>NC_140592.1:227128602-232128602 GCF_964204655.1 Triturus cristatus
GCAAAGCATTTACACAAGCTTGGAAGGACTTGTTTTCTGCAGGTATGTTACAATGTGTGCCAATCCACCAGGGGCCGTGAGGGTAAAGTAAAATGGAGCAATAGAATTTTCATTTACTTGTGACTTTAGCACTGTTTGATAAATCGGCATCATATGAGGCAGGCAGTTAGCAAGGTACATCCAGTGCAGGTATTTAAAGTTAAAAGCTTTTTTCATTTACTATTCCCATTGGCACCTTTTATGCATCTGCATGAAATTTGGCATCAACTTAGCTGGTTTAGCATGCTCTTCATTTTCTCAATTTCATGCAGGTCCATCAAACTGGGAGGGATTCAAAGGGGTCAATGAAGAGTTTGTTTACTCATAAATTTGTCTTTGTTGGAAAAATCGGCACAAATATTGGCAGACATTTAGCAGGATTAGCTTTCTGTTCGTTAAGTCAAGTTTAGAGCAGATCTGTCAATGGGAGCCAGTCCCAGGGACTGTGCACCATAGAAACTGAACTGTGAATGGGTCACTGGCACTGTCTCACTTTCTGAGTCCAGGGCAGGCCTCACAAACATCCAGTGTGGGTGTTAGAGTTGATCAAAAGACTCCACCACATCAGCATCCAAGGAGATGTGCTCAGATGGCTCATCTCCTTCCTCAATGGCAGAACAAAAAAGGACAAATGGCTACCCCTGCACACTAGATGCACTGTGATAGAGGCCCTCATCATCAGCCGACTGGACTACAGCAACGGTCTTAACGTCAGAATCGCTGCACTCCTGCTACAGAAACTTCAGACCATTCAGAATGGCACAGCCCGACTCATCCTCGACCTCCTCCAACAAACCCACATCACTCCTCACCTCAGGCAACTTAATTGGCTCCCCATACAGAAGAGATGACAATTCAAGCTGCTGACCCATGCACACAAGGATCTACACAACCAAGGACACTTCTACATTAACCATCACCTGAACTTGCACCAACCGTCGAGAAGACTACACTCTGCCTCCTTGTCCCTTGACCATACTCGTCACATCTACCAAAGCAGAAGTAGAGGATGCTACTTCTCCCACATCCTAGTAAAGACCTGGAACAGGCTACCCATGCAACTCCAACTATCACCTCACTTCCGGAAACCCAAAGGGCCCTCAAGACCTGGCTGTTCGAATGAGCTATAGGGATCTGCAAGTGCCTGGATACCCTATCGGGTGATTAGTCACGCCCCATAAATCCTGAACGATTGATTAGAGTTGGTGGCACTCGGTGCTACAATTTGTTGGCTCACCCTACCCCCCATGACCTCATTTCCTCGCTACCACCCTCCAGCTGTGCCCCTTATCTCTCTATAACCCCTCTGTCACATTTAATTTCTTTTATAGGACTACTCCTCCCCATATAGGAAGTCAGAACACTTTACATCACACATATATTAAACAGAGATAATTAATTATACAAGTGTTTAAATCACTGTATAAGAAATGTTACATAATATAATGGGGGCTACAAGGGGTAGGAATCATAAGTAATCTATACAGGTTGGCATTATATGTTAGGAGTGCTTGGTCTCGAGAAACAAACTCAGAATTTAAAACGCAATGCAGTGGTTGTGGTTTACACTAATAAGAATGTTTTTTTACCCAAAGGAAACCTTGTTAGCAACCGTAGAATAACGAAAAATGGAGACCAAAAACAATAAGGCTGTTAACTAATGCCTTCCAGTTTGCATGCAGCTACTTTATGATGGTTCATAACTCACTGTGCAATTTTACAAAGATTGTAACTTAAAAACTGCAAGTAACAAAAGAATCTCTGTCACAAACGTTGTAGCCCGCTGAACTATCTACATAAAATGAAAAGGCTATGATCTGATTGTTACACATTGTGCTTTCCAGCAGGCACATTAACCATCTGTGTTACTTAATAAGTCAGAACTATGATTTGACAAGACACAGCTCTCTCCAGCAACCCCACCAGAATTGCCGTGCCATTAATAATATCCACTGAAAAATTCTGAGCACACAAAGATCTCTGAAGGCTACTTCTGTCTCCACCTGTAACTCAGTGCCAGCTGTCTTAATGATGGCACTGCAAACTACTTCAGTGGCATCTGCTTTCCAGTTTCTCTCCAGTGCTGACCTCTGAGGCCCTGCATGTGCAAACTGGAGAAGCAACAAGAAGAACATGAAACTAACTTTTAGTAAGCACCAAACATGCACCATTGCAGGTGGGCTAGTTGGCCTGTGCCCAATCTACCTCTAATAGAACCCCACCTTCAAATGAGAGGCACACTTTGTCCACAATAAAAACAGCTGCTGCAGTATCAGCACCTTTGTCCACAGCCTCATGACTGTTGGGTGTATCTTTGTTGCAACACTCACGCCCACTAGTCACTTGTGGTATAGGCTCATCATAGCGCATGGCACACAGAAACCATACAAAGCATCTGCTCTGTACTCGTCCCTGCTCAGTGCTATGACAAACCAGCAATGAATTCTAAGAAAAGTTGAGATTTTCTACACACTAGGTAACAGTGTTAAAGTGACTACACTTTAAATTGTATACAAGTAGTTTCGTCTGACAAAATCACATTTTGAAATATCATTGACAGCATGTGCCGGAGAAGAGCCACAGTGCTGGAGTGTTCAACTCAGGAGAATCTACTTCATATATACCTTTAATCGAGAAATCCTCGGAGGCGGGTGCTTCTACTATTATGCCAGCCCAAAATAGACACAAGCTATATTAGTACCAAACATGGGATTTCTCCTGTCTCATGTGGGTTATGGGCATCAGGAGGAGTATGGTCTTAGTTGGGGAGCCCCAGGGCACCAAGCCACCCGAGGAGCCTACTAAATCCATTCCCTCATGCCCCGCCTTAACATCATCCAGGATGGGCAACTGGCTAACCTGCTCAGCACCAAGGAAGGAAGGGCCAAGGTCGTTGGGGATCCGACATAGAACACATGGCTTTGGACCGACTACTCTAAATCTCAGAATTGTCTGCAGGTGCCCTGGGAAGAAGGCAGTGACACCCACAATAGAAAGGGATGGTCAGGCAGCTCTATCAAAAGTTTAAAAAAGAAGAAGTTTAATTTGGCCAATCACGTCAAATTCTTAGTGACTGTCATCCAGCTGAGCACTGGCACCGCCATTAGGGCACAATCAAACCCGCCTTCGTTCAGTAAGAAAATTACGACACTCCGGTTTTCACTGCAATTGTAACTCATGGGTTTCTGACTTCACGTCTATGCAAGTCATTTGAGCTCAGGTTTTTTCTTTTCTTTTCTTTTCTTGACCTCCTCATTGACTCCTGTTCGGTCGAGCCTAGCCAGAGTGCATGCGTTGTCTGAAAGACCTGCTGTAATCACTATACTGAGTGTAATCCCGCCTGCTACTTACCATATGTTGACTCCAGCGTTGCTCTTCTTTGATGGCGCCTCATTGGTTAGCGCTCCCAATACATCACCTCCATTTGGAGCTCAGATGAATTCCCTTTAATTAGTGGTCGTCCGCTTTAATGCCGGTACTATTTCTTCAACCCCCCTCCCATTCCCTATGCCGTCTTTGCCAAGCTCATCACTGTTTTTTAGTAGGTGTTCTGTTTTTTTAGTTGCTTTAACCCCTGTCATTAATTGCTTACTGCTATTTTTATTAGTTGCTTTTCCCCCGCCACTTTACACAGAACACATCAGGATATCGAACGAAAATACAGGACTGGAAATAGTGCCCATAATGACCTGAACGCAGGTGGTCATTCTAAATAGCTGCAACAAAAACAGACACAGAGGTACATTTTCTTCATTTCCACTACCAATCCACACCTTCGTCACACTCTCAAATCTGTAATTTATCTGAATGTTAAAACCTCAGCTTTGTTTTTTCATTAAAACTCCACCCGAAACTCACGATTCCACACGATTCAAGATGGCCATTAATCAGACGCGTCTTTTCACATGTATGGTTTCTCTCGTGTTTAAAACTTCAACAAAATATTTACATGCACACTAGTCCTTCCTTAAATCCTATATTCACAAAAATAAAAAATAAAAGATGAGCGTCAGTCTTGTAACAATGCACTTTAAATAGGGGCCCATCCTATTTCTTGTACTAGAAAGATGGCCGCGAAGTGGGATGTTGAGCTGGAGCTCAAAACTGAAGAGAACTGCACCGAACGGCCCATGGAGAAGCTGTGCAAGCACCAATGTATGGCAATCGCATTTATATATAATTTTTATAACACTGGCCCTTATATTTGATTTTCATGACACTCGCCTTTATATTTCATTTTCAAAGCGCTTGATTTTTCTATTTCCAGTACTATAAAACACTATTTTCAATGCCCCCACCTAATAAACAGTGCTGCAGATGGTAGTAGTGAGTTTATAGATGATAGTACGTAGCTGCTAAATGGCCACACGTATTGTTCGACACCACCAGCAAGTCCTTCATTTCAGCCACCATCGTGATGCATTCTGAAATTTGTAGGTTTCCTTTTAATATTGTAAACAAAAGCTCAAAAACCAACATAAAAAGTGCAATTGACTGAAAAGCCAAAAAGGAGCTAAGCTGCCGCACACCACACAGAGTCATCTAGTGCTCTCTCCTATGTTCCAGAATTTGGGCTAGGTATATCCACCACCAATGCTGCAAAGTTTCAGATTGCCCATGTTGCTGCATAGCTCTCTCTTGCTTTTGCCTCGATTTTCGCTGCACTACTATAAATTTTTTACCTCTCTCACTCTCTCTCACACACACTTTCTCTCTTTCTCACACACACCACACTTTTCCAAAGAGACTTATATAATAACTGTTTCTTAAGTTGTCTATCGCACACATTCTCATGCACACATGTTCTCTCAAACGCAAGCACCCAATTTATACTCTCACAAACACATTTCTCTTGCACATGCTTTCAGACACCCCTCCCTTCTCCTACACACAGTCTCACCCTCACAAACTCACACTCTTGCTCAAACTCGTTCAGGCACATTCTCAGATTGCCCTCAGCCGCGGTCGGTAGTAGGAGTGCCTGCAGGGCAGTGACGTGGGGAGGGGCAGGGTGGGGGGGTAGGAAACTATGGATTACGGAAGTTTACAGGTAAGTTAACATATAAATTAATAAAGTGAATTTCGTTGCGTGCACTGCATTGCATTTGGGGATGCAGTGCACGCAAACGAAATTTGTTTCATTAATTTATATGTTTTCTTACCTGTAAACCTCCGTAATCCATAGTTTCCTACCCCCCACCCTGCCCCTCCCCCTCCCCACGTCACCGCCCTGCAGGTACTCCTACTACCGACCGCGGCTGATAGCCCTGTTGGATGTCTTCCATCACTGGCGGCCCTCTACATTTTGAACAGATTAAAGAAAATAATACCTTTTTCATTCTTCATTCTCCCCTTAAATGTATTGCTTTATACAAACCCCAACCTTGGGAAGAATTCCATTTTAAAAACAGTAGATGTTGCAGCACCCAATATAATGTGCAGCATGGCTAAATACTTATTAGGACCCAAAGGCGAGACCGATTGTATTGCAAATGCTTGTTTTTATATGCGGTTGGATAGAATGCTGCTTCCCTTCAGCGCAGGGACACTTCTTGGCAAATAATCATGAATCATGGCTTAAATTAAATTAGTTATTGGGTGACTGTGATGAGTAGCAGAAGGCCCAGCATGAGGTCCACGCACGTCGAGAAATAATATTTGTAATAAATCTCCCTAACACAACTTTATTGCTCATTCAACTATCAGCTTTAAATGTATTTTGGAAATGCAATAATTTGTCTCCAAGCAGCATTCCATGCGTTCTGAAAATACACAAATTATAAACTTCAATACACATAATTTAATTTTGGAATGCATAATAAATTCAGCCAACATAAGCTTCTAATTAGTAGGCTAGTCTACACACAGGGGAGCTATTTACCAATAACTTGAGAGCTACCAGTAGCTCATGAGCTACTTACTCATTGGAGAAGCCTGTGCTACACACATCCAGGTGAACTGTTTTACTTTGCTAAATATACACTTGATGTTTATGATGTTTGGTATTTGTGATTTTGAGGTCACACTAAATAAATCTTTTTTTTTTTTAAAGTTTCCCAATGGGTAGCACCTCAACCAATGTATACTGTTCTTGGCAATTTTACTCGGATTAGTTAGTTAGTGCATCTATTGTTTTCCCTGTTGACAACTTGCTTGCAATAAATCACTGAGATGCAATGATGAGTGTTTTATAAGAATCTCTTGGATTGAAAATGAGTATGTTATCATCAGCTAGGCATTTTATGAGGCACACACCTGACACAACAAATGCATGCCTCCAATGGCTCTCTGTACAAGCAGCTTTTTATTTCTACCAGTACCACTGGGCTAGCAATTAAAACTACAAAAATAATAACATGATTAGTCTGAACTTTAGTCCTAAGCTATGATGCATGCATATCTCTCAACCGTTTGCAAAGCATGCTAGACACTAACCTCCTTCTCCTTTCTTGCATCTCACATACAATATTTTTCCACAGCTGGCTCAAGTCCTTGAAGAACCGGGGTTTAACCCAGCGGCGTCAGGGGCACGCCTAAGATCTTCGAGTTCACCTGTCTTGGTATACAGAGACACGGAATACTTCTGGATGGCATCAGAGACCAAGTTTATTAGCTGCAGCTAGTAACAGTGATCCTAGAAATACATCACGGTGTAAATTCTCAGGAGACTGCTCATTTTACTAAGGCGAGACGTCTCCTTTTATACCCAATATTCACATTATAAATGTACACCCACTGCACAAAATTCTAGCCAATAAGGTACATTTTCAAACAAAGTGTCACATAACAAAAACTCAATTTACAGTATCCCAACCCAAAAGTTAATTATTAGGAATGTCCCAAATTCAATCTCCACAAGCCGGACAAACCTATAATTGAAAGCATAACCCATGTAATGAAGAAACATAAAAAAAGAAACGGTAACAGATGCTGAACAAGATAAGGCATGTGCAAAGAAACTAAAAGTTAACGATGTCCTGAACATTGATTGGCAATCTCAGACAAAGTTCGATCAAGGAAATTGGCTTTGCGGGGTCAGTTTCAGGTGCAGAGGTCAGTTTCTTACAGTTCATTTCAGAGTCTAAAAGAAACCTAGTTAATGTATACATGAACTAAGAAGGCCAGGCCACTTTATTCGCCAGGCTACCTTCACAGGCCTACGTGAGGGCAACACAAAATGGTGGCACAGAACAAAATGGAGTCAGACTCGAGAATTACAGAACCTCATCCTTGAAGTCAAACCTAAAAATCACTCGAGACAGATGTAAGAAACTATTTTCTGATTGCAAACGGCCCTGTCCCCAGAATTGGGCCGTTTGTAACCAGAAAAAAAGCATTTTCTGATCTACCAAACCCTATTTGCGATTTGGTAACCTACTACCGAATCGCAAATAGGGTTTGCGATTCGGTATTAGGAAGGGGCATGTTTAGGGCGTCCTTTCCTAATACCAAATCGCAGCGGTATGTGTGAATGTTTTGCGAGTGAAATGCGGTCGCAAAACATTTGCAGTTTACCACCAACTTCAAGTTGGTGGTAACCCTTCACTAATGGGAAGGGGTTCCGACCCCTTCCCCTTTGTGAATGGTGGTACAAACATGTTTTCAGAGCAGAAACTGCTCTAAAAAAAAAATCTTTTTTAAACGCACCTGTTTTCCTTTAAGGAAAACGGGCTGCATTTAAAAAAGAATACAAGATTGCTTTGTTTAAAAGCAATCACGGACATGGTGGTCTGCTGACCCCAGCAGGCAACCAACCCTGTGATTTTAGCAATTCCCAATAGGTCGCAAATTACGACCTAACTCGTTAATATTCAGAGGTAGGTCGATTTGACCCCCTCGGTATTGCTAATTGAAACTCATGGAGTTTCATACATTAGCAATAGAGATGACCCAATTGCAACTCACAGAAAATCGCAAATAGGCAATTTCTATTTCCAATATTGATACATATGGCCCTAGATGCAGATGATGTTTTGGTGACCTTGCATAGGTTTCAAATATTTCGAGGAGCACAATTTATACTTCAAACCAAGGTCAGACACTTTTGCCCTTATTTAATTTGCCTAGAAATCACTATGTAGCTGGAAACAGCTACATAGTAAATTATCCTCTGAGGCGGAAGCCGGAGGACTGTGTTCACGAAATTGAATTTTAAAACTTGTCACTCTGTTTAATTTGTATTTTAATACAAGGAGCTCACCTGTTTAAGCGCTCATACCACGCGCTGACACAGCCCTCCTTCCTCTTCCCTGAGACAGCGGTTCGCGCTGAGACAGGGAACGCCCAAGGCCTAAGCCACTCCCACTGCGAGGCCACGCCCACCCCCAAGGACTACAAAAACGCTTGAAAACGAAGCGCTCTTCAGTATTTGTAAATTATCCTCTGAGGCGGAAGCCGGAGGACTGTGTTCACGAAATTGAATTTTAAAACTTGTCACTCTGTTTAATTTGTATTTTAAAACAAGGAGCTCACCTGTTTAAGCGCTCATACCACGCGCTGACACAGCCCTCCTTCCTCTTCCCTGAGACAGCGGTTCGCGCTGAGACAGGGAACGCCCAAGGCCTAAGCCACTCCCACTGCGAGGCCACGCCCACCCCCAAGGACTACAAAAACGCTTGAAAACGAAGCGCTCTTCAGTATTTGTAAATTATCCTCTGAGGCGGAAGCCGGAGGACTGTGTTCACGAAATTGAATTTTAAAACTTGTCACTCTGTTTAATTTGTATTTTAAAACAAGGAGCTCACCTGTTTAAGCGCTCATACCACGCGCTGACACAGCCCTCCTTCCTCTTCCCTGAGACAGCGGTTCGCGCTGAGACAGGGAACGCCCAAGGCCTAAGCCACTCCCACTGCGAGGCCACGCCCACCCCCAAGGACTACAAAAACGCTTGAAAACGAAGCGCTCTTCAGTATTTGTAAATTATCCTCTGAGGCGGAAGCCGGAGGACTGTGTTCACGAAATTGAATTTTAAAACTTGTCACTCTGTTTAATTTGTATTTTAAAACAAGGAGCTCACCTGTTTAAGCGCTCATACCACGCGAGGGAACACTAATTAGGTGTTCCCTTGCCCCTCTCCCCCCCCTTTCCCCTCAACAGGATTGCAAATTCACAGCGCGGGGATGCCCTTTGGTCACCAGGCGCTTTAGAAATCGTTATTAAATTAAATTAAATTAAAACTGCTCTTATCAGGTAATTTCTATATTATACAAACATTCTTGTAGCTACATTCTATAACATTTTCCAATAAGATTACATTGTGCCATACTAAAACTTAGAAAAACAAATGTTTGCAAGTTCTGCACATTGTTTCTTTCGCATATCTCTTGTTATGGCAAAAGTCAGGAACATATAAATTTACATTCGTTACAAATTTACAAAAAAAAGTCATTCGCTACTGATGTCAAAAAATGAGAGGAAAGCTGGTGTAACTAGTTCACTATTATTTATTTATCTCTACTTTTTCCTCTACCTCCAGGCATGGCATGACCTTCCAGTATCAGACAAATGACATAATGTAATTTGTCAGAACTCATATTATGTGCTTGTCGCCTTCTGAATGATCAAAATGACCTTTACCGATATTTTCAGCATTACATTTCCATATCTTTTCAGTGGCAATTAAATGTTATGACTCAGCATTCCACAGTACAGGCTTTGACCATATGCTATCCAATACGACCATAGTATTAAAATCACATACCTTGTTTAGGAGGACTAGAAAGACCGGGTTCTCTTTCTCGTGCTATGAATTCACTTTTTTTAAATGTGGAAAATGGTTCATTTTACGGTTTCTTGAAAACTGTACTTTGCTTTTGATTCCATGATGAAATACTAAAACGGTACAATTTAATGTAACTATTTAGAGAAGGAAAACAATACGTGTCAGGCTCGGCCAGCGGTATTGAATGACGTGGTATCTCTTTAGCCAAGACGGCTCGCGCCCTGGGAATGTTCCACGTCATCTCCAGGGACAGTACATTTCCCACCAGTGGAACATGACATGGTATTTTCTCAGCTATGACATCACTGTCAGAAGCAATGTGACTGGCTATCTCCAGGGACAAGATGATATGCACTGACTGAGTGAAGGCGGCATGGTATCTCAGGGACAAGATATCAGTCACTGAGGGAAGGTTACAAGGGATGACCGGCGCCAGTTATAACTCACCGGTGGAATGTCACAGCTTATCTCTTTAGACAAGACTTCGTATGTTCATACCCAGCCAGGAAATCCCGCTAGACAGTGCAGCGCCTTTATGCATTTATTCATACTTTATCCACGATTCTCCACTTCATGATTCTCAAACATATAAACCCTTCCTCCCCTCACCTGGTCTCCCCTTCAGGATCAGAGGCATCTACCACTACCCACAGCCGATCTCCAAACACCAGGCGTGCCCTCCTTTCTTCCTACACTTTGTAGGAGGGAGCGCTCTAATATCCAATTCCAAACACAGTGGCTGTCACTGGTGTATCAGGAAACACAGCCGGCCCTGCTGTACGACTCCCTGCAGGAGAGGGGAAGAGGCGACACGCCTACAAAGACACGCTGTGTGCCTCATACACAGCCAGAAGGGAGAGCTGGTACTGACCGCCACAGGAAGGGAGCACAGTGGATCTGCTCCTTATACAGAGCCAGAGACAAGAGCTGCCTTGTGCGCCTCTATAGCAGACACTGAGAGCTGGCTACACTGCAGGAACCCCCCCCCCCCCCTCCGCCTCCGCAACAAGGGAGAGAGCTGGCTCCACTGCAGGACCTTCCTCTGTGCCTCTGCACCAGAGGAGAGAGCTGGTTCCACTGCGGGACCCCCTCTGTGCCTCTGCACCAGGCGAGAGAGCTGGATCAAATGCAGGAACCCCCTCTGTGCCTCTGCATCAGGCGAGAGAGCTGGCTCCACTGCAGGACCTTCCTCTGTGCCTCTGCACCAGAGGAGAGAGCTGGTTCCACTGCGGGACCCCCTCTGTGCCTCTGCACCAGGGGAGAGAGCTGGCTCCACTGTGGGAACCCCCTCTGTGCCTCTGCACCAGGCGAGAGAGCTGGATCAACTGCAGGAACCCCCTCTGTGCCTCTGCATCAGGCGAGAGAGCTGGATCCACTGCAGGAACCCCCTCTGTGCCTCTGCATCAGGCGAGAGAGCTGGCTCCACTGCGGGCACCCCCTCTGTGCCTCTGCACCAAGGGAGAGCGCTGGATCCACCGTAGGAACTCCCTCTGTGCCTCTGCACCAGGGGGGAGAGCTGGCTCCACTGCAGGGACCCCTCTGTGCCTCTGCATCAGGCGAGAGAGCTGGCTCCACTGCGGGAACCCCCTCTGTGCCTCTGCACCAAGGGAGAGCGCTGGCTCCACTGCAGGAACTCCCTCTGTGCCTCTGCACCAGGGGAGAGAGCTGGCTCCACTGCAGGGACCCCTCTGTGCCTCTGCATCAGGCGAGAGAGCTGGATCCACTGCAGGAACCCCTCTGTGCCTCTGCACCAAGGGAGAGAGCTGGCTCCATTGCAAGAACCCCCTCTGTGCCTCTATAGCAGACATTGAGAGCTGGCTACACTGCGGGAACCCCCTCTGTGCCTCTGCACCAGGGGAGAGAGCTGGCTCCACTGCCGGAACCCCCTCTGTGCCTCTGCACCTGGGGAGAGAGATGGCTCCACTGCCGGAACCCCCGTGCCTCTGCAACAAGGAAGAGAGCTGGCTACACTGCAGGGACCCCTCTGTGCCTCTGCACCTGGGGAGAGAGCTGGCTCCACTGCCGGAACCCCCTCTGTGCCGCTGCACCTGGGGAGAGAGCTGGCTCCACTGCCGGAACCCCCTCTGTGCCTCTGCACCAGGCGAGAGACTGGCTCCACTTCCGGAACCCCACCTCTGCATCAGGCGAGAGAGCGGGCTCCATTGCAGGAACCCCCGCTGTGCCTCTATAGCAGACATTGAGAGCTGGCTACACTGCCGGAACCCCCTCTGTGCCTCTGCACCAGTGAGAGAGCTGGCTCCACTGCAGGAACCCCCTCTGTGCCTCTGCAGCAGGTGAGAGAACTGGCTCCACTGCAGGAAGCCCCTTTGTGCCTCTGCAGCAAGAGAGAGAGCTGGCTCCACTGCAGGAACCCCCTCTGTGCCTCTGCACCAGTGAGAGAGCTGGCTCCACTGCAGGAACCCCCTCTGTGCCTCTATAGCAGACATTGAGAGCTGGCTCCACTGCGGGAACCCCCTCTGTGCCTCTGCACCAGTGAGAGAGCTGGCTCCACTGCAGGAACCCCCTCTGTGCCTCTATAGCAGACATTGAGAGCTGGCTCCACTGCGGGAACCCCGCCTCTGCATCAGGCGAGAGAGCGGGCTCCATTGCAGGAACCCCCTCTGTGCCTTTGTACCAGGAGAGAGAGCGGACTCCATTGCAGGAACCCCCTCTGTGCCTCTATAGCAAACATTGATAGCTGGCTACACTGCCGGAACCCCCTCTGTGCCTCTGCACCAGTGAGAGAGCTGGCTCCACTGCAGGAACCCCCAGACATGTCTCTAGAAGATGAAGTTGTAGCTGGCTTATCCGCAGCAACTTCTGTTTGTCTGTGGGCCAGATGTGAGAGTTGGTTCAACTGCATGAATACCATAGGTGGCTCTTGAGGAAGAAGTAAGAACTGGTACAGCTGCAGGAACCGAGTGTGTGGCTATCAGACCCCCACCCCAAAGCACCTCCAGGCAAGGTTTGCCTTAAAGCCAGGACTGAGGGAAACAACTAAAATACCCTGTCCTTTTAAATGCAGGGAATAAATCACCAAGCAGTGTCATGATCCCTTAACTTAGATTTCTAGTCGCCTGGTCCCTGGATGGGTTGTCTGGCTGCTCTAAAATTATATTTCAATTTAATAAACTTCTAGAACACACTGCCTCATTGACCGGATTTCTAAACTGTACAAACTACATTATACTGCAGAATACAAATTCCTCTCTATGGAAGAGTATTTCATCCTTCAATTTTCATTGAAATCTCCGCCCCCCACCGCCTGCTGTGAGCTTCACAGGAAAAATAAAATGGCGATTAAAAGATATAATTGCCATTTTATTTTTCGAACGTACACAGTCACCGCACTGCAGCAGCCTGAGCCCAGAGACATGGGGGCTTATCCTCTGCGGCCGAGCAGTGGCTGGCTGGATGCTCCAAAGTGCGCATGTCATTTTGGCCGGCTTTCTTGCACCGGCCAAAGTGACATGCACACTTTTAAGCTCTCCACCTAGCTGTCTTAGGCAGCTGGGTAGAGATCAAGCACAGGCCCGTCTAGCCAGCCCGCTTCATCCAATCCTGGTGCTGCTCTCATAGCATGTGAGCAGAGGCAGGATTGGTTACGGGAGTTGACTGGGCCCATGCTGGAGTGGAGAAGATCGTTAAGAGCGAGGAGGTGCAAGCCAGGTAAGTGATTTTTCTTTTCCTCCTGCCCTCTCTTCTAACCCTCCCAATCTCCATTCGGCGGTTTGCCCGCCCACCAAGTCCCCATAGCTGGCAGCCGCCACTCATGAGGACAGAGGTTAAGCTTGGTGCACCACAGTGCTTTTAAGGACCAGCTGTCGGCCCCATATACCCTCAATGGTCAGAGTCACTCCTATGCGTGCTGCTAGCCACAAGAGTCTCTGCTCCCTCAAAGCCAGCCGTCTTTTCCATTGCTGCTGGTGGTGGGATTCAGTGTGGGCATCAGGGGCGGAGAGCGGAGCTCAGAGCAGGGTGCACCGGAGACTGGGGGTCAACGCTCCCCTCTGAGAAGCTGCAGCATACTTGCCAGCATTATGTGACCAAAATGTGATGTGATATTTTTTTATTTCCAAACCCCTCATTTGGATTTTGAGGGTATCACGTGACCTGTGACCTTTGGCCTATTGATGACACCACAGGAAGTCATATCACTTGACGTGGAGATCACAGGAAAATCATGTCTTCTTACTAAAAATATCCTATGAGTTATAAATGACTTGGCTTGACTAAGTGGTTTTTGAACACGCGAGTCAGCCACAACGTCACTACACACCTCTTCACCTGGGAACACACCTGTGCAGTGCTGTCGGCAGTTCAAGCCGCTGCTGCCAGGCAAGTATCCCCGAACACAGCTTGTCTTTGAAAGGGTTGTTTATTCTCATCCTTTCTCAGGGAGCTCAATGTGACCTCAACATGCTCAGTCCATCACTTCACCAAAAGCAGAATGACCCCACCATGACTCTGTAGGCCACAGTTCTGCCTAGAAGCTGCTTAAATGAGCGCGGATGTCAGTGGGAAGTGTGATTGCAACAGGGGAGTAACTAAGAGGTCATTCCTCCTGCCCCCTACACGGATATCACAGACACACGCTTTATGAAGCTGTCTGAAACAGAAAGGACTTCAAAAGGAAGCACATTAACACAAAGCGCATCTTCGCAGAGGTGCATCAAATCAGTCATGCAATATAATATAAAATAGTGCACCCCACAATAATGTGTAAACCTTAGTATGAAAATAGACAGTAATAATATGCTGATCCTGTCTTTTTCCAAATTGGTTATGTCATTTACTAACTTTGGCAACATAATTTGTAAGCCTAATAACGTTAATTAGAATTGGACTGCTATGCCCCCATATTCTTCATCACTCACACCTCAGTCTTAGGCGCTTTTCTGTACAGCAGCCACAGGCGCACTCCCTCGGTGGTTCGAGTACTGCCGCCTCTCACCCTGCACTGCTCCGGCTGTTGACCTTCAGCGTCTGCAGAGCAAGGGCGGTGCTCTCACCGCTTCCTTATCAGATCGGCACCCCACCTGCTAACACTAGGTACGGACTCGGCCCGAAGGGAGGGAACTCTAGGGAGTGGGGAATGGGCATGGATAGATGCAGTCCTGCGAGACCAGTTCACTGGGCCTTTTTAATTCCTGGTCTTATCTGCTCATTTGTACCGGTGTTTGCCGGTGCTCGGCACAGGTCCTTATATGTAAACACCGGCACTTAGATATGACAGCTTTCCAAGTTGTGGCACTGTTTGTCTAGCTTTTAACAGAGTAAATTGATATAATCATAACAATTTAACACAGTTTTTGAAAAATAATAAAAATCAGCAAGCCTATTCCATTAATACAGCATAAGGTGACCTGCAGCGCCTTGAGACCCTAATGGGTGATTTGATGTGTTCTAAGAGAACCCTGATTGATTGATTGATTGATTGATTGATTGATTGATTGATTGATTGATTGATTGATTGATTGATTGATGATAATCCAAAACCTCCCTCTGGTATAAATAGGATGTCGGTAGGTAACAAAAAAACTGGCATTCAGGCAGCGCTGATTGGGCAAGGGGTGAAGCCAGCCACGATGGCTTCCCAAAAATTACATTGGCCCTGGCACTTATTTTGTTTACAACAAAACACTGTCCAAGCCCTTCAGTAAATACTGCTTGATTTTGGTGCCATGAAACTATAAGTACGAGCTAAAGCATAGGCTGTGTCTAAACTGATCAGCCTGGGCCGAGGGTCATTCCTCAATCAGCAACATGTCATTACATGGCGTGGCCCAGATGAGGCAGGCTTGTCATCCAGATGTCACTGACCAGCCCCACCACAGGATGCAGCTGTGCACTGCAGTCATGGAGGCCTCAACTGGCCTCCACGCCCCTGGCCAATGGGGATTGCCGAATGCCAGTAAAGGCCTGCCTGGCACTACCCAAATGAAGGAACTCATAACTGGTGCAATGGTACAAATTTAGAATCCTATCTTAAAACCCAGCTTCAGCATTATAAACACCATCATACCACCACTGCACATCTTCTCACTACACATACAGTTCTTGCAGTTCCTTATCAAAGATTTTTAATTTCAGGATTGATTAGAACATTTCTACATTACACAAATAGGAGCTCAGAAGTTACTTGAGTTGGTTGTTAAGTTCAAAGTGTTACCGGGATACAAGCAGTTTTCTGATGCCGATGCAACTTCATGAGATTCAGCTCGAGTTTTAGTGGAACTCTGGTGTCTATAAATAATTATGTCTGTTTAAAATGCCAGGCCATATCATCTGATTCCAACTGATCTTGACATACTTCAATATCCCTCACCCAAGGCCAAGGATATTATGGCCTTCTGCAATATTTTGGACCTCAGGGTTTCTCATTCTTCACGGAACAAGCCTGTATACCAGGCCAATTTGCCTACCCTCTGGGTGGAGCTATCCCACATTTTTTCTCATTCTATCCTACAACTGACCCTCAAACTTGACGCAGGTCAGCCACTTTTAGTGAGAGAATTCCATAATCCAGGAAACATTCCCCATATGAATTAATTGTTGCCCCTCTTCTTAAATGTACCTTTTTAGATAAACATCTAAGCAATTCTTAATAGTGCACATGGGAAGTGTGTTGCGATGGACAAATCTAAGTTGAAAACCCACCCTCATCAGGTTTCATGGGTAGGCAGGACAGCTGGGAGGGCAGGAACAAACATATCTCAAGGGAGGAGTTCCCTCAAACATTGCTGACCTACACGGCCCAATTTTAGAATGCACATCTGGATGGATCAAGAAGCAGACAGAGTTGAGCATGCTCTAAGAATCAATCCGCTGGGGAAGTGTTCGTTTTAAGTTCTATTTCTTGAAGTTTGAGATCTAAAATCATTTTAATCATCTTAGACTGAAAGTGTTGAAATGAAGCTCCAGTTCTATCTATATTACCACACTTAAGGATACGTGAGAATCAAGATGACAAATATGTGCTAAGTTATCACTGTGTAAAGCCAAATATGTTTGCATATGGATGAATATGAACTGCATATGTCAAAGGAGAAAAGTACTATTTGCCAGTGAAGGAATATCTGGCATGCAATAAAAGCCTGTGTGTAAGACTCTCACTCTGTGTAATATACCACTGACTAGCACAAGTATTAATTCAAGAGAAATTGGATTGGACTCACAAGAGCAAGTTCACCCTATTCATGCAAATGCCTTGGTCTATGAGTGTAAATTCACAAAATGTGAACCTACGCTGGTGAATCCATTTACCCACATGTAATATTTCAGTAGTATGGTTTCATATTATGTGAAAGCACACCCGCTCCTAGGGAAAGACAGAGGGCGTCCAAAGATGAGGAAGTTTGTGCATACCTACAAACTTGTGAATTTGTGGATATTCACACAGTCTTACTTCACACATTCCCACCATGAAAATGCTAAGATAATTACTCATGTGCAGGGTATGGGGTAAAGTGTTTCCAGAGTGGGAAGAAGCAAGCAACTCAGCAACATTGTTGGGTGGTTAGGAAGGGTAGGGTTCCTCCTCACACAGAAGTTAGGAGAAAAAGTTTGCATGAGCTAATGTGGCCATTAAAAAAAGTTTGCAGTAGCACTAAATCGAAGCAGCACAGAACCTATCATTTGTCATATTAGCAGCACAATACTGATCATAGCTCAGTGAGATAATGTATTTTAATTTAAACAACCAGTACCGTTTCCTTTTCACCTAGATTATCTCCTTCCATCATTACATTCACTTTCATTAAAAATGGAGTTCACAAAAAAATCTGTGACAGATGCAGCTTGCCAAGAGTACTTTTGGAAACTATGGTCAATTTAAAAAAAAAATGAAATTTGCTGCAATTCTAGGCAGAAACCTAACATGTAACATCAGATCCCTGTATTGATCACTCTTCACCCATTAAGGATATCAATGAATTACTAAATATTTTGGAAAACAATCTAACTTGCTTTGATGTCATTCTTTTCACTCAAATTAGCATTCATACTACTATACCACAGCTAAAATACTTTTTTGTAAGCTTTATCTAAATATAAATTCAAAAGTTCGGAGCGAAAAGGTTCTTATTACTACTTACATATTCCGAATACCCCTAATTTGTAAAAAATAACATTTTTGCAATTATGAACAACCTCACCATGTCCCTGCCTCCTCATCCCTTTGACTATCCTTAAACTTTAGTTATCAAATTAGGCAAACATTCCTCAGCTAAAATTGCTAGCATCAGATCTGATATCGAAGCCCACATTCTAATCCGCCCATGAGGTCTACCGATGACATAGAAAATGTATCATTCATTCCTCCTGATTCTTTCTGGATAAACCTGCCAACGCTGCTGAAGTGTCTGTTGTGATCGAAATGTCCACAGCCTTAGCCTCGCCTATAGACATCTGTCTGGCCTGGATCATGAAACTCACTGGCCCTTTTAAATCCCTGATCTGATCTGCTTATTTAATCTTTCCTTCTCTCAATGCAAGGCCCTAATTCCTGGAAATATGCTACTATAAAACCTCTCTTAAACAAAAAAATATGCCCTAGAAGTTGAGGATGTTTCCAGCTACCAATCAATCTGTCTTCTATCATACTTTAGTAAGATTTTTTAAAGAATGGCATTTAGACAACTGCAGGTGATTACTGAATATTAAAAGCCCTAAATGCGCTTAAGGCATGCTGCAGGTTTGACTGGAGCATAGAGCTGGTTGTGATATCAGTGCTGTATGATTTATGTCAGATATCTGATAAGGGAGAGTGTTGGACCTGGCCCTTTCTGCAGGGTCACCCCCCAAATTTGCCTTTTCCCCTGCACTTTCTGCGTAGTTTGTTTTTGTTGGCCATAGGACTCTGTGCACTTTACAACTGCTAACCAGTGTTAAGTGCTAGTACTCTCTCCCTAAAACATCGTTTGACTGACTTACACCTGATTGGTATATTTCATATTCTTGTATTTCCCTTGTAGAGTGGTATACCATGTACCCAGGGCCAGTAAATAAAATGCTACTAATGGGCCTGCAGCACTTATTGTGCCACCCAATTCAGTAGCCCTTTAAAACATGTCCCAGACCTGGCAATGCAGCCTGAATACAGTGCTATACTGCCATGTCGACTTGATATTAAAACCTCCTTGCAAAGCTTTAAACTCCCCTTTTATTACATATGTCACCCCTGAGGATGGCTCTAGGTAGCCCATAGGGTAAGGTGCTGTGCAATTAAAATGTTGGACATGTATTTTTAGGTTTTCCATCTCCTGGTAGTGAAAAACTCCTACATTTGGATTTCACTACTGAGAGACCTACTCCTCCAATAGTGTAACTTTGGGGATTCCTTATTTTATTTAATAAGCTGTAATTTCCAATTGAGAGCTGGTAGCTATGTCATGTTTGGTGTTTTTGGAATTGTGGTACAGAGCCATATTTAATGGTAAAGTCGGGTTTTTGATCACAATTATAAAATTGCCGCTTTTAGAAAATTGGCATTTTTCTGCCCTTAGCCCTTTTGCGCCTATAGCCTGGCCTGGTTCACATGACTAGGTCTAACTGACAGACTTTGTGAATTGTTCCCAGACAGCCACACAATAGAGGGATAAAGTGTGCCTGAATGGGCCATCTGCTGGAAAGATAGAGGGACACAGCTGAGCACAGCCCCACTTACAACTCAATAGCCTGTGCTCTGCCTTCACACAAAGGGCCTAACATCCCTGCATTGTCACTTCAGCCAGCTTGCAGTCAGGGCAGGGGAGGCGGGAATTCCATGCACTTCAAGCCACTGTCTAGAAGCTTCTCCCACCTCCCAGAACCAGGCCACCAGGGTATAAAGTAGGACCTCAGACACCAACCCTTCAGCACACTTTTGGGCCTGTCGATACTCTGCCCTGCTGTGCTGACCTGCTGCCTGCTGTCCTCTTGCCTGGTGAAGAAGATTTGAACCTGCAACTTCATCTTAAACCCAGAACCCCAGAGTGACTCAAAGGGCTAGCCTGCTGGCAACCTGATCTGAGCCTCAGGGAGATAAAAGGCTCCCGAATAACTTCTGGACCCCACTGGACCTTTGGTGAGGCTTACCGGCTCTTTAAATCAAGCCTTTGGGTTCTTTGTGATTGTGAACTGGTACGTTCAACCCGGAACTGCGCTGCTCACACCTAAATTCAGCAGAAGCCGCAGCCAGATCGTCTCTTTGCAGAGCATGCACTGTTCGCCCACGGAGGATCGCCAACGCAAAGCACCAGCCCGCCCACCAGCAACGCCCGGCCGGCTCCTCAAGCCACGCTGACCACAGCCCGCTCTCCTTGCTCCCTGCGACCCTCTCCAAAGCAAACAGGACTCTTGGTACAAAACTTGAGAGGGTAAACCTTCTACGGGACTAATTTAGGACTGCATCCAAGCCTGGCTCTATTCGGGTCGGCCTAAACTTTTGACTTTGACCTGGTCCAGCACGACCAGATAGCCGCAGTTGGCGCTTTTAAGTGCTATTTTACACGTTGTTCTTTAAAAGATCAAAGCTCTGGTTCTACTGATTGGATTTTTGTTGTATTAGTCTTATATTATTATTTAAATGAAGCTCTATATTGTATCCTGATGTGGGATCTTATTGTGTGGTGTTTGTTTTCACTGTTTTACTGTTTGAAGTGTTGCACAAATACTTTACACATTGCCTATAAGTCAAGCAACCAGGGGGGTGAGCACAGGTTAATTTGGGGTTTGCTTGTGTCTTACCCTGACTAGCATTATTGTTGCTGCTTAACCATGACTCACACCCCAGTCAACCAGTAACCCAATTTCTAACATGAGGTCTCTGAATTGATTTTATTTGGGCCTTGCTGCAGCATTGGACACTGTATACCAGCCTGTACTATTGAAAAGAGACTAAAATGTAGGCCTAAGTAACAAAGCAATTAGCCTTATCCTGTCCTTTCTTTCTGACTATCAGCAAACCATGCAAATTGGCTAATATTGTTCACTTGCAACACCAGGCAAGTGGGATGTACCTCAGGGGTCAATTCGGTCCCCTCTCTTGTTCAATATCTATATGCCCACCCCCGTGCTTATTCACTTCAAAATTAGGGTGCATAATTTAATATTTACACAGACGTCACCCAACTTCTCTTCAAACTGATAACTAAAAACAAGGATTTCTCATACTCCTATGCTCTCTGACTGACATTTTCATCTTTGTGTCTTCCTGGATGCCTACAAAGTCTATGGAACTGAATGCATCAAAGATTAATCTGCTGGTGTCCAGGAATGAATACATTACTAGGCCTGGGTGGTAACTCCACTCCATTTGCGGAGTTTTCCGCACTTCGCGGAGCAGTCCGAGTTCCAAAAAACTCCTCTCTGCATAGCGGAGCAGGGTTTTTTCCTTGCTCACACTCGCCAACGTTAAGTTGGGGAGCGAGGAAAATCCAACGCTAGACCACCTCCCAGCAAGATTTCTCAATGCGGGCAGTCACAGATGGTCACCAACGCTCACGCTGAGAAAACTTTCATTCGCGTTGAGAAAGCTGTCCCTCAAGTAGAACTTCTACTCGAGTGGCAGATAGAAGTAACACCCTTGTGCGCTGTGCATGGTGCCATACGTGCTGATTTTACAGCGAACGACAAAGACCCAGAGCTAAAATTCAGCCTGAACAGCACAACGTAACACACTCTGCTGCTTGCAGAACTCTGCGTAGCATGGCAGAGTTTTTTTGTCACTTCGGGGAGTTCCACATAGCGAAACTCCACGAACTCCGCCCATGCCTACATTACTGTAATTAAGAGCCATGGCATGTATCAAAGAGATCACCCCCGATGCCGGTGGACTCATTAAAAAGACATGGAGTTCATCATTGATGCAAATCTGTCCTTGAAACCTCAAGTAGCTGTGGTATCAAGCTCTTTCGGCACCTTAACTCTTAGAGAAGCTTTTACTGTTCATACCCAAATTTTATCACAAACAAGTTATCACCACATTTATGCAAGCTGGCCTAAACTATGCCAATTCATGTTAGCTGGCCCTTCCAAACAAACTCTTTAGGAGACTGGAAGTAGTCCAAAATGCGACAGACCACCTCCTTACCAATTGTTCTCATAAAGATCACTATCCTCTTTTCTCTCCACTAGCTTCCTGGGGAACTGGAGTTCTTTTCAAACCAATGGTCATCATGCACATGATTGTATACCGCCATAAGTGGATACATTTCTTCCTTACTTCCCTTCACGTTCTTTATGCTCCTGAGACACGTTTTTAGTTGAGGTCTCCAAGGTTATGACTTCTACCTGGAGTCAAAAAGCTTTTTCTGTGGCAGCTGCAAAAAACTGGAATTCTTTGCTGCTAGCAATCCAGTTACAGTTCTCACTAGCCCCAGTTATAAATCATTTAAAAACATGGTTGTTTTAAGAGGCCTCCAGTACAGCTTAAACCCTTTCTACAGGTTCTGAAATGTTATATTTTGTATATGTATACTGCAGTGCTTTAAATGGGCGGGTACTCACCGGTACTGAGTACCGGCACTTCTTGGATTCATCACTCTGAGTACCGGCACTTCTCTACTATCGTGCAGAGTCCCGGGAATCATGAAAAGGTAGGCTCATTGCCTGTGCTGGTGAGTGGGCGTGGAACGTGTCTCTGGCAGCCAAGGCACCGCTTCTGCAGCCCCCGATCAGATCCCCCGCTGAGCTATTCAGCAGGGCTCATTTGAATAATGTCCGGCTACTCACCATCACGCTGTGCTTCACAGAGCAGGGTTCATTCAGGCCCTGTGCTGTCAATCATGTTCACACTATCCTGTGCATTCCTGCAAGCACAGGAATCATGTCAGTGGCCATCAGGCTATTGCCAGTCCGGCCCTGGCGGCAATTAAAGAAGCCATGGCAGGTGAAGAGAATAGATGGCTTTTACCATACCTTAGTCTTTTGTGTGTCTGCTATGTTTGTGTGTATGCCTGTTTTGTAAGAAAAAAGGTGAGAGAAAGAGAGAGATAATCCAGACACTCTCAGGAGGTATTTTAAAGAAAATGGGTGACACTTTGTTTGTACATGTCTGCTTGGCGACAAAGATTCATTAATAACGTAAAAGGGAGGGTGGGTGTGGTGAGTGAGTGAGTGAGTGAGTGAGTGAGTGAGTGAGTGAGTGAGTGAGTGAGTGAGTGAGTGAGTGAGTGGATGGATGGATGGATGAGTGAGCAAGGGTGGATGTATAGATGTATGGATGGATGAATAGATGGATGGATGAGTGAAAGCATGCATGGGTGAAAGAGGGTGGATGATTGGATAAAAGGGCGGATGATGGGTGGATAAGTGAATGATTAGATGGATGAATGAAAGGTAGGGAAGATGGATGAAGGGGTGGATGATGAATGAGTGAAAGGAGGGATTGAGTGAAAGGGTGGATAGAATAAAGGAGTGAAAGGGTTGATGGATGGATGAGTGAAAGGATTAATGGATGAGGGAAAGGGTGGATAAAGAGATGGATGAGCAAAAGGATGAATGGATAGGTTTGGAGATGGATGGATAGATAGGTTTGGATATGAAGGATGGATAGATGGAATGGTGAAAAACTGAATGATTGATGAAAGACTGAATAGACGATAGAATGTAAAGGTTAAATGGTGGACATCAGCAGGTAAATGGTAGGATGAAAAGATGACTGGATAGATTGATGGAAGAGACAAGAGATAGCTTCTGGGGAGGGTCATGATGAGTTGCTTTATTTGCTTGGTGCCATAAGAGCTTTGGTTCGACGTGAGGGTATTTTCAGTTTCTTCCTACTCTTGTGCTAAAAAATATATAGTATTGTGCCAAACAGCAATTAACAGTATGACATTAAGAACGTGCAACTATTACAAAAAAAGAAACTGTTAACATATTGTCAATTTCTCGTTCATTTTGTGTAATGAGTTAATCATCTTTGTTTATATAAACACATTTCTCATGTGTTTTGGTATGTGCTGCAACTAATATAGAAGTTAAGTATCATCAGGTCTTGCCCTTAGCCCCGCCCCCTCACTACACCTCTAGCTCATTTTAATGAGTACCTGCACTTATTTTTCCCATTTAAAGCACTGTGTATACTGCAAGACGCTCAACCCTCACAAATTGACAGCTTCGGTAAGTTATACATTTAGTTCCTTTAACCGACGGTCTATGGTGCATTTTACAAAAATAGATTTAACATAATATAATATGTAAAAATAAGGCTCGTTGTGTCAATGTTCTATCTTGTGAGGTGATATGGAAGTTCAGTACTTCATTCCAAATCCCCAATAAAACGTATATCGCCGCTTTTTTAATCAGACAAACAGGTGAGGGGCACAGTCCACAGTAAAGAATAATGTATTACTTCCAAAATAATGACCACACAAAGGCCAATGGGTGTGTTGTGATGCTCGTCGCTTCATCAGGCCCATCTCTTATGTTTCTATTATTCATCACAAAATACAAAAATAATCAATCAATATATGTCAAACTCCTCATTTCAAAGGTATATACCACACAGTTTCGTTCTGCATTCAATTTATACTTTTGTATCAAATATAACAAAAGCAATCTCAAAAAAGATTGTTTAAAAAACGCGTTTCTATTGAATCCTACCACTAAGCAAATCACCACCTATCTATCCCAAGCGAAATGGGAGAACTTACACTCTTTACATCGACCTCATAGGATATTCTATATCTTTGTACATTGATCTCATAAAATATTCTCTAATCTATATGTGTACATCATGTTCTGTATTTATATAGTCGTCACTTTTAATCTAATCTATCAAAAAATATATGCCACACAATTCCATTATACATTTGATTTTACACATTTGTGTCAACTTTATTAACATAATTTGCAAACTGTATGTAAGTATGTATGTATATAGTATTTATTAAGCGCAACAAACACCCCACGGGTACCCTGGCGCTGCTGTACGTAAAGCAGACTGAAAATGCTCTGATTCAAAAATAGCCAATCTAGCTCTTAGCCCAACCTTGCCTGCAGGCTTATCTCCCATTTATCAGCAACTACTAAAATCAACAAGCATTGGCATAGTCAATAGGTCTCGCCTTTTGGACCTTATAAGTGTTTAGCCATGCAACAGTTGCATAACTAAATACTTATAAGGTCCCAAAAGCGAGACCTATTGGCTATGCCAAGCGGCCGTGCAGCCGCGAAAGTGAAAGTGATCGCGATCAAACATCAAAGCTGCCGTGCGGCCGCGAAAGTGAAAGTGATCGCGATCAAACATCAAAGCTGCCGTGCGGCCGCGAAAGTGAAAGTAATCGCGGTAAAGCGCAGCACGCGCGCCCGTGCACATGCACTGTAGCTCTAGGCTGGCCTGGTAGCACTTTTTGGAGCCCTCTCAATAAGTCTCGCCAGACCAGCGCATGCGCTGGGTCAAGCGAGACCTAAAAATGAACACCTCCTTGAAGAAGGCTCTAAAAGTAGAAATGGTTCCATTTCTCAAAAAACCGTGTTGTACGTGTGCTGAAGTGGACAGCAGACATCCACTGCGTGGGATCTTTCTGACTTTGTCTAGGCATTTTAATTTCTACTGGAAGGGTCTGGGCCCAGTACAAAGCCTGAGCTAGACAGACACACTCACTCTGCATCATAGTGAGACTGGGACTGTCTGTCACACAAGGCAGCCTTGTTGGTTTAACCGCAGAAGAGGGAGATCAACCTTTCTCGATATGTTTGCCCAGTTGCGCAACACAGCGCAACAAGATTGATTGCTATACTGAATTGCGTGGAAAATTAGTAAATATTCATCTTGTTTCTTTTCAATCTGCTCCATCAGATTTTCTAAACAGTTCTATCTTGTGTTTTTTGGGTGTTGCTATGAGCATTTTGGAAAAAAAACAATATAAACAAAGAAATGTAGGATTCGAAAAACGTTAGTCATTAAAAAATGGTAATATCTCTTTTGTATACAGCGCTTATAGTTATAGTTTTGGTGTTTCTAAGCACTTGGGGCCATGTGTTCCCACTGCGTATTATGACAATACTCAGCTAACGGCAGGCATGTTAGGCTGAACTTGCACTTCTGGGAACTGAACTAGTGACACGCAAGTCACACCAAACGCCACAAGGGGCTTTCAACCCTCCAAGTCGTATTTCGTCCCCTTCAAAACTGCATACCTTATAGATGCACTTCGGGAAAGAATGTGGCGATCAAATGATGTGAGTTTGGACACTGTGCAGATGGCTGTTGCAGGCGTGTGTCTGTTTAAATGTAGTTCCTGACCTAACCTGATCACGTATAATTGAAAGTGATTTTTCTATCTACTTGTTCCGGTGGTAGACTTCAAATTGCGAGCCCAACAAAGTGCCTGGTCGCCACTTCGCCATTGTTAAGGGACTGTACAGATTTCCCAGTGTGGCGCTTTCTTCCAATTACAACATCTCCAAGCTTTCTTGAGAGGATAAAAGGTTGCGTTGATCCTGCAAGGATTTGACCCTGATGTTTGCCCGGTGCCTGCAGCTGCTGCCGCAGACAGACATCATGTTGTTGCTGAGGTGAGATAAAAAAAAATACAAGGAAAAGTCACTCGGAGCAGTTTAAGCACTTGAAAGAGATGACACAAATACGCATCGGCTCCTCATCCATAAACGTGCCGCCGATATAGAAATAGGTAGGCTAAAAAATGTTTAAAAAAAAATAAAAATGTTATTATTGATTGGAATAAACGTTTATCACATTCAATATTATTTTGCATCTGGCGTTCGCCCGGTCTCCTGCTGTTCCAGAGCCATCGCCCAGTGGCCAGATTGCATGATGGTAAACACTAATGGCTATTTGCTGAAAACCTCTAATGGCCTAATTACCCTCACTGCTGAGTTTGTCTTAATTACACTGGTCTTTTAATTGGACGTGGAGGTTTTGTCTGCAATTGTTTAAGTCGTCAAAAAGGATTCACTGGAAATGTACATCTTTAACTTCCTTTTCTAACCATGTTTTTTATTTTCCAGATAGCGTTCCATTGTGTTTATTGTGAAAATGGTAGAGGAAGAAGAAGTAGGGCACCTTGGCACGGACATAATTCTTTTTGCTAGAGCGAAAAAGAATTCAGCAGTAAGATGTCTTGGAAATTCGTAGCCCGCTTTTACTGAGCGAAAGTCGGGAACGTCATATTTACAACGAAGCTCAACACTTTGGATGTGACAATGTTGCCACCTAGTGGCTTTTTGTGAAGGTGCAGTTACAATATAGTTTTAGGTGAAGAAGACGCCACAATTTTTCTGAAGCACATTTACACTTTCAGGCATGTGAAGTAAATGATTCCACCCCATGCTGTGGGTGTGAGGTTTGACCAGTCACGCACTCCTCTAATAATCCCCTTCCACTCAAAGATTTCTAGGCTGACCCTTTCCAAACATTATTATCGCTCTTTTCTGCCCTTGAATTTAAAAGGGTCGCCTTTATATCTAAAACGAAATATTCCGCTTATCAGCAACATCGACACTTCACATACGTTTCATAACTGTGTAAAGGAGGTGTTTAGAGAATGTGACATGCGCAGCGAAGTGGCAAGTGGCTTGTAATCAAACATTCGCTGGTGGCCAGGGATTTGTGATGTAATGGTCGCCTGGTAGCCATGACTTCAACCACAGATTTCCCCAAAGTATAGAGAAAGCCCTGAACAAGATTACCTGCTTTTTGCTTACACGATATCCAAATATAGTCACTTCAGGTACTAAATCTGCTTTTATTGCTAGAAATAAACAATTAACTTCACAGACTTTGAACCCTAAATCCACACATTCATACTATAGTATATTCACAGATACGCGTCAGAGCGTAAAATACGATTTATGTCCATTGTTTACTGCGTGGAGAGCAATGAATTACAAAAGCAACGCCCCGATTTGAGACATGGTGCCCTCCCCACCCCATCAATTGAAATAAACAGCATATTACACTCCCTGGATCGACATGCATGGCATATGCCATGCAGTTAGGACATTTGTAGTAGATATAAAAAAAAAATATTTAACCGGAACCAGGGCACAAGGCATTACATCTGGCCAAAAAAGCACACAGTCCAGCCCTGCTTGGGGTGCGGTATTGGGAATTCTTCCGACTTGAAAATATGCATTTCCTACTCCTTTCCCGTCCTTCATAAACAGAAGGGGATTCCTGGCTCTGTCCACACGTATGCACCCTAACCTAGTAGCTTTCCCAATGGACTGGCGGTTATGTGCCAGCACAGCGTAGGCACAAGGGGCAGAAGGTACCGTTTATGCCCAGCACAACCAAGGGCAGGCAGGAGAGAAGCCAATGAAAACCGCTCTGGACTTATGACCAAGACACAGGCCTCCTTCGCCTGTATATGGATGTGGGAGACGGAGGACCAGGACCCCTGACAAGCGTCACTGAGTCCCTTTCAAAGGGGCGAGACTTTTGGAGACCAGGACAGCGGACAACTCCCCAGTTCTCCATCTCAAAAACCATCAGCGGCAGTGACATCTTGAGATTTTATGGGGCCTCGAGCCAAACAGATTTTGGGGCCCGCGGTTCGGAACAACTTTACATTTTATTGCCTATTTTTCTGCTAATTTACGCCTGCTTCAGTGTCAATTATTATGCACACTCACATATTTATATATATTTGGGGGCGCTTAGAAGAGAGACTGAGTCAGAAGGAGAGGTAGGGAGGTTCTGATGGAAAATCAATAATAGTAGGATAAAGGGAGAGGAGGATGACTTTACCAGGGGGGTCTCATGGGCGATGGCGGCCCTGGGCCTTTGCTCACTTTTTCCATTGCTGAAAACCTCTCTGATCAGCAGGTAAGGAGGGCGGAGTAGGTGAATGTAGGGGCATAGCAAGAACTCTGTGGCCCCTAAAGCAATCAAGGAAATTGGGCCCCACGTGCCCAGGTTTGATAGTAAAAAAACACCCATTAATTGGGGTGCAGAGGGCCCCTTTGTCTTCGGGGTGCCAGTGAACTGCACTTGCCACATTATTGATAGCTACGCAACTAGGCGAATGCTGCTCATGTAGCCACTGCCAGGGCTTGGCATCCCACAGTGTACCATTCAAGGCGCAACAAGAAAATGCAAAAAGGCATATGGGGGAATGGGATGGAATTCCCACATACACCCCGGCTCCTAAAAAACGCAAAAGACACACACTGTGAGCTGCGTGAACGTCCAAATAGGGGTGCAAGCAACTTTTTTAAAATCACAATATTATATATTTTTTTAATGCCCCTGGTGATCGTGAACTAAGAGAGAACAATGCAATCCGCAAAATGTGGAAATAGTGCAGCACTCAAACAGCACATGAAGAATGTAAATTGCCCCACTCTGAGGAGATTATCTTACAAAAGCAGTGATTCTTGGTCGAGGACTGCTGCTATTTTAAGGCGACCCTGATCATCTTAAAATGACAGCGCATCTGAAATCCTCATCTCGGTTTGGAGTCGTACATTCCCTTAAAAAATTAGGCACTGAGAAATGTGTGGTACTAAAAGGTGTGACAGTCTGCCATACCCTGAGCCCAGTGTAAGGGGTCATGTGGTCTTGGTCTGGGAGCAGTAACAATGTACACAGACAACAAAGATGCACAGTTGATTGGAGGGAAAACACTGGGCTCAAGCACAAAACTCATCCGGAAGCTGTGCCCGGTGGTAACCAACTGCTGATGGGCATGCCCTACAGACTTGCACTGTGGAGGTTGGCCATCACTGCGTAGTAAAGGTTTAGACTCAATTTCCACTGACAATACCTTTTTTGATTGGTCTATAAATTTGCCCTCCATTGACAGATTTTCACCAAAAAGTTGGCTAAGGGAAGTCCGTTAAGAAGATCCTGCGAGCTATATTTTGTGCAATTCCATCTGGGGGCCAGGCCAGGCTTACAGATATTTCCCATTTTATTTTGTTGGCAGCTACACTACAAAATGGTTGAGTGAATCTTCACGAAGCTTTCCATTAAATTTACACAGAAAGAGTGCGTTTTTTGGTCTGGTGTAAACATGTTCAGTAGTTTTTGAGATATTAGTGTTTTAAAAGATGCAGGATGGGCTTGAAAGGCTTAATTCTTTTGTGTATATTAACTTTTGAAACTCCCTCTATTGAAAATCATGATTTTTGCCCAACACATTTAACATTTTTGACAAATTTGATAGCTGAAAAGGATCAAAATATTTTTTCCACCATCTTCAAAATTGTGATGTTCTGTGAAATTTGCATAGAAAAGTGGGCGCATTAGGAAGGTGCCGGACTACAGGTGGGCGCTGGAGGGCACTTTGTGACATAGAAAATGCCAGAAACCATCCCGCCAAAAAATGTCTGCTACGGTAGACTTTCAGAAAGTCCCGATCATGTGTCCGCCATTTCATTTTTTTTAAAAAAAGACACCATTTTGCAAAAAGCATCTTGATTTTCATAACATTCTTGATTTTTCCCAAAAAAGACCATGGTTGGGAAAATGCTTGCATAAGATGCATTGGCAGGTGCTGCAGGCCTGGTTGATCTTCAGTCCATGGAGCCAACCTCTTTTGTGAATGAGCGAACAATGTGCACAGTGTGGGTTGGCGCTTGTTGTGGGTTAGGCGAAGGGTGTAGTCGAAGGTCAGGCCCTGTAGCCAAAGTGTGCCTGCTGAATTGGTACATGGTAGGTGAAGGAAGTGCATCATAAAAATTCAGTAAAAACAGTTAAAGACTAGTTATGGTTAAGGGACTGCAAACCAGTAAAACAACCTGATATGCGTCCAATTTGGCATGCAATGCACACAACTCAAGCCATAAATAACGCCGCCCACTATGCTCAATATATCAGTTGGCCAAAGGCACAAGGTAAATAAAAGCATATACCAATACCAAGAGCTGAACATGATAGACGGTGTGAGTTATGGTGTGCATTGTGTGCATTTTACATTGTCAGAACATCAACTATTTAGTTCTGATTAACACTTAGTTTCCATTCCAATGCCACTATTTTTACTTTGCTTCTAACTTTTGTGTCTTTTGATAAATCTGCGTAATACTTTCCAATTAAGTAGCTTAAGTGACTACCTTTTAGCATGTCGGGGATCAAACTCTTTGTGTTTTAAATTTTAATTGCCATGTGAATACTCGGCCTGGGCGGAAAAATAATTCCACTCGTGGAGTAGGCGGAATTCGGGAACTCCGCACTACGAGTGTAACTCAGAGTTCCCACTAAATTCCGCTATCCGTCATATGGCAGATTTTTTTTGTGGTGGCCCACGCAAAACTTGTTTTGATGCACGGTGACACACACTACACTTATGGCCATTCTCACGTGCATGCAAGATTTGCCACCTTCTAGCACAGCTTTCAGCACCATTTGCATGACTCTAGCAAGCGCCAGCGAAAGCGGCTGCACCTCGATCAGATTCTCTACTCAAGAAGCAGCTAAATCGACTCAAAAATATGTTTTTTAGTGTGTGAAGCCTTTTTAAATTTTACTTTTTATTTTAATAAGAAGAAAGTACTCCACAGACTCCAAATTCCTGTTCCTGTCCAGCAAGCACCTACTAGTGCTTTTTCCATCTCCTGGTCACCTTCCATTTGAATTTCGAAGTGGATCACTCTCCAAGTCTGCTGCGTATATACCATTGGGTATAAGGACTTTATTTTTGTGATACTACAAGTAAATTAAAAAAAATATTGTATAAGGGTGTTGTTTGTTTGAAAAGAGGGTATTTATTTGTACTTTGTTTTCGATTTTTAATACTTTTTGTGGTGGTCGGCCTGCAGTTTCAGTAGGGACCTAGTTATTTTTTTGCATTTAATTTTTCATCTTTTGTAATGGAAAAACATGGCACAATTCAGTACATTTTCTCTGTGTTTGTTAAATTTGCAACATTAATTTATTTTACTTTTTGGCCTGATGTGCCAACGAGCCTTCCAACCACTAGGCCCAGTACTAATCACGGGTGCATGAAACAACTGTTTCTGCAGTATATGTTCTTTTAAAACATCATTTAGGGCAGGGATGGCATAGGATTAAATACAAAATATGAGGTTATTTTTTGTATTTCCATTTTTTTCTGTAAAGGTGGGGTAATATTTGATGCCTTTGCAGGATGTGTGTTTTGTAAAATTTTTATAGCTCAGTTAGTTAACGTTTTGGGAATTGCAGATAAATAGTAGTGTTTTCTTCATTGTTACCATGCCTCCTTCGACTAGTGTGTGTGTGTGTGTTTGCCAAAGGCCACCATTTGTCTTTGTTCTCCACGCCATGGGCCATTTTGTGTAGTCAGTGTTCATAGGCCTGCATGTGATCTTCTTTGTAGGGCCATGCTTCTTTGTTTGCTGTTGTTGTTTGACCATGTGGCCGACGACCATTTTGTTTGACAAGCCTGTGTGCTTTTACCATAGGCCTACATGTGTTCTTTGTTAGGCCATGCCTCCTTGGTTGCTGTTGTTGTTTGACCATGTGGCCAGCGACCATTATGTTTAGCCAGCCAGTGAGCTTTTGCCATAGGCCTGCATGTGTTCTTTGTGGGGGCCATGCCTAATTACTTGCTTCTGTTGTTTGACCATGTGGCTGGTGACCGTTTTCTGTAGCCAACCAGTGTGCTTTTGCCATAGGCCTGCATGTGTTCTTTGTATGGCGCCGTCGCTTTCTCCTTGGTGCTTTGACATGGTGCTGGAGTGGAAAAATATTAGAAATTAAGGAACAGAAGCAGAAAGGAAGAACTAAAGGAAGTAAAAAGGCAAAACAAAAAAGTGCCAAACGCCACACTAGAAAAAAAAGACAAAAACATAAAATACACAAACATGAAGACACACACTGATCAAAAGACCTGAATGAGGGGTGGATAAGAGGGATGGGGGGAGGATTGAAATCTGGCCCGGCACCATGCAGAGAACAGAAAGCATGTAAAACAAAAAGACCATGCCCATGCGAAGCGCGTAGTGCAGTTCACACAGATTTTTCAGCATTGGAGTGTGCATCACGCTACCGGCATGTAAAAAAGCAGAGCAAAGGGGTGGACGGGCACTTTCACCCGCTCGCGAAGTTCTGCAGAATCTAGCAGAGTGTTTTTGGCACTCCTCAGAATTCCATGAAGCAAAACTCGGAGAGTTCCACCCAGGCCTAATGATTAATTTTTTCAAGTACACCCAAACCCTCTTAATGAAATGACGTTAAACTTGGCATAAATCCACATGTACCTGTTTCTTCCCCCGCCATATTAGTATTGCGAGGGGCACCACGGTGGATGGAAAGACCGTCCCCCGCTTTTCCGCCATTTGGATTGCCAGCCGGGTGGTAAAGGTAAACAATATGGTGGCGGTGCCTTGCAGGCACCGCCTTCTATATTAGGATGCCTGCGGTGGGTATGCCTTTCCATGGCGGAGACTCCGACATGGAAAGGCATAAGGTAAATGGCTTTGGGGGCCCGTTGCGGGCCCCCGGGGGGTGGGTGACTGCACTTGGGGGTACCTATGGTACCCCCCTTTATTGCCACGCACAAGGTGGCAGGCACCGTGCGGTGCCTGTCACGTTGTGCATGCCAATGCACAACATGCAGATTTTACATTGTGGCGGGTGCTGCTTACATCACCGCCTGCCACAATGTATTAGATGCGGGATGCAACCGCCAGGGTGGCGGTCGCATCCTAATGGGCCTAGCGGGACCTACGCACCTCTGGCTGTTGGTCCCGTTTACCGTTACGGTGGCGGGCGGGTGGGTAATGGGGCCCTTGGTTCTTTGTAAATTTGTTGAATATGGTTTGAGAAAATTGTGTTAGATAAAGGTGCGAGGAAGACTTCGAAGGAATAATGAGAGAGAAACGTTTTTTATCCTCACTTTTAATTTGGAGATTTTTTTAATCTCAAGAACCTTGAATCCTCCAACAATAATACATTTGTAAAATAAATGAAGTGAATTGGAAGAGTTAGCATTTTCCCTTCTTTCCACGTGGAAGTTCACAGCTCCTCAATGATGTGGGTGACTTGCAGCTGCTGAAAGTTGTTGTTCCGGTGGCAATTACAGGATGGCAGGCACTGAAGCCGATGTCCTGAAAACTGTAACAAAGTGGACAGAAAGAGCTTGGGGAAGCATGCCTCTACTCCAGGAACAATGCTGTGTGGGTCCTTGGCAGGCAGATACTGCAGGAAACAGGTAAAATAAAAATCCACATTTCTCTCATGGGATGCGCGGATTACATTTCAACATTTATGGATCAGCAAATTTGCAGATTGATAAACATTTAAAAAAACATCAATATCCTTTTTTCCAAAGTCCAAAAAATATGTTAAACAAACAAACAATCATGGTTCAGCATTATGGACCCAAAGAATGCCTCGGGGTGGGATGAGCAACCAGGCCATTTTCGTAGGCCATGCACAGTGAGCACTGTGAACCAAGGAAGTCATCTCAGTGCTTGGAAATTTGATAGGCAGGACTCTTGTGCAGACCCTCAGTGTATGGCCAAAGAATGTGCACATCTAGTCTTCTGGTGTTAGTTTGGTGGTGCAGAAACTGCTTAAGTAGCTGCACCCAGAGCTTGCTGCAAATGGTCAAACACTACATGTCCATTATGTAGCACAGCAGTGATTGCGTATGCAGGAGGCTTAGCATGTGGCTTGCAGCTGCACCATACTATGCAGGGACAAAGACCATGTGCTGTGGGGGATGGGTGCATGGAAAGTTTAGCACACGGACCATACCCTATGGCCAATCCCACTATGTACAACCAAAGGCAGAGACTAGGGGGCATATGTATCAACATCTCCATTTGCGATTCTCAAATAGCGATTTTTTGAGAATCGCTATTTGAGAATTGCAAAACGGGATGTATTAAAAAAATTGCAAAACTTTTGCGATTTCTTAAAATCCTTAATTGCGATTAGCAATTTGCGAAATCGCAATTAAGGAATACCTTCCCATTCATTCCTATGGGCCAGGAGGCCCATATCAATGAATGGGAAGTCCTTCTCAATTTGCGATTCGCTATTTGCTAATCGCAAACTGAGAATAATTTCAAAGGTGCAAGAGTGTCATGATGACACCCTGATGCACCCCTGAAATCAGCATCTGTGCACATATGGCGCACATACATGCCCTAAGGGCATGTATGTGCACCACATGGCACTTTGAAATATGCAAAAAAGTGCATATTTCAAAGAAATCGCAATTTACCACCAACTTGAAGTTGGTGGTAATTAGCGATTTCTTAAGGAGAAATCGCACAACTTGGGTGCGTGTTACATAGCATTTAAGAAATCGCAATTTGCGATTTCTTAAATGCTTACGCAAACTTAAGAAATCGCAAATTTTGCGATTCCTTAAGATTGCGAGGCTGAAATGCCTCATACATCTCCTTTAGCGATTTTGTATTCGCAAACTCTGTTGTTTTGCGATTCGCAGCGTTTGCGAATACAAAATCGGTTGATACATATGCCCCTGGATGTCTAGGAAGTTGGACGCAGGTAATATATGCAAATTCTTGCAGCAACCCCAGCTGCATACAGTGAAAGCGTATAATCAGCCCAAGTTTGTTGTGCAAGAAGTAGGGTGTAGGGGTTGGCCTTCGGCCTTGTGCAGCTGTATTTGGGTGCATGAGAGTTTGAGTGTATGGCTCCACCATTTGCCAGGCCACGTAGCCATTCTCTGATTAGCATGGCTATAAACTGTGAGCTTTGTGGATGGGCACACAGAAGGTTGAACAGATTGGAGGTTGGGCACTTTTTAGGGAGGATTCCCTGTGTAGCATTTATTCATGATAAGATTTAGTTTCTTTTGTTCAGTAGACATTAAAATATGTTTTAACAAATCAGAAATTCCATTGAAAAGCACCGTTAAGGTGAGGGAATGGTTATAAGAAAAAAGAAAATTAAACTGAAATTGATCTGTTATAATTAGCTGAGCAACCTATTACTCATGCCTCCATCATGCCAGCCATAGCTTCCACTCTAAATGCACTGCTCATGACTGCACAATGTTTATATCAATAAATTACAGGATGTAAAACATATTTAAATAACATTAAATATCTAGAAGAACTGATGCATCCATAGTTAAATTACTCCAAAGGATTTCTCCTCAGACCCTGTAAATTAAAATCTAAGGGTGTATGCACACGTATATGTAAATACTGTTTAAGAAGTGATAATATAGAAGCAGTGATTTGAAATATTTGAGTGTTTTGTTTTTAATTGCTGAGCAGAATTACATTTAGTTTTTAGTGAAATGATACTACTGAAGATGTTTTAAAATATCGAACCTGACATTGACACACATTTGTAATATAATGGTTAAAAATTAAGAAAAACTATAATGTTTTTATTTGAAAAATATATACCCTCTGAATGCGCATGATTATAATGTCAAGCAAGCTAGCTCATTGTTCTTAACATTTTTCTGCTGGGCACATGCACTCTGTTTCCACTCTGTTTCCTAGTTTTTTTGTGGGTTTTTTTTAGGGCTGGCGTTAGCCAAGACCTTTTGATTTTACTAAAATTATTTGATTAATATCATTATGTGAGAGGCCGGGTTAGTATATGATGTAAACTTATGTAAGTTGACACCTGGCACTGATCCAGGCAACCCTTATTTTAGTGGTCTTAGACAACCCCAGATAGCTGCCTAAGTGGTAACTGTGGAAAGCAGCCTTTGGGCTTAGTCCAGAAGGAGTGTAAAGCAGCTTGTTTTACCAGGTCATAATCTTATAGCTATAGATTAAGTGAAAAAGAACCACACAGTGTATTTATAAAAATATAAATTTATTATAAGACACTCACTAACACATACAGATATCTCCTAGCCGGAGATATACACAATGCACATAGTACTTCGCAATAGAAACACACAAGTATTCACAGAATACACAGTGGTCCTGAGGGGGAGACCAAACCATATGCTAAAATAGTGGTATGCGAACCACGACTCGAGTCAAGACAATACTCAGAGGACATAGAACTGCAGAGGACCCAAGGAATCACCCATGGTAAGTATCTAGGAGCTCCATGGAGGCAGTGTGCAGTGTAGGACCATGACTGCGTTCTTCGTACAAATCAACATGTAAGTCGCGGTTGCAATTTTAAAGATAGAGGAGCCTTCCCAGTGGACCCTAAAGAAACCCCATGGAAGACAAGAGGTTGGAGAGCCACCCCACCCGTGGATGCTTTAGGAACCAGGATACCTGCACCAGGGAAAACGGGTGCATAGATGTGAAGTGGAGTCGGAAACTGCAGTCGAATCCAATGGAGGACTTCAGAAATATGCCACTTCTAGAGAAGGTGAAAGTGTCCGTTGGAACCAAAATGTGGATTCAAGATTTGAAGAACCTACATGTAGAGGAGACAGAGACTATGCCACTAAGGAGTGACCAGGAGGCCAGGAAGACACATGCCCACCGAGGTCGGGTGCTGCAGGAGATCTGACGATGACCTTCAAACTGCAGCTGTGTGGACCAGGCGATGCTATGGAAGACCAGGAGCTGTACACGAGTTGTCCCATGTTGGATGTAAAGAGTTGAGGAGTCCGTGTCCAGCGGGAGCACCAATAAGCCTTGGCAACTGCAACCAATGTGGAAGTTGAAGAAGGTACAATGTCGGGACCAGCAAGGTCCAGGAGACTAACCACAAGCCGGGGAGTCGGGCAGGGCCCGAGCAATCAGGGGAACCCAAAGAATTTAAAGGTGACCCTCAACCGGACCCACAGGCCGGAGGCATTGGAGTCGCAAGAGGACCTCAAGCAGCTTCCTAAAGAAACAGGCCCGCGGTGCAAGAAATGCGGTGTGGTCGAAGATTCTGGTCACAGGAAATGCTTGAGGTTGGGGCTACTTGGAGCCCGAAGATCTTGATCGAAGAAAGCCAACAAGCCTTCGCAACGGCAAGTCAACGGGAGATACTGGCCTCAAACTTCGCAAGAGGACAGGCAGGCCTCAAGGAATGAGAAAAACCACCACGTGTGTTGCTGGGCCTTTTGGAGTATGTGGGAGCCCAGGACCAGCAGATCGGTCAGCTTAGTTGCAGTGCCTGCAGATGCAGGGAAGGGAATCATCCACTTTAAGGGAGATTCCTTCATTTGTCTTGGATGCCCACAGGCCTTGGAAGGTGTCCTGTAGAGGAGACGTGGGAGCGCCCGAACCAAGATGGTCTCTCGCTAGCACAGCTTAGGCTCACCCATCCTTATGATGAGGTATTTTATGCCGATAAAGGCAGGATTAACTCTTTCCTGCTAGCAGAAGTGCTCACCTGCTCCTACAGCACTGTTTTTCCATGTTTTTCTGGCACATTTGGTGATTTGTGGACCGCCTGGATCCCAGCTCTTCTCCACCGAGACTTCCCTCAGCTTGGCTCCACAGTTCCTGTCAGAGAGGCGGAGTTCTACACTAGGAGAGGGTGCAGCTTTGGCCTTGGTCTCCTCCCAATGCTGGTTTTAGCTGCTGCACTGGTTTGACATATTTATCTCTATTTTTATTGTAAAACTGACATTTTTTGCCTGTGTTTAATCATTCTATTGAGAATGGAAAGAAAGTCTGCCGCAAATAAGCGTAAACAGACACTTTCTCCCCCGCCTGTGAAGTCAAAAGTGGTAGCTTCGTCGGAACCCTCCCTTCTAACTAGTAAAGGCTGTTAGGTCAAATACTGGCAGTATTGCCATGGAAATTAAAAATATACAGAAAGACACAGCCAGTCTCTCAATGAAGGTTGCAGATAACGAGATCAAACTACCTGATGTTATAACCAAAACTGAGAAGCTATTACCAATGGTTACAAAATCCCCTTCATTAGTGATAGATTACTTGAATTAGAAAACAGAAATAGGCAATATAACCTACGTATTTTTAATTTGCCTGAAGTTATTGAAGGGAATGATTGCAGGCGATATCTAGAAAAGGTGTTACACAATTTTCGGAATTTGTGGTTCTCAAAAAAATTTGAGATAGATAAAGCACATCATAATCCATCTCACCGTAAACCAGGCCAAACCAAACCCAGCCAAGTCATCTTCAAGGTTCTATGCCATCATCACCTTGTCCTTATCAGGAAGGCAGCTCATGAAATTCCTTCTCTTCTAGATATCGGATGGAAGATTTTCATTCACCAAACTTTGCCAAGGAGACGGTGGCGCGGGGACGAGATTTTACAGCTTTGAGACCACGACTGAGAAACTCTGGCTTCAAGTATGGTCTATTCGATCCTTCCACCATGCGTATTTGGAAAGACGACATATCCAAATCCTTTAATCGGCCAGAAGACCTCCAAGTTTTTGGGGATAATCATTCTCCTCTCTCTATGGATACACATGATTCTCCTTCTTCAAGCTATCTAGATAGGATTACCATTTATTATTTTATTACCTGTGTGGTAATTAGTAGGTATTTTTGACGTTAAGTCAGTAATATTCCTGTTATTATTATGATAGTCCTTTAACATGGGTGTACAATCCTTCCTCTCTTCTCTTTTCTTGGATGCGCGTGTGTGTTTCTTCAATGTTTATGTATGATCCTCCTACTTTGTATATACATTTGTTTTCTATTTTGTTCTGACCTCTATGTCCCTTGGCTACTTCTTTGGTCTTGTAGAATACTCCTGTCACATATGTATTTTTCCTCCACTCTTCTTTAATCTCTTTCTTCTATCACCTCCTAATCTATGAATCGTTCTCTTACAGTTAATGTTTCATTGAATGTCAAAGGTCTACAACATCCAGTTAAAAGAATAAAGATTTTAGATTATTTACATAGGCAAAAAGCGGATATTTGTTTATTACAAGAAACCCAGATTGATGACACCATTTTAACACACGTGCAAAGGAAATGGGTTGGTCAGATTATTTCTTCCCCTGCCCAAGGTAAAAAGAATAGGGAGGCTATCCTTTTTTCCAAAAATCTTCAGCTACAAGTTTTAGACAAACAATCTGATTCTGAAGGTAGATTTCTTTTAACCAAAGTTAAAATTGGAGATACATTTTACACTTAATTAATATTTATGGGCCAACAGCAGATGACTCTAATTTTTGGATTCATGTTACTTCTGAAATTCTTTAACTTGGGAAAGTTTCCCTAATTTTAGGGGGTGACTTTAATTTGATTAATGACCCTCTTTTAGATAGACTACCCTCAACTAAATACTCACCTCCCAAAGCATTTCACTCCCTTAGAACGTTATTTAAAAACACTAAATTGGTTTATTGCTGGAGGTTGCACCCAAAAAGAATTCACATTTTTCTCCAATCCCCACAACTCTCACTCATGCTTGGATTATTTGTTGGTGTCTAGAGACTTGGTGAAATCTAAAACTCAACCTACTATTGGTAGTATTGAGGTTTTGGACCATGCAATCATTTTGTTCCACTTACATACTGGTAATATTTCTGTGTCTCTTTCCCGCTGGCGTATGAATTATAGTTTTACCTAAACCAGATAAAGACCAAACCAAAGTTTCGAATTATAAGCCTATTTCTCTCATAAACCAGGATTGTAACATTTTTGCAAAAATTCTAGCTACCAGATTAGCTTGAGTTTTGTCGTCCCTTATTCATATAGATAAATCTAGTTTTATGTCAAAATTATTCTCTGTTAATAACACAAGACTCCTTTTTCATGTTATTGGTAAGGCTTCTCCCTTTACCTCACCTGCTGGCCTCCTAGCTTTGGACACGGAGTAAGCGTTCAATAAAGTTCACTGGCAATTTCTCTTTCGAACGCTATCTTCTTTTAATTTTGGTAATAAGTTTATAAAAAAGTTTTCAACTCTGTATGGTTCCCCCTCTGCCCCACTCTTTAATATTGGCCAATTTGCAAGTCCCTTGTCTCTTTATAGAGGGACCAGACAAGGTTGTCCATTGTCACCTCTTCTTTTATTTATTAGCTATTGAATCTTTTCTCTCCCACTTTCCAAATTCTGTTGATATTTAAGGAATTGTGTTAGCTGATGTTCACCTTAAAACGTCTGCCTGTGCAGATGATGTCCTATTATATCTTAGCAACCCAGCCACATCTCTACCCACAGTGTTAGATGTTATACATAAATATTCTACTGTTTCTGGTTATACCTTGAATACTCATAAATCTGAATTTTCTCCCCTGAGCGTTCAGCACACACCTTCAGTATTGGACAATACTGAAATTATCTGGCAAAAAGAGAAAATTAAATATTTAGGTATACTATTCTCACTTCCCTTAAAACACTCTGTTACTCTCAACTGTGACTTTTTATTTACAAAAAATACAGAAAAAATTCATCAATGGTCCACACTACATCATTTATCATGGTGTGGGAAACTTGAAACCATTAAAATTGTATTAACTCCAATTATTTTCTATACCTTGTCTATGATCCCTGTGCAATTACCTCTTTCAATATACAAAAAAATCAATAAGCTTATTTCAAAATTGATATGGAACCACAAACCCCCATGTAATGCTTATACTAAACTTAAACTGTTTGAACTAAATGGCGGATTTGGTTTACCTGATTTTTTCAAATACCAAAAAGCATTTATTTTAAAACAAGCTTTACTTTGGTTCTCATGCCCGGATACCAGTTATTCTCCTAAATGGTTAATGATTGAGCGGAACTTAGTGTCACCATTTCCTCTCCCATCACTTTTGACTATGTCTAATTCAAATAAATTGTTTAAATCCTCCCCCATCATTGCTTCCACTAAAATGATTATTACTGATTTTGATGCATCCTTTTCCTCACGTATTTCTGATTCTACTATGATTTCCCTTTGGCACCATCCTACATTAAAATTTAAGCGTACACTTGCATTCTGGAAACTATGTATATCGGCTGGCATTTTCTTTATTCAGAATATTTATTAAGATGATGCTTTATTATCCTTCTGTGAATTACAGGCCAGATTCATGTTAACCAATTCCGAAGCTCTTAAATCTGAAATTGTTTGTAATACATTGCTTAACGCCTTTCCAAATGTGCTACTCCAAATATAAAACTCCGGGTTATGTAAGTTGTATTAAGGATTTTTTCTGATTCTCAACATACTGTCTCCAAATTTTATAAACAACTTAATTGTACAAATGCTACTAACCTTATACTTCTTATCTACCTATTGGAGTGCAGAACTCCCTTTGAATTTCTCATTAAAAGAGTGGAGACAAATATGGACCATCAATATTTCCCAAACCAACGCCTTTATTTTGTTCAATTGTCTATGGACTACTTATAAGTTATTCAAAACTAAACTTATAGACTCCCCACTTTGCTGGAATTGCAAATGTTATGATGGTTCTTTGAAGCATATGCTTTTTGAATGTAATGTAATATTTCAATTCTGGAAGAATGTTTGCGATATCATTGTTAAAATACTTCCTATTTCTGAGGCTCTCATGTACAATATACTTATAGGTAAATCTTACGTTCTATCATCCACCTTATTGGAGTCCCAGTCTAAGCTTTCTAATCTTCTTATTTCTATTACTGTTAAATCCAATACTTCCAATTGTAAATCATCTGAAGCAATATCACTTTTATTAGATCGGGTGCCCAGTTATCTTTCAAGGGACCATTGAAAAATACGTCATCATTTCAGTTATGGAAGCCAATTGAGGATTATATTAATACTTATTTATAAAATATTTAATGTCATGATTTGCTTTTATTAGTGGTATTGTCTAGCTAATGTTTTGAGGAGTAGCCTTGTTTGTCTTGTTTTCAAATTCTTATAATTTTACTGTTTTTATGACAATGGTAAACTCTTGGTATATTGATACTGTTATGGTAATATTTATTATGGTTGCACTATTTCATTATATATACCAACACTGTTTCATTTTTAGTTTGTCTTGCCTACAACAAAACCTAATAAAATATTTTTAACACTGGAAGGTTTCCTGTATGGAGCACAGGCACAGACGTTGCAGCAGACGAGCAGGGCGAGGAGATCAGGAGCTGCAGGAGTGTTCCCGGTTGCAGCCTTGATGACCAGAGCGAAGTCCAGCGAGTCCAGAATGCCAAGACGATCGCGGTTGAAGTGGTGTCTGAATTGAATAGTGTCCCACGACAAATCTAGGGACTCACCCTCAGGTAAGCCCTTAAGTACCATAAGGAAAGGGTTGGGACGATTCAGGGTTCCCTCCAGGGGAGGGGTTGGACAGTGGGGAGGATACTCCCCTGTCCTTTGTCCAGTTTCGCGCTTGAGCAGGAGCCAACGGCTCCCTGAGCTGGTTTGAATTGGACTATGCAAAGAAGGCACCAAAGGTGCCCTTCAAGCAGACTGAGTGGGCCTGGCAAGAACTCCCACCTGGCCCAAATACACTAAACCTGTCTGGGAAGTGGTCACACCTCCCTGTGACAGGATATCTATTGTTCTACCTTCCCCTGCTCGAGCTTGGCTCAGCAGCAGAAGGGCAGATGCGTGTCTCTGGTCGGCAGCAGCCATGTTTGTGCTGTCCGGATTTAGAAGATTGGTACCGGGAGCACTGAGGGCCTAACGGAGGGCCTTTACAGTGCTTTGAATCATTCCAACATGTTTGAAACCAAACATGACTTGTTACACCCAGTTTCAAGATGGTCATCGCGTAATGACGTGGTGCCCCTCTATATGTTATATCACTTACAACCCTGGAGAATGGACTCCGAAGGCTGTAGGGGTGTCCTTCTCATGCAGGGGCACCCTCACATTTAGAACGGAGCACCCTACCTTCAGGATTGGAAAGGCCTGCTGTAGGGGTGACTTATAGGTTTTAAGTGCAGTCACCCTAGATATAGGGAAACCTATTTCTTTCGTAAGTGGTGCTAGCACCAGCTTACACAGGATGAAATTGCATGCCTGTAGTTGCAAACTGAGTGGTCTCCCATGGGTGGCATAATACATGCTTCAGGCCATAGGGGACCCCTGGTGTACCTATGTCCTGGGTACCTTAGTACCAGATACTAGAGACTGATAAGTGTAGACCAGTGTCCAATCTTGGATGTACCTAAGTACTTACCATCAGTAGCGGCTTGTGGAGGGAGTGCTGTGGGGCGGGGGAGGGACAGGGTGGGGGTTAGTTAACTCCGGCTCACGGCCGACCGGAGTAATTTAACAAAATAAATAAATAAAACGAATTTCATTGCTCGCGCTGAAACGCCAAATACGTTTCATCGCGCGCAATGACATTCGTGTTATTTATTTATTTTGTTACATTACTCCGGTCGGTCGTGAGCCGGAGTTTACTACCCCCCACTCTGCCCCTCCCCCATCCCACCCCACTGCCCCGCGGCACTCCCTTCACGAGCTGCTACTGCTTAACATAACAATTTAGGGGAGAAAGCAGAGAGACTGGGGTCTTGATTAGCAGGATCCCAGTCAGACTAGTCAGAAACTGCATAGCACCAGGCAAAAAAAGGGGTTAACCATAAAAGCAGATCCTACTTTCCTACAACTTACTTATATGGGCTTTCAGCCAGCCCTCTTCAACCACTGGTCTGTTATTGTGCCATTTGCATATTTCTATGCTCATTGGAGCATACAGCAAACCACGGGGAAGTGGGTCAGCAGATTTTAGCCATTGTCCAACATCACTGTGAGTGATGTAATTCGGCCCTTTCACAGGGAGCACACTCACACAGAAAGTAGTTCTCATAAGCGCTGACTGCCATTACAATGTGTGCTTTTTGAGAACAAGAAAACATTTTAGTTTTTAGCCAGTATTTTTACTTTGATTGGCAATGGCCCTCTGCTTCTCTGCTGCTTTCTAAGTCCTGCTGACAAGGAGCCAGCTATTATATGTGCTGTCTAATATGTTGAATGCTTTCACTGTGAGGTCAGGGCCAGTAAACTTCAGGCTGGGTTGTTATTGTGTTAAATACCCAATTGCCAGACACTCAGAATGAATGCATGCAAAATTTTAGACTGAATCTGTAGTATTAAATTCCTAAATCAGTGACACCTGACTGAGAGGTACTAAATATTGATCAACAGTTTTACTGTAAGCTGGAGGCATCATGAGCACAGCTCAATTAACTTGAGGAGTGCTGAGAGGGCTGGTGGACCTGTTGTCTGGCTTGGGATACTCCCGCATCCAGCTTAAAGAAGGCTTGATTTGCATGAACCAGTTCCGTAAAAACATAGAGGAAAGCCGTAAGGAAAACTACTCTTACCTTATTTTTTCCATATTTAGTATTAATCATTGCCTTTTCCGGAAGAAGTTCCACTTCTTCCCTAGATGGGGACCCAGGTACCTGGATCTGGGAAAAGTTCAAAACACCTTAGAGCTACTTTACCGCGGTTAGAGGATTTCCCTTGAAGCAAAATGAAAGCCTCTCAGATTGAGATATTACACTTAGTAATAGTAGTCAATGGTAGTCATAGTGTAAATATCTACGGTCTATGATTGGACAGCTGATAGTGAACATTAGTTAAGATAATTATAAATTTCTGACATATGCAGGTCAAATATACCTCTTTGTGGTCTCCCTACATGAAATCAAACCATCCGTTTATATATAACACACCAAACTGCAAGGTGACACAGAAACACAGGGGGCCTGATTACGATGTTGGACGTAAAGCCATCCAACAGCTGGTCGGAGGCTTTCTGTCCAAGATCAATGGTTTCCCTCTAACCATCGTATTGCAATGACGTTAGTCTGATGGAAACCTGCGGGGGGGATTCTGCTGCGCTCCCGATGCAGCATCGGATTGACACGTAATCCCATAATGACGGCAGAGCCAGCCTTGGCTTCGCGGTGGGGGTTTTGATGTCACTTTCCCACAGTCTTTCCATGTCGGCCTGTCCGACATGGAAAGGCTGTTGGAAAGTGAATTTGGGGGCCCCTAGCAGTGCCCCCCTGACCCTACGCTATAAACATCCCTGCACCTTGTAGCAGGCACACAACGCAGAGAAGTTCACAACCTTCCATTTTTCAATGGCAGCTTGTGCTGTTGGACTTTTCCCGTAAGGCAGTCATATCCAAATGCTGCGGGTGGAACAGCCGACCTATGGGCGGCAGTTTCAGTCCACAACAGGTCCGTCCGACATAGTAATGAGGCCCAGAATAGTGTGTAGAGTCTGAAGAGCAGCAGTCTTAAGAGCAGGAGTGCAGTATGCACCCTGATATTGAAGTGTCCTGCAAGATTGTCTACATTGTGTATTACCTACGGTTCTTTGAACATGTTTCTGCATTAAAAGAGATTCATGCATAATCTTAGTCTGCATTGTAGACATAAAATTGCACTTACCATAATGGGCAATCCACCAGGATGAACATTTTCTGCCATTGTGAATTTAGTTATAAGGGAGAGAAAATGATCTGAAAGGAGTGAGACAAGGGCTTAAATATTTTGTCCTGGCTCTAAACTTGGTGAATTTTCGGACAATAAAAATCTAATAGGTGTAGATGTAATAGAAAGTTATACTCATCTAAAATTAAGAATGTGCACTTTACTAGCCACAGATAGTTCTATTCTTGTGAATATTCAGACATTTATAAACGTAAGACATCTGTAGACTCTTTGTTTTATGGCGCTCTAGAATCCTGTGGACTGCGCCTTGATTTGCTGAATGTGTGCGCCTTTCGAGTGCAAGAGGATACATTTGTCAGCACAAAAGGGTTTGAATCTTTCCTCTTCTAAAATTGTATTTTTTTTTTTGCATTGTTTACGGTTTTAACTGCAATACCAAGGATGCGGCGCTCTAAACCCTGATAGTGGAGATGATTTTAAGAAACGCGCACAACAGAGACGTTCGCACGGTTAGAACGTGAGAGAGAAACACTAGACACATGGATGGCAAGACACATATAGGTATATTAAAAACTACTGTTATTCTCTTATGCAAAATGACCAAATCTCATCGAAATGTAAACTGAGGCAGATTGCACCCAAAAGCCTTGTTTAAATTGAAAGACTCTAACGAGGTGATACTTGGTGCAAGAGAGGGAGGAGTGGAATAGATCTTGTCCTTCCTTACAATGTGTATGTATATTTAAGTCACTCATTGATAGCAATAGAGGGCACCATTGCTAAAGTAATTCCAGATAGAATGTCAGTTTCAAATCTAAAGGCATTGCAGATGAAAACAAAGCTACCAACTCTAACAAAAAAACAAAACCCCATTCCGAGTAGCCCTAAGTGATTTTTAAAAGGCTCTTCTAGTCTTTCATAGTACCATGCTGCCCTGATTTTTACACATTAGTTGTCAAGTCAAGATTCACTTTATTAGATTTTACTCTGTAAACCATAAAAGCATAAACAATAAATACATCAGTCGCTAAAAATCAGCGGCACACAATACACCCAATTCATTAGGAGGAATGAAACACCTACATTAGTTGTCATCAGGAGAGCAGTGGCTTTCAACCTAATAATTTCTGAGGACCCCAGCGTAATCCTCACTGGAAGCAGAGGACCCCCACTAATTCATTGGAATCCAGGGACCCCCACTGAGTGAGTAATAGAAGCTGAAGACTCCAGCCTAAGCGTTTTCAATTATTTGAATTGCAAAATAACACACAAAAATACACAAACAAGTATCTATCAAACAAATACACAAATGATGAAACAGTATATTTAATTTACAAACAAATATTTAAAAAATCAAAATGTTAATTTGAATAGTAAGGTTGGAGCATTTCTAAATTGAATTGAGGCCACTCATCACCCATACTCTATTCTGTTTGAAGCATGTCCACTGATACCACGAATCAATCTGAGGATACTAACTTAAATGTTTGCCTCCAATTTCAAATCAAATGTTTTCACATTTATAGAATCTTTTAAAATGTTCAGTTGTACATTTTGTTTCTTTACTGATTTACACTTTACTGATTTGTTAAGATATTTTAATTTTCTAAGCAGTTGCGGAACCCATAAGGGATCTTCACGGACCCCACAGGTTAAGAATCACTCATCTGGAACAAATATCACTACTGCTCGTCAACTTCAAGTTCAGGTCTATGATACCGTGCCTTAATTATCAGACCATCCAAGCATAGGCCATAATTAGGATCATCCCAGCATGGGCATCAATTAGGACCAACCAAGCATGGCCACCAGTTTGAACCATCAAAGCATGACGTCAATTAGGTGTAGCTTAGGGTAACAGCTTCAACTTGTGGCTTGCCCTTTGATACCCCTTGTGCTGACCTTTCTACCCCTGATGTTAGAGAGCAGGAACACAGCAGCTGCAACTGCAAGTAAAGGTGTCTCTAACAACCATTCTCGCTTTCAATAATTTATACTCGTTCCTTTAGCTTCACGGCTACAATTGGAGGCCATTCAGGTGCAAAGTATGGTTCAAGCGGTCAACCCAGTCATGTAACCAAGGATGAAGGGGTGAGTGATGTCACTTTCACTGCCTCTGGTAATTTGATGAATGGAAGTCCAAGCTGTGCCCCTTGTGGGACCATATTATTATCCCAGACTGTGCCAAAGCAGAAGCCCAGAAGAGAAATGTCATCCATTTTTTGATAAAAATTACATAGCTGTCAGAGCATGCACTAAGTCAGTCATTCTGTGATGTAACACATGTGCTTCAAAGCACAGCTTAGAAAAATAGAATGATGGTTGCTGGTTCGAGTTGGAGCTGCAATGTCCAGTGATCATGCGATGAATTTCAGGCTCACCAAGAGAGCGTGTGTGCTGTAGACACTGTGATTGAATAAAAAACAAGGGTTTCGTGAGCTTCTGTAATTCAGCAGTGGTGCAAGAGTAGATCATGGTAGCACAGGTGCGGGAAGTAGGGGTGCAGGGGTTGCAGCACCCTTAAAAACGGGCATACTCAGTTCAGAAAGTGAAAGAGCAATAAAGATGCTTTAAAATTATGTTTTTATTTTGTCACATTTGTTCCGCTTTCAAAGGCAAAAGCCAAATGTAAGGCTATGTATTCTGACAAATTACTGCTAATTCATTTAACATGGAGACTGGTGTTTAGATTATCTTCTCCATTTCCTTCTCTGACAGCAATTCTGAAAGATTTTGTACAGTGAATTATGATTTATGTGACAATCTGCCAAGCACACTAGAAGTGTGAAAGGAAAGGCTGTTCGGTTTCTGTTTTGTTCTAACATTCAACAAAATGTAAATACCTGTAAATTAAAAATACGAATATTTCAAAATGCAGCACTCGTAGTTAAACACAAATGAAGCATATTTTTTTGTAATTTTGAAGTGTGATGCAAACAAAGGTTTTATTATGATCAAAATAAATCAAGACACTTTACTCAGTAATGCAAAAATGATAAATACTCGCAGAAACCCGACACATTATCTATCCTTTGTGCCCTATATAGTTTGTCAGGAAGACTGCAAGTCTGTGCAAATCTAGTGGCCAATAATGTGCTGTCTGTAAGCTATAGTATGCAACTACACCATCCTTTAGTGATATATTTGTGACAGTGCGCCCTCCACCCTAGCCCTAAACCCTAATACCGAGCCTTAAACACTACTCCAGAGCACTAAACCCTAAAACCGAGCCCTGAACCCTAGCCTGGAGCCCTGAACCCTAACACCCAGCCAACGTGTACCATAGGCTACTTAATACACCTTTACCACTCTCCTGCTAAATGGGCATGACATTTCACAAATCCCTGTGACTTCATTGATGTAACTTTGATGGCGGCACCCCCATTCTGAAAATTGTTCCAGCACCACTGCATGGTAGGCCCCACATCTGGAAAAGGAAATAACCAGACTTCTTTCTCCAAAAAAGTCTGTGCTCCTCTAAGTGAGCACTTTACACTCACATTGAATTTCTGAAAGCCAGACTTGTCCCTGTGAAGATGATCAATGTTAAATCTCATTCAAAGAGATTCTGAATATCACAGACTCCTGTTTCTTTGTGTAGATTACCTCTTCACCTTTTTCCCCATCTACACGATTATGTTTAAATGTTTAAAAGATTAACACAGAAGAGATGCATGGAGCTCTAATAGCTTTATCACAGTAAATATTACTTACAAATTATGCTACAATATTAAGCGTAAGCACTTTCAAAGCTCCAGTGCAAGTTGTCCAGCTACACTAAATTAAGTGCACACTTCACAAAAGCAATAAATAAGCAGAAATGTCCATGTACTTATGAAACTAAAATGGCCTCCAGAGTGCAACTCAATTAATTGCAATAGTAGCAATGCATAATTTGGGCATATGTGTTGAACGGCTTTCACTGCCTCTGTAAAACTCAAAAAGGGTTATTACTAGTTGCCTGGTTGAAAGCAAGAGTCCCACACTCTCGAATTACTGATACTGCAGGCATAAGTAATTCCACGGCTGGGAAATTACTCTTGGTTGTGAGTAATGGGAATATCACATGAATTGGTATTTCAACACTCATTCCTATTTTTTGTTTTGTGTGTGCATGATTTCTATGCCTTTTTGTCGCCCTGACACTTCCTCTGCTTTGTACAGGGGAAGTGTTCGCTTGAAAAACTCCTGAGCTGAAGTGTTCCTACAAATTTTGTAATAATCGATGTGGCCAGTAATTCAGGTTATCCCCTATTGGGATTAAAGGGACACTTGAAATGAGGCTTGGTAAAAGGGGAACAATTAACAAAAGCTCAGTTTACAAAAACAGTAAACCTGCTTCTGTTGGATTGCTCTTACGTTTTAAGTAGATTTCTGGCTTTTTGGGGATTCACAAAAAATTCAAGTAGTGCTTCAGAAAATCAGTGACACGACTGTGTTATGAAGTTCTCTAGTACAGAAAATGTATGATTGTGCATTTTCCAACAAGTAAGTTAAGTTTGGCTTGTGTAAATGAAGTTCATACCTACATCTGCACACATAACATTGTTTTAAATGAAAATATTTTTCCCAACTAGAAAATCGCTTTCATGACCTCCAATTGTTTATTTATAATTATGTTTAATTTATCATTTTCTATAATATATATATATATCTATATATATTTTTTTTATTTTAATTGTGTATTTTTGACATGTACTGTTATTTACGATTTCTGTGAACCTTTGCTTGTATTCATATCATCTTCTATATTATCCTTTTACTATTTTAATGGATATTATATATCGTTATTGTTCTTTATTACACCTTCATGTATTTATGTATTAACAAATAACTGCATATATGAAGTATTGTTTTTATGATCATAATAATCTTTTCAATAAACCTTTTCTTGAACTTAAAAGAAAATCGCTTTCATTGCACGCCCTTTTACTATGGGTGTGTTTGCTCAATGCTCTGCCTCTTGAAAGAGACTTACTCTAGCTTTTAGAAAAAGACAAATTATTTGCTTTTCCAGGGTGTGAAATTATCTGCAGGAGTTATGTGAGTCAGAGACTGTGGTTGTTTTACCAACTTCTTCAGCGTAGCCCACTCGTAAAAGTCCACATTCCCACTCCTAAATTTATGAATATGGCTTTTCACGTACTTTATGCATAGTCTGTCATCTCAGGAAAGTCTATATATATCAAATTTGCACTGGCAAAAGTGCTGTTTTATGCTCCAAGAAAAATCAAAGACAGGGGTGAACTCAGCAACCAAAAGCCCTTGCAGAAATGCTCAAACCAGCGCCACTCACCACACTCTATCTTTCGACCCACCCACTCTTTCTCACTATCCTTCTTCCTTCATCTTCTTCTTCTCTCATTGCTTTCTCTCCACTTCCCTCCCCCTCTTTCTCTCGCTTTTGAAGCCCACATGTGCCTGCTGAAGTTAACCGCACAACGATTCCCCCACAACGGTGGGGCCTCCGCCACCAGTGCTGATGCCCTTTAGGAATCAGACCCTATATGTATTTTAAGACGGTTTGTTTATTCTACAGGCAAGCAATGAAATTAAGAACCTTGCCAAAGTTGACAGAGGGACAGGATCCCATCCCCAAATGGTTAAGAATACTGTTAGACCTGTCAGCTTAAGTTGGTCTCCCCCAAACGTTTTGCCCTTGCCCTCCACTTTTTGCTGAAATGTGTTTTTGTTGGCTCTAGGACTCTGTGTACTTTACCACTGCTAACCAGTGTTGAAGAGCTTGTGCTCTCTCCCTTAAACATGGTAAAATTGGCTTACACCTGATTGGCATATTTACTCTACTTAGAAGTCCCTTGTAGAGTGGTATACCATATAATCAGGGCCAGAAAGTTAAATGCTACCAGATGGCCTGCAGCATTTATTGTGCAACACACTTAAGTAGCCCTTAAAACAATGCCCAGGCCTGTGAGTGAAGCCTGAATGCAGGTTTAAACTGCCAATTCATATGCCAAGCCTTAAACTCCTCCTTTATTGCATATAAGTCACTCCTAAGGTGGGCCCTAGCAAGACCACAGGGAAGGGTGCATTGTAATTAAAAGGGTAGATATGTACTTTTAAGTTTAACATATCCTGGTGTTGAAAAACTCCTAAACTAGTTTTTCACTACTGTGAGGACTACCTCTCCCATTGGATAACATTGGGTTGCCGTATTACAGTTAATAAATGCTAGCTTTTCAGGTGCACAGTTCATGTTTGGTATCTGTGAAATTGTAATGAAAATCCTCTTAAATGCTAAAGTCGGATTTTAAGATATAATTTTGAAAATTACACTTTTAGAAAGTTGACGTTTCCCTGCCCAAATTGGAGCCTGCAGCCTGTCCTAGATCATATGACTGGGTGCAACTTTGAGTTGGGCTTTGTGTATTCCGCCCAGACAGCTACACATTAGAGAGATTTGATGTGCCTGTATGGGCCATCAACTGCAGGATGAGGGGTGGAGCTGGGCACAGCCCTACTTAATAGGCTTTACTCTACCTTCACACAGAGGACCTCTGCATTGGAGCCAGAGCAGTGGATGCAGGAAACATCAAGCACTTCACGAGGGATTTGTCTAGAAACATCACCTACTTCAAAAAAGGCACCAGGCATAAAAATAGCACCCTCAGACCCACTCTTCAGTTCACTTTCTGCACCGGTGGAAGGACTCTCAGAGGACTGCTTTGCTGCTGTGGCCTGCTGTGTACTCCACAAGACTGCTTTGTGGCTCCTGGAAGGACTGCTTTTGTCGCAAGGATTCTGCTGGCAAGCAGAACTGTGCCTTGGGATGACAGGACGTCAGAATGTAGGGACTGTGTCTCTAGCACATCAGCACCTGGCAGCCCAAATCCAGGCTCGCTCACAGTGCCTCACCTGAACTCCTAACCTCCCAAAGTAGCAAGTGATTTTGGCAAACCTAGAATACGAACCTCTAGTCCCCACGGGAACCATCATATCTCACTCATGCATGCCCTTGGTAAACAAAAGAAAGACACAATGAAAGTTTACAATACATTTATTGAAATTATTGTAGTTTATTATGAAGCAATTGTGCTGCGATTAGCTGGCAAATAGAACCAACCAAAGTAATCAAGATTACAAGCAGACTGTATACAGTAAACAACCCACCCATGGCAAATTATTTATTTTTTCTAGGCCTATCCTTACTGTGTAGGCAAAAGGGATCTATGGGCGATCTTTGGAATAACAACAGACCCCATACTTGGTATTTGTTTCTTCCAGGACAAGTCTCTCTGACAGAATTCTCCTCTCTGCCCACAAAGGGACAAAAACAGTTTATATGATAAAACTACTGTGTTAGAAAGCCGCAGCTGTGCTACTGTGTTATGTCTAGAATGTTGGGAGCTGTTGCTGACAGAGCAGAAAACAGTACAACATGATGTTATGTATTCTATGCAACCTTGCACAAAATGTTCAGACTGAATCTCAAGAAGAGTCACTGTTGGAAACGGGGCTTCTTTGCCAATACCCCCAACTTTTTGCACCATTTTAGACTGCTAGATGCTGGTCATTGACTCTGATTGTGAACTGAGACCTGATCATTAGGCCTTGGGCCTGTGCACTTTGACCTAAAAATGATGTGAATCGGTACACCCAATTGGCAAGGTACTTCGCCCCCTCATAAGTTCCTAGTATATGGTACCAGTGGTACCCAGGGCAAGAGTGGCAAAGGGGTCACCAAGGCTGCAACACTGTATTGAGCTACCCTGTGTGACCCAAGTAAAAGTGTATCTGCAGGTCTGCCATTGCAGCCCGATAAGAGCAGCCTGTCTGTTTGAGAGTGACTGCACACACCATATGCCGCAGAGTCACGCCACTACCTTAATACATGTACGTCACTCTTAAGGTGGGCCTCCTAAGCCCAGGAGGTAGAGTGCATTCTACTAAAGGTGTGGATATATATGTTTATACATATATATATATACATACAGTTACCCTGCAAAGCAAGGTTTTATTGTAAGTGACCGGCGGTCCATAGGGTAACATGGGTTGCCTACCAACAAAACTCGAGATAGCCAGCTGCATTATGGAATGACTGAATTGTGTCATGTTTGGTTTCAAACCACCATACTTTTTAACCCCACCACAATTCTCGTGTTGAGGGTGAGCTGGAATGCACAGAAGGTGCCAGCCTGGGTGGGTGTCCCCCCCCCCCCAGGATACAGTGATTGATCCAGTGCCTTAAAGGGCTTCCCGATCCATTTGCCACCAAGACAAGTGTCTGCCCTCAGGGTGGGATGTTCTAGCACTTCCCCAGGATGGAGACAGAGGCCTGGGCAGGAAGGAGATCATATTTCCTCCATTCCAGGATGACTAGTGTTCACAGTCATCAAGGCGGTGAGCCTCAAAGGCTTTCACCGCCCTTCATGTGTAGTTCCTTGTGCAACATTCGAGGACCAAGCCCTTCCAGCCCTATCCAGCCCAACAGATGGGACAATTAGTTATTTAGGAGGCATACACTTCCATAAGGCTAGCCACACCTATAGGTTGGGCTAGGAGGTCTGTACAGCCAAGGAAGGATTCAACCATGTTGGAAGAACCTACAGTAGAGGACTTTGGTTAGAAAGGTGACAGACACCTGCATAGTGTTGTCTCCACAGAAGTGGGTTCGCTGCAGGGACCAGTAGCACATTGACCACTTCCCTCACACCCTTAATGCCCCCTAAACTAAGACTTAAGGGGCTCCCCTAATACAAGGACCTCAGTTCTGATTTTGAAACTGAGCAGAGGCACAAAAAAGACACAGTCACCGACAACAGGACTTTGGACTCTGCTGCCATGCAAAGACAGGTCACTTAAGTACCCTGAAGAGACCATATCCTCGAACCGTGTGTTTGATGTTGTCTGAGGTGAAAGCTCATTGCTCCTAGCAAAAGGGACTCCAGTAAACACCAGAAACTGACGCAATGTGCTGCATGACAAGAATTGTAACCCACTAAACCTGTCGAGAATGAGCCCAAAGAGAAGCGGTGCCCTGCAAGCCCGGAGTGGTAGCTAAGCTTTCACCAAGAGCTAGCCACTACTCCACTCCTGTCGACCTCCAGCCACCGAAGTAACCGTGGACTACATTTGCAGCAGCCAAGGCTTGGTGATGAACAATATATCAAGCCCGAGAGCACCTCACAGCAACGACCCCGCTGCTGTGTTCCTGTATCCTGATGTTGGGGTAGTCGAGAGTGTGGTAAAGCATCTTTGGTGTGACAGCTGCCAGCTACCTCTGCACCCAGAGCTGCTGAGCAAGGTCGAAGAAATCCAGCTCTTGAACCCGGGTCCTAGGACCCCAAAGGTCTCTACTCTCAGTGGAACTTCATATCCAAGTGTGGTTTTGTTAAGTGCTGCAAGTCTGACAGTTCCTGTGGATCCCGTCCAGTACCAAGGACAGCCAAGTCACCTCTGCACCCGGACTCCCAGGGCAAGGCAATAAAGTACTGCATACTCTTGAGACACCACAAAACTCACCCTATTTTGCATAACAAGGTACAAAAATAGGATTTTGTGAATAGGGTTCAAACACATTAAAAAGAAAATCTATACATCCATCCCAAACATGTTGACCGAGACAGAAACAAACTAAGGCTCAAAACTCCACCCAACAATTACCCTGTAAATCCGCAACTTGAGCAACCGCCCCACGAACAGTGACCACCCCACCAACAGTAATCTAGTAATAAAAAGGAAGTCTCTTGCGCCGGTGAGCGATCACTCACCCGAATTCACTGTCGCATAGCACTTCCGCCACACCAGTTCATCACATCCAACTCTGCACCGGAAAGCAAACAGAGCGATCGATTTCACGACAAGAAAACAGGAGGATCCTTGATAGTTCAACAGAATCTCCAAAATTCGAGGTTGGCAGAAAAGTGCTGACAGGCAACTGCGCTGACAAAAAACTTGACGTGGTTGGCAATACACGATGATCCGCCAATCGTAAAATGGCGGCACGTAGCGTGAGCTAAACATACACCAGCGTCACGAACACCGCAGACGTCATCACACTGTTACAGGAACTCCAAGCAAGGTAAGATATGTGCGCGCTCAGGGGAAGAATGTTACGGTTATTATTTTTTTTAAATGAAGCGCACAGCAACGGTTGCAGGCAAATCCATACCACGCAGTAGAGCAGCAAACTCTTAATTCCACCCTGTTTGTAATCATGTCACAAATACTCTGAGGCCCGATCTCTGCCCCCGATCACCAACGTGACAGTCCGATCACACCGTCCAAAAGATACACGGCAGACTTGAGTATTATACTTTGCCGGTTCAGAACACACAGACACCATCCAAGATTCATGCCACATGTCATCCGATGGTCTCGTGGCGTTGGCCAGGCGTAGCTCGACAACACAACTTGGTCTAATGACCCACATGACCTTATCCAAAAGAGGTTTCATTTGAAATCACACTGCAAATGACCGAGTGTCACCTTTGTTTTCCCCCATTCATTTCAATGGGACCAGTTTGACAACTTAAGGTGCATCTATATTTATATGCTCTAAAAATCCATAAACTCCAGTTGTATGTATGATACAAAATTTGTTTTTGTGTCAATATTTATATATAAATAAGCTCTATTTTCAAAAAATGGTGTCTGTTTTCTTCAGAGTTGCCTCAATTACTTATGCACCATAATGGTACTGTAAAAATGCTTTACACATGTTCCTCCAGTAATACCTGACAGCTCTTTGCCACACTACCAGGACTGAGCTACGTTTTATTGTTGTTGGATCCAAGGATCACCTCTGTGTATTGTGAGAACGTTGCATGGTAATGCTTCCCAGTCATTTCACATAATATTCCACCTTGCTACAGTGACTGAATAATAAAACATGTACAGCGTATTTCTAAAATAATGTCACAAAAACAAAAGTGTTATGTGTGACTGTGCAAGCAGAAACAGACTAAAACATATATTATGTTAAGCCAAAGGAGAACCAAAGTGGGCTCTGAAGGGACATCACAATACCACCTCCTTGTTGGGAAAAGTAACGTAGTGACTAGTAAATGACTAAATGTCACAAGCTAAGCAAATTCAATACAAGGCTAAGTGGCATAATAATCAAATAAATAAGTATAATAAAAAAATGAAATCGACAATTTCGAAAAGGTGGTCAATTAGATTGAGGTCGTGGCACCCAAGAGTTCTTCCACAAAATCACTGTTTAGTGGATCCAGAATGTATTCAGTCTCCGTAGGCGATTCCTGAAGAGCCCCATTCAAAAGCTCCAAAGAACGGACATGATCTTCGTTATCAGCCGATTCTGAGTGATAGATCTGGGTGTCTCTAGTTGGTAGAGGTAAGTATCTTTGTCCAAATAGGGACCCTTACTTCTAGTCAGGGTAAGGGGGAAACACACTGTTGATAACCCCTGCTCACCCCATTGGAAGCTTGGCACGAGCAGACAGGCTTATCCCCAAGGCAATGTGTAAAGTATTGGTACCAACACTCACAGTAACACAGTGAAACACCACAAATGGACGCTACACAAGTTATTTATAAAAATATAAATCACTTTATCTTGATTAGGCAGAGTCAAATCGATATAAATCCAACATATAAAAATAGACTCTATATTAGCAATGGTTCTTGGGTAAACGGTTCACTGTAGCAATGTTCTTTTGCAAAAAGTTCACTTTAGCAACGTTCTTTTGTAAAAACGTACTTGTAAGAATAATGGAATTGGTTCAGTCCTTATGACTGTAGGACTCCTGCTCCTAGCGTAGTGAAAGTCACTTTAAAAATGGTGCCCTTATCACTAAATGCCCCCGCTGTACTTGTAGCACGGAATGTGCTACCTTGGCTTGCTCAATTTCACTTTTGGAAAATCACCCCCTTTCAAATGTGCGGGTGAGCACCAGGCAACAAGAGAATTAACCACCCCTGAGGCGGCCCGCCGGCAGCGTGTTGAAATACAATTTCCCTTTCCGCAGGCTCTGGTCACGGATCGGAGCCGGTTTCCTTAGAATGTGAAGGGGGGGCTTTGCAGTCCGCGCTGATCTCCGGAGAAGCAGCTCTCACCGATGCGGCGCTCCCCGGCTTCAGGCGCAGCTACGCCCTCGATGACGAGCGTGAGGAAGCCCCGGTTCCTAGGGGACGCCGCGCTCTTCGCAGGACTCGGCGTAGCTCTGTCGGGACCAGCCCCCTGGTTGCTAGGCAACTCTTGATGCTGGGGCCAACCCCAGGGCGGCTTGGCGATGACGTGTCACGAACTCCGGGCCAGCGGCGGTGAATATCGGACGGATGTTTTCGCGGCTCTTCTCTTCGGCGGACCCAGACTCAGGCACACAGCTCGAGGGGCGGCGGTGATTATTAAACACACAAACAGCAACTCTTGCAATCAGGAGCCGGTGGTGAAGAGATACCGGTCTTCGGCGTTTGTCTTGATCATGGGCCGGCGGCGGTGATGCACGTTGCGCTCTCGGTACTTGGGGAGAGCAGACAAGTGTGCCAGCAAGACGGGCTGCGCAGTGGCACAAATGACATCCTGGGGACACACAGACAGCCCCAGAGACAGCAGGGACAGCGGGGCACGATGTAGGGCGAGTTGTAAAAGTCCTTGGTAAACTTTTATATCCCTGAATTTCAACAGGAGGCCAGCTCTTCTCAGGCCCTTGGAGACAGGTATACTTCAGAGGGAGCAAAGCACACAGCACAGCTCTGCTTCAAGCAAGGGGGACACATCACACAGCAGAAAGTCCCTTAGTCCTCTTCCTCAGCAATCACAGTAACTGCAGGTCAGCTCCCAGACAATGGCAGCACTTTTCCTCAGTCTTCCTGGCTGTTCTTCTTTGGCAGGGATTCCTTCTTGATCACAAAGTTTTTCCTATTCTAAAATCTAGGGGTTTCAGCTCAGATATTTACAGTGGTTAATTTGTAAAATAAAAGGTGCCGGGGCTCTCCTCAGGAGGCAGTGCTAACAGGAGAAATGCGCTGGTGCAAACTGCCTCCTGACTAGAGCACCGGCACTTATTCTGGAGAGGACTTGGCCTGATGGGTAGAGCTGCCGATTTCAACACTGGAGAACCCGGTTCGAGTCTCGGCGTGGCTCAACATCCTGTGAGTCTGGGGAAAATCATGGGCCTTATAAATGAGTGTGTCCTTAACTGATGCTATAAGCACCATTGCCGAGGATTAGGTGCCGGCTCAAATTAGGCACTGGATATTTATACCCCAAAAGTCTTTGCTCTTCAAGTGTTAGGGGTCCTGGACCTAGTCAAAACCAGTTCTGAGTGCACTCTGCCAATGCACAGCTTCTTCCTTTGTGAGTGTGGGCCAGGGCTATCAGACGCACTGCAGGAGGTGGAGCCAGCATTGTGGAAGGCAGGCACAGCCCTATTCAGAACCAGGTGCTACTCCTCCCACCACTCTACATGCAGATAGGTCTATTCAGCCTAGTGCTGACTCACTTAGCTTCCTGGAGCCACCCCAGCACCTGTCGCTCACAAACCAGACAGTCAATCCACAAACAGGCTGAGGCACACAGAAAGGTTGAACAAGAAAATAGCCACTTTCTAAAAGTGCTATTTCCAAACGTAAAATTTAACAACCATCTTCACTAAAAGATGTGTTATTAAATTCTGAGTTCAGGGATACCAGATTCCAACTTTCTATCTTGCTGCTATGGGAAGATATGCAGGTAAACATGTTACACAGCATTCCCCATTTTATCCAATGGGCAAGATAGCCTTTCAATAGTGAAACACTAAATTGGCAGTATTTCACTATCAGGACATGTTACCCACACTAGTACATGTCCTACCTTTCACTTACACTGCACACTGCCCAGGGGGGTACCTTAGACCTACCATAGGGGTGTCCAATGTGTAAGAAAAGGGAAGGGTCAGGCCTGGCAAGTGTGTACACTGGCCAGGACAACATGGCAGTTCACAACTGCGCACAGGCACTTCTGTGGCAGGCCTGAGACACCATTTTAAGGCTACTCATGTGGGTGGCACAATCAGTGCTGCAGGCCCCCTAGTAGCATTTCAATCACCAGCCCTGGCACACTCAGTGCACTTTACTAGGGGCCTACTGGTAAAACAAATATGCCAATCATGGATAACCAATCACAATAATAATTTAACCAGGGAGCAATTGCACTTTGACACTGATCAGCAGTGGCAAAGTGCCCAAAGAATCTAAACCAGCAAATACTAATTCCAGCACAGTGTCTAAAATACATGAGGTAGAGGCAAAAAGTCAGGGGAGACCAAGTCAAGGATGCCAGGTCTAACACGGAGGAAGTAGTCTGAAGTTCCATATCCGTGTTGTTAGAGCCGATTTTCAGAAATCCTGGTGCCAAAGCACCCATCTCCCCAGTAGGGAGCAGCTCAGACCATGCATCTTGAAGCAGCTCCAAGTTCATGGGACAACTCTGAAAATGGGGCGTTATAGGACTCATCAAAAGGTTCATGTCCGTAGGAACTGGCAATTGCAGCACAAGGCAGATGTCAAGTGCCCACTTGAAGGGATACCTTAGGTGATGAAACACGGGTTGTATGCAGGTAAACCAGGCAGGTTGGAATGACAATGATCAGTGAGCACTTTATTGTAGCAGGTCACTGTCTGGGAAACATGGATCCTGGCATTCATTCCACAAGAGTCTTGATCACTTAACATTAAATCAGTTCCATTGGAAAGGACAGTAATGAGGGGGAGAATTGAAGGGGTTGGTATTCCTTTTTGAAAACAGGCCAAATCCGCTACTGAAGGGTTACATTCTCTGCGGATAGTAACGTGTTTACAACAAATTTAGTGCCCGATGGATGAGTCGCATTCCATTCCAATAAAAAAAGTTCACATCACTAGTCAAGAGGGAGTGACCATAGTTTGCGTAGAAAGTTCACTTGCAAGATACCAGGCTGTGAATTAACCATGCAGTGGAGGGTGTTTCAGCTACAGTAAAGGGAAATTGTTCTTACTCTCGATATGTAACATTGTGTAAGTGGCATCTTTTTTGCGATTGAGTCACTGTTTATGTGTTAGATTGAAAGGCAAGAATAGCTGCATTGAATTAAGGTAAAGCCATGGCATGCAGCCATATTTGAGGACCTGAAGTGTCCAACTAAACTACATAATAGATCTAAGCTGACTTTACTCATGGTATAATAAAAACAGGTAATTTTGCATAATATCGATAAAAGACGACACAATGTTATTCATACTGTAAATGCGAGAAGACAACATGTTAATGCAAATATCAACAACAGGAAGTACTTTATCTAAATTATCTTGATCAAATTGCTTTAAACATGCAGCTGCTTCCATTTGTGACAATTTCCAAATTTTAATGTAAGTTGCATAAATAAATCTTTTAGAGCACCCAACAAAAAATCAGGTAGGTTCATGTCTTCGGCCAGGAGGGAAAGGTGTTGTTTTACTGCAGCCAGTGTGAAATGTTCCAACCATTGTTGGCATAATTTCCCTACTGAATAGGTGGTTACTATCCCAGAGTGTTGCGGATGAGAATTACGAGGGTCGGGTCTGCTTGGCTTAAACCCTGTGTGGAATTCAAAAAACGAGCATAACAACCATTTGTATCCACTGGCCATAATAACCACCCGTTTGGACCCAAAAGTGCAGGGTTAAATGTACCATTCTGCACCATACTATTGAGCTGTTGTCCAGTGTAAATTGTTAAATGTTGCCAATTATCAAATCTGGCAATGGAAGGAATGTTGGGAGAATTCATGTATTTAATTTTAGGAAATCCTAGACAAGTAGTCTGTTGAACTGTGTCATTTAGAAAAATCATTTGTGTTGGAATTAAACAGGCTCTAAATAAAGTGTATGTTCCCTAACCTTGCCAATGTGTGGTAACCCAAATTGATTTCATGTCAATGGTATCCTTTCAGTACTCATAGCTTTTTAAGGATAACTGTTGACAAACAAATCTGTTTATATTACCTTGGTTTGTGTCAGCATGTATTTCTTTGCTGGTGTAAGGACCAGTTTAAAATCTTTGAGTCTAATGCGTCATGCCCAGAAAAATATGTGAATTTACCCGTATATATGTTTTTGGGCTACCTTGTGTGGGAGCTGGACAATGTACCCATTGTTAATTGAACACTGGCTAGATGTAAATAAAAATATTCCATAATGATGATAACAGAACATTTCACCATAATTAGCAGAATTTAGATACAGGTCCTCACTTTCAAAAACAGTTAAATATTCCAACTCTGAAAGCAAGGAGTTTACATATCAACATATCAATCATCAGAATGTAACCCAGGTACAATAACATCACCTATAGAGACCTTAAAGACATAAGGAATCTGCAGTATTTCTGCAGGGCCAAAGATAACATAGGGGACCTTATCCCAAACAATTCCATCAGTTACTCGGACAGCTGAAATGTTCACAAGGGATAGGTCTCTTTTCCGTTTATGTGAAGATGAGTGAGGTGTCAACACCTCATCAACTAGTTCTGTGGCAGACCATTCTGGAAGATAAAGGCCGTTGATTAGCAAGAAGAAAACAGTCACAAATTTAATCCAAATAAATAGAAAAACCATGGAAAGTTTTATCCAAACATATATCCTAGAAGAGACCAGATAAGTGTGTTTCAGCCATGAAAAGAAAACACAGGCTTTGTAGGCAGTGTGTAGGTATAAGAGGCAGATGAAAAATCATCTTATCCCACTTAGCAATTTGTTGAAAAACAAGAGACACGGGTGCAGTAAGAGAACTGGTAGATTCAATCAGGGGTGGATCGGTATAAACAACATCATCTGCAGGAGACGCAGTAGTAAGTACAATACTCACTTCTGTCATTTGGCTGGCATTCTTAGCAGTGTTTGGAAGTAACTGAAGTTTATTCTCTGCCCTTCGATGTTGCTCAGAAGCTATAAAGGAATCTCCTGTATGGTAGGAAGAGGAGTAAAAAAACTGTCAAGGACTTCTTGTTGCTTACTGTTTAGAATCAGCCTCATGATGTAATTTGATGTGATGAATGGTGACAAAAGAATTGTCTTTAGCTGCCGCCAGCGGTGGCAATATCATAGTTCTTGGACTTTGAATGCCAAGGACTGGTACTGGTGCACGGTATGATGGGCCAAATTCCTTCTTTATCGCAATCTTTTCACAAACGAGATCCCGGATTTGTGGAACTCAGCCACAAATCCGGAGCTCCTTGATTCCGAAAGAGGAAGATGTATTCAAGTGCTTGCTGGATTGACCTTTGCAGAAGTTTTTTAAATCCTGTAAGATAGCACAACGATCATTTACGTTAACGCATCGATGTCTGTACAGTCATGGTCTGGAACATACATTTTGATGCCAAAGAGGACCTCGTATGGGGCCCAGCCACCCAGAGATCGTTTTGAGAGGTTATTAAGAGCTCTCTGTACCCCATATAGGTTATGGATCCAACCATGCCCAGTACCTAATACTATAGCTGGTAAGGATTGCTTTAAGCCACAGCTCATCCTCTCCACCACAGAATATCCCTTGGGCCGGTATAGAAAAGAGTAATGCACCCATACACACAGGGAAGCCATGGTATCCCCATATGCTTTAACGGCAAAAGCAGGGCCCACGTTCGAATGGAATATATTGCATGCATGTGTACAGATAAAGACATTAAATCTTTAACACCAGTGCGAGCATCAGATAAACGTTGTGGCCACACCCAGAGGAACCTGGAGCAAGAATTAACAGCAAGGAAGATAAATTTAAAAACACCATCCGAATTAAGAGAACCACAATATTCCAGATAAATGCAGCTGAAAGGTTCACTAAAAGATGTGTTATTAAATTCTGAGTTCAGGGATACCAGATTCCAACTTTCTATCTTGCTGCTATGGGAAGATATGCAGGTAAACATGTTACACAGCATTCCCCATTTTATCCAATGGGCAAGATAGCCTTTCAATAGTGAAACACTAAATTGGCAGTATTTCACTATCAGGACATGTTACCCACACTAGTACATGTCCTACCTTTCACTTACACTGCACACTGCCCAGGGGGGTACCTTAGACCTACCATAGGGGTGTCCAATGTGTAAGAAAAGGGAAGGGTCAGGCCTGGCAAGTGTGTACACTGGCCAGGACAACATGGCAGTTCACAACTGCGCACAGGCACTTCTGTGGCAGGCCTGAGACACCATTTTAAGGCTACTCATGTGGGTGGCACAATCAGTGCTGCAGGCCCCCTAGTAGCATTTCAATCACCAGCCCTGGCACACTCAGTGCACTTTACTAGGGGCCTACTGGTAAAACAAATATGCCAATCATGGATAACCAATCACAATAATAATTTAACCAGGGAGCAATTGCACTTTGACACTGATCAGCAGTGGCAAAGTGCCCAAAGAATCTAAACCAGCAAATACTAATTCCAGCACAGTGTCTAAAATACATGAGGTAGAGGCAAAAAGTCAGGGGAGACCAAGTCAAGGATGCCAGGTCTAACACGGAGGAAGTAGTCTGAAGTTCCATATCCGTGTTGTTAGAGCCGATTTTCAGAAATCCTGGTGCCAAAGCACCCATCTCCCCAGTAGGGAGCAGCTCAGACCATGCATCTTGAAGCAGCTCCAAGTTCATGGGACAACTCTGAAAATGGGGCGTTATAGGACTCATCAAAAGGTTCATGTCCGTAGGAACTGGCAATTGCAGCACAAGGCAGATGTCAAGTGCCCACTTGAAGGGATACCTTAGGTGATGAAACACGGGTTGTATGCAGGTAAACCAGGCAGGTTGGAATGACAATGATCAGTGAGCACTTTATTGTAGCAGGTCACTGTCTGGGAAACATGGATCCTGGCATTCATTCCACAAGAGTCTTGATCACTTAACATTAAATCAGTTCCATTGGAAAGGACAGTAATGAGGGGGAGAATTGAAGGGGTTGGTATTCCTTTTTGAAAACAGGCCAAATCCGCTACTGAAGGGTTACATTCTCTGCGGATAGTAACGTGTTTACAACAAATTTAGTGCCCGATGGATGAGTCGCATTCCATTCCAATAAAAAAAGTTCACATCACTAGTCAAGAGGGAGTGACCATAGTTTGCGTAGAAAGTTTACTTGCAAGATACCAGGCTGTGAATTAACCATGCAGTGGAGGGTGTTTCAGCTACAGTAAAGGGAAATTGTTCTTACTCTCGATATGTAACATTGTGTAAGTGGCATCTTTTTTGCGATTGAGTCACTGTTTATGTGTTAGATTGAAAGGCAAGAATAGCTGCATTGAATTAAGGTAAAGCCATGGCATGCAGCCATATTTGAGGACCTGAAGTGTCCAACTAAACTACATAATAGATCTAAGCTGACTTTACTCATGGTATAATAAAAACAGGTAATTTTGCATAATATCGATAAAAGACGACACAATGTTATTCATACTGTAAATGCGAGAAGACAACATGTTAATGCAAATATCAACAACAGGAAGTACTTTATCTAAATTATCTTGATCAAATTGCTTTAAACATGCAGCTGCTTCCATTTGTGACAATTTCCAAATTTTAATGTAAGTTGCATAAATAAATCTTTTAGAGCACCCAACAAAAAATCAGGTAGGTTCATGTCTTCGGCCAGGAGGGAAAGGTGTTGTTTTACTGCAGCCAGTGTGAAATGTTCCAACCATTGTTGGCATAATTTCCCTACTGAATAGGTGGTTACTATCCCAGAGTGTTGCGGATGAGAATTACGAGGGTCGGGTCTGCTTGGCTTAAACCCTGTGTGGAATTCAAAAAACGAGCATAACAACCATTTGTATCCACTGGCCATAATAACCACCCGTTTGGACCCAAAAGTGCAGGGTTAAATGTACCATTCTGCACCATACTATTGAGCTGTTGTCCAGTGTAAATTGTTAAATGTTGCCAATTATCAAATCTGGCAATGGAAGGAATGTTGGGAGAATTCATGTATTTAATTTTAGGAAATCCTAGACAAGTAGTCTGTTGAACTGTGTCATTTAGAAAAATCATTTGTGTTGGAATTAAACAGGCTCTAAATAAAGTGTATGTTCCCTAACCTTGCCAATGTGTGGTAACCCAAATTGATTTCATGTCAATGGTATCCTTTCAGTACTCATAGCTTTTTAAGGATAACTGTTGACAAACAAATCTGTTTATATTACCTTGGTTTGTGTCAGCATGTATTTCTTTGCTGGTGTAAGGACCAGTTTAAAATCTTTGAGTCTAATGCGTCATGCCCAGAAAAATATGTGAATTTACCCGTATATATGTTTTTGGGCTACCTTGTGTGGGAGCTGGACAATGTACCCATTGTTAATTGAACACTGGCTAGATGTAAATAAAAATATTCCATAATGATGATAACAGAACATTTCACCATAATTAGCAGAATTTAGATACAGGTCCTCACTTTCAAAAACAGTTAAATATTCCAACTCTGAAAGCAAGGAGTTTACATATCAACATATCAATCATCAGAATGTAACCCAGGTACAATAACATCACCTATAGAGACCTTAAAGACATAAGGAATCTGCAGTATTTCTGCAGGGCCAAAGATAACATAGGGGACCTTATCCCAAACAATTCCATCAGTTACTCGGACAGCTGAAATGTTCACAAGGGATAGGTCTCTTTTCCGTTTATGTGAAGATGAGTGAGGTGTCAACACCTCATCAACTAGTTCTGTGGCAGACCATTCTGGAAGATAAAGGCCGTTGATTAGCAAGAAGAAAACAGTCACAAATTTAATCCAAATAAATAGAAAAACCATGGAAAGTTTTATCCAAACATATATCCTAGAAGAGACCAGATAAGTGTGTTTCAGCCATGAAAAGAAAACACAGGCTTTGTAGGCAGTGTGTAGGTATAAGAGGCAGATGAAAAATCATCTTATCCCACTTAGCAATTTGTTGAAAAACAAGAGACACGGGTGCAGTAAGAGAACTGGTAGATTCAATCAGGGGTGGATCGGTATAAACAACATCATCTGCAGGAGACGCAGTAGTAAGTACAATACTCACTTCTGTCATTTGGCTGGCATTCTTAGCAGTGTTTGGAAGTAACTGAAGTTTATTCTCTGCCCTTCGATGTTGCTCAGAAGCTATAAAGGAATCTCCTGTATGGTAGGAAGAGGAGTAAAAAAACTGTCAAGGACTTCTTGTTGCTTACTGTTTAGAATCAGCCTCATGATGTAATTTGATGTGATGAATGGTGACAAAAGAATTGTCTTTAGCTGCCGCCAGCGGTGGCAATATCATAGTTCTTGGACTTTGAATGCCAAGGACTGGTACTGGTGCACGGTATGATGGGCCAAATTCCTTCTTTATCGCAATCTTTTCACAAACGAGATCCCGGATTTGTGGAACTCAGCCACAAATCCGGAGCTCCTTGATTCCGAAAGAGGAAGATGTATTCAAGTGCTTGCTGGATTGACCTTTGCAGAAGTTTTTTAAATCCTGTAAGATAGCACAACGATCATTTACGTTAACGCATCGATGTCTGTACAGTCATGGTCTGGAACATACATTTTGATGCCAAAGAGGACCTCGTATGGGGCCCAGCCACCCAGAGATCGTTTTGAGAGGTTATTAAGAGCTCTCTGTACCCCATATAGGTTATGGATCCAACCATGCCCAGTACCTAATACTATAGCTGGTAAGGATTGCTTTAAGCCACAGCTCATCCTCTCCACCACAGAATATCCCTTGGGCCGGTATAGAAAAGAGTAATGCACCCATACACACAGGGAAGCCATGGTATCCCCATATGCTTTAACGGCAAAAGCAGGGCCCACGTTCGAATGGAATATATTGCATGCATGTGTACAGATAAAGACATTAAATCTTTAACACCAGTGCGAGCATCAGATAAACGTTGTGGCCACACCCAGAGGAACCTGGAGCAAGAATTAACAGCAAGGAAGATAAATTTAAAAACACCATCCGAATTAAGAGAACCACAATATTCCAGATAAATGCAGCTGAAAGGTTTATTGGAAATCAACAGGTGTGTCTCTGGGGTGCGAGCCACAGTGGAATTTTTAATTTGTTGACAAATGTCACAACAAAGGACGTATTTTTTGGCCTGCTTATATAAAGCAATGCCACCAATAACGTTGCTGTAGTAATGACATTGTGAACGCCAGCATGTGCAGAAGCAACACATTCATGCAATGCTATCACTAAGGTTAGTCTGTGGTCTTGGTTGGGAATCAGAAACCTGATACCTATCAGACGTTTCAATTGTGTGCAATCACGCAAATTGCAGCATCAGCCAGAGGGCTCTGATGGCAGAGAACCTTCTCTAGACCTAGCCTTTTATTTAGGTTTGCATTTGTCCCATCTTTTTTTAACAAACTCCAGATTTCGCTTGGCAGTGGCTTTATGGGAGCTAGGTTTGCCAAATTGTGGTTTACTGGGTCTGGTTCCCAATTATTGCGACCTATAGCAGTATATACTTCAGCAATAAGTATAGGTAGCTCACGTTCCTGGTTGACTGGTGCAACCTGCGTGAGCTGTTGGCATATAGTCAGAGAAGCTGCTTCGCCTTTAATGTTAGACAGAATCATTGAGGAGACCACAGGAAAGTTTCCCATTAATTTCATCCCCAAATCAAGGCCAGCAGCTGCTGCACTGTGTTCATTCTGTATCTGTTTTAATACCTCTGGCAAGACTGACGTACACGGAATACCATGTGTGATGGTAAAGGCAGCAGCAAAGACTATGCCCCCAGTGTTACAGTCAACTATTTGGGGAACTATGCTATGGGGTAAGCACAAAAAGGAATTTCCGCACAGTTTGCAGGTATTTTACCCATAATTGAATGTATAATTACAGGACTTTTTGTGGGTCATGCAGGCAACTGTGGTTGCCCTACCAGGCCTTGCCTTGCTGAAACAGCCACCAAGGTGCATGAAACATGCTGAGTTAAGCATCTGTATAGTCTAATTAGACCAATGTATAATTGCTGTAGCACATTAATATTGAAACCCTGTAGGTTAGGGAATGGTGTATAACCAGCTAACGTCGGGCAGGTGGCCCCTTCATTACCAAGGGAACCTATACGTACAGTACAAGAGCAAGTACATGGATTTGTGCGGCCCTAAACCACTTTTGATGTTTCCAATGTGAAAGTAGAATTTCTAAGACATGATAAGCTCTGTATATTTGTGGTGCTGCAACATTAGTGAATTCATGAAATGTTCCTCTGTTAGCATCCACAACTGGAAAGTTGACCCAAAAATAAAAGACTTCTAAACAGTAGGCATTGTGGGTTTCAACCATGAAGATTATTTCACGCCTACATTGCCAAGGCCATGTAAATTTAAATGTGCATGGACTACAGGTCTGCAATTGTCAGCAATTGGGATAGGCTGTGGCTGTGCCATGTATAAAACAGTAATGGAAACAAAGTGTAAACACTAAATATGGACTGTCCTTTTAAAGGTTCAAGCTTGAACAACCAACAGCAAAAAATAGGTGCTGCCTAAAATACTGTGGAGGATAAATACCAAACACCACGGATGTCTCCGAAGGTAGGGTAAGGGTACTATGGGCACATACAAGTACTACTCAGGAGACCCATTAAATAAGTACCTGACCAAACGTTGGTGGTGCCATGTCACAGGGATTCTTATGGTAAGCAGAACTGTGCCTTTGGGTGACAGAACTGTGTCTCTCTCCCACATCAGTACCTGGCAGCCCAAATCAGTGCTAGTTCACAGTGCTTCACCTGAACTCCTAACCTTCCCAGAGTAGCTGGTGATTTTGTCAAACCTAGAATATAAACCTTTAGTCCCCAAGGGAACCGTGGAAACAGATCATCACCTTTCGGATCTCACTCATGCATGCCCTTAGAAAACAAAAAAAACACACAATCAAAGTGCACAGTACATTTATTGGAGGAATTGTTCCCAAGGATCATTAATTCAGTTTTAGCTCCATTGAGCTCAAGATAGCAGGCTACCTGCTCCAGGCAAGGTCCAATGGGTAGATGTTGAGGGAAATGAGTCTAGGGCAAGTGAAAAAAAACAGCTGGCTGTCACTACTTTGGACACTATGGAGATCCCAATGGCTGTAGATATATGGTAAATAATGTAGGACTAAGCGAGGAACCCATGTGGGATCCCACAAGTGACAGGCAGAATTTACTAAGAGCAGCCTTGGTCAAAAACGTGGAATGTAAGCTCGTTCAAAAAGGAACCAATCCAATCCTGGGATTTTTCTGTAGCTCCAGCCTTGCCAACCCTTTATAGAAGTGTGGGGTGGTCAACAGTGTCAAAGGCTGTACTGAGATCCAGGAGTACAATGGCCACTGTTGCCCCATGGTCTAGTCTCATTTTAGCATCCTCTACATGCACCAAGAGGGCGGTCTTAGTGCTGTGCTTAGGCCAGAAGCCAGTTTGCGTGTGGTGCAGGAAGGAGTTGGCCACCAAGAAATCTGAGAGGTGTCTGTTGACATGTTTGTCTGTGACTTACTGAGACCCAGGAGCAGAGAGATTGGATGAAAATGATGACATGACATGATGGGTCAAGATTGGATTTCTTTAAGATTGCTCCGACCATCGAATGTTTCCAGGGCTGAGGCACCATTCCCTTCTCAAGGGAAAGGTTAACCAATGTCAAGCAGAATGGCGAAAATAACCTCATGCTCAAGGACAAGGATTCTAGGGGGTGCTGGGTCAAGGGGGAGATCCGGATTTGATTTTGTTAAAAAGAGTAGTAAACTCATCCAAAGACAGGAGAGGGAATTGGTAGAGGATGGGAGAGCACTTATTCCTGCTATTGTTCCAAGAGGTAGGATTATTGCTTCCATAGACCTCCTGAAAATATTGGTAGATGTCCAGAATTTTAGTGTCAAAATAAGTGGCCATAGCATTGCACCTGTTAGTGGAAAGATGGTGCAATGGTGGTAGGTTCCAGCAAGATTGTGTAATTTTAAACATGTCCCTAGGAGAATTAATGGCAGAGTTAATTCTAGTTTCGAAGTAGGAAGCCCGAGGTAGTCAAATCTCTGTGTAGTATAACCTCACTTTCTTCTGATATAGTATTTTTATGTTTTCCTCTAAATCCTTTCTTCAATCTGGCAGGTTTTTTAAAGAGTTCTGAGGTGGGGGGGTACCAGGGGGCAGACTTATTATTGAATTATTGAATTATTGTCTTCTTGGGAATAGTTTGATCTAAGGAATGGGTCAGCCATTCCGAGACCATATTGTTAGCCACTTGCTGATTGGAGTCCAAACATGGTGAGGTCAACCTCAAGATGAATCTCCAGCTTCCTCAATTCAACTGAGACCAGCCCTGATCTTCCATTGCCTTGCACTTAGAGGGTAAAGTTGGGCTGGGTATCCTAAGGATCACTGGGATCAGGAAATGATCGGTCCAAGGCAATGGTGCAGGATCCAGGGCCTGTAGAAGAGGATTACCAGTAAAGATTGGGTCTAGCATGAGTCCCATAATATGGATGGGACCCTGGACCATTTGCTCCAGTTGAATGTCAGCAAGGTCAGTAAAAAGACTAGTTGCTTGGGTGTCATAGGATCAGCAAAGTGAAGATTTAGGTCTCCCAGAACTGTAAAATGTGTTTGTTTCTTGGCCAAGCTTGCAAGCGCTTCAGGAAAGATCTGTATGAATTGGCCTGATGGGACTAGGGAATAGTAGACTAAAACTCCTGAAAAAGTGGATGTGTGGGACAGGGAGATTGAAAATGCAAGGCTTTCACACGAGGGGGAGAATGATGGAATCAGTGCTTTAAGTGAGTGCGGACGTCAAAATATTAGCAAGCTCTCAACCCTTTCAATTTTCTGTATCCTGCATACCATGTAGTAGTCGGGAGGGCGGGCCTGAACAATATCAGGTTCTGATTCCATGTGGAGCCACATTGCCGCTGGGGACACTTTGTCAGGGTTTTTTTTATCTTCCAAAAAGGAAAATATATCAAGCTTATGAAAGGGGAGGAACCTACAATTTACAAGAAATGTATTACTTCCAGACTCATAAAAAGGAGGATTCCTAGGCACAGGTTCGAGAGAAAAACTGTAGGAGCAATGCTTACATGTCTTGTCTTGTCCTCCTTGGAAAGATCTATTGAGTGGCCACAGTCATTGTCAAGCGCCCCTCTTAAGTTAAGCAAAACATCCCTGGGATAACCTCTTAAAAAGGGGGTTTGAGAGGCAGAGTTCTTTGTCCCTGGTCCCATTCTTGCGCAGGTGGGCATGCCTTCATTCTGTTGCTCTGTGAGCAGATGTGTAAGTGCCTGTGTGGGTCTGTCAGTGGGTGTGTGTATGCCTGTGTATGTGAATGGATGTGTGAGTGCCTACATGGGTATTTGAGTGGGTGTGTGAGTGTCTGACTGAGTCTGTCAGTTGGTGTATGAGTGTGTCTGTGAGTGGATGTGTGAGTGTCTGTGTGGGCCTGTGAGTGGGTGTGTCAATGCTTGCATATATGTGTGAGTGCCTACATGGGTATTTGAGTGGGTGTGTGAGTGTCTGACTGAGTCTGTCAGTTGGTGTATGAGTGGGTCTGTGAGTGGATGTGTGCGTGTCTGTGTGGGTCTGTGAGTGGGTTCTTCAATGCTTCCATAAACGTGTGAGTGCCTATCTGGGTCTGTGAGTGGGTCTGAGAGTGCCTGCATGGCTCTGTGAGTGGGGTGTGTGTATATGTCTGTGAGTGGGTGTCTGACCATCTGGGTGGGTCTGTAAATGGGTGTGAGAGTACCTGTGTGGGTGTCTGAGAAGGTTTGAATTTTTTTTTTAAGTGAATCACGATTCACAAATCTATCATGGATTTACATGGGGGGCTGCGTGAACCTTGCAGGGATCAGTGGATTCTTGAAGTGGAAAAAAATGGCTGTAAATCAATTTTGTATACAACATAGGTCTTGGACACTCCTCTAACCCACACAGGGGGTCAGGGTACCTCTACCCTGACCCCTTTAATAACTTTGCAAAAAGATTTTGAGGCACCAGAACCAATCTCCATTTCTTAAAATGTTGGCTGCAACCTTCCGGTCAGGTTGTGGTTAGCCAATCATGGCATGGCTCGTGGCATGTGACTTTGTGGGTCCACCGTGAGGGATCTGTGGAGTACCACATCTCTAGATATCTACATTTCTTTCTGGACCAACAGCTACTTCTCTGCCAGGTTTGGTGTAAATCGGTCAAGCAGGTCGAGCTGTGGTTGTGTTCAAAATCCCCATGGAAAATTGCATGAGAAACACACTTTTTGACCCCCCTCTTTTTCTCAGCCCCATCCTGATGGATCACTCCAAACCTTTACATATCTTTTGTAGTATCTAAGTGCATGTGAAATCTGAACTTAACTATAGCGCCCCTGTAATCTTAGTTTTTTCAGTGACTATATCTGATATTCACAAACGTTAAGAAAACACTCACAATCACTGGATTATGTCAACAGTGATGTCATTTGAGGTGTCAAAAGTGACATAATCAGTGATGTCACTGACCATGACATGAGTGATGTAATATGTGATGTTATAAGCAGTACATTGCGTGGCATAAGTTATAGTTAGCTCAGGTAACGAGAACAGCTGAATTTCAATGATTTTATACAAGTGAAATCCGAGCCCAACTATAATGTCCTTGTAACCTTTGTTTTTATCAGTAAATGTCTAAGGTTTTTTTCACATTCTATTTCCTAACTATAATGCCCCAGTAATCGTTGTTTTTTTCAGTAAACTTCAATGTTTTTTTAACTTTTTAATCCTAACTGTAACATATGTGAGTGTGTGTGGGTCTGTGAATGGGCCTGTGAGTGCCTGTGGGAGAGGATGTGTGAGTTTCTATATGGGTCTGTGAGTGGGTGTATGAGTACCTGTGTAGGTTTGTGAGTGGGTCTGTGAGTGCCAGTGTGAGTGTCTGAGTGGGTGTGTGAGTGCCTGTGTGGGTCTGTGAGTGGGTCTGTGAATACCTGTGTAGGTTTGTAAGTGGGTCTGTGAGTGCCAGTGTGAGTGTCTGAGTGGGTGTGTGAGTGCCTGTGTGGGTCTCTGAGTGGGTCTGTGACTGCCTGTGTGGGTCAGGGAGTGGGTGTGTGAAGTGGTGCTATACATTTTGGGCATTTGCATACATAGGGTATTTAAAAGGGAGAACCATGGTCTCTGCTCTCACCAGGAGATAATAGGAAAGAAATCATTCATCATAGTCACTACACATCAGATTGTGCTCCAATAAATCAACAATGAATTCACCTCCATTAAGGATTTCTTATCATTTTTCAACATGTAATATGAGAGGAAACACACTTGCTTTGCCTTAGCCCATCCCAAGAAGTTAGGATCATTTGTGCTTTACCGAAGTGGAGCTTCAACTGGGGCACCTGCTATGTTTATATTTGTAAGTGCTTCCCGTTGATGTTTAATTTCTTTGACATGAGCACCAGGGCCAGAATCGAACCTCATTTGTTTCAAGAAGAGTCCCCAGTTTTGCCAAAAATGTCTACCCCACTAGAATACTTTCGTAATGTTAATTAGTAAGTGCTACCTCACTGGGAAAATGTCTTGTACATATTCTATATTACAGCTGCGTGAAGGCCAATGAGGTGTGCATGTAATTTCGGCAATGTTGTTGTTCCTCAAGCCTCTTCATCCACAAATCTGTGATAACAGATTTGTCAAGTGATGATGACGAGACTACACAGAGGTGAATCTCCACCAAACTGGGGTAGTTCCCCTTAACTAAATGATGTAAGTGCTTTTTTGTTTGGTTGAGATGTTCTCGCATCCCTCTGCATCAGTAACACATCACCAAAATCAGCGGGAAATGCACTTGAGAGCCTTTTGTTAAGCTGTCCATCAACGTTGGACAAGGCAGGAAGACCTTTGCATACTACTAAGGAAAATGGAGTTTGGCCAAACAGGCAGAGCTTGCAGATGCTTTTTGGCCATTTGCGTACTCAGGGTAATTAACCCCTTGTATGCCCATGACGAGCTGGACTCGTCATGGAGCACAGTCGCGCTGTGCCCATGATGAGTCCAGCTCGTCATGAGGCATTCCCTGGGGAATCCCTCTAGTGCGGGCACCAGAGGGATTCCCTTTCATGCAAATTAGCCTCGGGAGCTGGGGAAGAGCTTCCCCAGCTCCCGAGCCCCCCCCCCCTCTTTCACTGTAATGACGATCGGCGCACACGTCGCGCCGACGTCATTACAGTGAAAGTGAAACTGAAATGATCCAAGAGGCTCATTTCAGTTTCACTTTCTACATGCTCAGGGGGCTATCTCAGCCCCCTGAGCACGTAGAAAGACGGGAGAGGTATCGTTGGAAAGGGCCGTAGCCCCCAATCTGCCCCCCTTGCCCCCTTGGGGGGCAGATGGGGCATTGGCCCCCAATCTGCATCCCCGGGGGGGGCAAAAAGACCACTAGACACCATAGACACCAGGGAATACAAAAATAGGGGTAGGGCTGCCCAAAACGGGCAGGCCCATGCCCCCACACCACCCCCCAATTATTACAGTCTTTCTGCCCCCCCCCGGGGGGCAGATGGGGCATTGGCCCCTAATCTGCCCCTTCGGGTGGGGCAGAAAGCCCACTAAACACCAGGGATTTTTTTTGCGCAATTGTTTTTAGGGTGTGGGCTGCCCGAAACGGGCACGCCAATGCCCCCACCCTCCTCCCCACAAAAATGACAGTCTTTCTGCCCCCCAGGACGCACATGGGAGCTGTAACCCCCAATCTGGCCCCCCCTGGGGGCGCAGAATGCCCACTAGAAACCATGGATTTTTTTGTTTTATTAGTGTAGGGATAGGGGCTCCCCAAATGGGCATGACAATACCCCACCCCACCCCCAGAGAAATTCCAGTCTTTCTGCCCCCCCGGGAGGGCAGATGGTGGCAGTGGCCCCTGATCTGCCCCCTGGGGGGGGCAGAAAGCCCACTAGGCGCCAGCGAGTACGCAGGTTTTTTTAATGCGTGGGGGTGGGGGCTGCCCAAAATGGTCATACCAATGCCCCCACCCCCACAAAAAATAGCCACAGTCTTTCTGCCCCTTTAGGGGCATATCAGGATGAAACCCCCTTCCCCGATTCCCCCCAGGGCGGCAAAAAGCCCACTGGGCTCCGATTTTTTTTTAGCAATGTGCATACCTGTGGATTTTGGGCCCTAGCGCAGTTGGCACGTAGGCAAACCTAGCAAACCTGTACATTCTTTAAAACTAGACACCGAGAGGAATCCTGGATGGAGTGACTTCACTGGCTCTCACCAGGTTCTGTTACCCAGAATCCATTGCAAACCTAAAAATGTGTCCAAAATAACACATTTTCCTCACATTTCTGTGGTGGAAAGTTCTGGAATCTGCGTGGGTCCACAAAATTCCACCCACCCTGCGTCCCCCAAAGTCTTCAGAGAAAAATGGTACCTCACTTGCGTGGGTAGGCCTAGTGCCCGCGTACGGCAAGGGCCCAAACCCTATTGAGGAGACATCAAAATTACCTATCATGTAACAACCTGGTTTTGCAAAGGGGGTCCTCTGAGCTTTTGGCCCCGGGCTTGGCGGCCACCTAGGGAAACCTACCAAACCCACACATTTCTGAAAACTAGACACCCGGGGGATTCCAGGGAGGTATGGCTTGCGTGGATCCCCCAACGTTTCCTTACCCAGAATGCCCTGCAAACCTCAAATTTAGCTGAAAAAATCACCTTTTTCACACATTTTTGTGTGGGAAAGATGTGGCATCACTGGGCTGACACAAATTTCCTACCACCCAGCGTTCGCCGGGTCTCCCGATAAAAATGGTGCTTCACTCGTGTGAGAGGCCTAAGTACCTGCAACAGGCAAGGGCCCAAAACGTATTGAGGCGACATGAAAATTGCCTACCTCAAAACGACCTGGTTTTGCAAGGGGGGTCACCTGGGTTTTTGGCCCGGTGCTCGGCGGCCACCTAGAGGAACCTACCAAACCCACACATTTCTGAAAACTAGACACCCGGGGGATTCCAGGGAGGTATGGCTTGCATGGATCCCCCAACGTTTCCTTACCCAGAATGCCCTGCAAACCTCAAATTTAGCTGAAAAAAATCACCTTTTTCGCACATTTTTGTGTGGGAAAGTTGTGGCATCACCGGGCTGACACAAATTTCCTACCACCCAGCATTCCCCCGGGTCTCCCGATAAAAACGGTGCCTCACTCGCATGGGAGGCCCAAGTACCCGCGACAGGCAAGGGCCCAAAACGTATTGAATCGACATGAAAATTGCCTACCTCAAAACGACCTGGTTTTGCAAGGGGGGTCACCTGGGTTTTTGGCCCGGTGCTCGGCGGCCACCTAGAGGAACCTACCAAACCCACACATTTCTGAAAACTAGATACCCGGGGGATTCCAGGGAGGTATGGCTTGCGTGGATCGCCCAACGTTTCCTTACCCAGAATGCCCTGCAAACCTCAAATTTAGCTGAAAAAATCACCTTTTTTGCACATTTTTGTGTGGGAAAGTTGTGGCATCACCGGGCTGACACAAATTTCCTACCACCCAGCGTTCCCCCGGGTCTCCCGATAAAAACGGTGCCTCACTCGTGTGGAAGGCCCAAGTACCCGCGACAGGCAAGGGCCCAAAACGTATTGAGTCGACATGAAAATTGCCTACCTCGAAACGACCTGGTTTTGCAAGGGGGGTCACCTGGGTTTTTGGCCCGGTGCTCGGCGGCCACCTAGGGGAACCTACCAAACCCACACATTTCTTAAAACTAGACACCCGGGGGATTCCAGGGAGGTATGGCTTGCGTGGATCCCCCAACGTTTCCTTAACCAGAATGCCCTGCAAACCTCAAATTTAGCTGAAAAAATCACCTTTTTCACACATTTTTGTGTGGTAAAGTTGTGGCATCACCGGGCTGACACAAATTTCCTACCACCCAGCGTTCCCCCGGGTCTCCCGATAAAAACGGTGCCTCACTCGTGTGGGAGGCCCAAGTACCCGTGACAGGCAAGGGCCCAAAACGTATTGAGGCGACATGAAAATTGCCTACCTCAAAACGACCTGGTTTTGCAAGGGGGGTCACCTGGGTTTTTGGCCCGGTGCTCGGCGGCCACCTAGGGGAACCTACCAAACCCACACATTTCTTAAAACTAGACACCCGGGGGATTCCAGGGAGGTATGGCTTGCATGGATCCCCCAACGTTTCCTTAACCAGAATGCCCTGCAAACCTCAAATTTAGCTGAAAAAATCACCTTTTTCACACATTTTTGTGTGGAAAAGTTGTGGCATCACTGGGCTGACACAAATTTCCTACCACCCAGCGTTCCCCCGTGTCTCCCGATAAAAACGGTGCCTCACTCGTGTGGGAGGCCCAAGTACCCGCGACAGGCAAGGGTCCAAAACGTAGTGCGCCTCAACAGGCAAGGGTCCTAAACGTAGTGCGCCTCACTACGTTTTGGGCCCTTGCCTGTGGCGGGTCCTTAGGCCCCCCCACAGGAGTGAGGCACCGTTTTTATCAGGAGACCCGGGGGAACACTGGGTGGTAGGAAATTTGTGTCAGCCCGCTGATGCCACAACTTTCCCACACAAAAATGTGTGAAAAATGTGATTTTTTCAGCTAAATTTGAGGTTTGCAGGGCATTCTGGGTAGGGAAACGTTGGGGGATCCACGCAAGCCATACCTCCCTGGAATCCCCCAGGTATCTAGTTTTCAGAAATGTGTGGGTTTGGTAGGTTCCCCTAGGTGGCCGCCGAGCACCGGGCCAAAAACCCAGGTGACCCCCCTTGCAAAACCAGGTCGTTTTGAGGTAGGCAATTTTCATGTTGCCTCAATACGTTTTGGGCCCTTGCCTGTTGCGGGTACTTGGGCCTCCCACACGAGTGAGGCACTGTTTTTATCGGGAGACCCGGGGGAACGCTGGGTGGTAGGAAATTTGTGTCAGCCCGATGATGCCACAACTTTCCCACTCAAAAATGTGTGAAAAAGGTGATTGTTTCAGCTAAATTTGAGGTTTGCAGGGCATTCTGGGTAAGGAAACGTTGGGGGACCCACGCAAGCTATACCTCCCTGGAATTCCCCGGGTGTCTAGTTTTCAGAAATGTGTGGGTTTGGTAGGTTCCCCTAGGTGGCCGCCGAGCACCGGGCCAAAAACCCAGGTGACCCCCCTTGCAAAACCAGGTCGTTTTGAGGTAGGCAATTTTCATGTCGCCTCAATACGTTTTGGGCCCTTGCCTGTCGCGGGTACTTGGGCCTCTTACACGAGTGAGGCACCGTTTTTATCGGGAGATCCGGGGGAACGCTGGGTGGTAGGAAATTTGTGTCAGCCCAGTGATGCCACAACTTTCCCACACAAAAATGTGTGAAAAAGGTGATTTTTTTTTCAGCTAAATTTGAGGTTTGCAGGGCATTCTGGGTAAGGAAACGTTGGGGGATCCACGCAAGCCATACCTCCCTGGAGTCCCCCGGGTGTCTAGTTTTCAGAAATGTGTGGGTTTGGTAGGTTCCCCTAGGTGGCCGCCGAGCACTGGGCCAAAAACCCAGGTGACCCCCCTAGCAAAACCAGGTAGTTTTGATGTAGGCAATTTTCATGTCGCCTCAATACGTTTTGGGCCCTTACCTGTCGCGGGTACTTGGGCCTCCCACACGAGTGAGGCACCGTTTTTATCGGGAGACCCGGGGGAACGCTGGGTGGTAGGAAATTTGTGTCAGTCCGGTGATGCCACAACTTTTCCGCACAAAAATGTGTGAAAAAGGTGATTTTTTCAGCTAAATTTGAGGTTTGCAGGGCATTCTGGGTAAGGAAACGTTGGGGGATCCACGCAAACCATACCTCCCTGGAATCCCCCAGGTGTCTAGTTTTCAGAAATGTGTGGGTTTGATAGGTTCCCCTAGGTGGCCACCGAGCACCGGGCCAAAAACCCAGGTGACCCCCCTTGCAAAACCAGGTTGTTTTGAGGTAGGCAATTTTCATGTCCCCTCAATACGTTTTGGGCCCTTACCTGTCGTGGGTACTTGGGCCTCCCACACGAGTGAGGCACCGTTTTTATCGGTAGACACGGGGAAGGCTGGGTGGTAGGAAATTTGTGTCAGCCCAGTGATGCCACAACTTTCCCACACAAAAATGTGTGAAAAAGGTGATTTTTTCAGCTAAATTTGAGGTTTGCAGGGCATTCTGTGTAAGGAAACGTTGGGGGATCCATGCAGGCCATACCTCCCTGGAATCCCCCGGTTGTCTAGCTTTCAGAAATGTGTGGGTTTGGTAGGTTTCACTAGGTGCCGGCAGAGCTAGGGTTCAAAAGCTACAGTTAGGCACTTTGCCAAAAAAGGTTCATTTTTCACTGCGAAATTGAGGTGTGTCCACGATGCGTTTTGCGCCGTTTCCTGTCGCGGGCACTAGGCTGACCCACACAAGTGAGGTACCATTTTTCTCGTAAGACTTTGGGGAATGCGGGGTGGGTGGAAATTTGTGGATCCATGCAGATTCCAGAACTTTCCACCAGAGAAATGTGGGCAAAAAAAGTGGTTTTTTTAGCAATTTTTTAGGTTTGCAAGGGATTCTGGGTAACAGAACCTGGTGGGAGGCAGTCAAGTCACCCCATCCTGGATTCCCCTGGGTGTCTAGTTTTTAAAAATGTATAGGTTTGCTAGGTTTCCCTAGGTGCTGGCAGAGCTAGGGCTAAAAAACTACAGCTAGGCACTTTGCTAAAAAAGGGTCATTTTGCATTGTGAAAATGTGGTGTGTTCACGTTGGGTTTTGAGCCATTTCCTGTCGTGGGCACTATGCCTACCCCTACAAGTGAGGTATCATTTTTATCGGGAGACTTAGGGTAATTCAGATTTGTAAAGGAACTGTTATTACCTATTGAATTTCGATGCATTTCTGCCTTCCAAATGAAAGACATTGTGTAAAAAAGAAGTCATTCTAAAAAATGACTGATAATTCTCATGCTAGTATGAGTATTCCCAATTTCGGAAATGTGCAAATATCTACTGTTTCTAAACTCTATATTTTGTTCCCATTTCAGAAATACATAGGTGTCTTTCATACCGATTTTTCCATGTACACATTTTTACAGAATAATTACTATATACCCAGTACATAATAAAAAACCATTGCAAGTTGCTGCTCAGTTTTTGGCTCTGGGTTTGTCAGGTTCTTGGTGAACCTACAAGTCCTCTATATCCCCACAACCAGTAATGTCCAGCGGATGTAATGGTATATTGCTTTCAAAGAGCTGTCAAAATGAGAAGAAGTTACAGGTGAAAACGTTGACACAAAAGGCTCTTTTTTTCAACAAATTTTCAATTTATCCTATATTTAACTGTTAGTTTCTATAAAGAAACCTTGATGGATCTACACAAATGACCCCTTGCTGAATTCAGAATTTTGTCTACGTCTCTAAAATGTATAGCTTTCCAGGATCCATTATTGCTTTTGTACCCATTTCTACCATTAACTGGAAGGAGGTCGAAAGCACAAAAAATAGCAAAAATAGGCTATGTCCCAGAAAAATGCCAAAACTGTGTAAAAAATGTTGGGTTTCTGACAAAAGTCTGGTATACCCTAAAAGCTGGGAAAATTGTTATTTCAGACCCACAAACCCTTTTTTAGATAACACTTTCAGGAAAAAACCCAGATGCTTTCATTTGCAGTCCGTTTTTCCAATTTTCCCCCAAAAAACCTAAATTTTGCTGTATTTTGGCTCATTTCTGTGACCCCTCCAGGGGAATCCACAAACCCTGAGTACCTTCAGAATCTCCATGATGTTGGAAGAAAAGGACGCAAATTTGGCATGGATACCTTATGTGGTCAAAAAGTTACAGGGGCCTCAGCGCGCCTACCCCAAATAGCCAAAAAAGGGCGTGGCACAGGAGGGGAAAAGGCCTGGCAGCGAAGGGGTTAAAAGGGAGAATCATGGACTCTGCTCTCACCAGGAGACGGAGAGAAAAAAATCACTTGTCACAGTCACCCCAGGTCAAAGTGAACCTGAGAACACATATGGGAGAGCAAACGGGTGGCCGACCCCTAACTCAGGATATTGTCTGTGTTAAGCATTGAGAGCAGGCGGTAGGAATCAAGGAAGAGCATGTCTTTATCTTTCCTTGAAAGCGATACGATAGTGTCCTCACACAAAGAAGAAGGAAGGAGACCCCGTTGATGCAAGTCATTAAAGGGCTAAAATCTTAGGGACAAGGACTGAAGCATAAACAGCATTGAATTCTATAGGTAGTCTGTCTAGTGCGTCCAAAGAGGTATAATGGGACAGACACCAGAGTCCAACCCCGCAATTATTGAATGATGTCCACTATCATATTTACCCACAGTGAGTGGAGACGTCACCTCACAATTCGAGCAACAGCGGATAGTAGCAGCCTTGATTTATGGTTTGTGGAAGTAGGCTTGAGTTGAGGCACATTACCCAAAGGTACCCAACCTCTGTGGGTAAATATAATGATGGACACCTACCACAATTATTGTGGGTCACTGTCGGTAATACTTTTCTATTTTGTCTCACCACACTTCTGCTCCAGTATTTGGCAGAGTGACTGTTCTCTTAACTTAGAGGTCCTTAAGATTGCCCAGACCTCCGTGTAAAGCCATAAGCAAGTTAGAAACATGTTGACCCCTCTCCAATTGGGATTGTAGTTTCCATGTATTAGAATGTTTTAATGTTATACTCTTATAGTGCTACCAATACTTACTTTTGCCAATGTTTGGTGTTGGCACTTTCAACAATGTTCAACATCACTGATCATTTAATTAGCTAGAGGGCACCATACTGTTCTTTTCAGGATCTACAGTCAATTCATAGAAACAAAAAAATATTATATATGGGATAAAGTACCCATTATGATATATTCTATTTACAGATCTATTTACATATTTTGACTAATGCTGGTGTATGATATAAACCCACTCTGTAGCACTGAAAGGGCTATTAATAGCAGTTAAAAAGTATTAGGTTTCATCCCAGAGTAAGCGACTGGTACTAATTAAAAGGATAAACATGTCTATGGTGAGACTGGCTGTTGCAGTAGGACGGTCTTCTTTGAAAAGGAGGGTCTTCATAATTCTTCTAATAAATAGAGATGTGGTTGATATCCAAGATTCAGAATTAGCAAATCACATAAGTGTTCACCTATTTCATGGGCTAATCTACCTCTGGGGATCTTACTTAAATTTGTTTTGAGTGATCTTGTTGGCCATATTTGATCTCAAGCTTCTACTGAGAATGCAAATTGGGATAAATTTCTCTAAAAATTTTGGGTCGTTGCTGCAATGAACTTTATAAAGGCCCTGCATGTCACTTAGGAGTTATGTCACCAAATATGTGAATGGACCCCATTGCCAAGCACCTTTATAAGGTCACAGAACTTTGAAGTAGCCTGCAGTATCCTCATAATATTAAGGAAAGTGCATTTTATTCCCTATAATATATTGGCGCAATGGTTGTGTCACAGAATATTGAGAAGAATAATATTGAAGACATGAAATATGAGTCAAAAATGTTGTCTACAATAATATCAAGCTTACAGACTTTATATGTAAACCACCAAAATAAACTAACAAAATATTGTGAGAAAAATATCGTCCAACAGAATTTCATCCAAAGAAAAAGGTAAGAACATCAAGTTTTATATTCGACTACAAATTAATAATATAAGTAAACAAATGTACAACAAAGTAATGTAAATAAAATATATGCATACATATATACATATCACAACACAGTTCCACCAGGCGGCCGAACACAAAAGCGGGTGCATCCGTAGACGGTAGGTGGACCCGTCATGTTACACAACAACTTCAAGAAGCGGAGCACTCCGGGGATCTTTAAGAAATGGTTTATTCTTGCAAATGCATTTCGGTATGTAACCTTCATCAGTGCTAAAACCATTTAAAATTTTGCTCAGTTTTAAGTCCTTACTAATAAACACTCCATTGGTGGGGCGAGAGCCAATCAGAAACAACCCATTTCGCATCGGCACGAATAACAGGTGATGGGGGCCTCAATGTCCCATAATTCACAATTTTTTTCATTTCTGTTATTCAAGTCTTTTATGGCCTTTACATTAGCCCAATTCGGTGTTGTTTCAAGTGGATAGCCGCTATTTACCATTTCGGAAACTGAGCTCTTCCCCTCGCCAGCCGCTGATTTTCAATTTGCACAGGCATCTGTGGATGTTCCGCATATGGTCGAGGCATCCCAAACTCCATAGTCCGTGCCCTGGCAGGACAACAGGCGCTGGCAGCGGCGGTTCAGGCACGCTAAAATATCCCACAACACAGTTCCACCAGGCGGCCGAACACAAAAGCGGGTGCATCCGTAGACGGTAGGTGGACCCGTCATGTTACACAACAACTTCAAGAAGCGGAGCACTCCGGGGATCTTTAAGAAATGGTTTATTCTTGCAAATGCATTTCGGTATGTAACCTTCATCAGTGCTAAAACCATTTAAAAATTTGCTCAGTTTATATACATATATATATTTGCTGAAAGACGCGGTGCTCCTGACCGAGAGGGCGTGTCCAAAGCCGGTATCAGCGAAACCGGCTATATATCCACAACCAATGCTCACCTTAATTAAAGAGCAAGCGGGACACAGCTCCGGATACAGACAAAGGGATTTATTGAGCATATTCCCAGCGCTAGCATTACAGTCCGTGAAACGCTTTGGCAGACGCGTTTCTAGCCAGAATGGCCGTCATCAGTGCCATCATCATGCAGTTCACCTGGAGTCCAACAGCGTAACGATAGCCACCTGTATTAAGTAGTAGGAGCCGAGAGACTGCTGTTAAGAAGTGGTGTCAGGTGAATCTACCAGCCTGTGAGACCGGCACTGATGACGGCCATTCCGGCTAGAAATGCGTCTGCCAAAGCGTTTTCATATACATTTAGAAAATATAAACCAATAATTGAAAAAAAATGTTACTGATAACAAACATATATAGCCCAAAAATATGTAATTTAGATTAAATATTTAAATCGATGTAAACAACTTCAATTAATATTATAAATTAAATATATTTTATATAATTTATCTAATTTACAATATTAAAGATTGTTATAGCTATATATATAATATATATGGTAAGAACAATATTTAAAAAGTATTAAGAAAACATTAATAATATTGTCAATACCAAAAAACATATAATAACAAAAACATATAACACATGTAATTTACACATTTAATATAAAGGATGGAATACAATGTAAATAAAAAACAATTTCTTTTCAAACAACATTCTCCAAATACAAAGCTACACTAACTAACCTACCTCCAATTTAACAAAATGTTAGGAAAAATGTAGGACTTTGAAGGGGTTAGATTTACTAATCCCACTCCAATATAAGCAACAGTAATGAAAGTGTTGGAATTTGGAGGAGTTACATTTACCATTCCCACTCCAACCCAAGCAACAGTAGGGTTAGATACATCATTTCAATTCCTAATCATTTAAAAAAAAAAACACTAACATATTTAACAACAAAAATATATTCAAACATATTTAAATTGAAAAAATATTATATGCATTATCAACATAGTTAAATGTAATAAAAATAAAATTTACTAATAAAATATTTAACTTATAATAAAATAAATACATTTAAAATACATACTAAACCCTCCCTACTACCCAAATAAATACCAAAAACATTTTAAAAAATCAATGAAATAAAGTCATTAAAATGAAAACAATAAATATATATAGAATTCATTTTTAAAAAGGCAATTAAATCCACTTAGCAATGAAATAATCATTTAAATACAATACATACATAAAATAACAATTCCTCAATTAAATAATTTGCTTATGTCATTACTAATTAAATAATTATTTAGTTCAAAAACGTTAATTTAAATTAAAAAACTTTTTATCATTTAAAACAACTTCCTGGCTTATTCTCCTACATACCCAACAACTACTACTAAATTTGTAATTATTAGTTAAAGGTTAAATGTAAAAACATTCTATTAAAACATTAAAACTTTCAAACTATAATATAGCCTTATAGCTCGCCGTAGTGGGCTATACCGGCTATTAAAGGCCCGCTGCATCGTTAAAAGCCCGAGCCGAAGGCGAGGGACTTTAACAAAGCAGCGGGACTTTAATAGTCGATATAGCCCTGCTACGAAGGGCTATAAGGCTATTAGAACATTCTGTCACTAGAGGGAAGAATGTTCTAGCAAATAAAACAAAGCCTTCAGGGAGCGCGAGGGGATTCAAATCCCCTCAGGCTCCCTGAAGCCTTTGTTCACAGCCAGAGCTGTGAACAAAGAAACATTGGAATGTTGGAGCTCCGGGCTTATACCAGCCATTATAAGCCCGGAGCACTCCATTGTTTTCAATGGAGCTTCCAACATTCCAATGTTCTAATAAATATTACACAACAATTATAACAATATGTATAATGTAAAATAATATAATAACTAATATAAATAAAAAATAAAAAAATATTTAGAACACACATACAAGTAAACAATATTGCATGCAACAATATTTTAAAAAACAATGTTATATACACGACAATAAACAATATTCTCACCTTCTATATTCTATCCTTCTATATTTTTTACTTGAAGCTTTTTTTTTTTTTACACAATATTGTTGCACCACGATATTGTTTAAATAATATTTTGGTCCTTCACCCCCATAAACAGTTGATCCACATAAGGTTGTGTGTGACTGTACACAGTTGGTGATTAAACCACCCACTCAAAGAGACATAAGCATCCACCTTGCTTCCAGCCTTTCCTTTTACATGACCAAAGATCAAATCAACCTTGGTATTCCATAGGTATTTCACATTTTGCCATTACCAATTAGCACCTTTACCACAGACAACACCTGTTACCACTGAGCTATATTGCGTAGACTCAGAGGCTGTATGTACTGTGTGCCATTCAAAGAATCATGTATAAAAGCAAATAATTGTCAGAGCAGTGAAATGTTAGACTCTGCCTCTGACAGATTGCTGCAAATCCTTTTAACATAGAAATGGTTGTTCACTTTTCTTTCCCTTACTGCAAAATTAAAGCATTTTGTAACATGAACTATGTGACAATCTTGGTGAGAGTTAAATGAAATGCAGGTGGATGTTATTTTCTTCTATCACAACAAAAAGAACTGTACAAATATTTCAAAATATATTATCAGCTGGAAAAGCACAAATGAAGCACTTTGTTTTGTAACCTCGAAGTGTGACAGAAACAAATATTTTAAAGTATCAAAACAAATCAAGAATCTTCAAATGATGATGCACAAATCATAAATATTCGCAAAACCCAATTCCCACACATTATCCTGTGTGTGCAAAATAGTTTTATCAGTAACTTACGTCTGTGCAAATTTAGAGGCCATTTTAATGGAAAATGTGCTTTCTGTATATGTTAGTGTGCTACCACACCAGGCTTTACTAATGTGTTTAGGATATAACAACCAGAATATCTTTCTTGTGCAAAGGGCCTCTTATTGGCTGCCTATACACCATAAGGTCACTCTTAAAACGTTGGTTATTGTGCACAAGGCTATATATCAGAACTCCTCTAGCTCTCTGGGCGAGAAGTTTATTCTGTATCACTGAAGCAATTGTGCTCTTAAGAACTTCCACAAATGTTTCACTAAGGCCTTAGATAAAATTGCACCCCTCTAACATAACCGTTGTAACTCTACTAAATTGCATTCTCCTTTTCGGAAGAACGAAAACAAGAGATAGCAGCGTGCAGAAAATCGGAGATAAGGTGGCGCTCCTCTAAATGTTTCCCTGAGAAAAACTCCTACAAATCAGCCCTACACAAACACCATAAAAAGCTTAAAGCTGCTCGAAAGATGCACTTCATCAACAGAATTGACACTGCAGGCAACTCATCCAAAGAACTATCCAAAGTTCTAAATGAGTTTATGAAGCCCACTGCCTGCATTTCATCAATCCCTGCCTCCCAGACCATTTAGAAGAAAAAATAGCAGCCATCTACAAGAACCTCTCCAATCACCCCTTACTTACCAATTCCCTGGTCGCCTCTGCCGCATCCTCGGCATGCCCCCTTCTTTCACTCTGGAGCTGTTCAAACCCATCATGCTGGAACTCACTTTAGAATAAATGAACAAAACCAAATCAGGACCTCCGTCTGACCTCCCCCCCGCCCCTCCCAATATGGTGACTTCAGCCAACACTCTGCTCCCTGGCATCACTGCATTGCTCAACCTCTCTTTAAACCAGACCGTACCCCAGGTCTGGAAAATTGCACAAGTGATGCCGATTCTGTAACAACCTAACACAGATCCACTAAACCTCACAAACTATAGACCCATATCACTTCTGCCATCACCTCAGCAACATTTTAGAAAATTTAGCAAATCAACAACTATCCCGCTATTTTGAAACTAACTCCATCCTAGACACCTCCCAGCCTGGCTTTAGAGCCTCAAATAGCACTGAAACCACATTGATTGCGGTGCAAGATGACATCTGATTCTCACTCGATGGCGGCTCCACTACCATGTTGGTGCTACCTGACCTGTCTGCTGCCTTTGACATCATCTCACATACCATCATGGTTCACACACTCTCTGAGATTGGTATCACTGACAAGGCATGGGGTGAATACAAATCTTCCTAAATGACCTAAACCAGACAGTAAATGTAGGACCTTTTAAATCGCGTGTCATGTCCATAGGCAAGGAGGTACCACAGGGCTCATCCTTGAGCCCCACACTCTGTAACATATATGTTGCCCCTTTGGCTACAGTAGTTGGATCCTGCTGTATGGAGGTCATCTCATACACAGATGACACACAGTTGATCATATCGATGGGTCCTAATGTTGTATCCACAAAATCTAAATTGACAAGAATGCATGAGGAAAACTGGATGTCCCAAAACTGTCTGCAGCTTAGCAGAGATAAGACTGAGATCTTGCTGTTCGGCATGCCCACACCTACTGGTTGGACGACAGGTGGCCATCCAAACTGGCACCACCCCTCAACCTAAAAAGGTAGTACAAATGTGGGCATCCTAATAGATGACAACCTCGCCATGAAAGATCAGGTCGGTTCCACTTGCGGCACCTGTTTTGGAATCATGTGAATGCTTAGGAAAGCATTTCAGTGGCTTCCTCTCCATACAAGGAAAACCCTTAGACATGCTCTGGTGGTCAACTGCCGGGATTCTGGTAACGATATACTGGTCGGAGCCAATGAAACACTGCTATAAAAACTTCAGGTAGCCTAGAACACCGTTGCATGCCTAGTTTGCAAGCATCCCCCCCCCCCCGCTCTCCTTCAGAGCCTACCCTTAGATCTCTCCACAGGCTCCCTATTAGGAAACGTGCCACTTTTAAACTCCTTTGTTTGGTTCAAGCGCCCTGTTTATCTCCATAACAAACTTCATCAATATCTTCCCACAAGAAATTTGAGATCAAAAGATCAGCATTTGCTCTGCCCACGCCACATTAAAACGGTTAAATACGGTAGCTGATCTTACTCCTAACTTGGCCCTCACCTATGGAACTAACTTCTGCAGCATATCTGTGACTGTTCTGAATTTGTCCACTTTATAAAAAAATCCTTGAAATCTAGCTAGTTTAATCCCTCCACTTCCTCTTGTCCTCCCCCACCCCCAAACCTGGTTTTGCGCTCCAGTGCCAAGATGTCCCTGTGGGGGTGGTTCGCTGCACTTTATCAAGTTAATCTAACAGAACAATAACATAACAATGTGGGCCCTTTCCCTCCTTAAGTCCTCCCGCAATTTCTGAAATATAAAGATTGACATTTGAAGATTGTGCTTCCTACATAGCCACAGCTAAACTCTGAAATTTGCTATTGAGCAATCTGCAAAATGACCAACATTTTAGTGCTTCCAGGAAGCGCCTGAAAACCAGTGTTTTAAAAATAAATAGGCTTTTCTTCTGCTGTTTATTGGGCCAACTAGCAACTTTGCCTTGGTTGTCTTTCATTGTACGATTCTTTTCTCTCATGTCGATTATTCTCCCTCTCAGGGTTTTTTTATTCACTCTCGTTTAGTAGCTTAGCACCAAGAAGCTCAGCTATCATGCACTTTTGAAATAAATAAAAAACACAACATAACAGCTGAACACAGCACAACCCATCTCGGTTCTAGGCTGTCCCTGTCGATTAGGACGATCATCTTAGAGGTGGTGGAAAACTTGCGAATGCAAAATTACAAGGAGGGATCAATAATATTTTCCCATCATGTGAAGCAATCAACTATATAACACAAGCTTCTAAATCTAGTAAGGAACACAGAGTTAAATCACCAACTTCTCCACTCTTACTTCACTATCTGCAATCCAGATAAAAGTGGCCTACCACCATACAGTATTTATCAGTAGTGACCCTAAGCATGACACACAGATAAAACAACAGTAGACATTATGGCCCTGCAGTGTAAATAATTTTAAATCAAAACAGCAGCATTCTTATATTACACCATTGACACACCACACCTAATTAGATGCCTGTTGTCATATGAGACATTCAGGTTCTTGATGATGTCTGACAGTGTGAACTCTTATTCACTGATTTTTTTCTCTCACCATGATTTTAAGCATTGCTGGCAGAACCATAGACCACAAGCTTATCCAGTCTGATGTTCTCTCATCACTAGATTCACCCGACTTTATTGTTAGCCCTCTGCAAACAATTCTGGATCACAGTTCACCTGGCTATTTCCAAACTGCATAAAATGTTGTTTTAGTCTCTGCTGATGGTGTTGGGGATCTGGGCCCGATAACAAGTCCAGTCTTTTATTTTTTTATGACTAAATTACCTGGGAAGTATGACACTGTTTGGATTGTCTTTTCATATTTTTTTCCCTAATTGCTCCTCTCTGGAATTCTATTTAGCCATGTATAAATTATCAGTTTGTCTCATTTCTCACAATCTGTTTCCTTGATTTTTTTCAGCTAATAAAAAAAAACTTTGTTTTTTCCTTTTCCTACTGAGAAGTGGCAAACAAGAAAGGTGTAACTGGATTTGCTCGTTGGCTTGCACTTGATAAAGCTTGTGTAATTTATTCCATGTGAATCTACACAGGATTTAGCAGGAAAGCAGTTGAGTATTATGCCAATGTTATCAATATATCAAACAACAAAGTGATTAAAAGGAATGCTACATTCAATCTCAGTCACTGGCAAATTCTAGGAGTCACATTCAAGACCATCGTTTCTCACCCGGGATGCCACTGTAGACAGGGATCGGCCATATGCAAATCAATGTTGGTCTAGCATCCAGCCTGTACTATAAGGCCAGTTCCTGTCCAGATGGGAACACAAGCAACGACAGACTGGTTTCAGCCTTGTCAGTGAAGTATTTGCTTGTGGCCTGTGACACAGCGCGTACTGGACCACCGCCTGTGCATACCCATAGCACTTAAAATAGCTATTACAACAAAGTAATGGAAGGAACGCTTGAATCAATTTCAAACACTGGCGATCGTTTGGGATCCAATTTAGACCATCTTCTTCACCAACGTGCCACTCTGTTTCAATGCCAGCAGTCCAGCTCAAACTGCCTGAACATTTATGATTATGGCATCAACTCTCATTTGAAATTTGAGCTAAATATTCCTCTGTCATGCAAGCAAAAAATAATGCACTATCCAAAGAAATTCAGGAAACTATACACTCCAAGAGAATTCTAAGGCAATCCTCCTGCAACAATGGACCTGCCCCCCACCCGTAATCACATGCCAGACCCTGCATATGATGACAATAAAACTTATTCTGTTTATTTGCGGTTAAAGAATGCATTAATACGCCCACATTAACATTGGCCTACATTATTTACTCATGCTATATTCAGAAAGTTTTCAAATTATGTAATTTATTAGTCGCATGTTATTCACATTTAGAGTTATTAGACTGTCCCATATATATGCAAGTATTTGATTAATTTTAGTTAGCCAACGTGCATGTAAAGTTGGCATGAGTGGGCCTAGGTGCTCCAGTCAATGTTAAATTAAACGTAGTACTTCTGCTTGCTGTACATAACATTTTTCTGTTTCTAATATCAAGCCACCATGTGCTCATTAAAATGTTATTTTTGCTAGTTTACATTTTGAAAGTCGTTGTCGTGAGATTAGCTGGTTTGGACCAAAACCCTAACACCTGCACCAGACGGGAAAGTTAAGGAGTCAATACTCCTTTATGTGATATCATGAAAGTTGCAATTTGAGAAAGAGTTAGTATTGTACTGTTCTGTGAGAAGGGGGTTGACACCAGGCACCAAGATAAGACAGGATTGTGAGTGGTCATTACTTGGTGGGAAACCGAAGATTGTAACTTTTGGACGAAATATGGGGGGAGATTTACAAGAAAGTGACGCATCTGTAGAGATGCGTCACTTTCCCTGCACCACCCTGAGAAACCCTTGCGCCACCATGGATGCGCCGTATTTACAATACAGTGCACCACAGCGCAAGGATTGATAGATGCGTCAGAAATTCCGACGCATCTGTTTGGGCAAAAGTCACGCATTGCTGGAGTCGTGTCGCAAGCATCACAAAACTCCAACAAAGCATTTTGAGGCCTATTCTCACTACACTGCGTCACTCCTTACGTCTGCTTCAAGCAGGCGTAAGGTTTTGACGGAGTGGCGTCCTAGAAGTGACACAGTAAAATCTTGTAGATTTCACTGTGTCATCTTTACGATGCTTTCCTGCATGAGAACACACACCCTGCATGCATTATACCTGTCGCAGGTATAATGTGATGCAGGGCTTTACAACGTGACGCATCTCCATAGATGCGTTACGTTGTAAATTGGCTGCATTTTTTACACTGCCGCTGTGTCACAAAAGTGACACAACTGTGGTGCAAAAGTGTTGCAAGGGGCTTGTAAATCTGCCCCCGGTGTTTTAAGTATGTTAGCTAGCTAGATCACTTGCCCCTGTCAATCTGCGCAGGTGGGCATCTCTCATAGCCTGAGATTAATGCCCCTAATTCTCCTGCCCGCTGAGATTTTCGCAAGTGCCTTTCTTCTCATTCTTATTGGAACCTTAATCTGGTTCCTAGTTTGATTCTATATTTTGTGATACCAACTGGCACATGCATCAACAAAGACTTTTGCGATTCCTTAATTGCGATTTTTAAGGAATCGCAATTAAGGAATTGCAAAAGCCTATGCATGTAGGAATCGCTATAAAAATAGCGATTCCTACAAATTCCTTAATTGCGACACGCAAATTGCGAGTCGCAATTAAGGAATGCCGTCCCATTCATTCCTATGGGCCTCCAGGCCCATAGGAATGAATTGGAGATTGCATGAGCAATTTGCGAGTACCAGTAGGTACTCCCAAATTGCTCATGCAATTTCAAGGGTGTCAAAATGACACCCTATTGCACCCCTGAAATTGATCTGTGCACATATGTTGCACACACACATGCTCTAAGGGCATGTGTGTGCGCAACATGAAACTTTGAAAAATGCACAAAAGTGCATTTTTCAAAGTTTTTGCAATTTACCATGAAGTTCAACTTCATGGTAATTTGCTCCCCCTATTAGCGAAATCGCTAATTTTTTCACTTTCATGCATTGCATTTAAGGAATCTCAATTTGGGATTCCTTAAATGCAATCGCAATTTACGGAATCGCAATTTAGAGATTCCTTAAATTGCAATTTTTGCATTTGGGATGATGCATCCCAAATGCAAAAATACCGGTCGCAAAGGGGCAGAGTCTGAGAATCTGCCCGTTTGCGACCGGTTTTTACATTGATGCATGTGCCTGCAAATGCTTTAAAAATTCCTTGACCTACCCACAACCTTAGTGTATAATTAGGGTATTTCCTTTATGGAAACGAGTGTTGCTTCACCTTGCGCATCATACTTTTGATGTTCAGAATCTCTGTATTATTTATTGTACTGCTAGGATTATATTCATGCATGCTGTATCCACGAAATATTGATTTAATCTGATCGTATTGATTGGAGTCGATATTCTACAAATTTGATTAAAAAAACCTTCATGGTTTGCAATCTACTCCCTGCTGTCTTTTACTGTATGGCAAAATCTGCTTCACTGTTAATGAAATGCTAACAAACTTTGTTATTTCGGCCTCTGTTCGAGAAAAAGAAACTTCTAGGGGAAGAGTTTCACGTTGCGTTGAAGTTAGCAAGGTGCAAAGAGACCATTGGTTAGCTTATCCAATTACGCTATAGCATTACCATTGCCCAAAGTTCTGATGCAACTCTCTCTGTTGCATTATCTCAGTGCCATCTTTCTCACAGAGAGGCAAGATGGCGGGTCCTACAATCGAAGTCTCTGTAAGGTGACAAATCAGCAGTGCTTAATTTGTAAAATAATAAGTGCCAGGGCCCTGACCAGGAGGTCACTGCAGCTTACACCACCCACCGCCCCTGTCATCGCTGCGAAAACAACTACTAACCATCTCTCTCGCCTGCAAGTGCGAAAGTTCAGATTATTATAGGTCCCCAAAGCTAAAGGAATGGCTGGGGAGACAGGTCCAAAGCCACCACAATCACCTGCGGCATACCCCACGGATCTTCCCTCAGCCCGACCCTTTTTAACATCTACATGGCACCTCTCGCAAACATCGTCCGAGCGCACCACCTCAACATCGTCTCATACGCTGACGACACCCAGCTGATCCTCTCCCTCACCAAGGACCCGGCCACCACGAAATCCAACCTACATGAGGGAATGCAGGCCGTCGCAGAGTGGATGAAGACTAGCCGGCTGAAACTGAACTTGGACAAGAAGGAGGTCCTCACCCTTGGCTCCACCCCCTCCTCATGGGACGACTCCTGATGGCCGGCCATGCTGGGAGCTGCCCCGACACCCACCAACCACGCACGCAACCTGGGAGACATCCTGGACTCTACACTCTCTATGACCTAGCAAGTCAACAAGGTCTCATCCTCCTGCTTCAACACCCTCTGCATGCTCCGCAAGATCTACAGATAGATCCCGACCGAAACCAGAAGAACGGTCACTCAAGCACTCGTCAGCAGCAGGCTGGACTACGGCAACACCCTCTACACAGGAACCACGGCCCCACTCCAGAAGAGACTCCAACGCATACAAAACGCCTCCACACGCCTCATCCTCAGACTCCCTCGCCACTGCCACATCACAACCCACCTGAGAGATCTGCATTGGCTCCCTGTCAACAGGAGGATCACCTTCAAGCACCTCACCCACGCCCACAAAGCGCTCCACAACACCAGACCAGCATATCTCAAAGAACGACTGTCCTTCTACACCCCGAACCGCCAGCTTCGCTCCGCCGACCTCGCACTTGCCACCGTCCCACCCATCAGCCGAACGACCACCGGCGGAAGATCATTCTCCCACCCCGCCGCCAAGACATGGAACACCCTCCTCATCCACCTGCAGCAGACCCAGGACCTGCTGACCTTCAGGAGACGTCTCAAGACCTGGCTGGTCGACCAGTAGCTGCTCCTTTCCCCCCCCATCCACTCAGCTCCTTGAGACCCTCATGGGTGAGTAGCGCGCTCTACAAATGTTTGATTGATTGATTGATTTTTAATGTATATTGTATTCATAAACAACCGTTGCTGTGCTCATCTCTAAATTCAATGAGCAGCGCCACCATGTTTGCAGACTGTCCTAAGGGCTGTGTTCACAATTAAGTGCCGGTGCCGAGCACCGGAAACCACCGGCTCAAATTAAGCACTGCATATCATTAATCTGCCAACATGGCAATGCTATAAAACAATATACTGAATTAATAATGAGGGAGCACATAAAGGGATCTCAGAGGTAAAATCAGCCCTGTGTATGCCTGATCTCAAACTAGATAGCCCCCCATCTTGTTAATACAAAATAATCAATTTTTTGTGTGTGAAAGACTTTGAAAAGGACATCCAGATATATGAAACCACAGAATGGAATAGTTGTCCATTTGTGGCTGGCACGGACTGTGGACGGTCCAAAACGTAACTAATCCCCAATCTTAGGAAGCTTCCATTTTGCAGTTTTTTACTTCTCCAATGTACATCCAATTTATGGCAGCTAAATAGAATTTGTGGATGTGTAGGTTGCCCACAAAGAGTATGTTATGCACAATGGGGCTGATTACCAAAAGTATTTATGAGCAGGGGAAGTGTGAATCAGACCTGAAATGTCCAACTTCCTATTAGTAAAAGCACAAAGAGGGCGCAGTCCTTTTTATTTGCACTAACTGTATATGAAGATTACTTGAATAGATCCACGTCATACGTTTTGGAGCCACTGCACCAAGGGCCAGATGTACAACCGTTTTTAGCGGTCGCAAATGGGAAATCGGGCTGTTTGCAACTACTAAAATAGTTATAGCATGTACAAACCCTATTTTGCGAGTTGGTAACCTATTACTGACTTGTAAAATAAGGTTTGCGACTCGCTATTAGGAAGGGACGTGGCAAGGGCATCCCTTCCTAATAAGGAGTCGCACTGGTATGTACAATTGTTTTGCGACCGCATATGCAGTCGCAAAACAATTGCACTTACCACCTACTTCAAGTAGGTGTTAAGCCAGTCGCAAATGAGAAAGGGTCATAGGGACCCCTTCCCTTTTGCGTTGGGCAGCGAAAACATTTTTTAAGAGCAGGCGTACGTTTAATTTTTCTTTTTTAAATGCATCCTGTTTTCCTTTAAGGAAAACGGGCTGCATAAAAAAAAATCTGCTTTATTTACATAGAAGTCACAGATATGGTTGTCTGCTGACCCCACCAGGCCACCATCCCTGTGAGTGCAGGCCATTCCCAATTGGTCGCAAATTGCGACCTGTCTCATAAATATTAATGAGGCAGGTCCCTTGCGACCCATTTGGGAATCGCAAACAGTGTCTCAGACACTGTTGTACATTCCATTTTGTGAGTCGCAAATTGCGAGTCACAAAAAAAAAAATCGCAATTGCGACTCGCAAAATGGAATGGTCTTACATCTGGCCCTAAGACATGGAAGAAGGTGCAAAGAGTACTACTTTAGGTACTCCAAAATGCTTTTGCGAAAATGTCACTTACATTGCAAACTATGGACATTCCATGTAAAGCCCACCAGATGCATCTTTCCTATTTGTTGGTGAATTGTGAATTTTGTGTGCATTCGCAAATTGCTCTCAGTTTTTAGGACGTCGGTCTGATTGCAAGCACAACTCTTTGTGCATCTGGCTCGCTCTGCATACTGTATGAAGAAATTAAGATTAAAATGCCTGGCCATTATCAAGTCTACCAACATAACGGGAACGTGCGGTGATTGGCAATTCCAAATCAACATTTATTTCAGTCGCCGATGCACCTTTTGCCCACAGTCATCCGGTTACCCAAGCGAACCTGTTTCCTAGAGCTATTCTGCATTTTTCCATAAAAAAAAGCAATTATCTTTTTCTCATATTACAGGCTATCGTGAATAATTATGCTCATTTTTATTGAATCCACAATTGTCCTGACATTTAAAAACACACATACACTCATTAGCTGGGAGACACGGTCTTGCCACTAGCAGAGCAATTAGTTACATGGGCAGATCCATTTCATAAAATTAATATGCTGCATATTATTCTTTTTAAATGTTCCGGTATGTAATCAAGTTACAAATCTGCTCTATTTTAGAGACTGTGGCTAAATCTTTGTTTTTTCTCAGTGTGACCTGTGCTATTAAACAGATCGAATGATAGGCAAAGAAAGCAGCAGTAATGGAAGCGTGGACAATGAAACCCCTGAGAAAGAAAAAATACATTGATTTTTGTAGCCTATTCTGGGTCGCAGAAGAAAATGAGCAGGTGAAGAGCAATAATAAAATAATATGAGAAAAAGGATCAAGGGATAAAGTGGAAATGTTGCAGGCCACCCCGAAAGAATGAACCTAGTGTTTCAACTTAAATTAAATAGGACACTCACTTAGATTAAGAAAGTTTGCAGGTACGAACAAAATCACAATTTTGGACCCTTTCTAAGTCAGGCACATTTTCAGATTTCGACATAAATCAAGATGGTGACCTGCGCACCCCAGGCAGATTTACCAGCAGTATTTGTAGCAGAAAATCTTTGAACAATCCGTGCATGCAAAAGATTTTGCGCACCACAAAAGAGGAAATAGTGTGCAATGTACGTTATTCCCCATTCTGAAATTTAAAACTTGAAACGGTCTGATAATTGCACATATTCTGAATTCTGCATCCCACTGTGGAGCAACTTGTGGGTGTAATGTTGTTGTATTGAATGTGTGCAGGAAACAGAATGAACCCCATTCTGTGCTCGAGAACCGTATGGCCTCAAATATTCAAGAACCATAAGTAGCATTCGGAACACCATATTGGCCGTACCTATAGATTGTGCACGTGCCTTTGACCAAAAACTCTAGCTTCCATGGTCACTGCGAGGTTTTTGTTGGCTTTCAGAGAGCTCGGGAAGGGAGGTTTGTTTGTCCTGAACCACAGCTCACACCAAAATCATGTTTTGTCAAACTCAAAGGAGGACAAATGTTACTTTCAGTTACCAAACCACCCCAGCGGTCTACACCTAACGCTTCACTTCAGAAGCCCAGAGGGACAAATCAAGTAACAGAATTGAAACAGCTGAGACGCAGAACTTTTCTCAGAACAAGCAGCACTATTTTGCATTACACTAAAGTATGTGAGGCTGGTGGGACTGAAAGCAACTAAATAAAGAAGTATCGTTTTCTAAGAAAATAAAAATGTTAACATATATTAACCTGGGGGGTGGAGACAGTCATTACAACGCCAGAGTTACCACGCATTACCTTTACAATGGGGTCATAACAACGTGAGTGACGATACCATGAATTACCTTTAATACGCAGGATTTTACAACGCATATCCTTTTACCACACATGGCCCTACAACGAATTCAGTGGTAAAGGCATAAATAGTAAAGGCATATGGATTTTTTATTTAAGTATTAGTTAAGTATTAAGTGGTGTTATATATATAATGCCTTAAAATGAGTGCATAATTTTTGATGTAATTAATTTAGTTTATCACGGTTACACACACATTTGTGATTCCAATGTGTGCAATCTTGTTAAATTTGTGTATGGCTCACCATCAGAATCAAACCAAGATACTAACCTTTTCTTTCTAAAGGTACTATACCTAGACTGCCTGCAAACGATCATCTAATCTTGAACATTTTTCTTGAAACAACATGGCAGACAAATTTTTAAAGGGCCAGGAGACACGGGCTACTCTAATATTCAAAAAAACGTTTTCCAGCACAACAGATAATGTGACTAACAGTTCCTCACTTAACAGTGCTGTACCAACTACGATCAATCAAAAAAGCCTAACACTGGAAAGATTGAGGAAGAAAGAAGTAAGCAGGTGGTGGGAAGCTACATCACTGCAAAATTACTTGGAAGTCAACCGCATCCCACACGGTCTAAGGATTTTTATCAAGCCCGAAACCGCTAGTACTAAAAGAATGGACGGAAAACACCAATGCGTGTTCAAGAACAATGCTGCAAATCCTGATACGCAGTGCCTGGGAGCAACATAAAGAACTCATGGTACAAATAGATAGTATCATTGATTAACTTAAAAAGGAAAGTGACCAAGAAGAGGTCAAAAGGCATTGCAGACAGTAAATGAAACAATGAAGAAACATGAAAAGACATAATTGAACGAAAAGAAAGAAAATTTAAACACGACAAACGAGATTATAACATGGGAAGGATCCTAACATTTGCCAGAAAATTTTACAAAGCGTGGAATGACCTTGGAAAAGAAAAATCCCTAGGATTACTAGATAAAGAGAGATGGGAGTCCAGTACTGATCTCAGTTCAGACCAAGAATCTCTTGATAACGTTCCAGCTCCACATACTGAAAAGATGTCTTTTTACGAGGAGTTCCACCTCCTACAAACAGACAACGAACATTCTTTCCAAAGCAAACAGAGAGGAAGGGGCAGAGGCGCAAGAGGCGCCAAGGCAAAAGCAAAAGAAGGCAAGAGCGAAGAAAGAAGCAACAAGCCTGGTGTGGTAACAAGAGGCCAGATAAACAAGCAGAAATAATGAAGAATGAAAATCAACAGCTAACGGTAATCAATCTATCTGATGGAGATTGCCCCAATTGAAGAACAAGTATTGAAATTAGGTCGAACATTCTGTCCTGAAACCAAACTTGATTACGCACAAACACGTGTTGATTTGTACAAGTTCGTACGTAAATAAAAACGACATAAGGTACATGCACTCCACCAGAAGCACACAGAACAAGCAGTGTCAACTGACCAAAACATATCCAGATTTCCACTGGCCACATCAGATATAGACACCTTTCACACGTTGATCGAAATGTGTGAACCAGTAGAGATAGATACACCCAATATGGGCAGGGACCCCTTTGACACCCAAATCCGTATGGAGATACCAACCCTGTTGGGAATTGACACAGGGGAGGCGGGAGATACCAAGTTCAGGGCGCCCTGCAAATATGTTCCCCAAATAGCAAGAGACAACATAGACATCTTTAATGATATGGTAACACGAGATATACTGACCTTATCACAACAACCATGCAAAAGCAGGAACCTGTCTAAAGAACAATGGGAACAAGTAAATGCCTTACAAAAAGATGACAATGTCATTATCAAACCTTCTGATAAAGGAGGTAACATTGATCTGTGGCAAAGAGACAGTTATGTCAATGATCTTACATATGATTGAGATCTGCCTTACCGAAAATGTAATTTTGTTTAATCAACAACATTACAGACAGATACAAGGACCTTCAATGGGTACTTGCTTCGTCCCCAGCCATGCCAACCTTCTGGTAGGCTGGCGGGAGAAGCAAGTACTCTGGAACAATGAACTCGAAAAGTGGACCAATAATGTCAGTATATGTCTAAGGTATATTGACAACATTTTCTTTGTCGGGGATGGTCAAGAAAAAGATTTGGATGACTTTTTTGAAAAACTGAATCAGAACAAACTTAACGTCAGGTTTACCATACAAAAAAGCCAGAGTAGCATAGTTTTCTTTGATCTTAAACTCATTGTGCATGAGGGTATTCTAACATCAGAATTACACAGAAAGACCACTGCAGGAAATTCCATCTTGCAAGCTGCAAGCTGCCACCCACCCAGTCTCAAGTGGAGTATGCCTTTCAGTGAATTCCTTAGGGCCAGAAGAAACTGCAGCTCCGGTGAGTCCTATGAAAAGACCAAAAAAAGTATGACTGAGCGACTCAAAGTCAGAAACTACCCTGCCAAAGCACTACGAATGGCAGAGCAGAGAGTCTCCCAGATTAGTAGAGCTCATGCCCTACATAAACCATCGAAAAAAGTTAACAAGAAGGAGCAAGGGAAAAATTCCATTAGATTCATTACCAAGTACAACAGCCAAGCAGGCAACTTAAAGAGAATTCTCAAACAAAGATGGGATCTTTTAAAACTAGATCCCATGTCGAAAGAAGTGGTAGGTCATGCTCCCTCCATCACTTTTCAGAAGAATATCTCCCTAAAAGACATGCTTGTACAAAGCCACCTTGCGCCCAAAAAGACTAATTGGTTAGGACAAAACAAAGGGTTCTACACATTCAGACGTTGCAAAGCGTTCAAACACAGTAGCAACGTCAAAGAGGTAACACTGTCACGTACGAACCAGAAGTGGCGGATCCCTAAGCTAATTAACTGCAACACTGATTTTGTAGTTTATGCTATCATCTGTCCTTCCGGCAGGTGGTACATTGGTCCAACCACATTCCCAGTAAAGAAACGCATAGTTGAACATTGGAGGGCAATCACCAACAATGATCGTACATACAGTACAGCTAAACCCTTCCAAGAAATGCATCAGAGTGACTGGACCAAAGCCACATTTTTGGGCTGTTACAGTACAGAAACATACCAGAGGCAGCAACCAAGTGTCCGCCCTCAGGAAGATGGAATCAGTTTTCATTTTGAGAGCAGGTTCTGTCTTCCCTGAAGGGATGAATAATGATAAGGAACTTAATTCACATTTGGGACACTGAAACGCATTAATCAACAGCTAGCCCCCCAGCCCAATAGATCAGCTTCTAAACATGTTCTCATGTCACTAAAGCTCAATCTTTCTCTACCTGTATATGTCACTGTTAGTAACTCAATCCTTTGATCAAAATTGTTATTTCTGGTGTGCTTCAATGTATACTGTTATGTAAACGAATAACTGATTCATGTCATTATTATTTTTATGCAGGCCACTTCGAATGGCTTAGACTTATTCTTGATTAAGTCACATTTAAAATACGAGAACCGGAGAACGAAGATTTTACCTTGTAACGATCGTCACTCCTTGATCAAAACAGACTCTCTGTTTGGTAACCGATCATCCTTGGTAGTACACCGCAATTGCCTTAAAATTAGGGCATCATTTTTTATTTAATTTATCACGGTTACACACACATTTGTGATTCCAATGTATGCAATCTTGTTAAATCTGTGTTTAAGGCTCACCATCAAAATCAAGCCAAGATACTAAAGTTTTCTTTCTAAAGGTACTATACCTAGACTGCCTGTAAACGATTATCCAATCTTGTACATGATGCTCCAAAACTTGCCCTCATTCAATCTACTGCACACCTTTTCCTTTTTTCAAATTTTAAAATTCATCTGAAATGTACTTATGTGATCGGTTGTAATGTAATTAATTATTGAGCACGTAATTATCAGCCTAAAGAACTGTACCAAAAGTCTACATGCTATATGTTGTACAACTAATTATAAATATACAATGTATGGCCATTCCAGTTACATGAGAACCTTTTTTACTTTTAAAGATGTAAAAAATTGAATTTTCGCTCTTTTTCCACTACTGCACTTTATCACCTGTACAAAATTGCACTTTTTTCTATGTCTTTTGATCATTCCGTCCTGTTGGACGGGTTTAAAAGACCACAGCTGTAACAGAAGGTCATGTGACCAAGACCCCGTATGAGGTCGAAATGCGTCTTGTTTCTCTGCCGAATAAATAATTAATTATTAGTATTCTAAACTGGAGTGGCTCCTTCCTTACCCGTTCTGCTGGAGAGGATATTTGCGAGAGATATATATATATATATATCCTCACAATCCTTTGTTTACAAAAGTCAACGGGTCTCACTCTTGCAGTATCTTTAGGCACAGTTAATTTATTCTCAAAATCCATTTAGTTCACTACGCAGGAACACAGGCGAATAACCAACGCATTTCGGTATTTCACAATACATTGGTCACGGTGGAGTTTTTCACGAAATTATTCGTTTTTTTAGTAGTTCAAAACATATTACATCATTTCCTGTCTAACTAGATACAAAAACCCACAAGCTTCTGGGATATGTAGTCCCCCTACAAAAACTGCAAATTTCAGCAAAACTTTGTCTCGGTGAAATTAAATTACACACCAGTGCAGTGAATTAAAACCGCTTCATTACCAAGATTTGAGTGTAATCTTAAAGAATTATCTTTTGAAAAGATCGGACTAATCCCATTTTGTCCGTGTTTTGTTACTTGTTCCCCCTTGTAGACTTTATTGTCCCATACGGTGTTTCCTCAGTGGGTTTGTTCTCAAATTTCCTTATCTCTTTACCCTCCAGTGGGGTGATTCCGTCAGATTCATGTTGGGGCCCATTCATATTTACACTCATTACTTGGTATTTAATTTTTTTTTCCCTTTTTCTATTTTTATTCTGTTTTTTACTTTTTCTTTGTCTATTCTTATGAACATTTAATGCTTGATTTTGGGATCATATTCAATTTTAAAGATGTATATACAATTCTTCTGATTGATTCAAGCCGTATGGAGTCATACTTCTGAGTTTCAAAATGTGGCGTGATTATTTCTGCCGCAGTATTTTCTCCCTATTTCCTCCTCGCTCGTTTATGGGTACAGTCTCTATACCATAAAACTTCAAGGTCTTTCAGTCTCCATTGTGATATAACTCCATATACTTGGCCACTGCGTTGCTCTTGTCCTTATTGACTGTAGCTCGTACGTGTTCCAGTACTCTTTTTCTGAGTTCACAAATAGTGCTGCCCACATATTTTAGTTGGCATGGGCACTCAATTACATATACTGTGTATTGGCTTCTACAGGTTATTAGTTCCCGAATCTACCATACTTTTCCATTGGCCATTACACATTCTGTCATTGGCTTCGCGATCTGACACACTTTACAGCAATGGCATTTCACAAAGCCCTTCGTTTTTAACCAGGATTCCTTTTTTAGGTCTCGCCTGACCCAACGCATGCGCTGGTCTGGCGAGACTTATTGAGAGGGCTCCAAAAAGTGCTTCCAGGCCAGCCTAGAGCTACAGTGCATGTGCGCGGGCGCACGCGCCGCGCTTTACCGCAATTACTTTCACTTTCGCGGCTGCACAGCCACTTTGATGTTTGATCGTGATCCAGATCGCGATCACTTTAACTTTCGCGGCCGCTTTGCATAGCCAATAGGTCTCGCTTTTGGGATCTTATAAGTATTTAGTTATGCAACTGTTGCATGGCTAAACACTTATAAGGTCCCAAAGGCGAGACCTATTGGCTATGCCAATGCTTGTGTGTGCTTGGAAAGGAACTCTTTCCAAGCAGTTTCAAGGTCAACGTGACGTTTCTACCCGAAAAGTATATCGCACGTCTTTCTGAGACAATATAGATGGCAATCATAATAAGGAGTTAACTCGACACATCTCAGTGTGTTGAAGGGAGCGTTACAATATAGATGGTTATTATCGTCCGGAAGTACCCGATGGGACAATACTGTGACTTTAAACAGTATTGGAAGAAGTGCGTTGTTTCAATTTGGAAGACAGCTTGTGGGATTTTTGAGAGCATGCGAATTGCACCCTATCAGCATACAATATACAGCGGTCTCACTACAGGTAATAATTCTATTTCTACCAGAGAGTGAAATGTCGGGGGGATGATGTGGACGATAAATATTCTTTGTTAGATGTCACATTGCACTGTGTAGCTTATAATACCGTCTTTCGGAGTTTGGTGTTTCTGGAAGAGGAGCATTGTAGGAGGAAACATCCCAGGCTGGGTAGTCCTAAAACGTTACATGTCAGCTCCAGAAAAATAGGAACTAGGTAGTGGATTCTGTGATATTAGGACCACTACTAATCTATAGTTTCATCTATGAAGCACCAACGTTTTTGGGAATAATGCATTTTTATAATTGTAAACAAAATTCTAAAGAATACGACTCATGCCAAATTGGTCACCGACATTTCGTTTTAAGACTTTTTAATGAGCAGTCTTCATGTTAAGCTCATTCAAACAATAATTAAAAGTTTATTTATTAGACATGTCATGACATTAGAAGTGTTTCTCGGGGGTGGATTTAGCGTGCATTGCTGCATTTAGTTTCAAATTGCAAACTTCTCAAAATGCCCCACTTTTGCAGGGCACTTCAATGAATAAACAAGATGAGACCCAATAAACTCTTTCAATTAGTAAGCTCGAGATTGAACCATGTACTACACAGCACTGAGAAGAGAATCAACTCTAGGCACTGCTTGAGTGGGGAGGGGTAAGCGAAATTCGTAGAAATGCTTTTTCAGTTTCTTTCTGAACATTATGTATTTTTTGTCTGAAAGTTAATGGGTTTTGCTTTGTGTAGTTCGTGTCTCCAAACTGTGATGCGTCACTAGAATTTGTAGGTGTAGTATGTTCTGAGGGACTAGCTTATGGTTAGAGTAATCATCTGGGAAATAGCATTCATACTGTTGATATGTTAGAGACAATTCATGCATAAGTATTTGTGAGTGAAATGAAGGATCTTGTAGGTCATATTCATGGGGAGCCAATGGATTGCTATCAGGAAGGTATTAATGTGCTCCAGGATGTTAATTTCTACATTTGCTCTATTGATAACATGGATATATGAAACAAGAATTTGCAATGCAATCAGTCTTGCATTTGCGAGAGTTTAAGCTATTACTATTGTAAATGACAATTTCTTTTGTTTATGTCTTAAAACCCAAAACATAAAAAAGAGGCATTGTCATTTACAATGCCAATAGCTCAAACTCACTTAAATGCGAGACCTATTGCATTGCAAATGCTAATCTGTTTTCCTTTAAGATGACTGTGAACTAGTCGATCTTTAAGATTTTTGGCTCTGCGGTATGTAATGGTTGGATGTTTTCCCATTATTTTACCCATTGTTCCATCTAGCTGCAAGATTTTCTAATTTTTTCTTAGTATGTTTGCGATATCTTTGGATTCTTGAGAGAAATCCATGATTAATCGTATGGGTTCAGGTCCCAGTTGTTCCCCTTGTTTTTTTGGCATCAGAAATTCCTTTCTTGACTTTTCATTTGCTTTATTCCAACACCTTTTCACAATGCTTTTGTTATATTTCCTGCATTTGAATCTTCTGCTGTGATTGCACTGTGTTTCTTCCATTCTTCCTCCTCACTGCAGATTCTGCGCAACCGGAAAAACTCGCCAAATGGGATGCTTGATATTAGCGATGGTTGGTGGAAACTTGTTGCTTCTAAAGTTGCGTTGGTTGCCGTAATTTTCAGATGGAGTGTGGTTTCAATTTGATTATTCTTGACATAAATTTCCGTATCCAGAAACGTTACACTGTCATTGCTGATGTTATATGTGAATTTTAAGTTGATTATACTGGAATTCAAGGATTCAAAATAATCCTGAAAATCATCCACACTGCCATCCCAGATGATCAATAGGTCATCTATAAATTGTGTCCAACTCACTATTTCCACAGATTTATCATGTATTAGGTGCCACACTACCTCATTCTCCCACATTACTATTACCAAACAGGCATAACTGGGACTGAATGAGATGCCCATTGCAGTTCCGTTGCTTTGGCGGTAAACATGATCACCAAATAAGAAGATATTTTTTGTTAAACATAATGTCATCGTTTCTGTTAGCATTTCAATGTGATTACTGTAGTGTATATTTCTCTCGTGTAGGAAGTAGTTGCAGGCTTTTAAACCTAAGGTGCTGTCGATGTTTGTCATCGACAACACCTTAGGTTTAAAAGCCTGCACAATGAAATGCTAACAGAAATGATTACATTATGTACATTAGAACTCTAAGCCCCTAAGTATGTACGAACCACGACCTATTTTCAGAACACCTTAGTGACAGTGTTCAGGTTGTGCATGTAGGTTTGCATAAAATAGTCCCAGCATCATGCTGGCAAGAGGAGAAGGAAACCGCCTCTCTCCCTGCATCTTGTGGTCAGCGATTCTACAAGCTTTGTTCAAGTGCCAAATTATGATCCCTTCCAGATTTTATTTTAATGCAGAAGAAACTGACCGACAACGTGTTTCAAAGAAAACTGTTTCGCTGTTTTTGTCTACACCTCTTATCTTATGAATATAGAAAGGCATGACTAGATACATAGTTTAATTAAACTTACGCAGTGAGACTTCTTCTGAGCTCGGTTGTGGCTTTTTTCGGCTATTTCACTAATCAACAAACATTTCTCAGTGAACATTGACCATATGATATTCACACAAAGTGCTAAATCTTCCTTGAGAGTGTTATTCAGAAAGAGAGACTTTAACGAATGATAAATAGCAATAACATGTTTTTTTAAAGCTCACCTTCTCCCATGGGTATGTTGGCACTGAATAACAGATGTTTATTGTTACCCAACAGTACTTATTTTACATGTTATCGACCTCAGAAGAATGAAGGCCTTAGTGGACCCACTGGGATTTCAACCTGTGACCATGAGGTCGAACACAGGGGGGTACATTGGATCCATTAGTCCACTAAGTCACCGGTCCCAGACCCAGTAAATGGAATTTAATTTCACATAACCATAGTCAAAGGGAATTCCTTTCTTACAAAAACGCCTGCCTCCAGTCCATATCAAGAGAACAGGTTGTGGACTGTCTTAGAATAGACCATGGGTAGCCTTGACGACTAATATGGGGCACTTTTATTAGGGATCACTTCTACTGGCTGGTGACTTTCAAGACTGGCGGAGGCACACAGTAAGGTAGAGCACACCTAGCAAGAAATTTTGGCATCTAAACCTCACTTTAGCCTTCCACTCTCTCTAAAGAGCAGTAAGGTTTGGTAACTGAGTTTCTTAATGAACTATAATTACAGTGGGAAGTTGGAAAATGAAATGCATGATTGTTCATCATTCAACACCTGTAAACAATCACTCATGCCTGTTCTAGTACAGACACACAGATATATGAAAAAGTTTTGCTATCCTTAATATTGCACCCCATTTCTCTTTTCACGGGTAATGTTACATACCTATCGTTCAGCAGTAACTCCCATCTGTACACTGGGCATCAATTTAATTGTTGAAATCATAATGTTCCCAACACAATGTTTTGATTCAGAGGCATGTATTGCAACAAGGGTGCTTCTTGCTTTTCTTTGGAATGGGCTTTGATTAGCTAGAATGCAGGAGTTGTGGAACTGCTCTCAACCTCCTCAAGTACAACGACCTTTATTGGAAGTGACATCACATAGCCATTGTGTCACGTCATGCCTCAGGAAGCGGGGTGCGAGGCTCATAGGGTAACCCTTCCTTTCTCCCTCTCGACCTGTATGAGTGTGGCTGTGTCTGAGGGGCGTAGGGTGCCAGCGAAGGGTGCAGGACGAACAATAAACTACAACTCCCAGAAGCCCCTAGGACTATCAACAGGAAACCAGATCTGCCATTGTCTTCCGGTTCACCACCATAAAGCCCCTCCCCTTCCAAGGGTTGGGGCTTGACATCGACTTTCGCAGCATCGGAGTGGCAGAAGGTATTTCCCCCCTGGAACTCACGCCGATACTCTTGTACTTCCTCGTTCCGCTTTTGTCCTGACAGAGATTCCCCTTGACCCGAGAAGACTGTAGAGAGCCTACAACAGGAAGTTTTTCCAGGTATTTCGGAGCGTTGCAGGGGTCGGAAGCGCTGGAGCGCTCCCCCTGTTTCAGAGACTCCGTTTCCGTTTTCTAATGCTTTGTTCCTAGTTCCTTTTGTCGGATAACGCTGCACTGGGGGGAAAGCTTGCGATCTGTGAATTCAACAGCGGCTTCGGGCTCTCTCCATTACAACGGCTGTGGGCTCTCTCCATGACAGATATTTTGGGCACAATTACTTCCTAGCGCTTCCCCATATCAGGGCATTGTTTAGTTTTCAGCTGTGTTGTTCAACAGCAATTCTGCCCACTAAATCACGAGACATTCGTTGTGTTCAACGCACCCTTGCCTGTCTCCCGTTGTAGCGTGGAACTTACAGGAACCTAGGATTTTCTTTCATGTACTAGCAGTGGGTGTTCTGAGACACGAAGAGAGAACAATGAACCTAAGGTCTCTTATTTCTGTTGTTGTGTAAGTGGTCTTCTTTTGGGGAGTAAATGACGTGAGGCATGAACGTTCCCCCATTCATCTGGTTAACTCATGGTTTCTTGTCATTTCTTTGATATACAGTTGTCCTACGAGGGGCGTCATCTGCAGCTGTACTGAACAGTAGACCAGACGTAGAACCAGAAGCTCCCTTCTAGACAGCAGAGTTTGTTATTTTTTCCACTTCCCTTTTCCCCGGGGTGCTGTCTCGCATAGTAGTGTTGGTACACTCTGTGGGGGTTAGTGCCCAGGGGAGGAGGGGGGCTTCTCTCTTCTCCATCATCCCTGCTGGCATACTTCTGAGGTTAGTGGCCTTTTTATGGTTTTGGCGCTACTGATATTGCGACACATTGAGCCTAATAACATCAGAAGAAGTGTTGCCTTATGACAACTGTAAGTGATGGCAGCATAGAAAGAGGCATGAAAGGGGTATACAAATGTATGCTCCTGAATTGAAAAAGGATCCTGGTATCAGTGGCAAGGACCTCAACTGGATTCGCACCTTTCTCGCCCAACAGGAAACAACATGTCAGGTTCGACCATTTGTTATTTATGAAGAAAATCACGCTTAGACGGGACATCAGGGACCAGCCCTTTCAGCTCTCCTCTTCAACATGTATGTTGACCTCATGGATGTAGCAATTTACGTGTCAGCTCAGCTTTCACATGTATGCAGACGGCTCCTAATTCATCCTGGACATACAAACAATTGGCAAGATTCAAATCGATGTCTCTGATTTTAATAGCTGCAAAAGTATAAGACAGAAACCACCCTAGCGCTACAAAAAAATGAGACTTTAAATTGAGATTCAACAAATACATCAGAGATCCCTTGCACCCAGCCATCCAGACTGGAACATCCTCCCGCATGTAAGTGTATGCAACCTATGGATTAGATTTGGCTCATACCTGTCCTTCATCTCACAAGTACAAGCAGTGACACAAAACCCTCACTTTCACATATACAACCTATCCAAAGTGTGTCCCATGATGGCCAACTTCCACCCTATTCTATTATTCCAAGCTCATATATTTTCCAGGCCCTCATGAAGTTTCTCACAAGAGAGACTTTCTAAACCATTAGCCAGACTTATTTTTTTCTTGCACATGAGGTTGTACTCCAGCCAGCAATCTTGACGCTTGTGTGCACCTGGTTGGCCAAGCTCTAAAAGGGCATGTTTCTTTCCTTTAATATTCCCAGATGTCCCTGTGTTGTGTAGACTTCACTGGTGCCTTGGCTTCTCTGTGGAATACCCAACCCTCAATGCACCCAGCCCATGCAGAAGCTCCTCCTAGACCACACGATTCCCCAGTTTGACACCTACACGCTCCCTGTGCACTGCATGACCATTTTCCTTTCATATTGATGTACTCTTGTCAGCTGGAGGCGGCACAGGCAGCCAAGAGCGGCAAGGGAGTCGCAGACCAAAGAAGCTAGCTCTCTGGCATGGAGCACGTTCTCTAAAGCCTCTCCTGCTTGCTCACAGCCCTGCGAGCCTCTCTGACGTACTGGGAGGAGATGAAAGGTACTGACTTCCTGCAGGAAGGTCACTCTTGTGAGACTTTGGTCAGATTTACTATGAAGCATAGATTTATGCTAAGATTTTAAGATGTCAGTGTGTGTTCCCAACCTAAGAGAACTAGCTGCAAGCAGAAAAAATGGTACACAAAAGAACAAATCAAGATAACTCAAGCTCCACTCAACTGACTTGAGTGGGGTTTGGGGCATTGTGTCCCGGGGCGTCCCCCACAAACCAGTTTCCAAGTGTAATGTAGACTCACACCATGAAGGCGTGTCAATGTGCACATGTGTAAACTTTGCATGAGTCAAATAAAGAAATATATGTTGAAGATATGTGCGTACGTTTGATATATATATATGTATATGATGTGCCCAAGTTCAGACTGGGAGTGGAAAATTAGTTTTACCTAGTAGGCTGCAAATTGTGTGCTAATGCAAGTTAACGTTAAGTTATTTTCCGAGATTTAGTTAGGTGCTTCCAACAATTATTATACACACGTGTATATAGTTGTACATATAACTGTAAGGAGCTAGATTGGAACCTGTGAGAAGCCCCATGTTGTTTTGCTTTTGGACCACTTATTTTTGGACTTGTACTATAAATGAAAGTCTCCAACTGTAAGCGTCTGTTAAAAATGGTGCGATGCTCTACATAGGTTACATGTGAATATGTGTACACACGTGTGCACACATGTACAGTAAGGAAGACTATATTTTGACAAAACCTGACATATGCGCACAGATAGTACCATAGCAGGTGTTTAGGCCTGCTGTGGGATTAGAATTCAATAGGGAAACCCACAAAATCCCCTCTCTATGTGCCTGAAGGTTAACATTTGAAGTGTTTTTACAAGTTGTACAATCTGTGCCTAAACCATAAGATTTGATAGGCATGAGGTATGAAAGTCATTCATATGGCTTTCCCTATAGATTTCTAGGTCACAAAAAAGACACAAATAAAAATATTTTTTATCCCATGTCTAATTGTTTATTTACTTTTTAAACTGAGCATGTTTTACTGAGCTAGGATTGATGGACTTCATACTTTGAGTTATCCTGCTGAGTCTACTTTTCTGTTAAGTCTGCAGTTCAAAGCTTCCTCGGAATAACAGACCCATTCTGAGAAACATCCCTTCTTCTAGCACAGCAAGGAGATTGGATGACAGCTTCATAATGTAATTAACTCTTTCTCCTTAATAAGCACTGGCAGTAGACTCTCACAAGGAACACAAAAAGGGCAGGCAGACCTTTTGCTCCAGTCACCAAAATTTTGTTTTTTAAACTCCTGTTCCAATATCTCTTTAATCCACCATATTGCTTTTTTCCAGGTACCGTGTGTGGGGGACATGGGGGATGGACAGCCAATGAAGTGCCAGGCAGCGGTGGAGGCGTGACATGGCATCTGTGGATAGGCTTGGGATTTCCGCCTTCTTGAACTCTCCACCTTCACTTTTAAGCCATTGCTCAGATAAGAAAAACTGGGAAGAAGAGAAGAAACAGAAGGCAAAGAAAAGATTCATACCATAAATGAAACACTGTCTGGTGTGGAAACTAGGGGTGGGCGGAATTTGCGTAATCGCGTTACGCAAATCTCCGCGAAACGGTAAAAAATCTCCGCGAACACGCAGAAATTACGCAAACACGCGGAATTGCTTGTTCGCGATGCTTTTTTCCTGTTCGCAATTGCTGTTTGCGTGCTCGAGGAGAAATATCTCGCGAACATGCATTTTGAGAACGCGAACAAGCAAAAATTTCGCGAAATCGCGGAAAGCGGACTTTTGAGCAATTTCGCGTTCTCCGCGGAACACGAAATTCCGCAAATTCCGCAAATTCCGCGAGCGGAACGGAATTTGCCGCCCAGGCCTAGTGGAAACACATTCTGACCATGTACGTTTTGTACTTTGGTCGGACTGCGTCTCCAGAGCTAGTGTTACTATCTCCCACCTCCCTTTTGGAGCCAGTAGAGGATGGACTTTCTGAGGACTATGAAGAAAGGTAGTCTTCTTGGACCTCTGTTGACTAATTCTTGTTGTGGGAGCAGCGGCGGGTCCTCCACAATGGTGGATGAGTGTCGCTCCACTGGCTCAGAGCCAGCAGCAGAAAAATAAAACAATATTTTAATATAATTTTATTTTTCAGCTGCTAGCCGAGCCAGCGTGTGTAGGGAGGGACGGGGATGAGGTCACAGTGAGGAGGAGATTTACACTTCTAAGTGCTCATATCTGTTTGGCCGGCTGTCTTAGGCCGGCCAAACAGACATGCACAGTTAGGTTTCTCCAACCCATCTGTATTCTACAGCCAGGTGCAGAAACGTGCCAGACTCCATGTGCCTCTGTGGAGCATTTAAGCAGCCCACTCAGGCTAATCCCGGCGCTGTTCTCATAGTATGAGGGGAATGTCTGGATTGGTTGGGGAGGGTGTTGTAGGGACTGTATGGAGCAGCAGGAGAAGTGCAAGGCGAGTGCAGGATCAGGTAAGTTTTTCTATTTCAATTTAAACCCCCCTTGCTGCTGCTGCCCTGACCCCCCTCCCCCTCCAACCCCACTGCATATTGGAAGCAGCCGTGACTGTCAGGCACCATACAAGTGGAGGAAGGTCTTGGGTAGGTTCAGACTGCAGGCGAGGAGAGTGGTCTGGTTTGAGGACTTTGAGGTGCACAGGTCAGGAGACTACAAAGGACTGGCCAGGATTGAAGGTGCAGGTTCCTCACTGCTGCTAGGAAGGAGGAGGCAGCAGTGCCAAGGGCCAGTGGCACAGCATCTAGAAGTACTACAAAAGTACTAACAAATCAGTTCACAAATTACAGAGTCTCAAGTGTCTGCAGAAAAACCTTCCTGATAATATTTATTAGACAGCTTGCATTTTAAAACCTCCCATAATTGGCCACAATCATAAGGAAGGTAGCCTAAAAGGGTCAGTATACTTCCATGTCTCTAATTGTGTTGAAATACAGAAAATATTTATTACAAAAAAGTTTACTTTTATTACAACATTTCAATGAGACTTGGTAGTGGTCCTGTGGCCCATTGTCCTCTTTCCTTGAAACTTTATTCACCATTAACAAAGGGGAAGAGGAAACCTTCATCTTTTCCAAATGATTTACTGCTCCAACGTTGGAGTTTTTAACTGACCTATGGTTCATCACCGGAATTATAGTTGCAAACCTTTGATATATCAAAATACAAAGCGTAAAGTGGAAGTAACTCCCATAACACACCTCTTCCAAATAGCGATTTGAAATCTATTTCTAAAGCAATTTACTTATTTTGAAACACTTTTCCGAAACTGCAAATCTGTTTAATAAATACAAACACGCCTTTAACTGTTGCAAGTACTCCAACTTAGCCCATCAGGGGGTTTGAAACCATTTCAATGTTTTCTACAGGAGGACGTAAATTCTGTCATATTCTTATGATTGTAAAATGTCAATTAATAGAAGTTTTCATTCCTTATGAAAGGTATAATTTGCTTGTTGTTGAACGTGTGGTAAATATCATGGGACAAAGCAAGTAGGCAAAGTAGTTTATAATTGTTTTTCACATTATTGCTTTAGACATATATATGGGGGTATTGACATCTTAAGAGTTAGGGTTTGGTGGCTCACAATCCATGAAAGAGGCATCAGACCTAGGGGTCTAGTCTCCATGTAGGGTGTTAGTTAACTTCAGCGACCTTCCTTTAGTACACAACCCTTGCATTCTGAGAGGCCATTTGGTATATATTTATAACTCTGTACACAATATTAAGTACTGAAGTACTTTTTCTTTTTTCTTTTCGTAGGAAAAATACACTGGACATTGATTTATTGAGGGTTATTTGCTGCATTGCTGAGTTCTAAGTTTCTATCTCAAAGTACCTCACCTGAGTATACCTTGGACTGTTCTGCTCACTGAGTGCTAAAAGGAGTTCTTAGTCCCTAGTTTGAGTGCCTGGAATATTGGGGCTTCAGGACACCAGAAACGAAACTGTAACTTCTGATTGTCATAGGATGCTGAAACCCTGATGTCTCACAATTACAGCGTGCTATTCCACACCAGCATCACCAGCAAAATATTAACCATATAGCTGGATAATTTGCACAGGCATACAAGTAATTTACATTCTGCATAATTTACATGTGCAAATGCCTTCCCAATTTGTACATTTGAGAAAAACATGGGTAGATATATTAAGAAGATCTGGTAGAAATTGTGAGGCCAAACAACAAACTGTACTCCCAGAACTGCGGCAGCAAGAAACACTCCATTCAGGGAAAACAGCAAATGACTGACACCCTTCATCAAATAGAGAGATGAAGTGGTTTAATGCAAAATGATGACCCTTCCTGCTGCATGTGATAAGGGTTCACAAGTCCCCCATATCTCACTGATATTCACTGGCAAACATATGCCTTCTAGCATTTGGGTATCCATTGTGTTGGGCAAGGATCACACCTAACCCGACCGGGCTTGCGTCAACAGCAACCTCTATATGAACTTTCAGATAAAAGTAAGTCATTTTAGTGGCATTCTCAATTGCATGCTTGATTTTCTTAAATTTGGTTTAAATTTGTGTGACCAGTAAAATGAAGCATTTCTTCTTGTTAAGTCTCTTAAGGGAGCACTTACTGTGGCAAAATCACGTATCTATCTGGAACAGTTACTGATCATTCCAAGGAATGAAAATAACATAGAAACATCTTGTGAGGGATTGGTGGCTGACAAAGCTTGTACGTTAGCTGGATCTAGCGTCATGCCCCCATCAGAAAACATATGCCCAAAGAATTTGAGTTTTGTTTTATGGAACTCACATTACTCAGCATTCAATGGTAACCCTGCATCACCAAGCAAACAACAAACCTGTGTAAGAGCTTTATCATGTTTGTTTTGTGTAGTTTCAAAAACTAATATGTCTTCACTGTAATTGAAATAATTCATGACAGGTTGTAGGATACGTCAAATGACATCTTGAGAAAGTTCGGCAGCTGATGACACACTAAAACGTAATCGTTTATATCTGAACAAACCAATACAATTTTCTTCGAGTTCCAATTAATGATACCCTTTGTTCAGAATAAGGTGAGACAAGACTTTAACAGCATTGAACTATGTGATCATGTTTGCAATGTGTGGACCAGTAAGTCAGTCTCTTTTAATTTCCTTGTTGGCTTGATGCATATCAACACAGATAAATACAGCTCCTTCACTGTCCTCTTTGGGCACTACCACTATGGGTTAAACCCACAGAGCTGGATCAGTAGATCACTCAATGGTATCATGATTTAGTAATGTTTCAAGCTCTTTCTCAACAGCTTCTTGTAGGTGAAATGCAATTTGTCTATGTCTTTGAGCAACAGGATGAACGTTCTCATTGATATGTAGTTGCACTTTCATGGTCGTAAGTTTTCCCAATCCATGAAACGACAGGAACTGACTTAATATTTTGTGATGAGCATTCATGTTGTAGTTCACAGATATTGGTCCCATATCAGCAGCAGTTTTGAAAACTGTGTAAACAGGCACTTGACTCAGTACCTGGAAGTATAAAAATGGGTGCTTGTACTTTTGTACGCTGTGAATGAACCTTGACTTTTTAATGGCATTGATGCAGCTCATGTATACACTTTAGTCTTCGATGGTGTGGGACAGGGCAATGAAGACAGTTCATTGTATTTCTCCTCAGGCATGATGTTTATCAATGCACCACTGTCAATAATAAAACGTATTGAACAACTGTTTACTTTTAATGTGATTTTCTGACAATATTTGAATGACTTTTGTGATTTCACTTGTTGACTTTTCTAGTTTTCTTTGACTTGCATTCTTCTCTGAATGCAGCCAGTCTGACATGCGCACATTTTTCTGAGGTAAATATCGGCTTCACACATCCGTCTTTCTTACTGTTGCTTGACACTGAAACTGAAGAACTCTTGGGCGAAGATTTAGATGACGATCGACTTTGTTTAGTGTCGATTTGCCGCTTGGTCTTCTGGGTGTGCTTAGAACATCGCTTTTGGAATGTCCGGGCATCCATTTGTTTTCTCGTTGTGACGCACTTAGCTTTTCCTTCGCCTTGCAAACCGTTACAAAATGGTTCTCCTTGCCACAGCCTTTGCATACTTGTCCAATGGTGGGATACTTACCTTAGTGTGGAAACGAAAATCCACATCTGAAGCACAGTTTCTTTTTTTTAAGAGACATGATATTGTATCCTTCAGCTTTGTATTTCTGGTTACGTTTCATGGTCATGAAGGACTCATTCTGCGCATCTCTGACCTCCGTCATCAGCATGTCGATCCGCACGTTCCTCAGCTCTGATAGCCATGAAAATTCACTCCAGACTAAGGGTATCTCTTAGCATTTGTCATCTGAATGAATCTCACAGACATCCGTCGATAATATGTATATGTATAGCTTCTTCATCATTGAATTTATTGAACATACAGTGTTGGATGAGCGTATCAAGTCTCTCAACACATTTTTCCATTGCTTTACCTGTTTTCGGTCATTCCTGACTGAAAATATATGTTTTGTGATCAACATTTGGCATCAGATTGAACTTTACATTTAACATGTCTTTGATTTGACAGTATGGGACTTCGTCACTATGTGATCATTTCTTGATTACCTCTTTTACTCCTGACTGGCAATATTTTTTAGATATTTGACAATCTTTTTGTTATCTGGTTCATCTAGTGCAGTGATTAAATCAAATGTTTCTATCCAGGCAGTCCATCTTTCACCAATATTCATCTTTTTAGCAGTGTCAAATGGAGGTGGTGGTTTCAGGAAGGCGGCAGCTGTATAACCAGTTGTGGGACTTATGTACGTTAAGACACTATTCTGCTCACCTGGACTTGCACCATTCATACTATTGGCAAGTCCTTGCGACATGCTTCTTCTAGGGTCATTATGGGTAATCAGAATGGGTAGAACTTCTTTTTGCCTTGCCATCGGAGCTTGTCAACTCTTGAAGGACTTTAGAGTTGTATGGAACATTTCTACAGCACATCTAATCGGTGTCCGCTTCAGGGATCAACAGCTCCGTATTCACAATCCCAGGCATTCTACTTGGGTCACTGGCCCACAGCGGTGGTATGATGACTCTCTTTACTCAACTTTTGGGAAAGTACCACAACAATTTCTCAACCTGGTTTTCAATGCCTTTAGCACTTTTCTTTATTTGGCTATTTTCACTGCTAGCACTTTCTTGACCTTCTCCGCCGCTGCTTCTAAAGCTTCTCTGTATCTGGTTGTTTAGCGTTATTGTTTCATAAAATTATAGCTCAATGTTGCGTAGTGTCACAGGTCCTCTTTCGCGGCCCTAGAAGCAAATGTCTGGCCAACGATGAGTAAAGCTTTTCAGTGAGGCTTTCATGATCATCAAATGCTTCACAGTGGCTAGAGTGGTGCTTCGACTCCACATACGCCAAACGTCGATCTTCACTTTGACTGAGGCACATACTGCTTGCACAAGCAGTTTGCTGGACCACGGCAAACTCTCTGGGAGAGCACTGTTGATTTTGGGGTTACGCAGCCCATATCTCATCGGCAGTTGTAGCGTCTTCCCCAGCCTGGGTACTTGAAAATAAATATGCCACACATGGAGCTTAGTATTACACGTCTTTGTTCCTCGGTGTATAACTGCAAACTCAATGTTTAAACATAGACTCTATTCACTACACCTGAACACTTGCGTCATAGTTCTACAGAGTCCATTAGGAACCAAAAGGGTTCCGTCATTGCTAACTCACAAGACACTATAGCAACCATCAGAAAACAGTATTCTATGTGCTTTGTTATTGTTTTATAATTTAAAAATGGCTGTCACAGTCATAGTCCCAAAGCAACCAGGGTATGAACACTGATGAAAGCATCAGAAAAATTGATGCTACAGAAAAGAAAGCAACAATTTTTGCATCACACTATAGGCAGCATCATGTGTCTGTCACAGAGAGCATTACATAGAATAATCCATTTAGTATGTCTTTGGCCAGCGCATTGCTCATGATTGGATGGCTTTTGTGCCCATCTCAGTTGCCTCCCTATTCTTATTTTTGTCCCACTCCTTAACCTTCACTTTTGATAAGCTGAGATGTATACTTCAACTGCTAATATAATGGAACCATTTTTCATTTTGTTTCCCATTTACATTTGTAAGCAGTACTCCGTGCGATTGCATGGCCTTCTCTTCTTTCTGCTATCTATGCACTTAAAGCATGTTTGGACTCTTTCCATAACTTCCTGAATCTCCTCCACTGTTGTATAGTTTCTATAAATCTATATCGGATCTACGTGTTTGGTGTCCAGACTGATTCCAGACACCCACAAAGAATATGTTAGTCTGTAGACCAGCTTGCTCACAGTGACACTATAAGCCCCACAACCTTACCAAGGAGCGAATAGTTTCTGGCAACTATCGAACATGACAACCCTGACCCCGAAGGGATCGTGGGGATTCGCTCAGTCACTCGTGCTCACTCGTTCCCAGACAGATATACAGAATAAACGGAGGGGACGTTTTCAATAACCATTTATTGAACCAGCGTCCACTAGTATAAAATACGTGTGCTGCGACAACCATTAGACAGAAACAGATGTATACGATTATAAGCACCAACAGAGTAAATAAAAGGTAGAATTCTACCATGGTGCTAAAACAGTGACTATATGCAGGCAATAAATACATGGCAGTAATCATGAGTACTCCTAAGATGCAAACCCTAACTGAATGTACCTAGTATGTATGTAGGTGTATAGTCAAGAATCCCCCTACGAAAGAGCCAACCCCATTACCTGATGAGAGAGAATGAAGGAAACCATCTTGATCTCGAGTTGGACACCCCACGAGGGATGTCAGACCACAGTGTGCTGGAGTGTCTGCATGCAGGGACCTCAGCGTCTCGTGTCAGCATGGAAGATTCTCCTCTGGTTTGCCCAGTAAAGATGTGGTGTTTATATACCCAAAAGTTGCCCTCAGTGGGTCTACCTTGAATGGTACTGTGGGCCTGTCATTCAAGAATGACAATAGCGGTGACTCTTATACAGAGTTATTATACAGAAGATGGTAATCCTGCTGTGATACTAAGAATCCTCATGCATCATGAATGGGGCTAGTTTTCTAAGAAAACACCATGACATTTATTCGGCACATAACTAGGTAAAAGCTCAGTGCCAGAACCGTTATGTAGAGCAACGTAGGACACATGTAGGTAAAAGGTTGTATATCTACCTAGGTCTATATTGGGTACACTGGGGCTCATAACACCACCGTGTCTCCCTCCTTCCCTCCCCTTCCTACCAAGTACTGAGCCCAGGGTCGGACTGGCTGTAAGGGGCACCAGGCGTTTTTCTGGTGGGCCGGAAGGGTGGGGGCCGATTTTTGACCTGTGGGGGACGGTTTGTTCCTGGGGGCCAGTTTTGCAGCAGTACTGCAATATCAGCCCCCTGTAACAAAAGCGGCAGCGGTGCTTGACACTAGCACCTCCAACCTCCACTTCTCAGTAGCACCCCCTCACTGCTGGTCGAGCAGAATTGCCTGGGCTGGGTTCTGGTCCCAGTCCAGCCGCGATTAAGCCCAGAGATGCCCATGACCTCTCTATGACATGCCATGCCCTGGGTAACAAACGAATTGAAACACTGAATGCTGACACCAGCACTTTTCCATGCCTCTTTTCAGAGGCCGGAGATGCACTTGAGTCCTCCAAAGTCCAAGGGTTCTGTATGGCAGGCTTGCTAATACATTGGATGTTGTCCCACAACACTTTTCTGTACCTTCTTGTGCCCTCGTTCATCAGACTTCACTTCCTCAAAATAGCCTTTTCCCACTGCCCCACTTTGGCTGTAATTGCAATTGGTTTAGCTAATGACAACTGCTTTTAAAATACACCAGCAGTGGCAAAATCAATAGCAACGACCGGCCATCTTGGAAGTTTATTTCTTAAACTTTCAAAATGACCACAACTTTCAGGTGACTTAGCATTCTTCCTGAAAGTATAAAAAATAATGTTTTTATACTTTTAAGGCAGCCACTGTGTTGAGTAATACAACGTGAAGTGACACATCAAAGCAGCCGTCATGAAAGCAGGAACACGTTCATAGCTATACTTTCAAGATTGCTACCACGTTACATCATGTTGTGTCCTGCAACATTGTGGCAATCTTGAAAGCATGGAAACATTATTTGCTATACTTTGAAGGTGGCCACTGCTTTACATCACAACCCCGTGTGTTACATAACGTGGGGCCATCTTGAAGGCATGAAAACATTATTTTGTATATATTTAATAATGGTTCCACATCACATCAAACCACGTTGGGTTACCCACTGTGGTGGCCATCTTGAAAGTATAAGAAATAGATCATGAAGGCTGCCAGTCTCCATAATTAGCTTTGCCAGCGTGGGCACTTTCTAAAAGCATGCACCATTGGAAAAGTGTGACTGATTGCCTTTGCCAATGCCAGTTTCTGTGGCATCCATTTTTCAGATGCTTTTGTCTGAGCTTGTTCCCCACTGCTGCGGTACAGAGACGTATCAGCAAAACCTATAGGTTTAACCTTTCTACAGCACATCTAATCGGCCCGCCATACAAACGTCAATCATTTTGGCTTTGAAAATACTTGTTTTCTTACCATTTACATTTTACCAAAGTTCTTCCTTTGGGACGTTTATTCATTCCTTTTTCTTTACCCGAGAAGCCATATTGTTTATTTTCTGCGGAATCTGTCTTCCCGGCCTCTCCAGAGGCAAGTTATTATCGCATTTTCTAGAAGTAAAATTCATCCTCAACTGTTTTACAGCTAAGTTTTCATTTACATAGAATCTGCTGAAATAAAACAACACTCAAGCTGCAGCAATAGAATGTGCCATCTGTTTGACAAGGAACTCATCCCCAACGACTCCTGCCTCTCACCCAAACGGACAGCCTTTTATAAGACGGGACAGAAGACATGGTGGGCCCTGAGTGTAGTGTGTTAGCGTGGGCTGGAAGGAGAACAAGGGGTGGTGACAGGAACCAGGTCACTGAGACCAAGACAGGACATTCACAGGCCGAGAAGACTTATCGAAGAACTGTAAACAAGTCAGTCATTTCATTTCATTTTGTTAAAACGGGGAAGATGTAGTGTGTTAGCGGTATAGTAGCTGGCGTGGGCGGAGCTAGGAGGGAAAAGGAAGAGGTGGAGCGGCGGCAGGAAGAGGGCAGATAGAGTAGGGACACTGAAGGCGTAAGAAGTGAATGAATAAAGAGAGTAATCACCGATAAACCGCGTCTGTCGTTAATGCGCCAAGACGCTACACTGAGGTATATCCAGCTATACCTCAGCACTTGCAACAGAAAATGCTATTCGAGTCACTCTGAGTAGATGAGCCTGAAATGCGGTAACACAAATGCAGACTCGGGAAGTGTGATGAAACCTGCCAAAACTGAACTTATATATTTCTCACCATTAAACACTATTTGCTCTCTTATGGTAGAGAGGCACCATCCGCGAATTTTGCGTCAGGATTTATTATCTGATAATCTATGTTTTATTATTGTATTAAAGTTATTTGGTAATTGTTTTATTATTGTATTAAAGTTATTTGGTAATTGTAATAGCTCCTTTAGCTCCCCCAAAAGGCAGAACCATTTGCAAAATTATTTAGAAGCTGCCAGGCAGAGGACATTCAGACAAAGGACATCATTCCTGCTTTGTAATATTCTGCTGAGGAAATCACTCTGCTTTGACCAGCTGGTTAGACTGTTGCCACGTCCTGCTCTCTAGCCCTTAAAGATGCTTGGAAGGCAATTTATGTGCATCTTTCAGCATCAAAGATAGTTGGTGATACGAAGTGACACATGAACCCAAAATTGAAACTGATCACGTTCAAATCACACCTGCTGTTATCTTGAGACAAGACTAACCAAATGTTCACGTGTTGGAAAATGTCCTTTGTAGTATGTAGTAAGATACATTAAATGTATGCCCTCTCTCAACACAGATTTGTTTTAAACACAAACAAACATTTTGCAAATTAAGGTCTCGTGGGAAAAAGTCCTGAAAATCAAACCAAGTATTTATGTTTTGCAACTTGCTTGAATTACGGTGCATGATTTCATTCTTTTTGAAGAATGTGTGCACATCCACGAATAAAAAACCTGAGTCTGTTTAGAAAGCGTTGCTTTCCAAACATAGAAAACAAAACATTTGCATTAGCTGAACATCATTTACCACACATAGTGGCCTTGTATGCACAGATCAGATCAATTAAAAGTGGGTGTATTTTGCATATGCCATAGGAAGGGGTGGTGGTGGTTAGTACTTGTAATCCCACTGCCATCGTTTAGAGTCTGAATCTGAGGATGGGATCTGTTACATGTGAATACAAAAGACAATAAAAACATATTTTGCAGAATTGTAGACTCCAAAATCCCAACCTACAGAAGCATAGCACTACAAAATCTTAGCCTTCTGTATAGTTCTTAAAACCAGCAAAACTCACTTCCCACACACTTTACGACTTGGTTAATTTAGCATTCAAACTCCAGCGCTCTAAATCGCATACAGGTGAACGAGTGCTTGACAGTGAGATTACTCTCAGCTCCACTTTATGGAGAGCGATATGTCACCCTAATTCGGCACATTTTCCTGGATTGCGCCAGGCGCAATTTTAGAAAGGTGCACCCAGCGCAATCAATGACAATGTGCTGGGTGTATAACACGGCCCCTGGTGTCTTAAAAAGTTGAAGAGCCAAGGGAGTTGTGGGTACTACCTTAGACAACAGTAAATGGTTGTATGACACTGGAAATATAAAGAATGCACTGCTTTTGTCACAATATGTAACATAAATTGTTAATAAAGCGCAAATACCATAGTACAACACATCAACAACACAATGCAATAATGCAGGACAGAAACACAACAATACAAACAACCACAAAATACATCACCGCCACAGCAAAAATGCAGCATAACAAATATGTAAAAACATTCTTGTCCCAGATTATCATCTTAAAAAATCTGTTTTTATATCACTGTGGTAAAAGGTGTTTACACCAAGCATCGTTTTACCACCAAGGATTTGCAATAACTCCATTCAAAACTGTTTTGTTTTGCAAAATATATTTTTCCAGCCTGTGTTTTCGCATGCCACCATGTGATTACCAATAGAAATCATAGTTCTGGGCGCAAAAAAAACACTTGCAATCGAAATTCAAAATTGAAGAAACCCATGGGAGATGTGGCATGTGATATAAATCTAACAGCTGCAATCTCCTCCTTCAAATTCAGCTCTGGAAAGAGGCGGCATGCCTGAATAATTTAACATACCCTGACAGATACACAAAGGACAACATGAAAACACCTACAGTCTTTTATCTTGTTGTTTCTCTCACCACCAATAAATCCATTCATGTTTTCCATGATTTATTTTATGAGGTTGATCGTTATTTTTGTTTTTGTATTTGTATTTACAGTGTTGCTTGTTCAAATATACAATTAGTAAAAGAAAAAGAAGCAGGTGAGTTCAGCAGAAATGGGGCATAGAGGGTAGTACCAAGCGAAAAAGGTAAATTGTGGAATTATGGCAAAAATAATCCACCAGAACCCTCCCTTAGTGCTCCCTATTCAAGTTCAGTCACATTACAAGAGCAGTGCCTAGGTCATACTACTTACAGCCGGTACCCCCGAAAAATGATTCATTGGCCTTGCTCACATTAAAGGCGCACTTCCACAAAAAGTGGTAACAAGGCATGTAAAAGTGCAATTGCCATCTCTATTGAAATATCAATCATATTGATCCTAAGTCATTCCTTTCAAACACCAAACAATAACAAGGTATCACCATATAAAAGGTTCCTCCTTGTTTTAAATCATTCAAAGAGGGTTCATTTCAAAGCCCTGTGTATAGCCCACAAGATAATTCATGGCAACAGCCCCCCGATTTCCTCAAAATGATCTCGCCTTATGCTCCCAGTCGACCACTTTGTTAACTCTCTCATGGACATTTAAAAGTCCCAGTGATCAGAAGAGCAAGACATAAGGCTGTTTTTTTTCTTGTTGTGTATCTAAAGTGTGGAAGGGCCTCCCTATATCCCTGAAATTTGAACAGTCAGAAGTAAAGCGCAGGAAACTATTGGTACCATATCTGTTCTAGATAGGTCGCTTGTGCTGTCTTGGTCCGAGTTGGTGAGTTAGTGCTGGGAAGTCTTGACATGGTAGCCATGTCTTCTACAAAAAACAATTAGAATAGAATAGAATATGTCTTTTAGTTTAATGGTCTAAAGAGAACAGGGCTTTAGCTGTGGCCCAGCGGGATAGATCCATGAAAAATGTATGTCATATTAGCAAAACATTGTAGAATTCAACCCTCAAATATTGCACCCGTTCCTGTGTATGATACATTGTGGAATGATCTTTTTGTGTGAGACCCTAAATAATACAGAACCCCTAACATCCTTCCCCACTTTCCTGGCCCCTCCTCCCCAACCAGGGCAATACATAAAGTAGAAGTCCCTGGTAGTAAATACAAGAAAAAACAGTCATGGAACCCACAGAGTGACTCTCCAGTTGTCAGTATATTTCAGACTATACCTTCTGGAGTCAGAGCTGGCAGCTTAAAGTTTACTCTTCAGTGGTGACATGTACAGTAGCAAATACAGTCAGTAGTATGGACACTGCATGTATAATTTAATTTAGCCACATAAAAGTAACCTTAATAAGTCATGCTATAAATAGTTTACTTGTGAATCAGCCATAACTGATGGGTATTTCATCAAACACATGTTAAGTTTGCATGCGTGAAATGTTTTTGTATGGTGTGCTGCATGCAATTTAGACAGTTACTTTAGAGCAGTGTTCCTTAACCTTATGACTTCCAATGACGCCCAATCAATCACTGCTGGAAGCCAGGGACTCCCAACTAAGACATTTCTATGATTTGAACCTCAAAGCCACTACACAAAAGCTCATATACATCAAACCAACACATAAATCATAATCATTATTTCATTTTCAATTTAAATTAGAAATTTTACTATTAATTAGAGCTTTTCAGAATCTAGTTTTCTTTCTGAAATGCAAAGTGTAATGCCAACCCAGACATTCTTAACCTTTTGACTTCTGTGGACACCCACTGAATCATTACTGGATCCAAGAACTCCCCACTGAGTCGATACTGGAACATGAAGACACCTAGCCTAAACAATTTCTATGATTTGAACGTCAAAACAATACACAAAAACACAAACCCAGTATACCAAAACCAAACGCTCTAATATAGGAATAGTTTGTTTAATTCACAATCAAGTATAGAAAACGTTTTGACATTTTCAATATCACTGCTTTATTTCTATATACTTTATTCATTTTAATGTATTAATTTTAGCATTAATTAATTTTGGAACACAGCCTCGGGCCCCCTGAGAAAGTCTCGCTGAGCCAGGGGTTTCCAAGACCACAGACTAAGAACCACTGTGCTAGACTTTAGCATATCCCTGTTTGTTTTTGCTTCTAAAGCATGCTCACTTTTTGTCTGCGCATAGGACTGCTGCTTCAATTGAGGCCAGCAGTAGCCCACACTAGCTTGCCAAAACTAGATTTGCTGTCCTTGTGCTGCTCTCACAATCAAGATGACAATACCAACTTATTTTTTAGACAACAATTTCAAATTTCTTCACATGTACTGAACATTAGTACAGTTTTCTTTTATAATATATATATATATATATATATATATATATATATATATATTATAATCTGTTAACATTATTACTTTTATGGACAACTGCGGACCACCTGAATTGTCATTGTGGACCCCCAGGGGTCCGTGGATCAAAGGCTAAAAATCACCGATTCAGACCATGCACTCTCACACACATTTTCATGGGGGTAAAAAGCACAATCTGGGGTGTACCTGAGGGCCGCATCAATGTGCGGGCATCCCCAGGGAATCTGGGTGGGATGGTGCATTATAGGGACAGAAAAAAACCATACACCTTTCAAAACATTAATACAAAATGATTTATTTCAAATCTTTTTTTGGCAACTTTGCAGTAGCCTGTCTTTTACTTTGTGCAGCTTATACATTTAAAAATAATTGTAGCGAATGTTACACTGTGGGTAGTACCATTTTAAACTATTAACTTGCATATTCACAGTGCTTACTGTCACAGGATGGGACCCAGCAGCCTATAAATACACATTGTATTATCCTATTGCACCAACCGGGATCCATCCAAGCCAGTGGCCCTCCAATTACACACACATAGACAATTGAAGTCTGTAGCTATCAAACTGAGCTTTCCATTTCCACGTTAGTTTTACTTGTATTCATTTTTCATTTAAGGTTTGTGCATTACATTTCATTGCATTGAGTTGTATGCAGCTACCTGTATATAGGATTGCCAGCGAACTGTTTTTTACCAGCATGACCGATATTTTACTGTCTAGGTGGGTACAAACATTAGGAAAATCATCTAAAACTAGTATTCTTTCCCTTATCAGTACTTATTTTAAACTGTAAAGATAAGAAGAAAGAAAATTAAAGTGTGCTGCAGAGATGCCTTAACGATCTAAGACTGCTAATTAAAGTAAACAAAGACAGAGAGGGCATGTTCAAAATGAATACAGATGATTTTCTCTAAAGTTCTATTTATGTATCATGTCCGGGCCTTTGCAGAATCAAAAATGTGAACAAATGGGCAGTATGTCTCTCTGGGAAAGGTGGTTTTATGTCATTGGGCTGAGTGACTGCTGGAACTACTTGACGGACTCATGCCGCACAAAATAACGCAATTTGTGTGCGCTTGATATTAGTAATTTTTTACTTAACATCCGCCTGTTGCCTCTCTAGCCGGGGACGTCTGGGTCAAACCATATCCCTGGTCACCAACTAAAAGGGAACACACAGGCGCCCCTATGCCCAAATACTACATGGCCCTTCCAGGGTCACGTACAACATTCCTTCTAACATGTAATAAACGACCAAAACACCAAACTACAAAACAATCACTCAAACACATTTGACTGAATGGTCAGACTTGTCATATAACAAAGTCTCTATATTTGGATGGCGCTTTCGGATAAGTGCGCAACTGGTACTGAGGATGCTGCGGGCCTCCCAGCCCTAACTCAGCCTCTGCGGCCTTATCCTCAAGTGGATTCGGCATGAGCACCAGAAAGTCTGTGCAGGGAGGATGAACGACAAGCTCTGTGGCCTGAAGGGGTAGTCTCAGTAGCTTTGAAACTACCAGGGGTGTCCTCCACAGTCGGAGGACCAGTGCGTCATGGGTTGCCAGCTCTGAGAACAGAACACTCCAAGACTGACCCTGATGATGCCACTTCTGATCTGGATGTGCCTCCTGCATTGTCACTGAGACAAAGGGCCAGAAACCTGCAACAGGATGGCCCATGCATGATACAGATAGTGCGTGTCAACTTGAGGGGTGGCGGTCCCCCCTAAAGGTCCTGGCTTACCAGGCACCAGTTCAGCCTCAGGGTACAGACCCTGTGCTGAAACGCCAATCTGAGGATACCATCCCTGGACTTGTGGGAGGGAGCAGGAAAGTAGGGTGCCTAACACCGGGGGCCATTGCCCCCTACTCTGCAACACCTCAGAGGTCAGAGAACCTTCGATGGCCCGGGGCCTGGCTCTTGACACTGACAGCTGTAAGCAAGGGCATAACAAAGGCCCCCGCAGTGCAGGGGGGCCCGAGATCCAGTGGGCCGTCTCAGTGCAGGACCCTGGCCTAAGAGATCCCGAGTAAGTCAGGAAGGAGGCCCCTCAAGTTTCCTTACGCCACTGGCTGCGGGCTGCCCCTGAATCTATCTTCAGTTCGTGACTAATATTAATGGTCTTTTCGTGGGGCCAGAGGAATTTGGAAGTACTTCTGTCACTAATACAAATCCTACAGCTATCAGGGAAATATTGTAACACACAAAAGAGGAACTTATAGTAATAACGAGGAATGTGAAAAAATGGGCCATTTCATTGCAAAATGTCATGAAATTAAATCATTACTTTTGTGAAACTGCACTTTAAAAAAAAAGTGGTTTGCAGGTATCACACAGATTTCTTTTTTCACACGAGAGCGCACTTTGCATAAAAAGTCTTGAAACACATCGGCATGAGATTGGTGTAATCAGAACGTGTCCACCGATGAGGCATTACCTGCACAAATGAGCCTCCTGTGTGCAAAAAAGTACAAAAAATTGTAAACTGACAACTTCTGAGAAATCTTACACAAAACACAATTTGGAAATAGTTTAATTATGGCTGCCAAATTCATACATTCACCCAGGCCTCATAGTACATATACCAGACAACTCTCACTTGCTGCAACCAGAGTGAAATTAGTAAAGGGACATGCTCCTGATGGGCACTCTCCAAGTCGGTTCCAGCTTCTCCAAACAGAACCGGCCTATGGGTCTCCACGGTAGAGGTGGGAGAGCCACTGAATGCTGGAGCCTGGCTCTGGGAAAGCTCGAGATCCTCTTGGAACCTCACGCCCAAGACGAGCCAAGCTTACATGTGACGTCTGCCAGCCACCCATGCTGTAAACTAATCCACCAAGAATTAATAAAAATCATTAACATTTGATGTGAAACATGAGAGGGAAAAAATACCCATTTAGAGTTTAAATGTCACAATGTAAATCAGAAAGCTCAGGATTTTTCCCAGTTCCCTTCTTGACCAAACTCTGTGTTCTTAGGCAAATATCTTATGCAATCACTGTGCTTCCTTTTTGCGTTTGTGCACTTTAAAATATGCGATTTTGTGATGTACGCTTACAACCACCTTTCTTCTGTCTGATTTAAATAGACTATAAGGTTGCTCCGTGTGAAAATCTAGGAAACATACAATGTGCACATGACAACTGACTTGCCTTTTAATTCACTAATGGCATTGTTGTCATGGCGAGTGGTGGGAGGGGTATGAATGTTTTTAATTTCATGTTTAAAAATGGTTATTTTTAATAAGAGTTTTAATGCAGTGATATGATCTGATGTACTAAATTAAAAAGCTTCTGCAATGCACGGTGTTACATTGTATTTGTTGCACAGTTCACATGCCAAACAATTTCAGGGATCGGCTCATGCATGGGCTCTTAAAGTCGAGCAAGACCCTCGGCTTGAATCTGGCTCGTCTCTCCTTGGTAATTTGTTGGCTTACTCACCTCCACCACACAGCACCCAGCAAGTCATGATCTGTTTAATTGTTTCCTAGAATTCTGCTCGTTCTGTCTTCAGTTAGTGAGTCAGAAGTCCTAAAGTGGCCACTTGGTATCAACCGGAAAAGACCGCCCCTCAGTCCCCAGGTCTCCCACTCTTGACTAGAATGATGGATGTTTCAGAGGCGTAAGGCTGTCTGTTGGCGAGGTCCAACATAGCTCATTCGCAGTGGCAGCCAGCACAGCTCGTGGGTGGGGGGGGGAGGGCCGCAGGCTGCTTTAAAAAAAAAAGAAAAACTTAGCTTGCCGCCGGGTCCCGCGTCTCCTCTCCTGCCTGCCTGTGTCCAGCTCCAGGTCGGAACATCAAACAGGCAGCTAGGCTCCCACCCCTATGCCAATCACAATGCTGCATCACAATGCTGCAATGCAGCATTGTGATTGGTCTGAGCGCCGTGACACGTCACTCAGCCAGTGGCTGTAGGGGTGGGCATGTTCTGTATGCAGGCTGTAATACAGGCTGCATGGAGAACAGGGGAGTGTGCATGCCTGTTTTGGGTGGCCAGACAGGGCCAACCAAACAGTCAGTTCGCACAGGAATGTTCGACCACTCCTCCCCTGCAGCTCCGCCCCACCTCCTCACGCACTGCTGCAGCATTAGGAAAAAATAAAATGATAATAACATTCCGTTAGTGTCATTTTATTTTTTCCTTTCTTTGCTGCTCCTGGCAGTGGGGCGACGCTCCTCCTCCATAGCAGAGGACCCGCCACTGCTCCTTCGTGTGATTTAATGAAAGACTCTCCAACCCTCTCACTGCACTCACTGTCCTCACACGGGACCAAAGTGAAGTAACTACCCATACTTAATGACCATCGGTGGTTCCCAGCAGTAGAGTTACAAAAGTCCTTGCAGCCCCCACGGTGCGGAGGGCTACGCGGCCTCCCTCAGAAAAAGTGATAGGTGGTGGGTCAGGGAGGGAGGGCCCCCTCCATGTATTTTGCAGGGGGGCCCCCTCAAGTTTCGTTACGTAAGTGGCCTCTGCAGGCTGCTGTCCATATGGGCAGAGTTTTCCTTGGGTTGGGGGCAGAAGTCTGATCCAAGGAGCAGAATGAGCCACATTACATCATTGGCCATAATGGTACTATCTGCCTACTGGGATGCATCTATGAGCAAGTTACGGTTAGGTACTTCACAGATGGAGTCTACAAGTGAGGAGAAGGGTTCCAACGGGTTAATACATTGGCTCAGGAGAATGTAGACAGAAGGATGCAACTGAGTTCAGTGGGGGAGCATTGAACTGACAAGTGCCACTGCAGAAGAGGCCCATTGTCCACGTTCTATAGACGAAGCAGGGAAGTCCATTAAAGTATTTATTAGTCTACTCTGGCTTTTGGCTGAGGGGGGTCATGTTGGCCGTGGCCCTCTCTGCAGGGTCACCCCCAACTTTTTGCCTTTACCCTCATGTTTTCTGAAGCTCTTTTTGTTGGCTTCTTCACTACAATATTGAGGTCATTGCGCCTCCTTTGAAGCTTGTTTGTGAGCAGCTCCCACTAGAGGGAAAGTGGTTTTGAAAATGGCCTGCAACAGAGGAATCAATGCCTCAATCAAGCTTTTTCTTCAGTCTAAAACATCTTCACACATTCAGTACATTTGATGACCTAGATTATTTATCAGGTGCTGTACGAGGTCTCTTTGAATCAGTTGAGCACTAGAAAAAGTGTGAATGAAGATTTAGCAACTGCCACACCTCCAAAATATATCAGCGTGTTCCCATGTTGCCCTGGGTCTCTGAGCAGCAGAAAAAAAATAATGAAACAAGAAAAATTCTTGCACATTTGATTGCCTCCATAGTCTTTAATGGTCCCTGATAGGGATCCGTTTTTATCTAAGGCCCTAACCCAAATATCTATTAAATGGTTAATTTAATTATATATCCTAATTGTTTTTACAACCTTAGAAAGCTCTCTAAGTGGTTGCTGTGGAGAGCAGCCTTCGGGCTTAGTCCAGAAGGAGTATAAAGCAGCTTGTTTTACCAGAATGCAATCTTATAGTATAGATTAAGTGAGAAATAAACACACAAGGTATTTATAAAATATACGCATTTATTATATAATACTCTCTAACACAAATCAATATCTCCTACCCAGAGATATACACAATGCACACAATACTTTGTAAGAATTCACACTAAATTGCACGAAATACACAGTGGGCCCAAGGGGGGGACCAAACCATACACTAAGAAAGTGGTATAAGAACCACGACTCAAGTCAAGACAGTGCCGAGAGGATGTAGAAGTGCTGAGGCCCCAAGGAAACACCCAAGGTGAGTATCTAGGACCCCCACGGAGAGTGTGTGCAGTGTGAGTACATGACCGCGTGCTCATTACAAGTCTACATATAAGTTGCCGTTGGATATTTAAATATTAAGGACCCTTCCCAATGGAACCTGAAGAAACCCTGTGGAAGACAGAAGGTTGGAGAGCCACCCCACCCTTGGATACACTAGTACCCACGTTACCTTCACCAGGGAAGCCGGGTGCATACGTGTGAAGAGGTGTCAGAAACCTCCGTTGTTTCCAATGGAGGACTTCAGGAAAGTGCCGCTGCTGGAAGAGGAGAAAATGTCCGGTGGAATCTGAAGATAGATTCTAGGCGAGAAGTACCTGCAAGCAGAGGGGACAGAGACTATGTCACTCAGGAGTGACCAGGAGACTTGGAAGACAAATGTCCTCAGATGTCGAATGTTGCAGGAGAGTTGATGAGGCCCTTGACTCTGCAGCTGTGAGGACCAGGAGCCATGTACGAGCTGTCCGATGAAGGATGTTGAGTGCTGAGAGGTCGGTGTCCAGCGGGGGCACCAACAAACCTTGGCAAATGCAACCAATGCTGGAGCTGAAGAAGGAGCAACGTCGGGACCAGCAAGGTCCAGGGGACTCATCACAAGCAGGGGAGTCAGGGCAGGCCCTGAGCAATCAGGGGAGCCCAAGAGAAGCAAAGGTGACCCTCAAATGGACCCACAAGCCGGAGGCACTGGAGTCGCGAGAGGACCTTAAGCAGCTCACCAAAAGATGCAGGCCACAATGCACACGATGCGGTGTGGCTGAAGATTCTGGTTACAGGAGATGCTCGAGGTTGGGGCTACTTGGAGCCTGAAGATCTTCTTGGAGAGAAGCCAACAAGCCTTTGCAACTGCAAGTTGACGCGGTGCACAGGAGTCCGGTTATTGCAACCCCCACAAGGGATGCTGGCCTCAAACTTGGTGAGAGGATAGAGCAGGCCTTGGGAGCTGTGGAAAACTACCTCCTGTGTTGCAGAGCCATTCGGAGTCCTGAGGAGCTCAGGATCAGCAGACCGGTTGACTTAGTTGCTGTGCCTGCGAATGCAGGGGAGTGACTCCTTCACTCCAAGGGAGATTCCTTCAGGGGTCTTTGATGCCCACAGGCCTTGGAAGGTTCCTGTATGGTGCACAGGCACAGACAATGCTGCAGACTGGAAGGGAGACGAGTCAGGCCCAAACAAAGTCCAGCGAAGTCCACAGTGCCCAGACGGTAGAATAAGAAGTGGTGTATGATCTGAATCTTATCCCACGACGTATCTAGGGACCTACACCCAGGTAAGCCCTTAAAAACCCTAGGGAAAGGGTTGGGATGATTCAGGGGACCCTGCCAGGGGAGGGCCTGGACAGAGGGGAGGTTACTCCCATGTCCTTTGTCCAGTTTCGTGCCAGAGCGGGAGCCAATGGCTCCCAGGACAGGTTTGAACTGGACTATGCATGGGGACACCAATTGTGCCCCACATGTAGACTGAGTGGTGCACACGCATCCTGCCCCAATACACTAAATCCTATCTGGGAGGTGGTCACACCTCCCTGTGACACGATGCCTGTTGTTCTGACTTCCCCTGCTCAGCAGCAGAACGACACAATCGTGTCTCTGGTCGGCAGCAACCGTTTTGTGCTGTCCGGGTCTGGAAGACTGGTACCGGGGACCTGGGGAGCCCAACAGAGGGCTCTTCCAGTGCTTGGAATCATACCTCCCACACGGTTTATGGTGTGGGGGTATGATTCCAACATGTGTGATACTAAACATGATGGGATTTGTTGCAGCCAGTTTCGAGATGGTCATCGCGTAATTACACGGTGCCGCTCTATATAGTATATGCCTGCTGCACTGACACCTGGGAGAATGGACTCCATAGGTTGTAGGGGTGTCCTGCTCATGCAGGGGCACCTTCTCACTTAGAACCAAGCACCCTGCCTTCAGGATTGCAAAGGCATGCTATAGGGGTGGCTTATAGCTTTTAAGTACAGTGACCCTAGATATAGTAAACCTATATCTTCAGTAAGTGGTGCTAGCACCAACTTACACAGGCTGCAATGGCAGGCTTATAGTTCCATTTTGAAAGGTCTCTCATGGGTGGCATAATGCATGCTCCAGCCCTTGGGAGACCTCTGAGGTACCTATGCCCTGAATACCTTAGTACCATATACTAGGGACTTATAAGGGTACCCCAGTATCCAATCTGGGATGTACCTAAGTTCTGAACACTACAATTTAGGGAGAAAGCAGATAGACTGTGGTCCTGATTAGTAGGATCTCTGTCAGACTAGTCAGTAACAGTTTAGCACCAGGCAAAAGTGGGGGTAACCATAGAAGCAGATCCTACTTTCCTACAAGAAGCAAAGATTTTTAATGCATGCACAATGTTTAAGCACAGAAGGGGATCTAGTTTTGGTGTCACACACAAATAGCACGCTCATCAAAGCATTGTGAGGTGGTGTGCTCTACGTTCCCAGTGAAATTAAGATAGTATCTCTATCCATTAAAGAGCAACACTTACACATATTCCCTCCACTTCTATATCCTTAGACCACACTCTGCGCATTAATGCATTCCTCCTCACATTATAGCCAGACAGTTTAATCCTTTTCCACCATTATCAGATGCACTCTAAAACGCTATCTAGACAGCAGATGGGTGTATGCATACGAGGAGTAAATGTCCAATAATTCAGGCTGGGCCCAGTCGAAGAATAAATGTCAGATCCACCTTCATCTAGGGTTATCCTGAAACAGTTATCACAAGATTGTCTTACTGTTAGTATTGGAAAGTAAATTGCTAAATAATTTTACTGTAGCAAGAGTAATCAATTATTGAATGAGGCATCTCAAATCCATATTATCTACATTTACAGAATTAGTGTATAAACAGGCCTTGAGGTAACCCTAGCAGTCAAGTAAACAGAGATGAACACTTTTCCTAAAGAGTTCTTAGCCTCACTTTTGGTAGCCGGGACTGAACATCAAAACAGTGCTCAGAGAAATGTGTGATTGTTATGTGAAATAGCACAACCGAACAACAAAAGTTAAGCAATAGATAATTTGAAGGTCCACACTATCTTAATTAGAGAAAAAAAAAGAAAAAGACAACCTCCAATGGAGTTTGAATCTTATATTAATTTTGCTCTATTGTACCTTGCTCTTTGGCCCGTTGGTCTTATAGTAAGACACTTCAACAAAAAGCAAAGGATGAAATTAATTGGTCAAGAGATCAAATGGTTCAAATGGGAACATTTTAAAATCTTAATAAAAACATGGGGCAAACAAAGTTCAAATTTTATCAATTGATCATGTCACAAAACACCCGGAGACAGCACAATCTGTGGGTGTACGTTTTTAAGGAGTACGGGTAGACTGTACCTTCTGCAGTGCCTTCAGTGCAATTCAAAATCCAGTGGGTCTAGATAGTAGTTGATATCGTTGAAGTGTAGATAAATCTGTGAATGTATTTCAAAGTTATGGTGACTCATGTTTGCAGGCTGTTGAAATTGAGGCTTGAAGATGTCAATCCTCTTGCTTAAAGAGGCTGAAGCATCTGGTGAAGAGAATCAGAAGCGGCTGTGATGCGCTTCAAGTCAAGTCTGGAGCCAGAAGTGAATCAAGTCATTGCTTTCTCCAGAGATTCTTCTTAAGAATGCCAAACTGAGGTGTTCGGCCTAGCCCGGTGAAGGAGCTTTCCTGATGCCGCTGCTTAGAGCTGGTTCACAGGAGAGGGAGGGGATTTGAATCAATAACTAGACCAATGTGAACGTTCTTCTTGATGCAAAGATTTGAAAGACTGTTATCAGTTTCCCCAGAAATCTGTTGTGATGAAGTTCTCCAGAACTGGTTTCGAACAAACTCTGAACTCTTTTTTCAGTGTTTTTATATTTGGCACCTCCCTCTGGTTCCAGGTATTTTGAAGATTCTCAGCACCCAGACATCCTGAGGCTGGCTCATTCAGCAGACACTATTTTCAAGGAAGACAGACCCAAATATCCTTGTGGTCTAGGTCAAGAAACTATCTTCCACAGTTCTAGAATCAAGACCTAGAAGCAGAGATTCAAGACAGAAGAAGAAACAAGATCTTCCAATTTTCCTTAGATTGCAGGTCACCATGCATCAGGCATGGAGTCTTTCATACTCTTTGACATCAGCACTGGTCTTAAAGTATGCATGGGACGTGCAAATAGGTGAAAGGGGGAAGTAGCATGACCCTATTAGGTGATCCTAAATGCCCATAAAAAGTGCCTGTACACCACACTCTCCCATGTTCTAGACTCTGATGTAGTTAGTGTGCCTCATGCTTTGCAAGGCGAGATCTAAAATATCTGTGTACATTTTAATACCTAAAAAACCTTATCCTGGAGACTGCTGTTTTCATACAGTGGTGAATGAGTCTCTGCCTTTGTGTACAGTGTGAAAAACAGTGCTGGAAAAGGTGATACATTTCGTCAAGGTGAACAGATGTGGAATTAAGAACAGTGAATCTATACTTACCTATATTAACTACATAATGGTAGTTCATATTATTGAGTCAAAATTCTGTGGGATAATTTGAAAAACGTGATATTCTGGTTGGCGGGATGTGTCTGCTAATCACTAGTGTAATGTCTTAACACATTCACCTTGATTCATTAGAGCAAACATAACTAATACCCCAATTAGGAAAATTTTAATTAACTGCACATTAAATTACATTTCCCAAGGTAGCTGATCCAAACGAATATGAACCCCAGAGTCGCATATCCTCAGATCATGTCATCAAAGGGGACCCTGTACCAAATATTATTATACTCATTTTGTATAAATATACTGCAATAAGCAGTATCCTTGTCTTTAAAAAGTTTCATAGGTTTTGTTCATGTCAGCATCTGGGTTACTGTACCTAATGTTACGATATTCATTTGTCAGTGTGGCAAGTTTGCACTCAATAAATGCCCATAGGCAAATAAACAAAAAAAAATACCACCTAACAATAAGGAATGCCACAATATGGACGGTAGAAAACTACTCTACCAGGCAGAAACGATCTCTGATATTTAAGCCTCTGATTACTATTTCAACTCATGGTCCATTATCCGTATGTAATTGTCAGGTTTGACTTTAAAGATTTTGCAAATGGCATGTGGGAAAATTAACATTTGTTCCTGGTGGATTACTTCTGTTGTCAACGGCAGCGGCTGGCAATATCAAAATATGGGCGGGTGCCATGAGCCCAACTCACCTGCCCCGTGCAACCTTCCCAGCAATGGTGGTGTGACTTGATGTCCATGAGCAGGAAAGAGAAGGACTTCCCTTCCTGCCCAATGGAACGTGACTCTTGACCAATCCTGGAGCTGCTCTCAGCATGAGAGCAGCTCCAGGATTGGTGGGAGCAGGCTAACCCAGCGCTCATTTTGAGGATGGGGGCCTGTGCAAGCAATCACCTGGCAGTTTCATAGCCAGGGGAATGCTGGGTGTACAGTGCACATGTGGGGCTGGCCGTAGGTAGCCAGCCAGCCAACCCGACATGCACAGTGAAAAGGGCAGCAGTAATCCTGGAATAGCAGGATTCAACCCAGCCCCCCTACCTCACGCTTGTGCTGTACTCAGCGTGAGCTGTTGGCAAAAAAATGGCATTCTTATGTCATTTTGTTTATTAGTGTTGGCCTGCTGCACTTGCAGCAGCCAGGGCGACCCTCCTCCGCCATTTAGGAGGAGCCGCCGCCCCTTGTTGTCAACATTCAAGAAATTTTGAAACGATTCAGGACGATGCCTAGAAAACCACAATAGTTGTAGCATTCCAAGAGTATTCACATGTATAAAATGCAGAATTTCAACCACATGGAAAATTCTGCTTTGCAAAATGTGGCATAAATAGGAAATATTACTATATTTTATTGTTTTTGTTTCAACGCAGTGAAAATATCCCCCCGCCCCCTGTGGAGGAACCCATATCAATTATATCAATGTTAAATATGGCTGTCGATGCCCATATTGGAAACACACTTCTGCTTATGATGGGAACATATTTATATGTGTTTCTGGGTGCTGATCTATCTGCCAGTGGTGAATACGCGTACACACGCAGGTGCACGTGCACACACACACACACACCTGTGTGGATGTAGTTTGCGAGAAGAGCTCACTAGACGCCAACAAACCACCCTCTAATTTTACATTTGTGAATGGAAAAATTCCACTATACTGGATGACTTTGAATGTTCGCATCTTACGTTTTCTAGGGTAAATGTAAACAATCCTGATAGCCTGACTCCCTATTGATATTTTGCCCTTCCAAATTCATTTCTCGATTCACCCAAGTTGAATTTAGGTGTTCAAATAGCTTTGTGACTCGACTCTTAGTAAAGTGTGGCACTGGATTTCCCTAAAATAACAAGGACAGAGTCTAGCAAGTGAAAAAAACTTTCAAGAGTAGAGTATGAGAAATTCTAGCTTTTATTATGGTTGAAGGGAAAACCGGTAGTTAAACTGCGAATTTATACGATTATATCCCCTTTTTGTATCTACAGGAAACATACAGTAAAGTTTTCCAGCAGTATATAATGGGAAAAAAAACATGAGGTAGAAGGTGCTGCAAATACTCGTGTTCAATTGTGTCTATTACTGGTTTAGCTGTGTCACCAGCTCATGTTTTCAAAAACATTCATAATTAAAACACATATGTATGTGTATAGATACAAGTGCTTTCGGTCAGCCCTCATCATCCATTGGTTTGTTCAAGTGTTATTCACATTTTGCTTCTGTCCACCACAGCATGCAGCAGGTGGCAGTAAAACAGCCCACATTAGCCAATAATTCTCTTTACTGTGAGAAATGGCATTGTGTTTGTGCACATATACATATCAGCCTAAAAAGCAGGTTGTTTGTTGACATGGGCTGATGGATTAATCTCGTTTTTTATTCCTGCTTTATTTTCATGGTTTATTTTAATGTATTCTTTATTCTTTATCTCTTTTTTTAAACATATGCAAATCAACTTCAGACTGTAGCATTTTACATCCTATTGCTGTTACTATTGTAATGCCTATTTCATATGCTTGCCAAAATAAAAAATAAAAATCTTAATCTTGCCAAGGTCAGAATTATTGACTTTGCCAATGCTTGCTTTAATTAAGCATTGCAAGAGGGTTCATCTGTATTACCAAGTGTAGAAAAAAACATGTAAAAGAAATTGATTTTACGTCTGCTTCTCTTTTTTAGGTAGTTTTGTTAATATTGGGGTTTTACTTTGTATGAAACTACCACATGCCCCCCCACACACAAGATACTTCCGCACTGGTTTATATTTCTGACTGCAATAAAATGTGATGCAATTCCATCACAGCACATTTCAGCAAGAAGTGTCTCTCTAAATTTGTGTTTTTGTGTTTTTAGCTCCTCAAACTTTTTTTCCCAAATTATTATTTTCACTTAAGTATTACAATAATGGGCCTCATACCCGATGTAAGGATTTACAAGTCACGTTCGAATGTGATCAAAAAGATCTGATTCCAAGATCTGACTCAACAAATTGTTTGAAATGACAGAACTATGGGCGTGCCCCTTTAAGAAGCCCTGCAACAGTTTCAATCAGGAGACTGAACCCCTAACAGATGTCACAAATTATCCATGCCATGCGGAGGTTAGAGCTCATTATGATCTGTAAATCAACCCCATTTTAGAAAAGGCGGCTCCGTTCAGGAAAGGGACCTTTTCTAATTGCGAAGAAAAGTATATGGTTCAATCACGCGCTCTTGATCCTAAATCCGGGATTAAGAGATTTAAAGTCTGGAGCATATCTGGGCCTACTTTGTATCAATCTGCTTCTTAAGCTTTTCCTAATCTTTACCGGGTTGTAATTTGGTTGTAAGGAATAAGTCACTCTTCCCCTCCCGTTAACCCTCTCTTTGTCTGCTGGAGATAAATTAGACCGACAGAAGTAACAAGCATTTGTCCGTTCACTTGTTACAACGCACTCCTCTTTCATGAATATGACATCAATTAGGACCCACAAACAGAAAAATAAAATAGATATACTTCAAAAAGTAATTAAGATCAGTGGTGTGACATGCGTGTCCCCCTGAATGTATTCCCATGGCAGGGGGAGCATGGGTTCCCCTGTAGGGCCCACTTTGTTCTTGCACCACCAGCCTTTTTAAGGCAGTTCTCCTGCTATGAAATGGCTAGCGGTGCAGGAACTCGTATTATGCTCAGCGGGACAGCGCCAGTCCCGCGGAGCATGTTACATTGTGGCGCACTTCCGCCACCACCAGGGAATGACTGTTCCCTGGCGCGGCCAGTGGTCCTCCGCTGCAACGACATTTCAAGTCGTAATGCAGCAGACAGACCACCGCCACTGCATGTCTGGGGGTCGCAAGACCACCAGACTCTAAATCAGGCTCAAAGAAATATCACTCCCTCTCTCATAGGTGATATCTTCAAAAGGCTAAAAATTGTAGGCGCTGTGAGGAACATACCCAACTTTGGCAATATCCACTGTTCAGATTTTGCTGATATCGATAAAATATAAGTATTGATTTCTGCAGCCACAAGGCAACCTTAACTGTCACAAAAAGAAGAGGTGCAAGGTAGCACCCTGTGGTAAATTGTCATATAGCCCTAAATAGCTCCTCAAAGACAGCAACAGCTTATTTTGGCACAGTAGGACCTAGAGCCAAACCCTTATGGCGATCATCATAGTTCATATTTTTTCACGTGAAAAGCAAAATGCGAATATTAATGTTTGCTCCCCAAAACCAACGTAAAATAATGTACCACAACTCAAGTTACCACCAGCCTTAAAGTTTACTACCCTGCCCCCAAGTTACTGGATTTCAAAGTCAGAAACATATGTTAGCCGCTTGACCACAGGACCCCAGGTGCAGGTTTCATTTTTAGTTATGCATCTGGATCATTTAATGTAGAATATACTTAGTTGCTTTAGTGGAAATGTTCAATTCACACATTCCTTACTGCGCTGGCTCATCCCTCCTTCCGAGAGTCATGTAGCAGAATATTTACACAGCTTCCAAAAAGGGGCAAATCATTTCCACAGTATTGCTACTTTTGTAACATAGATTTGATTAAACATGTTTGGCCCAGTCCTTATTAAAGAAAACATTTTATACCCGTGCAAACTTGTTAAAATGTAATGCGGAATGCATACAAACTATATATAATCGCGCTTTACTCCTAAAAAATCATTTTATGTGTGCTGAAGATTTTAATAAAGAAACTGTAGTTCATGAACAATTTTATTTTTTAATAGGGCAATCTCATATAGAACTATTTTCGGGTATATATCATAAAAGGGAAAATTTTGATTTTGTGTCAAAGATTGACAAAAGTGGAAAGAATTTTCTTTTTTATGCTTTATTATGCATACACAGAAAACTTGTGCCATATTTGCCCTGACTGTTTATTTCTTGTTTCCCTAATAAACAAGCAGAGGCAGCATTAGCAAAGTAAATAGGTCTGGCAAACTCATAAGTGAATGTGTTTCTTCACAGATAACTTGTGCGATTGTGAAAATGAGCCAATAGTTGCACTGAAGTGTGAGTGCGAGGAGACTTGGAAAACGAGAAATGAAGAGTGGGGAGACTGGCAAAACAGCAAGAAGGAAAAAAGTAAGAGAGGAAGTCATTAAATGGGATGGTGGTAAAAGGGACAGGTTGAGAGAATAAGAGAACAGAGTTAGGAAACAGTTGGGGGAAAGAGAGTTAGGGATAGGGGAGGTGTAAGACTTATAAGAGAAGACACCTCATTTCTTAATTATCTGATGAGATGAGCTGTACTGGCCACCTTCCCCTCATATAAGTGCCCCTTTAACTTGTCCTTCTTTGGCTCTGTCATCCCTTCGATCCAGGAGGAAATCCCTTTAAGTAGGCTAGAGGGACAGCATGGTAGGGGAGGTGGAGAGGAAGAGGTGAAGTCAAGCAAAAGGGGTGTGTTTCAGTGATAGAAGTAGGGAGGCCAGACTTCAATGAAAGAGCATGCATTTCACAACCAACCTGGTGCGTAAAGGAAGCAGCAGTGGGTTTGCATCGCAGAAAACAAATACAACACCTCCGAGTACAATACCAGAGAAATGCTAACTCATACACGTGCAAACTTCTCCCACACCGAACAGGTACATCACATTCATCAGCAATGTAATATATTCCACATACTGCAATACAGGCTAAGAATTCGCCTGTTTGGCCTGAAACATAAAGAGAGTGGTACAGCTTATGCAGTGGTTTTTGAGCTGTTGCTCACAGTGCAGGCGCAGCACAGAAAACAGCACTACAGACTTCTGTAAAAATACAGAACTAGTCAAGCACCAGAGGCCGGGTGAGTGTTCCTCCTACAGGAAGACCAGGCATGGCATAGACGGAAATACAACACAGGCCACACTCGCATAATGAACATGTCCAGCTTGTGCGGCAGCAGTGCAAACTGCCCTCATACACAGAATCCGCACTGCCTTGGCATCAGCAGTACAAGACAGCCCCACTCACAGAGTAGGTCAAGAAGGGCGGGAGCGTCAGTTTGCACAAACACATAACAGGTACAGCAGAGCAGGGGCGGCCACTCCATTAGAGCAGAGGAGCACCGCCGCACCCCCCCATGCCACTGCCAGCAAATAAAAAGATGATAAATCGTGTTATAAACCTGTTTTATTATAGTTTTATTTTAATCCCCTGGACCTGCCCCCAGGACTCTGACGAGTCTTGGGGGCGGGTGCAGGTGAGGACACTGCTGGTGTGGGAGTGGTGGGCACTCATTGCAATGCGCATGAGGGTTTGGCCGGCTGTCTTAGGCCGACCAAACCCTCATGCGCAGTGAAGCTCTCTCCAGCCCCAGCTGCACTACTGGGGCTGGAGAGAGCAGGCACAGGCGTCCCAGTCTGCCTGGGAGCGCAAGTTGCCGGCACTCAGGTCCATCCTAACACTGCTTTTATGCAGCATCAGGAGTGGCTGCAGTGCATTCTGGGAGCCTGTGCCCAGAAGATGGAAGAGCACGATGTGGCGGGAGACGGCAGAAAAGGCGATCAGGTCATTTCTTTAAAAAAAAAATATCGGAACCCGTCCCCCCTCTTCACTTCCCTCCACCGATCCACCTCGCCACTTTGGCAGGGGACGGGCTGCTACTGCAGCAGAGGAACACTGCAAGCTTCTCATGCACACAAACAACCTGATTTACTAAAGTACAAGTGTTCCATTGACGGGCATAAGACAAGTGATGCACAAGGACCATCCATGCAACCCTCTCACACACAGAGTAGTGACTGCACTGCAGAAGTACAGCAAACAACTCTCTCCCAAAGAATAGCTGTAGCCAGGCAGTTAAATATCAGCCATGTTCATTGTGACTTATCAGTACAGCGGGTGAAAACCAATATTGGAGCTCAGTAACGCACACGAGAAAGATCAACAATCCGTAAAAGGGCATCAATTCATGAAGTCTACCATAGAAGGTTGGGTGAGTTCAATTTAACTTCGAGGAGAAGTAGAATGCATGTCCTCCCTATTAATATTCATCAGGAAATTTGGGCTGGAGCCCTTGTGGTATCAGGATCTTACCTGATATAGGTAAAGACAACTTTTCAAGAAATTTCTGTAAAAGAATGATGAATCCTCATCATCATATTATGGCATGTGGGAAGCATCTTTAACTTTGTTTGGCTTGAATGGAATGTTGTGCAGTGGGAAAAGGGGTGTAAGAATACAGTGTGCGTGTTAAAAACATTTTTACTGAAAACCATTGTGTGTAGGGGGAACTACCAGCCAAATATAAATTTTATTCCTGCCACTGCACCCATAATGTGAAAACCAAGTGGGGCTATCATTCAGGCCTTGAATGTCATTTGGGTTGACAGTTTTCACTGCCATTTAAAGTTTGGTGCTTTCAGCAGGACATGTTTTTATAAACACAAAAGGATAGAGATTCCAAATAGAATCATCATGGTCGATCGTGGGGTTAGAAATGTTATTATGAGGTTTAAGCCATGACCGGAGATATAAACGGAGACAATAAGTAGGACCTAAGATGAATAAATAATCTACTACATCTAACCCATTTGGACCCTCTCTCTTTAATGTGAAGACCCTCCCTTCATATTCAACAGTGTATGCACTGTTATACCTCGCTTGCGGTGTTCTTTTTTATAAAGCGAACAAACAATAGAGAACGCTGTTGGAGCGAATCTCATCATTCAACAAAGTTCCATACGCCCAGTGGCGGGGTTATTTATTGATTACACTCGAAGACTGAGATTCAAGGATCCCCACGCAATTAATGCCCTGTGCATTGCTCCTCTGTGGTCCTATTATTATAGACTATGATACATATTTATTTTATTACCATGGCAGTTTCAATTGCTGTTAGGGGGCCTTCAAAACAGAGTGGACAGACTAACCTGGACGTCACATCACTCACTGCCGGTGGTCCAGACTGTCTTTTATCCAGGATGTCCACATCCACAGCCCATGCAGGTAAGAGCGGTGGGGTGGTGGGGCCGGGTTGGGGGGGGGACATTCCACAGACGACCAAGAGGGAAAATTAAATAAATTATTAAATTTCCCTCATCATCGTCTGTCGAAATCCCCCCCACCCGGCCCCATCACTCTTAACTGCACGGGCCGCAGCTGGATGTCCATAAAGGCTCCTCTGTGTTTCTGGTTCAATTCCAGGCCCAAGGAATTCTGTGGCAGACCAGCACAACAATGTTCCACAGCAGGGGTGAATTAATTATGCACTGTGAAAGAAGCACATATTTCAGGAGTGTGTTAATATCTAACTGTTGCCTTATCAACCATGGTGTTTTATTTACTTATGCAGACATTTCTACAGCTTTTCATTAAAAGGAATCTTTACAGCAGCTTTACAAGTCTATTTATGCACACATTTTAATTAAACACAGAACAAACATAAAATGTGGCTAAATTCATTACAAAGATTTGTATTCATCAGTATTTAATGCATTGGAGCTAAGAAGCAAAAAATTTTCATTGTCCTCAGAAAGCACTTCTGCACTTCTCTGCCCCTCATTCCAGTCATTACCTAGAACATGAGTCTCACAGGAAACTCACATTTTTTCAGCTGGAATACTAGCCCCACTCACCCTAACCAGACACCATAATTGGAGCTGGTATTCCAACCGTTAGGACTCCTCAGTAGCAAAGCCACTGCTTGCCACTATGTCGCATCTTAGGGTCACGCAAGAGTCCTCTTTTTGAGTACAGTGATTTGGGAGCACAGTGTGAGAGTTACAATTGGCTAGAAAGCTTCAGGGTATGGCTCCCAAGGCTGTGCGGCCATGTGACCTATGACCTAAGGAGGAACATGCACCCTCGAAACAGATGCCTGAGTAGTCTACCAACAGCATTTGGAAGGAATCGGTAATGCGGACAAATTCACGGATGATGGGGTACCCGTAATGTGGTAAGACACCGCACTCATTGATTACAGCCCCGCGTTTCCTCAGGAGGCAGGGGCTCATGCTACTGTGTGCCAAGATCCAGCGGAAATTGCAAATATAGATGTCTTCTTTTGGGATCAAGCACTAACCCAGAAAACCAATATGAAGGTAAGCAGCAGAGTAGGCAATCCGTGTGTGAGCGGTCCATATTTGCTGGATGTTAATTTGCACTGGAATCAATTTAGAGGACAGATGCAACTGAGAGGAAACATGGAGGAAATCCTCTTACTGACATGGTCTCGCCCTCCTTCCCTTTTGCTAAAACGCAAAAGGAGAAAAACATTCTTCCTCTGTTTAGACCCTCTACTATAACCGACTCTTTTTGGCAGCTTTCAACGAAACAGTTTTCCCAGTATTCACACAGGCTGAGGAAGAAGGGCTCAGCAACAGCAGGTGCCCAAAACCAGCGGCCTACCTCCCACCCAATATGTCAATACACCAGATGATACATCCACATAACCACCAGTCCACATTGTAGGGCCCCAAATACTTGTCAGAAGCATGGTGGCTATCAAGCCTTAATTACTGGGTCCTCAGCAACATCCAGAAGGGGCGTGTAATCGAATGTTTCTCCTTCCCCAGACTATCAGGACCAAACTATTCATGGCATTGCCAAGAAGCAAAGAGATTGATAGAAATCAATCATTTTCTACAGAGGAAGTCGGTCATTCCTGTTTGAATAGAGCAGCAGGAAGTACAATACATTTTGTTTCTGGTCCCTGCAGTGTTGGGAGATTAGAAAATGATCATCGAACTCAAGATGGTGAACCAATGGATGCATATAGTACCTTTCAAAATGAAAACCCTACAATCGAGCGTCCATCAAGTAGTCCCAAGATCTGTATGGTGTCTTTATATCTCAGAGATATAAATTCATGTTTCGGTAATGCAGCATCATCAAGACAACTTCAAGTTTGTGGAGGGGTGAAAGACTACTGTAAAAAAAAGGAGTTATTGGTTGAGATGGGTGGGAGCCCTTCTCAAGCAACAATCACAAACCTTTTCAGGGTGAATCACAAAACTCACTAAATTAACCTGTGCTTAATCCTCTGGTAGCTTGGCACAAAAACAGTCAGGCTTGGCTAAGAAGCAATTTGTAAAATATTTATGTGGGACACAAAAAGTAATAAAGTGAAAACACAAACCAGAAAAATCCCACACCAATTTTGAAAAATACAGAAAAAGATAATAAATACAACATTACCAAAACAAATTAAATTAAATTAGTAGAGCCGGGGTTTGCTGTTGCTTTAACTTGTGCATAGCCTTGAGGTTGTTGAGTAGTGTTTTGTCTGTGGCTCAATAGTGATGATATCTGGTTCAAACTAGGGTTGTGGTGCATTAGTGTGTTTCTGTAAAAGCCTGATTGCTGTTTATCAAATGGAGGTGGTGGGAAAGCACAAAACAGTTTAAAACCTGTGTAAACGCTTCCAGTGGAAGAGATGGTGGAAACATAAATGACACAATTTTGTCACTTTATATGAAGAAATAGAACATATTCACTTTTACCAAATTTGGTTACACCTTCTCAAGTCTGAGAGAAAAATGGAACACAATCTGCTGCTCTATTTTATTTTCAGAGAGTGAGAAACATATCCTAACCCCATCACCCACATGCATTTATTCTGGGTACCACCTGAAAAGGGTGGGGGAGTTTGAGGATAACTGTCCAATGTGCTCAGTCACTGAGGTGAGGCAAGCAAGTTGGATTGTGAGAGGGTGCAAAGCCTGAAACCAGTGGGTGTGTACAATTATAAGCAATACTATCAGTGAAATAGGAGGAAAATCGAAATTAAGATGTGCAATTGATAACCGCAAAGCCAGAAAGTCAGCTAGGGTTCTAGTCACACCACAAACCACTTACCTAGATCCCTTAGGTGCCAAATTGGCTCTACTATTGAGTTTTGAGAAAACAGTTTTACATACGTACTTTATTATATGAGTCCTTTATAAACAGAAAGCTTTTCGAATAAATTGTGCGTGCAGCCACCTCTGAGTTTAGCTAGGTATATTTTACCAATATTTCATGACACCAAAGAAGAGAGGAGGGAAAATGCTAATAGGATGTGGTCCTATAGGAGTAACCAGATCACAAATATTGCACAAAACGTGTTTTACTCCTAGGGAATATTGCAGTCCGATGCATTTTAGCCCCAGCTGCAGTTGCATTGCACAGTGTGTAAAATGTGCTTGTTGTCATAGCCTCCAAAGAGACGGCCAGAGAAAGGGACTGAAGTATGGGGCTGGTTTGAACATTTAACCAGGTCTCGTTTAGGTTTCTGGTCCAGCCCCGAGAGCCACGTTGGGGATGGTTGAACATCAAGGTCTCCCAGGAGATGTTCAGCAGTAGTTACGCCAAAACCTCTCGGGGACACTCTAATTCACCAGGAAATGTCAGACTGGGTGGATAGACTTAGGCCGGCTCCTAAGTTTTATTTATTATAATGTATGCCCCTTGATGCCACATTCATGTTTTTGTTGTCATTTCAAATAGTGCTTTCTTGGTCTAAGCAGAATTCAAAACTCTAGTGAAGAAGATAAAACCCCAGCCAGTCCACACATCTTTTATGGATGCCATTGAGGAATGCAACAAGGCAGATCGAAGAGGGGGGACACCGTGGCATATTCTTCTGGCTCAACAACAGGTCACTAAGGCAAGATATGCCCATAGACATTGCAACCAAGATCACGCAGACAGAAGAGAATATGAATACGAATATTTTGACTGTGGCGGCTCCTCCGTTAAGGTGGAGGAGCATCGCCCCACTGTCTTGAAGCAGTAAAAGAAAGGAAAAAGAAAATGACAATAACGGAATGTTATTATCATTTTCTTTTGTCCTCCTGCTGCAGCTGCTTTATGTGAGGGGCGGGGCTGCAGAGCAGGTGAGGAGTGGTATCACCCTCCTAAGTGCGCAATGACTGTTTGGACGGCGCTCTTGGGCTGGACAAACAGTCATGCACACTTTGCCTGTTCTCCATGCAGGCTGCATTACAGCCTGCATGGAGAACATGCCCAGTCCCCCAGTCCCTGGCTGAGCGCCGAACCACTGCGCTCAGTCCAAACACAAAGCTGCTTTGCAGCGTTGTGATTGGTCAGGGGAGCCTGGGTGGTTTATAATGACAAAGCTGCATTGCAGTGTTGTGATTGGTCAGGGGAGCATGGCTGCCTGCTTCCCGTTTCATTCCCGATGCGAGGAGGGACGACAGAGAGACACGGCGGTAAGGTATGATTTTTTCTGATTTTTAAATATCGCCTTACCTTCCCCGCCCTCTGTTCCCCCCCCCCCCAGTACCCCCGATCCATCCCGGCCGCTACAGCATTTTGAAGTCTAGGAAGGAATGGGACAGATTCACAAGGCCTTTTGTGCACCACAGTACAAGTGGTCAGAACCCCCCTCCCACCTTATCAGTAGGGAATCCTGCACCTGCTAATTACTGTCTCCAGTGGTAGCTGTATTTACAAGGTGTGCAACTTCCAAACTCATTATTACCAGGCCCGGATGAAATTTTAATTATGTCAGTGTAATGTGTCATGTCCGACTTTTTACTTTACGCTGGTAATGTGAAATTACCAACATTACGCCAATACACCTGGTCGCATATTTAGAGACTATCCAGGTAAAAAATCCTATTGCAGGAGCATGGGAACCCCTTGAATAACCAGACTTCATGCGGCTGTTGTTCATAGCACTGGTGTTTTTTGAGCTAGTTTTGTTTTGCCAGAAATGCATCTCTGCATTCAAAATGAACACGAGAACACATTTTGCACTAAAACGTAGCACTAAATCCCAGATTTCATTTATCCTAATTTCCTCTAATTTTTCTGAAATTTCACCTAATTATACAAAAAGGAATTACGCGCATTCCACAGTCCCCTAGTTAACATCCTTCATGCAATGAGGAGCAAAGTGTATTAGGGTTTTGTGATAAGGACACCGACTCGGTCTCGCCGCCCGAGAACTCCAACATGGCCGCCGGTGCACCGTTAACAGGAAGTAGCGGTGCAGGTATAGTCTTTCTCCCCCTCAGCGCCAGAAGCAGGAACCCGGAGGAAGGACAAAAGGCAGAGATGGAGGAACGAGACGCCGGCAAGTCGCCGAAAACTGGCGAGAAGGAAGAAGACGAGGAAGGCGGCACCGAGTGTAGCAGGACGGAGGGAACAACGAGGCGTACAGAAGAAGACGACCCCCAACCAGACCGAGCGGGAGAAGGAGGCAAGGTTGCGAGTAACACCCACAGGACTGGCTCTCCTGAAAGGGACACGGAGGCGGGTTCTCCCTACACCACGGCCCTGGAGGGTCGTGGCACCAGGCAAGTGACGACCACATGTCCTTTCTCTATAAGGGGGTGGTGGGCAGGTCTACAGGCCACCCAGAGAACAGCACGCTGAATCTCCCTCACATAGGCACCGCACGTTTAGGGCACCGGTGGTGGAGCACAAACACCCCCCCCCCCCCTCTTTCCTTGGTATTAAAACAGCTGAGTCAAGGCAGTTTTGTTTCTTTTTATTGTTTTGCTGTCCCTGCCCTGTCCCTTCATTTCAGAGACACCAGCCATAGAGGGAACAGATCGGGATCCAGTCCTACGGAGAAAGAACCCCGAGAAAGCCCAGATATTTGAGTTTTGGAGAAAGAGACCGTGATTTCACCAGCTTTTTGTCCCTTTTCACCTGCCGTCCCTGAAGATTCTGTACTTGTAACCAACCAAAACAAAACAATAGAAAATAAAGAACGTGCTTACCCTCAAAACCTAGTGTCTCGACCTCCTCTGGGTAAAAAGGGTGCAGGAGGTAGGGGACTTAACTTAGGGGCAAAAAGATGACAGGTTTCTACATTTCTCAACCTTGCTAAGAATTGCAAAAGTGGAGGATTTTCTGCAGCTCTAGGTATATGGTTATGGCAGAGAACTTTCATACTTTGGAGGGGGACAATCTCTAGCCACAGTAAATGAGTGAACACCCACACGGTCATACCTTTAGCTGTATTTACAAACCTTTCTAAGTGACCTTGCAGCTTTCCTGGAACTGACTTACCACATCCCAAGACTTTAATTTCCCTCTCCTTGTAGCCTTGTTCAGCTCAGCAGATCACGACTATATGTGTGCTTGCAAGTTCAGAAATAAACATGATTTGTCACTGCTGAGCTGGGCTGCATGCTCCCTGGGAAAGAACTCACACATTACACCAAACCACATCGTTATGTACCTCCTGTGATTAATTGACCCATCCTTGATGGCCATTACTCATGTCATCCCCCATCGTTTCACATCAATAAGCATTTTTTTGTTGGGCATTTTAACATGTTCTCTGGGGGAAAGGCGTTTGAAAGAGATAGGCATGATCGCTTTAGTGTCAGTGTCACAGTGGGTACAGCTTGATGCTGCTGGCATTAAAAATAAATGTTAAATAGATTGAATTTAACAGTCAGCCTCAACAGGGAGCGAAGAGTGTGAAAAATTGTTTTACTTAAAGGAGGCTAGCTCACTAAGTGTGTGCTGTGGAAACACACAGGCTATTGTCTATGTAATCTGACCTGAATTGATTTTTCGCTCTAGCCTTGCAGGGCAGATTGAAGAAACATAATTGTCTTGCACTAAATGCAAAAGCGGAAAAATGGAATTGGTCCCACCTCATAAAATGTATGGTAGAAGAATGTACATTTGTAGGCTACAGTGCCCTTGTTGTAGCACCTGGGTGAGTTATTATTCGTATTCTGGTGAGAATGTCGATTTTGATTTTGATTTTGATTTTGATGTCAGGCAGTACTTCTCATAGAGATACTTCAAATAAAGCCAGTCTCTCCACAGAGTTACACACAGGATAATAAGGTGACACAGCAATAGAAAGAAGACTGAGAGTGCCTCTGTGAGACAATGGCCCATACCAGGGAATATCGCCAGAAAGATGGATTCCAAAGACAAACAACAAATGGTACCAAATTCCTGTGGGAACTAAGATAAACAGAATAAGGCGGTGCTTAATTTGAAAAAAAGGTAAGTGCCAGGGCACTCATCAGGAGAACACTGCATTTTGCACCACACATTTCCCCTGCTATGCTGCCAATGATAGTAACAACACAACTACTAATCATCACACTCCTACAACTGGCAAGTCAGACTATTTCAGGCCCCCAAAGCTATAAGAATGGCTTGGGTGATAGTCATCCCTGCCTTCTGTTGCTTCGTTCGGTTTTTGTGCTGTAATTTTAGTTGTATTGTACTACTTGTTTTCCTGTGCCAGTACTGTTGCCCCCCCCTGTGCTGCTGTCCCCTGCGCCCACCCACCCCGCTCCCCGCTTCCCGCTTCCCGCCGCCGGGAGTGTGGACACGCCCCCTTCCTCCCCGCTCCCGCCTCCCAGCTGCTCCTCCCTCCCTGCACTTGGCCATAAATGGCGACCGTGCAGCGCAGGTGAGTGTGACCTATTCTTAGGACACCCCCGCGCCGCACGGCCACCAGCTGTCGCGTGTGCCCCCCCCGCCTGCCTGCCGCTGCCCTCAGCCTTCCTGGGCGTTCCTGAGCCCTCCCGCCCTCGGGCCACGCCCCCCCGTCGCCGCTCGCAGCTCCCGCATCCCTGCCTTCTGTTGCTTCGTTCGGTTTTTGTGCTGTAATTTTAGTTGTATTGTACTACTTGTTTTCCTGTGCCAGTACTGTTGCCCCCCCCTGTGCTGCTGTCCCCTGCGCCCACCCACCCCGCTCCCCGCTTCCCGCTTCCCGCTTCCCGCTTCCCGCCGCCGGGAGTGTGGACACGCCCCCTTCCTCCCCGCTCCCGCCTCCCAGCTGCTCCTCCCTCCCTGCACTTTGCCATAAATGGCGACCGTGCGCACGCGCAGCGTTGACGCGCAGCGGGCGCGCCGATTGAGCGCCGAAGGTGCGCCAAAGGTAAGCCTGTCTGCGCCCGTCCGCGGCCGGACCGCGCCTTGCACCAGGACCCCTGGCCCCCGCAGACCCCAACCCACCCGCCGGACGTACGACACCGCCACCCTCAACGCACTCAACGCCGGCCGATTCACGGGATGCTTCCAAGCCACCCCGAGACACACCCACGGACCCTTCTGCTGCCACTCCTGCAAATTCACCTGCTTCCGGACCTGCACCACTCCAGCACCGACCAAGACGAGCAACAGCAGCAGCCACCTGAAATGCATCCTGCTCAACCCCCGACTCCATCCACAGACACGCCATCGAGCTCTGGAACCTGCTCGACACAACCTCACCAGACGTCGCCTTCCTCACGGAAACCTGGATGAACGCCTCTTCAGTGCCCGACATTACCATCGCCATCCCAGACGGCTACAAGATCATCCGGAGGGACCGCGTCAACCAGACTGGAGGAGGCATCGCCATCGTCCACAGGAACACCATCCGCATCACGACCAACACCGATGACACCCTCGCACCCGCCGAGCACCTGCACTTCCAGGTCCACATCAACCCCAAGACCACCCTCAGAGGCACCCTCATCTACAGACCCCCGGGACCACGTACACAATTCAGCGAAGACATCGCCGACTTCATCAGCCCGCACGCCCTCCCCTCCACTGACTACATCCTCCTCGGGGACCTCAACTTCCACCTGGAGAACAACAACGACCGCAACACCACCACCCTGCTGGACAACCTCGCAAACCTGGGACTCAAGCAGCTGGTCACCACCCCCACCCACTACGCCGGACACACACTCGACCCCGTCTTCTCATCCAGCAAGGACATCGCCTTCAGCCACGCCACCGGACTCCACTGGACGGACCACAGCTGCGTCCACTTCAGCTTCAGAAGGACCACGGTCCACCACCACCAGCAACAGGCTGCACGCAGAAGCTGGAACAAGATCACAGCCGAACAGCTCGCGACCTCCCTGAGCATGAACCCTCCCACCAGCGCAACGAACCCAAGCCAGGCGGCCATCAACCTCGCGAAGTGGATCAGCAACTGCGCAGACGACCTCGCCCCTCTGAAGACCCCGCCTAGCAGACCCGCTAGCAAGAAAGCCCCATGGTTCACCAACGAACTCAAGAGCTCCAAGAAGAACTGCCGAGCCCTCGAGAGAACATGGCGCAGAGACCTGACACCAGACAACATGACCACCCTCAAGCTCGCCACCCGAAAACACCACCAACTCATCCACGCCACCAAGAAAACCGCATTCAAGGAACGACTGGACAACAACGCACACAACAGCAAGGAACTCTTCACCATCGTCAAAGAGCTCTCCAACCCCAACGCCGGAAACAACGACATCACCCCTTCGCAAGACCTCTGCAACTCCCTCGCCTCCTACTTCCACAACAAGATCGCTGATATACACAACAGCTTCAGCACTCAAACGATGCACGCCACGACCGAAACACCGCCCCCCACCACCACCTTCCGTGCCTGGACCCCGATCAGCACCGAAGACACCGCCCGCACGATGAACTCCATCCACTCCGGATCCCCTACCGACCCCTGCCCCCACCACGTCTTCAACAAGGCCGACGCTGTCATCGCACCCCACCTGCGGGACATCATCAACTCCTCCTTCGACACCGCCACCTTCCCGGAGAGCTGGAAGCACGCCGAACTCACAGCTCTACTAAAGAAGCCATCAGCCAACCCCACCGACCTCAAGAACTACCGTCCCATCTCTCTGCTCCTGTTTCCTGCAAAGGTCATCGAGAAGACCGTCAACAAACAGCTGGCCACCTTCCTCGAGACGAACGGTTCCCTCGACCTCTCGCAGTCTGGCTTCCGGGCCAACCACAGCACCGAGACCGCCCTGATCGCAGCCACCGATGACATCCGAGCACTGCTTGACAACGGAGAAACAGCAGCCCTCATCCTCCTCGACCTCTCCGCGGCCTTCGACACTGTCTGCCACCGTACACTAGTGCAGCGTCTCAGCAACGTCGGAATCCAGGAAAAGGCATTGGAGTGGATCACCTCCTTCCTCGCAGGAAGGACACAGAGAGTACGCCTCCCCCCGTTCAGATCTGAAGCCACCGAAGTCATCTGTGGCGTTCCTCAAGGCTCCTCGCTCAGTCCTACCCTCTTCAACATCTACATGAGCCCTCTCGCAGACATCGCACGCCAGCACAACCTCAACATCATCTCCTACGCCGACGACACCCAGCTGATTCTCTCCCTCACCAACGACCCCGCCACCGCCAGAGCCAACCTTCACGAAGGGATGAAAGAGGTAGCCGAATGGATGAAGAACAGCCGCCTGAAACTGAACTCGGACAAGACGGAAGTCCTCATCCTGGGATCCTCACCCTCCGCCTGGGACGACTCGTGGTGGCCCCCCGACCTAGGCAGTGCACCCAAACCAACAGACCACGCACGCAACCTGGGATTCATCCTGGACTCCTCCCTCTCCATGACCAGACAAGTCAACGCCGTCTCCTCGTCGTGCTTCAACATCCTGCGCATGCTACGTAAGATCTTCCGGTGGATCCCCACCGAGACCAGGAAGACAGTCACCCAGGCCCTCGTCACCAGCCGTCTGGACTACGGCAACGCCCTCTACGCCGGAACAACCGCCAAACTCCAGAAGAGACTCCAGCGGATCCAGAACGCCTCAGCACGACTCATCCTGGACATCCCCCGTCGCGGCCACATCTCCGGACACCTGAGAGACCTGCACTGGCTCCCGGTCAACAAGAGGATCACCTTCCGACTCCTCACCCACGCACACAAAGCCCTACACAACCAAGGCCCAGGATACCTCAACAGCCGCCTCAACTTCTACGCACCCAATCGCCAGCTTCGATCGACCGGCCACGCCCTTGCCGCCGTCCCCCGCATCCGAAGAGCCACCACAGGGGGACGGTCCTTCTCCTACCTCGCCGCCAAGACATGGAACTCCCTCCCGACCCACCTCCGCCTGACCCAGGACCACCTCGCCTTCAGGAAGCAGCTCAAGACCTGCCTGTTCGACCAGTAGCGGACCCCCCCTACCCCAGCGCCTTGAGACCCTCTGGGTGAGTAGTGCGCTATATAAATGCTTGATTGATTGATTGAAAGGATCTGTTTTTATTTTCTACAAACAAAGTAGAACAGAGGCCCACATTGACACAGCGTTAAGCCTAGAACCCATTTAGGGCCGGCCGCGTTTCATCCAAGGCTCTCCAAGAATATGTGAAGGCATCAATAGACAGTTTAAAACACAGCATGTCGCCTACAATCCTTGGTGGGCCGGCCGCGTAACATCATATGTAGCAGTATTAGAGTGTTGTGCGAAGTCTCAGGACCTTTTCGGTGTAACAACAAGAACAGTAAGAACACAGGCAAGAGGCCCATCTAAAGCGGATAGTAGTGACTAGACAGAGAAGGGCCAAAAGAGGAGAGGGGAAGAGAAAAAGGAAGTATACAGCAACAAAAGCGGCTAGGCAGGGGGACGGGAATACGCGCGCAGCAGAGCATGGTGTTAGGATTGCATATCTTGAGGCTTGCCGTAGGGGGCGTTGCCCAGGGCTGATCTGGTTACGCAAGGAGCCTATTGGGATCCAACGGGAGTATGGCATCCTCAAAAAGTCGTAACGCTCTAAGCTTGGAGGGTAGATAACGCGCATGCTCTATTTTACAGAGATAGTGGATTAAGGGTCGCCTAACAGCAGTAAAGCGGGTGTCACATGATTGCAGTCGCGCTGTAAAAAGTTCCATGGTCATCACATGCCACAAGCGCGTGTACCAAGCAGCTATTGGGGGAGGTTCCGTTTTTTTCCAGTACAACGCTATAAGTTGTTTAGCCGCCCCAAGCATATGAAGTGCTATAGTCCAATCGCTGCGGGTAAGTGCTTTCAGGTTGGTAGGTTTAAGGCCCAAAAGAATCGTGGTTGCAGACTCAAGCAGGGGAAAGCCCAATACCTCCTTTATATGACTAAGGACTTCCTTCCAGAGCAGGGTCAAGAGCGGACACGCCCACCAAATGTGAATGAAATCCCCAGAAGCATTCGAACACCTCCAGCACAATGGGGACACGGCAGGGAACATTTTGTGCAGTCGAGTAGGCGTATAATACCATTGCATCATAATTTTATATGCATTTTCCCTCTGCGGGATGCTGCGATAGACCCTAGGGATATCTCGTCAAAGGCGATTCCATTGTATTGATGTGATTTCCGTGGTTGACGTTGATTGCCATTGGTGCTGATATGAGTGTGGGGTTAGTATTGGAGGGTGCTGTAGGATCTGGTATGTCCGAGAAATAAGGCCCTTAGATTCATCAAAGGAATGGACCAGCCGTTCAAAGGGGGTGAATGGTCGGACAGCGGCCTGTTGCATCTCAGGTGAGGACACCCAATGCCGCAGCTGTGCATATTGTAGTCTCGCGCTCAGCGGGAGACAAAAGTCCTCCCTACACTGGGCAAATGTCTTAAGTGTTCCCCCCTCATACAGGTCTCCGATCACTCTGCATCCCCCCTGTAGCCAGTTGGTGAATGTTTGTGGATGGAGGGCTGGAGGGAATAGTGGGTTACCTGCAATGGGAGTATGGGGGGAGGGGAAGGTCGTTAGTCCCTTACGCACTGCAACCTTGTCCCATATATCCAGAACCGTTTTAGTAGGTACTGTGATATAGGCACTGTGTGAGCGCACTGTACGATGGTGCCACGCAAGGTCCCAGATGGAGCGTCCAGTTGCCGTCTTGTCCATATGGAACCATATCTTTTCGCTTTCAATGGCTATCCACTCCAAAACAAAGCGGAGATGCGAGGCCCAATAATAATCCAAAAGGTTAGGGCACGCTAGTCCCCCTCCGTCTTGCGGCGACATGAGGGTCTTGTGATAGAATCGCGGCCTACGTCCGTCCCAGATAAAGCAAATGAGATCTCGCTGGAGGCCCTGTATTTGGTGCTGCGGGATAGGGGTGGGGAGACATTGAAACAAATCTAAGATTTTAGGGAGTATCGACATTTTCACGGCATTAAGCCTACCCAACCAGGAGAGCGTGAGGGTTTTCCATCTCCGTAAGTCTTCCAGAATGGTTCTCCTGCATTCTCGCCAATTTACCTGGGTCCATGTGTCCAAGGTGGGAGTCAATTGAAGTCCTAAGTACCTGATATGTTCCGTGGCCCATTGATAAGGGGCGAGCGTTTTCAAGATAGGTATCTCTTCTGTCAGGATAATGAGGTTCAGAGCCCAAGATTTGCCATGATTAATTTTAAGGCCTGAAACTTGCTCAAAAGACTGTAACAGGGCTTGAAGCGCCGGAAGGGATGTATGCCGACGCGATATGGTGAGAATAAGATCATCCGCGAAGAGCGCTACCTTGTTCTGCCTGCCACCAAGAGAAATCCCATGTATGTCCGCATTCTGCCTGATCATCTCTGCTAAGGGCTCTACCACCAGGGCAAACAACAGAGGTGACAAGGGACAACCATGCCGTGTACCTCTATGTATAGAGAAAGGGTCTGTAAGTTGTCTATTAACCCGAACCCTAGCTTGCGGGGATAAATAAGGGGCCATGATCATAGAGATCATATTCCGTCCCAGTCCGATCTTTTGCAGCGCCGCGCGAAGAAAGCCCCAGTCCACCCGATCAAACGTCTTCTCCGCGTCAAGCGAGAGAAGGCAGGCTGCTATATTCCAGTGCTGTGCTTTCCCCATCAGATGCGCGATTCTACACACATTGTCCGCCCCTTGCCTATTGCGGAGGAAGCCAACTTGATCCGGCTCCACAAGGTCAGGCATGTGGGGATCCAAGTGTCTGGCAAGCATTTTGGTGTAAATTTTGAGGTCCGTTTTCAGCAAAGCGATGGGACGATATGATGCACACAGCGTGGGATCTTTTCCCGGCTTGGGGATAAGAGCTATTTCAGCCATATCCATGGAGGGCGTCGGCCCTTCCATGTCCGAAAAGGAATGATATAGTCGCAGAAGGTGTGGCTGGAGTTGTGGTAGGAACATACGGTAGAAGACCAGTGGGAAGCCATCTTGGCCTGGCGTCTTCCCGAGAGGGAGATCTTTCAACGCTGCCATCAGTACCTCCGCTGTGAGAGGATCTTCTAATTGTTTGGCATGGTGTGGGTGGATTGGAGTCCAGGGGCACTGGGTCAAGATATCATCAATATGAGCTTGGGGGGGCGTTTCTGCAGTATAAAGGGCAGCATTATAAGCCCTAAAGGCCTCACATTTAGCTCGCTCCGTGGTGGCCCTGTTCCCATCCGGCGATTGAATATTCGCTAGGTGAGCCTTCGCTGCATGGGCCCTCAAGCGCTTCGCCAGCAATCTGCCCACTTTGTCTCCCCCCTCAAAATATCTTTGTTTTAAGGCTAACAGGGACCGCTCTGCTTTATTGGTGCGCAGAGCGCGGAGCTGAACCCAGAGGTTAGCAAGTCGCCACCAACCCGTGATCGAAGAATGGCCCTGATCTTGCTTTTCTAACACCTTAATTTTCTTGGAGAGGCTATCTTCCAGGCGGCGGGCTTCCTGCGCCCGTGCGATCGATAAAGATATGATGTGGCCGTGGATTGTAGCCTTGAAGGTATCCCACACCACAGGAAAGGGAGTCTCGGGAAGGTCATTGCTCACAAAATAAGAGTCAATGGCGGTCCGTATGCTCTCCACATCAGCCGGGTCTCGCAAGACATGTAGCGGCAAACGCCACCACGGGAAGTGGGTGGGGCAAGCGGCCGGATCCTGCAGAAGGAGCTCCACGTGGGCATGGTCAGATAGCGATATGTCAGACTTAGACGCCCCCAACGTGTCCCTCATGATGTCGTGTGAAATAAAAAGAGAATCAATACGCGAGTACGAGCTGTGAACGTGGGAATAGTACGAATAATCCTGCACCTCCGGAGAGTGGTTTCGCCTTATGTCCAGCAGGCCAAGGTCTGTTACCTGTTTCCGGAGTGTGGAGAACATGGCCCCCGTCCCATTGGAAGAAGCTTCACTACTGTCCATCGCAGAATCCCACACCAGGTTAAAGTCTCCCCCCCAAAATTAGGGAGGGGTCGCCATATGGCACATGTTCCCGCAGAAGTGTTCGGAGATAGGAGTACTGCATCTGGTTTGGTGCGTAGACATTACACAGTGTAAGTAGGCGTCTCCCCATCCTCACCCCCGCCCTGATGAAATGTCCATCTGGACTGCGAAAGACTTTGGGGTCCCCCTGCCTGATGCCAGGTCTGCATAGAATAGCCACTCCAGCCGTTTTGGTAGTTGCTGTGGCCAAGAATTGGAGGGGGTAGTTTGGGTGCGCCATGCGGGTGGTATCTATGTGCAGCAGGTGGGTCTCTTGCAGAAAGATAATGTCTGGGCTATGTTGACGTAGGTAGCGCCACACCTGTTGCCGCTTATTGGGAGAGTTGAGCCCCTTGACATTAAGGGTTAGTACCTTTAAAGGGCCGGGAAGAGCCATAAATAAAACGGATCCCAAATTAGTCCATCATGCCACCGCATAAAGCATGTCAGGGAAATGGAAGGGGGATGCAGGAGTGGGCCTACTCTGTCAACAAGCACGCGTTGTAGCTTTGGGGTCGTCCGTCCGCCATACCTAGTAAACAAAAAAGAGGAAGAGTAAAGGTACAGACAAGTAGGAAGACGGAGAATAGAAAGATGTGTAACCAACTTTGTCCAACCGGGCCACATTGTCCTGTTCCAGACGCAGGCTAACCTACACCCTAAGGTTCGGATAAGCCAAGAGACGTCACTCTCTCAGGAACAGAGGAGGGTACGTCATCCGCTGCTCTCTAGTTCATTCAGGCGGAGTGCTCCGGCACCAGCTACACCGCAAAAAAAAAATGGGAGCTGGGGTAACGTCAAGGCCCCCATACCAAACATCAAGTCCGACTAGAAAGAGCTATGCTTCCAGAGGAGTGTTCCAAGGACCATCACGGGTGTATGAGCCGTTGATCAAGGGATTGGAGAATCTGGACCAGACTCTGACTTGTCCCCTTCCAAGGACCTAATGTGCTCCATAATGTCCTGTTTAGCCTGCAAGGACTCTTGTTCGTTGAAGGGTGGTGAGCATCTGCGCCGGTGCACGGTCGACCAGGTCAGCTTGGCAGGCACCCGTGCAGAAGGCGAAGGACGAGTGGGGCTGGGGGGCCGTGAGGAGGGAAGTCGGAGTAGTTGTGCCGCATCTTTGTAGGACCGAATCACCTTACGCTTGGACTCCCATGTAAAAATAAGGGCGAAGGGGATGCCCCACTGATAGGAGATGTTCATGCTTCGCAACTTGTCCGTCACAGGTTTAAAGTCACGGTGGCGTCGCAGGGTAGTGGGGGCCAGGTCCTGAAAAATCTGGATCTTGTTCCCCTCGTATGTGAGATCTTGCTTGGCTCGTGCCGCCCGAAGAATAGCTTCTTTTTCTGTAAAAAAGTGGACCCTGGTTAAAATGTCAGGAAGGAGGCCCGGCCTGCCCGCGGGCCCGGAGACTCGGTGAGCCCGATCCAAAGCCGACGGGGAGGCGTCATCATCTCCCCACAGCTTGTGTAATAGCTGTGCCATGTAGGTCATAATGTCCTTCCCTTCCGCTCCGAGAGGAACCCCCCGGATGCGGAGATTATTCCGCCGACTTCGATTTTCCAGGTCCTCCTGCTTCAGTTGCAATTCTATGTGTTGGTCTTCCAGGACAGCCAAGCGCTGCCAAAGCTGCTCCTGGTCTTCTGTACGGGCGTCAACCGTCTTTTCCAGCCCGTCTACATGCTCGCCAAGATCTGTGACTTCTTTCTGGAGTTCCCGAACACAGGAGTGCACTTTGGTACGCAGGGAGCCAATCTCAGACTTCAACACGGACATGAAGAAGGCCATAAAAGCCTGTGTCACCGGTGACGAGTCCCCCCCAGCCTGCGGTTGCCCTTCAGTGGGGGCGGAGGGCCCACCTTGCCCCACATGGCCGCCACCGAATTGTCTTTGGGGGTTGGCCCTGAAACGTCTTTGCCTCTGTTAGTACGTGTCATTCTTGCGCCGCCGCTGTTCAGCTGGTTTCTAGTCCCAGAGGGTAGCAAAGGACCATCCGCAATGTCTGCAAATCACGGGTCCCAGGGGGAGCACCGTCCCCTGCCACAGGACCCCCCAGAGGTGTCCGGCCCCACCGCAGACCCAGGCAAACCAGGCAGTTCAGAATAGTAAGTCCCAACACTCAGGCTGTCGCCGCAGTTCCGCAGCACACAGCCACATGCGAGTCCAGCATCCCCCGTTGATCCCACAGCGTTCCTGCAAATCTCACGGCAGCCCCGCAGGAGTATGTGGCCGGGACCTCAAGACACAACACAATGCCCCAGCCGGGTCTCTCAGCCACTCCACCGTTCCTACAGCAGGTATATATCCAATGGTCGCCTCCAAAGAGTAGAAGCAAGCGTACCGGGATCAGGCCAGTCTCCCCTCAGACCCAGTCACGTGCAGTGCGGTATGTCGCGTCCCATCACTGTCAACAGAGGGCGGAATGTCAAAGGTGATCCCCCACGTAGGAGGGTCCCCAGACCAGTGCAGATGAGCAGTCCGACAAGGTAAGCGGCCACAGCTAGGGGCGATGCACAAGCGCAGCAGCAGGCCCTTCCCCCACTGGCGATGCAAGAGAGTGTCCTCTCAGGGGCAGCGCAGGGGCAGCTTCAGGCCAATGGGAAGGGCAGGCTGGGCAATCAGGCAGGGTGGGCGGCAATAGAGGCAGGCGGATCACGAGGGCGATCCAATGAGTGACAGGTGACAGTCAAGAGTGCCTCTGAGGGGCTCCCCTACAAGGGAATCCTCAAGCCACTGGAACACAACGATCACACAGACGGGCAGGACACACGGGCACATTGGTGGCCTTTATCAGACGGGCAGCAGCCTAGTCCCGGGTCAACCCCAGGCTTAGGGCCCCTTCGCGCCACAAATGCAGGACACTGGGAGCAGAGTCGTGCCGGGCCCACCGCAGCCAAAGTCCTCCACACGCCCATCTCATCCACCGCCCGTCAAGCAGGAGCGCCACTCACCACCATGCCGCCCAGCCACCAGCAGCTCACCACGTTCCGCCGCAGAGGCCGCGCCGCTGCTTCCAGGATGGGTGCGGCACCAATGCGGCTCGATGAGGGTCAATGCAGGTCCCGCCGGTCCCGCAGTGTATCCCCGGCCCGTGAGCCACAAGATGGCGGCCGCCGGCGTCCGGAATGGAAGGCCGGAGTAACACGGCCGTGTCACCGCACCCACCGCAGCCCCAGCGTCCTCCGCTTGGCAGGAGATGCTGTGGACCGTCTGCCACCTGTGTACCCCAGAAAACGGCAGCAAATGGGCCCCAGCTCCGCCGATGATGGCTCGGAAAGGTAGCGATCCACCGGAGCCCCCGCGATGTGTGTCTCACCTCATGTGCAGCGAGACCACGCCCCTCGGTGATAGTCATTTTTAATTGATATAGCATTATTAATCAACAGATGTTGTCATTTCCAAATTGCAAATAGGAGTGGGCTTGAATGCCCCCCCCCCTTATTTCTGATTCTGTCATAGACCACTGATGAGTTACTGACCTCCAAGTTGAGGTGGTAGCTTATTCACAAGGGGAAGGTGTCGGGAAAATCCTCCTTTTGGTTAATCGTGTCACTGGCATCTGGGGGGAATAGAAAGAGGTCTGGGCACCTGTGCGCTGCTCCTTATGTTTTGCTAAACAGAAAACGACTTAATTTTTTTTCAAAAGAAGCACTGGTTCCTTTAAGGAACATGGGCTACGCTAGAAAAAAGGTCTCTCACGGTGAATGCACACATAGTGGTGGTGAGCTGCGGATCCTTACAGGCCATTATCCCTGTATTTCTAGGTACCTGCGGGGGCGGTCACAAGGAGCAATCTACTAATTAATATTCATTGAGTAAATCATTCTATGTCCCCGTTCAACTTCAGATTTTGTGATGTAATATGCAAGTACATAGTTCACATGGCAAAATCAAATATCCGGTGTGCAATTTATAACTATTTGCGACATAACTCTGTATGTCAGACCTCTAGTTTCTGATCCTGGCTTTGGTACTTGGCAAATCGCTTCATTTCTCTGAATCTGGCACCAGTCGCGGCCGGCATGACTCGCGGGTGGGAGGGCGGGGGGTCGCGCCGGGGGGGGAAGGGGGTAATTAAATTTATATTTTTTTAAATTAAACTTACCTTCGCCGCCAGTCCTACATCACGCCTCCTCTCTCAGCTCACAGGAAGCTGAAGCAGCCAGCCTCCCCCTATTTTTCTAAGCCAATCACAATGCTGCAATGGCAGTGTTGTGATTGGCTGGGTCACCGACCACACAGGCATCTATGGGGAGGCCGTTTTCTCCATGCAGGCTGCATGCAGCCGTACATTGAGAAAATGGGAGAGTGTGCATGACTGGTAAACAGTCTTCGCCCACAACTTTGGGCTAGCCACTTTTCCCCGACCCGCCCACCCGCCCGCCCCCAACCAAACCCTTTTTCTGCTTTCTCACAGTGCGAGAAGCAGAAGCATAAAATGGTATTCATACCATTTTATGTTTCTGCTTCTCGCACTGTGAGAAAGCAGTGCGGCGATTTTCATCTGCCACGTTGAGGAGCCACCCCTGTCTCGCACAGTAAATATGTGTACCGTAACATAAAAAATAAATATGTAAATGTTTGTAATATAAATTAGGCATAATGCAATGTGATTTAATAGTTCCATATATTACAATTAGCTCTCTTATTGATCTATTGAACCATTCCGTTCCCCCTGTTCGAGTCTGCTGCCCGTCACTATGTACAACATTTCTGGTGGAAAGGCTTCATGTATGTATTGCAGAATTTTATAAAGTGCTTCATCTCCTTGACAAAATCACGAAGCGCTCTGACTCGCATCAAGTTCCTAGTGCCCTTTTGGAGGCCATTGTGGCAAGGTTGGGGTTTGTAGTTTGATCACTACGGAGTTGTAGGGTGAGATGTGTGAGGTTCAGAGACGTCCTTCAAATAAACGCATTTAATTTATGGTATTTAGGCCTCACAGAGCTCTGGATAGTTCCCAATGAATCACTTCAGCCATCATCATGGACCTAAGAGATGTTTCAATTTATTCTGAAATATTTTGTTTAATGTGACACATTCAGAACTCGGCCTGGGTCAAATTGTCATTACGCCGGAGTAATCAGATTAATTTTAGTAATTTTGCTTAATTTTGTGACGCAATATTACTGAAAATTATGCGATTACACCAACTCGCATAATTCAGAGTCATTTTAGACAAAAAGACGAGTAGCTGCTGGCAGCTGCTGTTCGTGTTCTGTTGTATTTTGCGGGCCCCGGGGGAAGTGAAGGTCGCAGACCAGTCTTCCCCCGGGGAATTCGCGCAACGACCGGAAGGACATGGTGGGGGTGGGATCATAGGAAAGAGAGGGGCGGGAGTTGGGAGGGTATATAGGTGTCAGGAGAGGAGTATCCGGCCTCTTCCTGACACCTGAGCACCACCGGGGGGAGAAAAAAGTTTGTCCGCCCACCCACCCTACAGACATTAAGCGAAGGGTTGGGATAGATTTTGGGCTGAGCGTGCCAGTTTAGGGCAGGGTTGCAGAGTAGAGGCGTCACGGTACTTTGGAGGGGTGGGTAGTCACATACGGGCGGATCCACCCCTCGGGAGGGGAGAACGGTACACAGGTGACTGATAGCGGGCGCGGGAAGCAATGACCAATGAAGGAAATTACACTGAGGATGCTTGGAGGGCAAGTGATGGGGAGAGGAAGGAGGTCACCGAGTGAATGGGGGAAGAGTCTAACAGGTGAGATGGTTTTGAGAATGGATGAAAGGAGAATGAGTCGGTATGGGTTGGGGAAAGTATATTTATTGCATTTATGTACTGTCGAATAAAGTCTAAATGATTGCAACCATGTCCTAATAAAATGGCCTTTTACGCTTCAAGTAACAGCGTGGAGTGTGGTTCTTGCGCGAAGCTCTATTTTCTTACAACAAAATTAATCTTCGGGTCCATTTTGAAAGCGAAAGTGTATCTTGCACAAAGAAAATATCGATAAAGGCTCAGTTAATGACCTCGTGTATTTGCATAATTTTTCTGTAATTTCGTGTAATTATGCTACTGCAAATTACGCAAATTAAGCCCACCCCTAGAATACCGCTTTGCCTGGTTTTACGATGTTTTGCTTCCGAACCATGCGCCCACAAAATCGCACAAGACGTGTCTCTGTGTACACCCCGGCGTAGAGTTTACCATTGCTCTATTTGCTGAACTCATTCACATTTTCTCTGCCTCCTTGGCGGACGGCGGTGTCGCGAAGAATCACCATTGTAATCAGACAGCACATGACAGGCCAGTGTCATGCAATGTCATTTCTGGTTTCCATTAATTTCAGCGGCACCTTAGGCATGCAAAACCAGGAGAAAAAGAGGGTTATGTGCAAACAGAAATTCAATTTACAATTAGTAGTGCTGACAAGGCATGTGCAGCGGGGGAACCTCTTGTGTATTCTTTGTCAGCCAGGAGGACGTGTGCGCGCTTATAGCTTTGCAGCCATGCAGTGCGCTTTCAGAAAATGGACTTTTAAAAACTGTAACTTCGTTTTAATCCCCACGAGTGCGTGAATATGTAGATTCCCAGTGAATGCTAAAGTGTATTCAGTAATTAAATAAAAGCAATGCAGGTTGTCCACTAATTCTGCAGCTGAGATGTGAGTCTCACAATGGGCGTTTTATAAATGAATCTCTCAGGCACTCAATATTCAGGGCCTTCAGAAGGGGAGCAGCTACAAATCCATCAACACATTACATGATTGGTATCTAGCAGCTATCAACATGTTATTACGTGTCTGCTTGAAAGCAGTTACTCAAAATGTATTCTGGTGGCATTTATGGGTAGTGCATGGCTAGCACTAGAAGTTAGATGTATAAAGCATTCTAATTATATGTGTATGTTGATTTATATAGCGCAAAGCGAACTATTTAGCAAGGGAGCGATGTTCAATAGAAATGGGGGTAAATTAAATTGTGAGGCTGGGAGTATTTTTTGTATTTTTTGGGTGGAGTTTTATATAGCGCGAACTTGACTCAGGGTGCTTTACATAGCACCAGTTACGTTACATGAGGGCACATTCATTTTTTTTTAGGCACGGGGAGATTAAGGGCCATATGTAGGTAGCATCACATTTACCGACTCATAAATACCGAATTTTACCGATTCGGTATTTATGAATCGGTAAATGTGATGTAGGTAATAATTCGGTAATTTTTACCGAATCGGAAAAATTCGGTAATTATGAATCAGTATTTACCGATTCGGTAATGAGGCATACCTTCCCATTGATTCCTATGGGCCTGGAGGCCCATAGGAATCAATGGGAAGGTATGCCTCATTACCGAAACGGTAAATACCGATTCGGTAATGGGGGGAGCATATTCAAGGGTGGCAGGGTGTCACATTGACACCCTGTTGCACCCCTGAATCTTGCATATGTGCACATGTGGCGCACATATATGCCCTAAGGGCATGTATGTCTGCCACATGGCACTCTTAAATCTGCAAAATATTGCTTTTTGCAAGGTATTCGTTATTTATCACCAACCTGTATTTGGTGGTGAATAACGAATTCTTAAAACTATTTTTCACTCTTGAGAGTGCTCCCTACATTCAGGATTCGGTATTTACCGAATCGGTATATTACCGATTCGGTAATTTACAGAATCCTGAAATATGCCTCCTACATCTCAAATAGCTAAATACCGGTCGGTAACGGGATATTTACCAAATTTCGGCCGTTACCGACCGGTATTTAGCTACCTACATGAGGCCCTAAGTGATTTGCCCAGCATCACAGGATGTTGAGCGTCATTGCCGAGACTCGGACCCGGTTCCCCGGCTTTGAGGTCGACTGCTCTAGCCATTAGCATCAGAAGTAAAGAGGCAAATGGAAAGAGTAGGGACAGGTGATGTTCCTGGAGAGGTGAGGGAAAGTTAAGGAGAAGAAGTCCTTTAATTCAGGGTTATCTGGAATTACACGTGATATATATTTATATCAATAGATTTTTATGACTGGACAAGAGACATGGTGACCAGTATAATTTAATATAAGTATGGTTTACCAAGGAAAAGAGATGCTGAAAATACTAAACTTTTTTCACAAGACAGGAGGTAATGGCAATATATTTCTAGGTTTCACATGTATGGCACTTGCGCCATTGATAGTAAATATATTGAATTCAGTATATACCTTAAGGGACTTTGTGTCAGTCTCCTTTAGTCATTGGCTTCTTTTTCTCCGGGACCTTCAGCCATTGGCTCAAGATACTGTCAATCAAAACTTGTCTCAGCATACATGAGTATTACACTCTTCCAGTTTTTACGTTTAGCTTGAGAGTGCAATTGTCAGCAGAACTTCTGTGATCATCAGAATGTGAGCTTTGAGAATCACTGCTGGAGAAGGGCTTTGGCTCCACCCAAATGTTGATTAAATGTTGATTACCTTAGTACAGATTTTGATCAGGGCCGGACTGGCCGTAGCGGGCACCGGGCAATACCCCGGTGCGCCGCACGGGTGGGGGTCGGTTTTGAGCCCCTGGGCCCTGATTTTGATTGGGCAGAAGTTGTGTGCTTCTGCTGAAAAATAGTGATTGTATTGTATTTATGCTTATCACAGTAGCAATGGGTATGGTGACAAACCATTGACCAAGGCTTTAGGCCTGAGTTTTTTTTATTATGAAAAGTTACAAAAAAGGCGTTAGGTCTGACTTTTTTTGTGTGAAAAGTAAATGTTAAAGCCAATAGCCCTTAAAGGGTTGATTGTTATTACTATGTTGAAACTTGTAGACCGGTATTTTATTTAATGAAATCTTACAGAGTACCATAGTAGGAAAGGGTTTTGCTTATCCCTTGTGACAAACTCTAGGAGTAGAAGTTTTGTACTTTGAGGATCCTTGTTTTGCTGTTTTAAGAGGGGCTGTACATTATTTTTCCTAACTGTAATTTTGTACATATTTGTAATTTTATGACTGTATACTAACTGTTGCTTTTTGGCAAAGCTTTTGCTGAAAGCAGGAGGCCTGAGATTATTGAGGTGACAGGCCAGTGATGAATGGTATATGCCTGATAGGCTTATTGTGAAATGCTATGTTGAATGCCATAGTTCTGATCTGTATATTTGGAACATCTATGACAAAAGCTGTATGCTTGGCATGTTTATTGTGAAAAGCATATGTTAAATCCAAAAGGCCTTCAAGAGGGGATTGTTATTAAACTGTGTAAAAACCTGTAGGTAAGTCATTTGTTACAAGGAATCTTGTAGATTACTGTAATAGTCAAGGATTTGATGTTGCTTACCCTCTTTTACAAATCCTGGCGGTAGAAGAATTGTACTGGGATAATCCAGGTTAGGCCTCTTTAGGAGAGGTTGTATTTCTTTTTTTAACTACTATGTTTCTGTAAATACTTGCAATTATATTACTTTATGCTTGATGGTTAACTCGTGGTACAGCTTATTATTGTTTCACCAACTCTAAAATAGGAAACCTTATGTTCAATATGGTAAACTGAGTTGGTTATGGTAATAAGCTAATGAGAACGTCAAAAGGTTTGATTGGTTCATTAGGGACAGTTATATCAGATGTCATCGGTATAATAAATACAAAAAACAGAAGCACATTCCCCCCACTAATATAATCTAAATAGGCAATAAATCCATAAATATAAATATGCCCACAGACCGAGAGAAATAGTTAGATTATTTTTCTTTCATTTTCATTTATTTATCTAAAATGATACTATACATAATAGAAGAATCACTACTAATTAAATACATATAAAACCAAACATTGTAGATTCAATCATGACATAATAAGTGATTTGGAGAACACAATCATATGCCCAACACAAAATACTATAAAATACAATACATATATCAAATTCATACATGTAAAGACCATAATAAACAACAAGGCACAATACAATATAGCATACATAAAACACAATAGATCAAACAAAAAAGCGCCGACGCGCGTTTCGGAGATCCCAAAAATATTTGCAATGAGCTCCTTCCTCAGGGCGCAATTGACATATGAATCTTAATCACGATGTCCAAATAGTTAGTTAGAAACTAAATGCGGTATAATAGGCATAATCTGTTTATTATTGAAAATGACAACAAAGTCAGAAGGCCTGACTTATTTATTGTGAAAAGCATATGTGAAAGTCAATAGGCCTTTAAAGGTGGATTGTTATTGCAGGGCATGTAAGCAGGCATTTAGTTACATTGAGAATCACAGATTAGTGAAGTAGTCACATAGCTTGGTGTTACTTACTTCCTTTGACAAACCCCAAGGGTAGAAGATTTGCACTGTAATCCTCCTTCCTATAGCCTATTAAGAAGGCCTGACAGGGTTGTTGTCTGCATGGTTCTTATATTGAAAACATACACACAAGCATAATAACATCACCATGCATAGACCTTCATAGAGAGTTTTGGGGTCTGCCATCATCAGTCTGGTTGTACGTCAGTCACATTCGGCTTCGCCCCCTAACAGACTACTGCACTAGTTCTTAAACTTTTGACTTCTGTGGATCTACATTGAATCATTACTGTAGTCTGGGAACCCCCACTGAATCATTATTGGAATTCAGGGACACCACTGAGTCATTATTGGAATCCCGAGACCACAACGTAGGCAATTTTGATGACTTGAAAGGCAAAACAATGCACAAAAATCATCCATCATTCATACTACATTCTGTTCAGTACACTAGCCTTACTCCCACAAATCATCTGGGAATATCAACTTTTTTTTTAGCCTCCAGTCTCAAATTCTTATCACATTTATAGAACATTTAAAATGTTTCAATTTTACATTTTACTTCTCTATTTATGTACACTGTAGCAGTCTGACAATATTATTTCATGTTCTACGGTGCCGCAGAAACCCTGCATAGGCGTTGCGGACTCCATGGGGTCCCTGTACCATCGGTTGGGAACCATTGGTCTACTGCATCGGGCAATGAATGAACCATTCCTGCCATTTGCTATATTGCCTTGTGAGTAATGGCATTTAGCCTGGTCACATGTGTATATGTGTCTGAAAATAAGTGTGCTTCAGTGCCTGGACTGTTGACCAGTTCTATGAATTTCCATGTTTTACTTTTATGGTCCCACACATTATTTTGTAATGCTCCTCAGATGGTATGCACACTTGCCATTTATTTCATCTGCAGTGTGCTGCCTTTTTTCATGGTGCTGTTACTATTACTAAACTTGGTGGTCGTCTTGGGATGGTATAGTAAGTAGTGCATCATAGTTTTTACTGTTTCAAGATTGCTATAATTTTTAGAAGCAGTAGTTTAGCCACCATGCAGCAGTACAACTGTGATACATTATATACTTTAGCATTGAAAGATGACTCTCCAGAGTGTAGTTAACTCAGCGGCCATCATAGAATAGTATTCTTCACAGTGTATCTTTGTTTGTATTGCTGCAAGATGGCCAACACGTTGCTTCTAAACATCGCAGTTCCCTCCCATCCTCCTTCCCATTATGCTTTTTGTCCTCCCCACCTACCATAAGAAGGGAAAAAAAGTGTTGGCTGCGCTCTCGTGGTGGGGGGCCAGCAGTCGTGGGGGAGTCTCCACATTCGGGGCATAATCTCTGTGATGAAATTTTCATTGTGGAGATTCCGTCTGAGAGCGGAGACTCCCACACTACTGTGGGGCCTCCACCACGAGTACAGAGGCCCTTTGTGAATTAGGCTCATTGTCTATGAATTCACAGGTACATTGCTCACCCATGTTAGAAAAAGGTTCCATATGGTGAGTAGAACACACTTCCAACAGATGCAGCAGCCTGTCAGTTGAATATGTTTACTGAAACCTTGTGATAAGGAACTAATGAAGAGCTAGAGTGCTAACATTCCACATTCATGAAAAATATGACCCATGCCTGAACACAATGCTGCTGAAACAGATGCTGCTGAGTTGAAAGCATTACCAATGAAAGATACTGCAGAAAACTACCAAAATGAGGGGCTTAATTTTGTCATTGAAATACTTGTTAGTATTCCAAAAACATAAAATAAGAAGTCAGTTTCTATAAAGTCTCAAATATCTTTCTCATCCACTTGAGAAATAAAAGTCCAGCATGCTAATTGAAACATCTGTCTCCATGAGGGAACCATTCTTTTTTGCTAGCTTTCGCAGATATCAACATGGTAACATTGTCTGCGCATATTGGACAAGAGAAAATTTGAACTGAGTTTCTTCATAAGTAGAACCAAGGAAAAGTTCATCCATGATTGCCTCTAAAATATCATTGCTTAATACCCCAACAAATCCTCAGTACAGCAGTATTGAACAAATAGGAGAAAACAACAAAATATTAACACTGTCGGTAAATATAAGCAAGGCAGTATTGAAGTTGAGAGCACTGATTCTGCAGCGAGTTGTTGAATAACCACTCGATTGGGCCCCGTTTTCCATGCAGCTCCAGCACGGACAGCTAATCCTAGCTTATCAATTTATATTGATGGTAATTTAGTTGGTAAGAAAGCAAATAATTCACCCTATCAATTGGTCAAATGAATGATCTATTATTGATAATATTCCAGAACTAACTTCTATATAATCTTCAGACTTGGATCCTGTGGGAATTGTTGATAGAGAGTATGGGTTTGAGGTGACTTCACCAAAGTTTTTCCCTTCCTGATTAAGTCTGTGTAGAAGATGACTCTGAATTAAAGTTAGAACGGCTTACCTTGATCACAGAGAATTGTATCATGAATATTTTGCCAAGTGACTCCAATTTGTTTCACTAACCATGGGGGATCGGTGCAAATGTAGGTGACTTTGCTTGAGTTGAGTAACTATATCAATAATAAGGGGGTGATGTAGGTGGTGCCTCTACCAAAATGACACCTTTGAGTGATCATTTTGAACACAGATTCCAAAGGGAGAAATCACTAACATTATAATAGTAGTGAAAGGTGTTTGAGCAATAATATATTAAATGCCCTCATTCCATTTGGGAGTGATGAATACAGTGGTTTAACTGATGTTTCTGAACATTCTGGGCTCTCTTACAACCCTGATATTCTATCTCGAAATGTTCATGAAGCTCATTGTATCAATTATACTCATTTAGATGGAGTTTTTCAACATTATGATAGTCTGTTGTTGAAGGAGGCATGGCCAAGGGAATGCCCCTCTATTTTGGGTTTTGTCTTGGCCGACAAGCTTGCAATACATAAGTCCCAAGGCTTTCCATTTTGGATGTATGATGCGACATCGCAAACGTTTACATCGCATCCCTTTACATCGCATCTTCACATCGCATGCACATGTACAACGCAATCTTTCACCACGCAAACCATTACTTAGCTTACGCATTCAAACACATGCAAAACACATTTACAATGCACACAAACACCCCGCATGGTTTAACATCCCAATTTTTTCCGAAATACCCCCTACATAACACACACTTGCCTAAAGCCTAAAAAAGTACCCTACACTTCCCTAAACCCTAAGCCCTAACCCCTAATACACTACGCTAAACACACTGCCCTAAACCCTAATCACTACACTGTCAGCACAATCCCTTGCCACTGCCCTAAACCCTAAACACTAATCTCCAGACACTGCCCTAAACCCTAAACACTACACTGTCATCACAATCCCCAGCCACTGCCCTAAACCCTAAACACTACACTGTCCACACAATCTCCAGACACTGCCCTAAACCCTAATCTCCAGACACTGCCCTAAACCCTAATCTCCAGACACTGCTAATCTCCATACACTGCCCTAAACCCTAATCTCCACACACTGCCCTAAACCCTAAACTTTAAGCCCCCTTACCTCTTTCTCCTCGCGTCGGTCCAGTGCTCCTCCGCCTCTTCCCCGGTGCTTATCCGTGCCGCCCGCCGCGCGTCTATTACACCACATATGATCTAAAAGCGTATGCGTGGTAAATGCGCTTGCGATGTACTAGTGCGCGGCGTAATTGTCTGCGTCCTAACGTCGCATGCATTGTAACGCTTGTGACGTAAACGCATGCGACCTAACGCATGCGTTGTAATGGATGTAACCCTCCATTTTGTGGTCTACTAACACTTGTTTCAGCAAAAAGAACTAAGGGCCTGATTTAAAGTGAGGCACTTATACCTCTGTCTGTCAGGGTGGTGGATGACACTATGTCAACTAACCCAATGGACAGAGGGCCACCATATTTACAGACCACCACGAGCCCAGCAGTCATTTCTGTGCATTTGCAGGAACTGCCATGGCAGCTTCTGTGAAGAACATTGGTGGCTGCTTAGGACAGAATTAGTGGGGTGGAGGGAGAGAGGGATGGAGGAAAAAAAGAAACTATGACTTCCCTGCCGGCCACTGTCTCTCTTCTGTCTTCTTCTGTTCCTAACTCCTGGCAGCACACAGGCTCCCAGACACCCCTAATCAAATCCCAATGCTGCTGGCATGCAGGTAATAGTAATACCAGGGAAACATCGTTTACATCGCATTCAGTACAACGCGATGCTGTTACATCGTGGTCGTTACAACGAACGCATGTAACCACGCGATGCCATTACAACGCAAGTCTTTACATCGACTTGCGCTAGATGGCGTGCTAACATTACAAATAGTGTAGTTTACTATCCCAACACCTTCCCTACTGTTAAGTGGACTGGAGTTGAAATAGTAAATTACGCTTTTCTAATGTTAGCACGCCATCTAGCGCAAGTCGATGTAAAGACTTGCGTTGTAATGGCATCGTGTGGTTACATGCGTCCGTTGTAACGACCGCGATGTAACTGCACGCGTTGTAATGACTCGCGTTGTTACGTCATACATCCGTAATACCAGCATGAGATCAGCATCGTGATTGGTTTGAGGGGCCTGGTTTGCCGCTCAGACAGTGCCTGGGAGGCTGGGACTGTTCTCCACCCAGCTGTGCAACACAGCCAGGAGGAGAAATGCAAAGTGCATGTCAGTTTGGCCCTTCTAAGGCGGCTGGCCAAGCCGACATGCGCACTTCTGGTGCCCACCACTCCTCCTCCCTGCTCTGTCAGTTAGCCCAGCCCGCTCTGCCCTAGACTGGCTCTTCTGAAAAATAAAATGAAAATAACATTGTGCTATTATCATTTTATTTTTCCTTTTTGCAGTGCTGAGAGAGCAGTGGGGCGATGCTCCTCTGCCTTAACAAAGGAGCCACCGCTGGTAAAAACACTCAAAGTTTGGTGTGCGCCTCCTGTCTTTTAGGTGTCATGCACCAAACTTTTGTCTTCCCAAAGCAGGAGTTTGTTCATGAAAAACAAAAAACAAAAAATGGCCCCCAAACCATAGGAGTTTTATTCCAGGAGTGGGGAGGTCATTGTTTATTTTCCTCTCTGTGACTGCTGGGTTTAGCTGGTGTTGATGTACACAAAAAGAAGATGACCATCCGCTTTTAAAAGGCGAGGTGGTTCCAATAGCTCCTATTCCACTGGCTGTTGGAGTACGTTTTCTGACAGCAGTGCCAGTGGCACCACCATTGGAAAACCGACAGCCCACCTGATTAATATACTGAGCAGACGGCTTGGCTGGTTTGGCAGACTGGGTACTTCATCACATTTGTGATGGAGTACCCTGTCCGCTAAACTCTAAACCAGGCTAAAAGTCTGATACTTCAATCATTTAGTAGGAAGCCAGTGTTTGGCCTTTTTACTGAACACAGATTCTAGCAAAAAGTGTATTCATTCCATACAGATGCTTCATTTTAAAATCTACATCCCTCCAAAAGTGTTGCTTTGGCCTCTGAGCAAGCACAACAGTTGGAAATAGTTTTGTTACTTACTTACTTACTAGATGTGTTAGGTTTAACTCTTACTTACCCTAAACTGCTATTTATGGTGGCAGGAGAACTCATTTCAGATTTACCCTTTGGTTTATGATTCGAGTTTGCAAGGCTTATTAACCTCATATTTGCTACCAGAAGCCCAGTTTTCTTCATCACTCGGTTTGAGCTCTTTCTTGATAATTGCTGATGTTATGTTCAGGTTGAGCTTAATCTGAGCTATCCACAAAGATAAATTACACTTGTGAGTAATTTACAGGTGTAATTTACTCTCACTATTTTGAGTAGTTTTGCTACTTTTTGGCTATAAATCGATTCTGTGTTTAAAGTCTGGACCCGAAAAAGGAGTGGAGCCAAATTTACGAGTGTAAGTTACTGCTGCCAAAACGAAACAGTAATAAGACCAGAACCACACATGGCCAACCACTGATACTGCAGCACTTTCCCTTAGAAAATAATGGAAGTAGGGGCTTAAAATAATACCTCATAGTAAATAATATTTAATTAAATTACATTATTTAAGATAGTTAAAAATATAACTAAATATCATTTAATGCTTAAAATAAATAGTACATTTATTATTTAATTAGAACATATTTGAAGAACTTATTTTATTTGAAAATGTATGTACCTTTAATGAATTTTGAATTAAAATATAAATAAGTTACTCTTTATTTATACATCACTTTTAATAATTATTAATTGTTGCTAAATTGATTCCACCCATTTAGTATGCCCAGATTTTTTTGCTTTTTGATCAAGGCGTTTTAAACGTATTACTCTGGGTGTGTCTCACATTTGACAATCAATTGATAAATGGACTGCGCATGTTTACTGCCAATGTCCGCCTTTTAAGATAAGGACACTTCGATGCAGCAAGAGTAAGGGGCACCTGGCTTGTTACACGTGAACACGTGTGCATATGTATGTGGGCTGCACGTGTGAGAGTACCATTGTGCGCAGCCTGGTAACTGTGCACAGGTAGCCTAGCACAAAGGGGACTCTGCAGGGTTAGCTATTGGCCTGAGGTAGGCCTTATAATTTTAGCAGGAACTCATAGATAAAGTCAGTATGGTTTACTGTTTTGTCTGCAGTGATTCTTTATTGTATACATAGGGGGAAATCTGCTTTAGAGTGCAGTTTCTCTCCTTTGGCTTACAAAGTCCAGCAAGATATCAAACTGGAGTGACAAGTGTGCACCAAGAATGATTATGCAAGTACCATAGGAGAGATATGTACATCTTATGGGTCCACCCGTAATTTTCAGATTTCTCTGGCCCGTGATCATAGCCTAGGTCTTTTGTCACCCTGCTGGGCCAAGTTGATTAGATTGCTCCACAACAGAAGGAACAAAGACCTCCTCACACAAAAGGAGTAATTAACAGTGCTTTTCTAAGCTCCTGAGAAAGGAAGGAGCGCTGAAGAAAATCTTCATCTATTAATTATCTGTTACACTGTACCAGGACTGGGACAGCCCAGGCTCACTGATCAAAGGGCGATGCCCAAACAACTGGAGCCAACAGAGGAGGAGGCTCCTTTTTGAAGTTTTGGTAGGAAAGGCTCTGGCAGTAATGTCAGTAAGGGGTGGTGCGGAGGCTCCCAGAGGAAATGTGATCAGTAACTTCAGGATGGCACCATCTAAAATTGTCCCAGCATGCTGTGCAGGAGGGTGGGACAGGTTGAAGAGGTGATGTGGCACCCTAGGATTGGCCAGGGATGACTGCCTGCTAGAACCTTCTACACCATTTACAACTTTTGCACAACGGGGAGAGAGTGCATTTTGCTTTAGAACTCTGGACACTGGGGCTGCGACTGTGCCAGCAGCCAAAACACAAAGGCCAAATCCCCTGATGCCCTAAAGGACTAAGGATTCCACCCCCAGTTGACCCCAGGACCAGTGGGTAACACCAAGGGCCAATGAGGCTGGCCCCTTACATCCAGAGGACCAGTTGGGGGAGATCAGTGTTTCTGTGCCACAGGAGGAAGAGAGGTGCACCAGAGCCACCTGGAGAAAAATTAGCCCAAGATCGTCCAAATTGGCCCAACGGGCCTGAGTTACGACCTTTTGAAGCTCTTTGACACTCTTCAAGAAGCAAAGCGTGTCAGGCTCTGCCACATCTTTAAAATTTCCCCCTGGAATGGCACAATCCCCAGGAGACAGCACAAGAATGATTTATTTGTTCAGTGGAGGGGGTGTGCATGGGCCCCCCTCCCGGCATCTTCACAGCCCCATCTCCCCAGCGGCTGATGCAGGAAGGCGCAGTGGCCACCTCCAGCAAGGAGAAGGGGCCTGTGACCCCCATCTCCCACCCTTCGTGCCTGTGTCTGGAGGGAAGGACAGCCATTGCAATCTAGGCACCCGGCCAGCATGGAGCGGGCAGGGTTATTAAGAAGGACAACTCCTGTGCCAGGAAGGACAGAGCCAGTCATGTGGTGAGCAGGCCAGGCCATGTGCGAGTGGGCGCCCCACGTGGCACCAATGAATCTGATGATGGGTGGGTACGGCCACATACCAAAAGCAGATAAAAACAAAAGGAGAAAAGTGGTGTCAGGCCTCTTGCCAAAAAAGGAAAAAGCAGCTCTCCCCACTGCAGCTGGAGAGCCGCTCATTAATATTCTTCTTCTCTCCCGGACCGGGAGCACCCCATAATTCCCTGCGGGACCTCTTCTACATATAGAATTGTGCCGGTGATGGCCCCAGGAGGACATGAGCACCGTTGGAAGCATTGTGGGACTGCAGGAGCAGGTGAGTAAGTTAAGCTGTGACCCTAAGTTTGCAAGATCTACAAAATGCAGAGCGTCCTTATAATCAAAACATCTTACATCACCTGAATAAGCTGAGGCAGAGCTGGTTTGATGTATTCAAGGACGAATGTTCTAATGAATGTACTTTTAAATATAGATCTCAGGTTTCTCCTACTGATTATATTTTGCATTTGCATCCCATTTCTTCTATTGCCCTGATTTTAAAATAAAAGCAACAGAAGGTAGAGGCCATTGGCCTTTGCATCTAATTATTATTGGGTTTCAGCCTACTGAATAGGATAAAGTTGTAGTGATCCCAGTAGAAAATTACCAACAACTTCATACCAGGTTTGATGAAAATTAAAAAATATCAATTTAATGTGACTTCAGGTCTAGACTTTGGTTCTCCTCTGGAGATGTTTGATTGGCTTGACGGTTGATTTCTGTAACGGTATCTTGTTTAGTAGTAATGCAGAGAGTCCTTATAATCAACACAGCTTACATCAGCTGATTAGCTGAGGCAGAGCTGGTTTGATGTGTTTCACTATGCAGTAAAAATGGCAGAAAGTAGAATGGTTGTGGGGAATCAGTCGTGATCTGCTTATAATACATGATACAAAGATCTAAAAAGGCAATACAAATCTTTTCGGAAGGAAAATAAATATATATATATTTTCAAATTAACTGGGCAAAAATGTGGGAGATGGCTGAAGCCGAGGCTGTAAAGGTTTTCTGGTGCCTGGTAGATTGTGAGACCTCTGGCCTACTGATTTCCTTAGAATGTGTTGTTACAGAAGACAAAGGGTTTTTTAAAACTGTATGGCTAGGCTGCAGGGGCAGACCTGTAGACATGCATTCCATTGTCACTTTAGCCATGGCACAATATGTGCTGCAGTCCACTAATGAGATTTAACTTACCTGCCCTGGGAACCCTTTTGTACCATATACTAGGGACTTATAGGTATGTTAAACATGCCAAATTAGGAGTGTAGCCAATTTCAACATGTTTTAAGGGTTGGAGATCATGAAATTGGCTCTGTGCTGCAGTATCCCAGTGCACACACCAGAAAAATCTAGCAAAAAATGGAGATGACCATGCAAAAGGGGGCTTTTACCTACACAGGCATCTGAGCTAAAAAAGGCAACAGCCATTCCCTTGGAAGTTCTTGATTTTCAGCAGAGAGGATGTGGGAAAGCTCTCTGTATGGTAGGGTTAGTTCCATCCTCACCTCCTCTTGTCAGGTCCACTCCCCATGGCACATTGGACCTCATCAACAGTTTTTGGCATACCCCCCAAAGTCTCCCTTCAACAGTACTGCAACCCTGCCACTTGGGGAACACTTATCTTCTGACTCAATTTGGGATAGAGCTATCCCTTGCCTACCCACAGAGGCAACTCAACAGCTAAATAGCACCAACATGGCCAACAAGGAGATGTGGTCCATCCTGCCTCCAAGTCAGGCTTTCATCCCCCAAGTGAGGGCTAGAGCTGTCCCTAAGGCAAGTAACCTTTGAAGCCCACTGACAGCTATCAGGAACCAGGCTCCTAGCCCTCCACTGACAAGTGGAAGCTTAAATCTGGTGCTGGGGGTAGACCTCACTTCTAGCCTTGGTGCTGGCAAGAAGTCACCCGTTTGCTTGTGAGATCCCTTTCACTTCTTAGGTCTTTCAGAGTGGGGGGACTACAGGCTTACATTGAAGACACCCTCCTTTCATGCTCACATCTGTCTTCTTAGGGTCTGTACCCTGAGAATGAGAAGATGCCTGGAAATCCTGGACTTCCGTGGTGGACACACAGTCCCCCTCAAGGGTGACACAGTCTGGAAGTGTCTTCATGGAGTCTACCTGACCTGGTTCTTATGATCTCAGTTGCTGGAACAGTTCAGGCAGCACCTCTAGGTCAGTATGTGCCTCACCAGTGTCAGTCCCGTGGTCCTCTAATCCCAGAGCAGGTAACTCCTGTCTCTCCAGTCCTCCCATATGGGTGGCCTCCTGTTCTTCTCCATTCTTCTTCTCCATGGCCTCTGTACCCTTCACTTAGGGACAGCACCCTTAAAAATCTAGATTTTTGAGAAACCCTGTGTGCCTGTCCTCTTTCTAGCTCCTCTGTCACCTCTGGGAGCTCATTGCCAAGGGTGCAGTCTAGGGGTAGGTCAAGACTAAAAACTACCCTCCTCTAGTCTAATAACCCTTGCCATTCTAAGCATACCTGGGCCACAGAACTGGCAGATTCCCAACCATGGGTGTTCCTCATCCTGCAAACCTCCCCAGGTCTATACTGATCTGAGGAAACCAGCCTGTCCAACACCATGGTCTTACTATCACCTGTATCCATCAGGGCAGTGAAAGGGACCCCATTCACTGTGATCCTGTGGAAATAATTACCACCATCCTCAGAGATCACCAGCCTCTGGTCCACATCCCACATAAAGGATAATAAGACCTCCTCTGGGCAATCCTCCCCAAAGCTATACTAGTCGGTCTTGAGGAGTGCCCATCCGTGTTAGCTTTAAATCTGGGCTAGGCATGAGGCATCTCCCATTTTGTTTCCTGGCTGCTGACAGTCAAGGCACTTACCCTTCTCTAAGGGTTTCTCTCTCTAGGTGTTCCCACATTCATGCTGCTTGAGAGTGGCTTGGGACTCTTTCCCTTTGTCAGATGTTTAGGGTCCTAAAGAGTTTTCTTTTTGAGGCTTGTTGCTCCCCTCCTTTAGCATATGTGGGCTGCCCCACCCTTGTTGGGATCACCCCTGGGATCTTTTGATAACACTTATGAATACCCACTCAACAGCTGCCCTTCTACGTTTTCTGGGGTCAGTCACCTTGGAGTCCACTAGATGCTGGTGTAACTCTGCAGAGCAATTACTCAAGTTGTGCTCGGATATAATCAAATTACACAGCCCATCATGTCTCAACTGTGTTGCCTTTCACCCAGCCCTTCAGTGCTTTTATGGCAATGTCCACAAAAAATGCCTAAGTTTGTTGTGACTCTTTGTGTGTATCCCAGAATTGTTTCCTATACTCTTCAAATGTAATGTAATGTAAGGTGGATTGTAGAGCACTGCTTGTCATCTGTGAGGGTATCCAGTTGCTATGTAAGGAGGCATGTGGTGAGACTGTGCCGGAGTACAGGCAGTCTCGATGGTCCGCAAAGAAGCCTAATTGAAACGCCAGGTCTTCAGCTTCTTGCAGAATTCAAGAAGGAGGAGGCCGAGATGTGTTGGGGGCGATCGTGCAGGATTTAGCGACTTGGTAGATGAATGATTGACCTCCTGTTCTGCTTCTGTACATGCGGTGTGTGTGTGTGTGCAAGTGAGAGTGATGCTGAGCAAAGTTGTCTGATGGGTTTGTGGAAGTTAAGCCAGTGATTGAGTTATGCGGGTTCCATGTGGTGTAGTGACTTGAATGCATGTGTGAGAAGTTTGAACTGGCAGTGCATCTGGTTGGGGAGCCTGTGGCACTCTTGGAGGAGAAGTGTGGGTTTGGCGCGGGAGGTCGAGGATGAGTTTGGCAGTGGCATTTTGGATGGTTTAAAGTCTGTGAGCAAGATGAATTGGGATGGCGGCGTAGAGTGTGTTGCCGTAGTCCTACCTGCTTGCGATTAAGGGCTGTGCGATAGTATGTCTGGTGTCCAGTGGGAACCACTTGAAGATCTTATGTAACATGCGGGGGTGTGGATGCATGAAGAGGTGGGACTTCATAATGATGTTGGTAACCAGGTTGAGGTCTAGGGTTCTAGCTTGGTCAGTTGGGGTGGGTGTGGGTCCAGGCTCAGCGGGCCACCAAAGTCAGCTCTTATTCCTGAAGATCAGCACTTTAATTTTGTCGGTATTGAACTTGAGGCCGTTTTTTTTTTAATCTAGTTAGCCACGCTGGTCATGCATTATTTGAAGTTTGTCTGGATGGTGATGGTGTCATCTCAGAGCAAAAATATGAGCTGGGTGGGAGACCAAATATGTGCACTAGTGCATCTTTCATGTAGGTGTACGAGTCAACTGCCCCCTCTTCTAGAGTCGGGAGTGTATCCTCCCCAGTGTTGGTACTTACTGCCCCAGTAAGTCTCTCCAATGCTGTTGACCCACCATGCACATTTTCAATGCCCATTCATGGGAGGCATATCATTTATCAATGTCATCCCTTACCACAAAGCTAGGCACAATATTTTGAGCAAGTGAGTGGTTTGTGCTCCACCTGCACCGTAGACACTTCATCATTGTTGCCACCATCTTCATAGGACATCAGGCCCAGTATGGTCATCTTCTCTTCTAAGGACGTTTCTTCTCCTCCATCATAATCATCTTCTTCTCCTGGGCTAGGGCAACCAACTGGGCTTGAAGGTGCCTCTCTGCCTGGTTTTCCTGAACCTCAAATTGGCAAGCTGCCAGTTGCGAGCACTTTACCCTGTTGGTACGGTCAATCGATCAATCGGTAGATTTGTAGAGCGCTTCTTGTCCCCTGTAAGAGCATTCAGGCCTTCATTTTCCGAACTAGAAAGTGCACATGAGAATCTTCTTTACGACAGAACATCCTTGGCTTCTACCCCTCCTGGGGATTCATCAGCCTTTTCATCATTCCAATCTGAGGTGACCTGTAACTTTTGGAACACCTCTCAGGCCGTGAGGGCCTTCACATAGTCCCTTTGCATGAGTTTCTGGCCCAACTTCAATTTCTTGTCTCTGCTAACGGGTTAAATTCCACCTCTGTGATAGTTTCCAGGTTAGAAAGATCCACCTCCATGCTTTCTTAGATTGTTAAAAGGTGAAAAATGGAGTCACAAATTATTTAGAAATTTTTAAATGGCCCCATCAAAGACCTGACGCCAATTAAAAATATATATATATTTTTTTCTGATCAATTTAGGGAGTTTTAATTTCCAACTTAATAGCGGAGTGATACTACTAAATATAAGTTCTGGATCCCACCGCTGTATACCAATGTGAGAAAGTGGATTATTGGTTGGTAAGGATGGTAGCCCACCACAGGAAACAATGTCACAATTCTTGTTAGGTCTAGTAAAGGTTACATTAATTTAAACTAGAGATAAAAATAATATCTGTGTCAGAGAGCAGAAGGGCTTAATTTAAGTGAATGTGTAAAGCATTTAGAAGAACCAAAACAGATAAAAAGTCAAAAAACACAACAATACAAATCCTACTCCAAATTATAAGAATGGGCAATATTTTAATGAACTACATGACCCGAACCATCAAAAATCCAATAGGAAGAACTGGAGATATAATTTTTTTGATTTTTAGATATAAATAGCACCACAAATCGCCTCCGCGGGCAAATGGTTGATCTAGACTGGGACAAGGGAAAGATTTAAAGCTGACTACAGTGGAGTGTGGGTTCGACACAGAGAACAGTTTGTTATGGTCAGATGATTTACCTTCTCTCAAATGGAAGTAAAAAGAATCCTCAGCAGGCTTACTCCAGAGGAAGCCACCAGCATGGTCCAATTGGAACTTGCCTTTAAGTGGGCTTCTGTTAGCTTTTATGTCCCTGTAACTTAACAGAATATCAACCAACTGACCCTTGGAGTCCACTTCTCTGGAGCAGTTCTACCCCTTAGGGGTCCCCTCACAAAAGACAACAGCAGGTGCAGTATTTCTTCTGTCTTCCACATGCCCAGAGGTTTTCTAAAGAGGGCAGTGGGGTGCCAGCATGTGGGTGGGGAAAACTCCCACCCACTTTCTAATCATTGAAGTAGAAATTCCCAGAGGTGACCCTAACCACTTTTGTATAAACTAATAGGGGGTTTTACTATAAATTAGCCCACAGTGTCTCTTTCTGTCTAAATCTAACACGGCTGAACATTTCATCCCCCGAGCAGGGCTCCTGTGCACACCCACAAGTGTGGATATGATAATGGCCAAACACTACCTTGTGGTCACAAAAAACTGGTTCTAGAATTGGTGCCTGTCTGGCTAGCAGGACAATACAGAGGCAGGCCCAGGTGTGAGCTACATCTGCCTGTGACAGTAAATGCACCATCTGAGGCTAATTAAGTTCCTGAGCACAGCCCAGATAGCCATCCAGTCAGGGTGAAAACATCTCCCTACACCCAATCCCTGTGTCCACTGTCAGGGAGCAATACTGATCTCAGTACAAGAGAGCCATTAACGGTCAGGTGACACTGAACACTGGCAGAGAGGTACATTTGGCTTAGGCGGGAAAATTACAACTTTCTATAAGTGTGATTTTCAAAATTGTAATAGAAAATCTGACTTGAGCAATTGGATTTTAAATCACTATTAAAATGAGACCTTAAATCATTTTTATCTAGCTATTCCAAATCTGAAAGTATGCTTGGTAAGGTGTTATAATGTAACCCAGTGCTCTTCTAAGGGAGAGTTAACCTTCCCACAATGATAAATGACTTGGGAAGTTTTTCACTAGCAGTACATGTAAGAGATAAGTGCACATTCCCTTCTTTTTCAATAACATGCACCCTGCCTTATAGGCTTTTAGGACCTACTTTAGAGATTACTTATAAGCATTAAAAAGGAACGTATAGGCCTGCCTAAAGGTTTATTTTGCCAGGTTTCATTGCCAATTTTAAAACTGCATACACAGGCTACAGTGGTTGGCCTGAAGACATTCTTTGCATTTTCACTTTAGTGGTGACACGATATGTGCTGCAGTTCACTAGTGACATTTACTTTACAGGACCTGTGCACATTTTTGTACCATATAGTAGTGCAGCCAATTTCAACATGTCTTAGGGGTCAGGGCACATTCACTGCTCAGAGGTGTCTAGGTGTGCAGAATCCAAAAACTAGCAGAAAAATCTAGTACAAAATGTGGATGGAACCCTTAAAAAGGAGCATTTTCCTAAAGTGAAACATACTTGGCTCAGTTAATGGTCGAAACAGCATAGATAGATGCTGATGTACTATTAACAAAAGAATGGTTTGTGTGATTTGTCATATAAAATTATGAGTTACAAGCATAAAGTTAAAACATGATCAAAATAATTATTTCACTTCTAATTACATAGCCTTTGTAATTTGTAAACTAATCACTATTACCATTGGACATTTAATTCAACCGATCATAATAATCATGTGGGCATTTAATAAAGAAATAGATTTTCACCTAGATCCCAATTAGAGTTGCACGAAATTGGAGGGGTGCAAACTCCACATCTTTAACGCCGGTACAGTGCAGTAACACCCTTCCATTACTTTGCAAATGCAAGTTAACCCCCCAAGCAATGGGAAATAACCATGTAGGCCAGATTGTCCTGGGTTAAATTCTACACGGGATTCCCTTTTTCATGAAGATGAAATCTCCCATTTGTCACCTGCTTAGAGCCTGTGCAGGGGTGGAGGTATGTCAGATGGCAGGAGAGGCCTTTGTGAGGCAGGGGTGTTCTGTGCCCCTCCTATGCATGCTGTGGTAGAGGGTCGGGTGGGAGCTCAGGCTGGGTGGTGTGTGCAACCTGAGCTACATTCGATATTACTGCCTTTCTTTTCTGGCTGACAATATTAGGCCCAGTGATTCTAGATCCTGTAAATGAAATGCAGAAACACCGAGACAGGTATAATAAGGTATCCCACTGAGTCACGCAGCTCCACCCAGCTCAGAATGTGCCTCGTAGTCTACTAACAGTCCTCTGGGCATATGAATACTCAAATAGATGAAACTGAGGGTTGAAGGATGTCTACAGGCTCCAGTGCTCTGTAAAGTCAATATTTCAGGGTGCAGAAAAGGCAAAAAGTGTGGAGACTTACAGGAGGACTGATGGAATTACTCACACCCAGCTACTGCTGTTAGTTAAACAGGTACAGCCTGAATGTCCAAGTGCAGTTACACAGGTCCAGGTAGAGCCTTCCATGCCTTAGTGCTGCCATTGTGCGATAGGTCCAGGATCCTATTCACAGCCTCAGGCTCTTTCAGATCCCCTCTTGTGCTTCACCAACCTCCTGTCCTGTGGCCTGGAATAGGTGTGGCAGGGAGGTTCATATGCCAGGAAGGACCTCTCACTTTCCATGCAGGCCACTACTTTGGTGAGTACCACCTGCTGCACTCGGGCAGGTGACTGGGATTTCAAGCAAAGGATCTTGAAATACCAACTATCGTATTAAAAATAATAATAAGTATTTTCTATTCCAGGTATCCCCCAGCTTGAGTTACATGTGGCAGTCAAAGAATCAAAAAGTGAATACGTAGGATCAGTAAAAAGCTCAATTCCTATGACACACATTTAATTTATATTTTTATGTTCTGCAATGTGATAATCAAGCTTACATGTATATAGTTGCAGTTTTTTACTTTCAACGATTGCTTAATTTTACATTGGCATGTTATTGGTTTCTATACGTTTCTAGAAAGTTGGACAACTGTGTGTCTTGTTTACTGTTGTTATTTATAAAAAAAATACAATATCATGTAATGAAATTAATTGAAGGGGCATCAGGCCACATTTGGTTAATTGTTTTTGCTGAGAGTTTCCAGCAATAAGATTATGTTACAAAGGCTGAGGATGGAGACAGAAGGGCTGAGATGAATCTTCATGCCAGGCGGCACTTGGACAGGTCGCATACAATCATACCTCCAGTCTCAAAGAAAGGCTGCCAGGACTGGGTGCATTTAAGCCTTCGCTCACTGACCTATCAGTGCAGCTGGCTTCATGAGATGAGAAAATCAGACCTCGTGACTGTGCTAAACATAAGACCTATTGTAAAAACAAGTATTCGAATGTGTACCATCTCTGAAACTCTAAATAGGTTTTATTTTCTGCTGTGCTAGGATTTGATTAGGGCTTAGAGGTGGCAGAATGAGGGTAGGATTGCTATAAACCTTACCTGAAACACCTCTTGCTCAGATATTTTCCAGTGGGTTGTGAAATTGTTGCAGTACAACTGGTTTTCTAATTTGACTGGCACATTGACTAAGTCCTTGATGCTATGGGGTCTAGAAAAACGGACCTCTGTGTTCCTGGAAAATCTAGAAAACTTCCCAATCTCCCAGCACACTTGTTCTCTTGCCACCAGCTCAGAGTGAAAGCCAACATGGGGTGATCTCCCTGCACAGACTCCAGCCTCGCCAGTATCTCCAGCTCATTCTGGTGTGGAACATAAAAATGTAGGGTCCAAGGGAGGGCCATCAAATTGAAGCTTATCACTCTGCACTCCTGCTCTTTCTGTAATCCAGAGAAGGGAAACATGCCACAGTGTCGTGTAGTCTCCAGATAGGCTGTTTAACTTCTGCTGCGGACCAGAGACAGTAGTAGAAAGAGCTCCCAAAACTTTGAATTTTTCAGATTAAATACTCAATAAAAGGTTTCTGATAGACCTAAGGAGAGGCAAGCAGCATTAATACCACAGTTCTATCCTAGTTGCACAACTAAAGTTCCATAAATGCCTACCTTCCGCACCCTAGCCAGAAGTAAATATGCATCAGGTCAGGGATCAGCGGCTTGCCGGCACAGCTAAGCGCAGTGGGGCGGGGCAGGACGCAGCGAGGGAGAAGTCGACAGATGACGGAATAGATATTATTTATTTAATTATACTTATTCCGTCGTCTGTCGACTTCCCCCACTTCCCACCCCGCCCCACCTCCGCCCCCGCGTTGACCTGTGCCGCACCCCGCTGTCATTGATGTGCGTGTCTTAGGACTTGCATCCTTGGAGCTGAGGATTGTGATGCTTACTATCCTTGCACTCTTCCTGGTAAAGGGATGCACAGACCCAACTTTGAACCAACATGGTGCACTGAAAATCCAATGAAAATGTTTTTGTCTCAATTTTGGGTCCTAGTTCGCATAAATTATTTCTTTGGCGCTAATTTCACAGCACAGAGTCTTCCACGACCCCATACCTTGAGATTCAGCCTCTTCAAGATCTATATACACTCCTCAGCTAAACCTAAAGAAATGAAATCAGGAGACAGTGAACCGGTTATTGATGCATGGGTAGTTTTGCTAATCCTATAAGCTGAGCCGGGCTTTCAGTGGAGCTGGCCCTGCTTGGTCTCATATCCATCAGTAATTCAAAAACAACTTTAAAAATGGGACTTAATGGTCGTTTCAATTTCCCAAAATTGTTTGTGGGTTTTTCAAAAGTGCTCAATTGAGAACGCTTACATTGAGGCTGAAGATGGTGCAAGTTCCTCCCAATGCCTATAAGTGGGTCATAAATGTGTGCAGTCTACCGCTCATCCAATGCATAGCCTCTTCACAGGGCAAACAGAATGATAGTCACATGATTGCCACTTCTAATTCTTGGAGGAAGTGTGTGAAGAAGGTGCACAACTGTCAAAATATGGAAAACACCAACAAAAAAAGAAAAAGCAGTGCTTGAAGGTGAGTGGGTGGGTGTGATTTATGGGTTGAGTAAGGGGATGAAGAAGTGGAGGAGAAGAACACAAGTACATGCAGAAGTACAGCGTAAACAAGCATTGGCAATGCTTTAAAGGAAAGAGCTGCATTGCCACCAAAGAAAAACATAAATTATCTAATTATCCAAGACATTTTAAAAGAATTCCAATGTCATGTATGTGCCCCAGAAACGTTAAACCTATGTAGCTAGATAAATAAACATAATGATCACAGCTGCATGGAGGGAAGTACTTGTTGTGGAAGACCACAACTTCTGCTCAATCAAAACATGGACTCCTGGCTCCCAACATGTGGATGGAGCCAAAGCCCCTCTCTAGTAATGATTACATAATTGTTTGCTGACAGCAGTGCTATGAAGCCAGACAACAAAATGGTGCTGATGAGGAAAGAAAATGTGGGTGAAATGTGCAGATGGAGGTTTTCAGAAAAATATGGGGAGAAAAGGGCCAAGTGTCTAACAGTGTCAAGGACGGCAGGTGTGCGAGGGAGAGAACAGGAAGGACTGTGATACACCAAAGGCCTCAACCCTTACACAGAACTTATAAATGTTTAATTCACAGTCTTATCATTTCAGAATTAAAACATTTTCAATTTTAATTATTCACAACATAATATTTATTGATTTTCCTTTATCTATTTACCTGGATTATGCTACCTAGAGACTCCAGGTGGTCCAGAATGCTGCGGCACGGCTACGTCTCAATATGACTTTGACAACAAGGGTTTCTACTCACCTTCATGCACTGCACTGGACTCACCTTCATGCACTGCACTGGACTCACCTTCATGCACTGCACTGGACTCACCTTCATGCACTGCACTGGCTTCCTGTGAGGCTACAATTTGTGTTCAAGGTGCTAGTTCTGATCTACAGAGCCGGCCATCAGATCAGCCCAGGATATCTGGCCATCAGAATTCACATTTGGATTGAAGCTCCAGTCTTCCAAGAAGGCCCAAGCTTCCGTCCCATCAAATTACCGGGCAAGGGCAGGTATGCGTTCCTTCTCTTTTCTTGGTACCTCGGAGTGGAACTAACTTCTTCTGGGCCTTCGTTTCACAAGCCGGGAGCAGATTTGGCTCTTTACTCAGGCTTAAGCGCATTCCTAGTAACAGGAGCTCCAGAACACTCCTCAGAGTAGCTGCAAGCTTTATATATCTTGATCATCATCATCACCTGCCACTGCTAACAATAGACAAACTTAATATGCCTGGCTTGTGTTAGGTATATGTGGTATGTTTGGATGCAATAAAAGAAGACTCATAGAAAGGCACCCTAATACTGGTCAAGTGGCATGCTCTGTGAAACACAGGATTTTGGTTTACATGTTTGAAACCACACACCTAATTACACAGGACACGCTTCTTGGAAAGGATTCCTAGCTATGCTTCTTTGGCCCTGCCCCTTTTAGAGCCCCCCCATCCCAGCTTTCTCATCACACTTAAAGCACTGAAGCTGAGAATACTGCCAAGAAGAGAGCAGTCTCAGATGCCCATGTGCATTTACACATTCAGGAACAACACAAGTATTAATATTGTGAACTGGATGCAGAAAGAAACTTTGCAATGATCTCCATAATTTATTTATGAGGGTACAGTTAGATGAGAGCAACCAAGGAAGTATGAGCTCAATTGGATAGGGCAAGTGCCGGTTTCAGATATTGCACAATCACAGCCTTCAGTTCCACAGAGCAGTGCTTAATTTGAGCTGGTGGTTGTAGGTGGGCCCACAGCATTCATTTTTGTGGACCAGCATTAATTTTTCCTCATCAGACTTTGACCCAGGGAGAGAGAGAAATTCAAAAGGAGGAAGGTTGAAAAACTGTGACAAAGAAAAAAACCAAGCATGAAAAAGTGCCAGAAATTGTGAGACAAAAGGGCAGTGAGTGTGGTGGTGGTGGACGAAATAGGCATGAGGTGCAATCTAGACTTTTCCGCCTTCTCAATTCAGCACCCCTGACATTTGATTGAGATAGTCACGGGATTGCAGGCATCTCACCAGTGCTTAATTTGTGCCAGCGGTTTCCGGGGCTCAGCACTGGCACTTCTGGTCAGCATCAGCTCTACTGGCAATCCACCACATGGTGGTGCTGTCTTTTTAATTTTAAAATGAGACAACCACCGTGATTATTGTCAATATACAGTGAAAATGAATAATACAAACCTCTCATGCCATTATTATAGCTATGTGTGCCCTGAAATAGTCTGAATTGTCACACTTGTAGGAGTGCGATGGTTAGGTGTTATGTTGGTACTGCCATAGGTGGTGCAGGCTGCAGTGGTCTTCCAAGAAGGGTCCTAGCACTTCAATTTTACAAATTAGCCACTGCTTCTGACCAAATCTTTGGGCACCAGCACATACTCTTTTACAAATTAAGCTCTGGCGTGGAGTTCAGCTGTTTTAGAAATTTCTGAAGACTTATGTGTGTTTTTATGGGATACTCTAATATGAATGTAATGCTCCCATTACCTCTCAATGTGGCACTACGAATAGATGCTCCTTAAAGTGTGGGAATTTAAACTATAAAAAGCAAGACATGGTGTTGTTGGTTAGAAAAAAGAACCAGAGTATGTTTTGACAAATGTTGCAAGTTTCTGTCAGTGCATCTTAAAAGCTTCTTTTGCAATGTAATTTGTGTGACACAGACGTGCATGTAGATGATGCACACATTCCATGCTCAGGGATGAGAAGAACGTTTATTCTGGCTGGTAAAATTGGCTACAACTACTACTTGGGACTTGGTTCCCAAATCGCAGTTGCAGATATCCCGGAAATGTTTGTATTTCTTTGTGAATTTCATAATACCCCATGTTTAGCCATGTATGCATGCTTAAATACGGTAAGAGTACATCTGTGTAGGCCTGACAGTACCTACACAAGTGAATTTGCACTTTGAAACCTTTTTTACCAAAATGGGTAAAATATAATACAGCCTCACCGGTGTTGTAGTGTTCCGTGTTCGGCCTCTCCCTGTCTAGAGGTTACCCCTCTTTTTGACAGTAATAAAAACCCAACAGCATGCCCCCTGAAGGAGTGCCCCCCCCCCTCACCCCCTTCCGCGCCCCAGGGGCTGCAGGGGTTTGTGTTACGCCCCCGGGATGCATCCAGGGTGTGAATGAGCCAGTCAAAACTTGGTGAAAAATCACAAGCTCCAAGGTTTGTAGGTGTTCACCTACTTAGGTAGGCCTCCCTTCCCTGACACACCCACGCAGGTTTGCTGAAATGGAAGTAGCAGGTATACATTGGCATTACCATAATAAAGTGTCGTTTATATTGCAGGCTGAATTGCTGGCTTTGTTTACTGCAGGCAAGACACTGCCCACGCATCTTTTATGCAGAATAAATTTGCGTAGCATTTTAGTGACTAATGGCTGAATTCATTGCTGTCCCAAATAAGACGCAAAGAGCGCCCCTTGCACCGTGGCCTTGATTGGCAAGCAAGCAGCAGTGACATTAAATACTTCCGGCATTGTTTTCCTGCTGGCAGTCTTAATCAGCGGCTTGCAGGTGGTCCCAGCTGACAGGCGCTACTTGGTGGCTGAAAAGGCAATCTTAGGAGGCACGTGACCTTAACTCACAAGGGGTTCTTAAATATTCCTTTCATATTGCTCGTGTGACACATTGGTTTCATTAAAACGTGAACCCTATTCACCAAGCGAAACAAACCTGAAAACAAGAATTGTCTATTTCTGGCACACCAGGAGAACGATTATGGAGTGCACCTTCGCTTTTGTATTTAGGGCAACATATGTTAGAATAAACACACATTTCATCTTCAATATAGCCTCATTCTTTCAGGGTTTGGGTGAACTGCGCCACCATAACCTACAGTCAAGGGCCCGGCCACGTGCGCATGAGTCAACAAGCAATCATGCAGCCAGCAGAGAAAAGAATTTCTATGGAAATTGACTTGCGAAGGATGTCTGCTTTGCATGAGATCTCCAGCAGTTCCATTCCCCATACCTGTTAAACACCATTGGCCTTCGCACCTACCCAGTGGGAATCACACCGGGTGGTATGGTTAGCTACTCGGAGGGTCCACTACAACTCAAATTGATTTTTTTTTCTTTTTGTGATTAAAGGAGGTACAAAAAGAGAATTGATAAACTCCAAAATCCAGGTATATAATGGAATGAAACATAAATTAAGTTCACATGCATGACAATTCAGGATATTATTGACAAAAAAGATCCAAGATAGAGGAAGGTTCCCATACATCATCCCCTTGTCTGTTCAGATCTGCAGATATTACCAACATTGATTACTGCTCTTTTAAATTAGGAGCCAACATCTAGCCCATAGACTCAATATGTTCAAAGATCTTTAACGATCTTGATGACTTATTTTAGCAACCTTAGCCCTAATTTAAGTCAAAGCTTTTATTTCGGTAAAATACCATAAAAAGACATAAATAATTATGTACAATAAAACATGATTAAATAGACATTGCATAGAGTATAATCCATCAGAACATTAAAAAATTTTGTGATAAAAAGATTACACGAACAAATGAGAACAAAATTTTTCAGCATAAAAACAAATTGTTAAAACTGTATCCAAGGCCCAAGGTGTTCTCGCTACACCACAGCTTCTGTAGTAATAGCAATACTAGGATCGAGGGAGTTATGTGGCAGATTGCAGTTTTTTGGACCGGGTGAACCACATAGAGAGAAGATATTTGGCCATCGCAAACACTATCAATGGGGTAGTGTCATACTTCAGGATTCTAAACACCTCCTGATAGTCCCTAAAACCCCTAGACTTGCAGAGCTGGATAATCCACTTCTTCCTTGCCTTATTATATAGGGGGCAGAAAAGAACAGCATGGAGCTCTGTTTCACAGATATCAATACATACAGGACACGTGCTTAAGGGATCAGATGCATTAGACCATCTGTAAGTAAAGGCCCTCAGTGGTAACGAACCGTGTCTAAACTGAATGTAAAGTTTCTTTGCCAGAGGGGGTTGGATAACATCCAAGAAAACTTCGAACTGGGGACTAATCTTAATGTCCAGAAAGGTGTCAGTAAGCCTACCCAGAGAGGAATGCAGTAAAATTTCCATCCGATACGATTGGAGAGCCTCCCGAAGTGATTTCTTAGATGGGGAGCGACTAGTCGCTTCCGGTGCGGACCATAGGTCCCCCATCCCTATGGAATAACAGAGGTTCTTTACATATGTAAACCAAGGAATTTTTTCCAGTTTTCCCCTTGACAGTAAATCACCGAGATCATGCCTATAGCTTGCAAGCTCGGGTGTTGACCAGAGTCGTCTCCAGAACAGGAGAGGGCGATTCAGGGCAATCTCTTCTATAGGAACTAAACCTAGATCCCATCTCAAGGGAATTAAAGGGGTACTTGCAGGTAGTTTTAGCAATCGCCTAATAAAGGAATTCTCAATTGACGATAAGGTAGCGCAAGTACAATGTCCCCAGAGTTCAGCGCCGTAAAGCGCACCCCCTCTTGCTTGGGATTTGTAAATTTCCATAGGGGGGCCCAGAGGTTTAGAAGAGGTGTTATTAAAAACCTTCAGGATACCCCCCACTGATTGTGCTAGCTTCAAATTTGCCTTCGCCATGTGAGACCCCCATGTCATTTTGTCATTTAGGGTCACCCCCAAATAATCAAAAGTAGAGACCCTGTCCAGCTCAACATCTCCCATCTTAGGGTGGGGACAGTTGGTTGAATTAGAGCTGAAAACCATAAATTTTGTTTTAGATAGGTTCAGTTCCAGATCCCTTATTTTACAGAAAGAGCAAAAGGCCTCTAATGTGCGCTGGATGCCCATGTAGGATTTAGACAACAGGAGCGTGTCATCCGCGAACATTAGGGCCGGTATCTTACGCCCCGCTAGGATAGGGGAATCCAGATTGGCGGCGCACAAGAGATGCTCAATCAACCCATTAATAAAGAGGGAGAAGAGAGTGGGGGCCAGGACACAGCCCTGCCTCACACCCTTTTCAACCGGAAATGGCCCTGAAATTTCCCCGCATCTCCCAAATCTCACCCTTGTATAAGTGCCTTCATGCAGACGTTTGAATAAATGGCAAAGGTAGGGGGGAGCACCCATCTCTAGTAATAGGACCCATAGTTTTTCCCTTTGGACCATATCAAATGCGGACCGAAGGTCCACAAAAATCAAGTAAAGATTGCCAGCACCCATACTGACTGTCTTCCAATAAATCAACTGTACTCTAAACAATTGATCAGTAGTGGAAACCTTTGCTCGAAACCCCGCCTGGAGGGAGGTTAGGATTTGATGGTCCTCCATCCAGGTCTGCAGTCTTGTTAAAAGGACTCGGGCAAACAGCTTCTGTAGGACATCAATCAAACTTATAGGGCGATAGTTGGCTGGATCCAAAGGGGAAGATTTTTTATGGATGGGTATAATTTCTGCTCCCAACCAGGTATCCGGGATCTCAAGGCCCTGCAGAATGGCATTAAAGTATACCCGAATGTAAGGGGCCCAAATTTTTAATTCGCTTCTATACAGATCACCAGGGATCCTATCGAGCCCCGGGGCTTTCCCTGCTGATAGGGTACTAAGGGCCAACTCTATTTCTGGAAGGGAGAGGGATCGACTCACTGAATCTTCCTGGTCCATTTGATTCATTACAGTATCATTAGGCGGGGTTACCAGGTCAAAACCTCCCCTAGAATTACTAAAAGAGTAAAGGGGTTTAAAATGGGCAAGCCAAACCTCCTCGCTGAGATTGAGAATAATAGCGGGGGTGCATGCTGCCGTACCAGTTCGAACGAGGATCCAAAAAGCCCTCGAATCACGAACTGCTAATGCTTGCTTCATATTTTGCCACCTTAAGTCCTCCCACTCAGATTTTGCCTCCTTAATCAGATTTTTGTAAAAGGCCCTCGCAGCCTGGATACTAGACTGTGTGCCCTTTTTTACCTCTTTAATCAGGGCAGCCTTGGCCAGCCTACAAGAACCATTATACCAATGCTCAGGCCTTGAAGCCCTTGGCCTTGGGACAGTAGAGCTGTAGAAAAAGCCAACCAGGCCGCCGAGGAGTTCCTTGTGAATATTCTGAAAATCTGGGAGATGGTTCTGCCGGATATCCCCATTGGGGCTCAAAAGGTGGGAAACCGCCTCCAGGGAACGAGTGACACTACTATATAATGCTGCAAGCTTTATCTCGTCAGTCACAACCCTTGCCCACCTAATCCGTCTACCTCCTGCAACTAGCACCAGGTTCTCACTATTTGATGGTGTTAGGCCCCGTGGGACTCCACTGCCACCAATATTATTTACCAGTTCTAATGACAGTAGGTTATGATCACTATCGACCCGTGGAATAACAGAAAAAGCTACTAAATAGCCCCAAAATTCCACGTTCACCAGAATGTAGTCGATAGTCGAACAACTCCCAGGTCTATTAAAGGTGAAGGAACCCGGTACATCAGGACAAAGTCTACCATTGCAAGCCCTCAAGGAATGCGCAATGGCAAGCTTGTTGATCTCAAGGGCTAGTGGGAGAAGACGTTTGGCAGGATAGATAGTGGGATCTGGGATTTTATAGTCTTCGTCCTCATCACAAGTAGGAGAGGGGATCCCAGGGAGGGGTTCAAAGTGACAGTTAAAATCCGCACCTATTAGTTTATGACACGCAGGGGGAAGGGAATGTAATACATCATCTAGGGCACCCAGAATCGACAGACCCAGCTGTACCGGATAGGGACGCAGGTAGACATTTAGTACTGCCAGCGAATAACCGGTAGGGAAGGTGAGTAACAGACACAAGATATCAGGGGACTTTGAATCTATGGGTTTTACAGAGCAACCTAGGTGGGTTGCAACCCAAACAACTAACCCCCCCGAGGGTCTGCCCCTTGGACCTTGGACCGCAGGAACAAAAAAAGATGCGTAGCCCGCCCTCATTGGAATGTGCCGTAGCCATGTTTCTTGGAATAGACAAATATCATAATTGTCCATTAACTCTCCCCACTCAGGGTCGGAGAGTTTGGACTCCAATCCAGCCACATTCCAAGACCCTACTAAAGGTCTACGTGTAGGTGTGCGGAGGGAACTAGCCGCCAGGGGAAGAGAGGTGAGGGAACCATGCGGAGCAATGTGCTCACGGGGGGCCAACTCAGGGCACCCTTCCGTAAAGCTGTTATGCAGAAGCAAAGAAGAAGTGGAAGTGAGTCCTCTCCCGGTACCAGGTACAGCCAAGGAGAGATCCATCTCCACACCATAGCCATCCCTACCCGAACTCCCCCCCGTGTGCCTATGCCTTCCCTTGCTATGCCTCGGGGATGATGGTCAATCCACAGACCACAGCACATCAAAGCGGTTGACAACCGGGATGTTGAAGTAGGAATTATAAGAGGCTTGGTAGGGGTAGGGAAGTTCCACATAGTTCGGATCTTTGGAATGGGGATAGAAATACCCCAAATGAGAAGTGTCAATAGATCCTAGTTTAAACTTCCCACCCAGATCCAATATATGTCCGACTACTCTGGGATCCCTAAAATTAATCAGAACACAATCCCCACCAATATCCTTTGGTCGAGTCCCTAGCCAGGTAACCCTGCGAACAAAGAGGATCTCCCCTCTCCCAACTCCATTCAAAGGTCTATTTTTAGACAACCAGTGGATGACTTTATTTTTTAGTTCATGGTATGATTCCCCCTTAGCATTTGATAGAGGAGGAACACCTGTGAGCACGATCACATAGGGGGCTGCCTCGGGAGGGAGCTGAACAAGGGGAGAGGAGTCGGCCAGGTTCCGAGGAGCTGAATTCCCACCCGTATTAGGAAGAGGCCTACCCCCACCAGGGCTCCAAGGAATATAATCCTTATTACTGTGGGAGTGAACACCTGCAGATGAAACAGTGGGAGCTCGGGGAATGATCGGGGCGTGGGGGGGACCAGCAGCGAGCGGAGGGGCAGTTAACAGCGCCGAGGGTGGCTGCGCTGAATCAGAAGGGGTAGGGTGCGAGGGGAAAGTAGACTGACCTTGTAAAGTAGCATTGTTAATCGTGGCTTGGGTACCAGCACCCTCCATACTACCGGAATTATGCAGAAGATCATGATTTGGCTGCTTTTTCCCAATACCTTTGGTATTGATTAAGGATACCAACCTGTCAATTTTGGATGACAGGGTTTTTAGAAGAAGGTTTAGGGAGTGGTCTATATACGACTGAAGATCTATTACTAAATTAGAAGCCCAAACTGGTGGGTTAAAAAAGGAAGGGTGTTGGGCCAGAACTGGAAGGGCAGACCCAGCTACAGGGGGGGCGGGATGTAGGCTCCTTTTTTTGTTTTCGTTTTTTTTTTCCTTGGCTTTACCTGCTTCTTGGGGGCCACTATAGAAACAAAGGATGATGATAGTGGGCCAACTTCCGCTTGCTCAGACTCGTCTATTATCGCCTGTGCACAAGGTAGCTGGGTAAAGGAGGGCAACATAGATGACATAGCTTCCAGGTCCACCTGATATGAAGACAAATCAGCCAAACCATCTGAAGGGGGTGCCATAGTAAATGCAGGGGTAATGGACAGCCGTCTTTCCATGTTTTCAATGGCTGTAGCGACCACCCCAATTGTTTTCTGCAGCATTTTATCTATAGCTGTAAGACTTGGGAGCGGGGGATTTGAATTGGCATGTTGTCTAGTCATAGGGCGACTCGATGAAGGTTTAGAATTTTTCCCCATAGTTCAGGTGCAGACTAACAGACTAGTGTAGTGCAGGTAGAAACCCCTATGCAACAATTAACTAAGAACGAACAGTGTTTGTTAAAAGATAGGACACTATGCACAGCTTATGGCTGAGAACTACATATAAAAACAAGAATATAATAACCTGTATGGATTAGAAGTCCAAACTAGCACAGTGTCCGCAACCACAAGATATGGCCCAGCCCGGCCTCCTTCGGCCCCGGACGGCCACAGACGGTCCCGCCCTTGTCCCGGGCTTCTCCCGGCGCCGCCCGCGCGCGTCCCGCGACGCGGGAGTCTGCCCGAGTTTTTATGCGCCTCCTGGCGCGCTGCACGGCGTCAACGGCGGCTTCCGGCCGCAGGGGTCACTGGGGGATGTGGTCCGGTCTCCGCTCCGTGGTCGCTCAGGATGTCAGGGCGGCGGCGGGAGACCGGACGAGCATGGGACCAGGCACAGCGGGAAGAGAGAAGAGTCACCAGCGCAAACCCAGGTAGGACTTTAAGGCACCGCTCCACTGGAGACTGCCCGAGTTCTTATGCGCCTCCTGGCGCGCTGCACGGCGTCAACGGCGGCTTCCGGCCGCAGGGGTCACTGGGGGATGTGGTCCGGTCTCCGCTCCGTGGCCGCTCAGGATGTCAGGGCGGCGGCGGGAGACCGGACGAGCACGGGACCAGGCACAGCGGGAAGAGAGAAGAGTCACCAGCGCAAACCCAGGTAGGACTTTAAGGCACCGCTCCACTGGAGAATGCCCGAGTTCTTATGCGCCTCCTGGCGCGCTGCACGGCGTCAACGGCGGCTTCCGGCCGCAGGGGTCACTGGGGGATGTGGTCTGGTCTCCGCTCCGTGGCCGCTCAGGATGTCAGGGCGGCGGCGGGAGACCGGACGAGCACGGGACCAGGCACAGCGGGAAGAGAGAAGAGTCACCAGCGCAAACCCAGGTAGGACTTTAAGGCACCGCTCCACTGGAGACTGCCCGAGTTCTTATGCGCCTCCTGGCGCGCTGCACGGCGTCAACGGCGGCTTCCGGCCGCAGGGGTCACTGGGGGATGTGGTCCGGTCTCCGCTCCGTGGCCGCTCAGGATGTCAGGGCGGCGGCGGGAGACCGGACGAGCACGGGACCAGGCACAGCGGGAAGAGAGAAGAGTCACCAGCGCAAACCCAGGTAGGACTTTAAGGCACCGCTCCACTGGAGACTGCCCGAGTTCTTATGCGCCTCCTGGCGCGCTGCACGGCGTCAACGGCGGCTTCCGGCCGCAGGGGTCACTGGGGGATGTGGTCCGGTCTCCGCTCCGTGGCCGCTCAGGATGTCAGGGCGGCGGCGGGAGACCGGACGAGCACGGGACCAGGCACAGCGGGAAGAGAGAAGAGTCACCAGCGCAAACCCAGGTAGGACTTTAAGGCACCTAATTTCTCAGCCATCAATTGCTTATAGGTCCCTGCCGCCTCTTCAGAAGTCAGGTCAAGACAAACAAGTGATCCATGCTTACTTTTTTTAAACGCTGATGATCAATCACGCGTCCGCCTCTTGAGCTGCGTATATGTCTGTGAAAAAAAGACTGTACCAATAGAACAGGATCGTTATTGGATAATATCTGTGGGTGAAACTGGATTTGTGCTAAATCTAGTATTAAACTTTTAGTGCAACAGAAAACATTAATCAGGAGTAGTGTTTTTGTAGAAAACTAGTATATCCTGGTTCACAACTGCCAATTATAGACTAACATTCACTCAATCCTAAAGACTCAATATTGAGCTTAACACCAGCCTGTACTTTACACATCGGAGGATGACCCAATTACTAAAGTTGTCGATCATGGGATTTTATGGAATGTTGTTATCACTGCAGATAATAAATGGGCCATTCCATTCCAAAATCAATTGTATAAGCACAAATAGATCATTTGCATTTGGACTTTACAATGAACTTTTTGGTTACCTTTTATCCTGCGGCATCCTAACCACATCCCAGCGACCTTTACCATCTGTCTTAATACACAGACATTTCAAAGTGTCTGTCGTAAAAGGTATGGCAACAGCTTTTAAGGAAAGGACGTTTGCAGTAGTTGTGAGAACCTGATCACCTAATTGCCGCAGATCTGAATAATGCTGTACCAATGTATAGATGTCCACCAAGCAATGTCAGGTTTCAGTTGAGCTAGCCTTTCCATATCCTCCCACCATTTAGAGCTATCATTTAGACCATTTCTATTCCAAGTCAAGAGCTTGGCATTGCAGTCCCTAGGTTCACTAGTCATCTAGTTGAAGTTTGGCTGGTTTGATCCTCAGGAACAAGGCCACTAATTATATAATTTATTGTTTTTTTATTATTGTTACCCCACAACATCCCAACCCCTTTCTTCCTCAAAGCCCTCTCTCAGAGACTTCACTCTGCCACCCATAAAATAGTTTTTTCTCAAAATGCTCTTTGAAAACCTAGACTAATATAATATTAACACATTTGTTTCTGATAGTCATTCAGCATTATTTATTTCGCTGTCCTCCTACATCCTTTTCCACATTTTCCCACCACTTCGGATTCAAATTCTCCTCCCCAGTGTTATTTTATTTCCCCACGGAATGGTAATCTCAAAATAGCTGTGGCTCAGTATCTTGGCCTACGGTCTCGCCATCCTTCTTCTCTGGACTTTCGCTTTTCTTATCCATCATCAAATTCTATTTCTTAAAGCCCTCATAATCATTCTCCAATCTCTCGGTCTAACTCTCCTACCTCTTGCAATTCTTCTTCAGAATATTACGTTTGTCTTCCTGCCAAGACTCTGCACCGCCATCTGCTGCCGCTCACTCACCTCCAGGTTCTTGATATTCTCTTCGAGACCCTTACCCCACTTGTGAAGGATTTCATTCTCCCCCTACATGCATTACCCTTTTTTGCAAGCGTAATCTCTTTCCCTTCACTGGAATGTCACACCCATTCTATCAGCTCTTACTCTCTTTCTCTCCTTGGTGGGAGATCTGCAGTTTCCCTAAATATTCTGCAATTGGAGTTGGAAACGTAAATTTGAACTCCCAGTGTCTGCTACTCCCACTGTTGTCCTGAGGGCACAACTCAAAGCAAGAAATGCAAATGTGTCCTTTTTGCACAACCCCACTCAGCTTCTCTTCAATAGGATTGTGCTGTGATTCCAGCTTTTTCCTTTCACTATCTGCTCCAGAACCTCCCCCTCCTTCCCTCATCTAGACCATTACTCTCCTTCCAAAGCTCTCCTTCCATGCGGTTATACACTTTTTCTAGTTTCTTTCTCTCTTTTTCCAAACTTTTATTTTCTCCTAAAGTGCTAACTCTTCTTTGCAGGGCTCTCAACTCCCTTCTCCATGCTCCGTTTCTGCTTCTGTAGGCTTGACCTGCCCTTCTCTTCCTCAGGCTCCATCTCACCTTTCCTCCATCTCTTCTATTGGTTCTTACTCTACTTCAAAGCTCTTCTTCTCCAGGTATTTATAACCGACGCCCTGACCCTCCTTCTGTAAGCTGTCGCTGTACTTCATATTCCTTCTCTTTAAATAGATTGTCAATTTCCCCCTAGAGACTCCTACTCTTCTCCAAGAAACTATTTTACTTCCGCACTCTTAAGCTACTTCTTCAGACTTATATCTTTCTCCAGGCCCCCACTCACATTTATCGCAGTTGAAGTTTCCTTCTTCAAAGTCAAACACTCACTCCTCAAGTTTTCATTTTTATTTCACGTTCACATTCTAATTCCCCAGTTTTAGTCTCCAAACTTTCACTTGCCCAATATCGACACTTCAAATCGCCTAATATCAGTTCTCAGCTAATATCAATTCTCCAAACTCTCACTCTTCTGCAAATTCTCTTTCCATGATCTCACAGTATCAATTTCCTTCAAATACTCTTAATCACCTATAAATAACACACTCACTTTCCTTGACCAGACTTCCAGTATTCCTGCTCCAGGAATGCTTTCTCCTTCACAGTGTGTTCAAATTGCTTCTACAGACTCTCACTCTCCTTCTCTAGATTCTCATATTCTTTTCATGACTATCACTATTCATCTCCATACGTTCGTTGTCCTCTGCAATGTGCTGAGCCCTTTTGTTTAGACTCCTACTCTCTTTTTCCAGCCTCTTGCTTTCCTTCTCCAGAGTCGGTCTTCTTTTACTGTCTCTCACTTTCCTTCTATGTGTTCTCACTAACCCCAATCAGGCTTTCACTTTCCCACATGCTACCACCACTATACTTCCCAATGTATTTACTTCCCTTCTCTAGTCCCCACTTCCCTTCTACAGGCATTCCCTCTTCTTTTAACAGACTCCTCTTGGTGCATACCATTCCTGGATGTGGCCGGTTGGGCCACCAATAGTTAATATTGAGAAGTAATGTTATCACAAGTTTCAGTGCAATTATGCACAGAGTTAAGACCTGTTTGGTTCTGTTGGTAACCTGTCATAATTTGCCATTCTCTGACGCAGAATTATTGCATCTGCAAGTCGGAATTGGAACGTGAATCTAAATCTATAGTAATTACAGTTTTTACAATGATACAGCTAACACACTTCATTGTAGTTACCCCAGCACTCTAAATGGGGCCAGATCATGAAATATTTTGATTAGCACTAATATATGTCCTTAGTAACAATAGCATAGTGATTGGCACCATCACCCTTTCCAATATCATGAACGTGGCATTGTGGCAGGCCTAATGTGTTCCGATAACTCAATGGTAATGCAGTGAACAACACATCATATTACCTCAGCACAAAAACGCAGTAACCAAACCACAAAACACCAACAAAATAAAATGACACTGTCAAAACCAATAGGTCTGGTGTTATCTGCCGGCCTTTTAGCTTTGTCAATGCCTGTTATGTTTTTTCATGAGTCCTGCAAAATGTTGGTGAAGCTGCTGAACCCTCGTCAATCTAAAAAATATATATATTGGCTAAATGCAAAACCTTTTAGGCGTCAAAAAGCATACATTACCATAGTGGTTCTCTGAACTACTGTGTGTGTGGATGTACAGAAAGCCATCACTCACATTGAAGTTAGCCAATGTCTGAAGTGGGCTGACTCATTGCCCCATGCTATAGGACATAGTGGAAGGAAATAAATCTGAATGACCAAATAACAGATCAATGGATGAACAAGATTGGTTGAAAGCCTCTATAACTATACTATATAAGTATATTGTAGCCTTCGTTTCACTCCAAAAGGCCCCGACGGTCCCAACCTGGTTGCCTCTACTGAAGGTCATTGGTGCAAAGATCCTTCCAGTTTGGTGTGGGTGCAAACCCCTCTGCAGTCAAGATACAAAGTTACTAGAAACTCAAATCCTAAAGGCAGCTCTTACACATTCACACAACACTTCCCCGGCTCAAGTCGAGCTGGAATTTAGTCGAGTCAAGGAATCCATCAAGACATGGCTTTATTTAAAATGTTGTTTCAAGTTAAGAGCTGCAAGGTGGGGTTCGCTCGACCACTTACTTTGGCTCGAAATGGCAAACGGTTCCAGGAATTCAACACAGTGATTATTTACCGAGGTACATAAGTAACTTACAAGTCAACCAACCGCAGGCCCAGTCGATATTGTTCACATTCTTTAAGAAGCACATTAATGGCACCACGTTCAAGATGTCTTTACTTGAAGATACAAATGTCTTAGCATGAATGTCATTAACTCTTGCAAAGCTCTTGGGCAACAGTCATAATATAGCCCTTGCTACACCAACACTGAGGAATTGTCATTTATGAGTCAACGTTTAGGTGGCCTTCCAACCTTAGACCTCTGCCCAAAATGAATAGTTGGAGAGCACAACAGAATCTGCAGATGGTGTCATCAAGCTCAACAAACCATGGTGCATATCACTGCATATGTTCGTCACTTCTTCCTGAACGACGCCTCCTACTAGGCCAACACTTTAATACTTAAGTACGAAACTGCCACCGCACCATCATCCCCATTGTTACATTGTATAACGTAAGACTCATTGAACAAACTGGCAGATTTTCCAACCTTGCTGAGAAGAAAATAAAATCAAACCCATCAAGTTCATAAGAAATTTCACACTATATTTTTAAAGATAAAGACTTAATGTGACAGAAATAAATGAAACAACACATTGCATTGTTACTCACAAACCTAAACCAATTTTAAATATATCACAGATCAATGTTTAATGATTATTTTTTTATGATGCTATTTATGTAAAGGTTTTAATTAACTATTCATTAATACATTTGAATGGTTGTATATTATTCATATAAATTTAGTAAACTCAAAAGGTCTTGGCTACAGCCAGGCCTCAACACATTAGCAAAACAGAATAAAAACACAGTAACTCAAATCAACAATATAACGACACAACAATGAATGTGTGTTGTGTACTGGTGCAGTTACGTTTTTGTTGTAAAGTTGTGTGGTTGTGTAAGTGTAATGTTATTTTGTATTATTTTGTGTCTGCGTTTTGTTAAAATTGCGACTGTGTTGCTGCGTTGTTGTATGGTGATATTCGATTTTTTGGTTCTGTTATTGTACTGTTGTATTATAAGAGTCTTAGTTATGTTTTGTGTTCTGGTTATATTTTTGTGTTGAGTTCTACTGAATTAGGTTTGTGTTGCTTGTATTACGTATTTTGTTTGTGCTGATTCTTTGCGTACGTTTCTGTGTTGTCAGGTTGTGTTTTCTGATGCATTTTTATTACGTTCATAATGTGTTGTGGATGGGTTACATTTTTGGCGATTGTTGTGTGTAGCGTTTTTAAATATGTTGCCGCTTTTGTGTTGCATTATTATTTTGTTGTATTGTGTATACAACGATTGTATTGTAATTGTTTTTTATTTGGCTACGTTGCATTCTATAGTAGTAGATTTATTGGGCTACTCTATTTCTTGTTATCTTTATTCTGTATTGTGTTGTTATTCTGTTCTGTGACTTAATAAATGATCTATGATGAATCTTGATATGCCCTCTTATACAGATGTTTCCTCTAAGCAGGCCAAGAACAAAGCAGTCTTCATCCTTAACACTTCAGTTCCTAAATTCATCTCATGGGGTCCTTGCCACTATTACTTCCTTGTCCTAATTCAACTCACTGCATCCTTGATTCATCACAGCGTGAAGGATGCCGTTATAAAATAAGCATGGTATGCCACAATATGTTATTTCAGAAGTACTTATATAGCGCACAGACTGCTATTAGTGCAGCAATAAAGCGCCAGATCAAAACTCTTGAACGTTTATTCAGACTCTCTCCTGACTGTTAAGCTCAGACACATGCTCTCACTCGCCTCTCCAGCCTCTCCCAATCTCATCTCTCAGTCAATATCAGACTGACATAACCTCACGCAGTCTTTTTTCTTAGTACCTTTAACTCTCACTAATACATTAAATAAACCAGCTAAAATGAAAGAAGGACAACAAAGCAACATATCCGTCAAGTTTTCATGTTCCTGTGAGCTGGTTTAAGGGATAACTGACCGATTGATGTGTTAAAGAAGCAACATTTAATAAAAAAAATTAAAAAAAGAGGCATCCCTAACAGTGTGGACAAGAGTGCGGCATAAATTTGGCAACATACCAAAAGTAAATAAATCAGTTATGTGCTAGTGAATACGAGTTGCAAACTGATTTTACACAAATAATTTAAAAGTAACTCCATCGAGTCTTTGAGCCAGCCCTGCAAGAACTCTTGCCCTATTAGATTAAGTTATTCCAATTCATTTCTGATCATGAATCAAACTTTTTCTACTCGCACAAAATTAACCATGGCCTGAATTCAGGTGTCAATGTGTGGCTTGTAAGTGGACTTGCAATTTCTCAGGGTACTTTATCCCACCATAAGACCTCATTTTAGCCATGGTTGTTTTTCCTTTGCTAGTTGTGCCTACTCTTCTGTGTCATCAAACTTAGATGTTTGACAATGTCAGATCTATGATGACCATCATAAAATGTACCCTGATGTTATCTTCTTTCTACTAGTCCGATAATATTGGACACTTTAAGAACTTGTGAAAGTAGTTCGCCTGGGTTTCTTAACATCTCCAGCATTGCCCAGATTCTAACTAGCCATTTTGACTAGTGTCCAAAAGACCCTTTGGATAATTTATTGCTGCATCAAAAAACATGTGTAGATTAGCACCTATTTTATTTACTTTATGCAAATAGCTAGACTAGTCTGTGTTTAAATTAATCCCCCAGAACATCTGCAGATTAACACTTATTTTATTTTAGACTGTTTATGTAAATATCTCAAATAATCTAAGTCCAAGATAATGCCCTCATGATCGATTTCCTAGTCATTCATACCAAATCTCATTCGAACCAACATACGTTTAAATACTGATACTCGCTCTCCACTAAACTTAATACTTAATGCACTTGCATCACTATTCTCAACTGACATAAACTCTGCCATTTTATGGTATATTCTCATGGACACAAAGCATTACCACCGTATAACAGCCTTTGATGAGATCCTAAGGACGAAACAAGGGTTAGCAGCTGCTTTATTCCTCTCAATCTGAAAGGGCTAACCAAATAATCAGTAAAAACAACTGAAAGAATATATATATATATATATATATATATATATATATATATATATATACACACACACACACACACACACACACACACACACACACTCACACACATACATATATATATTTACAGGACAAAACAATGTACACAACTCCATTTTCGAATGTCCCTAAGAAAATTACAAAGTTCTTGACTTGCCGTACAGAATATGTGGTGTGTGTTGGCTGGCTCTTGTGGGCTGCAGCATGTGGGCAGTACAAAATTAAAGGGCCCATAAACGCATACTGCAGCACATGAGATGAATCACTAACAATAACCACACATACCCCATTGCATGGCATTTTAAAGAGAAACATGCCAGCAATTTGGAACATATATCATACTTCTTGATTGACTTGATCCCAGTGTTAAGAAGAGGTGGAAATAGGGAAGCCAAATTAAGACGCTTGGAAACCCAGTATATTTTAGAACTGGATACCAAGACTCCTAATGGACACAACTCGAATGAGGATTTCCATACCTGGCTATATTAAATTAGATACCTATAATATAGCCAATGTATCTGAGGCTCCCTATGTTTGTTCACCTGTACATGCTCTCTCTCCTTTATATTTGAACTCTTTATAAACCACCCTGATTCGAATTATCATTATAAACATTTATCCATCTGCCTATCAGCATGTATGCTATAAATTGAAGGAAAACTGGAGTTATATTAAAAACTTGGTATATGTTGATTTTAACACAGTTGGTTAATAATAAACCTTGGGACAGGGGCTGTTCCTGGTAAAATACATTAATTTTAGTTAAGCACTCAAGCACTTTTCAGAATAAACTTTGAGGAAATATTAACTGCCCAAAGGTAAATGAATTAGACCAGAATATTAATCGTCATAATCAGCAAAAGGGATACGGCTTTTCTAAGAAATAAATATTATATTTTTGATATGAGCTACGTATTTTACTAGTATAATTATTGGCTTTTTTACAGGATTTAAAATGTTTAATATGTCTTTTATTATTGTTGAAATTATCTACACTATACCTTTTTATGTATTTTATATTTATATATATTGGTTTTAGCATGAACATCATTACAAGATGCAATCCCTTATAATGTTTCTTAACATAATATCATTATTTGCTGAATTTTCACAGATCCTATGTAGGATACATATGAAAGTATTTTCTCTATGTTTATCCTATTTTTCTATGCACGAGTGAGGCACTTAGCACTTTAAAAGAAATGATGTAACTCCTTGAGTGCGTCATGTGATCAAGGCCGAGTGAGGCCGAAACGAGTCATGGCGGTTGTGGTGAAGGACGAATAAACGAAAATACTTGCACGAAGTTTGGGTTCGTCTCCGTTTGTTCCTGAGGATAGGAAGTTGTGGTAAACGGTGTGACAGGAACATATATAACACGCTACCAACTGCACCGGGTAATCGTACCCTTCAAGGATGACAGCACTCACGGGGTGAGTTCCAAAGATTTATTCACCAAATGAACACAGGGCGCACAGACGCGTTTCGGCAATCTGCCTTTGTCGACAAAGGCGGATTGCCGAAACGCGTCTGTGCGCCCCGAGTTCATTTGGTGAATAAATCTTTGGAACTTGACCCCGTGAGTGCTGTCATCCTTGGGAGGGTACGATTACCCGGTGGAGTTGGTAGCGTCATATAGAGGCGGGAGCCCCCCCGCCCGACATGCACCTGTTTATGAGTGCAGCAGGCTGGTGTACTGGGAGCTGGAATATATATAAACAGAAGCATTTCCCAGATTCTGGAGTCCCCGACCCTACAGGGCGGCCTTGTTGTAAATTAAGGCAGAATGTGATTAAGCATTTACTGAAAACATTAGTGTTTCCCTTTTATCGTGTTTTCCTCATTATGTTGGCCGAAGTCCGGACTCCATTTTGTATTGACATGCTGCCACGTGTTCACCACGAGGAGAGTCCGACCTCTGTGTTAGTTGCTCTTGCAATCTGCCTAGCAACAGTTTATAAATAGCTCTCTCTTGCCCGTCTGGCGCATGCCCAGACTTGACCACATCTGTTATAATTAGCTTTGCCTGACCATGTGTTTTCGCGGGCCCAAGGAGTGTGTTAGCTCCGCCCATGTATTGATTTGGTATCGAGAATGACCCTAAATGGTAATGTTCTTCAACTCTGTGGTATCCACCCACTTATGAGCCCCTCTGTTGTGTATAAAAGGGGACAATGTACGCAGGTTCTGTGTGCTACTCCTTGCAATACTGAAGAGTGTTGTGTGGATTGTAGGACCACCCTTAAGGGTTAATAAACGTTGTTTTTGTACTTTGCAGTTTCCGTGCCAACTTCCTTATAGATTTCGTTACAGAAGAGCGAACCCTTGTCTCTTGCGGGCCTAGCTGGGGCTTGTATTCATCAATTGGCGCCCGTCACGTGGGGCTCATCGGCGACTCGGATGCCCGAAGGACTGGTCGCGACGAAGGTGAGGAGTTTGGCCGGGGACGTGATCACTGCCAGCGGCGTCTTAGCCCTGGCATCCCGAGGTTTTTCTCCCTTCCCTTCCGAGCTGACCGTCTGGGTGGCGCCGGTCATCGACTGAGACCTCTTCTGTCGGTCCTGCCGTGAGAGCCGTTTGGGCGATTGTGGAGCTTGGCAGTTGGAACCTGGACTCTTGATTGGTAAGAACCGTTGTACGGTACTTGCTCCGAGTTTTGAAGCCTGGTCTGGCTATTTGAGTTTGATTGATGGTGACTAGTCATATTTTGAATTTGTCTTTGTGAAAATATATGCGTTGCAACACATATAGGCAGGTAATGTGGAGAAATTTCTCCGGAGCTGTGTAAACTTTGAACGGCGCAACGATTAAGTGCCATTTTTCTTGATAATACTGCATATTTTGCATTATTCCTAGCATGCCTGCTTTTAGCGCACTTCGTAAGTGGTGCTGCTGTCTTGGGAACCGGTTGAACCTCGAGGAATCTGCTCCAGCTCCCCCAGAGGGGACTCCTAATAGGGATATGTACGTGAAGCATGGTCTTTCTTCCATAATGTACAGCACGTTATGGAGGAAATATACTAGGAAGGATCCTGAGTTGCGATGGCCTTTGTATGGATCGTTTGATATACGTAAGATTGAGTATGTGGAACAGTGTATGTGTAAGCGACGTGCTCGTCAGGATATGTTTGAGTGTGTGCGATTATGGGTGAAGGAAGTGCGTGAGCGAGAGAAACGTGAAAAAGCGCTGTTTGATAAGGAGCAACGAAAGAATGATCATATGCGAGCGCAGGAAGCGAAGCATCGGGAGGACAAAGAGCAAACGGACAGACAAGAGAAAGAGCGTAGGCTACAAGTTTCGGGTCAATATGTTGTTCGTCAGCCACTTTATCCTGTCCTTAATAATCCTGATGACGATTTTTATTTACTAGATCGCTCTCCGCCCCCTTATGTTGGCGCATCTGCTCCGCGGCCGCAAGATTCTGGCCCGGCTTCGGGTAAGGTCGACACACGGTCCATATTATCGACCGAGCATATGGCTGATCTTCGGAAACTTTCCCTCCGTGCACTTAAGGGCAAGATATCTAAGGATGAGTTGTTCCATACTTGGGGGTCGTGGCAAGATAGAGAGAGGGTGTATTTTCTGTCTCATTTCGCGGATGAAGTAATTGCTGCTTTCCGAAAATATTCTAGTGTCCTTGAGCCTGACGAAGTGTCTTCGGATGCCGGAGCATTACGTAATGGTGTTTTTTCTCCCCCTAAGGCTCCTGAGGCGGCTCGGCGGCTGTTCGCTTTACGGGACGAAGTGCTGGCCCTTAGAGAGAAAGCACGTCAACAAACGGAGGAGGAGAAGCAGTCGGATTAGTCTGCAGCAGGGGGCCACCCATCCGCCTCCCAGTCAGATAAGGATGACATAGTGCATGCTAAACCAATGCGAGAGGCGGCGCCTTTGTATGTTCCTCCTAAGGGAGCAGGGACTAGCTCGGATGTTAACTCCGCCGATGCAAGGGGATATTTTGTATATAATTGGGTTTATACTCCATGGCATAGGGCCGATGTTATGGCATTAAAGAATGCGCTGCCCGACCCCCGCAAGAATCCAGCGGCCTTCTATGAAGAAGTCGAGGGGGCCTTGAATTCTTGCATTATGACCTTAGCGGATATAGACCTATTCTTTGGCCTTATCCTACCGCCGGATACGTGGCGCTCTGTCCGAAAGGTAGATGATGCGGTTGCCTTCAAGGCCCGGTGGTCTGACCTTGAGGATGAGGATAGGGAACGGAAGCCCGCACAGAAACCACCCCAGAATATTTTAGATCTCCCTGCGGCTATTGTGGCTAAGTTGAAGACGATTATCCCCCCTAAAAAGATTGACTGGAACATGTTAGCTGCATGTAAACAGAAAGTTGACGAGTCAGTCGCGGACTTCTTTACGCGCTTTGAGGAGACGTTTCATGATTTTAGTGGCCAGTCGCTTACTGACGACACGGGCCGCCACCTTTTCGCGGACAAATATGTGGCTAATCTGCTGCCGGCAGTTGCGGCCCGGTTAAAAGCGAGTGAGAGTTCTTGGTCCTCCGCGACACCGACGGCCCTTCTGACCATTGCTCAGTATTATGAGCGTCAGGAGCACGAGGCGAAGGGCCAGGAGGAGAAGAAATCGAAAGATCTTAAAACCAAAGTGATGTTAGCACAAGTATATGGCCCGCCCCGCCGGGGTAATAATAGTAGGGGAAGGGGTGGATCTTATGGTCCCCCTTCGGGCCGATCGGATTTGAATAGGAACCAGTGTGCGTATTGCAAGCGGTTGGGCCATTGGGCCAGGGATTGCCCAGCGTTGCGTGCTTCGCGTCAGGGGCACACTCCGGGTGGCCCGAGAGGTAGAGGGGGCTTCTCGAACTTTAGAGGAAATTCCAACGATAATGCCCGTTTCGATACTGCTGGACAGCACCGAGATAGCTCAAATGTTTTCGATCGCCAGCACCAGTATCATGTATCGGACATCGATCGGTCGGGATATCATGATTCTCAGCATGCATAGGAATGCGTAGGATGGGGGTCCGAATCAGTTGAGGTGCCGGTCGATCAGACGGGTCCTTATGTATCGGCTGAGGTTTTAGGTTCTACTGATCAGTTCCTAGTGGATACAGGAGCGACACGTAGTGCATTGTCTAGGTACTTGGTTCCGGGGGCTCCCCCATCCGGCTCAATAGTTACATCGGTAGGGTTTGACGGTACACTCTCCCGAAGCCCTCTTTCACAGCCCCTTGCATTTAAAGTTGATTGTTTTTCTGCGCCTTGCCCGTTTCTGCTTGCCCCGTACACACCGGATAACATTATGGGCCTTGATATGTTAAAGTACTTTAGGGCTACAATCCGCTGTTCCCCTGAGGGTGTGAGGGTGATTTTAAATGACAACTACCCCCGATCTGGGCGGATGTGTACGATATCTGAGGATGCGTTGTTGGCTACCCTCCCCCGAGCTTTATGGGCGACTTCGGACACAGATGTGGGACAAATGGTGATTCCTCCGGTCCACATTAGTGTCCAGGAGGGGGCGGTACTACCACGCCTCCCACAGTATCGTATTTCCCAGGAGGGCGAGGAGGCTCTCATACAGATTGTGCAAGACCTGATCGCAGTAGGAGTAGTGGAAGAAGTTCCCTATAATATCTGTAACAGTCCGATTCTCCCTATTCTGAAAAAGGACACGGATGCAAAGGTCTATCGGTTCATAATTGATTTGAGGGAGGTAAACAAGATCGTGATACCTCAGTACCCGGTGGTTTCCGATATCACGACGTTGCTTACCTTGGTCCCGCCTACGGCGACCATGTTCTCAGTGATTGATTTGAAAAATGCCTTCTTTTCTATCTCCATTCACCCTGATAGCCGATTTCTTTTTGGGTTTACATTAAACAATAGATCTTATCGTTTTTGTAGAATTCCCCAAGGCTATACAGAAAGCCCTAGTATTTATAGTCAGGCTTTGAAGCGACAGTTGGATTCCTTTGTTTTACTTGAGGGGGTCGCCCTCATTCAATATGTCGATGACATCCTGTTGGCGGCTGACACCCTGGAGTTGTGCGAGAAAAGTACGATAGCCTTACTTTCCTTTTTAGCATCCCACAATCACAAGGTCTCTAGGAAGAAATTGCAATTCTGTAGACCAAAGGTGACTTATTTGGGTCACCTTTTGTCTAAGGAGGGGCGTGCACTCACACCAGATCGTATCCAAGTAATTTTGGACACACCAAGGCCATCCACGCAGAAGGATGTGCGTGCATTTTTGGGTCTTGTTTCTTTTTGTAGACAGTGGATATTGGGGTTTTCGCACATAGCTAAGCCATTACTAGCGCTCTTGACAAAAGACACGCCCATCCCGATCCCCTGGTCAGATGAGTGTGACGCTGCTTTTCAGCAATTGAGACAGGCCCTTTGTTCAGCACCAGTGTTAGGGACCCCTGATTATGCAAAACCCTTTTCGTTGTATGTGCATGAGAAAGATGGATGTGCATTATCAGTCTTAGTGCAGATGCACGGCGATAAGCAGCGCCCTTGTGCATACTTTTCGGCTGTACTTGATCCTGTCGCCCGAGCATTGCCAGGGTGTTTTCGCTCGGTTGCGGCGACAGCTGTGTCAATACGGCAGAGTGAAGGAATTGTATTGTCCCATAAACTGTTGGTGTTAGTTCCCCACGCTGTTGATGCCCTGCTTAATCAAACAAAGACGCAGCATTTGACCAGTGCCCGTTTAACGGGATATGAGTTGACGCTTTTAGCTCCTCACATTACGTTAAAAAGGTGCGTGACATTAAACCCGGCCACATTGTTGCCATACCCCGAGACACAGCCTGAGGCACAGAAAGCGCATGATTGTATTCTTGTGACTGAGGAACAAACAAAGGGTCGTATTGATCTCCAGGATACGCCCTTTTCAGATGTAGATGGAGAGTTGTGGGTGGATGGATCATGCCTGAAGCTACCAGATGGTACGACTTCAGCAGCATATGCAATTACCACGTTACAGACGATAGTGGAGACAGCACGCATACCACAGAAATCAGCCCAAGCAGCGGAACTGATAGCGTTAACACGAGCGTGTGAGCTTAGTACAGGATTGTGTGTGAATGTTTACACAGACAGCCGCTATGCCTTCGGAGTAGCGCACGATTTCGGCCTACTCTGGAAGGAGAGAGGGTTTCTAACGTCACATGGGGTGCAGATAATGCATGGGGAGTTAGTCCACAATCTTTTAACTGCATTGACATACCCAAAGAAAATTGCCATTGTTAAGTGTAGTGCCCATAGGAAAGTAGTTGATAAGGTTGGAGAAGGGAATGCGTTAGCGGATCGAGTAGCACGGGAGACTGCGATGCAGCCCGGTACTACTGCCATGTATGTAGTGAAGTCACAGGTGGAGAGATGGCATGATGCGAAGGAGGAAGTGCGAGAAATACAAAAGACCGCTTCTGACAAAGAGCGGGAACAATGGGCTAGCGAAGGAGAACTGGATGACGAGGGTTGCTGGAGAAATAAGCAGATGGATAGATGGAAATTACCCACGGCTTTTGTACAACCTATGGTCCAGATGGCACATGGGCTAGCACATGTTGGAGCTTCCGCAATTGTGAAATTGCTTACCCAAGTCTGGGAGCATCCAGAGATTGCTAGCACAGCAAAGAGGGTGGTGCAGACTTGTATGATCTGTCTGAAGTATAACCCAGGGAAAGGCACGCGAACTCCAGCAGGAGGATTTGCGACGCCCACTGCACCCTTTGAGGTTCTGCAGATGGATTACATCCAGCTTGAGCGCTGTAACAATTTGAAGTATGTTCTAGTAGTGGTTTGCGCCTTCAGTAAATGGGTTGAGGCGTACCCTGCGAAAGACAATACTGCAATGACTACAGCGAAGCTATTGCTGAAAGAGTTTTTCCCCCGATACGGCGTCTGTAGACTTCTGTGGAGTGATAATGGCCCTCACTTTGTAGCGGATGTTATAAAGTATGTCTTGAAGGGCCTAGGCATCACCCAGAAGTTCCACGCCGTGTTCCACCCTCAGTCTGCAGGACTAGTCGAGAAATATAATGGTACACTGAAGCTTAAGATCGCCAAAATTCAAGCTTCAACGTCTTTGACTTGGCCAGACGCTTTGCCACTGGCGTTATTGTCAATTAGGTCGGTGCCACACTCTCGAACCGGCCTTACACCCTATGAGATTGTATTTGGACGCCCAATGAACATTTGGGGTCCACCAAGGCCTAAGGCTGTGTATGATGTACCTTGTGTGATGATGAGTGATTATCTGGCACAGTTAACGGATAACTTGGTTTCTATTCATCAACAGGTCCGAGAGGCGCTCCCTGATCGGTCTACTGGCGAAGGACATGGTCTCCGGCCTGGAGATCATGTAATGATAAAGGTTTTCGACAGATCGAACAGTTTGGAGCCGAGATGGGTCGGACCTGAGCAAGTCCTTCTTGCAACGAGGACGGCTGTGCGAGTCTCGAACAGGAAGAATTGGATCCATTCCTTGCACTGTCGAAAGGTACCGCCCGGATTGGTGGAGTCTGCCGTGCTGACCGATCAACAAGACATCCTAGCAGCAGAGACAGGCCGTGCTGCAGAGCCAAACGACACTGAGGAGCTCTTTTCGGACCACACGACTTCTGGAGGAAGGCGATATCATCTGCGACCAAGGAAGTGAGATTTCCAGTACCGGGACATACTGTCAGAACGGCCCTTGGGTTAGTGAAACGGAGAGCCAATGAGGCAAGGGGGGGGGATCAGCCCTGCATTAGTGTAGCGACACCCGTCTTGGCCCGCTGGTGAAGAAATCAACCGCTGCCCAAGGGGAAGAGTTCTGACAGACTTTTTAGTTTCAGGAAGATACCAGGGTATTGTTTCCTTTGACATGGAGAAGAAGAAAATTCTTTGTGCGTTGGGGTTCATGCTAACGGTAGCTATCATTGGTATAACCACATGGTTTGTGGAGGAGGCAACTCCTGCTCGAAAGACACTTGTGTTGACGACTCCAGTGCCTGCGGAGCACTACTTTTATACATTGCCATATCAAGAGTTGAAGCATCGACAATCCTATTTGAATAACACTTTCATTCAGATGCTGCATCACACCCACGTTGCTACGAACGCTACGAACTGTTGGATATGTGGGATGATGCCAGCCCATCAGAAGAAAGGAGGTACGCCATTCATACCACTTCCTTTCTCTCACAATGGCTCTTGTAGAGCATGGTACACTTTGTTGTTTGCCACTCGGAAACCGACAGTGGGACGATTGCTTTTCAGACTTAATAAAGAATGCCATCAGGACAAGAATGGATATCCACAAGCGAATGGGACAATTTGGGAATGGGAAGAGTACCGACCGGACAATGAATCCATCCCCTATATCTTCACAAACACCAGAGACACTGAGGGGAAGGACAAATTTGTAATCCAAGTAGCACAAGCCCAAGCGGACCTGTGTGTCCAGAGTGTGGGTTTTATTCCTGTGGGTGTCAGTGATTGTATAACCGTACTAAACATTGATGGGTTAAATAACAGCACCTTCCTAGCATCCCATAATACCTATTTTGTATGTGGAAATAAAGGTTATTACCGTTTGCCGGCTGGGTGGTCTGGGGTATGCTATGTATCATTCCTATTACCTCCTGTATTCTTAGCACCTGCGTCATATCATAAGGATTTGAAATTGCTGAATAATGTGACGGTAAATAGATATAAACGTACTCTATCTATTGATGAGGTGGATCAAACAGATACCAGCCTGCAACAGTATATTGATTTTAATTTAGGACTGTTTTTCTTTGTTGGAGCCGCTCTGAATAGTAGGAAGATCCGAAGATTAACAAGAGTGGTAGAAGCTGTGACTAATCAGACTGCTGCTGCTCTTGGGAATCTTACGGAAGAATTACAGATTACCAGGATTGTTGCATTACAAAATCGTATGGTATTGGATGTAATGCTAGCTGATCGAGGAGGAGCCTGTAAAATTATTGGAAGTAGCTGCTGTGTGTTCATTCCTGATCATACGCCATCTGTTTATAATGCTATTAATAAACTGCACAAAATAGCAGCTGAAGTCCACACAGAAAACGGCACTTGGTCCTTTTCTGGATGGTTTTGGGCGTTGGTTACTGCCTGGGGATGGAAGGTCTTAACTGGTCTCTGCATTATTATAGCAATTCTGTTCTTTCTCTGTATGTGTATTCAATGTGGACCATTGTGCTGTTCTGTATGCATTTCATTCTGCATTCCAGATAAGAAAGCTATTGCCGATGTTGCCCGCCAGAAGGGTCTAGCTAAAGAGGTTAAAGGAATGATGATAATTGACATATACGATGATTATTCTTGGAAGCCAGATGTCTTCAGTAAATGCTGAAAGGGTCGTCTGTTGTAAATTAAGGCAGAATGTGATTAAGCATTTACTGAAAACATTAGTGTTTCCCTTTTATCGTGTTTTCCTCATTATGTTGGCCGAAGTCCGGACTCCATTTTGTATTGACATGCTGCCACGTGTTCACCACGAGGAGAGTCCGACCTCTGTGTTAGTTGCTCTTGCAATCTGCCTAGCAACAGTTTATAAATAGCTCTCTCTTGTCCGTCTGGCGCATGCCCAGACTTGACCACATCTGTTATAATTAGCTTTGCCTGACCATGTGTTTTCGCGGGCCCAAGGAGTGTGTTAGCTCCGCCCATGTATTGATTTGGTATCGAGAATGACCCTAAATGGTAATGTTCTTCAACTCTGTGGTATCCACCCACTTATGAGCCCCTCTGTTGTGTATAAAAGGGGACAATGTACGCAGGTTCTGTGTGCTACTCCTTGCAATACTGAAGAGTGTTGTGTGGATTGTAGGACCACCCTTAAGGGTTAATAAACGTTGTTTTTGTACTTTGCAGTTTCCGTGCCAACTTCCTTATAGATTTCGTTACAGAAGAGCGAACCCTTGTCTCTTGCGGGCCTAGCTGGGGCTTGTATTCATCAGCCTCACGGGAATGGGCTCGGAGTAACCCATGGAAAACATCATGACACAAGAAGTGAGGCCCAATGCAGGAAACAAGGCTTTATTCCGACACTTCAGCAGCACAGCATACTTCCATTCGCTAACGTTTCGGCGGTTGCCTTGATCACAGCTGGAAGTACCATCAATTAATTTGCAAGTGCGTCAGTGCGTGCTATTTAAAATGTTCATCACGTGACTAAATACTCGAAATACATATCCCAAAGTGCATTGTAATTCAATATGCATAAATGTCATGAAGAATCTCGTTATTATTCACCGTACTGAAGGTTGAGAGTTCTTACTTGGCAATGACACTGTGGTAATTTAAATCAGAGTGGCCAGGCGATGTTGCTGTTAATTGTTCGTAGTGCCTGAAACAACCTCATTGTCATACACGAACGTAGAATGAGAAATCCCTCACGTATCCCTTCCAAATGCGCTTGCGTTTTTTGCTGTAATAGCTGTCCTCAGTAGGCTAGGCGCATGAGTGGGTCAAACTCCTCAATAGGATAAACAGAAGCATTTCCCCGATTCTGGAGTCCCCGACCCTCCAGGGCGGCCTCACGGGAATGGGCTCGGAGTAACCCATGGAAAACATCATGACACAAGAAGTGAGGCCCAATGCAGGAAACAAGGCTTTATTCCGACACTTCAGCAGCACAGCATACTTCCATTCGCTAACGTTTCGGCAGTTGCCTTGATCACAGCTGGAAGTACCATCAATTAATTTGCAAGTGCGTCAGTGCGTGCTATTTAAAATGTTCATCACGTGACTAAATACTCAAAATACATATCCCACAGTGCATTGTAATTCAATATGCGTAAATGTCATGAAGAATCTCGTTATTATTCACCGTACTGAAGGTTGAGAGTTCTTACTTGGCAATGACACTGTGGTAATTTAAATCAGAGTGGCCAGGCGATGTTGCTGTTAATTGTTCGTAGTGCCTGAAACAACCTCATTGTCATACACGAACGTAGAAGGAGAAATCCCTCACGTATCCCTTCCAAATGCGCTTGCGTTTTTTGCTGTAATAGCTGTCCTCAGTAGGCTAGGCGCATGAGTGGGTCAAACTCCTCAATAGGATAAACAGAAGCATTTCCCCGATTCTGGAGTCCCCGACCCTACAGTGCGGCCTCACGGGAATGGGCTCGGAGTAACCCATGGAAAACATCATGACACAAGAAGTGAGGCCCAATGCAGGAATCAAGGCTTTATTCCGACACTTCAGCAGCACAGCATACTTCCATTCGCTAACGTTTCGGCGGTTGCCTTGATCACAGCTGGAAGTACCATCAATTAATTTGCAAGTGCGTCAGTGCGTGCTATTTAAAATGTTCATCACATGACTAAATACTCGAAATACATATCCCACAGTGCATTGTAATTCAATATGCGTAAATGTCATGAAGAATCTCGTTATTATTCACCGTACTGAAGGTTGAGAGTTCTTACTTGGCAATGACACTGTGGTAATTTAAATCAGAGTGGCCAGGCGATGTTGCTGTTAATTGTTCGTAGTGCCTGAAACAACCTCATTGTCATACACGAACGTAGAAGGAGAAATCCCTCACGTATCCCTTCCAAATGCGCTTGCGTTTTTTTTTCCATATATATATATTCATACTAGTGAATATTTTTCTTGAAAAGTGAACATTTAAACTGTCTTTGTGCTCCTGTTGTCTTTGCTATATTTGAAAAAAATGCAAGTGATGTTCTAGAAATTGCCATTAGTGATGATGTGTAATGTAAATAGTGATATATGGGATAAAGGACCCCCTGCCATACATTATAAGGATATTGCAAGTCACTGAGGAGTTCCATGACCTTATGAGTTCCTTTATAAGGTTCTAGAACTCCAAGGTGACTTGCAATAGCCGTATTATGTATGCGGGGGTTACTTTATTCTTTATAATACAAGGTCATACCATCACCTTTACCACAAACCACTTAAATCCTTGGTACATAGCTCTTTCATATGGAAGAGACAGCATGTTTGCAAACATTACAAATAAGAATCGAATCTCTAGTGCAAATTTAGACACTTAAATAGCTTTTATACATTTGCTACAAATGATATCAGTTTAAAATGTCAGTTTTTTCTTTTTTTAAAAGGTGCAGTAATTTGGAATATGTAGAAACATGCAGAAAGATTATAACTTTTCTATAATTACTTCAAGATTGCAAAAAATAAACATGTTGCCATAAATATCTCCTTTCTGCTTGTCATTACACAGAAAAATTGAGAAGAAAGAAAAGCCACATTGGGGCATATGCATCAACATTGGCATTTGCGATTCCTTATTAGCGAAAAATAAGGATTCGCTAATAAGGAATAGCAAAAGGCTATGCATGTAGGAATCGCTATTCAAATAGCGATTCCTTAACTTTCCTTAATTGCTACTAGCAAATTGCGAGTAGCAATTAAGGAATGCCATCCCAATCATTCCTATGGGCCTCCAGGCCCATAGGAATGAATCGGAGATTGCATGAGCAAATAGCGAGTACCAGTAGGTTCTCGCAAATTGCTCATGCAATTTCAAGGGTGCAAGGGTGTCAAAATGACACCCTATTGCACCCCTGAAATTGATATGTGCACATATGTTGCACACACACATGCTCTAAGGGCATGTGTGTGCGCAACATGAAACTTTGAAAAATGCACAAAAGTGCATTTTTCAAAGTTTTAGCAAATTACCATGCAGTTCATCTTCATGGTAATTTGCTCCCCCTATTAGCGAAATCGCTAATTTTTTAACTTTGATGCATTGCATTTAAGGAATCTCACTTTGGGATTCCTTAAATGCAATCGCTATTTAAGGAATCGCTATTTAAGGAATCCCTATTTAAGGAATCGCTATTTAAGGAATCCCTATTTAAGGAATCGCTATTTAAGGATTCCTTAAATAGCGATTTTTGCTTTTGGGTTGATGCATTGGGATTGGGTTTTTTTAACTCAATACCGGGAGCTATTAGCGATTTGGTATTTTACCGACTGGATTTTGGCTTGATGCATGAGGCTGTTAGTGCTTTAAATAGCTGCTTTAAATTACGCAGGTGACTTGACTTCCTCATCTTTTTTCTCTTTTTTCTTTTTATCAGGGGTGGGCGGAATTGGCGGATTTGAATGCCCTCCACACCGCCGCTCCGGGGTTCTGGCTCAGCTCCTGTGGCCTTTGACTCTGAAATCCTACTGAGGTAGTTGGATTGTGTGTTCCAAACCTCCCTCCTCCTCGCCCCCTCTCTCTCCCTCCCTCTCCCGCCTCCCTCCACCTCCCTGTCGTTGTTTGCCCTCTGGGTCCACAACAGCAGACTGCCTGCAGCCTTCACCGGCTTACCTCTCAGCCGGTCTAGGTGCTTCTCTTTTGCACCGGGCACTCCTCCTGCCGCCATGGCAGTGATCTGCGGTGCTTCTTGTACAGGCTGACCTGTAACTATGAAATCCCTTCCTTGCAGAACTCGCGAGGACTGAAGATGCGCGTGCATGGAGAGTGGAGACCTTAATTCAGACTCCACTCTCCAAGCACGTGCGCGCGCAGTCCTCGTGAGTTCTGTAAGAAAGAGGTTTCATTAGTTGAAGGTGAAGAAACACTGCTGATGACCGCCACGGCTTCTCATTGCCGAGATCCAGGTACGGTCGTGGGGTGGGCGACGGAGTCAAACTCCGCCACCCTGCGGAATCAGAGTTTTTTGCCGAACTCTGTGCTCCTAACCACCCTTAATTTTATTATAGTGCAAACTCAACCCAAAGGTATCAGAGCGCTTTACATGAGCACCAGTTGCGTTACAGACGAATACATTCATTTTATTAGGAAGGGAAGATTAATTGATTTGCCGAGAATCACAGGATGTTGAGCGCCCATGCAGAGACTCGAACTCGGTTCCCAGCTTCGAGGTCAACCCTCCAGCTGTTAGGCCACATCCTCCACTGTTGACTCTGTCAACAGGCATTGCGGTGGTCAGAACTCAACTTGAATAAGTTATAATAGTGGAGTTGTGACATAAATTCCTTATAATCGGCAACTGGGTGCATCACAATTCGCAGATAATAATGAAATTTGAGACAGGGTTTCATAGTAGAATTCCAGGATCCTGTGCATTATAACAATGAATATTTAATTGTTATGTTACTGTTACTGATACCATATATTGGATTTTGGGCATTGCATGGGCCACAGTGGGATTGTTAGCTAATCATAATGCTGAATCTCATGGAGTTTTAGGTATTTGGTTATAACCATATCATACCGTCAGCTGAAAGCATGGTTCTGTTGCTTTTAGCAAATGATTTAATGACTCGAATGAACTGTCATAACTGATTTTGAACAACCTTTCATCGAACATTATTGTATTTTTGGTATGATATACCTTGCCCTGATCCAAATCACCACCCTAGATGGAGGACACAAACTTTGGCCTGACCTGCATCCTAGTCTCCAGGACCCCAGAGCCCTCAGAACACAGGTTTTGGCCTTGCAGGTTGACTGGAAGGAGGTGGGTTGGCCTTTGGTTCCATCCTGTTCCCGGTCTATCCACCACCAGAGCAGGAAGCCATGAAAGAAGCCCACGCCAAGTGCGCTTTGAATTATGAAAGTACCTAAGAATGCTGAAAGTACCCGAAGAGCGATTTCCTTAGCTCCAGAGGTCAATGCACTGGGCATTGGATTCTTGGTGGAGAAGAGAGCTAAAGGCTGCACTAAGTGCAGAGTCCCTTCTAGACCACTGCCAACAGGGCCGGACTGGCTGTAGCGAGTGCCAGGTGTTTCCCTTGTGGGCTGCCACAGTGGCAGCCGGTTTTGGACCCCTGGGTGGCCAGTTTTGTTACTGGGGAGCGCAATATCGGCTACTGGTAACAAAAGTAGCAGCGGTGAGACGGAAGTGGTGCTTTCCACTACCACCCTCCCGCCCCCCCACTCTCCACCCGGTGCCGGACGAACTGTTTGCCAGGGCCGGTTTCGGTTACCAGTCCGGCCGTGACTGCCACACATTCATGACCAGCAAGTATAAGGACCAGGTTGTGGCAGTCCTAGCTGCTCTATTTAATTTTCAGAATTGCGAAATAGAATAGCAGACTTGTACGTGAAAATGCAATTTTGGTCATCCTAAGTTAAAAGTACCAGTTTCTGGTTTGGGTGCACAAGTTGCAAGTAACCTTTAATGACTCATGATGTCATGTTTTATGTGGTCTTACAGACCAATCAGATTGCTAGATTTAAATCTTTCTTTCCAGCCAACCTGTTAGATATCCATACATTTCTTGCTTTTTTCTTTGGAGGATATTTAATTTAAATGGTGAACGGGTTTACATAAAATTATAAGCAAGCATTAGCAAAGCCAATAGGTCTGGCCTTCGTAAGCTGGTGTGATGGTTATTTTTTATTGCAAGCATATGCAAGGGAAGAATATTTTTTTTTAAACTACCACGATGGCAGCTAAATATGATGGTATGTGCGTGCAATAAAAAAGTAAAATAAAATAAAAATGATCAGATATTAATTTAATGGAACATTATATATGCTTCCTACATAGTAGGTATACCTAACAATGAAATAGAAATCATTTTTGGTTTTAATTCACATCACGGGAAAATATGATTGTTATTGGTGCACAGAAAGGTTAAAATTGGCTTTCAAATGTTGCACCATAAAAACACAGTTTAAACACACAAGGATGACTAAAATAATAAAAAGAATGTAAAGAAAAAAGTATTGGCAAAGTAAAGTATTTGCCCCAGCACTCAAGTGCAGATTTGTACATGTGAACAGGAAAAATGCAGTCATTCATAGTTCAAGAGAGCCAATGGCGGAAGTGAGCTGACGCACTGACCCATTCTGAATGGTCTTGTGGGTGGAAACATGAATGACAGCCTAACAGACCAATTGATGAAGATGCATGAACGAAGCACCTCTTTGTATGTAGATAGGTTTGCATTTCATATGTTTTTTTATTATATGAGGCTCTTGAAACATCTGAAGATGTCGCACAGCCAGACCTAAACAAGCACACAAAAGGCTGAGACTGATCTTGGGCCCTATCTCAAGTTTTGTGTCACTGCAAGGAAGGGTTTTCTCCAAAGCAAAAAAAACTAAAAAATTAAATTCCCATTTGAGAAAGAAAAACAGGTGTGTGCACTTGTGCATTGCTGCGTCATTTGCTCAGGAAGAATTTTCTACACTGTGGAAGTTCCATGTGAATACATTTTGCCTAGTTTAATTACTCTTACGCATTTACAACTGATGGATACATCCAGAGGGAGTCCAAAGATTATTCGTCAATTTTACAAAAGTCGTAAATCTACTCCAAATTTAAGGATGAGCTACGCAATTGGTTTCCGAATTATCAAAGTTATTCTTGGTGATTCAAGTGAATCTTTAAAACATATAAAAATGTACTACACACACAAAGCCTCTTTTACTGGATAAGAAAATTAATATTGCTGTGAAAACAAAATGCCCATAAGCAAATTAACTTGTGACACATTGCAAATATCACAACTCTTTTAAAACGTGTCCCTACTGTTTTTAATCTTGAATATGGAATCCTGCTTTGTGTTTCCAATTAAACTGTAATCGCGTGCTAAAGGGATACATCACTGTGCACATAAAAGGGAGAAGTTTGTGCATTAAAGTGAACATGGCAACCTTTGGCAAACATCCCTGTGCCTCGGGTGCGTGAGGCAGGCCCCTGCGGGGCGGGGGGGGGGGGGGTCCCCAAACCCTCGAGAGGCCTCCATTCAACCCGAGGCCATTGAATGTCTGTGAGATATGGGGGGCTCAGGGGCCACTCTCCACAATCCGCAGGAGGCGGCCATCTTGTTGAGCTTCTCCTCTGCTGCGTTATTTATGTATGTTTGGACGCACAGTGACACCAGGGGTCATAAGGACAGGCGACCTAGAGACCTTGCTATCGGAAATATATATCCATCTCTCGCTACAGGCACTGATTACATCGCATGACAAACGATGGAGCTGCTTGTCTGACAAACAGAATTAGGCCGCCCTTGTTTAGTCGGCGATGCTAACCGGGATATTAATACTCATGTTAAGGTCAAAGGGGTCACGCTTGAAAGCAGAACCCATGACGTGGGGGCAGAGATATCCTTAGAGACTTCCTCCAAGGTGGGCAGGCGATTTATCTCGGTTGAACGTCCACTGAGGAGGTAAATTGGCCATTAGATGGGAGGAAAAAAATATAACGTCTCTGCTCTTTGATAAAGGTTGGTTGCACTCACATTCTGAACTGCAGATCGCCTCTGCTCCTCCTCACACTCTGGGGCCTGGTCACAAAGGTATTTAGCAGTACTAAAGTGGTACTAGATAGTACTATTTTATGTACGCTTACATGCCTCTGTGAATTAACCCCCAAAAACATAAAATGGCAACACAATTTGTATATGTGTTTATACAAACCGAAAGGACACGCCCCTTTGCCCTTTTATATAAAAGGAGTTGGGTGTTTTGTGGGTGATTCATAAAGGCAGGTAATAGTACGTAAAAGGTTGCCCAGAGTACTACTACACGTAAGTTTCTGCTTACGTGATAAGCCCCACTGTGAGGATCACTCCCTGCGCTGGGTCACTCATCAAAAGAGCGACATTGTCGTCCCCACTGTTCCCCTACAGTCAGTGGCAGTAAAATTATGAGGAAATGGAGGATCAAATAATTCAGTAGGATGTACTAAATTGTTTAGTAACTTTTGTTCACTTTGAGCTAGAAACAAAATTTCCTTTTGTGAAAACTTGCAAATTATGCGACAGATGATGTATTATGTGCCAAATCCATAATGTTGCGGAAAACAGTGACCGCAGAATCACATGTATCCATTGGTCATCCTTGTAGATTAAATTACTGGGTAAAAACATCCTTTTCTGTCCAAATGAAGTCCAGTGATGATGTAACTCGCAAGTGACTAACAAAAAATGAATGTGTCCTTGTGTAACGATAACGAAACTGGTGCTCATGTAAAGCACTCTGATACCTGATATCTTCGGTCTTGTTCGCGCTATATAAAACTCTTAAAATAAAAAAAAAGTGTAAAAGGCATCTCCCCATCAGACACTCTGGAACACAGCTTTTGGTCCCTTCTCCTTAGACACTGCCCCCTGTGGTGCCATAAGGTATTATCCATTTTGGTCACTCCGGCCTCCCTAGGTGGTGAGAGGCCAGAGGAAAGGGATTTATCCCTAGATATGATTTCAAATTCTCTCTGATCCCTTGAGGATGATTAAACACGGGCAGAGAAAAAAGCTTTCCGTGGAAAGTCTGAGCTTGAGACGTCCACTAGAAGTGATCACAGCTCCCAGGGACCTCCATGTGATACGTGATGCCGCCATCAATCGGTTTAGCCGACATAATATTGCATTATGGGACATGTAGTTTTGCTTTCAACACTGCATCTCGTTAACTCCTGCGATCACAGTGCTGTTGATTAAAAAGCTAGGACGCGTTGAGGGACTTACGCGTGCATTTTCCCGCTCTCAGATTTGGCTGGTCAAACACACACCCTTTGCACTGCCAGGAAGAACTGAAGCAAAGAGAAGCAGCTGCTGGGAAGGATTCCCCCTGGCTCGGCTCGAGCACAGGCTCTTTGAGCCAAGCCAGACCTTTGGCCGATCTCTGGCTCGGCTCTCTCCGCTAATTTGTTGGCTCTCACTTCTCGGGCCGTGATGTGTTCAGCAGTCCCGTATAAACTTACACCAGAGGAAAACTGGGTTTATCAGCCAACCTCTGAACTAACCAGAAAAACACACAAGCAGGAAAATATGACTGCGCTGTTCCTGACCGGCGGCATAACACAAAATGACGCCCCCGTGAGACTATCTCACTTACACTCATTTGCCTTGAACTGAAAGCCCCCCCCCCCCCCCAGTTGAAAGCGCCCCTGGTTTTGACTGAATTACCGTGTCAGCACTAGCTGCACAATTGCCCCCCCCCCGCGTGATATGCTGATCCAGTTAAGGTGTTCCCTTTAAATTATGGGACGTGTAGTGTTGTTTATTCAATCATAAAACAGGACAACAGGTCCCAGAATTCACATTTTTAAAAACCTGGCCTGGAGTTTCACATCACGCATGACCTGGGAAGCTTGGTTTCTATTGCCCCTCCCTGCACAACTGATTTGCCACAACAGCGTCCGGTCCAAGCAGCTCTCAGCAGAACTAGCCACAGCGTGAGGAGGAAAACTGAACTCAGCATCAATTCCGGGCTCATCCGATCCTGCCCGAATTCCAACAGTAAGGACTAAACCAGCTGGACGAGCCCCCTCCTGTCTAACGACGCACGAGGGTACATGGGGAGTGGCGCGTGCTGGCTGGACTGGCCAAATGAGCGGGTAATGGACGCACAAGTGCATCTCTGAATTAGCCACGAAAATTTGACTCAGCGTCTCGTTGCTGAAATAACCAAAGCAGCATTTAATAAAAGAAAACGGCTCAGCAATTCTCCAAGCCGGCGGAAAACGCGTTCAGCAGCCCCCTCTGACTCACCCACGCGAGCAGTGAAACCGGCCATAGGGGCTCCAGGCTGGACTGGCCACATTGACACACACGAACACTGTTTTCCCAACTTCCTATAATGCCAGCATGCACGGGGCTGGACTGGGCACACGTGACACTAGGGAAACCTCCGGTAAACTGGGGTGCTGTCTGCGATAGAGTCTGGCAAACAACTTTTAGGGAAAGAATACACATTCATTTTTGGCAAATACGTATAACATTTCAACCCCTTGCCCAATGAAATCCTCACGGAAATGTTCGGACTCGGGGCCTTTCGGGAATGGGACGAGGACTTTCACCACAGGTGCTTAGGGGCATATCAACAAGGGCTTTATCTCTGCTTTTTTGGCTTTAAAAGCCAAAAAAAGCAGAGATAAAACTAGCGCCCTATCAACAACAGGGTGCTAACACGCAAATTTGCATGTTAGCAGCCTTTTACTCTACGCTTCCCCTTGCATCTCTAATGAGATGCAAAGGGGGCGTTCCAGAGTAAAATAATAGGAGAAATGTCGCTAAGCGACATTTCTCCTATTATCAAGAATGTCGCTAACCCTGTTAGAGACAAAAAAAGCAGCGCTAACCGCGGTTAACGCTGCTTTTTTACGTCTGCTAATTTTCAGACTTAGCCATGATATCCTATGGAAGGAGGATATCATGGTTAAGTTTGCCTGTCCCTATCAACAAGGTAACGTGTGATTATCGCTGGGTTTCCAGCGATAATCTCACGTTAGCCTGTTAGCGTGTAGATTTTTATCGCTATTGAGATAAGCGTTGCTAATAGCACGCTATCTCAGCGATAAAAATTCACGCTAGCCGGCGATAATTATCCTCACGCTAAGAGCGCTGAGCGATAATTATCGCCGGTTGTTGTTGATATGCCCCTTAGAGCGCCACTGAGCATGCGTGTAGGGAAACGTGATTAAAAAAAACCCTCTCCAATTAGCACCACCTGAGGAAAAACAGCACTGAATGTCTCCTCTGAACCAGGTACAGGGTCTCGGCAAGGTACCCTCTGAACCAGTACCGTGAGGTAAACTGGGATCAGCAACTATTCTACTATACCAGTCACATGTGAAGCTAAACCAGGGTGAGAAGGTAGCGCTGAAGCAACCACACTCGCAAGGAAAGGGGGTTGAAACGGTACTGACTGCAAGCCATCAATCAACCACACTTCCAGGAAAACTGGATTCAGAGCATACCCCTGAACCAGGCACACACGCAGGAACACTGGGTTTAGAACACACCCCTGGCAGGAACACTGGGTTTAGAAGACACCCCTGAACCAGCCACAAACGCAGGAACACTGGGTTTAGAAGACACCCCTGAACCAGCCACAAACGCAGGAACACTGGGTTTAGAAGACCCCCCTGAAACAGGCACGCAGGAACACTGGGTTCAGAAGACACCCCTGAACCAGGCACGGAGGAACACTGGGTTTAGAATGCACCCCTGAACCACGCACGCAAGAACACTGGGTTTAAAAGATACCCCTGAACCAGGCACGCACGCAGGAACTCTGGGTTTAGAAGACACCCCTTAACCAGCCACAAACGCAGGAACACTGGGTTTAGAAGACACCCCTGAACCAGGCACGCACGCAGGAACACTGGGTTCAGAAGACACCTCTGAACCAGGCACGCAGGAACACTGGGTTCAGAAGACACCCCTGAACCAGGCACGCCGCAGGAACACTGGGTTCAGAAGACACCCCTGAACCAGGCACGCATGCAGGAACACTGGGTTTAGAATGCACCCCGAACTACGCACGCAAGAACACTGGGTTTAGAAGACACCCCTGAACCAGGCACGCACGAACACTGGGTTTAGAAGACACCCCTGAACCAGCCACAAACGCAGGAACACTGGGTTCAGAAGACACCCCTGAACCAGCCACAAACGCAGGAACACTCGGTTTAGAAGACACCCCTGAACCACGCATGCACGCAGGAACACTGGGTTTAGAAGACACCCTAGAACCAGCCACAAACGCAGGAACACTGGGTTTAGAAGACACCCCTGAACCAGCCACAAACGCAGGAACACTGGGTTTAGAAGACGCCCCTGAACCAGTCATGCACGCAGGAACACTGGGTTTAGAAGACGACCCCTGAACCAGGCACGCACTCAGGAACACTGGGTTTAGAAGGCACCCCTGAACCAGGAACACTGGGTTTAGAAGACACTCCTGAACCAGGCACACACACAGGAACACTGTGTTTAGAACACACCCCTGACAGGAACAGTGGGTTTAGAAGGCACCCCTGAACCAGGCACGCATGCAGGAACACTGGGTTTAGAAGGCACCCCTAAACCAGGCATGCACGCAGGACCACTGGGTTTAGAAGGCACCCCTGAACCAGGCACGCACGCAGGAACACTCGGTTTAGAAGATGCCCCTGAACCAGGCATGCACGCAGGAACACTGGGTTTAGCAGATGCCCCTGAACCAGGCACACACGCAGGAACACTGGGCTTAGAAGACACCCCTGAACCAGGCACACACGCAGGAACACTGGGCTTAGAAGACACCCCTGAACGAGGCACACACGCAGGAACACTGGGCTTAGAAGACGCCCCTGAACCAGGCACACACGCAGGAACACTGGGCTTAGAAGACACCCCTGAACCAGGCACACACGCAGGAACACTGGGCTTAGAAGGCACCCCTGAACAAGGCACACACGCAGGAACACTGGGTTTAGAAGGCACCCCTGAACCAGGCACACACGCAGGAACACTGGCTTTAGAATACAACCCTGAACCAGGAACACACGCAGGAACACTGGCTTTAGAATACAACCCTGAACGAGGCACACACGCAGGAACACTGGGTTTAGAAGACACAGCCTTTTTTCCGTGAAGGAACGAGTCCTTCGGATCCCGGCTCACAGCACACTGCGCACCTAGGCCCTTATCGAGGTGGCCCACGCGCTGTACTGTGTCTACCTATAATTAGTTTTTTTTGATTGGAAATTGACGAGCGCCTACACTTGCACTGAAGAAGTTCATTACATGAACGAAACGCGTTGGCTGGCTAATCTTTGTCTTGGAAAATAAAAGGGACTTATCACCTACTAAGTCTTATTTGATTCTTCGACTGTCATTGACGTTTCAATATGCGGTGCACCACTCCACCAACCTGTTTCTTCAGTTTCCTGCTTAGCTGTTGGCACTCCTCAACGGCAAGTGCTGGAGTTTGTTTTTGTGCACGCTCACTGTTTCTAATTATTAGGTAATATCAAGGGAACTACATAGGGTAGTGCGGTCTCTGTGTCCGCCGTTGTCCGGTACCACAAACTCACACATGCAGGAACACTGGGCTTAGAAGACACCCCTGAACCAGTCACACATGCAGGAACACTGGGCTTAGAAGACACCCCTGAACCAGGCACACATGCAGGAACACTGGGCTTAGAAGACACCCCTGAACCAGACACACACGCAGGAACACTGGGCTTAGAAGGCACCCCTGAACCAGGCACACACGCAGGAACACTGGGTTTAGAAGGCCCCCCTGAACCAGGCACACACGCAGGAACACTGGGTTTAGAAGGCACCCCTGAACCAGACACACACGCAGGAACACTGGCTTTAGAATACAACCCTGAACGAGGCACACACGCAGGAACACTGGGTTTAGAAGACACAGCCCTTAGCCTACCACAGACACACAAGAAAAGTGGCTTCAAAGGTACTACTGACGGCTACCCTTCAATCATCCACACTTCCAGGAAAACTGAATTCAGAACATACCCCTGAACCAGTCACACGCAGAAACACTGGGTAGAACAGAACCATGAACCAGTCACACACGCAGGAACACTGGGCTTAGAAGACACCCCGGAACAAACCACACACGCAGGAACACCAGGTTTATAAGACACCCCTGAACCGACCACCCATGCAGGAAAATTGGGCTCAGTTTTGAACCAACCTTGCACGCAGAGAAGCTGTGCTCAGAATCTACCACTGAACCGACACACATTTAGGAAACTGAGATCGGGTGCTTGGAAAGTGTTCCGCTTTAAACCAGTCGTGCAGCGGAATAACTAGTCTTCTACAGATTTGTAGAGCGCACCATCACCCGGCAGGGTCTCCCGGGATGTGAAAACGAAAGGGGCCAAGTCAAACCACAAAGAAAACCAATACATCTCTACCAGGTGTCCAGATACCTGTGACGGTCCATGTTTTCTTTGCATTCTGGGACCTGTAGTCTTGTTTATCTCGTCATAAAAGCAGGACTAATAGTCCCTGAATGCAAATAAAAAACGTAGACTCGAGCAGCCAGTCACTTACGCGTGGACCTGGAAACTTAGCGGCTGAGCTCGCCACCCTGGTGGAAATCTGGACTTGGCAGCTGCCCTGCGATAGTCGCCCTAGCAGAGAGACTGTGGACCCCCGGCGCCCCTTCAGCACCGTGGCTATAAATACAGCACTGCCACCGGCCCTGGAGTAGTTTCCCAGCCCGAAGCTCCCGTGAGCCCCCACGCTAGCATCACCAACACCATGACTACGGCTGTTCAGTCACAACCCCAACACACCGCAGCCGCCACCGTGTGTGCAGACCAGGCATTTTACATCATCATACCTTGACCCAAAGGAAGAGAGGGAGGCACAGGGGGAGAACGTAAGAGGAAGGGAAAGATGAGTAAACCACGAGAACGGAAGAAATCGGGAGTGTAAAAGAACTTGTCAGACTGAGATAAAGAGTCAAAATGTGTAGGATGCAGGAAGAAATAGGCGTGAGGTGAAATCAAAACCTTAGTATTACTGCCGGCGGCGAGGTACTAAATAGTGTACCCGTGAATGTCGTCCTTAACAAATTAGGCACTGTTAAACGCTCGCTCACCACACATGCCGTGGTCCCGCTGGACAGAATTTGAATGCTGACAAGGTCATCTCAACCCCCCCCCCCCCCCCACCCATGCTACCGGGAAATTAAGTAACATTAAACTAGTTAATAATAAAACCTGTTTTCACAGCGTTTAGAAACCGGAGAATATTAGAATGAGGCGCTTTTGGAAAACACTGTTATTGATGCCAAGCTAGAGAGTCCCTAAACCCGTGACTGTTATGTTCTGTCCCTTCTAGGGGCGCCCTGATAAGAAGTTAAGTAGTAAGTGTCACCCAGGTGCGTCATTTGTGTGCAGCCCCCACCTAGCAACATCGCAAGGGCCCCTTCTCACTAGAAGAAACACACTGCGCCGCAGCAGGGGTCTCGGTGACAGTCTACACTTTGGGAGGCGCGGGGGTTCCTTACCTGGCACTAGGGGCGAGGAGCTGCGTGTCCCTCTCGGGACATTACTTTTCATCCAGGGCTCAAGGAATCTGAACGAGGAGCCTCCCGCACTCAATCCGGGGACCAGCAGGGGGCTGAGGGCACGAAGAGCCCCGCGAGTCGGCGCTGCGGGTTCGACTCTGCTTGCACCAGTGAGACCGCAACACAGATCACAAGAAAACCCAGCAGCCGAAGTGGGAGACTCCGCCTGTCTCCGCAGAAAGTGGTCGACGGGTGCAGAAAAGTTGCAAAGCTCTTGCGCTATCCGGGTGCAGAGGGTCAGAAGGAGTGCACAGGTTGCGCAGCCGGGCAAGGACACAGAAATGCTCCCTCTTCACGTCTCGGAGTCTCAGTGATATGTTTCCAAGCACCTGCGCCACAATTCCGGTGTCTTAGAAGTTCATTGAGCCCCTACGGTTAGTTCCAGGCGCTTTGCCCCCACGGATCCTGCAGCCTCAAAGGCAAGAAGCGCTTAAGGTACACCTCCAGGAGGCCCGCGGCCGGTGCACCTGCCACCGTAATCAGTAAGCATGAGAACCTCGGTACCCGCACTATTAGGGTCCCTGAGATCAGCTTCTGGGACCTATATAAACAGATTTGCTAGCTGCTCAAGTGCCACGTCCGGCGCCCCTAAGATCCGCGCCCGGACACCTGCCGCACCTGTCCACTCAGTTCCCGCACCGTCCGCGATAAGACCAGGCTCAGCCCTGACAGTCTCTGCTCGGGAGGGCGAGCGGCGCCGGCGATGCTACTCGGCTTCAGCTGCCCATTGGACGAGGGAGGGATGCTGTGCCCTCCCACCCCCGGCGCGAGGCGCGTCCGCCCGGAGGAGGTGCCAGGAGCATCTGCTGCCTCCTCCCTCCCCCGCTGAAAGGTCATCTGACTGACCAACGAAGAGCCTCTCCGGGCGCCTGTGTGACCGGCCCCCCGAGTGAACGAGTCTTGTTTTACACTACAAAGTCACCGTGATCAGCACCAGGGCACCTGGATAGCAGCTACGTCCTACAATGCGTGCGACGGCCCTAGGCTAGACACGCATATCTCGTTGAAGTTTTGGCGTTGTTTGTTTCTTGTTTATAAACAGTACTTCATTTGTAAAATAATGTTTCTAAGAAGCCGACAAATGGGCTGTCAAATGTGTCTGCAGAATGCCAGGCCGCATAGTCAATATTTCATCGCATGCCGGTAGATTCCATTACACCCCTGACCCCCCCCCCCCCCCCTTTCTACTGTTATCGTCTTTCTCTTCTTCCTTCCCCCAACCCCGGTTTTTGCTGCTTTTCTCTCTCTTGCTCTAGGTCAAAGTCTGATGGTGAAAATAAGTTCTGGTCCCCACCTCTAAGCACTCTCAGAAACGGTTGAGTCCGCCATAGTGGTATTTACCTACTATGGTGTGGATAATCGACAATGATAACGCATGCCACGACAAGTTGTTGGTGAGGCGATTACTCCAAAATATTTTTGATTTTTCCACAGGACAACCAAATAGCAATTTTCACCTGGCTATCCATACGTGTGTTGATATTTGATTAGGGAGGACATGACCTAGTAGCTCCTCTCTCTATCTCCACTGGTATATCTACGTGGTCCTGACCTTCTACCACCGGCACAAATCAAGCACTGCTAAATGCACTTACACATTTCAGTGAAATCACTGGTAAAATGAGGACTCCTAAAACAAATGTACAGAAGTCTAGATGTTGAGCACTTTTTAATTAACTGGCACAGCCTGAGTTACTTCCGTGTATCATTGCAAACCTTGCGATTATTTAGAGTACCTAGAAGAGCCCACGTACACAAGAGTTATTTATGAGTATTGTATAAAATGGAAATTATTTAAGTGGGGAACTAGGATTACACAGGTGGGAGTGGATGCACTGCCATCGGCTATGGGCAAGACCATTGGGTAACGTTCAGATTACGTACTTACAATAATCATTTACACTTCCTGACTGTAGGAGATCCCCCTTTCTGCGTGGTAAAACCATATTTTTCACCTTTTGTCGCACCCTATAATTTTGCTGACTTAATAACTAAGTACATTTCCCCCTGCTAACCAGTAGTTAGGTACCTGTGATTTCACTTTAAACATGATCACAGCTGCATATTTCTAATTACCTGTAAGTCCATAATATACGGTACAAAATGTACCCGGAGCCTGTAAATTATGTCACTAGTGGACTGCAGCACCTATTGTGCAATTCACCACAGTGATAGTCTAAAACATGGATTCAGACCTTCCAGTGTAGCCTGACTGTAGTAGTGTAAAAACTGCAGTTCGAACTGTCAATCATTTTGGCAAGTCAAAATCTCCCTTTTAAATATTAATGTCACCCCTGCCTTGCACTCACTAGGCAGGGTGCATCATATATACAAGTAGGAAAGCAGTGCAGTGTGCTACACTTGAAAAATTCACTTTACAAACTGTGTTAAACTCTACATTGCAAGCTTACTGCTCAACACCTCACTCGACCACCGGTGAAAGTCCAGCAACATTGATGTTTGGTAGAGCAATGACAACCAAGATATCCCAGTGGACCAATCAGAGAGAAAGAGATGAGGATGCCATTTGTACGAGGGACTTGGTGCAGAAACACAAGATGAAAACATATGCTGACAAACATCATCTTCCAGAGAGGAGACAGAGTGCTTGCACAGCAGATGCAGAGAACACAATTTGATGCTCCCTTTGATGCACTACTTTTCAGAGTGTGTCGACCAAAGGACACATGGTGACTGCCCTGGGAAGTCTATTACCTGAAACTCTTCTCACTTTCGGCTTTTGATTCATAGCTCACCTGATATCCAGGCGAGGCTCGTGTTCCGGGAAAGAGGCGGGCGGGTGTGTGCAGGGAGTGCGGGGGGCTGGAAAGGGGGACGAGGGAGATCAATATTAAAAAGAAACGTACTTGCTGCACTCCATAGCGTCACGCTTGACTTCTCCTCTCTTCTTCCCAAGGCACAGGCTCCCAGCCAGCCCTGCGGCCAATCCTGAAGCTGCATTCGCATGAGAGTAGCTTCAGAATTGGTCTGAGACTGAGCACCATCAATTTGCGCTCCAGGACAGACTGTGAGTCTGTACCTGTTCTCTCCAACCCAGCAGCGTAGCTGGGTTAGAGAGAACTTTCACTGCGCATGATGGTTTGGCTGGCCTGAAAGGAGTGCACATACCACTCCCCTCAGTGCCTGTCATCATGGTGGCACCGCCCCCAAGACTCGGCAAAGGAAAATAAAACAATGATAAAACGGGTTTTAAACCCGTTTTATTATCGTTTTTATTTTTCATGATTTGGAGGGTGCTGGCAGGGGCGGGCGATGCTCCTCCCCCATAGCTGAGGAGCCGCCCCTGCAGATGTCCATGTTAAAGGAGAGACTGATTTTGAAACAGTGACTGCTTCTGCCTTTTCACCATCCCAGTAGATCTTGGATCATCATGGTGGTTGGTTTCAACTTCACACAATCATGTCCGGTTCAACCAACACAGTGCTAAATAGATTGATTGAAGCGATTTAAATGCACATATATGTGTGTAACTTTTTGTAAAAGTGGCAAGTTCTTTTAACAGAGGGGAGTTGTAGTGTCTTGCGCATTAACAATGACGGAGCCCTTTTGGCTCCTGATTAACTCCATAGAGCTATGACGTAATGAAGAGAGTGTATTGCAGTGAAGGCTGCTTAAGAATGTTGAATTTGCAGTTCCACGCAGACAAATAAAGATGTGTATTACTAAGCTCTGTGTGTGGTGTAGTCATTGGCGATTACCCCGGTTGGGAAGATGCTACATTATTATGTCAGTCTCATGTTATCCCTAGTAGGTGGCATGTTTCTTTGTGTCTCCATGGGTGAGACTCTATCTTGGTCCTCTAGTACAACACATACTTCCTCACTGGACACTGATGTCACAGGATTTCAAAGCTATGATTCGTGTGACACAAGTGGTGAGGAACCGGCTTCAGTGGTGGTTGAATCCATTGAGTCTAGAAATAGGAGGGTCATTGAACCCTCTACTAGCAAAGACTCTAACTATGGATGCAATCAAAGTTGGATTTGGGCTGTACTTGGTTCCAAAACAGTTCAAGGTCAGTGGTCAACCCAACAGCAGGGTCATTCTTTCAAATGGAATGATCTAAGGCACGCACCACAGACATTCTCAAAGGACATAAAGAACCCCGCATTGATCATCAGAACCTAGAATTCCATAGCTATGTCATACCTGAACTGTCAGTTCTAGACTCTTTAGTTCGAAGGTTTTTGGCTTTGACAGAGAAGAATTTACAATCCCTTTAAACAGTTCACATCAAGGGGAGGCTCAATGTAGTGGTGAATTCTCTGAGCAGGATTTTTTCCTCCTCACAGAAACTCTCACTCTCAAAGAAAACATTTCTAGAGATATGCAAGTTTGGGCTACCAAAAATGGATCTATTAACGAAGCATAACAAAACCCTGCTGCCCTAATAATTTTCCAGGTTCCAAGATCCTTTAGCAATGAGGAGATACGCCTAATCAATTTGGCGGCCAAAGAGTCTAATATACGCCTTTCTCCCCATTTCTCTGATTAATAGCCTAATATCCAAGATTTAAAGGGAGAAAGGACAGATTATATTGGTCTGTCCAAGCTGGCCAAGAAGACAGCAGCTTCCCCTTTTGAAGAGAAGCAAATAAGGGACATACTGTTGCTTCTTGTAGCGAGTTGAGTGCATTGATGTTTATTCCTTCGTATTTAAATATTTTTGATGATGGGATAATACTTAAGTTGGGTCCGTGTGATGGAGCAAGGAGTCGTAGAAAAGAGACTTGCTCGGAAGCAATCCTCCTATTTAACTCATAACCTTGTATTAACTATGTATTGTGTACATTAATACGCATCACACTTGACATAAAAGACAGAGAAGCTTGCCTACGTGTCTTACTAACAAGTAACTTGAGTGAAAATCTAAAATGGCCGCTAACGGGGGAAACTGTATTGCACATGCGTCAACTGCATCTACGCAGTATGACAAGCTGTTGGTTGGTGGAAATTTCTTGCGCCTGCACAGACGCTTTTAAAAAGGCTGCTTGAAAGCTCACATGCTAAGCATCTGCTCTACTGAAACTAAACCAAGCTGTTTTACTAATGCTAATGCGAGGAAAGCAATTATAAGTAAATCGGGTTAGAGTAAAGATAGGTGGTATACAGTGAAACCATTTTATTTTGAAATTAATATTTGTTTTTGACTTTTCTATTAGTATACATTTGGGCCTCTTGTAAGAATACAGAGTCTGTAACCCACCTGATCCCTGCCCATGCATGGTGTAAGTGAGCCGGAAGAAGTGATGTGACTCTTGAACACAGTCCAAGGACGAAAATGATACATACCCTGGGAAGCAGTACTAAAGTCCTCTGAAAACGAATGGGAACATATGAAGTTGATACTTTTGTGTCTAATAAGATGTGAATACGGGTGGGAATAAAAAGTTATGAATATAAATTAATGGGTGGGATCTTTGAAAAATGGACTGAAAGAATGAATTGGAAAATAAGCATGGTGTGATGATCACCCCCCCTTGCCTGTCCAATCAGAGTTATAAATTTTACGACATTGCAAGATTAATGGGTGGTACATGAATATTGTCAGGTATAATTGAGATAGTCTTAGTTCGTCGGACGGAGGTTTGCTGAATGCTGCAGAGGTCGGGATGCTGTCGGAGTGACGAGCAAATGCTAATGAAGAATCGTTTACAGAACCATCTACCTAAAATTAAATAACTTAGAAGAAGATCGTGGAAGAATCTCGACGGTCATGACGAGAGGTCATCTATCCTGTCCTGATTCCTGTCCTGAAGCCTTTGTCGCCTGATCTTTTTCGAAGGACCCTTCCCAGCTCCTTGGCCAGGGGGTTGGTTTTAACACCATTCTAGGTAACTATACTTTCATGAACGTGCAGATGTGCTATTCTCTCCATCCTCTCCTTTCTGAGCAATATCATTGTTGTGTATAATATTTGATTGATTGATTGATTAATTAAATCTTCCCTCTTGAGAGTGACGGAGACTGTGCTGTACTTTGAATGGTTCACATGAAATTAATTTAGATAAAGCTTTTTGAATTTTCCCCGAGTCTGTGGTCATTCCACTATATATAGAGAAATAATTCATGTCATTTCACCATCAACTTGTTCGACTAATGATCCATTGACCAGAGGAGAAAACTTTTTGATCAGTGAAAGATTAGTTGGGAATGACAGGTGACCCCTGACCTTGCTTGCAGGCCAGGTCGCACCCCTGCTGCCACACAGCGCCACCTGTGCGCCAGTGCCCCCCTCGCTGCTGCTGCCTGCCTGTCCGTGAGTTTGTTCCTGCCGCTGCCCCAGTGGTATAGTGTCTCCGTTTTTGCACCTGTAAGCTGTGATTCTGTATTTTATTGTACTGTTTTTGTTTTCTGCTGTCCTCGTTGTTTTGCATAGTTTCCCCCCCCCCTCCCCCCTTTTTTGCCTTCTGTTCCCCTTGCCTGTTTCCGACGCTGCTCCCCTGCGGCCCCGCCCGCTCGCAGCCCCACTCCCGCCTCCCAGCGGATCCTCCCTCCCTCCCCCCCTTAAATGGCGGCCGCTGCGCAGTTGAAGCGACCCCTGACCCTGCTTGCAGGCCAGGTCGCTCCCCTGCTGCCACACAGCTCCACCTGTGCGACAGTGCCCCCCACGCTGCCGCTGTCTCCCTGCCCGTGAGTTCGTTCCTGCTGCTGCCCCAGTGGTATAGTGTCTCAGTTTTTGTACCTGTAAGCTGTGATTCTGTATTTTATTGTACTGTTTTTGTTTTCTGCTGTCCTCGTTGTTTTGCATCGTTTCCCCACCCTCCCCTCCCTTTTTTGCCTTCTGTTTCCCTTGCCCGTTTCCCGCCGCTGCTCCCCTGTGGCCCCGCCCCCTCGCCGCCCCGCTCCTGTCTCCCAGCTGATCCTCCCTCCCTCCCCGTCTTAAATGGCTGCCGCTGCGCAGCCGCGCCGGATGCGTGCCAGAGGCAAGCCCGTCTGCGCCCGTCCGAGCTGGGACCGCGCCCAGTGCCAGAACCCCTGGACCCCGTGAACACCAGACTCCAGTATGACGCCAGCACTCTCCTCGCACTCAACTCCGGACGAGACCACACCTGCATCCAATCTGCCCCGAAACGCACCCACGTACCCTTCTCCTGCCACACCTGCAGTTTCACCTGCCACAGAGCCAACAAACCTCCTAGGACCGGACCCAACCACCTCCTCTGCATACTCCTAAACACCCGCTCCGCACGCAAACACGCCGTCGAGCTCTGGGATCTGCTCGACACCTCCGCCCCAGATGTAGCCTTCCTGACCGAAACCTGGTGGAACGACTCCTCGGCACCCGACATCGCCATAGCCATCCCGGACGGATACAAGATCACCCGCAGGGATCGCGCTAACTGAATCGGAGGAGGAATAGCCATCGTCCACAAGTCCACCCTCAAGGTCTCCACCCACGCGCATGACACTCTCAACACCGCCGAACACCTGCACTTCCAGATTCACACCGACCCCAACACCACCCTCAAAGGAACACTCATCTACAGACCCCCCGGACCCCAGGCTCAGTTCAGCGACTCCATAGCCGACCTCGCCAGCACTCGCCTCCACAGACTACATCCTCCTCGGGGACCTGAACTTCCACCACGAGAACAACAACGACGCCAACTCCGCCACCCTGATCGACAACCTCACCAACCTCTGCCTCAGACAACTCGTCACCACACCCACCCACGCCGCCGGCCACAAGCTGGACCCCGTCTTCTCCACACGCACCTACGTCACCTTCAACCACACCACCGAACTCCACTGGACCGACCACCGCTGCATCCATTTCACCTTCAAGAAACCAACCACGCCAACCGCACCCAACAGCTTGCCCGTAATTGCTGGAGCAAAGTCACCGAAGACCAGCTGATCACCACCCTCGCCCAGAACCCATCCACCGACCCCACCAACCCAGACGCCGCAGCCCGCAACCTCAGACAGTGGATCGACGACTGCACCAACACCCTCGCCCGCTCAAGAAACCCTCCAACAGCCACGCCAGCAAGAGAGCCACCTAGTTCACCGATGAGCTCCAGACCTCCAAACACGCATGCCGGAAACTCGAGAAGATGTGGCTCCATGAATGCACACGGACAACCACGCAGCCCACAAGGACGCCACCCGCAGACATCACCACCTCATCAGATTAGCCAAGAGATCCTCCTTCAAAGACTGCCTGGATAACAACGCACACGACAGCAAAGAGCTCTTCAGCATCGTAAAGGAACTCTCCAACCCCAGCGCCAATGACATGCCACCCTCACAAGAACTGTGCGACTCACTAGCCATCTTCTTCCACCGCAAGATCGATGACATCCACGACAGCTTCAACACCACGACCGCCCCGACTACGCCAGACTCCACCTTCCCTGCGAACACCACCAGCGCCAACCGCCTGACCTCCTGGTCCAACGTCAACGACGACAAGACACGCAAGGTCATGAACTCCATCCACTCAGGATCTCCGTCAGACCCGTGCCCACACCACGTATTCAACAAAGCAGACGTAGCCATCGCACCCCAACTACGGAAGGTCATCAACATCTCCTTCGAAACAGCAACATTCCCGGAAAGCTGGAAGCACGCCAAAATCGACGCCCTCCTCAAGAAGCCCAAGGCGGACCCCAAGGACCTCAAGAACTTCCGGCCCATCTCCCTGCTCCCGTTCCCGGCGAAGGTCATGAAGAAAATCGTCAACATGCAATTGGCCTGCCACCTGGAAGACAACAACATTTTGGACCCATCCCAGTCCGGATTCAGCCGAAACCACAGCACCGAGACAGCCCTCATCCCCGCCACAGACGACATCAGGCGCCAACTAGACAACGGCGAAACATCAGCCCTCATCCTCCTGGACCTGTCAGCTGCCTTCAACACGGTCTGCCATCGCACTCTAAAGACACGCCTCCTAGAAGCCGGAATCCAAGAGCAGGCCCTTGACTGGACCACGTCCTTCCTCTCCGGCAGAACCCAGAGCGTTCGCCTCCCACCCTTCCGATCTGAAGCCATTGACATCATCTGCGGCGTCCCCCAGGGCTCATCCCGATGCTGTTCAATGTCTACATGGCCCCCCTCGCACAAGTGGCCCGCCATCACGACCTCAACATCATCTCCTACGCTGACGACACCCAGCTCATCCTCTCCCTCACCAAGGACCCGCACACCGCCAAAACCAACCTCCACGAGGGAATGAAGGCCGTCGCTGACTGGATGGGGAGCAGCCGTCTGAAGCTGAACTCGGACAAGACGGAGGTCCTCATCCTCGGACCCATCCCCTCAGCCTGGGACGACTCCTGGTGGCCGACCACACTGGGAACAGCACCGACACCCACCGACCGTGCACGCAACCTAGGATTCATCCTCGACTCCTCCCTCTCCATGTCTAAACAGGTCAACGCCGTCTCCTCCTCCTGCTACAACACCCTCCCCACGGGATCTACAAGTGGATCCAGACCGAAACAAGAACGGTGACACAGGCCCTCGTCAGCAGCAGACTGGACTACGGCAACGCACTCTATGCAGGAATCCCAGCCAAACATCTACGACGACTACAACGCATCCAAAACGCCTCCGCCCGACTGATCGTCAACGTCCCCCGTCGCAGCCACATCACCCTCCACCTGAGAGACCTACACTGGCTCCCCGTCGACAAGAGGATCACCTTCAAGCTCCTCACCCATGCACACAAAGCACTCCACAATGCCGGACCAGCCTACCTGAACAGCAGACTCAGCTTCTACACCCCCACCCACCAGCTCCGCACCGCCAGCCTCACCCTCGCCGCTGTCCCCCACATCCAACGAATGACCTCTGGTGGCAGATCCTTCTCCTACCTCGCCGCTAAGACCTGGAACACCCTCCCTACCCACCTACAGCAGACCCAAGACCTACTCGTCTTCAGAAGACTCCTCAAGACCTGGCTCTTCAAGCAGTAGCGGCACTCCCCCCCCCCCCCACTCCCCTCAGCGCCTTGAGTCCCTCACGGGTAAGTAGCGCGCTTTACAAGTACTCTGATTGATTTATTGACAGGTAACTAATCTTGGGGTAGGAAACAACTCAAACCTTGACTCCAGCGGATTTACTGGCCTGTGCGTGTGTTTATGTGCCCAGGTGAGTATATGATATTGGAGTATCTGTTGCTGGTTCACCGCTGGATCATGTGTTTGGTCCAAAAGTGAATACATTTATTTTGGGGCAGGAAATGGTCCTACTGGTACAGTGTCCTGAAGCTGTTTCAGATCAGGATGTTCAATTGAGTAAGGTGGGTAAGGTCAAAGCTTTGGAAATGTATTTGCACAGAACAGCTCAGTTCAGAAATTGTGAATATTTGTGAATTTTGGAACAACAAAAATAGAATGTAAGTATTCTTTATCCACTCTGAGTAAATGGATAAAGTAACTCATTGGATAAATCATATGACAAATCTGGTAATTTGTCCACCAGGTTCAATGCAAGCCTGTTCAACAAGATGATTGGGGGCAACGTAGGAGGAGTGGGCTCGTGAATCTAGTATGGATATTTGTGCTGCAGCTACCTGGCCAAATCCATCAACATTTCTTAACCATTACTGGTAGCATATGCCTTATGGGTGGATATGCAGTTTCATACAAAGGTTTTGAGTGTAAGTAATCGAACTTGCAAAAGAAAAAAGAAAACCTAGACAAGTTTGATGGGGTTAGTCAGAACATGTCAAGTAATTAAAAATGTTTGTTTGGGATATATTACTGAGTGCATTTCCTTTGAATATTTTTATGAAGAAGACACTCCAGCTCCTGCATACCTGTAATTAGTAAGGAATGGGACGAGGGATGCTGGTCGAGCAGGTAAAGTTTAGATCACTTACAAGTAATCTTCTTTATTGTGATTCCTCAATCCTTATCCCAGTACTTACTTTCCAACCTTCCCACCCTAGGTCTTTTTCATGGGTTAGGAACTTAAAAAACAAAAAGTCAATGTAACAAATTGCATTATTATTTGGAGTAGGTGACAACCTACCTCAAGGATTAATCACAACCCTTCTCAGGGTGAACTCTCAAAGTCACTAAATTAACCTAAGCTCAGTGTCATGGTAGCTGCGGCACAGAGCCAACATGCTTCATTTAGGGCAATATGTAAAGTATTTATGCAGTACCAAAACAGTTATAAAGTCGAAATTCAAAATAAAAAAATAAAAAAACTGAACTTGGAAAGTGAGTAAGATCTAATAAACAAAATGACACAAATACAATAAAGAATACTGGAGATATGACTTTTTAAAGTTTTAGGTAGAATAGCGCCAGGAAGCATTCTGTCCTTCAGGGCTCTTCTCCGGTCATAGACAGCAGGATCAGTTTTCTTCTGATTTTCCTCAGATTCAGGAGTGTTCAGAAGTGGGTGTCTGAAGGTGCCACATTTATGCTCTGCACAGGTTAGTGGGTGTAAATGGCTCCTGAGCTTTCCCTAATCAATGTGGCAAAGGATCCCAGGGCCAACCTTACCCGCTTTGGGCATTTTTAAGATGGTGAAAGACTTCTGTCACATTAAACATAGGCTCTGAAGTATGGGTGTTTGTGGGTGGGTGAATTATGGTAATTTTAGTGCGCCCAGATCTAAAACTAAAATCCTGTTTGAGGCATTCACTGGTTCCACAATAAACCCTGAGATAGACATCTGGTGAAACATATGTAGGGTTTTCCTACAACCAGACAGTAGATACATGAGAATTGTTTTGGCAACCTGTTTCCCTTCTTTTCAGAGGGGTAGGGGCAGGGGCAAAATTTTATAAATATACCCAGCAGAACTGCCAAGCAGGATTTGATTCTATAATGTCAAAAAGGATGCTCACAGCCCTTGCCATTCATATTCTGAAAGGTACAAAAGAATAATCTCTGGCTATACAAGACAGCCTATTGTTGGCATTTCACACCCTTTTCACACCTATTCAAATGCTAATCAGTGGCTAGGAAAAGTTTGAGAGCAAATGAAAATTAGTCACTAGAAACTTCGGGCAGGGAAAAGGAAACTTTCCAAAAGTGGAGCTTCCATAATATTTATTAAAATTCAGACTTCATCATTGAATTGAATTTTAATAAGTATTTAAAATAGCTGCAAAATATTTTTCTAGCTAGTCTCATTTCTGAGATACAGTATTAGGATTTTTCATCTATACTCTGGTGTTCTACAAAGGACAAGTAGACCTGCCATAGTTTTCATCTATACTCTGGTGTTCTACAAAGGACAGGTAGGCCTGCCATAGTGTAAAACGACTTTTGAGTGTGTCACTGTAAGGACATGTTAAAATAAAATTTCTACATCTTTCTTTAGCATACTCCTAAATCTCTCAACCAGTCAATTGGCTTGCGGGCACAAAGAAGTGCTCTTTTGATGCTTTATACTCGGATGCTCTAAGAAGTCTTTGAACTCCTGACTATTTAAAGGTGGGCAATTGTCAGATTTTAGTGTAGCTGGAACATCCAATGTCGCAAAGCTGCCATTCAGTCTTTCAATGACTCGTTCTTGAGTGGTGTATGAGAAGGCCTCAATTAATAGAAATCATGAGTTTTCGTCCACAATCACCATTAGGTGATGTCTGTTATCGAGTGGAATAAAAAGGCTAATAGCTATTCCCTCCCAGGCATGCTTTGGGAGATCTGACATGTTTATAGTGTGTTGAGTAACTTTTGTAGATAGGCAGTTGCATAGATGACCGGCTTTTAATTCCTTCTCAACTTGCTCATTGAGATGTGAAAACCAGACTCTGTCTCGGAGGGCTCCTTTTGTGGCAATGATTCCCCAATGTCCTTCGTGAGCCACTTCAGTCACGTTCTACTGCAGACTCTCCGGAATCAAGATTATCGACCCTCGCAATATAACTCCCTCTTGAGTTATGGACAGTTCATCTTTGACATTTCTGTATTTTTGATATTAACTCTCACTGGTGAGAAGTCAAGTGTGCTGGTGCCACGACTGATGTGTAATTATATCTTTCAACTTCAGCATGTCACTTTCGTGGCTCACAGCAGTGATAATCTGGGCTAACAAAATGACAGCGGGTGTGTTTGAATTTACAATGAAATTGGTATAAGTTTCAACTGACTTGGAGGGACTCTCATGACCTTGAATGCGCACTCTGGAAAAGTAGTCAGCAGGATTCTGATTCTTTTCTGGATGATGTATGATGTTATTATTATACACTTGTAGCCGTAATCCCCAGCGTTCGATGCGAGGAGGCACTTGGCCTTTGGATTACCAAATATTGTTAGTAAAGCTTGATGACCCGTCACCAGCGTAAAAGCTTTCTGTACAGGAATACATGGAAGTGTTCAAACACCCACACAATGGCTAGTCTTTCTTTCACAGATTGTGAATAAGCACGTTTTGGTTGGGTCAAACTCCTACATGCATACGCCACAATATGCCTTCAAGCATTCAGGTGTCCACTGTGCTGTGCAAGGATAGCACTTAACCCAACTGCGCTAGCATCAACGACGACTTTTGTATGAAGTTTTGGATTGAAATAAGCCTTTTCAGTGGCATTTTCAATGGACTTTTTGATTTTCTTAAAACTGTTCTCACATTTGTGTGACCACTGAAATGAAACATTCTTTTTCATCAACTCTCTCAATGGAGCAATTACAGTGGCAAGGTCTCGCGTATATCTAGACCAGTAGCTTCCCAATGCCAAGAAATGAATGCACCATGGAAATATCTTGTAGGGGATCAGCATTTGACAGCGTTTGTACTTTAGCTGGATCTGGCTTCATGCCCTCATCAGAAAATATATGGCCAAAGAAATGTAGCTTGTCTTATGGAACTCACAGTCTGCATTCAAAGTCAAATCTACTCTGGCAAGTAAACGACATACTCTGTAAGAGCTTTATCATGTTCTTTTTGTGTAGCTCCGAAAACCAATATGTCATTGCTGTAACTGAACGCCTTCATGACAGGATGTATGATATGTTGAATGACCTCTTGAAACAGTTCTGCAGCGTATGACACACCAAAACGTAGGACCCGATTTCCAGTCTGGCAGTCTTGCGACCACCAGACTCGCAGTGGTGGTGGTCCGCCCGTCACATTACGACTTGCAAAGTCGTTGCGGCGGATAACCAGCAGCTGCGCCAGTGAACAGTTGCTCTCTGGTGGTGGCGGAGGTGCACCACAATGTAGCATGCTCAGCAGGACTGGCGCAGTCCCGCTGAGCATATTACAAGTTCTGTCACCGCCAGCCATTTCATGGTGGGAACCCCGCAATGAAAAGGCTGGCGGTGGAGGAATAAAGGGGGCCCTACAGGGCCCCCATGCCCCCCGCCATGGGGAGACATTCAGAGGGCACATGTGCCCCCCTGTATGTATACCCCCAAAGTTCCAGTATTCCGAGTTCAACTCGTAGTACGGTGGGTGGTCCTTGCGCAGGCTTGGCTCAGCTATGCTGGAGGAGAGCCGGCGCAACTGCGCCAAACTCGTAATCAGGCCCTTAGTCTTTTGTATCAAAATAGACCAACAAGTAGAAAAGGTTGTAATGTACCTGCAATCTTCTTTGAGTTCCAACTCATGATAACCTTTGCACCATTTTGTTGCATTATCATGTCAGCAATCCGTGTACATGGATTTCGTATTCATGCAATTGTCTTATTTGCCTGATGCATGTCAGCACATATGGGTACTGCTCCTTCACTGCCCTTTGGGCACTACCACAATGAGAGAAACCCATGGCGATGGACTAGTAGAACACTCAAGGATCTTCTTAAATAACAATTCAAGTTTTTTTTAACAGCATTTTGTAAATGAAAAGCAACTCACCTATGTCTCTGAGCAACAGGATGGACGCACTCAATAATATGCAACTTTACTTTCATAGTCTTAAATTTTCCGAAACCACGAAAGGAACAGACTTAGTATTTCATGGTGAGCATTCATGATGTAGTTCATCAAAATCAGTCCTGTATCAGCAGCTGTGGTGAAACTGAGTAGACAGGCACTTGACACTGCCCCTTGAAGCACATGATTGCGTGCTTGCACCTTTGTTTTCTTGTGTTTGCTCATCACTACAAATGAACCTTGACTTTATGCAGCCCTTGTATACACATTGATTTTCAACGGCATAAGTTGTGGTAAGGGATGCAATTCATTATATTTCTCCTCAGACATAATGTTTATTAATGCACCACTGTCGATGATGAAAGGTATAACAACCATTTAATTTCAGTGTAATTTTCGGACAATATTTGAATGATTTTGGTCCTTTGGCATGCCGACTGTTCTTTGAATGACATTTTTCTTCAAATGCGGCCAGTCTGACGTGCATACTTTTCTGAAGTAAACATGGACATGGCACAACTATATTCTTTTTACCACAAGAAGCCGCTCCTAGTGTGATAACCCAAACGAGTTACAGGAACGTCGTAAGTGTGGGCATCTCACAAAAAGTTGCGGACTGGTCTCACACACCACCTGGTGTCATGCTTCATCATTGACCAGTCCTCGCCCTCTAAAACCTTCGTTTGATAGAGGGCGGGCATACACTTGACGACAAGGATGCACTTTCTAAATGGTTAAGTGGGGGCCCGTGAGATTGTGAGTGGGGTTAAAAATCATTATAGTGGTCAAGAGTGATTTTTAATGTGATTGACAACTATATGATATTAAAAATTATGTGTGACGGTGTATGGGGTATTTAGTGTCCCCTAACCGTCCTATGTGTGGTCAACATGTTTCTGCCATAATGGCCCTGTTGGGTCCGCGGCATTCATCAGGACCAAAGTATGAATGAGGGCTCCGTTCTTACCAGGTGTTGGTAAGATACTACCACTGCGTGAGTGTAGCATAGGCCACACTTCACTTCCTATGGTGCTTCCAATGGTGAAGCCTATGAAACAAAGTGAGAAAACAGGATTCATTTAAAACTTGTTGATTCGAACGTACCTGTAAACGAAAAGAGAAAAGGAATACAATGCATGCATTGAACTCTAAGAGTGAATAAAGTGTTTGTGACTTTGTGACACTCTATTTGTGTACACTTTTGTGAGCAATTTCAGCCTGGGAGCAGTGGATACTGCTACCAAACTTACCCTAATTGGTTGGCCAACTAGTCCCAAGGGGGGAAGAGGGACGGGGGAAATCCACCGTTATGTTACTTCTGTAGAAAGAAAAGCACATAGCCTAGTTCTTAATCCAAACTTCAGGAAAAAATGACACACAGACAGAGAGACGGTCTATCATTAGAGCGAATCCCCAACAGAATTGAAGGGAACATTGAAAGTAACTTGCTTATATAGTGAAAGTTAATCATTACTACACACGCATACTTCTTAGTCATTCGCATCATCCACACTCTTACTGTAACACGGAGCAGAATATGCCTGTGTCCTATGCGTCCGCTCGAACCTCCCGAGTGCGAGGACTGGAGGGAGCGGGCGCCGTCTTAAATACGCGGTGTAATTGTATTAATTAGACCGGGAGCAGAAAACAGGTGCGGGGTTCCCGGTGTCAGTAGAGCACCGAGCCTGTAGTCAAGATGGCGGAGGTCGCGTGGAAGAGAGAAGGAGGCTCATTGGTGAAGAGCCTGGGGGTGTGAGTATGTCGTCCTATGAGGAACGAAGGATCGGAAAAGGACGCCGTTCATAGGGCGCGCTAAAGCCTGTCTGGCGAGGTACATGAGATAGAGGCGATTTCATTGGAGATGAGGCTGGCTCGGCGAGGGGTGTCGTAACCTTGTGTTTATTAAAACGAAAATACTCGAGGTATATGAAAACGCGTCATATATTGACATCGCGACGCCATTAATGCTTAAGTGATCTTAATTACTTGGTTGCCCTTATATTGAATACAGGTTAATAACAAATAGTAAAAGAGTGTATTCAGTAGTGCCCCGATTTTCAAGAAAAGGTGGTGGCACAAACGGGTAAATAAAAAAGGTGTATGTTATAAACCGGGCTCAAGCACTGGAGAGTTAAAAGTTTTTGAGACACGTTTTTCTTGCTACCTCAGCGTGCAATAGAGCTATGCATAGTGTCTGTTGATTACTTGATTGCTCGTGTATTGAATCTGGGTAGATAATAGATTATTTAAAGAGTGCATACGATAGTGTCCTGATTTTTTAAAAAGGACAGTTGGTGGCACATACAGGTTGATACAGAGGTGTATGTTATTAAAAGGGGCTCTAGCACTGAGGAGATCAAAAGTTTTATCTTTTTGAGACATGTCTTGCTTTCTACTTCAACGTGTAAAAAAACTGTGTACAGTGTCTGTTAATGTAGCGGCAGCGTTGCTACATATGGCTATCTCCAGCCGCTTTTGAACCTATGTATGGTGATGTATCGTGATACTACAAGGCTATAGTGTCGTGATGAACTTATATATCCAAAAGGGCAGTTAGTATTTTATATTAAAACCGGGTCAAGAAAGGAAATGGAGAAAGGGAACCATTGTGTATGGTTGTTCTACTGTCCGAATTATATCTCCTTTCATCAATTGGTTAACTGCAGCCATGGAATGTCATCGTTGAAAACAACGCTTCCGACCGACGCCCCAGAACTGGACATTCAGCTCTGGAGAAGATAGAAGTGACACCAGCAGTGATGAAGGCTCGGGACCACATTATGGAAAACCGTCCGGGTACCAACCCCTGATGCAGGTACCTCAACAACAACCACCCCAACCTCCCCCCTTTGGCTTTTGGCAACAGCCTTATTTTCCACCGGGCTTTGGTTATCATCCAGGCCCACCGCCTTTTTTATTCCAGGGCAGAGGCAGAGCAGACAAAAAAGAAGAAACACAAGGGTCCAGTGGGAAGACCAACAACCACCGCAAGGAGTAACAACCAGGAGCAGAGGGAGAACGGAGATGCCCTCAACAAGCAGGGATTAACCAATATCGTTAACATCAGCACACACATCCTAACTCCTGATGAAGAAACCATTCTTAACAAAGATTTAGGTTTCGTCCCCACTCCTAAAAATGACCCCTTCACTCTTAATATGGAATTGGCCCAGTTTTTTCGAAAACTTAAGCTTCGAGACTTCTTCGGAGACACGACAGAAACTGATGAAGATAAGAGGAAATCTACCGGGTTGCGCAAAAAGTCTACCTTCCAACCCCCAAACCAGAACATTTCATGCCAAATACTGACATTCGAACAGGCAGTGCTCAGTGACATAGAAAATATTGACTACCTTAACACCAAAGGGTTTAATAATCCTCTCAGGGAAGGAACGGATGGCTCTACTGGCACTTAAAAACAACCAGGATATCGTTATCAAACCAGCAGATAAGGGGGGCGCGACTGTCCTGATGGACCTCACGACGTACCGAGATGAGTGTATGAGACTGCTAGCAGATACGAACAGCTATGCAATACACCAAAGGGACCCCACGGGCCCAATTAAGATCAAAATCAAGAACATGGTGGAAGAAGCCCTAGGTAACAACTGGATAACGAAGCAAGAAGCGGAGTTCTTAATTAACGAGGAACCTAGGATGCCGCGCTTCTACATCCTACCCAAGATCCACAAGGGACGCATGCCACCGCCAGGCAGACCAATCGTCTCAGGCATCGGATCGGTGCTAGAACCTTTGTCCCAATTTTGCGATTGGTTCCTACGGCCCATTGTCAAGGAAACACAATCATACCTTAAGGACACAAAAGACGTCCTATGCCTCCTAAGAGATCTGGAGGTAGATACCACAAATGACTGGCTTATAACGATGGACATTGAAGCCCTGTACACCAGTATTCCGCAACGACGAACTTTGGAGGTTGTAGAAAACATCATCTTGCGCAGGGAGTGGGATTTTGTTACCCCCCAACACTTTATCATGGAATGCGCTGAACTGGCCCTTACAGAAAACTTCTTTGAATTCGAACAGGTCATTTACCACCAAATAACAGGCACTTCGATGGGGAGCACATTTGCTCCCAGCCTGGCCTGTCTATACGTCCAGCAATTTGAAGATGATTTCATCAATAATGCAGTGAACCCATTTCAAAACCACATAAAGATTTGGAAACGTTACATAGATGACGTCTTGATTGTATGGAATGGAACAGAAGAGAACGCTACAGCCTTCGTCCATTGGGTCAACCTACAAGATAGCCATCTTAAATTTACTCACACCATCAATAAAAACCACGCAATCTTTCTGGACCTGGATATAACACTCACAAGTGAGGGGATAACAACTAAGGTTCATAACAAACCCACCGACAAAAATAGCCTACTCTTGTATGAGAGTTATCATCCAAAAGCCCTCAAACAGAACTTATCAGTTGGTCAGTTCCTCCGTATCAGGAGAAACTGTTCCGAGAAAGAGACTTACACAGAGCAGGCAGAACAACTCGAGAAGAAACTGATTGAACGCCATTATCCAAGAAAACGGGTGAAGAAGGCTAACAAAAGAGCCAGAAACAACCCAAGGGAGGCACTTTTGGAAAACGTGGAAAAAGACAAAACCAACAGACCAGTCTGCGCCACCACTTTCACCCCAATTTCAAACTCAGTTCAGAAAATCATTCAAAAAAGATGGCACATACTCAACAGCGCTGGAAAACATTGGGAACCGCCACTGTTCGCGTACAAACGGAATAAAAATCTCAGAGATGAACTAGTCCATGCCCAGATGACCACAAATGAGAACACAGAACAACTTAGACTCTGGGATCAACCACCCGTGGTTGGCCATTTCTCCTGCGGCGGATGCCAATCATGTAATCTTACAAAGAACACTAAGTCAGTGGACATTGGAACCAACAGACCGTGGCAACTCAAATCGTTCAGCAACTGTAACACGGATAATGTGATATATTTACTAACATGCCCTTGCCAACTTCAATACGTGGGGATGACTACAAGGAAAGTAAGAATTCGTATCAATGAGCACCGTAGCACAATTAGGTGCAAAAAAACGAACACCAAGTTAACACGACACTTCACTGAGAAAAACCACACAGACTCAGACCTACAGTGGACTATCCTGGAGGTCATGAAGAAAAAGAAATTTGATCTCACAAAGGCTCTCCATGTGAGGGAACAACGTTGGGTGTATCGCCTACGCTCTCATGAAAAAGGTCTCAACGATGACATTCCATGGCTGCAGTTAACCAATTGATGAAAGGAGATATAATTCGGACAGTAGAACAACCATACACAATGGTTCCCTTTCTCCATTTCCTTTCTTGATCCGGTTTTAATATAAAATACTAACTGCCCTTTTGGATATATAAGTTCATCACGACACTATAGCCTTGTAGTATCACGATACATCACCATACATAGGTTCAAAAGCGGCTGGAGATAGCCATATGTAGCAACGCTGCCGCTACATTAACAGACACTGTACACAGTTTTATTACACGTTGAAGTAGAAAGCAAGACATGTCTCAAAAAGATAAAACTTTTGATCTCCTCAGTGCTAGAGCCCCTTTTAATAACATACACCTCTGTATCAACCTGTATGTGCCACCAACTGTCCTTTTTAAAAAATCAGGACACTATCGTATGCACTCTTTAAATAATCTATTATCTACCCAGATTCAATACACGAGCAATCAAGTAATCAACAGACACTATGCATAGCTCTATTGCACGCTGAGGTAGCAAGAAAAACGTGTCTCAAAAACTTTTAACTCTCCAGTGCTTGAGCCCGGTTTATAACATACACCTTTTTTATTTACCCGTTTGTGCCACCACCTTTTCTTGAAAATCGGGGCACTACTGAATACACTCTTTTACTATTTGTTATTAACCTGTATTCAATATAAGGGCAACCAAGTAATTAAGATCACTTAAGCATTAATGGCGTCGCGATGTCAATATATGACGCGTTTTCATATACCTCGAGTATTTTCGTTTTAATAAACACAAGGTTACGACACCCCTCGCCGAGCCAGCCTCATCTCCAATGAAATCGCCTCTATCTCATGTACCTCGCCAGACAGGCTTTAGCGCGCCCTATGAACGGCGTCCTTTTCCGATCCTTCGTTCCTCATAGGACGACATACTCACACCCCCAGGCTCTTCACCAATGAGCCTCCTTCTCTCTTCCACGCGACCTCCGCCATCTTGACTACAGGCTCGGTGCTCTACTGACACCGGGAACCCCGCACCTGTTTTCTGCTCCCGGTCTAATTAATACAATTACACCGCGTATTTAAGACGGCGCCCGCTCCCTCCAGTCCTCGCACTCGGGAGGTTAGAGCGGACGCATAGGACACAGGCATATTCTGCTCCGTGTTACAGTAAGAGTGTGGACGATGCGAATGACTAAGAAGTATGCGTGTGTAGTAATGATTAACTTTCACTATATAAGCAAGTTACTTTCAATGTTCCCTTCAATTCTGTTGGGGATTCGCTCTAATGATAGACCACCTCTCTGTCTGTGTGTCATTTTTTCCTGAAGTTTGGATTAAGAACTAGGCTATGTGCTTTTCTTTCTACTGAAGTAACATAACGGTGGATTTCCCCCGTCCCTCTTCCCCCCCTTGGGACAAGTTGTCCAACCAATTAGGGTAAGTTTGGTAGCAGTATCCACTGCTCCCAGGCTGAAATTGCTCACAAAAGTGTACACAAATAGAGTGTCACAAACACTTTATTCACTCTTAGAGTTCAATGCATGCATTGTATTCCTTTTCTCTTTTCGTTTACAGGTACGTTCGAATCAACAAGTTTTAAATGAATCCTGTTTTCTCACTTTGTTTCATAGGCTTCACCATTGGAAGCACCATAGGAAGTGAAGTGTGGCCTATGCTACACTCACGCAGTGGTAGTATCTTACCAACACCTGGTAAGAACGGAGCCCTCATTCATACTTTGGTCCTGATGAATGCCGCGGACCCAACAGGGCCATTATGGCAGAAACATGTTGACCACACATAGGACGGTTAGGGGACACTAAATACCCCATACACCGTCACACATAATTTTTAATATCATATAGTTGTCAATCACATTAAAAATCACTCTTGACCACTATAATGATTTTTAACCCCACTCACAATCTCACGGGCCCCCACTTAACCATTTAGAAAGTGCATCCTTGTCGTCAAGTGTATGCCCGCCCTCTATCAAACGAAGGTTTTAGAGGGCGAGGACTGGTCAATGATGAAGCATGACACCAGGTGGTGTGTGAGACCAGTCCGCAACTTTTTGTGAGATGCCCACACTTACGACGTTCCTGTAACTCGTTTGGGTTATCACACTAGGAGCGGCTTCTTGTGGTCAACAGTTATAGTGGAGGCTGCCAGCTCCTAGAACCCCTGTGCCTCTAGTTCCCTCCTCCACAGATCCAGTGGAGACTTTTTGTGTGTTAACAACTATATTCTTCACTTTCACTTGATACTATAATGTATGAACTGTTTGACACTGATTTAGAGGACAATAGACTTCGTTCAATGTTAATTTGTGGTACCTGATGCCTTCTCTGGGCCTTGTGGGTGTGTGTCAAACATTGCTTCTGGAACATTCTGGTGGCCATTTCATCTTCACGCCATGACGCACTTGTTTTTCCGTTTGCTTTGCACACCATCATGAAATAGTTCTCTTTCCCAGAGCCCTAACATGTCTGTCCAATGGTGGGATATTTGTCTTTGTGTGGAAATGAAAATCCAAATCTAAAACATAACTTCTTTTTACGGGTAGACATCACCTTGTGTCCTCCAGTCTTTTGCTTTGACTTGCTTTTCACACTCATGACTGATTCATTCTGGGCACCTCCAGCCTCCATGTCAGCAATCTGTCGATCTGCACGTACTTCAGCTCTAGCAGCCATCAATACACATTCTAGACTCAAAGTTTCTCTCATTATTCGCCATCTGAATGAATCAGACATGCATCTTTCAATGATCCATAGACATAAGACCTCTTCATCATTAAATTAATTGAATTTGCAATGTTTGACTAGCGTGTCACGCTCGCTATAAATTCATCGATGGTGTGTCAAACTTTCTGTTGTCCTTGACTGAAAATATATCTTTTATAGTCAACATTTGGCATTGGATTGAACTTGAGATTCATGGTTACTTAAATCTAACGGTTTGTGATTTCTTCGTCCGTTCATGGAATTTTCTTTATGACTTCCTTTACGCCGTCATCAGCAAGATTTTTGATGAATTTGATCGTTTTTTTGTCATCTGTCTCTTCAAGTGGATCAATTAACTTTTCAAATGTCTCTATCCACGTAGTCCATCAGTCACAAATATTTAGCTTTTTGCGGTCTCGAATGATGATGGTGGTTTCAACAAAGCAACAGTGTTGTAACCATATCTGGGAGTGTTTGATATTGAGGGTGGAGCTCTCTTCGGCTCCCTCAGTGGTTCATCTTGAATCAGTTTGTGTAAGCCTTCTCTGAGGCTTTGAGATGTGCTGGTGTCTGGATCTTCTTTGAGTATTTTGAAAGGATGATCTCAGTATTTGCTTCCATTGGAAAAGCTATAAAGGTAAGAATGCCTACAGGGATTTATTCACAAAAGACATTTTAAATAGTTGAATGTGTGTATTTGGAGTGGCATCAAAGTACACTCAATGGAATAACTCAAACTCTGTTGAACAAAAAAATAAGTACATTAATTACAAGGAAAGGGTGGACCAAAGTAGAAAAATATATTTGAAATATCATAGGAAAGAGAAATAAGGGTAGAGAAATAATACAAACACAAAAGTTAACAAACATTGACAACAGAAATCATATTAATCAAACATATACCAATATCCTGGTTATCAATGCGTAATTCTCCATCTTCAGTAAAACATACAGTGAGTCTGCCCTATACATAGGATTCTACACTCAGAGATAAATCAATTAACAATCATTCGAAAGAAGAATGGATTAAGCATCGACCTTTCAGTCTCCATTGCTTCACATCAATGAGACCATCTTCAGGACAAACGTAGTTTTATGTAATTTCTTGACCCCTTGGTCAAAAAGTCGGAAGGTAGCTGGGATTTCGAAAAAAGATATCTCCAGTAGTCAGATAGGGGCAGAGGTATTCAATCGATAAGCCTCTTCAGAGGAAAACAAATTTCTTTTTTCAAGGAGCCACAGCATGTGTCTCACAATCTTGAGGCAAATTCCAAATGAAATAGAATGCCTCAGTCTTTGCCTCCATTAAAAAAGCAGCCTTTAAGTATTTGATAGATATCTGCAACCATTCTGATTTTCACCCACTACTATGTTCCTGTTCCGACCGCCTTCATGGCCCTTCAGTGGGCCTAACAGGACCCACCAGCATCATAAGCACAATCCCTGTGCTTTACCTACGTCGCGGCACCTGGCGCTGAGGTCGTACCGGCTCACTTTACTCAGGTTCTGGTGAGTGAATAACTGTCGTATTCTTTGACATCTCTATGCGTGCCCTTTGTCTTCACCACTTTAAAATTGTAATGTTATCTTGCACTTGTCTGTTGCTTTGTACTTTTCTGGACACCTGGGGTCGTATTATGAAAAGTGCCCCAGGGGCGCAACAGGCTTGTGCACTCACAATGCTCACCGGCAAGGGCACTTTGGTATTACAGAAAGGGCCGCAGACAGTTGTGTGGCCCTTTCTGTATGATAGATAGCGCTGGCACTATATGTTCACCAGCGCTATAACCTGAGGGTGTTCCCTCATTTGCTTGGGGGTGTGGAAATGAGGGAATCCCGTTTCCTTTGAGCCTGTGCTGTATTGTAGATGCGGGCACAGAGGCAAAGAAGCTATCAGGATGCGCACTGACAGTGCACCATCTAAAGGGTAGGGCACTGTCAGTGCACCACCTGATGACAGCCCTCTGGAGGGGGAGATTGGGTCCTATTGACCCCCTACACATCCCCTTGCAGGCACATGCAGTCACTCTCTGCACTATCCTTTTAAAAGGATCTCTCACTCCTTTTCAAAGTGCAGACGGGTTGCCTCCTGCACAGTGAAAACACGGAGCTGCTCCTACAAAGCTGCTCCATTTTTCACTTGAAGTCTCTGCCCCCAGGGTAGCACGACTTCGCAGCTGGTGGCAGTGCATTCAATGTAATAGGCCACACTTTCCATGTTTGTGCCCGGCACACCTGTTTTTTTACTCGTAGTCGCAGGGTTATCCCTCTATACTATGTATGGCTCAATGTTGTGTAGTAGCGCAGTACCTTTAGGTATGGCCTGACCAACATGTACTTAATCAATGACATGTAGATTCTATGTAAATGCTTTCGTTTTCAACTGTTGCACAATGGCTGGATCTGCGCTTTGACGCCACATGCATTCAGCTTCGATTCCGTACTTCAATGACGATACACCTGGCACGCATGAGCAGTTTGCCTGGACCTCGGCAAACTCTCTGAAAGAGTACTGTCAATCTTTGGGTTAATTATCCCCATCTCATCGCCATTTGTATTGTCTTTTCAGTACTTGCCAATGACTATGCCACACACGGAGCCTAGTAATACATGTCTTTATTCGTGTGAGTGTAACTGAGAACTCGACTTTCTAAAGCAGCCGTCTCTACAATACACTCTATTCATTTCGTTGTAGCTCTACGGAGCTCATCAGCAGCCAAAAGGGTTCCATCATTGTAAATTTGCAAGACCCTACAATAAGGTTCCTAAAATGTAAAACATGTTTGACACAAAGATTTAATAAATAAGATATGAATACCATATCCCCTTGACTTTGAAGCGATACTATGACTGGGGCTTGATGTTTCTGCAACATATGTTGGAAACTCTCCCTCGGCTTCGGACTTCTTATCAAAAGGAGCTAAACTGCTCCTTCATGTAACTGGAACCATGGATCTGTATATTCCAGTTTCTGTGCTGAATCCAGGTGGGGCTTTTTGGTACTGATCACAAATCCAAGCGTTTCAAGAAATAAACAGTCCTGAGATACTACCCGGAGGTCTTCTAAATAAGGGTAAACCTGAATCACTTGTACATAAATAATTGCCAGAACTGGAGCCAGCACCTTGGTGAAACCGCTTTGGGAGGCTTTGAGGCCAGAAGGGAGAACTTTAAATTGCCAATGCTGTTCTCCAGCTGGAACCTTAGGTACTTTTGAAAATCTTTCCAGATTGGCATATGTAGGTATGAAGCTTGCCCGTCTATTGATATTCAATAGTTTCCTTAGACACCAGTGGAATTACTTGTTGCAAATTGTTCGTTTCTAAAGGAAATGTTCTGAGAACATATTCAAATATTTTAAATCAATAACCAGTCTGGATTGGCCTGGTGATTACTTCACTAGAAAAACAATGGAGTACCATCCCCTCACTATCTCTTCATCAATTCATTTTGGTTGAAACATAAGAATGATAATTCATCATAAACAGTTTTCATTTAAAAGTACCTTAGGGTGTCACATATTAATTGTTAACAGCACCAACACAGGTCACCAGGACCATTCCCAGTCTTTAGAGGTCAAGGGGAGAAGTTGCAGCAAACACACGAGTAATGAGACCTAATGATACCTAAGGCCCTCTGCACCACCAGCAGGGATTTCATCACAGTTGCATAGACTGCTTACTAAGAGACAGTCACATGAGAGACCTCCAAGATGAAAGGATGCATTTCAAGATGATTAAGCACCGTGTAAACCTTGCAGCAGGTTAAGTGCCAGGGGCCTGCTATCTTTGACTTGGTGATAGCTCCCTCCATCCCACTTCACATGGCTTAGGGAATTCACAGTGAGTTCCTGTGTTGCATGGAGGAGACATCATCTTCTACCTCCACACCAAAGACACCATGGTAATCCTTAGGTCTGCCTTACCGTAGGTGTTCAAACACCCTCTGAAACTAGATTCGCACCCTTCCAAGAAGCAGGGATTAGTCAGGAAAGGAATCTGAGTTACATCACAAAACACAGGAATGATAGTGATCCAGCAAAAGGCCAGAATGAACATTTCACATTCAACAAATTACTCAAAATTACTCAAAATGGGCCCATATACACATTCAAGTTTTATGACTGTTTCGCTGGGGGTCAAGTTTTATTTCACTTTGATCTGAGTTAGTCAATGTCTAACTAACCTTCGCAGATCAACACTCTTCCTTTGGTCAATGAACCATTAGTCGAGTAGTTGATGGTGATATTAACAAATTCGTTCATCCATCTTATAACTTTCAATAAAATAATCACAGACTCCAAGTAAAATTCAATACATTTTATCTAATAACTCGTTCAAAATGAACGCTCATTTGTACAGATTCACAGTGCAAACTCCATCAACTTTCATGGGAGAGAGAAATTCATTTATCAAATTACATTCCAATATACAGACGCATTCAACAACCTTAATGCATTAGGAGTGATAGATGAAGAGACAATAGACACAGTAACTCATACTTTGCAAAAGATCTGCAAATTTAAGACAGAAATATATTTACCGAATGGTGAAATGGGGAAACCCAACCCCTGGCCAAAAGGATTGGTGAGGTCACCTGATAAAGAGTCAGGAGACAAAGACTATAGGACAGGTGCAGGATAGGATTATACTTACTACACTTCTCTAGAACCTGACGCACCAGAGCGCACCTCTCTCTTACACTCTCTCCCTCCACGATATTCTTCCATAAATCTTCAATCTAATCAGGCTGTCTTTCAGTATTGAATCTTCCCAGTCTGTTCTTGTCCAGCAGCATCACTCACCCACTCCTCACTCCGCATCGACGTCTCTCTCCTTAACTTTTAAGTCACTCAAGTTATACGCTTTAATTCTGCATGTACCACCCTCAAAAGTTGCAAGTATTTATGAATCATGGACTGTGATTGGGCAGGGGCGTTGTCATCACCTCATGCTGTCATTCTTGATCTATTAACTAATTCTTTGTTTAGTAAACCCTTCCCATTTAATGTATTAATTTTTCAGAAATATTTCCTTTCACACACATTCACAAAACAGATTAGATAACATTTTTATATAATTCTATCGTCGAAGAGCGTTCCAGGCCTCTGTCCTTGGTTCTTGGCAGCCTGTCAATGATCAGCAGGTCACTTCAAAACTTCAGTGCGCAGACTCAACTTGTGTTACATTTCAACCGCCATCTTTTCCCTTGGCTTAGCATAATCAAGCCCAAACGTACATTATTGATAAAGGAATCATAAACAGATGTTAATTTCGCAAATATGTTATTATCACTGTTCACCAACCACTTCTACTCTATCCCATGTTATGTTCTTCTTTGCTTGCATCGACAGCTCCTTTTAAATCCAGGCAAGCATATGCCCGGCTCGGTGGCTTGAGACCTACAGTTAGTAACTCCTTGCGCATGCGTGAGAGTTCCCCTCTCACATGGGTTAATCACATGGTTATTTGCGTGGTACTGGTTCACACCTGTGCAAGACGATTTTCGGTTTCAAGCGGAATTTCAGTTACGTAGCAAATTATTCTTTGTTATTTAAGCAAACATAAAGCCTTTTCCCCATATATGAATTTCATGTGTATGTTAATTTTCTTTTATCTACTATTTCTATTTGTTAGTACCTGTTAACAAGAGGTTGATCCGAGAAAGTTTCTTTTCCTCGAATCCTTGCTCCATCAATCCCCCCTCTGATGGCATTTTAGAGCCATCATAAAACACCCATCATTACAAATTGCCAACTTTATCATTACATCTTAGTGTCTACGTTGGTTTTTACACATTCTTTATTTTTCTCTATGATCATTTCTTTCATTTTACCATACAGAGTGTCTCTCATTTCCTCTAACTCCTCCCATTTTCTCTTTTTCCCCATTCTTTTGTTCTTCATTTCAATCATTGACCTTGTTCTCATTTTTCCCTTATAACATTTATAGGTCTTTACTATCATTAATATCACTAATGCTATTGAAATCATAGGGATTCATATTTTTCCTAATAAACTACTTCCAAAAGTGGAAAACCAGTTACTTATTTTAAAAAGACTTTTACTAAATTTTTCCCATGCACTGTCAACCTCCAGTTGGGTCAAATCATTATGAATCTTCATAATATTCTTGATATATCCCTCAATACCTTTACTTTTATCCTGGATATATGTACAGCAGCGTTGAACTTTCAACATGCTACAGACTCCACCCTCTTTTGCCAAAAGAATATCAAGGGCAAGTCTATTTTGTAAAACCATAAATCTGATCACAACCATTTCAGTATTGATCATTAAGAATCCTCCAGCAGTATCTGTTGATAAACGGTCAACTACAGTGGACAATAGACGTATCTTATGAGAATTTAATGTGACTCCAACTGAAGGTATCAGTGCACCAAATATATCACCCACTATTCCTGTAAAACTTGCTCTTCTATTTCTTATTAGTCCATTGCTTATGTCATTCATTTCATTGTTCTTAGTAATGTGATATACCTTCAGAAATTCAATGGCAATGTAACAACTGCCATACCATCGTGCAGGTAACCTATAATAGGCATTTTTACCGCACACATAATAAATTCCCAGAAATACAGGATCAGTTCCTCCTTTTAGTCCCCATCCCCCCCATTATTAGGACGGTATGTTCACATTTGCTAGGACCAATGAATATACTATTCTATTCAGTTTTTAATCTATAAAGTCAGAATTTCCCCAATTTTGACAAGTCCAGGGACATTGCAGCATGAGTCTCGACTTTCTTATACTCCCCTTCTAAAGCAGCCCATCGAGGTATATGGGTCTTTTGTTAAACCGCTTTCTTTTAAAAATCCTGCCTTCTTTCTTATACTAAATTTAAAAAATCTTTTTCTTCATCACGCAAAAGGCATGTTAGATTATTTCAATGTGCATGTGTTATGTCTATAGGATTTGTTGCTCGAAAGAATTCTCCCATGAATTCTGCATTTCTAGCACTAAGTACTGGATTCATATTTCTTCTAATAGGAATTTCTAAAAATACTAAATCCATGTTGCTATAATAATATTGCAACTTACCAGTAACATTAAACAAACTAGTTACAACACTACAAGACACACCATAAGTTAATGGAAGGTGGTGATATGTTACACCCTCAGAGCCAGAAGTAGGTAATTTCATGCAAACATAAGTCACTCACATCCATTGTCTCCACATAATGATAAATGAGTCTTGTGAATACATATATTGACGAATCACTATTTGGTTTATCATGATAATAATACATGCTTTTATCCACTTGTGTTAATTTTGTAGTAGTAGTTCTCTTTGTAACCACACTCACTCTTTCACTTACATTTGTGTTATTCTGATAATTAGTTATCATTAGAACAGGTATCACAAGTGTTAATAACGACCACATCAATATGAATATTGTAGTACTACATAGACAACATTTAACACATCGTCGTTTTAAGTTAGATTTTGGATGTTCAGTCACTTTTCTACCATTTTTAGTTTCTAAAATTAATTCTAAATTTAGTTTCTTTCTAAAAATAAAATACGTAAAATCTTTGTGTGATCCCACACTTCAAAAGCTTTTCCGCTTTAGTTAGCCTTTCTTTTAGAGTCCTTGTTTCAATATCTTGACAATAGAATTTACCTTTTATGCAAAAAGGAAAAGTCTTTCTTTAAGGTGGCTTCAATTCCCTTTCATCAGACCCTTCAAAAGTGTCACTTTTTGATTCTTCATTTAGATCAAGATTTTCAAAATCCTCAAGGATGATGTATGTCCACTCTGGAGCCTTATTCTATCTACTTGAAACCTTCACTCTTTTTGACGACCTTAATGATCTTCTTCTTGTTTGTTCTTGTTCAGCCTGACTTGATACCTCATCTACTTGCTCTAGTTCTTTCCCTGTTTTTCTTCTTAGAATGTATCTCAGTCTTTTCACTCCACTTGGCCAGTGATCTTCCTTTCTAACTCTTTTTGTCTGTACTGCCCTTTCACCTTCTTCACCTATTTCAAGTGTTCTTTTATTTTCCCTTTCCTTTTGTTAGTTTTGTTCTGAATACCCTACTTTTTCTTCTTCTGTTGTTTGTTTTTGTTCCTGACTTTCCACTCTTCTCTTTTCTTCTTCTGAATGCCTCTGATCTAAATTTTCTTCAGCTAATTCTTTCCCTTTTCGTAACTGAACTGGATTTGAACTTTTGGCAATCGACTTCCCTTCCTCTTCTTCTTGTAACTGAATTTGATCTGAGTTTTCTGCAATGAGTTCTTCTTCTATTTCTGACTGGGCTGAATCTGGGATTTCTGAAATGGATTCTTCTGGATTTTGCCTACTTCGTTCTGGTCTTTCAAGATCAAGCTCTCCTCTGGTCTTCATAGCAGTCTCTTCATTCCCAGTAAATGGTGCCCACTCTACTTGACTTGTACTTGGTTGTTCATCGTCAATGCGTTCTTCAGAGTCTTGTTCTCTGATTTCTTCAACTTCACAACTCTCAGCTTCTGGTTCTTTTCTTTGTTCTACCAGTTGCTGCTCTGGTCAATCAGGTGGACTTGGGACTCTTTGAGTATGACTGGCGTGGATCCAATTTGGAACCCCAGCACACTTCACTGCTGTTGTTGTGACCAATATGACTTGATGAGGTCCTTTCCACCAGGGTTCCAAGCACGACTTCCTCGTATGCTTCCTTATGACCCAGTCTCCAGGACACAAATCATGAGCTTGATTTGGCTGTGCTATGTTTGGATCTTCTTCAACCTGTTGAGACACAGAACGTACCAGATCAGCCAGCCCTTTGCAATAGTCCAATATTAAATCATCCGTTGTATACATCAATTTGTTTCCAGGTTTAAAAGCTTGTCTCATTGCTCTTCCCATGAGGATTTCATGTGGACTTACTCCTGTTCTTCGATCACAAATGCTTCTAAGGCTAATCAATACAATAGGCAAAGCCTTAGGCCATTTCAGTGAAGTGGAAGCACACACTTTTCCTAAACTGGATTTTATTGTGCCATTGAGCTGCTCAACCACTCCAGAGGCTTCTGGTCGGTAGGCACAATGTAACTTCTGTTCAATTTTGAAAGCTTCACAAATTGGTTTAATTATCTCATTATTAAAATGAGGTCCTCTATCTGATTCCAAAGTGATAGGAAATCCAAATCTCGGGATAAGCTCTCTTAACAGTAGTTTAGCAACTGTGAGGCTGTCATTCCTTCTTGTGGGATAGGCTTCTACCCATCGAGAAAACAGACAAACAGACAAACAATGACGTGGACATACTTCAAACCGTTTCTCGGTGGCAACTCAATGAAATCTAGTTGCAATCTTGTGAATGGTCCCTCTGCTTTTACAATTTTTCCCCAACTAACCACTGTTTTCCTTCCTGGGTTTTGCAGTTGGCAGGTCAAACATCTTTGGCAGAGGCTCTCTGCAACAATCCTGAACTTGGTATTCAACCACATCTGTCTGATCATGGCATTCCGCCCGATGTGTGCAATTCCGTGATATACCCTAGGCATTTGTGACAACCAGCTACCTGGCATTATCGGTCTACCATCTGGACACACCCACACTTCATCGTCAGCCCTTCTTGTGCAACCTGTTTTGATCCAGCGTTCCTTTTCTTTCATGTCTGCCTCACCCTGCAACTGCCTAACTTCACCCCATGTTTCAAAAGCAGAGAAAAACATTTGTTGGCAATTAGTAACTTGTTTTTCCATCCCTCTGTTCAAAGACGTATTTCTTGCACAAAATTGTGCCACGTGGTCTGCGTACCGATTACCCAATGCCACATAATCATTGCCTGACTTGTGTGCAGCACATTTGACCACTGAAATCTCTCTTGGCAATTGTAATACTTCCAATAGTTCTTTAACACCTTTGCCATTTCTTATGGGAGATCCTGAAGAAGTCAGAAATCCTCTCTGTAGCTACAATTGGCCAAAATGATGCACAACCCTGATACCATATTGACTGTCCGTAAAAATGGTTACCCTCAATTTTCTCCCAAATTTACAAGCCCTCGTCAATGCAAACAATTCAGCTATTTGGGCAGACTTGACTACTCTTAGACAAAAAGCTTCTATGATATCTGACACAGTACATACAGCATAGCCAGACATGAGTTCTCCATTCTCCCTTCTCAAACATGACCCATCAACGAACAGTACAAAATCTGACTCTTCCAGTGGAACGTCAAGGAAGCCAAGCCTTGGCTTTGTACACATTTCTGTCACATCCAAACAATCATGATCAACTTCCTCTTTCACTTCCTGACAATAGAAATCGGGCAACAAGGTTGCTGGATTCACCATGGTACATCTTGTCACACTTACATTCTCAGCACCCAAGATTACTCTTTCATAATTAGTCAGATGACTAGTTGTCAAATGTTCAGTACGAGTTCTTGTTAAAAGGATCACAACTGAATGTGGCACATACACTTTGACAGGATGTCCCATCACAATCGATTCACTCTGCTCCAGACTCTCACAAGTAGCAGCTACTGCTTTTAAACTGCCAGGTAATGCTGCAGCCACTGGATCAATAGCAGCACAAAAGTATGCTACGGGACGTCAAGACAATCCATGTCTCTGAGTTAACACTGAAAGTGCACATCATACACAACAGAACAATGCAAATTATTTCGTATAGTCTGGCATTCCTACGGCTGGGGCCTGACACACAAATAACTTTTCTGTTTTATGAATGCTTCCTCACTTTCATCATTCCACTCAATCTGCCATTTCTTTTTGTGTCAACCTTATTAAAGATTTTGCCAGCAGTGAAAATCCACTTATCCATTGACGACAATATCCAACCACTCCCAAAAACATTTGCACTTCTTTTTAGTTTTAGGCTTACTCATTTGTCGAGTCACTTTCATTCTTTCTGGTGTCACCTTTCTGACTCCTTTCTCTATATTATGTCCAAGATATTGATCTTCTTGTTTACAAAATTGTAATTTCTCTGGGGACACCTTGTGTCCTCCTTCTGCCAAATGGTTCATTAAAGCTATTGTGTCAGTGACACAAGCTTCTCTTGTCTTTGATGCCACCAATATGTCATCAATGTACTGAACCAAGACTGAGTTTCCTGGCATTACTAATGTCTCGAAACATTTTTCAAAATCTGATTGAATATCGACTGACTTTCTATGTACCCGTAAGGAACTCTGCACCATGCCAAAACACGATCTCCAAACCGGAAAGCAAACATATATTGGCTATCTGGATGTAGTGGAATTGAAAATAATGCTTGGCACAAATCAATCGCAGTATACCAATGAGCATCCAATGGTATCTGATAAAGAATCACTGCAGGGCTTGGTACTACAGGACAACAGGGTACTACTATATTTTCAACTAGGCTTCTTAAGTCCCATAATTGGTGAATTACAAGGACTGCCCAAAATTTCTTTTAAAATTCCCTGTTCAATCATTTGGTCAATTACTAGGGCAACTCCTGCTTTTACTTCAGGGCTCATTCTGTATTGTGGTGCATTTGGGCATATTGCACCTCCCTTTACCATAACGTTGATGGGGTCTACCTTTGCCATTAGACCAATTTCTTTTCCTGTAAAATCCCACACATCTGACCTCACTGCATCTCTTAATTCATCAGGTAAATCACTTTCAGTAAGACGTGAAAACATCTCATCCACTTCTGTTCCCTGTTTAGCTAGCATCATTTTGAAAGTTACATCTTCATCCGGTGTTTGGAAAGCCACGCCATCGGGCATACAAAAGATGGTGCAATTCATCTTGCACAACAAGTCCCTACTTAATAGGTTTACTAGACTCGAGTCGCATACCACAAATCGATGAGTGTCTCTGAAATTTCCAATATTCACTTCTATTGGTTTTGTGATCGGGGTCCTTATCTGCATATTTGAGACTCCTACAACTTAGACAGTTTCTCTTGAGAGGGGTAGGTTTGGGATTTCAGCTGTTCTTACAGTAGAATGGGTAGCGCCAGTATCCACTAGGAAAGTAATATCATTGCCTTCAACCTTCCCATCAATAAATGGACCTGACTGATCTACCACCAAGGATGCACCAAGTACGCACGCCGCCCCTCCCCCCCCCCCCCCAGGCTCCGTCATTGTGCCATCCCTGATTCATCCGCATCACTCTGCATCCAATATTGTTGAACAGTCTATGTATTCTTACCACTTTCTCCTCGGAATCCGGTGTTCACATTATATCTCTGCACCTGAGCATACACATTGTTGTGCAAAGGGGTTTGAGTACCTGTAACTGAGGAGTAACTAGCTGCTGCTGTTGCTGTTGATTCACAACCACCCCATTCTGCTTCTGTGGATTTAAAATTTGATTTAAACCATTATTCTGTTGAATGTTTCTACACTCGTTCTTCCAATGTACAAACTTTCCACACCCATGACAAGGATATTTCTTTCTCGCTTCTTCTCAACTCATTCTTCCTTTTCATTTGCTTTCATTCAAAACTTGACTATTCTGATTCTGTCCATTCATCTGATTATCAATTTGAGAATCTGAATTTGCTTCTTGGCGTTCTGCTATCTTCACTTGTGCCGACATCATTTTCTCTTTTAACTTTTTATGCTTTGCATCAATGTCATCACTGCAGTATTTTGCATACTTCAGAATATCAGCGATCGGCTTGCTTTGCCAACAAAGCATGTGCTGCTGAATCATCTGGCTAATTTCTGATCTTAGTCCATTGGCAAATCTATATACAAAATGTCCCATATCTTTATCTCCAATGTTTTCAAATCCACTATTCTGTTTAAACACCTGTAGTAACCTTTCATAATATGCATGCACTGACTCCTTAGGTTCTTGAGTTGGTCTGTCTATTTTAACCCAATCTGTTTCTTTTTGCGGGAATTTTCCCTTTCAGAAAAGTAATCACCTGATTATATTTCTTTATTACTTCCTCTGAAGGTGCACCTGTTCTTGCATCTCTAGGAGATTCTTCGGTGGGCCAAACCACTGTAATCTTACATTCTGTCCACAAATCTGTTGGTACCACTACATCAAACAGACCATCCAAATCCTTCAACAAAACCTTTGAGACCTTGACAAATCTCTCCACCTGCTTGTACCATTAAATGGGTTTCTCTCTCAACCTAGGGAAATCATTTGTAAAAGACAAAATATCCTGTTGGAACATGAAAATATCCACCACCTGGAACTTCTCTCATCAGACACATCTTTTCAACCTTCTCTACTTCTCTCAACGGAAATGTAGATAACTCTTTGGCAACTGCCTCCTCTCTTTTCTTTGTCCATCTTCTTCTCCGTCGATCTACATCTCCCCATTTCTTCAAAAGGTGTATCAATTCCTTTTTTTGCAATCTCCTTCCTGACGCATTCAAGCTTTCTAAGTCCTTTTCAGTAAATTCTGCTCAATAGTGTTTTTGTAGCACTTTTGACTTATCTATATCTATTCCAAATTCTAATGCTACTTCTGCTATTTTCTCATGCAAATTCTTTGTCCTCCAGGTTATACTTTTGCACAGAAACAATTCTTCATCTTCATATGAACCTAGTCTATCAAGACTTATTGTACCACTGATCATTTCTTCTAACTCCACCCTTAACTTGCTTACATTTATAGTTTTGGGTTTCTTATTTTCTAATCCTTTTGCCCATTCCTCCAGATCTTCAGGAGAAAATCCAGCAGAACCTCCTGCCACTGGAGTGACAGCTGGTACTTTTCTTCTCGCAATCATGGGTGAAATTCTCTTTGGGGTTTCAGTCACACCTATTATTCAACACTCGTCCAATGCTTGCACGACTCACACCAACAAACCAATCAGAGCTTACTACGTATTTCCTTCTCCACCCAATACTAGCACGCTACCAGTCTATTGACCAACCGGACCTTTCAACAATAATAATAATAATAATAAACCATTTCTAAAGCGCCTGGTTACACTAGCATAGTGTGTCCCCGCGCTGACAAGTGCCGTCTCTCCCCAAAAAGACCAAAACCGAGGCATGCCAGGAGGTTAGTATGTGCGTGGAAATAGGTGAGTTTTCAGTTTTAAGCGGAATCTAGCTTCAGAAGGCTCCATCCGAAGATCAAGAGGGAGCCTGTTCCAATGTTTACTGGCTAGGAACCTAAAGGAAGCACCTCCAATCTTGGACTTGTGGACGCGGGGAGGTAGGAACAGCATAGCTCCAGCAGATCTAAGATTACGGATGGGGCGATGGGGAGTGAGAAGGTTGCGCAAGTAGCCCGGGCCTTTACCCTGGGCAATACGGTGAGCAAAACAAAGAGCCTTGAACCTAATTCGCTCCTCGATGGGAAGCCAATGGAGTTCATAAAGTGCCTTTTTTCCTGATGCTCTGCGTGGGAGGTTAAGCACCATACGTGCAGCCGCATTTTGGACACACTGAAGTCGGTGAGTGCCATGTTTGCTAAGGCCCAGAAGGAGTGCATTGCCATAGTCCAAGTGGGGCGTTACCAGGGCATGAATGAGAGTTTTTCTGGCACTAATGGGAAGTAGATCGAGGATATTGCGGAGAGTTTTAAGTATTCCAAAGCATTTGCCCGTGATGTTGTTGATCTGATGCTGAAAGGAAAACTTAGTGTCCAGCATGATCCCTAGGTTTTTGACAGACTCCACTGGCTGAGGAGTGGTCCCTAGTTCCGTGGGCCACCAGTCCTGTGACCAAGCGGAGGGGGATTTACCAACCACTAAGAGTTCTGTTTTATCACCATTGAGGCGCAGACAGTTATTGTTCATCCATCTAGCCACGGAGAGCATGCAGTTCGAAAAATTAGTAGCAGCATCAGACTTATTGTTGGTGAGTTTGATTATTAATTGAGTGTCGTCAGCATATGTGACGATATCCACTCCAAAAGCTTCCACAATATGGGCAAGGGGCTCCATATAAAGGTTGAACAACGTAGGGCTCAGGCTGGAGCCTTGAGGGACTCCATGTCTGAGCTTCCTGAGGGAGGATTTGTAAGGGGGGCAGTGCACCTGGAAACTCCTATTTACTAGAAAGGATTTAATCCATTCCAGTGCGGATCCCGTCACTCCCATATCTGAGAGGCGAGACAGCAGTGTTGAGTGCAGTACAGTATCAAAGGCAGCACTGAGATCTAATAGAACTAATGCTGCCGTCTGCCCCTCATCAACTAGTTGTCTCAGACATTCAGTAGAGAAGAGTACCGCTGATTCCGTGGAGTGGCCAGCTCTGAATCCAGATTGTGTTGAGTGGAGAAGAGAATGCTCTTCAACACCCACTTGTCTGACCAATGCCAGCGCGGCTCTAGTGAAGTCAGCATTACTCCTTCTACTGCCCCTCCCTTTTCAATCTGCAGTTTCTCACGCCCTCTGCTTCAACCAATACCAGCGCAGCTCTCTGTGACATCTCTACGGCTCCTGCTACTGACCCTCCCTTCATAAGATAATACAACAATGTATTTTCCGTCTTTCGTTATAAAATTCTTGTTAGTAACCACGTAAAAACAGCGCTACTCTGTCTGCTCCATGAAACCAAAGATAGTTTCTCCATGCACTACAAAGAGAAAACATTCCTTCCTGTCACTGCGAGTAAAAAACACTGTTTACCCTTCACTTAAGCTCGGGGAGGGCCTGCTACTCCTCTAGGGATACTCCTCCTTTAGGTAAGGCCAAAGTTTCACAGGCCAGCCTTCTGCTGTCATTCACACTCTACTCTTATATGATATAGTCCCTAATATAATACTGCCAGCCCTGCGTAGCTTCTCAGTATTATGACAAAAGACGAGTAATCTCCTGCAGTGTGATTTCCATTTACCACACTCTTCTAAATTCCATTCCCGGGATTCCCAGTTATCTCTGTACCTGTGCCTCCAGACAACATAAAACGCGACACTAACTCTTGGTGTTAAAATATATCGTCAATTAGTCAGAACAATAGTCAATGATCAATAGTCACCAAACTAATCGATAACCATCACTCTGCTACCAGAAAAAATGGATCCAGCGAAAGGCCAGGATGAACATTTCACAATCAACAAATTACTCAAAATGGGCCCATATACACATTCAAGTTTCCTGACTGTTTCGCTGGGAGTCAAGTTTTATTTCACTTTGATCTGAGTTAGTCAATGTCTAACTAACCTTCACAGATCATCACTCTTCTTTTGGTCAATGAACCATTAGTCAATGGTGATATTAATGAATTCATTAATCCATCTTATAACTTTCAATAAAATAATCACAGGCTCCAAGTAAGATTCAATACATTTCATCTAATAACCCATTCAAAAGGAACGCTCAGTTTGTACAGATTCACAGTGCAAACTCCAACTTTCATGGGAGAGAAAAATTCATTTATCAAATTACATTCAAATATACAGACGCATTCAACAACCTTAATGCATTAGGAGTGATAGATGAAGAGACAATAGACACAGTAACTCAAACTTTGCAAAAGATATGCAAATTCAAGACAGAAATATATATAACGAATGGTGAAATGGGGAAACCCAACCCTCTGGCAAAAAGGATTGGTGGAGGTCACCTGATAAAGAGTCAGGAGACAAAGACTATAGGACAGGTGCAGGATAGGATTATACTTACTACACTTCCCTAGAACCAGACGCACCGGAGCGCATCCCTCTCTTACACTCTTTCCCTCCTCGATATTCTTCTGCAAATCTTCAATATAATCAGGCTGTCTTTCAGTATTGAATCTTCCCAGTCTGTTCTCCAGCAGCAGCTCTCGCCCACTCCTCACTCAGCATCGACGTGTCACTCCTTAACTTTTTAAGTCACTCAAGTTATACTCTTTAATTCTGCATGTCCCACCCTCAAAAGTTGCAAGTATTCGTGAATCATGGACTGTGATTGGGCAGGGGAGTTGTCATCACCTCATGCTGTCATTCTTGATTTCTTAACTAATTCTTTGTTTAGTAAACCCTTCCCATTTAATTTATTCAGTTTTCAGAAACATTTCCTTTCACAAAACAGATTAGATACACATTTTATATAATTCTACTGTTGAAGAGCACTCCCAGTCAGTCCTCTGTTCTTGGCAGCCTGTCAATGATCCGGTCAGCAGGTCACTTCAAAACGTCAGTGCGCAGACTCAACTTGTGTTAAGTTTCAACCGCCATCTTGTCCCTTGGCTTAGCACATCAAGCCCAAACGTACACTATTGATAAAGGAATCATAAACAGATGTTAATTTCTCAAATATGTTATCACTGTTCCAACCACTTCTACTCTATCCCAGGTTATTTTCGTCTTTGTTAAGCAAAAGCATTAGCAGCGACAGCTCCTTTTAAATCCAGGCAAGCATATGCCAGGCACGCGGTGCCTTGAGACCTACAGTTAGTAACTCCTTGTGCATGTGTGAGAGTTTCCCTCTCACACGGGTTAATCACATGGTTATTTGCACGGTACTGTTTCGCACATGAGCAAGACTATTTTCGGTTTCAAGCGGGATTTCAGTTACGTAACAAATTATTCTTTGTTATTTAAGCAAGCATAAAGCCTTTCCCCATGGTTGAATGTCGTGTGTGTGTTAATTTTCTTTTACCTACTATTTCTATTTGTTAGTACCTGTTAACGAGAGGTTGATCCGAGCAAGTTTCTTTTCCTCGAATCCTTGCTCCATCAATGGTACAACATTTGAAAGGCTATACCACCCTGGAACACAGGACAACTTAACAGTAGAAATAATATTCACAACTGCTTTTTTTGTTGCATGCAAAGAGTGGTTTTATACTAACTTTCCTAATACAGAATTGTTAAATAAAGTTTGAACCTATTCAGCTCAACCATTCGATAAAATGTAAGCGGATTACTCCAGGTCACTTCTCACCTTTAGCCAGCCACCACTATGGAGGAAACAGGTGGTGGGGGGGCTGAACATCCCAATTGGGAGGCACAACCCCACACAGTGAAGGGACCACTAATCACAAACATTGCCCTGGAAATCAAAAGAGCCAAAAGGTCAGAGGCCCAGCACTGGTGGTAGATGCTTAACGCCATCCAAACACAAAATAGGGCTCCTGTGTCCGCCCAAAAGCAACCCCACTCCAAAAGAAAGAGAGTAGATAGGTGGGCATATAGGTGGAGCAGAGAGGTAAAGCTCCATTTCAGTATCACTAGGCCAACCAGCAACTCCCACAGAGCAGAAAAGGACAGGCTTTGAATGGCACAAAGGGCTGCTCCATGACAAACACCACACCCTATGAACATGAAAAAGAGGGATGGAATCAGAAAACGGGGCTCAGGGGACTGGGCCAGGGCACACCTCCCACAAACTCTAATTGCAGCAAGTGCACAGGTAAAAGACCAAGCCTAGATTCCTTCCCAGTCCAGGACTCTACTCCAAATCCAAGCCCATAAGGGAAACGTGGAATAGCAGGTCATGCATCAGAACCAGCAACACAAAGCTCCCTAACAAGGAGACAAGGGAACACAATACAGACATGAACCAGGGATAAAAAAGCAAACATTTTACAAGCCCCTCGCCCAGTAGGGAGCAAAAGACTAAACATGAGGCAAGCACATACTGCAGCAACAAAATGGGGTGCACACATTTGTAAACTACTAGAGAAGGAACACCAGCACCACACCATGAATAAGGACATCCAAAGCCAAGTGCAACTTGGAAGCCAGTGAATGGCAGGCCATACATCAGAGCCAGTACTACACCCCCCAACAAGTATACCAGGGATACACACAGCCATGAGTCTGGGGTTCAGGGCACACATCCCACAAGCCCTAGCCTGGAAGGGGAAACTGGGGATGTCCAAGAGCAGCCCATACCACAGGACAAACGCGGGCATTCACCGGCCCACCAGTGAAAGTGCCCTAGAGCAACATAAAGCATAAGAACACCCCATACCCCAATCTTAGAAGGGAGCACGCGAGAGAGACCACACCCAGCTTTCAATACTAAGAAAGACATGGAATCCATAGCCATCAAAGAAGTCTACAGTGTAGCAATACAGAGCAAAGCCAGCACCCGTCCCCAAGCGCATTTTGGAGCAGTGAAGAGTAAGCCAGAGATCATTAGAAGACATCACACAGTCCCCAATAAGCCAAGTATGCGTGCTTGGCTACAAAATAAACAACAAGCGGCCATAAAATAGGAAACCGCATACTAGCCCCAAGCCAGCAGGGAGAAAAAGGGGGAAGGTCAAGTCTAAGCCTAGCTCGCACTATCTGAGGAAATAATTTGGGGAGGCACTTCCCTGTCCATCTGCAATGAGGACTGTAGCACATAAGCCCAGAAGGGAGTTCACGCAAAGGATCCCCATACCCAGCTCCACTAGTGTGGGTAGACCACATTCAATGAAGATGGCTCACAGCAACTCCAGGGAGCACAGGAAAGGGCAAGCTAAACACATGACCAATACAATTCAGCCCCAACAAACCCATCAGGAAGGCCAGGACACACTATAGCCAAGCTAGAGATAACACAGGAAAAAGAGCAATATCCAACAAGCCACAGATCCAGCAGTGAGCATAGTTGGAAGCCCATAATCCAGGAAGAAAAAGAGAGGACCTCGCCTGTCCTCCAGCAAATAAGTTAACTCCAGCCCCAAGCTCAGCAATGGGTGCACACAGAGAAAGGCCCTCACCCAGCCCAGCTTTCCTGGGTGGAAAGGAAATTCACATACATTGAGGTTGACCACACCACCCAGTTAAGCAACCACAATGCCAGCCCAAAGCCCAGCGTTCCAAACACAGGAACTAGCGCCATGCAGCCCCAAACCAGCCTAGCAATCAGGCATGGATACACCAAATGCCAGAAGAAACCAGGCCAAAAGTCCACCAGGGGCCCAATAAGCCAGCAAAAGTTATGAACACAATCCATGGCAAGCAGAAAAAACACAAACGTGGCCAAAAGGGAAAGAGGCAACTCCAATCTAGAGACAGGAAGCAGAGTGTGACTACATCCAAAAGAATGCAGGAGATTTCTGTGTAGAGGTGGTCCTTTGTAAGCACACAGGGAGTAGGAGGAGGCTACATTTGTATCCTTTTATTTAGTCGGTGTGATGTGTCTCTAGGGTGTGAACACATCTCATGACATAACTACTGGACCGAGGAAGTAATGAGAAGGTAATGGCCGTTCACAAACATCAAGTCAAACCTGTCTGCTGAGTTGTAGTAGTAGTAGCGAATAAGTGATTTAAACCAACAGTTTGTTAAACTTTAGCATAACATTCAAAGACAAAGGTATTCAAATCGTACATCCTTCTTTAGTGCTAATAAAAACCTACCCACTGCACAAGTTACATCCAAAACAAATCAGTTTTAGAAACAAGTCTTAATGCATCAACTTGTTACCGAATTCCACATTTCTCAAAGACCGGTTTTAAAAACACAACGTCTTAAAGATAAAAAGAATACACAGTCTATCAAAATTTGTGCAGATGAGCTGCCCATTCCCACTGAAGAGCTCCAGGTCCATTCCAATCGGCCTAACAGTATAGTTGTGTAATGAGATTTTATTTTACACCACTGATTTAAACCTTTTTGCTTATATTTTGCTTGTTAGTGACTATTAAACCGCAATATTTGGCACAATAACGTGGTGAAATTATTTCCTCCCCTTTAGTCCTGGATTCAACCGAAAACATCCTACAATCTGAAGGGTCCAGTGCACGTGTTATAGCCAGGAGAGATGACTTTCTTAATCTGTGAAATTATAACACCAATAAATTGCAGTAGTGAGAGGATGGCTAATTACGACCAATATTTGTCTCTAATATCATGATAAGAATAAACAGTGGAGTACTATAAATTGTAATTGATTTCTAATCAGGAGGGTGTACTTCCTCTTGGCCCTTCAAGTATACAAGACCATTCGGTTCTGTATAGTTAGTGTGTTACTAATTACCACCAAATACTGGGCTATATATTAAGAAAAGATTGGGCTCTTTTTTCCAGCATGGAGAAAGAAATGACGTTTCATGTGTCAGAAAAAGAAAATCAAACATTACATTGTCATTACCTACTGTATAGAAAATGGAACGGGTTAAAGATACCATAATACTGAAACAGTTAATAAATACACCACATACCGACTACAATTCGTGAGCACCAGTTCGCAGTTATTGCACATTTCATAATTTTACTATAGGAGTTACTCATATCCGAATTGAACTAGGCTAACTTCTCTCGGTTTCATACATGCGACTTCATGCATGTATACAGGCTGGGTGATGTTGCCAATCCTGCCCTCTGCCTTTAGGTGTATCTATTTTATCCTTTCCTTTGGTTGTGTGACTTCTATTTCAAAATACAAATAATAAATTAAATAATTGTGGTTTCCTCGCAAAATTGATCTGCGAGTGATCTAAAAAATAAGTTTATAGAATGGCTGATCACCGTAGGCAATGCTGGGTTAACACCCAATCAAACCTATCTAGGGGTGAAGTGGCATATATCATTTTAATTAGGCTGAGCCTACATATAAATCAACCATATATTCTTTCAACCTTAGACGGTTTCAAATCATGGGCTCTAATTCCACTGTCTCCATCGGGCATCTCGAAGGAACTCTAGAATAATATTCGAATTATTTTGCTTTCTCTCACGCGCTCCATGATGGAAGAAGATGTAAACTCCAATGAACAAGCCTCCGCTTTATTTTTGGTACATCAATCTCAGCCTTCGTAGTAAACCCTGAGGCAACTTTTCACCTCTAGGACTATATAAAGCATTTAGACAGCGATTCTCTCAGGAGATGCAACAATTCCCAGACTGCTGTTAAAACTGCTGATTAAGTATGTTCATTGCATTATGAATTGACAAAACTGTACCATTAAAACTCTGCAGGAAAGTACAACAACAGAGAAAAACAAAAAGGCATGATTACACTGCTGGAATTAATTTCAGCCCCAATGATTGATTACTTTGTTCTGCATGCCAGTCCATAATTATCTTTGCTTACTGTGCCACTGTATTAAGGAACTAATCCTATACAAATGAGTTATGTCCCCGCCCCAAAATTTAAAGTTCTGTCTGAACTGTTAGCCAGGTCCCCTCTACATAGCGAGCACCACAAGCAGCTCGAGAAATGTTTCAGCAAGTGTCACATGGCACAGAGTGTTATGGGACTCTTTCTGGGCACTGGGTGACCCATAAACTGATGGCTAGATTCACTGAATTAAACTCTGCCACTGGCAATCAAACTGGGTTTCACATGATGATCAAAAAATGATGGAATAGAATTGATCAAGACACTGACCAAGAGTATGCAATCAAGGTTGGCCCCACAACAGAAGCAACAGAGCAACCCTGTCAAGAGCTCGGTTTCTTGGTGATGCCGAAGGTTGTTTCTTGATGCAGAGATTCATGTTACAAGGAGTGGAAAGAAGCAGACTCAAGACAAAGTAAGTACATTAGAGAAAAAAAATGGAAGTGCAGAAAAATTCTGACATACAGTTCAATAACAATGGAAGCTGGATAAATTATAGGAGTGAGGAACAGATCTTTACGAATTATGTTTCACTGCACCAAACAGTTCTACCACCCCTCTTTTATTTGTTGGACACTCTCTAAACTGGACCAGCAAGTGGAAGCAAAACAAGAAGTAGTTTCACTCCACCATTAGTTGGGAAACTCTATTCCAGGCCATGGTCTAGGAGACCATTTATCCCAAAGTAATGCCGAACATGGATTCTGCAGAAATAAAGATTTGGTATCTGAATTATGGCCTTCACCTATTGCAACTTGGTAATCCTGAAATGCACCTTTGGGACTACCCACCATACTGCAAAGAAAAAACAGCAGGCACAAGAACTACAGACTTTCAGGTCCATCTGCATGTAATCTGATTTTGTCACCTATTTGCACCTGTTTGTGACTTCCCACTCTTCCCAGGTATAGAACTATCATACAGGCTAATGGTTCAGTAAAAAGAGTAAACTGAGACAGATAGGGGAAGGCCAGAAGCATCCACATCTCAATCCTTCTAGGTATGACTGGTTTTCCATTTAATGACAGCTCAGCAGGTGGCCCTCAATAAACCCACAGCATCAATCAGATAACATGGGAGGGAAAATCCATGCTATACATTACCTGAAATCAAGATTCCCAGTAACCAGGTTCAGTGCTTCTTTCTGTATACGACAGCCAGGCGGTCTATTGACCTCTGTTTTGCATAGAGTTTACAAAAAGAAGTCACTGTTTGCAAAAAATAATCACCCATTGGCTGGTTAGGCACATTTCAGAACTACATTTGATACCAAACAGTCTGACAACATATTCATTGAATTTTCTAGTCAGTATTAAGAAGCAGATTGGGCATTTAAGACCTATGTGCTTCCCTTATCCTTACCCTTTTTTAACCAGGGGGCCTTTCAAAAAGGGTGCAGATGGTGGTTGCCAGGTCCAGAGCCTATTAAATAAATGAATGATCGTACAAGTCAATATATTTAGCACATTATTTACCTCACTGCAAGACCATCTTTTGTTAAGAGAGAGTGCCATAACCTCCCTGACGTCAGCTCACTGGACGCTGTCAATAAAAGTTCATGATCTCTCTTTGCCTCCATTATTTTTTGTGACGGTCAAAAAGTCAGATATTGATATTGGGCACATAGCAACTTCCCAGTGTATCATTTCTGCCAAAGGTCTAAAGATGTACTAGAGATGTTCTGTCAAATCCTGACAGAGCTTCCATACTGATGGTGTTGTATACATTATTCTGTGCCCTCGCTTCTTTTAGCGTCACCATGCCAAAATATTATCTTGTTCAATTCTTCAAAAGGTTTGGAACATAGTTTGACTGATGCCTAATTACCCATGACAGCACCCTGCCATAAACAACTGGAGATGATCTAATCCTGCAATTTACCAGTCTCTCTATTTGGCTAAATATGGTTCTTTAGTTTGTGTTGTGTATCTAGCTCTTCCCTATGCCTATGATCCCCTGTACCCAATTACCCAACACCAAAAGCAGCCTCAACGGTTTTCAAGACAAGCCCAACAAAGACGGACCCTTCATTAAATTCATGGAAGTCACCCAATATCTGCTTCTGACATTCATCCCAGGATCCTACTTCAGTTAGAATTAATCATTAATCTACCAGCAGAAGTTCACACACTAAGCTGCTAAATGAACAATCGAAAACTACTGCAGGTAACATCTCAGTGGTAGAGCGGTTAAAAGAATCGGATATAAAAACCCCTACCATTGCCTGACTATGAAATCACAAACCTATATACGCATAGGTAAAAATCATCAGATGGCAGTTTCTGCCAGATGTGACGCAGAACCATGCTCTTTCTGGATGTTATTTGCTGTTAACATTTTTAGAGATAATATTTTAGTCTCCACCAATAGGACCTTTAATTGCTCAAGGATCAACTGAGATGGGTTTGCAAAAGTAGCTATGGTCATAACTTATACCCCTTTTTTAATATTCTTGATACCCCACATCCTGACTTTATCCAGGCTTAGACGCATTATTGTCATTTCATCAGAGCCCTCCCATTGTGTGTGTAAAATTTGACTACTGTAATAATCTGTTGACTGGTGCCACAGAAAGGCTGCTACATAAGAGAAGTTATGCAGCACACGTCTGCATGAGTGGGCAGTTAAATGTTGTGTTATGTTATATAAGCCGTAGCAATGCCAACACACATGCCTTGCATTGTAATGTTTGCATGAACACAGGTACCATTATTGCATGTATGTGAAATAGAAAATTAGTGCAGGAACTACTTGCAAAGTGGATAACCCTCTATGATATGTTGTGTCCCTGTACTGATGACGTTTATTGTACTCATTTGTAAGGCGCTGCGAATCATCCCCAGGGGGATCTCTCGGCGCCTGAGAAGATAACACCTAATGAGCAGAGGGATCTTAAAACAGCCAGGTCTTAAGCAATTTCCTAAATCGGGACAGGTTGGAACAGGCACAGATCTCCTCAGGGAGACTGTTCCAATGGCTGGGGGCTAGATGAGAAAAGGCCCGCCCGCCCATTTAGGCCTTTCTGATTCTCCGCGTACAGAGCAATATGCGATTGCTCGATCTCAGCTGACGCACGGGTAGATACCGTTCAAGTTTCTTCCTAAGATAAGAAGGGCCAGTCCCCTGGAGAGACTTAAAGACAGTACATAAAAGCTTAAAAATGGCTCGTTTTCTTAAAGGAAGCCAGTGTAGTTGGCGTAGGAGAGGTAAGGATGGGGTGCGTGCCGGTTTGTTGAGGGCAAGGCGGGCTGCTGTATTTTGAACCACCAGTAGTTTTGATAATAGGTCTTCCCTTATTCCAACCAGCAGAGAGTTGCCATAGTCCAGTCGACTAACCAAGAGCGGCTGAATGAGAGGTTTTCTTGCCAGTAAAAGGATCCAAGGGAAGATCTTTCTAAGCATCCGCATTGTGCCGAAGCAGGTGCCTGACAATGTCTTCACCTGTTCCTCCATAGACAGTTTATTATCGATTCTGATGCCTAAGTTCGTAGCCAAATCTTTTGGGGAGGGTGCCTCTCCTAGTTCTGGTGGCCACCAATGGGGGGTTCACAGTTCCTCAGCTTTACCAAACAGCTGTATCTCTGTTTCGATGGAATTGAGCTGAAGAAAGTTCTTCCTCATCCATATAGCTATGTTCGACATACAGTTTTTGAACTTTATTTTGGTAGCTGCAGGGTCCGCCTCTATAGGGACTATCACCTGCGTGTTGTCTGCATACGATAAAGTCTCAAACCCACACCTTCTGATAATTGAGGCCAAGGGGGCCAAATATATGTTAAACAAGGTGTGACTTAAGATGGATCCCTGCGGGACTCCCTTATCCGCCCGAGTGGTCTGTGACACAAAGGAGTCTAGCTGGACACATTGAGTTCTGTCGGACAGATAATGATTGCAACAGACAGCTAAAGCTGGCAGTGGCCAATAGAAAAGATCAAGCCTTATGGCACTAGTGGTCACAATTTGGAATGACTTCCCAGAAGGGCACATCAGGCAACTGAAACATTTGCAGTTGGAGACATGCTGCAAACCCAACTTTTACGATGGTATATTTGTGGCATCTCTTTCACGAGCGGGTGCTTGGATGCTCTCTTGGGTTTTAAGTATTATGTAAAATCTGGATATAATGGTGATTATAATGACCTCCTCATAAGTCTTCCTCGCAACATGATTAGCGAAGTGAGCTTCAGCTCCTCAACAGAACCCTCTAAGCAAATTAGCGCTCTAGTCCTCCCATCCCTCCATAACATGGCCGACCTCCTTCACCCCTGACCCAGTACAAGAGGAGGAATGACACCACCCCACTTCCTGTTCACCTACCAAGCCTGAGTACACACAACATGAAGCCGATAGCCAAACAGGGAAGGGATCGGTGGGTACTCATGTGGCGAGGAAGACTACACTCAGAGTAATGAAGATTACCAGTAAGTAACCAGGTCATGATTGGGTATGAATAGAAAGTGAAGCCCGTTAAAACCATCCATATTTGTTTAGCATTGGCTTGTTTGGTATGTTAAGTGCTTCTTCTGAAAAAGGATAATATCTGACTTATTTTGGTCCAGATATATTAGCATAACAATCTGCTTGCAAGCAGGAAGACCATTAATATTCACCAATGAGATTTTTAGGATGGTTGTAGCCAACATTCAATTTTATCCAATTGCGGTCTCCGTCATCCCTTAATCCTCATCCCACTCTTTATACCATTGCTCTTTTTTCTTTCAACGGGTTCCTGTCCATTTTTCCTTTGTCTCTTCCTGTTTACTGCTCTACTATGTCCACAGTCCACTGAGTCTCCACCCTTTTGGCACCACGTCATTGGTCGATTAATCTGCCTTTCTCAAGGTGGCTGCAAATAAACTGTTTTTGTCCTTGCTTTAACAGACATCTGTGTTTTTTGTTGACCGGACATCCTTTGCAACAGAATAGCACACAACGCTGCACACATGTCAGTATAGTCATGTAACATAAGAAAGTGTTGGACCTAATTCACCAAAAACAGTTAAAACATTTTGGTTGCCGCTCCACTGCTCAGCCTGAATGCACCTTTGCACCCTCTTCAGATTCACAAAGCAGGTGTAATGCTACACGTGGAAAGGCATGCCAAGTGCAGGTTTCTAGGCAGACTATTAGGATGTGATGGCACTTTCTTAAGGCTGCCTATTCCCATGCGTGTACTTGTACACAGTGTACACTTCTACCCTGAGGGAAGGGCAGCCGAATCTGCAAACCTACCCTTTTCCTCTCCACAGAGTGATCCGTTCCCCTTCGCATCCTGGAAGGAAAGTTCTTCCAAACCTGGGTTGGAGAAACTTTCCTACAACATCAAGACTCGTTTGTGAATGTTCATAAAAATTATTTTGTGGTCTTTCACAAACTTACAAAGCAAACCACGCTTTTTAACGTTTGACCCTTTCCTTAGGCTTTACTAATCTAGATATCTCCGCGCTTGTGGCAGAGAAATCTGTAGTAGTTAATGCATCTACGCCTGCCAGAAACCCTTTGTATTTCCATCCGTAAGATTAGGTTTACAGACAAAGGCAATTTTGTGATTGAGGCCCATGGATGCTAATGATGAATGCTGCCCAATACTTTATCCTACAGATTTGTGAATATTCATTTTCACTTTTGCATTATGCCAGTGCATTTTAAATGTGCTTACTACTTAGTGATGTGAATTATCCTTAATTTGTATACAGAGTATCAGTTGTTTCCAACACGCGCCAAGCATGTGATTGCATTATCTCGTATTTTTGTCTTTGCCCACCATTTTGCGGCTGGTGCTTCAACCCCATGCCCAAGTAACTCAAAGGAGAACTGAGTTTCACAAGTGCATCTTGAAATTTTTACCCTTTGTAAATAGACGATTGTTGTAGGTGTGAAAATTGTGCACCTTTTTTATGCGCACAACTTTGCACACATAGCGTCCTTATGGAACCTTTTATATTTGCCTGATCAGCTAAAATACTTACAAAATATTTGAAATGGCATTAAACTGAAGTGTGGCTATGTGTTTCTGAAAAAATGATGATTTTATTGTTATTTGCTTGGAAATTATGTCATTGCATGCTCTTAGAAACCATTATCAATACTTTAGTTACACTGCAAATGTATTATTCTATGTACATAACCAACTCTTTCCCAGAACATCTGTCAAACAACCTTCAGTTTTCGTAAAACTATATTTCAGGGTGTAATATCATTTTTGCAAGTACAGTAACTCTTCAAAAAACTCAAAGAAACAATAAAGTACCACTGGATATTGATATGGCGTGCAAAGTGTGTTGCTGTATGGATCCGGGCATTCATGGAACGGTTCTAAAGCGATTGCTGTCCATTTTTGCACATTAAATCCCACAAAGAGATTTATTTACAGCATTATATCCTTTCTGTGCTGTCTGGTTAGACTTTATGCCTCTAAAATATTTATTAGATTCACCAAGAAATTCATGCCAAGTGTTTTACAACCTCTTAAGGCATAGATTTATTTTTACAAAATAACCTTTAGATGCAGATGTCAGTCTGTTATAGACTGCAGAGTGTACAAAGTTTACACTCACAATCTGAGGACAAACAGAAGATCAAGGATTAATAAAAGATTGCTTTTTTTGTACTTTTAAACATCTCGAGCAGTCTTCATTTCCGTTTCAGGAGCCGCCAGTCCACTTTGTTGATTCTAAATATGAAACTGTTTAACACAGACACAATTGAATTGTGATGGTTTAACAAATGTCTTGAATGGATGCGTGTAGTTTAACCCATTAGAAAATATGAAACCAGAGTGGGTTTAAATGAGTAGATGTATTATTCTATTTATTAATTCAAACTCAAACACTTTTATTACTAATAGCCCCCAAGCATGTATGCAACATTGGTTAAGACTTTGAACATGGACACCAAAATGACTGGGGTAGTGGGGCAACATCACATATCTTTTAACCCCTGATCACATCATAAGGCTGACCTATTGTCCCACCCTCAGCCCTTAAATAACCCCCTATTTACTGCCAAGGGGCTCAGGGAATGGCAAAGAGTCGATGGAGACTATGAAAAGTTAAATTGCCTCTTGGACACTAATTTAGTTTCTGTTCCTTCCTCTGTCTTCGTGGCCCTAACAACAGGGTACCAAGCATTGGCAGAGCAAATAGATCTGGGATATTTTAGGTGAATGTTTTTTTCATTCATTGGCTGTAAATTGCAAGGAAGTAATGTTGGTGTGTCTTGCAATGTAGACTACAGGAGCCACTAATCCATATAGGCTCTTACAGGAAAAGTGTTTTAACACTTTTAATTGAACAGTACCTGCAGTTCTCCATAGAAATCTGGTCATCTGAGGCATACGTATGCCCTACTTCCTACTTTCTATTTTGATGCATTCAGTCACAATGTCCATCTATCGTGTGTTTCTCTGATTAGGCCTTAGCCAATCCATGTGGAAAGCACGGGTTCCACTACAAGAGGAGTTTGATGGGAAAATGGAAGGAGATGCACCTGGTCACCCGAGAGGCATGCCACCATGTGCCATCCACCCATGACACACAGTCATCCAGATGTCTAGCACCACTGGACTACCACTCCTGTATGCTGAGTTTCCTTGTCTTTTGTATCATTTACAAATGCCCCTGAGAGGCTGACATGTGGCTGCAATGGTACTAAAAAACAAGAGCCTTCCATAGATCATAATAGTCAGAACTGCACTTATATGTCAAACAGTTGTCAATGTGTTCACAACAGTATTGACCACAATACCATACCACGCACCGCCTTACAACAGCACACATTGAGAACTACTCATTCAATTCAATAGGCGGTGAGGGCTAGGTGGTGTGCGCACTGGTGTGTAATACTGGTTAGTCGATTAGGCAGTTCTTCCACACTCAACTTTCAATTGTCCCACCGCCACTGGGCCACTAATCAACACGAATTCATAACCTATCCTCAAAAAACACACAACAGTACAGACTTATAATTCACTGGCTCCTAGCATCACTTTCTAGCATCAGCCACTTAACACACATATATAGAACATTTGCCTGCAATGATCACTGTACCCACTTAGGACACAAGAAATTTCATGCAAATTTCATGCAGCCCAGTGGCCCCACCCACCAAAAAAACTCATAGGTTATTAAAACTAACATACTCACCCACTGACCACACACCTGCATCAAACCGAATGAGGATTGGCTCTGTGAAGGAAACTTTTTGGAAGCCAGATTACAGCCTACCGAAAGGAGCAGTAGTGATATGCTAATAGAAGATTGTATACTATAAAACTGATAAATAACATTAACAACAATCCCCGGTAGCTATGGCACAGAGCAGACAAGCTTAACTTAAAGGAGATGTGTTGAGTATTTAGCAGTACCAAAACATCTAAAAAGTCAAAACACAACACAATAAAAACCCCACAACCAAGTTCTAAAAGTCAAGAAACATTTATTGAGAAAAATAGCCCAAAAATTATTAAAATCAAATCAGGAGAACTAGAGACATGATTTTTTACATTGCAAGGGCAAAACGTGTAAGGAAAGACTAAACGCTAATCAAAAGTCACTGTTCACGGTTGACCAGGGCCTAAGCATGATTTCAGGCCAACTGCTATGGAATGAATGTTGGATACACCAAGCACTTCATCTCAGTCAAAATGTTTACCTTCTGAATTAGGGCCTGAGCCTTATTTAGAGTTGGGTGCACACAGCAGTCCATCACAAACGTGACTGAGTACCCTGTATACCAAACTCTCCGTCTGCCTGTCTCATTTAGTCATTTAGAGCCATGCAGAACATAAGTATTCTATCAAAAAAGCCACCGTTTGGGTAGGGCCTTGCTGGATCTCCCGGGGGGTATGTTAGTGGTAGGGGGGGACTTCAATGCTGTCGGCTCTGGGCTGCTGGATAGGCACCCGCCCAGAGACACAGGGGGGGCTCAGAAGTGGCTTCCAGACTTCCTAGACACACTCGGCCTGATAGACTGCTGGAGGCTCCGACACCCCACACAGCGTCAATACACCTTTCACTCTGGGGCGCATGGTAGCCTTTCTAGGATTGACTATCTGCTCACTTTGGCTGTGCACGCCCCTTTGGTTTCTGAGGCCAGGCACATGGCGCGTGGCATATCGGACCATTCGCCAGTGTGGGTCAGGTTGGATGTCGGCCGAGAGGGAGGGGGAAGGGTGGCTCCTATTAACCCCTGGTACTTTCGAGATTCCAAGATGCGCAGCGCACTGGTGAAGACAGTTGATAATTTTTTCAAGGATAATCAGGGGTCCGTGGACTCGGCAGTGTCGCTCTGGGAAGCATTTAAGACCGTTCTGCAAGGGGAGGCCCTCTCACTTGTAGTGGCGGCCAAGCGGCGGAGAGATGGCGAGGTTATGCAGGTGGAGGAGGAGATCATGGCTTTGGAAGGAGCGCTAGAGGAGGAGGTAACAGCGGCCTCACTGCATGAGCTGAGCTTGAAGCAAGCCGAGTATAAGGACCTTGTGACAAATGCCGCTAAGACCCTCAGTAGGGAGCAGCAGGGCCGCCTGTATGATGTTGGTGACAAGGCCGGGAAGCTCCTAGCTCGGCTGGATAAAAAAGAACGGGTTAATAGAGTAGTGCCGGAGCTGACGGGTGAGGGGGGAGAGGTGATTGTGGAACCTGAGGGGATTGTCCAGTGTTTCTCGGACTATTTCCGTAAGGTTTATGCCTCAGTGTCGGATAGGCCGCCCGGGGACTCGCGTGACCTCTTGCGGGATATCGCTCTGCCCTGTCTTTCTGATGTAGATAGAGATGATCTTGATGGAGACTTAACGGTCGATGAGGTGGCGGGAGCTATTCGCGCGCTGAACTCTGGCAAGGCCTCGGGCCCGAATGGCTTGCCGATTGACCTGTATAAATTGTTCCCGGATAGGGTAGCCCCTCACCTGCGTGCCATGTTTGTGGAGGCGCGGGGGAGTGGGACCCTCCCGTTGGACCAGAGGCTGGCGGCAATTGTTGTGATACACAAAGATGGTAAACCCCGAGATAAGTGTGCCTCATATAGGCCCATATCACTCCTCAACGCCGAGCCGAAGATCCTGGCTAAAATCCTGGCGGGCAGATTGGTCAGGGTCCTTGGAGACTTGATTCACCCGGATCAATCCGGTTTTATTCCGCATCGCAACACCGCGTTGAACCTTCGGCGCCTTCATGGGGTGATCGCCAGGGCTGGCACGCTACGAGAACCGGCTATTGTGGCGTCTCTTGATGCCACGATGGCCTTCGATACGGTGGAATGGGAGTATTTGTGGGCTGTGCTAGCTAAGTTCGGCTTTGGCCCTGGTTTTGTGAGCTGGGTGAGGTTGCTGTACGAGGGACCCCTTGCGAGCGTGGTGGTAAATGGCCGGGCATCGATTCCGTTCCGGCTTGGGAGGGGGACTCGGCAGGGCTGCCCCCTGTCGCCTCTGTTGTTCGCCCTTGCTCTTGAACCTCTGGCGGCGTGGATACGCTGGCACCCGGATATACGTGGCCTTCGGTGGTCGCCCGAACACGAGGACCGCATTTCGCTATACGCTGATGACATCTTGTTGTATCTTGCCTCGCCCAAGAACTCACTCATAGTGGTCTGTGACGTTCTTACATCCTTCGGTAGGAATTCGGGCCTCGTCATCAACTGGAGTAAATCGTATTTATACGTCCTGAGTGGTGAGGTTCCGCCGGTCCCGCGAACTTGCTCGATCCAGATTGCTCAGCAGGGCTTCGAGTATCTGGGGATCTTTATCTCCATGGACCCCGCTTTGCGGTATGAGAGAAACCTGCTCCCCCCCCTGGCGCGCCTGCGGCGGGATGTTGAGGGCTGGCGGAGGCTGCCGCTCTCCCTCGTCGGGCGCGCTGCCTTGTTCAAAATGATGTCCCTTCCTCGGTTCCTCTACGCATTGCAAAACACTCTAGATTGGGTGCCGGCCAAGTACTTTCGGGAGGTCGAAAGCCTCCAACGGACGCTGTTGTGGGATGGGAGGCCGCGGATAGCGATTGCTAAATTGACGCTTCCATGGTATGACGGGGGTATCGCGCTTCCAGACATCCGACGCTATTACTGGGCCACCCAGTTGTCCGCGATTAACCACGGTTTCTATGGCCCGGCCCTCAGCCCTGGTTATGCCATGGACAGATGGTTGTTGCGCGGTGGGAACTATCTTAGGGCGTTGTACTCGCGGTCCCTCGACTCATCCCTCACGGGGCCCACTGGGGTGGCGGTGTGTGTATGGAAGATGGCGACTGACTCTCTGGGCTGGAAGGATCGGCTCACCTTAGCTGCCCCGTTGTTTGAATCTGAAAGGTTGGGTAGGCTTTGGCATACGAAAGGGTTTGATAAATGGGATTTGATCGGCATTTCCAGGGTTGGAGATATGCTGATTAAGGGTAGGGTGAAGTCCTTTGAAGAGTTGCAGAAGGAGTATGAGTTGGGGGCGTCTGAGCCGGAGAGCACGATCTCGCTCATCTACAAGAAACTGATAAATGTTCGGGCTGATGTGCTACTGGGGCTGCGGGACCAGTGGACTAGGGACGGACTCGAGTTGGACGATGAGGACCGGCAGTCTGCTCTTTCCTCTCCTAAGGAGGTTGCGATCCCGTCGCGTCTGAGGCTGGTGCAGCTTAAGATCCTGCATCGAGTGTATGTGACGGGGCCGCGACTGGTTCATATGGGATTCTCTGAGGAAGGCCTATGTAGGAGGGGATGCGGTATGGTGGGTACTTTCCTACATATCATCTGGGAATGTGGTGTCATCACGGAATTTTGGAGGCGAGTTCATGCGGTGATGGGGGAGGTGACGGGCATTGCCATGCAGCCGGAGGTGCGGTGTTGTCTCCTGAATGTCTGGGGGCCCACTGACCATGATGAGGCACAGACCCAGTGGGTGACCCTGGGTAACATGGTTGCTAAGAGGGACATCGCGCGCTTGTGGGGTTCCGGGGGGCCCCCCACGTTAACTGCGTGGAAAGAAAATATGGACTGGAGTATGCTCAGGGAGAAGACAGTATATTGCGCCAGAGGCCGCCCTCGGAGGTGGCATGCCATCTGGGGGCGGTGGAACCAATACAGGGGGGGATATGTCTTGCCCCTGATCTGGATCCCCCCGAGGAACAGCTTTCTTCTTGACCTTCTTTCCAGCTCCGTATGTAGATGTGATGGTTAATTGACCTCTTGGGCCTCTGCTTTTCCCCCTTTTTCCTCTTATCATAGTACTGGGACCGTTAGATGGTTGGGGTCCGGCTCCCCCTGGGGGGGCTACCATTGTGGGCATTCAGAGTTGTTGCCTTGCTGGGGTTTGTTGTGTGTTGTAATTATTAAAAATGGAACCTTCTCACTGCTCCTTCAATGTACTGTGGACGATTCTTTATACTCTCCTAATGAAGCTGCCGAACCTCCGGGTTGTCGGCTGAATAGCTGTGTCCAGATTCTTGAAGAAATAAAGGTTTTATAAAAAAAAAAAAAAAAGCCACCGTTGGCTTTAGGAGTAAAGTCTTTTTTTTTCCGTCCATCACCAGCAGGAAAAACCTGGCAGTAAGAGCCAGGAAAAAAACAACTCACAACCTCGGAGAAAACAAGATCCTGAATTGCGAGCTTTTATTTTTGAAAAACAAAAAAACATTTGAAAACTTTGATGGCTCGCGGTAACATTAATCAATGTAGACAAATGTAGTCATAGAGAGGGCTGCCAGGCAACTCTAAATTTAGCCAGTGGAGGTCCCTAGGGATGGCGGAGGTATTATCCTCCACCATCCCGACAGAGTAAGCTCAGCCTGCCAAACTCTAAACCAGACCCTTAGTCTTTTTTATGGATGTTCAAATCCAGTCCTCTATTGAGGCAATGTTAAAGACTGTATTCTTGCAAAGTCTTCTTGAGATCAGATAGCCCTGGGATAAGGTCCCTCTGAAGCTCGTGGTTTTGACAGGAAAAGCTCTGAACAGGAAAATTCTTGTTTTGCACCAGATGATATTCTCTCATCAGATACTTTTCACATATCTGTCCATTAAATATTTCTGCCTTCCTGCAGTGAGACAAGGTTGCAGGATGCTTCTGGGGAAGTTGCATCAAAGTAAGGTACCTTTGCTGGGAAGTCCCTCTGAAACTCCAGATATCTTGGAAGTCGAAAGACTTTCTAAATACCACTTTTTCCAACTTTTTGAGTAGCTCCTCTTGTTCACTTCTAAGGCCACAGGACCTCAGGAACAGCACTGGGGGGTCTGGACTTACTCCAGAAGAGGTCAAGTCCAGGTCCATATCCAATTGGCAGCAGCAGTTTCAATGAGTTGCGGGGCTGCGATGCAAAATCATGCACAGGGTTCAAGGTGGTTGGAGCCTTTTCTCTCACTGAAGCTCTGATCAAGAGGCCAGCCACCTAGCCCTTGGAGTCACTTGGCGGTCCTGGGTTCAAGAAGCACGTCCAGTCCTTCTCACTCATGCAGCAGGGCAGTAGAGCAGCAGGGCAGCAGAGTAGCTGCCCTTCTTGCAGCAGAGCAGCACAGTAGTCCTTCTTCTGAGTCTTCCACAGGTCCAGATGTGTACTGAAGAGAAGGGTATGAGTGTTCAATATTTATACCTGGTGCCCACTTTGAAGTGGGAAAAGTTTTTAGAGCACTCCCTCTAAAGAGGTGTATGAAATTTCCTTCATCCCTGCCCTGGCCCCAGCTTGTTTGGGGGCACAAAAGACTTGCGTGAAATCCTTTGTCAGTGTTTATGATTTGCAAGTGTGGTAGGCACCAAATAGCTGGGACAAGAAAATGCCAACTTATAAAAGTGACATTTTCTGAATTGTGACTTAAAAGTTTACTTTTTCCTTAACGAGAACATCAAATTACAATTCTTTAGACACCAAACTCGACCTTCCTTTCTGCTCCCAATTGGACAGGCACTTTAGCAGTGCTTAGCAGTGGTAAAGTGCACAGAGTCCTAAGTCCAGCAAAAAAGAAGTCCGCTAAAACAGGAGGATTGAAGACAAAAGGTTGAAAAAAACTTACGATAAGGATGTCAGGTCCAACATCAGCCCACTGACATTTGGAGTTCACTTAGTCCTGGGTACAAGTAAGATCAGGTCCATACTTTACTTTCAAGTCTCCACGTGGGTCACAGGCAGCAGGTCCCGTCTTTTTCTGATTATCCATAGGTCCAGATGTGTTCAGAGGAGCTGGGAGTAAGGAATGACTTTTGATCAATTCACTAGCCAGTGGGCAGGGTAACTCTTGGAGACTCCCTAACCAATGGACAAAAGGTTACTGCGGGAAAACCATCTCCCTTTTTCCAGTACACCCTTCTTTTATTACTGCAAACTATCCCACAGTGATCCATTCTCAAGGAAAATGGAACAATTAAGATGGCAGGCCCAGGAGGGGATTGGTGGCCAATCCATGGATGTGTTTCATGAAATGAGCAGTCTCCTGCTTCACAGCCACACCAAACTTATTTTGGGACCATTTCCCCCTCCCACGGAGATGGAACCAGGATGGCCACAGTTTGACCTGGGATCAAAAGGTCACTCTTCCCCAGGGCTCTTATGATCACCTTGACTATGAATGGTCAAGCTTCAACCTTGTCCTTTCAAGTGAGTAAAGTGCCTCAACCCTCCCCAACATTCCTTTCTGAGAAAAGATGATTCACATATCTCACACCTACTCTTCCTGCCAAAGGGCCCTAGCCATTGTCTCTGCTCTCAGAGCAATTTTCACATCTCATCAAGAGGAAAGCGCTGTTGGGAAGGGCAGCTGCAGGCAGTTTACAAGCACAGGGCCTTAAAAAAGCATAAGGACCTGGGAAATAATGTCCCCTATAAATACCTAGTGGGAACACACTTTTCTGTTCACCAGCTTGCTTATGATGTTTAAGGAAAAAGTAAGTACAGTTTTAAATAGTCATTGTTCCTAGTCTACTATGTCCTGCTATTTTGCTATAGTCTGAGCTACTCCTGATGTCCGTCGTCCATTGTGCCCTTGAAGTGCTGTCATTGCTGGCCCAGTAAACAAGCATTTGCAATGCAATGGGTCTTGCATTTACGCAAGTTTGAGCTATTGGCATTGTAAATGACAATGCCTTTAATTTATGTTTTGGTTTTTTAAACCATAAATAAAAGGCATTGTCATTTACAATGCTAATAGCTTAAACTCTCTCAAATGTGAGACCTATTGCATTCCAAATGCTTGTTTGTAAAAGCACACTATGCTGCTCTTTCACTTTGATGATGGCCACAACCCTTTCTTTAGACCACCTGTGTCTAAAGTAAGGTGCGCGCCTCTATTAAAGTAAAAGCACAGTATGGGGCACTTAAAAAAAAAAAAAAGGACCACAATCCATCACGGTCTGCCTGAACTTGTGACTTTGTCCTGGTCTGAAGCTCCTCATGCCATGCTTTCACTTCAATCAATCAATCATAGCATTTGTAAAGTGCACTACATACCCTTGAGGGTCTCAAGGCGCTAGGGGGGGAGGCTGCTACTGTTCGAAGAGCCAGGTCTTGAGGAGTCTTCTGAAGGTCAGAAGGTCTTCGGTCTGCCGTAGGTGGATGGGGAGGGTGTTACATGTCTTGGCGGCGGGGTGGGAGAATGATCTGCTGCTGGCGGTCACTCTTCAGATGCGGGGGACTGTGGCGAAGGCGCGGTCTGTGTAGCGGAGCTGGTGGGTGGGGGTGTAGAGGCTGAGTCGGCCGTTGAGGTACGCTGGTTCGGTGTTGTGGAGTGCCTTGTGTGCGTGGGTGAGGAGTTTGAAGGTTATCCTCTTGTTGACAGGGAGCCAGTGCAGGTCTCTCAGGTGGGGTGTGATGTGGCTGCGGCGAGGGATGTCGAGGATCAGGTGTACGGAGGCGTTCTGGATGCGTTGGATCCATTTCAGGAGTTTGGCCGAGGCTCCTGCATAGAGGGCGTTTCTGTAGTCCAGTCTACTGCTGACGAGGGCCTCGGTGACCATCCTCCTTGTTTCGGTGGGGATCCACTTGAAGATCATGCGAAGCATGTGGAGGGTGTTGAAGCAGGAGACGGCCTTGACCTGCTTCGTCATGGAGAGGGTAGAGTCGAGGATGAGCCCTAGGTTGCGTGCGTGGTTGGTGGGTGTTGGGGGTGTTCCTAGTGCAGTCAGCCACCAGGAGTCACCCCAGGCCGAGGGGGTGGATCCGAGGATGAGGACCTTCGTCTTGCTTCATTCGGGTGTTTCTCATCCAGTCGGCGACGGACTTCATTCCTTCGTGGAGGTTGGTTTTGGTGGTGTGGGGGTCCTTGGTGAGGGAGAGGATCAGATGGGTGCCGTCAGCGTAGGAGATGATGTTGAGGTCGTGCCGTCGTGCGACGTGGGCGAGTGGTGCCATGTAGATGTTGAACAACGTTGGGCTGAGGGATGAGCCTTGGGGTTCGCCGCAGATGATCTCCGTGGCTTTTGAGCGGAAGGGGGGGAGGCAGACGCTCTGTGTTCTACCGGAGAGGAAGGAAGAGGTCCAGTCCAGGGCCTTCTCTTGGATTCCGGCGTCGTGGAGGCGTGTTCGTAATGTGTGGTGGCAGACCGTGTCGAAGGCGGCTGACAGGTCCAGGAGGATGAGGTCCGCGGTTTCTCCGTTGTCTAGCAGGGTCCTGATGTCATCGGTGGCTGCGATGAGGGCAGTTTCGGTGCTGTGGTTGCTGCGGAACCCAGACTGGGACGGGTCCAGGATGCTGTCAGTTGTTTGTTGACGGTCTTTTCGATGACCTTTGCCGGTAACGGGAGCAGGGAGATGGGTCGGAAGTTCTTGAGGTTCTTGGGGTCCAACTTGGGTTTCTTGAATAAGACGTTGATCTCTGCATGCTTCCAGCTCTCTGGGAAGGTCGCTGTCTCGAAGGGGATGTTGATGATTTTCCGGATATGGGGTGCGATGGTGCTGCTGGCTTTGTTGAAGATGTGGTGTGGGCATGGGTCTTCCGGGGACCTGGAGTGGATGGTGTTCATGATCTTGATGGTGTTATCGTCGTTGATGTTGGCCCAGGCGAGCAGGCGGTTGGTGCAGGTGGTGGTCGTGGGAGCAGGGGTCTCAGTGGTTGCCGGGGTGGTGGCGGGGTTGAAGCTGTCGTGGATGTCTGCGATCATGCGATGGAAGAAGGTGGCCAGCGAGTCGCACAGGTCTTGTGAAGGTGGGATGTCGTTGGTGTTGGAGCTGGGGTTGGAGAGTTCCTTCACGATGTTGAAGAGCTCTTTGCTGTTGTGTGCGTTGTTGTCTAGGCGGTCCTTGAAGGAGGTCCTTTTGGCGGATCTGATGAGGTGGTGGTGTCTGCGGGTGGCGCTCTTGTGGGCCATTCACGGGTCCAGTTTTTTTTTAGTTTTCGTCAGGTTCGCTTGGAGGCCTGGAGGTCTTCGGTGAACCAGCTGGCTTTCTTGCTAGGGTGGGCGTTGGTGGGCTTCTTGAGCGGGGCGAGGGTGTTGGCGCAGTCGTTGATCCACTGTCTGAGGTTGCGAGCGGCGGTGTCGGGGTCTGTCGGGTCTGCGGGTGGGCTCCGGGCGAGGGTGGTGGAAAGCTGGTCTTCGGTGACTTTGCTCCAGCAGCGGCGCGGCATCTGTTGGGTGCGGTGGTGCATGGTGGGTTTCTGGAAGGTGAAGTGGATGCAGCGGTGATTGGTCCTGTGGAGCTAGGTGGTGTGGTTGAAGGAGACGTGGGAGCTTGTGGAGAAGATGGGTCAAGCGTGTGGCCAGCGGAGTGGGTGGGTGTAGTGACGAGTTGTCTGAGGGCGAGGTTGGCGAGGTTGTCGATCAGGGTGGTGGAGTTGGTGTCGTCGTTGTTCTCGAGGTGGAAGTTCAGGTCCCCGAGGAGGATGTAGTTCGTGGAGGCGAGGGCGTGTGTGCTGACGAGGTCGGTGATGGAGTCGCTGAACTGTGCTCGGGGTCCAGGGGGTCTGTAGACGAGGGTTCCCTTGAGGGTGGTGTTGGGATCGGTGTGAATCTGGAAGTGCAGTCGGTGGTGCTGAGTGTGTCGTCGGTGTTGGTTGAGACTTTGAGAGTGTTCCTGTGGACGATGGCGATTCCTCCTCCTACTCCATTGGTGCGGTCCTTGCGGGTGATCTTATAGCCTTCTGGGATGGCTATGGCGATGTCGGGGGTTCAGCCAGGTCTCCATCAGGAAGGTGATGTCTGGGGTGTTGGAGTCCAGTAGGTCCCAGAGTTCCACGGCGTGTTTGCATGCGGAGCAGGTGTTGAGGAGGATGCATCTGAGGTAGTTGGGTTCTTTGGTAGGTGGTTTGGCGGGCTGGATGCTGGTGAAGCTGCAGTTCCGGCAGGAGAAGGGTCCATGGGTGCGTTTCGGGGCGGCTAGGCAGCAGGTGTGTGGTCGTCCGGTGTTGAGTGCATTGAGGGTGCTGGAGTCATAGCGGATGCAGACGTCATGGTGCTTGTGGGGGCCAGGGGGCCTGGCGCTGGGCGCGGTCCAGACGTGGACCGGCGCAGACGGGCTTGCCTTAGGCATATACGGGGAGGTGGGAGGGAGGAGCAGTTGAGAGGCGGTAGCGGGGAGGCGAATGGATGATGAGGGGGCGGGGCCGCAGGGGAAGCAGCTGCGGAAAACGGGAATGGAAAAGAAAAAAACGGCAAGGGGAAACAGAAGGCAAAGAGGGGTACAACAAAGTACAGGGGGGTAAAAAAGCGATAAGAACCAGTCAACCACAGAAAACAAGCAAGCATAGCACAATTACAATGACAACCACAGTGCAAGTACAATAATGCAAAAGCGAGCAGGACCTACGGCGGGCCTTGGACACGGCAGCAGCTGGGCTGAGTACACAAGCGCAGTCAAGTGGAGCTGCGCGGCGTGGGGAGCGACCTGCCTGGAAGCAGGGTCAAGGGTCGCTCACACTACCGCGCAGCGACCGCCATATAAGGGGAGGTGGGAGGGAGGAGCAGCTGGGAGGCGGGAGCAGGGGAGGCGAATGGATGATGAGGGGGCGGGCGGCAGGGGATGCAGCAGCGGGAAACGAGAATGGAAAAGAAAAAAACAGCGAGGGAAAATAGAAGGCAAAGAGGGGTACAACAAAGTACAGGGGGGAAAATAGCGATAAGAACCAGTCAACCACAGAAAACAAGCAAGCACAGCACAATTACAATGACAACCACAGTGCAAGTACAATAATGCAAAAGCGAGCAGGACCTACAGCGGGCCTTGTACACGGCAGCAGCTGGGCTGAGTACATGGGCGCAGTCAGGTGGAGCTGCGCGGCGTGGGGCGCGACCTGCCTGGAAGCAGGGTCAAGGGTCGCTTAATGTCATTTACACTCCTTTCTTTAAGACGCGGCTCATCTAAAGAAAGGTGCAGCCGCCATTAAAGTAAAAGCGCCTTATGGGGCACTTTTAAAAATAAAAAGTATTGGTTAAGCAGCATAGCGTGTACAGAAGTGCAACATAGTGCAGGGAGCATTTTTGAAAGATAAAGCTCAGCGTCCATGATCGGGCGCCGTGCTCTCATGAAAACGGGGTGGGTTAGGGGAGAGTCTGTTGTCACTGTTAAAGCAGCTAGATTAAAGACATTAAAGGAAATAGTGATTACAGACTGTAGCTAAAACAGACTGTGCAACAACACAAGTAAAAAGCCCAGTCCTCATGGAAGGTTACAAATGCAGACAAGGCGTTACTAAGGCAGGACTATCAAGCCTATTAACGACTCAGACTCAATCATTTAGAAAGGATAGTAGCAGGAGCCAATTTACAAGACGGTTGGAGAGTGGGCAGAGCTTCAAGGCCATACCTGAATACAGCATGCCTCGCAGAGCAGCGCATGCGCTGCCCAGGCTCGACATAAAAAGGGTGATCCCATAATTCAAAGCAGCAGAGCTCAGAAAGATTATCATCCTGTTGTATCTTTTGCCTCCTGGTGCTTTTTTGGAGCTATTTTCCGAAGATCATCTATTTATAACTCAGCCCTTCGACTCTTTTAGAATAAATTAATAACATGTAAATGTTATAACTGGAAACAAAAAGCATTGCTGGAAGTTTGCCCTTAAGCCCTCCATGCCCCCAATAATTTTAATTTAAAGGACATATACATTCTCTCTCAGCAAGATACACATGCTCTACCTGCTAGGAATAATTCTGCACTTCATGCATCATGAACTCCATTATAAAGTTGTTGTACTCTTTGTGATCTCCTGAATTGAATAGTCTTTACTTAAAACTTCCTGACTCCCCACTTTAGGGCAGAGGATTAAAATGTTGTGATCAGGAAAGTTGCAAATGTAAAGATGTTTTACCATAGCTCTACAGTACAGAAAGCACTTCAGTGCACTCGTGTTAAGCAGAGGATACATTTTAAGACCATCCGTCTTATACATTAGGTTTACTATTGGTTTGATAATGCCGCTTTAGGGAATGTTTTTAATGATGTAGGATCATCAGGCCATTACTCTATCCTTTTAGAAGATCGTTTTAGAAGATTTCCATATCTCGATTACACCTGATCATTATGGTATTTAGGTCACAACTCTGATATAAAAAAACTCTCAAGCCTTTTGCGGTTTTGGCGATTTTAAGGCATTTGTGTCTTTCACTATAATTTATTCAATTTCTTTCTTTTTAAATAAATCTTATGTTTTCATACCATCAAGATCTCTCCAGAGTGAATGTGGAATCTACACATAAAGGCAATCAAATCAATTAAAACCAGGTTGATTACTTAATAGGTTTGCTGGAATGGGGGATGTCCCCTGCATGGTATAAGGCACGTCCTCCTACACTGAGAACCCAACTGCATGTGTTTCTGGCATCCAGACTTTTATTTTGGCCCTAGTGTCACACTAAATGTGAGTGCAGAGGCCTAGTACTGTACCTGGCTCAGCAGGGCACAGACCTGCTCTTTGATCTGAAGAGGCACACCAAGCCTGCCCTCACGATGGTCAAAAGACTACTGTAGCTGTCCTAAGTATAACCGATAAAGCAATGGTGTGAGCATCTCATGTTTTGAGATTGATAATGCTACCTGACCTTTATATTTGTGTTACTGCCAGTGTGGCATCTAAGCTATTTTTGTGTAAAGTTCCAAAGTTATGTGAATGGTCAGAACATTGTGCAGATATCCTGTTTATGCTATGTGCATGTGTAGTGTGTGTAGAAAATGTGCAGTAGTAGGGCTCTGTGTGGGGGTGAGTCGAAGTACTGAACCCAGTGGGATCCATTCTGGATATCCCGGATTCAGCATGGCACTAGATCAAGGATGATGGCAGCTTTCCCAGATAGTAGAAATGTATTGCCTGCATTCTGTGGCTGGTGGGCCGATTAGTTCTTCATGAGCACTGCCATTTGGTTGTTGTTAGGGGTGGGAGTGGGACTGCAGCTTCTGTTCTGCAAGATGAGGAAGTTTCTAGTTTTTAGGTAAGGCATGCTCTCCTGTCTCTTCCTAATGAGAGCCAAGTGCATTAATCTCACACTTCATTGGGCCCATGTTGTGGGTGCTTCACTGTGGAAACAGCCCCAGTGCTACCTGCTTTGAAAGACATCACTTTTATACAAATGCTGGGTCTGGAGGCAGCTTGAGAAGGACACTTGAAAGAGAACCATCCCAAACCTTTTTTGAAGAATGAGACAGAGATACCTCAATCAAGAAAAACGGCATAAATATAGGGGTCAAACCAGCTTATTTTGTCATTCATGACGAAGGAACGGTGTGCTCCATAGAGTACTCGAGGGACTGCTGTGTGGCCAGTGCTGGGGTCTGCATGACAGCTAGTCTACCAGCGGTGAGGGGGGATCACCTGATGTATGTATCATCTGCTATAGAAGCCGAGGATCTGCCTAGTGCCTATACACCTGCCTGCCTGGTGAGAGAGGGAAGGAGTCTCCCTGCAGGAGGAAGGACTGTCTTAGAGAAGCAGCTCAGCATGTGCTTGGGTGGAGGAACATCCAGAGCCAGCTAAATGCCTGAGATCGAAGCTATGAGCGACCCATGCAAGCCCCCACTTTCTTGATCCCAGCCAGATTGGAGCCCCCTAATTAGATTTGGAGGGGGGCTGGAAGGAAGTGTATAAGTTGTTAGCCACACCTTTAGGTTGGGTTACACAGACAAACACACCAATGTGAGATTTTCTACATTTTGATTTTTGTGAGAACAGTGCATTCTGGGTCAAACAACTTCACAGGGAGTGGTCATAGCTTTAACCTATTGGTTTGGGTGTCTCCCCTATTGCCAGCACAGAATGGAGGATACATTTGGGAGAGCTGCAGGAGCTCCTCAGAACATTGCCTGGAACAAAAGAAGCACTGACCTGCTGGAACATTGGACTGCAAAACTGTAGGATTGCACTCAAAAGGATTTCACCTGCTGCACTCTCAAGGCTCCACAGAAGAAAGGACTGTGCCTGACTCAAAGGAAAAGAATGGACTCTATGATCCGAAACGGGTACAACAGATCTGGAAGAAGTCCCCTGCAAGCCCAAAGAGAGCAGGGCCGGCTTTAGGGTGGTGCGACCGTTGCGACCGCACCGGGCACTGACTTTAGGTGGGGGCGTCGTGTTTGCAAGTTAATAATAGATTTAAAAGCACCTTCTGCCAGCGTTCTGGCCTCCAGCAGTTTTCAACCGTCAATAAAAATGTCAAGATAACTCTGTGATTAATTTTCTTCCTAATATGCCTACTGCAAAGAACTTGTAACAGCAGACCACAAAGTGCATATAATTTAAATAGATCAGTAGGTCATTGCTTTTGTCTGAGAGATCCTTTTATTACTTGCAGTTAGTAAGTTAACATCCTAGCATAGAACAGTGAGCCATTAACTGTCATCAAAGAGCTGCATGCAACCTGCAAGGTATAGATGAGAGCGTTATGATTTTCCCCCGTCTTTCATTATTCTAATGTTGGAAAAAGGATACATTTGGATATAAATCAATTCTGATTATTAAAAAGAACCCCCAACTATGATGTTACGTTTTAAATTCTGAGTTGGTGCTTCTCCAGACCAAGCACTATTAAACTATACTGTCTACCAGTGTGGATGACATGTGACTCCTACACCTTATAGTCCTCTGTCTTATGTAACATTTCCTATACACTGATTTGCACACCTATGATTGATTGTCTCTGTATTTTGTGCGTGTGATGTAAAGTGGTCTGACACCCTACACTGGTATAAGTGGCACTATACAACTAATTTAATGCATCTGAGCGATGGAGTGGTTATGGAGACTTGAGGGGCACTGTTAAAGGATGGTAGTGAGGGAATGCATGGCAGAGGTGGTCACTGGGGGGGCGCCAACAACCACTGTCGCACTGGGCGCCACCAGCGCTAAAGCCGGCCCTGAAAGAGAGAATCACCCCAGCTGACCAGTTGCAACTGGATAATTCTTGGACTGTGCAGGTGCATTGTGGGAAATTGAGTCCGAGGCCCAAGAGGCAATTCAGAGTCTCTGACCCCTTGGACTGAGCTAATGAACACACATTTTCCCCAAAGGAACCAAGAAACTACAAGATCTTCAAAGAAATAAACTTTCTGCAAAGTTTTGCAGAAAAACTCCAAGAGAAGGCCAACTCGACTTCAAGAGTCAAGCAACCGATGCCAACACATGAATCGACCTGACTGCACTGGTTTGCCCCCCCAAAAGCTCCAGAGCTTCTTGCTGTCGAGGACAGAGACTTCCCCAGCAGCAGGCTGCTGTTGTCGAATCGAACTTCCGATCTGAGAAACCGGAGGACCTGCTGATAAGCCCGTAAACGAGAGAAAAGCTAAAAAACAAAAATATGTCCGAAGGTAAACTTCGAACCAGGACCTAGCACTCAGCGTATCCATCTCGCACTCCATCACAGTCAGCCTAAAACTTTGACTTTGTTCCATTCCAGCATGACCAAATATCAGCGAGTGGCGTGCTAAGCTTTTTGGTGCCAAAATGCACAATTTTTGAACCAATCTTTATGAATTCATATCTCCGGTTCCCTACATTGGAGTGTTGTCTTTTTTGGTGGAATTTTAAATATAAAAATGTTCTCTATTTTTATAAATTGGTGTTAGATTTTTATTGTGTTGTGTCTTTTACTTATTTAATGTTTTGGTGGTATTAAATGCTTTACACACACCTGTCACCAAAGTTAAGCCTGACTGCTTATTTTCTAAGCTACTGAGGGTTGAGCGAGGATTAATTTACTGAGACTTGACTGGATCTATTAGTGATTGTGGTATTATTATTAGGTGAGAGTGAATACCTCCACCTACTAATAACCCACTTTCCTACACCTGTCCAACCTTTTAATTGCAATGCACCTTCCCATGTGGGCTGTCTAGGACCTACTTTAGGGGTGACTTGTATGTAATGAAAAAGGGAGTTTAAGGCTTGGCAAGGGATTATTTTGCCAAGTCGAATTGGCACTTTAAGGCTGCCAACAGGCTTCAATGGCAGGCCTGAGATATGTTGTAAGAGTCTTCTTAAGTGGGTGGCACAATAAGTGCTACAGTCCCACTTTCAGCATTTATAAGTCAATTAAATATGCCAATCAGGTGTAAGCCAATATTACCCTGTTTTAGGGAGTGAGCACTAGCACTTTAGTACTAGTAAAGTTCACAGAGTACTAAGGCCAACAAAAACAAATTCAGAAAAATAGGAGGGTTAAAGGCAAAAAATTTGGGGTCGACCACCCTAACGTTGACAGGTCTAACAGTTACTGAAAGCGCCACAGCGTGAAAGCAAAACAACTAGAAATTGGAAAGCCTGGGAATCTGGGAGGAACTTTGCTAATTTGCAATACCAAACACTAACTGACTAATGACAATTGGTCAAACTGAATACAACAATGGCAGCTGCAAGTTAAAACAGACTTATACTGCAAGTTGAAAAAAATTCACAAATCGCTAAATGCATTGACTGACAGAAAACTTATTTCTGGGTCAAAAAAATAATGCAATTACAGGCTGACCAGTCTCTACATGGCATAAACAAGAATGTGAAACAACATGTGAACTTCCTGCAGCCCCAGTCTCACTACAAGTGAGAAAAACTCTGCACCTAGCATTCATATCCATGCCTTTCCGTTCCTAAGCCACAAATGAGCCAGTTTCTGGGTGTCTGAGCTTGGGGAAAAGGTGAAGCAAAAGTAACAAATATGTACAAGAAGAGTTGCTGCAAATTATTTGTACAGAGTTGTGCAACAGGATATGAAAGTGCATGGGACTGTCGGCAAAGCTATGCAAGGTGCAGGCAGGGCTATGGAAGGTGCTCAGGGTTGTGCATGCCGTATGAGGGTGCACGGAGCAGCACAGCTCCAGCAGACATGCACACTGCCACCCGCTCTCTCTCACTCCATCCACTCCATGTTTCTTACCTGTGACTCTGCTTAGAGCTTTGCCTCCGTCTCTCTCCTTTGCAATGCTGCCAAGTATAAGCCAACGGAGGGCTCACAATTTTTCAGGAGTTAAACAGTTACTGTCCTGACCCCGTGGCGGTGCTCCAGCGCTGAATACCCAAATCCCTCTCTACGTCACAGACCACAGATCTTCTACGACCACATTTCATTCATTCATTCACTGGTGGGGCCCATAACATCATTCATTCTTCTTTTTAAATCTATGGTACTCGAGAGGGGATCCTTTTATTCCATGCGCTGGAAATAGGAGGACATTTTTACACCAAATCCCTGATGAGTAACAAGTTCACCTATTCCTCCCTACTTCACCAGGGTCTTAAAGCTTCTAACCTAGTAGTTCCTCCCATGGATAGGCCATGGATCAGCTGAGTTGCTGGGTAGAGCGACACTTAATTCTTCTATAGAATATACATCAATACACTTCTAAATAATAACCCGACATATCTAAAATAAAGCATAAGAAAATCATAACGCATTCAATATTTGATTCGCATATTTACCTAATCTGGCTAAATGGCGTCCTCTATGTCAAATTCAGATCTTTCGTCTCTATGCCCATAAATCGATTAATCAGTTCGTAAATTAATTGGGCATCTGATCAGTCCGTCAGAGTCTCTGGCAAGCAGCTGTCCATCAGTGTCACCGTCCTCTCCGTCAGCATAACATCAGGAAATCTGGTAAAGCGCGATAGACATTGACCCTCTCTAGTCTACTACTTTTATAAAATTAACAACAAAATGTTACAATGCATGTTTTAAACAAATTTGATTGGTGGAACCAGGATCATTCTTCCTAATTCCCATGCGCTCGATGTTTCTTTAGATGTAATTCTTATTTTATTAATAATTTGCAACAGTTACTTGTCCGCTCAGGGCATTTTGGTTCTCACACGGGTTTGTGTCCATGGTGTCATCAATTATAACAGTTCTTAGTTTAAGGAAGTCCATTGTCTGAAGATTGGCACCCATCCCGGTACGACCTACATGGGTACAGTCTGCCTGGGGTCAGGACGAGGTTATTGTTGCTCATCTTTTTTAGTGCAGGCGCACTTCACCCAGTGACTTCTTTATATCGTCTGTCCGTCAAAATAGGGATGGCAGCCATTTTGTGGCCACTCCAGAACAGTCAACTTAAGCAAAGAAACACAAAACATAATTAATACATGGAAATGACTATTAAATGTTTTTCCCTCACTAAACCCTTTATGTGTGTGTATTTATCTAGCCAAAAGCAACACGCATTGCGTTTTCCACTCACGTTTTAAAGCACAATTCACAAATCACATCACAAAAGCAACATATAACATGCTAATTCTAAATATCTCACATTAGTATGCGTACAAAATTAATTTACGTATCAATCAGGCCATGCAAATGCGATTCCCACGTGTATTTTCTAATGAGTAATGTTGATTATTCAAACACAGCAAACCATTAATACTATCAATATTAATCAGTTATTCGTTTTAGTTTTAACACGATAAAATGGAAGAGGTATACGAATTTTTAAGGAAAACCTCACTCCAGCAATCCCCCCTTTGGTGATGTTATCACCACAAAACACCCAAAATTTACCACCCTTTTACGGAAGTTTGAAATGACTTCTTACTCATAGGTCATAATTCAGTTTCTCCATATTCATCTCTTTTTGCTTTTTTATACATACTTTCTTTCCACTCATCTAAGGCTATCTCTTCAAAATCCTTTTCTCTTAAGTTTATCTCTTTTTATTTTATTATTTGTTTTTCTTATTTCTACAACACATACACCCTAATCTTATCACTAATAATGCAACTATCACACATGTTAATGGAAACCAAATTTTACCTATAACAGTGCTACCTATTTTAGCTAAGAAATTTTTGATAGCAGCTATTTTCTTTCCCATTCTTGTCCATACATCTTCAACCTCCAGTGGTACAAGTTCATCATGCAATTCAGTAATATTTTTAATGTAAACCTTTAGATCTTTACTCTCGTCTGGAATGTAAGTGCAACAATGTTGAACTTTCAGCATTCCACAGACTCCACCCTCTTTTACCAATAGAATGTCAAGGGCAAGTCGATTTTGCATTACCATAGCACGCATGGCAACCATTTCCGTATTAACGAATAAGAATCCATTAGCAGTGCTTGTTGACAAGCGATCCACTACTGTAGATAATCTTCTAATTTTATTTGCATTCAGAGTAATTCCCACTGCTGGTATCAATGCACAAAAGATGTCACCTACAATTTCTGCCCAAGATTCTCTCTTTCTACCCACTAAATGACTATTTAAACTATTTACACTTTCTTCTCTGTCCATGTGAAAGATTTTTGGAAATACCAGGCCTACATAACATGTGCCATACCAATGGTCTGGCAAGCGATAATATGCCCTGTTCCCACAGATAAAATATATTCCAGGGAATACTGGATCTCTTTCACCTTTAAATCCCCATCCACCCATGATTCGATATGTATCATGGTACTCACTATTACCTACAAAAAGATTATCATATGCAGTTTGATTCCTTCTTATACAAAATTTTCCTTTCTGAGGCCTATCCAAAGCTATTGTTGGTGTAGACTCTCCTTTTGTCAGATGTTTTTCCATTTCTATATCCCAAGCCGTTTTCTCAACTTTTCCTTCTGATGCCTTTTTGTGCATCTTATGCCTTCTTTCCTCAACCATATTCAAAAATGTCTTTTCTTCTTTCTGAAAACTGCATGTCAAATTATATTTAAACACAGCTTCTAATGTTAGTTCACTAGTCTCTAGGAAAAATTCACCTAAAACTTTAGCAGGTCTTACCTTATTTAGCTTATTATTAGCAGGCACTAATGCAAAAATGTTATCTACATCTGAAAAATAATACTCTAATTTCCCTATCTGATAAAATAAGCTAGCTATTACACTACATGTTATTCCATAAGTAGCTGGAAGGTAATGATAAGTCACTCCCTCTGCCACAGAAGCAGGTAACTGCATACAGACGTAGCAGTCCCTTACATCCATAGTCTTTACATATTCATACAATAATTTTGAAAATACATTATTAGAGAAATCGTTAATAGACCTATCTTTATGCAAATGAATGTTTGTTTCTAAAGTCTGTACTACCTTTGAAAATGTACCTATGTTAGTTTTGTTTTGACCATGTCCTTCTATTGTATCTATTGTGACTTTAAATGATATTACAAGAGCTAGGATGCTCCATAAAAGCATTAATAATCCTGTACAACAGCAACATGTTTTACAGCATCTTTTCATGAATGTACATCTACTTTTACTACCATCTATGTTAGCCATCTTTACTAAAATAGACCGTGTCTTTTGACTTAGCCTCTTCTACTTTATGACCAGTTTCTTACTCAAAGCTTCTAAGCTTCTACTTGGTTCCACTAGTTTTCTACTTCTTCTTTTTTATTATTGTTTTCCACATCAACAGCTTCTTTGTTTATTCAGTTTGGCATCTCATCGTCCTTTGCCTCCTTCTCCCAATCAGGATACAGAATTTCCTGAATCTCCGCTTCTTCTTCTCCAATGTCGGACAAGAGAACTCTCAGGAATTCTGATTCTTCTTCTCCTTAACCACTTTCAGTAAAGCCTCCTCTGGATTTCCTTGACTGTCTGCCTCTCAGGGTTCTTTAGGCAGGGCCACATACGTCCATTCCGGCAACTTATACTTCTGGTTAGGTTTACTTGTTCTTCCGGACTCTTTGGTTACAACTGTTTCTTCCTCCTTTGATTTTTCCTGACTCGTGGCGTCATTCACCTGTTCAGCTCTTGGTGATTTCACTTGAGACAATCGATATCTTAGTCTCTTTATTTTGTTCAGCCAAACTTCTTGTTTTACAGTACTTTTCAATTTACTTCCTTTGACATTCTTTTCTTCTCTCCAAGCTCTCTTTCTCAGAACTCGACCCTCAGGTATTTCGTTCTCACTCTCTTCTGACTCTGTCCCAACTTGCTTTTCCTTTTCACCAGTCTCTTTATCCACCACTTGTTCTGGTTTCCCTACTTATTTCCCTCCTCGTGTCTCCGACACGCAATCTTCCTGCTGACTACTTGTCCCTTCACCTAGCTGGATGTTGCAGTTCCCTACACCTCCTCGGGGGTCTTCCGCAATCTGTCCCTCTCTCTCTGTATCTGTCCCTTCTTCATTCAAATCTTTTATTTCAGGTGGAATTTCTCTCAATTTTTCATCTGGAATTTGTTTTCTTTTACTGCTTCTTCTTTGTCTTTTCCTTCCTTCTTTTTAGGTTCTTTTCTAGGACCTTTCTTCCTTTGCTCGTCTTCAGAGTCTGAGCGGTCAGAAATCTGCAATCTTCTTCTCAGAGAGACACTTCTGGGAACTAGAATCTGTTTTGGTTTGTTTTCCCCCCTTTCAGGATTTTCTTGTGTTTTTGGTTCTTTGTTGTCTAATTCAGTACTTGATTCTGATTCGTCATAGTACTCTTTCTCCTTGCAATACACTGGATTTGGTATTCTCAAGGTATGGCTGGCATGGATCCAGTTTTTCAGTCCAGCACACTTCACAGCTGTTGTCGTGGTCAGAATGACTTGTCTTGGTTTTCCCCACCTGGGAACCAAACAGTTTCTTCTTCTGTGGGCCTTTATCCTCACCCAATCTCCTGGGCTCAGATCATGGGCTGGCTTCTTTTCAAGGGTGGTGGCATCTGCTCCAACCTGATGAAACACAGAATGAACTGCGTCAGCCAGGCCTTTACAGTACTCCAACACCATGTCATCAGAAATCGTCATCAGTTTGTTGACTGGTATGTAAGCATGCCTCATGGCACGTCCAATGATTATTTCATGAGGACTTAACCCTGTAGTTCTATCTGGGGTTGCACGTATGGTCATTAATACTAGAGGCAAGACATCAGGCCATTTCATTCCTGTGGCTAAACACATTTTCCCAATTCTGATTTTGATTGTACCATTCATTTGCTCAACCACACCAGAAGCTTCTGGTCGGTAGGCACAGTGCAGTTTCTGTTGTACATTCAATGCTTCACTGACCAATTTTACAATCTCATTATAGAAATGCCCTCCTCTGTCTGATTCAAGGGTCACTGGGAACCCGAACCTGGGGATGAATTCTCTCAAAAGCAGCTTTGCTACTGTCAATCCATCATTTCTCCTTGTCGGGTATGCTTCTACCCACCTGGAGAATAGGCAGACTATGACCAGAACATACCTCAATCTCTTACATGTTGGCATCTCAATGAAATCTATCTGCATTCTGGTAAAAGGCGCTCCTTCTCGGCCTATAGTTCCTAGGCTCACCACTGTCTTTCTTCCAGGATTGTATTGCTGACAAATAAGACATCTCTGACATAGACTCTCTGATATAATTCTGAATTTTGGGTTGTACCAGGTCTGTTTAAACAACCTGATCATAGCATCTCTCCCTATGTGTCCCTGGCCATAATACATCTGTGCCATGGTAGACAACATGCTATCAGGCATGACTGGTCTTCCATCTCGATAGACCCACACATGATCCTTTTCTCTTGGTGCACATCCTGCTTTTACCCACTGCCTTGTTTCCTCTTCTCCTGCTTCCTCCTGCAATTGTCTCACTTCTTCCCATGTCCCTACAACGTTAGTAAACATTAAGGAATAGGAAGTCATTTCTTTCTCCTTCGCCCGATTGACTGAATACTGATTTCTGGCACAGTACTGTGCCATGTCATTGGCATATCTGTTGCCGACTGTAACGTAATCCTCACCTTGGTTATGAGCAGCACATTTCACCACAGCCAATTGTTTAGGCAGCTGTATCGCCTCAATCAACTTTCCAACCACTTCAGCATTCTTTATAGGAGTTCCACTTGAGGTTAGGAAACCTCTTTGTAGCCACAATTGGCCAAAATCGTGAACAACTCCGAAGCCATACTGGCTGTCGGTTATCACAGTCACTCTCACACCTTTCCCAATATTGCATGCTCGAGTCAGAGCCACTAATTCTGCTACTTAAACAGATTTTACTCCTTTTAGATAGGATGCTTCCATCACTGCTGCAACCATGAACACTACATATGTTGCACTCAACACCCCTTCTTCTGTTCTCAAACATGACCCATCAACAAACATTACATAATCATTTTCTGCCAAAGGTACATCTTTTATGTCTGGTCATGGTTTCGTACAATACTCAAGCACATCCAAACAATCATGATCTGCTTCATCTCTCACTTCCACATTCTCCGCATCTGGTAACAACGTTGCTGGATTCACATTCACACATCTCGCAAGGCTCACATTCGTTGCACCTAATATGACTTTCTCATACTTAGTCAGCCGACTATGTGTCATATACTGAGTACGACTCCTTTTTAAAAGAATCGCCACATCATGAGGTACAAACACTTTCAAAGGATATCCCATCACGATTCCTTCACTCTGCTCCAAACTTCGACATGTTGCAGCTACTGCTTTCAGACAACCAAGTAAGCCTACAGCTACTGGATCAAGCATCGATGAATAATATGCAATTGGTCTCCTCAATCTTCCATGCTTCTGAATTAACACAGAGTGCACATCCATTTCTTTCACTGCAATATAACTCAAATTCTTTTTCATAATCAGGCATACCCAATGCTGGGGCTTCACACAATCCATCTTTCAATCGTTTGAATGCTGCTAATTCTTCTTTGTTCAATTCAAGGGGATCTTTTACATCACTCCTTGTTAGCTGTACCAGAGGTTTTGCAATCAGCGAAAAGTTGCTGATCCACTGGCGGCAGTAACCTACCATTCCCAGAAACATTCTCACTTCTCTTTGAATCATGGGGGCTCTCATTCCTTTTATGATTCTGATTCTGTCTATTGTTATTTTCCTCAATCCTTTTTCAATGTTATGTCCCAAATACTGTACTTCTTTCTTACAATACTGCAGTTTGGCTGGGGACACTTTTAGTCCTCCATCTGCCAGGTGAATTAGTAAGGCTATAGTGTCTACTTCACAAGCTTCACGAGTTTTCGACGCCACAAGGAGGTCGTCGATGTACTGCACTAGTACTGAACTCTCGGGCATTTGCAGACTTTCCAATGACTTTTTCAATAATTGATTAAATATTGATGGGCTTTCCGTATACCCCTGTGGGATTCGGCACCATGCCAAAATACGGTCTCCAAACCGAAATGCAAAAATCTGCTGACTGTCGTGATGCAATGGGATAGAAAAGAACGCATGGCATAAATCAATTACTGTATACCATTCTGCATCATGGGGAATGTGATACAAAATCACTGATGGATTTGGTACAATGGGACAGCATGGTACAACGATTTTGTTTACCTTTCTCAGGTCTTGCACTATTCTGAACTTCCCATTTGGCTTTTTCAGGCCCATTATGGGTGAGTTACATAAACTGCTCATTATTTCTCTCAGAATTCCTTGCTTAATCATTTTCTCAATTATTGGAGATACTCCTTCAATTATCTCAGGAGTCAATCTATACTGAGGAATGTTCGGATAACTTACTCCATCTTTCACAGTAATTTTTACTGGGTCTATATTTCTCATTAGCCCTACATCTTCTCCGGTGAAATCCCAAACCTCTGCTTTTACAGACAGTTTCAATTCTTTAGGCAGTTCATCTGGATTAAATACTGCATATGTTCCAATATTCTCACATTCCCTGTTAGCTATGGTCATTTTATACAATGCATCCTCATCTGGTGTTTCAAAAGCTATTCCATCTGGAGTACAAAATATAGTGCAATTCATCTTGCACAACAGATCCCTACCTAGCAAGTTCACAGGACTGGTGTCACACACCACAAATCGGTGCATTTCAGAAAATTTCCCTATACTAACCGTTACAGGTTCTGTAAGGTATGTTTTTAACTGTTGGTTAGATACACCAACTACTTGGATCGTTTCATCTGAAAGAGGAGGATTCTTAACATCAGCTGATCTAACAGTAGATCGAGTAGCGCCAGTGTCCACCAGGAAAGTAATGTTATCATCATTAATTTTCCCATCTACAAATGGTCCTGTCTGGTCTACTTCTAGAGTTGCACCAAGTACTCACTCTTCTTCCTCCCTTCGGCACCGTCAATAACCCTTTCTGAATCACTCTCATCGTGTTGCAGCCAATACTGCGAAACAGTGCGAGCACGTGATGGTTTATTTACCTGTTCTTCATTGTAGAATCCCGATTCATTGCTATACTTCTGTGAGTTTCTGTTCTGTGGAAAAGGTGGTTTTGGCACCTGATTCTGAGAGGTAACCACCTGCTGCTGTTGCTGCAGTTGACCACCCACATCTTTCCGCACCTGTGGATTCAACGATCGATTTTCAATATTAGTATTTGGAGGGTTTTTACACTCGGATTTCCAATGCCCTAACTCGCCGCAATTGTGACATGGGAATTTCTTCTTAGCTTCTTCTATATTACCTTTCCCTTTTCCTGAGCCAAATCTCGGTTTAGTTCCTGGGTTATTTGCTTGTTTGACCAATTGTGCTTCCTGCCTTTCTGCTACCTTTACTTGTGCCCACATTGCCTTTTCTTTCAGTTTCCGCTGGTTTGCCTCAATCTCATCGCTGAAATATTTTGCATGTCTCAAAACTTCATCTATTTTCTTATTTTGCCAATCAACTGTATGCTGCTTTATCATGTCACCAATTTCTGGGCGTAAACCATATACAAATCTGTATACGAAATGACTCAAATCTTTATCACTCAGGTTCTCATCTACACTGAACTGTTTAAAAGCCTGAATTAGCCTCTCATAATATGCATGTACTGACTCCTTGCTTTCCTGATGGGTTCTGTCAATTTTTACCCAATCGGTCTCTTTAGGAGGTACCTTATTTTTCAGAAATGCCATAACCTGCTCATATTTCTTCATTACTTCTGGGTCGGGAGCTCCTGTCTTAGGGTCCCTAGGATACTCCTGAGTAGGCCAATTTATCATCAGCTTGCATTCTGTCCACAAATCTGCTGGTGCTATTATATCAATTAATTAGACTATTCAAATCTATCCATAATACCTTTGACAATTTTACAAATCTGTCTACCTGCCGGTACCACTCGACCGGCTTTTCGCGTAGTCGAGGGAAATCATTTGTGAAAGACAAAATGTCCCGACTTGTCCATGGAACATGTACATACCCTCCTCCTGGAATCTCTCTCATGGGGTATTCTGTTGTTACCTTTTCTTTCTCTCTAACAGGAAATGCTGAAGCTGTCTTTTCTGTAGTATTATCGCGTCTTTTACACCACTTACTTCTCCATCTGTCCACATCTCCACATTTTCTCAATAAACCGATTATGTCCTTAATCTGACTTATCCTTCCTGTAGTATTCATGTTCTCTATATCCTTTTCAGTGAAATCCACTCAATAAGATTTTTGCAGTGCTTTTACTCTGTCAAAATCTATTCCCATTTCGTTTGCAATTTCCTCTAATCTTTCATGCAAGTTTTTCGCTCTCCACGTTGCACTTGCAGAGAAACAACAATTCCTCATCCTGATAGTTTTTCAATTTTTCAGTAGGGATAGTTCTCCCCTAAGGTAGGCCCAAGGTATCCCTGTGGGCAGGGTGCAGTGAATGTGAAAGGTGGGACATGACCTGATGTGTGTGGCATGTCCTGATGGTGAAATACGGCCAATTTCGTTTTTCACTATTGTAAGGCTATCTGCCCCCATAGGACAGAATGGGGAGTCTGCTCATAACATCTAATGAGCATTACGGCCCATGGGAATAAGATTGGAAAATAAAGTTTGATATGCCTGAGCTCAGAATATTAAGATGCATCTTTTAGTGAGGGTGATTTTTACATTCTGAGTTTGCAAATACCACTGTCAGAAAGTAGGTATTTTCTTGTCTAACCACCCAGTGTGCCTCTGATAGGTTGTGTATTGACTGTCTGGCTTTGGAGTGACAGGGGCTGGGTGATGTGCATTCTGTCCTGACAGCTCTTGGAGGGCTGAGGTGTGTCCTGCCTTTCCAGGGTGAGTCGGGGCTGGGCTGAATAGACCTGGGCTGCATTCAGAATAGGAGGAGAAGATTTCTTTCACACCTGAATGGGCCTGGTCTGCCAAGGACAATGCTATCTCCACCTCCTGCCAGGAAGCTGCACCAGAGAGGACATAACTGGTTTTGGCTGGGGAAAGAGCTTCTCTGCAGCAGAGAACAAAGAGATTTACTGTATATAAAGTGGGGCCCAGACTTTTGGATCACTACAGGGAATCAAGAGGAACCTTTGCCAAGGAGAAGAGCTGAAGAAACTTGGGAGGAATACTGCCCCTGTGCTGATTGCTCTCTGGGGTTGGCCTGCAGTTGCTGTTTCTGCCAAGGAAAGGAGAAGGACTTTGCTGTGTGCTGTGTCCCCAGCTTGAGGAAGATCTCCAAGGGTTTGAGTAGAGCTTGCCTCCTGTTCTGAAGTCTCAGGGACACAAAGACTTTACCTCCAGTCCCCCCTGACCTACTGAGAGGTGCCTGCTAGTGTTCTGGACCTCTGGAGGTTGTTTTAGGACTGGACACTGCAAGAAGTGCAAAAATCAACGCATCACCTGTTTCCGACGCATCAAAGCGGAGCGAGAAGAATTTTCCGATGCATCACCACTGCAGAAGAATCGACGTAGCGCCTGCTCGCGGCGCAAGTGTCTGCCGTGTAACAAATCCTGTGCACCAATCTCCGACATTCGAGATCACTGCACAGATTCTGACGCAGGCCCTGCTGTGAAAGAACTGACACATCGAGAGGACACGGCTGGACTCATTGCAGAGCATCCCAAGTCTTCACGCATTGCATTGTACCGGATTGTCACGCATCATATTGAAACACCAAGTCTGTCTCATCATTGGGGGACACAGTAAGAAGCCGATGCATCACCGCCCCACGCAGTAAGAAACCGACGCATTACCTCCTCTTCGGTAAAGAACCAACACATCACCTCCCCTGGATAGCAGTAAGGAACCAAAGCATAACCTCCCCCGGAGCAAGGAAGCGACTCATCACCATCCCTGAGTGTAAGGATCTGATGCATCACCTTCCCTACGACCCTTTTTACTTGCTTTTTTCGACGCATCCAAGGTACTTTGTGTAAAAGTGTTGCATCCAACATTTTCTTGGAACAGAAATAGTTATACCTTTTCAAGAATCCTATTTCTACTACTGTATTGTGTTTTTTTGCAGTTTTGGTCTTGTTTGGTTTAGATAAAGATTACTTATTTTTCTAAACCGGTGTAGTATCCATTTGTAGTGTTTTCACTGTATTACTGTATGTGTTCACAAATGCTTTACACACTGCCTCTGAGATAAGGCTGTCTGCTTGTGCCAAGTTACTGAGGTGCTGAGCAGGGGTTATTTTAGAAGTGCATCCCCCTTACCCTGACTAGGAAGAAGGGTCTCTACTTGGACAACGGTGCAAACCATGGCCACCTAAAGACCCCCATTTCTAACAGTAACATTCATTCAGTGGTTCAAGATAGCTTTCATGTTATGTGATGTGACATTATGTTATGCTGCGTGCATTTGTATAGTGATTAGTGTGGGTGGTGATGTATGCGAATGTTATGTGTGGTACCAGGCTCTGCTGAAAGGCCTTTAGCAGGGGGTTCCCTCCCACTCAAATAAATTGACAGCACACACCAATGTAGTTTTAACAAAAGACCACAAGGTCCGGGGCTCGCCACTATTTATTATATGCACCCTGCACGTGAGGTCTGAACCATGACCTCACCCATCCAGAGGGGTTCATCAGAACACACAGCTGATACAACAAACACAGTGGAACCAGTGGATGACTGTTATGTTTTTTAGGAAGACTAGGGCTTGTGCTCCAGCTCATTCCTTGCTCCGCATTCACCACTGGAATTACCTAACTTTATTGATGAATTCTCAAATCTCATTACTACCTCCTCCATTTGACATGCCCACACAACCATCTTGGGTGACCTCCCCGTCAACACAAGCTCAAAAGAAACAAGAGACCCTCTCACCCTCACTGATATACTCAATGTGGTACAGCATGTCACACAACCAAAACACTCCAAAGTTCACATCTTTGACCCTGTCTTGTCAATATCACTAAACCCTGGGCTGGACCAACCACTTTGCCATTCCTATCTCCCTGCTAAGCATCCTACCATCAAACATTAAAGAGAAGACGGAACCTTCAGAGCCTTCAAAGACCTCTCCATAGACAACCTACTGTTTGAACTCATCTCTCAGCCTATCAGCTCCATGTCCAATGCCAATACCTTTCTAAACAACCTCAACAATTGTTTGGATGCTATGTGAACATCCATGCCCCCATTTGCAACATGAATGTTCAAGCTAAAGCCTTCATCACCCGGTATTCTAAAGATCTTTCTAGAATAAAAGCTTCATCCGCAGACCAGGAAAAAAATGGAAGAAAAGGAGAACTCCAGAGGAGCTCTTCATACTGAAGTCACTCCATGCAGCTTGCAAACAGTTCATCACATCAACAAAAGCAAAGTACTATATCCACACCATCCGTGAAGTCACCAACAAGCAGAACAGTCTTCAAGACAATCAAGCACACATTCCTGACGCACCTATTCCTCACACCACAGAAAAGTGTATTGCCTTTAACCAGTTTGTTGCTGAAAAAAACTGAAGATCTGACAGCATAAGCGACAACACCAAGCCTGCTTCCTCTTGCATCCACACCTTTCTGTAGAACCCCACAATAGTAAGCCTTCATAGCCCTATCTCGCCCAGCTCTTGCTGACATACTCAAAGCTACTTCTTATGAAGATGATGCCTTACCATTGTCCTCTATCAAAGCTCTCCCTGGGGATGCTCTCTTACCCCTACTTACCATTGTTAATGGCTCCCTCACTCAAGCCATTCTACCAGAAGCTCTCAAGACAGGCCAGATCCTACGACTCCTAAAGAAATCTACTCTGGACTCTGATGCCCTGGACAACTACCGGCCTATCATTCACTACCATTCATCAGCAAGATCATTGAAAAATCAGTCTATGTTCAAATCCAAGATCACATCAGTGCTAACCATCTCCTGCAAGTCTACCAGTCCATCTTTAGATTATGCTGCAGTATGAGAACGCTGCCTTCCACATCATAGATGATGCCCTCATGACCACAGATGAAGATGACCCCTTCCACCTGGTATTGCTGAACCTCTCAGCTGCCTTCAACAAGGTCAACAATGCCGCCTTCGTACACACACTGGAGTCTTGAAAGGGATTCACCAGCAATATCCTTTACTGGTTCTTCTTCTACCTTTCCAACTTGCACCAGTTTGTTCACTGGTCACCTCTAGGTCACAAATGATTCCCATCATTTGTGGAGTACCTCTCTGTCCGATACTGTCTCCTGTCATCTTCACCCTTTACATGGCGCCGCTTACTGCTCTACTTGCAGATAACAGCATCTAGATTCACCAATATGCTGATGACTCTGCTTGAAAGCCTCCTGTGCATCAGACATCCAACACCTAAAACATGGATGTCCAGCGCCTACCTGAAGCTCAACCCAACAAAGACAGAATTCCTGTTATTTGCAAAGAAGAACAAACAAGATACAGTACAAACCTGGCTCAATGACATGAACCTTTATGACTTCGAACCCCAACTTTCACCTAATGCAAGGTCACTTGTATTCACCCTGTACACAAACATCACCCTCAAGAAATACATTGCCAAAAAAAATCAAAGCTGGCCTGGAACCAGCAATCTCTTCTAAAGAAAGAGAAGCTCAGAGGTCTGCAGCCTGCGCTATCAAATGACAGTGTGCCAAATACCAAGACTCCCTAGTCTTAAACCCACCTCATGCCTTTTTAACCCACTACCAGACACTCCATGACCCTTTAAGTCACTCTTGCAGGTTCCTGCTTTCTCTCTTTGGGAAGGTTTTTCTGTCTTTCACTTTCTCCATCTTTCCACTTTGTATGGTATCCTCGCTCTTGTTCTCTGTAATTTTCTGATGCAGAAAAACAAATGACGGCCCCCAAAAACGAGTGCGGGTGGACCCCCAACGGCAACCTCCGGCTCAAATTAAGCACTGCATGTGTTCATATTCCACTGCCACTAACCTTCAGTTTTCACCATGCAGCTGCTGCTTGTCCCATTTTTTGAGGGCAATAAATAATGCAGAAAGCACTGCCATTGGATTATTTTTCTATGCCTGGATAAGGGGCCCATTTCAGTCTCCATGGTTAACAAACCCCACTCACACAAAGGGCACGATTTCCAAAGATTTAGCGTCACTTTTTTTACACAAATCGGATATCATTTTAGGCATTCCAAAGCAGTGCAAACAGTAATTTGTGGTGCTTTAAAAAAAAAAAGTAATGTAATAGAGGGCACTATGCTGCCTTGTGTTACTTTGCTTCATTTAGTTGTTTCTTGAGTGATGCATGGACATTCCCATGCATACACGCATGGATTTTGACACAAGTCCATATTTACAAAGACTTGCAGGCATGGGTTTGCGCCAAAATGGTGCGCCTGCCTGAGGCTGAAAAATATTTATCCTCTTTATTTCTTCTTTGCACGTGTGCTGCATTCTTCAGCACACATACAAAGTGAAAAAAAGTCTCAAATGAGAGTTTTTGTGTGGGAAGGTACACATTCTTATATAAAACGATTCTAACTTTAACACAGACACCCTTGCATTATGGCGCCAGGTGGCCTGCGTTGGTGCTAGGCAGCCACACGCGCTCCAGTGTATGAAGAGAGCAGAACTGTGCTAGTTCTTTGAAGATATGGAGCAGTTCTGCTGTCTCCCCTCCACGCAACATAACACATCAACTTCACTTGCTGATCTGTGTTGCACAAATTCTTTGAAAATATGCCCCCCAATTTCCTAGAAGGTTTTCAGATCATTTTGGTCATGCTCTTCCAGGAGACAGAATGTAGCTCTAACTGCAGATGCAATGTTTGCTGTGTCCTGGTTTGAGGAAGGATTCTGCATGTTGAGGGTATTGAGAACATAAATGGAAATGGTCAAATAAAAAGGGGGCAAACTAGATCTGCACCACCTGGCCCAATTAATGAAAACTAACACAAAAACAACAACTTCACGAAGTCCTAGAACGTCTATACCTCCTCACTTGTGATTTGCTCTTTAGATACATGAAATAACCTTTCTGTGTGTGAATGGTATACGAGGTTTATTATTATATTGTATGTCAATCTACCGGGGCCCTTACAGGCGTTTACACCACTGATATGGACATGTGTTGGAAGTTGCATCCTTAATAGGAAAGACCATTGCTTAAAGGATTAATTGGCTGGAAACACGGAACAATTCTCATTTTGAAAACACATTTGCACAACTGCTATTACTGTTAGGCGTTAATAGGATTTGAGGAAGTCATTTTAATTTAATCACATTTTCACCCCACATCCCCCAGTCACTCATGTATCCGTTCTGTACATTGCTGCAGTACATTTACTTTACCTTCAACCATAAAGCTCTTTTTCCTTAACAAAAACAATGCCTATGGCGTTTATAGGGCAGACATAATTAACACATTATTAAATTATCCCTACATCCTTGATCGCCCATTCATAGATAAACAACTTTTATTTCAGACAGTATTTAATTGAAGATGCTCACATTGCCGCATTTGTATATGCCATCTTGTCCTGCAGCACTAAGACACATTATGACGCTCGCCGAAAGCAGGGCTTGAGAGAGAGACACGTTTCATGAGCCCATGTACTCCACTATATTAAAACAAGCATTTGCAATGCAATAGGTCTCGCATTACTGAAAGTTTGAGCTATTGGCGTTGCCAATAATAATGCAATGCCAATAGCTCAAGCTTTTAGTAATGGGAGACCTATTGCATTGCAAATGAATCATGGCGCACGCACTTGAGAAGCAAAGAGCCTTGGGTGAAACGAAGGACAGAATGACGAAAAGACAGCCAATCTGTGATGAGCAGTTGGGAGAGTGCAAGATGGGGAGAATGAAAACGTAAGATAAAAGGAGGGATGGGGTGGGGGAAGGGAAGCAAAGAAGTCTTGTGGTGAATTAAGGGAGCTTAGGGTAAGGAGAAGAAGAGAGCTTGCAAGGAATGGGCGGACAGGACGAGGGAAGGCAGAGAGTGCCTTTGGTGAATGGAGGGTCAGTGAAAGACCAACAGAATGAATGTACAGAGTAAAGGGAGATGGTGAAAGAGGATGAAAACTGAAGGGGCAGCGAGGACAGAATGACAGCCTACCAAAAACGCACAACAGAGTGAGAAGGAGTAGAAACGTGATGGAGGTACAGGAGGAGAGGACCGGCAGGGGCATGTGGTGAGTGTGGGCACAGGGAGGTTGCGTTGGATGAAGAGTCGGGGGAGGAGGAGAGACTGAGGCTCTGTTTTGGCAGGATGACATGATTAGAATGACGTGACACCTAGAGTTCATGGTTGATAGGGTATCGAGCGAGATAGAGAAAGTCTGCCGGGTGGAAGAGACAGGGTATGAGTGGAGGGACTGCCTGCAAGAGAGTACAATAAAGAGAGACAGGACATTATTGAGTGCAGGTTATGGTGAGAAAAGAGCACCCCCCAGCGGCGGATGGAGAGATAGGGTGAGAAGAAACTGATGACAGCCCCCGCCGCATCATTCATTGAATTAATTTAGGGAGGTGCATAAAGAGTGGACGTGACACTAACTCCTAGTGTAAATGCTTTTCTTGTGGTTAGTATAGAGATATACCAGTGGGTGTGTTTGAGAAACAAATTGAAACGTAATTTTGGAAGGTTGATTTAGAATTCTGTTAAATAAAGCCATCTTTTTTTTTTAAAATGTAGCCTTTAAAAAAAATGAAACTTTAGTTTAGAGCAGGCATCATGAACGTGGAAAAAGAGGGTGAGAAGCTGGTCTTATCCTGTTTTGTTGACCTGCATTGCAAAGTGTACACAGCAAACAAGAACTGTTGAAGTTGACTAAACGCCGCACCCCAAAGGGTTTTGGTGCATGTGGAAAAATGGAGTTGAATTATACATCAAAATGCAAAGGGACATGAACATACACACTATAAGCCAAGTCACATGCCAACCAACAATGTGTTGTAGAGATCTGTGACTGGCTGCAGCTAGACGTCTGTGCTTCTCCCAGACTCTTGGGCATTTTGCCGAGTCATATCAACTGTTTGCCCTTCCAGATCAAGTGTACACATCAGTCTTTTTTTAAAAAAGAGAACATGAGGATGAGCACAGTGCCAAGTAAGAGCACAGCACTTCTCATAGCATAGAACGATGCAATAACTCCCAATACTCGCATGGCAGCTAAAGACAGGGCAACTTACAAAAAGGTGCACTACCTGCACAATATAAATGCACACTAGACAAACTCAGTCAGACCTAGCCTAAATAGTCCTTCAGTTCTGTCATTCTTATGCAATTCAGGTATACTATCTGCATGCTGCGCAAACTGTTTTTAAGGGGGAAAACTCAGCACAAAAAGTGTTGTATAGCACTGTAAATTATCTTACGTCCTATTTAAGCAAAAAATAAAAAAATAAACAACTGTGCACAAATTATGTGGCTAGATTAGTTGCTTGTGACCAACAAAAGTAGATTGCAGTCACAAGCAACTACTGACTGGGTTGCCAAAACAGAAGGCCAACCCAATGTAGCTTGAATAAATAAGGTTGTCATGAGGTTTAAATATAAAATCACCTTAGTCACAGTATAATCCAGTGAAGAGAATGGGACAAGAGGAGCTGTCAGAGGGAGTCAATATCCCATGAAGTGAGATTTCCGGACAGGACAGCACTGACCGAGAACTACCAACAACAACTGCCTACTATATAAATAACTGTTAAAACAACTTCAGTTACCAAGTCGTGGGCTATACACTGCTGCCGCAGAGGAGAAATAAAGCCACAGAGGAGCAGGGGCAAGGGAGCGCGGCAGCGAGGCGAACGCGCGCTGCTGCGCGTAACAGACCCGATTGGAAATGGGCGGAGCAAAGGCGGGACATGCGCCCCCCTTTGCCCAATTACGTGCTGGCTTTTTTTTAAAAACGCACGTAAAAGCCAATTGCAGCCGGCAAAAGCACACGCACAAGCGTGTGCTCAGCTTTCTGAAAACCCTACATGAGGTCTTGAGCTGCGCGAGCAGTGCTGCGCACTGCAACGCTAGGCCTGAGACCTAAACAGCATAACCTAATGTGTTCCTATGAGCAAATACCGCCTTCTTATGGTTTAAAACGTACCTCTTCACTCACGTCTTTTTAACAGAAGAAAAGGAGTCAATTTATTTCCAAGATACAATTTTAATTTAAAATTCTTTATTGAAATTTCACGAGTGGCACAAAATGTCGCACTGAACAGGGAGATAATGTCAGCTTACCTTGATAATATAGCTACATGGATGGCTTGAAAGATGTGCTCTATATGGCAATAATGACCCGTTATACTCGTCGAAAATGACTTAAGATAACATAGATGCATTTTTTTAAACTATAAGGGAAAATCTCAGACCTGTATTACGGCTGCTAAATTAGTAGCTTATATTATTCATTTACCATTTATGCCCTCATGACAAGTGAAGGGATACATGACCATCCCTGTGATAACAACTGGGACCGGAATTACCAGTTGTGTAATAAATATCACACTCTTGGCGTTTTCTCTGACCTGCCGGAATATTTCAGGGGAAAAGGCCTGAAAAAGTAAAAATGTGTAGAATTTGATGTAAACTAATCTGTATGTTATGCCTTATTTTCAAGTGGAAAACCTGGAACTGGAGGTATTTAACACATGTGGGAAATACCTCACCCTGATTACCAGTGGCTCGGCGCTTTCTGACCCCTATGTAAACCCCTGTTTGTAGAGAGGTCAGAATTAAGAGTTGAGTGGCATTTACCACATACATTAATTATCAGGTGTGTTAAAAATCTCTCCTTTTGTTAAATTGCTGCAAGTCAAACCTGCCGTAATTTAGAAGGAGAAAAAGTGTACGGTATTTTCTGTACCATGCAGATTTTGGTGCAGTAACCATCAAAATCTGCATCTTATTACCTTGAAACTAGTTACTGATGCTACTTATCGCATCAATAAATAACATACCCAGGATATTGTTATTTCTCTAGTGCGACAAACTCTGAATTATGGCCTCTTGGGTAAGGGTATTTACCACGTGTGGTAATTTCTCAACCCTATTCCCGCCCGACTTGTAATCAGGCTTAACAAAACAGCGCCATATACCAATGGGAGTTGGACCTGGCCCTTTTTGCAGGGTCACTCTATGCACTTTTTCCCCACTAACCAGTGATAAAGTGCTTGTGTGCTTTTCCTTAAACATGGTACTATTGGCATATGCCTGATTGGTACATTTAATTGTAAATCCATAGTAAATTATATTACATGTACCCAGAGCCTATAAATGAAATGCTACTAGTGGGAAGCAGCAGTCATTGTGTCACCCACTAAAGTAGCCTTTTTGAAACATGTCTCAGGCCAGCCACTGTAGCCTGCAGTGCAGTTTTAAACTGCCATTTTGACATGGCAATTAAACACCTTTTTGCCTAAACCTTCCTGTTTAATACTTTAAAGACACCCCTAGAGTAGGCCTTAAAGACTCATAGGGCAGGGTGCATTGTATTTAAAAGTAGTACATGTGTGCTTAAGTTTTACATGTCCTGTCAGTGAACGTTGTAAGGCTTGTCTAATACTGGGCTACTTTTAGAAGTTGTGTCTCTAGTTGGCAGAAGTATGCACCCTGTCCAAATAGGGATCACACTCCTCCGATACACACTAAATGATTACCTATGAGCACTCTCTGGTAGCTTGGCACAGAGCAGTTAGGCTAATCTAAAAATGCAATGTGTAAAGTATTTGTGCACAACACACACAGTAACATGGTGAAAGCACCACAAAAATAATCCACACCAATTTAGAACAATGGATTTCTAGATTCTGAACAAACCAAGACCAAAATCCAATAAGTTGAAGTGAAGATATGAATTTTTAAAGAATAAGTGTCCAAATAGCGCTTGGAAGCAAATAGCGCCTAAGAGTTTAAAATGGTTGTGCTGGACTGGGACAAAGTCAAGAGTTCAGGCTGCCTGCAATGGAGTACTGCCCAGTTACAGGACCTACACAGGGTGAGCAAAGTACTTTAATCCTTGTCGCAGCACACAATGCAGGGTGTGATGCGTCAATGCTCCCCACACAGTTAAGAGTTTGAACCAGTTTTGTCCGCGCAGTAGTGGCAATGTGTCAGTTCCATGGATGAAGAGCCAATTCTGGAGTGTGGCAGCTTCAAATGCAATGCGCTGGTGCAATCCACGCTGGAGGGGAGAAGCATCGAACTTCTCCATGCACTGACAGTGATGCATTGGTTCTGAATCGGTGATTCCAGAGGCTAAGCAGCAGTTCTAAGTGCAATGCGTGGGTCCCAATCCCTGCGGCAGCAGTATTGCATCGATCCCAATCTTATAGCAGGCAATGCGTCAGTTCTGATCGGTGCAGCAGCGTCGATGCCCAGGTTCTTTCAGATGCAGCACTTTAAACTCACTTTCAAGGGCCCTGGACTATATTGGCACCACATGGTAGAGCTAGACTTACAGAAAGTAAAGTCAAGGAACTAGGTTGAAGATGAAAGTGAAGTCTTTGATATCCCCGAGACTTCAGCAACAGGAGGCAAGCTCCTAAAGTAAAGGTGGAAACCCTGAAGTTTGGTCGCTTCATGACTGCGAACTGGCATGTTCACACAAAGATCCTGTCACCCATGACAACCACCAATGCGAAGCTCCAGGGATACCTGCTCTTCACGCCGATATTGAGTACCAGGGACAACCAGCAACGTGAGAGCTGCACTCCGCGCTATAGCACGGACAGCTGTGACACCCCCAATGCGAAGCTCTAGCAATGACCATTTACAGTGCTCGACTGGCTCTTCGTGCTACAACGACAACTGTCCACGATGTTTGACCTGATCGTCATGATCCGACTACCATTCATAAAATTCATCCTCCCCCTCACGGCCTTCTCTAACGCAAACGGAACTCTTTTGCACCAGCCATAGAAGGTAACTTTTCAGCGGTACTAATGTGGTCACTGTCTCTGACCAGTCTCCATCACAGTCGGCCTGAACTTGTGACTTTCCCCTGGCCCAGTGTGGTTCTTTATGTAATTAGGTACTATTTTTAATCAAAATTTAAAAATTGAATATTTACAGTTCAACTGAATGTATTTTTGTCTTTCTGATATTTTATTTAATAAAATGTACTCTATTTTTGTAAATCGGTTAGGGATTTTTTTGTGTTCTGTTTTCACTTTATTACTGTTTGTGTTCTGTATGAATACTGTGCACATGAAAAAATGATTCCTCATAAGGGAAGCACTCATACAATTCAAAATCCATTTTCAAATGAGTTTGAATGGAGTTCAAATAATTATTTCAAGAAGATAGCATGTCCACACTACTAATGTCCAATAAGGATACCAAGATGCCGCAAATTGAAAGTCTTTTCTGAACATTATTCCTCATTACAGCTCCATTAAAAACAAACCTTCTGCAGCCCAGCCAACGCGATTTGTCTTACCATGAGACTTCATCAGGGCTGTAAAGAACATATATACAATATTAGAAAAAGGCATCTGTGTCCCCCATTAATTATAAACAATAGAATTATATGCATGCTTACCCAACAACTCCATTTTATATTCATATCTGTATATCATCCATATACTTTCATATATACTATGAACATTCAAAAGTTTGTGGAAGGACCATAATCAACATGAACATTATCATTCAATAAAAATGTATATTTATAATGTGTACATGCCCATTTCTCCATCAGTTGGAATAATAAAATTAATTTTACTGCAATGCACATAATCCTATACCATTGTCTGCTATTATTTTTCATATCATTCAACAACATCCAAACATAGCATAGATAGTACTCACAAAATATAATGGGAAGTTTTCAAACATACGTGTCCTCCTTTAGTGTGATCACATCTCATTTGTATAGTGACATCCCAATACCTAAAGAGAAAATGAAAATAAAGACTCAAATATTTCCACAAACTAATTGTGAAAACAACAAATCATACCTCTCCATAAAATACCCATATAATCCACTGCAACAACCAACACTATTAATTAGTGCAAAGTTGTAAACGTAACTTTCAACAGTGTTAGCCACATTTGTATGCAATGTTCTCAATGACTTGGGCTTGGCAGTATGGAATGGGGGAGGAATATGACCCAGTTAACCCATGCAGCGCTGTCCAGGAACTTCCCTAACTTAAAAGGGAGCTAGGAGAGACCTGTACTTTTAGAGTTTAGTGATAAGAAAAGCCAGTAAAAGAGGGGAATTTTGATCCCAAAATACACTTTTTCCTCTTGGGTTTAGTCTCAGTGGAGGACGGAGCTAGCCCCAGAACCGGTTTAGATTGGTGGAGTGAAAAGGGACTACTCATTGCCTTGGAAAGACCCATAGGTATGGCCGAAGCTCTATCCAGGGGCATAAAGATTTTGTCATGTTAGATATTACTGGGAACGGTGCACTGTGGGATCATTTTCAATGAGGCCAACAAGATGTGTTGCAAAAGTGGTAAGGTTTGCCCCTGGGAACCTTTTGCCAATTGATCACGGAGTGTCCAGAAGTCACCACCACCCACTGGTTAGTGAATTGAACAGAAGTAACGCCTCACCCACAGCTCCTCAGAATGCTTTTGGACCTACGTCAGAAGAAAAGAGGACTAGACTTGCTCTCTGCAACCTGTGTGGAGACCTGAAGGACTGAACCTGCTCCTATTTGTAACCAGAACTAAGGAGTGGATTCCATGTGTTAGTTGGACGATCTCCTGTGTGGCTTCAGGAACCTCAAAATTTACCAAAGGCTTTTTTCCTGGAGAGACCAGCTGACTAGTTACAATTGGACTGGACTGGACCTTGCTGGTGGCCTCTACTAGAGTGTGTCCTGGCTTGTAAGTGCTGTACCTGAAGTATTGGGAGCCTTAGAAGTGAGGACTGCACCAAAAAGTCCGGCAAATGGAACCTCACATTTTGGGACTTCCAAGACCTTCGGAACTTCAGCAGATCCTCGGGGCAAAGTTGTTTAATTTCAAGAGAACTTTGTCAGATAAAGTTACCGGCCTGCCCTGCTGGAAGATTTTGAGCTCTAAATGAGACACTAAGGGCCTGATTTAGATCTTGGCGGGACTACTAACTGGATGTTAGTTGTCTTTGGTGTTCTTTTTTCTCAATGTTTAGAAATTGGTTGTGGAATTTATGTTTTGCCTTTGTACTGATTTAGTGTTGCTATATACTTTACACATTTTCCTAAGTTAAGCCTACATGCTCTGTGAAACAGATACCAAGGGTTAAGCTCAGGTTTAAACTATTGAATCTGCGTGTTTGACCTGACAGGATTTTAAGACTTTTTACGTGGGTGGGACTCACATCCTCCCTAACTAATAGCCTATTTTCTTACACTGATATACTAGCATGGGAACAACTGGGTACTCAAAAATGCTTCCTCTGTCTACATCAAGGGATATGGGATATGTTGGCATCAATTTTAGCCCCTGAGGGCATACAGCCCACTGCATGTTCTCCTTATACAGCACAACATGGAGAGGAGAAAATTACTGCCAATCTGGGATGAACTTGAACAACCTGAGTTGAGATCGTCACACACACTTAGTAAAGGAACTTCCATGCAGCTGCAACACCACCATTGTTGTGAAAGTACAAGCACTTTAAAAGGGCATTAGAAGTTTGAGGATGTCACTGAGATATAGGCATGTAAGGCATACACAAGAACTTAACATTGGTTACAGGAGCACAGGGAAGAAATAAGCCAGAGGTTCTCTGGCAACCGTTACCAAAAGCATGCTGTGCAAATTCTGAGGGTTCTTTAACTCTATTGTCACATTACTAGATCCACTAGCACCCATACAGTCACAGCAGGGATGTGTGTGGTGCTATAAATATGTCGATTTAAGGAAGAATTGCTCATATCAGCAGCAAACGCCCCTTTCTGGCATAAGGAAACAGCTACTGCTAGCCGGTAATAGGGTCTGCACAAAGGATTTGGAAGAAAAGTACTAGGAAATTGTCAGCATCGAGTTGACGAGACATCAATAGAGGCAATAGTCTGACAAGCCATACTGGGAGACACAGTGTGGGATAGAGAGGAGTCATAAATAAACATTCATATATTTATACTGTCACTATTGTTTTTTGTTTATTGACCTGTAGGCTTTGCCTTCTGAGATGCAAAGTGAATTATTGTAATAGTATTAAAAGTATTAGGATGCTTGATCATTTAACTATTACTCTATACTGTTTGCATACAAATACAGTTAAACTCTATTATGTACCTGTAAAGAGAATGCAACTTTTTTCAACCACATCTAGGTCCTAAACATGAGTAATCTAGCTAAAGAACAGTTACCTATCATAAATATTCACCTACCATCCTCATGGATTGATCTGGAACATTGGACAAGCTGGAAATTCTTAGCAAGCGATACAAGGATCTCCCCTATAGCTTTACTGGTGACTTTAATGAGGACCTTTATGGTGTATTTTTGGAATTGCACTACTGTGGAGATGGCCTGATGCAGCTTTCTTAATTCCTCCACCCGAGTTCCAAAGAAAAAACGTGAGAATTTGCACTAAAAAATATAGGGCCAGATGTATCAAGCAAAATTGCGATCGCATACTGTGAAATTTGCAGAATTTCACCGTTTGCTATCTCAAAATCGTAGTGTGCAATGTAGGGAAGAAAAAACCCACTTGCAAAATAAGAAAATCGCAAAATTTGTGATTCCCTATTTTGCACACGCATTTAGAGGATCGCAATTTGCGATTCCCTAAATGATTTTCTAGTAGCCATTGCAAATTGCGATATTGCTTTAAGGAATCGCAAATTACCACCAACTTCAAGTTGGTGGTAATTTGCGATTTCCTAGAAAAATGCACTTTTTTGCATTTTTCAAAGTGCCACATGGCTCACATACATGCCCTTAGGGCATGTATGTGCGCCACATGTGCACACATGCACATTTCAAGGGTGCAACAGGGTGTCCTTTTGGAACCTTTGCATCCTTGAAATTGCATGCGCAATTTGCGAGTACCTAGTGGACAATCTCAAATTGCAAATTCACATTCATTCCTATGGGCCTCTTGGCCCATAGAGATAAATGGGAAGCCAATCCTTATTTGCGACTCGCAATTTGCGAGTCGCAAATAAAGAATGCGTAGGAATCGCAAAATATTAGCTGCTTCCTACATACATTGCATTTTGCGAGTCTATAATAGCGAATCGGTAAAATTCGCTATTATAGACTCACAAAATGTAATGTTGATACATCTGGCCCATAAACTCTTGAAACACTTCATAGAAAAATACGATCTTCCTTGTCTTAATGGCTGTTTTTCAAATGACCAACCTGTCAAAAAAGATTCTTACTACCAATTAAAGTTCCACAGTAGACTTCACTATGATCCATTTCTCAAATTTTCATGTGTGTAAATTACGAAGTCTTACCTAGAGGAGAAAATGATCACAGTTGTCAGGTGATCTCTCTAAACTACGCGGTTTCCTGATTCCAGTTCTTGCTTCTATGCCCACTGCCATAGAGGCTATCAGTAATAAAAGGATAGTTTGGCACTTGAATCTCCCAGAGAGACCAGCACACTGTTTAATAAACCTGAGCTCAGAGAATAGCTGACCCAAGCCTGGAAAATCAATCAAAAGGATGACTTGTGGATGGAAATCTGGGCAACAATAACAAAGCCCATCACTTATCATTTATCATCACCAATCTGCAGACCTATTGGTCTCCCTTATGGCAATCAGTTCTCCCACAATTCATCCAGTAGAACATCAAGTTTAAAGAGGAAATTTAGGAGATCTTTGTGACAATTATTCATTACACCACAAAACATTGATCACTCTAAAGTCATTAAGATATTAAAGGCACTAGATAGGAAATCTGTCAAAAAACATAAAGCTGATGAAACCAATAAAACATGCCATTCAGCACAGGACGATTGTTATGTTATAACAATTTATATAGCGCACTAATACCCTTCGGTGTCTAGGCGCTTATGGTCCGCATACTGCGAGAGGGAAACTCATTTTTAAAAAGCTAAGTCTTAAGGTGCTTCCTAATTTCAAACAGGGATGTGATTTTCCTGAGAAAAAGCGGAAGAGAGTTCCATATCCTGATAGTACTATGTCTGAAACTCCTCCCCTCCCCCCCCCCAGTTCATCCTTTTGACTCTGGAGGTGGGCATTAGGAAAGCATTGGCCGAACATAGTGATCTGCTAGGAGAGTACCAGCTAAAAGCGTACCAAAGAAATTGTGGACCTTCTCTGTAAAGTGCCTTGTGTGCGATACAAAGTGCCTTGAATTTCATGCGCTGGCCGACTGGCAGCCAATGTATCTCTTGAATCTCAGCCCTAATGGACTGGTGTTTAGGGACATCTGGCGGTGGCATTCTGTACCGATTGTAATCTTCTGAGTTGATTGGACTGTAAATTAATATATAAGGCATTACAGTAGTCCAACTTTGATAAAACCAGGGTAGTTAAAACTGTTTTTCTGGTCTTTTTAGGAATGAACGGAAGAATTTTACGCACGGTTTGAAATTACGAATGGCAATGACGAATCCTTGCTACATTTGATCATTGCTGTAAACTCTAATTCTTGGAAGCCAGTCAAGTTATCAGAATAGCAGGCTGTCCCCGTAACAATTTACATTGAAAATGGCCTGAAACAAGACTGTAAGTTAGTCGCAATGCTTTTCCCACTAAATATATTTCCAATTTAGACAATTTCATTCAAAAAGCAGAATTTATGGCAACAAAACTCAGAATTTTCCCCTTAGTTATCCCGTGTATTTAAACGATTTTGTAATCTGCTATTAGACTCCAGTGGGTTTACAGCATCAATTTACAGCACTAAATGAATACAATTGGATTAACTGACTATCCGCTAATATTAACAAAAGGAAAATGATATCCTTTTGTAAGAATGTATAGAAATTTAAGTGGGAACTGGGCCATCAAACAATGGAGCCAGTAGACTCCTACTTTTACCTGTGACTTTATCTGGACAAGCAACGTTCCATGGTACAACACATAAGCAAATAAAAAGCAAAAGTAATGACAACAACAAAATCCTTAAAAAGGTTTGCACGGATCTGCGGAGTATGACCAATTAGACCCATTTTAACTATTGCAAAGTCAAAACTGATTCCACTAGTCCTAAGCATCAACAACATTAAATGAGAAGAAGTTGGATACATTAAATGCTATTTTTGTCCAAAATGTTCATCTTCTATTCAACTTACGAGGTTCGACTCACAATGCAATGTTCTGACTTGAATTAAATCTTCCATCAATGCAGACGGTTTATGTGACTTAAAAAATCTTTTTTTTTAATGTGACTGCTCTTCCAGAAGTGCAGAAACCTTGAGAGGCTTGATCTTTTGATAGCTGTTGTAGAATCCTGGATCAATTTTCCCCTTTCCCAGACTCCAATTACCGCCTTAGTCAAAGACCATAATGTACCATCAATAACGGATCACCTGGCTATGCCAAAGTTTACCCACAAACATGTCATTAGAAAAGAACTACCTGAGTCCTACCCAATAAGAAATCCACTGAAAGTAACAGACAACAAACACACTGGGCACCTGGTAGAATTGTATTTCCAATACAATTAGCAATATATTGTCTCCAATTTAGAGGTTAAAACAAAGTTTTAAGATTTTGCTTACTATATATTCTCCTGGAAGAGTTTGAAGGGTCATGGGACTTTAGTTCCTTCTCTTCTCTCTGCAGAGCGTGCAACTATCCCAAAGACACTATAGGACTCGTCATAAACCTCTGCCAAGGCTTGAATGATTTACAGGAGACATTTACTACCAGCTTTCAGGGAGTTGTCACTCCGAAAAGTAAAAGAGGTCATTTCAGTATGTTTAGCGGCACAAACTGACACGTTTCTTTGGAAATTGACAAGTTTTTGGACAAATCGTATGAAAGACAAATCATAAGATTTTGCAACTGCAGAGTCCATCGATTAACTTTTTAAATATTCTTAACCGATTAACAAAAGAAAGACCCCGCCACTCCTAAAGTTTCACGTAAACTCCAATATGGTACATTTGTTTTACACCACCAAAAACTAGGATGGCGAGAGATTCTTCCTAATTCTGGAAACCATGGACGTTACTTCATAAGTTATTCATGTATACATTTATTTGTGGTAACATAGGAGCAAAAAACAGACAACATTGTAATCACTCAGTCCAGATGCTGCCTTTGGACGTCAATATACAATTAGTGCGATACGACACTTACATTATTATTCAAAAGATTCCTTTTTCGCGTAGTCAAAACATTATTCGTATTTTGAAGATTCATCTTTGTGACTACCCAGCTGCTGACATTTCCAGTATCTATCTGACTAACCAAGAAGGTCAATAATCGAATTCTGTCTTACTTATCTTAACTAAAGGATTTGGGTCTATACAATCTTTCTTCCTTTTCTTCTATTATGCTCGGTTTCCCCTTCTTTTAAGGGCTCACAGAACTGGACAGTGGGCATATATAATTTCGTTATGGTTTTTTATAACAGTGCACTTATTCTTGACCTTTTGGGCACATGAGGTTTCATTTTCTAATCCTAAGGCCTCTTCAAACTGAAGCTTAAGAATTGGACGTTACCATCACTTTTTCCTGTTTTCAACATTTTTCTACATTTTATGTCTCTTATGTCTTGTTTCTATTTCTATTTTGTGTTTAATTCACCGGGTGTAAACACGTTCTTTTGCTCAGGGTTCGGGTTTCCCTTGTCAGAGTGCGCTATCCCTTGATAGTGGGCGTAAGATGTGCATATAAGAAGCTATTTATGAGGCATTAAATTGTTGTATGTATTTATATGTTTTATTCATGATTATTCCAACAGCCTTGAGAAAGTCACGGTGGTGACGAAACGCGCGTTAGCTGTGATCGGTTTTCTTCACTACAAGGACTGAACTGCTATACATTTCACGCAAAAAATGTGTTTTATGACTGTATTGTGCAATATACATACGCCAGTTCCTTGTTTGTTTTTTGCTCCTATGTTACCACAAATAAATGTATACATGAATCACTTATGAAATACCGTCCATGGTTTCCAGAATTAGGAAGAATCTCTCGTCATCCTAGTTTTTGGTGGTGTAAAACAAATGTACCATATTGGAGTTTACGTGAAACTGTAGGAGTGCCTGGGTCTTTCTTTTGTTATTTACGCCATACAAGTCACTTCTGTTTCTTGTATTACTGATACCTTGGGTAGTGGGGTATTTGACCCTAAGGGGCACCAAATGTACACTGTGCTATAAAGATAGATTTGTACATACCAGCCCATTTCTCTGTGAGGCTTTGAGGTGCGACTGTGTATCCACCACTATCACGCTCTCTTTTTACTCTTAACCGAATATTAATGTATTTCGCCAGCAGAAAAGCAACAGGCAAATATATATTTACATCATCATTTAACACGTTCAATAAATAATGTGGATATTTTATAATTTCTACACCCAAGAGACTGAGTGGGTCAGACTATGAATTTGTTTTAGCTGATCTCAATGGGAAATGCTGATGTGATAAAAAAAATATTACATTTGATCGGATGGTTTTATGAATATTGTATTGAAATGTAGAAATGTGGACAATAAAGGTATATGCTTAACTCACATATTCTCACGGATGTTTTGCTATGCAGCAATATTTAATGAAAAAAACAAAGTTTAACCTCATTAGTGTATTTTTTTGCTTTTTAACAATAACTGGAAGTCTGCTTTTGCACTTCATCATGTTCACTCACAGTGGACAAATTTCTCAGTTACGCTGTCATAGATTATACGTTCCTTTCTGTGGGCTGATCCCCAGAAGGAATGTAATTGCAACATTTAACAGTGTTCCATAGTTCTAATTTTAGCTGCTGAAAAAGAATAGCAATTTGATATCCAGGGAAAACTGCAACACCCTTTTAGTGCTCCCTGCACTCAGACTGTTGGACTGTGACTGATCTGAGGGTGCATCAGCTGAACTAAGGAGACACAGTTAAAGATTTGGACGTCTATGTGCCTACATCTAACAGGAGTTTTAGATATAGGCTCTAATTTTAAAAGGTATTTTAATTGATTGTTCTATTCATTGCTAGGCTATGGTAGATTTTATTTTTATTAGAATAATTCGACATGTTTTAATGGCAAGGTTAGTTTAAATAAAGAGTTTTAAACATAGCAGTGGGATTGTTGGTGGGTTCTCAGAAGCAATCTGAAAGCCTGCGGCAGGTTTTGCAGATGTCTCTATACTGATGTGCTGTTATGAACTTCCCCTTAAGGAGATTATTAATAATCCCATTCTGGATCTTCATTCTACAGATTCTAGGCAAGAAACGTGAAGCCAAGGTCCAGTGGCATATCTGAGGAGTGGAAGGCAAGTCTTTTTGGAACTGTTTTTGGGGGTGACGGAGGTGAGCAAGTCGTGTCAATCAGCCACCAGACACCCTCCCCCCGGAACAAGTCATCCTTCCAGGAGATGAGTCTACTAATGAAGAGACGCAACCACAGTTGATTGCACTCCTAATGATTTCTCATCAAAAGGCTGCTGATGCCCCCACAATGCCTATAACATTGCTAGTTACTGCGGTTGAGTTCCAACACCATGTCCTTTACCCATGCACTGTACACCTAGGTGAGTTTCCCTTCATGGTGCAGTGCTGCAAACTCCTCCTAAGGCTTCCTCCCTCCCCCCCCTTTAACTCTGTTCACTTGTGTAGGACACATTTCCTGTGTCCGACTGTATTCAGGCATCTCTCTTTATGAAAAAGTGTGATTGAACTATGCCTCGCCATATCGACTTCTCTCTGCTGGTGTGCTCAGCTTTCATCATTTTCTGAATCATCCATCTGGTATTGCTATCCTCTTAATTAATCCTGGCATTATGTTCCCTAGGATCCGCCACTTGGTGTTGTGTCCTCATACTCTTTGATGCTCCGCTGTGTCTTGTGATTTTTATGGGTTTTTGGTCTCCCTTTGGTACAGAGTGAGAAATGGCCACCTCTATGGCACTATTTGTTTTTTGATCTCCAGCTGAGGTGACTGATATACCACGTTTCTCTCATGTTCCCTCGTGTTCAAATGGTACACATTTCCTATGTCACTCAATGACCCCACAAAGCATGTGAGAACTTTGGCCATACTAATTTTCTATTCACGTATATATTTGATTATCATTGGTTCATGCACGTGGCCTCAAAACCCCAGGGATTACCAGTTCTAGGTACAAGTTTGTGGGAATGCTAAAACATCCCTTCTATGAACCAATGCACAAAAGGTTTACACCATGACACAATTCCACACTACATGATGTTCCTCCTTCTACAGTGATCCCTTAATGGCTTTGCTTTTCCTTGTTGCATGCAAGAGTTGACAATGTCACATACACTTTAAGCAAGGTGGAGGTGACATTGCAACCATACATGTAGGATCAGGTTGAACTCTCCTAGACGTACGGTGAAGGTTTTAGGCATTTTGGTCTCTTGTGCATACCATGTTCTTATTTATCTGCCTGGTAACTGTTCTGATTTTTCGCTTTGTCAGGATTCCTTCCTTTCGCGTTTTGCTGAATGTTTTGAGGCTGTCCAGGTCAAGCTTCTCTTAGCTCATCTAAACTAGCCACCACTTGACTGGCAATCACATCGAGCAATATTTGATCTTGAGCTGTGCCACTGTACAGCAGTGTGGTGTGCTTCGGAACAGATGCGCCTTCAGCTGCTGTGTAGTGCCACCTCTTCTTATGGGGAATAAACAGACCAGCATAGCAGATGTGGATATGGCTACAGCTCATTTGAAAGCATAAGCTTTCAATGTTGGTGTAGTCAGCCATTTTGCCAGCGCACATTTGGCTTTTGGTCAGTCACTTCATGGCTTTTGAGATGAATATCATTGCTTGTGTGAACATGGCTGCCCTCTTTGGTGCTGTGTGCCATGTGCCAACATCACGGACAACTGTGGTGTCATTTTAGGATATTTTGCACATCCCATCAGTCTCTCCTATTTTATGTGTGTCTCAGTACATTTACTGCTGAATGGGTCAAGGAATATTTTGGAAACCGCGACTGATCTTGTCCGTACTTGTGCTTCTTGTGTTTCCCACCTGGCAGTAGCAAACACACACTTTTAAGGTTTGACCTTGATGGCACGGCACTGCAGTTCCATTATGGCTTCATGAACTGTAGATGCCCTCCCTCTATAGACTTGTAGCAACTGACCCAGTCATCAAAGGAAAACAATGTCCTTCAGATGGCATTTCAAGGGAACTTTAATAATCCATACATAGTCGTTTGAAGTCTTTGGCAAAAAAACTCCATGCAGAATTTGATGGGGGATATAACAGTTTGAGAGCTGAGCCATAGAAGATCCTGTTTGTGACCCAGAGCAGGCTTCTTGTGCTAAGCATGGGTATCTAGATGGTGGTCCTGCGAGTGATTTTGTGGAGCTTTCTGTCCCTCCTGCATAAAAGTGCAGGCTGTGGAGTCACTAGGTCTCCAGCTAGCCTTTCCCCTCCTGTTCTACTGTCAAGATTGCCAGGACTCATGCACAGTGCCCAGTGAATGGTATGGCCGGAGACCTTCATTTCCTTTTGTTCCCATCAACCATCCCCCCTCCAGGGCAACAAATGACAGTTGTGTACACTAATTCTCGCCGGGACGTCCTCGGATGAAGTGCACCACGCTAATATGTTGGACACATTAAGACATTCCAAGAGCATGTAGAGTTGGTTTGGTATATCGCATTTTGGAGTAGACAAACACCTTTGAAGTGAATTGGGTCATTGAACACCTGACCGCCCTGTTTCTGTGGTGGCCAGTATATTTACATAACAGTAGGAACAGCTCTAGTGGCTTTGGCTGCTGGCGGTGAACGGTCTACAGCTAACACCTACACCGTAGGAAGCGTTGGGTGAAATCAATATGCAGGAATCTTGGTTTTAGAGACTGTGTTTCTGCCCTGCGAGTTTTAAAATATGACACCCATCCCCCCATTGTCTTCGCAGTTTCACGTTTTTTAAATGCTGTATGGTTGCAGCGTAGGAAATTTTCCACCAATTGTTAATCATTTGATTATTTTAAACCCAATTCGATCATTTTATACTGTTTTGGTGGTTTAAATGTGTTCTGCTTTTTGACATGATTATTGATGAAATGTATTGCTGCTTTTATGGCCCTTGTGGCCGAAATAAAGTTTTTTAAAGGAAAGGCATCATTTACATAAAAATAGCGCAAAAGACCCAAGTTGCTTTGAAAAACACAAGCTCGTGTTCTGGTCCCTCATAGTGTTCCTATGATAGGGTTTGCACCCGAACAGATATGAAATTATATGGTATGGCTTAATGTGGTAAACTTGGAATTTCACGTATTGAAAAATGTCAGGAATTATTCTGGCGTAAATACATTTTTTCCCCGGCCTAGTGACGTCCTGCTCTCCAGTGTGCAGCTCTATGTGCGCTCCATGTTGGAGGCGGCGACAGAAGGTGAGGAGACAACGTTCTACGTTTGCTGAGTCGCAGATTGGGAGGGTGGGGGGGCTGGAATGGGTTAAAAGATGTGCCCCTGTCCACTGATGTTATTTCCCAGAGCTCCTGTATACCAGCGAGCCTTATTGCCGCGGCCTCATCTTTATTTCCCCAAACCGCTGTATACATCGCAGTGTTTCATTGCCATGCAGAGGGATGCGCCCGGCTGCCAGAGGTCTGAATCTCCCATTACTTCTTTCCCTGAGAGCATGAAATGCTGCACTTGATAGAAATCGGTCACGTGGCAAATGACAAGGCAAGACAAACATTGTTGCCTATTACAAAAGGCTTGTTCGAGAGGCGCATCAATTCCGTTTTTGATTGAAAGATGATGGCCCTGACACCGAGAGGTCCAGATAAACCGCTCTGATTTACAGTATAATACGGTGCGGTTTTTTGATAAGGATGTATTGCCAGCCAGGCACACCGGTTTCCTATTGGAGTGATTTCGAGAGGTTATTTACACCTTTTCTATTTTTCTGGAGTAGGCAGATCAGACATGGTGCATTGTCCGATGCTTAGGGGATATTAGCATGCTGTGACAGGTGCCGGGCGGAGGAATATAAAGCAGGCCGGAAGAGCGTCCATATTTCAGGCAACATCTGTGATCCCTAAAAGCATCATCTAACCCTCTGCTGGGCAAAGCGGAGTGTGAGGAAATGGGAGATTCTGGACTGATACATGTATTTGTTTACGTTTCTGTGTATAAGTTTCACGCTCTGATTTGCATAAGAAGGCTGCAATTATAAATGACTGTTACATCCAGCTTTGTATGGCTGCTCTTTTCGCTTCTGCAAGATGAGTCATTCTCGCCTGCCGACAGCGCATGAGCAGTCGCTGCGAAGGCTATTGTTTACAATAAAGGACTTGAAGCTCACCCATTGCTTACCCGTTATTGGCTGTATTGTCCCTCATCTTTGGTGCATCCTAATTGGCCAGAGTCAGTTTATTTTATTTTCTTTTTGTGGAGCATGGACCAAGCACAGATTGCTTCATCATGATTAGTGACCATTTGCTACTTACGCTGTGATTGAGGTATTCTTTCTTCTTCCCCTCCCACCCACTCCTCCTTCGTATCGCTTCTTCCCACCCCACCCACCTATTTTCTGTGTTGCTTTTACCCCTCCCACCCACCCATTCTTTGTATTGATTCTTCTTCTCCCTTCCATCCCTTCTTCCACTGGCGTAACGAAAAGTGAGGGAGCCTCCCTGCGCGGTACGTAGAGGGGCCCCCTCCGGGTCAATCAGGAGCTCTCCAGCCAGAGTGCAGTGCCGAGGGGGCCCCTTGGAGCCTGGGCCCCCCGCACCGCGGGGGCCTGTGTTACGCCCCTGCTTTCTTCATGTTCCTGCCCCATCCTGCCACCCTTTAACATTCTCGTCGCTTGCCCTTACCCCCATCCTTGTTGCCGTCCAACCGATCCCTATCCCACAGGGAGAAAAGCCGTATGGTGCAGCGCCAGCGCTGGCCATGTCATAGCGCTGGCCACGTCACAGCGCTTTTTGATTAACTCTTCTTTTAGCCAGCAGCACAGCCCCACTGCTGTACTACATGGCTAAAAGACTTTGACAAAGCCAATAGCTCTTGCATAGGCTAGACCTTTGGGATTTGCCCATGCTTGTTCTTCTCTGTTACAACACACAGGCCTAGATTTACTAAGGGCAGTATGGTTGCATGTGCGCCAAAATTTTGCACCACGTCCATCAAACCTTTTAGTGGTACATAAAATGACACTGTGCTTTGCAAAGCTTTGCATCACACGAATACCCACACAAAACATTAGTAAATAATCCCTACAGTATACATTGCCAGTGGCAAGCCTGATTCATGTTATATATTTTCCTCAAGAGGTGCTACATTTCTCTGTGGATCCGATTCAAATGGCATTTCCCACCGAGGGCAAAGTGATGACACTCTCTACAACTGGCATGGGGCAGCAGGTTCTGCATGCGTGGGCCATCTGGCGCCCCCTGCTGGAGTTTTCCAATGAAGCCTCCTAGTCTTGCCTTTCTCTATAATGGGCTTGGTTTAATATTGGACGTTCTGGGAAATCTGTGGAGTCTGTTGTATCCCGAAAGTAAACTTTGTTGTTGTACATTTTGTCCTAACACCCAGGGAAGATTTCAACACTTGGTCCTTCTGACAGCACCAGTTCTCTGAGTGTTTGACAAGCAGTTTGTGCAGGGCTGGGAATTGGTGAGCCAGACAAGAGTAGATCCTAGGGGCAAGGCCACAACTAATTCATATAGATGCACCCTCTTCCCTGGTCTTTCTCTGCGTTCACTCTTCTCTGTCACTGTCATCTGCGCCTGCAGAGGACAGACAGCTGATTTTGAGGCTGTCCATCATGTATTCAGTCCAGCACAGCCCAGGCTCATCCAGAATCCTGTATTCTGTGTCCTTACCACGGGTTGCCACTGAATGGCCACAAACTGTTTTAAAACGAATCTGTCAAAACCCGAGCAACTTATTCGAAAACTTAGACTGATAAATGAAATCCCTCCAGTTGACCAGAAGTCATGGAAATTCCTCCAGCCCCTTTGAATGTGGCTTGCAACTTAGCCAACGCCATAAAGCCTAACCTTTACTTTGAAAAATAAATGTCCTAAGAACAGAACAGTTGAGGGTAGCAGCAAAACATAATGGTCAAGAAAGAGAAGGTGCAGCCCAGAGCAGTCTTCTGAAACAAACCCAAATCTTGTTCTGGGACTAACTATAAGAGGGGAGGCAAGGGGCACTGTCAGTTAACCTCTTCAGTGCCCATGACGAGATAGTCTCGTCATGGAGCACGGTTGCGCTGTGCCCATGATGAGACTATCTCGTCATGAACCCCACCCACTAATGCAACGCCCGGCGCAAGAGGGGGAAAGGGCGTGGCACTGAAGGGGTTAAAACAATCACTCAATAAGAGAAACAATGTGAGATGGACATAATGCATACAAAATGAATGATTACATTTATTAACTTATGAATGAGAGAATCTTTCGTCAGTGAACGAATTTCACTTTGTTTTCGGAGCAGTGCAGTCAGTCTGGAATAATGTCCAGTCCAGAGCAGGGATGCTGGCTATCAATGCCATCTCAGTAAAGGCAATTGGGTTGTGAAATATCTAACTGCTTCTAAAGAACGAGTGTGAGGAAACTGAAGGGTCAAGTGGTGCATTCTAGATCACATTTTCCCAAATACACAGCTAATCATGGTGTGGCAGAACAGTGTTTATTCATAGATACACAGTGCTCCTTTATAATGACTTTTGTGCAATTAAATCAGCAGAAATACCCACCGGCCTTGCAACTCTGTTTCAACTAATGAAGTGTTAGGCCTTAATCACTTTCCCAACCTGCAATCATGTCTGTTTAAAAGACAACCTGGGAAATTGTGTTGTTCCAGCATTAATGGGCACTTTGCTTTGCACCTTCCATCTTCAAGAGAACAGTTTCTACCTCATCGTCCACTGGTGAATGGTTCATTTAAATATGTGAAATAATTCAGATGGTCGAAGCCCACTTCTGTTTGGTGTGCTTTGCCTGTTTGCCTGTTTGGCTACTGATGAACTCCATCACAAAAATTGATTGGAGCATACAGAAAATTAACTGACTGAGGAGAGGTTATTAGTACAGTCTGTTAGACCAATAATTTAATAGGATTGGGACAGGTCAAACAAAAGCACCATATTGTTTTCATTTGGTCTGTATTGCTAACACTTACATTTTTGGTAGGATCCATGCGATAAGACCATGATTCACGAATTATGAGTTACTGTCCGTGTGAATGTGTCAGCTGACAGAGCGTACAACTGTCAGAGCCGTATCACAAATAACAGTACCTGGATCACCACAGAATGATTGTTTGAACTGGCACTTTCAGGTTGGCTGAGGCAGTGCCCTAGCCAGGCAGACCCTACCACTCCCATCAGGTGTGGGTGAATACACTCATTGTATAACCTACGATAACCCTTGGGTAGCTTGGCACTGAGCAGTCAGGCTAATCACAGAGTCAATGTGTAAAGCATTGGCACAGCACTCTCACACAATAAATACAATGAGTGTCAAAAACACGTTGTGTATGTAAATAAAGTTTGTATTCAACACACACATAATAAACACAACATGACCATCATGTATTTCTGGGCATAAATCACATTTGGAAATATCACTAGCAGTACTAGGCCCGACCATGTTAAAATGACATCAGGGCACTGGGCACCTGATGCAATTCCCTATTTAGGGATACAACTGGCCGCATCCCGCAACAAAAGCTCTCACTAAATTACAAAGCTCTGCTTACGAAAATACGCTCCTCCCTTAGCCACTGGTAATCTTAGTCCCTGTCTTTGCTGGGCCGCATGGCGGCGATCAAAATGACAATCCTACCCCAAATACTATTTCTTTTTCAGACTTTGCCGCTGGAACCACACACCCCCGTCCCACACCCTGGCACCATATCTACCTTGCAAAGAGAATTGGAGCATTTTATTTGGGCAGATTAGAAACCCCACATGCCCCAAGAGCTTAGTTATAGGCCTACAGGGGACGGAGGTCTTGGAAACCCTAACTTGCAGAATTACTATTCGGCAGTGCAGATCAGACCCTTGGTGGAATGGTCCCAGTCTGAATCAGAAAAACATTGGCTGTTCATGGATAGGGTCCTGGCCAAAACATCCCTATGGAAGATTCCTTTCCTCTCGAAACAGAACTGCCCTAGAAACCTCTATCTTTCACAAGTCACACAGACAGCATTGGGGCTTGGGATAAAGTGGCAGAGAAAAATAGGTTAACGACGTTCCCATCTCCTTTGACACCCATAGCAGACAATTTAAAGTTTACCCCTGGATTGGATACTAGAACCTTCCATTGGTGGACTCGAGAGGGCAGTCGCTCCATTGGGCACTTCTTTGAAAAATCTGGTCCACTGACATTCGAGGACTTTCGTCAGCGTGTAGATATGCCTGAATCTGAGAGGTTTAGGTACCACCAAATAAGGCATTGGGTGATGCAACCAAAGATTCGCCCTCAAGCACAATGCTATCTGACATCATTTGAAAAGTGTCTCTTTTCCAAGTCATCTGACTCTCGCCTTATCACTGAACTATAGAATCAATTAAGGCCCCCTCCCCCAAATACTAAATCCCCTGGCCAGAGGCGATGGGAAACCAAACTGGGAAGAGAACTTATACTGCACGAGTGGGAAAATATTTACTACAGAGCTAGGGACACAGCTAGAAATGTAGCTGGTATAGCAACTGCCACAAAAATTCCCACTTACTGGTACCTCACACAGTCAGATTACATTGCGGAAACCCTGCACCGGACCCCTTATGTTGAAGGAGGTGTGGAGATCAGGGTACCCTGACACATATCCTGTGGGAATGCTCGAAATTCTTTGAATATTGGACGCAGGTCCTAGATGATGTAGACAAGTGCTTTGACATACAATTACCCCGCTTCCCGAGTTGTGTTGTGCTGGGTCTACCTAATGATCTTAGGTTTCTACTTAAATCAAGGAAGGGCAGACAGATAAGCCTTGCTTTAGGCACGGCCCTACAGAATTTTCTGGTGATGTGGGGGACGGATGGGCTTCCAACTCACGTGGGCTGGCTGCAGTGCATTTGGAATCTTCTGGGCATGGAGCAGATTTATTATTCATTGGCTAAGAAGGGGACATCTTTTTCTGATCTGTGGAAGCAGTTTATAGAGATGCTCTCAACTGAATTCAAGGGACACACATACCCCAAATATTTACGAATACTACAACTCACCAGTCCTACGCAGGTGGAACAATAATAGACTGTAACGGTGATCTATAAAGGGATGGACTAGGGTCGGAGGAAGGGGGATTGGGGGAGGGAGGGGGTGAAGCAGGGTCAGGGTGGGGGTTGTTGGGGTGCGCTTTCATGGGGGTGGTGGGGAGGGATACAGTTCATCTAGAGTTTATTTGTATTTTCTATGGTTTATTAACTTGCTTTTGAAACAAACTTAATTGTCTGTAGGTCTGAGGTGTTACTTGGGGCCCAACGGCATCCTACACCAATCAACTGTATCTAATCGCGCCTAAGTGAAGCCCTCACAAGGGAATCCCTAATAAGGGGACGGAGTCCCATCACTCACCAAGTTGACATGCTTCATCATCTGTGAACTCCTCCCCGCTGTAATCCCTAGTACAGCCGAGGGCTACAACCCCCTCACTGTGAGGGAGAAGCACAGAGATGTTTTAAGGATCTCCTAGGATATACTAAAATCCAAAAGGTGATGAGCTGAGGTGTACTACTAGGTGATGGGCGCAGTGCTATGAAAAGAGTAACAAAAAGTGAATTACAACTGGCTACCAGGAGAAAAAAGATGTATTATTATCCCTTGGTGTCAGGGTTAAAAACAGTGCTAAGGCAGTTTTGGGAAAAAATAAACTGCAACTGTGTAGCTTAGAGGGTTGGTCTACATGTTTCAGCTATTGTACCCTACAGAGTGTCTAGCCTTCCTCAGGACTAAAAAGTGTAAGCTACTGCGTTATACGTGACAACAAAAATACAAACGTGGATGTAACTGAAAAAAGGAAACAAATACAACCTATCACACCACTTGTTTCAGTTCAAGGAGTGTGGTGTAGTTAAACCCGTAGCATGCGGGTAAAGAACCTCACCTCACCTGGCCACTGCTCAGGAAGTGAGGCCCCGTTCTATCCGTCGGTACCCCGGCCTTGTTCTGTGGAATGGGCAGGGCTGGGGTGATATCAGGTACAGGCCCACTTTTGACACTCCCCCTGTGGGCCTGTACCTGATATCACCCCAGCCCTGTCCATTCCACAGAAGATAAACTCTCTGTGCAGCTCCAGAAAATCGAAAAACCACATTATGGAACAATCTATGAGGGGCAGGTCTAGTTGTGAACTGGTGCCAGTATAAACCAGAGCAAGTTTGCTTAGGATATCAAAGTGTAATTTGACTGTTTGGTGAATTCTATTCTGATTTGATTCCCCTCTTCCATATCTGTTCTACTCACGAGCATGTTCTCCCTTTCACACTCCCTTTGGAGCAACCTTTCTGTTGAAGCATTTAATATGGTGATCTGTTATAAAAGTAATTGAGATATAATAAAAAGTCACCATTGGAGATATATTTGGTGCCATTGTATCATTTGAAGATGTACAGACTTGCATATTTGATAAATTATTGTGCATTAATGACCATATGCTAAACATATACATGTCTGATGTGTTTTTTGCAAAATGAATGTTCTCACAACTAAACTGTGGCTTAAAATAGGTCTAGGACCATTGTACTCCATATCGATTGCTTCCCAGGTCCGTGGACTCTTGTGAGTTACCCCATTATATCACAATGTTTATAGCTGTCGCTGGGGAATGCACAGATGTGCTCCCCAAGTCTCCAGTGTGGACTGGAGTCAAGCTAAAAGGCACACAAAGAATTTTAGAGCAGAGAAATGCCCATTTTCTAGAAGTCTGTCATGGCGGGGTGTGATTCTATTGAGATGGTAGAGAGATGGGTTTGGTAATTCTATACTGAAAGAGAATGTAATCCCCATACCATAGATCTCAATGTGATTCTTAACAAGAAACATCAATTAATCGTATCCATGAATGTCAATTAAGGCTGCAAGTATTTCTTTTAAAACAATTTTTACTCATATTTGACAACTAGGGGGCTCGTTACGATGGCGGAGGGACCGCCACCGACAGCCGTGCGTTGGCGGGCCCTCCGCCATCTGGCAGCAATTTTCCCCCCGCCAGATTATGATGGCGGGGGGGAATCCACAGGCAAGCGTGGCGGACGCAAAGACTGTCCGCCACGGTTCCGCAAGGCAGTCCTTTACCGCCCACCTTACAGAACTGAACTGTGGGCCAACATTGCAGGCACCGTTTAAGGGATTACGATATACCTTTCCACCTGTCTTTTAACGGCAGTCATCCCACAGCGAAAAGACAGGCGGAAACGGATTCAGCGGCCCTTGATCCCTGGGACTGGGTCAAGGGCACTGGGGGGCACCTACGGTGCTAACCTACATATCCCTGCACCGCATGGTGCCTGCCTCGTAGTGCAGGGGGAATGCAAGTGCCTTTCATTTTGCATTGCGGCGGGGGCTGCCGAACGCATCCCCACCACATTGCAAAGTATAGGTGATGCGAGCACCATGGTGGAGGTTGCATCGTAATTTGGGTTGTGGGGAGTCCGCCTCATGGGCGGCCGGTCCCAAATCCGACACGATGGCAGACAGATGGAAGCCCATCCGCCATCATAATGAGCCCCTTGGTTTCCACTCAACCCTTACTCATCTGTGCCTCTGTACCATTATTTTACATGGGTAACGAAGCATCACGTATAGAGAAAGAAGATGATTTCAGTGATTTTACTTCAAATTAACATCTGCAAAATCTTTGGTTATGTGCAATACACATATACACCATACAAAGAATCGATTATTTACATACATATCACAATAAACGTAATGTAGACACAACATACACATTCCATCATGATAACGTTACATTAATGAAACACCTGATTACAATCTTGTAAAAGAGTGTCCGGAGTTTTTAAGCATTTAAAGTTATTTATTTCTTTTAGCTGGGGACATGTTCTGGCCCTCAAAAGCAATGTGGGGTTCAAAAGATACCCAATGGCCTTATTTGGTGGTCGGAGAATACTCGGTAGGTCATAGAGGCTTCATGCCTCTAATTGCCTTTAGGTAAGTCTTACTTTCTTTATTTTAATTTTAAGTGGTTAACTCCTGACAACTGCCTAGTGGGCGCTAACATTTTGCAACCTTCATGTGGGGTCTGTGTGTTTTAAGTGAATGTCTTCCTCAGGGCAGGAACCATGGGTAGGGGGGACATTGTGTAAAAATAAAATGGCAGATGTAGGATTGTGTCAAGGAGCCTAGATCAATTCTTGTTATTAAGACAGCCTATTTACATGTACCCCTTGATTTCATAGTTACCAGAAGGCATACTTGAAATATAGTGGGCCATTGGGTATCTTTTGGACCCCGTATGAAAATACTCATGGGTATTCTTCACTAACTGGGTAGGGACACATGTGTACCTTTCCTGCCTTTCACCTACCACTTCCTTCACCCTGTAAGACGTACTCCACAGGTGCCTAGTGGTAGTGGGTGTGCACACTTTCATACTGCATTTACAGTGGGAAAGTGCCCAGAGCCCTAAGGCCACTAAAAGAGAATCAGCAAAACCCATGAGAAAAAAGCAAAAAGTTTTGGGAAACACTACCTCAAGCGTGTCAGATCAAACACTACTCTTATGTTATTTAAGTGTCATTTGTGTGTTATGTAAGTAAAGTACATAATATGGGATCAATTGGTCATATACATATATGTGTCACTGTTGCTTCTGCTTCATATTTAATTTCAGTTGTTTGCTAGAAAACTGACATTACCTTTACATTCTGTATGTTTCAGGTCTGACCTTTTATAGATGAAGACATGGACTGGCAAGCCTTCCTTATTTGCCAGCACAAAACTACTGAAGGGCTGAAGTGTCTCTTGAATGCAGTAGGGCCTGGAGATAAATCTCAGCCATATAAGAACCTTCTAAACACAGTCAGTGAATTGTGCAAACTGAACAGACTTTCTGTGACTCTATTCTGAAGAAGCCACATCTGTTGAAGATTTAATCAAGCATCAAGCTAGTTGGCAGAAATCCTGCCCCAGAAAATTCAAGCAGTAAAGTTGGTAAGAGCTCAGAAAAAAGAGACTTGGAAGAAGCAGGACCATCCAACGAAGGTGTAGAACTAAAGCTACGAAGGGATTGTCTGTCATAGACAAAGAAGTTCTGCATCTTCTGCACAGCAGGTGAGGGTGACCTTTATGAGTTCATGACACTTGATGCTGATATGAATATCAGACACATGGCCACTGACCTACAGGATACTGTTGTTGTGGCAAGAATAGCTGCTAGAGATGTTGTATCAATAGATGGCCTGTACTATCTGAATTTCCTTACTGTATTCCAGAATCGTCATCGATCACTCATGAGAAAAAGAAAAAACGCTGATGGAGGTCAGATGGAAAAAAGAAGATAGGTGCAGACTTTCAGTTAACTTACCAACTTCTTAGAACATGCAATAGAAGAAGATGTTTTCTGCTTCAAGCTGTCTGAGTTGCATCACAAGCATGCAGATTGTCTTGTGGCATTTGGAGTTCAGAAGGAGGTCAATAAAGTTCGCTTCACGGACAAGGTTCTTGGCTACTTTCCACAGGGCCAAGTGCAGTATGAAGGAAAGCATGTTATGCTTATTTTTGACCAAGGCATGAAGGAAATGCTGAAACATGTTTTTACAGATTATGAAAAAAATGAAGCCGTATTGGCAAAAGCTGCCAATATCATTCAAGAATACATCTTTGGATCTGATGGATTTCACTTCGATGCCACCTTCCCACCAAACTGGCAAAATAACTTAGTACTAACAACATTGAAAATGCTTATTTCAATGTTGTTGAATGTACCCGCGGCCGCTGCAGGTAAGAGCGGTGAGTCGGTGGGGCCAGCTGGAGGGGATTTCGAGAGACGACCACGAGTTTCTGTATAAATATTGGTATCCAGACCCCACAACTTTAGATCACTTCTGGGAATCAAGAGGAACCTTTGCCAAAAAGAAGAGCTGTGGCTACTTTCTGCCAAGGAAAAGGAAAAGGACGTTGCTGCTTGCCATGTCCCCTGCTTGAGGAAGAGCTCCATGGCCTTGAAACTGAGCTTGCCTCCTGTTCTGAAGTCTCAGGGACACAAAGACTTCACCACCAGCTCCCCTGACCTTCCTTGCTGGGAGTTCCGGCCTGCTAAGAGGTGCCTGCTGTTGTTTTTAACCTCTGGATGCTCTTTGCCGCTGGGAGCTGGAAAAGTAACGCAACTTCAAGAAGCGCGACACATCCACACCTGTTTACGATGCATTGCCAAAGAAATCGTCGCAGCACCTTCCGCGGGTCGAGAAATCGCCACACGACACATCGGGTGCAACGATCTCAAAAGTCCAAGATCACCGCACCGATTCCAACGCAAGCCCCGCTGTGCAGCTGCAAGAACCCACACATCATCCCGGATCGTCGCATTGCATCGAGGCTACAGGTCTGTCGCATTGTTGGGGGACACAGTAAGAAACCGATGCATCACCTCCCCACACAGTAAGAAACCGACACATCACCTCCTCTCCTGTAAGGAACCAGCGCATCACCTCCTCTGCGCAGCAGTAAGGAACCAACACATCACCTGCCCGGGAGCAAGGAACCAATGCAACACCAACCCTGAGTGTAAGGAACCGACACAACATCTTCTCTGCGACCCTTTTTGTATGTATGCGGGACGCATCCAAGGTACTTTGTGTGAAAAGTGTTGCATCTGTAACTTGCTTTGAACTGAACTATTTCTACCATGTGAAAGTCATATTTTTATGAAGGTATTGTGGATTTTTGTCATTTTGGTCTTGTTTGGTTTAGATAAAGGTTACTTATTTTTCTAAACTGGTGTGGTGTCCATTTGTAGTGTTTTCACTGTATTACTGTATGTGTTCACACATGCTTTACACACTGCCTCTGAGATAAGCCTGTCTGCTCGTGTCAAACTACCAAGGGGCTGAGCAGGGGTTATTTTAGAAGTGTATTCCCCTTACTCTGACAAAGAGCCATCAACAGAGGTGAACATTTGGGATCTTGTTCCTGAACTGGTGTCTTTGGAAGAAAAAGCTGGGACAGATGTGGCAACTTCCTTTGATGTAAAGGTGTTTGATGGTGCTGCTGTGGTGCACCTTCTCTCATCAACTGTAGGTATCAGGACTTTTGAAGACTATGCTATTTTCATACCTTACACAGTTCAGCAGCTTGATAGCTCAAGAAGGATGTACATTGTCTGGGACAGGTATGCCGAAGGCAGAATCAAACACTCATGAGGAAAAGGAAAGCGAGAAGGTTGCATGTCAAAATAAGATTCCAGGACAGTGGCAAAACTTCTTCGTGATGCAGACAACAAACAGGAGTTGTTCACGTTCCTGGCTGAGAAGATCAAGAGCAGCGAAGTCCCCCCTGGCAAGGAAGTAGTGACAACATATGAAGACGACATTCTAGTCAGAGGCAGTAACCTATCCATGCCAGCCTATAACCACGAAGAGGCAGATACAAGACTGGTCTTACATGAACAACATGCCACGCAACAAGGCTATGTGCCTTGTTTGGTCCGCATTGTGGGCACCAATGTCATAGTGATTCTAGCAGGAAAGTTTCACCAGCTACAAGACTTGTGTCCCAAGGCCAATATCTGGGTAGCATTCAGCATAGGGAGGAACTTTATCTATATCCACTCTGTCATTGCTCAGACCTTGGGAAAGGAGAATTCCACTGCCTTGCTGGTGTTTCACAGCTTCACTGGATGTGACACTTTCTCGGCATTACTTGGAAAAGGGAAGAAATCAGGACAGATGGCCTGGAAATCCTATCCGGAAGTTACAGCAGCCTTCACCAACATTGCCAAGAATCCTTTCATAGCAGTGGACATTCAGAGTGATAGCTTCCCGAATTCTTGAATGCTTCAGCGTAATCTTGTACAAGAGAATAAGCCAACTGGAGTCAGTGAATAATGCCCATAGAGAAATGTTTTGTTAGCAAAAAAAGACAATGGAAGCCATCCCACCAACACAGTCTGCTCTTCTTGAGCATACAATGGGTGCTGTTTACCAAGCAGGCATCTGGTCCACATGTGACGTACCTCAGCAGGAGCTACCCACTCCGGAGAGATGGGGTTGAAAATGAACAGAGACAGTCAGTGCGTGAGCCCATTGTGGACAGAACTACCAGTGGCATTTAAGGCATGTGGCGTAATTGTCAAGTCTGGCTGCAAAGCTCCTTCTGGTTGCACATGGAACCTGCACTGAACTTTGCAAGTGCAATTGCATCAGAACCTGGGCTTAGAAAAGGGTATTTTTAGGAAAGTTTATTAAACACAGAACATATGCAGATTTAAAAGTGCTGTTTTTACGTTTGATTTAAAAAAAAAAAAAGTTCTTTTAGCACAGTAAAAATCAATGAAGGAGTTCTATATATGAGGTCTTGTTTTAATTTTCCTTCATGTCCTCTTTTGAACTCAATAGCAGACGTATTAATGTTTACCCTGTTCCTCTGTGCCTGTTGTGGAGCCCCATTTGTGAAAAATATCATGTGACAGGATGAAGAACCACTGATTGCGTAGCATACGTCCAAACAAAATGCCACACACAGTTTGGTGCTTTTGTCCAATCTGTCACCTTGATCTTGCTAAGGGAGCTCACTCTATGAATACTGCAATTGACATAAGAGTTTCCTATCTTTCTCTGTCATTCTCTGTCCCTCTCTCTCTTTCCCAGCGTGTCTCACCATTACTCTCTTTCTCTCTGTCTCTCTCTCTCTCTCTCTCCCTCTCGCTATGGATTTCAAAAGGTTTTTTCAGTGTATGAAGCAAAAGCAATATGGGGAAATCATGCCACTTGCTTTTTCCACAGGAATTGTGGGAAAAGATCAACATCATTTTGTTGGAGAATTAGTGATAATTCTCAGTCTTCAATGTCTGTCCACTTTCTAGTATGAATACAAAACACACAAAACTGACAAAAATAGCGCAATCTAATAGTGACCTCAGGAAAGTCTTCACTACTTTGGATTTCCAAACAATATCCTAGATGTTGCTCTCCTCCACAATTCCACAAACATTTACATTTCTTTTAGCAATACGTTGTGCCTAATTTGGTAACTACATAAATTGTCTCATTCTGAAACATCAAGAAACAACAGAAATACGTTGTCAGTAGAAGTAATGGCAATCAAAAAATGTGTTTGCCTAGGTAAAAATAAATCAAGAAGGCCTATTGTGCCAGACAAATGCTTCCATCAGAAGTACAGTGCACGCAATAAACATAACATCCAATTGTGCCTGCTCTTAGGGCCGTATCTACCATTAGGCAAGACTAGGCGGCCGCCTAGGGCGGCAAAAGGGGGATTTTTTTTTTTTTAATGAAATCAAAGAGCGAAAATTGGAGAAAATGAAAAGTAAAAATGAAATAGAAGAAGTAAAAGGGTGGGGGCGGCATTTTCAATTCTCGCCTAGGGTGGTAAAACACCTAGAAACGGCCCTGCCTGCTCTGTAAGAGGACGACACCTCTCAACACTGCACCACGCATGTGTACTTCCGGGAATTTTGGACAAGGTCTCTGCAAAACAGATGTTGTGTCAAAGGCTGGCTCCAGCGACCTAAGCTACCTCATGTTCCTTGCCTGGGGTTGCCAATGCGCACATTTTTATCTCAACATTTGCCTAAAGCATTTGCAAGTCATATTGGGCGATGAAGTATTTCCTTGTCATTGATGCAGTAAATGGACATCGCTCAAGTGATTTTACAATTAAACTCCTGCCTGGCTTGTGCAATCATTAATATGAGCACATATTCAGTGCCTTCACACAATGCAGATGCGTATAATGCAGAGATAAAGCAGGAGACGCTTACCATTTAGAAATAATCAATCAGAGCAAGTTTAGCCTTGTATTGAAGGTGACCTACTTCCATCGTTTTCCCATCTCGCTTCATGATCATGAGTCATATGTTTACCATGCTACCAGGATATCTGAAAATACCTGTAATGTTTAGTTGTGTAACAAATGTTTTAGTTACCATCAGTCTTAAAAAATCTGTCCTACTATAACCTCCATCCATACACCCAGTACCTCAAGGACAGAGGCACCATTTTCAAGTACACAATTTCATCAATTTGCAGTTGGAGCAAAAAAAACATAAAAGATAGGAATCCACATAGTTAACGGGGGTTGACAAAAGAAGTTGTCTAATATTTCATATTTTCTCTTTGCAAACAAGGTAATGCTTCCAGAAGAAAAGCATTGTATGTGCCTCTTTATTTGTTGTTCTGCGTCTGAAGTCTTTCAAGGTTTTCAGGCGCGGTGCGGCACCATCAGGACCCCTCGTTCCATCACCACATATTGCAGTGCTTTGAAAGAGGCAAATTCTTTGAAAACATATTTTGGGATCCACGCTGCCGTGGCCAATTAAGACCGTGCGGTAGCTATGCAAGCATCAGTATTAGGCTGTAACTAACCAGAAGCCAATTATTCTCACTGCTGTTACCAGGGATATGCTCCCACAGTATGAGGTCAGTAGGATGGCAGCCACAGATCAGTACTTCCTTCCACTATGAAGACCTCTCTGTTGTTGGAGTTCAGTTTGTGCCTGTGACTTCCCATCTTCTCTCTCATCTCTTTATGAATAGCGGCAAATCCTTATCTTATGCCATGCCCTTTTCCAACCACAGGGGTGTCCCCTCTTTGTTTCCACTTTCAACACAAATTTACTCCCACCAGTGCTACAACTAAATTTTGGAGTTTCATGGTAGGAAACGACATCAAATTGTTGATAAATCCCCACAAACATATAGGTTTGCAGGAGTTCACCAACTTTATCAGGTGTTGGAGGACACATGAATGCCCACAAATCTACATTTCATGGAAGATTTACTTACATAGAAATCCTTCCACAATAGCACCAGATAAAATCCCATCTGCAAGGGCAAAATTCCATCGTTCTTGTTTCTATGAAAGGTTCTGCCTTTTTCCCAAAATAAATTATGTACATAAGTTGCAGATTGGTATGCAAAATTAATTGTGGATTGGGCCTGATGTAAGTAGGAGTAGGTGGGCAGAATAGCTATTATAGGTTAAAACCAAGACGGGTCCAAAAAAACAATAAGAAATTGTATAGTTACTAAGGTAACCGAAAAAAGTGTATACATTATGGCACCCAGAAGAATTATTTTCTCCACAGTTACCAGATTAATGCATCTTGCGACTTCAGTTAACAATAGAAAGCCTGTTTGGGCAAATTATTTTTCAGGTGATATCTGAAGAACATGAACGGAATGCCTTCTCAAACTCGGGGAACTGTACATTGTGGAACCTGCCAAAGTGTTGCTCAATCTGAGAATTTTGGCAGTGGGAAAATGTAGCTCTTCAAGTACCTGGGCCCATTGCACCAGATGCCCTATGCATGGTTTGTAAAACTTTCAATTTTATTTTATAGTTCTAAAATTGTCTGGAACTTCCCTTTCCTGGACTACAGCAGGCTAGAAATGTACCAGTAGTTTGCGGTCTCTTTGGGGGTATGGAATGAGTTTCTTTAGTAGTGGGAGAAAATTGTATGGGTCCTGAAGCTGGAAATGTTCCTTTTAGTATAGGTACGTTCAAGAAATGAGTGATGTCATGAACATGGTTTGGGAAGAACTGCATACATGACTCTGAGAAACAATTATCTTGCATATCGGAGAGTTTGTCTAATTTCACTTCTTTGTTCACAACCGGTGGAGTTAGAGGAAGAAAAACTGGAATAGATGTGTACAATATTTTTGTGCAGAAGATAAGGGAATTTTAAAGGTCACAGTATTGTCAATTCCTGGAAAAAAATAATAATCAGATGACTGGTTAGTAGTTTAATTGATATTATTGCCATTGTATATGCACTATCATGCAGGATCACATGTATTTTGCAGATGTTTCAGATGCTAACCTATTCTTTTCAGGTTAGTATAAGCAAAATGTATATTTCCAGGGTTGCTTTAAACTACTGTTTCTTTTTTTGCATTTTGAGAGTCGTTAATCAAGTGTTAATATTATTTTAAGATGTATGGCTGGTCTTGCTATGACCACGATATAGGTCTTCTTATTCAATTCTCCTTATTTTATTGGTCCACTTGAAATTTTGCATTGTGGATGGAATTGGTTGTAAGAGTGAAGACAGTTTTCACTGCAGAGAGCTCAACAATAGGCAATGACCATAATTTGGCCTGCTCATTCACATTGTTACTTCAGTGCTACTTGGTCATTCATACCCTGACTTGTAGCACTTTGTAATATATGGGCATCCATTTTGGGTTTCACTGACTATCTGAGGAGGTCGGTAACAGGAGTGCAAGCCCTACAAGGATGCTAAAATCTGTGTTTTTAACTTAAAGACATAATATTACCCTCGGTCTTTAATTGCTGAAAGAACTGAATTCTTGAGAGGTGTGTGTGTGTGTGGGGGGGGGGTTATTATCAACAAAAGAATTCTAAGCAATCTGTAAAAATGGTGCAATCCAAAGAACCCAGAAAATGTGTTCACTCTAAAACGGAGAGGGAAACTCACAAAAGTCTTGCACTGGGCATGAAACCATCTACTTTGTAACACAAATATAGGATGCAGGCCACCATTTGAGATCACTTTTCACCAACATAAAGCACTGCATCAACCCCTCGACATCTTCTCCATATCCACTGCTCCAAAACCGCTAGTAACATTGATACATTCTAAACTAGATAACATCTGCCTTCTGGTCTGATACAACCTGTTAGGTGCCCGCAACACAGTTGACCACAAGATCACTTTACAGTAAGATGGTTTGCCACCCATGTATAAAATCCACAGATTTTTTAAGACCGGCGGTAACTCCTCAACTTTCGTACCCACAATCTTTCATTCCTATACCGAACTGTTGAGATTGTTAATTGAAAAAAGTTGATGTTTTAGATCGCTGTGCATGTGACCCTTGACTATACTTCAAGTTGAGGCTATGGTGGTGCTTACCGAGAGAAGCTTTGAATTTAGTTGAAATTGGGCTGTTGGAATTTTTCTGGGCTTCTATACTGAAAAGGATCCATCAGATCCCTGGGGGACACACCATTGGCTTCAAGTGCATGAATTGAGCCGTCTTTGGTGCAGTTGATTAGGTGGGAAACTAGCAAGGAAATTAACTTAGTCCACACCAGTACCAGGGACTCTATCGGACATCTGGTGGGGTGAGCATCCTTGACCGTGGCAGTAAGGCACGTGATCTGTGAATGATGTGCATACCTTTGTGGATATAATTTTATACAATTTTATATAATTTGAGATTCCCTGCAACTGAATATCCCTCACACTCCTGACACTACCAGCCACTGAAAAGGGAAGATTCAAGGGGTTAGGTAAAAAAATGTAATCCCTCAACTCATTCAAAGCATGAGTCCACAAAAGACAAGTGTGCTTTTGTGAGAAACTCGGACAAATATACAAATAGGGAAAGAGTGCTTTTGCAGTCACTGAATGCTATTGACCAGGACACATGGTCAAAGAAGACATCAAATTGCAGGGAGCTATCAAGATCAGTGAAAATATGCTGCAGGGGGTTTCTGCAAGAGTGGCTGGGATGTTGGAGGCCCAAACAATTCTGGAGATAAGGGTCAGGGTCCTGGAGCACCACAAGGGTTCAGTGGGCTCTTCTCTGCAACATTGCAATACATTTCTGGGCTGTGTGGTGTAGGCATGATACATTTGAATTTAAAAATAGATCACAACTAGGGCCCCTACTTCAGCGATGGATGATACTTAGCAATCAGCGGTTGGGAACATCATCAGTGGTCACGAGGGACTGCAGGGTCATAATGAGCAGTCGGAGTGATTGGAGATATTCCAACAGGAGGCTCGACCGGAAGAGGCACAACTATTGTTAACTTTGGGGTGGTAGGAGATGACAGCACCAGAAGAATGTAAGGTTCAATGCACATATGATCCTCTTATTTACAAACCTGAATCCATATTGATTAGCAGGGGAAAAGGCTTTACTGGGAATAAAAAGGGAGTTGAACTGATATGAACTTGTAACTTTACTGCAATAACCTGCTAAGCCAAAAGTTTAATACAGAGAAAGTTATTTGTGTTCTTCAAGGAAGATGCTGTTAGAACCTTCCCAGAGAATAGCAACAGAATACAGAGTAACAAGAGTTTTAATCTATGCCTCTGGCCACCTCTATATCAAAATATTTGATGGTTGCTTGAGGTGCCAAGCCCGGGTTTGGTGACTTTTTCCCTGAGGAGGGATAGAGTAGTACCAGAAGAGCCCAGATGAAGAGACTCTAGCCCCTCCAAGAAATGCCACTCTCTGTGAGATGACACTGTCAGTGTGACACACCACAAGAACCAAAAGGAACATTTTCACTGCTGTGGCATAACAATGAACAATTAAAATAATGTACTCTTCTCTTTTGTCATAGCACTGAGAAGCAGCTGCTTCCACTACCTCCCCAAACAATCCAGATCCCAAGGAAGCAGTAGGAGGTGAGAAGCTGTTCCACTACCCCCTCATGTGTCTCCTGAGATCACAAAAGTGGCCCACTATCTCACTTATTTTACTCTGCCGCCACTAGGATTTTGGAGAACTATCTGAGAAAAGTAGTGGAATAGCAAATGATTATCCACTTTCTCTCTCATTTTGCACATCCATCCCTGGGGTGATTCACCATCTCTCTCATTTTGCCCTGTCATCCCTGGAATGATCCACCATCTCTCTCAGTTTGCACTGTCATCCATGGGATGATCCACCATCTCTCTCATTTTGCACTGCCATCCCTGGGGTGATCCACCCTCTCTCATTTTTCACTGCCATCCCTGGGGTTATCCACGATCTCTCGCATTTTGCACAGCCATCTCTGGGGTAATCCACCATCTCTTTCATTTTGTACTGCCATCCCGGGGGTGATCCACAATCTCTCTCATTTTGCACTGCCATCCCTGGGATGATCCACCATCTCTTTCATTTTGCACTGCCATCCCTGGGATGATCCACAATCTCTTTCATGTTGCACTGCCATCCCTGGGATGATCCACCATCTGTCTCATTTTGCACAGCCACTCCTAGTATTCAAAAGACTCATGTGTGGAATGGAATGCCACTTTTTGCATCACCTTCTGCTGTCTTTCAGGCTTCTTCTGAGCCTTAACAGGGGCAGTAGAAACCTGCTGTAGAATTCAAGGAGGGAGGGAGAGGGAAACCCAAATGAAGGAGGTCAAGGTTTTCAGGAAGCCTATATGTGAAGGGTAATGAGAATGCCAAAGACATATGATAGAGAGCAGTAAGACACCAGGTATTTCAGTCAAAATAATTTTCAAGCATATGAGCTAGGGAAGGGGGCACTGAGGGAAGTGACAGGATGCCAGACATGCACCCAGTGTGGCAAGAGGTAAGGAGATTGTCCGAAGTGAGAAATGACCATATTTTGCTTGAGTCCTTCATCAAAGCTGGTCGATGGAATCAGGACAGGCCCTATGTTCCTAGGTTAGGAGTACATGTCCTAAAATGAATGATGATTAACTTTCAACAAGGGGAATGCTTTTCACATCAGTTTCAACACTGGCATCTAAACAGCATCTCTGCGGTTATCTGAAATGTCACATAGAACCACAGCAGAAATGCATCCCCTGAGTGACAGCAGGCAGTGTCCAATAGTGTATTTTGCATATGGCTTTCGCAGAAGGCCATTATATAAAGTAAACGATTTTGCATCATTCCTTAACTCACATGAGGTCTCTGTAACCGATCAATCGGGTTGTCAATTGTAGTGACATCTTAGTGCCTGCAAGTGAATGTGATCTGACAGGCAGGCCCTCAGTGACCTGGGATGAAATCGTTTCCTGCATAACACATTGAAATCTTATTCTCGCATTATGCGCATTCCTTTGTGCTTGGGTTGCTTTCACCAATTGCAGCCCCCTGCCTTCCACTGTGCATCCAAGAGATTACGTTTATCTGTGCATACACACAGAGCCGCGACTTGTATTCATAAGACGCTTACAACGTGCAAATTGTATTTCTTTAGTCACAGTTTAACTGAGCAATAAATATGTTACATCGAAAAAGGACGGAACGCATACGTATAGTTCATATCAAAAAGGCCAAACCACAAAACTCTTGTTAAATCACTATCTAATGTTTGCATTTTAGAAAACTCCAAAGCAAAGACATGTTGTCTGGCCGGTTGCTTAGTCAGTGGAATCTGAGCCAGGCTCAAATGCCAGCATTAGTTGCTTCTCAGCTTCAGGGACCGGTGGGATTTACTATTTTCTATTATTGTTCCCAAAGAGAGAATATTATTCTGAACTGATGTATTTTCATGCAACTAATATCAAACACTGTTTCAAGTCTAATCAATAAGACACAATGTGCATCAAATGACCAAAATGCAGTCAATTTAAAAAATGATCTATACTTTTTTCCATGAATGTCTGACTTGAAAGGAAAGCAATAAGTTTATAAAGTAGGCAATTATTGATTGATTACACAACCTTAACAAATGTTTTCTTTGAATGCTGATTTTAATGGTTTAGTGTTCCAAAAATGCCTGGGAGTTGAAATGTTAAAAATACTGAAAATATAATATCAAAGGCAATATTGAAAACAAGGGCATGGGAAGGAGGTTTGGACCATCTGTTATTCGTGGTTATTTTTCAGAGTTGATCAGACGTGCTGTGTTTTTTATTCTGATGGTTTCTATCAAAGAAAAAAACATCTTGGTAAACACTTAGAAAATGTTACAATGCAAAAGCATCCCTATATTGTGTGTAATATTCTAAATATGGCTTTAGAATGGGTGCATTGCTTAAAATATGTGTTGTCTCACCTCTGAGTGCCTTAAGTGTGTTGGCAAGCACTGGACTGTGCCCACAGTACATAACTTTAAAATGTTGACTGTGTCCCAAAACAGGAGACAAATTATGTTAACAGGAACAAAAAGGCATGGTAACACGACTGAAAAGCCGCATAGTTAGAAGTGAAATACCCAACTAAGATATGGTCAAATACATTTATAGCAACTGGCAAGAATACATAGATGGTTTAAAATGAATGTATTCATGTTTGCAAATTGTAGGGTTGGAAAGAATGTCCTCAATAAACCATTCAGTTCGTAGCCCACACATCTTGAGAACTCAACGTGCTGCCATGAACCTTCTTAATAAAACATCCCAATGTCAATCTATGCTTGTAAAGCACAATCGCACTCAGGAGGGCTCAGGTAAACAGCTGGTTAGCATAAATATTGTCCTGACAAGCCACAAAAAAAATGCACTAGAGCAGCTAGGTCCGGTGGCTTTAGAAAGATTAGTCAGGCTACAAGGTGAGTTATCTCACAATTTGGAGTCATGATCCCAAAAACATTTGCACACCCTTTCTCTATAGTGAAAAGCACAGAACTTTCAAAACCAACCCATTGGTCGGCAGGAGAGGTCCAGCCAGTTGGTAAAGTGTGAGCATATTATTACACAATGCATTGCATACTGATGGTCAGTGGTCCTACAGAGATGTTTTGGGCCAATCGGAGCTTGAATTGTATTCTTAAGTACTGATAGCCATCGCAGGCGTCCAAGAAAGATGTGGTTGAATCGAGAAGTCCTGCTTAGTGCTCGTGCAACAGCTCTTTGAAGATGCTCGAGTCCTCTTCCATCTTGGTAGTCCTAAAAATAGACCACCTGAGCAGTCTAGACTTGATTGGCCCAATACCACAATGAACTTGTGGCTAGGCCAGGCACACAACTATTCCTCTCATGCCTTTTAAATGGTGAATGCCAGGCGTAATGCAACTTGAGTTCTCGATGCTCATAAAAATGTAGAATGAAAGAAGACTATAAGAGCTTTTTTAGAATGTGGTGGAGCTGGACATGTGGAGGATGTTCTGCATCTCCCAAATACTAAGGCCCAAAGACATGTAACCAGTTTGGATGGTTTAGAACTGGAGAACAAGCTTCCAACACATATGAGCTCCTATTTTGCTCAGAGCTATATTCAATGGATTACATTTCAAGTGGGTTTATTCACCCCCAAAGTGCATTACTATAACAAATGGAAATGCAGAGTTATCTACTGAATTGTGATTCAACCAAATAATTACCTATCAGACCAGCTAAGGAAGTTCGGCATAAATAGTCTAGTCAGGGGTTAAAATAAACCTTAACAGAAGGGACGAAACACTGCAGAATTCATGGGAATGATGCATGTTATGAGTTATATTTTTCCCATAATCATGGCAATGCCTGACCATAAGGATTGACTTTATCCAATATAAAACATTCCCTTGTATATCTGTCTGGCACCAACAGAACAAAATGGCAATATGATTAGTGGTGTCAAAAGCAATCGACAGGTTCTAAAAGAATCTGTGCTTCAACAGCTATATGCCATGTCTCATCCAGTATCTATAGAAGGACTAATTTGATATATCATCCTGGAATAGAGGTAGTTTAAGGCTTGGCAAGGGGTTTTTCTTTTTTGTTTAAAACTGCATTCAGGCTGCAGTAGCAGGCCTGGGTCATGTTTTAAGGTGCTACTGAAGTGGGTGGAACATTAAGTGCTGCAGGCCCACTGAGAGAGTTTAATTTACAGGCCCTGGGTATATGGTACACTACTCTACAAGAGACTTATAAAAAATAAAATTTGCCAATTGGGTATAAGCCAATTTAACAATTTCTAGGGGAGTAAGCACAAACACATTAGTACTGGTTAGCAGTTGTAAAGTGCACAGAGTCCTAAGTCCAACAAAAACAAATTCAGAAAAAAGTGGAGGGAAAAAGGCAAAAGGTTTGGGGCTGACCCTGCAGGGAGGGCCTGGTTGGTCTATATTTTATTAGCTTTACTTAGGGTTTTTATGGATAGAAACATCGAGCAGTTAGTTTATGAGCAGGAATGATATTATACAATGTCAAGGAAACAGTCTAATTTAGCACTGCGTGAGTACCAACTTTATTTATGTCTATGATACAGTCAAAATACCGGATTTGGTTAACTAAGCGATCAGTATGTAGATTCTTCAAAGTGAAACCTGCCATAGACGCAGACTGCAGTTCTGCCTTGTCTTTAAGCCACTAGACTGCTAGGTCTTCTCCAGTCCTCCCCCCCCCCCACCACCACTAAGATCATTTGTTTTTGGGGAAGTTTGTGCCTAATCCTTTCTAACTTTTTTCCTACAAAAGGGGTCCTGGCTAAATGTGTGTAATTTGTTGCCCACATCTAGTGGATACTAAAGGTAATCACGGTTATGTGGATTCCCCAAGAGTTTGAGAGAAAGGAGAACGTATCCAAAATATAGCAAAAGTTTTTTTTTGTGTGGAAAAAATGGCAAACAAGTGCTGTGAAAGAAGGAGTATTTATTCATAAAAATGGCATCAGCAAAAGGCTGAACTAATATCTTCTCAGCTTTCATGAACAAGCTCGGGCTGTAAAAGAAAACAATATTTTACAATAGCTTTAGTATTTTTCTAACTGGTAGTTCATTTTTCCTATTGCTGGCGGCTCCAGCGTTCTTGAGGTTTATGCTGGAAACAGGTGTAATATCCATTGGTGATACCAGAAAGATATACATTTCTGAAAATTAGAAGAAATCCTGAATTCAGCAAAGGGTAATTTGTGTAGATTGCCCATGGTTTCCTAAAAGACACTAATCTTTGAAATAAATAATGAGTTTCTTTAGTAGTGGGTGAAAATTGTATGGGTCTTGAAGCTGGAAATGTTCCTTATAGTATAGGTACGTTCAAGAAATGAGTGATGTCATGAACATGGTTTGGGAAGAACTGCATACATGACTCTGAGAAACAATTATATTGCATATCGGAGAGTTTGTCTAATTTCACTTCTTTGTTCACAACCGGTGGAGTTAGAGGAAGAAAAACTGCAATAGATGTGTACAATATTTTTGTGCAGCAGATAAAGGAATTTTAAAGGTCACAGTATTGTCAATTCCTGGGGGAAAAAATAATCAGATGACTGGTTAGTAGTTTAATTGATATTATTGCCATGGTATATGCACTATCATGCAGGATCACATGTATATTGCAGATGTTCCAGATGCTAACCTATTCTTTTCAGGTTAGTATAAGCAAAATGTACATTTCCAGGGTTGCTTTAAACTACTGTTTCTTTTTTTGCATTTTGAGAGTCGTTAATCAAGTGTAAATACTATTTTAAGATGTATGGCTGGTCTTGCTATGACCACGATATATGTCTTCTTATTCAATTCTCCTTATTTTATTGGTCCACTTGAAATTTTGCATTGTGGATGGAATTGGTTGTAAGAGTGAAGACAGTTTTCACTGCAGAGAGCTCAACAATAGGCAATGACCATAATTTGGCCTGCTCATTCACATTGTTACTTCAGTGCTACTTGGTCATTCATACCCTGACTTGTAGCACTTTGTAATATATGGGCATCCATTTTGGGTTTCACTGACTATCTGAGGAGGTCAGTAACAGGAGTACAAGCCCTACAAGGATTCTGAGATCCGTGTTTTTAACTTAAAGACATAATATTACCCTCGGTCTTTAATTGCTGAAAACAATGGGTGCCAGTCGGTTCTCAAGTTGGCAGGACTAGAGATGAGTGATTGAGAGTGTTGTAGCTTTAAAACAGCTAGGCATGTTCATGCATTTCAAGCTGTGTGCACTGTCTCTTCGGGAAGGTTGGAGCTCTGCTGGCTGATGGAAAACACCACAGGGTTGTCTCCTGAATAAAACTCCTGCTTCATCCCTGCAGCTCTTAGACTTTCATTTACAACAACTTGGCAATGATTGATTCAGCCTGCAACTCGGTGGGATACAACCTGATGGTGGTGATATGAACCCATGATGGCACGACAATATGAGACTCCCTATTTCACCTTTGCCCTCATCAACACCTTATTAAGGACCAAATGAGGTGGGTACAGCTGAAATGATTTAAGTATTGCCCTTTCTGTGCACACTACAAAATCCATGTTTGAGAGACCCTGTTTAATGTATCACGTGTCACCTTCACAATGGATGCTAAGAAAGGCATTGCGCTCTCGCTGAGGAAGAATTCTGGGTATGTCCCTGTAAGCACACACTCCATTAAACCTATACTGAGTTCTCCACCAATTCTCACCGCAACAGGACGGCACAATACCAGAAGCAGCAAAGTCAGGGACCCGCCATTGCTGTCCACCTGACATATCAGTCACACTACTGTCCTTTTCAAGGTGCATGGCATGCGAACATGCACACATGGAAACTGATATGCCCTCTGTTGACAAGTACAATGTTAGAAATTGGTATCTCTAGTTGGCAGTGGCTTGCACCCTGTCCAAGTAGGGGTGCTTCCTTCTAGTCAGGATACACACCCAGATAACCCCTGCTCACCCCCTTGGTAGCTTGGCACGAGCAGTCAGGCTTATCTCAGAGGCAATGTGTAAAGTATTTGCATAAAACACACACAGTGAAAGCACTCCAAAGGGACACCACACCAGTTTAGCAAAAGAAAGTATCTTTATCTGAACCAAACAAGACCAAAACGACAAAATCCAACATACAGAACTCAAAATATGACTTTTTGATGGTTTCAAGCAATTCTGTCCATAGAACTTTATGGATGCGGTGATTTTACACAAAGTACCTCAGATGCGTCAAAATCCACAAGGCAAAACAGCCACAGAGGAGGGAAGCATCAGAAGCACAAGGATGTGTTTGTTCCTGAGTCCACAGGAAGGAGATATGTCAGTTCTGCTGTACTCAGAAGAAGTGTTAGGTCGAATCTGGACTTTAGGGAGAAATGATGTGTAGAAATCCAAGACGGTTCTGGTATTCGAGTGATGCATCAGAGAAAAACTTGGTGCATAGAGATGCAGCAGATTACGTCTTTGATGGCCCTGAGACCTCCAACAAGAGGTAAGCACACACAAGCCCATGGAGAAACTTGGAAAAGCAGGACACAAAGCAAAGTCCAGTCCTTTCACTGCCCACAAACAGGAGCAGCAACTGCAGGCCAACCCAGAAAAGCAACACAGCAAAACATCACAGCAAAGAGGTAGTACTCCTCCTGACAGCTCTTCAGCTCTTCTCCTTGTTCAGTTCCAGAAGTGTTCTAAAAGTTTGGGGTTTCAGGTCCAGTACTTATACCCCTTTTGGCCTTTGAAGTAGGCATTCTTCAAAACATTGTCTTTGTAGTGCACAAGCTCCTTGTCCTGTCTGATCTTGGCTCCAGACACACTCCGGGGAGGGGGTGGAGGAGACGTGGAGGCCGCATTGAGAGAGTTCAGGGACAGCTCTTTTAAGGGTGCAGGTAACAGCTCCTCCCACCACTCTAGCGCAGGAAGGCCCATCAGCCTGGTGATGGGCCATCAGGATATGAAGGGCACACCTCAACTCTCTTTGTGTGACTGTCTGGAGTGAATGCACAAACAGGCCCCTGTCAGTCTAAACCAGATGTTGATTCCACAGGCACGCAGAGGCACAGGATGAATAAACAAGAAAATGCCCACTTTCTAAAAGTATGCTATCAAAGGGGGGTTAGGCCCAACAGGACAAATACCAGGAAGGGCCGTAATATACGTGGAACACAAAGGGGACCTGGTACTCTTCAATTTTGTATGCCATCTATTTTCGGCAAGTTTGATTTTTGTATGTTATTCTGGAATGAATAGGAGATGTCCCTATTCACATGTTTATGAATGTACATAAATACATGAAAAGTGTTCTAAAAAAGTAAAAAAAAATGTTTAATAAATAACCAGATCAGATGGAGTTTTGCTCTTTTGATCCTTGCCAAAAATAGATGGCATAAAAAATTGAAGAGTACCAGGCCCCCTTTGTGTTCCACACTTTTTAAAAGTGGCATTTTCAAACACACAATTTAAAAACCACCTTCACTAAAGGTGTGTTATTAAATCCTAAGCTCAGAGAGCCCAAACTCCAAATCTCTAGCTGTTCCCAATTGAAAGTTACACTTGTAAAATGTTACAAGCCAGCTCTAATGATAACCTATAGGAGAGCTAATCCTTGCAATGGTGAAAAACGAAACTGGCAGTATTTCACTGTCAGGAAATGTAAAACACACCAGTACATGCCCTACCTTTCACATACACTGCCCCCTGCCCATGGGGGTAGCTTGAGCACACCTTATGTGTCTTACATATAGTAGAAGGGAAGGTGAGGGCCTGGCAAGTGGGAGCACTTGCCAGGTCGACATGGCAGTTTAAAACTGCACTCACAGATACTGTAACTGGAGGCCTGAGACAAGTTTACAGGGCTACTCGTGTGGGTGGCACAACCAGTGCGGCAGGCCTACTAGTAGCATTTGATTTACAGGCCCTAGGCACGCATAGTACACTTTACTAGGGGCTTGCAGGTAAATCAAATGTGCCAATCATGGAGAACCAATCAGAAATGCAATGTACACAAGGAGCACTTGCAGTTTAGCACTGATCAGCAGTGGTAAAGTGCCCAGAGTACCTAAACCAGTAAAAACGAAGTTCAGCACACAGTCAAAAATACACGAGGTAAAGGCAAACAGATAGGGGAACCACACCAAGGATGCCAGATCTAACAGAAAAGATAGGATTTTTTTGGGCAAAATTGGCCACCTCCTGCAGTCCATTACAGGGATTCCTCATGAAAACGTATGCCTATTTAATCTCTCAGGGATCTGTGCACAATCACAACTACTACATTTCACAAGCCAAACTCATTATAGATTTCTCCTTGCCACATTCCTTACCAGTTGAAATTCCACTGATTTTCAAACTTTTCATACTGCTAAAATGGATGTTTCTCGAGCAGTTGTGTACACCGCCATGTTTCCTCCTTCAACCTGGCCCACCATCCCATGAGTGGGAAGATTGGATTGAGTTATTATACAATCACATGAACGCATTAGGTGAACAAACATTTTCCTGACGCAGAAAAAATACTTTTTTTGTTGACCGCTTCAGGGAAGAAAGGGCAGCATGTGCTCATATATGTGCCAATAGCAATAAGCGAACAAGAAGTTATAATTCCAGATGTGTACAACGAAGCAAAGATATGGTTAGAGCTGGGATTGTTGAAATCAGTAAATGTAGTCATGTCTAGGCTTACGTTTTACACTCAACTGCAAAGTCTTGGAGAGACAGCAGATGAGTTTGTGGCATGATTACGAAAGCTTGCAACTAAATGCCAGTTTGGGCCCATTACAGACAAGTTAATTCAGAGCCTGTTGTAGATTGTTCAGTGTGTCAGCAAAAAATACTGGTGCATTTATGGGACCTACGTAACCTGTCCTTGAAGGAGGCCATTGCAATTACGAAGGTGGCTGAATAATCAGAGATCTGCCTGATGGAAGTGCAAAGGATGGAGGGTAAGAAGACTGAAGTAGCTGCTGCAGAGGAATTTAACAGTAATGTGAATGCAAAAACTAAAAATAATGGTTTGAACAGCAGGATTATGACCAAGGAGACCAAGAATGGAATACGTACCACTAGAGTTTCTGTTAAAGGCGATGTAAGACAGTGGCATAGATGTGGTAGCCATTATCATAGTGCAAACTCATAAAATTGCTTTGCCTTAGGAAAGAAATGCAGAAAGTGTGGTCAAATCAAATTTTTATTTCTTTATTTTTTTTTATTTCTACAAACACACTTATGCAAATTTGTTATGGCAAATCAAATTAAATCAATATTTATTCGGATTTATATTCAAATCCACAAAAGAGTCAAAGATCAATAATAAAAGATTTGGCATATATAATCCACATACTTTCAGATAAAACCAAATATACCAATCAATATTTTAAAAAGTAAAATATTTACAATAAAAGTTCTAAACTGATCAGGGAATAGTGCAAAATACAATTACCAAAGTTTAAGTGCTTGCAAAAAGTTATTTATATACATTAACGGATGAATTTTTCCTATTAAATTCCAGGGAGATTTTAGCACTATGCAAGGAGCAAAAATAAAATATACCTCAGCCATCCTTATGTTTAACTTCCTAAAAATTAACATATCTCAGCACCCATTTCATTTGTTTTTTAGCGTAAACCGTCTAAGTGAATTAATGATTTATGCCTACAAAGAACCATTTTAATTTAGCCAAGGATCGTACAACACCTATGCATATTTGACAGTTTTGTTTATAAAAATTAAGTGCCTGCTGGTGATAAATAGCGACCTGTGACAGAAAAACGGGTCGTAAAATAAGATAAAGATCGAATATCGCTATAAAACGTACTAAATAACATAACATGAGTGGTCAACTGTATTGCTTGTCCATCACACAGGCATCTCGGCAGATTCCGGGGCCACAGATCGGTTTTTGGTATGACCACTAGATGGTGAATCACCTCTAGGCATAACCTAGTAAACAAAAATCTGTCATAAGCATTTTTCACATCTACCAAGTAGCCTTGTATCCCCTGTTCAGATTGTCCCATACAGTACCCATTAATCATAGGTTTTATTATTTGCTGGTGTTCTCTACGCAGATCTCTTTTTCCCGCCAGGATAGATTTAATTTCCTTTTTACTAAATTACAGGATGCTGTGAGGTTCTAAAGGATTAAGATCTTCCCCTAGTTTATGTAATAGGGTATTTACATACTGGAACCAGGGTATTTTATCAAAATTGTCCATGCCCAGACAGTCCCTTCTAATCTCCATGGTAAACTTGCTACCTTGCTTTGACCAGATAGTATGCCACTTTATCAGAGTATTGAGGTGGATAGTATCCCCTAGGTACTCAATGCCAAGTTCTTTGTGTACTATAAAAGCAGGAGTCGAACTTGGCACTGCCAAAAGTCTACGTAGGAAAATATTTTCTTGGACCTGAAGTTAGTTACGCTTTTTCCTACCCCAAAACGGATAACCATACAAAGCGACGAGGCGGCATTTTCTTTCCATACAGTTTAGTGATTTCTCTTATTGGCTTGCTTCCTATTTTTAATCAAACCTAAAAACACCAGCAATATCCCTTATGAATTTTAGTTTAGTGATTTCCAGGGGAGATAGCCAATCACCTTTTTGTGAGAAGGCAATGCCCAAATAATTGAATATTTTAATTCTTAAATATTTTGGTCCTGAGCATAATGGCTGTTCCCTGGTCTGAGCTTTTTCCTGCATACCATCATATATGTCTTAGTTAAATTCAATTTAGAATCCCTACTCTTCAGAAAATTAACAAAATTATCTATCAAAATTAAAATAAAATTGGGGTAAAGCGAGAACCCACCCTAGGGGCACCAGCTTTCAAGTTCTGCACAAATTGCTCCAACCCATTTATATATAATGAAAATAATAGTAGTGCAAGCACCCATCCCTGCCGAATTCTGCGGGTCACTCAAAATGTCTTCATTCATTCCCTATTTTTGCCAAAACGCAGGGATGAAGTTAAAGAGGCGTACAGCTGGGAGAGGTGACAAACAAAATAGTTTGGGGTGCCCATGTCTGTTAGAACCTGCCATAATTTGGCAAAATTCACAAGATTGAAGGCCTGGACAGGTCTGCAAAACACAGATGTATATGCCTGTCCCTTGCTAGGGTATATTTACGAAAAATAAGATGCAGATTAATTCCCTGTGCCACTGTGTCCTTTTCCTTCCTGAACCAGACTTGTGACTCCATCAGGCTATCCTTTTCCTGGGCCCAGTTTTCCAGTCTTGCAAGGATCACTCTACCCATAGTTTTCACCAAAGAGTCTAAAAAGCGATATAGACCGATAACACCTAGCATCGCCTCTGTCCCCTTCTGAAAAAAATGGGCACTATCGTGCTTTCAGCCCAGGTTTTTGGGAAATGGCCATTTGCCACTGCATTCAAAATGTGGGTTAAGATTGGAGCCGAGAGGGAAGGATAGGATTTAAAGGCAGTGGTTCCCAAACTTTTTCAACCCGTGGCTCCCTTGACCCACTGGCCATTGTCCGTGGCTCCCCACTGTTACTTTTATTGGAGGGTGGGAGGATGTAAGCACGGCCTCTGGAGTATTTGCATTTTTCTCCCAGAAAATGGTTGGGATGAAGCTGACGAAGGTATTATAATTATATACGCAGGGTGTTTAGTATTACTAAGGCGGCGTCTCTAATAAAATATTCATAGTTACACTTCTTTGCCCATGCCTTTTTTAGAGTACCTCTCAAACTTTTGTATCCCACTTACAGTGCTAGATAGCACCCCTATGCATGTAGGCCCCATTGCCAAAATGTTTCTGCGCTTGAAGAATATTTGCATGCACTTCCATTTCTACCCATGTCGTACGTGCGAACACACCTGTCTCAGCAGGGTGACTCACAATTTTTTAAACCACATTCAGCTTTATTTTTGCTGTCTTCTCCCTAAAATTGCCTCCAAATCAATGCAAGCCAAATAAATTCCTCTGATTTGTTTTTTTAAACGTCCCTCTCTCTTGCTTCCAAATGTTGGCATTATGTTGTCTATGGTGTTTTACTACCCTGTGCTCAAGGAGAGAGCAGGCCTGTCTTGAAATGTGCGTGTACTGAAAGAAATGTGTATTGGAAGTACCTATGGTTCACGTACAAATGTCAATACTTAATAATACTTAGTGTGTTTAATAGACAGGACAAATGTACTTTTCTGATAACTTGCATTGGTGTAAAATGCATTTGGGAAAAAACGAAATTATTTACGAGTCTAACAAAATAAATCAGGCATCTCCTGCTTACGTTGGGAGTGTTGGAACATGGAGATCCAGTGAAATATGGAGGTCATCTCCATCGACATGCCATCAATTAAGCACTACATTTACAGCTTTAGGCATGTCACCTACAAATCTTCAGCATCATGCGTTTAAGTCTAATTAGTTTAACTGAAGCCAACAGACCCTTCTACATTAAATTCATTAAAGTGCATGGTGCTCAGCTCCCCTGGCTAGGTTTGACAGCTCCAGCAGGTCACAAACTCTGCTTTCGAAGAGAAAGTAGAATGCGAGGAAGCGGAGGAGTAGCACAGGACCGAGGACACACTGCCGGTCTTGCATGCTGCAAGGAAACTCAAACTTAAACAAAGAAGAGAAGCTCGCCGCTTCACCGAGACGTTCTACACATCCAGGACCGAGAACCAGGTTCTAGAAAATTGATGACACACTTCATCACAGAGTCCTGCACCCTAAACACCCAGCCCTGAGGAAGACCTTCTGAAAATCCTCATGGTCCCACACATGAAGGTCGAAACGCGTCGGCACCCCCCACACAGAGGCCAAGGGAACCCCTATACTGAAGAATCAAAGACATCAAAAGGACAGACACATGGGCTGGATTGCGACAGCCTATATTGTATAGATTTTTCACAGGCCTTCCCTGACCTCTTCACCTTGGACCTTAAATGAGTTTGTATGGAGGTCTTAGCCATCCCAGAGACCCCATACCACACGATTTTAGTAGGACTGCTCAAAAGATTGTGAATGAGATGATAAAAGTTCATGCTTTATATGTTTTGCTCCCGCAACACTGTATATAAATGTATTGCACATATCGATTTGTGTTGTGTTCTAAGAAAAATTGCCATTGAGACTGTGCAACTTTGTTTCCTTTGAAAACAACGGAAAGTGAGTAGTATATCAATGACATGGTCAAATGCATATTGTGAGTTCTGGTGTTTGTAAAGAGATGGGCTCAAAATAGTGGTACTGCTAAATCAAATGCATAAAATGAAATAAGTGAAGGAATTTCTCCTACAGATAAAGGAAGTATTCTGTAGTTGATCACAATTGAAAGAATCTATGGTACAGGAGGCATCTGTTCCTTGTTATATCCCCAGGGAGCCACGGCGCATAGTTTGGGAACTACTGCTTAAAGGCATCCACAAGAAGTACAAAAGGGGTGGTGATGGACGGAGCATTAGAACCAATCAAACACTCACACCCAGTCAACAGATCTGGGTTTGATCCATCACCGTTCTTTAGCCCACTCTGCCATCCCAGTTCAGACATGGCCATATGCAAATCAGTCTGACCCTGTGCCTCATGGGAACAGTCCAGCCCGAACTGTCAAGCCATGCCTTCCCTGGACCGGAAACAAGCTTCCTAGGACCGGTTTCTGGCATTTCAGCCGTCTTCAGCCAGGCTTGCTTGAATCCAGTGGCAAAGTGAGCAAGGAACTCACGTCTGAGCATACCCTGCCAACTTATGGCGAACAAAGAGGTACAAAAGGGGTGGTGATGGACGGAGCATTAGAACCAATCAAACACTCACACCCAGTCAACAGATCTGGGTTTGATCCATCACCGTTCTTTAGCCCACTCTGCCATCCCAGTTCAGACATGGCCATATGCAAATCAGTCTGACCCTGTGCCTCATGGGAACAGTCCAGCCCGAACTGTCAAGCCATGCCTTCCCTGGACCGGAAACAAGCTTCCTAGGACCGGTTTCTGGCATTTCAGCCGTCTTCAGCCAGGCTTGCTTGAATCCAGTGGCAAAGTGAGCAAGGGACTCACGTCTGAGCATACCCTGCCAACTTATGGCGAACAAAGAGGTACAAAAGGGGTGGTGATGGACGGAGCATTAGAACCAATCAAACACTCACACCCAGTCAACAGATCTGGGTTTGATCCATCACCGTTCTTTAGCCCACTCTGCCATCCCAGTTCAGACATGGCCATATGCAAATCAGTCTGACCCTGTGCCTCATGGGAACAGTCCAGCCCGAACTGTCAAGCCATGCCTTCCCTGGACCGGAAACAAGCTTCCTAGGACCGGTTTCTGGCATTTCAGCCGTCTTCAGCCAGGCTTGCTTGAATCCAGTGGCAAAGTGAGCAAGGGACTCACGTCTGAGCATACCCTGCCAACTTATGGCGAACAAAGAGGTACAAAAGGGGTGGTGATGGACGGAGCATTAGAACCAATCAAACACTCACACCCAGTCAACAGATCTGGGTTTGATCCATCACCGTTCTTTAGCCCACTCTGCCATCCCAGTTCAGACATGGCCATATGCAAATCAGTCTGACCCTGTGCCTCATGGGAACAGTCCAGCCCGAACTGTCAAGCCATGCCTTCCCTGGACCGGAAACAAGCTTCCTAGGACCGGTTTCTGGCATTTCAGCCGTCTTCAGCCAGGCTTGCTTGAATCCAGTGGCAAAGTGAGCAAGGGACTCACGTCTGAGCATACCCTGCCAACTTATGGCGAACAAAGAGGTACAAAAGGGGTGGTGATGGACGGAGCATTAGAACCAATCAAACACTCACACCCAGTCAACAGATCTGGGTTTGATCCATCACCGTTCTTTAGCCCACTCTGCCATCCCAGTTCAGACATGGCCATATGCAAATCAGTCTGACCCTGTGCCTCATGGGAACAGTCCAGCCCGAACTGTCAAGCCATGCCTTCCCTGGACCGGAAACAAGCTTCCTAGGACCGGTTTCTGGCATTTCAGCCGTCTTCAGCCAGGCTTGCTTGAATCCAGTGGCAAAGTGAGCAAGGGACTCACGTCTGAGCATACCCTGCCAACTTATGGCGAACAAAGAGGTACAAAAGGGGTGGTGATGGACGGAGCATTAGAACCAATCAAACACTCACACCCAGTCAAAAGGCATCCACAAGGTCTCCATCGGGCTCCAGGGCTTTTCCTTGAGAGCTATTTTTTAAAGCTGCACTAACTTCCTCCATAGTGATTAACTTTAAGGGCTCAAAGTTAATTTTACTAAAAGCATCCAGTGGTGCTTTAATAGCAACAGTGTCCGGGATGAAAATGGTTCCAAAATGAGTATTCCAGACCGGAGACCTCAAGGGTTGGTGAGGAACTCTCTTTTAGACATGATGATGACTTTACAATTTTTCAGAATAGAATATTATCACCATTCCCCCCCCCTCCCGATCCAGATCTGTCCATGCCTGTTCCTGGGGTTCCTTCTTGCTTGCGTCTAACGCTATCCTATATTTTGCTCTTAATAACCTAAGTTTTTTCCCTATTTCTTGGGGTTTCTTGGAGGGCCTTTCTTAATGTCTGGTTTGCTCTTGTACAGTAGGAGTTAACCCACCCTGGATTAATTGATCTCTTCCCAGTATTTTTGGCCAGTCTATGAAGTTTATTGGAAATACTTGTTGTTATGTTACAAAAAGCTTCCACCAATTTATTATGATCCTCCCCTCATTCTGTATAAGTAAAAAAAGGTGTCCCATTCCTCCAGCATAATAAATGTGAGTAATTTGGGTTCATTTACACCAGCCCAATTAACTGGAACCCCATTTTACTATTTCTAGGGCCTCTATTATAGGGGACGGTTAAGGTCAGGGCAAGCACATCATGATCGCTGAGCATGGTAATTTATATTTTTAGCCTTTTAATTCACTTTGTATCTTTGACTGAAATCATTGTGATCAATAATGGAAAAATGTCTATTACCAAAAAATGTAGGTATTACAGAACCCTTTTCCTCTAGTTACTGATCAGTTATTTCTATGTTGTAGTTATATAACAATTCATTTAATGATTCTCCATAAAGGTTGTGTGGAAGGTGGGGTTGGTCTAACCCAAAACAATCTAAATAACCGCAAACTGCACTACTTTTGTTCTGACATTTGTTTTATGTTAAAATCTCCTGCCCAAACGTGTATATGATTTGAACCTATCCTGTTTAAAATTATGTCTATGTCCTTTCCTAATTCAGAAATAACCCTACTGCGTGTATTGTAAAAAAATTTATTGTAAAAATGTATTAAAATCACCTCATATTTTTGGTCAGTTAAGAAATGCACCAATTGATAATGAGGGTATTTAGTCATGGTTTTCTTAACATTAATGGGAAGTAAATTTGGAATGAGCATTGCCAAACCCCCTTTGGCTCGCCCATTTACAGAGAGTATAGCTAGAGTTTAAATAGAAAAATAACCATTGATATGGAAATCATCCATAGCCCAAGTTTCCTGTAGACATATAATAAGGCCAGATTTACTGATACTTAGCCAATCCGGGGTGTTTGGTTTTGATTTTACCACCCCTACATTACAGCTCTCAATTTTCAATGAATCATTCAAATTACCCACGTTGAGGCCTTTCTACTGGCTACAGTTCTCTTGCACTTTTAGGGTCTGTGTCTCTATGCCTTTGTCCCCACTAGCAAACTCCATGGTCGGATCATGTCAATCCTGAACATCTAAATGGGGTTTAGGGTCATGTCTATTTGTTGTGGCAATAGGAAGAGGAGATACACTATTTAAAGACCTGTTGATTGTCCTGATGTCTTTCTGCCAAGTATTCAATCCTCCGATAAAAGCTACGGGATTCTATAACAAGTGAGTTGGGTCTACTGTATCTAAAAGGTCTAAAAAAGTAGACTAGAGGGAGGGCTTCAATTATACTTGTACAAAGGGTCCTTTGTGCCAGGCACTGTAATAATTTTCCAACAATATATGGTCTGTGAAAATTCATAATGATACTGTCTCCTGAATTTCCTTTAGGGTGAATTCCCACCCATGGCATTCTCATTATATGTACCACCTCTCGGGACAAATCCACTATCCATCCAGAGTTTAGTTTCAGCCAGTGCACCAATTTATTTTGTAAAGCCATATAGTCCCTCAGTAATAGCATTGAATTGGTGTACTGCGGGAGTAGATGACTCCCTGCTTCCGTCCGCTACTGTGTCTTAAGACTGCCAGATGGCTTTCTGAGGTCAGTTGGGCTTAGCCTTAATTTTAGCTTTATTAGTACTCCTGGCTTTTTTACTCTTAGGTGGACTTACATCTGAATCAAGCTCCTGAGATCTCATGGCCTCCAACATTTAGTGAGTAGGGGCTAGATCTCTTGGTGAATTTTGTTCCTCTGGGTGAGCAACCAAACGAGCCATACCAAGGCCTGGTGTAAGCCTTTTTTCATTCAAATTTATCTCTGCATTCATCCTCTCTAACATTCGATCAATCGCAGTATTTTAGACCACAGGGCCCTGAGCATGTGTAACCCCCATTATCCTTCTTTACCCCATATTATCTTGTAGGCTACAAGAGGCTCGGAATACTTATATGCACAAAGCCCCAGTATAAAAAAACACATACACAAATTACAGGAAAACAAAACACCTTCCCTAGGACAAAGGTACCAGTCTGCATAGTCTTACTCCAAATAGAAAAGGTTGGGGGGGTTCAGCACAGCCTCATATGGCCGCAAATGGGCGCAGACACGCCCGCCCTTGGCCTCGGCTTCACCCAGGCATAGACTGTGCGTGTCAGGGGCTGGAAAAGTAAAGCGTGTCTTTTACACTAGTGAGATGAAGCACAGGAGAGAGCCAGAGGTAGTTGTGCGATTCTGAGTCCCCAGCGACATAGACTGCAGCGGCTGCCCTCTGAGCGGCTTTGAAGCGGCAGGGCAGCATGGATCACCACAGTGTTGGCAGGCTAAGTCTTGGCCCCAAAATTAAAACAGCAAGAGATGAAACACAGCCCCCTTTGTAATTTTGCTTGCATATATATGGATAATAATAAGAGCAGGATTGCAGCAATAGAGGATGCAGGAGGGGAGACAATTCCAAAACTTCTGAGAGTGAAAGACTCTGTAGAGGACTTTGGAAGATGGATCAGACCTAAGGTTGTATTCAATATGAGAGGTTGTGAGGCAGCTCTCATGGTGGCCTCTAGGTCATTGTATACAATCGAAACCCAAGTCCACGTGGCCTGAGGAAAAACGAGGTACAAAAGATATAACCCCCAACCAGTATCAAGAAAACAGCATTGATGTTGAGAGCAACATGTGGGATGACATTAAGTTCGGTGATAGGATGGTCAAAGGGAATGTCTACATAGATATGAGCAACCATCAATTTTGAGCTGATAACCAGTATTGTCTCCACAAAGAAGTCAGATGGGAGCATCAGGTTTAGTAAGGTCCTCCAGTGCTTGAACCAAAATATTCTCATGGACTACCCCCCCGCCCCCCTTGAAGTTTAAAGAAATAGGATTTTTGCTCAACAATGGTAATTAATTCTGAAAGTTAGATTTGAGGAGTGCTTATCATCTGATTAATTTTCTAAAAGATTCAAAGACACTAAGAGTATTCATTGCTTCAGTTCATTGCCTGCCTTTGTGCTTGTTTTCAGTCCCTAGTGTGTTCCAGAGAATAATGGCAGACATTCTGGGCAAGCATATCATTTTGCAAGATAACAATTTGGTCTTTGGCAACACTATTGAGAAGCATAATGTGATGCTGAAGCAAGTTTTGGACAGGTTACCAGCAGTCAGAATAACTATAAAGAAGGAAATGTATTCCTGGATCAACAGTTGGGGTATCTGGGATACATCGTTTCGGGTGAAGGGGTTAAGTCAAAGGTATACCTAGTGAATGCCATTCTTAAAGATGCAGTGCCTAGTGACAAAGATCAGCTTCACTCGTTTACGAGCTTAGTTGAACAATATTATATTGTTTTTTCATGACTTTGAAGACAGAACAGAAGATTTACATGCACTGTTGAGAAAAGGTAAAGCATTGTGTGCAAGGAGCCTCAAGTAAAATCTTTTGACAGCATAATAAAGCTCTGATTTTGACCTCATTGCCATAAGGACAAAAACAACTGTCATTGTTGATGCAAGTGCCATTGGTTAGGTACAGAGCTTTTACAGAGTCAGGGGGCAAGGAGAAGACAGTAGCATTTACCTCTTGTTCCTTCTACAATTCAGAGGGGAAGTATTCTGTCCTTGAAAGGGAGGCTATAGCGGTGGTGTGGGGCAAAGAGTAACTTCATACGTATGTCTGCGGGGAGTCAAAATTCTTTTGAAAACTGATCACAAGCCATTGCTTAGAATTTTGAGGCTGTGAGGGGCTACACATGCCTTGGCTGTATTTTCTTCATTAATGTGCATTTAAATAATTTGTTGAAGGGAAAGGATGTGTTGTGGCTTTAAGGAAGCTTGGGATGTTTATGCATTTCATGGTGTGTGCACTGTATGTGTGGGAATGTTAAAATTGTCAGATCTGCTGACTGTCTGCCGAGGACATCACAGGGTTGTTTCCTGAATTAACACCCTGCTTCATCACTACAGCTCTTACATTTTATTTACAACAGAGAGGTCTGCAGAAAAATAGTCAGACTAATCAGGTTCAAACATTTTTTGTGATGTTCCCAAAGATCTGTAGATCAAAGATCTGCAGACCACAAAGCATGGACATTATTTATGAGTAGCCACGGTCACGTACTATCCCTCATTTGTTCCTTGGTTCTCCTTTGCTTTCCTGGTCACAGTGAGAGTGCAGGTAGTATTAGGAATAGAAATTAGAAAGGGGTACAGCAGCATTATTAATTGGCATATAAGAACACAGATATGATGTCATATTGGCCAAAACCAGAATTGTGGCCTGAAAACCCCTTCAATGACCCGGACAGACTCAAGCAGGCTTGCCTTAGGATCACTTAATCATAGTATTAAACTTCTTCACGTGCATTCATTTATTGGCCGATGCAGATGGAAAGTCACTAATTTTAATAGCCCACAGTGGTGCAACCTCATATGTTAGGAAGGAACATGCTATTGCAGTGTGTTGGCATGCATTAGCATGGCAGTAAAGATACTGCCATGCTTAGTTCTGCGAGTAGACCCCTGCATGACTATGACTGCCTAAAAACAAAGTAATGTGGCTAACTATCATGTGAATGCTGGAAGGGTTCTCATCTTCTTGGATTTTAGAATCTAGGGCATTACTCCTTGGTAGTACCAAAGAAGGGGCCTTTCCATATTGAGGGGGAGCACCATACAAATTGGGGAAATTGATTGCACTCCCTGTGCTCTCAGTAATGGCCTGAGTCATTTTTCCCCTATCGTGGTCTTGGGGAACTTAACTGTCTGACAATGTTTGTCTAGAGTCACTCAACCAGGTCCATTGTTCACTAGTGCCTGGTCTGACCAGGTGTAGTAAAAGTGGAGAAGGTGCAAGGCTGACAAAGGTCAAAACTAAACCATGCAAGCCTTGGAGAGCTCTATACGTTTTGCATCATGCAGTGTTACATGATTTTCAATTTCTACTCCAACAGCACACAAATCATTTTTTGTGTATATGGCAATGTTGTGTGAAAATGTGAATACTGGGATCTTCTCTATAATCAACCTTCATCCCATAAACAGCAATCTTGTTATACTCTTATGTAGGTCATGAAATGCATCAAAAAGTTCAAAAATACAAAATGGCAAATTTTGTGAACATGCTTTTTTGTTTAGCCATCAAGAGGTCCACATAGGATCTTGGTAGCCATTGGCTGCACATTTTTCATTTTACAAAAGAGGAAATATTAAACAGAAGGTCAACTTGCTGTGACATGCCAATCAATGGAGGTTGGCCATTCTCAGCAAATAATATCTAAATGGGAATAATTCAAAAGTGGTAAGAAGTGCAAGAAGCTTGAGCATGCACATCAGTGTCACTCTATTAGCTTTAAGGGTGATATTTTACTCCTCAGCATCCTTATAATCTCAGATTACTGTCATCACTCATATCCGATCATTTTAGTACTGCAGAATCTGCAGGATTTGCCCATTCCTGACTTCCCGCCCCTCAAAGATTGTCAAGCTGAGAAGTGACAATTCAATGTGTGGTCTGTGCCAGAGTTTGGGGCCGATTAGTTTCTAAGTAGTTGAAGAGCTGGTAAGGTGCTAAGTTATCACCCGTGACAGTTGTAAATGGTTAATTTTCACTTCTCGATGAATGGAATGTGCTGCCTTCATTTGGAACCCTAGCAGCGTTTTTTAGAGTCTACAAAACAGAAATTCGATAAGAGAAGGTTAAACCATCACTCAGGAAATGCAGTCGAACTATTCCAAATGAAAAGTAAATGACAAGAGCTTCTCTTCAACTATCGAATCATTCAAAATCCCAAAAAGTAAAATGGCAATGCAAGTGCACGTTGAAAATTAATGTCAACCAGTCCAGGGTCCTGAGGAGAACCCTTAGTCGTTGGGTTCGAAACGCATCAACACCTTCAGAATTAGGGAGTTGTTCGAAAGAATTCAGGGCAATAAGCGAGCCTGCCAAAAACTGAAAAAAATAAATCAGATCCCCATTGCGAAAGCCCAATTAAAGGCAATTGTCTAACCCCTAATCATTGTATAGGAGTATAGAGAAAAAAACAGAACACAGTAACAACACAAAAACAACCAAATGCAAAACAACATAACAGCAACACAGTAACCACAAAAGCTTAATGAGAAAACAAAACAAGAACACAGTACAACTAAAAACAATCACAGCTCAAGATTTTAACACATCACAACTTCAAAACAGCATATCAATACAACAAAGCAGAAGAGGTACAAGACAAACACAGCACAGTAACAACATAAAACAACAACCTGTGCAAACAAAAGCAAATGAAACACTAGAAAGTATAGCCTAACACAACGCAATGCCATTTTTTGTTTTGTTGTTTTGTTTTGTGTTATGCTCTGTTATTTTGCTTTCGTTGTATTATTTTGTTGCACTGTTGTGCTGGTATGCATCTGTGTTATTACCACATTGGTTTGTCTGTCGTGAATGTTTGATTTCTATTGCTTGCTGATCTGTGATTTGTCCTGCCTTTTTTGTTGCATTGTTTTGTTGCTGCTTGTGTTGTTTTGCTGCTTCTGTGGGATTTGGGGTAGTTATATTTCAGCTCCCATACCGCTTAAATATACCAAATCCTTCTTGACACACATTAGTACCACAACAAATTGGCTTTCATGATACAGGTGTAAAAAGTGCTTGCATCAATCGCTGCACTCTGTACCAACGACATATGTTAAAGCCAATAAAATATGTTTTATGATCCATCTCCTTATATCTACATATCTCTCATTTAGGCTGCTGCTCTTCTCTATTTGCTGGACTTCCTATAACCTCTCTAATTTATCTGAAGGCTATCATTAATTCAGCCATTCCTCTTCTCTTTGCTTATTGACACTCAATTTTCATCACTCGCTATTCTTCAGGGTCCTTCGTTTCAGTCTTGTCTGTTTTTCCACTGCTGCCCAACTCCACCCTGTTTTTCCTTACAGTCCTTAAAACCAGTACCTCTTTCTCACACCGAACCCAAGGCATTAGACCGCTTTCCCACTCTGTCTGTTCTACACAAAGTTTAAATTTCTATCACTGCCTTCTAAATGAAGGAGAATCATTTTGCTCCAACATTGCGCCCTTAGTTGGTGGTAAACTACTATACAATTGTTTTTGTGCTGTATTATATTGTTCAGCTCGTTGGCAAAAATGCTTTACATATGGGATAAATTACAGCTTGTCATACATTATAAATATATTGCAAGTCACTGTAGAGCTCCATGACCATGTAGAAGAATGAGGTTAAAGGCCGAGCTACTTTATAAAGTCATGAAACTCCGAGCTGATCGCAATATCCGTGATTTGTAGCACAGAGAGTATTTCAATCCTCATCATACATAGTCACACCATCAAGGTCACACCATCAATCTTCCCATAAACCTCTTAAATCCTTGGGGTTTTGCTCCTTCATATGAAAGAGAGGTTGTATTACAAAATATTGGGGGAAAAATATGATCTATCCTTCTATCTATTTATCTAGCTAACTATCTATCCATCTATCTATATTTTGCTTCTCCTATTGATGGTGGACTGCCATGAAGCGCCCAACAGACAGTAATGCTTGGCTATGGATGAGGTTCACCATCCTAGTTACTACATTCCCTGTTCTCTTACCTCCCTCCAGAAAGAATGGCCAGCACTCTAACCAAACCCAACGCATTTCAGCTTTTTGCAAAGCTTTGCTTACAATATCAAATTTAAATAGCAATCTATATTGAATACAAAACCAATATTAATCAAATTGAAAAATAAAATTACAGATACATTTTTTAAAGTATTTCTTATATAAAATAAATAATTATTAACAATCCAAACTAAATAATAGTAGGGAAAGTGTTAGACTTTGGAGGGGTTAGATTTACTATTCCGATTCCAATGTGAGTAACAATAGCAAAGTGTTAGTTTTTGGCATGGTCAGATTTACTCTTCCCACTATAAAGTATGCAAAAGCAGGCAAAGCTTTGCACTTTGGAGGGGTTAGATTTACTACTCTCACTCCCTTCTAAGCAACATTAGGGAAAGTGTTGGACTTTGAGGGGGTTAAATGTACTATTGCTACTCCAATCTGAGCAACAGTAGGGAAAGTTTGGGACTTTCAAGGGGATAGCTATAGTATTCCCATTCCAAACTGTGCAACAGTAGGGAACATGTGGGACTTTGGAGGAGTCATATTTACTATTCCCACTACATCATAACCAACAGTAGCAAATGTTTTGAACTTTAAAAAAAAAACATTGAAATATAACAAAATAAAGTATTTAAACATATTTAAAATAAAAACATATATTCATTAAAGAGAAATTAAATTGAAAAAATGCAAATGTCATATTAAAAATAAAACAAATATAGAAAACTAAAATTATTTTAATACGTTCCTCTCCCTTCCACGCCAAAAAACAAACCATTGAAATTAATTAAAAAATATATAAATATGAAACATCATTAATATAGAATTAATTATTGAATAGAACAATTACAATAAAGTAATTAATGAATATAAAATTCATTTTAAAAATTTGTAAATGAATAAGCAGATCAACAACTAATCAAAAACAACAAATAATTTAAATGGAAATTAACCAATTAACTAATTCACATTATTTTCAAATAAGTTAATACAAATATAATTATTAAAGCATAAAAACAATCATTTATATTTGAAATAACTTCCCCACCTAATCCCTACAATTCCGATAATTTGCAACTAAATTAAACATTCCTAAATACATTTAAAATAATAAATATTTTACATTAAAAGTTACAAACTTGTGATAACGAAGCAAGTACGCAGACACAGGTTGGAGTCCAACCTGAAGTTTATTTGGTAGAAAGCTCAAGTTTATGTGGAAGGAAGCAATCATAGAAAAAGAGGAAGGTAGAAAACGTCCTCTGAGACTTGATTCCGTTTTCCTCTCCCTAGTGTCTGGAACCTCCAAACACCATCCCTCAACATTCCACCCAAGAACCTAAGCACAAGCTCATCACTGAAACTCACAATGGCATATTTATAACACAACTGTACTAAAAATACAATTATTATTACACTAGTACCTTTTATTAATGTAACACCTAATATATTAAATTAATCAAAAACAATATTTAGACAACTATATTAAAGAAAATCATATTATATACAATATTTAAATGACAGTATTATATAATTCAAAAATTATATTCTTACCTTCTAAATTATTTCCTTTTTGTTTTGACAATATTTTTAACACAAGATTCCTATATTTTAATATTTTTTCCACAAGATTTTGGTGGAATACTGAAAGGCATGGCTGCAGACTGTAGCATAAAAGTAAGCACTAATTTCTTTCAACACATATTAGAATGAGTCTATAATGAATGAGATGTTAAAAAGTGCTGTAGCTTAAAATGAGTAGTAACACAAATATTTTCTTTCCTGTAATGATCTGTTAAAAAAAATAAACATGTTGCCATAAATCTCTCCTTTCTGCTGTTCATTGTTCATTTTACAAAAGCAGAACACAAGAATGAAAAGTAAGTTCTCATTTTAATCCTGACTTGCTTTTCAACGTTGGCTGCTCATTATTGCAGAAGGTATTCTGATTTCACTCAGTGTTAGTAAGCTGTTACATCTGAACAGCTCTTTTACCAGTGTTCAGAGACGTCACAATTGGACTACAATAAAGGAATTAGAGACAGGTTTTTTTTTATACCTGGATTTTAGGCTTCCATTCTATGCATTTAAATCCAATACAATGAATTAAAAGATGCTTGCCATTTAAAAACCTTTCTTTCTGTTTTGTTTCAGAGAGCAGAGATGGTTTTAAACATGCAGTGTCTATTTTCAAAGCAATTTCTATATCGGTTAAAACACGCATCGTGCAAATAAAAGAATGATTTGCATTGTTGTTTTCCTGTAGTATAATGCAGAACTAACTGGGTACTTAATTTTACAAATGTCAAATTCTATAGTCATTATTCTTCATGTTTTGCACTGGCCATGGTCAAGTTACAAATCTATACTATACTACTGTTGCAATTGTAGATCTTATCTTTCATCAATCATTGATGTCTCAGATTTCCTTTCCTGCATTTCGACTTCGCAGGCTGACTGTAGGGGTTGGTGCTTGTGCAAAAGGCTTATGATATGAATCTACAACAAATGCAGACTTTGACTTTCCTTTTCTGTTTACTGTTAAAAGAGAATGCATGTACTAAAGGATTTATACACACACTACGATATCCCATACTACAGCTTGTACGCAAAATTGTTATAATACCTAAATGAAATTGAAATTATAAACAAAAGGGCCCACAGTCATTACAGTTCAATTTCAGACTCTGTCTAAGCTTAATGTTTACCAAAAACGCTCTATAAGCACTTATCCAATATCTGTTAGAGCTGAATTTAGAATAATAAATTAACCCTGGCTTATAACAGATGTTAAGTACATTAGGCTTGAATTAGGACTCAAAAACAAATCAAAATATTTTTATGGAGATGCTTACGCAAGGGTGCTATTATGGCATTTTGTGTTTTTCAGTATGTGTGTTTTTTTAATTCAATGTTTTCACATAAACCACACAAACCATATTTTCCACCTGTCAAAGTCAATGGGACCGTTTCGCAAAAAAACAATGTTCTTTTAACCCAAATGTGTTTTGATTAAAGCTTGCTTAATATTCATAAAAGGGTACCCGACCGGTGTAAATCCCTTTTTCTGTGTAATTGTATGCTGTTGCGGTGTAAAACGATGCTGTAGTAACACCCTCTGAATAGATGGGAAGTGGATGTTATAAGAGATGTTATTATTCATCCATAATAATCAGCTATTTGATGATTCTCAATCTGGCTTTAGATCAGGCCATAGCACCGAGACTGCTTTAATCAAATTAATAGAAGAAATCAGGATGACCATTGATAATGGAGGATAGGCAACCCTTGTGCTTTTTGACTTATTGGACGCATTTGACACAGTCAACCATAATTTGCTGATCTCCTAGCGATAGGGATATAAGGTTAAGCACTCTTGCTAATAAAATCCTTTCTATTAGTGAGAACTCAGACATTGGCCCCAGATCTCTATGTCTCTGACACCTTTTCTCTCCCATGTGGGGTTCCACAGGGCTCGTCCATCAGCCCAACCCGGTGCCAGCAAAGGATTCCAACATGGGTGAAAGATATCAAAGCTGCATGCTAACAATCAGCAACTAGATAAATAATGATTGCTTGTGACTTAATTCTGATAAGATGGATGTCATCCTGTTCGGGAACCACCCCATGTTTTGTGCCCTGTCATGGTGGCCAGAAGAGCCGGGTATGCTCCCAGTTCTGGTTAGGAAAGCAAAAGATTTGGGAGTCGTGGTGGGCAATGAGCTTACCTTTAAAGAACAAGTCAGTGCAGTGACTTCATCAGCATTTCACATTTTGAAGACAAGTAAGAAAGTCCTCTCATTTATTCAAGGAGACTCTAAGAAGACAGTAGTCTCTGCTCTTATGCTATCTAAAAAGGACTACTGGAATGGTCTTTATCTTAACATGCAGAACCAATAATTGAATAAATTGCAAGTTCTTCAGAACGCCACAGCCAGCCTGCATACCAAAATCCCTAAATTTCACACAGCCAGACAAGCTCTGCGCAATCTACACTGGTTCCCCATTAGACAGCACAGTAAATGTATAAGCCTTGTGAATTGCCTATAAGGCTCTGAGGGAAGGACCAGCCTGCCTGAAAGAATTTTTAAAGAAATATGAGTCAGCTAGATACCTGCGCTCATCTGGTTATCCCTAGGATATATAGAGGCAATTGGGGAGGCAGAAGTTTTTTATTGGGAACAGCCAAACTGTGAAACAAACTGCCCCTAAATATCAGAGCCATGCCTAACTTATTAGCTTTTAGAAAGGGCACTCAAAACATGGCTCTTTGTCTAATCTTTATGTTGACCTTTGCTTTTACTTCCAGAGCTAGCATCTTGACACCTCTGGGTATTTGTGCGCTTAACACATTTTATTAACATAACATATTGTGAGTTTGTGAATGTCTGCATTCACAATAGTTTCTAACATTCCCAAACTGCTCTGTAAACCTTTCCTACCATGGAATTGGTCAGTGATTAGCTTTTAAGGACTAGAGTAAAATGGAACACCCACAACTCCATGGGGCTGTAATGAAACAGGTTGCTTCACTGGGAAAATATTTTCCTAATGGAGAAAAAAATAAATACAAATCAACTGCCCAGAGTGTGCAATTGTACTGTGAGTGGTATTCATAAAAGGGTATTCATCTGGTGTAAATCAATTTCCTCCTGTAAAATTCCATGCCATAACTGTACACATTTATGCTGAAGTAACTCCATCACAAAATGTGAGCGGTGGATGTGACATTAGGTGGTTATCATTTTGAGGTTGTGAATGTCTACAATGGCATCAGTTTATAATCATTCTCAAACAGCTCGGTGACCGTTTTCTATCATGGAACCTGACAGTAATTTGCCTATACAAATGGCTGGAGTAAAATGGAAGATCCCCCCCCCCCAAACTTCATAGGTTGCAGTGAAACAGTTTGTTTTCAAAGGCAGCATATTGTCTTGTGGAGAAAAAAATGTGCCACTGACCTTAGGCTTTCGCTTACCCCAGTGTGCATTTGTACTGCGCATGTAATTCCGCATTGTAGGAATACTAACAGCTAAAGAAGTCCCAGTAGCTAGCACAGCTGCAACTGACAGAGCTTTCCCTACTGGAAATAATTGTAAATTCCCAAAACTCATACATCAACACCTGTGCAATCTAATAAAGGTGAGGCTGTAGGTGTACAACTTTGTTTTATGGATGGGGTCCAATCTTTTTAACATAAGTGGATATCCAGGAAACAACAGCACATCCTCTTGTGCAAATTGTGGGCTCGGTTCACAAATTTCCTTGTAAGTTTAACTTATGTGTGCAAAAGTTGAATCTGCTTGTAAATCCCAGACCCTGGTTCAAAAATCAGGATCCGGGGATATTTCCTTGTAGCAATTGCATTTACTGGTGCAGAAATTGTTCTGGATATCCATATTTGTAAACATAAGTATTTGTGAAGGAGGGTGGGGAAATGGGTTGACCTATAGGAGTACCGTGGAAGTGTGCAACTCAAACAGATCTTCCTTCAATACAAGATGCAATAACCTAGTTAGTCCCAGACATAGGCAACACAGAACTGCCCCCTGCAGTCAGCATCCTGACAGCCAAACTGGAGGCCCTCCTCCGAGAAGTAAGATCACTCACCTGTGCTACAAAAACACTTGTTCCACAGTAGCATCTCTCAGGGACACAGGGAACAGTTATTTATTCATCCTATGCAAAGACTTCTAGATCTCTGAGTAACATAGAACATTGCGCTTGCAAAACCACAACCACTCTCACTAAAAAAAGACACTGAGGGGCTCATTATGATTGTGGGCGGACATCAGTCCGCCCGCCATCGTTGCGGTGCTGGGACCACCCGCCAGACGTGCGGCGGTCCCACCACTGCAATTAGTATGCGCCCACCATAACGGCGGGCACATCCAGGGCATTTAACATTGCGGACGGTGCTGCTGGCTGCAGCACCGTCCGCAATTTTACAGTGCAGGGAAATGCAAGGGGGTACCATGGGTACCCCCCTAGTGCACCCCCCCTGCCAACACAGGGTGGGCCCGCAACGGGCCCCCGAATCCAGCCTCTGCCTGTGTTTTCACGGTGGGATGGCTGCTGCAAAAAGACAGGCAGAAAGGGATATCCTAATCCCTAAGGCGGTGCCACCACCGCAATGCTGGCCTGTGTTTTAGTTCCGCAAAGCGGGCGGAAAAGGACCGCCTTGCGGAACCGTGGCAGATGGACTTTCCGTCCGCCGGGGACAGATTAGGATTCCCACCGCCATCCCAATTCGGCAGTGGGAATATCCTGTGTGATGGCCGAAGGACCGCCACCGCCGGGCCTGCGGTGGCGGTCCTTCCACCATCCTAATGACCTGCTGAGGACCTAGTTCAAGACCATGGGCCTTATTATGAGTGCGTACCTACGTTGGGGGTCCGACCGGCGCAAACACCGCAGACACTGCCAGGATCTTGGAGCCAATTGTGCAGCAAAGGTGAAGGCAGAAGTAAATGGCGGCGGTGCCGAGGCAGGTACCACCGTCGGGATTACGACTTCCTTCCTTTTCCCACAGATGTTTCATGGTGGGAAACCCACCATGTAAAGGATGGGAGAAAGGGAAGGGAGGGTCCCCAAATAAGACCCCCGGGCGATTTGGCCAGTGGGAGTAGTGCATTGGGGCACATGTCGTGCCCCCCTCTCCATGCACTGTCGTGCATGCACTGTGTGCTATGCACGACAGTGCATGACACAGTGCACAGATGTGCAGAAGGTGCTACACCACAGCAGCATGTCCTTCTCAATGGCTGAGCCATGCTGTCGCCATGGGACCGCCGACCTGTTGGTCCACTCGTAATACGGCAGTCTTAACACTGCAGGCTTTGCAGTGTTCTCCCGAATGCGGCATCACGGTCAGGCGGACAGACTGCCGATATCGAAATCAAGCCCTGTGACAAAGAAATACCCTTCATGAAATCTGAAAGGGTAGACTTCATTCCACTCATTAAGAGTAAAAGAACTACATCCTATACCAGAAAATGTGTCAACCACAATAACATAGAAGACATGAAAGCAGCAAAAACAACTGTGATCAAGACTATAAAATGTTGCCTTAACTGACTATTTTAGTTGTCGATCAACCGTAAAGCACAAGATTATCATCAGGGCTCTCATCATCTACATTGTCTTAGCCATCCATTTCCTCACAAAGTGAATTGGTATGGTCAAACTACCTGTACTGTCAACATATTGTGGTTAATAATGTTGAAGGTCAGTTTTTGCCATGTTTGACAGTGATATCTATGTTAAGAATTCAAAAAATTCTATAAAATATTTTTGATGCATAGAAAATGTGTATACATGTGTTTATAGGTAAGTGTTAAGTTTTTTAAAAATAAGTAATTTTCGGTCATGGGATTGTTGTTGGATTTATTGAATGATTGTGTCGTTGGTGTATTCCTTTAAATAATTTTGGTATATAACTCAGTAAATAATTAATATTTCTATTTTTCTATTATTGTGAGATTGGGTGGGTAGTGTAATGTACCTTATTATATATTAATGACCTTTTCTTCATTAATTTTGGTATAATTCTATTAGTATGTTCAAGCTATTTAATTCACTATGTTAATTCATTTAGACCCCACCGAATATATCTAATTATCATAATGTTTGTGGGACTGATGTCACAATAGTAAATCTTACCCCCACACAATATATGCAATTATATTTATGGAAATGGAGTTACAAAAGTAAATATGCAGGTAACTATATGGAGGGAGGGTGGAAGTGGGGACATGTGATTTGTAGTGTAAATTAGATTAATCTGTGTGAAATCGATTTCAAATAATCCAAATGTGGATGTTTGTGAATAGGTTAACTTTGTTTGATAGGATTTCTTGCATTTGTTTCATTTGCTTACAATATTTAGGATGTAATTTATGGGCAATAGATTGTTTTTACATAAATAGTGGTAGCTGTGTTCCTTTAAGAATCTCTTTTAATTAGTACCAGTATGTTAGTGCTTTTCACATGTACCTTAGAAGGAGTTATGTTACCCTTCCATTGCATTATTTGTTTTGCCTCTTGCTTCAGTGTGACATTCCACTATCTTATGTGGAAACTGGGTTGGCACCTGTGCCCTGGCTAGCGCATTGCATCCAACCCAGGTGTCTTTGAACTAGTCTAGAAAGAGCTTATGTTTTCTTTATTAATTTTGTAGAATTAGCAGTCAAATAGTCGGTCCTGGTGTCTAGTTAGCCCATTAGGCGGTATGAAGACTAGGAATATATATTTTTTTTAATTCTCAACTCTTATTAGCTATTTGTTGCATGATCTATGATTAGAGTAGATTTTTGTAGATGTCTCCATCCTGTCTGATTAAAACAAAACTGTGTTTCTGGGTACATTTTTAAAATAGTAAGTAACATTGACAGTTAAAAGTCCATTATGAGGTTTTGATGCACTATACATATAAATTTGTGATAAGTGCTAGTGTGCTTACTAAATGAGAGAGCAAACAATAAATGGATATCATTATTTTTTTGTACTGGCCATAGAATGTATATATTTGGCTGAAGGGTGATGGGCATGATTTAAATGTACCTCCCATTAGCCAAATGGTACATTGTGTCATGGTTAATAAATTGTTAGTTGTTCAGAATACAATTATTCTTCTGGCATGATTAAGACTTTCATAACAATTAAATTCATCTTTTAACTATGTTTCGCAAAGGTGAGGGGGAATATCTATATCTAAAAATGTTCTATGTGATGCACAACTTGCCTCTCAGCTCCAATGTCCTTCTTATTGCTTCTATAATTTTGGGATTGAAGGCATCTGTTTTACAACTTGTAATGGCACATTTGGGGCGTAATCTTTCATTATTGTCCCAGTAGGTACTGCAGAACTTGTGGATGCCTCCTTTATGTCTTATGCTATGTTTGTAATTTCAGTTTCAATCACTGAAGGCCGGGTGGTTGTGGTCTATTATATGTATCACATTGTTGTTTATTTTCGTGGCATGACAACAGCAACCATTTGAGTAATGTTTTATACATTTAGCATAGCTGTACACATTTGTTGTGCATTACTTTGAGTAGGTATATTCCACATACTTTAATGAGGTTTGGGATGTTGCATAGGTTGCTTAGTTAGATATTACAGGATCGGTGAATGTTGTAAATTTAAGAGAAATAGCTTGCTTGTATGACTCTTTTCTGGAGGGATATTGTGTGCTTAGTTGTGTGTTTTAGTTTTTTCTAACATTTATCTATATTTTCTTAGTAATATGTGTGTCATCGAAACTTTGGCTATTTTCATTTATTTTAACTTTTCTTGATATTTGTAAATTAAATTTTTCTGTATTTTGAAAAATATTGTGTATGTAAATATATTTGTTGTTAATATTAATGCAATTTAATGTGCTTAAAAAATACACATTTTTGTAGTCTGTGTGTATGAAACAATATTTTTGTATCACAATATTTTTGTTGTTGATGTGCCATACAACCACATAAATTATCTTATCAAAGCTAAATCTACTCATTCCACCAGAGTACCACATCATCCATCAACCATGGAGTGGTTTACAATTCCCCCAAAGAACATATTAAATGCAAGAATATAAAAATGATAAATTGATTGGAAAATAAAAGTATTTTAGTTGAGAACAAAATGAGTGACTGCATTCCCACAAAAAAATAGCTTCCACAGCTTAACCAGTATACAAAAGATGGAAATCTTCATAACTGATGAACTCCTAACATTTTAAGAGGTCAAATTAACTGGTGTCAATATATATCAAAGTGGAAAGGGATTGTCACCCAGGTGTATCGGCGGGACCCTTGCATGACATGGATAAATTAGTAGGATCCTCACCCGCTAGTACCACCAGTGGCATGTTTCATCATCGGATCCTCACCCACTGCGAGTGGGTGGGCTCAACATGGTTTGTAAACGAACGCTTGCTAAAACCTAAGTGCAAGTTAAAAAACCCTTCACGATTCTAATTCTTGTTTATTAATATGGTCCTGTAGCCAGGATAGAAACAGTGTGATGTTCTATGAGTGCAATGACCCCTAACATCTTCAGCTCAGTAAGGTCAACATGTTTCAGCCTGTTACAAGTGCCACTCAGTGTCAGCAGGTTTTCTTCAGGAGAAACTAAATCTATAGATTTTCTACAGATTGTGTAAAATACCAACTCCTAATGCTGGTTTACACAGTACGCTAAACATGGAGCATGCAGTCTTACAGACCATATAGGACATTTTCCCTCTAATGGTCCATGACTCCTAAAAATTCAGGCTGCATTAGGTAGTGGTGGTGGGGCGATCCCTGCTGTCACAGTTATACCAAGGGACATTTTCCTCCCTTACACCTATTCAGCTCCCCACATTCCTCCGATGATTGCAGGGAGCTGAATAGATGCAAGGGTTTTAGGAGTAAAATGAGAATATTTAGGGAAAATTATTTTAAAATGAGAACAAATAGAAAGGACAGTGGCCTCTATGCCCTTTTTCCAATAGGTAGTTGGATATTGGCGGTTGATTCACAAAGGCATGTAAGATTAACTAAAAGAGTACTTCTGCTGTTGTAGTGCTTTCCCTACTCATAAATGCTTTTGTGAATCAGCCCCCAAGTGTTTCGAATCTAGACCGCCTGATTGCTACAGAAGGGAAAATTAAGAATGAACTTATCTTTGTTGATTGTGCAGATCAGTTCATTATCCCCTTTCTCAAACATCCTAACTTCGGACCAAAACAGGGGATCACAGTCTAACATTGAGTTGGCGACCCAAAACATTGATATAGCCCCATCCCTGGGGTTCATCCTACCAAACCAAGGGGCATATTATCAAGGCCAGGCGATAATTATCGCTCAGCGCTCTTAGCGCGAGCATAATTATCACTGGCCAACTCTGAATTTTATCGCGGAGATAGCCTGCTATCAGCAACGCTTATCTCCAAAGCGATACAATTCAGAACGCAAGCTGCCAACTGTGCGATTATCGCTGGAAATACAGCGATAATCGCACAGGGTTTGGTGATAGCTTGCTGATAGGGCAAGGCATACTTAGCCGTGATATCCACCTTACATAGGATATCATGGCTAAGTCAGTTTCAAAGCAGGCGTAAGGAAAGTAGCGATAACAGAGGTTATCGCTACTTTTCTTGTCGCTATGCTTCTTAGCGTGAGGCTTGATAATAGGAGAAATGTCGCTTAGCGACATTTCTCCCGTTATTTAGAGGAGGAATGCCCACTTTGCATCTCATTAGAGATGCAAAGCTGGGCATTAAGGGAAAGGGCGAAGAAGCATGGATTCATGCGTTAGCGTGTCCTTGCTAATAGGGCGTTAAAATTATCGCCGCTTTTCATCCGAAAACGGACGCAAAAGCAGCGATACATTTTTTATCGCATCGTTGATGATATGCCCCCAAGAAGGCAATAGGCCCGAAAATCAATTCTCATATATCATGAAAGAGATCATGGACACAGCAATCCTTAAAAACTAAAAATAGAAAGTCTAAAGCATTGGCACAATGATACACAAGGGAATTGAACAAAGAAAGAATGGTTGCTGGAGCAACAAAACACATATGGCAATGTAATTCCCCTGGTCTCCCTCCAACAATAGCAAAACTAGAAAGACTTTTGTGATAGTAAAAAAACAAATACACAATATCCCCATGAGAGCCTCACCAAATACTGTGTTAAAATACCTTCCATAAGGAAGGATGAAAAAGTATAACCCTCCCTAACACCCCCTTCAGAAGACAAATAGTTAATTGATATCACCCCGAAATCCAAGGTAAAGTGATCATCATTCAGAGTAATATCCTGCTCCAATCAAAAATTGTATCCACAATAGCCAAGAAAAAAGCATCTTCTGATTTTTGGGAACACATACCCTATATGTTTCTCAATGGGATTGCATTGCAGTCTCATCATATTAAACCAACTTAAGCAAGAACCTATTGTCACAAGAATCAGTCCCAGATTGCCTAAAAATATGCTAGGTCTGCCCCTTAGACCAGGACCAGACTGTGAGTATTTAAACAATTTCTGCCCAGTTTCCAGTCCACCAGTCCTTTGAAGAGGCCTTGAGAGATACGTAGAACTCAAACTCAAAGCTAGAAGAACTTGCTTGAAGAATTTAAATCTGTCTGCAAATCAGAATCCAGAACAAAAACAGCAATGTTAAAATAGCAGGTGATGCACTCAGCATTCTAAATAAGGGTGACCTCTGGTTTCTCACCCCTCTGGTTCTGCCAGGAGGTTTTTACAGCGTAGATCACTCCACTTTTCCTATAATTGTTAATGCTGGAAAGGGATTGAGGAAAGCAGCCATCGGATGGTTCTTTTTATACCTCAACACAAAAATTGTGAAACACTCCATTACCTGAGTACTCTAGCAGTCCGAAGAGGTGTCTCAGAAGGGTCCATTCTGTCTCAGACTCTCTTTAATCTGTATATGTACCCACCTGCACCATCCCTCAAATACTAAAACATTGCATGCTATTTTAAGGTGGATGCTAGTGAGGTCTATTTTAAAATTGCCTCTCCTAGAAACACTGAAATATCAGCCCATGCTGTAGCTGACATCCATTCCTGGATGAGAATACTCCACCTGAAACCTAGCCCACTAAAGCAGACTTTCTTCCTATCCCACCCCCAATGAATACATCCCTGTTTAATCCTGGTGTCTGCTCGATGATGAAATGCCTCCCCACCATTGCGAATAGTGCTAGATCAATGAGCAGTGGGTCCTGGACAAGAATATGACCCTAGAAGCACTCGAACGCTCGGATGCATTAAGGATGCTCGATTGACCACATGTAATGGCTGGAGTTAAGCCTTCATAAATTTACTGGCAGCGGATTTTCGCTGATTTATTGTCGTGCCGGCTCGGGGCTCTGATAGTTTACATTTTTTCACAGATTCCATATTTGACTAAGACGCGGTTTGTAGCGTCAGATACTCTACGTCATTCACATGGCGGCATGTTTTAGGTCTGTTTCACAGCACCATTTGGTTGACTACATTAGCTGGATAACCGTGTTAAAATCTTAGTTTCACCTTCTGGTTGACTACACACGCTGGATTATTGTGCTGGGAATGTAATATCGAATCGTGTCGGAATCAACCGTTTCACTTTTTTCTATTCTGTGACATCTGCTCTTTCACTTTGTTCTGTTCACTCCGTGCGTTTACGTCGGGCATGAGGGATTCACCCACTTTTGATCAGTTATACTCTCCCTGTTCACCTCTTACTTTGGACATCTGGCTTTTCACATTTTTCGTTTCACTCCGTGGGTTTACGTCGGGCATGAGGGATTCACTCATCGTTTGATCAGCTTTACTCTTCCTGTTCACTTCTTTCTTAGGTTTAGTTATTTTAGAAGCATGACATTTTCTTCGCTTCATAAATATGGTCACCTCATCGATAGTGAGGCGATTATGTTGGAGGTTGTTTCTATGCCTCGAAACATTGATTCTTCTTGTTAATGTTTAGAAAACGATTCCCTGGAAGAAGGCTTTCTACCCGAAATGCATCGGGATTATGGGACTATTGCTCATTAAACGAATGGAGAAAGTTTCATAAGGAGAATTGTTTTGAAGCCAATTGCACCATTATACAAGTTCACACTTGAAATGCAACATTGTGATCAATAAAAAAAGATTTACTGACAACGAATATCTTTTATTGGAAGGATTGAATTATTTTGTAACTTTACAGGAAGGGTTGTCAACCCTAAGGAGTGCAAAGTGGGGACGCTGTTTATGGTTTACACTGCGCTTTGTTCATGACTACCGACGACACACATGCCCATGGGGCAAGAAGAACACACAGCTGTGGTGTATGCTCTGGAAAGTGAGGGGAATGGGATCTGCAGCCAAGTGACACAACAGCCATAGATATCTGAGACACAGAGGTGTACATATAGCCAAGCTGCAGGAGACACACCTTATGGCCGCCGTAGATGGCACAGACAGCCATACGCCACCTCTTATTCTGCATATGCCCAGGGTGAACTGATATGGTTGAGAGCTAGGACCCGCTTTGAACCCCTGCAAATGCTGGTGGACGTGAAGGGGCAATATGTGCTGGCGAAGGACAGGTTACTGGGGAACGAAGTGACACTGGGAAGCATATGCACACCTAGCCATGATCCCTTGCAACTGGGACAACCGGTGGATGGAGACCTGCTGGCAGGTGGGGATTATAACTGTGCTACCGACGTGCTCCTAGACCGCTCCATGCCCCCTGTGCCAGGAACAGCTGCCCATAAGATAATGACTGACTTCTGGGAGTGGCTCCAGCATCGGGAGTTGACAGATGTCTGGCATTCACAACATGGTTGGTAGCGAGATTACTCTTTCTAGTCCCACATATATTCCCTATATACATGACTGGACCAGTTGCTATGCTCTAGGAGATTGTGTCCCGACACCATCTTCACAGAGTACCTAGGGCGCACCCTATCTGACCACGGCCCCTTACTCCTGGGGCTCATGCTGTTAGGTGATAGGCCAGCTATCCCGGCATGGCGCCTTCAACCGATGGCACTAGAAGACCCATGCTATGGGGGAAACATTACAAACAAACATTGTAAAGTATTTTGAAAAAATCCAGGTTACGGCATCATCAACCCTCTTGGATTGAGAAGCCTTTAAAGTTGTAGACCGAGGCCATTGCATGGGGCAATATGTAGGTGTCAGCAAATAACTTAATTCAGAACTATGCACACTGGACACTACACTCCACACATTTGGCAACACCTTGGGGCCAGACCCCATCAATCACCAGCTTTTACTTAACACAAAGGAACGCTATCACACCATTTTAGAAAGATTGCGATGCCATGACTGCAAAACCTATGTAGAGAAAACACATAGGGACTCATGTAGGTAGCCAAATACCGGTCGGTAACGGCCGATTTTCGGTAATTATACCGTTACCGACCGGTATTTTGGCTTTTGGTATGTAGGGGGAGTATTTCTGTATTCGGAATATACCGATTCGGTAAAATTACCGATTCGGTAAAATTACCGATTCGGTAATTTTACCGCTTCGGTAAATTCCGAATACAGAAATCAGATGTAGGGGGACTGTGTGGTGTGTGTGGGGATTCGTTATTTACCACCAACTAATAGTTGGTGGTAAATGACGAATATGTGTGTAAATGCATTATTTTGCCCGTAGATGTGTGCAATGTGGCAGACACACATGCCCTCAGGGCATGTATGTGTGCCACATGTGCACACATGGCCGAATCAGGGGTGCAACAGGGTGTCAATGTGACACCCTGCCACCCTTGCATGTGCTCCCCCATTACCGAATCGGTATTTACCGATTCGGTAATGAGGCATACCTTCCCATCAATGGGAAGGTATGCCTCATTACCGATTCGGTAAATACCGATTCGGTAATTACCGAATTATTCTGATTCAGTAATATTTACCGACCAATTACCTACATAGCATTTACCACTTCATAAATACCAAATCGGTATGATTCGGTATTTATGAAGTGGTAAATGCAAGCCCACCTACATAAGGCCCATAATGAGGAAGGCAAATCAGGGAGTCTTTTAGTGTGGCTGATTCACCCCGAATTGCAAGGTGCACCCATCACACACCTGACCTCAGCCATGGGGACACATATTTATTCCCCATGGGTATAAATGGTGAGTTCAGACAATATTGTGAGACCTTGTATTGCAGCCCTGAAGCCCTCCCAGACAATTTGTAAGCTGTGTTTTTTGATCAACTCCCTCTTCCAACATTGATGCCTGAGAAGAGAAAAAGCATAGGGGGCCCAGTGACTGCCCATGAGATTAGACAGGCCATTAAGGTAATAGCCACAGGCAAGACCCCTGGCCCCTACAGATTACCAGTGGAGTTATATGTGACTTACGTGGGCCTGCTGGCCTCTAGGTTGGAGGTGCTATATGCTGAGTCCTTGATGGAGGGCTACCTACAAGATACTACACAAAATGAGGCTGTCACCCCGCTCCCCCAAACTGAAATCCCTGGGTGTCAAGTCTCTGCTTTTGGCTGCTGTCCATGCTCAACATGGACTTCAAAATCCTGAGTAAGACCCTACCCACTAGATTGCTCCCCTATATGCTGGTCCTGGTAAATGGGGACCAGAATAGCTTCATCCCGCTCCGTAGCACATCCCTTAATCTCAGGAGCCTCTACCACATCCTCTACCACCCTGAGGTCCAAACCCTACCAGAGGCAATGCTTATGTCGGTAGACCTCTAAAAGGCCTTCGACTCAGTGAGATGGGATCACTTGAAGGAGCTTATGCACAAGTTGGGTATGGGTGAGGACCGGATCAAGTGGATCTCCCTGCCATTTTTGGGACTGACTGCATGGGTTAAGACTAACATATCATTTCCACTTACGATGCTGTCTCCCTAGGCACAAGACAAGGCTGTCCACTGTCGCCCGACTCTTTGCCCAGGCCATTGAGCCATTGGCAGATATTTTTCAGAGGGAGGGAAGAGTAGTAGTAACCTGGCAGATGGCCATGAACACGTTATTTCTATATATGCGGATGACTGCCTCCTTTACCTGTCCAGAGGCTCCATGGGAGCCAGAGAGGCAATCAGGCACCTGAACGACTTTGGGGTAATAGCGAGGCTGAAGGTCAATTGACCCAAAACATGCCTGTTACCCTGTAATCAAGAAACTCCTGCACTGATGGGTCTCCCAGCAGGGCTTACTTGGTCTCCAGTGACATTCAAATACCTGGGTGTCCAGGTGTATCATCATCTAGATGATATGAGTGAAGGCAACCCTGTCAGAGCATTGCGATACCTACGGCCCTGTGTCACTTTCTGGAAATCTCTGTGCTTACCACTTATGGCTCGTGTTTCAATCTCCAAGATGATGATGCTCCCACGGTTGTGTATTTTTTTGCTAATCTCCCAGTTAAGATTTCTGGGTGTGGTTCCGACGGCTGGACGTCCTGCTCTGACAGCTGGTGTTGAACAGGGGCCGCCATAGGGTGTAACTTGAAGTGTTGAGGCGTCCGCCTACACACGGTGGGCTTGGGGTTCCGGACTTCAAACTGTACTATAGAGCAGTACAGCTGCAATGGGTGGCCAAATGGCTTGATGGCATTCACCAGGCCGCCTTGGACCTTCTAGGACCGACGCCGCATCAGTGGCTATAACTAGCTAAATTAATACGCCCTGATGTGCTGATATCTCAGCCAAGAAGTTTGTTGAAGGTAGCCTTACATAGCTGATGCTGTGGCACTGTAAGAACCCACAGGGCACCATTGTATGCACCGGCAATACCGCTGGTGGAGCTGTCCCATGGGACCCTGGTCTGTTGCTTCACCATGGCCCATCTTCCGTCCTGGACTTCAGCCGGCGTGACAACAGTAGGGCATTGCAGTGAGATGGGTGCTCTTATTCAGTTGCAGGAGTTTTTTGAGCAACATGCACTGCCCAGTGGTCAATTTCTCATGCATGAGGCACTGGTGTGGTCTTACACAGGCTTATTGGATTTGGTAAAGGAGGAGTCCCTGCAACACTCTGTACTTCAGCTACTACTCTTCCTTGGCTCGAAGCAGCCTCAGGGGACATGGTAATACAGAGCACTGAATTGCATGGGACAGAGACTACTGGTGGTTCTTAGGGACCGATGGGTAGGCATCCTGGGTCATGAATTACTTATAGATAATGGGACAGAATCTTAGTATACCCCAAGAAAAATTCTTGCAACAGTAGATTGAAATACATACAATTCAATCTCCTACACATGACTTATATTACTCCACACAGGCTGAGGGTTATCTACGGTGGGAAAGTCCAGGAGTGCCCGAGGTGCCAATCACCTGCCACCGATTTTCACCACATGACATCGGGATGCCCATCCCTTCAGATTTATTGGAAGGCGGTTCTGTTTACCTCCAACTGCTGTCGGGCATGCCTTGCCCAGCACAATAGAAACATGCGTCTTGAGGAGATTTCTCAACCCAAAGCACACAAAGTAAGCACAACATTTTTAGATTTGGTCCTTGCATTAGCCAGGCACAGAATTGTGCTTACGTGGAAATCAAAGATAGGACCAGTGTTGGAAGTATGGGCAAAGAATTTTACCACTTTGGCTAGGGTTGAGGAAAGCACACTCCGGCGAGAGGAGGCTCGGGGCATCCTGAGATGTCTTATAGCAGGACTGTGGGTGGAGATACTTGGGAGCTGGGAAAACCAAGATGAGCACATGGTCTCTGAGAATAATAATTAAAAGGACGAGGACTTGGAAGGTGAAGGGAGCGATGTGGGGTTGGGTGGACTCAGGAACAGCACCCCACAGGACTGCGGCTAACTACTCGAGGGGATGAGTACTCCTAACTTACATCAGGAGCGGCCCATGCAGGTAAGAACGGTGGGGTGGGGTGGAGGGGGAGTCGAAAGATGACGACGAGGAAAAATAAGATAGAAAAAAAAGAAAACCACTTACTTTGCACTCGCTGCATTGCCGAGTCAGCGATGTGGTGAGCGCAAGGTAAGCGATTTTCTTTTCTTGAAATTTTATTTTCCCTCTTCGTTTTCTGTAGACTTCCCCCACCCAGCTGCTCTTAGCTGCACGGGTTGCTCCTGCCTTACATAGAAAGTTATAAACTGTAAACTGTCCCTGGACGTGACATAGATTGTGGTATTGGATGTACTATTGCTCCCTCACATAGCTCTGACGCACAAACACCTAGGCTGGACGGGGATTTTCAGAGGCCAGTGTCTGTCGATTGCTCTCCCTCTTGGCGTACTACGTTGAGGCACCCAGGGTCCAGCTCCTGAAAACGTTTTGTTTGTTATGTTTGTTTACACGTGTTTGTTAGTCATTAATTTTCTTTCCCCGAATCCCTCCTACCCTTGGCGCTAACTCAGAGTCTCTTAAACCTAGGACATACGCTCCCGGCTTAGAAACCACATAGCATACCACAAAAGCCTGAATTGACATGGACCAAAGAGAAACACACACTCAAATTAGCGACCAGCTTCATTTAATAACATAGCTGCTAGAACCAGAAGTACATGGGTTAAATGGAAGTAGGCGATCTTGGACAAAATTTAGCGCAATCGGTTCCTACATACTGTTGATATTTGCAAAGATGTGTGGGCTTGGATACTGAGACTATCATTGTAGTGCAAACATGTTGCAATGTTTTAAATGCCAATAAAGATATGTTTGTATATCATTATATTCCTTACTGTTCTTTGCTTTTATTGCTATTCTTTCAAAACACCTACCAAGTAACATGTAATACTTGTGCAGCGTAAGATATGCTCCGTATACTCTTCTTTGTTCGGTTTTGTAGTTTTTGTAATCTCTATCTTAAAAACACATGTGTGATGACATGCCCATGCCTCCTCCACTTCTAAACTTACTCCAAATAAAAGTAGGTGGTAGTGTTTCCTTAAGTGTGAGAATGTATTGCTATCACCCCATCCCTTTACTAAGTGCAAGGTATTTATTCAGATGGGAAAAATATGAAAAAATAATAGAAACAAATAAATGGACATATTTCCTAACCCACAAGTAAAGATTGTCTATCCACCAGTGGATTGTTCATTCTGTAGACAATCAAAAGAAGTAGGGATATGGAAAACAGACTCACAAATAAGTATGTACCCACATCATAGCTTTTTCTGGTGGAGGTCTGGGATCTGTATGAATAGAAGGTCATACATTTCTGTAATGTGTCAGCATACATCGGCATCCAAAACTTTTTATGTGAATCTGTTCCTTAGAGTTCACTTTTTGAAATGTTCTTTAAAACTTTTTATACACATATTTGTGTGTTTAAATATGTTCTGTGCACTGTTTTAAACAAAGTTCTGGACTATTTTGCAAGCAGTATTAATAATCCTCAGATTATGTGTATTTTTATCAAAGCATTCAACATAATTTTGTATAAAACGTGAATTTAACATTCATGAATGCTGAATGTTTGTACAAATTATGCTCAAAAGACTGTTACAATAATTTTAAATTAATTAGTAGGATGAACTTTCAACTGGACTTAATGTAATGGCGCTTCCTTGAAACTGATGTTTCGTTATTAAATGTTATTTAGCATTTTTTGGCCCAAATGTTTGTGCTAGTGCTCACGCAATGCAACATGATGTCAAAAATTGCTAAATTGTTTTGCTTCGCGCAAGCTCTCCTGTAAACTGTAATAAATGTGGACCCAAATTCATGCCATGCAGGTGCCTGGTGATCCTTTTGAAAAGCTGTCTTCCACTATTAAAAAAAAGCAGTAACCATTACCTGATGAAGCCAGAGACGTTTTAAGGCATGGGCACAGTGGGCTCTGGCCCAGGGTCCCTGCCATTTAGGGGTCCCCCTAATAGAGCCAGCTCTGTTCTGCAGTCTTGCCCTGATGACGTTTAATAATTCTTAAATAGATTGTTCAAAAATACCATTTTACTTTAATGTTTTTTGTTTTTTTGGGAACATTTTATTATTGATATATACATCGTGTACAGCCGGTCACTATCACTTACTGTTACAGTTATTCGTTGACATGACAAATAAAGCAACACCACAATACCAAAGAAGTAGAAGTATAAGTACATTTGTGCCCCCCACCCCATCAGAGGATCCTCCACCACCCTACATGGAGGACTACCCCAGGAGAGCATTCTGTCAGTGTATCAGTCACTCAAATCGGGATCTAAGTCTTCGGGTGGAGGGGTGCATATGTTTCCCCGAAATGTTTTCCACTTCCCCCATACTCGCATCCATTTGCGGGGGCATCCCCTATTAATAAAGACTGCCTTTTCCGCAACCATGGCGCTGTCTAGGTCCCAACACCACTGCTGGTATCTCCGTGGTTCGGGGGGGGGGGACAGCGAAGCCACGTACCTGAGTGACCGTGGCCAAAACTGCCCTCCAATATTGTGTGACATGGGGACAGTCCAATATTGTGTGGTAAAAAGTACCCTTGAGCCCACAACCCCGGAGGCAGAGTGGTGTATCAGCCCTCCCTATTTTATGTAGTGTAGTTCTATTGTAGTAAGTTCTGTGCAGTATTTTAAGTTGCACGAGTTTTAATCTGGAGGGAATCGCCACCTCCCGCGGGGACGCCAGCGCCTCCTGCCAGTCCTGTTCATCCATCTCTCCCACCACCCCCTGCCATCTCTCCCTAAGGTTATGTGTGGGATCCTTCTGGTTGTTGACCAACTTACGATATGTTAATGAGATTGCTTTTTTAGTGAGGAAGTCCGTCAGCAAACGATCCTCGAGTGGTGAGGACTCAGGGAGACCAGTGTCCGGAAGTATGGCCTTCGTCAGTGCATGCTGTATTTGCATGTACCGGTATTGTTCCGTCCCTGCAGTCTGATACGTTGCCTGCAGTTGAGCAAAGGGAACCACCCTGCCCTTTTTCTACAGGTCTCCAACCCTGGAGATGCCTATGAGATCCCATTTTGTGAAACCTTGCTTGTGCGCAGCTTGCCAAACCTGGGAGAGTCCCAAAGTGGCATATGTTGAGTTATTTCCCCATCCCAGCCTAGCGCACGCTGTGCCGTGAACCACACATGCATGGTGTGGGCCATGGGGCCGATCAGTGGGTTTTTCTTTGATTTGTCATATAAGGCGCCCAGGATCCCATTCGTGCCAAGAATGTGTCTGTCCATACGTAGAGCTGGTTCGTCCTGTGGGGCATGGAGCCATTGATTAATCACAATGAGCTGGAGGCCCAATAGTAGAATTAAACATCAGGCAGGGCAATTCCGCCATCATACCAGCTCCGTATTAATTTACACATAGCAATACGGGAAAGCTTTCCTTCCCAAAGGAGGTAGCCTACCTCCGCCTTGATGGATTTAAAATAGGAGTGGGGAACTGGCATGGGTGTGTTTTGGAGTGCGTACAGAAACCAAGGGAGAGCCATCATTTTAAACAACGCTGCCCTCCCCAGCAGAGTTAATGGCAGGGAGTGCCAGCTTTTAACGCCACTCTGTAGCCTCCTCAAAGGCGGGAGTAAATTACGTTCAAGGAATTGCATAGGGTGGGTCGTAATGTTTATACCGGGATATTTAGAACCGTCCTCTGCGATCTGTATCGCAGCATCCCGGGGCAGGCGTGGGGGAGGAGCTTTAAGTATATATAGCACCGATTTGGCCCAATTGATTGAGTAGCCGGAGACCCTACCATAAGATTCACAAATGTCGAGCAGACAATTAATGGACCGTCCAGGGTGCGACATGTATAGTAATATGTCGTCTGCATAAAGAGAGATACGGTCCTCCCAACCGTCTGCTCACCTCAGTCCCTGTATCACTGAGTCTCTCCGTATCCACACCGCTAATGCCTCTAGTACCAAGGCAAACAGTAGTGGGGAGAGGGGGCAGCCCTGTCTAGTCCCTCGCCCCAGAAGAAAGTCCTCCGACAATTGCCCATTGACCACCAACTGTGCCAGCGGCTGTGTGTATAGCAGCTGTATCCAGGCACAGAATCTGGGTCCGAAACAAAAATGTCGCAGCACCGCAAAGAGAAATGGCCACTCCACTCAGTCAAAGGCCATACTGACATCCATCGAGAGGATGACCGCCTCTTCCTGGATAAAGCGCCCTCGAGCCAGTACACCATGCAGTCTTCGAAGGTTCATTGCCGTGTTTCTGCCCGGCATAAAGCCGGATTGGTCTGGGTGTACGAGTGTCGGGAGATGGGGCTGCAGCCTGGCCGCCAGTGCTTTCGCCAGTATTTTTGCTTCCGCATTTAGGAGCGAGATCGGTCGGTAGGAGGTACACTCCTGAGGGGTTTACCGGGTTTGAGTATCGCTATGAGTGTCGCCACCCTTTGATCCCGGGGGAGTGTTCCGGACTTCAGGCTGGCTTGATACATTCTCAGCAGGTGTGGCACAAGCGTGTCTGCCTCCTTTTTTAACAGTTCCACTGGGACACCGTTAGGGCCCACTGCCTTCCCTGGCTGGAATCCCTTTTTTTTTTGTTGAAACATTTTTTATTGTTTTCATAGCAACAACTCAGTACAAACCCCGCTTCCTCCCCGGTCAAAGAATGTATTGCACATACAGAGTTACCAGCCAATATCCGGGAGAATAAGCTTCCAGCCCATACGGGCCCTCCCCCCTCCCTCCCCACCCCATGTCAGTGTGCCTCCTGTCTTTCTCCTCGCTCCTGATGTGCCCCCTCCCTGCCATAAATCAGACATGGGTGCCCAACCTCCACTAGAGAACCATGGCTTTCCCTCGCGCCTAGCCACACCCTTGTTTCCAGCGCTCGCTACTCCTCCCCTTCTACTCCCCGTTCACCGCCTTCTCCTGCCCGCCAGATGTGTCCCCCTCTGTCCCGTTGTTAGACATCAGCCCCTGAAGTTCCACCACCAGCGCCTCCCATGCACGGGCCGTCGCCAGCGCCTTTTCGTCATCCCTCCGAAGAGCTAATTGCAACCGGAGCGCACCCTCAGCCCCCGCCCAACGCGCAAAGGCCGCCCTCCACCGCAAGAAGCTAGGCCCCGTCCTGGACTTCCAGTGCATAGTCAGTTCCCTCTTGGCCATTATCAATCCTAAGTCATAAAACTTGCTAGTGACCTTCGTCCGGCGGGTGTGTGGGAACCAAAGCAGTAAACAGGCCCCCAGGTCCGGGTCAATAACACGGTCCGTCACCTGATTTAGGCAATCCATAACCTCTGCCCAATAATCACCCAACTGAACGCAGGACCAAAACATGTGACGAAAATCAGCACCCTCTCTTCCGCACCGCGGGCATTGCGAGTGCGCACCCCCAAAATATTGCAATATTTTAACCGGCGTCAAATATGCCCTGTGCAACGTAAAAAATTGAACCAACTGGAACCGGGCATTGCGCGTTCCCTTCCAGGCCCGCCGCACCAGCGTGATCCAGGTAGTCTCGGGGATCGGTTTCTCAAGGTCCAATTCCCACTTGCCCCTCAAGGCGGCAAGGGGCGGTAGGCCTTCCGACGACAGTCTGCGGTAGAGACAAGTAATGGCCTTGGACGTCCCCGCCGCCATCACTACATATTGGCAACCTGCAGCGACCGGTGGCTCCGAGAGCCCATCATTCCAGTGCCGCTGAAGGCTCGCTACCAGGGCCGCGTGAAGTAAAAAGTCCCCACGTGGGAGCCCATAGGAGTCCTGCAACTCCTGGAAAGGCAGCAGCACCCCCTCCCGGAATAAGTCGCCCACCATCTGCACGCCCAACTCCTCCCAAACAGCCAGCCCAGACCAGTCGCCTCCATGCGGGAACGCCGTACACATTCCCAAAGGAATCTCCGGGGCATAGGGGCGAGTTATCTCCGCCCTCCTCTGGCACCGGTTCCAACACAGCCGGAGTGTACGCTCCTCCATCGTAAGCAGGGCAAGGTCCAGCCTCTGCTGCAAGACTATGAAGGCTAGCACATGCCGCGGAATCAACCTGCCCTGTGGGCCCTCCGGGCCCCTGTATTCCCTGGCAACCGCCTGCGTAAGCCACTGGAGTTGGGCCGCCAGATAGTACCACTCGAAGTCCGGGACTGCCAGTCCCCCTTCTGCTCTCGGCCACCGCAGGGTGGTCAAAGCCACCCGCCTTCTCCCTGAGCCCCAAATGAAGCCCGTGGACATTGCCCTGAGCCGTTGGAAGTACGACGCAGGTACCCATATAGGTAGGGTGCGAAAGAAATAGAGGAGTCGTGGCAACGCCACCATCTTCAACAGCGCCACCCTCCCGGCGCACGAAAGTGGGAGCGTACTCCAGAAACTCATGCTACCCCGCAAGCCGCGAATGGCTCTGCCAATATTCCCCTCCAGCAAGTCCGGCTGGGTGTGGTAGATATTAACCCCCAAATATCGCAGGCAGCCCCCCTCCCATCGGACCAGTCCCAGTGACTGGGGGGCCCGGCCGCCCGGCCCCAGCGGGAACAGGCATGTCTTGCCCCAGTTGACCTTGAGCCCAGATAGGCGTCCAAAGGCCTCCAACAAGGCAGTCGCCCCACGCAGTGCACCCTCGGCATCCGCCAAATACATCAGCAGATCATCAGCATACAGAGAGATATAGTGGGCCTCCCCCTCAAGTGAACGCCTGCATAAGAACGCCCCAGTCGGGCATGCGCCACCAGTGGTTCAATAGCCAGGGCGAACAACAAGGGGGAGAGCGAGCAACCCTGCCTCGTCCCCCTCCGCACCGGGTAGGAGGCCGAAATGGTGGCCCCCGTCTTCACCCAGGCCGTGGCCTCGTTATAGAGCAAGGTGGTCCAGCGCACAAAGCCGTCCCCCAGGCCAAAAGCCCGCAACACTCGGTATAAATAGGGCCACTCTACACTATCGAAGGCCTTTTTGATATCAACCGACAGTGTGCAGGCTTCCGGATATATGTCCCGGTCCAGCTCCATCACCCGCAACAAACGTCGCACCGACGTGGCCGTGTTACGCCGAGGGATAAAGCCCGCCTGATCCGGGTGGATCAAGGCGGTCATATGAGTCAACAGGCGCGACGCCAAGATTTTACTCAGGATTTTGTAGTCCACCGTCAACATGGAGAGCGGGCGGTATGCCGTGCGTGCGCCAGCCTCCCCTCCCGGCTTCAACAGGGGCACCACAATTGCCTCTCGAGCGGAGGCCGGTAAGCGCCCAAGTCGCCAAGCCTCGCCGTAAAGGACTTGCAGCTGTGGCGCTAGCAGATCCGGGCAAGCCGCATAGAACTCAATGGGCAAACCGTCCACTCCCGGGGTCTTTCGCCTGGCCATATGCTTAATCGCTGCACGAATCTCGCCCAGGGATATAGCACCCCTGAGGTCCTTCTCCCTCTCCGGGTCCAGCCGGGGTAGGCGAGCCGCCACCAGAAACTCGGCCAAGCCTTCAGGTTCCCCCTGCATGGTGCTGTCATAGAGCCCTGCATAACTGGCAAACTGCTTATTGATCCCCGTCTGAGAATAGACCGGGACCCCCCCTGCCTCGACCAGAGATAATATAGGGGTACCGCGGGCCGTCGGGGACACCAACCATGCCAGAAGAGACCCCACCTTATCCCGTTCCGCATGCGCCCGGGTAAGGTAATCCTTATGATCAAAGCAGCGAAGCTTCTCTACACACACCGCCACGCCCTCACGCACCTCCACGACCGCAGGCAGCTCGCCCTCCCCCGCCTGATGCGCGCGCTCAGCCGTCCGCAGTCGGGCCTCCGCCCCCGCTACCTCCTTCAGCAAAGTCTTCCGCACGCCAGCGGTGGACGATATACAAACTCCCCGAACCACCGCCTTGAACGCATCCCATTCCGTCGCCCGGGTCGATGCCGTATCCGAGTTAGTCCTAAAGTACTGCTCTATGCAGCCGCTAACCTCCGCCCGGAAAACCGGGTCCTCCAGCAACAAGGGGTTTAAGCGCCATGTGGGTATCGCCTGCCGCTGTCTAGACCACTGCAGCACCCCCATGCAAGGGTTATGGTCCGAGATGGTTTTAGCCAAATACTCACTATGCCGCATCAGAGTCTGGGCATCCGGGGAACACAATATACTGTCCAAACGGACATACAACTCGTGGGGGACTGAGTAGAAGGAGTAATCCCTATCCATCGGGTGATGCGTCCGCCACGTGTCTACCAACCCCAAGGTGTCCTGCCAAGCGCGCCTACTATTGGCCACCCTACGGACCACCGATTGTGCAAGGGGCGGGTGGGACCTATCCAGCTCAACATCAGCCACTGAATTAAAATCCCCTCCCAACACCACCGTCCCCGTCAAATAGGCCGCGAGCTGCCCCGAAAGTCTGGAGAAGAAGGCGGCCTGGTCTACATTAGGGGCATACACACTACAGAAGGCCATGTCCCTCCCATCTAGTCGCCCCTGCACTGCTACAAACCTGCCCTCCGGGTCCACCAGTGTCGCCAGCGGCTGGAAAGGAACTCCCGCCCTAACCCATATCAGGGCCCCTCGGGCAAACTTCGAGAAGGTAGTATAGAATAATTGGCCTCGCCAGCGCCGCTGCAACGCCTTCCCCTCCTCGCGATCTAAGTGGGTTTCTTGGAGGAAGGCTACCTGGATCCCTCTCCGCACCAGGTAGGCATGCACTTTATATCTCTTCCCCATAGAGGTGAGCCCCCTCACATTCCAGGTCAGGACTCGCAGTTCAGGTGGGGTCCCCATCCCATCGCCTTACCAGCCACACTTTCCCAGCCCTCCGAGGCACACTGACATTCCCCTGAAGCCCCACAACTCCCCAACTCCCCACACGCCCTCCCCTCCCCAGAACAGGTGCTAAACTGCAGTTACCCATCCAAATACCACCCCAAACAATATCTAACACTCTGGTAGCCACCAGCGTCTCACAATGTCCGTGAGGGTGAGGTGGTGGCTCCGCACCAGACGGGCCGGTCGACTGTCCCCTGCTGTGCATCCGCGCCCAGTCTCTGCAAATCCCCCCCCCGGTGTTCCTTGCCCCTTCAAATCTCCCGCTCTCCACTCCAGGGCCCCCCAGCAACAATCCCCGGTCCGCAAGGCGTCATCAGTTACCGATCACACTCCCAACCCCGCAAAGCCAGGTCAGGGCCCTCCTCCCCACATACATACAACTCCCGCTCTGCGCCTCTTACTGCACCCTGGGGAGTCCCAGTTCCTTCAAGCGTCCAGCAGTTCATCCGCCGTCCCTAGGGTCACGTCCGGTAGCAGCTCCGCATCCTCTCCAGGGCCATCCGACAGGGAGGCCTCCGAGCCCCTCTTGGAGCCCGAGTCTTCACTGGGCTGGGAGGCCGCGGCCCCCGATATCACAGAGACCACCCGCAACTCAGCCCGCCGCTCCAGCACCGTCTGGGATGCTCCCGGTGATCGGACCCCTGTTGTCCGTGTCCTGTTGCGCCTGCTGCGGCGGGCCCTCGTTCGGGTCCCCGACGGCCCCTCCTCGTCCACATGTGCTGCTGCTCCCGTGCGGGCCGATTCGAACCAGCTCCAGGCCGCCGCGGGGTCCGTAAAGAAGGATGTCTTTCCGTCCAATACCACTCTGAGGCGAGCCGGGAACAGTAAGGAGTACTGCAGGCCCTCGTCCCGTAGCGCCTTTTTCACCGCCTGAAAGGAGGAGCGCCTGCGCTGGACCTCCATGGGATAATCCGGATAGATTGATACCGGGACATTCTCCACTTGATAGGGGCCCATGGATCTTGCCTTCTGGAGAATGATATCGCGGTCCCTGTAGTGCAGCAGCCGAGCCACCACCGGCCTGGGAGGACGGCCCGGATCCGGAGGCCGGGCCGGGACCCTGTGCGCCCTCTCCAGGGTGTAAAACTGCGTCAGTCCTCCCGGCGCCACCACCTCCTTCAGCCAGGTCTCCAGGTAAGCCAGCATGTCTCCCCCTTCAATCTTTTCGGGCAGGCCCACCACACGGATGTTGTTGCGGCGATTACGTCCCTCCGCATCCTCTGCCCTCTTCTCTAGGACCGCCACCCTCCTTAGAAGGTCCGCCGACTGGGCCTCCAATGCCTTCTGCGCCGGAGCTGCCAAGTCCAACGCGTCCTCCGTTTGCTTGACCCTGTCCACCAGCTTCCTGTGGTCCGTGCGTAGCAATCCCAGATCGGATGACACCTGCGCAATGTCCGTCTGCAGCGCCGTTCGGGTATCCGCTATGGCCTGCAGGATTTGTTCCATCTGACGCTGCTGGAGCCCCACCGCAGAGTCCACGTGAGTCCCGGCATCCCGGCCACCGGCCGAGTCGCCCACAGAGTCCGCCGGATTCGCTCCCGGCTTGGACCTTGGTTTGCCCATGCTCCCAGGTCAGGGAGCCCACCAGGAGGCCGCGAGGCTATCCAACTAGAGCAAGGCCTCAGTACAGTGGTCACGGCAGGTCTCTTCTCCGGCTACGAGGCGCCGCTCACTCCTGCCTCTGACCGTCAATGACGTGCTCCCTGAGGGGCCCCAGCGAGGAGGACCCGCTCCACTCCACGAAGCCTGTCGTCCCTGCAGTGCGGTGTAACAGCCGCAGGCACCCCCGTCGTTCGCCGTCCTACCTCCTCACTGCACCCCCGAGGCAAAGTCCGTCCAACCGTTCGGCCCGGTCTGCAGTCCAGGTCCCGGCAGACCACCTCCACTATGGCCCGCGTAGCGCCGGCCGTCCCTCTCCTGGCCCGCTATCAGCTCCTCCGGGGGTTCCAGAGCCTCACCGTCACCAGGTTCGCCGCCCCACCTCAGGCCACACTCAGCTCCTCGGATCACACCTCCTCCTCCAGACAGCTGACGCGCCCGGGTCCGGCTGTGCAAGGGCTAGCAGCAGCAGGCCTCTCCCCTTGGGTGGGTTCCGACCCGGTCCGGCCGCCGCCTCGCTGGAGCCGCCACTTCCGGCGTCCTCGGCCGGTCGCGCTGCACTTCCGGGCGGTCCTCACGAAACTGTGGGCCCCGGCTGTTACGCTGTTCTCAGGCCGCCCAAGATGGCCGGCGGCGGCTCGCGTCCGCCGCTACTCTCACCGCGGTGCCAGTCCTCAGCGCCGCGCTCCGCTCCGCCGCTCCGTGGACAGGGACCGGAGCACTCGAGGCTGCCCTCCAGGTGTCTTGGAACACCGGGGCTGCAGGTTGTACAGGATTTTTGGCTGGGCTGGATGCGGAGCTCTCTGCTCACACGTCCATGCCAGTCGGCAGCCAAGCCACGCCCCCCCCTGGCTGGAATCCCTTAATGGCTGCAGTGACTTTGTTTATCGTGAGGTCTGCCTCCAGTGGTTGTACGTCTTGTGGTGTCAGTCTTGGAAGGAGTATGTCTCTTAGGAATGCTAAGTTTTCCTCAACTGTTGACGTTGCGATGGGAGCGTATACAGTTTCGTAGTGGCGTGCGAATGCCATGACGATATCGTCGGGGTCCGCTATTGTCTCCCCATTAGGCAATCTGAGTTGTGCTACCCATCGGCTGGCCCTTTCCTTTTTATCTAACCACACCAGCAGTTTGCCAGCCTTGTCCCCCACTTCATAAATCGTGTGCTGCATTTTCGCGATTCGTGCCCTGGCAGCCTCCCATACATGGTCCCTGTATGCCTGTTTAGCAAGGTTAAGTGCATGGGTATTTGCATCATTGGGGTCTGTTGCGTGCTGGCCCTCCGCCTGGCCAACCACCCGTTCCAGCTCCAATACCTGTTGTGCTATGTCTAGTTTGTGGGCAGAGATCACAGAGATGGCTTGACCTCGGAGGACCGTTTTGTAGGCCTCCCAGAGAACGAGTGGAGAGGCCACTGAATGCGTGTTTTCTTGAAAATATTGTTCCGAGGTCCTATGCATGGCTTTCCCTATGTGTGGTACTTTAAGGTACCCAGGGTGAATGGGGAAAATACGTCTCCGTCCCGTGGGGTGTGATGTATATGTTAATAATAATGGAGAATGATCAGAGATGCCTCTAAAGAGGTGTTTGATCTCCAGTATTTTTTCAAAACCCGTTGGTGAGGCAAGAAGATAATCTATTCGGGAAAGACTGTTGTGGGCGCCAGAGTGATGCATGTACTGACGTTCTGTGGGGTAGCGCATGCGCCAAACGTCCACTAACCCAAGTGCGCCGATGAAGTCCTGCAAGGGCGATGAACCCGCTCCCTGAACCCTCGGGGATTGTCTATCCCATGCAGCATTCAGTATGGTGTTAAAGTCACCTCCAATGAAGAGTTCCCCGGGGGCAGAGCGAGCAGGAACCTACCCAGGGCCGGGAAGGCGAGCATGTGTAGCGCCGGAGGGATGCATACTGAGACAAAGTTATATATGCGCCCCTCCCAGCGACAGGAGGTAGCTGCAAAGCGCCCCTGATCGTCCGACCATGTCCCAGTCACCACCAGAGGGCAGCTCTTCTGGATCAAGATCCCGACCCCCCTAGAACCAGATGTAAATTCAGAGTGGACTACCATTTTAAAACCCCATCTGTCCAGTGCTTTGATGGCAGTGCCAACCAGGTGAGTTTCTTGTATGAGGGTGACTGATGGGGCCTGTCTCTTGAGGTACTGCAACACTAGTCCCCTCTTTATCTTGTTGCCTAGCCCGTTCACATTCCAGGATATCACGGTCAGGGTCCAGGGTATGTGTGTTATCTAGCTGCGTGCGTGGAGTAGCAGATGCCATAGTCCTTAGAGTGTGTTGGCGACAATTCGATAGTGGGTCCTATCCAGTGGTATACTAAGTCTGTCTAGCAACGTTTGTGTGGCTAACTCTATCAACTGTGCATAAGCTTGTATGTGTAATGTGAAAAAAACAACAAAAACAAAGAACAACCCCCCCCCATCTCCCCTTCCGTGCTCCCCTGCCATACGGATTCCCAACTACCCGCCACCCCAACAGTGCAGAGTGCTTCAATCCCATTAAACAGTACTTGCGTGCAGGGGGAGGAAGTCCAAGAGGCGCCTTGGGCATCCCCCTGCTCAAAGACATTTATTCAGCTTTAGGTCGTAGCATTAAATGCATCATCGTAGTCCCAGTGTGTTGTCCCAGCTCGCTGTCGGAAATTACCAGTCCGGTCCCGCCACTCAATGTCAGTTAATTGTTCAGACATGGTTCGTTGCCGGTGACGGGCGGGGCCCCGGAATATGGTGGGGCCTGACCATGGGATGTTGCCTGCCGTCACACCCCGGCCTCTGTCAGTGAGGAGTCCACCTCACCATCCTCGTCCCTGTGAACATGGGGGTCGTCTCCCTCCTGGAGTCGCTGTTGGTGTCTCCCTGTCCATCGGTGTCCTCCCACCTGCCGCCAGCCCTCAAGCCAGTCGTGGGCCTCCTCGGGTGTATCAAAGAACCAGGTTTTCCCGTTTGCCACCACCCGAAGTTTGGCAGGGAATAGCATTGAGTAGGCCAGCTCTCTACTTATGAGTTCCTTTTTTACTTCGAGAAAACTCCTTCTTCGCTTTGTGACTGCCGCAGTGTAATCCATTAAGAACGAGACCACAGAGTTCTCTATACGCAGTGGTGGAGCCAACCGTGCTGTCTGCAATATGGCGTCCCGGTCTCGGAAATTAAAGATAAAGCCAGAATGGGTCTGGGGGGAGCCCCTGGCTTGGGCCTGCCCCCTGGTACTCTGTGTGCCCTTTCCACTGAGAAAAAACTGGAGAGCCCCCTGGGTTGAAGCCGGGTTTTTATGAGGTCTTCTACATAGAGATCCATTGCTGGGCCCCTTCGCTCTCTGGAACACCCGTAATTCTGACATTGTTGCGCCGGGAGCGCCCTTCCTGATCGTCCAGCTTGGCCGCCATAAGCTTGTTTTCGGCTTCCAACTAACTGACCTTCCGTTGCAGGGCAGTGGTGTCTTTAATGTGGGTCATCGTCACCTTCTCCACTTCCGTGACTCTGGTGGCCATCTTCTGAAAGTCTGCCCTCAGGAAGGAGACATTGGACGAGATCGATCCTACCGTTGTTTGTACGTTGTTGAGGGCAGACATGATATCCTCCAGTGTGACCTTGGAAGGTCCCTCAGGTGTTGGGGCCTTTTCTATGGAGGCCCTCCATTCAGGCAAAGCCGGAAAGTCCTTGGAGTATGCGTATTTCTCCAGCTTAAGCTGTGGGGCCGAGCGTTGCCCCCTACCCCCCATCTGTGGCTGGTTGTTGGGGCACCCTCGTGCCCGATCTAAGCAATGGACGGTACTCGCTGCTGCCTGCCGCGTGTCAACATGCCACGCGCGGCCTGTCGGTTTTCCCCCCACGCAATAAGTTTGGGGTTGGCACGGCGATGGTAATCCGGCATCTCAGTATGTGTCGCACCTGGAGGAAGGCAGCGTCCAGGACAAACAGGTCTGATGCGGGGCGAGACTGGGGTTGTTACTGTTTATGCCTGCCACCGGGACTGTATCCGGCTCCCAAGGCCTTTGTCTGTGAGTCTCTGGGCCGCCCGCTTCCCTGCGTACAATAGGGTGTTCCCACTGTGCCTGCCGATGAACGTGCCGGAGATCAGGCCCGCGGGGAAAGGGTATCGCCTCCCCTCACTCACCTGTGGTGTCTTGGAGAACTGATCAGCAGGCAGCAGTCACGGGTGCCCTCCGGCTTGGACTGGCCCAGCGAGCTGCTCGCGGAGTGCAGTCCGTTGTCCCCGTCCCTCGTTGGGACCTTGCACTGCTGTTCTTTCCTCCAACAATGGCAGGGTGGTCCAGCCGGGCAGTCGTCCTTGATCTTGTGTGCTCTGCGATGTCTGTAGCGCTCGCCCTTGAAGATGCGTTCTCACCGATCTGCGTGCGCTCACGCCGGGTCTCCACACTAATCGAGGCTCCAGCGTCAAGCACGCAAGCAGGCCACTTCTGGTACTTCGGCCCAGGTTTCGTGTAGAGCGCAGTTTTCTGGCCAGAAGCGGGGTCGGAAGGTGCCCCGTATACTCCGATACCTGTGTGTCTATGAGGCCGGATTTCTTCACGGATTATGTGGCGGATTGATGGGGGAACTCGCGCCAGCCCCGGAGCTTCTCTAAGCTGCGGCCATCACACTCGGCTGCAAGCCACGCCCCCTTTAATGTATTTTTAATGTGGGTGATGTGTGAGAGTTTATAACAGACATTTTGCAGAGAAATGTGTGTTTATGTTTCATGTAACATCCAAAAACAGTTTCTTTTAGATCAAAACAGGACTTCGCATATGAGAAATGGGAGGGTGTCACAAATACTATTTGAAGTAATATTAGTGAGCTGCTGCTGTGTCAAAATATTGAAAACACACGTCACTATCCCTGAATATTAGATGTAAACACATTTAGAATTTGGACGAGCGTCCCCGTGTATGGTCAATGACTGGCCAAAGATTGCATGAAAGAATTGAAATTGCATCATAAATTCAAAGTTGTTAGTGGTATTCTGCAACTGAGTACAGGGTTACCAAGAGCATCCTTGTGTTCTGTAACCATGTGATGATGTGGTATCTGTAACCAACACATTATCACTGGAATGTGAGGAATGGAATTGTATACAGGTCAGTTGGCTAGTGGATTCAACCCTGAGCAGATGCTGTGGATGGGGTCTCTGTATTCGTAGATCTTATTAAAAAGAAGATCATTTTAACTCACAAGTCAATAGTGGATTTTATCTGGATCATAACATTGGTGACAAGCAGCTATGTCTCAGACTGCAAAGGAATCATTTGCGGTCTTTGAAATGTAAACTTGCAAATCCTTATAGTCACATTATGCTGTGGCATGCACACTATTTGACTGCCAAATACTGTAGAACGGCGAGGTTTTAGGAATATGTGGCAATTTGTGTAGAGTAACGTTTATACATGTGTTGTGTTTACAGGGTCTGTTTTCATACTGACTAACTGGCTATTCTTTGTATCCTTATTTGACGGGCCTCATCAGTAGAATTTTCTTCCAAGTACAAGTAATACATAAGTAGAGAACAAAAGAGCTCTTAGTCATGCAGAATGTCACTGCTCCTACATTCTTTCTGGTATCACCTGGTGATCCGCCCATACTATGGATTAAATGGAAAAAAGTTTTCATGCATAATGCGAAAGTGTGTGGCACATAACTTAGTGCTGAATGGAAAATGTTGTTGTTGCTTCACTGTCTTGGTTCTGAGGTTCAAGATGTTTTTGAACATCTACCAGACTTGTCAGAGGCTGATGCAGCAAAACTTAATGAGTATGAAATATGCCTGAAGAGACTTGACTTGAAATATTTCCCTAAAATGAGCACAGTTTTGAACGTTATCACTTTGAGAAGAGGATGCAATGTCAAGGAGAAACGTTTGAGAAATACATAACTGAATTACGCAGGTTAGCTTCAACCTTTGGATTTGGCGGAACCAGTGAAGAACGCCTTAGGGATCAGTTTATGTTAGATTGTATACCAGAGAAAGCCAAAGAATCTATGTGTTCAAAAGATAAGCCTTATTTGCAAGAAGTATTGACTATGGCAAAGACCCATGAGCATTCCAGTGCGTCTGTAGAAATCATTCGCAACAACTTATCACGGGTGACCAGAAGTGAAGAGGTAGAAGTTTAACTGGTACAAGATATGTCAAATGCTGGCAAGACAGAGCAAGACAAAACATGGACCGGGAAGGTATTTAACGGTAGAGACGGTACACAGCAAGCCCGCTAACTTGTTTTCCAGTAGGTGTTTTTGATGTGGCAATTTGGGTCAGATGTCAAATTATAAGGAGTTCCCAGGCTGGAAACAGTGTGTATGAACTGTGACAAGAAGGGTAATTTTTCTAAATGCTGTATGTCATCCCGCAGCATGAAGAAAGTCAGCAAGATAAACGTAGATGAAGAGGGCGATGTAGTCGAAGTAGTAGTCATGCAAACTAACGAGCATACATCTGAGGCCCCCCCACTGAAATTGTGCAGGTCAATGGTGAATCTGTAAGAATTCTGTTAGACTCTGTGGCCAAGGTTATTTTGATACCCAAAACTTTCTATGATCAAAAACTGCAAAGGAAAATGAAGGTGTTGAAGCCAGATATCAAACCCAAAGGATATAGAGGTGAGCCATTAAAATTGTTAGGTTACTTTTGGCGCACCATTGAGTTCCAGGGAAAATCTATGTATCAATCAAAGGTGATTCCCATAAAAGCTGGTTTCACAAAAGGGATCTTCATGTCTATCTTGATCCTAATCATAGCCCAGGGGTCAGAGTGAGAGATATGCCTGTGGTAAGGATTATCTCCGATGGCTGTGATGAATTACTGAATGAATTTCATGATGTGTTTAAAGGGGACTTGGGTTGTCCCAAGAATTATGTGCATGCAATTAAGCTTAAAGAAGGTGCTCAACCAAAAATTGCCAAAGTAAGAAATGTACCTTTGTCGGTCAAAGAGAGCATGAGGAAGGAACGAAAGAAGTTGATAGACAATGGCATTATACAAGAGGTGGAAGCTTATGAATGGCTTGTGCCCAATGGGGAGGCCAGGTTGTGTGCTGACTTGAGGGAACTCAACAAGGCAGTGTTGGTGGACCACTACCCACTGCCCAACATCAATTGAATGTTGAGTTCTCTCAACGGTGCTAAACATTTTTCATCTTTGGATTTGAGTTTGGCGCACCATCAAATTAAGCTTGATCAAGCCTCACAAGATTTAACAACGTTTATACTCTCTTTGCTACGTATAAATATTTAAGGATGCCATTTGGACTCTTATCTGCAGCCTCTGTGTTTCAGAGAGCTATGGAAAGAGTGTTAGAGGGAGTAGAAGGGGTGAAGGTGTATCAGGACGATGTGCTGGTGTTTGGATCTAATATAGGTGAACACAACGGAAGGTTGCGTGATATATTAGGGAGATTGCAGAAAGCCAGTTTGACATTAAAGTGTGAAAAATCCAAGTTTAATGTCCGAGAAATAGAATATTTGGGGCATTTGATAACTGGCATTGGTATTCGGCACAAATGTAGTTTGCTTGAAGCAATTAAGAACTTATCATCACCAGAAGGTAAAGAGGAGTTGGTAAAATTCCACAGGATGGCTGAATTTTACTGTAAATTTGTTCCAAAATTTGCTGAAAGGAATGGACTGAATGTATGAGACTACTGCTGAAGAAGGGCAAGGAGTTTGTATGGTGTGGGACATGTCAGAAAGAATTTGATGATATCAAATGCAGTTTAGAAAATGCTGCAGATCTAGGTAGTATCGAAACGAAGGATGAGACTGTTCTCATGACTGATGCCAGCTCCGAAGGTTTGGTGCTGTTCTATTGCAAAGGTCTGGGGGGGTGTATAGAACTGTTTTATTTATTTCACGTGCTTTGAGAGGTTCTGAAATCAATTATTTCGCCATTGAAATGGAGGCCCTATTTGAGAGGGAAAACTTTCATTAGATAAAGTGGGGGAACTGATGTGGTATTCTGTAACTGAGTACACGGTTACCAAGAACATCCTTGTGTTTTGTAACCATATGATGATGTGTTATCTGTAATCAACATATCATCTCTGGAATGTGGGGATAGAATTGTACATGGGTTGGTTGGCTAGTGGATGCTGTCGATGGGGTCTCTGTATTCTTGGATCTGATTGAAAAGAAGATCATTTTAACCTACAAGTCTACAGTGGATTTTGTCTGGATCTTAACACTGTTCCAAACAGGGGCCCCAAAAATAAATTTGGCCCAGGGCCCCCAAAATCCTTAAGAAGTTCCTGGATGACGTTTTAGAATATCTGCAGTATATGAATATGAAAATGAATCTTCCAAATCTCGTATTGACTACTGGCCACTAAGGCGCGTATGAAAATCAATCTACTTTACCTGAAAGAGAACGTAACAGTTTGAGTAGCCATGGGTTTATAGTCTTGCTCGGTGAAAGTGAATATATTCCGCTATGAGTAAAACAGATGAGAACTGATCTCTTTCCATTGAAAAGTCACACAAATTCAAAAACGTTGTTTTGAGAAAAAAAGAAAGACACAATCAATAAAAAAAGAAGCCGAAAGGCCATTATTACCAAAAAATATTTTACAACTAGTGTTGGTGCAAATGTCAACGGCGTTATTAGTTTACCTTTTCTTGTAGGCTTCACAAAATAATTGAATTTACGTGCATTCTGCTTCAAATGAAATAACGATATATCTGTTAGTCCTATTTGCAATTAACATCTTTATAGTTAGATTAGAGTACACCAGTGGAGCGCATCATGTGGGGTACTAAAGAATTTGGGTACAGCTTTGACGTGTGCTTTGTGGTAAATAACCTGGCAGAAACACCTTTTACAATTCTAGCGTTAAAGTTGGTTTGTGGTGGTGGTAAAATATGACATTACTGTGCATACACACAAAAATAAGCTGCAGGTGAGGTACACAAGAACGCAATATATATCAACAAACAAAATACCACAAAGCATGCCAGCCCAACATTGTAACAACAAATAGAACAATGCAACAAATGGACAACACAACAAACTAATGAAACATCTGCAAAATATAGCGCAGCCATTCTACATAAAAACAAAAGTATTGCACCCCAACATCAGAAACTGGTTTAAAGATGACCTATACAAGCCAAGAGTATCTCTGACCACTCTCCCGAAGAGACCACTTTGCTTTCCCCAAATATTGCTAGAACAGGGGATGGAAACCCAACAATTGGGAGCTAAAAGACAAGTCACATGACTGACAGAGGCAACAGACTGGTACTTCCAGGAACATAAAGGCACTGTTGATCCAAGGGTACTTCAGTGGGAAGATACTAGACTGTGCTAAAAGAATCGTGATTTCTAACGCCAGTGGCAAGGATAGGGAAACTAATAAAATGATGAAGGAAATGGAGGTATGCCTACCAGACTTAGAGAATAAAAGCTACATGAAGGTGAACTGGAGCTGGGCAGATGCATAAAGGTGTCTCAGAATGAACTTACAAGCATGGGTGCTAATGCGACAAATATACAGTACTGGAGTGTACACCTAAGGCTGTACGAAACAGGAGTATAGTGGGAAAACTGATAACTAGACTGAGTAGGAAGGATCGGGAGGTCAAGAGAGTGCAGTGCATATGGAATTCTGCAGGACAAATATCAACTTCTAGCAATAACATAGCAGAGGAATTTCCCTTTGAGCTATAGGTCTTTATATAAATCCAGTTTATGTAAGCACAATTAAATCCTCCAAGGCTTTGTGCCAGAGCCTAGAGTCCTGTCCTTGAGTCGGTAACAAACCATTGATCCATCTAGACCGCAACATCACAGAAGAAATAAACAACACAGCACAGTTGTAATGCGGTCAATGGCTACAGCCCAATAGATTTGCAGCTGAATTCTACTAAAGTTTATCATTAAGAGTGTCAGGCCACATCTTTCACAAGTTCTCGGCTGCTAAACTGGAGGAGACACTTGCTCTAGGCCTTACAACACCCACAATAATAGCGATACATAAACTAGTTAAGGATTTTTAAATATTGAGCCCAAGCTTCTAGCTAAAGTACTGGTCAATAGATTATATAGGATAATAAATAAATTGATTCACCCTGACCAAACGTGGTCTGACCAGCAAAGATCCAGCAGACTGCCTCTTAGAAGACTCCATACTGAATTTGAATGGGCCATTGGGGCTGGCGAGCCTTTGGTAGTGCTGTCTATGCACAATGAATATGTGGCATGGCCCTTTTAATGGCCATACTGACCAATATGGGTATGGGACTAAACATTCGATCATGATTACAAGTATTGTATAAGAAAAGAACCCAGTGTCATGAGTTAAAATAAAATGTGTCTTGTCCCAAACCTTGCCATTCCATTGAGGCACACAATAATGGTGTCCCCTAACTACATTATTTTTTGCTGGATCAGTAGACATTCCTAGGTGAGAGGCACTGATGGTTCAGTGATTGGGGCAACCTAATAGCTCTGTTTGCTGATAACATACTATTGTACGTAGCTGAAACTGAAACTTTTTTCTAATAGATTACCGGGCATCATTAGGATACACAAGTCATAATCTGGCCTTCGCATAAACTAGGAAAAACCTGTCCTGTTCTCAATAACCGGTTTGGACTGGGCCTGCTGGATAAAGGCCCTTTATTTAACTGTAGAGATTTAAACACCAACAAGTATACTTAAACAGCATAGTGTCAGCCTCATAGAAAAAAATCAACAGCACCTGCTTAGAAAATTACTGTAGGAAATAAAACACTGGTGAAGACTTCCTCTCTTCTTACTCAATAGGTCAACCTTCTATTAAATGATTGCTGTGCCCAAATTACGAATAGTCTCCAGAATCTCCGATACTGGTTCAAGGGTATTATTCCCAGCGGATTAAGGCCACTGGGTCATATGTTCCACTGGAGGCGCACTCAGACAGCTGGGCATATGGGGAGCATCACCCACCGAAAATAGGTCAGATTCTGGTGCAACCTGGGATTTTTGGTGACCCGAAGAGACATTGCCAGGGTTTTGGGAACCAGGGACATACCAAAAGTGCATTCCTGCCACTCTAATAAGGACTGGTGCTTGTCATGGAAATATTGATATACACTAATAGGGGCTGACCTAGTGTTAGAAGGTGTATTATTAGTTGGAGAGAATGTTTGTCCACCACAAATAATAATGTTTCTATTCTTGTTAGGTCCAGCAAAGATTCAGTAATTTACACTTGAGCTCAGACTTTGGCAGCTATGGCACATAACAGACAGGCATAACTTAGGAAAATTTGTAAAGCATTTAGAGGTATCCAAAGGGTTCAAAAGGCCAACATACAACACAATACAAATCCCACTCTATTCTATAAAAATAGATAATAGTTTACTGAACAAAACGACACCAAAAGCACAAATCTAATAAGGAGAACTGGAGATATACATTTTTAAAGTTTAAAATATACATAGCGCCAAAAGTTGTTAAAAGCCAACCGCGCCCTCTGGTTGTGCTTGACTGGTACATAGCCACGATTTAAGTTCAATTGCAAAGAAGCACAGGTCGAATGCAGAAAACAAGTTTATCCCGGTAGGAAGTTTTACCTTCCAACCGGCCCCCAATGTCCCTTTCCATCTACCTATACATGGCGGTCGTACCACCATGTACAGGCTGAGGGAAACAGACATCGTAATCCCTACAGCGGTGCCTGAGCAGGCACTGCCCCTACTGTGGGGATTACGGTCCCACCGCTGCTCCTTGAGCCCGTTGGAAAAGCAGCAGTCGGTCCCTTTGGCTGATGGCTCCAACCGCCGGATCATAATCCGGCAGTCAGATTGCTTCTGCGGATGGCAGTTGTCCCGCCACTATCGGCCACCGACATCGGAATAAGGCCCTTAGTCTCTGAAACAGAAGTCAAAAATCCTCAATAGGCAAGGCAGCAGGCTGTGACTGAGAAGGGCTCTATGAGACTGGATAATCATCGGACAAGCTCCCCATAAAGCTATTGACTTTTGTTGGGAGGAATTCTAAATTTGCGCCCTTGCCGGCCTGACACTTTTGCTGTTGTTACCCAGTGATGAGTTCTACCTTCAGATTTACAGGCCAATTTAGACTTTGGCAGAGAGGGTAGCCCATCACAACTGTGAAGAAATACCCTCTCCACCAAACTGAAGGTCTGGTGTCTTATTTAGAGTTGGGCGGACCTTGATTATGTCTACGTCAGAGACAACTCGTCTCCACCACTGACATAAACCTTTGACGGCTCGATGGAGTTAGGGCTGTCTGAGGGTTTTCCCATGTGTCCGCCCCCCTAATTTAGAGTGGGCAAACACATGGTCAGTTTACACTGTCCTTCACCCCAGGTAAACCCTGGAGGTAAGAGGCAGTGAAAACTGTAAAATGCCTCCCACGTGATGTGAGAAAACTCACATGGTGAAGTGGGCAGTTTTTTTTTTTTTTTAAAGAAAACAAAATCCCACATTGGGTTTTTGTTTTGAAAAATCAAAAAAACATTGTAAGCTTACCATGCAGCTCCATCATGTTAACAGAGCCATCTGCCAAATGTACAATGCACCCAGTGCTAGAGATGTCCACTAGGCCGGCAGGCATCTCTAAATTTGGCAGGCGAGCAGTCTGTCAGGGTGACGGAGTACTTTACTCCATTCCCCTGACTAAATAAAATCCAGGCTGCCAAATTCTAAATTAGCCCATAATTCACTTTTTTGGAGCTCAGATTCCTCCAGTGGAGCAAGGCTGAAAGCTGTAGCTGAAGAGGGTTCCACTAGTCCAGATACCTTCTTCTTGACATTGCGTTGAAATGGATTTGCTGCTGCAGAAAAGCTCTGAGATAGAGCAACCTTAATCTTTGACCAAGCGGCAACACAACTTCATCGGATTGACTTGACAGGTTTGCCCAGTCCTTTGGAGGACTGTGGAGCCAACAAGTTTCTAAGTCTCAGGTTTTTCTGGATGTTAGAAGGAGTACACTTTGACACAGCCAAAGTTACCAGGACCTTAGGGACAGCATTTGGGGTCAAGACGTATTCCAGCAGAAGCCACCAGTAGGGTCCACAGCAGGTCTAGTCAGAACTGGTCAGCTAGGCTTTCCAGTAAATGGGACTTCTAGAAGCTTGTTAAGTCCCAGTAGCTTAACAAGTTTCTAGCCAACTGACCCATGGAGACCACTTCTTGGGTACAAGTGGGAGCAGATCCAGCCTTTCAGGTCTCTTCACAGGTCTCAGCAGCAGGTGCAATCTTTATTTTGTCTTCCACAGGTAGAATAGTGTTCCGAAGAGGGTTCCAAGGGGTGCCACATTTATTCCTTTTGCTGTCCTGTGGATGGGGTGACTCCTGCCCTCTCCCCAACCAACAGGAAAAAAGTTCCCAGCAGTAACCCTACCCACTCTTGCACCAGTTCCTGTGTGTCCTACTGCAAACAATGCCACAGTGCTCTTCTATACCTTAATCCAACAAGGCATAACCTTTCCCCCCCTGCACAGAGCTCCTGTGCACACTCCGGAGGACTAGCCAAGACAATGGGCCACCACTCCACTCTGTTCACTCAAAGGTAGTTCTGGGACAGCTTGTATCCCATTGGGATTGGTATTGGGCTGGCTAGAGGGACAAAGGAGGGGACAGGAAGTGCCTGTTCTGTGGCAGGGAAGGTCTATTTGAAGTTAAGTAAGTTCCTGGGCAATGCCCAGGTGGTCATCCTGTCAGAGGAATAGAACACTTCCCCACACCCATGGCCTTTGTCTCAGCTATTGAAGAAAGTCCCTGCTTCATCACACAGGCTGATAAGCTCCTGGGTGACAGCTGTAAGTTCATGCAAGTGGGTTTCTGAAGGCTTTAGGCAGGTAAAAGGTGGCTTTAAAAAAATACCTTTTGCAAAATAATTTACAAATCTGACTTTACCAATGAATTGGACTTGTGATAACTATTTCAAAAAGTCCACAAATTAAGTTAGTAGCTCTTTCTGGATTGGAGATAACATTATTTACTTTTAATATTATGTCGATTCTTTCCTATGAAACAGCAAACCCTGCTAAAGTGAAAATATCTTTTCGGGCCTTATCACTGTAAGGGCGTATTTTATACTAAACGTTTACATGTCTTAGTTTTATGTATCATGCACACTGCCTTATTGGACTTTAAGGCCTACTCAGGGTTGACTTATTAATATTTGAAAGGAAGGTTTAGGCCTGTCAAAAGGGGTTGGCAGTCCACTAGTGATGTTTAACTTACAGACACTGGGTATACTTTGTACTACAAATTGTGAACATATAGGTAAGTTAAAAATGCCAATTCGGGGAATAGCCAATTATCACATGCTTTATGGGTCAGAACACATGCACTGGAGTCTGGTTAGCTGAGTTCTAGAGTCAAAAAAACAGTAGCCTCATTACATAAAATGGGAGTGATCATGCAAAAAGGTGTATTTTCCCACACCTAGGAAATGTAAACAAAATATGGGTTCAAAGTATCTCTCAGTATTTGCTGGAACCTGAAGGGTCTGAGGGGATAGGTGTCATTAGTTTTGGAGCTCCAACACATATCACTGTTCCACAGCTTTTCCTATATCACCAAACTGCCCCAGCTGAGTATTGCTTTCTGCATGCCATGGATATGAAATAACTTACACACCATCTTGCTAATTGTCATTGCACTTCCTCTCTGATGACATTCTTAGATTGCCCACTGTTATTTAATTATTTTGTATTCTGATTTTTGCGGAAAACTCAATAAAATTTTATAAAAAAGAACACAATGATTTGTAAAAAACCAAACAAAAAACATTAATGCAACAGAGCAAACCAACAGAAAGACATCCATAACAAAACACAACAAATTCATAACACTACAAATGTAGGCCAACATAGCACAACAACAAAATATAACAACAATGCAAAAACATGTCTCAACAGCAGCATCACACAAAAATTCTTCAACAGATAACCCTGTAACATTGCAAAAATGCAATTGTGCTTTGTTTTTCATTCTGTTGTTTCGTTGGGTTGGGTTGAGATTTTGTTTTCTTTTGTTTTCCTGTGCTAAGTTATTTTATGTTGTTATTGTGTTGTAATTGCATTTTTAGCAACAAAGTGATCGAAAGAGTGCTTGAATTAATTTTAGCCACTAGCATTCACTCAGTCCACATTCCAAACCATCATATTTTGACCCTTATGCCATTCTAGGTAGAGATCAACCATATGCAAAGCAATCTTGGCCCTACTTCAATAGAAACAGTACAGCCTGAACTGCCAGGCTAGATCTCTTTCAGACGGTTGTACATGATTTCATAGAAATATTATTATGTCATGGAATGCCATTAATGAGAAACCATTTCATTTAAACTGCTTCATGGAAATTTTCAGAATGAATGGCATTTACCTTTTCGTGGAAACCAATTCATAGAAAGTCTTTTTGGTCTAAATTGGCTTTTTAATGCTTATTTTTTAAGTGTAAATGCAATAGTTGCATGTCTTACTTTCAGTAACAGCTTTGTATGAGATATTTATTTCAATGCTTTGCTTCAGGGGACATTATTTCACATTTCCATCTTTTACATTGTCAGACAATTACTTCGGATGCTTTTAATTCCCTTTCCTATCAACACCCGTAAACATCATCCATCACTGACCCTCACAACCCCATAACATCATCATTCCCGGACCCCTAAAACACCACACCTAAACTAAACTCATTCCTGAACCCTAAAAGCTCTTTCTACCCCAGAAATCCACCATCCTCGAACCATAAAATCGCTCACTACCCCTAAGTCCACCCATTCCTGAATCCTAAAACCCCTTTTCTATGCCTAAACGCTGCCCATCCCATACCCCTTAAAGCACCTCAGAACACCAAAACCCCACCTGAACCCTAAAAAACCCTTACCGCCCTTAAACCCTAGCCATCCCTGACCCATAAGAACTCCTCATTACCCTAAACTGCTCATCCTTGAACTATACAAATCCCTTTTTACATCTAAATTCCATTGACCCCCTCAATCCCTAAAACCCCTCACCACCATAAACTCCATCACATCCTGAACCCTAAACAGTCTTCACCACCCCAGCCGCTACCCATACTTGAACCTTAAAAATCCTCATCAGCCCTAAACTCTTCCCATCCATGAAGCGTAAAACCCTCCAAATATCCGTGGAAATTAAAAACACCTCACACACCTAAACACCACTCATCCATGAACTGTAAAAAGCCCTCCCCATCCTCACACTCCACCCATACCTGAACCCTAAATACCCCTTTCTATGCTCAAACTCAAGTTATTCCTGACCCCTAAGAATCCCTCACCACCCTAAACATTACCCATCCTTGAACCCAAAGACCCCTACAGTAGTCTTAAACTTCACCTAAGTTTCATGTAATTTTTGATTTTTCCTTGAAATTATCTTTCCTTTAAAATGTTTCCTTTAATTTTTGATTTTTTTGTATTTCTTGAAAATTGTCTTTCCTAAAGATTGGTTTTCCATGGATTGGTTTCCCCCAATGTGGATTCTCAGTTTTTGTTTTCTTTTAATTTACACACATCACTTTTAGACAGGTACACAACCTACCTCAGACTGGTTTCGGCCTCCTTAGGCTTCTTCAGTAAGGTATAGCTTGAGTCCTGTAGCATAATGAGCATGTGACCCACCCAGATCTGGGCAGACCTATCACCCTTAGGGCACCAAGAATAACTAAGTGATGCAAGCAATGCTTGAATTATTCTCAGCCACTGTGTGTATGCTGTCTGTTATTGTGTTTTGTTGTTAGTGTAATGTGTTTTTGTGTTGCTGTGTTGTATTGTGGTGTAGTATTTTTGTAGTGCATTGTGATGCAATATTGCTATAATGTTTTTGTAGTATTATTATAGAGTATTTGGCTTTGTGTAATAGTTGAATTATTTTCTGTTATGGTTATTTACATGCGGTATGTTCTGTTGTGTTTTGCTGTTATGTGTTGTTACTGTTGAGCTTTTGTCTTGTAATGTTAGGAGAGGCTATATTTTTGTGTTTTCATTTTTTGTACCTCACTTAGAGACAGATGTACGACCCTTTTTTGCGGCCGCAAACGGGAAAACCTCCCGTTTGCGGCCGCAAAAAAGGGTAATAGCATGTACAAATGCTATTTTGCGAGTCACTGACTCGCAAAATAGCAATTGCGACTCTCGCTATTAGGAAGGGGCGGCACTTCCTAATAGCGAGTCAACATGCTATGTACTAGTGTTTTGCGACCATCATTTGCAGCCGCAAAACACTCGCAGTTTACCACCTACTTTAAGTAGGTGGTAAACCACTCGCAAAGGGGAAGGGGTCCCCAGAGTATGTTGGAAAATATTTTTAAAGCAGGCAGTGGTCCCAGAGACCACTGCCTGCCCTTAAAAAAATGAAACTGAAAAGTTTCATTTTTCTTTTTTAAATGCATCCTGTTTTCCTTTAAGGAAAACGGGCTGCATTAAAAAAAAAAAAACTGCTTTATTAACAAAAGCAGTCCCAGACATGGTGGTCTGCTGAACCCAGCAGGCCACCATTCCTGGGAGGGCCTGTCATTCCCAATGGGCTCGCAAATTGCGAGAGGCTCATTAATATTCATGAGTCTCGCAATTTGCGACACCATTGGGAATCGCAAACAGTGTTAAACACACTGTTGTACATGCAAAATAGCGCCTCCCAATTTGCGATGCGCTATTTTGCAGGTCGTACATCTGGCCCTAGGTCTCTTAACCCTAACCATAATTGTAACAGTAACCTTAACCCTCAACTTAATTATAGCCCTACCCCAAATCTAGGATGGGGATCTCACACTATATTATCAAAGGCACTATTTTCAGCTCTGAGCTTTAAACTTCCATATCACTGCTATTGGGAGTGTTAGTCTATTGATTTATTTTAACAGTTGTATAGTGCAGAAAAGACCCCAAGGGTGACAGTGCTTTACATAGAATTTTGCAGGAATGGGAAATTAGCAACAACAGATGAAGTACATAATAGTAGGGCTTTAAATGTCCGTAGTATAAATCCACAAATTCGTTCGGAGTTGGAAATGAGGTAAATATATGGTGGAGTATTGATTCTGCAGCCTGAAATCAAAGTCCATGATTTTATATTAGAAGGTGCCAAGATCTTAATTCTAAGGATCTTTTACCGGAGGAAGAGAGATGATCCAGTATCAGAGCAGTCTGAAGGGTAGTTGAAGCAGGAGAGATTCAAAGGCCTATGGCATTTCTAGGCAGGTGTGGCATTTGAACAACAGGTTTTTCAAATTCCTGTTGCCATCCAGAATGGCATTTGCTCACGTTTAGTGGGCATTCTTCCCAGGATCTTTTGACTCTTAGAGCCTGAAATCAACTTCTTCAAAACAACATCTTTTAATACTGTTCCTGTAAATATGAATTCGTCCAAATATTACACATTCCCTCTACTCTCACAACCACAATCACAAAATGATTCTCCCTATTGATACTCACAACTCCAAATACCACAATCGCCAAGACCATAACCGCTCATCACTCCATCCTGATTCGGGCACTGGAAACAGGAATTGGGACTATTAAAACATATACGTTTGGTGTTAATTTTAAAGCTCTATTCTGGGTGTAAAACCATAAATCTGCTACCACAAACTGCTGGAGCTCAAAAGGACTCTCCTCGATAGTTCAAACCTTTACATACACCCACTTACAAATGGCACTATGGGAAATCCTCCAGGCTCCAATGAGGTCGCTTGACCTTTTCCACCGGGCTCAGAATTAGAACTCCCTGTAGAATAAAGTCATCAAAACATCTTGGTCTTTTAGAATTTAGGATGAGTCAATGACGAGAGGTTAGAATAGTTTTAAATGCTTTATTTTTATCTATGAGGTTAGAATCTCAAATATCTTTATTCAGTTTAGTAATTTACAGAAATAATAAAAGAGATTAAAAATCAGAAATCAAGATATGTTTCATAGAGAAACCCAATAAGATAGCTAAGGGACCTATTCTACATAAAAACCCATAAAGATTTCCATTGCAAAAGAACTGAAAATAAAGGGCTAACATCTTATGAAGATTAGCTCTGGAAGACTCAGCCACAATTGCAGTAACAACTGTTTAGAGTGGCGATCTGTGCAGTGGCATCGATCAAAAATTAGAAAGGAATCACATCAAGAGATCTAAAGGAATCAACTCTCCATGAAGAAGAGTCTTGAACAGAGGAAAAATCCAGCAGCAAGACTACCAGAAGGGTAAGGGAAAGTAGAGGTGTTGCTACTAACTAGCTAGGGACACTCATTATTATAACCTTTCAATGCATGTATCAATTCTTCAAAGACACAATAACTTGATGTCCAATAAGAACAGCTCGTACGGTGCTGTTGTTAGTCATACGATGCATCTTCTTCCGATTCCCACAGTCTGTACTCTCATCATCTGGACTGATACAGTCTTCTATTATAATTGTTACATGAGGGAAGGTTCCCATGAGAACCCTCTTACCTACGCTAAAGACGCACTATGAGTTTCCGCACAGAAACAAAGGATAGCAAATATGCAAACATATATCAAGATAATTTGAAGCAACAATCATAAGTCCACATCATCCATTTGTTCTTTACAGTTTCGATAAGTCTATTATTCCTAGTGGAAATTATCTAACTTGGGGCAACAGAAACTAAATGAACATAATATTAAAGCCAGCACATCTCTAGGATGATATCAGTGCTAAGCTGTTGCACAGAGTACTTTACTATGAGCAAAGGTCGAACAGAAAGCCTCAGGTCTAGACCCTTCACAGGCTAAAGTATACTAGCCTGGTGCAAATTCTTTTATAAAATACATGCAATTATAAATGAAGCATTTCTAATAACACCTTTCACATCTACATTTGTCACTTTACAATATATTTTGGTTTTATTTATTTGTTCTACTAAAAGGTATTCACACATATTGTAAGTCATTTCTATAACGTGCATTTCATTTGTATTTAAACATGTTCTAAATTGCATTTCTAATGTGCTCAAATATGTTGATTTCTAAATATGTAGTCATTTCTTTGTAGTCATTAATGTGCTAAAGAGAGGAGAGGCCATTTTATGTGCAGCTCCCTCGTTATTCCTCTGACCCTGTGAAGCAGTTGAAAGCAGATGATTTTAAGGGCCATACATAAAATTATACATAGGTAAAACGTGAATTACAAGGATATTTTTCACCTTGGGGTTCCGAGTAACGTCATAGACAACTCCAGCTTTGCTCTCATTGTCTATTTGAGGTCACTCAGAGCCCTACTGTGAAAATCATTCCCATAATTCAAGGCTACCATCTATAATTCTATATTTTTTAGTGAGTAAGCGCAGAAAGAGACCCCAGCCTTCAATACATTTGCTCAACCTTCTCTGCCACCCGAGGTGGGACAGTTTATATTGAGGTGATACATAGTGCAGTCTTCCATATGGTTAGTGTGTGCTTAATCCATTTCTCTCTGCAGTTGTCAGTTATGTTTTGCAGTAGCTAAAATCAATGTCTGTATTTATCTTTTGTCATTGAAAAATAAAAGAACATTGATTTTGGCTGCTGCAAAACAGCAAAAGAAAAGAGTAAAACAGAACAGCTTAATGGATAGCTTAATACTTAGATACAATTTCATTTTTGAGGACAGGAAATACCTGCCTTTTCGCAGAATAATGTCAGTTGATTCTAGCTCATAATGTGTCTTAAAATATACCTATCCAAATCTTTGCAGCACTCAGAAGCATTCTCAAATGCACACTAAAAACTTCTTCAAAGAAACCTAGCATGGTGCACACCTTGAATACTTGATGCAAATCAGTACCTCTAGAGTCAACTCTAGATCACCCCATGATATACCCAACTTAAAATGTTTTCTAATCTACCCAACATCAGTTCAAGCACAAGCCTTTGAAAGTATAGCACTACTCACATCACGATCTAGATATGATTTTCATAACAAACACCTGGTTCACGCTTACCTCCTTTGACATTCTTACACATTAACATTCTTACGTCTGATGAATCCTTCACATAGACAGAGAGAAACATAATGGAGGGGTTTCTTCAACCCTACATAAACCTGCTTGGACTGCTTCACTATTAATACACCCACACCCCTCATTTGAACAATCCTTATTATCAATCAAACTAAAATATAAAACCTTGTGCTTGAGATTCTGATTTCTACAGTGAACCCACCTAAGACATCACAAACAAATGTACTCCTCTCATCCATAAATCCATCAGAGACAGAAAATAGAGAAAAACCTGGAGGAAAGCAAAAACCGGACCCATAGCCCTAAAGGCTCAAAATATTGTACATAAAGACCACACCCTAACAAACAAAATCAAGCTACTTCAAGAGTAAGATCAAAGAAACCATCAACTGACCAAGGTCTCTTTTTCAAAGCATTAAATATTTGCAGAACCAATATCACATCAACAAATTGTCATCTCTCCTGACATGCCCTACAATATGTCAGATTAAAGAAATATCTTTACTCAAACAACTTTACATACAATGTGTCGCACAAATCATATCTTCAACCAAACCGTTATATTATGTCAAAGATCAGTTTCTAGACATGCTCATCAAAATATAAAAAGAGGAGATCGCTCTTCTACTTCTCAAAATCATAACATCCTCGCGAGATGATGGCATATTTCTATCGTCACTCAAAGTTGACCAAATGTGTTCCATTCTCAATAGGTCTAACCTTGACCCCAGCAACATAGAAATGCACAGCTGAAGAGCTGAGTTACCATTCCTGAGCAAGAGCATCGAGAAAGTAGGTGCCCCTAAGCAGAAATAAACTTTATTCGATTATGAATAATCATCAAAGTATACATGACCAAATATAATAACATAAACACTAACACTTAATACATAAAATAATAATACATATTAAACTCATTGATTAAAAGATTTGTGTACACAAAAAGAAACATATCATCACAACTTCCTATTTAAAATTACAGTTCATCAGCGTATCTTTAAATAACTATTTTGATCACCTCACGTAATTAGACATTTCTCCAGGCGGTAAAATATATTCATAAAGTGGCTGTGCAAAGAGCAACAAGTACTAATGTGCAAAAAGTTTAAGATATATGTTTTGTTAAAAAACCAACAATAAAAACAATTAACTATGGGTCTTATGGTTCGCTTAACCTCTTGCGTAGAAACTTATCAACTGCAGACTACAGATAGCCTGTGCAATTTTACTAGTTAATATCCTCATATAGACATTAGAGGCAGTGCAATGGAATCATAAAGTGACCGTGCATAGTGCATATAGACAAATGTGCACATAGCATTTCAATGGGAGGGACATATTTTGTTAGCAAAAACATTAGCCAATAGTGTTTAAAATTGTTGTTCTCTTGAACCACTTGCTTGTAAAAATGTGCTAACAGCAAATACTATTTTTAACGATGTGTCACGTTTTAAAATCCTGAAGGCTTCTAAATGGCAAAGAGTGCCCATTCCGCGGCAAATAGGAGCTAACCATTTGCGATGTAAAATACAATACTCTGTACAAAAAAACATATGTTTCTCATCTTCATTACTCAGGCCACATGCAGGACAGATTATAAGATCTCGATTTGTGCACTATTTACATGTAAAGAACCTTAACGGAAGAATTCCATAACAAAATCGTATATGCATATTCCTAGTTTGTGATGGGAACACTAAATCTAGGAACTCTTCAACCTTTGGAAATTGCTTAAAATTAAAAAACGTAGGGATTGCAGTCCCACTTGAGCTGTTCATTACATAGCGGTCATTTATGTGGGCCCATTAATGATCTTTTATCAATTTATGGTCGTTTTTAGTAATGGTAGTAGGATCATCCCATAAGTTCTGCATTGCAAGTTTACAGAGCCAGCTTTAAACAGATCTAACCCATGGGGTATTCCTAGCTCCTGGGAGTTTTAATAGTTCTATCAAAGAATCTTTAAAAACTCCAAGTTCAGGTATAGTCCATAGTCGGATCCAATATGTTTAGGTTTTTAATGCAGCCAGGTTAGCTACTCTTTTCATCCCAGCATCAAGAAACATAGGGGTGAGAGGTGAGCTGGATGGTAAACCAAATAGTTTCCTAATGAAATTATTTTCAGCAAATGTGGGTTGGCACAGCCCCAAAACTCTGCCCCATAGACTGCCGCTCCCTGTGCAATAGCATGATAAGTTTCTAGGGCAGGAGAGATTGCACGCGACGTAGTTTGGTTTTAAAACCACAAAATGGCATTAGATCTATGTTCAATTGTTAATGTACATTTTTCTAATGGACTTGTCCATCTCAGGTTGTCCATGAGTCTAACACCTAGGTAATCAAAATTATGCACTCTATCAAGAGCCTCGCTACCTATATAGATAGTACAACTTTTCTTTTTCATCTTCTCAAACACCATATACTTAGTTTTACTTATATTTAATTCTAGGCCTCTAGATATACAGAAGTTTAAAAATGCATCCATTAAAATTTCGAGAAACATAGGTTTTTTAGATATAAGAAGGGAGTCGTCTGCAAAAAACAAAATTGGAATCTTTCTATTGTTCAGAACTGGGGAATCATTTCTATAGTGCTCTAGGACTTACACAACGTCATTAATGTACCAGGAAAATAAAGTAGGTGCTAGGACCCAGCCCTGGTGAACTCCTCTCTCAATGGGCATATAATCTGTTAATTTGCCATTGGGACCCCAACGAACTTGGGCAAAGTTGTTTGCATGCAATTTGTTAATTAAATGTACCAAATTCCTTGGGACCCTCATGTTTGCCAGGGCTTGCCATAGAGTAGAACGTGGTATAAGATCAAACGCTGCTCTAAGACCAGTAAAAGCCACATAAAGTTTTAGATTCTGTAATGAAACATATTTCCAATATATAACGACAAATCTAAAAATCTGATCTGTAGTGCTAATCTTTTCTCTAAAACCAGCTTGGAGGGAAGAGACAAAATTTCATTGGTTCTTGCCCAATCGAGAAGTCTTTCTAAAATTTTCTTGGCAGAGATTTTTTGGGCGTTATCAATGAGGCTAATGGGTCTATAATTCGATGGGTCACCTGCATCACCTTTTTATAAATTGCTATAATTTTGGCCTGAGGCAGGAGTCTGGTACCTTACCACAAGCTGCTATGGCATTTGACAATACATTTATATATATGGACCAGATCAAGGGTTCAGATTTGTACAGGTCTCCTAGAATTTTGTCCAGGCCCGGGGCTTTGGCCGATTTCAGCAAATCAATCGCTCTAATAGTTTCTTCCAAGCTAAACACAACAGGAGAAGTGAGATGCAAAGCTATCGGTTCATTAAAATGGTCACTACATTTAAGGTCCTGGAGCATAAAAAGCAGAGAAATGTACCACCCATTTGTCGGGGGGATATTGTAATGATGTGCTTTAGACTTTTCCGGCTTTGTTTGGGCCACAAGACGCCAAACCAACCTCGTATGATTAATTTAACTGGCATCCAAGATGTCTTGCCATAAGTTGTTATCCCACTTCTTTTTTGCTTTGGTCAAGGTTGTCTTGTATGTAATTCTTGCTCCGTTAATATTAGCACAATCACCTTCTATTAAAGCCTTCCTCAGAGATAACTTCGCTACTTTACATGCTTGATCAAACCATTTTTCAACCTTAGCGGGGTTAGAGATCTCATTGGGAATATTTTTATAAAATTGCCCCTTAACTTCTCGTCCACATCACCAGTGACGACCTATCAGATGCCAATCCACATATTGTCCAAATGTCGCACTGATACTATGAGACGTATTTGTAAGTTGGGCTGCCTAGGATCCGTGTAGGGAGTGAGATACACCTCCTGTGCATAGATTCACTTCATGTAATGGATTAATGTTAGGGCTGATTTAGAAAGTAGTCATCTTATTTGCTTGTTTGGGGTACGCAATGATGATTGTTACACCAGGGGACAAGACACAAGACCTGACCTGATATTAACTCTTGGGTGTTACTCGAAAGGCACAGCCAGTCTGTGATGTGAAACAATTCGGTGGGGAAGCAATTGGGTATGGAGGCATTTTTTCTCAAGGAGCTCAGTTTCAAAGAAGAGAAGAGGCACGAATCTGTGCACCAGTCTCCAATAGGGTTATTTTTGGGCTCATTAATGACTTTAATAATAATCCTGGGTTCACTAATGTTTACCCTTACCTTTAGACCTGAATCCTTACCTTGAGGTATTCTGTTTTTTTTCAAATGTTTCTGTTTTTTTCAAGTTTATTTCCCTCTGAGTAATTGCGCTAAATATAACACATCACTCCCACACTTGCAGGTAAAAGAAAGGTGTACAGAGGTGTTCTTTTTTTTTTAGTTAAATACTGTTTATTTGAAAGAATGAACACAACAGGTAAAACATTACATAAGCATGACGAAAAATCGAAACAGGAATAAGCACACATTGGTTAAGTCCATTTAAAATGAATAGAACTGCACATTCACATTTACAACTATTATAAGAAAATATTATAATTACATGAAGTGAAGAAGAAGAGTAGTATAATATTTATAATATCTTACTAAAATGTGTGTTCTAGAAAATAAAAAGTTATATCGTCAGTGTAATTTTGTGATATAGAGGGAGAAAGAAAAGAAAAAAAGAAAAGAAAAAGAAGAGGAAAGAAGAAGAAAGGCGTGAAGAAGAGAGAATTAGATGGGGTAAAACCTAAAAAGGAAGCAGAATGAGCATTATAAGAAAGAAAAGTGTGAGGACAGGAATGTTGTAAAGGGTAACCATAATAAATCTAGCTTAATCTTTTGGAGAATAGAACAATGGGAAACTGATGCAATTCTATGTTCATCACATATTAGATTCCACCAAAGCATGTGCGATATTTTGGAGTTGTCTTTCCAATTTGTTAATATAACTTTAAAAGCAACTGCAATAAAGAGGTCAAATAAGATAATTTTAGACGAACATTGGTCAAAATCGGAAGACATAGTACCTAAAAAGACATTATGAATAGCAAAAGGAACATCACATGATAAAATCAAACAACATTTTGACCAAATAACTTTCCAAAAGTTAAATACCTTAGGACATTAATAAAGCAAATGTATCAGTGAACCTTCAAAGGAAAGACATGACCAACAAAACTGTGAAATAGAATGGTCAATTTTATGGAGAAAAAGAGGAGTAATTACAACTCTATTAAAAATAAAATATAATGATTGTGTAATGTTGGCAGCTTTCGAAGTCTTGAAAATCTTTTGCCAAAAACGATCCCATTGAAGAGTAGAGAATTGTTGAGATAAGTCTAGTTCCCAAGATAATTCAATATGGGATTTACTGCAAGTATTGGTGTGTGAGGACAGGGTTTTATATATAAAGGAAGCATTGGGAATTGGGTCATGAGGAACATGGAACAATGGTGTATTGGAAGTAAACGAAATAGGGAGAAGGGTGGAGGTGAAACCTTGTAAACAAGTTTGAATAATAGAAGATCATTTATTGTATTGTTGAATACAAGAGTCAGGAAGATTGCATTTCTCTTGGAGTTGGAGGAAAGGCATTATCGAATTATTATTTAGCAATTGGTGTATGTAAAAAATGCCCTTTTCTTTCCAATGTTTGTAGTAAAAAGATTTGTGGCGAAATTTAATGTGCTTATTAAACCATATGGACGATGAAAGAAAAGAGTGATAAGGGTCAACATTTTGAAAAAATAGTGTATGTATTAGGTGGTGAGAGTATTTTAAAATAGGATACTTGGAAATAAAAGTACAATTTGACATAAACATAATATCTTGAAAGGAAAAGTCCTGTAACAGGGAGCGTTCAACAGTAACCCAATTTGGAATCGGTAACGCTAGATAATCTTTGGACATAGCACAAAATTGACGAATTAAAAAAGCAGTGTGATATAATTTAAAATCAGGAAATCCAACACCACTCTCTGTTTTAGGGCAAATTAATCTAGACAGACCAATACGGGCTCGCTTATTATTCCATAGGAATTTGGTGCAAATAGAATTGATTTGAGAAAAATAATATTTAGGAATTTTAAAAAGTAACATTGAGAGTAGAAAAAGTTTTTGGGGAACAATCATCATTTTAATCGTATCAAGACGACCCCACCAGGATAAAAATAATGGGGACCAGGAAGAAAGCAAATTAGTAATCATGAGATTTAATGCTGAAAAATTATGGGTTAGAGTATCCGAAATATTTGAGGAAAACCATGTTCCTAAATATTTAATCTTTTGAGGACACCAAGTAAAATTGTTAGTATCAAAAATATCAAAAAATATATTGATAACATGTTGGGTTTAAAGGTAAAATTAAGTTTGTATCCAGAAACATTAGAAAATGAAGCAATCTCTTGTAAAACCGGTGGAAGAGATTCGCATGGGTTAGACATATAAATAAGAATATCATCTGCATAGCCAGATAATTTTATTTGATGTGACTTGAGAGTGAAACCAGTAATATTAGGATTATTTCTAATACGTTCAAGAAAGGGTTCCAAACAAAGGAGAAACAGCAATGGGGAGAGAGGACATTCCATCGGGTACCTCGTTGCAAGTGAAACTAAGGGGAGAAAAAAACATTAACAAAAACACAGGCACAGGGATCAGTATACAACAATTTAATATAGGAAATAATTCTAGGACCAAAGCCAAACCATTTAAGAGTATAAAGCATAAATTGCCAATTGATTCGGTCAAAAGCCTTTTCAGCATCAAGTGATAAGGCAGCTAAAGGAGAAGAGTACTTCCTACCAAGAGCTACAATGTTTGAGAACATTCTAGCATTGTCAGAAGCAAGTCTGCCTTTAACAAAGCCAGACTGGTCTGGTTTAATAAGAACTGGGATGATGTTTTCTAATCGTAAAGCTAGAATTTTTGCAAACATTTTACAATCGTAATTAATGAGGGAAATGGGTCGGACGTTTTTACAAAAGGAGGAATCCTTGGCTGGTTTTGGAATGACAATAATAAGGGCCTCTAAAAAAGAACCACAAGCTTTGGAGTTTGATAAAAATGAGTTTGAAACTAAAAATTCTACTCTCTTCTGGAAAACCATCGATCAACCCCTTTTTAAAGATGATTATTCGGCAGGGATTGATACTGTAGTGTCTCCAGAGGACTGGCTGTTGTACTTTGAGGGAATTTTTCACCCCACATAATGTTGCAATAATAAGGACAAGGACGGTAACGTAATCTTACTAACTTTTGGCAAGATTGATATAATTACTAAAGATGAGATTAGAACCGCCCTACACGATAGTGCAAGTGGGAAGGCGGCAGGCCCCGACGGGGTCCCGATAGACATTTTTAAATATAACATTGATTTCTGGTACCTCATTTTATTAAATTTTTTAAATGCTGTTACTAATGGGGCGTTGCCTGCAACATGAGTTGAAAGTGTGATCATCCCAATTTTTAAAAAGGGCAATAGAGCTAGTGCTAAATGTTATCGACCGATTTCCCTCCTTGATTCCACATTCAAACTCATGGGCAGAATTTTACTTGCTAGGTTGGAGTGTTGGGTGAAGGAGGGTAACATAGTAACTGAAACACAATATGGTTTCAGAAAGGGAATCAGAACGGTTGAACAATGTATAAACTTGGAGCTACTCATACGAAAATACACACGTGCAAAGGAGGGTTCTCTCCACCTTTGCTTCGTTGATCTTTCCAGCGCGTTCGACTTAGTAAACCATACTATGTTATGGCAAACGCTGGAAGGGATGGGTGCTCCAACTAATATCATTAGTCTCTTGTCTCAAATTTATGTCCATTTAACATCAAAGATACGATACGGACCAACAGGGGAATGCACAACGCACTTTAAAGTTACCCGAGGGATTAGACAAGGTTGCGTTCTCGCACCACTTTTATTTTCATTATATATTAATGGAGTTGATTTTTTGCTGCAGGGTCTTAAAGCTGATGCCCCTATTGTAGGTAAATGCGTAATGCCTATTTTATTATATGCAGATGATGCAGTCCTGATTTCCAGGACTGCAAATGGTCTTCAGCTTTTGATTGATAACTTTACCGAGTTTATGACTGATAAAGACCTAGCAATTAATCTATCTAAAACCCTTGTCATGACCTGCGGGAAATGTAAAACTAAAAGTAGTACCCACTTCATAAAAGGTGCACCCATTGAGAGGACTTCAACCTTTTCTTATTTAGGATTACTTTTTAATTGTAATGGTACTTGGAATGCACAAATTAATCTAAGCAAATTTAAATTTTTAAGGACAAGTGAGGCTATTTTTAGATTCTCACAGAAAATAGGTAATAAGCCTGTGAGAGAGATTTTAAAACTTTATGAGAGTAAATGTGTATCTGGGGTATGCTATGGTGGTGCCCTCTGGGGAATGGCAGATACCTCTATATTGCAAAGAATGGAAAATAAATGTTAGCGTAGAGTGTTATCAGTCCCTAATTCCACTGCTACTTATATTGTCCATAGAGAAACAGATGTTCCCTTTTTAAGCGATTTGATTAGCGTATCCACCATTAATTTATGGCATCGAATTTGGACGAAGGAAGAAACCCATTTTACCAAGGAAATAATATATGATTGTCTTAGTCTTGATCATTCGAAGAAGATACCATGGTTATAATAAGTCCATGATCTACTGATTGAGTGTGACGTGAATCCTGTTTTTAAAGACCCATTGATTATTGAGAACTTTAGTAAGGGTGAGCTTAAAAAGAGACTCCTCGGGTCTAGGAAGATAAAAAGTGAAGCAGGGCTATGTACTAAATCAAATGTCAGATCATACTGTGAAGGGCCCTTTTCATTAGGCACCCAATCCTATCTTATATTTATTAGGAATACCCAACACAGATTTTATCTGACTAGACTAAGGCTACGAACATTGCATTTTCAGATAGCATTTCCTAAGATGGGCAACTGGAGTGCAAACCTTCCAATGTGCCCCTGCGATGGTAAATCTGCCCAAAGCACATTGCACTTTAAACTGTTTTGCAACTTTTACAGGGATCTTAGGAAATCAATACTGCCCCCACTTTGTTTTTCCAATAAGTTGTACTCCTATAAAACCGCTTTTTATTTTATATGTAAATTGGATCATGTTACGATGTGTAATGCGGTAATTTCCTTCACTCAATTAGCAATTAAGCGAAGGAAAATGCTTTCATATTTGGAATCACTTGTCTATGAGACTGATTGGTTGATCAAATGTTTGGATTTTATTTCAAGTACCTTTTTAAGATCATCGTAATTCTATGTACCCCACGAAATGTTACTGACTAATATTGTGTTTATACATCAAAAAAGAAATATGTATCCTTTTTAATAAATCTTTTTATGAGGGGGAAAAAGGGGATCGTAATATGAAGAAATGTTTTATTATGTAGAATGCTTTTATGGATATTTTTTATATACCGAATAAAGCTTGTTTTGACTTTGACTTTGAGTTAAAAAGATGTAATAATATTGGAGCAAAAGTTGAGGAGAACTCTAGGAATAACTCAATTGAAAAACCATCTGGCCCCGGAACTTTGATCTTTTTTAAAGATTTAAGAGCATTGGTTATGTCTTGAAGGAAAAGATCATTTTCAAGGAATAGAAGAATATCAGAAGGGGTATGAGGTTTGGGGATATCTTGGAAAAAAAATTCAAGGATTAGTATCGTCTGTATATAGGAGTTCATAGTAGGATTGGAAGGTATCAACAATGTCAGCATTAGAATAAAGAAGTTTGTTGGATTTTTCCGAGTATATAGGGCCAATATTTTAGCGTTCAGCCTTAGTTTTTAAGTAGTTTGTTAACATTTTTCCTGCTTTATTTTGGCCTCTATGAAATTTAATCTTAAGAAGGATATTACAGGCATCAATAGTAGAAATTTTATTTAGTGTAGATTTGGCTTTAATTAGCTCTTGTAGAACGGAGGGGGAGTTAGAGGAAATGTTTGCGCCTGCACCAGCATGGCGGGCGTGTTTAGGTTGAGACTCCGCCAGCGGGCGCGAATCTCGCCTGCTACGCCGTGCCTAACAGCGTAAAAAACAACTCAGCACTGGTCTGAACAGAGCAGGAGATCGTTGCCAGGCTCTGAGCCGATCAAACATCGTGAAAAGCCGAGAAAACTGACCCGGAGCCGCGACGGCCCGGTAACCAACATGGCGGCCACCGGACCTCGGGTCTGAAGCTCGCCCGGCAAATCCATTAATCGAATCTCTGGTCCTGCGACGGACACCCCCTCATGGGTAGATTGGTCCGCGGCTGAGGGAAGACCGATGAGGAGTGAGCATAGGAGATTAGCCCCACGGTAATCGCCGTTGAAGCCCGTAAACAGCACGGACCCCTCCCCCCCCCCTTGTGGGAGACTAGCGGACACAGGGACACTTCCTGCCACGGCGGGCGTGCAGCTGCCCCACTACGCTTGCGGCCCTCACTGGAGCGACGGTGCATGGCGGGGGGGCCCGGCTAGTCTGCGCTGAGGAAAGTGGCGTGCACACGGCAGTCAGGTGTGCCTGATGTTAGGATAGCAGCCAAAATGCAGCAACTTGGATCTTGTAGCTGCTGACAACACCGATGATTGCCCCCATGCAAGGCGAGGAGCATCCCGGTGGCAGCACCACTGCCGCACCAGACATAAGCAGCAAATTTGACAGCAGTATGGGTCAGCCGCAAGGTGAGATCCACGGTCGCTTCGACTCTTCCCCCCGCCTGGTAGGTCTCTGGTGGCGAAGTGGGAGATGACTGCTTGATCCAAACTCTCCGCCGAGTACGGAGACTCCATGCGTGGACACCTGAAGAATGCAGCGGTAAAACCCTAGGGGCCCCGGGGGCCATCAACAAGATGGCCGCTGAGTAGGAGCATTACGCCAGAGCTCCCGGGCTGGGGATTACCAAACCTGTAGCTATCCCCCTGTTTGCCCGGCCTTCCACCCTCCACCCGGTTTGTAACCACCTAGCCTACATGTTCCACCAGATCTCCCACTTACCTGAGGGGATGTTCTTCAGGGACTCCAGGAACTCGTCGCTTGCTTCTCCGCTAATCACCAGGACCAAGCCCGCCTAAGGGGACGAGCTCCAACTCCTCCACCTCCAAACAGACCGCCGCTGTGTCACTACTCCATCGGTGGCTCACCATCGGACTCGCTGCTCCACTGCCGAACTGTACTTGTTTCTGGGGTGAGCGTGTTTTCCGTTTGCACGTCTGTTGCTCTTCTCCCTGCCAGGTTTGCACCCACTGAAATGAGCGAGCTGCTTCCCCCCACTGCCAGACGGACAGGGGCTATGTCGTTGATGGCTCTTCCCTGGGGTGTGCGTGCTCTTCGCATTGTTCTCCGGCCGCTGCTGATTTGTAGAAGCCGGATGCGACACTGCGGTGGTCTGTGCGGTGGTGCCCTGGTCCGCCATCTTGTGCAGATTGCTTCCTTTTACAGGGATTGCCTTTCTCTACCAGCTAGACTCCCTTAAATAGCCCCCATAACTATGCCCTTGTCCAAATCACTCCGACTCCCCTTGTTGGGGATAGATCCAGCATCTTTGCCCTTGAGTCTCAGAGACCCCTCTGAGAGAGTCCACAGTGACAAGAGTGTCACACATAGTGGAGGACTGGGACTGATCCCCTTACCACTGGGAGCAGTCTCCTACCCTGACGGACGTCGGACACTGTGTTCCTGCTGGGTTTCCTACCCCCTCTCCCACCTCTTCTCTCCATCATTCCTCAGAGTGTGCCTGTGACCAAAGCACTCCTCTCCACTTGTTGGGGAAGGATCCAGCATCTTATGCCCTGGAGTCTCAGCGACCCCGCTGAGAGAGTCCACCGTGAAAATGGGAATCACACATAACTGAGGACTGAGAATGATCCCTGTCCCACCTAGCCGGATGTCAGACACCATTAATTCCCCGTCTCCACTCTGTGTCCCCTACCCCCTCCACCGCCGCTTCCCTCCTTCATTCTTTGGCTACCTCCCCTTTTCCCTTCCTCTCTTCCCTGAATCCCTCTCCACCTGCCTGCTTTGTCTATCCTTATGCCTATGCTCCGTTTAATTCTCCCTCCCCTCACCCTTTTACATTACCCCTTACCCCTCCACACGCCATTAACCTAAGAATGTAACTTGTAACTGTTTACCTTTTGTAACAATGTGTAATTTGTAACCTATGTAACTCTCCTCATGTAAAGCGCTCTGATACCTCCGGGTCTAGCCAGCGCTATATAAAACTCAAGTAAATAAATAAAAAATAAAAAAAAACTCTGTTCCAGGGTTTTAATATTTAAAGGAGCTTCCTTATATTTGGATTTGAGTGATTTTCTTTTCTTTGCAGAATAAGCAATGGTAAATGCTCTTAATGATGCTTTAAAGGAATCCCAATTATTATGAAATGAGGTGTCTGAAGGATTGTTAAATTGAAAAAATTCATTAATAAATTTGGTTGCTTCTGACATAAAAATTGGATCTGAGAGTAGGTGATTATTAAAACACCACCGACCTTGTTTGCAGGGAGTAAGTAATAGATCAAAAGAGGTCAAAATAGGGGCGTGGTCGGAAATAAAAATAGAACCAATTTCGGATGTATGAATGCAGGGAAGTAGTGATTTCGAAACCAGAATGTAATCAATATGGGACATAGTATGGTGAACATGGGAAAAGAAGGTAAACTTAGCAGTGTCGGGAGTACGAGTTTTCCAAACATCATAAAAAGGACGAGACGTGGTGGCAGATTGAAACGCTTTATGAGTTTTGTCAGGTTTTAATTTACATTTAGTTTTCCTATCAGAGAAGGGATCAAGCCAATTATTAAAGTTACCACCAATAATTATATTGGGATTAGAAATGGAGGAAATTTCCAATTTGATATTGTTCCAAAATTGTGGGTCAGGTTTAACTGGACCATAAATATTTTTAAAAGTAAGTTGCGTTTTATCAGTTATAGCATCCACCATAACCCATCGTCCATTTGCGTCACATTCTGTCAATACAATTTGTGCATTAATCGATTTATGAAATAAAATAGCAACACCACCATGGCGATCAATGGCAGGAGAGAAAACAGCTTGATTAACCCATTGGCGTTTAAGTTTAAGAGATTCCAAATCATTACAGTGAGTTTCTTGTAGAAAGGCAACATGGGTATTAAGTTTGGATAGGTGAGACAATACCTTTTGACGCTTGACAGGATGACCCAATCCACGCACATTCCACAAGACAATATTAAACATGATGGTGGGTAGGGAGGAACATGAGGGAACGGGAACGATAAGCTGCAAGATAAATATTAAAGACAAAGAAACAATAATTATCATATAATTTCAACAACACACTCATAGAAGTAAAAAAGATGTAAAAAGAAGAAAATGTGGGAAAAGACAAACATAGAGGAAAGAGAAAGAGTAAGAGAGATGAAGGAAGAGATAGATATACAGAAAGAGTAAACAGATCAAGGAAAAGAATCCAGATCTGAAGAGAGAACAGCAATCGGCAAGAGAGGAGCATGGTGATGCTAACAACAAGAAACAACAGACGGAGAGATTAGGTAAGAAAGGGCCTCCTAAAGAAAAAATAAATAACGAAGAAAAGAGAATAAAAGTGGAGAAAAATAGTAAAAAGAACAGAATAATGTAGAAAATCAAAGTATTAAATAGAATAAAGGGTGAAGGGAAATTAGAAAGGTAAAAAAGATAGACAGAATAGCAGACTAATAGAATATATAAACCTTTAGAACAATAGATATCAATTTGTTACGGAAGAGAAAAGTTAAAAATTAGTATTCATGTTACGAGAAGAAACGTTATTTAGAAAAAGTCTGAGATTCTCAGGATCGTCGAATGAGCGTGAGCTTCCTTCATGCGTAATTTTGCATAGGCAAGGGTGGAGAATGCCATATTGGATGTTTATGTGTCTAATCTGTGGACGTAGAGCCAGGAATTCTTTACGGCGAGTGTTTGTTGCATTGGAGACATCTTGGGAGATAAAGATATTATGGCCCGACCAAGTAAGACGACGTTTAAGTTTTAAAGCCTTCAAAACATGCATGAGTTCAGTAAATTCCAGGAAGAGCATTATAATACCACGTGGATCGTTGGAATTAGGATGAATGCGACCCAGACGATGCGCACATTGTATATTTAGAGGTGAAGAAGATTGAACACCTAAAAGTTTTGGAAGGAATTTCTGCAAAAAAGATACCATGTCTGGCCCTTCAATATTTTCCGGAAGACCATAAAGACGTAGGTTGTTCCTTCGATTACGATTTTCGAGATCTTCTGTGTGGAGTTTCAACTTGTAGATTTCTTGCTCTAATACAGGAATTTTAACAGAGATATCCTGAAGATCTCCCACACGTTGCTCAAGTTCTAACACCTTTCCCTCCATAATAATCCATCGGTCCTCTATTTGTTTTAATGTTTCATTTGTAGTGGACATGAAAGGTTGTAGACCACGAACCTCATCTAGAATAGTGTCTAGAACTGGGTTTTGTGAGGATAGAATAGGAGAAGGTGGGTCATTTTTGTGTCTATTTGGTTTTGCACCTGTTGAGGCTGCTTTAGGATGGTCAGTGGCCATTTTAGGTTGTTGGATAAGTCGATGCGTCGTAAATAGGGCAGGGCGAAGTCGGCCCATCCACTAGAAGGATTGCAGGAGCAAGAGATGTTCCTTAATGTGATTACCAGACGGAGGACGCGTAAAAATCACTAGAAAGTAGCATATATATATATATATATATATATATATATATATATATATATATATATATATCCCAATGAAGAGTAGAGCAATACCACTAGGAGTATATTATTTCAGCCAGCCTATATGAGGAAGATCACAAATCCAGGCACTGTGCAATATACCATGAAATAGAAGCAGTCATTGAGACAAACATTTCAGCGGAGTTCTGGGAACCAACCACTATAGTAAGTTGTCAGCATCATATTTACCAAGATCTCTCATTTAAAATATGAGCATGACAGGAATACTGTGGCAAAAAGCATTAACAAGGGAGTGGTTGGTATTATAAAAGATAGTGCCTAAGAGAATTTCAGGAATATAAGCATGGAAGTCCATAAAAAATGTTCAATTTGCTAATAACACACATGGGGCTTGTTATAGAACTCCAACAAGTATTTTGTGAAGTAATTATGCAGAATTCCTTACATTGTAGCTGGAAACCTCAACAGGAGCGCGACCACGAAGAAAAAAACAGATTGCGAACGCTGCGAAAACAAAATGGCAGCCGTTCACGATTTGATGTGAAGAGAATGACCGCCGCGGCTCCAGGGTTCCAGGAAGATGATATGAGTTTGCAAAACAGCGTTCCACAATCACCGCCACTTCATTCCGGCGGGACAGAAAACATAGGACCGTTTTGAGTCCGAAAAGAGGCGCTTTGATGAAAGAACGCTCCGCGATCGAGCGGAGCTAAAGCGGGACCGCCATCTTGTTTCCGCACAGAGGTGTTCTAGAGAAATGGTGAAACCATTCATAACTACTAGTCCACCAATCAATGTATCGCAAGTAGGTGATATCATGTGCAAAGTTTTTTGATAAACCATTAATCAAAGAGGAGGCAATTCTGGCCCTTTAAGCAACATTAAGTACCATAAGAATGATGGGTAAGTGAAGTATTTGCGCAGAAGTCAGAATAATTACAGTATTCCGCTAATATTTTAAGGGAGTTGGAAACTTTTTAAAGATAACATTTGGTAGCAATTGATACATATCTGTACATAAATGTTTGTATATTAAAAGAAAGAGTGCCAAAATGGGAGAATAGTAGAACTCCAGTATATGCACGCCCCCAAATTGTTTTATTTTTGCTTTCAAAAGGTAAACAAATGTTTTTGGTAGTAGCTAAAGTACATTTATAAATTGAAGTTAATTGATTGTCTTCCTATAGCCTATGCATAAAAAGCAGAAGGTGAGTAGTAATCAACGCAGTCCTAGATACATGAATGGCATTTGGCAAAGTAAAAAAACATAGCAAAAACACAGTATAGGGTTTGTTCAATGCTAAGTATAGGATATTCAGGGACAAATTTATCAAGAGTTGAGTCGCACCTGCGTCATGCAATGGGGAAGCAAGGTCAATGCAACTACTAAGTAAGATTTATCATGCCATGCAAAGCCACCTTGCATGGCCCTGTGTGGCTTGATAAAGCTAGAGTAACACAATGCGGTGCAAATTGCTGCATTGCATTACTCTGTCCTGGGAAGGCATTCCATGGGTGGAGCATGGATACTCCTACGCATCCACCTATGGATTTTGGAGCATTCCCGGAGTTACCATTGCTGGACCTGGGAATGCTTCAAAATGCCAAGCTTCCTCAGGTAAGGAGTAACAAAGAGAAATATCTGTATTTCTCCTCATTGTTTCTTCTTTCTATGTGTGAGGCATTCTGCAACACACATAGAAAGAGGAAAATGCCTCAGAGGACTGTTTTGTGCAGGAAGGGACATAGGCACCCTTGCACAATGATTCAAGGGTTCCTGCTTTGGCGCTAGAGGCTTCTTTTTCACCAGCTAAGGCAGAGGACGGATAAGTGCCATATCTTTATAGATATGGTGCATTCCTGCACTGCCTCTTTCATGCTGTGCAGCACAGCAAGGTGTCTTGCTGCGTTGCACTGTGTGAAAATGTGGTAAATAAGGCCCTAAGTGTCAAACGTCTTTTCCACGTATTATTACATCCTACAAGTATTTGTAGTCAGAGCAGTAAATGCTTCAGTTATTAAAAGTGTTGGTTTTTCAAACATGATGGTAGATTTTGGGAAGAGCCTTAAGGAGGGCTGGTAACCTCACAAGAGAATACTCTGATGATTACAGTTACAATACATTTTCTCTTTATTAATGTTTGAGCTCAAGAGCAAACTTTTAAGCTGACGTTTCCAGTGGCGGCTCCTTGAGGAAGTGCTGCCGGGTGGTGGGCGGGGCGTGGGAGTGGCAGGGTGGGGGTAGTAAACTCTGGCCTGCGCCCGTATGGAATTAAATAAATAAATAAAACAAATTACATTGCGCACACTGCATCGCCATTTGGCGTTGTAGCACACGCAATGTAATTTGTTTTATTTATTTATTTAATTCCATACGGGCGCAGGCCAGAGTTTACTACCCTGCCACTCCCCCGCCCCACCGCCCGGCAGCACTTCCTCGAGGAGCCGCAACTGGACGTTTCACCTTTTGTTTCTCATTAGGATGAAAATGAAACAGTGACTTTAAATGTGCGTTCTTTACCTAAAAGCTGACAACACTTGCTCATGTTAAAAAAAAGACTTTTAGGGAAGCTTTGGGGACAGTACATGTATATCTGGGATGTCCATCTTTAGCACACTTGGAAACTTACCTTTACATTGCTATTCCCAGCTCCCTGAACTTATTGGTGTGTCTCAAGCCTGTGTTATTGATTTTTTTGTTTGATCACATGCTTTCACACTAGGCTAATAAAAGCATACTGTAAAAGTAATGTCATTTTGAAAATGATCATGTTATGTCACTATGTGTCATGGAAATTTCAGGATACTCCTAGCCATGTCATGATTGCAATGATTGCAATGATTTTTTTAAACTTCCGACTCAAACCACCAAATAATTAAAACCCCAATGTGGCGGTTGGTTTTTGAAAATTAAGTCAGTATTTATCATGATATGCTCAGAATTTTCTCGCAGCACATATAGCTCATTGCTTTTGTCCCCGTTTATGAACACCATGGTTTATATGGTGGTTGTAAACTAAGCCTGGGCGAAGCACTACGCTACGCTCGCGTAGTTTGCGAAGTTCGCGCTACTTCGCACTACGCGAACTGCACGTAGCACAGTGCGAACACGCGTAGCGTAGTGTTGCGTAGTGCTGCGGTCATTTTTTGCTTGCTCGCAATCCTCAACATCAAGTTGGCGACCGTGAGCAAGCAAAATGACATCCCGGCGAGACTTTTTCCTTGTTCGCGATCAGCAACATCAAGTTGGCGATCGCGAGCATGGAAAATAAACCTTCCGGCGAGATTCCCAACGCGAGGAGGTCAGGTTTCTCATTGCGAGGGGTCGCGTATGCTCGCGACCGCTCGCGATGAGAAACTACCAGTTAGCGTTGAGAAAGCTGCCGCTCGAGTAAAAATCTACTCGAGCAGCAGAAAACTACAGCTCGCACTGTGCAAGATGCCATTTTCAATGATTGCACAGTGCCGGTTGCTTGTCCGCACTGTGCAATCGTTGAAAACAAAATCTTGCACAGTGCGAACATGTTACTACGCAGTTCGCGAAGTGCTACGCGTAGCTCGCGTAGTGCGATCTTCACTTTGCGTAGCTTCGCGAAGTGCTACTTCGTGAACTACGCCCACCCTTATTGTAAACAGGGAAAAAGAGCATTGGAAGATCCTCCCTAAATATCGCAGGTCTTAAGCCAGGTGCACTGTGGTAGATGGGCTGCTGGCAAAGAATTCCTAGACTAAGCTGGGACTCACCTTAGAGAGTCTAGTGGTTCCCCACCTCTAAATGAAGCAGGGTAACCAAGGCAGGTGGAGCATCCTCTAGGTTTTGCAAATGTCCCATATTTGCCAAACCCCTAAATGAAGCCTTATGTAATTTTTCTGCAACCCGTGCCTTCTTCCATTGACTTCTATATAAACAATTGTTTCCATTGCGTCACACGGAAATGCTTCTTTTTTGGAATCTTTTAATTCATACTTTCTATATTTGTGGTTTAGTTGTAATGTATTTTATTAAAATCTGACTTAGCCCATCACATTTGAAACTATTGGCTGTGTTGTTGTTTAAATTGTAGCTTTTATGCTCGGCCGAGCTATAAATCCCTAAAAGTAGGGTAACAAAGAATACCCCAGGCTTAAAGATTGATTTATTTCTGCGACCCCTGACCAGGTTAGGTGAGAATGATCTTAGTCACCGCAGGTCTTTGATGAGCCCACCTCCTTACCCTGCCGGATGGAGTTTCATGCTCAGCACAGCTGTATTACCCTTAAGAGGGCACATCTGTTGAGGGTTGTCTCAAGAAGTATAAGATGTACGAAAAGTAAGGCAAGTGTACCAAACAACCCACCTACATTAGAGGGCCAACATGAGTTGCCATATAGTCAACTGGGCGGGGCACGTGGGAATAAGGATTTGATCCTCTGAATTTCTTTAAGTGTTCCTGGCAAGGCTTTATATAGCAGAAATTCTCTCCTGGCACTGCTTGTTGTTTTGCCTGTTGAAACAGCTTGTGCTCATCCCCGTCCCAAAATAGAGCTTTAAAAAAATCATATATTAATTGAAAAGAATACTTGAAATGCCTACAATTAATTGTTGCCTGAATCCATCTCTCCCCCCCCCGACATAAATATGGAACTGATGAAGCCCCCCTCATTCATAATTTGTAATTTTCATAGTGTGCAAATTGGTGATCATTTTTTTAAATCGATACTTATTAAAAAATGCATGTTTTGAATGTTTCTCGTTCAGCCTGAACAGGTTGGCCCTCCTTTTGTAGCACCAGCCAGCATCATAACAGTTTCCAGGCAATAACCATAGTGAGTAAAGCCTGCCCTGGGTTATGAATGAGATATCATAAAGGTTAATAACCAACCCCATTCCCCTTGACTCCAGGACCACATCCTTGGGTTTCATCTTATTTCATGGAGCACCAGGGGACCGATGACAAATGGAAACGCGTGAAGTGGCTTTCTTCATATTGCAGGAACGGTAGAAACTTCTATTTATTTTGAGTACTGGAAATGTCAGGTTAGAGTATTTTAAATGCAAAGGAATCATACAGTCATCACTATGAAAGACAGAGTCATTTAGAAAAAATATTCCTTTTATCTAAAATAATGGAAAAGAACACATGACAACACATCAGCCTCTTCAGTGTGTAAACTACATGCGGCTCTGTGTGTCTTCCTCTGTTGTTCTCTTCCATTTCTTTGTACAAATACTGGATGTATACATTCATCAGAAATGCATTTGGTGCTCTATTTATTTATACATATGTTTCGCCCTAAACTAAAACCCAAGGTAACCCCGTCATTGCTGGTCAGTTACTAAGAATTGATCATTTTCTCCTATCTAGTATACCTTGAGATAAACGATTTCGATACTCACACGCTCAGATGTGACAGTTCTTGTGCCCTGAACCAAGTGAACACTGCATTTGGCCCTACTCAGTGACCATTGGTTGGTTCTCATGACCCAAACTTGATGCACATGGCCTTCAGCCATATGCAGTGCCCACTGCACTTGTCCTCTGGTGACCTTCTGCGCCCAGTAGTGCACCCCCCAACCCCACCACACAGGCAAATCTGCCAACCATAACCCTTAGGAAAGTTGAATCAATGGGAATGGGGACCTCAAAGAAATCTTACTAAAGCAGACTGTCGAAACACACACCCCCATCTGCCAACACAGTAGAAATTCTAGCCAACAAATATGGCGGCGAGTTACAATGAACCATAGTAAAGGAATGCCATTGTTGCCCCAAACGCAATGATATCACACAACATCCAGGTCATGGCCTGAATTTATATGGAGGTGTCTCTTCCTCTTGTGCATTTCAATGAGAGTAGGCATGCCAAGACCGTTCTTTTGAATGCAGACAAGAGCCCTGACAACAAGAACAATGTCAAATGTGACTTTGTGTTAAAAGAAAAGGAATGGAAATCAGAGCAACAGAGAACAAGTTCAAATAAAGTCCAAAGAAGACTGGGACACTCATGAAAAGTTTGACAATTAGCCTACAAGAAAGAGAGATTCATTGCAAAGCAGGGGATATATATAATAATACCTGTACTTTGTAGCTGCGTGTAGACAAAACAGTTTAATTACTGCAGGATCTTGAACTTCATTAGACTCGCGCCCAAAGAGATACATCAACAAATGGATCCCATGAGACGATGATTCGTGAATGTGACCCAACTCCTTACCTTCCTCAAGTTTGTTTTGTGCTTTTCTTTTCGTGGAAAATTAATATAGGTCATTAATTTAAGATCCAAGCTTGCAATTGATTTGTTTACTGACATGCAAGTAATTTCCACACCATTTCATATAGTAGCAAGACAGATACGACGCTAGTTGCAAATACAATGGGGCAGATTTATGTTCCCTGGCGCATCCCTGCAAATCAGAGTAGATGCGCCAGGGAAGATGCGTCCCGAAAGTTTACCCTTGCGCCACAATAGATGCGCCGCATTTACAATGCAGCGCATCGTGGCGCAAGGATAAACAGATGCGTGACGCATCTGATGGCGGAAGGTTGGCGCATTGCTGGAGTTGCGTCGCAAGCGCGACGCAGCTCCAGCAAGGCTCGGGGGTGCCCTATCGTGACAATGCTGCGTCAATCCTTACGCCTGCTTCAAGCAGGCGCAGGGTTTTGACGCAGCATGGCCGGAAAAGTGACTGAGTGAAATCTTGTAGATTTCACTCAGCCACTTTTCGGAGGCGTTCCCGCGCCGGAATGCCCCCCCCTGTGCAGGTACGCCCACATGTGGCGCAAGCTTTACAACGTGACGCATCTCCCTAGATGCGTCACATTGTAAATGGGGCGCAACATGGCGCAGGGTTTACGCCGCCACTGCGTCACAAAAGTGACGCAACGGTGGCGTAAAAGTGCCGCAAGTCCGTCATAAATCTGCCCCAATATTCAAAGTCCCTGTGTGCTGTAATTATAAAGACCTTACTAGACAGAATCCACCTTTGCAGTTCAATAAATATTGCAGCATTCCTTTCAACAATATGTAACTTCTAAAGCAAATGGTACAGTGTTTAAATATAATGTCACGTCTTTTACTCTGTCTGTTTCAACCATAGGGGCATATTTACAAAAACATGCCAGAGCGCGGTGTTACGGCAAATTTGGCAATGCCGTGCTCCGAAATTTTTTAACACAGGGTTGCGCCATATTTACAAAAATACAGCGCACCCCTGTGTTTCCCCTAACACTTGTGCTAAAAAAACTGCCTAGCGCCAATGCAGGCACCCTTGTGCCATGTTGCAAGGGTGCCTGTGCTGCAGGAGCGATTGTTTATGTGCAGAAAGGGACACCTTCCTGCACATAAACAATCAATAATGGCCATTTGCTCTTTCTAAGTGTGCTGCACAATGCAGCATACATAGAAAGAGAAAAGAACTAGGAGAAATGTATAATTTTGTCTCATATCGCCATCCTAAGACCAGGTATTACCTGGACTTAGTTTTTGGAGCTGCCCCAGCCTTGTAAATCTGGGGCAGCGTCAAAAACCAATGGGTGTTGTGGTGGAATACCCACAGCAACACCCATTTACGGCCTCTTTGCCACAGCGGACTGCAGCGGAAAGGGACATATTTACAAGGAGGTGTTAAACCACGTTAAGTGACTTAGCGACATCTTCTAAACATGTAAAATGGTTCAAGGCCACTGGAGCGTCTGAAAAAGTTATGCTCCAGTGGCATTAGGGGCTTGTAAACATGCCCCATAGTTTCTGCAAAATTGTGAGATGTTGGGTTATTCTCATTCAACACAGAGATTACGCAAAAAAGGCAGCTTTTTCTTTTTCGCTCAAATTATGTGACCGTTGCCTTAAATTATGAAGATCAAAAAGAAGTGCAAAATTCCGCTTAGCACTGCTCGTTGCACTGTACAATGTCTTCTATTGTGCCACATGCAGTGCTGGGCCTGCCCCAATAAATTTGTGGTGTTTTGTTCATGATATCCCGACAACACTCAAGTCAGGAAACGACACAATCACATTGCTAAACCAATTTAGAAAGGGGAAAAATAAATCAATTAGCAAAGTGACACAAAAATGTGAAAAATTGGATTATGGAGCCATAATTACGAATTAGTAATGGTACTCGTCTAACAATGAAAATGCATTCCGTCAGTGTAAGTCAATGGAGTGATTGTAAACCACACTTCATTCTGTATCACATCACCACTTTTTAAACTGTGATGAATTCAGTGGTTTAGGAGATGGTGTTAAAAGAGTCAAGTGGTGAAACCAGAGGCCATTAGAAGATGAGGATGAGTGTGAAAATTGTTTCGAGGAAGGGTGATAGGCCTGTCAGCCTTAGGGTGTTCTTACACCAAACATTTTGCTTACTCACCTCCAATTTTTGTTGACATTCGTTTTTATTGTGCACTTTAACACTGCTAACAAGTGCTAGAGTACTCACTCCCCTAAACATGGTTTGATTAGCATATACCTAATTGGCATATTTATTGTACTTATAGTTCCCTTTTAGAGTTTTATACCCTATACCCAGCACCTGACATTTAAACGTCTGCAGCACTTATTGTGCCACCCACTTAAGTAGCACCCTAAACATATACCAGATCTGCCATTGCAGCCTTCGTGCAGTTTTAAACTGCCATATTGACTTGACATTTAAACCCACTTGCCAAGCCTTAAACTCCCCTTTTATTATATATAAGTCATCCCTAAGGTAGGCCCTGTGTAACTCATAGGGCAGAGTGCTATGTAATTAAAAGGTTGGGCATGTACTTTTATGTTTTACATGTCTTGGTAGTCAAATACTCCTAATTTTGTGTTTCACCACTGGAGGCCTACCTATCCCAATAAATAGCATTGGTGATTCCTTATTTCATTTAACAAACTGTAATTCCTAATTGGGAGTAGGTAGATATCTCATGTTTGGTGCCCATAACATAATAATGATAAACCCTTTTTAATGGTAAAGTCAGATTTTTCACTGCAATTTTGAAAAGGCCACTTTTAGAAAGTTGCTGCACAAACAAATGATGGACAGAATGCTGAACCAATCAAACATTTACCCCAGTCAAGAAATCTGGGTTAAATCCATTGCTCTTTTCCTCACCATGCCACCCCAGTTTGGAGTCAGCCATATGCAAACCAGTCTTGACTCTCCTCCTCATTGGAACAGTCCTTATCAACCTGCCAAGTCAGGTCATCCCTGGACCAGAAACAAGCATCCTGGGACTGGCTTCGGGGTGTCACCCCTCATCAGCCAAGCTAACTTGAATCCAGTGGCACAGACCTGGCACTTCGAGCTGGAGTGTTCCCACAGGGAGCAGGTTCAAGACTGATTGGCATATGGCTGGGTCTAAAAAGGGGATGGTATGGCGAGCAAAAAAACGATACATTTAATCCAGATCTGTGACTGGGGGTGAATGTTTGATTTGTTTAGCATTCCATCCATCATTTGTTTGCGGTAACTTTGAGAAAATTGCCGTTTTCCTGCCCTTTGTGCCTGCAGTCTGTCTTTGGTCACATGACTGAGTGTAGCTGACAGTTAGACTTTGTGAATTCCTACTCAGACAGTCATGCAATAGAGGTAGTAGGTGTGCCTCCATAGGCCATGTGCTGTCAGGAGTGGGGCGGAGCTGAGCACAGCCCCACTTACACCTGAATAGTCTGTCCTATGCCTTCACACAAAGGGCCTAACAGCCCTGCATTGTCACTGCAGCCAGCTTGGAGCTAGGGAATGGGAGTTAGGGAACTACATGCACTTCAAAGATCCTTTCCAGAAGCTTCTCCCACATTCCGGAAGTACGGCACCATGGTATAAAAATAGGACCTTCAGACCCGGTGACTGCTGTTACTGTGCTCTGTGCCAGACTTCTGAGCTATCTGGAAGGACTGCTTTGCTGTCTGGAGCCTGCCTTGAACCCTCAGAGGCCAGCCCTGCTGTTGAGCCCTGCAACTTCACCTGCATCCAAGACTACCAGAAGCGACCCCAAGGGCTGGTTTTCTGGCCTCCTGTTCAGAGCCGCAGGGACACAAAACACTGCCACCATTTTAAACCTGCACCTGGACCCAGCCTGAGTGAGTCCTGGATCTTTGGTTATGGTGCTAAAGGTGCCCAGGTGGCCAAAAAACAAAGCTGAGGACTTAAACAAACGTTGGCCCGAAAGTGCTCTGAGAACAAGGAGAAGACCGGGACCAACCTGTTCACCTATCTGCCAGAGGTCCATTACAGTTAGATTGAATTTGCGGCTTATTCAGCTATGTTCTCCTCCTCAGCAGCGAACCCTTTTCAGCAGTCCTTTGCCAAAAGGGAATCCAACCTTCTAGAACTTTATTCGGCTACATGCCTCTGCCTCGTCCAGCTGGAGATTTTTTACTTTCATTTCGGTGACTAAATCCAAACGTAGAAATCTTCACTGCGGCATCAACCCAAGGCCATCCAACAACGAAGCTCCCTCCTCGGACACTTCCAGCAGCCTTGCCCCACTGAACATTACCTTCTCAGATTCTTTGGTCAGAATTTCTTCTAAGTCTGAAAGTAAGCGCTTACCGTGCCCAATCCACTTCTTATCTCCAAACCGTACTATATCACAGTCAGCTATATTTTTCGATTTTGACTCGGTCTCACGCGACTTGCTGTCTGCAGTTGGTGCTTTGATCTTTTTTATTCGCTAGTTTTTACAAAAAGCTTTAAATATCGATAACTCTGGTTCTGCGATTTGGATTTTGATCATTTTGGTGTCAAAACATTCATCATAATTTACTCTATTTTTTCAAAATTGAATTGGGATTTTTCTTGTGTTGTGTTTTCACTTTATTACTGTTTTTGAGCTGCAAAAATAATTTACACAGTGCGTCTAAGTTAAGCCTGACTTCTTTTGTGCCAGAATACCAAGGGTTAAGCACTAGTTAGTTTAGTGACTTTTTGTGGTTCACCCTGCAAGGGATTGTGGCTGTTGTCTGGAAACATGTCATATTTTCATTAGCATAAGCAACAGCCATTTTGGCTGTGGTGTCCATTTAGTTTCCTTCGTAATTCTTTCGTCTTCTGCTGTTAGCCTTTTCACTCTGCTTGCGCCATCTATTTTAGTTGACCTCCTGACAAGGCTAAGCAATGTACGTGCTGGGGGTTTGTAGCTGCCAGTGCACCTGGTCTTAGATGTTATCTGTTGACTGTTTACTGCTGTCACAAGCATTCCTGCTCCCCCTCCCAATTTGCTGACCACATAGTCATCTATCTGCCCTTTTTTGCTGATAGCTATTTCTAAACTTGTTCTTTCCATTTCTGTCCATATGCTTACATTGCAACAAAGTTGTATATAAGGACGATGGTTTGTGAGTTCAGTGTACCTCCTCCTGCAACACTTGAGAGTGTTGTGTGGACGTGGTCCCACTCATGAGTGATTAATAAACTTGTTTTATTTCAACTCCAGTGCCGAGCTCTTTTTGTTACTCTTTGAACCCGTGGACGAGAGGGTGACCCTGCACCAGTGTGCTCACTTTTGGGAACATTTCCACAGTTGCTTGACCAGGGGTCACACCCCAGTCAACCAACAACCCAATTTGTAACAAAAGGGAGAAGAGTGGAGAAAGTAGGTGACACAATAGCATGATGAAGAGAGGTGTAGAGACATGGATAAAGGTGAGAGAGGAAAACACAAAATGAAGTGGGAAGAAAGAATGAGTGAATGAAAAAGGGCAAGGCAGATCTACAATACTGTATATCAGTGCTTCCCAAACCTTTTAGAACCGCAACCCAATTTTTAGAATGACAAACTTTCGTGACCCACCTAACTCTAATGGACATGGGCAGGTGATTTTTTTTAATGTAACTAAAGCATTGTGTGGTAGCACACTGTCATTTACACACAGCGAATTTTCAATTGAAATGGCCACTAAATTTGCACAGACATACAGTTTTACTGATATACCTATTCTGCACACAAATGATAATGTGTGTGTGGACATTGTGTTTCTGTTAATAAGTATCATTTGTGCAACACCAAGTAAAGTGTCTTGATTTGTTTTGATCCAATTAAAATTGTTGCTTCCAATACACTTCAGAATTACAAAAAAATATGATTCCTTTTTGATTTCTTAACTGCTGCATGTGCATATTTAATTTACAGGGATTTACAATTTGTTGTGAGTTACAAAAAATGACATCCTATAACCTTTCCTTTCACACTTTTAGTACCCCTTCACGATTATCACTTTTTTCACTTTGCTTTTCTTTTTCCTCTGCAAAGTGAGAGGAGTTTGTAAACACCAATCCCCATGTTAAAAAAAATAAGCAGCAATTTGTCAGAAGATATAGCCTGACATTTGACCTCTATCTCGAAGCCAACAAACTTATCAAGATAAATACAGAATTTAAATGCATCTTTATTTACTGCTTGGATTTTCGCAACCCACCTAAACTCGGCTCTGAGACACACAGTTTGGGAAACAGTGCTGTACATAATAAAACACTCACCTAATACATCTAATAAGGACTATTGGGAGCTGTTGAGTACTCTGTAAAAGCAATGAACACTTGCAACAAGTCTAATACGTCAGTTCCTAACCTGGGGTACACAGACCCTTGGGGTACATAACTCCTACTCCGGGGGGTAGGAGACTGTTTAGAAAATTAAATAATACTAGCCGATTAATAAAGTATAAAGTCATGTAAAAGCAATTTTTAAAAATGCTATGTAACTGCGAAGAAAGTTGAAATTAAAGGCTAAAAATGAAGGGGGCCTATTTACAAGCTCTTTGCGCCGACGGTGCGTCACATTTTCCCATATTAAAAGTGATGCACCAGCAGCACAAGGGGCTTGTAAATGAGCCCGAAGTTGGTTGCAGCCTAGTTCAGCAAATGGAATCTAGTATGGATGATTGGTGGCCTCAATTGAACCATTGGTGTATACCGATAAAAAGCGAGAATGTGTTAGAAGCAAAAAAGACAAAGTGATATGCAAGAGTCTAGCATATCCCACCCATCGTTTAGACATAAATATACATTGTCAAAGGCACCAATCCATGCATTTAATTTAAATTTAGATTTTTTTGGGGGGAAATTCTAATTAAATATAATATTTAATACTTTGGGTATTTGTTTGATTTATGCTTTGTACCTTTCTGCATTGTTTGGTATTTACATTGTAGAAATTACATCGGCTTCCAGGTGTGATTCATTGGTGGTCCAGAGATGTAAATTGGTTAAGAACTACAGTTCTGATATATAGAGTGTTTTTTTTAAGAGTAGTGTTATGTGGATGCAGTCCCCATCTGCTTACATGTCATCAGTTGTAGAAAAACACAGTGGCAGAAACTTTGTTGAAAGATGTTCAGAGTCTGTGTTTCACTTGAGTACATTTTACAAGTACTGTTCGAGACAGTATTTTGACATAATATTCCTGTGGAATTATTTCCACTTTGCTTCGCAGCAATGATTGCCAGTGGTTGAAAAGGAAGAAGGTATGAGCAGAGGTGGACAGAGGAAGACGAGCAGTAATGGCAGTGGGTGGGGGGTGAGGTGTGATGACGTGTCAGCGGCTCTGTGTCCAGTTATGCCCCCTCCTTGTGGTTTGCACTCCCGTCCACTGAGCTGGGGGCACAGGGAAGGCTTCCGGATGCGTTGATCGCTACTTCTCGAGCGACAAACACCCTCAGAAGCTCTTACATGTGTGCTTTATTGTTTTTTTTATTTCGTATTGATTCCCCTTAATACTACAATTTAGGAAGCTATGAATTTTAAAACCTGTGTATGATTCGAGGAGCCACAGGAAGCGTTTTGAACGGCATCGGCTCTTTGCTTTTGAAAATGAAAAAGTGAAACTAGCATTAGAGCTAATTTCAGTTCGGAAGCAATTTGCGCTGACCATCAAAAAGTGACAGCTTTTTTAATTGTGCTTTTGTGTTGCAAGATATGGAATTCTGGTAACTCTTTGAAAGTAGGAAGCAGGCCCTGGCTCACTAATACAGAAACTCTTACAGGGGCTATTGGGGAAGCAAATGGTTACTCGCGCGATCAAAGATTGATTTTTATAAAAATATAAGATGATACGGGCCAGCTTATCTATTGGGATGTAGGAACGCTGTCTGGCCGGTGTTTCTCTCCTTTCCATGTATGGCTGAAAGGAGAGATTGATATTCCAGGCAGTGCAATTCTATACACACAACTCTAAAACCTCAGATATTATTTTCATCTGTTATTTGTAACCTTTATCCTCTAATATAAAAGCGGCCACTCACTAACATCTTTCCTTCCTGTCTCCTGACAACTTCCAAACACTGGCTCCCTCCAGGTCACCGCCCATATAACCACCTCCTCTCCCCTCACGCATTTTTTCAGAAGCTAATGTGACCAATGGAATGAGTTGATTTAAAAATATGTTTTTGTTTTTATTCTAGTTCTAAGTTACAAATACATTATCACTAGTGATGCCCACCAGGAGCTCAGATCCTTTCTCTCTCACTCTCTTTCTCTCTCTCCGGGCACAGCTCCAACTGCCAGCAACGACAAAGCAACTACAAAGCACAGATAACATTCACCCACACCACGTTGTAGAGCACAAAGCTCACAATATTATCGCTCACTCATTTCATCAATACATTCATATGGCGCTTTAAAATACAAAACATAAGATGACTAGGCACTATTATCAAGAGGCAAATTGGTGTTTTTAGGCCTTACCGAAATGAAAACACTGGTTCACGTCACTGAACCACCCATGTCCTGGCGACCGCAGTGAACCCCAAACCCGAATATCGCACATCTTTGTCCTTACACACACGACAGCACAAAGAAACACGGTACCGCACACCTCTTTCCTTTTACCTTTTACCTCCCACAACAGAACTCGCCTGACACAGACTACAGTGGAACAACGATGTCCATGCACACAAAGCAGACACACTGGTGCCGATCACGATCCTGTAAAAACCGGGTTCCGAACCGTCGGACGGAGCATATTCTCCGTCCAACGCGTACCCGGTCGTAACAATATACAAACATGGAAGTACGATTCGCACGGCAATACAATTTCCGTACGAATCGTACAAAACCCCGACCGACGAAAATAATCATACAAATGTGATCCGGGAAAGCACCGATGTGACGTCGGGACGCACGCAGCCTGCCATTCACGAACCAGGAAGTACGATTCGCACCGACGTCATCCCGCACGGACAATATTTTCCGGCAGCCAAAAACTGCCGGGAAATCAGGACGACGCGAACAAGGAGTACCTGTAAGCGACGGACAGACATGGACCCGAACCTACGTGTCATCCCGGCCCTCATAGCAGTCGACCTCCTCTACAGGTTACGACGCAGACGCCGCAGAAGGTCAGAACAACAAAGGGAGGGGGGAAAGGGGGGGGGGGGGCAGGAGCAGGGGCAGGCCACAAAACCCCCACCAAAGTCACACAGCACACATGCCGTGGACATACCTGACCCCCAGGCCCTGGTCACTACGAGGGGGTGGGGGCGTGTCCAGCAAAGCCAGCGTCCGCCACAACGGAAGTGCTTGACGACGCGAACCGGCAACACAACAATACAGGTACGTCCGGGGAGGAGCCAAGATGGCGATCGGGACGGCAGCGTAGGCTCCCGGCTCCGTGAACCTCCGCATCCCGCACAGATATCCTGCATGAGATCCTTAGCCCGCACTACATGCCCGTGTTGGTGATTGAGAGCGGCAACCGATCGCGTGATTCTGAAGTTTCTGGCGGCGGTACCGCCGGAGAAATGTTCACCTGAAGTTTGCGGCCTGTACAACCCTGGAACCGGGACCTCGAGTGGACGACATGGCCGGGCGGCAGTTCAACAACAGCGGCCATTGGTGACTGGGTGGAGTCGGAATACCGGAGCGGTGCTGATATTGGCCTGAATCTCGCCGTGGTCATTCCTACCACTGGGCGTAGCGGAACGAGTGCATGCCCGAGGTGGCAATTCCAAGATTCTTTGGTAATTGCCTCAGCCCTCGCCAGTGTGCTGCTCGGACGTTGCCTGTAACTCGTCCCGATTTTCGCGGGCTGCTCCCGGATTTTTGTGGGCGCTCGTCCAGGGTGAGGACAACTGTTACCTGTGACCATACACCGGATACATATTTTGCCTGCCCCCGAAACCCTGTTTGCAGTACCATGGAACTTGATGCGCTTGTGCCTGAGTCCCGGTCCCAATCTGGGGTGGAACTACCCTGCGGCCATCTTGATAGGATGGATTCTATCATCCTGTACACTGGGTCGCAGCAAGATCGGGAGTGTGTGGCTAAGAGGAGCGTAGCACAGCGGGCGCGAGGTGCTGTGCTGGGGTACGGTGACCTTCTCGAAGCTCTCGGTGCCCTTCGTTGCACCCTGGTTCACGGCGCCTGGGTACTGGGGCGAAAGCTTGATGGTGTTGCGTCAGCGTCGGAACAGTTGCGATCTGCCTGTCCCCAGGTAACCAGGGACTTGTTTTACTTCACACAGGAGGACAGTGTCGTGGCCGCCCCTGTGAATAGGGGAAAGCTGGAAATTCCTGACAACGTGCCAACGTGTGGTCGGCTGGCTGTAGGTCGGGTCTGTTCCGGAGGTCTTAGATTTGAGCAGAGGGTGAGGGCCTTGTCCCACGTACAGCCTCCGGCGACCCAGGCAATAATCAAGCAATGGTCGCCTGCTCTGGCTGATTCCCACATCCTGGACCTTGTGTGCAGGGCATGTCCTGGGGCAGTAATGGGAAAGATGATCCTCCATAATGATGACTGTGTTGGTATTCAGAGACGTCCACCCTACATGTGTGTGTCGCTTCCGGTTCCTTTTTGGACGCTCCCTTTCCTTGTAACATTGGACATGGCACTGGGTCGATGGGTATGCATCGGTGGATTCGCAAAGAGAGGCCAAGGATAAGACTGATCCTTCAGAGGTTGTCATCTAATAGGCGGGCGGGCACAGGGGTTGCGTGCTCTCATGGCATAACTAATAGTGTAATAGGTGCATATCGCTCCCCATTTTTCTTTGACATGGGAACATTTCTGTTGATTACTGTTTGCTTTGGGGAGGAACACATTGTGCGGGAGGGAGAAGCCGGGGGCATATATGAAGGCCCTCCTCCAGTATATTAATACTCTCTCCACTCCCCCGTTAGGTGGGGTTTCTTTTCTTTCTCCTTTTTCTCTGTTTCTTCTATATTTCGGGTCTGGTTCTGGGGCGACAGGCACACTGCTGGGGGGGGGGGCCGTAGTCATCTGCAGAGGTGCAGGGTGGGGGGCTGGGGAAAGAGATTTTTTAGTTTTTTACTTTGTTTCTATGGCCTCTTTTCTCTTCTCTTATCTTTCTTTGTCTCTCTTTTCTGGGGTCAGTACGGTAGGTTTCCTTCGCTGTCAATCACTGCTTTTTCATTTGTGCCTCAATTTCCGGGGTGTTTTCTGGGTCTTAGGGTAGGGGACTGCAGGCGCAAATGGCTCGTGATATTCTTCCACATCCTGAACCTCCTGTTTCAGCGCCATTGACTTGATAGATTGCTGTTTACTGTTGACGTTTACTATTCTGCCCGCCATTTTTCGCTACTGGGAAATTGTTTGGCACCTGATCCTTCCATTCTCTATTATAAAATGAAAACCTTTTATATCCTGGTTTCCTACTTGGGCTGCTAAGTGGCCAAGAGTATACTAGCATGGAGATTTTGCTCCCCGAGGTGCTTCCTGTGGTTAAAATTTGTTTTCTGTTAATCCAACTGCTTAGCGGCCGGCCCCGGGGGTTGTAGGCCCATACTTGTCTTTGGTTGAAATGTCAATAAAGGTTTTTACAAAAAAAAAAAATACAGGTACGTCCCGTACCCACGCCTTAAGAGCGTGGGTACGAGTCGTACCACGCCCACACCTACGTCACCCCAACAATGGCGGGACGGCTGTACCCACGTGGCAAAGGCCTGGGTACGGCCCGCACAAGCATTCCATAGCGTGGGTACGGATATGTACGACCCGTACCCTCACCCGCGTACGTATGGAGCGTACCCCCCACCCCAACAGTGTAAGTACGACCCGTACCCTCACCCGCGTATGCATGGAGCGTACCCCCACCCCAACAGTGTAAGTACGACCCGTACCCTCACCCGCGTACGTATGGAGCGTACCCCCCACCCTAACAGTGTAAGTACGACCCGTACCCTCACCCGCGTACGTATACGTCCCACCCCAACAGTGTAAGTACGACCCGTACCCTCACCCGCGTACGTATGGAGCGTACCCCCACCCCAACAGTGTAAGTACGACCCGTACCCTCACCCACGTATGCATGGAGCGTACCCCCACCTCAACAGTGTAAGTACGACCCGTACCCTCACCCGCGTACGTATGGAGCATACCCCCACCCCAACAGTGTAAGTACGACCCGTACCCTCACCCGCATACGTATACATCCCACCCCAACAGTGTAAGTACGACCCGTACCCTCACCCGCGTACGTATGGAGCATACCCCCACCCCAACCGTGTATGTACGACCCGTACCCTCACCCGCGTACGTATGGAGCGTACCCCCACCCCAACAGTGTAAGTACGACCGCACCCTCACCCGCGTACGTATACGTCCCACCCCAACAGTGTAAGTACGACCCGTACCCTCACCCGCGTACGTATGGAGCGTACCCCCCACCCCAACAGTGTAAGTACGACCCGTACTCTCACCCGCGTATGCATGGAGCGTACCCCCACCCCAACCGTGTATGTACGACCCGTACCCTCACCCGCGTACTTATGGAGCGTACCCCCCACCCCAACAGTGTAAGTACGACCCGTACCCTCACCCGCGTACGTATACGTCCCACCCCAACAGTGTAAGTACGACCTGTACCCTCACCCGCGTACGTATGGAGCGTACCCCCACCCCAACAGTGTAAGTACGACCCGTACCCTCACCCGCGTATGCATGGAGCGTACCCCCCACCTCAACAGTGTAAGTACGACCCGTACCCTCACCCGCGTACGTATGGAGCATACCCCCACCCCAACAGTGTAAGTACAACCCGTACCCTCACCCGCATACGTATACGTCCCACCCCAACAGTGTAAGTACGACCCGTACCCTCACCTGCGTACGTATGGAGCGTACCCCCACCCCAACCGTGTATGTACGACCCGTACCCTCACCCGCGTATGTATGGAGCGTACCCCCACCCCAACAGTGTAAGTACGACCCGCACCCTCACCCGCGTACGTATACGTCCCACCCCAACAGTGTAAGTACGACCCATACCCTCACCCGCGTATGCATGGAGCGTACCCCCACCCCAACAGTGTAAGTACGACCCGTACCCTCACCCGCGTACGTATACGTCCCACCCCAACAGTGTAAGTACGACCCGTACCCTCACCCGCGTACGTATGGAGCGTACCCCCACCCCAACCGTGTATGTACGACCCGTACCCTCACCCGCGTATGCATGGAGCGTACCCCCACCCCAACCGTGTATGTACGGCCCGTACCCTCACCCGCGTACGTATGGAGCATACCCCCCACCCCAACAGTGTAAGTACGACCCGTACCCTCACCCGCGTATGCATGGAGCGTACCCCCACCCCATCAGTGTAAGTACGACCCGTACCCCCACCTCGTATGCATGGAGCGAACCCACACCTGTGTATGTTCTAAGCGCACATATCCTGAAATAGGAGGGGTGGGTGCCTATCACTCCCAGCAGTGCCCAGACACAGGAGGGGTGGGTGGAGAGTCCTCCCAGCAGTGCCCAGTCACAGGAGGGGTGGGTGCAGAGTCCTCCCAACAGTACCCAGACATAGGAGGGGTGGGTGCCTATCACTCCCAGCAGTGCCCAGACACAGGAGGGGTGGGTGCAGAGTCCTCCCAGCAGTGCCCAGTCACAGGAGGGGTGGGTGCAGAGTCCTCCCAGCAGTGCCCAGACATAGGAGGGGTGGGTGCAGAGTCCTCCCAGCAGTGCCCAGTCACAGGAGGGGTGGGTGCAGAGTCCTCCCAGCAGTGCCCAGACATAGGAGGGGTGGGTGCCTATCACTCCCAGCAGTGCCCAGACACAGGAGGGTGGGTGCAGAGTCCTCCCAGCAGTGCCCAGTCACAGGAGGGGTGGGTGCAGAGTCTTCCCAGCAGTGCCCAGACATAGGAGGGGTGGGTGCAGAGTCCTCCCAGCAGTGCCCAGACATAGGAGGGGTGGGTGCCTATCACTCCCAGCAGTGCCCAGACACAGGAGGGGTGGGTGCAGAGTCCTCCCAGCAGTGCCCAGACATAGGAGGGGTGGGTGCCTATCACTCCCAGCAGTGCCCAGACACTGGAGGGGTGGGTGCAGAGTCCTCCCAGCAGTGCCCAGTCACAGGAGGGGTGGGTGCAGAGTCCTCCCAGCAGTGCCCAGACATAGGAGGGGTGGGTGCAGAGTCCTCCCAGCAGTGCCCAGACATAGGAGGGGTGGGTGCCTATCACTCCCAGCAGTGCCCAGTCACAGGAGGGGTGTGTGCAGAGTCCTCCCAGCAGTGCCCAGACATAGGAGGGGTGGGTGCCTATCACTCCCAGCAGTGCCCAGACACAGGAGGGGTGAGTGCAGAGTCCTCCCAGCAGTGCCCAGTCACAGGAGGGGTGGGTGCAGAGTCCTCCCAGCAGTGCCCAGACATAGGAGGGGTGGGTGCAGAGTCCTCCCAGCAGTGCCCAGTCACAGGAGGGGTGGGAGCAGAGTCCTCCCAGCAGTGCCCAGACATAGGAGGGGTGGGTGCCTATCACTCCCAGCAGTGCCCAGACACAGGAGGGGTAGGTGCAGAGTCCTCCCAGCAATGCCCAGTCACAGGAGGGGTGGGTTCAGAGTCCTCCCAGCAGTGCCCAGACATAGGAGGGGTGGGTGCCTATCACTCCCAGCAGTGCCCAGACACAGGAGGGGTGGGTGCAGAGTCCTCCCAGCAGTGCCCAGTCACAAGAGGGGTGTGTGCAGAGTCCTCCCAGCAGTGCCCAGACACAGGAGGGGTGGGTGCCTAACACTCACAGCAGTGCCCCTGCAAAGAAAAGGGTGGCGTACCCACAGATCCAATGCCCACAAATGTCAGTCAGGTGCACAAAGATCCTGCAGTACATGTACCACATGTGCGCGAGGCTGGGAGTATACACATGCATAGCGCCAAAAAGAAAACATGTACACATGAAGTCATGGCAACAGTCTACATACACAAGTACAGTGACCACCAAGGACGCCACGAATGATGCAGGTGGAGACATCGCTCAGCATGCATGGCCCAAGTCTAACGAGTCCGTCACACACCCAGCCAATGTAGACACAGCTCAGCACCACATATTGTAAAGACCCTGCAGGGAAGATGTCAGGTTACACAGAGGAAGGAACACACCTTGGGACGATGACACCATGCAGTAACTGCGTACATGAACAAAGTTATGTAGTCAACAGCTTGTGCTGGCACACAGATACCAGGATCCACCCTATGACCAGCACAAGACTACAATTCCCACTCACCCAACACATTATCACCACCCAAAATAATGGGGTAGGTCCACCAAAGGCAATACCAGACAGACAGTAGTGTACTAAGGAAAAATAAATTGCTTTATTCAGCATCAAAAAAATGTGTTTGTCCCTTGAAAGTTCAAAATGTACAATGCCCATAGGGCAATCCAAAGTTCACATCAGACTCCTTCGTCTTCCAGAGCGGGGAGGGCATCATGTGGGGGGGAAGGACCAGGCACCGCAGGGACATGAAGGCGAAGGGTAGGCGTCGTGGGTGCAGGGATTGAGGACTCCACCACAGGAGGTGGGTCAGGGCCAAAGGCGGAGGCCAGGATGGCGCTGCACACCTTAGCAAGGTCCTCCAGCGACTCCCCTGCACCCGAAGGAACCACAGGCCCCAAGGAGGGGGGGGGGGCGGAGGGATGGGTCGCAGCGCCACTGGGGGAGGGTGTGGACAGGGGGGGGGACTCAACCACCCTGACCGGGGACTCCCTTGACCGCTTGCGGGGTGGTGTCACTGTGGGGCTCAGGGACAGAGCGGCCATGAAGGAGTCTTTGCCGGATATGTGGCCAGGAGAGCTGAGGGGAGGGGATTTGGAGGGAGTGGATTGGGTGGAATGCGGACTCCCACTCTGGCTGCGTGTCTTACGTTTGCCCCCCGACCCAGTGGGTGTGCCTACTTCACCCTGTGTGTGTGTGCCAGGAGGTGTGCGTTTGACCTTCCCTGCTGGTGTGGTGCCTGTGTCTGTTGTGGTGGGTGCATGCTGACGTCTGGGTGTACGTGGGACAGGCATGGGAGTGGGAAGTGTGGATGGGTCAGGGGTAGGGGGTTGGACGTAGCGCTGCAGGAGACCCACTGCTTCAGTCAGTGTCGAGTCAATGGACCACAGCAAGTTGCGTTGGTCAGCCTGCGATGAGAAAATGCCCTCCAAGTATGCCTCCATGTCGTGCAGCACTTGGCTGTGGCCATGGAGGACATTAAGCATCGCAGCCTGACCAACCTGCAACTGCCGCTGGATGTCCACAGACTCGGCATTGGCGGCAGCAGTGGAGACAGGGGCAGGGGGTGCGGTGCCTGGCAGGAAGGAGACATGTGGTGACTGGGCACGCTGGGAAGGGACACGAGCAAGTGGGAGGCGACTGATGGCAATGGAGGGGGCGGGGAGAGATGTTGTGCTGCTGTCAGCTGCTGGTGCAGCCTCCGCCCACTCGGAGAGATCATCCTCGGACCCGTCAGCTTCATATGCTGTCGTGCCAGTGGACAGGTCCTCACTCTCCTCCGCCTCAGTTCCACTCGAGGTGCCAGGCACGATGTCACCGCTGGCACTGGTGCTCGGTCCCTCCGCTCCGTCTGTGCTCATGTCTCCCTCCGTGTCCCCCGACGATGCTGTGGGCAAGGTGAAGAGACAGCAATTAATCATACACCTGTATACATATGTCACATGAGTCCAATCTACATAGGTTACAGTGCATAGCCTGAAAAGAAAGATCAGTAACATCTACAAAACAAGGTACAGATATAGGGCAAGCAACACACAGTTGGTTGACCCACCATGCCACTGAAAAACTATTGAGAGCATGACACAATAGCAAATGACATGAAATGGAGTTTGACAGAGGAGCCAGGCCCTGGGGACAATCCAGCACTGCATCTGCACCACACAGCGTTGCCAAAAATAGGGATGAGCAGGGACCATATCCATGAACTTGAGGCACATGCTACATAGGTAATACTGAAAACATGCCCACCATGACTGGCTCACTGCACCTTGAGTGCATGTGCAGACAAACATCACACACTGGCCAGACCTAGCAAGGAGATATCAGGTTTTGACATGTAGGCTTTGCCCGCACCAACCACCCCCTACATGAGACAATTTGTTGAGACACAGGAAGCACTTACATCTCTTAGTCTGGGTGAAATACACATGGGCTGGATGAATGCAAGATTGGACACCAAATACCCAAGGTGCGCCTGTCCAAATAATCATGTACAAATGGGCATCATCAGATGATTGTAACAAGACACACAGGCACTGGCCACCGTGAGTATGAACAAGGAAAATCAGGTCAGGCTGTACAGTGGACACTTGTACTACATTTTACGTCAATATACATGGTGCCAGGGGACAATGGCACAGAGCACAACCTATGCTGTAGACACTGAGAGTGTCCACATTTTGTGATGACACACATGACACCTAGGAAAATATGCCCCAGGGGACAGTAGTGGCCACACAACTCCATGGTCCTGAATGGGAATGACTGCAACACACGCCACCATCCCTGCACTATGTGTATCGCACACTCATGCACATCATGTCACAGGCCACAACATAGGACATGCGTGCTGTAATTCATGACACTTGAGAGACTAACTCCCATGTCTGGACTCAGCATCAGTGCCAACTGACATGGAACCCACAAGTACTGAACTGGACAGGGCACAGGCAAGGTCCCAAAACCTGTTGCACACCACCCCCACACATGATGCTACAGGCATAGTTCACGTGGAGAAAGTGCCAGCCTAGATAACCTTGTGAAGGAGTGACTACAAACAGACCAGGGAACACATTGCAAGGAGGGGAAGGGAGGCAGGAGAGCACCGCTATAATGTGGGTAACTGAATCTGCACAGCACCTTTAAACCCTGGCAGTGTATCCAACTGTGCACTTACATATGCTGGTGACACACAACAAACACACATGTACCTACCCCCTTCCTGCTGCTGCTTCTCCTTTAAGCGCCTGTCCAAGTCTGGAAATACCACCACCAGCACGCGCTTGTGGATGTGGGTCAGACGGCGGCACCCGCGGTTCTTATGGGTCTCAGGTGAGTCCCCCAGCAGGACCCGTGCGATCCTCCGCGTCCAGCACTGGATATCCTGCCAGCGTTTCCTCACCTGGGCCAGGCGCCGCTTGCGACCCTCCGTCCTCCTCACGGCACTGACGGCGTTCATCCATATCTGCTTCTTGGCAGAGGCGCCTACCTGTGAGGATGAACAAGTGACACTACATCAATACACCTGGCACATGTCACAGAGACACATATTAGAACAAATTTGCTGTTTACAACAAGGCATAGTATGCATCCAACGCATTGCACCTTTGTCATAGGGACATGATCCTCTGGGGAAGGGCAAAAGCAGTACGTGCCATTGAAAGTACACAGGTGGAATGAGGGCAATGATCCAGGCTCACACTGTGCATCAGAAGGCACACCAGGATAATGTGCAGCACCTCTAAGCAGTCACATGCCACAGGCCACTGACGCTACTGCAGCAGAGTACACAGACACACACAGGCACAGGACATTCACCTGCCATTGCCAAATGCAGCGACAAACCTCACTCTGCACATGTGCCACTAGACGGGGGGGGGCTCACAGGTCTGGGGCTGGCTCTGCACGTCAGACACACAGCACTGCTCCCTGCTCACATCACATGGGCAGGGTATATCCATCCCTCATGCAGCCCGGGTGCCACACTCCACATATGCACCCACCCACATGACAGGGGACTTACACACACACCGATGTCCAGGGTACGAACACATCATGTGGACACTCTCAGCACAGGTACACAGAACTAACACACATCTGTGGGTACAGTCACCTGTCACACTGGGCTGACCACATAATAAAATGAGGACTGTAGAGGCTACATTCCCAGGAGGACAAGACAGGCAGAATGTGGCATGCACCATGCAGTGATTGTCACAGTAAACACAATGCAAGTGAGGACGGCAGACATGCACCACAGCATGCACTGGCTGGGAGACATCAGGCATCCCCCCCCCCCGGGACCCCCCCTACAGTACATAGCATGTGTGTTGTGGTAAATATTTCTCCTTTACCGGGACTGAATTTGGTACAGAAACATTATAAAATAGCTCAGTAAAATGAGAGGCAGAATCCGTGATATTAGAGTTTCGGAATGGGCTTTATTCCAATAAGCGATTATAATCGGATGCCTCAAGTTCCATCACCACGGGGGTTCAGGAAGTGAAGTACATACTTTATTGACAAGCAGTAACCTTTATAATACATACATTGTAATGAAGTGAATACAGTAGGCGTAACAATTGATAAGGACATTGACGTTTGGCTTGCGTAACCGAAAATGGGTGTAATAATGAGTAAAAAAGGAACATGATTGGTTGTGATGTCATGTATAGGTGGATCTATAAGATAATACTTGGCATGGATGCGCGCGCAGCAGTATGACGTGTAGTTTGACGTGTAACTAGGGGGTGACGGGGACTTGACATTTAGTTCTATATGTGGAGACGAGAAGTCTGGGAGGTCAAGTCAACCTAATCCCAAATCATATCTAACATCCTATGTTTAAAGAACTATGTTATCCAAAAAGGAGGACTCTCGGACAGAATCTATTCTATACTGACTGTGCGTGTACAAGCGTCTAAGTGTCTACACTGAATGCGAGGGGGTAGGAATATTCCATGGTAACGGGGCTATGAATTACTTGCATGAAGACAGAGAAGCCGGGCCTTTTGCTTGGTAACTGGAAGAATGTTTACTTAAACTACTAGGCAGGAATGCATCGGCTGAGGGGGAAGCAGATAATTCGAAGGTGAAATACAGTTCTTGGCAGAGAGTAAGCTGATGTCAGGCTTCGTGAGCAGCGCAGAGAATGAGACAAAGTTCATGGTCACAGATGCAGGCTCGAGCTGGAGCTTTCAGAGGCAGAAGGCAAGAGGAGTTTCGATGGCAGAATCAGGGCCTACTTGCCTGGACTGAAAAGTGGCATAAGTGAACCATATAAAGCCGGTGGCCTTTCATATTTAGGAATGGAATATCCGGCCTGTTCATGGCGGATCTGACAGAGGACATGTTGACGGTGGACACGCATGTGTTTGCGTCATCAATACTGGAACTGGAGGGAACATACATGTACTTGCGACATGCACATAGAACCGTTGGGGTCCAAGATAGGGGACATAACTGACCAGGAAAATCCATATTTCCACATTCCCTCCTTGTCCCCTACTTGCCCTTCAAGAGATATCAATCTTCATCAATCCATTGATCTGTTCATATAGCATCATTTGTTCTTCTTTCTTCTTCCGGGATCTTGAATGAAAATCTTGATGTGGGATACACGATGTGGCACACAGACCACAAATCGCTGGTCCACATTGTAGACATAGACAGCAACTGAATAGTATGAGAAGGCCAATACCTAGGAAGGATAGAACTCTCCATCCCCAGGCTGATACCGCATTCCAAAACCAACTGGACCAAGTCCAAGTGCCTGGGTTCTGGTGTATCTGGCTTACAATCTTATGGAGGCGAGTGATGGCTTTATATACAGATGGCGAATTTTCTGGTATGAATACGCAACAGCTTGATCCGATGACCCTACAAGCTCCGCCCCTATCAGCCAGGATGACGTCAAGGACAAGACGATTTTGAAGCACAACAATCCGCATAGCAGACTGCTCTTCCGTTAAATTGCCTAAGGCGGAAATAGTCTCATTCACTACTGCTTCAAGGGTTCTAGTTAATCTACGTATCAGCTTACTATTAGTAACAGTACCTATATAGGGAAAGATGCCTTTATTAAAATCTACATACTTGTCCCATGCCGTCTCAGTGTAATCGACAATGGGGAGATCTCTCCGTTTTCTGTTGTGTACTAAATGAATATTTCTGTAATAATCAGGAGGAGCTAGGAAAACAGGTGGCAAAAGGAATGCAATGTAGCAGGTACCATCCCAATCTAGGGGTAGACGCATATATGCAGTCTGACCACATATAAAGTAGGAGTGGCGAGAAGCTCTGAATGAAGCTTTGCCTTGGTCACTGAATTCTACGGTAGTAGTGCATTGACTGTGGCCCATATGTATGGAACCAACCTTTCTTACACATAATTCACCTTTTGCTGGGAATACTGACATGGTGGGTAAGACTAGCTCAACTTCGGATACGACATTTAGAATCATGAGATTAGGTGTAAAATTACCTAATCCATACACTTCATTTTCTAGATCAGTTCCTGTTCTTTTGGGGCGACCCTCCTTGTCAGGGTAGCAGACTTTGAGTAAAACTAGGTTCAGGTTTCCCCATATCCAATGGTCTTGGTAAACTGCTGTGTCTGAGTCTATGGAATTGATTAAACTAAACCATGCTCCACAGGAGCCATTATGTGTAAATGGATGTGGGAAGAAAGGCAGGACTCCTTCATAATTCTGGTAGGGAGGGAGTCGGCCACACACCCAACAATTGGTGGCGTTACTAGTCTGATGGGAATGATGTAACATACTAATGAAAGTGTTATTGCGCAGCGCAAGTCTATAAGACAATTCATGCGGAGGTAAGTCACTAAAAGAATGTTCAGCAGCAACATTATAAACATGTCTAGAAATAGGGTAATATATGTGCAACAACATACTTGTAATAATTATTAAAAGACTCAATAAAAACAGAATTAATAATGTCACTATGCAGTGGCTACGCAGTGATTTACAATACGCTTGTCGTTTCAACATTTTTCGGGTATTTTCTCTACTCAGGTCCAAGGGATACATGTCAGAGACAATTCAACCGCTTCACCTTGGAGAGGACTTAAACAATCAAATTGCTCGACTTGGTGGGCCTAAGCTTTAGTTTGTAATTTTCAGATTTGTTCGGTTCAACAAAAGGAAGCTTTGTATCAGTCTGTGAGGGAGTGCAGGGCACAATGTCTATATCCGAAGATAGTCCATGAAATTTCTTGATGTGGCTTGAATGAATCCAGCCCTTGCGGCCCTCGATCTTCACGGCTGTTCTTGTGGTCAACAGGACCAACTTGGGTGCTTTCCACCTGGGCTCCAGTTGAGTCTTTCGGTCGAAATTTCTCACAAGGACAAGATCCCCCGGAACCACGTCATGGGGTTTCACCTCATTGTTGTCGGGAAAGGCTGCAGCTACCTGTGAACGAGAAGATTGTAGTGCAGACATCAAGGAAGCCAAGTAATCTGTCAGTATATTACAGTCAATATCAGTTATTTTGCGTGGTATAGGCGTCCCCCACATATTCGGTGGTCTGCCGAAGATCACCTCATACGGGGATAGCCCTGTTCTAGAGTGTGCTACCATTCTCATGTAAAAAGGTGCAACTGGTAATGCTACTATCCAGTCGACCCCTTTCTCTCTGCATATTTTGGACAGTCTGATTTTCAGTGTCTGATTATGTCTTTCTACGAGACCTGCTGCCTCGGGATGTCGGACACAGTGGAATTTCCACTGATATCCTAGCAGGAGTGAAACGTGTTTCATTAATTCGGATGAGAACGGCTGGCCGTTATCTGAGTAGACAACACGTGGTAAACCGTATCGTGGGAAGAATTCTCGAACCAACTGTTTGGCAGTAGTCGGGGCAGTGTAATCTGAAACCGGGTACGCCTCTGTCCAACGGGACAAAGCGCAGACAACTACGAGAACATATTTGAATCCTCGACATCGTTCCATCTGGATATAATCCATCTGTAGGACTTCAAAAGGGTGATCAGGAGGATGAAATCCACCCTGTTCTACGGGAACACTTTTTCCTGGGTTGAACTGGCAACAGATCATACAGGTACGGACCTTTTGTTTTGCTGCTGCTCGTAAATGTTTATTGAACCAAATGTGTTGAATGCTGTCTAGCATAGCTTTTTCTCCTAGATGTGCCGGACTATGTATAGTGTTAATTACGACTTGGACCATTGAATCAGGAAGGAACCATACAGACCTTTCCTTCATCATCCATCCTTGGTCCGTTTGGATCCCTCCTAACTCGGTCCATTTCTTTATTTCGTCTGGTGTAGCATGTGTCTGTATGTCAATTACGTCAAGAGTAGGATCTTTAACGGTCATACAATGTGTCGGTGTCGGGACTATTGTCTTTGTCATGTCGGGGGTCTGAGCTTGAGCAGTCAGTTTAGCTGTTCTGTCGGCTAGATCATTGCCTTGGGAAATGATATCAGTAACCTTCGTATGGGCCTTACATTTCATAATTGATATTTCAGTGGGTAGATGTATTGCATTTAATAATGCGTGAATGAGGGGTCCGTGCTGAATGTGGGCACCGTGGGAAGTTAAATAACCTCTCTCTCGCCACAGCACGCCGAAGTCATGTACAACTCCGAATGCATAACGTGAATCAGTGTATATGTTGACTTTTTTATTCGTGGCTTGAATACAGGCTTGCGTCAGAGCGATGAGCTCTGCGGCTTGAGCTGACAAAGTATTTATACGATTAGTTTCAATGACTTCAGTATCTGTTGTGACTGCATAAGCGGCTACTAACTCTCCTGTACTTGTTCTCATGCATGAACCATCGACATAAAATGTCAAGTCTGGATCTGACAATGGAACATCGGTCAAGTCTTGTCTGGGTTTTGTCGTTACAGTAATAACTTCAATACAGTCATGGGCTAGTGGGTCTGTTCCGGTTACTGGCAAAAGTGTGGCCGGATTCAATGTGTTACAGCGTCTTATTTCTATATGTGGCTGAAACAATGTAAGTTCATATCCTGTAAGTCGCGCTATAGTCAAGTGTTGTGTTTGCGTTCTATTTACAAGAACCTCTACTGCGTGGGGTACTTGAACTGTCAATGGATGTCCTAACACTATGGCATCGCTTTGTCTGATTGCTAAAGCTGTCGCTGCTACTGATTTCAGGCACGCAGGCAGAGCCTGAGCTACGGGATCTAATGTACTAGAGAAATAGGCACATGGTTTGTGTGCTCCTGCTTGATCCTGTGTGAGTACTGACAAAGCAGTACCTTCGCATTCTGTAACAAAGAGTGTAAACTGTTTTTTGTAACATGGCGTTGCTAAAACGGGTGCTTGACATAAAGCTTTCTTTAGGCTTTCAAAAGCTTGTGTGTGTTCCTGAGTCCAAGGGAGAACAGTCAATGTGGCTGCCTCCTGTGTTGTCAATTGAATGAGTGGTTTTGCTAGAAATGCATACTGAGGGATCCACTGCCTACAATATGAAGTGAGGCCTATGAAAGCCCGTACCTCCTTTTGTGTCTTGGGTATTGGCATGTTAGCTATTAACTGAATACGGTCGGGTGTAAGCTGCCTTCCCTCCTTGTCCAGCGAGTGTCCAAGATAAACAACTTGCTGGACACAGAATTGCAGCTTAGAAGGGGACACCTTGTGCCCTTTTTCGGCCAGAAATTGTAAAACTGTCAGTGATGCTTTCTCACATTCAGGTTCGCTTCTTGCGGTAATCAGCAGATCATCGACATATTGAAGCAAAGCAGTGTTGACTGGCATGTGGATACTGTCAAGTTCTCGTTTCAGTGCTTGGCTATAGATGCTGGGGCTTTCTGTAAATCCTTGAGGTGCGCGTGTGAATTTAAAGCTACGCCCATTTAAACTAAATCCGAACAAATATTGGCTTTCCTGATCTATTGGGACGCTGAAAAAGGCGTTTTTGAGATCAATTACAGTAAAGAATGTCGCTTCGGAATCAATGGCTGTCAGTAATGACGAGATATCTGGGACCACAGGGAATTGTGGCACAATGCATTTGTTTAATTCGCGCAGATCAATAACCAATCGATATACTGGCGGCGCTGTAGGATCTGTTCGTTTAAGAATCGGTATTATCGGTGAATTACATATATTGGAGTCTGTTTCCACAACTACTCCTTGGGCAATGAGCTCGTCAATGATTTGTAGTAAAGCCACTACAGCATCTGGTGGTAACTTGTATTGTCGCATTCGTGGTAGCACCACTCCTGCCTTTAGTGTGACTCGATATGGTGTAATATTCATGCAACCAACATCAGTAGGGCCTTGTGCCCATAGGCGTGTAGGTAAAGTCTGCAGTCGGGGATCCATGTCTCTAGATACATAGTGACCTTTAAAATCACGTAAAAACAACCTTACTCCTTCCGGAGAACAACATATTATGGCTCCTAGGGCTTTCAACGTTTTTATTCCTAACAAGTTTTCTGGACATGATTTAGTAAGCAGTAAATCTGTAGTTCGGGTCAAAGGTCCTATCGTAAGTGGCAAAGGCTGTGACACTTCATTAACAATAGGTTTTCCTGAAAAACCAAGGGAAATATTCTGTGAGCCTGAGAGGGGTGCCCCTGGAACTTCACTACGTTTTATAGTTGTTCGACTTGCCCCTGTATCGAGTAAAAATTTTCTATCTTGACCTAATAATTTACTATGTACATAAGGTCCTTCTTGATCTACAGGAATCTCGATAAGGGGTAAGTCAACTTCCCTCTCTAGGCTTGTTCATGCGTAACGCTGATACTCGGGATATTCATACTGTGCGGTCTGATACATTTGTCGTGTTGTCGTCTGTGTGGCAGCAGCAGGCAACGGTGGTGCAGCTGGCACAAACTGTATTGGCTGTTGTGAGGCTGGCATGGCCTGGGTATGCTGCATAGCTCCTTGTTCATTCTGATCTTGTCTTAGTGGCCGTGATCTTTCTTGTGTTTTACCTATGGCGATATTATGTTTTAAAACTGGACAATCGTGTACGTAATGGCCTGGCTTTTTACAATAATTGCATGTCCCCTTTACAGGTCCTGCTGAATCGGAATGTGTCATACCCTTTTTATGTCCTTCAGCTGGAACTGTCTGGGAAACTAGCATTTTCATTTTCGTGTCTTTCATGCGTCTGTGTTCATGTTCTTGTTCCTCTTTAATTCTATTGTGGTGGTACTGTAACATTTGTAACATTTGTGTTGGAGTGTTACCTTGCCAGGTACTCTCGAATTTTAATACTCTATTCTTTACTGGGGGCAGAGCATTTTCTACTAATTTTGTTACAAACAGATGTGGGTATGATTCGCTACTTGCTTTTATGCCACTATTTATACCAAAACATTTTTCAAAACGGGCATAGTAATCACTAGTGTCTTCGTCTTGCTTCTGTTTACAGGCTGAAATTGTACCCCAATCTTCCTTTTTTGTAGTTAATAAACGTGGCAGTACCTGTACTAGTAGTCCTGGTAATGCCTTAGTTTTGTCCCCAAGCCCCGAACCTGGACCTCGGGCCCTTTCTTCTGCTTCTAATGCTGACCATTCTATCTTTTGGTCACCTACCTCCCACTCTTTTTCCTTGAGTTTCTCATAAATGCCAGCAGGCATCAACACCTTTAATATTGTCATAATGTCGGGGTAGGTATATTCTCCCATGAGTAACATGTCTTTAATTTCTCGGTGAAACCCCGCTGGGTCCTTGTCATGACTGGGTACTACTTTCTTCATTTCTAACAATTCTATTTTCGATATAGGCGTATATACAAATACGCGTTTAAACTCGTTGTCCTCACCCTTTATTGGGTGCACTTCTCGTAAGGGATTCTGTCTATCTATGTGATACGTAGTTCTTTCCTTGACAGACAATGGAACATGTTCTGAACATACAAAAAGAATATACTGCTTTCTTGATTCTAGAATTTCTTTAATTAATTCAGTACCTGGACCTCTCCATTTATTCATAAGTAATTCAGTCAGTATGTCAGGCAAGGGACCAGGGTCCGAATGCTGACTCCGATATAGTATAATGAGTTGTTGAATCATATAAATCCCAGCTAACCTTTGTTCATCCGGGGTAAGATTCAAAAATGTGCGTACTACTGTATCATCACTGTATTTTCCGGGACTGTCCACCCAATGGACAGCTGCCCTGGCTAAATCTTGTTCATCCATAGAATCGAGGAAATGATAACCCCTTCGTTCTTGTAGTAGTCTGTCGGCGGTTTGGAACGAATGCTCGTTAGACCTTATGTTAATTATAGGTATTTGAAAATTTCTGTTATTATCTGGACATATCGGATGTATTGAGTCAGTGTGATATCTAGTCTTACTCCTTTTACAAGATCTTCCCCTACCTACATAGGCTATGGTGTCCGACTGTCCTGTGGGCAGTCCTGACCCTTCTTCCTCGTTTTGTTCGAACTCGCCTACCTCTAATCGCTCTTCGTGTAGGCGTTCTATTTCTTTACGAATCTTTCGGCACATGGCTATTATACAGTTTTGTTTATCATGTCTCCCTTCCGATATATTCTGGCTCCATCTTGTAAGAATTTTCATGGCTTCCGGGTCTACCCCCGGTCGGTCTTGATTTCTGATCACACAGTTTATGAGGAAACGTAACAGTTCCCCCTGTATCTCTACTTTCTGGTATTCCATAGCTCTGTAAATACATTCTGGATCTCGCCCTGTTTGGACAAAATGATATATATTATCTAGATGCGCAGTCATTCCTGGTAACTTCGCTAAATACACTGCGGCTCGTCTGATACGCAATGATGCTAGGGTCATTTCGTCCTCCTTTCCAGGCACCGGGTCATATCTACAGTCTATCAGAAGTTCCTTAAGCGTACGGGTACTAAGGAGTTTGGGTGTACGTGAATGCGCTGACTCTTGAAAAGTAAGTTTATTTATTCTGGGTGGCGTGGAAAAGACATTGGTAGCTCCTCCCGCGGCCCCATCTGGGGCGTCGGGTGTAAAAGGATTCGTTGAACGTGACACAGCAACTACAGGTGTGGACACAGCCATAGAAGTAGCTGTAGGAGCGGATACAGAAACAGATGTGCTTGCCGGAACTTGTGACTCGATTTGTTGCTGCAGGGATACGGGTACTGGATCTTGGCGTTGAACCTCCCTGGTATGCGGTCTATGTAGGGCAGAGTTAGCATACTCGGGAGCTGCGTCATCTAAATATGAGGAAAGAAAAACATCTTCTGCGGTTCTAGGATGCCCCTTAGGATGTACCTTTATTGGGAACAATGGGGTTGGCAAGTCTTTTAGTGTCTCTGGAGTAGCCTTAGGTAATCCTTCGGCCAGGAGAGGATACATACCATTCATAAGGGCATTTCTTTGTCTGTCTACTTGTTCTGATTTTACTCGGATACCTTCCTCAATTAATAGATTCTCTCGAACTTTATTGGAATTCTCTTTACTCTTCTCCTCCTGTCTACGTGCTTTTTCTGTTCGTCTATGTGATTCTTTACGCCATAATTCAACGGCGTCTTTCTGTGACTGTCTGACCTTTCTTTTCCATAACTCTTCCTCGACTTTCATGATGCACTCTGCATCCCAGGTCCCCGCTGTGGGCCACCTTTGACTTTCTGGTAATCCTTTGGTATAGTCTACCCATAAATCAAGAAATAATATAGCGTCTAAGCCATGTCTGTGATACATAAAGTGCCCTGGAGTGTCCCTAGGAGGAATAGGGACGGCTTCTTCGAGAACCCCTTTTCCGGTAGTGATCTGTCTTAATTTTGAAAAGAGCGGCATATTGAGAACTGACCTTATACTTGATTTTGACCTGATACTTGAATTTGAACAGACTTAATACAATAAACACGATAATGAACAGTCATTCATACCACGATATTCAGAACATACTTAAACACTTTAAACATTTAACATTAAACCATTAACTGAAACAACAATGATGATCGTCTGCATAACTAATCACCAAGCTTAATTCTCGACCATAACTAGACAATAACTAGACACTTCGGAATACTTCGGAATACTTGATATACTGCTAAACAGTACAGATACACTGCTAAGACAGTGCAGACCGGATTTGTGTACCCAAACCCGTCTTGACCGGCACAACCTATGTGCACGTCAGAAATGCCTCCCCAGCAATGGTACTCACCGGGTAGCTTCGGAAACGGAAGGCCTCAATAACTTGAACTTGAACCGGACCGGACTCGACTCGACTCGACTCGTCGGACACTGGGCTTGACTTCGGACTGGTGGGTCTCTGTATACCTCGGATCTTGCTCTCTCAGCTAGGCTCTGGTCGGGATACTTCGCACTTCTCACCGCCTCGTCTGGGTGTTGATTGCAGTCTCAGTCGCCCCCGCTTGACCGGAGGGAGATACAGGAAATCCTGCTGGTACGCGTTATTGTCCGTCCAGCTGTGGCAGGAGACCGGGCCTGCAACACACCGCCGGCGCGTGAGATGAGAAAGTGTCCCTGTTCGGGCGCCATCATGTGGTAAATATTTCTCCTTTACCGGGACTGAATTTGGTACAGAAACATTATAAAATAGCTCAGTAAAATGAGAGGCAGAATCCGTGATATTAGAGTTTCGGAATGGGCTTTATTCCAATAAGCGATTATAATCGGATGCCTCAAGTTCCATCACCACGGGGGTTCAGGAAGTGAAGTACATACTTTATTGACAAGCAGTAACCTTTATAATACATACATTGTAATGAAGTGAATACAGTAGGCGTAACAATTGATAAGGACATTGACGTTTTGCTTGCGTAACCGAAAATGGGTGTAATAATGAGTAAAAAAGGAACATGATTGGTTGTGATGTCATGTATAGGTGGATCTATAAGATAATACTTGGCATGGATGCGCGCGCAGCAGTATGACGTGTAGTTTGACGTGTAACTAGGGGGTGACGGGGACTTGACATTTAGTTCTATATGTGGAGACGAGAAGTCTGGGAGGTCAAGTCAACCTAATCCCAAATCATATCTAACATCCTATGTTTAAAGAACTATGTTATCCAAAAAGGAGGACTCTCGGACAGAATCTATTCTATACTGACTGTGCGTGTACAAGCGTCTAAGTGTCTACACTGAATGCGAGGGGGTAGGAATATTCCATGGTAACGGGGCTATGAATTACTTGCATGAAGACAGAGAAGCCGGGCCTTTTGCTTGGTAACTGGAAGAATGTTTACTTAAACTACTAGGCAGGAATGCATCGGCTGAGGGGGAAGCAGATAATTCGAAGGTGAAATACAGTTCTTGGCAGAGAGTAAGCTGATGTCAGGCTTCGTGAGCAGCGCAGAGAATGAGACAAAGTTCATGGTCACAGATGCAGGCTCGAGCTGGAGCTTTCAGAGGCAGAAGGCAAGAGGAGTTTCGATGGCAGAATCAGGGCCTACTTGCCTGGACTGAAAAGTGGCATAAGTGAACCATATAAAGCCGGTGGCCTTTCATATTTAGGAATGGAATATCCGGCCTGTTCATGGCGGATCTGACAGAGGACATGTTGACGGTGGACACGCATGTGTTTGCGTCATCAATACTGGAACTGGAGGGAACATACATGTACTTGCGACATGCACATAGAACCGTTGGGGTCCAAGATAGGGGACATAACTGACCAGGAAAATCCATATTTCCACAGTGTCACACCTGGACACAATGCCAGAAGTCACAGTCACAAACAAGGGACACAGTCTGTGCTAGTAGACTCTGCACTCACCTGATACCCTGGTCCGCCATACAGCAGGGGGTACTGTGGGAGGATCACATCCAGCAAAGCCAGGTTCTCCTCCAGGGTGAAAGGCTGTACCCTCTCCACAGACCTTGACATGGTTCCAGGGAATCAGTAGCAGCAGCTGGCTCATAGAATCCAAAGATGTGCAGGCAAGTGCTCCCTCATGGGACCTGGCTGCCTTATATCTGCCTTGCTGGCCTGTTTCATGCACAGGAGTACAGAGTGATTGGTCACTCACATTTGCATCCTATGTTTCCTCCAATCCCTTCAAACCTAGCACAGTCAGTGGGTTCTTATTGTGTTTTTTTCTTGAGCATGATGTCAACTCCAGAACCACATTGCAACAAAGTAGATTCATTCAAACTGACTACTGCTGTGCACCTGCAGAAAAAAAATCAAACTTTAAACTTGGTCTCCATGACAACCAGCATGCATGTAGGCCTTTATACTTGTCCCTCATGTGTCCCCTATGTAATTTGGATTTTCACACACAGGTACGGTGCGTACCGGGGCCCTAGGGCGCCCCAAATGTATAGCAACGGCCCGTACAGGCGTGTGTACGGTCCGTATCACTATGGGTGTTCTCGCGTATGCGTACCCATAGTGATAGTGAGCGTACGCACGCGTGTACGGTCCGTATCACTATGGGTACGCATACGCGAGAACACCCATAGTGATAGTGAGCGTACAGGCGTGTGTACGGTCCGTATCACTATGGGTGTTCTCGCGTATGCGTACCCATAGTGGTACGGACCGTACACGCGTGCGTACGCTCACTATCACTATGGGTACGCATACGCGAGAACACCCATAGTGATAGTGAGCGTACGCACGCGTGTACGGTCCGTACCACTGTGGGTACGCATACGCGAGAACACCCATAGTGATACGGACCGTACACACGCCTGTACGCTCACTATCACTATGGGTGTTCTCGCGTATGCGTACCCATAGTGGTACGGACCGTACACGCGTGCGTACGCTCACTATCACTATGGGTACACATACGGCAGCACTCCCATAGTGATAGGGAACGTACACAGGCCCTCTGAGCGAATGTACGGTGCCTTTCACACATCACAGTGGTGACAGGCAGCACACAGGAAGGAATAGGGCTGACATACTTGTCCATGGATGGACATCAAGGCATTGTCTGGGCAGTACTACATGTGTGGGGCACAGGTGTGAAAGGCTGTGATGTGGCACATTACTCCTGAGTCGAGAGGGCACCAGATGTATGATGAGATATGTACAGATGTTATGTGTGCCTGTGCAATGTGTGCCAGGCATACCCTTAACTCCTTTGACATGTGTGCATGTCGTACTGCACACTTGGGATGAGCGTCACTGGCATGGCACAGTCAACAACACACGCAAGTGTCCCCTGATGCCCGCTACAGGGGTTACCACACCAGACATGTGACTACCCACGGTGCACGATGTGTCTATGTCATGTATGTGTGGGGTGTTCCCATTAGCTTGATGTTGGTGCTCCCTCAAATGCATCAGCTGTTGCAGCAACCAACATGTGTCTGTGTGTAGATGGACATGGCACACTGTTACGCACACCAGGCCACATGTGGTATCGGATGTGAGGTGCGTATGTATGCATGGGACACGGAGTAGCGTAACAAGGACATGTCTGCATCCTCTCAATGAATGCGTGGTGAGTCATTACATGTACACCTTATTGGCAGGGTGTGTGGGCTGTCCTAGTGTGATGTCGTGTGACCTGTGGCTCTAGTGTTCCGCTACCAGTCTCTGAAATCGACATCCTACTTCTGCTGATGTGTTGATGTATGTCACTCCTGTGTTGCGTCTGGCTGTTCACTTACACTGGGACACAGCTAATCCCATGCCATGGCATGTGGAGGTTCACAATCTCCGTGTGTAGCTGGGTCTTGGTAGGAGTGTCACCTGGCAGCCATACGTGTCCAGGGCATGTGGCACATACCTGACTCCGTATGTCGCATATGTGTATTGACAGATTGACATGTGCTCAGTACAAAAAAATTGTTGTTGTAGTGCACTCACTCTTCCTTGTCACTTCCAAATTACTGCAGAGCGCCGCCTCTTCCCCGACCAATTCCGGACTTGGCTGACATGCGGGAGAATGACTGTATCCGGTGCTACCGCTTCCCCCAACCGTTGATTGAGGAGTTGACGGCGAGGCTGGCACCACACCTGCAACCGCTGCACAGGTATCCTACGGCACTGACACCCAGCTGAAGGTAATGGCAGCCCTACATTTTCTTGCCACGGGTACCTTTCAATATACCTTAGCTCATGTTGGTGGCATGTCCCAGAGCATGTTCAGCCGTGTGCTGCATGATTTCTTAGAGGCCATGTTGCTTCACCTGGATGAGTTCATCCATTTCCCTACTCCTGAACTGTTGACTGGGGTCAAGCGTGGATTCTATGCCCTGGGAGGGATGCCCCATGTCATTGGGTCCATAGATGGGACACATGTGGCTTTGGTACCACCACAGGCACAGGAGGTGGCGTACAGGAATCGCAAGCACTACCACTCCATCAATGCCCTTGTGGTGTGTCTGTCCAACATGGTGATTTCACATGTCTGTGCTCGTTTTCCAGGATCAGCACACGATGCCTACATCATGAGGCGTAGCAGGGTGCCTGAAATGATGACGCAGCTGCGCAACGAACGAGCATGTGTTGTTGGTGGGTACACTCTGTCTGTCCTGTATTTTGAGTAGACTTCCAGCACGACCGCTTCTCCTGTCCTACTTATGTCCATGTGGTTTCCATGTAGGGGACGCTGGCTATCCCAACATGCCATGGCTGATCACACCTCTCCGCAACCCCATCACGCCGGCCCAGCTCCGCTACAACACCGCCCATGGCCGGACAAGGCGAGTGATAGAGAGGACATTTGGCCTCCTGAAGAGCCGATTCAGATGCCTCCACAAGACCTGCGGCGCCCTCCCATATGCCTCGGCGAAGGTCTGCAAAATCTTCATGGTCTGCTGCATGCTGCACAACATGGCAGTTGAGAAAGCTGTGCCACTCATCCTGGATCAAGATGATCAGGACCATCCACCCGTGGAGGATGAAGGGCTTGGCAATGGGGCTAATGATGTGGAGGATGTGGTTCCGCAAGAGGACATCCGGAGTCGGCTCATACGCGACTTCTTTGCTTAGTGGTGAGTACCAGTGTCTGTGTGTGCACGCATTGGTCCCCGTGTGGCATGTGTTGCGATGTGTGTGTCCATCTGCATGTATGCCACGTGAGTCAGAGGTGTGTGTGGATGTGTCACTGGAGTGATGGTGCCAGTGATGGTTGTATTTCCCCAGTCATAATTGTGACCTAGCATGTTGTCATCCTTACATGTGTCGAGTACATGCACATGCAAGTGGCTGTGCTTTTTGTGGCTGACTTCTTATGTGTCTCTCATCCCCAGGTACTTGCGCATGCCGTCTGCTGGTTGCATTGTTGTGGCACTGCTATTCCTCATGGACACGTCATCGTGTGCTGACTCAGCGTTACACACACGGACAAGTTTGGAAGTCTCCTTAGGGTAAGGGATGCATCAGGGGTGTATTGGGTGTGGCAGTTGTTTACGATGTGTGCACACTGCCCCTGTCGATGTTTGGTTCCTCTGCAGACATGTCGCATCACCATGGGACATATGACATGTAGCTGTGTAGACCTAAATAGATGGTCAGACTTGTTGCCAGTCATCTGTGATGGGATAGTGGATTGTGATGATGGCATCAATGTGTGTAACACTGCCCTCGGACACATACGGTTTGCATTGGCTTGACATGGTGTGGGACTTCCACATCAGAGGATCAATGGTGTATGGCAGCCTCTCCGTGAGCAGCAGGGGGTGTTTAGCTGTTAGCCGACACTTGTGTGCCAGTTCCATGGCTATCACGCATTTGTGCTGCAGAAGGGGGGTTCCAGTGTTGAACCCACATGTTACTCCACATGACCTGTTCATGTGTACTCCGAGTTGCCTCTGCATTCCCGAATACATGAATAATAAAGGTGTCCCTATGCCTCCAAGGTGCCTATTCTCAGTCAATGCTGGTGTGTTGCCACGGTGCATCCGGCATGTCTGGCATGGTTTTCCGTGATAGTGGCTATGTGTCTATGTGTAGAGTAGCAAGATGCTAGCTGTTTGTGTGGGATTAGACTGTGTATTGTGCATGATGTCCATGACTGTGTGGGTATTGTGACATGTGCCATCCCCATGCATCCAACGTTGGCCAGGCCACCATTCTCTGGATCGACCTGACTCAAGCTTGCAGGACATGGTTCTGCCACCTGTCCAAACATACCTGGGTTCCCCCCAGGACACTCCACATGATCCCTGACCTCTGCGCATGGCTGTCGCTGTACTCAATATGTCTGTCGGCACGGTTGTGCGGCCACCCCCTCAGCTGGTTGGGCCCATCACGGGTGTGTATGGTGCTCCATGTCCGTCTTGCCTAATACATTGTGACCCATGTGTGTACTGTGCCAGACTCAGGCCCCAGGGTGTGGATGGTTGAAGTCAAATGAGAACTCAGGCATGGTTAGACTTTACAAGACACATGTAAGGTAATAATGCAAAATGTAGGCATCATCTCTTTATCGTGTAACTTTTTATTTTGGTTGGGGTACGTGGGGGGGGGTATGACATGAGGGGCTTTCCGGGTGTGTGGAATCCAAAGTTCACTAGGGGAGTTGGTGTCCTTGCCATTGAAAATCCTCAGAGTCCATGCCACAGTCTTTGTCAACATTGGTCAGACAGTGACCAGCAAGTCCATGTGGCAGAGAATGTCTTTTGCTGCTGTGCTGCTGTTGGTCCAGTGGGCCAGGTTCCAGGCCAGGTGTCCTGGGAGATGGTGCTGTTGCGCTGACCCTCACGGTCTTTTCCGTGGACGACCCGCCCTCCTGCGGGGACCCTCAGAAGCAGGCCGTGACGATGTTTGGGATGCTCCGTCGGATGACTCCTCCTCCTCCTGATCCCTCCCTGTGGGTGGTGATGTTCTACGCCTGGTGGCACAGGGAGGGTTGCCCATGTTGTCGGATATCCGACGGAGTGTACTGTGAATTCCCGTGAACACCGTCACGAGCTCAGCCTGTCTGTCCTCCATCCGCCCTTGGTGTCGCAGTAGACAGGCATGTTGCTCCGCATGTTGCTGGGCCTGCTGGGTCTTGATCTCCTCGAGGATGGACACAACCTGGGCCATGCCCGTGGTGTCCTGCCGGTATGTGTTCAGGATGTTTCTGACATGGGAATATACCGGTTCCGCATCCAACCGGTCAGGCTCGCGCCTCCGCCGTCCTCCACTCCCACCACCCCTGCCCACTTGCACCTGGCCTGCCCTTGTGGGCACATCGGGTCTCCGGGACCCCTGAGGGGTGGCATTGGCATTGTCGCCTGCCTCCTCCTGGGTGCCCGGTACACCATGTCCCTCCTGGCCAGCCTGGCTGCATTGTGGTGGTAGGGCAGGGATCCTGGGTGTCTCCTGGGATGTGGCAGGAGTGGGGGTGGTGGTTGGCCCAGTTGTGCCTGACGCAGGTGCTGCAGGTTGTTGGACACAAGAGGGGCCAGGTTGGTCGGGGTCGGGTTCGTCCACAGAGTGGTGAGAGTCGTCGCTGCCGGTGGGTCCGTCATCCCGCAGAGCCGGGTCTTGTGAGTCTTCCCCCCCAGTGTTGGGGGGTGATCCATGACGTTGACCTGTGTGTGAGAGAGACAATGTTAATTTTGTTCCATGCAACATCCATGTTTCATTCGTTTCTAAGTTGGCACATTTCCTCTGGGAATTTGGATATGTCTTGCATTCCACTCACAGTGCACTTGTGCATGGGTATGTCCCTTGGCCACAGCTTTTGCGACTTTACTTATGTGTGGCACAGTCTTACTTGCTGCGTCAATTGTGACTGCAGTCAGCAGTGGAGTGAGCAGGTGTGGCGAGCCATGCATTGGCGCCTTCCGTGTTGCACTGTACGTGGGCACATGGAGTGGTTCCACACACTTAGATAATGCAGGTAGCTGGCGTTGTGCTCGTGCACAGGTTGAGACATGGCCCTGTGTTTTGCCATGGAGAAGAGGGGGGGTTCTGGCACTGGCCACCCTTGTCTACATGCACGCAGTCCACCTGCTGACGAGCAGACATTCCCACACCCCCAAGGCTGAATTGGGCTCCCTGTGTGTCCCTTTCTCACTCCCTCTCTGTCCCCCTCTCCCTCCCTCTGTGTGTCAGCCTCCTCCCTCTGTCCGTCTCCCTGTGTCTCCCTCCCTCTCTGTCCCCCTCTCCCTCCCTCTGTGTGTCACCCTCTGTCACCTCAGCCCAGCTTCCTAGGCACACACTTTTTGCAGATCTTTGAATGGCCCTTGGCTTGTTGATGTGAGTTTGTTTCTGATCTCCAGACACCCATTGGGTGTAGTGTCTGTGTCTGCGCTGCTGCTGTGGTGGTGTTTGCTGCCACTCTTTCACAGTGTTGGCTGTTCATTATCTGCTGTCATGTGCAAAAACGTGCCGTCACCCCCATGTGTTAATGCAAGGCGTCCGCCATTTGCTGGCAAGTCTTTCCTGTGTGGGGACACACTGTTTGTCTGGCTGTGACCTAGGCCATATGGGCAGGGGGCATTGTTGTCTGCTTCTGAGTTGCACTATGTGATTTTTGGGGCCCACACTCCCGCCATCCGGCTTACCGTGTCTTGTGTTGGTGTTTTCTGTGGCCTGTGACTTGGCATTGTCCAGCTGGGTGCATGGGGCATGCTGGCGCCAGTGGCATGTGCGTGTTCATGGAGTGTGGTTGAGTCATGCGATAGCTTGGGTGGTTGCGTGCCTGTTTGTGAGTTTGGTTGTGGATGACGTTCCCCCCATGTGAGGTGAGTTGTTTGTGTACTCACCCGGGTCTCGGAGTCCTTCTAATCCGTCCACTGCCACCACCGGCAGTATGGCCATCACCCTCTCCTCCCAGGGATGGTATTGTACGCGTCTGCGGGGCGGCCCTCCTCCAGTGACGTTGGCCTGGTTGTGGTCGCCGGTCATTTTGGCTTTGACCCTCCTCCGCAGATCGTACCACCTGGCTTGGCATTCATGCCTGGTCCTTCTGGTGGACGCAACAGCATTCACAGCATCGACAATCGTCTGCCACATGGCTGTTTTTTCTGAAATGCTGGTCTGTCTGACCAATGTTCCAAAGAGGTGTGGCTCGACTCTGAGGATTTCATCGACAAGGACCTCCAACTCTCGGCTAGTGAACTTTGGATTCTTGTTAGTGGGCATGGTGAGGGGTGTGGGTGTGGATGGTTGTGGGGGTGTGGGTGTGGATGATTGTGGGTGTGTGGGTGTGGTTGTGCAGGTGTGTGTGTGAATGTGATGAGGGGGTGTTTGTGAAGGTGGGTGTGTGAAGGTGTGCAAGTGTAAGGTGTAGTAAAGGTTCAAGTATGGTGCTGTAGGTTGTCTGTGGGGTCTGGCAGCAGTGAGTCTGTTGCAAAGGCTCATGGTTTGTGTCTGTGGGCCCTTTTTATTGGTCCATTGGTGGGTGTGGCTGTGTTTGAAGTTTGGGTGGGTGTGTTATAAGGAGTGGTTGTGTTTTGGGCCTCTGTTTGGGATTTTGGCAGTTGCAGGTCAGTGAATGTGTTGTTTGTGTGCTTTTTGGACATGTTTTGTGGCTTTGTGCCATTCGAATGGTGTATTCTTGTGTTGTTTTGCTTTGTCCTGGTTGTGTACGTGCGTTTTTAGCGTTTGTACGGTGTGTACTTCGGGAATTTAGTTGTACAGTGCTGTCCTTGTGTCTGGCTTGGTACGACTCGTACATGCGCGATGTTGTGTGAAGGTGCTGGGGCCTGGGGTGCGCTACGTACTTAGAATGTTGGGGTGGGGGTACGCTCCATACGTACGCGGGTGAGGGTACGGGTCGTACATACACGGTTGGGGTGGAGGTACGCTCCATGCATACGCGGGTGTGGGTACGTGTCGTACATACACGGTTGGGGTGGGGGTACGGTCCATACATACACGGTTGGGGTGGGGGTGCGCTCCCTACGTACGCGGGTGAGGGTACGGGTCGTACATACACGGTTGGGGTGGGGGTACGGTCCGTACATACACGGTTGGGGTGGGGGTACGCTCCATGCATACGCGGGTGTGGGTACGTGTCGTACATACACGGTTGGGGTGGGGGTACGGTCCGTACATACACGGTTGGGGTGGGGGTGCGCTCCATACGTACGCGGGTGAGGGTATGGGTCGTACATACACGGTTGGGGTGGGGGTACGCTCCATGCATACGCGGGTGTGGGTACGTGTCGTACATACACGGTTGGGGTGGGGTACGGTCCGTACATACACGGTTGGGGTGGGGGTGCGCTCCATACGTACGCGGGTGAGGGTACGGGTCGTACATACACGGTTGGGGTGGGGGTACGGTTCGTACATACACGGTTGGGGTGGGGGTACGCTCCATGCATACGCGGGTGAGGGTACGGGTCATACATACACTGTTGGGGTGGGGGTATGCTTCATACGTACGTGGGTGAGGGTACGGGTCATACATACACGGTTGGGGTGGGGGTACGGTCCGTACATGCACTGTTGGGGTGGGGGTACGCTCCATACGTACGCGGGTGAGGGTACGGGTCGTACATACACGGTTGGGGTGGGGGTATGGTCCGTACATACACGGTTGGGGTGGGGGTACGCTCCATGCATACGCGGGTGAGGGTACGGGTCGTACATACACTGTTGGGGTGGGGGTACGCTCCATACGTACGCGGGTGAGGGTAAGGGTCATACATACACGGTTGGGGTGGGGGTACGGTACGTACATGCACTGTTGGGGTGGGGATACGCTCCATACATACGCGGGTGAGGGTACGGGTCGTACATACACTGTTGGGGTGGGGGTACGCTCTATACGTACGCGGGTGAGGGTACGAGTCGTACATACACGGTTGGGGTGGGGGTACGCTCCATACATTCACGGGTGGGGATACGTCTTGTACATACACGGGTGTACATACACAGGTGGGGATTCGACTCGTACATGGGAGGGCTGGGGGGAGTGTTGGGCGCGTATGCGGGCACATGTCTCCATGGTTGCTATGGGAGTTCGGTGCGGACGGTGTTTTTTCCATACGGTTGTAACATCGGACGCACGGGATGGATCGTACTTCCGCGGTCAGACTTCACTTTTCACATTTGTACGGTAAATCGTCCGAGGACGTGTCGGACACATTTTCCGACCCGAGGACGTGTGGGGAATAATTCCCAATGCGATTCGTATGGACTTTTTCCCATGCGAATCGTACTTGGCAGTTTGTACGGCACTTGTACGATTCGTACGGTAAAAAGACCGGATACGAGTCGTACGGGGAATTTTTTTACAGGATCGTAATCGGCACCACAGTCTTCGCACCACTCCTGTGTAGGCATACATTCAATTCACTAGGAAATACCCAGAGTCACCATCTGCAAACCCAATGGGAATTGTGAAACCACAAAACATGGAAAACGCTGGAAGCCTGGGGGGTCTATGTGCATTTCAAGCACATGGCCATGCACGCACAAGCAATGGGTGTGATGGCAATTCCCCAAGTGGCTACATGCATACAACCAGGGCCGGCTTCAGCGCTGGTGGCGCCCAGTGCGACAATGGTTGTTGGCGCCCCCCCCAGTGACCACCTCTGCCATGAATTCCCTCACTACCATCCTTTAACAGTGCCCCTCAAGTCTCCATAACCACTCCATCGCTCAGATGCATTAAATTAGTTGTATAGTGCCACTTATACCAGTGTAGGGTGTCAGACCACTTTACATCACACTCACAAAATACAGAGACAATCAATCATAGGTGTGCAAATCAGTGTATAGGAAATGTTACATAAGACAGAGGACTATAAGGTGTAGGAGTCACATGTCATCCACACTGGTAGACAGTATAGTTTAATAGTGCTTGGTCTGGAGAAGCACCAACTCAGAATTTAAAACGTAACATAGTTGGGGGTTCTTTTTAATAATCAGAATTGATTTATATCCAAATGTATCCTTTTTCCAACATTAGAATAATGAAAGACGGGGGAAAATCATAACGCTCTCATCTATACCTTGCAGGTTGCATGCAGCTCTTTGATGACAGTTAATGGCTCACTGTTCTATGCTAGGATGTTAACTTACTAACTGCAAGTAATAAAAGGATCTCTCAGACAAAAGCAATGACCTACTGATCTATTTAAATTATATGCACTTTGTGGTCTGCTGTTACAGGTTCTTTGCAGTAGGCATATTAGGAAGAAAATTAATCACGGAGTTATCTTGACATTTTTATTGACGGTTGAAAACTGCTGGCAGAAGGTGCTTTTAAAACTATTATTAACTTGCAAACACGACGCCCCCACCTAAAGTCAGTGCCCGGTGCGGTCCCACCGGTCGCACCGCCCTACAGCCGGCCCTGCATACAACAATGTGTGTAACCAGCTGCAGTTATTTTTGATAAACCATAAATTAAAAACACCTTCCCAAACACATGTAGCCCACCAGGATGGGCTCTAATTAGTAAAAGTGGTGCACTAACCTTGAAAGCGCTCCTTAACATTTCAGAATTCCTACTGCAGACCTCTTACCCACAGAAGGACACGGCTATCGGCAAAAGGTTTCCTCTAACAGACTTCTGTCCATGCCAGTAAGGGCGCTTGTGGATTCAATAGACTTCATTTACTTCTTAGCAGGTAGGTTTTTTAAGCACTACACATGGTTCATTTTCCCCCTCCTGACGTCATTCTCCCTTCTAGAATTCCAGAAAGGACTCCAGACCTGGCTGTTCAACTGAACTCACTCAAAGCAGCAAGTCCTTCAGCTCCTGGATACCCTAGCGGGAGATTAGCCACGCTATATAAATACTGTTTGATTGATTGATTCATTCATTTTTTCATCCTGGCATCCTCTACGTCGGCCAGAGGGATCCTTATCACCCACAGCAGCCCAGTTCTTACTCAGTGCAGTCATCCTATTGCCCATGCAAGCTTCTTCTGGCCCTCAGAAAGCGAATCTTAGCTTTCAATAGCCCTTTAAACACCCAAGCAGACTTTTCACCACCAGCAGGCTCCTTGCCGCTCCAGCATGCCTTTACTGTGTGGAATCCAAAGTTCACTAGGGGAGTTGGTGTCCTTGCCATTGAAAATCCTCAGAGTCCATGCCACAGTCTTTGTCAACATTGATCAGACAGTGACCAGCAAGTCCATGTGGCAGAGAATGTCTTTTGCTGCTGTGCTGCTGTTGGTCCAGTGGGCCAGGTGCCAGGCCAGGTGTCCTGGGAGATGGTGCTGTTGCGCTGACCCTCACGGTCTTTTCCGTGGACGACCCGCCCTCCTGCGGGGACCCTCAGAAGCAGGCCGTGACGATGTTTGGGATGCTCCGTCGGATGACTCCTCCTCCTCCTGATCCCTCCCTGTGGGTGGTGATGTTCTACGCCTGGTGGCACAGGGAGGGTTGCCCATGTTGTCGGCTATCCGACGGAGTGTACTGTGAATTCCCGTGAACACCGTCACGAGCTCAGCCTGTCTGTCCTCCATCCGCCCTTGGTGTCGCAGTAGACAGGCATGTTGCTCCGCATGTTGCTGGGCCAGCTGGGTCTTGATCTCCTCGAGGATGGACACAACCTGGGCCATGCCTGTGGTGTCCTGCCGGTATGTGTTCAGGATGTTTCTGACATGGGAATATACCGGTTCCGCATCCAACCGGTCAGGCTCGCGCCTCCGCCGTCCTCCACTCCCACCACCCCTGCCCACTTGCACCTGGCCTGCCCTTGTGGGCACATCGGGTCTCCGGGACCCCTGAGGGGTGGCATTGGCATTGTCGCCTGCCTCCTCCTGGGTGCCCGGTACACCGTGTCCCTCCTGGCCAGCCTGGCTGCATTGTGGTGGTGGGGCAGGGATCCTGGGTGTCTCCTGGGATGTGGCAGGAGTGGGGGTGGTGGTTGGCCCAGTTGTGCCTGACGCAGGTGCTGCAGGTCGTTGGACACCAGAGGGGCCAGGTTGGTCGGGGTCGGGTTCGTCCACAGAGTGGTGAGAGTCGTCGCTGCCGGTGGGTCCGTCATCCCGCAGAGCCGGGTCTTGTGAGTCTTCCCCCCCAGTGTTGGGGGGTGATCCATGACGTTGACCTGTGTGTGAGAGAGACAATGTTAATTTTGTTCCATGCAACATCCATGTTTCATTCGTTTCTAAGTTGGCACATTTCCTCTGGGAATTTGGATATGTCTTGCATTCCACTCACAGTGCACTTGTGCATGGGTATGTCCCTTGGCCACAGCTTTTGCGACTTTACCTATGTGTGGCACAGTCTTACTTGCTGCGTCAATTGTGACTGCAGTCAGCAGTGGAGTGAGCAGGTGTGGCGAGCCATGCATTGGCGCCTTCCGTGTTGCACTGTACGTGGGCACATGGAGTGGTTCCACACACTTAGATAATGCAGGTAGCTGGCGTTGTGCTCGTGCACAGGTTGAGACATGGCCCTGTGTTTTGCCATGGAGAAGAGGGGGGGTTCTGGCACTGGCCACCCTTGTCTACATGCACGCAGTCCACCTGCTGACGAGCAGACATTCCCACACCCCCAAGGCTGAATTGGGCTCCCTGTGTGTCCCTTTCTCACTCCCTCTCTGTCCCCCTCTCCCTCCCTCTGTGTGTCAGCCTCCTCCCTCTGTCCGTCTCCCTGTGTCTCCCTCCCTCTCTGTCCCCCTCTCCCTCCCTCTGTGTGTCACCCTCTGTCACCTCAGCCCAGCTTCCTAGGCACACACTTTTTGCAGATCTTTGAATGGCCCTTGGCTTGTTGATGTGAGTTTGTTTCTGATCTCCAGGCACCCATTGGGTGTAGTGTCTGTGTCTGTGCTGCTGCTGTGGTGGTGTTTGCTGCCACTCTTTCACAGTGTTGGCTGTTCATTATCTGCTGTCATGTGCAAAAACGTGCCGTCACCCCCATGTGTTAATGCAAGGCGTCCGCCATTTGCTGGCAGGTCTTTCCTGTGTGGGGACACACTGTTTGTCTGGCTGTGACCTAGGCCATATGGGCAGGGGGCATTGTTGTCTGCTTCTGAGTTGCACTATGTGATTTTTGGGGCCCACACTCCCGCCATCCGGCTTACCGTGTCTTGTGTTGGTGTTTTCTGTGGCCTGTGACTTGGCATTGTCCAGCTGGGTGCATGGGGCATGCTGGCGCCAGTGGCATGTGCGTGTTCATGGAGTGTGGTTGAGTCATGCGATAGCTTGGGGTGGTTGCGTGCCTGTTTGTGAGTTTGGTTGTGGATGCCGTTCCCCCCATGTGAGGTGAGTTGTTTGTGTACTCACCTGGGTCTCGGAGTCCTTCTAATCCGTCCACTGCCACCACCGGCAGTATGGCCATCACCCTCTCCTCCCAGGGATGGTATTGTACGCGTCTGCGGGGCGGCCCTCCTCCAGTGACGTTGGCCTGGTTGTGGTCGTCGGTCATTTTGGCTTTGACCCTCCTCCGCAGATCGTACCACCTGGCTTGGCATTCATGCCTGGTCCTTCTGGTGGACGCAACAGCATTCACAGCATCGACAATCGTCTGCCACATGGCTGTTTTTTCTGAAATGCTGGTCTGTCTGACCAATGTTCCAAAGAGGTGTGGCTCGACTCTGAGGATTTCATCGACAAGGACCTCCAACTCTCGGCTAGTGAACTTTGGATTCTTGTTAGTGGGCATGGTGAGGGGTGTGGGTGTGGGTGTGGATGGTTGTGGGGGTGTGGGTGTGGATGATTGTGGGTGTGTGGGTGTGGTTGTGCAGGTGTGTGTGTGAATGTGATGAGGGGGTGTTTGTGAAGGTGGGTGTGTGAAGGTGTGCAAGTGTAAGGTGTAGTAAAGGTTCAAGTATGGTGCTGTAGGTTGTCTGTGGGGTCTGGCAGCAGTGAGTCTGTTGCAAAGACTCATGGTTTGTGTCTGTGGGCCCTTTTTATTGGTCCATTGGTGGGTGTGGCTGTGTTTGAAGTTTGGGTGGGTGTGTTATAAGGAGTGGTTGTGTTTTGGGCCTCTGTTTGGGATTTTGGCAGTTGCAGGTCAGTGAATGTGTTGTTTGTGTGCTTGTTGGACATGTTTTGTAGCTTTGTGCCATTCGAATGGTGTATTCTTGTGTTGTTTTGCTTTGTCCTGGTTGTGTACGTGTGTTTTTAGCGTTTGTACGGTGTGTACTTCGGGAATTTAGTTGTACAGTGCTGTCCTTGTGTCTGGCTTGGTACGACTCGTACATGCGCGATGTTGTGTGAAGGTGCTGGTGTTGGGGCCTGGGGTGCGCTACGTACTTAGAATGTTGGGGTGGGGGTACGCTCCATACGTACGCGGGTGAGGGTACGGGTCGTACATACACGGTTGGGGTGGGGGTACGCTCCATGCATACGCGGGTGTGGGTACGTGTCGTACATACACGGTTGGGGTGAAGGTACGGTCGGTACATACACGGTTGGGGTGGGGGTGCGCTCCATACGTACGCGGATGAGGGTACGGGTCGAACATACACGGTTGGGGTGGGGGTATGGTCCGTACATACACGGTTGGGGTGGGGGTACGCTCCATGCATACGCGGGTGTGGGTACGTGTCGTACATACACGGTTGGGGTGGGGGTACGGTCCGTACATACACGGTTGGGGTGGGGGTGCGCTCCATACGTACGCGGGTGAGGGTACGGGTCGTACATACACGGTTGGGGTGGGGGTACGCTCCATGCATACGCGGGTGTGGGTACGTGTCGTACATACACGGTTGGGGTGGGGTACGGTCCGTACGTACACGGTTGGGGTGGGGGTGCGCTCCATACGTACGCGGGTGAGGGTACGGGTTGTACATACACGGTTGGGGTGGGGGTACGGTACGTACATACACGGTTGGGGTGGGGGTACGCTCCATGCATACGCGGGTGAGGGTACGGGTCATACATACACAGTTGGGGTGGGGGTATGCTTCATACGTACGCGGGTGAGGGTACGGGTCATACATACACGGTTGGGGTGGGGGTACGGTCCATACATGCACTGTTGGGGTGGGGGTACGCTCCATACGTACGCGGGTGAGGGTACGGGTCGTACATACACGGTTGGGGTGGGGGTACGGTCCGTACATACACAGTTGGGGTGGGGGTACGCTCTATGCATACGCGGGTGAGGGTACGGGTCGTACATACACTGTTGGGGTGGGGGTACGCTCCATACGTACGCGGGTGAGGGTACGGGTCATACATACACGGTTGGGGTGGGGGTACGGTACGTACATGCACTGTTGGGGTGGGGGTACGCTCCATACATACGCGGGTGAGGGTACGGGTCTAACATACACGGTTGGGTGGGGGTACGGTCCGTACATACACGGTTGGGGTGGGGGTACGCTCCATGCATACGCGGGCGAGGGTACGGGTCGTACATACGCTGTTGGGGTGGGGGTACGCTCCATACGTACGCGGGTGAGGGTACGAGTCGTACATACACGGTTGGGGTGGGGGTACGCTCCATACATTCACGGGTGGGGGTACGTCTTGTACATACACAGGTGTACATACACAGGTGGGGATTTGACTCGTACATGGGAGGGCTGGGGGGAGTGTTGGGCGCGTATGCGGGCACATGTCTCCATGGTTGCTATGGGAGTTCGGTGCGGACGGTGTTTTTTCCATACGGTTGTAACATCGGACGCACGGGATGGATCGTACTTCCGCGGTCAGACTTCACTTTTCACATTTGTACGGTAAATCGTCCGAGGACTTGTCGGACACATTTTCCGACCCGAGGTCGTGTGGGGAATAATTCCCAATGCGATTCGTATGGACTTTTTCCCATGCAAATCATACTTGGCAGTTTGTACGGCACTTGTACGATTCGTACGGTAAAAAGACCGGATACGAGTCGTACGGGGAATTTTTTTACAGGATCGTAATCGGCACCACAGTCTTCGCACCACTCCTGTGTAGGCATACATTCAATTCACTAGGAAATACCCAGAGTCACCATCTGCAAACCCATTGGGAATTGTGAAACCACAAAACATGGAAAACGCTGGAAGCCTGGGGGGTCTATGTGCATTTCAAGCACATGGCCATGCACGCACAAGCAATGGGTGTGATGGCAATTCCCCAAGTGGCTACATGCATACAACCAGGGCCGGCTTCAGCGCTGGTGGCGCCCAGTGCGACAATGGTTGTTGGCGCCCCCCCCAGTGACCACCTCTGCCATGCATTCCCTCACTACCATCCTTTAACAGTGCCCCTCAAGTCTCCATAACCACTCCATCGCTCAGATGCATTAAATTAGTTGTATAGTGCCACTTATACCAGTGTAGGGTGTCAGACCACTTTACATCACACTCACAAAATACAGAGACAATCAATCATAGGTGTGCAAATCAGTGTATAGGAAATGTTTCATAAGACAGAGGACTATAAGGTGTAGGAGTCACATGTCATCCACACTGGTAGACAGTATAGTTTAATAGTGCTTGGTCTGGAGAAGCACCAACTCAGAATTTAAAACGTAACATAGTTGGGGGTTCTTTTTAATAATCAGAATTGATTTATATCCAAATGTATCCTTTTTCCAACATTAGAATAATGAAAGACGGGGGAAAATCATAACGCTCTCATCTATACCTTGCAGGTTGCATGCAGCTCTTTGATGACAGTTAATGGCTCACTGTTCTATGCTAGGATGTTAACTTACTAACTGCAAGTAATAAAAGGATCTCTCAGACAAAAGCAATGACCTACTGATCTATTTAAATTATATGCACTTTGTGGTCTGCTGTTACAGGTTCTTTGCAGTAGGCATATTAGGAAGAAAATTAATCACGGAGTTATCTTGACATTTTTATTGACGGTTGAAAACTGCTGGCAGAAGGTGCTTTTAAAACTATTATTAACTTGCAAACACGACGCCCCCACCTAAAGTCAGTGCACGGTGCGGTCCCACCGGTCGCACCGCCCTAAAGCCGGCCCTGCATACAACAATGTGTGTAACCAGCTGCAGTTATTTTTGATAAACCATAAATTAAAAACACCTTCCCAAACACATGTAGCCCACCCGGATGGGCTCTAATTAGTAAAAGTGGTGCACTAACCTTGAAAGCGCTCCTTAACATTTCAGAATTCCTACTGCAGACCTCTTACCCACAGAAGGACACGGCTATCGGCAAAAGGTTTCCTCTAACAGACTTCTGTCCATGCCAGTAAGGGGGCTTGTGGATTCAATAGACTTCATTTACTTCTTAGCAGGTAGGTTTTTTAAGCACTACACATGGTTCATTTCCCCCCTCCTGACGTCATTCTCCCTTCTAGAATTCCAGAAAGGACTCCAGACCTGGCTGTTCAACTGAACTCACTCAAAGCAGCAAGTCCTTCAGCGCCTGGATACCCTAGCGGGAGTTAGCCACGCTATATAAATACTGTTTGATTGATTCATTCATTCATTTTTTCGTCCTGGCATCCTCTACGTCGGCCAGAGGGATCCTTATCACCCACAGCAGACCAGTTCTTACTCAGTGCATGCATCCTATTGCCCATGAAAGCTTCTTCTGGCCCTCAGTAAGCGAATCTTAGCTTCCAATAGCCCTTTAAACACCCAAGCATACTTTTCACCACCAGCAGGCTCCTTGCCGCTCCAGCATGCCTTTACTAGTCTCCAGCAGGGACTTAGCTTCGGGGAGAGGGGCGTTACACCCCCTTAATAAATTTATTTTCTGAGAAATGGTTGGGTACAGGTGCTTTCAGTCAGGCATGGTGAGATATCTGTCGGATGCCACCTGGGATTTTGGCATGCATACACTGACAAAAACACACACACACACACTCATCTCTTTTTTGAAAGCCCGAAAATATGCTGATTATTTTACATAATAATGTGTTTCTCTCAATATCAATCTGCATCCCTCTCCCTTTCCACAGCCTCTTAAGCCCCTCTCATGTGCACTGCTTGTCATATAATGTATTTTAACATTATATGTCAGGGTGATTGTCGGGAAATCTGAAGCTCACCCCCCACCCCCTAATTCTTACTGACCAAGCTACGTCCCTGGTCTCCAGCAAGCTTCACCTTGCTTACACGCACAACCATGGGTCATATTCCTATCTCTCAGAATGTCTCCTTTTCTGATACCCACAACTCACATGACATAGGCATGTACCTGTAATCAAGATAAATGCTTTACAGCATATATTCCCATAAAAATATTTTTCGGCATTTTAACATATTGTCTTCTCAGGAATATGGCTATTAATTTGGGAAATGAGTATGTCTAAAAATTAATAAACACAATCTGGTAGGTCTCAACACAGTTCAAAGTAAGGGCCTAATGTATCAAAATTACATTTTCTGATTTCAAAATAGCGAGTAATACTGTATCGCTATTTAAAAAACATACAGGCACATGCATCAAGGTAGGATTTTGCGAGTCCTTAATTGCGATTATTAAGGAATCACAATTAAGGACTCGCAAAAGCCTATGCATGTAGGAATCGCTATAAAAATAGCGATTCCTACACATTCCTTATTTGCGACTCGCAAATTGTGACTTGCAAATAACAAATGGCTTCCCATTCATTCCTATGGGCCTACAGGCTCATAGGAATGAATGGGTAATTGCATGCGCAATTTGCAAGTACCAATAGGTGCTCGCAAATTGCGCATGCAATTTCAAGGGTGCAAGGGTGTCAAAAGGACACCCTGTTGCACTCCTGAAATTGATCTGTGCACATATGTTGCGCACACACATGTCTCAAGGGAATGTGTTTGTGTAACCTACAACTTTGAAAAATGCACTTTAGCGCATTTTTCAAAGTTTCCGCTACTTACCATCTGCTATGATTTCACGGTAAATAGCGGGCCCAAATAGCGAAATCGCTATTTTAAAAGGCATTTTGCATTGCATTTAAGGAATCGCATTTTGCGATTCCTTAAATGCAATCGCAATTTAAGAAATCGCAAATAATTAGGATTTTTTAAATTGCGAGTGCCAAGTTGTTTTATGCATCGCAAAAGCTAATTTCGCAATCGCAAACGGCCGATTTTTGCGATTCGCATCGTTTATGATCGCAAAAAGCTTTGATGCATGTGCCTGATAAAGAGTTATTTTCTATGAGACCAGTGTCTTAATTAGCAATTTCTTCAAAATCGCTATTTAAGAATACTGGATCGCAATTTAGGAATCACTATTATTCTTAAATAGCGAATGTCACTGTGTCTCACATTTATAACATCATGAAATCTATTAAAAAAAAACCTGGAGGAGTGCATTAGGCCACATGAGAGCAGTTTTATCAGAGACAGAAGAAAGAATCCATTGCCATCCACCTCCATCCTGCATCCTGGCTAGCCAAATTTCCAGGAGAAGGAAAGTAGGAAGCGTAAAAGAAAATGTAGTGACCGGTAATTTGAAATTTTGACAGAAAAATGTCTCACTGTAAATACTAAACATTTTGGCAATGTAAACCGCAACTAATTCGGAGGGCACGTATCCTGGCAGAGGATAAGTGTAGTTGGTGTGACAAACAAGAGTGTGGAAGAAATTAGCAAAAGTTGGCATTACCTACGGTCGCACACTAAGGAAGGACTTGCAAAAAAAAGATAAGATTCTACACACATACTGGAGGAGGGCAAGTACTGAATCTCCAGCACAATCCCTCAAGCAACTGATTTCTAGTCAGAGGCAGTGTAGGTGTCAGCACCATTGACACATCTGAAAGCATTCCAAGTACCAACGGTATGTTTCAAATCGTATGTGCTTAATGAAAATTTTTTAAAGTAGTATACCGATGTATGTGTAACAGATCATACAAACATGCAAATCATTCACCCACTCATATATTAGTTCACACATATATTATTTCTACTGTGTAGTCGACTTCAAGTTGTTTATGTGTTTTTTACTGTTGAATGTTAGCGTGTGGTACTCTGTACTCGCCAGCAAGAGCGGGATACTTTTGACCGTCATATTGGTTGCCGGTCTAGTCTCCAGCGGCAACTGGTGACTTTTGAAAGTGGTGGGGCACTTTTACGCTCCATGCATGAGCGCAACTAGCAGCAAAGACTGCATTAACCACATTGTTATTTAAAACTTACCTTATCGCCTGCGTTCAGCTTCAATAAACTGTGCCCAAGCTGTTCTGCTCCACAGCCCGCACTCCCTGCACAACGCTGGGATGGCTTCACAATTCAAGTGCAGATGCCGCACTCTGACGTAGCCCGTCATCAAAACCAATCCCTATGCTGCTTTCCTATTGCTTGTATAAGTGAACAGTATGACAGCAGCACCATTTTGGGCTATAGCGGGCATTGACAACGCTCACAGGAAGACCTGTAGGCTGTGTCTATATTCCCTGGCTCATTGACGCAGTGCGAGTTGTAAGAGCTAAAGTACGCATGTCTGGTTGGCTGTGGTTAAAGAAACGGACAAACTGACATGAGCACTGCATCTCACAGTGACAGGCAGGTTGGCTGCCAATCATCATGCCTGGGGAGCAGCCCACTTCTCCACCCCGGGTACGGGCAGAACAGACAGAGAACATTACTTTACCTGTATGTGACAGCTCAGTCACTCATAGTGGGTCATGTCCCCTGGCGCTCCTTAGACGAGCCACCCCTGCTAGTCTCTACTTGAAGGAGACTATTTATTCAGTAAGCTATTGCGACTTAGCTGCTGGTGCACCAAAGACGCGCCTACGGCAAGCCCGTTTGTGCCTGACTGCGCACCACTGCGTCCAAGGGGGTCCCCTATGTTAGTATGGGGTTTAGGACCTGCTATACGAGAGACCAGTTACTGTATATAGGTAAGCAGGCTGATAACCTATCACCATCCGTACCCCACTGAGACATGGATAAGCTTTCTTCTGTACACTAACACAAAAACGCCTACCATTAGAAGATGTGGATTATTAAATGCCAGGACCCTAGTAAAGTATTCCACAGATATTAATCCGTTGCCAGAAACTGACAATTGGGACGCACTGTTCATAACAGAAACATGAACCACCCCTGACTCTGCCACAGACCCAGGCAAAGCATGTCCTCCGGGCTTTAAAGTCCTTCAAAAGCCACATATTAAAAAGAAAGGGAGAGGAAGGGGTATTATTTTCAATGAAAAATTGAATTTCCCAGCGCTCACACTTGATGAACTCAAAAGACACACAATTGATGGACGGAATGCAAAACAAATCAAAACATTCACCCCCAGTCAAGAGGTCTGGGTTAAATCCATCATTCTTTTGCTCACCATGCCACCCCAGTTTAGACCTGGCTATATGCAAATCAGTCTTGACCCTGTGCCTCATGGGAACAGTCCAGCCCGAACTGCCAAGACAGGTCCTCCCTGGACCGCAAACAAGCATCCTAGGACCGGTTTCGTGGTTTCACCCCTCTTCAGCCAGGATAGCTTGATTCCAGTGGCACAGTGAGCCCAGGACTCACGTCTGAGCATACCTGGCGCACTTAGGGCGAGAAAGCAAAAGACACACAATTGATGGACGGAATGCAGAACAAATCAAAACATTCACCCCCAGTCAAGAGATCTGGGTTAAATCCATCATTTTTTTGCTCACCATGCCACCCCAGTTTAGACCTGGCTATATGCAAATCAGTCTTGACCCTGTGCCTCATGGGAACAGTCCAGCCCGAACTGCCAAGCCAGGTCCTCCCTGGACCGGAAACAAGCATCCTAGGACCGGTTTTGGGGTTTCACCCCTCTTCAGCCAGGATAGCTTGATTCCAGTGGCACAGTGAGCCCAGGAAAACAATGGATTTAGGCCCAGATCTCTGTACTGGGGTGAATGTATGACATTGTTCTGCATTCTGTCCATCAACTGTTTTTTTGCATTTGTCACCCCGAGTGGGAAGGGTATGCCCAGACGTGGGTCCCTTGCTCTCCAAGCCACTGTAATCAAGCTATCCTGGCTGAAGAGGGGTGAAACCCCGAAACTGGTCCTAGGATGCTTGTTTCCAGTCCAGGGAGGACCTGGCTTGGGAGTTCGGGCTGGACTGTTCCCATGAGGCACAGGGTCAAGACTGATTTGCATATGGCTGGGTTCAAACTGGAACGGCATGGTGAGCAAAAAAATGATGGATTTAGGCCCAGATCTCTGTACTGGGGTGAATGTATGACATTGTTCTGCATTCTGTCCATCAACTGTTTTTTTGCATTTGTCACCCCGAGTGGGAAGGGTATGCCCAGACGTGGGTCCCTTGCTCTCCATGCCACTGGTATCAAGCTATCCTGGCTGAAGAGGGGTGAAACCCCAAAACCGGTCCTAGGATGCTTGCTTCCAGTCCAGGGAGGACCTGGCTTGGCAGTTCGGGCTGGACTGTTCCCATGAGGCACAGGGTCAAGACTGATTTGCATATGGCGGGTTCAAACTGGAACGGCATGGTGAGCAAAAAAACGATGAATTTAGGCCCAGATCTCTGTACTGGGGTGAATGTATGACATTGTTGTGCATTCTGTCCATCAACGGTTTTTTTGCATTTGTCACACTTGATGAACTAGCAGGCCCTGAACTGCTGGGTTTTACCATGAAATTTGGAAGGGGCAGTGTTTTTTATGGGGTTTTATGTTACAGACCCACGATCCCACATCTTCAACCACTCATAGAGTTCATCTCTAATTTGGCTCTCACTCACTCTAATTTCTTAATACTAGGAGACTTTAATCTGTGGGCGATGGGAGACCTATCACTCCCATTTAAGGAAATTCAAGGTTCCTGGAAATTCTGGTACTGCAGCAACTAGTGCAAGGCCCCACGCATCGGGCGGCCACACTCTGGATCTTATCTTTTCCCCAGATCAGCTCATCTCCATGAAAAACATCATACCCTTATGTTGGACCGACCATGCACTATTATCCTTCCACCTCAACACAAAGGAACCCAAGTCGGTAGCAGCCATTACGAGAAAACCTGCATGTGCTGGGGCTGTGTATATGGTCCTACAAACCCTGATCCTATGTTTTGGAAGCATATTTCGCAACTGGTCACTCAAAACTTTACAGAAAACTTCATCCTAGGGGGGAACTGTAATCAAATTATAGACCCATTTCTAGACCACCATTCATCTACGAGATTTCTCTCTCATAAAGCCCACAAAGCATTTAAGTGCGCTATCAAACATAATGCCCTGTTGGATTCATGAAGATTGGCTCACACCTCTCTTCAAGATTTTCTTTTTATTCTGCTCCTCATAAAACAAAGACTATGATAGATTATGTTTTCCTTAGCAAAAACCTCACCAAACACCTAGTAACTGTGAGATGTGCTCAATTTTAATTTTGGACCACAGCCCTGTGTCTACTGATTTAGATTTTCGCCGTGATCCTTCACCCAGCTCCCGTTGGAGATTCAACAGCCATTTACTTTCCGATAACTAATTTATCACATCTTATGAGGCATTTGTCCATGAATATTTTAGGATTAACAATATAGGAGAGACTTATTTTCATTTTGTTTGGGAAGCGTTTAAATCCGCATCCAGAGGTTTTATTATTGGCTATGTTTCTAACAAATGAAAATCTATGGAGAAGAAATCTGCTTCTATTCTTAGCAAAATTAATAGATTAGAACATAAATACTTCAAGTCTAAACATAACAAAACTGATCTTGATGCCCTGATGGCAGCCAAGATTAAATTCAACAAATCTACTATGGAAAAGGCATGTGGTACTCTTCTTTTTTTGTGTCGAAATCTTTTATTAATAACATTTATAATGGATACATACACATGGAGATATAGGATTATCAGTTTACACTTTAAATATATAATATATTATTATCACAGAAGACAGAAAGAATTAAAAGTTACATAAGACATCTTATATGGTATAAAGAAAATGCCAAGAAAGAGAATAAGTTATAATAAGTTAACAAATATACATATTCCAATATATAAATATTATTGAAATAATTATAAATTGAAAAATATGGAAAAGGAATAAAGTAAGGAAGATTAAAAGAAAAAAAATGGAAGATATGAGGGAGATTGATAGAGAATGTAATGTAAATAAATGGAGGAAAAAGTGAATAAGGGAATATGTACATACAGATAAGTATGGAAAGGAAAAATGAGGGTAAAAATAAATAAATAAGTATAACAAAAGGCAGGAATACATAAATGGGTATTAACGTAAATATAGGTATACAAACACTTAGAATTTAAATAGATATAGATTTATACTGAAATATATGTACAGTTATAAAAATAGAGACAAGTATGGACATAGATCTAGACTCCTTGTCCAAATGTAAAGAGGTAGAGATTAAAGATAAAATATGAAAGGAGGAAAAGGGTGCTTAGGGATCTTGAAGAAAGGGGTTCCACACTTGTGTGGTTCTCTTCTTCAGATTAACAATAGATATTAAGGTGTCCCTTCCTACACATAAATATTCAATAATGGAAATGTGTTACTTCTGTGTGTGCTGCATTCTGCAGCATACATAGACGTAGCAAATCGGCATTATTTAATGATTATTTGTGTGCACAAAGGGACACCTTCCTGCACATGTTTTGCTCTTTCTATGTGTTCTACAGAATGCAGAACACATTGAAAAAGTAGAAACGACGAGAAATAAAAGTATTTCTCCTTGTTGCGCCATTCTAACGCCTGCTATTGCATGGTGCTAGTTTTTGGCACTGCCTCAGATTTACACATCCTTGTAAATTTGGGGCAGTGTCAAAATGCAATGGGTGTTGCGATGGAAGGCCCACAGCAACACCCATTGCACGCTCCTTTTACGCAAAGTGATACTTGTAAAGGGGCCATATTTCCAAGGCGACTTTAAACCACTCAAAGTGGGTTAGCGTCGCTTTTTGAATATGGAGAAGGGTGTAGCACCACAAGAACATTGCTACAAGTAACGTTCTGGTGGCTCTATCCCTTGTAAATATACCCTATAGTGCGTACTTTATCAAAAGGTTCAATTATCATGACACTTACCTAGAAGATAACCATATCCAGTCTCTCTCCTTGCCAGCCAGTTGTAAAGGCCTGAATGATGATAGATGAAGGAGTCATGTGTACACCCTGGGTATTTTGCTACTAAATCTGTGATAATATAAGAAGCATTGCAAACCATTTGAACATTCAGTGAATGGTGATTTTTGCAATGCAAATGCTCTGTTTCTGAAGGAGGAAATGTTTGAATGTGAGTATCATCTACACATCCTGTTATGTGTGGATACTGAGCAATAGCATAAAAATCAACCTTGGTGGCATTCATTTCTTATGAGCTGCCTGGAAGAGACAAATGCATATGTATTTTAGATAACATGGCATTTAGAAAATTGGCAAAAATCATTGAAAGGCTACTCTGTGAACCCCCCCCCCCCCTTCCCCCCTCCCAGCAACTGCATCTATCCCCTGGTAGCCACCTGAGGCTAAAAGGTGGAGGGAACACCTGGTATAGCCTGGGTATGCCGTGTTTGCCTTCCCAAAATAGGATTCAATACATCAATAACATCCATAATGACCTGCCTGCTCAACCAGTATTTAGAAAGACCTCCTCCTCTCTCTGCTCAAATAAAGTAGTAAGTATCCTTGAAACCCTTTCCTTTCTCCTCCTTTTCCCTTGTTGTGCAGCCAGGGCGCGCATTGGGCTCTCCAGAGCATTTAGTGCAGCTATTTTAAAAGTTTGCATCGTGAGTTTTCCCCCTTTTATATTTTGCACCTGTTTACCACCTATTTTAAATTGATGGTATTTTGCACTTGCAATGTCGTTCTTTTATGCCCATTCCTAATTGTGAATGCTTAATATATAAAAAATAATGATTCTCTAATACAGAATCGGTATTTAGGATTCACTAAAGTAGCTCGCTCAATACTGGTTGTGTAATTTTTCGTGTTTGTTGTACTACTTTAAGAAATCCTTCCTTAAGGCATTTACAGGCACATGCATCAAAGCTTTTTGCGATCGCAAACGGTGCGAATCGCAAAAATCGGCCGTTTGTGATCGCAAAATACCGTATAGCAATGCATAAACTGTATATTTGCGAAAACACCAGTTTTCGCAAATATAAAGAATCGCTAAACATTCTGCGATTCATATTGCGATTCGGTATTTGCGTCTCCCAAATAGCAAATCGCAAATAAAGAATCGCAAAATACATGCATGATAAATCGCAAATTGAGATTTCCCAGAAAATCGCAATTTTGCGAGAGCTAAATAGGAAGGATCACAACCAGGTGGTAATCATGAGTGCAAATCAGATACAGCTGAAAATCAACTTAAACCTATTTAAACACACCCAGAATGAGCTAGCACATTTCAAAATGGCAGGGATTTACCTGATGGCGAGGAGGATGAGGCTGCAGGCTGCTGGACACAGACGGAGGCGAATAAATGAGCGCATTTTCAGAGTCCGCATAACTTTGCTAGGACAGCAAGAGGATGAGATATACGATAAGTATAAGCTCAATGCAGCAATGATCCATGATCTAATCAATGAATTGGATCCCATTCTGCAACGTCAGACACATAGGACCAATGCTATCCCAACGCATGTGCAGGTCCTATGTTGCCTACACCTTCTGGCGTCAGGCAGTTTTCAGGGGGTTATTGCTGTAGCGGGAGGTGTGTCACAAAGCACACTTTCAAGAATATTCAAAGCATTCCTTCATGCCATGATGGCCTTGATCGGGTCACACATCAATTTCCCTACCACAGCGCTTGACCTTGCGAAAACTAAACAGGAGTTCTACCAGATAGCTCGCTTCCCACATGTTTTGGGTTGTATTGATTGCACCCACGTGGCAATATGTCCCCCTGCAGCAAAGGAATATTTATATAGAAATAGGAAATTTACCATTCCCTCAATATTCAGGTTGTTTGCAATGCCAAAAACATAATAACTGACATTGTTGCGCAATTTCCCGGGAGTGCACATGATTCTTATATATTCAGGCAAAGTGGCATACACACCCGTCTTGTCAGGGGAGAATTTGGAGAGGGACATCTGCTTGGTAAATATGTGTAATTGATTCTCACAGTCATTGTACGTATGTCAATGTCAAACTGCCACTGACCCTTTACTTACTTACATGTAGGTGACAGCGTATACGCCTTGCGTAATTACCTTATGACGCCTTACCTCAATCCCACATCTGCCAATCAACAGAGGTACAATGCAGCACATATTTCAACAAGGAACATCATAGAGCGCACATTTGGGCTGCTGAAGAGCCGATTCAGATGTCTCCATAAGACCTGTGGAGCACTGCAGTACAACCCTGAACAATGCTGCAAGATAGTAGCAGCATGTGCCATGCTGCACAATATTGCGACAAAGGGAGGAATGGAAATCGAGGTGTCTGACAGCGAATCGGAGGATGGAAACCAGCAAGTGCCACACCACCATGTAGCACAAGGGGCAAGCGCAGCAGAAGGGCGCGGGAGAAGATTGGACATCACACAAAATTATTTCTGAGGTGAGTAATGATGACACAGAAACTTTATATTGCAATGAAAGTAATCTTTAATTAAATAATAATGACATGAGTGTTGAAGCACACTTTTAATGTGACCAGTGTCACAGGATTCTGAGTAATGGACATAAGTGGTTTGAAAATGAAAAATTACTTGTAAGTCAGTAAAAGGTCAGATTACAACAATGGTTACGTCACCATATTGGAATGTAATTGTACATGGCAGTCTAGCGCTTTCTCCCACGAACAGACGCCTGTCAGTGCCAGCATCGTCATCCCTAATGTTGGAAGCGGAGGGGGTACTGCTGCGTGTGTTGCGTCTTCCCGCAGTTGGGACTGGCATTGCCAAACTACTTATGCTTGAGGCACCCTCACTACCCTCTTCCGGCGTGGAAATGTTGGCCGCAATTGTGGAAGCATTAATCAATTCCACTGCATTGGTCACCTGGTCCAGTGCTTTAGCCACATCCCCGCTCCAATGGCACATTTCTGTTTGCATGGTCACTGACCTACGTGCCAGCAGTGCAGTAGCTGTGGCCAGCCTATTGTTTGATCTAGCAAACATTTTGAGATGCTGCATTAGTTCACGATGGTGTCTTTTCTGGGAGACATGTCCCTCCTGCATGACCTTGGTCAGTTGCTGCACACTATCGGACAGTACTGCAATGTTGCTTGCCATCTTCCCAATTTGTAACTGTACTGCACGTGTGTTCTTGGTCTGCAGGCGCTGCATGCGGAGCATCTGTCCCTCAAGACCTCCCCAGACATCATTTGTTTGCTCCTCCTGCTGTGTTCTGAGTGATCTTCCTCTTCTACGCCGGACTCTGACATTGCTTCTGTGGACCTGTGTTCGTGAATTTGGGATGGGAGTGGCCTGGCCATGGCTGGCATGTGGTGTTGCATCAGCCTCATCATCAGAATCCATGGTGACCAGTGATGGGACAGTTGCCCTGTGTGAGTTTGGGGCACGTGATGGATTTTTTGGCAACACGGGTGTGTCCATATGTTCAACTGCGCTGGTGTCCTGCATGTCCTGGGAATCACTATCCTCTGCTTCTACACGTTGTGCATCTGTGAGGTTAAACAGTGCAAAACTGCATTAATTGATGTCTGTGATGTCATGTCACAGTAATATATTTCTACCTTTGTTATTAAATTGATAATATATTACACTATTTAGAGTTGTTTATCTCAGATTTGTGTGTTTGTCATTGTAACTGCTTCACCTGACTACATCTCCCATAATGCACCTCCCTTTATGAATACATTGTGTACTGGATGTTCAGAGTGTGCTGTACTGAGGTCATGTTCTACCTTTATAATTTAGGACAATGGTAACATGCATTCATCTTACCTTCAGATGTGTTTGCTGCTCCTGACGTGTCGAGCTGGGTCTGGATGGTGGATTCTACCAAGTCTTCCATGGGAGTGTTCCCAGTGTCTATCGGTGTTCCCCCTCCTGTCTTCATTGCCTCCTTGAGCCGGTCAGCAATGCGCACCTTAGCCCGACTGCGCAAGTCGTACCATAGTTTTTTCAGTTCTTCAATGGTGCGGTGTGTCACACCAATGGCATTGACCCTGTTTTGGATCCGGAGCCATATTTTTCTTTTCTCCTGCTCTGCCACTTTTAAGGATAATTTTCCAAACAGCTTATCATGGCTGTGGACTACTCCCTCAATGAGGGTGTCAATTTCTTTTTCAGAAAACTTTATTTTCCGCTTCCTGCCTGTTTGGCTCTCCTCTGCTGTTTGTGAGGCTTCCATTTAGTTGAAATTCCAGGTGTTTCAAATGTCTCTGTCCCACTCCTGTTCAGCTCCCAGAGCCAGCTCCCTCCTCTCCCTGAGACTGTGCACTGAAAATGAGGCTGGAGCTGCTCACTTCGTGGTTCTGATGTCATCAAGATGCATCAGGATGCGACTTCGGTAATTGCGATTTCGCAAATTGTGAAATCGCTAATAGCGAGTTCGGCAATTGCCGGAATCACTATTATATTTGCGATTTTTAGCGATTCTTTAATTTATCGCAATTTTTTTGCTGCATCGCGTTTTGCGAGTCTTTATTTGCGATTCCTTAAAAATCGCTAATAAGGACTCGCAATTTTATACTTTGATGCATGTGCCTGATAGTACATTAAAAATGGCAAATCCCTTTCACTGTGTTTCCAGAGCTGCATTATAGTGGCTCTCGCGAAAGCAGTGTCCTTTTACCATGTCACTAAGCTAATTGCAAATGATGCTCTATTTAGAGTTTCATCATTGTCCACTTGTTTTTTTCGTTCTTGTATGTTGTGCTTATTGTGAAGACTATTTGTTGAGAAAGATAGGGCCAACATCTTAAACTGCCATGTGCTTACATGCATCTCTTTCTGACACCTAGTAAAAAACTAGAAGACAAACAAAATAGCTCTGTGTCAGTTTCTCAGATGACCAGCAATGCCAGAAGTCAAAATGTATAGAGAAGTGCATTTCAGCTTTCCACTTGGCTCAACTTGCCCCAGAGTAACATGGTCTTCGGATACATTTCTCTAAATAAAGTAAAATCTTTCGAATGTGAGGGATATCACAGAAGATAAAGCACACTCCAGCCTTATTGATAAGTCTGCCAACAAATACCTTTGACTGTTTCTAATCACAGAATCATACAGGTCCACTTCTGCAGTCCATACTACCTCCTGTCACTTTGCCTTCTTCTCAAAGACTAGTCAATTTCCCCAGCCATTGGATGGATGCTCATTCCCAGAATGTGCATTGTGATCTCTGCTTCTGACCTTGACTTTCCCTGGTTTATAAAAGTACCCTCCTGCTGGTGCCCACCTGAGTTGGTTAATCTGGAGGTCTACACAGAGCCTACTAATTACCACTACTTCTCGTAAAGGAGTCTCCGATACTTTAAAAAATGGAGCTGGAATTGTATTGGATTGGTGTCTTCACCGTGTCCCCAGTTCTTGTTGGAGTTCGCAGTAGCAGACACTACTGCTTGCAGTGATGGCGTTGATGGGAACCATAACGTAGGTGCTGTGTGGAGAGCGGGCACTTCCCTTATGAATGCAGCTCTGCTTTATACCACTACATTCCTTGGCTCCTACTGCTTGCTTCCTGAACTAAGGCAGTCTGCTTTCCCAAATACCTCTGTAGAACAGAGCCTTTCTTTTCTCTCTGTAGTATAAAACAGAATCCAGGCATAATGTTCTTCTTCCTTCTGCAAGCCCCCAAAAAGTCCACTCTGTAAACCTCAAGCTGATTGTTTGTGGACTGGAGACTCTTGGTCATGAACATCAATTCATCACAAAGCCAGGGGTAGCATATGTGACGTGATGCACGCTTAGACCCACAGTGACATCATTGGATTGATCCCATGTCCCAACCTTAGGCAGAGTCGGATTGGTAATGCGGGCACTCGGGAAATGGCAGATGGGCCGGTAGTCAAGTTCTAGCTGTGGGATGATTTTTTTGGGCAGCATGGGGCCTGTCTGTGCTGTTAGGATGCCAACATCGGCCTAGTGGGTGCCTGAGTGGCCTTTCTAGAGGCAGATGGGCGGAGGTATCACTCCCTTTCTCTCGCCGGGCCGGCCCATTAATGTATGCTGATTGAGCGGGGACAGGGGGCCTGAGCAGAAGTGGTCTCACTTGCATTCATGTGTGGCTCAGCTCACTGCTTGTCGATCCAAGTATTTGTTATTGTCACACGCATTACAACAGGCATACGACGCTTACCTTGTTACACGGCCTTCTTCAACCCACACACCCTCAAACTCTATCTCGTTGAATTCTTTACTTATTAAGCATTCTAAGCCTTCAAAGATATATGCTTTCCTTCACACTCTGTCCTTCCCCCGCATTAAAACTGCATTGGAGGAGGATTGGGAAAAAGATCTTGCAATCTCTTGGCCTGTTGAGTTTTGGGACAAGTTATGGTTGAAGATTCGTAGGTCTTCTAGGGCTGCGAACACTACTCAAACACTATTTTTTTTTTATAATTGTTTATTACTTTCACCACTTTCTCTTAGCAAACATTTCTCGGAAGCCTCTGACAAGTGTTGGTCTTGCTCCTCACCACATGCAACTCTTTTTCATATGCTTTTTAGCTGTCACTTTATGCTCTGTTTCTGGAAACAGGTTTGGTCCCAAATCAATAAGATTTTTTCCTCCACTCACTCCTTTTCTTTTACACACATTTTTTTAGGGAGTCTTTCTCCCATCTGGGATCATCACGCTTGTAGTACAAAGATAATAGATTTGTTATTAGCAGTAGCATTTCAGCAGATCACTAAAAATTGGAAGGATTACACCAAATTATCTTACAAAGCCTGGTGGTATGCTGTCTGTTACAATCACAGATTGGACACAACTTTTGTCTACCCCCCAATCTTAGCTAATAAACGAAGAGAATTATGGAGTCCAGTTACACTTTTTTTTTACCTGAATGCTCGTACCTCTCTGTCTTTATCCCCATTACAGCAAGAAGTTCCTAAACCTCCATGACTTCCTGTTTTTTATTGAATAAATAATCCTTTTTCCTCTTTTGTTTATTTTTCCTATGCATATATTGTATATCTCATATCCCTTTTGTATTTTTCTTTTTTAATGCCTTTTTCTTATATCAATTGCCAGTTTTTTGCCTATAATTAGTCTCAAATTGTGATGTTTCATATTATAACCTATGTTTTTGCCATTACTTATTCTGGTATGTACTTTTAATTGTTAACTTTTCTTATTTTATTCTTCTTATTCTGTAACTTTTGAACTGATTCTTTTAATAAAATCACTTCTGAACTTGAAAACGTAACACCATAGTTGGGGGTTCTTTTTAATAATCAGAATTGATTTATATCCAAATGTATCATTTTTCCAACACTAGAATAATGAAAGACGGGGGAAAATCATAACGCTCTCATCTATACCTTGCAGGTTGCATGCAGCTCTTTGATGACAGTTAATGGCTCACTGTTCTATGCTAGGATGTTAACTTACTAACTGCAAGTAATAAAAGGATCTCTCAGACAAAAGCAATGACCTACTGATCTATTTAAATTATATGCACTTTGTGGTCTGCTGTTACAGGTTCTTTGCAGTAGGCATATTAGGAAGAAAATTAATCACGGAGTTATCTTGACATTTTTATTGACGGTTGAAAACTGCTGGAGGCCAGAACGCTGGCAGAAGGTGCTTTTAAAACTATTATTAACTTGCAAACACGACGCCCCCACCTAAAGTCAGTGCCCGGTGCGGTCCCACCGGTCGCACCGCCCTAAAGCCGGCCCTGCATACAACAATGTGTGTAACCAGCTGCAGTTATTTTTGATAAACCATAAATTAAAAACACCTTCCCAAACACATGTAGCCCACCAGGATGGGCTCTAATTAGTAAAAGTGGCGCACTAACCTTGAAAGCGCTCCTTAACATTTCAGAATTCCTACTGCAGACCTCTTATCCACAGAATGACACGGCTATCGGCAAAAGATTTCCTCTAACAGACTTCTGTCCATGCCAGTAAGGGTGCTTGTGGATTCAATAGACTTCATTTACTTCTTAGCAGGTAGGTTTTTTTAAGCACTTCACATGGTTCATTTTCCCCCTCCTGACGTCATTCTCCCTTCTAGAATTCCAGAAAGGACTCCAGACCTGGCGGTTCAACTGAACTCACTCAAAGCAGCAAGTCCTTCAGTGCCTGGATACCCTAGCGGGAGATTAGCCACGCTATATAAATACTGTTTGATTGATTGATTCATTCATTTTTTCGTCCTGGCATCCTCTACGTCGGCCAGAGGGATCCTTATCACCCACAGCAGCCCAGTTCTTACTCAGTGCAGGCATCCTATTGCCCATGAAAGCTTCTTCTGGCCCTCAGAAAGCGAATCTTAGCTTCCAATAGCCCTTTAAACACCCAAGCAGACTTTTCACCACCAGCAGGCTCCTTGCCGCTCCAGCGTGCCTTTACTAGTCTCCAGCAGGGACTTAGCTTCGGGGAGAGGGGCGTTACACCCCCCTAATAAATTTATTTTCTGAGAAATGGTTGGGTACAGATGCTTTCAGTCAGGCATGGTGAGATATCTGTCGGATGCCACCTGGGATTTTGGCATGCATACACTGACAAAAACACACACACTCACTCTCATCTCTTTTTTGAAAGCCCGAAAATATGCTGATTATTTTACATAATAATGTGTTTCTCTCAATATCAATCTGCATCCCTCTCCCTTTCCACAGCCTCTTAAGCCCCTCTCATGTGCACTGCTTGTCATATAATATATTTTAACATTATATGTCAGGGTGATTGTCGGGAAATCTGAAGCTCACCCCCCACCCCCTAATCTTACTGACCAAGCTACGTCCCTGGTCTCCAGCAAGCTTCACCTTGCTTACACGCACAACCATGGGTCATATTCCTATCTCTCAGAATGTCTCCTTTTCTGATACCCACAACTCACATGACATAGGCATGTACCAGTAAACAAGACAAATGCTTTACAGCATATATTCCCATAAAAATATTTTTCGGCATTTTAACATATTGTCTTCTCAGGAATATGGCTATTAATTTGGGAAATGAATATGTATAAAAATTAATAAACACAATCTGGTAGGTCTCAACACAGTTCAAAGTAAGGGCCTAATGTATCAAAATTACATTTTCTGATTTCAAAATAGCGAGTAATACTGTATCGCTATTTAAAAAACATACAGGCACATGCATCAAGGTAGGATTTTGCGAGTCCTTAATTGCGATTATTAAGGAATCACAATTAAGGACTCGCAAAAGCCTATGCATGTAGGAATCGCTACAAAAATAGCGATGCCTACACATTCCTTATTTGCGACCCGCAAATTGCGACTCGCAAATAAGGAATGGCTTCCCATTCATTCCTATGGGCCTACAGGCCCATGGGAATGAATGGGTAATTGCATGCGCAATTTGCGAGTACCAATAGGAACTCGCAAATTGCGCATGCAATTTCAAGGGTGCCAGAAGGACAACCTGTTGCACTCCAGAAATTGATCTGTGCACATATGTTGCGCACACACATGTCCCAAGGGCATGTGAGTGTGTAACCTACAACTTTGAAAAATTCACTTTAGTGCATTTTTCAAAGTTTCCGCAACTTACCATCTGCTATGATTTCGCTGTAAATAGCGGGCACAAATAGCTAAATCGCTATTTAAAAAAGCATCTTGCATTGCATTTAAGGAATCGCATTTTGCGATTCCTTAAATGCAATCGCAATTTAAGAAATCGCAAATAATTGCGATTTTTTTAAATTGCTACTGGCAAGTTGTTTCATGCATCGCAAAAGCTAATTTTGCGATCTCAAACGGCCGATTTTTGCGATTTGCACCATTTGCGATTGCAAAAAGCTTTGATGCATGTGCCTGATAAAGAGTTATTTTCTATGAGACCAGTGTCTTAATTAGCAATTTCTTCAAAATTGCTATTTAAGAATACTGGATCGCAATTTAGGAATCACTATTATTCTTAAACAGCGAATGTCACTGTGTCTCATATTTATAACATCATGGAATCTATAAAAAAAAAATACCTGGAGGAGTGCATTAGGCCACATGAGAGAAGTTTTATCAGAGACAGAAGAAAGAATCCATTGCCATCCACCTCCATCCTGCATCCTGGCTAGCCAAATTTCCAGGAGAAGGAAAGTAGGAAGCGTAAAAGAAAATGTAGTGACCGGTAATTTGAAATTTTGACAGAAAAATGTCTCACTGTAAATACTAAACATTTTGGCAATGTAAACCGCAACTAATTCGGAGGGCACGTATCCTGGCAGAGGATAAGTGTAGTTGGTGTGACAAACAAGAGTGTGGAAGAAATTAGCAAAAGTTGGCATTACCTACGGTCGCACACTAAGGAAGGACTTGCAAAAAAAAGATAAGATTCTACACACATACTGGAGGAGGGCAAGTACTGAATCTCCAGCACAATCCCTCAAGCAACTGATTTCTAGTCAGAGGCAGTGTAGGTGTCAGCACCATTGACACATCTGAAAGCATTCCAAGTACCAACGGTATGTTTCAAATCGTATGTGCTTAATGAAAATTTTTTAAAGTAGTATACCGATGTATGTGTAACAGATCATACAAACATGCAAATCATTCACCCACTCATATATTAGTTCACACATATATTATTTCTACTGTGTAGTCGACTTCAAGTTGTTTATGTGTTTTTTACTGTTGAATGTTAGCGTGTGGTACTCTGTACTCGCCAGCAAGAGCGGGATACTTTTGACCGTCATATTGGTTGCCGGTCTAGTCTCCAGCGGCAACTGGTGACTTTTGAAAGTGGTGGGGCACTTTTACGCTCCATGCATGAGCGCAACTAGCAGCAAAGACTGCATTAACCACATTGTTATTTAAAACTTACCTTATCGCCTGCGTTCAGCTTCAATAAACTGTGCCCAAGCTGTTCTGCTCCACAGCCCGCACTCCCTGCACAACGCTGGGATGGCTTCACAATTCAAGTGCAGATGCCGCACTCTGACGTAGCCCGTCATCAAAACCAATCCCTATGCTGCTTTCCTATTGCTTGTATAAGTGAACAGTATGACAGCAGCACCATTTTGGGCTATAGCGGGCATTGACAACGCTCACAGGAAGACCTGTAGGCTGTGTCTATATTCCCTGGCTCATTGACGCAGTGCGAGTTGTAAGAGCTAAAGTACGCATGTCTGGTTGGCTGTGGTTAAAGAAACGGACAAACTGACATGAGCACTGCATCTCACAGTGACAGGCAGGTTGGCTGCCAATCATCATGCCTGGGGAGCAGCCCACTTCTCCACCCCGGGTACGGGCAGAACAGACAGAGAACATTACGTTACCTGTATGTGACAGCTCAGTCACTCATAGTGGGTCATGTCCCCTGGCGCTCCTTAGACGAGCCACCCCTGCTAGTCTCTACTTGAAGGAGACTATTTATTCAGTAAGCTATTGCGACTTAGCTGCTGGTGCACCAAAGACGCGCCTACGGCAAGCCCGTTTGTGCCTGACTGCGCACCACTGCGTCCAAGGGGGTCCCCTATGTTAGTATGGGGTTTAGGACCTGCTATACGAGAGACCAGTTACTGTATATAGGTAAGCAGGCTGATAACCTATCACCATCCGTACCCCACTGAGACATGGATAAGCTTTCTTCTGTACACTAACACAAAAACGCCTACCATTAGAAGATGTGGATTATTAAATGCCAGGACCCTAGTAAAGTATTCCACAGATATTAATCCGTTGCCAGAAACTGACAATTGGGACGCACTGTTCATAACAGAAACATGAACCACCCCTGACTCTGCCACAGACCCAGGCAAAGCATGTCCTCCGGGCTTTAAAGTCCTTCAAAAGCCACATATTAAAAAGAAAGGGAGAGGAAGGGGTATTATTTTCAATGAAAAATTGAATTTCCCAGCGCTCACACTTGATGAACTCAAAAGACACACAATTGATGGACGGAATGCAAAACAAATCAAAACATTCACCCCCAGTCAAGAGGTCTGGGTTAAATCCATCATTCTTTTGCTCACCATGCCACCCCAGTTTAGACCTGGCTATATGCAAATCAGTCTTGACCCTGTGCCTCATGGGAACAGTCCAGCCCGAACTGCCAAGACAGGTCCTCCCTGGACCGCAAACAAGCATCCTAGGACCGGTTTCGTGGTTTCACCCCTCTTCAGCCAGGATAGCTTGATTCCAGTGGCACAGTGAGCCCAGGACTCACGTCTGAGCATACCTGGCGCACTTAGGGCGAGAAAGCAAAAGACACACAATTGATGGACGGAATGCAGAACAAATCAAAACATTCACCCCCAGTCAAGAGATCTGGGTTAAATCCATCATTTTTTTGCTCACCATGCCACCCCAGTTTAGACCTGGCTATATGCAAATCAGTCTTGACCCTGTGCCTCATGGGAACAGTCCAGCCCGAACTGCCAAGCCAGGTCCTCCCTGGACCGGAAACAAGCATCCTAGGACCGGTTTTGGGGTTTCACCCCTCTTCAGCCAGGATAGCTTGATTCCAGTGGCACAGTGAGCCCAGGAAAACAATGGATTTAGGCCCAGATCTCTGTACTGGGGTGAATGTATGACATTGTTCTGCATTCTGTCCATCAACTGTTTTTTTGCATTTGTCACCCCGAGTGGGAAGGGTATGCCCAGACGTGGGTCCCTTGCTCTCCAAGCCACTGTAATCAAGCTATCCTGGCTGAAGAGGGGTGAAACCCCGAAACTGGTCCTAGGATGCTTGTTTCCAGTCCAGGGAGGACCTGGCTTGGGAGTTCGGGCTGGACTGTTCCCATGAGGCACAGGGTCAAGACTGATTTGCATATGGCTGGGTTCAAACTGGAACGGCATGGTGAGCAAAAAAATGATGGATTTAGGCCCAGATCTCTGTACTGGGGTGAATGTATGACATTGTTCTGCATTCTGTCCATCAACTGTTTTTTTGCATTTGTCACCCCGAGTGGGAAGGGTATGCCCAGACGTGGGTCCCTTGCTCTCCATGCCACTGGTATCAAGCTATCCTGGCTGAAGAGGGGTGAAACCCCAAAACCGGTCCTAGGATGCTTGCTTCCAGTCCAGGGAGGACCTGGCTTGGCAGTTCGGGCTGGACTGTTCCCATGAGGCACAGGGTCAAGACTGATTTGCATATGGCGGGTTCAAACTGGAACGGCATGGTGAGCAAAAAAACGATGAATTTAGGCCCAGATCTCTGTACTGGGGTGAATGTATGACATTGTTGTGCATTCTGTCCATCAACGGTTTTTTTGCATTTGTCACACTTGATGAACTAGCAGGCCCTGAACTGCTGGGTTTTACCATGAAATTTGGAAGGGGCAGTGTTTTTTCTGGGGTTTTATGTTACAGACCCACGATCCCACATCTTCAACCACTCATAGAGTTCATCTCTAATTTGGCTCTCACTCACTCTAATTTCTTAATACTAGGAGACTTTAATCTGTGGGCGATGGGAGACCTATCACTCCCATTTAAGGAAATTCAAGGTTCCTGGAAATTCTGGTACTGCAGCAACTAGTGCAAGGCCCCACGCATCGGGCGGCCACACTCTGGATCTTATCTTTTCCCCAGATCAGCTCATCTCCATGAAAAACATCATACCCTTATGTTGGACCGACCATGCACTATTATCCTTCCACCTCAACACAAAGGAACCCAAGTCGGTAGCAGCCATTACGAGAAAACCTGCATGTGCTGGGGCTGTGTATATGGTCCTACAAACCCTGATCCTATGTTTTGGAAGCATATTTCGCAACTGGTCACTCAAAACTTTACAGAAAACTTCATCCTAGGGGGGAACTGTAATCAAATTATAGACCCATTTCTAGACCACCATTCATCTACGAGATTTCTCTCTCATAAAGCCCACAAAGCATTTAAGTGCGCTATCAAACATAATGCCCTGTTGGATTCATGAAGATTGGCTCACACCTCTCTTCAAGATTTTCTTTTTATTCTGCTCCTCATAAAACAAAGACTATGATAGATTATGTTTTCCTTAGCAAAAACCTCACCAAACACCTAGTAACTGTGAGATGTGCTCAATTTTAATTTTGGACCACAGCCCTGTGTCTACTGATTTAGATTTTCGCCGTGATCCTTCACCCAGCTCCCGTTGGAGATTCAACAGCCATTTACTTTCCGATAACTAATTTATCACATCTTATGAGGCATTTGTCCATGAATATTTTAGGATTAACAATATAGGAGAGACTTATTTTCATTTTGTTTGGGAAGCGTTTAAATCCGCATCCAGAGGTTTTATTATTGGCTATGTTTCTAACAAATGAAAATCTATGGAGAAGAAATCTGCTTCTATTCTTAGCAAAATTAATAGATTAGAACATAAATACTTCAAGTCTAAACATAACAAAACTGATCTTGATGCCCTGATGGCAGCCAAGATTAAATTCAACAAATCTACTATGGAAAAGGCATGTGGTACTCTTCTTTTTTTGTGTCGAAATCTTTTATTAATAACATTTATAATGGATACATACACATGGAGATATAGGATTATCAGTTTACACTTTAAATATATAATATATTATTATCACAGAAGACAGAAAGAATTAAAAGTTACATAAGACATCTTATATGGTATAAAGAAAATGCCAAGAAAGAGAATAAGTTATAATAAGTTAACAAATATACATATTCCAATATATAAATATTATTGAAATAATTATAAATTGAAAAATATGGAAAAGGAATAAAGTAAGGAAGATTAAAAGAAAAAAAATGGAAGATATGAGGGAGATTGATAGAGAATGTAATGTAAATAAATGGAGGAAAAAGTGAATAAGGGAATATGTACATACAGATAAGTATGGAAAGGAAAAATGAGGGTAAAAATAAATAAATAAGTATAACAAAAGGCAGGAATACATAAATGGGTATTAACGTAAATATAGGTATACAAACACTTAGAATTTAAATAGATATAGATTTATACTGAAATATATGTACAGTTATAAAAATAGAGACAAGTATGGACATAGATCTAGACTCCTTGTCCAAATGTAAAGAGGTAGAGATTAAAGATAAAATATGAAAGGAGGAAAAGGGTGCTTAGGGATCTTGAAGAAAGGGGTTCCACACTTGTGTGGTTCTCTTCTTCAGATTAACAATAGATATTAAGGTGTCCCTTCCTACACATAAATATTCAATAATGGAAATGTGTTACTTCTGTGTGTGCTGCATTCTGCAGCATACATAGACGTAGCAAATCGGCATTATTTAATGATTATTTGTGTGCACAAAGGGACACCTTCCTGCACATGTTTTGCTCTTTCTATGTGTTCTACAGAATGCAGAACACATTGAAAAAGTAGAAACGACGAGAAATAAAAGTATTTCTCCTTGTTGCGCCATTCTAACGCCTGCTATTGCATGGTGCTAGTTTTTGGCACTGCCTCAGATTTACACATCCTTGTAAATTTGGGGCAGTGTCAAAATGCAATGGGTGTTGCGATGGAAGGCCCACAGCAACACCCATTGCACGCTCCTTTTACGCAAAGTGATACTTGTAAAGGGGCCATATTTCCAAGGCGACTTTAAACCACTCAAAGTGGGTTAGCGTCGCTTTTTGAATATGGAGAAGGGTGTAGCACCACAAGAACATTGCTACAAGTAACGTTCTGGTGGCTCTATCCCTTGTAAATATACCCTATAGTGCGTACTTTATCAAAAGGTTCAATTATCATGACACTTACCTAGAAGATAACCATATCCAGTCTCTCTCCTTGCCAGCCAGTTGTAAAGGCCTGAATGATGATAGATGAAGGAGTCATGTGTACACCCTGGGTATTTTGCTACTAAATCTGTGATAATATAAGAAGCATTGCAAACCATTTGAACATTCAGTGAATGGTGATTTTTGCAATGCAAATGCTCTGTTTCTGAAGGAGGAAATGTTTGAATGTGAGTATCATCTACACATCCTGTTATGTGTGGATACTGAGCAATAGCATAAAAATCAACCTTGGTGGCATTCATTTCTTATGAGCTGCCTGGAAGAGACAAATGCATATGTATTTTAGATAACATGGCATTTAGAAAATTGGCAAAAATCATTGAAAGGCTACTCTGTGAACCCCCCCCCCCCCCTTCCCCCCTCCCAGCAACTGCATCTATCCCCTGGTAGCCACCTGAGGCTAAAAGGTGGAGGGAACACCTGGTATAGCCTGGGTATGCCGTGTTTGCCTTCCCAAAATAGGATTCAATACATCAATAACATCCATAATGACCTGCCTGCTCAACCAGTATTTAGAAAGACCTCCTCCTCTCTCTGCTCAAATAAAGTAGTAAGTATCCTTGAAACCCTTTCCTTTCTCCTCCTTTTCCCTTGTTGTGCAGCCAGGGCGCGCATTGGGCTCTCCAGAGCATTTAGTGCAGCTATTTTAAAAGTTTGCATCGTGAGTTTTCCCCCTTTTATATTTTGCACCTGTTTACCACCTATTTTAAATTGATGGTATTTTGCACTTGCAATGTCGTTCTTTTATGCCCATTCCTAATTGTGAATGCTTAATATATAAAAAATAATGATTCTCTAATACAGAATCGGTATTTAGGATTCACTAAAGTAGCTCGCTCAATACTGGTTGTGTAATTTTTCGTGTTTGTTGTACTACTTTAAGAAATCCTTCCTTAAGGCATTTACAGGCACATGCATCAAAGCTTTTTGCGATCGCAAACGGTGCGAATCGCAAAAATCGGCCGTTTGTGATCGCAAAATACCGTATAGCAATGCATAAACTGTATATTTGCGAAAACACCAGTTTTCGCAAATATAAAGAATCGCTAAACATTCTGCGATTCATATTGCGATTCGGTATTTGCGTCTCCCAAATAGCAAATCGCAAATAAAGAATCGCAAAATACATGCATGATAAATCGCAAATTGAGATTTCCCAGAAAATCGCAATTTTGCGAGAGCTAAATAGGAAGGATCACAACCAGGTGGTAATCATGAGTGCAAATCAGATACAGCTGAAAATCAACTTAAACCTATTTAAACACACCCAGAATGAGCTAGCACATTTCAAAATGGCAGGGATTTACCTGATGGCGAGGAGGATGAGGCTGCAGGCTGCTGGACACAGACGGAGGCGAATAAATGAGCGCATTTTCAGAGTCCGCATAACTTTGCTAGGACAGCAAGAGGATGAGATATACGATAAGTATAAGCTCAATGCAGCAATGATCCATGATCTAATCAATGAATTGGATCCCATTCTGCAACGTCAGACACATAGGACCAATGCTATCCCAACGCATGTGCAGGTCCTATGTTGCCTACACCTTCTGGCGTCAGGCAGTTTTCAGGGGGTTATTGCTGTAGCGGGAGGTGTGTCACAAAGCACACTTTCAAGAATATTCAAAGCATTCCTTCATGCCATGATGGCCTTGATCGGGTCACACATCAATTTCCCTACCACAGCGCTTGACCTTGCGAAAACTAAACAGGAGTTCTACCAGATAGCTCGCTTCCCACATGTTTTGGGTTGTATTGATTGCACCCACGTGGCAATATGTCCCCCTGCAGCAAAGGAATATTTATATAGAAATAGGAAATTTACCATTCCCTCAATATTCAGGTTGTTTGCAATGCCAAAAACATAATAACTGACATTGTTGCGCAATTTCCCGGGAGTGCACATGATTCTTATATATTCAGGCAAAGTGGCATACACACCCGTCTTGTCAGGGGAGAATTTGGAGAGGGACATCTGCTTGGTAAATATGTGTAATTGATTCTCACAGTCATTGTACGTATGTCAATGTCAAACTGCCACTGACCCTTTACTTACTTACATGTAGGTGACAGCGTATACGCCTTGCGTAATTACCTTATGACGCCTTACCTCAATCCCACATCTGCCAATCAACAGAGGTACAATGCAGCACATATTTCAACAAGGAACATCATAGAGCGCACATTTGGGCTGCTGAAGAGCCGATTCAGATGTCTCCATAAGACCAGTGGAGCACTGCAGTACAACCCTGAACAATGCTGCAAGATAGTAGCAGCATGTGCCATGCTGCACAATATTGCGACAAAGGGAGGAATGGAAATCGAGGTGTCTGACAGCGAATCGGAGGATGGAAACCAGCAAGTGCCACACCACCATGTAGCACAAGGGGCAAGCGCAGCAGAAGGGCGCGGGAGAAGATTGGACATCACACAAAATTATTTCTGAGGTGAGTAATGATGACACAGAAACTTTATATTGCAATGAAAGTAATCTTTAATTAAATAATAATGACATGAGTGTTGAAGCACACTTTTAATGTGACCAGTGTCACAGGATTCTGAGTAATGGACATAAATGGTTTGAAAATGAAAAATTACTTGTAAGTCAGTAAAAGGTCAGATTACAACAATGGTTACGTCACCATATTGGAATGTAATTGTACATGGCAGTCTAGCGCTTTCTCCCACGAACACCCAGACGCCTGTCAGTGCCAGCATCGTCATCCCTAATGTTGGAAGCGGAGGGGGTACTGCTGCGTGTGTTGCGTCTTCCCGCAGTTGGGACTGGCATTGCCAAACTACTTATGCTTGAGGCACCCTCACTACCCTCTTCCGGCGTGGAAATGTTGGCCGCAATTGTGGAAGCATTAATCAATTCCACTGCATTGGTCACCTGGTCCAGTGCTTTAGCCACATCCCCGCTCCAATGGCACATTTCTGTTTGCATGGTCACTGACCTACGTGCCAGCAGTGCAGTAGCTGTGGCCAGCCTATTGTTTGATCTAGCAAACATTTTGAGATGCTGCATTAGTTCACGATGGTGTCTTTTCTGGGAGACATGTCCCTCCTGCATGACCTTGGTCAGTTGCTGCACACTATCGGACAGTACTGCAATGTTGCTTGCCATCTTCCCAATTTGTAACTGTACTGCACGTGTGTTCTTGGTCTGCAGGCGCTGCATGCGGAGCATCTGTCCCTCAAGACCTCCCCAGACATCATTTGTTTGCTCCTCCTGCTGTGTTCTGAGTGATCTTCCTCTTCTACGCCGGACTCTGACATTGCTTCTGTGGACCTGTGTTCGTGAATTTGGGATGGGAGTGGCCTGGCCATGGCTGGCATGTGGTGTTGCATCAGCCTCATCATCAGAATCCATGGTGACCAGTGATGGGACAGTTGCCCTGTGTGAGTTTGGGGCACGTGATGGATTTTTTGGCAACACGGGTGTGTCCATATGTTCAACTGCGCTGGTGTCCTGCATGTCCTGGGAATCACTATCCTCTGCTTCTACACGTTGTGCATCTGTGAGGTTAAACAGTGCAAAACTGCATTAATTGATGTCTGTGATGTCATGTCACAGTAATATATTTCTACCTTTGTTATTAAATTGATAATATATTACACTATTTAGAGTTGTTTATCTCAGATTTGTGTGTTTGTCATTGTAACTGCTTCACCTGACTACATCTCCCATAATGCACCTCCCTTTATGAATACATTGTGTACTGGATGTTCAGAGTGTGCTGTACTGAGGTCATGTTCTACCTTTATAATTTAGGACAATGGTAACATGCATTCATCTTACCTTCAGATGTGTTTGCTGCTCCTGACGTGTCGAGCTGGGTCTGGATGGTGGATTCTACCAAGTCTTCCATGGGAGTGTTCCCAGTGTCTATCGGTGTTCCCCCTCCTGTCTTCATTGCCTCCTTGAGCCGGTCAGCAATGCGCACCTTAGCCCGACTGCGCAAGTCGTACCATAGTTTTTTCAGTTCTTCAATGGTGCGGTGTGTCACACCAATGGCATTGACCCTGTTTTGGATCCGGAGCCATATTTTTCTTTTCTCCTGCTCTGCCACTTTTAAGGATAATTTTCCGAACAGCTTATCATGGCTGTGGACTACTCCCTCAATGAGGGTGTCAATTTCTTTTTCAGAAAACTTTATTTTCCGCTTCCTGCCTGTTTGGCTCTCCTCTGCTGTTTGTGAGGCTTCCATTTAGTTGAAATTCCAGGTGTTTCAAATGTCTCTGTCCCACTCCTGTTCAGCTCCCAGAGCCAGCTCCCTCCTCTCCCTGAGACTGTGCACTGAAAATGAGGCTGGAGCTGCTCACTTCGTGGTTCTGATGTCATCAAGATGCATCAGGATGCGACTTCGGTAATTGCGATTTCGCAAATTGTGAAATCGCTAATAGCGAGTTCGGCAATTGCCGGAATCACTATTATATTTGCGATTTTTAGCGATTCTTTAATTTATCGCAATTTTTTTGCTGCATCGCGTTTTGCGAGTCTTTATTTGCGATTCCTTAAAAATCGCTAATAAGGACTCGCAATTTTATACTTTGATGCATGTGCCTGATAGTACATTAAAAATGGCAAATCCCTTTCACTGTGTTTCCAGAGCTGCATTATAGTGGCTCTCGCGAAAGCAGTGTCCTTTTACCATGTCACTAAGCTAATTGCAAATGATGCTCTATTTAGAGTTTCATCATTGTCCACTTGTTTTTTTCGTTCTTGTATGTTGTGCTTATTGTGAAGACTATTTGTTGAGAAAGATAGGGCCAACATCTTAAACTGCCATGTGCTTACATGCATCTCTTTCTGACACCTAGTAAAAAACTAGAAGACAAACAAAATAGCTCTGTGTCAGTTTCTCAGATGACCAGCAATGCCAGAAGTCAAAATGTATAGAGAAGTGCATTTCAGCTTTCCACTTGGCTCAACTTGCCCCAGAGTAACATGGTCTTCGGATACATTTCTCTAAATAAAGTAAAATCTTTCGAATGTGAGGGATATCACAGAAGATAAAGCACACTCCAGCCTTATTGATAAGTCTGCCAACAAATACCTTTGACTGTTTCTAATCACAGAATCATACAGGTCCACTTCTGCAGTCCATACTACCTCCTGTCACTTTGCCTTCTTCTCAAAGACTAGTCAATTTCCCCAGCCATTGGATGGATGCTCATTCCCAGAATGTGCATTGTGATCTCTGCTTCTGACCTTGACTTTCCCTGGTTTATAAAAGTACCCTCCTGCTGGTGCCCACCTGAGTTGGTTAATCTGGAGGTCTACACAGAGCCTACTAATTACCACTACTTCTCGTAAAGGAGTCTCCGATACTTTAAAAAATGGAGCTGGAATTGTATTGGATTGGTGTCTTCACCATGTCCCCAGTTCTTGTTGGAGTTCGCAGTAGCAGACACTACTGCTTGCAGTGATGGCGTTGATGGGAACCATAACGTAGGTGCTGTGTGGAGAGCGGGCACTTCCCTTATGAATGCAGCTCTGCTTTATACCACTACATTCCTTGGCTCCTACTGCTTGCTTCCTGAACTAAGGCAGTCTGCTTTCCCAAATACCTCTGTAGAACAGAGCCTTTCTTTTCTCTCTGTAGTATAAAACAGAATCCAGGCATAATGTTCTTCTTCCTTCTGCAAGCCCCCAAAAAGTCCACTCTGTAAACCTCAAGCTGATTGTTTGTGGACTGGAGACTCTTGGTCATGAACATCAATTCATCACAAAGCCAGGGGTAGCATATGTGACGTGATGCACGCTTAGACCCACAGTGACATCATTGGATTGATCCCATGTCCCAACCTTAGGCAGAGTCGGATTGGTAATGCGGGCACTCGGGAAATGGCAGATGGGCCGGTAGTCAAGTTCTAGCTGTGGGATGATTTTTTTGGGCAGCATGGGGCCTGTCTGTGCTGTTAGGATGCCAACATCGGCCTAGTGGGTGCCTGAGTGGCCTTTCTAGAGGCAGATGGGCGGAGGTATCACTCCCTTTCTCTCGCCGGGCCGGCCCATTAATGTATGCTGATTGAGCGGGGACAGGGGGCCTGAGCAGAAGTGGTCTCACTTGCATTCATGTGTGGCTCAGCAGTGTGAACTAATCTGTGCATTTTGTTTTTATCTAAGTGAAGTTAATAAAACATGCACCCCCACCCCCTTTCTTTTCATAAAACTTCGCTGAAGCAGTGTTTTGCGGAAAGGCAATACGCAAATGTGGGCCCATTTTTTGGGGTGTGCCCGGGCCGATTTTTTATCCCAATCCAACCCTGACCTTAGGCCTTCCCACCCTCCTATTTGATACTGAGATGCTAGTGGGATGGTAAGAGGAGGAAAACCACAGAAGTAAAGATGGCTTTCAACTCACTTTGTGATTCTGTTGCTGTTTTTTTTTTTACATCGGAGACTATGGGTAAAAATGCCAGTGTTAGAAGAACCAAAGGACAAACTGGTGGTAACACCTCCTCTCTCTAGCTACCCTAAATGACATCTACCCTACGGTTTGATTTGTCTAACAACAGATGCTATTGTTTGGGACTATCCTATGCACATGAAAGCAATCAACATCAACCCAAATCCAAATGGTCAAGCCAAAGAATTGTCCTTAAACAGAAAATGATAATAATTTTAATAATAGCTAGTTTTTATATGCAACACTTCTAAAACTAAGAGGTAAAGCTACTGCCTAATTTAATGGTACTCATTTTTGCATCCTCAGAAGAATAGAAGTTGGGGTTGTCCTTGTGGGGACGTTTGCTTGCCATGTGCAGATATCAGTGACGAGCGTTAACTCACCATCTATCAAAAATGGCATTCTTAAATCCCAGCCCACAAAAGTTGCAGTAACACAAGAAGAAGAGAATTGGCTTCGTCAAAGCCATCTGTTCCATCTACACCTGCTTAAAAAGCATTCTTAATATCCCACACATAGCGTGTCGGGTCAATCAATCAATCAGGGTTGGTAAAGCTAATCACCAGCAATGGTCTCAAGGCGCTGGGGGGTTAGGGGGGGGGGGGGGGGGGGGTAAGGACGGCTAAGTTGAGTGCTGGGGTCATCTGTAAAGCTTGAGGTCCTTCGTGAACTAGAGCAGTGTAGGGATTTGCCGGAGGGGGAGGTTTGCCACCTTGCTACACGACACGCTGTGTGTGGGATATTGACAATGCTTTTTAAGCAGGTGTAGATGGAACAGGTGACTTTGACTGAGCTAATTCTCTTCTTCTTTACTAATGTTTGCTAATTCGATCAGCACAAAATTTGCACCAGAAGAAAAGGCTTGGAATTTCCAGTGGAAAAGCACTCCACAGCCTCATTGGGAAATTTTGCACTAAAAGCAAAAAGAGGGTGGATTTTGCAGCAACATTCGAAGACAACAAAAGAGAGGTTATCAACATTTGTTACTTGTTTGCCAAAAGATCGTCTGGCACTGTGAAATTCTTGGGATTTCTACTAGCCTTCACAGGCAGCCATTTGAATATCTCCAAGTGTAATCGAGAGAAGCTGCTGAGTTAAATGTAACGTTTTAACGCAGGATTTACTTCTGAAACTGTCAAGTATTGTTTGCCTACTACAATTGAAGAATTAAAATCTGTGTTTTCATCCCTTTCATGATTATATCGCTCTTAAATTATCAAGAAAAGCCACTTACATTGAGATGGGTACTTTCAGGCCAGCTTTTTGGGGCTGCATCTGTTGGTTTCAAAATACAAAAGCACCAAACACTCAGGTCATTTTGGGGTGTTTTCTGAGGTTTAGTATGGAGCCTTTTGCCGGTTGCCAAGATTCCAGAGTCAAACCTGGAGATTTTGAGGTGGAGGCATAGTGAGATAAAACGGAGTCTAATTAATTGCCTTAAAATTCCTAATTAGCAAAACTCTCTCTATGAACGTCTAGCGAGGAAAAACCATAACCCTCAAACATTACCTTGAATTAATGGAGACTTCATTTCAGATAAGGACTTGGCCAATGACAGTTTTTCCGCTGTATATTCTTTTTGGTGAAGTCCTTTCAGCAAGAGCACTCACTGCACCACTTGTGTTGGGTCAGTTCTTCTAGTCTTCATTCTTGGACTGACATTCTTCCTTCAAGACTTGAGCAGGAGAGTGAAGTTTTAAACTTGAGTGTGAGGTTTGGAGCATTGCCTCCCTCGGGCAAGCATCTCAAAAACCCAACGGTCAAGCCATCCCTTTGCATTAAACCCTTTTAGCCAGCCTGTAGGGAGCAACGCAGGCTGTCACTTGGTGCCTGATTCACAGAGGGCCTCCGCACTCGTGGCGAGGAGGCACCATACTCGTAGGGGTGTCTCCGCACTCGGGCAAAATCTCTGCAATGAGAGCTCCTCCGACATGGAGGAGGAGTGTTGCCCACGCCAGCAGCAGCAGCTGCAAAACCTGAAAAATAAAACGATAATAAAGCAGGTTGAAGATCCTTTTATTTTTCTTTCCTGGCCGAGTCGTAGGGGTGGGGTCTAATCAATGATCATCATATGATTGTTACTTGCATACTTTTGTTTGTTCTACTTACAGCTGGTTGTTATGTAAAGCGCTCTGATATCCGCAAGGATCTTGTTCGCGCTCTATTAAACTTTCAAAATAAATAAATAAATGGAGGAGGAGTGGTAGGTGCACTGCTATCAGTGTCCAAGTGGGTTTAGTCGGCAGTCTTAGGACGGCTAAACCAACATGCGCACTGAGCTGTCTCCAACCCGAAGCAAAAACCAAAGGAAATGATGGACGGAGTGTTGAACATTGCAAGCACTCACCCCCAGTCAACTGATCTGGGTTTAATCCATCACCGTTCTTTAGCCCACTCTGCCACCCCAGTTCAGACATGGCCATATGCAAATCAGTCTGACCCTGTGCCTCATGGGAACAGTCCAGCCCAAACTGCCAAGCCATGTCTTCCCTGGACCGGAAACAGGCTTCCTAGGACCGGTTTCTGGCATTTCAGCCGTCTTCAGCCAGGCTTGCTTGAATCCAGTGGCAAAGTGAGCAAGGGACTCACGTCTGAGCATACCCTGCCAACTATGGCGAACAAAGCAGCGTTGTTGGGTTGAAGACAGCAGGCACAGGCTTCCAGTCTCTCTGGAAGTGCAAATCAAGGGCGCCCAGGTCAAACCTGATGCTGCTCTCATGCTGCCAGCAGAATGAGAGTGGCGTTAGGATTAGCCACAGGGGAGTCTGGGAGCCTGTGCTGCAGTGGAGCAAGAAGTGCAGCGATGTGGTAGGCATTCAGGCTTTTTTTATGTAGTTATTTTCGTCCTCCCTCAAGTCCCCCCACCACTTTGCCGCGACACCAGCCGCGACTGCCAACGAGTGCGGGGACTCCCCCACGGCTACAGTGCCTCCACCACGAGCTCAGAGGCATTTTGTGAATCAAGCCCTTGGAGTCTATCAGGAGTGAACGTGGGCCCCTTAAAGGGAGCTTCACCATGTCCTTCGAGATCAAAAGATCTTTGCAGATCTTTTGAAAACTGAGCAAAGATTGCCTTAATTCTTTAGATTGCCCTAATTCTTTAGATTGCTCTAACTTGTCACTTCCTTCCCCTCCCTCACCCAGCCTTCACCCCTTCCACCCCAACCCTCCAGCACACCGCTTTCCTTAATACCAATGACTAGCAGGCACTATTGCATTGTACTTGAGGTTCTTTTGCACTTTTCAGATCTCTTGCAAAGTGTAACCCACTTTTCGATTTGTAGGCACCTACTCCCAGTGTAACTTTTATATACTGCTTCATAACCCTGATGAGGTCACGGAGCATTCCGGTTTTCATTGGGCTCCTGTGCCCCTCCTTTACATATATGTAGGAAGGGTGTTGATAGTGACTTGGCCTACATGGGAAACATGGAGTTCAGTTATTGAGGTAGGGCAGAATTGATGCAGCGCATGAGCATGGATCAGAGGCGCAACTAGAGCCAAATGTCAGGGGGGCTAAGAAAAAATTTCGGGAGGGGGCTGAATCTTTAAGCAATAGGCAGAGTGGAGCTGATTTCGCGGAGGGGGGGCTGAATCTTTAAGCAATAGGCAGAGTGGAGCTGCAGGGGCTCTTAGAAGGGGTGAAACAACAGCGAGGCCTCATTAACATGCAAATGGTCTTTTAAAGACCTGTGAAGTGCTCGGGTGCGGCTGTGTGTATGCCCGGGAAGCTGTCTCATCCCGGGCTGCCAAACACGACTGGGGGGGCTGAAGCCCTTTGAGTCCAATGGGTGTTGCGCACCTGGCATGGATATTGTGAGAGTGCGAGGGTTGACGTGGCAGCACGTAAGTACTTACCACCTTTGTGTATTGGTTGTCATATAAAGAGGTAGGTAGGCCTTAACGGTGTTTGTACAGTTTTTTTTCAGAGTTTTATATAGCGCAAACTTGACCCGAAGGTATAGAGCACTTTACATGGGCACTAGTTACATTAGACAAGGACACATTCCTTTTTGTTAGGCACGGGAAGATTAAGTAATTCGCCCAGAATCACAGGATGTTGAGCGTCATTGCCGACACCAAATTTGAGCAGGGGTGGCTCCTCCATTTGGGCGGAGTAGCGTCGCCCCACTGCTTTCTCGCAGTGAGAGAAGTAGAAACATAAAATGGTATTATAAATTCCATTTTATGCTTCTGCTTCTCGCACTGCGAGAAAGCAGAAGGGTTTGGTTAGGGGCGGGTGCCTGTGTGGTCGGCGTCCCAACCAATCACAATGCTGCCATTGCAGCATTGTGATTGGTTTAGGGGAGGGGAGGGAGGCTGCTTGCTTCCTGTTCCTGCGGAGGCAGGAAAGCAGGAGCAGATCCAGCAGTGAAGACGCGGGACCCGGGAAAGGTAAGTTTTATTTTTATTTTTTAAAATATTAAACCCCCCCTCCCCGCATGACCCCCAATTCTCACGTGACCACTCGCCCGTCCAACCCACCCTGCACGACCCTGTGCCCGTCTGCCCACCCACCCGTGAGCCATGCCGGCCGCAACTGGATTTGAGATTGATCGCCCTAGCCCGTTAGGCCACATCCTCTCCCCTAAAGTTCACAGGCTACTACCCTATAGTTGTTCGCGCAACAAACAGGAAACCTCCAGATACTTTGGGGTGCACCCAGTGGCACTCTGGGCTTGCCCACAATTGTATAGAGTCAATCAAGCAGCATTTTGTCCTGATGTACTTCATGAGAAGCGAATAGTCTTTAGTCGCCGACAACGGGTGATATCATTAACCATTTCAATTGTCTCATATCATCGACCTTGGAAGGGTGAAATACTAAGTGGACCCGCCAGGATGCCACAGTAAGTCAGCAGAGCAGGACGCATTGACCCAATAAAGCATCCTGATGGATGTGAACGAAATGTAAATCACGTTTACTATGTGCACATATATTCATTTATTCGCAGGACATTATTACACATAAACTGCTCCCCCGTGATCACGACATAACTTCCTGTCCGTAGATTAGAAGAGAGGGCGCCAAGTACCGTAACTGCGCAGTTGACCACGGGTAATGGCGCAGGTGGCTCGCTAATGGCGCATACATTTCATTTAGAGCTTCGAGCGGAAGGCACTATAGTCCGGGAGCTGAAGTGATAGTGTTACAAATAAACCCTGACTGGCCCGCCGCCAAGCCGCGCGCAGGAACACAGATTGGAGAGGAGGTAATCAATATATCCCTCCGCAAAGAGCTCCGGTCATAACAGCTACTTCACATTTCAGGACATCTCGGAGTCCAACTTTCCACTAGAAGTCGATTCAAATGCCTGCTGAGAGTAACGTTTGTATCTTATGCCATCTCAAAGCCGCTCAGATAAGGAGAACACGCCTCGCAAATTATTAAGGTACCGCTTCGATTCTACAGAGCCTTTGTATTCGCAGATAAGACACCAGGAGCTGCAGTTTTGGGCCCATTAATAATATTCAGAAGGGTTCTACTGCCATCTAGCGTTCTGGCTATTACAGGAGAGCGGCTTCAATCAAAATACTGAGAAACTCAAACTCAAAATACAGCAATTCATCAAAATTCTTTCAGACTTATCAATCAGGAAGATTGAAAACGATTTTGTCTATAGAGTGACGCAATATTAACTTCGTATATAGGTTGCTCCACTATTTGTTCCAAACATATCAGCAGTATGAATGGCCCTCAGATTTGGACAAAGGGGGGGCTGATTTACTGAGACTTTACATAAAAAGTGATGCAAATGGGCGCAAAGTCTTGGAAGGGTATTACTTTCCAGTGCAAAAGGTATTTTGAGCTGGAAATAGCCCTTTCCTCGGTGCAAATAATCCTTTCTGTCTAGGGAGCATTACATGAGCCTGAAAGGGCTGACTAAACGAGAAGGACTAAAAGGGAACCCTCCTTCTTGGGCAGAGAACCAGGAACAAAGAAAGTAAAGGAGGAAAAACTTACTGGAAAACCCATAGGGTTATTAAAATTGCCCTCACCCACTAACTAGTGGTATTCTTCATCATAGGGCACACCCTGGCGCAGACCAATGCTAAATTATAATTATAATGATCAGATATATGGCAGGAGCAACATCTCCATTACCCAGTCTGCATGTACCGACGGAGGGAGCAGAGTGGCCACAACAGCGGCACCGCACCTTGATGAAAGTGAGACCATAGGGAGACGTCCCCACTCTGACCCCGGGTTTGGAGCACCAATGATGATACTCGGATATACCTTCTGAGTGTGTCTACTAAAGGCAAGCATTACCATATACTTATCCCTACCACTGAGTCATTAAACTAGGAGAGATCAGCAAAATTATAAGGGATCTGGATCCTGAGGAAGGCCAGTGACCCAGAAGGACGTTTGGAATAGGCTGAAACCAGTCGGTACATGCAGACAGGGTAATAGAGATGTTGCTTCTCCCATATACCCGATCATTATAATTTTTAATCCTGTGGGGGGCATAATAATAGACTTGTTTAGCACTGGAAATAACGTGAAAGGAGCACAAAGCAGTTCATAGTGCTGCTTTGCATTACTTAGCACCAAGGGGGTGTACCATGGGTGGTGCATGGGCATTCCCATACAACCACCCAAGGTTTCTTACCCTAAACCCAATTTACTAAATAAAGTAGTCAGGGTTTAGCATCAGAAAATAGTGCACCCTTCAACCAGGTGCTATGAAGGAGAAATGCTTTTTTTCAGCTTTATTTTCCGACTTTGAAGGTGTGCTGCACTACAGCACCACACAAAGTGGGAAAATGTTTAAAATTAGTTCAAGCATAGTATTTTGTACTGGAAGGGTATCCTTCCTGTACAAAACCTATCCTTGACTCACGGAGACACCCTTGCACTATGGCGCAAAGGTGTCTCTGTGGCGCACGGCAGCTAGTTTTAGCGCTGGCGCTAGGGAGAGGGGAGGAGAGTGCCATATTTCAGTAAATTTGGTGTTCTTCTGCTCTCTCCTTCTCACGCAGCGCAGCATTTGCAGCCGCCGCACTGCGATGCATGAGAAGTTGTTAATCTGGCCCATAGTGTGATCTACTAAGGTAATCAGACCGGGCTTTGCATTAAACAGTTACACCACCTTAAAAACAGTTGGTAACTTGGAGAAATTGTTGAATTTTTCAAAACTTTTTACGCATTGCATATGTGCTGTACTGTACAGCAGCGGCGGCTCCTCCGCAATGGCAGTGGAGCGTCGCCCCACTAGCTCATCCAGCAGCCGAAAAATAAAACAATATCATTTTATTTTTTGGCTGCTGGCTGAGCCAGGGTATGTGGGATGGGCGGGGCTGGGCAATGGGAGGGGGTGGAGTGATGTGTACTACTAACTGTGCATGTCTGTTTGGCCGGCCGTCTTAGGCAAGCCAAACAGACATGCCCAGTTATGTTTCTCCAACCTGGCTGCATTGTACAGCCAGGTTGGAGGAACAGCACTGATTCCCTGACCTGAGCGGAGCGTCAAAGCAGCCCGCTCAGCTAATCCCCGCACTGCTCTCATGCAGGATGAGAGCGGAACAAGGATTGAATGGGGAGTCTGCTGCTGTCCCAGTGTCTGCTGAGACTTTTGAAGAAGAGGAGCACAGAAGCGCGAGGCGGCAGAAGCAGCATGAGGTAAGTTGTATTTATTTATTTTCTCCTCCTCCGCACTCACACCTCCCTGCACCCCCCGCGCGCTCTCCCTCCCGCGCTCCCTCCAACCGCCTCACCACTGTCAATAGATATTGGCCGCCACTGCTACACAGCACACATTCAGTGTGTTTAATGTATTAGAATTTGTCTAGACATAGGATTTTGAACTGGAAGGGTATGATTGCAGTACAAATCGTATGGTGGACATCACAGACCTAACTGTGCCACGATGAAGAGGTTGTGCATGAGCTATGCATTCTGTGTGTGCACCAGCGCTTGGGATGGAAGATGGCAGCAGCTGGCAATTTTTTGGTCTGGCCTAAAGACTTTGGCTGTCTTGTCAGCCAGCCTCATGTTTTCCCCCCCAAAAAAATCATATTTATGTGTCTGGACAAAGCTAACCCTCCCTGAAGAGCTATAATGATAGTGAAACGCATGTCAGGGGTTACTTTTATTCATTCCAGGTTGGCATGGATGGTATTTTACCAATCCAAAGCTGTAATTGAGTGTCTGGAGTGGTAAAAAGCTTTTGTCATTTTACAGCTCGGCGTGGATGGCACTGTGCTAATCCTATGCCTAAAGACTTTGCTGTACAAATGGCACAATACTTTGTCCCTTTCTAGGTTGGTGTGTATGGAATTGTGCTAATTCTATGCTTTAAAACATTGCTAGAAAAACAGCATTTGAAATGAGCAGATTCAGAATGTCGCTGGTGTTGTAGAGTGTTATATACCAGAGCTGCTGTCCACCAAAACTTGAGAACTACCCAGAGCTCTCTGCTCCTTTTTTGCATACATAATTTATGCGGCACTGTAATCCTGTAAGGGCAATCTTTTTGACTTATACTGGGTGCTCCCTTGTGTTTGGACTAAAGCTAAATCTCTCTGGAGAGCTATAATGATAGTGAAACATATGTCAGGGGTTGCTTTTATTCATTCCAGGTTGGCTTGGATGGTCTTTTACCAATCCAGAACTGTAATACTGAGCCTGGAATGGTAAAAGCCTTTTGTTATTTTACAGCTGGGCATGGATGACGCTGTGCTAATCCTATGCTTAAAAATTTTGCTGTAGAAATGGCAAAAGACTTTGTCACTTTCTAGCTTGGTGTGGATGGCACTTTGATAATCCTATGCTTAAAAACTTTGCTAGAAAACAGACATTTGCAGTAGGCAGTGTCACCTTTCTCCACCACTCTGCAAACACGCCTCCTGGCGCACTGCTGCTTTGGGGGAAGAAGTCCACATTAGTCCTGAGGCCCTCAGGAGGCAAGAGGACCTCATCCCCCCACCAGCAGTGCACCGAGAGGCACGTTTGCAGAGGGGTGGAGAAAGGGGGCGTGGCCTCCAACCACCTCTCAGCAATTCCACTGTGTGTGGCTTACTGGAGGTAACAGGAGTCCTTGTTGGCCCCTAAGGACCCTCAGCAGCCAAGGGGACTTCATCCCTCACCCAGCAGCGCGCCAGGAGGTGCATTCGCCACCTTCCCCGGGCAGAGACCCTGGGGAAGGTGGCGGTCCCTGGGGCTGCGGGCTGGCCCAATGGGCCTACCCGCATGCACATTTAAAAGTGCCCCGGGGAGGTGGCGGTCCCTGGGTCTTTGTTAAGCCCAAGGATGGTGGCCCGTGCGCACCCATCCTATATTCACCATATGCCACTGGGAGACCTGGCCCACCAGGGGGTTATGGTAAAGCAAGAGCGGGAGCCCCCATTTGCTTTTTTTTAAAAAATGTCGCTGCAAGTTTGCGATTATTACGATTTTGCTGCAAATCTTTTTTTTAAAAAAAATGCTTTTATGCCATTGTGGGGCCCCAGGAGAACCCGAACACCATAGCTTGGGATTCAGGGTATTCATACCCTGCCCCTTTTTCTTTATTTTGACTTTTGTGGGGGAGTCTCGGTGAAGCAGGGTCCCAAGATGGCTGCCAACACTTCCTGGTTGAAAAGTTGGCAGCCAATAATAGCAGTGCATTTCCCTGCACGAGCTCGTCTTTTTTCGCAAATGCTTCGCGACCAGAGATATTACTATAATTTTCAACTTAAATTTCTGAAAAAACTACTGAATGGATTTACACCAAATAATAAAAAGCACAATCTGCGTAGAATCTACCTTTCTGCCAAATTTGGTGTATTTCTGTCCGGCAGTTCAGGCTGTAGGTTCAACAATGTGTTCCTATGGGAATTAACATTACAAACGCACCCTTATTTCGCGCCCCTATTTCTGAATCTTCATTGCACGGATCACCCCCAAACTTTCCATGATGCACACAACCTACTTTGGCACTTTTTGGGAAAATTTCATGAACATTGGTCAAACTTCACCAAAGTTATAGGCAAGTCAAAAAAGGCTTTTCGTATGGAAACTAGTTCCTAACTATAACAACCTACTGGGGAAGGAAGGAAGGAAGGAAGGAAGGAAGGAAGGAAGGAAGGAAGGAAGGAAGGAAGGAAGGAAGGAAGGAAGGATGAATGTTCCACAAGAATGGCTCTTTTCCAGGCACCTGGCGTTCTCTGACGGTGCGGTACGTGGAGACGGCGGAGCCCGGCCATTATTAAATTGCATCGAGTATTCCTCTCGGAAAAAATCCACTCGCACTCACTGGTAAATTTGTGTTGCACTCTCCATTTTAATTGGGGCAACAACATTTTTCTACGACAAGCCCTACGCGTTTCAGTCTGTCCACAGACCTTGTTCACGGGTAAGTATCTGCACTTCACGGTAATCCTTTTGATATTGTTTATTTCAACTGACGCCTTTCAACCTCTCTGGTCATTCTCAAAGTGAAATGACCGTGCAATATTGTGCCCTACTTAACTTAAAAAACAGTAAGCATGGTGCATTAACATGGAAAAAGACTTTTGCTATACATTTCCTACACGCATTTTTAACTCCCAGAGGACAGACTCAAAAGTATAAATTAACTGTCAGAATTTGTTTGTGAAAAAGAATGATGTGAGATAAATGCATCTGTCCGAATAAACAGAAAAAAAAAATTCAATTGGTGATGCAAAACGTGTTAAGCCCATATCATGCATCTGGAAAGTATAGATGGTCAAGTGACCAATGGCTACTGGGCATGGGAGAGTTTCAGAAACATTGTCAAATTGATAGGGATCTGCCGATCCCCAGTGACCTAATATAGCAGGACTGTCTCCTCGGTAGTCAAACTAATAAGCGGTAACTAAGTTCCTGAGGACTCTGTACATAGTCTGCAAACCTTGAATTCTGGCAATTCTGTCGTTTTACTATTTTAAAAAAACGTTATCACCTAAACTTATACTTAATTTGCGTCGCTGTATTTTCACTGTATTTTCGTTGATTTTGTGTGCTGGGGCAGTCTATCACTGTTTAGTTACAGCGCTAACACTTACCTGTTTCCTACTCGCATTTCCTCCCCGTTCCACCGCAGCTTGTGCTGATTGTAGTGGAGGGAGTGGTGCTGCGAAACATTCTTTCCTCACTTCCGGTTGGCCACTCCTGGGGTAGCCACTGCTGTTAGCGACGGTCTAGCTTTCCCTCCTCACTCCCCTCATTTGCAGTGATATAAAGCACAATGGCGCCGACGTGCAGCGGAATAAGCGGTAACTAAGTTCCTGAGGACTCTGTACATAGACAGCAAACCTTGAATTCTGGCAATTCTGTCGTTTTACTATTTTTAAAAAACGTTATCACCTAAACTTATACTTAATTTGCGTCGCTGTATTTTCACTATATTTTCGTTGATTTTGTGTGCTGGGGCAGTCTATCACTGTTTAGTTACAGCGCTAACACTTACCTGTTTCCTACTCGCATTTCCTCCCCGTTCCACCGCAGCTTGTGCTGATTGTAGTGGAGGGAGTGGTGCTGCGAAACATTCTTTCCTCACTTCCGGTTGGCCACTCCTGGGGTAGCCACTGCTGTTAGCGACGGTCTAGCTTTCCCTCCTCACTCCCCTCATTTGCAGTGATATAAAGCACAGTGGCACCGACGCGCAGCGGAATAAGCGGTAACTAAGTTCCTGAGGACTCTGTACATAGACAGCAAACCTTGAATTCTGGCAATTCTGTCGTTTTACTATTTTAAAAAAACGTTATCACCTAAACTTATACTTAATTTGCGTCGCTGTATTTTCACTGTATTTTCGTTGATTTTGTGTGCTGGGGCAGTCTATCACTGTTTAGTTACAGCGCTAACACTTACCTGTTTCCTACTCGCATTTCCTCCCCGTTCCACCGCAGCTTGTGCTGATTGTAGTGGAGGGAGTGGTGCTGCGAAACATTCTTTCCTCACTTCCGGTTGGCCACTCCTGGGGTAGCCACTGCTGTTAGCGACGGTCTAGCTTTCCCTCCTCACGCCACTCATTTGCAGTGATATAAAGCACAACGGCGGGCGCGCCTAAGGCAAGCCCGTCTGCGCCCATCCGCGACCTGTCCGCGTCCAGCGCCAGTTACTATGTTGATGTGGGGGCAGATCAATCCGCTGTTCCCGCTCCTAGAGGACTACTGGTATCTTCTCAGTTAATGGATACGCAGGTCAAGGCAGTGAGTGATGTACAACAAGGGGGCTCGGTAGAAATGGTAACTGTTCAGACTGGAACAAGTGTCCTAAAATGTGGTATGATCAATGTCAGGTCTCTTTGCAAACATCATTTGGAAACACAGATGCTGCTGGAACTTCATAATTTAGACGTTCTGGCAGTAACAGAGACCTGGACCCATCCGGACTCTGATCTAGAACTTGATCTAGCCTGCCCGCAGGGCTATAAGGCTTTCCATAAACCCCGCCCTAACGGCAGAGGCGGAGGGGTTGGAATCTTCTTTAAGGAGGTCTGGAATGTGTCGCCCATAGCTATTGACATGGTTGAAGGGGTTGAACTGCTGGGTTTCGCCCTAAACACTCTTGGGCACCAGGTGCTGACGGGTATTATTTGCTACAGACCGCCGGGAGCAGCCAGCCTCCTGCAACAAAAAAACCTGGTAGACGTGTTTAGTAACATCATGGCGTTTACACACTCTAGGCTCCTCATACTGGGGGATTTTAATCTTTGGGCCAATGGAAGTATGGATCCAGGATGTAATAATCTATTACAATCATGTATGGATTTGTCCCTTACCCAGTGGGTGGCGGAGGCTACACATACCGGGGGGCATATACTTGATCTGATATTTGCCAGGGAAGATTCAATGGAAGTTGTAAGTGTGACCCCAGTCGGCTGGTCTGATCATCATTTGATAAAATTTGATGTGTTCAATATCAACGCTAGCAATATGGCTAGGAAGGAGGTAAGATGTTCTCTTGGCAGGGACTGGAAAGGCCTGCTGAGGAATATCACCTCCTCCCCGACATTCCATTTGGAAGGTCTGTTCGATCCGGGGAAAGAAGTGGGTGACAACTACACCTCTTTTTGTCTACACATTAAGAACCATCTTGATCGGATCGCTCCACAGAAAAGGCTCAGAAGAGATGGCAAACTCTCTGCACCATGGTACAATGCTGCCCTGAAAAAGCTAAAACTGGGATGTAGACAGGCTGAGCGTAAATGGAGGCAGGGATATTCGGATGTAGATAAAATTCGCTGGAAAGCGAGAATTTCGAGTTATAAGGAAAGTATTGCTGCTGCAAAAGCTGAGTACTTTGCTGAGATAATATTGAAAGCTCCAAACAGCTCTAAGAGCATTTTTAATATTCTGAATGATATTGCCAATCCAACATGTACAAAAAATACGGTCCTTCCCACACAAGAACTCTGCGATAGCTTGGCTGTCTTTTTTAATGAAAAGATTGGTAAAATTATAGAAGGGCTGGAAGAAAGCAACAGGTCGGCTAAGACCGACGGTCCCACACAGGAAAAACAGGTGGAAACAAGAGCGTTAGGTAGAGTCCCGGATGTGATATCCGTTTTGGATAATTTTGATGCCCTCTCAGTAGAGGTGTTTGAGCAACTCGCCATGGGGGTTTCCTCCGGCTCACCCTTAGACCCTTTTGCACACAAGGTCTGGAAAGCGTTCAAATCTGAACTGTTTCCTCCACTTAGACAGTTGTGTAATCAATCCCTGTCTAATGGGATGGTCCCTCCCTGCTGGAAACAAGCAGTTGTCTCCCCCCTTCTGAAGAAGCCCTCACTCAACCCGGAGTGCCTTAAAAACTATAGACCTATCTCACTCCTCCCTTACCCAGTCAAAATTCTCGAGCGCTATGTGAGCCGAGTACTTTCCCAGTTCCTCGAAGCAAACAACCTTCTGGACGAGGTCCAGTTTGGTTTCCGCCCGGGGCATGGGACGGAGACTGCCCTCTTGACCGTGTTGGATGATCTTCGTCTGCGTGCAGACAAGGGTCATCATGCCATCCTGATCCTATTAGATCTGTCTGCCACATTCGACACGGTCAATCATAGGGTCCTCCTGGAGCGGCTGAATGAAGCGGGGGTGACCAGTCTGGCTTTGAAATGGTTCCAGTCATATCTTTTGGATAGAAGCCAGGCCGTAGCTCTCCCCCCCTTTCAGTCCAAATTCACCAAAAGTCAGCATGGTGTACCGCAGGGGTCTGCAATAAGCCCCATCCTGTTCAATGTTTACATGCGTCCCCTGGTGGATATTATAAAATCCTATGGCATAGGTTTAGTAAACTATGCAGACGACACCCAGTTGATTTTATCACTGGAAGGTGAGCAGTCGTCCTCCCTGGAGAATTTTCCCGCATGTATGCAGAATGTGGCTTGTTGGTTAAGATCTAACTCACTGCAATTCAATGCAGACAAAACTGAAATTCTCTGCACCCTGGGTGGGAAAGTCTCTCCTTCCCTCCCGGTCAACTTCTGGCCTCTTCCCGCAGATCCTCCACTACAATCCGTAACTTGGGAGTCATATTTAATGACAAGCTGTCCTTGGAGTCACATGTCAACAAGACTCTGGGGACCTGTTTCTCTCTTGCAAGAACCTTGAGGAAGATTCTCCCTCTGCTACCGGCTCATGTGCGTCCCCTGATAGTTAGGAGTGTGATCCTGAGCAGATTGGACTATTGTAACTCCCTGCTGCTGGAATACCCTCGATTTCTGATTGGGAAATTGCAGCGAGTTGAGAATATGGCAGCTAAGCTGGCACCGATGCGCCCTCGTCACTCTTCCTCCACTCAGGCCCTTGCGGAGCTACATTGGCTCCCCATAACACAGAGGATTTATTTTAAGTCCCTCTGTGTTGTGTTTAAGGCACTGCATGGCATGGGTCCCCTACCTTTGCAGACTAAATTTCGCTGGTACATACCCTCTCGTTGCCTTCGTTCCTCCATGGCCTGCCGGGTGGGAGTACCTCGAATTAGAAGAACTAGGTTTGGGGGACAAGCTTTTAGTGTCGCAGCTGCGAGACTATGGAATGCTTTGCCCCTGGAGTTGCGCATGATTAAAGACCTTATGGTCTTTCGTAAACAACTCAAAACCTGGCTTTTTCCCAAAATGTAATACTCCTCCATCTGAGTTCTTAATTCTTCCCCCTGAGGTTGCACCAGCTGAGTGACCTCAGGGCCTCTCGTTTACTTTTAACTTGGCTCCTTCCTAATAATTTAATACCTCTATATATGTCCCTAATTCCCTGCTATTCCCTCTGTCAGCGCCAGGATGCTCGTTGAGTTGCAGTGCGCTTTATAAGTTTCTATTACATTACATTACAAACCAATAATATCTCGCAAGTGCTTGCTAACGGGCTAAAGTTAATCAGAAAATAATGAAATATAGAGGGATTGACATCGACTAGTCCAATCCACTCTGAGGACTGATAATATATCTATCTGGCACATCCAGATATTTATCAGGAAAATAATCAATCACATGGTTCAGCGTACCACTTGTATGTATGTAAACTGTAAAAAGTTGGGGAAAAGATGGAGAGAAGAAACCGGAGAGGAGAAAACAAAGAGATGGGTGAAGACACAGGGAGACAAATATTCAGGATCCCAAACAGAGGGATAGGAAATGCAGAGGGATTCACAGGTAGGAGCCAGATACATTCTCAGCCTAAATGTACATGGAGCTCCTCATCTTGATTGAAGTCACCAGGATGGATGCTGTTTAGGCGGATGATATACTGGGACTCTAGTCTCCGCCAAGTACGTTCTCTGTCCCCACCTCCTACTCCGGCCAGAACCCTGTCAATACCGAAGAAAGAGATCTTCAGGACTTCAGTATCATTTGAACCATGCATAATATTACAGTGTCTGGCCATAGGATATGTCACACCATGGTTCCTAATGGCCCTGAGATGCTCCAGAATCCTTTTCTTGACAGGAAAGATTGTGCTGCCCCATACCTCAGACCACATACACATGTCAAAACATACACTACGAAATCACTGTTACTGTTGATAAACTGTTTGATCTTGTACTTCTTGCCACCAGGTAACTACAACATTTTCACATTGGTGCTGTGTAAGCACGCTTTGCATTTTCCGCACTTGTAAAAAGCCCAGAAGTTCCTTTAACCATGAGTTACCCTGTGCATGCTCTTGCTCATCATAGGTATGTACCAGTATATCTTTAAGTGAGTTGCATCTACGATATGTGATTTGTGTTATTCCTACTGAACATCTTCCCTATAGTAGGGTCCAATCTCACTAAGTGCCAATAATTTTTAACAATGGTCCCGACTGCTGCAGAGTTAGAGTTATAGGTCATGATCAGTCATATTGCCTGGTTCTTTCCTCCCTGTCTTTTTGGTTTCAAAAGGCTATTCCTGTCAATTTTGCTCACTTTTGATCTCGTCGTTTCTACTACCTTGTGTCCTCTCATGACAAACCTCTCGGTCATCTTACTCTATTCACTGGCTAATGCTATTGGTGTGCTACAATTCCTCTTGGCTCTAAGAAGCTCTCCATACGGGATGCGTCATTTGAGTTTGGGCGGGTGATGACTATTAGTGTGTAAGACACTATTCCCTGCTGTGGTCTTTATATACAGCTTAGTCTGAATGATGTCATCCTGCACCTCCACAATGATATCTAGAAATGTTATCCTTTTAACACTTGTTTTGATGATAAATTTAAGATTCAATTAATTCTCAGAAATCTTACAAAGGAACCTGTCCAGTTTCTTTTGTGTGCCATCCCAGATGAGAAAGATATCATCTATGTACTGTGTCCACAGTACCAGGTGTTGTGTGTATTCCTCAAATTCTTCTGCCCAAATATGCTCAGACTCCCACCAACCCATGAACATGCAGGCATAACTGGGCGCGAAGTAACTGCCCATGGCAGTACCAGTCACATGTACCACTGGTTCTCAAACAAAAAGTAGTTATGCTCCAGACAGTCTGTAGCATATCTAGGAGAACCATGGTGTGATCATATAATGCTATGGGTCTATCCCCAAAGAAATGCCTGCAGGCTCTTAGACCTAGTTCATGTTTGATGCAGGTATAAAGGGAGGTCACGTCCACTGTAGCTAGGATGTAACTAGGTTTCCATGGCATTTCTGCTACTTTAGAGATAAAATCCATACTGTCTCAGCAGTATGAAGGAAGACTACAAACATACAGGAAAAGGAAGTGATCCAGATAGATTGAGGTATTCTCTAGAAGGCTACCAATTGCCGATATTTTAGGCCTACCCAGAGGGTCAGGGCTGTGTTTAGGAACTTTCGGCAGCATATAAAAACATGGTGTCACAGGTTTTTTCACTGTCAAAAACAACAAATCATTCTGACTCAGAATACCATTCTGATGTCAGGTCATCAGCAAGTTGTTAAACAAATCAATAGTGAGGCCATATTCTGAAGCAGTAGTTCTTACATAGCTGCCTGATAAGTCCAATTGTTTTTTAGCTTCTGCTGTGTACTTTCTTACGTCCCACAGAATCACATTGCCCCCTTTGTCTGATGGTTTGATGACAATGAAGTCGCTTTCCTTAAAGACTCCAAAGCTACTTTTTGACCAGTAGTTAAGTTGTCTGCAAAGTGATTGTTATATATATATATATATATATATATATATATATATATATATATATATATATATATATATATAGACTGAAAAAAACATTATAGTTAGTTGTGATGAAAAGATCTGTTTTTTTTTTTTAAAAAACCTTAGAAATTCACGGTAAAAAACAAAGGTCAAAGTAACGTTATAGTTAGGTAAATATGTCAGTGACAACATTAACGTCTTGAACAAAAAAATAATACAGAAATTCACCAGTATATATTAACTATAACTGGTGAATTTCTGTGCTTTTTTAGTTCATAATGTTAATTTTGTCACTGACACATTCACCTAACTATAACGTTACTTTGACCTTTGTTTTCTTCAGTAAATTTCTAAAAAATGTTTAAGGGGAAAAGTCGGAACACTGCGCTTTTAACCACGAATGTTCCGATTACGCAAGCTCAACACTTGCCTTAACCACGCATACGCCTAAACCACGCATATGCATGGTTAAGGCAGTGCTCGGTCTAGCTGCTGGCTAGACAGAAGATGGTGAAGACAGAAGCAGGAAGACACTGCGGTGAGGTGAGTGGGGCTGGGGAGGTTGGTGTAGGTTTCAGGGCAGTGGAAGGGGTTGGGGTAGTTTAAGGGACAGCGCAGGGGGAGGGGACTGGGTAGAGACAGCGCAGGGTGGGGGGATCAGGGTAGCATTAGTAAAGGGCCAGGGTTTAAGGAACAGCGCAAGGTGGGGGGGTCGGTGTGGTGGGGGGCTTTGGGGTAGTGGTGACCTTAGCCACACATGTCCCTTTACCATTCATGCCTACACCACGAAATTGCATTGTAAAGGCATGCATGGTAAATGAATGCGTGGTTAAGATGCATTCGTTATTTAGGCTGCATGGTAGAGGCATGCATGGTTTAACCATGCGTGCTTCTGTCATACAACCTTGTTTTAAACAAAAACATATCTATTAACTATAATGTTACTTTGACCTTTGTATATACATATATATATATATATATATATATATATATATATATATATATATATATATATATATATATATATATATTCACTGAAAAAACCACAGGTTTCAGGGATGTTATAGTTAGTTGGACATTTCACTTGTACAAAACCAGAGAAATTTGGCCGTTATAGTTAGTTGAGCTAACTATAACTTGCATCCCCGCAATGCACTGCTGATGACATCACATATTACATCACTCATGACATGGTCAGGGACATCACTGATTACATCTCAAATGACATCACTGATGAGATCTCAAATGACATCACTGATGACATCATCCAGTGACTGAGTGTTTCTAAAAAGTTTAAACATGTTTTATATATATATATGCCAAGGTGTATTGAAGAATGAGTGAGTGTATGAGAGAGTGAATGGGTGATTTACTAGGTGCATGACTGACTGTATAAGTGAGTGATTAAACGTGTCTTACTAATACATGGGTGACTGACTAATCTGTAAGAATGTCAGTATTAGTCTGTCAGTTGGTGTGTAAGTGGCTGCTTGGGTTGGTGAGTAGCTACATGAGTGTCTATATGGGTTTTTGATCAGTTGTCTGAGCAGGGCCGGCTTTAGTGCTGGTGGCACCCTGTGCGACAATGTTTGTTGGCGCCCCCCCAATGACCACCTCCACCAGGGAGTCTTCACTAGCACCCTTTAACAGTGACGAAGTCTCCGTAAACACAATCTCTCAGATGCATTGAATTAGTTATATAACGCCACTCATACCAGTGTAGGGTATCCGAGCACTTTGCATTACACACACATTACAAAGAGACAATCATACGTGTGTAAATCAGTGTATAGGAAATGTTACATAAGCCAAAAGACTAGGAGTCACATATCATCCATACTGGTAGGCAGTATAGATTAAGAGTGCTTGGTGTGGAGAAGCACAAACTCAGAGTAGAAAAAGAAACAGCATAGTTGGGAGTTCTCTTTGATACTAAGAATCGATTTCTAGCCAAATTAATCCTTTTTGCAAAATTAATGAATGCTCTAATAATGTATATTTTGCAGTGTGTATGCAGTTCTAGGATGAAAGTTGATAGCTCACTATTCTACATTAGGGCTTTAAGTTATAAATTGCAAGCAACAAAAGGACGTTTCTTTTGAAAGCAGTAACCTGCTGATCTGTGTACATCATACGCACTCTGTAGTCTACTTGGTACACGTTCTTTGCAGCAGGCATATTAACTTCACATAAGTCAAAACCTCAACTATGCAAAATGCTGATCTCTTTCCAGGACGATAATTAATCACAGGAGTTATCTTGACATTTATGTGAGGCCTGGTAATTTCCGGGGTAAAGAAACGCTGCAGCAGGTGCTTCAAAAGCGTAATAAAGGTTCAAGCACGGCGCCCCCAGGAAGCCAGCACCCGGTGCGGTGGCACCGGTCACACCGCCCTAAAGCCGGCCCTGTGTCTGAGTACCTGAATGGGTGTCTGTGTGGGTGGGTGGGGTGTGTGTGACTCCCTGCAAGGATATGTGAGTGGGTGATTCCCTGGGTGTATGGGCTCAAGAGTGCATCTGAGAGGGGCTGTATGGGTAGGTGAGCATGCGTATGGCTGTCTTGGTGAGTGAATGGATGTCTCAGTGGTACATGTGTGAGTAACTACATATGTGAAAGGCAGTATATGTGAGTGTTGGAGTATATTAATGATATGTGAGAGTGAGTGATTGTGAGAGTGGCTGTATGGATGAGTGTGTGCTTGTGTCAGTGATTGTATAAGAGAGTAAGTATGTGTTAGTATCTGTATAAATAAGTGAGGTGGTGTGTGTATAACTGTGTAGGTGAGTAAATGATGTGTAGGTGAGTAAATGGGAGTGTGATTGATTCTTTGCATGACTGACTAGCTGTGTGATCACCTCTATGGGTGGCGGGGTGTGAGTGTCTGTATGGGTGTATGAGTACATATGATAGTGGCTGTATTGATGCGTGACTGCATGCATGAGTGACTGTATGGATGAGTGAGTGGATGGATGTGTGTGTAGACCTAGGAATCAGTGAGTGGGTATGTATTAACTGGTATTGGTGTATCTATGGTTTTGAGAATCGCAGTCTGTATTTTAGAGTGGGTGTATCAAAGGCTATATGAGGCTGTGAGGAGGTGCATCAGATTATCACGTGGATGATGTCATCAGCGATGTCATCAGTAATGTAATTTGAGACGTCATCAGTGATGTCATCAGTGATGTCACTGACCATGTCATGAGTGATGTAATATGTGAAGTCATCAGTAGTACATTGCAGGGGCACGTGTTTTAGTTAGCTCAACTAACTATAACAGCTGAATTTCTCTGGTTTTGTACGAGTGAAATGTCCAACTAACTATAACATCCCTGAAACCTGTGTTTTTTTCTGTGAATTTCTAAGGTTTTTTAAATGCTAATTTCTAACTTAACGTCCCTGAAACCTGTGTTTTTTTCAGTGAATTTCTAAGGTTTTTTAAATGCTAATGTCTAACTATACCCACATAGCTAGGACATGTGCAGAAAGAGGAAGGCGCAGAAGGAGGCAAGAGAAGTGCAGAAAGAAGCAACAGAGGTGCAAACAGAGGTCTACTTTGACTGTACCTTTCCATAGACTCTTACAAAGTAGCCTAATCACTAATCCTTCTCCCAAGATGTCTTAAACCTCACTTTTCTCTTGAAGGTTCACTATTAATCGACTGCTAAGAATGTTAGGTCTACCAAATATAAAACAGCAATCCTAAGCATATCACTGTTGTAAGTCTGACCAAGTTTGTGAAGGTATGCATGCGTGTCTCTGCTTTTACCTACTGACATGTTACATAAAAATAAACATACAAATACTTGAATACCTGTGTTTCAAACAGCATACTCTGTAAATATGTGTACAAAAAGGTGTATGTATTTCTTTCTGCTCATAATACAGGGCACATGGGTATTCAATTGAAAATTTGAGGGGCTCTATAACACCTATATACATAAGACATGTCTGCCTGTGCAACTAAATGACAGAACAGAACTGAGAAGATTTGACCACCTATAGGAGAAGTTACTCGCTTTTTAAGCTCCCATCTTCAGATGCATAACATGTGCATATACAAGTAGACATATAACTCAGTCACAAGAGCACACAGACCTTTAAACTTGACAGCTTGCACTCCCCATTTGAGTACAGAAAGATGCGAGAGAAATGTAGAAAGAGGCAAGAGAGTTGCAGAAACAGGCAAAAGAGGTGCACAAAACGAGAACAGGCGTGCAGACAGAGGCAAGAGGGATGTAGACATTTGCAAGAGAGGTGCAGAAAGAAGCAAGAGCAGTGCAGAAAGATCCAACAGAGGTACAGAAAGAGGCAAGTGTGGTGCAGAAAGAGGCAAGTGAAGTGCAGAAAGAAGCAAAAGAGGGGGAGAAAGAGGCAAGAGGGGTGCAGACAGAGGCAAGAGGGGTGCAGAAAGAAGCATGAGCAGTGCAGAAAGAAGCAACAGAGATGCAGAAACAGGCAAGAGAGGTGCAGAAAACAGGGAACAGGGGTGCAGAAAGAAGCAAGAAAGGTGCAAAAAGAGGGAAGAAGGGTGAAGAAAGAGGCAAGAGGGGTGCAGAAAAAGGCAAGATAAGTGCAGAAAGAAGCAACAGAGGTGCAGAAGGAGGCAAGAGAAATGCAGAAAGAGGCAAGAGAAGTGCAGAAAGAGGCCAGAGAAGTGCAGAAAGAAGCAAGAGAGGTGCAGAAAGAAGCCAGAGAAGTGCAGAAAGAAGCAAAAGATGTACAGAAAAAGGCAGGAGGGGTGTAGAAAGAGGCAAGAGAGGTGCAGAAAGAGGCAAGAGGGATACAGAAAGAGGCAAAAGGGGTGCAGACATTTGCAAGAGAGGTGCAGAAAGAAGCAAGAGCAGTGCAGAAAGATCCAACAGAGGTACAGAAAGAGGCAAGAGTGGTGCAGAAAGAGGCAAGTGAAGTGCAGAAAGAAGCAAAAGAGGGGGAGAAAGAGGCAAGAGGGGTGCAGACAGAGGCAAGAAAGGTGCAGAAAGAAGGAAGAGGGTGCAGAAAGAGGCAAGGGGGTGCAAACATTTGCAAGAGAGGTGCAGAAAGAGGTAAGAGCAGTGCAGAAAGAGCCAACAGAGGTGGAGAAAGGGGCATGAGGGATGCAGAAAGAGGCAAGAGAAGTGTAGAAAGAAGCAACAGAGGTACAGAAGGAGGCAAGAGAGTTGCAGAAACAGGCGAGAGGAGCAGAAAAAGGTAACAGGGGTACAGAAAGAGACAAGAGAGGTGCAGAAAGAAGGAAAAGAGGTGCAAAAGGAGGCAAGAGGTGCAGAAAGAAGAAACAGAGGTGCAGAAGGAGGCAAAAGAGATGCAGAAAGAAGCAAGAACAGAGCAGAAAGAACCAACAGAGGTGCAGAAGGAGGCAAGAGGAGTGCAGAAAGAGGCAAGAGGGGTGCAGAAAGAAGCAAGAGCAGTGCAGAAAGAAGCAACAGAGATGCAGAAACAGGCAAGAGAGGTGCAGAAAACAGGGAACAGGGGTGCAGAAAGAAGCAAGAAAGGTGCAAAAAGAGGGAAGAAGGGTGAAGAAAGAGGCAAGAGGGGTGCAGAAAAAGGCAAGATAAGTGCAGAAAGAAGCAACAGAGGTGCAGAAGGAGGCAAGAGAAATGCAGAAAGAGGCAAGAGAAGTGCAGAAAGAGGCCAGAGAAGTGCAGAAAGAAGCAAGAAAGGTGCAGAAAGAAGCCAGAGAAGTGCAGAAAGAAGCAAAAGATGTACAGAAAAAGGCAGGAGGGGTGTAGAAAGAGGCAAGAGAGGTGCAGAAAGAGGCAAGAGGGGTACAGAAAGAGGCAAAAGGGGTGCAGACATTTGCAGGACAGGTGGAGAAAGAAGCAAGAGCAGTGCAGAAAGAACCAAGGGAGGTGCAGTAAGAGGCAAGAGGGGTACAGAAAGAGGCAAGCGAGTTGCAGAAAGTGGCAAGAGAGGCACAGAAAGATGCAACAGAAAGTGGAAAAGATGTGCAGAAAGAGGTAAGAGAAGTGCAGAAAAAGGAAGAGAGGCACAGAAACAAGCAAGAGTGGTTTTCACACCATTAGTACAAATTTAACACCCACATTTAGCAATAAATAAAAGGTTTTTTTGTTCAAATCTGCAGATTATGCAGCAGATGATGGATTATGTGGCAAATGAGGAAAATGTATAATAGTGCGAAAGTCGGTACAGCCAAACAGTCTAATATTTCCAGTGGCCCTGCTCATACCTCTGACTAGGTCCAGAAGAGCTCCTCAGTGGTTCCTTCTTTCTTTTGTCTCATTGAGTTTATAGTTTTGCTTCTATGGAAAAGAGGAAGACTTAACCTGAGTTTACCACTCCACAACACAGACTACTGTACCACATAATTACTCTCCGGAATCCCACTCTACATAATTCCTATATACTAAATACCACATACTTTCTATTCACATAATTTCACTGCACTACATACCACATAATTTCATTACACACAACATACATCCACTCCACTCCAAAAAACATTAGTAGAAAACTTTTACATTTACAACGCCAATAGCTCTAACTCTCACAAATGCGAGACCTATTACATTGCAAATGTTTCTTTAACTAGTAGTCGCATTTGCAGAGTGGTGGAAAAAGGGGGCTGGGCCTCAGACCAGCACTTAAGATTTACTCTGCGTAGGACTTACAAGAGGTATCAGGAGGGCTTTTTGGCCCCCAAAGTCTCTCAGGAGTAAAGTGGACTTCATCCCCCAACCAGTAGTGTACCAGGATGCACATTTGCAGAGTGGTGGAGAAAGGGGGTGTGGCCTCCGAAGACCTCTTAGCAATCCCACTGCGTGAGACTTACTGGAGGTAACAGGTGGGGTAGTTGCCCCCAAGGACATCCTTGGGGGCCAACTACCCCTCCTATTACCTCCAGTAACTTCCACAAAGCAGGATTGTTAAATTCTCATAGCAGACCACGCCCCTGTGCCCACCACTCTGCATAAGCGCTCCCTTTAGCCGGGTCAGTGGCGCAGTGGACAAATGCATCCACTGTAGGGGCCTGTGTTCGACCTCATGGTCACAGGTTCTAATCCCGGCGGGTCCACTCAGACTTTCATCCATCTGAGGTCGATAAAATGAGTACCATTGAGTTGGGTAACAATATACATCTGTTATTCAGCGCCTTGAGACCTTCGGGTGATACTTGCGCTATACAAAAGTACATGTTACATGTTATGGTAAGCTCTTGGATGGGGAGTGAAGTCCCCTTTGATGCTGTGGGCCCTTAGGGGTCAACTAGCCTACCTGTTATCTCCAGTAAGCCCCCCACAGTGGGATTGCTGAGAGGTAGACACAGGTCACACCCCCTTTCTCCACCACTGTGCAAACGCGCCTCCTGTTGCATTCTTGGTTGGGGGATGAAGTCCTCTTGCCTCCTGAGGTCCCTGGGGGCCAACTAGCCCTCTTGTTTCCTCTAAAAAGCCCCACACAGCTGGATTGCTTGGAGTGGTCAGAGGCCATGCCCCCTTTTTACACCACTCTGCAAACGTGCGTCCTGGCACACTACTGCTGGGGGATAAAGTCCACTTTAGTCCTGAGGTCCTCAGGACACAAGGGTATAAAAGGGGGCGTGGTCCGGTACCACCTTTCAGCAATCCCACTGTGTGGGGCTTACTGGAGGTCCCTGGTGGCCTAGTTGGCCCCCAGGGACCCTCAGTAGCGACGAGGACTTTATACCCCAACCCAGAGTGCTTGTTTGCAGAATCGTACAGGGAGGGAGCGGGGCCTCCAGCAAGTTGCCAGTTTCTTTTTTATTTTATGAGTGGGGGCACATGGCGCCCCTTCCCTGGGACACTTTTGGCCCCGGGGACCCCATCCCCTGGGGTATACCCCGCCTTTTTTTTTTGGGGAGGGGGCCCGCATGGCCCCCCTCCGGAGGCCAATTTAGGCCCCGTGGACCCCATCCCTTGGGGCCCAGCCTTCTTTAAATTACATTTTAAAAGGGAGGGGGGCGGCTTGGCCCCCCACCGGGACATTTTTGGCCCCGGGACCCCATCCCCCGGGGCCGGCCCTCACGTTGGGGACCACGGGGTAGCCCCAATGCCCCCGCGGTCCCAGCCGGCTCCCCACCTCCTGGTCAAAGGGATCTGTTGACATGCAGCTTCCCTTGTCCAAAAGCAATTCTGCTTGTCTTCTTAGAAGCGAGAGCAGGTTTCCTACACAGCCCTCTGGGTGCCGTAGTTGCAATCACCCCACTGTGGATTTTACTATTTTTAAACAATGCAGATTTCTTAACAGACTCACTGGAGGTAAACAACATTGCAACTACGGCACCCAGAAGGCTGCGTAGGTGGCCACGCCCACTGGGGCGGGTTCCGGGACTTTAACATGTGTTGCAATTTCCTGTTAGCTTTTTTGCATATCGCCAATGATTAAGGGCTGACACCCGAAACTCGTCTGGCCTGAACTATGAGATGACCAGTGTACCGCCCAACGTGACTACAGCTTCTGCGATTAAATGATGGTTATGACTCTTACTGAGTGGCTCTTCCTTGGGGCAACTTTTAGTGGATGGATGAATGGATGGATATATATATATATTATCTACTGGCGGTCGCCAGTAGATAGTTATAGTTAGGACCTATTTTCCATAGGAAATCCGCAACATTCTATTCCCAATAAGTCTGGCACCGGTTGACGAATCTTCGCTAAATTTTCCAAACTTTTGGCCAGCTCCACTCCGCTCCTACCCTGAAAGTTTCGTGGTGATTCGTCAAGCGGGGGATGAGAAAAAAGGGGGGTCCCAAAACGCGTTTTCCCCATGCAATTTCCCATAGGATCTGTTGTCGCAGCTACAGCCCGAACCGCTGAACGGAATTACACCAAATTTGTCAAAGAGGTAGTCCTCAGTTCAGACTCGTGCCTTTTGCATAAATGGTGTGAATCCATTCAATAGTTCCTGAGAAAGAGTTAAAAGTACATATATATCTATGGCCGGGGAGGATCCGCGGACCCTACCCACACCGTATGCGCACCCTCCCCGAACTGAGCGCGCACCCTCCCGATCGCACGCTGAATGCGAATTGGCTGTCGAGTGTCTGTCTACATTCGAAACCAGGAACTGTTGGCGGCCATTTTCTGCCTCGGTAGAAGCGAGGCTGAAGAAGCAAGGGGAATAAGTGTGTAAAACATATAAAGGGGGCAGAGTGGAACTACTCTGACCCTGTAGAGGTGCCCCTGGGGCCCCCTTTTTAAAAAAAAAAAAACGGCGAAATGCGCTCACGGTGCGCGCATCCTATCGCGTTTGGTGCACGGATCCTCTCGCGTTGGGTGCGCGGATCCAAGGATTTTTTTTTTTTTAAAAGACAAGAAATCATTGGTTGTATGACAACTTTCTACACTGAAAGGTAGGGTGTATATTTCTGTTTTTTAAAGGCATGATTCTTATTGGTTAACAAAAACTGATTGTAAGGAACATTATATATGATAAGCTGATAAGTTGAAAAGTCAAGCACACTTGCTGTCTTGTTAAGCAACATTGTGTGCTGAACTTGTGACCTGTGTGCTCAGTGCAATGTTCCATGACCTGTTTCTATGGTAACAGGCAGAAGGCAGATTGGGGGAAGGGTTGAAATGTATTTCATTTGGAAAGGGTTGAAATGTTTAACCAATAGAAATGTGTGTTTGCTTTTGAATTTATGTGTGAAGGATTGTGATTTTATGTTTACATGTATGTGTGTGGAAAATGAAAGGGAAACTTTTCCAGTGCACAGTGCAGAGATTCTGTAAAAGAAAATCTGGTGTGTGACTGATATACTTCTTAATCTACAAAACAACTTGAAAGGTGAGTTATTTAGTTGTGAGGGGATGTATGTAGACTATTTTGATTTTAATCAGACTAATGTATTTCTCCTGCTAAAGTGTAGGGAGTACTTTTTTTCTCTACAATCTTATTGACAGTGTGCGTGCATGTAGAAACCATTCTGTGATAAGCATTTGTGTTTTTCATGTGTTTGCAGACAGATAACTGTGCTGTTTTTATATTTTGATAGAATTAGAGACCAGTCATTGTTATGAATTTGTGAAATGAGTTATGTTTCTATATTAAAATGTAGTACTCCTTCTAGATGAAGAAATGTGGTTTGGTATAGTGCAAGGGATAGTGTTGTTTGTCTAGAATCACACAGTGAGTATGTGTGCATTTGGGAACCACTGTGAGAGAAGCATTTGGTAACATTGTGTATTTGCTGACAGATAACTGTTTTAAAACCTGTCATGTTGTCAAGTTTTAGTAGCATTAGAAGCCAGTCTTTGGTTATGCATTGATAAAATGAGTCATGCTTTAACACTAATGTGCTGTACTTTAATATGTAGATTGTGTGTAGTTCCCTTACCACTTCCACTGTAGTGAATGAGTTTTGGTAAACTCCTAGGGATAGTGGTGCTTGTCTAGAATCACACTGTGAGTTAGTGTGCATTTGGGAACCACTGTGAAAGAAGCATTTGGTAACATCGTGTATTTTCTGACAGATAACTTTTTTAAAACCTGTCATGTTGTCAAGTTTTAGTAGCATTATAAGCCAGTCTTTGCTTATGCGTTGATTAAATGAGTTAGGCTTTAACACAGAAGTGCAGTCCTGAAATATGTAGATTGTGTGCAGTTTCCTTACCACTTCCACAGTAGTGAATGATTTTTGGTAAACTCCTAGGTATAGTGGTTGTTGTCTAGAATCACACTGTGAGTCTGTGTGCATTTGGGAACCACTGTGAAAGAAGCATTTGGTAACATCGTGTATTTTCTGACAGATAACTTTTTTAAAACCTGTCATGTTGTCAAGTTTTAGTAGCATTAGAAGCCAGTCTTTGCTTATGCGTTGATTAAATGAGTTAGGCTTTAACACAAAAGTGCAGTCCTGAAATATGTAGATTGTGTGCAGTTTCCTTACCACTTCCACAGTAGTGAATGATTTTTGGTAAACTCCTAGGTATAGTGGTTGTTGTCTAGAGTCACACTGTGAGTCTGTGTGCATTTGGGAACCACTGTGAGAGAAGCATTTGGTAACATTGTGTATTTGGTGACAGATAACTCTTTTAAAACCTGTCATGTTGTCAAGTTTTAGTAGCATTAGAAGCCAGTCTTTGCTTATGCATTGATACAGTGATTCATGCTTTGACACTAATGTGCTGTACTTTAATATGTAGATTGTGTGTAGTCTCCTTACCCCTTGCACAGTAGTGAATGAGTTTTGGAAAGCTGCTAGGGATAGTGTTGCTTGTCTAGAATCACACTGTGAGTCTGTGTGCATTTGGGAACCACTGTGAGAGAAGCATTTGGTAACATCGTGTATTTTCTGGCAGATAACTCTTTTAAAACCTGTCATGTTGTCAAGTTTTAGTAGCATTAGAAGCCAGTCTTTGCTTATGCGTTGATTAAATGAGTCATGCTTTGACACTAATGTGCTGTACTTAAATATGTAGATTGTGTGCAGTACCCTTACCTCTTCTAGACTAGTGAATTCGTTTTGGTAAACTGCTAGGGATAGTGTTGCTTGTCTAAAATCACACTGAGTCTGTGTACATTTGGGTAAGGATTGTGATAGAAGCATTTGGTAACATGGTGTATTTGCTGACAGATAACTGTTTTAAAATTGGTCATGTTGTCAAGTTTTAGTAGCTTTAGAAGCTATTCTTTGCTTATGCATTGATAAAATGAGTCAGGGTTTGACACTAAAGTGCAGTACCATGTACTATTCTCTTCACTGTGCCAGAACTGAAAATTTAAAAGTTTTACCCAGGCACTGTCCTAGCAGTAGTCTGATGATTTAGTCAGTTTCCAAGTACTCATGTTGTGAACCATACATTACCACATAGACTGCTTCAAATGTCTATGCAGTAAGCATGCAGTCTTCTAACATACTATACACTTTTCTTTCACATCTTCAATTCCCTAGTCAGTATCCATACAGTCCAGCAAACATCCTGTCACTCCCTTTGCACTCCTCTAGTGACCAATTCAGTACCAAGTACTAATCCATTCACTGTGTCAAAAGACAACCACTTATACATTCACCCAGGCACTCTCTTTGCTGTACTCTAATAATTCCATCAGTTCCCAAGTACTCATGCAGTGAGCCAGGCCTTAGCACATAGACTGCTTCAAATGCCTATTCACTATGCATGCAGGCCTCTAACCACCTACACAGTTGTCTTTCACACCTTCAATTCCCCAGTCAGTATTCATACACTTCTAGCAAATGCCCTGTCACTCACCCAGTGTGTCTCCTTATAGTACTGTAATCATTCAGTCAGTTAGCATGTAGTCTTTTAGTGAGGTAGGCTTTAGGGCATGAACTGCTTCAAAGTAGTATGCACTATGCATGTAGTGTTTTAACCATCGTCACACTTGTGGTTCAGGGCTATAGTTTCTTAGTCAGTTTTTATATAAAATGTGTTTGTACAGTAATAGAATAGTATAAATTCGAAAGTTATTAATGTACATTTATTTGCGATTCTTTTTTACAGATACAGAACAGGAGTGTTTCTCATCCGTTTGCACTCTTCTCGCGCAAGATTGTTTCAATGAAGGGTCCTTCGGTGTTTCATCATACTTGCCGTGCCGTACGAGTATTTCTTGTTAGGGTCCCCTTGCAACAGAACTCTTTTGCAAATCTTGCACGTGACCAAGGTGGCATTGATCTTTGTTTGCCCCTCAGGAAAAGTAAAACATTTCCACACCACTGAAGGAAAACGTTGTGGGCGTGGTGAGTCCTCCAAAAATTCATCCTTAGATTCGTGAATATTTTAAAGCGACAACATTTACAGTTTTTGTAAGTTAAACTTATAAAATTTTGTTAGCTGTAAGCATTTTATATATCTGTGATTTGTATCTTGTGGTATTTTGTTGAGAATAGCATGTTGTTGTTTTTTTAACAATCTTTTTGATTGTTTTTTTTTTTGCCCACTGTTAAGTGATGAGTACGATTGAAATCACTATTTTTAGTGAAATTTAATATATTCTGAGAACAGCAAAAAAGGCAAACAAATTACTTTGTGGAAATTATGCTGTGTTGTAAAAAATGTATTATTACATGTTATCATTTTTTTTCCTTTTCTTTCACAGATCCAAATTTAAAAATAAGCAATTTATATGAATTTAGATTGCAATGAAAATCTGAAAAAAATGTATACCATTTTTTATTGCTATTACTGTGAAGGTAAGTTTAACTAAGTCTCAATATGCAGAATGAGGAGGTCTGCAAGAAGCTACAAAGTTGAAACACGTTTCTAAAAACACTCTGTATATACCTGTGTAGTTTTGAAATCACACCATAATCAGATATCATGTGACCTGCAAAAAAAGAGATTTGAGGGGTTCATAATATTTCCCATTGTAGCTATTGAAGGACCGCAATTATTTCAATCATTCTTCTTTGAACATCTTTGCAGACAAAACTCTGTGCTTACCTTCTATCATTCGCAAGGAATTTTTAAACTGGAAATATGTCACTTTTTGTAACATAGTTATTGCGCAAGACACTCTTTCATATTTACAAAGAGAGGAAAAGGCACTCTGTGCGCTTTTTATACTCCATGTAAATACAACCTCATTATGCACACCAGTTTGCGTTGAAAGGGTGTTCTATAAGTGTTGTTGTGCATGATTGCACTGAATACACATAGAACAAGACACATGTCTAGATTTGTCAGAAATCATAAATCTCGATTTGTGTGTGAATGCTGCACCATTCTAAAATTGGTGTAGGAAAGCACAACAAGGAGAATTGTTTGCATTTCTCCACATTTTTACATCTTCAATGCATGCTAAAATGCTCAGCATACATTGAAGGAGAAAAATGCCTTTACTGATTGTTTTTGTGCAGGAAGGTGTGTCTTCCTGCACAAAAACAAACAGCACATGACACAGATATCCTTGCACTATGGTGCAAGGGTGCCTGTGTCACCACATGGCTGCAGTTTAAGCAGCCGTGCAGAGAGAAGCATAGATTTGCAACATATTTATGTACATATGTTGCATCCCTGTGCTTCGGAAGTACTACAGCTCACTGTAGTTAAAGAGGTTACTGTGTGATGCTGCAGCACTTCCTCATAGTTCTGCACTCATACATTCACCATACGCTACTAATGCATTCGTTCAGTCAATTACGTACTACACATACATTCATCTAAACTTTCACAGACAAACAAACAAATATAGCTCTTTTTTTAAACCAGGAAAGTTAGTTCTTAGAAGAACTTTTTTTTTTTCTTCTTTTTTGTTTTTTAATTTATTTGTACTTTTTGGAACAATTTTGTTATTTTTTTGTTTTTTTCAAAAGGAAAAAAAGACAACAGCAGGAACAAAACAGTCAACTTCTGCAAAAAAATAAATAAACACAAGTTTAGCACTTGTGGTTTGCTGCGCTCTGCAGATTAGTTCAATTGACTGCTCGCCGTAACATAGCAGTTTGTTGCATTTAATGCAACTAATTTTTAGTTTTCCAAATTCTGGACGTATGTCCGGGTGAGTGCTCGATGGTGATGCTGCAGAAGTGCTTGCCACTGCTGCCTGAGGCTGCTGTCAGGGTCTTCTGCATTCCTGCTTGGCCAGGTTCACGGGATGCAGAGTCTTCAGGTGTTTTAACATACTCGCAGTCCCACAAGAGTATTTTTTTGATGGATCTCCTCTGGAAAGCACTCTTTGACATATTTTACATGTCACTTTAGTTGAATTAGTTTTATTTTGTCCTTCTGGGAAGGTAAAAAATGTCCACACCACAGAGGTGTATCTTTCTGTGCGTGGAGGTTCCACCACAAATTCCTCATCGGATGATTGGTCTGATTCTGATGGTGGCTGCTGTGCAGAAGCCATTGTCTTCAGAAAAATTGCAGCTGTGGAAATCTTCCCCAAAAAGTTTCTTCTAGTTCTAAGGTGTGAGATGTTCCTCCAAAGAAGCTCAAAGAAGAATGATTGAAATGGGTGGGGTCTTTCAATAGTTAGAATAGGAAGTGTAATGAACCAATCAAATCTCTTTTTTTGCAGGTCACATGGGATCCGCGCACCGTGCGCTTACGCAGCACGCACCCAGCGCGCATACGCGAAATTGAATTTAAAAGGAATATAGGATTAGATGTAAAAATATATTACTTTCATGAGTAGTTTACAGTTTGTGTTCAATTAATATTCACATGAAATACATATATATATGTTTTTTTAAATGTTAAATATTTCACCGGATCTGCGCACCCATCGCGTCATACACGCATATGACGCATCGCGCAAGCGTCGCGTTACGTACATCGTACGTGTCGCGTATAGCCTTGGAGTTGCATAACGGTCGCATTGCAAACACGTACCCAACGCATACCGTGTGCGGATGCTTTAGCATAGGGATCGAGAACGGTGCGCATAGGGTGCGCGAATCCCAAAAAACTAGAAAAAAAAATAAAACAAAGTTTTGAAAATATAGTTTAAAAATATTTTTAAAAATATAAAAAAATATTTTTTAAAAACCCAATAAAAACACATAATATTTTTAAATTTTTAAAATAATTAATTGAAAAAATAAGTTAAAAAAATGGTGATAAAATAGTATTTCAAAAAAACATAATTAATGAAATTGACACACTGAAATTGAAAAATATAGAAATCCAATGAAAATCATTAAACATGATATCTTTAGAGATAAGTTATAGATAGGAATTAGCATTTAAAAAACCTTTGAAATTCACTGAAAAAACCATAGGTTTCAGGGGCGTTATAGTTAGGTATTGGCATTTAAAAAAACCTTAGAAATTCACTAAAAAAAACATAGGTTTCAGGGGCATTATAGTTAGCTGGACATTTCCCTCGTACAAAACCCTAGAAATTCCCCCGTTATAGTTAGTTCAGCTAACTATAACTCGCGCCCCCGCAATGCACTGCTGATGACGTCACATATTACATCACTCATGACATGGTCAGTGACATCACTGATGACATCACTGATGACATCTCAATGACATCACTGATGACGTCATCCATGTGATAAATTAGTGCATCTTCCCACACCCTCTGATATACTCAATCAAAATTTCAGACGTCCATTCTCAAAACCATAGATACTCCAATACCAATAACTACATACCCACTCATTGACTCTTAGATCTACACACACATCCTCTGCTCGAACCTTTGCACTAAGAATACACTTCTCTCTCTGAATAGCTAAGGACCAGCTACCCCATAGATATGAACATTGACTTTGGGTCACACGACTATTCCAGAGTCCCCCATGCGGCCCCCAAGATCTCTTCACCTATTCAGGGTGTTAGCAAGCAGGGCTGGAGGTATTTTTTATGATTTGGAAATTGCTGAACTTGGATGAGTGATACCCCAAACCCCTCACACTGAATCTTTCTCAGGTAAGGAAAGACTGGTTGTCAGTGCAGAGTGTTGATACTATTCGGACTGAGGCTTTGCATGTGCAGAGAATACACTCTGCAATAGCGTACAAACAATGAATTACATTTCCCAGCAATCCATTAACTCTCATGTAGTCTGGAAATGTGGCGGCCATCTTCGATATCTGGGTATACCTTCCCTCGTCACCCAGGCTGCCTTTGTTAGGCAACTGTGATACAATGTTGCTGCAGCCATGACCTTTCTATGTGGACCGAGGATTTCCTTTACAAAAGACCATTTGCTTCCTTTTGGATTTCTAGAAGGATGTTGGGAATCCAGAGAAGTAGGTCCTTGCTGCAAAGTCTGCCATCGGGAATAGCGCAGCTCCTACCTGCTATCCTGGTCACAGTGAGGAGCCCGTAGCCTTCACTTCTTCGTGGCTGTCTGCCTCCCCTGCCGCCTTCGTCACCTGAGGCCGTTGCAGGGGGAAACTACAGGCCCCAGCATCCTCCCTGGCTCCGCCCATTTCCGCACGAGAACGCGCCCGGAGGCGCTACATTTACCGAGGCTCCCTTGGTGGAGCGGGGGGTCCTTGCTACAAAGTCTGCCATCGGGAATAGCGCAGCTCCTACCTGCTATCCTGGTCACAGTGAGGAGCCCGTAGCCTTCACTTCTTCGTGGCTGCCTGTCTCCCCTGCCGCCTTCGTCACCTGAGGCCGTTGCAGGGGGAAACTACAGGCCCCAGCATCCTCCCTGGCTCCGCCCATTTCCGCACGAGAACGCGCCCGGAGGCGCTACATTTACCGAGGCTCCCTTGGTGGAGCGGGGGGTCCTTGCTGCAAAGTCTGCCATCGGGAATAGCGCAGCTCCTACCTGCTATCCTGGTCACAGTGAGAAGCCCGTAGCCTTCACTTCTTCGTGGCTGCCTGTCTCCCCTGCCGCCTTCGTCACCTGAGGCCGTTGCAGGGGGAAACTACAGGCCCCAGCATCCTCCCTGGCTCCGCCCATTTCCGCACGAGAACGCGCCCGGAGGCGCTACATTTACCGAGGCTCCCTTGGTGGAGCGGGGGGTCCTTGCTGCAAAGTCTGCCATCGGGAATAGCGCAGCTCCTACCTGCTATCCTGGTCACAGTGAGGAGCCCGTAGCCTTCACTTCTTCGTGGCTGCCTGTCTCCCCTGCCGCCTTCGTCACCTGAGGCCGTTGCAGGGGGAAACTACAGGCCCGAGCATCCTCCCTGGCTCCGCCCATTTCCGCACGAGAACGCGCCCGGAGGCGCTACATTTACCGAGGCTCCCTTGGTGGAGCGGGGGGTCCTTGCTGCAAAGTCTGCCATCGGGAATAGCACAGCTCCTACCTGCTATCCTGGTCACAGTGAGGAGCCCGTAGCCTTCACTTCTTCGTGGCTGCCTGTCTCCCCTGCCGCCTTCGTCACCTGAGGCCGTTGCAGGGGGAAACTACAGGCCCCAGCATCCTCCCTGGCTCCGCCCATTTCCGCACGAGAACGCGCCCGGAGGCGCTACATTTACCGAGGCTCCCTCCGCGTCGCGGGACGCCCGCGGGCGACGCCGGGCTGAGCCCGGGCAGAGGGCGGGCCGTCTGTGGCCGTCCGGGGCTGCAGGAGGCTGGGCTGGGCCCCATCATTTCAACCCTGCTACAGACACCCCAGAAGAGGATTTCAACCATTGAACTCCGGCTGGCTGTGCAATGAAGGTACTGATTATGGGCTAACTGAGCCATTACTTCTTGATGTGGCTCTCAGTGACTCGTTAATAAATTTGGTTGGTGTTACTGTACAGTGGTTCCTCTAGTTATAGTATATAGAACTTTATTCAAACCATGAGTAAATTGGGCAAAGTACGGAAGTCCTTGGCTGCCCGCCCTAATACTAGACTTCATCCATCTACAACTCAATCGCTACCGACACTCACGGCCATTGACAAAATGCTTCAACAGACTATCGGAGTTGTAGCCACTGCCATAGAAAACACAGAAAGGAGACTCTCTATTACTCCTACTTTACGTTTGCAAGACTATGGGGGGGATTGTTCTGCTACTACCATTGACCCTACGATTGCTGATTCCTCTCTTGTTACTACTTATGCCGAGCTCCCTTGTACACAGATATCCCCAGAATTTGAGAGGAATGAGGAACTAGTCCAGGCCTCTGTGATATCACTTAATAATGCTGTGGATGTCCGCTCCATTCCTCCCTCCTCCTCCCCTATAGGGATAGTAAAACCTGGGAAGCTAGGCTATAAACTAAGGAAAAATGGTCCCCAAAGAAAAACTAGAAAACCCGGGAAAAAATCGCAGCCCAACCACAACTTGGTGACCCCACTAGATAGCTCATCGCACCCCCAAGTATGGGTGCCATGTTGGGTCTCCAATATGGTGGCCGATTTACAGACATGTCTAGAGCGAATTATAGCCTCTCATATTAAACCCCTTGTTTCCAAACTAGATAGAATATCGTCTTTCATAAATAAGTTGGAAGGGGGTACAGTGAAGTCTACAACTACTAAGGACAGGACAACACCTATATCTGGTAGTCTGAGGGCAGTAACCTGTGGAAATATGGATTTTCCTGGTCAGTTATGTCCCCTATCTTGGACCCCAACGGTTCTATGTGCATGTTACAAGTACATGTATGTTCCCTCCAGTGCCAGTTATGAAGACGCAAATACATGTGCGTCCACCGTTAACATGTCCTCTTTCAGATCCGCCATGAATGGGCCGGATATTCCATTCCTAAGTACGAAAGGCCACCGCCTTTATATGGTTCACTTATGCCATTTTACAGTCTAGGCAAGTAGGCCCTGATTCTGTCATCAAGCTTTTCTTGCTTTCTGTCTCTGAAGCTCCAGTCCGAGCCTGCATCTGTGACCATGAACTTTGTCTCATCCTCTGCGCGGCTCACGATGCCTGACATCAGCTTGCTGCCTGCCAAGAACTGTATTTCACCTTCGAAATTATCTGCTCCGCTCCCTGCCCAATGCATTCCTGTCTAGTAGTTTAAGTAAACATTCTGCTAGCTACCGAGCAAAGGCCCGGCTTCTCTGTCTTTATACAAGTAATTCATAGCCCTATTACCATGGAAGACTTCTGTCCTCGCATCTAGTGTAGACACTTAGACGCTTGTACACGCACTAACAGTCAGTATAGTCAGTATAGAATAAGATTCTACTCTAAGAGACCTCTCTTTTGGATAACATAGTTCTTTAAACATAGGATGTTAGATATGATTTGGGATTAGGTTGACTTGACCCTCCAGACATCTGTCGCCACATGTAGAGCTAAATGTCAAGTCCCCTTCACCCCCTAGCTGCACGTCAATCACACGTCATGCTGCTGCGCGCGCATTTCTGCCAAGTATTTCTGCTGACATTACGAAATTCTTTCATGGAACCACCCCATTATGACATCATACCTGATGACGTTCCTTTGTTACGCCCAATCACGCCCATTTTCATTACGCATGAATAATGTTATCTTCCTTATCAATTGTTACGCCTCTCGCATTTGCTTCACTGTAATGCCTATTGTATAAAAGTGATTAATTATCAATAATGTATGTACTTCACTTCCTGAACCTCCGTGGTGATGGAACCTGGAGGCCACGATTCCGAATCGTCCACTGGAATAAAGCCCATTCCGAACCTCTAATACCACGGATTTTGCCTCTTATTTATTGAGCTATTTTTATTATGTTCTGTATCAAATTAAGTCCCGGTAATTAAATTATTTACCACATAAATGGCGCCCGAACAGGGACACTTTCTCATCTCACGCGCCGGCGGTGCGTTGCAGGCCCGGTCTCCTGCCACAGCTGGACGGACAACAACGCGTACCAGCAGGATTTCCTGTATCTCCCTCCGGTCAAGCGGGGGCGACTGAGGCTGCGATCAACACCCAGACGAGGCGGTGAGAAGTGCGAAGTATCCCGACCAGAGCCTAGCTGAGAGAGCAAGATCCGAGGTATACAGAGGCCCACCAGGTTTCCGATGTCCTGAAGTGTCCGAAGTTGTCGAGTCGAGTCCAGTCCGGTCCAGTTCAGTTCAGTTCCGTTCCGAGGCCTTCCGTTCCGAGCTACCCGGTGAGTACCATTACTGGGGAGGCGTTCTGGCGTGCACATAAGTTGTGCCGGTCCAGACGGGTTTGGGTACACAAATCCGGTCTGCACTGTTTTAGCAGTGTATCTGTACTGTTTAGCAGTATATCTAGTATATCAAGTATATATAAATTCAGAATAATTTCCGTTAAATGTCGAGAATTATGTTTTGTAATTAAGTTTTCTTAGATCATCATCATCATCGCTGCTCATTAAATGTTAAATGTTAAATGTATTAATACGTCCTGCATATTGTGGTGTGAATGACTGTTCATTATCGTGGTTTATTGTATTAAGTTTGTTCAAGATCAAGTATCAGACCAGTTCTCAATATGCCGCTCTTTTCGAAACTAAGACAGATCACAACTAGAAAAGGGGTACTCGAAGAAGCTGTTCCCATTCCTCCTAGGGACACTCCAGGGTACTTCATGTATCATAAACACGGCCTAGACGCTATATTATTTCTTGATCTATGGGTAGACTACACTAAGGAATTACCAGAAAGTCAGAGGTGGCCCGCAGCTGGGACCTGGGATGCAGATTGCATCGTGAAAGTAGAGGAAGAATTATGGAAAAGGAAAGCCAGACAGTCACAGAAAGACGCCATTGAATTATGGCGTAAAGAATCGTATAGACGCACAGAAAAAGCACGTAGACAGGAAGAGAAGAGTAAAGAGAATTCAAATAAAGTTCGAGAAAATATATTAATTGAAGAAGGTACACGAGTAAAATCAGAACAAGTAGACAGACAAAGAAATGCCCTTATGAAGGGTATGTATCCCCTTCTGGCCGAAGGATTACCTAAGGCTACTCCGGGGATACCAAAAGACTTGCCACCCCCATTATTTCCAATAAAAGTACATCCTAAGGGGCATCCTAGAACCGCAGAAGATGTTTTCCTTTCCTCATATTTAGATGACGCAGCTCCCGAGTATGCTAACCCCGCCCCACATAGACCGTCGGCCGGGGAGGTTCGACGCCAAGATCCTGTATCTGTATCCTTACAGCATCAAATCCTGACACAAGTTCCGGCAAGCACGTCCGTTTCCACATCTGTTCCTACAGCTACTTCTATAGCTGTGTCCACACCTATAGTTGCTGTATCGCGTTCAACGAATCCTTTCACGCCCGATACCCCAGACGGGGCTACTGGAGGTGCTACCAACATTTTTTCTACGCCACCCAGAATAAATAAACTTACCTTTCAAGAGTCAGCACATCCACGTACCCCCAAACTCATAAATGCCCGCACGCTTAAGGAACTTCTTATAGATTGTAGATATGACCCTGTGCCCGGCAAAGAGGACGAAATGATCCTGGCATCATTACGTATCAGACGAGCCGCGGTGTATTTAGGGAAGTTACCAGGAATGACTGTGCATCTAGATAATATATATCATTTTGTCCAAACAGGGCGAGATTCTGAAAGTATTAACAGAGCTATGGAATACCAGAAAGTGGAGATACAGGGGGAACTGTTACGTTTCCTCATAAATTGTGTGATCAGAAATCAAGACAGACCGGGGGTAGACCCGGAAACAATGGAAACTCTTACCAGATGGAGCCAGAATATATCAGAAGGGAGACATGATAGGAAAAAATGTATAATAGCCATGTGCAGAAAGATCCGTAAAGAAATAGAACGCCTACACGAAGAGAGATTAGCGGTAGACCAGTTTGAACAAAACGAGGAGGAGGAAGGATCAGGACTGTCCACAGGACAGTCAGAAACCATAGCCTATGTAGGTAGAGGAAGATCTTGTAATAGTACTAGATGCTTTACTGACCCGATACGTCCGATATGTCCAGATAATAACAGGAATTTCCAAACACCTATAATAAATATGAGGTCCCCCGAGCATTCGTTCCAAGCCGCTGATAAATTACTCCGAGAACGAAGGGGCTATCATTTACTCGATTCTATGGATGAACAAGAATTAGCTAGGTCAGCCGTTCATTGGGTTGACAGTCCCGGAAAATATGGTGATGATACAGTAGCACACACATTTTTGAACCTCACCCCAGATGAACAGCGTTTAGCTGGGATTTATATGATTCAACAACTTCTTATACTATATAAAAGCCAACATTCAGATCCTGGTCCCTTACCTGATATATTGACTGAATTACTCACGAATAGATGGAAAGGTTCAGGTACTAAGTTAATTAAGGAAATACTAGAATCCAGAAAGCAGTACATTCTTTTTGTATGTCCAGAACATGTTTCATTGCCCAGCAAGGAAAGACCGATGTATTACATGGACAGACAGAATCCCTTACGAGAAGTGCACCCAATAAAGGGCGAGGACAATCAGTTTAAACGTGTATTTGTATATACGCCCATATCAAAAATAGAATTGTTAGAAATGAAGAAAGTGGTACCCAGTCATGACAAAGACCCAGCGGGTTTCCACCGAGAAATTAAAGACATGTTACTCATGGGAGAGTATACCTATCCCGACATTATGACAATATTAAAGGTATTAATGCCTGCTGGCATTTATGAAAAACTCAAGGAAAAAGAGTGGGAGGTAGGAGACCAAAAGATAGATTGGACAGCATTAGAAAATGAAGAAAAGGCCCGAGGTCCAGGTTCGGGGCTTGGGGACAAAACTAAAGCACTACCAGGTTTACTAGTACAGGTACTGCCACGTTTATTAACCACGAAAAAGGAAGACTGGGGTGCAATCTCAGCCTGTAAACAAAAGCAAGATGAAGACACTAGTGATTTCTATGCCCGATTCGAAAAATGTTTTGGTATAAATAGTGGTATAAAAGCAAGTAGCGAGTCATACCCACATCTGTTTGTGACAAAATTAGTTGAAAATTCCTTGCCCCAAGTGAAGAATAGAGTATTAAAATTCGAGAGTACCTGGCAAGGTAATACCCCATCACAAATGTTACAAATGTTACAGTACCATTACAATAGAATTAGAGAAGAACAAGAACATGAACAAAGACGCATGAAAGACACGAAAATGAAAATGCTAGTCTCTCAGACAGTTCCAGCTGAGGGACATAAAAAGGGTACGACACATTCTGGTGAGTCAGCAGGACCTGTAAAAGGGACATGCAACTATTGTAAACAGCCAGGACATTACATACACGACTGCCCAGTCCTGAAGCGTAATATCGCCACAGGTATTACAAAAGAAAGACCACGGCCACCTAGACAGGATCAGAATGAACAAGGAGCACCGCAGCATGCACAGGCCATGCCAGCTCCACAACAGTCTATACAGTTTGTGCCAGCCGCACCAGCGTTGCCTGCTGCTGCCACACAAACCACGACACGACAGCTGTACCAGACCGCACAGTATGACTATCCTGATTATCAACGATATGCATGAACCAGCCTAGAGAGGGAAGTTGACTTACCCCTTATCGAGGTCCCTGTAGACCAAGAAGGACCTTATGTACATAGTGAATTATTAGGCCAAGATAGAAAATTTTTACTTGATACAGGGGCAAGTCGAACAACTATAAAACGTAGTGAAGTTCCAGGGGCACCCTTCTCAGGCTCACAGAATATTTCCCTTGGTTTTTCAGGAAAACCTATTGTTAATGAAGTATCACAGCCTCTTCCACTTACGATAGGACCCTTGACCAGAACTACAGATTTATTGCTTACTAAATCATGTCCAGAAAACTTGTTAGGTATAAAAACACTGAAAGCTCTAGGAGCTATAATATGCTGTTCTCCGGAAGGAGTAAGATTGTTTTTACGTGATTTCAAAGGTCACTATGTGTCTCGAGATATGGATTCCCGACTGCAGACTTTACCCACACATTTATGGGCACAAGGCCCTACAGATGTTGGTTGCATGAACATTACACCATATCGAGTCACACTAAAGGCAGGAGTGGTACTACCACGAATGCGACAATACAAGATACCCCCAGATGCTGTAATGGCTTTACTGCAAATCATTGACGAGCTTATTGGCCAAGGAGTGGTTGTGGAGACCGACTCCAATGTATGTAATTCACCGATAATTCCGATTCTTAAACGAACTGATCCAAAGGCTCCCCCAGTATATCGATTGGTTATTGATCTGCGCGAACTAAATAAATGTATTGTACCACAATACCCCGTAGTTCCAGACATCTCTTCATTACTGACAGCTATTGATTCCGAAGCAACATTCTTTACTGTAATTGATCTCAAAAATGCCTTTTTTAGCGTCCCAATAGATCCGGAAAGCCAATACTTGTTCGGATTTAGTTTAAATGGACGAAGCTTTAAATTCACACGCGCACCTCAAGGATTCACAGAAAGCCCCAGCATCTATAGCCAAGCACTGAAACGAGAACTTGACAGTATCCACATGCCAGTCAACACTGCTCTGCTTCAATATGTCGATGATCTGCTGATCACCGCCCGAAGCGAACGTGAATGTGAAAAAGCATCACTGACGGTTTTACAATTTCTAGCCAAAAAGGGGCACAAGGTGTCCCCTTCTAAGCTGCAATTCTGTGTCCAGCGAGTTATTTACCTTGGTCACTCGCTGTCCAAGGAGGGAAGGCAGCTTACACCAGATCGCATTCAGTTAATAGCTAACATGCCAATACCCAAGACACAAAAGGAGGTGCGGGCTTTCATAGGCCTCACTTCATATTGTAGGCAGTGGATCCCTCAGTATGCATTTCTAGCAAAACCACTCATTCAATTAACAACACAGGAGGCAGCCACATCGACTGTCCTCCCTTGGACTCAGGAACACACACTAGCTTTTGAAAGCTTAAAGAAAGCTCTATGCCAAGCACCTGTTTTAGCAACACCATGTTACAGAAAACATTTTACACTCTTTGTTACAGAACGAGAAGGTACTGCCTTGTCAGTACTCACACAGGAACAAGCAGGATCACACAAACCGTGTGCTTATTTTAGATCCCGTAGCTCAGGCTCTGCCTGCGTGCCTGAAATCAGTGGCAGCGACAGCTTTAGCAATCAGACAAAGCGATGCCATAGTGTTAGGACATCCATTGACAGTACAAGTACCACATGCAGTAGAGGTTCTTGTGAATCGAACGCAAACACAACACTTGACTATAGCGCGACTTACAGGTTACGAATTAACATTGTTTCAGCCACATATAGAAATCAGACGTTGTAACACATTGAATCCTGCCACACTTTTACCTGTAAATGGAACAGACCCACTAGCTCATGATTGTATTGAAGTTATTACAATAACGACGAAACCCAGACAAGACTTGACAGATGTCCCATTGTCAGACCCAGACCTGACGTTGTATGTAGATGGTTCATGTATGAGAACAGGTACAGGAGAGTTAGTGGCCGCTTACGCAGTCACAACAGACACTGAAATTATTGAAACCAAGTGTATAAATACCTTGTCCGCTCAAGCAGCAGAGCTCGTCGCTCTGACACAGGCCTGTATTCAAGCCACAAATAAAAGAGTCAACATATACACTGATTCACGTTATGCATTCGGAGTTGTACATGACTTCGGCGTGCTGTGGCGAGAGAGAGGTTATTTAACTTCTCACGGTGCCCACATTCAGCACGGACCCCTCATTCATGCCTTATTAGATGCAATACATTTACCCATTGCAATATCGATTATGAAATGCAAAGCTCATACGAAAATTACTGATATCATTTCTCAAGGCAATGATCTAGCTGACAGAACAGCTAAACAGACTGCTCAAACTCAAACATCCGATATGACAAAGACAATAGTCCAGACGCCAACACATTGCATGATGGTTAAGGATCCCACTCTTGATGTAATTGACATACAGACACATGCTACTCCAGACGAAATAAGGAAATGGACTGAATTAGGAGGGATCCAAACGGGTCAAGGATGGATGACGAAAGAAAAATCTGTGTGGTTCCTTCCTGATTCAATGGTCCAAGTCATTATTAACACTGTCCATAGTCCAGCGCATCTAGGAGAGAAAGCTATGCTAGACAGCATTCAACACATTTGGTTCAACAAACATTTACGAGCAGCAGCGAAACAAAAAGTTCGTACCTGTATGATCTGTTGTCAGTTCAACCCAGGAAAAAGCATCCCCGTAGAGCAGGGTGGATTTCAGCCTCCTGATCACCCTTTTGAAATCCTCCAGATGGATTATATCCAGATGGAACGATGTCGAGGATTCAAATATGTTCTCGTAGTTGTCTGTGCTCTTTCCCGTTGGACAGAGGCATACCCGGTTTCAGATTACACTGCCCCGACTACTGCCAAACAGTTAGTTCGAGAATTCTTCCCACGATACGGTTTACCACGTGCTGTCTACTCAGATAACGGCCAGCCGTTCTCATCCGAACTAATGAAACACGTTTCACTTTTGTTAGGCTACCAGTGGAAATTCCACTGTGTCCGACACCCCGAGGCAGCAGGTCTCGTGGAAAGACATAATCAGACCCTGAAAATTAGATTGTCCAAAATATGCAGGGAGAAAGGTGTCGACTGGGTAGTAGCATTACCAGTTGCACTCTTTTACATGAGAATGGTAGCACACTCTCGAACAGGGCTATCCCCGTATGAGGTGATCTTTGGCAGACCACCAAATATGTGGGGGACGCCTATACCACGTAAAATAACTGATATTGACTGTAATATGCTGACAGATTATTTGGCTTCCTTGATGTCTGCACTACAATCTTGTCGTTCACAGGTAGCTGCAGCTTTTCCTGACAACACTGAGGTGAAACCCCACGACGTAATTCCGGGGGATCTCGTTTTAGTGAGGAACTTTGATCGAAAGACTCAGCTGGATCCTAGGTGGAGGTCGCCGCAATTGGTCTTGCTCACCACAAGGACAGCCGTAAAGATCGAAGGCAGAAAAGGCTGGGTACATTCAAGTCATATCAAGAAATTTTATGGACTACCATCGGATGTAAAAACCACACCTCGCGTGTCTTCACCCATTGACTCAAAACTTCCTTTGGTTGAATCAAGTAGTCACGAACAATACAAACTAAAACTCAGATCTAATCAGTCGGGCAATTTGATTGTTTAAGTCCTCTCCAAGGTGAAGCGGTTGAATTTGTCTCTGACATGTATCCCTTAGATCTGAATAGAGGAAAAACCCGAAAAATGTTGAAACGACATGCATACTGTAAATCATTGCGTAGTCATTGCACAGTGACGTTATTAATTTTGTTCTTCTTAAGTCTTTTAATAATTATTGCAAGTATATTGTTGCACATATATTATCCTATTTCTAGACACGTTTATAATGTTACTGCTGAACATTCTTTTAGTGAATTACCTCCGCATGAATTGTCATACAGATTTGCGCTGCGCAATAACACTTTTATTAGTATGTTACATCATTCCCATCAGGTTAGCAATGCTACAAATTGTTGGATATGTGGCCGACTCCCTCCCTATCAGAACTATAAAGGAATTCTACCTCTTTTTCCACACCCGTTCACTCACAACGGCTCCTGTGGAGCATGGTTTAGCTTAATTAATTCCTTAGATTCAAATTCTGCAGTTTATCAAGACAACTGGGTATGGGGAAATCTGAACTTAGTTTTACTTAAAGTCTGCCACCCCAACAAGGAGGGACTTCCCAAAAGAACAGGAACTGATCTAGAAAATGAAGTATATGGATTAGGTAACTTTACGCTTAATCTCTTGATCTTGAACGTCGAATCCGAAGCTACTCCAAGTTTGCCCGCCATGTCAGTATTTCCAGTAAAAGGTGAATTATGTGTGAGAAAGAATGGTTCCATACATATGGGCCATAGTAGATGCACCACTGTAATAGAATTCAGTGATCAAGGCAAGTCGACATTTAGAGCTTCCCGCCATTCCTATTTTATATGTGGTCAGACGGCATATGTACGTTTGCCTCTAGATTGGGATGGTACCTGCTACATTGGATTCCTTTTGCCACCTGTTTTTCTAGCTCCTCCTGATTATCACAGAAATACTCATTTAGTACACAATAGAGAAAGGAGAGATCTCCCAATAGTCGATTACACTGAAACAGCATGGGAAAAATACACAGATTTCAATAAAGGTCTCTTTCCCTATATAGGTACCGTTACTAATAGTAAGCTGATACGTAGATTAACTAGAACCCTTGAAGCAGTAGTGAACGAAACTATTTCCGCCTTAGGCAATTTAACAGAAGAGCAGTCTGCCATGCGGATTGTTGTGCTTCAAAATCGTCTTGTCCTTGACGTCATCCTGGCTGATAGGGGCGGAGCTTGTAGGGTCATCGGATCAAGCTGCTGCGTATTTATACCAGAAAATTCGCCATCTGTATATAAAGCTATAACCCGCCTTCATAAGATTGTGAGCCAGATACACCAGAATCCAGGCACTTGGACTTGGTCCGGGTGGTTTTGGAGCGTGTTATCAGCCTGGGGATGGAGAGTTCTATCCTTCCTAGGTATTGGCCTTCTCATACTATTCAGTTGCTGCTTATGCCTGCAATGTGGACCAGCGATTTGTGGTCTGTGTGCCACATCGTGGATTCCACATCAAGATTTTCGTTCAAGATCCCGGAAGAAGAAAGAAGAACAAATGATGCTATATGAACAGATCAATGGATTGATGAAGATTGATATCTCTTGACGGGCAAGTAGGGGACAAGGAGGGAATGTGGAAATATGGATTTTCCTGGTCAGTTATGTCCCCTATCTTGGACCCCAACGGTTCTATGTGCATGTTACAAGTACATGTATGTTCCCTCCAGTGCCAGTTATGAAGACGCAAATACATGTGCGTCCACCGTTAACATGTCCTAAGTACGAAAGGCCACCGCCTTTATATGGTTCACTTATGCCATTTTACAGTCTAGGCAAGTAGGCCCTGATTCTGTCATCAAGCTTTTCTTGCTTTCTGTCTCTGAAGCTCCAGTCCGAGCCTGCATCTGTGACCATGAACTTTGTCTCATCCTCTGCGCGGCTCACGATGCCTGACATCAGCTTGCTGCCTGCCAAGAACTGTATTTCACCTTCGAAATTATCTGCTCCGCTCCCTGCCCAATGCATTCCTGTCTAGTAGTTTAAGTAAACATTCTGCTAGCTACCGAGCAAAGGCCCGGCTTCTCTGTCTTTATACAAGTAATTCATAGCCCTATTACCATGGAAGACTTCTGTCCTCGCATCTAGTGTAGACACTTAGACGCTTGTACACGCACTAACAGTCAGTATAGTCAGTATAGAATAAGATTCTACTCTAAGAGACCTCTCTTTTGGATAACATAGTTCTTTAAACATAGGATGTTAGATATGATTTGGGATTAGGTTGACTTGACCCTCCAGACATCTGTCGCCACATGTAGAGCTAAATGTCAAGTCCCCTTCACCCCCTAGCTGCACGTCAATCACACGTCATGCTGCTGCGCGCGCATTTCTGCCAAGTATTTCTGCTGACATTACGAAATTCTTTCATGGAACCACCCCATTATGACATCATACCTGATGACGTTCCTTTGTTACGCCCAATCACGCCCATTTTCATTACGCATGAATAATGTTATCTTCCTTATCAATTGTTACGCCTCTCGCATTTGCTTCACTGTAATGCCTATTGTATAAAAGTGATTAATTATCAATAATGTATGTACTTCACTTCCTGAACCTCCGTGGTGATGGAACCTGGAGGCCACGATTCCGAATCGTCCACTGGAATAAAGCTCATTCCGAACCTCTAATACCACGGATTTTGCCTCTTATTTATTGAGCTATTTTTATTATGTTCTGTATCAAATTAAGTCCCGGTAATTAAATTATTTACCACAAACCGATGATATCCGAGTTGTGCAGAATTTAAACCAGGGAATTTCAACAAGCACTGATAAACATATAAATCCTACGCTTACACTTCCCCCTGTTACAGTCACAGCGAGTTCCACCACCCAGCCCTTAGGGACTCCTTCTGCTAATCTTAGGCCACACTACAAAGAAAAAGCGACACTCCCGAAAATTGTTCCATCTATGGCAAAGACATCTGAGGAGCCTAGGGCTAGTACTTCCCAGCTGTGCTCCATTAATCTCCCCCCAGAGGCACAACCCTATGTGGTGGTCCTAGTAGGTGCTCCAACCCTCTCTGAGGGGGAAAAAAGAATATGACAGTGATCTGAAAAATAAATGTATTCAATGGCTAAGTAAAAACAGACCTCTCCCCCCAAATATGACAGGGGAAATTTTGGCGGTGAGAAGAATTGATTGGATTGGAAGGGGTCCCAAAACTGTGGCAGGAGATGTCATAATAATTAATTTTAGGGACCCTGTTGTAGTGGATTATATCTGTAGAGTCCCTCCTTGGTGGAATTCTCAGGTATTTCCCCTGCATCTGTCTTACTTTTACCCCACCCAAAACCCAAATCCAACCTATGCACAGAGGCCCCAATGCGATAGAAATCAGCTCCTGTTACCCAATAGGTCCTGTCAGCGGAACTCACTTATGGAAGGTATTTTTAATCCTATCCCCCCTCTTCAGACATATGCCCATAGGAACAGGTTCAGTGCCTTAGAGGAGGTAGATTGACTGATCCATGGGGAAACCCCTAGCACGGAATCTATTCATAGTGATTCGAAGGGTGGCTCCGGATCGACGGTGACTACTTCTCCTCAATTTTTTGCCACTGATTCCTCCCCTAACGATAGTGAGAGGGCTCAAAAGGGAACTGATGAAATTCCAGTGCAAACCCCCCTAGTAGAACAGGGGAAGGAGGCGCATGGCCTAGACAAAAGGAATCAGGGATGTGTGAAGATTTTATCATGGAATATAGCTGGAATAAGGAACAAATTACTGGAGCCAGAGTGGCTTATCTTTATGGCAGACCATGACATTTGTATTATGCAAGAAACTTGGGCCCTGGAAGGGAGTACATGCCATGGTTTTGCGACCTTTGATATCCTTGTGGTATCTTCAGGCAAGGGCCGCCCTTCTGGTGGCCTGTCTATTTGGGTAGGAACACATTTGGGGATTCAAGCCATTACACTTGGAACAAACTCTTTAGACATCCAATGTGTCCTACTAACCCTACCAGACAAGTCACAAGTGGCCCTTATAAACATTTATTCCAGACCCACTACAAATGGAAATGAGTCAAACGTTATTACTACCCTCGACTCCTTTATCCAGTCCCTTGACCCTACTATATCGATTATTTTGGCCGGTGACTTTAACTGCCAGTATGAACCTTTGAGTATTGCTCATTGTGATGATTCCAATGAAGTGGACTCGTCGGGATCTATTCCATCTCCTGCTATAGCCCCAGTAAGGGCATGGACCAAGCTCGTTCTACAAATCAAATCTTTCACACTTGCAATGTCCCTATGGGCGTGCAATGGAAGGTTTGATAATTCCTGCTCTGGCCTACCAACATTTAACAGAGCTAATAGTACTTCTATTCTAGATTATATTTTAATAGAAGCTAAACATTGGGACAAGCTTAAAGATTTCACTGTTATAAATAGGCAAGATAGCGACCATAACGCCCTGGTTTTATTCCTTAAGCCTGGCGCTTTTGGTCTATCCAATACAGATCCAAGTATATTGCCAGCCCCCCTACCATACATTTTGTCTAATAATAGGAGAAGGGTCAAATGGCCAATATGTTTGAATTCACCAACACGCCTGGCAAAAATCTATCAGATTGCCACCCCATTAATTAGCGAAATGGCGGTCCTTGCCTCTCCTACACAGGCTGTTGCAATACATAGGAAATTGACCACGACTCTTGGAGAAATATTTTATCCAACGGCCAGGCCTCGGCGCCAAAGGGCTAAAACTCACCCCTGGTTCGACTATGCCTGCAAAATTGCAAAGAGAGACATGCTTGTCGCAATTAAATCAAAGGTTACTTTTAATATTAGAACACTTAGGTTGGCCTATAAAAAGGAACTGAATAGGGCTAGGAAAGAGTGGGAGGAAACCAGATGGGAGGATATGAGGCAGGCACTCCTTCTCAAGGATTACAAGACTTTCTGGGATATTGTCTCTCTCTCATCGAGTGGCGAGCAGGAGGAGGGGGTATCCAACATTGCCCCCATGGTATGGGAGGCACATTTTAACGAACTCTATTCTACCCCTGATTCGAGGACCACTTCCAACGTGGTCAAGAATTATATGTCAGCCCCAGTGATGGCTGTTTTTCCAGATCCTTCCTTATCCCAGAGTAATTTAGGACCAGGGACGAGTCCATATGATTTAACAGACGGAAATGGGGTTGATTACTATTCCGATTACATTACCCTAAAAGAAGTTGAATCTGCAATCAAAGGTCTACCGTTAAATAAAGCGCCAGGTCTAGATAAGATTCCTGGGGACCTTTTTCGTTCCGAACCTAAAATCTGGGCACCATACCTGACCACTTTCTTTAATGCGGTCTTACAAGGCTCAGCGCTGCCAGAGACATGGCTTGGAGCCGAGATCGTTCCAATATTTAAGAAGGGCTGTCCACTCGCCCCATCCAACTATAGACCCATCAGTTTATTGGATACCACCCAAAAACTGATGGGTAGAATACTTCTTAACAGAATACTTGATTGGATGGAAATGAATAAAATTCTGACGCCTTTGCAAGCTGGTTTTCGAACAGGAATTTCTACTCTTGACCAGATCTTTCGGCTCCAGGTCCTCTATTGGAAAACCACAAGAGTAGAGGGTGGCAGCCTCTATCTCGTTTTTGTGGACCTGCGAGCCGCTTTTTTTTTTTTTTTTTTTTTTTTTTTTTGAAAAAGTTTTATTAAGCAATAATTCGGTTACAAGTACGGGCCTACAACCACCCGGGCCGGCCGCTAGGTACAGAAGGAAAGCTACACATATCAAGGCTACAATCAGTTCCCAGGGCACTGCCCTGCAGTGGCTCCAGATAGTTCTCGAGGAACAGGAAGCGTAAGTCCAACAATCACAAAAACAAAAGAACAAACAATACACAACATAAGGCGAGTTATGAGGGAAACCAGTGCGGGTCAGGCTCCCCCCGGGAATCTCCAGTCAGGACAATTGAGCAAACCGCTAAAGAGAGGAGTACCGGGAGGCCGGGGACGGAGGGGGGGGGGGGAGGGGGTCAAGGAAGATGAACGTCCATATGTAGTTGTTCCAAAAGGCGCCAGGAGCCGTCAAGGGTCAGGGGGACATGGCGATATCAGTATCTACCAGGGGGGGCGTACAGATGCCTCCGCGATACGCGTTCCATTGCCCCCAAATTCTACCCCATGCCCCCGGCTTGCCACGGGCCACATACACAGTCTTCTCCCTAAACATACACCAGTCCATATTCTCCTTCCATACTGACACGGTGGGCGGCCGTGGAGCGCCCCAAAGTTGCGCTATGTCCCTCTTGGCAATCATGTTCCCTAGGGCCGCCCACCGAGTCTGAGCCGCGCTGTAGTCATTGGGCTCCCACACATTCAGGACACAGCGACGCACCTCCGGCAGCAGCACGACCCCGGTGACCTGTCCCATAACCGTGTGGACCCGGCGCCAGTAGTCCGCCACCTCGCGGCACTCCCAAAGGATATGAAGAAAGGTGGCGCTGAGCCCACAGCCTCGCCTACAGAGCCCGTCGCCGGAGAATCCCATCGAGACCAAGCGCGGACCCGTCACATACACCCGGTGAAGAATCTTGAGCTGTACCAATCGAAGACGAGCCGGAATGGCAACCTCCTTGGGGGACGACAGTGCAGACTGCCAATCTTCGTCGTCCAATTCCACCCCGTCCCCAGTCCAAGCCTCCCGAAGGCGAACAAGAAGGTCCGCCCGGTGATTAATTAATTTTTTATAAATTAAAGAAATAGTACTATCAGGGACATGTCCATCCAGTATGCGGTCCTCGAGGGGCGAGGAAACAGGGATCTTGGTCCCCTCCCCGAAGACCGAGAGCAGGGCGTGTCGAACCTGGGCGTAGCGGAAGAACTCCCTGTCGGTCAGCTCGTATTCGGCCTGGAGCACCGGGAAAGTCTTTACCGCGCCCTTGTGCCACAGGTCTCCCACTTTGCTGATACCAATCGTGTCCCACTGGTCAAACCCCTTCGTGGTCCACAAGCTACCCAGGCGGTCGGAAGCAAACAAGGGAGTAGCACATGTTAATCGCTCATTCCAGCCCATGGCCGCAGTGGCAGCCCTCCAGGTCCGCACCGCAATCTTAGTAGGACCCGTAAGGGTCCGGCCAGCCAGGCGGGAATAAAGTGCCCTGTTGTAGTTCCCGCCGGGAAGCAGGAACTTGTCCATCTCATACGCCGGATTCAAGCCGGGCGCATACGTGGCGTGGTTAATGGCAGATAGCTGCGAGGCCCAATAGTACCTGCGAATGTCAGGAAGCGCGATGCCCCCGTCATACCAGGGGAGAGTGAGCTTGGCGAGAGCAATACGCGCCCGCCCGTCCCACACCAGTCTCCTCTGCAGGCTCTCCACCTCCCGAAAGTAGGCCACTGGGATAACATCGAAGGAGTTCTGGAGTGCATAGAGGAACCTGGGAAGGGACATCATTTTAAACAGCGCGGCCCGACCCAGCGGGGACAGGGGGAGCCTGCACCACCGGGCCGTGTCCTCCCGCAGCCGCCGAAGTGGACGCAGGAGATTCTGCTCATAGCGAGCCACCGGGTCCAGCGAAACGTATATCCCCAGGTACTTAAAGCCGCTCAGAGATATCTGAATCGGGAGCCGAGGCGGCAGGAGAGGAGGACCACCAGAGATGGGATAAACGCAGGATTTAGACCAATTGATCGTGAGACCCGAATTGTTCCCAAAGGAGGTCAGAACGTCAAAGAGGACGTTGAGTGACTGCCGCGGTGAGGTGAGATACAGGAGAATGTCGTCCGCATACAGCGAGACCCGATCTTCGAAGCCCGGGCCCCACCGGATCCCTCTAAGCGAGGGCTCCCAACGGAGCCAGGCAGCGAGTGGCTCCAGGGCGAGAGCAAAAAGCAACGGGGACAACGGGCACCCCTGCCTCGTGCCCCTGCCGAGGGCAAAGGGCCGAGAGACCCGCCCATTCACCACCACTTGAGCCATGGGTCCCGTGTAAAGGAGCCTCACCCAGCCAATAAATCCCTCTCCAAAGCCGAATTTATCCAAGACGGCCCAGAGGAATGGCCACTCAATAGTATCAAAGGCCATCGTGGCATCCAGAGAAACCAGCACGGCCGGTTCGGAGAGGAACTCCGCCCTGGCAAGGGCACCGTGAAGACGCCGCAAGTTAAGAGCGGTGTTGCGGTGCGGGATAAAGCCGCATTGGTCCGGATGAATAAGGTCGCACACGACACTCAACAATCGATTGGCCAGGACTTTCGGCAGGATTTTGGGCTCCGCATTGAGCAGTGAAATGGGCCGGTAAGAAGTACAGCGGTCTCGCGGCTTGCCCTCCTTGGGGATAACGACTATAGTGGCCAAGCGCTGGTCGGCCGGAAGGGAACCCGCCGCGAGAGAGTCGCGGAACATGCGGCTGAGGAAGGGCGCAAGCTTATCAGGACGCAATTTGTATAATTCAATGGGCAGACCGTTAGGACCCATAGCCTTGCCCGAGCGAAGGGAACGGATCGCGGTCGCTATTTCATCCGACGACAAGGGAGCGTCCAGCCGCTCCCGGTCCTCAACGGACAGGCCGGGCAGAGCAATATCTCTCAGTAGGAGGCGAGAGTCATCCCCATCCCTGTCAGTCACCGGGGAGTACACCGCCCGGAGGTGGTCAGCGAAACATTCCACAATCTCATCCGGCTCAGTCACACACACACCGTCAGCAGCACGCAACTCGGGGACCACACGATTCACTCTCTCCTTTTTGTCCAGCCACGCGATCAACTTTCCCGCCTTGTCCCCCGCGTCATACAATCGGCCCTGCTGCTCCCTATACATAGTTTTGGCCGCGTCAGTGACCAGGGACCTATATTCGAACTGTTTCAGGCTAAGGGCATGTAGCCCGTCCGGAGTAACATTCGCCTCCAGGGCCGACTCCAACCCCGAGATGTCAGTCTCCAGCTTCACCACCGCCTCACTCCTAACCTTCTTGGCCACCACTATCTGGGCGAGGGCGTGTCCGCGTATCACAGTTTTAAAGGCTTCCCAAAGGGACAACGCAGACGACACCGACCCCTCGTTTTCACTGAAGTATTGGTCCATGGCCCTAACCAGGCTGTCACGAGTCGCAGGGTCCCGCAGGTACCAAGGGTTAATAGGAGCTATCCGCCCTGCAGACCGCGACCCGGTGTCAAAGAGAAGCCACAGCGGAGAATGGTCGGAGATACCACGCGCCAAGTGTCTGACCTCTCGAATCCGACCAGTCTGCGCCGCGGGCATAAGGAAGTAGTCCAGCCTAGAGAGACTCCCATGCGCCCCCGAATGAAAGGTGAACTGACACTGGGTCGGATGCATTAGTCTCCAACTATCCACCAAGCCGAAGGTCTCCAACATCCCACCCAGCCATGACTGGGCAGCGGGGAGGGTCCTCGGTGGGTGACGATCCAGTTCACCCGAAACCACAGAGTTAAAGTCCCCGCCCATGAGCAGGAGGCCGTCCGGGAGGTCAAGCAGCATTCGACCCAAGTCAGTAAAGGTGGAGTTCTGGAGACCCGGGGGGACGTAGACTGAAACCAGGGTTAGGGGCTGCCCCTCCCACCTCCCAAGCAAACACACATAGCGCCCTCTGTCATCCGAGACTATCCTCGTGATCTCCATCGGAAGGGAGGTTCGCAGGAGAATGCCCACCCCCCTGGAGCCCGTTGTGAAACCAGAATGGGCTACGAGGCGGTATCCCCCCCTGTTCATCGCATGGCAGACATTGCCGACCAAGTGCGTCTCCTGGAGAAACACCACATCAGGAGTCACACGACGCAAATATTGCAGTACAACACCCCGCTTAATACGATCCCCCAACCCATTGACGTTCCATGACATAAGCCTCAACCCGTCTCCCCCCATCCCCTCCAATAGATCAAGAAGCCCCCAGCCCGCAGCACGGTTTCCAAATATGGACAAAAATCAATACCTCGCCCTGTAAACAAAAAACACACAACAAAACATCCCCCCTTCCCCCCCAACCCCACCCCAAGTCCAACTCCCCCCACCCTGCACCCCTGCGGGCCAATGACCCCCCCCAACTTGCAGTGTGCCTGTCGCCCCCCTAACCCCATTCTACAAAAAGACCCCGGAGGAGGAAAGGGACCCGAACCCGCCCGCGCCCCTCACGGGTCCTGGTAAAACACAGTATGCAAAAGAAGTAAGACCCAACTGTACAGTGCAAAACCACAAAAGCAAGGACCAAATGTCAGTCTAAGGGGACCCGTCACCTGCGGTGCCCCCAGAGGGCCCGGGCCGGCCACCCCCGTCCGGCAGCGAGTCCAGCCAGTCACTTGCGGCCACAGGAGAGTCAAAAAAGGCTGTCCGCTCTCCATGCTCCACTCGGAGTTTCGCCGGGTAGATCATCGAATACTTCAGGCCCAGCTCGCGGAGACGGCGCTTCACCCCTTGGAATCCCATCCGCTGTTGCTGGACCAGTTGCGTGAAGTCCGGATAAAAATTGATAGTCGAGTTCTCGTAGCGGACCGGGCCACGGGTCCGTGAAGCCTGCAGAATAGCGTCGCGGTCCCTGTAGTGGAACAGTTTAGCCACAATAGGCCTCGGGGGGGCCCCCGGCCGCGGCCGGCCGCCCGGAACTCGATGGGCCCGCTCCACGGCAAAGAATTTACTTAGGCCAGCCGGGGACAGCTGTTGCAGGATAAGTTCCTCGACCACGAGGTCCACCGGGCGGCCGTCTGAGGACTCCGGTACACCAATGATGCGGATGTTGTTGCGTCGGGCCCGTCCCTCGAAGTCCTCAAGCCGCCGGGCCATATGGTCGTTGACCACTCTAATGTCCCCAAGCGCGGCCCGCAGATCCGACACCTCCGCACCCAGGGTGGAGGTCCGTGTATCAAGGGCCTGGACCTTCTCGTTGGTTTTGGAGAGGTCGGCCCGAATCAGGGTGACATCGATTGCGACAGTGTCGATCTTACGGGCCAGGGCCTCATATTGCGTCGCGATGGTTTCCCTGATGCCCTCGATGGCGCCCATAATGTCCTGCAGGGAAAGTTCCGCAGAGACGGTCGTGCCTCCCCCCGCAGCATCCGGGGAGAGGCCAGTAGCGCCAGGGGGCCCCCTGCCCTGGGTGTAGCGGTCCATGTTGTTGCTCTGGACCGCTCCCCCGCGCAGAGAAGCCTTGGTCTTGCGCCCCTCCGGACCCCCTTTGCCCGCCATGCGAGCGCAGTCTCTCAATGGGACCTCCGATCAAAAGGTGTGCGGGCGCCAGCAAAAGGACCACAAACTGCCGATGTGGGGGTCGGAGGCGTCAGGCCCACCAGTAGCAGATGGAAGCAAGCCTCGGGCAGAGGCCCAGGAGGCACCTCGCCACCTTGAGCACGCACGCCAGCCGATCTCCTGAAGGCCAAAATCGAAACCGAAAGCGCTGACTCGGCAACTGGCACCGCGCTGAGGCCGCTGTTGTTCAATTGCAGCCCGGCCCCACGGGTCACCTTCACCCCGGCCACCTCCGCCGGGTGGGTCCCAAAAGTTCCGACGACGACAACTAAGGATTCCCAGGTCCAATTAGAGTTTTAAAAAGAGATATATGATCAGCTGGTCTTCATCTCCCAGATTCCATAAACCAAATCAGGATAATCTCAGGATATATTCCGAGGAGCAGAAAGGGTCCGGGGAGCCCTGTGCTCACGCGACCATCTTAGATGCGCGCTAGGCTCCTCCCCTGCGAGCCGCTTTTGATCTGGTCCCTAGGGAGAAATTATGGTCGGTGCTAAAGGATCTTGGTCTCCCAACGTTTCTTCTTGATGTCCTGGTTCGCTTCCACACAGGGAACTTTGCACAGGTGAGGTGCGGGAAGAATGGGGAACTCTCAGCCCGTTTTCCTGTAACTCGTGGAGTTCGACAGGGATGTGTACTGGCACCTACATTGTTTAGTTTATATGTATATGGCCTTATTAATGAACTAAATAACCTTAAGGATAGCGATGCTCCGTTTTTGGCTTCTGGCAGGGTGCCCGCTTTGATGTTCGCTGACGACACATTGCTGTTGTCGCGGACCTCAACGGGTATCCAGCGGGTTTTGGGCGGTTTTATGGTTTTCTGTGCCTCGAGGGGACTGGAGATTAACTTGGGGAAAACTAAGTTTATGATCTCCAGCCCCCCTAGGCGCACCCGTCCGAACCCTTCATTAGCTGGGGTTCCCCTAGAAAGAGTCAAGACCTTTACCTACCTGGGAGTCACCTTAACTGAGCATTTTATATGGGATGCTCATGTAGCCAAATCTTCCCTGAGACTCTCGCAGATAGCGGGAGGAATTGGAAGATCACATAGAACTTCCATATTTAAGCCAATCACTCCTGCGCTGGAAATTTATAAAATTCAGGTGAGATCAGCGGCTTTATATGCTGCTGAACTGTGGGGCCACACAAATACATCCAACATGCAGAAGATAGAACATGCTTTTATGCGCGGGTTGGTTGGTCTCCCCCAGAGCACTCCCCTAACACCATTACGTTTGGACATGGATTTAGAATCTGTAAGTGACATGGCTGCCCTACGACCACTACTTTTCTGGAAAAGGCTGTGGTCTGTTCCTGAACTCACAACTTATAGAGGGGAATTCATAGCGGTATGGAGACAGTTAAATCTCAAGGAAATACCATGGCTTCTCCATATCAAAACTTCCCTGTACTTAGTCGGTCTATCCCATCTTTGGGCTACTCCGGCCATAAGTTGTGTGAGGATTCAGAAGTCAGAGATACGGGCAGCTGTAAGATCTTATAATTCTAAAAAAGTATGCTGCTCTATGGATCTGGGGAGGTTGACCTCTGAGTTCCTAATGGTGAAAACTGATTCTGCCTTTGAGGCATTCTTGGATTTAATCCAGCCTCCTTTAGCCAGAAAATTATATACTCAGTTGAGGCATGGGTCCCTGCCAATCGGGGCATTAACATCTAGTTGGGATAAAACAAAGGAGGGCACTTGTCCAGCCTGCAGAATCTGTCATGAAGATATTATTCACATTATGTTCTTTTGCCCAGTCTACCGCACAATCCGAAAATGTTGGCTTGTACCCCTACGCAAAAACTTGGGCCTTAGACAGTGTGCCCATGCATGCAGAGTCCTGACGTATGACACTAACCCTCCCATTGTTTATGCTGTTTCCCGTTTCCTATTCGGCATGTGGCGAAGAAGGTTGAGTTTTAACTGATGGAATGTTTGTACTAAGTTCTCAATGATAACGTAATGTTTAATAATTGTCTTAAATTAATTCTTATTTATGGTCTTACTTTTGTACGTGTAAATATTTTATTGTACTTTTATGGTCTGCCGACCGAAATAAAGTTATCTTGACTTAATAATAGTATTTCTGAAAGTTCTGTTGTTTGGTGAGAATAAACTTTGAACTATATGAGCATTTAGTATGAACTCTTCTAAGACTGTGTGTATTGGATTTCACTTAAGGGTTAGCCTGTAATGGAATAGGAATGACCCATAAATCACAACTATGTTGCTCACTGTAAGACATTGGAGTATTCGTTGAGGTGGGTGAGAACTCATTCAAATAATAATCGCAAACCTTGTCAGGGTGAATCACTAATGTCAGAGAATGAACCAGTACCTAGCATTTTTGTAGCTTGGCAAACAAGCATTAACTTAGAAGCAATATATAAAGTATGCATACAACAGCCAAATAGCTGAAACCCCCAAAAAGGTAAAATCCCAAACTAATTTATAAAAATAGAGTACATTTGAAAAAATAAATTGAAATCAAAATGACATAAATCCAATAAATAAAACCAGTAGTATGATTTTTTAAATTTTGAATTAAAAATAGGTCTAAAAAGCACAAAGTGACAACCATGTTTATCTGGTCACGGTAGACCGGGTCAAAGTCTGGGTCAAAGTCAAAAGTTACATCCGACCACAATGGAGTGCAGGTCAGAAGCGACCAAGTTAATCCCAGTTGAACCTGCTGACTTAGAAAATGTTATAGAGAAAAAGTGGTCATTGATGAGTCGGCAGCGGGGAAAGGTGGATCTGATGTGGGGCTCAATAACGGCAGGTGCTGATGAGTGGAGTCTTGGTGTGGTCGACGAAGGCGGGAAAGCTCCAAATGGGTGAAATCTATGCCCAGAGAGGCCTCAACGTACACTGGTTGCTGCTTGGCTTGGGTCCCTTTACGTACCAGTTGTTAAATGCCCTATCCCTCTTTATAGGCCCTCCTCTGTGGTTCTGGCCTTAACTCAGGTTCAGGCCCTTTACCAACTGGTATAGCCCTCAACAGTGGGCTATAAGGCTATAATATAAAATCCAACTTGATTATAAACTTTGGATTTTAAATTACTGTTAAGACAGCCATGCCACTGTAAAAAAAACGACTTTGGAGGTTTTTCACTGCCAGGACATGTAAGCCGTTAATGATACAGGTCCTACTTTTTAACTACCATGCACATTGCCCTATAGGCATTTATGGCTTACCTTAGGAGTGACTTATAAGAATTAATAAGGAAGGTTTAGGCTTTGCATGTTTACTTTGCCAGTTTAAAACACAGGCCTGGAAACATGTTATACAGTGCTACATTAGAGAGTGGCACAATGGGTGCTGCAGCCTACCAATAGCATTTAAATTAAAGGCCCTCGGTACATGTAGTGCTATATATTAGGGACCTATAGGTAAGAGAAAGGAAATGGAGACATAAATATGATGGGGAAAACAAAGGGTCTATAAAGCAAGTATAAAACAATACTGTAAATACTGTAAAGCAATCTGCAAGGCCAAATTAAAGGAATTGGTGATGAAGAATAAACAGACTGCTAATCCAGCAAGAGAAATATATAACATTCTAAACTCATTTCTAAAACCCAACGTGACTGGCTCTGGCTTCTCGCCTTTGAGGGAGCGCTCTGAAAAGCTTGCCCTCTTTTGCTGGAGAAAGTGAGCAAGATTTACGGATCCTTTGGGGAGGCACCAAGGGATTCAGACATTCCAAAATTACGAACAAGATCCAGTCAATCATAAGTAGAATTTGCGTCTTTCCCAAAGATGAGCATCAGTTGCATTCCATGGGTTGCAAGCTCAGGATCTCCATTAGAGCCAGCCCCAGTCCACATCCTGATAAGAGGATGAAATAATATACTATCTGCTTTACAGGTACTATGCAATACCTCCTTGGAAGAAGGTTGTATTCCGGAACCCTGGAAGCACGCGATTTTAAGGTCACTACTGAAAAAGCCATCTTTGGACCCAGACAAATGGGAAAACTGAAGGCCCATTTCGTTATTGCCTGAAATAAGTAAGATCCTAGAGAAATGGCTGAATTGCGCCCTTTCAAAAATTAAATTCCTGGACAGCAATAACCTGCTACATGGCAACAGAAGAAATGAGAATGACGATAGATCAAGGAGGGGTAGATGTGCTAATCCTGCTAGACTTGAGAGCAGCCTTTGACACCGTCTTCCACTCAGTCCTGAGAGAAAGGATGAAAGAAACAGGGATTTCAGGTCCTGCCCTAAAGTGGCTAACGGCCTTCTTAACAAATAGAAGTTTTCAAGTTAGTGAAAGCACTTTTTATGCCGACTGGATAGCGGCAAGCTGCCTTAAGTTGAGCGGAGACAAAACAGAGGTGTTGGTGGTGGGTAATAACCCTTCTCTCTGTGGCCAAGTTGCATGGCTTTCTTGACTAGGAGGAATCCTATGCCAAAAGACGGGGTAAAAGACCTAGGATTGATACTAGAGATAGACTTGACAATGCACTCCCAGGCCAAGAAAACAGCAGGGACCTGTTTCGGCCTGCTCATATCACTGAGAAAAACACTGAGATAGCAGCCATTGGAGTGTCGTAGGAGGGTGGTGCAAGGATTGATACATTCACGTCTTGACTATGGCAACTCCCTTTACATGGGGAGTCAAGCCTATGTCATAAAGAAACTACAGGTAATATGTAATGCGGCAGCTCAAGTACTCAGCACAATTGACGCTCGGATAACTAGACTGGTTACCCATCAAAAAATGCATAGAATTCAAAACCCTATGCATTGGACATCAGCTGAAACATGCACACATGCCTCAGACCCTACAATATCTCATTACCCCTTACACAACTGGAAGTGCATTGAGATCAAACAATCTCTCTCTCCTGGCAGTCCCAAGAATGAAGAGAGCTAGAGGGGGTGGAAGAACATTTGCTTTCCTCACGACCAAGCTATGGCACTCCCTTCCTGTACACCTCAGGTCCAACAATAACTTGTTAAGCATTAGGAGACAATTAAAAACACATCTCGTTAGGCAATGATCATAGCCCATGATCTTTCCTGATAAATTACCTCCTCTGTGACCCAGACAGTTCTCTAGATATCTTGGAGTCGTTCCGATACACCTATTAGGGAACTCATGTTAGTTATTAGGTTGGTCAGCACCGGGAAGCCCGTTGTGGGAAGCTGTCACACTATATAAAACCCTATAAATAAATAAAATAAATATAAATTAAATGTGCATATTAGTTGTCTGACATTTTTACCATGCTTAAAAGGGAGATCACAAGTACTCCACCACTGATTAGCAAGAGTCCTATGGTCAACAGAAATGGGTTTAGCTAAAGAAGGCAAAAATGTGGGGAATACTGCTCAAATCATGGTCAGTTCCAACAATGATAAACAAAATTGTCTAGAAAACAAATTAAGAGAATTAGAAGTTACACCAATTATGAAAAATCTTGTTTTACATTCAACATATATAGCTTTCACAATATTTATAAGGATAGAACCACATTAAAAATGACATAGTTTTAAATAAATATTTTCACTTTACATTATCACTCTCTTCGCATCTAAAGCCAGAAGAACAAGAGAGAAATTATACAAATTCTCAGAAACTAAAATATGACTTATTAGTCCAGTATAGTATGATGAAAGTCTCCCTTTCATAACCCCTGTTTGATCAAAGTAATATAGTTTCAAACCTTAGAAACTATGGGTCACATTTATCAAAGTCAGGATTTGCGAATCCTAAATAGCGAATTTTAAGAGATCGCTATTTAGGACTCGCAAATCCCTATGCATGTAGGAATTGCAAAAAAAATTGTGATTCCTACATATTCCTTAATTGCTAGTCGCAAATTGCGAATCGCAATTAAGGAATAGCTACCCATTCATTCCTATGGGCCTAGAGGCCCATAGGAATTAATGGGAATTGCATGCGCAATTTGCGAGTACCAAATTGGCACTCACAAATTGTGCATGCAATTTCAAGGGTGCAAGGGTGCCAAAAGGACACCCTGTTGCGCCCCTGAAATTGCCATGTTACCACATGTTGCGCACATACATGCCCTAAGGGCATGTGTGTGTGTAACATGAAACTTTGAAAAATGCACTTTAGTGCATTTTTCAAAGTTTTTGCAGATTACCATCAAGTTCAAATTGATGGTAATTTGTGATCCCTAATTGCAAATTCGCAATTTGAAATTGCATCATGCATGGTTTTTAGGGAATCGCATTCAGCTCATTCTCTGACAAGTGCTAATGGGGCCCCCCTTCAGTGTCTGCACCTTTAAAGGTAAATCACACCCAAGGACAACCAATCTGTGGAATGAACAGGCCACAGAGAAACCTCTTAACAGGTTATGAACATAAGACTCATACCCCCTCATGGATCTCAGAACACCATAGTGTTTGTGCACTGGAGCAATCAAATAGGCACTGGTACAACTACAAAAAATCCACCCTGCAAAACTCGAGGAAGAAATGTGTTTATTCACATGATCTTAGGTTCAGTTTCATTGAGGAGCAGTACATCTGAAGTGAAGACCAGTGATATGAATAGACCCAGAGTGTGTAGTCTCTTCTAGAGGACAAAATGGACACTGTCATCTCCACAAGCAGACCCAGACACTACAGGAATACTCTTTTAACCTCAAAGCAGACATGCGGAGGCAAGGGAGCACAGAGAGGGAGAGAAATGCAATTGTGATTAGAGATGGAGAGATAAGGTGAAGCCATCTGGCAAGTATTAAAAGTACATGCTAAAATACAATTCTACACACTACTTAAAAACAGCAAGCAATTTAGTGTTTCTTGGTGCTATTCAGGCAGTGCTGTGCCTCTTTCGGCTTTCCCCGGGTCCAAGTCCTTCCCTGGTTCTGGGTAGTCTCCTAGGGTGTGCAGCAGAGGTGAGAATTATGTTTAGGAGCCGTTTTTAAATAAAAAAAAGTCAAAACCATTCCAGTCTCCACACCCATGCTTCTACTACTGGAGCATGAAACAGAAAAGGGGATAGGCAGCATCCTATTCACTTGCAACAACACAGTTCTAGCTGAATCTCAATTCAAACACCATTTACTGTGGCATAAGCAGCAGGCAGTTCATCTGAGAAATGTGCCCTATGTTCAAGCAGTAGCAAACTATTTTAAAGTCAAGAAAGCAACAAAATAAAATTCCAAAAATAATTTATAATCATGAAATAAACAAAGAAACTTTAATGAGCAAAAAACACCCAAACCGTTTGCTGTTGACTGGGACTCGGGTGCAATTTTAAGCTGATTGCAATGGAGTGGCGGTTTTGTAAGTGAAAGGGGGTCACACCAGTGACAGTTTTGACCTTCTGGCTTAGCCGTTTTTCTGGAGCTCCAAGCCTTTTAGCAAGATAGAGCACCAAAAGGTTTACAAAGGACAAAGCAGGATTTCATATCCACAGGGATTGCTTCACCGCTGGAGTGATGTGCTGCTGGCCCCGGTTCAAGCTTTTACAGTTAGATTTGGTCAGACTTTCAATAGATTGCAGTGAGGTAGCTGCTCTACTACTTAAGAAATCCTGACCCAGGATCAGGTTGTCTTCGAATGATTTAGCACCGGTTGCCCCACGAACATGCGGTGCACTAAGGGTGATGGAGGCGGCCCTCTTCTGTCCACGCTCAGGTCCCCAAGCGAGCGGCTCTGCACACCGGTCTAGAGGCCAGCTATTCAAGGTTCCAAGGCACTGCAGTACCATTATGACTTAGAGGCGCTCAGTCATAATCCCATAGATGGTATCGTCACCCCAATGGATCCTTAGCCCAGCACATACACCAAATGTGTGAACCTACAGTTCGTCTCATACTGAGCATGATTACTATCGCAAACCAACCTGTCTCACGATAGTCTAACCCCAGCTCACGTTCCCTATTAGTGGGTGAACAATCCAACGCTTGGTGAATATTCTGCTTCACAACGATAGGAAGAGCTGACATCGAAAGATCAATAATCAATGTCGCTATGAATGCTTGGCCGCCACAAGCCAGTTATCCCTGTGGTAACTTTTCTGACACATCCTGCTTGAAACCCAAAACGTCAGAAGGATCGTGAGGCCCCGCTTTCAAGGTCTCTATTCATGCTGAAAATCAAGATCAAGTGAGCTTTTGCCCTTCTGCTCTGCAATAGGTTTCTGTCCTCCCTGAGCTCTCTTTAGGACACCTGTCTTATCATTGGACAGGTGTTCCACCCTAATCAAACTCCCCACCTGCCTTGGTCCCTGGAGCGAGTCGTGCTTGGAGTCAGAAGCTGGAGCCCCACGTGGCTTGCCCCTTTGCCTCACCAGTAAGTGATAAAACAATCATTCTTAGTCACTTTTTTGGTTTTCAAAATCCTCGAGAGGGGCAAGGCTGCAAGCTGTACCTGGATATGGCTCCACGAGGCAAGAAATCTTTTCCATGAGGACCCGGTGAATCCTTTTTCTTTGTCACTAAAATCTTCAAGCATATCAAACTGGATATACTGCCCACTCAGGGTGCACCCTCCATGGGGAAGCCTCAACACCTTGTTCAGGTTCTCCAAAGGGGAAACAATGACCAAGTCCCAGTCCATTCTAGGTGCTGGAACACCACTCTGGCAACTCAAGCAGCCCTCAGCTCCACAGTGCGGGCTTTTAAGGAACAGGTATCTTTCCAGCTTGGAGTACAGTCCACATTGGTCAGCTCATCCTTCTTGGAATCAGGAATCTGTCTGCCTTTTGTGGTCCTGTTACAACAGCAGGAAGCCAACCACTTGACCCTTGAAGAGCTGTTCCAGTCCCTGGGTGCCAGCGGATTCAGGTGTCCTTGAGTCTTCATTCTTGCTGCTTTCAGGCAGAATCTTCTTTCTCCAGGCATTGCCTTTCCTGGTTCAGTAAGGAAGGGGTGGTGAGTTGTTAGTATTATCCTGTGCTATGGCCAGAGATTGGAGAATGCCCTACAACCAATCTGGACAACTTTTTCATAGAATACTCACCCCTGTTTAAAGCGATTAATTTATTTATTTACCTAAGATCTTCTCTGAGTCTCTCCTCAAAAATGCCTCTAGCTTTTCTCTGATTGCAGGAACCTTGTCACTCCTTTTAGCCACTCTCCTGTTAGATGTTAGAATTGATATTCCTTTATACTGGGAGTGAAGACAAGAAGTCTAAGGAGACTTAGGCCCAGATTTATAAACATTGTGTGCTGGGTTTGCATCCAAAAAGTGACACAAACCAGTGAAATTTGTTTTAATCTACTTTCCAGACTAAAACTTGTTTTGAGCTGGAAAGTTGCCTGAAAGTAACGCAAAGCAGAGTGAAGCAGTGCTTTGCATTTCTCTGCATCAAGGGGGCGATGCATAGGTGGTACATGGGCATTCCCATGCAACCATCCATGGTTTTTGATGCAAAACCCTATGTACTAACAATAGTAAAAAGGGTTTGGCACCCAAAAATATTGCCACTTAGGAGCAGGCATTAAAAGGAGAAATGCTTTTATTTCTCCCAACTTTCCCCCTTTGCATGTGTGTTGTAATGTACAGCAGATATCCAAAGTGGGAAAAGTTTTAAAGTTTATATAGGCATATTATTTTGTAGAGCAAGGGTATCCTTCCAGTAAAAAACCTATGCTAGATATCATGCATACTCCCTTACACGTCGTGGTTACGGCGTTCTCAGCCCTTCACCGCCACCTATCAAGCTAGCCTGGCTGATGAAGGGTGTTACCAAAAAACCGGTCCCAAGTTCCTTGTTTCCGGTTAAGGGAAGACCTGGCTTGGCAGTTCGGTCTGGACTGTTCACATGAGGGACAGGGTCAAGACTGATTTGCATATAGCTGAGTCTGAACTGAAGTGGCGAAGTGAGCTAAAGAATAATGATGGATTCAACGCAGATCTGTGACTGGGGGTGGGTGTCTGAAAAGTTTCAGTGCTCCGTCCATCATCTCCTTTTAGAAAGTTGCCATTGTCCTGCCCTATTTGGTGCCTGCAGCCAGTTCCTTCAGTCACATGATCGGGTGTAGTTGGCAGTTGCACTTTGTTTATTCCTCCCAGACAGCCACACAAAAGAGGGATTAGGTGTGCTTGGATGAGCCATCAGCTGGCAGGATAGGGGATCGGAGCTGGGCACAGCCCACTTGTAACTGAGCAGACTGTGCCTTGCCTTAACACAAAGGACTTGTTACCAGTGCATTATTCATGTAGCCAGCTTGGAGCCAGGGCAGGGGAGGCAGGACACTTGAAGGACGTCAAAGGGAATTCTCTAGAAACCTTTCCTACTTCAAAGTGGACACATGATATAAATATTGGACCCTCAGACCCCACTCCAGTACTCACCGGTACCTGCGGATGCTACAGTAGAAGGATTGCTGTCCTGCTTTGCTGCCAGAAGGATTGACACTCCAATGCTCCTCTACTCTGCTGCTCTGTGGCCTGCTGTCCTGCTTGCTGAGAAGGAAGACTGGACCTGCACCCTTCATCCCAGGCTGAAGTGACTCCAAGAGTCAGAAGGCTGACTTCTTGTTTTAAGCTACTGAGACATAACAAGTTCCATAGTCTCTGTAACTGCCCAGCTAACCTGCAACTGGACCTACAACTGGACCTGCAACAGGACGTTTCTGAGCCATGCTGGCCTCTGATGTAGTGAGTTCCTTACCCACAAGAGGTGCCCCTCAGGTCCTGGATCCCTGTTGAGGCCTCAGTTGAGCTCCTTTCCAAAGACTGGGACCATTCGAGCAAAGAACTTGACACCTGCGGTGTCCGCCAACACGAAGTTCTAGCTAACCCAACTGTTCGCACCACAATGACCGCCAATGGTACCTGGCATTGCAAGATCTGCACTTAGTGCTACATTGTGAAGCTCCAGCAGGAACGTCCATGATGCCCGACAGGATCCTCGTGCTACAGCAACGACCGGTCGTGACGCCTGACCTGCTCATCGCGCTACATCAACGACTATCTGCGACACTCTCCCTGCTCTTCGTGGCCCCTTCCACCGTGAACAGAACTCTTTGAGCTGGACTTTGAAGGGTTTGACTAACCTGGTCCCTGTATCTGGCCCGCGCTCCATCATGGTTGGCCTGAACTTGTGACTTTAACCTGGTCTCGCACGACCAGATAACCGCAAGTGGTGCTTTCTGCTTTTAGGTGCTCTGCTTACCTGAAATCTTTAAAATTGCATATCTCCTGTTCTACTGATTGGACCTTTGTCATTTTTGTGTCAAATAATTTATTAGAATGTATTCTATGTTTCTAAATTAGTGTGGGATTTTTAATGTGTTGTGTTTTGCTTTCACTGTATTACTGTTTGAAGTTCTGCGTGAATACTTTACTCATTGCCTCTAAGTGAACCCTAACTGCTTTTGTGTCAAGCTACCACAGGGTTAAGCGCACGTTAATTTGGAGTTTGCTTGTGTTTCACCATGACAGAGATTGTGGTTCCTGCTTGGGTAGGGTTTCAACCGCTCACCCGCTTCAACCAGTAACCCAAATGCCAACATTGGTGTTTAACAGTAAGATTTAGATTCATGTTTGCGCAGTGCCATACAAAGAGTTTGTGTTACACTAAAATCCCGGATAAATGATTTGATACCATGTTGAATACTCCTTTATTTGCCTTTTTGCTTTTTTCAAATTTCCTCTCATTCTACTTGACTGTTGTACCTAAAACCATACCTGCAAGGATAGAGTTTCAGCTAGATTATACATGGATGCCTACACTGTTGCTGAACCCAAAGAGTTCGGCATGGAGAGGGAACTTCTAGCCAAGAGCAACACCAAAAAGCCAGGCCTCCAAAAGTCGCTGATTGCCTAGGTGGAAGTCCACCAGTCATTAGTTACAGTAACAGAAGGAGATGATGTGGGAAGGCAGGGAGAGGATTTGGATACCAGTACTGAGATGCAGCATTCAGCTGGGGAGGTTGACCTGTCTTCTGAGTTGAAGCTCCCTGCCAGAGTGAGAGCAGTGTTTCTGCCCAAGGTCTGTCCCCAGAGGATCTGGTGGACAGGAAATCTGACAGGCAGTTTAGATTGCAGATGGCCAAGCTTAAGATGGAAGAAAAGAGACTGGACACGGAGGCTGAGAGCAGGGGCGTAACACAGGCCCCCGCAGCCCCCGCGGTGCGGGGGGCCCCCAAGCTCCAGGGGGCCCCCTCAGAAGAGTACTCAGGACGGACGCAGGCAGCTTGTGCAGTATTATTACAACTCTTCGACACAATGTAAAATATTCAACCTTGAAATGCAGCCGGATTAAAAGAAAAATAACCTCTGCAATGAGGCCCCTTCGAAAACACAGCAGTTGCTGCGTTTTAGACAGCAGCCTGCAGAAGCAGGGGGGCGGTTTGTTCAGGGTATGACCTCTGACAGGGAGGCACGATAGACCACGTGACGTGCATGAAAAGTTAACCCCTCTCAGCATTGTCTCTGCATGCCTGCTGGGATTCTGACCTGACTAGAGAAAAAGAGCGGGCAATTCCAAAGAGGGACAGAAAGTCTCTCTCTTTGCCTGTAGCCTGTCTGAATCTTTCCGACACACAGGAAATGGAACTGAATCTTTCCCCAGACATGACACCCTCTTTAAAACTTTGGTATGGGTAAGTTTTGCATTTCTTTCACTTATGCACTCTAGCAGAAAGGGAACCATTGGACAACTTTCATGGTATATTGCAATGAGTAATAAATACAACAAAAGAAATGTTTGAAATGCATAGTTAGTCCTGCAAGCTCGATGCCAGAAATCCTTGCATGTTAAAGTTTGGAGCGCTAATGTACATTTTAACAACAACAATCGACTACACTGTCAGGATGATAACTGCAATTGGTGTTTTAATGTATTCCCAGAACATCAGGTATTACTTTCACACTTCAGAATTGTTGCTTGCACACCTATAAATGGTGCCAGTGGGCCCTATTATGTGTAACACAATCAACCACTCAAACTTTTAATCCAATCGCACTTTGAATTTCTGTTTTACCACAAACATCATGCCTGTAAAAATCAGTTAATGTAAGGTACTGTTACGTGAAATCAAGTACAGCTCTAATGCCTGCTACATGACCTAATGCCCCTTGGTAGATTTGCACACCTGTCCCTGCTAGCAGTATGTAGATATTTTGTGAGGGAGTCTTGAAATGATGGCTTCGTAAAATCGTAAATCCGGTATTTCTAAAGCGCGAACTACCCACCCTATTGGTCTCAAGGTGCTGGGGGCCATCGTGGAAATAAAGTGAGCTATTGCCCAGAGTCGAATGGTGCTGCCGCCGGAGCTGGGGATCGAACCGTGAGCCCTGTGCTCCGAAGTCAGCTGCCCGGGCCACTGTGCCACACCCCTCCCTCTCCTCTTCCTGTCCCTCTATTTTGTAAATGATAGTGAGGTTTGCACAGTTGTCATCTACGGTATTTGTTTTGTAAAGGTGAGCTTCAGCACCTGAAAACACGATGATAGTGCGCTCTACAAATTTGCATGATATATCATTTACTTCCAGTGACCTACCTGTTTTAAGAGCAGCTCATGTTTTGTGCAAAGTGTTGCACTCATCTCCTACCATTCTCTACCTATATTGTGAGGGAGAGTTCTCCTGCTACTTCATATAACTATATGAAGGACACCTGCACAACTCATTTCTGTGATGCACCATGTTGTGGGAGAGATGCCTGCCCAACTGATTTCCATGGATCAGCTGCTTTTCCTAAGAGTTATTTTTAGGGTCCAGCCTGTGAGAGCATGTGCCTCGCTTACGAGACACTCTTGTATAGAGAAAAGGGCTTGGAGCCCGCCAGTTTCTTACCAAGTGTCGGCTTGCGTGGCACTCTTCTTTACAGCCCAGTAATTCGTCACTACATGCCTAACATAATTTCCGTTAATCTCTGTGGAGCAGGGACCAAGAACTGATTGATTCAACTTAATCAGTGTCCGTCCGCTGCTCCTGACGTGATTGAGGTACTATTTTGTTCTTTTTAACTTTTAGTGCCCTGCAAACAGACGGCGTATGACTGGCAAAAACATACCCAGCAGGACAAATAAAATGGCAAAAGTTCAATTTCTATAGTTAACTTTATTTTATTTTGCCAAGTCTTCTTTTCTCACTTTGCACTCATGTTTTATATTATTTTTGATCATGGGCGCTATTCTAAAAAAAATTAGGATTACGTTATTGCAAAAAGACATCCTTTCTTTCTTATGTGAAACTTCTGAAATGATGTTTTAACACATAATCATGCAGTACACCCAAAGCCACCACTCTCAAATCCGCCCCACTCAATTTAATCCACACCAGACCAATCCAATCCAACCCACTCTAATCCAAATCACTCTCCTCAATCCAAACCCCTCACCCCAATCAAATCCACTCCAAACCTCCACACTTCAATCCTCCCAACCCGTCCCACTCTAGTCTGCCCCACTCCAATCCATAACACTCTGTCACACTCCAAAACAATCTGCCCCACTCCAGTTCAAAACAATCTGCCCCTCTACAATTTGCTCACTCCAAACTGCCCCACTCCAATCCAAAACAGTCTCCTTCATTTCAATCTGCCTCACTCCAATCCAAAACAATCTGCCCCACTCTAATCCAAAACAATCTGCCCTACTCCAAAACAATCTTCCCCACTCCAATCCATCCCACACCACTCCCAAACAATCTACCCTATTCCAATCTGCCCCACTCCAATCTAAAACAATCTGCCCCAATCCAAAACAGTTTGCCCCACCAGTCTGCCCCACTCCAATCCAAAATAATGTGCCCCACTCCAATCCAAAATAATGTGCCCCACTTCCATCCAAACAATCTGCCCCACGTCAGTACAAACAATCTGCCCCACTCCAATCCAAAACAATCTGCCCCACTTCAATCCAAACAATTTGCCCGCTCGAATCCAAAACAATCTGCCCAGTCCAATCCACCCACACCAATCCATAACAATCTGCCTACTCCAATCTTCCCCACTCCAGTCTGCCCCACTCCAATTCAAAACAGACTGCCCCACTTTAATCCACCCACCTCAAATATAAAACAATTTGCCCACTACAGTCCACCCACTCTGATCTGCCCTACTATAATTTGCCCCACTCCAATCTAACTCACCCCAATTCACCTACTCAATCCCAATTCACCACACTTCAGTCCACCACAATCCCCACACTCCAATTCAATCCACCCCACACCAATCCAATCTACCCCAATCCAATCCAATCCACCATATCCCCATCCAATCCACCCCACTCGAATCCAGCCCACTTCAATCCACTCCAATCCAAAACAATCTGCCCCACTCCAATCAATCCCACTCCAACTTTCCCCAATCCAGTTGAAAACAATTTACCCTACTCCAATCTGCCCCACTCCAATCTAAAACAATCTGCCCCACTCCAATCTGCCCCAATCCCAAACAGATTACCCCACCTGTCTGCCCCGCTCCAATCCAAAACAATCTGCCCCACTCCAATCCAAAACAATTTGCCCCACTCTAATCTGCCTTACTCCAGTCTACCCCACTCCAGTCTGCCCCACTCCAATCCAAAAGAGACAGCCCCACTCTTATCCACCCCACTCCAATCTGTCCCACTCCAGACCCCTCCACTCCAGTCCCCCACCCCAATCCAATCAAATCCACCTCACCCAATCCACCCACACTCCAATGTGCCACAATCCAGTCCACCCCACACCATTCCAGCCCAATCCAATCTACCCAACTCCAATCCAATTCACCTCATTCCAATTCAGCCAACCCCAATCCAATCTGGTCCACTCTAATCCAAAACAATCTGCCACACTCCAATGTGACCCACACCAATGTGCCCCACTCCAATCCAAAACAATCTGCTCACTCCAATTCAAAACAATCTGCCCCACTCCAATCCAAAACAATCTGCACCACTCCAATCTGCCCCACTCCAATTCAACAGAATCTGCCCCACTCCAATCCAAAACAATCAGCCCCACTCCAAATTCAAAACATTCCACCCCACTCCAATCCAACCACTATACCCTAATCCAATCCACCTCGCTCCAATCCAATCCATCCCACCCAAATCCAATTTACCCCACTCCAATCTAATCCACCCCACTCCAATCCACCCCACCCCAATTCAATCCACCTCAATCCAATCCACCCCTATCTGTTCAACCCACCTAATCCAATCTACCTCAATTCAATCCACTTTATGTAATCCAATCTAATCCACCCCACTCCACTTAATCCAACCCACTCTATCCCAATCCAATCCACCCCAATCTACTCCAGTCCAGTCCACCCCACTACTTCAGTCCAGTCTACCCTATTCCACCACACTTCACTCCATTCTGCACCACTCTACGGTAGTGCACTCTGACACTGCACTCTACGACACTCTCTGCCACTGAACCAGTGAACTCTACTCCCCTCTACTCAACTCAATGACACTCTACTCTCCCTACTCCACTCTACTCCAACAAATACAATGTACTGGACTCTACTCCCCCCCTCTTCCCCCCCCACTTCACTCTAGGACATCCCTGCCACTAACTTGTAGCCACGCTGGATAGCAGCCACACTGGCATACAACATGGCAAAACCGCATTACCAAAGCCAATCGCTTTTGTATAGGCAAGACCTATTGGCTTTGCCAGTGCTTGTATTAGTTGCTGTCTATATTGTGCCTTTTTTGTCATATTCTGAGGAAAGCTTGCACTGCATCTGCCAATGTTTCTATGTTTGAAGAAAACTTGCAAAGGTACTTTTGTGTTTTACCTCTACTGCTTGTGTGAGCGAAGCTTCTAGTCCTGCTGCCTAAGGTACATCTCTTCTCTGTGTGATTAAATCTCACCTTCTAGCCTGTGTTCTATCTGGTTTGTGTTGCCAAGAAGCCTGCAATGCTGCTATCTGTGCAGTACAATTACTGCATATGAGTTATGCTTAAAATGCTGTTGCTTCTGTCCCTTGCACCCTATGAGAGAAACCTTATTTGTTGCTTCTTTTACATTCTGTTGCAAATATTTAAGTGATTTCTTTGCCCCCACACCATTGAGCTATACACTCAACCACAGTGTCATAAGTAATCTGGGTGAGAAATATACACTCAACCACAGTGGCATACGTATTCTGGGCGAGAAACTGACTTGACTGGGCTGAAGGACAACAGTGATGGACTGCAGAGAACAAGTTGCGAGAGAAGAACAAACACAATGCTGTCAAGGAAGAGGCAGGACAACAGGCAAAGATTGGAGGAAATAAATCAAAGTGGGAGAGGAAAGGAAAATGAAGTGACCCCTTGATTCGATAGACCTTTGCAACTACCACACTATTTCTCTCCTTCCAATTTCAAAATAAGCTTTAGATTTGGGCATCTTGGTCTCAAATCAGTATCGCATAGCACAGCATGGCCTCCCCCATCATGTATATGCAGACTTTCTTCCACACTATAGAATGGGACTGATAGTGCTGTTGAATCTGGGTAACCTGAGAGGAGAGGTGTATGCTGGCTGTTCGTGTCCACATTCTTTTAGATCTGGTGGCATCATTCACAATTAACATCTGTCATAATGGATTTGACAGAGGTGGGTATTCAAGGCAGTCTAAACCAACATTGCTAAGTCAGTGCCTTGACTACCTAACCATGATTGAATTTAACAAAATCTCAGCAGCCTTGGTTTCCCAGTTTTGCTTGCTGTAAGAACTTGGAGTATTGGTTGAGAGAGTGAAAACCCACCTCAAATAATAATCACAAGCCTTATCAGCATAAACCACTGGAGTCACTAAATAAACCTATGCTTAACTCTCTGATAGCTTGCCACACAACAGTCATTCTTACCTTTGAGGTAATGTGTAAAGTATTTATGCAGTACTCAAACAATAATAAAGTGAAAACACAACAAAACAAAAATCCCAAGCCAATTTAGGAAAATATAGTAAAGTTTAATAAACAAGACTATACCAAAGCGATAAAAGTCCAATAAGTAGAACCGGAGATACGAATAAGCGTCAATCGTGGGCATCTGATCGTGTTAGACCAGTTCAAAATCAAAAGTTAAGGATGACCGTGATGGAGCATGGGTCAGAGGCAGGGACTAGGTTCCTGCCAGTGGAAGGTTTACCTTCTGACTTAGAAAGTAAACCTTCTGACTCAGAAAGTTTTATGGGGAAAATGTGGTCTCTGAAGAGTCATCGGCGGGGCAAGCTGGATCTGAAGTGGTGTTTGATGACGGTGTGTTGCTTATGAGCGGAATCATGGTGCGATTGTCGACGAAGGCGGGAAAGAGAGCGGGCGAAGTTTGAAGGCCATGCCTCGGAAGGCCTCAAGGTTGATCGGATGCTGTTTGGCATGGTGTAGCCCTCTACGTTCAGACTTAGAAACGTTTCTAGAAGTCATATCTCCTTCAATGGGGCAAACAAGAAAGTCGAGACCGACAGAAGGGGGGTTGGGAGCACACTGCCTCACATCCCAGCACGACTGGCAATTTGACATCAATGACAGAGCTCGGTCTGTCAGTCCTCCAGGCAGAAAGCCGCCAGAAAGTTTCTGAGTCCCACTTCTTGCAGTTTAGGGACAGGAGGAGTAGACTTTAACACCAGCCAAGGGTCTGTGCATAATTAAATTAATTTACTATTGAATGGTCACCATTTGTGAATGCCTTGCACTTGAAAATGAGCCATTTACCTATGTACAACTACCAGTCTAGCTTCAGATCATGCTGTAGCTTTGAGACTACTACCTCACACGTCGTAAACAATGCCCTCCTAATCCCAGATGAAGTTACCCCTGCCTCCTGATATTTCTGGACCTCTCAGCTTCCTTCAACACACCGATGATACACAGTTTTATTTGAAAGTCTCCTCCACTTCTAACATCCAGTGCCTCAAACACTGCCTGCATATCATGCAAAGCTGGATGCCCAGCACCTAGCAGAAGCTCAACCCAACCAAGATAGAATTTCTGTTGTTTGAAAAAGCACCCAAAAGCAATGTGCAATTTCAAATCTTGCATACTGTACATTTCCCCTACAAATACTTGGGAAAGAATATACGTATAGCGCACAGCATTAATGTTTCGTCATAGCTGAGGGCCATCCCCCCTAAAATTATCATTCTGGCTATGGGCCTGCGGAAAGCTCCTGATTGTGTCCGGAGGGGGCCCCTCCACGTACCTTGCAGGGGGGCCCCCTCACGTTTCGTTACGCCACTGGCTGAGAGAGCCTTGGAGGAGAGGAGAATGGCTCATGGGGAACACTTGCCAGGGCAACCTGACAGTTTACAACTGCGCGCACAGACACTGCAGTGGCAGGTCTGAGACACATTTACAGGGCTACTCCTGTGGGTGGCACAACCAGTGCTGCAGGCCCACTAATAGCATTTGATTTACAAGCCCTGGCACACTCAATGCACTTTCCTAGGGACTTATCAGTAAATCAAATATGTCAATCAGGGATGACCAATCATAATAACAATTTACACAGGGAGCACTTGCACTTTGACACTGATCAGCAGGGGCAAAGTGCCCAAAGCATATAAGCCAGCAGAACGAATTCCATCACACAGTCAAAAATGCAGGCGGTAGAGGCAAAAAGTCTGGGGAAAACATGCCAAGGATGCCACGTCTAACAGTAACACGCATGCATTGCTTTATTCATCTTTACTAGATTGCGCTGCGCTGCGCTGCGCCGCTTTGTCAAACCGCACTTTCATGAACAATACCACTTACGATACACATGGTAGCTGGCCAGATGAGACCTCTTAAAAGGTAATTTACAATCGAAGGTACTGCGTAGAAAGAGTATCTGCCTTCAAATAACTATGGGTTAGGTAGTCTATGAAACTGGGTTGGGAATACAATGTAGACAAAGCTATTGTGCCATATTTTAAAAATACAAATGCCTTAGCCCATTTCAAAGCCAGGCTCTAAATAAATTATGTATTTGGAGAACGTGTTTAAAAAAAATGCTGCCCGAGGTACTTGTGTTCGCTTTGTGTCGTGCAGAAATATTGGGGTTTCTCAAATGTAAAAAGTATGGTAGTAAATCAAAACACATTTCTTAGATGCCTACTGAACCTGAGAGGAGCTGCCCATTAGTTCTGGTATGCTTTGAACAGGGTATTGGATGCATAGAGAACAGATTAAAGTTAAGCCGAGTTTTATTTTGGCTAAGGCTTTGGATTGGTAAGTAGGGCGCTACCTAAAGAGTTCTGTGTGAATTAGGATTGAAAACGACGCAGGAAACGTGGGATGATGAAAACCAGTAGTATTCTGTATTACAAAGCAGAAACTCCAACGCAGCTCAGTAGCAAACAGCATACACAGCTACTGTCTTCACAGCTCCTCATTCTACTTCCCATTCTAAGTTTAGATAACTCCGCAGAACAATGGAATACTAGCATCTCAAACATAAACAAGTCCCCCCTTAAAGGAGAAACCATTTAACCATACAACGTGGTTCCACAATCTGCTCCGATAAAGACTGTGGTCAATTGTGTTAGCACCCTGAACTCCTTTCTGGTACTTCCAGTGCAAGAATAAAGACCAGGCATGGACTGCTGTCAAAATGCAGAACAAGTGGTGTACCAAGAGCGAGGGTGCTTAAAAAAGTGGAAAAAAGTGTGGGGGGCCTGGAGGGACTTTAGAGGGGTGTAATGCTCCAGCTGTTTTAGATAGTTTTCCAGCTTAATGGGCTTGGTGGGCATGTTGAACTGGGGCCCTGAGCCTGAGAGGTGCTGACAACAGCATGACTAAATGTGATGGACATTTGATGGATACCAAATATTACAAAATAGAAGAGACAAGGGATTGAGTCTTCTCTGACTCCCTTACCAATATTTAAGTCTCACACAACAGAGAAAAACTTGATAACAAAAACAGCTCTACTGTACGCTAGATAGGGGAAAATCAAAAGATGTCTTAATACTGCCCTCACACACTTGGCAGTGTCATGCTTCATCATTGGGCCGCATCATACATCCAGGTGCAGACCAACACTCTGGATGGAGCGCAATTTTTTAGTAGGAAGATGAAGAATAGTGGTGAGGGTAGAGTGTAATAAAGAAAGGCAAAAACGAAACACAAAAGTGTAACGAAAATCAAAAAGGAAAACAAATGTTCTCCTGGAAGAAGGGACCAAGAGAGGTGCAGATATAATTGTAAAACTGCCTAGGGGTTAATCCGCAATTTTTAATTATTTTGTCAACCTCTGGCAGGATTAAATCCATTTGATGGATACCGCCTGACTGATATTCTGCTATGTATGTAACTTGATAACGTACGTATGACTTGTACAAACTGTATGATGCAAAAGCAATAAAAATATATATATATATTTTTTTTTTAAAAGACTAAATCCCAGAAGTCTACATGGGCTCTGCAAATGACCTTCTCGCTAGGCTATATCTTGCTATACCTGAGTCTTTCCCAACAACAAAGTCAAGCAATAGTTGCAAGCATTGCATTAGCCCATCCACCTGAATTACTCACTTTGCTGCAGATGTACTAAATATTATAGCAATGCAGTGCCGCACCCAAAGTTGCTGCGCTGCATTGCCCTTAAAGGCGAGAGCAGTGGAGAGCTATATTTGCTAAATAAGGACAGTGGTGTAACAACACTTGAGGGAGCCCCCCTGCAAAGTACATAGAGGGGGCCCCCCACGGCCCGGGCCGGCCCACCACACCACCTACCACTTAGCACCACAGCCCAAAAATCTGATCTATTTTGATTTGAAACCTCCAACAATTAATGAAATGCTTCTATGTTGTCTTGATCAAAGTTCTAATAAGAAAGTGGGAAACACTCTTAACATATAAAATACCCCATTTGTAACATTGCCAAGAGTAGATTATTTAACTGATACAGCAATCAGAGCAATGCCAAGGAGCGATCCTATTGTCTCAGGAACTGCCTATTGCTAAAGAACAACCATGAAGTGTCTGAGTTAGAATTTATATTGATGGACAAATCTTGGAACTTGGAAAGTCTAATCTAAACCTGCAATTTCACAGACTCAACTGACAATATACATGAGTACACAAACTATAAAACATTATCCTGCCAACTCCAAGAGAAATAAACGCAAACTATGTGCATGCCAAACACTTGTGACTGTCAAGCGTTGTGCATGATAATAACGTCAACAGAGGCAATTTCAATTTCTACCATCATGTCTTTATGAGTAAGCAAGACAAAAACAGGCAAGCAAGAGGCTGAGGATAAAAACTGCTTGGATGTTTCAGAACATTGATGCAGGTGTTTTTCAGTTTGAAGTTATTATTTCTATTGTAAGCAATGCTAATTACAAGATTTAAGGCCTACGCATTACAAGCAAGTGCAATCAACACCATAAACAGCACAGAATGTAGAATAAAAACAAACCATATCAGCAAGTACCTAATTACAGAATCTATACAAACTGTAGTTGGTAAAGCAAAGGAAAAAGTGTAAATACTTTCAAAGTGCATAGTAAAGCAATCACAGTCCAGCAATATACACAAAAATAAAGTATGTTTTGTAAAACAATCCCCCTTTCTTCTTGCATCAAGGTGACCCAGGGTCTTCCCATGTGTCTTTATCTCCAGCGTTTTCCCATGTTTGTGTCAATCCATGAATCCTAGTACAGGTGTCTCCCAGTGTCCGTTTATGTTGACCAGTGTCTATGTCATCCAGTGTCTTCCCTTGTCTGTATCTCCTAGTCTTTGTGTCTCCCAGTGTCTCTTCGAGTCTCCCAGTGTCTGTGTCTTCCAGTGCTTGTGTCTCCCAGTGTTTTCCCAGGTTTGTGTCTATCCAGGAATCCCAGAGTAGGTGTCTCCCAGTGGCTGTGTATTGCAGTATTCATGTCTCTAAGGCTCTTCCTCTTTGTATGTCTTCCAGTGTTTGTGTCTTCCAGTGTCTTCCTTTGTCTGTGGTTTCTCAGTGTTCGTGTCTCCCAGTGTCTTCCTCTGTCTGTAAATCCCAGTCTTCATGTCTCCCAGTGTCTCTTCGGGTCTCCCAGTGTATGTGTCCTCCAGTGTTTGTCTCTCTTAGGTTCTTCCCTTCTCTGTGTCTATCAGTGTTTTCCCATGTTTGTGTCTATCCATGAATCTTAATATAGGTATCTCCCTGTGTCTTTCAGTATTCATGTCTCTTAGTGTCTTACCTTGTCTGTGTCTTTTCCCATGTTTGTGTCTATCCATTAATCTTAGTATAGGTATCTCCCTATGTCTTTCAGTATTCATGTCTCTTAGTGTCTTACCTTGTCTGTGTCTCCTAGTGCCTGTATCTCCCTGTCCCTCAGTGTTCATGTCTCCCAGTGTCTTCCTTTATCTAACATGATCGGCTTTCACAACACAGTAAACAGGTGTCCATGCTACCACTGCGCCTACTAAAGTCGGCTGAGATTTGACAGGATCTGGTCACTGACAGCATTGGATTGGAAAGGCGGGCAGTCGAACATTGGGCGATTGGCCGCTGCCTAAGGGTCACCTGTGGGCCGGTTTTCGTCAGCAGCTCTGTCAACCGGCCCACAGAGCCTTACTGTCTTCCCTGCCAGGCCACTGTAATGTGGGCAGGCGGGCTCGGAGGTGGTAGTTTCAGCAGCATCACCAGGCCAGTATTGCGTTGACCATTGCAGACTTTATCTTGGCCCTCATGGGGCTGGCACAGACATCCATGCCCCTGCTGTGCTGTTAAAGTGAGGCAGGTGTTGAGAGTGTAGCAGCCTGGCTGGGGGCAGTGAAGCGGCCATTGGCCCATCATCACCTCATCTACCCTGGAGAAGCAGCAACTCTGCTTTTCTTCACCCCTCCCCTACCAGGCCATCGTCCTGAGGCGATAGTTGGATGGAGAGGGAGGGAGGAGAGTAGGTGAAAGGGGCTCGCTGAGGGCCTATTGTTGGCCCGTCCGCTCTAGTATCTTTCAGGCCTTGGTGGGTGCGGGTGCGGGGGTGGGGTGTATGTTTGCATAGGCCTCGCTGGGAAATGTGCTTCACAACAAGGAAAATTGAGAGAATGTAATGTTAGGTCAGAGCTTCCAAATTTGGAACTATGGAAATGGGTTTGAGTCCCAGCCTCTGCTCAACAACGTCCTGTGATTCTGGGCAAATTACTTAATTGCCCAAGGACTAAAATAAAAATTAATTTGATCTCCAGTAATCCAACACAAACAAACAGCGTTGGTAAATTGCAACAGTCACCCCTGGGATATTCTGGTCTCTGTGTCTCTATGAAAGAGCCAGGTCGCTCTCTAGCACTGGTGCAGGCAGGTAGAAAACAGGGGGGGGGGGGGGCGGGGGATACCTCCTGCAATGAAGTGCAGAAGGTGCCTTTTCCCATCTCCTACCAGGCCATCACCCTGAGGCTATAGTTGGCTGGGGAGGGGGGAGATTAAGTGAAAGGGGCTCCTGAGGGCCTATTGTTGGCACCGCCACTCCAGTATCCTTCAGGCCTTGGGGGGGGGGGGGGGGGGGGATGTGACTGTTGCTCACATAATCGCTGCCCTTGGGCTGAGTTAGAACTATATAAAACTACAATTAAAAAATAACCTTCTGTTCTCTTATTTTTTAAGCTTCAGCAAAGGCTGGAACATAATATTGAAAGAGGATTCTTTATACATTAATAAAGACGTCCATATTCCTTCTTAACATGGCTTTTCTGCCTTTGTTTAGTTTTAACTATCAGTCACGGATCATTAAAGCAGCTTTAGACAACATTTTAAACTGCTTTCACCTTACATATACAGTTTAAAATACATATTGATCAGTGGAGAAAATACCAGCTTTAGGTGATTTTTTTTCATTTTCGTACTGATCAGGACATTAAAATACCGATAATGCCAGATAAAAAAATGAATGCCAGATGGCAACAATGGCCAAATCAGCAGTTGTAGCCATTGGGCCACTTTATTTCACCTAGCTCAACTGACCAAAATGCAGTGCTTCTAGTTTTCACCAATGTTTCAGGTGCTATGAGCTTTAAAATACATAATTTATCAAATATTTATCTAAAAATGAGCCAAATGCTGTTTCACGAATAGGGTGTGATCCAGGAATGTGGGCCAAATTTTTGGGGGTGCCCGGGCCGAATTGTGATCCCAGTCGGACCCTGGTCACTGATAACTGTAGTGTATCTACACGGAAACCATACATTTGATGAACCATGCCAGCTGCAGCAACAAAACAGAATAAGCAACAGCATAAACATTTAAAGGAAAAATTAATTCCACAATATAGTCTGGTCGTAGGCAAGGGGTGGGCTTTTTTTGGAATCAGTCAATATGGGACCAACTCGTTTTATGCAAAATCAAGCACACAAAAATGCAAGCATCTGCCTACCTCGCATTCGCCGGAGCGTGGTTCTTGAATTCTAGGGCTACTCTGGGCATTACATTTGTGATGTCTGGAAGAGGGGAGGAGAGCGAGGTTTGCAGTCATGGGGTTTGGTGATGGATGGAGTTGGGGGATCATGTGCCAGGATAAATCGCAAACAGCCACTCACGTCTCCTGAAAGCAGTTTGCACGTTCGGAATAAATAACATTAACAACCGAGGGGCATGTTATCAAGAAACTGCGTTAAAATTATCGCCGCTTTAGCGGCAGAAAACTGCCGCTAAAGCAGCGATAATGGGCTTGATAATATGCCCTTGAGAATTCCCAAAGAAGCCCATGTTCTGGTGTCAACATGGGCTTCTATGGGAATTCTCCAGGACATATTATCAAGCCCATTATCGCCGCTTTAGCAGCAGTTTTCTGCCGCTAAAGCGGCGGATAATTTTAACGCAGTGCTTGATAATATGCCCCCGAGTCCGTTAATAAAAACAGAGGGATTTATCTTCCGGCCTATCCTAACAAACTGGCTCCATCTCCGCTCGACACTGACCAGGGAACAACAGTTGGGCCTCACTTGCCTCCTCTCACCCCGAGCTCGCCTGTCGCTTCTCCTGCCTTGCCTGTTGAGCTCGGTGTGATATTCTGTACTTTTCGTATGTGTGTTTCGCTTTAATGTACATTGTCAGCCATTGTAGGTTTATCTGTGCCTCTCATGCTTTAGAGTTCTGGAACTCTTATTACCAAGCTTCAGGATGGACTGTGTATCTTCAATTTGTGAAACTGTTATTCTGTTGCATTTCCTGAAGCTGGTACTAGCAGGCTGAGGTGTTACCTACTACCTAAATAAATGATCTTATATCTCACTTGTGACACCGTTTGCAGAATTCTTACACTCGGGTTTCTTGCTCTTGTTTGCGTAGCTCATGAAAGTTAAGGACACTGAGTGCTGAGGGCGCCCCTCGAGCTCAGAGGCCCCCCTGCAACACAGGGGCTGCAGGGGGCCATTGTTACGTCCCTGAATAAGGCCAGCTGCTCTTCTCTTCCCCTGTGCTGGTGCACAAACAGGCTGCACCACACACACTTCTTTGCACCACAGTGCAAAGGTTTGTGTGTGATGTTTAGCATGGGATTTGTGCTGGAAGGATATCCTCCCATGACAAAATTGTTTGCCTATCCAAACTTTTAAACATTTCACAAAATGGATGTGTGCTATGTTCAAATATTTCTCCAACTTCACGTATGCCTCAAGGAGGCATTATTTTCTTATGGAAAGCCATGTCTAACAATTTTAGCAGATAGGGCTATATGTCAAAAACCGTGGGTGGTTGCCCTAGAATGCCAAAGTACGACTCATGGAATGACCACTTGATGCAAAGTAACCCAAAGTGCTGTTTGCACTAACAACAATGGGGGCAGTTTTCCAGTGTAAATACCCTACCAAGACTTTGAGTCCCTTTCCAAGTCCAAAGTCTTCATAGAACTGCCCCGTTGGGACTTGATGTTTTGCTCAGGTGTGCCTTCCTGCATCGACCAAGACAGGCTTTGGGTACTGTCAAGGTTAAAAAGACAGTATCTCACTTCCTTTTCTTCTAGTTTCTACAAATGTTGAAGAGCAAAGAGGTTAGAAATTGTCTTCTTCAGCTTTTAATATTCCTTGCTATTCAAAGGCTTTATTTGTGTTCTATCGAACAGCCCCGTTGTATCCGCAGTATGCAGTGGCCAAAAGCATAGGGAAAGAGGTGGGAACACAGGAGACTCCAACAAGCAACTAGTTACGAATAGATGTCCTAATTTTTTATTAAAGTCTTTTTTTATTTTCGATTATAGGAAAACGTATAATAAAATGAACCACATTTTAATATATGGGAATACAGGTTACTACAGAAGCATCGCACCATTACTACAAATATACTTCATTTTAAAGATTATGAGAGATATGTGACATCAGACACATTTATGAACGAGTATTCGAACATATTCTACATATTAAATACTCTGCACTTTTTATTGCATGCTGGGATGTATGTTTCTTATTTATGGTTAGTTAGTCTGTTGTATACATTGCATGCTTGTTTCAAATATGCGTTTTTTGTGTTTCTGCTATAACTGTTGTCAACACAATAGTCAAAATGAAAATAAATGATGCCATTTCAAATCGGTATTTTCATACATTTTATTCTCTTGGTAGTTAAGAAATGGTCACTCTGGCGGGTCTTGTTGCTGTTATCCATCTTTATATCCACATACACACTGCTTATATTTGATGTTTAATATTCAGATTTGAATACAAAAATATACACGTTTCATCCATCTTTCGCAAGCTTTCTGTTTCTGAATAAATATAATATGGAATTTAAACAATGATAGAACAGTGTGTGATTATTAAAAAAAAAAAGAGAGAAAAAAAAGGTTAAAGCAAGTTTTAAAATGTGAAAAATCAAGTTACATTATGACTGCTGCCAGCCGGAGGCTTCTCTTCAGCCGTCAAATGCGCCTCTAAACTCGCTTTATGTTTGGCAGCGCGATCTCCGCTTATTTCTTGTGTAAGCAACAGTGACACTCAATTTTGCACTTTACGTATTCCGAGCTCGGGGTACCCTGGAGTGAGTTAGTTCGAGGTTGAATCACCTCGCATCCGAAGTGTGTATAATATCAGTAGGTCAGCAAAGGCCGTCTTCGAAGATGCATTTAGATAGGATATTTCAGCAGTTCCCGGTGCCCATCTCAACGGAAACCGTGCTCATAAATAAATGCACTTTAGGTCTTGGCTAATAACAGCTTTAGCTGTCCACTGTCTAGGACTACTGTTTCCAATACATTGCATATACTGAGAGTAGGCTTTGTGGCAAACCTTTGTTAACGATTGGACACATTCGTTTTCTATCTCTATTGTAAGAAATTGGGTTATTGGTTGACTGGGGTGTGAGCCCTGGTCAAGCAGCAACTACATTCCTTGTCAATGTGAGGCACAAGTCAACCCTAAATTATCCCATGGTCAACCCTCTGGTAGCTTTTCAAAGAACAGTCAGGCTTAACTTAGAGGCACTATGTAAAGTATTTGTGCATCACTTCAAACAGCAACACAGTATAAACCAGTAGCGGTCTGTGGAGGGAGTTCGGTGTGGCAGTGAGGCGGGGCGGGGGAGGGGCAGGGTGGGGAAATGTAAACACCGGAATATGGATGAACGGAGGTAAGTACACATTTAAATAAATAAAACAAATTCCTTTGCGCGCGCTGCATCGCACAATGCGATGCAGCGCGCGCAACAAAAATTGCGGTGTTTATATTTCCCCACTCTGCCCCTCCCCGCCTCACTGCCCCAACGAACTCCCTCCACGGACCGCTACTGGTATAAACACACCACAAAAGGATCCTACAACAGATTAGAAAAATAGAGTATTCTTTAGTAAATAAAACAAGACCAAAACAGGCAAAAAATCAAATCAGTAGTACCGGAGATATTCAATTTGAAAGATTTAAGTGAAAATAGCACCAACTGTGGCTTTCTGGATGTGCCGGACCGGGACAAAGTCATAAGTTCAGGCTGACCACGATGGAGCACGGGCCGGGAAGAGGGTCCCTGTTAGGCCTGCTAAACAGAGTATCTTACATCCTGGTTTGTGAAGCGATGCAAGGATCCGAGGCGAAAATGCGCCTTGCAGCCGAAGTGATGCGTAGGTTCCGAGATGCCGCGAGGTGCGTAGTCCTGCGTCGCCGTCAAGGATCCCATCAATGAGGGATTGCAATGTGAAGTGTCAAGGATGCATCACGCATTCAGGGCAATTCGTCAGTTCCGATGAGCAGTGAGGCTGTGATGCATTGTGCAATGGCTGTTCCAATGCGGATATGGGCTGCGATGCAGGTCTTTGTGGCGGTTCCAATCCAAGCAGTAAGCCGTTCTGCTCGGGGATGCGTCATGCAACATAGGAGACGCGTTGGTTCTGCTGGATCCACAGAGGCTGGAAGAGCACCTTAGACCCACTTCCAAGAGTGCAGGACTGGGGTAGAACCACTTGGTAGGGCGGACTCACAGATGACAAAGTCCAGGTGCGGGAACAAGGTTGTTGGAAGCCTTTTGTGTCCCTGAGACCTCAGATCAGTAGGCCAGCCAACTATTTATTTATGTATTTATTTATTATAACATTTATTAAGCGCTACTGTTACCCGTAGGTGTCCTGGTGCTATGTGAGATCTTGCCTAAGGCTCAAAGCGGAGGTCAGATTATCCTGTAAACAGCCAAGTTTTTAAAGCTTTTCGAAAAGCCAATAAGCTGGTCGTACTTCTGAGGTATAGTGGAAGATTATTCCAAGCCTTAGCTGCATTTACTACAAAACTTCTTCCACCCCAGGTGGCCTTTTTCACAAATGGCACATAAACCAGCTTAGCATCAGATGAGCGCAGTGATCTGATTGGTATATACCAGTACAGCCGCTCTTTTAAATAAGCTGGTCCCATCCCATGAAGCGCTTTGTGGACCAAACACAATGCTTTAAACTGGGTACGCTTCCTAACTGGCAACCAATGAAGCTTCCGTATCTCCTTCGAGATTGGTGCGTATTTTGGAATGCCCGACACCAGTCTAGCAGCAGCATTCTGCAGGGGTTACAACTTCTGCATTATTCCTTCCTAGATATTAAAATACAAACTGTTACAATAATCAAGCCTAGATATAGTAAGACCTGTGATGACTGTTTGATGACACTCTTTAGGTAAAAGAGGCAAGATTTTCTTGCAGGACCTGAGAGCAAAGGACGTAGCAGAGACCACTGAATTCACATGGTCTCTAAAGCTAAGCTTCTGGTCCACCCACACTCCCAGGTTTTTTACCTTCCTGCTAGGTGAGGGGAGAGGAGCCAAGGTGTCTGGCCACCATTCCGGGGTCCAAAAATTCGGATCATTGCCAAAACATACCACCTCCGTTTTTTTCCCCGGAGTTTAATTTAAGGCAGTTTTGGGCCATCCAAATCCCTACGGTGTTCATGCAGTCCTTGAATCGGCCCGCAGTGTTCCGCCACTCATCTGGTCGTAATGAGACCACAATTTGGGTGTCATCCACGTAGGAGGTCAGGCTAAAACCAAATGACTGAATAAAGGGCGCCAATGAGGACACATAGATGTTAAAAAGTGTCGGACTCAATGACGACCCCTGCGGGACCCCACATGGTAATGAAAAAGGATGGGACGAGAATTCCCCAAAGACACTGACTGACTCCGGTTTGACAGGAAAGATTTAAGAAGTCTCCAGGCGGAGCCCTGTACTCCGATCTCCTGCAAACGGTCCATCAACAGATCGTGATGGACCGTATAAAATGCTGCTGAAAGATCTAACATGATCAAAGCAGCCTTACCTCCTTGATCTAAAATAGTCCTGATCTCTTCAGGAGATTTCAGGAGTGCAGATTCAGTGCTATGTCCCCCTCTGAAGCCATGCTGGGTTGGATCCAGTGCTTGTGAAGACTCCAGAAATTGACTAAGTTGCGTAATTAAGTTCCTCTCAACAATTTTTGCAGGTAACGGGAGTCTGGATATAGGCCTGAAATTGTTGGGGTCAAGATTCGGTGTTTATAGTAGAGGCAGAATAGAGTTTTTTTTCACTCTAACGGGAAATACCCTTCTGAGTACATGGTATTAAAAATGGGGATCAAGACTCGGGAAACTGGTTCTGCCACTAACTTTAATATGGGTATCGGGCAAGAATCAGAAGGGGAGCCAGACTTAACCAACATAAGAAGATTAAAAGTATCCATAACTGTGAGCTGGGCAAAATTGTCCAGTTGTGCTTTCTTTTCTGTATTTAAATCATCCAATTGGCCCAAGATAGTCTTAGATGTTACGGTAGAGAAAGTTGAGAAGATGGCATCCACTTTCCCGTAGAAGAATTTGGCCAATTTTTCACATAGTTCCTGACTGGGAGTAGTTGTAATTGCCACTGGGTTGGCCAAACTAGTGACTGCATTAAATAGTTCCCTTGCTGAGTTTTTGCATCGTTAATTTTAGTGGAGAAAAATATTAGCTTGTCATTATGAACCAGCTGTTTGTACTTGGCAAGGCCACATTTATATTCCTCCTTATCACTATCCTTGGAATCACTCTAGGGTTCTGGGTTCAAGAGATGCAGGTCCAGTCCTTCTCACCCAGGCAAGAGGGGAGAGGTCAGAACCGGAAGGCAGTAGTCCTTCAGAACAGCAGTCCAGAAGAGTGGCAGTACATTCAGCAGCACAGGGGTCCTTCTTCCTGGCAGAGTATCCACAGATCCAGAAGTGTACTCAAGAGTTGCTGTCTGAGGTCCAATATTCATACCCAGTTCTGCCTTTTGAAGTGGGGGAGAAGATTCTAGAGGCCGAGGTGCCTTGCCTCTCCTACCCTGACTCCAGACTAACTACAGGGGGATGCAGCCATTTGTTTGGAGGCATGACAGAGCTTACTCAAGTGCAAGTTAAGCTGTGCCCAGCTCCGCCCTCCCATACTGCCAGTGATGGCCCATCCAGGCACACCTAAGTTCTCTATTGTGTTTGGCTGTCTAGGCGGCATGCACAAAGCCCACTTGTCAACTACACCCAGTCATGTGACTGCGTGACAGGCTACAGGCACCAAGGGCCAGATGAACGACCCACCAATTTGCGACTTGCAAATTGGGATGTATAACAGTGACTCAGACACTCTTAGTGATTTCTAATGGGGTTACAAATTGCATGCCTCATGAATATAAATGAGGCTGTAGCAATTTGCGACCCCATTAGGAACGATTAGCTCTCCCAGGGATGATGACCTGCTGAGGTCAGCAGACCACCATGTCTGGGACTGCTTTTAAATTAAGCAGTCTTCTTTTTTTTTTTTTTTAAATGCAGCCCGTTTTCCTTATAGGAAAACGAGATGCATTTAAAAAAGAAAAATGAAACTTTTCAGTTTTATTTTTTTATGGGCAGGCAGTGATCTTTGGAACCACCGCCTGCTCTTAAAAATAATTTCTCACATACACACAAAGGGGAAGGTGTCCCCTGGGGACCCCTTCCAGTTTGCGAGTTGTTTACCACCTACTTGAATTAGGTGGTAAACTGCAAGTGTTTTGACGCTGCAAATGCGGTCGCAAAACAATTGTACATGGCATTGTGACTTGCTATTAGGAAGGGAAGCCCCTTCCTAATAGCGGGAGTTGCAAATGCTATTTTGCGAGTCAGTGACTCGCAAAATAGCAATTGTACATGCCATTACCCTTTTTTGTGGTCGCAAACGGGAGGATCTCCCGTTTGCGGCCGCAAAAAAGGGTCGTACATCTGGCCCTAAATGGCTATGGCAGAAAAATGCTAGCTTTCTAAAAATGGAAAGAGCAGAAAGACAGCTTTGTTGCACTCAAGTAAACAAAAAAGTAACACAATGTGTACAGGAGAAACAAGTTAGATTTCTAAAGTGTGCACCGTCTGAGGTGGCTCCGCCCAACCACCCTATTCAAAAAGAGGGGAAGAACTAAGGCCTATGCCCTAGACACAAAGGGGACTACTGTTGTTCACTCAAACGAGTGTCAACCAATTCATGCTTTGATACTAAGCTAGTTTAAACAATGTGCATACAAAAATTCAGAACGAAAAGCAGCATTCCAATGTGCAATAGTCCATTAATAAATCATCTCTGGAACGCTTAGTAGAATTCCTTCATTTTCTATTATACAAACACAGGTGCTTCATAGGAAAACCATTCCACATGAAATTAAAAGATGTTTAAACAGTTCCCGCGTAGATAACACAAGTCCCAATGCATTTCGGGCATAAACAATAGCCCTTTTTCAGGGGAACGTACAAGCAAATAATGATAACAATAAGAATGCGTCATATTCAGCTGATCAAAACATTAGGTTCTAAATAACGGCCGCTACCTTCTCTGAGGCAGTCTCTTACGGCATCCTCTCCAATATTCTTCACCAAATCTGCTCTCGATATGGCCTTGGCCCGCTCTTCTGCAGCACTTGTTGGAAAATTCACGCATTTGAGCGCACGTCAGAATGGGCTGACCGCGTTCTAATTTTTGAGCTTGCATCAGAGGTTCAGTAAGTGGCATTGAAGCCTTTCTCAACTCGTCACATCGAGCAACTATGTTTCTCGTGGGAGTGTGTTAGAGAGTCCTGTTTTTTTTACTTTACAGCTCAAGTCATCCCCATGTTGCCGAGGAGAATGCCATTTTGCAGCAACTGTAGGGACAGTTACATATTGGAGCGGATGCCGTAAGGGACTGACTTCTTGAGCTTGCAGCGAAGGTTGGGTAAGTGAAGCTCACAACTCTGTTATGAACACTTGTCGCAGTGTTTGGGTTCATGGGGACACGTTTGAGTAACTTCACCTTCATTTTGGTTACAGATGGTTTAACGCACTTGTGGATTTCTCAGTCGACAACTCACCCCCGGATCGTGTAGTTTTGAGGTATCTTCATTAATCTTTAATCTTTGGCATTGGTGTGCCTCTTACTCACTCATGGGAGTTTACTGTGGTTTGCATTTTAGTTTAGGGATATTAGTTAGTTTTATCACGTACCAAGTGCGGAAGCATTGTTTCCACAGATTCAATTTTTTTTGATGGGGAGCACGTTTGGGAAGGGTATTGTCTGGGTCCTTCATCCTCAGTCTTTTTTTTTTTAACATATTTTATTAATTTTAAGTGTCAAGATACACATATATAACACATTGTATGAATGTTTCCGCAATTAAATCACGAGTTGTACATTTGTAATTATCATTGCACATTTTGCTAACATTCTATAATCCAAGCATGGTCCTTGACACTTGTAACGCAACTACTGAAATAACCCCCCCTCCCTCCACATGTACCCTAATGGAATTGTAGATGGCTTGTATAAAGATACAACATATTCAAGCAAAGTTTGGTCCAGCAGCAACCTCCTTGCATAAGAAATATCCCTTACATGTGTCATTATCATGTCTTGGACACCTCTTACATATTCTTCTGTATATAATTGTAGGACCTTGTAGCATCCAGTCTCCTTTACAATACTTTTGTAATAAAGTCTTCCAATATCGTGTTCCATTCTAGGGGTATAGGCTTTTTGCTTAAACCTCTATTTTCTTCCCTCACCACCTCGCTATAGCACTCCTCCACTGGCGGCGACGTATCTGCTTTCCAGCATTTAGTTATTGCACGTTTGGCCAGAATTAGTGCTAGGTTGACAAATCTGATCGTGGGGTTGCCACTTTGTGTTTCATACCCAGTCCCAGTAGGGAGTGCTCCGCTAATACACCCCACCTCCCCGGTGCCACCTCTCGTAGGTCCTTGTGCACTTCTACCCAGTAGTGTTGTAAGCGTGGACATGTCCATAGCATATACAACAGGCCGGCTCCAGGGCTCTTGCATCGTGGGCATACATCCGATGTGTTCGGGAACATTGCGAGCAGCCTGCGGGGGGTCAAGTACGCTCGATGCACAATCATAAGTTGAATAAATTTAAACTTTGCATTGTGCGACACCTTCCTCGGTTATTCCAAAATAGTATCCCATTCCTTATCAGTAAATACCCTGTTCAGGTCCGCCGACCACTTATCTCGGAGCGCCTGTAGTGGAACTCCAGCGTGTGACCGAATACCCTGGTATAGCCATCTAGTCAAATGGCTGCCGTTCCCCATTAAGAATTGTAAATGTACCAGTGCGTGTGTTGGGGGTTCATCACCAGTAGGAGCCCATGTGTTTCTGATATATCGTGTTATGGTTGCGTGCAAGAGGAACAGGGTGTTCGGTATCCCTCTGTCTGCAACAAAGGTATCATGATTCATTAGCGTGTTGTCTACAAACAGCATTCCAATAGTATCCACCCCCGTCTCTGCCCACACAGAAACCTGTCTTTGCGAAACTGTTCCCAGCGGAATAGTTATACCAATTAATGGTATATAAGGTGCATATGGAGTACATTTCTTCGTATAAGCTAGTGCCCTCTTCCAGTATACTATGGCCACTTTCAGTAACGGGGAGGCGCAATCACTCCACCGGGCAACAGCAGCGTGTGCAAAATGCCCCTGTTCCATTCTCCCTGTGACATTTCTATTTCCTGGAGGTTATGCCCCGCAATCCAATATGACAACCACTGTAGTTGACCTGCGTAGCAATGTGCCCCAAAATCCGGAGCGCCCATACCCCCGCATCTACTGGCCATCTGCATCTTGGATAGTCCTATTCTGCGCCGACCCGGTCCCCAAATCAGCTCCACCAACAATATATCCAACAACTCAAACACGCGTAATTGGAAGCACAATTGGTAGATTCGTGAAATAGTAAAGTAACCGTGGAAGCATCACCATTTTGGCAATGGCCACCCTGCCGGCCACCGAAAGGGGGAGGGACGTCCAGAACTTTATTTGGCCTCTGAGTGAATTTATCGCACAGGTTATATTGCCATCAATGACGTCTACTGGTTCCCTATATACGTTAATGCCCAGGTATTTAAACGTAGTCGGCGCTATTTGAAATGACCACCGACCAAATTGTATGGGGTCCTGCACCAACCGTTCTGTAAACGCGAAGGCATATGACTTAGTTTAATTTATAGCCAGCCCTGACAGTGATTGAAAGGTTTGGAATATCCCAGGAAGGGGCAAGGGGTCATCTTTAAGGTCCATGAGATAGAGAATAATATCGTCTACGTAGGCTGAGACTACATGCTGATCATGGACAGCTGCGATGCCCTTGTGGAGCGCTAGCCTACGAATCTTTTCTAGTAACGGTTCTAGGGCCAGTACAAATATTAATGGTGAGAGCGGGCAGCCCTGTCTCGTACCTCTTGCCACTGCATATTGTCTCGATATATATTGACCCGTGCAAGCTCTAGGCGTAGGGTTAGTATATAAAAGGGAGACCCATTTTGTAAATACATCTGGAATTCCGAATTTTGGTATAACGCGGAACATGTAGTCCCAACGGAGAGAGTCAAAAGCCTGACGCATATCTAATGAGATACATCCCTGTTGTTGGGAGTGCATTTTGGAGTGCGACTTAAGTTGATGCAGCCGCCTGATGTTATGTGCTGTGCGTCGGCCCAGTACGAATCCACACTGATCCGTGTGTATCAGTCGGGGTATGTGGTGCTGAAGTCTATTGGCTAATAACTGACTTAAAATGTTATAGTCGGTATTGAGTAATGAAAGGGGTCGATAACCTGCAATATCTCTACTGTCTCTGTCCAGTTTGGGCAAGGAGACCACCAGCGCTTGAAGTGTGGTAGTTGGCAAGGAGCCAAGTTCCAGTGACTCCTGATACATCTTTCACAAGTGTGGGACCAGTAAGGGCATATAAGTCACATAAAATTCAACCGGTAGCCCATCTAACCCCGGGGTCTTATTTCTGGGCAGGGTCTTAATAGCTATTCTGATCTCTGCTTCCGTCACTGAAGCTTCCAGTTCCTTCCAGTTCCTTCCTGTGTTCATCTGATATCTGAGGGAGGGGGAGCTCCGCCAAAAAAGAGTCGAACTCACGCTGGTCATGTTCTGTCGGGGCTGCATATAATGACTCATAATGTTATTAATGTGTATTAATTTCAAGAATCGGAGCCGTCTGTGGGGCGTTACGTATTATCCTGGCTAACAATGGCCCCGTCTTATCAGCCTCTGCATGCTGCTTTTGTGTATATGAGGTATAATCTAGTACTCATAAATCTTCCAGCAGTTTTGCATGTTGAATATTTGCTTCCTGCAATTCCTCTTTCTTTGGAGCACTCTGTACAGCCTCCTGTTCCAATTCACCTAATTTATTGTCAACAGTTTTGAGACGTTTAAGTATAGCGGAGTGTGCCCCCACCTGTGTACTAATTGCAACGCCCCTCAACACTGTCTTAAAAGCATCCCATTCAAGTTGACGCGTGCTGGCCGTGTGTACATTCTCTCCAAAGTAATTAGTTATCGCTGTGGATAGCGCATCCCGGAACACAGAATCCTCTAATAGTATTGGCTGCAGTTTCCATGTCGGCACGGGTGTAGGCACCTTTCCCCATTTCACAGCAACTTCCAGTGGGTTATGATCTGATAAGGTTTTATCTAAGTATGTAGTATCTAGCACATTAGCTACCAGTGACAACGAGCAAAAAATCCTGTCAATACGAGTGTGAAGGCCGTGAGGTGGTGAATAGAAGGAATACTCTTTATCTACTGGGTGTTTCATTCGCCATACATCACTCACTCCCCATCCATCCGCCCATCTGCGCAGAGCCTCAGCTTGTTTCTTCCTTCCTGTATTTTGCAATGGTGAATGTGACCTGTCCATATCTATATCAAGCACTGCATTACAATCGCCACCTATCACCCAAGGGTAGGAATTCCACCCGCCAGTGCCATGGATAACAGGTCCAGGAATTTATCCTGTTCTGAGTTTGGGGCATATATACCTCCCAGTAACACATGTCTCCCATCCAGAGTACCCAGCAGAAGCACATATCTGCCATTCACATCAACTCGCTGTTCTAACAATGCAAAGGGGGTGCCATTCCGTATCCAAATTGCAGCTCCTCTAGCAAATGTTGAATATGATGTATAGAACAACTGCCCCCTCCATTTTTTTTGCTTTTTAATAGCTTCAACCTTCGAGAGGTGAGATTCTTGTAGCAAGGCGATATGGACCTTCCTACGGTTAAGCTGTGCAAGGATTTTGTGTCTTTTGTGTATGGAGCCTAGCCCTCTTACGTTCCAAGACGTGATCGTGTATGTGTTAGATTGTGCCATCTATTCCTATATTACGGTTAAGGACATGTCTCATCGTCTCTGCCCTTGATTGAGTTTGTTGCATACCTATAATAGGGTACATGTCAAAACTTCCCAATACAGTTCCCAATACTAGGTTCCCCTGCAAAACAGTAGAGGACCAAACAAGTAACCATAAACAATACCATAGTGCATTTGCCTTAGGGGGAGCGGAAACCACCATAAAGTTTCATACAGTAGCCCGCATGCAGTTACATTATTTTCAGCGCTCCATCTCCCGCCCCATCAACGTAGAATAATCTTAAAGAACGGGACCTGCAAGTGACATTATGTACATTGGGACACAATAAGCAGCACTTTATACGATACCAGCTTCCGGATGGCCCCCATACCACTTCAACATTCGTTCATAGTCTGTGGAGTAACCAATGGAAATAACGTTAGACTATTCTCAGAGTCCGACTGAACTGTATCGTCATCCGATGAGTGAACAGTCTTATCTCGGGACTGGGCGTCATGATCCGCCAGAGCTGCTGCCGTCAGGAGAGCGTCCCTTTGACTGTCCGAGATCTGTTCTGGCGATGGGCTCAAACAGGTTCCATTTCCACGTCCTCTGTTCTCTTCCGAGTTTGTTGTTCCCTCAAGTCGCACCAAGGATTTTGCAGAGTGACTAGGTGATGTCCCGGTCTCCGACACAGTCGGAGTAAACGTAATCTCCAGCCAGTCCTCCACTTCTTCAGGATTATCAAAAAATATAGTTTTGATGCCAAAGATGACCTTCAAGCGGGCCGGAAAGAGAAGGGCGTATTTCAGATTGCGTTGTTTCAATTTCTTTTTGGCATTTTGAAAAGTAGCTCTCGCTTTCTGAACTGCGACCGTAAAATCCGGGTACAGGGAAATTGTTTTATTCTCTAAACGGATGGGGGCGTTCTCCTTTGCAGCCCGCAAATCGTGTCCCGGTCTTTATAGTTCAGAATTCTATCTATTATTGGTCTAGGCGGTGCCCCCACGGGGGGAGGTTTGGACGGCACCCTATGCGCCCTTTCCACACTATAAAGTTCCGCTAGGCCCTCCTTCGCCACGTGGTCTCGTAGCCATGTTTCCACAAATTGGGTGGGATTACGTCCTTCACTCCGTTCCGGTATTCCCAATAAGCGCACATTGTTACGGCGGATGCGCCCTTCGGCCTCATCCACCTTGTCCTGTAGTCCCCGTAGTTGACTTTGGAATTGCTCAATTTAGGAAGTATGCATAGTTTGTTGGGGTATCTGATAATCCAGTGCAAGTTTGTTTGATTTCACCTTTTCAGCCAGTTTCTTGTGGTCAGCTTGCAGTAGGTTTAAGCCAGTAGAGAGTGTCCCAATTTGCGTTTCGAGCACCATGCGCGAATCCCTTATCTCTTTTAATATTAGGTCCAACTTGTCGTTGTGTTGGTCAGCCCCCATGGGTGGCACCACCTCTGTGTCCGATCGCTGCGCCCCATTATCACGTGTTACATTATGTATGTCGCCAGATGCAGGAGGATCCGGTTGTTTGGCCCTGGGACGGCCCATTGGTGCAAGTAACAATGTTTACACTCCGCAGAACTCGTTAAGAAACACACTCAGGAGAACCCACCTTCTTTCCACTCACTGTGTACTGTATTCAGGCTGCACTCTCAACCAGCCAGGTCCGTCGTCCCCTGGATGCACGCGTACAGTGGGGGTTTCTCCCACCAAAATACCCTAGGCCATCTGGGAGTGTCGAGTATCTTATAGCAGTGCATGGGGGGATCTCACCAGGAACCCACAAGCACGCTTATGTATCAGGGATATGCTCACCTCTTAGCTGGTATACTGCAGTATACACTTCAGTGCAAGACAGAACGCAGGACCTCCGAGGGGTGAATCCCCTCTGAATCTGCCAATTCCGACCAAATTGTGATTCCAGCCCTCTTAATGGGTAAAGCCAAACCATCCTTTAAACAATGAGGTGTCCCGGGGGAATCCCAAATGGGGGCATAATGTGAATAATACCCTATCCCTCATGTAGTTCTTACTTTCTACCAAAGACCTAGGGCTGCCCCTAGGACCTTTAGGCAAACTTTTTTAAAGTACTTTGGTGCACCAAACTTATATAGGAAGGCCTCTTCTCTTCCTCCTCCTCCTTCCACTCTTACCATTTCACCCAACAGCCTTCCCCACGCTGACTCTTCAGGTCTCATAAGTAGCATACGGATAGCTTTAAACTGGAAGGCTACTGCGTACCAGCTTCTGTCCGGGAGTGCCAAACCCCCCTTAGCAAGTCTACGCCTCAGCTTTTTCCAAGTCAATCTGGTTCCCTTATCTCCCCAGATGAAACTCCCTATCTTACTCTGAATTTTACTTATTAAGTTTTGCGGAAATGTGAGAGGGATAGCAGAAAAAACGTAGGAGAGCTTAGGGAGAATGATCCTCTTCACCAGATTGACTTTCCCGTATATGGTCAAAGGGAGGTTCCTCCATCTAGAGAAAAGGCGATCGATTTCCTTGATTACTCTAGTCAGATTTACGAGGGGGACTCTTTCCAAATCTTTAACTATGTAGATACCCAAGTATCTTAATTCTGAGGAGTCGACTCCTCCCCCATTGATCAACATTCCAGCCCATCACCTCCGTCTTGGGATTTATTGACCAGATAACCTGACAGTGCCCCAAATTCCTCCGTGATTAACTCTAAACAGGAAAGAGATGCTCCAGGGTTGTTTGTGTATACTATCAGATCGTCAGCGTACAGGGCTAATTTGCAGCTGTAGAGTTGGGATTTAAAGGGATAGATGTCATTATCTAGTCTGATGGCTTGTGCTAATGGTTCGATATAAATATTGAACAAAAGTGGGGAGATCGGGCAACCCTGCCGAGTCCCTCTCTGGATGTTAAAGCTTGAGGTAAGTGTCCCATTCAGAAGGATTCGGGCAGATGAGCCTTGGTAGCAATTTCTCAGGGTTTGGATAAAAATTGGGCCAAACCCTAGTGCTGCCAAGACCTCCCATAGATAAACCCAGCAAACTATCGAACGCTTTGGCCGCGTCCAAGGCGATTATAGCCAATGGATCAGATCTTGTAGTGGCCAGGTCGATATTACCTATCATTAATTGAGTTTGCTCTTGGATCTGCCTACCTTCTATAAAACCCTTTTGGTCCGAATGAACCAACGTGGGGACCAACTTCGCCAATCTCCCTGCCAATATGCCCATAAAGATCTTGTAATCGGCATTGAGCAGGGAGATTGGACGGTACGAAACGGCTCTTAATGGGTCTTTACCAGGTTTAAGAATCAACACTATAGTTGCCTCTTTCCAGGACTCCGGAACCTTACCAAAAGGACTGTAGACCGAGTTAAACAAAGAAGCTAAGGCAGGGGTCAGTTCTTCAGCCAGAAGTTTGTAGACTTCATTTGGAAGTGAGTCCATACCGGCTGCCTTTTTGTTCTTACAGTTGTTAATTTGCCCACTTATCTCTTCCAAGGTGATAGGGGCTTCTAATTTATTTCTGCAGTCCTCTGTTATAGAGGGGAGAGACTTTGTGCTTAACCAAGCTTGAACTGAGCTGGGGGAGGGCTCCAGATCCTCTTTATATAGGTCTGAAAAGAGGGAAAGTAGCCAAGATTGCAGATCTTCAAATCTACTTGAAGTCTCCCCCGTGGTGTTTATTATCAATCTACTGATGTTGTTTTTTGCTCGATCTATTCTAGACTTCCAAGCAAGAAGGGCTCCTGCTTTCTCCCCGTACTCAAAGTTCTGCATATTCCTTGCCTGCCACTGTGCCCTGCACTTTGCTTCTAGCTTACCTCTATACTCACGTCTTACATCTTCTAAGCCTTTTAGAACTTGCGGTAGGTGTTCTAAATCCCCAAGGATATTCCTCTCCCTCTCCAGCGGACTTATTTTCTCCTCGGCAGATTTTAGAACACTAGCTTCAGATCTGTTTTTAAAACAGATGAGGCTATGGAGACTACCTCTCAAGTTGGCCTTGTAGGCATCCCATATAAAATCCATTGACGTAGCTCAAAAAAATCAAAAGAGGATAGCTTACCAGCCTTAATAATCTCGGGGTCGGACAACATAGCTCTATTTAGGGTCCATCTTGACTGTAATAACGTCCCCTTAGCTCTATAGGCAAACTGAATTGACGCGTGATCTGTTAGGTGGCTAGGCTTAACTGATATCTCCTCGATGTGTTTCAGAGATGGTGTATCTAACAGAACATAATCGATCCGGGAGGAATGTCCATACTTTTTGCTGTAAAACGTAAATCCCTGTAAATCTCCTTTCTTTGCCCTCCAAACGTCTGCCAAGTCTAAATCCTGTAACATATTAATAAGAGCTCCACGGGATTTTGGAGCGCCAGTATAATAACTCAAGTTAGATCTATCCCTAACCGGGTCAATGAGGAGATTAAAGTCGCGGGATTTTGGAGCGCCAGTATAATAACTCAAGTTAGATCTATCCCTAACCGGGTCAAGGAGGAGATTAAAGTCGCCTCCAATAACAAACGGAGGAGTTGCTAATGTTAGAATCGACTGAAGTTTACAGAACTGGGTAGGATCTGGGTAGGATATGTTTGGGCCATAGAATGACACACATGTTAAGTTAGTATTATCTACCATCAAGTTAGCCACTAACCACCTCCCAGATGAATCTGTCAGCTGGTTTTTTATAGAGCAATGTAAGCCTTGTTTCACCAAGATTGCCACCCCTCTATTGTGGTATGACTGCTCAGAAGTACAAAAGCAGTCTATCCAAGGGACCCTGGAGAAAAGGAGGGAGCTTTCTGTTTGACTCAAGTGAGTCTCCTGTAAAATGCAGACCTGAGCCGAGGAGAGTTCAAGATGCTTTAAAATCAGCCTTTGGGGGGGCGTGGCCAAGATGGCGAGGTGAGCGGACGTCTCCTCGACCGGCTCCCGATCCTCTGAGCCTCCAGACCTGGCTCTAACGCAGATTCTCCCCCCAACTCTGCGGGAGACGAGGCAGCGGAGCCGGCGGAGCAAGGCGGGAGGCTGCTTGGTGCGCCAGAGGGCACGAAACACGCTGACGGTGCCCTCCAGACCACCAGGAGGGAAACGCCGAGAGGAGGCGGAGCACCAGGCCGTGCCCCGAGAGGACGTGCTCGGACGCGCGACTACGCGAGCGCCCGAGCCCAGCGACGCGGCCTGCAGCATAGCGACGGTGAATGCCGGAACCCGACCGCGGAAGGCAGCATTGACCCGGGCGGGGAGATCGCATCATCAGTGGCGGACAGAGGGGAGACCTGACCCCGGAGGACACACGCCCTGCTTCGGGCCAGCCCCGAGAGGATATCGCACGTGGTGTGGCGGCCAGAGTGCGGGGCCCCAAGGCCGCCGCGGAGCCCTGGAGACAGTGAGGGGACCCGGGGCTGCGTGGTGCAGCAGCGACCGACACCCGAGAGGAGGCAGGCGCGGGGAATCGCCGACGGCGGCCATACCCGGAGTGGACTACAGCCACGGGAGAGCGGAGACACCGGGGAGGAATTCATCCGCACAGGAGACAGCGGGAGAAGGGCCGCAACACGGTGCCTCAAGGGAGACGAGACCCGCTGCGGACCCATCCGGGACGAGCTGGAGTGGACTGTTAGCGCCCCGAGGAGGTAGAGATCAGACCGACCCCCATTCCCCCCCTCAGTATTAAACGGGCAGAGCGGGGGCTCGGCGGGAGCTGAGGGGACTGGACTGGGGACCCGCGGCCTACAGATAAGGGGCTCTGGAGTGGTGGAGGCGGCATAGCATCCGGAGTGGCCCACACGAGAGCCGGGGCAGACTGGCGGCACGAGGAGGGCGGACAGCGTAGAGGGAACAGACCCAGCCATAGCCAGGATCCCCCGAGCGCCGGCTTGGGAGGAGGTAGCCGGGTGGGCGCCGGTCACCATAAGGCCCACAGCATATAGAACCTCCGGCGGCCGGGTTGCAGGGCCTGAGGCGCGGCGCTTTCACTGGGCAGATGAGAAGGCCACGAGGAAGGGGGAGCAGTGGTGCGATGAGAGCGCACAGGGGCGCGGAGCCCGGGCGACGGACCCGGCGGAGGCCCAGCGACGCGGACATGGCATGGCAGTAAAGGAGGGAGGAAAGGAGAGCGCACCCTCCCCGAACTATTGGGCCGACACCCGCAAAGAGTGGACGGGGGCAGCAGTCGCCCCACGCCTCCAGTAGTGCTCCGGACCCCAACGGGGGAGAGCCCCCGCTCACCAGGTCCTTTATGGAGTCCCTCTTCGGATCCCTCAGGGAGGATTTCCAAGCCCTGAAGAAAGAAATGGCCGGCGAAGTGCGGGAGATCCGTCGAGAGGTGGACGGCCTGGGTGAACGGGTAGCCACAGCGGAAGAGGCAGGCCAACGGAGGGATGAGGAGTTTGAACAGTTACAACAGGAGGTGCTGAGACTCAGGGACCAGCAGATTGACCTTCAGGCACATGCCGAGGACCTAGAAAATAGGTCTCGGCGAAACAATCTACGGGTTCGCGGAGTCCCATCTGCGGAGGAGGGAACGGACGTAGCAGGTTACCTGAGAGACTTGTTCCGAGAGGTCTTGGGGGAGCCGGAGGAGTTTCCCATCCGAATAGACAGGGCGCACAGAGTAGGGGCACAATGGAGGGCATCCATGCCTCCCCCGGACATTCTGGCTTACCTCCCGGACTACCCACTTAAAGAGCGTATCATGGCGGAAGCGGCAGCCCTTGACTTTCCGGGGACACCCGGTGGCCTTATACCAGGACCTGTCGGCTATCACGCTCCAGAAACGGAAGACCTTCAAAATAGCCACCGACTTCCTGAGAGAACACCGAACGCCTTATGCCTGGGGCCACCCCTTTAGACTTATCTTCAGGTGGATTGGAACCCTGAACCAACTACGCTCCCTGCAGGAAACGTGCGGGGTCCTGGGCCTTACAGCTATGGAGGACGACACTGCTTCGCAGCGCCGGGGGCGCTCTGGAGGGGACGGATGGCGGCGGGTGACCGGGCGGCGCTCCCGGGATCGACAGGCGCGGCCGGACTCGCCCGCCAGGAGAGCCGGCATGGCCGACGCGGTGTCGGAGGTGGCCGAGAACACTGGCTCCAGCGACATTGCGCTGACAGCGTAGGAACACTCCGGGGGGAGAACACAACAGCCGACTTCAGCTTGCAGGTTTGGAGGCTGGGGGGTGGAGGGGGCGGGCGGGGAGAGGAAGGTGGCTGGACGTCCACTGGAGGGCTTTACCAAAGACTTGTCCCCTTGGGGACCGGACTTGGACATTGAGGACTCAGGGTCCGGGGCTGGGGAGGGATGTACAGGGGAGAAGGGGCCCGGTGTTGCTGGCTCGTTACCAAGGGGGGGGCTGGTGGGTGGTGAGGAGGGGGAGGTGTTCTTGTTGATGTTGGGAGGGGAAAGGGGGGGGGGGAGTTCTAAGATGAGGGGTATGGAAGGGAGGGGGTCCGGGGTGGGGGGGTGAATCGTCCAGTGCGGGACCGACATGATGGCCAAGATAGCGACATCACTGATATTGCAGGTGGGCCCCGGAGGGTTCAGCGCAGGCACGCCTGTCTTTCCACATGACACCTACGACCCTTAAAATAGTTACGCTTAATGTGTGGGGCCTTAACAATCCGACTAAACGGCGTGCGGTGCAGTCCCTATTAGAAAGCACTCAGGCAGATATTTGTCTCCTCCAAGAAACGCACCTCCTACCCCGAGACTGTGCTAGGCTGCGCTCTCCCATGTTTCCCACGCAGTTTTTTTCCTCTTGTAACACTAAAACGGCGGGGGTGGCGATCTTGGTAGCTCGACGCTTTCGAGGAGAAGTTCTCCACAAGCAAGCGGAACAGAAAGGTAGACTCTTGGTCTATAGATTCAGGGTTGCAGGTCTCCCCATCACGATTGGGTCCTTATACAGCCCGAACGATTGGCAAGAGCGCTTCCTCAGCTCGGCGCTGGGGGAAGTTACGGCTACCCAAGACCGGCACATTATCTTAGGGGGTGACTTTAATCTAGTCTTTGACTCGACACTCGATAGATCCGCCCAACGTTCGCCGCAGACGGGGGAGTTCTCGGCGGGGTGCAGGGCTCAGCTGGCGGACATGGATTTCCTAGACCTGTGGCGTCACCTGCACCCTGCAGACCGGGACTATTCTTATTACTCCCACGCGCATAAAACGTATGCACGGCTAGACCACCTTTTGGTCACTGGACCGGTCGGCGCCCTCGCTACCGCGGCGGAGATGGGGGTGATCTCCATGTCGGATCACGCCCCGGTGTCGGCTACTTTTTCGATGCCGCCGGTTTCCCGGACCCCCCGGGTATGGCGTCTGAGGGACACCTTACTACATAGAAAAGACGTGACCAAGCAGGTGACGGCCGCGATTCAGGAATATCAATCCCACAATGAGAACCCGGCTACCACCAGGGCGACTCAGTGGGCTGCTCTGAAAGCGGTACTACGGGGGGAGTTCATCGCGATCTCAGCGGCAGATAACGCACAACGACGGAGTAAAAGAGAGGAACTTACGCAGAAGGTCCATGAACTGGAGCAAATGCATCGCCAAACGGGGGCCCCCCGGATTTGGCGGCAGCTTTAGGGGGCGAGAAAGACACTGGTGGCTCTAGATATGGATCGCGCAGAATACGCAGCGCTCCGTCTCAAGCACGCCTACTACACAGGGGGAGACAGGTGCGGCCGACTGCTGGCGAGTAGACTCAGAGTGGCGAGACAGAGGCACCTGGTGAAGACGATCACCGACTCCACGGGGTCTGCGGCTGCGGAGGACGCCTCTATTGCGGAAATCTTCCGCAAGTACTACGCCGATCTGTACGCCGGGGACCCCCCGGATGCACCCGCAACGCAAAGGTACCTAGACTCGGTCTCTCTACCATCACTGACACCCCTGCAGGCAGAGAGTCTGGACAGGGACATTCGGGTAGAAGAGGTGATCTCCGCCATTGCCAATCTCAAGTACGGTAAATCCCGGGGCCAGACGGCTACACACCCCTCTTCTATAAAACATTTTGCACCACACTCGCACCGATACTCACGCGCCTTTTTAACACCTTTGCGGAGCCGGGGGCCTTGCCGCCGGATCTGTTGCGGGCGTCGCTGACGGTCATCCCTAAACCAGGGAAGGACAGCTCACACTGTGGCTCTTACAGGCCGATATCTCTCTTGAATGTTGATCTTAAACTGTGCACGGGGATTCTGGCAGCCCGCTTGGCTCCCCTCCTGCCGGGGCTTATTGACCCGGATCAGGCAGGCTTCGTTCCGGGGAGGCAAACGGTGGACAACACCAAACGGATTACACATATTATAGAGAAAGCGTCACGGTTCCGGGGTGAGAGAATGTTGATGGCGGTGGACGCCGAAAAAGCATTCGACCGAGTGCACTGGCCGTACTTAGAGCGGGTGCTGGAGAAGGTGGGGATGAGGGACAAATTCCGCAACATGATATCAATTGTTACAGATCTCCGACCGCGGTGGTAAGAGTAAACGGATGCAGCTCCGGGAGTTTCAACATCGAAAGAGGCACGAGGCAGGGATGCCCGCTGTCGCCTTTACTTTTCGCCTTATACATGGAGCCATTCGCACAGTGAATAAGAAACAACTCGGAAGTAAAGGGAGTGAAAATGGGCGGTTTTTATCATGCCGTTAGCCTATACGCTGACGATGTGATCTTCTCTCTGGAAGATCCACTCATAGCCCTGCCGGCCTGTATTGAGGAATTGACTGCCTTCGCGGCAGGATGAATATGGGGAAGTCCGTTGCCCTGGATCTCTCGCTCGCGCCAGCGACCAGAACACTCCTGCAGCGTCAAGTCCCGATAGTCTGGTCAAGGGACCCAGTGCCCTACCTGGGAATCCAGCTGGCCCCCACCCTGCCCGCTATGACGGCAGCCAATTACACCGCTTTAGGCAGAAAGATACGGGAGGAACTGACTAGGTGGGACCGCACTACTCTCTCGTTGTTGGGCAGAGTGGCGGCCGTTAAAATGACAATCTTACAGCAGGTGCTCTATCTGTTTCGGGCGCTCCCTCTGCAGCCTCCGGTGGGGTGGATCCGGCGGACGCAATCCGACCTGGGGCGGTTCATTTGGCAGGGTAAGAAACCCAGAATGAGGCGGGCACTCTCAATGCTGGCACCGGAGGCGGGAGGCCTTGGCGTCCCAGACCTCCGCAAGTATTTTCAGGCGGCGCAGTTGCGCTACCTCGTGGAATGGAGCAGGTGGGAATCGGACAAGCACTGGCTTTTTCAGGATCAAGCGGTGGCGGGCAGACCATTGCAGGAGGTACCGTTTCTGCGCAGGGCACACCGCCCCGCTAATCTCTATGCCTCCTTTACACCAGAGTGCCGTTACGGGTTTGGGACACCACAAATCTCACACACGGGTTGACCACGTTTCCCTCCCCATAGACGCCCCTGGTGGATAATCCGGACTTCACCCCAGGGATGCAGAGAGGCGCGTTCACTCATTGGCGCACGGAGGGATGCAGGGCTTTGTGTCATATGTACACTACAGACGGGATCATTCCCTTCGCGAGCTTCCGACAGGACTATGCATTTCCCGAAACTGAGAGAATGCGCTACATGCAAGTCCGCCACTGGGCGCTGAGCACGCAAGTGCGAGAAACAGCTGATAGAAGGCTATTCCCTTACGAGCGCTGGCTCTTGTCGCGTACGTCTGACGCTAAGATCATAAGTGACCTTTATAAATTCATCCAAATGCCTGCTTCGCACTTCTACCACCCGTGAAGGGAACGTTGGGAGAAAGAACTGGGGAGGTCTCTGAACCACGCAGAATGGGAACAGGTAGCGTACAGAGCGAGACCTTCGGCATACCACACAGGCCTAACGGAAACCCTCACAAAAATCTCCACTTATTGGTACTACACCCCTGACCGCATACATGTAATGGACAGTAGCAAAGAAGCCACCTGCTGGAGGGGTTGCGGGCAGATAGGAACGTTGACCCATATACTGTGTGAATGCCCCCTCATTGGCGCTTACTGGAAGGAGGTGTTAGACACTGTAGACTCCCACTTCAACATCGAGCTGCCTCGCTTCCCAGCCTACATTCTGCTGGGTCTTCCAAACGCGCTGATGTACCCCCTAAAATCACGCAGAGGTAGGCAGATAGCAATAGCGCTAGGGTCAGCCATTCAGAACATCATCACACATTGGCGAACACCCACACTTCCCACAGTCATCGGATGGCTGCACAGACTATGGCATGTGCTTGGAATGGAGAAAATGTCGTTAGCAGCGGTGGGTGAGGTAGAGCAGTTTAAAGATATCTGGCAGCCGTTCCAGTCCCTGCTAGCCGCGGAATTTAGAGAACTGACCTGTCCAAGATACCTCAGACTCTTGCGGCTCACTGGGCAGGAAGGCTCGGATTCTTGATCACACCTGGGCTGGGGTGCTAGGGTGGGGACCGCGGGACGAGGCGAGGTCGATCGACATCCGCACTGGACGAGGGAGGAGGGAGGGGGGGAGGCAGGGGATTTGGGAGTTGGGGAGGCAGGGGGGAGGGATGTTGGGGGGGTTACTGTTGGGTTGTTTAATATACTTTGGAACGGATGTGCCCTAAAGGACGGGTCTTAGCTATGGGACCTACCACCCTGATCGGAGCCGTTATAGTTAAAGGAGGACTCTCTGTCAGGCATGTAACTGTGGGCGATGTGTATATGACATTCTCCTGAAGAAGTAGGGAACTGCGGGGAGATTCCACAACATAAACCCACTGCACAGAAGGGACTCCCTGGACCTTCCAGATCCGGCGCGGCCGGCCCCGAGGGGTTGTAGGCGACTTGCTGTGTATCGACTTGACATAACAGCGGAGCCTAGGAAGGGCCTAGGATGCACTGATTTATAGGTACGATAACTTGCCGGCCCGAGGGGTTGTAGGCTGAAGATGATGATGCCGTAGATTATATATTTTTTCTTTTTGGGCTTTTTTTTTTTTTTTGATGTTACTAATAAAAAAGATTTAAACCTAAAATCAGCCTTTGTCTGCGGGGGCACCTTAACCCATTAACATTCCAGTAGGTGAAGATGATCTTTCTACCCCCGTGTTACGTGTTAAGGCCATTAGCGATGTATCCACCCCTTAGGCCAAAAGCACCCAATACCTATACCTATACTTAATGTGAGATGAGGTTCATTTTTTTTTTATTTTTACCCACTGCTCCCCACCCATGTCCTCCCAACCACCCTCTCCCCTACCTCCCCTGTGCCCCCCTCTACCATGAGGAACCCTCCCTTCCAATAGGCAAGCCTATTCGTCCCCTGTCGCCCCCTGGACTAATAAATTATAAACTTAAATCTACTAATGGATTCTAACTTGGATTCTCTTTAAAGACTATTATTGACTTTCATACACTACTCCTGCTGGAGTTACTTTACATATAACTCCTCACCTACCTCCCTTTGCTGCTTTTAATCCTCTCTATTAGGGCATCCGCTTCTTCTACTGTTTTTATTTGGTGCATTTGATTGTTCCACATTACTCGGAGAAGAGCGGGAAACTTCAGCTGGACCTTAGCTCCCATACTCTTCAGCTCCTCCATTCTTTTCCCAAACTCCCATTGCCTTGAAGCAGTTGCATGGGAGATGTCAGATCTAATTTGGAAGGAGAAAGGAGTAGACCCCCTGAAGTTAATGGAACCTTCTTTAAGGGCAGAGGACAGAATCAATTCTTTTACTGAGTAAGTTAGAAAATTAACCAGTATTTTCCTCGGCTTTGTTTTAGCCAGGTTCCTCCTAAAAGGATCTCGATGGACTCTCTGGATGTCATGAACAAGATCGATCTCTGGAGCACCTACCAAGACTGTTTCTTTTAAGAGAGAGATGATAAATCCCTTTAAGTCGGCACCCTCCAGGGCTTCTGGAGTATTCAAAAGTCTTAAGTTATTCCGGCGAGAGTAATTTTCCAGGCGTTCTATATCATCCCTGAGGTCCTTATTCTGGGCTGACAGCCTAGCAAGCTCCCCGACAGTAGAATTAATGGTGTCCTTTATTTTTGGAATCTCTGTCTCTATTGCATCAGTTCTTAGAGAGACCTCATCCAATCTATTAGAAAGGACCTCACAAGAAGCTTGAATAGCTGCCTGGTTTGTCTCAGAAATGGTAAATCTTTTTGAAAGCTCTGCTTGATTCAGCTCAGAAACCTTAAACCTACTGGACAGTTCCTCTTGTATTCCAAGCAAGATGTCGGCCAAGGAATGCGGCTCTGTACCTGAAGTTATCGAATATGGAGCCGTGTCGGGAGTTGCTATTGCTGAACAAATGGCCATAGCTATAGCTATACTGTCTAAGGTATCTGGTAGAGTTTTCACACCTGCCGGGACAGAAGAAACGGTACTGGTATCCCTCAGTTTGCACGCCTCTTCACACACTGTCTTGGTTTCATGCAAAGCTAAGGGAGAATATCTGTTATAGAGAGAAATGGCAGAGCACACCTCAACTGACAATGAGGATGTCTCGTGGGTGGGTGTGCTAGAGCAGAGTTTTCAGTTTGAAAATCAACTGGGTTTTGAAGCTCTGGCATGTCTATTTGTTATATTAATTTATTAATTATTAATTATTAATTATTTGTCTTGTGTAAGTGTTTATACTTACTAATCAACTCGTTTGTTTTTACAAGAGAGAATTACACGTGGGAATGCATAAGTGTGCTGTTTAACAATAATGTGCATGTTTTCATGTTTAAACGTTGCTGAGTGCTGTTTATTTTTTAAGCACGAAATGCTTTTCGAATTAATGCTTTTTTATGTTGCAAGAGCTAGATAATTGCATACACATAAGGGTATTAGTGGGGTTAACACTGTTCAATCACTATGCTGTGGTAACGTTGTTTTTGTCTCTTTTAATTAAGATGGTCTATTGTGGCCTATTGTGGCCTAAACAAAGATGGCCGATACGTAAAGCCTGGCCTCGAGTAGAATTTGTGACGAGAGAGAGCCTTGCTGAATATGGTCCTGAAGTCAGCTGACCACAGTCCTTGCTTTGCCTGGTTGAAATTTTCCGTGAGGACAGCAGCAGTTTTGGGCGATCTCCAAGTGAAGTGAAGCGTCCTTGGCAGCTTTGGGAAACAAAGGAGCTTTAAAGAAAGACTCTGAACTGTGATCTCATTGCCGAGGAGACGTGGAAGTTACAAGATACAAATGTATTTTTTGGTTCCTGTTCCATTATGTTTATTTTGTGATTTTTCCTGAGCGGAGATTTTCAAATGTAGCGATGCTACATCCTTTCCTTCTCGCTTTGCTCAGAGGTTTGACGGAAGAAGTTAATACAAATTATATTTTCCTTTGTTCGATTTGCTATAAGAATTGTTAGCCTAGAGAGGGCTTTGCCACTTGCCATTTGCCTTTTGCCGCGTTCCGAATTTGCGTTGGTGAGGATCGTTGCTGAGAGGACTTCGTCTTGAGAGACTTTACCGAGAGACTGGTCCTGACCCGTTCTGACATTTAGCTAGAATAGGTAACTATGGGAAAATGATTTATTCTGATTGATTTTCTTTGACTAATTTTAGATAAAGCAATATAATTTTGAATATGGTGTTGGTTATTATTTCTTGTCAATTATTGAGTATCCTATTTTGATTATTATTGTATAGATTGTTTAGATTATGTTTAAGGGCAGTCTCAATAACCAGATCTTATCGACCTCGATATAGATGCAGGGTGTTTAGGAGTTTTTTTCTTTCCACAGGTTATTGCTGGTAGAGTATTTGAGCGTATGTTAGTGAAATGGGCCCTAGTGTATGAAGAATGTATGTGCGTGTAACTGTGAGATTACTCTATCCGTGGAAGTAGGGATGTTATATACACCCTGATCTCTATCAATTTCCTGGTAGCAGAGGATGGTTATTGATGATTGTCTTGATCTGATTAGATTACATATTGATTATTGATTATTGATGTTGGTATATGTACTAATACTATATGTTGAAGTTGTCATGTTGAGTTATATGTAGTGCTTCTGGAATTTGGAAGCTGGTAGCAGTTCCGTAGTAGGGCAGAGGGAAGTATATGCTGCTCTCGGGAAAGACGGGATTGTTGGTCCTGTATGTATGCAGGAAAATTCACATTGTCTGGGTTCGGAATCAGTGACATTATTGTATGTTACTATTAGAATATATTTCTGGTATATAAGGAGTGTGTATGGTAGTGAAGGTTATCTGTGAAACTCTGGTCTTAAGTCCCAGGGATCCGTAAGGTTTGCCGTTAAAGCTTATCGCGGGAGGAGTAATAGGTATTCTCTGAGCTTGTTTGAGGAACTGGGCAGGGTAGACTGCTTGTTTAATGTGTGTTATAATTCTGTAGTGGAGCAGGTTGTTCGCTGTTCTCGGGAAAAGCAGGATTCTGTATGTATGTACTATATTTTTCTTGTATGAATGTGCGTGAATGTATATACATTTAGTTGATTGTAAGACTCTTTGGACAAGTCCTAGAGGAAACAGTTAATGAATGTATGTTAGAAGGGCAGAGTAGAGGGATGTGCTACTGTGTCAACGAGAGGTTCTTGTGAAATAGATTTCTTTTACTATTCTGTGGTTAGCGAAGCAGACAATGGAGATGTTTATATGTTGTAACTAATAGATTTTGTAAAAATTTTGACACAAAGTCTACTGAAAAGATTTTGTAAAGGAGGGGTAGACGAGTGACAGGAGACAGGAGACAAGCGACTGCAGCGACTGTTGACGTCAGGAAGACCGCGCTCTGATTGGATAATAGATCAGAATAGTGTTCGCGCTGGGATTGGTGCGTTGGTGTGAGCCGCGCAAGGATTGGAAGAGCTATTCTAGTGACGTAGACGCTCCAGGATTGGTGCGTTAGTGTGAGTCGCGCTATTATTGGTTGAAAATCTGTATTGTATATTTATAATACGGAAAAGAGTAGAGAGTTTTTTTTTTATAAAAACTAAAATGTATTACCAAGAAGAGAAAAAGAAGAAAACATTCTTTGGAAAAATTAAAAAGTGGTTTAACAAGGATAAAGATGTTAAGACGAGAGAGGGTGAATTGTTACCTCCACCGAAAACACCTGCATCCTACATGGCTGCAAGATATGGGTATCATACCTGTATATGGTTGGAGAATTGGGTTAGGTATACTAAAGAGGATGGTTTTCTAGCATTTCCAGAACATGGTTCATTTAATTTGGCCGTGTTGAGAAATTTACGGGAAAAGATGTTATGTCTTGACCCGAAACCAAGACCTACACAGTTTGAGGCTTTAGTGGAATGGGAAGAGGAAGTACATGAGCGAGAAAAACAGAGATCTGGAGGACAGTACAGGTATATGTTTGGGAGGAGACATGATCGTGAGACTCATCATGATCGAATGAAAAGGTGGCGAGATGCTAGTATGTCAGAGGGATTATATCCAATGAGAACAGTTGAAGAAGGAGCAGAGAGGGTTCCTGAGTCAGAAATGAGAAGATATGGAGTTAATGAATATGAGGATGAAGTCTTGAATGACATGATTTACAAAAGACCACCTCCATATAGACCAGAACCAGATGAGAGTACACCAGTTGTTTCTCCAATAAGAGATACAGTTTGTATCATTGAGACAGAAAATGTGACATCTGAATCAAGAAGTGGTAATTCTTTCAGGGAGAAAGCGAATCAAAGTGGTGACGAAAATGCAAGAGAGTTAGCTAGAACTACAACAGAGCTGACTGAAAAGATTAGGGAGTTAACGAAAAATCTAGAAGCTGTTACGGTGCCTGTAACAATAGGTCCGGTTATGCCTGTGTTTGACAAGCAGAGAATAGGTGAAAATGGTTTGGTGATTCCATATGTTGGGAATAATTTGATAAGTTCAGTTGGTCCTTCAGGAGATTCAGGAAAAAGGACAGAAAATAGTGACCTGAGACAATCCAGACATGACACATGTAGTGAAATATTAGATGCTAGTGAAGCTAGTTGTTCAGGGATGCCAATTTTAGAACCGCAAAAGAGAGTGGTTCCAGTGAGAAAGACTACTGCAATAACAGCTGAAGATTTGAATGATTGGATGAAAGTTCTTCAGAAAAAGGATAAAGATTCGCAAGCAATTGATGTGGCTAGGTTACGGGTAGAATTAGAAGAGCTTGTTACAGGGACAGTTCCAACAGAAATTCTTAAAAGTCATCATGATGGTGAACTAATGTTTATGTGTAAAAACATTACCTGGAGAGCGAGAAATACACATGACAGGTTAAGAGCAATAGCGAATGAGCAGGGAGTTGACATTGATAAGGTTAAAGCTTTGCAAAAAACCTACAGGACGGATTTTTCAGAAAAAGATATTGAAAATTTGAATGCAACTGGTAGAACAGGACAGATTAAAGAAATCGTTGCATTATTGCGAAGATGGGGAGATGTAGAAAAATGGAAGGATAGGTGGTATAAGAAAAGAGAGGAATCTGAAGATAGAACAACTTATTCAGCTTTTCCAGTGAGAGAAAAAGAGAAACCAGTGGATAATTATCCTATGAGAGAAATACCTGGAGGAGGATATGTACATGTTCCATGGACCAGACAGGATATTTTATCATTTACGAATGATTTCCCTCGATTGAGAGAAAAGCCCGTCGAGTGGTATAGGCAGGTAGATAGGTTTGTGAAATTGTCAAAAGTGCTGTGGATTGACCTGAATAGTCTGTTTGATATAATTGTTCCAGCAGACTTGTGGACTGAGTGTAAAATAGTTGTGAGTTGGCCTACTGAGGAATATCCAAGAGATCCAAGAACAGGAGCACCAGATCCAGAGGTAATGAGAAAGTACGACCAGGTGATGGTATACCTGAAGAGTAAAGTACCTGCAAAAGAGACAGATTGGGTAAAAATAGATAGAACACAACAGGAAGCAAAAGAATCAGTTCATGCTTTTTACGAGAGGCTGATACTGGCGTTTAAACAATTCAGTGGAGATGAACACCTAGGTGACAAAGATTTGAGTCATTTTGTAGACAGATTTGTATATGGTCTCAGACCTGAAATTGGTGAGAGAATTCGTGAGCATACAGTGGATTGGCAGAGTAAGAAAATAGATGAGATTCTGAGACATGCTAAATACTTCAGTGATGAAATTGAAGCAAAACAAAGAAAACTGAAAGAGAAAGCAATGTGGGCACAAGTGAAAGTTGCAGAAAGACAGGAAGCACAGTTGATGGAACAGGCGAATAATCCAGGAAATAATGCAGGGAATAGACCTAGATATGCAGGGAAAGGAAAGGGGAATCTTGAGGAAGCGAAAAAAAAGTTTCCTTGTCACAACTGTGGCCAATTGGGACATTGGAGGAATGATTGTACGAATCCACCATTAGTGAATAATGAGGGTAAAACCTTAAATCAACAGGTGCAGAACGAGGGGAATAATCAACAGCAGCAACAGCAGAAAGTTGTGAGACAGCAGAGTCAAGAGCCAAAACCGCCCTTGCCGCAGAATAGAGGAGCACAAAAGTATAATCAGGATTCGGGATTCTACAATGATGAGCAGATAAACAAACCAAGGCGTTCTAATCAGGTACAACAGTACTTGTTAAAGAATGAAGGGAGTGAATCTGAAGGTGATTATTGACGGTGCCGAAGAGAGGAGGAAGAGTGCATACTTGGTGCAACTCTAGAAATAGACCAGGTAGGACCATTTGTGGATGGGAAAATAAATGAAGAAAGTGTTACTTTTTTAGTAGACACAGGTGCGACAAGATCAACTGTCAGGTCAACAGATATTAGAAATCTTCCTCTCTCGGATGAAGCAATCCAAGTAGTTGGTGTAGCCAATACACAAATCAGAACACGTCTTACGGAACCAGTAAGAGTACAGATAGGGAAATTTTCAGACATGCACAGATTTATTGTCTGTGACACGAGTCCAGTGAACCTGTTAGGTAGGGATCTGTTATGCAAGATGAACTGCACAATTTTCTGTACACCGGATGGAATAGCTTTTGAAACACCAGATGAGGATGTTTTGTACCGAGTGACTCTAGAAAATATGGAAAGTGAGTTAATTGGTGCATTTGCTGTGTTTGATCCACAGGATTTGCCTCGAGAGCTGAGGGACACAGTGAAAAGGACAGTTTGGGATTTTACTGGAGAGGATGTGGGATTGATGAATAATGTAGATCCAGTGAAAATTGCAGTGAAAGAGGGAATTACATATCCTAACATTCCTCAGTACAAAATGACACCAGAAATAATTGAGGGAATAACTCCTATAATTGAGAAAATGATTCAGCAGGGAGTCCTGAGAGAACTACTGAGTAGTCCGTGTAATTCACCGATAATGGGGCTAAAGAAGCCTAATGGGAAATTTAGGATCGTACAGGATTTGAGAAAAGTTAATCAAATTGTGGTGGCATGTTGTCCTATTGTGCCAAATCCATCAGTGATCCTGTATCAGATTCCACATGATGCTGAGTGGTATACAGTGATTGATTTGTGTCATGCGTTCTTTTCAATACCATTGCATCATGACAGCCAGCCGATTTTTGCATTTAGGTTTGGCCAGCGTATTTTAGCATGGTGTCGAATCCCACAGGGGTATACAGAGAGTCCTTCGATATTCAATCAGTTGTTGAAAAAATCGTTGGAGAGTTTGATCATGCCTGAAAGTTTAGTACTAGTACAATACATTGATGACCTACTTGTGGCATCAAAGACACGAGAAGCTTGTGAAGTAGATACCATAGCTTTACTGAATCATCTGGCAGATGGAGGGTTAAAGGTATCTCCAGCCAAATTGCAATTTTGCAAGAAAGAAGTGCATTATCTTGGACACAATATTGAAAAAGGTCTGAGAAAAGTGACTGATGACAGAATCAGAATCATCAGGGAAATGAAAGCTCCAAAGACCCAGAGAGAAGTGAGGGTGTTTCTGGGGATGGTGGGTTATTGTCGTCAGTGGATAATTAATTTTTTGCTGATAGCAAAGCCACTGATTAAACTGACAAAAAGTGAGATGACAGACCCATTGGAACTAGATGGAGAACAAATGGCAGCATTTGAAGAGCTTAAAAATAAAATGTGTGAGGCTCCAGCTTTGGGTATGCCTGATTACGAAAAGGAGTTTGAATTGTACTGCAGTGAGAGAAATGGATGTGCACTTTCAGTGTTAATTCAGAAGCATGGATTACTGAGAAGGCCTATTGCGCACTTCTCATCGACACTTGACCCTGTAGCTGTGGGTTTACCAGGTTGTCTGAAATCTGTGGCTGCAACATGCAGGAGTCTAGAACAGAGTGAGGGAATCATAATGGGATATCCTGTAAGGGTATTCGTACCTCACAATGTGGCAATTCTTTTGACAAGAAGCAGAACTCAGTACATGTCACATAGTCGGTTGACTAAATATGAGAAAGTGATTCTAGGAGCATCAAATGTGACTCTTGAGAGGTGTGTAAATGTGAATCCAGCGACACTTTTGCCGGATATTGAAAATGTGGGTGTGAAAACAGAAGATGATCATGATTGTTTGGATGTGCTTGAGTACTGTACAAAACCGAGACCAGACATAAGGGATCTTCCCTTACATGAGAGTGATCATGTGTTGTTTGTGGATGGTTCATGCCTGAGAAATGATGAGGGTGTGCTATGTGCAGCATATGCGGTGTGCAAAGTTTCAGAGGTTATGGAAGCATCACCATTGAAAGGAGTGAAATCTGCACAGGTTGCTGAATTGGTGGCATTGACAAGAGCTTGTGAAATTGGGAAAGATTTGAGGACGACTGTGATGACTGATAGTCAGTATGGATTTGGAGTGGTGCATGATTTTGGCCAGCTTTGGCTACAGAGAGGTTTCTTGACATCGAGTGGAACTCCAATAAAGAATGCTGAAGCAATTGGGAAATTACTTGAGGCGATACAGCTGCCTAAGGAGTTAGCAGTTGTAAAGTGTGCTGCCCATGGACAAGGGGAGGATTTTATCACGGTTGGAAACCGGTATGCAAATGACATTGCTCAATACTGTGCAAAATCAAATCAGTCAATTAATAGGGAACGAGAGGGGGAAATGTCTTTTTGCTCTGTGATGTTTACTAATGCCTTAGAGACATGGGATGAAGTGAAGCAGTTGCAGGATGAGGCAGGAGAGGAAGAGAAAAAAGATTGGATTAAGGCAGGATGTGCCCCAAGAGAAAAAGACTATGTTTGGGTCTATAGGGATGGCAGACCAGTAATGCCCAACTCCATTTTGTCGTCAATGGCAAGGATGTATCATGGCCAGGGACATTTGGGGAGGGATGCGATGATAAGGTCGTTCAAGCAGACCTGGTACAATGCAAAGTTCAGGACAATTGCAGAGAGCATCTGTCAAAGGTGTTTGATTTGTCAGCAATTTAACACTGGGAAAAAGACAGTGGTGAGTCTGGGAACAATAGGCAGAGAAGGAGGTCCTTTTACAAGAATGCAGATTGATTTCATTGAAATGCCCCAAGTGAACAGACTGAGGTATGTTCTAGTGGTAGTCTGTTTGTTTTCAAGATGGGTTGAGGCCTATCCGACTAGGAGAAATGATGGAGTGACAGTGGCAAAATTACTGTTAAGGGAGTTGATTCCTAGGTACGGGTTTCCAGTGACGATTGAGTCTGATAGAGGTGGACACTTCTATAATGAACTCATGAGTTTGATTTGTGAAGCATTAAGCATACAGCAGAAGCTACATTGTGCATACAGACCAGAGGCTTCTGGTGTGGTTGAGCAGATAAACGGCACAATCAAGAACAGGATTGGTAAGATGTGCTTAGCCACTGGCATGAAATGGCCGGATGTCTTGCCTCTAGTGTTAATGACTATTAGATCTACTCCAGATAGAACTACTGGTTTAAGTCCGCACGAGATAATCATGGGACGTGCAATGCGCCATGCATTTGTACCTGTCAATAAGTTGATGACAATAACTGATGACATGATTTTGGATTACTGTAAAGGCCTGGCTGACGCAGTTCATTCTGTGTTTCACCAGGTTGGAGAAGAAGCTACCACACTTGAGAAGAAGCAAGCTCATGATCTGAGTCCAGGAGACTGGGTGAGGATTAAGGTGCACAGAAGAAGAAATTGCTTAGTTCCAAGGTGGGGAAGGCCGAGACAAGTCATTCTAACTACGACAACTGCAGTGAAGTGTGCTGGTGTGAAAAACTGGGTGCATGCGAGTCATACTCTGAGAGTTCCAAACCCAAAAGAGGGAACTGGTAAAGAGTATTTTGAAGAATCAGATTCCAGTGATGATGAAGACCCAGAACCAGTGAGAAAAGAAGCAGAAAAAACTCCAAGAGAACCATTGGGAGTCTCAGAAAGGAGATCAGATTCTGTAAGAGAGCCTGAGGTTTCAAAAAGCAGTGAAGAAAAAAGAAAAGAAAAGAGCAATTCCACAGAGATTACTCCTGAATCAGAAGAGGAGGAGACTGAAGAACCACTTGAGATTATACTTGAAGAAGTAGGGTCAGAAGAAGATAGAGAGGGACAGATTGCGGAAGACCCCCGAGGAGGTGTAGGGAATTCATCTAATGAGCTAGGTGAAGGGACAAGTAGACAGCAAGAAGATTGCGTGTCGGAGACCCGAGGAGGGACAGAAGTAGGGAAGTCTCAAATAGTGGTGAAAGAAACTGTGGAGGAAAAGAAAACTGCTAGAAAACGAAAACAGAAGGCACTTGAAACAGAATTGGATGAGAGTGAGAATGAACAAACAGAAGGTCGAGTTCTGAGAAAGAGAACTTGGATTGGAGAAAGAAACGATAAAGAAATTAGGCCGAAGAAGGTGATAAAAGGAGATCGTTGGCCTAACAACAGAGTAAAGAGATTGAGATACAGAGTAATAAGAACAAATACATCAAAGGCTGAACAAGTGAATGAAGTATCGAGTCAAAATGAAGTAAAAAGAAAGGAGCAAGAAGAATCAGGAGAACCTGAGGAAATAAAAAGAATAAGAAGACCCAACCAAAAGTACAGATCACCGGAATGGTCTTATGTGGCACTGTCTGAAGAAGGAGAAGAAGAAACAGTGACTCGAGATAATCCGGAGGGGATCTTGAGAAAAGTGGTTGAGGAAAAAGAAGGAATCTTAAAAGTTATCCTGACTGACATTGGAGAAGAGTCAGATGCACAAGATGTTGTTGATGATCTGATACAATTTGATGTTACTGAAGAAGAAGGAGTGAAAACTGATGAATATCCAAATTGAGTGAACTGAAAAATCACTTGGAGGAAAAGTGAAAAGAGAAAGTCTGAAATTCAGTTGTCTGAAGTAATCCAAAGCATAATAGTAGTGGAGTAGTAGAGGCTAAGTCAAAAGACAAGGTCAAAGTAATAAAATGGCTAACATAGAGGATAATCAAAGTAGATGTGCCTTCTTTAAAAGATGGTGTAGAATGTGCTGCTGCTGTACTGGATTATTAATGCTACTGTGGGGAGTTTTAGTTTTATTAGTTACTTTTAAAGTTACATTTGAGATGCATACAGAAAACATGACAAATATAGAGAAGAATTCGCAAAAAGTAGTTTTGAATAGAATTAGTAATACTTACATACACAAAGATAGGTCAATTAATAATTTTTCAAGTAATGTTTTTTCGAAGTTGTTGTACGAATATGTGAAAACAATGGAAGTAAGGGATTGCTACGTTTGTATGCAATTACCTGCATCCGTTTCAGAGGGTGTTACTTATCATCATTTGCCAGCTACATATGGTATTTCATGTAGTATATTAAGTAGTGTTTTTTATTTGTTAGGGAAAGTAGATTATAAGATGTCTAACAGAGATAGTATTTTTGGGCATTTGCCAATGAATAAAGAGCTGAATCCAGCTAAAGAAGCTAACACTTTTGGTGAAATTTTTATTGAAGAGAAAGGATTAACATTAGATTACATTTTTAAGAATAATTTAACTTGCAGTTTGAAAGAAGAGGAGAAAGCTTTCCTGGATATGGTAGAGGAAAGGAGTTTGAACATGCATGAGAAAGTAGGGAAATATGAAGTGAGTGAGACAATTTGGGACATTGAGATGGGGAAAGAATTGAGAAATGGGGCTAGTCCAACTTTAGCTCTAGATGTACCACAGAAGGGTAAACTATGCATTACAAGAAGGAAATCCCAATATGATACATATTTTGTTGGGACTAGTGAGTGCCATGATACATACTTCATTGCAACAGGTTGGGGTTTCAGAGGTGGAGAAGATACAGTTTTCCCAGGAGTGTATTATGTTTGTGGGAACAAGGCTTATTACAAGTTGCCTGACCATTGGTATGGCACGTGTTATGTGGGTTTGGTTTTTCCAAAGATTTTTCATATAGATAAAATAACAGATGTAGAACATATTAATTTACTAATGCGTTTCAAAAGAGAAACATGGTCTGAAATAGTGGGTGATATTTTTGGGGTTTTAATTCCAGCAGTGGGAATTTCTTTAAATGCTTATGGAATTCGGAAACTGTCAACAGTGGTGGATCGCTTATCGACAAATACCGCTGGAGGGTTTCTTTTAGTGAATACGGAATTAAGTGCCGTACGTGCCATGTCAATGCAAAATCGACTTGCCCTTGATATTTTATTGGCCAAGGAGGGTGGAGTTTGTGGAATGCTGAAAGTTCAACATTGTTGCACTTACATTCCAGACGAAAGCAAAGACCTGAAGGTCTATATCAGAAATATTACTGATTTGCATGAAGAATTAGTACCACTTGAAGCTGAGAGTTTATGGACTAAAATAGCTAATAAAATAATAGCTGTTAAAGATTTTATTACAAAAATAGGTAGTACTATTATAGGTAGAATATTGTTTCCTTTAACTTGCATAATTATTGCTTTACTGATACTGAGATTAGTGTGTGTGTGTTGTAAAAACAGGGGAGGGAAGAAGAAACTGAATAAAGAGAAGAAAAACAAAAGGTTGAAAAGAGAACCACAAGAAATTGAATTAGAAGAATTGAGGGAGAGTGTTTATTTAGAAACAAAGAGGGATGAGGAAAGAGTGACTGGTGTGTAGTGTTGTGTAAGGAGAAAAAAGACATTTCCGATTTCTCCTAAAATGGGACTAAATTTTCACTAATTTTTTTTTTGGGTTTATTTGGTGATAAAATCACCAAAGGGGGGATTGCTAGAGCAGAGTTTTCAGTTTGAAAATCAACTGGGTTTTGAAGCTCTGGCATGTCTATTTGTTATATTAATTTATTAATTATTAATTATTAATTATTTGTCTTGTGTAAGTGTTTATACTTACTAATCAACTCGTTTGTTTTAACAAGAGAGAATTACACGTGGGAATGCATAAGTGTGCTGTTTAACAATAATGTGCATGTTTTCATGTTTAAACGTTGCTGAGTGCTGTTTATTTTTTAAGCACGAAATGCTTTTCGAATTAATGCTTTTTTATGTTGCAAGAGCTAGATAATTGCATACACATAAGGGTATTAGTGGGGTTAACACTGTTCAATCACTATGCTGTGGTAACGTTGTTTTTGTCTCTTTTAATTAAGATGGTCTATTGTGGCCTATTGTGGCCTAAACAAAGATGGCCGATACGTAAAGCCTGGCCTCGAGTAGAATTTGTGACGAGAGAGAGCCTTGCTGAATATGGTCCTGAAGTTAGCTGACCACAGTCCTTGCTTTGCCTGGTTGAAATTTTCCGTGAGGACAGCAGCAGTTTTGGGCGATCTCCAAGTGAAGTGAAGCGTCCTTGGCAGCTTTGGGAAACAAAGGAGCTTTAAAGAAAGACTCTGAACTGTGATCTCATTGCCGAGGAGACGTGGAAGTTACAAGATACAAATGTATTTTTTGGTTCCTGTTCCGTTATGTTTATTTTGTGATTTTTCCTGAGCGGAGATTTTCAAATGTAGCGATGCTACATCCTTTCCTTCTCGCTTTGCTCAGAGGTTTGACGGAAGAAGTTAATACAAATTATATTTCCCTTTGTTCGATTTGCTATAAGAATTGTTAGCCTAGAGAGGGCTTTGCCACTTGCCATTTGCCTTTTGCCGCGTTCCGAATTTGCGTTGGTGAGGATCGTTGCTGAGAGGACTTCGTCTTGAGAGACTTTACCGAGAGACTGGTCCTGACCCGTTCTGACATTTAGCTAGAATAGGTAACTATGGGAAAATGATTTATTCTGATTGATTTTCTTTGACTAATTTTAGATAAAGCAATATAATTTTGAATATGGTGTTGGTTATTATTTCTTGTCAATTATTGAGTATCCTATTTTGATTATTATTGTATAGATTGTTTAGATTATGTTTAAGGGCAGTCTCAATAACCAGATCTTATCGACCTCGATATAGATGCAGGGTGTTTAGGAGTTTTTTTCTTTCCACAGGTTATTGCTGGTAGAGTATTTGAGCGTATGTTAGTGAAATGGGCCCTAGTGTATGAAGAATGTATGTGCGTGTAACTGTGAGATTACTCTATCCGTGGAAGTAGGGATGTTATATACACCCTGATCTCTATCAGGTGTGCTCCCCTCCTTCCCTACAGGTAGCTGAATGGATGGTGCAGAGTCAAATTTAGTCACTTTTGGGTGAGCACTGACTGAGGTAGCAGGAACAGAAGATACGGAAACGGAGGTACTCGTGCCTGAGGAAGACATGACCTTATAAAATGTTTTAAGGGAGGGGGTGATTTTAACCCTTGATGGAGAGCCCTTTTTGCCTTTCACACCTCTCTTACTGTTATCCGTCCTTTTATTCTTGGTCTCCACCCCCACCTCTGTAACTCCTCTCTCCGTTGTGCCTCTCCGTTTCACTTCAGATATTCCTTGAGGGGTGCGGGAGGGATATCCAGGCTTATCAATATTTGAAGCACAAATCACTCTCGTCCGGAGGGTGCATCTGTTTGCTTTAGGGAGGTTTTGAGGTCTAGGATTGGCACCGGTCTCTCTAGATTCAAGTTCCTACAGCTGGCTTTGTGGTTTGAGGCAGAGAAAGAACAAGTAAGAGGAAACTGGGAGATAGAAAGGCTATGTCACTCTGCCCTTGTTATAAAAAAAGAGATATCGGTGTGGTACAATCTAGCCCTAGAAGCCGGAGACCCGAAGACCCCCCCTTCGATTAAAATATGGGAGCAGTCCCCCCTCGAGCTAACAATAGAAGCATTGTTTGAGCCATCATTGAAGCTGCTGTATAAATATATTAAACCTGCGGCTTTAAAAAAGAATCATTTCTTTGTCATCAATAGGCTTTACTACACCCCAGCAAGAATAGCGAAATTTTCCCCAGTGCCAACCCCGAAATGATCTCCACATATTTTTCGAGTGCCCAGAAATAAAGACCTTCTGGAGGGAAACCGGAGACACTCTTAAGGATGTTTTTAAATTTAAACATCGAGATTAATTTGTCTCTGATTTTCTTCGGCGACAATGGCTCATTTTGCATAAAGGCATCACAACAGCAAAGAGGACTACTGCTATATTTGGTATTGTTGGCACGGAGAGAAATATGTAAGAGATGGAAGGATCCCCACCCACCCAATAGAGAAGGCTGGCTTAAGGTTTCCTTTGCTATGGCCCGTCTGGAATATGATGGAGTAGAGGAAAAATCCACCAAACTTTGGCATCCTTTTATGAGCTGGGGTCTTAATCTACGATTAAATCCATTGGTCCAATGATTACACCAGATACCCATACTAAACAAGGGCCTGGTCAACCAACGGAAACATATGTGGTAAGCCGGGTGCCTCCTTCCCCACAGATCGTATAAGCGGCTTCATAAGACCCACAGTTGTTTATTGGTGAGATGAGGACTAAAAAACGACAGAACGCAGGGCATCAATGCAACGCCGGTACCATTCCCAGACACTATCTGCGAGTCTCGTTAATTAGATCCTGCCTTCTCCTCCCGGCCGTGTGCCTCGCAGTCTTCAGTTGTACAGCCCATCTCTATATCTCCATAACAGCATTTTCAGCTCCTCCGCAAGCGGTCCCGCCTAGATGTACTTTCCACCTCTCCACAGTTATCAGCAAGTGGATATGAGCACACTACCAGTCGAGCCGCCCCCGTGCCATGCCCGCAATTCCGTGACGCAGTATCTATCAACACCAGGCCCAAGCCTCTCCAATTAATCGTTGCCAAGAGGGCCCCCAGAAGCGGGTTACCGTAAGTGTTCTTGCAGTTCTGCCAGCCTGTGCGGGATCCCCTCATTACACCAGCGAGCTCTCAGTACACGGTAGCGAGCTGCCGCTGCCCTCGGCCCGCAGCCGCCATCTTGCGTCTTCCTGGCCAGTCGATCGGCGTCTTCTCCAGCCCGATACACGGCATGCACCAGTCCGCGCCACCACAGACCGCGTGTTCGTAGGTCCGCCACCTGCAGCCTCCGAGTTAGTGCATTCCCGTCCTTGGTAACTCCAGTCACATCCGCCGCTTCGTCCAGCCGCACCCCGCCGGGTCACGGCTCCTAGGCGAGTCGGCATGGATATGCCCTCAAACCTATGTCTGCTCCCTCCTCAGCCAGGCTGCCGGTGCCACATATGTTCTGCCGCACTCTGCAACCCTCCCGCTCCGTAACTGCCTCCGTTCTAACAGGATACTGTGCAAAGTGTCGGGGCTCAATGCGGAGCTCCTTCAGACAGCGTCCGCCATGCTCAGCAGTTGGCCACGCCCCAGTCGTCCTTCATCCTAAGTCTTTTCTATCTTTTTCATACTTTTCTGAATTTTCCCAAGCAGGACTGTCTTTCTTGTTTTCGTTGAAAGATATTTGTAAATTTGTAATTCTTATGTCCGCCTCAGAGGAGGTAGTGGCCGTTATTTAGACCTAATGTTTTGATCGGCTAAATATGACGCATTCTTATTGTTATCATTATCTTTATCATTACAAGCAGATATTGTTATCATTATGTGCTTGTAGATTCCCCGCAAGAAGGAGGGCTATTGTTTATGCCCGAAATACATTGGGACTTGTGTTATCTACACGGGAACTGCTTAAACATCATTTAAATTCATGTGGAATGGTTTTCCTATGAAGCACCTGCATTTGTATAATAAAAAATGAAGAAATTATACTCTGCGTTCCAGAGATGATTTATTAATGGACTATTGCACATTGGAATGCTGCTTTTCGAGTTTTTGTATGCACATTGTTTAAACTAGCTTACTATCAGAACATAAATTCCCCTCAGTTTCTAAAAATTGCATTTTAAAAATTGTAATTTAATATCAAAATTCACCATGAATTAGGATTTTTCATTACAATTCCAAAGGCACCAAACATGAAAGAGTCACCTGTTCCCATTAGGCAGTTACAGCTTATTAAACGAAATAAAGGAACTCCAATATTATCCTATAGGAGAAGTAGGCCTTGCGGTAGTGAAAAACTAATTCAAGGGGTTTTAACTACCAGGACATGTAAAACTTAATGATACAAGTCCTACCTTTTAAATACATTGCACCCTGCCCCCTGTGCTGTCCGGGGTCTGCCCCAGATGTGACTTTTATGTATTAAAAAGGTTTATTTTACCAGGTTGACTTGGCAGTTTAAAACTGCACACACACAGTCTGCAATGGCAGGCCGGTGTTATGTTTAAAGTTCTACTTAAGTGGGTGGCACAATCAGTGCTGCAAGCCCATTAGTAGCATTTAATGTACATGTCCTGGGCACATGGAGTACCACTGTACTACAAAATTACAATTAATTAAATATGCCAATTGAGTATACGGCAATGCTACCATGTTTTAAGGAGAGAGCACATGCACTTTAGCAATAGTTAGCAGTGGCAAGGTGCCCAAGTGCTAAGGCCAGCAAAAACTAGACAGCAAAATTAAGGGGAGGAAGGCCGAAAGGTTGGAGGGAGACCACCCTAAGGCTGACAGGTCTAACAGTGGTCTACTTGATTTGATGTTTTTCGTCCCTATTCTAGTGTTTATCTCATCCAGAAGCATTTTGGTTTCACAGTGTTCTGAGTGGATGAGTTGCATCCTTTCACCGGATTCTTGAGAAGGCTCCTCTTTCAGTGTGACTTGACAGCAGAATTGTTGCCAGACGTAATTTGATCAACCAAAAAAAGAGCTTTCAGAAGTATTACAGAGGGGGGATTTGGCTCCGCCCACATGTTCGTAGCCAGAAGTGCATGTTTTGATTGGGCAGAAGTTGTGTGCTTCCCTTCCACACAGCTGTGACTATTTTGTTTTTTATCTGGCTGCCTGAACCAGCAGCAGTATGGCTGCCTGAGCTTGAACTTTCAAGACACACACCTGGCATTGTAATGCTCTAAGAGTGCCTTAGGTAACTAGATAACTTACAGTGTTTGTTTCTCTCTGGCTGCAGCACAGATCCTCTCCTCTTCCTTCATTATCTTTAGACTTCAAAGGATAGTTTTTTGTTTGAGAGCAGTATGGGATGACCAGGGCAACACTAATCTACGTGAATTTTTAGGTCTGGCTTGATAGTGCAATTGTTGCCTGACATCATGTCATTAACAAACAACCTTTGGCAAAGCCAATAGGTTTTGCCTCTGTGATAACTATTGGCTTTGTCAATTTAAAAAAAACGATATGATGCAGCCAGTGTTGACCGCATCATGGCGCATTTTTATCTTTACACCATGTTGCACAGCAGTCCGTGCAGCATGTAAAAAACAATAGCACTGGTGTTTACTGGGGCAACAGATCAGGGAGCGGGAGAAGGGCAATTAATGGTTGAAAAACAATGGAGGGCAGAGGTGGGTGAAAACACAGGTGAGAGGAAGGAGAGTTAATTTTTGACATGCACTCAATAACAGTGCATGTCCAAAAGTAACTAATGAGTAACTGTAGGAGTCTGCGACCAGTAGAAGGACACTGACCACAAAAGCTGTAATTGGTCCGTGCTTCACAAAACCATCTTAGACTCAAAGCCCAGAAGGAAGCCAGAGGTGTAAAGGAGGCGCTGACCAATGGTAAGTCAAGGAACAAGGGTGACATGTAATTTTGCACGAATAAGCTCTTGCAAATTAGGTGGAGTAGACGAAGAATAATATTGATGTTGCAACCGTTTGATTTCAAGTAAAAGGAATTGATGCTGTTTAAGAAGAGATATATTTTTCTGAGATACGAAATCAATAATATGACCTCGAGCAGAAGCTTTAAAACGTCCTAAAGTAATTGTGTCGAAATAGGAGGGTCTGCATAAACCTCAAAGAATTCTTCAGAGAAAAACAAAAAAGAAGAAGAAAATCAGGGTTGAGTAAAAGAGAATTATTGAATCTCCATCTATTGGACTTGGAATACACTTGGAAGCAGATCAAGATTTATAATGACAGGGGCATGATCAGAAATCACAGTTGGCTCAATAGAGGAACCAATAAGATTTTGGGAGAGCAGTTTAGAGACAAAGATATGATCTGATCTGGATAGGGAACCATGAGGAGGGGAGAAGAAAGACAATTATTTACTAGAAGGATTGCAGATTCTCCATGAGTCTACCAAGAGACATTGAGATATAAAGGAAAGAAATTGTTTATGCATATTTTGGGGAATAAACGTAACTGGGGATTGACGATCAAAAAAGGGGTCAATTACTTAATTACAATCACCATCCAAAATAAAAAAAAGTCATCAGCATATTGCATACATTTTTTGGAAATGTTAGGCCAAAAGGAATTATCAACTTGGGTAGGATCGTAAATATTACAAAGAGTTAAGGGGATATCATTAACAATTAACTTAACAAAAAGCCCTCAGAATCAAAGTCTTGAGATACAGTTCCCAATTTTAAATTCTTATGGCAAAGAAGAATAACGCAATTTATCTTGTTTAAGGAAGCTGAAACAAAAACAGAACCCACCTACTCTCGTTTAAATTTCAAACCTTCAAGCTAAGAAAGGTGAGTTTCTTGGAGGAGAACGAGGTCAGGAGAATATTTAGCCAAATGAGACAGAATTCTCTGCCTCTTTATAGGGTTAATTTCTCCTTAACGTTCCAAGAAATAACTCTGAATGAGGTAACAAATGTAAATATATACACAAAGTCGGTCATTTAAGACAAAAAATACATCAAACAGCAAGACATCAAAAAGATAACAGAAAGAAAGGAAAGAAAAAAGAAATCAGAGGAAAGAAAAGGGAAGGAAAGAGAAGAGAAGATCAAAAAAGAGAGACAGTACATGTCAAAAAATGACAACTGCAAAAACATACCTGATGAGGATGAACATGGGGGAAGAGTCGACAATAGCACTGCGTAAGACAGCACAGCAAAACAGACGTGTCGACGGACAAATGGAACATGACAAGGTAAATGACTGGATAAAAACATCAAGGATCCTGAAAAGAAAAAGAAGGTTAGTCAGTAACCACAAAGAGCATAATAGCCATAAAAGAAGCATAAAAGAGTGAGCAAAAGACTGCATAAGAAAAATAAGATAAAAAACTAGGATATTATGCAGGAGGGGGGCCTCCAACACAAAGACCATTCCTCTTGACGAAGAAGCAGAAGTCTCAATGGAGCTGGAGGAAAGTAGATAAAGATATTCTCGCAGGTCTGCAGGAGCAGTGAAGGTGGAAGTTTTATTCTGAAATTTCACTTTGAAAAGACAAGGGTGAAACAAACCAAAGCGGACACCCAAAGAGCGGAGCTAAGGACGAAGATCCAAGAACTCCTTCTACCTAGCAGCTGTAGCTCTTGAGACATCCTGTGAAATAAAAAGTTGACATCCCTGCCATAAAAGTTGCCTTTTAGATTTCACTGCATTGAGGACTTCTAGTAATTCAGTAAATTCCAGAAAAAAGATGACACCTCTGGGTTTGGATGAGGAGGAGGATGAAAGAGGGCGAGGACCCAGACGATGAGCTCTCTGAATATTCAAGCGTATGGAGGAAGGTAAGTCCACCAGCTGAGGTAAAAAAGAAGTAAAAAATGAAATAGGATCCATTTCCTCCAATCCTTCCTGAAGAACATAGAGGCACAGGTTATTCCTTCTATCCCTATTTTCTAAATCTTCAGAATGACCCTTCAATACTGCCACCTCCTTCTCCAAAACTGCAATCTTCAAAGACTCATCGGGCACATCACTGACACGTTGTTCAAGAACTGTGATTCCGGTTTCCATTTGAGACCATTTGTCATTCAAGTTCTGAATACGCATATTGGTTTCCTCCACGAAAGGACGGAGCACACAAATTTCCTCAAGTACCAGGTAAAGAGAAATAGGAGAAGAGGATTTCTCAGGAGAGGGAGGGTCCTGTTGAACTCTCTTGTGATTAGATGAGGACACAACCAGACCGATTCTAGCAGAAGAGGATGAGGATGACATATTGGTTGTAGATGAAGTGCACCTCAATGGACAATTGGCAGACTTTAAAAATGATGACAGTGTATTTGAAGAGGAGGCTGCGTGAAGAGGAGACGCCTTAAGTTTCTTCAATCTGCCCATAAAGAGTGCAAGGGAGCGTTCCCAAAGAATAGAGAGGAGAACTGGTCAGAGACAACAGACCCCCTTACCTAATACCAGAGAAATAGAGTGTCGCAGAAGAGTTAAGAGGGAAAAATTACCTTGGTGTGATGAGCCTCAAATAAGCAATGCAGAGTACAACAGGAAAACCAAAGGTGTGCACGGCATCAGAAGAAATTCATGAATATAACATAGTAAGTCAGTGAACTTCCTGGATAAATATAGCAGAAAAAGCAGCAGAAAAAACCTCTTCAGACGGAAGCCAAATGCTTCTTAAATGGCAGCGGCAATAAGGAAAATAGAGAAGGACCTAATACAGGTCACGTAAAAAACACCAAAACGCCAGTTCAGCATAAATAATGGCTCACCCTGCTTTCCGGCGTTCATAATGACAGCCTAGGCGGTAAACTGATTAAATAATCGGCTCCATTATGCTCCGTTCGTCCGTCGACATGAGGAGTTCCTGAGCTAGGTGGCCATCTTGTTCGGCGGCCGCGCACGCTCCATCAAACCTTATACTTGATACAGCAGAACAGAGTCTGTTATGTTGGCGAGCCAATGATCATGGCTGATCTGTTTACTGTGAAATGTTATGACACCAGCACTAGGTCCAACATATTTATTGTGAAAAGTATGCGTTAAAGTCAATTGCCATTCAAGTGTGGATTGTTATTACTCTATATTAAAGCTTACAGATATATGTTTTGTTACTTGGAATCTCACAGATTGTCATACTAGGTAATGGTTTTGGTGCTGGTGACCCACTCTGACAAACCGTGGGTATAGATTTGCACTGTCAGAATTCTTTTTAGGCCATCTTAAGAGAAATAGCATTTTGCTTTACCAACTGTAACTTTCTATACTGTGAAATTCTATGAATATTCCTGAGGCTTGCCTTGCGGGAATGCTTAAGCTCAGTACAGGGGGCATTAGTTGGTTATGGTGACAAGTCAACGACAATCGCTAGAGGCCTGATTGGATGTTTATTCTGAAAAGTTATGATAACCGCAGTAATCCTGACATATTGTTTGTGAAAAAACACAGTAAATTCAGTAGGCATTTAAGGGTGGATTGTTATTTCTCTGTATAAAAGCCTAGAGACGGTTATTTAGTTTAATGAAATGCCACAGATGACATTTGTAAGGAAGGATTTTGACGTTGGTTACAGCTTCTGACAAACCCCGGAATGGGGGTGGGGGTATTTGCACTGCAATAATTCTTGCTAGAAACTCTTCTTAATTGCCTGCCAGATTCTTGTAATAAAAAAGTATTAAATAATACAACCATCCATATATATATTCACTGAAAAAACCATGGGTTTCACACACGTTATAGTTAGGAATTAGCATTTAAAAAACCTTAGAAATTCACTGAAAAAACCATAGGTTTCACACACGTTATAGTTAGGAATTAGCATTTAAAAAACCTTAGGAGGAGGAGCCTAGCGCGCAACCAAGATGGCCGCGTAGGTGCGAGGCTCCCGAGGACCTCCGCGACCTCCTGAATTAATCCTGGCGATATCCTGTCCTTGTTGAGGGGACTGTGTCGGTGAACCCGAGCTGAGGCGCCACCCGTTTTTTGGGCTCGAATCGGACCCCGAACACCGGTGGGAGCATCGATTGAAGGTTGCGGCCTTCTCCTCGCCGGCCCCCCGGATTGGAGTAGTGGGGTGATCCGGGGACGAAGTGAATAACAGCGGCGAGCGGGGCTGGGCGACTCGCGTACCCCGCACTTTCACTTTCGCTTTTGCGCCCTCCTTGCCTCTGGCGGGGTCGGGCTGCGGAGCGGGGTGCGGTGGTGTTGCCTTGTCCAGGTGCCCGGCTGACCCGCCGGCGGTGGGTTGACCCGCGGCCCGGTGGTCGCCCCCGCCCCCCCCCCTGACACCCGTGATTTGGTGTGGCGGCCCGTTTGGAGATCTTGGCACGACGGTGGAAGGGCCAGCATGTCCACCAAACAAGATGGCGACCGGGCGAAGATGAAGACAACCCGCCGTGGCACGGCGCACCAGGCCAATAGTATGGATCGCTATACGCTCCAGAAGGGTTCTCCGGAGACATTGCGGTCATCCCTGGTGGGCCCGACGGAGGCGCCTGCCCAACCGGTGGATCTGACCCTCCGGGACGTCATGGGCGCCATCGCAGAGATGAAGGCCTCCGTGGACCAGCGTTTCGATACCTTGGCGCAAAAAATTGACTCGGTCCTGGTGGATGTGGGCCTTGTGAGGGCAGACTTGTCAAAAACGAACGACCGAGTTGACTCCCTGGCCCACACCACAACGAGCCTCACTACGGACGTGGTGGCCCTCCAGAAGGAGGTGCGCCGGCTTGGCCAGGCGAGCGCCCTGATGGACCGGCGACTGGAGGATTCCGAGGGTCGGGCCCGGAGGAACAATGTTCGCATTATTGGTGTGCCGGAGGGCCGAGAGGCGGAGGCGGCAGATCTCTTCGTGGAAGAACTGATCCTGACCCATCTCCAGCCCCGGGGGCTGAGTAAGCTTTTTGCGGTGGAGCGTGCCCACCGGGTCCCTGGGGGCCGCCCTAAGACCGGTGCCCCGCCGCGGCCTATTATTGCCCGGATTTTTAATTTCCGGGACAGAGACGCCATCCTCCAGACCTCCAGGCAACAGGGACCGGTCAGGCTGGACAACATGGATGTACACTTCTACCCAGACTTTACTCCGGCGGTCCAGAAGCAGCGACAGAGCTTTCTTGGTATCAAACGTCGCCTAAGGGACCTAAACCTCAAGTACTCAATGCTCTTTCCGGCTAAGCTGAGGGTGGAGGTGGATGGCCGTACGCACTTCTTCGACCGGCCCGAGGTGGCTGGGGACTGGTTAGATACTTTGCCTGGAGATCGGGGTGGGGGGGGCGCGGCTGGCGGGGAGGGCCCGCCGGATCAGAATTGAGGGGTGACTGTATAGGCCTTGCTCTGGATATTGTTCCTTTACCATATATTGCTTTCGTATGTTCCCCTCCCATGGAGGTCGGGTGGGGTCTGCTGGGGGCTTCCCTCCTCCTCGGGGGGGACTAGTTAGTACTTAGCTACGGGGCGACAGGCACACTGCACTTTGGGGGGGCTGTCTGGGCTCATGCAGGGGTGCAGGGAGGGGGGAGTTCTGTTGGGACCGGGGGGTGGGGGGGGTGTGTTGTTTGTTCGCACCGCAAGGCAAACCCGCAACTGTTTTGTTGTTTTTAAGATGCTCGGTGGGGGGCGCCCGATTGTTTTGACTTATGATGGGGGGTAGGGATTTGATTGTGTTGTCATGGAATGTTAACGGCCTGGGGGATAGGATTAAGCGTGGTGTGGTCCTGCAGTATTTAAAACGTATTTCTCCAGATGTTGTCTTCCTGCAGGAGACACACCTTATAGGTAACACCTTTCATGCAATGAATCGGCGGGGATATCGTTTGGCGGCCCACTCCGGCTTCACTTCGGGCTCGCGGGGGGTGGGTATTATGGTCAAGAACTCGCTCCCGTTGGAGATTGACGAGGTGCGCCATGATGAGAGGGGACGTTACACTGTTCTGGTGGGACGAATGGAGGGTAGAGTGTTTATCTTTATATCAGTGTACGTCCCGCCTGGGTTACAAGCCACTACATTTGCGGACCTGGGGCGCCTCCTTCTGGACCTTCCGGGTGGCCTGTTGGTGGTTGGAGGGGACTTTAACGCGGTTGCCTCTGGGTCTATGGATCGCCATCCCCCTAGGGACCTCCCCCGGGCACAGGCGTGGCTGCCCGGCCTTTTAGACACGCTGGGCCTGGTGGATTGCTGGCGCTTAAAGCATCCCGTATTGCAACAGTACACCTTCCACTCGGGGGCCCATGGTAGCCTCTCGCGGCTTGATTACATCCTTGTCCCGGCGGCCCAGGCAGGGAGGGTGGGGGAGGTGCGCCATTTGGCACGGGGTATCTCAGACCACTCCCCATTGTTGTTGCATTTCGATGTCTTCCCGAGGGGGGATGGCAGAGTGGCCCCGATCAATGCATGGTATTTGCGCGACCCCACCATTCGTGCCGACTTGATCAAATCCTTACAGCTCTATTTCGATGAGAATGTGGGGTCGGTCCCGTCTGCCATCTCCCTGTGGGAGGCTTTCAAGGTGGTTCTTAGAGGGGAGGCCCTCTCCTTTATTTCCAATGCCCGGCGGCGCGAGCGGGAGGAGGTGACCCGGGTTGAGGCCGAGATTGCAGAACTGGAGGGTGACCTGGGGAGCGGGGTAACAGACGCCAAGTTGCATGTTTTGCACTTAAAGCAGGCGGCCTATCGGGCCCTCGTCACGGAGGCGGCCAGGGGCCTCAGTAGAGAGCAGCAGGGGCGATTGTATGATGTGGGTGACAAGGCTGGCAAATTGATTGCGTGGTTGGACAAGAGGGAAAGAGCGAGCCGCGTGGTGCCTTTGATTGAGAGCGTGGATGGTGTGTGCGTCACTGAGCCGGAAGCCATTGTCTCCTGCTTCGCGGACTATTTCCGCGTAGTCTACTCCCCGGTTTCTCCCTGCTCGGAGGAAGATTCCCATGCCTTGCTTCGGGACATCGCACTGCCCTCCCTTACGGTGGAGGACAGGGATTCGCTGGATGCCCCGCCCACCTCGGACGAAATTGCCTCGGCTATTCGCTCGGTTGCATCCGGCAAGGCCATGGGCCCCAATGGTATTCCCATTGAGCTATACAAGCTACGCCCGGATGTGTTGGCGCCCCACCTGCGCGCGATGTTCCTTGCGGCCCACTCGCAGGGCTCCCTCCCGCCGGACCAGCGTCTGGCTACAATTGTGGTGATCCATAAGGAGGGGAAGCCCCGTGAGCGGGTCACATCCTATAGGCCGATTTCGCTTCTGAACGCGGAGCCCAAAATCCTCGCCAAGGTGTTGGCCAACCGGTTGGTTGGCGTGGTGGGCGATTTGGTCCACCAAGACCAATCGGGCTTTATACCACACCGCAACACGGCGCTTAATCTGCGGCGCTTACACGGGGTGCTCGCGCGTGTCCCGTTTGTGCGGGAGCCGGCCGTCTTGGCGTCCTTGGACGCCACCATGGCGTTCGATACGCTCGAATGGCCATATATTTGGGCGATGCTGGCGAAGTTTGGGTTCGGCCCGGGTTTCGTCAGCTGGGTCAAATTGCTATATTCGGGCCCGTTGGCGCAGGTGGTGGTGAATGGGCGAGTATCTGCCCCATTCGCGCTGGGGCGGGGCACGCGACAGGGTTGTCCCCTGTCGCCTCTCCTGTTCGCCCTGGCCATGGAGCCCCTGGCGGAGTGGTTGCGGTGGCACCCTTCTATCCGTGGTCTCCGCTGGACCCCCGAGCATGAGGACCGCGTGTCCCTCTATGCTGACGATATCCTTTTGTATCTCGCCTCCCCGCGCAAGTCACTGATCGTCCTGGTTGATGTTTTGCGCTCCTTCGGTCGCAACTCTGGCCTGGTCATCAACTGGGCGAAATCCTGTGTCTATGTGCTCTCCGGGGAGGCCCCGGTCTTGCCACGGGACTGTCCGATCCAGATTGCCTCCCAGGGTTTCCGGTACCTGGGTATATAAATCACTCTTGACCCGGAGGCCCGCTATGAGCGGAACTTGCTGCCCCCCCTCCAGCGTCTGAGGGAGGACGTGGTGCGCTGGCGGCGTCTGCCGCTCTCGCCGCTCGGCCGAGCGGCCTTATTTAAAATGATGTCCCTGCCGCGCTTCCTCTACGCCCTCCAGAATACCATGGACCTGGTCCCGGCACGCTACTTTCGCGAGGTGGAGGGCCTCCAGCGGCGCCTGTTCTGGGACGGGAGGCCGCGTATTGCTCTGGCTAAATTGACGCTCCCGTGGTACGATGGAGGGGTCGCCCTCCCGGACATCAAACGGTATTACTGGGCCTCCCAACTAGCTGCAATTAATCATGGCCTTTACGGGCCCGCCTTGAACCCGGCATTTGAGATGGACAGGACGCTTCTGCCCGGTGGCGATTATAATCGAGCGCTCTACTCTGGCGCGCCCGACTCCCGTTTGACGGGACCGCCGTGTGTCATGGTGCGTGTCTGGCACGCGGCTAATGCAGCTATGGGGTGGAAGGACCGTTTGACCCGAGCGTCTCCGCTGTATGCATCTGAGAGGTTGGGCTCCCTGTGGACGTCGAAGGGCTTCGAGAAGTGGGACACGATCGGAATCAGTACGGTGGGAGATCTCTGGACGAGGGGGGGATTCAAAACTTTTGAGACGCTGCAGGCGGAGTTTCAGCTGCAGGGCAGTGAGTACTTTCGGTACCTACAGGTCCGCCATGCGCTGGGCTCCGTCTTCCCGGATGTTGCATCCATTCCGGAGTCTTCCCCCCTGGAGGACAGAGTGCTAGATGGCCATGTCCCGGACAGCACGATCTCCCTCATATACAAAAAATTGATTAACGATAGATCGTGTCTGCTGACTAGTCTCCGCGAGGCTTGGGTTGCCGACGGGCTGGAGCTGGACGACGAGGATTGGATCTCCGCGGTGGCCTCTCCGAAAGAGGTGGCCATCCCGGCTCGCCTTCGTTTCGTCCAGCTCAAGATCCTTCACCGGGTCTACGTGACGGGGCCAAGGCTTTTACGTATGGGTTTTGCCGGTGATGGAATGTGTAAGCGTGGCTGTGGTGCGTTGGCGACTTTCATGCATATACTGTGGGAGTGCCCGAAGGTGGAGCGATTCTGGCGTGGTGTGCATGAGGTTCTACGAATGGTTACGCGTGTCGCGCTGCTGCCTGAAGCGAGGAGATGCTTGCTGAATGTCTGGGAACCAAATGACTACTCGGTCCCGCAGGCGCGGTGGGTGACTTTGGGATACATGATAGCCAAGCGTGATATTGCCCAATTGTGGGGATCCCAGAGGCCCCCTGCGGTGTCGGCCTGGAAAGAGCATATGGATTGGTGTATGTTTCGTGAAAAGGTGGTGTATGTGGCGAGGGGTAAGCCTGGGGCGTGGATGAAACTCTGGGGCCCCTGGAACGCCTACCGCGGGGGTATTTGTGAGCCGCCGCTGCTATCGGCGGCCTCGCCGGCTCCGTCTCCCTAGATGGCGCCCCTCCCTTGGCCGCGGGCGCGCGGTCCCCCAGTCCCTGATCTACTCCCGTCCCCCCTCTTCAGAATTTTGCTGCTGGTTTGGATCCCCCACTTATGGAGCACGTGTTGTCACTTTGGATCGAGGGTTGCCTTGCGGTTGTGGTTTGTTTACGTTGTTTTGCTGTAAGAAAATGGAACCGTACTGTGGGCATGGAGCTGTGAGGCCTGCACCATTGATCACTCCTGTCTTCCTACTGTGCACCGCTGAGAAAGTTTTTTGCTGTATGTATGTAATATGCTTTTGATGCTCTAGCGGCCGGCCGTGTGGTTGTAGGCCCATACCTGTAACTTCTATAAACTGCAATAAACGGTTTCAAAAAAAAAAAAATAAATAAATAAATAAAAAACCTTAGAAATTCAGTGAAAAAACCATAGGTTTCACACATGTTATAGTTAGCTGGACATTTTACTCGTAAAAAACCAATGAAATTGCCCCGTTATAGTTAGTTCAGCTAACTATAACTCGCGCGCCCGCAATGCACTGCTGATGACGTCACATATTACATCACTCATGACATGGTCAGTGACATCACTCATGACATCACTGATGCCATCTCAAATGACATCACTGATGACCTCACTGATGACATCATCCAGTGAATGTGTGTTTTTCTGAAAATTAAATATGTTTTATATATGTATATCTCAAGGTCGATGGAAGAATAAATGGGTATATAAGTGTCTAAATGGATGATTTGTTTTTGAAAAATTGATTGTGTAACTGACTGATTAAGTGTATCTCTCACTTTGTGTATAAGTGGCTGCATGGGTTGGTGAGTAGCTACATGGGTGTCTATATAGGTTATTAGTTGTTTTTTTGAGTATCAGTCTGAGTGTCTGTATGGTACGGTGGGGGGTATTACGTAGTGCATAGATGCATGAATGAGTGACTCACTGTTTGTATGTGTTGAAGACAGCATGTGTGCAGGACTGTATGGGTGGATGAGTGTGTGTATGGGTGTGTTAGTGAGTGAATGACTGTCTCAATAGTGTCTTCAGGAGTAACTACATATGTTTTAAACTAGTATATGTGACTATTGGTGTATATATGTGAGTATATGTGAGAGGGAGAGATTGAAAGAGTTCCTGTATGAATAAGTATGTGTTTCTATAAGTGATTGTTTAAAAGACTAAGTATGTGTAAGTTTCCGTAGAAGTAAGTATGGTGGTGTGTGTATTAGTGTATATGCAAGTAAATGTATGTTTTATTCTTTATTAGCATGAGTGACTATGTGTGTGAGTAACTCTATGGATGAGTGGCATTGTGTAACAGGATGTATAGATGTATGAGTACATATGATGAGTGAGTACATGTATGAGTGACTGTATAGGACTGTTGGTGAATGAGTGGATGTGTATGTGGATCTTAGAATTACTGAAGAGGTTGTTGTAACTGGTATTGGTATGTCCATTGTTTTGAAATTTTTAGTCTCTATTTTTGAATGTGTGTATCAAAGCTTATATTAAGGTGAGAGGAGGTCTGCCACTCTATCACAAGGATGATGTCATCAGTGAGGTCATCAGTGATGTCATTTGAGATGTCATCAGTGATGTCATGAGTGATGTCACTGACCATGTCATGAGTGATGTAATATGTGACGTCATCAGCAGTGCATTGCGGGCGCGCGAGTTATAGTTAGCTGAACTAACTATAACGGGGCAATTTCATTGGTTTTTTACGAGTAAAATGTCCAGCTAACTATAACATGTGTGAAACCTATGGTTTTTTCAGTGAATTTCTAAGGTTTTTTAAATGCTAATTCCTAACTATAACGTGTGTGAAACCTATGGTTTTTTCAGTGAATTTCTAAGGTTTTTTAAATGCTAATTCCTAACTATAACGTGTGTGAAACCCATGGTTTTTTCAGTGAATTTGCAAGGTTTTTTAAATGCTAATTCCTAACTATAACGTGTGTGAAACCCATGGTTTTTTCAGTGAATTTGCAAGGTTTTTTAAATGCTATTTTTTTTTTTTATTCTTCATTTTTTTCAAACATATTTTTAATTTAATTTTCTTATCTTTTATAAAGACTATGCTTAAATTTTTAAAATCCTTAAATATTTTTTTTATATATATTTTTTAAAATAAACATGTAAAATTTATTTCCAGATTTTTTTTTTTTTTTTTTTTTTTTATAGTACGCGTACCGTAAGCTCACGGTAAGCGTACGGTTTACGCAACGTCCGTAATCTATCTACGCTGCTTGCGCATAGTTACGTACTTTGCGTAGCCGCGCGTACTGCGCGTGGGACGCGTGCGCGCTTACGCAACACGCGCACGTTACGCGGAAGTGCCGGGAAATGACTGTTATGCGCATGCGCGCAAGCGCGTGTCTTTTTTACGCGCACGCGTACTTTTTGCCGTAAGCGCTCCGTAAGCGTACCGTAAGCGTACGGTAGGTCATGTGATCATGAAACACAACTTTTGATTGGTGGAAACTACTTTCAGTTCTAGAACTCTCCTACACCACACCCATTCCCCTCATTTCTGCTTGTGATCCCTTGGAAGAAGGAGCTGGTTTGTCTTTGGGATACGATGGCAGAACAGCAGAGCCCTTCTGAGAGTGAGGCTAGCACCAGCAGCACTGTCTTGAGGCAGAGAGCGAGGAAAGTAAAGCCTTCTTATGTTTGGGATTATTTTACTTTTCCAGAAGGCCAGCAAAAGGTGAATGCACCCTTAGTTACTTGCAGGCTGTGTCAGCGTGTACTTTCTAGAGGTAATCCTGACAGGAAGTATTCCTTTGGGAATCATACCATGATCAGACACCTCAAGGATGTACACAAAAGGACACATGGTCATCTTTTTGGAGGTAACTCTTCAGAAAGACGAGCCAGTACATCCACAGCAGCTCAGCCTGGACCATCATCTGCAGGGCAGACTCCTTCTTCTGCAGGTCAGGTGAGCCCTTCATCTGTGGGGGGAGAATCTCCTTTTGCTGGCCCTCTGGAAATTAACCCTCGGTTTGCGAGGGTTGAAGTACGGTGCGCCACTTGTCACGATCTAATTACTTATAGGGAGACCAGTATTTCCCTAGTGAACAATAAAATAGATCAGCACACTTGTCGTACCGTCTAATATTCCCAATCTTTCTTTCCTCTGTCCCTGCATGAACACAACGGCTCTTTTAAGAGCCAACCTTATCTTTCATCTTTTTTTTACATATGTTTTTAAAAACTTTTTTTTATTTTTTTTTTACCGTACGCGTACGGTAAGCGTACCTTTTTTATTTTTTTTTAAAAAAACACTAAAAATCATTTATCACATTACATTGACTTACCATACTCACTCAAAAAAATATTTATTCATTTGTTTTTTAAAAAAATAGTTTTTAAAATGGTTGTAGTTTTCAAAAATTTTCTATATCGATCTGAAAAAAAAGAAAAAAGTATTAATATTTTTGTAACAATTTATAATACAGTACACATATTTACATTTTTTTCCAAAAAATATTTTTGCCTCTTTTAACAATTGGAAATCACTTTTACAGACTGACACATTATGAAACCACTATTTTTGATTTATTTAATTGCACGTGTCCAAGCTGTTTTTTTTTCAGACCACCACCATGTGCATTCTCTGTGACTGCCTACACTCCACCAAGGGCAACCAGCCTTAGTGATGCTGAATGTATTTGCATTACAGACTTAAACCTGAAAACCCCACTGGCTTGTAAATACTGTGCATGACTATACACGGCAAGGACATGGGTGTGTGCTAACCCTCTGCTTATTCCCCCAAAAATTCGCTCCCACTTTCCATCTAATGCAACTGTGAAATCACCAGAGCAAGACGCAATAAATCTCTGCCTATAATTCTTCTATGCACACAGAGTCATATTTTCACATTAGTCCCAAAACGAAATTTCTTTGCCAATTTGAAAGCACACTTACTGCTCTTTTTTTTTTCAGGGGCAAGTGTAAATCACTTTTACACACTGACACATTATGAAACCACCATGTGTAACTACAACAAAAACAATTCCCATTTCTATTATTCATTTCTTAAGTTACCACATACATACCCTCTCAAACTGTAAACTCACCTTTAAAATTAGTTAGTTGTGAAAGAAATGTGACACTCAAACAGCAGATTATCAGAGCCAGGATCTCTGTTGTGTTCACCTCTCTCCTCTCAGCAGAACCAGATAATGGCAAACTTTCCCTCTATTTTTCCACACATATACATGTAAGTTTCAAATCTCAGTGCTTCCCCCTTTTTTTCACATGTAATCACACATTGCTATTGGTTGAAAACGAACCCTTTTCCAAAAGTACCCTTCCCCCACCTTGACTTCTGCCTAGTACCCTTCCCCCAACTTGACTTCTGCCTGCTACCATAGCAACAGCTCATGGAACACTGCTGTGTGCAGTTAGGTCAGAAGTTCGACACACAATGTTTCAATTCCACAGAGCAAGAGTGCTTGACTTTTCAAACCTAACAGCAAATCCATAGTACTGTTCTTTGGTTACACATTTTTTTGTACCAATACAAAACATGCTTCTATTAATTTACACATACAGCCTAGTTTTTATTCTAGAATGGTATGAAACAGCCAATCAGTTCTTTTTGTTTTGAAAAAAATATGTATGCCTCCATTTCCAAACTGTCTTTCTTTTCATATTGCCATTCTACTGAAAGACACCTCCTGAGTGCATCCAGATCTCCTTTGAAGATGTTCACAGTGTGGATTGTAGGGCACAGCTATGTCTTCTGGAGTGAAAAGTTTGCAGAGAAAACAGATATGGTGAGAGACCTTGCTTTGCCAAATGTAGACATTAAATGGATTGGTCAGAGAGGGTTAAAGTGGCACCAATTGATGCCATTGGTGAAATCCTTCATGCAAATCCAACACCCTGACCTCATAATAGTGCACTGTGGTGGCAATGACCTAGGCACTTTGACTGGGGTTGGTCTGGAAATGCTTATGAAGGACACCTTTGCACAACTGTTTTCACTTTTCCCTAAAACTGCCTTTGTGTTTTCCAACATATGCCAAAGGCAAAAATGGAACTGGTCCAATCATTTCTGTCCACAGATTGACAAAGCAAGAAAGCACGTCAACAAATCTGTTTCTGCTTTCCTCCGTGACTATGGTATGGGTGCCATTTACCACAACAACTTGCGTTACGACATGCAAGACATTTATAGAGGAGATGGTGTGCACTTCAATGATGAAGGGAACAGAGTCTTCCTCTTGAACCTTAGACTCTGCATCGGTACTTACTTGTAGGTACCACTAAAAAAATGACTCCATAAACACAACAGCTCTTTTTAGAGCTCCCTAATTTCTAAACTCTTATATCTGCTTTTCATTTATTTATTTTTATTTTTTTTACCGTACGCTTACCGTAAGCTTACCGTACGCGTACCCCGTGATTTTTTTTAAAATCAATAAATATTTTTTTTGTACTTTTCTGTCCATCTTTGACCCCCTTACAATTGTTAGGGGGTCTGTAACTCTCCTCATTGCCCCCTTTCCTTGTTTTCACTCTTTTTTTTCAGAGTGAAATACACAAAATGGCGGCCGCCGCTTCCTGGTTTCGGCCGATTCGAATGTTTACTAAGATCTAAGAGCCAATCAGAATCGCGCTCGCGCACGCCACCGTACGCTTACCGTAAGCGTACGGTAAGCGTACCGTAAGCTGGCTCAGATATATATATTGATTTAAAGGCTATTTTCTCAGAATCTACTGAACAGATTTACACCAAACCTACAAAAGGCACTTCCTTGACCTAGGGACTACCTCTCTGCCAAATTTTGAGTAATTCTGTTCAGCCGTTCGGGCTGTAGCTCGTTCTAAAGGTCCTATGGAAAAATGCATGGGAAAAACGCGTTTTGGGACCCCCCTTTTATCTCAGCCCCCGCTTGACGGATCCCCCCGAGACTTTCAGAGTAGGAGCGGAGCGTAGCGCCCCACCTATTTTGAGAAATTCGCGAGGATTCGTCGACCGGCGCCAAAGTTATTCAAAATAGAATGTTGAGGTTTTCCTATGGAAACGTGGTCCTAACTATAACTACCTACTGGCGACCGCCAGTAGGTAATATATATATATATATATATATATTCCATATAAAGAGCATTCTTTGGCTTTGCTAATAACTGGCCCCGAATCTTCACAAAACTGTCAAAAACAATTGTTCATCCACCTCAGCTGCTTCCCTAAAAGATTCAAGGTGATTTGTCAAGTAGGGGCTGAGAAAAAAGGGGGTTTCAAAATGCAAAATCCCCATGTATTTTCCAAAGACTTTTTAAAAATGGGCTACAGCAAAAGCTGCTGTACGTAATTACACCAAATGTGACAGGAAGCTATATCTTGGCTCTCAGATTGTGCTTTTGTGTTTTGGTGTAAATCCATTCACTGTTTTTTGTGAAATTATTGTGTATCTGGACAGTTTAGTCTGTAAGTCTCAAGAGACTCTCGCAGTAGTGCAAATTTAAAAATAGAGCATTCTGATTGGTCCAGGAAGCTTTATATCCCTTGGGCCATTTCGCTCCCGCGGGAGTAAGGCTTCCTTGGGAGAAAGCACTCTGATTGGCTGCAGTGCTTTATTCGAGCCAGTGATTTCCGGTGCTCAGCACCAGCACTTAATTGGTTTCCCGAACTCGGCACTGGCACTTAATTGCCAACACTGAACTTAGGACAGTCTGCCACATGGTGGTGCTGCTAATCTAATTTAAAGATGAGCAGAACAACGGTTGTTTATGAATACAATAAACATTCAAAATTACTAATACCTGCCTCTCCAGCCATTCCTTTAGCTTTGGGGACCTGGAATAATCTGAACTGCTGCACTTGCAGGCGAGAGAGATGGTTAGAAGTTGTTTTGGCATCGATGACAGGGGTGATGGGTGGAGCAAGCTGCAGTGGTCTCCTGGTCAGGGGCCTGGCACTTATTATTTTACAAATTAAGCACTGATCGACTAGCAGCAACACAAGGAAAATGTTATTGGCAGCCATTATAGGACTTGGGGACTTAGTCACCTGTACTGAACTTTAAAAAAAAAATAATAATAATATAAGGGGTAGGGTAGGGATACCCTGACGCCATAGGTCCATGGGAGGGATTGGAAGGGACTCCCCTGGGGACAAAAAGGAAAAGAAATCAGCAAAAAATGCTGTCATCCCACAAGATTCCCGCTGGATCGGAAAAAACTCTCCCCCATCCTCTCCTTCTCAACTATGCGGACAGTGGTGGCCGCCTTGATCTTGGCCCGTCTTGACAATGGGAACTCACTTTACATTGGATTGCCCGACTCATTACTGGGCAAACTCCAGGTGGTGATGAACGACGCTGCCAGGCTAATCTTCAAGTTGCCAAGACGCACTCGGGCCTCACCCCTACTGCAACAACTGCACTGGCTTCCCATCAAGCAGAGAGCTAAATTCAAAGGCCTCTGCATTACACATAAGGCCCTATATGGACAGGCACCCAAATATATCAAGGAACGCCTGGTGAAATATGCCCCCGGCCGCATCCTAAGGTCCTCCACAGAGGGCCTTCTAAAATGTCCATGGTTCAACTACACCACTAAAGGTGGCCCAGCCTTCTCGGTCGTCATCCCACAATTATGGAACAGGCTGCCTGGTCAGCTTCGCGCCGAAAGCAGCCTCCTTCCGCTCAGGAAGAAACTGAAGACTATTATTCACAGAAGCCCGGACATAGCAGTCTCCTCTGAGAAACAAATCCCTCCCTGGGACTATCACTGATCTTCTTGCAGCGCTTAGAGACCTGCAGGTATTAAGCGCTCTACAAATCGAAATTAACAATAACAATAACAAACCAATTCTGTTCCGCTTTCACCAAGCAAGAGCATTTTTAATGCTCTCGCTTGTTGAAAGCAGAGCAGTGTTTGCTATTGCTTGCCGGGAGCGGTGCTCCTGCCAAGCCATAGCAAACTGCAACGCCCCTCATGCCACTCATTGCTGGAGCCGGCCCTCGGGAGTGGCGGTCCCCAGGGCCATCTAGGGCTCCACGCGGGGGGGCCATGTGGCCCCCTCCTTTGTTCACATTTTCCCCGGGTAGGTGGTAGTCCCCCGGGTCCCACAATGTACCACCTGCATATATATTACTTGAGCCCTGGGGAGATGGTAGTCCCCGGGGCAGCGGGGGGGCCTAGCAGGTCCCCTGCATTTCTGTTAATCCTTGGCCCGGGGAGGTGGGGGTCCCTGGGGCTGCATTTTTATTTATTGTTCCTGGGAGGTTGTGTTCCCCGGGGCTGCGGGGGGCCTAGCGTCCCCCCCCCTCATTAATATCTTATTATCCCTGGGGAGGTGGCGGTCCCTGGGGCTGCAGGGGGCTGTGTGGGGCCCCTGCATCAGTTTGCATATCTTTGCCCCGGGTAAGTGGTTGTCCCTGGGAGGCAGGGGTGATGCATAGGCACCCCCTGAATTACTATAAAAGATGCCCACGGGGGGCAGTTAGATAGTCTCTACCAGAAAAGGCATTACCGTAGGTACGAAACTTGTTCTTTTGTTAGAGACTACTAAAAGGCAGATTCCTCACCTTAGAACAGATACCAGAGCAGTACCTCCCAGAAGTGGGTCTGTGAACTGGCTCAAACCAAAATGTTCTGCAGAGCCGAATGGACAAAATGCCTGGTGCGCCTGATCTGGCTGTCCATGCACTAGTGCTTTGCCAATGTATGGAGTGACACCCAAAGTTGCAGCCTGTCCGATGTCCAGGACAGGCACTCCATGTGCCAAAGCAGTAGTAGCAGTTTTGGCTCCAGACAAATGAGCCTGCAAGCCCTCGGGATGCTACTTCTTAGCTAAAGCATCACAGATCCTGATGCTGAGCAGAATTCAGCAGGAGATAGTTCACTTCTGCACCGCTCTGTCCGTCTTCGCCCCCAGAAACCTGATAAAGAGCTGATCGTCCACCCAGTGTAATGTAGTATGATCAATATAGAGGCTCAGTGCCCTCTTCGGATTCAGATAATGGAGACACTCCTCCTCCTTAGAGGGGTGAGGCAGAGCAAAGAATGTTGGCAGTGGGATGGTTTTACCAAAGTGAAACAGCGCATCCTCCTCTGGCAAGAAAGACGCACGGGTCGGAGAACCAGCTTGTCTGGATAGAAAATAGCGTAAGGAGCGGCAACAAACACATCTTGAAGCTCACTCATCCCCCAGGCCAATGTTATGGCCTCCAAGGATACAGTCTTAAGGGTGAGCTACCTGAGTGCACAGATGTGCATGGGTTCGTAGGGAGAACATATGAGTAAGGTCAAACCAAATTCAAGTTCCACGGGGGCATAACTAAAGAAGAAGGGGTGGACAAATGTTGAAGCCCTTTGAGGAAACGCATCACTATTAGTGATTGAAACAACGATGGATGGTCTAGCAACAGCAATAAGGGAGAAATAGCTGAAAGAGAACCCTTAACAAAGTAAGGCCTTGCCAGACAAAGGATAATGCACACAAAACCACGGATAGCTTGGCATAAAGCAGGTTGATCTGTTTGACTGCACACCAAGTCAGAAACTTGTCCCAATGGCAGGAGTATACGGATTTGGTAGAGGGACACCTAGCTGTGACTATAACATCTACAACCTCCAGACGAAGGTCCACAGCTAAGAAGTTAAGGATACCAAACTCTCCTTGCCTAGTCCAGTGCCACCAGGATGACTTGGGCCTGCCTGCCTTGATCTTTTTTCAGAACAGGGGGCAGAAGTGGTATCAGCGCAAAAGGCATACAGGAGTTCTGACTTCCACTCTCACGGAACATGCCTCCAAGCAAGACCCTCTTTGGACACTCCAGCGCACAGATGCGCTGACACCGCACATTCTCAGTGGTGGTGAACAGATCAAGCCAAGGCTCTCCCCAGTCATGGAAGAGACCATGCACCACCTCCGGATGCAACCGCCATTTATCCGCTAGGCGTCAATGGCTGAGTTTGTATGCCCTGGCATTCAAAGATCCCTCCAGGTGATGTACCACCATGAAAATTACCTGGTGATCAATCAACATCCAGAAGTACAGGGCCTCCTGGTACCGGTGCCAAGACCCCACCCTACTTGTTGCAGTACCACATGGCTGTGTGGTTATCTGTTCAAAATCTGAACCTGCCTCCATCAAATGGATGGCAGGAAGGCTTTCAACAGCAAGTGGATGGCTCGCAAATTCAGTAGGGTGATGTGGAAAAGAGGCCTTGATCTCCACTTCTCCCCGATGTCCGCCCCAGCCCAGAAGCGATGCATCTGTCACCACAGTCAGCTCTGGGTAGGGAAGTCAGAGAGCTGGCCAAGAGACTAAAGCATTGTCCAGGGGTCACCTGTGCAGGTCTTTTGTAGTCTCCTGTGAAATCTGGACTAGTGCAGAGGTCCCCTTGATATTGCTGCTACTGGAACTTCGGATCCCACGGCAGTGCCGATGGCATATACCATCTCAGCAGGTTGCAGGAGGCCATGAGCCACACTAGCCTCAGAGTCAACCTCAATGAGACTGATTTGCCTTAGCTCTCCAGCTACTCCCAGCCAGTGCTCAGCATTTGAATGAGGTGTGAAATTCCTCCCCTCCCAGAAGCACACAATGTTCAGACCTGTATGGGCATAGATGACTCTTCTGAGCGCAGTAGCATATGCAGGGTGGGGCTGTGCCCCTTCTGTTGACACCCCAGTGACAGGTCTGTCTGAAGCACAAGTAAAAGGGAACAGAGGATGCTAGGACAATTTTTTGTATCACCTGTCTGTTGTATCACCTGTCTGGAAGAACCCTGCTTTTGTCCCATCAGACTTCTGTCTGGGTTTGTTGTGGGTACAGTGCCACCTTCCAACTGGATTTTGGTGGTAGATGTGGGAGGAAGCTACGACTACTATAGTACACTCCCTATACACACTCAGCCCTTAGAGCACAAGTTTAGGGTGGCCCAAGTCTTTCACAATCTTTAAAATGCCCTAACACGTCAATCTGGGCCTTTTTGCAATAAAACAAACACAGAGTACTGCAAAAGTAGGTAGGTCAGGGCATGAGAACCTTTACTCCATAGGTCAGAGAGGAACTAGGAGTGTCTTAGGGTGTCCGCCCCACAAGCTGGTAAACCCAACAAAGCTGGACCTGCAAAAGAATACCAGGTGACTGAACCTTCTGCACTTGGCATCTGTCACCTGTGAGAAAGACTGGAGGAGGCAAAACTTCCTTCTACTTGAAATTCAAGGACAAAAGGATCTTGATGGATAATAAGGCTGAACCTCTGGGTGGCTTCAAGAGCACAAAAATGCTGGAGGACATTCTTTTGGAAGAATCCCAGCTGACCAGTGGCAACTTGACCTGGACTGGATTTTGCTGTAGCCCTCTGCCTGAGACGTTTCGAGTCTCAAGGTTCTCCTCATGAGGTCCTGGGGACCAAGGAAGTGTAATCCGGTGGTGGTTTGTGTCAAAGACCAACTCACAAGGGTGTCCTGGGTTTGTGGAAGCAAAGATAGTTCTCTCAGACCCATACTGAGTGACCCAAACAGTTGCACGACAAAACAAGTGTTGGAGAGAAACCCCCTAGGGGAAAGAGGGATTTGGAAAACACAAAAAGGAATATCTGACCTGGGACCTCTATACAGCTTGTGATACTGTCTCTCAGAAAGATCACTTTGATCAGTAGGGTTCTTGGATGTCTGGTTAGTTGCCTCAATTTTGCCAGACACTAAATAGATGTTAGACCTGGTACCATTAGCGTGAGTCTCCCTTCCATTTTTTCTGATTGCCTCCTCTGTTTTTAATATGTTTTGCTGGTTTAGATGCTTTAGGCACTGTGCCACTGATATTCAGTGCACAGTGCAAGTGCTCCCTATGTTAAATTGATGTATTGATTAGCGACTCCATGATTGAGTTATTTGATTTACCTGTCAGACCCTAGTAGAGTGCACCATGAGTGCTCAGGGCCTGTAAATCAAATTCTGCTGGTGGGCTCGCCGCACTGGTTGTCCCACCCACAGAAGCAGCTTCTAAAGTGTGTCTCAGGCCTGCCATTGCAGGGCCTATGTGCAGTCTGGTACTGCCATGCTGACTGGCCAAGTGCTCCCACTTGCCAGTCCCTAAACCTTCCCTTATCTACATATGACACCCCTATGGTAGGCCCAAGGGCAGGGTGCATTGTAAGTATATGGTAGGACATGCCCTGGTGTGTGTGGCATGTCCTAATAGTGAATTACAGCCATTTTTGTTTTTCACTATTGCAAGGCTACCTGTTCTCCATAGGCTAGAATGGGCAGTTTGATTATTACATCTTATAATCCTAACTGACTCAAGGAACATGGTAGAAATTTGAATTTAGTATGCCTGAACTCAGAATGATAAAATACATCTTTTAGTGAAGTTGGTTTTAACATTCTGTGTTTGAAAATACCACTTTTAGAAAGTAGGTATTTTCTTGCTTGACTGTCTAAGCCTGCCTCTGCTAGGTTGTGTATTGTGTGTCTGGTTCTGTGAGTGACAGGGGCTGGGGATTCCAGGGGAGAGGGTGAGTCAGCACAGGGCTGAATAGGAACATCTGCATGTAGATGGGTGGGAGGCGTTGCACCTGGGACCTGAATAGGGCTGTGCCTTCCCTCCACCTCCTGTGGTGTGTCTGATGTCTCTGCCCTGCACTCTGAAAGGAAAGAAGGAGTCAGGTAAACAAAGTGCTCCAGGACTGACCAGAACTGGTTTGGACTAGGCAAAGGCCTCTCTGCCTTCAGAGAAAAAAGAGAAAAGTAGTATAAATATGGGGACCCAAACCCCAAGACTTTAGATCACTTCTGGAACAACAAGAAGAAACCTCTGTCAAGTAGTAGAACCAAAGGAAGCTGTAGGTGTGGGACTGCACCCCTGTCTGTGTGCTGTGTTGTTGGGTTGGCCTGCAGTGGTGTCTTCATTGCCAAGGAGAGGAGAAGGAACTTTTACAGAACTTTCATCATCTTGCAGAATATTTCTCCAAGGGCTTGAACTTGTGCTTGCCTCCTGCTGAAGTCTCAGGGACAACAGACTTCACCACCAGCTCCCCTCTGAATTTCCTTGCTGGGAATTCTATCTGCAGAAGCCTGCGTGTTGCTGGGAGCTGGAAGCGCGATGCAACGAGAAGAAGCGTGTCGCCGCCGCAGCTGTAGTCATCGCATCGCCGGAGAAGCGTGCTGCCGCCGCATCTCCCAGAAGCGTGCCTCCATCGCAGCTGTCTGCTGTCGCATCACCGGAGAAGCGCGTCGCAACCGTGAGGGTCGCCGTCACATCATCAGAGAAGCGTGTCGCAGGGCCTGTCGCAGCTCCAAAGTACAGAGTCGCCACAAGGCTGCCAGGGCGTGTTGCATCGTCTCAACGTCATCGCATCAAGTGCGCCATCTTATCGGATTGCACCGGATTGTCGCATCGCATTGAGGCGCCATCTTGCCGCATCGTAACTGGGCTACAGCACAAGAATCTACGCATCACTTCCTCTCCAATAAGGATCAAGACGCATCCCCTACTCTGCGGACGCATTGAGGCACGACGCATCGTCTCCCCCGAAGCAAGGAACCGACGCATCTTCAACGCTGCGAGCCTTTTGTTTATTTTGCGTTACGCATCCAGGTACTTTTGTGAGAACTGTGTCGCATTTACCAACAACTTGAACTAAGCTAATTCTACCATCTTTAAGTCAATTTTGAGTACAGTATTGTGGATTTTTGTCGTTTGTGGTCTTGTGTTAAGTCTACATAAAGAACACTTATTTTTATAAAACCTGTGTATTGTCCATCTGTAGTGTTTTCACTGTATTACTGTATGTGTTCACAAATGCTTAACACACTGCCTCTGAGATAAGCCTGTCTGCTCGTGCCAAGCTACCAATGGGGTGAGCAGGAGTTATCCAGTAGTGTAATCCCCTTACCCTGACTTAGAAGCAAGGGTCCCTATTTGGTCAAAGGTACCTACCTCTGCCAACTAGAGACCCCTAGTTCTAACAATAGGCATAAGGAAAGAAAAAAGGAGATTCAAGTTATTTGTCCAAGGATATACTGTATCTGCCCAAGCACAAACTATTGCTACCAAATGCATCAACAACAACATACATTTATAAACTTGCACTCACCCAAGTGCTTCAAGTGAACTGCCTTGAAGAAACGTCCTTCCATAATGCAGGGCTTCATACAGTCTCCAGGAAAATTAAGAAGGGTACCCTGATAACTTCTCAAGGACCCATAATGTAAGCTCACATTTCCTTAGTGTCGATTTATGATCATGAAATCACCTTTATACAAAGTCTGTAACCATCCTTTAGCAGGAGCGATATCCAATAGTAATGTCCTCTTGGCTCAGTGCTCTGATCTTTATAGTTAGATATGTTATTCACTTCAATAGGTAGCCATAGCCATAGCCATCTACTTTGTCCGTAGTCAATTATGGGGCATAAGCGCCGGAGACAGCCATCAGCGTCAGACCAGATGAGCTGCCATAGACACAGGGAAGGAGATTGAGGAGGGGCAGGCGAGACAGCTTTCACACGCAGGAGTGAGGAGTGTGGGGGCAGGAGAGCCAGCTTGCACATGCAGGTGAGAGAAGTGTGACAACAGGAGAGGCAGACTACACATGCAGGGCTGAAGAGTGTGGGGCAGGAGAGGCAGACTTAAGAGCCAGGAGAGGGTTAAATGTCCAGAACAGGACCTGGCTAGTCAGCTCAAGCGGGGAGCAGGAGGGTGAAAGTGGAGAACACGCACAAGAAAACCCTGGAAACAGCCGCGGCAGTAAGCCAAACGACGTTCAAGTTAATGGGTGTGGTCTTTCTAGACCGCGTCCACAGGTTCCTCCAAAACATTGTGCCAGTTTGAGCACCAAAAATAAATGTGTTTTTTCCCCAGAACTTTTCTTCCCGAGCTTAAAGGGGACTGAACATAAAAAGTATCCAACTGGCAGTTCCACCAGGTCAGACTGAATTTCAGATCTGGCCTGCTCGGAGAAGAGTTTGTCTTCAGAAAAACTACAAAATCCCTTTTCAGATTGGGGCTTGATTTTTTTTTCGAACTTCCCTACTTACAGGCAGAAGCAAGATCATCTATTTGGTGTATCCAACTCGCATTCCATCGCGATCGGCCTCAAATTGCACCAAGGTCCTGGTCTACCGTGATCGTTGACTACCATTGGCACGTTGAGATTTTTGGCACTACTTTCAGTTAAATCTTTAAAAATTCATATCTTCAGTTCCCCCTCATTGGATTGTTGTCATTTTGGGGTCATGTTGTATATTAAATTTTACACTGTTTTACTAAATTGGAGTGGGATTTTATTGTGTTGTGCTTTTGACTGTATTGGTACTTCTAAATGATTTACATATTTTCTCTAAGTTAAACCTGTATGCTCTGTGTCACAATTGCCAGTGGCTAAGTGTAGGTTTAAATTACTGAAACCTTTGACTGGACTTAACAAGATAGTGGCTTTATTACTTGCGGTGGTCACCAACACCCCCCCCCCCCATCCAACTAATAAAACACTTTATCGCACCATTAAAGTCTAATTAATGTGGAGTGCCTCTTGTTGTGCATGTAGGCATGTATATTATGCATTATGGGTAAGCAGATATCCAGTTCCGAGTTTGCAGAGGATCTGTTTACCTGTAATCCTTTGTTGTTACCTCCTCGTAAATTCTCATGTCTGTCTGCTATGCTCACGTGGTGACCAAAGGCTGCAGTTCCACCCATGGTATACAGAGGTCATCACCCACAGTAACACCATGAATCCAGGCTGCAATCCTGCTGACACAAGTCAAACTATGATTTATTATTAGAGAGGCAGGTCACAGTACGAGCTAATGTGAAGTTTTCTTGTACAATAGACAATTCAATGAGGAGAATTAAACTCTATTACAGTACCTGCCTCAAACTGGCCTCCGTTTCACCCAGGTTACTTTTTTACTATGCTTTATAGTGAATATAAGTGCATCACTACATCTAGGTGCATAAAAATGCAACTAAACTGTTCCTACTGGAACAGGACCAAGATTGATTTACATATGGCAGGTCTCTGTCTGGAGTGGCATAGTGGGTAAAAAACAATGGGCTGTAATGTGGCCCGAGCAATTCAAGCATTCCTTCTATCACTTTATTGTTTGTGGCAATCGATTTTGAATTAGACAAATCAAACATCTGATACTTTTTATTAAAAAGTCTCACTACCAAACAAAAGAAATTATGGCAAGATACACGCACACAAGTTTTATAGCATAATAAATAATGGATGCATTAACTTCTTTAAACCAGAGAAGAAAGGAAGTAAAGCCAGGAGACAAGGAAATATTAAATAGAGGGTGATAGGATTTTGTACATAACGGACAATTTTGTAGTCAAACAGAAAACGTGTTTTAGGTTATAGCTCTCTGTAGGCAGACCTAACATTTTCAATACATAACACATACTTAGAGTGGGCTTTCTCATGATCGGATTGCTATGTTTCATGTCTCAGTTATCTGCGCTTGAGTTCATGGATTCCTCTCTATTCTTTTGTTTGTCGAACCCATGAGCAACACTGTGTCAAAAGGTTCTGATTTGATTCGTTGCATCCTTCCCCTGCATACTGGAGGGGACTTTTTTTTACTTACTATTAAGCACTCAATGGGAGTGCATGTTTCCTCACTCTCTCATATTTTGTCATTTTTATTCCGCCTCCCCTTGTGCTCTCCCCTTCTGTTCTTTTTTTCACTTCCGCCCTCCCCAACAAGTTCCTCATGTTAATTTGTAAACTTTTTTTTTATTCTACGAGGGACCGGCAGGGCTGCACACTTCTTTTTTTACCTGCACTTCTTTTGACTTTATTTTTAACGTTTTATATGACTGCCTTTTTAGAATATAAATTAAAAAAAGGATACCAGGTGTCATGATGCAAGCAGATTACAATTGGTGTGCGTGCAAGCTTCACAAGACTGCAGGCCAAGTGTGTCCGCGCGTCTTAATGCATGCGATTAGCAAAGCCAACAGCTTGGCCTTTTACGGCCTAGATATTTGGCTTTGCCAGTGCTTGTTTTCCCTCTTTTTTTATTTCAATATAGTTTTTTATTGTTTTTTTACAACAAATAACATATAACATGTAACCGTCAACGCTTTGTACATCTTAGGTTAACAAGTATATTTAGCTGGTACGCCCATTTTTTCTGCAAGCGAAGAGGTACACAAAAGCTATATCACACAAACGTTTTTTTGCCGAAATGTCTCTTTGTGTAGTTGAGTCCCTTTTCCCAGTTCAACAAACTCTGCAAAAAATCCACCTTATGACATTTTTCTCAAACGCAGCATTATCATTATTATGTTTTTTTATTATCACTATCTACCATTGTATAAAAACAGAAGATATAAAAAAAAAATCCCAAACATTTTGTTTTCAATTCAGATTGCTGAACAATAAAACTAAACCTAAATAAAACATTTTACGCTTTGGAGAACCATTAAGATGAATGGTGGAAAAAACGCCAGTGGAAAAATTTATGGAAATAGAAATGTTATTTTAAATAATGTGTTTCATGGTTATAGATATTAACAATTCTGATAATTGTCTTTGTTTATTTCTGTGAAACAGAGGAAAATGTTACCATAGCACTTCAGAGTCTACAGACGATTGGCACTTTGTCCGCATCACTCATCCCTAATCCTTGCGCCATTAAAATGACGAGCTCCTCAAGCTAGTTCCTAACAATTAGTTCATTCCTTCATTTTATTCCAGCTACTTCCTAGGGACCGTGGCAATGGTAGTTCCGAATAGCTCCGCAATTTGGCAGCCAGGGCCGGATTCAGCACGACAACCATTTTTGGGGCCCCCACACCCCATAACCACCTCCTCGTATTCTCTCACTACCAGCGGGCAAAAGCGCTCCTCCTCTCTCCAATCATAAGCTATTGCTAAACACAGCGCCCCCCGTGAGGTCAGCGCCCCCCTCCATAGGTCAGCGCCCAGTGCAGCTGCACCGGTCACACTGCCCTAAAGCTGGTCCTGGTGGCAGCATGCTTAACAAAGGAGTCTCTTCACAGTTACATCTAAAGCCAGTGATGAGTGCAACTACCGCTGAGTTAAGAATTTTTTTTCAAGGTGCATTTGAAGGCAAAAATGGAGAGCCCGATAGGGACCCGTCTCAGGACTTGTTTTAAAAACTGCCGGTGCTCAGCACTGGCTGACCCCAGCCCTGGCTCTATTCGACAATAGCACAATTTCAGTTTTGAGCAGACAAAGGCTCTGATCCTCCCTAAATGAACTGTTCTACTCTCACCAATGGTTAGCAGTCATTTTCACTGAATGGACATATCGCTCCTTCTCCCAGTCTAGAAAGGGTGAGGTGAAAAGAGGGTGAATCAAACTGTTCTTCAACAGGTGGGTGCTGGACATTGTTCAACAGAGATACATCAGAATTCAAGAGACCCTCTCCGGACTTGGGCTACCAGCAGGTCAGCATGGTCCAAATAGTAACTGGAAATACTGGTAACTCTGAGAAGCATCCAGGAACTTCTTGCAAAAGAGTTCATCTTCCCCATTCCTCCCTAAAAAACAGTGTACCTGAACCTTTCCGATTTTATTTGTTCAGTCCTAAAACCATATAGAGACTAGAATCCAGTCATTGATTGAAAATGGTTAACAAAAGGCATCCAGACTGTTGCATATGCTTTACTTATGTGAGCGTGGTTTTCACGAGCGTCTCCCTTTCTACGCTTGTGGAGATCATGCCCAGTGTTTTGTTTCAACTATGTGAGCGTGGTTTCCACGAGCGCCTTCCTTTCCACGCTCATGGAGATCACGCCAAGTGTTTTGTTTCAACTATGTGGATTCTTGGTGGGGCGGTTGAGGATTGCGGTTGTGGGGCATTATGTAACTGGCTCCTGACTTATGAAAACGGATTAAACTCCTCTCGTAACCTCATATTCCTTCCCGTCATTTCTTTACTTGGATACGCCTAACTTTTCCCACATTGGCGACGGCACGGATTTGCCCATGTTTATTTAAGGATTACTATTTTTTGGGGGGGGAAACTCCGGAAACCTACTCATCACATTTTGGCCATTGCCACTGTTGCCTATTGGATGTACTTCTTACACCACAGAGTGTCTTGGAACATTTCATTTTTAATTGTTTTGTTCGTTGATCCACAAGAGAATCGCATTTGTATTTAGTGCGAAGTTGATGACATTGGAGAGGATATCGTGCGCACGACTGTTGCCTGCAATGCGAGGTAGAGGGAATCGGAAATGGTAGAGGATTTTACATCTCTCTCAACTAGGTGAGTTTAGAACGCCGCTGTGCATTTCTTTCGAACTTGCATCGCGGTTCACTCACCACTTTGAAGTAGACTCCTCGGACCTGTTCACCTTCAATCTCGTTCTCCTTAAGCTTCGAGCACGCACGCATGTTATTACCTCATACGTGACGCTGCACCTTGACCCTACGTGCCTCCGCATTGAATTGTCATTACCTCATCACGGATACTGACGCTGCACTTTGACCCTACGTACCTCCATATTAAATTGTATTACTTCATCACGGAGGTTGACAAACAGCTGGTTTCAATATTGCAGCACTCACGTTTTATTCTGGAATAAGATACCTGCTTCCGCACGATCATCGCGTGTGGTGAAGCATTGATTACATTAGTACGGAGGAAGGAAATATTTAGCAACACGCATACCCCGCGTTGCGTGGTACATTATTGATTGGCACTTATTATATTTTTTTTTCCTTTTCTTTCTTTCTTTTCTTTTCCTCCTCAACTTTACACTAATTAACAATAAGTCTGCAAGGACATAAAATTTCAATTTCTACTGAACTAAATACATATATTTGTTTTGTTATGCTTTATTTATGTGCACATTAAGCACACTTGGATAATTTGTAACTTTACCTCCTATTATTGTTATTTTTACGTGACATGTCGGGTATTGTACCACCTCCTTCCTTCCTCACGGCATCAGGTGATCCTCCTATGCCATGGGAGGTGTGGGAGCCTGTGTTTCTGGCCTATGTTGAGGTTCTGGAAGGAGACGATTGTGAAGCTGAAAGGAAATTATCCTTATTAAAACATTGTCTAGGAGGATTTGGATTAAAAGAGTTTAAAACATTAGCTGCTTTAGTTAATCCTGGGAGAATTAACGTATACCAGTACGCTTCCTCATAACTCAACCTACGTTTTGGGAAAAAAAAAATGTTGTTATGGAAAGATTAATCTTTTACTCACGCAAACAACGTCCTGATGAATCGATTGAAGACTATGTTTCAGCACTCAGGTCCCTTGCAGCATCTTGTGATTTCGAACGTATCTCATATGAACAGGTACTGAGAGACCAAATTCTAATGCGTACCAATAGCAAAAAAGTTCAGGAAAAATTGTGGTCCACCTCTGATCTATCATTAAATGCGGCCATTGATATAGCCAAATCCATCGAACATTCAGAGGAATTCGTAAAAGAAATTAGTGGCAATGAAAAAGGAGATGTGTTTAGTGTCAACAAAGAGTCCAAAGACCTTGATAAACAGAAAAAGACTTAATCAAAGGATTGACAAGTCCAACAAAACTGAGAGCAAATACAAGAATTCAAACGCAAAAGTTGAAAGACGCAATCCACCTTTACTCTGTTTTAGATGTGGAAGTAACAGCCATTTAGCGAACTTTAAGGGTTGTCCTGCTATCGATAGTTTGTTCTAAATGCAATAAGAAGGGCCATTTTAGTAAGTGCTGTAAAACTACCCCTAGGGAGGTAAATTATATACAATGTTCAGATGATGATAACACTTCCTATGATAATGATGAAAATGAAATCAATACTGTAATTAATGTATGCAGTGATGATGGGGTTTCAAAATTTCCTTCTTGTTTCATCAATGTTGATGGAATCAGTTTGAGATTTTTGGTAGACTCTTGTGCTTGGTATTCCATCATTTCCTCAAACGTTTTCTATGAGAATTGGCCAAACAGACATCTTATTGATCCCGATGTATCTCCTGGGGGTTACACTGGGCACAAGATTGACCTAATAGGTTATTTCAACGCAGATTTAAAATTCTCTGGCCGCCATACCTTCAGCAAGATTGATGTGGCAAAATCAGGGAAATCCCTTCTTAGGTGGCCACACCAACATGAATTGGGCATTAGACTTGATCCCAGAGCCAATCCTCCCGTTTTTGCTGTTGAGTCTGTTACTCATTATCAGCCTATTTCAGTTGATAAATGAATCCGAGAATTTCCAGGTGTTTTCAGTGGAAAACTAGGGAAATATGAAGGATTTGAGCATGTTATTAAACTTCACGAAAATCCCACTCCCATTCGTCACAAAGTAAGAAATGTCCCACTCTCCTATAGGGACAAGTTGAAAGATATGCTAAAGAATCTTTGCAATGAGGGCATAATAGAACCCATAGAGTCCTCTCCGTGGGTTTCTCCCATAGTTATTTCGGTAAAATCTTCAGGTAAACTCAGGCTGTGTGTTGACTTACGCAGTTTAAATCGTGCCATTTGGGTTGATGCACACCCTCTCCCCAACTTGCACGAAATGGTTTCCACTTTAGCAGATGAGCAAGTATTTTCTTGCATTGATTTAGCAAGTGCGTATCACCAAGTAGTTCTTTCGGAAAACTCTAAAAACTTTACAGCATTCATTACACCCAAGGGTCTTTTCAGATATTGCCGCATGCCGTTTGGCCTGGCCAGTGCCGCATCAGTTTTCCAGTGATTGATGAAAGAGACTCTGGAGGGATTGTCTGGTGCCATTGCGTTCCAGGACGACATTCTGGTTCACGGAAAGAATGATGAGGAGCATGACCGTAATTTATAGAATGTCATAGCGCCTTTAGCTGAGAAGGGCCTCACCCTTCGTTTGGATAAATGCAAAATAAAAGCAAGGGAAGTGGAATACTTAGGACACACAATCAGTGGGAAGGGCATTAAACCAAAACAAAAACACATTGAAAGTATTGTTAACGCTCCTTTACCTACCTCAAGAGAACAGTTAGTTGCGTTCCTTGTGTTAACTGAATTTTATGCAAAGTTTATTCCAAATTATTCTGCTAAGGTTGACCCATTCAGGTGTTTGCTTACAAAAAATGCTAAGTTCATGTGGTCGAATGATATGACTGAAGCATAAGGGCAACTACCTTCCCGCTCTGCTATATGCAGATGATACGGTCCTCATGGGCCGCACCCCCAACGCGTTACGAACTCTAGTGAATGGTTTCGTCGACCATATGGACTCCTTGGACTTAAAGACCAATTTTAAGAAATCTTTTGTTATGTCCTGTGGCCCGAAGAAACGACACATTGGAAGTATCGCTGTGGGGACTGAGAGACTGGGGTCTACCAGCAGCTTCCCGTACTTGGGAGTGGTCTTTGCTGCGAACAACTCCTGGAGTGGGCATATCACCCACTCCAGGGGTAGGTTCTCAAAGGCCATTAATTCCATCCTAAGCCTCCCCCGCCCTAAAAGGACGGGCGCATTGGCCGCAACTTAAAAAATATATAAGGCCCAATGCGTTCCGGTTGCAACATATGGAGCTGAGGTTTGGGGAACAGCCAGATGTCCGCACATCCTTGCAGAGGAAAACAGATTTTGCAGGAAGCTCCTTTGTGCCCCTATCTCCTCTCCCCATTACATTTGTCATAAAGAATTGGGGTTGCACTTCATTGAGGATTTTATTCGTGCTCGCCCTGCCCTTTTTTGGCTGGCCATTTGGAAAAACCCTGCTGCTAAACTGACTAGGGACATTATAGAGGATTGTTTATGTTGTGATAGAGGCACATCCATCCCTTGGCTTTCCGGAGTGCAGAGCGTTCTTGGTAGTGTGAACTTCCAAAATGTTTTTTCTGATCCTACCACCATTCAGCTCCCCCCAAGTCTGTACTCAAACAAGCTCTCTATACACTGTTTAGTGATGAAAGGGCTGTGAGAGAGTCCGCAAAATCCAGTGTCACTAGATACCTTGCCCGCAATCCTTTAACTTATCCTATGCCCAGCTACCTAACTCTCCCAATGAGCCAGTGGAGCGAGGCCTTTTATTTCGCCTTAGGGCTGGCACTATCAAACACGCTCTGAGTTTCCCGCTATGGAACTATAACGATCAAATTGTCGAGCCATGCCCATGTGATTGCCGGAGTGACCAAACAATTTTACATTTCTTATTTTTTTGTAAATTTTATATGAAATATATTAAATGGTTTTTAACTCCGTATTTTAAAAAATTAAAACCGATTAGCCTGGATCTTGCACTTTTAATGATATTAACCCTGGATGATTCTGAACTTGTTTTCCGTGTGGGTTCCTTTTTAAAAACTGCGGTTCGTGCCCGCTTAACCGTGTCCTAAAACATGAATTGCTGTTTTTACTTTGTAAATACTTGCATACTGTATATCTGCAATGTCAATTGTATCTTGTGCTTTTATGGATTTTTATAACCCGAATAAAGTCTTTTGAACTTGACTGAAGCATTCGAAAAATTGAAGAGATTTATTGTTAATACACCATGTTTAAAACCATTTGTCCTTGGAAAAAATGTATAGTTATGGTAGATGCCAGCAATTTGGGCCTTGGTGGTGTCTTACTACAAAAAGACAATTGTAATGAATGGATTGTAGCTTATGCTTCTAGGGCTTTAAGAGACGCAGAGAAAAATTATTCTGTTGTCGAAAGAGAGTTACTTGCTTGTGTATGGGGTGCAGAACACTTTAGAAGTTTCTTGTGGGGTACTGAGGTTATTATCAAAACCGAGCATAAACCACTTGTATTTTTAATGTCTCCTGGTGGAGGTAGGTCTATGTCTGCACAGCTAGCCAGATTATCCTCAAGATTACAATCTTTTCGCTTTTGTATTGAGTACGTTCAAGGAAAGGCGAATATGCACGCTGACTGCATGTCCAGGTTACCTATTGCTAGTGACAAGAATTTGCAGGATGATGATTGTGAAGTAGCCTTCACTACACATGATGTGAACTTAATACATGGTGGAAAACCAAGTTTGTGTGAGGATATCTGGATTTCTGAAATGGAAGAGGATGTTGAATTAAATACTGTTAAGAAATACATTGTGCAAGGATGGCCGGAATTAAGGAAATTGTCAGGCAATATGATAAGTTTGTGGTAAATAATTTAATTACCGGGACTTAATTTGATGCGGAAAATCTATAATAATAGCTCAGTAAAATAAGAGGCAGAATCCGTGGTATTAGAGGTTCGGAACGGGCTTTATTCCAAAATCAATTCGAATTGGGGACTCCATATTCCATCACCACGAAGGTTCAGGAAGTGAAGGACCCCACTTTATTGACAAGTAATCATTTATATACAATAGGCATTACAGTGAAACAGATGCCGGAGGCGTAACAGTTGATAACAAAGATAAGAACATACATGCGTAACTAAAGTGGGTGTAACTAAAGAACGTCATCAGGTATGATGTCATAAATGGGTGGTTCCATGGAAGAATTTCGCAATGTCAGCAGAAATACTTGGCAGAGATGCGCACGCAGCAGCATGACGTGTGATTGACGTGTAACTAGGGGATGAAGGGGACTTGACATTTAGCTCTACATGTGGAGACAGAAGTCTGGGGTTATGTCAACCTAATCCCAAATCATATCTAATATCCTATGTTTAAAGAACTGTGTTATCCAGAAAGAAAGGTCTCTTAGGATAGAATCTTATTCTATACTGACTATACTGTCCGTTAGTGCGTGTACAAGCGTCTAAGTGTCTACACTAGATGCGAGGGCAGAAATCTTCCATAGTAATAGGGCTATTAATTACTTGCATGAAGACAGAGAAGCCGGGCCCTTTGCTCGGTAGCTGGGAGAATGTTTACTTAAACTACTAGACAGGAATGTATTGGAGAGGGAGCGGAGCAAAGCAGATAATCTTGAAGGTGAAATACAGTTTTTGGCAGGCAACAGGCTGGAGTCAGGCACCGTTAGCCGCGCAGGGAGTAGGACAAAGTTCATGGGTACAGATGCGAGCTCAGACTGGAGCTTTCAGAGGCAGAAGGCAGAAAAGACTTGATGGCAGAATCAGGGCCTACTCGTCTGAACTGTAAAATGGGATAAGTGAACCATATAAAGCCGGTGGCCTTTCATACTTATGAATAGAATATCCGGTCCATTCATGGCGGATCTGAAAGAGGACATGTTGACGGTGGACGCACATGTGTTTGCGTCTTCATAACTGGAACTGGAGGGAACATACATGTACTTATGGTTTATACATGAAACCGTTGGGGTCCAAGATAGGGGACATAACTGACCATAAAAATCCATATTTCCACATTCCCTCCTTGTCCCCTACTTGTCCTTAAGAGATATCAATCTTCATCAATCCGTTGATCTGTTCATATAGCATCATTTGTTCTTCTTTCTTCTTCCGGAATCTTGAATGAAAACTTGGATGTGGGATACACGAGGTGGCACACAGACCACAGATTGCTGGTCCACATTGTAGGCATAAACAGCAACTGAATAGTATGAGAAAGCCAATACCTAGGAAGGATAGGACCCTCCATCCAAAGGTAGATAATACACTCCAAAACCAACTGGACCAAGTCCAGGTGCTTGGATTCTGGTGTATCTGGCTTACAATCTTATGAAGGCGAGTTATGGCTTTATATACAGATGGCGAATTTTCTGGTATGAAAATGCAACAGCTTGATCCGATGACCCTACAAGCTCCGCCCCTATCGGCCAAGATGACGTCAAGGACAAGACGATTTTGAAGCACAACAATTCGCATAGCAGACTGCTCTTCTGTTAAATTGCCTAAGGCGGAAATAGTTTCGTTCACTACTGCTTCAAGGGTTCTGGTTAATCTACGTATCAGCTTACTATTGGTAACTGTACCTATATAGTGAAAGAGACCTTTATTGAAATCTGTGTATTTTTCCCATGCTGTCTCAGTGTAATCGACTATTGGGAGATCTCTCCGTTCTCTATTGTGTACTAAATGAGTATTTCTATGATAATCAGGAGGAGCTAGGAAAACAGGTGGCAAAAGGAATCCAATGTAGCAGGTACCATCCCAATCTAGAGGCAAACGTATATATGCAGTCTGACCACATACAAAGTAGGAATGGCGAGAAGCTCTAAATGTAGACTTGCCTTGATCACTGAATTCTATTACAGTGGTGCATTTACTGTGGCCCATGTGTATAGAGCCATTCTTTCTTATACATAATTCACCTTTAACTGGAAATACTGACATAGCGGGCAAAATTGGTGCAGGTTCGGATTCGACATTCAGGATCATGAGATTAAGCGTGAAATTACCTAATCCATATACTTCATTTTCTAGATCAGTTCCTGTTCTTTTGGGAAGTCCCTTCTTGTCAGGGTAGCAGACTTTAAGTAAAACTAAGTGCAGGTTTCCCCATACCCAGTTGTCTTGATAAACTGTGGAATTCGAATCTTGGGAATTAATTAGACTAAACCATGCTCCACAGGAGCCATTGTGTGTGAACGGGTATGGGAAGAGAGGCAGAATTCCTTTATAGTTCTGATAGGGAGGGAGTCGGCCACATATCCAACAATTTGTAGCATTGCTAACCTGATGGGAATGATGTAACATACTAATAAAAGTGTTATTGCGCAGCGCAAATCTATATGACAACTCATGCGGGGGAAGTTCACTAAAAGAATGTTCAGCAGTAACATTATGAACATGTTTAGAAATAGGATAATATATGTGCAACAATATACTTGCAGCTATTATTAAAAGACATAAGAAAAACAAAATTAATAACGTCACTGTGCAATGACTACGCAGTGATTTACAGTACGCATGTTGTTTCAACTTCATCCTTCTGTTTCTTTCTCTATACAGGTCTAAGGGATACATGTCAGAGACAAATTCGACCGATTCACCTTGGAGAGGACTTAAACAATCAAATTGCCTGACTTGTTAGACCGAAGTTTTAGTCTGTATTGTTCTTTGTCATTCAGTTCAACCAAAGGAAGCTTTGAGTCAATCGGTGAAGACACGCAAGGTGTGTCATTTACGTCGGACGGTAGTCCATGAAATTTCTTGATATGACTTGAATGTATCCAGCCCTTTCGACCTTCGATCTTCACGGCTGTCCTCGTCGTTAACAGTACGATTTGAGGCGACTTCCACCTAGGATCCAGCTGAGACTTCCGGTCAAAATTCCTCACTAACACCAAATCCCCTGGAATTACGTCATGGGGTTTCACCTCGGTGTTGTCGGGAAAGGCTGCAGCTACCTGTGAACGACAAGATTGTAGTGCAGACATCAAGGAAGCCAGGTCATCTGTCAGCATATTACAGTCAATATCAGTTATTTTTCGTGGTATAGGCGTCCCCCACATATTTGGTGGTCTACCGAAGATCACTTCATAAGGGGATAGCCCTGTTCGAGAGTGCGCTACCATTCTCATGTAAAAGAGTGAAACTGGTAAGGCTACTACCCAGTCGACACCTTTCTCTCTACATATTTTGGACAATCTAATTTTCAGGGTCTGATTATGTCTTTCCACGAGACCTGCTGCCTCGGAATGTCGGACACAGTGGAATTTCCACTGATAGCCTAACAAAAGTGAAACGTGTTTCATTAGTTCGGAGGAGAACGGCTGGCCGTTATCTGAGTAGACAACACGTGGTAAACCGTATCGTGGGAAGAATTCTCGAACCAACTGTTTGGCAGTAGTCGGGGCAGTGTAATCTGAAACCGGGTATGCCTCTGTCCAACGGGAAAGAGCACAGACAACTACGAGAACATATTTGAATCCTCGACATCGTTCCATCTGGATATAATCCATCTGGAGGACTTCAAAAGAGTGATCAGGAGGCTGAAATCCACCCTGTTCTACGGGAATGCTTTTACCTGGGTTAAACTGACAACAGATCATACAGGTACGGACTTTTTGTTTAGCTGCTGCTCGTAAATGTTTGTTGAACCAAATGTGTTGAATGCTGTCTAGCATAGCTTTTTCTCCTAGGTGCGCTGGACTATGTACAGTGTTAATGATAACTTGGACCATTGAATCAGGAAGGAACCACACAGATTTTTCCTTCGTCATCCATCCTTGATCCGTTTGGGTCCCTCCTAATTCAGTCCATTTCTTTATTTCATCTGGTGTAGCATGTGTCTGTATGTCAATTACGTCAAGAGCGGGATCCTTAACCGTCATGCAATGTGTTGGTGTCGGAACTATTGTCTTTCTCATGTCAGACGTGTGGGTTTGAGCAGTCTGTTTAGCTGTTCTGTCAGCTAAATCATTGCCTTGGGAAATGATATCAGTAACTTTCGTATGAGCTTTACATTTCATAATTGATATTGCAGTTGGTAGATGTATTGCATCTAATAAGGCATGAATAAGGGGTCCGTGCTGAATGTGGGTACCGTGAGAAGTTAAATAACCTCTCTCTCGCCACAGCACGCCGAAGTCATGTACAACTCCGAATGCATAACGTGAATCAGTATATATGTTGACTTTTTTATTCGTAGCTTGAATACAGGCTTGTGTCAGAGCGACGAGCTCTGCTACTTGAGCGGACAAGGTATTTATGCGATTTGTTTCAATAACTTCAGTATCTGTTGTGACTGCATAAGCGGCCACTAACTCTCCTGTACTTGTTCTCATACATGACCCATCTACATACAACGTCAGGTCTGGATCTGACAATGGGACGTCTGTCAAGTCTTGTCTAGGTTTCGTCGTGATAGTGATAACTTCAATACAATCATGTGCAAGTGGGTCTGTTCCATTTACTGGTAACAGTGTGGCAGGATTCAATGTACTACAACGTCTGATTTCTATATGTGGCTGAAACAATGTTAATTCGTAACCAGTGAGTCGTGCTATAGTCAAGTGTTGTGTCTGTGTGCGGTTCAAGAGAACCTCTACTGCATGTGGTACTTGTACTGTCAATTGGTGTCCTAATACTATGGCATCGCTTTGTCTAATTGCTAAAGCTGTTGCTGCCACTGATTTCAGGCACGCAGGCAGAGCCTGAGCTACGGGATCTAATGTACTAGAAAAATAAGCACACGGTTTGTGTGATCCTGCTTGTTCCTGAGTGAGTACTGACAAAGCAGTACCTTCGCGTTCTGTAACAAAGAGTGTAAAATGTTTATAGTAACATGGTGTTGCTAAAACGGGTGCTTGACATAAAGCTTTCTTTAGGCTTTCAAAAGCTTGTGTATGTTCCTGTGTCCAAGGGAGGACAGTCGATGTGGCTGCCTCCCGTGTTGTCAACTGAATGAGTGGTTTTGCTAGAAATGCATACTGAGGGATCCACTGCCTACAATATGAAGTGAGGCCTATAAAAGCCCGCACCTCCTTTTGTGTCTTGGGTATTGGCATGTTAGCAATTAACTGGATGCGATCTGGTGTAAGCTGCCTTCCCTCCTTGGACAGCGAGTGACCAAGGTAAACAACTCGCTGGACACAGAATTGCAGCTTAGAAGGGGACACCTTGTGCCCCTTTTCGGCCAAAAAATGTAAAACCGTCAGTGAGGCTTTTTCACATTCAGGTTCGCTTCTAGCGGTGATCAGCAGATCATCGACATATTGAAGCAGGGCAGTGTTGACTGGCATGTGTATACTGTCAAGTTCTCGTTTCAGTGCTTGGCTATAGATGCTGGGGCTTTCTGTGAATCCTTGGGGTGCGCGTGTGAATTTAAAGCTTCGTCCATTTAAACTAAATCCGAACAAGTATTGGCTTTCCGGATCTATTGGGACGCTGAAAAAGGCATTCTTGAGATCAATTACAGTAAAGAATGTTGCTTCGGAATCAATAGCTGTCAATAATGAAGAAATGTCTGGAACTACTGGGTATTGTGGTACAATACATTTATTTAATTCGCGCAGATCAATGACCAATCGATATACTGGCGGGGCCTTTGGATCAGTTCGTTTAAGAATCGGAATTATCGGTGAATTACATACATTGGAGTCTGTTTCCACAACCACTCCTTGGGTAATGAGTTCGTCAATGATTTGCAGTAAAGCCACTACAGCATCTGGTGGTAACTTGTATTGTCGCATTCGTGGTAGTACCACTCCTGCCTTTAGTGTGACTCGATATGGTGTAATGTTCATGCAACCAACATCTGTAGGGCCTTCTGCCCATAAATGTGTGGGTAAAGTCTGCAGTCGGTGATCCATGTCTCGGGACACATAGTGCCCTTTGAAATCACGTAAAAACAATCTTACTCCTTCCGGAGAACAACATATTATAGCTCCTAGAGCTTTCAAAGTTTTTATACCTAACAAGTTTTCTGGACATGATTTAGTAAGTAATAAATCTGTAGTTCGTGTCAAAGGACCAATCGTAAGGGGAAGAGGCAGTGATACTTCGTTAACGATAGGTTTTCCTGAAAAGCCAAGGGAAATATTCTGTGAGCCTGAGAGGGGTGCCCCTGGAACTTCACTACGTTTTATTGTTGTTCGGCTTGCCCCTGTATCAAGTAAAAAATTTCTATCTTGGCCTAATAGTTCACTGTGTACATAAGGTCCTTCTTGATCTACAGGGACCTCAATAAGGGGTAAGCCAACTTCCCTCTCTAGGCTGTTTCATGAGTATCGTTGATAATCAGGATAGTCATACTGTGCGGTCTGGTACATCTGTCGTGTCGTTGTTTGTGTGGCAGCAATAGGCTGCGATGGTGGAGCCGGCAGAGACTGTTGCGGGGCTGGCATGGACTGTGCATGTTGCGGGGCTCCTTGTTGGTTCTGATCCTGTCTAGGTGGCCGTGGTCTTTCTTTTGTATTACCTATGGCGATATTATGTTTTAAAACTGGACAATCGTGTACATAATGACCTGGCTGTTTACAATAGTTGCATGTCCCTTTTACAGGACTTGTTGAAACACTGGACTGTGTCATACCCTTTTTATGACCGTCAGCTGGAACTGTCTGGGAAACTAGCATTTTCATTTTCGTGTCTTTCATGCGTCTTTGTTCATGTTCTTGTTCCTCTCTAATTCTATTGTGATGGTACTGTAGCATCTGTAACATCTGTGACGGAGTGTTACCTTGCCAGGTACTCTCGAATTTCAATACTCTATTCTTAACTTGGGGCAAAGAATTTTCAACTAACTTTGTCACAAACAGATGTGGATACGACTCGCTACTTGCTTTTATTCCACTATTTATACCAAAACATTTTTCGAATCGGGCGTAGAAATCACTAGTGTCCTCGTCTGGTTTTTGTTTACAGGCTGAGATTGCACCCCAGTCTTCCTTTTTCGTAGTTAATAAACGTGGCAGTACCTGTACTAGTAAACCTGGTAGTGTTTTGGTCTTCTCCCCAAGCCCTGCACCTGGACCTCGAGCTTTTTCTTCGTTTTCTAATGCTGTCCAATCTATCTTTTGGTCTCCCACCTCCCAATCCTTTTCCTTGAGTTTTTCATAAATGCCCGCAGGCATTAATACCTTCAATATTGTCATGATGTCGGGGTAGGTATATTCTCCCATGAGTAACATGTCTTTAATTTCTCGGTGGAAACCCGCTGGGTCTTTGTCATGACTGGGTACCACCTTCTTCATTTCCAATAGTTCTATTTTAGATATGGGTGTGTATACAAACACACGTTTAAACTGATTGTCCTCACCTTTTATCGGGTGCACTTCGCGTAAGGGATTCTGTCTATCCATATAGTACGTCGTTCTTTCCTTGATGGGCAGTGAAACATGTTCGGGACATACAAAAAGAATGTACTGCTTTCTGGATTCTAGTATTTCTCTAATTAGCTCAGTACCTGAACCTCTCCATTTATTCGTGAGTAATTTAGTCAATATATCAGGTAAGGGACCAGGGTCGGAGTGTTGGCTTTTATATAATATAAGGAGTTGTTGAATCATATAGATACCAGCTAAACGCTGTTCATCTGGGGCGAGGTTCAAAAACGTGTGCGCTAATGTATCATCACTATATTTTCCGGGACTATCAACCCAATGAACGGCTGACCTGGCTAATTCTTGTTCGTCCATAGAATCGAGTATATGATAACCCCTTCGTTCTCGGAGTAGGTTGTCAGCGGCTTGGAACGAATGTTCGGGGGACCTTATATTTATTATAGGAGTTTGGAAATTTCTGCTATTATCTGGACGTACCGGACGTATCGGATCAGTGAAGCATCTAGTATTATTGCAAGATCTTCCTCTACCTACATAGGCCATGGTTTCTAACTGTCCTGTGGGCAGTTCTAATTCTTCCTCGTCCTCGGTTTGTTCAGGTTCGTCTACTGCTAATCTTTCTTCGTGTATTCGTTCTATTTCTTTGCGGATCTTTCGGCACATAGCTACTATACATGATCGTTTATCATGTCTCCCCTCTGATATATTCTGACTCCATGTGGTAAGAATTTGCATTTCTTTCGGATTTACCCCTGGTTGGTCTTGATTTCTGATCACACAATTTATGAGGAAACGTAACAGTTCCCCCTGTATTTCCACTTTTTGGTACTCCATGGCTCTGTTAATACTCTCAGAATCTCGCCCTGACTGGACAAAGTGATATATATTTTCTAAGTGTGTAGTCATTCCTGGTAGTTTCCCTAAATATATAGCAGCTCGTCGGATACGTAATGATGCTAGCATCATTTCGTCCCCTTTTCCTGGCACAGGGTCATATCTACAATCTATTAGAAGTTCCTTGAGCGCGTTGGGAGTTACTAGTTTGGGCGTACGTTGGTGGGCTATTTCTTGAAAGGAAAGTTTATTTACTCTGGGTGGCGTGGAAAAAATGTTTGATGTACCTCCGGTAGCCCCACCTGGGGTGCTGGATGTGAAAGGATTCGTCGAACGTGATATAGCAACTATAGGTGTGGATACAGATGTCGAAGCAGATGTGCTTGCCTGAACTTGTGTCGGAGTTTGCTGTTGCGGAGGTACAGACGGAAGAGGGTCTTGGCGTTGAACCCCCTCTGCAGGCGGTCTATGTGGCGCAGCATTAGCATACTCGGGAGCTGCGTCGTCTAAATAAGAGGAAAGAAAAACATCTTCTGCGGTTCTGGGATGCCCTTTGGGATGTACTTTTATCGGAAACAATGGGGGTGGTAAGTCTTTTGGTATCTCCGGAGTAGCCTTAGGTAATCCTTCGGCCAGGAGAGGATACATACCATTCATAAGGGCATTTCGTTGTCTGTCTACTTGTTCTGATTTTACTCGAGTACCTTCTTCAATTAATATATTTTCTCGAACTTTATTTAAATTCTCCTTACTCTTTTCTTCCTGTCTACGTGCTTTTTCTGTACGTCTATACGATTCTTTACGCCATAATTCAATGGCGTCTTTCTGTGATTGTCTAGCTTTCCTTTTCCATAATTCTTCCTCTACTTTCACGATGCAATCTGCATCCCAGGTCCCAGCTGCAGGCCACCTCTGACTTTCTGGTAATTCCTTGGTGTAGTCTACCCATAAATCAAGAAATAATATGGCGTCTAGGCCATGTTTATGATACATGAAGTACCCTGGAGTGTCCCTAGGAGGAATGGGAACAGCTTCTTCGAGTACCCCTTTTCTAGTTTTGATCTGTCTTAATTTCGAAAAGAGCGGCATTTTGAGAACTGATCTGATCTGATACCTAATTTTGAACACGTTTAATACAACGAAACACAATAATGAACAGTCATTCACACCACAATATGCAGAACGTATTTAAAACATTTAACATTTAACATTTAATGAACAACAATGATGGCCGTTCACTAAGCATAATACTCGATACTAACTAGATAATTCTGACTTCATATACTAGACATACTTGATATACTGCTAAACAGTACAGATACACTGCTGAAACAGTGCAGACCGGATTTGTGTACCCAAACCCGTCTTGACCGGCACAACCTATGTGCACGTCAGAACGCCTCCCCGACAATGGTACTCACCGGGTAGCTCGGAACGGAAGGCCTCGGAACTGAACTGAACTGGACTCGGACCGGACTGGACTCAACTCGATACTTCGGAACTGGTGGGCCTCTGTATACCTCGGATCTTGCTCTCTCAGCTAGGCTCTGGTCGGGATACTTCGCACTTCTCACCGCCTCGTCTGGGTGTTGATCGCAGCCTCAGTTACCCCCGCTCGGCAGGAGGGAGATACAGGAAATCCTGTGGGTACGCGTTGTTGTCCGTCCAGCTGTGACAGGAGACCGGGCCTGCAACGCACCTCCGGCGCGTGAGATGAGAAAGTGTCCCTGTTCGGGCGCCATATATGTGGTAAATAATTTAATTACCGGGACTTAATTTGATGCGGAAAATCTATAATAATAGCTCAGTAAAATAAGAGGCAGAATCCGTGGTATTAGAGGTTCGGAACGGGCTTTATTCCAAAATCAATTCGAATTGGGGACTCCATATTCCATCACCACGAAGGTTCAGGAAGTGAAGGACCCCACTTTATTGACAAGTAATCATTTATATACAATAGGCATTACAGTGAAACAGATGCCGGAGGCGTAACAGTTGATAACAAAGATAAGAACATACATGCGTAACTAAAGTGGGTGTAACTAAAGAACGTCATCAGGTATGATGTCATAAATGGGTGGTTCCATGGAAGAATTTCGCAATGTCAGCAGAAATACTTGGCAGAGATGCGCACGCAGCAGCATGACGTGTGATTGACGTGTAACTAGGGGATGAAGGGGACTTGACATTTAGCTCTACATGTGGAGACAGAAGTCTGGGGTTATGTCAACCTAATCCCAAATCATATCTAATATCCTATGTTTAAAGAACTGTGTTATCCAGAAAGAAAGGTCTCTTAGGATAGAATCTTATTCTATACTGACTATACTGTCCGTTAGTGCGTGTACAAGCGTCTAAGTGTCTACACTAGATGCGAGGGCAGAAATCTTCCATAGTAATAGGGCTATTAATTACTTGCATGAAGACAGAGAAGCCGGGCCCTTTGCTCGGTAGCTGGGAGAATGTTTACTTAAACTACTAGACAGGAATGTATTGGATAGGGAGCGGAGCAAAGCAGATAATCTTGAAGGTGAAATACAGTTTTTGGCAGGCAACAGGCTGGAGTCAGGCACCGTTAGCCGCGCAGGGAGTAGGACAAAGTTCATGGGTACAGATGCGAGCTCAGACTGGAGCTTTCAGAGGCAGAAGGCAGAAAAGACTTGATGGCAGAATCAGGGCCTACTCGTCTGAACTGTAAAATGGGATAAGTGAACCATATAAAGCCGGTGGCCTTTCATACTTAGGAATAGAATATCCGGTCCATTCATGGCGGATCTGAAAGAGGACATGTTGACGGTGGACGCACATGTGTTTGCGTCTTCATAACTGGAACTGGAGGGAACATACATGTACTTATGGTTTATACATGAAACCGTTGGGGTCCAAGATAGGGGACATAACTGACCATAAAAATCCATATTTCCACAAGTTTCTCAAAGATTTATGATGAATTAGCTATTGAAAATGGGTCAGTCATGAGAGAGGACAAAATAATTCCACCATTTGGCCTTAGAAACACCATCATGGAGATTGGTCATAAGGGACACCTTGGGATTTAGTTCACTAGAAGACAAATTAGGGAGGCATTTTGGTGGCCTGGAATAGATTCCTCTGTCGAGCACTTTGTACGCAAGTGCAGTAAATGTTCGAATAGCGATAAATCAGCTGTTCCTTTACGTGTTGAATCTCACCCTGTTGATTGTCCTGTTGGTCCATGAAGGAAATTGGGCCTTGATATCATTGGTCCATTTCATGTTCTACCAAAAGATAAATGTTTTGGCATTGTTCTAATTGACTATTTTTCAAAGTGGCCTGAGGTCAAGATGGTCAAAGAGGTCACCTCACAAAGTGTGATTGAGTTCCTAGACAATATCTTTTGCAGAGAAGGGATTCCGCAAGAAATTGTTACGGATAATGGACCTCAATTCATTAGTAAGGAGATGGAGTCATTTTTTGGAAAATGTAGTATAACCCATAGGAGAATATCTGTGTTCCATCCAGAGGCCAATGGTCAAGTGGAACGTTTTAACCGCGTTGTGAAGGAAGCGAGCCAACTATCCATTAAGGGGGGTCTTAATTGGGGTAATGCTTTACAATCCATGTTACTAGCATATAGGACATCTCCCAATGCAGTTACCCTGGCTAGCCCATTTGAACTTTTGAGAGGACGAAAAACAAGTACTAGTTTAGTTCCGTGGTGGTTAAAAAAAGGTTTAAATGATAATAAGTTGACTGCTATCGACTATGATGTCGTTAAACAAAGGGTCAATGTGTACAAAAAAAAAATGAAACAGGTTATGGATAAGCAGAGAGGTTCTGTAAGCAGACATAAAATTGTTATTGGTGACCTTGTTCGTCTGAGAAGAAAAAAATGTTCCAAAAGGTTCTCAATGTTGGTCAGATCCAAAGTGAATTATAGAAGTGTTCCAAAATGCGGTGAGAATAGAGGGAGGAAGTGTTTGGAATTTGAACAGGATTTCTTTGTTCAAGGGCGTTTCCCATTCACTTAAGAATGCTAGCAAAAATACATGTTTGGATGATGTACACAATGATGTCTTCCCTTAACAGCACCCCGGTTGCTCCAAGTGGGACAGTGATCCTTCCAGGAGGAAACGTGAACACCACTGTCCTGAAAGATTCAAAGATTATGTTATGGATTAGTATACTTGTTAAAAGAAAATCAAAAGAAAAAATAAAGGGGGAAGATTAGTTGCATATGCTTTACTTATGTGAGCGTAGTTTCCACAAGCACCTCCCTTTCCACGCTCGTGGAGATCACGCCGAGTGTTTTGTTTCAACTATGTTCCTCTCGTAACCTCATATTCCTTCCTGTCATTTCTCTACTTGGATACGCCTAACTTTTCCCACACAAACCACGTCCAGTCAAATGTACATTCCAGGGCATGATCCCTCTGGTTTCTGTATGGGCTTTCATTTCTTCCATTGAGCTAGTAATGTTTTTCTTCCTGCAAACCACGGTCAAAGTTAAAGGTAGACAGCTCAACATTCCAAACTCAAACAAATTTAAACAATTAAAGTTCCGCTTAAAAACACTCCAATGTATGGTTGGATACCCGAAGTACTGTTCACACATGAGTAACCTCAGAATTCTAGACTTCAAGGGCAAGTGAAACTGAACACTACATTAATGGAGTTGATAACATATGACATAAAAATGTTTTTGCACCCTGGTCTAGAGTGTCAGCTGATCTGCCAATTGCCCATGTTTATTGTGTTCCATTTGGATGTGAACCCAGGTAAACGCTGCTGAAATTTACTTGTTACTTTTCAGGATTTCACCAGCATTGAAAAATATGGTAAATGCTCAAGAGCAGTGGTTCTAAACCTTTTGACTTCTGTCGACCCCCACTTAATCATTACTGAAATTTGGGGACCCACACTGAATCATTATTGGAATCTGGGGACCCTCACTGAGTCATTACTGGAAGCTGGGGACCCTGGCATAAGCAATTTCGATGATTTGAACTGCTAAACAATACACAAAAATACAAACACAAGTATTCATCAAACAAATAGATGACTGATGACATATTTTATTTAATTCACAACTAAATATAAAAAAAAGCATTGGCATAGCCAATAGGTCTCGCCTTTGGGACCTTATAAGTGTTTAGCCATGCAACAGTTCAAGTTGTTGCACCAAGGATATTGTGCTGGATAACGAAACACTTTTAAGGTTCCAAAGGCGAGACCTATTGGCTATGCCAATGCTTGTTGAAGTCACGGCTGGGATTCATGCCAATTATCCATTATGCATTATGACAATTTATTTTAGTTTTCGCCGTCACGTGCCTTGGGGTGCTGAATGAAGCTGGACACCTTGCCAGGGCACAGAATGCTGACTTCCACTAAGTGCGCGATATAATTGATGCATTGCATTTCTCAAACACCCCTTCCACCTGTTTAATGGGGGTGATGGACTTTTATCAAGTGGCCGAGTGATAGGAGAGTTATACATTTCTGTCAAGCATACATTACACTCTATAAAGTTCAGAAAATTAAACAAACAACAATAAAATGAGGGGAAATTAATAACTCGTTACATATATAAACAAAGTGTCTGAAAATTGCAGGTTGCAAATTTGGCATTGCTAATCACCACTGGCCCATAGCTATTTAGCGAGTGTGTAAATTGCACATTTTCGAGTCGCACCTCCTTGAAATTATAATTATGTGCAATTTACATATGGGAATGCACAAATCTCAATTTACACCTGTGATTTGTGGCACGTTTATCATCCACAAACAGCGGGGCTAACTTATCACATTAGGATCAAGTTGCACTTTGTTTTAATCCTGTTTTAGGCATGATTACCTCCCAATTTGTCACCAACGCATGGAATGTTTGAGCACGAAAACTGATTAGCAATGCTTGGGAGAAACGTTTCTTTTTATAGTGAAATAGGAAAGAGTGGTGTTTAATAAATAACTTCAGAAGGAGTCCACAAGTTAAACGCTCTCTGCTGACATCTGTGAATGTTCAGCTCATGAGTTTGAATTTTGCAAAGACTTCAAGGTAGGTAACTTGTGTGATAGAAAAATGCCTTCTTGAGAGTACACATTCTGAGAAATGGAGTGCTGCAATATATAAAGCTCATTTTCAAAGTGCGAGAGCCAGGGAAAAGTAGCACAATCTGTGCATCATGCATGCCGGCAGACATTTCACGTTAGTTGCATCCTTGATTTTAAACTGCACCAACAAACTCTAGTACGTCACTTTTTGAAAGAACATATCACACTGCCAGAGAGCTTTGGCATGGGGGAGAAATACCAATGTAGCTAGCATCTTTAATGGAGACCACTGCTGTCCAGCTTTTAGACTAAGCGCCCAGGGGCTTATTTACAAGCCCCCTTGCGCCACTTTTGCGTCATTTTTAACATGGGAAAAGAGACGCAAAAGTGGCGCAAAGTGCTTGTAAATAAGCCCCCAGTGCATAAATTTTCCATACGAATGCCGCATTGACGCGCTTGTTTCTGCACTGTAAAGCCTGTCCTTTTCGTTGTTAAATAGGTGCGTTTCTAATGTTCGGGGTGGGACACTCAAAACATTTCATATCAGTTGTTTATTTCAAATATTCTCCAGAAAATGTAATACACTTCTGAACTTAACTGAAAGAGAAGCATGCACGATTAATCCCTGCGGAGGCCTGCTGAAAATAATTAAACATTTCTACCTGAGCTCAATGAAATTGTATTAGGTGCCATCCAGGGTCACGGGGAAGGAAGGAGGAAGCAGAATGGACAGTGGGGGAGGAAGGGAAGGGTTGTTGAACACAAAAGAGCAACAACAGACAAAGAGGGCGGATGCCGTGTGAGGACGCACCAACAACAAGTGGATGGTGGTTTTAAAGCAGCATGTGGGCACTGGAGGAGGGCTGGGAGAGTGCACTTAAAACAAGCTGGGTTTGTGATAAGCATCACTGAGAGCTTGTAAAGCCCGCGCGAGGAGAGGGCAGGAGGCGAGCCGCTCAAGCTGCAGCTTTCACTTCAACTCACCTTTCCAGCCCCAGTCGTGTTTGATGTGTCTGGGTCAGGGACCGTACTTTTTTATTATTCATTATTATTATTATTATTATTATTCTGAGTTTTATATAGCGCCTGGTTACCAATAGGCATCCCAGCGCTTGCCGGCACATACCGCTACTGCAAGGATGAGGGGATTACACAAAAAACAGAAAAGTTTTTAAAAGTTTACGGAACCGAAGGAGACTAGCTTCCGAGCGCAGTTGTAGGGGCAATGAATTCCACAGAGAGGCCACATTTATTGAAAATCTTCTGCCACCGGTTCTTGCCTTTTTCACCCTGCCAACCTGAAGGAGATGTTGATGATCAGAGCGGAGAGAACGAGAGGCCTTGTAGGGCTGGACCAATTCCTCCAAAATAGGTGGACCTACCCCATGCAAAACTTTGTGGGCGATGCAGAGTGACTTAAATTTCACCCTGTCCCTCACCGGGAGCCAGTGCAATGCCCTCAACGCCGGGCGGGCAGATTGACGCCTAGGGAGACCCGTCAGGAGCCTAGCAGCCGCGTTCTGCACTTGCTGTAGTTTATTCAAGGTAGCTTCGGGAGCCCCCAGGAAAAGCGCATTGCTGAAATCCAGTCGCGAGATGATAAGTCCCTGGATAAGAAGCCTACGAGTGGCTACTGGGAGCAAAGGCAGAATCTTCTGGGCTGAGCGGAGCAGGCCGAAGCACACGCCAGCAGTCTTTTTGGCATGGGTTTTAAACGATAGGTCCTGCTCCAGCCATACCCCCAGGCTCTTGATCTCCAGCTTGGGGGGGGGGTACCGGTCCAAGACAGTCAGGCCAGCTGCTGGGGGACAAAGATGGAGAAGAGTTCCCCAGCAGCATCAATTCCGTCTTGGAGCCATTTAACTTTAGGGCTGAGCTGCACATCCACGTGTAGATCTTTTCAAGACACGTGTGCAGCCGGTCGGGAAGGTGCGCCGACTGGGAAAGGCCAACCACCAGCTGAGTATCATCAGCGTAGCTGATGATTTTAATACCCAGCGGCAGTACCACACTCTCCAGGGGGGCCATGTAAACGTTAAATAAGGTAGGGCTCAATGAAGAGCCCTGTGGCACACCACACTGGAGAGGGGATGAAGATGATTTTTCCTGGCCTTCCCATACCTCAAATGAGCGACCTTCCAAGAAGGAGGCGAACCATTTGAGGGCCAGACCCGTAATCCCCACCCCCGAGAGCCGTTGGAGAAGCACCTGATGGTCCACGGTGTCAAAAGCAGCGCTGAGATCCAGGAGGATCACTGCCACTGAACCTTCCGAATCCAGCATGCTCCTCGCATTCTCCACGACCGCCAGCAGGGCGGTGTCAGTCCCCTGACCGGGGCGAAAGCCCGTTTGGGAGTCGCCCAGAAGGGAATTGGTTTCCAAAAAGTCCGAAAGGCGGCTGTTCACCAGCTTCTCAGCCACCTTACTGATACCCGGCAACAAGGAGATAGGCCGAAAGTTGGCGAGGTCGGCGGGATCAAGGTTAGGTTTTTTCAAAAGGGCCTTAACCACCGCCCCTTTCCAACTGGGGGGAACTACCCCCTGGACGAGAGACAGGTTTATCAGGTCCGTCACAGGGCCACCAATTGTAGATGACACCTGTTTAAGATATTTAATAGGTACTGGATCTTTCGGGGAGCCGCTCTTCATAGACCCCAGAGCCACCAAGACTTCCTCCTTAGTGACCGGACCCAGGGAGGCCAGCTCCACCGATTGCAACCTAAGTTGGGAGGTGGAATTATCCTCCAAGGACGAGACCTCACCTGGCCGGGGAAGGGAAGCCAATATACTATCAATTTTGCTTTTAAAAAACGAGGCCAATTCTATACATTTTTTGCGAGGGTCCTCGTGGATAACCTGAGGATCGGGGGCATTCAGTAGCTCCTTAATAACCCTGAATGACTCTTTAGAGGAGTTGGCCGCCGAGCCTATACGCTCTTCAAAGAATCTTGATTTTGCCACCCGGATAGCGGATTTATACCTGCTCAGGGCCGCACGATATTCTTTACGACTTGCCTCACTCCAGTCTCTCCTCCAGGACCGCTCTAGCCTCTTGCATCCCTTCCTCAGGGTTCTGAGTTCTGGCGAATACCAGGGTGCAGAGCCCATTCTCTTCCCCCTCGTAAGTTGTTTCTTTTTGGGTAGGAGAGTGTCCAAAGAATCCACGAGCCAGGTATGAAAACTCGCATCAGCAACTATTGGGTTAGCTCCCAGAGGGGGCTGCGTGGCCTCCAGGTGTGCCACCCAGGTGTCAACTGGGAGCCTCGACCAGGCTCTCTCCAGAGTGTGCACCCGTGAGACCACTGCAGTTGGGCTATTGAATTGCCATGTCGCGGACACCAGAAAGTGGTCTGTCCAAGGCAGGGCAAGAGCCGGAGATGAAATAAGATGGTCCAAGTTGGAAAGTATGGGATCAAGCAAGTGGCCCTTCTCATGGGTCATGCCCGAGTTGGCCAAATTAATTCCAAAAGATTTAAAATCATCGAGCAGATCGACTCCCGCGGCATTGGTGGGGTCCTCAAGATGGATATTAAAATCCCCGAGGACAACAAAATTGGCAGTTGAAGAGGCAAGGAGCGCAGTAGTTTCAAGGAGAGAATTAGAGAAGCTACCCAGGGGTCCAGGGGGACGGTAAATCAGCAAACCTACCAAAGACACTGTAGGTGACAACCGAAGGGAGAACTGTAAGCTCTCACAATCAGTCACCCCTCCATTCTGAATCTTACAAGCAAGAGTGTCTCTATAGAGAACTGCAATTCCTCCTCCCCTCCCTTTAGGTCTATCAAGATGGACAATGTGAAAGCCCGGAGGGAGTGCTCTGACCATGTCAGGACCTGAGCTGGGGGAGAGCCAGGTCTCAGTGAGAAACAACACATCCAACTCGTGGTCTAAGATAAGTGAATTAATTTCAATGGCGTGGCTCGGCAGGGACCGGCAATTTAACAAAGCCATGGAAAGAATAGATTTGACAGCCACTGAATTATGGCCGGAGGGGCAGGCTCTACATGGTAAAAACGGAATAGTTCCCATCTGTGCAGAGCTACAACTAATGGGATGGGGCGGACGCAAAGTCAATAATGCGTCCCTCCCATATCGAAGCCTAGTAATAGATGGCGCCACAGAGTCGGGCATGATGACAGGCCCTAGGCCCGTCTGGGCCCGGACGGGCACAGACGGGCTTGACTCTGGCGAAACTCCGGCGATATTCCGGCGATGACGCTGCGTGATGACGCTGCGCGTCAGCATGGCTGGCTTTATACTCGCCGAGCGCGGGCCACTAGGAACACTAGAGCGCTACCTGCGCCTCATGCAATGTCCCCCCTCCCAAGATGGCCACCAACACGAGACAGTGGGCAGGGACCCGCTAAAACGCGGTGATTGACCAAGTTAAGGTGAAAGTGAGGTGGCAGCAATGCGGGTATGTGGGTGGCACGAATTTAAAAACAGGGGAAAACCAAGAAACTAAGTTAAAAATAAATGACAAAAACGGGACGTTTTTAAAAGTAAATTACAGCAGCAGCCAGCAGCGGAGTAGCGGTAAGTGCGAGGCTATCCCAACGCAAGTGGTCAAGATGTTAAGGGTGCTCACCTGCGATTTGCCTGGCTTTATGCTCGCCGAGCGCGGGCCACTAGGAACACTAGAGCGCTACCTGCGCCTCATGCAATGTCCCCCCTCCCAAGATGGCCACCAACACGAGACAGTGGGCAGGGACCCGCTAAAACGCGGTGATTGACCAAGTTAAGGTGAAAGTGAGGTGGCAGCAATGCGGGTATGTGGGTGGCACGAATTTAAAAACAGGGGAAAACCAAGAAACTAAGTTAAAAATAAATGACAAAAACGGGACGTTTTTAAAAGTAAATTACAGCAGCAGCCAGCAGCGGAGTAGCGGTAAGTGCGAGGCTATCCCAACGCAAGTGGTCAAGATGTTAAGGGTGCTCACCTGCGATTTGCCTGGCTTTATGCTCGCCGAGCGCGGGCCACTAGGAACACTAGAGCGCTACCTGCGCCTCATGCAATGTCCCCCCTCCCAAGATGGCCACCAACACGAGACAGTGGGCAGGGACCCGCTAAAACGCGGTGATTGACCAAGTTAAGGTGAAAGTGAGGTGGCAGCAATGCGGGTATGTGGGTGGCACGAATTTAAAAACTGGGGAAAACCAAGAAACTAAGTTAAAAATAAATGACAAAAACGGGACGTTTTTAAAAGTAAATTACAGCAGCAGCCAGCAGCGGAGTAGCGGTAAGTGCGAGGCTATCCCAACGCAAGTGGTCAAGATGTTAAGGATATTCATGGTGACACACTCCCCCTGCCTGTGACTATCCTAAGCAAGCTCACAGGCCCTCTTTAAAAGTATTCGTAATAAAGAAGCTGCAGGAGGGATGTGACTGTACCGATGAATACCCCTGCAACTACTGAACTCAAAAACACACACTCGTGAAAAAAGATGGTGTGTGATGCATCAACAGGATATTACTGTAACCCTCTGATCATGCACATTAAAAGGATACTGCTCACTTGCGCATGTTTAGTGTGGGGTGATAGATGAGTAAGCTCACATAGACACTACTTCCGTGCACATGCTCAGTGTACGTTTATTACATATGACCCATTCAGCCGAGATACAGTATATTCAGATGAATGGTTGTGAACATCCGCCCCTTCACTAAACGAGAAGATACAACTTTTTACTATATCGCATTTTAAAAAGGGGAGGGCATTTTTTCCACTCGGCACATGTACACATACATAGGAAAAATGCATAAAGTTAAAGCACATAATTGCAGGGTCTGGAATCAAACCGCTAGCGCTGAGATTTGTGAACTGTTCTGTGCATCAATAAGAAGACAGGGTAAAAAAGCCATCTAAAAATCCAAACATAAATGCTGCCCAAGAGCATGCTTGAAATACGTGCAGTGGCATGCTCAAAAGATAAGGTAACAAGCGCTAAAATACGGCCGCGAAAGTTAACTGTTAACTGAGAGGGGGAGCAGGAGGTGAGCCTGTGAGTGGTGCGCACGCGCCTAGAAGAGCGACAGCTGATGGGCCTGAGAGGAAAGCCAGATGGCGCCTGTGCGTGTTACTGTGCGCGTAACCGCAGGCTCTAGGCCACACAAAAAGTTGTGGTCTGCTTTTTAAAGCCCACTTACTAAAAGTCTCGCCAGAGCAGCGCATGCCCTGGCTCAGGCAAGACCTAAAAAACGAAATTGTAATTTTAATGGGAAGGTTGGTGTTTTTCTACATTCAGCTGAGGCCTCCAAATTCACATTCCTACACACTTGTAGAACGTTTTAAAATTTTGAATTTTACTTCTTTATTTACATAACTTTATTAATCTGTTTATATTATTACATTTTGTAAGCAGTCGCGGACCTCCTTAGCAGGCTTCGCGGACCCCCAGGGGTCCACAAAACACAGGTTAAGAACCACTGCTCCAGAGGTGAGAGCTGCAGATGCGAGTTTTACAGGGCAGATCTTAATAGATTTTGCAGCTGAGGCGGTTGCTGGTTGATTCCAGAATTTGAGAAAATTGGGTCATAGGTGACTTATTCAGAATTTCCATTGTTTAGTTGGATTGTAAAGCGCTACATTCACTCCGAAAGGGTATCATGGTGCTATGAAAATAACTCAGACCTCGAAAGACAGTACACGCAAAAAGAAACCATAAAAGAACACATATAAATTACATCTAAACAACAATATCCTCAGTTCATTCCAAAATTTATCGAGGTCCACAATCTCCTCAAGAATTAAGTGCAACGAATTCCACTCAGTTGCTAAAAGAGAAAAAGCATGTCACAGCTCCAAATTTTGCAAACACAAGGAGATGATGGACGGAGCACTGAAACTTTTCAGACACTCACTCCTGGTCACAGATCTGGGTTAAATCCATCATCGTTCTTTAGCTCACTTCGCCAACCCAGTTCAGACCCAGCCTTATGCAAATCAGTCGTGACCCTGTTGCTCATGGGTTATGAATCCGAAACCAGTCCCAGGATGCTTGTTTCTGGTCCAGGGAAGACATGGCTTGGCAGTTCGGGCTGGACTGTTCCCATGAGGCACAGGGTCAGACTGATTTGCAAATGGCCATGTCTGAACTGGGGTGGTGGAGTGAGCTAAAGAATGATGGTGGATTTAACCCAGATCAGTTGACTGGGGGTGAGTGCTTGCAATGTTCAACACTCCGTCCATCATTTCCTTTGGTTTTTGCTTTGTTCGCCATAAGTTGGCAGGGTATGCTCAGACGTGAGTCCCTTGCTCACTTTGTCACTGGATTCAAGCAAGCCTGGCTGAAGACGGCTGAAATGCCAGAAACCGGTCCTAGGAAGCTTGTTTCCGGTCCAGGGAAGACATGGCTTGGCAGTTCGGGCTGGACTGTTCCCATGAGGCACAGGGTCAGACTGATTTGCATATGGCCATGTCTGAACTGGGGTGGCAGAGTGGGCTAAAGAACGGTGATGGATTAAACCCAGATCAGTTGACTGGGGGTGAGTGCTTGCAATGTTCAACACTCCCTCCATCATTTCCTTTGGTTTTTGCTGAATACACCTCTTGCCAGGCCCAAACCTTCCCCTTTAACACATATAAAAGTCACCTCTAGTGCAGGCCCTGGACAGCCTAGAGGTTAGGGTGTGGTGTATTTAAGCTATCCTGGCTGAAGAGGGGTGAAACCCCGAAACCGGTCCTAGGATGCTTGATTCCGGTCCAGGGAAGACATGGCTTGGCAGTTCGGGCTGGACTGTTCCCATGAGGCACAGGGTCAAGACTGATTTGTATATGGCCATGTCTGAACTGGGGTGGCGTGGTGAGCAAAATAACGATGGATTAAACCCAGATCTGTGACTGGGGGTGAATGTTTTGCCAATGTGCAACATTCCGTCCATCATCTTGTGTGTTTTGCTGGTATTTAAAAAGTTGGACATGTACCTTTAGGTTTTACATGTGCTAGTAGTGAAAAACTCTCCAATTCGTTTTTCACTACTGCAAGGCCTACTTCTCACATAGGATAACATTGGAGCTACGTTATTACATTTAATAAGCTGTAACTTCTAAATGAGAACAGGTAACCAGTTCATATTTGGTGTCTATGGAATTGTACTGAAAACTCCTACCTTATGGTGAAGTCAGATTTTAAATTACAATTTTGGAAATGGCACTTTTAGAAAGTTGGACACAACACTAGGTGACTTAGTAACCCTTCGGGGACTGGGTATAAAAGTCAACACACAGAAATCACCTAAAGGGGAAATATATTTTGTGAAATGCTCTGTTAGCGAAAAAGCAGTAAAATGATCTGCTAATCCGAATCTATGCAAAAAAAATGAAAGTAAATAATGGATTTAATCAGACACAATTTATTCATAGAGCACAGTTAATCAACTCACAGTTCATTAGCATAGTGTCAAAATAATTACATCCATAAATTGCACCGTCTCATGGTACAAATCAGATCATAACTTATAATTCCAAAGCAAAAGGATTGATATGAGGAATCATTCAATATGTGTAGTCCTCCTTATAGGCCATGCAAAGTTCTTAAGAGGCTAGAGGTTTAAGGCTCCTTAGGATTGATAAAATGTGGTGATCACAGCATCGAGGTTTTGGTCCTCAAGCTTCTGAATAGTACATGGGTCCATCCTCAGAATGAAGTGTTGAATACAATAAAGACCTTTACAAAATAAACAACCCTGAAATTAAATCATTGCAATCAGTACATAATCTACTGCACTAATGCAGTGAATATTTCAAAGGAGTACGCTACCAAGAAGACCAAAATGTGGATCAAAGCCAATCTAAGAGAGACTCCTGTGAGGAAAAACAAATGCAACCACCCGACACCAAAATCATCCACTACGTACTCACACAAAGTGTAAAAAATGGGGTTGTATGATGTGACGTTACAACGCATGCCTTTTCCATGCATGCGTTACAACGCGGATGCCATTACCACGAAAATGCCTTTACCATGCAACGATTTTTGTTGTAAAACATGCATGATAATGGCATTTTCATGGTAAAGGTTTTCTCCGATCCCAGTCCCAATTCCTTACATGTTCCCTTGCGCCCTCCTTTTTATAATACCCCTTCCCTGTACCCCTGTGCGACCCTCCGCCCCCATTCCTTCTATGAATTACCCCTGTCCGTAACACTAAAAATCTTGCCCCGCACGATTCCCCCACCCACAAACCCTTCTATCAAATACCCCTCCCCTGAACCCTAAATATTTACACTTGCGCGACACCACCCCCTCATTCTTTATTTATGTATTTATTTCTAACTAAGATTCTCCTTACCTCTATACGCTCTCTCCACTCCAAGCACTGCCGATTTGCGTTGCACGTGGTAAAGAGGAAGCGGAAGTGTCTTTCCGTTTCCTCTAACAACGCCAATTCCCTCCACATCTTTTTTCTTCAGACTCCGAAAACGACGGAAACAGGTGCGTTTTATTGGGGGGGGGGGGGAGACCCCCCAAGCCCCCTTTTTTCAACCCACGCTTTTTTGGGTGGGGGGAGATCCCCCAAGACCCCTTTTTTACCCTTAACACACATGCCTTTACTACGTATCTCGTAGTAAAGGAATGCGTGGTAAAGGCTATTCGTGGTAACCACGTATGCGTTTTAAGCATGCGTGGTTAAGTGTATGCATGGAAACGGCCGCGTTCTAATGGTTGTTTCCCAAAAAATGGGTGGAATGGTCAATCTCTACCCTCCATCAGTTTCGATTCTCAAATTGATATACCAAACAACCTAAAAAATTGAATACCAAAGATTACTCACCATTTAAAGCAAATACTAGTACAACGACAAGTGTTTTCAAATATTTTAGATGCGACTCGTTCTAGTGCAACATAATACTAAGCCAAGTAAGGAGGACTAAATGCAACAAACAAACACCAAAATCATCGACGGAGTACTCAAGTATGCAAAACTGAGGGGGGTGGAGGAGGGGAATCAATCTAAAGCACCATCCATATCTATTCTCAAAGTTGAAGAACCTAAAAATGGAACACCCAACAATTATTCTCTATTTTAAACCAATTATCGTACCACGACAAGGGATATCAAAATTTTTAAAACATGACTCGAGATGTACCAATCAAGTGAATATCGCCTCATCTGTGAGTGCATCCAAAGGTCCTTAGTGTAAACAATACCAATACGACCAGATATCCACACTTAGCGCTTGGGCGTTTTAGCACTGTTTCAGTGGAAATCTTCAAAATTGCAAATCAACCGGTTCTATTAATTGGATTGTTTCATTCATTAAAGTTTACTCTAATTTTTCTAATTTGGTATGGGATCCCTTTTTGTGGTGTGTTTTCATGTTATTACTGTTTGAAGTGTTGCATAAACGCTTCACACATTGCCTCGGAGTGAAGCCTGATTGTGACGTGCCAAACTACCTGAGAAATTAGCAAAGATTAATGTAGGATTGCTTGTGACTTCACCTTGACAAGGATTGTGGTTCCTGCTTGAGTTGGTTTCACCCCCATTCAACCAGTTATCCAATTTCTATCAGAGTGCATGCTTTGTGGAGCGCTTTTGAGGTCAGCTACACTCTCTTTATTCAAATTGTTTTTAAGTTGAATACACTTTTCTAATTTTAAATTTTAGTTTACTATAGGGAGAGCTACACTAAACTGGTGTTGGAGATCTCCCCATGGTAAAGTATAGGGAAAAGTAAAAACATTTATTCATCTTAAAAGTAAAATAGCATAATATGTTTATATTAAATATAAATATAATGTAAATTAAAATTATTCTTCTGAAGTTTAAATTAAAATCAACTAAAATAAAAAATATATAACTTTTTCATGCATTAAAAAATATATAAATTGATGTATAGAGTTAAAAGTAATGTAATTATATTAAATAAAGATAATGTTACTTTAACTTCTAAACTTAAAAAAGCTAACATTTTAAAATAAAATTAGAAATGTTATTTTTAGAAATATATTTTTACAACAAATGATATTTGTTTATATTTTAACTCGTTTAAATAACAATTGAATATTCTTTCCTATGAGGAATTATTTTACGACCTTACCTTCATATTTTACTAAGGGATGGGGTTGAAATACCAGTGGATAGCCATGTGTGGTGCTGGGCTGCGCCATCGCTGAGCTGGAGTACATTTACTATTGTTTTGGGTCCTTTTTGGCTGTAGTAAATTTATAAGTGGCGTGTGTAAATAGCAATCGGCTCTGTCTTTTGTGGGTGGGTCCCTGTCCTTCCCAAATCCCACCCCTAACCATCTCTTAACCCCTCCTTGCTCCACCTTAAAATACTTCCATTCAGTAGTAAGAATGTCTCTTTTTATTGCCACCCCCCATTGTCCATCCCACATTTACTACAAAGGGGACGATTCCGATGCAGTTCGGAACGCATTCCTACCGAATCAGTCCCGGAATGCTTTCCGGACGACTTGGATCGTGGGGTGCCCGACCAGGCGATGTGGATGTATCCTATGCTTTCGGATACGATTCAGCCGGACTCCCATTGACTTCAATGGGAGCCTGTGTTGCGAACGAGAACACAGGCTCCCATTGAAGAAAGGGGTGGCTGGGGAAAACCGTGCACCCTGTGGCGGGCATGCCATGGTGCCTGCCACACTGTGCATGGTTGGAAAGGGGGTCCCTTCAGTACCCACACAGGCCTGATTCGGAGGGCCCTGGGTGAAGGGGGGACTGCTATGGGCCCCCAAAGAAAGATTACAGCAGCCGATTTGTTTCGGAGCGACTGTCCGAATCGGTCATCGTAATTGCTCGCTCGGAAAACGAGTCCATAGAGCTGTACGATTCGGCTAGGAAAGACGCGACCTGTCCAAATGCCTTTCGGAACCGAAACCGGACAGCTCTACCCATTTCCGGGCATCGTATTTGGTCGTTGGGAACTGTGTACAATTCAGTCAGCAACAAGCCCAAAGCCCTTCTGAACGGCATCGGAATCGACCCCTAAGTAGAAAACATACATGAGAGATGATCTCTCCAGAGGAAAGATAGGCGAGGTGGAGATTTACAGCCGTAAGCTTGCTCCTGAGGTTTTTGTTGGCAATCTGTTATCAACCTGACTACATTTGGGAAAATCTCATTAGTTTACAATGCATGCAACTTTTTCATGAGAGGAGAGACATCTACTTGAAAAGATATAATCGGTGAATGAACACAATCAAAATGCATGTTGTGAAACTACATTTTAAACCACTCTGTTGCCTGAGTTACTACCACAACTAAAGTACTACAGATGGGGACTTATCCGTTTGTATTTATGTAGCAAGCAAAATATCAGGATTAATTTCCACCACTTCCTGCGATCAGCTGTCTGATACAAGCGATCTGTCAATCTCCTCAGACATGTTAAACATGGTAATTCGAACCGTCTACACACTGGAAGTGTGATTTACAGATGGGTAGCAATAGAAAATCCCCGGATTGTGGAAGATGTGCTATATGCAGAGGAAAATCCACTTGCGGGATTTCTTCCACCGTAGGAACAGCAATGGATGAGGAATTTCCACCGGTGGATTTTGCTCCGGATTCAGCATTTCCCCCACAAATCGAAATTAGTTCCAAGTTCCCTTTCCATTTCTGTGGTCTTCTCTTATCTATACGGCATACTTGGGTTATCAGACCTACTTTCCTCAGTAGCATAAAACTTAAATTTTCCTGTTGCTTGGGGATTGGTATTCAGTTTTTCTTTTCTGTTGAAATTACTATTTCATTACGGTTTAATGGGTTGCACTGATGGTTCCACTGCTTAAACTATGAACAGCACCCCTTTTATCAAACACAGCTGACAAATTACATCACTCACCCAGAAAATGACCAGATGTTCTTGCCTGTGGACAACACCGAAAAAAATAAAATACAGCAATCATAAAAGATAATACGCAATGGGAAAAAACAAAAAACAAACGCAGTGGAGGTCTATAAATAAATATTTTATGTAGATGATAAATTTAAAGGAAAGTGCCTGCAGAGCCAGTCTACATCAAGACGTTTCACAAAAAGCCGCCTTATTTCAACAGCATTCATAGTTCATCGCGATTTGTCCTACATGGCCATTTCGGATGCTTCGATACATGATTTGCTGCTAGAAGTACAAGACTCAGAAATTCTTCGACATCAAAAGAGTAATTTGTAAATTTAGGGTGTTCTCCTAGTGTTGGATGATGACCCTGCAAAATTAAAACATAACTGTGATTAAGGGGGGTATTTTGCTGAAATACCACAAGTATGCACGTCATATGTTCTCTAATAATACACAAGAAACTATTTATGACACTGGCAGTAAAAATAACCTTTTCAGTTAAAATGACAATTTCATTCGGCAAGTCATATAAGGTTTACTAATTTTCGGCTTCCTAACTACAGGCATTTCTATAAAGTAACCCCTTCAAACAAACATAGCAACTATGAAAACTATGCCATGAATTTGCACATACATGTATACGACATATGCATGTTTATATATTGTATGCAATATTTTCAGGAAAGTCGTCTCTCAACGTTACATTAGATACACCTACATTCCTGGCCTCTGACAACCACAGCTACAAGCACAGTGGGCGGCATTTCTGTATTGAGGTATACCTCATGAGAACTAGACATGCTGACAGTTGTGGGTAATTGTATGGCTGTATATATGTCTAAAACGTCTAGTGCCTTTGACGGCAAATGTATAAAATATTGAGTGTGAACATGTTTGCCAAGAATCCCTAGAAATGCTAGAACAGTAAACAAGCATTAAACCAGGGTTCGGCAGTCTTGTGCAAAGTACTCACAATAAGTCAAGTAGCAGAGCAAGCATAAGCAGGAGTGGGTACTACACAGTGACCAGAAAGCCCACCATCTGATAAGAATTACCAATATTCTGTATATTTAGGTGTGCCTAGCCACTCATTATTCCTCACTGCATCTTCATCTTGGATGTGTGTTCAGATTTGTTTCAGAAATTGTGAGAATTAGGCAAGAGCTACCCCTATTATTCGGAAGACATGGCTCCATGAGCACATTTGCACCATCGCCCAATCATAAGCCTGCATGTTCTCATTTGCACCATCAGTCAATAATAAGATCGCATGTTCTCATTAGCACCATCACACAGTAATCATTAGTGTATGTTGAGATTTTCACCATACCTCGCTAATCTTCACACAATACCCATAGCTAACACCATTACCCAATGCTTTTTTGTGCTGCAAGGGTGCAGCACCACATGTCGCTACTAGAGGTCTCTCTGGAGTCAGCGACGGGGTGAAGTACTTCCGGTCTGTACTAGGTGTTCCTCCGAAGTCATCATAAAGGGATCAGTTCATCAGGTAGTTACTAGATGTCCTACTAAAGTCAGCAGAGGGTATAGTTATAGCTTATATTTGAAGGGAGGCACTATCGCAAGAATACGGTTAGCCACCAAAGTTAGGAATAATGACAAAAAGGGGAGGGGCGTCTAACAATGGTGAGACTGCTCTCTAAGGGCCTGATTACGATCTTGGTGAATGGGATACTCTGTCACAAACGTGACGGATATCCCGTCCTCCATATTACAAGTTCCATAGGATATAATGGAGTTGTAAATTGGTGGAAGGGATATCCGTCACGTTTGTGACGGAGTAACCCTGTCCACCAAGATCATAATCCGGCCCTAAGTCACTAACTGTATTTTAAAAAGCAGAGTTGGGTGTAGACTAAAGTTCCAGTATGACTCAAATGTTTTAAAAAGTAAGCAGTGAATCAAAGGGCAAACTAAATCTCAAATCCCTTCACATATTAAAACGGTAACATTTACTAATATTTATTTGCTGATCAGAGTGATTTTTATACATTAATTCACACTGTAACTTTATTTAGGACCTGTTCATCTAATTTTCAGAAAATTAAGTGAGTGCCCACTACAGTGTTCACTGTTGCCTCAGCTCTTACTAAGATCCAAAAATGCTTTACTAGTTTTTCAAGAAGGACCACTGCTAAGGCCAATGTGAGAGGCGTATTAAACGTTCAGGGTGTAGCTGCAGGAATAGCGACGTTGGATTGACTTTAATGATCCTGCAGCACCTCCCGTACATTAGAACGCATCTTGAGCCATGTGCCCATTGACAACTCCTATGGCAAGCCCGCTGGGTCGATCAGAGTGGCTTCAGCAAACCAGGATTTGCACAAAAATGCATCTATAAATCTGTTCATTCAAGAGGCCTGGGGATGGTTAAGTCTGTCTTTTCTCAAGTTTACGACAGCGGCTGGTAAGGTACGAGATATAGAATCCAAATATCATGATCGTTTTATCCAAATTATTAAATAAGGCCACCAATCTAACATTAAGGTAGTGATCCCTAACTCCTGCGGTCAAATCTGTTGGTCTCAAGAGTAGACCATAAACATCCCAGGCAGAGGTCGATGCATAGACTTCTGAACCAGACAAGTGCAAAATTATATCCAAGAGTACATTCAACTAGATTGCTTTTTTTTTCTAACTGAAATTTCGTTTGACATGGACTACAACCACATTCTGACCGGTATAACCTCCATGACAAAGTCTTCTGTAAAAAAAGAAAAAAAACATAAGGACTGAGTAGGAGGGTGATGTTGGTATCATAGCCAGATACCACACTACACTAAAAGAACGGTGTTATGACCTAACAATGCATGCATTTACAACGCATGCCTTTACCACGCTTTCCATTACCATACAATGCCTTTATCACAAATCCATCACCATGCAATGCCTTTACCACGCATTGCCTTTACAACACAAGGTAAGTATATGTAAGGTAAGTGAAAATCCATATTTTATATATAACTATATATTTTTTTAATTGGGGTAAACACCCCAAATACCTCCAAATTTTTCAATGATCTTTACCACCCCATCTCCCTTCCCACCTCTAAAACACCCTTAGCACCCTATACCCACCCCTAAACCCTAAAAACAATCTCACCATCCCCTAAACCCTGAAAACACCCCTACACCACCCAATACCCTCCACTACACCATAAAAACACCCTTACCAACCTATACCTTTGCCCACCCCTAAAAACACCCTTCACCCTTTCCACCCAATACCCTCACCCACCCCTAAATGCACCCACTTACTATATATATTATATATTATCTATATATATATATAACCTTGCGCTGTAAAGGCATGCATTGTAAATGCAAGCAATGTTAAGTCATAACATCCTACTAATGGAATTTGTGGGACACAAAACAACTGAAAAAGGATGTCAGGGTCAGGGCCGGGCATTGGTCTAATCAGGGCCGGACTGGGAACGCAAACTGGCCCTGGCAATTGAGTCCAACCGGCTGCTGAGTGAAGGGGGGGTGGGGTTGCATGTGGAAAACACTGCAGCTGCTTTTGTTACAGGGGGCCGATAAAACCAGCTCTGGTAACAAAAATGGCCCCCCAGGGGTCCAAAACCTGCCCCATCCTGGCGGCCCACAGGGGAAATTCCCGGTGCAGCTACGGCCAGTCCGACCCTAAGTCTAATAGTTCAGATCAAGTACTGTAGCACATGCTGGATCCTAGCTCTCCTAAGTTCTGCCTCTCCAAAATCCCAACTACTTTTTGGCAAATTGTCTTCAATAAAGATCAAAGGGAGCTTAGGATTCGCCTGATGGTTATGAGCTGCACAAATCCCCCAAATATAGTGTTTCTGTAAAAAGCATGATGGCCTAAGCTCCTCTGGCAATCTTACTTTATTCAGAGGCCACTTGCTCCTTATTTTTGTATTTTTTTAAATATAAAGCTTTATTTTGAATCTAAGACACGGATTAAATGTTTTAAGCAGCACTATTTCTTAAACACTTACAAAAGCAGTAGCTTTGCCTTTTTTATATGTAAAAAAACTGGTGGGTTAGGTTTAAAGGTGTTGTGCAGCACGTTTCATAAGGCGGGGTATCTGAAAATGGTACTTTCAATTGTTGATGGACAAGGGAACAAATAACATTCGCGCCAGAACTCCATTTTACCCTTTTGAACGAGTGCAGTAGTGAACGCCATCAGGAAGTATGAGAAAGCGCTCGCTCCTCTCACGGGGATGATGTACTTTTAGTGGAACCGTTGCAACACTGCTCTTCAAGTCTTATATATCTTGAATGCCAAAGGACTGTCGCGTGTTACCAACGATGCTGTACTTTAAATCATAAACTGACAACATGAAGTGTAGGTATTTGATAGTGGCCTTTGTCTGGGAAACCACGTAGAACAAAATCAGTTCTGTGGCAAGCGGTGTCCGTGATAGACTACTGCGTCTTCTGCTCTGTGCAGCGGCCGCGCCTCCACTATGGCGGAGGAGCGTCCCCCCCCCCTGCCAGCACTCTAAAAAAAATGAAAAAATAAAACGGTTTTTAACCCATTTTATAATTGTTTCATTTTTCTTCTTTGTGACTGTGTGCCGCGTCTTGGGGGCGGGGTCAGGGGTGACAGTACTGGAGGGCGAGTGGTGGTCATTTATCAGTCCGTCTCAGGACGCACTGATGCGCTCTCCCACCTGAGCTGCATTGCTGGGTTGGAGACAGCTGGCAAAGGTTCCCAATCTCACTGGGAGCGCAAATTCATGGAGCTCAGGCCAATCCTGGAGCTGCTCTCATGCATAAGAGCAGCTGCGGGATTGGCCGCAGGACTGCGCCTGCAGTGGAGAGGAGCAGAAGCGCGCGATGCTGGAGGGCGGCAGGTAGGCTCTTTTTTATTTTTCTCTACCGTCCCCCAAATTTGTTAATGAAGCCCACCACAAAAATAACTATTAGAGAACATCTAAAATGCTGCAGGGGGCTTGTGAACACATATAAGCATTCCATATGGAACCAATCACATTGCAAAGAGCTATACAAAGTTGTGACGTAGAGGTCGATGCTGGCACTTTACCTTGTCCTGAGGGAAGACTTTACTCTTGTTGTGCCAGGTCATGTAATGCACGCCTCTCAGCCTGGCAAGGTCGGAGTAGCAGCGCTCATCGTCACAGTTGTACCTACGACAACAAACACAAGGATGCTACAGGGATGCACAGTCTGACTCAGAAGGAGATGGGATTCCAAAAAATCTACCAATTGAACCCTCAAATACATAATAATGCAGGAGATTCACAAACAAAAAGCTCATTTCCAGCCATTTATCCTATGAGCTCTGTATGGTTGCCAGGAATATAAATTACTTTTTGTGTATTCAGAGTAATGGTTTTTATGTCGCTTCGTCCTTCCTTTCTGACTGCTTCAGCCACGACATGAATTGTTCAATAACTGCCTGTGTATATCCCGGGTCTCCGACCTGGCACATAACCGGTCGGCTCATTAGCAGGCAGGATGTCCTGTCTGCGGGCCAAGATTGCTATTTTCAAACAATATTTTCATCCTATTCGTATTTGTTACATTGCCCCAGGGTTTATAAGCAGCTGCAAACAAATGCAGTACGAGGCAATCAGAAACAGAAAATGACATACAAGAACAAACAAATGTACATTTTAGCCACACACATCTCCCTCGCCCGTTGTCAGTCTGTGTGAATCTACCTGTTTTTATTACCTTGACTTTTCAATATTTTGAAGACAAAACGTGCCTGGTATCACGTTTACTCTTACCAATGCTTTTAGTCTGAGAGTAAGGCTAAGAGGGGAGCGGGAGGAGAGGAGGGTGTTGTCGGTGTGTGCGTAAAGGTCTGCATGTTGGGTGGATGCCGGGGGGGGGGGTCGGATAAAGAATTCTCAAAAACACTCTGTAGAATTCTAAGTGCCAATAATTTGTAAGCCCTAACCTGGCTTACTTTTTCTTAAATATATCTTATTAGATTCGCATAATGCACCGCGATCAGATCAGTGTATTTGCCTTCTTTAGGACAAACAATGCCATGGTGTAGGATTAGCAGTCACCAGTGTTCTGCAAAAAAAAAAAAAAAAAAAAAAATACTTTTCTGACAAAAAGTTAAAAGTCGCCAACCTCAGTTAGTGTCATCTAGTGCCCGCTCCAATATCCGATTTGTGTTTGAAACTACAAGAAATCAGGTCTGCATGGAGATCTGCAAAGATCTTATAGGAATGACACGCCAGTGTCACCTTAAGGATGTTTGCACACTACCGCCAGTTCTGAACAACTTCATACCAAACAATGTTATAGGTTACATCCTTAATATAAGATAGGAAGAGACAGTCTGAGATAGAGGTGAACAGAAAGAGGGGATTACTTGAAATAGAGGAGATATGGACAAATCACTTCACCAGGGCGCCCTTGGCAACCGTCCACTTTGCAATGCGTCAAAATGTCTCTGTGATACACAATCGAAGCTAACCATTCGTCACTCCTTCTCAATGTACAGGCGCGACCTATCACTCATAGTACACTGTGCATAGGTCTGAATGTTCCAGTTGACCACGCCCACCAGCCTTTAAGAGCCAGAATGAGCCCATGCCACACCATGGCTGAGGTTAGTTGAAGCATTCCATCTCTAACTTTATTTCCTCAGTGCAACAGCAGACCTGCTAAGTCACACGGTGCCACTGTGTGACACACTATATCGGCTTCCTTCACACGGTCAACCGGTGAGGAGCCGATACCACACAGTGGCAAGGAAAACAAGCTGAAAACCACTGCAAACAGTGGAGTTTCAGCTCCTTTTCAGAGGCTTTGAATTGCAGACATCTAATAAGGGGTGTGAAAACGTCACAGGACATCAGCACCAACCTCCGCAAGCTTTTGGAAGAGGAAGTGAATTGGAGGTGGGGCGGGGGCAAAAGTGCCTCTTATGTACTTCTCGGCACGAGGCCTTCACCCCCTCCTAGGTCCCATTCCCTTCTCACACGGTGCATTTTTTGTTGCAGTTGGCAGGTCTGCAACAAGTATACTCAGATGTGGGTCATATGCTAACTGTGCCACAGCACTTAAGCAGCATCCCACTGATGAGGCCCTTAAAAGGCTGAAACAGGTCCGGGTTGTGTTTCCCTTGACAGCGGGTATGTCCGGGCAGTTGGGGCCTGACTGTTCCTACCGGAGCAAGACCAATGCTGATTTGCATATGGCAGATTCCTTTCTGAGGTGACATGGTGGACAAACAAGAGGAAGCGGAATACCGTCCCAAGCAATTACCAGTGGATGAGACTCATTCAAGCAATTAACCTTTTCTTTTTTGTTTGTCTCTTGGAGGATATCATTGCCATGCTCAGTAGGATTTCCTTATCAACTGACAAGTGCCTCAGACCTATGCCTCAACTCATTTAATTATTATTCTTCAACTGGAAACATTTTTTAGAATTGCGAACTCCGATGTAAACCAGGTCACTGCTCCAATTTAATGTCCCACAAGTTCATCTTTCCCATCCACACTATCATGCAGCCTCTTCCCTTTAAATGATTGGGAAAACAATGCTATTGCTCCTGCATGCGGGTCACATGCAAATTTCAACACATGCCCCATGAGTACATTCCTTTACAGAGCTTTCGCTTTCTGGATCTTCCGTGAGGATGGATGTCTAAAAGTGGAAATTTAAAACTGAAACCTGGATTCTTGGCTCTGAGCTTCTGCTCTTCTCGCTGTAATTTTTTGATCACACAGTACCACCTTTGCCAAGTATACGCTGTTGCACTCCATTTTGTTGCTGCCCTAGAGTAAACTGCCGTCATGGTCGCTCGTGTTCCCATCAGTGGCAGGCTCAGCAACTCCCTCAGCAGCAGTATCACTTCTGGCTGCTCCTCTCTTCTCTTAACTGATCTTTCACATAACAGGGAAGAATGGATACCCGGAAGCCCAAACTATGTGCCCGATTTAGATCTTGGAGGCCCGTTACTCCGTCAAAACAGTGAAAGATATCCTGTCTGCTGAAATATAAATCCCATAGAATAGAACGGGATCTATATTTTGGCGGACAGGATATCCATCATCATTAACCACAAGTTGATCCAAAGATTGAATGAGAATGAAATCCAGGGACTGGCGATAAAATGGCTTGTGAGTTTCTTGGACCAGCCCACTCAAACTGTTTACCTGGGTCCTTTCCGCTCCCGCATCATGAAGCTCACGAAGGGGGTACCACAGGGCTCTTGTCTTAGCCCTATCCTGTTTAATGTATATGTGGTCCCTCTTGCAAAGATCATTAGAGATCTTGTTCACTCCCTTCTCTTATGCGGATGACACACAACTTCTTTTTTCATTTGATAACAATACAGCTTCAACCAAATCTCTCTTTGCTGATGGTATGCTGGCAATTTCTAGCTGGATGACGGAATACCTCCTCCAGCTAAATGCTGATAAAACTGAAATCTTATTATTCGGTGCTCAAACTCTATGGTCCCCTGACTGGTGGCCCCCGGAATGTGGCCTAGCCCCTACTCCAAAAATAATGGTAAAAAACCTGGGGTTCCGTTTGGACCAAGCTCTTACTATGAGAGACCAAGTAATGGCCACTTCAGCTACTTGCTTCCACACGTTGAGCCTCCTCCATAGAGTGTTCAATTTTCTTCCTTTATCTTTTCACAGGACCCTGATTCAAGCCTTGGTAATCAGTCGCCTTGACTATTGCAACACCCTTCTTGCAGCCACAAAGGAATCCTTGCTGAATAGACTGCAGGTGGTTCAGAGCACAGCTGCCAGTGAGGCACTTAATATGCCCCCTAGAACATCCTCCCTGCCACTGCTGAGAAATGGTCACTGGCTTCCCATCTGCCAAAGAATCAAATTCAAAATTTGTTGTCTAGTCCATAAAACTCTCAATGGCAGTGGCCCTGGCTATCTCGCAGAAAGACCTAAGTGTTATCAGCATGGCAGATCTCTTCGCTCAAGGGAAAAAGCTCTTCTTGTGATCCCACGTTACAGAAAACTCCGCGCTGGGGGCAAAGCTTTCTCATACTTCACCCCACGGTACTGGAATTCACTCACTCTACATCTGCGTAAGTGCCCGGATCTCCTTTGCTTCAGGAAACTCCTGAAAACAGAACTCTTCAGTAACTGATCTCTCAAGCCTTGCATACCCGCACCTTTAGAACGGGGATACCCCTTCGGGGACGATTCCGGCATTCTATAAATTCCATTATTCATTCATTGTGACAGAGTAATCTGTCCGCCGAGATCTAAATAAGGCCCTATGCACTTAGTGTTTATTGTAGGCATCCTTGTACAAAACATACGCCTCCTAATAGCTATGTTAAAACAATCCTAACACGATCATTAGGCTGTGGAAGCATGTTGGGCCTACCACTAGGAGAGGGCTCTCCTTTGGCCCAGAGTATACTGAGGACTTGCTTCCTCCTGGTGTTGCAGATGTTAATGAATCCTGCGGACCAGTAGCTAGTGAAATGAGTGTATGTGGTCTGTCCTGTTCTCTAGCCAGTAATGTCACAATCAGATTTCGCCTTACATTGTGCCAGACTGTATAGTTCTGTGTTAAACTATTAATTTCCTTAATTTGATCTCTTCTCCTATACCTTTCAAAGTTCTTTATTTATGCATGATTAATCAGTCATTCCAAACTATTGGTTAAAAACTGCAAATGCGATAAAATGTTACAAAAAAATATATACAATCTGACGACAAGAACCAGTTAAAATGGATAGTAAGCATGTAAAAAAGAACAAGGTGCAGCAGTAAGCAGTACTAACACAGACCCAATCTCATCTTAATTTGCTTTAAGAAAACGAGTAGCTGATATAAGTACTTGTAAGGGCAGCACAGAAAAGCAGCCGAAAATTCACAACCATTTGAGGCTCAATTGAATTACAACTGAAAGATACAAAGTGCAAACATTCCACATCATAAGCAGGTAAAGTGCAAGTGTTATTAATAGCAGAGTGCAACAGAAAACCTCGACCTATTCACATCAAGTTCTTCTGATAGTGAGCTGGTACTATGTGTACAACTGCTGCAATAATGCTACTTCAGTGCTAATTTAAAAAGTGCTTATTTAAATGCTTATTAAAAATTAAATAGTCATTTGACACATGAAACCGCAACATTACATTTATAGCAGACTTGATAAATCTTGCGGATAATTGGCACGAGTCCCCTTTTAAGCATTCGTCTACTGCAGCTTTACAGGATCTGATGTTCAGTTGTCCAAAAATTGGTTTAAACCAATGGCGCCTCAGACAGGAAAGGTAAGTGCACAAACAGATGGAATAAGCGAGACTCTCTGACGTGGGTCGACATCACTTCCATAAGATCTCCTGATCATCTGACAAACGGCCATACTTGTATGTTTTCAGGAAGATCCAGGCCAGTCATAGGCGGAGTAATTGAGTTTTGAGAAAAAGTTTGGATGGGCGAGATAGGTACGATGCCAGGGTTAATGGCTGGTAAAGGTCCATGGTTAGTTTTGTGTGAGCCTTGGTACAGATGACCTGCTGATCGTCATAAGCTGATAGAAGCCTTGCTTGTTTCCAAAACATTTTTGCCACCTTTCTCGGTGAGAGAAGGATTTGCATAGGATCTTTAGCTGCAAGCCCGTCAATCGCAGCCTGGTAATAATTGTGCATTTCTGATGCCTTCTCTTGAATGATGCCCCAAGGGAGATGCTTGGTGGACCCCAGCTCGGCTGATTTGAACTTAACAGAAGAGGAAAGAAATCAAGCATAGAGTGAATTGTCTTAGTGGAATATACCTCTACCTAGTAGGATAGGGTGGTGTGAGGTGGGGTGGTGTCGGGTGAGGTGGGATGGGATGGGGTGGGGTGAGGAGGGATGGGATGGGGTGGGGTGGGGTGAAATGGGGTTGGATGGGGTGAGGCGGGGTGGAGTGGAGTGAGGTGAGGGGGTGGAGTTAGAGGAGGGGGTGGGGTGAAGTGGGGTGGGGAGGGGCATGAGTGAGTGGGCTGCTAGACAAGGTTCACTGAGAGAGTGCCTCCTGCTTACCTCTCACCAACTTCATCTGATAATTACCTTTTTTTTTTTTTTTTTTTTTTTTTTGTTTCAAAGACCTTTATTACAAAATTCACAGCAGTACAGCAGCACGCCTACAACCTCACGGGCCGGCCACAGTTTAGAATGCCCCCTGTTTACCAACCCAGCTATACACAGCCACATGACCGACAACCCGGAGGCCCGGAGGCAATGCCCTGCAACAACTCCTGTATATGTTTTCTGCGTGTTGCCCAGGAGTCCAAGGTCCTTGAATTTAGTTTTGTGTCATTTTCACGCTCTTGTACTATATAGTAACATCGAAAAACAATCTTGGGGTATTAATGTCCAAAAGTCTCATGCTAAACAGAAGGTCGTGCCTGCCGTGGCTCCGCCGGGCACCCAACTGCAGCCACCAACAGGACGGGTTCTCAAACCTGATGGGCCATAGGCCTAGAAGTAGCTCCCACCACAGAAACCTCAAGAATAAGCAGCACTAATGGGTTATATGCCACTAAGATATTCCACAATCCCCGCAGCGTAGACTATGCCTCTCACCCCAGTGTTCCATCCACTTCATCCCAGCTTGTGACAATTATACCCGGGTCCCTCACCTCCACGGCTCCCACAGCAGCCCCCACTCTGTACATACCGACCATCCAAACGCCGCAGCACCTCCAGAGCCACCAGAGCTATAATGCATCCCTCATGTAGAACATCTCAATAATGTATCCCACTCTTCGCCAAACCAACCCAGCAACACAGCCGATCCTAAGCGAACTGCTCCTAGCTGCGTGTTATATGTGCAGGACTAGTCCCCGCTACCTCCAGATTTCCATCTCCACCTGAGCTGGCAGTAGCTGCCAGGTATGCCCTGAAGGGATCCCATATGTCTCTGGCCCTACTACTCACTGGCTGTGTGTCAGCGTATATTGTGTTTTGTTCTTGACAATATAGTAAATCATCTAGCCACTCCTTAAACTTCGGCGCATGGCCCCTCCCCCACCGACATGCAACCCTCCGTTTCGCCAGTAAAAGTGCAATGTTTCCAAACTTCTGATTCACCTTGGGTATCCGCATAGTATATCCCAATAGCATCATTAGCGGATCCCGGTCAACCGTGTCGCCCAACATATCCTTCAGTGCTGTGTGGACCTGCGTCCAGTACTCAGACACCCTGGGACACAGCCATGCCAAGTGCAAGAATCCGTCCCCTTCCGAGTGGCATAGCTCACATCTGTCGTTGTCCGATAGGCGAAACCGCAGCTTTCTTTCAGGCGTACAGTACAATCTTTGCAAGAACTTATAATGGATAATCCGTAATCTACAACTGGCCGAGATCTGTGAAGTGAGCTCGCAACAGTACGCCCACTGCGCCTCCGTTATGTCTCTGCCTATATCCACTTTCCACTGCCTGAGCGCTCTACACTCTCCACTCCCACTTTGCCCTCGGATACTCCGGTACAGGTGTGAGACCAGATGGCTACCATCCGCAGAAGTAAGCAAAACCTGCAAAGGCAGTACAATGTCTGGTTCCTCCGGAAATTGCGGTATGATAACCCGCAGCCCCTGTCTCAGCCGGATATGATAAAAGATGTCAAGCGGTGTGGGCTGACATCCCTGAAACCATTGGTCTTTCGTTTTGAACTGACCATTCAGAAATAAATCGCCCCAGTACCGGATCTTCAGCTTAGCGCACATCTCCCGGAACCCCCTTTCCTGCAACAGGGACAGACTCGGGTGGTAGACCAACGGCAAAGTCGGTGCATATAAGAACTCAAGCGCGACCCTGCGCAGGATCCATCGCCACGCATCTATCGTACATGTCACCGTAGTAGCCGGCGTCTCTATTGCACCGGGCCCTGAATAACGCCCCTCAGTGGCAGAGGCCGAACTATCCAGTCCTCCACAGCCAGCTGCGGCATGAATGGGGCAGGTGCAAACCAGTGGTATGCATACTGAGCCTGAGCACTTAGGTAATAGGCCAAAAAATCAGGGACATCAAATCCCCCGACCCCATAAGGCTGGGTAATAATCGACCACGCCAATCTAGGTTGCTTCCCAGCCCAGAACAATCTAATCAGCTCCGAACGTAGCGTCCGGAAAAAGAAAGCCCCCGGGTAATACGGGACATTCCGGAACAGATATAAAAACCGGGGCAATACCACCATTTTAATCAGTGAGGCTCTACCAGCCATGATGAAAGGCAAAGAGATCCAACGCGTTACATCCTCTGCCAGTTTTGTGATGGCTGTGCCATAATTCAGTCGCAGCGTCTCCTCCCTAAGCCGTGATATCTGGATTCCCAAATAGCGAAGATCCGAATCACACCATTCAATCGGAAAGTCCAATGAGAAGCGGACCACCGCAGGAGTCAGAGGAAAAAATTGCGACTTCTTCCAATTGATTTGTATACCAGACATTCGGCCGAACACCAAAAATTCTCTAAGCAACGGGTTGAGGTTAACCTGTGGATGGACCACATACAGCGTTACATCATCCGCATAAAGCGACACATCGATTTGACATTGGACACATTTAAAAGCACTTTGCTTGTGTAGCTGTCGGATACGACATGCTAATGGTTCTATCGCGATCGCGAACAGTAATGGGGACAATGGACAACCCTGTCTGGTGCCTCTGGTCAATGAAATCGGGTCTGACATTTCACCATTAATCAATACTCTCGCCTTCGGTTCAGTGTAAAGCAACTTTACCCATGCCACAAAGATCTTCGGGAACCCTATCCTGTACAGAACAGCGAACAGATATTTCCACTCAACCGAATCAAATGCCTTGGTGGCGTCAAGAAATACAGCAACGACCGGCAAGTCGGGCGCTATTGTGTGGAGCAGGGAGAATAAGGTTCGCAAATTACTGGCCGTAGACCTCCCCGGAACGAACTCGGACTGGTCCGAGAGGGCTATCTTAGTCATTAGTAAAGAAAGCCGATTGGCAAGGACCTTCGCCAATATCTTAACGTCACAATTTAACAAAGGGAGTGGCCTATACGCATCGCAATCAGTAGGGTCCTTGCCCGGCTTCAGCAAAGAGGCAATCACCACCACCCTCATTGTCCCCGGCAAGACGCCCACCTCCAGAGAATCCTCATAGACCTCCTTGAGTACTGGGGCCATAATATCTATATAGCATTTATAAAATTCCGCCGGCAGCCCATCTAGGCCTGTCGCCTTACCATTATTCAGGGACATAATCGCTTCCCGGATTTCATCCAGCTCGAACGGGGCTCCAAGGAATTGCCTGTGGTCATCACTCAGCCAACACAACGCCACATCATCCAGAAAATCCCCAAAGTCGACCTCCCCAGCGCTATGCGCAGCATATAGCTCCTCATAATGTGCAGTGAATAAGCCTAAAATACCGTTCGTATCCTGAAGCGGCACACCTTCCGATGTGCGTATCTCCAATATGTGTGTAGTGCAATGCGGATGTCGAGTAATCTCTGCTAATGCGCGCCCCGGTCTCTCACCCTCACAGTATCTTCGAGCCTGCCAGTATTTACCTCTGAATTTAGCCTCTCTATCCGCCTCTTTTATCATACTGCGTAAGTCTCTCTCTAAATTCCTTATGTATTGGTCCCATAGGCTCCCTGTCCACCCTAGTTTCCAGTTCCTTAAGTTCCATCTGTAATTTCCTAAGCGCCCCTCGAATGTCCCGCAGCACCCCAAAGCTCTTCGAAATGTAGTATTCCCTGACCGTCACCTTAAATGCTTCCCAGATGGTTTCTACACGGGCAACCGACCGTTTGTTGCGGGGGGAAAAATTCTGCGATCTCCTCTCCCAGCTCCGTTTTAAACAGTGGATCCAAAAGGGCCGTGGGTTGCATCCGCCAAGGTGGGGGAGCCCTCCCATAGCCCGGGACCGCTACCTGAACCAGAACCGGACAATGATCCGAATATGACCGCGGCAGGTGCGTGACTCTACCCAAGTCCGACACTAGTCCACGAGACAAAAAACAATAATCAAGTCTGGCCATATGTGTTAGCATATGTTATGTTATGTTATGTTATATGATTGTTAAAGCGCAAACAGCTGCCCCAGCAACGGAGCGTCCCGGCGCTGACCTAACCAGTACCTGAGGGGGGAGGGGGAAGGCTACAGAGGACTAGATGAGGGAAAAGAGATGGGTTTTTAGTGATTTCCGAAAGGCAGTCAGGTTAGTTAAAGTGCGGATATGTTGGGGTAATGAGTTCCAGAGTCTAGCCCCCAAGACTTTGAAGGAACGTCCACCCATTCTACAGAGCCTGAATCGAGGGATCGACACAAGGTGTTGTCCCAGTGAGCGTAAATTACGCTGAGGGGTGTAGGGTACAAGGAGCGGGCGTAGGAGTTCCGGACAGTCAGAATTCAGAATTTTGAAAGCGGTGGTAAGAGTTTTAAAGTGAATTCGAGATTCAATTGGGAGCCAATGCAGGTTACGGATGGTAGCTCTGGCAGAGCACCTGCGTGGGAGGCCAACCACCGCTCTGGCGGCCGAGTTCTGGATGCGTTGCAGCCGTGCTAATTCTGCTTTATTTGCCCCCAGGAATAGCACATTGGCATAGTCCAGCCGGGCAAGTATCATGGCTTGAATAATGAGTTGGCGGGTACTGGGGTCGAAGAACCCGAGTATCGGGTTAAGACTCCTCATTAGACCCACACACGTTGCTGCCAGTTTCTTTGTGTGGGACTGATAGTTAAGAGAAGAGTCAAGCCAGACACCTAGGTTCTTCACGACCTCTTTTGGCACAGGGGTAGGGCCAAGCGGAGAGGGCCACCAGTGATCGCTCCAGTAGCTGGAATTCTTGCCAAGGAAAAGGACCTCCGTTTTCCCGGCGTTCAGCTGCAGGCAGTTGCGTGTCATCCACTATGCAACTGCCGCTAGCCCATTCCTGAATTTGGTGGCCGAGGTAGAAGGGCCTTCAGAGAGTGAGATAACCAGCTGTGTGTCGTCGGCGTACGACACAAGCGTAAGGTCCCACTCTCTTGCCACTGCAGCAAGAGGCTGGACGTACAGATTAAAAAGAGATGGGCTGAGCGCCGACCCCTGAGGAACTCCTTGGTCGATGGAATGGGGTTGGGAGATGTAGGGAGGGGCTGAGACTTGAAAGGATCTGTCCTTAAGAAAGGACCGGAACCAGTCAAGGGCAAGTTCGTTAATCCCTATGGCCTCAAGTCGATTCAGCAAGATGTTGTGTGAGACCGTGTCAAAGGCCGCGCTGAGATCCAGCAGGATCAGCGCGGCACTTTGACCAGCGTCCAGGATGCCTCGAAGGTGTTCCGTGGTGGTCAGCAGGGCTGACTCAGTGCTGTATCCTGGCCTGAAGCCATTTTGAGAGGGGTCCAGGACGTGATTTAGCAGCATGTGGTGGGATAGCACTTTGTTAACGTGGGCTTCAGCCAATTTGGACGTCCAGGGGAGCAGCGAGATGGGTCTGTAATTTTCTGGTTTAGTGGGGTCTAATGAGGGTTTTTTAATAATGGGGGAAACCCAAGCTGATTTCCAGCAGGTGGGGACCACAGCTGTGGAAAAAGAGAGATTGAGTAGGTTAGAAAGCGAGGGAAGGAAGAAGTCCAGTACATCCAAGAATTTAGCTGGTCTCATGGGGTCAGTGGGGGAGCCAGACTTAACCTGCCTGCAAAGTTTAGCAAGGTCGTCGAGGGGTATGTCAGGTATTTTTGACAGTTTCGACGTGTGCGTCACAGAGCTGGAGGTGTTGATGGACACAGGCTCATCTTGGGGGAAGGACGTATAAATTTTCCTCACTTTCTCAGTGAAGAAGGTGGCAAGGTCTTCACACTGTTTCGAGGAGGTAATACAGGAGACCGGGTTGGAGGCTTTTTGGAGGTTTTGAACTAATTTAAAGATCGTTTTGGTGGGGTTGGTGCTAAGTTTAATTTCCTTTGCATAAAAGGAGGCACGGGTGGTACGTATTGCCCTGTGATACGTGCGAAGTTTAGACAAGTAAAGGGCTTTGTCACTGTCTAGGTAGTTTTTTCTCCAATCGCGCTCAGCTTTTTTGCAGTCCTTCCGTAAGGTTTTGAGCATTTCATTGTACCACGGATTGGTGGGGGAGCAGCGAGTTTTAGTCCATTTGGCCGGGATTAAGGCATCAAGCCCTGTAACAATCCAGTCATGAAAAGCAGCGTAAGCTGTATTAATGTCTCTGCTGTCGTCGGGGGGATGGAAATCACCTAGCTTTTTAATGAGGTCTCCAGAAGAAAGTTTGTGCCATGGTCGTTTGTGGCAAGGATTGGCTGTAACTTTGGTGGGTGGTTTTTTTGTTATAATAATAAGTTTGACGAGAGAGTGGTCAGTCCAACCCATGGGTTCAGGGGACTCAGTACTAGCTTCCAAAATGTTGGAAAAAATGGGATCTAGTATGTGCCCAGCAGTGTGAGTGGGAGAGTGGACCAGAGAGTTAAGTTGCAGGGCCGTGAGGTCGGCCAACAGATTTTTAATGCTCGTTTCAGTCACGGAATCAAAGTGGAGATTGAGATCGCCCAGTATGGTGAAATTGGGGGAAGAAACTGCCAGCGTGTGGGATGTTTCAAGAAGTTCGTCAATGAATCTGGTAGATGGGCCAGGTGGTCGGTAAATGTACAGACCAGAGAGGGAGAATTGGGGGCAAATGGAGATCTTAAATCGGGCACATTCACAGCCCCATATGTCTTCCTTCGTGAAGGAGCAATTATATATCGTACGAAATATAACGGCTATGCCCCCGCCCCTAGAGTCTCTGTTGACCAGTTTTATGGAGAACCCGTTGGGCAACGTGAGGTTTAAAATGCTAGTCTGGTCGTCATGAAGCCAGGTTTCGCATATAAACAGGATGTCAGGATTTTCGTCCAGTATAAGGGTGTGGACCTCCGCATGGTGCTTAGCGAGAGACCTGACATTTAAATGAAGAACCCGAAGGGGAGAGAGTTGAGATGTAGTCACTAGGTCGTTAGCTAGGCTAGGTTTAGGCGTAGTAAATTTACAGGACTCACAGTAAAGTGCTGTTTGTCCGAGGCACCCTCCAAGCCTGGCGCATCTGGTGTTGGTATTTAGTGCGAAAAGATGGTGTCTGTCATAGCAGACTCTAGGCTGGGGATTTTGTGCAGGGGGTCTGGCGAGAGGCGATGTCTTGGCGATGACGGGCGCAGACGGGCTTGCCTTTGGCGCGCCTTCGGCGCGCAAACGGCGCTCCCGCTGCGCTCGTCCGCTGCGCTTCCTCCATATGCACATTTATGGTAGAGTAAGGGGGTGTGGCCTGAACGGGGGCGTGGTCAGCGCGCACGCCTGCTCTGATGGCGGCCGCTTTAGGGGAGTGAAGAAAGCGCGACAGCTTGTCAATCAGCTGTGCACTACAGGTGAGGATTTCCAAGGAGATGTCGGCCGTGTTTAAAAACACAGTACGTGACACCACACTAGAGAAAATGCAATTTTTTTAAAATATCGTGAGCAAGAGGTTAAAAAGTATGTGGTAAAGTGTGTACCCTCCCGGAGCCCAGCATGCACGAACCTCCAACTATCTATCAATCCCCCTTCCTCCAGTACACCCGCCAGAGCATCCCGCGCATTTTTATTGTACTGAGGGCCGCCATCAGACCTGTCCATCCCCGGGGCCAATGCAACATTAAAGTCCCCACCCCATATAATATGCATGGAGCCTGTGGTCAGCTGTGTGAAAAAGGTGGGCGAATCCACGTTAGGACCGTAACAGTTCACTATCGTAACTGTGTCAGTGCCAAGCCTGCCCCATAACAAGACAAACCTGCCTTCTGCATCTGTATGCTCCCCTAGTTTCACAAAAGGCACCGTTTTTTTGATTAATATCGCTGCCCCTCTGGCATACCCTGAATACGAGGAGAAACTCCGTATCGACGCCCATTTGCTAGCCAAGGCATACGTTGGTCGGGGGCGAAGGTGCGTTTCCTACAATAAGGCGATTTGCACCTGATGCTGCTCTAAATAGGCCATCACCTGTCTGCACTTTCTAGCATCATTTAGACCTCGAACATTCCATGATAAGACTGTGATTTTCGCCATCCGTACCGTATCAGCCATCATCTATCAACTCCCCACACTCCTATGAGCCACCGGACAGTAAGTACAGCCCATGTACCATGAACCCGTATGTTTAGCAATAGAAGCATCAGCAGCCACAGCATTAGACCCTCACGAAGAACCAAAACAGCAGTCCAATAACCCCCTGCCACCTCCCTCCTCTGTAGACAAATACCCCACAACAGTCCCAAGTCCCCCACCCACGCAACCAAACTCCAAACACCAGTCCCATCAGTAAACCCCATATACCCTCCCCCCTCCCACTGAAGCAATACCCAACCTGCCAGCCAAGTTCCCTCCCCTACCCTCCCACAATCACCCCAACAACAAGGGTTAGCCAGTTCCCCACATCCCAACGAGATTCTAGGGTTTTTCCCTTCGGGGACCATACCTAGGTGGCACCACTAATTCCCCCTCATCCGTGCCAAACTCACAATGGACTTGCAGTCTGACTTGGAGGCCCAGAGGGGTGTCCGGCGCTATATCAATAGGCAACTGAGGTGCCCCATCAACACTCTGTACGAACTGTAGAATGTAAGAGATAAACACACACCACACAGCCGGGGGAACCTTCAATAAATATTGGGTGATCAACATTCCCACCCATTTCCTGCTACTCCCATAAGACTGTATAGGCAGGCAGAATACTGAAACCAAAGCATGGCCTGATACAGCCGAGGACCCCATTCTCAGTTCTCCTGCAAAGAACATCCTTATCCCAATGTTACAGTGTACGATCAATGTTCACCCGACTCACTGTTCACCATCCTCCATCTCCCCGGGCGGTGTGCCCAACTCGTCGTCCGCCCCAGCAACAGGCTTGTGCGCACGCTTGTATTGCTTGAGAAACTCCTCCACTTGCTGAGGGCTGGTAAAAAAAATGTGTCGCCCCTGGTACGTGACCCGCAGCCTAGCCGGGTAAAGTAAAGCATAGTCCATTTGCAATGTGGCCTTTATTGCTAGAAATTTCCTGCGCTCCTCCTGGACCATGGGAGTGAAATCCGGGTACAAAGTAAAGGAATTTCCATCATATGATAGTGAGCGCGTGCCGCCCTCAGGGCCGCGTCACGATCACGATAATTCAGCAGCCGGGCTATGATGGGCCTAGGGGTTGCCCCCGGTTTAGGTCTGGGGCCCAGGGCACGATGCGCCCGTTCCACTATAAATTGGGAGGAAAATACATCAGAGCCAATCGCCGCTAGCAACATCTTATCTACATACTCCTCCATTTTGCCCACATTTGTCGTCTCCGGAATCCCTACTATGCGTACTTCTCGCCTCCAAATCCTCGTTCTTGGCCGCAATAAATCGCAGCAGGTTGTCCATTCTGGAGAGCTGCGAGGTGTGTTGTGTCATTGTGTCCTCCGAATCCGATATCCGCTGTTCCGCTCCCTTCAGGCGTTCCTCATGAGCATCCAATTTGTGCACCACAGCATCCATACGCGACGACATCCGATCAACTTTGTCAGCAATCGTCGCAAACCCCTGGCGCATCTCACGCAAAACCTCTTGCAAGTTGGTGGCCGCCTCTTGTGAATCCCCCGTGGCTCCGCTCGGCCCATCCGGACTGTGAAGTACCTCCCCAGATTTGGTCGCTTTCTTGCTGGAATCAAACGTGAGCTTAGGCTGTCGTGCATCCGTTCCGCCCATCCTGAACGGTGGACCGATCAGTGTAGCGCACCGGCAAGATAAGTCCCCTGAAATTTCCCAGCCAGCAGATCCACTGCGTTACCGGCAGCCGGGGCAGCAAGGGGGGGGGAGGGGACGCCCCAGCCCCAGCGCAAAGCAGGCCTCCAGCGCGACCCTCCTCCCAAGCCTCAAGTCCCCAAGCCTGGCACTGCTGCTTCCTTCAGTTTAGTTGGTGGCGCCAACGCATGGGACAGTGTACTCCACCTTCACACACAGCACCCACGAATGAAATGCCCCTGCCTAACATTCAGTAATGGCGCCAATGCTCACCAGCAGCCCCTCAGCGTCGCTATCAAGCTCCAGTCGGCCCACGCGCGCGTCTCGCAGCGATGAAGCCACTTGTATACCGCGTTGCCACTCAGACCTCTCCAATGAATCCACTCCAAGGGCCCAGAGTCAGGGCCGTGAGCACACTGGGCATTCCGCGGAGCGAGGTCCCAGGCGCCTCAACCCGTCCCGACCAACTCACCGCCGCAGCAGCACCTGCAAAGGCACGAGGCCTGGCCTCGACGTGCGACTCTCGTGGGTCTTCAGCACTGAAGGCACTCACCCGCGGGGGCAGTTGATCAGAAGCTCCACTGTCCCAGTCCCACTCTGCCAGCCAAGTTCCGTTACATCCGCCAAGTGCACTCACAGGCAAGGCAGCCCCTTCACACGGGGATCCCTCTCAATACGCCCGTATCTCCGGTGAGGGAGGAGGGTTCCGGCGATTCACCACCCTAAGCCGACCTTCCGAGCCTCCGTGCTCATCGCAGATGCGCCACCAACACCCCGTCGATGTGGTCCTGCAGCGCTCGGGCGGGCGCGGTCCCCTCAGCTTCAGCCCCCCGGCACTGATAATTACCCTACGCTTAAGATAGAAAGTCTGACTCCAGGACTCATAACTGAATCATTTGAGCATACTTTTCTAAATGTAATGTATATCAGTAAGAACAGAAGAAAAGTATCATCACCCTCCCGGACTTGAACCTGGCATTGGCAAAGTCCATAGTCCGGCTTAGATGTGCAAACACATGTTAACACAGGCATGCACAAATGCAGTTTGCACAAATTAGCAAATTAAAGTCATACGTATAGACATTGCTAATGCTTGTTTATGTACAAGAGTATATGGGCTTGGTGCCTGCTCCTCCTAACCCCAGAAGTTATCCTTGGAATTGACTCTGATTGTTCGGCATGTCCAGGCTGACCTGGCACGGTAATGTTATATTTCTGAATTTTAAAAATATACTTAAAGAGTAAACAGTACTGCCTCCGCTCCATGCGGGCAAATCTTCATCTTTGATGGTCAGCAAGATCCACTTCTAAACGACAGAATCAATACATTTCTGACAATCTGTTATGTAATACATCTATTTGTACATGTACTTTTATGCAATACATCTATTTGTACATGTACTTTTATGCAATACCTCTATTTGTACATGTACTTTTATGCAATACCTCTATTTTTACATGTACTGTTATGCAATACATCTATTTGTACATGTAGATTTCTTCGCTATTTTCTACCTGGAGGGTCAGTTCAAACGTTGCAGTACATGAAAATCTGTCCCCAACATGAGATATATGACCAGGAGTATAAAACGCATTTCAGGTATCAGGTAAGTAGCGGATCACGCATGTTTTAATGGCATGTTATCTTCAGTTATCTTGGGGCAGTTTTTAGGTCCGTTTTGACAGTGCGCTAATTGCAATACCTTTTGTTACCAATTCTTTCAAATATACAAAGAGGCCTGTCTTCAGAGAGGTCTGTCTTCAGCTCCACCCTCAGGAGTATTTCTCTCTCACCTCGTGTTAGTGGCTGTTTGGTCTATTTTTTTTTTTTTTTTAAATGCAGATTTATATAGCGCAAACTCAACCCGAAGGTATTGGAGCGCTTTACATGAGCACCAGTTGCGTTACACAAGGACACATTCAGGCACGGGGAGATGAAGTGATTTGCCCAGAATCACAGGATATGGACGCGACTCCGAGGCTCGAACCTTGGTTTCCAGCACCAAAGTCGGCAGTCTAGCCGTCAGACCACATCCTCTCCCTAAGGTCTATGGTCCTCCCTCTTGTAGAACGCCTGCATTGCAATACAAGAGGAACTCATTTTTATCTCAAACGTACACTGAATTCTCACACAGGTTTCGTTTAAAATATTTTAGTACTCAAAATGCAAGTCAGATCTATTGGCTTTTAGGTGTTTGTTGTCAGAGAACTGTGACAATGGTAATACGTGGGCTTTGGTTCCGTCCATTACGCACCACTGTTTGTTTTTCTTGTCATTCTCCTTTGCTTGCTTCTTATTTGCTGTCTTTTCTTCCTCCTCTTGTATTCATACCTTTAGCATAGTTCAGGTTCCTTGCCATCCTTCTGGCTGGATGGTCTGTATCCTTGCACAGCTCCACATCAGGGAAATACGTTTTTCTTTCGATTTCAGCACTCCAGGGAAGTGCATTTGTTTTCTTGCTCTATCCCCCGAGTGGTACTACCCCTGCACTTTCCCTGTTGCCCCCAAGCCAGTCTGTTGCTTCCCACGTCCCTCCCTATCACGCAAAGTTTTTCAATGTCCTTTTTTAAATTTATTTTTGTAATTCTATCATCCTCACTAGCTGTTCCCCCTGCTCAGCAGCATAAATGAACTCACCCCTCCCACCCGCTCCACCGTTACACCCCTAAATCCCACACTCTTCCTGTCGTATTCAATTTTTTAGTTTATTTATAGGAAAGCCTGCAGCTGCAAATTGCATCCTTCTAAATAACGCACCTTCACACTTTTTTAAGTCGAGCCTGAGCAACGCGTGCGTGCGAGGCATGCTGTATTGGAGTATGGACATGAACCCCCGCCCACTCTCCACCCATATTGGTCATTGGCTTGTGTCATTGTCCTTCGTAAATGCTGGCTTCTGATTCGGTAATAGGCTTGTTAGTCCCTCCTTAGTACCGCCTTGTCTTCATTTGTAACCTCCCATGAGGACTGGCCCTTTTATTTCGGTTGCTACACAGTACGTTTTATTTAGTCTGTAAGCACTATTTTCTTTAATGAGTTTCTCCTACCGCAGGCACTGACATGCTTCCCTGCAACATTCAGCACACCGGGCGCACTTTCATGGGGCGCTTTTATCAAAAAAAGCATTTGTCAATTTGACAAACAAATTCTTTTTGGGTAAAAGCACCTCATACCGCGCTTTCACTTTAATAGCGGCTGCGGACCTTTCTTTAGACACAACTAGTCTAAAGAAAAGTGTGTGGCCTCTATGAACGTGAAAGCGCAGCATGGGGTGCTTGTAAACAACAAGCATTTGCAATGCAATAGGTCTCGCATTTTAGAAACTTTGACCTATTGGTATTGTAAACAACAATGACTTTTATTATTGCAGGTTTGTTAAACACAAATAAAAGGCATTGTCATTTACAATGCCAATAGCTCAAAATCTCGCAATTGCGAGACATATTGCATTGCAAATGCTTGCCTATATTTGTTTTGATTTACTGTTTCAGGTTGGGCATCAGCCTTCATAAAATGGTAAATTAAAAAGAGAAAAAATGGCTGCTGATGCATCATGACACATAAGTGCGGCAAAGCATGTGCACGTATATATAGGGCTTTTTTGCCTATGCTCTTCAGCACTGACAATAACAATGTTTTTCTTTTTGCAGATGCTAAACAGCATTTGCAAAAATCACTGACAAAACAAAATGCCAAGACCTGGCCTTCATAATGCATGATTTTCTAGTAACCCTTTCTGCCTCTGCATCAATTCCAGAAATGAAAAACATGGTGTAGCATTTTTTTTGCATAAATCCCTTGAAGGTCTAGTGCCATGGCACTCAGAATGATAAGGAACAGATCTCTGCAGCAGGTACGTTAACCCCATAAGATACTTTAAAATGCAGCCATTGTGACCAAGTGAGCAGTAACAGCTGTGTGAGTGTGATGCAGCACACCTTCCATACTGCTGGCTGGCCCTCTGCAGCATGAACTCCTTCCCATCTCATCAAGGAGCAGTCTCTAACATCTAGAAATCCCTCAGGCTCGGATTTCTATGTTTCCAGTTCTGCTTTGCTTGCCACACCTGCAAGTCTTTTGGTGCTTGACCCCATTGACTACCCTAATTGTTCTTAGACCCCTCCGTTTACTCTCGAAATGATGCAAAATTCATCAAATGCCATCCAACCCTTTGATAGGTTGTTCATACCTGCCAGGTGGAAGACTTGGATCCCAAGATCTGAGAACTATTTATCTGCCACAAAAAAGACTGACCCTGAAACAAAGAGATCTATTCTTCTGCAGCCAGTGGGCAGAGGTGCACAAAATGTTACTTACCCTCCCAGACATTGGCCAAGACAATAACTATGTCATAGTCTTAACTGCGCTGAAAATGTAATTCAGCACACAGGCAAACCCAGACTATGAACGATTTGGTCTAAAGATAGTGACACAGGCCGAATGAGTCCGCAAACGCATTTTACGCTCACCTACTTGCACTGGCGAGCATGCGCCAATTCCTTAAGGTTGACAAACTGCATGCCCAAATCATGCAAGTTTGTCACTCATCTTACCTATGAAAATACATTGTGAGAACCAAGAAGATGAATCTACCACCATGTTTTCCCATGGGTGACCTCATGAACTTGCAAATGCAAGAGCTGCACACATTGACTCATCATTAATGTCTAAAACCAACAAGACTGAATAGAGTGGACCCAGTGGAGAAACCCATGCCAACTTCATAAAATCACTGATCAGAAGGCAAGACATACCATATGGCTACTGCAGTAACATGCAACACCATGGACCCCAATGCCCAACCAAAGGCAAGACCCGTCCCGCCTACTGCAAAGCGAAACACTTACCAAAAGTGTGCCGATTAATGAACTCAGCACAATCAACCCCTGAAAGAACCCTGCAAAACCCATGTCCATTGTAAGGCACCTAAGCGCCAGCAGTAGTGGTACACAGCAGCTCGAAGACTCGGATGACACTGTATTGTTTGACATAGAACAAATCCACCAGTTCTAGGCCATTGACAACCCCGCAATCATTCAAAGAAAGTCGCATCTGAGGTGTGAACAATACATTCATGGGAATCCGATAATTAGTCTCATATATAAAGGAGGCACTGTATGTATCAGTCTATATTTGCCCACTCCTGTGTGACCAAAACCAAAGCCACCACCATGATGAGCTGCAGCACGTTAGAGTAATTGAAAACTCATTGTCTTTGTGTTTGGAGTGCAACAAGGCATTGTGCTGATGGTAGAAGAGTTTGTGGATGTGTTCTATGGGATTGTAACAAAGGGAAGACAGTGAAATTCTATATTGATTCCACGATCCTGCCTGACCTCTCCGGCACCGAAGAATCCCAGACCATATGCATGTCCAAGTGGAGCAAGAGCTAGAAAAATTGGAAGCAGCCTGTAGCATATAAATGCCAAGCTTTGATGGAAACGTACTAAAGATATTGTCAAATGGAGAGAGAAGCGACTGTGGTGCTGTGTGGCTGTAGAATTTCCACCGGTATCTCTATGGAAGCACATTCCGAGTGTGCACAGACCATATGCCTCTGATGCCCAGCGTTCAAATTGCAACCTTGCATTGTGGGTGTTGCAATTCCAAGAGAACTCGTTTGAAGTGGTTTACCGGCCAGTGCAGGATGATCCTGCTGATCACTTGTCCCTCCACTACCGAGCTGCACCTACAGCCCAACAAGAACAGGCCATCAACATGAAAGAATATGTCTGGCTAGTGATCAAAAGCACCCACCCCAAGTGTTGCACACTTGAAGAAAATGGTCAAATCTCCCTAGAAGATCACTGTTTCCAGAACGTCAGATGGTCCCTTGAGACAAACAACTGGTGGTCCAATCATGAAAGAACAGGCAAGTAGGATCCCTGAATCTGGTTTGCAAATACAAGCAATGTACAATATCTGAATTTATCAGTAGCTGAATATGGTCTGCTTCTTTTAAGTAATCATACAGTAATACCATGTCTTTTACATTGAATCATGCAGGTAGTCCACCAAACACACCAAGGGATTGTGAAAACGAAAATGAGAGTCCAACAGAAGGTCTGGTTCCCCGACTGTGACCTCCATGTTGGGAGGACAGTTACTGAATGCCTGTCATGTCAGGTGGTAGGACAGCCAGATGCTCCAGCTCCTGTCCTGTCTGCAGAGGCTCCTATGATGCTGTATATACTGTTACCCAGCTAAGTGACTGTTTTGCAGCCCTACCAGGGAATCAGCATTTGCTGGTGGTAATAGACAACTTTATCAAGTATCCTGAAGCTAAACAGGTCCTTTCAACGTCAACTAAACACGTGATATCGAAATTCAAGAAATTATTTGCCACACATGGCTGTCCACATGAGGTCCGAACCAACAACAGACCCCCTTTTCAAAATCACAAACTGTCTGCATACTTCTGTTCTTTGAGGCATAGAACAATAAAACCAAGGGAGCACCAAGCAAACAGGCAAGCCAAAACCTTATTAAGACCCTCCATAAATAATTAATTAGGACTACTGACCATATCAAGTGAGCCATTCACAAGTTTCCCTGAGATTATCACCACACCCCAAATGCCTGTACAAATGTGTCTCCTGTTACTATGATCAGTGGATGCAGAGAAAAAGGTATCTTGCACCATTTGTCAAGGGTTCCTTCTGTTGCCAATAAAGATAACTTCTGTGACCGACAGCAGAAGAACAATGATGTTGTGAGCTGCCACGTGAACGCTAGATGGCAACCACTCACAATTAACAACCCTTCGTTGCTGAGCTACTGGAGGGGCAACGTTTAGATGACTGGTTTGAGCCTGAACCGTGGCGTGTCTCAAGTTAGAAAGGCACAATGGTAACTGATGTTAGAAGGGAAGTGACCGTTACCCAAAAGATCTCGTACTTTGAACAATCTCCGAACAGGCAACGGAGCAAAGCTCAAGAGTCGGTGGCCATGATAAGACACTATTGGATCCCAGTTTACTCCATGCAATGGAAGTGTAGGCCCATCTGAAGAACTGCTGCGGGGGGTTCCTGCATCATGTGCAACAGTCAACATTCCCTCCAGGTGCGTCCCTGCAGACTTGTGCTCCAGCACAGTTGAATCCAATTTTAGAGTGGTCTTCATCAATACACCCAGAGACCCAACCCAACGCCATTTAAGCATTGCAAAGACTATGAACTGCAATCAGGGACGTGGCTGTGGATGGCTCAAATGTTCAGGTCCAGGTGTTCCAGGAGTAGAGTTTGCTAACAGAAATTTTGATTGACATCTCTCTCTCATTGACGCTGTTGTTTCAATCTAAAGTTGGGAGGATTCTAGTGTCCGAGTGGATAGCAGTTATCACTCCACACGTCATCGGCACCAGTGGTTCAGCCCGTGTCATTATGTATGCTATAAATACAGGAGTAGCGCCTTATGAGTGACTGAATATATGTCTTTTTCTGGTCTCTTTCTGAAGGCATGCATGAGGACATTACCTCGACAAAACAGAGTACTGACCCGACACGTCTCTCTGCATGTTGTTAATTGTTTTCAGATTGGCTCTAGCACACAGCTAGCCAGACCTAATAAGATGCACTTTCCAGGCAGGGGGTGCTGGCAGAGGGGAGCATCTCCCCTTCACTGAAAAGAACTCAAACAGTGGGATATACAATAATCTAATAACTGGAAAAAATATTCAGAAGTTAGATGTTCTTTTAGAAATCGTTTAAAAAAGAAATGCCCCTTTGATAGCCAAACATTATTTGCTTCTACATTCATTTAATGTACTTAATTTGGCTTGCACAAGTTATGTTTCAGAGGTAAAAGCTAGTCTTTATAATACTCGTTTTCAGGAATCTCGATTGGAGAGTCACAGGACAGACAGGGAAGTGCGCCCTAACTGTACTAAAGGAGCTCCCATACTTCAGAGCCCACTACAGGGAACAAAGTCCCCTTTTTAGCACTTGACTTTCAGGATAGGAAGGCAGAGCAGTCCAGGGATTACTCAGGGGCCGTGCTGTGGAAGAGAGTCTCAGCACCCAGATAGGCAACAGATATTTAAATCGCTGCTAGTCAGTGCTTTTTCATATAAAAAGAACATCCCTTACACTAATAAATACTATGCACAAATTTACAAATATATACAGAATGGTAGTGGCGGCTGGTGACATTTGAAAGTGGTATGAATATCAGTGGCGGCTGGTGACATTTGAAGGTGATGCGGCGTAAAATTTGTGCTGGAGCCCACCGCGGCGAGCGAGCTTGGCCAGCGAGCCTGAACAACCTAAGGAAGGTTCGGGGGTGTTCTCCCCCAAAGAAAATTTTAAAAAATGAGAGGGCAAATGGTGCGTTTTCAAGCAAATTTGAGAACACACGCTCTTAACTCTTCACAGTCAAAAACGAGGTGAGGGTTGGCCTAAACTAATTAATAATTAGTCTAGGCCAACGCTCACCTCATTTTTGACTGTGAAGAGTAAAGTTAATGTGGTTATGTAGATGGTTAAATACATACATCCCTTCCTAGTCAGTCTAGCCTGACTCAAAAAAAATATATATATAATTCAGCCTCTACTTATCTCTCTTGCAGACAGAATATCAGTTGTGTTTATGTGGCACAGTTCTGCCGCTGAGAAAGCCGGGACTGCAGACTTTTACTGGGTATATTAAAGTTTTGAGCGACAAATCCTACATCTGTCAAGATTTACGCAAATGTTTTGTACCTGCCAATGACATATGTGTGATACCGCAAGGGTCCAGATAATCCAGGCTGTTTTTTTTAGCTAGAAGCACTTTGCATGCTGGGCTTTTTTAACTTGTATTTCAAAACCAAGATTTTGCAGCATTTTGTTTAGATGAAAGCCAGGACTCACCGAATGTGTCACAAATCTCAAGTTGCCACTTGGAGGCTATGAATGTCTTAAGCTTTCGCGTTCTGCCAGTCTGATTCTGGGCACGGGTATGGAGTCCAGGGCGAAGTACATTCTAATGTCTGTCCCAGGTAGAATTACCAAAAATATCTAAGTCACAGGAGTAACAATGGGTCAGACTTAGGGCTTCACGTAACAAAGAAGTGCGTTCTGGGAGTTGTAGTCTTAATTTCACATTTCCGTAACGAATATGAACTAAAAGAAAAGATATTGTGCCGTCCATGGATAGTCAATTGGTAAGCATAGCCTCAGTCACGTTCCCTGCACTTTTAGTCGAACTGTTGGTAATAAACTTCCCACTTTCTCGGAAAAAAAGGTCATCATTGAATCTAGCAATAGGCCCAACTCTCTCCAGATGTGCACAGAGTCCTTTAAAATTACGTGGGTTCCCTTGCACCTGTGGGCTGTCGGCTCCGAGGAGTGCTTTGGAGGGGGCCCAGAAAGCGCAAGCCACTCCCCAAGATTGCTGCCCTGCCTTTTAGCTCCTCTCAAGCTTGGGTCTGAGAATAAGAGACTCCCTGGGCTCCTAGTTTGTACACATTTCGGAGTGCGTCATCTGACCACGACAGGGAACTATCGTAGGTTAGGCAGAGACATGGAACTGTTTCCTACTAAATAAATATTCATCAAGAGTACGCCAAGACATCATGAATTGTAAATGATAAAATGTACAAGGTACTCCTAACAAAGCCACAGGAAAAAAACATGTTTAGACTTAGCCCATTAAGGAAATTCACCCATAGAATGACAGTGTGAATTCTTAAGTCGAAAGGATGCTGAACCGTAACACTTTTCAGAATACCCATACCAACGGAGCAAGTTAGCGTCCCACAACCTGGCAGTATATTTCCTTTTCCTATAAAAACCAGTGGTGAGGATGAAACTAACCGCACTAACCGCCGCACTGACCGCCAGGTCAGAGTAAGGAATCTGCGTAACCATCACCAGTCCATGGTTTCAGAATAACTAGCAAGCCGCATCGCAATACTCGAGGGGGGGGGGGGGTAATCGCGCGGGGGCCGGGGAATTAAAATAAAATTAAAAAAAGAAAGAAAACGTACCCGACCGCCGGTCCGCGCCGCCTCAGCCAATACTGGCGCTGCTCCAGCAGCGCCACTATTGGCTTAGAGCAGGGTTACTCACCGCCCGCCTGCCCATTAGGAGACCGAGGGTTGAGCCTTTGATCAACCCTCGCTCTCCTAATGGGCATGCGCCAGCCAGAGCAGACACTAGTGCGCATGACTGGGCACAGCGGAAAAATTCACCGACCTTCACCAGTCATGCGCACTTGTGGTGCTGCCTGCCCCTGGTCTGACAATGCATCATGCATGTCAGTCAACATGACGCCGGACCGCCCACCCCCTTCAGACTCTGAAGGGGGTGGGCGGTCCGACGTCATGCTAACTGACATGATTGTCAGTTCTCCCTCGGCGTCTCTGAACTTAAATAAACTGAGTCAGTTTACTTAAGTTCACAAACGCCGAGGGAGCTGCGGGCGGCTTGTGGGGCAACTACCCAGCGCCCTAATGGACGCACCGCCACTGGTGAATATGTATGGTGAAACCTCTAAAAGGCCTCACAACCAACATGTGGCACACACTAAAGACAGGCAGGCAGACAAGTAACTCCCTAAATGTACCCTGTATTCACAGCACTGGAGGCACCTCTAATGGTCTATGCACCAGCAAGTCCTGAACCCTAAAACCACACTACCTCTTCTATGTCCTTAACTAAACATAGAGTGTGCAGTCAATAAACGTCAGGCATACTGGCTTTTGTAAGAGTGTCACCACAATAGTCAAAGCAAGAATTATAAAGTCAGAGTAATCAATATTAAAACATTTCAGGATAGTTCCGCCTTCCAATAATTTTCAACAATATGAGAAAATGATTCTATGCTGGTAATGTTCATGTCAATGAAGATTTCAATGATTAATACTGTGCACTGTATTAGTCTCTTTTTCCCTCGTTACACTTGCTGCAAAGCTGGCACAGGATAAAGAAACAAAGGTCCTCGCACCCAAGAGCCCTAAAGGCTAAAAGCACCAGCTTGGAAGTGCTTGAAATCCCAACAAACCTCTAGCAGGTTAGGACTTCAAGGCCACAGAAGCTTAAGCCCAGTCAATGAAAACCAGACGGTGGTTCTTTTTTGTGGGGATTGGTTCTAGCGGGGTGTGTGCTGCACTATTGGCGTCCCATCAGATGCAATTTACAAGGTTGGTGGTGCCCCTAATCCTCCTGTGGCACACGGCCCAGTGATCTCAGAATTTCCAGGGCTCTCGTTCAGTGAGTCATACCAAGGGTCAGGCGATGCTGGAGAGTCTGGAGAACCTGGCTTTAGAAACTGGTTTCATGGTGACACAAGACTGCAGAATACAGTTTTTGCCCATCCTCACTTCTTGGGTAGCCCATGTCACTTCCAAGACACTGGTGGTATAGACAGTATTTAGGCCGCTTTCAGTAAGGAGCAGACTCCTGGTCATGTGTTGCTTAGTTGCTGGTGCTTTCTTCTTCAATAGAGGTCGCACCAGTTACCCATCCTTATACCTTTGCTATTTTCTCCCTTTCGGGTTCCCCCGTGGTAAGGATTTTCCCTTTTAGTCCCTCCCTTGGACCTCCTGCACCGTAGTTTTGCCTTTTTTATGTTCCTGTCCTTAATTTTGCTCCACAGCCGGTGACCTGGCTGTTGCTGGCATCCTGGAGTTCCCACCTGGTATCCTGGTTTGACAGGAGCTCATTCCAGCGCACTCTGACATAACGATGAATAAGACATTCATTGTCCAACTGTTTATTGTTGTTGGCGTACCCAATTCAATATACTTCAACTTCACCATCTACCCTGCTGTTGCTTTCTCCTTAGCAACAGCTGGTCGCCCACTACAGAGACAGTGGATCCAATCGTGGTTTTCTCAAACCACTTTCCCTGTTTTTCCCCAGATTCCTCCAATAGGCATATCAGTTTGAGTGATACCCCATGCAAGGATTTAGGGACATCAGAAGCTTTTGGCAAGTCTAAGCTCTTGGAATCTGACAAGTGCCATCTGTGGTGCGCTTTTGGCCACAGGAGATAACTTCCCTTCAACAATGAACTGCAAAATGGATTTCAGTTTTTATTTTACTAAGGTAAATAGATTCTCGGAGGTAAACTTTCCAATTTTGAATCTAGATGCCCTTGCACCTCCTGTGGGACACCCGGGTTATGAAAGCAAAGACTGCACCTAAGCCCAAGCATGCACAACACGGTCACCTCTCTGTCTGGCGAGTACAACTCTGTGTGCAGGCACTGGAGCGGGCACTCTTCACTCCCCCACCTGCCTTGGGTCCGGGAAGGTAGCCAGATGTGCTCCCCCGAAGAAAAGGGAGCCTGGGAGGAACACCACCAGGGGGTCTGACCCTCCTTAAAAGCGTGAGCAAAGGGAGAATGCAACACTCGTAAGTATCCCTCGGGCCTGGCCTTTCCCCGCGGCAATAAGTTGGTGGGGAGCGCTTGGTGCTTCAATCACTGCTTTGACCCCGGGGATCCTAGCACCCCAGTGTTCTACTGGCAAAGCGGCAAGTGGGTGCCACACACACTGGTCTTCACAGTGATCCCTGGGGTGCACTGGCCTTTACCAGGGGATACTTGAAAAATCCTGTCGGCCCTGTGGGTCCGACCAAGCATATTCCTCAAGAGGGGAAGCAAAAAGGGCTGTTTTTGCCAGTCCTACTGGGCCAAATTTGGTGAATTTTGAATTGTTTTGCTCCTGGTGGTATGATCTATACGCCACGGGTATTCATTCTTGCCCTCTAAACGTTTGCACATTTTCACAAGCTTGATTTTCAAATGAGCTTCCTCCAGTGAGGGAGAGCTTGGGGCCTTTCTCTTCAGCCCTTTAATTCCAAATAGCCCTTTGAGGCCCATCCCCTAGCTCCAGCCCCCAACTGCCTCTCCAGCAGAAGAGACTGTGCTGAAACAAGGAGCTTCTCCTCTGCCTGGCCTTCTGAAACTTCTGCTTGGCCCAGGGCTTTCCTCAGCAGCACCCTGCAGCCATCAGGCACATTACCCTCGCCGCCTAAACTCCCCAGGCCCCATGGCCTCCTGGCCACTTGCAGGACTGTGCAGGAGTTTACATTTTTGTTATTCAGATTTTCAATTACAATGTTGAATTACTGCTACTCGGTTAAATCACGAGTGGGGTTCGAACATCAGCAACAATGATCCTAAAGTGATTCTGAATAGGCCACATGATAAACTTGAAACACTCCATGGTAATAGTGGAACCAGCCTGGATATATCACCAGCCTTTGCTTACCTAACAAAAAGGCTGAGCTAATCTACATTTATCATCCATTGTGAAACACCACTGGAACAAGTAACACCTCACTCACAAGTGAAATGAGTTAAGCAAGAACATTGGCACCATGAAAATCACAATTTGATATTTATGAATCATGAATTACTTTAACAGAACAAAGGATTTTTTATGCATTTTGAATACTCACTTAAACATACCAGGTTAAACATAAATGAATGTGAGACATTTTTTTATTACATTTTTGTGCTGGTTCCACAGTAATGCAAATTGAACCCAGCCCACAATAGTGATAATGAGTCAAAACATACATTAAGGCTCTATTATCAGTGCAAATTGAACCTCAATCTTACATTTGGGTAATTATCTCCGACATCATACACCAAGGCATGGTTGCCTTATAAACATCTTTCTAAAATGGTATGGATTAGAATAATTTAAAAACTATTTAGAATGAGGTAGAGACTGTGAAATATATTTTAAAGAGCTAACACAGTAATCATAAACATGCAAACAAATCTTTATATGACTTACAGCTCAAAGACAACTGCCCAGTCCGGTAGGAAGAGTAAGTGCGTGAGTCCAGCTCCATGCATTCCAATAAATATATCTGAGTTATGAGTTACTCTCAGTTGGTCTACGAAACCAAGCTCCCTGAAGACCAGACAGAGGAGAAAAGCATACGTAGCCTGTGAGCACAATATCTATATTTATTAGCAATTAAGTGTTTAACAGCAGCTGTACAACAGGAATATAAAAAAAATAAGACATTACTTCTTCATGGCTCTTTCCATACCTATTCTTACCATCAAAACAACCTTACCTTTTCACACTAGATTCTGGGCCAGAAAACGACTGTTTTTAACGGTCGCAAATGGAGAATCGGGCCATTTGCGAGCGCTAAAACGGCTTGTGCAATGTACCAACCCTATTTTGCGAGTTAGTAACCTATTACCAGCTCGCAAAATAGGGTTTGCAAGTTGCTATTAGGAAGTGGCGTGACAAGGGCGTCTCTTCCCAATAGCAAGTCACAAGGGCATGTACTTTTGATTTGCAACCTGAATGCGGTCGCAAAACAATCGCAGTTTACTGCCTACTTCATGTAGGTGGTTAGCCAATCGCAAATGGGAAGGGGCCACTTCCACTTTGTGATTGGCAGTGAAAACTTTTCAAAAGCAGGCAGTGGTCCAATGGACCACTGCCTACTCTTAAAAAATTAAACAGAAACGTTTCATTTTTTCTTTTTGAAACGCATACCAATAAAACAGGATGCATTAAAAAAAAAAAGTTGCTTTATTTAAAAGCAAACACAGACATGGTGGTCTGCTGTCCTTAGCAGGCCACCATCCTTGTGTTATGGCCCTTTCCCAATGGGTCCCAAATTGCGACCTTCCTCATGAATATTGGGCATTACTAATGTGTCTTAGACACATTAGTACATTTCATTTTACGAGTTGCTAAAAATCACAATTTGCGAATCGCAAAATGTAATGGCCATACATTTGGCCCTATGTTTCCTAAACGTATGGATTTTTGGGAATGAGAGAGGTGTGACAAACATGTTACTCTTTACAGATATCTGGCTTCGTCCAAGTCATTGCTGAGGTGTAAGGACTTGTCAATCCTCCAGTAAACTAATATATTTTTAAAGTGATCCAAATATGGACCAGCTTGTCAAAATTCTGTGGAACTCCACGGTCCCTGCAAACGGAGATGAACTATAGAATCTCTTGAAAGATGAGTTAGATCCCAGAACCCTTCCAAAGGTGGCTCTTGCAAAAGGATTCTTTTTCAGATATGATAAGAAAATACATAAAGTCTAGAGCATTAGTTCTTAACTTGTGATCTTTGGACCCTACGGGGTCCGCAAAGCTTACTCAGGTGGTCAATGAAGGTTTAGTAAATTAAATAATTTTAGCAGATTAATAGAGTATACATAGAGAACTAAATGTAAAAATGAACATTTTAGTTAGTAAATGTAAAGAAATTAGAAATCGGTGGCTAAACATTAAGTTGATATCCTGAGCTTGATTTGTGGGAGCAGCACAAGTACAGAACACAGAATCTAGGATGCAAGATTAGTAGCCTGGAAGCACTGGCGTGCTCGCACACAAAGAAGAGAGCATTCATGAACAGCAAAAAAGACAGTGATATGCCAAGTCTATGACTTTGGCTTTTAGAAATGAAATCCAGTATTGAAATGTTCCAAGCTTCCCATTAAAATGTAAACTCATGACTTTTGCACATTTTTTGTGACGCAAATAAAGGATTTCATTATTTGTTGAATGGTTTGGCGTATACTAGCTTCTGTATTGTGTTGAGGTTCAACTCATAGCGATTGCTTATGCGGGAGTCCCCGGCTTTCATTGGGCGTCCATACAAGTCAACAGGGTAAGAACCACTTAGATATTCAGACAGCGGCAGTTTCTTCGTGAGGGCGGGGGAGCGTCGCCCCCACCTGCTGCAGCGGCACTAAACTTGAAAAGAACAGCACGCAGCAGCTGCCAGCCTGTCTCCAACTGGGAGAAATGGGGGCGAGTCCTCCTCTGTTGCCCATTGGCAGCAGAGGAGGACTGAGGCAGAGCTGACTGGACGCTCCAAAATGCGCATGTCACAATGGCCGGCTGTTCTGTGCCAGCCAAAGCGTCATGCACACTTTGAAACTCTCCACCCAGTTGTCTTGGGCATCTGGGTGGAGACCACGCACAGGCTCAAAGAGCCTGAAGTAGCGTCCAGCCAGGACGCTCCATCTAATCCTGGTGCTGCTCTCATGTTGGTTAGAGTAGCGCCAGGATTGATTAGTGAAATTTCCTGGACGCTGGAGCCCGCGGACCCAACTGACGAGGAACCGGGAAGGACGTCGGACATGCAGCAGGCAATGTAAGTGGCTTTATTTTTTATCATTTGCCACTTGCCTTGCCTGCATGCATGCACGCACCTAGCCATCACTTAGTTGCCCGCCTCACCGATGTTTTAACTTGCCAGCCGCCGTTGTATACAGATCCAAAGAGAGCAATCGCCAATTGAGATTTACGGTGACTCTTTAACAATGTACATCACAGTAGAGGGCAAGAGCAATGAAAATGCGTTCAGTCGCTAATTTACGGTGTGTTAGAAAATATGTTTACATAAACACTGAACGGAATTTCCAAAATGGTTCAGCAGTGTAATCCTCTTTCGAAAGTTGTTAAGTGGACACCTCTGAAACACAAAAGCATAACTTTTCTTGTGTTTGTGTGAACACTATCTGGAGTTACTGCAAGGGCCCTAATCAAACGCTGAACGTGGGGTGGGGCAGCAGGATACATGGTGGAAATCATGTGACACAAATGGGCACTTTTCATATATAATACTTGTATAACAATACTCCCGGCCGCACCCCTCTTCATCTCAGCCGTCACTAGAAAAGGAGCATACACAATAGCCCAAACTTCATGTGTCCCGCCTTCCCAGGATAACACCGAGGCTAGAACTTTTCACTTCCGGTTCAAGTGCTTCATCTCCAAAAGGTTCGATTGTTCAGCAGAGCTCAGGCTTCACAACGTGGCAACTACCTACGAGTTTTAGAAACCATGACATTCAAAAGGATATAGAGTCACAGGGTGGGACAGGCCTATAGGGCAATCTGGCAGTGCATGAAGAGCTTGTCTGACAGGTCAATGTGTGGGCCACTTTTTCGGCTGTTTGCCGCATCCATTGGAGCCTATTTCAATAGAGGATTTTAGATGATTTTTGATGAAAAACCAACCTTTTGTAGAAATTATAGCAATTTGTCAATTGGGGGATTAGGCAGCCGGATTAGGCAGCCTGATTATGCAGAGAAACATTTTTACTTACAAGGCACTGGTGATGCATGACAATTCTTTTTGTTAGCACAAGTTCTTAACCTCCTTCACCCAGGATATTGTGCTGCCAACTTTAAGTGAATGGTCAGTGGCAGATCTTGCTCAGCTTCAGTGTTTGAATGGCCAAAGGGCTCTATTCTTTTATTTTTAAGGAACTGTTAGAAATTGGGTTTCAGTTTGGAAGAGATATGCACTGTACAAGCAGGAACCAAAATCCTAGTCAGGGTAAGTCAAAACATACCCTAAATTATCCTGTTCTCACCCTCTGGTAGCTATTCACAGATAATACAGGCTTAACTAAAGAGGCAAAGTGTAAAGCATTTGTGAAAAACTTCAAACAGTAACACAGTGAAAACACCACAAAAAGATTCCACACCAGGGTAGTTGGAAAATAATATTTTTTATAAATATAACAAGACTAAAACGACAAAAATCCAACAAGCAGAAGTCGAGATATACATTTTTAAAGATAAAATAGAGCTAAATGCAATAAGTGCTTAAGTGGGATATCTGGTAGCTTTGTACTGAGACAAAGCCAAAGGTTCAGGCTGACCGCACGGGCAGGGTACAGGGACCCACTTGGGCCCGTTGAACCAAAGTACCTTGATACGGAATGCAGCGGCGAAGATGCATGGTACAGCCAAAGAAATGCGTTGATGTCGAGCCACTCAGTGGACGAGATGCGTCAAATTTTTCCATGCAAAAGCAGCGATGTGTCGGTTCAGAGAGAGACGCACTGGTACCGAATGTGATGCCCGGCTGCTGCTTCTGCAGTAGGTGATGCTTCAATTCCAAAGACGATGCGCTGATCCTGAAGGCAATGCACCGAAGTCTGCTCTACGTAATGACGAGGATGCAGTGGTTCCAACTCACACAAAGGTGAAGATGCGCCGGTTCCGATGAGGATGCATGGGTTCTGGTTGAAGAAGCACCTTATACTCACTTCCAAGTGCCCAGGACTGGGTTAGCACCACTTGGCAGGGCAAGACTTGTTCGCAAGCAAAGTCCAGGCGCTGTAGCAGGATTATTTGAAGTCTTTGATGTCTCTGAGATTTAGAACAGGAGGCAAACCCTTGGAGTCACTCTGGGTTCAAGTGATGCAGGTCCAGTTCTTCTTACCCAGGCAGGAGAACAGCAAGCAGCAGAGCAGCTCAGCAAGGTAGGAGTCAAACAAAGCAGCAGAGTGGCAGTCCTTTCAGCAGCACAGCAGTTCTTCCTGGCAGAGTCTTCACAGGTCCAAAACTGTACTAAAGTCTGAGGTACAGTACTTATATCCAGTCGTGCCTTAGAAGTAGGGAAGAGTTCAAATAAGACATTGAAGTGAACAGAGGTCCTCCCTTCCTGCCCTCAGACTCACTACGGGGGGGGGGGGGGGGGTGCATGCCGCCCATTGTGTGTGGACAGGCAAAGACAATTCATGTGTAAGTGTGAGGCTGTGTCCAGCTGTTCCCTCCCATCCTCCCAGCAAGACCCATCAAGGCACACCTAAATTCCCTTTGTGTGTGGCTGTCTATAGGGAATACACAAACCACAGCTATCACTGAACCCAGACTGAAAAGAGATAGGCTGCAGGCACCAAATGACTAAAGTAAGTAAATGCCAACTTTCTATAAGTGACATTTGCAAACTGTAATTTAAACTCCACCATAAATTGTGATTTTAAATTGTGTGTCCAGTGACATAAAACTTGAAAATTCTATCTCTTCACAACTGGGAATTACACTTAAAAGATGCTGCAAGGTAATCCCAATGTTAACCTATGGGAGAGATAGGCCTTGCAATAGTGAAAAATGAATTTGGGAGTGTTTCACTACCCGGACGTGTAAAACTTAAAAGTACATGTTCTCCCGTTTACATATATTGCCCCTATCCTGTGGGTTAGGCAAGGCCTACCATGGGGGTGACTTATATGTATTAAAAGGGACGGTGTAGGCCTGGCAAGAGGTTTATCTGGTCAGGTCGAAGTGGCAGTGTAAATGCACATACAGGCTCTGCAATGGCAGGCCTAAGCCATGGTTTGAGGGCTGCTAAAGTGGGTGGTACCATGAGTGCTGCAAACCCATCAGTAACATTTACTTTACAGGCTCTGGGCACATGTAGTGCACATTACTACGGAATTATAAGTAAATTAAATATGCAGTTGGGTATGAGCTAATGTTACCATGTTTAGGGGAAAGAGCACAAGCACTTTAGCGCTGGTTAGCAGGGGCACAGAATCCTAAAGCCAGCAGTAACAAGGTCAGAATAAGAGGGGAAGGAAGGCAAAAAGTTTGCTGTGAACCTGCAAGGGGCCATTTTCCAATATAACCCCTCTCCAGCCTAATTTCAGGGTAGACTAATCAATACCTTTAGGGACTTCCCTGCTTAGGGAGCTAGAACATGGACAATAGACCACTACTGCAGGGGCAATTGCCAGTTCTATGCCTCTCTGAGCCCAGTTAGATCCCTCGGTCTATAGACTTTGGGGCCACCAAGCTGACCCATGGGGAACCCTTCTCCTTCCCTGTAGACCCCTTGTGTGCAGCAACTAACTTTAACTTGCTCACAAATACATCCCAGTAGGCAGACAGTACCACCATGACCGACAAAGTGATGTGGCCCATTCCACCCCTTGAACCAGACTTCTGTCTCCAACCCAAGGAGAATTCTGTCCATAAGGACAACAACCAACAGAGGCCCATGACAGCTATCAGGGTCAACAGCTAGGTCCCAGGACATCCATTGCCAGGTGGAGGCCCTATGTGGGGCAGGTGAGTAAGCATCTCTTCCAGCCTAAGGGCTTGCAAGGGCTTCCCTATGGCCACCAAAGGGTTTTCTGACCTCTGAGGTTTCTTAGTCTGGGCGCAGTGGCGCTAGGTGTTGTGCACCCTTTCTTCACATTCCCTCCCACCAGTGCTGGGCTGATATTCTGAAACTGGTCCTTTAACTCAGGGTCTGTACCCTTAGGCTGAACATGTGCCTGGCAAGCAAGGACTTCAAGGGCGGTACAACCACCCTCATCGAGGGTGACACACCCTGTCTTTATCATGCAAGAGTTTGCCTGGTGAAGGTCCCTGGCCCTCTGTCCCTGTGACATTGTATGGAGCCCTACTTTGTCAGAAGTTTCCTCCCAGAATCAGTCTTGGGGTGCTCTGTTCTCAGAGCCGGCAACCCCTGACCCACTGCTCCTCCCACTGTGGACTTTTTCTACCTCCTTCCGCCTCATCTGGGCCTCAGAACCCTCCGCTGTGGAGTGGAACCCTCAGAAAATAGAACTGGTAGGGCGCCTGTGGCGGCTGCCCTACCCTGCTCTCCTGACACTGTAAAGCTCCCACCAGTGGATGGTCTCTTGGTACAGACACCAGGTCCCCTTGCTTGTGCCCCCTTTGGGAACAATCCAAGCTCTGGGGCTGCAAATAGGGCACCCTTGGCCTCCGCTCACCAAAACCTCCCTTCCTAAGCTTAGAAGGAAGTGGGAGCCCTCCCCCCAACTCATTATATTGGGACCTGTCTGGGTCACTGCATACCTCCCCCTCATTCTGATGAGGGGAACCTGAGCCAACCCTCTTAGGATCACTTCAAAATGCCTTGTCAGACATTCTGGTACTCACCCACAGTCTGCCTTCTTTGCAAGCTCTCTGGTGTTAGTGAGTCACCAATCAACCAGGTGTTGGCATAGCTCTTAAAAACAATGACTGAAAATGTGCTTTCTGGTGACCAAATTTGTACAGCCCCCTCATAAGTGTTTATCCTATAACCCTTCACCCAAGCATCCACTGTAGTTTTGCTGCCATCATTTTTGCGAAACTTTAACAGCAGTTAGGCCTTCAAGTTCAGCTCTTTAAGACTCCGTTCATGAGCCAACAAGATCTTTCTTTCTTCCTGGGTTGTCTCTACCTCAGATCTCCTCTCCTCTGCCAGGGCTTTGGCAGCCTCAGCTCTTCTTCTCTCCTCTGCTGTCAGTTGGGCCAGCTGAAGCTTCAGGCCCCTCTCAGCTTGTCTGACCTTCAATTCCTCAGGGGACCAGGTTTGGGAGGAGACACTGCTTCCTGTGTATAATCCAGTGGGGCACTGACTCTCTGTGGGCTACACTCTCTCCTCTGGAGCCACTGCTCAGTCGTTTTCCTCCGCCACGTCCTTCTCATTATCCTTCTGAGGGTCATCACCCACTTAGTCCTCTGCTGCAGCCTTCAGCCAACGTGCTTCCTCAAAAGCATACAGGGCATCCTGGAGGTCCTGCCTGGGGACCCCTTTTTGACAGCGAGCCCTCTATCTTTGCAGAACTTCCTCAGCTTACCCTTGCTGAGGGCTTAATTGGGGATCAAGTCCATATCATTGTAGTCTGCTAGAAAGTTGGAATCCATTTCCAATCTGTTCAGGTATCACAGGTCAAACAACTTAAGATTCCCAAGTTTATGAAGGTGAGGAATCAAATTTGGAAAAATGACCAATGGAGAGAAAGAAGGAGAATTTCAAATTGGTCCTCATAAAGGAATGGTAGTGTACACCAATTAGTGTATGGCACTACACAAACCCAAGTCATATCCCAATGATGCCACCAATGTTAGAATGTGGGTTTCTGGTTGGCAGAGGTATGCACTGTCAAAGCAGAAATCAATCCTAGTCGGGGTAAGTCATAACATACCCTAAATTATCCCATGCTCACCCACTGGTAGCTTGGCACAGAGCAGTAAGGCTTAATTGAACCCTTCCGCTGCGTGCGTCGGCCAACGGCCGTCGCGAGCACTACCTCCGTAGTGCTGCGCACGTCCGTTGGCCGACACGGCCCTGCCCGCACACGGAAACGCCCGCAAAATCCGCCGCGGTTAACGGGTTAAGAGCCAATGTGTAAAGTATTTGTGCAACGCTTCAAACAGTAACAATTATAAATAAAACAAGACCAAAATGACAACATTCCAATAAGTAGAAGTTGAGATGTGAATCCCACTCACGCAAAGGCGAAGATGCGCCGGTTCTGATGAGGATGCAAGGGTTCTGGTTGAAGCAGCACTTTATACCCACTTTCAAGTGCCCAGGACTGGGTTAGCACCACTTGGCATGGCAAGATTTGTAGCAAGCAAAGTCCAGGTGCTGTAGTTTATGAGAGGATTGAAGGAGGTCCTGCCTTCATTCCCTGGCTCAAGACTCACCACAGGGTGGTATGCAGCCCTTTGTGTGTACATTTTTAAAGAATAAAGATAAAATAGGGCTTAGAAGCAATAAGTGCTTAAATGGCTTCGTGTTGGACCTGGGCAAAGTCAAAAGTTCAGGCTGACCGCAAAGAAGACCAGGCCGGATAAAGGGACCCACTTGGGCCCAATGAACCAAAGTACCTTGATCCGGAATGCGTTGTTGTCGACGAAGATGCAATGTGCATCCGAAGTGATGTGTCGGTGTCGAGCCAAGCAGTGAACAAGATCCATCGATTTTCTCCAAGCAACTGCGGCAATGCATTGTTTCCAAATGCAACACGCTGGTTCCGAACGCGATGCGTGACTGCTGCTCCCTCAGTATCCGATGCGTCTATTCCGAAGGCAATTCGCTGGTCCTGAAGGTGATGCCCCAGATTCACTCTACATAACGACGAGGATGCGCAAGTTCTGACTCATGCAAAGGCAAAGATGTGCCGATGCAAAGGCAAAGATGTGCCGATGCGGCTGCGTGGATTCTGGTTGAGGTAACCCTTTATACCCACTTCCAAGGGGCCAAGACTGGGTTGGCACCACTTGGCAGGGTAAAACTGCCAGCAAGCAAAGTCCAGGTGTTGTAGCAGGAGGATTTGAAGATTATGAGAGAATTGAAGGTCTTCCCTTCCTGCCATGGCTCAAGACTCACCACAGGGTGGTATGCAGCCCTTTGTGTGTGGACAGGATACAACCTTTTTATGTGAAAGTGTGAGGCTGTGCCCATTGCCCACGGTGAATGCCCTATTTATCCCAGGAAAACAGCCGATGAACTGGAATACTTCTGCATGTCAGCATTATTCGTCAGCTTGCTCCTAGAGGATGAATAGTATATACTCTAGCAGTAGCCCGTGTGACCACCAGAATATAAATCCAAGTTTGGTTGCATTTTCAAACGTTATGCTATGATGGCAAATAACACTGCAATAATGAATACATTGGGAGGAGCCAAGATGGCGACCGGAGCAGACGCTTGAGCGCCCGGCTCCGTCGGTCCGTTGCCTCGGACTACTATCCTGATGCTCATCCTTGCCGATTCTCGAGGTGCACCGTGTGCGAAGACGCGCTGACCGCGCTGCTGCTTTCCCGGAGTCCCAACCCGCCCGGATGCCCGAGTTCTGGGTGCTTTTGTCCTCGGCACTGAAACCCTGCGCCCTTACGGCCTTTGCCGGCCTCCTGGAAGCTCCGCAGTTACCGGACCAGCTAGCGCTAACCTGAGCCCCGCGGTCCCGATCTCGCCTCGCACCATGGATCGTTGCCGGATGAGCCCGGGGAGAGACGGCCGGACACCTTCTGCACCCTGTGCCTGACGGGCTGGAGCTGTGGGGTGGGCCCCGGTGCGGTGAGTCTCCTGCCCCGCTCTGAGGACCGAGCTGCGGGGGGCTGCTGCCCCCTTTGCCTATTGCCTAGCCAGCGGCGAGGGGGACCGGCGAGAAGATAAGCGACTGTCGGCCTTTCCTGTTGCGGCGTAGACCTGAGGGGAATTGACCCCTTGCCACGACCCCCCCCCCTGGCCATTGCACCGTATAGCGGCAAAACATGGCGTTGAGTGCCTGCTCGCGGCTGGGGGGTGATACTCCGGTCTCGCCCGCTGCCCACTTCGCCCTCCCTCTTCCGGACACCAGCTCCACAGTGCCGTCCCGGATTGCTGCCGATGTTGGGGCCCAGCTTCCGCTGACATGCGGCTCCGTTCTGGCTGTCCTGCGGGACTTTCAACTACAGATGTGCGCTGGCCTGCAGGCGCTGAGTGAGAGGTTTGACCCCATACTGTCGGCTGCGGGCCGTGAGCGCACTGTTTGTCATCCACGGGGCGTGGGTCTCCCGGTGCTCTTGTCCTCTTGCGGGGACGCAGCGGCGGTGTATGATTGTGCTACACTGGTGCCTTCATCTAGCGCTCCCGGCGCCCAGGGTCCACCGCTCTCCACCTCAACTGCGGATACTTTGTCCCCCTGGTCATGGCTGCCTGCTTCATTGTTCCCTGCCTCACCGCGTCCGCGAGGCTATCCTGCTGAGCGATACCTAACGGCTTCGAGGGACCGTCCGCGGTGGCCCACTGCTGCCTTTTTCTGGAACTCCTGTACCTTACTTGCCAGGTTTGGATTTTATGTGGTGCAACGAGGGACCCCAATCGGTGGTCGGCGGCCATTTCGTGATCCTACTTCACCATCCTCTCACAAGCGGCCATCTTGTCTTTGTCTGCTCGGGACACGGGGCCTTCACGCAGGAGCTGGTTTAATCCCAAGCCCGCGATCGGGCCAGGGCTAGACTGACTTCTATCGCTATGGTTTATGGACGGGCTGGCCTGGGACTGGGACTGTATGTATGTTTTGCGCGCACTCGTCGCGACTTGTATCCCTTGCTTAAACTGTGGTGCCATGGTATCTTTGCATGCCGTTTTTTGGCGTAGAGGGCTTCCAGTGTGTGGGGGCCATAACTGGCTGATGGTTCGGGGCGCTCTGGTGTCCAGTGGGCTCCTCCCCACCTTCTTTTCTGCTTTCTTCCCTTCTTTACTCTGTTCCTACTTTCTCTCTTCTCTATATTTCGGGTTCATTGGGCGACAGGCACTATGCTGGGGGGGGGGTAGGCCGTAGCCTCCGCATTGGTGTAGGGTGGGGGGGTAATACTCTGTTCTCAATTAGTTCTATGGGCCTTTCTTCTTTTATGTCTCTGTGCTCTACTTTCTTCGATTCGGGGTCCGGGTGTGGGGTGGATCGAGTGGGGGCGGCTCTGGAGGGGCGCGTACTTGCTCATGTGACTATCCTGATATATCTCTGCACCGCCTCACTGATTGAGATTTTACTCCCATTGTTGTTCTTACTGATGTTGCTGCTCGCCCGTGTGGTGAAGCTATCTTGCGGACTCGAATCTACTTTGCTCTTATCCTTCATTGACTTTTTTTCTCTGATAAAATTATCAAAAACTTAAAATTAACCTTCACCTCTCCTTCCCCGGGTTTCAAAGATATCTCCAGTATGTAACTCATAACCTGTTGTTAATCCTGACCGTTGATGCACGGGGGCTGTAATGTGGGTATCAGTGCTTTACTGTATCGTGGCCGGCCTGACGGTTGTAGGCCCGTATTTGTTCTTTTAAGATGCACGAATAAAGGTTTTTAAAAAAAAAAAAAAAAAAAAAAAAAATAATGAATACATTCAGATACATATATACACTACAATGAAAAATGTAATTGAACATTTACTTACTTGTATTTAAAATCAACTACTTTGACGTGGAATGTAAGCACAGTTTTCAGAACGTTTCTCAGCTAAGAAAAAAAACAAATAATTTTTAGTTGTGCTACTTCTTGACTCAATAAACACTTGCTAAGAAATTGTATATTACCCCTGCAAGTACATCAATTATCTGTGCAGATTATTTACACATAAATGACGCATTGACAAAGCAAATGGCCCAAGCTTCTTTTTAAAGAACACAATCACATTCCCTTAAACACCTGCCATAAGCACATTCCCCAGGCAGGCTACAGTACCTCAAGCCTTCACTAGAGGTCCCTCAAGTCAGACAAGTCCAGTCTGTAGAAGGTTGTTACTAGAGGTGCTTTGGGTTAAAGACACATTCTTGCTGTAGCAGGCTATAGTCCTTAAGCCATTAAAAAAGGTTCCACATCCTTCCACCACTGTCCACTAAAACTTTGAATCCCATGAGAAACACAAACCAAATGCCCTTGAATGTCTCCTTTTTTGAAAGTGGAAAGAAACTTGTGCCCCTGTCATGCACTGCTAATGACCTCACATATTACATCAATCATGATATATTCAATTACAATTCAATTAAATCATGTATGACATTAATGATTACACCTCAAATGGCATCATTGAGGACATCACTGCGGATAGGCCCTGTGGCCAACCCACATGGAGGCAGCCAACCCACCTGGAGGCAGCTAACCCCCTGCAGGCAGCCAGCCTCATGATTAAATAAATCGTCCCCAGGGGTTGGGTCCCTGGGGTATTTTAAGGCTTGGGGAAGGAGGCACGCAGCTCACTCCATGTTGGTGCACATTTCGGCCCGATGGTAGGCTTCCTGGGGCCTATAATTACTCAGGGAGAGGGAGCAGCACACCCTCCTCCCCTTATGAAATGTGGCCTGGGAGTGGACTCCCCTGAGCCTATAATGGCTTGTGTGCGGGGTATCCACTCCACTTAATTAGAGAAATGCAGCCCTGGGACGCCATTTTTTTTTATATAACCCCGCTGGAGTCCTGTGGAATTCCAGAAAAAAACTGCAGGTTTTTTTCCTTCAATTTTTGCCCCAGGAGCTCCCTTTGGGTCTCCCCCACGGGGGCAGAGTATCCCTACCCTGCTCCCTTAAATCTTAATTTGTTTTCAAACTTCACGACAAAATACTAAGCCCCCGTGTCCTGTAATGGCTGCCAGCAACATTTTTCTGATGCTGCTGGTATCCAGTCAGAACACACGCTCCTACAGGGGGCGTGAATTGGCCCAAGGTAAAAAAGCTCTCTAAGCCAATCAGAACGTTCCATTGTTAAACTGGGGCACCAGCGAGAGTCTTGCAAGACTCTCATGGACCCAACCGTCCAGATATACAAATATTTTTTAACCTTGATTTCTTTAAAAAAAAAATATAACATATTTACAACAACTCACAAAAAGCACAACCTGCGGACGAAGATCTAGCTTCCTGCCAAATCTGGTGTAATTCCATTCAGCACTTTTTGCTGCAGCTATGCTTAAAGAAGTCAATGGAAAATGCATGGGGATTCTGCGTTTTGGGCTCCCCCCCCTTTTTTTCTTGGCCCCCGCTTGACACATCATCCAGAAACTTTCCATGCACAAACTAAGCAAAAAGATCACTTTCTTATAGATTCGTCAAACGGTGCCAAAATCATTAGCAAGCAAAAAAATGGATTTCCGATGGAAACTCTGACATAACTAACTAACCAGTGGCGACCGCCACTGAGTAAAATAAATAAATAAATATATATATTTTCAAAAGGCTACAGGGGCGTTATAGCTAGGTTCACATTTTACCCATACAAAACCATAGAAATTCAGCAGTTATACTTATGTTAAGAAACTATAACCTGTGGCCTAAAGTTACTTAACGGCATGAGTTATAGTTTCTTCAGGTAAGTATAACTATAACTGCCAAATTACTATGGTTTTGAAGGGGTAAAACGTAAACCTAGCTATATGTCCCAGTCACCTTTGGTATTTTCAGGGTATTTCTATGGATTTTTTTTAACATAAAGTAACATATAATTCCTGTACATTAGTACAACCACTGCTGTGCACCGCTTTTGTCGTGTACGGAGGGGGTTGGCAGCAGGGCCTGGCCATAGGCCTGGCCCTGTAGCCAATCACCCCACATGCACTCAACCCCACACTGTGCTGTGCACAGGCTTCGGCCATACGTGAACGGGTATAGTGCGTGCTGTTTTTTTCTCATTGTGCCTCGGTTCTGCAGGTACCCGAGCCCCTACGGGTAACCACGGATCCCCGGTTCGGGCCCAAAAATTGTGGGAGCAATTTCCTGCCCATGGGACACCTCCATGTGTCCTATGGGGTCAAGATACCTCTAGCCTGACACCGTATATGTTTTGACACTCTATTTTTCCCTCCCCCCGACCAAGCGACAAAGAAGATGGTGGCTGCAACTTTCTTTTCAGTTTGCGGCCAGCCAATCTGGCTTTGCCCCCCGACCTGCGGATCCCCCTGTGGGAGGATCCACGAAGGATCCACGTCCCTTGATATGTATACATTTCTTTCTTTAATATCTCCCAAGCTACAGCTGAACCGTTTACACCAAATTAAAAAAAGCACACTTTCTACACCAAGATCTACCTTTCTGCAAAATTTGTTGTAAATCTATTCAGCGGTTCGGGCTGTAGTCATATTAAAAAAATACAAAATTCCCATAGACCTTGCATGAGGAAAAAGCGTTTCGGGCCCCCTTTTCATCGACCCCCGCTTCATCACTCCAAAACTTTCCAGACAGCAGCTCAACTAAGTTTTACACTGGTTTTTTAAAATGTCACTAAGATTCGTCAATTTGCACCAAAAAAGTTATTATCACAACAAAATATGCTTAGACAATGGGATAAGTTGGTCCTAACTACAAACTGGCTATCGCAGGAAGGATATATATGTGTCGCCAGTAGATAGTTATAGTTACAACCTAGTTTCCATAGGAAATCTCAAAATTCTATTTTGAATAACTTTGGCGCCGGTTGACGAATCCTCGCAAAATTTTCAAAACGAATGGGGCGCTCCGTTCATCTCCTATCCTGAAAGTCTCGGGGTCATTTGTCAAGCGGGGGCTGAGAAAAAGGGGGTCCCAAAACGCGTTTTCCCCATGCATTTTTCCATAGGACCTTTAGTCGCAGCTACAGCCCGAACGGCTGAACAGAATTACGTCAAATATATGTATAGCTAAAGATTAATGGAAGAAGACATGGGTAAATAAGTGTCTAAATACAGTGATGTAATATCTGACGTCATCAGCAGAGGATTGCGGTCGCGTGAAATATAGTTGCCTGCACTAACTATAACGGGGGAATTTCATTGGTTTTTTACGAGTGAAATGTCCAGCTAACTATAACATGTGTGAAACCTATGGTTTTTTAAGTGAATGTATATATATATGTACATATATATATATATATATATATATATATATATATATATATATATATATATATATATGTTATAGTTAGGACCGTGTTTCCATAGGAAATCTGAAAATTCTATTTTGAATAACTTTGGCGCCGGTTGACGAATCCTTGCGAAATTTTTAAAACTAATGGGGCGCTCCGCTCAGCTCCTACCCTGAAAGTCTCGGGGTCATTCGTCAAGCGGGGGCCGAGAAAAAGGGGGTCCCAAAACGCGTTTTCCCCATGCATTTTTCCATAGGACCTTTAGTCGCAGCTACAGCCCGAACGGCTGAACAGAATTACGTCAAATTTGGCAGAGAGGTAGCCATAAGGTCAAGGAAGTGCCTTTTGCAGGTCTGGTGTAAATCTGTTCAGTATTTCCTGAGAAAATAGCATTTAAAAGCATATCAATATCTATACGCGCGCACCGTGCGCGCACTGTGCGCGCACCCTGCCGTGCGCGAGCGCAATTCTGATTGGTTGTTAGATGTCGGTAAACATTCGAATCGGTCGAAACCAGGAAGTGTTGGCCGCCATTTTGTCTCTCGCAGTCTGAGGGGGTGAAAAACAAAGGTGGAGAACGTGAAAAGGGGGCAGAGTGGCCAGTTCATGACCCCCTAGCCTTGGTCAGGGGGTCACAGAAGGACCCCCAAGGGCGAAAAAAACATTTTTTTTTTTTTTTAAATCGCGAGGTGCGCGCACCGAGTGCAGACAGCGCGCGCACGGTGAAAAACCTGAAAAAAAAATATAATAAATACATAACTTAGCATTTAAAAAAACGTACAAATTCACTGAAAAAACCATAGGTTTCACACACGTTATAGTTACGAATTAGCATTTAAAAAACCTTGCAAATTCACTTAAAAAACCATAGGTTTCACACATGTTATAGTTAGCTGGACATTTCACTCGTAAAAAACCAATGAAATTCCCCCGTTATAGTTAGTGCAGGCAACTATAACTCACGCGACCGCAATCCTCTGCTGATGACGTCAGATATTACATCACTGATGACATATGTGTCTTTATGAAAAATAAATATTTGTAATATATGTATAGCTAAAGATTAATGGAAGAAGACATGGGTAAATAAGTGTCTAAATACAGTGATGTAATATCTGACGTCATCAGCAGAGGATTGCGGTCGCGTGAATTATAGTTGCCTGCACTAACTATAACGGGGGAATTTCATTGGTTTTTTACGAGTGAAATGTCCAGCTAACTATAACATGTGTGAAACCTATGGTTTTTTAAGTGAATGTATATATATATATATGTACATATATATATATATATATATATATATATATATGTTATAGTTAGGACCGTGTTTCCATAGGAAATCTGAAAATTCTATTTTGAATAACTTTGGCGCCGGTTGACGAATCCTTGCGAAATTTTTAAAACTAATGGGGCGCTCCGCTCAGCTCCTACCCTGAAAGTCTCGGGGGGATTCGTCAAGCGGGGGCCGAGAAAAAAGGGGGGTCCCAAAACGCGTTTTCCCCCCATGCATTTTCACATAGGACCTTCAGTCGAAGGTACAGCCCGAATGGCTGAACAGAAATACTTGAAATTTGGCAGAGAGGTAGTCCTCAGGTCAGGGATGTGCCTTTTGCATATATGGAGGCAATATGTTCAGTAGTTCCTGAGAAAATTGCAGTTAAAAGCACATACATATCTATAGCCGCGCACCGTACGCGCACCGTACGCGCACGGTGCGCGAGCGTAATTCTGATTGGTGGATTTATGTCAGTCAACATTCGAATCGGTCGAAATCAGGAAGTGTCGGCCGCCATTTTGTGTGTTGTATGGGTGATAGTGAAAAACAAAGGTGGAGAACGTGAAAAGGGGGCAGGGTAGAGAGTTCCTGACCCCCTAGCCTTTGTCAGGGGGTCCCTGAAGGACCCCGAAGGGTGAAAAAAACATTTTATTTTTTTTCAAAAAATCGCGGGGTGCGCGCACCCCCAGCCGCCATTTTGAGTTTTAGAGGTAGAAGAGAGCTAAAAACACAAGTAGAGAACGTGAAAAGGGGGCAGGGTAGACAGTCCCTGACCCCCTAGGCCTTGGGGACCATGAAAGAACTCTTAGGTCTCAAAAAAAAAAAATTAAAAAAAATATCGCACGGTGCGCGCACGGTGGCAAAAAAACCATAAAAAAATAGATTAAAAAATCAAGTATAAGTGTTTAGATGTTGGTTGGCTCTAAAAAGAGCCGTTGCGTTCATTGAGTGTTTTTTGTACCTACAAGTAAGTACCGATGCAGAGTCTAAAGTTCAAGAGGAAGACTCTGTTGCCATCATCTGTGAAATGAACACCGTCTCCTCTATAAATGCCTTGCATGTTGTAACGCAAGTTGTTGTGGTATATAGAACCCATACCATAGTCTCTGAGGAAAGCAGAAACAGACTTATTGACATGCTTTCTTGCTTTGTCAATCTGCGGACAATAATGGTTGGACCAGTTCCACTTTTGCCTTTGGCATATATTAGAATATACAAAGGCAGTTTGTGGAAAAAGTGACATCAATTGCACAAAGGTGTCCTTAACAAGCATTTCCAGACCTACCCCAGTTAAAGTGCCTAGGTCATTTCCACCACAGTGCACAATTATAAGGTCAGGCTGTGGGAGATGTAGAAAGGATTTCACCAAGGGCATTAATTCGTGCCACTTTAACCCTCTCTGACCAATCCATTTAATGTCTACATTTGGCAAAGCAAGGTCTTTGAAAAAACCTCTTTTTTCTGCATACTTTTCATTCCAGAAGACATAGCTATGACCTACAATCCACACTGTGAACATCTTTCAAGGAGATCTGGATGCACTCAGAAGGTGTCTTTCAGTAGAATGGCAATATGAAAAGAAAGATAGTTGTAAAATGGAGGCTTACATACTTTTTTTTTAAAATAAAAATAACTCATTGGCTGTTTCAGAACATTCAACACTAAAAACTAGGCTGCAAGTTTAAATTTTTGAAAAGCATGTTTTGTATTGGTTTAGAAAAATGTGTACCCACAGAACATTACTTTAGATTTGCTGTTAGGTTTGAAAAGTCAAGCACTCTTGCTCTTTGGATTAGAAACATTGTGTGCTGAACTTCTGACCTCTCTGCTCACACCAGTGTTCCATGACCTGTTGCTATGGTAGGAGGTAGAAGTCATGTGGGGGGTAGGGATCATTTGGAAAGGGTTGGAATGTGCAACCAATAGAAATGTGTGTTTCCATTTGAAAAAATGTGGGAAGCACTGTGATTTGAAGTTAACATGTATATGTGTGAAAAAAAGAGAGGGAAACATTGCCATTTACTGGTTCTGCTGAGAGAGGTACAGTTCTGAGATTCTGGCTCTGATAATCTGCTGTGTGAGTGCCACATTTCTTTCTCAACTAACTACTTTTAAAGGTGAGTTATGAATTTGAGAGGGGATGTATGTGGTGCATTTTGATAAAAAAAATGTAAATGAGATTCTTGTTTTAAAGTTGTGTTTTACATTTTATGTTTTGGAAGATATTTAACTGCCATGAACTTGTCAGATAATATGGAGTATGTCTTCAAAATAAGTAAAGGTGTACTGGTATCAACCAGGAATATTGTTTTCTGCCTAGAATCACACCATGAGTCAGTGTGCACAGAGGAATTTGTTGTCAGAGATTTAATTTGTCGTGGTCTGGTTCTGTAAGACTTGCATTCGTAGGAAAGGGGCAGCTTGTTTTCTTGAACTGTGATGGTTTGCACTGTGTGGTATTTCAGATAGCAGTGTGTAACACTAACACATTTAGAAGGCGAGTTATGAATTTGAGAGGGGATGTATGTGGTGCATTTTGATTTAAAAAAATGTAAATGTGATTCTTGTTTTAAAGTTGTGTTTTACATTTTATGTTTTGGAAGATATTTAACTGCCATGAACTTGTCAGATAATATGGAGTATGTCTTCAAAATAAGTAAAGGTGTACTGGTATCACCCAGGAATTCTGTTTTCTGCCTAGAATCACACCATGAGTCTGTGTGCACACAGGAATTTGTTGTCAGAGATTTAATTTGTGGTGGTCTGGTTCTGTAAGAATTGCATTCGTAGGAAAGGGGCAGCTTGTTTTCTTGAACTGTGATGGTTTGCATTCAGCAGAAATCACTATCTCACAAATGAGAGGCAAATCCTAACACATTTGAAAACAACAGGGTAGATTTTCCTTCCACACCTGCCATGGGTGAGGTAGATTCTACATGTTTCAAACTGCAATTCACCCTTACCCAACATGTACTCTTACATACATCTGTGCAGTCTTCATGCAGTTCTGCAAGCGTCAATGCAGATCTCTCTTGCACCTGACAATACACAGTCTCCAAAAGCATGCTCTGAGCACACAGGCAGTTGCTTCTCCTGCACTCCCATGCTATGTATTCAGCACTGTGTGGTATTTCAGATAGCAGTGTGTAACGCTAACACATTCAACGACACCAAGGCTCATTTCCTTTGCTCTAGTCTAATGACTCACCCAGGTTCCACATGCTCATGCTCTCAAGTAGCTGTTAGGACATGTGCTCTTTTCTGCCTCTCTAAACCATAAGGAAAATGTGTCAGACTCTTACAGTAATTATCACTTGCAAAACCACAGCTGAAAATGTGCTTTGAAATTGCCAATGAAAAATCGTTTTCTGCCTAGAATCACACCATGTGTCTGAATGCACACAGGAATTTGTTGTCAGAGATTTAATTTGTGTTGCTCTTGTACTGTAAGACATGCATCCGTAGGAAAAGGGCAGCTTGTTTTCTTGAACTGTGATGGTTTGCATTCAGCAGAAATCACTATCTCACAAATGAGAGGCAAATGCTAACACATTTGAAAACAACAGGGTAGATTTTCCTTCCACACCTGCCATGGGTTAGGTAGATCCTACATGTTCCAAACTGCAATTAACCCTTACCCCACATGTACTCTTACATACATCTGTGCAGTCTTCATGCAGTTCTGCAAGTGTCCATGCAGATCTCTCTTGCACCTGACAATACACAGTGACCAGAAGCACGCTCTTAGTACACAGGCAGTTGCTTCTCCTGCACTCCCATGATAATTATTCAGCACTGTGTGGTATTTCAGATAGTAGTGTGTAAAGCTAATACATTCCACGTCACCAAGGCTCATTTCTTTTGCTCTAGTCTAATCACTCACCCAGGTTCCACATGCTCATGCTCTCAAGTAGCTGTTAGGACACGTGCTCTTTTCTGCCTCTCTAAACTATAAGGAAAATGTGTCAGACTCTTACAGTAATTATCACTTGCAAAACCACAGCTGAAAATGTGCTTTGAAATTGCCAATGAAAAATCGTTTTCTGCCTAGAATCACACCATGAGTCTGTGTGCACACAGGAATTTGTTGTCAGAGATTTAATTTGTGTTGCTCTTGTACTGTAAGACATGCATCCGTAGGAAAGGGGCAGCTTGTTTTCTTGAACTGTGATGGTTTGCATTCAGCAGAAATAACTATCTCACAAACGAGAGGCAAATGCTAACACATTTGAAAACAACAGGGTAGATTTTCCTTCCACACCTGCCATGGGTGAGGTAGATCCTACATGTTCCAAACTGCAATTAACCCTTACCCCACATGTACTCTTACATACATCTGTGCAGTCTTCATGCAGTTCTGCAAGCGTCCATGCAGATCTCTCTTGCACCTGACAGTACACAGTGTCCAGAAGCACGCTCTTAGAACACAGTCAGGTGCTTCTACTGCACTCCCATGCTAAGTATTCAGCACTGTGTGGTATTTCAGATAGTAGTGTGTAAAGCTAATACATTCAACGTCACCAAGGCTCCTTTCTTTTGCTCTAGTCTAATCACTCACCCAGGTTCCACATGCTAATGCTCTCAAGTAGCTGTTAGGACATGTGCTCTTTTCTGCCTCTCTAAACTGCAAGGAAAATGTGTCAGACTCTTACAGTAATTATCACTTGCAAAACCACAGCTGAAAATGTGCTTTGAAATTGCCAATGAAAAATCGTTTTCTGACTAGAATCACACCATGAGTCTGTGTGCACACAGGAATTTGTTGTCAGAGATTTAATTCGTGTTGCTCTTGTACTGTAAGACATGCATCCGTAGGAAAGGGGCAGCTTGTTTTCTTGAACTGTGATGGTTTGCATTCAGCAGAAATCACTATCTCACAAATGAGAGGCAAATGCTAACACATTTGAAAACAACAGGGTAGATTTTCCTTCAGCACCTGCCATGGGTGAGGTAGATCCTACATGTTCCAAACTGCAATTAACCCTTACCCCACATGTACTCTTACATACATCTGTGCAGTCTTCATGCAGTTCTGCAAGCGTCCATGCAGATCTCTCTTGCACCTGACAGTACACAGTGTCCAGAAGCACGCTCTTAGAACACAGTCAGGTGCTTCTCCTGCACTCCCATGCTAAGTATTCAGCACTGTGTGGTATTTCAGATAGTAGTGTGTAAAGCTAATACATTCAACGTCACCAAGGCTCCTTTCTTTTGCTCTAGTCTAATCACTCACCCAGGTTCCACATGCTCATGCTCTCAAGTAGCTGTTAGGACATGTGCTCTTTTCTGCCTCTCTAAACTACAAGGAAAATGTGTCAGACTCTTACAGTAATTATCACATGCAAAACCACAGCAGAAAATGTGCTTTGAAATTGCCAATGAAAAATCGTTTTCTGCCTAGAATCACACCATGAGTCTGTGTGCACACAGGAATTTGTTGTCAGAGATTTAATTCGTGTTGCTCTTGTACTGTAAGACATGCATTCGTAGGAAAGGGGCAGCTTGTTTTCTTGAACTGTGATGGTTTGCATTCAGCAGAAATCACTATCTCACAAATGAGAGGCAAATCCGAACACATTTGAAAACAACAGGGTAGATTTTCCTTCCACACCTGCCATGGGTGAGGTAGATTCTACATGTTTCAAACTGCAATTCGCCCTTACCCAACATGTACTCTTACATACATCTGTGCAGTCTTCATGCAGTTCTGCAAGCGTCAATGCAGATCTCTCTTGCACCTGACAATACACAGTCTCCAAAAGCATGCTCTGAGCACACAGGCAGTTTCTTCTCCTGCACTCCCATGCTATGTATTCAGCACTGTGTGGTATTTCAGATAGCAGTGTGTAACGCTAACACATTCAACGACACCAAGGCTCATTTCCTTTGCTCTAGTCTAATCACTCACCCAGGTTCCACATGCTCATGCTCTCAAGTAGCTGTTAGGACATGTGCTCTTTTCTGCCTTTCTAAACTATAAGGAAAATGTGTCAGACTCTTACAGTAATTATCACTTGCAAAACCACAGCTGAAAATGTGCTTTGAAATTGCCAATGAAAAATCGTTTTCTGCCTAGAATCACACCATGAGTCTGTGTGCACACAGGAATTTGTTGTCAGAGATTTAATTTGTGTTGCTCTTGTACTGTAAGACATGCATCCGTAGAAAAGGAGCAGCTTGTTTTCTTGAACTGTGATGGTTTGCATTCAGCAGAAATCACTATCTCACAAATGAGAGGCAAATGCTAACACATTTGAAAACAACAGGGTAGATTTTCCTTCCACACCTGCCATGGGTGAGGTAGATTCTACATGTTCCAAACTGCAATTAACCCTTACCCCACATGTACTCTTACATACATCTGTGCAGTATTCATGCAGTTCTGCAAGTGTCCATGCAGATCTCTCTTGCACCTGACAATACACAGTGTCCAGAAGCACGCTCTTAGTACACAGGCAGTTGCTTCTCCTGCACTCCCATGCTAAGTATTCAGCACTGTGTGGTATTTCAGATAGTAGTGTGTAAAGCTAATACATTCAACGTCACCAAGGCTCTTTTCTTTTGCTCTAGTCTAATCACTCACCCAGGTTCCACATGCTCATGCTCTCAAGTAGCTGTTAGGACACGTGCTCTTTTCTGCCTCTCTAAACTATAAGGAAAATGTGTCAGACTCTTACAGTAATTATCACATGCAAAACCACAGCAGAAAATGTGCTTTGAAATTGCCAATGAAAAATCGTTTTCTGCCTAGAATCACAACATGAGTCTGTCTGCACACAGGAATTTGTTGTCAGAGATTTAATTTGTGTAGCTTTTATTGTGTAAGACTTGCAGTCGTAGGAAAGGGATAGCTCATATGATATGTTTTGAAAAGCTCATAAAAAATATAGTAATATATATAAATTACATAAAGGTATTTTTTTTTATTTTTTTTCAGGTATTGCTGAACAACACTGAAATAAATTAAAGATGCCTATAAAATCAAGAAAGAGAAAAGAACAGCAACAACATCTATATTTGAAGACAACTGGCCAAAAAAAAATAGTTGAAGAACCTCATGTTGGAAAAAAGAAAAAGCCTTCTGGTAAGCAGACTAAGGATTTTTTTTTAAATATCTTCAAGCAAAGAAAAAATGTAAGAAATATATCCACTGGAAATAGTGTTTCAAGTAGAAAACAAACAGACAATCGACAGAATATACTAAATGCTAATGTACAATCAGAAGTAAGAAAGAATGACTTAAAAAGAAAAATAGGTTTTAAAAACATTCGTAGAAAAATGTTTGAGAGAAGAGTGATGTTCAATCTGCTGAAGGATGTGAAAAAATATAGGAAGAAAGCCAAATTTTATAAGAAAAAGGAAACATATTGAATCAATTGTTGCCAAGGCTTTGGAATTAAAAAGAAAACTATTTATTTTAATTTTGAACAGGATCCGTACATTAGATAAATTAGTGAATTTAATGAAGTCAAAAAGAAAAAGAGAAGTGAAAAAAAAAAACTTTTGTAAAGTGTTCTTAGGAGAATGGAAGCATAGTTCAAGTACTGAACCATTTTGTAATGAAGAGAGTTATCTTCAAAGTAATAGTTTGCTGCATGCAGTTGACACCAGTGGTCGAGCTTATGAAGTTAAGGATGGTTGTGTAATGGAAAAGGAGAAAAATGGTTCCAAGAAATGAGGAAGAAGTGTTAGCTGATGAGGTTATGGGGAGACGTCCTAAAGCCCCAGTGTACACTTGGAATTGTAGTAGTATTTGTACTGTACGACAGGAATCTATTGATAAATTTCGTGATTTTCTAAGAGAATATAGTAAAAAAAAGTGTTAAACAGAAGATTAAGGTGCTTCACAGACTAGATCCATGCAGAGTGAGAGAGAATACTGGTTTGCAAGGACATTCTCTGGCTTGTCTTTCTAGGAAAGTTTGTCAAAGTGTTTTTCACCATTTTAGGATGCTGGCTGTTCATCATACTGAAATGAGAAAGTTTGTGAGAAGATTGTATTTTGCTAAAAGTCCAGCTTTAAAGTTAAATGAGTTGAATAATGCTCTGTTCCGTGGATCTGTAACAGATGTGAAGAAGGTTTGTGAGGATATTGAGTTTTGTTACTTTGGTCCAGAGCAAGAAAGTGCAGGAAATGACACAGTTATTGAAGAAAATGTGGAAGAAAATGTAGAACTCACTGTTAGTAAAACATTTGAAGATCAAATGACAAAATTTACTATCATCTCTAATGAAAGACCAAATATTACTTGTATTTGTTGCCGGAGAAGCCATTATAAAAATCAAACAAGGTATGTTGATCTCTATAAAAAAAAGTGAAAAAGAAAATAATACTAAGTGGATGGATTTTGCTACATATTTATTTCTGGAAAATTGTTTTGATTTGGGTGAATATCACCGTATTTGTAAATACTATTATAACAAGTTAGAAGAAAATAAAATGCCAGCTAGAGCTGTACATAATAATTTAGAATTGGTTGAAATTCCTGCAGAACTTAGTGATTTAAATACGTATGAGTCTATACTCATTCAATGTGTCCATCCTTTTCAGACTATAGTTCGTATGGAGCCCAAAACAGGCAAATTACCTCCTACAGATTTACAAAGAGGTTTAAAAGGAAGAGTTGTCTATTTGCCATTAGATTTGAAAAAAAATATTGAAACAATTGATGCAGATAGTTTGGAAAATGAACCATTAGTTATTCTGGTTAATGGTGTACCTACAAAGAACAAGAAAATTTGGCAGGAGCTGGTGGATGTACGAAAAGTACAAAGAGCAAATTTATATTTGAAAAGAAATAATAAATGGTATGAATCAATTTATATGGAAGAAGATGAAGAAGATTTACTAGGAGACTCAGGAATACCAACTGGGCAAATTGAAAAAGTGGATAAGTAAAAAGAAGAAGAAATTTATGAACATTTCAGCATACATCCTCTTCATTCTAAAGAAGTTATGGGAAACACTATTGATCTCTTTCAGATGAAAAAAGCAAAAGGAACTCCCGTGAGTGTATGGGAGGAGAGCTTGGAAGCTCGTAGTTTTCCCCAGCTGTTTCCTACAGGAAAAGGTGGACGATATGATGAACGTCCAGTACAGATTTCTGCTTCTGAGTATCGGACTACAAGGTTAAATGCAGAAGATCCAAGATTTCGTCAAAGTATTCCTTATTTGTTCCATCTTTTATTTGAAAGTGACTTATCAGCACTATCTTATGCAGTAAATCACATTTTGAAAACTGGAGTACATCTACATAATGTGTCTGCAAAGGATTTTCTGAACAAAGTGCAACGGCGAGATGATCATTTGGAATCATAATTAATTAATCTGATGGCTTGTCAGTGTGGGACTAATGAATATTGGTACCGACGCCATGGAGAATTGAAATGTATGTTACGGAATTTAAGAACTCCTACATGGTTCCTTCCCTTAAGCTGTGCAGAGTACGCTTGGGATGATTTACTGGATTTCCTTCGAGAGGCAAATTCAAATATTGAAAACATCCAATACAAGACAGCAGGAGAATTGTGCTCATTGGATCCGGTTAATGTTTGCAGATATTTCAATCACAGATTTGAGGCTATGATGTCCTTCATCTGCAATAAAAAAAATCCACGTCTTGGAGAAGTTGTGGATCTCTTTTGGAGAAAAGAGTACCAAGCAAGAGGTGCTCCTCATATTCATATGCTGTTGTGGATCAAGGATGCTCCAAAATTTGGAACAGATTCTGATGATGCAGTTTAATCTTTCATTGAAGGATATGCAACATGTGCTATACCTAAAAGCACAGAAGAAAAAAACTTAAAAGAGCAAGTTTTACGTTTCCAAAGTCATCGGTGTGGAAAATACTGTCGAAGAAAGTACAAGAGTAAAGATAAATTCTGCACAAAATGTCGATTTGGATTTCCACGACCTGTTCTTTCAAAAGGAAGAGTAAACAGTTTTATGTCAGCTGTGCGACATACTATTACAAGAAAATCGCCTAAGAATACCTATAACCTAAGAAGAAAAGAAGAGTCAAAATATATAAATGACTACAACCCAGTCATTTTATCCATGTGGAATGCTATTGCTGTTGCTCGGTATGTCACATCTTACATCACTAAATCTGAGAAAACGGAATTGAAAGAAATGTGGGAAGAGATTTCTCACGAGAAGACTGTCAGTAAAAAGCTATACAGTTTCAGTTTAAAGATGTTATCGCATCGAGAAATTGGATCCTACGAATGCTCAGATAGGTTATCATCTGCAAGTCTGTACTCCAAATCCAGAAGAATAATTTGGGTAAGTTTAGGCCTTGCAGGAATGAGAAATCGGGTACTGAAATCTATTCGAGAAATTGAATATTTAGCAGAGTTCAAACCTGAAAGTACAGACATTTTAAGAACAAACATGTTGGACACATATTACCCAAAGAGAAGTCATCATCTTGAGAACATGTATCTCTATGAAGTGCTGCAGAACTACATTTATAAACGGGATGCCACAGAAGAGATCAACAATGGAAAATATAAAGTCATTGGTGAGGAAGGATGTTTGGTAAAACAAACAAAAGGAAGTTTGATTAATCACAGGAAGCTGAGTTGCGACACTACTGACAAGAAGGAATTTTACCACTTAGCACTTTTACAGTTGTTTAAACCATGGCGCTCAGAGGATGAATTTCTTGGACATTTTCAAAGCTATGAAGATTCCTTTAATGCATGCAAAGATACCATCGAATGCAGTACTTTCACAACTTATGTAGAAATGTTAAATGAAGAAATTGAACAAGAAGCAACAATTGCAGCTGAAGTAGCTAGAGACAGTTCTCAAGACAGTCAAAGTTCTGGGACGCTCAGTCAAGATCCCCTAGGATAACCAATCGTAGAAAATGAAGCTGCAATAGCCATGACTGAAGTGGAAACAGCTATGAATCAAGCTCAGGAAGATTTAATAAACTTACCAAGTTTGGAACAGCAACTGAATGATGAACAAAAACAAATTTATGAGGAAGTCACAAAACAAATTATTCATGGATTACTACATGAAAATAAAGAGTGCTCATGCACATCGTTTGAACCAATCAGAATGTATGTGAGTGGACAAGCCGGAACTGGAAAAAGTTTCTTGATTAAAGTAATTAGAAGCTACCTACAGCAAAAAACAGATTCAACTTTGTCTTGTGTTGTTACTGCTCCAACTGGGTTAGCAGCATATAACATAAAAGGAATTACCCTCCATCGTTTGCTAATGTTACCAGTAGAGCATGAGAACAAAATACAATACCACAAGCTAACAGGAGAAGCATGTTTTGAAGTTGCAAGAGTATTGAAAAAAATGAAAGTTCTCATCATTGATGAGGTAAGCATGGTATCAAACTTAATGCTTGCCTTTGTGCATTTAAGAATGCAGCAAATTCTAAAGACAAACTATGACGTGCTATTTGGAGGAAAACATGTTATAGTTTTTGGGGATCTTCTGCAGCTCACTCCAGTTAAAGGACAACCAGTATTTCAAACTCTTACACATGAAGACACGAAAAAGTCGTTAGGAAGTATAGGTAATGTGAATATTTGGACATACTTTGAGTATAAAGAACTCATTACCAATATGCGGCAGGCAAATGATGATGATTATGCAAGTATTCTCAAAGATATCAGAATTAGACTACTCACAGAACATGGCAAAAAAGCTTTACAGAGTCGATTTCTATGTAATTTGTTCCCAACAGAACAAATTGTTCCAGAGAAAATATACAAGAAAATTGCTGGAAAAAATACTGAAATCTGCTTAACGCCAACACTACATGAATGCTCTATATTCAATCAAGAACTTTTGAAATTGGAAAATGAAGAGATTGTCAAACTGGAAGCTGTGGATAAAATACAACATGAAGGAATAACGATTATATTGACAAGCAAATTGACAACTAAATTGGATTCTCTAGAGAAAAACATCTCGAAAACAGCTGGTTTAGAAAAGAATCTTTATGTATGTATGAACTGTCGAGTAATTTTAAGACGTAATTTGGATGTAGAAAAAGGTTTAGTGAATGGAGCTATGGGTAAAGTTGTGGGTTTTGTTAATTACCAGAAAAAAGTTGGAATTGAATTTTTAAAAATAAAATGTGATCAGATTGAAGAGGTTAAAGACATTTGTCGTTGTTCAGTTCGTTTCTTGCTTGTGAAAGACTTATATGTACGTAGGAAGCAGTTTCCATTTTCTCTAGCATATGCTGTAACTATTCACAAATCTCAAGGATTAACTGTAGATAGTGCTTTTGTAAACATTGGATCTACTGTGTTTAAAGAAGGTATGGCATATGTTGCTTTGTCACGAGTAAAATAATTATCTGGTTTATTCATGATAGACTTTGATGATTCAAAAGTTAGTGCTGATGCAAACTGTGTAAAGGAATATAATAGATTAAGAAGAAGCTATGCTCCTCATTTAGGTCAGTATCCTGTGTTTGAAAAACATGTTGTTTGTCGGAAAAGGAGAATTGAGAATATCTGTAATGAGGATGTACAGAAGACAAAACAAAAGGAGAGTGATGTGATTCCAAGCAAAAAGAAAAAGGACAATGTTGAAGAGGTTGTTGGTTGTCATTTTGAAAATAGCTCTGGTGTCAACTGCTACGCTAATGTAGTGCTGAATGTTGTATTTTATCTTGAAAGTTTGCAAGAGCAGATAATACTAAATCATGAAAAAAGATTCTGTTCTCTGCTGAGTTTTCTTTTTGAGAAGCTGAGTAATGATAAAACTAAAATAGAAAGTGCTTCTGATGTTAGAAATCTTTTAGATGTATGTTCTGGGTGTACACAGTTTACTCAAAATGTCCAGCACGATGCACAGGAATTCTTGATGTATATGCTTATGGTACTGGAAGATGAAGGGGTAGAAATAGAAAATATGTTTGGTCTCTCTTATAAATGGGAACATAGTTGTGAAAACTGTTTGAACACATGCAGCTCTAATGTTGATTCTGAAAGGTTCATATATTTAACATTACCAGAGAGTAAATCAGTGACTTTTAGTAAATTAGTTAAAGATGCCAATCACAACATGGAATGTTCTCATTGTAAATCAGACATGTTATCAACGTTATTTTTAAAAAAATATGGACAGTATGTAATTTTAATGATGCAACGTTGTAGAGCTGATGGTACAAAATTGGACACTTTAATAAAGAAGTTTACAGGACATCAATTATCAATATCTGGAAAAACTTTTGTTGCAGTTGCAATCATTTTCCATGATGGACCTTCTATAACTTCTGGTCATTACACAGTTTATCTAAAATGTGAAAAAGGCTGGACACTGTGTAATGATTCTCAATTGATTTTCAAGCAACGTTTGCCTGCAGAATTACCAAATTCCTACTTAATTTTTCTAAAACCAAAATTTTCGATACAAATTGCAGCATCTGAACAAACCATTATTTCGATTTTATTGGATTACCATTGGATATTTCACCAAAAAAGAATTTAAAAATTACCATTTGGCCTCATGGAAAGGTAAAAATTTCTCTTGTGGACTTCTTTGACAGATATTATTTGAATGTATGTGCTTAAGCAACAAGTTTTACAGATGTTATTTATTGCAAATAGTTATTGTTCTAAGATGATATTTTTATTATATATGTTACATTTCTATCAAGGTATGTTTTACTGAGAAGAGATTCAGGGCTTTTTTTAAACAATCTTTCAGATTGTTAATTATTTTGCCCGCTGTTAAGTGATGAATGCAATTGGTTTCACAATTTGCAGTGAAATTCAATATATTCTGAAAACAGCAAAAAAAGGGCAAAAAATTACTTTGTTAAATATGAAAATATGTGTACTGTATTCTAAAATGTATTGTTAAATATTAATACTTTTTTTCTTTTTTTTCAGATCGAGAAAGAAAATTTAGGAAAATTAATCCTTTTTTCTAGCAATTAAAAAAAACCATTTATTTATAATTAAATTATTTTGTTGGTCAGGTAAGTTTGAAATATCTGTATTTCTCACCCCTTCACTTTCATGCTCCCTTTTTTTCACTTCTCCTCACTCTGCTTTTCTCATTCCCCTTCTCTCTGTCGTCTTCATTTACTGCTGTTTCATAACTCCCTCACTCCTTCTCTACTACTCCCTTAGGTTTACTGCCTCCATCACTACTTTTTCAAACATGTATCTCTCCCTGTCTCCATGTGTCTCAGTCATTCTAACTGCCTTACTCCTTCTCAGTTCCTTGCTCTCTGTGTCTGATTCTCTCTCCCTTTGTCTGTCTTACCCTTAATTTCCATTACATCTCTGGGGCAGATTAACAAGGCCTCTGCGCCACCACTACGTCACTTTTCATAACGTACTGGTGGCGCAGGGAGCTCCTTCATATTTACAAGGAGAGGAAAAGCCACCCTGCGTGACTTTTCCTCTCCACATAAATACAGCCACTTCACACGCAGCACTGTGCGTTGAAGGGGCGTTCCATGGGTGTTGTTTTGGGCGTTCCCACGCAACACACAAAGAACTAGACACATCTCCAGGTTTACGAGAAATCGTAACTCTGGAGATGTGTGTGAATGCTAAGCAACTCTAGAGGTGGTGTTGCGAGTCACAACGAGGAGAAATGTTTTTATTTCTCCCCGTTCTTTTCTCTTTTAGTGCGTCCTCCATTCTACAGCACGGATTGAAAGAGGAAAAGGCCTCTTGTGATTGTTTTTGTGCAGGAAAGTGTCCCTTCCTGCACAAGAACAATCTCCCCACCATGCAGGCATCCTTAGCCCATGGTGCAAGAGAGCCTGTGCTGGCGCATGGCTGCAGTTTGTAGGCCTGCACTGGGGAAGCATAGAGATGCGACAAAAAAATCGTATAAAAAATAGAATTAAAAAAAAAGATTAAGTGTTTGGGTGTTGGTTGGCTCTAAAAAGAGCCATTGTGTTAATTGATTGTTTTTTGGTACCTATAAGTAAGTATCGATCCAGTGTCTAAAGATCAAGAGGAAGACTCTGTTCCCTTCATCTGTGAAATGTACTGTTGCTCTTTGGATTAGAAACATTATGTGCTGAACTTCTGACGTCTCTGCACACACAACTGTTACATGATCTAATGCTATGCTAGCAGGCAGAAGTCATGTTGGGGGTATAAATCATTTAGAAAGGGTAAAAATATGCACAAAAAAAAAGTGTGTTTCAATTTAAAAAAAGGTGCAGAACGTGAAAAGGGGGCAGGGTACTGAGTTCCTGACCCCCCTACCTTTTGAAAAGAGGTCCCTGAAGGACCATGAAGGGTGAAAAAAATGTTTATTATATTTAAAAACACAAGGGGTGTGCGCAACGTGCACGCACGGCGGGGAAAAAAAATAAAAATGATGAAAAAAAAAAAAAAATTTAAGATGTAAGGTGGCTCTAAAAAGAGCCGTTGTGTTAATAGAGGGACAGAGGAAGGAAAGAATGGCAAAAATTATAAGGTGGCGCACGTGTGCTGCTGTATCTTGTTATCAATTAGGGGAATGCTGGACTCCCCAAAAGCAAGAAGAGCATAACACGTATTGCACCGTATATGCACCCTCTCAAACAGAGGGTGAATGTCCAGAGGAGCAGAAGAAGGTGAAGCTGCCACCGCAGAGGAAGTGCTCGGCTGAGCTGCCGATGATGTACTCGGCTGAGCTGCTGCGGATGTGCTTGGCTGAGCTGCAGGAGGGTTTTCTCTAGTAGCTCGAGCATAAGTCACAGGATGTACATCCCTAACGTGCCTGATCATAGTGTAGATACTAAAAGAGTACTTCTTCTTAGGATCTCCTCTAGATAAGACACGTCCACAAAGAGTGCAGGTGACTTTGGGAGCATTGACTTTCTTCTGCCCCTGTGGAAATGTAAAATATTGCCAGACAAAAGAATCTTTCTGTTTCCTCTGTCTCTGTCTGACAAGGCTCTCCTGCTCACTCCCAGAAGATGACTGCTGCTCTGCCATTGTAGCACAAAAACAGTTCAGCTCCTTCTCCTAGGGAATCAGAAGTAATAATGAGGGGAATGGGTGTGGTGTTGGAAGTTTCTGGAAATGAATGTACATTAAACCAATGAAAAGTGTTGTTTCTTGATCACATGACTAACCGTGCGCGCACCGTAGGCTTACGGTGCGCGCACGGTACAAGTACGCATGCGCATACGTAAGACGCGCGCATGCACGTACGACGCACGCGCGTAAGCGCGTTCAGGGCACGCGCGCATGCGCGTACGGCGGACCCGCATAAGGAGCACGCGCGCATGCGCAAAAAGAACACGCGCGTATGCGCGTACGGAGCCCGCGCGTACACATCGCAGACGAAGTACGCATGCGTACGTAAATCACGTACGCATGCGCACACGGAGCACGTAGCCATGCAAACTACGTGCGCGCACCGTACTTGTACCGTATTGTGCGCGCACCGTAAGCTTACGGTGCATGCACGGTAAAAATCTCTTAAGAAAAAAAAAACAACAATGTTTAGAGGTTCGTAGAAGATATTAACTATGCTGTTCAACTATATCTAAACATTTTTAAAAAAAGGTGAGCCATTCCATATTGCAGGATACAGTAAATCTATAATTATATACATAGGTAGCATATTGTTAAAAAAATAAATTAAAAAAATAAAAATAAATTCATAAATTAGCATTTAAAAAACCTTGCAAATTCACTGAAAAAACCATAGGTTTCACACATGTTATAGTTAGCTGGACAATTTTTCTCGTAAAAAACCAATGAAATTCCCCTGTTATAGTTAGTTCAGCTAACTATAACTCGCGCGCCCGCAATCCACTGTTGATGACGTCACATATTACATCACTCATGACATGGTCAGTGACATCACTCATGACATCACTGATGACATCTCAAATGACATCACTGATGACATCACTGATGACGTCATCCATGTGATAAATTACCACATCTTCTCACACCCTAACATAACCTTTCAAACACCGACTGAAAATTTCAGAGTTACATTCTCAAAACCATACCTACTCCAATACCAATAACTAGATACTCACTTATTAACTCTTAGGTCTACATCCAACTCCACTCATTCACCTGTACAGTCACTCATACTTACAGTCACTCCATACAAGACTATCATATGCATTTAGATACCTATATAGACACTCACACACCGCCAATCATCCATTGAGGTACTGACACACCTACTCAGTCGTGCAAGTAATTAAACACAGTCCAATTTACTCACCTATACAGTTAAACACACTCAAGTTCACTTACTCATAAAAATAGTACCACATTCTTACGCTCTTATACAATAATTGATACAAGCATACACGCATCCATACAGCCACTCTCACAATCACACTCTCACATATACCCACTTATATACTCTTACACACATATATACTGCCTTTCACATGTGTAGTTAGTCACACATGTACCACTGAGATATACATTCAATCCCTAACTCACCCATACATACACTCATCCAACCATACAGTCCCTCACAGATGCACTCTTAAAACCATGCACCCATAGAATCACCCACTGAAACACATCTATGCACAGAGTAACACACACCCTACCCACACAAACACACAGGCACCCATACAGATACTCAGACAACCAATCAATAACCCATAGAGACACTCATATAGCTAATCACAAAACCATGGAGCCACTTAGACACCAACACACAGACACATACAGACATTTACACAGTTAAGTCACTAGTCTGCAGTAAGATACATTTAATGACTCACTTATAGACTCAGTTACGCACCACAGAAAATCATCCATTTACACACTTGTACACCCACTCATTCTTCAACAGGCCTTTCCCTATATTTATTAAACATATTAAAACTGTTCAGAAACACACATTCACTGGATGATGTCATCAGTGATGTCATCAGTGATGTCATCTGAGATGTCATCAGTGATGTCATGAGTGATGTCACTGACCATGTCATGAGTGATGTAATATGTAACGTCATCAGCAGTGGATTGCGGGCGCGCGAGTTATAGTTAGCTGAACTATCTATAACGGGGGAATTTCATTGGTTTTTTACGAGCAAAATGTCCAGCTAACTATAACATGTGTGAAACCTATGGTTTTTTCAGTGAATTTGCAAGGTTTTTTAAATGCTAATTCCTAACTATAACGGGTGTGAAACCTATGGTTTTTTCAGTGAATATATATATCTATATATATAAAAAATGTAGAAATTCACAGAATTCAGTGAATTTCTAAGTTTTTTTTAAATTCCATTTCCTGGGGGGCGTGGCTACGCGGTGTAGCAAGATGGCTGCTAGCTTAGGTTGCACCCTCCCTGAACGTGTTAATCCGACACACAAATCCGTTCCTCCGAGGCGAGAATCGGCAACCGGAGGTGCCGCTGAGTGCAACAACCCCAAACTCGAGTTCGGTGGGACCCGGGAGCCAAAGTTAGCGCCGCGGCTGGCTGCGGCCTTCTCCAGTGTGGAAGCCGAGACCTGGAGTGGTGGCCGAGCCTGGTGGTGCGCGAGTGGCAGACGGCAAGATTCGGTCACGGACCCCGGCACCCAAGTAGGCGCTGTGTGGCAGAGATCATAACCACTAGAAAGAGAGGCTGTACCTGACGATGTCCTGCAGTCGACGGACCCCGGAAAAGCAGCTACGGTACCAGTACAAGTAGGGGGGCGGTGACGACGAAGAGGTGCGGACTGCTGCGGTGGAGAGGCCACGAATTAGTACAGGACCCCGGGAGGCTGTGGTGCCCTCGCGCCGTACTAAACCCAGAAGAGGGCCCGATATCGAGCGGTGCGGGATCGGGGGGGGTACGTCCCACGAAGACCAGACCTGACGTGGCTGATCCTGGTACACAAGAAGTGGACAGCGGAGGAGCACATACCTCAGGCATCGACCCGAAAAAGAAGGCCTGCTAGATGACCGGTGGCCTGATATAACTTCTTCCCCCCCGCACCCCGCTGGACACACTGAGGGGTTTCCCCCCTCCCCCCCACCCGCTCCCTACGCTGCGAACTTGCTGAGTGTGCGAGCTCCCACTGGGCTTGAAGTACTTGCACGCAGCGGTGCATCCTATGGGAGCGGCCACCACTAAGAAGCCTATGATCCTGTACCGCCCTGGGGTGCTGCAGCCTCTCTCTGAAGCTCTAGATGGACCACACTCCACGGCCGTGGCCCGCAGATGGGAGGTGAGGCGCCGGGATTTGGACATCACAAAAGGGGGTTTTGAGACCTGGAGCGGAACTGACGCCTCTGCTGATGACATATGTGTCTTTATGAAAAAAAAATATTTGTAATATATGTATAGCTAAAATTTAATGGAAGAAGACATGGGCAAATAAGTGTCTAAATACAGTTTTAGCATCAGCAGAGGATTGCGGTCGCGTGAGTTATAGTTGCCTGCACTAACTATAACGGGGGAATTTCATTGTTTTTTTACGAGTGAAATGTACAGCTAACTATAACTTGTGTGAAACCTATGGTTTTTTCAGTGAATATATATATATATATATATGCCAACAATTTCCTCCTCAAAGAAAAATAGGGTCGCACTCCAGTTCGTGAATATTGAGTGAATTTATTCACAAGTCAGCCACAACGACAGACACACAGGTCCCAACCAACGCGTTTCGGTATACACACGATACCTTGTTCACGGTCAATTGTTTTACTCTGAGTAACTCAAATTTAAACTTTTAAAAAAAAACTTTACAAAAGGAAATGGATATACCTCATTTCCTGTTCAGAACAGGGCTTACTCCTCAGACTGATGGGAGTTGTAGTCCCTTTAATTTACGACTTTGCATGATAATGAGAAGATAAGAGACAAGCATTGAAATAAACAAGCATTGGTTGAAATGGATACAAAAACTTGATAGATGAAGAGGAGAGTAGGTATCTACTTGTAGATTTCCCCAAACTGGCAACAATATATTTTCTCCCGAAAATACACAAAAATCGACAAGACCCACCGGGAAGACCAATCCTTTCAGCAAAGGGCTCCTTACTAGAACCAATGGCAAACTACATTGACTTCTTCCTGATTCCTTATGTAGCCAACCTAGGCTCATATATAAAGGACACAACAGACCTACTATTAAATTTTTACAAACAATAACTTGGCAAAATACATATCATCTAATAACAATGGATGTAATTGGACTGTACACCAATATTGACAACGCCCTGGGTCTGAATGCTGTCAGCTACTTCCTACAGGAAAGAAACATTCATTATAAGAATCATAATGAAATGTTACTAGATATGATCTCAACGTGCCTTACATGTAACATCTTTTTGTTCGGTGAAGATCTTTTCCGACAAAAGAACGGAGCGGCGATGGGCTTTGCCTTTAGCCCAAGCTATGCCTGCTTAACAATGGGCTGGTGTAAGGAAAAAGTTGCATGGAATACCCAAAATGAGAAATATACCAAACAGATTGTCAGCTGGACTCGTTGTATAGACGATCTTTTTATTATTTGGAACGGGGAGGTGGAGGACTTCCAGGATTATTTTCAAATACTAAACACCAGCATAAACGATTTGAAAGAGTGACCTTCCTGGACATGGAAATTTATGTGAAAAATAATCAACTGGAAACAACACTTCACCGTAAAACAACAGCTACAAATGCAACTTTGGAAGCAACAAGCTTCCACCAACCTTCTCTAATAACCAGCATACCGTATGGAGAATTTCTACGGTTAAGACGAATATGCAGTGAAGAAGGGGAATGGAGAAGACATAGTGCTGGGACAATAAAGAGATTCAAAGCCAGGAAATACAATGAAAAGATAGTTAATCGATGCTGGAACAGAGCCAACGAGAGCCCCAGAAATGAGTGTTTGAAACCAAAAGGAGTAGAACAACAACCAGAAATGGAACCCATCAGACTAATAATGGATTTCTCGTTGGAATCAAAGGAAGTAGCTGGCATCATAAAAAAGAACTGGAAAATTCTACAGCTGGATGGCACAATTGGTGAAAGAATGGGAACCCAACCAACAATAACATATCGGAGAGCGACCAATTTAAAAGACTGGCTTGTACACAGCCATTTTAAAGCTAAACAACTAAAGGAAACATGGCTCAAAACCAAAGGATTCATCAAATGCCACAACTGTAAAGTGTGCCAAATTGCGCAACCAACAATGGAAACGACAATGGCCAATGAGAAAGTCTGGCAACTAAGGGATTTGATATCATGCAAAAGCCAATACACCATATACATCATCGAGTGCCCATGCAAGTTGAAATATGTGGGAAGCACCATATGCGAATTGAAAAAAAGAATTTTAGAACATGTCCGTGCGACAAAGAATAAAGACAAGATCGCGGGGGTATCTGTACGCCCCCCCTGGTGGACACCGATATCGCCATGTCCCCCTGACCCTTGACGGTTCCGGGCACCTTTTGGAATGACTACATATGGACGTTCAGTTCCCTTGGCCCCCCCCCCCCCGTCCCCAGCCTCCCGGTACTCCTTCCTTTCGTGTGCTGCTTAATGGTCTGACCTGGAGTTCCCCGGAGGAAGCCTGACCTGCGCCGTTTGTCTTTATGCCTCGCCTTTTGTTTTTCTTTTAGTTTTCTGTGTTTGTTTGATCTAAGTCTCCTGTGCCTCTAGAACTATCCGGACTCACTACGGGGCCGACCCCCGGGAACCGACTGCAGCTTTGATAAATGTATATTTCATTCTGTACTTAGCGGCCGGCCCTGGTGGTTGTAGGCCCGTGCTTGTAATCGAATTATTGTTCAATAAAAACTTTAAAAAAAAAAAAAAAAAAAAAAAAAAAAAAAAGAATAAAGACAAGAATAACGCAGTGGCAAAGCACATGGAACTTCACCACAATAGCAATTGGAAATCCCTGAAATTTTATGGAATCGAGACCATTTCTATTTCGTCACGTGGAGGTAACAGGGAGAAAATGTTACGCCAACAGGAATCCCGTCACATTTTAAATTTCAGGAGCTTGACACCACACGGTCTAAATCAATCGGAAGAATTATATATACACATTTGATTTAAAGCAACCAAACAGCGAATTGTATAAGATTGCATGAACAGCAATGTTAAACAGAAGGTTGAATTTCTAACCTCAACATGGGTAGAGACACTCCACTGGAGGATTTCAAAAAATAAAATAGCCCCACTGAAGGGTCAAGACATGGAACTTTTCAACCCGTAAGAATTGCACTCTGCACTAAACCCTTATAACCAAAGTGGAAGGGTTTTCTTTTTATATTGGACTACAAACTTGGAAAGAATCTGTTATTAGGACTGTATAAAACATTTAAATGCTGAAAAACGAATGTGTAAATATTTCACCTTGGTTTAAACTATGGTATGAATTATAATTTTGGCGTCCAATCGACCTGAAACTTTATTATTGTTTAATGGATTATCCATTTCAACCAATGCTTGTTTATTTCAATGCTTGTCTCTTATCTTCTCATTATGTAAATGTTGTAGACTTGTAAAGCGCACAGCTGCCCCAGCAACGGGGCGTCCCGGCGCTGTAGACCGCTGGGGAACCCGTCCTGGCTATCCCTGTGAGATGGTCCCTTTCTGGGTATCTCCAAGGTGAAACCAGGCATCCCCGGCGTCTGTGGGGGGCCGTTGTAGAGATGAGGCAAGCTTAATGCCCAGAGTTGCCGAGTGTGTTCCTGGTTAGAATAGGTACCGAGGCGAGAATTATCGAGTCCGTTTTGACCCTGGTCCACGACCCTGCCGCGTCGGGAATTGAACCCTGGTCCCTGGCCGATTCTCTGCTTACGGGTCTGCCGCCTCTAACCAGTGAGCCACACTGCAAAGTCGTAAATTAAAGGGACTACAACTCCCATCAGTCTGAGGAGTAAGCCCTGTTCTGAACAGGAAATGAGGTATATCCATTTCCTTTTGTAAAGTTTTTTTTGAAAAGTTTAAATTTGAGTTACTCAGAGTAAAACAATTGACCGTGAACAAGGTATCGTGTGTATACCGAAACGCGTTGGTTGGGACCTGTGTGTCTGTCGTTGTGGCTGACTTATGAATAAATTCACTCAATATTCACGAACTGGAGTGCGACCCTATTTTTCTTTGAGGAGGAAATTGTTGGCATGTTTAGCGGTTTTTGGTTCAAACCGCGAGGATAACGCACCTTTTTGAAGCGCCGTACACCCGGACCTCTGAACCGCTGTGGGATAGCATATATATATATCCAACATTATTTCCTCACAGAAATATGATGGCTCCAGTGCACAAAAGATTTCAAGCACTTTATTTCAAACTCTGGAGACAGGCTGGCAGTTCATCTTTAGTCACTTGCCATAACTCCTTACGCGTTTCAGCTTTTCCTTAAACCTTGATCACAGGAAGGCAATCATCAAACTATCGCAAAATGTCACATGCTTTTCCAGCATAGGTAAGACTACCTGATTGGATGTAGTCTACCAATTACTGTGTCCGTGTTTGATGAGCACATTTTCGAATTTTTAAAGAGAGATTTCAATAAACTGCGTACTTGTTGAATTATTAGATATTTGAAAAACTGCAGTTCTTAGTGTTATTAATGCTGTAGGAAAATGTGCAAAATAAAACAGTGCAATGAACTTGCCTTGTGCATTTTCAGACTCCGAGTGTGTGCTTTATTTCCTTGAACACCAACCAGCAGAATACATTATTCCACAGGCATCCCTTGCCGGCCTCCTGTTACAATTTCTCCTGGGCAAAGATCCCGTTTTATTTTGTGAAAGGGGGCAGGCGGGTCAGGCTCCTTCCATAAATCCAGACACAATTTCCTCGTTTGTAGAGCCCCAGACCCACGCAGGGCGGCTTCATCAAACAGGAACGAAGAATCCTGTTATTAATCCAAAATTATTTCCTCATAGAAATATGACGGCTCCAGTGCACAAAAGATTTCAAGCACTTTATTTCAAACTCTGGAGACAGGCTGGCAGTCCATCTTTAGTCACTTGCCATAACTCCTTACGTGTTTCAGCTTTTCCTTAAGCCTTGATCACAGGAAGGCAATCATCAAACTAATGCAAAATGCCACATGCTTTATATATATATATATATATATATATATATATATATATATATATATATATATATATATATATATATATATATATATACATTCGTAGCATGGGTTCATACAAGTTCTTTTTCGAGTCACAAGATGTTGCTGCGACTCGTGACTCCTCTCAGTGTACATTGTGCAAGGGCAGACTCCATGTTGTTTTGCTTAGAACTCACAGATGCGCCTAAGTGAGGTGATAGCCACAAGGAAAGCCACTATCCAGGAAAGAAATGGCAGAGGGCATGATTGCATAGGCTCAAGTGGGCAGGACCATAAGTTTGGTTAAGGACTCTGTTGAGGTTCCAGATTGAAGCAGGAGGTATTCTTGGGAGTATGACACTTTCGAGACCCTCCAGAAATGCTTTAACTACTGGCACCCTGAACAAAAATGAGAGCTATCTGTGTGCATGTAAGTGGAAACTGCTGTTAAGCTGACATAAACTGATGTGTAGTCAAAGCTCGTCTTCTGAAGTTGCAAAATGTATGCCACAATCTCCTGCCCTGTGGGGTTTAAGGGATCAGATGGGTTTGAAATGCAGTAGTGGATGAACATTTTCAATTTGGCTTCATAGCAGGCATATACTGTGGGCCGTCGGGCCTCCTTCAGGGTGGACATACATTCGGGTGGGAGGCAGAAGTTCCTTGGGAAGGAATTCTAGCTCATGGGCTTGAAGATGTCTCCTGCTGAGCAGGTCCACAAAGCTGTTGGCTATTCCTAGTAGAAGCTCTGCTAGGAGGTGACTGTGGAAGCAAAGGAGCCAATGCTGTGTGCCGCCCTGTTTCTGGATGTAATACATCACTGTCATCATCTCTGTTCTGATCAGGACTACCTTGGGCAAACAAATTGCAGAAAGTCGTTGAGAGCTAGCTGAAAGCCCATCTCTTCCAAGTAATTAGTGTGGCAGTACTGATACTGAGTCAGCCACTGTCCTCGTAATCTGTACTGTATGAGATGCATGCCCCAGTCTGTGAGAGAGGAGTCTGTGGTAATGGTCAAATGCGGAACAGGGTCTGCCAAACAGCTGCCTTGCACCAGATTGGCGATTGACCACTACTGCAGAGAGTGGTGCACCTTGGCCTGAATCAACACTGGATTTTCCCCATTGACCCCTCTACTTGTAATCATTGGACTGCCAGACACTCTTAAAGAGGACGCATGGCAACCTTGCAAGGGAAACGAATGCAATGCAAGACGTAATCATTCTCAAAATACACATGACTGTGTGAACTGTGATCTGACAGTTGGGCTGAAAAAGAGGCAGCAGGTGCTGAAAAGCTAAGACCCTATTCTCATTTTGTATGATATGCAAAACCACTAGAGGGAATAAGGAGGAAGAAGAGACCACTAAGTTCTATCTCCAAATCACATAAAAAACACACGAAGATGCTGGCGGTCTGGAGGGACATAAGGCTATCCAGGGGTTATTACCACTGGAGATGTTCGTGAGAATGGCCAGATACTGCAATTAAAAGGATGGAAACCCTAACCCACTATGCATAAATGTATGGGTGAAAACTACCTCTTTACTGACTTAAAGGAATGTATTCCTGTCTCCAAGTGATAAGAACGCAGAGTAAGAGCTCATCACAGTATTGGTGTAAAGTTATCCCTATTTCATACTCTTAAAGTGGGTGCAAAGACATTAATCAGGACTGAGAGAGTCACTCTGCCAAAACTAAGTAAAAAAATAAGAAAATAAGGTTAAAGATACGACCATTAGTGATGGGAATTGCAAGCATCGACCAGTGTCGGGCAAACTAAGGATGGGTCATGTGCTCCAGCTCGAAGCCTCAAAGTTAGAGCAATGACGCTTTTGAAAATACGTTGTCTTGACTTGTACCCCGCCAGGTCGAGGAGATATAGTTTAAACGCGTAACTCAATACATTGCACTCTGCAACACACACCCATATTGATGCCTTTCTACCTCACAAGATTTACCCCAGGTGTACCATCAATTTTAGTGATCCTCTGTTTTACAGAGGTTTGTAGCCCACACCACTGGTCGCTGTCAGTGGTGCAGGAAGAGACCCTATTATGAAGAAACCCACCTCAGGGTGGGTGAGAGAGTGTGTCCTTTAAATAGCAATAACTTGCTATGCTTTGCCAGTGAACATATTCAGGATTGATCCGAGGAAGGACTATATCTGAAGGTGTTGCAAGTATGGCCTGGTAGCCTTTATAGTAAAGCCTAATGCATGACGCAAGAACACCGCCACTTGCATGCGTGATTGACACTGCCGCCTGCTGCTGCTCTTGTTCAGCTAATCATCTAGGTATGAAGAGACAAGCTTTCCCTCGTTGCCGAGATGCGCCGACACTTCTGCCAGACACTCTGTGGACACCCTGGGGCTATGGTGACCCCGAAGTGGAGTACCTTGACTTGGTAGTGATGTCCACATACCACAAAACTAAGGAACTTTTGATGGGCGGGTGGATTAGAATATGGAAGCAGGCATTCTTGCAACAGAGTGCAGTTATGAAATCTCCTTGCAAAGGAAGGTGGATGATGACCTGAAGGGCTCTCATTCGGAAATGTTCTCATATGATGAAACGATTGAGGGGGCCTAAGACCAAAGATGTGGACTGGGTGAGCATCCTTTTTGGGTATGAGGAAGTACAGCAGGTATAACCCTGCTCCTTGATGTTGCAGGTGTGTGGCCTCTATGGCCCCTTTTGCAGAAGTGCATGCACCTCTTCTTCAAGAAAAGAGAGATGCTTGTTGTGGAAGCTGAGGCTGTGTGATCATGGTGGGATGTTGGGAAGGGTAGAATGCAGTCCAAGGCAATAGATGTGCTGTATAATGTGTAGTACCCATCTGTCTGATGTGATTTCCTGCCAGTATTGGAGGACATTGCATAATCTCCCTCCGACAGGTGATATGTGATATGGGGGATGCATGGCACATCACTGTTTGGCAGAGGCAGGCCCCTTGTTGGAGCGTCCTTTGCCTCTACCTCTAATGTCCCCTCTGTAGGATCCCTACTGTATCCCCCTGCTGGCTTTATCTGTCATCTCATCAACAAGTGGCTCAAAAAGGTGCTGCCTGTCAAATGGGAGGTTAATGAGATAGCAGCTGAAGCTCTGGTTTAAAATCAGAGCCACGAAGTTAGGCATGGCATCTAAGCTGGTGTTAAATCCCCTTGAGCCAGTGTTGGCAGAATAAAAGTTGGAATTGGAGAGGATTATGGCCTCAGACACTATCTACCCTTATGTCCAGAACTGTCCCAGGAGGTGTTTAAGGAGTTCATCCATCTCCTGCCACTGTGCCATTCATATCTAGATAGGAGAGAGACAGAATAAGCTATTCACCAATGGGTACCTGCTCCCACCGTCACCCTGTTGCCCAGAGCATGTATATTTTTACTCTCCTTATCTGGTGGAAGGACATTACCAGTGGATTGAGTGGAGGCAAACGTGTGAGCAGTGTGGATCACTAGCAAATCTGGTGAGACCTGACCCCTAATGTACACAGGGTAACTGAGGGAGGATTTATACTTGTTTCCACTCTGAGAATGACTACTTTGGCCTTGACGGCCACTCTGAAATTATTAGGGGCTTACTTTAACATTTCTTTAAGTATAGGGAGGTAGTGGATTGAGCGCTCATACTTCGAGAGTGGCTCCATTTGAAAATCGTTCTCCTCTAGTATTAAATACATGTCAACTTAAGTAAGTTTCCTCTAGCAAGGAATAGGCTCCGATGATGGAGGTAACTTGGTAGTCATCATGCGTGAATGAAGAGGCGCTGTTGCATAGTGTTTAACTTTTGTTGTAACCTCACCAAGGTTTGGGTCTCGACATCCTCCCTCATAGGTGTTGTTGGAGACTTGTGTCTTACCTTTTCCTTGAGACTTCAATGAGATTTCGGAGCAGATTGTAGCATTGGTGCCGAAGTCGGTTTGGCGTCGAGGAAGGCTCAGATGTCGATGATGGCTTGGTTGCCAATGTAGGCTTCAGAATGGGCATAGCTTTCTGTATTGAAGGAAGCATGGGCGCCGTTGAGGGCTCTGGAGCAGAGAACCGCTTTGGTTTGAGATTGTCAATAGCCTCGTTGGGAGGCTTGATAACCTCTGAATGCTTCTCTTGGTGGGGACCAGAGCAAGAAGGCTCATTGCTCATGGGTGGGTTTACCTTGACTGCCTGCCATGACCCAAGGGGCAGCCTTCAGCACCGGGTGAAATTTGTCTGGCTGGTCATCTTCAGATTCGCCCAGCAATAACGGGTCCAAGCTGAGCGACCGTTGCCTCAAGGGTGAACCTCGAGGGACCAGCTTCCTCTTGTTGAGGGGGCTCTTCCTCCCTAAAGTTGTCCTGGATGTCAGACAGGTCCTGTTGCTGCATGGAGCTATGTGCCCAGCAGCATATACTCTTATACTGAAGCATTTTCTTCAACCAGAGGATGTGGCACGAGAAGCAGATGGTGTTGTCATGGTCAGAGGAGAGATAAAGATTGCACACCTCATGTTTCTCAGTCCAAGGATATTTTGAATGGGATGCAGCAAAATTTTGGAATGGTGGTGTTAGCACCAGAGTAGTTATAGTTAGGCCGGACTTTCAATAGGAAAGGCATTGTTGTTTTCTTAGTAACTTTCAACCAATTCCACAAATCTGCATGAAACGTTTCAAAAAATGAATATATACATTTTTACTCCTTCATGGAAAGTGTTGTACTCCTCTGTCAAACAAGGGCCAAGAAAAAGAGGGGGAGGGGTCCCAAAACACTGATTTCTCAATTTAATTCCAACAGGAAAGTTTGCTGTCCCGATGCCCAATTTACAAAAGTAATAGACAGTTATGTCTGTTAGACATTTCTGGTGACAGGGATATATATAGTGCTTGTTGGTCATCCAAAATCACATGATATCCTAATGCAGTTTATACAGATACTTGGTTGCGTGGCGATCATGCAGCAATTCATGTGGTAACTTTTAATAAATGAAAGACGGGTACGAAGGAAACACATGAATTTCTGAAATAGAGCTTATTTGTACAACTCTGAATTTGGAGCTACTCATACTATTGTATGATTGAGGGAGCAGTTTGAAAAATGTTTTCTTCTTGCACACTGACTTACAATTGGAAGTGAAAAATGGAGAGAAATTCAATTGATAATCCATTTTCTACTATTTGGTGTGATCTGTGTGAATCCCATCATGTTTTTTTCTTCTCTAGAATGCCATCAAACCACAAACTTTGGCCAAAAGCACACATTTTCCTCACATTTCTGTAATGGAAAGTTCGTGAATCAGCGGGGATCAATTCCTATCATTTAGCCTTCACACACTTCTCGCCTAATGGTTTTGATAGGACTGGATGCAAACTGTGATCATATGAAGTCAATGTGATAGAGATACTGCTGGAAAGGGGAACACTGTCCCCTTTCCATGCATACCTGCCCCGCACTGATCTGCGATCCTGTTCAGTGTTATGATCCCCACCCTCCCCGAGCACTGATAAATGTGAAAGCAGTTAGGTTCAAGTGGGCTGACTGCTTTTACTTTTGTCACTGTGACTTCAACGCATTGTGTGCATCGCAGTGAAAAAACAAAAAATGAAATTCAGAACACAAGAGATTCTGACTTTCTTTTTTTTTTTTTTTAAAGAAAATCCTTTTGCTTCTTGCACTTGAGAGATTTTGACTGTTAGTGCGGTGGATGAACCATTCACGTCCATCACACTACATAAGTAATGTGGTGGACATTAATGGTTTGCCCATCACATTTAGGCGGGTCAAAGACTCAAGCATGTTTTTAAACAATCCGAATGGCACTGGAGGACTTGAAGAAATATTTATCCTCAAATAACAAGTTTCTATATATCAAAGCTAGGAGACAATACAATGCGACAGTCCGTACAGCTAGAACTGGTTACTACTCTAATCGCATTATGGATTGCATCTAACACCACTAAAGAGACCTTTAAAGTTGTCAAAAAACGTATCCAAGCCTAGCTACATGCAAATGGCAATCCCTACCGCCAAGATCCTGTGTAAAGAATTAGTAGATTATTCTCCACCCAAATCGAAAATATATATATTTCCTTCCCATCGGCTGAACCTGAAGATCCACCTAATGACAGTACTACAGTAAGTGCAGCACTTAATACAGAGATATCTATGTCTGCTTTCACTCTTTTAACTACTTGCTCTCAATTAGCCAAAATCCCTGCCATCAAATTAGGTTTTCTGCTTGATCCCTGTCCTCTCAAAGATTTTCCAAATCTTTCAAGATCTCTTAGTACTCATCATACTGAACTACTCCCTCAACATTGGCCTAGTCCCTTTTGCATGGAATCATGCTATTGTAACCCCACTATTGACGCAACCCACATATTCTTTCTTACACCCCTCTTTTTCCAAGTTTACAGTCAGCGATCAATGAACAGTTTCCATCCTTTCTCGAAAATCATGGACATCTAGAGCAGCGGTTTTCCAAACACATTCCCAGGGGGTCCACAGGCAGCAATTTTAAAAGCAAGGCAAAGTTCCTAGTATAACCAACAGTTTCCGGGTAACAATAAAAGTGTCAGATAACTCCGGTGATTAATGTACCTGCTGGAGAGAGATGAGAGTTTTGTTAAGTGGCAGCTTTGACTCATCTATGGTAGCGCAGATGGTTAATATGTCTGCTGCAAAGATTGAGTACCATGCATTTTAAAGAACAGTATTTTATGTGCATAGCTCAGTGTGGGTTACTACTTTTGTCACAGAGATTCTTGTTACAGTGCAGTTCATGAGTTACAATTGTAATCTAGCACAATGAGCTATGAACTGCCATCAAAGAGCTGCATACAAGTACGTTATGTTTTTGCCTCAGTCTTTTAATATCCTGATGCTGCTAAAAAGGTTTTGTTTGGGTAGAAATAGATTCTTATTATTAAAGTCAACACTAACCACTGTGTTATGTTCTGAATACTGAGTTTGCACTTCTCCAGACCAAGCACTCTTAAAAATGCCTACCAGTATGAATGGCATGTGAATCCTACACCTTGAGGTCCCCGTTGCCTTATGTAACATTTTCTGTACACTGATTTACACATGTGTGATTCATTGTTTCTGTATGTGACTGATGTAAAGTGCTCCGACATCCTACACTGCTAGAAGAGGTGCTATAAAACAAATGAAATACATGTGAGAGGGGGGCTATGGAGAGATGAGAGGCAGTGTTGGGAGTTGATAGTGAGGAAATCATTGAAGAGCCCCAACAAAGATTGTTATATCCTGGTGCACAGTAAGGTCATCATTTACTATGCTTTAAAGGCTAATGCAATTGAATATATAATGACAAATGTGCTGTAGAATGCACCATTTTTTCCCAAATTTTCTTGGGGGGAGAGCCCCCAAAGCCTGCTTTTGCATATTTTTTCAATATAAAATATTAACGACTTTATTAATTAGAGTATTTGTTTGGTGTGTACTTGTTTGTGTATTGTTTGCGAAGCACTATTTTAATGTTTTCAATTTAAATTGTACAAATTGCTTGGGGGTTCCCGGCTTCCAGTAGTGACTCAGTGGGGGTCCTCAGGAGTCAAAAGGTTGGGAACACTGATCTAGATGAAGCACAAGCCAACTCCAGACCTTTCACTGAACAAGGTAATTTGTGCTTGCTGCACTCAACGATCTCTGCAGCATGCTTGACAGAGGCAAATCAGGGGCAATTGTACTCCTTTAAAACTCTCTACAGCATTCAATATGGTCTATCACTCTCACCTCCTAATATGACTTCAGGGGATGGGGTGAGACGTAGCCCTGCTTGGAATGGTTTTCTTCCTTTCTTGAAGGATTTTCCCAAGAAGAAGCCTTTTTATCATATCAATCCTCCTTTCACCCAGTACTTTATAGCATTTCACAGAGCTCAGCCTGGAGCCGTAAACTATTTAACCTCTACGTAGGCACACTTGCACATCTGCTTGGAATTTATGGAGTAGGCTTTTACTGCTTTGCTAATGACACTTACTTTTTTTTCTCTTTTGGTACGAATACCACCACACAATTTTTACGTGATCGTTTGAGAGGCTCTGACATCCATTCTTGGCTAAGCACCAATCAACGTAAGCTCAATCCTTCTAAAACAGAAGTTTTCTCTCTAGGGAATTCCTCTGCTAATTTTGAGACCCGGTTGCATTCATGTATGAATGACGCCCCTACTCCAGTTTCTCATGCTGTTCAATCAGCATTTAAGCTTGCTTCAACAAATTTCTAAATTACTGGCTGTGTGTTTATTGCTTTTGCATTTCGTAGGCAAAATAATTCCCCGTCTTCCCAGAAACCCGTAGTCTTGGCACTCATTTCCTCCAGAGTGGACTACTGTAAAGCGGTCTACCTAGGGCTTTCCCCCTAATTGACAAATCAGCTACAGCGGATTCAAAATATTGCAATACACCTTAGTAGCATGCCTTATTTTAAGTCTTTCTTGATCTAATCACACATTGCATTATCTCCACTCTCTTCACTGGTTTCCTATACATAGATGCATTATCTTCAATATCATATGCATCTTTCACATGGTGTTGCAACACATCAGATCTCAATTTATCAACAAGCAACTGGAAAACTATGAACCAATGCGCACCCACCGATCAGCAAATGGCAATCTTAGGACAATGTAACAAATTAAAAGATTCATATGTGGTGGAATATTGTTCAGGTTTATAGTTCCTAAAATCTGGAACGCCTTACTGATTTTTATTCAGTAACCCAAATGTCATCTTGTGTTCAGGAAAGCTATTAAAACATGGTTATTCATCTGCTCCACCACATATAAGCTGAATCCACCAGCAATTGAATAGGAACTGGGATACCTCTGAGAGGTCATGTACTGCACTATATCAAATTGCATAATCAATTTATTCAACAAAGTCTACAAAGGCATCATCCCTGAGCACAGAGTGATTTTGGGCACTATCACTTTCAAGACCTTCCACAAGGAATAGCACTTTGTACAAATCAATCCCCATTAAGAACGGCATCGTTGTTAATTGCTAGGTTCTGCTGGCAGACTTCTCACAGGACAGAACTTCGAGTTTTGATGCCACAGGTCTCCCAAAAAACGGTGACTAAGCCACATGTATTTTTCAGGATCATGCAAGTTATGCCACAGGTCTCCCCAAAAACAATGCAAATATTTTACAATAAGCCGGTCTGAAGGCTGAAAACTATGAGGTGAAGCAAAATTATAAAACTATACACGTGAAGAAAAGTAAGCTCACCTCAGGTAGATTCAATATTCTTCGGTAGTCCGTACTGCGTGCTAGAATGGTGACCCGAATTCTTCCATCCTAAATTTAGAAAACAAATGTTTAGCAAATTTGTTTGGTTTCCATCTTGCATGTTGAATGCAAATTCACTCTGTCGGTCAAAAATGGAGATAAAATGGATAACACCAGTTTACAAGAAATCTCTGCACACTAGTAAAGAACATTTCTTTTCATGAGAAATTCATCTTCCCTACATTTGTGGGACTCACAGCAAGCAGAAAAGGGTGACTAAGCCACGTGTATTTTTCAGGATCATGCAAGTTATCTGACTATTGACACAAAACATCAAAAGAAAGCATAGGGTAGAAATATGTGGATGTAAAGATATGTGATCTATGTATAAGATCAAAATGTATATGTAAAACTAAAGTGCAACAGCAAGAATATATTGGTCATACAAAGGGTGAGATCTCTTCTTTAAGGTGATAAAGTGAATGTAAGAAATTGGGTTTAGGATTGAGGGGGTGAGCCACAAAAGTCCCAAAATTAACCTGTGCTTAACCCTCTGGTAGCTTGGCACAAAAACAGTCAGGCATAACTTAGAGGAGGTGTGTTAAGTATTTATGCAGAACACACACAATAATACAACACAAAAGATATCACACTAATGTACAAAAGTAGAGTACAATGTAATAAATAAAATGAAACCAAAACAACAAAAATCCAATCACGAGAACTGGAGATATGCAATTTTAAAGGTTTAACTAAAAACAGCATCAAGAAGCAGAAAGCACTAACTATGAGTATCTGGTCACGCTAGACCAGAACGAAGTCACGAGTGCAGGCGGATTGCAATTCAGTGTGGGCAAAAACAAGGAACAGGTCAGTCCAGCTAAAAAAAGTTACCTTCTCAAAGTCTGGCGTGCAGAGTTCAAAACTTCAGGATTTCACATGAGAAGCTCACCTGATGCCAGCCCCGGATTCAGGACCTGGAGAGGCACATTTTGGGGATCAGGAACTCACACCAGCAGAGGCTAGCAGGGCACAGGCATATCTTTTTTGCAGGTCCAGGCAGATCCAGTTGCAGCAGGTCAGATGGACTGTTGCAGGGAGGACTCTAGAGCTTGTTGTGTCCATGTAGGTTACAAAGGTGGTCAATCAACAGACCCTTGGAGTCACCCTGGAAGTCCTGGGTTCAAGGAGATTGTCTTCTCTCCTTCAAGATGCAAAGCAAGCCATAAACAACAGGCAGTCCCTTGTAGCAGCAAGGCAGTCCTCTGAGAAACAAGGCAGGCCTCAAGCCGAAGGGCAGTCCTCCGAAGAACAAGGCAGTCCTTCTGAAGTCTTCCACAGGTCAAGGGGTGTACTGATGAGTGGATCAGGAGTTCCAATATTTATATCTGGTGCCACCCTCTGAAGTGGGGGAAACTTCTAGTCTACCCCCACATCTGGTTCTGGAGATGTCCTTCCTTCCCCTGTCCAGCCTCCAAAACGGTCCAAGGTGACAAAAGGCTGGTGCCAAGTTCCTTTGATGAAGGCAGCCTTTGAAATGTAGGTGGGACAGGGAGCAGCATCGTACCTCCTGTCCTGGCAGGATGGCTCTCTCCCAGCTGACACCCAGGTCCTATTGTTCACTATCTGGGCCCAAAACCCATTCGTAATGGGGGAGCTATTAACAGGTCCAGACAGCTGGAGACTCCCTAAGTTACGGGCAGAAAAATGTCAACTTTCTAAAAAAGGCATTACCAAAATTGTAATCTAAAGTCCGACCTTAGAGGATTTTAAATTACAATTCAATTGAGTCAAATCCTGACATTCCTTTCTAACCACTCCCAAACAAAAGTTAGCTCTTATTAAATGTAATAAGGTAACTATATGTTATCATAAGGTAGATGTAAGTCTTGCAGTAATGAAAAACAAATTTAGGAGTTTTCCATACCAGGACATGTAAAACTTAAAAACACATGCCATACTTTTTAAATACAATGCACCCTGCCCTATAGGTTGTTTAGGGCCCACTTTAGGGGTGGCTTTTAAGTATTAAAAAGGAATGTATAGGCCTCGCAAAAGGTTTATTTTGCAAACACAACAAGATGATGGACTGAGTGCTGAAACTTTTCAACCACTCACCCTCAGTCAAGAAATCTGGGTTGAATCCATTGTTCTTTTGCTCACTATGTCACCTCATTTTTGAACGAGCCATATGCAAATCAGCCTTGACCCTGCTCCTCATGGAACAGTCAGGCCCGAACTGCCAGGCCAGGTCCTCCCTGGACCGGAAACAAGCATCCTGGGATAGGTTTCAGGGTATCAGGGGGATGAGTGGCATGCGGACCCTCGCAAAAAAAAGGAAAACAATAAATACACCTCACAGAAAGAGATGTGGGGACTGGGCAGCATCATGGAATGACTAGAGGGTAAGGGTAAATGACAAAAGTGCACAGGGGAACACAAGCAATGGATTGAGCGGCCCAGCAGCAGCACCTAGCACCTCCCCGGACCATGTAATAAAATATTAACAAAAAATAAATACATAAGTTACCAGGAATGGAATGCGGAGTGGGGAGTATGTAAGGAAACCAGGGGCTGAGGAAAAAACAGGGAAGAGAGCAAAGAAACACATAGACTCCAATGTTTTTGTGGAATATAAAACAGAAAAAGTCAACTCAAGAATGCAGTCTCATCAGAACACTGCAAGATGAAAATGCTCTTGAATGGGACAAATACAAGAAAATGGTGAAAAGCCATCGGTCAAAGAGCAGTTAACTGAGAAAGACAACTAATCCATCTAATCATGAGCAACAGCTGATCCAAAAGCTACTCTAAGTTTATTAAGCACTGAAAAACACAGGTCTGAAAAGCCACAGATAAACCGGTCTACAGCTGAGACTTAAAAAGTGGTCTTTTGTGTATGAATTCATCAAAATATCAATTAATTGTGAACTCAGTGGGTTCAATGAATGGAAAATGTTGACATTATTGGAAAATGTAATGCAGTCAGGAATTGCTGGATTCAAAACCTAAGCTTCAAAGAATCAGGTTTGGGTTTTCTTTCTGCTCCTAATTCACACCCACTATGGTGAAAAATTAGTTGTAGTGAATTTATGGTTGGAAAAGTGATCATGGATATCCTGAGGGGAAGTATTTTGGGTGTCCAATCAGAAGGTGAACAGCCTAATATGTTGACCTACATATAAACACATGGGGGAGGCAAAGGGGTAATAGTTGGCAATATCATCGTTCTATCCCATGCATCTGAAAGGGCTTAACCTATAAGGAAGTACTTGATAATATACATCTAAAGATCACGTGAAGAAGCTGTGGTTAAAATTACCTAGTAGGCTACCCTGGAGATAATTTTATTAGTAGGTCCTCTGGTAAGGTTAAAAATGGAATTACCCTAAGAGATTAGGAATACTCGGTGCCATACCTCTGTACATATTAAGGCAGATTTTAGTTGCTTAGAGGGTCAAATGACCTTTGTCAGGACCAAAGATCACCCAAATTCAATGTATTATAAACCAATGTGTAAATCACTTGTCTAAATAAAAAGCACTAATTCATAGGTATGTTCTCCAGATGGAATAAGCCAGGCTAACTTCCCTAGTAAAGTTTTAGTAAAGCCCCAAAGGGGTTGAGGAAGTAGGCTGTCTTTGTAATGACACCGTCATCAACGGATGCAGCCCACTGGTAACACCTCGTTTGTGCCCACCCAAGATTGAACTTTAATGCCATGTAGTCAAGTGAAAATTTGCTGCACAAAAACACCCTATACCCTTATATTTGCAAGGAATATAAAGAATGGATTAATCTAACGGGTGGACAAGTTTAAAGCACATTTCCACTATTCTTACCCTCTGATTGTTCATCCAATAATTTACAGAAGTGGAAGTAATCAGGAAATCTGTAAATTGAGTTGATTCCCATAGGCACTAGAGGGCATTTTTACAAATACACTAAAAGGGTAAATACACTCAAACCATAGTCTAAACCTACAAGTTATTTTTTCACTTGTAACTTTGTCAACTGCCACACAGGACTTTTTAAGTGTTTTCAGACATCTCATGAGTGGCTATGTGGTCATAATAATCACCGTTTTACATCTCTGAACTTTAAGCCTTTTGCCTACATGATTTTGGACTTTTCATGAGAATTCCTAAACATACAGGTTGATGACAATGACTTGATAGTTTCATTATAATTCATTATAATAGGCAGCACTGTATGGACAATGATGTGTTTCTTACAAAAATGTAAACTGCACATTTATAAGCACAGCATGGGAAATTAATTTAAAGGTAGGATAACTTAAGAAGCCTACGTTTCAAATCACTAAATGTAACTCAATGTCTTAACTAAGCCTTTGCCCTTTGTAATATTCATTCAGTCTGTGGAGCAAAGTGAGACATTCAAAAATAGGAGTCATTTTCCTGAACCTTTGCTGAAGTCTTAGAAATCTAATCTATAAAACATGTATAAGTAGGTATATTTTGTAATAAAAAGAAACTGAAGGCGAAAGGACAATTAGAATTCAAATATATGTCTTACCTTACACCCTTCTTGCGTAACATTTAAACGATGTAATACATGCTGAGAAAATGCTCTAAAGAGTCCTGTGCTGTAACAGTCCGATATCTGAAAAAAAATAAAAATAAATGGTGAAAATGACTACATATACAATGTAACAATATCATAGGTTTATTAACTGAAACCATACCAAGGTCCCGCAACTTGTTACTGGTTTCATGAGCTGGAAATGAGGTAAGTGCATTAATTACTATATTTAAAACCCTTCTTCCGTGTCCGATTTTGGACAATTGCCATGAGATATCATGAGTGATGTACTAACCAATGATAATCCCTTCCCTCGGAGATGCTTAGTGTACATTCACAACCTACTTAGTGGTTTAAACGTTCTTCTGACATAGGTCAACCAGAAACTCCCTAATAAAAATAAACAAACAAAATCTGTCAATTACTTAAAGTCTGGATTTTGAGTCTTCACAATCAAGAATCTAGGTTGCTCGATGTACTATTATCTGTAAGTGAAGCAAGCATTGGGCAAGAAAATTGCTACACCCTCAACCCACAGACCACTATCTAAAAATGAGCCAGTATTTCCTACCTATGGCAGCTCCAACAAGATTGGGCAATTGTTCTACGTGTTCATTCATATCTATTTGGCTTGTCAGAGAAAGATGTCATTTTCCTCCTATTCCTATGTCCTTTAGGGAAAAACAAATGGGCAAAGCCCCTATTCAAAGATAATGGCATTAAATAACATTTTACCCTCATGAGTGTCTTCAATGTCTGTTCATTTTGTAGGAAAAGAGCATATTGATTCTCCGAGCATCTCAAATACAGAAAATGATGTACCATATTCATTTTACAGCCATTCGTAAAATACTGTATAAAGTTGGTCCCGGTACCCAAAGAGAAAAAGACAACTGGCAATAGTTTGTGATCCCTGACCAATACAAACTGTGAGGAGATCCTGTAACCTGTGGATAAGGGTCCTTGCAACAATTCTTCCACTGACAAATAGAGCAATTTTGTATACACTGGTAAGGCCCGAACACTGCTGTTCGTAGTCATAGTGACAAATCAATTTTTGGGTGGAAATGTACAATTTTTTTATATTTCTTTCACAGCAGCATATATACTTGCTGCAATAACAAATGGCAAAACATAATTAATTCCATGACATTTGCCACTCCCCTTCCCACAACAGCTGCCAGAATTAAAAAAATATCGATTCAGCATCCATACAAAAAGGAGTGAGGATGTTAGACACGCACTTCTATTGAATACTTTTCAAAAAGCATATTGGTCCAATGTTCAAATTATTTATAACACTTTAGTCCACTTAAAATTCAATTAACAGTACTCAAAACATCGATACACTTCACCCTTAAAATGAAACGTTCTAGGGTATTTCGCTTTTTACAATGGGTACACAATAGGCAACTGTTATGGCCACAAGTATTTCAGTATTTCTGTAAGAGTCTGCATCAGTTCCAGCACCATGTGCTGGTGTGCATACCATTTTCCAGCAATATGAGGTGAACTTAGATCTGTACACCTGGCTGACTATGCTTAGAGCCCCCACAAGTTGTGAAACAAGTATTCAGAAATCTGAAACCAACATATTTAATGTTCAAATGACTTGTGACTCGGATCTGCTACTCATCTGTGTGAACGCCAAGTTTCCAAGATATGCTTATTATCATTTGTTTCTGTGCTCCACCAATGACCATAAGAACACGAACAAAACAGAAGGCGTGTACAAAATATGTGATTTTCTTATTTACAGATCAAAACCGAAATGTGTTCTTACAGTGCTGACATCTCCTGACAATAAATCTATAAGTAACCAGGGAGAATTGTTTTTAAAAAAACAGTAAGCTGCTGATGTCAATTCTACATCTGCAAAGCAATGCTGAAGATAAGTAGGCGTCAGCACGTGTTGCAAACACAATCAATGACAACTTTGGCCTACTAACATCTAGATTCTGTGCCAGTCACATTTTCGGGGGTGTTTTGTTCTTTAGTCTACATGGGGGCTTGTCCTTGCATAGATATGTCAAAAGCTGACTATTATGCCCCTCTGAACAGTAATTACCGAACAGACACATAACATAAACAAACTATATTAGACAGATAAAGCTTCTCAAATACAAGAGTCCAGATATGGCATGTACTTGCCTTTCACAGGCTCCCAAGAGGACCACCAAAGGCACATCACCAAATAGTCATCCAGCACCACGCAGGAAACCTCACGTATATTCCACTGATAAGATCATGCACATAGTTGGCTAGCATAGGGCTATCAACAAAACAAGTAACTCAAAACACCTAAGAGTACACATTAGACAGAAAGCCTCACATGCGCCTAAAATAGCTCACAAATGCCATATACCTGGCTATCAGATGGAGCCGAAGTCCCTTAGCGCCTTAAGCTGCTACCATTGGAACCTGGCGACCCAGGTTTGACTCAAAGCATGTGCAGCGTGACTCACCTTTGTGTGAGTCTGGGAAAATCACTTACTTCCCTTGTGCCAAAAAAAATGCATGTAAAACGTATTTGTGTAGTTCCCCCTTGGTGTACACGATGTTGTGAATCGTCTCCCAGCACCTCATGTCATGTAGAGGGATTTGTTGCTACACAGTTAGGTTTGCACGATATAAATAACCAAAACATACATACATCACTAGTAATTCCTTTAGGTTTTAGAGCTACCTATACCAGAGGAAATCCTCTTTAACTAGTAGACCTACCGAAGAGCAATCCACAGAGCCAGCCAGCCACGTTTTCTCTGATACCAATATGAGATACTCAAACCCCAATGATTTCATATCACCTCTAAACTCTTCAGCAAGACGGAAGGTCAGCCCATACGTATTAACTCATTGATCAACCTTACTTCAAAGAAGCTATACCACGCAACACTAAATATACGCCAGAACACCCTCAACATATCACATGAACAGTCAGACTCCAGTCTGCAATCTAATTGTTGGAATGTCACGGACAGCGTCCCAGAGCACCGATGAGGCCATCTAAAGGCAGGCTTGTCCATCATGGTACTGTCCACAACATAATGAAGTTGAAAGAAGTGATATTTTGTATGCTACATACCAGAGTTGTAAGAATCCCTTCCCATTGAGTAGCACGAATAGGTGTAAGCAACAGTGAAGGCAATGGTGGTTCAAGAAGTCGAAACTGGGAGAAGACAAGTGTAGTTTTTAAGCACAAATCTCACCAGGAGAGTATTCTGGTTCTTGTGAGAAAGGGGTGGTGCTGCCCTGGCTGGGGTCTATGTGAACAGCCACGTTTTCATTTTGTTCCTGAATTCAAGGACTTAGCTGGCAGCCCATAGGTGAAGGGGGAGTTCTTTCCAGGCTTTAGGAGCCAAGAACAAGAAGGTGCAGTCGCCATCTCTAGCTTTTTGGATGAAGAGGACAACGGCCAACAGGAGGCTGGATAAACGGAAGGGTCTGGTGGGGTGTGGAAGCTGATGTGGATGTTCAGGTAAGTGGGGCCTAGATTATGCAGTGCTTTGTATAAGTGTGAGTAATTTCAAAAGTGCATACACATGTATGGGGGACAGTGGAGGTCTTTGTGGTGAGTGGACATCTGGGTGCATTGAGAGAGGTTGCCAGAGTCTAGTTACTGCATTCGAAATTGTCTGGAGCCGCTTTGTGAGGTGGACAGAGATTCCGATGTAGAGTTTGTTTCCGTAGTCTAGCTTGCTAGTAAATGCCTGGGTGATAGTTTGGTGGGTGTTGAGAGGAAGCCACCTGAACATTTTAATGAGGGTCCTTAGGGTGTGAAAGCAGAAGAGGTAATCGAGTTGACTAGGGTGGACATCAATAGTTTTTTGTTGATCATGATTTCCAGGTTCCTTGCTTGGCTGGACAGGGTGGATGTGGGTCTGAGTTGCAATTGCCACCCAGCAGAAGACCTGAGTGATGAGTCCTTCCTGAAAAGTACCTCAGTGTTATTCAAGTTGAGTTTAACAAAGTTGAATGTCTTCCAGAGGGCGATTTCTAACATGTGCTCAGTGAACTTTGGGCGCAGCCGGTGTTCTCAGAGAGAGAGAGGATGCGTTGTCATTGGCATAGGAGATTATGTTGATTCCATATATTCGGACAATGTTGGCAATTGAGGCCATGCAGATATTGAAGAGAGAGGCTGAGTAATGGTCTCTGGGGGACTCCACAGATTGGCTCTGTGAGTTTATAACTGCAAGAGGCTAAGCTGAATTTCTGTATGCGTCCTGTAAGGAAGGAGTTGATCCAGTGTTGGATGAGGATAAAGAAGGAGGTGGTATCGAAAGCCATGGAGAAGTCGATGAGGAGAATGAAGGATGCAGTGTTGCCTAGGTCCAAGATGGCCCTGATGTGGTCTATGGTAGATATGACGGCTGTTTTGGTGCTGTGGTTCTATCTGAAGCCTGATTGGGAAGGAACCAGGAGGTGGTTGTTGTTCAGGTGGCTTGCTAGTCTCTTGCTGAGGAAATTCTCCAAGACCGTTATTTGGTAGGGTAGCAGAGAGATAGGTCTGGTGAAAATGGCTCTGCTGTGGATTTCTTCAGTACGAGTAGGATGGTGGCGTGTTTCCAGTGGTCCAAAAAGATAGCCGTGGAAAGGGATTCATTGAGGATCAAGGTGAGGGCGGTGCAGATGGTCTTGAGTCTTTTTGCAAAGGTGTTATGCGGGCAAGGGTCCAATGAGGCTCCTTATTGGATGGAACGCATGGCAGTGTTGGTTTACATGTGGGTGATGGAGGGCCAGCAGGTAAGTGTGGTTTCTGGAGTGCTGTAATTGTCTTGAAAGAGGGCTGCCAGAGTGGAGGAGTTCATTTGGGGAGCAAAGTTAGTCTACATCGTGCTTATCTTGTTATGGAAGAAGAGTGCGAGTTAGGAGCAGAGCTCCTGATATGGAGCCATTGTAGTGGAGCTGGCAATGAGCTTGGTGACTTCCTTCACTAAGCAGAAGATTCTCTTTGAGCTGTTGGTGCTGTTATCTGTCTGCTCAGTCAGTGCGCTTGGTGGTTTTCAGTGGCTGGTAGTATTGTCAGAGGGCTGATTTATAGGTTGTTTGCTGGTTTCATAGTGGGCGAGTCTCCATCGGTGTTTGTGATTCTTTCAGTGGCGATTGGTCCACCGAAGGTCGTCTGTGTTCTAGTCCTTGCAGTGGTCTTCATTTTGAGAGGTGCCAGGGCGTCTGCTCAGGAGGAGATCCAGTGGATCAAGTTGTCGATAGAACACGCAAGGCCCTCTTGGTGCAGTAGGTGGTGTTTTTGTAGTTCTGAGGACCATGTTTCTTCAGAGATGGTGTTCCAGTTGAGCCGTGTGGTCTTGGGCAGGGCAGTAGTTCGTTGGTGGTTGAAGTATAGATTGAAGTGGACGAGACAATGGGCGGATGAGTGTAGTGGGCTTGTTCAGTGAGATGGAGATGAAGATGGGGAACAGAGGATAGCCAGCAGTGTGAGTGTGCTCATGTTCTACAGAAGGTTGGTGGTGTTTAGGTCGGTGAAGTCCTCCAGGTGGAAATGAAGGTTGCTGAGCAAGACAAAGGAGCTACAAAAGACAACGAGAGGGGGGCGTGCGATTATGTCAGCGATGGAGTTTCCAACTCAGCTCTTGGCCCTGGTGATCGGTACAGCATGGCCCCTTCCAGGGTGGTGTTGATGGAGATGAGCAGTTTGAATTCCAGGTGTTCATGTTTGTTGCAGGAGTCTGCTTTGGCGAGGGAGCAACAAATGCATTCCCTGTAGATGACTATGATTCCTCCTCAGGGTTTGTTGGTCCTGTCCTGTTTAGTTATCTTGTATACCAAGGGCAAAGCCAGTTGCGATATCAGAAGCTGATGCAGGTTTGAGTCAGGTCTCTGTGAGAAACAGTATGTCAGGAGAGAGGTCATGTAGGAATGTAGGAGGTCCCACAGTTCGAGGGGGTGTTTGGTGAGAGAGCGGGCGTTCAGTAGGGTACAGGTCTGTGGCGGGTGGGTGTGGTGTGTGTCTGTATTAATGGATGGGGGAGTGCAAGTGTTGTAAGGGAAGTAGGGGATGCTGGTGGGGTCGTAGGTGAAGTGGCAGGCGGTGCAGGGGACTGCACCTTGGCTGTTGGATGGAGGGGTCCTACAGCACCATGTAGAGATGCTGATTTATAGGATGTTTGCAGGTGTCATAGTGTGGATGAGTCTCCATCGGTACTTGTGGTTTTTTCAGTGGCGCTTGGTGCATCGAAGGTCGTCTGTGTTCTAGTCCTTGCAGAGGTCTTGATTTTGAGAGGTGCCAGGGCATCTGCTCAGGAGGTGATCCAGTGGATCAAGTTGTCGATAGAACAAGCAAGGCCATCTTGGTGCAGTAGGCGGTGTTTTTGCATTTCTGAGGACCAGGTTTCTTCAGAGATGGTGTTCCAGTTGCAGCGTGTGGTCTTGGGTAGGGCAGTAGTTCGTTGGTGGTTGAAGTGTAGATTGTAGCGGACGAGGCAATGATCCCGTTAGTGTAGTGGGCTTGTCCACTGAGATTGAGGTGAAGATGGGAAACAGAGGATAGTCAGCAGTGTGGTTGGGGCCCTTTACCCAAGGGGTGAGTTTGAGTGTGCTCATGTTGTCGAGGAGGTTGGTGGTGTTTGGGTCGGTGAGGTCTTCCAGGTGGAAAGTAAGTTTGCTGAGCAAGACGAAGGAGCTACGGTAGAGAATGGGGGAGGGGCAGACGATGAGGTCTGCAATGAAGTTTCCAATTCAGCTCATGGCCCTGGTGGTCAGTACAGCTGGGCCCCTTCCAGGGTGGTGTTGGTGGAGATGCGTAGTTTGAATGCCAGGTGTTCATGTTTGTTGCAGGTGTCTGCATTGGTGAGGAAGCAACAAATGCGTTCCCTGTAAATGATTATGATTCCTCCTCTGGGTTTCCTGGTCCTGTCCAGTCCAGTGATCTTGTATACTGAGGGCGATGTCAGGGGCTGATGCAGGTTGGAGTCAGGTCTCTGTGAAGAACAGTATGTCATGGGAGAGGTCATGTAGAAGGTCCCACATTTCGACGGGGTGTTTTGTGAGAGAGTGGGTGTTAGACCCGGCACTCGTAACATAGTCAGACCTGACCCCTGCACCTCACACCAGCCCCGAGCCCACGGCCTAGCCGATCATTCCCACCAGAACACACACACCCGACCCGGACTTCCCCCGTCCGTGGCCTTCCTCCTTCGGCCACCCCGGGCCCGCGTGCCCACTTCATGCACCAAGATGGCCGCCCGGCCCCAGCGTGACCCTAGCCTATAGGCGCCACTCCGGCTGGAGGACATCGCGCTCCCCTTGGGATGAGAAAGGGAGGAGCAGTTTCCATCACACCTCTGCGCTTCCCTGGGAAGGTGGGTTTCGATCGACCCGCCGGCCTCCCCGAGGGCTGGCTCCACGCCTGCTGGGTGTCTGGGGCTCCTCCCGACCCGGCCCTGAAAGGATCAAAGGACAATGGCAGGAAACCCCCAACAAGCGACCCCCAGGTGACAAGACCCCTGCCTGCACAGACTCCGGACATCAAAGAGGAGTCGCCCTATAACAAGGGGTGCTCTGGGACTGTCCGGCAGATTCGCCTTGGAACACCTGAGCCCTGCTGAGTGACTCGCGGCTCCCTGAAGATCGTAAGACCTCCGAACTTGTGCTTGAGCCCTGCTGAGTGACTCGCGGCTCCCTGAAGGTCGTAGACCTCCGAACCTGTGCTTGAGCCCTGCTCAGTGACTCGCGGCTCCCTGAAGATCGTAAGACCTCCGAACTTGTGCTTGAGCCCTGCTGAGTGACTCGCGGCTCCCTGAAGATCGTAAGACCTCCGAACTTATACTCGAGCCTGCTGAGTGACTCGCAGCTCCCACAGACTCTCCTGGTACCGCCGGACCCCACGACGACAAGCGTATCCCCCAGCTCGAGGATTGTGAGCTGTGCGCCGGGTACGCTCCTGCATTTGATTCCTAGCCCCAAAGACTGTCCCGCTACCTCCTAACCCACCTCCAAGACTTTGTGAGCCCGCGCTCTACTTGTATATATTTTGCCTTGCTGATCATAAAGATCCTACAACTCCGATCTGATAAAGATTTGCTCTTAAGAACTCCTCGTGTACTGTCTCTCTGTCGTGTAGCGCCGAGTGTACGATCCTAGATACGAGGTTCCTCCCCTGAGGAGTCTCCCGCCAGTGCCCGGCTACGATACCTGGAGGGTGGGTCTCAGGGCAGTCAGGGCCCCTTCCGGGCCCCTCTGAGGTCGCCTTCTAACATTGGTGGCAAGCGACGGGATTCAGGCCCATAATCTAGAGATCGTACCGTGAACGGCTGACGCACTACCGACAAAGATGGCAGAAGGAAACACCGCGGTTCTCATAGAAGACGACGCCAGTACCGTGTTCCAGGTGGAACAGCTGGAAGAGTACACTCACAAAGAACTAAAGCAATTCTGCAAGGAACTCAGAATCGCTACCACTGGTCTCAACACCAAAGAAGATATGCAAAAGGCACTGAAAGCTTGGGTGGATTCTGGAGCCTCCCGCCCAGAAGGAGCGGGGGAGCCCCACGACGAAGCTGAACCCTCCCGAGGAGAACGCAGCAGCAACCAGGTGCGAGGCTTCGTACCAGACGGGGCCCTATCCCCGGAGGAACTCGCAGACAGAGAAAAAAGTCGCCATCACGAGCTCGAATTAGCCAAACTCAAAATTGAGGGCGAGTTGAAATTAGCCGAGAAAAAGCTAGCAGTAGAACAGTTGCGAGTACAAGGAGAACTAGAAGAGAAGAAACTCCAACGAGAACACGAGGGAAGGAGACTTCAACTGGAACATGAACGCAGCTTGAAGGAAATAGAACTGAAAGCAAGAAGCGAAGAAGCGCGGCCCCCGGGGAACCGGGAGGCGGCCGCCCCGACGGAGCAGAAGGTCCACATCCCCAAGGATGTGGTCAAAGAATATTACAAAAATGATGACATTCAGCAGTGGTTCCGGGCCTACGAGGTCGCCATGACCTCCCATCGGGTCCCACAGAAGGATTGGGGGGCTGGGTTATGGGGACGATTCCTGAGCGAAGGGAGAGACACCCTGCTCGACCTACCCACCTCCATGCAGACCTCCTATGATATGAACACATGAAAGCGGCCCTCCTCACAAGGTACGGCCTCACCCCGGAGATGTACCGCCAGCGGTTCCGGGACTGCAGGAAGATCCCGGGTACCACCTGGGTGGAATCTGTGAATTTCTTCAGCCGCGCCTTCGATGGGTGGATCAAGGGCAGCAAGGTAACCACCCTGGAAGAACTAACCGACCTTATGTTGTGGGAGCACCTGGCTGCCAACTGCTTTGTGGAACTACGCCAGCATCTGCTCGACAGCAAGCTCACGGACCCGAGGAAGCTGGCTGTCGAGGCGGATCGCTGGACCAACACCCGGGTCTCCAGGGGCCCTGTAGGAGAGTACCCCCGAGCCAGTCAGGGACCACCCCGCCAGAGAGGGGGGGGAACCAGGGAGGGCATAGAGAGTCCCAGGCTAGTCCCCCGAAGTCCCAACCTCCACCTTTCCCGGCACCCCCACCAGCTGTATCCGGCCCCCCCCTGAGACGGGGGCACCGGGTAACCATCACTTGTTTTCGTTGCCAGAAGCCCGGGCATTACGCCAACGACCCGGAATGCCCCATGGCCCCACGCACCACCCAGGCAGCACCCCCCGCTAGACAGATAGCCAATGTAGCCCTGGGGGAGGAGGTGGAGGAGGCAGAGGAGTGGGAACCCGCCGCTATGGCCCTAGTATCCTTAGGAGATAGAGAGATGGTCCCTGGGAGCCCCCTGCCCTCTAACACAAAGAAATATGGGCAGCTCGTAACGATCAATGGCCACCAAGTAGAAGCCCTCCGTGACACAGGGGCCAGCATCACCGGGGTCCTCAGCCATTTAGTCCACGAAGACCAGGTCCTCCCCAACGTATTTTGCCCTGTCATTTCAGCCGACAACACAGAAAGCCTATGTAAGGTAGCCCTGGTGCCCTTTGAGTGGGGAGGGGTGGTCGGCAAACTGAAGGTCGCAGTGAGAACCTCCCAGCCCGTCGACTGTCTCCTGGGGAACGACCTGGAAAGTTCCCCCTGGGGACAAGTTGAGCGCAAGACCCACCTAGGGATGATGGGCCTCCCTGAGTGGGTGTGCGCCACCACTCGATCCATAGCGGCTCGACTGACCCCCCTGAGGGACGTCGACGACGCCCCGGCCCCTGAAGATGGGATGGTCCCGGCCGAGGGTCCCCACATCCCCCCACCAGAAGAGTCGATCGCCAGTGACGAACCCCCGCCTTCCGACTCCACCCCAGACACCGAGTTAGGCGATCTGCCCGAATTAGCCCAGTGGTGCCACGAGGGGGGCCCCTCCCGAGAGGAGTTCTGCCGAGAGCAGGCTACCTGTCCCTCCCTGGTCGGGCCCCGGCAGCAGGCAGAGGCCCAGGCCGCAGGCGACCAGACGGGGACGCACCGGGTATATTGGGAGAATGACCTTTTGTACAGCGAACAGAAGTCGGTGGAGCTAGGGTCCGGCCGGGTGCTGGTGGTACCCCTACGCTTCCGAACCCTCCTCCTGGGCTTGGCCCACGACGTCCCCCTCGCAGGCCACTTGGGTCAGGACAAAACATACAGTCGCCTCGTGACTCACTTCTACTGGCCCAGAATGAAAGCGGATGTGGAAGCCCACTGCAAGTCCTGTCCCACGTGCCAGGCCAGTGGGAAGAGTGGAGGGAAGCGCAAGGCTCCCCTCCAACCCTTCCCTGTCGTCAGTACCCCTTTTGAGCGGGTCGGGATTGACATTGTAGGACCTCTGGACCCCCCAACTTCCCAGGGGCACCGGTTCATCCTCGTCCTGGTGGACCATGCCACCCGTTACCCTGAGGCCATCCCCCTGCGTACCGTCACGGCCCCCGTGGTGGGCCGGGCGTTGATGGGAATCTTCTCCCGCATGGGTTTTCCCCGCGAGGTCGTGAGCGATCGCGGTACCAACTTTATCTCCCGATACATGAGGTCCTTATGGCAACAGTGCGGGGTGTCCTACAAGTTCACCACCCCGTACCACCCCCAAGGAAACGGCCTGGTAGAGCGGTTTAACCGGACTCTGAAGGGGATGATCGCGGGCCTGGAAGAGCCCCTCCGGCGTAAGTGGGACCTCCTGCTCCCCTGCCTCCTATTCGCATACCGAGAGGTTCCCCAGAAATCCTTGGGTTTCAGCCCTTTTGAGTTACTCTACGGGCACCCCGTCAGGGGGCCCCTCAGCCTGGTCAAGGAAGAGTGGGAGGCGGCGCCCCGAGGCCCCCCCCGAGACGTGTTCCGTTACGTCCTGACCCTCCGAAATCAGACTAGGAGGTTCCGGGAGATGGCAGAGGCCAACCTGGAGGCGAGTCAGGAGGAGATGAAGCGCTGGTACGACCAGAACGCCGCGCTAGTCGAGTTTCAGCCGGGCCAGCTGGTGTGGGTCATGGCCCCCGTGAAACCCTGCGCTCTCCAGGATAAATGGACCGGGCCCTTCAAAGTAGTTGAGCGGAAGAGCCCGGTCACGTACTTGGTAGACGTCCAGTCACCCCGGGACCCCCTCCGGGTCCTCCACGTGAACCGCCTCAAGCCCCACTTTGTGCGGACGGAGCTGAGCCTCCTACTGGCCACTGACGACGGGTCCGAAGAAGAGTCAGATCCTCTCCCTGATCTTCTGTGCACCAAGGAGAAGGACGGCTCCGTAGAGGGAGTGAACCTCTCCCCGTCTCTCACTCCCCAGCAACGTGAGGATTGCCGCCAGCTCCTAGGGCAGTTTCCGGACCTTTTCTCCTTGGTCCCCAAGGTCACCGACTGGTGTGTCCATGATGTGGATACCGGGGACAGCCCGTCAGTAAGACACCGAGCCTACCGAGTCCCTGATCGGGTCCAGTCCTGTATCCAAGCCGAAGTCTTGAAAATGTTGACCCTAGGCGTGATCGAACCCTCAGACAGCCCCTGGGCCAGCCCCGTGGTCCTGGTCCCAAAAGCAGCTGCCCCCGGGGTCGCCCCAGAACTCCGCTTCTGCGTGGACTACCGGGGACTCAATGAAGTCACCCGAGCCGATGCCCACCCCATTCCCCGAGCCGACGAGCTCATTGACCGGCTCGGGGCTGCTCGGTTCCTCAGCACCTTCGATCTCACCTGCGGCTACTGGCAAATTGTGCTCACAGAGGGAGCCAAGGAGCGGTCCGCCTTCTCCACCCCGGATGGGCACTATCGCTTTCGCGTGGTGCCTTTCGGGATGAAAAATGCCCCGGCCACCTTCCAGCGACTGGTAAATAGAGTCCTGGCCGGGCTGGAAAAATTCAGCGCTGCATATCTCGACGATATTGCAGTTTTTAGTTCCGAATGGAGTGAGCACCTCCACCACCTCCGGAGGGTGCTAACCGCCCTACGCCAGGCGGGCCTCACCGTGAAAGCCAGCAAATGCCAGATTGGGCAAGGTTCGGTAACCTACCTGGGGCACCAGGTCGGAAGCGGGCAGGTCGCCCCTCTACAGCCCAAAATCGACGCCATCCTAGCCTGGGAACCCCCCACTACCCAAACAGAGGTCCGAGCCTTTCTGGGCCTCACGGGCTACTACCGGAGATTCATCCGGAATTACGGCAGCCTGGTCGGTCCCCTCGCGGGACTTACGTCCAAGAAACAGCCCAAGAAGGTACAGTGGTCCCCTGCCTGCCAAGAGGCGTTCAATGCCCTGAAAACGGCCATGTGTACGGCCCCCGTCCTCCAGGCCCCCGACTACTCCAAAGAGTTTGTGGTACAAACTGATGCCTCCGAGCATGGCATCGGGGCAGTCCTCTCCCAGGTAAATGACCAGGGTCTAGACCAGCCCGTGGCCTTCCTCAGCCGAAGGCTGTTGCCCCGGGAACAGAGATGGAGTACCATCGAGCGCGAGGCGTTCGCCGTAGTCTGGGCCCTCAAGAAACTACGCCCTTACCTGTTCGGCACCCATTTCAGGGTCCAAACCGATCATCGCCCCTTGCGATGGCTCATGCAGATGCGAGGAGAAAACCCCAAGCTTCTGCGGTGGTCAATCTCCCTCCAGGGGATGGATTTCACCGTGGAACATCGCCCTGGTACGGATCACGCCAACGCCGATGGCCTCTTCCGATTCTTCCGCCTCAGCGAAGAGAACCCCCAAGAAGATGGGTAGTTCTCTCCGGCTTTCAGCTGGGGGGGACGCGTGTTAGACCCGGCCCTCGTAACATAGTCAGACCTGACCCCTGCACCTCACACCAGCCCCGAGCCCACGGCCTAGCCGATCATTCCCACCAGAACACACACACCCGACCCGGACTTCCCCCGTCCGTGGCCTTCCTCCTTCGGCCACTTCGGGCCCGCGTGCCCACTTCATGCACCAAGATGGCCGCCCGGCCCCAGCGTGACCCTAGCCTATAGGCGCCACTCCGGCTGGAGGACATCGCGCTCCCCTTGGGATGAGAAAGGGAGGAGCAGTTTCCATCACACCTCTGCGCTTCCCTGGGAAGGTGGGTTTCGATCGACCCGCCGGCCTCCCCGAGGGCTGGCTCCACGCCTGCTGGGTGTCTGGGGCTCCTCCCGACCCGGCCCTGAAAGGATCAAAGGACAATGGCAGGAAACCCCCAACAAGCGACCCCCAGGTGACAAGACCCCTGCCTGCACAGACTTCGGACATCAAAGAGGAGTCGCCCTATAACAAGGGGTGCTCTGGGACTGTCCGTCAGATTCGCCTTGGAACACCTGAGCCCTGCTGAGTGACTCGCGGCTCCCTGAAGATCGTAAGACCTCCGAACTTGTGCTTGAGCCCTGCTGAGTGACTCGCGGCTCCCTGAAGATCGTAGACCTCCGAACCTGTGCTTGAGCCCTGCTGAGTGACTCGCGGCTCCCTGAAGATCGTAAGACCTCCGAACTTGTGCTTGAGCCCTGCTGAGTGACTCGCGGCTCCCTGAAGATCGTAAGACCTCCGAACTTATACTCAAGCCTGCTGAGTGACTCGCAGCTCCCACAGACTCTCCCGGTCCCGCCGGACCCCACGACGACAAGCGTATCCCCCAGCTCGAGGATTGTGAGCTGTGCGCCGGGTACGCTCCTGCATTTGATTCCTATCCCCAAAGACTGTCCCGCTACCTCCTAACCCACCTCCAAGACTTTGTGAGCCCGCGCTCTACTTGTATATATTTTGCCTTGCTGATCATAAAGATCCTACAACTCCGATCTGATAAAGATTTGCTCTTAAGAACTCCTCGTGTACTGTCTCTCTGTTGTGTAGCGCCGAGTGTACGATCCTAGATATGAGGTTCCTCCCCTGAGGAGTCTCCCGCCAGTGCCCGGCTACGATACCTCGAGGGTGGGTCTCAGGGCAGTCAGGGCCCCTTCCGGGCCCCTCTGAGGTCGCCTTCTAACAGTGGGCATTCAGTAGGGTGCAGGTCTGTGGAGGGTGGGTGTGGTATGGGTCTGTATTAATGGGTGTGGGAGTGAAAGTGTAGTAAGGGAGGTAGGGGATGCAGGCAGGGTTGTAGGTGAAGTGGCAGGCAGCTCAGGAGACCGCACCTTGGCTGTTGGATTGAGGGTCCGACAGCACCATGTAGAGATGTGTCCCAGGTTCGGGGCATGAAGGGGTAAGGTAAGGCAGCGTTGTGGACTATGATTCAATGGCACTGGACCAGAGGTCCTGGAACTTACCACGGACGGGTGCAGATGGGCTTAATTAAGCAATGTCTGCTGCTGCCATTAAGGAGGTGTGGGAACGGGAGGAGATCCTGGGGTCAGTGGGCGATGCCTGGAGGATCACTGGGCGATGCTTGGAGGGGCAGAGGCGAGAGATGGGAGAGGTGCGAAGGCGGTGGTGGGAAGAAATAGGTGAGAGCATGGTGCGGGGGCACCTAGACAGGAAAGCAGAAAAAGAAAGTCAGAGCATGCAGAAGTGGCAAAGAAACACAAAGAAAAAGTGGCAAAAGCTGGCACAATGCAGCATAAGAAAGAGTGGGAAAAAGAGAGGGAAAGCCCAAAAGTGTAAGAGAGAGTGTAAGAGGGAGTGCAAGAGTGGGCAAAGTGAAACAACCGGGACAAAAGGAACAAAAACATTAAAAGTCACAAAGAAAAAGAAGGGAAAAGTGGTAATAAAGGGGAAAAAGTTGTGAGAGAAAGAGAGTGAGTAAAAGAGTGGGCAGTGTGAGCCTAGTCCTGAGGGCGAGCAGCGCAACAGAGTGGCAGGCCGGAGGGCCGTGCATAGCCACAGGGCCTAGGCAATCAGGAAAGGCAGTTAGGCAATTCCTCCTAAATTTCAATCACATACAATGAAACAATTTCTATTTTTTAGGTTTTATTATATGAATACCACTTGCAGCATTCATGCATGCTAAATCCTTGGGAAGACAAAAGAGGAGCAACTGGCTTTGTCATTAGTTGAGCAAAAGAGGCATGCAAATTTCAGGTTTCAGAAGGAAAATGCTACTTACCAGTATGCATCTGTTCTTGGCATGTAGAGCTGCAGATCCACAAACAGCATTAGATCGCCATCTGGTGTTGGGCTCGGATGCTTGCACCTTGTTGTTGTCTTGGAAGAAGTCTTTGTAGTCACGAGATAGGTGACTCCTCCCTTGGACGATAGTGCGCATGAGCATCAACTCCATCCTCAGATTGTTTTTCGCCATGATGGGAAATGATGGAGTTAGTAGAAAAGAAAAGGATGTCCATGTGTATATATCTAAGTAAGACATAACTGGAACCGATACAGGTCCCGGGGAGGCGGGTGGACGTGTGTGGATCTGCAGCTCTACATGCCAAGAACAGATGCATACTGGTAAGTAGCATTTTCCGTTCGTGGCATATGAGCTGCAGATCACACACTTAGCGTAGACTGTACAGCCGTGTCTCCCCTAGCGGTGGTCACCTGTATCGGTTGCAGTAGTTTGAAAAAGTGTTTTAAGAACAGCTTGGCCTACAGAAGCTTGTTGTTTGGCCTGCACGTCAACACAATAGTGTTTAGTGAAGGTGTGTGTTGTAGACCATGCGGCTGCCTTACAAATGTCTTCCAGGGGAATGTTCCCTAAGACTGCCATGGAAGCTCCTAGTTTGCGTGTTGAATGCGCTCAAGGGGGAATTGCTAATGTGCGTTTAGCTTTTTGGGAGCATATTTGGATACATTTAACAATCCACCTTGCAATCCCAGCTTTGGAGATGGGATCACCTTTATGAGGTGGGGAGAAAGCTACAAACAATTGTTTTGTCTTTCTAAAGGATTTAGTCCTGTCAATGTAATAAAGTATAGCTCTTTTGACGTCTAGCGTGTGAAGAGCTCTCTCTGCTACGGAGTCTGGATTTTGAAAAAATACGGGTAACTCCACTGATTGGTTAAGATGGAATGCAGAGATGACTTTAGGAAGGAATTTTTGATTTGTTCTGAGAACCACTTTGTTACGATGTATTTGTAAGAAAGGTTCTTGTATGGTTAAAGCCTGGATCTCACTTATTCTCCTGAGAGAGGTGACTGCAATAAGGAAAGCTACTTTCCATGTAAGGAACTGAAGTTCACATTAATGCAGAGGTTCAAATGGGGGTCCTATGAGCCTAGTAAATACGATGTTGAGATTCCACGCCGGAGAGGGTGGTAATCTAGGAGGAATGATTCTTTTAAGGCCCTCCATGAAGGCTTAAATTGCTGGGACCCTAAAAAGTGATGAGTGTTGTCTGTTTTGTAAGTAAGCGGCAAGTGCTGCTAGATGTAGACGTATGGATGAGTATGCTAAATTACATCCTTGCAAATGTAGTAAGTAGCAAATGATGTTCTGGATGGACGCATCCAGTGGATGAATATTATTGTGAGTGCAGTAAATGGCAAATCTTTTCCATTTTGCCGCATATCAAGCTCTAGTGGTAGGGCGCCTGGCTTATTTAATGATATTCATAGAGTCCGGTGAAAGCTTAAGGTAACCGAACTCTAGGACGCTCCATCCACAGACACGCCGTCGAACTCTGGAACCTCCTCGACACAACATCGCCAGATGTCGCCTTCCTCACAGAAACCTGGATGAACGCCTCCTCAGCGCCCGACATCGCCACAGCCATCCCGGAGGGATACAAAATCTCCCGGAGGGACCGCGTCAACCAGACTGGAGGAGGCATCGCCATCGTACACAAGAACACCTTCCGCATCACGACCAACTCCGACGACACCTTCACCGCCGCCGAACACCTCCACTTCCAGATACACTCCGACCCCAAGACAACCCTCAGAGGCACCCTCATCTACAGACCCCCGGGACCACGCGCACAATTCAGCGAAGACATCGCAGACTTCATCAGCCCGCACGCCCTCCCCTCCGCTGATTACATCCTCCTAGGGGACCTCAACTTCCACTTGGAGAACAACAAGGACTGCAACACCACCACCCTGCTGGACAACCTCGCCAACCTCGGACTCAAGCAACTGGTGAACACCCCCACCCACTACGCCGGCCACACGCTTGACCCCGTCTTCTCATCCAGCAAACACATCTCCTTCAGCCACTCTACCGAACTTCATTGGACTGACCACAGCTGCGTTCACTTCAGCTTCAGAAAAACCACGACCCACCACCACCCGCAACAGGTTCCTCGCCGGAGCTGGAGCAAGGTCACCACCGAGCAGCTCACCACCTCCCTCAGCCAAAACCCTCCCGCCAGCACAACGGGCCCTAACGAAGCAGCCAGCAACCTCACACAGTGGCTGACCGCCTGTGCCGACGACCTCGCACCACTGAAGAACCCTCCCAGCAGACCCAGCAGCAAGAAAGCCCCCTAGTTCAGCGAGGAACTCTAGGACTCCAAGAAGAACTGCCGCACCCTCGAGAACGCCTGGCGCCACGACCAGACAACAGACAACATGACCGCCCTCAAGCACGCCACCCGCAGGCACCACCAGCTGATCCGCACCACCAAGAAGACAGCATACAAAGAAAGACTGGACAACAACGCCCACAACAGCAAGGAACTTTTCAGCATCGTCAAAGAGCTCTCCAACCCCAGCGCCGGAAACAACGACATCACCCCCTCACAAGACCTCTGCGACTCACTCGCCTCGTTCTCCCACCGCAAGATCGCCGACATGCACAACAGCTTCGGCGCACCAACCACGCCCCCAACCGCCGAACCAACGCCCCACTCCACCACCCTCTGCGCCTGGACCCCGGTCAGCACCGAAAACACCACCCGCATGATGAACACCATCCACTCCGGATCACATGCCAACCCTTACCCCCACCACGTCTTCAACAAGGCCGACTCCATTATCGCCCCCCAACTACGGGACATCATCAACACCTCCTTCCACACCGCCACCTTTCCGGAGAGCTGGAAGCACGCCGAGCTCAGCGCCCTCCTGACCCCACCGACCTCAAGAACTTCCGCCCCATCTCGCTCCTCCCTTTTCCTGCCAAAGTCATCGAGAAGACCGTCAACAGACAGCTCGCCGCCTTCCTCGAGGCAAACGGTTCCCTCGACCCCTCGCAGTCCAGTTTTCGAGCCAACCACAGCACCGAGACCACACTGATCGCAGCCACCGACGACATCAGATCCCTGCTCGACAAAGGGGAAACAGCGGCCCTCATCCTCCTGGACCTCTCTGCGGCGTTCAACACTGTCTGCCACCGCACCCTAGTACAGCGCCTCAGCAACATCGGAATCCAAGAGAAGGCACTGAAGTGGATCATCTCGTACCTCGCCGGAAGAACTCCGAGAGTCCGCCTCCCCCCTTACAGATCCGAGGCCACCGAAGTCATCTGCGGCGTGCCACAAGGATCATCCCTCAGCCCAACCCTCTTCAACGTCTACATGAGCCCCCTCGCAGCCATCGCAAGCTAACACAACCTCAACATCATCTCCTATGCCGACGACACCCAGCTGATCCTCTCCCTCACCAATGATCCCGCCACCGCCAGAACCAGCCTCCAGGAAGGGACGAAAGACGTCGCCGAATGGATGAAGAACAGCCGCCTGAAACTGAACTCAGACAAGATGGAAGTCCTCATCCTGGGATCATCGCCCTCCGCCTGGGACGACTCCTGGTGGCCCCCTGCCCTGGGCGCCACTCCCAAGCCGACGGACCACGCACGCAACCTGGGCTTCATCCTGGACTCCTCCCTCTCGATGACCAGACAAGTCAACGCCGTCTCATCATCATGCTTCATCACCCTACGCATGCTCCGTAAGATCTTCCGATGGATCCCCACCGAAACCAGAAAGACAGTCACCCAGGCAATCGTCACCAGCCGACTGGACTACGGAAACACCCTCTACGCCGGAACCACAGCCAAACTTCAGAAAAAACTCCAACGCATCCAGAACGCCTCCGCACAACGCGTCCTGGACATCCCCCGACACAGCCACATCTCCGGCCACCTGAGAGACCTGCACTGGCTCCCCGTCAACAAGAGGATCACGTTCAGACTCCTCACCCACGCACACAAGGCTCTCCACGACCTGGGCCCCAAGTACCTCAACAACCGCCTGACCTTCTACACGCCCACCCGCCAGCTACGATCAACCAGCCTCACACTCGCCGCCGCACAACGCATCCGCAGAGCCACCACCGGAGGAAGATCCTTCTCCTACCTGGCAGCCAAGACGTGGAACTCCCTCCCCATCCACCTTCGGCTGACCAAGGACCATCTCTCCTTCAGGAAGCAACTCAAGACCTTGCTGTTCGAGCAGTAACGGACCCCTCTCCCCCAGCGCCTTGAGACCCTCCGGGTGAGTAGCGCGCTCTACAAATGCTATGATTGATTGATTGATTGACTTCAGGAGCCAGATTGCCAGATTCAGCTGTGTTGGATCGGGGTGCCTTATGACTCCACGGTTCTGCGTTAGTAGTGATGGGGAGAGGCAGTTTTTGGTGTGGGACTAGTGAGAGTTCCAATAGTGATGTGAACCACAGTTGACATGCCCATGTGAGAGCTATTAGGATCATTTTGAGAAACTGATGTCGGAGCTTGCGTACCACTAGTGGAATGAGTGGGAGTAACGGAAAAGCGTACGCAAATCTGCCTGACCAGTTCATTCAGATCGCATTGCCCTTGGACAGCGGGTGTGGAAACCTGGCGGCGAAGGTTGGGCATTTTGCGTTTTCGTGTGTGGCAAATAGATCTATGTCTGGTTGGCCCCACTTTTGGAAGAATGGTAGAAGAACTTGTGGATGTAGCTCCCATTCGTGAATCTGTTGTGTCTGTCGACTCAACAGATCCGCAATCTGATTGTGAACTCCTGGAAGGTGTTCTGCGAGGAGGTATATGTTTTGTGGGATGGCCCATCTCCAAATGTTCAGTGCAAGCTGGGACAGCTGCAGAGAATGTGTGCCTCCTTGTTTCTGTATGTAATACATGGCTGTCATGTTGTCCGTCCGGATGAGGACAGCCTTGTTTTGTACATGTAGTTGGAATGATTTTAATGCTAGGAATATCGCTAGTAGTTCCAGATGATTGATATGGAGCACTTTTTGTTGAGTGGTCCATTTGCCTTGGGTTGTGTGATTGAGGAGATGGGCTCCCCATCCTGTGAGTGATGCATCTGTTGTCAGTACTATCTGTGGAACAGGTTCGAGGAACGGCCACCCTTTGGATAAGTTTGTTGTGTTCCACCACTGCAGAGAGCGACGTGTGCAGCTGTCCACCAACACCAGATCTGTAAATTGACCTTGAGCCTGATTCCACTGATGTTCTAGACATTCTTGTAAGGGACGCATTTGTAGTTTTGCATAAGGTACAATAAATATGCAATATGCCATCATGCCTATGAGTTGCATGAACACTCTGGCTGGGAGAGAGTGTTGGGTTTGACATTTGGTGAGGAGAGCTTGTATGCTGGCTATCCTGGCTGGACTGGGATATGCTGGAGTTGTGGCAGTGTTTATCATGGCCCCTAGATATTGGTGTACATGAGAGGGCTGGAGATGGGACTTGGTTTAGTTGACTGTGAACCCCAAGTTGTGCAATGTTTGGATGGTTTGATGAGTGTGGTGAACACACTGGTTGAATGACTTGGCTTTTATCGGCCAGTCGTCCAGATATGGGAAGACATGGATTTTTGTCTCCTTAAGTGTGCTGCTACCACTGTAAGGCATTTGGTGAGTACTCTGGGTGCCGTGGTGACTCCGAATGGAAGGACTGTGAACGGATAGTGTTGTCCGTCCACTACGAACCGTAGATACTTTCTGTGAGCAGGATGTATGGGAATGTGGAAGTAGGCGTCCTTGAGATCTAGTGCAGCAAGGAAGTCTCCTTGTTGCGGCAGTGGAAGCGCTTGTTGTAGAGTGATCATGTGAAAATGATCCGAGTGTATATACCGATTGAGGGGTCTGAGGTCGAGTGTTGGCCTTAGAGTCCCGTCCTTTTTGGAGATTAGGAAATACAGCGAATAAACCCCTGTTCCCTGATGTGGTAAGGGGACTGGCTCTATGGCTTGCTTTTGAAGCAGTGAGAGAACTTCTTGTTTTAAAAGTGTAATATGTTCTGTGGACATTGGACGCTGCTGGGGGGTTTGTTTGGGGGGTATCTGTAAGTTCCAGGCAGTAACCATACTGGCTAATCTGGCTTACCCACTTGTCTGTTGTGATGGAGTTCCAGACAGGCAGGAACTGTGATAATCTTCCCCCGACCGGAGTGGAATGGTCTGGGGGGAGTGGAGGGAAGTCAGTTTTTATTAGCAGGGGAGGTGCGAGTGTTGTTGTTACCTCTGCCTCTCCCTTTGGTGTTATTCCCCCGGTATCCTCCTCTAAAATATCCTCTGTTTGGGGATGTTTGAGTGGTATTTTTGAATGAAGATGAGGTATCTGCACCAACGTTTTTGGAGGCTCCTCTATAAAAGGAGCGCCGAAAGGAGCCACGTGTGTGTGGAGTTTGCAGTGCTCCCATGGACTTTGCAGTCTCTGTATCTTTCTTCATTTTCTCGAGGGCAGTGTCCACAGCTGGTCCAAAAAGTTGTTCTTGATTGAACGGCTGATTTAGAATGGCTGTCTGGACTTCTTGCTTAAAGCCTGAAATGCGTAAACAGGCATGCCGTCTGAGCAGAACACTAGTATTAATAGACCTAGAGGCAGTGTCTGCTGCGTCAAGGGCGCATTTAATGGAGGCATTAGTTATTAATTTGCCCTCTTGAATTAGGTCATTTGCTTGAGTTTTATATTGGTCAGGCAAATGCTGTAATAGGATTTCCAGCTGGTCATAATGGGCCCTATCATATTTAGCCAGCAGTGCTTGAGTGTTGGCTATGCGCCAGTGATTGGCCGCATGTGCAGCTACCCTTTTGCCAGATGCATCTAATAACTTGGATTCTTTATCCGGGGGTGGTGAATCCCTGGAGGTTTGTGAATTGGCATGCTTCCTAGCTGTGGAAACTACTAGTGAATCCAAAGGCAGCTGTCCTTTAATGTACGCAGGGTCGTCAGGGGCAGGTCTATATTTGTTATCGTTTCTAGGATTAAGAATCCTAGCTCTTACAGGATCTCTGAATATTTCAGGGACATGTTTAATGACCCCTTTAATCATTGGTAGTATTTGTACAGTTTTTTGGGACTGTTGAAATGTATCTAAAAGGAAGTCCTCCTCTGTCGTGTCTGAGTGCATGTGCATGCCGTGAAATACAGCAGCCCAATTAATGAGTTGTCCAAAACCAATATTATCGTCTGGGGGAGATGGTTTTGTTGGGTATGGTTGGGGGCTTCGGCTGTCTGGTGGATCTATTGGGTCGTTGTAATCCCAATCGTCTTGTGGTATGTCGTCTGGATCCGTGAACGGGTCATTAGGGTCTCCCCCTAAGTCATCATTACCATCATCTTGTGGTGGTGTATGTGGTGGAGAAGTGAGAGGTAGAGGTGGTGTAACAGGTTTTGGGAGAGGAAGGGGATTAGAAGGAAGGGCAGGAGAAGAAGGAGGCATGGGTGAAGTGGCACAGTCATTCTTCTTGACAGGCACTGGAGGGGTATGTGCTGTGTCTGCCTTCCTCTTCTTGCATGGCACAGCCGTGACATGTCCTGCTTTGGGATGAATGTAGATCTTTTTCTGTTTAGGATCGACAGGATCCGGATAAAAAGTTCCTCTTACTCGATACCCGCTTTCGTGCCGTTTTTTTCTGTTCCGAGCAGGGCTGGGTTTAATGATCTTTGGCCTTACAAGGCGTGGTAGAATCCTTTGGCTTGGTTTTCAGTTCCGAAGGCTTGGGTTTCAGAGCCAAAGTATGATCTTTTGGTTTGGAAGTATTCGAAGCCGGTTTATCTATCGGCCTTGAAGTGTTCGAGGCCAGTTTGTCTTTCGATGTGGAATTTGGAGCGGAATGTTCTTTTGGCTTCGGTATCGAAGGCGCCGGTGGGACTATTACATGCGGTTTGCTCGGTCCCGAGCTACCGGAAGGCTTGTCTTTTTTCTTCAGAGCCGGGCCCCGAGGCAGGGCTTCAGAAGTGTGTTTTCGGTCGCGACTGGGGCCAACAGGCGAAGTCTTGACCAGTGCCTTCTGTTTTGGTGAGGTTGGGGTAGGGGCAGTAGTACTCACTCGTTGACCAGGAGTGATGGGGTCATCTGAGTCTTCTGCCTCTGACACGATTTGTAGATCTTCGGTATCTTCTTCTGGGACATCTGGGCCTTCATCGAAGATGTCCACTGGTTCCGGAGCTGATCTCTGCGCCATGATGTGACGTCGAGCCCAACAATCTCGAATGGTCTTTTTTGGACGAAAAGAGGCACAGGCTTGGCAGCTGGACTCGTTGTGTTCTGGCGAAAGGCACAGGTTACAGACCTTATGATGGTCACTGTGTGGGAACTTCGCTCCACACTGGGGGCATTTTTTGAACAGCGTCCTTTCCATGAGCCGTAGGCCTTAACGGCGTCGATAGGCCCAGCGGCCCGCGTCGACGACTGGAATCGAACCGTGGAAAAGCGCGTCGAAGATTTCGATGTTGGAAAGGGTTAGAGAAAGTTTTGCATGTCGAAAAAAGTTTGAAAATAAAGTTTCGAACTGGTGCGCAAAGATTGCATCCGAACCCAATGGCGAAAAAAAACAATCTGAAGATGGAGTTGATGCCCATGCGCACAATCGTCCAAGGGAGGAGTCACCTATCTCGTGACTACAAAGACTTCTTCCAAGACAACAACAAGGTGCAAGCATCGGAGCCCAACACCAGATGGTGATCTAATGCTAAGTGTGTGATCTGCAGCTCATATGCCTCGAACATGTTGTTTAGTTCTTGCCCTTTCTAATGTTGCATCTGCTGTTTTCCGGAGTGGCAGTGGTAGTTATGTCTTTTTATAAAAAGTATTTGCAAGGCCGGCATGTGCTGTGACACTCCGAGTCACACCAAGATGTATAGGACGTGAAGCAAAAGGTTCAGGAGGCACCAAAGAATTCACAAAGAATTCTAAAAGAACTCAAAGGAAGCAGTAACAGTCATAGAATTTCAGGAGTACTCACATTCCTAAGTATGTAAATGCACATGGTGTACATTCATGCATGTGTAAATGGCTAGAGAAAGAGCTAATGGGTTCTTATCTTTTTTGTCCAATGGATAATTATTTTTCCACTCAACGCAGCGCCCTCTGAATATCTACCAGCTATTGCAGTGGTGTCCCTGCCCTCACTACGTATACCCTGTAGATATGTTTACTACCTCTTTTGACAGAAGCAAATCTCCGACACTAATCTGGGTGGTCATGTGCCTTGTAATGGTTTGTGAATATCCACAAAGTTAGGTGTTTCTTGGTGTTCAGCTTTTCCAAGGCATCACTATTCTGGAACACCCACTTTTCACTCCTGGCAGCAGGTTTGCTTACATGTAATTTTAACTATACTGGTGCAATATAGCATGGAGTAAATGACTTTACAAGTCTACGTTCACATTTTGTAAACACACAGTGCGAGTTTACAATTGTAAAATAAGACATTTGTGAGCCTAATTTCGATATAGGTTTTGAAAAGGCTTTGTGCATCGGGCACATGATATTTATGTAAAAGAATGATGTCCCCTTTGTAATGTCTGCTGTATGGGAAAACAATCTGGTGAACACACTAGTTTGTTGCTCTATTTATTGATATAAATTCACTCGCCTACACATTGTCTTGTCTACTCATGGGGAAGATTGTCTCCACCCAATCTGTACTGTTTCTCCAGTCTCACAAAATTCCTGTCCAGCTCCATGGGGCAGGAAGTCGCATCCAGTGACCTGGCTAGGGACCTGGAAGGTTTCCATCTCGCAGTCTTGTGTCCATTTCAGAACATTACACCCTTTAATTTCCCAGGTCATCAGAAAGGCACCAACGGTGCTTTTCTTTTAAACAACAAATACAGTGGACCTGACATGTCAACTAAAATATGCATTCCAAAAACGTTAGCATTTGTTTCCGAATAATAGCAGCACTTTAAAAATAATTACCTTCAAGGAAGCGAAAAATTAAAAATAATTTCTGTCAATCATTTGTCAAATCATTTCAGTGATTTGTAATCAGGTAACACATCTTCTGACACTGAGAAGTAGAGTGGTCTAAAGAGGCCATCTGTGCTTGATGTTAAAATCGGCCTCAAAACCCCATCTGACATCACACAAACAATATTATAGAACGCCTGTTGTTAGAAATTGGCAGAAATGTATGACTAGGCGAAGAGAGTTGTTTTCTTTTCTATATATTGGCTGGCTCCTTTAAGTACATTTGGGTAAACTTGTTCCAGGTTTTTCTAACTCACATACCCAATAGTGGTATTTATGCGTTTTCAAGTTGTTGAGACAATCGTATCTAACAGGACACTCTTCAGTTTAGTCACATAAAGCACTTCAGTGTTTTTAATCTCTAAGTCTTTACAAAAAGGCATTTATACAAACACTAAGAACTGGTTTTCCACACAAAAGGTAAAAAGATACTCACCAGTGGTGTGTTATAAAATAGGCCAAATCTCATGCGCGGAAGTAACGAAAACATGGCATCCTTAAAGCACACCTGAAATATCAATATTAAGAGCATTAAAGTGGGAAGAAACAACTGACCAGTTGAGTCCACATCTTTGTAGGAATGAGAGACATGGTACAAGAGCATTTTTGTATTAGTGATAGAAAACTAAGCTACGGTTTTGGGAATAGGCCATCTGCCTTGAAAATCGGAGATTGCTTCCAAAAAACAAAAAAAAGGAGTCAGAAGTAGGAGGCAACACTTTTCCCTAATCCTTTACCTCTTGACCGTTGGCCGGGTGCTCTCCAGTAGTACAGAGGGACTCTACAGTTTAGGGCCACTAGTCCTGTCCATTTTGACCGATATGGTGTAAACAAGAGATAGGACAATGATCTTCAAAAAACAGTGATGCGTTTTGCTATATCTGACATCGAATCATCCACAAAAATGTCCCTTGCCTTCAGGGATATGAAAGAAAAACAAATACCCTGGTGGCACAGGAAAAAGATGATAACCTAAAAATGTATTCTGAAGAAGTTGAAGACACCTATCTCTCCTAAAGTCAGCTGGATAACTATTCGGCTGTCCTGTGACAATATTGAGAAAAGACTTTACAGATTACAAAGTAACCTATCACAAGCTGAAGAAATTCTTTTAAAATTCGAGGACTGTGATAGTTTCTACAATAACAATCAGTTTTGCCAATCAGAAGAATTAATTTGTGCAATTTAACTGCTTTGATGCCATATTAAATTCTCCCCCTTGACATCTTTTTTTCACCCATTTTCTTACACGTAATATTACGGTTAGTGAGATTCATATTTTACGTAGCTTTTAGTAACTTATTTCCAGTCTGAACTTTTCATTAATTACTGTAAAAGACATAGATTACAAAACAGAATACAAAATGATTTGCTTTTCATTTGATCATGCATTTCTACTTTTTCTCCATACCCTTTTGTAATCGTACGTTTTCAAATGTTTAATCTCGTGGTCAGTAAAGGCCTTCCACGTTTCACTGAATAAGTCACCATATCCAAGAGAGCTCTGAAAAGGTACACAAATGAAATTTTCCATATTAAAGGCTTCAGGCACATCACATCACGATACATTTGCAAAGGTATGCTCGCTTTATTTTTATTTGCAAATAACCACCAAAACTGAACATAATCCTATCTCCGATGTTAAAGCCCTTTAACATTTATTCTCAGGTTCGATTACCATTTTTTTTTTACTACAAACAGGGAACTACCATATGCAAATCCGTCTTGGCCACACCCCAAAGAGATGTTCTAACCTGAATGGGATCTTAAACTATGCAAGAACCGTTTTTGTCTGATTGGGCCTCACCAATAAGGTGCAGCTTGAGTCCTATAGAACAGTGAACATGGACCTATGTTTGCCTATACCCCTCCCACTGAGGACACTCTTCGTGGATGGAGTATATGGTCCAAGAAGTTCATAAAGCATTATGTTTTTAAAACATCAGGCAGATCTTAAGAAGAGTGAATGAACCTATGAATAAAGGGCTTGCTAGCTGCAGGTCAATGTCAGGTGACAGGCTACTAAAATGGATACCCAGCTCCAAATTAATTTCAGTGAAATGCATGACGTTGAAGTCTCCAAATTGAATCAAATTAATTATTTCTCCTGGTATTGTGCACAAATGTTGTCTGATTTTCTAAGACTCTTTGAAACAGGTGGGTGTATGTCATGGAAGTGATGGTGTAGATGTTGGCTTAAGCAAGAGCAGGACGTGCATATGACTACGAGAAATTAGGAGCCCTAACCGTTGCAATTCAGCAATGTGTTACTTTATACAAATCATCTATAGTTTAATACAAAAAAAAGTATGCACTGCACAAATCACCATATTAAGTACATTCAATTGAGTATTACTTACAGTGTCCCACATGACAATGTTGACGTCAGTGCTAAATGAATTGTTAATATGTTGCGTAATGTAAAGATTGACAAAATCACAGAAATGATGGTACATATTGACACCTAATAGGAGAGAGAGAGAATAACTGGTTAATGAAAAACAACAATAAAAAACACAGGAGAACTACAACTACAGATCTTGTTAGATATATTGAGAAATGTCCACAAATTATAAAGCTATAGAAACATTCTAAAGACCGAAAGGGTTCAAATTTGCGATTTACAAATTCTGCAAGAAATATACAATGATGCAGATACACATGTGAATTTTAGACTTAACTTCCCTGAAAGGTGTTCATATCAGAACCTGAACATAAAGTTCAAACACGGTTACTGTTGGGCCCTAAGTATTTCACAGACCTAGGACTTGCATTCATATATCTTCTTGAGGGAAAAATTCAATCCAAATCTAAGAACGGTATGCATGTAGTCTGCCTGCATGAGTTTTAAGGACGTTTGTTCCTTTTCTGAATAATACAAATATATGTATTTATACACCCACGGTTTGAATAGAATAGGTTTCTAATACACAAAGGGATGCTTGCACCTAACCAATTTCGAGGAAATGATGCTAGTCATATTGCTATTTCATTTTTATAAAACATAACACAGGGTCTACAAGCGTCTTTAATATGGCAGGGGTGAACCAATGGTAGTATTAATTCATACCTGTATTAGGAAAACAACTACTGTTGATCTTTTTATGGATGACTTCAAATAAAAGCAATGGTTAGGTGGACTGGAGGGGAGGGGACTTACCAATCTTACTGTTAGACCTGGCAATTTTCAGCAGGCTTATCACCAGACTTTTTGCTTTTGGGCCTCCTATTTTTGACCCTGATTTTGTTGGTGTTAGGACTCTGGGCACTTTACCACTCCACTGCTAATTAGTGCTGAAGTGCATATGCTCTTTGTATAAATTGTCAATATGGATAGGTGTTTCCATGATTGGCTTATTTGACTTAGTACTAATTCCCTGTGTGTGCCCAGGGCCTGTGAGACAAATGCTGCTAGTGGGCCTGCAGCACTTATTGTGCCACCCACACAAGTAGCCTTTGAAAGGGTTCTCAGACCTGCCACTGCAGTGTCTGCGCGCATTTTCTACTGCCATGATGACCTGGCAAGTGCACCCACTTGCCAGGCCCTAACCTTCTCTTTTATTACATGTGATTCACCCTCAAGGTAGGCCCAAGGTACCCCTTTGGGCAGGGTAAGGTGTATGTGAAAGGTAGTGCGTCAAAAAAAGGGGGAAGAGGGGGGGACCAGGAGCTAATTAATGGTCCAGTACCTGTGCTCCGAAAAATCAATGAGGTAATCACTAAGGAGGTACTGTTCCGAGGCGGATGTGGTCAAAGATCGACCGGTGTCCGCCCTAAGGTTAAGAGAGAAAAAAAAAAAAGAGCTGGCGTCTGGATCGGGCAGGTTTCCAGTGCCGTCACCTGAGTAACCCCCCTAGATGGTGTGGGCCTCCTACGCCGCATAGCTCATGGAGTAATCCCAACTCCCTTCTTAGGTCTAATGCAAACGGGGCATAACTCACTCTCCAACCACACGCTACTTGTGTAAGAGATACTACCTCCTCCTTTGCCCAGTGAGAGGGTGATTAATACCCCACTCACTACACTTAATCTGTGCACCTTTTTTCACATCACTCACCTTCTCCGGTCCTGATGAAACGCCAAGGATCGTTCTGACCACATAAGGCGTGAAACATGTCGACCACTTTGTAAGCTACCTTAGACACATTACGTCTTGATAGGTAACTATTAACCTATGGGTTTTTTACTGTACCAAGGGTACCTCTTTTTTAAAACATCCCCAACCTGTGGTAACCCTTAGGTATTTTTATCTCACTTTGCACACACAACCCCTATCACTGATCTTGGTACTTCCCCTCCACATACCCGCATGCACCCATCGGCAGTTCTCGAAAAGATCTCCGCTAAAGAGACCCTTCGGGGGACCCGTAGGGCATTGCACCGCCGGCCCGACGAGGAGCATACGCCCGATGATGAAGCATGACATCCCTCGGGGTGTGTGAGGGCAACAAGAGACACCTTATGTCTCCCCCCACCCTTAGTACCATATCCTAGACCTCTTTTCTCTTTTTTTTTTTTTTTTTTCTCTCTTAACCTTAGGGCGGACACCGGTCGATCTTTGACCACATCCGCCTCGGAACAGTACCTCCTTAGTGATTACCGTATGTGAAAGGTAGGACATGTACTGGTGTGTGTGGCATGTCCTACAGTGTATTTCGTTTTTCACTATTGGAAGGCTATCTGTCCCATAGGATAGAATGGGAGTTTATTTATAACATCTTATAAGTATAATTTCCCATTGGGACAAGATGGAAAGATGGAGTTTAGCATGCCTGAACTCAGAATATAAAAATGCATCTTTTAGTAAAGAAGAATTTTATATTGTGCGTTTGAAAATACCACTTTTAGAAAGTGGGTATTTTCTTGCTTTGCCATCCTGTGTGCCTCTGCTCGTTTTTGTGGATTGACTGTCTGGCTTTGGAGTGACAGGGATTTGGAATGTGCATTCACTGTAGATAGCCACGGGGGGAGTTGAAGTGTGTCCTGCCATTCCCAAATGAGTCAGGGCTGGGCAGAATAGACCCGAGCTGCATTTAGAGTAGCGGGAGGAGAATTCCTTGCAACTGAATGGGCCTAGTCAGCCTTACACAATGCTTTCTCCACCTCCTGCCAGGAAGCTGGACCAGAGAGGACAGAACTGGTTTAGACTAGGCACAGAGAGTCTCTGCTACAAGAGAACACATAGAAATGCTATATAAATATATGGGGCCCAGACCCCAAAACTTTAGATTACTTCTGGACTCAAGAGGAACCTCTGCCAAGGAGAAGAGCTGGGATAGCTGAAGGAGAAGTACTGCCCCTTTGTTGTGTGCTGTCTGGGGTTGGCCTGCAGTGTCTGTTTCTGCCAAGGAAAGGACAAAGACTTTGCTGTGTGCTGTGTATCCTGCTTGTAAAAGATCTCCAAGGGCTTGAAGTAGAGCTTTCCTCCTGTTAAGAAGACTCAGGGACACATAAAACTTCCTGCAACTCTGCTGGTGCTGATGGACTCTGCCATCTGTGAGTACTACCCTTGCCTGAGGTGCCTCCCTACCGACGCCGGATGACACAAAGCTGACGCATCACTTCCCAACACAGTAAGAAACCTCATCTCCAAAAAGGAGCCGACGCATCACCTCCCCTGCCTGGCAGTAAGGAACTGATGCATCACCTCCCCTGGAGCAAGGAACCGAAGCATCAACTTCTCTGCATGTAAGTAACGGACGCATCACCTTCCCTGCGGCTGTTTTTGCCTATGAGTTTGACGCATCCAAGGTACTTTGTGTTGAAAGTGCTGCATCCATAGTTTTCTATGGACAGAAGGAATATGCTACTTACCAGCATGCATCTGTTCTTGGCATGTAGAGCTGCAGATCTACACACTTTTGCATAGATCGCCATCTGGTGTTGGGCCCGGATGTTTGCAGTTTGTTTTTCCTCTTGGAAAGTCTTTGTAAGTCACGAGGTCGGTGACTCCTCCTTTGGATCGTATTGCGCATGAGCTTCGGCTCCATCCTCAGATTGTTTTTCGCCAACAGGGAAAGATGGAGCGTAGTAATAACAGTGAAGAAACCCATGTGTGTTGTATCTAAATAAGATAGACTGGAACAGATACAGGTAGCCGGGGAGGCGGGTGGGCGTGTGTAGATCTGCAGCTCTACATGCCAAGAACAGATGCATACTGGTAAGTAGCATATTCCGTTTGAGGCATATGAGCTGCAGATTACACACTTTTGCATAGACTATATAGCAGTTCCCAACCTTAGCGGCGACCACCGGTATCTGTTGCAGTGGTTTGAAATAGTATTTTTAGTACAGCCTGGCCCACACTAGCTTGTTGCTTGGTTTGCACATCTACACAGTAGTGTTTAGTGAAAGTGTGCGGTGTTGACCATGTAGCTGCTTTGCAGATATCATCTAATGGGATGTTCCCTAGGAAAGCCATAGAAGCTCCTATCTTTCGTGTAGAATGGGCTTTAGGGGGAACGGATAGCGTTCGTTTTGCTTTGTGGTAGCAAATCTGGATGCATTTTCCAATCCACCTAGCTATCCCTGATTTTGAGATGGGGTTGCCCTTGTGTGGTGGAGAGAAAGAGACAAACAGTTGTTTGGTCTTTCTGAAAGGTTGTGTTTTTTGGATATAGTAAAGTAAGGCTCGTTTGACATCTAGCGTGTGTAGAGCCCTTTCTGCAACAGTTTGAGGTTGCGAGAAAAATACTGGTAATTCAACAGATTGGTTTAGGTGAAAAGGGGAAATGACTTTAGGTAGGAATTTTGGGTTGGTACGGAGAACAACCTTGTTCTGGTGCATTTGAAGAAAAGGTTCTTGTATGGTAAGTGCTTGTATCTCACTGACCCTTCTAAGGGAAGTGATGGCTACAAGAAAAGCTGTTTTCCATGTGAGAAATTGCAGTTCGCATTTATGCAAAGGTTCGAAGGGCGGCCCCATTAGCTTTGTGAGAACAATATTTCAGTTCCACACAGGTGAGGGTGGTACTCTGGGGGGAATTATTCGTTTTAGGCCTTCCATGAAGGCTTTAATGGCAGGTACTCTGAAAAGTGATAGGTGCTGCCTGTTTTGTAGGTAAGCTGCAATTGCTGCGAGGTGAAGCCGAATGGAGGTATATGCTAGGTTACACCTTTGTAGATGGAGTAAGTAGCATATGATGTGTTGTATAGACACGTCTAGAGGATTGATTGTGTTGTTATGGCAATAAACAACAAATCTTTTCCATTTGGCAGCATAGCAGTCTCTAGTGGTAGGGCGTCTAGCTTCTCTGATGATGTTCATACAGTCAGGGGGAAGGTTTAGGTATCAGAATTCTAGGATTTCAGGATCCAGATCGCGCAGGTTGAGCTGAGCTGGGTCCGGGTGCCTGATCTCTCCATGGTTCTGGGTTAGGAGGCATGGTGAGAGGTGTAGCTTTTGGTGTGGTACTACTGAGAGTTCCAGCAGCGTGGTGTACCACGGTTGTCTGGCCCATGTTGGAGCTACTAGAATCAGTGTGAGGGAGTGCTGTTGTAGCTTTCGCACCACCAATGGAATTAGTGGGAGAGGTGGAAAGGTGTACGCAAATTTGCCTGACCAGTTCATCCATATCGCATTGCCTTCGGACAATGGGTGTGGGTATCTGGCGGCGAAGCTTGGGCATTTTTTGTTTTCGTGGGTGGCGAAGAGGTCTATCTGCGGATGCCCCCACATTTGAAAGAACGGGTGAAGAACCTGCGGGTGAAGTTCCCACTCGTGGATCTGCTGCGTCTGTCTGCTGAGTAGATCTGCCATGGTGTTTTGGACTTCTGGGACATGTTGGGCTAGGAGAAAAATGTTGTGTGGAATTGCCCATCTCCATATGCTCTGTGCTAGTTGAGAGAGCTGTGGAGAGTGTGTGCCGCCTTGTTTTTGAATGTAATACATGGCCGTCATGTTGTCTTTGCGAATGAGGACTGCCTTGCCTAAAATCTGTCTCCGAAAGGATTTTAGGGCTAGAGAGATTAGTAGTAACTCCAGATGGTTGATATGGAGTAACTTTTGTTGCGGCGTCCATGTGCCCTGCACTGTGAGGTGTAATAGATGAGTTCCCCAGCCGGAGAGCGATGCGTCTGTTGTTAGTATTATTTGTGGAACCGGGTCCAGGAACGGTCGACCTTTGGAAAGGTTTGTGGTGTTCCGCCACTGCAGAGAGCGATGGGTGCGACCGTCTACCAACACCAGATCTCTCAGTTGCCCCTGGGCCTGGTTCCATTGGCGCGCTCAGCACTCTTGGAGTGGACGCATCTGGAGTCTTGCGTGGGGCACTATGAAAATGCAAGAGGCCATCATCCCTATCAGTTGCATAAACACTCTTGCTGGGAGGGAGTGTTGAAGTATGAATCTTTGATGCAAAGCCTGAATGCTTGCAATCCTGGCCGGATTGGGGTAGGCTATGACGTTTGAGGTGTCTATGGTGGCACCGAGGTATTGCTTTATGTGGGATGGTGTTAGCTGGGACTTTTGGTGGTTCACCGTGAAACCTAGTTGGTGAAGTAGTTGGATTGTAGTGGCGGTGTGGTGTACACATTGGTTGTAGGACGTGGCTTTTATCAGCCAGTCGTCCAAATATGGGAAGACGTGAATGTGCTGTCTTCTGAGATGTGCCGCCACTACCACTAGGCACTTGGTGAATACCGTTGGTGCTGTTGTGACTCCGAATGGGAGCACCTTTAACTGGTAGTGTTGCCCGTCCACTACAAATCTGAGGTACTTTCTGTGAGCATGGTGTACCGGAATGTGAAAGTATGCGTCTTTCAAGTCCAGTGTGGTGAGGAAGTCGTTCTGGGAGAGGAGCGGAAGCACCTGCTGAAGCGTTACCATGTGAAAATGGTCTGAATGTATGTATGTGTTTAGGGGCCGGAGATCTAGAATAGGTCGTAGAGTCTCGTCCCTTTTTGGTATTAGAAAATATAGGGAGTAGACCCCTAAATTTTGCTGATTGGCGGGAACTTGTTCTATTGCCTGTTTTTGTAGGAGGGAGATTACCTCCTGTTTATGTGGAATGTTCTTGTGACATTGGGCGTTGCCTGGGTGGAATGTTTGGGGGGGGGTAGATGTTAATTCAAGGCAGTACCCTGAATGAATAATTTGGGTCACCCATCTGTCTGAGGTGATGGTCTCCCAGACCTGAAGGAAATGTTGTTGTCTGCCCCCGACCGGAGTGGGATGGTCTGGAGGAAGCGGGGGGAAGTCATTGGGTAGGCGGTGTGGCAGAGCGGGTGGTATTTGTTTTGCCTCTGCCTTTATTGTTATTGCCCCTATAGCCGCCTCTTTGATAACCCCTTGTGAAAGTGGACTGAGTGGGGGATTTGTAGGAAGTGGACGCGCTATCTGAGGAGTAGCCTCTAGATGTACTCCAAAAGCAAGAGCGACGAAAGGAGCGCCTAGGAGGGTGTGACTGCAGGGCTCCCATGGACTTCGCCGTATCAGTGTCCTTCTTCATTTTTTCGAGGGCCTCATCTACCTTTGGGCCGAATAGGTGTTCTTGGTCAAAAGGATGATTTAGGATGGAGGCCTGTACCTCTGGTTTGAAACCTGATATTCTCAGCCAAGCATGGCGACGGAGGAGGACGCTAGTATTAATGGCCCTGGAGGCTGTGTCTGCTGCATCTAAGGCACAGCGTATGGAGGTGTTAGTTATTGTCTTACCCTCTTGAATTAATTCATTGGCCCTATTTTTGTATCTTTCGGGGAGGTGGTACATTATGGTTTCTAATTCATCATAATGTGCCCTATCGTATCTAGCCAATAGCGCTTGGGTGTTGGCGATACGCCATATATTGGCTGCCTGTGACGCAGTGCGCTTTCCTGACGCGTCCAGTAGCTTTGACTCTTTGTCAGGTGCTGGTGCTTCACCTGACGCCAGGGAGTTTGACCTCTTTCGTGCAGTGGAAACCACTAGGGAATCTAGTGGCGCTGGCCCTTTGATATAGGCAGGATCTGTGGGGGCAGCTTTGTACTTTTTCTCTATGCGTGGGTTAATGACCCTGGCCCTGACTGGGTCTTTAAAAACCTCTGGCGCATGTTTTACCACCCCCTTGAGCATAGGTAGTATGGAGGTAGACCTATGTGCGGTATCAAATGTGTCGAGGAGGAAATCCTCCTCCACTGGGTCAGTGTGTAACTCTACCACGTGATAATGTGCCGACCTCTGAAGTAGGTGGTGGAAACCTAATGAGTCTTCCGGTGGAGATGGCCTGGAAGGGTAAAGGTCATCTTGTGGGACGTCTGGAATATCTGGGTTATTGTAGTTGTCCCATGGGTCTGGGGATCCTGTAGGGGTGCGGTCTTGGGGCACATCCCCTGGATCGTGATATGGGTCCCCCTGATTATCATCGTCTGGAGACGGGTTGGAGAGCGATGAGGTGGGGGTGGAGAAGGCGGAGGGGGCAGGGGTGGAGAGGGTGGAGGAGGTGGAGGAGGTGGGGAAGGTATTCTGAAAGGGGAGGTAGCAGAGTCCTTCCTTTTTGGAGGTGGAGGCGGAGCCGGTTTGTCCAAATGTCTCTTTTTGGAAGAGAGTGCCAAATGTCCAGTTTTTGGATCCATGGTAAGAGTTTTTTGTAAGGGAACCGGTGTAAAGAGTTCCTGTGACAATGTTTGTTCCGTCGGCGCCGAAGTCTTCGGGGCCGATGGCTTTTCTAGGCTTGTCCGTGCCGTGCTTAGCACTGTGTTTGGGAACCTCCGATTTCTTGGTCGGTGCCGAGGTGGGCTTCGGCGTGGAAGTGTTGGTGCCGAGGGCCTTATGGGGTTTGGTCGGTACCGAAGATGGCGTCGGTACGGAAGCGCTGGGTTTCGACACCTAGGACTTCTGTGAGGAGCTTGGTGTCGAGGTAGAGGCCGGTTTATTTTTCAGTGCCGAAGTGTGTTTGTCGGCACCGCTGGAAGGCTGGCTCGAGCCCGAGCTGCCGGAAGGCTTATTTGGCTTCTTCACCGGGCCCGAAGGTGGGGTGTGTGAAGCAGTGTCTCTGGTCTTGCCTAGGCCCGGAGGCGAAGGCGTGACCGAAGCCTTTTTGGGTGTCGGCGCGGGTGTGGGGGGGGGGTATATTACTCACGACCCTCTGCGCCGGGGTGATGTCCTCTACATCTGAGTCGTCGGCTTCGGAAGCACTGACGAGGTCCTCTTCGGTGCGCTGCTGTCCCGGATCTTCGACGTCGTCCCCGAAGATGTCGACTGGAGCGGAGGTCGAGGAGTGCGCCATGTTGCGTCTGGCTCTTCGGTCCCGAATAGTCTTTTTCGATCTGAAAGACTTACAGGCCGGACAGTCTCGAGCCTCGTGTTCAGGGGAGAGGCAGAGGTTGCACACCTCATGAAGATCGGTGTGGGGGAATTTGGACCCACATCGAGGGCACTTCTTGAATGGAGTTCTTTCCATCAGCCGGCACCGGAGCTTGGGTAGGCCCGAAGGCCGCCGTCGACGACTGGAACCGAAGATTTGTCGATGAGAAGGTGATTGAGGAGATCGCGATCGAAACAATACCGCGATGTGAGTGAGGATTCCGCTACGATCGTCGAACTGGAAATGTTCGGAACCGGAGCGCGAAGATTACATCCAAGCCCGATGGCGGAAAAAAACAATCTGAGGATGGAGCCGAAGCCCATGCGCAATACGATCCAAAGGAGTAGTCACCGACCTCGTGACTTCCAAAGACTTTCCAAGAGGAAAAACAAACTGCAAACATCCGGGCCCAACACCAGATGGCGATCTATGCAAAAGTGTGTAATCTGCAGCTCATATGCCTCGAACCTGTTTTTACCTTCTAAAAGTCATATTTGGATAACTGGATGTGGGATTTTTGCAGTTTTGGTCTTGTTTGGTTGAGATAAAGATTACTTATTTTTCTAAACTGGTGTGGTGTCCATTTGTAGTGTTTTCACAGTATACTGTATGTGTGCACAAATGCTTTACACACTGCCTCTGAGATAAGCCGGTCTGCTTGTGCCAAGATACCAAGAGGATGAGCAGGGGTTTTCTAAGGGCATAACTCCCTTATCGTGACTAGAAGCAAGTTTCCCTACTAGGACACAGGTACATTATCTCTGCCTATTAGATACACCCATTTATAACACTTACCATCTCAGCTGCTCAGAAATATATAAATAAATATTACCTGCTGAATATAGTGCATGTTATCATCTAAAAATTTAGGTATACTGCTAGCATCCATACAGTTTTTATCCTTCATGACCTGTCTGACATGTCTGCCTAGTTCACAAAACTGTGACTTGCTTTGCTCAGTGATGAGGGAACACTAGATCCATTTTAGACCTTATTCCTTTCCTGCTATTATAGCCCACAATTCCTCATCAACAAAACAGAAGCAAGACTCATGCATTTGTTGAGAATCCTTCAAACGTGGATTTAAGATACTCCTGAGGTTCTAATAATTGCTCTTTAGAAAAAAAATACTTCCTTACAAACACAATTCTAAAACTTGTGGAAAAATACTCTTCCCTAATCCTATCAATACTCTACTGTTAAAACTGCAACCGTAAAGAACAGTAAGGGGACAGCACCAACACCAACCGACCACGCACGCAACCTAGGATTCATCCTCAACTCCTCCCTCTCCATGTCCAAGCAAGTCAACGCCGTCTCCTCCTCCTCCTCCTGCTACAACACCCTATGCATGCTCCGCCGGATCTACAAATGGAACCCGACCGAAACAAGAAGAACAGTGACACAGGCCCTCGTCAGCAGCAGACTGGACTACGGCAACGCACTCTACGCAGGAATCCCAGCCAAACACCAACGGCGGCTACAACGCATCCAAAACGCCTCCGCCCGACTGATCGTCAACGCCCCCCGCCCCAGCCACATCACCCCCGTCCTGAGAGACCTGCACTGGCTCCCCATCGACAAGAGGATCACCTTCAAGCTCCTCACCCACACACACAAAGCACTCCACAACGCCGGACCAGCCTACCTGAACAGCAGACTCAGCTTCTACACCCCAACCCGCCAGCTCCGCTCCGCCAACCTCGCCCTCGCAGATGTGCCCCGCATCCAACGTACGACCGCCGGTGGCAGATCCTTCTCTTACCTCGCCGCCAAAACCTGGAACACCCTCCCAACCCACCTACGACAGACCCAATACCTACTCGCCTTCAGAAGACTCCTCAAGACCTGGCTCTTCGAGCAGTAGCGGCCACCCCCCTCCCCCCCCCCCCACCCCTCAGCGCCTTGAGACCCTCACGGGTAAGTAGCACGCTTTACAAGTACCCTGATTGATTGATTGATTAAGATAACAAGCATTTGCAATGCAAACGGTCTCGCCTTTGGGACCTTATATGTATTTAGCTATGCAGCACATTAGCTTGGGTGCTGAAACATTAGCTGTTCTTTAACATGGAGGGAAAGTAAGCACCAAACTGCGTGACACGGCAGGTATGGGAACACATGGAGAGAAATATTGCCTTTCAGCAGGAAATGGTATAGTACAAATCTCTGTTTTTAATATAAAAGCAGGGCCTTCGGTGGTCATATCACTGAAAATACAAGATTTGAAAAAAGTATTATTGTCTACGGGTGTTTGTGGAAGATAATTTATATGGACTGGAAACTAGAGAATGTTAAAGTGATTCTGGTATTTTACTGACCTCTGCTAAAGTATATACAAGAGATCTTGAATGCTAGACCTAAAAATGCTTTTTATTTGCTGGAGTTGCCTGAACTTTTTGATTTACTGACAGCGAGGGGCCCGAACTACCTTCCTATGGTTTGAAAGCCTCAACACAGATTTTAACGCGTTTTAGGTTAAATACTATGCACTTCCTGTTTGCGTCCCTAACTGTGGTACTTGGTTTGAAAATGTCGTTGAATGCCCCAGCACAATTAGAATTATAATGCATACAGCACTTTGCATGCTGCAACGCTAGGCGAGACCTAAAAAGTTACCAACGTAAGTGATATGGCATTCTGCTGCTACTACTGTGGTCTTGAAGCAGTGGTTAACTTCTCTCTGAAAGTGTTCAGGGGCAAATATTTATAGATATGAAAAACGTGAATTGTCAGGATATGAATCTAGAGTTGGGAGGTGAAAAAGAACAAGCATTGGCAGAGCCAACGGATCTTTGAAAAGACTGAGGATACCAAATAGTAGAGCTTTTTGGATATGTCAATTTTTTGCTATCTTGTACCTATCATGTACATAGAATTGTGCAGACCTGTGCAGCATGGGGAAAAGTTAAAAAAAATTGATATGATACGGCCAGTGTTGAGTACGCGATAACACTTTTTTTTTTTTTACTTTTATCCATGTTGCACAGCAGATGCTCTGCTGTACAACATCACTAAAAAAATATTGACAAAGCCAACAGATCACCAAATAGGCGAGCTCTAACTTTGCATATGCTTGTTTTACTGGTGATGGAAGCTGAAGCGGAAGTGCATGTTCTGATGAGAGGACTGCTTTCCTCGCAGACTCACACAGCAAGGGCTTGGGGACTTTAAACTCTTTTAACCCGGACATGGCAAAGGAAGTCCATCGTTATATAATGTTAAGCTGTGACACTCGCACAACAGCAACTAAGCAAGTTGTATCTGTGCTGGGGATACGGTCTCATTGTGCAGAGCCTACCTAACGTATGTAAATGTTGTTATTGAGGTAGTCTTCAGCCGCCCCACATGATTCTTAGCTTTTAGGCATTTAATACGACCTGTAGCACTCGTAACCAGCACTGTCAGAAGCTTGCATCTCAGAGAGAGGTAATGTGCCCTTCACCACAGATACCAATTGCCCCTTTGTTAGCGAGCATGTGCCTGGACAAGAGTCAGTCCGAACATCAGAGAGTGAGTCTGAATCCTGCACCTTAAAGAGGGAGAAGGATTCTGAACCTTAGTGACATAGCATGCGCCCTGCACATTAGAGAGGGATTTTACACCCAGAACTTCAGTGAGGGAGATTACAACTCAGAGAAGGAGCCTTTGGCCTGCATTTGAAGGAAGGATGTGGCACTTCTACATCACATAGGAAGCATGGATACTGTGCCCGCAAATGTTTTGAGGAATGCGTCACACACAATATAGATGAAGAGTGTGCCCTAAGAGACAGGTCGGACTTTAGAGAGAGAAGAAGTGCCCTGCAGTTCAGAGAGGGGGACCTGTATCATGCAGCCCAGAGACATCAGCATTTCAGAGAGGCAAGAGAAGGAGCCTGTGGCTTACACCTCTGACAGAGAACATGAGCTTTGCTCCTAAAAGATAACCTGTAGCTCAAAGAGGAATCATACATCCTAGAGAGAAAAGACAGGCTTTTGACGCTGAAACACAACTTGCACCTCAAGCGAGAAAGAAACTGGCAGTGGCTCTGTACCGGAAGGAGAGAGTGTGCGTGAAAGGGAGGAGAGACAAAAAAAGTGCATGGAGATAAAAGTGTGTGCGCGAGAGAGACTTTCCTCTGCATACCTTTGGGACAGGTTGCAGCTTGGCGAGGGAAGGTGGTCAGTAAGCAATAGTTTGTTTGTTGTTTTACAGGGGTACTTAAACAGCCCTGCGCAGGCCTGTCTCGAGGCAACTGACAGCGCACTTTTTTCCTTAACTGCTTGTTATTCGTTATTTTATTGAGATCCCAAATAGCACGGCAGGGACACGCCTACTCTCCGTGTTGAACCCAACATATTCCATCTTTTGAAATATGCTATAAATGTGACCAATTAGTGTTTTTAAAAAAATTATTTACCCTTAAGAAATTCATCCTACATTTAAAGACGTTGTTAACATCTTTACTACTTTAGCAATTGTGTTGCAGAGTAAGCATAGGGAGGGGAGGGGTCAATATAGGCCAGAATCGGCAAACCGAGAAGTTCATCTTCAACTCTGCGCAGTATATCTGGAAGCAAGCGATGGGAAACAGCGTGATGGACATAGAAAGGGGACTATTTGTTAACTAATGAATAAACAAGCGATCGCAAGTGTCCCGGCAGTATCGAAAGTAAAAGTGTGCACAGCGCGCTGAATATAAACAAAGCACGTTGCACTTTTGGCGTGCATGCGTACTATGTAAGGCACTACTTTAAAAACAAGCATTTTCCATTCAATAGGACGTGCATTTATGCAAGTCTTATTGCATTTTAAAAGAAAGTATGGGCGGGCAAAATGGCACGAACGGGAGTGCGGGGGGGGTGATGGTCGGAGAAGTCAAGGACTGCGGGAGGGGACGGGGGGAGAGGCATGGGAACCAAATAGTGTTGACAGTAAAGTGTCCAGTAGCCATGGAAGGACACAAATGACGACATAGCCGTCAGGAGGAGGGACTAACAAGCCTAAAACCAATGGGAAGGCTGCATTTAGGACCTAAGCCAATACAAATGATGGGCGGAGAGTGGGTGGAGCTTACACGGAGCTTCCATGCTATAGTATATACTGCATGCCTCGCAAAGCGAGCAGCACATGCGCTACAATGCTAGCGAGACCTAAAAATTAGGTGACAGGAGCATTTGTTTTATTTGATGTTTCCAATGATGAAGATGTTAATGATATATTTCAATTGAATGCAAACAATTGATGTAAAACAAAATAACACACTTATAGTTGGGAACCAGACTGCTATCACATTGCTTTTGAAATCTGATTGTGATATTTTCATTTAAGATAAAGCCAGGAACTGTCAGCTGTAGAGCAGAAGAAGGGCCTCATTCTCCGGGCCCGGGTGATCTGGGAGGTGATACCTCTCCCTGTATATAATGATATCCCCATCAGTAGTATTTAACAGGGTCGTTCCCACCTCCCTATTCCGTGTACTGCACCTCAGAATGAGGCATATAATGTGACAATGCAATTATATTTCCCTGTTCTAAGATGCACAACTCCTAAAGTGCAGATTTCCACAGACAAATCCAGACAGATTTTGACTGGCAACATGTCTGCAGTATTACCAGGCCAACTGTGATCTCAATTCGGGCGCAAACTATAATTTGTTTCTTCATTGAGATTACCAGCCCTCTCAGAATGAAAGCCTGAGGTTTGTCAAATAATATCCTATTGGCACCAGAGAGGTGACATTAGTACAGCTGAATGTAAAGATTTTAAGTGAAAATGTAACCTCTTACATCGCAAAAGTTTAAACAAATTTTCCTTATTGTTAACGAGTTATAAAGCCCTGTCAGCCTGGAGATCATGTGTTACGTAAGACATTTCACAATCAGTACCATGGAAGTACAAAACCTTGGGTGAAATATTTAGGCTACTTGTGATTCTGTTCTCCTCCTTTGAGATAGTAGTTGGAGATGAGAGTGTTGCTTATACTCTTTCAGAGCTACATTAAAAATTACAGCGAATTATAAAATGGAGTAAGTACCTATTTACTCTACACATGGAATATAAGTCAGGCATGGAAGAAGCAGTGAGATGGGTAGGTAATTGGAAAGGAAAACAGAAAAAGGCCAAGAACAAGGAGAGGCAACAAACTCAGGGGAGTGAAGACCATAGGGCTTGACTTTTTTAGGGCGCGATACAGCAAAAACTGTTGAACGGAATTACAAACTGAATTTGACAAGAAACTACATCTTGGTCCATAAAGTGTGCTTTTTGTGATTTGGTGCAAATCCTTTCAGTGGTTCTAGAGAAATGAAGGATCAAAAACATTTGCATATCTGGACGGTTTGGTTCGTGGAAACTCTTGCAAGAGTCCATTGAACCCAACTTAAAAAAAAAAGAAATAGCGCTTTCTGATTGGCCTAGGGGGCTTTCTTCCCCACTTGGACCTACTCGCTCCCGCAAGAAAAATGCCCCCTAGCCCTTGTTTGGGGCCAAAATTTTAAAAAAAAGTGTTTATGGTGTGATCCCATGGGAGCCCATTTCCTGGGACCGAATGTCAATTTAAGGGGAGGGGGGCATGCATCTTCCCTCTCCGAGAAGCTGTTGGGCCCCAGGTACCCCATCACAAAAAGGGAGGTAGGCTGCACACCCCCCATCACTGTGCAGGTATCTGCTCGGGGACCCCATCCCCTGGGGCGTGATACTTCATAGTGTCCCTAGGAGCCTATCTCCGGAACAGTGTTGTTTCCTGCCTGGATGAGTTTTGGCATAACTTGCCCGCATTTACTCAGGCAAGGAATTCAACTTTGCTTCTGCACAGCGGACGTAGTGAAAAAACACTGCTCCTGCCGATCAGGAGAAAAGCAAATAAGACGCTCACACCAGCACCCAGTATAGTGCTGGCTGAGAAGTCTTGAGGCTCTCGCCGTGGTCCCCAACACTGTGGGTAATGCAGTACCAAGGCACCCACCTACAACACAAAAATGGCTGGCTCCCACAAGGGAGCCGTTTGGGGCTGAGGGGCCCTGGTGCTTCCACAGGGCCCCCAATCACCTCCTACATTGTGGGTACATCCACCTAGATAAACAAAAATGGCTGGTTTCCACAAGGGGAGCTGTCTGGGGCCGAGGGCGCACCCCCACCTCGCAGCCCCCAAATAAACAAATAGAAAAGAAGTTATGGGCGCCACTGTTGTATACTGAGCCACCCATAAAATGTTTTCTAAAAGAAATAATAAACAAGCAGCAGGAGTCACTCATTTATTATTCACTGCTCCCAGAAGGAGACCCCCGTAAGGCCCCTAGAGGGTTATTTATATATTTGTTTACCTTGGTGGTGCCCTTATAAGGGGCAGAAGCAACACATAGCATTTTGTTGTAATGTTGTGGGGTGCCGCAGGGAGTGTAGCAGCCCCCAGTAACATTGAAATAAAAAACAGGCAGTTCATGGGTCATTAAATCCATACCTGAGGAGAACTTACCATATATGTTTAGGGCACGCCTAGCTGGATCTCTACACTATTCAGCTGGAGTGCAAGGCCCTCTAGTGGTTGTTTTTATGACTGTATTTTATAGGCTAAAAACGTTTAAAAGAAAGACTCAGATTACACACTTTTGCATAGACTATATAGCAGTACCCAACCCTAGCGGCGACCACCGGCATCCGTTGCAGTGGTTTGGAACAGTGTTTTTAGTACGGCCTGGCCCACACTAGCTTGTTGCTTGGTTTGCACATCTACACAGTAATGTTTTGTGAAAGTGTGCGGTGTTGACCATGTCGCTGCTTTGCAGATGTCATCTAATGGTATGTTCCCTAGAAAAGCCATAGAAGCCCCTATCTTCCTTGTAGAGTGGGCTTTAGGGGGAACAGATAGCGTTCGTTTTGCTTTGTGGTAGCAAATCTGTATGCATTTTACAATCCACCTAGCTATCCCTGATTTAGAAATAGGGTTGCCTTTATGTGGTGGAGAGAAAGAGACAAATAGCTGTTTGGTTTTTCTGAAAGGTTGTGTTCTTTGGATATAGTAAAGTAAGGCCCTTTTAACATCCAGTGTGTGTAGAGCCCTTTCCGCAACAGTTTGAGGTTGTGAGAAAAAAAACGGTAATTCTACCGATTGGTTCAGATGGAAGGGAGAAATGACATTGGGTAGGATTTTTGGGTTGGTGCGGAGTACAACCTTGTTCTGATGCATTTGGAGAAAAGGTTGCTGTATAGTGAGTGCTTGTATTTCACTAACCCTTCTAAGGGAAGTGATGGCTACTAGAAAAGCTGTTTTCCATGTGAGAAATTGCAGCTCACATTTACGCAATGGTTCGAAAGGCGGTCCCATTAGCCTTGTGAGAACTATATTTAAGTTCCAGACAGGTGAGGGTGGTACTCTGGGTGGAATTACTCTTTTGAGGCCTTCCATAAAGGCTTTGATGGCAGGCACCCTGAAAAGTGATAGTCTGTTTTGTAGGTAAGCAGCAATTGCTGCGAGGTGTAACCGAATGGATGTATATGCTAGGTTACACCTTTGTAGATGGAGCAAGTAACATATGATGTGCTGTATGGATACATCTAGAGGGTTGATTGTGTTGTTATGGCAGTAAACAACAAATCTTTTCCACTTTGCAGCGTAGCATGCCCTAGTAGTAGGGCGTCTAGCTTCTCTGATAATATTCATGCAATCAGGGGGAAGGTTAAGGTATCCGAATTCCAGGACCTCAGGAGCCAGATCGCAAGGTTGAGCTGAGCTGGGTCCGGGTGCCTGATCTCTCCATGGTTCTGGGTTAGGAGGCATGGTGAGAGGTGTAACTTTTGGTGTGGCACTACCGAGAGTTCCAGCAGTGTGGTTTACCACGGTTGTGTGGCCCATGTTGGAGCTACCAGGATGAGCGTGAGGGAATGCTGTTGTAGCTTTCGCACCACTAGTGGAATTAGTGGGAGAGGTGGAAAAGCGTACGCAAATTTGTCTGACCAGTTCATCCATATCGCATTGCCTTTGGACAATGGGTGTGGGTATCTGGCGGCGAAGCTTGGGCATTTTTTGTTTTCGTGGGTGGCGAAGAGGTCTATCTGAGGATGCCCCCACTTCTGAAAGAACGGGTGAAGAACCTGTGGGTGAAGTTCCCATTTGTGGATCTGTTGTGTTTGTCTGCTGAGCAGATCTGCTATGGTGTTTTGGACTCCTGGGACGTGTTGGGCCAGGAGAAAGATTTTTTGCGGAATTGCCCATCTCCATATGCTCTGTGCTAGTTGAGAGAGCTGTGGAGAGTGTGTGCCCCCCTGTTTTTGAATGTAGTACATGGCAGTCATGTTGTCTGTGCAAATGAGGACTGCCTTGCCTGAAATCTGCGACTGGAAGGATTTTAGGGCTAGAAAGATTGCCAGTAACTCCAAATGGTTGATGTGGAGTAACTTCTGTTGTGGCGTCCATGTGCCCTGCACTGTGAGATGTAACAGATGAGTTCCCCAGCCGGAGAGCGATGCGTCTGTTGTTAGGATTATTTGTGGAACCGGGTCCAGGAATGGTCGACCTTTGGAAAGGTTTGTGGTGTTCCACCACTGCAGAGAGCGATGGGTGCGACCGTCCACCAACACCAGATCTGTCAGTTGCCCCTGGGCCTGGTTCCACTGGCGCGCTAAGCACTCTTGGAGTTGACGCATCTGGAGTCTTGCATGAGGCACTATGAAAATGCAAGAGGCCATCATCCCTATCAGTTGCATAAACACTCTTGCTGGGAGAGAGTGTTGAAGTATGAATTTTTGACGCAGAGCCTGTATGTTTGCAATCCTGGCAGGATTGGGATAGGCTATGGCTTTTGAGGTGTCTATGGTGGCACCGAGGTATTGCTTTGTGTGTGATGGTATCAGGTGGGACTTTTGGTGGTTCACCGTGAAACCTAGCTGGTGAAGTAGTTGGATTGTAGCGGCGGTGTGGTGCACACATTGGTTGTAGGACGTGACTTTTATTAGCCAGTCGTCCAAATATGGGAAGACGTGAATGTGCTGTCTTCTGAGGTGTGCCGCCACTACTGCTAGGCACTTGGTGAATACCCATGGTGCTGTTGTGACCCCGAACGGGAGCACTTTGAACTGGAAGTGTTGCCCGTCCACTACAAATCTGAGGTACTTTCTGTGAGCATGGTGTACTGGAATGTGAAAGTATGCGTCTTTCAAGTCCAGTGTGGTGAGAAAGTCGTTCTGGGAGAGGAGTGGAAGAACCTGTTGAAGGGTTACCATGTGAAAATGGTCTGAATGTATGCAAGTGTTTAGAGGCCTGAGATCTAGAATAGGTCGTAGAGTCTCGTCTCTTTTTGGAATCAGAAAGTACAGGGAGTAGACCCCTAAATTTTGCTGATTGATGGGGACTTGCTCTATGGCTTGTTTTTGCAGGAGGGAGATTACTTCCTGTTTTAATAACGTGGCATGTTCTTGTGACATTGGGTGTTGCCTGGGTGGAATGTTTGGGGGGTAGATGTTAATTCTAGGCAGTACCCTGAATGAATAATTTGGGTCACCCATCTGTCTGAGGTGATGGTCTCCCAGACGTGAAGGAAATTTTGTAGTCTGCCCCCGACCGGAGTGGGATGGTCTGGAGGGAGCGGGGGAAAGTCATTGGGTAGGCGGTGTGGCAGAGCGGGCGGTATTTGTTTTGCCTCTGCCTTTATTATTATTGCCTCTATAGCCGCCTCTTTGATAACCCCTTGTGAAGGTGGACTGAGGAGGGGATTTGTAGGACGTGGATGCGGTATCTGAGGAGTAGCCTCTACCCGTGCCCCGAAAGGAAGAGCGGCGAAAGGAGCGCCTAGGAGTGTGTGACTGTAGTGCTCCCATGGATTTCGCCGTATCAGTGTCTTTCTTCATCTTCTCGAGGGCCTCATCAACCTTTGGACCAAATAAATGTTGTTGATCAAATGGGTGGTTTAATATGGAGGCTTGTACCTCAGGTTTAAAACCTGAAACTCTTAGCCAGGCGTGGCGACGGAGGAGGACACTGGTGTTTATGGCCCTGGAGGCTGTGTCTGCCGCATCTAGGGCACAGCGTATAGAGGTATTAGTTATGGTTTTTCCCTCTTGAATCAATTCATTAGCCCTATTTTTGTATTTTTCAGGGAGATGGTGCATGATGGTTTCTAGCTCATCATAATGCGCTCTGTCGTATCTGGCCAATAGCGCTTGAGTGTTGGCGATACGCCATATATTGGCAGCTTGTGACGCAGTGCGCTTCCCTGATGCGTCTAGGAGCTTGGACTCTTTGTCAGGTGGTGGTGCTTCGCCTGACGCCTGAGAATTTGATCTCTTCCTAGCTGTAGATACCACTAAGGAATCCAGTGGTGCAGGGCCTTTAATGTAGGCAGGATCTGTGGGGGTGGCTTTATATTTTTTCTCTATACGTGGGTTTAGGACCGTAGCCCTGACTGGGTCTTTAAAAACCTCTGGTGCATGTTTGATTACCCCTTTTAGCATAGGTAGTATAGCAGTAGACCTATGTGCAGTATCGAAGGTGTCTAGGAGGAAATCTTCCTCTACTGGGTCAGTATGTAGCTCTACCCCGTGATAATGTGCCACCCTCTGTAGTAGGTGGTGAAAACCTAACGAGTCTTCTGGTGGGGATGGCCTGGATGGATAGAGGTCATCCTGTGGGACATCTGGGATGTCTGGATTGTTATAATCATCCCATGGGTCTGGGGATCCAGTAGGGGTGGGGTCTTGTGGCACTTCTGCTGGATCGTAGTAAGGGTCCCCTTGATCATCATGGTCTGGAGACGGGGTCGGAGAGCGATGAGGCAGGGGTGGAGAAGGTGGAGGTGGAGAGGGTGGAGGAGGTGGAAGAGGTGGGGAAGGCACTCTGAAAGGGGAGGTAGCACAGTCCTTCCTCTTTGGAAGTGGAGGTGAGCTGGTTTGTCCAAATGTCTCTTTTTTGAAGACAGTGTCAAATGTCCAGTTTTTGGATCCTTGGTAAGTGTCTTTTGCATAGGATCCGGTGTGAATAGTTCTTGCGACACTGGTTGTTCGGTCGGCGCCGAGGTTTTCGGGGCCGACGGCTTTTTAGGCTTGTCTGTGCCGTGCTTTTTTGGAACCTCCGATTTTTTGTTCGGTGCCGAGAGGCTTCGGCACGGGAGTGTCGGCGCCGAGGGCCTTATGATGTTTGGTCGGCACCGAGAGGCCGGGTTTCGACACCGAGGGCTTTGGTGCTGAGCTCGGTGTGGAGGTGGAGGCCGATTTTTTCTTCGGTGCCGAAGGGTGTTTTTCGGCACCGCTGGTAGGCTGGCTCGAGCCCGAGCTGCCGGAAGGCTTATTAGGCTTCTTTACCGGGCCCGAAGGTGGGGTGTTAGAAGCAGTGTCCTTGGTCTTGCCTATGCTCGAAGGCGAAGGCGTGACCGAAGCCTTTTTGGGTGTCGGCGCGTGTGTGGGAGGGGGTATAGTACTCACGACCCTCTGCGCCGGGGTGATGTCCTCCACATCTGAGTTGTCGGCTTCGGAAGCACTGACGAGGTCGTCGTCGTCTTCTTCAGTGTGCTGCTGTCCCGGAGCTTCGACGTCGTCCCCGAAGATGTCGACTGGAGCGGAGGTCGAGGAGTGCGCCATGTTGCGTCTGGCCCTTCGATCTCGAATAGTCTTTTTCGATCTAAAAGACTTGCAGGCGGGACAGTCTCGAGCCTCGTGTTCAGGGGAGAGGCAGAGGTTGCACACCTCATGAAGATCGGTGTGGGGGAATTTGGACCCACATCGAGGGCACTTCTTGAAGGGAGTTCTTTCCATCAGCCGAGACCGGAGCCGGGATAGGCCCGAAGGCCGCCGTCGACGACTGGAATCGAAGAAGTGTCGAAGAGAAGGTGATTAAGATGATTTGTTATCTGAAGAATCTCGATGAACGAGGATTTTGCGTCGATCGTTGAACTGGAAAAGTTCGGAACCGGAGCGCGAAGTATTACATCCGAGCCCGATGGCGGAAAAAAACAATCTGAGGATGGAGCCGAAGCCCATGCGCAATACGAACCAAAGGAGGAGTCACCGACCTCGTGACTTCCAAAGACTTTCCAAGAGGAAAAACAAACTGCAAACATCCGGGCCCAACACCAGGTGGCGATCTATGCAAAAGTGTGTCATCTGCAGCTCATATGCCTCGAACATAACTTTACATTGAAAAAAACCTAGAAATTCACTGAAAAAAGAAAATCAAAGGTTAAAGTGATGGTATAGTTAGTTGACAATTTCAGTGACAACGTAACGTTTTAAACTAAAAAAACCACCCAAATCAATGTTATAGTTATCTCAAGTAACTATAACTCGTACCCTCAAGTAACAATAGCTCGCGCCATTGCCATGCATAGCTAATTACCCCAAATATTACATCACTTATCACACGTTCTATAACCCATTGATTATATCGATGACAAAACTGTGAAATGCAAAGGCACAAGTTATGGAGACTTTAGAGGACAAGTTCTGGTTACTTGAGATATAACTGGTGAATTTCTGTGGCCTTTTGAATTTGAAATGTTTGTTGTCACTGAAATTTCCACCTAACTAGAATGTCACTTCTGCCAACTTATTTGAATAAAATAGAATTATCTCCACTTATGAGTGGAACTCTTATGTTACATGGAATAACATTGTTTGGATGAGCTAGATAGATATTAATTTTCCCATACAAAACTTGTACGGCGATGCTGCAAAAAACACTGACTAGAATTACACCACATTTGGCAGAAAGCTAGATCTTGGGTCCAGAAAGCGTGCTTTTTGTGATTTCGTGTAAATCTGTTCAGTAGTTTTAGAGAAATTAAGGTTTAAAATGTATGTATATATCACGCAGCAGAGGATCTGTGGAGCCAACAGATCTTGAGATAAATTTGTATTGACTTCCACCACATCAACAAAGATGCGATGGAAACCATTTTAGGACTCTGGAACTTAGTGCCCTGTCATGAAAATAAGTTTTAAAAAACATATGGGGGGGCAGGATCCCTCGGTATTCGCTGCTAATTTACCTCACATAACATCAAGATTAAAATTAAAGGCTTCTCGCCAAGCTGCACCCCACCTAGAAGCATTTTGCTAAAGGAGGAAAAGCCAGTGCTTTTTTTAGGGGATATAGCTATTTCAAATGTGAACACTGTGGTGCATTATTATAAGAAGTCCGTAATGTGTGTAGTGGATTTTGCTAATCCTTTCTATAAGCATCAAATGAAACAGTCGGACTGTTTGGTTACTGTTTTCCAGGGGCTGAAGTTCCTGACCCATGGCTTAACTTGGTAGAGACACATATTCTGCAAGGGGAGCACTGCAATGAGAAGTAAACCCAGTAATTATATGGTCATAGGCGAGCTCCCAGGGTCCAAATAAATGACCCTGACAGTATGAAATCCTGCATACCGGCTAAGGACTGACAGCAGGTAGGACTGATGTGATGCAGAGAGAATGGTTGAGTGAATGCAAGGAGCTTGATGACATTAATTTCCAACTACAGTGCTAGGCTTGGACACAATTTAGTTTCCCAAAATCTCTTCACTGAACATGAGGTACTTACAAAGCAGAAAGGCTCATTTATTACTGTTATTACTTTACAAGGCTAACTGACTCCACCAACAGAGCTGTGGTGCTTTAGGTGGAACTGGCACCAGCATGTCACTGGCCTAGCAGAATCCTCACACTCTAAGTAGCACATGTCTTGCAGAGTTGTTGCTCTGGCCCTACCTAAGGGAACATGATTCATCAACATATTCCTAGAGTAAATATAATGTTAATAACAATGAAAAATCAACCCAAGATAAGGGGAACTACCGGTATGAATATCAGATTACTACCATTTTCATGGAAAAGTCACGACTTTCATCACTAAATATGGTTTAGAAAGTTCTACTATTAGCAACATAATAAACAAGAACATGGGCTATTTGGGTTACAGGCCCTTCTTTTAATTATGTTACAAGGATCCTCCTTGAAACTATCCATCCATTTGATACTTAAGGATTATTTACTTTTTCGTTCCCTGGTGCTGTTCTTTAATACAGAAGAAATGTGCCTGTAGATAAAATTCAGTCCAATTTTACTATATATAATGAGACATAAATATATTGCTTACCTGCATCTAACTTCATAAAAATAGTTGGCTTTTCAACAATGAGGTCACATTTTCCATCTTCTATGGGTGTAAAGTTCAGGGACGTATATGCCTGAAGCTCTGCAAACCTGTGATTATTTAATTACATCAAGGTGTTATTATTGAAATAGTGAGACTGGATTTAAGTATCTCGTAACTTTGCTAGAAGCCTCATCCCAACCACAAAACAAAAGAAAAAAGGCATCTGAAGTGCTTTTATATTGGTTTAGACACATTCTGCAACAGTTCAACATGCAATACATTCACCAGCTAAGCATAAAGATTAGACCAAAAGCTTGATTGACTCAGGCAAAGAACAGAAGTTAAAAGAGATGGGAGACATTCAACAAAATCCATGGGGGGACAATTTTGAAAAGTCTGCCTGTTCTTCATAAAGATCATGGTTTAGAACTCACCAGACCCATAATTTCTTACTGACTCTGATTCTCTACAAAATCCTCTGCTTCTTATGCAAAGCTCGGTGAAATAGGTTCCAGTTCCCACCAAAATCGGGCATTTTCCAGGACACAAGAGATCATAGAAAATCATGCTAGTTTCCAACACAAGACAAGATGGAAGTAATAAGAAGGATAAAAGAGTCAAGACCTAGGCGAACAAACTCTGTAACAAGCTGTGTCGTCAAGTAGAGCTCAACCTTTTTATTACAGATTCAGGTATGACTTGAAAGCAGATATGACAGAGCAAACCCCACCAGCCCAAATTCCCCACTCATTCACAAACCCCTGAAAGAACTTGTGTCACTCTTAGTCCCACTTATTGGTGGCCTGAACCACATCTAAAGGCCTCTAAACTAATCATTACAATAAGACAGATTCCCTTCCATTAGGAGACCAGACATTACTTAAGTTTGAGCCAAACGTTAACCCAGGCCATGTAATTAAAGAATAGTCATCTAATCACCTGTCTGACATAGCTGGCAGACATGGATACGAGACAACACTAAGCACTATCCCTTACTTAATAAAAAGAATATGATTAGCCAGTTTGGATGTACTATGTACATTTTTACCAGAATCATGACCTTCCATACAATCATTTGCAGCGGTTGCTAAAAATGTTCAGTTCAAGTTAAAAGTGTCTCAAAACAGTTCGGCCTTAACATCTTTCAGATCAGCTTGCGTGATGAGCTCTGTGATACAAGCTCACTTCCATCAGTGCATCTCTGCCTTCATGAAAATCAGTTTTATACACTGTTAGATACTATCCGCAAATAGAGAGCATCAAGACTAAAATTAGTCTCTCACTCCCCCTTTCCTCTTTGATTATAAAGTGGAAAAAGTAAAGCAAATGTTATCATAAGCTGGTATAAGGTCACGACAATGTAGTCGACCTTACTATAAATCATGGTTGCCCATCCAAGAGTTCATCAAATCAAATCAATGCACATTGTCATTCAAATGGAAAGCACTTTCTTATCTCTTCTTCACACAAAAAAGTAAGAGGCTTGACTGATTTAAGTAACTGAGACCATAGGCAGGAAGTCTATGGACAAATGTAATGTACATAAGTACATGGGAGTATATTCTGCCACGGATGTTCAATTAACATACCCTGCTTCAAAAGACTCATAAAATTTCAGTGTGCATTTCTAAAGACAATAATTATCTTAACTAGGTTTAAAACTGATTAATGGATTGAAGTAGGCAGAGCATTTGTTTCTAAGTATTTATTACAGGTTGTGATGTGTGGTAGAGGTTTGTGGTCTTGCAATCTAGTGTAAAAATATATTTCTGTAGCACTCACGTTTTGTAAATGTTCTTTGCTTCAATGAATCTGGATGTTTTGGTAAACCCAAAGTCTCCAGTGAAAAATGATCTCCATACTTCATACCCACACTTACTCTTAAATTAACTGATGTGTGACTTTGAAAATATCAATATTAGGACCGGTCTAGCAGGAAAAACTATAATCCAGTCAAGAAAGAACCCTTCACTTTTTCTTTCTCAATTTTGTTTACATCTTCCAAATGGACAGTCTTTCCCTGGAGGGTTCCTTTCCATATCATCAGTTTCTGCTTCATTGACTTTGAGCTGAAGTTTGGAGAAGGAGCAACCTTTCAAAATGATGCAGGAGGGACACAGAGCACAAGTACTAAGTAAAAAAGGTTGAAGATGGAGAACACCAAGTAGGGTTTATCATGATTGTGATAGAAAGAGTCAGATTGCATGGGACTCTGTGTTCCATTATGTTGCCAGATATATTTAAACAGCAACGCTTAATTTGGGGGTCTGATTTAATGTAAATATTACAGATAAAGTCTTACTTTGCACTGTATGATGGATTTGATTCTGGCTAAACTCATCCAGTTTGTCATTGGCGGGGATTTTTTTACAGTCCATAGGATGTAGTGTAGGAGGTAATTCCTTTAAATGGCAGTGTTGTGTATTTAGCGCCCCTAGTTTCTCTCAAAAGTTATATCTAAGTGTCCCTAGGTGGCATGTATAGTGACACTTTATTGTCTCTGCATGTAATTTATTGTGATGGTTTAGTGACCCTAGAGGTCAGTCCAGTGAGTAAGAATTCTTAGGATGCAGATGAGGGGACTAGTGCCCCTAAATGGCAGTACTGTGCAGTGCCGAACTGTACGTAGAATGCAGTGGAGTGCGGTGGTTCAGAGTCAGTGGGTTGTAGTGCAGTATTGTAGAGTACAGTAACTAGGAAGCAGTACCATGTCGTGGGTTACTCTATGGGATGCAGGTCTAGGTGGTGGCTTGCAGGTCTTGGGATATATTACAATAGGGTGGATTTTTCTCTGTAGAATCTTATGCAGTGTGTCATGTCTCTCTAACATGTAGTGCAATGTGGTGGTTAGAGCTTCAGGATGCAGTCCATTAATGTTGACTACCATGCCTACAATTCAATGAGGTAAGATAGATTAGAATCTTTAACATGCAGTGCGTCACGCTGTGGACCCTACAATGAAGTGCAGTGGGTCAATATTGCTTAAGGACAGTGCACTGTAGGTATTGATGTCTACAGAATGCAGCATGGAGTAATACTAGGTGACTTACAGAAGGCTCAGGAAAGAATAATGGTATCTGTGGGATAGCAGAGACAAGTAGAGGGGTTTACAGATTCTAAATGACAGCAGAGTGGGTCTCAGTGTCTGTAGTGTGAGTCTTAGGGTCAAATGAGGATGACTGAGAGCCAATGGAGGATCCAAATTCCAAGGGAGGGTTTCAGGTTATTAGTCCTTGAAGACTGCCTGAGGGTGTTTAGGGACTAAAAATAAATCTCAGGTTGGCTGATAAATAGCTTAGGGTTGGCTGAGGGTCTATGAGGGATGGTGGACGTAATATGAATGCCAGCTAAGGGATCCTGAGGCATCCACATGATGGGCGATGACAAGTTGATAGTCATCCTAACGTCCAGCTGAGGGTAACTGAGTGCCAGCTGAAAACCTTACCGTGGCCAGGAGAGGGTTACAGTGGGTTACCTGAAGAGGTCCAAGGGGATGGAAGGCCTGCCCAAAGGCCCTTAGGTTTGCGGAGGAGTTTTGAGGGATGACAGAGGCACCAGCAGCAGGCCCCTGCCAACACTCTCCATACTCCATATATTGTTGGGGCTAGCAGAACCCCAGAGAAGGCCAACATTCCCACCCCCCCCCTCAAGAATACACTGTTAAGGGTTCCATGTCTCCTCAGCAACACACACTGCTGTTATCTCTGCTGTACTACTACTGTGTTTAATAGAAAAATAGCACTAATGCTGTCCGTGTGGAAGAAGATCGCAGTGCTACTGCCTTTGATATATACAATATATACTGTTGAGCAGTCCATACATTTACTGTTTGGATGCAGGGGCGTGCATCATTGAATTTCATCCGGGAGAAGTAGGCCACATTTTGTTCCCTCAAAGCAGGATGAACACCTTCATAGTCAACCTCTTCTAGTTTACAGTGATAAGAAGGGTTAAGTGCTTCAGTTTTGGAAAATTAAACCGTACCAAGATTGCAGAGGGCTTTTACGTTGATTTTGAGCCATCAGCCCTTGAACATCAAGGTTGCAGTGCCCACCAACTTCACCACTTTGGAACAAATCTTCTTTAAATCTAAAATACATAGACAATAAAACAAATGCATTTATTACATATTGCAGGGATGAATTAAACAAAAATGTTATGCAAACTGAATGCTGATTTAACCTTTCGCTGCTTCTTTTTGGAGATCTTAAATCCAAGTACAAGTTTGTTGCTCTGCAATTCTGAAGGTTGCTTGAACAAGATAGCATAGAATCCCCCTGAAACAAAAATTGTTTTTAAAATGATAAAAGTCCTGTCAAAGATTACAATTAAGCATATTTTTTTACCTACACTTGACATAGGTTTGCACAGAATCTGCATTTCATCCAATCTTGCTTTCACATAGCCAAAATCAGCTTGTTTCCAGAACACTTGCCGAGCAGTCTCAATGTCATTGGCCCTATAACAGGAAAAATAAATATTAAGTACTAGAAACTACAGAATAAGCATAAACTGACTACATAATAGCCATGACATCAAAACCAAAATACATAGGTTAAAAAACAAATGCATTGATCCACATCGAAGGAAAGAATTTAAAAAATATTTTTTGCAAACTTAAATCCAAGTACAAGTTTGTTGCTCTGCAATTCTGAAGTTTGCTTGAGCAAGATAGAACTGTCATTAGTCCTATAACAGGAAAAATAACTATTAAGTACTGGGAACTGCAGATAAGTATACACTGACTATATAATAGCTACTTAGCCATGAGATCCAAACCAAATGATTGAAGATTTACCTACTGAATTCTGAGGAAAAGAAAGTTAACACTTATGATACAAGATATACTATATAGGTATACTAATAGTTATACTCATAATAAAATGTTGTGCGTGTTGTAAAAATCACACAATTGCATCACATTAGACATCAGTTGCTTACCAATCTTTTAGGGTAAATATGATGTAAATAGTATTTCAAAACAGAAAAAGTGATTTAAAATTGTCAAAAGAAATATATAATTAAATAAGAAATTTCAATAGAGAACAAACTTATATTTGAAGAAAAACATTAAAAAGGCTAAAAAATAAATTTCAGAACCAAAAAAGCAAACTAAACATGAAAATAACAAATTAAACTTGCTTAAAGAACTGAACAGAGAATGCACTGAAAGCTCTTGCAAGATGTGAGGAAATAATTTAACCACAGCTGATGATATGACTGATGATATTAAATACAAATACACAATTCATAGAATGCTTTTATGTAGTGTGTCATAAAAAAAATCCAAAATCACACCAACATGCTCTCTCAAACGGTCAATAGGCAACTCTTTTTTGTTTGTTAGACAACTCATGATATTTGCAAGAAAGTGGGTTATTAGTTATGAAGGATGCAAGTCCTTCACAAGCAGTAAGTCTGCAACATTCAGTTTATTGGGGACCAAGTGCCCCATTGTAGCACTTCACTCTCTCCAGGCAGAGGAGTTCAAGGCCTCAGGGGAAGTTGTGAGGGCTAATACCCTAGTTCACCGGTACGGGCTAGGACCCCATTTCGCTGAGGTGCAACAAACGACACTCAATAAATCATTGTCCTGTCAGTGCTTTTTCTTATTAAAAGGAAAACATTTACATACACTACTGAATACTACACATTCATTTACAAATATCCACACATAGACAGATGGAAATACCTATGGTGATACCCTCCTAATATCTCACACCCCTAGCAAGCCTTGAACCCCAAGACCACAGTAGCCTCATATATACTAGATGCAATACAAGGGGTGTCCTTATCGAAAGGCAGGCCTACTGGATTTGTTAGGGTGTCACCAAATTAATAAAAAGCAGAAATAGATCATATAAAACAAATGCAACACCATTAAATTCACTATGGATGGTAGCCTCTTATAATAACCTTCATGAAACATAAAACATTTAATTAATAATTTTATCATGTTCAATTAAGCAGTTTGCACATATATTGAAAGTATAAGTCTTTCTCTTACTTCTAACTTGCTACCACAGGAGCTTTATGACCGACCAACAGAGGCCCCCTCACTCCAGAGCCTATGTGCAAATGCACAAGCTTTAAGAGTGCTTGGAAACATCAGAAACTTCTCCTGGGGGCAAATACCCTCCGACAAGAGTTAGGACAACCATCAATGTGACCATCTTCTGGAGGGGCTGCTGCATTGCCTGTAGCCCTCAAACAGCATTTAAAAATGTAGGTGGTCCCCTGCTCACTTTAGGGGCACCATGGAGCCCATGTGCACATTTCTTAGAGGGCCAGATGACACTCTTTTCCCCGAAACTGTGCATACAGCCTTGCAACTGGTACAAGGTGTGTGTGTGTGGGAGGGGGGGGGGGGGTGCAGCTATACTGCCAGCAAAAATGGAGGAAGAAATATGGCACAATAAAACTATCACCATCCCCATATTCTCGTACTCAGAGCTGAACCAAGGGGAGAACACTACTCTGGAAAACCAAAAGGGGAAGAATCAAGTTAATAAAGTTTCTTAAGTACAGTGAAAAGGTAACAACAGATTGTCTGTCTGAAAACAGATGCCTACTTTGAGCAACTTAACTAATGCAATATGCTTAAAAACATCTCTATAATGTTTTTATAACAGTCTTTTTTGACATCACAGATCATTTGTAATAAGAAAACAAAATAGCTATTCTACTACACTAGCTTATTGCAGTTGAGCTATGACATTAAAATATTTGCAATGAGAGCCAGTAGACACCATGAAAGCAGGTAACAACAGAGTTGCAGCTGTAAATAATGAAGACAAGTACTAGCTTTTCCCTCCAATGAGCAGTAAATTAGCGGTTCGGAGAAATTTATAGCAGCATGTTTTGCACAGATTTAATTACGTGAAACCAGGACTCTCTCTGCAAGTTATATCACAGATGTAAACTATACCTGTTATTTTAAATTGACTTACATTAAACTGTGTGTAATATGTTTAGACAAATTTCTAGCTGCATATTGGTATTTTTATATTCACACCACATTTTCTACATTTATTTCACATATATCAGCCATACTATCTACTTCATATGAAGGCGCATGAGATGAAGGATCTAAGATTTTCGATTTAAGATTGACAATGTATTATAAGAAAATAAATACCCCATCTCATACGTGAAAAGGATAGTGCAAGTCACTTCAGAGTTCCATGACCTCTTAAAGGTAATGAAGCCTCGTTACTCTATGACGTTCAATATCCTTATTAGGTGTGGTAGAGTGTACTTTATTCAATATAAAATCGATTTTTACTCAGCAATTCCATTTGCGGAAATGCTCCTGGTCCCCTAGAATCCAAGAAAGTCTCATGTGCTCATCAACCACTCCAGGTCAAGGATTATACTCTTCATATGCAATACTCCACTCTCATAGCTAATACATGATGAAATCAAAGGTTTCCAGGCAGTGATGATGTTTGACTTCAAGGTTAGAGGGGATAAAGACATCAGTGCCCAATTAATGACAGTTCGCCTTGCCAATGCAACTAACTCAAAAATCTTTCTGCCCCTGTAGCATTTGAGTCACATAAGCTTCATCTTAGGTACCGTACCAGACGTTGACTTTGGGTGTTCTGTGGGCATAGTACACCAGAATGTTTTAGGCAGCTTCTTATTAGTAACTGACGGAGCAGGTAAAACAAAATATTGTATACCTTCTCTATTTTGCATGAAAATACTAATGACGTAATCAATTGACATATTTACCTGTATTAACTGTATGCCGTGGTATACTAACCAACAAAGTGCACCATGATAAACACGAATTACACGCGGGACTAAATGCTAATTGCATGGCAGAATAACTTTAATGACAGTGGTACGCACATTAACAATAGAAGGTGTGGTGATAGAAATTGCATGATTTAGATTGCTTTTGTGATGTTTTGCGTTCCTGCTGGGACAAAATGGTGAGTATTATTGTTTAATTGTCACTATAAGCTAGGAAAATACTAATATATAATGGGATTAGTGTGGGTTTAAACATTAGAATCTTCATTTCCGTATATTAATTATGGTTTATGTGTGTTTTGCTTAAGTTGGCATTCGGGCCTACCAGGCCATGATATTCAAAATGGGGTTCGGAAGTGGCCACCGTCTTGTGAGCGCGATGTCTACTGCGCAGACTCGGATGGCTCCGAAGATCTCCAGGCATCCTCAATTGAGAGCACAGTGTTCCTTGTCAAGGATAGGAACGTGGAGGACTGCCAGATTTCAGTCAGTGTGAATGACAAGAAAGAACAATAACCACCTATAACTGGAGGTCAACATGTCGATACATCAGACCTTTTCGCATAAGAACTGTATGAGCTAAAAGAGTGACATAACCATTTCCCTGGGAACCCAGGACTATGCGAAATAAAGGACCATATTGCAACTTTAAAGGGCTTAACCAATCACAGACATTTCCAATTCAGTACATGTTACACGTTTCCCAGAATTTATTATAAAAGAAGGATAGTAGAGTAGGAGACAGAGAAGGTTAGTGCGTTCAGGAGGGGTGTCCCGAACTTGCGTGATCGACTTGCTTGCACGATTGCTTGGTCCTTTGGATATCTTTGGGACTGTGCCGTGCTGAGAAAAATAACTTGTCGGACTTGTTTTAGTATTGGCCTGCATTCGATTGGGACGATTCTATCCAGAAGGGATTTTGAGTGATGCAGAGCTAACAGAGTTAGAGAAAGAGCCCCGATATCAAGAATAGGTAAATATAAATGTCATGCAAATTTGTGCTGAATAATTAAATTTGGACTTTGTGTTGACCGAAATGCTAATTATGCCACTGAAAGCGAAGTAATTAGATAAACTAAACATTGACTAACAGAAACAGAGTTTGTGATTCTTTAAATAAGGCATTGAATAAAGATTCCGAAGCTTTAATGTGTTTTAGCTGGTTAAAAATCACCAACAACCAGTCCAACTAATTGGTCCGTCGACCTTGATGTTAAGGTTAGGATTCTAGAAGTACAGATGTAAATATGTACATATTGTAACGAATTTCCTTCCCTATAGGTAATAAGGTACCCCCACATGTTCAGCGCTCCTTTCCTACTGTGTGCAGACTCGGAGCGAGACGTATGAGTGTTGGTGTTATGGGCCCCACCAACCAATGCTGTGTGAATGAGTTAGCGTGACGACGGGTCTGTGACGCAGGGAGGATCTGTAAATTTGCCGTTTTTCTGCTGGATCAGTTTTCCTGGTAGAAGATTGATGGTTTTATTGGATTGGTTTGGTGATTATTGATGATTGATTGAGTGATTGATTGTTGATTTAGGTTCTAACATTTTGTGTTGAATCGCGTTGTGTTCTATGTTGTTTTGAAGACTTACGGGATGTAGGAAGTTGGAAGCCCTGTAGGTACACGGGGAAAATGTGTGGCAAGTGAAGTCACACAGTGTATTGTCTTGTTGCCCTGTAGTTACACAGGGAAAACGTGTGACGATTGGAGTCACACGACGCATTGTCTGGGTTCGACTTGGTAACATCGTCGTGTGTTATCGGTAGGGATATTTTCTGTGTGAAAGTGGTGTATGGATAGCGAAGGCCACCTGTGAAATTTCAGCCTTAAGAACAGGAGCAGATTGTGAGCTATGATTACTCTTATCCCTGGAAAGGTAACAGGTCTCCCCAAAACTTGTAGGAAGGGTAAGGTAGAGGGAAGTGCTACTTTATCGGCGAAACTGAATAATTCTGTGGTAGGGTAGAGGTAAGCGCTGCCTACTGGAAATACAGAATTCTTGTGCAAATGGACTACATTTTCCGTATGAATGTGTGCGAGTGAAATAGCACTCGGTTTTCTCGTGAAACTCTGGCCTTATTTCTCAGGAGCATTGTAGTCTCCACATGTGTTTTATCCCCAGAGAAACGGTGAACATTTGCTTGTTAGAAGGGTAAAGTAGAGGGAAGTGCTACTTTGTTGGCGAACGGAATAATTCTGTGGAAGGGCAGAGGTAAGCGCTGCTTTCGAGAAATACAGAATTCTTGGGTAAAAGGTCAAAACTATTTCTTTGGTTTAGTGAAGAGGACAATGGTGGTGTTTTTATGTCGTTACTAACAGATTTGAGTGAACGTAGAGAAAGGTTGCCGATAAATTTGTAAAGGAGGGGTCAGCGGAAGCAGGAGAAGCAAGAAAAGCTGATGTCAGAAAGACCGCGCTGGGATTGGCCAGCCATTAAGAGACGAGGGTTTCACGGATTGTGCGTTAGTGTGAGTCGCACTGGGATTGGAGAATTACAGGGTGACGTAAACTCTCCGGATTGGTGCGTTAGTGTTAGTCGCGCTGGGATTGGAGAATTACAGGGTGACGTAAACGCTCTGGATTGGATCGTTAGTGTGAGTAGCGCTACGATTAGATAAGACCACAGAATAGTTGTAGAAGAAATCTAGCGATACAGGATAAGGAAAATGATGTATTACGATCCACCAGAGAAAGAGAATAAATCACGGTTTGGAAAAATCAAGAACTTCTTTAAAAAGGATAAGCCAATTGTGACTAGGGAAGGACAGATACTTCCCCCACCGAAATCGCCCGCATCCTTTATGGTGGCGAAATATGGGTACCATACATGTATTTGGTTAGATAATTAGGCAAAGTATACCAAAGAAGATGGAGTATTAGCATTTCCAGAAAATGGCTCCTTTAGTTTAGCGGTATTACGAGATTTAAGAGAAAGGATGATGAGATTAGAACCGAAACCTAGACCTACTCAGTTTGTAGCTTTAACTGAATGGGAAGATGAGATGTATGAAAGGGAGCGACAGCGGAGTGGCGAAAGGTATAAATACATGTTTGGGAGACCGTGTGGACAGGAAAGTCATGATGACAGGATGAGGAGATGGCGGAGTGCAAACATGGCTGATGGGATGTTCCCTATGAGAAATGCTGAAGAGACTAGTAGTAGAAAGTGTACAGAGAAGAGAAACAATACAGGGCCAGAAGGTTACAAGTATGGTGTGAATGAGTCGGAGGATGATGTACTCGAGGACATGTTTTATAAAAATCCTCCCCCGTACCAACCAAATTCCACGTTGCTGACGCCAAGTGCGCCAGTAAAAGAAGCACCATGAAACAAGACTTTTGAGCCAACGCCCCCTGATTTAGGGAAAAATAATCCCTTTAGGGAATCTGAAATTACACAGCAAGTTAGGATGGCAAATGAAAATTCAGCTGAATGGGCTGGAATTAACTGAAAAGATTAGGGAATTAACCAAAAATATGGAAGCCGTAACTGTTCCTGCAACGATAAGACCAGTGATGCCTGTCTTTGATAAGCAGAAAGACAGCGAGCATTGTCTAACGATTCCTTACAATAGTAAGAAACAAATTGAGACGGGAAAAAGGGATTCAGGAGAAAATCCATGGGGAAGATTGGTAGGAACTTCTGGGTTAAGTACTCCTAAAAATTTGCCAATAAATCAAAGTCCAGCAAGTAAAAAACTGATGACAACAGAATCGGCACCAGAATCCCCAGAGAAGAGTCTAGAGCGAGTAAGGAATGAAATAATCCCTGTAGGTCCCACTTCTGATGAACTAAGTGATTGGTTAAGGAGCCTACAGCGAAAAGATGCCGAACCTCGACCTTTAGATGTGGCATAATTGAAAATAACTTGGGAAGAATTGATAGTAGGGACTATTCCAACAGAAAAGTTAAAAGCATATCAGGATGAAGAGCTAATGTTTCTATGTAAAAGTATAACATGGAGGGCGAGAAGTTTGCATGAGAAATTGGAAGAAGTGGTGAGTGAAATGAGTATTGATTTTGAGAGAATAAAATCGTTACAGAAACCATACAGAGTAGTCTTTGCTGAAAAGGATATTGAGAATTTCAATACCGCAGGAAGATTAACTCAAATTAAAGAATTAAGGAAATGGGCGATGTAGATAAATGGAAGAGCAGGTGGTTTCGGAAACGAGACGATGCAACAGATAAGACTTTTTCAGCTTTCCCAGTAAGAGAAAAAGAGACAGTGGTAACTGAATGTCCCATGAGGGCGATCCCAGGAGGGGGCTATGTGCATGTTTCTTGGACTAGGCAGGACATTTTATCATTTACGAATGATTTTCCCCGACTACGCGAAAAGCCGGTATGTTAAATTATCAAAAGTATTATGGGTAGATTTGAATAGTCTGTTCGATATAATTGTGCCAGCAGATTTATGGGCAGAATGTAAAATACAATAGATTGGCCCACTCAGGAGTACCCTAGGGATCCCAAAACAGGTGCCCCTGATCCAGAAGTAATGAGAAAATACGAACAGGTAGTTACTTTCTTGAAAAATAAAGTACCTCCAAAAGAAACTGATTGGGTAAAAATTGATAGAACTCACCAGGAAGTAAATGAATCTGTACATGCCTATTATGAGAGAATGTTATTGGCTTTTAAGCAATACAGTGGTGATGAAAATTTGAGTGAGAAAGATTTAAGTCATTTTGTATATCGATTTGTGTATGGGTTGCGACCTGAAGTAAGGGAAATGATAAAACAGCATACTGTGGATTGGCAAAATAAAAAAATAGACGACGAATTGAGGCATGCAAAATATTTTAGTGATGAGATTGAAGCCAAGCAACGTAAGCTAAAAGAAAAGGCCATGTGGGCTCAGGCTAAGGTGGCGGAAAGACAGGAAGCCCAACTGATTGAACAGGCAAATGGCATGAGCCATGTAAAACAAAAACCTAATATTGGGAAGGGAAAGGGACAGATTAGTTTAGAAGAAGCACAAAAGAAGTGGCCATGTCATAACTGCGGAAAGGTAGGGCATTGGAAATCCGAGTGTAAACTACCCCCAAGTGCTAATGGCGACAATGCATCATTAAATCCACAGGTGCCGAATGAGGTGAGTTGTCAACCGCAGCGAAAGCAGCAGATTGTTGCCCAACAGTGTCAGGTGCCAAAACCACCTTTTCCACAGAGCGTAAACCCTCAGAGATACAGTAATGAGACAGGATTCTACACCGAAGAACAGGTAACTAAGGTACCGCGCGCTAGTGCTGTTTCGCAGTATTGGCTGCAACGCGATGAGTGTGAGTCAGAAGAGAGTTATTGACGGTGCCGAGGAGAGGAAGAAGAGTGCGTACTTGGCACAACTCTGGAAGTAGACCAGACAGGCCCGTTTGTGGACGGAAAGATAAATGATGAAAATATTACTTTCCTGGTAGATACTGGTGCTACTCGTTCAACTGTTAGATCTGCTGACGTTAAAAATCTTCCTCTCTCGGATGACACAATCCAAGTAGTTGGAGTCTCAAAGAGACAGATAAAAACGTATCTTACTGAACCAGTTAAGGTTAAAATAAGGACATTTTCTGACATGCACCACTTTGTCGTATGCGACACCAGCCCTGTGAATTTGTTAGGGAGGGATTTGTTGTGTAAAATGAATTGTACGATCTTCTGTACTCCTGATGGCATAGCTTTTGAGATTCCTGATGAGGATGTATTATACAAAATCACTATGGCCAATATGGAACCTGAGGTTACTGAGGCATTTGTCGTATTTGATCCAGAGGAATTGCCTCAAGAATTGAAGAAAACGTTGAGACCCGAGGAATGGGATTTCACGGAAGAATACATGGGATTAATGAGAAATGTAGATCCCGTAAAAATTATTGTAAAAGAAGGAATAAGTTACCCAAATATTCCCCAGTATAAATTGACACCTGAGATAATTGCAGGAGTAACTCCTATAATAGACACGATGATTGAACAAGGTATTTTGAGAGAAATAATGAGTAGTCCATGCAATTCTCCAATTATGGGTCTGAAAAAGCCTAACGGAACTTTCAGGATAGTACAAGACCTGAGAAAAGTGAATAAAATTGTTGTATCATGTTGTCCCATCGTACCAAACCCTTCTGTGATCCTATATCAGATTCCACATGATGCAGAATGGTACACAGTCATTGATCTGTGTCATGCTTTCTTTTCCATCCCATTGCACCCTGACAGCCAACAGATTTGTGCGTTCCGGTTTGGCGAACGTACATTGGCATGGTGCAGAATCCCACAGGGGTATACAGAAAGTCCATCGATATTCAATAAGATTTTGAAGAAGTCCCTAGAAGATTTAAAAATGCCCAAAAGCTCAGTACTAGTCCAGTATATGGATGACCTACTGGTGGCATCGAGAACTCGAGAAGCCTGTGTAGTGGATACTGTTGCGTTGCTGAATCATTTGGCGGATTGAGGACTTAAGGTATCCCCATCAAAATTACAATTTTGCCAAAAGGAAGTACAGTATTTAGGCCATAAAATTGAAAAAGGGCTGAGAAAGGTGACTGCAGATAGGATCAGGATAATCAAAGGAATGAGAGCACCAATGACTCAAAGAGAGGTGAGAATGTTTCTTGGAATGGTTGGATACTGCCGTCAGTGGATCAGCAACTTTTCACTGATTGCAAAACCTTTGGTACGATTGACGAAGAGTGATGTGAAAGACCCCCTTGAATTGAACAAGGAGGAGTTGAAGGCTTTTAAACAATTAAGAGACGGTTTGTGTGAAGCCCCAGCTTTTGGAATGCCTGACTATGAAAAAGAGTTTGAGCTCTATTGCAGCGAGAGGAATGGGTGTGCACTTTCTGTGATGGTACAGTAACATGGAAAATTGAGGCGACCAATTGCATATTTTTCGGCCATACTGGATCCTGTAGCAGTGGCATTACCTGGTTGTTTGAAAGCTGTGGCGGCTACCTGTAAGAGTTTGGAACAGAGTGAAGGAATTGTGATGGGATATCCTGTGAGAGTGTTTGTGCCTCATGATGTGGTGATCCTTTTAACTAGGAGTTGCACCCAGTTTATGACGCAGAGTCGTCTAACTAAGTATGAGAAGGTCATTTTAGGTGCAACAAATGTGAGCCTTGTGAGGTGTCTCAATGTGAACCCATCGACGTTGTTGCCTGATGCTGAAAATGTGGAAGTATGGGATGACGTGGATCATGATTGTCTGGAAGTGCTTGACTTTTGCACTAAATCATGCCCTGACATAAAAGATGTGCCTCTGAAAGAAAGTGACTATGTGATGTTTGTGGACGGGTCATGTTTGAGAACAGACAAAGGGATTTTGAGTGCAGCGTATGCAGTATGTACTGTAGCGGCTGTAGTGGAAGCGTCTTGCCTGAGAGGAGTGAGATCAGCCCAGGTTGCTGACCTGTTTGCATTAACAAGAGCGTGCAAATTGGGAAAGAATCTGAGAGTCACTGTAATTACCGATAGTGTATGGCTTTGGAGTGGTGCATGACTTTGGGCAGATATGGTACCAAAGAGGGTTCTTGACATCGAGTGTAACTCCGATAAGGAATGCTGAAGTGGTTGGGAAGTTGCTTGAGGCGATACAGCTGCCTAAGCAATTGGCAGTAGTAAAATGTGCTGCCCATTCGAAGACCGCTGACTACGTTTCGGCTGGGAACGAGCTTGCAAATGACATGGCGCAATATTGTGCGCGCAACCAGAATTCAGTTAATCGAGGCAGGGAAAAGGAAATGAATTCATGTCCCTTACTTTTTACTAACACTGTGAACACGTGGAAGAGGTGAGGCAATTACAAGAAGAGGCAGGAGATGAGGAAAGGAAACAGTGGATAAAATCAGGATGCGCACCCCGAGAGACAGACCATGTTTGGGTTTATCGGGATGGAAGACCAGTCATGCCTGATAGCATGGTCTCTACCATGGCACGGATGTATCATGGACAGGCACATGCAGGAAGGGATGCTATGATTAGACTTTTCAAACAGACATGGTATAATGCCAAGTTTCGGCTTGTAGCTGAAAGCTTGTGTCAGAGATGCCTTATATGTCAGCAATACAATCCAGGAAGAAAAACAGTGGTGAGTCTAGGGACGATAGGACGGGAAGGAGGTCCTTTCACCAGAATGCAAATTGACTTCATTGAAATGCCCCCCTGCAATAGGCTGAGGTATGTTCTAGTAGTAGTTTGTTTATTTTCAAGTTGGGTGGAATCGTACCCGACTAGAAGAAGTGATGGAATTACAGTAGCAAAACTCCTATTGAGATCATTCATTCCCAGATTTGGTTTTCCAGTCACGATCGAATCAGATAGAGGGAACCATTTATATAATGAAATTATGAAATTGATTTGTGAAGCATTGAATGTACAGCAAAAACTGCATTGTGCTTATCGTCCAGAGGCTTCTGGAGTGGTAGAGCAAGTGAATGGCACCATTAAAAATAGGTTGGGAGAATGTGTTTGGCCACAGGTTTGAAATGGCCTGATGTCTTGCCTCTAGTGCTCATGACTATTAGATCTATCGCTGATAGGAATACTGGACTGAGTCCCCATGAAATTGTTATGGGGAGGGCCATGAGACATGTTTTCATTCCTGTCAACAAACTACTGCCTATATCTGATGACTTCGTTTTTGGATTATTGCAAGGGGTTGGCTGATTCCGTTTCTGTGTTTCATCAGGTTGGATCGGATGCCACCACTCTTGAAAAGAAGCCAGCTCATGATTTAAGTCCAGGAGATTGGGTGAGAATCAAAGTGCATAGAAGAAGGAATTGTCTGGTCCCACGGTGGGTAAAACCACGTCAAGTGATCTTGACCACGACGACGGCTGTGAAATGTGCCAGAGTGAGGAATTGGATTCATGCGACTCATACCTTGTGAATCCCTAGTCCAGTGAATAACCCTGAAGAGGAATACTTGGAAGAATCTGATACCAGTTCCGAGTCGGATTCAGAAGAAGCAAGAAGAAGACCAACTCCTGAAAGGGGAGAGTTGGAATCAAGTCCAGTTATAGCACCAGGGAATCTGCCTTTAAGAAGGAGATTGGAGATTTCTGATACTAGCTCAGAGTCAGATACTGAACAAGTGAAAGTACATGAGAATGCAAAAGAGAACATTGAGGAAACTGTCCAGGAAATTCTCGATAAAGAAGCTCCATTTGTAAGTACAAGAGAAATTCCACCTGAGGTCACAGAAGTAGAAGGTGAAGTACTAGATACAGAGAGTAAGGGTAAGATTGTTGCGGAAGACCCCCGAGGAGGTGTAGGGAAACAACACATCCAGGTAGAAGAAGGGACAGTTAGTCAGCAGGAAGATTGCGTGGAAGAAACACGAGGAGGGACAAAATTAGATAGAGAACAGGAAGTTGTGGAAAGAAAATCGACCGAAGGTAGGGGTCAAGGCGGAACCGAATCTGAAGACAGTGAAGAAGAAGTACAAGAAGGTCGAGTCCTGAGGAAATGAACATGGAAAACTGAAAGAGGTGAAAGGGGAAGTAAGTTGAAAAGGCCAGCGAAGGAGGAAATTTGGCCAAACAAGGTAAAAAGATTAAGGTATCGATTGACATGAGTAAAGTCATCCAGAGCAGAACAAGTGAATGAGGTGTCTAGCCAAGAAAAATCAAAGGACACGGATCAGACACCCTTGGAGAAGGGAAAACGGACTAAGAAACTCAACCAGAAGTATAAGTCACCAGAATGGACATACGTGGCACTTCCTGAAGTACAAGAGGAAGCAGACAGCCAAGGAAGTCTAGGTGTGACTATACCAGAGGTGGTTGAGGAAGACAAAGATTCGGAAATCCTGAGAGTTATCTTGTCCGACATCGGAGAAGAGACGGATGTTCAGGAAATTCTGAACCAAGACTGAGAGAACGAAGTGAAGAATGATCAAATGCCAAATTGAAGGGACATGAAGGTGTTACAGAGAAATTGAATTACTAAGTAAGACATATACCCGAAAGGAACCAAGTAGGCGCTCAGATCCTTGGGTTCAGACAAAACTAGTTGTGAGTAGACAAGGCTAAGTCAAAAGACACTGATCATTTCCGAAATGGCAAACACAGAAGGTAGAAAATCTACATGTGTGTTCCTTCGAAGATGGTGCAAGGTGTGTTGTTGTTGTACAGGATTACTAATGCTTCTGTGGAGTGTATTAGCTTTAGTAGTTTCATTTAAAGTAACGTTCGAAACGATAGAGGGTCATAGTGAAAATAAGACTAATATAGAAAAGATTCATGATACTCATCCAACTAGACTGATAGATACAACTGATTTACATAAGGATAGGTCCATAACTGATTTTTCCAACAACGTTTTCTCAAAATTATTATATGAATATGTAAAAACTATGGATATGAGAGACTGTTACGTTTGCATGCAGTTACCTGCATCTGTATCTGAAGGTATTACGTACCACCACCTTCCTGTGACATATGGAATAACATGTAGTGTATTAGCAAGTTTGTTTTATAAAACAGGGAAACTAGAATACTACTTCTCTGATGTAGATAACATTTTTTCACAAGTACCTGTAATTCCTGAATTGAATAAGATAAAACCTGGTAAAGTTTTAGGTGAATATTTCTTAGAAACTAGAGAATTAACTTTAGAGGCAGTATTTAAGAATAATCTCACTTGTAGTCTGAAGAGGGAAGAAAAGACCTTTTTGGATATGGTGGAAGACAGGAGAATCAAGATGCAAAGGAAGATACCTGAGGGAAAGGGAGAAAAGACGGTCTGGGACGTAGAAAGAGAAAAACATTTGAAGGGAGAAACCAGTCCGGCTATGGCTTTAGATTGGCCTCAGAAAGGGAAATTGTGTATTAAAAGAAATGAAACTGTGTATGATAACTATTTTATAGGTGCGAGTGAATGCCATGATACGTATAGAATCATGGGAGGATGGGGATTTAAAGGAGGAAATGATCCGGTATTCCCTGGATTATATTTTATCTGTGGGAACAAAGCTTATTATCGATTACCGGACCATTGGTATGGCACATGTTACCTAGGCCTGGTCTTCCCAAAGATATTTTATGTGGGAAGGGGAAAAGATGGTGCGCATGAGACAGGTAGACAACTAACACGTAGAAGGGGGGAAAGTTGGTCAGAAATTGTAGGGGATATTTTCGGAGCACTGATACCAGCCGTTGGAATATCTCTGAATGCACACAAAATTCGAAAATTGTCTACAGTAGTGGATCGCTTATCGACAAGCACTGCTGGAGGGTTCTTGCTGTTAAATACCGAAATGGTTGCCATGAGAGCCATGGTAATGCAAAATCAACTTGCCCTTGATATCATTTTGGCAAAAGAGGGAGGAGTCTGTGGAATGCTTAAAGTACAACATTGTTGTACTTATATTCCTGATGAGAGTTATGATTTAAAGAAATATATTCGAAATATTACGGACTTGCATGAGGAAATTGTTCAATTGGAGGTTGAGAGTGTTTGGGAGAAGATTGGGAAAGGATTTTCTACTATTAAAAATGTTCTGATAAAATTAGGTAGCTCATTTGTAGGTAAGATTCTAATTCCAGAACTTGTGTGATAATATTAGTATTAATTCTGAGGTTAGGATGTGTATGTATAAAAAGAAGAAAGTTACAAAATAAAATAAAAAGAGAAGTCGCTAAGAAAAGAGAGAAAGAGAGAAAGGTAAGAGAAATGGGAGACATAGAACTGGAAGAATGGAAAGAAAATATGTGTAAGAAAACAAGAGAGGATGAGATGGGGGAAACTATGATGTGACGTAACAAAACTTAAAGAGAACTGAATTCATTTCCGTGAAACATTTATCAAAATTTTGTGGGATTTGTGGTGATATTAAAAAAATCACCAAAGGGGGGATTGATGGAGCAGGTAAAACAAAATTTTGTATACCTTCTCTATTTTGCATGAAAATACTAATGACGTAATCAATTGACATATTAACTTGTATTAACTGTATGCCGTGGTATACTAACCAGCAAAGTGCACCTTCATAAACACGAATTACACGCGGGACTAAATGCTAATTGCATGGCAGAATAACTTTAATGACTAACTGTGGTACGCATATTAACAATTTAAAGTGTGGTGATGGAAATTGCATGGTTTATGTTGCTTTTGTGATGTTTTGTGTTCCTGCTGGGACAAAATGGTGAGTAATATTGCTTTAATTGTCACTATAAGCTAGGAAAATACTAATATATAATGGGATTAGTGTGGGTTTAAACATTAGAATCTTCATTTCCGTATATTAATTATGTTTTATGTTTGTTTTGCTTAAGTTGGCATTCGGGCCTACCAGGCCATGATATTCAAAATGGAGTTCGGAAGTGGCCACCATCTTGTGAGCGCGATGTCTACTGCGCAGACTCGGATGGCTCCGAAGATCTCCAGGCATCCTCAATTGAGAGCACAGTGTTCCTTGTCAAGGATAGGAACGTGGAGGACTGCCAGATTTCAGTCAGTGTGAATGACAAGAAAGAACAATAACCACCTATAACTGGAGGTCAACATGTCGATATATCGGACCTTTTCGCATGAGAACTGTATGAGCTAAAAGAGTGACATAGCCATTTCCCTGGGAATCCAGGACTATGCGAAATAAAGGACCATATTGCAACTTCAAAGGGCTTAACCAATCACAGACATTCCCAATTCAGTAAATGTTACACGTTTCCCAGAATGTGTTCTAAAAGAAGGATAGTAGAGTAGGAGACAGAGAAGGTTAGTGCGTTCAGAAGGGGTGTCCCAAACTTGCGTGATCGACTTGCTTGCACGATTGCTTGGTCCTTTGGATATGTTTGGGACTGTGCCGTGAGCAAAAGAACTTTTCGGACTTGTTTTAGTATTGGCCTGCATTCAATTGGGACGATTCTATCCAGAAGGGATTTTGAGTGATGCAGAGCTAACAGAGTTAAAGAAAGAGCCCCGATATCAAGAATAGGTCAATATAAATGTCATGCAAATTTGTGCTGAATAATTAAATTTGGACTTTGTGTTGACCAAAATGCTAATTATGCCACTAAAAGCGAAGTAATTAGATAAACTAAACATTGACTAACAGAAACAGAGTTTGTGATTCTTTAAGTAAGGCATTGAATAAAGATTCCGAAGCTTTAATGTGTTTTAGCTGGTTCTAAATCACCATCAACCAGTCCAACTAATTGGTCAGTCGACCAAGTGGTGGAGTGCCTTGATGTTAAGGTTAGGATTCTAGAAGTACAGATGTAAATATGTACATATTGTAACAAATTTCCTTCCCTATAGGTAATAAGGTACCCTCACATATCCAGCGCTTCTTTCCTCCTGTGTGCAGACTCGGAGCGAGACGTATGAGTGTTGGTGTTATGGGCCCCACCAACGAATGCATGTGTGAATGAGTTAGCGTGACGACGGGTCTGTGACGCAGGGAGGATTTGTAAATTTGCTGTTTTTCCGCTGGATCATAACAATGAGGCGATATAGAAATTCCAGCAACTCCTTCATATTCCTCTTATCTGTCCCCTGAAGAGGGTCCTGTAGTTTTCTCTATCACAATGGAAATGACTCTCTAGATCAAAATTTCTATTTGTGCTACTTCACTGTTGTCTTTAGATCCTTGAAGGTGGCCAAGTGCTCTGTTACTGTCCCCCACGGTCCAAGAGTTGTGAAATATCTATAATGACAGTTTCTCTCACTGTATTTGCTAGTGGAGTGGTGACTCGAGATACCCATGATATTACATTTGTGTTCCAATGCACTGCTCTGGCACACCTTTCATCAATGATCTTAGCAGCTATCTTATTAGTTTTCTCTGCTGTCTATTGTCTGCTAGACATCTGCAGACAGGACTCTCACTTTTCACTTGCTTGGCTAAGCACACTGCTTTCAGACTAGCCATGTGCCCAGTTCCCCCGCCCCAGAACCAATTTTACTGGTTGACCGTGCTTAGAGAGTTCAGGTGACAGGAGCAGCCTTCAGATATGTTCTTTGCCCAGTCCCTCTTCAGCCAGAGTCCACTGGGCATGGCAGTTTGCTGTATCCATTACGCACGTTTCCTTGACCATGCCTTGTGCCCAAGGTCTGTGCACCAAAGCCCACAGTTAGGAGTCTTTGGCATGAAAAACAGATATTTACTGTTACCCAACTTAAGATGAAAGGCTGAATATACCTGCAAGAATTCAAATCTGTAATCATGAGGTCAACACACAGATTCTTGCAGTGGATGCATCAGTCCTCTGAGCCATCAGATTCAGGCCAGTGCAGCCCTGGAAAAAACACCTGCATTTCTACTGATGTGGAAATTTTGCTTTCGTAATGTCATAGATGTCAATGGTGATGCTATTTTAGATGTCATCTGTGTTACTAGGTAATGAAGGCTATTGCAGTTACATGCAATAACAATATCTGAAAGGACAGTACTAGTAGTTGAAAGGCTCCAGAATCACTTTCAACAGTGAGATGCCGGCTCCCTGTTAGGGCAGAAAAGAGGCAGTACTTTCTTTCTGCGGTTTTCCCTGCTGCAGTTTTATAGCTAGGAGGAATCAGTATGGGTTGTGGCTCCCCGGCCCATTAACTAGTCTGGAGGTCCTAGGTATTTTGGGACTAGTTTCACAAAGATGTTGCAGTGGCTAGGCCTTGTAGTACTCCTGATTTCTAGGTGTAAGGAAAGTATGTAAGCTTACTCCTGACTTACTGCAAAAATAAGCTATACCTACTCATGTAGCAATCTTCAGTGAATCGTGCCCCTGGTCTCTCTGGCCGATCCCTTATTCTCTGAATTGCAAGTCTTAACAATGTTTGTATGCCCTAGGTTACAATAACTAAAATTTGCATCTTTTTCCACGTGAAGTTCATGAACCAGCACTGGCAGGCCACAATTTCGAAATGGGTGATGGGAGAAAATAGTATTTCAACTAATCATATTCATTTTTATTTTTTGGCATGTTAAGACATTGTACATTTTTTTTAATTATTCCGTTTAACATTTCTCAAAAATGGTGTAAAGATTTACACACAAACAGAAAAATGGTATTTGTTGAAACAAACAATATTTACCTTCTAAATGTGATGTAATTAGGTCCTAATTAGCTGTTGCCCCAAAACAAGAGTTTTAATGGACTTTGGACCCCTTTTTTAACGTGCACTTTGTGCAATATGCCCAACATCTTCTAAGACCAATCTTAGATGCATGCACACTGTTTCTGGAATCGTCTATGGAGTTTTATCTAGCAGGCCTATATAAATTCATTGTTTCTGTTAAATTAGGTTTCAGTGTAAGGACATTCTCACACCTCATCCTTCATTTCTAATTTATCACTCCTCGCCCATGATTCCTCAACCATCATTCATCCATCGTCCCTCATTAATGGCTCATCTATCATTCCTCCTGTCATTACTTTTCTGTCTTCCTCATCAATCATTTCTCACCCATAATTCATAATTTCTCAGCCATCATATTCCAGCCATCATTCCTCCACCATCATCCTTCACACTATGCATCATTTATCACTCGTCCATGATGTTTCATCCATCATTCCTCCTACCTCAGTCCTCCTCCATCAGTCCACATTCCTAATCTATCATTTCACATCCAGCAGAAACATTCAATTTTTGTTTCCAAAATTGTATGAATTCATGTTTCATTTCCATTCCAAGGTCGTATGTTGGGTAGAATTCCAAATTCAAGCATTAAGCATATTTTCCAGTGATTTTCATTATAGTTAGAACATGCACATTTTGCAGTCACGAATGGGTGTTAGGGGTTGTGTTTAAAGCCCCTATTTGAGAGTACGCCAATTATCTCTAAATGTATTATGTGAGATCTGCTGGTCAATCATTTAGAACTAGTTTAATCAGGGAAATATCTGATGATGCCAGTGGTAAATAAAAATGTTTTTTTAAATCTCGCAATGACATGTCTAACGAAAGAAATCAGAGATTTGGTAATTAACTTGGTTCAACATAGTTACTAACAAATGTTGAGGAGAGAAAATGTACCCAAAATCATTCTCTGGCACAGATATAATTTCAACTAAGAATGTTTTCCCCAAACCCAACATCTTGTTCAGTGAGTGAACAAGCTCATCTTCTATTTGTTAGGAGCCATTCACTTCCATAAACTGCAACCACGTACACAACAACTTTCAGTATACATTTTAGAAATGAGAACTTACCATCCTGAGTCCAAGTGTGTACACACAGGGTAACTAAACTGGTGTTGTGCATTGCAAGACTTCTCATAACCCCAGCAAGACTTGAGGTTCTTCAGCTGATCCTGAAACACAATAAACACAGCTGAGAATGACTGCAAGGAAAGAGTTATCTAAAATATTCTGCCAAATGTCTGCTGTTTCTGACACAGTAGCAGCTCCTCCTTGATACATTTTTGGCTTTAATGATTCTTCCTGCATAACAGAGTTATTTTCCTGGCATATTGTGGCATTCTTGACCGCTTTAGGGCTTTCCCTCGCATAATAAAGACTCCTCTTTGACACTATGTGGCATTCTGGGCGATGTTCTGACTATCACACTATAAAAGTGACCTTTCAGTGACATATTGAGAGCATTCTTATGAATATTCGGCCATCCCAGGAATAATAGTGGAACATCAATGTCTTAGTGCCATTGAACAAGTTACTTACCTTCGGTAACGATATATCTGGTAGAGACATATGTTAGTTGTAGATTTTCCCCCAGGCGCAAGTTTGGATCTGGAGATTTTTTCTTCAGCAATAACCATGCGCGTCAGTAGGCGGCGTCGGTCAACTCTACGTCCGTTGTTGAGGTCGCCAGGATGACGTTGCGGTGCCTACCAAGATGCTGCCCCTGCACGCTGACGTCAGTTCTGACACGACTTTCCACGCCAGAAGCGCAGAGCCATGAAAGACACGGACCACTGGTATGCCACAACTAGGGCCCTGTAAAAGTTCCTATCCCTAGAAATCAGTTCACACAGCTGGGAGGATGGGTGGGGAGGTAAGGAATCTACAACTAACATATGTCTTTACCAGATACACCGTTACCGTAGGTAAGTAAATTGTTCATCTGATAGAGACTGTTAGTTGTAGATTCCTTAACTTAGAATAGATACCCCAGTAATACCATCCCCGGAGGTGGGTCTGCGAACCAAGTTCACACGAGTAAGTCCTGGAGGACCGAACGGGCGAAACAGCCGTCCCTACGGACTTGATTGTCCAGGCAATAGTGTCTGGTAAACGTGTGCAGAGATGCCCATGTTGGCGCATGGCAGATATCAAGGAGTGGGACTCCGCGTGCCGACGCAGAGGTTGCTGCCATAGCCCTAGTGGAGTGAGCGCGCAACCCCACAGGAGGATCCTTCTTTGCTAAAGCATAGCAGATCTTAATGCAAAGGACAACCCATCGAGAGATGGTATATTTTTTAACAGCCCAGCCTTTCTTGGCACCCACATAGCCAACAAAGAGTTGATCATCCACTCGAAATACTTTGGTGCGGTCAAGATAGAATGACAACTCACGTTTAGGGTCCAGACGGTGGAGTCTCTCCTCCTCCTTGGAAGGGTGTGGAGGTGGAAAAAAGATGGGCAAGGTGACGGATTGTTCTACATGAAATGGTGTAACCACTTTAGGAAGGAACAAAGGTCTCGTTCTAAGCATCTCTTAGTCTAGATGCACAGAGAAGAAAGGGGGCTTGGAAGATAGAGCCTGGAGCTCACTTACCCTGCGACCAGAGGTGATGGCAACAGGGAAGGCAGTCTTGAGAGTGAGGATCCTGAGAGGACAGTTATGAAGAGGCTCGAAGGGAGCACACATAAGAAATGTGAAAACAAGATTCAAGTCTCACTTGGGCATTATGAAGGGAGATGGAGGAAATAGATGCGTAATACCCTTAAAGAATCTGTTAACACTAGGAGACTTGAACAAGGATGGTTGATCTGGCAGCCGAAGAAAAGCAGAGATAACTGCAAGATAACCTGCTGGGCCAAAGAAAGTATATTCAAAAGGAACACTGAAAGATGGGCAGAAAGGGGATCCACAGCCTTTGCTGTGCACCGTGCCACAAACTTGTTCCATCTACAGTCGTATATCAATTTAGTGGGGGGACGCCTGGCTGCTAAGATGACATCACAGACTTCGGGTGGAATATCGAAAGTGGTCAACTGTCGACGCTCAATCTCCAGGCAAGGAGGTGGAGACTGGAGAGGTTCGGGTGAAGAACCATCCTCTGCTGCTGCGACAGAAGATCCTCCCGAAGGGGCAGTCTGATCAGAGGATCGATGGCCATGCTCAGAAGCTCGGGGTACCAGTCTCTTCATACCCCGTCCAGAGGCACAAAAATAACTTGAGTCCGATCGTGCTTGATCTTCTTGAGCACTCGGGGCAGACATGGTACAGGCGGAAAGGCGCTGATGGCTTAGTTAGTCAGCCCTGGCATTCAGAGAACCTGCCAGGTGTTGAACCACCAGAGTTATGCCATGATGGTCCAGCCATGTCCAGAGGCGGAAAGCCTCCTGACAAAGGGTTCAAGACCCCACCCCGCCCTATTTGTTGCAGTACCACATGGCAGTGGTGTTGTCTGTGAACACCTGCACCACTTTCCCTTTGATAGAGGGAAGGAATGCCTTCAGTTGATATGGAGCCCGGACTCCGCCGGAGACAAAATGCCTCTGATCTCCTTCTACCCCAGATGACTGCCCCATCCCAAGAGTGACGCATCCGTCACTAACGTTAGATCTGATTGGGGAAGAAAGAAGGATCTGCCTCTGACCCAATCTTGGTTCATTACCACCACTGCAGCTGTGATACAGTCCCCTATGAGATTTGGACATAGTCGGAAAGATTCTCCTGATGCTGCGCCCACTGGAACTTTAGGTCCCTTTGCAGAGCCCGCATATACCACCTGGCAGGATCCACCAGCAGGATGGAGGAGGCCATGAGCCAGCAGCCTCAGATTCATTCTCACCGAAATCCGGGATAGAGGCTGAAACATCAGTACCATAGCCCGAATATCCCATACTCGCTGTTCGGGAGGACAGCCCCGAAACTGCACTGTGTTCAGAACAGCTCCGATGAAAGGGAGCGTCTGAGAGGGAGTCAGGTGTGACTTCGGCAAGTTTATAGTAAACCCCAGCGAATGCAGGTAGTCTGCGGTAGGCTGAAGGTGGGAGACGACAGCCTGGGGCAAGTCCACCTTCAACAACCAGTCGTCGAGATAGGGGAAGACTGGAACCCCTGATCTGCGCAGATGAGCTACCGATCATAGCCATCACCTTTGTGAACACCCGAGGGGCACTGGTAAGTCCAAAGAGGAGCACAGTGAACTGAAAGCGCAAGTGGCCCACTGTGAACCGTTGCTAGCCTCAGTGGGCTGGCAGGACGGGAATGTGGAAATAAGCATCGTTCATGTCCAACGCCACCATCCAGTCTCGCAGTTTGAGCTAACGTGAGCATCTTGAACTTCTCCTTCCGGAGGAAGCGGTTAAAGGCCTATAGTTCTAGAATGGGACGCAGGCATTTGTCCTTCTTGGGCACCAGAAAGTAGCAGGAATAGCAACCACGTCCTACTTCTGGTGCAAGGACCCTTTCTATAACTCCCTTGGCCAAAAGAGCGGAAACTTCCTGGTGGAGAAGTGCCAAACGATCCTCCGACATGCGACCGTAAGACAGTGGCATGGAGGGAGGGGTAGCCTCGAAGGGGAGGGAGTAGCCCCTTCGGGCGATTTGCAGTGATGGATTGCCAATGGAGGATGTGATGGCGAATCCTGCCTCCAACTGGCTGAAGATGGGCCTGGAACGTGGGACTAGGAAGATTTGGAGGCAGTGGCAGGGGGAGATGGTGGATTGGTCTGCCCGCTGGCTCCCAGATGCATGAGGACACCTGGTCCCACGTCCGCGGCCACGCAGAGGCTGGGCAGCTTGCGTGAACCGGTGGCTAGACTGGACCGAACATGGTTGGGAAACCCTTCCATAGCCAAGAAAGGGAAAAAAAGCAGACTGGAGTGGACGGAAAAGCACAGTGAGGTCCAAAGATCTGGCCGTAGCTTGAGAGTCTTTAAAGCGCTCAAGCACCGAATCTGCTTTGTCACCAAAAAGACGGCGGCCATCGAAGAACATGTCCATCAAGGTTGACTGGACATCCCCCGAACAGCCATACGTCCTCAACAGGCGTTGTGTCTAAGGGCTACTAACATGGCAATCGTTCTGCCCAGTGAGTCGGTGGTATACAGTCCACACCGAATGGTTAATTTGCTACGTCTCTCACATCCGCAACTGCCTGGGAGAGAACAGCCTGTGCTCTCCATGCCACTGGAGTGAAGCTATCCTGGCTGATAAGGGGTGAAACCCCGAACCCGGTCCTAGGATGCTTGTTTTCAGTCCAGGGAGGACCTAGCCTGGCAGTTCGGGCTGGACTGTTCCCATGAGGCACAGGGTCAAGACTGATTTGCATATGGCTGGGTTCAAACTGGATTGGCATGGTGAGCAAAAAAACGATGGATTCAGGCCCAGATCTCTGTACTGGGGTGAATGTATGACATTATTCTGCATTCTGTCCATCAATTGTTCTTTTTGCATTTGTCACCTTGAGGGGTATGGGTAGGCCCAGACGTAGGTCCCGTGCTCTCCATGCCACTTGAGTCAATCTAATCTGGCTGATGAGGGGTGAAACCCTGAAATCGGTCCTAGGATGCTTGTTTCCAGTCCAGGGAGGACCTGGCCTGGCAGTTCGGGCTGGACTGTTCCCATGAGGCACAGGGTCAAGACTGATTTGCATATGGCTGGGTTCAAACTGGAATGGCATGGTGAGCACAAAAACGATGGATTCAGGCCCAGATCACTGTACTGTGGTGAATGTATGACATTGTTCTGCATTATGTCCATCAATTGTTCTTTTTGCATGTTGATTTCACTAGTCAGGTCTCTTGGCTTGAGATTTGTATCACTTTTGATTTTGCTACCCAATCCTTTCTAAGTAGACACTTAGAAATGAACTAGGGTTAGGCATGGGTGGAGGGACTGGGAGGGTCATAAAAGGCGATGGCAATGCAGCACAGTACGTCTCTTACTTTGATAATACTTATACAATCTGCAAATTTAGAAAAAAATGTTGAGGCTGAACTTAAACTGTGTAAATATATAGGGCAGGGATGCAATAAGTTAGTCAAATGATGAAATAATAATAAATATGAAAAGCCTCTCAAAAAGGGTATGGCATTCCTTCAAAAGGCACACAGACCGCCTAATCTCTATGCGTCCCATATTACTCTGGTGTCCTTGGAGGCCTGGGATCTTACTAACATTAAACATAAATTAACTACCTTTCCGTCTCCGCTTACCCCACTATTCGATAACCCGACTTTCAGCCGGGCATGGGGGAGGCAGCATGTGTACGTTGACGCTCCAAGGAATGTCGGCCTCCGGGCCATCTCTTTGATTTCCAAATGATCATACAATTCCAGCAGGTCAAATCGGATTATGGGAACCCTGAAACCGAGCGACTATGATACCTCCAGATCTGCCACTGGGCACTACACCCACAAATAAAGCCACATGCTCACCAACACCTCTCTACATACGAAAAATGGCTTACCACACGCACATCGGAAAAAAAACTGATCGCCGACTTGTACAAAATGCTATTGGCCAGGAACACACATATGAAAAATATTTTTGCGCACTACAACACCCAGAAGGCCATTAGACCACGCCCACTGTGGCAGGTGTTCAAATAGATTGTGCGCGGTAGTGCTTTCATCTTTACCACGCCACTGATGAAAGGTTATTTCTGAAACGCGTCTGGCGAATATGTAAAGATGTTTTGTTTCCTGACAGGGTGCCTGCTGGCAAGCACTCAATAAAGAAAAGTGAGCTTTACTCAAGTCGTGTGGCATCACCTCAAATGGGCTCTTGTGTGTTTTGGAATATATATATGTCCTGGCTTGTCTAATTTGAAGGATATCAGTCTCCCCCGACCTCCATGACATGCCCATTATGGAATCTTATTTCGGTCTGCTGTTATATTCAGGCTGTGTGACACCATTCTAAAATTCCCAATTTTGACTGTGGACTGAATTTAGAGTACCCGGTGCAAATAGAGCAATTCAAGGAACATTTGCAAATTCGAGCTTTCACTGCAGGCATACACCAACGGACTTTGGTATTCCAGGGCCAGTAAAAGGTATTATGGGTCCTGTAGTTCCGTGGGATAGCAAAATTAAAGCGCCATGGACATTTGACCACCCCTCAAAGTTATGCCCGCAAGGAGTTTGTTTTAAAAAGTGCATGTGCGTGTTGCAATTTAATCATGCTCTATTTTTCACGGGACAAGTTGATTACAACTGGATGGCTGTGTCTTTTGTATGGTTTTTATTTCAGGCACAGCAAGTGTTGTAAATCACTGTGCAGCCTCACAGCAGCCCGATTTTATGTACTGCATTAGGGCAGTTTTTATTTGGAACAAAGTATTAATAGGGTGAAACGCTATGAGAGAAGTGGCACCATTTCTGAATATTATATGCCTCCACCTGAAACGAACAGATGCAATTTTTATTTTCTGTGTCATTACACTGTAGAACAATAATCTGTTCACAATTATTCAGCAAAGTATATCTATGTGACATTATGCTGAGATTTATTGTACTTTAGCGGATATTTGAATTTTTGGCACCAAGTGAAACGGAGCTGGGATTTGCCAGTGACATATTGCATCTAGTCTTTCTACCATGTTTACACATGTTTGAAGGAGTGGGAGGGCGCTATATATATCCTTGAATTGGTGGTGTCACTTAGATTGATAAAGCCTGCTGCGCAGGCGAAACGCGTCTCTCTTTCTTGTGGGGTCGAGGGCGACTTGAAACACCATTAAATCAGCCCCATACTCACAGACCAGTGTGCGTGCCTCTTCTTTGGGGAAGTAGGATTGGCAATGTGATATATATATATATATGTATATATATATATATATATATATATATATATATATATATATATATATATATATATATATATAGAGAGAGAGAGAGAGAGAGAGAGAGAGAGAGAGAGGGAGAGAGAGAGAAAAGAGAGAGAGAGAGAGAGAAAGGGAGAGAGGAAGAGAATGTAATAAATATATATGTATGTATGTATACAGTGTTTCTAAAGTGTCACAGAGTCCAATAATGCCAGTGAGAGGTTCTAGTGACAAAACAAACAACAAGGCTAAGGGACAACTGGTCTTATTACACATTACTCAATATGTGTTTCTCAAAACAAGTTGATTTTGACACTAGAAACAGTTAAATGATGGACGATACTTGCAAGAAAATGCCTCTTTTTACATGATCACCCCCATTTTTTTGGACTGATGCTGCTGGTTTTTTAACTCTGTTAAGCTGTCCTTAGTGCATTTACTCTGTTAATAGGTCCAAATTATCTACACTCCTGATTGGCATATTTAGCTTACCTATAAGTCCCTAGTATATGGTACAATGGGTACACATTGCCTGCAAGTCAAATGTCACTAGCCGTTGGTCATTTTGTTGGGTCTCGGAGACTTGCTCTTGGAGATTAGGATTAAAAGTACTGTGACTTTTCCTAAAGTAGAATTTGCTGATGGTAAATGTAGTTGAATATCAACATCAACTGAATGTTGAACTCTCTGCTCACTGCAAATGGCTTCTGTTAGAGTAAGTCCTGATCCCCAAGTACTGTTCCGGAAGCCTTGGTACCCTTGGCTGGCATCAGAGTGTACAACTCATGCCTATCCTTTAAAGTTGGGACTTGGAAACTTGCGTCACACTTTTTGCCAGAAGACCCATCAAGGGGCCGGGACCAACTTACAAGCTAATCCGCCGAGGGTGCATTGCTGGTGGGCCTGACTTCACTGTAGCACCCGTGACATTCTACGCTCGACGTGGGAATCAGTTGAATCTGAGGCTGCTTCAACTCACAGCTCCTTCAGCGCTGCCGCCAAGGAATCGTAAAACACCATAGACAACCAGGATTGGAAAAACAACCTTTTTCTGCCTAAACCGACGGTTTTGCCAAGGCTCATTTAACTCCAGACTCAGTCGACGCTAATGTTCTTCCCTCGATGCTAGTCCACTACATGCTTCCAGTGAAGGTTGTCAACATCAGGAGGTAACTTTTCCATCAGGTTGAACCTGTTCTTGTGTCCAACCCGTGATACACTGAGCGCGGCCTTAAACCTTATCCACGTCCCAGTCTGTCGTGGTTGGCACTTAGTGCTTGTTGGTGCTATTTTCTTTTAAACTCTAAAAATTCATATCCCCAGTTCCCCTCATTGTATTTTTCTGGTTTTGGGGTCATTTTGTTCATTAAAATAATCTCTATTTTTATACATTGGAGATTTTTTTAAATTGTGTTCTGTTTTTTTGACTTTTTAGCAGTTTTGTTACTTCAAAATGCTTTACACATTTTCTTAGATTAAGACTGTCTGCTCTGTGCCATAGCTACAAGGGGTTCAGCTAAGGTTTAAATTGTGAAACCTTTGTGGGACCTAGCAAGAATGGTCATTATTACTTGTAGCAGACTACTATTGACCCCAACTAATAATCAATTTTCTCACAATACTGTTTTGCTGATTACGGTAAAACTAAAAACATCTTTAGAGTTAATGTGTCACTTTAAGAAGAATTGATTTCCTGTGCTAAGAAGCACATTCCCTATGTTAAATGGAGAGGTTTTTGATGATGCAGTATGTTAGGCATTGCTAACAATAGGCCCTGATGTAAATTAGAATGTTCAGGTTGTACTTGCATTTATGGAACAGGAAGGTGATTCTACAAAACCACTGAATATTATTAGAGGTTTATTAGTTGTAGGGGAGTAAATCAGACTGAGACGAGGTCTCCCACTGGATGAAATCTATAATTCATGGGCATCATGTGGTATTGGTGAATTATGAAAAGTACTTCAAGCACATTTATTCACCTGTTCTGTTTATAGAGCACAGTCCTAGCCACAATGACAGTTGAGTGCTTTGCAAAGAGTACATCTTGGTTACAATAGTTTTAAGGAAAGAAATGATAGTAAATTGTGATACACTAGTATTGAATGAGCAGATGGTGATAACAGAAAGTTGAAAATAAGTGGAAGGTATACTAATGTAGGGGATGAAGCATGACGAGATCAATTTAAGTGTTTTGTTAAAGAGGGGATTTAGACTTATGTTTTCAGGAATCTGTTTCCGAAGCCTGGGGGTATACAGGAGAAGGCCAGGTTTATGGTCAGCTCTTCTCTGCTTTTGAGATCAAGAACATGATGTGATTTGCTTCTCACTAGTCTTTCTCTTCGAGTGGTGTGTAGTTTGTCTTTGAAGTAAGGCAGTAGGCCAGAGTGCAGAGCCTTTTGAGAAATACAGGCTCACTTGAAGTTGTTTCTTGCTTCAAACTGTAATCATTAGAGTTATTTTTGAATTGGGCAATGTGACTTTTTGGCACTGGAAACCAGTTGCATACCAGCATACAGGACTCCTTTGAGAGACAGTTTGTGAATTTGGAGAGCCCAGCAAGTAGGGGATTGGCCCCATCTGGGTGAGAAAGCACAATGGCTTCAACTGCTGATTTAAAGTCTGTGGGAGGAATAGTGTTTTCAATTTTCTCTTGAAGGTGGAACTGGTATGCCAGTGTTTTCACTAGTTTATCAACTTTCTCAATCAGGTTGAGATTCAGATAAATGATGAAGCTGACAGGTTTAGCAAAAGGAGTTGACGGCAAGATGCCAGCAGTGAGAGGACGTCAAGCCATTTTTTAAATAGTCCAGAATGGTAAATTGGTGAAGTAAAGAAGTAAGAATTCTATTTTGCTGTGGTTCAGGTTTAGAGAGAAGGCAGACATCCAGTCAAACATCTTCTTTAGAAAGTTTTTAAGGATGTTAAATTAGGTTGGTTGGCAATTGAGATAAAGCATAAAAGACATGAATCATCTCTCTGCTCTACAATTTACATGTGAAGTATCTGTATAGCTGTTGTGAATTATCAAATAAATAATATTCACAAGAAATGATTCCCTTGGACACTTTATTAGGTAAACATGTGGCAATGGCACCCGCTGCTATGTCTGCAGTGCAGAGTACACAGTAATAGAGAACACAGACATCATACTATGCTGAGTGACAAAGATATACACATTCTGAATGCAACTTGCAATGGAGTACGGAGTACTTCAATTTTGCTAACCAATTTATAAAAGTGGAAAAAAGGGAAATAGGTGATATGAAGTTATGAACCCATACCTACTTTAAATGGACATTGAAGGTCTTGCTTGCATATGGTGGCAATATGCCTATTATTATGCAAGAAGTAGGGAATGTGCTCCTCTGGCAGATTAACAACTGTGTAGTCATAGCTTCGTACTTGAGCGAATTCTTCAGTCTCAGGAGCCCGTCCACTCCGGGCACTAGCTAGTGTTTCCTGAATCAAAACTCCAAACGCCAACAGCATCAGCATGACAATCCACAAATCCTAAGGAGAGAAATTGTGCAAGATACTAAAATACAAATAACAGATTCTCGATATATTAATATTTAATTGCATTGTAAATATTTCTTTGATAGAACTGCATTGCTTAAGTTGTGCCATTTTTATGAGTTGTCTTCATAAGGATAAGTCACGAGAGGCAAAGCGAAAAACAAGTTACATACCTCTAAACTGGCATTTGATGCATGGTCCATTGTTTAGGTCCCTGCACCTTGAATACAAATCTCCACAGGAAAAATGTAAGGAAAAACATGTCTGATGTCCACATTTTACTAGAAAAAGTGACGGCAGAACCATTATAGTCACAGGCAGCTAGTGTGCATCACTAATGCATCCAGGGCACCACCATCCTGCCAGGCACATTGCTTTTCTCAGTAGTTCCGATTACTTTGTTCAGTGCTGAATAAAAGGAAAGAATGTATGTCCTGGTAGGACCCTGCATACAGCACATGATCCAGCAATCCAATCTCTCATGGCATTAGCATTGGGCCCTAAAGCCTAAAACACTGGAAAGATCCTAAAATGAAGACATACAGCATAGTTGCTCAGCAAAACTAGACCCCTGCTCTTGCATACATACCATCACAGCAGTAATAATGACCACATCTCATGCCCAGTTATCTCTCCCCTTGTCTCTCGAGTTCATTTAACTGTTGCTAGGGATTCTGCTCACTTGACCGCTCATTGACTGTCCGTTTGGTTTTTCATTAAAGTGGCTTCTATTTTAAGAGACGTTCTCATTCCGGAAGGTGTACTTTTCTTGGTTACGAAAGAGCATGTGCAGAAGCTCATTCCCTTCTATTAACAAGAATGAGGTGTTGAAGCGCAGCATGTGCACCCGGGCTCACCAAAGGCTCACCAAGGGCAAACCATCCAGAGCCCCTCCATTCCTGACCAGTGCCTAGTGCCAGGAATGCTGCCTGTTTGATATCAGCTGTATCACACAGGCAGTATCCCTCCCACAAGAACCCTTAAATTTTAATTTGATACTTCAGGCCAGATTCTGCACTCAACTATAGAACAGATATTGATTGGCAGCAACATTCTCTCAAACTGTTAGGAAAACAGCATGCCTATTGAGAACAACTCTTGCACCCCTTACCAATTCAACTGCACCTAGAAAGGGAGAGTATTTAGCATTCACTGTTTAACTCCAGATCTTTACCCAAATATAAAATGGATATAAATATGATCTTATTCGGAACTATGACCTGGATGCTCTAGTTTAAACAGGCACCTGACTACATGAGGGGTCAGCCCTGGATTTGGCACAAGCAGCCCCTGATGGATATACAATCTTGCACATGCACAGACTCCAGAAAAGGGGAGAAGGGCTGGCATTGATTTTCAGAGCTTCATTCATTTTCACAGCTAAATCTAGCCAAACCTTTTGGATAGACTTCGCCACAGGTGAGCTGCAGATTTAGTCTTTATTTTACTTTTATGTGCTATGCAGAGGACACCCAGAAGGCCTTTAAGCTTGAGGATCCTAGGGACCTTAAAGAAGGATTCACTCATGTTTGATAGTGGCTTCCTGGATGTCGGAGAATACATTGAAATTTAACTCAGGAAGCTGAAGTTCTGATATTGGGTGAATCAGCAGTGTCATGATTTTCAGTACATCACGTGACCAGGGCTGCTGGTCCCTCCAACTAGCCCAGCTGCAGAAGCTGAAATTCTCAGGGTTATCATCATCAGTGCTCCATCTTTCAGAGCATAGATCACGTAATTACCTCTTTATGATTCTACTTCTTAAAGCTTTTGGCCAAAATCTGTCCACTCATATGTTGCTAGCTAGAAAGCACTGGTTCAAGCCATTGTTCTTTCTAGGCTGGATTATTACAAAGCTTTATTTCAGTATTTAGACTTTGTGCTCAATTTTTTTGGTCAACTGACATTTCGCTGCCTCCACTACAGCTCCTAATTAAACAGCGCTACAGTCGGAGGTGGCAAAAAGCCTGAGGCCAGGGTGGGAGAAGAGAGGAGCGGAGCGACGGAGTGCACCCCCCTAAAAAAAAAAAAACACACAATAATTGTGTAGAAAACACCAGTGTCAAGAGAGTGTCAGTGTATGCCCCACAGTAAAATTTCCACAAAATCCTTTATTTCGCTGGCTTCCCAAGTGCACTCTAGCCGAATTACAGCGGTTACTAAATCTTGCAGCATGACCCATACTAGCTCAACCCAGGAGGGTCCATATGTCTGCTGTTTTCAGTAATCTTCATTGGCTGCCTATTGTGAAAGTGCTCTTTAAAACCTGATGCATCACTCACCTACTCCATCAAGGACCCTTCTATCTACATGGTACATAATGTCCTTTCGGCCTTCATGCACCCTTCGTTCCTCTGCTGTGTACCTGGTCTCGGTCCCCATTTAAAAAAGAGTAGGCCAGGAGTCCACTCCTTCAGTGTATTGGCCACAAAGCAATAGGCTACTCTGCCTCTCGGTTTGAGAATGGAGACACACCATCTTACTTTTAGAAAGGGTTTGAAGACCTGGCTTTCTCCCAAATGAATACCTATGCCCTTCTTTATACTCACCGGAATTAGGCTTACTTAGTGCCAGGACACGTTAGTTTAGTGGTGCACCCTATAAATGTCCAAATATACTCATAAAATTCAGGCTGACTTTTTTTCTACTTTTCACCTTCTCACCAACTGAAAGCTTGAAGGGCAGTCGGAACAGTCACAAATAACGGGATTTGTGTTGCATGATTACATAAATATTTTTCGAGATAGAAATAAAATATTTCTGCTTCATACTTGCAGAGATGATATTTTCAGAGGCTACCCACTCTAAAATTACCTGAATAGGGTTTCCTGGAAGATTCATGCTTTGGTACGTTAATGCCAGTAACTCAGTGGATGTGTTTATATCCAAATGAAGTGGAAAAAATAACTTGGCGTAATCGTGATGCTAAGGGGATCCCAGTTATATAACCGTTTTGAATTTAAAAGAATTAAACTTCACAAACCTCAAACAGTGTGCAGTGATCTATTAATGTATTGGTGCTTATTTAGGTCCTATGGGAACTTGATATATGTGGTGATAATCAGAGGATAAGGTTTTGAGTAAGAAGTGATCATACTGCAGAAACTAGGATCGGAGGGGCATGCAGAAAAGCAAGGAAGACTTTGGGGAAGTTCTCCAGGCTGAGGGGTACTGAAGGCTATTCGTAAACTTGTAACCAAGAAACACTATATCAGGGATGTGGAATTCCTATAGCCCGACGCCCAGGACATATTGTTTGGGGCCAAGGGCAACAAGTGTCCATGTGTATTTTGTCCTTTGGACAAGTAGGCCCACCCCCCTTCAGCACAAACCCTTTGGCTGCCAGTTTGCAGTACCACATTACGGATCAGGAAAGGGCACTGTCTGCAGTTAAGGTAATATTTTTGTCCATATGTTAATGCTGTTCAAACTTGTATTTATAGTTCATTAATTGAAAGCCTTTATTGTTTGGGTGAGCGCTTTAAGTAAATGTTGTAAGCTCCGACTGCACTACTGAGGGGGAGGGGGGGAGGGAGAAGGAGTATGAATTGTCAATGCCAGACTAAAATAGGTGCCCAGTTATTAAAGAGATTCTCAAAAGTGCACCCATGGTATAAGTCCTTGCATTTAGTGGAGCTATACAGCTTTCATGAATTCCCAAGAATTTACATAAGTAGGACAAGAAATGGTACTCTTTGAAAATATTTGTGAACTGGATTTTAGCATGAGCAGATATGCGTGTGTAGATTTGCTCATGCGAAAATCTGAGTGTTCGCAAGTTCACTTTCGTTTCAGCCACTTTTTTCCCAACTCTGGAAGAAGGGTTACGTCTGCCATTGTCAGGAGTAAATTTACAACATTCCTCAGTAGAGGAAAAAGGTTAGAGAAGAGTTGTTATAAACCCTTAAAACATGCAAGTTAGAAGGTTTGCACAGACTCAAAAGGGCATTCTAACCCTGAAACTATTGCTTACCACTACCTTCAGCCCCAGTATGTAGAGCTGCGGAAACGTGGCAACATAAGGGGATGGCAAGAATTCAAACACTGCTTTGGTATGAGCCCTAGTATAATCCGAGAGGCTATATCAGAGCTCTTATGTAATGATGTTGCTGCCATAATTTTTTGCTGCACTACATGGCACCAAAGGGACAAGTGGATTTTGTTACAGGACAAGTAGATTTATGAAGCAACCTGCCCCATGGACAAGTAGATATTTTATTAAATTCCACACCCCTGCTATATCATGTGATCTCAGAAAAACCCACTGTTTCGGGGATTCTGCTCATGCACAGAACTATGCGCAGGAAACCAGGACCTCAGTAAATTGTGGTGTACCAAAAAACTCACCTCAGTACCTAGAACCCCTATGCGACTAGCATCAGTGTCTCATTCGTTCTCCGTATCATATCGAAGCTACCAATGATTAGACAACCCAGAAGAAGCGACTTAGAATACTCTCAGGAATGGTGGGAATCAAGAACACCTTTTAGCTGTTATTCTCATATCAAACGTGAGTAATCAGAGACACAGAAAAGTTTAAAACGTTTATTTTTAACTACGTGCTCTAAGATGCAGTACTTTGGCTAACATAAGCAAACAAATGATCAGAAATAAAACCATCAGCATTGTTACAATTCCATTAAAAACAAAGGGAGAAATCATTTTATAATGATAGTGAAAACAGGTCCTATAATACCTTGTGTACCACCCTCCCTTGGCTAGTAAGCTAGTTTTATAATAATAATAGAAGGTCTCTAGGTTTGAATGGGGAACCCCATACCTCAAAGATCAGCTTAGGGGGGCGTGGCCGAGCCGTTCATGGAGTGAGCCACGGACTATCGGGGCTCCGGGCTGCCGCCGGGAAAGAAGCTTCAAAAAGCGGTTTGGTGCCTGGAGACACGTCTCTTTCGAGGGCGAGACGGCGGCGGAGGGGAGCGGGCTGCCTGCAGACGCTTTGGCGAGCCCGGAGACGAACAGCTAGTGGCGCCGGAGACCAGATCGGGGAGAGACCCCTGGGCGAAGCGGAGGCGGCCGCCATCTTAAGCGGTCTGACCCGAGGCACTGAGGAGGACCTCCACGGGTGGCCTGGGTGACTGGGGTTACCGCCGGAGCTGCTCCGCTGTCCTAGGCGGGCCCGTGGTCGCCTGAGAGCTGCAGTCGAAGGTTCCTGGAGCCGGCTAGCGGTGGAGAAGCTGGCGGGGCTGGCCCGGAGGGAGAGGCCGAGTCCGCCATCTTGTGCCCCTGGCGCCGCGGAGCAGACGAGGAGGAGGCCTTCGCGGCTGGGGGCCAGAGACGCCAGCGACTTAACTCGAGGGGCCAGCACTGGGGTGAGGAGGTCGGCGGGCCCGGTGTCTGCCCACGAGAGGCTGCCACGCAAGAGGAAGGCTGGCGGTGGCAGGAGATACCTCCTCTGAGGTGGGCCTTCTTTTGCGGGGTCCCTGAAGAGCGCTGCCCGCGCTAGCGACGGTGGGCCAGGGGTGACACCCGGAGTGGCTGCGCAAAGACCTGCCTGGAAGCGCGTGACTGGGGGCGACTTAGCTGATGGTTGCCTGGCCTGCAGCGCAGACGAGCCCGCCATTTTGTGCCCCTGGGATCACGGAGTGGGAGAGGAGACGGCCTCTACAACCGGGGACCGGAGTCAGCAGTGACCCAGCTCGAGGGGCCGGCGCTAAGGTGAGGAGATCGACGGGCGGTATCGGCCCGGAGTCTGCCCACGGGAAGACGGCGTGCGGTGGTGGGGGACGCCCTGGCTGAGGTGGGCCCGGCCTTGAGAGGTCCCTTGAGAGCGCTCCCTACGCTTGAGACGGTGGGCTTGTGGCGACGCCCGGAGTGGCTGTGCAGGGACCTGCCTGGAAGTGCGGGGCTGGGGGCGATTTAACTGGCCAAAGTAGTGTTCGCCCCGGATTGTTGCCTGGCTTGTGTTGTTATACTGCGGGGGCGCACCGGGTTCCTCTGGAGGTGCTGAGCGGGGGAGGAGGCGACGCACCTCTCCACCCGGCGACCCTGTGACATTCGCTGCCTGGGTGAGAGAGGGGGGTCCTGAGACGGAGCGTCGTGGACGTGGGGACTGGCGGCGCCCTTGCCCTGAGGGCGGCCCGTGGCTGCGGGTGTCCTGGTGCTCTGCTCCCCTGCTGCGCCCAGAATGCCTGCCCCGTGACGCCGCGACCAGGGCACAAGACCCGGAACAGGGGGAAGCGGCCTCAACTTGGACTCTGCACGGCCTGACCAGCGAGCTCCTGGATGCTGGGAGTCCTACCGGGTGGGGGCCGCGAGTGGACTAGTCAACTTGCTTTGGGGGCCATCTTGAGGGCGAGACGCGGGACTGCACAATGACGCGCACCAAACAGGGGAAGGAGCCGCCGGCGACCGCTAAAGACGCCACGGTAAAGGACCTTTGGAACAAGCCTGGAGTGGCGGCGGCGGGCTCGCAGCAGGTGGGGGCCGGGACAGCGGCGGAACCGGTGACGCAGTCCTTTATGGCGCTCTTCATGCAAGACCTTAAATCTGAAATCGGTTCGCTGCGCACAGAGGTCCAGGCCTGCGTCAAGGAGCTTCGGAGGGATGTGGGGGAACTCGGGGACAGAGTCGACGACATGGAAAAGACCCTGGATGCCCGCACGGAGGATCAGGAACGCCTCTGGCAGCGGATAGCGACCCTGGAGGAACAGAATGTCGAACTACAGATACGGCAGGAAGATTTGGAAAATAGGGGGCGCCGCAACAACATCCGCATTCGAGGCGTCCCGATTGGAGCGGAGGGGGAGGATATTATGACATTCGTGGCGGATCTCCTTCATGAGCTCCGGGGGGATGACGATGCCTCGCCGCCAGCCTTAGAGCGGGCCCATAGGGTCTCTGGACCACCTGGGAGACCCGGGCTAGTCCCCGACATTCTGACGCGGGTCCACTTTTTCGTCGAAAAGGAGGCCATTATCAAGGCAACCCGGGAGAAGGCCGATATCAAGTACAAGGGCGCCTCGATCCAACTGTTCCAGGACCTGGCCCCCACGACCCTTCGGCGCCGGAGAGCTTTCCGGCCGATCACAGATAAGCTGCGAGACCTCAACATTCGTTATCAATGGGGCCATCCCTTCGCCCTCATCTTCCAGTGGGAATCCCGACGCCGGGTACTGCGCTCCTACAGGGAGGCGGCGCAGCTGCTTCAAATCCCGGACTCCCCGCCGGCCAGCCCGATGCCAGGTGCTGCGAGGCCACGTGTTCCGCTCCGGCCTAACTGGTCCAGGGTGAGCCGTGCGGGGCGGTCTCCCTCTCCTGTGGCTAGCCGATCATCAAGGGACAAACAGGACATCATACGCCACATTCGGTCCCTGGAAGCGGGCTCATCGCCGGGGGGGGTCGCAGGAGCCTGCCCCCCAGTGAACCTCCCTGTTTGTAAAGCAGTTCTGGATACAGGCCGCCGGGAAGGGGGGGGCTCGCTTGCTCCCCCATCAGAAATGCGAGGTGGCCTCCCTTCAGGGCTGCGGCCGCCTCGTTTGGAACGGGTAGGGGTGCCTGCTTCCCTCGGTCGTCACTGCGGCCCCCAGAGTGGGGCGGCGGCCCGGGGCCCCTCTTGGTGTACTTGGTGGATGGTGGCAGTGCCGACGGACCCCCACTCCTATTCTTGGGAGAGTGACATCTCCGGGATAGCCTGTGCCACAGTGCCTGGCCACTCCCTAGACTGGAATAGGCCTTGTTGGCCATGTTGGCCGCTTTGTGGTTTTGGTTCTTCTGTTCGATCCTACTCTTTCTCCTTTCTCCCTCTATACTTCCTAACCCTCTGGCGGGGGGGCCTTGTGGATGGGTTGGGGGCTGCGGGGGGGACAACTGCACTAGTTGACCAGTGTCTATGACTACAGTACCTTCCTGGAAGGTTGTCTCTCTGAACGTGAAGGGGCTCAACTCACCCAGCAAACGACATCAGATCTGGAGATATTTGCTTCAACAGAGCGCCGACATAGTATTCCTGCAGGAGACGCACCTTCTAAAGGCCGATGTAGGTCGAATGGCTCACCCGCGCTTTCCCCATAGGTTTTGGGCGTCTGCAGCCACTAAGACGGCAGGGGTCGCAATCTTTTGTCGGGCGGGACTCTTGCATGGGGACACACAGGTGCGTAGAGACACTGCGGGTCGGGTCCTGAGGGTTGAGCTAACGCGGGGACACTGTAGGCTCACGCTTTGTAATCTTTACGCTCCCAACCAGGGTCAGGACTCCTTCCTGCGCGGGGTCATCCGGGAGTATCCCGACCCGGTGAGCTCGGACCTCATAGTGGGGGGTGACTTCAACCTGGTATGGGACGCGGAGCTGGATCGTTGTGGGGGAGGCTTTCATGGGGTGGGGGCCCTGTCGGCCACAGTGAAAAAATCCCTTACTGCTTTGAACTTGGTAGATGTTTGGCGTTATCACTCCCCGGGGCTGAAAGACTACACCTATTACTCACACGCGCACCGCTCTCACTCTCGCATCGATATGCTCTTTGTCTCCCACTCTATGCTTACGGACACTATGTCGGCATCGCACTCGAGTATTTCGGTCTCCGACCATGCCCACGTGGAGGTGTTGCTCCATGAGCGTCTCACTCGCGCACTAGGCTCACGCCGCTGGAGGTTCCCGGATCACGCCCTGTGGGACCCGGTGGACAGGGAGGAAATAAAGACGGCCATACTGGAATACTTCGAGCACAATGAGTTGCCGGAGACCCCCCTTCCCCTCTTATGGGATGCCTTCAAAGCCACGATACAGGGCACCCTCACGGCTATAGCTGCCGCTCGGACGCGGGAAGCCCAACTGTACGAAACCAGACTTGCCCGCGAAATCAAGACGCTGGAAAAGATGGACCAGGCCCGCCCGTTGGCGGCCCATAAGCGGCGTCTGGCGGTCCTTAGGGGGCAGCTACGGGCACATAGGACGAACAAGGCGGAACGGGCGCTTCTTGCGCTCCGACAGCGCTTCTACATCGGAGGAGACAAGGTGGGCGCAGTTCTAGCGCGGCGGTTACGAACGAGGGCGGCCAAGGCTCACATCGCGAAGCTACAGGGGGAGGGGGGTACCTGGGCGACCACTGAAACTGCGAAGCTCCAGGCGTTCCATGACTACTATTCCTCCCTGTACGTGAGTGACCCGCCGGACCCCGCATTGATCGCGGAGACCCTGGGGGAATGTGAGTGGGAGCCGCTGAGTAAGCACCACTCCGAGCTCTTAGAGGAGCCCATTACACTGGAAGAAATAGCGGGCGCCCTGGGAGACCTCCCGTTAGGCAAGACACCTGGGCCAGATGGGCTCCCGGTGGCGTTCTTCCGTACCTTCCTACCGCAGCTACAACCTTACCTCCTACGGCTCTTTAATTCATTCACGGACTCGGGAGGGCCATCCCCAGACATGGCGATGGCTGAGATCGCCCTCATACCGAAGCCAGGGAAGGACCACACCCTCTGCTCGTCCTATCGACCCATAGCCCTATTGAATACAGATCTTAAACTGTATACCAAAATTCTCGCCAAACGACTCAGTGCACACCTCCCTCGCCTGGTGGACCCGGACCAGGTGCGGACAATGTACGTCGCATCACCCACATTGTGGGCAAGGCCAGGCATTGGGGAATCCCGGCTTGCCTGTTGTTCCTTGACGCTGAAAAGGCGTTTGACCGGGTGGACTGGGAGTTCCTTCGAGCGGTCTTACGGAAAATAGGCCTTGGGCCTAAAATGGAGGCGTGCATCATGGCTCCATACGCTGCCCCTGCGGCCAGGGTGCGAGTGAATGGCCAGCTTACACAGCCATTCCCCATCTGTGGGGGCACTCGGCAGGGTTGCCCCTTGTCGCCCCTGCTCTTCGCCCTAGTAGTGGAGCCACTAGCTATTCTCATTCGCCAGTCGCCGGATGTCAAGGGCATTTCCCTTAGGGGCTGTGATCACAAGATTGCGCTCTTTGCCGACGATCTCCTTCTTACGCTATCTGCGCCCTCAACTTCGCTCCCGGCTGCGCAATCGTTGCTCCACGCCTATGAGCGTGCCTCCGGGCTAAAAATTAATCACACGAAGTCCTGGGTGCTTAATCTCACGATTCCGGAAGCGGAGGTTGCAGCGCTGCAGACCTGCGCCCCATATCAATGGGCGAGCAGCTCAGTGAGATACCTTGGCCTTAACCTGACACCGGACCTAGCTACCTGGACACAGGCCAATTGGCCGGAGTGCAGGCGCTCGGTCCTAGAGGACTTGCGCACCTGGAAGGCACTGCCGCTCTCCTGGCTTGGTCGCCTCAATGCAATTAAGATGTCCGTGCTACCAAAGATCCTCTACTTGTTTCAGACCCTGCCGACTCCCATACCGGAACATTATATCCAGGGGCTACAACGGGACCTGATCTCCTTTATTTGGGGAGGTAAGAAACCGCGATTCTCTAACAAAATATTAAAGCTCCCTCGGGACAGAGGTGGTCTTGCCTGTCCCAATCTAATGGACTACTACTGGGCGTCGCACCTCCGCTATGTTCTGGAGTGGGGGGCGTGGGAAAGCGAAAAAATTTGGTTCCACATGGACAGGGCAGTTACCTGTCGCCCGATTTGGGATCACGCTTGGCTGCCCCGGGCGGCGCGCCACCGTAGTGCATACATGACGGTCTTGGAGATCTGGGACAGGGTGGCGGTCCGCAGGGGCCTCACCACCTTCCCCTCGCCACACACCCCCCTGGCTCGCAACCCACAGTTTCCGCCGGCCTGCCGCTCGCCATACTTCGAGAACTGGACGGAAAGCGGCTGTAGGACGATCCGAGATCTCTTTGTGGGGGGGACTTCAAATCCTTCCAGCAATGCCAACGGGAATTTGGACTGACGGACAAGGACAAGTTCCAATACATACAGCTTCGGCACTGGGTGCAGGGCTCCTCGCTGGTGCAGGCGGCCACGCGGCCTCTCACCCCGTTTGAGCACTTGGCGCGCACGTTTGGAACATATAGGGGCCTCATTTCCCGCGTCTATAAAGTGCTCCAGCATACCCAGCGTCCAGGCCTACACCCGTACCAAGTACGATGGCAGAACCTCTCGGGCTCCGAGATCACCTCCGCACAGTGGGCGCGGCTATGGAGCGACATCCCCAAAACCTTCCGTAGCATCCCCCAACAGGAATCGGCCTACAAGGTGATGACCCAGTGGTACTACACCCCTGTCCGACTCCAGAAGATGTTCCCTAAGGTGTCCCCGTTGTGCTGGCGCTGCGCCCAGGCGTTGGGGGACTTTATCCATGTTTGGTGGACGTGTCCGAGTTTGACTACCTATTGGAAGGAAGTCCTCAGCCACATCAATCGGGTACTAGGCTACCCCCTGCCGGAGGACCCGCTCACGATTATCTTGGGCCTCCGACCGACGTTGCGGCGGGCTATGACAGGTCGGGACTGGCACCTGAGCCTCCACATGTTAGGCGCAGCAAAACAAACAGTGGCGGTATACTGGAAGAAGGCGGAGACGCCCTCCATCAACGTGTGGTTTGCCCGCCTCTGGCAGGTCTTGGTGATGGAGCTGCTCACAGCCCGTCTCCAGTTCAGGGAAACTAGGTTCAAGACCCTCTGGAATCCCTTGGTAGAATATCTGGCCAGGATAGAGCACGCACGATTGCAACCGCCGAGACTGCGGGCCCTAAAGCTGTTCGACGACGAGATTAGTCCGATGTGCCCCGGGATTCTCGTGCGGTCCGTGGAGCTGATGCCCTCATCGTCGGAGGGCTCCTAGCTCCAGGCGAGGGCGCCAGGGTTTGACCTCCTCACTACACAGGCATACGTCACCCCAAGGGTACCAGGGACGTCAGGGGACTGCCGGCCCAGCTTAAGCGAGACTAGTTGAATCCGCCAAACTCCCCCACTCTGGCATTTGGCGTCCTGCTTCCCCTCCCCCCGCCACTTTCCCCCGTTTTTTGTTTGCTTGGTTTGTCCTGTCTTCAGGACCTACAGAGGTTAAGCGATGTGATAGTGCCTTGGTGACAGAGTACGGTGGCGCTACGCCACCCCGTCCAGTCCCTCCAAGGACTGCGAGCTAGCCTGGGAACATTGTACTGCACTAAATGAGCTGTCTGGGGCATGACACATGAACTTAGCATAGACCTGGCATAGAGAGTAACAAATACTTGTCCTGGGCAGGGTAAAGACACTCACTGGACTTGGAACTGAGCCCTGTTGGCCTCCTCCCGCGGGACCCACGTTAGAGACTAGACTGCACCACCAGCTGCACCTGCTCTGTCTGACCCTCCGGCTGGTGTGAACATAGCTGTAGGCTGGTTTTGGGGTAACGGACACGCTGGGTGGGATGCGCTGGGTTGGGGTACCGCAGATGGGATAAGGCTGCAGGGCTTTTCCAAGAGAGTGACTGCTGGGGCATAGAGGGGCATAAGATCCAGGGGAAGAAGGGCAGACCCCGGGCATGGAGGCCACAGCAGGGACCTGGTGGGAAGGTACAGGAGATATGCTATGCTTCCTTGCTTTTGTACGATGGAATTGGACTTTCTCCGCTGCCGGCCAAGATGGTTGTAGGCACACAGCTGTGTACTTTGGCTAACCTCATCTTTCAATAAATACAAAGTTGGTAACAAAAAAAAAAAACAAAAAAAAAGATCAGCTTAGGTGAATCACATCACAGGATCAGCACTGCTCTCTGTGTCTGGAAAGGTTTTCTCCAAGTGTGTCAGCATCATGCATGCAATGCAATATTAAAGGCACCTGAGTTTAGGATATTTGCAGCTGTGTGCTTGTTGTGTCTAGAGCGTGGGCCGATCAACCTGAATTCAACAGCATACATTGTTATTTGACCTTGACGGTTTCTGCACACAGTGTTCAGACTAAGGTTGCGGTGCACGTCCAGGGATGTAAAAAACAGACCGTTCTCATGTAAAGAAAAAGCAAGCAAGCAGTTTTACTTATAATAACAGCTACCTGTAGTGTTGTGTGCAAAAGCAGCAAAGTGGCAAGATGGTGTTTAACTTCCAAAACGCTTATGCTAACATAGCAATGTGTGCAGGCAAAAGCCTGTCTTCACTACACCCTCCCTTGTTCGGACCACAAACAGAATAGGGAAGAAATGTAGGAACGCAGAGTTCAAGTTCGAGTGAGACAGAACCAACCCGTATAAGTGGTAGTGAAATTTCGAAAAGTTTGTTGGGGAAAAGTAAAAAACAAAAAAATCAATCCGGGGCGAACAGCCCATTTTGGAGTAAAAAAACAAAAACAAAAAAAATCGAGATAGTATGTGCGGAAGATGGACAACTGCCAAGCTAATCCATCAATGTGTAGGCACAGTATGTTGCAACAGCCTCCAAGAGGAAGTCATTGTAATGTTCAGTAAATGATTTAGCCATCCAATCTAATAAAGTAAATGAACATACATGCTCTTCGATTACAGGAGCCTCTAGCACCATCAGAGGACAACTTGCGTGTTCTTCGAGATAACTTCGCGCCAGGAAGTCATGGGCTGCTGCATTTATATCCCAATTTCTGAAGATTCCGTGCGAAACTGCACAGGCCATAATCCCGATACCAGAACAGTCCAACTCATGAGCCACTAAGGGACTCATCAGTCGATCATAATCCGGGGCAGGAGACGCCGTGTTTGACAGGCACAAATCCAGAGCCCATTCAAAAGAACAATCAATGCAATGGAAAACAGGTTGCACGCAAGTAAAGTATGAAAACCGGAAGGACAATCCATCGGCTACGCTCAAAGTGGCCAGAGGTAGTGTTCCATAGTATTCAAGCATTCGGTTGCGAAGGTGGAGCAGCCGGGGCAGACTGTCGCGTGATACAGATCGTACATCCATTGCGGAGCAAACAAATCAACAGCAGCACACCGGCAGTCAAGGCGAGGATTAACGGAAGCCCGCCGAAGATGCTGGAAAAAATAGAATGAAAAAATGCCGGTATCACACCAAATATTGTTTGGAATGAGGTCACAAGGCCGGAGCCCACAACTTTGAAAAAATGTGCCAAGCCAGTTGTTGACGAGGCATTGAATATAGTGTGAATCAGAGCACCGAAATGAAGTGGGAGATCAGTATTTAAAAGAGCATGCACCTCGGTGCGGGTGTTAGCTACGTGAAGGACAAATGTTTCACGAGAGGAAGTTAGGGCGACTTCTTTTGAGACAATAGAGTCCTTATTCTGCTCATCTTGTTGAACTCTGCCTTCAAGGTTGGGATGGAAGGCCAGATGGATACATCGAGTCTCCCATGCGGGGGTGGGAAAAGCACATTCTTACAACAGACAACTCGTTGGGAGACAGTTACAATGTACAGAATCCCTGTTAGCATTCTGAACACGCCTCATTATATAAAAACAAATAGCTATCGTTAGTTAATAATGTGAAGGTTGGCTTAATTGCAGGCACAGGATTTCCCTTTAAAATGCAAGCTAAATTCGGGGCGGGAATGTTGCAAGCGCCATGCAATTGGATGTTCCTACAAACTACTGAGTGATCAGGTGTGGAAGTGCAATCCTCTCCTTTTAAAGAAACCTCTTTACCCTCTCTCATACACCTGTATGTAAATGGGAGAGACCAAACTTCATGTAGGAAAGCGGTACCTAGTGGTTCATATCTGCCTAAGGCATAGTGTTTCATACATGAACTGAACTTAAACAACGGGAAAGGTAGTGTGATTAACCCATGGATAAGCCACACAGCTGAGCTCGATTCGGCCAAAGAGAATGGCAAAGGTTCCAACTTTTCAATATGCAATAGTGAATATGTTGCATCCTTCATGGACATGAACTGTTGTTTATCTGTCAAATTAAACGGCAGGAATAAAGATGATGTGTTCATGTAGTCCCAGGGAACTTTCCCAGCTTTCAATGTTTGTAGAACGCAATTGATTTTGACCATGCAGACATGTCATCCTGCACAATATCCACAACAGATGAAACAATATTATCTAATGTGTAAATTCTGGAAGAAAGAGTGTTAATGCTATTATCAATGACAGCAAGCACTTTCAAACCGGGGGTCAACCCTAACCTGTGTGGAACCTGATCTCAGCCCCAGAAAACGATGTTGACACGAGTCTGAAGTTTTTTGCCATAATAACCATTCTTGGGGATCTAAGCTGGAAATATTGAAGGATGTATTTGTAATCAGTGACTGCAATTCATCCATGGACAGATCTGTGTGATTATCCCAGGAAGGATAAGCACCCAGATCAGGAATAGTAGGGGCGTTCATCTTTTTAGAAGTAGCCAATCCAAAGTAGGTGGTCTGAAAAATAGTAGAATTCCAAAATAACATATGGTTCGGGATAAGGCACGCACGATGCAAAGCCTCAGAGCCTTGCACTTGCCAGGTTTTAGAACCCCAAACAGATTTAAGATCAATGGTATCTTTCCACAGCTCATAGCCCCCTTTAGCTAACTCATCCATAAAGGACTTTGAATACAGTAATTTTGTGTGTGTAAGTCTAACTTTGGAAGCTGACTCAGCAGACATTTTAAATTCGATACACTGAATTCGGTAAAATATGTAAAAATTTTCACTAAAGTTTTGGAACTGCCTTCAATGGGAGCTGGACAATGTTCCCATTGTGTATAATTAACGATATTTCTAAATGTATTCGCTTTATGCAGGAAATGATTGCCAAAGTGTTTGCTGAGTCTAAATACAAATCTTCAGCATAAAAAGCGGCATAATATTTCAAATCAGAAAAAAGAGCCTTGGACATCCCAATCATCAGAGCGTATGTTTTGTTTTACAACATCCCCCATAGAAACATAAAGTACATTGGTGACATTAATCACCTCTGTGGGGCCATGAATTTGAAATTTAACAGCATCCCATACAATCCCATCTAACACAGGCCAGGCAGTAATATTAACAAAAGTCTGGTCCCTCTTCATGATGTGTGATGAGGAGTGGGGTGCCAAAGTTCCATCAATTAATCTAATTGCAGATCTTTCGGTTAGATAATGTCCATTCACTAGACGAAAAAAGACAACCACAAATCCAATCGACATGAAAAAAAAAATAGATATGAGCACCAGCCAAATGTAAGTCCAAGGGGGAATTTAAAAAAAAATATTTTAAACCAAACAGCAAAAATAGAAATTTTCGATGGGGCATTCGATGTTGTAGAGTTAATGTCAAATGAAAAACGTGGCTGGTCAACTGCACTTGATTGCACACCAGGCAACGACACATCTGTGGGATAGGTATACTCAGTATCTTCATGGGGACCACCAGCCAGTGGAGTCAATAAAGGATTAGTAACTGTATGCATCTCGATAGCAATGTCAGGCATGTTCGTATTTGCCAGAGCCAAAACAGAATTTCTCAGCATTGCTGGACAAGAGACCGCTGGAGACATACTAAGAAGAATCGGCCACTCATAGTTTGACATTGTCAATGGAGATGTACCTGCTATCCTTGCGACCAGGAAGTGGAGGTAAAATGACTGTTCTTGTACCCTGCACACTAAGCACTGTAACAGGTGCACGATAAGAGGGGCCAAACTCCTTCTTGTTCTCCACCTTCTCATGGGCTAGGTCACCAACTCGAGGTAGCCAGCCAACTACTGGAATCTGAAGTGCAGCATCAGTTGTGGAGGGCAAGTGTTCCTTTGCAAAACTGTCTCGAGTCTCTTGTAGATTCTGTAACACAGCAGAATGATCATCTACGTCAAAGGGAGCGGCCGACGCCGCCATGTCTAGACCATCAAGGTCCGGGACAAACATTTTTATGCGAAAGAGCATTTCGTATGGGGTCCACCCACCCAGAGACCTTCTAGGGAGAAGTGCACTTTGAACGCTATACAAATGGGCCAACCAGTTCCTGCCAGTGCCTAAAACCCTAGCTGTCAAGGATTGCTTTAAGTCACGGTTCATTCGCTCCACAATAGAATTGCCCTCAGGCCTATATGGAGACGAAAATTTGACTTCGACCCCCAAAGATCTCGTGGCATTCTTGTACGCCTTAGAGGCGAACGCTGGACCCTGGTCCGAATGGAGGGTACCACACGCAAAAATTCCCACAAAGACAAACAAATCCCTGATGACAGTTCGAGCATCAGCACTCCTTTGTTGCCACACCCATAGAAAATGTGTGCACGAATGCACTGCAACTAAGATGTACTTATACGCAGTATCAGAGGAGAAAGGACCGCAGTAATCCAAATTAACACACCCAGGTGATTTATTAGATATGTACAACTATGTTTGAGGTGGACGCGCAGCAGTCCAAGGTTTAATCTGCTGGCAAATCTCACAAGTAAGGACATAATCACGAGTCTGTTTATACAATCCGCGCCACCAGTAAAGTTGTTGTAAGATAGTGACAGTTGCTGAGATGCCTGCATGGGCTGAAGCCATATCTTCGTGAGCGGCTGTTATCAAGGCAAGTCTGCGGTCCGCGTTGGGAATCAACCTGTCACCAACGTCGTTAATTCTCACATAGGGAACTTTATCAGGACTTAAATGATAAGAGTATTTAGAAGGGAAACTTCGAGGGTAATTATCACCCTTCTCTGTTGCAGCAATGGCTGCCAAGATGTCATCATCAATTTTACTTTTGGTTCTTGTAACTGCTGCTACTGTTGCCACTGCTGTTTTCGCTGCTTCATCAGCGAAACTGTTGCCAACAGCGTGTACCACTACGCGCTGGTGACCAAGAGTATGAATTATATTCACGAGCGGCAGACGTTGTTTAAGTTCTGCTACTCGCACCCAAAGCATTTTATGTTTGATTGTGCTACCTTTGGAATCACAATATTCATTTTGAGATCAAAAGAATAAATTGTCGTTGAAAGACTGTACACAGTAGTATGAGTCACTCACAATAAGAGTAGTCACTCGAGGATCAGCAAACTCCAGTGCAAGCACCAGAGCCCGTAGCTCTGCCAACTGGGTGGTACAAACACCCAATGTCTGCGTATGCACGACATCAGACTTGAATTCTCAATTCACAAAAGTACCAGCCACTATTGCGCAGGCTGCTGAATAAGCATGCTTAGATCACGTCGCCGGTTGCGCCGAACCGTCAGTGTAAATGATACAATGGTAATCCTCAAGCGGGCGCAAGGACAGAGAAGCTGGATGAACAAATTCATACTGCAAATACTCCTGAGTCTGCAATGAGGTATCAAAGATGAATGTGACATCCGGAGACGTCAAAGAAGTGGCCCATTGTATCCAACGTGGATGCAAAGTTTTAGAATTCGGTACACTTGCCTTCGTCACTGCCTCAAGGGCAGGATAAGGTGTGACAACCAACATGCGTTTTCCCTGAGATAGCGCTCTCTCTTTTAGAATTTTAGAATTGCCATCTGTACTGCAGTTGACACCTTTTCTACGGTGGAAAAGCGCATTTCAGCCGAAGTGTACAAGTGTGACTTGTAAACAATAGGGACCGTGTCCCCTTCATTAAATGTCAAGTACGTGAAACCCATTGTGCCAGGCACAATTCTGATTACGAGGTTTGTGTGGTTATCACGTGTCAATAAGTACTTAGAAGCAAGAAGATCAGCCTGCAAAGATAGCTGAATGTTCTGGCAGCCAGTAAGATTTGGTAAAAGTAGGTTGTATAGCGGCTTGATACGCTGGGCATAATTGGGAATGTAAGTATGCCCAAAATTACAAAAACCTAGCAGAGATTGTAGTTTTTTCGGAGTTGTTGGAGCGCGCAAATATGCGCATTTCTCCAGGAAGTGAGGTGTTAAACCTCGTCCTTCGTTGTTGAGTTCATAGCCCAAAACAACACTGAATACTCTGCAATGTGTGATTTTGCAAAGTTAAATTTGTAACGATGTTCGTAAACATGACAATGATGCGGTCAACGCGACACAGATGCGGCCATAATTCGTCATCTGTGAGATATATATCATCAACATACGAGTACGCATCAGGGTCAATGCTCTCTAACAGAGAGACTACACGTGCGGCAAAGACTCCTGGACCGTTTTTGTAGCCCATGGCTAATCTTCTAAACTGTTTTTGTTTGCCGCCAGAAGTAAAGGCTGTCCATTGACTACTAATAGAGGACCGGTTATGGCTATAAAAGCCATTTGAGATGTCAAGTGTGGTCTTAAACCTTTTTCTCACGAGACTATCAACGAGGCAGAACTGTGGGTGTTTTGTTCCCACGCAAGTCCGACAATGAGAGTTCAAATGCCGATAATCCAAAACTAGGCGGTACGACCAATCAGGTTTGGTTACAGTGAAAAGAGGATTATTCATGGGTGACACACGTTTCAATTACACCTTGATATTCCAATTGTTCAAGGATATCCGCGACGTGAGATCTAGCTTCTCAGCGCATGCGATTTTGGGGTTGCGGCTGTGGCATAGACCGTAATGGAATCTCATGGCTTGGTGATAATTTATCCCACCCAACCTGAGTACGGTACAACGGCGGAGCAAGCACCTGTGTGCACTCTTCTGCAAACTTCTGAGCTTGCTCCTTCGGCACAGTGTGCGCAAAAGATGGGAGGATTACCTCCTCCCCTCTGGGAGCGGCCAAAATGAAAGCTGGGGGCAGTCCGCCTCTGTTAACAAAATGTCATATGTAGAGGTCAGATTTTCCCCCCAAAATCCCTTTTATGCTACGTTGTATGTCACCTTCAATTAAAAGGACTAAGTCATATAGTCTGTCAGGGGGAGCCACTCTAGTGTCAGCAGTTTCTATAGTAATAAATGTATCAGTTGCTGTCGCCTTCAGATATGGACGCAGTGCTTGCCGCACTATTGTAACCTCCGCTGTGTTGTCTAGCAGCGTTAGTGCCCATGTCAGGTTCCGAAGCTGTGTTCTCACTATCTGTGGCATACCTCGCTGTTAGTACAGCAACTTTCTTTTTCTGAAACAGAAGTCGTTGACGTGCAAAGTCGTCCTGCTTGCCTTTACCATCAGCCGGGCGGGGCTGCTCACGTCCTTGTGGTGCACACCGACCTCTGTCATGTTCACCTCCACCGGCGTGCGAGACCAATGTTTCCTGTGAAGAACAAGGAGAACGTAGTTCAGGAACCTGAAATCTATCAGGAGACCTAATTTGTGTGCGATCGTGCAATTCATATGTGCGTTCAGCCACTGGTATTGGTGATGCGGGACGAGACCCCTGTTTCTGTTGCTGCTTCCCCTGTTTCTTAGTTTTCCAATTTTGTTTAGGAAAAGCTGGACGGTCGTCTTTAGTAGACTTAACCGTCTGAGTTTGAGGTTGCGCTGTTGTTTTAGCAAAAGGCTTAACCCCCAAACTATTGCGGCCAATGGTCTTATAAGCCTCCGCAATAATTCTCGATAACTGCCGTTGTTTATCGACGTCGGCGACGAGGCGCAGCTCATTCGACACCTGAAAGTTAACTGCATCTCCCTTGACGTTAGCAAGGATGAGATCAGAAACTACATCGAACACACCGACAAGCCTCATTCCCAACTCGACCGCCGCCTCCGGACCGTGCTCATCCTGAACACGCTTAATCACGGAGGGCAATACAGTCATAGACGGTGTGCCAAAGCACTTCGCGTAGATCGCTGCATACACTTTACCCCAGTTCTCACAATCTGTCACCTCTGGGACTAAGTCTTTCTGCAAACTAATGGTAAGGATCCTGTGTTTTTCCACAGGAGTAGAATTTGGAAACAACGTTACCTGCTGATCAAATTTCTCAGCAAGCCAATAAGGCATATAGTCCTTATTCTGGGGGCACTTGCCCATTACTGAATAAACCATGACGGGACTAATAGAGATCCCGGCCGGCCACCTGGTTGCGTCGCAACCCCAGGTGCCCTCACCTGGACATTGCGAGAGACGTATTGCACTAAAGCCCTATGCACCGCAATTAAAGCGGTATGTAGTTGACGTAATTCATCAATCGGGGCTAGCAAATAACGTGGATGAGGTGTGACCCCGGCCAAGACAGGCCAAGTGGCCCCAGGAATGGACAAGGGACCTAAGTGAACCGGAGTCACGGTGTGTGGGAGGGCACCATTGAACCAAATACGATGCTGCCAAGCAGAAATCGGAATTTCCTGCGTCCTATACGGCGTGTAATTCGCTGGAACTGCCGTAGGAGTGTATGAATGGAATGTCTTATCATCCGCATTCACCTCCGGAAAAGTAACCCAAGAGTAAAACAACTCATAGGAGAACGATGCATCGGCACTCACTACAAAGATAATTGACATTCCATCGTCTGGCACCCCGAACTGCGTCAAATGACGCCGGAGAGGTGCACGACTATGCGCTGCAATAGCAACTTCAGCCATAAGGATGCAGAGAAGAAAAACAATCTATATTAAACCGTAGCACAAAATGGGTTAGCAATTCAAAATGAAACCTTTTTAATTGTCAAGCTTGAAGAACCTATAATTCAACTACATAGGTAGGTTTAAACCGTCACTCCCTTCAACCAGAAACAAGAGTGAGGGTGTTGTGGACAAATATAAGCACTACTAAGGCATCTCAATCATAAGACCAAAACGTTTGGTGCGCCATGTTGCGGGGATTCTGCTCATGCACAGAACTATGCGCAGGAAACCAGGACCTCAGTAAATTGTGGTGTACCAAAAAACCCACCTAAGTACCTAGAACCCCTATTCGACTAGCATCAGTGCCTCATTCGTTCTCAGTATCATATCAAAGCTACCAATGATTAGACAACCCAGAAGAAGCGACTTAGAATACTCTCAGGAATGGTGGGAATCAAGAACACCTTTTCGTTGTTATTCTCATATCAATCCACAACGCGAGTAATCAGAGACACGGAAAAGTTTAAAACGTTTATTTTTAACTACGTGCTCTAATAGGCAGTACTTTGGCTAACATAAGCAAACAAATTATCAGAAATAAAACCATCAGCATTGTTACAATTCCATAAAAAACAAAGGGAGAATCATTTTATAATGATAGTGGAAACAAGTCCTATAATACCTTGTGTACCACCCTCCCTTGGCTAGTAAGCCAGTTTATAATAATAGTAGAAAGTCTCTAGGTTTGAATGAGGAACCTCAAAGATCAGCTTAGGTGAATCACATCACAGGATCAGCACTGCTCTCTGTGTCTGGAAAGGTTTTCTCCAAGTGTGTCAGCATCATGCATGCAATGCAATATTAAAGGCACCCGAGTTTCAGATATTTGCAGCTGTGTGCTTGTTGTGTCTAGAGTGTGGGCCGATCAACCTGAATTCAACAGCATACATTGTTATCTGACCTTGACGGTTTCTGAACACAGTGTTCAGACTAAGGTCGCGGTGCACGTCTAGGGATGTGAAAAACAGACCATTCTCATGTGAAGAAAAAGCAAGCAAGCAGTTTTACTTATAATAACAGCTACCTGTAGTGTTGTGTGCAAAAGCAGCAAAGTGGCAAGATGGCGTTTAACTTCTAAAACGCTTATGCTAACATAGCAATGTGTGCAGGCAAAACCCTGTCTTCACTACACCACAGAGTGAATACTAGGGTGGGAAATTGAAAGCAGCAAGGAAGATGTGTAAAAGAGGTGAGTCAATCTAGATATCCGTGCCTTATGAAGATCAACACCAGTCGTGTGGGCCATCTCAGGAAACTCCGGATAATTTAGTGGTCAAAAACACTGGTTAAACCATGGAAGAGCATGTGCAAACCACAGAGAGGCAGAGTCGGTCTATGGACATAGAAATAAAAGATGTGGTAGGAGGAGGGACGAGACAGACAATGTAAAACTATCAAATCAGAATTGAAGAAAGAGATAGGGAGCTCTCCAGAAAAATAACTAAATTAAACCACATAAAATGTAAATTTACACTTCGTAAGAAGTTCTTGAAAGAGACGTTTACAGTCTCTAGTTGTAACACCAATTTGATATCGAAAGAGCCAACTGCTCCCTATTCATTGCCATCCAAAAACGCATAGGTGCTGTAAAATTTTCAATATTTCCTAGGTGATCCCTCTGTTGTGGAGCGTGAAATGTTATAATGAAACTTGCCTAACAAGGTGTAAGACCACTAGGGTGACATTGTGGTGTGTTAAATATCAATTAATGACAGATTAGAAGATCTTGCAGTAGAGCAATCCACCTTATTAGGTGTAGATACAGTGATGTAGGTCATTGTCCAGATGGCCTCTGGAAGCTGGATGGATTACTACACAAACAATTTGATTGGGGGTTGGAACTGGAGTTGGATAACCCATGCTTGCAAAGTGTTAAATGTTTTACTTCATCCTGTTCTACCCAGTTGTGAGTCAGTTTCTGACTACCGTTGGAGATCTTGTTGGTAGTGAAGATGAAACATGGTTGGATTGCTCCATTGTTGAGAGATATTGGCTTGACTGTATATAGGAGTATTTAGCATTTGGTGAAAGCACTAAGGGCCAGATGTACAATATTTTGTTAGGTCACAAGCAGCCCCATTCACAGAACTGTGTTGTTTGCGACTGGAAAAAACATTTTTCAATGTACAAAGCCTTAATTTGCGACTCAGTAACTCATAACCGAATCAAAAAATGGGTTTGTGATTCAGTATTAGGAAAGGGTGTGCTAAGGGCGGCCCTTCCTTATAGTGACTCACAGTAGTATGTGTGAATGTTTTGCTATCGAAATGTGGTTGCAAACCATTCGCATTTTACCGCCTACTTCAATTAGGTGGTAACCCATTCACAAACTAGAAGGGGTCCCCAAGAAACCCCCTTTCTCTTTGTGAATGTTTGTAAAAACATTTTTTAAGAGCAGGAAAGGGTCCCACGGACCTCTGCATACTCTTAAACAATGAAAAGAAAACTTGTAATTTTTCTTTCTGAAACGCATCCCATTTTCCTTTAAGGAAAATGGGCTGCACTCCAGCACCCCCCCACCCCCCCCCCATATCATTTCTTTATTTAAAAGCAATCAGAGACATGGTGGTCTCCTGACCCAGCAGGCCACCATCCAATATGGTTTCTGCAATTCCCAATGGCTCGCAAACCCAGACCTACCTCATGAATATATGAGGTGGGTCTATCTGCAACCGACTGGGAATCGCTAGATGTGTCAAACACACATTTTTACATCGCTGTTTGCGATGACCTAATAGCGAATTGCAAAAATTTGCTATTAAGTATTCACAAAAACAAAGCTATGTACATCTGGCCCTAAATTCCTATAAAAGCTTCCCATCATTTAGCATATTACCAGTAAAGGCCAGTGGGAGATTCTTTCTGTCAAAACGCACTATCCAGAGCAGGACTTAAATGCAACAGTTCGGAAGATGAGAGTGAAGATCCTTATGAAAGTGCTAGGGGTTGAGTTAGGGCCATCTGCCAATTTAGTACCAGCATTATCCTTTAATTAGTTATGTTCATCTCGCCGGGGCACAAACAAGACTGAAACAACAATCCCTGCTACTGAGAAGAATCCTGGTGCTGCTCCCTAAAGGAACACTGAAAAATCAGACCTAACTCAGTATTTGTGTCAAGTCAAAGAGCAGAACATATGTTCAAAGACTTCTTGACACTAAAGGAATATCAATGCACGAACTATGTAAAGCAGATAATTAACGAAGATAAAAACAGGTTTTAGCAGTTTTCCCGAATTTCTGTAAATTTGATTGCTTATCTATGTTCAACAGAAAAGTTTCCAAAGCTTTAAAAGAAAAGTCTCTTCCTCTTTGTTACAATTTCCTTCTTCTGGGGATTAATCATTTTAAAGAGGCAGTAGTCCTCCAGGGTTGGGTGGGAAAACTTAAATAGGTGTCAAAAACAAGAGGTTTCCTCTACAGATGGCCTTGTGGAAACATGAATTGGATACAGTCGTGAACCAGGAACCAGTGAAGAGAAGCCAAAGAAACATGGTCAAATCCATTCAACTTCAGCAAATTCATGGCTGCAGGGTTCTGAATCTGCCATAACTAACACAGTGCTATCTTAATATAGCCCAATATAAATAGTTACAGTAGTCAAGACACAAATAAAGAAATACATTGCCTGTGTTCCTTTTATGTGATGTGTAAAAGCTTTACATTCTCTAATTGACTCAAAGCTGGAAAAGAGTTAGCCTATGTCATTACATCGATTTGAAAAGTATCCATCAGTACGCGGACAAGCAGCTGTACTTGTGAATCTTATCTGGCCAAGGTATCAAACAACTGGAGGCCTGCTTCACCATACATCATGCAAGGTTGTTCAAATCTTTCGCTTGCTCAACCAAAGATAAAATATGTATTAATAGTTGACAACAGAAAACAACACAGAGTACGAAACTAGGTGTCAAAGATGAGTCATGATTGTGTCCTCCACAACTCACCAGCTGCACAATGTTTGTAGGGTTCTAACAGTGGTACCAAATTCTTCTTTGAGTCCCACATCATGCAGTAAATAAATGTTACCTGGAACTAGGTGATTTTTGTTGGCAACGCGAAGCCCCTCCCTCCTGAAGCAGACTTTGGAATAGCTATACAGGAAATTGACTTATCTAATTTCGACGAAAGCACTACCCTCTTTGCCTTCATCCCAGAGGCCCAAATGACAGCACTGGAAATGTTTCTAAATGCAGAAGACTATCTCAAATTCATGTGCACATTTGACAGAACTAAGCCATCACCCAGAGAACTCCACTGATTCCCTCTACCCGCACACACTACGTTAAGACTATCTGCATCATACACCACGATCTTAATGATGACACCTGTTAGACCTGGCATCATTGGCATGAGTCTCTCCTCCATTTTTTTTCTGTTTGCCTCCTCCGTTTACGATGTTTTTGCTGGATTATTGCTTTGGGCACTGTGCCACTGCTGATCAGTGCCACAGTGCAAGTGCTCCCTATGTTAAATTGTTACATTGATTGGTGTTACCATGATTGGCTTGGTTGACTTACTGTTCAGACCCTAGTCTAGTGCACTGCGTGTGCCAAGGGCGTGTAAGTTAACTGCTGCTGGTGGGCTTGCAGCACTGGTTGTGCCACCCACAGAAGCAGCGTGCAAAATGTGTCTCAGGCCTGCCACCGCGGCGCCTGCGTGCAGTCCCTGACTGCCCTGTCGACTTGGTAAGGAAACCTACTTACCAGTCTCTAAACCTTCACTTTGCCACATTTCAGACACCTCTATGGTAGGCCCTAGGGCAGGGTGCATTGTTGGTAAAAGGTAGGTCATGCCCTGATGTGTGTGGCATGACCTAATAGTGAATTACAGCCATTTTCGTTTTTCACTATTGAAGGGCTACCTGCCTCCAATAGGCCAGACTGGGCAGACTGATTATTAACTCCATTATAATCTATCTGACTCAGGGAGCATGGTAGCAAGTCGAGTTTAGTATCCCTGAACTCAGAATTTAATAACACACCCTTTAGGATGGATGGTTTTTAAATTCTATGTTTGGAAATAGCACTTTTAGAAAGTGGCTATTTTCTTGTCCAACTATCTACCGGTCTCTGCTGGTTTGGTGTGTGTGTCAGGGGCTGGGTGGCTCCAGAGGTCTGAGTGAGTCAGTGTGGGGTGAATGGGGCGTTTACACATAGAGTGAGGGAAGAGTAGCCTGCCCTGCCTGACACAATACTGGCTCCGCCTCCTGCTGGGCGACTGATAGCCCTGCTCCTACCAGTGACAATACTGGCTCCGCCTCCTGCTGGGCGGCTGAGGACTCTGCCCTGCTCAGTGAATAGGCCAGGTGCCTCTGCCTGGCAACACCCACAACAAACCTGAGATGGTGGGAATCTCCCTGCTTGGACAAAGGGAACAAAGGGAAAAAGGGGTATAAGAGAAGGACCCCTGAACCAAGAACTCAGATCACTTCTGACAAGGAAACCTGTACCAAGGACAAGAAGCCTGCTGATCTAAGGACTTGCCTCCCCTTTCTGCCAGAGTGCTGTTTTGCTGTGGAGGAACCTGAAAGCCGCTTCTTTATTTTTGCCAAGGAACAAGGAGAGAGGAACTTGGTGTGTACTCTCTGAACACTTGCTAGAAAATCTCCAAGGACTGGAAGAGTGCCAGTCTCCTGTTGAAGTCACAGGGCCAAAGGACTTCACCATCTACTGAATTGCTGAATTGCTGGAAAGTGTTGTTTCCAGTACACCAGGGAAAATCTGCAGTCTCGACGCCAGCAGCAACGCCAGTGAGCAGTGGGTATCGGCCCCGGCTCCAAGTGACCCCGTCTCGACACCGGTATCGACGCCAGTGAGGAGTGAGTATCGGCTCTACCTCCAAGCGACCCCGTCCCGACGCCGCTGCTGATCGCATCGACTCGACGCCCTTCTCGACGCCGTGAGCGCTGCTCCGGCCCGACATCCCTCGACACCACTGCGGATTGACCCGACTCCGAGGCACGATCGACGCCGACCTCGACGCCGACATCTCGACGCCGTGGATCATCGTTTTCTTCGTTTCTCAAGGTACTGTACTTGTGGGGTCTGTTGCGACTCCAGGCTCGACGTAGCGCTCCTCGCGGTCGACGCCGAACCTTGGGAATCTTGTAGACTCGACGTCGTGTGACTCCTGTGGGGGTTACGTTGTTGCCAAAGAACTGTGCTCAGAAGAATACTTTGCTAAAGAACTATTTGCCAAGAAGAAACCTTACTTGAACTATTATTTTTCCTTCCAAAGAGTATTTATTAAGACTGTGGTATATTTTTGTCGTTATTTGGTCTTGTGCTAAGCCTTATATAAAAATACTATTTTTATAATAACTTCTGTGTCGTGTCCATTTGTAGTGTATTCACTTTATTACTGTATGTGGTCATAAATGCTTAACACACTGCCTCTGAGATAAGCCTGTCTGCTCTGCCAAGCTACCAAGGGGGTAGCAGGGTTTATCTGAGTGTGTAATCCCCTTGCCCTGACTAGAGTTGGTTGGTCCCTATTTGTCAGAAGTGTATACCTCTGCCAACTAGAGACCGCCGGTTCTAACATTGGTGGCAGCGGTGGGATTTGAACTTTGCATTTATGACTCATGTGCAGTGATTAGTGTACGCTACATAGTGAAAGCAGACCATAACGCAGCCACAGTCTGTTTGGTAGGATTGCCTATTTTTGTTCTCCGCTTTCCTGGAGCTTATTTTCTTAAACACTGCCAGTTTTGACCATGGAGAATGCCAGAGCTGCTACACCTGTGGAGATTGTTGTGGGGGAATTTGATAAGGAGAAGATAGATTCCTACGTGCTAAAGGATCTAAAAGGATTTTGCAAGCAGTTTAAAGTTCCTACCACAGGTCTCACAAGGAAAGACGACTTCCTCAAAGCGCTGAAGGCCTGGTTAGAGGCCAGAAATCCCTCTGACCCGGTGGTGGTACCGGAAGAGGAAGAAGAAGAGGAAGAGGAAGAGCCCACAGGTGGGCCAGTGTCATCTCCAGGCAGTAGTGCGTCCTCTAGGAGCCTTTCCCCCGAAGAATTAGAAGACAGGGAGAAGGAGAGGGGGTACAAGTTAGAAATGGCAAAACTTAAATTAGGAGGGCAGTTGGAATTAGAGAATGCGAGAAGCAAGAGAGAAGCTGAAATGGAGAGCAAAAGATTAGATTTTGAGAGAGAGAAATTAGCGTTTGAACGTGAGAAGATGGTGAGGGAGATGGAGCTTAAAACTAGGAGTTTAGAGTTGAATCCCTCTGGTGGCAGCACTCCATCTGTGCCTGCAGAAAGTAGGTTTTATTTTCCTAAAGATGTGATCAAGGATTACAGTAAGAATGAAGATATTAGCCAATGGTTTAAAGCGTATGAGTTAGCATTGTTGGCCCACCGGGTCCCTGAGAAGGATTGGGGAACGGGGTTGTGGAGCCGCTTTACAAACGAGGGGAGAGATACCTTGTTGAGCCTTCCTGCTGAGGATAGGATGTCTTATACTCATATGAAAGATGCTTTAATGCTGAGATATGGCTTAACTCCAGAAAAGTACAGACAAACCTTTAGAGAATGTAAGAAGTTGCCTGGTACTACGTGGGTTGAATATGTGTCTTTTTTCTGCAGAACCATGGATGGTTGGATAAAGGGTAGCAAGGTTGATAGTTATGATGCTCTTTATGATTTGTTTGCTTGGGAGCACTTGTCTAATAACTGTTTTCCAGAGCTACGCCAGCACCTTGTTGATAGCAAGCTATCTAACCCTAGAAAACTTGCTGAGGAGGCGGACCGCTGGGTCAGTACCAGGGTCCACAAGGGTCCAGTGGGAGACTCAGCCAAAGGTGGGCAGGGTCCCCAGCAGAAGAGTGGGGGGGACAGGGGTAAACAGAGGGAGTTTCAGAAAGGGCCCCAAAGTAGTCCCCAAGGGAACCAAGGGAAGGGTTCCCAGCCTCCCCCTGTAAAGAAGCCAGAGGCCCCGACAGGTAAACCTGTTCACAGGGGCCCCATGACCTGCTATGCCTGTAAGCAGGTGGGACACCGTTATTATGATCCCCAGTGTCCCATGAAGGATTCGAATGCACCGCCGCGTGCACCCCCTCGTCAGGTAGCGAGTGTAGCCCTGGGAGGGGATGAGATGGGTGCCCCCGGTGGGTGGGGTCCCGCAGAAATGTCCCTGGTCTCTTTAGGAGACGTGGAAATGGTCCCTCCAACCCCTCTGCCTAGTAACACTAAGAAATATAGGCAGTGGGTGACCATTAATGGCCATAGGGTGGAAGCTCTCAGAGACACCGGAGCGAGTGTGACAGCTGTCAAGTGTCACTTGGTGTCCAGAGAGCAGGTGGTCCCTCATGCATTCTACCCCGTTGTAGCTGCTGACAACTCACAGAGTAAGTGTGAGGTAGCTCAAGTTCCTTTTGAGTGGGGGGGGGTCTCAGGTACTCTTCAGGTTGCTGTGAGGCCCGCCATGCCTGTTGATTGTCTCTTGGGCAATGATTTGGAGGACTCCCCTTGGGCTAAGGTGGAGAGAAAAGCGCATCTGGAAATGTTGGGTCTGCCTGAGTGGGTGTGTGCGACCACCCGGTCCATGTCAGTCAGTAAGGGTGTTGATGGGGGCCCGGAGCCTGAAAGTATGGCCCAGGTCCCAGCCGTGAAGAGAAGAGGCAGGGGGCGCGGGAAACCGTCCCCCATCGTTCCCGCGGTCCAGGAGGGAGCAGACCCTGAGGGGGATGCCCTGGAACCGACAGAAGAACAAGTGGCCGAACTGGGAGACCTGCCCGAGCTGACCCACTGGCAGCAGGATGGTGGTCCCTCCAGGGAGGAATTTTGTGCTGAACAGAAAGTGTGCCCTTCTCTTGTGGGTATGAGGCAGCAGGCCTCAGCCCAAACGACAGGTGATCAGTCAGGATCACATTGGGTCTACTGGGAGAACGACCTCCTGTATAGCGAGCCTAAGGCTGCTGAACCTGGGTCAGCCCGTGTGCTGGTGGTACCCCAGCGCTTCAGAGCCTTCCTACTGGGGTTGGCTCATGACGTTCCGTTAGCTGGACATCTGGGGCAGGACAAGACCTATGACAGGCTTGTCACCCATTTTTATTGGCCTCAGATGAGAAGGGATTCAGATATCCATTGTAGGACCTGTCAAACTTGCCAGGCAAGTGGGAAAAGTGGGCGGAAGCAGAAGGCTCCCCTCCAACCTTTTCCCGTCGTCAGTACCCCCTTTGAGCGAGTGGGAATTGACATTGTGGGGCCACTGGACCCCAAGACAGCCATGGGCAACAGGTTTATCCTGGTCTTGGTGGACCATGCCACCCGGTACCCGGAAGCCATCCCTCTCCGAACAGTGACGGCCCCCGTGGTGGGACGGGCACTGATGGGTGTTTTCTCCCGCATGGGGTTCCCCAGAGAGGTGGTGTCAGACCGGGGCACCAACTTCATTTCGAATTATATGAAGTCTCTGTGGAAGGAGTGTGGGGTAACCTACAAGTTTACCACTCCTTACCACCCTCAAGGTAATGGGCTGGTTGAGAGATTCAACCGGACCCTAAAAGGCATGATCATGGGTCTTGAAGAACCAATGAGGCGTAAATGGGACGTCCTCTTGCCATGCCTGCTGTTTGCTTACCGTGAGGTGCCACAGAAGTCTCTAGGGTTCAGCCCCTTTGAGCTTTTGTATGGTCACCCGGTAAGAGGACCTTTGAGTCTGGTCAAAGAAGGCTGGGAGCAATCTCCCAGGAAACCTCCCCAGGATGTATATAGTTACATGCTGGCCTTTAGGAACCAGACTCGGCGCTTCAGAGATCTTGCTCAGGCAAATCTGGAGGCCAGCCAGGAAGAGATGAAGCGGTGGTACGATCAGAATGCCACTCTGGTTGAGCTTCAACCTGGTCAGAAAGTTTGGGTCATGGCCCCTGTGGAACCTTGTGCGCTCAAGGACAGGTGGACTGGACCGTTTGAGGTTATGGAGAAGAAGAGCGATGTCACCTACTTGGTGGACTTGAAATCTCCCAGGAACCCCTTAAGGGTCCTGCATGTCAACCGGTTAAAGCCCCACTTAGACAGGTCCGAAGTGGGCATGCTCCTTGCCACAGATGCTGGGATGGAGGAGGAGAGTGAGCCTCTTCCTGACCTCCTGTGTGCAAAAGAAAAAGATGGGTCAGTGGATGGTGTTGTCCTCTCTGACACACTGACCCCTGAGCAGCAGCAAGATTGTCGCCATCTGTTGGTACAATTCCCTGATCTGTTCTCCTTAATCCCTGGTGTCACTCAGTGGTGTGTCCATGATGTGGACACCGGGGACAGCACTCCTGTGAGGCACAAGGCCTACAGGGTGACTGACAAGGTCAGAGCATACATCAAGGAGGAGGTCTCCAAGATGTTTGCCTTAGGGGTGGTTGAGTCCTCTAGCAGTCCTTGGGCCAGCCCAGTGGTCTTGGTCCCAAAGGCTGCAGCGCCTGGTGCTTCACCAGAACTTCGGTTCTGTGTGGATTACCGAGGACTCAATTCGGTCACCAAGACTGACGCGCACCCCATCCCCAGAGCTGATGAGCTCATCGATCGGTTGGGGGCTGCCCGGTACCTTAGTACGTTTGATCTAACGTCTGGGTACTGGCAGATCGCCTTGACTGATGGGGCAAAAGAGAGGTCTGCATTCTCCACACCAGATGGGCACTACCAGTTCCGTGTGATGCCCTTTGGGATGAAGAATGCCCCTGCCACATTCCAGAGGTTGGTTAACCAGGTATTGGCCGGGCTGGAAGATTTCAGCGCCGCCTACCTGGACGATATAGCAGTGTTCAGCGCCAGCTGGGAGGAACTCTTGCGCCACCTCCAGGAAGTGTTGTTGGCCCTGCGCAGAGCAGGCCTCACAATCAAGGCTAGTAAGTGCCAGATTGGGCAGGGTTCAGTGGTGTACTTGGGGCACCAAGTAGGGAGCGGCAAGGTGGCCCCCCTGCAACCCAAGATAGATACCATCCTGGCTTGGGAACCGCCCAAAACCCAGACTCAGGTGAGAGCCTTCTTGGGTCTCACGGGTTACTACAGGAGGTTTGTCAAGGGGTATGGCAACATTGTGCACCCCTTGACCTCGCTGACTTCCAGGAAGCAGCCGAGACTTGTGATCTGGACTGACGCCTGTCAGAAAGCCTTTGACACCCTGAAAACTGCAATGTGTACAGCACCGGTCCTCCAGGCACCCAACTTTTCAAAAGAATTCATTGTCCAGACGGACGCTTCAGAGCATGGTGTGGGGGCTGTTCTAGCACAGATGAATGAGGAGGGCCGAGACTTACCTGTAGCCTTCATCAGCCGGAGGTTACTTCCCAGGGAACAAAGGTGGAGTGCGATAGAGCGGGAGGCATTTGCTGTGGTCTGGGCGCTGAAGAAGCTAAGACCCTACCTGTTTGGGACTCACTTCCGGGTTCAGACAGACCACAGGCCCCTCAGATGGTTAATGCAGATGAGGGGTGAGAACCCAAAACTGTTGAGGTGGTCCATTTCCCTACAGGGGATGGACTTTACGGTGGAACACCGCCCTGGTACAGATCACGCCAATGCTGATGGTCTGTCCAGATTTTTCCGCCTTAGTGATGAGGACTCCCTGGGTGAAGGGTAGTTCTCCCCACATTTCAGCTGGAGGGGACACGTGTTAGACCTGGCATCATTGGCATGAGTCTCTCCTCCATTTTTTTTCTGTTTGCCTCCTCCGTTTACGATGTTTTTGCTGGATTATTGCTTTGGGCACTGTGCCACTGCTGATCAGTGCCACAGTGCAAGTGCTCCCTATGTTAAATTGTTACATTGATTGGTGTTACCATGATTGGCTTGGTTGACTTACTGTTCAGACCCTAGTCTAGTGCACTGCGTGTGCCAAGGGCGTGTAAGTTAACTGCTGCTGGTGGGCTTGCAGCACTGGTTGTGCCACCCACAGAAGCAGCGTGCAAAATGTGTCTCAGGCCTGCCACCGCGGCGCCTGCGTGCAGTCCCTGACTGCCCTGTCGACTTGGTAAGGAAACCTACTTACCAGTCTCTAAACCTTCACTTTGCCACATTTCAGACACCTCTATGGTAGGCCCTAGGGCAGGGTGCATTGTTGGTAAAAGGTAGGTCATGCCCTGATGTGTGTGGCATGACCTAATAGTGAATTACAGCCATTTTCGTTTTTCACTATTGAAGGGCTACCTGCCTCCAATAGGCCAGACTGGGCAGACTGATTATTAACTCCATTATAATCTATCTGACTCAGGGAGCATGGTAGCAAGTCGAGTTTAGTATCCCTGAACTCAGAATTTAATAACACACCCTTTAGGATGGATGGTTTTTAAATTCTATGTTTGGAAATAGCACTTTTAGAAAGTGGCTATTTTCTTGTCCAACTATCTACCGGTCTCTGCTGGTTTGGTGTGTGTGTCAGGGGCTGGGTGGCTCCAGAGGTCTGAGTGAGTCAGTGTGGGGTGAATGGGGCGTTTACACATAGAGTGAGGGAAGAGTAGCCTGCCCTGCCTGACACAATACTGGCTCCGCCTCCTGCTGGGCGACTGATAGCCCTGCTCCTACCAGTGACAATACTGGCTCCGCCTCCTGCTGGGCGGCTGAGGACTCTGCCCTGCTCAGTGAATAGGCCAGGTGCCTCTGCCTGGCAACACCCACAACAAACCTGAGATGGTGGGAATCTCCCTGCTTGGACAAAGGGAACAAAGGGAAAAAGGGGTATAAGAGAAGGACCCCTGAACCAAGAACTCAGATCACTTCTGACAAGGAAACCTGTACCAAGGACAAGAAGCCTGCTGATCTAAGGACTTGCCTCCCCTTTCTGCCAGAGTGCTGTTTTGCTGTGGAGGAACCTGAAAGCCGCTTCTTTATTTTTGCCAAGGAACAAGGAGAGAGGAACTTGGTGTGTACTCTCTGAACACTGTTAGAACCGGCGGTCTCTAGTTGGCAGAGGTATACACTTCTGACAAATAGGGACCAACCAACTCTAGTCAGGGAAAGGGGATTACACACTCAGATAACCCCTGCTACCCCCTTGGTAGCTTGGCAGAGCAGACAGGCTTATCTCAGAGGCAGTGTGTTAAGCATTTATGACCACATACAGTAATAAAGTGAATACACTACAAATGGACACGACACAGAAGTTATTATAAAAATAGTATTTTTATATAAGGCTTAGCACAAGACCAAATAACGACAAAAATATATCACAGTCTTAATAAATACTCTTTGGAAGGAAAAATAATAGTTCAAATAAGGTTTCTTCTTGGCAAATAGTTCTTTAGCAAAGTATTCTTCTGAGCACAGTTCTTTGGCAACAATGTAACCCCCACAGGAGTCACACGACGTCGAGTCTACAAGATTCCCAAGGTTCGGCGTCGACCGCGAGGAGCGCTACGTCGAGCCTGGAGTCGCAACAGACCCCACAAGTACAGTACCTTGAGAAACGAAGAAAACGATGATCCACGGCGTCGAGATGTCGGCGTCGAGGTCGGCGTCGATCGTGCCTCGGAGTCAGGTCAATCCGCAGCGGCGTCGAGGGATGTCGGGCCGGAGCAGCGCTCACGGCGTCGAGAAGGCGTCGAGTCGATGCGATCAGCAGCGGCGTCGGGACGGGGTCGCTTGGAGGTAGAGCCGATACTCACTCCTCACTGGCGTCGATACCGGCGTCGAGACGGGGTCACTTGGAGCCGGGGCCGATACCCACTGCTCACTGGCGTTGCTGCTGGCGTCGAGACTGCAGATTTCCCTTGTGTACTGGAAACAACACTTTCCAGCAATTCAGCAATTCAGTAGATGGTGAAGTCCTTTGGCCCTGTGACTTCAACAGGAGACTGGCACTCTTCCAGTCCTTGGAGATTTTCTAGCAAGTGTTCAGAGAGTACACACCAAGTTCCTCTCTCCTTGTTCCTTGGCAAAAATAAAGAAGCAGCTTTCAGGTTCCTCCACAGCAAAACAGCACTCTGGCAGAAAGGGGAGGCAAGTCCTTAGATCAGCAGGCTTCTTGTCCTTGGTACAGGTTTCCTTGTCAGAAGTGATCCCTCTGCCAACTAGAGACCGCCGGTTCTAACATTGGTGGCATACATGCCCACTTCAGTTAGGCCTCGATACATCTTTAGTACTGGGATGAGCTAAATAACTCTTCCAGGAGCAACAACTCACATCATACCTCCCAGACACTCTTCCAGAAGCACTGCCTCTTTATGAACCCTCTCCCATTCCAGACTTGCTCTTGCTCCTCACCCAGTGAGTACTGCTACAGCCAGAGTCAGACATAGTCAGGTGGGTTGCTCAACTCTGTACAATTTAAAGACGCTGCAGCTGTGAAGATTAAATGCCAGACAGAACAATTTACAATAATCTACATGAGAGCCTATTATGGCCATCAGAACCAGAAAGTGAATGATCTGTCAGTTGCCTCTAAGCAGGAAAGTACAGGCAAAGCTGCTGCTGACATTTGGGCTGTAAGTTGAAATGCATCTTCAAATTTAACACATGCTTTTTACAAACAGCAGAAGGAGCAGATTGTGGTCCTAGGTCCTTCAGCCACGGTGAGCAATATCACAGGGAACAGCTCCATGCGGTTATCAAAACCTCGTTTTTGTCTGGGTGAGTTTCAGATAGTGTTCAGCCATCCACCCCAGCCCTCCTGCAGCTAACTACACAGCGATTAATCACTGAAAGTGCAATTACCCAGATGACACAGGATAGGAGTAGTGTTGGTGCATTAGAAATACATGAAGGCCACTGGAGCAGAGTTGTGCAGACAGAGCTCTTATAGATGCACTAAAGAGCCCTGAGATACACCACAGTTCGTGTTGGAAGAAACAGAGTGATAAGGACCTATAGAAACATTCTGAGAAGGGTTGTCCAGAAAGGAAGTGAAAAACTGAGGACTTCTTCATTGCGTCCAATGACTTGGCGAAAGGATATAAGGATGCAACTGACAGATCTAATATCGGTGTAGTGATGTTGCTGATGTTGGCATGTGTGTAGGTCACTCAGTCCAGTCACCATCAGAAACTCAATAGATGAGTGGTTTCAAATTAGGTACAAATTGTTTTACCACATATTAGTCAAAAACTTCTACCGCCCGTAGCAGCGTGATAGGGTGGAAACTCCCATTATGTGCTGGATGACCTCAATTTTCGAGTATTGTTAGTATGAATAGGCGTTTTCAATACCTTTAACACAAACACCATCTCGGGGCGTCTTGGTTCTGTGTAAGGGATGCAATCAAATCTCTGAATGCCATATACACAGTCTCTTGTACAATGAGCTTCTTAGTTAAAAATATATAAATTACCAGTCTGCAAAGGCTGTTCCAAGGAACAGGGGATCTTGTCTTCTGTAGAAGTCCTGGGAAAATAATCTGCAGAGAAGGAATGGGCCCGATATCATTGATTCCAGAAACGCAAGCAATTCACTAAATCCAGGAAAGGTATAAATAATATAAATTTTACAGTGCCAGCCCTATTGGGCATGACAGGACATGCAAGCTCCTTTGAGACTTAAATCATAACATATATATATTTAGATGAGGCCCTAACACTAGATGAGGTGCTAACACTTTACATATATTAAAAAGAAACGACTTACTTGGCTTTTAGGAGTATATCTGTTAGTCGAAGCAATTACTGACTTTCAGATTTAGGAAAGAAAACATATGATGCGCCCAAGACTGAACATCTGCTGACCTTTGTCAAGGGATTTCCCTCAATCGAGGGCAAGTATAAGTTAGGAATTTGCCATTTTGCCAGAGGAACGCCAACCTTTGACCACCATCAAGTTCAAGCAAACCTTCAGTGTCACCTGCCAAAGGCAGTGTACTTAATAATGCGACACCACAGTCATCCTCATTTAAATTGCACCTTTGTTAGCCAATGACAGCTTCCATGAGATGATCACAAGAGACCTGTTTCACTGTTTGTGGTAAGTAATACCAAACAACCGACTGCTTGGTTTTATAATGGAAATGGATAACAAACATCCACTGAGATCTACTGTAAAATGCCTCATAGAGCAAATGTTGAAAGGGACATTAAAGGGCAGCGAGCTTCTTCCCCTGAGGGATACAAAAGGAATATTTTACACAGCTGCATTGCATAAAAAATGCAGATTTTCAGTGAATCACTTCGGGTCCCAGGAGAGCAAGGTGATCATATATCAAAGCTTCTGAAAGTAATAGGGCGTTGTACTGAGAGTCTCGATTTAAGGAGCAGTGCAGTAGTTCTCACAGGAAGAAGGGGAAGGGCTGATGGCACAAGCCCACTCAACGAGGCAGCCTTCCTTGGATAAGATTCTATATGCAGTGTAGGGTGACCAACTGGCATGGGTGCAAATTCAGGACGGTCAGTGTAAAAATTCAGAACAAAGGGTAAAAATTCAGGACAAAAATTCAGAATAGCAGGTAAAAATTCAGGACAAAAATTTGGGACAAAACATACGTTTTACAGGCATATCAGAGGAGGTCGCACAATAGTATTACCTACTGGCGGTCGCCAGTAGGTAGTTATAGTTAGGACCTATTATCCATAGGAAATTCGGAACATTCTTTTCCCAATAACTTTGGCGCCGGATGACGAATCTTCGCGAAATTTTTAAAACTGGTGGGGCGCTCCGGTCAGCTCCTATCCTGAAAGTTTGGGGTGATTCGTCAAGCGGGGGTCGAGAAAAATGGGGGGTCCCAAAACGTGTTTTCTCCATGTTATTTCCCTTAGGAAATTTTGGAACAGGCTACAGCCCGAACTGCTGAACCGAATTACACCAAATTTTGCAAAAAGGTAGCCATTGGCTCAGAAAGAGACCTTTTTTTTAAATGGTGTAAATCCATTCAGTAGTTCTTGAGAAAATCAAAAAATAGCGGTCAAAAAATCCATTTCCCATAGGAAAGGTTATACACAGTTAAAGCAAAAACTGAACGGAATTACACCAAATTTGGCAAAAAGGTACTGCTTGGCTCAGAAAGCGTCCTTTTAAAAAAGGTGTAAATTCGTTCAGTAGTTTTTGAGAAATTAAGAAATAAAGATAGTGATATAGTGATATCTAGAGGCACGGAGGATCTGCGCACCCTCCCGATCACGAGCTTAATGCTAATTGTCTGTCAACACTCCAAACCAGGAAGTGTTGGCAGCCATCTTGTGCCTCAGTAGAACCGAGGCACAAGAAAACAGAAAAATAAACGCGAAAAACAAGAAAAGGGGGCAGGGTAGAAACACCCTGACCCCCTAGGCCTGCTCAGGGGGTTCCACAAGGACCCCTCGGGGTCAAAAAAAGCCTTTTTCTTTTTTTAAAATCGGCAAGATTCGTGCCCAGGCTCCCGCGGTTCGTTTAATTAGGCCCCCGGGGGGGCCAGGTTCCGGGGGCAGTTAAAAAATGTGGGGGGGCCCCTAATCCCCCCCACACTGCCCCGGGGACCGCCACCTCCCCGGGGCTTGATCAAAGAGATGCGGGAGGGGGCACGCAGCCCCCCCCCAGCCCCGGGGACCGCTACCCCCGGGGCAAATTTTTAAATGTGTGGGGGGCCTCTAAGGCCCCCCCAAGCCCCGGGGACCACCACCCCCTGGGGCTTTCATTAATTAATCAGTGATGTCATTTGAGATGTCATCAATGATGTCATCAGTGATGTCACTGACCGTGTCATGAGTGAAGTAATATGTGACGTCATCAGCAGTGCATTGCGGGGGAGCGAGTTACAGTTAGCTGAACTAACTATAACGGGGGAATTTCACTGGTTTTGTACGAGTGAAATGTCCAACTAACTGAAACCTATGGTTTTTTCAGTGAATTTCTAAGGTTTTTTAATTGCTAATTTCTAACTATAACGTGCCTGAAACCTATGTTTTTTTCAGTGAATATAAGTAAACAGACAACCAAAGTAAGTACAAGTCAACATAAGTTTATATAAGGTTGAGACAATCGCGCCAGTTCACAGTTTTGCAGTATGCTTGCAGCTTTGCAAAGCGACATCCGGCCCTTTCTGCAATCAAGATTTGTGCAGGAGAAGGAACACCACATGCTGTCACTATAATAGGGTCCATTGTCATTCTATCTGTGATAATCGTCTGCAGTCTCTGAATGACAATGGGACAGTCTACCGTCTGCGAGGCCAGGAGGGGCTTCTGCAGGTAGCCTCTGACTACAGATTAAAAGATAAGTGGAAACTTTTAAATTCATGGGGCCTCTTGCAGGGAAACAGCCTACCTTCCTGAAATTCCTTAATTTGATTATAGTTTGATGTCTGTAAGACGTCCGTAATTTTGGGACCACAAATTACGGACTCCTTACAGACATCATACTGAAATAACGGACGAACCGTGAAATTTACGGATGGTTGATCACCCTAATGCAGGGAGCAGTGCTGACTGCCATGTCCGTGCCATGAGAAGTAAAAGGTCGTAAAGAGGTTCCCACAAGCAGAGAAGAGATGCTTCTTCGAAGCTGGTTATCACAAGCGGACAGAGGCATAACAAAGGCCCCTGCAGTACCCGCGGTGTGGGGAACCCCAGGGTTTCTTGTTTTGAAGGGTGTCCCACTCACCCTCTAAGCCATGCCACTGTATGCCTTGCAGAATGTGTTGCGTCCGGTGTCAGAGTGTGAGCACCTGGACATTCCAGGTGACAGAGCTAAGAAGGTTGGGTTCACGAGGTTTTGGGGCAAGGACGGTGGCATGCCTGGTTGTTGCTGCACTTAACGAATAAAGGGACTCAACTACAACCTCTTGTTGTGGCCGTACTCAACAATTTTGGCGACAAGCTGCTGTGTGGCACAACTTCGAACCCACAAATTACTCAGCCTCATTTAAAGACGTGCCGCGCCAGTGCTGGAGATCGGTTGGAGCCACTTCCCTGTAAAGGAAACTGAAGCACAACTTCTATGAGAAACGCAGTAACATACCTGCTGGAACACTAAGTGCGCAACTATTTGGGGATTTCATTTTAGTAATATGCCCATTCTGAACTCGTTATCCTCCTCCCGCTGAGTAGCTCTCGTGCCCAACTACTTCTTGCACTGCGTCATCACATCAAGCCATGATTTTAAACCCGCCATATTAGGTTGGACCGAGCTTCCCTGCATACTATTAGGCAGTCAATTGACTTAACGCCATTACTACGTTTGGCTGTGTTGCTCTTCATGCATGTGCAGCTTCAAGTTAATCGCGCTGCAATTGTGAACTATATTCTAAAAGTTCCTGTGACATTCTCAAGACGTCTACTTAATCTGAAAGCTTGTGCCTCTAAATTGCTTATTGTATGCAAACTGTGCTCATTGTACTGCATACTGTTTTAACTAAACTATACATATATTTGGAAGTTATTTATGGTCTTTCTTTTGTGACTTTTGGGGGTTCTTGGACTATTGTTTAAATAAATAAAAAAAATAGAAATATCTAATACTCAATTTTTTTACTACTTTCTCTCAATTCGCAATTCTTTCAATGAGGCAACATGTGTGCATCACAAATCTTTTAACTTACTCTGTCTCAGGCATTTCTCCCTGCACCGGTTGAGCCTGTGATGAAATGGCCTGAGTGGGGAGAATATTTTGAAAACTACATTTCTACTTTGGAAGACGAAAATGAAGAGGAATTTTCTGCTGCAAGGAAAAAAAATGCTTTTACACACTTAAGAGGCAGAAGGATTGATAATTTACAATCAAATGGAAAAGAAGGCTAGACAGAATGAGGAAACAGATGTGTATGTGAGAATTTAAACAACTACTTTTCACCCATAGTCTGCGTTGCAATTGATCGTTGCAAATTTTTCCAAATAATAATACCGCCATTTGTAAAGCGCTAACAGCTTCCTCCGAAGAGGTGTCCCGGCGCTAGGCAATAGAATGGTGCACAGCTAAGCCGCACACTACATAACCTAGAGAGCAGATTAAGCTGGACTGAAGAGCCAAGTTTTTACAGCTTTTCTAAATAGTAGCTCTGACTCAATCAGTCGGATGCGGTTAGGCAAGGAGTTCCATAACTTGGATGCCCCCATCGTAAAAGATCTGCCGCCAGGGCGGGCTTTCCTAACTCGCGGAATACAAAGCAGATTTTTCTAATTGGACCTCAAGGCGCAATTTTGTTTGTAGATGCATAACCGTTGTCTCAGGTAACTGGGACACTTCCCATGGAATGACCTGAAAGCAAGGGTTAGGGCCTTGAACTCAATTCTTTTTGTCACCGGTAACCAGTGGAGTTCTTTAAAATGCGGAGGGATGTGATTACGAAAAGGGACCACGTCTAATCAATCTCGCAGCCTCATTCTGTACCATCTGAAGTCTCTCAATGAGTTACACTGGCAAGTCCAGGTAGAGGCTATTAGCATTGTCCAGCCTAGATGTTACAGTGGCATGGACTAAGATCCGTCGGTGGTCCTCCGGCAGTAAATGGAGGATTTTCCGCAGGTGTCTCAGCTTGCTAAAACAGGTGGCTGTCACATGCTGTATCTGCTTAGAAAACGAGAGGTCTGCCTCCCACTTTACTCGAAGGTTTTTTATTGTGCCTGCTGGGACGGGCGGTGATCCCACTTCCATCGGCCACCACAGCTCCGCTGCAGGTGGCTGAATCTTGCCAAAGAACATCACCTCAGTTTTCTCAACATTGAGTTTCAGTTTGTTATTATTCATCCAGAGAGCGATGTCGTTCATACAGCCTTTGAAATTCTTAAAAGCAGCCGCTGACTAATCTTTAAAAGAAAATATCGACTGTGTGTCATCGGCGTAAGATATCGCCTTCGAATATGTGACGCTACAACACGATCAAAATGATCGCGGTACGTTACATCGCAGTTTTTACAACGCAGGTCATTACGACTTGCGCTGGAGGGCGCTGGACTTAGGAATAGTATGATTTACTATTCCAACACCTGTCTACGTACAGTAGGGAAGGTGTTGGAATAGTAAATCATACTATTCCTTAGGTTAGAGTGCCATCCAGCACACGTTGTTGTAACGACTTGTGTTGTAATACAAGCGATGTAAAGGCATTGCAATGCAATGCCCGCGTGGTAATGGATGTTTCCCATCGCCTTCACACCCCAGTTGGCTATGAGTGAGAACAGTGGGGCCACGTAGATATTAAAGAGGAGCGGGCTCAATGCCGACCCCTGAGTGACCCCACACCATAGGTTTTTGGGACCAACTGGTATGGTTGTTGTGAAACCCATTGAGTGCGATTATTGAGAAAGGACTTTAGCCAATGTCCTGAAGGCGCTGCACAAGGACTAGATGATCTACTGTATCGAAAGCTGCTGACAAATCCAGAAGCACCAGCATCACTGTTGCCCCTGAATCTGTAGCCATCCTCACCGACTCTGCCGCCTCTATAGGCGCCGTCTCAGTGCTGAAACTGGCCCGAAAGCCAGATTGGGTGTCATGCAGGATACCTTGACAATCAACGAAATTCGCCAGTTGTTGCTGCACCACTTTTTCCAGCATTTTTGCTGGCGCCGGTAGCAGTGAAATTGGTCTATAGTTATTTAATTCCCCTGAATCTACACTAGCCTTCTTCTTAAGTGGCAGGAGGATGGCATGCTTCCAGATGTCAGGGAAAATGCCTGAGATGAGTTCCATATGTGAGACAGCACATGGAAAACGCCATGTGCCATCTCCTTCCACAATTTAGGGGGGCAAGGGTCCTCCGGTGAGCCTGACTTGCATCTTAGTATCTCTACCATGGCTTCTTGTTGAGAAATGGGGGAAAATTACATGAGGGTGGACTGAGGTTTTCTACTTTAGATCACATCTGTTTTAGCAGTCATTACAGCCGGGGAAAAGGAGTTAAAGACTTTGCGAATTTTATCGGCGAAAAATTCAGAAATTCTGAAACACAGCGAGGGAGGAGGCTGTACCTCGATCTCAAGTTCATGTGGTTTAAGAAAAGCATTAACAATCTTGAAAATGTCTTTTCCTTAGTTATTCGCATTACTGATACACCTCGCTATGTAATCCCTCCCAGTCTCTCTCATTAGTTTATGTAGATTATTCAATGCAGACTTGTAAGCCTCTTTGGCCAAAGTCCCATAATCCGCCCTCCACTGCTGTTCCAGGCGTTTACACCTGCTTTTGTTTGTCCTAAGCGTCTCTGAGAACCAAGGAGCCGAGGGGGAAGTCCTCATTGATTTAGTGACTCTAGCTGGAGCAGTGGACTCCATCGCACCGAAAATCCATTTGTTTAAGGCCTGTGTGTCAACGTTCGAGTCATTAGTTAGTGGTGGTTGACTGTTCTGCAAAACTGGGCCTAAGAACTCTGCGGTCAACTTCTTCCCATTTCTCTTTAAACAAAGGCAAGGGCTCCCTTGCCTTTTAGATTTTTCCACCTTAAATGAGAAAGGAATTAAGTAATGGTTGGTCCAGGTCATTGGTCTTGGGGAGTCTGTTTTCAGAGAAGGGATATTAGAAAACACAAGGTCAAGAGTATTTCCTGCCTTATGAGTGGGGAGTTTCACGTGTTGCGTCAGGTTAGCACCTGAAAGGAACGAAACCACCTGTGCTGCCTGAGCACAGCTTGTGTCGTTCACATGAAGATTGAAATCCCCTACTGCAGTGAAATTAGAATATAGCACAGATTTCTGGGCAATGTAATTTCACAATTCCAGATGCATACTTGCCGCACAATCTGGGGATCTGTAAATCAGGAGCCCTGGAAAAGAGATTATTGGACAAGTCTTAATACAATAGTTGAGCCCTTCAATCATATCCATGTTGATAATGGCAGCTCCTCTTCCCCTCTTTGCTCCCTCCCTGTTAGCACAACATATTTTGAACCCAGGCGGGATAGCTAATGCCACTGCAGCGAAGGCATCTTCTTTCAACCATGTTTCTGTCAGGAACATGACATCGCACTCATTCTCCGCCAGTAGGAGCCATATATCCTCCGCGTGTCTGGCCAGAGACCTACAATTGATAAGACCCGCCCTAATCACCTCATCATACTTACTCACACCCAGCTTGCAGCCCTTCTGGTTGTGCTTGCCTGACCTCCCAGCGGTGTCACTGAACACCAGATTGCATCCAGTACATATGCTTGGCATTGCTTCAAAGGCCAAGTTGATGTCATATTGTCTAGTGCAAGGTTTATCTCTAAGAGCTAGGAGGTCAGTTCTAGACCATTGAATTATTTCATCACTAATCATCTGGGCAGCATGGCTGGCGCTGGCAGCGATCCGGACGCGGACGGGCGCAGATGGGCTTGCCTTCTGCACGCTGGTGCAACCATGTGGTTTAAATACCACCTCCAATACCGGAAGTATTCAGGGGGAGGAGCCGCGTCCCTCCATACAATTGGCACAAAGAGCCATGGTGGAACGGTGACTGGCTGTCAAAGAAAGTGTGAGTGCATTAAGGTATTCAGGGGGGAGGAGCCGTGTAACTCCATACAATCGGCACAAACAGTCGTGGTGGAACGGTGACCGGCTGTCAAAGAAAGTGCGAGTGCAATAAGGTGAGCTTCTATTCACAATAAAACTTGAGATCACAACGTTTTTTTTTTAAATGTCAGCATATAATCCACACGCTCAAACTGCAAATGCTGCTTTTAAAAGTCATATACTTTGCCTGCCGGCGCGCTGTTGTCTATTGCAAAGGAAGAGAAACAAGAACAAACCTATAGAAGACTATGTTTCCAGCCTGAGGTAATTAGCCATAACTTGCAAATTTGGGAACCTGAAAGATAAATTTATTAGGGACGACATCATCATGCATACCAACAACTCTCGCATCCAGGAAAACCTGTGGGTATATGATGATTTACCCTTAAAAGATGTCATAGCAATCACAAAAAAGGCAGAACTTTCCAGAAGGTGTTCACAAGCTGCAAATATCAAACCAGTGGAGGTTGAATAAGTTTGTGAGGTAGTGAAGAGGAGCAAGGCAGCAGGCAATTCCAATGGAGGGGAGTCCAGCCATTTCCTTAAGACTCCTTGAAGCATGTCACATATTATGCGCACACAGGAGCAGGAAGCATTACAAAGGCTAGAGGGAGCTGAAAGAGCACCTGAGTAGAAAGCAGGATGCCAACTTACCAGGCAGAAATTACAGTGCTGGGCATGAGCTCCTTCTGTCATCTAGCAACCACATTTTGCATCAAGGATGAAGAGGGGCTTTTAGGTATGTACAATCTTGAGTTATCAATCTATACAACTAAAGGGTGAAGGAAAAGAGTCATGGGAGCGAAAATATGGTCCCCAATATCAGAATGGATCTAACAAAATAGTTTAATTATGCAAGGCTTTACAAATTGTTCCTACTTGTTTGGGTTGGCATATTAAGGGAATATGCTAAGTTTGTATAAGCATTGATTTATTGTCTGGGAAACTCTGCTCATTTAAAAGCTTGACTATTTTTTTCCTGTTCTATGTGTGTGATCTATGAATTTATTTCAATTTTGTTTGAAATGTATCATAATCTTATGTTTCTAACTGTATATATATTGCCTTGTCTAAAAAGGGATAAAAAATATTCAGTAAAAATATAAAAAGAAAAAGGAAGGATGAAGGGGGGGGGTAATACCCAACAAGAGCAGAGTGAAAAAGTTAGCAGCAGAGTTAAATGGTGGCTCCCATAGCCTGGATTATTTAAAAAAAAAATTGGGGTATTTTACCCAACAGAATGCCTTGGGAGGAGCATGAAAGACACTTATGTGGCATGTAATGTCCACGTACAGAATCTTTATAACTGAGCAGCGTAGTGGCAGAGGATGAGGTGAAATTGAAATCATAATACTAGATCTCCCTTGTACCCGAGATAACCCTGACTTCAACTGAGGCCTCTGCATCAAATCTCAGTGCACCCACAGAGCCATACTGTATCTTAAGGCACTGGTCTGTACCAAGCCACAGAAATCAACCAACTCAACTCAGAAAATAAAGAATATTGGAAACTAAGAACTCAATAATTGTACATTTCCACTGTTTTTAACAGCAGTCTTTGTGTCACGGATCACGCGCCACATTTAAAATTATATTATGATAATCTTATTCACTATACTAAATGTTTCTAGTCTAAATTTTGATTTTTGGGATTTCAAGGTAAACAAAGCTATGGCTTCTTATCCTCATCTTCAAGTTCACAATAGTTAAACACGGTAATGTGACCAGTGAGGATCAGTGTATAGGACTGAAAGGTGATACCATACTACCTGAGTGTGTTATTTACCACCATGATGCACTTATGTCACCTTATTCAGCAGAGTAAATAAAAAGCTGAACCATACTTCACTCAGTTTGAGAAGGGATCCTGAGCATGCATTGGTTCCCATTACCATTAATATCTAATCCAAGCCTCACTTACCTGCTGAAAAGAGAGTGACATTTATAGGAGTTTCTTCCAAATAAATCAGTTGATTAACACACCATTTGGCTACAATACTCAAGTCAAATTATTTATTGTTTGCGATGACATACCAATTTAAAGAAAAAATAAAAGCAAAATAAAACTCAAATCAGAACAGTAGGCTTATTCACAAGTACAGCTGTCCTCAAGTGCCTATAGCTAAAATCCCAAAATTCTAGAACTTATATTTGTGCACTGGGTGATCTTTATTCAGATCTCCTACAGTTCCCACAGTTTACAGTTATTTGAAGTCATCAACTATTTGGGCTCTACAATAAAATTATGTTTTCTCTAGTCACACTAACTTTAACTGCTTATTTCTATGCCAACTCCTGAAAACTATTCTCTTGTTCATTATACTACTTAGGGCTTGAGTCGAATCGCCTTTTAACATTTGTTTGCTTTCACGTGTGATCGACTCTTGGTATGGAGCATGGGCAATGCAAAATGTCCGGGTTTAAAAGAATGCTGTACGGTAATGTTATGCATTACAAGTAAATAGCAAAGGAATGAAGATGTATTTGTGTGGAAGCAAAGAACTAATACTGGTGTACGTTAAAAGGTCAGGTGACAGTTAGACACTGTACACATCCATGTAGGTTATTGACTGCCCTCCTCCCATCCCTGCAGGTGCCAGGCAAGAACAACATAAATTATCTAGTTATCGAAGACCCTTTAATAGCATTACCATGTCATGTGTGTGCCTGTAAAAGTCCAACACACGATGCTGGATAAACATGCATTGGCAAAGCCAATAGGTCTTGCCTTGGCTAGAGCTATTGGCTTTGCCAATGTGTTTTAGCCATATGGTACACCAGAGTGGCTGCTGTTCAGCATAGAAGAGAGTGGTCTGGAGTGCCGTAGAGCGGAATTGAGAAGAGTGGAGCTGAGTGTTGTAGAGTGGAGTGGCACAGAGTGTTGTGTATTGGAGTGGCATTGAGTGGAGTGAAGTACAGTACAGTGGAATGGTGTAGAGGGCATTGGCGCAGAGTATAGTGGTGTAGAGTGCAGCAGCATAGAATTCAGCAGCGTACAATGCACCATCACAGAATACAGTGGAATAGATTTAGAGTTTTACATAGTAGAGTGTAGTAGCATAGAGGGCAGTGGTGCAGAGCAGAGCAGCGTATAGTGGCACAGAGTGCAGTGGTGTCGAGTAGAGTGCCACAGAGTGCATTGGCGAAGAGTGGTGCTGAGTAGAGTAGCGTACAGTGGTGCAGAGTAGAGTACAGTGCTGTAGAGTGCAGTGGCATAAAAGTGCAAAGGTGTAGAGTGGAGTGCAGCAGAGTGCAGTGGCATTGAGAGGAGTAATGCAAAGTAGAGTGGTGCAGAGGCATAGATTGTATTGGCATAGAATGCAGTAATGCAGAGTGGAGTGTCGTAGAGTGCAGTAGGGTAGAGTGCAGTGGCATAGAATGGTGTTGAGAAGAGTGCCGTAGAGTGCAGCGGCATTGAGTACACTGGTGCAGTGGCGTAGAGTGCAGTGGTCAGAGCGCAGTTGCGCACAGTGCAGTGGGGCAGAGTAGAGAAGAGAGCAATGGCATAGAGCGTTGCAGAGTATAATGGTGAGGAGTGCAGTGGTGTAGAAAATTGCAGAGTATAGTGGCGTAGAGTGCAGTGGCGTAGAATTCAGGGACGTACAATGGAGTGTACTAGAATGAAGAGACGTAGACTAGAGGGGTGCATAGTGGAGTGGTGCAGAGTGGAGGGGGGTGGGGTGGCGCAGAGTGGAGTGGCGCAGAGTGCAGTGGTTGAGAGTAGAGTAGAGGTGCAGAGTGCAGTGATGCGTAGAGTGGCGTAGAGTGCACTGGTGGAGAGTGCAGTGTTGTAGAGTAGAGTGGCTTAGAGTGCAGTGCTGTAGAGTGTCAGAGTGCATTGGTGTGGAGAGCTGTGGCGTAGTGCACAGTGGTTCAGTGACGTAGAGTGCAGTGGTGTAGAGTGATTGTTTCAGAATAGAGTGAAGTGGTGAAGAGTGGAGTGGTGCAGGGTAGAGTGCAGTTGCATAGAGTACAGTGGCATAGAGTGAAGTGGTGCAGGGTAGATCAGATTGGCATACAGTGCATCAGCGTAGAGTGCAGTGTTACAGAGTGGAGTTGTACAGAGTATAGTGGAGTGGCCTAGCCTAGAGTGGTGTAGAGTGCATTGGCATAGAATAGAGTGGTGCAGAGTAGAATGCAGTGGCATATAGGGCAGTGCCGCAGAGTGGAGTGGCATGGAGTGATGCAGAGCAGAGTGCAGTGGCGCAAAGTGATGCAGAGTAAAGTGAAGTGGCATAGTGTAAGTGTGATAGCACATTGCCACTACAAACAACACATTTTGAATTGAAATTACCATTACATTTCCATAGATATACAGTTTTACTAATAAACCTATGCAGCGCACAAACGATAATGTGTGAAAATGGCATCACCTAGTGAATTGATTTGTCTTGATCATATTAAAGTATTTGTTTCCAACACACTTCAGAATTACCCCAAAATTTGCTTCGTTTGTGCTTTCCAAATTATGATATATTCAGAATTACTTGTACAGTTCAGTTAAATGTTGCTGTGTGCTAGAAAAACACAATTTCCTACCCCCTGTATCTAGCAAGGTTGTCACATAAATCCTCTCACTTTAAAGTCAGAGGAAGAAAAGTAAACACCAAGCTCCCTTCAAAGATAGAGCCTAACATTTGACCTCCATCTTTGAATGCACAGCAAATGTGACAAGATAAGAACCAGATTTACAGGCCTGTTTACAGAAAGGAGCACTCGTGGAAGAATACAAGGAGCGGTAGTGTGAGATGGATTTGCTCCTTGGCAGGGACAAACTCACACTGGACAGCCTAAAACAAATAAAGCCAGCAAAGGGAAAGCCAGAAAATGTGAGTTACAAACCTCAAAGCCAATGATAAGCAACGGCTGAATGCATTCCCACGGAAGCTTTCTGAATGTCCTCAAGATGTCTTCAGCAAACCAGACACCTGCACTGTCTGCTAGGGTTCGACCTAATAAAAACAATGATCACAGCTGTTTAAAGTGCAAGCACATTTTTTGTGGAAGCACACAACTTCTGCACAATCAAAATATGTACTCCTGGCTCCCAACATGTGGACGGAGAGAAAGCCCCTCTCTAGTGATTAACACATAATGGTTTGGCGCCGGCTGCGCTGTCAAGCAGACCATAAAAAGAGTACAGTGCAAATCACAGCATTACTGAATCAATGGAGTCAGCAAACTCTACTGGGGGCTTTGGCATTTAGATGAAATTACATCAGGTTTTGTGAATCAGAAGCCAAATTCAAATGAAAAAAAACATGATAGGTTGGGATGGTAAGGAAATAAAACTTTACAGTAGTAATCTACGAAATGAAAAGTACAAAAACTCCATTATACATACATTGGAATAAGCAGGAATTATTTCAGGGAGGGATAAACACTTCCTTCTTAGTCTGTATCACATAAAAGGAGCACCATGTTGCATTGTCAAAGAACTCTTGCTCCTGGTAATAACATAGACCACCGTCCCCAAAAATAGGTTACGCAATTTTCCCACCGTAGCACGAAAAATCACAAACTTTAGAATGAAAATTATTCGCCAGAAGAGCAAAGGAAACGAAAAGGTTGGACAGAGGTCACATCGAACAATAAGAACATCAGAGGGTCCCTGTACTAATAGATAGTGGGGTAGAGTAGCAGGGAATATACAATTCAAAATACAAGGAAAAACAACCCCTATGACAGGATAACCTCTCAAAAACCACAGAATGAGAACAGTGAATTATTATCTGCTTTTGTTTTATTTATAAAAATATATATAATTGTAGATCAATTTCTTTTTTTTTTAATAAATCATTTCATTTTTTGTAAATAAATATTCACACATCGCTAGCTATAATTCAAACTAGAGTAGACGAAGCAATACAATTGACGAAAAACATGTAGAAGGTGACAGTAGTGTAATATAAAGAATAATCACATGCTTATGATGCACGCAGCATCAGGACGTGTGCCGATGTCATTTGCATGAAATGTGCCCGTACGTGGCACAAAGTTATTTTTTCTGTTTTGCATGTTTCATGTCACTGTGTTTTGAGGCATCTTGCTGCTCACAGCTTTTTCCACATCTTTTAGAGCGCTGGCCCAAAGGTTTTGTTTCTGTGGGGGATATCCCAAATAAAATCACCTTCGCATGGAATGACTTTGCCACGAGTACTGAATACATTTCTATAACCACCATGACATTTCCCATCAAACTGCACAACAGCACACTCACAAGCAAAATACATCTTTCAAATGACATATACAAGTTACCCTACGAGTAATTTAACTGCCCCCATGATCAATATCAAAGGAATTACTTTAATTGACAATGAACATTTCCATAACAGGCCGTAAACCTGGGTCCAGATTGGCGTGTAATAGGCATCACTCATCAGTAAATGTTAACACTCTACTATAACTGGAGATACAGGGGCCGCGGCTAACCAGCCAAGATGGCGGATGCTGTTTGGTAGAGCTCCAACCGACTCCCAAGATATCCTTTACCATCCTACCTGCTAGAAAACCATAAACTCGCCAAGCAAGTAAGGACTATACTCCTGGGAACACCGGATTGACTCCGGAGGATGGAGCCCTGGCGAGTGGGCCACACCGACCCGGAGTAAAGCGGACTGGACGAAGGATAGATCCCTAGCACCCACATAGGACCAGCGAAAAGGTGAGGAGATGAAGGGAGGCTTCCATCAAAAACACACTCCTGGTACGTGGGCCCTTGAGAATAACAAGAATTGGCAAAATCGGTAGGTTGTGCCAATACAAGAGCGTTTGGCTTTGTCAATGTGGTTTTGCCCTTATGTACACCAGTGTGGCTGCTGCTCAGCATGACTAAAAGTTAGTGGTGTGGAATGTCCTAGATTGGAGGGGTTGAGTGTTGCAGACTGGATTTGTTGTTGTAGAGGGGAGTAGGGGGAGTAGAGTGTCATAGAGTTGAGAAGAGTTCAGCAGATCAGTGGCAGAGTGTCCTAGAGTGCAGTGTCAGAGTGGAGTAGCGTAGATTGGAGTAGAGTGGGGTGGAATAGGGTGGAGTGGATTGAGGAAATGGGGTGGATTGAAGTAGATTAGTGTGTATTTGACTGGGGTAGAGTGGGTTGGATTGAGTTGAGTGGGATTGAGTGGGGTGGATTGGAGTGGGTGGACTGGTGGGGTGGAGAGTATTAAATTGGATTGGAGTAGGGTAGTTTGGATAGGAGTGAATTAAAATGGAGTGGAGGGGGTGAACTGGACTGGAGGGAGGTGGATTGGAGTGGATTGGACTCGAGTGGAGGGATTGGATTGGAGGTGGGTTGATTGGAGTATGGTGAGCTGGATGGATTAGATTGAGTGGGGCGGACTGAACTAGTGTAGAGTGGATAGGGGTAGAGTGGGGCAGATTGGACTGCAGTGGAGTGGGGTGGATTGGGGTGGATTGGAGTGGAAATGGAGTGGGGAAGTATAGAGTGGGGTGGAATGGAGTGGGGTGGGGTGAATTGGATTGACATTGGGTGGAGTACATTGGATTGCAGTGAGTTGAACTGGATTGGGTGAACTGGATTAGATTGAGGTGGACTGGATTGGGTTGAGTGGTTTGGGGTGGGGTGGATTAGATTGGGGTGTGGAGGAGTGGCGTGGATTTGATTGAGGTGAGTTGGATTGGGGATGATTGGGGTGAGGTGAGGTGGACTAGATTGGAGGGGGGTGGATTAGAGTGGGTGGATTGAAATGGGGCATATTGTTGTGGATTAGAGTGGGGCAGATTGTTGTGGATTAGAATGGGGCAGATTGTTTTGGATTGGAGTTGGGCAGGTTGTTTTGAAGTGGTGTAGGTTGTTTTGGATTGAGTGGGGCAAATTGTTCTGAATTGGAGTGGGGCAGATTGTTTTGGGGTGGATTGGATTGATGTGGCGTGGAGTACATTGGATTGCAGTGGGGTGCATTGGATTGAGTGGGGAGTATTGGATTGGGGTGAACTGGATCAGGGTGGACAAGGATTAGATTGAGGTGGATTGGGATGGGTGGTTTGGATTGGGATGGGTGGTGTGGGTTGAGGTTGACTGGGGTGAGGTGGATTGGGTTGGAGTGGGGTGGAATGGACTGGGCAGATTGGAATGGGGTTGATTGTTAAGGATTAGAGTGGGGTAGAATGGAGTTGGGCAGATTGTTTTTGAGTGAGGTACGTTGTTTTAGATTGGAGTGGTACAGATTGTTTTGGATTGATTGGGGCAGATTGTTTTGGATTGGAGTGGGGTGGGCTGGATTGTTTTGGATTGCAGTGGGATGGATTGTAGTGTGGATTGGGGTGGGATGGGATGGGATGGATTGGATTGGATTGAATGGGGTGGATTGAGATGGATAGGAGTGGGGTGAATTGGGATGGAGTGGGTGGCCTAGGGTGAGGTGAATTGAATTGGAGTGGAGCGGGTCGGAGTGGGGTTGGAGTGGGGCGGATCAGAGTGGGGGGGATCAGAGTGGGGTGGATCAGAGTGGGGTGGATCAGAGTGGGGCGGATAGTTTTGGAATGGGGCAGTATGTTAAGGATTGAAGTTGGGAAGATTGTTGTGGATTAGAGTGGGGCAGATTGTTTTGGATTGGAGTTGGGCAGATTGTTTTGGAGTGGTGCAGATTGTTTTGGATTGAGTGGGGCAAATTGTTCTGAATTGGAGTGGGGCAGATTGTTTTGGGTGGATTGGATTGATGTGGGGTGGAGTACATTGGACTGCAGTGGGGTGTATTGGATTGAGTGGGGAGGATTGGAGTGGGGTGAACTGGAGCGGGGTGGAGAGGATTAGATGGAGGTGGATTGGGATGGGTGATTTGGATTGGGATGGGTGGTGTGGGGTGAGGTGGATTGGGTTGGAGTGGGGTGGATTGGACTGGGTAGAGTGGAATGGGGTTGATTGTTAAGGATTGGAGTGGGGCAGAATGGAGAGTGAGGCACGTTGCTTTAAGATTGGAGTGGTACAGATTGGTTTGGATTGATTGGGACAGATTGTTTTGGAGTGGGGTGGGGTGGATTGTTTCAGATTGCAGTAGGATGGATTGTAGTGCGGTGGGGTGGATTGGGGTGGGATGAGATGGATTGGATCGGAGTGGGGTGGATTGGTGCAGGTGGATTGGATTGGTACGGGATGGATTTGAATGGGGTGGATTGAGATGGAGTGGGTGGCCTGGGGTGAGGTGAATTGGAGTGGAGCAGGTCGGAGTGGGGCGGATCAGAGTGGGGCGGATCAGAGTGGGGCGGATCAGAGTGGGGAGGATCAGAGTGGGGAGGATAGTTTTGGAGTGGGGCAGATTGTTTTGGATTGGGGTGGGGAAGATTGGAATATGATAGATTGGAGTGGGGCCGATTGTTTTGGTATGGAGAAGATTGTGGTGGGCAGATTGTTTTGGATTATTGTGGGGAAGATTGGAGTGCGAAAGACTGGAGTGGGGCAGATAGTTTAAGATTGGAGTGGGGCAGATTGTTTGTATTGGAGTGGGGTTTATTGAAGAGGAGCAGATTGGAGTGGGCAGATTGGAGTGTGATGGGTTAGGAGGATTGGAGTGTGATGGATTGGTGTGAATGGTTTGGATTGGAGTGGGGTGGATTGAATTGAATTGGTCTGGGTGGATTGGATTGAGGTGAGGGGGAGTGTTCTGCACGATTATGTGTTAAAGCATCATTTCAGAAATTACAAGTAACAAAGAAACAATGTTGCTTTGCAATAAAATTATCGTCATCTTTTGAGAACAGTGCACACAAGCAAAAATAAACTGAAAGCATGACTGCAAAGTGAGAAAAGAAGACTTGGCAAAAGAAAAGAAAGTTAACTATAGGAAATAAATCTCTGTGATTGTGTTTTTAGGTCTCGACCTTGCTATCGCGTAAGCGATCGCAAAGCGAGACTATAGAAAGCGGGTTTGAAAAGTGCTCCCAAAAAGCAGATTGCATTGCTAGCACGCGCACAATCACGCGCATCGTGCCGCCATGCAATCCGCCTTTTGGGAGCACTTCAAAGGGTCCGCTCCCCCGCCCCCAAGAGCGTACGCGCCACGCTCCGCCGGGCTTGTTATTTGTAGGATCAGCAACATCACAAACAAGCTAATAGGTTTTGTCAATGCCTATTGTCTATGTCCATGTTTTTAGACGTTTGCACAGCAGCGATCGCCGTGCTTTGCAACATGGCTGAAAGTGTAGAAAAATATTAGCGTTATGACACCTTCAACACTGGCCGTGTTACAGTGCTGTTATTGTCTTTGTGTCCAAGTGATTTACCCAGATTCACATCACGTTGAGCTGACGCCGAGACTCAAACCGAAACGCAAGACAGTGTGTTCTTGGTTTGTATTTTGTCTCCTTGGATCCACAGAGGAAGTTTTTAAAAATGTAATATCGACTGTATACAGCAGAATGAATTAAGTACATTTATTAATAATTAACTACATTTATTTGTATCCATTTAAAATGGGAACACTCTAAACTTTGGTATGTAAAATCGCTCCTTTTTTAACCAGTTTTTTTAAGGTGTCTCACAAGAGAAAATCTTCCCTTTTGTTTTACCACGGACTCTAAATTCAACGCCTCTAATAAATTGAAGCAAAATGTAGAAGTGCTCATGAGTTCACTGGCAACACGTGTTGGTTACCGTTCCCGTGTGTGGCCTGGTACATAATAGCCGGAAGGGGAATTTAATGTTCCTTAAAGATTCCCCACCCCATTCCTTGCATTCCTCCACGCAGGAATGTAGGGAATTCACATGCAAATATGTTAATGTGATTTCAGATTTGCTCCTCTTCCCCCTAATCATAGCAGAGCTGTTTAAGATGAGGATAAACCCGGGGGGGAGGGACAAGAAGGAAAAGAAAACGCCTGACCCTTCCTTGCAACATCGGATCAATTAAAGACCCGTTACGTTCAGGGGAAGTGCTTCAGGGCCTTTGATCTCGTGACATCCTCTCACCCCAGAATGAACTGCCTTATTTCAGGACACGAACTGAAAATAGACACTAGTTTAAAAACAATATTGAAATTAGTAAATGCAATTTCAACCATATTTATATTGATTTGCAAAAGAAATCACTGAAATGTTATATCTGCTACGTGTACACTTAATATGTATCTTATTTTGTTTATTTTTACGGCTTCTCGATGGTGGCTTCGTTAATTATTATTTTTTGTTTGCAGTTTTATATAGAGCGAACGCGACTCGATGGTATTTGGAGCTCTTTACACGACACAAGATCACATTCATTTTTCTTATGAGGATTCCTATGAGGAGATTCAGTGATTTGCCTAGAATCATCACTGGGTGTTGAGCCGAGATCCAACGTCGAGAGCTGTGGCCTTGACCCAACATACTCTCTCTTCTGCGTGCTGTTGTTGTAAAATGCCATACGTTACAAATGTTTTTTTAATTTGTCTCTTTTTGTATATGCTTTTTTTGCACCAGAGGAGTTGCTTTTCTTTATTTCTTTTATTTTTATCCGAGCACTACTAATAAAACATGTAGCATATACTGTACGTTAGTGATATAACACACACACACACTACTTAAAGATCACATTCTACGTATGTAGCATACAAAAGGTACCCTGACAACAGCAATCCCTTACGTGCACACATTTAAAGTGGTCATTTTTTGTTACGAACAACAAAGGAATAATCGTGTCGAAAATAAAGGTTACCACAGTAGAGGGCAAACTGGTGTAACATATACCATGTCATAAGTAAACAAGCATTGGCATAGCCAATAGATCTCGCCTTTGGGACCTTATAAGTGTTTAGACATGCAACAGTTGATGTTGTTGCATTGTACTGCATAACTAAATACTTATAAGGTTCAAAAAGCGAGACCTATTGGCTATGCCAATGCTTGTTCCTGCTGGGCACCTTTTTGCCAACGACACGCGTTCTGTTTGCAGGGCACTAAAAGTTAAACAGAACAATCACGTGGGGAGCAGGGGACGGGCACTGATTAAGCTGAATCAATCAGTGCTTGATCCCTGCTCGAGAGGGGAACGGAAATGATGTTCAGCCTGCCATGACGAATTACGAGGCTGTAAAGTAGAGTGACACACAAGCCAACAAATGGTAAGCAACGGGTGAACTCCAAGTCCTTGTTAACAGTAACTCGCAAGCTCGCGCGTGCTCTCACAGGTTCAACCCTAACAAGCATTGGCAAAGCCAATAGGTCTCGCTTTTGGGACCTTCTAAGTATTTAGTTATCCAGCACAATATTCTTGGTGCAACAACAACTGTTGCAAGGCTAAACACTTGAAAAGTCCCAAAGGCGAGACCTATTGGCTATGCCAATGCTTGTTCTGTGTTTCTTCCTGGCACAATGAGCAGTTGTGATGGTGGAGCACAAGGGGTGAAGATGGCAGAGCAAATAGAGCTGGTGAGCCAACCCCATCTGACCCCTTCCACAGGAGCCATTACCAGAGAAAGTGTGAGACATGAGCTTGGGGCCAAGTGACCTCACTACAGTTTTAATTTCACCAAGAAGCATATGACATCATGCATAAACGACTATTTCAGAGAAGTCCGAAGAATATTCACCTAGAAACTGTGAGACTTTGGTGTCTTTGTGTGGGAAAAATTAGGCTATGTATTAATCAGCATCGCCCCATTTCAAAATAATAAAATTCTCCTTTTTAATGCTGAAAAGTATAACTAGTTTTTATGGCTTCTTTCGCTGAGCAGCGATGAGCCGTGAACGACGTCGAGCGCGCGCATTAGTCCTCCACATTTATCACGCCGGCCTGCGCGCTCGCTGGTGCGGGGTCTTGCGTCCCCAATCCGAAAGAATCGTGCCCCACTTAATCTCTATATTTAAGGATTATTTGCCAGTTTATCAGCACACTAGGGGCGGGCATAGCGAAAACTAAAGGTCGTCGTGAATAGGAAGCAAAAATATAATAATTCTTGATGTAAACGAGGCGCCTGCGACCGGGCTCGGCGAATGCAGAGTAGTGGGCGCCAAGAAGCGGCTTTCCTGTAAACAAAAACCCATGAAATGAAAGGGGGCGTGTCCTTGTGTATATTCTGCCCTTATATTATCAGCGGGCAGCTACTCCAACAATACACCCTTTCCGTGTCATATTCATCAAAGGAGGCCTCTTGAGCTGAAACATTCTCACTTCAGTATTGAACTCGTGTTGTGGCTCGAGAAGAGATTCGCGCCACAATGCAGAGCCATTGTGCTTCCACGGAATACAGCGCTACAGTAAATGTAATTAAGTATCGCCTCCAAGACTGAAAGAGAGAAAAGAATGGAGTGCACACGCCGTACAATAAACCCAACAGCCTTTTCTTTCCTGAAAATTGTACAAGCCTGGATGGCAAAGGCAAATTCAACGGTAATTGTCGCCGAAGGTTGTGTGCTGACCACCATTCTGCTCACTCGCTTCTTAGTCCCTGTTGGTTGTCGTCTTTGATAGAAAAACACGTGAAATTCAATACGGGCAGGAAGTGGGATGAGGGAGGGGGTGGCAAATGGCGTGTACATTTCGCGGGCGCTTTGATGAGAACATCAAAGCGCCCGGGAAATGTACACGCAGGCTGCCAAATGGTGCGCGCACACGGAGCACATGCACTGTGTCAAAGCGGCCGTGTGGCCCGCGAAAGTGAATGCAAACGAGGCCTCCAAATGGTGCGCGCGCCCGGCCGACGCACATGCACTGTATATGGAGGCCTGAAAGCACTCGTTTTCACTTCCAAAACTCGCTTACTATAAGTCTCGCCAGAGCAGCGCTAAAGCGCTGTCTCAGGCGAGACCTAAAAAGAAGCGGTGATAGTGGGCAGGAACCACAGGCCCTGCAGTCAGCAACAGACAAGATGTCAGCGGGAGCCGATGGGAGGTGGCAGGTTGAACGCGAGCAGACTCACTCTTAGCTGGGATGGTGGCTCCAGTGCCCTGATAACCCCCTCATGGTTTTCTCACCCACCCCATGCTCTGCGGTGTTGAACCCTCCCTTGTGCTGGAGATGGACAGCAGGCCGAGCAACAAAGTGCTGTACCAGAGCATATGCAGAACTTGTAGACAGCGGGAAGATGGCCTCAAGTATACACTCAGTAGTGAAGCAGTTGGAGTGTGTGCTGCTCGAGGTAGGAGAGGCTCAGGCCAGTAATTCAACTCTCCTGACTCTGCTTTACCGCTCCGTGATCAATAGAGGAGGAGACACAATACCATCCCAGGTCCTTTGCAACAAGGTTGGCCAGCAATCGGGACTGTGACCCTGGGTTTGCTGGAGCTCTGACCCATGCCAGGGGCACTATAACACAAGTGCCCGGGTGCAAAGGGCATATACACCCGTTTTCTGCACCCCCAGGGCACTCTGGTAATACAGAAGGGGCTGCAAATGCTTGTGCGGCCCATTCTGTAATACGGATTGCGCTGGTGTACATATAGCGCCAGCGTACCATTAGAGGGTGTTCCCTTTTTGTATGGCAGGCCACCCCTTGGAATTGAGGGAATCACTTTTCCTCTGCGCCTGTACCATATTACCAATGTGGGTGCAAAGGCAAACATGCCTTTTTAAGGTGCATTAAAAACGCGCCACAAAAAGGTGGTGCACTTTCGGTGCGTCTTGTAGATGCAGCCCTTTAAAGGGATGAACGGGGGTCCCATGGACCCCCCAGACATGCCCTTGCAGGGGGGTGCAGTCACTCACTGCACCCTCCTGCAAGGGGATCTCTAATCCCTTTTAAAAGTGCAGGCAGGTTGTCGTCTGCACAGAGAAACACGGAGCAGCTTTAAAACAGCTGAGGGCAGCAAATTCTTCCTGATAGGGCACACATTCCATGTTTGCACCTGGCGCACCTACTTTAAGGTGTGCCGTGGTGCAAACATGGAAAGTGCGCCCTATCTGTAATACGGGCCCAGGTCGGAGCTTCTTAACCTGGAGAAGTGAAGAAGGCCTCCCTGGGGACTACAGAACCCTTCTTTGCAACAGAGTGGTCGGTGAAGAGAGCCCAGGACCAAGAGCTTGCACCCCTGGGTCTACTGGAGCTTTAATCTGGGGCCCGGTCAGAGTTTCTTCACCCAGTGAGCCCGGCAGATGGAACCCAGGCCCATGGGGACCACACCCCAGGGCCTGCTGGACCTCTGCCAAGGGGATGGTCAGAGCTTTCCACCTCAGCGGAATAGAGACTGGTTGTCTTTTTGCTTGTTTGTAAAACCATCCCAAAACCCATGTACCATCCAGGGAGACTAACCAGATGAAAATCAGTTAACCCATATCCTGTCCCTACTACGCCAGAGGAGGGCCATTAGCCGTTCTTGTAATCCAAACTCACTGGGTGGTGTTCAAGTGAATGTATCCGACCTCATGGAGCCCTAGTTGGTCTTGAATCGTCAAATAAGCCCTCATCAGGACTTCCAGGGCAGCTCAGAATTCTGAACACTGAGTCATATGTCTTGTTTGCTTATTTACTTACGTGTTTGTTTCAGTTTCTTTTTTGATTGTCCATGCACAACATCACCAGTGATATTGTAGGTAGTTGTTGGAGGTTCGTACCCTTCTTAATCATGCAATGATTTAATCAGAAATAGAGTTCATACAATGCATTCATAGGACAATAAATAATCTCTTTATTGTCATGTTAGGCAAGTTGCTGGTGCAAAACGAAAAGAAGAAGAAAAAGAAAACAGCCGACATGTTTCGTCCAGTGGCTAGACAGCCGGGGGCTTTTTCAAGGCAAGGTTCTGTTACCTAACGTCAAAGAAATTGAATTAAAGGTCAAGGTTTGCTCTGTGTGGTCTGCGCGGTCTCTGTGGTCCCAGTGATATTGGTAGGACAAATTTCGCACACACCTAGACATGATAAACATTGGTACATGCGTAATGTTACACACAGCTATTTTGAACGACAGCTCAAACAGCACTTAGCGAGCTGGTGATGCAACTGAGCACGGCAATCATTCGAGGCTTTGCTCCACCTGAAGAAATTCTGAAATCATGAAACTTAATTTCTTGCTTTTCTCCTTTGTTCTTTCAGTGTATTGGCCTTACTTTCTTTCTTCTTAGCATCCTTCTTTTTGTCTTTTTCTCATCATGAGTTCCTTCCATCTTTTCTGCACTTTCACAATCATTCATCCATCATTCTTTTTATCCATCCATCCATACAACCATTCATCCTTCTTTTTATCCATCCATGCTTCTCTCAACCTTCCTTCCTTTTTCATCCGACCTTTCTTCTCACCATCCATCCTTCCTTCCTTCCTTCTCCTATCCATCCATATTCCCTTCCTTCATTTTTTCCATAGATCATTTCATTCATTCTTTTCTTGATCCATCCTTCTTTCTCTCCATCCATCTCTTCATCCGTTCTTTTCTCTATACATCCTGCGCTCCGTCCTATCCTCAACTCATCCATCCATCTCTTCATTCCACCCCTTCCTGCCATTGCAAGAGGTGGTATTTAAAAACATACCATCATGTCAAAAGGAGCCATAAACAAAAATGTAATGTTTCACATTACTCATAACTTGCCAGTGGTATGCCCAATCCCGCGCCCTCTGGTCAAGCTGCTGGAGGGGGGTTCATGATACCCATATATGTCCAGAAATCCCAACAATTTAAAACCTGTGAATTGCATACTTCTCGGTTTCCTCTTATTTACTTTCTCAAGCCAGATACTGTTTGGGAAAGCTGCTTGTGTGTTGAACAAAAATAAGTACTTAAATAAAAAAACGAGTAGGGTGGGAAATGGACTACAAGTAGGGAACCATGATGCCAAAGTAACCACAAATCTTATTTCTACACATATAATTGTGCATTCCATCGAGCATTGCCCAAATGGATGTGTGCCCGAATCAACTTCTGAAAATGAAAGCTTTCTGTAGGGACTAAGCATTGTTGACAGTCGTCAGGTCTTTTTACAGGATGAGTCACTAAACACAGAAAGAATGTATGGGAAGTGTACAGGCCCAATAGCGTGCGTAGCAAGGAAACTGGGGGTGCAATGAAAACTAAATACTGGTTTTCAGCAATACTGGTGGTATTCCACATTACAATAAAAACATCCAATACAATCTGATACTTTAGTCATTTTTCACTCATGTAACCTTGGGGTTTTGTCATGGTGTCATTCTCTGCTTAATGTCTCTTTAGTTTTACACAATACCTCTTGTACTAAGGTTGTGCCTGTGGTTTTATCATGCTCATTTTTTTCCCCAGCAGATAAGTCTACATCTGAGGCTGTATATCACACTTTTATAGTCGTTCATGATTTTTTTGCGGCATTCGGGTTCAGAGTATTGAAGCTTCAGTTCCATGTGTTCGTGTCTTACTCTTGCTTGTTGAGCAGACCCATATTGTGGTTTACAGAAGAGCAGTCATTGAAAAGGATGGGCACAAAGATTGCCGTAGTGTTGTAAACGCAGGGTTCAGCAGTGGATAAACTGGCATCTCCAGAGAATGTAGGGAAATCAGAACTCAGAAAATAAGTGTAGGTGTAAGCAGCTAAATAAACACTATTAAAATCCAGAAACCCATTGTTGAAACCCCTGCTTATCTTAATAGTTCCCAATGTGTGAATTCAAAGCATCTCCTTTGTAAGCAAAGTCATCTCTTACTGTCATAAAACGTATACCTTCCAATGCAGAGACCCCTTTAATTTCAACATGGAAGAGTGTTATCGAACATGCAACAAGTGATGAATTGGGATTCCATGAAATTCACATTTCTAGCATATTCTTCTGTTCTGTAAACGCGTCATGAAGTCATGATAAGCGCGCTCATGCAAAAACACATCCAGTGATTGTCGAGTTTTATTCCATGATGTTATGATTGTTCCCCTGCAAATTGAAATATTTTATTTATTTTAATAACCTCCTTTTAGGCTTCTTTATTTTAGTTTTAGTGAAAAGTTGGAGGGTTTTAAACACATGCAAGACAGGTTCCATTTTAGCTGCGATTTCCATTTTAGTTAGCCAGTCTGTGAGAAAAGAGGGCCCTGCTAGGGGCCCCCAAAGTCGCTTTCCGACAGGGTTCCCATGTCAGAAAGCCCGACATCGGAAACTGACATCATAATCCCGACAGGGAAACGCCGTCCGTTAGGGATTATGTGGCAGTTCCAACAGGCCGATGGGCTATTTGAACCTGTCGGAAGCTAGTCTAATTGATCGGCCGGTTCTTTGTAATAAGGCGGTCGGAGTTTAAACCAAGGATGCTGGTTGGTAAGCCTCCAACGAGCGGTCAGAGGCTTCCCAACCGACATCCTAATAGGCCCCTTAGTGTCTTAAAATCCCCATTCGATTCTTAAATGTAAGTTAAAAGTCAGTGGTCAAATCATATATAAGCCAGAGAACTGACCACAAAAAAAGAGTAAAACTTCACCCAGAGCGCAGATCCATGTGGCGTGGCACCAGATTCAACCTTAACCGAAGAAGATAGCAGCGAGGCTCAAGATGCACTAAATGGTGCCAGGGTAATGTTTGTCCATGAATAAACACAATGTACTTGCCCTCAAAAGAGGCTGGCAAACGATTCCAGACAGACAACAAAACTTATTGTCCCAGGTATGCATACCACCTCTAAAACTCGAGAAATAGGCTTATTATTTATTAGCTTCTAGAATTAGCACATTGCCTCGAGATAGCACAATAAGGGTGTTAAGGGCTACAAAATGTGAAAGTGTTACAATTTTTCCCTATTATTTTACCTGTTTGTGAAACGTTTAGCTGCTTCTAATTTTGTTGTCTGTGATGTTACTAAACAATACTGCATGCACTAAATTCAAGAGTTTTAAAATAACTATTTTAAAATAAATATGTTGAAATATATATCCAGTTTCTAGCGATCATTCAGCATTTAGCTCATTAATTAAAGATCATCTAGATTACCACTGCATCCTTGTGCCCTTTAAGTTAGTAACCCAGAAAGCACATACATCACACCAACAGGCATGCTCAATGTGCTGTGCGGGGCTACAATAACCTGATCTCCCCTGCTCAAGCAATGGTGCACTTAACTTATTCCCTGCACACGTAGGTAGGGAACTCAAACCTTATGGACCTGGGCTAGGGAGATAGGTTACACAACACTTATTGGAACCCCTGCATAATTTTTGAATGCTCCACCGTCAGAAATTGCCATTGTTTGTGTTGCACTCCCGCAGATTTTTGCCTTTTGTTGCCGTTTTGGTTGGCCGCAGGACTCTGCGTACTTTACTTCTCCTAACCAGTAGTACAGTGATTGTTTCCTCCCTGCTAAACATAGGAAAAATGGGCGTATATCTAAATGGATCCTTTAATTTATTTGCAAGTTCCTAGTATAAGGTACAACATGTACCCAGGGCCTGTAAATTGAAAGCTACTAGTGGGCAGCATCACTCAATGTGCCACCCAGTAAAGAAGAACTGTAAAATATACCTCCAAGCCTGCCATTTGGAGCATGGGTGTGCAGTTTTAAACTGCCATTTCGACTTGGCAAAATAAATCTTTTGACCAGCCTAAACCTTAGTTTTCAATACATCTAAGTCACCCCTAGAGTAGGCCTAAAAGCCCATAGGTCAGGCTTTATGGTATTAAAACTTTTTAATGTGTCCTGGCAGATAAAAAAAGCTAGCTCTCCAATAGGTTAACACTGGTTTACACTATTATTTTTAATAAGTGTTAAATTCAGTTTGCGAGAGGGTAGTAAAATTATTAAAGGATTCATTTTAATAGTAATTTAAACTCCAACCAAATAGACAAGTCGGAATTTATATTACTGTTTTTGGAATGACATTTTAAGAAAGTTGTCATTTTCCTGCCTAAAACCAAAAGGATTTCCTGCCAGGGTTCAGCTGTCACCTGACCCCTGGTGGCTTTCCTGTGGTGTAATGTATATTGCTCCTTGACAGTGGACAAAGCGCTTTGGTGTCAGGTGTTTTTTTTCTTCCTTAAGCAAGATGGCCTGGGTTGAACCAAGCCCCTTCCCGAATTTCAAAGTAAGTCTACCTTGGCATTGGCATATAAACTTCACACCTAGGCCTCCCTCCCCTTTGTTCCTCTAGTCAGGTTGGTACCAAACTCAATGGGAAAAGCAGAACTAACCAGATCTGGTTTAGGGGGGAAGACAAATGCATGCCCCCCCACCCACAAGCTGGCACAGAAGAACATCCCATCTGTCTGCTGACCCTGAAGGAAAACTGGGCCTCCTTGCTTGAACCCAGGATCCCAAAAGTGACTCCAAGGGTCAGTTGAGTGACCTCCTGTTTGAGCTATAGGTACACAACAAGCTTACAGAGGCCTTTTCCTGCACAGCTGACCACTTACAACTAGACCTGCTCTGGACCCTGCTACTTGCCTCTTCTAGAGTGAGTCTTAACCCCCAAGTAGTGTCCATCAGGTGCTACAGAGCACTCCTCCAGTCCTCAAACTGTAAAGGGCTGGGACTTAAAAACTTTTTGCAAACTTTCTGCCTGGAGAATGGAACGAGACAAGAGTTGCTGTCTAAGACGCAGCTGTCAACTTTGAATCGGCGTTCAGCCTCAGCTAGTTGGTTTGCCCTGCTGAATGAGATCTGACTTCCAGAAAGTTTCTGAGTCCGAACATGGAAGACTTTATCAGGACCGATACCGACCAGCAATTCGTCAACATAGAGGCCATCCTAGGGACACACTATGCACACTCTGAACTCTACTGCTTTCATCAATGACCACACAGGAACCACGTTCTCAGAAACCTGTCTCTGTCGAGCCCTGCTTTGGATTCAGCTTGCCCAGACATATCATCGACCACTTTTCCTGCAAAGAAGCTTCCTTTTCAGAAGGCAAACTCATCTCTGGGACAAACCTGGTTCCCGTTTCCAAACATGCTCCACTGTGGGTGGCCTTAATTTTGTCTTTAACCCGGTCTAGCGCAACCAAATAGCCGCAGTTGCTCTCTATGTTTTTTAGTTCTACATTTACTTCAAAACTCCATAGGTCTGGTTCGGTTCTACTTACTAGATTTTTGCCGCACTGATGTCATTTTTATTAATAAAACGTACTCTATTTTTCTAAATTGGTTTGGGGTTTTTCTTGTGTTGATTTTCACTTTCTTACTGTTTGAATACTGCATAAATACTTTACATATTGTCTCTAAATTAAGCCTGGCTGCTTTGTGCCAAGCTCCCACAGGATTAAGCACAGGTTTAGTTAGTGGCTTTAGCATTTCTTCTTGAAAAGGATTGTTATTATTATTTGAGGTGGGTTCTCACCCCCTTCAACTTGTACCCCAATTTCTTGCAGCTACTCTGCACCCCGGGCCAGATAAACACTGCAGAGATTACCATGTTTAATAAATGGTGGAGAGGCTCACAGATGCAGCATTTAACTAAGCGCCATCTTGGTTGGCGTACCAGACTTTCACCTAGGCGGCTTCCCGCGCTCCACGGTGATAAAAAGGAATGGAGGATCTAGCGCGCAGCGTTGGCGCGCAGCGGTCGCGCCGTGGGCGCGCCGGAGGTGCGCCAGAGGTAAGCCCGTTTGCGCCCGTTCGCGCATCGGGCGCGCTGGCGGCTGAGACAGTGGAGTCACCCCCACCTAAGCGCATAATTTATACAAAAGAGGATTTGTGTGCTTTGAATTCTGTTAATTTGGCACAATGTCAGCTCATTACTGCCACCAACAGCCCTCAGTCTTTGACTTGTGGTCTGTTGAACGTGAGATCTTTAGGTAGGCATCATGTAGAGATCGCGCTCCTCATAGAACAATACGACCTAGATGCCTTGTTCATGACTGAAACATGGACACGGCCAGATAGTGGGGTTGAACTGGGGCAGGCCTGCCCCCCAGGATACAAGATTAGGCATAACCCACGTATTGGGGCCAGAGGAGGAGGTGTAGGGCTTATCTATAGAGAGTCATTGGATTTCTCTCCGCTAGAAATTAAGAAAATCAGGGACCTTGAACTGATGGGCTGTTCATTGAAAGGACAGGGAGGTGTACTTTTTACGGTACTTGTGTGCTATAGACCCCCTGCTGGTGCTATGTCGGCTGTGTCCGAACTTACAGACCTGATTTATGACCTATCTAATTCACATGCCAGATTATTAGTGCTGGGGGATTTTAATCTATGGCCTGGCGGTCCAACAGACTCAGCTTACTCTTGCCTTACTCAGGCGTGTAGTAACATAAACCTGGAGCAGTTGGTGGCCTCAAAAACCCATCTGAAGGGCCATATACTGGACCTGATCTATGCCAATCATGGTCAGGTAAGGGTGGAAAATATCCTACCACAATGTTGGTCGGACCATGCTTTAGTTCTGTTCTTGGCCGACCTTCCGGAAAACCACCCAAAGTATAGTAGCCTGGGAAATGTCAAGATCGGTAGACAATGGTCTAGGCTCCTGAGGAGTGAATCTCTTCCTAGTCTGCTCCCGGACACCTTCCACCTGGATGAGAATGTGGAGCAAAGCTATGAGATCTTCATTCAGCGTATCACGGCGTCTTTAGATAAGTTGGCCCCATTAAGAAAAAGACGAGACAGGAAAAGGGTTGCCATGCCTTGGTATTCGAGAGAGCTTCTCCAACTAAAACTCCAGTGCAAACGGGCAGAGAGAAAGTGGCGGAAACATTATTTGGCATCGGATCTGCTACTTTTCAGGCGGGAATTGGCAGCATATAAGATCCAGATCAAAGGCGCAAAAGCAAGGTTCCTTGAGGAGACTTTGTTGTCAGCCTCTAATAAAGCTCAGGCCCTATTTAAAATGGTTAATGAGTTATCTCGACCGGCCAGTGCGTCCACCGCCATTCCTGCCTCTCAGTCACTTTGTGATTCGTTGGCGGCGGCCTTCGAAGACAAGATTGCGACCATCTTGAGTAAAATGAATCCTAACATCTCGGTGACCACTTCCTCGCCTACATTGGAGGTGGCGGATGGAAGAGCAAGGCTGGATAGTTTTCCCTCCCCTTCCTTTTCAGAATTTGTGGTTTTAGCTAATAGTGTGTCTTCAGGCTCGCCTTTAGACGTTCTTCCGCACAAGTTCTGGAAGGTGTTTGGGCGGGAGCTGTTTCCTCCTCTCCATGCAATCTGCTGTCAATCTTTAGGCTCTGCCCAGGTTCCGGACAGCTGGAAGCTTGCGGTAGTTTCTCCGCTGCTGAAGAAGGAATCACTGGACCCCTTATCTCCTGCTAACTATAGACCGATCTCATTGCTCCCGTTCCCGATTAAGATCCTGGAGAAATTGGTCACAAGACACCTTTCCAATTTCCTGGAAGCTAATGATTATCTAGATGCAGCGCAGTTTGGGTTCAGACCAGCCCATGGAACCGAATCAGCTTTGGTATCCGTTTTGAGCGACCTTCGTTCGCGTGCCGATCATGGTCAGGCAGCCTTTTTAGTGCTGCTTGACATGTCGGCAGCGTTCGATACGGTCAATCATGCCATTTTGACCAGGAGGTTAGAGGAGGCTGGGGTGATGGGCCTGGCCCGAGATTGGCTTGTTTCATACTTGACCAATAGACATCAGGTGGTTGCCCTTCCCCCCTTCAAGTCTACCATCAGAAGGGTAGGGCAGGGCGTACCCCAGGGTTCTGCCATCAGCCCTATTCTTTTTAATCTTTACCTCCGCCCCCTGGTCCAATTAATTAAATCTTTTGGCATAACGGTTACCAATTATGCTGAAGACATCCAACTCGTCTTCTCCATTGAGGGGGAGAAAGCGGTGTCATTGGAGGCCTTCCATCACTGTATGGTCTCCACGGCAACATGGCTAAGTAACAACTCGCTGCAATTTAACAGCTCCAAGACGGAGGTGTTGCATTGCTCAGTGGATCGTGTTTCACGTCCTCTACCGCAAGACTTCTGGCCCCCTTCTGTTCAAGGCACAGTAGCAGCAGCAAGCTCGGTTCGCAATCTGGGTGTGATCATGGAACCCAATCTTCAACTTGAGGGTTTCATTGACAAAACAGTGTCTTCCTGTATGGGGCTTCTACGTACCCTACGGAAGATTCTTCCTTTGCTCCCTGCCCATGCCAGACCAGAAGTAGTGCGTAGTATCATTCTTAGTAGACTTGATTACTGCAATGCACTACTTCTGGGGGCTCCCATCACGGCACTGGGCAAACTGCAACGGGTCCAGAATTTTGCCGCCAAGCTAGCACTCTCTCGCCGACGGTTTGACTCATCATCTGCAGCCCTTAAAGATTTGCATTGGCTGCCTATTGCTCAGCGGGTCGAATACAAAGCTCTGTGTTTGGTCTTCCGGGCCTTACATGGTTTGGGACCACTCCCCTTACAGGAATTGTTCACTTGGTACAGCCCTGCCAGACTTCTCCGCTCTGCGTCAGCTAGCTTGGTAACGGTCCCCAAAATCCGGAGGAAGCGGATGGGGGGACGCTCGTTTGTCTACATGGCATCCAAGCTGTGGAACAATCTCCCACTGTCGCTTAGATGTGCTGGAGACTTTCTACCTTTCAAAAAACAATTAAAAACTCATCTGTTTCCTAGGATAGAGTAGCCTGCTGCTGTTTACACAGGTTTATTTGGATTATAGCGCCAGGATGCCCGTTGGGTGATTGGAGCGCTTTACAAATATGTTATACATACATACATACATACATTTACAAGCTACAGCAATGTTTACTGAACATGATAGGGAGTGAAAGCAATGGTTAGACTGGACACTAACGCCCTGGTCAAGGAACCACACTTATAGTAGAGAAAGATTTTAATTGCATGCAACTAAAAGAAACCAAGAGGTCTACAAATAAAGGTTTGCAAACTATTACTTGGAATCAAAGGAGTGTAAAGAGAGGCAAAGAGCCCCAGGTCACGGGGGCACAGTGCTGAATGGTCTTCTAGAACACAAAGCAACCTCAGACTGTAGGGTAGCTCATAATGAGACTAAAAACCTTCCTTTCAGACATGGTGCAAGTCTTTCAACAGATAGCTGCATGCACCGTTGTATCTTTTGATTTAGGTGCAATCCAAATCTTCTGGACTGGAACTGCAACTGAACAGTGGGAGAGAGTAACAAATAGTACATGAAACATTAAAATGTTGACTTGGGAATACATGAGTGCAGAGCATAGCCAATGTCACAGTTGCCTATAACTTCTACTGTTCAGCACTTGAATAAATGATTGTGGTAGACCACTGGCAGCAGTCCATATCATCCAAGCATGCAAGAAGGGTAAATTATGGTACGAAACATACTTGTTATCATAGTTGCATTTACGTGTGCTTTTGGTTATGAGTGTAACGCCCTCGTCTTTGTCAGTATTTGGTTTCCTTTGTCCTTTTTAGGTCAAGCCAGAGCAGCACATGCGCTGCTGCGAGGAATGCAGAATTTGAGTATGGCTTTGAAGCCCCGCCCACTCTCCGCCCATATTTGTCATTGGCTTGTGTCATTGTCCTTCGTAAACGCTGGCTTGTGAGTTGTAATTAGACTTGTTAGTCCCTCCTTGGTACTGCCTTTTCTGCATTTGTAACCTTCCATGGCGACTGGCCCTTTAACTTCTGTTGCGACATGGTATGTCTTATTTAGTCTGTAAGCACTTTTTTCTTTAATGGGTTTCTCCAACGGCAGGCACGACGTGCTTTCCTTGCCATGCGCGCTTTCACTTTCAAGCAGCCCCAGACAATGGCGGCCGCTTCTTTGAAGTGAAATAGGTCTCGCATTTACCAGAGTTTGAGCTATTGCCATTGTAAATGACAATAGCTTAAACTCTCATAAATGCGAGACCTATTGCATTGCAAATGCTTGTTCTAAGCTTAATAGCATGATTGTACCTCGGCACAATTCATGAATCTCATGTACATATATGGTAGCACAACTCACAGGAAACACCAGTCTACGAGACTATACTGAAATTTTCATTCAATTTAATAGTTTGTGACAATGTTTCACTTTATACAATGTAATCAATCTGGCTTTTAGTATAAACATGCATCTATTGACCACATTCGAACATTTATATGTTAAACAGCTAGTACATGATGGTCCAATTCTTGAAACATCATTGATGGTAAAGAAACATGGCAGCCGACACGTGTTTCGTTACTACCGTAACTTCTTCAAGGCGTGAATCTATGGAGGTATAAATTCTCAAAGTAGCGTAGTTTGCCGAAAACCCAAATACATAAGTGGTTGTCATAGAAAGAGAGGTGAAATTCGGAAGGTCCTTGTGATTGCTGATATCCACGTTGGATATCCGTTAAGGAGCTTCAATCGTGGCGGACCGGTTCCAAGGATAAGCGTGTCAAATGACAGTACAATGGAGGAGTTTTCTAATATAAAATTCTGTGCTGAAGTAACCTATCTATCCTAAAAATACAATGTGAAACAGTGGACTCTTCTAATACGTAGTTTGTTGCTCTAAAGCGGGGCTATAGTATGTCCCTTTAATCTATAGGGCGTTAATGTGCTTGGGCTATGATATGCCCTTAATCTGTAAGGTGTTAATATGCTTGGGCTATGATATGACCCTGTTCCATTTAGTCAGCATAGCAAGCTACATAGTCCACTCCGGTCCGGGTGAGGAACTGTTTAAAGTACAGAGTGCTTGCTTCAGATGAAATCATTTCTTCCAAGAACTGTTGTATGAATGTTGTTTTGTTGGAGTTGGGTGGTTTAACGGATAAGGATGTCGAGTCCTAAGGACAAGATGCTGGTACGGTGATGTAATTGGTGTCACGCCTTCAGAGAGAACAGTGCCTTCCCGTCCCTGTTCTCTGTGGCACATATGCAGTGCCTAAAACGTTAATACTGTTCCTCAGCTCAGAGAAGACTTTGCAACTTTCAGGAAAAGTAACAGGGAAAGCTACAGTCAAATATTAAATGGCTGTACGTGAACTTAGAATGACATTCACCACAGTGAAGGCTTGTGCATGGGTTAGGAGCACTATGCGTTACAGAACTCCAAAGCTGCCCAGTCCCATGCACAAGTAGATCATCCAGTCCAAAATGTAACAAATGCTTTTATAACTCCAGACTGGATGAGCTAGTTGTGCAGGGGTTGGTGAAACTTGAGGACTTTGGACACCCAGGTCAGGCCAAGCTCACAAGGCAGTTCTCAGCATTCATTGCAGAGTTCAGCAAGGATCTTTGTCTGGAAACATTCACAGTACTGCACAGAGTGTAAAAGTCCTTAATTAATTTCCAATTTGTTACAAAGCAGTACCATGGCAACTCTCAAATGAAAAGTATGATGTATGTATCAATTACCTCTCGTTGTGTGTCTTCCTAGGCTGGCCTGTGGAGTTTCCCCTTTGTCGCAATATTCTTTTGTCCATGTGTAAATGCTGTCTCATCAGATGACATCCTTGATAATCCCGCAGTAGGGATCCAACACAATGAGCCTTTCGTGAGACCGCCTTGCTCTATATCTGGATTTTGTAATGTTAGGGAGTTGACTTATTCTACTATGGCGAATTTCGAAAAGAAATGATTGTGTGCTTATCCTACTTCTTGAGCGCACTTAACCCTATTGTGTTGTGGTGCTACAAAGACCAGCACGAAGACTGCTTGCTGCGTAGCCAGTGTGCAGAAAGGTTTAAATACACTAAGACTGCAGCGGGGGCATGTTTAATATATGGTGAAGAGGCTCAAAAAAGCTGCATGTGCAAGCAGCAGCACAGTTTACTGAACATAATGGGAAGTTAAAGCAACGTTTGGGTGGAGCACTAACGCCCTCGTCAGAGAACTGCACTGACAGTAGAGAAAGATTTCAGTTGTCGCAACCAAAAGAAACCAGAACTCTGCATCTATGGGTTTGCTAACTATTCTGTGAATCATAGGTGTCTATAGAGATGCAAAGAGTTCCAAGTCATAAAGGCACATTGTTGAATGCTCTTCCTGAACACATAAAGCAACCTCAAAAAGTAACGTAAATTATATAGAGATTGAAAACCTTACTTTGCGACATGGTGGAAATGATTCAACAGACAGCTGCAAGCACCTTTATATCTTTTGATTTTGATGCAATACAAATGTTCTGGACTGGGGGCAGAGCCGTGGTGGCCAAGATGGCGGTCGCTAACCTTTGAGCTGCCCCTCAGGTCCCAGCTGATTCTTGGTGTTGCCGGTGCAAGCGTGCCGCCTTTGCCGCAACCAGGCTCCTGAGGTAAACCAGGGAGTGAAGGAGGCCCATGACAATCCGCCGGAAGGAAATCATGCCGGGGCTAGAGCGGCCGCCCCAAATTTAAGCACGCACCAGCTGGGCCGCAGGTAGACGCTTTGAGGTATTTGCCGGTCCCCAAGAGGCGGCCTACCTGCTGCAGCCCGATCCCTTGGACAAAAGCGTAGGGGTTGAATGCTCCCCATCACTACCTTCTGCAGCCATGAGGGGGGAACAGTGGGGAGAAACGGGCAGCCTCCCCATATAGGGCACACGATCGCAGTCCCGACAGGCCTACTGTGCAACCATCGGAGCAACTGGGTCCCGGGAGGCCACAAGGAGATAGAGTTGCACCTAGGCATCTCTTTAGACCCGTACAAGAACTGCCTGGAGTGGGCCTGCACTGGCCTGGAGAGTGGAGCCCTAGTCCGTGGCACTGCCTGCAACCTGTGGTGAGTCTGGCTGGAATGGCGTGGCGGCATCAGCTGCGCAGTGGGCCCTCCCTCACTTAATTTGTGGCAGATTTCATCGAGGGGGCTGCCGGGTTCCGAAGATTCCCCCTGCTGACGGGGTTGTGGACACTGAGGTGGGCACGGGTATGGTCGGTGCCCCGTCTGACAGAATACGAGGAACTCGTTAGGGGCCCACTTGCAGCCACAGGGGCCTGGACAGTGGGAGAGTCCAGGGGAGGGTAGTGAGGATGGAAGGGAGGGGGGAGCTATCGGCCCTAGCCTGCACACCAGAACCTGCTAGACCCCAGCTGGTTGTGCTGCCCGCGCAGTGTCTGGTGCAGGGCTGGAAGGCAGGCACATTACCATGGCTACCTGCAATTCAACTGTATGACACTCTGAAATAAACCCCCTGGCGATGAAAATTAAATGTACACCTCCCACGGGTAGACCCAAGACCCAGGGTAGAGGAGACACTACAGTCATCCTACATGCGATCCAGGACTAACCCTTGAATCTAAGATAGGAGAGGTTCGGGTGGATGTGGTCCTCCTGCGCCAAGATCTGCACAACACCACAGTAAGGGTTTCTGAAATACAGGGGCACATTTTGGAACAGAAGGAAGCTGTCCATGAACTCAAAACAGAGGTGATCTGTCTATCGGAGGCATCCGTGAACCTCAATGTAGAGTGGAGGATGCTAAAAATAGAAGCCGCAGGAGCAACCTCCACTTCATTTGATTCCCTGAAGGGATGGAAGGGACTGGACTGGAGGCTTTCCTAGAACAACGGCTTATATCCTGGATCGATCCTGGCAGTCTGTTGAAATGCTTCATAGTCGAACTAGCCCATAGGTCCCTCGCACAGAGGCCTCCTCTGGAAGCCCCCCTTGCAACCAATGGTCATCAATATTTTGAATTATCGCAATAGAGACATAATCCTGCGAGAGGCAAGTGTTAAGGTTCAATTTACTTACCAATCCAAGCAAATAATGGTGTTCACGGACTACACCTGACAGGTTCAGTCCCAGCACAAGTCTCCCGAGCAGGTCAACCACAAGCTCCGGTCCATGGCATTACAATACACACTTCTCTTTCCTGTGCGCCAGCGGATCATCTTCAAGGGCAAATCCTACTTCTTCGATTCTCTGGAGGACACCAGGAAATGATTAACAGAGCAATGGCCATTGCAGCCGGGCCCTACGCCGCCGTGGTCTGACCGGCCCACTTATGAGGCCCCAGTGAAGGAGGGAGTGGGGCGCAAGGGGCCCGGCTCAGAAAATATTCCCCCAGAGTCAGTTGGGACCGCCGAGACGCCTCAGCCACTTCAAATACAGACAGGGAGGGAAACTCCACCCCACCTATGATGGAGGACATTCATGCTGAACTGCCCTCTTTTCCCCCAGGGGATGCCCATGACTGACCTCAATAACCGGCAGACACGGCCTTCCTCTGTACTTTTTCTGCAAAGGCATGCCAGCACCACTATATCCTTTTCACATCCTTAAGGCTGGGAGTCTCAAGGGGGGGACCAGAAGTCTGGTTTCTTTCTCCGCCTACCGCTGTTATGGGAAGTGTTTGGGCAACAGATGCTTCTGCTGGGGTGAAGTATAAGGAGGGGGAGTTGGGGGGTTTGGGTTTTGGTTTTCTTGTTATGTTGTTGTGTTTGTTATTTCCACAGTCACTACACTCAGCAGCTGCGCTCCCCGACACCACATGCCCCACAGCTCCGCTGAGGCCTGTGCCTTGGTGGCGGCTGAAGTGGGGGGTTCACTAACTGCTCTATACAATCCTGTTGTACCCCACCTGCAACAAACACGGACCCTTTTTGATCCGCCATAACAGTGTACACGGTCTGGACGGCCTCAATGCTTGGTTTCTCAGCGACAAGCAAACCATCCTGGCCCTGGAAACAGACCTGGAGGTCTTCCTTGACACTAACCAGATGAGGGTCGAACCACCCAGGGTGCTATAGGGGTCCTGCAAGGCCATTATGCACAGGAACACCAGCTTCCGCATTCAGGGCCAGGCCCGTGAGACTCGGACTTGCATTTCTCAACTGGAGACTTCAATCCTCCAGCACAAAACTAGGAAGGGGGACAATTTAACAGGACACTTGAGTCACTGTCTGGCGTTGGAAAGGTGCGGATCTGCAACAGTTATGTTTGGGAGAAGCCCGCAAGTACTGGGAAGTCACTACCAGCAGAACATACAAATGGGGGGACACGTCAGGCAGGCTTCTCCACTGGCTAGCCACGACAAACTTGGCGTCGAGGATAGTGCCCACTATCATTGACCCAGAAGGTGAGCAAGCAGAGACCGGACCCGCTGTGTCCAATGCATTTGCAGCCTACTACAAATCCCTCTCTGCCGCAAATATGTGATCCCCATGGAAGACACGTCACCCACTGCTTAGGGACATCCCGATGCCCCCGCAGCCCCCGCTGAGCGGGAGGCCCTTGACCAACCCCTAACCGTGAAGGAGCTTGGTGATGTCCTCTCGGAGCTTTGCCCGTGGAAAACTCCGCTTCCTAATAGCTTTCCCACAGAATACTACTTCAAATTGCATCATTTGGTCCTGCATCCTATCCTGAGTACGTGCCTCAAATCGGCTGACCGAGGCCATTTCCTATCGGAGATAGATCTGGCCACCATAGTGGTATTACTGAAGCCCAGCAAGCCTCCAGGCTAATGTGTCTTGTATCGGCTCATCTCCCCCTTTATTACTATAGTCAAACTCTATGCTAAATTACTGGCTCAGTGCCTGCTTCATGTACTTGACTGCCTGGTCCACCAGGAGCAGTGTGGCTTTATCCCCTGCCGTAGTACCAGACACTGCATCCGCAGAGTCCACTTGGCCCTGGCCCGTTTTACAGAGTTACAATATGCTACGTCATTGATGATTCTCGACTCTGAGAAGGCCTTGGATTCCCTGCAGTGGAACTTACAACGGAAGGTGTTGATCAAACTCGGTTTGGGGCCTTGGTTCTGTGCCTGTGCCCAAGCACTATATGCAGAGACACAGGCGCAGGTACGAGTGAAAGGTGTGGCATCCCCAGGTTTTTCCATTCGTCAGTACACCAGAAAGGGGTGCCCCCTCTCCTTTTAGCCCTGGCTTTGGAACCACTGGCACTGTGGATACCCTGTGATGGCCAGGGGTGAGGAATCAACTGGGGGATGGCACAGGGGGAAAGCATAGCCCTCTATGCCAACGTCCTCCTCTTCATGGCCCATCTGGCCGAGACAGAGCCCTGTCTCGTCTCAATCCTCAACGTGTTTGGGGAGGCATTGGGCCCGAGGGTCAACTGGCTCAAATCGCTCTTGATCCGACTAAGAAGGGATGGGTATGATGAGACCTGGCATCCTGCCCTGCAGATTCGCCTCCTCCTCTTCCAGTACTTGGTAATCCATATGACCTGGGAGCCAGACCTGGCCTGAAGCCTTAACCTCGGACCCCTTACCCGCACAATTCAGGCTGATCTTGATAGGTGGGCTAAACTGCTCCTTAATATACTGGGCAGGGTGGCCCTATATGAAATGATGGTCCTCCCACGGCTCCTGTACGTTCTCCAAAATGTTCCCTTCCCCCTGCCCAGCCGGTGGTTTGCCACTCTGGCTTCCCGGGCCCAGAATATCCTCTCCTATGATAGATGCGTCCAATCCACATACGACGGAGGTCTACCCATGGCCAACATCCGCTAGAATTACTGGGCAGAAAAGATCCTATTGGTGAACAACTGCCTTAACGGAGGGTCGGCAGACCCTGCATTCAGAATGCAGTTTTTAATGATCAGCCTTGATAAATGCTGTACGTAGCCTAATCCCTCACTTAGTTTCATAGATTACCAAATCAGTCCTCCGTGCCTGCAGGGCAGTGCTGTAATGTTCTGGGTGGGGTCAGCTGGTGAAGCTGGAGACTCACCTATGGGTGGGCAGTTTGCCGGGCCATGTGGCAGATCTGGAGGGATTCCAAGGATGGGACGGGATTGGCATCTAAAGGCTGGGTGACGTTTGGGAGGGGGACCACATGGAAAGTTTCCAGACCTTCCAGTTCACAATTTTTCCAGTAACTTCAGCTACGGCATGGACTTTCGAGTCACCAGGAGGTGCTAGCAAACCTCCTTGAGTTCAATCCTTTGGAAGCTCGAATACTTATGGGTCCAGTGATCAGGGGTGGTATCTCCCAAATCTATAATGCCTTGGTCAACCATTCAGCATGTACACTAGCGCCTTTGAGGGAGAGATGGAATGGGTGGGTGGTCCAGTTACAAGGGGCGGAGTGGCGAGAGGCATGCATGGCACAACGTCTCCTTGCCATTTCAGCCCAATTATCTATACTGTCCTTACATCACCCCGAGAGCCTGTGGAAAGCTTGTAGATTATCAGATCCTGTGTGCAGATGATGCCTGGGGAGGTTGGGGATTTTTACCACATGGTCTGGAGGTGGCCCACTATTAAGCAATACTGGCAATCCACATTTAAGACCCTAGAAGCCTCCCCCAAAGTTGTGCCACATTGGCCTCGTGGGTGAGCTGCGTGGACCAAGGGGAAACCGTATTCTGGTGGGCTTGGGCATGTTATTAGCTAAAAGAGACATAGCCAAATACTGGAACTCACAAGAGGCTCCACTACTGAGGTAATAAAAACCAGGCATGGACCGTTCTGCGAAATTGGAGGAACCTATTTAGGTTGCCAGTGGATGCCCCAAGAAACATCAGAAGATATGGGGGAAACGGTAGGCGTACTACGGACTGTGCACTTCGACTATACACAACCAAGGAGGTGGGATGGATTGGGGGAGGGAGACTCCAGCTGTAATTACTGGGGCCCTTTACAAAGCAACAATGTCTGATATTGCTTTGTATCTTATAAAACTGATAAAGTGTTGTTACATAAAAAAATAAATCTGAAACTCCAACCAAGCAGAGAGAGAAGTTTCCGAACAGTACATAAAAGAGTAAAACACTGTAATGGGAATACCTGAGGCAGAGCATACCATTGCCGCAGTTGCCTGCAACTTCTGGTGTTCAATTTTGGAATGAATATTTGCGGTAGTTTTTTTTCTAGAGGAAATCATCCTAACTTGCAAGAAGGCCAGGGTAGGGTAGGACATCTTATCAATGTTGCATATACACTATGCTTATGTTAATAGTGTAACGCTTGTCTGTGTCAGCATTTCGCTTCCTTTGTCATTTGCCTAAGAGACTTCAATTACAGTAGACTTGCGTTTGATGAAAATGTTTCCTCCAAAGACTGCTGTATGAATGCTGTTTTGTTGGTGTTGGGTGGTTCAATTTTGTATTCTCCGTTCCTCTCCCTTTTCCCTGCTGGGGATCCCTAAAGCTTGACGTCCTCGAATGGGTGACCGTGCCTTTTCTATAAAATGAGTACTGTGTGGAACAGTTTGCCTCTTTCAATTATTTCCATAGGTAAACTTCTGCAATTTTGAAAAACATTCTGTACGCTGGCTGTGCAGCCAATAGCCTTCAAACCATTCAAGTAGCACCACAACAAGTTTGGTTAAGTGGGCTCTAGAAATGGTAAGGCCCATTAATCATTTATTTCCAAAACTGGCTATGGTAGTAAGATTCGCCTCCTAAAGTTACAAAAATCACTAGGGCATACCCTGCTTATTATTGTTACATAGGGCTGGGGTAACGAGCAAAATCAACACATAAAAAAAAATGCCCCTGTACATAACGCAGTCATTCATGAGTTACGCAATCCTATTTATCTTTCTGCAAACAATTGACAAAAAGGTTAAAAAAAGAATGATGACGAGAGCAATTAGATACAGAAAACAATCTTATTTTCTACATATAAAGGAAACAATACCCAAATAATACAGGCAAACCCCCATACGTGCCCCCATAAAGGGAGTCACACAAACCCCATCATACATCCCATCTAAAACACACAAATACATTCAGCCCATCTCAAATTTTCAAAAAGGAAAAACGATTTCACTAACAAGACAGACTCACAAAAAAGCTCTCCTATGTTCAAAAAAGCTCTCCTATGTTTGATCGCTACTCAGGGATTATCAATGGATGTCATTTGATGAGACCACATTCACAAATGAACAAAAGGGTACAGCAACAAAAGGGAAACTCCACAAAATCAACACAGAAAGACCCAAAACAAGATGAAATTGATACATAAAGCATTGTTTCCGTTTGGTTGTTGCCATAGAACTTCGTTTTAACAAGCTGCAAATGAATGTGATTTCTACACTCTGTGTAGTCCTATGAAAGTTTCAAGACAGAGATCCTTGCTAAACTCTCCATACTGTATGCTCAGAACAGCCCTCTGGGCCTGGCCTTGGCATCCAGAGCCCTCAAGTGCCACAGACTCATGCTTGAGTGTGGGCACCAGAATAGTACCTGTGCCATGGGTAGGAGGAAAAGGCCAATTGGACGAAAATCAGTTTGAAGATCATTGTAAAAATTAATTACATTTCTATATCAGGACCGGAGGCGAGTATTAGGCTTTAACATTTCCCATATGTTATTAACCAGCACCCATCAAATGTTATATATCAACATTAAAACTACATTTCCCATGAGTCCTTGAGAAAAAGGCAAAACAGTTCATTCTATCAGAATGGCGTATGCCCCTTCAATATTCCACAGAGACGCTCTATCCTCTTTCTTCACTGCTCCAGCAGCCTCTGATAAGCGCTTTCTCACACTGTATTCTGAGCATTGCCTGTCGCGTGTTTTTCTAACGTGTGCCATTCCTTTGCAGCGCGGCCGTAGGAACGTTCTTGCTCTTAGATGGCTGCTTTCCCTTTAGTTAAGGCTCTTGGCGCTGCTCGGTCATCCGACGGCGGGGGGAGGGGGGGGGGCGCACATACTAATCAACACCCTCAGAACGTTCCTACCCCCTGGACGGTCGACACATCATTTTCACCCCATTCTTTTGAAAGGTGAAGCTTGTCCGGCCACGTCTGTGTATACTGGGGCAGTAATAACATTATTTTCAAATTCCTTCTTCTATTTTAAAGAGCCACCACCTGCAGCTGAACGCCCGTTCCGCGGGTAAGACTGGTCTCCAGTGACACATATATTCAGGGGCACGTCCCAAGTGGCTCAAATCGGTTCCCTACTAATTAAAGGGAGTGCTGGCCCCAAGGCCTGTTTGGACCTTTTGTTCAATTCCTCATGGGATTAACTGCAAATTACTGGGATCCCCAGATACTTATTCCCCAGTCTTAACTCCCCATTGACGACCATTTCAGCCAAGCCATGGGTGCCTCTATTTTTAAGGCTGTGTCTCGGGTTATTGCGCCATTGAGAAGAAAATTCTCCAGCCTCAGGCTCAATGCCAAAAAAACCCTTGAACCGAAGGAAGACTTATCTAGGCCTCAGGCCCCAATAATTCCAGGAAAGCACTCCTCATCAATTCCAGACAGTAAGTGCAAGCGTGCAGACTATCAAAGGGTTAACTTTGACGCCTTTGCGCACCTTAAAAAGGCTTTCATGGACTCCCAATCTTCCCCTTCTGACTCTGAAGTCCCAGGCATTTTGGGAGATCCCTTCTTCCCTCCCTCCTTCTCAGACTCGGGGGACGGGGACGACTCCCCTAATGCCTCTGATGGGGACGGAGACTCTGGCAGGTCATGGCATCTATCTGGTGATCCTCTGTCCTCGGGGAATGATACCAAGGCAGAGCCGGCCCACCAAGATGCAACCTCAGACAATACGCCCGAGTCTTCCGCTAGTGGGTATACCTCAGGTGGGCTAGTGGGTATACCTCAGGCGGGGCTGGGCCCCCCCTCACGCAGCGACAGTTGCTGGGTTTGGAGGAGGCGGGTGTACGTACTGTAGGCAATCGTTACAAGGATAAAGAATGGCTCCCGCTGGCTGAGTTTCTTACATACCATGAACTCCCCCGGGTCAGTTTTTAAACTGTCATAAGCTCCGTGGGGCTGTGTCGGAGGTTTGGGGTGCAGCCTCTGGCGATCCGGACACACATCCGGCCCTGGAGGCGATGGTGACTTTGATACGCTGGCTTTATCTGGCCATAAGAGAGCTGGCGCTGAACGAGCTTCCGGGTCAACGGGAAAGATGGGAGAAACTGTTAATGCGACCATTGTCGGATAAGGAATGGCGGAAAGTTCTAATGAGCCCAAAAAAGATCTCCAGGAATACAGCCTTTAAGGTCCTTCAATTTAACATACTGCATAGGACCTATCTCACTCCACATAGGTTGAAGGTGGTTTATAATAGAGACCATCGGGCCTGTGCTAGGTGCACATTGGGGAACGCGGACTTCGATCATATGATCTGGTACTGTCCGCTGCTTTCCAATTATTGGACCACGATTGTGATCTGGTTAATAAAATATTGGATCGCTCCTTGCAGTGCAGCCCTGAGTTTTCTCTGTTGGGCCTCTTCCCGAGACCCAAGGCCCGTAAGTTGGGGCACAGATTTGTAGATCTGGCCTTCCTCCTGGCCAAAAGGAGAATCGCGCTTCATTGGAAAGCAGGGAATCCGCCACTGGTTACCAGGTGGGAGGCTGACGTAACCTGTTGGGTACGGGCTGAGGAACGGGTGCTAATCGCTGAAGATAAGATCACCAAGCGGCGTAAACCATACGTAGAGCCCTGGGGTGACATCGCCAAATCGTGGGACACTCATCGTGGAGTGGGACTCAGAGGACAGGGGGACTGAAGCTTCAGAGTAGTTGTGTGAGGGCGTTTGCCCTGCTTGCCCTGGACTGTGGAGGGGATTGGCCCTCTTCTCTGGGCACTCTTTTTGGGGCCCATGCCCCCGTCCCCCCCACCATCCGCCTATACTGTTGACAGTTGGCTCATTCTTTGCGGCTGAACCGCATAGTCTCCTGGCAGTTAGTTATTAGTTATTTTTTTTTAGGCAGTTTGGATAAGTTTCCTTTTTTTGTTCATGTGCGAAAAGATTATTTGTGTGTGAAGAAGGCCGGCTGCGCGTCGGGGTGTTTCCTTACTATTCAGATTATATGGCTCCTTTCATTTGGGAGTCCCAGAGAGGTCGCTTATAGCCTAGCATTTGATTTGGGCAATTAATAGTACCATTAGGCTGGTAACTGCTTATGTGTGCATGGTACTGGACTTGCACCTCCCATGGGGTGGCGGACCTGAGCGCGCGGATTCGACATGCGGCGTAGGAGAGATGTAAGAACTAATTGTGTATACGATCGATAAGTATAGATAAAGATTGCACGAGCATTGAAGAATGGGTTCTGTGCTAAATGAAAGGGTGACACCCTGTCCCTTGATAGGTGATTATGTCTTTACACTGTATTCTGTTATTATATTTATGAGTATGGTGGCAACGCTATTATGATGGAAATGCATTTCTGTAATTGAAGTACGTTAACGTCTTTTTAAAATTTAATAAAAATAAGATTAAAAAAAAAAAAAAGACGCAGGCTCAGACATGTTGGATCCAGATGAGCTTTTACATTCACACTCCTCAGAATGCTCCCCGGCACCGAAGGTGGCCGCGTATATAGCAGGCCGTTTGCGAAAGCCATAGGACAAAGAAGTCAGGAGTTGTCTACGAGTCTTATCTCCCAGACCTGCTTTGGAGGGCAAAGTAGCCCTCACTCCAGAGATTGATATCACAATGGCTACTTTCCTGGCAAAGTTTGTGCAAGATCCCAAAAAGGGAAAAGATCGTTCTTGACGCTCATGCCAAGACAAACTACTTGATGTAGCAGGACCCCGTCTAAGATCCTGGACATGGCCGAAGATGCCAAAGCATCCGGCTCTCTAATTTCTCCTAATGCTCAGTCCAGCTGGGTTCAAAGAGTCATAATGTTTTAGGGAAATGCGAACTGTGTGATATCCACAGAACGATCCTTATTGATTAAAATCGATCCCAAGATCGGAGAACTCGCAACATCGGAGGCAGGGCCTAGAGCAGAGGGAAGTAAGTCTCTTCAGAGATCCTTTAATTCGAGAGTTGGGCAAGTTTGTGTATACTTTCAATTCTTTGGGCAAAGCCCAGACTTCCATCAAAATAATTTTTATGCCCGTATTTGTGCAGGAGCCAGCCAGGGAGGCGCTTGGCCGGTCGTGCTTCTCACTAAGTCTCCTTTAACGGTGCAGACTCTCGCAGAGGGCAGTGGCAGGATCCTTCCAAGTTTGTCAGTTTCTACCCCAGCAGGAGCTACCCCAGACGGAGGGGTGCTAGAGGAAGAGGCAATGACACCTATAATACCCTCTAAGGTGAGTGTACAAGACTCAGAGGGAATCAAAGTTGGAGGCTTCTCACACAATTGGGAATCTCTCACCTCAGATGCTTGGGTCCTTTAAAATATCAGAGGTTTTCAAATAGACTTCTGCAGCTCTCCAAACCAACCACTCTATTCAAAGTCCCTGTTTTTGTTCCGGTTCAGTTGGAATTAATAGACATCAAGATTTGTCAGCTCTTGGAGAAGGGCGTGATCGTCCCAACAACCCTACATCGCCAAGGTTTTCTCAGAAATCTCTTTCTGGTAGAAAAGAGAGATGGGAGTCAACCCCCCATTATCAAACTGAGGGAATTCAACGAGTGGCTGATTTTTCTCCACTTCAGGATGGAAGGTATCCATCTTCTCAGGGATCTGTTGCAGGCTAACGATTGGATGGTCCGACTGGATCTCAAGGATGCCTATCTCATGGTTTCCATCTTCACCCCCACCCCCACTGCAGGCAGTTCCTGCAATTTCAATGGAGGTCACAGATATTCGAGTTCACCTCCCTTCCTTTCGGACTATTTACCGCTCCATGGTTTTTTACCAAGGTGGTAAAACCTGTGGTCGAACACCTGAGAGCTGGTGGCATCAGAAAAATAGTTTACCTAGATGATCTTGTCATTCTCAATCATTGCCCGAGATGCCTGTCTCATCACTTACAGATGAATATTAATCTTTTGGAGTCTCTCGGTATTGTGTTCAATGAGGATAAGTCATACTTGCTTCCCTCCCAGAAACTACAATTTTTGGGGTTTGTGGTGGACTCGGTCAAGGCCACTCTGAGTCTTCCCTCTTGCAAGCTTACCAAGACAAATCATAAGCTCAGTAAGACTCTGGCTAGACCTATGATTTGCCTGTGAAATCTGGCTCATATAGTGGGCCTTCTCTAATTGTCAGCCATTTTTCCAGGCCGCCTGCACTACTGGGCACTGCAACGCCCAAAGATTTTTTGTCTGCAACAGGGTCTCACTTATTCCCAATCCATTCCCCTCTCGGAAGAGGCAAAGGAGGAGTTACAATGGTGGGTCTCCCATAAGGAGGCATGGAACGGCGGAGCCATTTTTGGTTGCCAAACTGACCTTGTGATAGAATCAGACGCCAGCGGATTGGGTTGGGGGCAAGATGTGGGGCATTCTACACAGGAGGAAACCGGTCATCTGCAGAGCAGATCCTTCATATCAACTGCCTGGAATTAAAAGGAGGATGTTTAGCTGTGAGATGTTAGACCAAGGACAGGGCCCAATGTTGCGTGCTTCTCAAGACGGACATCATAGCAGCAGTCCGATACATCAACCACCTAGGTGGAACGGGATCGAAGACTCTTTCAGATCTAGCTCGCGCCTTTTGGAACTTCTGCCGGGCCTACCAGATATCTGTCATAGCAGAGCATCTTCCAGGGAATTCCAATCAGGTGGCAGATTGCCACTCCCGACACTGGCAGGACGTCAGTCAGTGGAAACTTGATCTGGTGAGTGTTTCAGGACCTCCAAGCTCGATGGGCCCTTTCACCAGCGATCAATTCAATAGGCACTGTAGTTGGCGGCCGGATCCCAACGCAGAATCGACCAATGCATTTCTCCAGGACTGGAGCGAGGAGAAGGTCTATGCCTTTCTCCCATTCGCGATGATCATGAGGTTGACCACTCAGGTGTGGTGACAGCGGGCAGAACTAATGGTCACTACCCAGATTTGGAGATCTCAAGCTTGGTTTCCACTTCTGATAGAACTTTCTTGGGATTTTCCAATCCCTCTACCCGTTTCAGGATCTCCTCCGGGATCCCCAAGGGAATCCACATTATCTGGTGCTAGCGTGCTCTATCCATCTCATGGCGGCTTACATGGAACACCCAGGAATTTCTCAGAAGGCTGCCGCATTGCTCACCAGAGCCTGGGCGGATAGCACAAATAAGAGATACAGCTCTGCCTGGTCATGATGGCTTGGTTGATGTCATCAATGGCAACTGGATCCTGTGGGAGCAAACACTGTCTGCATTCTGAATTTCCCAGCTGCCTTAGCCTCCGAGGGTTAGGCTTATGGATCCACTAACACCTTTAGATCTGCCGTTTCGGCCAGCCATGTGCAGACAGATGGGTGCCCGATTGGGGAGCATCCTCTGGTCTGTAAACTTCTCAGTGGCATTAGATTGTCTGTCCTACCGGAGCCCGTTAATCAAAATTGTTGGACTTTAATAAGGTTCTTTGTTTGTTTAAATCATGGCCCTATAATAAGTACATTTCTAGGAAGCAGATGTTGGCGAAACTAGCCACTCTGCTGTGTTTGATCTCCTGCCATATGGTTTCAGATGTAAGAGCCTTAGATGTAACAGGTAGAGTATTCACTCCAGAAGGAGTAACTTTCCATATTTCCAGAGAAACAAAAATGTAATTCAAGAATTGTATCATATCCAGCATTTCCAGATGTTTCAAAGTTATGTGTAGTTGGAGCATTAAAGGCTTATGAGTCTATGACAGAAGATTTACATCCTTAGGGTGAAAGACAATTACTCATTGCTCTCACTAAACTTCACAAGGCAGTTTCTTCCGCTACCATCGCTAGAAGGGTCCGATGAGCCATGTAAGATGCAGGTATTGACATCTCCCAGTTTGGAGCTCATTCCGTGAGGGGGGCCATGGACTCCAAAGCTTTTTCATTGGGTGCTCAACTTGAGGATATTCACAATGCAGCGGATTGGTCCTCAGATTCTACCTTCAAAAGATTTTACTTCAAGCCAGTTACAAATCTGGAGTCTTTGGAGGTGGAGATGCTTTAAACTCGCCTAATCATCACCTCCGGTCCCAACATAGAATGAAAAATGTCCTAGCTCTCATAACAGAAAGTTCCAATTCTATTGAGGACTCAGAGGTGAGGATTAGCCCACCCCTTTCTGATTTGGTTACTACACTCAACCGATATAAGATACAGGTAGAACGTTGAAGCTGTCCAGTTAATGAATATGTACCATTTTACAGGATGGCAGATTGCTTCATGATTTCTGGCCGTTGATATGTTTGCTTGCATACTGTACTTTTCTGGCATCAATTCATGACCTTTGTGTGGAAATTGTTGTGGCAACAAAATCGCACTTTACTTACTTGTCTTCTTGGGGACGGATTCAAATAGAAAAGGAGTGATCCGATCCATTGAGAGATCGGTTGTGTTCACACAAAGATAGAGGACGTTAGAGCATCTTCGTGGATTATTGAAGGGCATACGCTGTTCTGATTGAATGAACTGTTTTGTCTTTTTTTCCAAGGACTCATGGGAAATGTAATTTTAATTTTGATTATGTATATATATATATACATACATATATACACACACACATTATTTGTATATATATATATAATATTTGATGGTTGCTGGTTAATAAAAAAGGAAAAAGTTAAAGCCTAATCCTCGCTTCAGAGTCCTTAATAGAATTGAAACTTTCTGTTACGGTAGCTAGGAAATTTTTCATTATACAGTGCATTGTTCATTAAAATATATTATACTACAGTACAATGGTAACAAATATGGTTTCTAATTTAAAACCCATACAAATAATTACAATCTTGTAATTGGTTCTACGAAGGCTAAATTAAAAAAAAACAGACTTTCCGGACTAGGTGTAGAGAGGATGAAAAGGTGTTCATTAGCACCTAACTATCAGTTACTCGGTTTTCAGGTGGCATACACCATAAGCAGGCGTTTATTAATTTCAGCTAAAACTAGGTCACGTTTGCAACAATGGAACTGGACATATATTGTCATTATGTTTGATAAATGTTAAAAGGTTCTAGTTTAAAAAAGATCCACAATAGTACAAATACCCACAGGTTACAAGGTGTAGAAGGATGTGGCCTAACGGCTGGAGCGGTCGACCTCGAAGCTGGGGAACCAGGCTCGAGTCTTGGCTGGGACGCTCAACATCCTGTGATTCTGGGCCAATCACTTGTGCTCCCCGTGGCTACCAAAAATGAGTGTGTCTGTCTGTAACGTAACTGGTGCTACTGTAAAGCGCTCTGATACCTTCAGGTCAAGTTTGAGCTATATAAAACTCTTAAAAAACTTTTTATAAAAGCTACATCAACAGATATTCTTAAAAATTACTGTGCATTCATTTAACATTATGCCTCCAAAGAGATACAGCTGCTTCTAAAATAAGTAGAGCATGTGCAATACAGGCAGGTATTACGAGTTAATTAATATAAGTTGAAATGGAGAAAAGAAGTGGGGATACTGGGCCATGACATCTTCCTATTGCGAAAGGCATGCACCGCTAGCGAAAGAGGGATTAACTTGCTTCAGTACAGATGACAAAGCACCACAGTACGAGACATTGAGTCCTGCAGCGAAGAATTGCTGGTACTGTCCTGATAGGCTCTTGCATATGTGTAAGATGCAACAGCAATGTCAATGCAACCTGTTGCTGTGTGGGAGCAGCATAAAGAAGTGCCTGTGGCTGGCCTTGTGAAATAATGCAGTAGATGTGAGATCAGTTCTGGCACCGCTTTGCAAAATAGGTTTTGAGCAGTGCCCTCTTTAGATGTTTTCATGTTCAGAAAAAGCAACAATAGTATTAACCGGCGAGTTACAGGCTTCTAGCAGTTACATTTTTAAATTATGACTTCCAGATTAGGAACCACAGAGGTAATTTTAGACTGGCAGATGTTTCCCCTTCCTCACTGACATTCATCCGTGTCCCTTCCCAGCTCTCTGGATCATTGCAGCTCTGCTTTCAGTCCTTGGTGTAGAAATGAAAAGAGTGAATCAGAGAATTGGGCCTAAAACCTGACTCGGCTATAGACTTCAACTGTTTTTCTCAAGGGAGTCTTTTACACTTATAAACATGGAAATATTTAGACTTTCAAATAAATAGTTTAAAGCAGTGCCCATTTAAGTTGTGGAATTTTATGCTTTCCTTTCCAAAAATGTTAAATGAAGAAATGATGCTGAGAGTGCACGACAGAAAATGTTTGCTATTCTCACAACATATAACAAAAATGAAATACCCACTTTAGATTTCGAGGTCCTTTTGATACATCATAATATTCACTTCAGCCAATTTCGCTGTGGGGATACTGGATTCCCTGGTGGCGCACGAAATCAAACAAACCAGCTATCATCGGTTTATTTAGTTACCAAAATTGTGCATGTGCGGTCTATGTCACAATTATGAATGCACAGTTTGTGCTCTTTACCGAAGACACGTGCTGGGGGAATCACCAGCTTAGCCAATGTGCATTATTATTATAGTGTTCTAGCCTAACAAACTAGCGGTATGGATCAGCTATTCTATACATGGTTTTAAGTGAGCTGAGTCCCTCCGGGTCTCGGACTCGGTAATAATTAAAAAGAGACATTGAAATGGGTCCCTATCAGGACCTATAGTCCTGTCCTTAACTTTACTGACAAAAACACGTTTCAAATTTCTGAAAAATTAATGTAAAAAATGTAAGGTAATCTATGGCAGCGATTTAGTTCCTGTTTATATTTCACGTTTTGCTTAATCTTGCATTCCCCAAGCGTCTTTGCTATTTCTAAAATGTTGTGTTTCCGTAGTCCGTATGTTTTTTTCTCCATGTAGCACATTACTCTTGGATAATCACGGCCGGCTCTAGGGCGGTGCGACCGGTGCCACCGCACCAGGTGCTGACTTCGCACAGGGGCGCCTGTTTGGTGTTTTGTTAGTTTATATTGTGCCTAAAAGCACCTGCTGCAGCGTTCCTGGCCTCTAGAAATGTCCAGGCAGCAATTAAAATGTCAAGAAACCTCCGGTGTTTAATGTTCTTCCAGGCGAGTTCGAAGTTTAGTGTAATAGAAGGTTTGACTCCAGGAAGTTTTGATTCTTATCACAAAGTGAATGTAACGTAGACAGGTCAGTGGGCTACTGCGTTTGTCAGAGACTCCCTTTTGTTAGTTGCATTTTACAGTGAGCTATTAACTGTCAAAGAACTGCGTGCAGACTTTAAGGTATAGATTAGAGCCTATGGGTTTTCCCCCAGACAAACTGCGTGCAGACTTTAAGGTATAGATTAGAGCCTATGGGTTTTTCCCCAGACTTTCATTATTCTAATGTTGCGAAAAGGGTTCACTTGGGTACTTATCAGTTCTTGTTATTAAAGAGAGCCCCAATCCATTTTCTTACATTTTAAATTCTGAGTTTGTGCTTCTCCAGACCAAGTACTCTTCAACTATACTGCCTACCAATATGGATGACGTGAATTCAGCCCTTGTTATCCTTTGTCATATGTAACATGTACACTGATTTACACACCTATGATTGATAGTCTCTGTGTAATGTGTGCCTTATGTACAGTGCTCTGACAACCTTCACTTTTATGAGTGACGCTATAAAATGTATTAAATGCATCTGAGAAAGAGTGGTTATGGAGACTGTTAAAGGGTGGCGGGGAGGGAATCTGTGGCGGAGGTGGTCATGGGGGGGGTATAGCAGAAAAGGGGGCACCAAAAACATTGTCGCACTGGGCACCACCAGTGCTAAAGCCGGCCCGTGGATAATGCATTCTGTGAGCTGAGCTGCCTCCGGGTGCCACTTTTGAGAGATCTGAAGTGGAGGGTGAAGGCAGTGGCACTTTCTCACAATGCCTTTAAGCGAGTCAAAAAGGTGTTCCAAATACATGGTTATCCAATCCTTGGCCTCTTTGCAGAGTGCACAAAGTAATGGTCACAGGTGTCAGTTGCACTTGAGATTCTGTGCAAATGGGTTTACAGTGAGTATGCAGTTGACAAAATACTGACAAGGCGAAAGTAAAAGAAAATGCAGCGTTTGCAGATGTGTGTTGGGGTGAGACAAGGAACAGCATAAGAAGAGAGTGGCAAGAGAGTGCTAAAGAGAAAAAAAAATATGCAAATCAGTCTTGACCCCCCTGCTCCTCGCTTTAGGTGTATGTCAGCTGTAGTGTCATATCTGAGTGCAATTACATGAATAGGGATCACATAAACTTAGTTTACATATTTAAGCCACGCCCTTAGGTACATAAGCCACGCCCGTAGGTAGATTGGTCACGCCCTTTTCAGAGCACCCTACACTTTTTTCATCCCACTTAAATCCGCTTGTTAAATACTGAGTGGGAGAGCAGCTCCTTCGGAGCAAGCCGCTTACCCGCGCTGTCACGTATACAGCGAGTTCCTGTTCCTATGAAGTTGCAATCTGTGGGTGTGAACACATTGAAAAAGTGTCACTTAATAGAAATCAGTAACTACATGCTCCCTTCGACAATGACATTTTAAAAGTCTGTTTCTGCCCTCCCTCCCGTGTAGCTCTACTGCGTCCTCCTGCAGATCCGGCTCCCGCTGCTGCGCGCGCTCTGCCGCCTCTCTCCCTCCTCCGCCCGTGCCTGCCCAGGGCTGTCCAAACCTCGCGGCGACAGCTGCTTCCCTGGGGCAGGTGGAGGGCGGTACCTATTAAGACTTGTGTGCCGCCGAGCACCCACCTGATGCAGCTGCAGCGCCGCCGCCCCCGGCTCTCTGCCATCCGCCGGGAGAAGAGGGAGGAGCCAGGCGTCACAACCGGCCGCCCGGCTCACCGGAAACTGAGCCTTCCGGGCCCGCCGAGCGGGGTGGGCGGACAAACCGTGAGAAAGGAAGCATCAGTTCTCCGAAGGCAAGTATGTGGAAGAAGAGATGGAAAGAAGTGTCAGGCAGCCCAGACCCCGACCTCAGCGGTGCAGCTCCTCCCCGTTGGGCGATAGGCAGGAAATGGGGATTATGCAGCCTCCAGACATTAGGTTCCAGAGACCACACGAATGATTGCTAACTAAAGATTTATACAGACCACTCGATTCCTTGTAGTAGCGTAGCAAGGATGCCATGGGCCCTGGTGCAAGCAAGAGCAAGCATTGGAAATGCAATCGGTCTCACATTTGTTTTGAGTTAGAGCTATTGGCATTGGCAATTCCTCCTCCTCTCTACCTAACTCTCCTCCTGTTCAATCTTGGATGAATAACCTGAATTTACTGAATAACAAACTTATCGTAGTTGACAGAGCTAAATCCCTTGGTGTCATTCTCAACAAAAAGCTCAATCTACACACACACCATTGCAAAGAATGCACGCTACCAACTGCGCCTTCTCTGGGGGATTCGACATTTCCTTCCAGAACAAGACCTAAAAACCTTGGTCCAGTCTCTGGTCCTGTCTATTGGACTATTGCAACTCTCTGCTTACTGGCCTACCCAAATCTCACCTTTCCCCTCTCAAATCCGTACTCCACTCTCGTTTTGTCTTTGGGGCCAAAAGAAGTGACCACATCATACCCATCCTTTTTTCTCTTCAATGGCTTCCCATTGAAGCAAGATCAATCTACAAACTTGCCTGCATCACACACAAAGCCCTGTACACTTCCTCCCCTCGATACCTGGCAAAAAAGCTTAAAATCTTTGGAGGCTTTAGACCTTCTCGTAATGCCGAAAAATTCCTGCTTGAGCCCCCCACCTTCAACAAGCATTTGCAATGCAATAGGTCTCGCATTTACACGAGTTTGAGCTATTGGCATTGTAAATGACATTGCCTTTTATTTATATTTTGGTTTAAAAATAGATAAAAGGCATGGTCATTTACAATGCCAGTAGCTTAAACTTGTGTAAATGCGAGACTTGTTGCATTGCAAATGCGTGTCTGCATTGGGACGTGTGATGTGGCATTGGAATATCCTCTGGGTGGAAAGCAGCAAGCAACCAACCTCCCTACAAGGTGTGACAAATCGAAAATCTGTGCACCTGTTCTTACTGTTAATTGCCTGTATGAAGGAGACATTAATTCCAAACCCACAAGAAAACCGTGCTCTTTACAGAAACACATGCAATGCCCTCCCAAGAAGGGGGATAAAAGAAAACCAACTTTTCAACATGTGTGCATTTTCAAAATGTTAGTTAGTGAGAGACAGACACGAGTGTCTTTCCGTAAACGCGGAGGAGATCATTGTTGTTCCTTACAAAGAATCAATAGTGTTGAATACATTGTGGTGGTGGTGGTGTAAAATCGGAAATATATATTTTTGCTTTTAATCCACAATTGGCAGAGGCGTCATGGGGAAGCAAACAGTGCAGTTCTGTCTGTGGGGTGTAATGCTAGATACATTTTTTTTGGGCGGGTTTGACACTAATGGAGGCGTGTATCAGTTGATGCATTGGCGTAAATGAAGAACAAACACCGGGGTGCGCATTCCCCCACTGTAGAGAAGCCCCCCCCCCTCCCCCCGGAGGTGTTTACAGCTCACCAGTGTTAAAAACAGCTCAGCAGGGGCACAACAGCCGCCTGTACCAGACGTGCACGTCCAACCTCAGCAGCACGGGGGTAGGGGCCTGAGGATGCCTACGGCATTGTTCTTCCTAAGGCCTCTCGGCGCACACATCTTACTGCCAGCATGTGTCAATTACAGCGTTACAGACCCACGCATGCGTGGACACGCTTCACAAATACTTGTGATATTGGGGACTTGACCCCCATCAGTAGTGGCGAGGTCTCTTTGAGTACGCCCCTAAAACAATTAATTTCTAGCGACACCAGTAGGGGTCTCCTAAGAAAGGGTTTGGCAACCTGCACTCGCATGTTTTTTGTAAAATGAATCGCTCCTGTGGTGAGGAGGCTTCATGGCACTATTTCCAAGGCCAGTGGAATTATGAGAGTCTGCCTGCGCCTGTGGTGTTTTCCACATAGTTATGGACTTGCCACATTTGACGCACAATCCATTATCTGCAGATTTGAACCCCCAAAAATATTTCTAGCTGAAACGTATCAAAAGTTATTACAAATGTGGCTACCGCGGTTGCCACAAAGTGGAGGACCCTTTGAAAACATTGACTGGTCGCCTTCCGTTGCTTATTGCAGTATCTGGGTGTTAAACGGATACTCGCGAATGAGCGTTTTATTCAGACAGTGTTAGCATTTGTAAAAATAACCATGTGGAGAAATAATTAACAATACAATCACAAAAGGTGTTGCATTATGCTGAATAATGTGCCTTTTCTTGTTGTATAATTTAATTAACCCTGCCGCATAATTCCAGCCTACATTACGCCCCTAGGCACACAGCACTCGGACACCACTCATTGGTTTCACAGGTACTGTAAGGGTACCTCTACTCCCAGCGATGTTCCTGTGTGCTCGCCTCGGTATGTGGCACTTCTATTTCTGCAGTCCAAAAGGTTGTGTTGGCAGCGGCAGGCCGCTTTGTGTCTGTCAAGGAAGTGATATCAGTGAGCTGGGACCTCAGTGAGCTGGGACCGCAGATGCACAGAGACAAGTGTTTGGACGAATCCAAGCTCGGCAGGGGAGGCGGTCACAAACATACATACCTTACAGCCTTTTTCTGATTATCTCATGGCCCTCCGAATCACTTGCAATGTTTGCCAGAGTCGCAGGTTTGTATTGCCACTAACTGGAGATATGTGTCAAAGTGGCACGATCCACGAACCCCCCCCCCCACACATCGGAATGGTATGAGCCGAGCTGCACAGCTGGACTGACAACCTAAGGAGTGATGCACCCTAAGTAGGAAACACGGAAGTGGCAGTTAGAGCAGCGCTGACCTGCACCCCTGGTGGATGGACCCGGCCCTGCCGCTCATCCCCCACCAGACAACCTCAAAGAGCAGAGTGCGTTTTGGGGTGCGTGGCAGCAGAGGCAAGAGGACGAGAGAAGAGGAAGAAGGTGAAGCAGAGGTGTGTTTTATCGGGGGGGGGGGGGGGGGAATGCGCCTGAGGGAAGTAGTGCACAATCTACTTGGAGAGTGGAGAGGAGTGCACGGAGTGGGGAGAGAAGGAAGGAAGGTGGAGAGGTCAGAGGGAGAAAGGAGGTTATATAGGGAGGGAGTAAAGGAAGTAAAGGTTGGGGTGAAAAAAGTATGAAATAAGAGGAACCGCGGGGCAAAGGAAGGAGGAAGTGCAGACGAGCTGATAAACGGAGAAAAGAAGAGGCATCGGAGGTCAGAGAAAGACCCACGGTAGACGAGCGAGTAAAACCAGTGGTCGAAGTAGATTAAAAAGTAAGGGAACTGTGACGCTGTGCACAACGGGGGCCGTGCAAGGGGGCGGGGTCAAAGGCGTGGCTAAAACCACAAAATATTCTGTAACCTTCACCTTCAGGTGTGTACATATAAAATATCACACCGCTTAAATGTAACCAGGCTATAGAGCATGATTCAAAGGCAATGGATGAGCCAATAGTCTCAAAGGCGCGACCTATTGGCTTTGCCAATGCTTGTTGTACAGGGGGGGGCGGCGGCGGTTGCGAGGTGTGTGCACGCGTGTTAGGAATCCGCGGATGCGGTGAGGGGGGTCGGCAGCGGCGGGGTGTGTGCGCGCGCGTGTGTCTGTCTGTGTGTGCGTCTGCGCAAGCGCGTCTCAGAAGCGCGTCCACAGACCCCGACCCCAATCGCTATCACTGCGCGTGCCCCGGTCTGTCTCCCTTGAGAGGCATCTCGGCGACAATAGGTCTCGAGAGCGAGACCTAAAAAGGAAAGATCGATGGCTCAATCCTTCTCAGGCAGTGCGGTCAGAATCTGGAACTCGCTTCCTCCACTACTCCGTACCACCACCTCTATCCGGACTTTCAAAGCCGACCTGAAATCCTTTCTCTTCCAAAGTCATCTCCAGAATTAATGCAACCCTTTTCATGCCCCTCAAGGAAGTTCTTACAAAGTTGTAAATCTGTAATCTATGCCTGTGCGTTCCGAATCCTAGTGTGCCTTTTGACTTTTGTGTGACTGCCATCTACTGTTTATTTCACTTTTTCTTCTTCCTTGTTGTATTTTGTAACTTGTAAGCAGGGCTTTAAGTGGGCTGGGTCTCACTGGGTCTGAGCACCGGCAGGTTTTTTTTAAGGGTGCCTCGAAACGGGTCTCTATCGGGCTCCGTTTTGTGCCCTGCCACAGGCGGTCCGTTTTTTTTCCGGACTGCAGTGACAGCAGGCACATTGCTGTGTGCGCGTGCTCACTAGTGGAGAAGTTTGTCATGCCAGGAGAGCGTTGTAGTGGAAGGGAAATCCTTTAAAGAGAGTCATTTTCTCTCTGGATTACCCTTCTCTTTTTGAAACTCAGGAGCAGCAACATTGTCGTGATGTCACCAGGGCTTTAAGTGGAAGTTTTTTCAATATTATATACACGCCATAGTTGCTGCTTATTAATCTTATGCAACTAGCAACCATTGACAAAGCCAATAGTCCTGACTTGTAGGTATGATGTGACTTGTATCTTATCTGGACGCAATGACAGGAACAACAAAATACAAGTTGGGCGGCACACTGTGCTGAACACAGATTTTTAGCTTACGAATTTTAAGCCACACCCTTAATTGCAGTGACCACGCCCCTTTGAGAGACCCCCCCAGTTTTTTCATTCCACTTAAAAGCCCTGCTTGTAAGTATGTACATTTCCTCATGTAACGGTCTTGGGTCTAATGTAAAGCGCTCTAACATCTTTGGGTAAAGTCTGTGCTATATAAAACTGCGTTACAACAAACAAATGATGGACGGAATGCTGACAATGCAGACATTCTCCCCCAGTCAAGAGATCTGGGTTAAATCCATCGTTCTTTTGCCCACTACACCACCCCAGTTTAGACATGGCCATATGCAAATCAGTCTTGACCCTGTGCCTCATGGCAACAGTCAAGCCCGAACTGCCAAGCCATGTCTTCCCTGGACCGGAATCAAGCATCCTAGGACCGGTTTCTGGCTATCAGCCGTCATCAGCCAGGATAGCTTGACTTCAGTGGCGTAGTGAGCACGGGTCCCACGTCTGGGAATACCCATCCCACTTAGGGCGAAAAGCGTTACAACAAACAAATGATGGACGGAATGCTGACAATGCAGACATTCTCCCCCAGTCAAGAGATCTGGGTTAAATCCATCGTTCTTTTGCCCACTACACCACCCCAGTTTAGACATGGCCATATGCAAATCAGTCTTGACCCTGTGCCTCATGGGGAACAGTCCAGCCCGAACTGCCAAGCCATGTCTTCCCTGGACCGGAATCAAGCATCCTAGGACCGGTTTCTGGCTATCAGCCGTCATCAGCCAGGATAGCTTGACTCCAGTGGCGTAGTGAGCACGGGTCCCACGTCTGGGAATACCCATCCCACTTAGGGCGAAAAGCGTTACAACAAACAAATGATGGATGGAATGCTGACAATGCAGACATTCTCCCCTAGTCAAGAGATCTGGGTTAAATCCATCGTTCTTTTGCCCACTACACCACCCCAGTTTAGACATGGCCATATTGAGGAAAATAAAAATCTATGAGGCCTATGTGTCCCCATGTGCCCCCCTCAAACGCTTATATGCACATACATGTAACCTATGTATTTCCCCTCCATGGCCTTTCTATCATGATGCTTATGCTATAACGTGGCCTGCCATCATCCAGTCTCCCATGAGAGAAACGACAAATCTGTATTGAGGCCTACACGTTTTTCATCATGTTTTCCTGCATTTTCATGAAGCCCATGTTTATGGCTCAGCCAGAGCCGAAAAGAGGTTTCATGCCTCAGAACGCTCTGAAAGCTGCAGCTACGTATCCTTGGCCTTGCACACTTGGGCCTCAGCCAAAGGGGCCCCGACCGAGGTGCCAAGACAGTATTGAGCACGGTTATCTGCTTACTCTTACTGAAACCACATTCTTGCCTGGTGAAGGAGGAATGAACGCGACCCATCTGCAAGGAGGGAGCCCAGCCCTACTGTCTCTCTTTGTGAGATTGCAAAGCTCACGTCAGTAAAAAGCCCATAGCCCCCATGTAAGGCCTCTGCAGTAAATGAAGAAATAGATGCCACATCGGCTCTTGGTGATGAGCAACCTATGTCACAAATCAGTCCCTGCTCCAGACATCGGATATCAGATAATACAAGATGTGCTGGTCGTCCTGACACTGAAGGCCTCACTCACTGAAGGCCTCACTTCCAGACTTGTCCGGTTGCATAGCAACCCTCCCCACGTCAGTTACACGTCATGCTCGAGTTGAGCACAAGTAAGGCAAAGTTCCAGTACAATTCCAGCAGATCACGCAACCCCCTCCAGGTATCCACCCACACATGACAAATTACCCATTATCATCAAGTGGACGCCCACATGGACGCCCACCTTCACGCCTACTTACACGCCCACATGCTCTTATCTCATTCTCTCTTGCTCTTTTGCTTACGTACAATTGAGAAATGTATATATACTGTACTCTGTGAATAATGTTTTGAGAATATTGAGAATACTTTTGAGTCCCTTTCCAGATCCTTTTTGGTGATGGTAATATTCTCCCTTTGACTCGAGTTATTGGAATAAAGCCCTTTATGAACCTGATACCACAGACTCAGCCTCTTGCTTTATGCATGATCTTATTTATATTTTAAAATTCTGAGAGCGTAATATTTTATTTACCACATAATGGCGCCCGAACAGGGACATCTCTTTCCCCACACGCCGGAGATGAAGGTCCAGTTTTGCCCCCTTCCATAGCCGTGACGGACTTCAAGCGCGCACGTCGCGGGTCTTCCCGCCAACTCCCTCAGGCCAACGAAGGGGACGGACTGCGACCAGGCATCCAGACGAGGCGGTGAGGAACGCAGATTGTCCTACCCAGAGCCCACCTGCGAGAGAGCTGTGTCCGAGGTATACAGAGGCCCACCAGATTCCGAAGTTCCGAAGTATCCAAGTCACGATTCGAGTCCAGTCCAGTCCAGTTTGGTCTAGTCCAGTTCAGTTCCGAGGCCTTCCGTTCCGTGCTACCCGGTGAGTACCGTTGCTGGGGAGGCAGTTAGACGTGCACATTAGGTTGTGCCGGTCAAGACGGGTTTGGGTACACAAATCCGGTCTGCACTGTTTCAGCAGTGTATCTGTACTGTTTAGCAGTATATCTAGTATGTCTTGCATATAATTCAGTATTCTCTAGTGTTAGTATTATGTCAGTAACTAGTTTCCTATTAGTTATCATCGTTCGTTAAATGTTAAATGTTAAATGTTTTAATATGTTTTAAAAATTGTGGTATGAATGAGTGTTCATTATTGTGTTTATTGTAATTTATTGTGTTCAAAATCAAGTAGCAAAGTTTAAAGATGCCGTTCTTTTCAAAATTAAGACAGATCAAAACCAGAAAAGGGGTACTCGAAGAAGCTGTTCCCATTCCACCTAGGGACACTCCAGGGTACTTTATGTATCATAAGCATGGCCTAGATGCCGTATTATTTCTTGATTTATGGGTGGACTACACCAAGGATTTACCAGAAAGTCAGAGGTGGCCCGCAGCTGGGACCTGGGATGCAGATTGCATCATGAGAGTAGAAGAAGAGTTATGGAAAAAGACAGCCAGACAGTCACAGAAAAATGCCATTGAATTATGGCGTAAAGAATTGCATAGACGCACAGAGAAAGCGCTCAGAAAAGAAGAGAAAAGTAGGGAGGATTCAGACAAAGCCCGAGAAAACGTATTAGTTGAGGAAGGTATCCGAGTAAAAGCAGAACAAGTAGACAGACAACGAAACACTCTTATGAAAGAGAAAATGTAGACCAGCTCGGAAGGATGCCATTGAGTTTTGGCGCAAGGAGTCACATAGGAGGACAGAGTAAGTGTTTCACGAAGCAGAGAGAAGTAGACTGGAGTCTGGAAAAGCCAAGGAAAAGATGTTACAGGAGGAAGTGGAGCAGGTAAAATGAGCGCAGGCTGACAGAGAAAGAAATACTGACGTTGCTGGTATTTATCCCGTCCTTTCAGAGGACCTAGCAAGAGTGGCCCCAGTAGAAGGTCCAGTTAGAGTGCCACCGCAAGTACCACGATACATATAATAATGATATAGTAGCCCAAAGGTTCTTGAGCCTCCCACCAAACGAACAGCGCATAGCTGGTGTTTTCATGGTCCAACATTTGATTACGTTGTTAAAAGGGACTTGAGAGGGGTGTAGCTAGGGTAATAGCAACACCTGTGATTTGATGACCCCCCTAATGTACAAAGTGTTAACGAAAAAATAATTAGTGAAAAGTTTAGCTTGAAAAAAGAATTGTGGGTATTTCGAATTTGCAAATTGTTCAAGAATACAGGTTTGTGTTCTTGGTGGTCCAGTGAGCCAATGTGCTGGGTCAAGTCGGTAAGATTATGACCCCCTGAGTGCAAATTGTATGTAAAAATAATTTTTCAATTGGGCGAATTATTGCAGTTTTTATGGAATTGAGTAGTCTTTTTGTCTTTGACAGCTTCAGAGTGAGGAGAAGGTGGGGGCTGTGTAGAGCAGAATGTGATACAGAAATCGGAGACAGATTCTGACCTTGTAGCCAGTGTAGGTGGGGGCCGGTGAGAGGAGCGGAACAGAGGCACTGCTTAGAAAGCTTCTCTGACATCGCATCTGTGTAATGCCTGCAGCCGGAGAGCCTTGGGGGCCAGGAGTAGGAAAAACAAAAAAGATGGCTGGCAGCCCAGGCTCAGGCCGCGCTGAGGGGCTATTTTTAGCTTCTCTGATAAGACAGGGCAGCTGAGAAATGTAAGTCGAGAAAGATTCCCTTGTTCTATTCTGTGCAAAACGAGTGCCCCGAGGAAATGTCTATGGAGAAGATTTGTTTTATTTTTTAGCAATTGTTATATTGCTTCTGGCCAGAAAGTAAAATGTTGCTCTTGCTTGGAATTTTAAGGGCTATATGCCTATATAAAAACGATTTTCAAATTCAGACATTTTTTAATTGTGGCCACAAGCTGCCACCAGTTGCATTGGATAAATGATCCAGTGGTTAAAAGTCTGTGAGGAGAGATGAGAGGTGCGTCTTCGTCTGGGACATTAGGGTACATTGTGTTGACGAAGATGCATAGCTCATTTTTATAAAAGAAAACAAACAGGTTCGTGTGTTCTTCGTTTTTGATTATTATTGCTGATTCTGTGTGTCAGACTTGACACGGTGATTTCAGATGGGGGTGTATAGGGCAGGTAAATCAATTATTGATTATAAGCCTGACAAATTAAGCAGGCCAGAGTGTTCGCCTCTGAGCTGTAGTTACTATAATTGCGCATCGCTGCTCATTTATATATGTTAGTGTAATTGTCTATGCTTTCTGTGCTTGGTATACTGATGGCTTGGCATATGTATTTTATATATGTTTTGTTTTTGTGTTGTATTGACCAGTATGTTTGGCATTAATACAAGTTCTCCTGGGCGTTACAGAGATGGACGTGACGACGTATATCTTTGCGCTGCGCTTGGCTGGAACTTGTTCACAATTACTAAATTTCACAGACATGATATTACCTTTATCATGCTGTCAAAATAGCGGACAACACGTTATCAGTGTATGTCTAATTGGTATTGGTAATGAATAAAAGAAGAAAATAGTTATGCAAGACTTAAATATGTATCACATGACTGCCTTTCTCTTATAGACAGGCAGCCTCGGTCATATGTTTCCAGATTGGACATTAAGGAACCATTATGATCTGTGCACTCGCATCTTACCTCTTGAAAGGCCTGTTTTAAATAAGGACTGCCACCCCAGAGTGACAAATGAGGCTCGGTATTTAGGGTAATGAGAAAATATCTGACAGGATTTCCTTTTTAAAGTTTGCTTTAGTAAGCTCATTCTTGTAAGTGGTGGCCCCAAAAGTTGACTTGTTTTTAAATTAGGCTGTTTATTGTATAGGTGGAAATTATTGCAAAATGACTGATTTTTTTAGCAGATGAATTATTAATTATCAACATTAACAACTGTTCTTAAACTTGGTTTTCCGAATATTTAGGTAATTTAGCATTCCTATTAGGGCCTCCTAGCATTAATATTGACTTCAGGTTGGTGTAGGTTCATGTAATAGGGACATTTGCATATGAGATGTCATTTGGCCAGCTTATGAGCTAACACAATGAGGTTTGTACATTAATTTGAAGGATTTCTCGCCGTTTCAAATACGCTGTGTATCTCCTATAAGTTTGCTTACGCCCAGTAGCTACACACAGGGATTAATAGTGTTGACAAGACACAGGGTTTGATAGTGTTTGACAGCAGTGAAATCTGTTTCAGATTTCCTCCTGTCAAAAAGGGGGGGAAGGAGGAGAATATTGGCTTTCTGCTGGCCCCTGAGGAGGTTCGCTTCCCGCTAGCCCCTTAAGAAATTAAGCCCCTTAGAAATTAGCCCCCTTAGAAATTAAGCCGAGGAAATAGGTATGGTGCTTTCCCCTTTTTCTCATGTTTTATTGTGATCTTTCAGGGGAATTAGTCCAAGCCCCTAATACAGCTTCTACTAAAGTCCTCCCTTGGACACAAGAACACACTGTGGCATTTGAGGAATTAAAGAGAGCTTTATGTCAAGCACCAGTTTTAGCAAACCCTGATTACAACAAATCGTTTATGCTTTTTGTGACAGAGCGGGATGGAACAGCACTATCTGTCCTAACACAAGATCATGCAGGAAAACACGAGCCCTGTGCTTATTTTTCTAGTCCATTAGACCCAGTAGCACAGGCTTTGCCTGCGTGCCTAAAATCAGTTGCAGCAACGGCCTTAGCCATAAGACAAAGTGACTCGATAGTGCTGGGCCACCCTCTGACAGTACAAGTACCACACGCAGTAGAGGTTCTCTTGAACCGGACACAAACACAACACCTGACTGTAGCTAGACTGACAGGCTATGAGCCAACGTTATTTCAACCACACATAGAGATCAGACGATGCAACATACTGAATCCTGCTACCCTTTTGCCCTCCAGTACAGAAAGCGTTTCACCACACGACTGTGTTGAAGTAATACATACCGTGACTAAACCAAGACAAGACTTGACAGACGTTGCACTCCCAGACCCCGACCTAACACTATAAGTTGACGGCTCATGCATGAGGACAGGGGCGGGAGAATTAGTGGCAGCATATGCAGTGACTACTGATACTGTAATAATAGAGACTAAAAGAATAGACATATTGTCAGCACAAGCAGCAGAGCTCATCGCCCTGACACAAGCGTGCATAAGAGCTAAAGCACCTGAGAGTAAACATTTACACCGATTCTGTGGCGAGAAAGAGGTTTCTTGACCTCTCATGGGGCCAAGATACAGCATGGCCCCCATATTCAAGCCCTACTGGAAGCAATACATTTACCAACAGCCATAGCTATCCTAAAATGTAAAGCACATACTAGAGCCACAGATACCATTTCCCAAGGCAATGATCTGGCAGACCGAACAGCTAAACAGACAGCTCAGACCCCACTAGACATGACAAAATCACAGATACTATCACTGTCCAAAGCCATGACAGTTAGGGATCCTTCCAAGGATTTACAAGACATACAGACACATGCTACTATGGACGAATTAAAGAAATGGTCGGAACAAGGAGGGGTACTGACTGATCAGGGTTGGATGAATAAGGGCAAATCCACATGGTTTCTTCCTGATTCGATGGTACAAGTGATTATAAATACCGCACATAGTCCTGCACACTTAGGAGAGAAAGCAATGATAGATAGCTTACAGAATATATGGTTCAACAAGCACCTGCGTGCAGCAGCGAAACAAAAGGTCAGAACATGTATGATCTGTTGCCAATTCAATCCAGGTAAAGGCATTCCGATGGAACAAGGTGGATTTCATCCACCTGACCACCCTTTTGAAGTGCTCCAAATGGATTATATCCAAATAAACAGATGTAGAGGTTACAAATATTTCCTGGTACTAATGAAGCAGGTGTCCCTTCTGTTAGGGTATACCTGGAAATTCCATTGTGTGCGACATCCTGAAGCAGCAGGCCTTGTAGAAAGACATAATCGGACATTAAAAATTTGCGCAGACAAAGGTGTAGATTGGATGGTAGCCCTGCCGGTTGCCCTCTTTTACATGCGAATGGTAGCCCATTCTAGAACAGGCTTATCTCCCTATGAAGTGGTCTTTGGTAGACTACCAAATATGTGGGGCACTCCAATGCCTAAAAGATTACTGATGTTGATAGTAACATGCTGACAGATTACCTGGCTTCCTTGATGTCTGCACTACTCTCTTGTTGTTCGCAGGTTGCTGCCGCCTTCCCTGACAACACCCAGGTCAAAGAATACTCCATCGCTCCTGGATGGAAGGCGCCAAAGTCAGTGCTCTGGACCACGGGGACGGCCGTTAAAGTCAAAGGGCGGAAAGGATGGTTGCACCTTCACCACTCTTTTACAAAGGAAAGACTTTGAACACCATTTTCTAAGAGGAGACTCCCCAGCAGTTTCCACAAAGCTAAACTTAGATCTAAAAAGTCAGAACCCGTTTGATCAATTAAGTCCACTAGGTGGTGAAGCGGTTGAACATGTATTCTGGCTTGCATAAGATCTTGGACAATAACATTGATAAAAAAAGCAAGATAAAAAGCAAATACTGTAAAATATTACGTGGTAGATGTATAGTGACTGTAATTTTTCTATCTCTTCTGTGCATCACGATAATATGTATCAGCTTAATACTACATGCTATTTTTCCTCCTATTGCCTCACTCTTATACTCCTCCACTAATGATACCATCAAGCACACATTTAGTGATCTGCCATCCTATGAGCTATCATATCGACTTGCCTTACGCAACAATACCTTTATTCAGATGCTGCACCATTCACATCAGACTAGCAATGCTACAGACTGCTGGGTCTGTGGCCGATTTCCCCCGTATCAGAAGGTAAAGGGAGTGTTGCCTCTTTTTCCTTTTCCGTTCTCCCATGATGGTTCTTGCGGAGCATGGTTTGCCTTAATGACATCCATCAACGGTGATGCCAAAGAATACAAAGCAATAACAAGGCTCCACAAGATTGCCCAAAACATACATCAAGACCCAGGCACGTGGACATGGTCCGGTTGGCTCTGGGGATTAATATCGGCTTGGGGATGGAAAGTGTTGACCGTTTGTGGGTTGATACTATTAATGATATTCAGTTGTTGCCTATGTCTGCAGTGTGGCCCGGCCATTTGTGGCCTGTGTGCTACTGCATGTGTTCCACATCCCTATTTACAAAGCATTGAAAATGGAAAAATAATGCTGCAAGAACAGATCGACTGTCTCATGAAAATAGACGTTACATAGGGGGTTCACTAGGGTACAAGGAGGGAATGAGGAAAATAAAAATCTATGAGGCCTATGTGTCCCCATGTGCCCCCCCCAAACGCTTATATGCACATACATGTAACCTATGTATTTCCCCTCCATGGCCTTTCTATCATGATGCTTATGCTATAACGTGGCCTGCCATCATCCAGTCTCCCATGAGAGAAACGACAAATCTGTATTGAGGCCTACACGTTTTTCATCATGTTTTCCTGCATTTTCATGAAGCCCATGTTTATGGCTCAGCCAGAGCCGAAAAGAGGTTTCATGCCTCAGAACGCTCTGAAAGCTGCAGCTACGTATCCTTGGCCTTGCACACTTGGGCCTCAGCCAAAGGGGCCCCGACCGAGGTGCCAAGACCGTATTGAGCACGGTTATCTGCTTACTCTTACTGAAACCACATTCTTGCCTGGTGAAGGAGGAATGAACGCGACCCATCTGCAAGGAGGGAGCCCAGCCCTACTGTCTCTCTTTGTGAGATTGCAAAGCTCACGTCAGTAAAAAGCCCATAGCCCCCATGTAAGGCCTCTGCAGTAAATGAAGTAAATGAAGAAATAGATGCCACATCGGCTCTTGGTGATGAGCAACCTATGTCACAAATCAGTCCCTGCTCCAGACATCGGATATCAGATAATACAAGATGTGCTGGTCGTCCTGACACTGAAGGCCTCACTCACTGAAGGCCTCACTTCCAGACTTGTCCGGTTGCATAGCAACCCTCCCCACGTCAGTTACACGTCATGCTCGAGTTGAGCACAAGTAAGGCAAAGTTCCAGTACAATTCCAGCAGATCACGCAACCCCCTCCAGGTATCCACCCACACATGACAAATTACCCATTATCATCAAGTGGACGCCCACATGGACGCCCACCTTCACGCCTACTTACACGCCCACATGCTCTTATCTCATTCTCTCTTGCTCTTTTGCTTACGTACAATTGAGAAATGTATATATACTGTACTCTGTGAATAATGTTTTGAGAATATTGAGAATACTTTTGAGTCCCTTTCCAGATCCTTTTTGGTGATGGTAATATTCTCCCTTTGACTCGAGTTATTGGAATAAAGCCCTTTATGAACCTGATACCACAGACTCAGCCTCTTGCTTTATGCATGATCTTATTTATATTTTAAAATTCTGAGAGCGTAATATTTTATTTACCACAATATGCAAATCAGTCTTGACCCTGTGCCTCATGGGAACAGTCCAGCCCGAACTGCCAAGCCATGTCTTCCCTGGACCGGAATCAAGCATCCTAGGACCGGTTTCTGGCTATCAGCCGTCATCAGCCAGGATAGCTTGACTCCAGTGGCGTAGTGAGCATGGGTCCCACGTCTGGGAATACCCATCCCACTTAGGGCGAAAAGCGTTACAACAAACAAATGATGGACGGAATGCTGACAATGCAGACATTCTCCCCCAGTCAAGAGATCTGGGTTAAATCCATCGTTCTTTTGCCCACTACACCACCCCAGTTTAGACATGGCCATATGCAAATCAGTCTTGACCCTGTCCCTCATGGGAACAGTCCAGCCCGAACTGCCAAGCCATGTCTTCCCTGGACCGGAATCAAGCATCCTAGGACCGGTTTCTGGCTATCAGCCGTCATCAGCCAGGATAGCTTGACTCCAGTGGCGTAGTGAGCACGGGTCCCACGTCTGGGAATACCCATCCCACTTAGGGCGAAAAGCGTTACAACAAACAAATGATGGATGGAATGCTGACAATGCAGACATTCTCCCCTAGTCAAGAGATCTGGGTTAAATCCATCGTTCTTTTGCCCACTACACCACCCCAGTTTAGACATGGCCATATGCAAATCAGTCTTGACCCTGTGCCTCATGGGAACAGTCCAGCCCGAACTACCAAGCCATGTCTTCCCTGGACCGGAATCAAGCATCCTAGGACCGGTTTCTGGCTATCAGCCGTCATCAGCCAGGATAGCTTGACTCCAGTGGCGTAGTGAGCACGGGTCCCACGTCTGGGAATACCCATCCCACTTAGGGCAAAAGCGTTACAACAAACAAATGATGGACGGAATGCTGACAATGCAGACATTCTCCCCCAGTCAAGAGATCTGGGTTAAATCCATCATTCTTTTGCCCACTACACCACCCCAGTTTAGACATGGCCATATGCAAATCAGTCTTGACCCTGTGCCTCATGGGAATAGTCCAGCCCGAACTGCCAAGCCATGTCTTCCTTGGACCGGAATCAAGCATCCTAGGACCGGTTTCTGGCTATCAGCCGTCATCAGCCAGGATAGCTTGACTCCAGTGGCGTAGTGAGCACGGGTCCCACGTCTGGGAATACCCATCCCACTTAGGGCGAAAAGCGTTACAACAAACAAATGATGGACGGAATGCTGACAATGCAGACATTCTCCCCCAGTCAAGAGATCTGGGTTAAATCCATCGTTCTTTTGCCCACTACACCACCCCAGTTTAGACATGGCCATATGCAAATCAGTCTTGACCCTGTGCCTCATGGGAACAGTCCAGCCCGAACTACCAAGCCATGTCTTCCCTGGACCGGAATCAAGCATCCTAGGACCGGTTTCTGGCTATCAGCCGTCATCAGCCAGGATAGCTTGACTCCAGTGGCGTAGTGAGCACGGGTCCCACGTCTGGGAATACCCATCCCACTTAGGGCGAAAAGCGTTACAACAAACAAATGATGGACGGAATGCTGCATTAAATAAAATTGAAATAAGTAAAAATTGCAAATGGCAATGTCTTTTACCTATATGTCATGGAGTGTATGTATGTGGTGTGTAGTGGAATTATGTAGGTTGGATTGGATTAGTTAGTTTTGGAATTATGTGGTGGAATTTTGTGGCAATGGCGTGCTGTGGAATTATGTGGTATTGAGTGCATTGGAATTATTTGGAGTGGGATTGTGTGTTATGGAGTACAATTACGTTGAATGTTGTTTTGTGTTGTAGAGTGGTATGTAGTGGAGTTTAATTATGTGGTGCGTTTTGGAATTTTGTGGCATGATGTGGAATTTTGTGGTGTGGATTCAATGTATGTGGCATGTTGCGTAATTGTGTTGTTGAGTTGTATTATGTGGTTTGGTGTCAAATTATGTGTTGTAGATTGGAAATGTGTGGCATGGAACTGTGTGGATAGCTTTGCCTTTTTGGTGACAAATAAAATAAATACGTAGGAGCTAAGCTCCATATTTGTGTGTTGGGTTGTTTGATTAAAAAAAAGAGTTAGAGCTATTTGCATTGTAAAGGTGTTTTACCTATGTGTTGTGGAGTGCAGTGCATGTATCTAGTGGGTGTGTAATGGAATTATGTGGGTTGGATTGGGTGGGCATGGTCATTAAAGAAAGCTTGAGGTCGCTCCTTTGGGGCTGTTTTGAATGAGGCATGTGTTGTCTCAGGATGTTCCATTGGGAAAGTAAAATTTCCTTGCTCTTCTTTGTTTATACAGGGCTTAAGAGGTGGTGGTGCAAGCTCTCAAGAGCCCACCTTGCCTTTGTTTCTGCTGACTTTGGTGACCTATTAACTTTGTGCGACCTCGGAGGGTTGGTGGTGGGGACGGGTAAACAGTGTTGTGGGAGGAGCAAAGGGGTGGGTGGGATGGCACAGAGAGAGTAAGTGACAGGCGAAGCTGATGGTGATCAGAAACAAAAAAATCAAGCCCTTCATGGCAACTGGCGTCCATGTAAAGCGCTCCGATACCTACTTTACGCTTTACCAATGGACATTAAAACAAGCAGCAACCTTAGAGGGGTGGTGGTGGTGGGAGCGGGAAAGCAGTGTTGTCGAAGGGGTCCAGGGTGGGTTTGTGGAAAGGGGAGAGTATGTGATGGGCGAAACTGAAGCCAATCAGACACAAAGCAGATGCATGCTACGGCAGTAGCACAATGTTGGCTAGTTTTGCATTTAAAAACAAGCAACAACGTGGGCCGGACTAATATCTTTTTTTTTAGCAGATGCAGAGTACGAAATTACACCAACGTCGGCCACCTCACCTAACAATAAAAAACACTTCATCTCCCTGTGTAAATATGACCGTGTGTAATGCAACTGGTATTCATGTAAAGCGCTCCCATGCCAACTTCGCACTTTACCAATGTACATTAAAACAAGCATCAACCACGGAAGGGTGGTTGTAGGGGCGAGTAATCTGTGTTGTGGGAGGGGTGAGGGGTGGGGGATGGCACCGGAAGAGTATGTGACAGGTGTAGCTGAAGCCGATCAGAAAAAACAAGCACTTCATGAACGCGTACAGGATAGGAAAAAAAAAAGTGTGTGCCAAAAAACCAGAAATATACAAAAGGGTAGGGGGACATGTAACAGGCCAGTACTCCAGGTGAGGAGCAACACACGTGAAGGTGGGACATGTAACCATAAGAAACCATAGAGCAGAAAGCTTTTCAGAACAACACACACTTTAACCAATTGGCAGCGAGGGTGTGGCCAAAGCCCATAGACTGAATACAGCATGTCTCGAAGCAGTGCATGTGCGCTGCCTAGGCTCGATGTAAAAAAATGGCCCCTGACTGATGTTGGAGCAGTAAAGTAAAGCAATTATTAGGCTTCAATGGGCCCTGGTCCCACTGCACCTGCTGCACCAATGGTAGCTACATCTCATAAGTCATATCACTCTCATTTGGCCTATGTCACTCGTGATTTACTCCTACTCACGCTCCTGACAAACAAAATGTCTCCATAAACCTCTTTTGAAACCTATATCACCCTGCAAAAAAGTTGCTTTCCATTTACCTTAATGGAATCACCCTCTTAAACATCAGACTTTACCCTTATTTTAGAGTCAAAAGATTGACAAAGTATGTCAACATGGTTCTTGGGCAATCACGTTTACTGGACGGTAGTTGGATTTGTTTTGTACTTTATTTGAACTCTGGTGTCCCTGGGCTTGAAGTAGTGTTGCACTACAATTAGGTAACCAAGGTCCTTAAGTAAGAAGTGATATAGCGGTCGCAAAGCCTATGATTTGCATGACCACTGTTTGCAAGTGTGAAAAATCTTTGCAACTCACAAAACGGTTTGTGCACCCCATTCGGGTGTGCAATTCAGGGCTGATGACTCCTTTTTGTAAGTTGCAATACTATGTCTCCATGGTTTTAGATCTCAAATGTGGTTTCAAGCCTTTGAGAGGTTACCGAAACTCACGCTGGGCTGGCAACAAATTTGCAAAGTGGAAGCTGTACCTGTGGGTTAGCTTCAACTTTGTGAATGCCAGCAGGCAGCCTTGGGACAGCTGGAAGCAGTCCAGGGGAGCACTGCACCCTCCCCCAATGGTATGCCTTATATGTGACCATGTGGAGATGGAGAACTTGCCAACATCCCAGCTTTAGCGGTACTCGCAGGAAGTTGGAAAGTGCCACTAGACTCATAAATATTATTAAGGTAGCACATTTTTGCAACCTTCAGTGAATGTACATTTTGCGAAGTGACTTTTGTATCAGTCGCATCACAAAGATGGTAGAGGAGCCAATTTTTGTAAACAAACTTTATTCAGTTACAGCTCATCAATCAGGTGCCATATCAAGGATGACACAGTGCCGACTTCTGGTTGAATTAATTAGCGTCATTTACGTTAACAATTATACATTCCTATAAACATCGTCTCGTCTAACGTCTCCGCTTCGCAAAGTGCTCCTGTATTCATCTATCTTAACAGTCCCAGTAGAATTGTGATCTATATCTCTATCTTGGGAGTCAATTTCATAAGCATCTGTGCTAGTCCTCACTCACATTCATCCCAACAGGCAATGGATTAACAAAATACCCCCTCCCCTCCCTCCCCCCCTCTAACTCTACCCACCCTGGTAGAGGAGCCAATGATCAAATTATTTACTTGTAATTTTCATTAGTCTCAGACCTACTCTTCCTCATCCCAGTCCTCTTCACTATCTCCCTTCCATCCTATTAGGAAGTGCAGGATGAAAAACAGTCGGTGTGCAAAATACGCCGCCTGGTTTATGACCCTCAGCTTATTACATTGCTCACCAGTAACACCCTTTGTTCACATGACTGCAAGGGTAGGCAGTCAAGCCTTTTTCTATGACTGATATGTTCTTTCCCATACAATGTAAATAGTGCTCAATCACATAATGGTTATTTTGGAACAATGACATGGATCCAGCCCTTCTAGATCTAATGGACACCCCTGTCCTAGAAGGTGGTAGAGGTAGGGTGTCCTCCTTGTCAGAGGTGGACATTTTTTGACTTGGTTTGCTTAGGTTGACCTAATGAAGTTAACACACCTGGTTACAATAATTTGTACCTAAAAAGACCAGACTGCAAACTGTATCCAGGATGAGCTGGCGTGATGTGGCTGTACTAGGTAGAAAGTGTAGATATGGCATTACACAAGTAATTACACTCAATGAGCACCATGCCCAGTCAGAATTATATGTTTGAAAACAAGAATGTGTATTTTTATGCATGTCCAGAAGTAGGGGAGGTTAAAATAAAGATACACATTAAACATATTGTGGCACCTTCTGGACCTGAAAAATAATCCCAGGCATTATTAAGTGTCTACCTGCTAAGCACTAAAATATAAGCAACAGGTTGTTAGCGGTGAGCAATTGAACAAGCTGTTATTCCTTGTGCAAAGAGCCAGTCCGGCTGCAAAGTTTTACTGGAAAACCTGTGTTTACAAATATCTCTAAACAGGGCAACAGTGCAGGATAGAAAGATAGAATGTGTCCAGATGGATATGCTATGTATACCATCACTTTAGTTTCACACATACATGGACTCAAACAGGGCATCTGTGTGTTTTTGTGCAAGTACTGCTACATTTTCAATATAAATTTCCTATAAACCCACCACCCAAACTGCCATACAAAACACAGGGTGCTTGGGGCTAGTCATGCAAAGTTCTGCTGTCCAGTTACCTTGTAGTCAGTATCCTCATGTCACACAATTGAATATGCGACCAATTAAGGACTCAGTTGGTTCCTATCAGTGCAAGGTGACTAGGTACTAGAATGAGCCTAGCACTGACAAAGACATACCCCTGAGGTACAAATCTGAAGAACCCATATCGCAGAAATGGCCTGTTGCAGTCATGATTTTTAGTTGGGGGCGACACCCTTGGGACAACACGTGCTCACTAAACCAAAGGGAGTAATCAGTATGGACTGACAGCTGCGATTTAAACTGAAGGGACAACCGCAACAAGCACCAGTAATAACTCCAGAATAGTATGGGCTACAGAGACCATTCCAATGGTTCCAGAAGCAGTTGACCAGCAGTAGCTAGGAGAGCACTGTTTCACGACGTGGGTTGATGAAGAAAATCATCTGTGCCCAGAACAAACTTTTGATGGGTTGTAGGCATTCCTCACCCTTCCTTACAAAGAGAATTTGCAAAACAACTCATTGTTTCAGGAAATTTCTCCACCCTTAGTATACATTCCCCAATGGGGTAGTCTTGGATTGCTTACATTGACTTAATAAGGCTAACACATCTAGTAACAATGGTTTGTAGGCAAAAATATTAGACTGGAAACTATGTCCATGATATCATGGAGTGAGGTGGCTGTCACTGGTAGATGGTTTAGTTATCCAACATACAGGGCTTTATTGCTTTGTACCTAGGCTCATGCTATACCGGTCAAGATGTATACACATCTGTCTGAAAGATAGGTGCTGCGGCATTCAACTAAGACAGACACAAAGTATTAACAAGCACAGACAAATGCGTATTTTCACTTTTGGTTTATTTTGTATTATACAGGTTTGGACAAGGCGAGCAACAATATGCCAGGTTTACTAAAAATTCACATTACACACTCAGCAACTAAAATTGATGTGCTGCGTTTGGTGAAAGGGAGATAGCAGAACACCCCTGTGTCTACTAAAATATGGAGCTGTTTTCCTCTATCCCTGTACTGGCCCACTTTATGCTGCCATGCGCCAACGCAGACTCTCTTGTGCCATACTGCAAGGGTGTGTGTTTAATGTAAGGGTTAGTTTTTGTACTGGAAGGGAATCCGAGTGGAAATGAAAACATTTCTCCTATTTACACCTGCTTCGAGGAGTCATAAGATTTTGCTGTAAATCCCTGCCTACAAATATTTGTAGATAGGGATTTGTCTCAAAATCCGTGGGTGGTTGCATGGGTATGCCCCAGGGAACACCCCTTTGACACAAATTAATGCAAAGCAGCACACACACAACTTTGAATTACTTAGGGAAACTATCCAATGCAAATCCTGATTTGCATTGGATAGTGAATTCCAGCATGACACTTTGCATCGGGTTTACATTTCAAAAGTAACGCAACCCAGCACAAAGCATTAGTAAATCGGGGCTCCATTGCGCTGAGACAGCAACAGTTCTCACCCCAGTCAGCTTCAGTAGGCAGGCCCGTGGCTACCAGTCGTGTTGTTCAGCCCCATCCAAAGTATCGCTCTGGTCCGTGCTCATTTCACCTGCATGAAAACCAGAAGTGACATGGGATAAGCCTTTGGGGGTTAGGTGTGAAAGCTGCTGTTCTCAGATCACACCCCATCCCCATTCACAGAAAAATAAAAATAGGAGCATCATGCAACATCCCGAGAACAACAAAAAACAGAATGTAAGTGGCGATTGGTGAGTTACTACGAGAAGCAATTCATCTGTTAAGGATTTTTACTTCCCAAGAAAACGTAAGCAATAATAAGTATGCAATTAGAACCAAAATCTTACAAATGTTTTTTTCCTTAGTGCTGTAAGACACTTCATAACATGCAGTGCTATTTAAATGTAAACTGAATTGAAGAAATAAAATGTTGCATTCTGACTTTGTGTTAAATATTTGTTTGGTTTAAAAATAGCAATTCATGTCTCACTACTGCCATTTATAAATAACAGGTGTTACTGCTGAACAATGTAATGGTACTCTTACCTAGAAGGACAGAAGGCTGAGTTTGCCTTGATGAGGTTTAAACTTGTAACCTGAAGATCACTGCAAGTGTGTCTGTAGTGAGCATACATCTTAATGTTCCATCGTTCATTTTACTTACTCCATGTTAGAAATGGGGGTCTCTAGTTGGCACAGGTATGCACTTGCGTCAAGCAGGGACTCTCAATTCTAAGTCAGAGTAAGGGGGATCATTCTTTCAAATAACCCCTGCTCACCCTTTAGGTAGTGTGGCGCAAGCAGTCAAGACTATTCTCAGGGCGTCATAGGTTAAGCATTTGTGAACACATACAGTAATACAATGACACACCACAAATGGACACCAGTCAAGGTTGTATCAAAAATAGGTTTCTTTATATAAGGCTTAGCACAAGACCAGAATAACGTTTAGAAATGACCACAGTATTATTTCAGAGTTCAATGTTCTTGTAAAAAGGCTTAAAATGCAAAAATAGGCTTCTTTTACTCAATTCTGCTTCTTTTCAGGCTTTGTACGGTTCGTACCTGGGTGTGCGACTTGTCCGCATTAAAAACAAAGAAAGTACGAGTCAAACAATCGGTGCGGACTCCGGGGTCCGTGACACGCACTCTGCGGTGCGAACAGAACAAAGTACCTTAAATTCGTGGATTCCGCGACGGACAGTGCGGGACAAGTTGATGGGTCCGGGTCGTAGTTCGGCAGCGTATTCGGTCTGGTCGGGTCGCGGCGTCGGGACACGGCGTTGGTACGGGACCTTCAGGGATACGTGTGGATGGCCCGGATCAGCTTGCAGAGTCCGTGGCGTCCGGCGTTCGAGCCGTACCTTCGGTGCGGATAGGCGGCGACACTTCTCGGCGCCGTACAGCGTACGGGGAGGATCAGCGTACTGCGGCTTCTCGGCTCTGAGTACGGCACAGTGCAGTACGTTAGCAGTGTACGGACCGTACCTGCGGGACGATGGAATTTGGGTCCGGCGTACAGGGTTCGGCAGCCAGTGATGTACGTCTTGAATCGGCGGGGAAGGTTAGGTGCAATGCGGCCGGGAGGGATACGGCGCGTACTAACGCTTTTGGATCAGCGTAGACGCACGGTGCCGGGCGGCAAAGACACGGCTTCGCGGCGAATGGTGTACGAGGCGTACTGGGGCCAAATCCAGCGGGAAACAAGCACAGATCGTCCAGGCAACTCAATTTTTGAAGGCAGAGGAGTCCAATGGTCCTGGGACTCAGTTCAGGGGGCAAGCTCTCTTCCAAGCCCTTGGAAATAAATGAAAAACAAAGTGCAAAATCTCTTTCAGTCTTTTCCTCTCCTTTCTCAGCAAGGCACCAACTGCAGGCCAATCCCCCAGGTCAGGGAAAGTTACTCCTCCTTCAGCTTCTTCCAGGTCCTTCTAGTCAGGCAGAGTTCCTTCGTGGTTCAATCAGGATCTGATTTCCTAGGAGCAGGGCTCCTACATTTATACTAAGTTTCTTTTGTCTTTACAGGCCAGGGGGGCCTTTGCATAATCCCAGTCCAGTTCTTTTCAGTGAGGAGCACTTTGTTATTGGGACTCTGGCTTCTTCTTTCAGCAGGCAGGGCAGAGACATCAGACGCTACCCAGGGGGTGGAGCCAGCATTGTGGAGGCAGAGCACTGCCCTATTCAGAGTCAAGGTGCACTCCTCCCACCCATCCTGGTGTAATCTCTCTATTCACCACCTGGCAGCCCCAGCCTGTCTCCTGGAACTTCCCAGCCCTGTCACTCAAGCTACACACAAAGAAGATAGCCCTCCCCTCCAGAGGCGGACTGAAATGGTTAGGCACGCAAAGGCTAACTTTCTAAAAGTAGCATTTGCAAACCCAGGATATTAAAATAACCTTTACTAAAAGATGTATTTTATTATTCTGAGTTCAGGCATACTAAACATGAATTTCTACCATGCTTCCTGAGCCTGCTAGGATTATAGAGTGTTATAATCTAGCAGCCCATTCTGGCCGATGGAGAGCAGGTAGCCTTACAATAGTGAAAAACGAAAATGGCTGTAATTCACTATTAGGAAATGCCACAAACCTCAGGGTATGTCCTACCTTATCCTTACAATGCACCCTGCCCTAGGGCCTACCATAGGGGTGACTAACATGAAGGTAAGGGAAGGTTTAGGGACTGGCAAGTGGGGACACTTTGCCCAGTCAGCATGACAGTACCAGACTGCATGCAGGTTCTGCAATGGCAGACCTTAGACACATTTTACCCCGCTGCTTCTGTGGGTGGCACAACCAGTGCTGCAAGCCCACTAGCAGCATTTGGATATACAAGCCCTTGGCACCCCTGGTGCACTCTACTAGGGACTGATAGTAAACCAAATAAGCCAAACATGGAAGTCAATTCACAGAATACATTTTACCATAGGGAGCACTTGCACTATGGCACTGGATGGCAGTGGCACAGTGCCCTGAGCAGCTAACACCAGCACAAAAATACATTGAGGCACAGACAAAAATGGAAGGGTGACCCACGCCAATGGTGCCAGGTCTAACACTCCACATTACGCTTATGTTCACATATGTGTCAGTGATATGGTTTCTCCAGAGATCTATTTGCAATCTCCAGGGCATGGTTTCAATCTAAGCATAACTGAGTTGCTTTGGTATACTTTTTACTTTCACCTACCAGGCAGGTTTTAGCTATCTGTAGGCAAAAACCTCTTGTGGACCATACCAAAAGTTTGTGTGGACTTAGAACCTGTCCCCATTGCTTGCTTCTTATACAGTGGCTTGCCTTCCTCTTCAAGTGTTTGACCCTCCCCTGGATCATACCCTCTCGACCATTCTTTTGATTGGATGGCTTCTATCGTTTCCACTGCTCACATTTATAAACCATCATTTTAGGTCAAGCCTACCAGTCAATATAAGCTGTCTGGTTGCACAAGACCTATTGACAGCTTTCCAAAATCTTACCGTGGGCTTGAAGCCTGCCCATTGCTTACCACTGGTAGGCTTTACTGTCACTGTCATTTGCTTGCTTCTTATTGAATGGCTTGCTTTTTCATCTTGTGTTTGTCCCTCCCATGGAGCATAGCCTCTTTACTTGTGTACTTCCTTGCTCACTTTTAGGGATCTGCATTTCCCTTTTTGCTTAAGCACTCCACAAGAGTGCATGTTTTCCCAACTGTCTCCCTCATGGGTTTCTCTCCCTGTCCTCTTCCGTGCTGCTATCTCTCCTCTGATCTTCTCTCCAGAGCACCACTGCATCATGTCCATATGTTTCTCTACACCCACCCAACCTTCCATATTGTTCTTTCTCACCTGTTTGCTTCTGTTGTATTCTCTCCTTCTTGTGCTTCTCCCCCCTTCCTTACCCCGCCCACTCCTCCATAACTTCCCATCCCCCCCCCCCCCAAATCTAGCATTTGCCATCTTGGATCGGTAAATTAACAATTAATGCAAATGGTGCCTGTATCATTCTGCTGGTGCGAGCATTCATTCTGATCAGTGGAATGACATAACCACTATTGTTTCTATTTGTAATTTTTTATTTCAAAAGTGCTGCATAGCGTCCTTTGAAGCAGTCTGGCAGGAAATGGCAGCTGTCCGGGACTCCCCAAAAAATAAAATGAAAAAAAAGTAAAGGACAGCAAAGTTGGGGAGGAACCAGCGTAGAGTGGGCGGGGTGCTTGTGGGAGGAAACATCACGAGCGAGTGGAGCTGAGGAACAAACAGAGGTGCCCCCAAGTGCAATGTTGTAGAATGTGCCGGGGCACTAGGACCGGCGCAGTAAGGGTAAAGTTGGGAGGAGAGCAGGGAGGCGGAACAGGAGGAGCCAGGACGGGTAGTAAGGAGCAGGGAGAGGAAGAAGGCAGACGTGTATAAAATAAAGCTCTCACATGTTTATACCTCGTGTCAGTGTCGTCTCTTCCTGTGTCAAGACACTACAGCTACCGACGAAGGTGGTCGTGGACCCTGGCTGCATATCGTCTGTTGCAGTGGTGTCACGTCGAGCGCTCCGCTGCCTCGGACCTGCTGCGCCGCACCCGGGAGCCCACCCCAGTCACGTGTTCCTCCTGCTGTCTGCCGTACTGTATCTTCGGATGCGACCTGGGAGCCCACCCCGGTCGCGTGTGCCTCCTGCTGTGCCTGCCGCGTACATGTTTACATGCGACCCGGGAGCCCTCCCCGGTCGTGCAGGATCCTGATTATGCTGTACCCGCTTTGCTGTCTGGCCTGTGAGCGTCAATTGGAGGCGTGTTTGGTGCCTGTTCCAGCCCGGTGGTTGCCTCTACCCGCAAGTAGGTCCCCAGTGCCTGCTTTGCTGACTGTACCTGCTCGCTGAACAGCTCCCAAGCTGCCGGCAATCCCTGCTTCTGGCCTGTACTCTCGCGAGGAGAGAGATACACCTGGCAGCCATCTTGAGGTCAGGCGCCTCATCTAATCCCCTGCCAGAATTTCACGGCAGCCATTTTGAAGTCAGGCAATTGCCTGGAAATGTATTTAACCTGCAAAAGGTCCTACCTAAATGACATTACTGCTAAAGTTAGAGTGGAACACACGTTTTTCCCGCCACAAGTTCATGAAGACTGGTAATGCTAGTAGTGTTTGGGTATTTGTCTGCTAGCTGTTGCGCTCGCTGCATTCCTGGGTCCCTAGTTGCTGATCCTGCACCCTGCCACAAGTGCTGATATCATCCACTTTATTGCGTCTGCGCCAGGTGACAGGCGCTCTGAGGCTTCCTGTGCTCGAACACCTCCCTGCCAATCATTTGCATAACCCTACACCATGTCAGGGTCCCCAATGTCAAGACAGCGTCATGCCTCCCCTGGCACCACCACCAGGCCAGGGACCTCTACATCAACGTCCCAGACAGGTGGCCACAGAATTGCCATATTGGGAGTCCCTTTTCTACGCCTGCCGGAACCCCTAGTTCTCATTTCTGGGGAGGAATGGGTCTTCGCTGGCAGGAATGGATAGAAGATTTTGAGGACTTCTTGAAAGGTTCACATGTGACTAATGAGGATCAGCAACTTATTGCACTACGACCCAGATTGTTCTTTGCCCAGATCTCCTTTCCCTGTGTCCCTAGTTAACTCTTGTTTGTTGTCCCCGTGCCCCAGGAGTGAAAATCGCATGCCCAAGTTGTGCTCCTCCGTACCAATACCAGTGTCCCTTACATAAAGATATTTCCGATGGCGGCCTCCCCACTTTCATGAAGCTCCGTCGCCTGAACCCCCACAGTCCTGTCTGAAACGTATGCCTCTCCTTGTAGTACCTTACCTGGCATCAAGGTCGTAGCCCGCTCGGGGGCCCACTGCGTTACCATCTTTACCTGCTGCCAGGTTCCGCCCCATCTGCCTTGTTGCTGCCAACCACTTGCATCATGAAAAATACTACAGGCATATGTGTTAGAGGAACCCCCCCCCCCACCCCAAACCCTCCTGCCACCATCCAGCTTCCCCAGACTGAACCTCCTCATCATCCTGCAACTCATCTTCCTCCAAGTTCTCCTCCTCATAAACAAGAATTGATACATCCGCCACATTTGTTTCCACCACTCGCTGAGCATCTCCTTCCGCCCAAACTTGTGTATGTCTGTCACCACGCACCATTGTTTAACAAACCATCTTATGCAGGGGGGCTGTACCTTACCCTCCCCACCGCTCCACTGATGCGGGGTGGATCATCTTGTGCGCTCTCCCGCTAGGGGTTGTACCGAACGCTCCTGCATGTTGCACCACTGAGGCCACACCAGACTTTCTTGGGGCAGGGATTTGTTGTCCAGCGGTGCCATGCAACCAGCAGCCCAGGCCCAAGACTTCTCTGCCCCTCAGGCCAGCGAGCCACACTAAGCTCTCACGAATCCACCATTACCCCTTCATCGATGTCCTGCAATAAAGAAAAAACAAGGCCCGGTGTGCTGGTATCACGCCTCCCACCCAGGAACCTTAAACCTCATACCAGTCACCCACCTCCGCGTACACTTACACCCCACCCCCCTGTGCTGGCCGAGGGTAAACCGTGTATCTCAAACTACTCACTGACAAGGACCTATGCAGCAGGCATTCAGCCCCCTTTTGGGACCGGAGAATCCAGCACTCCCGTAGGCCTACAAGACTCAACTGTGCCCTCTCTTGATCAGCCTCAACACTCCAAGCTGTATTGGCAAATGCCACCGAAGGAGAGGACCAGTCATCTGGAACCTGACCAATCAGTAAGCCAGACCTACCCATCCCTTGCCTGTGCACCAACCCCAGTGACTCTCCTCTCCTGCCCAGTCTCCCCTTCTGACCAATCAGTAAGACAGACCTACCCATCCCTTGCCTGTGCACCAACCCCAGTAACTCTCCTCTCCTGCCTAGTCTCCCCTTCCTGGTGCCCAATGGCCACTGAGCTTTTACCCCCTCTAGTGCCCTGTATGAGGTCCCACTGTTCCTTGTCCATGCAGCTGGGGGCTCCGCTGTCATACTCAACTGGCCTGCTCACGTGCTCCCACTTGACACCTCCGGGTATATGTAGCGCTATGTAAATCCTACATTTCATTTCCTTATTCCACTCCTGGTAGATGGCCACAAAATCCACCCCTTGCTCCACTGCAGGGTCATAACTAGCCCCAAATTCCTCAGGCAAGCCTCTCCTTCCCACCCAGCTCCATAACTGCCCTAATGCTGGTTACCCTGGGCCCCTCACCACTCTGACATGAGGAGCCACTAACCCTCCCTTTCCACATGTCCATGACGGCCCCACCCACTTTTCAACATTTCAAGGCTCTCCCAAGGCTGAGAGGCCTCGTGCTCACCCTGTGCGCCTCCTGCGGCCCACCTACTTTCTGCAAATTTGAGGCCTCTATCTGCCGAGAGGCCTCGTGTTCACGCTGTGGAGCTCCCAAATTAGCATGTGCAATCACGACCTGCCCACCTGCTGTTGGGAGCCACAAGCGCCCGAGGTAAGAAGCGTTCCCAAGGCCCACTACAGCCCTCACAGGGGCTGCTCTCTGCATACGGGAGTGGCCCCACCTTCCTACCTGACTTGCTACAGTTAAAGGGGTCTGGCGCAGTGGTGAGCAGACCCACACAGCCGCTGCAACCCTTTTAGCCCCATTTCTACCAGAGGTGACTGCCACGAGACAGCGCTCCCTCCACCATCACCAAATCGAGGCGCATTGCTGGGGCCAACTTGTCCTCACTGGACAAGCCGGACGCTGCCATTTCGACCTAAGTAAGAAGATTGACAATGGGGGGATATTAAACTGCTTGAGGGTACTATCCTTATAAAGACACAGAACGTCAGCAACAAACTGACCCTACCGCTACCTGACACAAACACATTTCTAACTACCAAGAACCAGCCACTGTGCCACCAAGAAACAAGCATTGGCATAGCCAATAGGTCTCGCCTTTGGGACCCTAGAAGTGTTTAGCCACGCAGTACATTATCCCCCACTGGCTGGGAGGATCGACGAAGTGAGCTGATTGATGGGCCCTGCGAGAAATGGCATGGATGAGAGCGATGGGGAAATATCAAGAGGAAGACCCTGGGCTCAGCGTGAGAGGATGAGAGCGGTGTGTTGTCAGTGACATTTCAGGATGCGCAGAGCAGTGGAATCCGTGTGAAAGGAAAGGGGACCGGGTGAGAGGGATAGGCTTTTTTGTGAAAAGTGAAAGGAGAAGCTGCCCGGTGAAGCGGAGAGCTGTGGGCACTGGGTGAACAGGCAATGGAGAGCGACGGGCTCTTGGTGACAAGTGAAAGGAGAGTGGATGGGGAGGGTGAAGGGCTGTCGGTGAAAGGACAGAGGATAAATGGAAGTATGGAGTTGGTACCTGTTGTCAACTCATCCAGAAATGAAATTAACTATGTCATTCCAGAGTTTCCAAGTGATTATGTACGACTTCACGTTCATTTAAAAAGAAAATTAAGCAAACAAACTTTTCTTAAAATAAGCGAAAGGCAATGTCACAACATAGGACACGAGTGAGTGGTAGTACTTCTTTTTCAGGCATTATCAGGCGTAGGTTCACTTTAGTGCAGCCTCGGATCTCATAAGCATGGGCATCTTTATTTCCCAGGTAACCAATCTCTCTCTTTAACAACGACCATGTAGAAAAGGAACGTATCTCACTGTAAGCTATAACAGCAATGTCAAAATAGGAAGGGGCCTGTGAAACCGTTACAGGCTTCACATTAGCTGCGACATCAAATGAATGATTCAGAAAAACAATGCGCTCAAGCATACTTAAAATACATGCAGTACAAATTGAACCAATTTTCCAGTTAGCAGAAGGAAGGACTTCTCTTGGGATTTGGAAGGCACCAGGCGTTTGTCCTTTCCTATGCTTGCCCTCTAGTTCCAGGAGTACATAGATATCCCACAGAAACAGAAGAAAGTTGCTGTTGTCCGCCTGGTCCACAGAGGTTTTATCCAATCAAAAGACAGGATGGAAGGAGCGTGACTTGGAGAAGGGCAAGGTCTTCAGGGGCTGCGGTTCTTCTAATTTCTTGTGCATAGCTGCCATGGTTTCAGATTGCTATGTGTGACATTTTCATAATTTCACTGTAATTATGAGTGACATTTCTACAACTATGAGTGACACTTTCTCTCAAGCAAAATCAAACAATGAAGACGAGGGAAACATATAATGATCAGAGATGACACCTATTTGAGCAACAAGAAACTTAAGATGATATTAAAACTGCTGCAAAGCACCAGAAATGGAAGGGCACTAACCTAGTAGTACCATAACGAAGCTGGCAACCTTGGGGTGCCGAGGTGCTAGCCCATGTTATCCTATGGCCCCCCTGGCCACTTATAGAAGTCTCTAAAGGAAGGAGGCTACTATAGGGACATATAGGATTGCATTTATATGTCCTCACCTTTAATATAATGTTCCCTGCATCCTGGGCTCAGGAGGCCAACCTTAGGGGTGACTGACATAAATTAAAAATAGTGCTGTGACTTTGCCACTCATGGTGAGGGCAAAGTTGAGTTTGAGGAGTTTGCACTGCTTCTGCAGCCAGCAATGGCAGACATCTCTTAACTGGGTCACTCAGGGTGGCAAAAACTGTGCTGTAGGCCCAGGTGACCCCTTCAACTCCTATGCCCTCGGTACCACTGGTACCCCTTATCAGGGACTATTAAGGGGGTTAAAGTCCCTGCCAACTGGGGTTACCAATTCATATTCATCATATTTTAGGGAGACAGCACTTTGAGTCAAAACCATCAGCATTGGAGAAAAAAGTGTGTGGGTGACCAAACAAAATGAGGACTTTCTTACAATTCCTTACCTTAGAATAGATACCGGTTAGAAATGGGGGTCTCTAGTTGGCAGAGGTAGGTACCTTTGTCCAAATAGGGACCCTTGCTTCTAGTCAGAGTAAGGGGGATACACACTTTAGATAACCTCTTCTCACCCCTTGGTAGCTTGGCACGAGCAGACAGGCTTATCTCAAAGGCAATGTGTAAAGTATTTGTACCAACACTCACAGTAACAGTGAAAACACCACAAAAGGACCCCACACCGGTTTAAAGGATCTTTATCTAAACTAAACACGACCAAAACGACACAAATCCAACATACACAGTTAAAACAATGACTTCCAAAAGGTTTCAAGAATTTGTACCATAGAAAACTATGGATGCGTGACTTTTCACCAAAGTACCTGTAGTTGCGTAAAAGTTTACCAAGCCAAACAGCCACATCGTGGGAAAACAAAGAGATACGACACTCCCGAGACCCTGAGGAGGCGATGCGACAGTCCCGCTGCACGCAGAGGAAGGATTGCATCGATTCCGGTCTGTGGGAGGGGGTGATGCGTCGGTTCTTCGTGCTGGTTCCGGTCAGCAGGTGAGGCGTCGGGGAAGCATGTCGCTCAGGTTCGATGTGTGGATCTTCGGGATGCATTGGCAATCGATGCAGCGGCGTTGTACGGCGCAGCTTCAGTCCTCTTCAGCCGCGATCCCTCAATGCGTCGATTCTTGCCGCAACGACAGGCGCTGCGATGGCTTTCGCAGCGGCACGTCGCATGGAAATTCTTTTCGCGCCGTGAAGATGCATCGGAAAAACAGCAGCAAGTACAGCAATGTGTCAAGTACCTTGGCCTGAACTTGCATGTTCCACAGGAGCAGACGACAGTTCCTCAATCCCCTACCCCACTACCGTGAATACTATAGTCACAAGAAGCAGAGAGGGGAAAAGGGGAGTGGGAAGAAAAAAGAGAGACTGCACTGCTTCACTTCTCTTGGGCTGGTCTTGTGCTGAAATCTTCTGGAAGACCTAAAAACCAAAGGCAGAACATAACAACCACTTCTTACTAGGTTAAGATATCCTTACAGCACCTCCCTGGTGTACCTGTCTGTTTACAGTGCCTTGCTGCTCTCTTGTGTATCTTGCATTGAGATATGTTGCACTTGCCTCGCTAAATGGTGCGCTACTAGGTTAGTCTCCTGCAACATATAAACAGGTAAGATGTTACATACTACAGTAGAATATTATCATATGTACTTCTTTCTTCTACCTGAATTCCCCGTTACCGGTATTACCAGTTGCAAAGCCCTTCTCTTTCTTTATTAAGATTCCATTAACTATGTTGTTTTTAAACGCTCTCCTATTTTGATTGACAAGTTTCTTATCTTCCGTTCTTTTCTTTTTACAGATTGTCCTTGTTCAACTTGGTTGGTAAGTACCTCTATATATATATATTCACTGAAAAAACCATAGGTTTCACACACGTTATAGTTAGGAATTATCATTTACAAAACCTTGCAAATTCACTTAAAAAACCATAGGTTTCACACGTTATAGTTAGCTGTACATTTCACTCGTAAAAAACCAATGAAATTCCACGTTATAGTTAGATCAGGTAACTATAACTTGCGCGCCCACAATAAACTGCTGATGACGTCACATAGTACATCACTCATGACATGGTCAGTGACATCACTCATGACATCAATGATGACATCTGAAATTACACATTGTGGATTGCGGTCGCGCAAGTTATAGTTACCTGATCTAACTATAACGTGGAATTTCATTGGTTTTTTACGAGTGAAATGTACAGCTAACTATAACATGTGTGAAACCTATGGTTTTTTAAGTGAATTTGCAAGGTTTTGTAAATGATAATTTCTAACTATAACGTGTGTGAAACCTATGGTTTTTTCAGTGAATTTGTACGGTTTTTTAAATGCTAAGTTATGTATTTATTTTTTTTTCTGGTTTTTCACTATGCGCACACCCTGCACGCACGGTGCGCGAAGGGCGCTCGGTGCGCTTCGTGCACCAAGCGCCCACGTTGTGCAGTCCATGCCGTGCGCGCCTCGCCTTTTTTATCGCAGTAACATTTGTTTTTTTCTCCCTTTTTGGTCCTTTAATTTATTTAATAATTGTGATTACTTCTTTATTTATTTTTTATTTTTTTTGCCGTGCGCGTACGGTAAGCTTACCGTACGCGTACCCCGCAATTTTTTTTTTAAATTATTAAATTTATTTTTCGTACTTTTTGGTCCTTCTTGGACCCCCTGACAAACACTAGGGGGTCTGCAACTCTCTTCGTTGCCCCCGTTTCACGTTCCCCACCTTTGTTTCTCAGTGCGAGAGACAGAAAATGGCGGCCGACACTTCCTGATTTCGACCGATTCGAATGTTTACAGTCATGTAACCACCAATCAGAATTGAGCTCGCGCACGGCACCGTACGCGTACGGTAAGCTTACGGTAAGCGCACGGAGCGCGCTTACAGATTATATATATTGATTTAAATGCTATTTTCTCAGGACCTACTGAACAGATTTACACCAGACCTACAAAATGCACATCCTTGACCTGAGGACTACCTCTCTGCCAAATTTCAAGTAATTCTGTTCAGCCGTTCGGGCTGTAGCTGTGTCTAAAGGTCCTATGGAAAAATGCATGGGGAAAACGCATTTTGGGACCCCCCTTTTTTCTCAGCCCCCGCTTGACGAATCCCCCCCGAGACTTTCAGGGTAGGAGCGTAGCGCCCCATTAGTTTTGAAAATTTCGCGAGGATTCGTCGACCGGCGCCAAAGTTATTCCAAATAGAATGTTGCGGATTTCCTATGGAAACACGGTCCTAACTAGAACTATCTACTGGCGACCGCCAGTAGATAATATATATATATATATATATATTACCTACTGGCGGTCGCCAGTAGGTAGTTATAGTTAGGACCCCTTTTCCATAGGAAAACCTCAACATTCTATTTTGAATAACTTTGGCGCCGGTCGATGAATCCTCGCGAATTTCTCAAAATAGGTGGGGCGCTACGCTCTGCACCTACCCTGAAAGTCTCGGGGGGATTCGTCAAGCGGGGGCTGAGATAAAAGGGGGGTCCCAAAACGCGTTTTTCCCATGCATTTTTCCATAGGACCTTTAGAACGAGCTACAGCCCGAACGGCTGAACAGAATTACTAGAAATTTGGCAGAGAGGTAGTCCCTAGGTCAAGGAAGTGCCTTTTGTAGGTTTGGTGTAAATCTGTTCAGTAGATTCTGAGAAAATAGCCTTTAAATCAATATATATATCTGAGCCCGCTTACGGTACGCTTACCGTACGCTTACTGTAAGCGTACGGTGGCGTGCGCGAGCGCGATTCTGATTGGCTCTTAGATCTTAGTAAACATTCGAATCGGCCGAAACCAGGAAGCGGCGGCCGCCATTTTGTCTCTCGCACTGAGTGTTGTTTATCAAACAAGATGGCCAAAAACATGTTACGGGGCTGTTTTGACAACTCCCTCCCACATAGTCATGTTGAGGGAGTCCCCAAACATCCCCCAAGAGCAAAAACGGTTTTATTTTTTTTTCGGCAATTTCGCCGAGTACGCTTACCGTACGCTAACCGTAAGCGTACGGTAAAAAAAAATAAAAAAAAAAAAACACTATCCACACTTACCCCACCCCCTGTGCTTTTGGTGGCCGTAGGCCACCAAATTTACAGGGCTTATTAATAGGAAAAAAAAACTAAATTTTGGCAACATGAAATTATAAAATCGAAATAAAAAAAACACTATCCACATTGACCCCACCCCCTGTGCTTTTGGTGGCCGAAGGCCACCAAATGTACAGGGCTTATTAAAGTTGATAAAAACCGTGCACGGAACGAACTGCGTTAAGTGGGCGCGCACGCCTCGAATGGCGTAAAGTAACTTAGCATTTAAAAAACCGTACAAATTCACTGAAAAAACCATAGGTTTCACAAACGTTATAGTTAGGAATTAGCATTTAAAAAACCTTGCAAATTCACTGAAAAAACCATAGGTTTCACACATGTTATAGTTAGCGGAAATTTTACTGATAAAAAACCAGTGAAATTGCCCCGTTATAGTTAGTGCTGGCAACTATAACTCACGCGACCGCAATCTTCTGCTGATGACATATGTGTCTTTATGAAAAAAAAATATTTGTAATATATGTATAGCTAAAAATGTATGGAAGAAGACATGGGCAAATAAGTGTCTAAATACAGTATTAGCATCAGCAGAGGATTGCGGTCGCGTGAGTTATAGTTGCCAGCACTAACTATAACGGGGCAATTTCACTGGTTTTTTATCAGTAAAATTTCCGCTAACTATAACATGTGTGAAACCTATGGTTTTTTCAGTGAATATATATATATATACACACACACACACATATAACCATACCTACATGGAAGATTCTATTGGTACTTGTGTCTCTGGTTACTAAGATGTACTGATAACTGCTTGTTCTTCATTAGACAGAAAATAGTGCTAGTCTCTGCGACAACTTGTCCTCCTCAGTGCTACAAAGAAGTAACTAGGACTTCGTATCCTTGGAGAAACAGTTCCCGTCGTCTTTCTTTTGAAAATAACTTTTTACGAAAACTAAATGCCCAAATAACATTAAAGTTCCTTCTTTTGGGGCATTCACAGAATCCAACTTTTACACTAGAACAAGACTTACTTGGAATTCTGGGAACCCTCCTGATACATCTCACCAAGATTCGTGGACAAAGTCTAGAAGTGGGATTTGACTGGAAACTCCTGTGAACACTTTCCAGACTTCAAGCATACACTGCCCAGGAATTCCTTCTGCCTCTATTATTTGGAGCGACACGAAAAGAATCGTCGGAAAAATGCCCAAACGGCTCTAAGGCTGAGGAAAATGACAGCGGGAACCAAAGCTGACTGTTCTCCTCAGAAAAAACGGTTGAAGTGCGCCGCGCTAATGTGGAGCGCGAGCTAAACAGCCGCAGTGAGAAAGGCTGCTAAAAAACCAGACCGCCAACCTCTTACTCCTCTGCGGCAGCCATCTTGAAATTCCGCGATCTGAGCGCGGTAAACAAACGAAGCAACAATGCCACTTGCTTGATTGGGATGACTCTACGCATCCTGGCAACAGGTAACAAAGACTTCTTCTCCCTACAGGACGGGGTCTAGCACTTGACTGACCATTCCTGACACAATGTGTCGATTTCTGTAATTCTTTGAGTTTCTTCTCTCTTCCAGCTCCCAAATAGCAACAACAAGCTTCAGAGGCCCAAAACTGGCACAGGCAACATCAAGGCAGGTCAGAACTCACAACAGCAGAGTTCAGAGGAGCTGGGGGTGAGTCTTTGTGCCCATGAGACTTCTGAACAGGAGGCCAGCTCACTCCAGGCCCTTGGAGATCTCCTTCAAGCAGGGGACACAGCAAAGTCCTTCTCCTTTCCTTGGCAGAAACAGCAACTGCAGGCCAACCCCAGACACAGCAAGGGCAGTACTTCTCCCTCAGTCTCTCCAGCTCTTCTCCTTGGAAAAGGTTCTTATTGAATTCCAGGAATGATCTAAAGTTCAGGGGTTTTGAGTCTGATACTTATACCCCAAAATGTCTTTGTTCTCTTTGTGCAAGGGGCTCTGAGCCCAGTTCAAACCAGTTCTGGGGCAGTCTGCCAGTGCACTACAACATCCTTTGTTAGTGTGAGCCTTGGCTTCAGACACACCACAAGAGGGCGGAGGCGCCAGCATTGTGGAAGGCAGGCACAGTCCTATTCAGGTACATGTGCTACTCCTCCCACCACTCCAAATGCAGATCAGGCATATTCAGCCTAGTGCTGACTCACCCAGATTCCTGGAGCCACCCCAGCCCCTGTCACTCCAAAGCCAGACAGTCAATCCACAAACAGGCAGAGGCACACAGAAAGGTTGAACAAAGTAGCCACTTTCTAAAAGTGCTATTTTCAAACACATAATTTAAAAACCATCTTTACTAAAAGATGTGTTATTAAATTCTGAGTTCAGGGGTACTAAACGCCATTTTTCTAATTCATCCCTATGGGAAGATATGCTTGTAAAATGTTACAAAGCAATCTCCATTCCGTCCTATGGGCAAATAGCCTTTCAATAGTGAAACACGAAATTGGCAGTATTTCACAATCAGGACATGTTACACACACCAGTACATGTCCTACCTTTCACATATACTGCACCCTGCCCAGGGGGGTACATTGGGCCTACAATCTATGTGTAAGAAAAGGGAAGGGTGAGGCCTGGCAAGTGAGTGCACTGGCCAGGTCGACATGGCAGTTAACAAACTGTGTGCAGGCACTGGGGTGGCAGGCCTGAGACATCTTTTCAGGGCTACTCATGTGGGTGGCACAATCTGTGCTGCAAGCCCACTAGTAGCATTTGATTTACCCGCCCTGGCACACTTAGTGCACTTTACTAGGGACCCACTGGTAAAACAAATATGCCAATCACAATATCAATTTACACAGGGAGCACTTGCACTTTGACACTGATCATCAGTGGCAAAGTGCCCAAAGCATCTAAGCCAGCAAAAAGATGAAATCCAGCACAGCATCAAAAACACAGGCGGTAGAGGACAAAAAGTCAGGGAAAACCACCCCAAGGATGCCAGGTCTAACAATACCCAAATATTACATCCCCGAAGGGGAGTCTGCAAAATTATTTCATACTAGTGTTACCACTTTTTGTCCCTGCCATACTTCACTGTGTATTCCATCTCTTGTTTTCTCTCTTTCCCAGCTGTTTCCCCTCACCTTCCCATTGGCTGAGACACACCATGTGAGCAGGGATCACCCTATTTAAAAAATGCCCGTTGCCGACACAAGTTGCTTGGCTTAAATTGAATTTTGCCTTTGTGTGGATTCCAGGCTTAGCGAGAGTGCAGGAGCGCTGACTTTGTTTCCCTCATCTTTAATCGGTGCGTGGCAGGAGCCGCAAGCACCCTTCTCTTCCTGGTGGCTGCGTATGTGGTCTCGTAACCATGGACGTTTTCCTGGTGCATGGCTGGAGCCGTTAGCACCCATGGCCTCTCCCAAACAGCGGACGTGGTTTGTACCCCACAAAGCTTTCCGGGGAGTGTGACTGGAACCGATGACTTCCCTTCGACTTCCAGATCGCGGATGCTGTCTTTGAAATCCTTTTCACAAGTGGTGAGCGGCAGGAGCCGGGAGCACCTACTTGTGTACGGTCTCCTCCTTCTTGCGAGTCTCTTCCGGTGCGCGGCAGGAGCCATGAGCACCTTTTGTGCAGGTCAAAACCGCACATGCGGTTTCCTCCTTATTTTGGCAATCCCTCAGGGTGCATGGCAGGAGCCGTGAGCACCCACTGTGCAAATAGACCCTGGTGACGATCTCATTACTATTTCAAGTTCCCCCAGGTGCACGGCAGGAGCTGTGAGCACCCACTGTGCTGGTAGACTGCGTTGCGGTCTCATTACCCATTCTTGTCATACCCCCCCCCCCCCCCAGGTGCGCGGCTGGAGCCGTAAGCATTGACTTTGCCCTCTGACCGAGAGTGCGTTCTCTTCTTCCTCTGTTTGCCCCAGCAGGAGCACGGCAGCAGCCGTACTCCGTTCGCTCGTTGTCACCATAACCGCGGGCGCGGTTACTCGGTCCCCTTATTTGCCTTCCCGGTGTGAAGAAGGAGCCTGCATGAACACCACATCAAGCTACCACTACTGTTGCAAGTAGTTGGATTGTTTGGATTTCCCTTCTTCATTTGTTTCCCCCTGGAGCACTGAGGATCCTTGGGAGATCATCCCCTTCAAAGCGTATACACCAACTTGAACTCAGCACAGACTTGAAAACCTGAAAAACATACCCTACCCATCACTCTTAAGACTTCTACAAAACAGACTCTGTCTGTGGTGCCCTCCTTCTTTTTTCAGGACACTCCAGGACTCCCCTTCAGACACCAACTTCCTCCACCCCCAAAAGACAGAGAGTGGTTTATTCACCTTCCTTTCCCATTGAGATCAATCGCCCATCCTGTGGTTTGAGTGGAGGATTGGTCCGGAGGTAAGAGGGGCGCTCTCCGTTTCCGCGGTTCCTGGTGTTCAGGTGAGTGGAATTGTGACAACTAGAAAGTTCTGCAGGACTGAACGAGCAAAGTGTCCGTACCTACAGACCTGACTGTCTAGGAAGTAGTGCTTGGTAAACATGCAGAAATGCCCACATTGGTGCCTGGCAGATGTCCAGGACAAGGACTCTGTGTGCTAACACAGTGGTCGCAGCCTTTGCTCAGGTGGAATGAGCACATAAAACCTCAGGGGTTGCTTCTTGGCCAACGTGTAGCACATTTTAATAAGAGCACGATCCATCGGGAGATAGTCCATTTCTGTACCGCGTTTCCTTTCTGGGCCTAGATATAGCCCACAAAGAGTTGGTCATCAACCTGGAACTCTTCTGTGTAGTCAGGGTAGAATGACAATGCTATTTTTCAGTCTAGCCAGTGGATTTGCTTCTCTTCCTTAGAAGGATTAGGCGGAGCTTAAAAGGTAGGCAGGGTGATGGACGGTCCTACATGAAAGGCAGTGACCACCTATGGAGGGAAGGTAGCTCTAGTGAGAAACTTGTCTGGGAAGATGCTGAGGTACGAAGGTTTAAAGGACAGAGCCTGGAGCTCATTGACCCTCCAGGCAGTTGTTCTTGCCACTAGAAAGGCCGTCTTGATAGTAAGGGGCCTGAAAGGACAGATGTATAGTGGCTCGAAAGGAGAACACATCAGAAATGTCAGGACAAACTTTAGGTCCCACTGAGGCATGATGAAGGTGGGAACAAGTGTTGGAGACATTTCAGAAACCTATAAACAATGGGGGACTTGAAAAGGGAGTGCTGATGTTGGAATCGCAGAAATGCCAAAATGGTAGACATAAATCCATTTAAGGTGTCCAAAGCAGAGCCCTGCTGGGCAAGAGAAAGGTAAATAAAAGAAACTGAGAAAGGGGAGCAGAAAGGGGTCAACCTGTTTTTCTGCACACCGTGCTACAAACATGCCCCAAAGGCAGGCGTACACCGTCTTGGAGGAGAGGAGCCTGGCTGGCAAGAAGACATTACAGACTTCAGTCGGAAGGTCAAATGCTGTCAACTGCCGCCACTCAATCTCCATGTATAAAGGGGGAGCATTGACAGGTTTGGGTGGAGAACCCTCCCCTGCTGCTCCGACAGAAGATCCTCACAAAGGAGCAACCTGATCAGAGGTCCAATGGCCATGCCCAACAGCTCGGGATACCAGAATCTCCGAGCCCAGTTCAGAGCCAAAGGATGACTTGGGCCCAGTGGTTCCTGATCTTTTTGAGAACACTGGGCAGGCGTGGTATGGGCAGGAAGGCGTACGGAAGCCTGAGCTCCACTCGAGACAAAAAGCATCTCCGAGCAAGAGCCGCCTTGCAGATTCCAACCCACGGAACTGCTGATATTGCGCATTCTCGGAGGTGGCGACCAGATCTAACCAAGGTTCTCCCCACTGCTGAAAGAGACCTTGCACCACCTCCGCATGGAGACACCATTCGTGATCTGCTAGGCATTTTTGGCTGTGTTTGTCCGCTGTGGCGTTCAGTGATCCTGCCTAGTGTTGGACCGTCAAGGAAGTGCCCCGACATTCCAGCCATGTTCAGAGACGACAAAGGTCCACAAACCCAACCTCCCTGTTTGTTGCAGTACCACATGGTGGTGGTGTTGTCCGTAAACACCTGCACTAGTCTTCCCTTAATGAAAGGTAGAAAGGCATTCAATGCCAGTTGGATCGATTGGAGCTCCAACAGGTCGATGTGGAGTCTAGATTCTGCAGGAGACCATAGGCTTCTGATCTCCACCTCTCCCAGATGGGTGCCCCAGTGTGGGAGTGTCACTACTGTCAGGTCTGGTTGGGGAGGGGAAAGGTGTCTGCTGCAGTTCGTTAACAACCCCAGCATATCTTTTACAGTGCCCTCCATGATCTGGACCATGTTGGAGAGATTCCCCTGATGCTGCGCCACTGGTACTTCAGGTACCACTGCAGAGCCCACATTAACTAGCAGGCATGCATCACAAGCAAGATGCAGGAGGCCATAAGGCCCAGCAGCCTCAGTCAGTCTCACCGAAATCCAGGATAGAGGCTGAAACATTGGTATCATTACCTGTACCTCCTGGACTCACCGTTTGGGAGGATTAGCCCGATACTGCACTATGACCAAGAAAGTTCAGATAAAAAGGAGCGTCTGAGAAGGGTCAGGTGAACCCAAGCAGGTGAAGGAGGTCCACCATAGTCTGGAGATGGGAGAAGATTGCCTTAGACGAGCCCGCCTTCAACACCCAGTTGTCGAGTTAGGGGAAGACGGACACCCCACTGGTAAGGCCACAGGGGAGTATGTGGTGAACTGAAAGTGCCCATGGCTGACCATGAACTGCAGATAATGTCTGTGAGCAGGTGGAATGAGGATGTGGAAGTATATGTCCTGCATGTCCAACGCTACCATCCAGTATCCCAGGTCTATGAAAGACAGAACTTGAGAGAATGTGAGCATTTTCAGTTTCTCCTTTTTCAGGAAGAATTTGAGAGGGTGAAGGACTAGGATAAGACAATTGCCTCCGTCCTTCTTGGGCACCAGAAGTAGAGGGAATAGCAACCACAACCTACTTCTAATGCCGGCCCCCACTCTAAGGCACCCTTGGCCAAGAGAGCCACCATGGTTCTCCGTCAGCTTGTTGCAAGTGGGTGGTATGGGTGGAGGAGTAGTTTAAAAGGGGGGGGGGGGGGAGTAGCCTCTTCAGACAATCTGGAGAATCCAGTGGCAGGATGTTTTCAACCTCCAGTCGTGCAGTTGATGGCGCATCCTGCCTCCCATGATTGTTGGAGGGCAAGCTAAAAAAGGCTTGGAGGCTGCAAGTGAATGGTGAACTGGCCAGAACTCTGGCTACCTGACCAACGGAGCCTGTGGGTACCACATACTCAGCCACACAGAGGCTGGGGAATTTTGTGTGCCTTAGTGGCTGGGCAGTAGAAACACATCTGGAAGCCCCTTCTGAGGTCACGAAAGGAGTGAAAGGTGAACTGAGGTTGGAGAGGGGCCATGCAAAGGCTGAAGGCCCTGGCTGTAGCTCCAACGCCAAGTCTGTCTTGTCTCTGAAAAAATGGGAGCCATCAAAGGGGATGTCCATGAGTGAGGTCTGGACATCCCCTGAAAAGCTAGAGGTTCTCAACCAGGCATGGCGCCTAAGTGCCACCAACAAAGAAACTGCTCTGCCTAGTGAGTTGGTCGGATCCTGTTGACAGCGTATGGGAACTTCGCTGCAGCCCTTCCGTCAGCAATAGCTTGGGAGAGTGTAGCATGGTCTTCCTCCAAAACCATAGGCAGCACCTGCGCAACCAAGTCCCAGAGCGAGTGGGAGTATCGGCCCAAAAGGCACACAGTGTTCACCGACGGCTGTGCCAGGCTGGAAGAAGAAAACATCTTCTTTCCTAATGTACACAGCCTCTTGGTACCCTGTCCAATGAAGTGGTAGGTAATGCGCCAGGATTTAATTTAGAAGTGGAGGCTTGGATAACAAAGCACGCTGGGGTGGGGTGTTGGTTGAGGAAGTAGGGGCCCCTGGGGTAAGGCGATGGTGGCAGACTCACAGGGGGCCCTGTGCAGGGTTTGGATCATGCCCAGAGTAGGATGTCCGTGAGAGCTTCATTAAAAGGGAGAAGCAGTTCAGAAGGGGTGACCACTGGCTGAAGCAACTCCCTCAAGACAGCCACAGAGGGTAGCTGAGGTCCAGGACCTCAGCCGCCCTCCTCACCACCATTGCAAATAAGCTCCCTTCTCCATAGCTATGGTAGGTAGGAGGAGAGACCAAGCCAGTATCTGGGCAGGTGTCCGGTCCACTGGCATCCACAAAATGCTCACACCAGTTGTCTTGTTTGGGGTCTAGGGGCGGATATTCATGAGGGTCCAGTGGTCCCTCTCAATCTTCCCCAAGTCCTAGCCATAAGATAGGGCTCAGGCTCCGGCCTGGATGGCATGCCTCCAGTTGGTGTAGGACGACACCCATTCGGCTCCAAGTTGGGGATAAGAATGGGGGCGGTGCTGGGAATGTTGGCAATGGGACTGCTGCCGGAAAAGGTCAAGGTGGCTCGACAGGCATTGGTCCAGATCCTTGCATGGATCGGTGACTCAACTGGTGCCGGGGGCAAATCTTCAGGAGGAAAACCAGTAGGGGCCCCTCCGGACCCCAAGGGGCCCGAGGGAGCACCAGCAGGGACGGGTGTATATCTTCACCTGGGACCAAAGAGTTGGTCCTTTTCTTTTCCTAAAGCCTTGCACCAGTTACCACCCTAATATTTCATGTTCAGGTATAATTCATATCTCTTCAATTCTGAACTGTATTATTACCTTTATAAATTATTCTTCCACCTATTTTTGTTTTCTATTGTTCTTCATTAACATTTCAATTCACATGTCAATGTGTTTCTGTTGTCATTGTTCATCATTTCTTGAAGGTCATATTATCAAAACTGTTATTATGGTCTTGGAGACTGTTTTGATGTGTATATTTTCTAATTTATACATACTTGGAATTGCTACATGGAATGACAAGGGCACTAACTCCATCGAAAGACAAAGAACCATTTTTTACTTGTCTGAGTTAGGTGCTAAGATTGCTCTATGTCAAGAAATTCATATTTTGAATTCAGATTGTATTTGGTAAATTCTACAATACACAAAGCCTTCAAAGAATACTATCCCTCATGCTAATCTATCAGACGTTTGGAGACTCTTATCCAGATGACAAATTCTTTCCAATCTTAGTCTTACTAATAATTTATTCAAATCTGAAATTGGTTCTATTCTCATTTCAGATCATGCACCTGCTTTTTCTGATTTCTATTTTTTCCACTCACAGGGTTGCTTTAGACAGTTGGAGGCTAAATTTAGACTTATGAAATGATATAGGGCCAGACGTAGGTAAAGTCAGTTTTGTGAGTCCTTAATAGGGATTTTTACCCGAATCGCTATTAAGGACTCGCAAAATGGAATGTATGTAGGAATCGCAAAAATAATTGCGATTCCTTAATATTCCTTAATTGCGAATCGCAAATTGAGATTCGCAATCAAGGAATACCTTCCCATTCATTCCTATAGGCCAAGAGGCCCATAGGAATGAATGGGAGATGCGCACGCAATTTGCGAGTAACCAAGAAGTACTCGCAAATTGCGTGCGCAATTTCAAGGGTTCCAAAAGGACCCCCTGTTGCACCCCTGAAATGTGCATGTGTGCACATGTGGCGCAAATACATGCCCTAAGGGCATATATGTGTGCCACATGGCACTTTGAAATAATCAAAAAGTGCTTTTTTAAAGGAAATCGCAAATTACCACCAACTTGAAGTTGGTGGTAATTTTTGATTCCTTAAGGCAATATCACAATTTGCGATGCCTACTAGCATAGCATTTAGGGAATTGCTAACTGCGATTCTCTAAATGCTTGCGCACACTAAGGAATCGCAATTTTTGTGATTCCTTATTTTGCGAGAGGGTATTTGCCTACCTACATTGCACACAGCCGAAATCTGCGAATTCCAGCGTTTGCGATCACAATCTGGCTTCCTACATCTGGCCCTTAGTTTTCCTGAAAGAATTTCAGTTGTTTACTGATGAATTCATGATTTTTAATTTATCTTGTTAAACATCCACCCAGAATAAATAAGATTCTTTTAAAGTGGTCACTCGGGATGTTATAATTGATGAAACCACAAAGAAGAAAAGTGTTTGTGAACTATAGGGAAACATTAAATCATATTAAAAACTAGGACCATAATATAATTAAAATCAGAGACTTATTGACCTTATTATAGCTAAAACTAAATTAATAAATATAAAAGTCTGGATGGATGTTGGTTTGGGATAGAATTAATTCCATCCCGCAAACCTAAATTCCATTTAATATTGCTATTATTCTTAAGGGTAGTCATGTGAATGACTGGACTTAGTTACGGTCTAAAGTGTAGATCTTTTTGTTGCAATTACCATTCAGTAAATAGCAACAAACTGAAAACATAATTCAATTACCATCTGATGAAAGTTGGAATGGCATTTGTACCAACCATACAGCGGGCAGTAAGCAGATCTCTCTACATGATCCCTTACATAAACATGCAATCTTATGGCCTCCTTCTGGGAGTATCTTTGAAAAAGTGGTTTATATCTCCAAAACCATTAATGTGATGCATATCAGTGTGCCATTCGTATCATATTACTGAAATTAAATACCTGAGATTGTCTTACACATCACAAAACTCACAAATTATTATTTTAGAATATTTATTCTTGCCAATATGGCAAAAATAAAGAACATGCCCTTCATCAGTCATCATATGGAGTACAGCACAGCATTTCAGACACAAGATGTTGCCAAATTACTTACACTTACAAATATTCTTCTGAACTACAAAAACCTAAATGGCCATTTTACAGTCCAGGTAAACACCGAGGACCACACATTTTAGGTGGTCAAAGCAAAATAAAGGTGCCTGCGAATATGTTAATACGAGGTAAAATAAAATCGACCTCAGTTATTCATAAATCTTGCAAATTATGGCATGCTAGATTAATGCCTTTCCATTACGTAACATGCCAAAACGCTCATGTTTAGTGGTAGGCCTTTACATGGCCAGTATCTTAGTTTGTGGGGCACAGTTTACATTCGAGCAGATGTTGGGAAATTTTAGTAACAGTTAAGTTGGCTATGCATGCAACTGATTTTGTGGCTTTTAGTTTGTCAGGTCTGACATTTCTTGTGCTACATACTGAAGTTTGGACAGACATCAATGTATACAGATAACACCATCACGGCTCCACACAGAACTACAACGTTAGATCACCCTCATTTTAACTTTAAAATAAAGGGAACCATATATTTGAGCACTCTCTTTAGCTGAAAAGCAGACATCTGGAAGAGTCAACTTTATATCTGACAAATCTTAAAGAGGCACCTGAACTTGTATGAGGAAAATATTTAGACTGGAACAGCGGTGCAGAAAGGTTACCGTGCATAACCAACAAAGCAACTATGTGCAGTGAGCCATGAGGGGCTTAATGCCAGAATTATACACAACAACCTTTTGGCTTCTCACATCTTCTGAAACATAGCTTTTTCACCATTGCTTTAAAGTGATTGGGATTTTCAGTATATTCAACATGTACATTTGACTTGAAGAACTTCCAAAAATACATATCGTTTCTAACCAAGATGGAGTATGTTAGACATTTTTGTTAAATAGTACTGCATTTAAAGTAATTCATAAAACTGATAATGTGGTAGAGCAGTGTTGAAGGAGAACTGCAAGATCCTAAACCTCAAAGGATAATTTGGCTGAAGCCAGATGAAACATTCCTTTCATGCCCAATACTTTGTGTATTAATTGTACATCAAGCAAGTCGACAGTCATGTTACTTTTGTGTCATTAGCAAAATCAAGTAAAATTACTTTTAAAGATCAGAAAAAAGGACATTTAGAATATAGCAATTAGAAACTGTCAGGCAGAACACTAACATGACAAATGCCCAGTTATCAAACAATCTGTGCTTAAAATACCATTTTAAACTCAAATATTGTGTGCAGTGAGATGATAAAACCGATCTGGACCATGCCCTTCCACAACCCCCAAGTATCAGATACAAAAAGAAGGGATGTCTGTAAAAATGTTTTTCTAGCCTGTATCACTGGTAAAATAAACGAAGAACGTGTGCAACCTATATTGAATAAAAGGTACATAGCAGAAGCAAATATACAAATATTTACTCTAAATTGCATACTTTTTGATTGAAGTACATTTGATCAATTTTGCGCTAAGTCAACATGAAACAATGAGCCAATATTAAAACCATGAAATAAGACACAAACAGCTCACTGTAGTTAGGGATTACTGATGAGTGCTAATCAATCAATGTGGTACAATAGAATGGACACATTGAAGCTGCCCTCTTTCAGATGACCCAGGGTGAGAGAAGAGGAATCAAGTTTCTTTTCCAAAAATATTGCACAGAATAATTTAAAGGCTGGCAGCTACTAAACTATCTTTTAAATGAATTATAATGATAATGGGAACATATGCGTTCTTAAATAAAAATCATTTTCTAATGTACACTATTAGATTTTTTTTATACAAGATATTTCTGAGCTCTGCATTTACATACTAAACAATTTACATTTTACAGTTTTTATTAACAATGAACTTGAAATGAGTGCATAGGAGGAACTAGTGGAGTCTTTGTTTTAAAAGTTCATCAATCTGAGTCTTGTACATGTTTTTCACATCCTCCAGATCCAGGCGAAGTTCCTCCGCTTCTTCTGCTTTTTCTCCGTACATTTGTAGGATGGTATTATAACGCTGATCCAGATCCTACAAAACAAGCATGATGCCTCTGTAAGAACCCATATCGTCAGTCTAGTATGAGTGCAATGATGCACACAACATTTACACTACTGGCAGTATAGAGCTATTTATCCTTTTACAAAGGCAAACACTTTCTGATCTTGATGTAAACAGTCACCATATTGATATACATCATGAAGAATTAACTAAGAGAATACCACATCTAAGTGGTTCATTCTAAAGAGTGGCATGAGGAAAAAGCTGGACCACTCAGTAAAAAAAGAGGTCATGATGGAGGACTCTTAATTTTTTAAGGAGGCTCTGATGAAAAACAAGCAGCTAAAACTTTCTTTTCCATTCAAGTATCCTATTGAACAGTGCGCCGTGGCTAAACTTAAAGCACAGATTATTACATCAGGACAGTTTCGCTTTTGGGCCAGTGTGCAAATACGATGTATTTAAAAAAAAAAAAAAAAATTTATCATTATAAGTTACAATAGTCATTAAACATTTAAATGGTGATTACAAATGAAAAGTCTATAAACAATCTATGCAACCATTTCTCCACCGCTACAGGACTAGTAAGACACATTTATATATCGAACAATATAAAAAAATTACAACTATTTATGGCCTGGAAATATTTTAAAATACACAAAAACTACAGATGAAAAATGCAGTCAAAAAACATTGGCTGCATTTTATTAACAGATGAAAATGTTCAAATTCCTTTGAAAACACAGAACAGACAAGTTACTTACCTGTGGTAATGCTCTTTATGGTGGATACTCCATACAACTGCAGAACCCTCACCTTTTAAAATGTCTCGAGGCATCAGACTGGATTCAGAAATTTTCAAGCAGAATTCCTGCGTGCCAGTATGTTGCGTGGTGAGAAATTGGTTTACTGGTTGAGGTGGGTGAAACCCTACTCAAGCAGCAACCACAATCCCCGTCAGGGTGAGACACAAGCAAACCTCAAATTAACCTGTCCTCAACCCTCTGGGAGCTTGACACAGAGCAGTCAGGCTTAACTGAGAGTCAATGTGTAAAGCATTTATGCAGCACTTCAAACAGCAATGAAAGGAATCACAACACAAGAAAAACGCCACGTCAATTTGGAAAAAGAGAGCAAAATGTAATAAATAAATCAAGACCAAAACAAAAATCCAATCAGTAGAACCGGGATATACAATTTTAAAGATGAAAGTGAAAATAGCGCCAAAAAGCCCAAAACGGAGGAGAGTGCCTGGGTCAGATGCTGAAGTGGTAGGCTACTGCCATTGTCCCTTCATTTTTGGATTGGGGGAATGGATGCCTCAAAAGCCAAATCCTCCTTGAATGTGAGCATGTGCTTTTGGGACATGCATGAGAGCGCACGTGGAGGCTCGCTCGGAGGCACCTTGGTGGATCTTGCAGGTGTCCATATGAATGAACTGAGTTGTCTGCTTGACGTTGGGGACCTCAGGCAAAGGTACAACGATGGAAGCCTCGATAGTGTTCAACCTCGGAGTTGAAGGCAGTTTCATAATCAGTCCGACAGCTGCTTTTAGCATGGATCTCGGCTCTAAAGAAGGCTTGGCAATGCCTTGGAGCGAGGGTGGAGTTACCTCCTAGAGTGGTTCAACACCTTTGGACAACGGCTCAGTGAGTGTCAAGAGCTGCTGACTGTCTCAACCAGCAAAGGGTGTCAAAGCTGGTCATGTAGGTCATTGCCTCTAAAGGCTTGGCTGGGGGTTTGAAGCCGGATTCCACTGGAAGCAGTATTCTGTCTCGGTATGGGCACAACTTTGGGGTTGAAGCTTCATTTTTGGTCTTTGGACATTGAAGCGGCAGACCTAGTTGTGTGTGGTCATGGTGCGAGGGCTGGAAGGTTTTGGCTTAGTCGTGCTACTCTTCAGAAGTGTTGGAGGAAACGGTTAAGAGTTGTACATGCTCGGCACCACTCGAAGGCCAGTGGGGCCTGCTTCTTCCTCCTCAGCATGGAGAGAGTCTTATGGGCTACAGATGTTGGGAGTCTCAGGCAAAGGTTGTTGCATTTTATGATGCAACTAGCATCTCTCTCTGTTGTACTGCAGTATTTTCTTGCACTAGGATGAGAGGCAGAAGTCACAGGAAGTGTTGTGGTGTCATAATCAGGGGAGAGACAAAGGTGACAAACGCAATGGTGGCCAGACGAAGAGTATTTGGTGTTGCACCTAGGGCAGAATCAGAAGAACGTACATTCCATATCCTCCCAAAGGCATTCTCCGCCATTACGACCTGTATTTTTTCGAAGTTTGGGTCATGAGTTGAGGAAGGTTGTCGACCGCGAGTTGCAAAGGAAGAGGTTTGTGCGGAGGAAAGTTGGTCCTGAAAATTCAGCAAAAATGCCTTTGTCTCAAAGCTTGTGCTCAAAATGCCCGAAACAGATGGTGGAAAAGGAATATGCTACTTACCAGTATGCATCTGTTCTTGGCATGTAGAGCTGCAGAGCCACACACTAAGGATAAGATCGCCATCTGGTGTTGGGCTCGGATGATTGCAGGTTGTTGTTGTCTTCAGAAGAAGTCTTTGGTCACGAGATAGGTGACTCCTCCTCTGGACAACAGTGCGCATGGGTATCCCATCATGGCGATTGTTTTTCACCATGATGGGAAATGATGGAGTGTATAAGTAGTAAAGAGAAAGGATGCCCATGTGTAGTGTCTAATTAAGACAATGCTGGAACAGATACAGGTCCCGGGGAGGCGGGTGGGCGTGTGTGGCTCTGCAGCTCTACATGCCAAGAACAGATGCATACTGGTAAGTAGCATATTCCGTTCGAGGCATATGAGCTGCAGATCACACACTAAGGATAGACTATATAGCAGTGTCTCCCCTAGCGGTGGTCACCTGTATCCGTTGCAGCAGTTTGGAATAGAGTTTTTAGGACAGCTTGGCCTACTGAAGCTTGTTGTTTGGATTGCACATCGACACAGTAGTGCTTAGTGAAGGTGTGTGTAGTAGACCATGTGGCTGCTTTGCAAATGTCTTCTAAGGGGATGTTCCCTAAGAATGCCATAGAAGCCCCTATTTTACGCGTGGAGTGCGCCCTAGGGGGAACTGCAAGAGTACGTTTAGCTTTCTGGTAACATATTTGGATACATTTAACTATCCACCTGGCGATACCCGATTTGGAAATAGGGTTGCCTTTATGTGGTGGGGCGAAAGCAACAAACAGTTGCTTGGTTTTTCGAAAAGGTTTGGTTCTGTCGATGTAATAAAGCAAGGCTCTTTTAACATCTAAGGTATGAAGTGCCCTCTCAGCTACTGAGTCTGGATTAGGGAAGAAGACTGGCAGTTCGACTGACTGGTTTAGATGGAAAGGGGAGATGACTTTAGGGAGGAATTTAGGATTTGTCCTAAGAACCACTTTGTTACGATGTAGTTGTAGGAAGGGTTCTTCAAGAGTTAAGGCTTTTATTTCACTTACTCTTCGCAGGGATGTGATTGCGACAAGGAAAGCCACTTTCCATGTTAGGAACTGCAGTTCGCATTTGTGCATTGGTTCAAATGGGGGACCCATGAGCCTTGTTAGAACAATATTAAGGTTCCACACTGGGGAAGGTGGTAACCTTGGAGGAATAATTCTTTTAAGACCCTCCATAAATGCTTTAATGCCTGGTACTTTAAAGAGGGACAGGTGTTGTCCATTTTGCAAGTAGGCTGCAAATGCCGCTAGGTGTAGACGTATAGAGGAATACGCTAAATTGCATCTTTGCAAGGGTAGTAAATAACAAATGATGTTTTGGATGGAAGCATCCAGTGGTTGTATGTCATTGTTAGTGCAGTAAATGGCAAATCTTTTCCATTTTGCAGCATAGCATGCCCTAGTAGTAGGTCTTTTGGCTTCTTTTATGATATACATACAGTCTGGAGGAAGGTTGAGGTACCCAAACTCTAAGACTTCAGGAGCCAGATTGCCAAGTTCAGTGTTTGAGGATCTGGGTGTCTGATTTCTCCATGGTTCTGGGTTAATAGATCCGGGGAGAGACGCAGTTTTTGATGTGGAACTAGCGATAGTTCCAGAAGTGTGGTGAACCAGGGTTGACGTGCCCAAGTGGGAGCTACTAGGATGAGTGCTAGCGACTGTTGTTTAGGTTTGCGTACCACAAATGGAATGAGTGGGAGAGGCGGAAAAGCGTACGCAAATCTGCCTGACCAGTTCATCCATATTGCATTGCCCTTTGACCGTGGGTGTGGGAACCTGGCGGCGAAGGTTGGGCATTTTGCGTTTTCTTGTGTGGCGAACAGGTCTATGCCTGGTTGTCCCCACTTTTGGAAGAATGGGAGTAGGACTTTGGGGTGTAATTCCCATTCGTGTATTTGCTGTGTGTGGCGACTTAGGAGGTCGGCCACCTGGTTCTGAACCCCTGGGAGGTGTTCTGCTAGCAGGTAGATGTTTTGGGGAATTGCCCATCTCCAGATTTGTTGTGCAAGTTGGGACAGTTGTAGAGAATGTATCCCCCCCTGCTTCTGTATGTAATACATTGTGGTCATGTTGTCCGTGCGGATGAGGACAGTTCTGTTTTTTAGATGCACTTGGAAGGATTTCAGTGCTAGGAACACCGCCAGAAGTTCTAGGTGATTGATGTGGAGCTGTTTTTGTTGAGTGGTCCACCTGCCCTAAGTGGTGTGTTGAAGGAGGTGGGCTCCCCACCCTGTGAGAGATGCGTCGGTGGTCAGCACAACTTGTGGAAGAGGCTCTAAGAACGGCGCCCTTTGGACAGGTTGATGGTGTTCCACCACTTCAGTGAACGAAGTGAGCGGCTGTCCACCAACACCAGATCGGTAAGTTGTCCGTGGGCCTGGTTCCACTGTTGTGCTAGACATTCCTGTAAGGGACGCATTTGAAGGCGTGCGTGGGGTACTATGGAGATGCATGACGCCATCATGCCTAAGAGTTGCATGAACACTCTTGCTGGATGAGAGTGTTGTGTTTGAAATTTTTTGATGAGATTTTGTATGTTGGCTATCCTGGCTGTGCTGGGATAAGCTATGGCCTTGGATGTATCTATGGTGGCTCCCAGGTATTGATGTACGTGGGAGGGCTGTAGTTGAGATTTTGGATAGTTGATGGTAAATCCCAAGTTGTGTAGGGTTTGAATAGTGCGGTGAGTATGGAGAACGCATTTTTCTAGAGTATTGGCTTTTATGAGCCAATCGTCCAGATAGGGGAAGACGTGGATTTGTTGTCTCCTGAGATATGCTGCCACAACTGCTAAGCATTTGGTGAATACCCTGGGTGCGGTTGTTACTCCGAATGGGAGAACTGTAAACTGATAGTGCTGACCGTCTACCACGAATCGTAGATACTTCCTGTGAGCGGGATGCATAGGGATGTGAAAATATGCGTCCTTGAGGTCTAATGTGGCAAGGAAGTCGCCTTGTTGAAGTAATGGAAGGACCTGTTGGAGAGTGATCATGTGGAAATGATCCGATTGTATGTACTGGTTTAGTAGTCTGAGGTCTAGTATGGGTCTTAAGGTCTTGTCCTTCTTGGGAATGAGGAAGTATAGAGAGTATACTCCTGTGCCCTGATGTTGTAGTGGAACAGGTTCTATTGCGTGTTTTTGAAGCAAAGACTGAATTTCCTGTTTGAGGGGCGTGAGGTGGTGAGACGTCATAGGACGGTGCTTGGGTGGTATGTTTGGGGGGGTGTTTATGAGTTCGAGGCAGTAGCCAGACTGGATAATTTGTCTTACCCACCTGTCTGTTGTGATGGAATTCCAGACAGGTAGGAACTGTTGAAGTCTTCCCCCGACCGGAGTGGAAAGGTCTGGGGGGATTGGTGGTAAGTCACTGTTTAGTGGCTGGAGAGGTGCGGGTGTTGTTGTTGCCCCGTCCTCGGCCTTTAGTATTGTTTCCCCTGTAACCTCCTCTAAAATATCCTCTGTTAGGGGATGTTTGACCGGATGTTTTGAAGGTGGAAGAGGTGTCTGTTCCCACATTTTTGGAAGCCCCTCTTTAAAAGGAGCGACGAAAGGAGCCTCTGGGTTGAGTAGACTGCAATGCTCCCATTGATTTGGCAGTCTCATTATCTTTCTTCATTTTTTCTAATGCAGTGTCCACTGCGGGTCCGAATAGTTGCTCCTGATTAAAGGGTTGAGCAAGAATGGTCGTTTGTACTTCCGGCTTAAAGCAGGAAATGCGTGGCCATGCGTGGCGTCCAAGCAATACACTTGTGTTGACTGCCCTAGAGGCGGTGTCCGCTGCGTCTAATGCACCATTGATGGAGGCATTTGATATTAGTTTACCCTCTTGGATGAGGTCATTGGCCTGTGATTTGTATTGATCAGGCAGGTGTTGCAAAAGGTCCTCTAGTTGATCATAATGAGCCCTTCTCATAGCGAGCCAATAGGGCTTGTGTATTGGCAATACGCCAGTGGTTAGCAGCTTGTGCGGCAACCCTTTTGCCGGAAGCCTCCAAGAGTTTAGACTCTTTGTCTGGGGGCGGCGTGTCTCCGGTTGTTTGGGAGTTCGCCCGTTTTCTGGCATTTGACACGACTAGAGAGTCTAAGGGAAGTTGCGTTTTGATGTACGCAGGATCCTGTGGTGCCGGTCTGTATTTTTTTTCGATCCGGGGATTGAGAACCCTGGCCCTAACAGGGTCTTTAAAAACCTCAGTGGCGTGCTTTATCACTCCCTTAATCATGGGTAGAATGTGAACGGTCTTTTGTGACTGCTCGAAGGTGTCGAGGAGAAAATCTTCCTCAGGTGTGTCGGTGTGCATGGTGACGCCGTGAAACAGTGCCACCCTGTTTATAAGCTGACCAAACCCTAAATGGTCATCAGGAGGGGAGGGTTTTGAGGGGTATGGAGTGGGATCAGGCATATCAGGCATAGGGTAAGTCCAGTCATCTACTGGTGCTGTGTCCGGGAGTGTAAAGGGATCAGTAGGATCAGTGAGATCATTAAAGAAATCCGGGTCTCCCCCTCCCCCTAAATCATCATCATCCCGTGGAGGTGGTGTGTGAGAAGGAGATGGTAGAGGTGAAGGCGGTGGGGGTGGGGGGATGGGAAAGGAGGTAATGTAGGAGAGGAAGGACGTATGGGTGAAGTGGCACAGTCCTTCTTCTTTGGAGGAGCTGGAGGGTGTGTTGTGTCCAGCTTCCTTTTCTTGTACGGCACCGCTGTGACATGTCCGGTTTTAGGATTTATGTAAATCCGTTTTTGCTGTGGATCTGGCCGAAAAAGTTCGTCAGTGTCCGAAGGGGGCTTTGTCGCCGACTTTTTTGGTTCCGATCTGGATTTTGTGAGATCGGTGGGTTCTTTGTGGACTTTTTTTTAGCACCGAGGATGTTTTTGGTGCCGAAGAACTTTTCGGTTCCGGTGGATTTTTCGGTGCCGAAGAACCTTTCGGTGCCGAAGGACCTTTCGGTGCCGATGAGCCTTTCGGTGCCGGTGGAGACCTTGGCGCCGAAGAACGTTTCGGTGCCGGTGGAGATGTCGGTGCCGAGTGACGTTTCGGAGCCGATGGAGATTTCGGCCTCGGAGCCTGCTTCGGTGCCGAGGGTATTGTAGGCACAATAATATGAGGTTTGCTCGAGCCTGAGCCACCTGCAGGCTTCGTTTTCTTCGGAGCCGGGCCCGGGGGCAGGGCTTCTGAAGATGATTTTGGATCGCGACTGGGCCCAGCTGGCAGAGTCTTGACCAATGCCTTTTTTGGTGGGGTTGGGGTAGGGGAGCTGGTACTCACAGGCTGCCCCGGATCAGAATCGTCGGCCTCGGACACGATCTGGAGATCTTCGGAGTCGTCGTCAGGGACATCCTGTGCAAAGAGGTCTTCTGGTTCCGGAACCGGCTTGGCCATGATATGGCGTCGAGCTCTTCGGTCTCGGATGGTTTTCTTCGAACGGAATGCGGCGCAGGCTGGACAGCTGGATTCGTTGTGGTCTGGTGAGAGGCACAAATTACAGACCTCGTGGTGATCACTATGAGGAAACTTTGCTCCGCATTGGGGGCATTTTTTAAAGGGTGTACTTTCCATCAGCCGCGTCCGGATCCGGTCCGATGGGATTTCGACGTCCAGTTATAAATTTTTGAGAGTGGTTGTGATTGCTAGAAGTTTTCTGCTGGAGCGGAAAAAAGTTCATCCGAACCCAATGGCGGAAAAAAACAATCTGAGGATGGAGTGGATGCCCATGCGCACTGTTGTCCAGAGGAGGAGTCACCTATCTCGTGACCAAAGACTTCTTCCGAAGACAACAACAACCTGCAATCATCCGAGCCCAACACCAGATGGCGATCTTATCCTTAGTGTGTGATCTGCAGCTCATATGCCTCGAACATAAACAATCTCAGATGGAGCCTGTGCCCTTGTGTACTATGGAAGGAGTCACCGCAGATCTTATGACCGAGTTCTTTGAGCAAGACAAGTTGCAACATCCAAGCCCAAAACTGGAAAGAAGGACTATGCACATCTTCCGCCACACAAGCTTTGAAATGTCACTTATCTTTGACAACAAGATTTCTGGTCGAAAACTATATATGTTCCTATACATTCCTCAGCTTATGAATGCTCACCAGGTAGAAGGCAGTATTTGTTTCCATGCAATAGCTCTCCAGCACTGCCAGGTGGCAGCATGCAGCCTCAGTTGCGACATCACCCACCCAGGATGAGGTAACATCTAAGTATATAAGGTGCACTGGTGCCAGTACATGGTATTTTGTTTGTGCACTAATCAGGACTGCAAACAGAAATTACATAAGTATCAATGACAGCACCAGGTGCAGGGGCGAGTAAACCCATCTTCTTAGAGTGTTTAGCGATGGGAGCAGTGACACCGACGGTAGTTACTAGTGTGGATGAGGTTGGGTGTGACCCAGTAAAGAGAGTATCTTGACTAGTATTAATAATATGCCCAGCATTAGTGCCTGAACAGGCTTGATCACTTGCCCTATTGCCAGAGATAAGGGTCGTACAGTATGCCGCCAAACCTTGATCGAAGGGAGCCAAAGCCTGCCCCCCCCCCCTGAGTCCTGCCTGCTTTTTCTCCCTTAATGACGACTCCGGATCATCCTTCTCAAGCGGGGAAAGCCTCACGGGGAGCTCAGACTTGGAGTACTCGGAGGTAGAAGGAGCCACAATGCAGAAGGGGTTAGCAATACAGAAGACCAAATCGCAGAACCAGAAAGATAGAGCTTATACTAAATCGAAGCTGGGTGGAAGCTCTTTACTTGTGGCTAAGAAGCTTGATTGGGATCTGTGAGAAAGTGGCTCTGTATATACTGTTCCCTAATAGGTACAGGGTGTACAGAGTCCACAGTCCCCCAGAGGCTGATAGAGGTCAAAGTTAGGTATGACCTTACTCTCAAAAGTGGTAGCTTGGTCGAGCAGTAAGGCAGTACCAGAGGACAGTGTAAAGCATTTATTGTACACACTCAGTCAGCAAATGGTTTCACACACTCAATAACTGAACTCTAGGCCAATGATTTGTATATATAAAATATATGCTTGTTTTATTTTTAGAACCACAAAGGGGGTAAAAATATACTTTCTCAGAATGAGAGGTTGAATATAAATACTTTTGTTTCAAGCAATAAATTTGTGTAAACAGTCACAGTTGGTTGCAATAAACAATCCTATTTCCTAAACATAACAATGCATTGAGCTCAATGGTAAATTCAGGTTATTTGTAATAAATTACTTTTCAGATTACTTTTGGAATTCCAGGTCTGGATCCTAGAACCAGCCTGGGGTCAGTATTCAGAATCAAGTGATGAAAGTCGACTTAATAACTGTAATGATTTTTAAATAATATTTAGCTATTTCAAAAGTTAGCACTTAGAAAATATTTCACAGAAAACATTCAATGGATCTCTATGGCAAGAAATTCAAATTGCAGGTAGAGTACTTTATCGTTACTTTAGTAATCCAGGACTGGGTGCCTAGACCCAGGACTGGGGTCCTTATCAAAAACAGGTAAGTAATTTCGTTTGCAGAAATGGTACGATTTTAAAAGAATATTTCAAATTTGCTAAAATAGACACTTAGAAGAAATTTCACAGAAAAGCAGACAATGGTTTCCTATGGGAGAAAAATGAGTTAGAGGTAAGTATAGTTGTGAGTACTTTTCAGGGTCAGGGCTGGGCACCAAGATCCAGCACTGGGAGCTCACCCAGGAACAGGTGAGTAAATTCGTTTTTGTCACTTGGCTGATTTTTGGTGAATTTTTACAGTTTTGAAAAGTTCACACTTAGAAGATTTTTGAAGAAAAAGCCAGTCAATGTTACCCTATGAGGAAAATGAAGTTAGCGGTTGAAGGGTAAGTACTCGACTGGCAGAGTTGAAATTCCGGGCATAGACTCAGGGGTCCCCCAGTGTCAGGTAGGTACAGTTGGTTCACCCTCAGCGGTTTCAGGACGGCCGGGTGCAGAGTGAGTTAGGCCCAATGTTATCCTATGAGGGATAGGGGGGCCTTGGTTGGTGGCTGCTGTCTGGCAAGCCACGCGTCTGTGGGAGCTGGGCTCCTGGTCACTTACTCAGGGCAAGTGGGGAAGTAAGTTAGTGTAGAGAGTGCACTGCCAGGGCCACTCGGGCGGCTGGGTGCAGGGTGCTTTTGAGCCTTCGGGCGCTCAATGAAAGTCAATGGGAATGTTCCGGTTTGGAAAAAGGCTGCAGGCTCGGGGACGAGGATGTTTCCGGTGCCACCACCACTTCGAGGGGTAAGTTGGGTAGTTGTAGGTTAGGTGGGTACCCCGGGATTGGGCACAGGGGGCCGCCGGGTGCAGGGGTGCCTTTTGACGTCGGGAATCTTACCCTCTGGTTGATCGCGGCTGGGGTGGCACTCGGTTCTGAGGCTGCAGGCTTCGTCCAGGATGTCGAGGGGGGTCCTTGGGTGCCGGACTCGGGGTCACAGTCGCCGTGGGGTCGTCCTCAGGGTCTTTGTCCACTCCGGCACTGGCCAGGCTTGGCTGGTGCAGAGTGTGTTGGGTCCGCGGTTCCGGGCTGCTGCCAGGAGTTAGGAATAGGTTTCTCGAGTAGAGCCTCTACTCATGGGAGTCCCAGGGAATCAGAGGTCAAAGGTAGCCAGGTCCTCCGGGGTTTTTGAGGTTGCTGGCCACAAGAGATGCCGCGCTGGAGCAGGAGCAGGTTCGAGGGTCGACAGGCCGGTAGGGCTGGGGCCAAAGCAGTTGGTGTCCTCCTCTTTTTAGCAGCTGCAGGGCAGGTCTTTTTTCTTCTTGCTCTTCTTGTAGGTTTCTATCTGGAATCTCCGGAAGGAAGGTTCAGGGGGCCCCTAAATACTAGATTTAGGGGCGTTACAGGTAGGTGAAGGCCAGGGACCAATGGGTCCTTGTCCTGGGGTGGGTACACCCCCTATCCTGCCTCTCTCCTGTGGGAGGAGGGCAGTAGCCTAATCCTGATAGGGTAGGGCCTCTTATCTTCAAGATGGCGAGAGCCCGGAGATGTGCTTCACCTCGCCTCCCCCACCTGAGGGGTGGGGTGGGCAGGCTGGCACATCCCCTGTCCTTGTATGGGGTTTCCGGCCAAGCTTCCTGCCAGAGTGGGGGGTTGCAGTGGCCTGGGGAAACTCCAACTGGCGGCATGCCTTTGAAGCTTCCCTTTGCTCATCCTGGGGGAGGAGATTTCTCACCTCACCCAGGATGTGCATTGTTGCAGGCCCGGGAGAGCAGGGGCTCTCCCACCCAGGGGTCCAGCAACGTGTCTGCTGTGTGGCAGCCTGGACAGCCTCAGAGCAGACGTGGATTGTAGGTTAGCTGTAAGGGGGCATCTCTAAGATGCCCTCTGGGGTGCTTAGTACATTAAATCCCACACTGGCATCAGTGTGGGTTTAATGTGCTGAGAAGTTTGATACCAAACTTCCCAGTCTTCAGTGTTGCCATTATGGTGCTGTGGAGTTCGTGTTTGACGAGCTCTCAGCACCATGTACTTGTAAAAGGCAGCACTGTACTTACAGTGCCCAGGAATGGACCTGGGTACTGTAGGGGCACAGGGCTCCTGCTCCTGTGCCCACACCATAGGCATAAGGCACCCAGCCAGAGGGGTGGCCGACATATGCCTTGGCAGTATAGGTAATGGGCATGGCACACAGAGATGTGTGCCATGTCGACTCTTTGTTTTGTCCTGCACCCAGACACTCAGCCTGCAAAGGCAGTGTGTGTGTGTAAGGGTACAGGGCCTCTAAGGGTGGCACAAGGAGTGCTGCAGCCCTTAGAGGCCTTCCCTGGTCACAAGGCCCTGGGTACCTAGGGTACCATTTACCAGGGGCTGACATGTGGCCAGGGTTTGCCAATTGGGAGTTTGTGTGTTTTAAGGAAGGAACATAGGCCCTGGGCACCTGATTGGCAGGAGCCCAGGGCACAACAAGGAAAAGTGCATCAGCTATTAGGCAAAAAAAAGGGGGGGTTACTGCAACAGAAACCCACTTTCTCACACAAGCCCCCCCCAGCCCAAAGGCCAGGAGACTTCTGCCAAAGCTGGGAGAGTCTACCTAGTCTTTCAGGCGAGGAAGAGTTGGGGAAGTGGTTTGAAAGTTGCAGGGCCTACTTTGCCTTACATCCTTCTGCCTAGGTCAATCCCTTTGGGGAGCTGGCCTGTCTTATTAGTTTCAGGACCTAACTCCCAAGGCTCCTCTCCTTGTCTTTTACTGTCCTGGTCCCATCTTTCTATTTTGGGTTTAGAGGTGTATACCTCGGTAGTTTCTAACTTAGCCAGGGCTAGGCCCAGCTTACCCACAGAGGCTACCCACAGCTTGAGCAACCCCACCATGACCAATAAGGTCAGGGGGCCTGACTTGCTATTTGGCAGGGGGTTAGGCCACCATGCCAAGGATAGGGCTGCCATGAAGGCTAACACCCAGCAGAGGCTGCTGACAGCTGTCAGTGCCCAGTACCATACCTTTAGCTCCTGACTGGCAAGTGAGGGGGCTATTTTATAGTTCTCTTTGGGTCCTGGCTGTTGGTCTGTTTGAGGATAGGGGGTCCCTACTCTTGGTAGGGAACACCCCTCCTCTACCCCTTGTTCTGCCACCTGAGGAGCCACTAATTCAGGCTGGACAGTTGCCTGACTAGTCAGGTCTTGCTGTTGGCTAGGGGGGGCTTTACCAGTGCCATTGTGGGAGTTTTCCCTTACTGGGATAGCATCTCCCTGGCTCTCTGGAACTGTGGCTAACAGTTGCCCACCTTTCCTACCCTGTTTCTTCTCACTCTTTTGGGACTCAGCTGCACTGACTGCAGGTTGAGCCCCCACAGGTTCTTTGGGCGAGGCCTGGCATTGGGCCAGCACCTCTCTTTGGCTCAGTTCCACATCTAAGTGATCATTCCCCAAGAGACAATCAAGGGGGAGGTTTTTACTGACTATCACTTTCCTCCATCTAAGGGACCCAGCTGTGGCTAGGGGCACTATAGCCACAGGCCTAACAGTGACTCCCCCTGGGACAGTTCTTACCCTTCTTGTTTCCCCTGAGACATATTGGTGTGGGAATACCAACCTGTCATGTACCACAGTGTGACTGGCACAGGTATCTCTCAGGGCAGTGGCTGGGATTCCATTCACCAGTAGGTGGTGGAAGTGTCTACTTCCTTCTGGGATCTCCAGCTTGCTTCTTGGGCCCATTCCCCAGTTGAAAGCTAGGAGGACTTCCTCATCTGAGGACCCTCCCTCCCAAGCTACACTGGCAACCCCTGGGGCTACACTAGTCACCCCTGGAGCTGTACTGGGAACCTTATTTTTAGGACAGCTAGAGTCCTGGGTGTGGTGTCCAGCCTTCTGACAGTTGAAACACCATATTCTGTTGGGATCCCAATTCTTACCTTGGTACCCTGGTTTAGTTTGTGAGGTGTCTTTGGGCCCACCCTCCTGGTCAGGTTTTTGGGGGGCTACCTGGGACTCCTTTCTTTTATCCACAAGGGGTTCACTCTCTTTCTTCTGGGGAGGTTTTGGGACCCCTTGGTTCTGGTCCCTCCCAGTGAACGTCCTAGTCACCCTAGTCTTGACCCAGTGGTCTGCTCTTTTTCCCAATTCTTGGGGGGATTTTAGACCTAGGTCTACCAAATGCTGATGCAACTTTTCATTTGTGCAGTTACTCAAAATATGTTCCTTCATGAATAAATTGTACAATCCAGTAAAATCCTGCACACCATGTCCAGCTAACCAACCATCCAGTGTCTTCACTGAGAAATCTACAAAATCAATCCAGGACTGGGTCTGGGTTTTGTGAGCCCCCCTGAATCTAATTCTATACTCCTCAGTGGTGAATCCAAATCCCTCAATCAGAGCTTTCTTCATGAGGTCATAGGATCCTGCTTCTGGCCCAGAGAGAGTCAGAAGCCTGTCCCTGCAGTTACCAGAGAACAGTTCCCACAGGAGTGCCCCCCAGAGAGGTTTCTTTACTTTCCTGATATCACAAGCCCTCTCAAAGGCTGTGAACCATTTGGTGATATCATCACCTTCCTCAAATTTAGGGACAATCCCTTTGGGGATTTTAAGGTCAGAAGTTTCCTCCCTATCCTTGTTTTTATTATTGCTGCCACCATTGATGGGTGCTAAACCCATCTCTCTCCTTTCCTTTTCTAGAGCCAGGAGCCTGGACTCTAGATCTATTCTTTTGGCCAGCCTCATAAGGCTGTCCTCTTCACTGGGGGGACCCCCAGTGTTGTCTCTGGGACCAGAGCCACCTGTGTGGTCTCTAGGTGCCCAGATGCTATGTCTTGAGTTGGAGGGTATGGGTGCCATCTCCACCCTAGGGAATAGTATGGGGAGGTTGCTGTCCTCCTCCCCTGTTTCCCTTTCCTCATCTGACTGGCCATCACCATGTTCAGATGGGTGGTCTTTAGCATACTCAGCCAGGAGCTCCTGGAGCCCTTGTTTGGTTGGATGCTGACCCATTTGTAAATTTTTGAGTTTACATAAGGACCTCAATTCCTTGAAAGACAAGTGTAAGTAAGGTGTGAGGTCGAGCTCCTCCACCAGGTCCATGTTATTATTATCACTAATAGCTGGGTTTGTTTGAGACATTCTAACCTGACAGTTCTAACCCTCTACCCTGACTATAGTGACTTTTATTTTTCTAAAATTCTAATGGGACTTAAGCAAGGCCCTAGCAAGACTTTTAGTAATTTTGGAAAAACCAATCAGAATTCTAAAGGCAATTTTTAAGAGTTCTGTCGTGTGATCAGATGGTAACCAAGTAGTCCAACAAATGCAAGTTTGTATCCCACCGCTGATCCACCAATGTGAGAAAGTGGCTCTGTATATACTGTTCCCTAATAGGTACAGGGTGTACAGAGTCCACAGTCCCCCAGAGGCTGATAGAGGTCAAAGTTAGGTATGACCTTACTCTCAAAAGTGGTAGCTTGGTCGAGCAGTAAGGCAGTACCAGAGGACAGTGTAAAGCATTTATTGTACACACTCAGTCAGCAAATGGTTTCACACACTCAATAACTGAACTCTAGGCCAATGATTTGTATATATAAAATATATGCTTGTTTTATTTTTAGAACCACAAAGGGGGTAAAAATATACTTTCTCAGAATGAGAGGTTGAATATAAATACTTTTGTTTCAAGCAATAAATTTGTGTAAACAGTCACAGTTGGTTGCAATAAACAATCCTATTTCCTAAACATAACAATGCATTGAGCTCAATGGTAAATTCAGGTTATTTGTAATAAATTACTTTTCAGATTACTTTTGGAATTCCAGGTCTGGATCCTAGAACCAGCCTGGGGTCAGTATTCAGAATCAAGTGATGAAAGTCGACTTAATAACTGTAATGATTTTTAAATAATATTTAGCTATTTCAAAAGTTAGCACTTAGAAAATATTTCACAGAAAACATTCAATGGATCTCTATGGCAAGAAATTCAAATTGCAGGTAGAGTACTTTATCGTTACTTTAGTAATCCAGGACTGGGTGCCTAGACCCAGGACTGGGGTCCTTATCAAAAACAGGTAAGTAATTTCGTTTGCAGAAATGGTACGATTTTAAAAGAATATTTCAAATTTGCAAAAATAGACACTTAGAAGAAATTTCACAGAAAAGCAGACAATGGTTTCCTATGGGAGAAAAATGAGTTAGAGGTAAGTATAGTTGTGAGTACTTTTCAGGGTCAGGGCTGGGCACCAAGATCCAGCACTGGGAGCTCACCCAGGAACAGGTGAGTAAATTCGTTTTTGTCACTTGGCTGATTTTTGGTGAATTTTTACAGTTTTGAAAAGTTCACACTTAGAAGATTTTTGAAGAAAAAGCCAGTCAATGTTACCCTATGAGGAAAATGAAGTTAGCGGTTGAAGGGTAAGTACTCGACTGGCAGAGTTGAAATTCCGGGCATAGACTCAGGGGTCCCCCAGTGTCAGGTAGGTACAGTTGGTTCACCCTCAGCGGTTTCAGGACGGCCGGGTGCAGAGTGAGTTAGGCCCAATGTTATCCTATGAGGGATAGGGGGGCCTTGGTTGGTGGCTGCTGTCTGGCAAGCCACGCGTCTGTGGGAGCTGGGCTCCTGGTCACTTACTCAGGGCAAGTGGGGAAGTAAGTTAGTGTAGAGAGTGCACTGCCAGGGCCACTCGGGCGGCTGGGTGCAGGGTGCTTTTGAGCCTTCGGGCGCTCAATGAAAGTCAATGGGAATGTTCCGGTTTGGAAAAAGGCTGCAGGCTCGGGGACGAGGATGTTTCCGGTGCCACCACCACTTCGAGGGGTAAGTTGGGTAGTTGTAGGTTAGGTGGGTACCCCGGGATTGGGCACAGGGGGCCGCAGGGCGCCGGGTGCAGGGGTGCCTTTTGACGTCGGGAATCTTACCCTCTGGTTGATCGCGGCTGGGGTGGCACTCGGTTCTGAGGCTGCAGGCTTCGTCCAGGATGTCGAGGGGGGTCCTTGGGTGCCGGACTCGGGGTCACAGTCGCCGTGGGGTCGTCCTCAGGGTCTTTGTCCACTCCGGCACTGGCCAGGCTTGGCTGGTGCAGAGTGTGTTGGGTCCGCGGTTCCGGGCTGCTGCCAGGAGTTAGGAATAGGTTTCTCGAGTAGAGCCTCTACTCATGGGAGTCCCAGGGAATCAGAGGTCAAAGGTAGCCAGGTCCTCCGGGGTTTTTGAGGTTGCTGGCCACAAGAGATGCCGCGCTGGAGCAGGAGCAGGTTCGAGGGTCGACAGGCCGGTAGGGCTGGGGCCAAAGCAGTTGGTGTCCTCCTCTTTTTAGCAGCTGCAGGGCAGGTCTTTTTTCTTCTTGCTCTTCTTGTAGGTTTCTATCTGGAATCTCCGGAAGGAAGGTTCAGGGGGCCCCTAAATACTAGATTTAGGGGCGTTACAGGTAGGTGAAGGCCAGGGACCAATGGGTCCTTGTCCTGGGGTGGGTACACCCCCTATCCTGCCTCTCTCCTGTGGGAGGAGGGCAGTAGCCTAATCCTGATAGGGTAGGGCCTCTTATCTTCAAGATGGCGAGAGCCCGGAGATGTGCTTCACCTCGCCTCCCCCACCTGAGGGGTGGGGTGGGCAGGCTGGCACATCCCCTGTCCTTGTATGGGGTTTCCGGCCAAGCTTCCTGCCAGAGTGGGGGGTTGCAGTGGCCTGGGGAAACTCCAACTGGCGGCATGCCTTTGAAGCTTCCCTTTGCTCATCCTGGGGGAGGAGATTTCTCACCTCACCCAGGATGTGCATTGTTGCAGGCCCGGGAGAGCAGGGGCTCTCCCACCCAGGGGTCCAGCAACGTGTCTGCTGTGTGGCAGCCTGGACAGCCTCAGAGCAGACGTGGATTGTAGGTTAGCTGTAAGGGGGCATCTCTAAGATGCCCTCTGGGGTGCTTAGTACATTAAATCCCACACTGGCATCAGTGTGGGTTTAATGTGCTGAGAAGTTTGATACCAAACTTCCCAGTCTTCAGTGTTGCCATTATGGTGCTGTGGAGTTCGTGTTTGACGAGCTCTCAGCACCATGTACTTGTAAAAGGCAGCACTGTACTTACAGTGCCCAGGAATGGACCTGGGTACTGTAGGGGCACAGGGCTCCTGCTCCTGTGCCCACACCATAGGCATAAGGCACCCAGCCAGAGGGGTGGCCGACATATGCCTTGGCAGTATAGGTAATGGGCATGGCACACAGAGATGTGTGCCATGTCGACTCTTTGTTTTGTCCTGCACCCAGACACTCAGCCTGCAAAGGCAGTGTGTGTGTGTAAGGGTACAGGGCCTCTAAGGGTGGCACAAGGAGTGCTGCAGCCCTTAGAGGCCTTCCCTGGTCACAAGGCCCTGGGTACCTAGGGTACCATTTACCAGGGGCTGACATGTGGCCAGGGTTTGCCAATTGGGAGTTTGTGTGTTTTAAGGAAGGAACATAGGCCCTGGGCACCTGATTGGCAGGAGCCCAGGGCACAACAAGGAAAAGTGCATCAGCTATTAGGCAAAAAAAAGGGGGGGTTACTGCAACAGAAACCCACTTTCTCACAGGATCTGCCACATCTCAGTTGTACCTAGAAGATCGAGGTTCGGATGTGCAACAGGTAGCACAGCAAGATACTGACACCCCAGGGCAGATCCCTACATTGGATTTACTGTATACTACCCTGAAGCAGATGCAGGGGGAGGCTACATCAGAGATTCGGAGGGCTAAACAGGCGACTAAAAAGATCCAGGGGTCATTAAGGAAAGTGAATAAGCTTTACGACGATATTGCTGGTAGAGTTTCACAGGTGGAGGAGAGGACGATGAAGCTTGAGGACGACTTTAGCAAATGGGAGGCATTTAAGGAGGCACAAGTGAAAGCAACACAGGATGTGCAGTGGAAGATCGAAGATTTAGAAAATCGCCAAAGGTGGAACAATATTAGACTGTTGGGTGTGGCAGAAGGGTCAGAAGGGCAGGACGTCCGGGCTTTTGTTATTAACCTACTTAGGGGGGCCTTCCCGGAAATGACAGCATGGAAATGGGAAATTGAAGTACAGCGGGTGCATCGATTCCCCCTGGTTCAAAAGAAAAGGAATTTCCCCTCTCAGGGCGATAGACCAAGAGCCATACTGGTATATGTCGGGAATTACCTTCTCAGACAAGAAATCATGGCCAAAGCAAAACCCGAAGCCAAGCGCACGTTTGAGGGCACAACATTTTTTGCCCGCCCAGACTTTTGTCACGTTACGGTGGAGAGAAGATGGCGGCTGAGACAGCTGATTCCCGCTTTCCAGAATCTGGGCTGTGAGGCTTTTTTACTATTTCCATCTCGCCTTAAAGTTTTAGACAATGGACAAGTCAAGATGTTTTTTTCTGAAATAAAAGCTCAAACGTATCTGACAGAGCTAAGGGAGAGAAAGGGAGCTTAGGAATATAAAGGAGTATAGAGGTCCTAGGGGTGTATTAGGATAATACAAGGTAATATAAGCTGGCGTGCAGATTTAGGATAGCTTCTTAAGTTAAAGCACCACCGGGTTTTTGGGCGGTTATGATAAGGGGCACTGGGTATTGTATTGTTGGTATTAAAAGCATTAAAAAAAAAAAGCTTAATAGATGGGGTTGTAACTGGGGGGGGGGGGGAGGGGGAGCGACTCCTGCGGGCACACAGCTGTCACATATAGGTCATGCCTGACCTATTTGCCTGTAGGGGGGGGGTGGGAGACCTCAAGGGGAGGGGGGCTGGGAGGGGGGGGGGTGGACACGGGCACAGGGCATACTACAGTTAGGTATTTTACGAACTACAGAGAGGCTACATATTGGTCTGCACAAAAAATAAAAGGGGATGAGATGGACTTTGAATGACAAGAAAAGAAAAGTACCACTTTGATATCTGTAATGCTGGATAACTGGAGAGGATTGGCATTAGATGTGTTTTAATGTATACACGGATAGTTACACTTAATGTGTGTGGCTTAAATGATCATCTCAAGAGGCAACGAGTAGCGACACTACTGAGAGCAACTAGGGCAGATTTTATTTGTCTGCAGGAGACACATATTGAAGGAACGAAAAGTTTTCTATTGGAACAATTGGGGTTTTATCTCCTTGCTTATTCAAAACAGGGGGGTAAGACTAGAGGGGTGGCTATATTAACTAGATTGAAGGACGTGATAGTTAGAAAAAAATTGGAGGATCAGTGGGGCAGATGGGCATTAATAGAGTGCTCTATAGCTGGAGATTGGGTCACTATGGGATCTATATATGGTTCTACTGAAGATGATCCAGAGATTTTCACTTTTTTAGATCTGGAATTGGCTACATGGGCTCCATATGTTATTCTTTGTGGGGATTTTAACATCAATGGAGTAGGAGGCCTGGGCCTAGATCATGTTGGGAGATATCAGGGTCGAAAGAAGCGAGTGTGCCGTGCAATCTCAAGCTTAGCAAGGAATAACGCGCTAGTAGATGCTTGGGCAAGGTTGAAGCCCACTGACTCTGGGTTTACTTATTTTTCTGCCCCTCATAAGGTTAGCGTTAGGCTGGACTACTTCTTAGTTTCTAACCGTTTGCTCATAAATGCCCAGATCGAAAAATTACCTCGCGTCCTTTCTGATCATAACCCCTTGGTTTTTTCCTTAGATACTACAAAACAATTTAAGAATGAATTGATATGGACTTTTGAGCGGGGGTTATTAAAGAATGAAGATTATGTATGCCATATGAAAGACTGGATTAAACAGTACTGGGAAATTAATAGAGGTAGTACATCTTCGGGAATCTCTTGGGATGCTTTTAAGGCAGGCATCAGAGGTGAAACGCTAAGTTTTAGTCTATTTAGACAGAGACAGGAGCAGTTAAGAGCTTCAGAATTAAGTAAGGCTTTGATGGAAGCCGAAGACAAGCTGGCTTCACTGTCGGTAATTGGTGCTCCTTTGGATTAGGCATTAATTGAAGTTACTAGAGCAAAAGTAAGAGTAGAAGAAAGTATATCCAGTAAGGTGGCTGCTACATATTTAGTAAAAAGGGAACAATCGTATGAGCTTGGTGAACGGGTGGGCCACATCCTAGCAGTGCGCGCTAGGCAAAAAACAGCTTTAGGTGAAGTTAAAGGGGTTTTTGATGGTCTTGGGCAATTACGTACGGACCCGGAGGGAATTCGCGAGGTTTTTAGACAGTTTTATGTTTCACTATATGTTGAGGAACACCCAAAGGATCCCTCAGAAATTCACTCTTATCTTACTGATATTCCTGCCCCATCTCTATCACAAGAGAGTGTAGAAGCTTTAGAGGCGCCTCTGAGGGCAGAAGAGATATCTACTGCTTTAACAAGCTTAGCGTCAGGTAAGGCAGCTGGGCCTGATCAAATCCCGATGGAATTTTACAAAACTTTTCGGGATGAGATCTTTTTGGACTTATGCACTACTTTACAACAGGTTCAGTTAGGGGTATCTGTTCCTAGTACTTGGGCAGGAGCAGACATTGTAGTAATTTAAAAAAAGGGAAAGCCAACCACAGAACCGGGGTCTAGTAGGCCGATCACGTTGATGAACGCGGATGCCAAAATATTTTCTAAAATTTTGGCTACCAGGTTATCAAAGGTCATAGATACCTTGGTTAGTACCACCCAACATGGATTTATTCTAGGAAGAGGCACAACACAGCATATCCGCAGAGTTATTACTCTATTTGATGCTACAGAGGTCGCAGGAGGCCCGATGGCAGCTATGTTACTGGATGCCGAAAAAGCATTCGATCGGGTCTCCTGGGAGTATCTCTGGTCAACATTGAGATGGTCTGGATGTGGAGAGGGATTTATAAAAGCCATCCAGGCCTTATATTTAGCTCCTACAGCTCGAATTAGGGTGAATGCCGGTCATACAAGGCCCCTACAGATTAAACGAGGTACGAGACAGGGCTGTCCATGTTCGCCACTTCTGTTTGCACTATATATAGATCCCTTTTTACGTAAATTAGAGGCGAACAATAGGATTCCCCCTATAAAAAGTCTAGGCATAGATTGTAAAATTCTGGCCTACGCCGACGACGTGGCAATTCTTACTTCGGCGCCCACTGAGGCTATAAGAGAGGTTGAGAGGGAAGCCCTAAGTTTTGGCCAGGTCTCTGGATATGCTCTGAATGGGCCCAAGACGCAGATAATTAAAAACGACAGCACATATTGCCTGGACTCTCGAGTAGTGGAATTTGGAGTCTATTTAGGGGTTATTATCTCGGCGGATTTGAATAAGGTAGTGGAAAGGAATATAGACCCAATAATACAGAAAGCAAAAAATGATATGGATAGATTGCATAATCTTCATCTCTCTATAGTTGGACGCACGAATATCATTAAAATTATATTTTTGCCAAAATTCCTCTACCTTTTTAGATCAATCCCACTTATATTTGAGGAAAAATGGTTTATTATAATAGAGCAGATGGTAAATAGATTCCTATGGGCACAAGGTAAGACAAGAAGGGCTTTACGTTATATGGCACTCCCTAGAGACAGGGGAGGATGGGCTGTGCCTGATTTGAAAATGTATTACTGGGCAGCAGCCTTACAGTATATGTCCGGACTTTTAGGTGGCGGCGGCACCGTGTCAGAGGATATTTCTGGTTCTATATCTATTTACTCGTTATTACTGGGAGAAGAAGCAGAGAATGCATTTCTGAAGTACACTGATCCAAGTTATTTCAAGAGAACAACATTTAAGACACTGATAGCTGCTCATAAGATAAGGCTATCCTTCAAGAAAAGATATGGATTAGGGAGGTTTAACGCATACACTCAATTGTATAGGAACCATACTCTCCCAGGGGACATTTTCAGATCCGGTTTTTGCAGATTGGGGGGGTCAAGGTATAACGAAGGTAGGGGATTTAATGGGCATAAATGGAATACGCCAGTTTTCTGATATTCAAACGGCTCATGGGGTGGAGTCTAGAAGCTTTTTCAAATACTTACAAGTCAGGAGCTTCTTAAAAACCAAGAAGGGTGGGCCTGCCGGGTTTGGGAAAAATGCAATTATGGAAATCATCCGGGGCAGGGTGAGCTGTACGATTAAAAGACTTTATGCTGAATTTATGGCGGGTAAAGAAGATGACCTTGTGAAATATCAAAACAAGTGGGCCGAGAAACTTGGAGTGGGCCAGGAGTGCTTTTTACTCTCATTAGAACTAGCGCAGAAAGCTCTCTGCTCAGCGGCACTTCAGGCTCAGCACTACAAAACAATCTACTCACTATACTATACACCAGCCAGGATTGCGCAGTGGGGAGGGTCGACCGGTATCACCTGCTCCAGGTGTGATAGTTTTGAGGCGGATCTAATACATGTCTTTGCTACCTGCCCTCATCCATCTCCGCTCCATAGGGCTATAGAAGTATTTTTAGGGAGATTACTGGGAAGCAAGGTCACCCTTACCCCACCGATAATATTGTTGGGGATAGATAGTGATGGCACAGAGGACCCAACATGCTTCTTTATGTTTCTGGCTATGGCTGTCCTGCGAATTTGTATTGCCTCGGCCTGGCTGGAACGACCCCCACCTACGTTTCATCAATGGCTGGCTAGACTGCTTTCAGTCTATAACCTTGAGAAGGAGATATACGCAAGGAAGGGCAAAAGGGGAAGAAAGCTAGGATTACAAATTTGGGACCCCATTATTAAGTGGAAGGAAAATTAGAAACTACGGGTACGGTATTGCCTAAATTATTGTTTTGCTTTGTTTTTGCTCTCTCGGTTCATTGTTTAATGATTTGTATGTTAAATCCGCTTGGAATAATTGTATGTCCAGTCAAAGTTATCATTATATAATTGCTTTTAGTTTTAAACCGAATCTATGTAGTACTCTGTCTTATGATTCCTATGATGACCATGCTCTGTAAAAAAGGGGAAAAAATGCAATAAAAAAATATAAAAAAAAAAAAAAAAAAAAAAAGTATCAATGACAGCAACAATATAGCATATGATAAGTTTGCACAAATTTGAATCTTCAAATCACTGTACTTGCTCAAAGACTAGTAAGGCTGGTAAGGAATCCTTAGGAAAATATGGTATCCACCAGAAGGAAAATGCTACTTACCCATATGCATCTGTTCTTGGCATGCAGAGCTGCAGATTCACACACTGTGCATAGATCGGCATCTGGTGTTGGGTCCGGATGTTTGCACTTTGTTGTTGTCTTGGAAGAAGTCTTTGGAAGTCACGAGATAGGTGACTCCTCCTTTGGAAAATAGCGTGCATGGGCATCGACTCCATCGTCAGATTGTTTTTTCACCAAGAAGGGAAATGATCGAGTTTTGTGAGAAACAGAAATAGATGCCCATGTATGTTGTATCTAATTAAGATAATACTGGAACAGAAATAGGTAGCCGGGGAGGTGGGTGGGCGTGTGTGAATCTGCAGCTCTACATGCCAAGAACAGATGCATACTGGTAAGTAGCATTTTCCGTTCGAGGCATATTAGCTGCAGATCACACACTGTGCATAGATTGCATAGCAGTACTCCTCCTTAGCAGCGACTACCAGTATCTGTTGCAGTAGTTTGAAATAGCGTTTTGAGTACAGCTTGGCCCACACTAGCTTGTTGTTTTGCCTGCACATCTACACAATAGTGTTTTGTGAATGTGTGCGGTGTAAACCATGTAGCTGCTTTGCAGATGTAATCTAAGGGAATGTTCCCTAAAAATGCTATTGAAGCCCCTATTTTTCAGGTATAGTGGGCTTTAGGGGAATAGACAGTGTACGTTATGCTTTGTGATAGCAAATTTGTATACATTTGACAATCCACCTTGCAATCCCAGACTTTGATATGGGATTGCCTTTATGTGGTGGTGAGAAGGATACAAAGAGTTGTTTTGCGAAAAGGTTTTGTTCTGACAATATAGTAAAGGAGTGCTCTTTTCACGTCTAGTGTATGAAGATCTCTTTCTGCTACTGTTTTTGGATTGCGAGAAGAACACTGGCAACTCAACAGATTAGTTGAGATGGAAGGGAGAAATAACTTTAGGAAGGAATTTGGGATTTGTCCTGAGAACCACTTTGTTATGATGGAGTTGTACAAATGGTTCTTGAATAGTTAGTGCCTGTAGCTCACTGACTCTTCTAAGAGATTTAATGGCCACAAGGAAAGCGACTTTCCATGTAAGAAATTGCAGCTTGCATTTATGCAGAGGTTTGAATGGAGGACCCATTAATCTTGTGAGGACGATGTTTAGATTCAACACTGGGGAGGGTGGTACCCTGGGATGAATTATTCTTTTGAGGCCTTCCATAAATGCTTTGATAGCAGGCACCTTGAACAATGACAGATGATATCTATTTTGTAGGTAAGCTGCAATGGCAGCGAGATGTAATCTAATTGATGTGTATGCTAGATTACATGTTTGAAGATGCAGCAGGTAACATATGATGTGCTGAGTGGAGGCATCTAGAGGATTGATGTTGTTATTGTTACAGTATATAACAAATCTTTTCCACTTGGCTGCATAGCAGGCTCTAGTGGTGGGGAGCCTAGCCTCTTTGATAACGTTCATACAATCAGGTGGAAGATTGAGATAACCAAACTCTAGGACTTCAGGAGCCAGATCGCCAGGTTGAGCAGTGCTGGATCTGGGTGTCTGATCTCTCCATGATTCTGTGTTAAGAGCTGTGGGAAGAGCTGTAGTTTTGGTGCGGACTACTGATTGTTCCAGCCATGTTGTGTACCACGGTTGTCTGGCCCATGCTGGAGCAACTAGGATCAGTGTTAGTGACTGTTGTTGCAGCTTGCGCACCACTAATGGAATGAGTGGTAGAGGTGGAAAAGCGTACGAAAATCTGGCTGACCAATTCATCCATATCGCATTGCCTTTGGGCAATGGGTGTGGATATCTGGCGGCGAAGCTTGGGCATTTTGTGTTGTAGTGTGTGGCGAAGAGATCTATCTCTGGCTGCCCCCACATTTGGAAAAACGGTTTAAGAACTTGTGGATGAAATTCCCACTCGTGAATCTGTTGTGTCTGCCGACTTAACAGATCTGCCATGTGATTTTGAATTCCCGGGAGATGTTGGGCTAAAAGGAATATGTTTTGAGGAATAGCCCACCTCCATATGCTCTGTGCCAGTTGAGAGAGCTGCAGCGAGAGTAACCCACCCCCGTTTTTGTAAATAGTACATTGCTGTCATTTTGTCCGTGCGGACTAAGACAGCTTTGCCTGATATCTGTTTCTGGAATTATTTTAATGCCAGAAAGATTGCTAGTAACTCCAAATGGTTGATGTGGAGTTGCTAGTAACTCCAAATGGTTGATGTGGAGTAGCCTTTGCTGAGGTGTCCATGTGCCCTGTATGGTGTGATGAAGTAGATGAGCTCCCCAGCTGGTGAGCGATGAGTCTGCTGTTAGCACAATCTGTGGAACTGGCTCTGGGAACGGTCGCCCTTTGGAAAGGTTTTGGGTGTTCCACCACTGCAGAGAGCAATGTGTGCGGCCGTCCACCAACACCAGATCTGATAGCTGACCTTGAGCTTGGTTTCACTGACATGCTAAGCATTCCTGTAAGGGGCGCATCTGGAGTCTTGCATGAGGTACTATGAATATGCAAGAGGTCATCATCCCTATGAGTTGCATGAACACTCGAGCTGGAAGTGAGTGTTGCGGCTGGAATTTTGTTATAAGGACTTGCATGCTTGCTATCCTGGCTGGACTGGGATATGCAATGATTTTTTAGGCGTTTATTGTGGCACCCAGATATTGTTGGATGTGGGATGGTTGGAGGTGAGACTTTGTGAGGTTTATGGTAAACCCCAAGTCGTGAAGTAGCTGGAATGTGGCGTGTGTGTGATTTACACACTGGGTATGTGACTTGGCTTTTATGAGCCACACGTCAAAATATGGGAAGACGTGAATTTGTTGTCTTCTTAAGTGGGCTGCTACCACTGCCAGACATTTTGTGAAGACTCTGGGTGCTGTGGTGACTCCGAATGGGAGAGCCTTGAACTGGTAATGCTGACCGTCCACCACAAACCAAAGATATTTCCTGTGAGCAGGGTGGATGGGAATGTGGAAGTAGGCGTCCTTGAGAGAAGGAAGTTGCCCTGTTTGAGTAGAGGGAGGACCTGTTGAAGGTTTGATTGAATGTAGAGGTTTAATGGTCTGAGGTCCAAAATGGGTCTCAGTGTTCCGGCCTTCTTTGGAATGAGGAAGTACAGGGAGTAAAACCCTGTGTTTTGGTGATGAAAGAGAACTGGTTCTATTGCATGTTTTTGTAGGAAGGAAAGCACCTCTTATTTTAAAAGCGTTACAGGCTCTGCTGACATTGGACGCTGTTTGGGTGGTATGTTTGGGGGAGTTGAAGTGAGCTCTAGGCAATAACCTGATTGGATGATTTGTCTCACCCACTTGTCCGTGGTAATGTTGTTCCAGACAGGTAGGAACTGTAGCAATCTTCCCCCGACCGGAGTAGAGTGGTCCGGGGGGAGTGGAGGGAAGTCATTGTTTAGGGGTGGAGGCGGTGCGAGTATTGGTAGCTTTGCCTCTACCCTTGTTGTTATTGCCCCTGTAGCCTCCTTTGTAATAGCCTCTGTTAGATGAGGTCTGGGTGGGACTCTTGAGGTGCCCTAGAGGCGCCCCTATACGAGGAGCAACGAAAGGAGCTTCTGGGAGCTTGCGATTGCAAAGCTCCCATTGATTTGGCAGTGTCAGTATCCTTCTTCATCTTCTCCAAAGATGAATCTACAGTGGGCCCAAATAAGTGTTCCTGGTCAATTGGTTGATTTAATATGGTAGTTTGAACCTCAGGTTTGAAGCCCGAAATACGTAGCCACGCATGTCTGTGTAAAAGGACACTGATATTAATAGCTCGGAATGCTGTGTCCGCAGCATCCAGAGCACAACGAATGGAGGTATTAGTTATGAGCTTGCCTTCCTGGATGAGATCATTGGCTCATGTTTTATATTGGTCTGGAAGGTGATGTAGTAGGGTCTCTAGCTCGTTGTAGTGTGCCCTATCATATCTAGCGAGCAAAGCCTGTGTGTTAGCAATTCTCCATATGTTGGTTGCTTGAGACGCTGTTCTTTTACCAGATGCGTCCAGCAGTTTTGACTCCTTATCTGGAGGTGGAGCATCTCCTGTGGTTTGGGAGTTAGCCCTTTTCCTGGCGTTGGAGACCACTAAGGAATCCAAGGGTACCTGCCCTTTAATATAAACAGGGTCAGCTGGGGCAGACTTGTACTTCTTTTCTACCCTGGGGTTAATGACTCTGGCCCTTACAGGATCCTTAAACACTTCAGGAGCGTGTTTGATTACCCCTTTTAACATTGGGAGAATGGAAGTGGGCCTTTGGGATGGTGCAAAAGTGTCCATGAGGAAAATCTTCTACAGGGTCTGTGTGTAAGTTCACCCCGTGGTATTCTGCTGCTCTGTGTATGAGCTGAGTGAATTCTATAGTGTCCTCCGGAGGGGATGGTCTAGTTGGGTAGATATCATCCTGTGGTGTGTCTGGGACCTCTGGTGTGTCATAATCCTCCCATGGGTCTTTTGGGGTACCAGGAGGACTAGGTTCCCCTAAAGGTTGATCATCCTCTTCCTCTTCGGAGGTGTTGTCATCATGCTGAGATGGAGGAAATGGTGAGGTCAGTGACGATGAGATAGGAGAGTGGTGTGGGGGAGGAGGTGGAGAAGGAATCCTTAAAGGAGAAGTTGCAATGTCTCTCTTCTTTAAAGGAGGTGGAGTGGGTACAGGTTTGTCCATTTTCCTTTTCTTGGAAGGAGTAAGTATAAGTTGACCTGTCTTGGGGTCTTTTTGAAGAGTTTTTTGGGTTGGATCAGGTCGAAAAAGCTTCTCCTCTGGAGTCTGTTGTTTCGGTGCCAATTTTTGCGGGTCCGATTGTTTGTGTAGCAGAGGTTTTGGAGTGGTTTTGTGCTCCTTAGGTCTGGAATCAGGAGTTTTCCTGGGTTCTGGTAGGGTCTTCGCACCGGTTGTTTGTTCGGTTCCGATGGTCTTTGGAACCGGGTGTATACTTGGTTCCGACGATTTTTTCGGAGTCTGGATGTCCGTACCAGTGGATTTCGGCGCCGAAGGTGTCGATGTGGAGCTAGGCGTTGGCGCGGAGGAAGGTAGTTGTTTCTTTTTTGGTGCCGGGAATGGAGTTTCGGCAACAACGGCAGGCTGGCTCGATCCCGAGTGGCCTTGTGTATCGACTTCTTTGCCGAGCCCAAAGGCGGGGAGTGAGAAGTTTTGTCCCGGTGTGCACCGAGGCCCGAAGGTGAAGGTGTGACCAAAACCTTTTTGGGAATGGGTGGTGGGGAGGGGTCAACGTCAGTACTTACGACCCGCTTACGGCTTCAGAGGAGCTGATGTTGCCCTCTTGGATCTGATCCTGCACGTTGATGCCTTCCTGGAAGATGTTGTCCGGAATCGATGTCGGTGATCGAGCTCGACAATTCCGAATTGTCTTCTTGGAGCGGAAAGAGGCACAAGCTAGACAGTCTTTGGCCCCGTGCTCGGGTGAAAGGCAGAGGTTACACACCTCATGAAGATCGGCGTGTGGAAACTTGGATCCACATTTAGGACACTTTTTGAAGGGAGTCCTTTCCATGAGCCAAAGGCCTAATGGCGCAGGTAGGCCCGAAGGCCTGCGTCGACGACCGGAATTGAAGAATCCAAGTTTGAAGAGATGCGCGTCAAATGGGAACGCGATCGAAACAATACCAAAGTATGGGTGAAGGATTTTGCGTCGAAAAGATGATCGGTAACGACACCGAACTGGAGCGTGATCAACACATCCGAGCCCAATGGTCTAAAAAAACAATCTGACGATAGAGTCGATGCCTATGCGCACTATTGTCCAAAGGAGGAGTCACCCATCTCGTGACTTCCAAAGACTTCTTCCTGGACAACAACAAAGTGCAAACATCCGGGCCCAACACCAGATGGCGATCTATGCACAGTGTGTGATCTGCAGCTCATATGCCTCGAACAATAATATTACTTACCCTGTAGGCATTTGTTTGTAATGTGTAGTACTGTAGATTCACATACTTGGCATACTCCTGCCATCTAGTCTTGCGCTTGGACATTAGAAATAGTTTTCCTTCAAAGAAGCTTTGAGTCACTGGGTACTGTGTGACTCCTTAGTCTACAATGCGCTTGGGGACCAACTCTACTTTTAGATTGTTGTTTTTCGCACATCATGTGAAAGGTGAGGGTAGAGGAAAAGGGAGTGTATGTTCTCTGAGCATTGTAATTAGTTATTCAATGTATATGGAATTAAAAGAACATGTTCAATCACCTGCAGCATATGAGAAGGAGGTGGTGGTGTATTTAATTCTACAGCAGTACATGCTACAAACAGATGCTTACTGAGTAAGAAACATTTTCCGTTCAGAGCACGTGTAGCTATAGATACACAAGCTTTACATAGACTTTAAAGCAGTTTCTGCACAGCAGTGGCTAGCATGCAGATATTTGAAACAAAGTCTTTAGCACAGTTTGATAATCACAGCTTGTCGTTGAGCGAATATGTCCATGCATTAATGCTTTGTGAGCATGTGTTGTGTTGACCAACTTGTTGTCTAGCAGCTATCCGCTAATGGAATGTTGCCTTGTATATTTAAAGTGTGCTCTAGGAGATGGTGGGAGCACACATTTAACCTTGGCATAACAAGTCATAGAACAATCCACCTTGCAACGTCTGATTTAGAAATTGTGTGACCCTTGTATGGGTCAGCACAAGCAACCCAAAGTTGGTTAGTCTTACAGAAAAGCTTAGTCCTGTTAAAATAGTACATTAGTGCCCATTTTACATCTAGCATGCGTAACGGTGTCTTTAGCAACAGTATCAGGATGTAGGGGGAAAAACGGAAGCTCAACAGTCTGTGTGAAATGGAAAAGTGAGATTTCTTTAGGTAAGAATGTAGGATTGTTTTTAAGGACTACCCTGTCTTTGTGTACCTGAATGAATGGGTCCTGAATAGTCAGTGTTTTTAACCTGCTACACCGCCTGAAGGAACTTATAGCTACAAAAAAAGTAATCTTCCATGAAAGGTAATGTAATTTGCATGAATAGAGAGGCTCAAAAGGTGGTCCCATAAGCCTAGTAAGAGCTATATTGAGGTTCCAAACCAGTAATTGAGGTGTTATTGGGTGCATCAAGCTTTTAAAACTTTCCAGAATACCTTGGCTATTAGAAACCTAAAACGGGATGAACGTTCTCTGTGCGGCAAGTATGTAGCTGCAGCTTCAAAATAGAGACGTATGGAAGCATATGCTAGACTTGCCTTTTGAGAACGTAAAACATGGGAAAGCATATCCTGCACCCTAACATTGAAGGGATCTAGAGATGTAGTAGTGGACAATAGGTTGGCATTTTGCTGTGCAGCATGCATCAGTGGTAAGTCTACGTGCCTACCACAAGATTGCCACACACTCTTGTGGAAAGTGTAGATTTCCAAACTCAAGAACTTAGGTGCCAGATCGCTAGAGTCTGGGTGCCCAATTATACTGTCCTGTTGAGTGAGAAGATCCAGCTTGAGGGGAAGCTTCTCATTGGGGCGGATGAACGTTTCTGGTAGCATTGAATACCACGGTTGTTTATCCAATGTTGGTGCTGCCAGGATGATGGTCATGGAGACCTGCCTCACCACGTATAGAAATGAGTGAGAGAGGCAGAAAAGTACAGGGAAATATCACTGACCAGTTCATAATTAGTGCATTGCCCATGGAGGCTAAGCTTGGGCATTTTGCATTTTCTGGAGTATTGAAAAAGGTTGATGGCTGGGCTCCCCCACCTTGGGAAGTCAAGTTTAAGGAATTGTGAGGGGGGTCCCCACTCATGAACTTGGTAATGCATCCTGCTAAGCATGGCCAAAAAGTCTGTCACCTCTGGAAGGTGTTCCGTCAGGAGGTGGATGTTGCGATGGTTTGCCAAGTGCCAAATCCAATAAATAACAGCAAGCAGAGGAGGAAAAGGTGTGCCCTCTCGCTTTTTTATTTAATTATTTAAAACATTACTGCCATGTTGCCCGCCTTTAGTAGTACTACCTTGCCATGGGAGAGTCAATAAAAAGATTTGAGGGCTAGGTGAATAGTTAGTAGTTCCAGGAACCTGAAGTGCCTCCCTGTTGAAGAGGAGTCTACATGCATTAGACAGGCATGTCACCAAACTGTGCACCCCAACCTATGAGTGACGAGTCAGTGGTAACTGTCCACTGTGGAAGAGGGTCCAAAAAAGGCCTACCTAGCAAGAGATGATTTGTTCCACCACTGTAGGGAGCTCCGACTGGTGACCTTCATCAACACTGGATTTTCCCATTAACCCCTGTTTGAAACAATTGACTTGTGAGGCAGTGTCAAGATGCCATCAAACCCAGTAACTTCATTACAGCTCTTACAGGTAATGGATGAGTAGACTGGAAAAGAGGCAGTAGCCGTAGAACTGCAACCATCTGCTGTTTTGGATAGGCTTTCCTCCTGACCGCGTTCAAGATTAATACACAAAATGGTTGGATCTGTAGAGGTTGTAGATGGGATTTCTTTGCGTTTATAGTAAACCCTAAGCTGTATAGATGGGTTAGAGATGCCTGAATGAATGCTAGACATTGCTGTTCGCTTCTGCTCTTGAGACAGGGGAAGACAAAGAAACCTGCACTCCACAGATGAGCAGCCACCACTGCCTGACACTTGGTGAAGGCCATTGGGGCCTTTGTGACCTTGAAGGGTAGTCCTTTGAAATGGTAGTGCCGTCCACTTATCAAAAACTGGAGGCACTGGTGATGAACAGGATGGAGGAGTATGTGAAAGTAGGCATACTTGAGGTCGAACGCCAACATGAGGTCTCCCTGTAGATGAAAAGGGAGGAAGTCTTGTAGGGTAATCATAGGAAAGTTCCCCAACAGTATAAATTGATTGCGCTGAGCAGCCTAAGGTCTAGAATAATCAGTGGTGTACCATCCTTCTTTGGAATGAGGAAGCACACTGAGTAACGCCCTTTCCCCATCAGTGTACAGGCTGTATGGCACCCTTTTGAAGGAGTGTTTGGACTTCCTCTTGTAAGACGATGAGATGAAGATGGCCTAGGGCACGTTGCTGTGGTTGTATGTTGGGCAGGTGGTGTGAAATTTTAGACAGACTACCGCAAGCCACTGACTGGAAGTGATTTAGGCCAAATGAGAGGAAATCCCTTAATCTAATTTGACTGGTGTCGCATGATCGGGGGGGGGGGGGGGGTTAGGGGGCAGTAGAATGGGTGAATCGGTGTTTGGGAGCAGCAACTCTTTTTTGGAGTAACCTGTACCCTTGACATTGCTGCCTCTGTGATTCCCTCTTGGGTATTCCTACCAGGCTGGGAGTCATTAAAAGGACCAGTAGATTGCGTTTGGTCTTGGAGGGTCTGCACCAAACATTCGTCCTCATCCTCTATGACGTGCATGGCGATTTCATGGTGCTGAGCCAATCTCTGGATGACAGTATGGTATCCGGCAGGGATAGCTACAGGACTTGGTCCTCAAGAGAGTGGGTCAACATTATAGTTGTCCCAAGGGTCATCTCTGCCCCCTACACCAGTGGGCTGGTCATATGGAGCCCTTTCCTCCATAAGGGCTGTCTGGGTCTGAAAAGAATTATACTGACCCTTCTGAGGATTGAGGTGGATGTGGTGGCAGTGGTGAACCTGGCCTTGATGGTGGAGGGAGCGGTGGGGAATGCGGCTGTGGTGGTGGAGGAGGAGGAGGAGGAGGAGGAGGAGGTGGTGGTGGTGGTGGTAAGTGTGAACATGGTGGGGCAATTGGTGCATACTTCGGTGTGGGAGGTCGTGGAGGAAGATTGTTGCCTAGTCCTTGAGCTACATGTGAGCTGAGCATGGAGGTATTACGAAGAAAGTCAGCCTCCTCTTGAAATGGGGGGCAATTTGGAAAGCGGCTTTGGTTGAGGTGGCAGTGGATTCACTCTTCCTCCTTGGATGAATGAGATTGGGCAAAGAACGTCAGCAGGTTAATAGACTGCCCAATATGGAAAAGCAACTTTTAGGAGGAACGCTGCCATAGTCCAAGCACCAGTGTATCTGGGTAGAAGATGGTGTACTGCAGTTGGACAGAAAGTGTTTGCAGCTCACTCACATGACAAGCTGATGTGATTGCTATGAGGAACACTGTCTTTAATATGACCAATCTCGGTGGGCAACTGTGCATAAGCTCGTATAGGGTGCACATCAAGACCGTGAGAACCAGATTAAGGTCCCACTGAGTCATCCGAAAAAGTTTTGGGTGGAAAATACAGGTCAGCCTTTTCTGAAAACACAACGTAACAGGTGATTTAAACAGAGACGGCTGATCAGTCAATCATTAAAAGGCTCAGAAATAATTTTCAACTGATGCTACAGCAAGGCCTCACTGAGCTAATGATAAAGATAAAGGGAAATGCTACTTACGCTGTAAGCGTCTTTTTGTGGCATGTAGTGCTGTAGATTCACTTGCTGTGCATACTCTTGCCACAAGCGATTGGGGAGGAGGGCAGGCACATGTGAATCTACTGTATCAAAAAAAGAGAGGGGGGACCAGGAGCTGGTTAATGGTCCAGTGCCTATGCTCCGAGAAGTCAATAGGGTAATCACTAGAAGGCACTGTTCCAGGGTCGGTATGGTTGAAAGTCAACCAAGACCAGACCTCAACAAGAAGCAAAAAAAGAAAAAGAGATAGATCTATGGGTTTTTGGTCTAGGGTGATGTACTCTGGATGGGGGGAGACAACAAAAGTGTCTCTTGTTGCCCTCACACATCCCGAGGGATGTCATGCTTCATCATCGGGCGGTGCTCCTCGTCGGGCCGGCGGTGCAATGCCCTACGGGTCCCCCGAAGGGTCTCTTTAGCGGAGATCTTTTAGAGAGCTGCCGATGGGTGCATGCGGGTATGTGGAGGGGGAGTAGTGATGAGGGTAGTGTGTGCAAGGATAAAAATACCTAAGGGTTACCTGGGAGGCTATTTTAATAAGACGGTACCCTTGGTACAATAAAAATCGTGAAAAAAAAAATTGTTACTTGTCAAGACGTTATGTGTCTGTGGTAACTGGAAATAAAGGTCAAATGGTCGACATGTTTCGCGCCTTTTAGTGGTCAGAATGATCCATGGCGTTTCATCAGGACCAGTAGAGGTGAAAAGTGTGGGAAGAGGTGCCCAGACTATGTGTGGTGAGGGGGGTAAAAAATCACCCTCTCACTAGGCAAACAGGGGGGGGGGAGCGAAGTGTCTCCTAAACAGGTAATGTGTGAAAAAGGAGTCTGTTGTGCCCCCTTTGCACTTGACCTAGACCAAACAAGGATAAAACATAACAAAGTGAAGAAGTTTAAAATACATATGCGGAGGTGCCATGTCAATCTGCATATGTAGGCAGCAATGAGAGAAAAACACACATTGCATAGAGACATTCACAATATCATACATCTGGGGGCCCAGGCTACTCTCGAGTTTTAGGAGGAGCGGGCAGCTGTGGGTGTGGTCCCATGCCAGTCATAGATGGTAGGTTACGGGTCCCGGTGGCGGTCACAGAACCCAGCTAGAGGGTCGCTAGGTAAACTGCTGTACCCCGCGGGGCCACAAAAACCTCCACTAGGCTGCGCAGTGGGCTCACCAGGCGTGTTATCCAACGGGCAAGTCAACGAGACATGTGCATTGCTAAGGTGAGTTCACAAGTAAATCCGCAGGTTCAACACGAGAAAGGTGCACATAGAGTAGTCTTACCTATGGAAAGAGTTGGGATTACTCCTTGAGTTAAAAAGCGGCGTAGGAGGCCCACACCATCTAGGGCTGATAGTCGGTAATGATAGGTATCAGCAGGGAATACCCGATGGGTAAAGGAGACAAAGTGGAGCGTTAGGTTTACTTACATAGTTGCCAAATGTAGAGCAGGGTGAAGACTTACGTTGTGATCTGAGTAGATAGGTCCGCTCGAGGAATACTCACGGGTTGCTCAGGTGACGGCACTGGAAACCTGCCCGGTCCAGACGCCTGCTCGAAGGTAACTGAGTCTGCCTGGCCCGTGTTATTTAAGGAGTGAGACCCGTGATTAGAAGGAGGTGCCTGCTTCCGGTATTGAGGAGACGCTGAGTCATGTGGGCCCGGAGCTGCGCATGCGTATTAAAACCTAAAGCCTCAGTATTCTATCGCGCATGCGTGTTAGAGTTTATGCGCATGCGTGGTGTGTGTAGAAAGTGATACTACGCGCATGCGGGCCGTGAAGCAATCTCGATATGTTGTTGCCGGAAGAGAGAACTAGACAACTAAGATATGACTAGTATGTAATGTAGGGATGCCTTGGCTAAAGATGTGTGTCACTGTTAGCCTATGACTGGTATGCCCGGCCTGTTACCAAGGTTGAGGGTATGTCAGAGTTTGTGTGGGGGGGGGGGGGGGGGGGGTGGGAAGGGGGAAAGAGTTGTTTCCGCACTACCTGGCTTTTAAGGTGTATAGATGTGACAGTCCCAACAGTCCACCGGTTGATGTAAAAAGTTGCAGTATCACAAGTTACTAGGTGCGACTTAGAAAAGGACCGACAGTTGGTTGTCTGAGTAGTGTTGAGTGAGGCATAACTCAGAGCTGTAGCGGCTGTGGTCGGTATATCATCCGTTGTCTGCTGCTACAGGCACGTTCCTAGAGGAAAAACCGGATTATAGGATGGACTGCACCTTACAAGAGTATTCAGATATGGCCGTATTATAGCTCGGTCCATGGGATATCGTCGTTGAGCCCCTGGGTGTCTGTGTGTAGGCGGTGCACCCAGCGTTGTTCACGTCTAAAGAGTGACTCACTGGTCCAGTTGGTATTAGATTCCAGGATGGTCCATAGGATCGCTTCACAAGGGTGCCCTTTTTCCAAAAAGTGGTTCGTCAGCTTAGTGGCTGTGCGGGCTCGCCTAATGGTACTCTTGTGTTCACTAATTCTCGTTTTGATGGATCTGGTGGTCATACCGACATAGTAAAGTTCGCATGGGCACGAAATCAAGTATATACAGTTAGTGGTATTACAATTCGTATGCTTCCGTTGTTCCCATTTCAGATCACCAATTTGTAAAAATTTCGTATGTCGTGTGGAGGTGCAGGCGCTACACGAACCACACGGGTAATGCCCCTTCACTGCTGGGAGGTCCCAGAGGGTGTTTTCTTTCCTCATTTGTTTTGGACGTGGCCGTGTGTTAATCAGCAGGTCTCTTAAATTTGTGGTTCTTTTAAAGGCAAAGCGAGGTGCGGGGATGTTAAGTGCATCGCTGTTTATGATTTTCCAATTACGGTTGATAATTCTTTTGATTTTGTTAGAGAGAGGGGTGAAGGTCGTGACGCAGGTGATCAAGTTATTGATATCGGGCTCTCTTGTTTCCAGGAGGCCCTCACGAGTGTTGTTTCTGGCCCGTTTTTTAGCTTGGTTGATCACTTTTACCGGATAGTGCCTCTCTGTCAGGTTCTCAGTTAAGGTGTTGGCTTGTCTTTCAAAATCCTGTAGCTTGCTGCAATTGCGTCTGATCCTGAGAAACTGGCCATAGGGTAAATTTTCCCTTAGAGCTTTTGGGTGGTGGCTCTTGAAACTCAGGAGACTGTTGCAGTCAGTCTCTTTTTTGTACGTACTGGTGTGAAGTATCCCATTTTCCAGTTGGATAGATAAATCCAAGAACGGGTTTGTCTCTTCACTGGAGGTCATAGTGAAGCGTAAATGGGGGTCCCGATTGTTTATCCACTCAAAGAATTCCAGTGTTTCAGATGCCTGTCCTCTCCATAGGATCAGCACATCATCGATGTACCGTTTCCAGGTGACAAGGTGTTGGTGAAACGGATTGGAGTCAGTGAAGATATGGTTAGTCTCAAAATGTGACATGTACAACCCAGCCAGGCTCGGCGCAAAGGTGCTCCCCATGCTGGTGCCTTGTACCTGGTGGTAGATGGTGGCTTTGTACATAAAATAATTGTTGGTGAGGGCAAGGGCAATGAGTGCCGAGATGAAACTGGCCGGTGTCTGCGTGGGGAGTTCCGAATTTTGTAACAGGTTGCTCACCACTTCAATGGTTGCCTCCTGCGGTATATTCGTATAGAGTGCTTCCACGTCCAGTGTGAGTAGTAGGTTAATTTCCTCGGTGTTTTCATCATTGATGGTCCGGATGAGGTTGAGGACATCCCGGGTGTCTTTAAGGTAAGCTGGTGTGGCCTGGACCAGAGGACGCAGAAAGAAGTCGCTGAACTGGCTTAAAGGTTCCAGAAGGGAGCCTATCCCAGATACGATGGGCCGGCCTGGGCACGGGGTCACCCCCTTATGGATCTTGGGCAGAAGATAAAAGTAGGGCATCCTTGGAGATGGATTCACTAGAAAGGCTGCCTCTTTAGACGTAATCCATCCTTCTGTTGCCGCTTCGTTAACCATGGTTCTGATCTGACCTAGTAGCCTTGAAGTTGGATCAGTCTCGAGAATCTCATAGTACTCAGTGTTGTTAAGTTGGCGTAAGCACTCCTTCTCGTAGTCCTGTATGTTGAGGATCACTGTGGCACCCCCTTTGTCTGCCGGTTTTATTATGATGGAATCATCATTCTGAAGAGTGGTAATCGCTCTACGTAGTTTTTTGGGGAAATTATTGTAAGAGCTCGGAGGTTCTAAACGATTGACTTCCCTAAGAACTGCTTTTTCGAAAGTGAGGACCTCGTGTGGGACCATGCCAGACGTGGGGGTGAATTTCGACGGGGGTCTCAGGCCAGTGTCGTCCTCAGTCTGTGTTTGGTTGTTTTTAAAGAAGGCCCTAAGTCCCACTTTGCGAAACAGTTGATGTAATTCCTCATTAGTTCTAAAGTTGTCCTCCTGTGGAGTAGGGACAAAACCCAGTCCTAGTTCCAAGGCTGTGATCTCATCGGAGTTCAAAGGTCTCGAGGAAAGGTTGACGATCAGTTTTTTTGTTGTTGTGCCATGCTTCTCGTTGTTCTTTGCTGGTTGTCCGGATCTTGCCAGTGGACCTGCTTGTTCCCTCTTCTTCTTCCTCTGCCTCTGCCCCTGCCTCTGTTCTGAAAAGGAGGAGGAGGGTTATGGAGGAATGGTTGCTGAAAACCCTGTTGTAGTGGGTTATATGGAGGGTACCACATGGGTCCGTGTTGTGGGAATGATTGAGGTGGAAAACCGTAAAATGGTGGTGGTCCTAGCGGTGGTGGTAATAGACCCTGTTGGTTGGAGCGACGGCCCCAGCTCTGATTACTCGAGTTGCTACCTGAGGAGCGGCCTGACTGGTTAGACGTAGATGATCCATCGTCAGAGATCGTGTCAGTTTCTGTAGGTTGGAAGTCCTCTTTTGTGTAGGGATAGATCTTTTCCCTGTCAAATCTCTTCAGATCCTTCTGTAGTTTGGTTATCTTCTGGTTTAGAAGGTAGTCTCGATGGTCAGAGATTTCAGAATTTATTTCTGTTAGGCGAGTTTTATATGCAGAAAGGCTAATGCTGGTTTTGAGACCATTCTCTGCTATATTGATCTTAACAATCAAGGCATCCGATAGGCGTTTTGCGGTACTGATAATTAAAATGATCCAATCCCGGGTGCATTTCCATGCAATTTGGCTCCATTCGCGTCTGAAGATCAGGTCTTCCAGAAAGATCCTTGGTGCTGTGCGGACCAGCAATCCATTAGGTGCCGAGTTTGCTCTGAGGTATTCGGTCATGATCGAACCGTGGAGGGCGGTCTTAACCTGAAGTTTTTTAAGGGAAGTAAGGGTGTTCCAGTCGCCTTGTGCACTGGTACCTGCTGTATTGCCATCGACATCTAGGAGTGACGGGGTTCTCAGGATTTCAGCCACAATGTCCTCGCCATAGCTGAGGCCTAGGTTGTCCCCCATGGTAGAAAGTGACATGTCTCAGGGAGGGTAGGGAAAAAGTCACAATGTGGGATAAGATGGTATAGAAAGAGAGAGAGGAAAAAGAGAGGAAAACAAAGGAAAGGGAGGGTCCCTCGGCTGAGCCGCCGTGCTTAATACTGTATCAAAAAAAGAGAGGGGGGGACCAGGAGCTGGTTAATGGTCCAGTGCCTATGCTCCGAGAAGTCAATAGGGTAATCACTAGAAGGCACTGTTCCAGGGTCGGTATGGTTGAAAGTCAACCAAGACCAGACCTCAACAAGAAGCAAAAAAAGAAAAAGAGATAGATCTATGGGTTTTTGGTCTAGGGTGATGTACTCTGGATGGGGGGAGACAACAAAAGTGTCTCTTGTTGCCCTCACACATCCCGAGGGATGTCATGCTTCATCATCGGGCGGTGCTCCTCGTCGGGCCGGCGGTGCAATGCCCTACGGGTCCCCCGAAGGGTCTCTTTAGCGGAGATCTTTTAGAGAGCTGCCGATGGGTGCATGCGGGTATGTGGAGGGGGAGTAGTGATGAGGGTAGTGTGTGCAAGGATAAAAATACCTAAGGGTTACCTGGGAGGCTATTTTAATAAGACGGTACCCTTGGTACAATAAAAATCGTGAAAAAAATTGTTACTTGTCAACCGTAATTGGAAAATCATAAACAGCGATGCACTTAACATCCCCGCACCTCGCTTTGCCTTTAAAAGAACCACAAATTTAAGAGACCAGCTGATTAACACACGGCCACGTCCAAAACAAATGAGGAAAGAAAACACCCTCTGGGACCTCCCAGCAGTGATGGGGCATTACCCGTGTGGTTCATGTAGCGCCTGCACCTCCACACGACATACGAAATTTTTACAAATTGGTGATCTGAAATGGGAACAACGGAAGCATACGAATTGTAATACCACTAACTGTATATACTTGATTTCGTGCCCATGCGAACTTTACTATGTCGGTATGACCACCAGATCCATCAAAACGAGAATTAGTGTACACAAGAGTACCATTAGGCGAGCCCGCACAGCCACTAAGCTGACGAACCACTTTTTGGAAAAAGGGCACCCTTGTGAAGCGATCCTATGGACCATCCTGGAATCTAATACCAACAGGACCAGTGAGTCACTCTTTAGACCTAAAAGATCTCCGCTAAAGAGACCCTTCGGGGGACCCGTAGGGCATTGCACCGCCGGCCCGACGAGGAGCACCGCCCGATGATGAAGCATGACATCCCTCGGGATGTGTGAGGGCAACAAGAGACACTTTTGTTGTCTCCCCCCATCCAGAGTACATCACCCTAGACCAAAAACCCATAGATCTATCTCTTTTTCTTTTTTTGCTTCTTGTTGAGGTCTGGTCTTGGTTGACTTTCAACCATACCGACCCTGGAACAGTGCCTTCTAGTGATTACCCACATGTGAATCTACAGCACTACATGCCACCAACAGATGCTTACAGGTAAGTAACATTTACCATTCGTGACATGTGTAGCTGTAGATACACATGCTTAGCAGGTCCTCCTAAAAGTGGTGGCTTAGCCTGAGGATGTTGCAAAAGACTGGAAAAGTGCACGGAAAACAGCCAGGACAACCTTAGCTTGCTGTCTGGCCATGACATACACACATTAGTGTTTGATAAGGGTATGAGGGGTGGACCAAGTAGCTGCTTTACAGATATCAGCTAGTGGTATGTAACTCAAGAAATCCAATGATGCCCCTTTCTTTTGAGTGGAATAAGGTCTTGGAGGGTGGGTGGGGGGGGGGGGGGGACAGGTAAGGTTATTTTATCTTTAGTGTAACAAGTCTGTATGCAATTGACCAGTCATCGTGCAACACCTGCCTTGGAAATGGCACGCCCCTTCTGTGGCTTGGAGTGGGACAGAAATAGATGTTGTGTCTTAGATAAGGTTTTTGCCTTTCAATATAGTACATTAGCGCTCTCTTGACATATAAAGAGCGCAGAACATGTTCCACTACAGTCTCTGGGTGAAGTAAAATAAGACTGAGAGCTCGATTATCTGATTACGGTGAAAGATGGAGACTACCTTTAGTGAGGAATTTGGGACTGGTCTTGAGAACCACCCTATCATGATGGAATTGGAAGAAAGGCTCTTCCAAGGTAAGAGCGTGCATCTAACTGACTCGCATAAGGGAAGTGATGGCTACAAGGAAGGCCACCTAGTGGGCAAGAGTAGTGGTTCAAAAGGAGGGTCCATGAGTCTTGTGAGAACTATCTTGAAATTCCACGCAGGAGGCCTCTGGGGTAAGATAATGCATTTGAGGCCTTCCATGAAAGCCTTAATAACTGGTATTCTGAACAATGAAGTATGTTGTCTATTCTGTAAGCAGGCGACTATGGCAGCCAGATGTAACCGAATGGAATTGTAGGAAAGGTCCGGCCTTTGCAGGTGAAGGGGGTACCAGACAATGTCCTGTACAGATGCTGTGAGAGGACTCACATGTTTAGGAAGACAGTTATGTATGAACCATTTCCATTTGGCTGCGTAGCAGGCTCTGGTAGTAGGTCTTCGGATCTCCTTGGGAATAGACATGCATTCTGCTAGTAGGCTGAGGTAACCAAACTCTAAGAACTCAGGAGTCAAATTGCAGGGTTGAGCTGCTGAGGGTTGGGGTTCCTGAGAGTGCTGTGGATGTATGAGAAGGCCCAGCCGGTAAGCTTCTCATGTGGAACTAGAGAGTTGCAGCAAGGTGGTGTATCATGGTTGGTGTGTCCAGGTTGGTGCTACCAGAATGAGAGTTCGGGATGTTTGCCTCAGCTACCGGACCACAAGCGGCAGGAGTGGGAGAGGTGGAAGAAGTGTAGGCAAATATCCCCGACCAGTTCATCTATAGTGCATTGCCCGTGGACTGTGGGTGTTGTTGCCTGGTGGCTAAGCCTAGACATTTAGCATTTTCGGCAGTGACGAACAGGTCTGTCAGTGGAAAACTCCAAGGTTGGAAGCATGGGAGTATTACCTGGGGCTGGAGTTCCCATTCATGGACTAGTTGATCTGTCCAGCTGAGCAGGTCGGACAGATTGTTTTCCATCCCGGGAATGTGTTGGGTGGGCAGATGTACTCTGTGATGCATCGCCCACTGCCAGAGGTTCTGGGCTACTGCAGATAGCTGTGGTGAGTGTGGGCCCCCTTGTTTTTATAAGTAAAACACAGCAGCTGTGTTTGTTCTGACTAAGACTGTCTTGTGTTGAATGAAAGGACAGAAGGGCCGGAGAGCCAACTGGATAGCGAGCAACTTCAGGTGACTGATGTGGAGGGTCTGTTAAGTACATGTTCACTTTCCCTGAACGGTAAGGTGATTGAGAAGTGTGCCCCAGCAGTGAACGAGGCGTCCGTAGGGATGGTCTCTTGTGGAACTGGGATGAGAAAGGGCGCCCCAGCAACAGTTTGTGCTTGTTCTACCACTTCAGACAGCGATGTGTGCAGGCCTAAACCAACACTAGATCCTCTAGATGACCCTCTGCTTGAGACCACTGTGCCACTAGGCCTTCTTGCAAAAGGCACATGTGAGGAACTGCGGCGATGCAGGATGACATCACTCCAAGCATGAGCATCACCGTACTGACTGTTACTTGGCAATTTGGCTGAAAAAGAGGTAGTGTGTTTTGGAACGCTGGCACTCTTGCTGGACTGGGGAAAGCCTTTCCCACCCATGAGTCTAAGACGTCCCCGAGAAAGGGCTGTACTTACAGGGGCTGGAGGTGGGATGTAGCTAGATTAGCAGTGGTAACCCGGAACGGAAGCACTTTGAACTGGTATTGTTGTCAGTTCACCACAGACCGCAGGTATTTTTGATGCGCTGTGTGTAAGGGCAGGTAGATGTAGGCATCCTTCAGATTTAGGGCAACCATGAAGTCGCCCAGCTGCAACAGTGGTATGACGTCTTATAGAGTCACCATATGAAAATACTCCTACAGAATGTATTTGTTGAGGGATCAAGTATGGATCAGAGGAAACTTTCCTTTTGGGGAATAAGGAAGTATATGAAATACACCCCTTTTACACTGTGTTGTGGTGGAACTGGTTCTATGGCTCCCTTGGTGAGGAGAGCATGGACTGCCTCCTGAAGGAGATGCAGATGTTCTGGAAGGGAAAGGAATGTTTGGTGGTGTATGTGTGAGTTCTAAACAGTATCTATCTCCTATGATGTCCAGAACCCTTTGGTCGGAGGTGATTTCTGTCCAGTGCAGCAGAAACCCCTGTAACCTTCCCCCAACAGGTGTTGGGTGGTCAGAGGCAAGGAGGAGAGAGTCACTGTTTTGTGGAAGCAGCCCCTTTGGGGAGTGTGCCCTTTCCTCTACATTGCCATAGCCGCACCTTTCCCCTGTAGCCGTCCCAGCAGTAGCCTGTGAAGGTGACTGCTAGGGGGACCTGGGGAAGATGGAAGAGGGTTCTGGTGTGGGAGCTTTGGCTGAACTTTGGTACTGTGAGTGCGAAAAAAGGAACTGGAAGCAGGGGTCTGGAAGGCGCCCATAGCTTTAGCAATGTCGTATCCTTCTTAATCAATTTGAGCATCTTGTCGACCTGAGGGCGAAGAGGCCATCAAAGGGTACGTTTAGGAGGGCTTTTACTGAGCCTCTGGCTTAAAGCCAGTAACACGTAACCATGCGTGAGGGCGTAAATGATGCTGGTGTTTATGCTGCAAGCAGCTGTGTCGGCGGCATCAATACACAGTGGATGTTAGTGATGGAGATGATCTTGCCCTCTGCCACCACCTCCTGTCCCCTCTAGTGAAACTGCTCTGGGAGATGTTGGAAAAGATCAGCCATCTCATACCAGTGGGCGTGGTCGTACCGGAAAAGTAGGCAGATGGAGTTAGCCATCTGCAAATGAGTGGCACACAGCGCCGCTACTTTCTTGCCCTGTTGTTGATTTTCTTGCTCTCCCGGTCTGGAGGGGGAGTGTCACCTGTGCCGTGCTTGTTAGTGAATTTCCTAGCTGTGTGGACACCTAGGGAGTCAGGGCACAGCAGCCCCTTATGTATGGGGGTGGTTGGTGGGAGAGACCATGAACTTTTTGGCAAACCTGGGTGTGACCACCCTCACCTTGACTGGCTCTTTAAAAACATCAGTGGCCGGACTGAGGACCCCCTTGTGCATCTGGAGGTACTGTAGGGAGCATTGGGTAAAGGAAAGAGTCTCCATAAGGAAGTCGTCCTCCTCATGTAGGACATGCATCTCCACTTCTCGACAAGGTGACGGGGTGAGGGTTTAGTGGGGTACATATCTGGATCTGTGTCCGCTGGAGGCTCTGTATCAGTCATCCCAGGGGTCTGAGATCTGTGGGTGATGTGGGGGGTCATAGGGATCAAAAAGTAACCTTGGACTACCCCCCCCCCCCCAGAGTGCCAAGAACCCTGTGGTGAGTGTTGTGGAGATTTCACAGGCAGCACAGGAGCAGTAGGGAGAGGGGGAAAAGGAGGTGGAGTAGAAGGGTGAGCAGGGGGAATTGGAGAGGTGGCCCGGTTGTGTTTCTTAGGCCTTTTAAGTATAGGTTCCAAAGGAGGCTTGAGGGCTTCTTCAACAGTCAATTTCTTCTTGTGAGGAATCGAGTCCTTTGGCAGATGTGGAGGCTTCGCCAGAATCCAAGCAGTGCCTGGCTGGATAAGGATCTGGCGCTGCTTGGCATAGAGTTGATCTTGCAGCCGCTGGAGGATTGGTTGGTCGAAATTCTCGGACGCGGCGGAGGACGCAACCGTAGAAGGCGGTCTGGATGGAGCCGAAAAGGGTGGACGTCCAAACCGTGCCAAGCTCGATCTTGGCTCCAAGTGCATGAGTCCAAATGCTTTGGATCTGACAGTGGTCGGGTATTCGTATTCGGATCCATCCCTGAAGAAGCGGTTTAACTTCAATGCTCGAGGCTTCGAGGAGTACTTTGGTGCAGTGTGTGAAAAGGGCATCATGTCTGGCTCATAATGACGTGTCAAAAATGGCCGGAACGCAGTGGAGCATCAGAGGCCACAGGAATGGAATGGAAATTCGAAGCTTATGCCTCTCTTTGGTGAGGAGGAGAGTGAGGATGGTGCTCAAGGCAGTTTTAGACTGGTCCTCGGCCGGCGGGCGCTCGTCTGTTTCGACGTAAGCGTAAGGTCACCTCAACTTTGGTGCCTGGAACATCCAGATGTTGTATAGCTGCTTCCTCCTCTTGCCCCCCAAAGAGATCCGAGGTATCTTCTGCCTCTCGCGTGTGCGCCTTGGAGGCGGAAGTGATGCATCAAGCTCGTCAGTTTCGAAGTGTACCTTTGTTGCGGAAAGCGAGATACGCCGAACAAGAGTACAGTGGTTGGGGACAAGCACAACTTGCAGATTTTGTGGAGGTCTGATTTACTGGACACTTGGCGTGGCAAGTAGGAAGTAACCAAAATTAAGTCCTTTCCATCAAGGGAATATTCTCAATCGAAGTGATGGTATTCCAAGATGTCTTCTGTCATAACCGAGCTGAGCAGTACACAACGGTGGAAACTGACTGGTAAGCATGATTGTTTCTACTGGCGAGGAACTGATCCAATGGCCCAGCGACAACACCAGGCGGCATCGAACCGTATTTAACATTGACACGACTGAATCAGACACCAGAGGAAAAAAAAAAAATCAATCTAATTATAGAGCCCATGCGCATGACCACTCATAGGTGGAGTCACTAAGCCCTTAACTTGAAAAGACCTTCTTCAAAGAAAAAGAAGTTGCACATGTCTGAGCCCAACACTAGATGGCAGGAATATGCAAAGCATGTGTATCTACAGCTAAACATGCCCCAAACAGTAGGTTATCAGACAACTAGGCTTGGAAGGGTAGGATATGTCAAACAAACGTTTCCCAGCACCCCCCATTAATGTTTTTATATAGAGGGCTCCCTGGATGGGAAAATGACATTTACTACTTAGAAGGGCCATCAAAGCAGTAAATGGTCACCGGGTTAAGTATTTTTCAGCATCGCTTATCACCCGGGTAACTCTGGCTGTATCGCGACTAGGGCCAGGATCAGTCCCAATGTGGAGGACAGAGACAGAGACCTGGAGGTACCCTGATGTTTGCGTGACTTCTGATGAGAGTGGCCGGAAGAGGAGGAGCCATATTTTGCCTTATGGCGTTTCTTCTTATTTGACTTACCTGAAGACTTGGAGTGGGATCAGGACCTCTCTCGAGACAGGACTCTTAACTGAGAAAGCATCCGTTTCATTGACTTTATGTCCAGGCCTTCCAAGCCTTCTCACCAGATGAGGGTCCTTTCTTCCGCCCTCAATCTATACTATACTCTGTCTATTGTGTAGAGTGTTTGTTAAAATTTGTGCCTAATCTTATATTCCTGCAGTTTGTGGTCGGCCATGGTAGGATTCAAGCTTCCTCATCCAGGAAACACATCCCCAGAAACTAACAATCCCAGACGAACAACTGCCAAAAGAATTGAAGATTGCAGGGAAGCCAAAAAGGAAGGTTTTCAGTCAGAATAAATGGATGAATAATGGAAAAGCAGAGCTCTGTAGAGACTCCCTGCATGCAAGACATGGGGTAGGCACCTTATCTATAGTCATCTCTTGGGAGAGTGGGGTACAGAACACCTCCACCTCATTGGCTGGAGTAAAAAATGTTTTAGCTTGTTTCTGTAGTTTGTTGATGGCTAGCACTGTAAGCTGTACTTACCTTAGTGACAAAGTCAATCCCTAAGTGGGGATAGGGTCATCCCTTGAAATGCATCTATTCCTTAACTGTTTTGGAAGGACCTTGTGTCAATGGCAACACATGCGGTAGAGGCATGCATCAGATTACTAGTTCCCACTATGGAGACTCAGCGGGTATGTCAGTTTGCTACCCAAACAGCTAGTGACAATACACATATGGACTAGAACTACAGATGAAGTCTTTAGTTTATTTTACCTTACCACAAATATAAAAAGGCAACACATTTTAAGAAACATGGTTTGCACATTACAGAATCGCTAAGCATTAAAGAAGTATGTACCATTACACAATGATGGTCAAAAAAGGGAAATATTAAGTGAGCAGCCCGAACAGGCGATAAGGGATGCAAGCATAAATGATGCATGCGTGTGTGCAGGATAACAGGCGTGCAAGACCAAAGTTAACTTATGAAAAGCGTATTTCATCCGGTCACTAAGTGGTACAGTACCTACAAGTTGAGAGCTAAAGTGAGCCAGGACATTGCAGTAATGAGGGAAACTGGTAACGAAGGAAAGGGTAATAACAAAGCTTTTAAACAATTAGAAAAAATCATAATAAATTGCAAAACACTTACCCTCAACTGTACCCGCAATTTTGGTATCTCTTGTACTTTCTCGTCAAGCTCATCATTAAGATTGGTCAACTTTACAAGCTCCTCTGCCATTATTGCCCTTGTTTTTTCCAAGCTCGAAATTTCTAGCTGTTATAATGCAGACATAAATATTCCTATTCAAATCCATTTGTTTTCAATTTTGAATGCAAACAAGATGTAGAAGAACATTGTACAGCATTGCACAACAAATATATAGAGTACATTTTAACATTAATCAATCACTATTGAACTCAAAGAAGTAACCTATAAGAATGACAAAGAGGCATTAAAAGAGAACAGTTTGCAGTTCCTTGCTTTTGTGAAGGGGTAATATGACTGCCTCTGTGTAAATTACTGTGATAAGGAAAATCATGGATGAAGCTTTTGGTATCAAAATAGTCAAATAGTCTTAAAATTTTAACAAACCAACTGAGACAGGTATTTCACAGCAAACATTTGAAAGCTCTGACATTTGTTATTTAAGACGTTAGTGTCTTCAAAGTAAGGACAGAAATAATATTTACTCATAGATGTGGTATTTAATTGGACAAAATAAAAGTGTATAGAACGTGTGCCTTCCATCGAGGTGCTCCAAAATCTATTTTCACCCTGATGGTATCTAGCTGAAGAAACCACCCCATATAATTTTCTATAAGTATCAATATTCCTGCAACTCCCTTGGTATATCAAGCACTATTCACCTGGTGTAATTTTATATTATCATAAATATCAAAGGAGGGAGTGGAGAGAGGAAGTGTCCGGAGGGACACAGGGAGTGGATTCAATCTCCCCTGACTACAATTCATAAACAAATGGAATCCACCCACAAGGCAGTAAGTGAAACAAGATGTATGGTCTTGGGGGGTGATGTGTTTCCTACAGTGGTGGGTAGCACATTGTGTTCTTTAAATTCCCCTAACACACCAAAAGTGCCGTTGGTGTCATGCTTCATCATAGAGTTCTTTGCACCCCTCTACGGAGCGCGGCGTGCTGCTAACCAACTGATACGCGGGAGCACTTGATGTAACCACTATGTGTAGTGTGTGAGGGTGTGAGTGGTAGGGTCAGCAGTGAATAGTGAGTGAATGTTAAAAAATACCTGGCAAGTGAGGACTAGAAAGATTTTTAATAAACCTCCCAGCTGGTATTGTTAAAAACAGTGAGGTGGAGGGGTTAATGTATTGATGTACAATGCCTCCTGTGTGTCTGTGTCAACATGTTTCGAAGCCAGATGCTTCTTCTTCAGGACGGGTACACAGATCCCTACCCTACTCGCAAGAGGCAGTAAAATACCGTCCAGAACATAGGGAATACTATGTGTTAATTAAATGTATAATGTGCCTATTATGCTCAATTGATGTGGCGACAAAGTAATATCTTTATCTCCTCTTGCGTCGAGGCCTCATGAGCCTTCAGAGAAACGCAGGCAACCCTGTGCTATCTAGCACTATATGTGAGGATACTACCTCACCCGAACGTCCCCTCCGTGGCTCCGTGGATAGCCACGGAGGGGACGGTCGGGTGAGGTAGTATCCTCACATAGTGCTAGATAGCACGGGGTCCCCTCACTGTTTTTAACAATATCAGCAGGGAGGTTTATTAAAAATCTTTCTAGTCCTCACTTGCCAGGTATTTTTTAACATTCACTCACTATTCACTGCTGACCCTACCACTCACACCCTCACACACTACAAATAGTGGTTACATCAAGTGCTCCCGCGTATCTGTTGGTTAGCAGCACGCCGCGCTCCGTAGAGGGGTGCGAAGACCCCTATGATGAAGCATGACACCAAGGGCCCTTTTGGTGTGTGAGGGGTATTTGAAGAACACAATGTGCTTCCCACCACTGTAGGAAACACATCACCCCCAAGACCATACATCTTGTTTCACTTACTGCCTTGTGGGTAATTTTATATTAGTTATTCAATTACTTGAGGAAGTCTGCTTTCAGATGTGATGAATACTACTTATAGTCACACTAGTGAATCAATCTTTTTTTCTGCATTATTATTAGGATACTACGGCTGACTGGGGTTATCTTTTTTTTTCTTTTCAGTGTTTTGAAGGCTTTCTGATTATAGAGGTATTGTATTCTACAATCATTAAGTCAATGGATTGCAAATGCAGTTAACCTGAATGTTGAATTTGAGAGAAAACCTGCTTAACGTAATTAAACAATGATCAGACCACTCACTTCTAATAGAGGTTTTGTGAAATTCTATGGGGATAACAACATTCAATCAAATGTATTTGATAAATTCTGAAACAAGTAGATGATTTACAGTCCGTATTATCCCAACCAATATCATAACACCTTAAAAATGTGTGAACCTCATTCCGAGAAGAAGTCAAATGAAATTATAATAGGTATATTTAATAAGCACAAAATCAATAACAGTACAATTGGTAAATCACACCACTCCAAGACATCCAGTAATAAAAAATGATTAACTTGGAGGAAGAAACAGTTACATATCTGTAATCAGAGTCCACCATGTGTAATATTTTGACCCGAAACCTTATAATAGTTTCAGCTAAGAAGCAAAGACCTAAAAAACAAACCGTAGCCCCAGGGCCTGTAAGAATGACGGTCCTTAGGAAGGCAGCACTCATTGCTTATTACAATTCTAATTCTCCATCAGTTTTTGATATTAAAGTTATAAACATGGAATATCTTCACTCGGGTGCAAGATCCCGGATCATTTAATAGAAACCTAGTTAAAAAAATAATCTAGCATTGCCTATCCCAAGGCAACATTTCCTTTTTTTTTTTTTTGGATGGTTTGGAGAGACAGAGACAGAGACAGAGACAGAGAGAGACAGAGACAGAGACAGAGACAGAGAGAGACAGAGAGAGACAGAGAGAGAGAGAGAGACAGAGACAGAGAGAGAGAGAGAGAGAGAGAGAGAGAGAGAGAGACAGAGAGACAGAGAGAGAGAGACAGAGAGAGAGACAGAGAGAGAGAGACAGAGAGAAAGAGAGACAGAGAGACAGAGAGACAGAGAGACAGAGAGAGAGAGAGAGAGAGAGACAGAGACAGAGAGAGACAGAGAGAGACAGAGAGAGACAGAGAGAGACAGAGAGACAGAGAGACAGAGAGAGACAGAGAGACAGAGAGACAGAGAGACAGAGAGACAGAGAGACAGAGAGACAGAGAGACAGAGAGACAGAGAGACAGAGAGACAGAGAGACAGAGAGACAGAGAGACAGAGAGACAGAGAGACAGAGAGACGGAGAGAGAGAGAGAGAGAGAGAGAGAGAGAGAGAGAGAGAGAGAGAGAGAGAGAGACAGAGAGAGAGAGAGAGAGACAGAGAGACAGAGAGAGAGAGAGAGAGAGAGAGACAGAGAGAGAGAGAGAGAGAGAGACAGAGAGACAGAGAGACAGAGAGACAGAGAGACAGAGAGAGAGGACACCGTTTTTAATGTCCGCAAGTACTGCAGTATCCTTGAAGGGTGAGCAGTCCGGCTTGGTATTTCAACAGGAAGGTGAGCGAGAGAAAAGAACGTGGTCGTTAATTCACTATGTTCCCTACTTGCTATAACAGGTTGGTGAATGGACAGTTAATTGATTCAATGAACATATCCATGAAGGGGAGTCGGGACTGTAGGTAAGTAGGTTTTCTTTCTCCATCAGGAGATCTTCACTAATTATTAGTCAGAATATGTAACGATAATCTTGGTCTCTCTACAATAAACAAGAATGAAAAAGTTCCTGAGGGGCACGGCAGACGCGTAAATACAAAAGGCGGGTAGTTGTTCCTATAGAAAGAGAGAAAGTCTAATGAGAAGTGTAGGCAGAAATTCTTCAGTTATGGGGAAGGTCTTTCTTAATAGAAGACTGAGCCCTCACACACCCAGATGGGTGTCATGCTTCATTATAGGGCTTCAGTCATTCACTCAGCTAGAATATTATGTGGACTAGAAATTGGGAGAAATACCCACTGCATGAAAAATGCTTATTAGCGGCCCTCGCTGCTGGTGACTTGTAATCTGTTTTTACTCCCAAGGTCCACTTATTCTTTTAAAATGCAAAAAGGTTTAACATGGGGTTTCAACTTGCCTGCCTTAAAAATGGTTGAAAAGCTATCATTCTTCACAACAGTGTATAAAGAAAGTGGCTTGGCTATAGTATAGAGGGAAGCAGATGAAGGTCTGACTGCCCTGTACTGAAATCAGAAAAATAAGGCACACCCTTGAAACCTTTTTGTCTGTGACAACCATTCCTGGAGGCAGAGTAGCACAGACTGTGGCATCTGTTACGGAGAAATTGCTGTCACTGGCAGGAGTTTGGTACAAGAATGAAGGTCAGGGACTGCTGAATGAGAAACTTAAATCAGATAAGAACACCAGATAATGCTGATGCCTTATCTTTCTTTTAAAGTCTGAGTAACTGGCTAATTCTCTAATGGTTCGTCCACCAGAGGTAATCAGTGGTCCTGCAGAGGACTTTATCTCCTTTGTTCAGAACAGTAGTCTGAGAAAAAACATGACGGCAAAGCTGCTCTCACACGTTTATATGGCTTGGGGCTGTCTCTCAAAGAGACACAACATGGATTACAAGACTACTCCTCTGTGTGATACAGAGCATCGTATTGGTTTGCCTGATTTAATTTTCTTCAAGACACAACAGTTTGTATCGACAAAATAAAGTCACACCGATGTACCTTCTGTATTACATTGGTATTGTTACTGTGTTTCCTTGTCGCCTCTACTGGAATCCGCAATACCACTTTGCTTCAATACTACAATCATACAGAGCAAGAAGCAGGAGGGGGAAGACACTCCAAAGCAAGGAATGAAGCCGCTCAGCACAGCCACCCACAAGACCATGTCACAGAACATGGAGAGTTATTGGAGTGGCAGGTGGTACAATATGTAACATGGTAAGGTGGATAAACATACTTAGCAAGAAAGCTTACAGGGGAACAGGGAATTCAACTTTCAAGGATGAAGTGGAAACATATATGAAAAGAGAAGAGTCAAGTAGTTTCTGCAATAGCGCCCACCAAACCTTCTGGTGCGAGTGACAATATGGACACACAAAGCAACAGATGTCAGCAACAATGTTTGTGCACGTGCTAACATGGGCACAGAAGCAGACTACACATGCTGAGGTGAAGGAACCAGCAAGGACTATGACGGCTGCTGGGGGAGTGTTGGACTCAGAGCCCTGTGGGTGATATACTCCTCAGGTTTACAGCGTATGGGAAACAATAGAATAGCCTCTATTTGGGATAGAAGGCTTAAGCTGACCTGCCTATATGTGCATCACTGGGTTACAAAAGAGGAAAATCTCAACAGACTGGGGTTTGTACCTTTATGATCAGCCACCCAAGCAAGAGGTGCATGCTCATTGACCATTCCGAGGTTCTTTTAAGACACAGTAGGCATAGGTTGTATAGAGCCTAACTGCAGGTAAACATTCTTTTGTGACTGTCCAATATGATGTTAAGACAGGTTCTTTGCACAGTGCTTCCATTAGATCCTTTAAGACCTGGTTAGTGGGCTCAGTTCAATATGTCTGGTTATTTCATTTCCAGTAGATGTGAGAAAAGCAGCTCCAGTGGACATCTGGGGTTTAAATCTCGAAGGATACCCCTGAAAACGTTTTCTTGGTTCTTTGTAGTGAAATCTATTAGATTGCCCCCACTTTATGCTGTTATTTTGTTGGGTTAGTTCTAATTTAATCCAACTGCACAGCTTAAATACTTTGCCTGTTTTCTGCATAGACTGCATTCCTCCTGCTTGGCAGAAAGAATGTGTTACCAGAGACCGTTACACACCAATGTGAGATGCTTTAACTGATATTTGCAGGAGACACTACCTTATTTTGAAGTAATGAAGTTCTGTTCTCAATCAAGCATGTTTTTATAAACTTAATCCCCTGTACTGGAAACAATAAGGTATTGCCCCTTTGACTCCTGTAGGAAAGTGCCCCTTTTCAGGTGTCGCCTGACCCAGCGCATGCGCTGGTCTGGCGAGACTTTTTGAGAGGGCTCCAAAGAGTGCTACCAGGCCAGCCTAGAGCTACAGTGCATGTGCGCGGGCGTGCGCGCCGTGCTTTTCCGCGATTATTTTCACTTCCGCTTGGCATAGCCAATAGGTCTCGCTTTTGGGACCTTATAAGTATTTAGTTATGCAACTGTTGCATGGCTAAACACTTATAAGGTCCCAAAGGCGAGACCTATTGGCTATGCCAATGCTTGTTGATATGGCCACCGACACTTTCTGCCCAGACTTTCTGCCTGGTAAATGACGTGATTGCGACTGAAAGTGCACTTGTTTCCTGCTAATAAGGTTCCCAGTGCCGAAACTCTTTCCCAAAACTTGTTCCCCAATTGGCAAAACTTTTCCACCCTCTGTAAGTCTCCAGTAAATGGGACCCTGGTACCTAGGGCCTGAGGTACTAAACAAGGCCCATGAGGGCTGCGGCATGAATTGTGCTACCCTAAGGGACCCCTCACCAAGTACCTGCAAGACTGCCATTATCGCAGGCTGTGTGTCTTGATGCAGACAAAAGCGAAAACATGACATGTAACACTTCCCTGTGTGCTATGTCTCCTACCACACATGTGATACTTGTAAGTCACCTCTACAGCTGGCCGGACAGCCCTAAGGCAGGGTGATTAGTACAAGTGAGCGTATACCTGCATAAGCAGATATGCCCATGTGCTGGTCAGTTCCATTACAGCCAGTAGAAGTGACCAGGGAAGCCATTTTATGTTTAAATCTCTTTATTAAATACCAACAACAAACCAGCAACATCCGTAACAATCCATGCATACGCCTACAACCGCAGGGGCCGGCAAGTATCACATGGAACATCTTCTTCCCCCGGATCCCCCCAGGCCCTGTCGCCCTGTCAAGGTGATTTCCCGTGTCTCTCCGGCCCCTCCTAGCTTCCTTTATGAGTTTCTCTGTTACCTGGGGTCCATGTGCCAGCAAACTTTTAACCCTCCCTCCCGTCCCCCCTCCCCCCCCCTGCACCACACCCCCTTCCCCCCCCGTCCATCGTTAATGTCCAAGGACCTTGCTCCCCGCCACGTCAACGACCGTGCCTCCCTACTTAGGTGGCCTCACCCAGCCTGTCCTTCCGATTCCGAAAGCCGTAAGAGTTTGAGGTATCTGGGGCATGTCAGTTCCCTGAATTCGGTGGCGAGCAAGGAAATAAACAGCCTCCAGATCTCTCTATATTGCTCGACCTCCCCCCGTGCTGTCAGTGACATTTTCTCCATTCCCAGCACATACCACAATCTGTGCAACCAGCCTGTGACTGTGGGGAGCGTGGGAGTGCGCCAGTGTGTGAGGATGTTTTGGATGGCTGAGCCTAGCGCTATCGCAATCTGCCTCCCTCTGCGAGATCGGAGCGGGTACATCAATGCGTTGGGGAGGCCCAACAGAATGTAGGCTGGCAGACGTGGTAACTCAATGTCAAACTGGGAGTCCACCGTGTCCAATATCTCCTTCCAATAATCCCCCAGTCGCGTGCATTCCCACAAAATGTGGGTCAGTGTCCCCACCTGCTCGCACCCTCGCCAGCATCTCGAGTCTTTACTGCTGTCCATCGCATGAATGCGTGCCGGGGTGTAGTACCAATACAGAGAAACCTTCGTGAGGGTCTCTGTCAGGCCGGTGTGATACGCCGAGTGTCGTGCCCTATACGCAATCTGTTCCCACTCCTTATGGCTTAGTGCCCTACCTAGTTCCGTCTCCCAGCGCGCCCGGCCCGGGTGATAAAAGTGCGAGGACGGCAACTGGAGGAATTTATAGAGATCACTTATAAGCTTCGCGTCAGACGTCCGGGTCATAAGCCAGCGCTCGTATTGGGATAGTCTCCTATCTGCGGTCTCTCGCACCTGCGGGCTCAGCGCCCAGTGTCTAGCCTGCAGGTATCTCATTCTCTCCGCCTCGGGCAACGTATATTCCTGCCGAAAGCTCGAGAAAGGGATAATCCCCTCAGAGGTGTACAGGTGACACAGAGCTCTACAGCCGGCCGCCCTCCAGTGGGCAAACGCTCCCCCCTGCATCCCCGGCGTAAAGTCCGGGTTGTCCACCAAGGGCGTCAGCGGGGACGGAAACGAGGTTAACCCGTATGCAAGGTTTGCGGCGTCCCACGCCCTCAGTGGCACTCTGGTGATAAAAGAGGCATAGAGGTTAGCTGGGCGGTGGGCCCGTCTCAGGAACGGCACTTCCTGCAGTGGCCGACCCGCCACCGCTTGATCCTGGAAGAGCCAGTGTTTGTCCGACTCCCACTTGCTCCACTCCACCAGGTGTCGCAGCTGAGCTGCTTGGAAATATTTGCGGAGATCTGGGACACCAAGGCCTCCCTTCTCCGGCGCCAGCAGGGAGAGCGCCAGCCGCAGTCTCGGTTTCTTTCCCTGCCACACAAACCTCCCCAGCTCAGACTGCATCCCCCGGATCCACCCAACCGGCGGCGTCAACGGAAGCGCCCGGAACAGATAGAGTATCTGAGGTAGGGCAGTCATTTTAAATGCAGCCACTCTGCCTAGCAACGACAGGGTACCGCGGTCCCACCGAACCAGTTCTTCCCGTATTTTCCTGCCTAGGGTCATGTAATTGACCGCCGTCATCTCCGGCAGGGTGGAGGCCAGCTGTATCCCCAGGTACGGTATCGTGCCTGTAGACCAGACTATCGGGGCTAGACGCTGCAAACGCGCCCGGGTCTCCGGCGAAAGCGACAGGCCCAGGGCCACTGACTTCCCCATGTTCATCTTAAATCCGGAGACTGCAGCGAACGCGGTCAGCTCCTCGAGACACGCCGGCAGGGCTCTGAGCGGTTCCTCTAAAGAGAAGATAACATCATCCGCGTAGAGGCTGACAGCGTGGTAGAACCCACCCATTTTTACTCCTTTCACCTCTGGGTTGTCCCTGATACGTTGCGCGAATGGCTCCATATACAGGGCAAACAGTATGGGCGACAACGGGCAGCCCTGCCTCGTGCCCCTCTCAATGTTAAAGCTCCCGGAGCTGCAGCCATTAACCCTCACCACCGCGGTTGGAGTCCCGTAACAGTTGAATATCATATTACGGAATTTATCCCGTATCCCCACTTTCCCAAGCACTTGTTCTAGATAAGGCCAGTGCACCCGATCGAAGGCTTTCTCGACGTCTACCGCCAGGAGCATTCTCTCGCCTCGAATCCGTGATGCCTTCTCTATAATGTGCACGATCCGTTTGGTGTTGTCGACCGTCTGCCGCCCGGGAACAAAGCCCGCCTGATCTGGGCCTATGAGCCCCGGCAGCAGAGGGGCTAATCGGGACGCCAGGATCCCCGTGTATACTTTTAGGTCCACATTCAATAAGGATATCGGCCGGTAGGAGCCACATTGTGAGCTATCTTTCCCCGGCTTAGGGATAACCGTCAGTGACGCCCGCAGCAAGTCCCGCAGCATAGTCCCCTGTTTCGCGAAGTTGTTGAAGAGGCGTGTGAGGATCGGCGCGAGTGTAGTGCAGAACATTTTATAAAAGAGGGCGGTAAATCCATCCGGCCCCGGGGATTTACCGATCTTAAGTTTGGCAATGGCGGAGATCACCTCTTCCACTCTAATGTCCCTGTCAAGTCCCTCCGCCTGCAGCGGTGTCAGTGTGGGCAGAGAGACCGATTCCAGGTACCCTTTCGTGGCTCGCCCGTCCGGGGGGTCCCCAGCATAAAGATCCGCGTAGTATTGGCGAAATGCGTCCGCGATGCTACCATCCTCCTTGACTGTCGACCCCGAGTGGTTGGTGATTTCCCTCACCCGGTGCTTCTGTCTCGCCACTCGGAGCTTGCTCGCTAGCAAGCGGCCGCACCGGTCCCCCCCAGTGTAGTAGGCATGTTTAAGGCGAAGCGCCGCGTATTCCGCCCTGTCCATATCCAGAGCGACCAGGGTCTTTCTCGCTCCTTGGAGCTGCCGCCATATCCGGGGGGCCCCGGTTCGGCGATGCATGTGTTCCAACTTCCTGACCTTCTGCGTAAGCTCCTCCCGTTTGCTACGTCTGTGTGCATTATTCGCCGCCGATATCGCGATGAACTCCCCCCGCAAGACTGCCTTCAGGGCAGCCCATTGCGTCGCTCTGGAGGTTTCCGTGTTCTCATTGTAGGATTGGTATTCCCGAATAGCGGCAATCACCTGTTTGATGACGTCCCCTCTGTATAGCAAGGAGTCTCGAAGGCGCCACACTCTAGTGGTAGTATCCACCGGCGGCACCGAGAAGGTGGCCGTCACCGGGGCATGGTCCGACATGGGGATTACACCTATGTCCGCCGCTGTGGCCAGTGCGCTGACCGGCTCGGTCACTAGGAAGTGGTCCAGCCGTGCGTAGGTTTTGTGTTTATGTGAGTAGAAGGTGTAGTCCCGTTCCGTCGGGTGCAGGTGACGCCACAAATCCCGCAGTCCCATGTCCATCAGCTGTACCTTGCTACCTGCTGAGAACTCCCCTGCCTGCTGTGACCGTTGGGCAGATCTATCCAGTGTCGAATCGAAAACGAGGTTAAAGTCTCCCCCTATAATTACGTGCGTATCGGTGCAGCCGCCACCTCCCCCAGCGCCGCCTCTAGAAATCGGTCCTGCCGGTCATTCGGGCTATATAGAGATCCAATTGGGATGGCTGTGCCCGCCACCCGGAACCGATAGACCAATAAACGGCCCCGTAGCTCCGCCAGCTTGTGGAGGACCTCTCCCTGAAATCGCCGAGCTACCAATATCGCCACCCCCGCCGTTTTGGTACTATTAGAGGAGAAGAACTGCGTGGGGAATTTGTGAGAGCGCAGTCTGGCGCAGTCCCTGGGCAAGAGGTGTGTTTCCTGAAGTAGACAGATATCTGCCTGCGTATTGTCTAATAAAGAGAGCACCGCCCGCCGTTTGGTCGGGTTGTTAAGGCCCCGCACATTCAGCGTCACTATTTTAAAAGTCATGGGTGACATGTGGAAGCGAAGCCCCTCCCGCTCTGTTCTCCCCCGGTGTCAAATGGCATTCCCGTGAGGTCGCTGCTCCTGTCGTGTCCCTTTTCCCTGTCTTGCCATCTGTCCTGCTCTGGACGGTGTCCCCTCCCCTCCCCGTGATCTGCCCTCCTCGCTCCCCTTCCTGGTGTGGTGCCGGCTCTTTCAGCCCTTCCTCGCCGCGACATTAACTGCCCCCTCCCCCTCCTCCCCCTCCCGCCCCCAGCCCGTTCCCCAACTCAAACCAATAACTGCCCCAACAAAACCCCCCACCCTAGCCCCAAACCCCGTATCTGCATAGTCCAAGTCCGGTCCTCTAGAGGACAAGTCTTTGGTAACACTCTCCAGTGGGCGTTAGACCACCTGCCCCCCCCCCCCCCGCCAGCCCCCCCTCCCCCCCCTTACCCCGAACCTGAAAGCTGCTGTGTCCTCATGTGATCTCCCCCCGGAGCAGTTCTTAAGCCGTTAATGCGACGTCGCTGTCGCCGGGACCAGCGCTCTCAGCCACCTCCGGATCTGCTCTGTCCTCTTCTGCCCGGTCGGCAGGTGCGCCCGGCCTCGTCGGGCGGTCCCGAGAGCGCCTCCCGGTCACCCGCCGCCAGTCTCCACCTCTGGCGCGCCCTCGACGCGGCGGGGACGCATCCTCCTCTCCCTCTGGCAGGCCCAGGATACTGCAGGTTTCCCGCAGGGAACGCAGCTGGTGCTGGACTCCATTCCACCGAAAGATGAGCCTGAAGGGGTGCCCCCAAGCATAGGGTACCTGGTTTTCTCGTAGAAAGTCGGTGGCTGGTTTGAACGTCCTCCGTTTCTGGAGCGTGATTGCAGACAGATCCTGGTAGAGGGCCACTGAGTGCCCCCGGAAGGTCAAGGGCTGCCGCCTCCGCGCCTCCGCCATAATCCGCTCTTTGAGTGGGAAGTCTGGTAGAAAGGCTAAAATGTCCGGGGCCGGCGCTGGTCCTCTCCGCCGTGCTCCCACTCTGTGTGCCCTGTCGATTCGGACCTGGAACTCCTCGGGCTCTCCCAGGACTTCCCGGAACAGCGCCCCCAGGTAGCCTGCAATGTCTGTTCCCTCTTCTGACGATGGGACCCCGCGGACCCGTATGTTGTTTCGCCGAGACCTGTTTTCCAGGTCCTCGGCATGGGCCTGGAGATCGATCTGCTGGTCTCGCAGTCTCAGTACCTCTTGTCGCAAATGTTCAATCTCTTCGTCCCGTCGTAGGCTGGTCTCTTCCACCGTGGCCACACGCTCGCCTAAGCCGTCCACCTCTCGTTTAATTTCCCGCACCTCACTGGCCACTTCCTTCTTCAGGACTTGAAAGTCTTCCCGTAAAGATCCAAAGAGAGATTCCATAAAGGATCTGGTGAGCGGGGCCTCCCCTCCCTCGGGGTCTGTCGCCGTTCCGGGGGCCTGGGGTGACCGCTGCCCCCTTTCCTGCCGTTGCGACTGCCGGCCCAGCATCTCGGGGAGAGTACGCTCTCCCTTCCGTCCACCTCTGCTTCCAGCCATGGCCGCTGGGTCGGACGGCCGGTCTCGATCGCTTTGCTGATCCTGCACCGGGTCTGATCCCCGGGGCGTCCCGTGCCCGAACGCTCCTCCGAGCCTCCTGTCCCTCGACCTCCGGCCTCCCTTCCTCAGGACGAACCTCCAAACCACGGGCGCCTGTGGTCGCTGCGTCCGGCTGCGTTCCCCGTTCGGGCCTCCCTCGGCGCTCTGATCGGACTCCTGGCGGTCCCAGTCCTCGCTGGCTCGTCTCCTCTGCACCTGACCTCGTTGCACCTGGTCGTCCCCGCTCTCCCGGGGGCAACCCCCGACGCCGTGTCACCACCCCGTTCCCGAGGCGCCGGTCCCTCCGTTTTTCCTCCGCCGTGGCGCCTCTCTGGAGGGGGCAACGTCCACGCCTCCGCTCACCCTAGTGCTTCAGCCGCTAGCCTCTGCTGCCCACAACCGCTCTGCGCCGCCAGTCCATCAGCCCAGGGTCCATCCAGCGCGACGGCTGCTCACGCTCCGGCCTCTGCCGCTCGGCCGTCGGGCGCCGTCTGCCTACTGCCGCAGGGGCACTCCCCAGGGCCAGCTCGCTCCTTATCCACCCCCGAAGGGAGGTCACGCCTCTGGTGCCCTCTCCGGCGCCGATTCTCGGGCTCGTTTCCGCAGTTCGTCCCCTTGCTCCCCCCTCACAGGTCCCTGGTCCGCTGCGGGTAATTCCTCTTCCTCGTGCGCTCCCCCTCCGCCACCGATCCCACGTGGCTCGGGGGGGGGGAGGGGGGGGGGGGAAGGGGGGTACGGACGGGAGGGGAACCCCGTGTGGGCTCCAGCCCCGGTAGCCTCGCCGCTCTTACAGTCCTCTCCCCTCGAGACTCACCCGGGAACTCCCGACGTGGAGCCCCCGTCGGCCGGGGTCACTGCTTCCTTCCCCCTCGTCTGCTGCCCTACGGCGGTCTCCCGGGCCTCTCCCGGGTGGAGCTCCCTTGTCCGCGTCAACCCGTCTGCGCGGCCCCCTCCTTCTACGGGGCCGCTCCGCTCAGCATGGGACCGCTCTCGCTTCCTTTCGCGGGCTCGCTCCCCACTTCGCCGCGCGCCAGGCCTCTTCGGCGAATCCGGGGCTCTCTCGTGGCGGGCAGGCCGAGGGCGCTGCCGTCCCCTCCGGCGCTAAGCTCCGCCTCTGCCCGTCGGCTCAGCTTCCACGACCCTCCGTGACTGCCTTGGGGCCCCGGGTCTCCAATCTGCTTCCCCCTCGGTTCCGCCGTCCCCTCCGCCCGTCAGAGCCTCAGTTTGGGGGGAGATCCTGCTGCGGTATCTGGGCTAGGGGTTCAGCGGAGCGGGAGCCGACGGAGGAAGCGTCCGCTCACACCGCCATCTTGGCCACGCCCCCAGGGAAGCCATTTTAGAACATGTGCTGGACACTGGTGAAAACGAGTTCCCCAGCTACATGATGGCTTCACTTAAAATAGGGTTGTTTTGTATCAAACATCTTGTATTGGCAAACACACATGGATGCAAGTGTCAGATTGACCAATACATGCACTCTAGAGAGCACCTTAGAGGTGTCCCCTGAAAACCTACCAGCCTCTGGTTTCTGCCAGCCTGCTACCGAGATGCTGTCTTACCTCCTAGGGTGAGAGTCTTTTGCTCTTAGGACAATCAAAACAAAAGCCTGCCGGGAAGAGGGTGTAACATCCCCTGCCACAGGATAATCTTCTGATTAGAATTCCTTAGGTGGCAAGCTTCAAAGGGCTGATGCCTTTGAAATGCAAATTTGGCTCCCCCTCACAAGTGAGGAAGCCAACCCCTTTGTCCAGGAACCTCTTGGCACCTGGACAGGCAGGAAAATTAGCTAGTCAAGTAGGCGTGCCACCACCAGCTAGTACCACCCCTAAGGTGGGTTACTGTGAGGTGGACCCGATTTTTCAGAAGTAGCCATCTTTGGGATGGCCAATTTAGGAATTTTGGGACACAAAACAGGAAGTGGTCATATAGGGGGTGTAGTGACCCCAAAGGTCAGTAGCCCATTGGCTACTACTCTACAGTCCCTAAATTCAGTATGCAGTGGAGTCCCTAGCACCAGAGAAGCAGATCCTGACGACCTACGAAGACGAGACAAAGAGTCTCAAAAGCAGATGACTGAAGAGAGCACCTGACTAAGCACTAGCCCTGATGTCCTGTCTGCCGTTCTCTGTTGACCCTGGGCCAAAGATGGCTCGTCCTGCAGCTGAGTGCCTCCAAATCCTGGGAGGACTGTCTGCCTTCAATAAAGACCAAGACCTTCTGTGAACAGTGGACCTGTTACAAAGAACTCCAAAAGAGAAGACTCTGAAGCCTCCGGAACTGCCAAAAGCTGACACCCTAAGCAAACACTACACTCTTCACCTCTGGCTCGAGTCGAAGTGGGCCAATGGTGCCAACGAGGTTCCCCAGCCCTTCAGAGCTCGAGTCCATCGTGGTTTCAACCCTAATGGACTAACAGACGTCAAGTGCAGCCTCGGCAAGCAGGCCCCCTCGACCACGACTGCTCCCAGTAAGAGAAACCAGACGCCTAAAGACACCCCTGCATCCGTCGCCACCAGGCCATGGAGAAGAGGACCCCGGGTGTCCCGATGTCCCTGAGCATTCCAAGCCTTGAACCCCACTGTTGGTTCAACCCGACTGGCTTCCTAGCAAGAACCTGCAGCCTCTTTTTACAGTGACCAATCCCCATTGAAACCCATTAGACTTCCAATGCTTATTTGCACCCTGCACCATCTCGCTCTCGTGCCGCTGGTGGTGTACTGCTGGTGCTGACTTGATCCTTACCACCAACCTTAACTCCAGGAGATTAGTCCTGTAAGTAGATGTACTGTACCTGTTTGCAGAACTTCTTCTTACTGCCATAGGAAAACATTGCAGAGCTCAAAACATGCATTGTGTCCACTTTTTGAACTAAAAAGAATTTATATTTAAAAACGTACTTACCTGAATTTAACGATTTTCTCTGAATAGACATATATAAAGATACTTGCCATTTTTATAAATTGGTGTGGATCTCGTTTTTGAGTCGTGACGCAATTTATTGATCATTGTGTGTATTTGCAAATGTCTTGCACTGCTCTGTGTTAAGCCCAAGGCTGCTTGACCACAGTACCCCCTAATAGAGCACTTTGGAATTGCATAGCAAGCCGCTGTCCACTCATAAGTGAACCCCTGGACTCTTTACACGGTACATCAACTTATTGATATATCACATAAAGAGCCAGCTTCGGACAACTTTGGATTGCTTTAAGGTAGTTCAGAAGTAGGGATAGACTCAGGTCAATATGTGGAACCAGATGGAAGAATCTCCCTATTTTGGAAACTTTAGCTGTTTCAGTGAAGAGGCACTGCCCATCAAAAGGCATGTCAATCAGACTTCACTGAATGTTTTCTGAACTTTCAGTGGGGCTCATGCAGGCGTAGCGTTGAAAACCAACACCTAACACAGAGGCCATGCCACAGTATCTACTGCATCTACTCAGGTGTGCCTAACCTACACGTTTTCAATCATTACAGAGCTACAAAAAGCCTTTACAAATGCTGTAGTAAAGATGGAGCAGCTATTTGAGTCATTTTCCTTAAAGCAACACACAGACATATATGTTACAGGCTTTGAGTGCTACACCTTGGGACATCTCAGGGAACAACACACCAAGCTTCTTTGGCTCGATCTGGTGGAGGAGATGGAAGCGTGTTAAGTTTCAGTTTGATAGACTAAGCCTTAACAGCCAGGCTCTCTGGCAAACATGTTAAAAAATTACAGTGGGATCTGACAGGACTGGTTTCAGTTTTCTGGCTACATGTCTACCACCTGCATGAGGGGAATAAGGCTTATCCTTGAAGCATATAAAATGTTCAACAAAGCTTCTCTGAAAGGAAAACAATCTTGTAGTCTTGTGTGGCAATATGAATCTTTGTAGATTTAGTCTATGTTGTGGGGAGGGGACATATTGAGACGTACACCACTTTTTAAATAATGGGCAGCTCCGCAGTGCTCTGCGCCGCCTGGTATCCAGCAAGGCCCCTGTTGCAGGGTTCAAGTCCCCGCTGACCCCGTTTTGCCAATTTTTGTTTTGCTGATGTAAAGTGTGCTTGGTAGTGTTTTTCACGTGTGTCATATCAGGATTAGGACTGCTACTGTTATTTTGTATTTTTTCCTCTTTGTTCCCCCTTGTTGCTTCCTGTTTTCGCCTCTATTTTTCCTCCGTCGCTGTGCCTTCCCTTTCCGCCCCGCTCCCGCCTCCCAGCTGCTCGTCCCTCCCCTTCAAATGCCGACCGCTGCGCGGTCACGCTGCGCGGTCACGCTGCGCGGTCACGCTGCGCGGTCACGCTGTGGGCGTGCCTAAGGCAAGCCCGTCTGCACCCGTCCGGCCTGGACCGCGCCCAGCGCCAGAAAGCCTACCCTCCGCGACCCCCACAGGACCAGACGCCACTACGACGCAAACACCCTCCACGCACTCAACACCAGCCGAAATCCCACCTGCCTCCAGGTCACCTTGAAGCTCACCCACGGGCCCTTCACCTGCCAAAACTGCAGCTACACCAGCCGGCGCACACCAGCACATCCTGCCCATCCCAACACGGAAGGTAACAACCACCTCAGCTGCATACTACTCAACACCTGCTCAGTCCACAAGCATGCAGTAGAACTCTGGGACCTGCTCGACTCCCCCGCCCCGGACGTCGCCTTCCTGACGGAGACCTGGTTGAACACCTCCTCGGCACCAGACATAGCCATAGCCATAGCCATCCCGGACGGCTACAACGTCACACGCAGGGACCGGAACAACAACAAACAAGGAGGAGGCATCGCTATCATCCACAGGAACACCAGCAGAATCTCAACCAACACCGAAGACACCATCAGCATGGCCGAACATCTACACTTTCAGATCCACGTCGATCACAACACCACCCTCAGAGAAACCCTCGTCTACAGACACCCGGGACCCCGACCACAGTTCAGCGAAGCCATCGCCGACCTCATCAGCACGCACGCCCTCGCCTCCCCAGACTACATCCTCCTCGGAGACCTGAATTTTCACCTCGAGAACACCATCGACAACAACTCCAAAACACTGATCGACAACCGCTTTACAAAATACACAAATAAATAAATAAAATAAATAAATAACCGCGCCAACCTCGGACTCAAACAACCCGTCACAACACCCACCCACTCCGCCGGACACACGCTCGACCCCATCTTCTCCGACAGCGACCACGTCACCTTCAGCCACACCACCGAACTCCACTGGACCGACCACCACTGCATCCACTTCTCCTTCAAGAAACACACCGCACACAACCAAGTGCAACGGATCCCACACCGCAACTGGAAAAAAGTAACCGAAGACCAACTCATCACCACACTCGCTCGAGACCCTCCACCCGAGTCCACCGAGACCGACGCAGCAGCCACAACTTCAGACAATGGATCGACGACTGCGACAACACCCTCGCCCCGATCAGGAAACCCTCCAACAGGAACACCGACAGAAGAGCCATCTGGTTCAACGCAAACCTTCAGAACTCCAAGCGCACCTGCAGAAGACTCGAGAAGCAATGGCACAATGAACAGACACCAGACAACCACCAGACAACCACGCAGCTCTCACGAATGCCAGACGCAAATACCACCAACTCATCCGATCCGCCAAAAGAACCTCCTTCAAGGAACGCATCGACAACAACGCACACAGCAGCAAAGAGCTCCTCAACATCGTGAAAGAACTAGCCACTCCCAGCTCCAGCTCCAGCTCCAATGAGGTACCGCCGTCAATGACAGACGCCAACCCCTCGACCCAACACCGACCAAACACACCGACCTTCTGCTCTCCTGATTCAACATCAACGACAAAGACACCACCAAAATCATGAACACCATCCACTCCGGCGCACCTTCCGACAACCGCCCCCACCACATCTTCAACAAGGCAAGCTCCGTCATCGCACCCCAACTCCGAAAAGTAATCAACAGCTCCTTCCACACCGCCACCTTCCCTGAGAGCTGGAAACACGCCGAGATCAACGCCCTCCTCAAGAAACCCAAGGCGGACCCAAAGGACCTCAAGAACTTCCGTCCCATCTCCTTGCTCCCGTTCCGGCAAAAGTCATTGAGAAGACCGCCAAGAGACAACTGACCCACTTCCTGGAGGAGCACAACGTCTTGGACTCCTCCCAATCAGGCTTCTGCAGCAATCACAGCACCGAAACCGCCCTCATCGCCGCCACTGACGACATCAGGACCATACTGGACAAGGGCGAAACTGCGGCCCTCATCCTCCTGGACCTCTCGGCTGCCTTCGACACTGTCTACCACCACACTCTGCACACACGCCTCCGCGACGCAGGGATCCGAGGCAAAACCCTGGACTGGATCACCTCCTTCATCACCGGCAGAACCCAGAGAGTCCGCCTCCCCCCGTACTGATCCGAAGCCACCACGATCACCTGCGGCGTACCCCAAGGATCATCCCTCAGCTCGACACTCTTCAACATCTACATGGCACCGCTCGCCAACATCGTCAGAGCACACCACCTCAACATCGTTTAGTACGCCGACGACACCCAGCTGATCCTCTCCCTCACCAAGGACCCGAACACCGCCAAATCCAACCTCCATGAGGGAATGAAGGCCGTCGCAGATTGGATGACGACCAGACGCCTGAAACTGAACTCAGACAAGACGAAGGTCCTCATCCTCGGCTCCACCCCCTCCGTATGGGACGACTCCTGGTGGCCGAACACACTAGGAGCTGCCCCGGCACCCACTAACCACACACGCAATCTGGGGTTCATCCTGGACTCACTGCTCTCTATGACCCAGCAAGTCAAAGCTGTTTTCTCCTCCTGCTTCAACACCCTCCGCATGCTCCGCAAGATCTACAGATGGATCCCCACCGAAACAAGGAGAACGGTTACCCAAGCACTCATCAGCAGCAGGCTGTCCTACGGCAACGTCCTCTACGCAGGAACCACGGCTACACTCCAGAAGAGACTCCAACACATACAAAACGCCTCCGCACGCCTCATCCTCGGACTCCCTCACCACAGCCACATCACCACCCACCTTAGAGATCTGCACTGCCCGGTCAACAAGAGGATCGCCTTCAAACTCCTCACCCATGCTCACAAAGCTCTCCACAACGCCAGACCAGCATACCTCAACGAACAACTGTCCTTCTACACCCCGAACCGCCAGCTTCGCTGGGCCGACCTCGCCCCACGCATCCGCCGAATGACCACAGGCGGAAGATCATTATCCCACCTCGCTGCAAAGACTTGGAACACCCTCCCCGCCCACCTGCGTCAAACCCAGGACCTGCTGACCTTCAGGAGACTTCTCAAGACCTGGCTGTTCGACCGGTAGCTGCCACCCTCCTCCTCCCCTCAGTGCCTTGGGACCCTCACGGGTGAGTAGTGCGCTTTACAAATGCTTGATTGATTGATTGAAGAAGACTGGGAAGGAGAGGTCTAACCCACTGACTGTCTGCAGGTCCAAAACAAACCCGAACCAAGAAAACTCTGATGGGGACAATTATCTGCCTCACTTTCAGCCTTGAAAAATGAAGGACACAAGAGTCTGAACCTAATAGGTGAACAAACCTGCAGCAGGCTCTCATCTAGTTTTTATTTTCATGATGGGCATCTTCTCTTTTCAAAGATTACAGCCATTTTTCTTTCTTTCTGTTGGAAATGAATTATGTACAACTCAATATAAATAAATATAAAGGGGGCGCTAGAGAGCGCGCAAGCAGAATGGCCGCACTGCTGTGAGGCTCCTGCAGCCTGGAACCAAAATCCGTAATTTATCCTGGCTAAACCGCTGTTCCCGTACCTGTAACTACCCTTGGCTGCGAACGAGGTCTTGCTGCTGCCTCGGTGAAAGTTGGAGCCCTGTGCGAGCGGCTGCGGCGGAGTTAGCGACGGTTGTGGCCGGAGGGGGAGTTCAGCGGACGTGTGGCGGAGCGCGCCGCCCGGCGTGTGATTCACGCAAGACCGAGGCTCACCACGAGGCATGCGGGCCGTGCTGGAGCCCGCGCTGGCGACACATTGACGGCTGCGTGGTTGGCGGAAAAGTCGACAGGAGAAGAGGAGGCAAGTCGGACACCCCCCCGCTATAAGGCGCGCTGCTGCATGTGCACTCGGAGCCCTGTGAGGACCGGCGCCATCCGACGGAGGAGCCCGCCTGCAGCGGTGAGGTGGGGGCTCTGGAGCAAGGGCAACGAGATCTGTCGGCGCTGGGGGCCCGTGTAGGTGGGCGCTCCCCCCCTCCCCTCCCCCTGCCAGAGGAGGACGCGTCGGTGTCCGCGACGGACGTGGGGGCAGCAGTGCGGAGTCTGGATCGGTGGAGAGGACTCGGAGACTCACCGCCCTGTTTGCTGATGCCTTGCTGGCCTCTCTCCCGCGTGCTGGCCTGCTGTTGAGGGGCTCGTGGGAGACGGCCGTTGGTTCCCTGCACCCTGCGGCCTGCGGGGCATCTCGCATCTCCATTCATTCGCCTGGCACGACTACATTGGATCTTGGGGTCCCGGCGGCCGGGCCTTCTTCGGGGGACTGTGGTGGTGGACGCCCCTTACCTGCCTTTTGCTCCCTGGTCGGGGGGGGCTGGTTCGGACCCGGTGGTGCCCTGATATTTACCGCTGAGGTCGAGCTGCACGCTGCCAGGAACTTCTGGGCCCGCCTGTGCCCTTGAGGATAGCGGAGGCTGGCGCGCGGAGACCTGTGTTGCCACTCACGATGGGCAAGCAGGACAATCGCCAGCCCAAGCTCTCGTTTGACCCCCCGGCTGCCAAGAAAGGGGTGCGAGGTGCGCAGGACCCGGGGGGCGCCCAGAGCTCGCCCGCGCCCGAGGCGGGTTCCTCCTCCACGGCCACGGACCTACAACACATAATGCAGGAGATGAAGCAAGGTTTCGCTACCATTGTGGACAAGGTCGACCGGCTATCGTCCAGAATGGACGCCATAGCGCAGAGAATAGACATCCATGAGGAGAGGATTGCGGAAACGGAGCGGAGGATATCCGATAACGACGATACCACAGCCACCCACACCACACAGCTTGCCAGAATGGATAATGTCCTGAGACTTATTGCTGCAAAGAACGAGGAGTTGGAGGCCCGTGGTCGCCGCAATAACATCGCGTGGTGGGGATTCCAGAATCCACCAATACGGGGCGCATGGAAGACTATGTGGAAAAGATCCTCCTGGCCGCCGTTGGTTCCGACGCCTTTTCTAAGCAATTCATTGTTGAGAGAGCACATCGCTCTCTTGGGCCGCGACCAAAACCGGGAGCTCCTCCTCGACCCATCATTGCACGGTTGTTAAACTATAGAGACAGGGACACAGCGTTGCGAGCGGCTCGCACGGCCCAGACTCTTTCGTGTGATGGGGTTAACTTTACTGTCTACCCAGACTTCACGCCTATCGTGCAAGAACAACGGCGTAAATTTCTTGAAGTGAAAAAGAAACTGAGGGCCCAACAAATTGATTATGCTCTACTCTACCCGGCTAAATTGAGGATTACTCACCAAGCACGACAGCATTTCTTTACGAACCCGCAGCAGGTAGAGGACTTTCTTAAGGCTCTGCGGAATGGGCGAACAGAGAGGTCTGCTGAAGTCGAAGCGGATCGTGAGGATGAGCGTTAGGAAGAGTGGTGTGCTTTCGTGCTGGATGGATCTGCGGACTCAGGAACTATTGCCATATGCTTAATCCGGATGAGCGCCCAAGGGACGTGAGAGCATGAAGATGCTGTGACTGTTTGGACCTTCTTTGGTCGGATGTGGGACAGCGGTTGGTAACGTATTCCAGGCACCACCTCCCCGTGCCTTCCCCTGTTGTGAGAGGGGGCGGGCCGCTGGGGGTGGATCTGGGCGCACTCTGGACGGACCCCATGGGGTGTACCCCATTGCTGACACTGACTATGTTGCTCCTGTTGAGCTTTCTGGTGGGCCTTATGGGTGGGGGGAGGGGAGGGGATTCTGGCAAGTTGGGGTTGCTTCAGTGGGTTGGGGGTGGGGTGGGGATGCGCATGATGGCCCTGGTCTCTCCCGTTGCCCTCGCTTCATCCAGAGCAACTTTGCCCGGATGGAGGGATCGGCACGGGTGGGGATCCCTGCTGCACGCAATATTTGTATATGTGGCCTGCGGCGGCGATTGGGTAGGAGCGCTCACTGACAGGTCATGGAGTATGGGATGCACGGAGCTATCTGTCCTACATCTCGGGGGGGACGCGGGGGGGAGTGGAGCGAGGACCCTGGAGCCTACTGGCCCGGGCCGCCCTGCTATGCCCTTGCCTAGGGACTGTGGTAGGTCTTTGCGTGCTCGCAATGCTGTGGCAATTCTTGTGGATAGCTGCGGGACAACTAAGTCGGAACGATGGTATGTGATGACCCTAGCCCACACTTTAGCTCCAACTGCTTTGGACAGGTTGCTATGCAAGGCTGCTTACCCTGGGTGGGGCGAGGAGATGCGCGTATCGGTGCAGTGTGGGGATGTCTTAGATACGGTGCTAGTAGATCATGTCCTTCAGATGGTTCCGGGACTTTTGTTTACACTGTTTATGTTGTGGGGTGGGGGGATGGAAATGTTTGAATATGTTATTGTACTATTTTATGCGACCAACATCACTGTGGGTTTTTCTTTTTTTAAGACTTTGGGTTCCCCGGCAGGTGGCATACTGGAGGGCCCCCCCTTGGCGCCGACTCATCCCACATTCAATCATGGGGGATCTGGCGGAGGTACCGGCAGGCATGGGGGGCACAGAAGGTGGCGCGGCTCTGCTGCTGCGGTAATACTGCGGTTCAACATGTGTATTCACGGCTGCGTGGGGGGCCCTCCCCTGTCGCGGCACTGTCATCTCCTTTTACTGTCCCCATGGCACGCACAGATTCGGCCTTAAATATCCTGACGTGGAATGTTAGGGGACTGGGAGACCCGCGGAAACGGAGACAGATACTCTCCTATCTAGACCGCCATGTTATCCATATTGCCTTTCTCCAGGAGACCCACTTCAGAGCGCACACCAGCCACCCCTTTGCCGGCAGATGGGCTGCATTGGCTGCCTTTTCCTCCTACTCTTCGTACTCTAGGGGTGTGGCGATATTGATAAAGAAGGGAACGCCCTTCAGTATGGAGGGCACTAAAAGTGACACTCAGGGGCGGTACTGTCTGATGTGGGGTAGGCTGGGACATGTGGCGGTTGCACTGATCTGTTGTTATGGCCCCAATATAGATGATCCGCACTTCTTTACTGACCTTAATGCAGCAATTGTGGGCTTGGGCCCGAGGCAGCTTATTTGGGGAGGGGACTTCAACACCTCATTGGACCCGTCTAGGGATAGATCCCACCCGGCCTCGCACCACTACACTAGGGCGCGTGCGAACCTGTTGGACGTATTGGCTAGTCATAATTTAATTGACACGTGGAGGCACCTACATGCAGACGCACGTGAAGGTACTCACTTCACGGCGCAAGCAAAATCATGGGCAAGACTAGACTATGTTTTTATCTCCCCTCATTTTCATGCAGCGCTGGAACATGCACACCATCTCCCACGCACGTTCTCTGATCATTCGCCGACCCGTGTCACGTTGCGAGCGGCGGACCTAGGACCGCCGGTGACATCTTGGCGCCTGCAGCCCATGATGCTGCTGGACCCGGTATTTCAGGAGGAGTTACGGGAGGAATGTTTGGAGTTCTTTGAGCGTAATAAGGATTCCGTGTCTGAGGTCGGAACCATATGGGACGCTTTTAAGGTTACCATACGGGGAGTTTGCATCGCTAAGGGGTCAGGCGTTCTCAAAACCATATTAGCCCGTCTGCGTACCCTGGAGAGTGAACTTGAGGCGCTTGAGATGTCGCTAGCTGATGGCCCTACGGATGCCACGCTCGCTAGTATTCGGGAAAAGATAGCGGAATATGTGACCGAAGCTGATCGGGAGGTGAAATTTAGGGGCAAACACTGGATAGCTCGCCGTTATGGCGAAGGCGAACGGCCAGGGAAAGCCCTGGCAGCGACGATGCGACTGTCGCGCCCGCCTAATACTATAATGGAAATTGACAGCGGTAGTGGTCTCGTTTACAGGGACACCACGCTCATTCTCAACGCATTTGTTGAGCATTATCATCACTTGTACACTTCGACCAGGGTTGGGGATCTGCAACTGCAGGACTATCTGGGAGATGTCTCCTTGGGATGGCTTAGCGATACACAACAGGCTTTTTTGAGCTCCCCTTTCGAATTGGATGAGGTGCGGGAGGCTATTATGCACATGCAATCGGGCAAGGCCACTGGCCTTGATGGGATCCCAATCGAATTCTATAAGACCTATATTGATTTTATGGCGCCGGTACTCCGTGAGGTGTATGAAGATGCACTGGAGGTGGGCCATCTCCCCCCTTCGATGCGTATGGCCCTCATTACTTCGCTCCTCAAGCCTGGTAAAGCTGCTGACCTATGCGATTCCTACCGACCCCTCTCATTGCTCAATTGCGATGTTAAAATACTTGCAAAACTGATAGCTACCCGGATTAACCTGCTCCTCCCTAATCTGGTCCTCCCTGATCAGGCGGGGTTCGTGCCTGGCAGGGCCACATCCCATAATCTGCGTACCTTTTTCTCGATTCTGAATGCCGTGCATGACGATCTCCCGATGGCTGCTGTCTTCCTTGATGCCTCGAAAGCTTTCGATTCGCTTGAGTGGGATTATGTATTTCGAGTTCTGGAACTGATGGGGTTTCCCCTCATCTTTATTTCTTGGATCAGGCTCTTGTACGTATCCCCTAAGGCTCGCGTGCTTGTGAACGGGAAACTGTCGGAGGCGTTTCATATCACCAGAGGCACTAGGCAGGGTTGCCCCCTGTCGCCCCTGCTGTTTGCTATCGCCATGGAGCCGCTCGCGGCGCGGCTCAGGCAGCATCATAACGATAAGGCGATGCGTTGCTTTCAAAGACAAATATTGATTTCTATGTATGCAGACGACATTACCCTGTATATTCGGGATCCCCGTGATAACCTTCACCCAGTTCTTAGGGAGTTCATCAGGTTTGGTATGCTCTCGGGAATTCAGATCAATTGGAGCAAGTCTCGGGTTTTCCCGCTTACGTCATCTACTAGCAGCTTTACGCTGGAGTTCCCTCTGGCTTGGTGCGAGGGGGATTTCACCTACCTAGGTATACACATCGAGAAAAACAGGGACGAGCTGCTGAGGGCCAATTATGGCACGAAGATGACTCGAATTTCAGACTGCATAACGCGATGGATTACACTCCCCCTTTCTATGGCGGGTCGGGTATCGCTGATTAAAATGGTGATACTGCCACAGTTGCTGTATCTCTTCCTGAACATCCCCTTTCACCCGGGCAGTTTCTTCTTCCGGACCTTGCGCTCGGAGCTTATTCGCCTGGTTTGGGGGGGAAAGTCTCCTCGACTCAAATGGGAGATCCTCACTAGGCCGTTTGTGCAGGGCGGGTTTGGCGTCCCGGACTTCGAGCTGTACTTCCTAGCGGCGCAGGCACACTTCGCCTATTTCTGGATACAGCAGCCCCGTTACATGCCCCAGCTTGCGGCAGAACACTGGCTGGCGCATCCGGTCCCTATAGAGGGCGCATTGTACGCTCCGGTAGTCGGGGCAGATGCGCTGCCCACTACAGTGGCGAGTACGGTGACGGCCTGGAAACGAATAACTGCTAAGCTGGGCCTGAATATGGTATACGCCCCGCTCCTGCCGCTTGTTTATCACCCCGCCATGCCCCTACTGCAAGAGGCAGGGTTTCGGAGGCTGGCCCAGTCCATCCACGTTAAGACATGGGGAGACTTATATCATGATGGCACGTTTCGCTCTATGGAGCACCTCTTTGGGGGCATCCAGCCTTCCCCCCTTGCGGTTTTCTTGTATATTCGGCTCCGGCAGGGGCTTAAGGCACTCACGCCCGATTTCCCACGGGAACCGCCAGAGGTTGCGCCATTACAGCGTGCCCTTCGGGACGAGACCCCTACCAAATTAGTCTCCAAGATCTACGGGTCGGTACATTCGCTGATAGACGCGCCGCCTCTTGCTGCCCGGGAGAACTGGGATCGGGAACTACAGACCCCGCTGACGGACAAACAGTGGGAGTTCTGCCTTCAGCAAACGGAGCGTATTTCTTCTAGTAGCAGATTCAGAATAATACACTATAAATATATACACAGGTTGTATTACACTCCTTTAAAGCTGCACAAATTCCGACTCCGGGAGGATGATAGATGCGACCGATGCCACGCTCCTGGAGCAGACTTCCTCCACTTGGCATGGGCGTGCGGGGCGGTGCAGAGGTACTGGCATCAGATCTTTACAGCAGTATCCAAAATGATTAATTCGGAGATAGAGCCTTCCCCTGTCCTCGCCCTCTTGGGATATGTAGAGCCCATACAAGCCTCGCACCGTAAATTCATTGCATTAGCCTTCCTGCTTGCCAAAAGACGAGTTGCATGCAAGTGGGGCAGAGGCAGGGCCCCCAAATTTAAGGAGTGGATGCGGGATATGGTTTATTGCCAGGAACAAATTAATACGTATTCTGAACTCTTACCGCCTACTTCCAGGCCCACTGATACTTGGGCGCCCCTGACGTGCTACTTGATGGGAGGGAAGACTGCCGGGGAGGTTGAGGCGATCCCATAATCACGTGCGGGACTATCCCTCCAGACATGTGTCACACCTGCGATGAGGGGTGCGTTCCTGGGCGGATGCGACTGACTGGCTGGTGGGTGCAGCGGCCCTTCGGCTCGGGGGGAATGGCTTCCACCTGCTCGGTGCTTGGGCAGGGGAGGGTGGAATTGCGGCTCCACCGGGAAGAGTCTGATTTGTCGCGCATTCCACAGTTGTTAAGGATTTTAAATGCGATCTTGACTTATGGATGTATTGTGATATTGATGTTTGCTGTGATGCTCCTTGCCACCTCTGTACTACTTCCTATTGCCTTCTGAACCCATTGTAATAACTTGCTTACGATGTATGGTCGCTCACTTTGTTTCGTAAATAAAATTTTCAAAAAAAAAAAAAAAAAAAAAAAAAAAAATATAAATAAATATAAAACATAAAATATCAAAAACGAAGCGTGGGATAAAACAATAAACAGATTTGCTGGCTGTTCTTGTAATTAGAACACTAAATAAAATGAGGTAGAAATACTTATAATATCTATGCATGATGAAGTGGATTATCCTACCTGCAGCTGAACAATTTCGCCTTCCCTTAGTTTTAACTGTGACTGTAGATTCTCAATAATGCTAGAGCCAGACCCCATTCTTACGGCTTCATAAAGATTGCTTCCACTAGCAGACATTGTCATCGGGCCAAGTGAATGTTCATGAGGATCATCCTGAAATAAATGATAGAAGATGCAGAATATTGATTGCGGGAAAGGAACGTCAGGACTGTTTTCAATACAGATATTCACTGATTTTAGTCGTCACAAAAAGCGCGATCATTATTTTCAACATAAAGCTCCTCAAAATGTGTAAACTATCAAGAGCCCATTGGTTCATTCTGTCATCATGTCAAACTAACCTTGATTGCAAATAGACCACATACGGTATGTAGCACACAATACATTCCTAAATTTATTTTACCCGTTATAAATAAAACCCATCTATTTAGCTGTGTCGGGCCTTCTAGAGCCCATAGCTATGCGTTATTCTTTTCAGGAAACTAATTGGATTAGCTACATAATATAGATGATATTACTGAAACCTCAACACTCATTTTGGGAAGAAATGTCAAATAGATGGTGAAGCATATTTGTGGGGGCTTTGTGGGTCCTGAATCTGCCTGAGGGTGTGGGGACCAAGTAAGTTGGGAAACAGGGACACTGCTAAAAGAAAGGAAGATCTGGATATGGATAATACATAGAGGTAATATGGCAGCTCTGAGTGCTGCTGAACCTTAGGTTCTCAGAGCTACGATATGGATTACTGTAAAGAATAATTGATGAAACTATCATCAGTGCTCTGGTTATTGTTATCTAAATGGAAGCTGATCAACTTACAATGATCATGTAGGCAAAAATCGATTAAACAGGGTTTATGTACAGTTGAATAGAAGTACCTGAGAAAGGAAGGATGATTGAAGGCCTGCCATATCCACTCCACTTACTGAACTGGAACGAGACAACGATGGAGTACTTGAAGAAGGTTCAACGTTTGAAAAAGTATATGTTTTACGCTCCTAAAAAATAAATAAAGGTGACGATCATGCAAACCTTGGCATCAAAAGATTAGAACACACTCTTTTTTTTTTAAGTATGATTCTACCAGACCTTTCTTCTTGAAACAGGTTATAAATCTGTGAGACATCATCTATACCACGGTTAAGAACTATTACCTATATGTTCTGCTAATAAATGACAGTCTCCAAAAGATTGTTTACAATAAATTTCTTCTCATATCAGTTTAATAAAAGGAAAATTCTACTTACCCTTTAACCAGTTGTTTGGAGAATGTAGTGCTGTTAATTCACATGCTTAGCATACTCCTGCCATCTAGTGCTGGGCTTGCAAGTTTGCCAGTTGTTTTTCTTCTAAAAGGTCTCTCAAGTCATGAGATGTAGTGCGACTCCTCTTCTTGGTGTACATTGCTCATGGGCACTGACTCCATGTTAGATTGTTTTAATATAGCGGATGAGAGTATGTATGGAGTAGGTAAAGTGCGTGAAGAGCAATGTGCAGTGAAAATGCAGTAAGAGATGTGCAAAAGAGAAACACACGTCTGGGGAGGAGGATGGGCAATTGTGAATTTACAGCACTACACACTACAAACAGATGCTTACAAGAAAAGTAGCATTTTCAGTTTGTAGCATGTGGGGTTGTAGATACACTTGCTTAGCGTAGACTGGATCCTCAATGCCAGATTACCTGCACTTCACAACCGCACAGATTTGATGAATGATCGGTCCTCCATGTGGGATCATGAATATCAGGGCCTGCCTCTCATCAGCTGTAATAGTTTGGGCAGGCCACAGTAACATTCACACACATATTGCTCTCGCAGATTACAGTGTGCCGCTCTACATTCCAATTTGAGCAGACTGGTTTCTTCTCACTCACATCTTGATGCACCTGTATCCCCTTACTGAGAATATTGTATATACTTCGATAGGATTGTACTCTTCACTGTCTCGGGCAGGCTTTGATTCAAGTCCTGATGATGATCCATTTATGTAAGTGGATCAAAAAGAAATCAACCATACTTTACTGAAGATTTTGCTGCATCTTGTCCGTCTAAGATCAGTTGCTGATTGATGCCATCTCAGACAGCTGGCAAGATCCCCACAACTTTGTATCATAGTGCATGTGAATATCTGCCCAGTAAACATGTGGTACTTACAGGCCTAAGGGCAAGACTGACAGAGAAGAACATTTATTTAGCGACTGTCTAGTCTCCATCCTCTTACATTAGGGTTCAAGAGACTAGTGGATGCTTGGACCACTAGTGTAGAAAAGTGCCTCTTTGTGACATGGTCACCCCCACCTTTTGCCGGGTATTTGATGTGGTTTTGATTGGAAGTGCACTGGGGCCCTGCTAATCAGGTCCCCAGTACCAGATCTCTTTCCTAAAACTACAATTGTTTCCCCCAATTAGCAATACTTTTAGCACTCTTTAATTCCCTATCAAATTGTATCCCCTGTGCCTAGGGCATGAGGTACTAAAGAAGGGTCTCTCAGGGCTGCAGCACAAATTGTGTCACCCTAAGAAGCCCCTCACCAAACACATGCAAGACTGTCATTGCAGGCTGCGTGTTTCGGTGCAGTCCAAAGTGAAAACACACATGACACACATCCACCTGTGGCATGGCCCCTAACACTGCAAGTAATATTTGTAAGTCACCTCTACAGCAGGCCTTACAGCACTAAGGCAGGGTGTTTAATATTATATGTAAGGACATACACTGCATAAGTAGATAAGCCCCTGTGCTGGTCATTTCCATTACTGTGAACAGGGAAGCCATTTTATAATGTGTGCTGGACACTGGTGAAAACGAGTTCCCTGGGTACATGATGGCATCACTGAAGACAGGGATGTTTGGTATAAAACATTTCGTAATAATAAACCCACAGACATTCTAGAGTTGGATTTATAAATACATGCACCCAGAGGGGACCCTAGAGGTGCCCCCTGAAAACCTAACAGCCCCTGCTGTGTTGGCGGACTAGATTCTGCCAGCCTGCTACAAGTGTCTAACCCCCCAAGGGTGAAAGCCTTTGCTCGCAGGAGGTCAGAAACAAAGCCTGCTCTGGAAGAGGGTGTTCACACCCCCTCTCACAGGATGACCTGCTAATTAGCCTTCCAAGGCAGGGGAGCTTCAAAGAAGCTACCGCCTTTGAAATGTGAAACTGGCTTTCCTCACAGGGTGTTCAGAGCCCTTTGACGCCTGGACAAGCAGGATAATTAGCTAGTCATGTAGGCGTTACCACCCCAGGCTAGTACTACCCACAAGGTGGCCTAATCTGAGGTGAACACGGAGTTATCAATCTTTGTGTTGGCAAACATAGGAACGCTGGAATAGAGTTATGCCCATTTCCCACAGGAAGTGGTCATATAGGGTGTGCAGTGACCCCAAGAGTCAATAGTCCATTGGCTACTACCCTACAGCCCCCCAAATTCAATATTTAGGGGAGCCCCTGGCACCATAAAATCAGATTCTGCCGACCGGAAAGAAGAAGAGGGACTTGAAGAGTTACAAAGAGCAAGAACTGAAGACCCAGCAATTGACTCTGAGCTACCCCTGCCGGTCTGCCTGCTGATTTCGACAATTGTGCCAAAAGACAACTTGTCCTGCAGCTGCAGAGTCCCCAAAGCCCGGGAGACCTGCCAGCGCTTCACCCAGGGACCAAGATCTCCTGTGAAGCAGCAGACCTCCTTCCCTGCACTCTGCAGTCAACTCAAAGAGATCTGAGAGGACTTTACAACCACCAAAACCCGACACCTAAGGACACATAACTGCACCCGTCGCTCCAAGCCTGAGTTGCAGAGGGCTAATGGTGTCAGCGTGGTCACCCAGCCCTCCAGAGACTGAGTCCACTGTGGTTTCGCCTCTCATGGACCCCCCTATCCCCGATATTGCCTGCAGCCTCTGCACGTGGCCCTTTCTACCGCGACTGCTCTCGGTAAGGAAAAACCCATCGCCTAAAGACACCTCTGCACCTGTCGCCCGTGGAGTAAAGGACAAAGGGTGTCCCTACGTCCATGAGCATCATGAGGCCTGCCTTAGCCCCCCTGTTGGTTCAGCCCGACTGGCCCTCCCAATAAAAGCCTGCAGCCTCAATGCGGTTTTGCACCCCTGCACCTGACTGCCCTAGTGCAGCTGTTCTGTTGGTGCTGCCTTGGACCTTGCCCACCACTCACCTCAACTCCTGGAGACTAGTCCCACAAGTCACTGTATTGTACCTGATTGCCGTAATTGTTCTTCCTACCACAGGATAACATTGCAGCTTCTAAAAATCGGATTAAGTGTTGACTTTTTGAATACAAAATAATTTCAATTGCAAAACCTACTTAATTTATCGAATTGTTTCTGGTGCCGAAATATATACAAAGATATGTGCTATTTTTTATAAATGGGTGTGGATCTCCTTCTTGAATCGTGTGTGTCATTTATTGACTATTGTGTGTATTTACAGATGTCAAACACTCCGCTCTGATAAGCCTAAGACTGCTTGACCGCACTGCCCCATAGAAGAGAACCTTGAGATTGCTAGAGCAAGCCGCGGTCCACTCGTAAGTGAACCCCTGGACTCTTTGCACAATATGTCTCATTTTGGTATATCATATAAAGATCCAGCTTCCTACAACTAGGATCTCCTGAGTGTCAGGTTGCAGAGGGATGTCAGGGTCTCGGGGAGCGAGCCTGTTCTACCTTCCGATTAACTGGAGGGAAAGATCCTGGCTTTGCCCAGGTGCCCACCAGCATATCTGTCAGGGCCTCATTAAACAGGAGGAGAGGTTCTTAGCCATCTGTGCGGGATTGAGGACCACTAGAAGTGCACTAGTCTTGATTTCTTAAGTGGGTAAAGTAAGGTCAAGAACTTTCACTGCTCTCCAAATAACTGAAAAGGAGGCAAACTACTCAATTGCAAGTGCTGGATTTGATGTGGAGAGTCCAATGTCTGGGTAAGTGTCCAAGCCTCAAGGAGGTCATGGAAAAGACTGCTGTCGTTTAATGGTTGTCATCATTGTTGCCCCAGTCATTGTCCTCAGCATCATAAATTGTGGCGCATGAGTGGCAATACCGCTGAGTTCTGGGTTGCGGAGCATGGATCACTGAGTCTGATAAAACTACTGGCTCCAATTTCAGGCTCCATATGTGGCTGTGCGGGGTTTCGGCCAGTGCGAGGTTGGAAGATCGGAGGTTTCTTTTGGGTACGTGAAGTTGATTCTGTTGTGTAGGCATTTGTAGGAGTGAGTGAGGATTTTGAAAGTGACTCTTTTCTCCACGGGGACTTAGTGGAGAGACTTTGTAGGTGTTAGCTGATGTGTTTGTGTCGGGGGATGCCGAGGACGAGTCTGGCGGTGGTGTTCTTGTATTGTCTGGAGTTTGCGGAGTAGGAATTTGTTGATGCCGGCGTAGAGTGCGTTTCCATAGTCCAGTCTGCTGGTGATGAGTGCGTGGGTGACTGTCTTCCTTGACTCAGTGGTGATCCACTTGAAGGTTTTGCGGAGGGTGTTGAAGCAGCTGGAGGTGACGGCATTGGCCTGTCGGTTCATGGTGAGTGATGAGTCGAGTACGATGCTGTGGTTCTTGGCGTGGTCTGATGGGGTAGGTGGGATTTCGAGGGCGGTCGGCCACCATGTGCTGTTCCATGCAGAAGGGGTGGTGACGGGGACTTCTGTCTTCTCGGCGTTGAGCTTCAGACAGCTGTTGGTCATCCAGACTGTGACGTCTTGCATTCCTTTCTGGAAGTTGAGTTTGGCAGTGGTGGGGTCTTTGGTGAGGGAGAGGATGAGCTGGGTGTCATCGGCGTAGGATACGATGTTGAGGCCGTGTTGTCGGACGATGGCTGCGGTGGGGGACCATGTAGATGTTGAAGAGGGTGGGGCTCAGTGATTAACACTGTGGGACTCCGCAGGTGATTTTCGTGGGGTCGGAGAGGAAGGGTGGGATTCTGATCCTTTGGCTTATTACAGTGAGGAATGATCGGATCCAGTACAGGGCTGTTCCTTGTATGCCTGCGTCGTGTAGTCTGGCGACTAATGTGTGGTGGGAGACGGTGTCGAAGGCCGCTGATAAGTCGAGTAGGATGAGGGCAGCGGAGTGGCCTTGGTCCAGGAGGTTGCGGATATCGTCTGTGGCGGCGAGTAGGGCGGTCTCTGTGCTGTGGTTGCTTCGGAATCCGGATAGGAACGGGTCGAGGACGACGTTCTCTTCAATGAATCGTGTCAGTTTCCTGTTGACTGTTTTCTCTGCAACTTTGACTGCAAAGGGGAGGAGCGAGATGGGCCGATAGTTCTTGAGGTCGGTGGGGTCAGCTGTGGGCTCCATGAGCAGGGGTCTGACTTCTGCGAGCTTCCAGTCATCTGGGAAGGTGCCTGTTTTGAAGGTGGTGTTGATGGTGCATTGTAGTTCGGGTGCGATGGCGGCCGTGGCTCTGTGGTAGATGTGGGGGGGGGGGCAGGGGTCGGTGGTGGCCCCCGAGTGGATGTTTTTCATGGTCGAGGCGGTGTCTTTGGCCGAGATCGGTGTCCAGTTGGAGATGGTGGGCTGGCTGGTGTTTCTGGGGTGCGGGGGCAGTCTGTGGCACCTGGTGGATGGTCGATGAAGTTGTTGTAGAGGTTTTTGATCTTGAGGTGGAAGTAGGTTCCAAGCTTGTCGCAGAGGTCTTGGGATGGGGTGATGTCTGTGGCTTTGCTGCGTGGGTTGGTGAATTCTTGAATGACACTGAAAAGTTCCTTGGAGTTGGTGGAGTTGGCCAGGATTTTGTAGTGGATGACGTTCCTCTTGGTGGCTCTGATCTGGTTGTGGTAGTCCGTCATGGCGTCCTTGTAGGTGGTGTGATTTTCGGTTGTCTTAGCGTTTCTCCTGTTCTTCTCCAGGAGTCTGCGGGTGCGTCTGGCTTCTTGGAGAGCGGTGGTGAACCAGGCGGCTTTCCTGGGGCGTTGTCTGTCGGGGTTGCGTAGCGGGCGAGCTTGTCTGCGCACTTGGAGATCCAGGTGTGCAGTTCTCTGGCTGCGTTCTCTGGCTGGCCCCCTTCTGATCCATTGGGCCCAAAGGCACTCTAGAGGGATCCGGTGAGGCACCGAAAATGTGGTCCATGGCCACCTTTAGTTTCTGGAGCTGTTGCTATGTCACTGACCATTCGCTGTGGAGTCAAAGCAGGACTAGTGTCTGAATCGCTTCTGGGTGGGGTGGGGTGGGGATAGTGTGGGGAAACAACTGCATGATCTAGAAGCGGTCGACCTTCCGAAACTCCGAAAAACAGGTGTGTCGGGACAAGGGAGACCCATTTATGACTTTTGGGCATTTTATGGGACTTCTTGGACTTGAGCTCCATGACCTCGATGATGATCCATTGCTGAAGTGGCTTTCGGAGTGAAAACGGGAGCGCGCTCATGCCTTCGACCGGGACCGCTTCTTTGACTTACAGAGTTAGGCAACTGAGAATTTTGCCTTCCAGTCCCAGATGGCTATATTGTTCATCCTGCAGTGGCACAGACACGATGCAAAATTGTGTTTGGATCTAAGTGCAGATATAGTGCCTGCCCTCAACATCACATCCAGGGCAGGGCAGACCGAGTGCAGAGCCACATTATACCACCTACCGATGCACAGGGAATTACTATGAAAGTTTCCAGCCTGGGGAAATTCACAAGGTGAGGAATCTGTGGTTTTCATCAGAAAGAAAGAAACATGTAATATTCAGAGTTTAAAAGGCGCAGGATGCAGGACAACACTGCTACTTCCTGGAATGTGATCGCCAGTATTCACCAATAACTGGAAAGGGAATTGTATGTACTGGACCTGGTGCAGTCTCCACGTTGCCCACAATAATCAGGACAAGAGGGAGAAATGTGGGTGCAGGAAAGGGAGGCATAAGGACAGGGACAAAGGAAGAAAAATGCCAGGCGAGAGCAACTTAAGTAAACGTTGATGATAATAAATAGCGCTTGAGTTAGCGACATTAAATGTAAGTGGCTTACATAAAGCTTGTAAAGAAAGCTCAACATTTTCTTATTTTAGGGACACACAAGCACAGATTGTAATCATGCAAAAAAATACATCTAATCCAGGAAAAAAAGCTGAAGTAAATTGGAAACTAAAATACAGTTGGATCCAGGAGATTATATTTGCAAGTGCCACTACATCCTGTAGAGGTACAGCTATACTAATTTGAGGCCTACAAGTTTGCTAGATAGTTAAGAACAAGTACAATATCAAAGGAAGACGGGTGATCACACTTCTACAAAAGGCAAAACCTTCCATGTATGCCAATCTATTACAGACCCATCATGAATGACCCTCAAACACTGGAAGATTTAAAAATACCATTAACTACATACCCGAACACAATAATTATGGAAAGGGGTTTCTATAGAACTAGAACCTTCGGACAAATTAACTTCTTGAATAGACGACAATGGGACAGCAGAGAAATAAAAGACATAGGAAAACAAAGTAATACAAGCCTACAAAAGTAGAGGGATATGTGAAGGGAATTGCACCTTGACTTCAGGCAACAGATTTATACTAGCTCTGAATGTACTTTCTCTGAATACACTATCTCTGACATGCTTCACAACACAGTTTAAGACTTTTTGGAAAATCCCAGCTAACCATTCAGCAGTCATGGCTAAGTGTGCTACTGGATGGGATGAAATAGGTTTTATACCAGCACAATAGTTGGCAGCACAGACACAATTCCTGTTAGAAGCATTTTCCTATCTGTCCCAACAAAACCACACTGCGCTGACCAGTTTTTTATAAGCTGAAAAAGCATTCGACCTAGTGAACCTTAATGAGAATGAATATAACCCACCATTTCATTAGGGCAATATCGAATACATATCAAAGAGTGTGACACCATTTAAAATGAATGCGAAATTAGAACATCCATTCAAAGTCAGCCGAGGGACTAGAAAGGCCTGGCCTGTCTTATGTCCATTATTAGTTGCCTTCTACATAGAACCAATTGCCAATAAAATGAGAAATGATTATACTGTGCTAAGCTATCTTTCAAGTGGTAAGACAACCAAACTATATATTGACTTTGCTGCACGGTATCTAAAACAAGAACCAACACATTTAGAACATACATTTTGGATTATCCAACATTTCTCGTAGGTGTCTGGGTATAAAATTGATCAGTCACAGCAGAATTACTTCAATATGGCTCAAACATTGCCAGACTAACACCACCACTTAATATAACTGTGATACACAAAGCAGTTTTATACCTTGGGATATTTCTACAAACAAAACTATATCGCTTATGAAAAATATAACAAATAGATTGCAGAAGTGGGATCAGAAAATACTTCCAAAACAAGACACTAGTTTGACCGAAGTCTTCAGTAAAAACACCTCACCATGGGATTCAAATTGGTGGCCAGCCAAACTAGGACCAACATCCACACACAGCACCCACGCCAGGAACCTCTGAATCATCATTGACAGCAAACTAGACATGACTGCAAAAGCCAAGACAGTCACAGCATCCTGCTTATACACTCTGAAGATGCTCATGAAAATCTTCAAATGGCGCCCAAGAAACACTACAAAAACCATCACTCACACCCTAGTCACCAGCAACATTGACTCCGGGAACACGCTCTCTGCCGGGAGCACCAAGCAAATGCAAAAAGATCAAATGATGGATGGAATGCTGAACAAATCAAACATTCATCCTCAGTCACAAATCTGTACCCAGCCATATGGAAATCAGTCTTCACCCTGCTCTCCATGGGAACAGTCCAGCCCAAACTGCCGGGCCAGATCCTACCTGGACCAGAAACAAGCATCCTGGGACCAGTTTCTGGGAATCGCCCATCCTCAGCCAGGCTAGCTTAAATCCAGTGGCATAGCAAGCACGGGACCCACGTCTGGGCATATCCTTCCCACTTAGGGCGACAAATGCAAAAAGATCAGATGATTGAGTAGTAGTACAGCACGAAAAGCAGGTTAAATTCATTAATGCAGGAAGGAGGAGCCTAGCGCGCAACCAAGATGGCCGCGTAGGTGCGAGGCTCCCGAGGACCTCCGCGACCTCCTGAATTAATCCTGGCGATATCCTGTCCTTGTTGAGGCGACTGTGTTGGGGAACCGGAGCTGAGGCGCCACCCGTTTTTTGGGCTCGAATCGGACCCCGGACGCCGGTGGGAGCATCGATCGAAGGTTGCGGCCTTCTCCTCGCCGGCCCCCCGGATTGGAGTAGTGGGGCGATCCGGGGACAAAGTGAATAACAGCGGCGAGCGGGGCTGGGCGACTGGCGTACCCCGCACTTTCACTTTCGCGCCCTCCTAGCTCTCAAGCGGGGTCGGACTGCGGAGCGGGGTGCGGTGGTGTGGCCTTGTCCAGGAGCCCGGCTGACCCGCCGGCGGTGGGTTGACCCGCGGTTCGGTGGTCGCCCCTGCCCCCCCCCTGGCACCCGTGACTTGGTATAGCGGCCCGTTTGGGGAGCTTGGCACGACGGTGGAAGAGCCAGCATGTCCACCAAACAAGATGGCGACCGGGCGAAGGTGAAGACGACCCGCCGTGGCACGACGCACCAGGCCAACAGTATGGACCGCTACACGCTCCAGAAGGGTTCTCCGGAGACATCGCGTGCATCCCCGGTGGGCCCGACGGAGGCGTCCGCTCATCCGGCGGATCTGACCCTCCGGGACGTCATGGGCGCCATCGCAGAGATGAAGGCCTCGGTGGACCAGCGTTTCGACACCTTAGCGCAAAAAATAGACTCGGTCCTGGTGGATGTGAGCCTTGTGAGGGCAGACTTGTCCAAAACAAACGACCGAGTCGACTCCCTGGCCCACACCGCAACGAGCCTCACGACAGACGTGGTGGCCCTCCAGAAGGAGGTGCGCCGGCTTGGCCAGGCGAGCGCCCTGATGGACCGGCGACTGGAGGACTCCGAGGGTCGGGCCCGGAGGAATAATGTCCGTATTGTGGGGGTGCCGGAGGGACGAGAGGCGGAGGCGGCGGATCTTTTCGTGGAAGAGTTGATCCTGACCCATCTCCAGCCCCGGGGGCTGAGTAAGCTTTTTGCGGTGGAGCGTGCTCACCGGGTCCCCGGGGGCAGACCTAAGACTGGTGCCCCGCCGCGGCCTCTCATTGCCCGGATTTTTAATTTTCGGGACAGAGATGCTATCCTCCAGACCTCCAGACAACAGGGACCGGTCAAGCTTGACAACATGGAGGTACATTTCTACCCAGACTTTACCCCGGCGGTCCAGAAGCAGCGACAGAGCTTTCTTGGTGTTAAACGTCGCCTAAGGGACCTGAACCTCAAGTACTCAATGCTCTTTCCAGCTAAGCTGAGGGTAGAGGTGGATGGTCGCACGCACTTCTTCGACCGGCCCGAGGCGGCTGGGGACTGGCTGGACACTCTGCCTGGAGATCGGGGCCGGGGGGGCGGGGGGGGCGCGGCTGGCGAGGAGGGCCCGCCGGATCAGAATTGAGGGGTGACTGAATAGGCCTTGCTCTGGACGTTGTTCCTTCACCATTTATTGATTGCGTATGTTCCCCTCCTATGGAGGTCGTGCGGGGTCTGTTGGGGGCTTCCCTCCTCCTCTGGGGGACTAGTTAGTATTTTAGCTATGGGGCGACAGGCACACTGCACTTTGGGGGGGCTGTCTGGGCTCATGCAGGGGTGCAGGGAGGGGGGAGTTTTGTTGGGACCGGGGGGTGGGGGGGGTGTGTTGTTTGTTAGCACCGCAGGGCAAACCCGCTGCTATGTTGTTGTTTTTAGGATGCTCGATGGGGGACGACCGATTGTTTCGACGTATGATGGGGGGTAGGGATTTGAATGTGTTGTCATGGAATGTTAACGGCCTGGGGGATAGGATTAAGCGTGGTGTGGTCCTGCAGTACTTAAAACGTATTTCACCAGATGTTGTCTTCCTGCAGGAGACGCACCTTATAGGTAACTCCTTTTATGCAATGAACCGGCGGGGATATCGTTTAGCGGCCCATTCCGGCTTCACCTCGGGCTCGCGGGGGGTGGGTATTATGATCAAGAACTCGCTCCCGTTGGAGATTGATGAGGTGCGCCATGATGAGAGGGGACGCTACACGGTTCTGGTGGGAAGAATGGAGGGTAGAGTGTTTATCTTTATATCAGTGTACGTCCCGCCTGGGTTACAAGCCACCACATTCGCGGACCTGGGGCGCCTCCTTCTGGACCTTCCGAGTGGCCTGCTGGTGGTTGGAGGGGATTTTAATGCGGTAGCCTCTGGGTCTATGGATCGCCATCCCCCTAGGGACCTCCCCCGGGCACAGGCGTGGCTGCCCGGCCTTCTGGACACGCTGGGCCTGGTGGATTGCTGGCGATTAAAGCATCCTGCATTGCGACAGTACACCTTCCACTCGGGTGCCCATGGTAGCCTCTCGCGGCTTGATTACATCCTTGTCCCGGCGGCCCATGCAGGGAGGGTGGGGGAGGTGCGCCATCTGGCGCGGGGTATCTCAGACCACTCCCCATTGTTGTTGCATTTCGATGTCTTCCCGAGGGGGGATGGCAGGGTGGCCCCAATCAATGCATGGTATTTGCGTGACCCCACCATTCGTGCCGATTTGATTAAATCCTTACAGCGATATTTCGATGAGAATGTGGGGTCGGTCTCTTCGGCCATCTCCCTGTGGGAGGCTTTCAAGGTAGTCCTTAGAGGGGAGGCCCTCTCCTTTATCTCCCATGCCCGGCGGCGCGAGCGGGAGGAGGTGACCCGGGTAGAGGCCGAGATTGCAGAACTGGAGGGTGACCTGGGGAGCGGGGTAACAGACGACAAGTTGCATGTTCTACACCTAAAGCAGGCGGCCTATCGGGCCCTCGTCACGGAGGCGGCCAGGGGCCTCAGTAGAGAGCAGCAGGGGCGATTGTATGATGTGGGTGATAAGGCTGGCAAATTGATTGCGTGGTTGGATAAGAGGGAGAGAGCGAGCCGCGTGGTGCCTTTGATTGAGAGTGTTGATGGTGCGTGTGTCACTGAGCCGGAAGCCATTGTCTCCTGCTTTGCGGATTATTTCCGCGAAGTCTACTCCCCGGTTTCCCCCTGCTCGGAGGCAGATTCCCATGCCCTGCTTCGGGACATCGCACTGCCCTCCCTAACGGTGGAGGACAGGGATTCGCTGGACGCCCCTCCCACCTCGGACGAAATTGCCTTGGCTATTCGCTCGGTTGCATCCGGCAAGGCCATGGGCCCCAATGGTATTCCCATCGAGCTCTACAAGCTACGCCCGGATGTGTTGGCGCCCCACCTGCGCGCGATGTTCCTGGCGGCCCACTCGCGGGGTTCCCTCCCGCCGGACCAGCGTCTGGCCACAATTGTGGTGATCCACAAGGAGGGGAAGCCCCGTGAACGGGTCACATCCTATAGGCCGATTTCGCTTTTGAACGCGGAGCCCAAAATCCTCGCCAAGGTGTTGGCCAACAGGTTGGTTGGCGTGGTGAGCGATTTGGTCCACCAAGACCAATCTGGCTTTATACCGCACCGCAACACGGCGCTCAATCTGCGGCGCTTGCACGGGGTGCTCGCGCGTGTCCCATTTGTGCGGGAGCCGGCCATCTTGGCGTCCTTGGACGCCACCATGGCGTTTGATACGCTTGAATGGCCATACATCTGGGCGATGCTGGCGAAATTCGGGTTTGGCCCGGGTTTCATTAGCTGGGTCAAATTGCTATATTCGGGCCCATTGGCGCAGGTGGTAGTGAATGGGCGAGTCTCGGCCCCATTCGCGCTGGGGAGGGGTACGCGACAGGGTTGCCCCCTGTCGCCTCTCCTATTTGCCCTGGCCCTGGAGCCCCTGGCGGAGTGGCTGCGGTGGCACCCTTCTATCCGTGGTCTCCGCTGGACCCCCGAGCATGAGGACCGTGTGTCCCTCTATGCTGACGATATCCTTCTGTATCTCGCCTCCCCGCGTAAATCACTGATCGTCCTGGTTGATGTTTTGCGCTCATTCGGTCGCAACTCAGGCCTGGTCATCAACTGGGCGAAATCCTGTGTCTATGTGCTTTCCGGGGAGGCTCCGGCCCTACCACGGGACTGTCCGATCCAGATTGCCTCCCAAGGTTTTCGGTACCTGGGTATCTATATCACTCTTGATCCGGAGGCCCGCTATGAGCGGAATTTGCTACCCCCCCTCCGGCGCTTGAGGGAGGACGTGGTGCGCTGGCGGCGTCTGCCGCTCTCGCCTCTCGGCCGAGCGGCCTTGTTTAAAATGATGTCCCTGCCACGCTTCCTCTACGCCCTCCAGAATACTATGGACTTGGTCCCGGCACGCTATTTCCGTGAGGTGGAGGGCCTCCAGCGGCGCCTGTTCTGGGACGGGAGGCCGCGCATTGCTCTGGCTAAATTGACGCTCCCGTGGTACGATGGGGGGGGTCGCCCTCCCTGACATTAAACGGTATTACTGGGCCTCCCAACTAGCTGCAATTAATCATGGCCTTTACGGGCCCGCCTTGAACCCGGCATTTGAGATGGATAAGATGCTCCTGCCCGGTGGCGATTACAATCGAGCGCTCTACGCTGGCGCGCCCGACTCCCGTTTGACGGGACCGACGCGTGTCATGGTGCGTGTCTGGCACGCGGCTAATGCAGCTATGGGGTGGAAGGACCGTTTGACCCGGGCGTCACCGCTGTATGCGTCTGAGAGGTTGGGCTCCCTGTGGATGTCGAAGGGCTTCGAGAAGTGGGACACGATCGGAATCAGCACGGTGGGAGATCTCTGGACGAGGGGGGGATTCAAAACTTTTGAGACGCTGCAGGCGGAGTTCCAGCTGCAGGGCAGTGAGTACTTTCGGTACCTACAGGTCCGCCATGCGCTGGGCTCCGTCTTCCCGGATGTCGCATCCATTCCGGAGTCTTCCCCCCTGGAGGACAGAGTCCTCGATGGCCATGTCCCGGACAGCACGATCTCCCTCATATACAAAAAACTGATCAACGATAGATCGTGCCTGCTGACTAGTCTCCGCGTGGCTTGGGTTGCCGACGGGCTGGAGCTGGACGACGAGGATTGGATTTCCGCGGTGGCCTCTCCGAAAGAGGTGGCCATCCCGGCTCGCCTTCGTTTCGTCCAGCTCAAGATCCTTCACCGGGTTTACGTGACGGGGCCAAGGCTTCTGCGTATGGGTTTTGCTGGTGACGGAATGTGTAAGCGTGGCTGTGGTGCGTTGGCGACTTTCATGCATATACTGTGGGAGTGCCCGAAGGTGGAGCGATTCTGGCGTGGTGTGCATGAGGTCCTGCGTGTGGTTACGCGTGTCGCGCTGCTGCCTGAAGCGAGGAGATGCTTGCTGAATGTATGGGAACCGAATGACTATTCGGTCCCGCAGACGCGGTGGGTGACTCTGGGATACATGATAGCCAAGCGCGACATTGCTCAATTGTGGGGATCCCAGAGGCCCCCTGCGGTGTCGGCCTGGAAAGAGCATATGGATTGGTGTATGTTTCGTGAAAAGGTGGTGTATGTGGCGAGAGGTAAGCCTGGGGCGTGGGTGAAACTCTGGGGCCCCTGGAACGCCTACCGCGGGGGTATTTGTGAGCCACCACTGCTACCGGCTGCCTCGCCTGCTCCGTCTCCCTAGACGGCCCCCCTCCCTCGGCCGCGGGCGCGCGGTCCCCCAGTCCCTGATCTATTCCCATTCCCCTCTCCAGGGTTCTGCTGCTGGTTTGGATCCCCCACTTATGGAGCACGTGCTGTCACTTTGGATCGCGGGTTGCCTTGCGGGTGTGGTTTTTTGGTGTTGTTTTGTTTCAAGAAAAGGGAACCGTACTGTGGGCTTGGAGCTGTGTGGCCTGCACCATTGATTACTCCTGTCTCACTGCTCTGCACTGCCGAGAGACTTTTACTGTATGTATGCAATATGCTTTTGTCATTCTAGCGGCCGGCCGGATGGTTGTAGGCCCATACCTGTAACTTTTACAAACTGCAATAAACGGTTTCAAAAAAAAAAAAAAAAAATTCATTAATGCACGCCAGAGACTTGCAGACTCCACATCCCAACATCTATACACAGAGAGACCAGAATACAAACAAAACAGTCACAACAGGTGAATAACTGCTGAAATACACATATTAGAGAACACAGATGATAGAAGAAAATGCCTCCTGCAGTCTAAAGGAAAACTTTGTTTAGGCATGAACTTCCTAAGCTGTCCCTACAAGGTGTTTTACCTTTTCCTTGGCTGCTTCCAGGGCAAGAATTGCCTTCTTTTTTTCTTGTTCAACCCTCATTTTCTCCATTTCTAGTTGGCTGGTTAACAGTGTCTACAAAAAAAGGTTCAGATATAATTCTCCAGATATCTCAACGTCTACTAACATATTCTTATTGGTTTGCAATTATGGAGTTGAGTTTTTACCTTTTCTCTCTTTGCATCTTCACAGGTTTTTACATAATCGGACTTTAAGTTTTCCAGTTCGACCTGATACCTGCAGTGGTTAAAACAAAATCATAAACCTCTCAGTATCACGGTCATCATCCGTCAGTTTAATTCACCAGTAAAAGGCAAAAAAATGTATAATTCATAAAGCGAAATAAATGTCTCCAGTAATTACTATCCTCTGAGAACACAATTTAGATGTGAAAATAGGCTGTAGGTAGCAACATTATGAAGGGTAGCAAAAGCAGTGTCAAGTAAACTACAAATGCCTGGCTAGGAGAGCACCTTGAACCGAGGGCAACTGTTCAATTTTGAATGTGTGCAATGAGCTTATGGCCTTCAAGACCGTGCACCTAAAAGCTTTCACTAGGAGGATACCAATATTGACACAAATAACACATTTTTAAAATGTATATGGAGCAAGGGCTTCAAGACGTTTATTTATCAATAAAATAATAATAAACAAGTTTTGAGAGGATATGTGTTCCATCAGAGAATCAGCACAAGCATATGAATCTAAGCAGGCCGGCCTGTGCGGAACTTATGACTTAAATTCCAGACACTAGAAGAGCTCTGCTGCAGGAAGGGTTCTCAGTATGTTCTACACTGTAAATAGAGTCCAGGGAACAGATAGTAAATAATTCATGGAATGACAAAACTGGTACATGTTCCAACTATCCTCCAAACTGCCAGGGAAATGCAGTTCACCTTTTAATCCCTGCTCCAAAAGCATCAAAGAATTAACTCTACTCTGACATTTTTCAGACTCTCTATATAAAGAAAGAATACACATTTAACTTAAATTGTATGCAAAGATAGTTAAGCTGAAGAAACTGCTTGAGAGTGGTGAAAGCTGGAAGGTAAAACAGTTACCAGCGTGAAAATCATCTTACGCAGAAAAGAAGGTTTGTGCAAGCAATTAAATTATAAATGTGAAACAAAAGTGCATACACCTTATCTGCCTGACAGGAAAGTGCACTTAACTGCTTTTATATGAAGAGGTATGCATGGGGGGGAAATAAACACTCAAAGACCAATTTAGCACCACTGCACAACCTCAAACGTTCCCCTTTAGGCCTATTTGAAAACATGAGGATTTTCACAATCAATCTGTTAAGTCTACAGGTTTTGTATAATATTTCACAATGTAAAATGAGTCCTACTGCCTTTGTCACCCCATGTAAAAATCAATAAAGTCTACTGGGTTTAATATGAACAATCATAATCCATCAAACATTTTAGAAAGGCACAGAGTATATAGTAACATGAACATAAAGGCCATAAAGTCCAAATCTAGAACGCAAGCACTTATAGAGGGCACATACAAAGGAACCTAAAAACCGCATCAGATTGCATATATCGGAGTGCTTACAATGTAAAATCCCTTGTTGTTGCTTTTGTCAAGTAGCTCACAATGTAAAGCCCCAGTCTATGCGGTACAGAATGTTTATTTGGTTTGACATTTGAGGTGCACCGTCATACATTTATTTATTTTTAAACTTTATTAAATACTTTTTCACTTTAAAACAAGTTCAGCTTTACATTAATGCATATCATTGCCCTAGCAGTCCGCCCAGATGGGCAGTCATTAGATTGATGTTTGCTACTCTCTGTCCCCTGGTGGATCTCAATCCCCCTCGTAACAGGTCCCATTTCCATCATTGGTGGTTTAGTTTAGTGGTCTCTGGTTGGATCCGGTGACAAACTCTCCCCCCTCTCAAGATCATAATGAGATGTCCTCCTGCCGCCGAGCACCTTCCTAAATATCCGTGGGCAGCCTCCTATACCACCCTCTCAACCTTCATACATATGTTCATGTCCACACACCATATTTGGATAGTTGGTACTTGTTTGTTGGACCGTAATTTAGTTAGGTCTCTTTTTGCTAATATAAAGACTAGGGTACAGAACAAAACTGTGAGCCTTGGAGATCAATGTTGCATGGTATGCCCAAGATAATTAAGTTGAAAGTGAGTGGTATGCCCATGTGTAATATGGACCCTAGTTCCAAGGTTATAGCCACACAGTAAGATGCTAACCTGTGGAGAAACGTTCCTTCGACACAATTACATCTTTTACAGGTCAGGGTCTGTGTCTTTTCCCCATTTTATAATCTGCTCCTAATAAACCCTATGCAGGTACTTCAACTGGATTAACCACAGTCTGGCCTTTATGACAACCTCCTTAAGGGTGCATCAAAGTTGCCTTCCAGTCCATGTTTTCCAGCTAAGATACCCCTTCTCGCACCACCACATCTGCCAAAGTTTCTGTAGAGAGCTGGAGGCATTGTTGAGGATAGCACTGTAGACCTGAGAGACAGTTTTAGTTGTAATTTCTGTCAAGAAGATCCTGGCTACAAAGAGACTATAGTCTAGTATCTCCTTCCATTCCACTTTTTCTGCCGCCAGAGCATGAGTCAGTTGCAAGTATCTGTATGCATGGCTGGGCGCTAGATAATACTCTACCTGAAATTCTGCATCCGATTTCAGTCTTGTACTATACATCATGTTACCTAAATTAGAGAAGACAATGGTGCCCCACTCTCTAAAACCCATTAGTTTCCCCTATTTCTTTGAGCACCGCCCCCTCCATAAATGTGTATCCTTCATTAATTTCCCCAGCCAGCCCAGGTATTTATTAGCCCTGTCCCAAGAGCTGAGGGTCATTTTTGTGGGCTCTGGCAATCTATTTTGAGTTGCTTCCCATAAATGTTGTGAACATATGTCTGAAATTCCATACAGAGCCTCTTAAGTTTAAGTGCAGGGCGCTTCTCACGATGAATCCCCATTTGTTGACAGTCTGAAGCTGAGAGGCCCAATAGTACAACCTCCTGGCTGGGAGTGCTATCTCACCGCTGTACGCAGACCTTTGCAACAACTTGAGGGAAATGTAAGGGGTACCCCCCTCCCAATGGAGAGTGTTGAGCATTCTGTCAATCTTTTCAAAATAAGTGTCTAGGATCATAAATGGGGTGTTTTGTAATCCGTATAGTGATTTTGACAGGGTAATCATTTTCAAATTGAAGGCTTTGATCATCGGTGACAATGGCAATATGTGCCACCTTTCCAGGCCCAACTGAAAGTCCCTCATAAACCTTTTCAGGTTTTTTTAACAGAATGTAATTTTTATCCGTTATTATCACAATACCTAGATATTTAAATCCATGTGTGTGCTCTACTAGTTGGTATTCCACATGCCCCACTCCCTCCTAGTCACCTTTCTTGTGTCGGACTAAATTATCCCAGTTAATGTGGTACCCAGAGTCCTTCTCAAAGCGTGGAAAATGGACAATGTGGTTGGGATGTACATCCGGGGATCTGTGAGATAACCAGGACATCGTCTGTCCAGAGCAAAATCTTCTTGGCTCGCCCACAAGGTCTGGAAAAACTGTAATATCAGCTTGCGCTCTGGCACAGCATGCCTGGGGCTGTAGGCAGAGGGCAAAGAGGAGGGTGGACAGTGGTTCCTCCTGCCTAGTAACACATCCCAAATCAAACGGCTCGGACAGTATCCCTCTCACCAAAACAGTGGGTGCATTATAAATCAGTGCCACCCATTTGCAGAAGTTGGGCTAAACCCAGACTTCTCTAGCATCCGAATCAAGTATAAACAATCTATTGACTCCAACACCTTTTCGGCATCCAAAAACCATATGACCAGTGATTCCTTTGTGGTTCCAATTCCGTGTAACCAAGCGTATAGCAGTCTAAGGTTCAGCCTAGTCGCCCCACCCAGCATTAAATCAGTCTGGTGTTTGTGGACTGGTGTGGTGATTACTTTCACTAAGTGCATTGCAAGTTTCTGGACTAGGATTTTGACTTCAATATTTAGGAGGAAAATGGGTGCACAAGTCGCAAGCAGTATTGGGTTTTCCCCAGTCATGCATTGCAACTACTGTTGCGTGCTGCAGGTTGGAAGGCACACCGGCCCCCTCACTGACCGCTTTGAACATGTTAAGGAGGTGCACGCCCAGCACAGAACCAGTTTTTTGTACAGCTACGTGGGGTGGGGGGGGGGGGCATTGGCTCTCTCAGTCTTCCTGTTTGGCATGACTATCAAAGCTTCGGATATTTAATCTACTGAGAAATCTTCCTCCAGTGCTTCCCTGTCTTCCATCCCCAGCACTGACAAGTTCAGTTCCCCTATGAAGTCCGATATGTCTTTCTCTGGGACCGTTCGTCTATTCTTATATAACTCACATTATTATTGTGCAAAGGCCTTCCTCTTTGTTCCTTGTGTTGCCAGTCTGTATGATTTTGCCATTCATCTAGATGTGTCTTCTCCTTTTCTAGGCCAGGCCAGCAAACAGCTCTTCTTGTCTCCCACTTATACAACTTCTGCTGGGTCACCAGCCAATACTGCCTCGCTGCATCATGGACAACGTTATGGTATTCCCTTTTTTTAGGGGTGTTACCTGTGTCAGGCTGTTATTCTGTCCAGTGTCATGGTATCGCTTTCCCTCTCCCATAAGTAGTTCGCAATGTAAAGTCTTTTCCTGTAATATCTGTCAGATAGTTCACAATATGAAACCGTTTCCTACTGTATTGGTCACAGGATTACACCATGCAAATTTCCTTTCTATTGTATTTGACCGTAGCTCTACATTAGAAAAATACTGGTCTACAGGCCTTAACACAGTGTAAAAAACATTCCATACATAAAAGTCTCTTAGGTTTAACATATGCCAATGGCAATAAATAATTTTTATAATACACAGATCAGACCTAAGTCATCTGACACCTTTTCGCAATGAACAAATAGGGGATAAATCATTGACCTGTTAACATAACCAACTAAGGCCTACCGGTAACAGCATAATCTGTGTACTAGAAGCACTCTTTTTCAGTAGAAGCATACAACCTCTACCCAATAAGAAGAAACATCAAGATGTGAATGGATCTAAAGCCCCTCTTTCAAGTAGTGCTTCTTAAATTAATAAATTACTTACCTTCAGTAACGCCTTATCTGGTAGAGACATAATCTAGCCGCAGATTTCTTACTTTAGAATATTCCAGGCGTCAGACTGGATCCGAAAGACTTTTGCTTGGGCAAAACCCATGCGCGTCTGTAGGTGGCATCAGTCGGTTCCGCATGACGTCAACGTCCGCGGCAGAAGTGACAGCCACGTCACCTATATAGGAGCCATTTCGGTGCGCTGATGTCAGTTACTTTTCATGACCTTCCATGCAAGGAGCGTGTAGCCATGAAGTGCAGGGCAGTGATGTGTTTAGAACTACGGCCCTGAAAAGGATCAGCCCTGACCCTAAAAAGCTGCCAGCAGTGCGGGCAGTATGGGTGAGTCGGTAAGGAATCAGCAGCTAGATTATGTCTCCACCAGTTAAGGCGTTACTAAAGATATGTAACTTGTCCATCTGATAGAGACTTCTAGCCCAAAATCCTTACCTTAGAATAGATACCCCAGCAATACCATCCCCGGAGGAGGGACTGTGGAAAAGTTTAGACCAGGAAGTACCGCAGGACAGAGCGGCCAAAAAGGCCTTCCCTGTGCACTTGACTGTCCAGACAGTAGTGGTTACTGAATGTATGAAGTGATGCTCACGTTGCTGCCTGACAAATGTCAGGGACTGGAACACCACTTTGCAACGCTGTGGTCACAGCCTTAGCTCTAGTGGAATGAGCTCTTAAGTCTTCAGGAGGTTGTTTCTAGGGCAGAGCGTAGCAAATTTTGATGCAGAGTACGACCCATTGCAAGATAGTCCTATTCTGCACCGCACAACCTTTCTTTGCTCCACAGGACCCCACAAAGAGTTGATCATCAACCTGGAACTCTTTAGTTAGAGGGTTGCGGAGGAGCATAGAAAGTGGGCAAGGTGGACTGACTGCCCACGTGGAATGGGGTTACCACTTTCGGTAAGAAAGAGGCCCTAGTACGAAGCCCCAATTTATCAGGGAAGATGGTCGGATAAGGAGGCTTGAATGAGAGAGCCTGTAATTTGCTCGCTCTCCTGGTAGACGTTATTGCCACTATAAAGGCTGTTTTGATGGAAAGACGCCGGAGGGGCAGTTGTGCAGAAGTTCGAACGGAGCGCATATCAGGATAGTGAGAACCAAATTAAGGTCCCACTGAGGAATAATGAATAGGGCAGGTGGGAACATATGTACAAGCCCCTTAAGAAACCTGTTTAAAATAGGGGATTTAAATAAAGAAGGATGCTCTGGCAGCCTCAACAAGGAAGACAAAGCCGAAAGGGACCCTTTAAGAGTGCCCAGAGCGGAGTCCTAGTGGGCAAGGATCAAAATAAAGAGAAGGACCTGAGACAGGGAAGCAGAAATAGGATCAATAGACCATTCAGTACAATATTTTACAAATTTCTGCCACCGGCAGGTGTAGACAGTCTTGGTAGAGGGACGCCTGGTTGCCAAAATCACATCCCAGACTTCAGGAGGAAGATTGAATGCGGTCAACAGCCACCACTCATTCTCCATGCAAGAAGTTGTAGAGTTGACGGGTTCATGTGGAGGACCTTGCCATGCTGCGACAGAAGGCCCTCCCGGAGGGGCAGCCTGATTGGAGGATTGATGCTTATTTACAGAAGTTTGGGATACCAAACTCTCTGTGCCCAGTCCGGAGCCACAATAATGACTTGGGCCCGGTTGCTCCTGATCTTCTTGAGCACTCTGGGCAGGAGTGGTATGGGCAGAAAGGCATATAGCAGGGCTGAGCTTCACTCAAGACGAAAAGCGTCTCTGAGCGACAGCCGCCTTGGAAACTCCAACTCACAAAATTGCTGACATTGCGCGTTCTCGGCGGACAACAGTTCTAACCAAGGCTCTCACCACTGCTGAAAGAGACCTTGCATCACCTCCGGATGGAGACGCCACTTGTGATCCGCTAGGTATCGATGAATGAGTTAATCAGCCCTGGTGTTTAGGGAACCTGCCCTGATGGTCCAGCCATGTCCAGAGGCGCAGGGCCTCCTGACAAAGGGTCCACAACCCCACCCCACCGTGTTTGTTTCAGTACCACATTGCAGTGGTGTTGTTCCTGAACACATGAACTAGCTTTCCCTTGCTGGAAGTAAGGAAAGCTTTCAATGCCAAGCAAATTGCTTGGAGCTCCAGCAAGTTGATGTGGAGTCTGGATTCCGCCAGAGACCAGAGTCCTCTGATCTCCACCTCTCCCAGGTGGCCGCCCCATCCCAGGAGTGATGCATCTGTCACTGCTGTGTGATCTGGTTGGGGACGGGAGAGGCGTCTGTCTCTGACCCAATCGCGGCTGGTCAGCCTCCATTGCAGGTACTATGCAGTTCCTGCCGAGATCTGGACCATGTCGAAGACATTCCCCTGATACTGCGCTCAATGGAACTTCAGGTCCCACTGCAGAGCCCTATATGCATCTGGCATGTGTTCACAAGCAGGGTGCAGGCAGTCATGAGGTCCAGCAACCCCAGAGTCAGTCTCACCGAAATTCAGGATAGAGGTTGAAACACCGGTATCATAGCCTGAATATCCTGGACTCGCCGCTCGGGAGGTTAGGCCCGGAACTGCAGTGTGTCTAGAACAGCCCCGATGAAAGGGAGCGAATGAGAGTGAGTCAGGTGCGACTTCGGCACATTGATAGTGAATTCCAGTGAAAGAAGGAGATTTGTCGTAGTCTGGAGGTGTAAGAGGAGAGTTTGGGGCGAGATTGCTTTCGACAGCCAGTCATCGAGATGGGGGAAGACTGGCATCCCTGATATGCGCAGATGAGGTGCAACCACCGCCATCACTTTGGTGAACATCCGAGGGGCACTGGTGAGGCAAAAGAGGAGTACTGTGGACTGAAAGTTCTCGCGGCCTACCGTGAACCTCCGGTAGCGACTAAGGGCAGGCAAGACGGGAATGCAAAAATAGGCTTCCTGCAAGTCCAAAGCTCCTATTCAGTCTCTGGGGTCTAGGGCAGACAAGACCTGAGCAAGGGTGAGCATTTTGAACTTTTCATTTCTGAGGAAATAGTTATGGGCTCACAGACCTAGAATAGGACGAAGGCCCTTGTCCTTTTTCTTGGGACCAGAAAGTAGCCAGAATAGCAACCACAGAGTATTTCTGGAGCCAGAACCCTATCTGTGGCTCCCTTGGTCAATAGAGTCCTGACTTCCTCCTCAGGCGCTGCATGGTTTGAATCCAGAAGTCTTCTTCAACATCGAGGAAAAAACCTACACACCAAAAATAGTTGACAAAACGTTAAAAAAAGCCTGTCAAAAAGTGACAGAGGGTAGCTCTCTTTACAGATCTGCACCAGCTGGCATGTAAAGAAAAGAACTGATGTCAAGGTGGCACCTATATAGTTCACATGGACGTCACTTCCGGCGCAGACGATGACGCAGCCGTCACGCAAAGCCGACCGACGTGGGCTACTGGCATGCAAAGGTAATGCTCGAGCAGAAGTTTTCAAGATCCAGCCTGATGCCTGGGATATTCTAAGGTAAGGAATCTGCGACTAGATGTCTCTATCAGATGATCTTTTTACATTGATCACCTAAGGTAAAACAAGTCCTGCAGTATTATGCCAGGCCTAAAACACATCTCTAACTTCAGAATCAACTAGAGGCCGATTATCAGAAATGGCAATTAGCACTGTTAGTTTTGATGTTTCCAATATGACAGCCAAAGGGATTCTGTGTATGTCTGGTTGCCTGAAGTCAGTGGGTCTGTTGGATGACACTAGAATACCTTTTCCCATTAACAGACTGGTGCAGTAACTTTTAGACATTTAATTACCAATTTTAAACATAACCCTTTTAGTTACTAGTAACTAACCCACCCTCAGAACCAGCGTGGATAAGCATATTCATTTGAATTAATAAATCTACCCACAATGCTTTTGTGATGTGTTGCATCCAAAAAGGGTAGAGTTAGTGTCAGTTGCTGCGGCCAAAAGAAGGTCAAGCGGACCGCAAGCCCACCAATGCAGCCCTCAAAGTTTTAGCTGGAGTCCCTTATCGCACTTAATTTCTTTCCATTTTTGGTAAAGTAGGTAAGACAGCCAAATAATATCAGCAGCTTATGTACCAAACCCATAAGGAGGGCCTCAGTTTTAGCATGTGGTGGTTCATCGTACAGACTAGATAATATAATTCACTTCTTAAGGTGCTGAAATAATCTTCACGGTCAGCTGCACAAGAGTGATATTGCAGATCGCTGGCTCTGATGATGGGAAAAAATTGCTTAGTAAAAACCAATTTGGGCTATGGCGATGCTTGAGGCATCTCATACTTGACACTTCGGCCAACTAGAAAAAGTCAAATTTGACCCTTAATGAAAAGCCAAATGTGGAGAATTTGAGCGGTCTAAAAGCTGCTTTTGACACAGTGGCTACAGACCCAAGTCTTTGCAGCAGGAGGTCAAAGTCCACCATGTCAAAAGCCTCAGATATATCAAGGCAGATAAGAGTTTTCCTGGCCCCAAACTCAGACCAAGACAATTACCAGCAGCTGTAATCCTATGGTGAGCGATCTGGAGTTCTACTATAGTGCAGGGTTGCATTGCATACTGTTCCAAATAAGTGTGAATGTTTCCTGATATCATTGCCCATATAGCCAAAGACACGATGTCCATCAAGGTACCAGGGCATTTTGCATGTGAGGGCTTCAGAGATTTGTCCCCGTTCAAGGAGGCTGTTGAATGTAATAATCATAATCATGAAATCACGCAAGCCTCACTCAGCTGTTCAATATGAAGATGGCTGTGCACAACGGAGCTCAGTGCAGCGACCCACTTTAAGCATTCCCCTGATCAGGGGAACCTGCTGGTCAGCCCCGCTGGAGTGGGCCCCTGCTCAACCAGTGAGAGTCCTGGCAGCAACCAGAAAGATAGAACACAAAAATACAGACACTTCCCACATACCAGATGGGCATCAAGGTAATACATATTGAGTTCCCTGCCCAAGTGGCAAACCTAGCCTGGGTTAAGAAGAGGTCTCTTCATCGACACGTCACCAGGAATACTTCAAAGTTGTCTAGGAAGAAGCATGTTCTCCACAATCAGACTGACTACTCAGAAGATTACCCTGAGCTTCAGATTTTGCAAAACAGAAGATGCAGTATTCAGGGTAGCACTGCTTTAAACATCTGACCACAGGATTGCGAGTTCCATCAAAACGGATATAAATAAACTTGTGTGAAGGCTAGCATATTCATGTAAGGAATGAACCAAGGTTGGACAAGTAGAAGTAATTATAATAAAGGAGCAAATATTTAATATGGAGACTAAAGCCCTCATTTCGACTGCCAGTCTATTTCAATGGGCCTGGCTTCATTCCTGAGCCCACCAGAAACACCAAAGACCAGTCTTGTAGCCCCTCTGTCAACTTTTCAAAACAGCAGAAAAGAATGGGGGAAATTGCTTGACAAAAGTGGGAACTATTGTGTTAATTGGATGCAGAATTAATTACTGATACACCAAGTATCAGTGGACATTCGAGGCACAACTCAGAATACCCACTAACTCCACAAGCCCACAGTTAATGAGACCCCCGATAGTGTGAATTCCAGGAGTTCAGACTAACCAGGTGCAGGACCCACACAACTTAACTATGGGCCTAAATACAGTTGTAGGAGAGACCAATAAAGGGAGTACATGGGCCCTCTGCTAATTATCTGCTCATTAATATTTATGCATTTACAAGAATACCAACCTGCTATGCTCCTCTTCTACTTTACTGAGCCTGGTCTTTTCCACTTCAAGTTGAGCTTGTAGTCGGCTCTTTTCTTGTCTCAGTAGACTAATCTGTGATTCAGCTGAAGAGATGTGGGTTTTGAATGAAAGAAGTTCTTCAGTAGCAGCACGCTCTTTTTCTACTGCTGCTGCAAGTAAGGTCTGGGCTTCAGCTGCTCAACAAAACAGAAAGTATATAAGACTTCACATCTCTGTTCATAAAGTACAAATATAACCAACAGCTAAACATTTCCCAGAAATCTAGGTCATTATTTGTAAGCACTGGCATGTAAAAAGCACAAGTTACTTACTTGTGTAACAATATATTGTGTAAAGAGACTTAGTTAGTGATAGATTCCTTACCGTAGAATATCCCCAGGCGTCAGACTGGATCCGGAAAGTTTTCTTCAGCAGTACCCCTGCGTGTCAGAAAGTGGCATTGTGCGGCTCCGCGTCCGTCGCTGGCGCCGAGCTGACATCACGGAGACTACTTAGGCGCCACCCATGCGCGCTGACATCAGTTCTGTACCCGACTTTCCGCGCCAGGAACGCAGAGCCATGCAAGAAACTGACCACTGGTGCCATGATACAAGGGCCCTGAAAGGGATGACCTTAACCCTAGAAATCAGTTCGCAGAATGGGGAGGATGGGTGGGGCCGTAAGGAATCTATCACTAACTAATGTCTCTTACAGATATACCGTTACACAAGTAACTTGTGCATCTGAAAGAGACACGTTAGTGAAAGATTCCTTACGATTTCCAAATGGCGGCTTATCAGCATCCGGCATTCTGGCAATATTCGGTGCACCCACAGGGCCCACCACCATACCCTATGCCACCACAAGGCCCCCCCCCCCCCCAATTTTACCCCCCGATGTATAACCAACCTTTTTTAGGCAGAGGCTGCGGCAGAGGGCGCGGGCAAAGAAGAAAAAACAATCAGCGACAAGGAACAAGGATCCAGTGGGAAGACACTCCGAGAACCATGGAGACACGGAGTCATACGACCAACAAAAAGAAGACTTAGTGGTTAATCTCTCTCAGAGACACCTCAGTGAAATGGAACAGAGGGTCTTACAGAAGGGTTTAGGGTTTGTACCCACTCCCAAGATTGACCCCTTCAAACAGCAATGTGAGGTTCAACAATTCTTCCGGAAAATTTGATTGAAAGCCTTTTTTACCAACACTGAGGCTCCTGAACGGACAGATAGTGGTTTACACAATGCCTCCACCTTCACCCCTAGTACTAATATGATTCCACCTGAAGTTATTACTTTTGAACAGGCTGTTCTAAAGGATCTAGCGAAAATAACCAATTCTAGACATTTTAATAACATGTCTAAGGCGGAAACTGAGACAGTCACCACCTTGTCCAACGACACCTCCATTACCAATAAACAGGCAGATAAAGGGGGAGCCACAGTAATAATGGATACAGTGGACTACGAACTAGAATGTAGACGGCAATTGAGTGACCAAGCTTATTACACCCCTGTCCCTACTGACCCAACCCCACGTCTCCTAACTACGATCAAAGCCTTGGTCTTCTCGGCTGAGAGCCAAGGCTGGAGAAGTAAAAAAGAAGCCATTTTTCTGGTAAAAAAGAACCCACGCACCCCTTACTTCTACATCCTTCCGAAAATCCACAAAGGAACTTTCCCTGTACCCGGGAGACCCATTGTATCAGGCATTGGCTCAGTGCTGGAGCCCTTGTCACAATTTTGTGATTTTTTTCTTCAACCGCTTGTACACAAGACAAAATCTTACATACAAGACACTTCAGATCTACTGAGACTCTTACTGTCTCTATCCCCTACAGATGAAATCACCCTACTGTTGAGTTTAGACGTGCAGGCCCTATGTACCAACATACCCCAGAGGGCCACACTCGAAGTGGTGGAAAACATTCTCCAACTCGAACCATGGCAACATAACACTCCCATAAGTTTCATTATGGACTGTGCTACTCTAGCCATGACAGAAAATGTTTTTGAATTTAAAGGACAGATCTACAAACAGACACAGGGCACTTGTATGGGTAGCACCTTTGCGCCCAGTCTGGCCTGCCTGTACATGTCCGACTTCGAGTCCCGCTACATCTTTCACCACACCAACCCCTACAACACTGATGTTTACCTCTGGAAGAGGTTCATTGACGATATTTTGATACTATGGAAAGGAGACATGTCAACTTGTCTAGAGTTTTGTAATTGGATCAACACTTTGGATCCACACCTTAAATTCACACACACAGTGTCAGACAGTAGTATCTACTACACTATATAAAAAACCAACGGATCGTAACAGCCTGTTACTATACTCCAGCCACCACCCGCGGAGCTTGAGAGATAACCTACCCGTGGGACAATTCCTCAGGATAAGACGTAATTGTAGCAACCTAACTGACTACAAGACTGAAGCTGAAAAACTAACGAGGAATTTGAAAGCACGTGAATATCCAGCGAAACAGATCGCCCAAGCCAACAAAAGAGCCCGTAATAATCCTAGAGAGGCCTTACTAGAACCTAAATCTAAGATACAAACAGAGAACATTACGTGTGTTACCTCGTTCACCCCGGCATCTAACCAGATCACCAAGGTGATCAAAAAGCATTGGAAGATACTAAACACAGGCTCAATGACCTTAGAAACACCTAGGTTCTCTTTCAAACGCACCAGGAACCTGAGGGACTCTATAATACATACTCGTCCTCGAACACAGAGACAGATAACACAGAGAACACTATGGGAGTTGCCCCCTGTGACCGGGCATTACCCGTGTGGCTCTTGTTCTGTATGTCACCTTACTGACATACACAAGACAGTTGATATCAACGACAATTTCAAGTGGGAAATACGACGCCACACCAATTGCAATACCACCAACTGTGTATACATGATTACATGCCCTTGCACACTACAGTACATAGGCATGACAACACGCCCTGCTAAGACACGCATCATAGAACATCGCAGCAATTTCCGCTGTAAAAGAACTAACACTAAGATGTGTGCGCACTTTCTAGAGGAAGGACACCCCCCCCGATTCCTTTAGATGACTTATTCTGGAAACATTTCCGAACATAACCAAAGAAGCCCTATTAATCAAAGAACAACGGTGGGTGTACAAAAGTGGCACAGACACCTCTGGACTCAATGATGCCATCCCGTGGTGCTCCCTAAAACCGCCTTGAGACATAGTGTACACCAAGCTTCTGAGCTACCACACCAATTTTTGACTAGCCTTCTCATATACAGAGGTGGCACTGTCACTACCACCCGAAGACATAGTGCACACTAGGCTTTGTAATCATTACTCTGATATCTGATTAGCTTGCTTATATAGCGATTTCCACACTTGCCACATCTAGCATTAACATTCAGGCAACTTTTATGGGGACAGTAACCGATTCATTCGATGCCCGTGAGTTCAATACATTGTATATTTATGACCCGTTTGCCATGGTTTATTTGTAGTGTGGCAACCCGCCATTACAACAATATTAGGGGTTAACTACAATCATATACCAACTAGATCTCGTAGTTTCAATACAACTACAGAACATATCCGGTTACATTATCAGCAAGAATAGACATTGCTTACACCCAAACCATGTACAAAACCATCACATGTTTACTTAGCGACGACTCCGTCCCTCGTACTTCTCCCAACATGGCGGCTACTTCTAGTCACTTTCACGAACTACATTGCATTCTAACTCCACATGGGCGGTGACGCATATCCGCTTTAAACACACACAAGACTGTTGAACCCCACCCCCCAGTCCTGGTAGTGCGGGGTAGGTCTACGAGCGACACGGACTCGGCGTGTCAGTAAGTAAAAACCTCATGTCTCTTTACATGTTTTATATTTTATATGTTGTATCGCTAGCTCTACCATGCATATTTATAACCACATAGCGATGCCACGCCGAGTTACTTGACTATCGGTTCATCTAGTTTGAGACCTGCTTTCCACCTACACATACGGGAACACATAGACCCACACAAAATATTGCAAGGAGCATTTATCTATGAGACACGCTTTCTTGTCCTGTTTCCCGCTCTGCGTGAGATTTTCATTACTATTTATTTCATGCAACGCGTTTTCTTACTGACTGACCATTACTGAGAGCAGTTGTTCTCCAGGCACTTCCTAGTTCTATTCACAACCATTGATCCCCATTATAATTGCAATATATTACTGGTGTGGATCCAAGAGAAGGGGTGTTAATGACCCTGGAGTATTACATTTATTTAACCTGTTTTTAAACACTGTGGCATCCAAGAGAAGGGGTGTTAATGACCCTGGAGTATTGCATTTATCTAACCTGTTTTTAAACACTGCCCCCATACACCAATACAGAACGCAAGGAACTCCTTGCGCAGCCTACCAGGGACTGCAGTGGTTTATCCTATGGAACATATAGGGTAAGTCCAACTACAGCTGTTGAAACACCTTTAGAGTGATCACTTCACGTGGCTTTTGTGTGTTTATAATCCCCCCCCCCCCCACACAGAATGTGCACCTTCATTGTAAATGCACGTTCCACCCGCACCATGTACGATAACTGTTTTGTGAATGAGCGTTCCTTAACGATTTTGGTCTCCCATTCTCCATACAGGTAGACCGAGCCGCAGGTAACAATACCAGCTATATTACATCCTGAAGGGTATGTGATTCACAATATCCCGATGGCTGTGTGAGGGCTCCAATATCCATAACAGATACCTTCCTACATAGTACATCCTTCCCTTTAGGAACAGCTTTGTCACTTGTTATTTGCGTAGAATAGATGCCCCAGCAATACCAACCCCGGTGGTGGGTCTGTGAACAAGATCACACCAGAAAGTCACAGAGAACAGAACGGCCAAAGAAGCCGTCTCTCCAGACTGGACTGCCAAGGCAATAATGCTTGGCAAACATGTGCCGCGAGGCCCACGTAGCTGCCTGACAGATGTCCTGCAAGGGAACACCGCGTCCCAAAGCAGTAGTGGCTGCCGTCGCCCGGGTAGATTGGGCACGCAGCCCCACAGGCGGCTTCTTCTTACCCAACGAGTAACATGCTTTGATGCACAGAAAGTTCCACCGAGAGATGGTCCGTTTGTGCACGGCCCAACCTATTTTGGCGCCCACGTAGCCAACAAAAAGTTGGTCATCCACCCGGAACTGTTGTGTGCGCTTCAGATAGAACGTAAGCGCACGTTTTGGGTCCAGACGGTGGAGCCTCTCTTCCTCTTTTGAAGGATGCGGAGGCAAAAAGAAGGTGGGCAAAGTGATGGTCTGCCCGATGGGGAAGGGCGTGACAACCTTTGGCAAGAAAGAAGGACGAGTCCTTAAAACCACTTTGTCCGGATGAACAGAGAGAAAAGGAGGTTTCGAAGAAAGAGCCTGGAGCTCACTCACTCTTCTGGCAGAGCTGATAGCTACCAGGAAAGCCGTCTTTAGAGTGAGAAGACGTAAGGGACAGTTATGAAGTGGCTCAAAGGGAGCGCACATCAGATAGGTCAAGACAAGATTTAAGTCCCATTGTGGCATTATGAAAGGCACGGGGAAAAAGTGTGTGTAATGCCTTTCAGGAAGCGATTAACAACCGGAGACTTAAAAAGAGAGCGCTGATCTAGAAGCTTTAGAAAGGCGGAAATGGCCGAGAAATAATCCTTTATAGTGCCCAGAGCAGAGCCCTGCTAGGCCAAAGAGAGTAGGAACAGAAGGACCTCGGAAAGAGGGACAGAAAGGGGATCCACAGCCTTTGCTGTGCACCATGCCACAAATTTGTTGCACCTGCAGGCGTATACAGTCTTAGTGGAGGGACGCCTGGCTGCCAGAATAATATCACAGACTTCGGAAGGAAGGTCGAAAGCTGTCAACTGTCGTCGCTCAATCTCCACGCATGGAGGTGGAGGCTGGACAGGTTCGGGTGGAGGACCATCCCCTGCTCCTGCGACAGAAGATCCTCCCAAAGAGGCAGTCGGATCGGGGGATCGATCGCCATGCTGAGTAGCTCGGGAAACCAGTATCTTCGTGCCCAATCCGGAGCCACAAGGATGACTTGGGCCCGGTCGCGCTGAATCTTCTTCAGCAGTCAGGGCAGAAGTGGTATAGGCGGAAAGGCGTACAACAGATCGCAGCTCTACTCATGACGAAAATGTCCAGAGGCGGAGAGCCTCCTGACATAGGGTCCACGACCCCACCCCACCCTGTTTGTTGCAGTACCACATGGCGGTGGTGTTGACCGTGAACACCTGCACCACGCTTCCCTGGGCAGAGGGAAGGAATGCTTTCAGTGCAAGTCGGATCGCCCGAAGCTCCAAAAGGTTGATATGGAGCCGGGACTCCGCTTGAGACCAGAGGCCTCTGATCTCCGCCTCTCCCAAGTGGCCTCCCCATCCCAGGAGGGACGCATCCGTCACCACTGTGCGCTCCGGTTGGGGAAGGGAGAGGGATCTCCCATTGACCCAATCGCGATTCGTGAGCCACCACTGCAATTGTCGTGCAGTGCCCTCCGAGATCTGGACGTGATCGGACAGGTTGCTCCGATGCTGTGCCCACTGGAACTTCAGGCCCCAATGCAGGATGCAGGAGGTCGGCCGTAGTCTGGAGGTGGGAGACGACTGTCTGGGGCGAGCCCGCCTTCATCAACCAGTCCTCGAGATATTGGAAGACTGGAACCCCTGATCTGCGCAGATGAGCTGCGACCACCGCCATCACTTTCGTGAACACACGAAGGGCACTGGTAAGGCCGAAGGAAAGCACAGCAAACTGAAAGTGCTCTAGGCCTACCGTGAACCGCACCACGCCCGCGGCCACGCTGAGGTTAGTTCTGCACAAGCTTCTGGCAGAACGAACGTGTCAGGGCACCCCTTCCGTGGCCACGAATGGAACGAAAAGCAGACGTGGCCGGGCGCGTGGTGGAGAGACCCAAGGACTTGGTCATAGCCCGGGAGTCCTTAAAACGCTCCAGCGCACTATCTGCCTTATTGCCAAACAGGCGAGTACCATCAAAGGGCATGTCCAAAAGAGAACTTTGTACATCCTCTGAAAAACCAGTGGACTGCAACCAGGCATGACAAAGGAGGGCCACTGCTGTGGAAATCACCCTACCCAGTGAGTCCGCGGTGTCCAGTCCACACCTGATGGCGAATTTTGCTGCATCTTTCCCCTCAGCAACAGCTTGGGAAAGTACTGTCCGAACCTCCTCCGGAGACTGAGGCAACACCTGCGCAACCGTGTCCCACACAGCGTGGCAATAGCGGCCCAAGAGGCATGCGGTGTCCACCGGCCGCAGCCCTAAGCTGGCAGAACTGTTCCAGCTTCTTGGATTCCTTATCCGGCGGAGCAGTAGGGAATGCGATTAGGGAAGTGGAGGCCTGGATGACCAGGCTCTCCGGGGTGGGTGGGCGGACAGAAAAGCAGGGTCACCAGGGGCCGGGCGATGGTGCCTGGCCACATTCCTATCCATGGGGACCACCGTGGCTGGTCTAGACCAGGTGCCCATCAAGACGTCAGTTAGGCCCTCATTGAATGGCAACAGGGGCTTCAAAGAGCTTGCTGCCGGCTGAAGCACTTCAGTCAGATTAGTCTTGAGGGTCACTGTAGGCAGGTCAAGGGCCTCAGCTGCTCTACAGAGCACCACAGTGTATGTAGCGCCCTCCTCCACAGCCACAGCAGGAGAAAGAAAACCAGGGTCAGAGGAGAGGTCAAGGCCACCGGCATCCTCTAGCTCTTCCGTCCATTCCTGTTTCGACCCGCACTGCCGTGCGAGAGGGTCCTCAGACCCCTCCCAGTCGTCCCCTTCCTCCACCGCCCGTGGAACAGGCTGCGGAGGTGGGGGAGGGACAGGAGAATACAAGTTGTCGAACGGCGCCGTTGGCACCAGGCGGTGCTGGTGCGGCTCTGTGTCCCAATTAGGGCCCCAACTAGGGGCAAAATTGTTCAGAAAACCAGGCAAAGGCGGTGGAGGAACGAACGGAACCCACTGCGGCACCGGGACCGGAGCCGCCAGAGGAGGTCCCTGCAGCGCCGGGGCCGCCGGCGGCGCCAGCAGCAGAGCAGACGGCAAGGGAGGGCCCTCAACTGGGCCCGCAGGGCCCGAAGGCACGCCGGCGGGAGCCCGAGGCCTGAAGAGGCGGTCCATGGCTGCAAGAAAATCTTGCACCTGGGCAGGAGTCCCCGATGGATCCGGATAAGGTAGGTAGGCCGCGGGACTCACAGGCTCCAAAGGAGCCACAGGGGTGGGACCCCTGACCCCCCCTCATCTGCGTCCGGAGACCGATGGGGGGATGTCGTAGTGCGGAAACGCTTCTTCGACTTCTTCTTATGACATCTCTTATCCGATTCAGAGTGTGAAGACTTCGACCCCAAGGAGCGATGATGATGGCTCTGCGATCGGGCCCTCGATCAACCCCTGGACCTCGAACGGCGCGGAGACGACTGCAGGCCTCCAGCAGCTTACGGGACCACTACCGTAAGGCCTTCGGAGCCATGGCCAGACAGTCGGAACATGACCGGGAGTCATGGTCGCACTCCAGACAGTAGAGACAGATGCCACGGGGGTCGGCCACCGACATCGTAGGGCGAGAGGCCCCGCAGGATTTAAACCCAGGCACCCTATGTGGCACCAGGAGTCAAAGACTCAAAAGAGGGAAGACAAAAGTATAGTCAAAAAGTGACTAGGGTACGTGCTCTAACCAGATGTGCGCTTGCTGGCACGGAAAAAGAAAGAACTGACGTCAGCGCGCATGGGAGGTGCCTAAGTAGTCTCCGTGACGTCATCTCGGCGCCTACGATGCCAGCGATGGACGCGGAGCCGCACGACGCCACCTTCCAACATGCAGGGGTACTGCTGATGAAAACTTTCGAGATCCAGTCTGACGCCTGGGGATATTCTACGGTGAGGAATCTATCACTAACGTGTCTCTTTCAGATCCTAAAGCCTGCCCTTTTAAAGAAAGTGGCTATATTATCAGATTGAACATAACTCATAAAAGACTAGGTGCCAGATGTACAAAGCCTTTTTGTTGGTGTAAAGGGTCAGAGTTGCGAAATTGGGCCATTTGTGACCTCAAAAAGGCCTTTTCTTATGTACAAAACTAAATTGCTGTTCGTTACCAAATCGCAATTTCAGTTTGCGACTAAATACCGATTCGGTATTTGGAAGGGGCATATTTAGGGCGTCCCTTCCAAATACTGAATCGAATTGGCATATATTAATATCCGGAAACCAAATTCAATAAGAAAACATTAATCTTTTACCATTTCCTCAAAAGAGGTGGTAAGCCATTCACAACCGGGAAGAAGGCTACAAGGGACCCTTCTCCTTTGTGAATGTTGGCAAAAACATGTTTTAAGACTAAGGAGTGGTCTCAAGGACCAATGCCAACTCTTAATAAAACGAAACAATTTTTTTCCCAAACACATCTCGTTTTCCTCTATGGAATACAATTATGTGCATCCACAGCACACATGCCTCGAACATATGCAGAAAATTATTACTCAATACTACTATTGGCCCAACCATTCACAGAATTCTACTGGCCAATGAATACTGCCAAAACGCAGGGACCTATGAAACTTGCCCACTTTCAGTGTCAAAGTCCAAGAGACGGAACAAAACTTCAAGTTCCAATAAGCCAAAATACCAGGGCAAGCAAGAAAGAAACTTCTCTCCTTTTTTTGTTTTAAATAGAATAAATAAATATTTGAAAAACATAGTAGATGTAAAAAAAAGGGGGGGACATAAAATTGCAGTTCAAGATATAAGTACAGCCCTGCCAACAACAGGTACATACGACACCTGTGATACAGGACAATATAAAAAGCACAGCAGCACATGTTAACATGTATACTCCATATATCACCATCCATACCATCTCTGAAATGAGAGATTTGGTAAAAAGTTATACTGCCACCAACAAAAAGAGGAAGTTACTATGTCACCACCACAACACTAAGTGAATCGTCATAAGAAAATTGCTGTCTGTCAATTGGTATAACTGAAAACAAGAAAAGGCAGTCATGAATCCTCACTAGGTGAGAAACGCTGAAAGAAATAAGTACATCCCTTCCAGAAGATAGGGAATGTACATCAGACAGAACTACATATATCAAGAACATTCAAAAAAGAAAGAACAGTTTGCAAAACTGGGTGGATGGATGCATGCACCAAACCTGTGATAACTTTGGGACAAGGTGGACCAAACACAAACCTTCGGCGGCCAATATACTGCACCACAATGTGGAGCATGAATAGGTGTTACCTATATTTGAGGACGATAATGCTGTCTATAGCAGGCATTGGCCCTTACCCTAAAGGAAGAACTCACAAGCAAAAAGCATCCAAAAAATGCAAATGTGCACTCTGAAGTAGAGCAACGTTCCAACATGCTCAACCTCTTCAAAGCTCTGATGCACTCAAAATGCACACGTAGGGCACTAAGAAGCAAAAACATATCGTTTTGAGTACACTGGTTTAGAAAATACCATAGGTGGTTGAAAGTGCAACAGAACCCTATGACAGGTGATCACAAGAAGAAAATACAGCTCTTAGCTCACTACAATAGTTCTTAAACATACCGCCAAGTCCCAGTAGGACACGGCTGTACAACGGAGAGACTCTATAGTAGAGAAATACGCTACCAATACTCCACATAGAGTAAGTCACATACCCATAAAAGGGGGATAATCTCGAGACTAGCTCTTTATGAGCTTGAGGCTAGCGCCTAATCAGAGAACATTTAAAATAAATTTAAACCAGCTACCCAGCCGTAAACACCATCCGGGACTTAAAGACTCAAACCCAGAAACTAATACTCTCATTATAAGTCAAAAGCAGTGTTTTACACTTCAATACTACTAACTCAATGAAGGCCTTAAACTTCGGAACTACAGCCATGGACACCATAGAATAAATTAACAAGACCTGATGAGGTCCAATCACAAATTGCGAGCAATGAGGCGCTGGACTGCAGAATCAGCATGGCTATCAAATAAATTGATTCAGTTAAAAGGTAAGTCCTTTGACTCTCCCAAACATTCTCGGGGAAACTGGAATCACGCAACCAAGCGTGCCTCCTCAGAGCCACTGATCTAGCCATAGCTCTACAAACGGAATCCATTGTGTCCACTGACGACCTAATAGTGAATTTATCCATTTCACGACCATCCTGTATCAGCTGAAAAAATTCAGCTCTAACTCCCTCAGGAAGAGAAGGAAGTAGTCAGACGACAAAATCCCATAGGGCACAAGAAGCCCATTCAAACACACAGGACGTGTTTAAAGATCAGGAGGCAGAACTAGCGGACGCAAACATATTTCTGCCACATGTCTCCAACCACCAAGACTCACTGCTTGGTGGAACCAATGGAAGAGCTTATAAATTCAGCGAAGCTGAAGCTGGCTGCACAACAAGCCCTTTAACCTTAGGGTGTTGACAAAGATCAACAGGATCACCTGGAGCAGGTCGATGACGGTGTGCAATGGCACGCTCAACAGAGACTCCCGCCTTGCCCAAGTCCCCAAAAGAATGTCATATAGCGATGCTCTGAAGGGAAGTGAAGGCTCAAACCCAGTGACTCCTTGATGGAGCAGACTCGATAAGGGATCAGAGGATAGAGACACCACAGGAAGCTGCAACTTCAAAAATTTCAGAAGCCTTCCAAATGACCCCGGCATAAGCTGCACTAGCCTCTGCCGCTATTCTAGGTTGTGAAAGTAAATCATAGGTAAGGGACGGTTGTAGACTAACGTTCCCACTAAAGCCTAAGAACCTCGTGCATGAGGCTGGCCAAGAGCACCCAAACACTCAACTCCACCAGTATCTGCAGACTCTTCCTGCAACACTGGGGAAATGGCAACCAAAGTAGCCTCATCCTCAATTTGTAGAGGAGATGTGGCAATAAGCTGTGTCTCCAGGGTCGACCTACGTCGAGAGGGCGTCGTATTGACGTCCACCATTAAAGATGTCTCTAGCTCCGACCGGGATCGTATCGACGTGCACCACTAAAGGTGTCTTCGGTGTCGCACAGAGTCGAGGTGGTGATACCTCCTCTGCGAACGCCACCAACGTCATAACAGGAAGCCGCACCGGGCTGTTTCCCGACATCTTAGCAACTCCAGCTACGGAGCCAGGGTCCTCAATCGGTGCCGAAGGCGAATCTGCCGGCGAACTGCCAATCAGAGTCCCTTCAATATCTTTAGGGCCGAAGGCGTACCAGGGAGAGGTGTTGACCCAAAAAAACACTTGTAATGCTTGGAAATATACTTCCATTTGGGCCATAGTCGCCCCCTCACCAGGATATGGTGGAATCTCGGGGTCCACTACTGCGCAACTGCCTCCGGTAAGGACCAGGAAGAACAGACGCCAACGTCATGGCCTCGCGAGGCCGAAGGCATCCGTGACTTTGATCCCTTCAGATGGAATTTACATGATTTTGACGAGCGACGTCCACGGGAACGGCTCCTTGATTTGCCCCAAGCAGGAGCCTCAGAACAGGAAGGAGATCAGCGCTTAGACTCCAAACGGGACAGCCGAGCCGACAGTAACTTCATCCAACATTCTCATAACGACTTGGCCTCTTACAGGCGTCGCACTCCTCGGAGTCGTGGTGCTCTCCCAAGCCCCACATACAAATGGCATGCGGATCCGTCGCCGACATCTACTGCATTCAGGTGCCACACAAGTTAAAGCCTGAAGACATCGGCACACTGTTCCAGATGCGAAAGGAATCGAGTAGGCCACAAAACAAAAAGGGCCACAGGAACCACTTCTCCTGGATCCGCGTTACACCGCGGAAAAGAAAAACTGACGTCAGCGCACTGGAGGGGACTTATATGGCTCCACAGACGTCATATCCGAGGACGACGTCACTACGTAGCCGTACGACGCCGCCCCCCAGGTAGCAGAGGTACTGCTGATAAAAATCTCCAGATGCAGATTGGCTCCTGGGGGAAATTCAAAGTTAAGGAATCTACAACAAGATGTCTGTATCAGATGAATACTTTGAAGGTGTTGTTACAAAGGGTTGACTCGATTAACCAGTCCTGGCACCAGAGAAGGGGCCCCCGTAACCAGGTCATCATTACTTGGTGCGTCACCAACTACAACAACGCAGAGTCTAAATTATGTTACAACATTGGACACAAAGGCCCGCAAAGTCACCAACGGAGGGCGCCTGGCAAAAGTCGGTACGGTTTTTTTATATTGTGTCTACCACTGCTTTCTAAAAGTCCTGTACACCTGGGCAATGCCATACCACATGTATGAAATTGTCTTTTTCATATGAACCTCTACAACCGGCAGGACTTATTCCCAGGTCAAGTCTAAGTAAATTGGGGTATGATAAATCCTATTTAAAAACTTAAACTGTATAAGCGTTTGCCTTTAGTTTAGGGATATAGTATTAGTTTGGAAACAGCTACATATTTACGATTCATCAGTAATAGAAAATTCCAAGTCTACATAGGATACCTCTCGTGCCAGGTACACACTGCATGGTAACATAGGGGCTGATTACGATGGCGGACGGACTTCAGTCCGTATGTGTCCCTCAACACCCACAACCAAGGGCCAGAGGGGCAGGGGAGCTCGCTACAGGTTCTAAATGTCCCTTTCCGCCAGCCTTTTCATGGCGGGTAACCCACCATGAAAGGGCTGGCGGAAAGGGACATTGTAATCCCTACAGCGGTGCCTGGTAGGCACTGCCATCATTATAGGGACTACGAGCCCTCCCGCCCCACCGGCAGGCTCAAGGAGCCCGTCGGATGTGTGGCGGTTGGCCTTTACGACCGCCACCGACAGCCTGTCGGTGGCAATCTCCCTGCCATTGCAATCAGCCCCATAGTCGCAAACATCTTTTGCAGTTTGGAAATGCTTCAGCGAATATGTAGAATCAGTATTATGTGCATCAATGGCGTGACCTCAGAGGGCATACACACACAAAAAGTGATGAGAAAAATGCTTGCAAACAGTCTAAACCTTCGGCTATTGCTCTTGGTAGCATTTCACCCCTTAGTTTTTTGGGGTAGCCAAAAGTGGGTCTTGGGTTCACCCTACCATTGGAACCAAGCTGCACCAGACTGAAAATGCCCCAGTAAGCCAAAAGTAGTCTTGGGTTGCTTGTGTTTCCGTTCAGAGAGGACTTGGCTTGGCAGTTTGGGCTGGACTGTTCTCACTAAAGCAGGAGAAAGGATGATTTGCATATAGCTGTGTTTAGTTTGAGGTGGCATGGTGGGCAAAAGTAAGATAGGTTTGAATGCTATCCCAAGCAATTGCCAGCGATTTGACTGTTTGCAAAAGTACCTCCCATCACTTTTTGTGTGTTTGATCTCAGGGGGCTCCACAAGGAATGCTGCGCAGATTGATCTCTCACAGTTGCAATGTAAAATATAAAAATACTTCCATACTAAACAGGGTACAAACAGGTTCCAACATAATTTTAGAAAATTATGCAGAAATTATAGCATTTTAGCTACAGAGTTTCCACAGAAGGGATTTATATGCATGCTTCACTACATCCCCTCATTCTGTACCATCACCACTTCCAGACCTTCTCTTGAACTTTTACTAAAGGAAATTAGATGGGGGTGAGACAAGGAGTAGAATCATGCAAATGAATATTCATAGCAGACGTGGATGAAAGAATCTAAGGGTCATTTGTCAAAAACGTGCATGCGCATTTGATGAATTTTTCATATTACACCACAAGAGACGTGCTGTTCCAGCAGGTGAAATAGGATATGATATTTTGGTAAAATCCTGGCTAAGCGAAAAACACCTTTGCTAAAAAGGAAAAACATTTCAGAGAGAAACTTCTTTTAAAGATGAATTAAAAAAAATTACAGGCCGTTCACTAAAAAAATAAAAATAACAATGCTTAAGTTACACTGAGGCAGTTCCAATCACAGAATACATGAGCAGATCCTACCAATGAGATGTTATTGATGTACCAGGAGGTTCTAGTAAACAGGTAACCTCCGAGATTAGCTTTTTTTTTTTTTACTTGAATGATCAGTTTTTGGATGACTTGATGAAGGAGTAGAGTTCCCAATCATTAAGGAATGAGAAACAGCAAGGCAAAGCCAGCACATATTTTTCTTGAGAGCAAAGCTAAATAAATATAATCCTGTTCACACTATATAATCCAGAATAGACTACAAAAAAGGAAAATTGTCTGCACCACTAAAAAATTCCATTGACTTCCCAGATTCTACACATTTTTGATTGGTGGGACAACACTATCCCTAGATCATGATCAAGATCGGTCTCATATGTATACTGACAAAGGATTAAGTAAACGTTTAAAAATATATCTGTCAGAGTTCTACTTTGAAGGATAGTGGTTTGCCTGATGCCTAAACAATGCTTTAAAAATTATATTCTAAATTTGTATAATGAACACACATGGGCAAGCAATACAGGCAGACAACTTAATTACTACTGCAAATATAATAACACCACCAGACAACAAGATAATTTTTGCATTGTTATAGCAGAATGGGTTGGGAAAAACAAAGGTGTTAGTGTGGGGTGACAAATTAATCTGTGCTTACCTAGTCTATCAGAAAGATTCTTTTCCAGCTTTTCCCAGGATGTTGTATGAGCTCCTAATGTAGCCTGCAGGTTTTCTATCTGTCGGAGTAATGGCCTTGTGGCAGATGTAACACTTTGGCTCAGATCTTGATTCCGATTTTCTCCTTCCTGAAGTCTCTAAGATTAACATTTTTAATGCTATTAATACAAACAACTGAAATATGGTCTAATTTAAAATAACACAATTAAAGGGCTTGAAAAGCTCATTTTAACATTAAAATTTTGGAAAAAATCAACTAGTTTAAAAATCGAATGTTGCCTCAAAACTTGTAAATTGATCATGTGTTCATTCTCCAGACATTCAGGAACCAAAGCTAGCCAACCTTCTTTTTCGGCAGGCATGCGTCACCTTTGCTAGTCATCGAAGCAGATGTGCTATGTTCCATTCAATGTGTGAGCACCATGGATTTAGCAGGGATGTTAAGGCAAACTGCAGAGGATAACCAGGGGGTGGAGAAGGGGACTCTAGCTAAGAATGGGTTCATCTTTGACATGCTGGTAAGCAGATTCTCAAAGATCAACCAGCACCATCCCAAACTAATTCCAGAATGGCAATTAACACCATCACCCAACCAGGATTTCATACAAGCTCTAATCCAAGGGCTCAAGTAATATTGCTCATCAGATGTACAGTGGCACACGCTTATGACAATGGTTCCTTTCCCTCCCTGCTAACTGTACATTGCCCAGCAGGACGGTAAACTCCAAATATGCGGTTAAAGCCAGCTCCAATAGTTTTCATTGCGCAGCCCCAAGGAGCAGTCCAAAGGCAAAATTAATCTAATAATGAACTTGTTCTTCACATAAATGGACAACCTAGCATCAATTCCCATTAGGTATCTTTGAGTTTAAAACAATTTGGTAAACAAATTCCAATTTTTGCAAGCAATAGCAAAAAACAAGACACTAACAAAGTGCCACATTCATGTCTGTCAGGGTAATTAACAAGGCTCAACCGTACTGTTTTTTTCTGTCTCTAAAAAAATAAATAGAGCATTGTCTAGCAACAGCAGGACACATTTATGAAGTACTAAGCTGAAGCTAAAAGTGATTGTAAACAACTAACCCTAGTACAATGGCAATCTCTGCTAGCACTACTACTCTGTACAGATGCAAATACAACCATTTCAGTTTCTTCCAAATGAATTCCATGCTACTTTGAGAAGTAAGGCAAGTAAGACAGGAAGTGGGACTAAGTTCCAACAAGACATTTCCAACAACCTCTGGGTGCTATTTGGTGTATCCTGCACAGTATCCGACTGTCCCAACTGAAGAGTGCTCTTGTTGAGGGATTTGAGCTCATGGCTTTCATTTTAAGCATGTGTCCTTTTGTTCATAAGCAACAATGAATTATGCTGTCTGATCTGGAGTGTAATTGTATTGCTATAATAGTGTATTTCCTTGCTTTCTTATCTCAGTCTTTCTGAATGGGTGTGTATTTTTAGTTATTTCTTTATGTGCTACCCTTATGCGCAATTTTCCACCAACACGTATGAGCATGCAGAAATTTGAGATAAACTTTTGTGCTATCGACTATATGAGAGTAATCCGTGTGTTCAGGTTCCTTGATGGCAATGTGAAAACCAGTATAGTTGTGGGCTCCGATTATCAAGCAGCCCAGCAACAATATTGATTATCTAGTTTTCATTGGTGCCGCATGGTGTTGAGATCAAAATGCACATGCAGTTCATCACAGGCTCCCAGCTAGAAAACAGCAACCTCTGTTCTCCCGGTTCTCAAACGTGGAAGCCTCTGTCCAAGTACTACGATATGACATTCATCAAGTAGTCCAGTTTAATTCCACACGAAGTGTCCAAATAACGGAGACAGTTTATCACAGCCCAGATTCCACTTGCGCAGGATATTTTGTTCACTACCTATCACGACAAAGCGTAACCCAAAAAAAATAAAAAAAATATTCACAAAGTAAAGGAGCTTTTGACCTGCCCTGTTGCCATGCCTACTGTCTTATCTTTGGGTTTCTTGTATTAGGGCCGGATTCACAAAGGTATCTTAAAATAAAAAAAAATTCCATGGCAGGTGATTGACGTTACTATCGTGGACTTATCAAGGTCCTGTGATTTTGAACCCTCTGTTGGGAGTTTGGACATGTAAGAAGTCAGACTGATTGAATAATTATCAAACCGATGTGTAAACTAAAAGACCAGTCTCGTTATACTTTTTTGGGGTGTTACCACGCACCATGGGATGATATTTCTAAAATGCTTGGTCATTCTGCTGACCAGAGACTTGAAAGTGATTGTGTACCGGTGACTTCGATCAGCCTTGAAAAAGTCCAGGAGGACGAAAGACGCGTCGGCTGCTGCATGTATGACCAATTAAAAGGGTTCCTGCAATAAACAACCATACCGTCACTTGTTGGGGCTCAAATTGACAACGAGAAATTTGTGTGAATAGAGAAACAATCTTTGGATGATAGTAACTGCAACGTGTGTGCTTTGGTGCCCTTTTGGATTTATTGCATTGTACTGCACTGCTGTGTGGTAAAGGTGATTCACACCTAAGGTGGTTGGTGGCACTAGAGCACCACAGAACTGAACTTTACTCATACTGTGTCTTTCTCACTGACTAATGAATACTGGGGATAGATGTGCAAACATTAGAGCATAGTCACCGTCTATCTAGTTGTGTTGCACACTTTTAAATAAGTTTTCTCCTTTTCGGTAGCCACAATCTCTCAGTGTAAAATACTACTAAAAAAAAAAAAAAAAAAAAAAAAAAAGAAATAAACAGTAGTAAGTCAAATACTACACATTGCCATCTACTGGTACTGCATCAACCTCCTATTGAAAATAACGGTGGTAGGGAATCAAAATAAAGCCCTATAAGAAATAAAGTTAAATTCAATTATTTAAAATAGTTAAAAATATAAATTAATGTTAAAATAATTTAAAAAAATAGTACATATTTATTTAATTATAAAAAAGAACCCATTTTGAAGATAATTAACTTAATTTTAAATAATTTTATATGCCACTTTCAATTATGATTAATGCACAGCATAAGCTTTTTTCTTTATGTTTTAATTTAAACCTCAGAAAAATATTTTATTTAATATATTTCCATTAATTAAAGTTTCAAGTACCTGGCAGGTCGCTCCCCCGCCGCACAGCGCCGCCTGTGTGTCTGCCGCTGCTGCTGCTGAGTAAGTTGTTCACTGCATTGTCTGTACTGCTTGATCTTTGTTGTGCCCGTAACTGCTTTTTCTCCGTCCTCCCCGCCGCCTGTCCTTGCTCTGTGCCTGTTTTTTGCCTCTGTTCCCCTCGCTGCCCCGCATCTTGTGTCAGTTTTCGCCTCTGTTCCCCCAGCTGCCCCGCGTTTCTGTGCCCACTCTCGCCTCTGTTCCCCTCGCTGCCCCGTACCTCCATATCTGCCTTGCCTTCTGTAGCTTTGTTGACCCCCTCACCTGTGCCTCTTGCCTTCTGTACCCTTCGTCGTCCCGCTCCACTCCGGCTGCTGCCTCCCCTGCGGCCCCCCTGCCCCCCTGACTGCCCATTCGCTGCCCCACCTCCCACCTCCCAGCTGCTCCTCCCTCCCACCTCCCCATATATGCCGGCCGCGGAGCGGTGAGGAGAGCGACCCTAGACCCTACCCATTAGGTCGCTCCCACGCCGCACAGCGCCGCCTGTGTCTGCCGCTGCTGCTGCTGAGTAAGTTGTTCACTGCATTGTCTGTACCGCTTGATCTTTGTTGTGCCCGTAACTGCTTTTTCTCCGTCCTCCCCCGTCGCCTGTACTTGCTCTGTGCCTGTTTTTTGCCTCTGTTCCCCTCGCTGCCCCGCATCTCTGTGCCCGTTTTTGCCTCGGTTCCCCTCGCTGCCCCGCGTCTGTGCCCATTTTCGCCTCTGTTCCCACCGCTGCCCCGCATCTCTGTGCCCGTTTTTGCCTCAGTTCCCCTCGCTGCCCCGCATCTCTGTGCCCGTTTTTGCCTCAGTTCCCCTCGCTGCCCCGCGTCTGTGCCCGTTTTCGCCTCTGTTCCCACCGCTGCCCCGCGTTTCTGTGCCCGCTCTCGCCTTTGTTCCCCTCGCTGCCCCGTACCTCCATATCTGCCTTGCCTTCTGTAGCTTCGTTGACCCCCTCACCTGTGCCTCTTGCCTTCTGTACCCTTCGTCGTCCCGCTCCACTACCGCCGCTGCCTCCCCTGCGTCCCGCTCCCCTGACTGCCCATTCGCTGCCCCACCTCCCAGCTGCTCCTCCCTCCCACCTCCCCATATATGCCGGCCGCTATGCGGCCGCACCTAAGGCAAGCCCGTCTGCGCCCGTCCGCGCCCAGCGCCAGAACCCCTGGTCGCCGCACCCGGCATACGGAACGCTGCCACTACGATGCCAGCACTCTGCATGCTCTCAACCCCAGACGGACCCACTCCTGCTTCAAGGCCGCCCTGAAACGCACACACGGGCCCTTCACCTGCCGGATCTGCAGCTACACCAGCCTCAGAACCGACGAACCACCAGTCAAACAAGACCCCAACCACCTCCGATGCATCCTACTAAACACTCGCTCCGCACGCAAACACGCCATCGAGCTCTGGGACCTACTCGACACAACATCCCCGGACGTCGCCTTCCTGACAGACGTGGATGAACGACTCCTCCGCACCAGACATCGCCATAGCCATCCCAGACGGCTACAAGATCACCCGCAGAGACCGCACCAACGGAGTCGGAGGAGGAATCGCCATCGTCCACAAGAACAGCATCAGGGTCTCGACTAGCACCGACGACACTCTCAGCACTGCCGAACACATGCATTTCCAGATCCACACAGGCCCCAACTCCACCCTCAGAGGCACCCTCGTCTACCGATCGCCCGGACCACGCCCCCAGTTCAGCGACTCCATCACCGACTTCATCAGCATGCACGCCCTGGCCTCCACCGACTACATCCTCTTCGGAGACCTAAACTTTCACCTTGAGAACAACAACGACAGCAACACCACAACCCTGATTGATAACCTCGCCAACCTCGGACTGAGGCAACTCGTCACCACGCCCACCCACTCCACCGGCCACACACTCAACCCCATCTTCTCCTCAAGCCTGCACGTTTCCTTCAACCACACCACCGAACTCCCCTGGACCGACCACCGCGGCATCCACTTCACCTTCCAGAAACCCACCACACACCACCGCACCCAACAGATCCCCCGCCGCTGCTGGAGCAAAATCACCGAAGATCAACTTCATGCAAACCTCACTCTCAGCCCACCCACCGAACCCTCCAAAGCCGACGGCGCTGCCCTCAGCCTCAGACGATGGATCGAGGACTGCGCCCACACTCTCGCCCCGCTGAATAAACCCCCCCACAGACACCAGCAAGAGGGCCAGCTGGTTCACCCCAGAACTCCTAGCCTCCAAGCAAGCCTGCCGGAAGCTAGAGAAGAAACAGCACAGCGAACAGACCCCGGACAGCCTCGCAGCACACAAGGACGGCATCCGCAACTACCACCACCTCATCAAGGCTGCCAAGAGGACCTCCTTCAAAGACCGCCTCGACAACAACGCACACGACAGCAAGGAGCTTTTCAACATCGTGAAGGAACTCTCCAACACCACCGACATTACGCCGTCGCAAGCCCTGTGCGACTCCCTCGCCACTTTCTTCCACTGAAAGATAGCAGACATCCACAACAGCTTCAACACCCAGACCGCCCCAACCTACAGCAACACAACAGACTCTCCTCACATCATCGACTACGACCCCCAGCTAGCCTGGGCCAGCGTGAGCATTGATGACACCATCAAGACCATGAGCACAATCCACTCCGGCTCTCCGTCAGACCCATTCCCGCACCACGTCTTCAACAAAGCGTTCAGCTCCATCGCACCCCACCTGCGCAACGTCATCAACCTCTCCCTCAAGACCGCAACCTTCCCAGAAAGCTGGAAACACGCCGAGATCAACGCTCTTCTCAAAAAACCCAAGGCAGACCCAAGAGACCTCAAGAACTTCCGTCCCATCTCTCTGCTCCCGTTCCTGGCCAAGGTCATCGAGAAGATCATCAACAAACAGCTAATCCAATACCTTGAAGAAAACAGAATCCTGGACCCTTCTCAGTCAGGGTTCCGCAGTAACCACAGCACCGAGACCGCCCTCATCGCCGCCACTGACGACATCAGGACCCTGCTGGACAACGGTGAGACCGCAGCACTCATCCTCCTAGAACTCTCCGCCGCCTTCGACACCGCACACTACGCGCACGACTCCACGCCGCAGGGATCCGTGACAAGGCTCTGGAATAGACCACATCCTTCCTCTCAGGCAGAACCCAGAGTGTCCGCCTCCCCCCATTCCGATCCGAAGCCACCGAGATCATCTGCGGCGTACCCCAGGGCTCCTCCCTCAGCCCGACACTGTTCAACATCTACATGGCCCAGCTTGCACACGTCGCCCGACCTCAACATAATCTCCTACGCTGACACCCAGCTGATCCTCTCCCTCACCAAGGACCCCACCACCGCTAAAAAAAGCCAACCTCCACGAAGGAATGAGGGCCGTCGCCTGAAGCTGAACTCGGACAAGACGGAGGTCCTCATCCTCGGCTCCAACCCTTCAGCCTGGGACGACTCCTGGTGGCCGACAGCACTAGGGACAGCCCGACACCCACAGACCACGCACGCAACCTGGGAATCATCCTCGACTCAAAGCTCACAATGACCATTAAAGTCAACGCCGTTTCCTCCTCCTGCTTCAACACCCTCCGCATGCTCTGCAAAATCTACAAATGGATCCCAACGGACACAAGAAAGACAATCACCCAAGCCCTCGTCAGCAACACAGACTCCACTACGGAAACGCCCTCTACGCGGGAGCCCCGACCAAACTCATGAAACAACTACAACGCATCCAAAACGCCTCGGCACGACTGATCCTCGACATACCACGCCACAGCCACATCACCCCCCACCTGAGAAACCTGCACTGGCTCCCCGTCAACAAGAGGATATCCTTCAAGCTCCTCATCCACGCACACAAGGCACTCCACAAGACCGGCCCTGCCTACCTCAACAGTCGCCTCTCCTTCTACATCCCCAACCGCCAGCTACGATCCCCCGACCTCGCACTTGCCACTGTTCCGCGCATCCGAAGAACTACCACCGGCGGGAGATCCTTCTCCCACCTCGCCGCCAAAACATGGAACACCCTACCGCTGAGCCTACGACAGACCCAAGACCTGCTGACCTTCAGGAGAACACTCAAGACCTGGCTCTTCGATCAGTAGCAGCCTCCCCTCCTCCCCCCAGCGCATTGAGGCCCTCGCGGGTATGTAGTGCGCCTTACAAATGTTTTGATTTAAGTGAAACTTAATTTAATAGTGCTCAGGCATTTTATTTTCAATTTATTCAACATTTAAAGTAAATATATATATAACATTAATGTGCATTCATATTTAACATGAAATATTTTTTATATTTATTTTCTAATAAAATACATTTTGCAGTTGGGATGGAAATCCCCGTTTGGTAAAGTGTGGAGAAAAATAAAATTGTTATTTATCTAGAAAAAAATATTTAAAATATTTTAATGTTAAAGGCAAAAAGTTAATTCATTGTATATATGTTCTTTAAATGTACAAAATAAAAAAATGCTACTGCACTTTAAAATAAATTTTGAAATAAAAAATTAATGGAAAAATATTAAACTGAATTAAAATAATTCTTAAGTTTAAATTAGCAATTACATTCCCATCTGAAGAAAACAATAGTTTAATCTGCATAATTAAAAAGGCATGTATTTAATTAATTACCATGAATGTAAATATTTAATCAAATGTGTTGTTACATTATATTTCAAGCAATAATTAAATATATTTAAATTCAAATTAGGTTATTAAAATATTTTATAAGTAAATAATCTATTTGTTCTTCCTCAAGCCGGGTCACCCTCCTGACGATCCGGGTTCGTATCGGCCCATTTCCTTGTTGAATTTCAAGCCTAAATTGCTGGGGAAGGTCCTGGCAGACCGCCTCCGCACATGTATCCGGGATCTGGTGCATCCGGATCAATCGGGATTCATGCCTCAACGCTCCACCAGGCACAATATCAGACACGCCCACAACGCCGTGGTGGAGGCTCATCGTTTGGGGCGCCCCGCGGCGGTCTTGCTGGCAGACATGGACAAGGCGTTTGATTTGCTGAGCTGGACATACCTTTTTAAACTCTTAGAGGCTGTCAACTTGGGTCCTCGCTTTAGGGCCTATGTGAAATTACTATATACAGATCTCACCGCATCGGTGCGTGTGGCCGGACATTGCTCGTCTCCCTTCACCATCCGCAGGGGCACGAGGCAGGGGTGTCCACTCTCCCCGCTTTTATTCGCCTTAGCTATCGAGCCATTAGCCGCGTGGGTACGCCTGGATTCCGTCTTCCGTGGACTGCACTGGTCTCCGGATTGTTGAGACAGGATGGCGCTTTACGTCGACGACGCTCTGTTTTTTTATCTCCGATCCTTGGGCCTCCGGGCCACGGGTGCCCCAGATTCTGCGGATCTTTGGGGAGACTTCTGGGCTGTGTGCTAAACCATCCAAATCTGTCTTGTTCCCCCTATGCGGCGAGCAAAGGTCTATGTCCTGGGCTTCACAACTCATCGCCGCTGAGGCCGGTTTCAAGTATCTCGGGGTATATATCACACGGTGTCCTGACTAAGCTTGGTCGGGTAATATCGCGCCGCTGCTCCCCGCGGTCCGAGATGAGGCGACGGTATGGTCCCACCTGCCCCTTTCGCTATATGGCAGGTCAGCCATTTTCAAAATGGTGTCTTTGCCGCGCCTGCTATATCGGCTGCAAAATTATCCATATCCTATACCCCGTCATGGTTTCTCCAAATCAATGCGCTCCTGAATAGGTTCCTCGAGGGGGGCGCGATCCGGGTGGCCCTGGCGACGTGTATTCAGTCTATGTATTGAGGTGGGATTGCGGAGGCTGACATGCGCGCGTATTACTGGGCTTCGCACCTCCTGGTGATTAATGAATGGTGGTATGGCTCTCCGGTTGACCTGGCTTATGCAGTGGAACGGCTTTTCATGGCAGATACCCCACTGCTTCACCTCCGGTACAGCTCCTCGTCCCTGGTAGAGCTCCACCGACCTGTAGGACTGTTATTCAGATATGGAGGCGGGTGGTCCGGCACATGGGTTGGTGGGGAAGCTGACCAGTGGGACGCCCTTCTGGCAGGGCTCACACCTCCGACCGGTTTCGACACTAGTGGGATTCCGCAGATGGGACGACATTGGGATATCTACGCTCGGGGATGTAATGCAGGGGTCCATACTCAAATCCTTCCAGAGGTTGCAGGAGGAATTCGACCTCCACAAATCACAGTTCCATAGGTATCTACAGCTCCGACACGCCTTGTCCCACCTGATACGGCATCTCACGTCTCTACCAGAGTTTCATCCGTTGGAGGGCCGGTTGTTGATGGGGGATCTGGGGGCTCATAAAATCCAGCAAATTTATCAAACCCTCACTACACATTCAAAAACAACTATTCAGCGGACCCGGGCGGCTTGGGAGGCGGAAATACCAGCACCGACAGATGATGATTGGGCCGAAGCGTTGGCCAGCCCCAGGTACTCCATGGTTTCCACTAGGTATAGGTTGATCCAATTTAAATATCTCCACAGGGTATATTATACACGCCTCCGCCTCTGGAAGATGGGGGCCATTCAGTCCGCCGCATGTCTCCGCTGTGAATCGGATGAGGGGTCATTTCTCCATACAGTGTGGAGTTGCGGGGCACTGCAACACATTTGGTCGGACGTTCTATCCTGCTTGGGGCGGGTATTGGCAATACCTGCAGACCCTAGATTGACACTCCTACATGGCACAGAAGATATTGGGGAGAACAGATATAAAAGACACCTTCTGTTTTTCGGCCTTACATTGGCTAAGCGGGACATCTCAACAATGGAAGGCTTCATCCCCACCCCTTATAGCGACTTGGAAAAAGGATAGGAGCATGTCAGCCGAGATTACGGTGTTCCAGGCAAGGGGCTGTCCACAGAAGCACAGGAAGACCTGGGCCGGTTGAGCCAAATACCGAGGCATTGACCTGTCCCTCATGATGCAGCCAATACACCGAAACCCTCTAGAACAACTAGTAGTAAGCGACTCGCCAGTTTAATGCACTGGTGGTATTCGGATGTAGACAGGAACTCATGTAAAGTGTTTGCATCATGTTTTTTACGATGTGTATGGTGCGTGGTTGGGGGAGGGGTGTGGGGATTGGTTATTTTCTGATGTTCTGCAGACCTCTGGGGGGGGCCAATTTTCAGTACCTAGAACTTATACAATGTGTCTTTTACCTGTATGTTGCTGGCCGGGCTCAGCCCATCTGGTACTGCAAAAACTCAAAATCTGTTGTTAAAAACAAATAAGCGATTTGTAATATTTTTATAAATAATTTTTAACCTTCATTTATATTCATTTATATTTTTAACGATTTTAAATGATTTCATATATATTAACATTATTTCGTTTTGGGTTGTATTTCAAGTCCCTATCTCTAATATTTTGTATGTAAGGGTGTTGAAGTACAAGTGTAGGACTTACTACTGATTTGTTTTTGTATTTACTTACACTCTGACTTTGTGAATATCTAAAAATAGTAAATTGACTCAAAAGTGTAAACTTACTCAAAAGGTTGTTACCTTTGCGTATCAGGGTTTTTGTCTCAGAGGTCTCCTGTGCCCGTGCTGTTGTTTGTTGCCCCAAAATCCTTTTGTTCCTGTGCCCAAGCCTTTACTGACCATACATCTGTGTACAGGTCCATTTGTCCATCTTTTCCTGCAGCAATATCACCAGTCGCTCTACTTAGTTACGATAAGTTCACTTCTCAAGTCAGCGTGTTCATGTCACTGTGTAAGTTTTTATTTCCCTGCTATTATCTGTGTCCATTTGACAGTTTTTCTGGTTCCCCTCCTAATGATTTCCAGTCTCACTACCTCTCTCTCTGATTAGAGTTAACAAGGTCTGTGATTTTGTTTGCCTAGGTTTATCTGTCTGCGTGACAGTGTTTACCTTTTTCCCATGACTGTGTTTCCTTGTCTGTTTCCCGTTTTCCAGGGTCACTGTGCCTGTGTCCCTTCTGCTAACATGTTTATATTCCTGCCTCCTTTCTTCAGATCTGCGTTCTCAGTTTCCAATTCTACTTACCAGTCACATAAGATGCTGACACTTTCTATAGTCTTCCACTCATTGTGATCCTCTTAATCTTTTCCATAGCACAGAGACTCAATGTTTATAATTAGAAGAAAGTTGTTGCACGATCACCTTAGGGGAGGGTCCATTCACTGCCACCACTCAAGATTTGTTGTTTCTCAATATCATCAGAATCCATATGTTATTACTATCATCCAGCATTTTGAATTCTTCAGAATACCATTTATGTCTACAACTCCATATGTATCTTGCATTTCAGCCTTGCAGGCATCCAAGTGTACAACAGCACAAAGTCAAATAAATTAACAGACCCTGGCTAAACCATAAAATGTTTAAGAATAACGAAAACCACATCAGATTAGGCACCAATCTCAAGGTTAGTTGAAGGGCAATCCAAAATGTTGTTTCCCTTACTGACATTTACTTCACCTAAAGCAAATAAAATTATTTCACTACTAGAAAATCTACATTTCTTCCTGCAGTATAACAATCAAACATGTTTTCGAGGCGTGGCTAGCGGCAAACTGAGATGGCCGCTTAGTATCGTAGCTCCGTGATCCTTTCTCCCACCGTGTCTATCCGCCACCCTAATCCGTCACCCCGAGGGGCGAGGACACACCGGAGATCCCGCGGAGTGGGTGCCTGTCGACTCCGATCCTGTCCGGCCCTCACAGACCAGTTCTCCGAGGTCGACATCCTGAGGCCTGTGTGGTGTCCTGAAGCCGGGACCCACAGTGGGGAGAGGCGCCGCAGCTGACGCGAGTTGGACCGGACTAAATCCTGGGAGCAGCCGGGACCTGAAGGCCTGGCATCGGGGCTGCTTGCCGGCTGCTGTGGAAACAACAGGGGCTCAATAATTGCAGTGGAGCCTAACCGGTGAAGCCTGACATCGCGATGGCGGCAAAGTGGGCATCGACTGGCTGAGACGCCACTACGCCAAGGTACCGGCCCATTAGACTGTGCTACGACCCAGGAGAGCCGGGGGGCTCCGACGGTTACCGGAACTAACGGTGGGCCTCTCGGACCAAGGGTGCTGCTCTGCGAGAGGTGACAGCCCCCTCCTTTGCACTTTGACGACCCGCATTGTCGGCCGGGGGGCCCCCTTGAAAGCAAACACTGCAGCTCCTTGATCAGCGGGCAGAGCTGAAGGGTGTGACAGCCAGCCCTTTGCCCGGACGCTGTGGGTACCCAGAGCCGTCAGTGTGTGGCCTGGATTTCTACTGGGACCGGGCATCTGCTGGACACCACTTCTTTCTGAGCGCGGTTGAGTCGATCGAGCGCGCCAGCCCTCTGTGCCCCATCCGCTTCTTCTTGAACTGTTGGCCTCCTTTGCTGATCTGGGGAGGAAGCAGCACTGTCCCCTCGTTTCTCGCTCACGCCTGTCAGATCTAAACGATACCGTGGGCCTGCAACGTAGGGAAATGGCCACAACGGAGAGAAATAAGCCCTCAGGCACTAGAGGGCCTAAAGCAGCACAGACCAACAAACTTGACCGGTACACGTTGCCCAAGGAAGTAGTACCTAGCCACCAGCCTAGAGGTGCATCCCTGGGAAGTGACGAGGAGCAGGAACTTTCATTAAAAGACGTCATGGATGCTATTACCAGCGTTAAAACCTCCCTCGAGCATAAGATGGACACTATAGCTCTCGACGTAAATCTGATCAGAGTTGATCTTACCAAACTAAATGAGAAAGTCAAGCAGGCCGAAATTGTTACCACCAGTCTGATGGGAGATATCACGCAACTTCAAGGGGATGTCGTAGACCTACAGAACTTTCGCAAAGCCACCGAAATGAAGCTAGATGATTATGAAGGACGCCTTCTACGCAATAACCTGTGTATTTTGGGGGACCCGGAGCGGGCAGAGGGGCAGTCTCCTGACCTCTTTCTTGAAGACTTGATCCTGCAGCACCTCCAACCTAAGGGCTTTGATACCATTTAGTGGCCCTACCTCTGGGCAGTTTTGGCGAAGTTGGGATTTGGTCTGGAATACATCCAATGGGTGCGTCTCTTATATTCTGAACCGCTGGCTCAAGCTGTGGTGAATAACAAACTATCAGCTGCATTTTTTACTGAGTCGGGGAACTCGCCAGGGTTGCCCACTGTTCCCTCTCCTTTTTTCCCTGGCCCTGGAACACCTTGCAGCTTGGATCCAATGATAAGGGGGCTGCGGTGGACCCCGGCTGGAAGGACCGCATATCACTTTATGCGGACGACATATTACTCTACTTGGCCTCCCCTAGGAAACCCTTGCAGTAGTGTTGGACATTCTTGCAGTTTTTGGTAGATTTTCTGGATTCTCCATCAATTGGGGAAAATCCCTGTTATTTGTCTTGAGAGGGGACCCTCCCGTCCCTCCTCGAAACTGCCCAATACAAATCAATACGGTTGGGTTGATTTAAATATTTGGGGATCTTCATTTCACTTGACCCCTCGGTCCGCTATGCCCACAACCTTCTTCCCCCTCGCCGCAAACTCAAAAGTGATATTGCCAGTTGGAAGACACTCCCCATCTCCCTCTTGGGCAGAACCGCCCTGTTCAAAATGATGTCCTTACCAAGGTTCCTCCATGTCCTGCAGAACACCTTAGACCTAGTTCCGGCACGTTATTTCATTGAGCTTGAGGGCCTGCAGACGGACTTATTATGGGACAGCAAACCTCGAATCGTGCTGAGTAAATTAACGCTAAACTGGTATGATGGAGGCATTAGCCTCCCAGATATCAAGAAATACTATTGGGCATCCCATCAGGCAGCCGTCAATCATGGTACATATGGTCGTGCTGATGATCCCGGCTACGCCATGGACAGGTGGCTCCTTCCGGGTGGCAATTACAGTAGAGGATTGTATTCCCGCCCTAAACGATTCATGTTAACAGGCCCCGCGAAACACTCCGTTCAAATTTGGCACGGCGCTACTAACTCTCTTGGATGGAGACACAAATTAACATTGGCCACCCCTCTTTAGGACTCAGAGAAACTGGGTGATTTGTGGAAAACGAAAGGGTTCGACAGATGGAACTTATTGGTATTTCGTATATTAAGAATATTTGGGGAAGAGGAGGGATCAAGTCCTTCAGTACGCTTCAGAATTAATATGAGCTAGCAGGCACTAACCATTATCGATACATACAGGTCCTTCACTCACTCCAGTCTTCGTTGCCTAAAGGGACTAACCCCCCCGGAGGCTTCTCCCCTGGAAGAGAGAATTTTAGATGGCCACCTTCCTGACAAAACCATCTCCTTAATATACAAGAAATTAATGAATCACATGGCGGATCCCCTCATGGCACTGCGGGATAAGTGGATGCACGATGGGGTGGAGCTGGATGATGAAGATTGGCAGGCAGCAGTGTATCCCCCAGAGTGGTGGCTATCCCAGCACGCCTGCGACTGGTACAACTTAAGATCCTTCATAGGATTTACATAACGGGGCCCCGAATAATGGGCATGGGTTGGTCTTATCCAGAATGTTAGGTAGGCTTGCATTTTATACTTGCAAACTGCTAAAGAGCTTCCCAGTTCTGCAGTCTGGACAGTGAAGGTATAGTCTATTGAGATTTCAGTAATGAGTAAGCTCAATGTAGAGCTGGGGGCTTAGTATAGCCTTCAACTATGGTGCTAAATATGTAACTTTCACCGTAAGACTATCCATTCTACACCAAGGTAAGACTTTGTAAAACTAAGGGAAAACGGGCAAGCGATATTCAATATTCAAAATGTGTGTTTCATTAACATGCAGAAGTGTTTCACCTAAGTAGGTCAGAATATATCAGACCATTGAGAAGTATTGTTTTTAAAATGATAGAGTTCAAAAATCTATTTAGAAACATGCATGCTTCCACCCACCCTAACAACAATGCCAATAGTTAACTAAGAGGCAAGTCAGTTGTTATGTGCAAACTTCTGGGTGACCGGGTTACTATTATACATGGACAACATTATAGTTTATTAAATCGAACACGACAAGGTTTTGTACAGCACATGTCCTGAAGTCATGTATTTCAAGATTCTTTTATATGTGATAATAAAGAAAAAGGAGCCAAAGTGAAATAAGACAACTGTCAAGGATCACACAATTTATTCAAGTGGGGATGCCGAATTTTATCAAAGTTTTTCTGGTTTCACATTGTGCAATTCAGCCACTAGATCTATATGCTTTGCTTCCCCCTATGCCCACCTTACACACCCCAGACCTCCACCCTGCTGGCATCAATGCAGCCTGCGGTTACAACCGAGACCAAACATTTTGCCCCTCGGAAAATGTTTCCGAGTACCTGTGGTTGAAACTATTACAATACAATTATATACACACGATATTTGATTCCAAAAAAGATAGGCGCAATGTAGATATATGTCCCCATCATATCGCCTCAAATGCAGGGCAAGTGAGGAAGATTTTTACCACATCACCTGGAACTGTCCAAACACTGGGGAGCATTGAGCTCAGGTCATAGCAGTGGTGAGTGAGTTGACTGAGGAAGTTGGACCAGCTGAAAGCTAGTGTATGTTCGGTGGGGTTGAAGACTCACTCAAGAAAAATAAATGTAAATGTACATTTACTGACAAAGTGCTCACTAACATTGAACTGAAATTTCCGTTAAGGCTCCAGGGATCAGATGCCGGCTGGCCAACATTAAAAATGAGCTTAAGCAGAAAACACTATACTAAACTAAGAGAATGGAGAGGTAACTTACCTAGGTATGTACATATATGGAATGAGACTTTACTAAATTGGCCTAAAGACACTCACACGACAGGCCGTCCAGACTATAATGGTGCAAATGAACAGTAAGGATATACCCAGGCACTAGCTAGTGAGACTAACATTGCAGGTTTAGGGCCTTGTTTAGAGTTTTTAAGAGTTTGATTAATAAGCTACTTCATCAGAAAGGTATTTGAAATTCTGAGCACTGTATTACAAGTGTAACAGTAAATGATTGTGGGAAACTGGGATTTTGTTGCAGCAGCCCCCCCCCCCCACACACACACACACACTTGTTTGCCTGGCATTTGATGCAACTTTGACTGAAGTGTACTGGGTTCCTGCCGACCAGGTCCCCAGTACCAGTGTTCTTTCCCTAAAACTGTACAATTGTTTCCCCAATTGGAAAAACCTTTAGCACCCTCTGTAAGTCCCTAGTAAATGATGCCCCTGGTACCTAGGACCTCAGGAATTAAAGAGGGTCCCTAAGGGCAGCAGCACACATTGTGCCATCCTAAGTGACCCCTCACCAAGCACATGCAAGGCTGTCATTGCAGGTTGTGTGTCTTGGTGCAGACAAAAGTGAAAACACAACATGTCACACATCCCTGTGGGTCATGTCCCCTAACACTGAATGTGATTTTTGCAAGTCAGCCTAATACGCCTGCCAGCCCTAAGGCAGGGTGCTGATTATTACATGTGACGGCATAGCTGCATGAGAAGATATGTCCCTGTGCTGGTCAGTCCTATTACTGCAGTACAAGTGACCAGGGAAACCATCTTAAGACATGTGCTGGACACTGGTGAAAACGAGTTCCCCAACTACATGATGGCTTCTGAAAATAGGGATGCTTGGTATCAAACATCTCGTATTGGTAAACCCACACTGATGCCAGTGTTGCATTTACCAATACAATACCCAGAGGGCACCTTAGAGGTGCCCCTGAAAACCTCCCAACCTCCTTGATGACTGGTTTCTGCCAGCCTACCACCCTAAACATGTTCTGACCTTCCAGGGTGAGAGCCTCTTCTCTTAGGAGACCCAGAACAAAAGCCTGCCCGGTAAGAGGCTATAACTACCCCGCCAATAGAATGACCTGCTGTTTAACCCTCTTTGGTCGGCAAGTCTCAAAAGGTTGCCGCCTTTGCAATGCTAATCTGGCTTTCCCTCACAGGAAAAGAAGCCGACCCCTTTGTCCAGGACCCCTTTGGCGCTTGGACAGCAAAATTAGCTAGTCAGGTACGTTTGCCACCTCCAGGCTAGTACCACCCCTAAGGTGGGCTACTGTGAAGTGGCCCCGATTTTTTAGAAACAGCCATCTTTGTGATGGCATACTAAGGAATTCTGGGACAGGATTATGTCCACTTCCACAGGGAGTGGTCATATAGGCGGCATAGTGACCCCAAGGGTCAGTAGCCTATTGGCTGCTACCCTACACTCCCCTAACGCCCCTAAATCCAGTACTTAGGGGAGCCCCTGGCAACAGAGGAGCAGATCCTGAAGACCTAAGAAGAGAGAGGACACTGAAGAGCCACAAAACCAGAGAAAAGAGAAGAAGCAGCTGATTTGGTACCAAAAATGCTGGCCTGTCTGCATCCCTCGTTGAAAACTGTGCCAAACGCGACTCGTCCTGCAGCTGTAGACTCCAGAAACTTGGGAGGACTGCCTGCCTTCAATAAAAACCAAAGACCTGCTGTGACTATAAAGCAAAGACTCTGAGGCCTCCGAAACTGCCAAAAACATGCACCTGAAGACACCACTGCACCCACTGACTCCGGCCCAAGTTGAAGTGGTACATGGGTGTCAACAAGGTCCCCCAGCTCTCCAAAGCTCGAGTCCATCGTGGTTTCACCCCTTGTTGACTCTCCGACGTCGCCTGCAGCCTCTACACGTAGGCCCCCCTCGAGCACGACTCCTCCAGGTAAGAAAACCTGTTGCCTAAAAACACCTCTGCATCTGTTGCCTTGGGCCGTGAAGTAGAGGACCCCCAGGTATCCCTACGTCCCCGAGCATCACCAACCTTGAAGCCCTCTGTTGGTTCACCCCAACAGGCCTTCCAGCCAGAGCCTGCAGTCTTTTTTTGCAGTGACCGATCTCCATAGAAACCTATTGGGCTACCAACGCTGTTTTGCACCCTGCACCTAGCCGCCCTCGTGCCACTGGTGGCATCAATCAATCAATCAATCATCAATCAGGTACTTGTTAAGCGCGACTACTCACCCGCAAGGGTATCAAGGCGCTGGGGAGGAGGGCAGGGTGCAGGTTCCAGTCCATCAAGGAGGAGGTCTACCGTAGAGCCAAGTTTTGAGGTTTCTCGTGAAGATGGGGAGTGATGTAGTCTGTCTGAGGTGGAGCGGTAGGGCGTTCCAGGCTCTGGCCGCGAGGAAGGAGAAGGAGCGGTCTCCCGATCTGGTCTTTCTGGCACGGGGGACCACGGCGTAGGAGAACTGGGCTGATCATAAGGTCCTTTGGGGTGCGTGGAAAGTGAGTCGGCTGTTCAGGTATGCTGGTACGGCGTTGTGGAGGGCTTTGTGTGTGTAGGTGAGGATTTTGAAGGTGGTTCTAGCCTCGATGGGGAGCCAGTGGAATGCGCACAGGTGCTGGGAGATATGGCAGTGTCTTGGCAGGTTGAGGACCAGTCTTGCGGTGGAGTTCTGGATGTTTTGTAGCTTGCGGTGAGGTTTTTGTTTATTCCGGCGTAGAGTGCGTTGCCGTAGTAGAGTCTGCTGGTGACGAGGGTCTGGGTGACGGTCTTTCTGTGCTCGAGGGGGATCCATTCGAAGGTCTTACGTAGGAGGCGGAGGGTGTGGATGGAAGCAGGAGGTTGCGACGGAGTTGATCTGGCGGTCCATTTTGAGCTCGGAGTCCAGGATGATTCAGAGGTTACATGTGTGGTCCGTGGGGGTGGTCGGGCTTCCAAGGGCGGGGGGCCACCAGGTGTCATCCCTGGGGTCGGGGTGTGGGCCCATGATAAGTACCTCTGTTGTGTCTGTGTTGAGTTGTAGGCAGCTGTTTTTCATCCATTTGGCGACTGCTTCCATGCCTTCTTAAAAGTTGTGTTTGGCTGCGTTGGGTTCGTTGGATAAGGAGAGGATGAGTTGGGTGTCGTCTGCGTAGGAAACAATGTTGAGTCCGTGGGTTCTGACGATGGGGGCGAGCGGAGCCATGTAAACGTTGAAGAGCGTGGGGCTGAGGGAGGATCCCTAGGGGACTCCGCAGGTGGTTGGTGTAGGGTCCAAGAGGAAAGGAGGGTGTCTGACCCGCTGCGTTCTGTCAGAGAGGAATGAGCGGATCCAGTTGAGGGCCTTGTCCCGGATCCCTGCTTCGTGAAGTCTGCGTATTAGGGTGCAGTGAGAGACTGTGTCGAAAGGAGACTGAGGGGATAAGGAGGATGAGGGCTACTGTCTCTCCTCTGTCCAGGAGGGAGCAGATGTCGTCCGTTGCGGCAAGGAAGGCGGTTTCTGTACTGTGTTTTTTTCTGAAGCCGGATTGGGAGGAGTCGAGGATATTGTGCTCTTCGATGAAGGTGGCGAGTTGGCTGTAGACAGCTTTCTCGATGACTTTCACTGGGAACGGGAGCAGGGAGATGGGCCTGTAGTTTTTGAGGTTGGTAGGGTCTGCCGAGGGCTTCTTTAGGAGGGGGTTGATCTCGGCGTGTTTCCAGTTGTCGGGGAAGGAGGCGTTTGCCAAGGAGCGGTTGATAGGTTGTCGAAGCATGGGTGCGATGGTGTCGGCGGCTCTGTTGAAGATGTAGTGGGGGCAGGGGTCCGTAGGGGCCCCGGAGTGGATTGACTTCATCGTCATCAGTGTATCTTTGGTAGTGAGGGCTGTCCAGCTGTCGATAGTTGACTTCAGGGTGTCGGGCAGCTGGTGAGGGTTCAGTGTGTTGGCTTTCTTCGTTGAAGTTGTCATAAATGTTTTTGATTTTGTGGTGGAAAAAGGTGCTGAGTTTGTTGCAGAGGTCTTGTGAGGGAGGGATGTCAGTAGATTCGCTGGTGGGTTGGGCGATCTCATCGATGATGCTGAAGAGCTCTTTACTGTTGTGCCCGTGTGTGGAGATTATGGCTTTGATGGCGGTTTCTCCCCTATTTCTGATGAGTTGGTGGTGGGCATTGGTGGCGGTTCTGAAGTAGTTGATGGCTTCTGTGGATTTGGAGTTTCTCCAGGCCTTTTCGAGGCGGTGGCATGTGCGACTGGACTCTCGAAGTTCGGAGGCAAACCATCTGGCTTTCTATGTGAGTGTGTTCTTGTTCTTCTTGAGGGGGGGCTATGGTGTTAGCACTGTCGGAGATCCATCTGTGCAGAGTTCGGGCTGCGGTGTTGGGGTCGTGGTCTTCCGCAGTGGTTGGGGTGGAGTTGCCGAGTGAGGAGGTGAGCTGGTCGTCGGTGATTTTGGTCCAGTTTCTTCGTGGGAGCAGGTGCTGGTGTCTGTTCTGAAGGTGAAGTGGATGCATCAATGGTCTGTCCACGGGAGTTCGGTGGTGTGACTGCAAGTGGTGGTTTCCTGTTGTGAAGAGGGGGTCGAGGATGTGTCCTGCTGAGTGCGTGGGTTCGATTACGATCTGGCAGAGTCCTATGTTTTGGAGGTTGTCCAAGAGGGATGTGGTGTTGGGGTCTTGTTGGTTGTCGAGGTGGAAGTTGAGGGCTCCCAGCAGGGTGTAGTTGGTGAATGCGATGGCTTGTGGTAGGGCTGGCCTGTTTCTTGAAGTGTAGGTGTTCCATCAGGTCTGTGGGCTCGTCGGGGAGTGCTCTCAGCCGGAGGGTGGATTTGTGGACTGTGGCGATTCCTCCTCCCGGGCGGGTGGGGCGGTCCTTCCGGGAAATCTTGTATCCTTGGGGAATGGGAATGGCAATGTCCAGTCCTGAGGTGGTGTTGGTCCAGGTTTCGGTGAAGAATGCGACATCCGGGGTGGTGCTGTCAAGGAGGTCCCAGAATTCTGTGGCGTGTTTGTGGAGGGATCGGACGTTGAGGATGCATTGCAGAGTCTTCGGTTCTGTTGTGTTCTTGCAGGCGGGTTGCGCTGGGTTTGTGGTCTTGGCGGTGCGGCAGCGGTGACAGCTGAAGGGTCCGTGGGTGTCAGCTGGCGATGCTAGCTTTTTTTAAATAACTTTTTATTAACAACGAGATATGCAGCAATACAGCAATCGTGACACATACATAGCACCTTCATAGACGTAATACACGTTGGGCATTTGAGACAATAAGCAGTACATCAAGGGCATTTAGGGCAGAGACTCAGCAAGCAGCGACACATTAGAGAGGTGATCCCCGGAACAGTTTACGACCAGGGGGGTCCCATCACACGGTACCTCGGCAAGGTTTCTCCAAGCATTCAGGTCAATGCACCCACTTCCAGATTGTCTAGTATGGCCTGTCTCTCTCGTCGGAGTTCTATTGTGGGAGAAATGCAAATGTCCCCCCGATACTTATTCCATCGTCCCCATTTGTGATCCCATTTTTTGGGGCAGCCTCGACCCTTATAGACGGTTTTCTCCGCCACCATCGATAGATCCATATCATTGGCCCATGCGCGCAGCGATGGCACAGTAACTACCCCCCACTTCTGGGCAATATTTCTTTTAGCTATGGCCCAACCCAACGCCGCCCACTCCTGCTCTGCTGGGGTGAGGTCCGTAGCATCCCACACATTTAGGAGGCACAGCTGTGGGGAGGGGGCGACCACCTTCCCGATGGCCCTCGCCATCTGCCGAGTGACTTCTATCCAATAGTGGTGTACGGGGGGGCAGGCCCACAAGATATGTGCAAATATGCCTACTTGATGACAATTTCGCAGGCAGAGCTCATCGGTACGCCTACCTAATTTACACAGCAGGGTTGCATCAAAGTACACTCGATGCAGAACTTTGAGCTGAACCAGCCGGAGCCGCATTGGTATCGCCACCTCCCGAGGGGAGGCCAGCGCATCCCTCCATTCTTCGTCAGACAAGTCGCCCACCTCTGTTTCCCACCTGGCCCGTACTTTCTGCATTGTGTCAGTGCGATTATTAATTAACTTTTATATGTTAAGGAGATGGGGCGATGCTAGCTTGCAGGTGTTGTTGCGGCCTGGGTTGAGTGCGTGGAGTGCCGCTGGGTTGTAGCGTTGGCGGTTCGGAGATCCAGGGTTCCTGGCGCTGGTCGTGGTTGGGTCGTGGACCGGTCGCAGAAGGGCACAGACGGGCTTGCCTTTGGCTCCCCAAAGGCACGGCCGCCATTAACTAGGGGTCAGGGAGTGCTGATCAGCTGGGAGCGGGGAGAGGAACCGGAACGGGCTGGTCGCACGGGGGGGGGGGGGGGGGGGGGTCGGGGCCGCGGGGGCAGTAGCGGCTGAAAAACGGGGGAAAGGAGGCCAAAAGAGCGAGGAAAAGTGAAATAAAGAGAAGAAGTGCAAAGACAATAAAGGGTGAGACGGAGCAGAAAGCAGAGAAAAAGTGATGAACAGACTGAAGGGTGAAGAAGCTAGAGGGTGACACGGAGCAGAAGGAGAGAATGAAGGGGGCAGATAGCAGAAAGCGGAGTGAGAGAAGGAGTTGAGGGCCTCGAACACCAGCACTACGGGAGTGCAGGGGCTCACAGAGGACCTCACTTATTGGTGGAGCTGCGAGGGTGGTAGAGCAGTTACACTGATAGCGAGTCAGTGGTCTTGCTCCTGCAGGTGAGTAACCTGTTAAACCAAGGCAACATCTAGTACAGGATGACTCCCACATTCCTGAGTTGGCTGCAGTAGAAGAGGTATGCAGGTGGTCACCTGAAGACTGGCAAAGGGCAGGGCCAGTCGGTGCACGCCAGTGTTTCACGCTGGTGCTGCCTTGGACCTTGCTCACCTCTCACCTTAACTCCTGGAGACTGGTCTCGTAAGTGGTGTAATATACCTATTTGCAAAACTTGTTCTTCCTTCCATAGGATAACATTACATAACTCAGAAATTGCACTGTCCACTTTTTAAAGTGAAAAGAAGTTATATTTAAAAACATACTTACCTGAACGGTTTTTCTCTGATGTCTAAACATACCTAAAGATACTTGATATTTTTATAAATTGGTGTGGATCTCTTTCTTGAGTCATGTGTCATTTATTAATCATTGTGTCCATTTGTAAATGTCTTGCACTCCTCCGTGTTAAGCCTAAGGCTGCTCGACCACACTATCCCTTAACAGAGCACTTAGGGACTGCATAGCAAGCCCTGCCTCTCATAAGGGAAGCCCTGGACTCTTTACACAGTATATATCAAGCCCTTTCCAGCCAAACTCTAAATAATGTCTTTAGACTGAAAGTGACACAGAAAAAGTGAATAGAACAAAATATGTTAGAACCAGAGCCTTATTGTTGACATTCAGAATGTATGTTACTGAGTGCAGTAAACTTCTTTTCTCAACCACAATTTAAGATTATTCGCCAACCTTGAAGATCTGTTGACTACCAATCAACCATATCTGGAATTTGCATTGATCCCTTGTCTTTTTTCTAATTTCTAGTATTGCACTGTTATTTACTGCAATAACGTAGTCACCTACAGAGGGGACACTTTTTTATGATTCCCCTGGAATGTATTCATATTTAGTGATACTATAATAAAAAAGGAAGTGGCATAAGCCTATAAAATATGTTTTTTTTAAAAAGAACACAGTGAGTGTTTGTGCAATGGAAAGGGTCCTAAACACTTGTTAAATGACTGACAGCTAGTACAGTGCTTATTGCTTGCAAGGCTGGAGAAATGAAGTATCAGGACTGGAGATACACAAGTAACCCTGACTGCATTAGGAACGCCTTGGAATCTGTAAAATCAGAATTCCGGTGTCTTAAGGCATAGTCTATTAACATTGTCCAGACACGAATATAAGGACGGTGGTGGGATGCACCTGGTGCAAGAATTCCAGGAAAGGCAAATTTTGAGTTTGACGAGCTGTACAGCTGGCTCAACTGGTGGGTAACCTGTTAAACCAAGGCAACATCTAGTACAGGATGACTCCCACATTCCTGAGTTGGCTGCAGTAGAAGAGGTATGCAGGTGGTCAACTGAAGACTGGCAAAGGGCAGCGCCAGTCAGTGCACGTCAGTGTTTCACGCTTGCTGGCATTCCATTTTTGATGGCCTTTGAACGGTCAAGTACAAGAGGTCAAGGTCCTAGAAAGCTAGTGCTGAAGCCAGGTGAGTACTCTAATTTAAAATCTATATGGATATCTGTGGAAGTCTAGCATTTAATTTGATAGGATTGGACCAATGTGGAGACAAGATGAGATATAGGCTGAACAGGAGATGGACTACAGTTGAGTCATAGGGTATCGTACAAACAGTATGGTGAAGGGAGACATCATCTGAGAAAACAGAACTCACTCTTGTACTCACCTAAGAAAACTCTGAAGGGAGTATTTTGTTTTGTCTGTAGTACACATTAATATCACAATGCACATTCTGTCAGGAATTTGGTACAACTTTACGCAAGCTCCGTTTTGAACTTGCAGGGAATAGGCTACAACACCACCAAAAAGCAGTAAGAAAAATACATTGTTGCAAGAAGCGAAATTTTTTTTTTAGAAAGAAACAAAGGATGACTGCTCAAAACTTCTACCAAAATGTCAGAAAAATCAATCAGCTGAATTAGGCTTTTTTGATGGATTAACTGATGAGGCACTCTTTGTGTGGTTACCTAGCTCTGATCTCTCACGTTATCCAGAGCAAGGTTACTTAATTTTAGTAATATGAGCGAATCTGTAGAAGTACTAGTTTAATTTTAGCCTACAAGCTTACAATTCTTTACTTTGGTCTACTTATGTGTGCACCGATCAAAAACATCAATAAGCATATGTGATTCGGAAAAATCAGTTTTTAACAATAAAAAATATTAGCAGTGCTTATCAATCTGGCAACTAAGTCTCATAGATGCAAAACTAAACCCAACATACCAGAAAACCATTCTGAATTTCTAGAATTTGTACCTGTTGAAGTTCCCCAATTTCTTGGCGCAAATAGTCTTCCTTTCTTGCTGCTTGATGTTCAGCCCGCTGCAAAGCCAATCTCAGGTCAGCCACCTGGATTGAATGAACAATAGTTAAGATATTGCCATATGCTAGCGTACTTCAGCAATGCACAACACATTAAACAATCTTGCAAAGGCATTATTACAATGCACAAGGCCATCATCCTCATCAATTTCATGATTGTTCTCAGTGTTAGAGGACAGGACATTTGATAAAGACAGAGCAGCCTCTCAAATGCCATTACTCTCTTGGTTTGAATAGGCTTTACCTGTGACTGTGTTTAATATTGCTCCTTAAAAGAGTTGTATATACTGGAGACTAAAATTAGACTTTTTTGCAAAGACGGTCAACCCTAATCTGTGGAACAGTGACCCTGCTGTCTGTGGTGTATGCTAGGCATTGCTGGGTAATTCCTGCTATTTATCACTCAGCTAGATATGGACAGACATGAATGGTGCAGTGGTGCAACTGTACTACAACCACTGCTAAACAGTTGGTAAAGACCCTTGGGGTTGTTGGGACCACAAAGGGTAGAACTTTAAACAGGCAGTGCTTTCCACTTACCACACATCTGAGGTACAGATTGCACCCCCTTTGAGAGAGTGGGCATCAACATTATTGGACCTCAGGATCCCAAGACCGCCCTGGGCAACAGGTTTATTCTGGTCTTGGTATACCATGCCCCCTGCTACCCAAAGGCTATACCTCTGAGGGCAGTAAATGCACCTGCGGTGGCTAGAGCTCTGACGGGGATCTTTGATCGTGTGTAGTTCCCCAAGGAGGTTGTGTGTGACAGAGGCACAAACTTCATGTCCGCGTACATGAAGGACCTATGGAAGGAATGTGGTGTGACTTATAAGTTCACTACCCCCTATCACCCCAAACCAATGGTCTGGTTGAGAGACTCAACAAGACCTGAAAAGGAATGATCATGGGTTTGCCAGAGCCCATGAGGAGGGTGTTCTATATGAACAGGTTGAAGTTTCACTGCGAGAGGTCTGAAGTGAGCATGCTACTAGTGACAGGAGAGGGAGTGGAAGAGGATAGTCCACCTCTCCCTGACCTCCTCTCTGCACAGGAATACAATGGGTCAGTGGAGGGTGTCAACCTCTCTCCCTGCCTGATCCTCGAGCAGCAAGGTGACTGTTACCAGTTTCTGGGGCAGTTCACCTCTTGTTCTCCCTCACTCCCAGACTGACACATCTGTGCGCACATGAGATTGACACCAGAGACAGCCCCCACTGTAAAGAACAATCTTTAGAGGTTGTCAGACCGGGTGCGAACCAGCATCAAGGAGAAAGTGTCCACAAAGTTAGCCTTAGGGGTAATTGAGCCCTCGGACAGTCCCTGGTCCAGACCAAAGATGACCCTGCCGAAAGCTGAGCCAGAGCTCCTGTTCTGTATGGACTACCGAGTTCTCAATTCAGTCACCGAACTGATGCACACCCTATCTTCAAAGCTGATGAGCTCATTGACCAGATGGGCGCTGCCAGGTTCCTCAGTACCGTTTTTTTGACAGCAAGGTGATGGCAGATCGCCTTGACTGAGGGAGCCAAAGAGATTCTAAACACCAGAGGGACATTGCCAATTCCTGGTGATGCCCTTTGGATTGAGAAATGCCTCTTGTACCTTCCAACGGTTAACAGGGTCCTAGCTGGCAAGGAGGCGTTCTGTGCCGCCTACTTAGATGACATCAACATCTACAGTTCCAGCTTGGAGGAACACCTGCACCACCTTGTGGAGGTGCTTCGGCCAAGCAACAGGTGGGCCTGACCATCAAGAGCAGTAAGTGCCATGTGGGGCAGAGTCACAAGGTGTATTTGGGACACCTGGCAGGCGGGGGCAAGGTGCAACCCCTCCAGGCCAAGACAGAAACCATCACGGCCTAGGAACCACCTAAAACCCAAACAGAAGTGAGGGCCTTCCTGGGACTCACTGGCTATTACCACTGATTTGTTCAGAGATATGGCCCCTTAACTGAGCTGACTTCTAAGCAGCAGCCTAGGTTGGTGAATTGGACAAAGGGTTGTCAGAGAGCCTCCAATTCCCTCAAGGACGCCATGTGCACAGCACCAGTGCTCAGAGTGGCCCTGATTTCTCCAAGGAGTTCATCGTGTAGACGGACGCTTCAGACCATAGCATACATGCAGTCTTAGCACAACTGAATGAGGAGGGCCTAGACCAACCAGTTGCCTTCCTTATCAAGAGGCTACTTTCAAGGGAACAGAGGTGGAGGGCCAATGAAAGAGAAGCTTTTGCTGTGGCCTGTGCCCTTAAGAAGTTGAGACCATACCTGTTTGAGACTCACTCCCTAGTTCAGACCGACCGCAGGCCCCTCAGATGGCTCATGCAAATAAGGGGGAGAATCCTAAACTCTTGAGGTGGTCCATCTCACTACAGGGAATGGACTTCACGATGGAACATTGCCCGGGGGCAGACCAAGTCAATGCGGACGGTCTCTCCAGGTTCTTCCGCCTTAGTGAAGAGCGATCCAAAGGGGTTGGGTAGCTCTCCCCACTCTCAGTTGAGGGGGACACAAGTTAAACCTGACAGCCTTAGGGTGGTCTTCTCCCAACGTTTTGCCTGCTTCTCTCCATTCTTCTGTACCCATGTTTGCTGGTTCTAGGACTCTGCGCACTTTAGTGCTCCTAATCAGTGCTAAATTGCTTGTGCTCTCTCCCCTTAAACACGGTGAAATTGGATCGTACCCAATTGGCATATTTAATTTACTTAGAAGTCCCTAGTAACGTGCACTAAAGGTGCCCTAGGCTTGTAAATTAAATGCTACTAGTGGGGCCCCAGCACGGATTGTTCCACCCACATAAGTAGCCCCCTGTAGGAAGCTGCTTCTGTATATACTATATACCAAAGTAAGGTATAGTGTGCACAGAGTCCAGTGGCTCCCCAGAGATATAGCAGAAGCTAAAGTAGATAATACCTCACTCTCTTTTGTGGTAGTGGGGTTGAGCAGTCAGGCTTATCAGAGGGTAGTGTTAAGCATTTATTGTACACACTCAGGCAAGAAATGATGTCACACACACTCAAAGTCTAAATCCAGACCAATTGTTTGTATAAAAAGTTATTTTTTTTATTTTTATTACTAGAACCAAGATTTACTTAGATAGCAGGTAAGTGATACTTTCAAAACAATAATACTTTTCAGTAGAAGCATACAAGTTACTGCGCAGTATAGAAAATGTGTTGTAAACACTTTAGAATACTTGTAATTACTTTAGATTACTTTCTGGTTATTTTTCAGTTACTTTTCTAGTTTAGTGCAAAGCAAACAAAGAATACAGTTTATGCATTGCAGTACCTTAGTAAGCAGGACAACTCATTTGCAGTCACCAAGTTACTTTGCTGCAATACAAGGCAGAGTCAACACATAAAACATTTTTCAGGGGAAAAGCACACCATGCAATCCTATGGGGAAAACGAAGTTAGCAATTGCAGGTAAGTAAACCAACTTTTGCTGTCCTCCGTTTGGGGGTAGAACCAAGTTTCCCCAAAGTTCAATTCTGCACACAAGATGCACCACCAGCAGCACTAGGACGGTCGGGTGCAGGGGTGCCAATGCTGGTCATTGGGGACTAGGGGCACAACGGTTGGAGGCTGCTCACGGGCAGGCCACTTGGGCTAGAACGAAGATCTCTTGAGGTTAAGATGAGGGCAAAGGGGGCATCAAAACTGCACCACCGGCGGCACAGGGGCTGCCGGGTGCAGAGTCCTTACGCAGCGTCAGGTGTCCAATACAGTTCTATGGAGATCTTCAAAATCGGACCTTGGAAGTGACACCCCTCATGGGTTTGGAGGTCAGGACTGCTGGGGAACTACTTCAGGACCGGTGGACCCTCTGGACAAGGGTCGTGGATGGCGGGTGCAGAGGTAAGTCCCTGAGCAGGGTTTCATGGTTTTGCAGGGTTGTGATCGTCTTTTGTGGACAGGGACACTGTCCTGACGAGTCTTGAGTCTTTACTGAAAGAGGGGATCAGTACTCACCAAGTCTGGAGGTTGTTGATCCTTTTTGGAGTCATTGCATTCTTCGCAGGGAAGTTCGGAGCTGCCGGCAGGCCGGTAGGGCTGGAGCCAAGTCAGTTGGATCTAGAGCCTTCACTGCTGCAACGTCTTCGGGTTCCAGTCTTTGTAGGTCGTCAATTCTAAAATCCTGGGTTCAGGGCTGCCGCCTAACTACTGTATTTAGGGGGCGTTTTAGAGGTCTTGAGGTAGTAGCCAATGGGCTACTGACCTTAGGATGACTACACCCTTGGTGTGCTTACCCCACATGGGGAGTGAGACCATTCCCTAACCGTGGTTGGGGGATGCCCCCCATCAGCAAGATGGCGGGCACTAAGGAGTGGGCTTCACCTTGCTTCCCCCACCTGAGAGGTGGAGTTGGCAGAGGTCGGCACACCTCCTGGGCTTGCTAAAGTTTCCCGCCTGTCTTCCCGCCGAATAGGGGGTGAAAGAGGAAAGGAGCCTGTTCCTGATAGCAGGAGAGGCTGGGGGCCACGTTGCAAATGCGACAAGGCCTTTGAAGCTCTCCCTCCACAGATGGCTCTTCCTGACCTGGGGAGGTCTGAACACCTCCGCCCAAGAAAGGCTTTGTTTCTGGGCCCTGGGTTCGAAGGCTCCCACCCCAAAGGTCCAGAAACCTGTCTTGTGGTGGCAGGCTGGTGTTCACCTGTCAGGGACCCACAAGTGGTTGGTTTGGTTCAGGGGACCCCTCTAGAAAGGACCCCAGAGTGCATGGAATCATAAATGTGACACTGGAATCAGTGCAGGTTACTTATTTTGAGATGTTTGATACCAAACATCCTAGGATTCAGTAAACCCATTATGGTGCTAGGAAACTTGTAGTGACCAGTTTCAAGACCATATACCATATACTCAGTATGACGTTACTGTGCACTTATAATATCTAAGAATGGCCTTCGATGTTTTAGGGGCCTGTCTGTTCATGCAGATAGGTCCTTACATGAGGTATAGTGCACCCTACCTTAAGGGTGGCGTACCTAGACTTCATGCAGTGCTTGGCAGGCATGGCACACAGAGATGCGTGCCATGTTGACTCTTCACTTTTAGCTGCACCATAACACGCAGGCTGCAATGACAGTGGTGCATGTTTCTGGTGAGAGGTCCCCGAGGGAGGCATAATACACACTGCAGCCCTCTGAGGCAATTCCCTGGCTACCATGCCCTTGGTACCATAGGTACTCCTTACAAGGGACTTATAGGTAGGCCAGGGGTTTACCAACTGTGGAAACAATGGTACAGGTTAGGGAAAGAACACAGTCACTGAGAGCCTGATTGGCAGGGAGCCAGGGCATACTCAAAGTGCATCAGAAATCTGGCAAAAAGTGGGGGGTTGACTGCAACAGAAACCCACTTTCCTACACCCCCTAACCATGTCTTAGGCCTGCCATGGCAACGCCTGCAGTTTGCTTTCAATGTGATTTAGCAGGTAAAATTACTTGCCAATCCCTGAACTCGCCCTTTTATTACATACCAGTCACCCCTAAGGACAGCCCCTGGCAACCCAAAGGGCAGGGTGCTATGTAAGCAAAGGGAAGGACATGTGCTTGTATACTTTACATGTCCTGGTAATGAAAAACGGCCTATTTCGTTTTTCACAACGGTGAGGCCTACTCACCTCAGAGACCAGCATTGGGACTTCCCTTATGTTCTTCTAAGTGGTCATTCCTGATTCCAGGGGAGTATCTTTATCATGTTTGGTATGGGTGGAATAGTAGTGATAAATGCGCTTTGCTGGTACTTTCAGACAGTGGGCATTTTTATGCTCTTAACTTTTCTCTATGTGATCTGCAACCTGTCTCCAATAGACATCTGGACAGAGTGACAGCCATAAGCCCAGAAAGGACAGGGTTGGCTGAAAACCCCCTTGCATAAATCTGCATTTCAATGACCGGCCTGGGCAGACGGGAGGAAAGGGGGCTCACACCGGGACATCATGGAGTAATGACCCTGACCCCCACATAAATGGTTGGTGATCCCCATAGATAACATGGCAGTCAGGACTGGCTTGAAAGGGGTGCTTGTGCACTTCAAAACCACTCTTTGAAGTTTTCCCCACATCAAAGGCACATTTGGGTACAAGTACTGGGTCTCTGACCCTCCCAAATCAGGCACTTTCGGACCTACACCGAATCTCTGCCAGAAGAACTATGGTACTGCTCAAAGGACTCAATTGGACTGTTTTTCTGCTTGTCGCCCTGCTGCCTGCTGCTGTGTGACTCTGCTGGAAGGAGAGCTGAATTCTGCCTTCCCTCCAAAGTGTTCTCCAAGGGCTTGCTAACTTGCCTCCTGTTTCTGAATTCTCAGGGACACAAAAGACTTCCTGAAGTGGTGCTGGACTCTGCCTTCTTTAAGTCCTACCCTTGCATGAGGTGCCCCCTCAAAGTTCTGGGCCTCAGAAGTGGGTTCTGTAGAGGAGTTTCTGCCATATCTGACGCAGCACGAAGCCCTGCAAAACCTCGCCTCACATCTGACCACTCTCGGAACCGATGCCAGAGGACGTTAAGCCTCGCCTAGCCTTTTGGAACCAGCGCAAAGCCTCACCTCACAGACTGTGCCTCAGGATCAAAGGTACTGTGTTCAGCTGGCCCAAGCAGGTCCCTGTAGCTGGCTCGTGCTCCATCGCAGTCAGCCTGATTTTGCACCAGACCGCAAGTAACCTTTTTAGGGCTACCTGATTCTATGAGCTTTATTACGTTTAGTTCTTCAACGTACAATATCTTGACTTCTATTTGATGGATTTTGATTGTTTTGGTCTGGTTTTACTCCGATAAATATTCATTATTTTTCTAAACTGTTGTGGAGTCTTTTTGTGGTATTATTCAAAAAATATGTTACACATTGCCTTCCAAGTTAAGCCTGTCAGCTCTGTGCCAAGCTACCAGGGGGTGAGCACGGGATAATTTGGGATTGTGTTGTGACCTACCCTGACTAGGATTGTGGTGCCTACTTGGACAAGGTGCAAACATCTGCCAACTAGAGACCTGATTTTTAACACATTGAAACAACTGCAATATTCTTTACAAACAACCTCCTTGTGAACAACTGCGGTGTAGAATGTTGGCTCCATGGGTTTTCCAAAAATTGCTGCACAGGTCTTATATAAATGCAGGCATTTTGCAGAATGATAACTCTTGACGGCATATGATGCTACTGGAAAATGTTCTGGGGAGATGTGGGATGAAGAGTCTAACACAGAACTCATCACTTCTTTACATCAGAGAAATAGCTCTCTATTGAATACTATACTTTTCCTTTTTAACCCCTTCCACGAGCATGACGGAACCACGCCGTCATGAGCCACGGGCGGCGTGTGCTCATGACGGCGTGGTTCCGTCATGCTGCAGCCGCTCCGCCCACGCGGCACTAATTCCTCGCCTGTGCGGGCGAAATAATAAGTGGGCGGAGTCGTGACGGAACCACGCCGTCATGAGCACAGCTCGCCCGTGACTCATGACGGCGTGGTTCCGTCAGGAGCATGGCAGCACCGCACTCACCCCGCACCCCCCCCCCCAGCGCCGTGGCAGATTTCGCGCCGCAGCGAAGGGGTTAAGTGTTCAGAATGGCTTTCAAATAATAGATGACATGCAACAAGGTTGGCATGGCTTTTGCAGTAATTTCTAAGATTACCAGGTTCTAAAGCAGAATAATTGTCAAAAGGTCGTGCCATGCTTCTTTAGAAAAAAGGAATGTTTTCACCAAGCAATCCATAGAAGAAAAGGTGGCATTTTTTTATGAGCTGCCATCTCTACCTAGGACAATAAAGAGCGTCCAATGGCGATATCTGGCAAAATCGCAATTGTACCGACAATGATCAATTCTCTCAACAAAATGAAAGACACTTTGTGGCTGCACTGCAATAGGAAAATACAGTTTTAAGATCAATTTGACCACTCCAGTCACCTTGATGAAGCTGGAGACAAATCTACATAATACAGAGAACTCATCAGTATATATATGATCTTACATGACTTTGCTAGAGGACTTGTGATATTCTCGCCTCTCAAATGGAGTGGATGCCAGAAGGGAGTGAGTGAAATCATTCGGTATTTACAGGTATAATCACAGACAGTCCCAGTAGAAGGCCAATGACCATATATTCCTTGCCTTGTGATTTTGAATGTCAACTTTTGTGGATAAGTTGCTCATACAAGAAAGGAATGTTAAACCACACTGTTTTAGGGTTTCAGCCTCTGCCTTCATTCAGTGCATGTAATTAACAGTATGAACTCTAAGCACTGAAAATTACTGGGGAGCAGGGGGTTCTGTTCTGTTTGTCTTGCGCTTTGCATGTCCAGTATGTCACTTTCTTGTGCAACAGGTTTTTAAAGTTTTATTTCAGCAATGACATAGATACAGCTAAATTAACATTACTGAACTTGACTGCAGATGCAAAGGTGATCTGAAAACAAACCTGAAGTGCTAGAGCTTCCTGCTGATGGCGACCCTCCTCCTGAGCTTTTTCGAGTGCCAGACAAAGTTCTTCTTTAGCTCTGATCTCACAACTCAAAGCTGCCTCTTGTGCTTCACTAAATTTTGCTGCATTAGCTTTGTGAAGTTCTGCAAGTTCTCTGAAGAAACAAAGAGATTATTAACTTTTTTCTCAGTACATCAATAAATGATCCAAACTATATGCCAACTGACAAATGACAGTCTCTAATATGCAGGGTTACAACACTGCAAACTAAAAATCTGAAACATTCAAGGAAATAAATATAAAATGGACATTGAACCCACAATCTATTAATTTAAAGGATAAAACTAGATATCCAATAGAGACACTTTTATTGTTATTTATTAGATAGAACATATTTTAAAAATAAATACTAGAACGTAGACCCACCCCCCCAAGCCTTGCTTAATGCTTTTGTTACATGACTCAGTTGAACCCCTTTAGTCATGCTCCTTTCAGATTCTTCAGCCTTTCTTTCTGCTACCAGGAGCAATGCCACATTTGTCTTCTAGCAGAAAACTGCATGGTTCTATTCATTAAAAATGACTGGCAAGACTGAAGCCTGTGATCTTGATTCAAAGTACACTACATGATGATACGATCATCCAGCACACATTTCATGTCCTGTCATGACAAATTATTATCTACCTGAAGGAGCTATCGAGTGCAGCCTGATGACTCCGGTTCTTTTCTTGAAGTTCTTCTAGGTCAGCCTGTTGTTGTGTGAGTTCCTTCTCTTGTCGCTCAACCACGCTATTTAACTTTTTTATGTTCTCTCGATGCTGTTTCTCCACTTCTTCTTTGTCATCAAACACCTACCATAAGAAACAATTGTTCAATAAAATATTTCACACACTAGACAAACACCAACCAAGCGGTTTCGTTTTTTTTTTTTTGAAAGAAATTTTATTGTTTTCACAACAAATACAACCAAAGGACATGGAATCAGACCGTGTGTACAGTTCATTGGACAAATCACCACGCAGATTCACAATTTCTTCAAGTAGGCCCAAGTCGAACGCTTTGAGACAAACATTGCCGTCCCCCCTCCCTTCCACCTCCCCGGCCTTCCTAGCCATCCGAGTCAGAGGATTCCTCATCTGTAAGAGGTGGTGGATCACATATGTTACCCCTATACTTGTTCCACGCTCCCCACACTCTGACCCACTTTCGAGGACAGCCCCGCCTGATAAATACGGAGCGCTCAGCAAACATAGCCCTATCCATCTCTCTCTTCCATATTGATAGCAACGGTGTCTCCACCGCTCCCCATTTTTGGGCTATGTTCCGTTTGGCCGTCATGTTCCCCAGCGTCACCCAGCCCTGCGCCTGACGATTGAGATCCGTGGGCTCCCACACATTCAACAGACAGTGTCTGGGCTCAGGCATCAACGAGACCCCGCACACCTGTGACATTGTTCGCAGCACTCGCTTCCAGAATATCTGGAGAACAGGACAGTCCCAGATAATGTGATAGAAGGTTCCCTCCTCCCCGCAACCCCGCAGGCAGAAGGGATGAGGTGCTCTGCCCAGTTTATGTAACAAGCTTCTGGTGAAGTATGAACGATGTAGAATACGAAGTTGCACAAGCCGCAGCCTCGAGGGTATACCCACCTCGCGTGGCGAGGCCAATGCGTCCCGCCAGTCCGGGTCATCAAAATCGCCGACCTCGCCGGCCCATTTCTCCCGCAAGAGCCCCATAGGGTCCGGCAAATTGTTGATCAGTTTACGGTACGTGAAGGACGTCGCCCTCTTAGGCATGTATTCGGTCAACAACCTGTCCTCCAGCGGGGATGCCTCCGGAACCTGCACTCCTGGGGTTAACTGTGTCGTCAGGGCATGTTTCATCTGGAGGTATCGGAACCATTCTGAGGGAGCCAGCTCATATTGCTGTTGTAAGCAAGCGAATTGGACAACCTCCCCTTTGTGCCACACGTCGCCTATCACCGAGATTCCGATGGTGTCCCAAGCGTCAAAGCCCTTGCTGTCCCTCAGACGTCCCAGCCGTTTGGTATCCCAGAGAGGTGTAAGCTGCGTCAGGACTCCCCGCCAACCCAACCTGGCCTGTGCCGCATGCCAGATAGATACAGTCTGTCGCAGAGGGCCGATCAGCTGCGGGGCCAGCCGGGCATCATATAGTGGGGTTAGCATACCCCTTTCACCCAGTACATCCCTATCCGCCTTAAACGCAGGGTCCGACTGAGGCGCATGGAGCCACTGGTTGATCACCTTAAGCTGCACCGCCCAATAATAGAGCTGGATATCCGGGAGCGCAATTCCCCCATCGTACCACCCACGGACTAGTTTTGCTTGTGCAATGCGCGCCGGTTTGTTGCCCCAGAGTAAGTTGGAGACCTGCGCCGCTACCGCGCGGAAGTAGGTCGGCGGCACCGGATATGGAGTATTCTCCAGCACATAAAGAAACCGCGGCAGGGCCATCATTTTGAAGAGCGCCGCCCTCCCCACCAGGGTCAAGGGCAACGTTCCCCAGTGCTGCACATCACGCTTGAGGCGGTCCAATTGAGGGCTCAAGTTGTGCCTGAAAAATTCCAACTGATCCAATGTAACGTGCACCCCCAGGTATTTGAACGACCCCTCCGCCACTTGTATCTGGCATCCCTCCGACAGTCGAGGAGGGGGGCCCCGTAGCACCAGGAGGACTGACTTCGACCAGTTTATCGTATAGCCAGATGCCCGGCCGAACACCTCGCAAATGTTAAGCAATGTCAGGATGGAGCGCCTAGGGGAAGACAAGTAAAGCAGTATGTCATCCGCGTAGAGGGAGACGCGGTCTTCCCAGTCCGCAGACCAGCGAAGGCCCCGCATCATAGGCTCGCACCGTATCCAAGTCGCGAGCGGCTAGAGCACTAGGGCGAAAAGCAGCGGCGAGAGAGGGCAGCCCTGACGCGTACCCCGCCCCAGGGGGAAATCCTCCGACATATGCCCGTTGGCCGCGACATGGGCCAGCGGCTTGGTGTAGAGGAGTCGGATCCAGGCACAGAACTTCGGCCCAAACCCCAGATGTGACAATACCGCGAAGAGAAAGGGCCATTCCACCATATCGAATGCCATGCGGGCATCAAGGGAGAGAATGACAGCTGGTTCCTGCAGTCGGTCCACTCGGGCCAGCACACCATGGAAGCGCCTCAGATTGTGGGAGGTACTTCTCCCAGGCATAAAGCCCGACTGGTCCGGGTGCACTATGTCAGCCAAATGAGGCGTGAGCCGGAGGGCCAACAGTTTCGCAAGGATCTTGACCTCTGCATTGATCAGCGAGATGGGACGATAGGAGGCACATTGATCCGCCGGCTTACCCGGCTTCGGTATTACCACGATAGTGGCCGTTCGCTGGTCCGCGGGGAGCTCCCCCGCCTCCAGGCCGTGCGTGTACATATTCAGCAAGTGTGGGGCCAGCATCTCGGGCAGCCGTTGATACAGCTCAATCGGGATGCCGTTAGGACCCAGCGCCTTACCGGGCTGCAACGCGTTAATAGCCACCTGTAGCTCCTCTACCGTGAGTTCAGCCTCCAGGGACTCTCTAGCCTCGGGGGAGAGCTTGGGCATCTGCAGGTCTCTGATATATGTCAATGCCATCTCCACCGACATGGAGGAATTGGAGGAGTACACTTCTCGAAAATGCACCGCCAGGGTGTGCACTATTTCTCGTGGGTCTGACGTTTTCGACCCCTCGGCAGTGTCAAGCTGCGCAATCCACCGCGCTCCGCTGTCACGCCTGTCTAGCCACGCCAGTAGCCTGCCAGTTTTATCGCCTACGTCGTAGACTGTGTGCCTCGAGGCCTCAAGTCGCTGTCTGACACGTTCTGCTAGGTGCTCCTTGTGTTTCACCTGAGCCACTCGCAGGTCATGCGAGGTTTCACGGGAGGGGGTTTCGGCCTGGCGAGCCTCCGCAGTCTGGAGCGCAAGCTCCAGCGACTGCAACTCAGATGTCTGCATGCGCTTATAACCTGTGATGAAAGCCATTGCCTGGCCCCGCACCACCGTTTTGTACGCCTCCCAAAGAATCGTGGGGGAGTCGACCGAAGCGGCGTTTTCGTGGAAGTAAAGTTTTGTCGCCTGTGCGATGGATTTACTAATCTTCGGCAGTCGCATGTAGCTGGGGCGTATTGGATATACGCGGCGGCGCATCAGGTGATAACTATTGTAGTGCAAGAGGATCGGGGAATGATCAGAGATGCCCCTGGGTCTAATGTCAATACTTTCAATATTGTGAAGGCAACCGGGGGAGCCCAGAAAGTGATCGATACGGGTTAGACTATTGTGCACCCCGGAGTGGTACGTGTAGGATCGCTTCCCCGAGTGATACAATCGCCAAAGATCTGTGAACCCGAGCGCCGCCGTGAAGCCCGCAAGGCGGGTCGTTCCACTGCCCCTCGCTCGAGGCGGAGACCGGTCAATGTGGTCATTCATCACTGCATTAAAGTCACCCCCAATTAACACCTCTCCCTCTGGTAGCGTAAGTAGAAATTCACTAAGCGCCGGGAGCGCCTCGGCATGTAACCCGGGTGGGATATAGACCGACACTACGTTGTAGGGCCGCCCTTCCCATTGAAGGTGAGCGGCGGCAGAAACGCCCGGCTCCGTCCGTATTTACACCAAGCACGATTAAGCGGGACTGTTTGCGCATCAATATGCCAACCCCCCGGGACCCAGAGGTGAACTCAGAATGCACCACCATCTTATATCCCCATCTGTCCAGCGCTCTAGTAGCAGTGCCCGTGAGGTGGGTCTCTTGGAGTAAGACCAGTGCTGGGGCACACCGTTTGATACTGTGCAGGACCAGGCCCCGTTTGATTTTATCTCCCAATCCCCGAACATTCCATGTGAGTAGAGAGAGGGGCTGTACCGGGGTCAAATTAGTGTCAGGGGCTACATCACTCAGCAAGTCTGACTTCACGGCGGTTGGGAGAAGTGACAAAGCATGATGCGGATAACGCATATTGCGACCCGGGTCGTGTATTGAGCATGTGCGTGGTGTAAGTCTGAGGGCCGTGTCCTATATAACCACAACAGAGAAACAAAACCATAAAACGTTCCCCAACCCCCACCCTCCTCCCTGCCTCCCTGCCACACGGACTCAGAACTGCCCGCCACCCCAACTCAGCAGAGTGCTCAATCCCTTTAACCCCAACCAGTACTTGCGCTTTAAGGAGCGTGGAGTCCGGGGGAGACCAGGACATCCCCTATCCCCAGGTCCCATCGTTCATGTCCCAAAACAGCTGATACGAGGCCAGTACATCATCAGCGGTCCCCGGAGGTCAGTCTCGAACTACATTTCGGGGATGATACAAGCCACTATGTCATCCGGTAGGTTCCTCCTCAACCTCTTCTATTCGTCGGTCGTGTCCAGTAGGATCTTCCGCATTCCCGGGGCGCCTTGTCCCCCGGTTAGAGCGCCCTGCGTTACCAGCTTGGCGCCACCCCTCCAACCAGTCATGAGCCTCCTCTGGTGTGTTAAAGAAGAGAGTCTTGCCCTCCGCCACAACACGGAGACGCGCCGGGAAGAGCATTGCGTATGGAAGTTCTCGGGCCCTTAGTTTCTTCTTGACCTCCACGAAGCTCCGCCGCTGCGCCGCCACCGCAGCCGTATAGTCTGGTAAGAAGGACACCGTGGAGTTCTGGAGACGGATGGGCGGTGCCACCCGCGCCGCCTGCAGAATGGCGTCCCTGTCTCGAAAATTGAACAGGCGGGCCAGGACGGGCCTCGGAGGCGCCCCCACCTTCGGACGCCCTCCTGGTACTCTATGTGCTCGCTCCACCGAGAAAAATGCTGAGAGGCCCCGGGGTTGTAACTTGGATTTGATCAATTCTTCAACATAGAGGTCCATGGCTGGGTGTCCCTCACTTTCGGGAATCCCGGTAATGCGCACGTTATTGCGGCGGGAGCGTCCTTCCTGGTCGTCCAGCCGGGCCGCCATACGTTTATTCTCTGACTCTAACTGAGACACCCTCTGCAAGAGGCATCTCGAGTCCTTCGCCAGAGTCTCCGTTACCTGCTCCACCTCCGCAACCCTGGCGGACATATTCTGGAAGTCCGCGCAAAGCAGAGACACGTCCGTAGAAATCGACCCCACCGTGGATTGTACATGTGTTAAGGCCGCCATAATGTCCTCCAGTGTTACCTTCGGTGTGTCGTTGGTCGCTGCCATCTTCTCGGCGCGGCCGCTGCGGTCTGGCACTGCGGAGTCTTTGGTGTAGGCAAATTTATCCAGCTTGCCTTGGTGGTGCCCCTTGGTTCCGTTCCCGCTCATGGTGCAGACGGGTGATGCCTCCCAAATTCCACTCCCGCAGAGCAATGGAGAGTCGGTGCAGCAGGGCGCCCCAGTCAGGCCACAAACCCCTCAGGCAGCCCGGGGAACGTTCTCCGTCCCAGGTCGTCCCCCTGGGGGTGGCACGGATCAGCAGGGGCGGCCTCTCACCTCGGCGGAGCCCGGCGCAGGGCAGGGCCACAGTTCCCGGTTCACCCCACCGGTCCCCGCTAGTAGTGAATGCTCGGGGGAGCCCCACCGGCGTCAGGCAGCAGCTCGCAAAAGCGCGTCTCAGGCCTCCAGGATAATCAGTGGAGTTCGCGCCTCAGCCCCGGCGCCTCAATCAGGTCCCTCGGTGTGGGCCGATCGGGGTCTTCAGGCACGGTTGTGCAGCCCTCTCCAGATCACTCGCCTCATTGCTGCCCCGGCTTCATCCGGTCGCGCTGTTGTCGGTTTTGCCAGTAGGCGCCCAACCTCCGCCGTCGCCTCAGGGTCGGTCCAGCCCGGTCGCGCCCCGCCCGGGGTCCCCTTGCCACTCGAGGCCCCGGTCGTACGCGCCGAGGTAGGCCGCAAATCTCCGGGCCTCGCCGATTCCGTCCCAGGCGTCCGAGGGATCCGGGAGTCGGATCAGGCGGCGTCGCTATGTGTCCGCTGTCCGTTCCGGGACTTTTGGGGTCGGATCACCGCACGGATGGATTACGGATGTAAGGGGAGTCGATCTCGTCCCCGGAGCCCAACTAGGCTGCGGCCATCTTGCTTGGCTGCAAGCCACGCCCCCCAGCGGTTTCGTTTTTGACAATTTATTTTGTCTTGGAAAGTTCTTTAAAAAAATCTATATATCTATATATATCTATATCTATATCTATATCTATATATATATGCAAATTCAGTGAAAAAACCATAGGTTTCACACATGTTATAGTTAGCTGGAAATTTTACTGATAAAAAACCAATGAAATTCCCCCGTTATAGTTAGTGCAGGCAACTATAACTCACGCGACCGCAATCCTCTGCTGATGACATATGTGTCTTTATGAAAAAAAAATATTTGTAATATATGTATAGCTAAAATTTAATGGAAGAAGACATGGGCAAATAAGTGTCTAAATACAGTATTAGCATCAGCAGAAGATTGCGGTCGCGTGAGTTATAGTTGCCTGCACTAACTATAACGGGGGAATTTCATTGGTTTTTTATCAGTAAAATTTCCAGCTAACTATAACATGTGTGAAACCTATGGTTTTTTCACTGAATTTGCAAGGTTTTTTAAATGCTAATTCCTAACTATAACGTGTGTGAAACCTATGGTTTTTTCAGTGAATTTGTACGGTTTTTTAAATGCTAAGTTACTTTACGCCATTCGTGGCGTGCGCGCCCACTTAACGCAGTTCGTTCCGTGCGCGCACGGTGCGCTTCGCGCACCATGCGCGCACAGTGAGCACGCGGTGCGCTTCGCGCACCGCACGCCCACTTTACGCAGTTAGTGCCGTGCACGCACGGTGGGCACGCGGTGCGCTACGCGCACCGCGTGCCCACGTTACGCTAGATGGGCCATGTACGCACGATGCGCTTCGCGCACCGTGCGCACATGGAGGACATATGATGCGCTTCGTTGTGAAAGGTAATATTAAAATTTTTCACATATGTAATATGCCATGCACAAATGGTGCTCTTCGGGCACCACTTGCACATGGGGTGGGGAGAGTATGGATATTTTTTTTTTTTCATTATTTTTTACCGTACGCGTACGGTAAGCGTAATCGGCGAAATTATCGAAAAAATTAAAATTCCGTTTTTGGCCTTGGGGGATCTTTGAGGACTCCCTCAACATGGCTAGGTGCTTAGGAGCTGTCTAAACAGCCCCTTTACATGTTTTTGGGCTTTGTTTTTTAACCCCCTCTCAGACTGCGAGAGATAAAATGGCGGCTGCCGCTTCCTGGTTTCGACCGATTCGAATGTTTACTAAGATCTAACAGCCAATCAGAATCGCGCTCGCGCACGGCGGCGTGCGCGTACGGTAAGCGCACCGTAAGCGCACCGTAAGCTGGCTCAGATATATATATTGATTTAAAGGCTATTTTCTCAGAATCTACTGAACAGATTTACACCAAACCTACAAAAGGCACTTCCTTGACCTGTAGACTACGTCTCTGCCAAATTTCAAGGAACTCTGTTCAGCCGTTCGTGCTGTAGCTGTGTCTAAAGGTCCTATGGAAAATGCATGGGAAAAACGCGTTTTGGGACCCCCCTTTTATCTCAGCCCCCGCTTGACGAATCCCCCCCGAGACTTTCAGGGTAGGAGCGGAGCGGAGCGCCCCATTAGTTTTCAAAATTTCGCGAGGATTCGTCGACCGGCGCCAAAGTTATTCCAAATAGAATGTTGCGGTTTTCCTATGGAAACAGGGTCCTAACTATAACTACCTACTGGCAACCGCCAGTAGGTAATATATATCTCCATATCTATCTATCAATCTATCTATCAATCTATCTATCAATCTATCTATCAATCTATCTATCAATCTATCTATCAATCTATCTATCAATCTATCAATCTATCAATCTATATATATATATGTATATATGTATATATATACATACATACATATTTCCTTGTTACCATCTCCAAGCAGCCACTCTCAAATGTGGTGGGTGCTGTGGTTTGCAAGGACGGTCTCACGTTAAACTCATTTTACTCCGCACAGGAACACCGGGCATTCAGGAGTGATCAATTTATTAATTTTTATTTTAATGTGACCACGACAAACAAACATACATGTTTCTGCCCCCCTGGCCTTTGTCAATGTCAGAGTCAATTGCACCTTCCCTGTGTTATTTACTGCGACATAGCTTTGGGATGGCTGAAGTGCCATAGAAACAACTGATGGGCTTCTGACCTCTAAATATTGTATATGGATTACTAGGGCGGCCATCTTAAAACATGTTTAAATACAGTGTATCTTTGTTACAGCCGGTGATCCAAGTCAAATCTTATCATTCGGGTTCCTTTGACAAGTAACATATATATCAATAATTACTCTTTATAAAATTCGAAATAAATAATTAAGAGCAATGAATTCCATAAAACAAAATTCATTTTCATGACTGAGATTAAATTCTCGCTAAAAGCAGGGATTTAATGTTGCTTTAGGATTGCACTCGCCCAATTTAAAACAAACAATAAACTGATGTTACTTAATACTGCATGCTTCAAATAAAATTCTTCACACTGGTACCAAATATATACAGTACAGATGATTCAGACCAGTCTCCCATTTAATTCCAGATTCAACAATATTGCCCTGAATGGGCTAAAAATCCTAAAAAGATGTATTAAGCTTGCTCCCTATGTTCCGCCCTGAGCGGGCCTGGATTTGGATCAAGACCTCCATCAAAAGTGTCTGTACCTATCAATAAAATGACTATGTGCTCAGTGCAAAACAAGTACTCCTAAAAATATACATATACACACATACATATATATACACATACATGTATATATACATACATATTTTTTTTCACTGAAAAAAACACCAAAGGTTACAGGGACGTTCTAGTTAGGCTGACATTTCACTTGTACAAAACCAGAGAAATTCACCAGTTATAGTTAGCTGAGCTAACTATAACTTATGCCCCCGCAATGCACTGCTTATGACCTCACACATTACATCACTCATCACATGGTCAGTGACATCATTGATAAAATCACTGATGACATCATCCACAGGACCACTCATACACCCACTCACACACCCATAGAACAACTCGTACACCCACTGTCACTCTCACACAACCACTCACATAAACATTCACAGACTCATACAAGCACTTACACACCCACTCACTGATCTATAGAGCCACTCACACATACAGCCTCTCACACACCTATTAACTCATCAATATAGCCACTCACACATCCAGTCATACAGACACGCACCCCCTCATACACCCATACAGCCACTGAATGAATGAATGAATATTAGTCTTATAGAGTGCAGATTTTTTCCCAAGGGCATCAAGGCGCTACGGATAGAGCGGGAGGTGGGAGGAAGCACAGAAAGGGCCTAGCAATTAAGAGTAAAGAGCCATGTTTTTAATGCCTTGCGAGACAAAAGGTGAGAGTTTTACCCAGAGATCGATAGGGGGAGAGAATTCCAGAGCTTGGAGGCAGCAACAGAAAAGGCTCTTCCCCCACCTGGCTCTACTGAAACTGAGAACTACCAACCAGTTTTTGTTGGCAGACCACAGTTGTTTTTAGGGACATACCGTAGGAAGAGCCGTTTAATGCCTTCCAGGCTTGTGTTGTGAAAAGCCTTATGGACAAGGCAGAGGGCCATGAACAGAATTCTCTTTCTAAGGGGAGCCACTGCAGCTTACGAATGGATGCCAAAACAGGGTGGAATTTGAGAAGATTCATTACAAGTCTGGCCGCGGCATTCTATACAGGCTGCAGTTTGTGGATGGAACCCTATTGATGTCCAGGTACAGTGCATTACAATAATCCAATCTGGACAGAACCAGGGCCACCCCTGCCTGCTTTCAGGAGGGAAAGGAGAGATCTTACTCAGAAGCCTAATGATACCAAAACAGGTAGGTATCGTTCTGTTGATCTGGGGGTTAAAAGAGAGAGAGCGGTCAACAACGACACCAAGATTCTTTGCTGCCGAGGCTGGACAGGGGCATGAGCCAAGAATTTCAGGCCACCAGGAGGGTGACCATATAGTTTGTTGGCTGCCAAATATCAAGACTTCTGCCTTGTCCCTATTGAGTCGCAGGTAATTGTCTACCATCCAGGAGGCCACAGCCAGCATGCAGCTCTTAAAATTTGCAGAGGACGCCTCAATGCTGTTGGTAATTGACACAATAATTTGTGCGTCATCCGCATAGGACAGTGCCTGCAACCTAAAAGTTCTGATAACCTTGGCCAAAGGAGCGACATAGATGTTAAACAAGGTTGGGCTCAATTATGAGCCCTGTGGAACTCCGCAAGAGGTATGAGTGACGTCAGAGTAGAAGTGATCCAGTTTTAATTTTTGTAACCAATTGGTATGAAATGAGGACAGAAGCATCAGAGCGGAGCCTGTGACCCCAATTTCTTTGAGACGGCCAACCAGCCTCGTAGGCGAGATGGCCACTCACACATATACTCAGTCACCCATACAGTCACTCACACAGCTATTCAATCACTCATACAGTTACTCACAAACACACTCACTTATACAGATACTAACACATATACTCACTTACCTATACAGTCACTGATACAGGCACACACCCCCATACAGCCACTCTCACATTTACTCACTCACTCATATAATCACTACCACACCCACTCATTCACCGATACAAGACTTATTGACCCAATCACTCACCCATACAGCCACCTAGACACCCTATCACTCACCTATACATCCTCTCACCTACCCACTCACTCAACCATACACCAAGCACAGTCAGTCAGTCACTCACTCACTCACCCACCCACCCACACACCACTCACCCTACCACCCATACACCACTCAACCACCTACTAACACACCAATACACTCACTGACTCACTCACCTATACAACCACTCACACACCCATAGAGCCAGATAGACACCTACTCAGGCATGGATAAAAACATCCACATATCCACTCACATAATATGTCTTATGGCATTCGGGTTGGGGCCATCGAGCGGATCCCACATGATCCATGGCTGAGCACTGCAGTCTCTCCCCCCTTCGCCATCACGACAGCTTGCAGCTGCCTCACAGCTTTCCGGTTGGGACATAGAGAAGCCGGAGGCTGCAGTGGCGTGGTTTGTTGTTTTCGGTCCTGATATAGCCACGCCTGTAGCTGGCACTACCACAGTGTTTTGTGAATTTCTGACCCGCGGCTCAGTTTGACAACCCACGGGTTAGATCATGAGGCTGGGAGACGCAAAGAACGTCCAGCCACAGCCAGTAGCAGCAGCGGGGTATGCTGCCTTTGCCCAATCTTCCGTCGCGTCTGCACCTCCACTATGCAATGTGCTTCTCCATTGACCTGGGCAGTCTGCTGAAAGCACCAAGCAGCCTCTACTGACCATATCAACTTCAGCAGTAATTAGGTTCTCCAGACCTTCAGGGAGAATTATGTTTTGATTAATAGGCTCTCATGAGAAAGGTTTAGCCTGAATAGCCTGAGTTGATCTACAACCCACACTGACCCCTGATGTTTCATAGTTTCACTCCTCCACCCACTATTGTTTGCCTTCTTGGACACGCTGAGGATTATATTGAGAGAAAGTTTGGGACTGGCAACTGTTGCTGGAGACTGGGGCCAGGACTGAACAGCCAGGTTTCCTGCTGGAAGGGTTAGTTCTCTCTGTTTAATCTTGGTTATTAAGAGGCACTAGGATTACCACGAGATTGGTGGTGGTGGGGGGCGGGGGGGCTGCTGGTTCGGTTCAGGTAGTTGGAGGTCTTTCAAAGCTTCTCTGACTCCATTGGCTTTCCTGTGATGCCTTTTAAAGTCAAGTCTGTCGACTATGTGAAAGCATGCTAAGATATCAGACGTTTCTGCCAATTCTGAGGCTTCAGCCTTGGCACAAAGGGTTAAAAAACGTGGAGGTCAGACAGCAGCGCGGGCTAACTGCAGTTCCTCGCTACGAAAGGAGTTACTGACAGCTGCGGGTACAGGAAACCTTGATGATAATCGGATATCTCCAGATGCCACTGAACATTCCGATCTTGAAGTAGTAGGCTTCGTCTCTCGGCAGGGTGGCAAAAATCTTCTGGATACTGGGGCCCTCATTCCCAAGCAAATGGCTGGGGGAGAGGTAGCCGAGACCTTGTTGGAGCCCGAATCAAGCCTGGGCCATGGCACGGGCACAGTTAAGGAATATCCTTTGTTTAAAAAAAATAAAGCTGGCACTGGGGCTGTTAGATTGAAGGGTTCAGTCGTCCTCTCTTTCTAGCACCTGCTCTAGCTTCAATGGGTAATCATGATTCCCTGTAATTATATTCACTGGTTCCCCAGGAGGCTGCACATAGTGCTTTGCAGTCAAATGGACTGGCAGCAGAGCTGGGGGGGGGTAAGTTGGGAAAACTGGTAGTCGAGTAACAGCAGGAGGCTTCCCAACAGGGTGTTGAAAGCCCCACTATGCAAGTGGAAGTCAAAAATATGCTCAATCTTATCTTGGACGAGATTAGGGAGTTGAAGGCCTCAGGGACTGCTGCGTTTTATGTCAGGCTCTCCAAAATCAAGGATTCTAGTGACAAGCATCCAGAGGAAGGAGGCGGAAGTCCAGATTTCTGAGTTGAAGGACCAGTTTGTTACGATGCATAAGGAAATCGGCCAATTCCATAAACAACAATCTTGGCTCGCGAATAAGATTGAGGAACTTGAAAATCATGCACGCCGCTCCAACCTGCACATTGTCAGGGTTCCAGAGGGCTGTGAGGGGCAACAAATGCTTTAGAGGGTTGATTCGTTTATTAAGACTCATGTTCTGCCAGAATTTTCTGGCGATTTAACATTAACAAGAGCTCATGGTATTCCAGCGCAGCACTTCCCCAGCTCAAAATACCCACGTACAATTCTTGTTAATTTTGAGGCCTATCAAGTTAAAGAGCAAGAATTGTCAAAGACAAATCACCAGAGGCAGTTTTCTACGCCTGATGTACCCTTTTGCTACATCTTTTCTGATTTGTTAAATTCTGTAGCCAGATGACAACATTTTGTCAAAATGCTTCACTTGTTTAAAGCACAGGGTGTACAAGCAACAATTGCGCAAAAATCTAAATTGAAGGTTTTGGTAAAGGGGCAATTCCATCTGTTCTGCAATGTCTCGGAGGCACAGGAGTTCTTGCAGCAGAAGTCTAATAAGACCTAGTAACTCTCATAAACTGCCATAAACTGTAATATAATGTTACTATTATTGCCGGTTAAAGGGTGGGCGGTAGGCACATACATCAAAAAATGAGAAGATGTTTATGAATTCCCATTGGAAAAAGTTGGGAGGGGGTTTAGAAATATTTATTCTTATATACATCAAAATCCAAGCAGTTTGGTTATGGTCAAGGGGTTCGGAAAATACTTTTTCTGATAAGTATTATGTTTGAAAATGGGTCACTAAGTCAGAATTTTATCATGTAATGTAAACTATATGTTTAATAGACGCAAATGGGGTGCATTGATGAAACGGGTGGCTTCTTTTGCCCCAAAGGTATACTTTTTTTTTTTTACAAGAGACTCATCTTAAATTCAACTCACCGAATGTTCATATACCAAGGCAGTATTCTCAAGCTTTGTTTGCCTCTGCTGGTCTCACAGTAAGACGGGGTTGCAATCGATTTGGACAGAGGTCTGGATTGGGTCCTTACCGATATAATAAGGAATACGCAGGGTCGCTGGTTTGGGTTAAGGCTATGGTCAATGGGTTCCCCCTCATTTTAGTAAATTTCTATGCCCCAGTGATGAATGAGCCGGAACCACTGCAACAGATATAGAAGATCGCGTTGGGAGCGGTCAGCGGAATATTTTGGGGTAAGGGGGGATTTTCACTACATTCAGGAACTTGCCAATGATACCTCTAATACAACACAAAAACAATTAAAACCTTGAACTAAAAAGGCTATCAATAAGCTTAAGAATGATTCCCACTTAGTAGATTCTTGGAGGTCTGACCACCCCGGTATTCAACAATTCACCAGTTTTTCAGGTCTGATATCTGGGCCAATTCCTTTTCTGATCATTCGCTTATCTCAGTTACTATAGAGGCCAAGGCAACTCAGAACAATAGGCCCAGGTGGCAGTTGGATCGCTCGTTATTTCCAGATCAACAATGATATGAGGAAACGTATTCAGGAATTTTTTCAGCTAAATCAGTGCGATGCTTTTTGCTTTTCCATATGGGAAGCTTTTAAGGCCACAGTCAGGGGTGGATTTATTGCCTTTCAGGCTAATCAACATAGGGAACATCGACCAAAATTTACTCAGCTGCAATTGCCCGTAGATCATGCATCACGATTGAGTAGATACTCATCGGTCTATGAAAAGGCCAAGCTGAATTTGAGGGATTTCTTTGTGTTGCAAAAAATTACTAGCTCTAGGGCTTTTCATAAGCAACAATACAAAGAAAGACAACAGATTGGGAGGTATCTGGCTTGGTCAGCACAGGTAAAATAAGAGTTTGTGTTTGTTAGGAAATTGAAGAATCCTGCATCAGGGGACCTAGTATTGGATAAGGATCAAGTTTCTCAGATCTTTGATGAGCTCTACAAGCTTGTATATGAAACCAGCTGTTCTACTTCTCAGTCAAGTATAGCTCAATATTTTAAAGGCTATTAGAAAAGCGTCTCTGGGGGATACCCAGGCTGACCAAGTTATGACCACTTTTCACTCACGGAGGTAAAAGACACTTTTAGCGACAATGCCTAAGGGCAATGACGGCTTCAGAGACAAATGTTATTACACTTTTGCTGTTGAATTGTTGCCTTTCTTGACTGAATCATTCAATTATGTTGAAGACGGGGGTGAAGTCTTATCTAATTTCAAGAAATCAACTATTGTCTGCTTTTTAAAAAAAGGGCAAGAATCCTGAAGACGTGGCAATAAATAGGGGGACCCCCTTTTGCCTATTTTATTTAACTTTTTTATAGAGCCTCTCTTGATTGGGATTAGGGCTTCCCAGGCTTTTGAGGCCCCTCTTTTGGGTATGACCAAGCTACTAATGTTCACAGATGATGTTATTCTTTTTTTGAAACCAGAAAAGGACAATATGAATTTGATCGGTTTAAGGACATTGGGGGATATTATATCAATCCAATAAAAAAAGAAGATCTCTTTAATTCTCCTATCAATGCTCTTCCGGCCCTTTTGCATCCACAAGCCCGACATCAGACACAGATTCGTTATCTAGGGGTATACGTCACTCAAGAATATTCCAAGCTCTTTCAATTGAATTATATCCCAATGTTTTATTAAATAAAGGGGCTGCTTGATAGATGGACACTGCTCCCCCTGACCTTTGTTGGCAGAGTGGCTCTTCTAAAGAGGTCTATTTTTACGTTGTTTTCTATTTCGCTCATTTGGATGTGCTTTTTAGATGGTTCATTTGGAACAACAAATCACCTAGGGTTAAATACTCTGCCCTCCAGCTGGATACCTTACAAGGTTGGTTCACCTTTCCCAATTTTCAAAGCTACTATCAGGCGGCCCTTTTGGATCTGTGTGGAAGGGTTCTGGACAGCAGAGGCACAATTGACTCCTTTTTTATCGATAAAATTATGCCGCAATCAATTGCCGTTTTATTAAGGTTACTAAATATCAAAAAAAGCCAGATATAAGGTTTGACTAGATTTAAGAGTCAGACTATTGAGCTTATATTGTTCCAATAATGTTTCTTCAGGCTGGATGTTTCCTACACTTCAGGAATTAGGGCATCTGGGCTTAATCTCCCCACTGTAGTTAGTCTTTTGGATCATCCCAGGTTCAGGAAGTTGGGGCATTTTCTCCTTCAGGGTAGATGGATGACATGGCTCAAGATTTTTGCTTGGTGTGGTGTATACGAGCCGTGACTTTTCCTGGGCTATCATCAGATCGTATCTTTTTTTTTTTAGGGCTCAACATTTCGATCCCGGTCTTAATATTCACACTGCACTTCGAGCTTTTTTTATGTCTAGAATGGTTGGAATAGGGAATTGGTATCAGCTAATACGGAATTCAGAGGTACAACCAAATGCTATTTAGAATATTTTTGAGAAAATTCGAGTAACGCATAGCCATTTCTCAGAGGGAAATTGGCTGACCATATCACTTTTAGGCTATAAGACATTGAGAACGGCGACTTCAAAAGATGTTGTTCCGCCCTCATTGGATGGCCTATTACACTCCAGCAGCCTTAAATTGGATGCTTCCGGCACTTCAATAACAATGAATTTGGATCCTGCCTTGGTACTTTTTGGTCTTCTAAAGAATGGACAGTCTTCAATTTAGCAAAATCTGGACAGAGGTTTTTGTCAATTGTTTCTATTATGGCCCGCTCTCTGATTTTGCAAATGTGGCAAACTTGCAGGGATTCGGTGTATCAAAAATGCCTGACTAAAATGATCAGAACGGAGCAATTTGAGGAAGCCTAGGCAAAGAGGGTCGGGGTTTAAAGCGATTTAATGCCTCCTGGCAGTATTTTGATTTAATCAGAAACCAGGGCTCTGTGGTTCCGCATAGTTTGAGATTCCCTCAAGGTGAATCTTGTGGTACATCTTCAAGGACGGGCTATAGTATTTATTTATTATGTGATAGGCCCAAGTTGTTGAAGTGATTTCCATTTTTCTATGTAATATGATCATGAGGGATAGTGGCATCCGGTCACTGTTCTGTTCTGCTTAAGCACTTTACAATATTTGCAAGGAACCGTAGTAATGAATACTACTCACCTTTATATGCACTTTATTTAAAACATCACCTTAGTGATACATTTTTGCTTCTTGGGTTTCCTGCATTAACCATACTTTAAATTTTCTTTTTAGAAGTTATTTACTTTCTTTAATGAGAATAGATTTTGTTTGCTTTCTTGATCACTTGCATTTAAAATTTGCTTTCAATTTTTTCTTGATCTGTAATTTATATTAATCATGATTGACATATGCAAAACATATTTTTTGTTTTTTTGCCTAAATTATGTGTCTTTAGTATAAATTCCGCTTTTGCACTTTATTGTATTTGTAAGGAACAGTAGTAATAAATATTTTTAACTCCAGTATGTATTTTTAGGGACCCCAAGTAAATAACTTCTGCTTTTTAGATCTACTGAATTTAATAAGGTCATAATGCGGTCTCTTTCTGAAAGGATTTTTTTCCTTTGGGTTATACTATGTATGCATATTTGTACCCCCGCTTTGTGAATTGTAATTCATATTAATCTTGGTTGATGATTGAAATGCTTCTGTCTTTTAAAACTCTTCTCATATTAAAAAAAAAAAAAAAAATTAAACATAGTTCTTACAAATCGTATCACTCATTAGTACCACACAAACAATGCTCAATTAATTTTTGTAGTATCTTACAATATATCTTTAACACTCAGAAACCTTTAGAGGACACAATCATTGGATGATGTCATCACTGATAACATCAGTGTAGTCATTTGAGATGCCATCAGTAATATCACTGATCATGTCATGAGTGATGTAATATGTGAGGTCATAAGCAGTGCATTACGGGGGCGTAAGTTATAGTTAGCGGAGTTAATTAAAATTGCTACATTTCTGTATTTTTGTATGAGTGAAATGTGAGCTTAACTATAACGCCCTTGTAACCTTTATTTTCAGTGAATATATATACACCCACACACTCACATACACACAGCTAAAACTCAAAAGTGATCAATTGAGGTTTATGTCAGCAGTGCTAGTGGTAACTGAAACCGAGTACAATTATGATGATTTTAGAAGGTGCTATTTGTATTGTTTTTGTGTAGTTCACCATTACTATGTGAGATTATACAATTCACGGGCATTTTATTTAACTGCATGGAAATCTTATACTCATCTACCATATACCAATGATAAACTTCAGGTCAGTTTACTGTTGGTTGTATAGTTCAAGGCTTCTGTTGGGGCACAATGCAAAATAGCAATTAGAGGCGCAACAACCTGAAAAGCACTAGGTGACAGTCCTGCATGTGTGCACCTACTGAAAAACATACTGCCTGTGCCACTGTGGGTGATGTAGAGTTGTGAGGCGCACAAGTTGAAGGCAGCAGCAGGTTTAAGGGTGGTGATAAGAGAGTCAAATCGTCACTCTGTGTGCCTTTGATGGAGTGGTGGTTGCGTCATGCAAGCAGTGCATTTGAGAAGTACTGTCTGGTATCTGCAAATGTGCATTCAGGAAGACATGCAGAAGGGGAGATTGTAAGGGCAAGCTTAAGTTGAGAATGGCACATTACCATTATGGAGTGGCTACTGAACTGGTGTTGGTTTGCAAAGAAATAATTATGGCATGATGGTGAGAGACAGCTTATTTGGGTGTACGTACATTTTTAGTAGACACTGGGGCAAGGAGGGGGCTGCACCATTCTTGCTAGCAACAGTTGCAAAAAGAAAATGCTCCCGCTGGGCGGAAGCAGACTAATTTAGATGCTGGCTCCTGCAGAGGGCAAGAAGCCTGTGGGGACCTTCGGGCTACCATCACAGCACCCAACCGGAAGAAAAGCCAACTGGGTGCCCTGGCAGGGATCGGGCACTTCACACTATGTAGATGCCAGCTCCTACACAGTGCAGAAAGTCACTGAGGTCAAGAGGGCCCTTGAACTACCCTCCTGGGGACCCTGAAAATGTGTGGGTGTCACATAAAAAAAAGAGAGAGCAGCCAGGGCCGCTCATTTATTATTCAATGTTCCCAGGCAGGAGCGCCCAATAATGCCCTCTGTCGGCTAATTAGCACATTTTTTAAAACTCTGTGGTGCCCCAAATTGGGTGGGGCATGACCATGTTTTAGTATGTTTGGGGGGCTGCAGGGTTGTCAGCAGCCCCTTAGAATGAATTTATTAGAAAATAACCCTATGTTTCCTGGCCCCTAGAGGAGGTCACCCCAGGAAAGGCTTATCCTGGTTTTAAGCTTTGCTAGAGCTGGAACATTTGTTCTTTAGCTGAGGATTGCAGGTACCCTGTGGCTGGTTCTACGGCTGCATTATGTGGCTGGAGGAGTAAGAAAATAAATAGATTCTGACACTTGCTTAATGTTGTCTTGAATTCTAATGCTTTATTTAAAAGGTTAATTGATAAACATTGCAATGCCTTTTTTTAAGAATGAATGTCTTTACATATAGTTGTGGATTCTATTGGGTTGAATCCTCACATAGGATTGCTGTGCTGGTAGTATTCTTTTGACAAAGCCAATAGGCTTGCCTTTTATATATTGATACAGCGGCTCTTTGAAAACGACACTAGGCCTGCCTTTTGTAAATGGATATGCATATGGTATAGGTGGTATTAGTCTGCACAGCTTTCACCCTGTACAGAAGACAGGCCAGGTCCACATCAAACCCCATTACGCAGAGCCTTCACCCTGCAGAGGACTTTGTGGACAGACCTGTCCCTCACCAAATGCTACGATACACATCCATCGCCCTGCACAAAAAGGCTAGTCTCTCACTAAACTCTGCCATGTACAGTCTTCACTCCGTACAGAGTTCTTGGCGGACAGATCAGTCCCTCACAAAACCCTACTATGCACAGCCTTCACCCTGTACAAAGCTCTTCACAAAGAGCTCAGTCCCTCACCAAACCCTGCTACACACAGCCGTCGCTCTGCATAGAGGTCTATGTGGAGTTGCAAGTCTCTTACGAAACCCTACAACGCACAGCCTTCACCATGTACAGAGGTCTTCACGGAGAGGCCAGTCCCTCACCAAACCCCATTATGCAGACTGCACCCGGTGTGCATTTTATTTACAGCCCACTCCCTCCAGACACCTAAAACCCCTTAGGTGGGAAGACCAGAATCTCTGCATTCTCTATTCAGCTCTTTAAGTGCCCACTCTTTACACATACTCGAAATACATAGCCAAGACTCTTCTATATACAGTTAGGTATGGTAGTCTTACTTCAAGTTATAAAACAACACCCTAGAAAAGAAGAGGAAAAAAAAAAAGTTCAAAGGGATGTTATAGTTAGGCGACAATGACTGTGGTAATGTAATGTTTTAAACCCCTCCCCCCGAATAAAGAATACGAAGATTTGCTATTAATACTTTAGAGAGCTATCTATACCTTGTGCCCCTGCCATGCACTGCTTCTAACCTCACATCATACATCACTCGTGACATGATAAATGGCATCACTGATGACATCACTGAATGCCTATGCTTTGTGTATTGTAGGGGGTTACACCTAACTAAAGTGTTGATGTGCATGCAGGCTGTGAAGGATGCTTGCAGGAGAGTTGAATTAAATCTGTCTGGTTTTGTGACATCCTGCTGGTACTGTATTGAGCATTAATGTCAATGAGAAGGTTAAATGGAAGTGGGGGAAAGTTCTAAATACGTGATCACTGCTCAAAATAGGAAACAATTCCAAACAAAGGACATCAAACTGGAATGAGGGATGTTAAGGGAGGTTTGAACATTAAGTAAACTGAATTCTGTGCATCTGTTAGTTGACAAGAGAAAAACAGGTGCACTTACCAGCACTTCACTGTCTGAGCATACAACCATACTGGAGTTATAAAACACAACACACGCATCTTCCAAACAAAGATATTTCACCATCAGCAGTTCTTGGGAAAAATACAAATCAACTACTTACATGAACAGTTGAGAAAGGCAGTTGTGAAGTTTTGACATTAAAGCATGCAACACTAATCCACAAAGCAAAATTAATCTGAATAGCAATTTTTATAGATGTCAAGTCTCGACCAACCTGCTTGAAATGTTGCAATTCCTCTTCTAGCTCCTTAATTTTTTTGGCCTGCTTTGTGATGGTATTTTCATTCTCTTTTTCTTTCACTCTTAATTTCTTAATGATGTTGGAATTGTGAAGCTGCTGCTTAGACAGTTTTTCCCCTGTAAAGGTAAAAAGACACATGGTCCACTTAAAAGAGACAAAGTAATAAATGTGAAATGGTCCCTCCTAAACACAAAGCTCAAATTAAACCTCTCACAATATTTACATATGAGACTTAAACGACATCATTGTGTAAGAACTTCAAATATACAACATAAATATAACAGCTTCCTTCAAATGTAAAACCTAAACTGAAGGGAACTACAGCCCAATACAAACTTTCCACAAATATCAACGTGACAAAAGCTGTTCTATGACAGGGAGGCCACCACATTGCGATATATTAATCACTAAATGTCCACTCACGTATTACTGGTCCCAGCATGAAACAACGAAGGGGGCTTTAGTTGCTGTATAACCTGATGTGTCAGACTATAAGGCTATTAAAACATTCAGCTCAACGCCGTTTTAGCTGATGTTATTCAGCTTCAGCAAAAACAAAAAACAAGCACTGGCAAAGCCTATTGGTCCATCCTTTTGAACCTACTTGTTTTGCCATTTCTATTTGATGAAACTCTGCAGCATCAGTTATAATAAAATGAAATCTTTTTTTTTTTAAATGGTGTTATGACGCAGCTGCTGGTCGTGTCATTTCATAGGTCTGCTCAATCAGGATGCTGTGTGCATGCATCATCAGACATGCATATGCATACAAAATGAAGCAGGCAGCTTTTTTATTTTTTATTTATTTACCTTTCCAAGATGGATTAGTAAATATGAAAATTGAATTTTTACTAGCTCACAAGGCCTTTTTGTAAATCAAAAGGGCCGGCAGTAAATTGATGCCTAGCAGTTCCAAAAAATGAACACATGTGAGGTCAACATGAAACATGCAGGATGGTTATTTAGTGGGGGAGAGGCATATGAAGGAGAGAGCAGGAAAACAGGTGCACTCTCATGGAGGGCCTAACCAAGAAGTATAACTGTCTTCCCTAAAAGTGAGCACTGGAAGCATACAAGTCAGCCAATCAAAAAGATAACGTGGATATGCTTCATGGGTGGGGGGCAAGGGGGTTGTAAACAAGAAAGGGAAGCCATTGAATAAGAAGTAAACAAGGGAAGCTAACCAATGGTATGAAATTGGTGGGCTGGAAGCTCCTGGTAAGTCCACAAAAACTGTTTTGCAATCAGACAGCTTGCACAGTCTAGTAGGCGAGACCTAAAAATGGTTACTCTCTATGCTGGCAGTACCAACACCATTTTTTTAAAAGTGCATCAATGCATACTCATGCGTCATCATACCTGTGCATGTATATACCATGATGCTAAAGTGGCCCTAAAATTACCACGCATGTGCGCTCATGCATAATGATGTGGTGGACTTTCTTTTATTATACTTTTCTGTCCCAAGATAGCAGATGCCCATCTTCGAATGTAAAATTTAAAAAAATTGTCTAATCACAATTTTGACAGGAGTAGCCTGACAGCAAATTGCAGCTTCCTATTAAGAAAAAGGAAATCGGGGCGAGGTAAGTTCGGTAGATAAAGCAAAGCTGGAGCATGTAAGGGTATGAAGTAATTGCCGATGAGTGGCAGGAGCAGCAAGGGTCAAGAGATCAATAGTTGAACACGGTTTATTAAAATAAACAAAACACAACCAAGCGGGACACTGGGTACAGGAGAAGCAATGACAAGCCGTAGGAGTGAAAAGCAACACAGTGAACACAGTCAGGGGTTTCGGAGAGAGAAATTACATGCACTCCCACAGAGTTCTGCTACAAAAACAAAAAGTAGTTCTGTGATGTGGAGCTGGACCAAGACATTCAATTAGAATGATGGTAACAGAGCTATGTTCCTGATTGGCTTAAAGATGCCACATATTCTCAGGAACAACTCACCACTTTCTGGGTACTTATACCTGTACAATCTAGACCCAAAGATATCTGGGCCCTATTTGAGGCTTACCTTCGTAAACGTGCAGACACTGTTGAGATGTCCACAGTCGAGTCTGCAGCATTTTATTAGTTACTTATTACTTACCCAAACCATGCTTCATTGGGGTCCTTCGTTACATGGCTGCAGTGGTATTACTACAGAATATGATCATCATTATACAGGACACCCAAATTGTGCATATTATTGTTCTCACGGAGTAGAAGTCCATTTCTTTTCATCTGTTTCAGCTCTTCTTACCTTTTGTTTGTATTTACCATGCAGTGGCTGATGAGGACGTAAATTTCTTTCATGTACAGTGATATTTTACTGTAAGTGTTAACCTGATTTACCTTACTGATTTCTGCAACCATTGTATTGGGTACATATACCTCAATAAAAAGTTTAATAAAAAAAAAAAAAAAAAAGCTTTGTTCCCAGAGAGGGACAAACGTAAGAAGAAACAGGCCATTGAATAAGAATCAAGCAAAAGAGACTGACAAGAAATGTAAGCAATTGGCTTACCCAAAGCTCACTAAATATTTGTATTGTTCACAATACGTAATCAAGAACAGGCAGCTGAAAGCAATGCATAGAAAAGGTATAGGAGACATGGAGAGCCTAAAGACCACCACAGCTTTATAGCTTTTGTCTTCCTTTAATGCTTCCACAGTCAATGACGCACGCCTGGCCACAGTAGTAAGTGTCAAACCTGGTAAGCATGAGCAGTGAAAGGAAGTAGAGGTATCTGCAGCCCTGAATCTCTCTTCGCTCAAAGTGCTTTACTTCATTTGACAGATCCAAGCAAGACAGAGAAACTACAAACAATTCGCCCTTCGCTCATTCCGGGGCTCCAATGACACAGTGAATTACGGTAAAAAGAAAGCTCACTGTTTCTCTTCACCCAGAGCCTCTGCCTCTCACTTTCACCTGTGCAATCCATATATCATGTAGAAGCAGTGCAGAAGGAAAATCTGAAGACTAAAGCACTGAAATGGTAACTGCAGTGAGTCCACATATGCGATTATAACCGGTTGTTACCCCCATTGCCTTCAATGGAGAGGAACGCATTCCAATATTCTAATAAACCTTAAAGCTAAATTGAAATATAGGAAAATCACAACAATTATTTTTTCATGGATTAAATAAGATTGGTGAATACTAATACACAATGTTTAGTATACACTAGAGATCTGTCTTGATGAGTAAGTGATCACATTAACATTAAAATAACTGTCCCACATCTTGCCATCCCTTTGTTTCTAAGACAACAGAAAAACAGCATATTCTTGAAAGTGCTAGTCATTTCAATTGGATTTAGGAGCAGATACAGCACAGAATATTCCTCTGATGACATATGCCCCAGTAACTCTGATGTTATGGCAGCCTTTTACACTACTGACCATCAAATTCCACTGGACTCTCTCTAAAAAGGAATGACTTACATTACAGAGTTGAAATGCTTTAAATTGTATCTTTCTGGAAACACTCAATTAATAAATATAAGTAAATCCTTTGTGTCTACTCGTTTGGAGTTCCTCTAGTTTAATATTGGTACTCATCTTTTTCAACTTCAATGTTGAACCACTATATCGGCTAAAAGAACTTGATGAACATTTTTATAAATACACTGATGTCACTTAAGTCTATATGTAACTGCACTTCATTGAATCCATCTCCATTACCAAAATGCCTCTACAACAATTTTACACATGGGAGAAGCACATTTAACTGAATACAAAGCTCTTAAGAGACAATTTCCATTACTCAAGCCTCAAAATAATTATTTTAAAACCAATCCAAAAAGGATTGAAATTATCAAGAGTATTGCATTACTCCTAACCTTACCAGCTCTTTGAAATCATTGGGTCTCTCAGTTCATGATAAACTACAACTCAAATACAACATCCAAGCAATGGCTACATCCATGATACTTTAACTGCTCAAAAAGCATAAGCATATGCTTTTCACACATGATCTGAAATTTGCAGTTAAGGCCTTTTACTTTCACCTTTACATGGCAGCTTATTCCTCACAGGCTACCAAAAAATCCAGAATGTAGGTTTCTTTCACACTGCTGCAAAAACGACTTGTTTCCTTAAAAAGCTCTAAACTTTAACAATCCCAGATATCTAACACAACAATTTATATTAGCTAGAAGAAAAAAGTGCTCTACACAGATATTTTAGAATAGTGCAACCAGCAATTGAAATACTTCTTCTTTTCATGATTTTTAAATTTTTCGAAAATATATGCACCTACAGAAACATTTTCCCTTTAACCTTCTGTCATCTCTTTTTTGTGTTTCTCATATTAAAATTTCCAAAAACATTAAATCTCACTGTAGATTTCCTATTGTGCCTACATGCCCTTGACAATTTCATATTGTTCTGGATCATAGTTACTTGGTGTTTCTTGTCTTCTCAATTATGTTTTTGAGCTGGTAAATTTTAGTAGCCCAATACCATTCATTCTTATGACTTTCTCCATACTGAAGTTGTCTATCCTCAAAATTCATTTTCATAAACTCAAAATTATTGTTTGCCGAGTGAGTGAAACATGTATTTCCCTGCATTTATACTTCTCTCAAATTACTCTATCTCTCATAGTAATCCCAAATTGAACCCCTCCTTACTCACCTTTTGTCCTTCATTATTTCACAATAGAAACTACTGTCAATTATAAGTGGTCAAATGGTGTTCTAAGTGTTCTATGGTAAATGTATTTCTACTACCGAACAATGTGCCGTATTTATGGCTTTCTTACACAGTTCATTAAAGTTACCAAGTCAGGCCGTTTTTGACAATCAGTCCACTGGCACACTATACATAGCAGTGTGCGGACTCGGACTGCCTTGCGGCGTCTGTTACCCTTGGATTTTCTGTTATTTATTCAATAGGATTACTCTACGTCAAACTGCTTTGACATGGTGTTCTATGGTACACAGAAAGTGAATTACACCTAATCAAACTCTGCAGGTCTTACCATACACTGCTCATCACTCTGAACCCCAGCTTGGGGCGGTTCACACTAACTAAAAAATACTTTTAAATACAAATATAGGAAAGTAACTCACTCACCTTCCTCCATCAATCCTTTTATTTGTTCATCTCTCTCTTTCATTAATTCAGCTGTTTCATTTGAGTTTAGTCTAGTGGCCAACTCTTCTTTAGCACTTTTTACCTCCTTAAATATACAACATATTCAGTCAAAATAAGCTTATACATAAAAAGATTTAGTTTTAATACAAAATATGTATAACTGTTTTTGTTCAACTGTTGTTTGTTCAGATTTCTGATGAAGGGAATTGGGGCGAAGAGAAGGTGCATAAAAATAATCAGGAAGAAAACAAAAAAACAAAAAAAGCAATCCATTTGTATTCTCAGACACAATGTGTATTGTAATACAGAGTAATGATAAACAGCATCAGAAAACAAATCTCCTCTGGCAGTTTGTAGAGTAAAACATTCTTATTTACTAAAGTAAAAGATACTGGAAAACTGATTCTCCATTGTCAAGGAGAACTTCATGCAACATTATTTCAAGGTCAATCTGGCTTATAAGCTTTTCAAAACCTGTAAACTATGGCAAGTGCAACTTTTCATAGCAAGAGAGGACAAATCAAAAGAGCTGCTAAAAAGAGAAATCACAAGGAATATACACATGTGTAAAGGAGAGCATGAATATGGTTGTGAATACCCCAAGTGGCGAGGTAAAAGCTGGGTAGGCACAGATGAAAAATAGGTAACACAGTGTGTAATTTATCAATATATTGAAATCAAGTGTTTTGTAGAATTAACAATTACTGTAATGCAGGGAAAGCAGCAAACAGTCATCAATGTGGACTCTGGTGCTACTAAAGTCAGCATTGAAACGTTTTTTCTTAAATTCAGACTAAAAGTGGGGTAATAACAGTCAATAGATAAAGTATATGTTCCAGAATGCCAGTTTCCGCATTATATTGCCTGCAATCTGCACTACCAAGTAAAAGGGCTTTGTATAATCTCCAATTTAAAAAAAAATGGTCTTTGCTTTGTAGCTTCATGGGATGTTGTGGGTGCTCATAACGAAAAGGTGAACCCCTCTTTTGGATATAAATGAAAACCCATTTTTTAATCCCAATTAATTTTTGGGACTTTTTTGTTGGCTTTGGAATTTCAGATTTGAAATACTTTGTATTGAATAGATCACAAGCCACAGGTAACTTTTTTAGCATGAGAAAAATCAAGTTCGCTTTTTTTTTTACACTGCTAGAAGAAATATTGTTATGGCATATGTATGCTATGAATCATGCATTACATATACTATGAGGTTCTTGTGCAATTTAAATCAGATGTGAATTACCTTTTTAGCTAAATCTCTTTCTTTGCATGCTAAGTGAACCTTCTTTTCAGCTTCAGCAATTCGAAGTGTAAACTCTTCCTTTAGAGAGATGATGCTACTGCTTTCCTCCTTTACCCGAAACATTTCGCTAAAAAATAAATAAAAATTAAAAAAAATACTGAACACATGAATGTGTGAGCTGCATGAAATAAGAAAAGTGACCACCTGGCAGTGCAGTTAAGATGTTCAGAAAACAGATCAAGATTAGTGCTCCTGGAAAAATAGCAGATTATGCAGTGTTCCGTAACAGGTACTTAATAACAAAAAGAAACCTCAAATGGAAAATGAAAACACAGAAAAGTAACAATTTACTGAACTAAACTTACTCTTTAAGATTGTCATAGGCTTCTTCAAGTTGAGCCTTTTCTTTACTAACAATTAACAGCTGCGTTTCTCTCTTCTCCAGTTTCTCTGTGAGGTCCTTGATCACCTGCATTATGCAATCCAAACAATACAAACAATGAAGGATTTTAAAAAACACGCAGGCATAATACGTATATAAGAAGTCTTCTTAATCTGCAAGTTACCAAACAGAGGAACAGTCACTACAACATTTTGCAAACTAATTATTTGCCAAAACATGAACTGCAAAAACAAAACAAATAAATGACACTATGAAACTATAATGGTGCCAAAACAATAATCTGATCATCATTTGAGATCCAATATTTTCTGCTAGAATATTATTCATTACACAATTACCAATTAATTTCACACTTCGTATTTTCTACTTGTTCAGGCAATTCTCATTAACTTAGAAATGGCACTAGAACTGGAAAAAGCCAAGTGTCTCAACAGATGCACTACCAATCTTTGGTTGCTCTACCTATTGATGTGACAAGACACTGTATTTTGCGAACAGCAACACAGAGTGCTCTAATGGGAGCAGAGGATGTTCACTTCAAATGACAGCCAATGTAGTAGTCCTCGTCTAATGCCTACTAGGAGGAAGTGTCAATCTACAGAGTTCATCATAAAAATCAGCCGAGGTCATAGGGAGTCTAGCCATGTGTGAAGAAAGAAATTATATCTGATCAATATTATCGTAGCACTTGGATATAGATAGATATATATATATATATATATACATACACACCACAAACATATAATACAATTAAAAAGGTTGACTAGTTAATGCATTAACTCTTAAGGAGCAGCTACTGTTGCGTTCAGTGTGGCAAAATAAAAAAAAAGTAAGCATTAGCAAGGCTCTCAATATAATTCTTTTAACGGAGTGTGCAAAAGTAGTTCTTTCTATCATTCAATGGAAGTCTCCATTTTAGACTAGTCTATAACCACCACATTTTTTAGACTCCCATTGACTGAAGGTATGGGCTACTCTTGCACACTGAAAAACAAGAATTACATTGTGAGGCAGGATAAAGCTCAACTGGCTTAATTTTGCCAAACTATGGGAAAACCGTGTGTCAGCTGAGTTCAAATGGAAAAGTGTGGATTAGTAATGAATGAGTTTAGATACACATCCATGAAAAAAAGAATATCTAATAAAGACAACTGGAGACAATCACATGAATACCACCAACGTATACACTGGTAAAAGACTGAATTTGGGATATTTGGAAAAACAACTGACCTACATAATAACTACGATTTTTCAAAAGCCCGTAATAAGATTTCAATAACCTTCTCCATTCGTCTAAGACACTCAGAATGAGATTCTATTTTAGTTCAAAGCCTATACTAAAAATGCATAAGAAGTCGGTTGATTGAAATTCTTAACTTGGGCACACAAAACATTAGCAATATGGCGTAGTTTCTTTTCTGTAACTCCAGTTCTGTAGTAGGGGTATCTCTGTTATAGTCATAATCTAGTGAATAGTCCCACCCATGTGCGTGGACCCCGGAGCAATACAAATAATCTCTTAAGTTGTCAAATCATGCAGACCTGCATCCAAACTTAAGAGAGAATTTCAAAGACAGATAATGCAGCCTATATCCACAGGCTACACTGTCCAGTACTTCAACTAGAAAGAATTCCACCAGCAACCACCAACAGCACTGCCTGTCCAGCTTTTTCCATAGAGAAAGAAAGCTGCCTCTTCCAGCAAAAGCCTCTGGAACGATAGAGAGGAAGGAATGGACAGACAAGCCCCATAGGCTGCCATTATGTGGCTCAGAACAGGATACTGTGCCTTTAAGAAAACTTTCCAGAACTTTCCCAGTATCCCAGAATGCACAGCAGGTCCCTTTTACTTTCAGTTCTTTTTGAAGGCGTAGCACGCCAGACCTGTAGCATTCCTCACATGAATAATCATCTCTCCACCGGGGAGGAGGGCGGGCGCTTATGACTATAACAGAGATACCCCTACTACAGAACTGGAGTTACAGAAAAGAAACTACTCCTTCTGCAGTAGGGGATCTCTGTGTATAGTCATAATCTAGTGAATAGAATGGCAAGCCCATCCCCACACAAAAAAGGCGGTGGAGAAGATACAAGACGATACCACTACTGTGCGAACAGATTTCGCAGCGAAGCCTGCCCAACCTGAGCATCAGCCCTGGCATCCGAGTCCAGACAATAATGCGCAGCAAAGGTATGGACCGACTTCCAAGTGGCCGCCTTGCAGATTTCTGCAATCGGAACATTACGCAGCAAAGCAGTCGTGGCAGCTTTGCCCCTGGTGGAATGAGCCTTAGGTTTACCCCCTAAGGTCTTATTAGCCTTTTGATAACACAATTGTATGCAGGACACAATCCACCGATAGATGGACTGCTTAGAGGTCGCGAGACCGGTCTTGACTGATCCATAATTAATAAACAATTGGTCTGACCTACGAATATCCTTGGTCTTATCAAGATAAAATTTCAACACCCTCCGAACATCCAGGGAATGGAGAGACCTTTCCGCTGGCGAAGAGGGATTCTGAAAGAACGTAGGTAAAGTTATGGTCTGGTTGACATGAAAATCAGAGATAACCTTAGGAAGAAATTTAGGGTGAGTACGCATAACAACCTTAGCAGCATGAAATACAGTATAAGGTTCTTGACAACATAATGCCTGAAGTTCACTCACCCTGCGGGCCGATGTAATGGCCACTAGGAACGCCGCCTTCCAGGATAGGTGCTGCAACGAAGCCTTGTGAATGGGTTCAAAAGGCTCCTTCATCAGTCTGGACAGCACCACATTCAAGTCCCAGGAAGGCGAGGGAAGTCTGACAGGAGGAAACACTTTCTTCAAGCCTTCCAAAAAATCCTTGACCACAGGGATCTGAAAGAAGGAAGTCTGTGAAGGGCAGTAAGCAGTCAAAGCAGCCAGATGAACCTTAATGGAATGGAAATTAAGGCCGGACTGCGCCAAATGTAAAAGATATGGAAGGATGACATCTTCCTTACATGTCCTAGGGTCAAAGCTCTTGAACTTGCACCAGCTACAGAACCTCTTCCACTTGTAGGCATAGGACGTCCTAGTGGAAGGCCGTTTAGACTCCTTCAGTATGTCCATACAATCTTCTGGTAGATTCAAATGGCCATATTGCACTATCTCAGGAGCCATGCCGCCAAACTCAAAGACGAGAGGTTGGGGTGCACCATCAGCCCCCCGAACTTCGTGAGAAGGTCCGGCCTGCACGGCAGCCGTATGTGAGGAAGGAGAGACCGGTGAAGTAGGTCCGTGAACCACCACTGTCTGGGCCATTCCGGAGCAATCCGGATCATCCGCGCCCCTGACTGGGACAGTTTGATGAGCACCGCCGGAATCAGGGGAATGGGTGGAAAAGCGTACAGAAAGCTGTTCAACCAGTCGATCCATAGTGCATTCCCCAGCGTCCCCCGCTGGTAGTACCTGGATGCGAAGTCTCGGCATTTGCTGTTTTCGGCGGTGGCGAACAGATCTACGTCTGGAGTCCCCCACCTTGCGAAGACTTCTCCTAGTACTTCGTCGTTTATGACCCATTCGTGGTTTTCCTGAATCAGTCTGCTCAGTGCGTCCGCCTGAACATTCTGCACCCCTGGCAGATGCGTGGCCGTAATCGTCAGTCCTCGGGCCAGAAGCCAGTGCCAGACCGCCTGCGCCTCCTGCGACAGAGCGCGCGATCTCGATCCCCCCTGCTTGTTGAGGTAATACATAGTGGTTGTATTTTCCATCTGTATCAGCAGCGAGGTGGTCTGGAAGGACGGAAGGAAGGCCTTCAACGCCAGGAAGACAGCTCTGAGTTCCAGGAAATTGATGTGGTACATCGACTCCAACGGGGACCACTTTCCTTGAATCTGCAATTCCCCGGAATGCGCTCCCCAACCTTGGAGAGACGCATCCGTCACGATACTTGTCTCGGGGATGTCCTTGTGGAAGGAAACCCCCCTGAGGAGGTTCTCCTCCGAACACCACCACTTCAGAGACTGAAGAGCATGCAGAGACAGCTGTATCTTGTAGTCCCAAGAACCTGTCCTCTGATCCCACTGATCCTCCAAGCACTCCTGCAGTGGTCTCATGTGCAGCCGTGCGTGAGGAAGATACAGGAGGCCATCGATCCCAGCAGAGAAGACACCTTACTCACCGTCGTCGATGGAGCAGTCCTGAGGCCCTGAGCTTTCCGAAGGAGTGATAACGGTCTCTCCTCCGAAGGAGACACGCTTGCTGACCGCGTATCGATGGATGATCCCAAGTACTGTATGCACTGGACCGGAGTCGGGATCGATTTGGACATGTTGACGTGTAACCCCAACTTGTTCAAGAGAACGCACGTCCACCGGAAGTGTTCTTGCGCTTCTGAGAAGGATGAGGCCTTGATCAACCAATCGTCCAGGTACGGGTAGACAAACACCTTGTTCCTCCTCAGGTGTGCCGCCACCACCGCCATGCACTTCGAGAAGGTCCTGGGCGCAGACTTTAGCCCGAACGGCAGTACTGTGTATTGATAGTGATTGGCGCCGACTTGGAATCGCAGGAACTTCCTGTGCTTCCGTGCAATGAGCACATGGAAGTACGCATCCTGTAGATCTATGGCACAGAGCCAGTCTCCCCGTTGCAGCTGAGGGTAAATCTGGTGCAACGATAGCATGCGAAACTTATCTCTGCAAATCCATTTGTTTGCCTGTCGCAAATCCAGAATGGGCCTGAACTCGTTCTTGTCCTTCTTGCGAACGAGGAAGAACCGAGAGTACAGACCTCTTCCCCTTTGAGACAGAGGTACCTCTTCTACCGCCTTTTTTCTCAACAAGATGTCTGCCTCCGCCTGGAGCTCTCGCAGCTGAAACTGAGAGCTTACCGGCGGAATCGCTGGAGGCGGGCTGATAAACCGAAGACTGTATCCATTGCAAACAATATTCAGCACCCACTTGTCTTGAGTAATTTTTCTCCATTCTGCCGGAAAAAATTTAATGCTTCCCCCCACTGGAGTGGGTAACGGTTGCAGGGGAAGTAGTCGCTCAGGGTCGAGACCCGGCCGGGCCCTTGGTAGTAGTAGCGGCCTGCTGGCCTCCTCTACCCCTCTGGCGTTTCTGGAAGGGTTTCCGGAACTGCTGCTGTTGGTGCTGCTGCTGTCCCGAACCCTGCCCACGCCCTCTGCCCATGGACCCGAACCGTCTCTGGAACGGGCGCTTCTTCTTCTCGGCCTTCTCCAACCCGACAGCCGTCAGGATCTCCGCCTTCATGCGGGCCATCTCATCATCCGCATGTTTACCAAACAGGGTTTGGCTACTCTGTGCTGAGCCTCTGGCTTGAGCGACGTCAGGCGCAGCCACGAGTGACGCCTTTGGTGGACGCCATGACAGTAGGCGTGCGCCGCCAACAAGGAGACATCCGCTGCCGCACTGATGACCTGGTTCGAAACCAGCATACCCTCTCGCACCGTTTTAAGGAAGTCCTCCTTCCTGTCCCGAGGCAGCAAGTCCGCATACTGTTGGAGGGACTCCCACAGGGCCCGGTCGTAACGCCCCAACAGCGCCCCCGCACTCGCCGCCTTCATGGTGGTAGACGCGGTCCCACACACCTTCCTGCCCGCCGAGTCCAGCCAGCGGCTTTCCTTGTCGGGCGGAACCGTCGATGAAGGTGCGGTCGCATGCTGTTTCCACGCCGCCGGTACGATGACAGAGTCCGGCTTCGGGTCCATCCGTAAAAAAGCAGGGTCCGACTCCGGGGCCCGATACTTTTTCAACAGCCGTGAGGGGGCGGATTTCGTCACCGCGGGAGTGAGGAACAACTCCAACGCGGGCTCCACCAGTCCCGGCACTAGAGGTAGCAGGGGGCGAGACAGGTGTTTTTTGTGTAGAGTCTCAAATATCACGGACGTCGTGGGTGTCGGCACCGTCACAGTGATACCCAACTTGGCTGCCCCCCTCAGCAGCACCTCCTGGAAGGAGACTAGATCGTCCACAGGAGACACCCTACTCCCCGGTGAGTCCGACAGCGTCGGTGAGAAATCCCTGGCCGAGGACCGTGCGCGCGACCTGGACCTGTGCCTCCTATGGCGCCGTCCTGATGTTGACGACGACCGCCTATGGCTCCGCGACCTTCTCCTCTTGACGGAGCGGGAGCGCGACCTCCTCGGCTTCGGCCGGTCTAGCCGGGCCCGGCCACCGTGGATGTCGCGGCCTCGGCGTCCCCTGCGGTGGAGTCGGGTACCTGGGCAGGGAGACCGACCGCGGCGGAACTGCAGGCGGCCCCAACGGAGTGCGAGGTGGTATAGAACGAGGAGGGGGAGGTGGAGGTGGCGACGCAGGCGGTGGTGGCGGTGGTGGAGGTGGTGGTGGTGGTGGAGGAGGAGTCGTTGGTGGTGGTGGTGGAGGAGGTGGTGATGGCGTAGGGTTCCGAGGGGGTGTATACACCACGGAGTACACCGATCCCGGCGACTCCGTTCCCCTCTTACTCCTGGCGTCAGGGCTCCCCCTGCTCCGTCTCGAAGACGAGCCCCTCCTCGACGCCGACCGCCTCCTCGACGCCGACCGCCTCCTCGACGTCGATCTTCTCGACGTCGATCTCCTTGACGGCAGTCTTCTCGACGTCGATCGCCTCGACGTCGATCGCCTCGACGGTGACCGCCTGGACGGTGACCGCCGTCTCTTCGCCGACGGCGATCGGCGCTCTCCCCTCGACGGCGAGCGCCGACGCCGGGCTGACCTCGACGCCGATGGCTTGATGGCGACGGCGTCGTCGCAGAAGATGCCGATGTCATCGACGGCGGCCTGTTCAGCGCCTTCGACGTCGATGCCGCTTCTCCCCAGAGCCCTGGGGAGATGGCGAACAGACCGTAGTCATCCCTCTCGACGCCACCTTCGAAGCCCTCGACGTCGACGGGGAGAGGAGACGCTTGCTGGTCTTCCTGCCCCTGGGGAGCCCCCCAGAAGCCTCAGCATGGGCAGAATCAGCCCCTCCAGACCCACCACGTGCCTTCAGCCTTCTGTCCTCCAGGACCTGGAGCCTGATCTTCATCCTCTCTCTCAGGGTCCTGGCTGAAAAAGAGCGGCAGATCTCACACTCCTCAGGCACGTGGGACTGGGGAAGGCAGACGATGCACACCCTGTGTGGGTCTGACTTAGCCTTTTTCCTTTCACAAACAGGACACTTGTCGAACAAGCCAGGCATGCTGTCAACACCAGAAGGAAAGGAACTTTACTAACACTTTTAGATCACTTGAAAAGTAACAAATAACCCTTGAAAAGGGAGAGCTCAATGCTCCAGGGTCCTGCTAGCAGGAGCCGGAAAAAAGAACTGAAAGTAAAAGGGACCTGCTGTGCATTCTGGGATACTGGGAAAGTTCTGGAAAGTTTTCTTAAAGGCACAGTATCCTGTTCTGAGCCACATAATGGCAGCCTATGGGGCTTGTCTGTCCATTCCTTCCTCTCTATCATTCCAGAGGCTTTTGCTGGAAGAGGCAGGTTTCTTTCTCTATGGAAAAAGCTGGACAGGCAGTGCTGTTGGTGGTTGCTGGTGGAATTCTTTCTAGTTGAAGTACTGGACAGTGTAGCCTGTGGATATAGGCTGCATTATCGGTCTTTGAAATTCTCTCTTAAGTTTGGATGCAGGTCTGCATGATTTGACAACTTAAGAGATTATTTTTATTGCTCCGGGGTCCACGCACATGGGCGGGACTATTCACTAGATTATGACTATACACAGAGATCCCCTACTACAGAAGTAGTTGTTCATTTCTTCTCCGCCATACTTAAGATTAATATTAAGGTTTCCTGCGAGATCAATTTACTAAAGACACTTACAAGGGTTGCACTCTCTGCCCAATAAACGGCACCGGCTCCGATGAACAATTCACATAATTCATCCAAGAGAATGTAGAATCTCCTAGTTTAATGATCAGAGAATCTGGATCTCATTAAAGACACGGAGGCTAGCATTATGCAGAACCTTAGGCAGCACTTTAAAGCCTATCTCAAGCACAATTAAAATTCCAGAAACAGAAATCCACTATAGTCTATAAATACCAGAGTGCAGCAGCCATCTTCCTCTTTTTAGCTACTCCAAGGGAACTTCTTTGAACTTTAACCAAAATAAGGATTTTTTTAGGGAAAAAACACAGCATGACACCGAATGAATACTGCAATTTAAGTAAATCACAATACTAAAACTTATATGGCCAAAATAACTCAGAATCTTCAATACCAAGCCATAACCCTCCCTTTTTTAATCTACCTGGGAAGGGAGGGTGGGATAATGCTAGTCTCTGTGTCTTTAATGAAATCCAGATTCTCTGATCATTAAATTAGGAGAATCTACATTTCATGTCAAGACCGGAGGTTAGCATTATGCATGCTCAAAGCTGTGATGACACCACCACTGAAACATGTTCCGTGGGCTTTCGATAAGATTTTGCAAATACAACAGCATTAGACTAGTCGGTCGCCCTCAGAATCTCTTCAAAGTGACCTCCAGATGCAAATACCTTACTTGCCAATGGCCCTGTCATTGAATGTGCTCCAAACTTCAACATATCTACTCTCCTGATTCAAACCTGCACTATCTCACCCAACGTGCAATAGTCGCAGCACTCACTGGATAAAGTGGCTTCACATACGAAATTAATAATTGGTTCATTCCATCCTTTCTAAATTCGGCCATCCTACTCTCATATTCCTTTAAACATCGTACAACCAGGGCCAGACTGGCCGTGGCGGGCCCCGGGCGTTTTTGTTACCAGGGGTCGGCAATATCGTGTAACAAAATCGGCTGAAATCTGCCCTGGCTAACAGCTCGGCCGCACCCCCTCTCCCCTCAGGGGGGGATGTGGGGGGGGGGGGCGGCGGCCGAGCAGTTTACCAGGGCCGGTTTCGGTTCCCAGTCCTGCCCTGCGTACAACACATAATTTAGGATGGTCATCAAACCTAGGGTAAAATATTGACAATGGCACAGATCTTTGTTCTTTTTGAAATGTTAAATATCACCCCATCTGGGTTATAAAATCCGCTATTTACCTCTAATGCACAAACATCTGATACCCTCTGAAAGAAATTAGACATAAAAGTGTTGTAACCTTGCTACTCAACTGTCGGAAGGCTAAAAATGAACTAGAAGGCCTACTTTGTATCCTTTTTCAAATTAAATTAACGTTCCATAAGTAACTATATTTAGGTTTAGGAGGCCTCCGTAACTTGATCCTCTTCATCACTCTACAAACCATAACATGCCTTCATACGGAAAAACCCTCAATTGGGGCATGACCTGCTCCCACTGCCGACCTATAACAATTAATAGTCCATAAGAAAGACCCTTCTCAAACAAACTTGATAAATAATACTATGGGAGATACTTACACGGGATCCACATCTCTATTCAAGCACCAACCAACCCATTCCCTTTATACTCCAACATATCTCTTCCTTGTCTCAGGAGCCCATGATTCCTTGAACAGCTCCTGAGCCTGTTCCGAAAGACCTTCAAACTGCTTTCCTCCCCTGAAATCTTCCAAACAAGAAGTTTCAAGGAACTCTCTACAACTAACTGATGAACCTCTCCGCCTGGTCCTACCAACATTTCCTCGTACATACGAATCAAATAAGGTTCTTAAACACCAATTTCAACAAACCTGAAAACCAAGGTTGTGCTGTCCAAAAAACAGATAATAATCTGACATTTCTGCCTCCTCATTATTAACACCACCCTCGGTATCAATGAAAATAGAGGAAATGCATAACCCTCAAGATTCCCTCAAACCTGCTGAAAAGCATCTACTGCTTCCGCCAGTGGATCCGCTCGCCAACTGAAATACCGAAGCAATTGCAAAGTTAACCTTGAGGCAAACAGATCCACCTCTAAGGGACCCCAAACATTCCGAATTCTCCTGAAAATATTCACACCCAACTTCCAGTCGCTGTAATCTCAGAGATACCTTGAATTCCAATCTGCCAGTGCGTTGAACAGACCTGGAATATACTCCGCCTGTAAACCTATTTTCTGTTCCAGACAGAAACTCTAAATCTCCTTCACTACCCAGGTCAAATTCTTTGATTTGCTGCCACCGAAACGATTTATATAACACATTGTCCATTTTTAGAAAAACACTGCAATTCTTCAATTTTTTTTCAAAACTCTGCAAAGCAAAAAGACCTGACTTCATCTCTAAACCATTTATATGGCTCGGACTTTCCTTCAATAACAATGTGCCACCTGTCTCTTCCTGTTCCAAACAAGCACCCTAACCAGAAAGGCTTTCATCCGTTTCCAGAACAAAATCTGGACATATCCCCAAAATTGCTTTGCCATTGCATGCCTCTAAATTATGCAGCCACCAAACTAACTCTTTGTGTGCTTCTGCAGGAATATTCACCAGAACTCCATACCACAAGCCCCTCCTTAGACCTTCCGCCTTCAACCTCTGCAAATCTCTGTAATGAAGCAGTGCCAGAAAAACCACTTGAATTGAAGAGGAAAACAAACCTATTATCCTCACTAAAGCTCGCATGGAAATAAACTCCTTCAAAATCTGTTTCACCTCTGTCTTTATCTTTACAAACTTCCTGTCTGGCAAACACAAATCTGCTTGTGAAGTATTCACCCGGAATCCAAGAAACTCCAATTTCTGACAGGGTTCCAGGACTGACTCCTCCAAATCGATTAAAAATCCCATAGACTCCAGTAACTGTTGAACCATGGACAAATGATTCCTCAACTCCTCCCAATTCTGAGACATCAGTAAGAAATCATCGAAGTACATGATAATACGAACTACTCTCTCCTAGATGCAAGGCCACTGGTCTTAACACCTTTGTAAAACACCAAGGTGCCGACGCCAGAACAAACAGAACGCAAACAAACTGATAAAGATCTCCCATCCATCTGAATTGCAGAAAAAATGAGACTCTCCTCTGCTATTAGTATGGTAAAATACGCATCTTTCAGATCCAATTTTACCAACCAATAGTTTATCTCTAAAATATCTCTTAATAGATTGATACCCTTCATCTATCCATCTTGAAATGTCTGTAAACTAGGTACCAATTTAAACTTCTCACATTTATCACAGGGCGTCATCCTTTGTCCTCCTTTTTTTAATTAAAATGTTATTGAAAAGTAAAAAAGAAAATAGTTACAGTGGCACATTAACATCGCACAGTGTACAAAATCATGAGTTTCTACATAGCGTCCACACTTCATGTGACACAAGAATATAGCAACACTTCCAGTGGCATAATGGAAGCGCTGGCCAGGGGCCCACTGTACCCGCTCCTCAACCTGCGTAACAGTGGACATTAATAGCATTACATCACACAACGACCCACCGGGCAGGAGACAACCCATAATACCTTGCAGCCCTCCCACCAGATTATCAAGGTTAAGCAGGGCCACCACCTTCAGTCTCTCCCGTTTCCTTCTCAACTAGATACTGCTGGTAAAGACCCCAGAAACTCTTAGGACAGCTCTGGGGAGGTAATAAGTCATTATACAATTCATATTGTGTGCTACAATACACCATATCTTTGGACCAGTCTGCTACTGACAGCGCCGGTCCGCGCCCCCAGCGCATCGGGATCCTACACTTAGCAAGCAAGCAACAATCCAATGTCTATTAATCGGCGTAGCTCTTTCTGCCACTTCCCAGTGTATCCCAGTAAGGCCAGTAGCGGGTCCATTGATAGCGAAAGGCGCGTGATTTCACTCAGCGTTTGAAAGATCTGTTCCCAGTACTTCGCAATCTCTGGACATGACCAGGCAATATTCAAGAACCCAGCCGAACATTCCGCAGTGTCCCGCGGGCCATATCAAAACAACCTCTCCGGTGTATAATAAACTCTGTGAAGAAATTTAAAGTGGATAAGGCAATGCCTTCCGTTTAGGGAGACATGCTGTGTAACCTCACAGCAGTACCGGCAAGTAGTGTCATCAAGAGCCACCCCCAAATCAGTCTGCCATTCCAATCTAGCTTTAGTGAAGTGGTTTCTATAGTCCTGTGTTATGTCATAGATGATATAAACAATCTTTCTAGGGGAAGCGGAGCGCAGGAGGTGAGAGAGATGCTAATTCAGGCGGGTCCGACATATACTGGCTCAGTAGTTCACGAAGAGCATGTCTCACCCCGTGAAAGTGAATCCAAGCTAGTGGCGTATAGTCTTGCCTCTCGGTCTTAATTTCAGCCCAACGCGGGCTTTGCCCTCAGAGAACAGGTCGCCAATCTTGGCAATATCAATTGTCGCAAGAGCCTGCACCACCTCCCTTTTCCCACAGACCGGCAACCACTGATACCACTCTATCGGAGTCAGGGAGGGGGGGTATCGGGACCGTGCCCGCCTGCCTCTTCAATAAATTCTGCCAGGCGTGCACTACAGAGTTGACGGAGTCCAGAATACTAGTCCTCCTAGAGGGAGTCTGGACCAACAGTAGCAGGAGAGGAGAAGGTGTTGCTGCCACCTTTTCGATATGCAAGTGCAGGAGGCCCATTCCGTCATGAATCCAGTGGTAAGCATGTGAGCACTGTGCCACTCTGTAATACAACTCTTGATCTGGGGTCCCAAGGCCCACCATAGAGTAGGGCAATGTGAGTATATCCCACTTGACACGAGGATGCTTCCCTACCCAGGCCAATCTCACTAGAAGGGAACGGATTACCTTAAACATATGCCCAGGGAGCACCATCGGGATGTTTAAGAATAAGAATAATAATATGAGGAGTACCACCATTTTCATAAGGGATATGCGTCCCAATAAGAACAAGGGTAAGAGGATCCACCAATCCACATCCTCCTCTAACCTAGAGATCATCGCTTTGCCATAGTTTTCACTGAGAACCAACTCCAAGTCCGTATGGACCTGTATGCCCTGGGTCTGAAGTCCACTGGAGGGGGTAGTCTAATTTGATGGGCACCATAGCTGGAGACAAGGGGAAAATTGTCGATTTAGCCCAATTGATCTTTGAGTCCAGATAGTTCCCCATACTGCACCACCTTATCTAGAATGAGGGACAAATTAGAACCCGGATCGCTAACATACAGAAGCGTGTCGTCCACGTAGGTGGATACAATAAGGTTATATTTAGGGAAACAAAGCCCCCTGTGACCGTGGTATTCCCTTAGGGAGCATGCAAGATGATCTGCCCCTAAGGCGTATAGCAGTGGGGACAACAGGCAACCTTGCCGGGTGCCCCACGAAATTTTGATAGGGACCGTGACTGTGTCGCCAACTCGTACCCTAGCAAAAGGGGAGTTATATAGCACTGCCACTAGTTTAAGGAATACTTCTCCCACCCCCATGCGCCTCAGCACAGCATAAATAAAAGCCCACTCAACAGAATCAAAGCCTTTTCTACGTCCAGAAAGACCACAGCAGCTTTAATCTCAGGCTTGACATGCTGTATCGTACTGAACACAAGATTGTATGACTAGCTGCGCTCCGGTACAAATCCCGACTGCTTCGGCCCCACCAAAAGCGGCACCAGCAGGGCAAGCCTATTAGCTGATATTTTTGCAAAGAGCTTAGTATCAATGTTCAGGAGCAATAGCGGCCTGAAGGGCGAACATTCATTCGGGGGTTTACCCAGTTTTAATAATGTTACTATAAGAGCTTCTCTCACTGAGGGGGGCATCATCCCATCTTCCCCCATTACTTCAAAAAGAGTGATCAGGCGCAGGATGAGCAGCTCCTTAATTTCTTTATAAAATACCACAGTAAGGCCATCCTGTCCAGAAGCACTCCCGACTCGCATTGCTTTGAGTGCAACAAGCACCTCCCTAGGGTCTAACAGCTTGATTAGGTGTTCCCTTTGCTTGTTAGTCAGCCATGACATCCGAATATGTTGTAAATACTCTAGAATTATTGCCCCGCCAGCCTCTGCCCTAGAACAATAAAATTCTGAGTAATATTGGCAGAATCTATCTGCTATCTCCGTAGGTTCGCTCAAGAGCTCACCTCCGCAGCTCGCAGCTCCGTCACAATTCCGGTCTTCCTCCTATCGCGCAATAGAGTAGCTAGCACTGCCCCCTGTCTCTCTCCCTCTCCATATGTCCTAGCAACTGCATATTTCCCCATGTGTTTTACCTCGCTATCCGTGACCTCATGGTACCCCTCAAGAGCACTTTTCAAGTCTTCCGAAACATGGGCATCACTGCCAGCAAGAACAGGCAGCTCTAGGCCCGCCAATTGTTCCTCTAAAACCAACAATCATCTCCTTATTGATCGGAGGACCCCAGAAAGCTTAGACATGGCAACACCCCTGATAAAAACTTTAAAAGTCTCCCAGACCGTGGAAAACTGCCGGACTGAGACAATATTTGGTTCAAAAAAGCTCTCCATGGCCTCAGCCAACTTAGACTTTTAGACCCTATCCAGCATGGCGTATGGAGAGAACCTCCATGTGAAGGGAGCAGGTTTCTTCCTCAGACTCTCAATGTCCAACAATATTGGGGAGTGATCAGAAAATGAACGGGGAAGTATCGTGCAGGCGCGCACCTGTGGAAACAGGGATCTAGAGATAAACCAATAATCAATTCTTGTGTGTAGGTCATGCGGGCCAAATAATGGATGAACCCCGCTACTCCCGGAGATCGCTCCCTCCAGACATCCAGGAGATCCAGCGGAGAAGCAGCATCACATATAGTTCTGGCCGCGGCGGAGGGCCATCGCGTTGGCATCCGGGAGCAGTCCAGTGCCAGCTCCAAAGGAATATGCTACTTACCAGTATGCATCTGTTCTTGGCATGTAGAGCTGCAGATCTACACACTTGTGCATAGATCGCCATCTGGTGTTGGGCCCGGATGTTTGCAGTTTGTTTTTCCTCTTGGAAAGTCTTTGGAAGTCACGAGGTCGGTGACTCCTCCTTTGGATCGTATTGCGCATTGGGCTTCGGCTCCATCCTCAGATTGTTTTTCGCCAGCAGGGAAAGATGGAGCGTAGTAGTAACAGTGAAGATGCCCATGTGTGTGTTATCTAAATAAGATAAACTGGAATAGATAACGGTAGCCGGGGAGGCGGATGGGCGTGTGTAGATCTGCAGCTCTACATGCCAAGAACAGATGCATACTGGTAAGTAGCATATTCCGTTCGAAGCATATGAGCTGCAGATTACACACTTGTGCATAGATTATATAGCAGTACCCACCTTTAGCGGCGACCACCCGTATCTGTTGCAGTGGTTTGAAATAATGTTTTGAGTACAGCCTGGGCCACACTAGCTTGTTGCTTAGTTTGCACATCTACACAATAGTGTTTGGTGAAAGTGTGCGGTGTTGACCATGTAGCTGCTTTGCAGATATCATCTAATGGGATGTTCCCCAAGAATGCCATGGAAGCCCCTATTTTCCGTGTAGAATGGGCTTTCGGGGGAATGGATAGCGTTCGCTTTGCTTTATGGTAGCAGATTTGAATGCATTTTACAATCCACCTAGCTATCCCCGATTTTGAGATGGGGTTACCTTTGTGTGGTGGAGAGAAAGAAAAAAACAGTTGTTTGGTCTTACGGAAAGATTGTGTTCTCTGAATGTAGTAGAGTAAGGCTCGTTTCACATCCAGTGTATGAAGAGCCCTTTCTGCAACGGTCTGTGGTTGCGAGAAAAATACTGGTAGTTCTACTGTTTGGTTTAGGTGAAAGGGAGAAATGAATTTAGGGAGGAATTTTGGGTTGGTACGGAGAACAACTTTGTTATGGTGCATTTGGAGAAAGGGTTCTTGGATGGTAAGTGCTTGTATCTCACTGACCCTTCTAAGGGAAGTGATGGCTACAAGAAAAGCGGTTTTCCATGTTAGGAACTGTAGTTCGCATTTATGGAGAGGTTCGAAGGGAGGCCCCATTAGCCTTGTGAGAACGATATTTAAGTTCCACACAGGTGAGGGTGGCACACTGGGGGGAATTATTCTTTTAAGGCCTTCCATGAAGGCTTTAATGGCAGGTACTCTGAAGAGTGAGAGATGTTGCCTGTTTTGTAGGTAAGCTGCAATAGCTGCGAGGGGTAGTATAATGGACGTATAGGCTAGATTGGACCCTTGTAGGTGGAGTAAGTAGCCTATTATGTGTTGAATGGACACGTCCAGTGGATTGATGGTGTTGGTATGGCAATAAACCACAAAACGTTTCCACTTGGCGGCATAGCACGCTCTAGTGGTAGGTCTTCTAGCTTCTCTGATGACGTTTATACAGTCAGGGGGAAGATTTAGGTACCCGAATTCTAAGATTTCAGGAGCCAGATCGCATTGTTGAGCTGCGCTGGGTCCGGGTGTTTGATCTCTCCATGGTTCTGGGTTAAGAGGTGTGGAGAGAGGTGTCGTTTTTGGTGTGGCACTACAGATAGTTCCAGCAGCGTGGTATACCACGGTTGTCTGGCCCACGTTGGAGCTACTAGGATTAGTGTGAGGGAGTGTTGTTGTAGTTTGCGCACCACTAGTGGAATGAGTGGGAGAGGCGGAAAAGCGTACGCAAATTTGCCTGACCAGTTCATCCATATCGCATTTCCTTTGGACAATGGGTGTGGGTATCTGGCGGCGAAGCTTGGGCATTTGGCGTTTTCGTGGGTGGCGAAGAGGTCTATCTGTGGATGCCCCACATTTGAAAGTATGGGTGAAGAACTTGCGGGTGAAGCGCCCACTCGTGGATCTGTTGCGTCTGTCTGCTGAGCAGATCTGCCACTGTGTTTTGGACTCCTGGGACATGCTGAGCTAGGAGAAAGATTTTCTGGGGTATCGCCCATCTCCATATGCTCTGTGCTAGTTGAGAGAGCTGTGGAGAGTGTGTGCCGCCTTGTTTTTGGATATAATACATGGCTGTCATGTTGTCTGTTCGGATCAGGACTGCCTTGCCTGAAATTTGAGTTTGGAAAGATTTTAGGGCTAAGAAGATTGCTAGTAACTCCAGATGGTTGATATGGAGTAACTTTTGTTGAGGTGTCCACTTGCCCTGTGTGGTGAGATTTAAAAGATTAGCTCCCCAGCCGGAGAGCGATGCGTCCGTTGTCAGTACTATTTGAGGAACCGGGTCCAGGAACGGTCGACCTTTGGAAAGGTTTGTGGTGTTCAACCACTGCAGAGAGCGATGGGTGCGACCGTCTACCAACACCAGATCTGTTAATTGACCCTGGGCCTGGTTCCATTGGCGCGCTAAGCACTCTTGGAGAGGACGCATCTGGAGTCTTGCGTGAGGCACTATGAAAATGCAAGAGGCCATCATCCCTATTAGTTGCATATACACTCGAGCTGGAAGGGAGTGTTGTAGTGCGAATTTTGCGCGTAGAGCTTGAATGCTTGCAGTCCTGGCCGGATTGGGGTAGGCTAGTGCTCTTGAGGTGTCTATGGTGGCACCGAGGTATTGTTTTATGTGGGATGGTTGGAGATGGGACTTCTGGTGGTTTACTGTGAAGCCCAGCTGGTGGAGTAATTGAATGGTGGTAGATGTGTGTTGAACACACTGATTGTACGACCCGGCTTTTATTAGCCAGTCGTCTAAGTATGGGAAGACGTGGATGTGTTGTCTTCGTAAATGTGCTGCTACCACTGCTAGGCACTTGGTGAATACCCTTGGCGCTGTTGTGACTCCGAACGGGAGCACCTTGAATTGGAAGTGTTGTCCGTCCACAACAAATCTGAGGTACTTGCGGTGAGCTTTGTGCACCGGAATGTGAAAATACGCATCTTTTAGATCTAGGGTGGTCAAAAAGTCGTTTTGGGAGAGGAGCAGAAGTAACTGCTGAAGCGTTACCATATGAAAATGGTCGGAGTGTATGTACGTGTTTAGGGGCCGGAGATCTAGGATGGGCCGCAGAGTCTCGTCCCTTTTTGGTATGAGAAAATATAGGGAGTAGACTCCCATGTTTTGTTGGTTGGTAGGAACGGGTTCTATTGCCTGTTTTTGTAGGAGGGAGACTACCTCCTGCTTTAGGAGTATTAAATGTTCTTGTGACATTGGGCGCTGCCTGGGTGGAATGTTTGGGGGGGTAGATATTAGTTCTAGGCAGTAGCCTGATTGAATTATTTGTGTCACCCATTTGTCTGAGGTGATGGTAGCCCAGAGGGGAAGGAAATGTTGGAGTCTGCCCCCGACCGGAGTGGAATGGTCTGGGGGGAGTGGGGGAAAGTCATTGGGTAGGCGTTGTGGCAGAGTGGGCGATGTTTGTTTTGCCTCTGCCTTTATTATTGTTACCCCTATAGCCGCCTCTTTGATAACCCCTTGTGAAGGTGGACTGAGTGGGGGATTTGTACGAGGTGGACGCGGTATCGGAGGAGTAGCCTCTAGATGTACTGCGAAAGGAAGAGCGGCGAAAGGAGCGTCTAGGAGGGTGTGACTGTAAGGCTCCCATGGACTTCGCCGTATCTGTATCTCTCTTCATTTTTTCTAGGGCCTCATCTACCTTTGGGCCAAATAGATGTTCCTGGTCAAAGGGATGGTTAAGGATGGAAGCTTGTACCTCCGGTTTAAACCCTGATATTCTCAGCCAAGCATGGCGACGGAGGACGACGCTTGTATTGATGGCCCTGGAAGCTGTGTCTGCTGCATCTAAGGCACAGCGTATAGAGGTGTTTGTGATAGTCTTACCCTCTTGAACTAGTTTGTTGGCCCTAACTTTATATTTCTCAGGGAGGTGGCGCATTATGCTCTACAACTCGTCATAATGTGCCCTGTCATATCTGGCCAATAGGGCTTGTTGTATTGGCGATACGCCACATATTGGCTGCTTGTGACGCAGTGCGTTTCCCTGATGCATCCAGTAGCTTGACTCTTTGTCAGGTGGTGGTGCTTCGCCTGACGCCTGGGAATTTGCCCTTTTACGTGCAGTGGATACAACTAGAGAGTCTAGTGGCGCTGGCCCTCTGATGTAGGAGGGATCTGTAGGGGCAGCTTTGTATTTTTTCTCGATGCGCTGGTTAATGACCCTGGCTCTAACTGGGTCCTTAAAAACCTCTGGCGCACGCTTTACCACTCCTTTAAGCATAGGTAATATGGAGGTAGACCTATGTGTGGTGTCAAACGTGTCGAGGAGGAAATCTTCCTCCACGGGGTTGGTATGCAAGTCTACCCCGTGATAGTGTGCCGCCCTTTGTAGTAGGTGGTGGAACCCCAATGAGTCCTCTGGTGGAGATGGCCTGGAGGGGTAAAGGTCATCTTGTGGGACGTTGGGGATATCAGGTATATTGTAGTCGACCCATGGGTCTGGGGATCCTGTAGGATTGGGTCCCCTGCAGGTAGGTCCTGGGGGACATCCCCTATGTCATCATATGGGTCCCCGTGATCATCATCTTGTGGAGCAGGGGTGGGAGAACGATGAGGTTGGGGTGGAGAAGGCGGGGGTGGAGAAGGAGAAGGTGGAGGAGGTGGGGAAGGTATTCTGAACGGGGAGGTAGCAGAGTCCTTCCTTTTTGGAGGCGGAGGTGGAGCAGGATTCTCCAAATGTCTCTTTTTGGAAGAAAGTGTCAAATGTCCAGTTTTTGGATCCTTGGTGAGTGTTTTCTGCAAGGGATCCGGTGTAAATAAGTCCGGTGAGGCTGGTCTGTCCGTCGGCGCCGAAGGAATCAAGCCGTTGGCTTTTTAGGCTTTTCCGTGCCGGTTCTTTGTTTGGAACCTGGTTTGGGAACCTCCGGACGCTTGGTCGGCGCCAAGATGGATTTTGGCCTCGAAGTGTCGGTGCCGGTGGCCTTGTGTGCTTTGGTCGGCATAGAAGGTGCTGTCGGTGCCGAAGAGCTGGGTTTCGACCCAGAGTGCTTCGGTGCGGAGCTCGGTGTCGATCGGCTTCTTTTTCGGCGCCAAAGCGTGTTTATCGGTGCCGGGAGTAGGCTGGCTTGAGCCAGAGCCACCGGAAGGCTTGCTTGGCTTCTTCACCGGGCCTGAAGGTGGGGTGTTGGAAGCAGTGTCCTTGGTCTTGCCTAGGCCGGGAGGTGAAGGCGTGACGGAGCCTTTTTCGGTGCCGGCAGGGGTGGGGGGGGGGACCCTCTGCGCCGGGGTGATGTCCTCCACATCTGAGTCGTAGGCCTCGGAAGCGCTGACGAGGCCCTCTTCGGTGTACTGCTCTGGAGCGTCGATGCCTTCTCCGAAGATGTCGTCCGGAATCGTCGTCGAGGAGTGCGCCATAGTTCTTCTGGCTCTTCGGTCCCGAAAAGTCTTTTTGGACCGGAAGGACTTGCACGCCGGACAGTCTCGAGCCTCGTGTTCAGGGGAGAGGCAGAGATTGCATACCTCGTGGAGATCGGTATGGGGGAATTTGGACCCACATCGAAGCCACTTTTTAAATGGAGTCCTTTCCATTAGCCAGGACCGAAGCTTGGAGAGGCCCGAAGGCCGCCGTCGACGACTGGAACTGAAGGTCCGTGCCGATGAGAAGGCGCGTCGAGTGGGGGAGATCGCGATCGAAACAATACCGCGGTTTAAAGTTGAGGATTGCGCGTCGACCGTTGAACTGGAAGCTGTTCGGAACTGGAGCGCAAAGATCACATCCGAGCCCGATGGCGGAAAAAAACAATCCGAGGATGGAGCCGAAGCCCATGCTCAATTCGATCCAAAGGAGGAGTCACCGACCTCGTGACTTCCAAAGACTTTCCAAGAGGAAAAACAAACTGCAAACATCCGGGCCCAACACCAGATGGCGATCTATGCACAAGTGTGTAATCTGCAGCTCATATGCCTCGAACACACAATTTAAATCACCCCCCCACCACAGCTGCAGCAGAGAAGCCTCACACGCATGGGTTCAAGTAGATCGTGGTAAAACTGTGGATTGTCTTAGTTAGGTCAGTAAACGTTGATTATATGCAAATCAACTCCCCTCCAATAGCACCTCGAGATCACATAACCACAACCTGGGTCTGCCTCAAGTGCCTCTAGCCGGATCCCTGATCTCGGGTTGACCCAGGTGAGTACCCCCCTAGCATGTGTAGTGAACCCCGCTACATAGAAGAGGCTGTGAAATCGCTTGCGCGTGAGCATATTACTGCCTATGGGCAAATGGGTCTCCTGTAGTAAAGCGATATCAATCTCGTGTTGTGTGAGGTATGCGGCTAACTTATGCAATTTCCTAAAATCGTTGAGGCCCTCTAACATTCCAGGTTAGCAGATGGACTCGGTTACCACTACCCTGCGCCATAGCAAAGTACCCCTCTCAGATCTGCGCAGCCTGCATCTGTCTTGTGCCTCCACATCCCTCCCAGGAGGCCACCTTAATCCTGAATATCATATGTACTGTGCGCTCACTGTAAAAACAACAAGCATTTGCAATGCAATAGGTCTCGCATTTGCGAGAGTTTGAGCTGTTGGCATTGTAAACGACACTGCCTTATTTACGTGTTGGTTTTTAAAACATAAATAAAAAGCATTGCAATTTACAAATGGCAATAGCTAAAACTCTCGCAAATGCGAGACACATAGTAAAACCGTAACATCCTTCTAAAACAAGAATGAAACAGGAGAACTGTGAGAGTTTGTGTGCGGGGGTCGAAATGTGCATTGTCACTTGCAGGGGTTATAAATATAAGAATCGTGTGTGGAGGGGGCCGTGGTGTGGAACGCAATACTGCGCTTGAGGTTCAACCAAAGACCTCTGATTACCTGTGGCTCCGTTCTGGTTCCACGGTGGGCCCTTGACCGGGAGGAGTAGATGCTGCAGGGGTCCCACCTCCTGCGGGCTCGGAGGCTTGTCTACTACCCGGTGTATGGCGTGTGAGCTGCCGTTCATGTAGCGAACCCCCAGGGGAGGGGGCTTCTTCAGGGCCCCCTTGGAATCCTCCGACAGCTGCTGGATGACCCCCCACTGCTTCTCCCTGCCCTGTTTAACGCGCAGCAGGACTGGTCTCCCTTTATTCTCATCGCCGCCCCGGCGTTAGAAGCACGGACTTGACCCAGTTCGGCCTTGGAGAGTAAGCTTCGAAGTCCATGCACAAAACACTCGAAGGTGAGCAGGCTGCTGGGGGGGCGCCGCACGGTGCAGGCACTCCAGCACCCCGCGGGGCAGATCCAGAGTGTCGCCCCTGCCAGCGGGACTATCTCCGTGATGAGCACCGCGCCCCGCAGTCCGTCGTCCATGATATCGTAGAGCGTCCGCAGGCTCTGCAGGAAGGCGCAGGGTACCCCGTCCGCGCCCTCCAGCGGCACCAGGGGCACCAGACGACGGGGATCCGAGCTCAGAGCAGCAGCCATGGAGGCCCGGGCCAGGGGACGTGCCCCCTTCCGACCTCCCAGCCCTGGAGAGCAGGCGAGGAAGAGGAGGCGCTGCTACACGAAGCTCCAAGGAAGATGCACAACCTTCCACCCCTGGGCAACTTTCTTCCCACATGAAACTCTGTTTATCCTTTGAATTAGCCTACAAGATTGTTGCATCACTGGTTAGAAGCATACCTCCCACTGATTGGTTAGAGTCACAAGCCCCGTCGCCGTGATTGGTTAAAAGTCCTGCATTCACAAATTTGATTTTCGATTCCGAAGTGAGAATATACCTGCATGTCAAACAAGAAGGCAGAAGCAAGCGGCAGGGAAAGCGAGCCATATGGTTTCAATTATCACACTTGTGTCTGGGCACGATAATTGATACCATATGGCAGGAATGCGCGTAATAGACACCAATAGACCATGGGCGGAGCAATGCGCCCGCCTTTGGTCTATTGTGTGCTATCTTTAAAAAAATACGTAGGCAAAGGCCAATAGCAGGCCACAAAGTAAAAACACACGCACGAGCGTGTACAATTCCACGGTCCGTTTCGGAACCCCGGACAAAAGGACTCTCGCTGCGCGAGCAGTGCTTCGCACTGCATCGCTAGGCGCGAGACCTAAAAATGACAACATTTCCCCCCAAGTTAGTCCATTGTATACCATCATATAGGCCCCCCAACAAGGTAAAAGTGAGCCAACAGAGACTGATGATGGGGGCAATGTAACAGTATATGTCCCATCGCTGCTGATAGCAACATCAAACAGTCATTGCTGGTGCCCCCCAGCGGACCCCGGCCGCCAGGCTGCTACAGCCATCAACTAGGCACCACAGTCAGTAAAACATGTATAACATACCTGTAGGAGTGAACATAAGAGGGCAAGTGCACAAACATTTCAGTTTTACTCTTCCAGGTCGCCTCCAGTCGCCCCGGCCTGCTCCCCAGATGAGCTTGCGGGCATCAGGCTTGGTGTATTCTATGAGGGCCTTCTGGAGAGACTTAGGGTCTGTATATATTTTTGATTTACCGTTCATAATGACCCTGAGTCTGGCCGGATGCAGCATAGCGTACTCAAAGCCGTGCTCCCACAACCGACGCTTCAAAGGTGCAAACTGCCGTCTCGCCTCCTGCACCTTCATGGTAAAATCTGGGAAAAGTAAGAGCGATGATCCCTCAAACTGCAGGTCACGTAATTCCCTTGCTTGTTTCAGTGCAGAGGTTCTGTCACTGTTATTGAGCAGTTTAGCACTCACATGGCGAGGGGGAGCACCAGGCGGAGGCCTAGGACCCATGGAACCCTGGGCGCGCTCAACGACAAACATAGCGAGTCACCAAAGGCTGCTCAACAAAAATCTCCATGTTGCCCATAGCCTTAGTTTCAGGAAGGCCCATAATAGAATATATTACAGCGCCATGACCTGACCTCCAAATCCTCTGCCTTGTCCTGCAGGGCCGTGAGTAGCTTTCCCATCTGCTTCTGCGTGTTGTCTGTCTCCATTTGGGCGTCTTCTACCTCGGACACACGCCTCTCCGCCATGTCTAGGGGCTCCGCATGTTTGTCAATGCGCTCAGACATACAGTCTATTCGATAGGCTAGGGAGTCGATTTTCCCATCGATGGTGGACGAGCTGCAGTCAGTATTTGGCAGACATCCCCTTCAGTAGTGTCCCTCTGCTCAACAACTGTCATGCCTGCACCTCCCTCCCTGTGCCTCGATTTACGCTGCTCAAATTGCAGCTTAGACTGGGATTTGTCCACCTTGCCCATGGTCTCCCAAAGCCTGGCAAGCTCAGCAATGACCACCAGCACCCCCAGATCGCAATGATAAGCCCCCCCCTCCAGCCAGAAGGGTACAGGGCAGTACTCCACCCTCAGTGCGGCTTGTCACAGATACCAGCGATGACCCACAGCGAGTAAAGAGGCAGGGTAAGGCAAGGGTGCAGTAGTCCAAAGGAGAGCCGCCCTCCCAACGGTCAGGACAGCACCGCAAGTATTCTGGGCCTGTAGGGAGGGAGGGGCACCACGTGCGGATCTCCCAGCACACAGGGCTCAGCAAATTGCCCTACTCCACTCCACGGTCTATCGGAGCCATCACGCTCCCAATAGCAAGAAGGAGATAGCCCTCACCAGTATCTGGGTGTCGTGCAGGACTCCAAGTTGCAGTCCACGTCAGTCCCTGGGGCATCAATCTCCCAGTCGCTCCTTCTTCACCCCAACTCAGGGTGCAGGCGTGCTCGCCGAGTCCTCACAAGCAGCTCTCTGCGGTGACTCAGCAAAAACGTGCCAGGCTCCGCACTCTAGGCCCGTCTGCGCAGTCTTCAGCCCACACCAGGCTGCGCAGCACCGCCCCCGCCAGTCCCAGCCAGCCAAGTCAGGTGCACTCACTGCGTTCTGATGATCACTGGTCTCGGGCTCGGGCTCCAGGACTTACAGGCGCCGCGGGGAACACTGCGGTCTCGCGTCAGCTGCAGGCCACGCTGCGTTCACCTGCTAGACCTCCGACAGCCGAACCCCAATGCGGTCCGTCGACAGCACGGCCGGCAGCAATAAAGGCACCAGCAGGAAGCGCCCACCAAGCGCTTTAGGTGGCGGCAGGCATCGAGTGAGTAATCCACGGAAATACCAGGATGCCTTAAGGATAGTGTAGATGACTTACAGAGCTCATTCAAGCAGCGGCCATCTTGTAGCCAGGCAAGCTTCGCCCCCCCCTTTGTCCTTCTTCTTTAGCAGAAATAACGTTCTCACATAGCCCCCACGTTCTGTAACAGCTTCCTCTATTGCTCCTTTCCTCAACATACCTTGAACTCCCATGCTCATCAACTCTTGTTGTTCCTTTTGAAAATTCAACTCTCTTGGCTCTACCTCTACAACAGGCAATTCTCTGAACTCTAATGAATATCCCTGAACTGCCTGTAGGACCCATTGATCCTTTGTTAGATTTCTCCAGTTTTGGGGAGAAAAATCATATTCCCCCCCCCCCCCCCCCCCCACCCCCGTCATGGGGAAAAACAGAAAACATCCTCATACCTACCTTGATTCCCTTGGACGAAACAAGACCTTCCTCTGGGTTGGCGTCCTCGGACAATTCTTCCTCTAGGGGGATAAAACCTAGTGGCTGACTGGAACCCTCTAAAGGAATGCAGCCCAAACTATTAATACTGGGACCTTGTTTAAATTGGCCAAAGATACGTTCCCTTGCTGCGGCCCTGTCAAAAACACGTCCTCCCAAAAATTTCTTAAGGGAACTTTGAGCCTTATCCAGGCTACTGAAGATGGAAACGTATTTTCCCACTCCTTTTACTAGCCCATCACCAAATAAATATCCTTCGGATCCTGGCTAGGCTCCTTCCTAGCACATGACACCAATTTTGGACTGATGCACATGAGGACTGCTTTTCATCTTTCCACCATAATGGCCATGTTTGCATTCCCAAGGAAACGCACCGCTCTTTGAGACCAACCTCTTAGATGCTCTGTATCCACAAAGACTGAATTTGTTTTGGCCTCGTCAGCCATGTCCATAATTCTACCAAGTGGGCAAATAACATCCAGCAACTGATCCTGGCGCTCTTTAAATGCCATTTTGAATAAAAAACTAATCAGATCCAGATCTAGAACTGGGATCGCACAAGCTTTATTTTCTAATACTGGGTTGGAGCATTCTGCCTGCATCACAGACCTAGCTTCCTTCTCCAAAGGCTTTTTTATCAACAGTCTTATAACTTCGCCACATAAGCAAACGGCCACCAGTCGGCACTTCTCGGGTGCCCAATTAAATCTGGACTGAAAATATCAATACCCTGAGGGTCTTTAACCAATCCTTTCTCTTTTCTGTTCTTTTCCACCGTATCATAATCCAGATCCTAAACATCAGAATCCAAATTATATAAAACAAACTCATCAAAACTCTCAATATCATGGCTATATGAATTATCATCATCAGGACCGTACTGATTCTCATGTGTGTTGCTAAGGACACCCTCCTTAGTGCAGCACTGGGCACCCTCTTTGTGAGCCAAGACCACCTTTCTGCCAAGCCGCAAACCTATCCTCTTCGTTCTCAATGTTCTTCCTCTTCATTTTCCTTTTACCTGACATGCTTCTAGCCTGTTCACTCTCCTCTTCCTCCAACGACCAAAATTCCTCATCAGAAACATCTGCTCCTTCATTTTCCTTTTAAAAACTGATCCTAAAATTTCCTTAACGGATTATCTTACCTCTTCCTGCACCAATATCTTAACCAAATCACTATTGGTATCCATTTCCAAAGATTCACTCATTACTCCATTAAACACAGACTCTCTAACACCTCTTCCTTAAAATCTTTTTTTTTTTACCTTTTCCCTAATATCTTAATAAAACCTATATATCTCTCTCTTTTGTTTTATTGCACTCGCTATTATTTCTCAAAACGTGTCGAACAAAAATAAAATCGCACTGAAGCCTCCTCCTCGTAACTGACAGGATTGCTGGGATTTCGTCTCTAGGCAACCCTGTATTTTAAAATGGCCAAACGCAGGACAACGACGTCACCGCGTGGCAAACTCTCTATTCTTTTTAACACAGAGGCCCGCAAGACTTACTATTTACTGTGTTGCCGAGAAACTAGTCTCCTAGCAACTCAGATGCACAAAATGGCCGCACCTATTTCAATGACGGTACCTCGTACCCAACGCACAATGTCAGTGAACTATGGAGGCCTGCGAGGACCTGTCTCCAATGCGCCCTCGAGCACAGATCGGAGAAAGGTCATTAGCCTCTACGCTGCTAAGAATACAGCGCGAGGTACAAACAAACGTAAATATTTTTGAAAGATATGCTGCTGATGCCTTTCTTTTAAAAACGAAACTTGAGAATTAGAATTACTTTTTTTAAAAATCATATCATACATATGTCATATGTCCCATGCAAGCCCATTGCTGTTTCCCCATGTTAGCATGAGCCCATTGCTGACTGCCTTCTGCTTTGCGCACGTTAATATACGCACTTATTTTGCTTTGTGCCAAACTGTACTTTCAAACAGAACCTTCTGTTGTTTTCGCGTTCTGTTCTTTACTGGGATTTAGTCTGAACATGGTGGACAAGGTCAAACAACAATGTTATTCTGTTCTGGTCAGGCCCGAGCACCTAGACAAAACACACAAATGCAGCTGTTGTTTGGGAACACGTACTTTTGTCAAATAGGTATGCACAAACTGGTAACAGCTCACTTGGAGCGGGATCTTTTCTGGGAAGAGATCGTGACAGCACCCGAGATGTAAAACTTTGTCTGTGTATGCTAAGGTACAACGCCTGCTGCCAAAACCCAGAGATGTTCTGACATATAATCCCTTTAATTCTGTAGAAGTGGAGGGTTACGGTCCCCTGTCTTATATAATGACAGTTCCTTTTATGAATTAGGGACTACTTACTATGCTGACCGTATTTGTGTTGGGTATTTTCTTACTCATTGTGGCATGCATACAAGAGCACGATAATTAAAATAAACATTTTTAAAACTTTTCGCGTGTCTCAGTCAGATTTTATTGTGGACGAGGGTGAGAGCGAAAGGGTGTGTCCTGCAACCGCAATTCCAGAGGGTCAGAAGTGTTGTGTTCCGGGGGTGTCTAATCACTTGCTCCTCAGTGAGTGAGACACTTTAGCTAGTCGGCCCCGGGCTTATGGGTACGCAGGTGGTAGGATGGCTCAGTCCCTGCCTACTAAGGTTCTATGATCCCAAGCATAGTTCTGTGACGCTGCCAACATTTGGTCTGGTTCTTTTTCACGGGACCCCTGAGTAGCGCTTGTGCTTGTACACAATACCCTTGCACCGTTACCCAGAGACGTCGGTCGTGGGAGGGCTTTGCCTCCTCAGTTTGTAGAGATCATCTATTGCTGGAGGTTTTTCAAGCTTGGTTTTGACCTGTTTCAAGCAAGGTTTTGACCCGTTTTAGTGCTATCGTTTGAATCCATTTCTTTGGCTCAATGGCTCAACCAGTTGCGATTCCTACTCATTGCTGCCCAGCAGTTACTCAACATATGTTGCAGCATGAGGCTCCCTATGCGGTGTCTCCCGTGTTTTTGTAGTTGAGGCGGATCCTGCATACCGTTTCGAAGTGTTTTACTCCTGGGTTACGTTTCCCGCTTTGGATGTGAATGATAATTCTTTTAATGCTTACACTGCTGCCGCAGTTCTGGCATATTATCGCCCTTATGCAGTGGTTGAAGTTCCTCTTTCGGCCTGGGAGCATCAGATTTGGTTTAATGGCACCCTACCCCATCCTCTTCCTACAGTTCAAATAGGCCGCCTAGGTACTGACGGGACCACTTGGCCTGTGTTGGCGGGTTTTACTCAATACCCTAATTATCTTTATGCCAATTTGGTGGAAGTACGTTTGTTGTATGCTCCGGTGGTTCTCCTTTATAGACACCTAATCCAATTTGTTGTCAATGCCTTTCTCGCAGCTCTGCCTGGGGCCCCGCCACCTGTGCAGGCTGCGCACAGTGGGAGTCTTGTTATTAGTCCCGTTATTATTTCGATGATGGGCAAACGTCCTCAGAATCGTGAGGGCTTTCTGTTTTGGATTGCACAGAAAATTGATCAGCTTGATGCAGTTTTCCCACTCACTGGTCCTGTTGAGAAACATAGGATCCTTACTATACGCTTGCCTAGTGGTCTGATTCCCCCCCTGGCTGACTGCAACACCTGGGGGACAGTGTTTGCCTCAGTGTAAACACTTTGTTTTGGCACCCCCTTGATGAGCGTTCTCTCAAGCGTTCTCAAACAAGTACAGAGCGAACATGCGGCTGATCCTTTGGGGATGAAGGATCAGATGTACGTCGGATATTTAAATCCTTTTGGCCATGTGCAAATCCTATTTTGCGACTCGCAAACATTTGCGACTCACAAAATAGTGTTTTGCGACTCGCTATTAGGAAGTGGCGTTCCGTTCCTAATAGCGACCCCAAATGCCATGTATGACTGTTTTGCGACCGCAACAGTTGCAGTTTACCACCCTTCACAGATAGGTGGTAAACCACTCGCAAACGGAAAGGGGTCCCTAGGGGATCCCTTACCCTTTGTGACTGGCTCCAAAAATGATTTTTTTAGTTTTAAATCTTTTTATTGAGTTATCAACAAACAAGATGCAGTGAGACATGTGGCAGAGGTCGGAGGCTGAGAGCTGTCGTTTTGCTTCGCTGAGCATCAACATAACAGAAAATATGAACTTCCCCACCTCCCTCCCTATCCCCCCTTCCCTCTCCCTCCCGTCTCCTCCTCCGTTCCAGACGCCTGAGCAGCAAGGTGAAAAACAACTCAGTACTCAATAGCACATAGGGGTAATGTCTAGTTTTTGCTTTGACCCAGTTCGGGAAGGCGAAGCAGTCGCAGATATCTAGGACAGGACAGCTCTGAAATTCAGTGCACAACAGGGAGACAAAGGGGCACCACACATCAGCAAAGGATGCCCCATCCCCTTGAAGCGAGGAGGTGACACGCTCCATGCCCAGAACATACCACAAATGGTGCAGCCATCCTTGTATGTTTGTTATGTTGTCTGTGCCCCAGTGTGATAATATATTTTGTAATGCCGCCCCAAGAGCTATACCTATTTTCCTGCCTTTGCAAGACTTAAGGCGATCGGTAAGTCTGCCAGATACCCCCAGGACCACATACACAGGGAAACGTAGGAGCATAGTGTCAAAGTGGCTGTCGACCTCGTCCAGCACCTGTGTCCAGTAAATAGCAAGCGTAGGGCATTCCCATAACACGTGTAAGAGTGTGCCTTCAGAGTCACACCCCCTCCAACAAGTGGGAAAGCGATCAGGGTTGCTTTTGTGAAGTTGGGTGGGTGTAAGGTACCAGTATGTCATGATCTTAGTGGCCGTTTCAATGCTATTTATTTTAGGTGTTGAATGTCGGCCTCGATAATGAATATCCGTCCATTCTTTGGGGGCTCAGAGTCCGACCTAGCTCCGCCTCCCATCGTCTTTGGCCTACTGACTTGACCGACTGTTCAGGGGGGAGCAAGATGTGGTAGAGATCTGTGATTAATCACTTTGTGGATTGTTTGGAAAGCAGCCAGCACTCATACTTGGTAAGGGACCTCTCTGCTCCCGGGCGAATTTGGGTTTGCATGACCCAGCGTCGTATTTGCAAGTAATGGTAGCGCGCTACTTCAGGCATAAGGAAGTCAATCTTAAAATCCTCAAAGGAACGGGGGTCCTCTGCATCGAAAAAATGCCCTACAGACCGGTGTCCTGCTGCATCCTAATGGCTGATCGCGTCCCATTTAAGGCCCGGAGAGAAATCCTGGTTTTCTGTAATGGGAAATCCTGGTTTTCTGTAATGGGAGTGAGGGGAAAGTCCTCACACTACTGCGGGTGGCTGTCACGTCCCAGGCTGTCAGTGTGGCGCGGGCCACAGGAGAACCATATGGTCCCGGAGGTCTACTAGCCTTGCGAAGGAAGGGGATCTTCCAGAGAGCCTTCTTTGCGAGCGCTCGCTCCATGAAGAGCCAGCACCTCTCAGATTCCAGTTAAGCTCACTCTAAGAGAGTCCGCAGTGGTGTTGCTTTGTAATAGTGGTCAAAATCAGGGATGTCTAGCCCTCCTTCCTCATGAGGCCTGTAGCTCAAATCCCTGTTCATTCGCGGTCTCTTATTCGCCCACACAAATTAGACAAATTCAGACTGTAGTTGCTTTAAGACACCCGGAGGTGGCTCTACTGGGAGGGTTTGGAAGAGATATGTGATTTTGGAGAGTATGCTCATTTTGAGGGCCGCTATTCTACCCAGCCATGATAGGTTAATGGTGGCCACCTTTGGAGCTCCTGCCTTGTCCAACGCAATAGCCAAGAGTAATTGAGGGACTTTGTCTCACCTATAGATAGGGACAGCAGGATGCCCAGGTAGGGCATAACTTTTTGGTCCCATTGAATAGGGCATGCATGAGCCAGGGCTGTGATAGTGGTCTGCTTCAGTGAGAAACTCAACGCTTGGGACTTAGCTACATTGACTTTAAAGCCAGAAGCCGCTGTGAATTCCTCCATTTCGGCCTGGAATGCCGGGGCGGAGGTGTGAGGGGACTCTAGCATTGCAACCACATCATCAGCGTAAAGGCTAACGGTGTGACGCTCTCCTACAAAGAGGATTCCCTGAATTAGCTGGTTGTCCTGTATCCTCTGAGCTAGCGGCTCCATGTAGAGAGCGAACAGTAAGGGAGAGAGCAGGCAGCCCTGCCGCGTGCCCCTGGTGATATTAAAGCGTGCAGAGGTAAAACCATTCACTCTGACAGTAGCCGATGGGTGGCTGTAGCCACTGAAGACCCATGGCGAAAGCGGCGGCCAAACCCGAACTTCTCCAGGACCGTCTCCAAGAAGGGCCAGTGAACCCTATCAAATGCCTTCCCGGCGTATATTGATAGGAAGACACGTTCCTCAGACTGCCAGTGTGACTTGCCTAAGACATGTAGTAGCCGTCTGGTATTATCGCTGTACTGCCTGGCTGAAACACAGCCAGCCTGGTCCATTAAGCCCGGCGTCATGGGCCCTGGTCTAGTCGCGAGGATCCCTGTAAAGATCTTGAAGTCAATGTTCAAGAGAGATATCAGCCTATACGAGGCGCAATATCTATTGTCTTTTCCAGACTTGGGCAACACTGCCACTAATGCCAGAAGCATGGTAGGTGGCAGTTCCCCGGTGTAGTCAATGGAATTAAAAAGTCGTGTTAATATTGGGGCCACAAGGGGCCAAAAAGGTTTATAAAAAAGGGGGGTGAACCCGTCCGGGGGATTTAAGAAGTTTAAGTTGGGCTATAGCCGAGATTACTTCTTCAGGCCTAATGGGACTATCCAGGGTCCCTACCTGGTTTGCCATCAGCTTGGTGAGTATTACGTGCGGACAGTACAAAGAAGGGTTCTGGTTGGGCAGAGGCTGTGAGGAGTACAGAGTCCAGTAGAAATCTCGGAATATATTTGCTATGTCCTCGCCCGTGTATGCTCGACAACCTCGGCAGTCAGAATAAGTGGGACTGTCGCTGCTGGTCTCTGAGCGTGCAATTTATGGGCCAGTAAGGTGCCACATTTGTCCCCCCCAGTGTAAAATGCATGCTTCAGGCGCAGCGTATTCCGCCTTATCGAGGTCAAGACTGGCCAGTTGTGCCCTGGCCGCTTTTAATTTCCTCCAAATTCGAGGGGCTCCCATCTTTTTATGGATCCCTTCTAATTCTAGCACTTGTTCAGTAAGCTCATCCCTCTTTTCTTTACGGGCCTAATTGTCTGCAGCGGAGGTGGCTATGAGATCTCCCTGGGCTACTAACTTGAGCGTTTCCCAAAGGGAGAAAATGGAAGTGTCATGCGTGTGGTTTATAGCTAAAAAGTGTTCCAACGTTTTTGTGAGGCGTGTGACTACTTCAGGGCGATGTAGGAGTGTATCTCTAAGTTTCCATGAAAATGGCGGTCTGGTGATGGGGGGAAACAATAGGGTGGTGGTCAGGGCCGCATGGTCCGAAAGCGCTTGAGGTTCAATGACTGATGAGTGCGCTATTGGGAGGAGAGAGCGGGACATTAGGAAGTATTCAAGTCGTGCGTAAGTCCCCCTGGGAAGAGAGTAAAATGAATAGTCAAGCATGTGAGGGTGGAGGTGTCGCCACATATCCACTAAACCTAGATTGTGCAACCATCGGCGGTGGGTTTCAGAAAGAACCCCAGTTGACCCCTGCCTCTGTGAAGAGCACTCAAGCTGACCGTTGAACACGATATTCAAGTCAACCCCAAGGAAAATTTGTTGGTCAGGTGTGGAGGTCAAGTCACCTATTGTTTTGTGTAAAAAAGCCTCCGGACCCTAGTTAGGAGCGTATTCAGTGGCCAGTGTGAGGGTGGCCCTCCTATGATCACCGAGTGTGCCAGGAGCCACCCCTTAATCTCCATCACCTTGGTCCCTACCCTCCCAGAAAACATACGCACGACTAGGATGGCTACCCCGGCCCTTTTGGTGGGTGGGAAAGAGTAGTACTGGTGTGGAAAAGCCTTGGAACGCATTCTGTGGGTGTCGATGGGCTTCAAATGGGTCTCCTGTAGTAAGCAAATATGGGCCCCAGAGTTCTCCAGATAGGACAGGATAGCCCTACGTTTAATGGGATTGTTGAGCCCTTTCACGTTTAGTGTAAGAATCTTAACACTCATCTGCATTAAAGGGGGGTGGGGGACCATGCTCTGCAGGGATCTATGGGCCAGGTGAGCTGTAGACGTCGTAGAGTCAAGGTAGTCCAAGTGAGGCGTTGATAGCATGCATGGGTAGTCAAACTGCGTGCGCGCAGTAGAGATTAAGCGAGGGGGGAGGAGACCCCAACATTGTAAGTAACAAAACCCCATAAGAAACAAAAACATAAGAAGTATGAAAAATCAAAGTCCATGTCCAGAGCTTCCTGCTCTTAGAAAAAGAGAAAAGGGTACTCGAGGTCCGTAGCTCCCCGCTCCCACCAGAAGGCCAATGAAAAGTTATCAATGTCATCCGCTAGAGGCGAGGGTGCACCTTCAAAAAATCATGAAACTGGCAGGGGTCAACCTCATTCCAAAGATGCTCCCATGAGGGATGTCAGCACTGCCTGCCGCTCCTTAGCCATAGTGTACAGATCAGGGCGTGCCGTGGAGCTCGGAGGTTTAATGGTAGTCCATCCGTGGCCGCTTCGGCATCCGCGGGGCCGCAAGTTCTGGCATGATTGGTCCGGTGCCGGTTCCTCGACGCCCAGGAGTTTGTAGGCTACTTGTAGGAGAAGATCAGCCTAAATGGGTGCCCCCAGGAATATTTTATGCCAGAGTCCCGGAGGTGAAGCGTGATCGGCCGAACAGACTTGCGTTGAATCATTGTGGAGGCAGCCAAGTCCTGGAATACAGTGGGCGTCTGACCTTGATACGTGAAGTTGGGATTCCGTCGAGACTCGCGGAGGATCCTCTCCATTAGTTGGTAATCGTGGACACAGGTCAAGATGTCTGCTGGGGGTGCAGGGGCCACCCTGTGTGGGCCCACCTTGTGCGTGCGATCCAGCTTGACCGCAAACTCTGGGGATTCCCCTAGGATAGAGTGGAAAAGACCTGCCATGAGGGCCTCGATATCGCCATCACTTTCATCGTGCACCATACCTCGGATGCGGATGTTGTTCCGACGGGACCTGTTTTCTAAGTCCTCAGTATGGGCCTGTAGGTCCAGGTTCTGCTCCTGCAGCCGGAGGACTTCTTGTTGGAGGTTCTCCAGTTCATCTCTTCCAGCTTCATGCTCTTACAGTGTGGCGTACATCCCGCAGGTCTGCCTGGAGGTCGTGCTTCAAGGTGGCCAGATCGTCTCAGAGGGAGGAAAAGAGGGACTCCAAAAAGGAGCGACTGACCGCGGCCTCCGGGCCCTCATTCCCCTCAGTTGTGTCCACGCTACCCGGACTCGTCTGCCGTGCCAGCTGTTGGGTAGACTTGAGCAACAGCTCTTTCACAGATCTGTCCTTTCTGCCCTTGGGGGCAGCCATGACCTCCACACATGTAGGGCCCAGTGCCCGAGCGGGAGCGAAGAGCACAGGGGTCCGCTCGCTGGAAAGGCTGCGAGTAAACGGTAGGGAGTAGTGTCAGGCCGGGGTGGCCACAGCTGTACATCCTCTCGTGCAACTCCCTCACAGTCGCCCCACGTTCACAGCACAGTGGGAGCGCAGTACCTGCAAGGACCTGCTTCTAGGCCTTATATCCTCCGTGCAACAGAGATGGCATCAGTCTTGCAGCTGGGGCCTCCGAGGGTGCTCTCCTGCTGCAGGGGCTCCGCTGCTAACAAGGGGTTCAAACTGCAGCAACTGGAGTCTCAGGAGTTTTCATGGCCAGGGCGACGCATAGAGGGGGCCCGCTGCATCTCCGGATGAGATGTGTCTTCACATCAAAGAAACTATACGCTGAAGTCTGGCCGGGAAGCATGCACGGTCTCTGGGCTTTCCAGTCTAGCCCCAAGGTGGTGAAAGGGCCCCTTAAGAGGGGGAAGGACTAATTGTGATATGATGGGGCCCAACTGTCTTCCACCGCTGGGCTGATGGATTACGGACCCAGCTAGAGAGCCCTGCTGCATGCCCTCACCTCCGGGGCCTGGCAGATGACTAGGCTGGGTCTCGGGCCTCTAAGGTGTGGCCCGGCCCCGTGTGCACTTCTCATCGCCTACGCCAGCCGGAGCCACACCAGCCCCTAACAATTCAGGCGGGTTAACGTCCGTGAGCCCCTCTGCTGGCACTTGAAGGAGGAGGCTAGCGGATAGCTTGAGGGACACGGGGCGCCATGTGGGCTGTAAGCGCAGTAGCCATTCCCTCTCTAGGACCACTAAAAATATTTTTTCAAGGGCAGGCAGTGGTCCCAGGGACCACTATCTGTCCTTAAAAATGAAACGAAAACGTTTCATTTTTTTTTTTTAAATGCATCCAGTTTCCTTTAAGGAAAACGGGCTGCATTAAAAAAAAAAACCTGCTTTATTGAAAAGCAGTCCCAGACATGGAGGGCTGCTGAGCCCAGCAGGCCACCATACCTGGGAGGGCAAGCCATTCCCAATGGGGTCGCAAATTGCATCTGAATTGATTCTTTCTAATATTAAAGGTGAAGCAGCGTCCTTAATAACTTGGTAGTTAGACCTTTTAATCAGTCTCAATGTAAGCCCCCTCCTGAGGAGAGTGGTCTTGTCTTTTCTAAAAAGACATGGGACAAATCTAAGTAGCAACAGAAGCCTTGGTCTAAAGTTGGGTCACCACCACCAGACACTTCTGAACGTAGATATGATTTGGGTGATTGCTCTAAAATTAAAACTCCTGAGAGGTTTTAGATTCCTGATCCTTGTTCCTTTCAGGAATCGTCTGATCAACAGTATGACCGAGTAGGGCAGTAAGATCGCAGACAGGGAGAATCCTCGTAACTCAAGCGGGATCTGCAGTGCTCTTTTGAAGCTAACGTTAAGAGAGAGGAACCACCTCCATATAGAGCCCTGTTACAGAAAAAGACAGACAGTTGCCAGTTTGACAGCAAAGTATGTCCTAGACAGTGAGAACCCTCCTCCTGGACAGTAGTTGGGCATTGACTCGCCTCGACAGCGTGGAAGTTACCGTAGTGCGCCAGACACTCCGCCAGTTTCTGGAGGCAAAAGCAACTGACACCTTTGTAACTGTTGAAACAAAGGACATCCGCGTAGCTACTCCTGATAGACTGTACCAATTAAAACTTCATATTGAAGGTGACATTGGTCGCACCGTAAATGCTGTTTTTGGGGCAACTTGACGTCTTCTTATGACATTTTGTTGGCGGAGGTCGATTGGCTTCCCCTGTTTGTTCTTGCATGTCCTCGAGGCGAGGACATGGTTATACCTTTCTTTTCGCAATTCGTCCCCAATGAGACTTAGCATGCTTATGCTTTTGAGTGGATTCTTGCTTAGGCCCCAGCTTGGTACCGCAACCAGGCTGGTTGGGATAAGGACTCTTCTTCGCATGTTGTTCCCATATGTTCTACTCCCCAGCCGCAGTCTCAATATCAGATTAGGCATGACGCTAAAGCGTCCGTCAAAGAAATTCCAACTCAATTAGAATATCAGGGTGTGATTGAACCCTGTCTCTGTGATGAATAATCCTCTTTTTACTATCTTGAAGCCTGATGGTTCTTGTCGAATAGTTTTGGAATATAGACATTTGAATAGTCATTCTTGTACTTTTGCAGTTCAGAATACTTATAGTACAGCTTTAATTAACAATATCGGGAGCAAAGAGTTCAAAACTAAACTTGATATTTCTAATGGATTTTTCAGTCATAACCTGAACTGAGAGCCAGGATTTGACAGTGTTCAGCATCCTAGGCTCCCAGAGGCGATACGCGAGACTGCCCATGGGGTATAAAAATAGCCCTGGTGTTTTTGCACCATGTATAGTGCATCTTTTACATTATATTGATCCTGACGCTTTCTCTTATGTCGATGACATATGTCTTACTGATGATGATTTAAATCCCCATCTCGCTAGAGTGGATCCGATCATTACCCTATCGGTGCTCTGGGCTACAAATTCAATTTTGCTAAATCGCATATTGTGTTTCTGGATGTTCTTTTCCTTGGCTATGAAATAACTAATGACGGTCATTGGTTAGCTCCCCATTTCTTGGAGAAACATGCTCAATTGCAACCTCCATCTACCCTTAAAAAACTGCAGTCTCATCTAGGATTTCAAAAGATGGCAGAACTTACATTCCCGTCTATGCTCAGAGTATCGAAACCAATTTATGCCTTGATATTCCCATCCTCTTCTGCTTCTTCATGGCTTCCTGAACATACCGCAGTGTTAAGTGCTTTACAGCACGGAATTGCTTGCTACGCAGTGCTTGCAGAATAGGTTAAATAGTACCAAATTGGTCATCCAGATTTTGCCTTATGCAATCGACTTCACTTATGTGACATTTAATGGGGGTGACACTGTTCCAATTGCTTAGAAGTCACATCTGTCACTCTGTATACTACTAACAAGAAGTGGCTCTCACTTCAGGATGTGAGACCTTCGAATTGCAGGTGGCGAGAATGTCTAGTAAAATACAATCATTGTTAAACACAAATCTTCCCCTACATTTTGGAGAATTGATACATCAAATATTTAATGTGTTTGATACCATGGGCCTGGCACGCTTTTTTTAAAAACTTGTGGGCTCGGGCCTTGTGACATCATTTCAGACAATTTTTTGGAGGAATCCCAGCTTTTGTACATTCTATTTTTACCAGCGTATTCAGTGGGTTCCGCTGATGCTGGTCTTAATTTGTGGCATCAATGTGCTGATTCTTCTATTCCGCAATGGCTACTCCGTTTGTGGCCCTGTCCGGACAGGCATCGCTACAACTATACCGTGAGCAAATGCTGCAACTTTTTGGAGAGGTGCCTTTAGACGCTCCGGATGCTGATTTTTTGTCTAACCTTACGCTATGCTTAATTCACCTGTGTACAACCTGTGTTCTATTGCATCCGGTGACCCTTTCAATGGGGCCTGGAAGTCTGCCTGGCTACACCACCTCACACTGCCCTAAATTTCTAACTGTTGATGGAAAAATCCAGCACGGCATCAAAAATACAGGAGGTAGAGGCTAAAAGTCTGGGGAAACCACGCACAAGATGCCAAGTCTAACAGGGTGTCTAATCACTTGTTCCTCTGTGAGTGACTAGAAGGGCAAGTGAGACACTATAGCTAGTCGGTACCTGGCTCATAGGTACTCAGATGGTAGGATGACTCAGTCCCCGCCTACTAAGGTTCTATGATCCCAAGCATAGTTTTAAGACTCAGCAGAATCCCTACAACTCTAAAACAGCGTCAAAAATAGTAAAGCATAATTCCAACTGATACAAAATAATACCCATAAATTGGGAAAAAACTAATTACACTGCCAACAATACAAACACTGACTAATAACAATTAAAATTATAAATTATTAAACACAAAGACATCAATACAATAAGAAAGTGCTAGCAGATACTTAACTGATAGGAGCAGCAAATAATAGAGGAAGATGGCTTCTGCACTCTGGTTTATATAGACTATAGTGGAGTTCTAATTCTTGAATTCTTAGTGTGCTTGAGATATGCTTTAAATAGCTGCAGTTTGGAGTGGCAATAAAAGGTTATGCATAATGCTAGCCCCCGGTCTTGACATGAAATCCTGAGATATTAGGCTTCTAGTTATCAAAACCATAGCATTGTAGATTTGCTTACATAACAAGTTTTATTCATTTTTTATAAACAATACTTTAACATTCAACTGGTGGCAGTACAGAAATAAAGGTTTAAGTTTCTCAGATTTCAATATCTAAAGGCCTGAACATAACAGACAATGTAGCAATGATTGGTACCCTTATTATACGTTTGCCCGAAGAGGTGAACACAAGTGTACAACTTTTGCTACTCCTTTTGACAACCTCACGAAGCGTTGGCTTAATCCAACCAAGTAATACCATATAGACCTCTCTGGACTACGTGTGGATATGAATATAATCTGTCCCTGCTACCATAACTCTTCATTCTGATATTAATGGTTTATAACAGTATTAAAAGTAAATATACAAAGGTACCCATAATCACATTAGCAAACTCATTCCCCTCGGAATGGAAAAGGGTACATTTCCAATGTAAACACATAGGGACTGTCTACACAGAAGAATCAACACTGCTCTATCTCGAAAAGTGCAAAAAGAGTTTCAATTAACATGGAAGGGGGATTTCAAGCATCACATTTAAGACAAAGGGTACTGCACTCCGTCAAATATGTTAATCATGTATAAGGGATTGCTCCATCTGATGTGCACGAAACAGAAGACACTCCATAAACAAAAAAACAAAAGACCTACTCAGTTACAATCAGAGTTGTAAAAGGATTTAAAACCCAACACTGCAGCTAAGTTGAGGAGATCAGCGTATGGCCACAGCAAGTGCCTATTCCAACTCTATCTTAATCAGATAAAATACATTTAAAATATACTTACAATCAAACCTAGCAAAGTGCTATCAGAAATTCCTTGCTACTTTCAAATTGGTCTGAAGAGATTAAGGACAACTGGCACGCTGGCGCATTAATACCCCAAAACAGTTATTTGCTGGGACACAAAAACGAGAATAAATAAGGAAGTCAAGCTTCTGGCTTTACTAAAAACATTTATGTCCTGTTGGCAGATGATGATGATGTTGGAGACTCATGTCTCATAAGAGATAAAACCTCTAAACAAATTACACAACAGTTAGAAGTGGCAAGACTAACATACAGCCACTCTGAGGGCTGAGGCCTGTTGGCTAGCCTTGTCCAGTAAATAGGAGTGGAACATTTTGTTGTGGACAAATGTCGCTCTCTCTTAAAAATAAATAGAACATATATTAACACGTTTGACTAATTACTAAGTAAAAAAAAGGGAATAGATTATATGATTTTGAACCTGGAAACTTGTACCCACAAAATAAAAAGCAAAAACAATTTTTGTTGGACCTTTGCTACTTCATGCAGCAACAAACAAAACTTTCAGTGTATAGGAACGCTTTGCAATTAAACTAAAATGGAACCATCAACAAAATTATAGTTTTTCACCTGGCTCGGATGGCTGGTGAACTTTAAAATTGGTAGGGCGTAAGGGCAACCATGAGTTTGCCTGCGCCTTCAATCGCGGAAATGGAGCATTTCTGATTAAAGGTGGGTTTGGCGGTTCCTCAACCTTTTAATTTTTTGGAAAATAGTGTGGTAAAATGTTGAATTTTTCGCACCCATTGCCATTCTAAACATAATAATCTCCGGAGGGCGAGGAAGTGTCCGAAACACCCCATTTGTTTGTGTACATGAAAATAATTCTTCACATGAAAAAAAAAATTTCCACGAGAAGAAAATATGTGGCATTCTTTTTCAATGTAAGGGTGCAAATGGTTTTCTGCCCTGCCCAAAACCACACTCAAAGTTGGAGCTGAAGAAAGGCATATGCCAAGACATCACACCTCTCACGTTTGTGAATCATACAAAGAAAGAAATTAAAAATAATACAGCTAAACAAATCAACTAGTTTTATGTGAATTACCCACCCACTACTTAATTGGTTCTAAATGTGTTGTAACCGTTTGATCACAAAATGGTAACAAACACACACACACACACACACACGAAAAATATAATAACAGGTCAAGAAAGTGTGTGTTATGGTGACTATGCACACCCCAAAAACACCAGATATTAGGTGTTGTGCACTTAATTGCTGTATTTTATACACTGAAATATCAATGACCAACACACCCTTTCTCCTCATTGTGACTTGATCTTCTCTGTAATGACAAGTGTTTTAGGCCAATATGTTGGGAAAGCCACTTTTTAGCGGATGTTCTGAGATTGGGGTGTCCCTACTTTAAGATTTTGAAAGGGGATACCACCACAATCCCTCCAACTTGCCTGCTTATCAGACCGAGACAGAGAATACACATCCAGCATTGAAGCACTGCACTTCCAGACACTCCGTTGGGACAACCGCCTCAGGAGGGGTAGATTTGCTAATGATTGGCATTATTTAGCTAATCATCCGCTGTGCAGAATAATATCAACATCAATAGGGAGTATTGCCTGCCACACCTCAAGGGCCCATGGGTTGGCACACCGGTGACAAGTACCTGAGTGGTTTTGCAATATGCCACCGGATTATGCTTTAATGTAGTTTATGAAGAAGTTCAGCTTTGAGGAAGGTGAACTTGCCCCCTTTCTTTTAATGGAATGTTTATGCTCTGAAATGGGTGTTATCAGGGGTCGAGCACAAGGTTCTGGAGAACTGCTTTTCAGAATAATAAAAAATGTACAGCTGAGGGGGAGAAATCTGTAAACCTTGAAAGGGATAGAAATAACAGGTGATTTTCACCGAACTAACATGGTGGCGCGGAGTGGTCGCACTCAGAACTCAAGTAGGAGTCAGAGTCTTTCAAAGTGCTCCACGGCATACCGTGGAATGACCTCCCAGGTGCTCACTTCGCCTGCATTCTCGGCAGATGTGAAGACGATCCAGTATTGTTACGGACGTTCGTTCCATTGCTCTCCCCACCGGGAGACTATCTCGTCCTCCTTTGGGGAACCGAACACGCCACTGGACTGGCAGCCAATGTCCCCACCCTAAATCAGGCAGAGCCGCATTCATACGGCCCCCTGCATAGATGTATTCAATCTTCCTTACCGGGACACGTGCCCTTACCTTACCATGAAGCAACTGCCACGCAATATTATTGTGCCACCGGAACTGAGATGGTCCTACGCAGGTTACACTAGGCATTTTTAGCCTCAGGCACCAATTAAGTCCGGATGATCATGATCCACATATTTGTAAGTGGGATCGAAACGTCATCGACACACAGTACCATAACTTTCAGCAATGCTTTGCTTTTATCAATTTGATAGTATTGGTACTCAAATCAATTGTGGCCAAAATTGTTCATTGTATCTATGGTCACTACATTAATGTCTGAGCCTTTCAGTTGGTCCTTGTTTTTCCCACTCACTCCCTTATCCTTGTTTTTCTTTTGCGTTATATAACTGAATACTTGCATTTTTTTAATTCTGTAAATGCGCTGACATAGAATTTATTGTTCCTCTAAGTCTGCTATTTAGTCTTTAAATTGTACGAAGGGGCCACCTGTTCCTTGATTGATACCTGTAACCATGGTCCCTTGCATAAGTTTGGGTTCCCTTGTTCACGATAACCCAGTGTCCATGTGAGCCACAACGCTTTCCCAGCTTATCACAGAGTGAAGTGCTTTCAGCAACAACTGCTGATAGCATACCACCCGGTGAAAAGTTGGGAAAGGTACACCCTCGTTGATTAACCCACAGCCTCGAAAAGAACAGGGCTTAAGCTTAAAGCACCCGTGCTGTTTTCAATCAGCGAGGGTACTGTGCATCACAGGTGGGTGTGGCGCTATAGTATCACAGGACGCAAAGGCTCTGAGCTGACATTAGACAAGCCAGAAAAGAAGCAACAAGGGCACATGCACACAAGCACATGTATCTGTGAGAAAAGTTGTGACTCTGCTTGGCCCTCAGAGTGAGGGTCACATTGATGGCAATAGGCACACTGCCTATAGTAAAACTTAAAAAAGAAATGAGAGGCATGAAATAGAGGATGGTCCTTAGCCCTGACGCTCTTATTAATGAGCCGTTGCTGCCACCTAGGTAGCTGAATTGTCCCACCCACTAACAGAATACAGAACATTTGGCATAATTTGTAGAAGCGTATTAGTAACTTTTCAATAATACTAGGAAGTCAGAATTGTACCAATCTAGGTGAAGATTGTCCTCACCTTTCTATCAACCACATACTCCTAATCAACAGGACCATGCATCAAGATGGTTTTGCCACCACAAGAAGCTCTATAGGGTAAAGATGTTCTTTTTGCACAATGAAGAGTAAGTTGGAGATAACATTTAGAAGTTAACTAAATGAGAAAGAAGGAATCCCACATGATGGCATGGGTGATATACTCATTTGTGATCAAAACCACAAGCACAATCAAAAGAATGTATTAGAACAATAGATGCTTCAGAGCTGCTGTAAATCCCCAACCTGAAGCATAGTCATTTGAATTGTGACACTGCACAACTGAAGAGGAGATATCAGAGGAAAGCAAACAAAACCCTTGCCTTTTTTGCAAACCATGTTATTATCGACATGGGCAAGCAAGACACCAGAATTAGAATTCAATAAAGTGGGTTATTTCTTTGGAAGAGTGGGATTTATCTTGCATATGACATGTTCAGCAAAATCAGCGAGCATGTCCCATAAATCAGGAGCGTTATCAGGCGCATAGAATTTGAGGCACTCACCCTGGCGCATAGAGCCACCAGGGGTCAAGGCCCGGCTTACTTAGGAGCCAGACTTCAACATTACCATCATGACGGGCCCTGAGATCTAACCACAAGCAGCTCCTCACCATTCCTCGCTTCCGTAAGACGAGGACTGGAGGCAGAGCTTTCTCTGTCAGGACCGCAAAACTCTGGAATGCCTTGTCTCACTCTCTCAGCCTGACTGAATCTGAACCTGCTTTCCTTCGAGCCCTAAAAACCTGGCTCTTCAACTCCCCTAACTCCACTTACAGTGCACCCATGTCAGTTATATATAAAGTAGTGCAACACTGCGAAAAGAATCAATTCTCTAGATGTTGTATTAAGGTCCCTTGTTATGGTTTAAAAATGAAAATAAATCTTTTTACAAAAAATCCATTCTAGCACCACGCCTACACTAAATATTTAATGGAGTCAATAAAACATGAAAAAATATTGAACTGCTCCTTCCAAGACCACTGAAAAGATATATCCAAACATTAATGTTTCTGCATTTGGCTTTGAGATGGTAGCAAGTATGAACAGAGTATCATAGTAATTTTAATGAGTCTGTCTGATATTTAGAGATGGTCATGTGGTGGCCCATAGATGCCTGACAATTATGTGAGGAATACAAATAGATTTAAACAGATTGCGAGTCCAATCTCTTAACATCCTTCAGGTAATCTTTTGATTTAAAATATAGTATATAACTCCCAAAATATTCACAGTGAATAAAATTGATGAATGCAGTTTAATTAGTAAAGGTTTCAATACGTATGCCACTTACAGTAGGACTTATGAGAACTTAAAGATATACCTCTGTCACATGAGACACAAGTAAAGAATGGAGATTTACCAGATCAACTGAAACCTCCAAACAGAAAATAAAGGGTATACCAGGATTTACTGGAGTTAAAATGATTACATAACACGAGCAAACCCGTACGTTTAAAAAAACAGTGTTGAAATAAAACGGAGTAAAGGAGGCAAAAGGCACAGAATGTCCTTACTGTACCAAAAACATTGAAAAACAAGACAGCAAAGCCAGGATAAAAGGTCAAGGACCTGAAGGGAAAAAAAGCACTGAGCATATGAAGATTAAGAGCAACAGCTCAAAACAGAGCAGCAGCCATGAACCTTCCACTCAGAAGCCTCAGTGAAAGCTTCAATGTCACCACACAGAAGACAGGAGTGGAAGAAAGGAATATGTTAGTCACTGAGAAGAGTTTGAAAAGATTGCAGGAATAGTGAAAGGGTTTGGTATTGAAGATGGGCAAAAACAAGTAGCATGAGAAAAAGGAGAGTAAGGAAACAGAGACGATCACTTATTGCTTTTCAGAGTGTTCCCCCAAGAATGGCCCAAAAGCCAATCTTTACAATAATGAAGAATAAATGTACAAATACCCATAGTAGTATTTACTACAACTAAAAAGAAAAAATGTATTGCACATTTAGGTATATAAACGATTAAGGGTCAGTCATTAAGAGTTTTGTAGAGCTGGAGTACAACCAGACCTGTGGGATTTTAATCTTTCTACTTTGTTCACTGCTTTTTTACCCCAAGGTCTTGTTCTTTCCCATGTTTTTTGTCTTTTTTATTTCATGTTTGGTGCATAAAAGGCATTTTATGACTTGTGCTTCCTTTTCTCAGTTTTAACTCAAAGTTCCTTTTTTTTAATACAGTTTCGTTCATGTTAATTTCTCATGTGTTAACTGCAGCAAATCATGGTATACGCTATTCTGTTCGGAAGATTGTCATTTTATCTTGTAATGTGGTATTGTATAGCTTTGCTTTAGTTGGTATTCAAACATTTATAAATTAAGCTACATTCATTAGCTTCAAGTGAATATATAGTACAGTTATATACTAGATTGTAAACAAAAGACTATCTGATGGATAGTAGAGATTGGAGTAATAACTGTTTATGTCTTAGAGTAGAGAGAGGCATCTGAGAACCACACTATACCAGTCTACAATAGCAAACAGGCGAACCATGAATGATAATAATACTCAGTTACTTGCAGAGACCAATCCAGGCACAGAAGCAGAGGTTAAATAGTAAATAAAAAATACACTAATTTCAAAGAAAACTTTGTTAAATTTCTCAGAGTCATTTATTGTTTTCATGTAGTAGCAAATCACGAGACGAGAGTTTAAAACTGGGTACAAACAAACATTGCCAAAGTTTTCTAAATTCACACAACAATTCAATTAAAAAAGGTTTAGTAAATTACAGTTATCTGTTAAAGTCTTAGGTTTCCTACCTTATTTGTCAAGCATGCAGTACGTGAATTTAAGTTTTCATGTAAAAAGTGCCACATTTGGATGTCGGCTAGATAGGGGAAGGTGATCTTCCTTTTTTCCATTTAGAGGCATAAACCTGGAATTAGCGTGCATTCCAATAGTGCACCATTCCTCCACATCTCACTGTTAAAATTCTTCAAGTAATCTAGGGTTCTATCCATTGGTCAAACTGGAAGGCCAAGAGTGATAAACTAAATGTATGCTACTGGACTTGTAGTATAAACAGAGATAATAAATTTGGACTATAGGTTGGCTAGAGGCAGCGTAGTTAATGTTCTCAGGAAGCTGCTGAAAGGTTTAGGTTTATTTTTGCAGTTTGACATCCTACCTAGGCCATGAGCAAAAGCCCATTGTGTCAAGACTGGATTATAAAGTCTCAGTATGATAACATATGCTGAGAGATTCCATTCAGTAAGCATGCATAGTATAGTTTATGCTACACAATTGACCTCATGGCACAAATATATGCACATACCACACTATAGCGAGATGGAAGGCCTTTAAATTATTGGGCAAATAGCAAGATTTATTAGCTTTATCTGAATCATAGTAACGCTGGGCCAAAAGAGCTCCCGAGTAGGTTTCACAAATCATAGGGCTGCCAGCCCACTTTCTGTTTCTTCTAGATAGAAAAAAGATGCAGCAGTAAGGCACGATGTAGACTAGAGGGGCTGCACTGAAAAGCAGTTACTGAATGTGGAAGGGGCAAGCCATCAATGGTGGCACGCTTTGTGGATAATGGAAGTATTCTTCAATCTGACTGATTTGGAGACTAAGAACCAATGATGATATGAAACAGATGGACTCTATTCAGCTTCATCGAATTTCATTTTTTTTTACTTACTTATGAGACAGGCTGCTTGCAGAACATTCTGCTCTTTTGGGAGAAAATTACACCAAACAACAGAAATACATGAATAGAGGTTGATATCTAGGACACAAAGGCCAGTCAAAGATATAGCAAAGCTTGAGACTAATTAGCACCGCTACACTGGAAGATTCAAAAGGCACAATGGTCTTTTTCTTCCATTACCCGATAAGTATACACACTAACATAGATATGTGCTTGAAATGCTGCTTACTGAGAAAAAGTAAATATACTATCGACATGTTCATAAAGAGCATTTTCAGGAACATCATTACCTTCTGAGTGTCTTCATTTTCACAGGTGACAGAAATATCCTCTGTTTGAAATTCCTGTAGGTCCGCTACCAGTTCCCTGTTAACGCTTTCTTTTTCATTGGTTTCAATAGGTAAAACTAGCATGTCAGGCTGATCCATGTTCACTGGGGTTGCACTTCTTCCCATTTCCTCCATTTCTGCTTCTTCCACAACCTGGACCACCAGAGTTTCATTGAACTCTTCATCAGCTTTATTTTCGAATGAATCGCTTGAATCTGTTTTGGGTGCTGGTGGACTCACTGCAGCAGATATCAATGTACAGCCCTTCCCTGATAGTTCGTCATCTGAATTTATTTCACTTACACTACGGCTGTCCATGGACTGTACACTAAAGGAGTCTATCCTTTCAAAGGCATCAGAAGAGCAGCCACTCTCTGTAAGCTTCGGAAAGTCATCCAAATTACTATATTCAGTACAGGCAGATGCAGATAAAAGTTGAAAGGAAGTCTGCATTAGGTGCAGACTTGATTTTGAATCTGTTGCCTCTTGTCTTGAACTTGCTGAGCTCTCACTCATTGCACTGTCATGGTCCAACACTTCGATGTCACTGGTTGTGGATGTTCCTGAGGAGAACGTGCTAATTGGGGGTGAAGGGGTGTTACTTTGCCTATCTTCAGTTTTTGGCTCTTTTACAATGAGAACACTGTCTTTTGTCTCAGAAGGAAGGGATGCAGACGGCCTTTTAAGTGCACTTGCCAGGTCATCATCTCCTGGGCTATATTCCACATGAACATCTGTTTTTAATACTTCGGCACTTCGGGATGACAGGGGCACCTTATTTACATTTTCTTTGTGCTGATCATCAGGTTTAAACAAATCATGATTTGGTTCAATATTTTCATGAGGTTCATCAGAACTTATTATATGAGGTTGCACAGTTACAGAGGGCACTTCCTCTTTCAGAGTCTCTGTACTGAGCATTTCTGGCTGGTTAATAGCTTCGGGTTCCTGTAAGGTGTTTTTAACATCTTCCTTTGGGCGCTGGGATTTACTTGGGGGTTTAGAAACCACTGTACTACTTGCAATTGTCTGAACATCCACTGGTGTTAGAAAGGCACTGAAGAAATTTTCTGATTCATCTACCACGGTTCTACGGACAGGCTTGGTGATAGCTGTAGTGGACGATACCATCTGCGTCTCAGAATCTTCATTTGAATGAGTCCCCCAATTAGAAACATCCCAGGTCCCAATCGAAAGACTACTTCCTAAAGAAAGAAAAAACACTTAATGAAGAACAGAACACATACATTGTTTTTCAATAAAAATGGTCAAATTATAGAATCTCAATGGCAGCACCATGGAAGAGCATGCCATTGTTATGCACTTTTCTTTTAGAATGTCTGCCACATTATAAACTGATAAACACTGTCCATACACATGAACATGTCAGGTAAATTAGACACCAGAATTTCTCTATATACAATGTTCTGTTTTGAACAGTTTCAGTGAACATAATATATTGTTCCAATGCAGCCTTCAGAAATCACAATAACAACTAAAGCAGGGCCAGCATGATGCCTTTCTCAAGGCAGAACATGATAGATGTGGTCATCATTAGTAACCTTGATACAAACAGCCCATCATTCACCCTAACAGAACTATATTAGTGGGCATGTCAATGTGAGAAACAATCAAATAGTTTGGCATTCCATTGATATCGAATTTCTGTTTGTTCAGGAAGCACTAAATATCACAGCCATTTCAAGGGCATGATTTCTTCTTTTTGTTTCTAAAACTTTTTTTTCCATCTTTGTAATAGATTAACAAATAGAGGACAGTGGCAAAAAACAAATGACAGAATATAACACTGGTATTGTAATGAAACTATAACAGTTCATGGGGAGTGAGTCATACATGTGGCTCTATGTAACATAGTCGGCCAAGAATTCCATGCACAGTTATAGTCCTGTGGGAAGGCAAGGAGACAATCAGCCGGGAGGTATCAGTAAACTATAATAAACAGTCACAATAATTTCACGTACAGCAGCAAACTATGAAATGTTCCGACAAATTCCTCCAGAATCATTGTACTTATCAATTGGGCAGCCTCTTTCAGCCGGTGCAGCAGGTATGTGGCCAAATGCTTCTGGGCCTGGTGGCAGGGACGAGCTGCTCGACATAAAAATCAAGCGGCACATTACCATATAGTAGGTCAGTGAGTCAATGTTTAGATTTTGGTGCTTTTCGTCCACTACACCTGCAAGCCACCGATCATTTTGCTAATAAGAAGGTTAAGGCCACACATTTTCTATGAAGTACTGCTATATCCTCAATATATCCTATAAGGGCTATCAAGGGGACTGCTCAGACTTCTTCTATTATAGCAGACAATGCAGTGGTGACCTCCCTCCACTACAAATACACAATAGTGCAGTACCAAGTCAGATTAAGGAACCCCGTGGGGTACGACATCTTGCACAAAAACATATTGCCTGTGTGGTTGATGGGAACGCCAAGAGTTGCAACTTTGAACATTGAAGAGTAATCATTTCAATTACTCAGACTGTTCTCTAAACAGAATTTACCAAGTTGGTTAGCATGATCACAAAATAAAGAGGTAAGAAGTAAACTTAGAAAATACATCTGAAAACACATTATGGGACTTTACACAAGCCAGAGTTCAACCCAAACAGTAAACAAAATTATACAAGTAATCCTCAAAGCAAATCAAAAAGCAAAAAACATGAGTCTACATGGCGACTTGCAGATTTCGTACCAGAAAAAAATTAACTTCACTGGGGAAGTCGGAGGGGTTTATTTAATGTCAGCAAATCATTGTCATTGATACCTCCTTACAAAGGGAATATGCATATTTTTGTTGCAATGCTTAAAACTTCAATTTGCAAGAAAAGGAACACCAGTCTCAATGGTTTTTTGTATTTTTAACAATTTCTAAATGGGCAAAGATTACTTGCCTGTAATATGGAAATACAAGAATTGAACATTCTGTTTTATGCTGCTTACCATTCTACGAATACTCCTCTTATATCCCTGATAAAATAAAACCAAAACAATGTAGTGCCCCAGTGATAAAGGGGTGTCTATATTCAGAATGGTTATGTAGAAGGGCATGTAGTTCACAAATCCTTCCAAAAATAACTATAAAAACTTCAAATATAATTTACAAGGATTTGACAGTCTATTCAATATGTTGCAATTCCAAAACTGAACAAAGTAAGAATTGTAGTTATAAGGAGGAGGGAAATTCACATTTTATCCAGTCAACTAACATCAGTCACCCATAATAGCCATCAGATTTCTCTGCACATCTTTCTCTATGATCAGATGGTTCATTTGGTATTTGAGTGCATCACGTTACAGAGCGGACCTTAAATAATACAAGTGCCGTGTAGTTCCTACCAATCTGTAGAACTGGCATTGGTCGGACAACATAAACTAAGGGCCTGGTGTCAGGATTGATTCCGGACACCACCGCAAGATATGTTGGCCTATAGACCAGCAAGCTCACAGTGCCACGGTAAGCCCATCTAACCTACCAAGGAGCGAGGGGTTCTGGCAACCACTGAACATGACAGTCCTGACCCCTCAGGGATCGTGGAAACAATACAGTACCTTTCGCTCAGTCACTGGTGCTTACTTATTCTCTGAGAAATGTACATAAAATACACCGTGGGACGTTTTCAATAATATATATTGAACCAACGTTATTCTTGCATAAAATAAGTGTGCTGCAATGATTAGTAGACAGAAACAGATAAGCGCCATTACAAGCACCAACAGCGTAAATAGTAGATATAGTTCTATCATGGTTCTAAACAATAGTATATATGCAGGCATATAAACAAAGCAGTAATCTAGAGTACTCCTACTATGCGAAACATACTCCAAGTGTAATTCAAGTGTGTATAGGTGTAGGGCCAAGAATACGATCCAACCACATTACCTGATGGGATAGAGTGAAGGACCCCATCTTGGTCACTAACTTGACACCCTCACGATATGTCAGACCGCTGCGTGTTGATTTCTCAGCATGCAAGGACCTTCAGTGTCAGTGGAAGTACCTCCTCTACTAATCTATCGGAATGCTCATCTTTTATAATAGAAAGCAGCCTTGTGATGTACGCATAGATTAGTGATGTTGTGGATGTGCTCATTCAGTTCTTGAAGCAGAGGTGTGCTGAAGCTGTGTATCATGCGCTCATAGCAACACAGCAATAACAGTGCTGTCTCCTTTCCAAGGTGAACTGGGACATCCACTGCAGAGCAGATAGAATAAAATCAGTATTCCCACCACAAGTAGCAAGACCAGCGGGAGGCCTCAAAAAACGCTGCCCAACACGGAGTGTATGAAAGATGGAATGACTCCGAATATCATCCGAAAGGTGCTAACCAAGACAGAACCGATACATTTTAAAAAGTGAACTATTCCTTTCGTATTAGACAAGTTAAAGATACGATGGACCAACTCCCCAAAATGCAGCAGGAAGTTAGTGTGGAGTAGGGTCTGTATCTCAGACGAGGACCTTGCAACCCGGAGATCAAATGTCTCTTTGGCTCAAGTTAAGACCACTTCTGTAAAAGGATGGCTTGCAATTTGCTCAGGGAGTCAAATTTTATGTTGGAAGCATTTATTGAAGGCCATAGCGCTGCCTCCCTAACTGTGCAGGCAGGTGGAAACAGTACCTGTGTACAACAAGTGACTATGGAATAAACTGTCGCTAGATAAGCGATGCCCGGGTCTATTCCGCAGCAATCTTGATCATTCCGCATTAAATAGCTCCCATTTGAGAGCAGCCTGAACACAGGATGAATCACAGCAGCTGGGGAGCCTTCAGATAACAAGACAAGTTCGCCATTGAAGCATTGCATGCTCCATAGAGAGAAATGTCCTTGCAAACCAAAGAACCGCTTAATGCGTCTTCACAGTCGGGGCCACTAAGAAAAACTGCATCTATACCTGAACGGTAATGCCCAATACTCATGCACATATCCTTCCCCTAGGGCTTGATATCTGCCTACCTGTTGGTATTGGAGGCAATTTTGTAATTGAAAGTTTGTGACCGGTAGGGTGATGTAACCATGGAGTATCCAGTCAGTGGATGGTGTCTCAGCCACGATGAAAGGTAATTGGTCTAATTTTTCAATGTGCACCATGGTATATTTCGCTTCTCTACATGTCATTGTCATCCATCTTTCGATTAGATCGTATGCTGACAACAGATTTGTACTGTTGTTGTAACGCCATGGCATGTGGCCAGAACGTAACGTTTGTAATGTTCAGCTCAATATTAATATTGACTGTAATTGTGACTGTCCATGCTCTAATATTGACATATTGTGTTCCATTGTGTCAATTGAGGAAGACACTATGTTGCCCAGAGAATATATTCTGGATGATAAAGTGGTCATACCGTTGTGAACCAGAGCCAAAGCCTTTTTTAAATTAATCCAATCAATCTCATGCAATCTCTCAGCAGTTTCCTGTTGAGAAATCTTCCACAGCTCATTGTATATTCCGTACAAAAGGCGCTTTTGACATGGGTTCTGAGGAACCTAGTAAAAAAAAAAAACAAGATCTATGTCATCAGAAAGGAGGGACAAGTGTTGTTTCACCTGGGAGAGGGTTGAGGTCTTTAGACAATCTAGGCATAACTTCCCAACACTGCATGACATGACCACCCTTAAGTGTTCTATCTATACATATCTTTGATCAGGCCTATTGATCCAAAACCCTTTGGTGTTGCCCAGGACTCTAGATTGACACCAATTTGTTTCCACAGTCCAAACCAACCAACCAGTCGAATTGGGATCTGATGAATTGAAAGAACCATTCCATATCATGGTGTCTAGTGTATTCTCACTAAAGTATGTAAAGTGCTGCAAATTCTCGAAACGTGGGAATACGAGGTGCATTCAAACCTTTTGTTTTCGCCATACTTAGACAAGAAGTTTGTTGCACTGTCTTGTTCAGGAAAATCATTTGATTTGGTATGAGGCATGCTCTAAATAAGGCCTCTATGCCCTGAACCTGCCAATCTTTTGTCCCCCAGGTAGATTTTGTGTCTATTATGTCTTTTCAAAAGTCGAAACTCTGTATAGACCGTTGGAAAATAAAGGAGCAGAGTAGATCAGCTTGGTGTTTTTATTAGCATATTTTTCTTTGTAGGTGTAAGTGGGAGCCTGTAAAAGTACAAGGCTGAGTCTGATGTTTCAAAACATGAAACATAAGCAAACTTCTGTGCAAACGTCTTTGAATTACCTTTAGGTGGTGTTGGGCAGTGTTCCCACTGTGTGTAATTATAAAGAGTGCATGGGATACTGGCTTTATGTAAAAAATGGTGATCATACTGCTGGTAACAGAACAGGTCTCCAAAATTTCTTGTACAATCATAATTCATAATTTGAAATGCAGCAGATTGCTCTAAATCTGAAAGCAAATTTCGTACAGTTTCAATGTCCCAATCATCAGAGAAAGTACTAGAGGTGATAATGTCACTAAAGAAATTTTGAACAAATAAAGAATTTTCAAAAGTTCAGTAGGACCATATACATCATACAATACCCTATCCCATACAATTCCTTCAGGAACTGGAACAGCTGTAATGTTCACCAGGGACAAGTCTCTTCGTTCAGGGTGTGATGATGCATGTCATTTAATAACCAAGTTCACACCGTCCGGTCTAGTCTTGGCATCTCAGCAGGTTTTGTAGAACTGGTAGATGACTCGATCTGGGGCATGTTGACAAAGACATCGTCAATTTTCCGAACTGAAATTTCTGCATAATTTCATTGTCGTTCACAGCTTCTCTTTGGAAAGTGGAGTCTTCAGTCGTTATTAAAACTTCCATCTGAACTTCCTATACGGTAGCGAGAGAAGTGAGACAGCTACCCAGGAGCCCACGTGGAGTCTTCAGTCGTTATTAAAACTTCCATCTGAACTTCCTATACGGTAGCGAGAGAAGTGAGACAGCTACCCAGGAGCCCACGTGGCCTAATGTTGAAAATTGGCCACATAAGGTGGTTTGATCAGATCAATTAAGACAAGCCTTTGCCTTGACAGCCAGCAAGAGGTAGGAGTAGGACAGTTATGTTTACCTCGACAGCTAGGACAGGTACAGGCCCAAAGATGGCCCAAATTCTTTTTTGTCCACTATTTTCTCTCTGACCAGTTCCCCAATCTCCGGTACCCAGGCGGGTCTTGCTGTTACTGTTTTCATTTCCCCGGTGGCGGTGCGTTTTATTTGGACATTGTTTTGTAAAGCTCGTATTCTTTAAGGTACTGTGTAAACATCCAAACGATCATTGAGGTCAAATGGTTTTTCAGCCGCCACTGTGCTGACACTATGGAGGTCGGGTACCCACATCCCTACACCAAACAGGAGCTCACAAGGAGTTCGACCCCCCCAGGGATTTTCTTGGCATGTTGTTAAGTGCCCTCTGGACCCCATATAGATGATTGACCCAACTGCTGCCTGAGCCTAATAACCTTGCTGTTAAGGACATTTCTTCCTCTCGGCTACTGAATTTCCCTCAGGATGACAGGGAAAGGAGTTAAACAGCATGGTCACACCCAAACTTCCCATGGCTTCTCTGTAAGCCTGAGAGCTAAACGACAGGCCCGGATTGAAATATAGTGTGCCAATTGTGCATATCCAGATAAAGACTTGCAAATCCTTTCTAACAGTTTGAGCGTCAGCCGAGCACTGTGGCCAAACCTATAGGAACCTAGAGCATGAATCCACTATACTTGTAAGCCCCGTCAGAGTGCAAGGGGCTGCAGTGATCCAAATAGACACACATGAGAGGTTTGTCTAAGATCAATAAAGATGCCTGCAGTGGATGTGCTGCAGTGGACTCCTTCATCTGCTGGCAGATGTCACATTTGAGGACAAAGTCCCTGCTCTGTTTAGCTAGACCTGGCCACTAATAGCGCTGCTTTAGTAGTGAAACCGTAGCAGAGATCCCTGCGTGTGCTGAACCCAGACCCTCATGTGCAGCTAGTATTAATCCCAATCTGTGATCAGTGTTTGGTATTACTCTGTCCCCCACTTCTGGAATTGTAGCATATGGAATGTTTTGCACATCTAATTTGTAGGAGTACTTGGGTGGAAAGCCTTCTGGCTGGGCAGAGCTGTTGCGCGTGGTATTGACAGCTATCATAGTTGTTCCATCTATTCTCGTGCTAGATCGAGTTATTGCAGCAACTGCAGCAGTATGCACTGTTGCCTTGGTGGCCTCAGCCACCATTGAATTCCCTTCAATGGGAACGCCAACACGTTGATGACTCAATGAATGAATAACATGAGCCCGTGGCAGGCTTTCTTTCAGCTTTGCCACTTGTTCCCAGAGCATTTTGTGCTTCACTGAGCAACCTTTGGAATCCCTAAATCGATTCTGATCCCAATAATGTAAATATTCATTATAGGACTGAACACAATAAAATTAATCACACACTATGAGTGTGGGAAATTTGTGTTCGTATTTTGTAGTGCCAGTATCAGGGCTTTTAGTTCTTCCAGCTGCGCCGTACAGTCTCCTAGCGACTGTGTGTGTGTTTTTCCAGGAAGAAACTTTCCATCCTGCATGCGCCCTTTTACAATTGCGCATGCCGCTGAATATTGCTGTTTCGTTCCTACAGCCGGCTGGGCAGATCCATCGGTATAAACAATGCATTCATATTGATCTAGAGGCATTATTTCATTCGGTAGAGGATATTCGTATTCATACTGTAGGAATGCTTGTTTTTGTAATGTAGAATCAAATCTGTAATCTACATCTGTTGCAGTGAGAGAGTTAGCCCATTGAATCAATCGTGAATGCAGTGCTTTAGGATTCAGAATTCTTGCCTTCGTAACGGCCTCCAGGGTCGGTACCGGGGTTACGATAATTATGCATTTCCCCGGTGCTAGTGCTCTCTCTCTCTCACTACAGCAGTCTGTACTGCTGTGAGTATTTTTTTCTGTTGGTGCAAAACGCATTTTAGCGTTTGTGTACAAATATAATGTGTATGCAATAGGTACTGTAGTTGTACCCGGTTGGTCCAGCGACTATGCGGATCACCAGGTTAGTGAGTGTAAATGTTTGGAAGCGATCATGTCAGCTTGTACGTAACATAGGATATCAGTATGTTCCTGTGTCCAATGATGTACTGAAAAATCAGGTCTAATTAGGTTTTAGAAAGGTTTTTAAATCGTAGAAGGTTTCACCCTTTCTGCATAATCCAAAATGTATGTTCTGCCAAAATTCAAGAATCCTAAAATGGATTGCAGTCTTTTCAGTGTCGTCAGAGGTTGAAGCAGCACACATTTTTCGAAAGATTGTGCCGCCAGGCTTTTGCCTTCACTGTTATTCATTAGGGTGGAGCTGTGTGCATTCTGTACTGCAAATGTGTGCGTGAATACTTTTATATGTCTTTAATTAAGACTAGACAATATGAATTATCGTGTTTCATTACTGAAGCAAGGGATTGTTCATAGGAGAGGTGCAAGTCTCCATCACACCCTCGTAATTAAGTTGATCTAGAATCTCCCCGACTTATTTCTTTGCCTCATGTTTAATCGGGTATGGTCTCTGAGGTTGAGGAATTAATTTTAATGGGATTTCTTGATGAGGTGACTCCACATCCCACCCAACATGGTTGTGGTAAAATGCAGAAATTAACACTAACACCCACTCCTGCGTGTATGAATTTTTAACTGATTCGGGTACGAGGTCAGAAAAAGCAGGTAAAATCACTTCTTCTCCCATTGAGCAATCCATTACAAACTCAGGTGACCAATCCTTTTCAGCCAAAAGAATGACGTAACCATAGGTCAGATTCTCCCAAAAGAGACCCTTCACTTTCCTGGGTATGTCCCCCTCCATTTGGAGCGTTATTTCATATAAATGATGAGGGACACTTACCCTTGTATCAGGTGTTTCCACCATGATATGCTCACTCAGCTCTACTACCCACAGAAAGTCCATCAGGATCTGGCAAGCTATGGTAACTTCGGCCGCGCTGTCCAGCATCGTCACTGCCCATTCCCCGTTCAGAAGTAGAGTCCTCAGTAGCCTGGGCATTTCTAATTTTAATACTGGCTACTATCTTTTTAAATTGAGGTTTTGTAGTCTTTTCCTTCCTGTTTAATGATGTAGTCCAAAGTGCAATGTGTCTCCCTTTTTGGCTTGATTCACTCTTCCGATTTGTACTCTGACCGCCTGTCTCTCTCCAAACACTTTTTCGGATGTTTCCTGAAAGGAACGAGATGCACGTGTATCAGTATCCAGATAATTGTCAGGCTTTCTAATGTGGTCCTGGTTTTTGCAAATTATATCTCCGGTCAGTGTGTTCCTGTTGAGGAGACTCACCCCGTGACTGTGTTTTGTTTGATTTATTTTTTTGTTTATTATCCCATTTCTTCTTTGAAGAATTGGGTGCTTGCTTACAGTTATCTCTTTTAGAGCTACTCTTAACTATTGGTTTCCCATGTTTGGTTCCCAGATTATGTCTGCCTAGAGAGGCATATGTATTTTCGATAATCTTAGGTAATTCGCGCTCCTGCTGTGCGGGTGTAAATTCCCTCAGGCATTGGTGTACAGCCAACGATGCTGCCTCCCCTTTTATGTTGCTCAACATAATGGTAGATACCTGGGCAAAATTGCAATCAGTTTCCTTCCTAGATTTAAGGCAGGCTCTGCCCCGTACTCATTCTGAATCTGTTTCAGTACATCTGGTATGACTGCTATTGAAGGGATACCCTGTGTTCTGGTGTATTTGGCAGTGAAGACTGTACCCCAAGTGGCACAATCTTCTAACTGGGGAGCCATCCCCATCGGAAAGCAAATAGTCAGTATTCAATGTTTTTCCTGAGGGCCCGTATGGGGAAAGACTGCTTCAAGCTGTGCTGTTTTTTGTGCTGTCCATTACGGGAATTGCTCCCGGCTGATGGGAGCCTTTCCCATAATCGAATTCAATGTTTGCGGGCTAACACCTTTGGTAGCCATGCGTAGCTGAGTAGCCTGAGCAGCACCCACAGGTTGGACTGTCATGGTTCTCATTAACAAAAATTGCTCCCGCCCTCCATTCTACCTCTACCTCTCTCCCTTCCTCGGTCTCACATAGTACAGCATCTCTGCCAATGCCCAATTTGGATGATAGAACTTCGAAACAGCAAATGTAGAACTGAAAGTAGACAACACTGTTAGCAGCCAGGTAGTTGCTCTATATAGCAAGCTGCATGTCGCCTTCAAGCAATCACTGTGGTATTGGACTTTGTTACTCATCATACTCAGTGATATTGTTGATATTCAGTGAGAAGTGTTGAGCAATGGTTGGTGGTATTGTTTTCTAGGGAAGATTTGAGACTAGATGCCAAAAAAATATTTACACTAAATTGCTTACTACAGAGGTAACCAACATATTAAATACAAAGTAAGACTCTTGTAATAGAGTGTTTTACAAATTGCAGTACAAAAATAAGTTACCAAAAAAACTCTTGAATTCAGCCCGACATAATGCTCTATATTACAGCAATATTTATCATCATAGGGCAGCAACACTGTCAGAAAATGATTGCAATAAGGTTTCCTTTTCTGCCATGGTATGAGCCAATATGGCCATTTTATCTGTTTTGTGCCTAATGGCTTATTTGACACCTATGGGGGATAGGGGACAGTGTACCAGATTGGTATTCATACAGCTTGGCAAAGGGAAATGCAATGTGTGATCCTCCCAGGGAAGGCAGCCCCTTAAGCTACCTCTCCAGCAAAGGAAAGGACACCCAATGGATCTGCCTCATGCAACCCTAGTGGGTAACTAGGAAACAACCCAGCACCAATGCATCCTTACCTGACCAGCTAGACTAAAACTACCAAACATCTGTTCAGGATCTGGATGATACTATGCCTTCCCATTGCCACCATCATACTAGCAAAATGTATCACAAAATCATCTAGTTAAGTGGACAGACCTTACTGGAATTGGGCAACATGTGAACAGAACCAGAGTAGAGTAATTTTTTGTCTAAGCTTTAATTTCAGCAAAACACTGCCAGGTACTGCCTTAAAGTGTGGTAGTCACCTCCAGGCAGCAACCACCATTACCGCCAAGAGGGAGGCCATGTTATTTGACATACTATTAACCAAAGTGAAATCAACACATTTCAAACAAAGAGCTTCACACTTTAGTAGATTTTTGAAAATTACAACTTTTAGATTATGTTTTGCCCCCACATTCTGGGGCGCTTGAAGAAAGAAAAGTGTCAGGAGAACTGCTTTCTGTTCCAGGGGCTATGGATTGCTTTAAACATCAATCACTGTGCTCGGTTTACATCAACAAGTGCTGCAGCAAGGATACACAGGAAAACAAATGCAGTGAACATCTGCAAGAGGCAAGAACTGGGTAGGCAAGGATGTGTGATGTGGTTTGTTACTTCAATGCCTAGGGCCACTCTTTAAAACATCAACTGAAATACGTTGTCTCTACTGGTGCCAATATCCCAAATTAAAAAAATAAGTGTTGACCATAGAGTTGCATAACATCTACATTTCTCCTATGAACAGTTTCTCTTTACTGTTCCTCTGTACTGTTCTTCTAAAGTTAAATGTTTCAATAGGTTAAATGTGGCCCAATAGGGCTTAATCGATTTGGGTGGAACCATAAAATGATAAATACTTGGGAGATGCCAAGGGTTGTGTGCTTATTCATTGGTCTACATTTGTGCAGCCGACTTGAAAGCAGCCGCTCAAGTGACCTACCCTTTATCTCTCACCCTGTTTAAACTGGTTCAACTGAGTAACGTCACAGGGCAGGCTCCAATAAAACATGGTTTACATGCCCCAACCACCCCTTTATTTTAACATTCTAGTATCTCTCCTTTCTCATTGATTCCCGAATGCGTTTCCAGTGTGAAAGGTTATTGCCTCAATTATCCTGCTACCTCCAAATGTCAAAGATCTCCCCTTGGTTCCCTGTTCGGTTTCACTTCCATGCAATCAATGCTCCACACTCTTCTCCCCTATTATGGAAGTGTTTACCTTGATGTATCCCATATCTAGGGGTACAAATATACCATGATAAAACAGATCTCCGGGAGGGCAACGTGGGGAAGATTATACGGGGAACGAAAGCCAATTTCGAATTCTGGGGAACCCTCCCTCTTTCTGTGGCGGGCAGGACGTCTTTGCTAAAGATGGGGCCTCTTCAAAGACTCCTCTAGATCTCTGGGATTCTGCCAATATGGATCCCAGTGGATCGGTTCAAACAGCTCCGGACAATGGTGACTGAATTCCTGTGGGGGGCAGGAAGGAGGAGAGTGGCTTTGGTGACCTTAATAAGGCCCAAGATGGATAGGGGACTGGCGGTGCCAGACTTTGAATACTATTATATTGCAGCTCAACTGCAATGGCTAACGAAATGGGTGTCCAGCCAACTTCAGGGAACAGTACAGCAGGGTGATGGAATCCCCACTCCGGACCTCCTTCCCAGAACAGTGTTGAAACTACCTGTATCAGAGAGAGAAATTAATGCGGAAGAGCATGTGGCCCACAAATGTTGGGTCAGAAGGTCGCAAAGGGATAAAGTGAGATGCCCTTATACACCGGAGATACCATTAAAGTATTGTATGGCATTGCCTCATAGGGCAGACTGGAGGAGCCTAGGAACATGGGAGGAGGCTGGAGTGCTCACCATAGGGCAATTAATTGTATCAGGATGGCATGTTATTACCCTTTGAAGAATTTAATGAGTATAATGGGATGCCATGGGGTGACTTCGTGCCACATGCGCCCTTAACTGCAGCAATACATAAGCATTGGGGAGCTGGCCTTACTGAACCTGGATTAGATGAAGGTTGCCAATATGGGTAATGGCAGCGGGGACATTTAAGGCGGTCGCCTGTTTGTACAGAAGGCTGAGCCGTGCAATACTCCTTCCACTTAGTGAATTACAACAGAAATGGGAAGAGGGCTTAGGAGAACCCTTTGGGGAAAAAACATGGGGACAATTAACGGAAAGGGTAAGCGAGGTCACTAGGAATGCCCGATTTCAGCTGGTTAATTTTTACGTATTCCATCGGGCGTACCTTACCCCAGGGCACATTAATAAGTATTTTAACATAGCTACTGTCGCGTGTTCCCGCTGTGGCGAAGTAGGAGCGGAGTTCCTTCATATGTTCTGGAATTGCCCAGAAATAGAGAATTACTAGCGGGAGGTGACTGAAATTTTTTGCGGAAATTACCGAGAAAGAAGTTAATATATAACAGCAGGATATTGCTTACTACACAGATTTCCACATACTTCCAAGAACAAATTCACCAGCAAATTTCAGGATGTAGGCTTAGTATTAGCAAAGCGAGATATCACGAGTCACTGGAAAGCGAGGGGGGGTCCCAGCATAAGCAGGTGGAGAAGAGAATTTGAGCGTTGGGCAGGCTGTGAAGGAACGGTTTGCGTGCGGGACGCTAAGCTGAATGGGAGCGAGAAGACATTAGACGCAGCCAGGGCGTGGGAGGCTTTGATGCTGCAGTTCAAGCAGCTCAATGACATTTCAGAAGAGTGAGACCGAGGATAGCCGGGGGTGAATGAAGTGCTTAATAACCCAAGACACGCCTGGGGGGGGGGGGGGGGGGGTAGAGGAGGGTGGAAGTTACTGTTTGGAGGGTGGGAAAGGGGGTTGAATTATGTACTGTTTCACTTGTAGGCATGTGCTTAGCAAACACCTACTACTGAAGCTCCTGAGGATGTGGAGTCAGGATATGGACATTAACATAGTACTCTCAAATTGCATATGTATCAGATGTGTGCTTTAGCTGGCTTGCCAAGTTGAGCAACCGCCTGTATTGTATGATGCATTGTCTTTCAAATGACCAATAAAGTTTGCTTACAACAACAAAAATGGAAGTGTTTACCTTCTCCCCTATTAAGGATGTGTTTACTGTCCATTATCCTGCCTCCTACAGTTATAATACATTACCCACATCAATGTCCCATTTGGACTTGAGCGTCTTCCAATCATCATCAAAATATCTTTATTCGGATATTGAAACATCCAAGAAAAGAACAATGCATTTACACATTTCACAATACAATAATATGAGCAAATGATCTTAAAATAATTAAAATAAGTAATTTCTACAGGGTCTGTCCGGGGCCTTAATAACAGGATTACACGAGAACTAATAAAAAGGCTGAGAATTCATAGAATTTTAAAGTGCAGGGTGCTAATAGCTATAAAGTACGAGATACCAACACAGTGAAATTATTTAAAATGCATGATCATAGCCGGTTTAAAACAATACCTTATAAAATAAGCTATAACATATTAAAACATCATAAAACATCCCAAATACACTGTACCATACAATTCATAATTTACATACGTCCTCGGTAAGGTCTACTGTTGTGTGCAGAATATATATACAAGTTTTAAGAGGGAACTTTTAATCATAAAACCCAACCCTCTGTGCCCAACAAGCAAAGTTGCTTACACCTCACGTCTAGACTTCCTTAATTTTGCAGCTAGTCTTAAAAAGTTCACGGTGCAACACAAGGTAAGGGGTTCCGAGGAGAGTTTCAGGTATAAGAGTGCTACCCTGACTTGGGTAAATTTATTCACTCTTAGGATGGTTTTTAAGAAAACTGCCCGCGGGTATTCATATAATAGACAAAAGAATACAAAATGGAGGGTATCCTGCGGAGATCCCAGATCGCAGCCCCATGGACCCTTTGATCCAATATCTCTTGTGAACCCTGCGGGGACAGCTAAGATGTGATGTAAAAGATCCAGTCTGAATCTGGTCATTAAAAATCTATCATTTTTATTATATATCTGCGCCAGGTAAGGTTCTAAACCTGCAACAGATTTCGTTAATATGTGTGATCGCACTGACCCTTTCAGTATTTCACTGTCTTCCCGGGCGCAGGCTAGACGCCTGAGGTATTCTGCTTTTATAACTACTTTTAACTGGGGCGTCAGGGACGTGGGCTCATCAAAACAACTAGCAAAGCCCAGCCACTTCAACGTATCCTTCACATATTTAAGCCACGGTATCCTATGTCCTTTGTCCCTATTAATACAATCTTTGATTATTTTTCTACTTAGACTAGCCTCAGGGTTGGTCCAAATTTTAATCCAACACATTATTGGTTTAATGCTTAGTCTATCAGTAATGTAAGGGAACCCTAGCTCCTCGTGAACAATGTGGGCCGGGATACTTTGAGGGACTTGCAGAATCCTTCTAAGAAACTTGTTTTCCTCCAGTTGTATCATGGAAGTGTTTCTGAATCCCCAAACCTCACTCCCGTACATAATTTTGGAGCAACAGATTGAGTTATATAAATTCAATATTTCATTCAGTGACCAGCGGCCTAATCTCGTAGCTCGATTCATAATTGAGCCCATTGTACTCGACTGTTGTTTAAATTTTTCTGAGATTAGTGTGTTAAAATTGAGGTGTTTGTCGAAAATTATCCCTAGATAATTAAAAACCTCGACCTTCTCTAATTTGTGACCCCCAATTTTAAAAATAAAATTCCTCGTTGGTCTTTTTCCTGCTTCCATGACGTATGATTTTGTTAAATTGGGAGATAGGTCTAAATTTGCAATAAACCCACAGAAGCCATCAATAAGAGACTGCAGTCCCCTCCCTGTGCGTGACAGGAGTACTGCGTCGTCCGCGTATAAGAGGACAGGTATGCTTCTATTGGCCACTCTAGGACAATCTACCCCCAGCTCTCCAAGTGCTTTGTCCAAACCATTTATATATAGCGTAAATAAAAAGGGCGCCAGGATGCAACCTTGTCTCACACCCCTAGTACATGAGAAATGGTCAGTAAGATTCCCCTCATTACTGTATCTGACCTGGGCTGTTGTGTTCATATGTAATGTTTTTAAGATGAATATCAAACCTGAATCGACCCCTAACAGCTCTAAAATCTCCCACAACTTTTCCCGGTTAACCCGGTCAAAAGCTGCTGTCAGGTCCATGAAGGCTAGAAAGACTGTCCCCTCGCCTGCCACGGTGTACTTTGCCACCAGGTTGTATAGGTTAAGGCATTGGTCCGAGGTGGAACGGCCCATTCTAAAACCGTACTGGGTATCGGTAATGATTTCATTTTCCTCTGCCCAGTCCATTAGGCGGTTTAGGATTACCTTCCCTAGAACCTTTGCTGACACGTCAATTAGTGAGATCGGGCGATAACATTGAGGGTCGCACTTGTTGCCCTTTTTAAATAGGGGAACAATGCTAGCAGTTGACCAAGACCTGGGCATTCCCATTTCAACTGCCGTGTTAAAAACTCTCGTGAGTATAGGTGCACACAGGTTGACCTGGGACAAAAATAAGTCGGGGGGGATCCCATCCGGTCCTGGGGCCTTATTCCGTGTCAGGGCGTGTATTCCATCTTTAATCTCACCCACTGTAAACTGCGACCAAGAGCTTGGTAAAATGCCCACATCTGTAGTTTGTCGAGCAGTGGGGCTGCCATGATTATACAGATTTTTAAAATGAGACCCATGCTTTAGGCAGGACATTGCAAGCCACCTTCTCGTTGTTCGGTGCCTGGAAACTGGGGTCATTAATCACCTTCCAAAATCTTGACATATCTCTCTTCTCAGCTGCCTCCCTCAAATTCTCCCAGGCCTCGTAGTGGATAGTGTATTTCCTCTTTTTTATGGCCAGTTTGTATTGAGCTCTGCATTCCACTATCCTACTCCTATCCTTAGGTACTGTTTTGAGTGCCCGTTTCAATTCTTTTTGGGCTCTGGAGCATGCTTTGTCGAACCATTTTGGTGAAAGATTAGGCATAGGCGATGATTTGGCCCTCAGTAACCTGTCAATGTCCCTTGCCATACTTTCAAAAGCACTTATCAGTTCTTTAACCTCGACTTCCTGGTTTAAGCACTTCCATATCCCACTTTCTGAGGATGCAATGAGTTTTTTATAAAATGCTTCCCCATCTATGTTGGTCCAACGTATACGCCTGCCCAGGTCAATTGCTTCCAGTGTTCCCCTCGTCATCCTAATCCTTGACTGCGTAGGTAAATCCAAATCCCTCAGGGACAACACCAAAGGGTTATGATCACTAAAAATACTGATTTCTATACTAAAATCTATGATCTTACATTTAAAACAATGTGAAACAAAGATAAAATCAATAATTGTATCCCTGCCCCTGCCTTTAAAAGAGGGATTAATGGTATTAAAGTTCCTGGGCTTGATTAAGTCCATCGTGGGGGCTAAATCATATATGCCCAGGATCTTACTTAGTTCGCTGCCTTCCATTGTGTGCTCCAAGTGCCAATCCTTTATAGATGGACAAGAGTCCCATTTTCCCCCTCCCCATTTCAAGTATGGGCATTGGTGACAGTTAAAATCGCCCACTAAAATCAAATTTGGGGGGCTAATTCCCCTGATGTGCAAGTCTGCCAATCTGTCCTTGAGCTCGTTCAACCTCTGCATTGATTGGCCCGCATTATAGAAGTTTATCAAAACAAATTTTAAGCCCTTCTTGCAATAACTGATACCCTGGATATTGTCTGAGCTCCAGCCCAGGACATCCCAGGACCCTTGTAGGGAGAGAGACACATACGTTATTAAACCCCCTTTAGCTCTTCCCATTGTAGATTTTCGGGCGGGAACAAAAAACATTTTATACCCCTCTAGGTGCGGGGCACTACTGTCCGTCTCCCACATTTCCTGTAGGCAGATAATGTGGAATTTTTGACTGAAATCCAACCATTCGTTATTTTTTAATTTGATTGAGATCCCTGCGATGTTCCACGATACCACCCTAAGTTCCTCAGCCTCGTGATTTATCTCTCTCCTACCTGGGATAGCCTGTGTTTGGGGAGAAAGTCCTGCTAGACAACTCATTGCCAATACAATACTCTTGTCTGAGGGGTTAAGCAAAACCTCATTTGGGTGGATATCGGATGAAAGAGGATTTCCCATGGGACCCACAGTATCCCTTAGCATTGGGCTAGCTGGGAGAGGGGGAATCTCCCTGTTCGTGCCTTGGGCCAGTCAGTCTAGTTCATCCATCACTGCCGCATCAAACAACGGGATGAACCTGTTTGATACTGAACCCAGTCTGTTGGCCCTTGTGTTTGGAATTTCCCCTCTTCTGCGTGTCACTTGGCCTGACTCTTTTGAGTAGTCCCTATAAAAAAAGTTCAGGGGGAGCATCTTTATGGTCGTCCCTCTGTCAAAAACCCCGTAACTGGAAATAAGCAATTCTTTTACCAGCTCCGGGTATCTGAAATTAACAATAACGCAGTCTCCTGCAAACTTTTTCTCAGAGGGACCAACCCAGGCTACCCTCCTTGCCATAAGGATGTGGCTACTCTGTAGCTTAAACTCCTTCACATTGTTGTACATCCAATGATTAACCTTATTTATCAGGGAGCTTGTGGACTCTTCTCTATCCTGGTTATGGGCTGGAACCCCCGCTAAGACTATCGTGTAGGGACAAGAAGCTGGGGGTAAATCCAACGTTTGCAGCCCCGGTGTACAATGCACCTGATCATCTAGGGAGCTATTGGCTGCTACGAGCCCTTTTTTACTACCCTCATGTTGTGGTCTATGGGGCACAATAATAGAGGGAGTGCCTTTATCCTTACTGGAAGTGGGATCAACACTCCGCTTATTTCCTGCCAACCTACTTCTGTTTTCACAGGGACTGACAGGGCAAGGTACAATCCCTAACCCTTCATGTCTCGAACTCAGTGGGGGCACTGGGGGTTCACCGCTATTCTGTTCTAGAAGCCTACTAACTTTCTCCTCTATTCTCTTTATATGTTCCACTATGGGAGCCAGGTGTTTAAGAAAAAGGGCTTCCAAATTGGCCTCTAATGTTTTCATTATCTCCCGTGACCATTCCGCCCCATTTACAGGAGAGCGAATTTCACGGTGTTGGCAGGCTGACCTGTTTCTCCCGTCCTCAACAACTTTGGGATCTTTTCTAGGCCCACCTATTTTCGCTTTATTATCTATTCTATTTTTGTTGGTCCCGTTGCTTTGTGAGATAACCGTGGTCCTTGTGACCTCTGAGGCAGCAGTTTCTAGGGGAGAAACTGGCACCAATAACGCTTTTTTTGAGCGGGTAACCACTTCCCTTTCCCTCCTTATTAATGCATTGGGCTCCCTCTCCCCTCCAGGTGTAATACCCTCCTGCTCTTGGTCTCCCTTTGCCCCAATGCCCGATGTTTCCACCACCAAATTTCCCTCCAATCTCACAGGGGAGAGGTCATGTTGGTGAATGGTGTTTACAGACCCCTCCAAAATCAGTGGCTCTCGTTCCCCACGTACTGGTGTGTTAGTATGGACTTGTGCAGTGGTAACGCACTGGGTTACGCTATGGACAGGGAGTCCCTGACTTGCTATGGTACTTGCCCCTGGCGTAACACATTCAGCTATTGTCCCCAGCGACGAACGTTTATGTGCCAGAAGGGAATTAAGGGACAGCCTACGCTCTGTTAGCTGTATTTCGTGGGTCAACAGGGATTCGGCTCGTGTAATAAATGCATCCAGAGTTCCCTTTACTCCACCCCCTAATCTAATTGGGTTTTTTTTGGTTTTGCCCATGTCACAACTTCAGGCTCACAAACTTATATTGTCGTGTATCTACTTCCTTGGCCTACCAAATCTCAAGAAGACACTTGGGACTAACCCCGAGAAAAGTTACAATGAGTACTAACCAGCGCTATCAACCCAAGTGAACAGCCTGAAACACACAAATAGCAATGCACCTTGACAGGCCCCCTACTGGAAGCTGGAATACCTGTATCTGGGGCTCAATGTACCAAACAGTGGGTAGCCCTCGAGCCCCCTCCCTCGACTTGTCTCGACAGTCCTCTTGTGAATACGAAGCTGCAATTGACAATCTTGTTTCGGGAACCAAGAGAATCGGCCCAGCCCGGCCTCCCTCGGCCCCTGACGGCCACAGATGGTCCCGCCCTTGTCCCGGGCTTAACCCGCGCGCGGACCCGCGTCGCGGGGACTGCAGCGATGTTTTATGCGCCTCCTAATCGGAAATCGGCGTCAGCGTGTCTCCAGCCGCTGGGGCTGCTGGGGTGTGTAGTCCCCATCTCCGCTCCGCGGCCGCGATAGCTGGTGATGCGGCGGCGGGAGACGGGAACAACTTGGCGCAGGAGGGGCGAAGGAAGGGTCCACAAGCCACAGACCGGGAAAGAAAGCACTGGCAGGTAAGTAAATCAAAACTGTATAAATGCAGGAAGATGTGTTGGGGAATACATGTTAATTTGGGCACAGGAATTCCATGTACCTCTAGGAATGTTTTACCCAAGATATCCACTTCTGTTCCATTTTCCTTTAATGTGCATGTGATCTAATTCATGAGGAGCATGACTGTTCTACTTGTAGAGATCAATTCTAAGCAGCTAGTGCCGACTACAGCCACAGAGTTACATATGGGCTGCACTAGAGTCTTATCATGCCCATCCAAATCCCCTTCTGTATGATGGATATTGGAATGAAAGGCAAACATCTTTTTTCATTATATCAGATACTGGAAGTACTTTTAAAGCTTCTAGAACGTGAGCAGGACTCTAACAGCAATATGGCTGCAGAGAAGCTGCCAGTTTCGTCTGTTTACGAGATAAGGGTGCAAAATGCAACCCAATGAAGCAGAGAACCAGACAAGTCTTGCTTTTCAGAAACAAACTTGAGGCAAAGTTGAAGCATTCCTGAAACAGAAGTTCATTGTTGGTCTTCCGAAAATCCCAGACCTGAACTTGTAATAGCTGCATGACCAACAGAGGCTGAAAGGGTTCCAGGTAGAGAAAAGGGAAAGACTATGCCCTGTAAATTGATATGAGCCAGAATACAGAATATTGTTATTAGTTTCAGACGCCTCGATTGAGAAGCATGAGACAGAACAGAGGGAACAAAGAGCCACTGAACGACCAATCACATGAAGATTTGCATATATTTAGATCTGTATCAGCATATTATCCTAAATGATAAGAACAACAACTCAAATGCACGTCCGTAAATATGGTATATTCTACTAAACTGGATATGCAATGCAGTCGATTTCCTTAGATTCTTGCAAAGATTTTACAGTTTAGGTGTAATAATGATAGTGGTCATTAATTAGCAGGAGACGTGAGCAGAATCAAGTTTGTAAACGACTACAAAAGGCGTCTTGGTGTTCATTCATTTCGCTTTACCAGACTCAGGGAAGTATTGGAATAACTTTAGCATTTGGGGTGTCTGAATATGTGGAGAAAAATCATGTAAAATCAAGAAATATGAGCCTCTCTACCCAAGGCATTTCCTTATGGCATGAAGACTAAATCAAATTTGATTCTTCCATTAATGTAACATGAGACTCCCAGTTTTACTCTCAGTATTTTGAAAGGTTAATTGTGCCACGATAGCTATTGATTGGACAGCACTACACCCACAAAAAATCTTTCCATAAATTAAAATTCTCAGACAGCATCAACTGATTCAAGAGCTATTAGTGGGAAAATCACATTCATTTGGCTCATTGAAGTAACAGTGGGCCTGGTTTTCAAAGGTAAACTTACACTTTTTGAACGTTTATGATTGCTTGGTATTCATCAAGGGATTTACTAGTAGTATCTTTATGAGTGCAGAGTCTCCGCACATAAAAAAAGAACTGTCCTAAGTACACTGCTCTGGTAGACAATATGTAGTAAATCCTGACATAACTATTGTGTGCATACAAATAAAAAGTAAAGCCTGGTGGTATACAAATCCTCTAAATAGCTTGCAAAGCTTGAGGTTTACACATAAGCACATACGTTTTCAAACCTTTCAGGACACCAAGTAGTCTGTTTAACTTGTGATCCACTGGATTGTTAAAGTATATTAGTACTGGCTGATATGCACAAATTCCACTTTAAGGTGCACAAGCATATATCAAACAAACTTCAGTCTGCATTTTGTGGCATGGCTAGGGTCCGTCTGCCATCTGAGTTTTCTAAACACAAGATCCCTGGCACTTCTGACTTCTTGGGGTCACAAGAACCATGCCATTTTTAGGTCTCGTCTGACCCAGCGCATGCGCTGGTCTGGCGAGACTTATTGAGAGGGCTCCAAAAAGTGCTACCAGGCCAGCCTAGAGCCACAGTGCATGTGCACGGGCGAGCGCCGCGCTTTACCGCCATTACTTTCGGTTTCGCGGCCGCTTTGATGTTTGATCGTGATCGCAATCGCGATCACTTTCACTTTCGCGGCCGCACGGCCGCTTTGCATAGCCAATAGGTCTCGCTTTTGGGACCTTATGAGTATTTAGTTATGCAACTGTTGCATGGCTAAACACTTATAAGGTCCCAAAGGCGAGACCTATTGGCTATGCCAATGCTTGTTTGCCTTGAAGTTAGTCAACAGCAGTAGAACAAATTTTTAATACAAAAACGAATCCGGCAGAGTATTCAATAAAATACAAAACAAACGATTAAGCATAGGTGTATAACTTCACAATGAGAATCACAACATGAGAGGAAAAGGTTAGGGTGGAAACCTACCAATTAAGACCGTTATGCCGGAAAAGATGAAATGGTATGATGTTTGGAGAAATCTTGTTGTAGAGAGTACAAAAAGCTCTTAGTAGGGCAAATGGGACATTCTTCCAACATAAAAAAAGTATTATAATCTCAACATAGATGTGTCTCTTGGACATCTGGTTTTACATAATGAACTACTGAGGCAAAAAAAGGATAAGCATTTAGGGAGAACGCAAAGGGTTGTGTTACACTATGGAAAATAAAAACAAATGTGTGTGCTTATGTTGGGGACTGAGTAAGAAAAACATAAAAAGACAGTCCTTGTCAGACAAAATAGGGACAAAACAGGAAACACTGTCAACACAAGAAGGTTAGATATTTCCAAGTCAAAATATACCCAGGCAAAACAAAGACAGGTGAATCAAAATACAGAGCGTGCAAGTTTAAACAAGCATTAGAAATGCAAAAGGTCTCGCAATTGTTTCAGGTAGAGGTATTAACATTGCAAATGGTAATGCAATTTACAGAATTAAGTGATAAAAGGTCAAAGCAAGCAGAATTATTGGAAAAAAAGAACAGCAAAATGAAGTGTATATTTCTTTGTAAAACAGAAACGGACAGTAAATATTTGTGAGAAAGTGCCATCTTTCTTGCATGGTATGCACCCACTTTTTGCTGAATTGCTGAAGGTACTTTGACTGAGTGTGCCCTGGGCTCCTGCCAATCAGGTGCCCAGGGCCTATGTCCCTTCCCTAAACCAAAACCTCCAAATTGGCAAACCCTGGCCACATGTCAGCCTCTGGTAAATGGTACCCTAGGTTCCCTAGGGCCTTGTGACCAGGGAAGGCCTCTAAGGGCTGCAGCACTCATTGTGCCACCCTTAGAGGCCCTGTACCCTAACACACACACACTGCCCTTGCAGGCTGAGTGTCTGGATACAGGACAAAACAGAGAGTCGACATGGCACACATCCCTGTGTGCCATGCCCACAACCTACACTGCCCTGGCATACATCAGCCACCCCTCCAGCTGGGTGCCCTATGCCAGTGGTGTGGGCACAGGAGCATGAGCCCAGTGCCCCTACAGTACCCAGGTCCATTCCTGGGCCCTGTAAGTGCAGTGCTGCCATTTAAGAGTACATGGTGCTGGGAGCTTGTCAAACACGAACTCCACAGCACCATAATGGCAACACTGAAGACTGAGAAGTTTGGTATCAAACTGCTCAGCACATTAAACCCACACTGATGCCAGTGTGGGATTTAATGTACCAAGCACCACAGAGGGCATCTTAGAGATGCCCCCTGAAACCTAACCTACAATCCACGTCTGGTCTGAGAGGCTGCCCAGGCTGCCACACAGCAGACATGTTGCTGAACCCCTGGGTAGGTGAGCCCCTGCTCTCCTGGGCCTGCAACAATGCACATCCTGGGCGAGGAGCTAGATCTCCTCCCCCAGGATGGGCAGGGGGAAGCTTCAAAGGCATGCCGCCTCTGTGAGCTTCCCCAGGCCACTTGCAACCCCCCAATCTGGCGGGAAGCTTGGCCGGAAACCCCAAATAAGGACAGGGGATGTGCCAGCCTGCCAACCCCACCCCTCAGGTGGGGGAGGCGAGGTGAAGCACATCTCCGGGCGCTCGCCATCATGAAGATGGAAGGCCCTACCCAATCAGGACTAGGCTACTGCCCCCCTCCCACAGAAGAGTGGCAGAATAGGGGGGTGTACCCACCCCAGGACAGGGACCCATTGGTCCCTGCCCTTTACCTACCTGTAACACCCCTAAATCTAGTATTTAGGGGCACCCTGAACCTTCCTTCCCCAGATTCCGAAATACAAAGAAGAGCAAGAATAAAGAAGAACTGCCCTGCAGCTGCTAAGAAGAGGAAGACACCAACGGCTTTGGCCCCAGCCCTACCGGCCTGTCGAGCCTCGAACCTGCTCCTGCTCCTGCTCCTGCTCCAACCCGGCATCTCTTGTGGCCAGCAACCTCACAAACCCTGGAAGACCTGGCTACCTTTTGGCTCTAAGCACCTGGGACTCCCATGAGTAGAGGCTCTACTCAAAATCTGCTTCTAATCCCTGGCATCAGCCCGGGACCGCGAACCCTTCACACTCTGCACCCGCCAAGCCTGGCCTGTGCCGGAGTGAACAAAGACCACAAGGACGACCCCACGGCGACTGTGACCCCGAGTCCGGCACCCAAGGACTTCCCTCGACGCTCCCGACGACGCCTGCAGCCTCAGAACCAGGTGCCCCCCCCAACCGCGATCAACAGAGGGTAAGATTTCCCGATACCAAAAGGCACCCCTGCACCCGGCGCCCCGCGGCCCCCTGTGCCCAACTCCGGGGTACCTACCTATCCTCCAACTACCCAACTTACCTCTCGAAGTGTTGGCTGCACCTGAAGAATCTTCGTCCCCGAGCTTGCAGTCTTTTTCTAAACCGGAGCTTTCCCATTGAAATCAATTGAGCGCCCGAAGGCTCAAAAGCACCCTGCATTCAGCTGCCTGAGTGGCCCTGGCAGTGTAACCTCTACACCTATCTACTTCCCTATTTGCCCTGTGCAAGTGACCAGGAGCCCAGCTCCCACAGCCGCGTGGCCTGCTAGTCAGCAGCCACCAACCAAGGCCCCCCTGCCTCCTATAGGATAACATTGGGCCTAACTCTCTCTGCACCCGGCTGCCACTGTGCCGCTGAGGGTGTAACAACTGTACCTACCTGACCCTGGAAGACCCCTGAGTCTATGCCCAGAACCTTAACTCTGCCAGTCGAGTACTTACCTTAAAGCTGATAACTCAATTTTCTCCATAGGGTAACATTGACTGATTTTTCCTGAAATTTCTTCTAAGTGTGGACTTTTCAAAACTTAAAATATTCACCAAAAATCAGCAGAGTAACGAAAACACTCACCTGCTATTAGGTGAGCTCCCAGTGCTGGATCTTGGTACCCAGCACTGACTTCACAACCGTACTTACCAGTAACCCAATTTTCTTCCATAGGAAACCACTGACTGCTTTTCTGTGAAAATGTCTTCTAAGTGTAGATTTCTGCAAACATTAAATATTCTTTAAAAATCGTATAAATTGTGAAAACGTAATTACTTACCTGTTTTGGATAAAGGTCCCAGTACTGAGTCTAGGCACCCAGTACTGGATTACAAAAGTAACAAGAACATACTATATCTGCAACTTGAAATTTCTTCAATAGGGAATCATTGACTGTTTTCTATGAAATATTTTCTGCGTCAACTTATAAAATAGCAAAATATTGTCTAAAAATCATAACAGTAACTAAGTCGACTTTTATCACTTGTTTCTAAGTACTGTCCCAGGACTGAATCTAGGATCCAGTCCTGGAATCACAAAAGTAATCCTAAAAGTAATCTATTGCAAATAACTTGAAACTTCCATTGAACTCAATGCATTATTGTGTTTAAAATCGTGCTGCCTATTGCAACCACTTGTAACTTTCTACAAAAGCCAATTGCATATTGCAAAAGTATTTATATAAAGCATCTCAATCTGCGAAAGTATATTTTAATACCTATTGTTGGTTCTAAAATAAAACAAGCACATATTTTTTATATATAGACCATTGGCCTAGAGTTCAGTTATTGAGTGTGTGAGACCATTTGCTGACTGAGTGTGTGCAACAAATACTTTACACTGTCCTCTGGTACTGCCTTCCTGCTCGACCAAGCTACCACTTTAGAGAGTAAGGTAATATCTAACTTTAGCCTCTGCCAAACCTCTGGGGACTGTGGACTCTGTACACCCTGTACCTATTTGGAAACATTATATACAGAGCCACTTTCTCACAATATTGTACAGTAATATATATTTTTTTAATGTTGATAAAGTGGTAAAAAAAAAAAAGCTTTTTCCATTTACAAGGTAACCTTTTATGCAATTTGTAGATGTACAGTATTTAAAAGACCTTTACTATTTTGATGGTATACGAAATCTTGTTTTCTTTTATATTGTAATTTCGCGACTGTGGCAGCACACTTAAAAGTTTCCGTCCGTAGGACATAAGAAGCTGGATGTTCCTTTGGTGTGACCTGTGGCTTAACGTGGGAGCTTTAAGCTAGTAAACAACTGATAACTGTTATCAACAGAGCGAACTCTGTCGACATGACAAAGGAAGAAGTGCTCCTTTCTTCAGTTCTTCCCTGCGCCAAGAAGTCTGGCATGGTGTGAAATCTTCCAATTGTTTCGAACTGTTCTTTAATTGGAGGCTTTTGCAGCATAATAAAAACACATGGAACCTGGCTTTTAAGATTGTTATCTGTTTGAGAATCTGCATATGCCCATTTTAACAACAATCACAGAATGACTGATGTTTGGTGAACCACAGGATAAGAAGTATTCGACAAACACTGCAATGTTGCTTTGAAGCTTAGATTCCGTTTGTTGTGATTGCAACAGTTGTAGTTGCTGTTCTGTTTTATAGGAGCAGTGAAAGGGAATTCCATTATGGTATCAAGAATACGGAAAGTTTATAATAAGAAAAGAGCAAACTTTTTTTAAGTGTGCTGGGAGAGGAATACTAACATATATGAAGTTGAGGGTAAAAAGGCAAAAAAAATACTAATTTTGAAAAAAGTATTTAACAAACCTGAAGTCCTATTGGTAATTAGTAATCCATGTTAAATTATAATGCATTCTAGGATATATACTTTGTCCTCCTTGTTTAAAAAAGTAGACCCCCATAAAATGTTGCCGTAATCAAAGGGAATATAGTTTAAAAAATATAAATAAGCAAATACCAGAGCAAGGCAAACTGGAGTGTGCTGAGGTAGAGAACAGCGAGTCTGTGGGGCAGTAGAATGAAGGTACCCTTTTGGTCTGCTCGGGCTGTGCAGATTACGAACATATATGTACCTGTTTACTGTTAAATATTTTGTGTAAATAGAAAGTGCCTGATAATGGATACATATAATGTAAGTGCGATGTTAAGAGGTAGAGGCTTGCAAAAAGAGGATATTGAATGGTTAAAACATGACTTTACAAATTAACGGTTATATTTTTTTTATTACAAAGATTAATGAAAAGAGCAAGGTGAAGGATAAGGAAAGAGAGTGAGGAGGAGAGGAAAGTGATGCATAAGGAAGGTGAGTGATGAGAAGAGCAGGTAGAGATATAAGATTTGAAAATGAGGAAAAGAGTAATATGAGGAATAAAAAATTAAAGTGAGGGAAAGAGGAGCATGATATAGAAGGAAGGAGAGTGAGAAGGAGAAGAGTAGTGTGAGGTATAAGGGTGTAGAGGGATGAGAAGAGTAGTGTGAGGATTAAGGAAGGAGAGTGAGGAGGAGAAGAGTAGTATGATCGATCTATAAGAAAGGAGAGTAAGGAGGAAAAGAGCAGGGTGAGGTATAAGGAAGGAGAGTGAGGAGAAGAGTAGTGTGAGGTACAAGGATGTAGAGTGATGAGAAGAGTAGTGTGAAGAATAAAGAAGGAGAGTGGGGAGGAGAAGAGTAGTGTGAGGTATAAAGAAGGAGAGCGATGAGTAGAAGAGTTGTATGAGGTATAAGGAAGGAGAGTGAGAAGAATAGTGTGAGGTATAAGGATGTAGAGTAATGAGAAAAGTAGTGTGAGGTATAAGGAAGTAGAGTGAGGAGAAGAAGAGTAGGGTGAGGTATAAGGATGTCGAGTGAAGAGAAGAGCAGTGTGAGGTATAAGGAATGAGAGTGAGGAGGAGAAGAGCAGTGTGAGGTATAAGGAAGGAGAATAGTAGTGTGAGGTATAAGGAAGGAGAATAGTAGTGTGAGGTATTAGGATGTAGAGTGATGAGAAGAGTAGTGTGAAGTATAAGGAAAGGGTGTGAGGAGGAGAAGAGTAGTGTGAGATATAAGGAACGAGACTGAGGAGGAGAAGAGTGGTATAGGTTATAAAGAAGGAGAGTGATGAGTTGAAGAGCAGTGTGAGGTTTAAGGAAGGAGAGCGAGGAGAAGAGTAGTGTGAGGTATAAGGAAGGAGAGTGAGGAGAAGAGTAGTGTGAGGTATAAAGATGTAAAGTGATGAGAAGAGTAGTGTGAGAAATAAGGAATGAGATAGGATTAGACGTGCAGTGTGAGGTATAAGGAAGGAGAGTGGGGAGAAGAGAAGTGTGAGGAATAAGGAAGGAGAGTGAGGAGAAGAGTAGTGTGAGGTATAAAGATGTAGAGTGATGAGAAGAATAGTGTGAGGTATAAGGAAGGAGAGTGAGGAGGAGAAGAGTAGTGTGAGGTAAAAGGATGTAGAGTGAACAGAAAAGAAGTGTGAGGTGTAAGGAAAGAGTGAGGAGAAGAGTAGGGTGAGATATGAGGAAGGAGAGTGAGGAGTTGAAGATCACTATGAGGTATAAGTAATGTAGAGTGATGAGAAGAGCAGCATGAGGTTTAAAGGAGAAGAGTGAGAAGGAGAAGTGTATTGTGATGTATAAAGGAAGTGAGTGAGGAGAGTTGTAGTGTGAGGTATAAGGTAGGAAAGTGGGGGAAAGAGGAGAATGAGGAATAAGGTAGGAGAGTGAGGGGAAGAAAATCAAGAGGCAGAAGGAAGGTGACTGATGAGAAGAATGGCATACTATGAGGGCCCCGGCACTTAATGGTTTACAAATTAGGCACTGTTGTTGTGCACGTTGAGTAGGAGCTTGAGAGGGAAACAGAATGTGCTTGTGGTTGTAGCGCATGGACCTTTATTTGAGTACTGAGAGAATAGTTAAGAAGGGTGTTCCAACCTTGGTTTCTCCTCATCGGTACCACTAAGGCTGAGAAGTACCCGTCTTTTCCAGCGTGGAATAGGTATAGGGTGCGCCAAGACACCGTCTAATCGCCACCTCACACCTTTGACCTCTAGAAAAATCAGACCCAAGCGTCTCGCCAAATTCACTGCTCTTTAGCGTCAAGTGAATTAAACGCTCTCGCTGATACATTAGAGCTCCGGGAAGGTTGCATGCAGACTGTGCCTGTGAGACTGTTTCACAATAGGTCCGTTTGAGGCAGTAGTTGTGGACTAGGGGAATAGAAAAACCTCAAAGTATTCTTAAAATCGGACAGGTAATGCATCTGGGGATGTCATTGATTAACAAGTTAATAAAAGCAATGAATCGGAGTCGTTATACCGCTTAAATGGGTCTAAATTACAACCCAGCCCAAAAAGGTGGATCAGTGTGTTAAGCGCTTGTTGCTGAGATTCTAGAACGCGCGTCACGTATTTGAGTACTAGCTAGAACCAACCTTCTCAGAGTGATCGATTGAGTACCGTTAATGTGCTTAACCAGCACACCTGCTTACATAGTCATACATGGCAGTACTGTGGTTCAAAGTGCCTAGTAAACAACCTGTAATATCCAAACTTCTTTATAATATCCTCCTGCTACCCAACTTGCAGTTTTTAAGTCCTAGGCAAAGGCAAGGCACGCCTGTAAATAATGTGTTCTTTCAGCAAGGCAAGCAGGGCCGAGAACAAAGCAGCTTTAAAATGGATTTCAGATGTATGTAACGGATATAACCACTCTAGGTCATATGCACTCTTGAGTATTGTGTGTGCATCTCTAACAGAGCTAACGCAGGAAAGGTGGTTTTACACAGGATTCACGAACAGTGCAAACACACTTTAGTATAATTCTACTTAAGGAAGGCATGCTTATGTAGCACTTTGATTATAGTACACAATGCTCTTCTTCTACACAGCCAGTACGAACATAGCCCGTGTTTGCAGGTGCAATCTAAGTTTTTGTTGTTGTTTTTTTTCAAACCTTTTTATTTGTTGTCTTGTGCCAAATGCCTTCTTGATGCATGCTAAATAAACTGATATCGAACATCTGTTTGTTTGCAGGTACACGCTTTGGATGTCAGTGGTAATTATTTCATCGTCAGCCTGAGGCCCTGGTTTATTGATGTTGGTTCTGGTGACCACTAGGTGGCAGACTCGCACTAGATGAGCCGCGACGCCACCGTTTAGTTTCGGATTGGGATTCCGTAATCTAGGTGTATTCCGATTAATGTTTGCTTCTTGTAGAGCGCTATTTGTAGATTTTCATTAAAAACAAAACGCAACAGACACTCCATACGATGGATTGCGCAAGTGCACAAAGGCAGTGGGTAAACACATCTTTATGTTTCCAACGGCAGGTGCCAATGGTAGCAATGTCCCTGTCACTTGGTGAACCTGCCAGGCAGCGGTAGAAGTGTAATAAGAAAAGTGTGGGAATCCTGAGTGCAACAGGGAGGGGACACAGGAGGCCGTCAAAGTGAAAGTGATCGCGGCTGTAAGGGTGCCCGCGATCACTTAATGAGCCATGACGAGAGAGGAAAGCCAGATGGCGCCTCTGTTCATCATTGTGAACGAAACCGCACGCTCTATGCCATCCCAAAAGGTGTGGTTGGACTTTTGAAAGCCCACTCACTAAATGTCTCGCCAGAGCAGGGCATGCGCTGGCTCAGGCGAGACCTAAAAACGTATAGCTTTTATTGTCGTATGTCATGCATATCTGTGTTGTTGAGCCTCAGACTCAGTCAGTAGTCCTAATCCTTCATGGAACAGTGATTCGGGTCTGTTTCCCATTTCTGACAGCAAGGTCAAATACAACTCGCACTGTGTCTGAAAAGTTTCAGTGCTCCGTCCATCATCTTAATGTTTTTCTGCTACCAGCTTACATGCAAATATATACAGAGTTCTAAAAGCAAGACTGGTAGTTGTTTACTTGAAAAAATGTACACACATAAAGAAAACTTGAAAAGAATTTGCTAAACTATTGTGCAACTTTAGATATAATTTCTCGGGACAATATTTACTAAATGTGTGTGATGCATGCAAATATTTCAAAACAAAAAGAATGGTAATAATGAATAAGTGTAAAACTATTATAGGCAACTTGAAAATAAATTAGGGGCTCAATTCCTGAAGAAAGTCACAAAAGTACACCCCTAGGTAAGTGTCTTTGCACTGGTGTAAATTTACAGCTTTCAGTAATTCACAACAGTTTACAGAAGTAGGATTAGAAAGGATACTCCAAGCAAACATCTGCGAATTCCATTTTTGCATGAGCAATTACGCACAATTAAATCTGCTTATGTGAAACTCTGCTGAGCAATTGGAAATACATTTTTTGTATACATCCTATTACCCACCCAGGAAAAGTTTTACTCCTGCACTTATCAGGAATAATTTTCCAACCTTTCCCAGTGTGGGGAGATTTTTCAAAGGAGTTGGCGAATTCTCTAAAACATGTACGTTTGTGGATATGAACAGACTCACAGGGCATTCCAACCCTGGAACAACTGCTTCCCACCTACTTTGAGCTCCTGTATGCATATTTGTGAAAAGGTGTTAAACAAAAACAAAAGAACATTGTTAGAAATCAAACTCTGGTAATTAATATGAGCCCTGGCATAATCAGAGCGACAATCATCAATGCTGTCATAATCTGCCATCGCACTGCATGGCCCCCAAAGGGCCAACTAATGTTTTACAGGACAAGAATATTTCTGAAGAATCGCATTCCCTTACATAAGTAGGCAGTTTAATGTTCCTAACATTGTCATTGCAGCTCTACCACATTCTCTGGTGTAGAAAAACATTGTATTAGAACATTTAGAGAGCCTCCTCTCATACAAAGGCGCATGTGAACGATATGATTATGTATTACGAATTTGAGGTTAAACACAAAGATTACTTTCCATGCCATTCTTAATTTTTTTTGTCAAAGGACTTTTCTATCCAATCTATTCACATAGACCATGTCTGCATACAAAGGTGCCAATGGTACATCATTGTTAGTTATTTTGCCTAGAATAAAATCTATGAATGCAGGTCTAGGGTCGACAACAATAGTTACTTTAGTTAATTGGTGGTTAGTTAATTTGTCTTGTTTTGATCTTTCCATTTCAGCGTCCTTTTGTTTGGCTTGACAAGCAGTGCACATTTAAAAATGTGTTAATTAGCACAAGAGAGTTCTAGCACCTCCATATGCGATTATGCCCCCTACAACGTTCTTTCAATCATTCGAATGAAGTGACCAGGAAGGACATTTGGTGATTTAAGGCGTATTCCGAATTTTCCTTTAAACGATTTCAGCAGAACTATGCTGAAAGTGCTGATCCGTTTTCCTCCTTCCATCATCTGATATATGCTGTGCATTAAGATGTAGGGAATGGCTTTTGGCAGCGAGCAGGGTTGCCATTAACGTGAATGAATCCAATCCATTATTCTGGATAATGAACGCCTGAGTGATTCATTGAGCTCTCTTTACAGATATACTTATTTTAGATTGAGCCAGCACCGATGATTTGAATGCACATGATGACCGATGCGCATAGCCCACCATGACAGTAGAAGAATCAATGTTTAAATAAGCAAGGGAAAGGTAGACTGAAAATGCAGCACTGTGATCTGGTCTGCAGTGGATCCTTCCAGTGACACTCACCCCAGCTCTTCCATCCATTCTGCTCTAATTTCTTCTTCACAAACTCGCAGCTGCCCAGTTTCCTACTCCCTCTCATATTCCTTCTCCCCTGTCCCATCCTTCTCTACCCACACCTTTCTCCCAGGTCACTCGTGCACACTTCTCTCTAAATCTTCTTTCGCTCTGTCTCTCGCACACATATCCTCCTCCGGTATTATGCTCTCTCCTGCCACGCATTATCCATTATTCCCTTTTTTTAAATTCCTTTTTCCATTGGTGTCACTTATTTTTCACATCACCTCCCACGTAACCTATTTCCCATTACTAGTTCTACAGCGCCGCAAGGTCATACAAACAGCAATAGCACTATGCAAATATGATCACTCCACTGCAAATAAAACAAGCATTGGCATAGCCAATAGATCTCGCCTTTGGGACCTTATAAGTGTTTAGCCATTCAACAGTTGATGTTGTTGCACCAAGGATATTGTGCTGCATAACTAAATACTTATAAGGTCCCAAAAGCGAGACCTACTGGCTATGCCAATGCTTGTTCATCAAGGTTGCCAAGACAGAGATATGGTGCTGCAACAGAGATGAGCGAAAAGAGCCTGAAAAATGACCTCCTTAATTTAGCCTCCATCCTATTTAGGTCAGTAAGAAGATTACAAACCTATATAAAAGCAGCATTTAATAGTGCCACCACTGTTTTACTATAACATAAGTGGAGCACAAGGTTTCAAAGACACCTTCCATGAGAGATGCTAAAGTGCTTTAGGGTTACAATATCTGCAAGGCGCTACATTGTTTTCTGCCCAGAAGCAACAAAACGTTACCCCTAAATAGGGAAACTCAGCAACAGTGTCAAAGTTACTACTTCCAAACTGCCAAGTATGTTTACAAGGGGCACTACTAAGTAATAGATCAGCACTTTGGTCTTACTACAATGACCATGCTCAACAATATAGCTGCAGAGAATGTGCACCATACACTGGAACAATAGGGGTGTAATTCATAAGAATGGCATCATCTACGTATGAGAACTGCACGAGTAGACATGCCCAATCTTGGAGAAATCAAAGTGCAAACCGGAGACAAAAGACAAATCAACTACACATAAATGGAACCGCAGTAGGGCCAGAAGTTAGAGTTGCTTGACTGACCCCTGCTATCAATTCAACAGTTAGCCATATTTTCCGAATGTTACCAAAATCTAGATGTATGTATAGATGACATTGAATAGGGATTGCACTGATTCCAACAACTCTCAGCTTTCTACACAAAAGAAAACTGTCTACTATTTTGAAGACAGTGGAAAAATCCACAAAGTTACTTTATAGAAGTGCCATTTTGCTTTACGAAAAGACAAATGCTTAAACCTTTGGTTTTCATTCCCAAACCCTTATACTTAATCACGTTTTTCAAATAGTCAGTTTCGCTAACTCACTCCAACAACCTAACATGCCTGTTTCAGATCTTATAAAATTCTCTCTGGTACATAGAATAATTCCCTAGAAATGTGCACTGAGAATCACTAAATCGACAAATATCGCCATCAGTGGTACTCAAAATGAAGTCCTAAAATGGAGACTATGCAGTAACCACTGGAGGTACATGCCCCTCCCAACCACTGGAGCTTTATCCCCCTCTGAGGAACTGCCCTGCAAGACAACAACTAGAATATGCAGCTGACAAAAGATCTCTGAACTATCCTTTAATTGACACTTCAATGAGTAGTAAATAATGAGTAGAAATCCAAGTATAACTGAGCATTGAGATTGATGTTTCATGTAACCTAGAGTTCTCCTATGATATGTCTAGCAAACCACATCCTGCAAAGCACAATATTACAAAAATCAAGACATGTGAATACCTCTAACCCATGTCGATACAGAAAAGGACAGCAAAAGACAGAATTAAATGACAATCCAAAAATGGTATTATATAATTAAGGTATATCTCAAATAATATACACGGGAGCCAAATCAATATGATGATATTTCATAAAAACTATTACATTCTCTTAGCATTCCAAAATAAAAGAGATGCTAAATAGTTTTTTCATTCTGATCAGCATCCCTTCTACCTAAATAATCCTCTTTATTCAGAATCATTAACACCCACACAAAAAAAGTCGCTCCATGATCTCAAAGGGCCAGCATCTCCAAGCTATCTAGACATTGTAATGCAAGGGCTTGGCCATAAGATCCAATTAAACCAGCTCTCCTTAATTCTGTAGCCTACACAGCCACTGGTTCCACTGGAGGGGCCACTTCATTGTCACCTCACAAAATCACACATAACTAGGGAACTAAATGAAATAAACATGCACCTAAGCCCTGTGCGAGTGTGGCACATTTTGCAGGTTCGAGGCCATAGCAGCTATATACTATTTACTAATTTTTCGAGTGAATAAGCAGTCTGAGGGTCATACAAGGTCTGATAAGAAAAACACTGAAGACCCAAGAAACAAAAGAGGCAGCTGGATCGATCAGATGACAAACTGATTACCAAACTGCCATTTTTATTTGGGGGGGGGGGGGGGGAACCAGCGTTCTAAACTGTAAATGAGAAGTTAAAGCTTTAGTAGAGGCAGGTGGAATATTACAGGCCTTAGCTGTTCAAACTGAAAAAGTCCTGCCTCCAATTCTTGTCTTACTCTCTAAAGACAGTGTATGATGTGGGAGGGAAACTATCACTGATTATGCCTTTGTTCTATCAAAACATCTATACTGGGGATTAAACGCATATGGACTGCATGAAAAGTTTCAACCAAGGTTCAAATATTTTAAGCACCAAAGGATCCTGGCCCCAAAAACAATGTATCAGTGTATAGAGTGTGAGGAAAGTTTCATTCATGAGCTATCTTTCTAAAATCAACAAAGAATCCACACAGGTAAGAACCCATACCAGTGTACAGCCTGGGGGAAAAGCTTCACTCAAAACTCATATCTGGTGTAGCATCAAGGAATCCATACTGGGGAGAAACCATACCAGTGCACCTGCCTCTGTTGGAGGTGCCTGGGATGGAAAGGGTAAATGTCAGGGAGCCAAGTATATTACATACAAACTAGCACAAAAAAAAATCAATAGACGACCAGTTCATTCTACCCCAATAGCACTTTAAAGTGCAATGTGCGTTTAAGTATAAGTAAACAGTATACTTTACCCCAATCAGGATTCTAAGGTGCAACGTGCATAGTAGCTTTTCCCAACCTTCCTATTAGGGGGTCCTCTAATTTACTTGACGTCGCATTACTAAGTATAATTACACCCATAAAGACCTAGATCTTATACCCTATGGGGAAGATAATACCAGCTGAGTCTTTATGCTATTACACAAATATTGATCAACGGAAATAGCTGCATCTCGAAATCTGACTATGAATCAGCTTGAGCCTCATTTTCCTATTTTGAATCGTGTATTTTTAAAATAATGGCCGAAGTATCTTTTTCCTTGCCTCAGTGAAGAATACACAATCCCTCAATAAGTGGCTCACTGAGTAAGTATATCATAATATCCCAAGAATGTCCTTGGGTTACATATAGCTGTGAACTTCTTGTATTCATTCTGGAAGCACGTTATACTCCTAGTTGACACCAAATTAATACATGTATATAGTGCCTTTTTTGCACCACAGTAGCCTTGGTGTGCTTGGATGCTTGTACAAGAGTTCCGCCGCCTGTGAGGAGCATAATGTTCACACCCTGACATTTGTGCCCTGGTTGAGGGAGGGACAGTACACAGAGCTGTCCTAGGTGGGGGAGGGGTTGGGGACTGTGTTGGCTTGTAGCCTCAGGATATCCTGTGCTGGTTTGGGTGGTGAAGAGGGTGGCTGTCTGCACCCCACTGCACTTGGCCTGATGACCATGTTGCAAATTCTGATGATGTAAAATCGTATCTAAACGGTCAGCCCTGTTGCCTTGCTTATGAACTTATGGCAAACAAATGTGATCACCTACCCAGAGGTAGAAGCGGTGGAAGTGTATTACCTGTATTCCTATAGGTGGAGATCAGACAGTGAAGTAAGAGTGAGGACTACGTTTTCCTTCAGAAATTCAATGAGGGTCTTGTTAGGAAGGAGCTGATGAGTACTGTTTCTTCCCGAGTACTGCAGGTTGGTAGATGGTAAGTGAGAGTGGGGTCTAAAGTTCTATTGTTCAGGTGAAGAAGTTTCTAGGCGGGGCCTTTCCTTTTGTGACTGGTTACTGATATACGAAGGATGAATGACAGCCAGGGGCAAGATCTCTCACTTCATTGTGCCATTGTTGTGAGTGCTTCAAACTAGAGACAACTAAGTGTTACCCATCATATGAAGCATAACTTTACACAAAATGCCAAATTAGACTCGGTTATCCTTCATCCCATCCTGATCACCAGATGGAAAGAGCGTCACAAGCACAAACATTCAAAGTACAACTTTCCTGTGTTGCTTTTTTCTTCCATCTGAATTATTAGAAAATGTGACTATAATTATGTTAAATCTATTTCCCCGCAGGTGATGGCGGTGTGTGTGCGCTGTGGTGTTCTCATGGTCTACAACAGTATTGTAACATATTCTAATAATTATGTTTTCAATTTTGTGTGCAATCTTGAGAAGCCTCCACAATATTCCTAAAAATTCTGCATGAAAACGGATTGACTTAAAGCTTCTAATTGCCGACTCATTTCTCTTTCGAATGACTCTCTCCTTACTTTCCAGCCTCCGCGTGCTTAAACTCCCCAAGCACAGCCTACTCTTTCACATGCATGTTTGCCTTAATCCCTATTATTGCATCTCTAAAAATGTCCCACACCTCATTTCAAAGATCACAACTTCTCATTTAAAAGTCATACCTATGCAACCTAACAATACCTAATGGCCTGTTGTTCATCTATTAATTACACCAACAAATTCATGTATTCACATATCATCCTCCTCTACCAAAGATCACACCTAACTTCTATTAAGTAAATATACCACCTAGAAACTGCAGTAAACACATGATATGGTTTCCTTAAGAGCGCAAGAGTAATCTCAATAACCAACAAGACGGAAAAAAACCTACTAATCCTAGATTCCGGAGCAGCATGCTGAATGGCATAAAGAGCTATAAAACCTCTTTAGCTGTAGCAAGTCCTACATAAATGCAATTACAATACAATACATATCACACATTTATATTTTAAAACTCGGAGGTTCGGCAGTTGATAATAGTTCATACAGACTGCATAACAATTTCCTTGTACTGCTTGACACTATCCCCCTCACATAAAACAAAACTGCTACATGTCATGCATATTACTCAGCACTGTACCAGTCCACAGCAATAAATCACCCATCCAAATTGAAAAGAGGTCTGTCACATGCCACTGGTCAACAAAGGACTTTAATTTGGTTCAACACTGTGGGCCCCAGCTAGTTACATGCTATAAGCCCCTTTTGACATCTCACAGTGGCAATCAGACATGGGATGATAGCGACAATGCCCATCCCAGCAGATCTCTAAATCCTTGTCTTACTCCAATTTACGCCTTCTCAGGACCATAAACCCAGCTAAGTGGACTACAAAAATAAGAAATACCATAGAGACCTGAAGAGCTTGTTAAAGCCACCAGCTTACTGAAATCCATAAACTGTGCGCTTGTCTCTCACACTTCCTCATACACCAGACTGTTGAGCGCTGTGGCCCAAAACATGATAATGACACCTCAGTGGTCCTCACACGATATAAAAACACTTTCCAAACAGGATCAGAACAAAGAGACAAAACCCTTTCAACCACACACGAACACGGTGTAACGTGCTACCCATGAGGGCAAGTGCTTCAAGTGCCTCATATGGGGTAGTAAGCGCTGTAAAAATGTTGCAAAACAATTCTGAACCTAGGAACTTTTAAAGGATTAGCCTTAGATAATCTAGGAATTCCAGATGGTGCACATCTTGTGAAGTTACATTGCAAAAAAGTGGATCAAAGATTATGTATTGATGTGTGACAAAAGCACAGACATTTAAACCAAACCCGTATTCCCACAGGGAACAAGCGGAGGTTTGATAAAAATTATGAAAAAAGGGCAATTAAATTTACGACTCGGAATGCCTCTAGTAACCACAGTTTGCTGGTTAGTTTTTCAGGGTGGCCTACATACAGAGAAATACCACAGTACACTCACTAGCTCTTAAGGGTTTCAACAGCAGTAAAAATAGCTCACTGTGCCCACACTTGTTTGGAATGTTAGGCAACAGGACTCCTTAAAATCTGAATACTCAGACCCTCATAATGGTGAGAATGCGCCGCATCCCCCTGTGCCGTGCATAAACAAAACATTCCCAAGGGTTCAGTGGATGTATGCAGGCAGGGCCGGCTTTTGGCATGGGCGAACTGGGCCAAGGTCGCCAATCTTTAGAGGGGTTCACGGAGCTCTCTGCTCTGTGCACAGCAAAGTCCCTCTACCATAACTCCTACAACTTAAAGTTGTTCTAATTATTTTTAACCTGGCACAATCACTGGCGCACTCAGGGCAATGGCCAACTCTGGTGGTACGTTCTACATATTCTAAGAAAAGTGCTGTTAGCTATACGGACACCCACAGCTGTAAGGAGAGGCCTTTTGGCAGCTTCAACGCTGGATGCCAGCATCACAGGCATGCAGGTGCGACCGGTGCGACCGGTGCAGGCGATCCTGGCACTGACATGGGAGGTGGTGGTGTGTGTTTAAAAATAACTTATTGCTTAAAACGGCAACCTCCAGAGATCCGTTTATCCAGTAGTTTTCAGGCAACAATAGAATTGTCAAAATAACTCTGGTGAATAATGTTCCTGCTGGAGAATGATCAGAGTTTTGTCTAGTGGGAGGTTTGACTCATCCTACCGTAGCGCAGAAGGGTAATGTGCCTACTGCAAATAATGTGTACCATGCAGATTACAGAACTGAGTGTTAGTGAACTATGTAGCACTATAAAAAAAATTAAATGCATGTCAGAGAGGACGCTACAAGGGGCACTGATGGAGGGTGGTAGTAAAGGAATCCGTGTAAAAGGAGGTCGGGGGGGGGGGGGCAAAAAAGACTGCTGCACCAGGCACCAAGAGCGCTAATGCCGGCCCTAGATGCAGAACTTCCAATTTAAGTTGGGTTACACAGACCTATGCAAAAGGTGGTTACAACATATCTCAGTGCCATTAAAAAGAAAAAACAAAGAACATGCATACAAGCCAGCATCAACATTTTAATAATTTGGCCATCTTTGTCACGGTGAAGATGTACATTATATTACTCATGTATTTCTTAATTGACAAACTTGTCGATAATGATCACATAAGTACAACCTCTGTATCATGGAAGGCAGCAGCTGTCAAGATCCAGAAAACTACCCTTTGACCAGTTGGCAATGTCTTCTCAAGCTCACACTGGCTCAGCTCAGCCGCAAAGTATTATAATACTATTCAGTCATAACCACCGAGCCCCCACCACGACGCGCCGCCTAAGCAAGCTAGTGGCTACAAATACCTTGCTCAAAGGTGGGGAGGATTGTGTCCCCCCAAGCATGCTCGTCCTCCTGGATGTCCAAAACTCTGTCGATGGACTTCTGGGCCTGGGAAAGGGCCTGTTTAGCGAAGCTGGACAGGTGAGAGGCGTTGAACCAACTCATGTCCCCGGCGGACAGGTACTTCGCCAGTGCTGGCAGCTGGTGAGGGGCCTTGGGAACAAGGCCTTCCTAGAAATACTGCTCCTTGCCTCCCAACTTCACTGCAGCCTAGGGCTCTACCCTCACTCTACCTTCTTCTATCTCGGACCAACCCTCTTCTTTTCAGACTTTGTGATCCTGGCCCTGCATCTCTACTTGCCTCTCTCAGATCCGACAATATAACACATCCTAGTATTATACTCTGCCAGTATAACTTCCTCTTACCACCTTATTAATCTCAGTGTGCCACAATTCTAGCACAAGGTGCACGGATCCCTCTCTTCCTCCTACTATCGTCCTCTCCAGGCCTTTGCCCACGCGTTCCCAAACCCCTGTAAGCTGTTTCCCCTGCGCCTGGATGTCGCTAGGGCCCCATGAAGGTGGGAACTCCTTGGCACAGGCACCCTAGGTCCCCGGCTCAGGTGGGAACAGCCTATATCTGTCACTGATCGGCTTCCGTAACTTCCTCCTTCCACGTAGCAGTAAACAAACTGCGCTCATGACGTCAGACGTTACGCTAGGCGTTTCCCGTATTTAATAGTAATAGAAAGAAGACAAAGCAGCGCTTCATCCTTTTCAGCTAGGACGAAGAAATTGTCTCGGGGATTGATGGGGGATTTCATTTATATACGTCAATCGCGACATCTCGAAGATAAACTTAACACACATACCATCATTTTCTCCTCTATCGATTCACCTTTCCTCTCCGGTCATGTAACCTTTTTTTATTTTATTTTATTTAACGCATTTGGTGTCAGAGCGCTTCACAATAGAACTAAGTACGTTACACGAGGAGAATTTTACATATTTACACATTACAGATACAAACGAGAAAGAAGAAAAGGTAAAATAAAACAATAGACAATAGTGTTGCGTCGCGGTCACTAGTAAGTACCAGCCGCTGCGCCGCGCAATAACATAGACCACACACAGTTGGGTCTCTCGGCGCGAACTCCTGAACTCGGGGCACGCCCCTCTTTATTTAACTCGACGCGTACGCCACCGTCGTGGCGTACGCATCACGTAGCTTACATGTGCGCTCTAGCGTCCGACGCTAGAGCGCTAACTGCAACATCCCTCTCCAACTTGGATGACGAAACTCCGACTCGAATTCCCCACTCAGTCACTTACTTGGCAGGCAAAGTCTCTGAGGCGGCTACTTGGTGGAGGATTCCCTCTCAGCCCATACCTGGTCGTCGCTCGGGTGTTGGCGTCTGGCGGGCAGTCGCGTTCCGCCCGGTCGGCTGCAGAGCTGGGCCCGCCCGGGTCTGTTGTCGACTCGGGTTGGGTCAGAGGTGATGAAAGTTCTCTTTCGGGAATCCTGGTGTCCTCCTCCTCTTCCTCCGCGGCCTCTGGCCGGTGTTCTGTGGCCGAGGGTATGCGCTTGAACCACGAGATGTTACGTGTGGCTGACTCAGCCCCTCTTCGGGCCGTGATCATTGTCTCGTGGCGGCGTTCCACTGTCCAGCTCCCGGGCTCGTACGGTGGCTTGAATTTCCCCCCGGGTCTCCGGGTCTTTATGAGGACATTGTCTCCCGGCCCTAGGGCGCGCTCCCGGCTTCCCCTGGCCCGGCTTGCTTGCTGGTTCCGCCGATCTCGTCGTTGCAGAGCCTGCTCCGCTGCAAACGGCGGGGGGGCCCACCCGGGGACTGTGGGTAGGCCATCGCGGCGTGTCCCTTTTAGCATGAAGGCCCAGGGGGCTTGTCTGGTGGAGCAGTGGGGTGTGCTGCGATACTCCCCAAGGAACCGTTGGATTTCTCGTTCCAGGTCCAGATGTTCGGCGCTGGCTATTCGCAGAACTTTGTTTAGTGTCCGCATGAAGCGTTCAACCTCGTCGTTGGCTTGGGGCCACTGTGGGGTGATCCGCCTGTGGCGTATGCCGTGATGTGCGAGGAATTTGCGGAATTCATGGCCCTAGAACGGTGGCCCGTTATCGCTCTTCAGTTCTGAGGGGCGCCCGAACATGTGGAATATCTTCTCTAGTGCTGGCCCTACAAACGTGAAGGCGGTGGATGGAAGCGCCTCCACTAGGGGGTATTTGGAGAAGTTGTCCACGACTACCAGCGTTACTCTCCCGTCTGGGAGGGTCCCAAAGTCCACGCTGACTTTGTCCCAGGGGTGTCTCCCGGGCTCTTCAGTCACGATAGGGGCTGGAGGTTCAGGTCTGCTAGTCATCTGACATGCCGGGCAGTTCCTTACGATGTTGTCCACCAATGCGTCCATTCCCGGAAACCACACCTTTTCTCTCATTCTGGCCTTCATCCTCTCCGTTCCTTGATGACCTCTGTGGGCCAGGAGCGCTGCTGGCATGACGATCCTCGCTCCTCTCAGGACTATTCCATCTCTGGTGGCGCTGAGCTCATTCCGTATGCGCCAGATCTGCTGCAGGTCAGCCCTCTCGTCCTCTGTCCACGTGTTGGCAGACTGTAGGAGGTTGGTCCACGACCCCTGTTGGAGGGCTTCCCGAGTTCTGGTCATTACGGTGTCACGCTCCGCAGCTTGCAAGATCTCTTGGAGTGTCAGTACCTGCGGGCAAGTTAAGGCCGCAACGAAGTCTAGATGCGCTTCAGCTGCGTCTTCCTCGTCCTTCCCGGCTTGTGTGGGTTCTCTTGTGTCCGGGTGTCTGGACAGGAAGTCGGCCGGGTTCTTGGCGCCAGGCCGGTAGGTTATGTCCATGTGGTATTGTTGGAGTCCAATGGCCCATCGTTCAATTCGTGGCGGGGGGTGTGGTGCTGTCCCTTTAAAAAGGGGTACCAGGGGCTGGTGGTCCGTCACGACCGTGAACGGATGCCCACAGACGTATAGGTGGAAGTGTCGACAGCCCCACCTTATGGCCAACGCCTCCCGCTCGATCTGGGAATACCTTTGTTCGGTTGCTGTGAGTGCTTTGCTCGCATAAGCCAATGTGGCCCACCGCCCTGGCTCTTGTTCCTGCGCGAGGACTGCCCCGAGTCCCACCGGGCTGGCATCGACTAGTAGCTCCGTTCTTCGTGTGGGGTCGAAGTAAACCAGAGTAGCGTGGTCGAGGAGCGCTGTCTTGATGGCTTGGAACGCGGTGTCTTCCTGGGGCCCCCACTGCCACGGTGCGTCCTTCTTCGTCAGTTGTCTGAGGGGCTCGGCAAGCGTCGCTAGGTTCGGAATGAATCGGCCGCAGTACGTGGCCATTCCCAGAAAGCTGCGTACCTCCGAGGCAGATGTGGGTGCTGGGGCGTCCTTGATGGCTTGGGACTTACGGGGGTCCACCTGAATGCCGTTGTTGGTGAACTTGTACCCGAAGAATTCTATCTGCTGCTGGAAAAGCTGGCACTTGTCCTTGTGGAGTGTGACTCCGTAGTCCCTGAGGCGTCTCAGTGTGGCTCTGACTCTCCGATAGTGCTCATCTATGGTGGTGGAGTGGATCAGTATGTCATCACTCACATTCATAACTCCTGGCAGGCCTTGTAGTATGTCCCTGATCGTGTTCTGGAAGATCTCCGCCGCAGACGATATCCCGAAATTGAGCCGCCTGTATCTTCTCAGCCCAAGGTGTGTACTGAAAGTGGTGATGTACCTACTCTCTTTGGCTAGTGTTAGCTGGTGGTAGCCGGCGTTTAAGTCCAACTTGGAAAACCACCGTGCCCCGTTGAGGTCCGCAATGATGTCGTCCATGGTGGGTGTGATGTGTCTCTCCCTCTTGATGGCTTTGTTGGGGAGCCGCATATCAATGCACACCCGGATCTTGCCTGGTTGGCGAGGCTTCTCCGCGATTACCATTGGGGACACCCATGGGGTGGGGCCAGTGACTGTCTCTATGACCCCTTGTTCTTCCAGCTTCTTGAGTTCTTCTTCCACCAGAGGGCGTAGCTGAAAGGGGATCCGTCTGTACTTCAGTGCCGTGGGTGTGATAGAGCGGTCGATGTGGAGTCTGACCGGCGGGCGCTTGATTTTCCCCAGGCCCGTGAACAGTTCGGGGAACTGGTCCAGCAGGTTGTCCGTTTGATTATCTTGAACCTTCCGGATGAACACTAGGAGTCCTAGGTCCTCGGCGGCGTGTCCACTTAGGAGCGTATCTACCTCTTGGTTGATGATGTGTACATCAATGGTGATCTCGGCGTCCTCTGTTCCCACCGGTACTGTCATTTTTCCCAGAAGGGGTAGTGGGACGTCGCTGCCATATGCATATATGCGGGCCTTCGATGCCTTGAGTTCTGGCTTCGGTCGGAGTCGGTTGTACTGCTGCACCCCCATGACGGTGACTGATGCTCCCGTGTCGATCACTGCGTTCACCTTTGACCCTGCGACTCTGACGTCGCACCGGGGTTGTGGCCGTCTTGTGCTTTTTAGGGCTCTGGTGAACGAGATCACGTATGTCTCCTCTCCATCATCAGACTCCGAGTCGTCCTCCTGCAGGGCTCGCGTGTGTCTGGGTTCAGCGTCAGTACGTGAGGAGAGGGACAGTTGGGATAGCTGTCTCACCATGCCTTTCGCAGGCCTCTTGCCCCTGTGATCCTTCCGCGGGGCGCGCTTCCGGCAGATGGAGGCAAAGTGGTTCAGGGTGCCACAGCTGGTGCACGTTTTACCTTTCGCAGGGCACGTCTTGCCTTGGTGTTCTTCATACCCGCAGTAGTCACACTGCGCTGGGGCGACCTCCTGGGTGTTGGTCGGCGCGTCTGTTCGCGCGTCCTCACTGCGTCTGCGCGCTCTGTCTTGACGGTCACTCCTGGCCCCGTGCCTCGTGTGAGCGCTTGTTCCATCTCCTCCGCACGTGCGTCGGACAGGTCGTGGGACCGTGCCAGCACCAGAATGTCAGCCATCGGGATGTTTGGTTGGCGGAGGATGAGGCTCCGCAGTTTCTTGCTTCGGATGCCATAGATGAGCTGCGCCCTGATCTCTTCTTTAGCTCGGTCACCAACTAGGTGAGTGTCTGCGAGCACCCTCAGCCGTGCATGAAAAGCATCCACTGACTCCCCCTCTTTCTGCTTCGCCTGACGCATCTTGAAGTTCTCGAAATCCGGGTTCATCTGGGGGTCAAAGTGAGTATTGAGGGCCGTCACGGCCGCGTCGTAGTCGTCCGCATTACCGGTGTTGGGAAGGTGCTTACACAACAGGTAGACTTCCTCCCCCGCGTAGTGAAGAAGGAGCGAGCGCTTCACCGCCCCGTCCGTCTCCCGAGAACCGATGAAGTAGTTGTTGAGCCTGCCGATCCACGTCTGCCAGCGTGGGGCGGCCGTGGCGGGGTCAGCCGTCTCGCTGAAGGGTGGCAGGACACCGGTCGGAGGGAGAAACGGGTGGGCAGGCGCCTGGGCTCCGTCATCTCCCATGGTGCGGCAGGGAAGGCGTGGTGCTGGGAAGCAGGGCAGCTGCTAGAGGACCAGCGCGGCGAAGGGCAGACGAGGGCTACGTGGAGGACTTCGGGGGCCTCTGGGGGGGCTGGGGCAGAAGATGTGGCACGATGCACCAGGAGAGGCGCAACGCTGAGGCGAGACCAGCGGGAATCTTCTTCCACCGGTCGCAGGCACAAGTGATTGGTGCACATACGCTCACCGTGTGGAGAGGGCAGCAGTGAAGTCCAGGCCCTGGCAGCAGTAGCAGGAGACACAGACACGTGGTGGCCCTGGCTCGAGCGAGCAGCGTGACCGTCCGGAGGGGGCTCAGGCGAGGCCAGAGCAGAATCGCGGGACTGCCGTGATCCCAGGAGCAGAGGCAGCGCTCGTTGCAGTGCACACAGCAGGTCCGGCCGCCTCGCCGCCAGTGTTGCGTCGCGGTCACTAGTAAGTACCAGCCGCTGCGCCGCGCAATAACATAGACCACACACAGTTGGGTCTCTCGGCGCGAACTCCCGAACTCGGGGCACGCCCCTCTTTATTTAACTCGACGCGTACGCCACCGTCGTGGCGTACGCATCACGTAGCTTACATGTGCGCTCTAGCGTCCGACGCTAGAGCGCTAACTGCAACATCTAGTACCTTTGAAGTACCCCGATTCCGTTTACGCTAAACATAGTGTCCAGTTTTCAGTAAGCCTATGTGTGACATTTTCATTTTTTTTAGTGTGCCGATGTGTGACAAGTCACATCATGGCACAGTTTACGTGACACTAGCTGTGGCCGCACTGGGAGGGACCCAAGGAAAATAAGGACACACACTCATGGACTGTGGTATGGGCCGGAAGTCCCGTGCGACCTCCGCCCGTTTATTTAAGCTTTCTGGCCAGAGTGCTACAATGTGTGTATGTCCTTCCGGGATGTGGGGGCAGTCTTGGGGGAACAACTAGACCGCTACATCCCATCCCAAATCAGTGTTCAACGTGAATGTCAATTAGAGATCAACATGCAAAGTCTGCCAGTCTCTGACTCGGCCTAGGATTCGGCCTTAAGCTGTAGCGGCATTGCGTAGCTCGTTGACTTCTCCTTTGGCTGGCGGTGTTGCCAGGACATTGGGTTGTCCACCATCCGTGGTCGGAGTGACAGTCTCCGGAGCTTGGCCTTGCATGCTGTCGTATCGCGGTGACAGACTACCACTTAGAGGCTCTTCATCATCTATTCTGCTGGGGTACACCGCCTCAGCATCATCTGGTTGTACTTGTTTAAACCAGGAGATGTTTCTGGTGATGATCTCTCCTCCCCATTTGGCTGTGAGGGCTGTTCCGTTGATGTTCAGTACTGTCCACAGTCCCGGTTCATACATTGTGCAGAATTTCCCTCCGCTGCGCCGGTGACGCACTAGGACGGTGCATCCAGGTGCTATGATTCTCGGCCGTGCTCATCTCCGGCTGCTAGCTTTGTTGTTAGTGGCTCTTCATCGGCTTTGCGTATCGACAGGGTTGTAGGGCTCGGGTGTCCAGCTATCAGCGACTGGAATGGTGTCTCGCCTGGGACCAGCTAGCATTAGTGCCCACGGCGACCGTTGTGGGGTGCAGTGTGGAGTACTGCGGTACTCTCTCAAAAATCGGTGAAGCGCCATTTCCGGGTCAGATTGTTTGGCTACTGATATCCGAAGGATCTTATTTAGTGTTCGCATAAAACGTTCTGCTTCACCATTAGCTTGAGGCCATTGTGTAGTAATGCGGTGGTGTTTGATTCCTAGTTGTGTTAACCACTCTTTGAACTCTCCTCCTTGGAACGGTGGTCCGTTGTCGGTTTTCATGACTTGAGGTAGTCCAAAAAGAGCGAACGCTTTCTCGAGCTCGGGCTGCAAATGGTGGAACGATGTGGACGGTATGACTTCTACAATCGGGTACTTCGTGTAGCTGTCGACTAGGACAGCGGTCACCCTTCCGTCCGTGAAGCTCCTGAAATCCAGGCTCACCCACGACCACGGGGAGGGTGCTGGGTCCTCTGTTATCACTGGTGCTGGTACTTCTGGGTTGCTGGTGAGCTGGCAGGCCCGGCAATTTCTCACGACGGTGTCCACGGCTGTTTCCTAGCCAGGGAACCACACCTTCTCTCGCATCCGTGACTTCATTTTTACTGTACCTTGATGGCCTTTGTGCGCTAGGATTGTCGCTCGTTCCTGGAGACCCGCCGGGATAACAATTTGTGATCCGTGTAATACTATGCCACCGTCAGTGGTGCTTAGTTCGTCATGGACCCGCCACATTTTTCCCAGCCGGGTTCGGTCTGGTTCATTCCATCCTGTGGTGCCGTGGAGGAAACCTTCCCATGATCCACCACGTATGGCTTCTAGTACTTTTTGAAGTGCTGCGTCATTGTCCGTTTCCGCTTTTATCTCCTCCATCGTAAGCGCTCGTGGACAGGCACATCGAGACAGCATATGTACGTATTCCTCGGTACTTTGTTCCTGTGTAGTGCTTCCTGGGAGTACATCTAGCGGATGCCTAGACAGAAAGTCAGCAGGATTTTTGGCTCCAGGTCTGTATTCTATTTCCATTTGGTAGTGCTGCAGTTGTATTGCCCACCTTTCAATTCTGGGAAGTGGATGCGGAGCGGTGCCTCTGAACAGAGGGAGTAGTGGCTGGTGGTCAGTTACAACCTTGAATGGGTGTCCGCTGATATAGAGATGAAGGTGGTTACAAGCCCATTTGATGGCGAGCGCTTCTCACTCAATTTGGGAGTAACGAGCTGTGGTTGGCGTGAGCGCTTTTTTGCGAAGCCTAAGGGAACCTACTTCCTTGGCTCTATTTCTTGGGCGAGGAGTGCTCCTAATCCCACGGGGCTGGCGTCCACTACTATTTCCGTACGTCGTGCCGTGTCAAAATAGGCCATGGTGGTTTTGCTCAACAGGGTTGACTTTACTTTTTGGAACGCTTCTTCTTCTTCTTTTCCCCATTTCCACGCTTCATCCTTCTTGGTGAGAGCTCTTAAAGGTTCAGCCACTGTAGCAAGGTTAGGTATGAACCGTCCACAGTATGTGGCCATACCCAAGAAGCTCCGAACTTCTGATGCTGTGCTGGGTGCTGGTGCTTGCTGAATAGCTTGCGACTTCCTGGGGGCTACCTGCACTCCATCCTGACTGAATACATAGCCAAAGAACTCGATGGATTTTTGGAAGAATTAGCATTTGTCCCGGTGGAGTGTCACACCATGGTCAACTAGACGTTGCAGAGTGGCCCTGAGATGACAATGGTGTTCGAGCGTTGCTGAGTGAATGAGTATATCGTCACTGACGTTGAGGACTCCGTGAAGTCCTGACAGCATTTCCCGGACTGCATTTTGGAAGATTTCTGCTGCCGAAGATATGCCAAAATGTAACCTTTTGTAGCGGCGTAGCCCCAGGTGTGTTGAGAAGGTCGTAATATACCTGCTTTCCTCCACTAGTTTCAGCTGGTGGTATCCCGCGTTGAGATCGAGCTTGGAAAACCATCGGGATCCATTTAGATCAGTCAGTATGTCGTCGACCGTTGGAGTGAGGTGTCGCTCCCGCTTTATTATTTGGTTTGGCATGCGCATGTCAATGCAGAGACGTATCTTCCATGGCTGCTTTGGTTTCTCAGCAATGACCATGGGTGACACCCATGGCGTAGGTCCCGAGACCTTTTCGATCACTACTTGCTGCTCTAGATTCTGCAGCTCTTGCTTGACGAGTGGCCTGAGATGAAAAGGTATGGGACGGTGTCGTAGAGCAACTGGTTTCACGGCTTTATCAATGTGCAACTTCACGGGGTTTCTCCTCATACACCCTAGGCCCATGAAAAGTTGAGGAAACAGCTCGAGTATATCGTCAGCCTGTAGTGTCTTAACCACGTATGCGAATGTCACCAGTCCCAGATCTTCTGCCGTGTGGCTGCTCACTAAGATATCTGCTTCTCAGTCTATGACGTGGAACGTCGTGGTGACCTCGTGAGTGTCTGACTTGCACCACCATTTTTCCTTTTAGAGGTAGAGGCTTTTGGCTTCTTTACATCAGGATTTTCACGTTTGACGGAGCTAAGACAGGTTTTGGCTTCAGTTGCTTGTACTGCTGGCAGCCCATTACGGTTACGGATGCTCCTGTGTCAATTAGCGCCGTCACTGGTGTTTCTGCCATTTCGATGGCTCACGTCGGTTGGGGCCTCCGTCTTCTTTTCAGATCACTTGCAAATGAGATCATATAAGCTTTAACCTCGTCATCTCTGGATGAGTCTTCTGAATACTGTCTCCGATTGGCTGGTATTCTTGCCGCTTTAGAATTGTCCGCTTCCTCAAGTGACAACTGTCGCACTGCCTTGGATGACGGTCGTCTTCCACGAGCTCCTCTGCTTCGGGCCCCTCCTCTGCAGACGCTTGCATAGTGGTTGGGGATGCCACATTTGGAGCATGTCCGACCTTGTGCAGGGCATACCTCGGGTGGATGTTCTTAATTTCCGCCGTAGCCACAGCGTGATCCGCGCGGGTTTCTAGTCGGCCATCGCCCTCGGTGTCTCTGGATGGGGTGCGTATTGCGTTCAGTCTTTATCGTTGCTGGCCTTTCTGCTTGTTGGGCAAGAGCGGCATCCATGACAGTAGCTCTGGCATTGGAAAGCTCATGCGACCTTGCTAGTATAAGAATGTCTTCCAGGGTAATTCCTGGTTGTCGCAGTATGAGGGTCCGAAGATGTTTGTTGCGGCACCCTTGGATTGCTTGGACTCTTAATTCCTTATGCTGGTCGTCGTCTGTGCAGGTACTGGCCAATTCTCACAGACGCGCGTGGAAAGCGTCCATGGTCTCGCCCTCTCTCTGATGCGCTTGACAGAGTTTGAAACGTTCATAATCAGGGTTGAGTTGCGGGTCAAAATGGGCATTTAATGCTCTGACTGCTGCGTCAATCGGTAGGAGCGCCGGTGTCCGGGAGGTGTGGGAATAGCTTGTTGGAGCAGTAGCGACCTTTTCACTGCGCCGTCCGTCTCGCGCATGGCGGAGAAGTAATTGTTGAGCCTGCCAATTCAAACTGTCCACCTCGGTGATGCTGTCGCAGGATCAATGAGCTCGCTGAACGGAGGCAACGCTGTAAACTGCGCGTGTTGCGACGTATGCTGTGCCACTTGTTGTGCAAGAGGCGCATTTTGTTGGGCCGCGGGCACAGCTGTCGCAGCGGGGACTGACATGGTGATGCCTCGGTGGTGTCAATACAGCAAGACCTTCTGCAGGGACTGATAACTTCCTTCCCAGCTGAGAGGCGTTGCACGTTGGGCTTAACAGGCTGCTTCAGGGGCCCCTACTCCTTGCAAGTTTGGAAAACATCAGGGTGCTGCAGCAAACCAGGACACTTCCCCCTCACAGGCTTGGAAATATGTCAGAGCGATAACCTGCACCCTTAGCTGTCCAGGACACTTCTCCTTCACAGATACCAGGAAGGGTTGGGCAGGGATGAGTGGGCTGGGATGCTCAGTTCACAGGCTGCAGGACACGTGCAAAAAAATATCCTCCCACGAGGTTGAATCAATACTCCCAGCGTGACAGCAGCATGCAGTAGCTCACTTCAGCCAGCAGGTGGCGAGGCGTCACTCCGTGAAGCAGAGCGGGAGGGCCAGGGTGCCGGGCGGGACGATGCGCGCGTGTGCGCGATGTTGAGGCAGCTCCGGGGAAACCAGCGAGCGATGAGCAGAAGGCAGCTGGGCAGTTACCTTGGTCAGCGCGGCACAGGAGAGACGCGACCAAAAACTTTCACCACCCACATGCGGCCTCCGATGCACTGCAGGATGCGGCGGGACCACGGCAGCCTTCGTCACGGGGAACAGGCGCCTTGACGATGTTGCTGGTTTGTTGCAAACAGAGGTAGGCAGACAGCACGCGACGGACAGGGGTTCCCACCCTTGTCGCCAGTGTGGAGTTTCGCTGTGGCCGCACTTATCTTGGCCTGTGGGACCCAGGGAAAATAAGGACACACACTCATGGACTGTCGTATGGGCCGGAAGTCCCGTGCGACCTCCACCCGTTTATTTAAGCTCTCTGGCCACGCCTGGCCAGAGAGTGCTACAATGTGTGTATGTCCTTCCGGGATGTGGGGGCAGTCTTTGGGGAACAACTAGACCGCTACACAGTGCTCATGCAGGGATTTTAAGTAGGTCATCTTCGAATCATTTGTGGCTCCACAACAAATGTACTCTCATTGTTGTCGTCCTATAGTGGGATAAGTGATACGTGGGCGGGAGTCCACAAGGAGATAGGGACAGTGAACATCAGAAGTTACCGGCACGTTGAACATAAGCAGTAGAGAACTTTAAGGGGTAGCATTTGTTTACATGTGAGACTGAGAAAACGGCAGTAGTGCAAATGTTGTAACACAATAACGCAGAGGCGACATCAAGCAACATTATAACTAGGTCTGAAGTTTTTTTATGGCATGGATATTCAATTTGAGGTACCTGTAAGCAGAGCTTTAAGTGGGATGAAAAAAAAGGGGGAGTCTCTCAAAGGGGTGTGGCCGATGTAATTAAGGGTGTGGCTTAAAAGCACCTAAACTGAAAATCTATGCTTAGTTTAGTGTGCCGTCCGACTGGTATTTTGCTACTTTTGTCTTAGTGGGCGCACAACGTGCAAGTTGCAGAGCTTCGCCACCCAAATAACCATCCCATCCCTAAGATTAGAGAGAGACATACCCAAATTGTCTGGTATCTCCATGACATTGCTGTTTAATCAAGGCAAACAATATTAGCGAATGAAGTGGTAGTCATAAAATGCGAGATATAAACACAAGGAAAACAAGTAAGACCACACACAGATGGTTCAGCAATTGACTTGAGATAAATAAACCACAATACATTTTACATTATCTCAGATTCCTCAGTCCAGTGATTAAACAGTTCACACATGTATTGTAGCCAGCAGCTTCTTTCCATCTGCCTCCCCTGCAGGGGCAGGCACCCACAATTCTCATTCTCCACCAGGGGTTCTTGGGGCAATCAATGCATACAACTCCAGGGCACTGCGTAACGGACCGTCCCTGCCAGGGTACCTACGGCCTGACAGGCCTCCAAGCGAAGCCCCCATTCATAAACCACTCCGGACAACCCAGGGTAGGACTTCATGGTCCATGACCACGAGCTGGTTAGTCCCCCCTCTAGCCAGCCCTGTGCACAACAAGACCACTACCCATCAAGGGGTCAGTGTCAGCCAATCAGTCCAATTTCTATGGTAGAATAGTTTTATTTTAGTTCATAGCAGTAGGAGGAAGTTTGGGATGAGTAAAGGGGAGGTGTATGGGGGAAGAGTCAGAGGGAAGGGTTTAGAAAGGCTTGTTTGGGAGATATGAATAGTAAAATAGGTATGAGATGATGCAAGGAGGGGTAGAGGAGGGAAGAGTCTAGAAAAAGTTATTTTGGGGATCTTAGTAGTAGAATGGAGTTTGGTATGAGTTAGAGAGTGGAGGTAGAGGATATATGGATTGAGGTATAGGGTGAGAAATAGGTGAGAGTCTAGAAAGGGTTATTTTGGGCATCATGGTAGTAGAAAGTGGTTTGGGATGAGAGACAGAGTGGAGGTAGATGATATTTTCTGTTGACTCGAAGATTCCTCGGGAGCGGATCGATGCCAAAAGGGGTCCACCTCTCGACAGCCCCAACCCTGGTGCTATTAAAGCACAGGTGAGTGGGATGGTCAAGCGGGGGAAGGAAAGGATGGGAACAGCAGGGAGGGAGATCTGAAAGGAAAAAACACTCAACACATTAGCTCTGCCAGAACACTGCGGGGTTAACTCAGTCTGTGGAGGGTATTGAACCTGTCGCACCTGTAAATCAATAAAGCTCGTGTTCTCCAGGTGTATTCATCCTGGGCTTCACACAAGTAACACTAGTTCTGCGCGCTATTTTTGGCTTCTAAGGATAAAGGGAAGGCATCATAAAAACACGCACCTTTCCACAGTAATCATGCGATATAACACACCACCACACACACGTAACCATACACACCAGAATTGTAGTCGTGCTTCACTTCACAGGGGAAGAGCAGAATGCCGCCTCTTAAACCCCCTGTTAATACACAAATGAAAAGGAATTAAAATGCCTCTTTTAATTCCATGAAACGTAGTACATGTTCAGAACTGTATTCCACAAAACATAGGGTCCTAAACACCTAATCGTTCTAGTCTTGAGCTGTACCTTAGACAGGAGTACCTAGGAAGACATAGTTCAACATTCACAAGTATGATGCGTCACTTATTTTCAGAACAAGCGTGGACTCAGCGCCCGCCTCAATGATAGCTGAATGTCAAGGCAAGGTTCGGTATGGTGTAACTTGACTTTTGTCAGAACAAGCGTGGACTCAGCGTCCACCACAATAATAGCTGAATTGCAAGGCAAGGTTCGTAATGTGCAACTCGACTTTGTTTCAGAACAAGCGTGGACTCAGCGCCACCACAATGTTAGCTGAATTGCAAGGCTCGGTTCGTAGTGGTGCAAGTGCACCCTTACCCTACACGGGTTGAAGGCTTGACTCGAATTTGTCAGAGCCTCGGAATCCTCGGCTGCGTCTCAGAATAACCAGCAGCGAGTGGAACGCTGCGTGGTGATTTAACCTGAAGCAATTTCCGGGTTAACCACGTGAGCGGCGTCAGTAGCGGAGGCGCCGGGAATCATGGGGGATGTAGTTTTGGGTTCTGTGGCGCCCGTCCACTTCCGTGTTTTCTGCTTCCGTAGTTCCTTTGTTGCGCCCCCACCATCCGAGCGACCATTCCCACAGGGCTTGCGCCTTCAACGTTTCTTGAATGCCCTCACCGCTGCGAGGTATGTTCTTGGGGCTCTTTGGTTCGTGCCGGGGGAGGAGCGTGACAGCACATCCTCCTTTCGGGGTCCCTTTCTGTGGACCAGGTTTACCCGGGTGGGATTTATGGAATAGTGACACCAGACGAGGGGCATGTACATTGGTTGCCGGTTCCCATGAGTTTTCTTCAGGTCCATAATTCTTCCAAGCCAAAAGATACCATAAGGACTTGTTTCTCATTTTGGAATCAAGTATTTTTCTTACCTCGTACTCGGGTTCTCCGTCAAGTAAGATAGGAGATGGTAGTTGTCTTGTTGGTTTAGCAGAAGGTTTCAGAAGGGAAACATGAAAGACCGGATGAACCCTCATATGCGAGGGCAAGGCAAGTTTGAATGCCACGGGGTTTATCTTTTTCATAATGCGATACGGCCCAATGTATCGCGGATTAAAAATGCTGTACTTGCGAAATCGTAGATTTTTTGTAGATAACCACACAAAATCTCCCCGCCTATAGGTTGGGCCTTGCCTACGCCTTTTGTCAGCTTGCTTCTTGTATTGTTCCTTGGTCTTCTGTAGGTTCTTCCTGGCGGTTTTCAAGTTCTCTTGTATGACCGTGACTCTTTCTTGTACATCAGGTATTTTCTCATCATACTGAGGTTTTACTATGGGGAGAAAACGAGGATGGAATCCATAGGTACAATAAAAAGGTGTCATCTTACAGGAGCTATGCTGGGCGTCGTTGTACGCAACCTCTGCCAACCAGAGTAGATCCACCCATTCATCCGTTGCTTGATCTACGTAACAGCGTAGGTATTTCTTTAGAGTTTGGTTAAGACGTTCCGTCTGACCGTCTGTTTGAGGGTGGAAGGCTGTGGACGTATTGTTGGATATACGCAGCGTTGCGCACCAGGTTTTCCAAAACTTGCTGGTGAATTGAGGGCCCCTGTCTGTAATGATGACCTTGGGTAGTCCATGAAAACGAACGATGTGCGTGAGTAGTAATGTAGCCAACTGAGACGATGTTGGGAGACCGGCACAAGCAATGAAATGGCCCAACTTTGTGAGACTATCCACTACAACTAAGATAGCTGTATATCCCTTGTCCTTGGGTAAACTCACTATAAAGTCCATCGACACATTTTCCCATGGTATTTCGGGAGTGGGTAAAGGTTGCAGTAATCCTGCCGGTTTCCTATGGTCTGCCTTGGCCTGACAGCACACCACGCACTGTCGGATTCTTTTAATGATGTCTTGCCTGATATTGGGCCACCAAAAGTGACGTAGAATTTTCTCTAGAGTCTTGTCTGTTCCTGTGTGTCCAGCGCTTGGATCTTCATGGCACCACTTGAAGACAGTTTGACGTAACCCAGTGGTTGGGAGCAACAATTGATGGCGTCGTACGGGAAGACCGTCTTTCAAGCGCCATTCGGTGTTCTCCTTCATCCAGTTCTTCCACGATGAGCTTTTTATGGCTTGTTTTACTTGGTTCAAAAAGTCATCCGTTTGGAGTACACAAATGATTTTTTCAGGAGGTCTGATAGCGTGTACTTCGGGCTTGTGCATAGCAAGGGGATTGTCACGGCGAGACAGAGCGTCTGCCTTCCTGTTTTCTGTCCCTGGTCTATATGTGACAATGAAGTCGAATTCCGAAAAGAATAGCATCCACCGCAGTTGGCGCGGTGAAAGCAAGCGAGCTGACTTCATAAACTGCAGGTTTCTATGGTCTGTATATACCGTTACGGTATGTCTTGCCCCCATTAGATAATGCCTACACTCCTTGAAGGCATCCTTGATGGCTAGGAGTTCTTTTTCCGCTATCGTATAGTGGGTTTCTGCCGTGTTTAATTTGCGGGACATGTAGGCCACCGGGTGTAGTTGCCCTGTATCTTTGTTTCTTTGCGATAGAATGGCTCCTATCGCCACATCCGATGCATCCGCTTCAACAATGTAAGGCTCGGTACTGTCAGGGTGAGCCAAAATAGGTGCGGTGGTGAAGGCAGTCTTCAACACATCGAATGCCTTCTGGGCGTCTTCTGTCCATGTATAGGAAACATTTTTCTTCAATAGTTTAGTCAATGGAGCTGTTACTTGTGAAAATTGCTGAATAAAGCGCCTATAAAAATTGGCAAATCCCAAGAAGCATTGCAATTCTTTTACAGTAGTTGGAGGTAACCAATCTAACACTGCCTGTATTTTGCGTGCTGCCATTTCTTGACCGTTAGCTGATAGTAGTATTCCTAAGAACTCCACCTTTCTAACATGAAACTCGCATTTGCTTATCTTACAGTATAGGTGATGACTCCGAAGGGTAAGCAACACTGCACGAACATGAGCTATATGATCTTCTTCTCTTTCTGAATAGATCAGGATGTCATCGATGTAAATGATGACCGTGATGTCAAGGAATTCCCGAAGTACATCTGTTAGAAAAAACTGAAAGGCGGCTGGGGCGTTGCACAGTCCATATGGCATTACGCAGTACTCAAATAAGCCATATCTAGTACGGAAAGCAGTCTTCCATTCATCGCCTTTGCACATTCGTACCAAATGGTAGGCCCCTTTCAGATCCAAGCGAGTATATATCACTGCTTGACGTACTTGATCCAGTAATACGGGAATGAGTGGCAAAGGGTAACGATTTTTAATGGTGATGCTGTTTAGCGCTCTGAAATCCACACAGGCTCTAAGTTCACGATTGGCCTTAGGTATAAAGAAGAGTGGCGAAGCTGCAGGCGATTTGGACGGTCTTATGAATCCGTTGTCCAAGTAAGTGTCCAGGTATTGACGTAAATGCTTGTTTTCCGGTTCGGTGAGGGCGTACACCCTTCCACAGGGTACGACCGCTCCGGGGATCAGATCTATTTGACAGTCATAACTGCGGTGCGGTGGTAAAATATTAGCTTGGTCGTCGTCAAACACATCCCTGAGATCGTGGTAGGGCTCAGGTAAAAGCACTTCCTTTTCTTCAGCTGTGGCTATGACATGTGTCGGGGAGGATTCCTTCGCAAGGTTATGGCCTTTCAGACCACAATGTTCCTTACAATAAGGGGAGGTAAAGTTAATCACTTCTTTCTCCCAATCGATTGCCGGATTATGTTTTCTAAGCCATGGGAGACCTAAGATAACCCCATACTGGGGTGCATGAATCACATTGAAGCTGAGACTCTCCCAGTGTTGTTCTTCCCAAGAAATGACAAGGTTTTCGGTACAGTACCGAATAGGGCCAGAAATCAATTGCCGCCCATCCACAGTCATCACGATCTCTGGTTCAGTTTTAGGTAGTAACGGTATTTGTAGCGTGGTAGCTAATCCCTTATCCATAAAAAGGCCTGTTGCTCCGGAATCTACCATGGCCTTAAAGGAACTCTTTCTTCCTTCAAGATGTATTTGTAGCATTATATGAAAGTGGGATGCAGGGCTTTCAACGACGTTTTGGACCGAAGGGATTGTTTTCATGCCCAAGAACCTCCCTTCTTGTCTTCTTGGGCCCTGGGGTTTTCCGCCTTCATGGTGTCTCCACTTCTGCGAGATAATACCTCCTTATCTCGTCCCTTTGGCTTGGCTAGGCACTCCTTCACGTAATGCCCCTTCTTACCGCAGTATAAACATAATCCATTCCGGCGTCTTTGTTCCTTTTCTTCTGTGGTAAGAGATGCCCGCACTGAACCTATTTCCATAGGCTCGGGAGCTGTGTTATAGCCTCCTGGAACTGGTCTAATCCGGTCCATTCTGAGAGGTAACTTATCTCCTCGTCTTTTATCCACACGACGTTCTGCCAATCGGTGGTCCAGTCTCTGGGTTAGACTAATAAGAGCCTTACAAGAAGTGGGCTGAGGGTCGATAGTCGCCAAAACGTCCTTAAGTTCATCCTTAAGGCCCTGATAAAACAATGCACTTTGTTTACTCTCAGGCCAATCGGTCTCAGTGACTAAACGTTGAAAGGTGTTTACGTATGCTACTAGGTCCCTAGTCCCTTGCCTTAATTCCAGTAATTCCCGGTCTGCTGTAAAGGTGGCTGCTCTACGATCAAACACGCGCTCAAATTCCTCACAGAACGCATCCCAGTCATACAGTAGCGGGTCGTCGCGTCTCACTAGTGGAACAGCCCACTGGGCGGCGTCTCCATTCAAATAAGATATGGTAAAGGCTACTCGTGACTGGTTAGAAGGAAACGCCTTTGGTTTACATGAAAAGTGTAGGAGTATTTGAGTAATGAACACCTGTACTTTATGCGCTTCCCCTGAAAACCTTTCGGGTGCGACTAGGGGAATAGGCGTGGGTAATTCTACGCTAAATGGTGTAGCAGAGGATGAAAAGCTCCCTGAGGGGAACCTTCCTGTACCCACATCAAAAGGATTGCGCTGCATTCCTTCGATTCTCTGTTTCAAGGCTGCTGTCTCTTCCCGAGAGGTGGCTAGCTCTTGCTGCACTAGGGATAAGGCACCTAAGACGTCCTCTAACGTGGCCATTTTTTGTATCGACCCGCCCAGGAGGAAATCAATTCGTGGGCTGGTTATTCTGTTGACTCGAAGATTCCTCGGGAGCGGATCGATGCCAAAAGGGGTCCACCTCTCGACAGCCCCAACCCTGGTGCTATTAAAGCACAGGTGAGTGGGATGGTCAAGCGGGGGAAGGAAAGGATGGGAACAGCAGGGAGGGAGATCTGAAAGGAAAAAACACTCAACACATTAGCTCTGCCAGAACACTGCGGGGTTAACTCAGTCTGTGGAGGGTATTGAACCTGTCGCACCTGTAAATCAATAAAGCTCGTGTTCTCCAGGTGTATTCATCGTGGGCTTCACACAAGCAACACTAGTTCTGCGCGCTATTTTTGGCTTCTAAGGATAAAGGGAAGGCATCATAAAAACACGCACCTTTCCACAGTAATCATGCGATATAACACACCACCACACACACGTAACCATACACACCAGAATTGTAGTCGTGCTTCACTTCACAGGGGAAGAGCAGAATGCCGCCTCTTAAACCCCCTGTTAATACACAAATGAAAAGGAATTAAAATGCTTCTTTTAATTCCATGAAACGTAGTACATGTTCAGAACTGTATTCCACAAAACATAGGGTCCTAAACACCTAATCGTTCTAGTCTTGAGCTGTACCTTAGACAGGAGTACCTAGGAAGACATAGTTCAACATTCACAAGTATGATGCGTCACTTATTTTCAGAACAAGCGTGGACTCAGCGTCCGCCTCAATGATAGCTGAATGTCAAGGCAAGGTTCGGTATGGTGTAACTTGACTTTTGTCAGAACAAGCGTGGACTCAGCGTCCACCACAATAATAGCTGAATTGCAAGGCAAGGTTCGTAATGTGCAACTCGACTTTGTTTCAGAACAAGCGTGGACTCAGCGCCACCACAATGTTAGCTGAATTGCAAGGCTCGGTTCGTAGTGGTGCAAGTGCACCCTTACCCTACACGGGTTGAAGGCTTGACTCGAATTTGTCGGAGCCTCGGAATCCTCGGCTGCGTCTCAGAATAACCAGCAGCGAGTGGAACGCTGCGTGGTGATTTAACCTGAAGCAATTTCCGGGTTAACCACGTGAGCGGCGTCAGTAGCGGAGGCGCCGGGAATCATGGGGGATGTAGTTTTGGGTTCTGTGGCGCCCGTCCACTTCCGTGTTTTCTGCTTCCGTAGTTCCTTTGTTGCGCCCCCACCATCCGAGCGACCATTCCCACAGGGCTTGCGCCTTCAACGTTTCTTGAATGCCCTCACCGCTGCGAGGTATGCTCTTGGGGCTCTTTGGTTCGTGCCGGGGGAGGAGCGTGACATTTTCAGAGAGGTATATGCTGAGATATAGGGTAGTGCATTGGAGATGCTGAATTAGAAGCAAAGTAATAAATATAAAGATACATAAATCCATGAAAGGTATAATATATATATATATATATATATATATATATATATATATATATATATATATATATATATATATATATATATATATATATATATATATATATATATATATATATATATATATATATATATATATATATATATTCACTTAAAAAACCAAACCATAGGTTTCAGGGGTGTTATAGTTAGCTGGACATTTCCCTCGTACAAAACCCTAGAAATTCACCTGTTATAGTTAGTTTTCTACAGGAAGACACGCCTTCCTGTACAAAAACAATGAGAAAATGCATTTTTCTCCTTCAATGTATGCTGAACATTTCAGCATGCATTGTGGATATAAAAATGTGGAGAAATTAAAACAATTCTCTTTGTTGTTCTTTCCTACACCAATTGTAGAATGGTGCACCATTCACACACATATCGAGATTTATGATTTCTGATAAATCTAGACATGTGTCTTGTTCTATGAGTATTAAGTGTAATCATGCACAACAACACTTATAGAACACCCTTTCAACACAAAGTGGTTTAAATGATGAGGTTGTATTTACATGGAGAATAAAAAGTGCACAGAGTGCATTTTCCTCTCTTTGTAAATATAAAAGAGTATCATCCACAATAACTATGTTACAAAAAGTGACATATTTCCGTTTTTAAATTTCCTTGCGAATGATAAAAGTAAGCACAGAGTTTTGTCTGCAAAGATGTTCAAAGAAGAATGATTGAAATGATTGCGGTCCTTCAACAGCTAAAAACGTGAAATATTATGAACCCCTCAAATCTCTTTTTTTTCAGGTCATATGATATCTGATTATGGTCAGATTTCAAAACTACATAAACAGAGTGTTTTTAGAAACGTGTTTCAACTTTGTAGCTTCTTGCACGCCTCTTCATTCTGCATATTGAGACTTAGTTAAACTTACCTTCACAGTAATAGGAATAAAACATGGTATTCATTTTTTGCTGTTTTTCATTCAAATATAAATTGTTAAAAATTGCTTATTTTAAAATTTGGATCTGTGAAAGAAAAAAAAAATTATAACGTATAATAATACATTTTTTACAACACAACATCATTTCCACAAAGTAATTTGTTTGCCTTTTTTGCTGTTCTCAGAATATATTGAATTTCACTAGAAATAGTGATTTCAATGGTACTCATCACTTAACAGCGGGCAAAAAAAAAACAATCAGAAAGATTGTTAAAAAAAACCCAACATACTATTCTCAGTAAAATACCAGAAAATACAAATCATGCATATATGAAATGCTTACAGATTACAAAATTTTATAACTTTAACTTATAAAAACTGTAAATGTTGCCGCATTAAAATAATCACCGAATAAATGACCACCAAAAAGTCCATAATTCAAAAATATACCTTTCCTTGAGGCCAAATGGTATTTTTGCACTTCTTCTTTATGTAAATTGTCCAATGGTAGTCCTATTAAATTATAATTATAAATTCCTCAAAGAGTGAATTATCTTCCTAAAACTTTGGCTTTAAAAATATTAGGTAGGAATTTTGTAATTCCCTAGGCAAGCGTTGTTTGAAAACCAACTGGGCATCATTACAAAGTATCCAGCCTTTGTCACATTTTAGATAGGCAGTGTAATGTCCAGGTGTGGTGGAACGACCATCATGGAAAATTATTGCAATTGCTACAAAAGTCCTTCCTGATATTGATACTTGTGTTGCTACAAACTGCTTTATTAAAGTATCCAATTTTCTTCCATCATCTGTACAACGTTGCATCATTAAAATTATGTATTTTCCATATTTTGTTAAGAATAATGTGGATAACATTTCTGATTTACATTGGCTACACTCCATGTTTTGAATTGCACCTTTCACTAATTTATTGAAAGACACTGATTTACAGTCTGGTAATGTTAAATACAGAATTCTCTCAGTGTCTACATTGGTGCTACATGTATACATGCAATTTTCACAATAATGTTCCCATTTGTAAGAAAGGCCAAAAATATTTTCTATTTCTACACCTTCATTTTCAAAAATTGTAAGCATATACACTAAAAATTCCTGAGCATCTTGTTGGATATTTTGTGTAAATTGTGTAGAACCAGAACACACATCCAGAAGATTACCAACATCTGAAACAGATTGTATTTTACTTCTATCTGTTGTCAATTTTTCATAAACAGAATGCAACAGAGAACAACATATTTTTTCCCGATTCTGCATAATTTGTGCTTGCAAACGTTCCAGATATAAAACAACATTGACCACTACATTAGCATAGCAGTTGACACCAGAACTATTTTCAAACTGATAACCAACAATCTCTTCAACAGTGTCCAATTTCTTTTTACCTGCAATCGCAACATTATCTTGTTCTTTTCCCTTATTGACATCTTTAGTACAGATATTCTCTAACCTTCTTTTTCGACAAACCACACGCTTTTCAAATACAGGATATTGACCTACATTTGGAGCATACACCCTTCTTAACCTATTATACTCTTTTACACAGTTTGCATCTGCAGTAACCTTTGTCTCATCAAAATCAATCAAAAACAAACCAGATAATGTTCTAACTCGCGACAAAGCAACATATGCCATACCCTCTTTAAATACAGTAGATCCAATGTTCACCAATGCACTGTCTATACTTAATCCTTGAGATTTATGAATAGTCACTGCATATGCCAGAGAAAATGGAAATTGTTTCCTACGGACATATAAATCTTTAACAAGCAAAAAACGAACTGAACAACGACCAATTTCTTTAACTTCATCAATCTGATCAAATTTAATTTTTAAAAATTCAATTCCTTCTTTTTTCTGATAATTCACAAAATCCACCACTTTACCCATTGCACCATTAACTAAACCTTTCTCTACATCCAAATTACGCCTTAAAATTACCCGACAGTTTACACACACATACAGTGTCTTTTCCAAACCAGCAGTTTTAGATATTTTTTTTTCTAAACAACCTAGTTTTGATCTCAACTTACCCGTCAAAATAATAGTGATTCCTTCATGTAGTATTTTATCGATGGCTTCCATTTTAACAATTTCTTCATTTTCCAATTTTAATAATTCTTCGTTAAATATTGAACACTCACGCAGTGTCGGCATTAAGCAAATCACTGACTAATTTTTAGCAATTTCCACGTACACTTTTGCAGCAACTGCATTTTCATTTGGAAAGACATTGCAAAGTAATCGACTCTCCAAAGCTTCTTTCCCTTTTTTTGAAAGAATTCCAATTCTTATATCTTGAAGAATACTTCCATATTCAGCATCATTTGCCTGTCGCATATTTGTTGTCAGTTCTTTGTATTCAAAATTACTCCAAATGTTCACATTACCAACACTGCCAAGAGACTTTCTGGTATCTTCATGGGCAAGTGTTTTAAATACCGGTTGTCCTTTTACCGGTGTCAGTTGCAGTAGATCTCCAAAAACTATGACGTGTTTTCCTCCAAATAACACGTCATACTCTGTTTTAAGAATTAGCTGCATTCTTAAATGCACAAAGGCAAGCATCAAGTTTGAAACCATGCTCACCTCATCAATAATGAGAAGTTTCATTTTCTTCAGCACTCATGAAACTTCACAACAAGCTTCTCCAGATAGCTTGTGGTATTCCAATTTGTTCTCATGCTCTACTGTCAGCATTAGTAAACGATGTAAAGTAATTCCTTTAATGTTATGTGCTGCCAACCCAGTTGGAGCAGTGACAACACAAGACAAATGCGACTCAGTTGTTTTTTGCAGATAACTTGTAATTACTTTAATTAAGAAACTCTTTCCTGTTCCAGCTTGACCACTCGCATACATTCGGATAGGTTGAAATGATGTACATGAGCACACTCTCTTTTCATGAAGTAATCCATGGCCAATCTGCTCTTTCACTTGATGATATATTTGTTTCTGTTCAACATTTAGTTGCTCTTCCAAGTTTCCTAACTGTATTGCATCTTCTTGTGCTTGAAACATTGCTGTTTCCACCTCATTCATTGCAATCGCTGCTTCATTTTCAACAATTGGTTGTCCTAGTGGATCTTGACTCAGTGCAGCAGAACTTTGACTGTCTTGAGAACTGTCTCTAGCAATCTCAGCTGCAATTGTAGCTTCTTGATCAATTTCATCATTCAACATTTTCACATAATTTGCGAAAGCACTGCATTGTATGCTATCTTTACAAGCATTAAATGAATCTTCATAGCTGGGAAAATCTCCAAGTAATTCCAGTTCAGAACGCCATGGTTTGAACATTTGCAAAAGGGATAAATAGTAAAATTCCCTTTTGTCAGCAGTGTCGCAACTCAGTTTTCTGTGATTAATTAAATTTCCTTTCCTTTGTTTCACCAGACATCCTTCAGAACCAATCACTCCATATTTTCCATCGTTGATGTTCTCTGTAATATTCCATTTAAAAGTGTAGTTTTGCAGAACTTCATAGAGACACATGTTCTCAAGATGATGACTTCTCTTTGGAAAGTATGTGTCCAACATATTGGTTTTCAAAATATCTGTACTTTCAGGGTCATTTTCTGCTAAATATTCAATTTCTTGAACAGATTTTAGTACCCGATTTCGCATTCCTGCAAGACCTAGACTCACCCAAATGATTCTTCTACTTTTGGAATATAGACTTGCAGATGATAACATATCTGAACATTCATATGCTCCAATTTCACGATGCGATAACATCTTCAAACTCAAACTGTATAATTTCTTACTTAGAGTCTTCTCGTGAGAAATCTCTTCCCACATTTCTTTCAATTCAGTCTTTTCTGATTTAGTAATGTAAGACGTTACATATCGAGCAACAGCAATGGAATTGTCCGCAACATACTGAATATCCATGTTAGCGTTCCACATGGATAAAATAACTGGATTGTAGTCATTTATGTATTTTGATTCTTCGCTTCTTCTTAAGTTGTAGGTGTTTTTCGGAGACTTTCTTGTGATGGTATGTCGTATAGCTGACATAAAACTGTTCACTCTTCCTTTGGCTAATACAGGACGTGGAAATCCAAAACGACATTTGGTATAGAACTTATCCTTTGACTTGTACTTTCGTCGACAGTATTTTCCACACCTATGGCTTTGAAATCGTAAGACTTGTTGTTTTAAGTTTTTCTCGTCTCTGCTATTTGGAACAGCACATGTAGCATAATCTTCAATGAAAGACAACACAGTTTCATCTGAATCTGTTCCAAATTTGGGGGCGTCCTTGACCTATAACAACATATGTATGTGAGGAGCACCTCTTGCTTGATACTCCTTTCTCCAAAAGAAATCCACAACTTCTCCAAGAGGAGGATTCATCTTATTGCAGATGAAAGACATCATAGCTTCAAATCTATGATTGAAGTATCTGCATACATTAACAGGATCCAAAGAGCACAATTCTCCAGGTGTCTTGTATTCAATATTTTTTATATTGGAATTTGCCTCTCGAAGAAATTCAAGTAAATCATCCCAAGCATACTCAGCAAAGCTTAGTGTAACAAACCATGTAGGAGTTCCCAAGTTCCGTAGCATGCATTTCAGTTCTCCATGTCGACGGTACCAATATTCATTAGTCCCACGCTGACATGCCATCAGATTAATCAACTGAGATTCTAAATGATCATCTCTCTGATGCACTTTATCCATAAAATCCTTTGCAGTTACATTTTGAAGATGCATTCCAGTTTTTAAAATGTGATTTACTGCATATGAAAGTCCAGACAAGTCACTTTCAAACAGAAGATGAAACATATAAGGGATACATTGTCGAAATCTTGGATCTTCTGCATATAATCTTGTTGTCCGATATTCAGATGCAGGAATCTGCACAGGACGTTCATCATATCGTCCACCTTTTCCTGTTGGAAACAACTGCGGGAAACAACGAGCTTCCAAGCTCTCTTCCCATACACTCATGGGACTTCCTGTTGCTTTTTTCATTTGAAACAACTCAATTGTATTCCCCATCACCTCTTTGGAATGAAGTGGATGTACACTGTAATGTTCATAGATCTCTTCACATCTGGACATGTCCACTTTTTCAATTTGTCCACTTAATGTTTCACTATCTTCTGCTAAATCTATTTCTTCTTCTCCAACAAACACATTTCTATAGTACTCATTATTTTTTATCAGATACAATGATGCCTTTTGCACTTTTCTAACATCCACTAACTCTTGCCAGATTTTCTTATTCGTAGTAGGAACACCATTGACTAGAATGACTAGTGGCTCATTTTCTGCATGATCTACACCAATAGTTTCAACAATTTTCCTTATATCTAATGGTAAATACACAACTCTTCCTTTCAATCCTCTTTGCAACTCTGATGGAGGTAATTTACTTGTTTTGGGCTCCATACGAACAATTTCCTGAAACGGGTGAACACATTGTATCAGAATAGACTCATACGTATTTAAATCAATCAGCTCTGGAGGAATAGCAACCAACTCTAGATTATTATGAACAGCACTAGCAGGCATTTTATTCTCATCTAATTTATTATAACAATATTTGCAAATACGCTGCTCACATCCCAAATCAAAACAATCCTGTACCAACAAATAAGTTGCAAATTCCATCCACTTATCATTATCTTCTATTTCACATTTTTAAATACAGATTGACACCCCTAGTCTGATTTTTATAGTGATTTCGCCGACAACAAATACAAGAAACATTTGGTCTTTCACCTGAAATTACCTTAAACTTTGTGATTTCATCCTCACATTTTTCTGTAATTACAGGTTCTACATTGTCTTCAACATTTTGTTCTACTAATGTGTCAGTTTCTTCACTCTCTTGCTGAGGCCCAAAGTAACAAAACTCAATATCCTCACAGACCTGCTTCACATCTGAAACTGACCCACGTAAAAGAGCACTGTTCAACTCACTTAACTTTAGTGCTGGGCTTTTTGCATAATACAACCTTCTCACTAACTTCCACATTTGAGTATGATGTACTGTCAGGATTCTGAAATGGTGACAAACACATTCACAAACTTTCATAGAAAGACAAGCCAGAGAATGACCTTGCAAACCAGTATGTTTTCTCACTCTGCAAGGATCTAGTCCTTGCAGCAGCTTAATCTTTTGTTTTACAATTTTTTTAGTATAGACTCGTAAAAAACGACATAATTTTTCAATGGATTCCTGTCGTACACTACAAACACTACTGCAATCCCAAGTGTACACAGGGTTATTAGCTCGTCTCCCTAAAACTTCATCAGCTATCACTTCTTCTGCATTTCTTTCAACCATTTTCTCTTTCTCCATTGGACAACCATCACTAACCTCATAACCTCTACCACTGATGTCAACTGCATACAATAATTTTTCACTTAGTGAATAACTCTCTTCATTAAAAAAAGGCTCTGAACTAGAACTGTGTTTCCATTCTCCCAAAGAAACATCACAACATTTTTTTTTATTAATAACTCTTTTCCTCCTACTTTTGGCCTTCATTACAAATATTGGTTTATCTAGTGATCAAATTCTGTTTAACAGTAAAATAAACAGTTTCCTTTTTACTTCAAAAGCCTTTTCCACAATGCTTTCAATATGCTTCTTCTTTTTATAAAATAAAGCTCTCTTTTTATATTTCTTCACATCTTTCAGCAAATTATGCACTACTATCTTGTAAAATATTTTTTTGCGTAATTCCTTATACTGATTTTGTCTTCTTTTACCATACTTTATCTCCTTTGACTGAACATTTGCTTTTCTACTTTTCCTCTTATTTTGATTTTTCTGAAGTTGCAGCATTCTCTACATTCTGTTTGCTCCTACAAACATTTTTAATAAATTGCTTCGTGATCTTACCAGAATTTTTTTTCCTTTTAGCCACATTATCTTGTTCATTCAATACTTGTGGTTGATTTTTCTTCAAATAATCCTCCTGTCTCTGTTCTTTTCTTTTTCTGGCATAATTTCTCGATTTTAACGTTGAAAAACAGTATCTGCAAAAAAGAATCACAAATAAATGTATATTAATAACTTTCAAATTTACAGTATTCCATTACTGTACAAACACATTTTATATAAAAACAGACTAAGAAACTATAGCCCTGAACCACAAGTGTGACGATGATTAAAACACTACATACATAGTGCATACTACTTTGAAGCATTTCATGCCCTAAAGCCTACTTCACTAAAAGACTACATGCTAAGTGACTGAATGATTACACTACTAAAAGGAGACACACTGGGTGAGTACCAGGGTGTTTGCTAGAAGTATATGAATACTAACTGGGGAATTGAAGGTGCGAAAGACAACTGTGTAGCTGATTAGAGAACTGAATGCATACTGGATAGGCATTTAAAGCAGTCCATGTGCTAAGGCCCAGCTCACTGCATGACTACTTGGGTACTGACTGAATGATTAGACTACAGCAAGGAGACTGCCTGGATGAATTTATAAGTGGTAGGCTTTTCGCACAGGGAATGGATTAGTACTTGGTACTGAATGGGTCACTAGAAGAGTGCAAAGGGAGTGACAGGATGTTTGCTGGACTATATGGATACTGACTAGGGAATTGAAAGTGTAAAAGACAGGGCGCTGGGGATGGAGGGAGGAGGGTAGTGACGGAGGTGGATGGTGTTGCACGATTCCTTCTGACATGCTTGTTATGTTTCGGTGTTGAAAATGCAAATAAAAATATTTAAAAAAAAAAGAAAGTGTAAAAGACAAGTCTGTAGATGGTTAGAAAACTGCATGCATAGTGCATAGGGGTTTGAAGCAGTCCATGTGCTAAGGCCTGGCTCAGTGCATGAATACTTAGACAGTGACTGAATCATTAGAGTACTGTAAAGAGAGTGTCTTAGTGAATTTATAAGTGTTTGCGTTTTGGCACAGTGAATGGATTACTACATGGTGCTGAATGGGTCACTAGAAGACTGCAAAGGGACTGACAGGGTGTTTCCTAGAAGTGTATGGATACTGACTAGGGAATTGAAGGTATGAAAACAACTGTGTAGGTGGTTACAGAACTACATGCATACTGCATAGACATTTGAAGCAGTCTATTTGGTAATGAATGGTTCACAACATAAGTACTTAGAAACTGACTAAATCATCAGACTACTTCTAGGACAGTGCCTGGGTAAAAAATTTAAATTTTCAGCTCTGGTGCAGTGAAGACAATACTACATGGTACTGCACTTTAGTGTCAAATCATGACTCATTTTATCAATGCATAAGCAAACACTGACCTCTAATGCTACTAAAACTTGACAACATGACAGGTTTTATAACAGTTATCTGTCAGCAAATACACGATGTTACCAAACGCTTCTCTCACAGTGGTTCCCAAATGTACACAGACTCACAGTGTGATTCTAGACAAGCACCACTATCCCTAGGAGTTTACCAAAACTCATTCACTACAGTGGAAGAGGTAAGGGGACTGCACACAATCTACATATTTCACGACTACACTTTAGTGTCAATGCCTGTGTGACGGGCCAACCGGGGAAGACCAGCGAGAGTGCCCCGGGGGCACTCCAACGAGGCGACTGGTGCTGACTCTCGAGGCGGAAGAGGGGCGGAGCCAAAAAGGATACGTAAACCCGGAAGCAGAGACATCGAGAGAGAGACGCGAGGGAGACGAGGTGTTCAAGGGAGGTCGACAGGAAGGAGAAAACGAACACCAGGAGACAGCGAAGACCGCGAAGGAAGCCAGCCGGGCTGAGGCTCGAGGAGACGACGACACTGCGGAAGCAAGGGCCAAGACGGACCCCGAGGAAGGCGCTCCGGACGAGGCGACCGGGACCCCGTCATCGGGCTCCGGTTTCAGGCGAGTAGCGGGGAAAACGGGGCGTTCACTGTTTGGGTGGTGGCAGGCGGAGTCTGGCTTTTCAGGATTATAAGGGGACTGGGTGGAGGCAGCCCGGACGGCCAGTAGAGGGGTCTTGGATCCTCGTGTGTGTGTGGGAACAGAGTACGAAACGGAAGAAGTGCCGCAGAGCTTAGGGAAGACCTCACTCGTCTCCAATGGGAGTTCCCTGATGAAAGGGCCCAGGGACGTGAATCGGGTGGGTCGATACTGAGAGAACGAGATACGCCAATCCAGCAGGGTAACCCGGGGAGAGAATAATCCCAGGGGGGGAGTTGACAAGAGTAGATAGATAAAACCGCACTGACGCAGGGAAGCTAATCGCCTCTCCTTTTCTGTTTTACCGAGGGGGACGTCCAGTGGGACTAGCCACGAGAAGAGGACCCGAACAGAGACCAGGAAACCCACAGGCCCTGCAGCAAAGAGACCGCGACGAAGAGCCAACCCTTGCCCAAAGAGGACAGCTACCCTATTGTTTTCCCCTTGTACACTGCCAATAAAAGCCTGCATAACTTACACCCCGGCTTTGTCCTCTGTGGAGCGTGACAGCCTGACTCATTTAATCAACACATAAGCAAACACTGGCTTCTAATGCTACTAAAAGTTGACAACATGACAGGTTTTAAAACAGTTATCTGTCAGCAAAAACATGATGTTACCAAACGCTTCTCTCACAGTGGTTCCCAAATGCACACAGACTCACAGTGTGATTCTAGACAAGCACCACTATCCCTAGGAGTTTACCAAAACTCATTCACTACACTGGAAGTGGTAAGGGAACTGCACACAATCTACATATTTCACGACTACACTTTACTTGTCAATACCTAACTCATTTAATGGAAGCATAAGCCATAACTGTCTTCTAATGCTACTAAAACTTGAGAACATGACATGTTTTAAAACAGTTATCTGTCAGAAAATACACAATGTTACCAAACACTTCTCTCACAGTGGTTCCCAAATGTACACAGACTCACAGTGTGATTCTAGACAAGCACCACTATCCCTAGGAGTTTACCAAAACTCATTCACTACAGTGGAAGAGGTAAGGGAACTGCACACAATCTACATATTTCACGACTGCACTTTAGTGTCAATGCCTGACTCATTTAATCAACACATAAGCAAAGACTAGCTTCTAATGCTACTAAAACTTGACAACATGACAGATTTTAAAACAGTTATCTGTCAGCAAATACATGATGTTACGAAACGCTTCTCTCACAGTAGTTCCCAAATGCACACAGACTCACATTGTGATTCTACACAAGCACCACTATCCCTAGGAGTTTACCAAAACTCATTCACTACAGTGCAAGTGGTAAGGGAACTGCACACAATCTACATATTTCACGACTACACTTTACTGTCAATACCTAATTCATTTAATGAAAGCATAAGCCATAACTGTCTTCTAATGCTACTAAAACTTCACAACATGACATGTTTTAAAACAGTTATCTATCAGCAAATACACGATGTTACCAAACACTTCTCTCACAATGGTTCCCAAATGTACACACACTCACAGTGTGATTCTAGACACCGTGGTACTCGGATGAACTCCGCATTTGTAAATCGGCCTGTAAACAGCTTGAGAGAAGTTGGAGAAGATCTTACTCCCCAAACAATAAATCCAAGTATAAATCCGCCCTTAAGGAGTACAGGAAGAAAATCATAGATCACAAAAGATCCCATCTAGAGGAGAAAATCTTCCGGGCACAAGGGTCTTCAAGAGTTATTTTCAATACCGTCAGATCCTTCACTGACCCTCTTGCCCTCAAGCGTCAACCCCCAGTGTCCCAGACCCTTTGCGACAGTCTATCTAACTACTTTGAAGACAAGATTGCCACTATTCAAAATTCCTTCCCCAGCGAGATTAATCCTGACAATCTCGAACCATGCACAGTCAGCTCTAATCCCACTCAGGTCTTCTCTAACTTTGAGGTGATTACCCCGGAACACTCGCTGGCAGAATTACTAAAATGCAAATCTGGTTCCCCCCTGGACCCCTGGCCGGCTAACCAGTTTATATCCTTAGCCCCCCTTCTCAATGCCATCTTAAATGAAATTTGGAACGACTCCCTCCAGACAGGAATCTATCCCGACTCCTGGAAGCACGCCAGATTGGTTCCCATACTCAAAAAAGCAAATTCAGACCCCACCGAACCTGCTAACTACCGTCCCATCTCCCTGCTCCCTGCACCAGCTAAAGTGCTTGAGAAACTCGTACAGCGGCAACTGGCTAGCTTCTTGGAAACCAATGGTGCCTTCCACAACTCACAGCACGGATTTAGGCCCGGATATAGCACCGAGTCCGCCCTCATTGAGATGGCTGACGCCATCAGATGGAAGTTGGACGAGGGATCTAGAGCGGTGTTGGTGTTGCTCGACTTGTCGGCAGCATTCGACACCGTCTCCCACCCCGTCCTCCTTGACCGTCTGCAGGCAAAAGGCATACAAGGCAAGGCCTTGGAATGGTTTGCCTCCTTTCTGTCCAATCGGACACAGGCAGTATTCACACCCCCATTTACCTCGGATTGTCGCCCTCTCAGGTGGGGAGTCCCTCAGGGCTCCTCACTGAGCCCCCTTCTGTTCAATGTTTATTTTTCCCCTCTGGCCGAGATCATCGCTCAATCCGGAATCAAGGCCACTTCTTACGCTGATGATATACAGCTACTGTTTTCATTCGACTCCCCTTCCCAATCTTCCTTTGACCCGTTGAAAAACTGCCTCCGCAACATCGCAAGCTGGATGGATAACAATTCCCTCCGGCTTAACGCTGGCAAAACCGAGGTTATATTTTTCCATCAGCCCTCGCCTCTGGACCCCAACCTGTGGTGGCCCCTTGAACTGAGTACACCCCCTTCACCTAAAGACTCAGTTAAAAATCTCGGGGTAATCTGGGATACCAATTTCTCTTTCCAAAAACAAATCCAGACGGTATCCGCGGCCTGTTTCTCTAAGATGAGGATGATGAAAAAGTTCATCAATTTCCTCCCTAGCCAGACTAGGAAAACTATTGTGCAGGCTTTAATCACCTCCCATCTGGATTTCGCCAATGGACTGTACCTTGGTCTCTCCTTGGGCCTCCAGCGTCGCCTCAAGACAGTCCAGAATGCTGCTGTTCGCCTGATCTGTGGTCTCCCCCTTCGTGAACGCATCACTCCCCTTCGACATAGGCTGCACTGGCTCCCGGTTCATAAAAGGGCGGAATTCAAGGCACTTACCCTAGCTCATCGGGCTATCAAGGGAAAGGGTTCCGCATACTTATCCTCCTGCCTTCGTCCATACAGCAATACCAGACTTCTCCGCTCGAGCTCTAAACATCTCCTTTCCACCCCCAGAGTCAAAAAAGTTCGTTCTGGGGAAAAACATTCCAAGTCTGTGCTTCCTCCCACTGGAACAAGCTACCCTTGTCCATCCGGACCATCCAGGAGGAACTCCCCTTCCGGAGAGCTCTAAAAACCTTTCTCTTCTGTTGATACCAATTGAGTCAGACACAGCATCAGCTCTCACAGAAGCGCCGGGACACCCCGTTGGGGTATCTGTGCGCTATACAAGATTCTCTAAATAAAATAAATAAATAAATAATAGACAAGCAACACTATCCCTAGCAGCTTACCAAAACTCATTCACTACTGTGCAAGGGGTAAGGAGACTACACACAATCTACATATTAAAGTACAGCACATTAGTGTCAAAGCATGACTTATTTTATCAATGCATAAGCAAACATTGACTTCTAATGCTACTAAAACTTGACAACATGACAGGTTTTATAACAGTTATCTGTCAGCAAATACACGATGTTACCAAACGCTTCTCTCACACTGGTTCCCAAATGCACAAATACTCACTGTGTGATTCTAGACAAACAACACTATCCCTTGCACAATACCAAAACACATTTCTTCATCTAGAAGAAGTACTACATTTTAGTATAGAAACATAACATAACTCATTTCACAAATTCATAAACAATGACTGGTTTCTAATGCTACCAAAATATAAAAACAGCACAGTTATCTCTCTGCAAACACATGAAAAACACAAATGCTTATCACAGAATGGTTTCTACATGCACACACACTGTCAATAAGATTGTACAGAAAAAAAGTACTCCTTACACTTTAGCAGGAGAAATACATTAGTCTGATTAAAATCAAAATAGTCTACATACACCCCCTCACAATTAAATAACTCACCTTTCGAGATGTTTTGTAGATTAAGAAGTATATCAGTCACACACCAGATTTTCTTATACAGAATCTGTGCACTGTGCACCTGTCAGCAGAACCAAAGAATGGCAAGGTTTCCCTCTCATTTTCCCCACATATACATGTAAACATCAAATCACATTCCTTCCCACATAAATTCAAAAGCAAACACACATTTCTATTGGTTAAACATTTCTTTTGTTTGTTTTTTTGGGATTTCTAATAGTTTTATTGCATTGCATTAAGATTCACACTGTAAACAAGTTACATGCATGTATTTTATTCTTTTCGCTGACTTTTAACAGCTGCTTTACATGTATTGTAAACGTATATCTAATTATATATTTGAATTTATATATTTGATGGCTTTTTAACATGAATAAACATAATGAAAATATAAAAATCTATTAGTTCACTGTTCTATGTGAATGATGGGTTTTTATACTACTGCATTTTGAAAATCCAAACTCTTGTTTGCTGGAGAAATGTACAACCCACTGTGCTACCTGAAGGAAAGGGATGTTAGGCCTAATATTCAAGTACATATAGGTTGACCGAGATGACTTGTTAAAAGAGGTTGTCTTCAATGAGAAGGAATCAGCTGAGACATCAAATCAGGGATCTATCGTTGAATTAAAAGAACAAATTAACATAATTTTGGGAAAACTAGAAGTGGATGATACAGTGGGAATTATTTAACAGGCAGAGGGTAGACATTGCAGAAGGATCATCAGAGAAGAGGAAAAAATAGTAGGGAAGGACGAAACCAGAAGAGAGAAAAAAAAGCAAACAGCACAACTACAGCAACCCTTCATATAAAAGGAAGTCACACACACATTAGAAAACTGTAGACAATATTCAACATGTTATTCATATTATTCATTACTCCAATTGAAAAGAAAATTTAAACTAATGGAAAAACAGAAGATGAGGGAAAAGAGGGAGTAGTGGAGGACCAAAAAGATCAATCAATAAAAGCAGCATCATCTGACCATTAGAGACATTGACATTTTAGACTTTTTATATGAACTGGAGATGGGACATTAATTAACAATTGAATACTGGCAGAGCTGAGAGAGTGGCTTTTATGATGCAATCCCAATACATACAAAATATGCCAACATATGCAAAGAATGTACAACAAAATTCTTGTGCGCACGCTCCAAGACAATCATACGCAAGTGTTTCCTTCATAGAAACATGACATGACGGTATAAGGCTTATTCAAGTGTGGCTGTTGTGGAGTCTGCAAATGGGCAAGCCAATGGGCCCAGAAATTTCTGTGGCTTCAACAGACACAAATACGCCATCAATCAAAACATCACATGCAACACAAAGTATGTGACCTATGTCCTCGAGTGCACATGCAAAAGCAAGTATGTGGGCAGCACTATTCAACGCCTAAAAGAACGCATCAGTGAACACGCTAGGGCCATCCACCAACAAGACGCACGCTACCCAATGGCATTACATGTGGCATCTTGTCCCACACAAGAGATTCCAATTTTTTGGAATTGATGTCACTGAGGCCAACGTAAGAGGAGGTAATCGTGAGCTCAGACTCAGACGGCAAGAAGCCACCTGGATTATGCATCTCAAATCTGTCAAACACGGCCAGAATTCCAATCACGAACTCCAATACTTCCTTGGCACTTAATCCCCTATTGCTTTCAATCCATCCATAATTCTTTCTATGACATTTTTTCTTGCAGCCTTTTGCCTGTTTTCATGTCTTTTCGTCCTTTTTGGTACACTGTTTTAGTATTCCAAGCTTCCTTTTGATTCATACCAATTTCTGTGTCAGGACCTTTTTGTAATTACTTTTTCTGAGCTACCTACAAATAATTATTATATTCTTTCTCACTACCAATATCATTCTTGTTTCTTATACAAATATACGATTGTATGAAATAATTTGATTCATCCGCAGTTCTCACATTATTTTATTTATGGTTATTGCTCCTTGATCTGCATCTATTTGTGTGAATATGCAATCTATATTACTCATAGTTGCAAACTGTATATGCTTTTTATGCTCATGTATTTGGTTCCGCTAATCATAAGTTATGTACTGTTCAAAACACATGACTTAGAGTTCTATTACTAATTGGCAGAACAGGGCAGATATGAGAGTGTTAATTTCACGTGTTACTCTGACTGGATATGTCGTATATTTTATCTTTTGAAATCCTTTTTATACTATCCACTTTTCGCTTCCTATTACCCCTCATTTCTCATCTTTTCGCTGTCTTCTGTTTTCTACACACTGCCTGTATTTAAATTTTTCCCCCATCCGGGTCAGGTTTTACTCCCCTCCTCATATTGGCATTTACCCGATACGAACTTCGCCCTCACGCACGTTCGCTAAACCCATTTCCGGGTTCGCGTTCTGGTTCTCCATACCACTGGTACGTTCTCCCGCCATGCTTTGCCATATACAGTTTGTCCTGTCCAGCTCTCTCCCTCATTCACCTGTAGAGAGCTACGTTATCCTCAGACCTTGGAGCATTGAGGTAATCGCTCTCCTCACACTCTTAGCAACGGCCCACCTTGGATAAAGTCTGCCGCTCTTTTGTTAATCTTTTTCTTTCTTTTTTTTATCACCCCCGCACGCTCAGACTTCACGGTTGACGGCTGAACCCACCCGTTACCCTGTGTTATCTGTCAGAAAATACACGATGTTACCAAATGCTTCTCTCACAGTGGTTCCCAAATACACACTAACTCACAGTGTGATTCTAGACAAGCACCACTATCCCTAGGAGTTTACCAAAACTCATTCACTACAGTGCAAGTGGTAAGAGAACTGCACACAATCTACATATTTCAGGACTGCACTTTTGTGTCAAAGCCTGACTCATTTAATCAAAGCATAAGCAAAAACTGCCTTCTAATGCTACTAAAACTTGACAACAAGACAGGTTTTAAAACAGTTATCTGTCAGAAAATACACAATATTACCACATACTTCTCTCACAGTGGTTCCCAAATGCACACAGACTCACAGTGTGATTCTAGACAAGCAACACTATCCCTAGCAGCTTACCAAAACTCATTCACTACTGTGCAAGGGGTAAGGTGACTACACACAATCTACATATTAAAGTACAGCACATTAGTGTCAAAGCATGACTTATTTTATCAATGCATAAGCAAAGACTGGCTTCTAATGCTACTAAAACTTGACAACATGACAGGTTTTAAAACAGTTATCTGTCAGCAAATACACGATGTTACCAAATGCTTCTCTTACAATGGTTCCCAGATGCACACATACTCACTGTGTGATTCTAGACGAACAACACTATCCATTGCACTATACCAAAACACATTTCTTCATCTAGAAGAAGTACTACATTTTAGCATAGAAACATAACATAACTAATTTCACAAATTCATAAACAATGACTGGTTTCTAATTCTACCAAAATATAAAAACAGCACAGTTATCTGTCTGCAAACACATGAAAAACACAAATGCTTATCACAGAATGGTTTGTACATGCACACACACTGTCAATAAGATTGTAGAGAAAAAAAGTACTCCCAACACTTTAGCAGGAGAAATACATTAGTCTGATTAAAATCAAAATACTCTACATACATCCCCTCACAATTAAATAACTCACCTTTCAAGTTGTTTTGTAGATTAAGAAGTATATCAGTCACACACCAGATTTCCTTTTCAGAATCTCTGCACTGTGCACCTCTCAGCAAAAACAAAGAATGGAAAAGTTTCCCTTTCATTTTCCACACATATACATGTAAACATCAAATCACAATCCTTCACACATACACTCAAAAGCAAACACATTTCTATTGGTTAAACATTTCAACCCTTTCCAAATGACATAAACTTCAACCCTTCCCCCAATCTGCCTTCTGCCCGTTACCATAGAAACAGGTCATGGAACACTGTACTGAGCACACAGGTCACAAGTTCAGCACACACAATGTTGCTAATCAAAACAGCAAGTGTGCTTGACTTCTCAACATATCAGCTTATCATATATAATGTTCCTTACAATCAGTTTTTGTTAACCAATAAGAATCATGCGTTTAAAAAACAGAAATATGCACCCTACCTTTCAGTGTAGAAGGTTATCAAACAACCAATGATTTCTTGTCTTTTTTCAAAATTGCATCTTAGCCACCATTTTAGAAACATCTTACTTTCCAAACTGCCATTTCATTTTGAGAGACCATCTGAGTGCATCCAGACCTCCTTACAAGATGCTTACAGTGTGGATTGTGGGACACAGCTACATTTTCTGGAGCCAAAGGTATGCAGAAAACAAAGGCATTCACAAAGACCTAGGTTTGCCAAATGCAGACATTAAATGGATTGGACAGAGAGGGTTAAAGTGGCACCAATTGATGCCATTGGTGAAATCCTTCATGCAAATCCAACACCCTCACCTCATAATAGTGCACTGTGGTGGCAATGACCCAGGCACTTTGACTGGGGTAGGTCTGGAAATGCTTATGAAGGACACCTTTGCACAACTGATTTCACTTTTCCCTAAAACTGCCTTTGTGTACTCTAACATATGCCAAAGGCAGAAATGGAACTGGTCCGATCATTTTTGTCCACAGATTGAGAAAGCTAGGAAACATGTGAATAAATCTGTTTCTGCTTTTCTCTGAGACTACAGAATGGGGTCCATTTACAATAACAATCTGCGCTTTCATATGCAAGAGATGTATAGGAGAGATGGAGTACACTTTACTTATGAAGGAAACAGTCTTCCTCAACAACTTTCGACTCTGTATAGGTACTTACTTATAAGTACCAAAAACGCTCAATGAACACAACGGCTCTTTTTAGAGGCACTCATGAACAAAACACTTAAGCTTAATCTTTATCTCCCAACAATTTCATTTTTTTCCCCTTGGATCCGCGAACCCAACGCGAGAGGATCCGTGCATCCAACGCGGTAGGATGCGCGCACCGAGCGTGCATTTTCCCGTGTGTTTTTTTTTTAAAAAAGGGGGTCCCAGGGGGTCCTTCTGGGACCCCCTAAGCACCTCTAGAGGGTCAGAGTATTTCCACTCTGCCCCCTTTATATGTTTTGCACACTTATTCCCATTCCATCTTCTGCCTCGCTTCTACCGAGGCAGAAAATGGCCGCCAACAGTTCCTGGTTTCGAATGTAGAGAGACACTCGACAGCCAATTAGCATTCAGCGCGCGATCGGGAGGGTGCACGCTCGGTTCGGGGAGGGTGCGCTTACGGTGCGGGTAGGGTCCGCGGACCCTCCCCGGCCATAGATATATCTATCTTTTTTACCCTAATTTTCTCAGGAACTACTGAACAGATTCACACCATATATGCAAAAGGCACGAGTCCGAACTGAGGACTACCTCTTTGCCAAATTTGGTGTCATTCCGTTCAGCGGTTCGGGCTGTAGCTGCGACAACAGGTCCTATGGGAAATTGCATAGGAAAAACGCGTTTTGGGACCCCCCTTTTTTCTCGGCCCCCACTTGACGGATCACCCCAAAACTTTCAGGGTAGGAGCGGAGCGGAGCTGGCCAAAAGTTTGGAAAATTTCGCGAGAATTCGTCAACCGGCGACAACGTTATTCCAAATAGAATGTTGCAGATTTCCTAGGGAAAATAGGTCCTAACTATAACTATCTACCGGCGACCGCCAGTAGATAATATATATATATATATAAGGTTAAGTTGTATTTAATAAACCAAGACTTTCAAGTGTTGCTATATTTAAAGTTAATTTGTTTTTATTTTTTTGTTTTTGTAATTCTATAGTAAATCCATTGTAGATAAATAGTTATGACATGATAACAGATGTATTTATTGATGCAGTTACCTATACACATATTAAACATAAAATTATCTATCCATAAGTAATATGCACATCTGTGAAGCAGAACTAACGAATATCTATTTATTTAAAAGCATATTTGTTATTCATGTTTATACAAAGCAATACACATATGTAGGTACACATCCATAGTCCAAATAAATGCTTATATACAGAGGGATATGCTGTATATTTATGTTTGAGTATGGTGGTTATGTGGTGAAGATCCAACTCTTGAGTAGTCTTCTGAAGATAAGGTAGTCATCCATGGATCTCATGTTTTGGGGTAAAGAGTTCCATATTTTGGCAGTTTGAACAAAGAAGGATGTGCCACCTATAGTTGTTTTCTTGTATGGTGAAATTTTGAGGCAAGGTGCCAATCTAGAGCGGAAGTTCCTTTGTTGAATGAATTTGGTGATTTTATTCCTGATGAAGAGGCGAACTGTTCCATGTATCGCTTTATGGGTGATCAAAGCAGCTTGAATGTGGATCTTCTGGCAACCGGTAACCAATGTAGGGCTTTCAAGGCCGAGGAGATGTGGGCTTGTGGCTTTATTTGTAGAAGTAGTCTGGCAGCAGAGTTCTGAATTGTTTGTAGTCTTTTCATAGTTGTTAAAGATGATCCGTGGTAGAGGCTGTTGCCTAATCGAGTTTAGACAGAACAAGAGAAATAGTAGCCTGGATCGTGTGTGGGAATCCCAGATGGGGAAAGATGTGTCGTAGAGTTTTTATAGTAACAAAACTTGATCTTTCTAGTTTGTCCACTTAGGCATTCATTTGTAACTTGGAGTCCATGTTAAATCCAAGGTTTCTTACTTCCTTTGATAATTTAGGCGGTGTTCCCAGGTCATCCGGCCAGGCGGCGAGTGGGTCACAATTTTTCCAATCACCACACATGAGTATTTCTGTTTTTTGAAGCATTCAATTTGAGATGGCTCCATGTCATCCACTGCTCAAACAACTAAAAATGTGTGAGTGTCCAATGTCTTTGGGGCTTTCCAGTTTAAGGAGTATTTGTGTGTCATCTGCAACTTTACAGCATGTGAGGTGAAATTGATTGATCAGTGCTGGTAATGACTTCATGTATATGGTGAAAAGCATGGGTGAGATGACAGAACCTTGAGGGACCCCTGCTTTTGTGAAGTACCGTTTGGATGAGAAAGGGGCGTAAGGATGACATTAGTTCCGTTGTGAAGGTAGCATGTGATCCAGTCGAAACCAGTACCCTCCATGCTGGCTTCGTAGATCTTTGTATTAGAGTCTCATGGTCAACCATGTCAAAGGCGGCTGAGAGGTCCAAGAAAAGAAGTGCAGCATCCCGTTCCATTCAACTGTGTTCTTAAGGTCATCTCAGATGGCAACGAGGGCAGATTCTGTGCCTCTTCCTGGACAGAATCCTGTTTGGAAGTCTGAAAGTATGGACTTATCTTCAATGAATTGTGACATCTGGGCGAATGCTTCTCTTTCTATCAGTTGGCCCAGAAAAGGTCCATTTGAAATTGGTCTCTAGTTGGCAGGGATAAGCGGGTCCAGGTTTGTTTTCTTTAGTAATGTGCGTATGTATGACTTTTTGAGATCTGGAAATATTCAGTTAGCTAAGGAATTGTTGATGATTCTTCTTACTGGTTCAGCAGCAGAGGTAGTTAGAAGAATTGTCTTGAAGGTTTGTGGTGGACATGGGTCAAAATGGCTGTAGGCAGGCCTGCTTGCTTTGACCAGGTCCATAAATTCATAGTGTGAAATTCTGTAGTGGCTAGAGGAAGACGCCACTGGTGCGAGTACCACACGGCGCTCGAGAGCGCACTTACCACAGCCCCATCGGAGGCCCCTGATCTTGACTCCCATCGGTGCGTGTCTGGCTGCAAGAGTGGCCTACGGGGGAAAACAGACTGAAGGCCCATGATTGTGCCAGCCGCGACCCAAAAGTCACTTATGCCTGCAAATACCGCATCATTCCACAAGGCACATGGCTGCCTACCGACTTGTGCCCAGACAGAGGAAGAGGCCCGAGCACGCAATTGGAGGGTGTCTGCTGAGGTTCTATTGAATAACTGACCCAACTAGGGATGCTGCTTCTAACCCCACACATTACATGATTAGTATTAGAATTGAACCCAAAAAGCCTGGGAAAGTGAGGCTGTTTATTGACGTGCACCTTCTGAACAAGGCCATCAGGAGGAAGAGACATATCACACCCACAATGGACGATATTATAGCTGGTCTGAACGGGTCGGGATAGTTCTCAAGACCTCAATGCTGGATATCACCAACTCCAGCTAGCAGAAGAAAGCCACTATATAACGCCATTCTCTACGAACCTGGGTCTACGAAGATACAAGCCTCTCAGATTTGGGATATCATCTGCAGCAGAGGTATTCCAGAACGCAATTAGAGAGGTGCTGTCTGGCCTGCAAGGCATCATGAATGTCAGCAATGGCATATTGATCTACTCAGCCACCGCAGATGATCACCACCAATGCCTGCAGGCAACCCTGAAATGTATTTGGGAGCAAGGCATCCCTGAAGGGAGGGTGCAAGTAGACCAGAGAAAATCACAGGCAATCAAGCAAGCGCCTGCTCCCTGCAATGCCTCTGGGGGTGGTTGCTTCTTAGGAATGGCCACATGCTGTGTCTCATTCATACCCAATCTAGCAACCATTGCAGAGCCACACAAGCGATAACAAAAGAGGATGCTCAGAGGGTGTGGGGCCCAAGTGAGGAGGAAGCATTACAGAAGGTCAAGTCAGCACTACTGAGCAAAGCGGCAATGGACCACTTTGACTCAAAGAAAAGGACAGAACTCATAGGCGAACCCAACCCAGTTGGCCTGGGGGCCGTACTCACACATTAAGTGGAGCCAGAAAGATAGGCACCCCTGCAGGCAGAGCACTCACACCCGTGAAGGCAAGATATACTCAAATCGAGAAAGAAGACCTGGCCATCAAGTGGGCTTGTGAATACTTCCAACTATACCACTGTGGGCACTCATTCTGTGTAATCACGGATCATCAGCCTCTGGTACCACTGTTCAAAGGCACGGCTCCCCCATCCCCTACCTCGTATTGAACGATGGTCGATCCAGCTACAGCATTATCAATTTGGCGTGATCTAAACACAAGGGCCCAAACATCATGCTGATTTCCTCTCACGTCATCCGCCACAAGTCAATGGTAAATCGGTGGAGGACGCCAATTGAACAGAGAAAAATATCTGCCTGATGTCTCAAAAAGCTTGCCCGAGAGCACTGAATCTACCAGAGATTGGAGAAGCAACCATGGGAGAGTCGGTCTTGAAGAAGGTTTGAGGCACATTGCAACATTAGCCTGCTTCTTTCTGCCAACGAAAGTGTTTTGAATAAACTGCAGGTCATTCAAAACACGGCAGCCCGCCTTGTCCTTAATGTTCCCCCCAGAACTGCTTCTAAACCCCTCCTGGATCAGCTACACTGGCTGTCGATCCGTCAGAGGATAACATTTAAGATATGTTGCCTTATCCACAAATGCATAAATGGCCAAGGGCCCGTTTATCTACAAAATAAATTTGTTCCCTACATTCCGCTCCGATCACTAAGATCTAGTAATAACCTCCTCTTGGTGATCCCTCGTGCAAAAAAAGCCAGACATGGGAATAAAGCTTTATCTATTACAGGCCCCACATTGTGGAATAAACTTCCTTTATCATTAAGACAATGCAAGGAACATCTTACCTACAGGAAACTTCTTAAAACTGTGCTGTTTAAGAATGAGATCTAGCCCCTCTTTCATCTTATCCTTGCTTTACCGATTACTGAAAAGCGCAGAGATACTCCATTGGAGTCGATTCTAGCGCTATATAAACTAATAAATAAATAAACAAGGATGCTGGCATGCCTTCCTGCAGGATGCAAACAGCTGGAGTGGCCCGGACAAAGAACGTCTCACGCAGCTGTGGAGAGTATGACACAAGCTCAGTACCACACCTGAGGGTCTTCTCCTATGAGTCCACAGGCTGGTGATCCTGGAGAGTTTGGCATGGTGATTGGCAGAGTTGGCCCACGGGGACATCAGTGAACTTCAAAGACAAAAGCTCATCTGCGGGAGAAAGTGTGGTTCCCAATATTGAAAACAGTAGTAGATAATCTGATGCGGCAGTGTCCAGCATGTTAGATAACGGGCAGCGCCAAAGTGCCCACACCAAACATCATGCAAGATCCAGCAGACACTCCTTTGTCCAAAGTAAGCAAATATTTTGGCAGCTTCCCTGATTGAAGACACACAATGGTCCTCATAGATAGCCACTTGAAGTATCCTGTCTTAGAGATGATCTGATCAACGGCATTGACAAATGTGGCACCAGCCATGGAAAATATGTTTGCCCAGTTCGGCCTTTCTGATTAATTCAAAACCGACAATGGTCTGCCGTTTCAGGGCTCTGAGTTCCAAGATCTGCTCTGATGTCTTGGCATCAAACATTGCTGCATCACTATACAAGTGAAAGGGGAGGTCGAGCAATTCATGCAGACACTAAATAAGACATTGCGCATCACCACGCATGAAGGAACCAGCCCAGACGTCAGCCTACACCGTTTCCTGCAGGAGTACCAATGTAGTGTAGTTCCTATAATCCTGATAGGCTCTGCACATTGGAATAAAATACACTATAGATTTGACATAGGACTCAGGTCAGTATGTCTCTATCGAGTATATTAAACTTAATTACTTGTGTGTGCCAGCTAACTCAGAGGTCACTAGAAACGTCTCCAATATACAAGAGGGATTAGTCTCTGACAACCGCATAAACATGATAACTTTGTTTCCCTTTAGAATCGGAACAGTCTCAGAATCGTGGAAACAATAGATAACAGTTTCACTCAGTCAATCGTGCATGCTTCGTTTCTACAGAGTTGCACAGAAATAGAAAGACGGGCATTTCAATAAAAGGGTTTATTGAACAATCTTATTTCTCATGCAAGAGATATGAATTGCTACAATCGTAAGACAGACTGCGAAGTACAATATGTACGAGGTTAGCAGTAAGATAAAATAATACTGCAAGAGCATGGTTTGTAGCTATGACCTATATTAATCAAAATACATACATAAATAACATAATGCTAAAATGTGACACTCATTTGATGCTTCTAAATTGTTCTACCCCAGTGTACCTAACCTAAGTGCAGTACGAGGTTTGAAGTAGGTGCTACTTCTAAAATATAGCTAGCTATATTTTAGTTTAGCCAAGAGTTGCCAAAAGTTTCTCTCAGTTCTAGTCAGCTCCATACCTGAGAATGAGAGAGGTTAGAATCTCTTTTCTGTACTCGATAGTCTAACCCCCCGCAAGGGAAGTCAGACAGCACTGGAGCTGGATTCTCTGCGAGGAGGATGGCAGCCTCAGGTCAGTGCATCAGGCTGGAACTCGATCTCCTTCCGAACTTGGGTTGGATCGAATCCTCCGGGAACCGCAATTTGCCAGAGCAAGTGCTGGTATATTTATACCTTGAAGGTGTCTAGGAATGCCAGTATTGATGTAAAAGTCAGGCAGAGGAACGTCATGAATGAACCCCTAAGGAATAGATGTTCATGCATACTTAATGATTTCTTGAAGAAATCAATATTCAAGCTGAGAGAAATTCCTAAAGGCTTAAGGGTCTGGTTTTCCAAGAATTAGTTGTGACGTGGATGGACGGATGTAGGTGGCCATGCCTGTATGTGGTTTGTACGGACAATGTCTAAATAAGGGCCGGATTTCTGTGTCCAAATAAGGGCAATGTGAATTGTACCTATATAAGGGCATAAATCGGGAAACCTGTATACGGAATCTAAATCTGCACACAACACCCACTCCAGTTTCGTATGAACGGCGTTACTAAATCCTAAACGTTCTAAACATATCTTAAAACAGAGTATCACATGGGTTTGCTAAAACAAGCTAAAACGTATCTAAAACATATGTTCTAAAAATACATTACAAAACCATTGCTATGCATAAAGTGTTGTGCATATTAAAGGCAATGTTTCATTCTAAGCATAGGATTACATTGAAATGCTAAATGAATGAACCAAAATATATACATGTGATGAAATGGCTCGTAAATACAGAAGAACAAGCATTTACAATGCAATGGTCTCTGCATTGTTAAAGTTAGAGCAATTGGCATTGCTCATGACATTGTTTTTGTTTTTGTTTTTAAAACATTTAAAGAAACGGCATTGTTATTTACAATGTCAATAGCTTAATCACTCTCAAATGCGAGACATATTGCATTTGCACCCACACACAGAGCCACACACACAAAGCCATCCACACACACAGAGCCACTCACATAGCCACCTAAACACACACACAGAGTTACCCACACACAGACAAAGCCACCACACATAGAGCCACCTACAAAAAAACCCACCCACACAGAGCCACACACACAGAGCCTCCCATACGCACACAGAGCCACCCACACACACACAGAGCCATCCACACACACACACAGCCATCTGCGCTCCCTCAGCCGGCTTGTGAGTGTAACGTCCCATGTGCTTGTGCTGGCGTAACTAGGATAAGCTAGTCCCCATTGTTTGGTTTGCTGCGCGCGTTAATGACACCTTTGCAGTAATTGTTCATTGTATGTAAGACATCAGGCCAATCTGAGCTGTCAGTCTAAGGAACAGGGCCTGGATGCTCGCGTTGGCCCCTATACTATGGACATCTTATCGTGTAACTATATAGCAAGATGCTTCCGTGCGCATTCGCATCATCGTCTTTATGAAGTCTGCAAAGGGAGATGTTGAATTTGCTTATGCAACTGAATGAAAGGCTGCAGTGGGTTCAGAGCTCATATATAAAGAGGTGTACATATTTTCTATTAGCTGTGTTGTGGGGCTTTTTCTGCGTCTGTCCATGGATAAACTGATCACCGCACTCCCATGTCTGCGTGCTTGGAGATTTTTTACAGTTTCGGAGCTTTGTGTAGCACGACTATGCACATTCCACCCACATCTATTTAAGAATAAAAAAATGGTTCCAAAATATAGATTTGAGTAAATACCCAGACTGTACATATTGCAATTTTTTATTTTTTATTTTTTAAAACAGACCTTTAAAAGCACTTCACAGCTAAGCTGGTAACTCCCTTGTGATACCGTTTAAAAAGAATTTTTGAGCGTCATCCAGATGATTAAAGTGCCTCCATCAACTAAAGCCAATACTGGCTTCCATGAAGCCAGTATTTACATTTGCAGATTGGCCAGTTGCGCACATTTACATTTCTTTCAGACAAGCAGGCACCCTGGCAAGACGGCTTGCTTCTCGTTTAGCTCTCTGACCCACCCTCGATATCAAAGCACACCAGGCTCCCCGCTTACACGTCAGCTAAAGCATTTCTGCTCTCGGAATTTAACCGTCTCGGGATGGTCATCTTTTCACAAAAACTAAGGGAACGGTTTTACTTAAATTTAAAAAGTATGGGCACGTCCTGCCACTCAGAAACCACCCACTGCTGTCAGAAGATTTTGTGCCAAGGGCACTGGCAGACCAGCCTGCCCCATTCAGCAGCTGGTGCAGTCCTGAGCTAGTCTGCTGGTGACAGTCTCAGACCGCACCGCTCCCCCCCCGCCCCCAGCTCATCAGTGCAGTGAACCCAACACCCTACTGCCTTTTACAGGCTCAGGAGGTCTTCCTGCTCTGTGAAGCCTGCTTGTCACACAATGGCAGCACGGCGGGCGATAACCTTTTGTGACAGTCAGTAGCGGTGTGCGAGTGGGTGGGTGGGGGTTGAGGTGGGAGGAGGCGGGGGTGGGTGAGCGGCAGATCAAGAGACTGGCCTCAGCGCTTTGCTAAACCTCAGCATGACAAGATTTCTGATGAGATTAGCATCTCTGCTCTCAAACGGAGGAAAATGAAAGAAGTGAGAAACCGGAGGCTTAAGAGCAAAATGGAAGCAGTGCTTTTCTTATGCAAATGCAGATAAAGTTGAGGGTGGCAGGAACGCGGCCCAGTGCACGCTGCACAAGCCTGGGGGTGCAAGGGAGAGAATTAGCAGCTTTTAAGAAAGCTCAGTTATGTTGTTTTATATTCCAAGCAAGACATTCGATCACTAGGGAAAAAATGTACAGTCCCTTTTTTTTTTTTTAAATTAAAGCAAGCATGCCCGCGCGTAATGACGAGGCTCACATAAAATGTACCCAATGGAGATCATTTTGAAAATTAATTAAAGTGGTCCTCCGGCACATCTGTTGTGTGGGAAGGATGGTGTGTGCGAGGTTTGTGTTGCGGTGCTGGTGGGTAGGCACGGACGGTGCTGTAAAAGAGGGCAGAAGGAGGAGGGTGATACCAGCCACGTCAGAGGCAACAGAAGCATGCTAACAAGGGCATCTGAAGGGCCCCTGGAGGGACCGTGTTTAGACCGAGGAGCAACTGGATGACGCCATGAACACCACCGCCTTTCTCCGAGGTCAAGCAGAAATGCCTCGGAGAAACGCAGTGGCATTTTCGGATTGGGGGCCGTGTTTTTCTTTCTCTCCTCTTCCCATTGGCTGGAATGTTTACATTCCAGAGGAGAGAAAGAAAGTAAAAAACACGCCCCCGAATCCGAAAAAGACGGGGCTTAAACGGACAGACGCCCCTCTCCTCCAATGGCTGGCCTCCGTTTAGGAAGCCAGCCAATGGAGAAGAGGGGCGGGTTCAAGCCCTGTACTAAAAAACGTTAAATCTCGCGAGCGAGACTGCGCAAGCGCAGCCTTCGCTAGTCGAGACCTAAAAAGGGCCGAAACCATTTCATATCAGGTTACATAAGTCAAATTGTTATTCATGGCAAGGTGACATACTATCCCTGGAAGTGTTATCAAAGATTTCTGTTCTCTATGAATAGTTCTACTATGAGCAGTTTACTGTGCCAAAAAATGCAAAACATACAAATTTGGAGAAAAAAAATTAATCATAGGAAAAAAGGTTCCAAAGTCAGTAGCATGTTTGAAAAGGAATGAAGGCCAAATTCAGAGTCTCTCCGGAACACTGACTGTGTGCTTGATTCAAAAGTCAGTGTGTGGGGATGGAGAAAACATAAAAGTTTCTAAACTTGTAGACAAGTCGTCTACCGGTGTGGGTGAGAGTTGGACTAACTCGTGTAGAAGATCAGCAGCATATTGATGCGAACTATCGCCTTCAGCATGGGAAGCATCAGCAATGTCCGGATTGGATGTTACCTGCGCGCCTGGTGTTTCCTCTCGTACCTCAGCATGTTGCGTCTGTGAGATCTCAATGAATGCCGCCATCAGGATTGGTAGCCGCTGGGGACAACACATAGCATGGGCCGTTATTGGGTCCAGCAGAGTATCGATATCCATAGGCATGACTGATGGGAGTGTCAGACAAATGTCCAGCACGCATTCTTCACCGTATAGCAGGCAGCATAGAACAGGTAAGATGCAATCTTGCCAAATTGGTCTGAATGACAGGAACCAAGTGGTGTTTAATTCTCGTAGACGAGGTAAATTCAGAATTTGGACGATGCGCTCACGACACTTCATCTCCAATAGAGTTCTTTCCATGGTGAACTGGGTGTCGCTGGTGATTTGGCTTGCCTTATCGTAGCAGTAGGAGCAAAAATAGTATCCCTGCAATGAGTGCTAAAAGGAGCTGCAGTCCGCCAAACACAGAGTGCACAAAGTTTGGAAAAATTCCGAGGACTGCTTAAAAAGGTGCTAACAGTCCTGCACACACGTTCTTAAATACATGTACAATACCGCTCGTATCAGACATGTTTAATATACGACCTAACATTTCTGAGAAATGCACAGGGCAGTTTGTATAGAAAAGGGTATGTATCTCCGCCGAAGTCCTTGCGACTTGGAGTTCATAGGTTTCTTTGGCAGAAGTTAAAGGCACAGTTTTTTGTAAAAGAATGGCTTTCATTCTGCTTAGAGTATCAATTCGTATAGAAGAGATATTCAGTGAAGGCCATAAAGGAGACTCCCTGACTATGTCTATTTGTGGAAACAAGACTTGCATACAGCAAGTGACCCTGGATGTAACCGTTACTAGATATGGGATACCTGGCAGCATGCCACAGCAGCTGTGATCATTCAACATAATGTAACTCCCATTTGAAAGTTGACCAAAGATTGGATTAATCACTGCTGCCAGTGAACAGTGCAGGTGGCAGGATAAGTTTGTAGTGGAACCGTCGCAGGCCCTGTGTAAGTTAATACCCCGACAAAGGAGAGAACCGCTTAGTGCGTGTTCACAGTTTTCACCGTCCCCCACTCCAACATCTGTGTGTGTAAGGTAAATCCCAGGATGTCTTGATGTATTCTTTACCCAACCTTTCATATTTGCCTGCTGGTATATTTTTTAGGCAATACTGAAAATGGAAAGTCGTAACAGGCAGAGTAATTTTACCATGTATGATCCACTCAGTAGCTGGGTTTTCTGCCACTGTGAATGGTAATTTCTCCAGTTTTTCAATGCTCAGCACCGTATAGTCTGCTCCCCTTTGTGCCATTTTGATCTGTTTATCAGTGAGATTGAATTCGGCAAACAGTGCTGTAGTATTGATTAAACTCCAAGGCACATAGCCAGAACGCAGGTTTTGATGCGTTCAGCTTAATAGCATGATAGAACGTAGCTGTGACTGACCATGTTGCATCATGACCAAGTCTTGTTCCATGATGTCTATGACAGAGGATACAATGCTGTCCAAAGAATATATCCTGGACGACAGAGAGAGATTTCTCTAAATTAATACGATCAATTTCTCGTATTCAATCTGCAGTCTCTGCTTGGGTGACCTTCCATGCTTCATTATAACCAGCGTAGATACCGGAATATATGAAACGTTTTTGACGCGGTTTTCTTGGTCCTAACAAGAATTCCCTAAGGTCTGCGTCTTCTTGAAGTAAAGTTAAGTGTTGTTTTACATCCTCTAGTGTAGCTCTCTGTAGCCAATCAAGGCAAAGTTTCCCTACACTGTAAGTTGTTACTACCCCCAGATGCTGTCATTGGACATAACGTGGGTCTGGCTTATGAAAGGTAAAACCTTGTGTTTTGTTCAGGAATCTATCTTGATAGTTGTTTGTGTCTAAGGGCCAGAGCAACCATTTTTTCCATTCAGGATCTGATCTGTTGTGATGCAAAATGTTATGTACGTGGACCTCCCCCTGTCTAGTGCTTTCACTTGTAGGTGTAGGTATAGACGAAGTGTTCATGTCTTTTATCTTGGCTATACCAAGGCATGATGTTTGTTGGACAGTGTCGTTCAAAAACATAATTTGCTCAGGGATGATACAGGCTCTAAACAAAGCTTCTATTCCCTGTACTTGCCAATCTTTAGTACCCCAGACAGTTTCTGTCTCAATGTTATCTTTCCAAAAGAAAAAGTCTAGACAGTTGGGCAATACAGGCTGCAGAATAAATCAGTTTGGTATTCGTTAACATAGTTTTCATTCCTGTCTTATTGACATTATTAAAGTAAAATGTCTCTGCATTCGAGATATTAAACCCTGAAAAATATGGAAATTTCATTGCAAATGTTTTTGAGCTACCCTTTGGTGGCGTAGGACAATGTTCCCATTGATTATACATAAATACATTTCTAGGAGTTGCAGATTTATGCAAGAAATGATTACCATAGTGGTTATAACAATACAGTTGTTCATAGTCTGATGAACCTTGTAAATAATCATTATTATTAAATGTAGTTGACATCTCTAGACCAGACATCATATTATTAACAGTCTCGAAGTCCCAATCATCAGAAAAGGTACTGGAGGTAATAAAGTCGCTTAATGAAATTTTAAACAAATGTGGAATCTTCAAAAGCTCTGACGAACCAAAAATGGCATATTCGGTTTTGTCCCAAACTATACCATCAGGTATAGGAATCGCTGTGATGTTCACTGCTGACCAGTGGTCGAAGTGGGGGGGGAACGGCAGGGCACGGCGTGCCCCTACTTCTTCAATTCCAGTGATTCCGTTCCCCTACTTTTTTATTTTGAAAATTCGTCCCGGGACGCAAGAAATCGGCATGGCCTATAAAGCTCGGCGTTCCTGGCGTTCGTGGACGGGCGGCAGAGAAGTAACAAGACCCTGTCTTTTTCTTCTTACCCAGAGAAGAAAAATACAGTGTCCGTTTCTGCTCTGTAGCTTCAGCTGCCTTCCCCCCTCCCCCCAACTCTTTCCCTCTTCCCTCTCTTTCAGTCTAGCAGTTCGCTCTCTTACTGAAAATCATGACTTCGAGACGGGGTTTTCACTCTCTTTCCTCTCCTTTCTCTTATTTCCTTCCCTGTGAAATGGATCCAAAAATGAAAATAATTTTTGCTGGAAATGTCGTATTTTAATTCCAAAGTGCAGCATCTGGAATAAAAGGATAAAAATAGGAAAAATAACGAAGTAAAGTAAGACAGACTGGTAGCCAGAGGGCAAAGAAAACATTTCGGGGGGGGGCTTAATCTTTAAGCAATAGGCAGAGTGAAGCTGCAGGGGCTCTTTGAAGGGGTGAAACAACAACAAGGCCTCATTAACATGCTAATGGTCTTTAAAAGACCTGTGAAGTGCTCGGGTGCGGCTGTCTGGGTGCCCGGGAAGTTGTCTCATCCCGGGCTGCCACACACACGGGGGGTGGGGGGGCGGCTGAAGCCCTTTGAGTCCAATGGGTGTTGCGCGCCTGCTAGTAGCAAACTGACCAGATTGATTTTATTCACACCCAAACACATTAGCGCCACTTTTACAGAGTTTGCCAGTGAAGCGCTATTTTTGTTTTCTTGTCTTTGTTTTCCCTGGGCTTGCAACTAGTGCACCAATCCTGGAGGTACTGCAAAGTGTGGATTGGAAAACAAAATGTGTACTGCGGCTCTGCGTACAGGGATGTGGTCTTTTTACCATACTGCTTACGTTTTGTAAGGATATAAGCAATGGGCATTGAAATGGGTCAATTCAGGGCCCTGTAGTCATGTCCTTAACTTTTCAGGCAAGAGCACTCACTGATTTCTGAATAGTGAGTGTAAACGCATTAAGGTAACCATGTTGTTCCTGCTTACAATTCACATGGTTTGCTAAATTTTGCATTCCCTATGAGTGTTTGCTTTTTCCAGGATGTTGTCACTTTTTTTTGTAGGCTGCATATTGCTCTGCGTCATTTAAATTGAGCCACATCCAGGTGTTTATAGCCGGCAGCAATTGGGTTGTAGTTGAAGGCAGTGTGAGTTTTTCTCAGTGGGGCAGTATGGTGTTCAGTGGGGGGGAGAATGTGGCACTATGACCAGAGCTACTGAATTTGTAACTGGGGAACCAGGTGCAGCCTTAATAACCAGTCCACCAGACCACTCTCCTGAGAGAGCACAATCCCATGCTAGACCTTAGAAGGCTGCGCAAGACCTTAGGAGCCCTGGTGTCTTAGCACCAGCAAGTGGACCCTAGCAGTGGCAAGTGTGGGTTAACCTTCAAGGTTTGTCCACCACAATCCATATTGAAGTTCACCTCCAGTCTTGCAGACAGGCCTATGAAGCAGCACACCCTAGAGCGACAGTGACTCTGTCACTGAGGTCACAGGACACTTGAGAAGGGCCAGCTCTAGGGCAGTGCAACCGGTGTGACCGCACCGGGTGCTGACTTTGGGTGGAGGCATTATGTTTGCAAGTATATTAAGGTTTTAAAAGTGCTTGCTGCCTTCTTCCTGGCCCCCAGCAATTTTCGGCAACAATAAAAATGTCATGATGACTCTGGTGTTTAATGTTCTTCCTAGAGAGAGATCATTTTGTCTAGTGGAAGGTCTGATTCATGGAAAGGTAGCTCAGAGGGTTAATGTGCCTGCTGCAAAGAACATGTACCATACAGATTGTGAGAAGTTGGCCTGGTATATGCTGTCCACTAGTTATAGTGGGCACCTTGTACCAGTCAAAACAACCCTTATTGATGATAGGTTTAAAGACAACCTTTATTGAAAGCTATCCTAGTGGTAGCTATGGAGAGCAGCCTTCAGGCTAAGTCTTGAAGGAGTGTAAAGCAGCTTGGTTTACCAGATTATAACCTCTTGAATTACTAAATGAAAGGAGATCCACACAAGGTATATACAAAATATATGTATTTATTTCTAAACACTCACTACTAATCTCTTTACGAGATTAGAGTCCAAGATGCACAATAATACAGTTCTAAAACGACAGTAAATAGCACAATATACAATGGGCCCTAGGGGCGGACCAAACCATATATTAAGAAAGTGGTATAAGAACCACAACTTCACTAGACACAGTGCCTAAAGCACGTAGAATCGCTGGGACCCCAAGGAACCACCCAAGGTAGTGACACAGGAGACCCACAGGGGACGTGTGCAGTGTGAGAACACAGGCGCGAGCCCCGTACTATTTTATGGGAAAGTCACGGTTGGAATTTTAAAAGTTAAGGACACTTAGGAGAGGACTTTGAAAAAACCCCTTTAGACTTAGGGGGCTCTAGGGCCAGCACCCACGGGAGCACCGGAGTACTTGAGTTACCTCACCCAGGGAAGCCGGGTGCAAAGGTGTCAAATGGTGTCGGGGATCGTCATTGATTTCAATGGCGATCTACTACAAAGTGCTGCTGCCGGGAAGGAGAAAAGTGTCCGGTGTGATCCAAGCCTGGATCGAAGATCAGAAGAACCTGAAAGCAGAGGGTACAGAGTCTGGGTCACTCACCAGTGACCAGGGGCACGGTAGAAGAAAACACACCGATGTTGGGTGATTCAAGTGCGAAGAGGCAAAGCTTGACTCTGCAGCCACGAGGACCAGGAGGCGTCGACGACAACCAGAAGCTGGATTTGAGCTGTCCCACAAAGGATGTCGAGTGCTGGGGTGTCGGTCCTCGTATTGAACACAACAAACCTTGGCAACAGCAACCCACGCAGAAAGAGAAAAGATGCTTTGGTGCGGACCAGCAAGGTCCTGGGGACTCCCCAAGCAATGGAGAGTCAGGACACGTCTGGAGCAATCAGGTAAGCCTAATTAGAGGTAAAGTTGCCTTCACAGGGACCCACCAGTCAACGGACTAGGGATCGCGAAGGGACCTCGAGAGAAAACACAAAGGGCCAGCTCACGGAACACTCGTGGAGTGTAGGCGGGCAATCTTCAGTGCAAATGCTGCTCGGGGTAAGGGCTATAAGTAATCCAAAGCTTAGCTGCAGGAGTTGTTGGAAAGCTGATGCTTCTGCAAAGTGACGTGGTGTCCAGGGGTTCGGTTTGCACGGTCGCCACGAGGGATACGGGCCTCAGACTTGCTGTGGGCACTGTTCTACCTCTAAGACCACAGAAACCCACCTCCTGTGTTGCAAAATTCTTCGGAGTCTGGCGGGAGCTTCGGAGCTGCACACCGGTCAGATCTGTCTTTGGTGCCTGCCTTGCAGGGGAGTAACTCCTTTACTCCAAGGGAGATTCTTTCCTTATCTAGTTCAATGTAGATCGTCGAAGTTCCAGGATTCAGTATCAGAGTTTCGTCCAGGTGTAATCTAAAGTCCTGTAGCCAGGGGTTCCTTTCTTATACCCAAGAAAGGGGTGGGACAAACTCTAGGGACCCACCTATGGGAGGGTCAGGAAAGAGGAGTGGCTACACCCATTTCCTTCGTCCAGTTTCGCGCCAGAGCAGGGGCTGGTAGCCCCTGCAACCGGTTTGAGCTTGACTATGCACAGGGACACCAAATGTGCCCCCAGTGCAGAACTTCAAAGCACTCTTGGAGTGCATCCACCCAGCCCCAATACACTAAAGCCTTTCTGGGAGGTGGTGACACCTCCCTGTGACAGGAAACCTACTGTCCAGGCCTCCCCTGCCCGAGTTTCGTCCAGCAACAGGAGGGCAGACTCGTGTCTGTGGCTGGCAGCATCCATTTTGTGATGCCAGGGCGCTGTTAGCTGGTCCCGGGTATACCGGTGCTGTCAAGTCTCTCCCTCTAGAAGGGTGGGATCATACTCCCACACCAGTTACTTGTGTGGGGGTATGATTCCAAAGTGTTTGACACCAAATACAACATGTTTCTGTGCAGCCATTCCAAAGTTAGCATTTACCGTTTGGTTATAACGCACTTAAGAGTGTATGGTTTGGCAGCATCACAAACAACCCCAGAATAAAGGTTCTGAAGGCTGCTGAGGGGCTCTGCTCATGCATGGGCACCCTCTCACATAAAACCCAGCACCCTGCCTTCAGGATTGGTAAGGCCTGCCATAGGGGTGACTGATAGGTTTATATGTGCAGTAATATGGAGAGATATAGTGAACCTTTATCTCAGTAAGGGGTGCATGCACCACCTTACCCAGGCTGCAGTAGCAGACCTGTGGTGTCATTTTGGAAGGCTTCCCAGGGGTGACACAATACATGCTGCAGCTCCTGGTAGGCCTCTGGGGTACCTATGCCCTTGGTACATAATATACCATATATTAGGGACTTATAAGGGTACCCCAGAATCCAATCTGGAGTGTACCTATAGTACTTGTAATCAATTTAAGGGAGAAAGCAGATAGGCTGGGGTCCTGAATAGCAGGATCCCAGCCCAGACTAAGTCGAAAACCAGCAAAACACCAGGAAAAAAGTGGGGGCAAGCATGTAGTCAGATTCCACCTTCCTACACAGATCACAACGTGCACATAATGTAAATAGGTCAGTGAGCTACTGCTTTTGTCAGAGAGATCCTTTTGTTACTTGCAGTTTATACGTTAAAATCCTAACATAGAACAGTGAGCTATTAACTTTCATCCAAGAGCTGCATACAAACAGCAAGGTATAGATTAGAGCGTTATATTTTTTCCCCCCAGTCTTTGATTATCCTAATGTTGCAAAAAGTGTTCTTTTGGACAGAAATCAATTCTGATTATTAAAGAGAACCCCCAACCATGGTATTATGTTTTAAAATTCTGAGTTTGTTTCTCCAGACCAATCACTATTAAACTATACCGCCTAGTAGTATGGTTGTCATGTGACTCCTACACCTTCTAGTCCTTAGTCTTATGTAACATTTTCTATACAGTGATTTACACACATATTGATTGTCTCTGAGTAATGTGTGTGATGTAAAGTGCTCTGACACCCTACACTGGTATGAGTGGCACTGTAAATCAAATTAAATGCATTTGAGAGAGAGTGTGGTTATGGAGACTTGAGGGGCACTGTTAAAGGGCGGTAGTGAGGGAATCCATGGCAGAGGTTGTCATTGGGGGGTACTAACAAACATTAATGCAGAGGGCACCACCAGTGCTAAGACCGGCCCTGCCCTTGAGGCCAGTCTGCCTCAACCATAGTTAGCTCCATTGGCCTTGTTTCAGAAGTAGTAGCTGCAACTCACCAGGGATTGGCAATGCAGAATTTGGCACGCACACCAAACTAAGTTCGCAAACTTCACAGTCTCTCTGCTTCATTCACAAGCACTTTTAACATGTGCTGCTTGCTATGGGGTCACTGGAATTAAATATGCAGCAAAGGAGGACAAAATTATGCCACAGTGTTGACTAAATTATGCATTTAAAAAAAGGCTGCAGCGTAATGCAGTATATTTTCTGATATTTTATTATTTTGACGTGTACACATGCTAACAGTCTTTGGAAAGATTTTGCCTTATTAGCACCAGTGTAACATACAAATGCAACAGTGAGAAAGATGATCAGTCAACCTTTGCAATAAGCCATCCACTCCGCAGCAAAACAAGTCACATTTTTTGTTAACTTTTGATACATTTGAGCAATAAACAATTTATTAGTTTAAATGGTCAGATCATGCAGCAGATCTTGCATTAGGAGGCAAATATGGCAGAGCCAGAGTTATATAGAAAACATTTGCAAACTAGGATATTTTGCCATTCATGTTTGAACTGCTGTTGTAGAAAAAGGTAGAAGTGCTGATGATAAACACCATGGCTCTGCGAAAAATTGCTTGTGCTTCCACATTTTATCGTATTTGGGACATTCTGTGATTAGAAGCATATCCCACTTTGTGAATGTGTTTTAATGTCAATAACTCATTATAACCTTATATAATCATGTGTATCCATTGGTTGATTAAACTGGGCAGTGAAATGCCAAACAAATACTAAAAATTGGGATATTTGCGCATTCTAGCCACACCTCTGGCTCCGCCCACTGAGCCAATCCTTGGGTTATTCCCGCCCTCTGATTCTCTGCCCACAGTTCCCCTACTTTTTTTCCTCCACTTCGACCACTGCTGCTGACAAGTCTCTTGCTTCACGATGGGATGATTTGTGTGGCGGGAGAAGTAAGTTCACTGTTTTACTTGCTGTGTTCATTTGAATATATCTTCCATTTATCAGCATACCCAGAGTTAATACCAGAGCTAACCAAAGTAGAAAGAAGAATATTCCCAAAACAATCCATAGTTCAATCCAAGGTGAAACCAGATAAGTCTTTTTCAGGAGTTGAAAAAAGTCTGTTGCTTGTTCTTTGAAAGTTCTTTGTACTGGCGTCGTTTCAGGCTCGCTGAGATCCTCAGAAAACGTATCAAAGTTCATGAAATAGCCAGAAGCAGTTCTGTCAATGGTTGGAATTGCATCAGGATTTGTTGAATTCACTGGAACCAGTTGATCACTTGTTACTTCGTTGTAGACATGTGTATCAGGACGAACTGTTATTTAGGTCTCAAGAGGTACAAGGTCCATAGCATTGTTGCTTAGTCCTCTATTTCTTACTGTCGAATCTTCAACGGTGATGAGTCTCTCAGTTTGAACCTCTTGGATTGTAGCTAGAGGAGTGCGTCTGCTACATTGGATGAGTCCACTTGGCCTTCTGTTCAGTATCGGCCACATGGTGTGGTTTGATCAGGTCGATTGACACAAATCTTTTCTCCTTTTTACCAGCAAGGGGCGGCAAAAGTACTGTTCTTGATCCGTGGATTGCTAGGACAGGTACTGGTTGTCTGTAAGAAGGCCCAAATTCCTTCTTGTCCGCGATCTCTTCTCTGACTAGATCCCCAAGCTTTGGGATCCAGACAGGCCTTGCTGGGATGGCCGGATTTTTCTCAGTGGTGGTTGGCTTCATGACCACGTTGCTTTGTTGTGTTCTTAAATCATTTAAGTCCTGTAAAACAGCCAAACGATCTTTGATACCAAACTGTTTGTTTTCCACCACTGTGCCTTTCATATCTAAGTCTGGAACCAACATTCTAGTCCCAAACAGGACCTAATATGGAGTGACACCCCCTAGAGAACTTCTTGGCAAGTTGTTAAGTGCGCGTTGGACCCCATATAAATCTTTGACCCACCCATCACCCGAACCTAATACCCTAGCTGTTATAGACTGCTTTATGTCCCGGTTTTTTCTTTCCATAACAGAATTTCCCTCAGGATGAAACGGAGAAGAATACCGCAATGCTACGCCCAGACTGGCCATGTCTTCTTTGTAAGCCCTAGAGCTAAACGCAGGACCCAGGTCAGAATGTAGTGTGCCTATTGCGTATGTGCCCCGATAAAGACTCGCAAATCTTTTATAACAGATCGAGCGTCAGCCGAGCGCTGAGGCCACATCCATAGGAACCTAGACTTAGTGTTTCTGGGATTGCATTTGTCCAGGAGGACGCCTGCACATAGATAGTCTAATGCTGTCTAATAATGGTGTCTGAACTGGGCTGGCTATATTGTAGTCAGGTATCTGGTGGCGTTCTGTACTGCGATCTCTATTGCAGTCTATGCAGTTATTAATGAAGATGTGAATGAAAGTATTCCTCCCTGGCCACCAGTACATCTCTTTTAGTTCTAAAATTGTCTTTGAGATCCCCTGATGTATCAGACCCTCTCCCAGATGCGCTTCGTAAATCAAAGCTGCCCTACATTCCCTGTTTGGAATTACTCTATCCCCCACTCCAGGGATTCGAGCAAACGGAACGCCATTCGCATCAATTATATATGAGTATTTGAGTGGAAACTTATTAGGTAATGCCGCACCGCTGCCTTTGCTTGATGCATTGACAGCCAGCATTATTTCGTGTCTATTTTTGTTTTTGAACGAGTGATTGCAGCTACGGAAGCCGTTTGCACAGCCCCTTTCGCGGCTTCATCAGCCAATGAATTCCCTTCAACGTGAACGCCATCACGTTGGTGACTCAGCGTGTGTATCACATGAGTGTTCTGTAGTCCGTTTCGCAACTGAACTATTTGTTCTCAAAGCAATTTGTGCTTGATTGTGCCACCTTTTGGATCTTTGAAACCATTTTGAATCCAATTCTGTAAATATTCATTGTAAGATTGAACACAGTAAAAAGAATCGCACACTATGAGTGTGGTGAATTCGCAATCCGTATTTTCAAGTGCCATCTTAAATGCTTGTAGTTCAGCTCGCTGAGCTGTACAATCCCGTAGAGATTGGGTTTTTGTCACCATTGGTCTGAATTTGCCATCTCGCATGGGACCTTTAACGATAGCACACGTTGCACTGTAAGCTTGTTTACTCTCCTTAGCGGGCTGTGCAGATCCGTCAGTATAAATTATAAATTCGTACTGGTCAAGAGGGAGAATTTCAGTAGGCAGAGGACATTCGTGTTCATATTGCAGGAATGCTTGTGTTTTTCGATATGGATCAAAAACGTATTCAACATCAGTTGCAGCAAGAGAATTAACCCATTGTAACCATTTCGGATGTAAAGCTTTTGCATTTGGAATGCTAGTCTTTGTAACTGCCTCTAGGGCTGGTATAGGAGTCACAACCATAATGCGTTTCCCCTGTGCTAGGGCTCTTTCTTTTGCTACAGCGGTTTGAACTGCTGTCAGAATTCTTTCTGTAGAAGTGAATTTCATTTCTGCTTGTGTATACAAGTGGGATTTGTATGCAATTGGTACTTTTTCACCGTCATTAAAAGTTGAGATGGGGAGGAGCCTAGCGCGCAACCAAGATGGCCGCGTAGGTGCGAGGCTCCCGAGGACCTCCGTGACCTCCTACACATATCCTGAAAATATCCTGTCCTAGATGAGGGGACTTTTTTGGTGAGCCCGAGCTGAGGTGGCACCCGTTTTCCGCTTCCAAATTGGACCTCGGACACCGGCGGGAACATCGATCGAGGTTTGCGGCCTTCTCCACGCCGGACCCCGGATTGGATCTGTGGGGCCATCCGGAGACAAAGTGAACAACAGCGGCGGGCAGGGCTCGGCGACTCGCGTACCCCGCACTTTCACTTTCGCTTTTGCACCCTCCTTGCTGTCTTGGCGAGGTTGGGTCGCGGGGCGCGGTGAGGTGGTGTGGCCTCGTTGGGGTACCCTGCCGGCCCGCCGGCTGTGATCCACCCCGCAGGTCTGTGGTGGCCCCCCCCGGAGCCCGTGACCCGGTTTGCCTGCCCTTTACGACGTGATTGGCACGATCGGGGGACTGGAACCATGTCCACAAAGCAAGATGGTGACCGGGCAAAGGTGAAATCGACCCGACGTGGCGCAGCCCAGCAGTCTAACAGCATGGATCGCTACACCCTCCAGAAGGGATCTCCTGAGGTGCCGCGTAGGTCCCCGGAGGGCCCGACTGATGCTCCATCTCTGCCCGCGGATCTGACCCTGCGGGATGTCATGGGTGCTATCGCCGAGATGAAGGCCTCGGTGAGCCAGAGTTTTGATACACTGGCGCAGAAGATAGACTCGGTCCTCGTGGATGTTGGCTTGGTGAGGGCCGATCTATCCAAGACCAATGATCGGGTCGATTCTTTGGCCCACACCACATCGGGCCTCACGACAGATGTGGCGACCCTCCAAAAGGAGGTGCGCCGGCTTGGCCAGGCGAGTGCGCTGATGGACCGCCGCTTGGAGGATTCCGAGGGTCGGGCCCGGAGGAACAATGTCCGCATTATCGGGGTGCCTGAGGGACGTGAGGAGGCGGCGGCGGACCTATTCGTGGAGGACTTGATTCTCACTCATCTCCAGCCCCGGGGGCTGAGTAAATTCTTCGCGGTGGAACGGGCCCACAGGGTTCCCGGGGGAAGGCCTAAGACCGGAGCCCCTCCGAGGCCTCTCATTGCCCGGATTTTCAACTTTCGGGACAGAGATGCTATTCTGCAATCCTCCAGACTACAGGGACCGGTCAGACTCGACAACATGGACATCAATTTTTATCCCGATTTCACTCCAGCGGTCCAAAAGCAGAGACTGAGCTTTCTCGGAGTCAAACGTCGTCTACGGGACCTTAACCTCAAGTATGCGATGCTTTTCCCAGCTAAGTTGCGGGTGGAGGTGGATGGCCGCACGCACTTTTTTGATCGTCCCGAAGCGGCTGGGGGCTGGCTGGATACTTTGTCTGGGGATCGGGCTCGGGGGGGTGGGGGGGGAGCGGTTGGGGGAGAGGGCTCGCCGGATCAGGACTGAGGGACTAATATTAGGCCTCGCTCTGGACAACATTGATGTCACTTTGGACTGTTCGTCTGTTCGAGTAAGTTCCCCTCCTGTGGAGGTCGTGTGGGGTCTCTTGGGGGTTCTCCCTCCTCCTCTGGGGGCTTAGTTAGTTTAACCATCTATGGGGCGACAGGCACACTGCACTTTGGGGGGGCTGTTCGGGCTCATGCAGGGGTGCAGGGAGGGGGGAGTTCTGTTGGGGTGGGTGGGTTGGGGTGGGGTGTTGTACGTTTTTACCACAAGGCAAACCCTTTTTTGTATTGGTCTTAAGGTGCTCTCCGGGGGACGAATGACGGCTTTTGTGTGTGATGGGGGGTAGGGACTTGACTTTGTTGTCTTGGAACGTTAATGGACTGGGGGATAGGATCAAACGAGGTGTGGTCCTGCAGTATTTGAAACGAATCTCGCCCGATGTAGTCTTTCTGCAGGAGACACACCTTATTGGTAATTCTTTTTGTGCCATGAATCGGCGTGGCTACCGTTTAGTGGCCCACTCGGGCTTCACGTCGGGCTCACGGGGTGTGGGCATCATGGTGAAGAACTCGCTCCCGTTGGAAATTGATGAGGTGCTCCATGATGATAGGGGACGCTACACTGTCTTGGTGGGGAGAATGGAGGGCAAAGTAGTTGTCTTTGTATCAGTATACGTCCCACCGGGGCTACAGTCGACCACTTTTGCAGACCTGGGGCGCCTCCTCCTTGGCCTTCCGGGGGGGCTTCTGGTGGTTGGGGGGGACTTCAATGCGGTGGTTTCTGGGACTGTGGATCGTCACCCCCCTAGGGACCTCCCCCGGGCACAGGCGTGGCTGTCCGGCCTCTTGGATACACTGGGATTGGTGGACTGCTGGCGCTTAAAACATCCCACGCAGCTGCAGTACACTTTCCACTCGGGGGCCCATGGTAGCCTCTCACGGCTTGATTATGTCCTTGTCCCGGCGGCCTATGTTGGGAGGGTAGGAGAGGTGCGCCATTTGGCGCGGGGTATTTCAGATCACTCCCCGCTCCTGTTACGCATTGATGTCTGCCCGAGGGGTGAGGGCAGGGTAGTTCCAATCAATGCTTGGTACCTGCGCGACCCCATCATTCGCGCTGACTTGATTAAATCCTTACAGCGATACTTTGATGAGAATGTGGGGTCCGTCCCTTCAGCTATCTCCCTGTGGGAAGCCTTCAAGACAGTTCTCAGAGGGGAGGCCCTATCCCTTATTTCCCATGCCCGGAGGCGCGAGCGGGAGGAGGTGACCCGGGTGGAGGCCGAAATTGTCGAATTGGAGGGTGATCTAGAGGGTGGGGTGACAGATGCTGCGCTACATCTCCTACAGCTTAAGCAGGCGGCCTACAGGGCCCTCGTCACGGAGGCGGCCAGGGGCCTCAGTAGGGAGCAACAGGGGCGACTGTATGATGTGGGTGATAAGGCTGGTAAACTGCTCGCGTGGTTGGATAAAAAGGAGAGAGCGAATCGTGTGGTCCCGCTGATTGAGAGGATGGATGGTGTGAGTGTAACCGAGCCAGAAGAAATTGTCTCCTGTTTCGCGGATTATTTCCGTGAAGTGTATTCCCCGGTTTCTCCCTGCTCGGAGGAGGATTCGCATGCCCTGCTTAGGGACATCGCGCTCCCTTCCCTTTCGGAGGAGGACAGGGTGTCGTTGGATGCCGCTCCCACCTCCGACGAAATTGCCCTCGCCATACGCTTGGTCGCCTCTGGCAAGGCCATGGGCCCGAATGGCATCCCTATCGAGTTGTATAAGTTGCGACCGGATGCATTGGCACCCCACCTTCGCGCGATGTTCCTGGCGGCCCACTCGCTGGGCTCCCTCCCGCTGGACCAGCGTCTGGCTACAATCGTGGTGATCCACAAGGAAGGGAGACCTCGGGACCGGGTTACATCCTATCGGCCTATCTCGCTCTTAAATGCGGAGCCCAAAATTCTTGCCAAGGTGCTGGCCAATCGGCTGGTCGGCGTGGTGGGCGATCTGGTCCATCAAGACCAGTCCGGCTTTATTCCCCATCGCAACACGGCCCTTAATCTGCGGCGCTTGCACGGGGTGCTCGCACGTGTTCCATTCGTGCGGGAGCCGGCCATACTGGCGTCCTTAGATGCCACCATGGCGTTTGACACGCTTGAGTGGCCATACATTTGGGCGATGCTGGCGAAGTTTGGATTTGGCCCGGGTTTCATCAGTTGGGTCAAATTGTTGTATTCGGGCCCATTGGCGCAGGTGGTGGTAAACGGAAGAGTATCGGCCCCATTCGAGCTGGGCCGGGGCACGCGGCAGGGCTGCCCCTTGTCGCCGCTCCTGTTTGCGCTGGCCTTGGAGCCCCTGGCGGAGTGGCTGCGGTGGGAGCCTTCCATCTGTGGTCTCCGTTGGACCCCCGAGTACGAGGACCGCGTGTCCCTATACACCGACGACATCCTTTTGTACCTAGCCTCCCCACGTAAATCGCTAATAGTCCTGGTTGATGTTTTACGTTCATTTGGCCACAACTCAGGCCTTGTCATCAACTGGGCTAAATCATGTGTGTATGTGCTCTCCGGGGAGGCTCCCGTCCTCCCGCGGGGCTGTCCGATCCAGATTGCCACTCAGGGGTTTAGGTACCTGGGTGTCTACATTACTCTGGACCCGGAGGCCCGCTACGAGCGGAACTTGCTTCCCCCCCTCCAGCGTTTGAAGGAGGACGTCGCGCGCTGGCGGCGCCTGCCGCTTTCGCCGCTCAGCCGGGCGGCGCTGTTTAAAATGATGTCGTTGCCACGCTTCCTGTACGCTCTCCAGAACACTATGGACTTAGTCCCGGCGCGCTACTTCCGTGAGGTGGAGAGTCTACAGCGCCGCCTGTTCTGGGACGGGAGGCCGCGTATTGCCCTGGCGAAGTTGACGCTCCCATGGTACGACGGGGGGATTGCCCTTCCGGATATTAAACGGTATTACTGGGCCTCCCAGTTAGCTGCAATCAACCATGGCCTCTACGGGCCCGCCTTGAACCCGGCATTTGAAATGGACAAGATGCTACTGCCCGGTGGCGACTACAATCGAGCGCTCTACTCCGGCGCGCCCGACGCTCGCCTGACGGGACCTACGCGTGTCATGGTGCGAGTATGGCACGCGGCTAATGCAGCTATGGGGTGGAAGGACCGTTTGACCCAGGCGTCACCGCTGTACGCATCTGAGAGGTTGGGCTCCCTGTGGACCTCGAAGGGCTTCGAGAAGTGGGACATGATAGGCATTAGTAAAGTCAGGGATCTCTGGACGAGGGGGGGATTTAAAACATTCGAGATGCTGCAGACGGAGTTTCAGCTGCAGGACAGTGAATACTTTCGGTACCTGCAGGTCCGTCATGCACTGGGCTCCGTCTTCCCAGACGTTGCCTCCATCCCGGAGTCTTCCCCCCTGGAGGACAGAGTGCTAGATGGCCATGTCCCAGACAGCACGATCTCCCTTATTTACAAAAAGCTGATCAATGACCGCTCGGGCTTGCTAACTGGCCTCCGAGAGGCTTGGGTTGCCGATGGGCTGGAGTTGGACGACGAGGACTGGACCTCCGCGGTGGCCTCTCCGAAGGAGGTGGCCATACCGGCTCGCCTTCGCTTCGTCCAGCTTAAGATACTCCACCGGGTCTACATGACGGGGCCAAGGCTTCTGCGTATGGGCTATGCTGAGGATGGGCTGTGTAAGCGTGGGTGTGGTGCTTTGGCGACCTTTCTGCATATTTTGTGGGAATGTCCGTGGAGCGATTTTGGCGTGGTGTGCACGAGGTCCTGCGAGTGGTTACGCGTGTCGCGCTGCTGCCTGAAGCGAGGAGGTGCCTGTTGAATGTGTGGGAACCAACTGACTACTCGGCTCCGCAGATGTGGTGGGTGACTCTGGGATATATGGTAGCTAAGCGTGATATTGCTCAACTGTGGGGATCCCAGAAGCCCCCGGCGGTGTCGGCCTGGAAAGAACACATGGACTGGTGCATGTTTCGAGAAAAGGTGGTGTATGTGGCGAGGGGTAAGCCTGGGACATGGGTGAAAGTATGGGGCCCCTGGAACGCCTATCGTGGGGGTATCTGCGCGCCACCACTGCTGCCTGCTGCCTCACCAGCCCCGTCCCCTTAGCTGACTCCTTCCCCCAGCCCCGGGCACAGGGTTCCCCCAGTCCTTGCTCTGTTCCCCTTCCCCTCTTTAGACTCCTGTGGCTACTTGGGGTCCCCCATTCGGGGAGCACGTGTTGCTACTGTCGATTGCGGGTTGCCTTGTGGGTGTGGTTTTTTCGGGGAACAACCTTTACAACGCAACTTTTACAACGCAATACCTTTACAACGCATTTTTTACAACGCATAATCCATTACAACGCATGACATTACAACGCATACCATTACAACGCATTTTTAAAAACTACCTTTACAACGCATTCCATTACAACGCATACTACCATTACAACGCATACCATTACAATGCATAATATTACACTACACTATCCAACACTTACTCTACTGTTGCACCCCCTGGAGTTAGAATAGTAATTTTTACCCCTATACTATCCAACACTTACCCTACTGATGCACCCCCTGGAGTTAGAATAGTAATTTTTACCCCTATACTATCCAACACTTACCCTACTGATGCACCCCCTTGAGTTAGAATAGTAATTTTTACCCCTATACTATCCAACACTTACCCTACTGATGCACCCCCTGGAGTTAGAATAGTAATTTTTACCCCTATACTATCCAACACTTACCCTACTGTTGCACCCCCTGGAGTTATAATAGTAATTTTTACCCCTATACTATCTAATACTTACCTTAAATGTAATTTAATATAATGCGTTGTAATGGTATGCGTTGTAAAGGTAGTATGCGTTTTAATGGCAATGCGTTGTAAAGGTATTTTTTAAAAATGCGTTGTAGTGTCATGCGTTGTAATGTCATGCGTTGTAATGGATTATGCGTTGTAAAAAATGCGTTGTAAGTGCATGCGTTGTAAAAGTGTGCGTTGTAACGTCATACATCCGGTTTTTTCTTGTTGTTTGTATAAAATGAAACCGTATTGTGGGGTCTGACTGATATGGCCCACGGCATTGATACCTCCTGAATATGCTCCTCTGCAACACCAAGTGTTTTATGAACGTATGTCATATGTTCCTGTCATCCTAGCGGCCGGCCGGAAGGTTGTAGGCCCATACCTGTATATTCTTGAGATTTGTAATAAACGGTTTAAAAAAAAAAAAAAAAAAAAAAAAGTTGAGTAGGTGAATCCGCATTCACCCGGAATTATTCGATCACTAAGTTGCGTTCGTTTACGCGTGTTTGCAAGTCTTTCGTTGCTAACATGTCTGTTTGTAGTGAACGCAAAATTTCAGTGTGTTTTTGTGTCCAATGTGTGATTTTAAAATCAGGTTTGATTAATTTGTAGAGAGGTTTAACCCTTTCTGCGTAATTTAAAATGTAAGTTCTTCCAAAATTCAGGAAACCTAAAATTGACTGTAAATTTTTCAGCGTTTTTGGAGGTTGGAGCAGCACACACGTTTCTAAAAAGTTGGCTGCCAGGCTTTTGCCTTCACTTGATAGTTCATATCCTGAGAAAAGGATGTTGAGGTGGGCAATTCTTGACTTTTTAAAGTTGAATTTGTAACCCTCTGAGGCGAAGCCCAATATTATGGTGCTCACCCTGTTCAAGTGCCTATCCAGGTCATCGTCTGTCAGATATATATCATCGACATATGACAATGCCTCGTCATCATAGGTTTATAGTAACTCTGTTACCCTTGCTGAGAATAACCCCCGGCTGTTTTTGAATCCCTGGGGCAGTCGACAAAATTGACGCTGAGTCCCCATTATTGAGAAAGCGGTCAAATATCTGCTTTCTGGTGCAATATTTTGACAAAAGAAACCATTTGAAATGTCTAATGTGGTTTTATATTTTTTACGCACAATGTTATTCATTAATGCTGTACCATGTGCATTTTGCACTGCAAATGTTTTGCAACAAGAATTTAAGTGTCTGTAATCCAAAACTAAACGATATGTATTGTCTGGTTTGGAGACAGGAAACAAAGGATTGTTCATTGATGAGTTGCATGTTTCAATCACCCCCTGATATTCAAGTTGATCTAAAATCTCCCTGACCTGTTTTATAGCTTCTTGCTTAACTGGGTACTGCCTTTGTGCAGTCGGTTGATTTTTTTAACTGGATTTTATGGTGAGGCGAGTCCTTATGCCATCCTACATGATTTTTATACAGTGCTGGGGCTTGGGCTACTGCCCATTTCCTGGCTAATGTATATTTTAAATGAATTGGAATATGGTTGGAGAAGGCATGCATAATGATGTCCTTGCCAGTTGGGCAATCCCTGACAAACTCTGGTGGCCAGTCCTGTTCTGCTAGAAGAATATCATATTCCTTTGAAAGATGCTCCCAAAAGAGTCCTTTCACTTTTCTTGGTATGTCTCCCTCCATCCGGAGTGTTATTTCATATAACCTATGTGGGGAACTAACCCTGGTGACTACAGTCTCAACTTGTATGTATTCATTCAAATCCACTGTCTCCAGAAGTCCCTTCAGGTTCTGGCGAGCTATTGTAACTTCTGCTGAACTGTCCAGCATGGTCTGGGCCCACTCTCCGTTCTTGAGTTGGGTTCTCAGTATACTCTGCATGTCTGATCTTTTGACCTGCTACCTTTTTCTTGGAGAATTGAGGTTTTGCCTTATTCTTCTGAACGTTTCGATCGTCTTTGGACTTCACGAGTTCTTCTTTGTTTTCTAACTGTCCTCTTCTTTCGGATGTCTGTGACGATATCTGAAAGGTACGAGAGGAACGTGTATCATTATCTTGATATTGTCCGGTTTTCTCAAATTATCCCTATTCCTGAGGTTGTACCTCCTTTCCGAGGGCTCCTTCTGTGGAGGAGACCTGCCTCGGGAATGGGAACGCTTCTCTTTGGAATTCTGTTTGCTATTTTCCCACTTCTTTTTAGAAGAGGTAGGAGTGTTTTTAGTAAAGACCTTATTAGGACTTTCAGACGGTTGTGGTTTAACTCTATAGCTCTATTAGCTTTTGTATGTTTTTAAGTAATTCCTCGTCTGACATTGATTCAATGTCAGGGTCAGGTGTGTAGCCGGCTAAAATCGGCCATCTTGCTACTGGTCTACCTAGTGGACCGAGCCTGGTAATGTGATTGTAATGTTTTAGGGCGCCTTTAAACCAGAGCTCATGCTCCTGGTATGTGAGTGGAATTTCAATATCCTCGAAAGGAATATATTCCTCAGGTGGTTAATCTTCTTTGTAGAAGTGAAACAAGTGTGTTACTGGATTTGATTCTGAGAATACTATCCATGAATAGAATACCTCTGTCTGGTGAGATTCATGTGCCTCTATCACGAAAACTGCTGTACCACCTCTTGGTGTTAGACCAACTTTTATAAGTTTTAGAGTGATGGCTCTCCTTAAATTTGGATGGATGATTATAGCATCCTCGTTGGTTTCTTGAAAACCTGTACGATTAAAAGTTGCTGCGACTTGGTCAGCCGCAGCTCCACCAGTATCGGTGTTTGTGCCGTTTTCGGACATGTTGAAATGAAAAATGCAGAGCAAGTTTCAAGGGTACAAAGATAAGGTGCACAATATTTTGGAACACTGTATCCTTTCAACGTTGAACAAACCAAACAGCTAATACATAGGACTTTTGTCCTACTCAGCTATGGCGGATATTATCCCTACCCACTCCAGACGTCTTATGGAGTTTTATGAGTAGAGGGTCTCTGAGAAAAGCACGACTGAGTGACTTCAGTATCTAGCGTTAAATGAGTGCCTTACCAAACCGTTGGGCGCCATGTAGTGTAGTTCCTATATCCCTGATAAGCTCTGCGCATTGGAATAACATACACTATAGATATGACATAGGACTAAGGTCAGTATGTCTCTATCGAGTATATTAAACTTAATTACTTGTGTGTGCCAGCTAACTCAGAGGTCACTAGAAACTTCTCGAATATACAAGAAGAGATTAGTCTCTGACAACCGCATAAACATGACAACTTTGTTTCCCTTTAGAATCGCAATAGTCTCAGAATCGTGGAAACAATAGATAACAGTTTCACTCAGTCAATCGTGCATGCTTCGTTTCTACAGAGTTGCACAGAAATAGAGAGACGGGCGTTTCAATAAAAAGGTTTATTGAACAGTCTTATTTCTCATGCAAGAGATATGAATTGCTACAATTGTAAGACAGACTGCAAAGTACAATATGTACGAGGTTAGCAGTAAGATAAAATAATACTGCAATAGCATGGTTTGTAGCTATATCCTATATTAATCAAAATACATACCTAAATAACATAATGCAAAAATGTGATACTCATCTGATGCTTCTAAATTGTTCTACCCCAGTGTACCTAACCTAAGTGCAGTGCGTGGTTTGAAGTAGGTGCTACTTCTAAAGTATAGCTAGCTATATTTTAGTTTAGCCAAGAGTTGCCAAAAGTTTCTCTAAGCTCATGTCAGCTCCATACCTGAGAATGAGAGAGGTTGGAATCTCTTTTCTGGACTCGATAGTTTAACCCCCCGCAAGGGAAGTCAGAGAGCACTGGAGCTGGATTCTCTGCGAGGAGGATGGCAGCGTCAGATCAGTGCATCAGGCTGGAACTCAATCTCCTTCTGAACTTGCCGTGGCAAACCGCGTAGTCTGGGTTGGATCGAATCCTTCGGGAACCGCAATTTCCCAGGGCAAGTGCTGGTATATTTATACCTTGAAGGTGTCTAGGAATGCCAGTATTGATGTAAAAGTCGGGCAGAGGAACGTCATGAATGAACCCCTAAGGAATAGATGTTCATGCATACTTAATGAGTTCTTGGAGAAATCAATATTCAAGCTGAGGGAAATTCCTAAAGGCTTAAGGGTCTGGTTTTCCAAGAATTTGTTGTGACGTGGATGGACGGATGTAGGTGGCCATGCCTGTATTTAGTTTGTACGGACAATGTCTAAATAAGGGCCGGATTTCTATGTCCAAATAAGGGCAATGTGAATTGTACCTATATAAGGGCATAAATCGGGAAACCTATATACGGAATCTAAATTTGCACACAACACCAAGGAACACCGCTTTGCACCACTTAATGCTCCCCATGGGCCTTGATGCTGAAAGGGCACTATAGGGACATGATTCCCGTGCACCCAGAGTGGACTCAACCTGAATACGATCCGGAAGGCGCTCAAAGCTGACAATGCCAAAATAATACAAGGGCAATTATCAGACGGAGAGCAGGCTCGAGGCAGCTGGAGCAACAAGATCAAGTACTCTTAAAATATCGAAGGCCTGGGTGGAAGTTAAGGACACCACTTGAACCAGGGGCATGGGAAGTGATAAGAGCAGAAGCAGGGGTGGTGCGATTGGTGCCCATGCACCGGGCGCTGACTTGGGGTGGGGGCGTCATTTTTGCAAGTATACTATCATTTTAAGAGCACCTGCTGCCGCGTTCCTAGCCTTCAGCAATTTCGAGGCATCAATTAAAATGTCAAGATAACTCCGGTGATTAATCCTCTTCGTGGAAAGAGACCTGAGGTTTGTTTAGTGGAAGTTTTGACTAATCCTTAGGTAGAAAAAGTGGTTCTGCCACTCTTAAAAATCTAAAGAACTTTTTAAATATAATTATGTCTCTCCAAATGGATGAGAACAGTCAACAAATGAGAAAACGAGACCTTATGTCCAAACCAAAAAGCGCAAAACTCTTGTCTTTATACTCAACTATATATTTTTATCTGTTTTTTGGAAAAATCAGTGTAAACTTATTGCAATACATATATTTACATACACGCAGAATAGTTCTTCTGAACTAACATTTAGGACTTAGATGTGCACAAACATTGAAATATTTACATGTCACAGAACATTCCACAGAATACATGGACATATACTACATGGAAAAATTATATTTAAACACAGTGCGAAATTTTAAGCAGGGATCCACCCACTAGCTACCAGGGAAGGGGGAACGGCGCCTTGGGTAAGGGCCTTTGCACCCCCCCATTAAATTATGCCAGACAACCTTTCTGCCCCCCCGGCACCAGGGATTTTTTTATTGGCCAGGGGTGGGGGCTGCCCAGAATGGCCATGCCAATGCCCCCACCCTACCACCCCAAAGAAGGCATCAGAGTTTCTGCCCCCCCCAGGAGGCAGATGGGGGCAATAGCCCCTGATCTGCCCCCCCGGGGGGGGCAGAAAGCCCACTAGGCCCCAGGTATTTTTTTAAAATATATACGTAGGGGTGGGGGCTGGCCAGAATGGGCATGGCAATGCCCCTACCCAATATAAAATGCTACAGTCTTTCTGCCTTTCCGGGAGTCAGATTGGGAAATAGCCCCTTATCTGCCACCCTGGGGGGGGCAGAAAGCCCACTAGGCACCAGGGATTTTTTTTCCAAAGTTCGGGGCGGGGCGGGGCTGGCTAGAATGGGCATGCCAATGCCCCCACCCCCTCCCCAAAAATGTCACAGTCTTTCTGCCCTCCCCCAAGGAGGCAGATTAGGGCAGCAGCCCCTGATCTACCCCCCAGCGGTGGGGCAGAAAGCCCACAAGTCACCAGGGATTTTGTTTTTATATAGTTAGGGGTGGGGGCTGCCCAGAATTGGCATGCCAATGTCCCCACCCACCCAAAAAAGATGCTACAGTCTTTCTGCCCCCGCCTGGTAGGCAGATGGGACAATAGCCCCTTATCTGCCCCTTGGGGGGGGGCAGAAAGCCCCTTAGGCAACAGGGATTTTTTCCCCCCAAAATTCGGGGTGGGGGCTGCCCAGAATGGGCATGCCAATGCCCCCACACCCCCCCCCCAAAAATGCCACAGTCTTTCCCCCCCAAGAGGCAGATGGGTGCAGTATCCCCTGATCTGCCCCCCCCCCGAGGGGGGCAGAAGTCCCACTAGGCACCATGAATTTGTTTTGTTTTTTCTACGTAGGGGTGGGGGCTGCCCAGAATGGGCATACCAATGCCCTCACCACAGTCTTTTTGCTCCCCCTGGAGGCAGATGGGGGCAATAGCCCTTTATCTGCCAGCTCGGGAGGGGGGGCAGAAAGCCCACTAGGCACAGGGGGTAAAAGAAAAAAAAATCAGAATTCAGGGGTGGGGCTGCCCGGAATGGGTATGCCAATGCCCCCCCCCCCAAAAAGATGCCACAGTCTTTCTGTCCCCCCAGGAGGCAGATGGGAGCAGTAGCCCCTGATCTGCCCCCCGGGGGGGGCAGAGAGCCCACTAGACGCCAGTGATTATGCTGGCTTTTTTATACGTAGGGGCGGGGGCTGCAATAGCCCTTGATTTCCCCCTTCCCTAGGGCGGCAGAAAGCCCACTAGGCACAGACATTTTTTTCGGAATGTGCCTATCTGTGGATTTTAGGTCCTAGCGCAGCTGGCACCCAAGGAAACCTAGCAAAATGATACATTTTTGAAAAATAGACCCCCAGGGGAATCCAGGATGTGGTGACTTGTGTGTCTCTCACGTAGTTATGTTACCCAGAATTCCTTGCAAACCTCAAACTTTGTAAAAAAAAATGAAAAATACTTTTTCCTCACATTTCTGTGATGGGAAGTTCTGGAATCTGCACAGATCCACAAAATTCCACCCACGCCGCATTCCCCAAAGTCTTTTGATAAAAAATTATACCTCACTTGTGTGGGTAGGCCTAGTGCCCCCGACAGGAAACGGCCCAAAACGCAACATGGACACACCACATTTTTACAATGAAAACTGACCCTTTCTTGGCAAAGTGCCTAGCTGTAGGTTTTGAACCCTGGTTCTTCCGGCACCTAGGGAAGCCTAGCAAACCTATACATTTTTGAAAACTAGACACGAAGCGGAATACAGGATGGGGTGACTTGTGTGGCTCTCACCAGGTTCTCTTACCCAGAATCCCTTGCAAACCTCAAACTTTGTAAAAAGAAAACACATTTTCCTCACATTTCTGTGATGAAAAGTTCTGGAATCTGCATGGATCCACAAAATTCCTCCCACCCTGCATTCCCCCGAATCTTCTGAGAAAAAAGGTACCTCACTTGTGTGGGTAGGCCTAGTGCCCGCGACAGGAAACGGCACAAAACACAACATGGACACACCACATTTTTACAGTGACCCTTTTTTTGCAAACTACCTAGCTGTAGATTTTGAACCCTAGCTCTGCCGGCACCTAAGGAAACCTAACAAACCTATACATTTTTAAAAACTAGATACCCCGGGGAATCCAGGATGGGGTGACTTGTACGGCTCTCACCAGGTTCTCTTACCCAGAATCCCTTGCAAACCCCAAACTTTGTCCAAAAAAACACATTTTACTTATATTTCTGTGAAGGAAAGTTTTGGAATCTGTGTAGATCAACAAAATTCCTCCCACCCTGCATTCCCTAAAGTCTTTCGAGAAAAGTGTTACCTCACTTGTGTGGGTAGGCCTAGTGCCTGCAACAGAAAACGGCGCAAAACGCAACATGGGCACACCACATTTTTACAGTGAAAACTGACCTTTATTTTTTGAAAAGTACCTAGCCGTAGATTTTGAACCCTAGCTCTGCCGGCACCTAAGGAAACCTAACAAACCTATACATTTTTAAAAACTAGACACCCCGGGGAATCCAGGATGGGGTGGCTTGTACGGCTCTCACCAGGTTCTTTTACTCAAAATCCCTTGCAAACCTCAAACTTTGTAAAAAAAGAAAAAAATCCTCCCATTTCTATTATGAAAAGTTCTGGAATCTGCGTGGATCCACAAAATTCCACCCACCCCTCATTTTCCAAAGTCTTTCAATAAAAATGATACCTCACTCGTTTGGGTGGGTCAAGTACCCGCGACAGGCAAGGGCCCAAAACGTGTTGTGGAGACATCAAAATTACCTATCACAAAACAACTTGCTTTTGCAAGAGAGGGGCATCTGGGTTTTTGGCACCGGGCCCAACGGCCATTTAGGGAATCCTACCAAACCCACATATTTCTGAAAACTAGACACCCTGTGGAGCCCAGGGAGGTATGGGATGTGTGGATCCCCCAACATTTCCCTACCCGGAATCCCTGGAAACCTCAAATTTTCTGTGATGGGAATGTTGTGGGATCACTGGGCTGAGAGAAATTTCCTACCACCTAGCATTCCCCCAGGTCTCCCGATAAAAATGGTACCTCATTTGTGTGGGTAGGCATAGTGGCTGCAACAGGAAATGGCCCAAATCGTACTGTGGAGACTTCAAAATTACCTATCACAAAACAACCTGGTTTTGCAGTGGGTGGGGGGGGCACCTGTTTTTTTGACCCCGGGCTCGCAACCATCTTGGAAAACCTACCAAAACCACACATTTCTGAAAACTAGACACCCTGGGGAGTCCAGTCAGGCATGGCTTGCATGGATCCCCCAACGTTTCCCTACCCAGAATCCCCTGCAAACCTCAAATTTAGCTGAAAAGAAATCAACTTTGCCACATATTCTTGTGTGGAATCACCTTGCCGGCACAAATGTCCGACCCCCACAGCGTTCCCCTCAGTCTCCCAAGTAAAATGATACCTCACTTGTGTGGGTGTCCAATGCAGATTTTTTTTTTAAATGTAGCACTTAGAATTCTCTGTGCTATACCCTTTATCCCTGTGTTTTTGGCTCTTCCCAGTCACAGGCCCTTGCCCCACCCACGTAAGTGAGGTATCATTTTACTCAGGAGATTGAGGGGATCACTGTGGGGTAGGACATTTGTGCCGGCACGGTGATTCCACACACAAATATGTGGAGAATGTGTTTTTTTCAGCTAAATTTGAGGTTTACAGGGGATTCTGGGTAGGGAAATGTTGGGGGATCCACGCAAGCCATGTCTCACTGGACTCCCCAGGGTGTCAGACACTTAAGTCAGGTGGGTCACTGCTCATTAAAGCTTCCCCCTTTCTTTTCCAGTTTTCTAATAATAGCCGGTCCCTAAACATCCGACTGACTGAAAACCTGCAGTCTCTGCGGCCTCAGAGACCTGGGTTGAGAAGGCTTAGTTACCTTCACCTATCCCCATGCAGTAGGGGAAGAAAGGGGTCTTGCACTCTGAAAAAAAGCCTCGTCCCATACTGGAGGGAGCACTATTCACAAATGATAGGGTAATACAACTCCTGTTCTAAACAAACCATAATCTGATTATTTCACCAGATTAGTGCAGACTCAGCAGAGGTAAAACATGTTTAAGATAGCTCTGCTTGTTAGAAGCTCTTCGCTTCCCATTGCATTGTGGTAGCTGTAGCTCTTTGCATTGCACTCATTTGTGATCCCTTAATTTGTTTCTAGTGTAATGGACATGAGGACGTGCACTACTGCAGAGCCGGCAGTCAACCATATAATTGTGATGTGTTTGAGAATGCACTGCTCAACTGCACAGCGCTGCTCTCATGTGAGATCACCGTTGTGATTGGGTGGGGACAGGAGCAGAAGAGCACAGAGCCGGCGTCCGGCAGCTGCAGCAGCAAGTGAGTTATTAGTTTTTTTTTTCTATCCCCCATGCCCATCCCCACTACCCCACCAAGTGTTTTGGTAGTACCCTCTTCTATTGCCACTCGAGGCAAAATAAATCCCCTCTAGGATCCTGCCCCCTGAAGATCATGAAATTAGGAATGGAGAGGATTGTCCCTCACCTTACCTCCACGCTCAATGCTGCTATCTCGTCGGGGCAGTACCCTCACACTTGGAAAACAGCAGTGGTCAAACCTTTATTAAAAAAAGCTACGATGGATCCCTCTGAACTAAAAAACTATTGGCCTATTTCTTTGCTACCAGTCCCTGCAAAGATCTTGGAGAAGCATCTAAACTCCCATCTTATCTCCTATTTTGAGCAACATCATTTGCTTGATGGCTCCCAGCATGGGTTCAGGAGTGGCCATAGCCCGGAGAGTGCTCTAACCTCTGCAGTAAATAACATACGCATTCAAGTAGATGCTGGGTACACCTCTCTGTTAATTCTCCTAGACCTAACCAAGGCCTTTGAAACCATCTCACCTACGAGGCAGGTTGGCTGCCTCAAAGAAATTGGGGTCACAGGCTCCTCTCTGGTGTTTCTGTCCTAATTTCTCACTTATCGGTCACAAAAGGTAAAACTGGATCAATTCTACTCTGAAGCCACTCACACCTTCTGCGGAGTCCCACAGGGTTCCTTATTGAATCCAACCTTATTCAACATCTATGTCGCCTCTTTGGCCAAGGTTATAAGATCTTTTGGGCTGGAGGCTCTGTCCTATGCAGAGGACACACAAATTATTGTGTTAATCACCAATAGCATTGAGGCTTTCGCTGCAAATGTTAAAAGCTGCATGCGGGCTGTGGCCTCCTGGATGGTAGACAACTACCTACGACTCAATGGTGACAAGACAGAAGTCTTGATTTTTGGTAGTCAACAATCTATATGGTCCAACTCTTGGTGGGTTGAAATGCTCGGCTCATGCCCCTATCCAGCTTCAGCAGCCAAGAATCTTGGTGTCATAGTTGATAGATCTCTTTCTTTTGACCCCAAGGTCAACAGAACGGTTTCCACTGGTTTTGGTATCATCAGGATCCTGAGGAAGATCTTTCCATGCCTCTCCTTTTCCTCTCAAAAGAAGGCAGGTGTTGCCCTGGTTCTGTCCAGATTGGATTATTGTAATGCCCTTTATCTGGACATCAATAAGGGATCCATCCATAAATTGCAGCTTGTACAGAATGCAGCGGCTAGACTTATGATGGATCTTCCTAAATTCAACCCTGTTTCGGCATATATTCGTAAAGTGCACTTGCTTCCTTCAGAAAAAGAGAATTTTGTTCAAGGCCCTTGCCCTGTACATCAGGCTCTTCATAATTTGGGTTCTGAAGGCATTAAAAGGCTCTTTCAATGGTATGTCCCTACCAAACAACTGCGGTCTGCAAGCAAAAACTGTCTGGTAGTTCCCAGGTTCAGGAGAGCCAGGTGGGGGAGAAGAGCCTTTTCTGTTGCTGCCTCCAAGCTTTGGAATTCTCTCCTGCTATCGATCTCTGGGCAAGACTCTCACCTTCTGTTCCATAAAGCCCTAAAAACATGGCTCTTCACTCTTTAACTGCTAGGCTCCTTTTTGTGCTTCCTACGACTGCCGGCTCTATCTGCAGCGCATTGACGCCTTTGGGCAAAGTTTGCGCTCTATAAGACTAATATTAATTCATTCATTGTACAGTTAAAAGCCAGCAGCAGCTGCGTGGGCCCCACACTATAAAGCATTATTAGGCATAAAGAGCCATTTCAATACTTTGTAGACAAATACAGCCCTGAACACTGGTACACAGCTGATGGTAGAAAAACAAGACTACCTGAACATGCTACTCCAGGCAAAATTCTCTTTCAGGTAGTCTTGTTTTTCTCAGCTGTGTACCTGTGTTCAGTGCTGCTGGCTTTTAACTGTAAAGAAAGATTTATTTTTCCACAAAAGTTACAAGCCAGCAGCAGAGGAGGAAGAACTGCAGCCATGGGCCCCACACTATAAAACTTAATTTTGCATAAAGAGACATTTTAATGCTTTGCAGACAAATACAGCGCTGAACACTGGTACAAACAAACTATTATTAGCATCATTGTTCAAAGTCATTACTTACTTATTGGGATGGCGGGATAGTATTTTTAGTTTCAAAAATTCTGCAAGGGATGTCTGCTGCATGATTACTGGTTGCTTCCGTCGTCGGATGATTAATTAATGTTGTAGCTGCAGGATGCTGGGTGAGCAGTGGACGAAAACACCGCTCATTGGCCTGACTTTGGCCACGCACTTTACGATTCGGCAAGGAGGGACCAGGCCAGGCCAATATTATATTTTGCAATTGTTCATTAGTAGTGCACTAGGCTAGTGTGCTACCAATGAACAATTGCAAAAGGAGATGTGATGTGTGACTGGACCTACGCTACACCGAGGCAGGGACCACCCAGGCAGTTTCACTTTCTGGCGGGAATGTGTGGCACACAATAAGGCGGGCATTAGGCCGAGCTGCCAACATCCCATTTGAAATATTTTATGTGCACGCAGTCACGTGCGATAGTAGCTCTTCACAGGAGAGACTAAAACCCTACTCTCAGCTTAGTGAGCAGCACGCAGCCAGTTATTACATTACCAATATTGCGTGTAGAGTAGACTAGAGAGTGTAGAACCGACCCTGAGAAATAAATGCCGGTGTTTAGCACCGGAGAGCACCGGCACAAAGTAAGCACGGCCCATAATTAATGCTGATAATAATACAACTACTAGTATTACAGAGGCTACTGCCCATGTTGTACAAAGTTTAATCCAGATTGAGAGACTGTAGGACAGTGTCTCTTTGACATGGTTAGCCCCTACATTTTGCCTGATGTCTGATGTAATTTCGAACTGTACGTGCACTGGGTCACTGCTAACCAGGTTCCCAGTGCAAGATTTATTTCCCAAAAACTGTACCACAATTGCCACCACTCCAGTTACCCTGTAAATCCCTAATAAATGGTACCCCTAATACCTAGGGCATGGGTACTGAAGAGGGTCCTCTGGGCTGCAGCACGGGTTGTGCCGCCCAAGGGACCCCTCACCAAGGCATTGCACTTTGCCATTGCAGGCTGGTGCAGAGAAATTCGAAGAGTCGACATGGCAAACAGCTCTGTGTGCCATGCCCCCCATACACTGCATGGGATATAGGTAAGTCACCCTTACTCCAAGCCTTTAGCCCAAAGGCAGGGTGCACTATATCACATGTTTGGGCATATCTGCATGAGCTGATATGCCCTTAAAATGTCCAGTCCATTCTGAGATGTTATACGTGCACCGGGAAACCATAAAGAGTAGATGGGCTGGATACTTGTCAACACAAGTTTCCTAGCTCCATGATGGCTTCACCGATTTCTAAGGTGTTTGGTACCAAACATCTTGTCTTAATAAATCCTCACTGATGCCAGTGTTAGATGTATTAATAAATTCGCACAGGAGACCCTTTTAGATGCTCCCCTGAAAACCTACCAAGCATTGGTGTGGTTTCTGATTTGTTTTCACCAACCTGCCTCTACCAGACATGTTTCTGACCTCATGGGATGAGAGCCAGCACCCTCAGAGGACAGAGACATAGCTTTTCTGGGCAGAGGCGCTTCACACCTCCTACAGGACAGGATGACCTTCCTGGGTGGGAATCTTCAAAGACCATGCCTCCTTTTAAATCCAACCCAGGAACCTCTAGATAGTGAGAAGGCCAGGCCCCTTTCCTGCTCCACATTTGGCAGGAGAAAAGGCAGGAAAAATAGTTATATTAGAGGGAGGGTCCTCAATTAGCCTACAACACCCCTAGGGTGGGCAGGCGAAGTGAACCCCACTCCTGTAATTCCACCATCTAGGGATAGTGAGAAAAACTCCTATTAGGGATAGGGTAGTGCCTCTTCCCACTGTAAGTGGTCACTAGAGGGTGTAGACACCATAAAGGTAAGTAGCCCATTGTCTACTACCTGTCTCACCTTTTAAGATTCCTAAATTTAGTAAATAGGTGGCCCCTGAGACCTGCACATAAGATGCGACAGACAAAAAAAGACCAGGACAAAGAAGACCCACTGCTCGAGAACTGTAGCCCTGCTGCAGAAGAAAAAGGCTCCAAACCCTGCCTGCTGCTCCCAGGACTCGACAATTGATGCTTCTGTGTCATCCTGAAGCCTGAACGTACTCCAAGAACCCTGGAGCACCTCCAGCCTTCAAGAAATCGCCATGAAGATCCCTTGGAATTAAGGTATCTCTCCCCTGCGCACCGCAGGCACCGATCCAATGAAGTCCAGTTTGTCAACGTAATGCTCTCCAATAACTTCAACACAGCACTGAAGTGATAAAAGGTACAACAGCTCTGGAGGGTCAGATCTGTCTCCCCACCATGTCTGGAGATACCAGGACCTACCAGAGCCATGGTGTACTAATACCCAGGGTACCAGATCCCCCAACGGTAAACACAGAGAAGAGTCCACTCCGGACTCATAAAAGACCAGAAACAAGCACCCGTCAAGGAACATTGAGGCACCGGATACCCAATTTCTGAGTGGCCCAGCTGTCCTGATATTGCCTCTCCAAGTTGCCTGCTCCTGACTCCAAGGACCTCAAGACGCACAACACCTGGCTGACTTGTTCGCCACCACAGGCCCCAGATCCGACTAACCAGCCCTGCTCCTGTGGTCCTCAAGCCATTGCGACCTCCTCCCTCCGAGAAGACCTAATGGACTTACCTGTAAGTCCCTTTGTGAAGTGCTTTTTCAAGTGACCCCCCTTCACCTTTGCTCACCAGCTTCTAAGACCTCAGTACCTCTGTTTCCAGCCGATCCGGGACGCTCCGGAACTTCTCCTGCTAAAACTTTGGACCTGGTCCTAAAATAAGAAGGTGAGCTTCATGATAGGATTGCCTGAATTTATATGCATTTTTCTCCATTGTTTCCCATGGTGCATAATTGCGCACAAAAGTGATATATTTTACGGACTTTGAAAAATCGTATCTCCAAAAGTACTTACCTTAGAACTGTGCTTATAGTCATGAATGTTTTTTTTTTAAATCGACATTATTTGTCCACAATGGTCTCAGATTTAATCTTGAGTGTGTGTCTCGTGTATTGCCTTTGTGAGCACAACAAATGCTTAACACTACCTTCTGAAAAGCCTAACTGCTCGCACATACTACCACATAAAGAGAGTTAGTATTATCTACTTTTAAACCTACTTGCCTTGTGGGGATTTCTCACACTCTCTAAATAATGTACTTCATTTTAGTACACTGTACAGAAGGGCGGTTTCCTACAGAGACCTTTTAAGACATTCCCGATTGCACCTGTTGGTATACCACCAACTATGGTTAGCCCATGTGTTACTGCTTTGATTGTGACTGCTCCGGTGCAAGTACCACAAATTGCAACAGCACACAATGTGGCAAGGACAGTTGCGACTGCCCTAATAAATATTGTCCCAACTTTAGGAGTTCAAGGAGCTGTAGGAGGAGTAACTGCGACAGGGTTAATTCCAACATCACAGAATTCACAGATTGTTGCCTGGAAACCACTGCAAATTATTCAATCATTGAAAGAAGGGAAAAGGATTGTCCTTACAACGTCAAGAGCCCAGGGAATGATCAATTTATTTGAAGATGGGATTTTCCCACCATGGTTTGAGGAAGCTGCAGGACTTAAAAAGGTAGAGAAAGCAGAACTACAAGTTTCCCCGGAACCTGAAAGGATGAGGTCACTTACTGTTTCAAAAGGAAAAGTTGAACTAGAAGAGATCGTTAGGGGATGTTTAGAGCTTGAACATTTGAACCAGTATCAGGAAAGGGAACTAATTTATCTGTAAAATGAAATTACAATATGTGCAGCAATTACACATGATAAATTAACTGATTTTGCCCGAAAATATAAAGTCGATTTCTCAAAACGTTTTCCATTGCAGAAATGTTTCAGGGTACAATTGGATGATGAAGCAGTTGAGACAATGCGTTCTTCAGGAATGTGATTACATATAACTGAATTAGTAAAATGCATTCAAACATGGAGTGATTTTGAAAATTTAAAGAGCATATGGGCACAGAAACAGGAGAAGACTGGAAACAACCTGAAACAGGTGTAGAAAATAATAAACAGAATCAGGGGGAAACTTTGGCTTATCCATTGAGAGAAATAGCAGGTGAAGTATATGTTCATGGAACAGAGGCGATCTTGCAGCATTTCCAAACAATTTTTCAAAATTGAGAGGTATACCTCTACAGTGGTACACACAAGTTGACAGATTTGTTAACTTTTCAAAAGTGCAGTGGATTGATTTGAATACATTTTTTGATATTGTAGTGGCAAATGATTTGTGAGCTGAATGCAAAGTTAAGAGCCAATAAGACATACCCACATTAATGCACCATCTCCTATAGTCATGGAAAAATATGAAGCAGTGATTGTATTTCTGAAAGGCAAGGTTCCATCAAAAGATATTAATTGGGTAAAGATTAAAAGAACTTTGCAAGAGCCAAAAGAATCAGTGCATGATTACTATGGGTGGTTGCTTCAGGTGTTTCAACAAAACAGTGGGAGAGAGTATCCTGAACCAAGTGATATGGGAGTCCTTGTGTCTCAGTTTGGTAATGGGTTAAAACCAGAGATCAGTATGTATATAAAATAGAGTGTGATTTGATGACTGACAAAGTAATTGGATGAGATCCACAGGTATGCAAAATACTGTTGTGATGAACAAGAAATGAAGCAGAGAAAGCTTCAAGAGATACTTGCTCAGAAAGATTTTCAGAATCAGTCGTTTACAGCAAATCGATGTGGTATACAAGGTGTTGGTTTACAAACTGGAGTACAAGGCACACAAGGAGGATTTGGTAAAGTTAGATGTTTTGCAGTTTATCCAAATTTTGGTATGGATGTTTAACACTGAAGACGATGACTCCTTGTCATTTTTGTAACACGATCGGGCACTGGATGAGCGATTGTAGACTTAATCCGGACAGAGTAAATGGAAATGTACAAATGCAGGAAGGAAATCAAATGCAAATCTAAAACATTCCCATTCAGCAAATGCAAATACAAATGCATAAACAAGTTCCAATGATGCAGGTTCCACAAGCCCAAATTGTCCCACAGACTACGAGGAAGCCCAGATTTATTTTGAATCAGATGCCCAAATCAAATGCAGAACCAGAATCAGAACTCTTTTCAACAGTTTCCCCTGTTTGATAAAGATGATTTTGGGCCTCACAATTACCAAGGACGGTGCCTGAGGTGGGAGGAAGATTTCATGCTTAGCGCAAACTTGGGGGTAGACCAGAGTTCACCATTTGTAGAAGGAGAAGTAAATGGCCACCAACTGTCATTTTTGATTGACACAGGTACTACCAGATCCACTGTAAGAACAGCGGAAGTCCCAGACCTTACCCTCTCGGGGGGAAAAAGATCCAAGTTGTAAGAGTTTCAAATAAACAGATTACAAACCCAGTTTTAGAGAAGGTTCCTGTAAAAATAGGCTCATTTAAAGAAAAAAATCAATTCGTTGTCTGTGATTTAAGTCCTGTAAACCTGTTAGGGAGAGATTTGTTGTGCAAGTTAAATTGCACAATTTACTGCAAACTGGATGGCGATGAGTTCCAAACACATGATGAGGATGTAGAATTTAAAATGGCCCGACAAGACACAGCTGTAGGATTGTGTCCAGTAAGAATACCTGAAGAGTTACCTCCTGATTTAAAAGAGACAGTGAACCCAGAAGAGTGGGATTTCACAGGAAAATATATCAAACAGATTAAAGGTGTAGAACCTGTCCGATTAACAGTGAAGCCAAATGTGGTGTATCCGAGAACACCGCCATACAATTTGACCCCGGAAACAATTGCAGGAATAACACCAGTAACTGAAGACATGTTGAGCAAAGGGATATTAAAAGAACTCATTGGAAGTCCATGCAACTCCCCTATCATGGGTTTACAGAAGCCCGATGGGAAGTACAGGATTGTGCAGGAACTTCGAAAGATTAACAGCATTGTTGTTCCATGTTGTCCCGTGGTATCGAATCCAGCCACCATACTTTTTCAAATTCAGTGCACTGCAGAGTGGTTCACTGTTGTGGACCTCTGCCAGGCTTTCTTCTCAGTGCCATTGCATGAAGATAGCCAGTTTTTATTTTCTTTCGTGATTCAACAACGGGTTTTGGCATGGTGCCGAGTTCCACAAAGGTATACTGAAAGTCTGTCCATTTTTAATAAAATCTTGAGTCACTACAGACCTAACAAATCAGTTCTCGTGCAGTACATTGATGATATAATTGTGGCATCAGAGGCACGAGAAGCTTGTATGCAGGATACAATTGCATTATTGAATCACCTGGTGGAGAATGGACACAAAGTGTCTCCAGAACGAAAACCCAGTACTTTACCCACATACCCACTTTAGCAACATATATTGGCATTGGAGAATGTGACTTTATGGTTTAAATCTTTTTATTCACATGCATCAGGGAAGTATTACCCCAGCATGTAAATTACAGTACTCTTGCGTCGCAGTGCTCAGCATGTGGGTGTTTTAAAGAACAAAAGAATAAAACTAAATTGTAACCAAATTCCAAAATCCACCCCTTCCCACTCCTGCCCCTCCAGTACTCACAAAAGAAATGCAAAGTGTATCAGAGGTTATGGAGAATATCCAGGTCTCCTACCCATCACCTGTAGTCAGGTCGGGGATGAGTTCAGCGAGTCAGAGAGTGCACAAGTATTTAGGACAAGAGAGGTCTCTGAATTCTGTAGATAAAAGGTCAATACATGGATGCCATATTTCCTGGAAAGAGGTCTTAGAGGTTGTGAGGCTAGCCGACAACCATTCCATCCCCAGGATGTACCATAATCTACGTAACCATCCCTGATGTGTGGGTATGCTGTGAGTCCCCCACTGAGTGAGGATGTTCTTAAGCTCCGCCCCCAGTGCCAGCCCCATCTGCTGCCCCTTTCGAGATTGGAGTGGATAGGTTAACAGGTTGGGCAAGCCCAGGATTGTTTAGGCAGGGAACTGGGTTATCTGGGTATCAACGTGTAGGTCGATGTCATCTACAATCTGGGTCCAATAGGCTGTGAGACCTGGGCAATCCCAGAGCAAGGTAGAAGCGTTCATGCGGTGCCACAACCCCGCAAGCAGTCCAGGCTCTGCTCCGGGTTGCCTCTGTTGAGGCTTACTGGTGTCAAGTACCAATAAGTAGCTATTTTCTCAGCCTTCTCTGTACTAGGTGTATTCCTCGCCATGTGACGTGACCTATAGTAGATCTCACCCCACTCTTTGAGAGATAGCTCATTCCCGAGTTCCCTTTCCCACCGTCTTTGGCTAGGTATGGTCTGCAATGGAGCAGACGGCACCATAAGGTATATTGTTTGGAGATCAGTCTTTTATCCGTGGTTTTGGTAACTAGCTACTTCTTGTATCGTGTGAGCAGTCTACCCACCAGAGGAGGGTTAGAAGGGTATAGGAACCAGTGCGTATTTGGAGGTAATGAAGCCTTTAATTCTCTGGAAGGTTGTATTGTTGTTGTGAATGTGGGTAGGGGATGATTCACTTTTCGTCAAACAAATGGCCTGCCACACGGCATGATGTTTGGTGCCAGGCCTCGAACGCCCCCCGTTGTAGGCCCAGGGAGAAGTCACTTATTGAACGGGGTGTCATAGGGTAGGGAAATGTGGTAAACCCTCGTATACACGCCACTCTGTCCTACACTTTCATGAATGTCTTAGTGATGGGAGAATTTTTTAAGCTGCGTGGCCTTTCTGCTCTCTTGAGGAATGGTACTTTCAATAGGGGAAGTCCCATTATCGCCCTGTCCTGGAATTGCCAGTGATTTTCGGATTTGTCCCTACTCCACTCCACTAGGTAATGCATCTGTGTCGCTTGAAAGTAGCACTGTAGATTGGGTATCCCCAGTCCCTCCTCATTGGGGCTGTGGTAACTCATTCGAGGTTGGGCCCCAAGCCATACAAATGCATTCAATTCCCTCTGCAATATGGTGAGCATCCCCCTAGGGAGAGGTACCGATAGCGTCTGAAAAAGATACAGGATCTTCTGCAGGATGGTCATTTTGATCGCAGCAATGCACCCTAGTAAAGAGAGGTGATGGCATTTCCAGCCATTTAAGGGGCATATCAGCATGGCAAGATGATAGAATTATCGCCGCTTTTGCGGCCGTTTTCGTCCGAAAAGCGGCGATAGTTTTATCGCCTAATTCGCAAGCTCACGCTAACGCGTGAAAACTTGCGTTAGCGTAGGAATTCCTAACGCCCAGCTTTGCATCTCTAATGAGATGCAAAGTGGGTGTTCCTGACCTGACATGACAGGAGTAATGTCGCTAAGCGACATTTCTCCTATCATCAAGCCCCACGCTATGAAGCATAGCGGCAAGAGAAGTAGCGATAACCCCTGTTATCGCTACTTTCCTTACGCCTGCTTCAGGACTGACTTAGCCATGATATCCTATGGAAGGTGGCTAAGTTTGTGAGTCCCTATCATCAAGCTAACGCCACATTGCGTGAGATTATCGCTGGGTTTCCAGCAATAATCTCATGTTAGGCAGTTAGCGTGAGGATTTGTATCGCTTTTGAGATAAGCGTTGCTAATAGCACGCTATCTCAGCGATAAAAATCCACGCTAGCCGGCGATAATTATCCTAGCGCTAAGTGCGCTTAGCAATAATTATCGCCGGTTGTTGCTGATATGCCCCTTTGTCCTCTCTCATCTATCAGAGTAGGTTGTTGTATTTTATAGTGTCGGTTTGCGAAATTGAGGGGGCGAGCTAGATCCCCAGGTAAGGCAGCGACCCAGTAGCCCACTGTATTGGGAACCGTTCATTAAGATGAGACAATCGGTTACGAGTGATTTATAGAGCAAAGGCCTGTGATTTGTTTACATAATTTGAAGTCCTGAGGCCGAACCAAACGTGTACAGCTCCTCGAGGAAGGCCGGGAGGGATATGCTGGGATTGACCAAAGAGGCCAAGACATCATCTATGTAGAGGCTGATTGTGTGTCTTTCCCCTCCAAATGGGATTTCGGTGATATCTGGGTTGTGTCTAATCCGTTAGGCTAGAGGCTCCATGTATAGAGCAAATAAAAGGGGTGAAAAGGGGCACCCGGTCTGGTGCTCTTGCTAATGAGGAAGGGTGATGAGGTAATACTATTCACTCTGTCACCATGAGTGTGCGGTAACAGCTTGCCACCCAAGCTCGGAAGCGGTTGCCCATGCCAAAGTGAGAGTCTGCTCCAAGTAATGCCAGTTTACATGGTTGAACGCCTCCTCAGCATCGACCACGAGGAAGAGGGCCTCTATGTCCGAGTGGTCGGCCTTGTCTATCAAGTATAAGATTTGTTTGGAGGGGCATGGCTACGATGCGCTGCAGTATGGCTGCCTGTTGAAGGGGCTCTGCAGGTCGGGCACACACATTTGGCAAATACCATCGTTAGACCATCGTAACTTTTACTGGGCCGCGGTGCGGAGTTGCGTCTGTACCTACTGCACCTGTTGTGCAAGTTTCGCAGACATTGGCAGGGAGCAGACAGAGCTACTCTATAGCGAGTCGCGGCAGCCGAGGCGGCGAGCGAAATGGCTGCCAAGCATCTGCAGACGAGAGCGTAGCCCGACCGCCCGGTCTGAGGTGAGACGGAGAGACCGCTGCTGTGGCTAGTGGAAGACCTGAATATACACTACTGAAACCGACCAATCCCAGCTGGGCCACGTTTCCTGTGGGACCTGAAGACTGCTGTAGCGGGCCTGCACCATTCGGGGACGCGGATCGGCTCCCAGCGCAGGCTGAGAGCCTCGGCCCGAGATCCTGGGGGCGATGGCGGCTGCTGGATATGCTGTATACACCTGCTGATAAGTGGGTCACCTTTGGATGGGGTAGGTGCCTGCTGGTGTAGCTTGGCTCGCGACGTTGCGATACTGCGCCGCGTGGCCCAGGCTAGGTGGGCTACATTAGCACGGCGGGGACTTGGCGCCTAAGCATGGTTGGTAGGACGCGGGTGGAGGTGCGCACCGGGGCTTGCCCCCAACGAGCGGCCAGCTCTAGTGTGGCGGGGGGGTGGTTGGGTGGCGGGTTGTGCCCTACCAGTGCGGCTCCGGGCTTGTCTTCCCACAAGTGGGTGGACTGAGCGGGGGGTTGCGTGGTTTGGGCTGCGGCCCCTACCTGCCTCCTTCTGGCCATCACTAGGCCTGTTGACCTGATCTATCTCTCAGCTATTGCTGACGGACCCCTCTGCCGACCTGGTGCCCCTGGCTCAGCACACTGTGGTCATCCACCTTGGCCACTGGTTGTAGGGACGGTTTAGCGAAGACTTTGGCCTCTGTCTGCACCTGGCTCCTCGACCACTGAGGTGGCAAATGGCATATGGGTGTTCTCTACAGGGCATAGAGCTTTAACAGCTGACGCATACCGACTTCGTGGAGGTCCCTGCGGCCTGCCGCCTGTATTCACGGATTTATCCCACCGTGGTGGGGGGTTACTAACTTCACGGCCAAGAATCCAAAGGTGTGGTCTGTACGCTAATATGGGCAAGACAGACCCTAGGCAGCCCAAGATCCCCTTTGAGAGTAAACGCCAGACACGCAATATGGACTCGGCTGTAGAGCAGAGCGCTGCCGGTACAAGTGCAGATGTATCTGATGCCCCGGTGGAGGACATGCGATCCATTTTACTCGCTGTCCGATCAAGTCTTAAAACAATAGATGGTAAAATAGATGCCCTAACATCTGGACTAAATGCAGTTGAAATGCACGAAACTCGGTTACATACGCTTAAAAATAGGCTATCCGATATACAAGATTCCCACTACGAGACAAGGGCGCAGGTTTCTAGCATGGAAAAAGTCCTTGAAATAATAAAAGCGAAGAATGAGGATTTGGAGGAGCGTTTCCGCCGGAACAACCTCCGCATAGCGAGCCTGCCGGAATCCACAGCTATCCAGAAAATGGAAACCTTCATCACAGATTTGTTACAAGAACTCTTTGGCGCTGCATTATCTAAGGTCATGATTGTGGAGAGGGCCCACCGCTCGTTGGGCCCTAGGCCGATCCCGGGGGCACCACCGCGTCTGATCATAGCGCGATTGCTCAATTACGCTGACAGAGATGCCATATTGAAAGAGGCGCGGGCCAGAAGTCCAATCGTCCATAAGGGGAATACACTGTCGTTAATTTCAATTAACTAAACGCATGCTGCAGAACTCTTCGATACCATATGCCATGCTTTACCCTGCTAAACTGAAAATTACCCACGAAGGCCAAGCCCATTTCTTCACTGATGCGAAGTCGGCCCTCAAATTCTCCAAGCATATTTGTCCCAAAAACTATTCTAAAGGTCCACAGAGTGCTGAAACTGGCGCTGATACACTCAATGAGAATGACTGAACTACTGTGCCTCACATGTTACATTCCACTGCTTTCTACTGTGTTGCTTCCCTCATTTGATAATGTAGTTGTATTTTTGCACCCTACCCTTTGATGGCCTAGATGTATGGACATACTAGAACAACGTGTCGGTTGCTCTTTTGGGCAGCGGCCCTCATGTTTAATTTTAAATATTGGGAAGGTGGTCTAGATTTCATTGCAGGATTTGCCCGACCGGGGAGGGGGATTTTTGGGTATGAGCGACAAACACAATAACACAATACAGCCTGGAGACAGCCACTTCAACTACGACTGACAAGCAAGAAATTCACAGGCCGCAATTCCAGATGACAGACACACGCTTTCTAACGAGGAATGTACGCGGTTTAAACGATTACAAAAAGGCTAGACTGGTAAACTCATACCTATGTAGACATCATATTGACGTGTGCTTTTTGCAGGAAACTCACTTACGCAATCCCGCTGACTCTAAATTATTCCCTCGCTCTTGGGGAGCGGTCCACTGCGCCACCTTCTCACAGTATGCCAGGGGTGTTGCCATTTTGATTAGACGTGGTCTTGGTTGGAGTACACATCACACCATCATTGACCCGGAAGGACGATTTGTCATAGTGAGAGGTCAGTTAGCAACTACCCACATTACACTAGCCGCTGTCTATGGTCCCAATGCGGATGAACCTTTATTTTTTCAGACAGTGAGGGCTAAGATTGTTTCAATAGGACCAAAACTGTCATATGGGGGGGGGGACTACAACGCTGTTCTCAATAACGCATTGGACAGGGAGGGTGTTGCTCTTAATCCCCATCGTAACACCACAACGATTCTAAATTCTATTATGACTGAGCATCACCTATATGATGCCTGGCACCACTTCCATCCACTTGCACGGGAAGGCACTTGTGTAAACTCATTTCGACAGTCATGGTCGCGGCTTGATTATTGATTATTGATTGGTATCCGCCAATCTGATGACTTGGACGACCGATACACAACACCTTCCACGCACCCTCTCCGATCATGCCCCGGTACTGTTGAAGTGGCAAATTCCAGACATGAAACCACGCGCCTTTGCGTGGCGACTCCCACCTCATGCCCTCTTAGACTCGGCCTTTAAGGCCGAAATTGCTACAGAAATTCAAAACTATTTTCCTATAAATGAAGGCTCAGTGGACTCATCGATTTTATGGGAAGCTTTTAAAGTGGTTATAAGGGGGGCCTGTATCTCCAAACAATCTGGTGTCCTTAAATCTATTCGTACGACCCTAGCTAGACTGGAACAAGATATTAAGGGCCTGGAAACACAGTTTTATGCAACCAAAGATGCTGCAAGTCTGGGATCTATCCGCACCCTCCTCACGGAATTTGAACTGGAGGCAGAGAGAGAGACACGGTTCTTGGGAAGGGAGGCCAGAGCCCGCGGACATGGGGAAGGAGATAGAGCTGGGAAAACTCTTGCCAATTTATTGCGTCAAACAACCGCCCCTACATATATAGCAGAGCTCCTAGACGTTGCCTCCACACCTGTCCGTGGGCAACTAGTCACACACGAAGTTCTTACCCAATTCTATGCATCCTTATATGAGGCCAAGCAACATTCTATCCATCCAGATCTGGCTCAATATCTTGATTCCCTTCAACTGTTATGGCTGAGCCCGAGACACAGGGAGTACCTGGACCTCCCCTTCACGATATAAGACATTACCCAAGTTATTAGCACCCTCCCGACTGGAAAGGCACCGGGGCTCGACGGACTAACCAACCTTTTTTTTATAAAACTTAAGCCGATACCCTCGCCCCCAGACTACTAAATGTCTATCAGGAGTCACTGGAGGACGGAGTTCAACCCCAGTCCATGCGAGAAGCGGTAATCATTGCATTGCTTAAACCTGATAAACCCCCAACACTTATAAACATAGACACCAAAATCCTAGCTAAGCTAATTGCTAATCGACTACAGCCCCTACTACCTATTATTGCCCGCCCTGACCAATCTGGTTTTATTCCTGGGAGACTGACAGCCCAAAACCTGCAAACCTTTTTTTTTCGGTCCTCCATCAAATAGATCCCAAACTTCCTGCGGCTGCTGTTTTTTTAGACGCTACCAAAACGTTCGACTCCCTTGAGTGGTCTTATTTATTTACTATCCTGCCGCGTCTGGGATTTAGTCTCAACTTCCTCAAGTTGATTAAATTGCTATACACTAAGCCAACAAGCAAGACTCCTAGCCAATGGTCTCCTATCAGATGCATTCCCGATATCTAGAGTCACCCTCCAGGGGTGCCCCCTCTCCCCACTCCTATTCGCAATTGCGATGGAGCCCCTATCAGCCCGAATCTGCCAACATCACCCCTCCCGTGGTTTAATCTTTACTGATCGCAACCTCACTATATCTATGTACGCGGATTACATAACATTATATGTAAGGTACCTGGACAAGAATCTAAACCCGCTACTTAGAGAGCTGTTACGATTTGGGGGGTTGTCTGGGATCAACATCAACTGGGGAAAATCTTCCATTTTACCAGTGACAGATGCACCAGTGTGCAGTACTCTCGAGTTCCCCTTACAGTGGGCAGAGGGTGAGATTAAGTACTTGGGGGTGTGGCTCTGCAGAGATTTGCACTCCTGTGGAATCTAAATTTTGGCAAACTATACTTCTGGCTGGAAGAAAAAATCAAAAGCTGGTCACTGCTACCCTTATCATTGGCAGGCAGAATCGCCATTCTTAAAATGATCGTCCTTCCTAAGTTTTTATACTACTTCGTAAACATTCCGATTCCTCTGACCCAGGCCTTTTTTAAACAGATGCGTTCTGCGGCCATATCGCTGGTTTGGGCTGGCAAACAACCAAGTATTAGTTGGGAGGTCCTTACTTGCCTGATAAGCAGAGGGGGCTTCGGAGCCCCGGACTTTGAACTATATGCTCTAAGTGCCCAGGCTCAATTTCTCCATTACTGGACTTACCCTGTCCCGTTTCAGCCACATGTCACCACAGTGAAAGACGTAGCAGACCCTATTCCTTAACACAGCCATCTATTATCCCTTTAGACGCACCACGAACAAAATTAATACTGTGGAGGTGGTTCGCTGGGCTTGGCAGGGGTTGAGGAGGCCCGTCCAGGCCCCATTGCTATATGCCCCATCGATGCTGCTGGCGAGACATCCTCACTTTCCTTTCCTCCATGACGGGGGCACAATCAGCAGAGCAAAACGCATGGGAATCAACTCTATGTGTGATCTCTACCCAAATGGCGCCTTTTTACCCAATCCAGCCGAGCGGGAGGGGGAGGCAGCCCCAATACTAGAGAAGCTGCTCTTCCACCAATTAAAGACGACTTGTAAGGCACTATATCCTACTTATCCGACCCCCCTGCAACCCTACACTTCCTACGTAAGCTATTAAGTACACCATCGCCTCGCAGACTTGTCACTAGACTGTACACTATCATAAAAATGTACACACCATATGCGGACCCTGGTGCGCTTATGCAGTGGCGTCTACACCTGGGAGGCATCCCAACGGACAAGCAGTGGGCCCATTGCTGCTCTCAGACAAAATATCTATCTCCAAACTATAAGTTACGATTAATACATTTCAAGTTTCTTCCCAGACTTTATAGGACTCCTCTACAACTATTCAAAATAACACTTAGAGACACCTCGAATTGTTGGAAATGTAGACGGGAGCGGGCCGCCTTCCTTCACATGGCCTGGGAGTGCCCCACGGTCTCTGACTATTGGACAAAGGTATCCGAAACCATACACGCAATTACAGGCCAGCCCATCGCCCACACTCCCCTGGTGCTGCTGTTGGGTTACGTAGCACAGACACGTCCCGAATACCGACGCTTAACGGCAATGATGCTTGTCCTTGCTAGACGTAGGCTCGCAATCCATTGGGGATCCACCCGAGGCGCCAAAATCAAGTACTGGTTACACGACATAGCTTATTGTTAAGAGCAACTGACACTTTACTGGGACCTCATGCCGATGGCATCCAGACCGAAAGACATCTGGGAACCTTTCACAGCATGGCTTCGTGCCCGTGAGGTGCCGCCAGACTCCACTGTATCACCACCCACCACACCTGCACCACACGAGAATCAGACTTCTGATTGATCAGGCAACCTCCTGCATATCGAGTTCTTGATGGGTTTCAGACTACAGATTTGAAGCTGTAGCTAGCATGTTCTATTGTAAGCTTTTTATTATGCTAAAGTATCTTTGCTTTTTTTTGTCATGTTTATCAGTCCAGACTCTTCGATGCACGCACTGCTACTTTTCTCCCACAGTGGAATCCCCTGACTAACTATGGGGCTATAACGATAAGTGACTATGTACACTGTAAAAATTATGTTACTGTCTCTCATCCTTGCCATGTTTGTATACATTGTGTATGTTCTCTCCTATAAAATATAAATAAAATGTTTTTAAAAAAGTATAAGATTTGTTTTGTGTTGTCACTGCTTTGACTGTGGTGAAAGAACCCCGCCTGATCGGGGTCAATAATGCCTGGCATCAGGGGACCCAGTCGCATTGCTAGAATACTTTTGAAGAGCTTAAAGTCTACGTTCAGCATTGATATCGGACGATAGGAACTACATAACTGTTTGTTTTTCCCCTGTTTCGGGATAATGACAAGAGCAGCAGATAACAACGATGGGGGAACAGAGCCTGGGCCCCAGAATGAGTTAAACAATCTGTAAGGATAGGAGCCACATTCTGACAGAAGGTTTTGTAAAAGCTTGCTGGGTATCCATCTGGGCCTGGGGACTTAAGAGGCTTCAACCTGAGATCACCAAGATAACCTCTTCTAGTTTAATGGGGGAGTCTAGGGATGCCGCCGGGGTTGTGGTGAGGCTGGGTGTATTTGCCCCTTGTAGGTATAAGGCAATGGACTGAGGCTCTAGGTCTTGTCCCGAGTACAGCTCCACGTAGAACTCCCGGAATTCCGCTGCAATTGATTTTTCATCTATTAGTTCCCCTCCACCCCTGTAGTCGGAGCAAGTGTACCCTCATCTGCTGTCGTTGGGCCCTCAGTTTATTGGCTAGTAACAGTCCTGGTTTGTCTCCCCCAATGTAGGAGTGTTTCAGCAAGAGTGCAGCATATTCTGCCCTATCAAGGTCCAATCCAGCGAGTTGAGTGTGCGCTGGGCGTAGTTGTCGCCATACTCTGGGGGCCCCCATTCTGCTATGTATACGTTCAAGCTCTCTGACTTGATTGGTCAGTTGTTCCCTCTTTTCTTTCCAGACTTTATCGGCTGCTGAGATTGCTATGAGTTCACCCCACACTACCATTTTGAACGCCTCCCATAGCGTGGAGACAGAAGTCTCCGAGGTGTCGTTGAAGCCAAGATATGTTTGCATTGCTGCAGTGATTTGTTGTACTACTGCGGGCCTTAGAGGTGAGTCTCTCTAAGTCACTTGAGGGGGTAGTTTTAGTGTGAGGGTAACAGTGTCCTGATCAGATAGTGCTGCAGCTCTATCTATGAGTCCTTCATAAGGTTTTGTACGTCACTGGTCCCCAGTACATAGTCCAGCCATGCGTACATTTTATGGGTGTGGGAGAAGAGAGAGTATTGGAGGATTTGCATGTGAAATTCTCTCTAGAGCTCTAACAATCCCATCTTGCGAAGCCACCTGTCCCCTCCCTTTGACAAGGCTCTTGTCTGATCAGAACGACTTCCAGATCTGTCTTTGTCTGTGTCGAACACAAGGTTTAGGTGGCCTCCAAGCAGTACTTAGAGCGTCGGCGAGGCCATCACCTGTAACACCACAGATTGTAGAAACTGTCCTTGTCCCGTATTGGGAGCGTAGATAGAGCCCAGCACCAGAGAGTGGCCTCCAATGTGTACTGTGTATGTGAGGAGTCTACCCTTCAGCTCCGCTGCCTTGGACTCTAACCTACTCCTGAAGGATCTAGCGATCAGGATTGCTACCCCAACTTTTTTAGAGGATGTGAACGAAAGAAATTGGTGGGGAAAGGCTCGAGAGCTAAAGCGGTGCCAGTCCCTGCTCAGGAGATGGGTCTCCTGAAGGAGTCATGTGTTCGCCTCTGAGTGTTCGAGGTAAGATAGTATTGCACGTCACTTAGTGGGGTTGTTGAGGCCGTTCGTATTGAGCGATAGGACCTTAACTATTACTAGACAGCGATCACATGTCTAGTGCATGGAGGTGTAGTAGTCTGTATGTCTCTATCTCGATTGCTCCTGTTCTCTCCCCGCTCCTCCCTCCCCTGACTCCTACATGGATGTATTGGACCCCACCCTCGCTAGCCGCTAAGATGAGTACTGGTCCCCATAAAACTAAGAACAAACAAAAACTTCAACATTAAAAAAAACAAATTGAGTCCAGGACCAGTAGAACATGTCCAGAAGTACCCAGGAAAAAGTAAGAGTTGGATGCATGTCGTGGCCCACTCCCCCACCTCCTTGCCACCCGCCAGCCCAGCAGTGCAATAGTAAACTGATGTCCTGCCTAAAAGTCTCACGTGTTGCCCTATCTTGCTGTTCTCCAGTCAGCGACTCCAGGACTGCCTGACATTCCAGTGTGATGGTGATTGGGTCGGGTTTCACATTTCCCCCAGTCGGTCGACACCGCTGCCCTCGCAGGCTTTTGCGGCTTGGGGCCCCCTGCTTGTCTCTCCTCAATGCTCCATCTGAAAAGCCCTCGATTCAAAGGATTTGGCAGGTTCCCTCCAAGGAGCGAAGATGATGCAATCTACCATCCAAGTGGAAAATGAGATGAAAGGGGTGGCCCCAGGAATAGGTAATCCCCAGGTTCCATAAGTGAGAGGTCGCCGATCGGAACTCCCGCCTCTTCTGCAGGGTAACCATAGCAAGGATCTGTTAAAGTGTAGGAGTCTTGTGGAAATGTGGATTTTCCTGATCAGTTATGTCCCCTATCTTGGACCTCAACGGTTCTATATGCATGTTACAAGTACATGTATGTTCCCTCTAGTTCCAGTTTCTAAGACGCAAACATATGTGTGTCTACCGTCGACATGTTCTCTGTCAGATCCGCCATCGATGGGCTGGATATTCGATTCCTAAGTATGAAAGGCCACCGACTTTATATGGCTAAGTTACTCCATTTTTACAGTTCAGGCAAGTAGGCCCGATTCTGTCCTCAAAGCCTTTCCCTGCTCTCTGTCTTTGACAGCTTCAGCTTGAGCTCGCATCTGTATCCATGAACTTTGCCCTACTCCCTGTGCAGCTAACGGTGCCTGCCTCGGCCAGTTTTCGCCTGCCTGCCAAGAAGCTGTATTTCACCTTCGAATTATCTATTTTGCTCTTCAGCCGATGCATTCCTGTCTAGTGATTTAGGTAAACATTTCCTTTAGCTCACAAGCAAAGGACTCAGCCTTTCCGTCCTCCTGCAAGTGATTCATAGCCCTGCTGCCATGGAAAGTTTTCTGCCCCTCGCATCTCATATAGACACTTAGGCGTTTGTGCACGCACACAGTCAGTATAGACTAGATTCTGTCCGAGAGTCCTTCCTTGTGGATAACATAGTTCTTTAAACATAGGATGTTAGATATGATTTGGGATTAGGTTGACTTGACCCCCCAGACTTCTCGTCTCCACATGTAGAGCTAAATGTCAAGTCCCCTTCACCCCCTAGTTGCACGTCAATCACACGTCATGCTGCTGCGCGCGCATCTATGCCAAGTATTATCTTATAGATCCACCTATGTCTGATAATCCTAACCAATCATGTTTCTTTTATTCCTTATTACGCCTAGTTTCGATTACGTACCTGTTTTGTCACTTTTCTTATCAAATGTTACGCCTTCTACATTCGTTTCATTGTAATGTACTTATTATAAAAATGCATGTCTGTCAATAAAGTATTGTACTTCACTTCCTGAACCCTCGTGGTGACGGAACCTGAAGGCCGCGACTCGAGTCGGCCATTTTTTTTATGGAATAAAGCCCATTTAGAAACTCTTATACCACGGATTCTGCCTCTTGTTATTTTGAGCTATTTTATTTTATTTCAAGATCCCGTATGAAATTCAGTCCGGTAAAGAAGATTTTTGTTTACCACAAAATGGCGCCCGAACAGGGACACTTTCTCATCTCACGCGCCGGCGGTGCGTTGCAGGCCCGGTCTCCTGCCACAGCTGGACGGACCATAAACGCGTACCAGCAGGATTTCCTGTAAGCTCCCTCCGGTCAAGCGGGGGCGACTGAGGCTGCGATCAACCCAGACGAGGCGGTGAGAAGTGCGAAGTATCCCGACCAGAGCCTAGCTGAGAGAGCAAGATCCGAGGTATACAGAGGCCCACCAGTTATTTCGAAACCCCGATGTCCAGAGGGTCCGCTGTCCGCAGTCATCGAGTCCTGTCCATTCTCTGAGGCCTTCCGTTTCAAGGAGCTACTCGGTGAGTACCATCGCCGGGGAGGCGTGTTGACGCGCACATAGGTTGTGCCGGTCAAGACGGATTTGGGTACACAAATCCGGTCTGCACTGTTTAGCAGTGTATATGTACTGTTTAGCAGTATATCAAGTATTCCGAAGTATGCAGTTATTGTCAAGAATTCAGCGTGGTGATTAGTTAGGCAGACTGTCATCATTGTCGGTCGTTGTTAAAATGTTTAATGTTTAATGTTTAAAGTGTTCAAATATTGTGGTATGAATGAGTGTTCATTGTTCACTGTTCATTATTGTGTTTTTCGTATTAAGTGAGTTCAAGAGTAAGTATCAGATCAGTTGTCAATATGCCGCTCTTCTCGAAGTTAAGACAGATTACTACCAGAAAAGGGGTGCTTGAAGAAGCAGTTCCTATTCCTCCTAGGGACACTCCAGGGCATTTCATGTACCATAAGCATGGCTTAGATGCCATATTGTTTCTTGATCTATGGGTAGACTATACCAAGGGATTGCCGGAAAGTCAAAGGTGGCCCGTAGCGGGAACCTGGAATGCAGAGTGCATCATGAAAGTGGAGGAAGAGTTATGGAAAAGAAAGGTCAGACAGTCACAGAAAGACGCTGTTGAGTTATGGCGTAAAGAATCTCATAGACGAACAGAAAAAGCACGTAGACAAGAAGAGAGGAGTAAAGAAAGTTCAAATAAAGCTCAAGAAAGTCTATTAATTGAGGAAGGTATCCGAGTGAAATCAGAACAAGTAAATAGACAAAGAAATGCTCTTATGAATGGTATGTATCCCCTTCTAGCCGAAGGACTACCTAAGGCTGCTCCAGAAATGCCAAAAGACTTGCCACCCCCATTATTTCCAATTAAGGTACATCCAAAAGGGCATCCCAGAACCGCAGAAGATGTTTTTCTTTCCTCATATCTAGACGACGCAGCTCCCGAATATGCTAACGCCGCACCACATAGACCGTCTGGTGTAGGGGTTCAACGTCAGGATCAGGTATCTGTCCCCGTGCAACAGCAAGTCCCGACGCAAGCGTCAGCAAGCACATCTGTTTCCGCATCTGTCTCCGCAGTCGATTCTACAGGGGTATCGACACCCATAGTTGCTGTGTCACGTTCAACGAACCCATTCACACCCGACGCCCCAGATGGGGCCACGGGAGGTGCTAGCATTACCTTTACACCACCCAGAATAAATAAACTTGTTTTCCAAGAGTCAGCACATTCACGTACACCTAAATTCGTAAGTGAACGTACGCTTAAGGAACTCCTTGTAAACTGTAGATATGACCCAGTGGTTGGGAAAGAGGACGAAATGGTCCTGGCATCATTACGTATCAGGCGAGCCGCAGAGTATTTAGCAAGGTTACCAGGAATGACTACGCATCTAGATAACATATATCATTTTGTTCAAACAGGACGAGATCCAGGATGTATTAACAGAGCTATGGAATTCCAGAAAGTAGAAATACAGGGGGAACTGTTACGTTTCCTCATAAACTGTGTGATCAGAAATCAAGACCGCCCGGGGGTAGACCCGAATGCAATGCTTATTCTTACAAAATGGAGTCAGAATATATCAGAAGGGAGACACGATAAGCAAAATTGTATAATAGCCATGTGCCGAAAAATCCGTAAAGAAATAGAGCGTATTCATGAAGAGAGATTGGGAACAGACGAGTTTGAGCAAGATGAAATGTCCGAATCAGGGAATTCCGCAAGACAGTCAGAGACCATAGCTTATGTAGGCAGAGGAAGAAAGGGGCCGAACTGCAGGTTCAGGGCTCGGGGATAAAGTTAAACTGTTACCAGGTTTACTAGTACAGGTACTGCCACGTTTATTAACTACAAAAAAGGAAGATTGGGGTGCAATCACAGCCTGCAAACAAAAGCAAGATGAAGACACAAGCGATTATTATGCTCGATTTGAAAAATGTTTTGGTATAAATAGTGGTATAAAAGCAAGTAGTGACTCATATCCACATTTATTTGTGACAAAATTAGTGGAAAATGCATTGCCTCCAGTAAAGAATAGAATATTGAAATTCGAGAGTACCTGGCAAAGTAACACTCCGTCACAAATGCTACAAATGTTACAGTATCATCACAATAGAATTAGGGATGAACAAGAACACGAGCATAGACGCATGAAGGATACAAAAATGAAAATGCTAGTTTCTCAGACAGTACCAGCAGATGGTCACAAAAAGGGTGTGACACATTCTGGTGATTCTGCAGTTCCTGTAAAAGGAAGCTGCAATTACTGTAAACAACTGGGCCATTATGTACACGATTGTCCAGTCCTGAAACGTAATATAGCTACAGGTATTGCAAAGGAGAGACCACGATTAGTTAGACAAGATCAGAATGAACAAGGAGCTATGCAGCATGGACAGTCCATGCCAGTTCAACAACAGTCCATGCCAGCCTCACAGCAACCCATACAGTTTGTGCCAGCTGCACCGCCGTTGCCTGCTACTGCCACACAAACCACAACACGACAAATGTATCAGACTGCACAGTATGAATACCCTGAGTATCAGCGTTACGCATGAACAAGCCTAGAGAGGGAAGTTGACTTACCGCTTATCGAGATTCCTGTAGATCAAGAAGGACCTTATGTACATAGTGAATTATTAGGTCAAGATAGAAAATTCTTACTCGATACAGGGGCAAGTCGAACAACCATAAAACGTAGTGAAGTTCCAGGGGCACCCCTCTCAGGCTCTCAAAATATTTCCCTTGGTTTTTCAGGAAAACCTATTGTTAATGAAGTATCACAGCCTCTACCACTTACGATAGGACCTTTGACACGAACTACAGATTTATTGCTTACTAAATCATGCCCAGAAAATCTGTTAGGAATTAAAACTCTGAAAGCACTAGGAGCCATAATATGTTGTTCTCCGGAAGGAGTAAGGTTGTTTTTACGTGATTTTAAAGGTCACTATGTGTTTAGAGACATGGATCCCCGACTACAGACTTTACCAGTACATCTATGGGCACAAGGCCCTACGGATGTTGGCTGCATGAACATTACACCCTATCGAGTCACCCTGAAAGCAGGAGTGGTACTACCACGAATGCGACAATACAAGTTACCGCATGATGCTGTAGTGGCTTTGCTGAAAATCATTGATGAGCTGATTGTCCAGGGAGTAGTTGTAGAAACAGACTCCAATGTATGTAATTCACCGATAATTCCGATTCTTAAACAAACTGATCCTACTGCCCCACCAGTGTACCGATTGGTTATTGATTTGCGTGAACTAAACAAGTGCATTGTACCACAATTCCCTGTGGTCCCTGATATTTCATCATTGTTGACAGCAATTGATTCCGAAGCAACATTCTTTACTGTAATCGATCTCAAGAATGCCTTTTTCAGCGTCCCAATAGATCCGGAAAGCCAATATTTGTTCGGATTCAGTTTAAATGGGCGCAGCTTTAAATTCTCACGCGCTCCCCAAGGATTCACAGAAAGCCCCAGCATCTACAGCCAAGCACTGAAGAGAGAACTTGACAGTATCCACATGCCAGTCAATACTGCACTGCTTCAATATGTCGATGATCTGCTGATCACAGCGAGAAGCGAGCCAGAATGTGAAAAAGCTTCTCTGACAGTTTTACATTTCCTAGCCGACAAGGGGCACAAGGTGTCTCCTTCTAAGCTGCAATTCTGTGTCCAGCGAGTTATTTATCTTGGTCACTCGCTGTCCAAGGAGGGAAGGCAGCTTACACCAGATCGCATCCAGTTAATTGCTAACATGTCAATACCCCAGACACAAAAGGAGGTGCGAGCTTTCATAGGCCTCACTTCATATTGTAGGCAGTGGATCCCTCAGTACGCTTTTCTAGCAAAACCACTCATTCAGTTAACCACACAGGAGGCAGCCACATCGACTGTTCTCCCTTGGACTCAGGAACATACACAAGCTTTTGAAAGCTTAAAGAAAGCTTTATGTCAAGCACCTGTTTTAGCAACACCATGTTATAGCAAACATTTTACACTCTTTGTTACAGAACGCGAAGGTACTGCCTTGTCAGTACTCACTCAGGATCAAGCAGGATCACGCAAGCCATGTGCTTATTTTTCCAGTACATTAGATCCCGTAGCTCAGGCTTTGCCTGCATGTCTGAAATCAGTGGCAGCGACAGCTTTAGCAATCAGACAAAGCGATGCCATAGTATTAGGACATCCATTGACAGTACAAGTACCACATGCAGTAGAGGTTCTTGTGAACCGAACACAAACACAACACTTGACCATAGCAAGACTTACCGGTTATGAATTGACATTGTTTCAACCACACATAGAGATCCGACGGTGTAATACATTGAATCCTGCTACACTATTACCTGTAATTGGAACAGACCCACTAGCTCATGATTGTGTTGAAATCATTGAAATAAAGACGAAACCTAGACAAGACTTGACAGACGTTCCGTTGTTAGATCCAGACCTGACGTTGTATGTAGACGGATCGTGCATGAGAACTAGTACAGGAGATTTAGTGGCCGCGTATGCAGTCACAACAGACACTGAAGTTATTGAGACAAATTGTATAGATACTTTGTCCGCCCAAGCAGCAGAACTTATTGCTCTAACACAAGCCTGTATTCAAGCCACAAATAAGAAAGTTAATGTATACACTGACTCACGTTATGCATTCGGAGTTGTACACGACTTCGGCGTGTTGTGGCGAGAGAGAGGTTATTTAACTTCCCATGGTGCCCACATTCAGCACGGACCCCTCATTCATGCTTTGTTAAACGCAATACATCTACCCACTGCTATATCGATTATGAAATGTAAAGCACACACGAAGGTTACTGATATCATTTCTCAAGGCAATGATTTAGCTGACAGAACAGCTAAACAGACTGCTCAGAATCGCACATTAGACATGACAAAGCCAATAGTTCAGACACCAACACAGTGTATGACAATTAAGGATCCCGCACTTGACGTAATTGATATACAGACACATGCCACAGCAGAAGAAATAAAGAAGTGGACTGAACTAGGAGGGATCCAGACAGATCAAGGATGGATGACGAAGGAGAAATCTGTATGGTTTCTCCCTGATTCCATGGTTCAAGCCATTATAGCTACAGTTCACAGTCCAGCACATTTAGGAGAGAAGGCTATGCTAGACAGCATTCAGCACATTTGGTTCAACAAACATTTACGAGCAGCAGCTAAACAAAAGGTTCGTACCTGTATGATATGTTGTCAGTTTAATCCAGGAAAGAGTGTTCCCGTAGAGCAGGGTGGATTTCAGCCTCCTGACCATCCTTTTGAAGTCCTCCAGATGGATTATATTCAGATGGAACGTTGTCGAGGATTCAAATATGTTCTCGTAGTTGTCTGCGCTCTCTCCCGTTGGACAGAGGCGTATCCCGTATCAGATTACACTGCCCCGACTACTGCCAAGCAGCTAGTTCGAGAATTCTTCCCACGGTACGGTTTACCACGTGTTGTATATTCAGATAACGGCCAGCCTTTCTCATCCGAATTAATGAAACATGTCTCACTTTTGTTGGGATATCAGTGGAAATTCCACTGTGTCCGACACCCCGAGGCAGCAGGTCTCGTGGAACGACATAATCAACTTTTAAAAATCAGACTGTCTAAAATATGTCAGGAGAAAGGTGTGGACTGGATAGTAGCTTTACCAGTTGCGCTATTTTACATGAGGATGGTAGCACACTCTCGAACGGGGCTATCCCCTTATGAGGTGATCTTTGGTAGACCACCGAATATGTGGGGGACGCCTATACCCCGTAAAATAACTGATGTTGATTGTAATATGCTGACAGATTACCTGGCTTCCTTGATGTCTGCACTACAATCTTGTCGTTCACAGGTAGTCGCAGCTTTTCCCGACAACACCGAGGTGAAACCTCATGATGTAATTCCCGGCGATTATGTTCTCGTCAGGAATTTTGATCGGAAAACCCAACTGGAGCCAAGGTGGAGGCGTCCTAAGTTGGTCCTGCTGACGACCAGAACAGCTGTGAAGATCGAAGGGAGAAAAGGCTGGGTGCATTCCAGCCATATAAAGAAATTTCATGGACTTCCTCCTGACACAAACAGTACTCCCCGTGTGTCTTCCCCCATTGACTCAAAGCTACCTTTGGCTGAGGCCAGTAGCACCGAACTTTACAAGCAGAAACTCAGGTCCAGATCTAAACTATCGGACGATTTGATTGTTTAAGTCCTCTCCAAGGTGAAGCGGTTGAATCTGTCCCGACATGTATCCCTTAGGTCTGAATCATGTAGAGTCCAGAATCATAATGAAACGACATGCTTATTGTAAATTACTGCGTAACCACTGTATTGTGACTTTATTAATTTTGTTTTTCTTGACGCAATACATCTACCCACTGCTATATCGATTATGAAATGTAAAGCACACACGAAGGTTACTGATATCATTTCTCAAGGCAATGATTTAGCTGACAGAACAGCTAAACAGACTGCTCAGAATCGCACATTAGACATGACAAAGCCAATAGTTCAGACACCAACACAGTGTATGACAATTAAGGATCCCGCACTTGACGTAATTGATATACAGACACATGCCACAGCAGAAGAAATAAAGAAGTGGACTGAACTAGGAGGGATCCAGACAGATCAAGGATGGATGACGAAGGAGAAATCTGTATGGTTTCTCCCTGATTCCATGGTTCAAGCCATTATAGCTACAGTTCACAGTCCAGCACATTTAGGAGAGAAGGCTATGCTAGACAGCATTCAGCACATTTGGTTCAACAAACATTTACGAGCAGCAGCTAAACAAAAGGTTCGTACCTGTATGATATGTTGTCAGTTTAATCCAGGAAAGAGTGTTCCCGTAGAGCAGGGTGGATTTCAGCCTCCTGACCATCCTTTTGAAGTCCTCCAGATGGATTATATTCAGATGGAACGTTGTCGAGGATTCAAATATGTTCTCGTAGTTGTCTGCGCTCTCTCCCGTTGGACAGAGGCGTATCCCGTATCAGATTACACTGCCCCGACTACTGCCAAGCAGCTAGTTCGAGAATTCTTCCCACGGTACGGTTTACCACGTGTTGTATATTCAGATAACGGCCAGCCTTTCTCATCCGAATTAATGAAACATGTCTCACTTTTGTTGGGATATCAGTGGAAATTCCACTGTGTCCGACACCCCGAGGCAGCAGGTCTCGTGGAACGACATAATCAACTTTTAAAAATCAGACTGTCTAAAATATGTCAGGAGAAAGGTGTGGACTGGATAGTAGCTTTACCAGTTGCGCTATTTTACATGAGGATGGTAGCACACTCTCGAACGGGGCTATCCCCTTATGAGGTGATCTTTGGTAGACCACCGAATATGTGGGGGACGCCTATACCCCGTAAAATAACTGATGTTGATTGTAATATGCTGACAGATTACCTGGCTTCCTTGATGTCTGCACTACAATCTTGTCGTTCACAGGTAGTCGCAGCTTTTCCCGACAACACCGAGGTGAAACCTCATGATGTAATTCCCGGCGATTATGTTCTCGTCAGGAATTTTGATCGGAAAACCCAACTGGAGCCAAGGTGGAGGCGTCCTAAGTTGGTCCTGCTGACGACCAGAACAGCTGTGAAGATCGAAGGGAGAAAAGGCTGGGTGCATTCCAGCCATATAAAGAAATTTCATGGACTTCCTCCTGACACAAACAGTACTCCCCGTGTGTCTTCCCCCATTGACTCAAAGCTACCTTTGGCTGAGGCCAGTAGCACCGAACTTTACAAGCAGAAACTCAGGTCCAGATCTAAACTATCGGACGATTTGATTGTTTAAGTCCTCTCCAAGGTGAAGCGGTTGAATCTGTCCCGACATGTATCCCTTAGGTCTGAATCATGTAGAGTCCAGAATCATAATGAAACGACATGCTTATTGTAAATTACTGCGTAACCACTGTATTGTGACTTTATTAATTTTGTTTTTCTTGAGTTTTTTAGTTACTGCAAGTATATTGTTGCATATGTATTATCCTGTTTCTAAACGTGCTTTCAATATAACTGATGAACATTCTTTTAGTGAATTCCCCCCACATGAGTTGTCCTATAGACTTGCGCTGCGCAATAACACATTCATTAGTATGTTACATCATTCCCATCAGACTAGTAATGCCACCAATTGTTGGGTGTGTGGCCGACTCCCTCCCTATCAGAATAACAAAGGAGTTCTGCCTTTCTTTCCACATCCGTTCACACACAATGGCTCCTGTGGAGCATGGTTTAGTTTATTAAATTCCATAGACCCAGACACAGCAGTTTATCAACAACATTGGATATGGGGAAATCTGAATCTAGTTTTATTCAAAGTCTGTCACCCTAATAAGGAGGGTCACCCCAGTAGAACAGGAACTGATTTAGAAAATGAAGTGTATAAATTAGGTAATTTTACGCCTAATCTTATGATTTTAAATGTCAAATCCGAAGTTGAACTAATTCTGCCCACTATGTCAGTATTTCCAGTTAAGGGTGAATTATGTGTGAGAAAAGTTGGTTCCATACACATGGGCCATAGCCAATGCGTTACTACAGTAGAATATAGTGATCAAGGTAAATCTTCATTTAGAGCTTCTCGCCATTCTTACTTTATATGTGGTCAGACTGCATATATGCGTTTGCCTCTAGATTGGGATGGTACCTGTTACATAGCTTTCCTTCTGCCACCTGTTTTTCTAGCTCCCCCTGATTATTATCGAAATGTTCATTTAGTACACAATAGAGAGCGAAGAGATCTCCCAGTTGTCGATTATACTGAGACGGCATGGGACAAGTATGCAGATTTCAATAAAGGTATCTTTCCCTATATAGGTACAATATCAAATAGTAAGCTGATACGTAGACTCACCAAGACTCTTGAAGCTGTAGTAAATGAGACTATAGCCGCCCTAGGCAATCTGACAGAGGAACAATCAGTGATGAGAATTGTTGTTCTCCAGAATCGTCTTGTCCTTGACGTCATCCTGGCCGATAGGGGCGGAGCTTGCAGGGTCATCGGATCCAGCTGCTGCATATTCATACCAGAAAATTCGCCATCTGTATATAAAGCTATAACACGCCTTCATAAGATTGTAAGCCAGATACACGAAAATCCAGGCACTTGGACGTGGTCCGGGTGGTTTTGGAGTGTGATATCAGCCTGGGGATGGAGAGTTCTATCCTTCCTAGGTATTGGCCTTCTTATGCTCTTCAGTTGTTGTTTATGCCTACAATGTGGACCAGCGATTTGTGGTCTGTGTGCCACATCATGCATTCCATATCACAGTTCTCGTTCAAAATGCCGGAAGAAGAAGGAAGAAGAAATGATGCTCCATGAGCAAATCGATGGAATGATGAAGATTGATATCTCTTGAAGGGCAAGTAGGGGACAAGGAGGGAATGTGGAAATGTGGATTTTCCTGATCAGTTATGTCCCCTATCTTGGACCCCAACGGTTCTATATGCATGTTACAAGTACATGTATGTTCCCTCTAGTTCCAGTTTCTAAGACGCAAACATATGTGTGTCTACCGTCGACATGTTCTCTGTCAGATCCGCCATCGATGGGCTGGATATTCGATTCCTAAGTATGAAAGGCCACCGACTTTATATGGCTAAGTTACTCCATTTTTACAGTTCAGGCAAGTAGGCCCGATTCTGTCCTCAAAGCCTTTCCCTGCTCTCTGTCTTTGACAGCTTCAGCTTGAGCTCGCATCTGTATCCATGAACTTTGCCCTACTCCCTGTGCAGCTAACGGTGCCTGCCTCGGCCAGTTTTCGCCTGCCTGCCAAGAAGCTGTATTTCACCTTCGAATTATCTATTTTGCTCTTCAGCCGATGCATTCCTGTCTAGTGATTTAGGTAAACATTTCCTTTAGCTCACAAGCAAAGGACTCAGCCTTTCCGTCCTCCTGCAAGTGATTCATAGCCCTGCTGCCATGGAAAGTTTTCTGCCCCTCGCATCTCATATAGACACTTAGGCGTTTGTGCACGCACACAGTCAGTATAGACTAGATTCTGTCCGAGAGTCCTTCCTTGTGGATAACATAGTTCTTTAAACATAGGATGTTAGATATGATTTGGGATTAGGTTGACTTGACCCCCCAGACTTCTCGTCTCCACATGTAGAGCTAAATGTCAAGTCCCCTTCACCCCCTAGTTGCACGTCAATCACACGTCATGCTGCTGCGCGCGCATCTATGCCAAGTATTATCTTATAGATCCACCTATGTCTGATAATCCTAACCAATCATGTTTCTTTTATTCCTTATTACGCCTAGTTTCGATTACGTACCTGTTTTGTCACTTTTCTTATCAAATGTTACGCCTTCTACATTCGTTTCATTGTAATGTACTTATTATAAAAATGCATGTCTGTCAATAAAGTATTGTACTTCACTTCCTGAACCCTCGTGGTGACGGAACCTGAAGGCCGCGACTCGAGTCGGCCATTTTTTTTATGGAATAAAGCCCATTTAGAAACTCTTATACCACGGATTCTGCCTCTTGTTATTTTGAGCTATTTTATTTTATTTCAAGATCCCGTATGAAATTCAGTCCGGTAAAGAAGATTTTTGTTTACCACAGTCTGCCCCTGGAATGACAGCGGATGCCTCCCTTGGGCTTTGCACAAGATGGTTTCTTTAAGTTGAAAATCGGGGAGGTAGGCCAAGATGTCTGGTGGAGAGGCTGACGACTGGCATGGCAGACCGACCCTGTGTGTGCAGTCGATTTTTATGTCAAGGGAGGCTTCCAGGATGTAGCGGAAATGGTCCCACAGGTAGAGACCATATCAGAGCCCTCAGCCGAGGACGACATTCCCTTGATGCGAATGTTATTGCGCAGAGAGCAATTCTCCAGGTCTTCTGCATGGGCTTGGAGGTCAATTTGTTGTTCTCGCAGTCGGATCACCTCCTGTTGCAGTTGTTCCACTTCCTCGTCCCAGGTGTGTTCCTGATCCTCCAGTGACGCGACCCGTTCTCCGATTGAACCCACGTCATGCGGATCTGCTTGGTGTCTCTGGAAAGCTCACCCGGTAGGGCCTGTAAGTCTTCAGTCAAGGAGGAGAACACCACCTCCAGAAAGGAGGGGGTGACAGGCTCCTCACACCCCTCCGTTTCCTGATCTTGACTTGTATTTGGTGACGTTTTTCAGTCCCCACCTGTTGCAGGAGGAAGCTTGGTCAACATGTTCTTAAGAGACCTGTCCTTCTTCGCCCTTGCGGATGTCATGTTTCAGGGGGTCGTGCCGTCTCCTCCTGCCTTCCACTGGTGTGCAGCAGTCGGACCCCAACCTCAGCCATTCCAATCCACCTCACCAGTGTGGCGTGACCACTCCAGATGGCAGCGAGTACAGGCCCCCGGTTCTCATCCATCCCTAGGGAGGTTCCCAAGTGAACCCCACCATCTACTGCTCCTCTGTCTGGTATCAATGCAGGGAGTGACCCCCATCCATCAGCCCTCTCGGGGAGCTCTTCCTGTGCCCAGGAGCCACTGCAGTGTTTCATAGTTTCTGCCCTGTGTGGACCAGTGGGGGTTACCCCTGGCGTGAAGGCGCTTGCTGTTCGCGTAGTGCCGGTGTTGCCAAACTCCCCGACCTCAGGGACTGCAGCTTAAGTGTAATGGGCTCCACACTCACTGGGACATCTTTTCCCCATACAGAGGGGAAGGGTCGTTGCTCGCAAGCACACCCAAGCGATCACTGTGTTCCTCTAGCGGGGCCTCTGCTGCCCCCTTCACTGCTCGCTATGATCAAGTTGTTCTTTCTCTCCCAAGTCAGCGACAAGTCCACCGTAGACTCTCAAGACCCTGTGGCTCTGGCCTTGGACTCTCACTACTTCGTTGGGGGGGGGGGGGGGGGGGAGCAGGGGTGGCAGTCAAACCCAACGCGGTGCAGCACCAACTCACCATGTTGCCTCAGGGCCCACACCTCTCTTGGGCCCCCGCGTATCAGCGTGCTCCAGCTATAAGGTTTCTGCATAGGGTCACTCAGCCAGGTTCATCTGCAGCTTCCGAGGCCAGCGTGCACGCCTCTCATTGCCCCTCTGGAGGTTCTATAGCAGGGCGCCTGGCTGGGGGCGGCATCATGTCTGCACTTCTATTGAGCTTCCGATGTGGGTAGTGCTCCTGCATGGCTGCTCGTCTCCACAGCGGGGATCACACCCCAGCTCCCTGCACACTAATTACTGTGGTCACCAGCTCTTTGTTCCTCTGAGGCCTCGCCAGGCTCAAGAGCACTCGTTGAGCGGCTTAGCCGCCGGCCAAGGTGTCCTCTCTCCTGGGGGCAGCTTCCGGGCCCAACTCGATTTCCTGGTTGCGTGCGGCCTCCTCCGAGGGCCGGCACTGTAGACTATGCCGCGGCCTACACTGTGAAATGCTGGCGGCCGGTTCTCCGCTCTGTCAGTTGTCCGTTCCGGTGGTTGTTATAGCTCACCACTTGGCTCATGCGGTCAGTGCTCCCTTCTGCGGCGATCGACAGCCCCACTGGACGACTTTGTCGTTGGCTGTACCATCGGCAGGAATGAGGAGACGAGGCAGGCACGTCTTACTCGCTGGCAATCTTGGCCACACCTCCCCCCCACTGAGAATGTGACTTTAAAGAGATGCAAAATTCGAAACCCTTCTGCAGAGAAATGACAATGTTTGTCATGAAGTTGAACATGACTGACTAGATGTCAGGGACTTATGCACCATGCCAATGCTAGACATAAACGATGAACTCCTGAAAGAACCTGATTATATACTTTTTGTCGATGGCTCATGTCTGAGAAACAATGAAGGTATCCTGAGAGCAGCTTACACTCTATGTACAATTCAAGATATGGCAGAAGCTTCATGACTTTGACGTATTACCTCAGTACAAGTTGCAGAATTAATTTCCCTTTCCAGAGCTTGTAGTTTAACAGCCTAATTGAGAGTGACAATATTTATGGATAGGGAGTATGGCTTTGGTGTTGTCCATGATTTTTAACAGTTATGGACACAAAGAGATTCATGACATTTCAGGAACTACAATCCATAATTGGGAACACGTAAGGAATTTGCTTCAGGCACTTCAGTTGCCAACAGAGGTAGCAGTGGTTAAATGTACAGCTCACCTGGGGCGTGGCTGCTGCAGCTCCCAAATGGCTGCAACCTTATGTGGGTCTGGCATCAGTGAGCCTAAACGCGGCGGCAGCACCTGCAATAACATGCGGCCATGCAAGGAGAAAAACCCTGCGGCGACCACCGGCCGGTGGCCAGGCGGGGCCAGCAGACCTAGAAACGGACTGACATTGAGCGACAGGGGCCACGTGTGAGCCTGAGGCTGGGTCCACCCGGGCCTGCTGGGGACGCCTCAGTGTCGGCGCCATGCACCGAGACAGGCGGGGTGCCCGGTGGGACAGCAGCAGGCTGATTGGAGGCCTGAACCGCTATGCATGGAGGCTGAGAGAGGGGATGTGGCACTGCTCGGCCGGGTAGTTGGAGACAAAGAAGGTGAGTGCAACATTTTAAAAAGCTGCGTCATCGCTTCACGAGTGGACAGCACTGCTCCTGGCATACTGAGCGGGACAGTGATTCTCCGCATCACAGTCCTGCAGCAAATGGCAGCAATGTGAGGTAAGCGCCCCCTGCGTGCATGTAACTATACTGTGAGGCAGGGGGCCTCTATCCCACATCAGGTTATGGCGCTGGGAGTCACGAACATCCATGCTACATACAGCCCATAGCTTGGTTTGCCGCCCCCTTGCCTGGTTGAGCTTTGAGCCTGACCTGAGCAGATACTGGGTACAGACTCGGACACCGTGACAGAGCGTAGGGAAGGCAGCACTAGCTCAAATTTGAGTAGACAGGGGCGTCAAGAAGCAGTGGGACAAACTCGGACTCCGTTGATACCTCAGGTAGAAATGGCTCCAACTACTGACGCTGCGGCCATCATGCTGGAGCTCAGAGCTGGTTTCCGCGGTAAATACCCATTACAATGACTACTATCACCCGCATATCATCAAAACGCAACTACCATTACCCCGCAATGCCGTTACAACGCATGGCATTACAATGTATATGCATTTACCACGCATGCTTTTACAACGAATTTCAGTTGTACAGGCATGAATGGCAAATGGATATGTATTTTATATGCAAGAAGGTGGTAAGTATAGGGTTTTGGGGTGTAGGGGTATATGTTTTGGGGTGAAAAAGGTTAATTTTAGGGTTCAGGCTTTGTTTTGGTTTTGGGGTGCCTAGGATAATTTTAGGGTTTAGGGTGGGTTTGCATTTTGTGGTGCAGGGTTAATTTTAGGTAATTATAGGGTTTTGGTTTTGGGGTGTAGGAGTATATATTTTGGGGTGCGAAAGTTAATTTTAGGGTCATTGTTTAGGTTTTGGGGTGCCTATGGTAATTTCAAGGTTAAGGGTGGGTTTGCGTTTTGTGGTGCAGGAGTGATTTTAGGGTACGTTTGGATTTTGGGGTGAACAGGCAAATTTTAGGGTTCAAGGTTTGAATGGGTTTTGGGGTGCCCTGAGTAATTTTAGGGTAAAGTGGGTTTGGGTTTTGGGGTGAATTGGAATTTTGGGGTGCAGGGGTATTTTTAGGGTTCAGGGGGTTTTGGGGTGCACATGGGAATTTTAAATTCAGGGTTTGTTTGGGTTTTGGGGTGCCCAGGTTAATTTCAAAATATAGTGTGGGTTTTGGGGTGCAGGAGTATGTTTAGGGTTCAGGGTGGGTTTGGGGGTTCACAGGGTAATTTTAGGGTTCAGGGTGGATTTGGGTTTTTGGGTGCCCAGTGTAATTTTAGGGTTCAGGGTGGGTTTAGGGTGCAGGGGTACTTTTAGGGTTCAGGGTGGGTTGGGGTTTTGGGGTGCCCAGGGTAATTTTAGGATTCAGGGTGAGATTGGGTTTTGGGTTGCAGGGATATTTTTAAGGGTCAGGGTGGTTTTGGGGTGCAAGGGTATTTTTAGGGTCCAGGGTTTGTTTGGGTTTTGGGGTGTGCAGGGTAATTTTAGGGTTCAGGGTGAGATTGTGTTTTGGGGCATAGGGGTATTTTTAGGGTTAAGGATAGGTTTGGGTTTCGGGGTGCAGGGGTATTTTTAGGGTTCAGGGTTTGGGGTGCCCAGGGACATTTTAGGTATCAAGGTGGGTTTGGGTTTTGGGGTAATTTTAGGGTTCAGGGTGGGTTTGGGTTTTGGGGTGGCCAGTGTAATTTTAGGGTTCAGGGTGGGGCTGCTAAGGGTACATTAAGAGTTTAGGGGTTATGGATATTGGGGTGGTATAGGTAATTTTACTATTTTGGGAAGGTATAGATATTGGGATACAAATGAACATTTATCGGTTTTAGGGGGAATTAAAAAAAAACAACAACAAAAAAAAATATATATATATATCTCCCAGAAATTGCACCAGCAAAACAAGGCCGCACTCCTGCTGCAGGTACGGTAACTCCATTTATTTAGGAAAAACAGGCAGCTTTCAAGGATTTCTTTCCCCTTCCTCAGAGGCCGAGTGTCAAACCGGAAAATAGTGGGCAATCCCACAGTACCCTGCGTGCTTTTCAAATTCACGATATTGGCCTCAGGTGAGCCTTTCATTATAAGTACTGTTCTAATGCACGCTGGTATCTGTAGTATAATTAAGCATCAAATTTCACCCTCCAGTGGGCTCCGATTTAAAACACTTTGTTTGCAAGGACAAATTAAATCCTATATACACACACACACACACATATATATATATATATATATATACTTACCTTAAACACTTTTTAAAGCGTATATACCTTCACCACGCATGCCTTTGCGTTGTAATGGTATGCGTGGTAAAGGCATATGCGGGGTAAAATTTTGCGGGGTTATTGCAACGCGTTGTTACAGCACTTGCGGAGTAACAAATGCGTTGTGATGGTATGCGGGGTGAAGACTTGCAGGATATCATCATATATCTGGTTTACACTCCATGGATGCCAGGTTTGACGCCATAGCAAACCGAATGGACAGGCAGGGGGAGCATCTGGATCGTCCGGGAACACACCTAGATGAGGCAGAGAGGAGGATATCAACGTCGAAGACACCTCATCTACAGTCCAGAGGCACCTTGAAAATGTTGAGCGAGTGCTCAAGCAGGTGGCTATTAAGAACGAAGATTTGGAGGCCAGGTCTAGGCGCAACAATTTTCGCATTTTCTGTGTTGTGGAGTCCACGAATATGGGCAGGCCAGATTCCGTTGTAGAACAACTACTGGTGACTCTCTTTGACCGGGACAGTTTCTCTCTTGCCTTTTCGGTGGAGCGCACACATCGTACGCTTGGCCCCAGGCCCCTGGCTGGGGCAATGCCTAGACTGCTGGTTGCGCGGCTCCTGAATTATAAAGACAGGGACACTGCATTGCGCCTGGTCCGGGAGCGTGTTGAACTGCAATTCCAAGGATCATCCATATACCTTGACTTCACTCCAATAGTCGAAGAAGCCAGGCGTAAGTTTGCGGAAGTGAGAGTCTCCCATGGCAAATTGAACATCAAGTATGCCATGCTGGACTCTGCCCATCTGAAGATTGAACACAACGGGAGACCCAAGACATTCGATACCCCAGTGGAGGCAGCCAAATTCTGTAAGACGCTGTTCAGTAGCTCGCAACCTTCCTCTCAGAAACTCCCAGGTCCAGATGAATGACGGCGAAACACCGAAACGCGATGAGGACTTTGTGTCCCAGATAGTGTGAAACTATGCATGCCTTGGTTCATGCCACTTTGGTGCCTCCATCAGGTTCTTTCTTTTTCTCCTCCCTCCCTTCTATACTCATCTTCACCTACTATACTCTATGATGCCAACCCACCTACTGTTTAGCTTGTATTGTATTTAAGGATGGGCCGCTGATGTTGGGCCACCCCCACAACCCTATGGTGTACACCAAATCTTATATTTGGGAATATTTTCATTGGTTGGTTGTCTGTAAAGTGGGCAGAAGCCAATAGACCACCAGGGAAACTATGTGTGTGAAATGTACTTCGGCTGATGGTCTGCATGTTTTGGCATTTGGCTGGCTGTGTGTGGACTGGCTCTTGGTTGGTGGTGTGTGTGGCTGGCATTTAGATGGTGATGGGCAGACTTTATAGTGTTTGATAATGTTTGGAAAAGATGTAATAATAGCAGCCTATTTAGCTTCTGTTTGAATGTGTGTGAAATTGTTCTTTTCATTGCACACAGTGTGTAACGTGTTGCCTTGTGTGTAATTTTCTTTTTGTTTTTCTTTTCTAGTGGCATATCATTGGTGCTTGCTGTGTCTGTGCAGACTAGGTGCTGGTGGGTCTAGCTACCTCTGACAAGTGAGTTATATTGTTTTACAGTATATAGGTCATTATGTGCTTTCTATTGATTGACGTTACCTTGCAATTGCTATAAGCCAGTAGTTTTCTTTTTGTTTTATAAATCCACACTTTATTACGTTTTATACACAGTGTTGGGTATTGTTGACTTGTTTGTAAAGTTACTTTTCTAACTAAGGACTATGGCTAGCCACAGGATGACCGCTCAGCAGGTTGTTGGTATGCTTTTCGAGTCTTCTTCTGATCCTGATTAAGAGACTGACTCTGCATCTGAGGCAGAGGAGGAAGGTCAGAATTCTAGTAGTGAATTTTCTGTCCTATAGGAATCATCTGATGATGAAGCCACTTTCAGTGCGGATGCAGTGCCACTGTTAGAGAAAGACACTGGTATGCCAATGGTGCAAGCAAGAGGCATCTGGATTGCAGCCTGGGACTGAAAGGCTTCCTATTGCAAGTGCTGGATTTGGGTTGACCCAAACACGGTACAGCCGGTGTTGCCTGCCTTTAGTGGTGTTGCAGGGTGTGGAGTGAATTGTGAAAAATGTTTGCCTATAAATTATTTTCAGTTGTTTATGGACGATGTATTGTTGATGGGTCAGTAGACGGAGAATCCTTGGCAGGCAGCCTCACTGACCAGCAGCAAACTGACTGCAGGGAAGTTCTCAATCAGTACAAGTATATGTTCTCCCTGAAACCCAGTCAGACCTCTTGGGGTACGCATGAAGTGGATGCAGGTGACAGCCTGCCTGTAAAGACTAAAATCTACAGACAGCCTGATCATGTCAGAGATTGCATCAGGACAGAGGTCCAAAAGATTCTAGAAGGGGGGGGGGCATTGAGCCTTCAGATAGCCCCTGGACTAGTCCAGTAGTCCTTGTGCCAAAACCTCACACCAAGGGTGGAAAAAGAGAGATGAGGTTTTGTGTGAACTACAGGCCTCAATGCAATCACTAGGACTGGCGCCCATCCTATTCCTCGGGCAGATGAGCTCATAGATACTTTGGCCTCTGCCAAGGTTTTGAGTACATTTGACCTGACTGCTGGCAAATCAGACTGGCTGAGGGTGCCAAGCCAAAAACAGCATTTTCAACCCCCAGGGGGCATTATCAATTTATTGTGATGCCCTTTGTTCTGAAAAATGCACCTGCCACATTTCAGAGGTTGGTGAAAAAAGTCCTAACGTGTCTGGAAGCCTATAGTGCAACATATCTAGATGATATTGCTGTCTTTAGTTTCACCTAGGAGGATCACCTGGTCCACCTCAGGAATGTTCTAGAGGCCCTGCAAAAGGCAGGTCTCACTATCAAGGCCACGAAGTGCCAGATAGGGCCGAGCAAGGTTGTGTACTTAGGCCACCTGGTAGGTGAAGGCCAGGTTTGGGCCTGACTGGGTACTACAGAAGATTTGTCAAGGAATATGGTCCCATTGTGACTCCCCTTAATGATCTCACATCTAAGGACATGCCAAAGAAAGTCCAGTCAACAGTAAGCTGTCAAAGGGCAATTGCTGACCTGTAGCAGACCATGTGCACTGCTCCCACTCTGCAAAGTCCTGACTACTGTAAAACTTTCGTTGCCCAGACAGATGCATCCGAGATAGGGGTAGGGGCTGTGTTATCACAACTAAATGCAGATGGCCAGGATCAACCAGAGGCTTTTATCAGCAGAAGTTTGACCCTCCAGGGAGAAACGTTGGTCAGCCATTGAGAGGGAGGCCTTTGCTGTAGTCTGGGCCTTGAAGAAGCTGAGGCCAAACCGGTCTGGCACTCACTTCATTGTTCAGACCACAATCCCCTCTTTTGGCTCAAACAGATGAAGGGTGAAAACCCCAAACTTTTGAGGTGGTCTTTTTACCTACAGGGATGGAATTTACAGTGGAACATAGACCTGGGAGTAACCATGCCAATGCAGATGGACTCTTCAGATATTTCCACTTAGAAAATGAAGACTCAACTGGGCAAGGTTAGTCTCCTCTCCTTTCGTTTGGGGGGGGTTGTGCTGTGTAGGAATGTAGGATCTGCTTTCATGCTTCAGCCCATGGGAGACACCTGGTGTACCTATGCCCTGGGTACCCAATGTTGTGCTTCTGTGCTTGTGTGCCAATGTGACGGACATTAAGATTCCAGTGAAGGTGGAAGGGTGTCAATGTGAGTGAGACCTTATGGTTCCAGTGATGGTGGAAGAGACTTCGTTCTTCCTTACTTCCTGATGTAGAACGTCATCATGCAGGTGAGGATTAGCATCAAATTGTTTCCGACTCTGAGCAAAGCATGGTGTGTGTGTATGGTTCTAGAAGCTTTCAGATGCCTCTTATGTAAAGTTGTTGTAGATGTGCTCACCACTCTGACATGGTGGCATCTTGTCAGGAATAGTTGTGGCTTCAATATTCTCCAGAAGTGACCAAACAGTAAGGCTGTCTTGGACTAGCCTCAGGATACCTGTACTCAGTCGTCCCGGTCACCTATTACTTTCTGTCATTGCATACTTAATTCTTCTGGAACTGGCCTCATTGTGACGATGTAGTGAGGAACTAGAGCTATGCATAAAGCCATGCAAATAAAAAATGCTTTTAGTTTCCCAAAAGTAATATTGATCTGAATGGGAACATAAGCAGCCCGATCCACCAGTTTGTTTCCCCTTTTCAGTTCAGGGAGTGTTGTTGTGATGTATGACAAGTAGCCGAGGAGTAACTTTGAAGATTCTTTATTAGTCTTAGTTGCAAGAGGATATCCAAGTACAACAGCCCCACCAAGACGGTGGGGCTGTTGTACACAGAACAACAGAGAGGATGAATAAATAGATACAAAAATTGTAACATGTAGCCACGGGTAACACGCACCCCTAGAATTCTAACCCTAATGCAAGAGGAACAAGAAAAAAATGTAGAGACATGAGAACTGCACCCCATCCAGAAATCCCTCATGTAAGGAATTGAAAAGTAAACTGTGAAAAGTGGACCAGAACCCATCTTGACACCCCTTATGTAAGGGTCAATAAATTGCAGAAATTGGACTATAACCCATAAACATATCCCTTGTGAAAGGGTTTGTAGTGTACATCGGTGAAATGGGACTTGCACCCATTTAGACATCCCTCATGGAAGGGTTAGTAAAGTAACCTGTAGAAATTGGACTATAACCCATCTGACCTTGATGTAAAGGTGTATAATCTAAAAGCTGGGAATGGGTGAAAACCACCCACTCAGACCTTAGGACCACCCTAATGTAAGGGTCCCTAGAATAACCACAGGAATGGGCACAAGTAAGAGAAATGTAACATTCCAATTAGAAAATGTAGCGTAAGGTGTAAAGTGAACTGAAACTCACAATAAGCATGTAAAATACGCAAAGTAAGGCACAACTAGTAAAGTCATAAAAAGTCGCCGCCTCACTTAACACAATTTGTAGAATATGGAGTTCTCGGCTTGCTGTACCTCCATAAAGCTTGACGTAAAACAAATGTAGTAAATTGACATTACAAAGAAAACAAATATGCAAGTAATGGACATTAATCCAAAATCAACAGTAAATCAGGCAAAGGTAAAGAACAATGACTTAAAACGATGACCTAATGGCCAGAAAACCCTTCACCGGTAAGCGACCTCTCACCAGAGTAATACCACTCTGGACACACACTAGTCTGGTGTACCCCAAAAATAGAATGATTGTCCCAAGTGTAGTGACCCCAAAAGGAATGCACTGGAGAAATGTCCACACTACTTAGTTGGAAACAAGAATGATCCCAAATAAAGAAAGCTTCTCTAACTCGGGTGCTTGAAAGAAGTCGCCTGAAGTAACCACAGGAGTTAAAGGCAGCAGACTTTGCTAAAAACCTCAAATGTCTGTTACTGAGCTGTGTGATTATCCACAAGAAAATTCAATGTCAAACGTTGAAAATAAAAACAAAATAAAAGATAGCTGGGTGGCCACCAGACACTGGTACATTACCAAACCGTTCCTTTTCTCCAGTATGAAATACCTTACCCACAATGCTCGCGAGCCGGCTGAACAGGCTCAGAAACACGACACGGATTCCAGCCAATAACCTAACTTCAGGATTTGTGTGCTGCCGAAACTCCAAAATGGTGGCATGCTGATTAGACGCCTGCGGGTGGCTCCAGGTGCGTGCCTACTGGAAAGCGCCCTTGAGCATTTTGTATTGGTCCCAAGCAATAGACATCACAAAAGTCCCTGCAGCACCTCCACGCGATCCCATGGAACAGGGAAGCTGCACGCGCTTTGACCGGCTCATGCTACTGATTTAAACCTGCACAGTAACGGTTTAACTGCCCTTGCTCCAAGAAAGTCATGGGGAAAAAAATAATAAACTCATCACTATGTTTGTATCACAGCTGATGGCTCCATCCGCCTGCCTGTACCTAGACCAATTTGCCAAAAGATATTGTGTGCAATCCAGTAGGTGTCACACACGCAATGTAGACGGCAAAAAGAAACACATCCATGAAACATCAAGGGCAGAGACCAAACCACCAGTAGCTACGTTACTAGAACCCAGAACTGACAGAAACACTTAACCTATACTAAAGCAGAGTGTGCAACCATTGCCCTTTCAGAACTCACGTATTGAGGCCAGTGAAACTTGTGAAATACTTAGATGATGGAACTTTGCCTTTAAAATTCCACCCATTCCTGTTGACAGCAACTTGCAGTAAATTCCACTGTGATGGTGAATGTTTCATAGATCATATGGGGGGGTGGGGGGAGTGCTTAGGCTCGCACCAGTTATCCAGTTGCAAGAAATCCAAGCACTGTAGGCAAATGAAGCATGTCCAGGCCAGGGCAATCAGGTGACAAGGACACTGGTGGAGCTTCTAGGCCGGGTACTTCAGTCTTGAGGCTAGTTACTTAGATGCTATTTGTTTCTTTAGTTGTCCAATCTTCTTTCCAGTGACCGCTTCTGAAAATCCACTTGTATGCATGGGTCTCTCTCCAGATCGTCACCAAAATGATGTTGTGATGTATGACAAGTAGCCGAGGAGTAGTCTTAGTTGCAGGATGATATCCAAGTACAACAGCCCCACCAGGAGCAGCCTGCTTGCTGCTCAGCCCATACTCCAACTGTCACACCTCACCACACATGCACCCAAATATTCCATTCATCTCCATCACACCAAAATTCCACACAGAACACTCACAATGGCTGAGCAGCTGGGAGCCAAGATAACAGGGAAGACACATGAATACCTAAGCAGGTATAACAAGTGTCTTTTCTAAACCGTAGCAATGCAGGCAACTAAGAAAACCACGTCCCTGCAAGGGTAAATGACATCATTTCACGCATGAGAAACAGCGAGGTTAGAATCAAGGTGTCCTCAGAACTCGTCCTCAGGTCTGCTGGAGATCTCAGGAACCTATCCTTTAGGTAAGTTCCCTGCTTTCTTTAACATGGGGCCAGTAACTCCTTTTTTTCCTCTTAAGTATGTGTTCAGTGCTGTATTAAGGTTGAAGAGTAGTGCCTGTAACGGACAATGCAGTCCTGCATAGCCAAGACTGTAATATCACTAATCTCGATCCAGACTAGATCCTTATCCCACTTTTCCTTGATCTAGCAGTAAAACGTATTTCGTAGGTGGCACAGTTGATACCATTAACATAGTGGTTCTGCATCTGGTCAACCCCTGAGCTACCAGCATATAGGGACTCCCTAGGGGATCCGATTGAAAACGTGCAGTGCCTTGAAGGTTCCCTGGCTATGCTACGTTTTAAGTCGGGGAAGACCCCTTTGAAGTCAACATACTAGGCTTATGTGCAGGAGCAGCAATGTATGAGGTACACATATGGGCAAACCAACAAAACAGTTTCTTGATTAAAAAAAAAAAGAGAGCCCGCATTTTGAAGTATTCATGGACACCATTACCTTTGAAGGCATTTACTAGCAAGTGGGGAAAAAGGTCAGGCTTCCAACATGTGCCCAGCCTGTAACCTAGACCCCGAAACAAAGGAACATATTTAATTATTCTGCCTAGGGTATAGCGGCTTGTGCCGAAGGTGGATATGAGTGATGTGCCAGAAGTTGGAGATCACTTGGCACTTCTGGTTCAATTGTATTTTCATTTAGCTGCTTCCTATTAAATGTTTGGTTTAAACGAGCAAAGTAGCTGGTGTCCTCTTTCTAAACTGTGGTATCCTTAAAAAAACAGGCTCCCTTATCTAACTTAGAACTCTTTAGCCACATTTTTCGACAGTGGCCTGCTTATAATCCATGTTGTTGTAGCGTTTGTCTCTTTGATCCTGCTGTCCTATTTAACAAATCAGTCTACACGGCTGCTGCGTTCCTTATTATATGTCCAAAAATAGGTTGTAACAAATTTCTGCAAATACTTGTATCTATCAATTTCTGTACTATGCGGTGCTATATTGTCCACTTTGTTTTGTTTTTTGGGTCATACCACTTATTTTCTGATACCTCTGCACCATATGAATTTTGACCTTTATTTGGATATGCCATGTAATATTTGTAAACAGTCGGTCAGAACGTTTTTCAAATTTCATGTGGATCATTCTGTATATATGTAGTATTTACCTTTTTATGTTTCTTTGAGACTATTCGCTGCAAAGTCCTATACCCTAATTATTGTAACAAGCACTGTATTTTATGATTGCTCGTTTTATATTTATACTAATCTCTTTTTGATATTTTAGCATGCTATTTCTTTTGTACACTTTTATGGTTATGGCAACCTAATAAAGTATTTTTGATTGATTGCTGTCCTGCATGAAATTAAGAAAATCTCAGTGGAGAGAATGAACTGGTAGGTTGAAGTAAGAATCCTCTTGGTCTACTCAAACTTGGACATTTCAGATTTGACTAAGGTCAGGATGTCCTGAAGCCCCTTTCTTCAAGCTTCCATTGAATTTGTGAAGATCCATTTTGTGAACCCCACACTCAACTTCTCTTGCACAAGATGACACTGGAATAAATTCCTTTTCCCTTCTAAGCCAGGGTATCTTCGCCAAAGCTTTTTCTCAGAAGCCAGTTCATAATGTCTGCCTGTAGTGCTCAAAGACGCTTTGTGTTACCTACCTTTTCTTGAATTCTACTATGTCTCTCAAGCAGACAATAGTGAGAGCTACTGGTCGTTTAAACCTTGCCAGTTCACAGCAAAGACCTGCACCTACACCTCACTGACAGGGTCAATAGAAGGAGCCCCCTGTCGTGTTTGTGTTGGTTAGTCACTTGATGTACATTCATGCATGCGGGAGAGGTGTATGTTGCTGTATCATTTTTTATTTTCAAAGTCAACACTTGAGGGGTTTTCATTTCATTTAGGCTTTCGTCCCATAGGTGATCCAAAACCAGGGATCACCATAAAGCCCCTGCTAACTTTTTCTTTTAAGTAGAATACAAAACAGAGTTGTTAACTACAAGAGATTGGAATGCTAAATTGGTTTCTGATATTCTTTCTAGAAGGCCATAAAAACAACCTAAATCGCCTACTGGAGAGTTCCAAGAGAGTAAATCTGTCCCCACATTTATTTGGTACAGTGCACTGCTACCAAAAAATGTTTTTTGGCACAAAAAACAAAACAGAAGAGAGAACAGGAAGAATTAGCAAAAAATAAAACAGAGCAATCATAAGACAACCCAGAGGGTTTGGGGAGAAAATGCGCTGTAAGCGCCTTTCAAAATATAAGGCAGCTTTCTATGTTGTTTATGTTCTCAGGGGTTTGGTTTCTGAGCTTCGAGAACAGACAACCAAAATGAGAAACCGCCAAAGCACTCTTTGTAGATGCAGGGTCTTCAAACAAAGAACCAGCTGCAGATCGTACGAAAGAGTGCATCTCTCAAGAAGATTAGAGAACTCTACATTTTCGGCATCCATGAAGATCCACATCATTGGGAATACTTTAATGGTCTCAATCAGTGCCATCATTTGGTTGCAAAGAATGGGTTTTGGTTTGGCCATCAACAACTCACTGGGCTTCCTCTTTTTTCTTCTTCTAGCCTTAGGCTTCTCTACTAGCTGTGGAGAGAGCTAAAGTTTGAGCAGAGCTTGCGCACGCGGCAGCAGGGATACAGAGAGCAGTAAAGGCACATACAAAGGACCAAGGCACAGGAAAGCATTAACAAAACACTCGCATAATATCCCTTAAAGAGTTGAGAATGCCTATATGTACTACTAGGATGGGCGAAGGATACATTGGTACACCCTTATATCGCTGTTCATTTCTGTGTCTGGGAGTGCAACTATATATTCAACTCAGATGGGCCTATGGCATCATGAGCTTTGGGATTCTTATCTTTCATCATTTCTGAAAAAGACTTGTGTCACTGCCCTAATCTCCTTACTCACCCAGAATCTGCCCTACAGGGTGTAATGTGATTGAGTGACAACACTTGAAGGCGTCTACAATGGTATTATGGCAGCTATAGACCTATTCTTTACTGCAGACGGGTCAATTGCCGACAAAACTGCTCATGGGATCTTGACAGGGCATCACTGTTGGTCATGGTCTGAAGCACAGCTGAAGAGACTGCCACCTTATGTGATGCTGATAGTGGGCACAGCATGACTTTGGGATAAAGGATTCCTTTAAGTAGCCACAGAGGTCTTTTCTGTTAATAGGACATTCAGAGTACGAGTAAAGTAAAAAGTTTGTTAAGCAGCTGTGTAGATGGAGAAGATATTGATAACTGTGTGGTCAGAGCACAATTTATTTATTTTTATTTTAGAAGTTTTGTACAGCGCGAACAAGACCCCGAAGGGTATCAGAGCGCTTTACAGTAATGGAAGGGGGAACAGAGTAGGGGAACGTTGCGGTAGGAGAAGCTAAAATGTTGAGCTAATAAGATTGTACATAAATGTGAGCAGAATATAACTTAAAAAGGTAAGGCAAAACGTTACTTAATAGGTAAGACAGAGAATCATAGACATTACAGTTGATAGGAACCCCCCCCCCCCCCCAAAAAAACCCCCCTGGATATTTCAAAAACAGACAAGCCATGATCCAATTAAGGCAGGAACTTTTTCATTAGGATTGTTTTTACTTCCTGTTTGAACGCTGCTGTGTAGGGGATTCTGCGAATTTCAGGTGGGAGAGAGTTCCAGATCTTCGGTGCCGCGCCCAAGAAGGCTCTGAGTTTCGTTTTTTGTTGTTGTGAAGTCTGCAGTTTGAACAGCAATGAGTTAGCACTTCTGGAAGGTCTGCTACCACCTGATGATTCAGATTTTTGAGCCAGGTATCTAGGTGTTTTGAGGTGGAGGGCTTTGAGCGTCAGACAAGCAATCTTTAATTGTATTCTTGCTTTGTGGGGGGGTAACTACTTTAGAGATCTTAAGGCTAGGGAAATGTGCTCATTTCTTTTGGTGTCAGTGATCAGTCTAGCAGCGGTGTTTAGTGAAGCCCTAAGTGGGGCAAAGGTATATTTGGGGAGGCCACAGACCGTTGTACTTCCATAGTCTAGCCTAGGTAGGACAAGTGCTTGTACCACTTGCTTGAAGTCCTCTTGAGGGAGGAATGGCTTTAGGTTTCTAAGAATACTTATTTGGTGATTCGCACCCTTGCACATCTTACTAATATTTTTCTTCATGTTCAAGTGCGAGTCCAGGGTGATTCCAAGAGATTTTGTCAGGTCAATGACAACCAGGGAGCAGTTGAAGGTAGTGAGGTGTTTCACCAGAGGTCAGTCTTTTTTTGCTAATCAATTTTATTGATTTTATGAGAGACCAACAAGAGATAAACAATACCAGCTGTTTGTGAAGGACGTCGTGCAAGACTTTTACATGAGAAGATCACATCCGCATACATGAACCCAGACAGTCAAAAAAAAAACATGATGCACCCATTCCAGTCCTCCAGTGCTCAGTAGTGTCAATCTTCCACAACCAACATTCTACAGAACTTCTTCGGGCAGTTTCTGTCCTCATACAGGGGCCACTCCTGTGCAGCGCACCAATCCACCCCTCTGCGTCAGCGCCTCATGGTGGGGGCAACCAAGTTCCCCCAGCTCGGTCAGGGAGGTCCACGAGCCACACTCCACGGGTGTTCCGCCGCAATCTCGCAGGCCACCCCCACGGGCTTGGGCACACTGGTGCGAGTCAAGGACGCACACCACTGGTGGGAGTCAAGGACGCACACCACTGGTGGAGTCGTCTGCCGCAGGTCAGGGCACGGAGGCCGCCTTCTTGGGGCGAAGGTACCTCACCAGTGTGGCAAGATCCGAAACGCAGGCTCACTGGGAGTCCCGCGGCTGAAAACGTGTGCCAGGAGTTGCAGCGATGAAGCAGCAGCAAGGTACAAGGCTGGATGGCTGCAAGGACAGGCGGATCTTGGGCGGATGTCGGAGGGGTGCGGGAGCACTCTTAGAGCTCGTCCGCCTTGTTCCGCGCCAAGCCGCACCCCCTTCCCAGAGGTCAGTCTTGAGGATGTGCTTAGGAGGGGAGATGAGAAGGAATTCTGTTTTGGGGGTGATCAGCAGGAGATGGTTTTCATTTAGCCAGTTTTGGATCATCTTCAAGGATGAGTTAAACGAGATGAAGTCTTCAGAAGAATTGATTTTCAGATAAAGTTGCGTGTCATCGGCATAGATATGAAAAAGAATGTTCATGGATGATAGGACATTTGCTAGTGGTACCAGGAAAAGATTAAAGAGTATAGGAGAATGGGCAGAGCCTTGCAGGATCCCCATGGAAACTGCAGACGGAATGGATAAGGTATGATTCACCTTAACTCTTTGGGATCTATTATGAAGGAAGGAAGAAAATCATTGCAGTACAAAGCCGGAGAGACCCATCCTGTGTTCCAGAATAGCTAGAAGGTTGTCATGATTAACCGTGTTGAATGCCAAAGAGAGATCAAGGAGGATTAAAGGCAGGATTTGTTATAGTCTAGCATGTTTAAGATATCATCAATGATGTGGATGAGTGCCGATTCAGTACTGTGACCACTCCTAAAGCAAGATTGGTATTGATCCAGGAGATTGAAAGTCTCAATGTGCATGCAAAGTTGCAATTGGATGCATTTTTCTAATAGCTCAGCCAGAGTAGGGATGTTGGAGATGGGGCGGAAGTTGTGGAGATCCGATCTCTCCGCATCAGGGTTTTAAAAAAATATATATTTTTAGAAGTGAAACCTGGGCTGCTTTTAGACATTCAGGGATCTTGCCTTGAGATAAAGAGGCATTAACAATTTAAGTCCAGAGGGGGATGAGGGCTTCCTTGATTTCTTTGAAGACAGCTGGTGGCAGTGGGTCGCTAGAGTGATTGGAGGGGTTACTGCTACGCAGGGTTTTGTAGATGTCATCTTCACTGAGGGGCGAGAAGGAGTTCCATGTGGCCCTGTTCCTAGTGCTAAAACTGAGCAGCTTTTGATTCGCAGAGAGGACAGGCTGGACCATCTTCTCAAGTGATAAAAGAAGGGCCCTCTTTGCTTCGAGGTAACGGCTGATGGATTTAGTTTTCTCCATAAAGAACATAACCATATCAGTGCAGGAAGGAGACTTCTCTGCTCAGTTAATGTGATTGGAAGCTATCACTAAATGCTGTTTGACAATTTCAAAACGTTTTTGGGGGCAATTAGAGGCTTGTCTAAGCTGGGATCTGAAGCAGTCAGCCTTAGTCGTCTTGATTTTTTTATTGTAGGAGCTCCTAACCGATCTAAGGGCTTTTAAGTGATAGGCGGATGATTTTGATCTCCATAGACGTTGAGCTGCTCTTAAGTTGCGGCGATCCGAGTTTAGGTTGTCGTTGAACCATGGTTTGGAGGCGGTATTTTTTAGTTGTAAAGGTGCTATTGAGTCCATGATATCAGAGATGGTTGAGTTGTAGAAGTCCGGGGGATTATGAACATCCGTCAGGTCATCTTGAGGAGACAGGGCATTTTTACAGTAGGTGTCTTGACAATCCGTGTAAATATTCCTGAGGTATCCTTTTGCACAATTAAATTTTCTTGGGTGACATTTTTTTGGTATCACCTCCCTATTGATGAGGAAGAAGATGCTGTAGTGGTCGGACCAATCACAAGGAGTAATGTCTACCAATGTGATGGTATTACCTTCTGAGATAATGAGGTCCAGAATTTCTCCTTTGTTGTGAGTTAGCCAGTCACAGAATTGAATAAGGTCCATCTCTGCTAGGAAAGCGTTAAGAATGATCACCGCTTGGTCATTCAGTTTAGACCAGTGAACCTTGAAGTCACCGAGGTAGATGGCACCAGTGGAGAACCGATGAGCAGATGGAAAGGATTTATGTGTCTGACAGTACACAGTCTGTTAGCAAGACTTTGTGAAGAAATCAATTCTATATTATTTTTTTTAAAGAGTGGTAGTGGAAACAATGTAGACTCTTCACCTTATAACATGAAGCTAAGACATCTCTCACAGTCCCCATGTCTTTGAAGAGAACATTCAACATGTTGCTTTTCGTTAGATCATTAACCAGGTAGACACTGTAGATACACTGCTAACGTATATTGGTACCAAGATTCTTAATTCCACACACGTCACATGCCATGAACAGCACTTCTGGAAAGCAAAAGCCATCTCATACATTCTGCTAGACGCTAAAGGCCTCCTTGAGCTCAACCCTTGAACTAACAAAGGAGAAAAGGGCCTAATCCATCCCCTCTTCTCTGAAAAGAAGAGTATCTAAAATGAGAACTCCAGTGTATTCTCTTAGCCCAATGTGCTGTAGGTAATCTAGACTATAGAATCCTCTGAGGGGAGTAGAGCTCGGAGTCTCTCCAATTAACTGGCCAGAGTTTAAGCCACATAAGGTGGATAGACTGAACACAGACCAATGTTAAATTGAGTGCATCTGTGCTCACTCTGCTGTTTTACAGAAGGGGAAAATTGCAGCGCATTAATCTATGAGGAAAAGTACCTCTATACGTACAAGTTAAATGAAAGTAATACAAACAAAACAGGACCTAGGACTCCAGGTTTGCACGACAGATCCTACCACCTAACTATAAGAAACATCCAAAGGAAGCATCACTCTGGAACTCACCGCCAGACAAGATTCAAAGCATTAATGAGCATATGCACTTCATAAAGAGGTGAAGCAAAAATGTTACCATCTGTTTGTAGCATGAATGGCTGTAGAACACACAGTCTGTACATACCTTGATATCACGAGTTGGGTAACGTTTGCAAGTTGTTTTTCTTTGAGGAAGCCTTGCTTACAAGAGGTTTGCTTTTCAACTAGGTTTATGATTTTTACGTTGATTTTGTAAGAATTAAACACAGACGTTGACTGAGCATTACATGGTTTGCATAGTCAAACAAGTTACTTATTTTGGTAATGCCTTATCTGGTAGAGACTATCTAGCTGCAGATTGCTTACCTTAGAATTATCCCAAGGCCCCAGATACATTTTTGATGACCAGTAATGCCGGTAAGTGTCATCATACGCAACAGAATAGACTAGCGCAGAGCATAGACGCCACCCCAGCGCACTTTCCGAATTTCCTATTTGGGACTTTCCATGCCAGGAGCACTAAGCCATGAAGAGCACTGACCACTGGAGGATGGCTGGGTCAATAAGGAATCTGCTCATAGATCGTCTCCACCAGATAAGGAATTACAGAAGGTAAGTAACTTGTTCATCTGATACACTTCTAGCCACAGATTCCTTCCCTTAGAATAGATATTCAAGAAATACTTCCATGGAGGTGGATCTAGCAAACTGTTTCACACCAAAATATATTGCAGGACCGAATGAGTGCCCATCCAGACGGACCCGACTATGCAAGCAGTAGTTCTTTCTGAATGTATGCAGAGAAGCCAGGACGGGAACAATGCATGCGAATGCAGTGGTCACTGCCTTAGCTCTGGTGGAAAGATCACGCAAACCTTCAGGGGGTTGCTTCTTGGCCAATGTGTTGAAGATTTTAATACAAAACACAATCCATCGGGAGATGGTCCATTTCTGCAAGGCCTTCCCCTTCTTTGCGCCAACATCTCACAAAGAGTTGAATGTCCACCCAGAACTTTTTCGTGCAGTCATGGTAGGACAGTGCTTTTTTTGGGTGCAGTCGCTCCACTTCCTTTGAGGGATGCGGCAAAGCATAAAAGGTAGGAAGGGTGATGGATTGGCAGACATTTAGGGCAAGGACCACCTTTGGAAGGAAGCTCTGGCGAGAAGGACCAGCTTGTCCGGGAAGGTATTGATGTAGGGAGGCTTAGACAACAAATCTTGGAGCTCAGTGACCATCTGGGTGGATGTTATGGCCACTAGGAAAAGTTATAGAATAAGGGGTGCACTCCGTGGTGTGGTCAACGGTTTTTCAACGTTAATTCAAACTTTTTTTGTGGTGCATCGCAACTAACTACAGAATCTATTGAACAGACACAAACAACAAGAGCGGTGTCTTTGTTATCGCAGGCTCCGGATCAAGGCTTACCACCAGCGGCACAAAAAGGGACATTAAGCACAAACGACTGATCAGGAGAGGAAAGGGTGTGCAAATCGCTGCGCAGCGGGAAGAACATACCTTAATAGTTAATATCTCCTCAGTGCATCTTAGGTCTCACCAAAAAAAAGTTTTGAACAAAGGTCTTTCCTTTGTGCCCACCAATTCCACAAACAGCATGGAAATTGACATAACTCTATTTAAGTTTATGCGCAAATTGCGGTTACAACATTTTTTCACTAACATAGTCAATAATGAACCACCTCAACAAACAGATGTACTTGTGAAATTCAAGCCTAAAAGTACTTTTCAGGCGCCAGTCTCGCACAAAATGCTAGATACATTTGAGATAATGGTCAAACAAGACATAAAAGCTCTGGATTTGAGGAAAAATAAACATCAGAATCTGACCAAACAGGACAGAACTATCATCAAAGCAATTGCTAATAACCCTGAAATTACCATCCAACCAGCTGATAAGGGGGGAGCCATAGTCATTCTGGATACTTCTTTTTACCAACAACAAGTCAACCTGCATGTATTGGATCCTGACATATATTTACCTTTACCCACTGACCCAACAATGGAATTACTAGGTATCCTGGAAAACATTCTACAAAAAGCATTAGACACGGATTGGATTGACGAACCCACCAAACAATTTCTTACTACCTCAAATCCACGTATACCACACCTGTACATGATACCTAAGATTCACAAATATCTCATGAATCCACCATTTAGACCCATTGTTTCTGGGTGTGGTTCACTGTTTGACCCTATTGGCAGATACCTTGACCATCACCTTCAAAAATTTGTACAAAATTGGACATCATATGTTAAAGATACTACTGATTTCCTCAACAAACTAGAATGCATACAATATGAAATACAACCTTCTTGGTTACTCTGTACTATTGATGTGGTAGCCCTGTACACGTCAATACCACATATGGCAGGACTGGAAGCAGTTGAGTGGGCATTATTACAACTTGATGACATTAACGTTGAAAAGATATTTCTCCTACAACTTTTGCATTACTGTTTACACCACAGTTACTTCAAGTGGGATGAAACATACTACGCTCAACTCTCAGGAACCTCTATGGGTTTTTCGGGGGCTCCGGCGTATGCCAATATCTTTATGGCACTATTCGAACATCAGCATATCATGAGTAACCCCTCCTGGCGGTCCAACATCAGACTATACTGTCGTTTTATAGATGACATTTTTTTAATCTGGATGGAATCATGTGAAAAACTAGAAAATATGATTTTGACTATTAATTCTTACAACCCCAGGATCCAAGTCACCCACAAAATCCATGAACATTCAATTGAGTATCTCGACGTCACAATTTCCAAACCACTTGAAGGTAAATGACTAGAAACTCTAATATACACAAAACCCACGGACCGCAACAATGCTTTAGACCATTCCAGTTTTCATCCTAGAAGTCTCATCAGAAACTTACCGTATTCCCAATTCATTAGGATCAAGCGTATCTGCTCGAATCCTCAAGTGAGTAATGACAAGATAGAAGAATACAAACAAAGATACAAACAAAGAGGCTATCCGGATAAGACCTTACAAGAATGTGCACAGAGAGCAGCCATGAAAGACCGCAGGGAACTCCTTACTACTCATCCAACGTCAAAAACGAACAATATTGTATTTGTATCTAAATACACAACAAGCTCCCCAGCCATCAAAAGAACAATTAACAGGAGATGGGAACTTCTGGCTCACGAACCTGACTTCAACAGCATATTCCAAGAACCTCCATTACATACTTACACCAGAGGGAGATACTTGCGTGAATTACTGGCTCAAACTAATGACCAAGACACCCGTACAACACCCAAAGGCACCTTAAAATGTTTCAACTGCTCACATTGCAATAATGTCATTCTGGGAAACGTTTTAACACACCCTTCAACAGGCAAAGCAATACCATTGAGACACACAAGTGATTGCAACACCAGCAATGTCATATATGGTATCAAATGCCCGTGTGGCAGAATCTATATTGGAAAAACAGAACGGAAAATCAAAATTCGCCTCACAGAACACAAGAGTCGCATAAGAACCCAAAAATGTAATTGAGCACTTGCGTCTCATTGGGTAGAGGCTAACCACTCTATTTCTCAACTTAGATTTCAGATTATTGAACACATAAAAATTCAACCAGGAGTTAATAATCACATCAAATTACTACAACGAGAGGTATACTGGATAAAATATCTGGACACAATGATCCCCAAGGGAATGAATGACAGACTGGACATGTCATATTTTATATGATGTAGGGTTAGGCACCACAGGTTGCATGACTTATACATGAACACATCCACATGACCATCCACCGCACAAACAATGCATTACTGTTTACACCACAGTTACTTCAAGTGGGATGAAACATACTACGCTCAACTCTCAGGAACCTCTATGGGTTTTTCGGGGGCTCCGGCGTATGCCAATATCTTTATGGCACTATTCGAACATCAGCATATCATGAGTAACCCCTCCTGGCGGTCCAACATCAGACTATACTGTCGTTTTATAGATGACATTTTTTTAATCTGGATGGAATCATGTGAAAAACTAGAAAATATGATTTTGACTATTAATTCTTACAACCCCAGGATCCAAGTCACCCACAAAATCCATGAACATTCAATTGAGTATCTCGACGTCACAATTTCCAAACCACTTGAAGGTAAATGACTAGAAACTCTAATATACACAAAACCCACGGACCGCAACAATGCTTTAGACCATTCCAGTTTTCATCCTAGAAGTCTCATCAGAAACTTACCGTATTCCCAATTCATTAGGATCAAGCGTATCTGCTCGAATCCTCAAGTGAGTAATGACAAGATAGAAGAATACAAACAAAGATACAAACAAAGAGGCTATCCGGATAAGACCTTACAAGAATGTGCACAGAGAGCAGCCATGAAAGACCGCAGGGAACTCCTTACTACTCATCCAACGTCAAAAACGAACAATATTGTATTTGTATCTAAATACACAACAAGCTCCCCAGCCATCAAAAGAACAATTAACAGGAGATGGGAACTTCTGGCTCACGAACCTGACTTCAACAGCATATTCCAAGAACCTCCATTACATACTTACACCAGAGGGAGATACTTGCGTGAATTACTGGCTCAAACTAATGACCAAGACACCCGTACAACACCCAAAGGCACCTTAAAATGTTTCAACTGCTCACATTGCAATAATGTCATTCTGGGAAACGTTTTAACACACCCTTCAACAGGCAAAGCAATACCATTGAGACACACAAGTGATTGCAACACCAGCAATGTCATATATGGTATCAAATGCCCGTGTGGCAGAATCTATATTGGAAAAACAGAACGGAAAATCAAAATTCGCCTCACAGAACACAAGAGTCGCATAAGAACCCAAAAATTTAATTGAGCACTTGCGTCTCATTGGGTAGAGGCTAACCACTCTATTTCTCAACTTAGATTTCAGATTATTGAACACATAAAAATTCAACCAGGAGTTAATAATCACATCAAATTACTACAACGAGAGGTATACTGGATAAAATATCTGGACACAATGATCCCCAAGGGAATGAATGACAGACTGGACATGTCATATTTTATATGATGTAGGGTTAGGCACCACAGGTTGCATGACTTATACATGAACACATCCACATGACCATCCACCGCACAAACAATGGGTACTTATTCATCGATTGACATCTAACCTTCAATAACCAGTTGCCAGTCACAGATTGAAATAATACAAACTACAACATAGAATCTATATTCACACATTATATTGTGAATTGGTAGTATTCTCCCGCTTATGTACAATCATTGTGAACACACACTTAGTAGACTCACGGACACTTATGAGATAGTGACAACTTATTTTGCACTTTGGAAGCATATCGGCGCTTTAAATTGCTAGTCCATTTTGATATTCTTATCTTCATTATAGACTTTAGCACAAACACTATTCTTGTATTTCTAGACACACCATGAAATTACGTGTCTTATCACCGAGCGCATTATGTGTAGTGGACATTGTGAAATCTTGCATTTCATTCCTTTTTCTCCCAGTTTCCGACGCATTACTGCCACGTTTTAAAGTATATTGCTATCTCACACTAACATGGCACCTTCGTTATGATGGCGCCCAAAGACTAGGCGTTCGTAGTCCGATCAGCGAGTTTTAGTCCGTTGTTTCTGTTCTTGAACATTCTTTCGCTTGCAAGTTTTAAACGCGAGAAACTGAGGGCGGTCACCACAACCCTCACTATGGTGAATATCAGCCATCTACTATGACCTTCTTGTAGGTAAGAATCCTGTTAGTACATTCTTTCTCGATACCATCCCGGACTTTTTATCGCGACGGCGCATAATAATCTCAATCATATGTGTTTTCCCGTCTTGTAGATTACCCAAGAAACACGACTTAGAGGTAAGGACGCTCCTCACATATTTTAACAGCTGGTTTCTTTAACCATGTGAACGATAGATTGTCGTCATTTTCATTCCCCGCAGCATATTCACGCTATATATCTTTTGTGTCTTACCGTTTAGACTGTTAACACGAAAAATCGTAGAGAGGTAAGCTTCTATTATGCCAGTGCATTTTTTTCACACAGATCATTGATTTGTGAGCTACAGTACTAACACCCAAAATCGGATGAAGCAACAATATTGATATAGGGTTTCTTTAGTTTCCACCATATAGGAAAACCGGTCCCTGACAGTTTAGTCAGAAAAGCACAGGTCTGAATTTCATCATAAACCTATGGCTTTAAGCAATTAGTAAATACACAAATCGTGATGATTGAGCCTCCCAACACACAAACATTGATAGTGTACTGTTTATTTTCATTTTCATTTCAGAATTTCCCCTGAGGAAGGAACCGTCAGGTTCCAAAATGCATTGGGCGCGACTACTTATGAATGTATTTCTGCAATTGTTATACATTGTTTGAAACTTGTATCTATGTGAAACAAATGAATAATGTATTTAAATTTATTTAGTATGTAAACATTTCGTTTTGAACTACTGTTTTGCGTTAATGCAATTGGATATATGTATCAGTGGAACAGTAAATTAAATCTCATGAATAAAACAGTAAATCGTGCAGATTCTGTTGAAGCAGTGGTGTAAATACACCAGGTGAATTGTGCGCAGCACATACAAGCCTCCAACTTGTAAGTAACTCAGTTTATGGCCACTAGGAAGGCAGTCTTGATGGTAAGGAACCAGAGGGGACAGTTGTGCAGTGGCTCAAAAGGAGCGCACATCAGAAAGGTGAGAACTAGAATGAGGTCCCACTGGGACATGATGAAGGGTGAAGGTGGGAACATGTGTTGACCACCTTTCAAAAACCTAGTTCCAACAGGGGATTTGAACAGGGATGGATGATCTGGCAACCGCAAAAAGGCTGAGATGGCAGAAAGATAGCCCTTTGAGATGCCCAAAGCAGAGCCCTGCTGGGCAAGAGATAGAATAAATAGAAGGACCTGAGAAAGGGGAGCAGAAAGGGAGGTCAACCTGTTTTTCTGCACACCATGCTACAAACTTGCCCCAACAGAAAGCATATGCTGTTTTGGAGGTGATACACCAGATTGCCAAGATAACATTGTAGGCTTCGGGCGGAAGGATGAAAGCTGTCAACTGCTGCAGCTCCATCTCCACACATGAAGGCAGAGCGGTGCTAGATTTGGGCAAAGAACCCTCTCCCGCTGCTGCAACAGAAGATCCACTAAAAGGGGTAGTCTGAGTGGAGGGCCGATGGTCATGCTGAATGGATCGGGATACCAAATTCTCCGAGCCCAGTCCAGAGCTACAAGGAAGACTTGGGCCTGGTCATTTCTGATCTTCTTGAGAACTCTGGGCAGGAAAGGTATGAGTGGAAAGGCATATAGGAGGCCTGAGCTGCACTCCAGAAGAAACTCCGAGTGAGAGCCGCATTGGAAACTCCAGTGCACAAACCTGCTGACATTGCACGTTCTTGGCAGTGGTGAACAGATCTAACAAAGGTCCTCCCCACTGCTGAAAGAGAACTGCACCACCTCTGGATGGAAACACCATTTGTGATCCACTAGGCATCTTCGCCTGCTTTTGTCTGCCCTGGCGTTCAGAGACCCGCAAGGTATTGAACCACCAGCGAAATGCCCTGACGTTCCCGCCATGTCCAGAGGTACAGGGCCTCTTGACACAGGATCCACAACCCCACCCCCTCCTGTTTGTTGCAGTATCACATGACGGCGGTATTGTCCATGAACAGCTGCACTAGCCTTCCCTTGATGAAGGGTAGAAAGGCTTTTAATGCCAGCCGGATCACTCCGAGCAACAGTAGGTTGATGTGGAGTCTGCATTCCACTGGAGATCAAAGGCCTCTGATCTCCACCTCTCCCAGATGGGTGCCCAATCCCACAAGTGATACATCCGTCACTACTGTAAGATCTGGTTGGGGAAGGGAGAGGGGTCTGCAGCAGACTTAATTGTGGTTCGTTAAACACTACTACAGATCTTTTGCAGTTCCCTCTGAGATCTGGACCATGTCGGAGAGATTCCCCAGATACTGCGCCCACTGGCCCTTCAGGCCCCACTGCAGAGCCCGCATACGCAGGCTGGCATTTGTCAAAAGCAGGAGGCCATGAGGCCCAGCAGCTCAGTCCATCTTACCAAAACTCAGGATAGAGGCTGAAACATTAGTATCATAGCCTGAATATCCTGGACTCACTGTTAAGGGGGATACGCACTGTAAGAAAGTAGGATCTGCTTTGTTTTTATCATTTTGCAGGACCATAGAGATGGCCCTTTAGCTGTTCTGCGGAAACAGCGGCCAAATGGACCTTAATTGACGCGTGGGTTAAACCTGAGCGAGCCAAGAGAAGCAAATAAGGCAAGACTTCCTCGGGAGGAGAATAGAGAGGGATAACGTTAGACGAGATACAACACCTGCAGAATCCTTTCCACTTGAAGGAGTAAGTCTTGTTAGTACTATCAGCTCTTGCTTTAGCCAGCATCTGTCTGCAGGTCTGTGGGATTTTTAGGTGTTAAAATTATCAGAACTCAGGCACCAGGCTGACAATTTCAGAGAACTGGGGTTCGAATGACACTTGTCCCTAGTTCATTGTCAAGAGACGTAATTGGTCTGAGGTGAATCAGAGACTTGACTGACAGTACGTGCAGTTCCGTGTACCAGTGCTGGCGAGGCCAGGCTGGAGCTATCAGAATGACTTTGCAGGGTTATGTCTTTATCTTCTTTAAAACTCATGGCAGAAGAGGAATTGGGAGAAGGCGTAAGGAAATATGCCAGACCAAGCTATTCAAAAGGCATTCCCCCATGAACCCCAATGGTGATGCCAACTTGCAAAGAACCAGTATTTTGCATTTTCTGGAGATGTGAACAAATCTATGTTTGGCTTGCCCCACTGGAAGAAAATGTTGTCTAGTGTTCTGGTCCAGCTCCCACTCGTGGCAAGAAGTTTTTAAACCTGCTCAATTTGTCCGCTATGACATTTTGTTTTCCCGGGACGTACTCTGCTTATAAATGCACTTTGTGATGAATTGCCCATCTCCCTATAAGCCGGGCTTCCTGAGAGAGCAGGAGAGATCTTGTTCCTCCCTGTTTGTTGAGGTAGTGCATTGTAGTGGTGTTGTCCGTCCTGACAAGCACCGATGTACCCTGTGTCTTTGGCAGAAAATCTTAGAGCGCTAGGTAAACTGCTCGCAGTTCGAGAAGATTGATGTGAAGACCCTTGTGGGAAGGCGGCCATTTCCCGCTGACCTGTAAGTCTTGTAGGAAAGCACCCCAGCCCTCTAGTGATGCGTCCATTGTAATCACGAGAGGAACAGCCTGTGATAGGAACAGCAGACCTGGCGATAGTCGGTGAGGTTGCGTCCACCAGTCCAAGGCCGTTATCATGGGAGGAGTAATCCGGATCAGATCGTCAAAAGATCCCTCTATTTGTATCCATTGTTCGTTCAAACCCTCCCGAAGAGGACGCATTTGAAGCAGACCGTGAGGAATGAGAGGGCTACAAGAAGACATCAGCCCTAGGAAGGATTTGAATAGGCGTACTGTAATGGACTTTCTTTTTTGGACCCGACTTGCCGAGGATCTTATCCTCGGATGTCTCTACAGAGTCGGATAGGCTTTGTTTTCCATGGTGTCTAGGGTAGCCCCCAGAAACACCAGTCGGCGGGATGGTTGTAACATTGACTTTTCTACATTTAAAGTGAGGCCCAAGTTCCTGAAAAGTTGTAGGCAGGCTTTGGTGGATGCTTTTGCTGCTTCGTACGTGGGGGCTTTGAGAAGCCATTCGTCCAGGCAAGGAGAAATTTGATGATGATGCTGCTGCCTTAGAAATACTGATACTGGAGCCAAACATTTCATGAAAATGCAGGGAGACGATTTTAGTCCGAAGGGTAAGACATGGAATTGAAAGTGACTGCCAGCGTTTAGCATTACAGAGCAGCTATAAAGGCTTCCAAGTGCTGTAAACTTTCAACCTCCTTCCCCCTCCCATTTACTTTAATAGAGGAAACATCTTGCTTGTAAAACTCCTCCAGGCTTCAGCTTTGTAGAAACTGTTGCCTAGATTCTCACAGGAGAGCATTGCTCTGGAAGAGCAGCCCCTGGACGGCAGCAATGGGTGACTCTGAAGTCAGTTTCCAGGTGAGCTAAAACCTTGAGATTGCATATATGTAGTTACAAACAATATAAAATGCTTTATGTTTTCAATTTTCTTTTTGAAATAATAAATGTTTTAATTTGAGAAAGAAAGGTAACATTGGATAACATAAGGAAACAAGCAGTGGCATAGCCAATAGATCTGACCTTTGGGGCCGTATAAGTGTTTAGCCATGCAACAGTTGATGTTGTTGCACCAAGGATATTATGCTGCATAACTAAAACTTATAAGGTCCCAAAGGCGAGACCTATTGGCTATGCCAATGCTTGTTGTAAATAGTACATTGCTGTCATATTGTCTGTGCGAACTAAGACAGCTTTGCCTGATATCTGTTTCTGGAATGATTTTAATGCCAGAAAGATTGCTAGTAACTCCAAATGGTTGATGTGGAGTAGCCTTTGCTGAGGTGTCCATGTGCCCTGTATGGTGTGATGAAGTAGATGAGCTCCCCAGCCGGTGAGCGATGCGTCTGCTGTTAGCACAATCTGTGGAACCGGCTCCATGAACGGTCGCCCTTTGGAAAGGTTTTAGGTGTTCCATCCACTGCAGAGAGCGATGTGTGCGGCCGTCCACCAACACCAGACCTGTTAGCTGACCTTGAGCGTGGTTCCACTGACTTGCCAAGCATTCTTGTAAGGGGCGCATCTAGAGTCTTGCATGAGGTTCTATGAATATGCAATAAGCCATCATCCCTAGGAGTTGCAGGAACACTCGAGCTGGAAGTAAGTGTTGGAGCGGGAATCTTGTTATAAGGGTTTGCATGCTTGCTATCCTGGCTCTTTGAGGGGTTTATTGTGGCACCTAGATATTGTTGGGTGTGGGATGGTTGGAGGTGAGACTTTGCGAGGTTTATGGTAAACCCTAAATCGTGAAGTAGTTGGATGGTGGCGTGTGTGTGATTTACACACTGGGTATGTGACTTGGCTTTTATGAGCCAGTCGTCCAAATATGGGAAGACGTGAATTTGTTGTCTTCTTAGGTGGGCTGCCTCCACTGCCAGACATTTTGTGAAGACTTTGGGTGCTGTGGTGACTCCGAATGGGAGAACCTTGAACTGGAAATGCTGTCCGTCCACCACAAACCAAAGAGATTTTCTGTGAGCAGGGTGAATGGGAACGTGGAAGTAGGCGTCCTTGAGATCTAATGTGGCAAGGAAGTCGCCTTGTTTGAGTAGCGGGAGGACCTGCTGAAGAGTGACCATGTGGAAATGGTCTGATTGTATGTAGAGATTTAATGGTCGGAGGTCCAAGATGGGTCTAAGGGTTCCGTCTTCTTTGGAATGAGGAAGTACAGGGAGTAAAGAACAAGTTACTTACCTTCGGTAACGCTTTTTCTGGTGGATACAGTATCTGCCTGTGGATTCCTCACCTTGTGAATATCCCCTGCGCCAGCATTCCACTGAAGTTTTTTCCCCAGCTCTCTACGCCGACGTGGACGACATCATAATGCATCAGCTCCGCTGGCGACTCTGTACGACGTCACCGGAGCCATAAGAGAGCCACGTGATGGCGTCAGTTCCACCCATTTTTTCCGTGCCCCCGAGGCACACAGGTGGACCAACGACAGATTCAAAGTATACACAGTATACAATATACAATCAAATATACATAGTACATAAACAAAAGGAAAGCTATATAAAACAAGCATTTCCTATCAATGTACCAGAAAGCATAACATCTCAAACAAGACATCTTTTAAGGTATACAAAGGTGGACAATGGGGAGGCGGGTGGGCCAGTGAGGAATATACAGGCAGATACTGTATCCACCAGAAAAAGCGTTACCGAAGGTAAGTAATTTGTTCTTCTGATGGATACATCTGCCAGTGGATTCCTCACCTTGTGAATAGATTCCCACAGCAGTCCCCACTCCCGGAGGAGGGTGTCCACCTTCCTATACCAGAAAGTCTTGCAAGGCAGAGCGCGCGAAGTGGCCTTCTCTCCTCATCTCAGAGTCCAAGCAATAATGCTTTGCGAAAGTACGGAGGGAGGCCCAAGTCGCGGCTTTACAAATATCTGCCACAGGAACACCCCTGGCCAAAGCAGATGTAGATGATTTAGCTCTAGTTGAATGAGCCCTAATACCCTCAGGAGGAACCTTACCAGCCAGGGTATAGCAGATCTTGATGGTAAGGATGATCCATCTCGATAAAGTGCGCTTGTGCACCGCTCTTCCTTTAGAACGACCAACATAACCCACGAAGAGCTGATCGTCCAGACAAAAGTCCTTCGTTTTGTCCAAGTAAAAGCTCACAGCTCTCTTTGGGTCCAGGCGATGAAGTCTTTCCTCCTCTTTGGAGGGATGAGGAGGTGGATAAAAAACAGGGAGAGTAATAGACTGCCCCAAATGAAATGGAGTAACTACTTTAGGTAGGAAAGCAGCCCTGGTCCTGAGAACCATCCTTTCAGCATGTAATGTTAAAAAAGGAGGTTTAGAACTAAGAGCTTGAAGCTCACTCACCCTCCTTGCCGAGGTTATGGCTACAAGAAAGACCGTCTTAAAGGACAACAGCCTCATAGGACAACTATGAAGAGGCTCAAACGGGGACCCCATCAGAAAAGTTAAGACAAGATTTAGGTCCCACTGTGGCATTACAAAAGGAGTAGGAGGAAACTTGTTTGAAAGGCCTTTGATAAACCTTAGTACAATCGGAGATTTAAATAATGACGGTTGATCAGGAAGACATAGAAAAGCCGATAAGGCCGAAAGATAGCCCTTGACCGTGGCCACAGCACAGCCCTGCGGAGCCAAGGAAAGAGCAAACTGAAGCACATCAGAAAGATGGGCATTTAAAGGGTCAATGGATCTCTCTCCACACCATTTAACAAACTTAGACAACCTATATGAGTAAATGGACTTGGTGGAGTGTCGCCTGGCCGATAAAATAACATCCACCACATCAGGCGGGAGAGAGAAAGAACTCAGGTTGCCCCGTTCAATCTCCAGGCATGAAGGTGTAAGCTCTGGAGGTGGGGGTGTAGAACCTGCCCCTCCGACTGCTAGAGGAGGTCTGCCCTCAGAGGGAGATGGAGCGGAGGGCACAAGGAGAGGTGAAGAAGATCTGTATACCACACCCTTCTTGGCCAATCCGGGGCGACCAAAATAACTTGGGCCCGGTCTTGGCGAATCTTCCTCAGAACCAGAGGAATCAAGGGTATGGGAGGAAACGCGTAAAGGAGTCGTGAGCCCCAACTCAACTGAAACGCGTCCCCCAACACCCCCTGCATCGGAAACTGGAGACTGCAGAATGACGGGCAATGCGCGTTCTCGCGGGTGGCGAACAGGTCCACCCGAGGGGTTCCCCACATCCAAAAGACGTAACGAACCACCTCCGGATGGAGCCTCCACTCGTGGTTGGCGGAGAACTGCCGACTGAGACTGTCCGCACGTACGTTCAGCACCCCGGCCAGATGATTTGCCAACAGACAAATCTGATGGTCCTGAGCCCAGGACCAGAGACGCAGGGCCTCTCTGCAGAGACAATGCGACCCCACTCCTCCCTGCTTGTTGACATACCACATCGCGGTAGTGTTGTCCGTCAGGACTTGAACAGACTGACCGCGAAGGGAAGGGAGGAAGGCCTTGAGTGCCAAACGAATCGCCCGCAATTCCAGAAGGTTGATGTGAAGCAACCTTTCCTCTGGAGACCAAAGTCCTTTGATCTCCAGATCCCCCAGATGCGCACCCCACCCTAAAGTGGATGCATCCGTTATCACTGTGGCCACCGATGGAGGTAGATGGAAGGGCTTTCCTTGGGACAGATTGCCCTCCACGCTCCACCAAGATAGATCCGCTGCAGCTTCTCTGGAGAGCCTGATCTACTCCCTGAGATCTCCGTTGTGCTGATACCACTGCCTGCGGAGGCACCACTGGAGCGCCCTCATGTGCCAGCGTGCATGGTTGACCAACAGAATGCAGGAGGCGAACAGACCAAGCAGGCGAAGGACCTTCAGAACTGGAACACCCGCTCCATTGTGAAATAAAGGGACCATCTCCTGAATGTCGAGAATTCTTTGAGGTGGAGCAAATGCTCGACACACAGTAGTGTCCAGTACCGCCCCTATGAACAGGTTGCGTTGAGAGGGCACCAGGTGAGATTTGGGCACATTTATCGAAAAACCCAAGTCGAATAACAGCTGAGATGTTACCTGCAGATGATGATGCACCATCTCTGGGAACTCTGCCTTCAGAAGCCAGTCGTCCAGGTAGGGGGAAAACCGGAATCCTCGACCTCCTGAGATGGGCTGCCACCACTGCCATCACCTTCGTGAAGACTCGAGGTGCGGTAGTAAGACCAAACGGGAGGACCGCAAACTGGTAATGTTGCGACCCAACCGTAAAACGGAGATACTTCCTGTGCGACTTCAGGATTGGGACATGGAAGTACGCGTCCTGCAAGTCGATCGACACCATCCAGTCTCCTTGCTGCAACTCTTGAAGAACCTGCGCAAGGGTCAGCATCTTGAATTTCTCCTGTTTCAGGTAAAAGTTCAAGACTCTGAGGTCCAGTATCGGACGCAATCTGCCGTCCTTCTTGGGAATCAGGAAATACCGGGAGTAGCATCCCTGACCCCTTTCCTGCTTTGAAACCACCTCTATTGCACCCTTTTGAAGCAAAGCTAGCACCTCCTTCTGCAGAAGAAGTAGATGGTCCTCTGAGCAGTAACCCTGGCAAGGAGGGTAAGGGGGGAGGAAACTCACGAAAGGGAAGGGCGTACCCAGTCTCCACGAGGTTTAAAACCCAAAGGTCGGTTGTAACAGATTTCCAACCTCGCAGAAAGTGGGACCCCGACCCCCCACAGGTCTTATATGATCCAGGATGGGGGACGTAGGGCTGCTTCCCTGAAGCTTCTTTGGGAGCAGAGGAGGCAGAAGATGAAGAGGGGTTGCGGCCAGAACCTCTCCGACCTCTTTGTCTCCCTCTATAGGACCTATAGACGGGATTCTGCTGCTGCTGTTGCTGCTGAGGCTGCCGGAAGGAGCGAAATTAAGACCTCCCAAAACCTCTGAATTTCTTAAGCCCAAATCCTTTAGCAGGAGCCTGCAGACCTAAAGATTTCGCCGTCACCCTGCTCTCTTTAAATCTCTGCAAGGCACCAAAAAGTCTCTGCCCGTCAAAAGGCAAATCCACCAATGTGGCCTGAACGTCCGTAGAGAAGCCAGACAAACGAAGCCACGCTTGCCTCCTAGTGGCTATAGATGACCCCATTATCCTTGCCACCAAATCAGCCGTATCAAGCCCCGACTAAATCACCTGCCTTGCAGCAGCCTGAGTGTCCGTGACCACTTCCATAAAGGACGCCTTATCACCTTCTGGCAACTTAGGGGCTAAAGATTTCATAGAGTCCATAAGAGCATGAACATAGCGCCCTAGCAAGCAAGTGGCATTAGTGGACTTAAGCGCCATGCTCCCAGAAGAAAAGGTCTTTTTAGCCGCCTGATCCGCCGTCTTAGACTCCCTATCCGCAGGAGTCTGAGGAAAAGCTCCTGAAGCATGCTTCGAGCATGACGCCATACCACCAGACTTTCTGGAGAAGGGTGGGAAGATAGAAAACCTGGATCCCCAGGTGCCACCCTATATCTTCTCGCCACCTGCCTGGAAACTGCCGGCGAAGAGAGTGGCTTACACCAGACGCCCATAACTGGCTCCAAAATAGCCTCATTAAAAGGCAGCAAAGGCTCACTGGTCGAGGTAGGCGAATGCAACACCTCCATCAGAAGGTTAGGTTTATACTCCGCAGAGGGCAACTGCAAGTAGAGCAACTCTGCGGCCTTCTTTATTACAAGATGGTAAAGAGCCAGTTCCTGCAGTGGAGAGGACCTAGAGGAGGAATGCTCCCACTCCGGAGTCGTATCAAGGCCACTAGCCTCTTGAATCCCTTCAAATTCGTCGGAAGATGTATCCACCTCACCTTCTTCCACCTCCACTCTATAACGCTCCTCTTCCAAATCCCTCTGGGCCTCTCTCCTTGAATGGATCCGAGGAGCCAGCGTCGGCAGCGCCGTACGCGGAGTCGGTGGAACCGAACGTGGAGCCGGAGGTGTCGGGGTCGGCGGCGCCGGATTCGGAGGCGCCGGACGCGGAGCCGAAGAAGTTGGCAACGGCGTCGAGGAAGGCTCCGAAGAAGGTCGATCCAATCGAAGCCGAGATGGATCCCCAGACGGCGCCGGAAACTGCCACGAAGGCGCCATCGGCAGAAAGGGCATAAACGGGGCCTGAACATAATGCTGCGACACTCCCAGAGTGTATGCCATAGGACCCAAGGGACCAGTAGGTGCGCCGGATGGGAAGGCAGCCCGTTGGAAAATCCCATACATCGCATTTAAAAAATGCGTCTAATCCGCACCCGGCGTCGGGAACTGCGGATAAGGGAATAATCCCGGATCCGGCTGAGGAGTACCTGGTACCGGAGCCGCAGTGTCCTCAACAGGCGCCGCAGGATCATCCGGCTCTGGAGAAGGCTCTTTTTCCTCTTCTTGCTCGGCCTCAGAAGCCGAAGACTCCACTGGAACCGGGGACTGCACCGGGGACCGCGCCGGGGACCGCTTCGGCGAAGGAGATCCCTCTGGAGACTTAGATTGAGAAGGAGACACATCCTTACTTCGACGTCGAGGCGAAGTCGATCTCGACGCCTTGCTCTTCAAAGACCGGCGCCGAGAGGAATGCTTCCTCTTCTTATGATGTTTCTTCGACTTCGAAGATTGCGAAGTCGACGACTCCGGTCTCGATCTCTCCTTCTTCCTACCTCTCTTCTCCTTCTTAGCCTTGGCCATGAAGAGTTTTGCCTCCCTTTCTTTCAAGGCCTTGGGATTCATCCTTCTGCAGCTGGAACAATCTTCCACGTTGTGGTCAGAAGAAGGGCACCACAAACCATCTTCATGGGGGTCTGTCATTGACATGTGGCTCCCACATTCCCTACAAGGTTTAAAACCCGACTTCCTAGTCGAAGACATGACAATTTTCTCCAACAGTAACACACTACACGACTACAAAGTAGCAGGAGAGTGCTGGAAAACCGTTGCGCGTCGACGGCGCGGAAAAAAGGGAACTGAAGTCATCACGCCGACGTGGCTCTCTTATGGCTCCGGTGATGTCATACGGAGCCGCGAGCGGAGCCGATGCATTATGACGTCGTCCACGTTGGCGTAGAGAGCTGGGGAAAAAAGTTCCGTGGAATGCTGGCGCAGGGGATATTCACAAGGGGAGGAATCCACTGGCAGATGTATCCATCAGAACCCCTGTGTTTTGGTGATGAAGGGGAACTGGTTCTATGGCATGTTTTCTAGGAGGGAAAGTACCTCTTGTTTTAGAAGCGTTAAGTGCTCTGCTGACATTGGACGCTGTTTGGGTGGTATGTTTGGGGGAGTTAAAGTGAGCTCTAGCCAATAACCTGATTGGATGATTTGTCTCACCCACCTGTCTGTGGTGATGTTATTCCAGATAGGTAGGAACTGTAGCAGTCTTCCCTCGACCGGAGTAGAGTGGTCCAGGGGGAGTGGAGGGAAGTCATTGTTTAGGAGTGGAGGCGGTACGAGTGTTGGTAGTTTTGCCTCTACCCTTATTGTTATTGTCCCTGTAGCCTCCTCTGTAATAGCCTCTGTTAGATGAGGTCTGGGTGGGACTCTTGTAGGAAGTGAAGGGGTTACCAGTCGTGAAACCTCTAGAGGCGCCCCTATAAGAGGAGCGACGAAAGGAACTTCTGGGAGCTTGCGATTGAAAAGTTCCCATTGATTTGGCAGTGTTGGGTGTCCTTCTTCATCTTCTCTACAGATGAATCTACAGTGGGGCCAAATATGTGTTGCTGGTCAAATTGTTGATTTAATATGGTGGTTTGAACCTCTGGTTTGAAGCCGGAAATGCGTAGCCAGGCATGTCTCCATAAAAGGACACTGGTATTAATAGCCCGGGATGCTGTGTCTGCAGCATCCAGAGCACAACAAATTGAGGTATTGGTTATGAGCTTGCCTTCCTGGATGAGATAATTAGCTCGTGTTTTGTATTGATCTGGAAGGTGTTGTAGTAGGGTCTCTAGCTCTTCGTAGTGTGCCCTATCATATCTAGCGAGCAAAGCCTGTGTGTTAGCAATCGTCTATATGTTGGCTGCCTGGGATGCCGTTATTTTACCAGATGCGTCCAGCAGTTTTGACTCTTTATCAGGAGGTGGGGCATCTCCTGTGGTTTGTGAATTAGTCCTTTTCCTGGTGTTGGAGGCCACTAAGGAATCTATGGGTACTTGTCTTTTAATATAAACAGGATCAGCTGGAGCAGCTTAGTACTTTTTTTCTACCCTGGTGTTAATGACTCTGGCCCTTACAGAGTCCTTAAACGCTTCAGGAGCGTGTTTGATTACCCCTTTTAACATTGGGAGAATGGCAGTGTACCTTTGGGATCGTGCCAAAGTGTTCATGAGGAAATCTTCCTCTACCGGGTCTGCGTGTAAGTTCACCCCGTGATATTCTGCTGCCCAGTGTATAAGCTGAGTGAACCCTATAGTGTCCCCAGGAGGGGATGGCCTAGATGTCATCCTGAGGTGTGTCTGGGACATCTGGTGTATCAATCGTCCCATGGGTCTTTTGGGGGTACCAGGAAGACTGGGTTCCCCTAAAGGTTGATCATACCCTAGGTCTTCAGAAGTGTCATCATCATCTGGAGGTGGAGGAGATGGTGAGGGGGGTAAATATGGGATAGGAGAGTGGTGGGGAGGGGGAAGTGGTGCAGGTACAGGTTTGCCCATTTTCTGTTTCTTTGAAGGACTAAGGATGAGTTGACCTGTTTTAGGGTCTTTTTGAAGTGTTTTTTGTGTTGGATCCGGTCCAAAAAGCTCCTCCTCTGATGTACGTTTCCTCTGCACCGATTTATTCGGGTCCGATTGTGTGTCAGAGGTTTTGGAGTCGTTTTGTGCTCTTTAGGTCTGGAATCGGGAGTTCTCTAGGATTCCGGTATGGGCTTCGGTACCGGTTGTTTTTTCGGTTCCGATGGTATCTTTGGATCCATAGGCTGAGCACCAGGGGTGATGGGTATCGGGGGTTTAGTCGGCTCCGAGGATTTCCTGGGCTTTGAAGGCTGAGCGCCCGAGGTTTTCGGAACCAGGTGTTTGCTTGGTTCCGACGATTTTTTCGTAGCCGAGGCACCTGTACTGGTGGATTTTGGTGCCGATGTGGAACTAGGCGTTGGTGCGGAGGAAGATAGTGGTTAGGGTTTTGGTGCCGGTGATGGAATTTCGGCACCAACGGCAGGCTGGCTCGATCCAGAGTGGCCTGAAGGAGTTTGCATATGCTTCTTTGCCGGGCCCGAAGGCGGGGCGTGAGAAGTTCTGTCCCGGTGTGCACCTAGGCCCGAAGGTGAAGGTGTGACCAAAGCCTTTTTGAAAATGGGAGGTGGGGAGGGGTTGACGTCCGTACTTACAACCCTCTGCCCCGGAGTGATGTCTTTGACGTTGGAGTCATCGGCTTCGGGGGAGCTGATGGTGCTGTGTTGGATCTGCTCCTGCTCCGGTACATTGATGCCTTCCTGGAAGATGTTGTCGGGAATGGATGTCGATGATCGAGCAATGGTTCTTCGAGCTAGACGATCCCGGATCATCTTCTTGGAGCGGAAGGAGGCACAAGCTAGACAGTCTTTGGCCTCGTGCTCGGGTGAAAGGCAGAGGTTACACACCTCATAAAGATCGGCGTGTGGAAACTTGGATCCACATTTAGGACACTTTTTGAAGGGAGTCCTTTCCATGATCTGAAGACCTGATGGCGCAGGTAGGCCCGAAAGCCTGCGTCGACGACCGGAATCAAAGACTTGAAGTTTTGAGAGATGCATGTCTAATGGTAACACGATCGAAACAATACTGAAGTAAGGGTGGAGGAATTCGCGTTGAAGAGATGATCGGTAACGACACCGAACTGGCGCGCGATGAACACATCCGAGCCCGATGGCGGAAAAAAACTATCAGACGATGGAGTCGATGCCCATGCGCACTATTGTCCAAAGGAGGAGCCACCTATCATGACTTCCAAAGACTTTTCCAAGACAACAACAAAGTGCAAACATCCGGGCCCAACACCAGATGGCAATCTATGCACAGTGTGTGATCTGCAGCTCATATGTCTCAAACAGATCTTACTCTTTTTCTATAAGGCTCTTTGAAATCATACAGAAAACAGCCTTGCTGATGCATAGGCATCGGTAAATCAAAGCGCTTACCAGCTCTCTCCAGAAGGTTGTGAAAACCACCAATACCTTCCGGAGGTGAATCCGTTTGTTGGGGAGATGGAGATGCCGGAGTGTGGATGACATAGGAATCCCATTCATCTTGTTGAATCTCTCCTCTCTCTCAACCGCCTCATCAGAGGATGTTAATTGCTGAACAGGAGGAGCTGGAGTAGGAGGTTGGACCCTAGGAGACTGTTGAAGAGCAGGAGAACGAACCTGTATCTGTGGAATAACAGGAGGAGATGGCGGAGGAGGCGGAACCAGTTGTATATTCTGCTCTGGTGGAAATCTCCTTTTGTAGTCCGCTAGCATAAACTGCAGATCTGTCAGACTTGTACATCATTTTCTGCTGGTGAGATTGCTGTCGTGGATGGTAATATTAACGTCCTTAACCATCATCTTCATTGTAGTGAATCAGCCACTTTTGTGGTCGGACACCCTATGATGACCCTCAACCACCACCATTCTATACTGACTTAAGTGTGTTATGTTACCTTAGCCTTAATGTAGGATGGGTTTGCATATGCCTGCTTTTCTTCTGCCTTTTAGTGGAATAGTCTTTCCAAGAATAGAAGGTATGGGATGTTGAGGTGCAGTCTTGTGGGTGGTGGTGCACACGTGCTCAATGTTGTATACTGAGGGATTAAGTGTATAATGTTATTTGGGTTAGGTGAATTATGACTTTGACCTATTGGCTTTGACGTGGTCTAATGTCATTCTGCCTTCTGACTTTACCTTGCTTCTGTGTGCACAGTGGTGCTTGTAAGTTGTGTGGATGAGAACTATAGGTGCTCCTTTGACATGGTCTCATGTCATCTTGCTTTTCTCATTCCATCTTGCTTTGGGCCTTTGTGTGCATGGCTTAACTAACTCTGAAGCCATTTTCTGTGCCTGCACGAAGCTGCAAAGTGGGGAGGGCATGGTCTGCTCTTTCCTCCTGTTTTTTCGCATTTAACGGACTAGAGAGAACTGGTTCTTATCAGAGGAATGTACATGGTTTGACTTGTAGTCATAGCAGGGGCCTGATCAACCCTTGCTCTGACCTTGAAGCAGGCTGGTACGGGCTCTCATGAGAACTAGGGGGCGTGGCTTGCTAGAAGCTTCGCTGTGTTTTGAATGTGTATTAAAAAGGGGAGTCTACACTGGCTTTGTGGAAGTTCATCCGTGGAGCAGACGTGTTGTCACGGAAAAGTGGTGTCACCTCTGAGCTTTCACCCGGTTCAAGCAATGGACTCCCCTTGAGCAAAGCGGGGTGAAATGATGGCGCATTAGTTGAGGAGTCTCTGCTACTAACTGTCTCTTGATTCTTTCCTTCCCTTCTTATTTCTGATTCTTATATCCATACATATATATTTCTCATATATATTTGCCTTGGTTGTATTTCAATCATACTATTGATATGTTAGAGTCTGTTATGTTAGGTGCATTTGGCTTACTGTGTGGTGCTATTTACAAATAAATACATCCCAGATATACCAATTCGTCTTTTCCTTGTAGCAGGAGGTGTGGACTCTTCTTGGCCAAGTATTCTGTTGTAGAAGGATGGGTGAATTCCCTTCTAGCAGGTAATTGTGTTATAGGAAGTTGGTCCTCTAATCTAATCCTGGCAAGTGATGTGCAAAGTCTGTGTATATATTGTTTTCTTGCCTTGCCTTTGGGGGAGTTTTGAAAGTTTGCCCACCTTAGGAAGTGCTGTGTATATGTTATATTCCATAAGTTTGGAACTGATATTCTCTCCCTGGGAAAGTGACGGTACATTCCTTGGTCCAAGGGAGATCTAAGGTTTGTCATTACACTCATCAGACTCCTCTTGATATTTAACATGAAGATCAGATGGACTCATGGCTGCTCCAAAAAGACTATCTTAATCAAATTCTTCATCTTCCTCATCCTCTTCCTCCAAACATTGTGAGGGCTTGCACCGGACTAGGTGAGATTACAGCTGGTGTTAACTGCAATTTTGGAACTTTTTGCTTTTCCTTACTCATCAACGGTGTCGTCGACGATCCCGTCGATGATTGTATTGCCACCGGAACAATTTTCATCGACGAAGGTTGCTGCTCTGTCGACGGAATCGTCGTTGTCAACGTGAAACTGCCAGCGACAGGTATCTTCGTGGACGGTAACGCCGATGACCCTTCCACCGTCGATGCTGCTTCCCTCGTCAACACCATCGTAAACGAGGTCTCCTTTGACGGGATCGTCGACGGGAGTGATGTCGTCAGCGGATGTATCGTCGACTGAAGTTGACCCATCGAAGAAGACTTAGATGATACGCTTCGTCGACGGTAAAGGTACGTTACCCATCGACGATGTCGTCGATGATGACATTGATGCTGCAGAATCCGTCACAGTATTGATTGAAGACACCATCGTTGTTACTAGAACCACCTCAGGTGATGATGTTCTCGTCGACTGTGGTGTCGTCGACGGGCTGCTTAACTGTGGAGCTGAGGTAGGTTTCTTGAAGGAATGCTTCAATTTCATAGGTGGTGTTCTAGGTTCTGAAACCGGTCTCTTGATTTTTAAAACTTTCCTTTCTTCATGAGAGGCTTTGGTGGTAGTTTCAGTCGTTTGTGAGAGGGTTCAATAGACTTTCGACGCTTTAAGTGGCTGCGACGATGAGCCCGCAGGGTCATCTAAAGGTCGTTTCTGAGGTGTTCTTGAGGAGGCTTTAGATGATGTATTACTCTCCTCATCAGATACCATATTATCTCTATTTTTCAGGCTCTGAAGCCACGAAAGAAGTCTTCCTGCTCAGTCTTTAAGAGTTTTAGTGGAAAAGGTACGACATACCTTGCACTCCTTGGGCTTGTGGTCAGGATATAAACAGTTTAGGCAGTCCTTATACTTATCGTCAATATGCAGCCTTTACTTCCTGCAGGTTCCACAGGTTCTGAATAAACCTTTTTTTAGGTGTCTCTGACATGGTGGACCTCAGTCTGAATCACCTTCAAATAACTCCAATGAGTTGATAGAAAGTTGAAATGGTGAAAAAACACTCCAATCCAGAAAAGAGAAGAAAACTGAGCAGAGCTCAGTGGAGACTCCCTTAGCACGACGTGCGGTAGGAAATCTGAGGGACTGGAGCCTCTCTCAGGAAGGTTCTACAGGGTGGTCTCTTCTGATTGGTTGAGTTTTGAGTTTGGTCCTTTTTCTTAAAGGACATAGATATGTACTAAAAGATTATTAGGCCTAGGCCTTATGTGGTTATGTCTATAGAGACTATATTTTTTTATTATAATACCGGGGACTCCCATCTCTACAACGGGGAATGATTCAAGCATGCGAATCTATGAAAGTTACAATACTGGAGTAATAGAAGCATTTAAAAGGTTAGGCAAAGTGGCAGCAAAACAGAAAGTATGATGTTAGAGAAGTAAGTGAACATTTGGCACATCACTTTGCAGTACATGCAGGTGTGATAACGTTTTAGATTTAAGTTGTGAAACGAAGGGCTAGTCCAGGACTTGTAAAAATAAGTGATTGCCCTCCTTAAATGTACATTTAAAACATAAGTTGTGTGGCTACAAGGGCGGATGAGAATGAAAAGTAATGCAAACACTGATGCCAGGCAGAGTGTACTAAGCACTGAGTGTATGTTTGGCAAGAAAGAATAAAACAAAAACAAAAAACAATAAGTATTTAGCATCCCAGTTTTACATTCAATAAATTGGATTGTTATGGGATTAATTCTTACACAATATGGATTTGGCAGATCTTTTCAAACCGTTTTGTAAATTGTGTTTAAAACAAAACAAACAATTCATGAATATCACACCAAGCTGTAACATACAGTTAAAGTCTTTATTAATAAATGCTTTAACCACTGAAGTGATAAGGATTTAAAAATAAAGCTGCATGCTTTAAAGTGCAATTACAAGGAGAAAGTCACTAGGTAAAATGCAACTCTTGAACTGTGTGCACACCTTTGACATCTGCTTTTCTGGGTCATAGAACATTTTGACCTCATTTACTGAAACAGGGGTGGATGGTTCGCTTAGGCACTTTCCCATACAACCGCAGAAATGTTTGCCATTCACTAATAGATGTACTTAATGAACAGAGAACAATGTAAAGCTGAACAATGCATAATGTCCATGTACTCTCAACGGAGAAAGGACAGAAAGTCATGCCAACAGTTAAAGTAAGGTAATATGCCTCCGAGCCTCTGGCATAGACACACCCAATGAGTTCAAAGTTCTCATTTGTGTAAAGAAACTTAATACTAGGAGGGCGTAAACTGCAATAATATGCAAAATGTCTATGACATCTAAGTCCCCAAAAAAAAAACATATTGGTATTTTCATGGACACATTTTCAAGTCTGTTTACACATTTTTCAAAATAAATTCTTTACATTTTTGCCTAACTGGCACTTTTGTGCAAATGATATTCATATTAAATAAAACGAACATATACGTTTATTATTTACATCTTTACCTGCAAACGTTTTTAAATTAGGACACCGAGCTGTACATTTAAAAAAAACTCCTTAGAAATAGATTCTGATGCATAAAGCAGGGTCTCTAATACAAGGAGAGACGTTCTCATGTTCCAACACAATGCTTTCAGGCTTTGACAGAAAAACTTTTTTCAAATGTGAAAAGCCACCTTTAAGTGGCTTGTCACCGTTTTCTCATGAATCTGGACCGGTATGAAAAACACTTGAAGAAACACTTTCAACAGAGTACATTGGTAAAAGTAATTCACCAAAAATCAAATTTGCGGCAACATTAGAACTACCGGTGAGAAAAGCCAAGTGAGTTAGAGCACCCGTAAAGTGTTCATAATTTTGGAGTTTTCCGGCACTAAACTGTAGAAAATGTATTTCTGAGTTAAGTGCTAAAATGAAGTTTGAACAGCACAGTCTGTGGTGTAGTGACATCAGCTACTGCAAGTTCCTGCCCGTCGGTGAGACCCAGTTCTGAAAGAAAAAGTGAAGCATGTTAGGTCTAACCTTCAAATTCAGGCCGGTCATATAAACCTTTCAACTGAAGTCAGTTGCAACATATTTGCTTTTTTAAGACATTCCTATCTTTGGTGGCCATCCCACGTAGAGAAACCAGACACACCATCCTTCCAGAAAGCCCGCAAAGCACTTTTCATGTTGTAGTTCGATCAATAGTGAGTGCAAATTGAACAAGTTGGTGGTAATGTTCTTTCTGGTGGATTTTCTATCCAAATGCAGATTCCTCACCTTAGAACAGCAGTCTCCCATGCGAGCTAGGTGGTGCTATGTAGCTACCGTTGGGTCTGTAACCCCCCTCCCCCCACCCCACAAGAAGTGATGCAGCTGAGCCACATATATAGGCACCAACCCTGCATGCGTATGTTAGTTTCTTATTTTTCCATTTCCGTACACTCTGACATGGAGTTCGAACAAATGTTAGTACCAGTGTGCTGAATACTAATGTTAATAATAAAAAAGTTGATGCCAATAACGATACATTCACGTACAAAAACGGAATTGCACCCTTATTGACAAATTCACCCGTTGTTAACTCCACTTCATCCCGACTCAGAAATACGTAGTTAAACAGGCCCTGAGATCAATGCCTGAATCACTGATTGACAGATCACAGGTGGGGATCCAGGTAGCCAGCAGACAAATGTGCGAGCAGAAAATCCCAGGTCAATCCAACAGATAGGCTCAGCGGCACCGCAATGGTCCACGGAGATTGTCCCCAATGAAGTACACATGACCAGAGGGGTGTGCACATTCCCAAAACACCATAAAGTTAGTCACATTAAGTTAGGAACACTTAGCCACATGAAGTCAGGAACACTTAACCAATCAGGACACAGCACACGCAGTGATCACCCGCTCCCCATGCCAGACATCTGGATATTTTATCTACTGGCCGAGACCCACCTGGATTTCTCATCTAAAACAATTTATGGCTCCAAAGATAACGGCCCGTACCCTCCCCAAAAAAGAACTGGAAGAACCATTTTATTGCATTCAATGGACTGTATAAAAACCTATGTTGGACAGATTGTACACAGTACTTTGTAGACAGTCCTCATACCCTATGCTTGTAACTGTTCTCCTGGCCACACTGTTTAACTGATGAAACTGTTCCTATTTTGCCAAATGCCTCGTCTCTTGTTTTTTAAAGGCATTTCGTGTTCGAACAACACTAACTCAGAACCATTTTAGAAGTTAAAGAGAGGCCAGTCTGCAAAAATGAGGATGTGAGGGTGCAGACAGGAATTTGCAGATAGAGTATCCACCAGAAAAACTGTTGCCAAAGGTAAGTAGCTTGAGATGAACACCGCTAACCATTTATTACTCACGTTAGGTAAGACACCAAAACAGAACCTCTCCTGGTGGAGGGTCTGTGAAGTGGACTCAGACCAAAAAGTCCTGCAGGACCAAGCAAACAAAGTGCCTCTCTGGCCGGACCTGGCTGTTGATGCTTGCACAAACGCCCATGTCTCAGACTGGCAGATCAGGACATGCACACTACAAACCAACGCATTAGTAGCAGCCTTATACCTGCTAGAATCAGCTCTGACCTTCTGGGTGCTTCTTCTTGGCCCGTGCAAAGCAGATCTTGATGCAGAGAACTATTTACCTAGACAGGATCCTCTTGTGCACAACCGTCTTTTTTCTCCTCAGAGAACCCCCAAAAAAACATATTGGTCACACAGTGTTCCTTGGTACTATCAAGGTAAAAACTCAAAGCCCTTTTGAGGTCCAACCAACATAGCCTCTTTTCCTCTTTTGATGGGAGGCGGAGCAAAGAACCATGGTAGTGATGGATATTTAATTTGATTGAAAATAAGGATGGTGATAACGTTGCTTGTTAGTAGGGAGAAATGTCTCACAAGTAGTTGGCCCAGGCTGCAAAAATGTCTGAGGGGACAACTTGTTTTGGTCTTAACTGATGGTAGCTAGTGTTAAGGAAACTAGCTTCTTGTAAGTTCATGTAAAAGACATTTATGTAGTGAAGGGGACTGGGGTGTCCATGATCTGAAATAGAGCCAAAAAGATGGTGCAGTTTCTGCTGGTCTGTACATGCTGGTAAAGGCAATGGGTCCGAGTCGGGTGTATGACGACTGGTTGCACTTTTGTAATCTCGTAACATGACCTCTGTCGAAATCGAGCTGAAGCCAGTTCAGTGCCTGACAGTCGGTACTGGTATCAGTACTGGATCCTCTTCCTGCACCAGTGGCATAGACAATGCAGATGTGGAAGAGACCAGAGCAGGTCCTGGAGAGGATGTGGAAGCTTGTACTGCTGCCAGAATAGGGCCAGAGGTGGGTCTCAATGGGTCAGATGACACAGAGGACTGCATCTGCTAGGAACATTCCTACTTGGTGCCCCTGCAGTTTCTTTGTGCCTGAAGGCACGCAAGAGGTAACTGAAAGCATGGCCTCCTTGAAGATTTAAATCTCATGCGGCATCATCGATGGCTAGGAAACTCGAGGTGACAGATCAGCTGAGGGATCTGCTCCGTGACCAGAGATCTCAAAGGTGAGCGGCTCACATCATGACGCCCTCAAGTCTTCTCTTTGGATTCAGAATGGCAGAATATGGTTGAATATCACTTTGATTTTTTATGTTTGTGCTTGGACTTCGATTTTGACTTATCAGCGAACTTTGAGCGCAAAGATGATCTCTCACGAGAACGCCTTGGGAGGGGGACCGAGCCTGTGACGTGGAGTGGAGTGGAGACTTTTGCGAAGGCAGAGACGGCGGTGCTTATGTGGAGCTCGCACTGTCACTTCTAGGGCAGTACAGACCAATGTGGAGCAGCTCAGTGCCACCCACGGGCGTGCGTGAGAGTCTGTACTTTGAAATATCGGTCTCACAAAATATGTACAATTTCTCCAGCGGATGTTAAGTTGCCGCTTGCACATTCTGCAACAAGGTGATGAACCGCTAATGATTTCCAACACCCGAACATCTTATGCAGTGGGTGAAATTTACCAGTCATAAAACATAAGCTGTACCATTTGCTACCCGCACTTACCGTATGCGATATTCTATTGCGACAAGTCTCAATCAACCATCCATTCAGAGGCTGTCATCACAACTCAGGGTGCCTTTCTTTCACATAATTTTTCACAGTGAACAGTGCTGTATATGTTTAGGCTAACGTTTTGTGTGTAGCACTAACATGGAGCCTTCCTGTATTTTCCGAGCACTCTGAAGCACCACAGTCATGAAAAATGCTAAAGCGAATCAGGACTTAGGCAGTGTCGGTGAACTTAGCAAACAGATTAAGCAGAGAGACAATACTCTACTCCTGGTGCTCTACACTTCTGTAGTTGCAAACAAAGCGAATAACTGCCAGGTTTGATGTGCAGGTAAGCTACAATGAAGAAACGACACACTCGTGATGAGGACAAGCTTCTGGTCACGTTCAATGGAGTATAGAGTTCTGAACTGGTATGTAGGCGCATTTGTGTTGATGGCAATCATTTGGAACTGTATGTCTCTTAGGCCGGCTTTTGGCTAAATATGAGCTATCGGCAAAATCTAGACAATCGACCTTTGCCCCATTAACTCCCTGTCCTACAGTTATCAATTTGAGCCAAAAGAAGATTTCAGGTAACCCCTTAATTGAATAAATGACAAGTAAATAAATGAGAACCCTACCTTTAACTAGTATCTCTGTCCGACTAAGAGGATCTAGTATTGGTACAGCCGCAGTTTTAAGTGTGAGTGACTGAAAGCACATGCATTGAGTGGAACAGGGGACACTCTCCCGAGCAGCCAGAGTAAACAAACATGTTGGGTATATATACGGTGAAATTGACATTTAAGGTACTGGCTTACATTTTAATGTGCACTGGAAGAGAGCTACGGACATGGGGAGGTTATTTTTATTTTTTAAACTGTTTCCATGCAGTTTCTCCTATTTCCTATTTGATTTTTCGCACACAAATGCCCTCTTGGGTGAGCAGTATTCAGTCACTCATTCACATACTCCTATCAAATTTTCTGGGTTCAGGGAGGTCATTATAAAGAAGAGGCTTTTAGCAAACAGATTTTTAGTTGCCTTGCAATTTGTCATCAACCTGCTGATTGCTTGTGGCTAGAGTGTGGCAGCTTAGTGGACTAAAACATGTCCACTCAGCCTTCCGTCCTGAAATTGAGAAAACAAGTAGCTAATGAAACTTTGTTGTCTTTCAATAGCTACATGAGACACCAGTAGGGAACACATACACTCTCTTCAAATGCTCCTGACATTTTCTCCAGTACACAGCACGTGCGGTATATTGAAGGAAGCATGCATAAAGCTGAGTTATGCAAATAATCCCTGTTCACATGTTAGACTATCCCTGTGGAAGAGCTCCCAGGTTATCAAATCACTGCAGCACATCAGAAGTTGTCTAGTACGGTTCTAATGCAACCAAAGAAAGCCAGGTCCATAGTGTCTAGGTCCGTAAGCTAACCTCTAAGAACCCGGCCATCGTGGCGCAGGTAGTAAATGGGGCAGCTCACTTTTAGATTCTACAAGAAGGGGTGGGCCATCATTGCTTATGTTAGTGTTTTAAAGTATGAAATTGTTCAGCACATATTTGGCACTGGCAGTTAAGGGTTTATAACAGAGAGAGCCTACACCCTCTGTATTACTGGATGAGGACCAATGGACTAATGTAGACCTGGTGTAGGCCAACAAGCTAAAACGTTGGATGGTGATACCAAGATGGTCTACCAGACACCCATATAAATAAACAGATAATCCAGAGCCACTCAAACCTCCCTTCAGCACCCCATGCTATTTCACAATTGTAAGTGCACTCTCTCATGGCAGCATCAGGAATTAAGATAGAGTTCAACTCCCCACATCTGGAACTACTCTTAACTCATAAGAAATGTTCTTTCAATATATTTTATTAGATCCTAAAGTTGATAAAATATGAATATGTATTTGCAGTATGTATGGTTCGCCTAGATGGATTTGGAAAGCACAATCCAGTGAACACCATTCAATTAATGCTTCTTCAGCTTATTTCTAGAAATACCATTACAATCCCATGGGGTGACCCAGTGAACCTCACGACCTGGGTAGCATTTAGTACAGTAAACAAAATAGTCCTGCTCTGAATTATTTGGAAGGGCTCCCATAACAAACTTAGCAAAGCTATTTTCCTTGAGGTGAGTGGAATAAATGCATTCACTCTTTACTTTTTGCCAAATTTTTGTTCATCTTTGATTTACTTTTTTATGCTTTATTTATATTCTGAATTTTGTATTGGCGAGCTGGCTTGCTGTCTACTTATCCCCATAGGATTCACTCAATTAAGGTTTTTCATGCAACTCTAGGCGAGTGGTTGCATGCGAAAGGCACTTATTTTAGAAAACACACACTTTTTTACTCATTCCCTGCTATCGCCGAAGGGTTTTGGCCCTCCCTCACGTTCTGATTAAGACCCACCCAGATGATTTTAAGTAACTGAGTCTCGGGTCGAAACGGAGATGCTCACAAAATTGCCTGTACTAAGGCCTGATCCTATTTGGACATTTAAGATAACCCTCTAGTTGACCTGTTTAATAGGGATTTTGGATTCTGTTATACCAGACAGGCAACACGCATGCGGCTGAAGCCCTGTGAACTTCAACTTTTATTGTATTTTATGTATCCAGACACCTCAGTTTCACTTGTCACTCTGCATGAGCACTTTTGTTGTATTTTGCACATTTGGAGCAACCTTCAGTACAGTATACATAGACAGTTTCATGTACTTGCGCCATAATACATTCCTTTGAAGTCATTTTTTCTCTGTTTGTGTTTTTCATTTTACTTTAAGTGATGTTTTCTTCCATTAAATATTTTCTGTTTGAATTTGCTAGTTACGCAAAGGACCATTTTGTTTACTATTTATAGAAGTAGACCTGATATTATATAGTTTAAAAAGTAGCAGTGGGGAGTAAAGATTAGATAGTTAAAATTACTAGGAAGATAATCAACCAGGAAAATAAAGACACCTTTAGCATGCAGGTGTAGTTGATCAGCAATATCGTTTGCAGAGTTGCATGCCTGTTTGAACATTCTATGACATCAGACCTAGAATAGTAGTAGATAGCTCGCTATTGCACATAATTTTATAAGCTCGGTACTAGGCCACTTTTTTTTAAAACTTTTTTTTTTTTTTATTTACGCACGCTTCTCTCAATTACGGATTCTCAAAACTATTGATGCTATTAGTTACAAATAACTATTTTAGGTTTCTGCAGTACTTGACAGTTAATAGAGATTATTATGCAGGTTACCAGGCAAGACAGTCTGTCTATTATTTGGCTCCACCCTACCATTCCTTCCAGTAATAGGAGAAGCTCTCTAATGGATATCTAATGGCATCCTTCCAGATTTCTTACTATGACGTGATAGGAACAGCACCACTCTAACCTTGCCTCCGTCTCAGTTTTCAGCATGTGCCACTTGCTCCAATTTGTGTAGCAAAATGTAATGCTGCAAACCACTCCGATTATAGACAATATCTCCCTTATTGTTCACTCGCATGGGAATGCTTCAATGGTTTGCAAACGTTGGTTCACCACTGGAAGATTTTCGTGACAGTGTGTCACTGTAGCTTCACTCACTGGAGTATTCTCTTGTTTGATTTAGAGCGTCTGCTTTTTTGTTGTTTATCAATTATAGACATTGTGCTGGCAAGTTTACTTCATGTTTAAAGATGAACATGCTACTTACCTTCAGTAACTTTCTTCTGCAGGTGGCTGCTTACCTCGACTGTTTTAGGTATTTTGTACTTGTTATACCTTGATACAACCTAATAAATACATTTTCTAAAAAAGTGCTTTCTCGTACAGACTATAGAGATTCTTCACCTTTTGAACATTCCCCCGACATTAGACTGGATCAGGAAACAATTGGTTGTGATCAGTGTGCACCTTCTTAGACTTGGGATCTTATTGATATTAGAGTCCAATCACAGAACAGGGAAGATGAGAGGGTCGATGATGAATATGTGGCTAGATAGAGTCTCTACCACATAGAGGTTTACCCAAGGTAAGTAACTTGTACTTTTGATAGAGATACTCTAGCTGCAGATTCCTCATCTTTTAAATAGCTACCAAAGCAGTACCTAGTTGGAGGAGGGTCTTTGACTGGACTCACACCAAAAAGTACTGCAGAACAGAGATGCAAAATGCCTCTCTTGGAGTATCTGGCTGTCCAAGCAATACTGCTTCGTAAATGTACGGAGACACGCACACGTAGGTGCCTAGCAGATGTCAATGGCGGGGACTATGCATGCCAATGAAGTGGTAGCAGCGTTTGGCCTTGGTAGGATGAGCACCTAGTCCTTCTAGAGGCTTCTTTTTGGCTAATGAGTAGCAAATCTTAAAGCAGAGCATAATCCAACCGGAGATGGTTCTCTTTTGCACAGGGTTGCCTTTTTTCACTCCAGTGAACCCCACAAAGAGATGATTGATTATACTGGAGAACATCATGTGGACAATGTTGAAATTAAGTGCTCTTTTGGAGTCCAAATGGTAGAGTCTCTGCTTCTCCTTGAAGTGGTGAGGCAGAGCATAGAACACTGGCAAGTTGATTTTCTGACAAACGTGGAACAGTGTCACAGCTTTAGGAAGAAAGAAAGATGCACATGTTTAAAGAATAAGCTTGTTTGGGAAGGTAGTGGTGTATGGCTAGTTGACACAGAGACAGAATTTTACTCACAAGCCGCAGGAATGTTGCGGTGACTAGGAACACGGTCTTAAGTGTGAGAAGCTGCAAAGGACAGCTGTGGAGCGGCTTGAAGGCAGTGACGACCGAACTAAGGTCTCACTGTGGCATGACAGAGGGGCTATGGACAAAAATAATAAAACATCAGATAACTTTGCATGAAGCATGTTGGTGTTTGGTTCGCACCTAGCCAGACATCTGTCCCAACAACAGGAGTATACAGTTTCTGTTGAGGGATGTTTCGCTGCCAAGAGGATATCAATCACCTACAGAGGCAGGTCGAGTTGTTCAGGTGTCACTGCTTAAACTCCATGCTTGAAGGTGGAGGTAGGAAAGGTTAACTTAGGCCCCGTCAATCCTTATCTTCTTGAGAACTTGGGCAGGAGTGATATCAGTAGGAAGTCATATAAGATTCCCAAATTCCACTTGAGGCAGAACGTGCCTCAGAGTGAGAAACGCCTCGAGAACTCTGATGTGCAGAAGTACTGACATTGTGTTTTTAGTGGTGGTGAATAGATCAAACCAAGGTTCTTCTCACTCACCGAAAAGACCTTGCTCCCACCCCAGGTAACTGTCACTTGTGATCCGCTAGGCATCAACAACTGAGCTCATCCACCCTTGCATTCACAGATTCTGCCAGGTGGTTCGTTAGCAAAAAATTATTTGGTGGTCCAGTCTTTTCCAGAGGGGTAGGGCTGGGAATATTGACACCGTCATTGTTACTGGCAGCAGCAGGGGGAACACGCTGATATCACCGCCGTGAGGGCAACGGGCAGCATTGCCTACACCTCCCAGACGCCCCAGCCCGACGCCCGCTGTGACGCAGTAGAGCGCGCCTGGAGGCGCTTAAACACTCTGCAGCCTCCCGCAGCGCGGGACATTGTTACTGGCAGCAGCAGAGGGAACACGCTGATATCGCCGCCGTGAGGGCAGCATTACATACACCTCCCAGACGCCCCAGCCCGACGCCCGCTGTGACGCGGTAGAGCACGCCTGGAGGCGCTTAAACACTCTGCAGCCTCCCGCAGTGCGGGACGCGCCTGGGCTGTGCCCGGGCGCAGCCCGGGCCAGTCATCGCCAGGAGGAGACAGGGCAGGGCCCCCCTCTAACAATTGGCACCACATCTGGAACCGAAATACGCCTATATCAAGGGAAGGTACTGTACATAAATAGAACTGTGTACACCTCGAACTACGAGGGAACAGCTTACCATCCATGGTTCTCTTCCATTATTTGGAACTTGTAATTTTTACTCAGACATTTTCTTTGCCACTCCCATTGCTGCTACTTTTTGGACTATTTCTGTATGTTTGATATAGTGGGATTTTAAACATTTTAGTGATATCATAGTACTGTATCTCTTTCTAGCACGTGTCACTTTACGTTAGGTCTACTTATTCTGCATTTGCTCCTTACAATTAATAGGTTGCCTAATGTTTAATACCCCAAGTTCACGCCCAATGAGTACAAAGTGGTAGACTATTCTATTTGTATTGTGTAATACGTGTCGTTTTAGGCATTTGCACAGTTTTCCCCGTAGTAAGATTATGGCAAGGAGGAAAACTGTGAAGCCCCCTATCGATCGATCATGTACTGCGATCAATTTGTTTTTGGTTAAAGCAGTTAACGTCCTTTCAGAAGAAATTAATCAAACCCAGAGACTTCTTTCTATGGGTTCAAGCCTTATGGGGGCTGACCAGGGAAATGAGGCCAGTGTTCTCCCCAGCCCCCCTGGTGAGATTGAGATTAATACATCGACTAATAACTCACTGGTCATTAGGGAGTCGGTCCCGGACACCATTGTACGGGAGGAAATAGTGGGGATTGTACTCTAATATCACTGACCCCTAATTTGATTCCCCCTGAGAGCCCCCTACCATTGGAAAAAACTAGGGGATGTAGAAAGAACATTTTAGAAAGGGGGAACTCCAATCCTAACCCCAAGCCAAAAAAGGCAATTAAGAGTACTCGTGTTGCGAAACCAGGTTTGCTAGTCGATCAGCCGAATAGAACAGATCTTATAACCCAACATTTAACATTGGCTACTATATCTGATAAAATTATAGAGCTACTAAGGCCATTATATGATAAATTAGATACTTTGGCCAGAGAAATCCATAAATTTATTGGAGCGCTGGATAAAGTTAACGATAAACTTATAAAGGAGTCAAGTAGAACCCAACAGAAAGATGTTACTATAGGCCCAACTAATTTGATTACTGTTCAGGATAGGGAAGCTATTGATAATTCGAAGGAGCGGTCTATTGCCTTAGAAGTGAAGAATAGGGGAAATGAAAGAATTTTAGTATCAGGTAATTCAGTTAATAACTATGGATTTAAACCACCTCAGAAGGATAGAACAGTGACTAAGCCGGATAAACTTATTATACCCAATTCTGCCAAACTAGATGGTCTAAGAGTGTCAGTCCATGAGGACAGGAAGATGACCTCGGTTACAAACCTGCCTCCTGAATGCAGTGCATACGTCGCAATTCTGGCCAACGTACCTAAATTCGAATTTGGTCAGGTAGAAGATCACGAGTCCCTCATAAATAAAGTAGTGTTTTGGTTAGCCAATAATTGTAATTACCCAATGGAAGGGATAAACCAGATCCTGACAACACGTAGAGTAGGTTGGATCGGACCTTCAAAAAAATGTTTTGTCAGTGATTGCATAATTATTAATTTTAGGTCCCCGAGGTGGGCGTTTAATAAACTCAAAAACGCGCCATTACCCTCATCTCGGGAATTTAACACTACTCTTCTCCCCTTAGGATACTTTTATAGACATTTAATGGGAACACTCGAAAACGGAAATGCAGGTCGACCTAGAAATGGACCTCCTTCAATCCCTTTTTTGTACCCCCTCCCGTATCCAATTTTGCTGTCCCAGTAACTAATATGAGGTGTTAGGTAATTTGGACAGCAATGATTGACGTGAGGGACCGTTATGGATTAGTCAGGTAATAAGGGAAAGACGTGTAACCAAAAGTCCCAAAACAGGGAATTTAAATATTAAGAATACAACTAGAAAGGCCCATCTATGCATGTTGGAGCAGGGTGGGATTTTAACTAAAAATGCAATATGTCCATCCATTGTCTCTAGTGAACTAGAATGTATCTTACCAGAAGCAATTATCACTAGAAAAGAGGTGGGACACGGAGAACCACTTCAGCAACTTGATGTAACGAATACGGTCATAGGGTATCACTATTTGGAATATTGCTGGTTTTAATAGCAAAAAAGGTACTCCATCATGGTTAGATTTCATATCGGCTCAACACGATATTATTTGTCTACAGGAGACGTGGTGCACTGATCCAATTTATGTAGAGGGCTTTACCTCCCATTGGCTTCCGTCTCAGGCTTCGCCCGCCGGTAGAGCCAATTCGGATCTCCATCAGTTTAAAGAAATGTAAAATTAAAAGTTGTACTAATGTGGGTATTTATGCTCAGATTATGTGGCTGGTTTCCCCTGTAGGTAAAGATGTCATTCTGATTAATGTTTACAACAATGTGTTCAGCTCCTCACGTGGCTTAATTATTAACGATCTGGAAAGAGAACTTGAGAAGCTGACCAGTACTATCAGGAGGTCAATTGTTATCCTTTGGGTGGGTGATTTTAACGTTCAAATATGTCCATTATCTTTAACCAAAGTTTGTGGCCCTAGGAGGGGGGAATCTGAATCTGATGATGATTGCCATATGCATTTCCCCCACTGCGAATATGGTACGGCTCTAAATGGTGCTATGGCTAAATGGGACTTAGAACTGTTACATTGTGCTACTGACAAACACAATATGAAATGCCCCACATTCACAGGTAGGAATGCAATGTCTAATATTGATCACATCATCATTTCCTGTAATAGTGCACATTTATTTTCCCTACCCTGGATAATGGATCAACCTACTAGCGATCATAACAGCATTTCTGTGTATTTACTATGTTGGGGACCAAAACATATTTTCAGCGCACCCCAAAGCTCATGCATTGTCCCTACTAGACCTAATGGTGTCCGGATAAAATGGTCTGGTGTGGACCCACCTAAAATCTTGCACGATGTTGTCACCCAATGTCAGAATGAAATTGAAGTTTGTCTAGGGGATGAGGTCAATCCTGCATTGATGCTAGAGAATTTCACCAAGATAAACAACATTGTGGAGAATCTTTTGATGAAACCAGTCTGCAAAAATAAAAAACCTAAGGCGGGCTGGTTCGATACCAGATGCACGAAGGCCCTGAGTAATCTCAAACAAGCTTTGAGATGTAACCCTAGAAATTCGGATATAATCAAGGCCTTGTGTGCAGAATATGCTAGAGCCCTAAAAATTAGAAAAACGGAACTCCAAGAAATAGCCTGGTAAGATTTAAGCCTGGCAGCCGACACAAAAAATAGCAAATTGTTCTGGGATACTGTAAATAGCACCTTCTTGAAGGATGACCATATTCCTGAAATTAACTCCTATATCAACTGTAACGCTTGGGTAACCCATTTTTCTAATATTTTTAACCCTATTAATACAGTTGTATTACCCATCCAATCCAACCAGTACTCCTATGAATGACGAATTATTCCCTTATCAATTAGCATAAAAGAAGTTACCGATGGTATAATTAGCAGTAAGGGGGGTAAGGCACCAGGACCCGACGGGGTCCCCATAGATTTTTATAAGAATGAAATTGTTCTATGGTCCCCTTTTTTAACAAGAGTTTTTAATGCCGCCGTTGAGACCCAACTCCCTTTGTCATGGGGCGAATCCATAATAGTACCCATACATAAGAAAGGAGTCAAAACCGATGTTTGTAATTACCGCCCAATATCTCTACTTGACTCGTCTATTAAGATCATGAGTAGGGTCATGTTATCGAGACTAGAAGCTTTGGTTCAAGAGAAGGTAATTCTTACTCCAGTACAATATGGATTTAGAAAGGGAGTTGGCACACTAGAGTAGTGTGTCAATTTGGACCTCTTGATTGGAAAGTATACCCTAGCTAGGGAAGGAAATTTATATGTATGTTTTGCTGACCTTAGCAGCGCCTTTGATTTGGTAGACCATTCAATTTTATGGCCATTATTGCTAGATATGGGTGCCCCTAAGGAGATAATCTATTTCCTAGCAAGATTATATGGAAATCTGTCAAGCAAGGTGCGGTATGGTCTCTTAGGCGAATATACTCCCTCTTTTAAAGTTAAAAGAGGCATCCGACAGGGCTGCGTTCTGGCCCCATTGCTTTTTTCTTTGTTTATTAACGAAGTAGACGCAGCCCTGAAATTGTTTGAGTCGGATGCCCCAAGGGTTGATGGTATGCCCGTCCCAATCCTTTTATATGCGGACGGCGCGGTTTTACTCTCCCGTACTCCCATTGGTACAACGTCTTATGGATAATTTTACTGCTTTTATTGCTAAAAGGAAACTTTTAATTAACAAATCGAAAACTTTTGTAATGGCCTGTGGCAGGAACCCTATAACATCTAGCACTTATCACATCGAAGGCTCCAAGGTTCAGACAGTTAAAACATTCAGTTATTTAGGCATCACGTTCGCAGGAAATAGGTCATGGGTCCAGGAACAGGATAATGCCTGTCCTAAGATGTTGAGAAACATTAATGGTATTTTTAGATTTGCTGTCAAACTAGGCAATCGATGCATCAGAGACATGTTGACAATTTACGAGATACGATGTGTCACAGCAGCACTTTATGGGGCAGGTGTTTGCGGCCACTGCCAAGGTAATAAATTACAACAAATTGAAAATTCATTTTTAAAACGTCTACTGTGTGCCCCTTTATCTGCCTCGACTGAACTGATCCATAGGGAGGTGGGCATTAAATATATTTCAGACTTGGTTCCAATACACCCTCTCCTATTATGGAAATCTATATGGTCAAAAGAGGAGACATTGTTCACGCAATCTATAATACGGGACTGCCTTAATTTGGAAAACTGTTTAAAAATACCCTGGCTTAATTATAATATCCATTGGTTTAAGTTTTTATTCAACTGTGATATCCGATTGGACCCAGAGTGTACAGTTTCTGTTGCTAGAACAGAGATAAAAACAGTTATGCTGGCTAACAAAATAGAGGCTAGATCCCATGCTATCAAGACTCAACCAACTCTTGTTTTTTTACTGCTAATGGATCTTAAAGAGGGTTTTCAAAGTTATTTGTCAGTTGTGACTAGAGCATCACACCGTTTCGTGTTGACACGTTTAAGACTGGGTACTATACATAATCTCGTCAACTTCCCAGTCACGAAACAGAGTTCTACCCACCCATGCCCATGTGACGGAGTCTCCCACCAAAGCTGTTGCCACATGCTACTTTTTTCTACTTTTTATACTCATCTTAGAAAATTTTATCTAAAACCTTTCTTTTTATATTATAACACCAGATCTATTAAAAATGCCATGGAGTTGCTTTTTAGACTGGATGATCCACAATTGTGTTTCTATTTAGCCACATTTCTTATGAAAGCTATTAGTACTAGGAAATCTTTGATCATTGATAATTGACTGTATGCTTCTTTTCGGTATACTATGCATTTGCACTTTGAATCAGGACTGTTCATGTCCAAGTAAAATATTAGGGGCTCTTTGTGACTTATGCATTTGCACTTTTGTACTTGACTCATCATGTTTATGAACTTTGATACTTTTATATTTTCAATCCCACTGTTTTTACATTTCATTTTGTTTTAATCAGATTGTTTTATGAATGTATTGCTTATATGGTTGATCTATTTGACCGAATAAAAGCTTTTCAAATTGAATTGACACCATCAGTGACCCCACCCGCCCTGTCTTTGCATTACCGCATGGCAGTGGTGCAGTGTGTGAGGACGTAAACGAGCCTTCACTTGATGAATGGGAAAGCCTTTCAATGACAAGCAGATGGTCCACAACGCCATAGGTTGAGATGGAGCAAGGACTCCACCGGAGACCAGAGGCTTCTGATCACTACTTTTCCCAGATGGCTGCCTTACAAGGTAGAAGAGGCCTGCCCAGCTGGAGGACTTCTGTCAATATTTCTCGTTACCTCCAAGGTGGGGAGCTGGAGGTCAAGGACTTAGGTCGCTCTAAGCATTTCCATGGCATAGAAAACAGATTATTCTGTGTCTGGGCCAGGGTGGTGAGAAGAGACCTGCTTCACGAGAGGTATCATAGCCATTGGCCTCCTGCAAACTGTCATACTATTTATCCCCATGATAGGGCAGAAGAGTCAGAGCATGGCATCATAGAACTCTTCGATCTGTTTTGAAGGGCAGACAGCCACAGAAACTCAGATTTTGGTATGTGGATGGTACAGATGATTTCTCTCATTAAAGGGTACATAATACTGTGATTGGAGTGCTCTCTCCGACCCTCGATCTGAAGATATTTATAATGTGTGTGTGTGTGAGATATTAAGTTTTCTTTACTATGTGGACCGGCTGTTTCACAATGAGGCTTTCATATAGCTTATATAATTCATTACGAGATGGGGAGTCTGGGTGGATTTCTATCTTCTGGGGGTCGGGAAATATTCACATGACATTGATCGGTTTGTTACAACGGAGTACAATTATAGTTCGTATTTCTGCATAGGTAATAAATATGGAACTTGATGAATCTTCTCTGTACTAAACACAGGTAATTAAATGATTTGAAGATCTAATGTGGACGACTTTCTATGTTACATCATATGGATGGAATATCAAGCAACAGTCATTATAAATACATCACTATACACGATTTAGAGGTGAGAATGTTTCTCCTAAGAAAATGCAGACGTACTGGTGAGAACTCTGCGGGTAGTTTGAATTGTAACTCAACGTAGCTCTCTTATGTATAGCCTGTCTTTGAAGGCCCTTTTTTTTATATATTGTGTGTACTGTGCATGTTTACAAATGTTTTGTTCACTAATGTTTTTATGTTTGTCCTGTCCTTATGTTTTTGTGTTGAGAATTATATTTATCCGAGGTCGATATCTGAAGATGTGTAATTTTAGCTTATTTATGTGCCAGCCTATGCAATAGGGCAGTGTTTCCCAAACTGTGGTCCGGGGACCCCAGGGGTCCTTGACACTTTCCCCAGGGGGTCCGCAGGCAGCAGTTTAAAAAGCACTGCACTTGTATAATTAGCAGTTTTCCAGCAACAATAAAAGTGTCAAGATAACACCAGTGATTAATGTACCTGCTGGAGGGAGATGAGTTTTGTCCTGTGGCAGCTTTGAGTTATCTAATGTAGCACAGAGGGTTAATATGCCTATTGCAAAGAATGTGTACCATGCATTTTAAATACAGTATTTTATGTGCATAGGTGAGTGGGTTATTGCTTTTGTCACAAAGATTATTTTGTTACTGTGCAGTACATAAGTGACAACCATAATCTAGCACAGTGACCTATAAACTGTCATCAAAGAGCTGCTTGCAAACTGCATGGTACAAGTTAGTAATTTATGTTTTTACCCTGTCTTTCATTATCCCGATGCTGCTAAAAAGGTTTACCAGGGTGGAAATACATTTTTATTGTTAAAGTCAATGCTAACCACTGTTTAATGTTCTGAATCCCAGGTTTTTTTTGCTTCTCCAGACCAAGCACTCTTTAAAAATGCCTACCAGTATAAATGACATGTGAATCCTCACCTTGTAGTCCCCTTTGCCTTATGTAACATTTTCTATACACTGAGTTACACTTATGATTAATTGTCTCTATATGTGTGTGATGTAAAGTGATAAACGTGTTGTAGACTGCACCATTGTTTCCTAAATTTCTTTGGGGGTAGAGCCTCCCAAAGCCCCCTTTGTAGTGGTCAGGCACACTCAATGCACTTGGTGTGCACCGTATGGGGACTGGTCTGAAAACATTTGCCAGGGCTGCTTTGGGATCCCAGTTTGGCCCTGGCAGGAGTAGGAGCCTCGTACTGCGAAATAAAACCAACCATTTAAAAGTTAGTCACAGAGATGCAACACCAACCTTCCCATTAAAATTGTAGTTTTTTGCAAATTTTTTCAATATAAAATACTAAGGGGGAAATTTACAAAAGAAGTGGTGGAGCGTGTCGATAGCCTCTGTGGCATAACGACACATGCCACCACTTCAGAAACGCTGCGCTGCACCATATTTACAAGAATATAGTGCAGCCCTACATTTCGCCCTGTGCTGGTGCTATACTTAGCCGTGTAGCGCCAATGCAGGCACCATTGCAACACAGTGCAAGGGTGTCTGCGAGAGGGGGAAGATTGTTTATGTAAAGGAAGGTCCCCCCTTCCTGCACATAAACAATCTTGAAATTAGGTTTTGTCACTTGTATGTGTGCTGCTTAATGCAGCACACATGGAAGTTACAAAATGCCATTTTTTTTAATGATTGTTTATGTGCAGGAAGGGTCACCTTCCTGAACATAAATAATGCGAGGCGTTTTGTTTTTTCCATGTGTGCTGAACAAGGCAGCACACATGGAAAAAGCAAACATGAGGAGAGATAAAGCATTCCTCCTCGTTTCGCCAAGTTAAGATCTGGTTTTCCATGGTGTTAATTTTGTCGCTGCCTTCTATTTACGCTGCCCCTGTGAATAGGGGGCAGCATCAAAATCAATGGGTTTTGCGGTGGAACACACACTGCAAAACCCACAACCCACCCCTTTCACGCTAAGCATTGCGCGAAAGGGGGCCTTATTTACAAGGCAGCGTTAAGCCATGTTAAGTGGCTTACAGCTGCCTTGTAAGAATGTTGCAAAAAGTGATGTTTCCATGGTGGTAGGAGTTTGTAAATATGCTCCTAAAGTCCTTTGTAATTTGAGTATTTGTTTTGTGTGCACACGTGTTTATTTTTTTCGAATTACTGTTTCAACGTTTGAAATTTAAATCATGCAAATTGCTTGGGGGTCCCCGACTTCCAGTGGTGACTCAGTGGGGTCCTCAGGAGTCAAAAGTTTGGGAACCACTGCAATAGGGGGTATTTCCAGGACAAGACCCTTGTTAATGGAACTCATGTTTTAGATGTCATTAATTATTTACATATTGATATGTGTATCAGTCATTTGTAATGTGTATGTATTTTGTAGGTCTTTATAATAATTTGTGGAGTGTTGCGTTTTATGTTATTTTTTATGTGATTTATTTCAGCCCTGATGAAGTTCCAGGTGTATATGGAACGAAATGCGTTGGCTGGGTTTTAACCCTTTCTATATCGAATAAAAATAATAAAGGAGATACTTTGTAATTCATACTGGAATTGGACTTTTTTCTGGTGCACCTCCTATTATTTTGTAAGCCACAGAAACTCTAGTTGTGCTGGAATCAGTTGTGAGATTGGCTACAAAATCGACTGACTATGGAAGAGAGATTGAGAGGGGTGGGGCCACCATTGCACCTTCTCAGGTGAATGTGAGAGGTGGGAGGGGGCAGAGTCCAGCTTCGATTTTTTAGATTTCATCTTCGACTTAACGCATGATTTAGATCTCGATGAAGACCGACCTCTAGAACGTCTCCGTCTGCTTACGTTACTAAGAAAAGCAAACGCTTTCGGCTTGGACCAGTCCCGCTGAGGAGTCTTCTTAGGTCTGGCAAGGTAGTTTCGCCTCTGTGCAGATTGCTTTTGGATTCATCTATGCGCAGTCACTGCAGGCCTTAGCGTTGTGACTTGACCCAAAGCACCACAGGTATACCTAATAGGGATCTGTTACAGACATTTGTTTCAGTCTTTTGGGGCGACATTCCCTTGCACTATGTAGGATTTTTTAAATTTTTTTTTATAAAAGACCTTTATTGCATTATTCCACGATACACAGCTTCCAGCCTACAACCCCTCGGGCTGGCCGCTCAGTATGTAACACATGCATTGCTTCGTATAGTACACAGCCCATTGCCGTCAACCCGGGGGTACGGCGGCGTTCTAAAGTGCAAGTGTCTCACAGTTTAAAGGAGGATAGTGAAGGTCTAATTTTTCTCTTTTTTATAGCCATAAAACAAGAACATGTTTCAAGAATATCGTCAAGTGAGCCTAACAATCGAACAACCCCCTCCCCCTCCCCCCTCTCCCCCCCCCCCACTAACTAACACGGTCACCACGTTGAGCACAGTAAGTCCACCTATGTACCGGTGATGCAACTATAGTGCCCCACTCTAAAGCACCTGGAGCCACAAGGTCGTTAGGGTCCTTACATATCTTCTGAGCCGGCTTGCGTGGTGGACGGAGGCTCGCAGATGCCTCCCCTGAAATCGTTCCAACTGGACCATACTTCCACCCATTTCCGGGAACACCCTCTCGCTACATACACAGTCTTTTCCTGTAGCATACACCAGTCCATATCGCTGTGCCAGTCTGTCAGTTTTGGTGGATTAGGGCTTCCCCAGCGTCTGGCAATGTTTCTTTTCGCTACCATTTGTCCGAGCGTCACCCAAAGCCTCCCTTTCGGTGGTAGGTCCGTTGGCTCCCATATATTGAGGAGACACCTCTTGGCCTCTGGGCGAATCTCCACCTCCCATACCTCCTGCATACACTGCACCACCCTTCTCCAATACCGTTGAATCTTCGGGCAGCCCCATAATACATGGAAGAAGGTACCCGTGCCACCACATCTCCTCCTGCAGAGTACCGTGTCAGCCCTCCCCATTAAGTGTAGCCTAGTACAAGAGATGTATATTCTATGTAGTATCTTCAGTTGGATTAGTCGCAGTCGGGCTGATATCGCGACCTCACGTGGTGAAGCCAAAGCATACAGCCATTCTTCGTCATCTATCTCCAGCCCATCAGCAACCCATTTCTCTCTAAGGGGTAGGAGCATGTCGGGGGGGGGTTATTGATTAGTTTTTTATATGTAAGTGATATGGCGTGTTCTGTAATGTGCCAATCAAGTAATATATCTTCAAGCAGGGAGGTTTGTGGTAGTTTAGTCTCAGGTGGGATATTAGCCTGCAGGGAGTGTCGCACCTGTAAGTATCTAAAGTATTCGGTTTGCGCCAGCTCATATGTGTCCCGTAAGTGGGCGAACGTGTGGATCCCTGTAGGGCCCCAGATATCCTTGATTTGGGAGATTCCGATCAAGTCCCAGTTGTGGAAGCCCTTGGTACGTCCCAGATTACCTAGTTTTTCGGAGGCCCAAAGTGGCGTGGCCATTGTAAGGACTCCTGACCATCCGAGCTTCCTCTGAGAAATGTGCCATACCTGTACCGAGTGTAGTGTAGGTCCAGTGAGTTGACGTGTACCCCGTTTGGAGTAGAGTGCTATCTCATAGTTCCCCCCGGGAAGCAGCCATCTGTCCATACCGTAGGCGGGATCATTCCCATCGCCATACGTCCCTTGGTTGATCGCTGAGAGGTGGGCTGCCCAGTAATATTTGCGAATGTCTGGGAGGGCTATACCGCCATCGTACCACCCCAGCGTGAGTTTGGTCAATGCGATTCGGGGCGACCCGGCCCAGAGGAGGTCGCGCTGCGCCGCCTCAATCGCTGTAAAGTAGGTGTTAGGGACTAGGTCTGGATAATTTTGTAGCGCATAGAGAAAACGTGGTAGCGCTAGCATCTTAAATAGGGCTGCCCGGCCCAATAGAGACAGTGGTAGGTGCTGCCAGGATTTGGCCTCCCTTTGGAGCCGACTTAACGGCGGTTTGAGGTTTCGATCATATAGTAGGGCCTTGTTAGTGGTAATGTATACTCCCAGGTACTTGAACCCGTCCTCTGCCACCGTGATAAGGCACGTGTCAGGGAGTCTCGGAGGGTCACCATGTAGGACGTAGAGATATGATTTGTTCCAGTTGACCCGGAAGCCAGAGTTACGACCGAAGCTTGCAAGTATGTCGAGTGCCGCCATTATCGACCTGCGCGGCCTGCAAAGGTACAGGAGGATGTCGTCGGCGTAAAGGGATATTTTGTCCTCCCACCCTTCCGCCCAGACTATACCCTTCAGGTAGATGTCCTGCCTTATCAAGGCTGCGAGCGGTTCAAGGGAAAGGGCGAAGAGAAGGGGAGAGAGGGGGCAACCCTGTCTAGTCCCTCTCCCAAGTGTGAAAACCTCAGACACCTTGTTGTTCACCAGTACCTGCGCCAGGGGCTCTGCATATAAAAGACGCACCCACGCTATAAAGTGAGGTCCAAAGCCCAGTTTGCGCAGGACTGCGAATATATATGGCCACTCTAGGGTGTCGAAGGCCATGGTGGCGTCCAGAGAGACCACCACCGCGTTCTCCTGTAATCTGTGGCGCTGCCCCAATACGCCATTTAGTCATCTAATGTTAAGGGCCGTGTTGCCATGGGGCATGAACCCCGATTGGTCAGGGTGGACCAACGAAGGAAGCACCGATTTGAGCCTATTGGCAAGCGTTTTGGCCAGTATTTTGGGCTCCGCATTGAGGAGCGAGATTGGTCTATATGACGCACATGAGTCTTTGGGTTTCCCCTCTTTCGGTATCGCCACTATGGTCGCTATGCGCTGATCACGAAGCAGCACCCCTATCTCCCTACTCTTTTCGAACATGAGTTTCAAATACTTACTGGTGGCGTCAGGTTTCAGTTTGTAAATCTCTATTGGGAGGCCATTGGGTCCTAGAGCCTTACCAGGGCGGAGGTCTCCTATTGCACGCTGTAGTTCGGCCTCAGTAAGCGGGCTATCCATGGCCTCCCGATCTTCATCTGATAGGGATGGCATTCGAATATCGGTTAGGAGGTCTATAGAGTCCTCCTCCGGGCGGTCCGACTCCCGCCTGTAGACCTGTTGGTAATGTCTTGCAAACTCTTCCAAACACAATGTAGGATTTTTGACAAATATCAGAAGTAAAAAAGTTTCTGAATGATGAGAGGGTGCTCCAGATCTGCATCTGGTGGTGCGGGGAACAAAAGGAATGTCAGCACACCAGGGTGGTGCTTTATAGGCCCCGCATATCATCTCCGGTGCGAAACAGCGTGAGCACAGAGCCGCACAGTGCCACCTACTGGCACGCCAAGGTACTACTGAAAAGTTTCTGGATCCATCTGACTTCTGAGGCATATTCCAAAGGTAACAAATCAGTTGGTAGAAGTCTCTATCTGAAGAATGTTTTTTTGGTCAATCTCAGTGACTTTGTGGCCCTGGTTCTTGTATGTTAGTAGTTTCAGGATAGTCATCATGTTGCCCTTTATTTCCAAAGGGCAGTCTTACAGTACAATCTCATTACTCTATGTTCTAAAACAATGTTGAGCTTCATTCCTGTGTGCTCAAGCCACTTGTAGCGGATACAATTATAGATTTTCATGCCTGCCCCAACTGATCTGGGTCCACAAAAGTGACCTGTAATCTAGAGACCTGCATTGTTCTTATTACTTGCTAAGACCCCTGCAGAGAAGGTGCCCGGCACTTCATGTTGCAGGTAATGTCCTGAAATTAGCACAGTGGTGTCATTGGATGGTGCAAAAACTGCAAGCACATACTATAGGATGTCTAATCTGATAACTGATTCTGATGCTGAAACTTCAAGTACTCAGTCTTTTTTGGGACAGTACAATGCCAAACAAGAAACATCTCCTTTCAAATTTGGAGGAAACTATTTGCTGGAGTATTGTCATAAGAATTATGGTTTGCGTCTAAGTACAGAAAAAAAACGGATAATTGAAAAATAAATCGACAAATCTAAAGGAACTACAGTACGGAAAATGTTACTTGCCCTTGAATCATCCATTTGTAGTGTTTAGTGTTGTAGATTCACATGCTCTCAATACTCCTGCCATCGAGGTTTCTGCTCAGAAATTCCAAATTTGCTTTCATCTGAATTAGTCTTTCGAGTCACGAGGTATAGTGACTCCTCCTTTGGCTAGCGATGTGCATGGGCATCAGCTCCATTGTTAAAATGTTTTTTGCACAATGATTGAGCATTACATAGGGCATTTTGATGGCCATGCGTTAAAGTGTAAAGAAAGTTAAATATCTAAACGAAAGAGAAAAGATTCCATAGCAATCACTTCCTTCCGGGGAGGTAGGTGGGCACATTTGAATCTACAGCACTACACATTACGCACAGATGCTTACAGGATTAAGCAACATTTTCCATTCGTAGCATGTGTGGCTGTAGATACATATACTCTGCATTGACGGTAAAGAAGTTCTTAAGCAGTTGTCAGTCAGTGAATGGTGTAGATGCTTGAAACAAAGTCCTTAAGACAGTATTGCCAACTTAAGCTTGTTGTCAAGCTTAGGACATTCACACAGTAGAGTGTAGTAGAAGTGTGTAGAGCGGACCATGTAGCTGCCTTGCAAATATCAGCTATAGGGATTTTACCCAGGAAAGCTATAGTGGCCACTATCTTACAGATGGAACGTGGCCCTGGAAGTGCAGGTAATGTTCTTTTAGTTTTGAGGTAGCAGGTTTGGAAGTGCTTGCCACTATTTAGCTATACCCACTTTTGACAGAGGGTGAACTTTTGGAGGTTTAGCAAACGCAATAAAAAGTGTTTTGCAGAAAAACTTGGTTCTGTCAATCTAGTACATAGGGGCACATTTTACACCAGAGGTGTGAAGCACCCTTTCCGCTACTAGTCTGGATGAGGGAAACAGACAGTTTGGTTGAGGTGAAAGGGGGATATTAACTGTGGGGGGGAATGTGGGGTTGGTCCTAATGACAACTCTGTCATTATGGACCTGAAAGAAAAGCTCTTCTAAGGCAAGGGACTGAAGGTCGCAAACACGTCTTAGGGACGTTATAGCGACGAGGAAGGTGACCTTCAAGAAAGAAACTGTAGAAGGCATGATTGAAGTAGTACTAAAGGAAGGCCATACGTCTGGTAAGAATGACATTAAGGTGCCAGACAAGGGCAGGAGGAACTCTTGATAAGATGACCAGTTTGAGCCCATCCATGAAAGACTTGAGGACCGGGATCCTAAACAAAAAAAAAAAAGTGTACCCCCCCCCTTCTCCAATAGGGACTAAGTGATTTCTGCAGGTGAAGGAGGTAATAGACAGGCGTGTGTAGTGGGCTTGCGTGCATCTTTGAGAATATCTATACATTCTTGTGGGACATTGAGGTAACCAAATTCTAGGACCTCAGGAGCCAAATTGCTAGGTTGAGCTTCCTAGGGTTTGGGTGTCTGATCTTGCTTTGATTCCGAGTCAAAAGATCAGGCCAGCTGATTAGATTCTCATGGGGTATGGCATACATCTTGAGAAGGGTTGAGAATCAGGGTTGTGTAGCCCATGGGAGAAATAATAGGATGAGGGTAAGGGAGGTATGCTGAAGCCTTCCAACCACGTACGGAAGGAATGGGAGAGGAGGAAAGGCTTAGGCATAGTTCCAAGACCAGTGGTCTTGTGGCTTGTGCTACTTCTCATTTGCGAGTGGTGGCAACCATTAGGCGATCTGAGAGGACATGCCTGCTAATGTACAAGGGGTTGGGGGGAGGTTTGTATTTTTTTCAAATCTGGATGTGACAAGTATTTCTCTAGGTCCTTGAACATCACCAGGGCGGCCTTGAGCATGCCCTTTAAAATGGGAAGGAACTGGAACAAATGCTCCATCCTGGGGAGTGCGTCTATCAAGTTGTCGTCATCCTCAGGAGCGGTGTGCATTTCTACCCTTTGGTAGGGTGGTGCACATTGGATGATCCAGTGGTAGGCAGACTACACACAAGTCCTCTCCAGCAGTTCCTGTCAGCACAATGGCCCAAGGCGGAGGATCAATGGGAAGATCTAGTGTTGATACGGGCTAGCACCTATTGCACTCTGCAGTGGTGGAACCGCAACAACCTGTTGCAGAGTCAGCCCATGATGCTCATTTCCGCAGCTGACCATCAACACAGATGCCTCACTCACAGGGCTTGTGGTCATTTGGAAAGAATCTAACTGGGACATACTCTAGGGCTAGGGGCCCTGGGGGCTCTACGTCAGTCTTCACAGGAGTCATCAGTAGGATGTAGTTAGAGTGGTGTATCAAAGTCACAGAAGAACAGGGACTGGGACTGCCTGCCGCTGAAATAGACTGCAGTTACCCCTGAAAGGAGCTAGGAGGAAGGGTTGTGGGTGGTGATAGCGGAGTAGGTTTGGACAGTGGAGGAGGGATGGTGACCTTATATTTGAGCGACTCCTTGGGAGTAGAAGTGGAGGGTTCTAAATAAGGATCTGGTGCAAGGAGTGTCCTTAAAGGCGAGCTTGTGTTTCTTGGACACTGCACTGGGGCCGGTAGAATCCTTACCTGTCTAGGGAAGGATGAAAATAGTCTTTAGCTGCTTTTTAGCTTGTGCTGCAGTTGTTCAAAGATTTGGCTATAGTCGGCTGCTGAAGTCACTTTGGAGGCCGATGGAGTTTTTGGCACGAGCACTGCTGGGGCACCGGCAAGGCCTTCAGCTTTGAAGTGGGTTTGGGAGTTTCAGCACTGAGATGTTTCTTCCGACTCATGCATATTGCCAACTAAAGGAAGAGCCAGTATACCTTGTGACTCAAAAGACTTCTTTGAAGAAAAACAAGTTACAAAAGTTCGAGGCCAACAGTAGACGGCAGGAGAATGCAGAGCATGTGCATCTCTAGCCAAACATGCGGAGAACAATTATTTCTCCAATTGAATTGAGAGTTGAGAATAATAAGAACCCAACAAACACCTGTTCATCAACACAGTACTATTAGTTCTAGCAATGTAAAACTTAAAAGCATTCTGTGTGGTCCAGCCAGTGTAGCCGTTCCTCCTCGGTGGATAGAGAGAAAAGAATGCGAGGAGCATGATGGACTGCCCCACGATGAATGGTGTCAATGCTTCTCAGAAAAATAACATACTAGTCAAAAAAACCAGCTGTCCAGGCGCTAACTCCCCGATTTGGACTTACTAGGTTCCTAGCGACCCATCTGGTATCTACTTCCTGAAAAGCCAGTTTTTCAAGGCCTTTCTAAAGGCCAGCAAATTTGGGGCAGTTTGGATAATTAGAGTTAGTTCCTGTGTAGAAACTTCTGCCAGCCCAAGTCATTTTTTTAAACCTAGGTACTACCAAGGATTTGGAAGATTCAAGTGTCCTTTTGGGTACATACCACTCGAACTTCTGAGTGAAGTTGGACAGTCCCAGGTTATGGAGAGTCTTGTAAGCAATGCATAGCGCTTTAAATTAATACCATGCTTTTCATTGGGAACCAATTAAGCTTTTGCATGACATTTCTCACAGAGGTAAACTTGGGTGTGTGTGAAAGTGATCTTGCAAAAGCATTTTGCAACATCTTCAGCATTTTCAGGTGTTGTTGCTGTAGATTCAGGTATAAGCTGTTGCAATAGTCTAGCCTGGCCAGAATTAAGGCTGAAATTATGATTTTTGGGGAATTAGGAGGAATAAAATCTAGGATTCTCCTGATCTTTCTGAGAATAAAGAAGGTAGAAGATGTTAAGGCGTTTCCCTGACTAGAAAAGGAGAGCTTATTATCTAAAATCACTCCTAAATGTTTGGCTTTATCCATCGGCCTAGGTATGTTGCTCAGCTCTTCCGGCCACCAACTCGGAAACCAAAGAGAGGGATCCTTTCCAAACAGTACTATGTCTGTTTTATTGGAATTAAGTTTTAGGCAGTTTCTGCTCATCCATGTTCTGACCACTGCCATACAGTCATGGAGTTTTGTGCAGATGGTACTCAGCTGATTTGTGACCATCACTACGATCTGAGTATTGTCAGCGTACGAAGTTAGAGCAAAGCCGAAAGATTTAATTATTTGCTGATGGAAGAACCCTGGGGGTCTCCACACAGAAGATGAAAAGGTTCGGACTTGAAAGGTTCTAAGGCTACAGATTGCTTTCCATCTTCTAGGAAGTATCTCATAAGATTGAGGACTGGACCCAGAACACCTATGGCTGCTAACCGTTCCACCAAGATTGTGTGGTTGATGGTGTTGAAGGCCGCCGACCGGTCCAAAAGGATCAAATGCTACTCTGATTTCCTTCACAGACTTAATCAGTGCTGATTGCGTGCTATAGCTACCTCAAACAGTGTTGTGTGTCGTCCAGCATGGTATGCTCGGTGATGTACTCTGAGAGTTGAAGATTCATGGCCTTCTCTAAATGTTTTGTGGGAAACGGAAAAGAGAATTAAGGCGGACAGTTTTAGTGTCATTGGGGTCGAGGTTAGGTTTCTTTAAAATAGGTAGAATAGAAACAACTTTCCATATCTTGGGAGAACGGCCAGAGCGGAGAATCAAAATGAAGATTGTGGTAATGTTTTCTGCAACGACATCCTGTGCTAGTTTTCCTTTCCAGCACCGATCGCGGTCAGGGGGATCCTCCAGAAAGAGGCTGAAAGCTTCACTTGGAGATTCAAGGCAGATCAGAGATCCCAAGTCAGAATCACCAGGGAGACCTCTTCGTGGTGTTGGGCCACTCTAACACGGGCTGTAAGCGTTGAGTGCAGAGTGGTGCAGACTCGCGGATTTGGAAGGAGCCACAGTCTGTGGGTGAGAAAATCCAGTGCTCACGGGTGGCAAAGTCTTTGGCTTGGGAGCCAGGACCTATGCCAGGGCAGTGGATTGTAGGGATGGCACACAGGGATGTGTGCCATGTCAACTCTTCACTTTGTTGTGCACCAAAACATGCAGCTGCAAAGGCAGTGTGTGTGTTTGTGAGAAGGTACAGGGCATCTAAGGGTGGTACAGTAAGTGCTGCAGCCCTTAGGGGCCTTCCCTGGCTACAGTGCCCTTTTTACCTGCCTGTGGTACAATTTACAAGGGACTGACCTGTGGCCAAAGAGTGACAATTGGGCTTTGTCTTCAATGCAGTATAAGGAAAGAACATAGGCCCTGGATACCTGTTTGGCAGGAACCCAGGGCATACTCAAAGTACATCAGCAGTTTTGCAAAAAGTGGAGGCAAACATGCAAAAAGAGGGCACTTTCTTATATCCCCCCCCCCCCACCCACCCCAAAACTAAAGAGGATGAGACCAACTTTTCCCTAGGGAGTCTTCATTGTCTAAGTGGAAGAATCTGGAATGTCCATCTGCATTGGCATGGGCAGTCCCAGGTCTGTGTTCCACCATACAGTCCATTCCCTGTAGGGAGATGGATCACCTCAAAAGTTTAGGATTTTCACCTTTCATCTGCATTAATAATTTGAGAGGTCTGTGGTCAATTTGAACTAGGAAGTGAGTACCAAACAAGTATGGTCTCAGCTTGCCGCCTTCCTCCCATCCACGTGACAATTGGTCTCCCCTCCAATCATACCTCCTAAAACAGCCCACCACAGACGACGCAGACACCGAGCCCCGACCTGGGGGTGACGGAGTGTGCGCATGAGATGTGCCTCAACCCATACGACGTCTTGCTTTGTCCAGGGGAATGGCCCCAGGTTCTCCATGTAATTGGAACTACGGTTGCTTCACTCATAGGGCTAATAATACCTTTCCTGCTGTCTAAATGGTCAACTTACAATGTCAATAACGCTCAGTGGTAATGTTTATCTTTTGAGGTTTGTCTGTTATGCTAAAAACTCAATAGATAAATAAAAAATAAAAAAAAGTATGGTCTCAGCTTCTTCAGGGACCAAACCATAGTAAAAGCCTCCCTCTCAATGGCACTCCAACGCAGCTCTCTGGGAGAAACCTTCTGCTAATAAAAGCAACAGGTTGGTCTTGGCCTTCATCATTGGTCTGGGATAGGACCGCTCCTAACCCTAGCTCAGAGGCATCAGTCTGCACCATGAAGTGCTTGGTATAGTCTGGAGCTTTGAGAATTGGTGCTGAGCACATTGCCTCTCTCAGGGTGTCAAAAGCCTTTTGACAGCCAACTGTCCAGTTTACCTTTTTGGGCATCTTCTTGGAGGTGAGTACTGTGAGGGGAGTCACAATGGACCCATATCCCTACACAAACCTCCTGTAGTGTCTGGGTTGTTGGAGCTACCCAGTCCAGGATGGCCTGGATCTTGGGTTGTAGGGGTTGCACTTGGCCTCCACCAACAATGTGGGCCAGGTATACCACAGTTCCATGCCCTATCTGGCATTTGGATGCCTTGATAGTTTGGCCTGCAGTTTGCATGGCTTTTAAACCCTTCCCCAGGTAGATCAGATGATCATGCCAGGTGGAGCTAAAGACAGCAGTATCATTTAGATATGCTGCACTACAGGCTTCCAATCCAGCAAGGACTTGATTCAACAACCTTTGGAAGGTGGTAGGGAAATTCTTTAAAACAAAAGGCATAAGAGTAAACTGATAATGCCCCACAGATATATATATATATATCCTATCTATATATTCATCAGCTCTTGGGACAGGGTGAGCATCGGTCTTGATGACAGAGTTGGGCCCTCTATAGTCCACAAAGATCTCCTGGAGGTGATCACCGGTTGGAGAGGTAAGTTGGGATGCTTGGGGGGGGGAACCTCCAGAGAGAGCCTGCAGGCTTCACTTGGAGATTCGAGGTAGGTCAGAGATCACCAGATCTCAGGTCAGGATTGCATAGGAGACCTCCTCGTGGTGTTGGGCTACTCGAACTCGGGCCGTAGGTGTCGGGTGCAGAGTGGTGCAGACTTGAGAATTTGGCCGGAGCCAGAGTCTGTGGGTGAGCAAAGTCTTTGGCTTGGAAGGCAGGGCAGGTCCTTCGGGCTCTTGAGGCTGCTGGTTGCAGGACACACTGGGATTTCGCTGGAGCAGTTTTGAGGTGGGGACAGGTCAGTAGGGCTGGGGCCAAGTCAGTGGGCATTCTCTTCTTAGTTTCAGCATGGCTCTTCGGTCCTTCTCTTCTTCTTGGTCGGTTCTTGTCTGAGGAGGCAGGGTTCAGGGGTGCCCCATAATACTAGATTTAGGGATGTTACAAGAAAGTAAAGGTTGGGACCAATTTGGGGTGGGTACACCCCCTATTATGCCACCCTCCAGTGGGTGGGGGTTATGCCTCACTCTGGTTGGCTGGGTCTCCCCCTCCTCAAGATGGCAGGGACTAGAGTTTGTGCTTCACCTCGACTCCCGCCCAAAGTGAGGGGTAGAACCAGTAGGGACCAGTTGCTGAAAGCAGCAAATGGTTTGGAGAGGCTCACAAAGGCGCATGCCTTTGAAGCTTCTCCTTCGTGAACTCTGCCCATCCTGGGGGAGGAGGCTTGGCACCTCGTCCCAGGATGTGCATTGTTTCAGGCCCCCGAGTGCAGCTAGCTCTCGACCCAGGGGTCCAGAAACATGTCTGGTGGTGGCAGCCCAAGCAGCCACTCAGTCAGGTCACTAGGAGTTGGTCGAGTTTCAGGGAGCATCTCTAAGATGCCCTCTGTTGTGCATTTTACATTAAATCCCACACTGGCATCAGTGTGGGTTTAATGTACTGAGAAGTTTGATACCAAACTTCCCAGTCTTTAGTGTAGCCATTATGGGGCTGCGGAGTTCGTAATGACAAACTCCCAGCACCATATACTCTTAATGGCAGCACTGCACTTACAGTGCCCAGGAATGGACTTCGGCACTGTAGGGGTACAGGGCTCATGCACCTGTACCCTCACCACTGGCATAGGGCACCCAGTTAGAGGGGTGACTGATGTATGCCAGGGCAGTGGTTTTTGGGCATGGCACACAGGGATGTGTGCCATGTCGACTCTTTACTTTGTTCTGCACCAATGCAAACAGTCTGCAAAGGCAGTATGTGAGTGTCAGGGTACAGGGCCTCTGAGGGTGGTACAATAAGTGCTGCAGCCCTTAGAGGCCTTCTCTGGTCACAGTGCCCTGGGTACCTGTGGTACCAATTACCAGGGGCTGACATGTGGCCAGAGATGCCAATTGGGTTTAGGCTTCAATGCAGTTGTAGGGAAGGAACATAGGCCCAGGGTACCTGATTAGCATGAGCCCAGGGCACACTCAGTGAAAGAACATCAGCAATTCAGCAAAAAGTGGGGGCACACTATGCAAGAAAGAGGGCACTTTCTCACACAATCCCACCCCTAACGAAAGATGAGACTAACATTGCCCTAGAGAGTCTTCATTGTCTAAGTGGAAGAACCTGGAAAGTTCATCTGCATTGGCATGGGCAGTCCCAGGTCTGTGTTCCACTTCAAAGTCCATTCCCTGTAGGGAGATGGACCACCTCAACAGTTTAGGATTTTCTCCTTTCATCTGCATTAGCCATCTGAGAGGTCTGTGATGAGTTTGAACTAGGAAGTGAGTACCAAACAAGTATGGCCTCAACTTCTTCAGGGACCAAACCACAGCAAAGGCCTCCCTCTCAATGGCACTCCAACGCTGCTCTCTGGGGAGTAGCCTCCTGCTTATAAAAGCAACAGGTTGGTCTTGGCCTTCATCATTGGTCTGGGATAGGACTGCTCCTATCCGTAGCTCAGAGGCATCACTCTGCACTATGAACTGCTTAGCATAATCTGGAGCCTTCAGAATTGGTGCTGAGCACATTGCTTCTTTCAGGGTGTCAAAAGCCTTTTGCAACTAACTGTCCAGTTAACCTTTTTGGGCATTTTCTTGGAGGGGAGTTCTGTGAGGGGTCACAATGGACCCATATCCCTTCACAAACCTCCTGTAGTACCCAGTCAAGCCAAGGAATGCCCTGACTTGGGTCTGGGTTGTTGGAGCTGCCCAGTCCAAGATGGCCTGGATCTTGGGTTGTAAGGGCTGTACCTGGCCTCCACTAACAAGGTGGCCCAAGTACACCACAGTGCCCTGCCCTATCTGGCATTTGGATGCCTTGATAGTTAGACCTGCAGTTTGCAGGGGTTTAAAACCTTACCAAGGTGGATCAGGTGATCCTGCCAGGAGGAACTGAAGACAGCAATATCATCAAGATAAGCTGCACTAAAGTACTCCAACCCAGCAAGGACTTGATTCACCAACCTCTGGAAGGTTGCAGGGGCATTCTTTAAACCAAAGGGCATAACAGTGAACTGATAGTGCCCATCAGGTGCGGAGAATGCGGTTGTCTCTTTTGTTCCAGGGGCCATGCCAATCTGCCAGTACCCTGCAGTTAAGTCAAAGGTACTTAGAAATCTGTCTGCCCCCAATGAACAAGTTACTTACCTTCGGTAACGATGTATCTGTAAGAAACATTAGTTAGTTAGATTCCTCACCTTAGAATATCCCCAGGCGTCAGACTGGATCCGGAAGATTTTTCGTCCGCAATACCCATGCGCGTCGCTAGGCGTCGTCTGCGGCTCCGCGTCTGTCGTCGGCCGCGTGCGCCGGAATGACGTTGGAGTACTTAGACGCCGCCCTCGCGCGCTGACGTCAGTTCTTGTACATAGCTTTCCGCGCCAGGAACGCAGAGCCATGCAAAGACCGACACTGGTGCCAAAAATAAAATCTAGGGGCCTGAAAAGGATAACCTTAACCCTAGATGTCAGTTCGCAGAACGGGGAGGATGGGTGGGTCGGTGAGGAATCTAACTAACTAATGTTTCTTACAGATACATCGTTACCGAAGGTAAGTAACTTGTTCATCTGAAAGAAACACGTTAGTTAGATTCCTCACCTTAGAATAGATACCCAAGCAATACCATCCCCGGTGGTGGGTCTGCGAACCAAGATAACACCAGAAAGTCCTGGAGGACAGAACGGCCAAAGAAGCCATCCCTCCGGACTTGGCTGTCAAGGCAATAATGCCTGGCAAACGTGTGTAGCGAAGCCCACGTCGCCGCCTGACAGATGTCCTGCAAAGGGACACCCCGTCCCAAAGCAGTAGTAGCCGCTGTGGCCCGAGTGGAATGGGCGCGCAGCCCAACAGGAGGGTCCTTTTTTGCCAAGAAATAACAAATTTTGATGCACAAAACGACCCACCGAGAGATGGTCCGTTTGTGCACCGCTTTCCCCTTCTTAGCACCCACGTATCCAACGAAAAGTTGGTCGTCCACCCGGAACTGCTTTGTGCGGTCCAGATAAAAGGAGAGCGTACATTTTGGGTCCAGACGGTGGAGCCTCTCTTCCTCTTTGGAAGGATGCGGAGGCGGAAAGAAGGTGGGCAAGGTGACGACTGCCCAAGATGAAATGGAGTCACCACTTTCGGAAGAAAGGAGGGACGAGGCCGAAGGACAACCTTGTCCGGATGAACAGAGAGAAAAGGAGGCTTTGAAGATAAAGCCTGGAGCTCACTCACCCGTCTAGCCGAGGTGATGGCTACCAGAAAAGCAGTCTTAAGCGTCAGCAGACGAAGAGGACAATTATGAAGAGGCTCAAAGGGAGCGCACATTAGAAATGTGAGAACAAGATTCAAGTCCCACTGAGGCATTACAAAAGGGACAGGAAGGAACGTGTGAGTAATGCCCTTTAGAAAGCGTGTAACTACAGGGGACTTGAAAAGAGAAGGCTGATCAGGAAGCCGCAAGAAGGCAGAGATGGCAGCAAGATAACCCTTCAGGGTGCCCAGGGCAGAGCCCTGCCGGGCCAGAGAAAGAAGAAACAGGAGAACCTCAGAAAGAGGGGCGGAAAGGGGATCCACAGCCTTTGCTGTGCACCATGCCACAAATTTGTTCCACCGGCAGGCGTATACCGTCTTTGTGGAGGGACGCCTGGCTGCCAGAATGATATCACAGACTTCAGGAGGCAAGTCAAATGGCATCAACTGCCGCCGCTCAATCTCCACGCATGGAGGTGGGGGCTGGACAGGTTCGGATGGAGGACCGTCTCCTGCTGCTGCGACAGAAGATCCTCCCGAAGGGGCAGACGTATCGGAGGATCGGTCAACATACTGAGTAGCTCGGGATACCAGTACCTTCGTGCCCAATCCGGAGCCACCAAGATGACTTGGGCCCGGTCGTGCCTGATCTTCTTCAGCACTCTGGGTAGAAGTGGTATAGGCGGAAAGGCGTACAACAGACCGCAACTCCACTCGTGACGAAAAGCGTCGCCGAGCGAGTGCCGCCTTGGAAATTCCAACGCGCAGAACTGCTGACATTGCGCGTTCTCTTCGGTGACGAATAGATCTAACCAAGGCTCTCCCCTCTGCTGAAAGAGACCTTGCGCCACTTCGGAGTTCAGACGCCATTCGTGATCCATCATGCACCGGCGGCTGAGTTCGTCTGCTCTGGCGTTCAGAGAGCCCGCCAGATGTTGAACCACTAGGGTGACGCCCTGGTGTTCCAGCCACGTCCAGAGGCGCAGAGCCTCCTGACAAAGGGTCCACGACCCCACCCCGCCCTGTTTGTTGCAATACCACATGGCGGTGGTGTTGTCCGTGAACACCTGCACGACACTGCCCCTGACAGAGGGAAGGAAGGCTTTCAGTGCAAGCCGGATCGCTCTCAACTCCAACAGGTTGATGTGGAGACAAGACTCCGCCGGAGACCAGAGGCCTCTGATCTCCGCCTCTCCCATATGGCCACCCCATCCCAGGAGGGACGCATCCGTCACTACGACATGCTCCGGTTGGGGAAGGGAGAGGCTTCTGCCCATGACCCAATCGCGGTCCGTGAGCCACCACTGCAACTGCTGTGCAGCGCCCTCCGAGATCAAGACATGGTCGGACAGGTTGCCGTGATGCTGGGCCCACTGAAACTTCAGGTCCCACTGCAGAGCCCGCATGCGCCGCCTGGCGTGATGCACTAGTAGGATGCAGGAGGCCATCAGCCCCAGAAGCCGCAACACTAGCCTGACCGAAACCCAGGATAGAGGCCGAAAGATGGTAATCAGGGCCTGAATATCCCGGACCCGCTGTTCCGGTGGATAGACCCGGAACTGCTCCAAATCGAGAACTGCTCCGATGAAGAGGAGCTTCTGAGAGGGACTCAAGTGTGACTTCGGCACGTTGATGGAAAATCCCAGCAAATGCAGGAGATCCGCCGTAGTCTGGAGGTGGGAGACGACTGTCTGGGGCGAGCCCGCCTTCAACAACCAGTCGTCGAGATAGGGGAAGACTGGAACCCCTGATCTGCGCAGATGAGCTGCGACCACCGCCATCACTTTCGTGAACACCCGAGGGGCACTGGTGAGGCCGAAGGGGAGCACGGTAAACTGAAAGTGCTCTTGGCCCACCGTGAACCGCAGGTAACGCCGGTGGGCCGGCAGGACGGGGACGTGGAAATATGCGTCCTGCAAGTCCAACGCTACCATCCAGTCTCCGGGGTCGAGGGCAGCCAGAACCTGAGCCAAAGTTAACATCTTGAACCGCTCCTTCCGGAGGAAGGCATTGACGTTCCGGAGGTCCAAGATAGGGCGTAGGCCCCCTTTGCCCTTCTTGGGAACCAGAAAGTAGTGGGAATAACAACCACGACCTACTTCTGGGCTCGGAACGCGCTCGACGGCCCCCTTGGCCAACAGGGCCGAAACTTCCTCGTGGAGAAGATTCAAATGATCCCCCGAGATACGGTGGTGCTGCGGTGGCATGGCTGGAGGGGTCGTCTCGAAGGGGAGGGAGTAGCCCCTGCGGACGATTTGCAGCACCCACCTGTCCGATGTGATGGACCGCCAGTGGAGCAGGTGATGGCGAACTCTGCCGCCCACTGGCGTGGAATGGGCCTGAAAGCTCGGACTAGGAAGGCTTTGAGGCGGATGCTGCCGGGGTGGATGTGGGCTGACCGCGTCGTCCTCCAGAACCGCCTCGGCGGAAACCACGTCTGCGACCGCGCGCAGGTTGGTTCTGCGGCTGGTGGCTAGGCGTACGTGAGGAGGCACCCCTTCCTTGGACTCGAAAGGGGCGAAAGGCGGAAGTTTGCGATCGCGGGGCCGAGAGGCCCAAGGACTTGGCCGTAGCCCGGGAATCCTTAAAGCGATTCAGCGCACTGTCCGCTTTCTCGCCAAAAAGGCGAGTGCCATCAAAGGGCATGTCCATGAGAGTGCTCTGAACATCGCCCGAAAATGACGTGGACCGCAGCCAGGCGTGACGTCTAAGCGCCACTGTGGTAGAAATTGCCCTACCCAGCGAGTCCGTAGTGTCAAGCCCACATCGGATAGCGTGCCGTGCTGCATCCCTCCCATCGGCCAGAGCCTGGGTAAGTCGTGTCTGGACCTCCTCCGGACACAGGGGAAGCACGTCCTCCACCGCATCCCACAGAGAGTGGGAATAACGGTCCAAGAGACAGGCGGTGTTCAAAGACCGCAGGCCCAAACTAAGGGAAGAGAACAGCTTCTTGCCAAACTGTTCCAGTCTCTTGGAATCCCGGTCCGGCGGAGCGGTCGGGAAGGAGGATTGGGAGGTAGAGGCCTGGATAACCAGGCTCTCGGGGGTAGGGTGTTGGGACAGAAAACTGGGGTCGCCCGGAGCAGGGCGGTAGCGCCTGGCGACGTTCCTGTCCACAGGAGGAACTGTGGAGGGCTTGGACCAGGTGCCCTGCAGAACGTCAATGAGGGCCTCATTGAATTGCAGCAGAGGCTCAGTGGAGCTTGCTGCAGACTGAAGCACCTCAGTGAGGACGTTAGTCCTCACAGCCACAGCAGGTAGCTCGAGCCCAAGGGCTGCAGCCGCCTTGCGCAGCACCACAGAGAAAGCAGCGCCCTCCTCCGAAGCCACAGTCGGAGGAGAGACGAATCCAGTGTCCGGAGAGGTATCCAGGCCACTGGCCTCCCCCAGTTCATCTGCCCAGTCCTGTGACATTTGAGCCTGAGCGGCCATAGGATCCTGGGATCCCTCCCAGTTGTCCCCATCATCCGATTCCTGGTATACAGGAGGAAGGAACGGAGCCGGGCGGTAGACATAATGTGTCTCTAGCGGCGCCGAACGCGGCGTCCATCGACGCCGTAGCGGCGCCGGGCCCGGAGCGGGACTGAACTGGGGCTTGACTTCGAGCGGAGTCGGCGTCGGGGGTGGTACCGGTGTCGACGCCGGCGGAGGAGGCGTGACGAGGTCGACCGGCGTCGGCAGGGACTCGGGAACGGGTCCCTCGGGCGCTTGCGGCGTCGAGGCCGGAGCCGCCGGCAGGCAAGGCAGCCCTGTCGGGTCCGCGGGGCCCGAAGGCGCGCCAGCGGGCGTCGACGGCGGAGCCAGGCTCCTCATGGCCAAGAGGAAGGCACTGACCTCCGCCGGCGTCGCGTCAGTCCCAGGGACCGGCGGGTATGGGGACTTGCGCGGCGCCTGCGGCTCCGCCGGAGCCGCGGGGGTGGAACCACCCTGACCCTCGGCCGAGTCGCGCGACTGGCGAGGGGAGTCCGAAGAGCGGTGTCGCCTCTTGGACTTCTTGGAATGCTTCGACTTACCCGAAGACTTGGATCCCGACGACCGATGGTGACGTCGGCTGCGGCTCCGCGACCGATCCTTGGACCTCCTCCTGGACCGGGATCGAGAGGCTCGCGGAGCCGAGTGGAGAATCTCGAGAAGCTTACGGGACCGCTCCCGTCTAGCCTTCGAGGTCAGGGCCTTGCAGAGCAGTAAAGGCACCGGCGGTGATGGTCCGTAACCGACATCAAGCGGCTACAGTCAGCACAGGCTTTAAACCCAGGCATCCTACCGGCACCGAAGTCGAGACAGATCAAAAAGGATCGAAAAAGTTAGTCAAAAAATGACTAAAGGGGTAGCTCTCCCGGATCTGCGCTTACCGGCGCGGAAAAAAGAAGAACTCACGTCAGCGGCGTCTAAGTACTCCGACGACGTCATTCCGGCGCACGACGCCGAAGACGGACGCGGAGCCGCAGACGACGCCTAGCGACGCACAAGGGGTATTGCTGACGAAAAATCTTCCGGATCCAGTCTGACGCCTGGGGATATTCGAAGGTGAGGAATCTAACTAACGTGTTTCTTTCAGATTTGTCTATCAACTCATCTGCTCTTGGGATAGGGTGAGCATCTGTCTTGGTGACAGAGCTGAGTCCTCTATAGTCCACACAGAACCTCATTTCTCTCTTTCCACCCTGTGGGTGAGGTTTGGGGACTAGAACCACTGGGCTGGCCCAGGGGCTCCCAGAGGGTTCAAAAACCCCTAACTCTAGCATCTTGCTTACCTCAGCTTTGATGCTTTCCATGACTTGGTCTGACTGTCGATAGATTTTGTTTTTGACAGGTGCACTGTCACCAGTGTCCACATCATGGGTACACCAGTTTGTCAGACCTGGGGTCAGGGAAAAGAGATTAGCATACTGTTGCAAGACTTGCTTGCAGTCAGTCTGCTGTTGGGCAGACAGGGTGTCTGAAAAGACAACTCTATCTACTGACCCATCCTTTGGGCTGTAGGAGAGGTGGTCAGGGAGAGGTTCACTCTCTGCTTCCTGTTCCTCATCAGTCACCATCAGCATGGTGATGTCAGCCCTGTCATTGTAGAGCTTGAGGTGGTTCACATGGATAACCCATTTTGGGTGTCCTGCTTGTGCCCAGGTCAACCAAGTAGGTGACCTGCCTTTTTCTCCAGGATAGGGTAAGGGCCACTCCATCTGTCTCAAAGTGCCCTTGGTGCCACTGCCTCCAACACCCACACCTGTTGCCCAGGTTGAAATTCAACCAGTGCAGCTTTTTGGTCATACCAGTGCTTCTGAAGCTCCTGGCTGGCCTCAAGGTTCTTGGATGCCTTTTCCATGTACTCAGCCATTCTGGACCTTAGGCCAAGCACATAGTCCACAATATCTTGTTTGGGCTCTTGGAGAGGCTTCTCCCAACCCTCTTTTACAAGACAGAGTGGTCCCCTCACAGGATGGCCAAACAGAAGTTAAAAGGGGGAAAACCCTGCTCCATTCTGTGTCACTTTTCTGTAAGCGAAAAGCAGGCATGGTAAGAGGACATACCATCTCATTTTGAGTTTCTCAGGGAGCCCCATAATCATACCTTTCAATGTCTTGTTGAATCTCTCAACAAGGCCATTGGTTTGTGGATGTTAGGGTGTAGTAAACTTGTACTGCACTTCACACTCTTTCCACATGTGTTTGAGGTAAGCAGACATGAAGTTGGAACCTCTGTTTGAAACCACCTCCTTAGGAAACCCTACCCTGGTGAAGACATCAATGAGGGCCTTGGCTACTGCAGGAGCTGGAGTAGTCCTAAGTGGAATTGCTTCAGGGTACCTAGTGGCATGATCCACTACCACTAGTATGAATTCGCTCCCTGAGGCTGTGGGAGGTTAAAGTGAACCCACTATATCCACACCTACCCTTTCAAAGGGAACCCCCACCACAGGCAGTGGTATCAGGGGGGGCCTTTGGGTGGCCACCTGCCTTGCCACTGGCTTGACAGGTAACAGAAACTAACGAAACTCCTTAACCTTTTGGTGCAACTGGGGCCAGTAAAAGTGACTAACTAGCCTTTCCCAAGTCTTGGTTTGGCCCAGATGTCCAACTAGGGGGATGTCATGAGCTAAAGTTAGGGGAACTCCCTGTACTTCTGTGGCACTGCCACTCTCCTGGTGGCTCTAGGATTGGGGCCTCTTGCCTCAGTGTACAGTAATCTCTCTTCCCAATAAACTCTGTGGGTACCACTGACATCTCCCTTTGCTTCTGAACTGCTTGATGCCTCAGGATTTCAAGAGTGGGACAGTCCTGCTGCCCCTGGCACAGCTCTTCCCTAGAGGGTCCCCCTGGGCCTAAGAGTTCAACCTGGTAAGGGTCAAGCTCCATAGGCTCAGTTCCCTCTGGGGTGTCCAAGTCTTCTCCCTGAGGAGAGGGGTCCTGATCCTTTTGCTGAATAGAAGCTGGTTCCCAAGTCTTCTTACCTTTTCTCTTGATAGGTTGGGCCATTCTTTCAGGCTCAAACACTGCACCCTGCCTTTTGCTTTGTGCTCTTGTTTTTACACACACCAATTCAGGGATGTCCAGCATTGCTGCATGGGTCTTTAGTTCAACCTCAGTCCAGGCTGAGGTTTCCAGGTCGTTGCCAAGCGGACATGTAGCTTTGGAGAAACCACTACCTGTTTCAGGCCAGTAAACCCTCCCAGTCTAATGTCACCATAGCCATTGCATGATTAGTGGTAACACTGTCCGCATTGGTGATTGGGTAAGTACGCCAAATCAAATATTGCTCAGTTGAAACCAGTGTGTCTCTCACCATAGTGACACTGGCACCTGTATCCCTCAGAACCTCTATCCTAGTTCCATTAATCCAAGGGTACTGTAAGTATTTTTTTAAGTTGGGTGGCCACATAGCTACAGTGGCAAATTCAACTTCCCCTCCTGAAACTAGAACTGCTTCAGTGTGCAACCTGGTTTGCTCTGGGCACACTGTTGATCCCATCTGGAGACTGGCTACACCAGGAGTAGCTGCAGCTGTATGACTAGGGGCCTTCTTGCTAGGGCAAGCCTTGTATCCAGTTAAGTGTCCCAACTTCTTACAGTTGTTACACCAGGCCTTTGCAGGATCAAAGTTATTCCCCCTATAGGGTTGTGGAGTATAGGGAGTAGTTTGGGGCCCACACCCCATTGCAGGTTTTTGGGGCAATTTGGAAGACTCAGACTTTTTATCCTGGGGTTTCTCACCACCTTTCCCTTGGGGAGGTTTTGTAACCCCTTTCTTTTGGTCACCCCCAGTGGATGTCCTAGTCTCCCCGGTTCTTGACCCAGTGGTCTGCCTTCTTTCCCAATTCTTGGGGAGAAATCAGACCTAGGTCTACCAAATGCTGATGTAACTTTTCATTCGTGCAATTACTAAAATATGTTCCTTCATAAACAAATTGTACAGCCCAGTAAAGTCATGCACATTGTGTCCAGTTAACCCACCATCTAGTGTCTTTACTGAATAGTCTACAAATTCAATCCAGGACTGGTTCTGGGTTTTGTGAGCCCCCGTGAATCTAATTCTGTACTCCTCAGTTGTGAGTCCAAATCCCTCAATCAGAGTTCTCTTCATGAGGTCATAGGACCCTGCATTTGGCCCAGAGAGGGTCAGTAGCCTGTCCCTGCAGTTACCATAGAACAGTTCCCACGGGAGTGCCCCCCAGAGACGTTTCTTCACCTTTCTCATGTCACATGCCCTCTCAAAGGCTGTGAACCATTTGGTGATGTCATCACCCACCTCAAATTTAGGGACAATCCCTTTGGGGATTTTAGGATAATAAGATTGCTCTTTATTTTTATTATTTGGAATGCTTTCTTTTTCTAGAGCCAGGAGTCTGGACTCTAGATCCAATCTTTTGGACAGCCTTACTAAAACGCTGTCCTCATTGAGGCTGTCCTCAATGCCCTCAACAGGACCTGAACCACCTGTGTGGCTTCTAGGTTCCCAGAGGTTAACTCTTGGTAGTAAGGGTACAGGGACCCTTTCTTCCCAAGGAAGTGATGGAGGTGGGTACCTAACTCCATCCTCCTCACCTCCTTCCTCTTCTGCTTGGTCATCACCATTCTCAGAAGGGTCGGCCTTAGCATACTCAGCCAACAGCTCCTGGAGCTTTTGTTTGGTTGGATGTAGGCCCATGGCTATGTTTTTAATTCTGCATAATGACCTTAATTCCTGAAAAGACAGGTGAAGGTAAGGGGTGAGGTCAAGTTTCTCAACCATGTCCTGTATGCCATCTTGGTTATCTTCACTAATAGCTGGGTTCTGTTTGCGAGACATTCTAACAAAAAGTTCTTACACCTCTACCCTTGACTATATTGACTTTTTATTTTCTAAAATTCTAAAGGGACTTAAGCAAGGACCTAACGAGACTTTTAGTAGTTTGGTATCAATGGCAATTAGAAAAGAAATCAGAATTCTAAAAGGCAATTTAAGAGTTCTGTCGTGTGATCAGGTGGTAACCAAGTAGTCCAACAAATGCAAGTTGTGTATCCCACCGCTGATCTACCAATGAAAGAAACTGGCTCTATATATACTACACCAAAATAAGGTATAGTGTGTATAGAGTCCAAGTGTCCCCAGAGGTAGGCATAGATTAACGTTAAATAGAACCTTACTCTCTAATAGTGGTAGCTTGGTCGAACAGTGAGGCAGTATCAGAGGACAGTGTTAAGCATTTGATGTACACATTCAGTCAGCAAATGAATTCACACACTCAAGAACTGAACTCTAGGACAACTGTGTTTGTATGAAAATATACTGTTGAACCAAGCAAGCCTAAGAAAGGTAAGCATTAAATACTTTCCAGTAATAAGTTACTGGATATCGAACAGTTGAAAAATGCAATAGGAATTGTACTTTGATTTACAGGGAAGCAGTAGTTTGCAACACTTACCAAATACAGTACATTGGAATGAATAGGCTTTTTCAGTACATTGCAGGTAAGTTACTTTTTACATTACTTTTCTAACTCAGTGCTGGATACCTAGATTCAGCACTGGGACGTTTCCTAGAAACAGGTAAGTAATTACGCTTTGGTTATTCGCTTGATTTTTAAAGAATATTTTCAGTTTTCAAAACTCCACACTTGAAAACTTTTTGGAGAAAAAGTGTCAATGTAATCCTATGGAAGGAAAGTACAAGTTACTTACCTTCGGTAACGATGTATCTGGTAGAGACGATTCTAGCAGCAGATTCCTTAACGTAGAATTATCCCCAGACGTGAGACTGGACCCGGAAAACTTTCTTGCCCAGCATCTCTGCGTGTTGGGGGGCGGTACCTCGCGACTCCGCCCTGACATCCTCCGCGGGCGTGAAGTCAGCGAGGTCACACAAGCCCCACACCGACGCGCTGACGTCCGTTTGCTTCAGAGAATTTTTCTGCGCCACAACGCGGAGCCATCACGACAAAACTGAGGAGAGCATGGGAACAGTGTGCAAAAAAACCAGAGAAACAGGAGGCTACAACAATAAAGCCAAAGCAGGGAAGGAGCAGAGCACCTCTGAGGAACAACTATGCAAGCCAAGGTGATAGCACCAAAGTACCAAAAGGCCACAGCAGTAAAGCCACAGCGGGGAAAGCGTAAAGCACCACTCCACGGAACCACCGTGCAAGTCAAGGCGATAGCCTGTCTGGAGGCACAAGCATTGGAAAGCGCCGTAAGAGAATGAGAGAGTCTGCAACTACAGACCACACAGCAAAGGGCCACAAGCCCGGAACAGGGGAGCAACAGCAACCTACCCCCAGACTACAGAGGCAAGGAATGCCATAGCCCCTGAAAAGAGCAGGAGCCCAAGGACAGACAAAAGAACCCCCAACGTAGAAGACCGCAAGGGGATCAGAAATTGTAACAAGGGAAAAAGAGCAAAAGCAGGCCCCTACACTGGAGAGAAACCAGCTGGAGGAAAGACCGACGGGAAGAAAACTAAAAGGACCCCCACAGAAGACAAGCCACCCAGAGGGAGGCGAGCACAGAAAACCAAGCTGAGGGTCCTTGCAGAACGGGGAGGAAGGGTGCGTCGTGAAGGAATCTGCGGCTAGAATCTTCTCTACCAGATACATCGTTACCGAAGGTAAGTAACTTGTACATCTGATAAAGACTACTAGCCGCAGATTCCTTAACGTAGAATAGATACCCTAGCCATATCCAGAAGGGAGGAGGGCCTGCGAGAAAGCCTCCCTACTAGGAGAGACCCGGGGCCCTAGCAGGAGACATGTCACAAGGACAAGAAGGAAAAGGCCAGGATAACCTGAGCCCAACCAATGGAGAGCGACCAACACCCCACAGGGGCAGACAGTGCCCTAAAAGCCTCAAGGAACACAAGGGCCACCTCGAACCCAGTGAGAAGAGGTAGAACCGGAGGCAGGACCCACCGCAAGAAACATGTACAGAGATAGAAAAGAGCCGAATACACCTTGGCTGCAAGCAAGGCCGGAACGGCTCCACCGCCAACAGCACAGGCAGGAGAAGAAAAGCATCGTAGCGCAAAGCCCCAGCAGAACCAGAGGCAGGGGAACACATTAAAGATCACAACGGTGGAGTAGAACAAGCAGGCCTGCATGGGCATGCGCCGCCAGCAGCAGGCAACACCACGGAACAGCGCACCTAGGACAAGTCTGACGAGGGGGGGGAAGAGAGAGAGAGAGAGAGAGAGAGAGAGAGAGAGAGACAGAGAGAGACAGAGAGAGACAGAGAGAGACAGAGAGAGACAGAGAGAGACAGAGAGAGACAGAGAGAGACAGAGAGACAGAGAGACAGAGAGACAGAGAGAGAGAGACAGAGAGAGAGAGAGAGAGAGACAGAGAGAGACAGAGACAGAGAGAGAGACAGAGAGAGAGAGAGAGACAGAGAGAGAGAGACAGAGACAGAGAGAGAGACAGAGCGCCAAGCCGGCCACCAGAACACAGAAGCCAAATAAAGCCATACCCTCTGGAGCATCAGACAGAGGACCAAACCGAAACACAGGACAGAAGTGCGGAACCGCCACAACACAATGCCGCAGACAGCAGGCCAGACCGGACGAGCGACGTAGCGACAAGGAGTAGGACGGACCCAGCGCAAGCTGCTCCAAGACAATCGGCAAGAAGATCGCACCTGCGACATACCGTGACACCACGGAGCCCGAAAGGGTGACCACACCTCCCCAGCACATAACAGAGCTATGTAATAGCTACAAGTACCCCATATAGGGTAGGCTACGTCCCAAGAACCATGGGAACACCTCCTAGGAAAAACGTTCCGCAGCATTTGACAAAACAGAAAGACCTGCAGAAAAAACCCACGGACGGCTTACCAAGTAGCCAATAAAGAAGACACAGAAGGCCTAATCTCAGGGCCTACTGGGCTTACCAACAGCCAAAACCACAAGTCAAAAACAGGGCCGAACCAGCAGCCAACAGCACCAAAGGGCCAACGAAAGGACCTAAAGGCACACCAACCACACAGAACACACAACCAGGGCTACTCTTTACTAGGCCCCAGGAACCAACGGGAGTAAACCTCCCAGAACACAGACCGACATCTAGGTCACTGAGGAGGAGGAGGAGGACGAAACTCGGCAAGAAACCTCTGAATGGCAGAATCCGCAGGGGCGTGGAACAAAAGAGCGCCATCAAAGGTAAGGTCAACAAGCCGTTCTCTAACATTCTCAGGGAAAACACTATCCCTCAGCCAAGCATGGCGATGAAGGGCCAATGAAGAAGCCATGGTGCGACCAAGAACCTCCAAAACGTCCAGAGCCGAACTAAGAATAAACACCGCCAGCTCCCGGCCATCCCACACATGGTGCCGCAGATCGACGCAGGCACCCTCCTGAGAAGTGGAAGACCGAAGGGACTCCGCCGAATCCCATCAGCAAGAAGTGGCTCTGGCCAACACACAAAGCGTGTTAAGCGCCAAGAAAGCAGCACTGGAAGAGGCAAAGATGTTGCACCCCCAGGAATCTAACCACCGGGCCTCCCGTGACAGAGGAGACAACACCGATGGCAAGGAGGGAAAGGCGGTCAGCAAAAGAGGGCCCCTGGTAGAAGGGTGGAAGGAAAGGCAGACCGTATCATGCGGAGCAGGACGGTGGTGGTGCAGAAGTGGCTGGGGCACCGGGTCCCCCGTGGCAGGACGCCCCCAGGCCCTCAAGAGAGAATTATGGAGCGAAGCCTCGAAGGGAAGAAGCAGCTCCCGTCCACCAGAGTCCTGATGGAGAACCTCCAGCAAATGATCCGTGGGGAAATGGACAGCTGGATCGCCCATGTGCAAGATTCCCGCACCCGTGGAGACAGCCCGGGCGAAGGCAGCACTTGCCTCCGTAGGGCCACACGGTGGCGAAAGCAATTCCTCCATGGGCGACAGCTGTAAGCTAAGGCGGCCGTCTCCCAGCCCAACTGGAGGAAGGAAAGGCCAAGCTCGGAATGGGGGAGGGTTGACTGACTAGTGGGGAACCTGAGGCGTCTCCGGGGAAGACTGCGGGCGCGGTGACATTAAAGAGCCGTCCTTGGAAGACTGGGAAAACGCCACGACGCGGTGTCCCGTCTCCGGAGAAGATGAAAAACAGCTGCCGAACCTCTGGAGAAGACGGGGCGTCCGAAGACGAATCAACGACCCGACGCCGGCACGGCGCCGTACAGTCCGCCACCAGCGTCAGGTCAACATCGACCGGCGCTGAAGGGGATGCCGCAAAGACTTCTGCGACGACGCGCGCCGTGGGAGTACAGGGCGGGGTCGGAGCCAGAGCAGCCAAGGAACAGCGCCAAAAAGGTGTCGACTCGACCGACGAGGCAGCCGCCTGCGTGGAAGGACGAGGGGGGCCGCGGGGACACGCCCCGGCCCCTTCTGCGGCACCAGGGCCAGCAGCTGCTGGCACCTGAGCGGTGTCAGCATGGTCTCGGACAAGGCCGCCGCCTGCTCAGAGGACCGAGGGGGACTCGAGGACAAGCCTCGAGCCCCGGCAACCTCCCGCAACACCACAGGGACCGTGGTCCGAAGGAGGGAACCCCGGAGGGCCACATCTCCAGAACCTGGTGCCGGCGACGCCGCAGAAGACCCCGCACAAGGCAAGGGATCCACAGACATCCCAGGAAGAGGAGGAGAAGAAGGAGCCAAAGAGGCCTGCAAGGCTGCCGCATAGGCCTCCATCCGAGCTCAGGTTGCCCCTGCGCCAGGGAACGGCGGGTAGGGTGGCGACGTTCAGGGCCGCACAACCTGCGGAGAACCCGCAGCCCCAACAGGCCGGGGACCGGGCCTCGGGACAAACTGCGACACTTAACAACAGGTGAGCGACGCCCTTGCGGTCTTGGAGAGGGACGATGTCGGAGACAGAAGTGGCGGTTCTTGAAGCCTTCCGCGGGGGACGGACATGGCGACGCCGCCGACCTGGACATACGGGCCGAGAGGCGTTTCATCCGGCGCTCCCTCCGGGACTTCGGCTTCATCTGCTGACAAGCCTCGCAGTCTATGGAGTCGTGGTTCTCCCCCGAACAGCACATACAGATGAGGTGAGGGACAATCGCCGACATCTGGCGCGTGCAAAATGAGCACGTCTTGAAGCCCGAAGGCATTCGCACACTGTTCCCAAGTAAACGCTAAAGCGTAAAAAGAAGTCCTGAAAACAGGCCAGGAACACGATCCGGATCCGCGTTGCATGTGGAAAAGAAGAACACTGACGTCAGCACGCCGGGGTGGGGCTTATGTGACCTCGCTGACGTCATGCCCGCGGAGGACGTCGGGGCGGAGTCGTGAGGTACCGCCCCCCGGCGCGCAGATGCGCTGGGCAAGAAAGTCTCACGCCTGGGGATAATTCTACGTTAAGGAATCTGCGGCTAGTAGTCTCTATCAGATACAGGTGAACGGTTCACAGGTAAGTAATCGACTGTGGGAGTTAAGGTTCTGGGGTTAGACTCAGGGATCTCCCAGGGTCAGTGATGCACTGTTGTTGCACCCTCAGCGACACTAGGGCGGCCGGGTGCAGAGTGTTGAGGCCCAATGTTATCCAATGGGGGATAGGGGGCCTCCGGTTGGTGGCTGCTGGCAAGCAGGCCACTGGGATATGGGAGCAAAGCTCCTAGGGTTAAGCTCAGGGCAATTTGGGGACCAAAGTAGCACCAAAGGTGCACACTCAGCTGCACTAGGGCAGCCGGGTGCGGGGTGCTGTTTTGAGATCGGGTGACCTGTTTTCAATGGAGAACCTCCAGGACGAAAACACTGCAGGCTCGGGGACGAGGATGTTCTGGGTGCGACCACCACTTCGAGGGGTAAGTTGGGATGTCATGGGTTGGTTAGGCACCGTTGGTTTGGGCATATGAGGCCATGGGGCGACTGATGCAGGGGTGCCTTGTAACGTCAGATTTTCTTACCCGCTCTGGTCGTGATGGGGGGTGGTCCTCTGGAATGAGGCTGCAGGCATCGTCTGGAGGCTCGAGGCAGGTCAGGGGTTGCCGGATCTCGGGTCAGGATCACCGGGGGGACCTCCTCGTGGTATTTTTCCACTCTAGCTCGGGCCGGGTTCGTCGGGTGCAGAGTGGGCTGGATTTGTGGTCTCTGGCTGGTACCAGAAGCTGCAGTTTAAACATGTCTGGTGTTCACGGGAGAAACAGTCTGGGAAGTGAAGGCAGGCAAGTCCTCCGGGGTTTGTGAGGTTGCTGGCTGCCGGACATGCCAGGATTTTGCAGGAGCAGGTTAGAGGGGAGATAGGGCTGGGGCCAAGTCAGTGGGAGTCGTCCTCGTTAGCTCTGCACGGCTCTTAGTCCTTCTTTTCTTCTTGTAGGTAGGCTGGCTGGATCTAAGGAAGGTTCAGGGTGCCCCCTAAATACTAAATTTAGGGGCGTTACAGGGAAGGTAAAGGGCAGGGACCAATAGGTCCCTTCCCTGGGGTGGGTACACCCCCTATTCTACCACTCTCCAGTGGGAGGGGGCAGGAGCCTGACACCTGGTTGGCGGAGTCCCCCCATCCTCAAGATGGCGGGGACTCGAGCTTGTGCTTAACCTCACCACCCCCACCTGAGGGGTGGAGTTGGCAGATGTGGGCACACCTCTTTTCTTCACTTGTTTTTTCCGCCGGTTCTCCCGCCCAAAGTGGAGGGTAGAACCAGTTGCTGAAAGGAGGAAATGGTCTGGAGAGGCTCACAAAGGCCTTTGAAGCTTCTCCTTCGTGAACCCTGCCCATCCTGGGGGAGGAGGCTTGGCACCTCGTCCCAGGATGTGCATTGTTTCAGGTCCCCGAGAGCAGCAAGCTCTCGACCCAGCGGTCCAGACACATGTCTGGTGGTGGCAGCCTAAGCAGCCACTCAGTCAGGTCACTAGGAGTTTGTCGAATTTCAGGGGGCATCTCTAAGATGCCCTCTGTTGTGCATTTTACATTAAATCCCACACTGGCATCAGTGTGGGTTTAATGTGCTGAGAAGTTTGATACCAAACTTTCCAGTCTTCAGTGTAGCCATTATGGGGCTGTGGAGTTCGTAATAACAAACTCCCAGCACCATATACTCTTTAATGGCAGCACTGCACTTAACAGTGCCCAGGAATGGACTTGGGCACTGTAGGGGTACAGGGCTCATGCACCTGTACCCTCACCACTGGCATAGGACACCCAGCTAGAGGGGTGACTGATGTATGCCAGGGCAGTGGTTTGTGGGCATGGCACACAGGGATGTGTGCCATGTCGACCCTTTACTTTGTTCTGCACCAAGGCACTCAGTCTGCAAAGGCAGTATGAGAGTGTCAGGGTACAGGGCCTCTGAGGGTGGCACAATAAGTGCTGCAGCCCTTAGAGGCCTTCTCTGGTCACAGTGCCCTGGGTACCTGTGGTACCATTTACCAGGGGCTGACATGTGGCCAGGGATGCCAATTGGGTTAAGGCTTCAATGCAGATTTAGTGAAAGGAACATGGGCCCTGGGTACCTGATTAGCAGGAGCCCAGGGCACAACCAGTCAAAGAACATCGGCAAACCAGCAAAAAGTGGGGGCATACCATGCAAGAAAGAGGGCGCTTTCTCACAACCAATTATTGCCAAAGTCTCAGAATGTTCAAACTAAGGCACAAGACCTCACTCTGACTTGCTTCTTTCTTTACCACATGGCGTTCGAGTTCCCCATCATTGCCTGGATGATTTGGTCCTTAATGGAGTTCGAAAAGACCTGAAGAGGCCAGCACTGAATGCCCTGGATTCGCTGCAAACGTGGAAAGGCCTTCAAAACTACAGTGTACAGAACGGTCCCTTATAAACGGAATCCTAAGTACAGTCTAAATATGGGATTAGAGTTCTCAGATAGAGAAAATCGTGGGGGACAACAATGACACAGCAGTCTGTAGGCGATTGGAATCTAACTGCGACAAGGTAAACGCTACTTACCAGTATGCATCTGTTCTTGGCATGTAGAGCTGCTGCAGTCACATTATTGCATTAGATCGCCGCCTAGTGTTGGGTCCGGATGTTGCACGTTGTTGTCTTGGAAGAATCTTCGAGATCTCACGAGATAGGTGACTCCTCCCCTGGACTACAGTGCGCATGGACAGCTCCTCCATCGTCAGATTGTTTTTTCGCCATTGTGGCAAAGATGGAGGATAGTAATAGAAAGAAAGGTGTCCATGTAAATGTATCTAAATAAGATAGTACTGCGACTGTGCTCGGCACCAGGGAGGAGGGTGGGCATGTGACTGCAGCAGCTCTACATGCCAAGAACAGATGCATACTGGTAAGTAGCATTTACCGTTCGAGGCATATGAGCTGCTGCAGTCACATTATTGCATAGACTGTATAGCAGTTCCCCCTCTAGTGGTGGTTACCGGTGACAGTTGCAGTAGTTTGGAAAAGTGTTTTAAGGACAGCCTGACCTACAGAAGCTTGTTGTTTGGCTTGCACATCAACACAATAGTGTTTAGTGAAGGTATGTATGGTAGACCATGTAGCTGCCTTAAAAATGTGTTCTAAGGGGATATTCCCTAGAAAAGCCATGGATGCCCCCATTTTGCGCGTGGAATGTGCTCTTGGGGGAATAGTTAATGTGCGTTTAGCTTTTTGATAACATATTTGTATGCACTTAACTATCCATCTGGCTATCCCTGCCTTTGAGATAGGGTTACCCTTATGAGGTTGACAGAAAGACACAAACAACTGTTTTGTCTTTCGAAATGGTTTAGTTCTGTCTATGTAGTAGAGTAGGGCCCTTCTGGCATCCAGTGTGTGGAGTGCCCTTTCAGCTACTGACTGTGGTTTTTGAAAAAAGACAGGTAACTCAATTGATTGGTTAATGTGAAAACTAGTTATGACCTTTGGTAGGAATTTAGGGTTTGTCCTGAGAACTACCTTATTTTGGTGTATTTGCATGAAAGGTTCTTGAATTGTCAGTGTCTGCAATTCACTTACTCTTCTGAGTGAAGTAATTGCTATTAGAAATACCACCTTCCATGTTAGGAACTGCAATTCGCAAGAATGTAGAGGCTCAAAGGGTGGGCCCCATAAGTCTAGTAAGTACAATGTTAAGATTCCAGACTGGAGAAGCTGGAGCTCTTGGAGGGATTACTCTTTTGAGCCCTTCCATAAACGCCTTAATAGGTGGTATGCGGAAGAGAGACACGTGTTGTCTGTTCTGGAGGTATGCTGCAATAGCAGCTAGGTGTAATCTGATAGATGAATATGCTAGATTACATCTTTGTAAGTGTAGCAGATAACAAATTATGTTTTGGACAGAAGCGTCTAGCGGATTGATTTGATAATTTAGGCAGTAAATAACAAATCTTTTCCATTTGTTTGCGTAACAGGCTCTGGTAGTGGGACGTCTTGCCTCTTTGATGATATTCATACAGTCAGGAGGCAGGTTAAGGTAGCCGAACTCTAAGACTTCAGGAGCCAGAATGCTAGGTTCATTTGATTGGGGTCTGGGTGTTGTATCTCTCCATGGTTCTGTGTGAGTTGTTTTGGAGAGAGGTGTAGTCGTTGATGAGGGACGACAGAGTTCTAGGAGTGTTGTGTACCATGGTTGTCGTGCCCATGAGGGAGCAACCAGGATCATTGTAAGTGTTTGTTGCTTTAGTTTGCGTACCACTAATGGAATGAGTGGGGTTGGCGGAAAAGCGTATGCAAATCTGCCTGACCAGTTCATCCATATCGCATTGCCCTTCGACTGCGGGTGTGGGAACCTGGCGGCGAAGGATGGGCATTTTGCGTTTTCTTTTGTGGCGAACAGATCTATGTCTGGGTGTCCCCATGCTTGAAAGAACGGGAGTAGGACTTCTGGGTGAAGTTCCCATTCGTGGATCTGTTGACTGTGTCTGCTCAATAGGTCTGCAATCTGGTTGTTCACTCCTGGGAGATGTTCTGCTAGAAGATGGATGTTTTGTGGAATGGCCCTTCTCCATATGCTTTGCGCTAGGCGTGAAAGCTGCAGAGAGTGTGTCCCCCCCCTGTTTCTGTATGTAGAACATTGCTGTCATATTGTCCGTCCGGACTAGGACAGTCTTGTTGGCTATGTGTTTTTGAAAGGCCTTCATTGCCTGAAATATTGCCAGTAATTCTAGGTAGTTTATGTGGTGTATTTTTTGGTGCGGTGTCCATAGACCTTGCACTGTATTTTGAAGTAGATGGGCTCCCCACCCTGTGAGTGATGCGTCTGTTGTCAACACTACCTGTGGAACTGGCTCTTGGAACAGTCGTCCTTTCGAAAGGTTTTGTGTGTTCCACCACTGCAGAGAGCGATGTGTACTACTGTCTACCAACACTAGGTCCTTTAGTTTCCCTTGAGCCTGGTTCCATTGTGTTGCTAGGCATTCTTGTATGGGACGCATTTGTAGCCGAGCATGTGGGACTATGAATATGCAAGATGCCATCATGCCTATGAGTTGCATAAACACTCTTGCTGTCAATAGAGTCTGAGGTTGGAATTTTTGGATCATTGCTTGAATGTTCTGTATCCTGGCTGGAGCTGGGTAAGCCTTTGCTACTGTGGAGTCTATTGTTGCTCCCAGATACTGCTGTATATGGGAGGGTTGTAGATGGGATTTTGGGTAGTTGAGGGAAAATCCCAGATTGTGTAATAGATGGATAGTGGTCACAGTGTGCTGCAGACATTGGTGATGTGATTTGGCCTTTATCAGCCAATCGTCTAGATATGGAAACACATGAATATGTTGTCTCCGTAGATGTGCTGCCACTACTGTTAAGCATTTTGTGAACACCCTTGGTGCTGTTGTTAGCCCGAAGGGTAGGACTTTGAATTGGTAGTGCTGTCCCTGCACTACGAATCTGAGGTATTTCCTGTGTGCGGGATGAATGGGTATATGAAAGCATGCGTCTTTGAGATCTAGCGTGGCGAGAAAATCGCCTTGCTGTAGTAGTGGTAGTACTTGGTGTATATAGTGATTGAGGGGACGAAGGTCGAGAATGGGCCTGAGGGACCCGTCTTTTTGGGGGATTAGGAAATAGAGGGAGTAAACTCCCTTTCCTTGTTGCTGCAGGGGAACCGGTTCTATAGCGTGCTTTTGTAGCATTGCTAAGACCTCTTGTTGCAATAGTATGGTATGTTCCTCTGACATTGGTCTGTGTTTGGGTGGTATGTTGGGTGGGGTAGATGCAAGTTCCAGACAGTAACCAGAATGGATAATTTGCTTCACCCACCTGTCTGTTGTGATGGATTCCCAGACAGGTAGGAACTGTGATAATCTGCCTCCGACTGGTGTTAAGTGGTCTGGAGGCAGGTGTAGGAGGTCACTGTTTAGGAGTGGTGGAGGTACGATTGTTGTTGTTACCTCTACCTCTGCCTTTAGTATTGTTTCCTCTATATCCTCCTCTGCCTTTTTGAAATGTGTTTTGAGAGGTAGTTTGGAAAGGTTGAGAGGTTTGTGTGTTATTCCCTCTCCCTGTACCTCTATAGGAGGATCTACGAAAGGAACGTTTGGATTGGTAAGACTGCAGTGCACCCATATATTTAGCGGTGTCAGTGTCCTTTTTCATTTTGTCTAGTAGGACATCTGTTTCAGGCCCGAACAGGAAATCTTGGTTAAGGGGTTGATTGAGAATAGTGGTTTGCACCTCAGGTTTGAAACCTGATATGCGAAGCCAGGCGTGTCTTCTTAACATTACGCTTGTATTGACTGTTCTAGAGGCTTTGTCAGCTGCATCTAGAGCACACTTTATCGAGGCATTAGTGATGAACTTTGCTTCTTGGATAAGATCAGTTGCCTGTTGTTTATGTCGTAGCAGCTCCTCTAGTTTGTCATAGTGTGCCCTGTCATATCTAGCTAACAATGCTTGTGTGTTAGCTATTCTCCAGGTGTTGGCTGCTTGTGAAGCCACCCTTTTCCCTGATGCCTCTAGTAGTTTGGACTCTTTTTCTGGTGGTGCGGCATCGCCAGTGGTTTGTGAGTTTGCCCTTTTTCGTGCATTGGCAACTACTAAAGAGTCCAGCTGTAGTTGACCCTTGATGTATGTAGGGTCGGAGGGTGCTGCTCTATATTTCTTTTCCAGTCTAGGGTTGAGTATCCTAGCCCTAATGGGGGTTTTTGAATATTTCTGGTGCATGTTTTAAAACCCCTTTGAGCATGGGTAAAGTGCGGACACTTCTTTCTGTGGTTGGGAAGGTGTCCAGCAAGAAATCCTCTTCCAGAGGGTCAGCATGCATATCTACCCCGTGGAAACTAGCAGCCCTGTCCACTAACTGATGAAATGCAATGGTGTCATCAGGAGGGGATGGTTTTGAAGGGTATGGTGTGGGGTCTAGAAGAGGTGTGTTATTGTCTGGTGAATATGGGTTTCCCCATGTGTCCAGGTTGGGATTTGGGTCATCAGGATCGCCATAAGGGTCTTGTGGATCATTATCTATGTCCTCATCTGGGTCCCCAACAGGCTGTGGAGGCATGGGGGGTGTGTATGGCACATAAGGCAGAATAGGAGAGAGAGGAGGAGGGGTGACAGGCCTAATAGGAGAAGTAGCAATGTCCTTCCTTTTTAGAGGAATAGGAGAGGGTAATGCAGGATGAATTTTCCTCTTGTGGAGCACCACATGACCTGTGTTAGGGTATATGATGATTCTTTTCTGTTTTGGATCGATAGGATCTGGAAAAAACAGCTCCTCCTCTGTATTTGGTGGTTTCGGCACCGAAGATATGTGGTGTTTTTTGCTGGGATTCGAAGGATTTGTAGGCTTCGACTTATTTGGCTCGGGAACCTTGTTTTTGTTCGGTTCGGGAGCTTCCTTGACTTCGACGTCCTTTTTCGGATCGACCGTTTTCTTGGGTTCGATCTGTTTTTTAGGCTCGGTGACCTTTTTGGAGTCGTTAGTCTTTTTCGGGTCGATTAACTTTTTCGGGTCGATATTTTTCTTGGGATCGACCTGTTTCAACTCGAGAAGCTTCGGCTCGACGTTTTCTGGGAACGGTCGAGTCTTTCGGCACCGGAGCCGGATGTGTTTTTCTCGGCGCCGAAGGCATTTTGGGTGTAGGGAGATACGGTTTGCTCGGTCCCGAGCTACCGGAAGGCTTTTCTGTTATCTTCGGAGCCGGGCCCGAGGGTGGGGCTTCCGAAGGGATGTTTCGATCGTGACGAAGGCCTTGTGGCGATGTCTTGACCGGAGCCTTATGTGGGGTGATTGGGACAGGGGCATCGGTACGCACGTGCTGCCCTGCTGGGATTGGGTCATCTGAGTCCGATTCTTCGACTGTGACGAGCTGTAGATCGTCCGAGTCCTCGGCATCCGAGGGGTCGTCGAAGAGATCGTCCGGTTCCGGTGCCGGTGCTGCTGCTTGTCGATGCATCGCTTGTCGATGGGCCCTTTGGTTCCTGATTGTCTTTTTGGAACGGAAGAGTGCGCAGGTTGAGCAGTCTTCTTCTCTATGCTCCGGAGATAGGCATCTGTTGCACACCGGGTGATGATCCGTGTGGGTATTTAGCACCACACTGGGGGCATTTTTTGAAGGGGGTCCTTTCCATGGGCCCGAGGCCCGAGTATCGTCGCTAGGCCCGGAGGCCTGCGTCGATAGAAATATGAGAAATAAAGTCTCGTAAAGTTCTAGGGTATCGACCGGAGAGCAATCCCGTCGAGATACTTAGATTTGCCGTGAAGAAAGTTGAAAACTTCGGAGTCGAAGTTGGCGTCGCAAAAGTACATCCGAACCCGATGGCGGAAAAAAACAATCTGACGATGGAGGAGCTGTCCATGCGCACTGTAGTCCAGGGGAGGAGTCACCTATCTCGTGAGATCTCGAAGACTCTTCCAAGACAACAACGTGCAACATCCGGACCCAACACTAGGCGGCGATCTAATGCAATAATGTGACTGCAGCAGCTCATATGCCTCGAACTCCTGCTTTCAATTGCCAGTGGTCAAGGTATGGGAATGTAAAGACTGCCTGTAAAGATAGCTGCAACCATCAACATAATTTTAGCAAATACACAAGGGGTAGATGGTAAGTTGAAAGTGTTATGACTTTACTTCAGTGCAAACATACTTCCTATAGGACACAAGAATTGTTTTATAAAAGAATGTGTCCTACAGGTCGAAGGATACCATTCAGGCTTGGAGTCCTGGGCCAACCAAACTATTGTGTATTTTTTTTTTTTTAGAAACCGGTTGAATATCCAGAGGTCCAAAATCAGCCTCAAGTCCTAGTCTTTCTTGTGAACTAAGTGGTATAAATAGTAGCAACCCATTCTTTACTCCTCCTCGGGTACCACAATGATTGCGCCCTCGCTGAGTAACATCAGCACCTCTCTTGAGCGGATATCGACATGATCTGCCAACATTTGGGTGAAAATTGGAGCAATGTAGAGAGGGATGCAAAGGAACGGAAAGGCATAACCAAACCAAACAATCTGAAAGACCACCGGGTCAAGGTAATTGAGCATCAGCAGGGCAAGCGCCATCTACTGGCTCCAATTGATCATTGGAGAAGATATGAAAGAGGTTTAGCTGTGGTGGCATGACAAGAGAAGGAGGAGTTTCACTGGTGCTACTGCTGATCTCGACATCTGGCACAGACATGGACCCTTGAGCCACAAAAAGTGAACATAGGTTGTTGTACAGGTTGCAAGGGCTGCCTCTGGCGAAATGCAAGGCCCTTGGAACAGCCTCTAAATTCCCAGACTTGCTGGTGGAGCGAGCAACTATGGGAAAGTAACCATAGGAAGGGAGCTGTACCTCAGCAGTCCTTAAAAGTATGCAAGAGTTATATCATCAAAAGTTATGTCCTTGAGGGAAGTCTAGACATTTCAGGAAAACTGACTGGAATGCATCCAAGTGGATGACAGGCTGCAGAATGGGTTTCCTCCAGTAGTCTCTCTTGTCATCCATGTCTGATAATGACAAAGGTGTGATCTTATGTTTAATGTTGTAGAGGGTCTATTAAAATTAGACAGGATCAAGTAGCATGCCTTTGGGCCAACTCCAGCAGTTAACAGTTTCTTTTTTTTTTTTTTAAGATATGCCCAATTAACCTGATCAAACACCTTCTGTGCATCTAGCGAGAGAGAGTAACAATGTTCTTCTCAGTTGCTTTATCGTACCAATTACTAACCTTCGGTAAAGATGTATCTGGTAGAGACGTTGTCTAGCCGCATATTCCTTAACTTAGAATATCCCCAGGCGTCAGACTGGATCCGGAAAACTTTTTTGTAGCAGCACCTCTGCACGCAGGGGGGACAGCGCCACACGACACCGCCCTGACATCGTCCACGTACGTGACGTCAGCGAGGTCATACAAGTCCCTCCCGGCGCGCTGACAACAGTTTTCTTTGGAAAAACATTTCCGCGGAACAACGCGGATCCACCAATAAAAAAAACTGTGAAAGTATGGGAACAGTGTGCGAGGGATAAAAGCCCATGAATAAAGAAGGAGGATGGTGCAAAACACCATCGAGAAGACAGAATTAGACACTGCGCACATATAAGCTGTGAGAAAGAATCCCGCAAGCAAAGCGAAGACCCTTCCCGAGAGCAAGAAGGGAAGAACATCTCAACAGTTAGAATAGTCTGACATTACCATGTAGAACACCAGACAGAAATAGACTGTCATTACCATGTAGAGCTGTGTCACATAGCAAGAACGGAGCACAAAGAGAACAGTCCACCGCAAGAAGGAATTAAAATGAAAAGACTGGCACTACCCCTACAATAATAGAGATCTGAGACAGAGGTCAACAGATCCCCAAGGAAGACGACTGTAGAGGAGACCAGAACCCTGAGCCAATAGAGAAGGCGGTAGAAAAGGAAGGTAGCAGGAGAAGAAAGGAAAATGAAGATGATTCTCTTGCATAAGGACAAGCAAAATGGATCACGTTGAATGTAGAAACCCTCCAAGAGGGAGTCAGCCTTATTATGGCAACTCTGAAGAGACGCAACAACGTGAGTCCCCGTTAGAGAAAACCAACGGCAACTGAAGAGGTCAGTGGAAATACCCATTTGGCAAGTTGTTCGCAGAACGGGGAGGTTGGATGGGCGTTAAGTAATCTGCGTCTAGACGACGTCTCCAGTAAGTGGAACACAAAAGAGTGCTTTGCAGAAATGCTGTATGCATGACCGAATAGCTCCCTGAAACATGGAGACTTCAGATCCTACGTCGCCGCCTCGAAGAGAGGGGAAGAGGTAGGAAGAAGATTACTTATGGAACTTGCATGTATACAGAAATAAACTATGCACAACCATGGAACATAGTTGTAGAGGAACACATCCAGTGCATGAATGGCAGACAGAAGCTGCCGTCAAGCGTGAAAACCCTCCTAAAAGCTCCCAAGGAGGAGAAGGAAGCAATAAGCAAGAGGATCTATGATGTACATATGATGACGCCAAGGCCCAACAGAGAGTACCGTACAATTGGCAGACAAGAGTACCAAAGGAGGCATAGAGGCCAAGGATTCTCCTAGGCCCAGTTGACCCAAATTGAGCTATATAATAGCAAACAAGTACCCCACACGGAGTATGCAAACACCAACAATAGGGAACACCATCAGGACAAGCCACAGGCCGAGGAACAATCTGTGGAACACCGCCACAGCTGGCAAATTGCCAGTTTAAAACACGTAATGCACCCAAAGGGTGCCAAGGAAGGGGTAATTACCCCTGATCATACAAAAGAAAGACCTGAGGCTTACCATCAGCCAAAAATACATAACACATCAATTGGATGCTGAACGAAAGGGTACCACTCCAGGCCAAATGCCGGAGAAACAAAAGGTCTAAGGTGGGGGGGGGGGGGGGGGGGGGGGTGGCGAATGCCCTCAAGATGCGCTGAACAGCTGAGTCGGCGTGTGCATCAAACAATAAAACCCCATCAAAGGGCATATCAACAAGTCTTTCCCGTATATTTTACGGAAAGACACTGTCCCGCAACCAAGCATGGTGCCGCAAGGCGAATGAAGCAGCCATAGCCCGGCCCAAGGAATCCACAGTATCCACGGCGGAGTGAATGGTAAACTCTGTAAGGTCACAGCCGTCCCGGAGAAGGTGAAGGAGGTCAACACGAGAGCCTTCAGTGCTGGCGGAGAGCAAAGACTCTGCAGAGTACCCAGAGGGCAGAAGTAGCCCGAGCCAGGACACTGTATTTAGTGACCGTAGTGCGGCACTAGTGGAGACAAAGATGTTCCGACCCCATGAATCAAGCCATCTGGACTGCCGGGAGGGAGGAAGTATCAGCCGTGGCAGGAAAGGGAAGGCAGTTTGCACAACAAACCCTTGCATATCCGGCTGCACAAATAAGCAGACCAGATTATGTGGAGCAGGACAGTGGCGGTGCAAGACCGAACGAGCCACCGGGTCACCAGAAGCTGGCCGAACCCAGGTACCCAAAAGGGCATCATAAAGAGAGGCTTCAAAGGGCAGAATCGGCTCCACATTCCCTGACCCACGGTGAAGGACACCAAGTAAAGGGTCCACAGAGAGAGACACCGAAGGGGGTTGCATGTTCAGAATCCGAGTGGCCAAAGAGACCACTGGCAGAAAGGCTGCACCAGCCTCGGTAGTCCTCCTCCGAGGAGACAGTAGCTCATCATTAGGTGAGGGCTGTAGCCTAACCCTCCCAAGACAATGAGGGTGCGACCAGTGCTCCACTGAGGGGAGCCCCATTGAGGAATGGGGGTCCTGAGGAGGCTCCTGAAGAGGCCAGGAGTCAGTTGGTTGTGGATCCTCCTGAGGAGGCGGGAATCCTGTTGGCTCCACATATTAGGAAACACAGGCAAGAATACCACCTGCGTTGACGGGGTGAGTCTGTCGCGACGCTTTCTACAAATGCTTCCGGAGAAGACTCCAACAACCCTACGTTGATGCGGCGTCAAAACAACCGTAGCCGGTGCCGACTGCACCGCGTCCGGCGCCGACCCAACTCTGTCCGGCGAATCTACGACCAGCTCCCCGTCCGAAGAAGAGGAAGGAGAAGGAGCTGGATCCGGGGAGGCAAGCCTTCGGCGCCGCACTGGCGCTGACTCTGTCTCAACCACAGAAGGCTCTGACTCCGGAGAAAGAAGCGGAGGCAGAGCCGGGGAGACGAGTCTACGGCACGGCGCCGGGCCGGCACCGTCTCCGGACTGACGTCCGCCTGTCCGGAAGGCTGAGGCGTGCACAAAGCGAGGCTTTGGGCACTAGCAACCGCCTGCGATGCCAAAGGGAGCCCCGCGGGACTATGAGACGCGGCAGGGGTGCAGGGGGTTGCAGAGGGGGACCCAGCTGGGCCGCACCATGACTATGCCCTAGGGATCATACAGGGGGACCCAGCCGAGCCGCACCCTGACGATACCACATCTCCGACGTCCCTGGAGGGCAACAGCTCATGCGATGCCGGGGCGAAACACCCGGAGAGTCCGTTGGGGACTCCACAGATAGTAGAGGCCCCGAAGACGCCCCAGGAACGGAAGAGGACCCAGGTGAGGACTGCAAGGCCGTGGCATAGGCCTCCATTTTGGCCCGAGTCTCCCTCGAACCCGGATAGGGCGGGTAGGGTGAGGGCAACTTGTTGGGGCGCGGGACCGGAATGTCCCGGGAACCAGTGCCCCTGAAGGAGGTGGAGGTAGAGGACCTCGGTGACATACATCGCAACTTACCAAGAAGTGGAGAACGACGGCCTTGGGCCCCAGAGGGCGAACGACAGCAGAACCGCGTTGAAGAGGTCGGGAGACAAGACGACTCTGACCGGGACAGCTGTGCCGAAAGAAGCATCATCCAGCGCTCCCGCCGGGACTTCGGTTTGAGTTATTGGCAGCCGTCGCAGTTCGTGGAGTCGTGGTGTTTGCCGAGACACCACATACAAATAAGATGCGGGTCCGTCGCGGACATTTGCCGCGAACAGGAAGTACAGGATTTAAAGCCCGAGGGCATCGCACACTGTTCCAGACTCAAAGCATCGATGAAGGGCCTGAAAACAGGCCAAAGGAACCGCTCACTCTGGATCCACGTTGTGCGCGGAAACTGATGGCAGCGTGCCGAGAGGGACTTATATGACCTCGCTGACGTCACGTATGTGGACGACGTCAGGGCGGGGTCATATGGCGCTGTCTCCTGTCACGCAGAGGTGCTGCTGCAAAAAAGTTTTGCGGATCCAGTCTGACGCCTGGGGATATTCTAAGTTAAGGAATCTGCGGCTAGATGTGTCTATCAGATATTTACTTTAACCCCTTCCCTGCTCATGACGGAACCGTTCCGTCATGAGCCACGGTTGGCGTGTGCTCATGACGGAACGGTTCCGTCATGACAATCCTGTCGGCGGCCGCTCCGCCTGCGCGGCGCTGTTTCCCCGCCTGTGCGGGGCGACAACGCAAATGGGCGGAGTCATGACGGAACCGTTCCGTCATGAGCACAGCTCAACTGTGGCTCATGACGGAGCGGCTCTGTCATGAGCACAGGCCCACAGCGCTGCCCCCCTGCCCCCCCCAGCGCTGCAGCGGAATGTCCGCAGCAGCGAAGGGGTTAAGGGCTCATCTGGTATTGTCATCAATCTGTCTGTCCCTAATTAAACCAGCTTGGTACGGTGGAATGAATGTAAGCCATATTTTTATAATCCTGGTGGCCAGGATTCTGGTGGACATCTTGGCATCACTATTTAAAAGGGCAATTATTCTTTAAGAACTACAGGTCTTTGCCGGGGGTTCAATATAGGGTAAGAATGAACTCCATCAATATTGGTGTGACTGTATTTGTTTCAGCAAATGAGTTACAAATATCTGTCAGGAAAGGCGACAAAATATCAGCAAAGACTACAAAGAACTCGAGAAGTTATCTGGCCCAGGAACTTTATTGTTCTGTAATGATTTGATAGCCTTTTTGACCTCCTCTACCAAAATCAATTATCCCAGTTCCTCTGTTAAACTGGGAACTATATTTAGAAACTGGACTACCTATAGAAAGTCCTCTTGCAAGGGAGGGTTACTCAGTTCTTTCCCACAGTGGATATTGTAAAATTGTGCAGCCCTACAAACTACTATGCCAAGGATGCACTCTCCTCGGTGGGAAGCTCCAAGGTCGAATTTAGTTTGTATTTCAGTGATGTATCCAAATCACTGGTGTTGCAAAGGCCACTATATAAACTGCCATCAGTGTAATGGTGTGGCAGTAAGCAATCTTTTTTCTCATCAAGCTGAATAAGCTCAAGGTTTTGGAGAGTATCCGAATCAAAGCTAAAATGTTTACCAAACTTTGCTAGAACGGATGCCAAGCTAAACAAGGGAGAAGAAAGCATTCTTCAACTAGAGGTTAGGTTTTATTGATTATGTAACAAGACATAGGGGAAGCCCTACCTGAAAATGGATGTAGATCCTAGATCGGAGTAAGGTTGGATGCTTCTGGAGCCATGGATGCTGCCAATGGCAGCCGGTGGGTGCAGCCAATGGCAGTCGGTGGAGGCTTTTGGTGGAAACGTTGGGGTACGATCCGGCACCTAATTGGGCTGACTTCATGCAGGGCCAGTCAGTGCCAAGAGAGACTACTGGAGGAAACCCATTCTGTGGCCTGTCATCCATTGGGCCTATAGACCTACCAGATGGATCCAGGATTAGCTTGAAAAGTTGCAGCATTAAACCTGCAATTTGCTGCAGTTGGTGATGGCCCAGGGAACTCCAGGCTCATCAGATCCAGATTTGACACTTGATTCGAGTCAGAGTTCAAAGCCAGAGTCAGGTTCTAGAAAGTAGGCTGTGAATTCCCCTTGGAACTGGAACATATGCACATAGAAAAAGGTTTGTATATTTTTCTTGTACTTCCTTTTCAACTTATCCCTCGACTTCAACACGAACAGGCGGGGCATTGGAAGGGACAGGCCCCTATTTTATCTGGTCAGTGGCAGAGTTTCGCTTCCTGCACTGTGGTGGTCTTCAGCTGTATCTTGGACCAGTTGTCACAGGACTTGGAGTCATGTTTGGTGTGGAGATACCAAAGTCAGGCATCGTCTGAGCTGTAACTGACATTTGTTTGCAACATAGTTTAGGTACTGTCGTTTCATGCGTTACATCCCTGCACACTGCAAAATGGTTTGGACAACAAATGTCAGTAAATACAGCAAGATTTGATGTCAGCACAGAGGGTAGGCACCTATATGCGCTGGATGCCATCATGTGTGGAGGAGGGATAGTTAGAGCGGTGACTGATGGCACCACTGCATGTGGGAAGGAGTTATTGCAAAGAGTTTCCAAATCCATTCTGGTGCATGGGGAGATTTACAAGGTGAGGAATTTGTGATTAGAAGTAAATAAAAAAGAATAGTTTTGTGTGCACTATTTAAGAGGTATCAAATGATCCTGAGAAAACAGAATACATACATCTAAGGTCTTCAGAACTGTGCCCCTGCAAATGTATTAAAAACTGTTAACAGTCCTGAATGGCATCAAAAACACTTACAAGAAAATCTAAAATGAATAAATAGAAGACCCTTTTATCAGAGATTTTGAGCTTTCCATGATATAACCTTTATCAGCCAATGCCAATGTATTTCTGCTCAGTGTCTATGGTGTGCAGCACACACAGGATCACAACTTTGTGGCTACTGGTTCAGCGAACTATAGAGCTATGTTAACAGAAAACTATCTGGCTAAAGCAACATCTCAATTTCAGCTGAAAGTCAGCTAATGCTGAAGTTGGGTATATGTCTGGTTACATTTTTACTGAACAATAGCATGTGGTACCTTAATGCAGATCTCTCTTCCCAGTTGCTGGCACTTGGCACCCAAGAACAAAGTGAACATTTTCCTGAGAAGCTATAGCTATATGATGCTTCTAAGACAGATGGCATCAAATAGGCAATAATGCTATCCCTACACACAGTAGGCACTGATAAGGTACCTAATGCTTAAGAAGCAGCCATGTGAAGGTCAGCCAAGAGAACATCTCAAACCTTATACACTTTGAAACTGAATGAAAGCCACATTGGTTCATAAATGAGATCAGTTAAAAGCTATGTAAAACAAAGGAAAAAAATTAAAAGAAAAGAACGTCCTGGATGATGCTGCATAACAAATATACATATCCAGAAATGTTCCAGTTATCATTGAGTTGTAGAAGAAACATGCAAGGGCATGAGAGTTGTGGTTTAATACAATGTATTAGTAACACACTAGCCCTGTCTCTAAGTCACTCGCCTCAATACCTTAAAATGTATGTACACTTTCTGCACAGCACCCCGTTCCTTTTATGAGTAGTCCTAGTCTTTTCCTAAAGCACCAATTTTAGCTAAAGACAGTTGTTGTTTGCTTGGAGTATAACAATTTTTAGCGTGTATGCAGAGATAGGTCATATCCGGAAAACTTTTTAATAAAACCCAGATGAGACTGTCTAAGTCACCACGGAGTATATACATACTTCTAAAACTTAGTCACACTTGACAATTTCCTACCCACTTAAGTCTTACACATAACCTCCTCCAACAGACCAGAAACTTTGACAGAAGACATGTAAAAAAAGAATTAAAACACCTAACTAGAGTATTTTAAAAATAGAAATTGCTCCATTTTCTGCTTCCCGACAAAGCTTTGCGTTTATTTTGCTTAAATTTTACCTTTCAATGTCTTGGAGAGATTTGGTCTTGTCCGTTCTTCAATTGAAGCTACAGTCTGTAGACAAAAGCAGTTTGTTTAAACTGAAGTCAAAATATTTCATACACTCACAATATTTTGTATTGAAAAAAAAGATTACTCACAGGTAAATACAATGTTTTGTTCTTTCCTTCCAAGGTTGCTGTAATTGCTGGAGACTTCATTTGTCTAGAGAATGTGAATAAATAGAAGAATCAGATCTAAATAAACATGGCTACGTGCAGAGAAAATTGCATCAAACAGGTAAAAAAAAATCTAAGTGTAAACAACATGAAACCGTTATATAAACTAAACATATTCATAGGCTAACCACTAGATCTCAGCAGAAATAAGTGGGTACCTAAGAGCAACAATCCCAAATTGAAAACAGCTAGTGTGCAGATAATTCTATTACGACACCTTTCAAGAACACTAGTAACCTCTATAATGCTGAAATAATCTTAGCACATATCAATGATGCATATTTTGCGCATTTTTTTCCCACTGCAAGGGAAATCAATAAAAAGTGAAAGTAGGAAACAACATTACAATACAAGCAAAGGGAAAACTGAATGAACACATCTCATCATGGAAAGCACTGCCAGAGTAGGAAGCCTACTGCTCTTATCTACTAGGTAGAGGATTCAATGCCTACATCCTTGCCGGCTCTCACCCACATTCTGTAGTGATGGGGGGGTCTGACATTTCCCTTCTTCAGATTCACATTTGCACATCGGTTCTGGCTCCGCTTTCCATTATAGTGGTTAGTCATAGGTTGAGACAGGTTTCCTACTACCAGTTATCAGTTTAGCCACCCGACCAGTTTTGACTTCAGGTGCTTGAGGCACTTTCACAGCACACTAACACCACCTACATTTCAAACAGATTAGGTAGATTTAAAGACGAAGGTAACCAGGGAGGTTGCGATGTACAACCACTGTTTTAGCGAAAAGTAGCCACTATTTGCCAGAATTTCCACATTCACTCATTCCATAAACTATAGTTAATAATTCTTTCAAGTTAACTTCAGTCATCTTTTTAGCTACAGGTTGTCCCAATCAGGCAATGAACAGCAATGATGCACAGACCAGTCAGTTCTGTTTAAATTAGAAGCAGGAAGCTGACCAAATTTAAACAAAAACTATTTGACATTTCAGGTAATAAGGTCAAAATAGGACTCAGTGGCCTTACAAAGGGAGTTCTGCACACAGAGAAGCTTCAGTTTAACAACCTTCAGTTGAGAAGGCACATCTGCTTCCCCTTAATCCACCATACAGTATTTTGCAGCACCCTTTCAGCAGAAGTAGCTTATTCTGAAATCTCACCAGTGGGCAGCTGGAATGTACCTTGAAAGACCCACTTGCGCACACCCACTAAAACTTGATAACATTTTCGTCAGTACCAAGACTGAATGAGCCCACTCAGAAAAGTATACAAATTATGGAGCTTAACTACCCACAGGTGGAGAATGAATAATAGATGTTTCATAACTATCTGGTGAGAGCCTGCCATACTGGACAGTAATGGTTGTTTAAAGTTATCTAAATGTTGAAACACCTCCAATAGTTTATTTGTACTTCAAATAAGTATTGACTGTGGAACATTAATGGTTGCTTGGGGCACAATGCTTGATTGGAGAGACTTGGGAGTCCTGCATAAAGTCTTACTATAGTCAAATCCCATGCTCCTTTCCACCCCAGTTTGACCATCAAGGGGGCAAGAGAAAATCGAGTAGAATAAATAAAATTGGTGAAACCATTTAGTGTGGAACCAACATGAACTTTTACAATGAATTTGAGTCCCCTCAAACTCATTAAATGTCATTATAAGCTTTAAATGTTTAGTTCATGATATCTATAAATGTTTTGAAAATCCAAGGCAGGAAACAGACTTTAATACCAGCAATTAAGTTATTAAGGACACAATTACAAACCACCTCTAATTTAGCTCTAGTCTCAAATTTAGTTTACTAAGGCAAGATAAACATTCATCAGAAAAGCTAGGCTGAAGTCAGTTGAATACATGTCCCAAGCATATGAGTGACAGTAAAGTCTTGCAATGGAACCACATGCACTTTTCAGTCAAAAATATAAAATGTGCTTTGCGATACAGATAAGGCCTAGATATCAGCCTGATGACTACTAAAAAATTACAGATCACCATTTCCTTGCAATGTCTCCCACAAAGGATTTAATACAACCCAATGGGTCATCCATCAATGGTGTGAAAGGCTCCTATGTGATCTACTTTTGAAATCACAGACAGATGCCTGAGTCAGCCACAGCAAATTGCCATCCATCACTTCTTCCATTGAACATTATTTCCTTGAGTGGGGCATTAGTCTGATTGGATACAATGTAGGAGCTGGTGATAATGAAGGCTGGGCTGAAGCTGGAGTACTATGTGAAACAAAGACTGTAACCAGCCAGTTGCTGACAAGCGTTCTGTATACCATACATGGATGTTTTTAAATCAGGGGTTTACTAGTCTATTTTAGGAGAGACTAGTAAAAGAGGTCAGAAGAACGGCGCTCACTGCAATAATCTCAGGTTTTTGCGTAGTGAAGACCGAGCAAATGTGACAGTTGGGGGAGATTAGTACAAATTATCAACTGATTCATTTGGGGAAAAAGCTAGTGGTCACTGTTATAGAGGTGAAGAAATATCTGCTATATGAGTATCACACTTCCTTGATGCCTTTACAGAGCAGTATTAAGCTCCTACCAACATTTCCTTGATGCAAATAAAGAACATTAATAAGCTTGCATGGATGGGTGGGCGTGGCCTGCAGCCGATGGAGACGGACACGAGCTGAGGAGCTCCGACCGCCGTCTACCCGTTCTTAAATATTCTGATCACCTGACACAGCAGGGGGAGCTGCAACCCGCACCGCAGCCCTCCGGAACACGACTGCAAGACCCGGCGGAACCCTGTACTGCAATTACAGTCATCCCTGGGGGGGAATTGGCACATACCGTCTCGGCGGACCTGTCAGTAAGATGGTGGCCACCATCTGACTGCTGCCGTGGTTCCTGATCTGCGAGGCTGACAGACATCTCAAGGCAGGTGAAATCGCCTGTGCTGCTTGCCAGATAGTGGAACGCTCCCGAGGAGGTGGGGAGAGGCTGCAGCGCTTTAATTGCGATTAATTGGCCTGCAGCGCTGACCCCCTACTCAGCCCTGGGCCGAAAAACAAAATGGCAGCCAGGCAGTGAGCGCCCTGCGATGTCGCCCATATTTCGCAGCAGCCTGCCTGTGGTGATCCCTCTATCGAATCTCCTATGACCAGCGAGCCGTGACAGCCGCAGAGTCGTGCTGTGGCAACTGGAGATCCTGGCACTGCCCGTGGTGCGGACCTCACGGAGCCACAGACAAAATGGGGCAAAGCTTCCCATAAGCGTACCAGCTTGCCTTTCCCTGGGCACGATACTTAGGACATTGTGGCCCTGAGCAGTAGAGACCCTGTTCACATCGCAAACCAACAGAGCCCGGTGCCTCACTTTGACCGGCTTCAACCCAGTGCTGAGCCCAGGAGGGACCGCTGCGGAAGAGGGTGCATCATTCTATGAAGAAGGGACTTCCTCACTGAGGCACACTTATTGTAGTAGGATGCTACGCGAGCTATAGCTGTGCTAGAGGAAGCACAAGAAGAACCTACACTTGCTATATCGGACCCCCACTGGGAGCAGAGGGTGACCAGCGTTAGAGGACCTGCAAGGGCGCACCACAATATAGTGCCAGTGAATGTAGCAACAGCCCCAGGAGAAGACTTGCCGACTCTTTGTGGGGCATAACTATAGTGGTCGGAATAACAAATGCACGATAGCGGAGGGGGACACTTGCGCTGGTAAGTGTCAGGCCGGACATTTACTAAAGAGAAGAGGCTGAGGTGAGCAGCTGTGAAGTGCTGCGGTGATCAAGCACCGGGGAGCGCTAGCAGGGCCTGCAAACTTCTGGGCGGTGTTTTGTCTCGGCGAGACCACTTGGCTCGTGCCGCCAGTGGTGGGAGAGGCTACCCGAGACGAGGACAGCGAGTGCTCTTCGAGTCGAGGGAGTACGACGGATTGGAGGCCGCCCAGTGAAATTGGTGGTGTTAAGACGCTCTACTCCTAGAGGTCACTGATCTCACTCAGTTACCATATCAACACGCAGTAGCTTCGAGATGGGGAGACCACAAAAAAAGCGGGGTTTCACTGTTCTAAGTGTAGATGCCCCGGGACTTCACTCTGACGAGGAATCGCCCGAAACAAGTGGAGACCTGCCCTCCCGGAAACCTACATTAGCTGACATAATGCAGGCCATAACGGCTTTCAGAGAGGCGCTAGAGGGACAGATAAATGCTATCGGCATGGGCCTCAGTCTACTCAAAGATGATCACCGCAAGCTTAAAGACACAGTGTCAAGCACTGAAAAGGAAATATGCGGCCTGCCGGAAGCAGTGCATGAGATGCGCCAATCTCTTGCTGTCCTGGAAACTAAGGTGAAAACCCTGGAACTGTGTGCCGAGGACAATGAAGGGAGGTCGCTGCGGAACAACATCCGCATCATCGGGATACAGAAGGGACAGACATAGTCCGCTACTTAGAGGACTGGCTCTGCGCTGAGGTGGCTCAAACAGGCCTTTCCCCCTTTTATGCCCTGGAGCGAGCTCACAGAGTACCAGCTAGGCCGCCAAAACCAGGAGCTCCCCCCCGACCTGGGGTGGCTAGACTTTTACACTTTCGGGATAGGGACCACATCTTAAATTGTCCCCGTCAAAAACAAACTCTACGCATCGATAATAGTAATGTCATGATTTTCCCAGACTTCACGAGATAAGGCATCCTTCGCTGCTGTCAAGGCTAAACTGCGCAAACTGAACCTGCCCTATGCATTGCTATTTCCAGCTCGACTTTGGGTGGCTGACCCGGCGGGAGCACGTTTTTTCAATTCACCACAAGAAGTTTGGGACTGGCTACAAGCCCACAGCTCAGTAGATCATCCTGCTTCAGCTTCAGGGACCCCGCAGCAGAGTCCTCGTTGCCATAGGGCGGGCTCCAAGGCTCCTTCGCCCAGGGAACTTAGCCTTGAACGTTGTAAAGCGATGCAGGCAGTGGTGTCACACAATCAGACCAGCCCTAGTTCCTCTCCAGGCGGCAGCGGACGCCGTGATGGTAGATCGGAGACCTCACCGGATCGCAGCGACAATGACAGCCTGGGAGCTAACATGCCAGTGGTTACGCCCCAAATAGCTGATGATCTAGTGTAAAGAACGTGGTCTGCCATTCAACATGCAGATCTTCCCAGGGCCTCTCATCACTGATCCGTAGGTGCAGCCTCAATAAACTTGTGGCTTCCCCACTTGGAACTATAGGTAAGATCCAACTGAACTGGGGTTTATTGATTGGTACAGTTCACGGGGAGGCGGCACTATGGGGTGCCTTGTGAGGTCCTTAGTGGGAGACCACCCCTTCCTTTGTCACTAGACGTTGGTTTGTACTATTACGGTTTGGATGGAGATGCCTTGTTGGATACCTGTCCTGGGGAGGGGGAGTTGGGGGTGTTTTTATAGTTCATTTTTTTTAAGGGGATCCAGGCATGTCACGGTGGGAAATCTTATAAGGACTATGCGTGTAGGTTTCAGCAATGGGACCCCCATTAGACTTGGCTCGTCTCTCGTGAAATATGAGGGATATGCACTCTATGGTCAGACGCCACAAGATATACTCATTTGATTCGCAGAGGCATTCAAATCGCATTTCTTCAAGAAACCCACCTCCTGGCAAAATAAGGGAAGGCGTTACAACGCCGCTGGAGGGGTCAGGTTTATTATAATTACATACTATGCCTTTGCGAGATGTGTATTGATATGGATACGGGCGGGCGTCCCATTTCAATGCACAACACAGGTGATTGACCCAGAGGGCAGATTTGTGGTAGTGACTAGACGGTAGAGATCTCACCCTGGGTAGTATATACGCGCCTAACGCGGACCGGCCGGCCTTTTTCTCCCTACTATCAAGAAGGTTGGCGACCACCCTTGCAGGGTAGCTGTTACTGGGTGGCGACTTCAATTACACCTCTGATGTCAACATTGACCGCTCCCACCCCCCACTCCCTAATGCACCTGCACACAAACTGGCAGAATCACGCTGTAACTGGCAACAAAAATGGGGCTTAATTGATATCTGGCGGGCGCAGCACCCCTTACCCCGAGATTACTCCTTTTCAGCCCTCCATGAATTACATGTTCGGCTAGATGCCATTTTGTGTTCACCCGATGTCCAAGAGTGGATTAGTTGCAGCGAATACCTCACCAGGACGCTCTCAGACCACAACACTGTCCTGGCACAGTTACAATGGTCGCGCGCATGCCCCAAAATCCCCACCTGGAGCTTGCGTCCAGAGGCCTTAGATGACCAGGTTTTCCATACAAGTATTGGGGCAGCTTTCACTGTCTATTCCCAGGCTAACAAGGGTACGGCTACGTCCACGATTGTGGAATGGGACGCCTGCAAAGCAGTACTTAGAGGGCGGTTCATATCTGAGCTGGTTGGAGTTCGGAAGGTTCTCCTTCAGGATATTCAACGAGACGACGAGCGCCTGCGCGCCCTGGAAAAGGACAGACCTGAAAACCCGGGCAAGCACAAGGAGTTACTAGAGGCAAGGGAGGCAGTAGCCACCCATGAGGAGTGTCGGAGATGTTTCGACTACAAGACCAACATTACTCTGGCACATTCGTAAAGGGATAAATCGGGGGCCCTCCTGACTTAGTTGGCGAATCCGGCTAGGCAGGGATCAGTTATACTAGAAATTAGAGACCAGACAGAAGTAGCTAGGTATGACCAACAGGGGATCAACAACCCGTTTTTAAAATATTACACTGTGCTTTATCGAAGCCAACAGGCCCAAACGAAAGATGAACTACAGGAGTTCACACGAGAAGTAAACCTACCTGCACTAGACGAGGATGTGGCAACTTTGTTGGGACGTGAGATCGAGGTACGGGAGGTGCGAGGAGCCATCAAAAATATGGCCCGTAACAAAACCCCAGGCACTGACGGCCTCCCGATAGAATTTTAACTCGCCTACATTGACCTCCTAGCTCCCCTACTCGCACGATTATATAACTATGCCAAGAGGTTTGGCAAACTACCTGTCTCCACTAGAGAGGCGATCATCATTCCTCTGCTAAAGCCGGGCAAGCAGGCATGGGAAAGAACTGCATATCGCCCTTTATCCATGGTCAATCTTGATTATAAAATACTAATCCTGGCCTCCAGTTTGCTCCCTCACTTGACCACCCTCATACACGCTGACCAATCTGGGTTCATCCCCACCAGAAACACAGCGCTAAATATCAGAAGTCTCCTGCGCATCTTAGAAGCAGATACTTACCGCGCCAACACTGCTACGATCTTTGCAGTAGATATAGAAAAAGCCTTCAACAGTTTGGAATGGGCTTTCCCGTTTCATGTGATGCGGAGAATGGGGCTCGGTTCTGACTTTGTGAGTTGGCCAGCTCTCTTGTACACTGACTCCACCGCCAGAGTTAAAACTGGGGGAGTAATCTCAGAAGCATGCAGGGTGGGGCGGAGTACACGGCAGGGGTGTCCCCTTTCCCCTCTGTTTGCTCTGGCGATGGAAACCTTAGTGGCGCATGCTAGATCTGGGCGGGTGTATCTAGGGTTTGACGTACACAGACAGGTCCATCATATTGCACTATATGCTGATGATCTTTTACTTTTCCTTGCTGACTTGGGGGCGGCCTTATTGGGGGCAAAAAACCTGCTCCACACTCTGAGTGGCAGGATTAAAAGTGAACTGGTCGAAATCTGGTCTTTTTCCGGTGTGTAAGGATAGAATGGGTCCGCAGTGCACAGAGGGAGTGAACTGGGAAGACAGATGCCTACCCTACCTGGGCACTCCTATCTACCACATACAGGAGGACATTCTTGAGGGTAACATTGGAAAGGCCGTCAGAGCGGCAAAAGCTAACTTTGAATTCTGGAGTTCTTTGCCGTTGTCAGTAGCAGGCCGGGTGGCTCTACTCAAAATAGTAACCCTCCCGCGGCTCCACTATTACTTCGAGACCTTGCCTATCTGGATCCCGGCAACCTACTTCAAGCAGCTCCGTTCAATAAGCACAGCTTTCCTATGGGGCAAGGGCAGGCATAGGGTAGCGCTCAGCACACTCATGCGACCAAGAGCAGAGGGTGGTCTAGCACTCCCAGACTAGGGGACTTATTATTTAGCAATCCAATTTCAATGGCTCACACAATGGGTGGGGAGTGACACTAGAGGGGAGGAAGAGCCCAGGGAGGTTTTGGGGCCCCTGATGTTGCTGTCCCGCACAGTACTGCGACTCCCAGTCAGCGCTACATCCCTCACCCTAGAATTTGCCACAGCACGAAAATGCTGGAACAGGTATTTGTGGAGGGCTTCTATTAAGATCCCCTATGCACCGGAAATACCGTTGATAATGTGCAGGGCCCTGCCACACAGTGGCAACTGGCAGAGATTAGAGACTTGGGCATAGCGGGGACTGACAACCATGGGGGACCTATATGAGGAGGGAGCCATGATCCCGTTTAACGATCTGCAAACCCGTTAATACTTGCCCGGGGGTGATTTATTACAGTACACTGCCCTCACAGCGGCCATCAGGAAACATTGGGGTGGAGGACTCACAGAACCACCCACTTCCACTTTTAAAGAAGTGACCTGTCTCTATAGACGTAGGACACTGGCATCCCTATCTGCCCTAAAGCTCAAATGGGAAACGGATATAGGGGAGGTCCTCCCAGACAAGGCGTGGGGTGAGCTTGTGGAGAGAGCCTGGAAGATCACGAGGAATGCGAGGTTTCAGTTAGTACACTTTCATATTCTACAAAGAGTATATCTTACCCCAGCAAAACTGCACGCATATTTCTCGGCCCAGCTAGCGTCCTGCCCGAGATGTAATGCAGACAGCGCAGATTTTAAACACGTTATGGGACTGCTCGTTCCTTGACAGTTATTGGGAGCAGGTATCAACATTACACGATAGGGAACTAGACCCATCCATGGCTCACTGTATCCTACATTGGTTTCCCCATACCTCAAAGAACAAAATCACTAGTAAATTTTTAGATTTGGGCTTGCTACGAGCCAAGAGAAACATCACCACACAATGGAAAGTGAAACAGGGCCCTAGCATCGCTAAGTGGAAAGCAGAATTCCTAAATGCTGAGTGTGAGGGAGTGATTAGGTTACAAATTGCAAATCGCACTGGAAGAAAAAAGGCACTGGAAAGGGCAAGAGCGTGGGAAATGCTTGTTGTAGCTCTCAAATCTCCTGAAGATGATGCGGAGGGCGCATCTGTGGGTTACCCTGTGGCAGCCATAGTTTAATGTATAGACCGCTTTAAGGCCACCCTGCTCTGTAACCTCACGATTAGTAGTGGCGCTCGACATGCAAGCCTGCTTTCACTAAGCTTCCCTAATTCCAAGTCGCCCCACTGCGATATTAGCTCTACTGACCTTTTGCAGCCAGCACTTAAGTGACACGCCTGGGGGGTGGAAAGGGAGGAAGGGTTGGGGTTTAGTTGGGGATGGGAATTTTCAATGGTTGGACAATGACTATTGCAAGGATCATAATCATACGTTTTGCCCGTGCCGTAGGCATGGACATCTTAAGGAGCCATAGATGTGCCTTAAATAAACTGATTTGCCATGTGTCTTTGCTAAAGATCTGGTATATGTAACTGAACCCCCTATTGTCCTTTTTCCATTGTTTTGTTTTCCTTCTTGGATGTATGGAAAATCAATAAAAAAAATTAAAAATAAAATAAGCTTGCATGAATAATACATTGGGAGCAATATTTAAGTGCAAATGGAGTCTTTTGTAGAATCTTGAGAATGTTTAGAACACTTCTTATGTGAGTTTGTGATTGTGTGTGTACATCTATATCTATATCACTGAAAAAACCATAGGTTTCACACAAGTTATAGTTAGCTGTACATTTCACTCGTAAAAAACCAATGAAATTCCCCCGTTATAGTTAGTGCAGGCAACTATAACTCACGCGACCGCAATACTCTGCTGATGCTAATACTGTATTTAGACACTTATTTGCCCATGTCTTCTTCCATTAAATTTTAGCTATACATATATTACAAATATTTTTTTTTCATAAAGACACATATGTCATCAGCAGAGGATTGCGGTCGCGTGAGTTATAGTTGCCTGCACTAACTATAACGGGGGAATTTCATTGGTTTTTTACGAGTGAAATGTACAGCTAACTATAACTTGTGTGAAACCTATGGTTTTTTCAGTGAATTTGCAAGGTTTTTTAAATGCAAATTCCTAACTATAACGTGTGTGAAACCTATGGTTTTTTCAGTGAATTTGTACGGTTTTTTAAATGCTAAGTTACTTTACGCCATTCGTGGCGTGCGCGCCCAGTTAACGCAGTTTGTTCCGTGCGCTCACGGTGCGCTTCGCGCACCGTGCGCGCACAGTGAGCACGCGGTGCGCTTTGCGCACCGCTCGCCCACTTTACGCAGTTAGTGCCGTGCACGCACGGTGGTCACGCGGTGCGCTGTGCGCACCGCGTGCCCACGTTATGCGGGATGGGCCATGTACGCACGATGCGCTTCGCGCACCGTGCGCACATGGGGGACATATTATGCGCATCGTTGTGAAATGTATTCTTTATTAATTTCACAGGTGAAATATGCCATGCACAAATGGTGCCCTTCGGGCACCATTTGCATACGGGGTTGGGAGAGTGTGGATAATTTTTAAAAAATTTTTTTTTTTACCGTACGCTAAGCGTAATCGGCGATTTTTCAAAAAAAACAAAAAAAAATTTTTGGGCCTTGGGGGTTGTTTGGGGACCCCTATATCAATGCTGGGTGGTTATGATCTCAATATACTGCCCCTTTAGACATTTTTTGGCTTTATTTTTGCTGCCCCACTCAGAGTGCGCGAAAGAAAATGGTGGCCGCCGCTTCCTGGTTTCAACCGATTCGAATGTTTACTTAGATCTAACAGCCAATCAGAATCGCGCTCGCGCACGTCACCGTACGCGTACGGTAAGCGCACCGTAAGCGCACCGTAAGCTGGCTCAGATATATAGATTGATTTAAAGGCTATTTTCTCAGAATCTACTGAACAGATTTACACCAAACCTACAAAAGGCACTTCCTTGACCTGTAGACTACCTCTCTGCCAAATTTCAAGGAACTCTGTTCAGTCGTTCGGGCTGTAGCTGTGTCTAAAGGTCCTATGGAAAAATGCATGGGAAAAACGCGTTTTGGGACCCCCCTTTTATCTCAGCCCCCGCTTGACGAATCCCCCCGAGACTTTCAGGGTAGGAGCGGAGCGCAGCGCCCCACCTATTTTGAAAATTTCGCGAGGATTCGTCGACCGGCGCCAAAGTTATTCAAAATAGAATGTTGCGGTTTTCCTATGGTAAGAGGGTCCTAACTATAACTACCTACTGGCGACCGCCAGTAGGTAATATAGATATATATGTATGTTCTGTGGTGGACAGTTGACGAGTACTTTATTTTGTGCTGCCCTTGAGTCACTGCCAAACTTAGGTTTTTCTTTTGGCAGGTGGATCTTCTTGAAAGTAATGCAGCATATTTCCAACTTTACACAAGCACTCAATGATATTCAATAGAACGTGTTGAAAAAAATAGATAATGTGGTCAAATTTCTTAATGTATTGGCTAATGAGGTTGACTATTGGCAAAATGGCTTAAAAGAGCATATACTTAAACAAGTCTTCATTGCTTCATTACATGATATATCATTACTGGGAATAACAGCATCTGAAACAACCAAAGCTGGGCTACATTCTTTAAAACAGTCTACCAACATATGCTTAACATTTGACAAGAAAAAAAACATGTTCCCAAACCCCTATTTCATTCCCATACCGAGGCACAAAGTTACAGTTTATGGATAAAGCTTTAACAGACTAGAGTCATATAAAGATGAAATATGCAAAAAAAAGATGGATAGGAGACGATTTGAATTTATGCAGAAAGGAATTTAAGGCATTCAATTCATCAGGATATCTTCATGTCTCAGAATATTTCCCTAATGTATTCATTTATACATCTTACAGATATATTGCCTCGAACAAGTCTTATTACAGTGACCTGAACCATTATAAGTTTGTAGAATAATTAAAGATACACAAACGTTGGAACTGAAATTACTTAAAAATACTCATTGCTATAGTATTTCAAATTCTTACTGCATTCTTGAAAATATTGAAACTTCCATGTCCATGACAAATGGATACATCTGCTCATCCAGATACATCTGCTTTGAGGTAGTTTCAAAGGGTATGCATGTTTTATTGTACAAAGGCACCTTTGCAAATTTGCTAAAAGCCATACACATTTTGTACAAATGAACTAGCACCTAAAATGCCTCCATTTAATCTAATTTGAATATGAATCCCCCTTCATTTATATTAATTTGTGATAGGATTCACAGAGAACTTTGCAGAGGTCACGAAGAACAAAGAGGCATGCTTCCCCCATGTCGACCATTTAACAACAGTTGTCCACAATTTTTCACATATCTGTTTGCATTCTCTGTTCTTCCCGGAAACCGGATTGATGTATGTAACGTATGAAGTCCTTAATCGTGCAATGGTTGAGTAGTTGAACTAGGATTTTTGCAAACATCATGGCAATAAAAGGGAGGTGTGAAACTGAATCAGACATATTTTTATTTAAGGCTTGGGTCTGTCTTGGGTTTATCAAGATTGTTCTTACAGATTGTATTATTTTTACTATTATTTGCACCTTCCCTGGTGTTTGCAATGGATTTATAATGTAGAGTTCGGACTAAGCAGACTCATTTTGCTAATCTTGGTATTATTGGGGGGGGGGGGTGTTAAGTACATTTTACAAGCTTTAGTTGAGGCAACTATCCTCCCCAGACTTTGCAAACTAATGAGAGTGAAAGAGCATCAGCTATTTCTCAGTACTATTACAATATTGTCTATGTCTAGTGAGTAGTTGGGGAGATCACTAATCTCTTTCCTAATTTTATGAATCTGAAAAAATAGTATTCATTTTACATTACAAGGTAGTTTAGATAATGAGGTCTTTGTGTTTTAGCAATTTCAAAGTACTTTGGTAGCTTTTCTTGACAGAAATGAATTGATTATCTCAGATTCGAGATTTTGATTAAAACATTTTAGCTTTATACCCACTAGGGAACTGATCAGTTGTGATGCAAGCTTTTCCACCAGTTATGTTCAATGGTGGACACACACACACACACACATTCTGAGTTAAGACCAGAAGAGAATCATCCTTTATTTTTTCCTGCTCTTGTGCTGTTCAGTGGGGGTCTCTCTCTTACGGTAATGATATTCACGATCGAGTGGGCAGGAACACTTACAAAAAAGAAGTGGTGGTTGGAGTACAAATGTATGGGACACTATCTTTGGATAATGTGACTTGTAACACCAGCATTAACAGTTTGCTCACATAGTATTGTGCCAGATAGCTCAAGAACTTTCAACAGTATATGGAGTAAAAATGAGGACTGCCAGTGACACCAAATGCTTGCCCCTTTGCCACTAAGTAATTCTTGCTTGCACACTTCAAAGGTGCAGAGAGAATGCCAACTGCGTATTTTACCTGTAGGTAAGTGACAATAATCCCAAAGATTTATATTTGCATTGTGCATTTCATGCTAGCACTCACTCATCTAGGATTAACTTTGTGATACCTTTTCAAGTTACTTGGAATTATTGACCCGTAACCTGTTTTTGGTATGTCAGTGCAGAGGTTGTCGAGGGACCAGAAGTGACTTTCTAATAAGTTCTAGGGATTACACCACAGACTGGAGTTTGATTTGCTGTGCTGGTAACAAGAGGGTACCTTGGTTACTACAAACATTTTTTCTATTTATTTCGTGATTTCTTTATGGGTATTATTTAGCCCACAGCAGTATATTTCCTATTTATTATTATTTCGGTTTGTTGGTGTCCCAACACAAATTACAGTTCATCTGCAAATAGGTCAGACAAGGGAAGGTTAACTAATGCTGCAAGTAAAACCCATAGCTTATATAAGTACCCTTTGTGAACTACACTTCTCCCAGTCAAAGTGAAAATAGTGTTTAAAATTCTGTGCTTTGAGCAAGTAAAGAGAAAGTACAATCCAACTCCCTCAACACTTGCCATTTTCATACTAAAGTTTGTAACACACTTGCTGATCATGTAACGGCTCAGGAAAAGGAAAAGGTCATTCTGACATAACGTGACGGTTCTGGAACTTGTTTTGAACTTACTGTGGGAATGAGGGCAAATCATGACTATCTTAGATGTAGTAAAACACTTAATACTGTTCCAAAAAGTATTTGAGTGCCAGGTCTCTGCAGTTTCTCTATTTCATAGTGTTTGCTGTTTTTTAGCAGTTAAACCTTTATTTCAATATTCGTGATGTGACTCACATAGAAAAACACAATTGGGAAGGCTTAACGACAGCGGTTGTTGTGATGATGGTACATAAGGCCAAGCAATCATGATCTATTCATTGACAGCAGAAATGAATAGCACAAGTCTTAAAAACTCACAATGAATTATTTGTTGTTAAATAATCCAAGATGTCCTGCAATTTTGCAGATGGTGGAAACTGTATATTCTGGGGAAGTTGGCTGCATGCTGGACAATTATCCTAGGGGGAAAAACAAATAAAACAGTGTTTGAGTCACAGTATTGTTTTAATTCTATGAGTAAAACTTGTTAGAAAGCGTACCAATGTAGTCCACTGTCGTAACTTATGCACAATTATGGAACAACCAAATTTCCAAATCCCTTCAAAAAGTAAAAACTTGTTGTTTCACAACCATGAGTTCTGGACCAGAAACCATGAACATCACTTTTAAAGGCAATATAATATTTTTAGAGTGCAACTAAGTTAGGAGGAACAGTATTACAGGAATGGATGATTCCAAGGAAGACATCAACTAATGTGTCAGGATTCTGCACCTATATAAACCTTTGACAGAATAATGCTAGGCAGTGTGATTAATTACATGGTTTAGTTCACGAGTAAATTAAGATGTGTGAGTGAGATGAGAATCCTAGATACATGAAAAAAATAAAGGTATTTTCTTATTTGAAGATTTGCATGTATCTTTTGTTTGGGCAGGGCATGGTTTAGTGCTGGAAGGTCAAAATGTGTGGTTTTGCATTACAACCACTCAATGGCGGTCTGAAAATACTAGGGTATCACAATTTAATAGCACCATGCAAGGAGGTAGAGCAATCTTCAGAATAAGGCGGCACATTTCTCTTTACCATCACAACGAGGTGGCACAGTATTTTACAAGACGTTTTACTCGTCCCCCTGCCGGACTAAACCCGGATTCATGGAGAACGACCCTGCCGGTCCTGATTTGAATTATTCTCTCCATCCTCCGGACATCGGCACCTCCGCTGCCGGTTAAATCACCCTTAAGACTGCAGCCCCACCTCGTATTGGCTGCCACCATAGATGTGGACTTGAAGCCATATCGCAGCCCAGCCATTCCTGAGGCTGCTCCCACTCGACTAACACCCTACAGCAGGTTAAGACACACGGTTTCCTGCATCCGCGTCCCCCGCCCGGACTCTTTCCTTCTCTGCGTCAGTGACAGCAGAGCACTTTTCCATGAATTTTATAACCATCGTCCTGATGATGACCTTGATTTAAATAGGTCAAAACGCCGTCTACTTCACACTGCCATTCGCAGCAACCAAAGGGTCATTTGTAAACCATGAAATTGTACCTGTAATTGTAAATACTTTTGTTTGACCCCCCCAATTTATTGTTCTTTAGTGTTTTCTTCGCCACCTCACGTTGTTCCTTAACCCCTTTAGTGCCCATGACGAGATAGTCTCGTCATGGAGCGCGGTTGCGCTGTGCCCATGACGAGACTATCTCGTCATGAACCCCGCCCGCTAATGAAACGCCCGGCACAGGGCGTGGAAAGGGCGGGGCACTCAAGGGGTTAATCACTTGTGTCACTGCGCCGTTCACTCACTACAACACTTGCAGTGCACATTTGGTTGTTATGATTACTGCAATCTAGTTGTATTATAGTGCTTCTGTATGCAAATAACCCTTCAACCTTTCTTGGTCTCCCTCGTACCTTTGTCCCTGTGCTATGTGATTGACGCACTCTCTATGAACAGTCCCCCTGTATGATATACCAGTTGAGACATTGTTCTATTGTTACAGTATTTTACAAGGCATCGTCTACTCTCCTATATAGAAGAAATAATAATTCCCACACCATTCGAGACAGTGCATGGCTCATTAAACCTGAGGTAGTTTCTTTAATTTGCAAGTAGTTTCCAGGACTTTAATGTTCAATCCAAATGTTACTAAAATCTAACATGAAAATCGTTAACATACCATAGACATACCTAAATAGGATCACTTGTCCTGATACCTGATAACTAGTAACATTAAACATATATTATGATGTTTAAATAAATGAAATTAATACACGACTACTCATTCTTTACCACGGTCTACATGATACTGTAATTTCTGGCTGTCTTTAACAGTAAAATCCTTGAGGAATTGAAAAGAAAATGTTACTTGTCTACAACTGTAGTTCTGAAGGTTGTATCCATTACACTATCAAATGCTGTGGGTGATACCCCAGTACAATAGTTGGACTCAGAAATGCAAGTAGTTTTCCCTCAAAAGTTCAACGTTTTTGCTGCCGTCCATGGCTTTAACTAAAACTGGACTGCCACTGGATGGTGATAGGATACCTCACTGCCCCTCATCTATGGGACCCACTCCAAATTATTATTTTCGTCACAGGATTTGATCTGCAGGAGCAGAGTTATGACTAATGAATCTCCGCTTTCTGAGTATTCATCTGACAGAGGATTGTTTGAAGGCAAAATGGGTATCACACAACTGCTGAAGTGACACATTTTCCATTCCTTAACACCTTTCTGAGAGTGTAGGTAGATTCCCGGTTATGTGCCATGTCCATTCCCTGAACATGGCCATTTTACTGTCTTTTGGAATTTGATTATGACCAGGAAAAGAGTTTGAGAACAGTAGGATACTCGTTCAGGACAATCTTAAGTGCTAAGAAATTCACATAAATAAATGTATGCAAGTGCTTTTGTTTTGCAGAACTCATTACCACTATTTTTCATCTTCCCATACACAGGCATTGTAATAAGCTGTAATTGCTAAGACCTTGAAACAAAGCCAATCAGTGTCCTTATTTGGAAACATTTTAGTTTTAATTATTTTCTAACATTTTATTTGCAAAGGGAGCATTACGCCGCAATAGGGCAGTACATTCGATCATAAGAAGCTGAACATTCAGAAAGATTAGTGGTGCAGGCGAGTAGTAATCAATGAGACAAGAGAATGAAACTAAAGAACAAGTTACTGTCGGTAACTATCATTCTGGTGGAGACAATACGGAACTGCTGATTATTCACCATGTGTATAGTTCCCAAGCATCAGACTGGATCCGGAAACTTTTAGAGCAGTTCTTATGCAGCTCTGCACCGTCGTTCCTCTCCGGAAAGGCCAAGCAGAGCCCCACATAAGCACCAGTCATGCACGGTGACTTCAGTTGTTATTTAGGCTGTGTATGCCACCAGTTTCAGAGCCCATCAAATTTGGTATAACCAGTATGCAGATCTCTAGATTGGGACCTTTTTTAGATAGCAAAAGTGTCCAGTTCACAGAACAGGGAGGTGGGTAAGGTTGGTGAGGAACATGGAATTAGAAAGAGTATCCACTAGAAAGTTAGTTACCAAAGGTAAGTAAGGAAAATGCTACTTACCAGTATGCATCTGTTCTTGGCATGTAGAGCTGCAGAGATTCACACTATGTGAATAGATCGCCATCTGGTGTTGGGCTCCGATGCTTGCACCTTGTTGTTGTCCTGGAAGAAGTCTTTTGTAGACATGATATAGGTAACTCCTCCCTCGGACGATAGTGCGCATGGGCATCAACTCCATCATCAACTCCATCCTCAGATTATTTTTCACCATTATGGAAAATGATGGTGTGTAGAAACAGAAACTATGTCCATGTGAATGTATCTAAGTAAGATAATACTGGAACAGATACAGGTTCCGGGGAGGTGGGTGGGCGTGTGAATCTCGGCAGCTCTACATGCCAAGAACAGATGCATACTGGTAAGTAGCATTTTCAGTTCAAGGCATATGAGCTGCAGAATTTACACTCTGTGCATAGACTGTACAGCAGAGTCTCCCCTAGCGGTGATGATCACCTGTATCCGTTGCAGTGGTTTGAAAGCACAAGTTACTACTTGGGTAAAGATGTATCTGTAAGAGACATTAGTTAGTGATAGATTCTTTACCTTAGAATATCCCCAGGTGTCAGACTGGATCCGGAAAGTTTTGCTTAGCAGTAACCCTGCGTGTCAGTAGGTGGCGTCGTGCGGCTCCGCGTCCGTCACTGGAATCGTAAGCGGCGAGATGATGCCACGGAGAGTATTTAGTCGCCAACCTTGTGCGCTGTCAGTACTGTACACGACTTTCCGAGCCAGGAACGTAGAGCCATGCAAGATACTGACCATTGGTGCAGAAAACTAGGGCCCTAAGAGGGATGACCTTAACCCTAACGGGGAGGATGGGTGGGGCAGTAAGGAATCTATCACTAACTAATGTCTCTAACAGATATATCATTACACAAGTAGTAACTTGTGCATCTGAAAGAGACACGTTAGTGATAGATTCCTTACCTTAGAAAAGATACCCCAGCAATACCAACCCTGGTGGTGGGTCTGAGAACAAGATTACATCAGAAATTCACGGAGCATGGAACGGCCAAAGAAGCCGTCCCTCCGGACCGGACTGTCAAGGCAGTAGTGCTTGGTAAGCGTGTGCGAGGCCCACATAGCTGCCTGACAAATTTCCTGCAAGGGGACGCCACGTCCCAAGGCAGTAGTGGCTTCAGTCGCCCTGGTAGAATGGGCACGCAGCCCCACAGGAGGCTCCTTCTTAGCCAAGGAGTAACATGCGTTGATGCACAGAACGACCCAACGAGAGATGTCAGTTTGTGCACCGCCCGACCTTTTTTAGCGCCCACATAGCCAACAAAAAGCTGGTCATCCACCCAGAACTGCTGTGTACGCTGTAGATAGAATGCAAGCGCACATTTGGGGTCCAGACGGTGGAGCCTCTCTTCCTCTCTTGAAGGATGCGGAAAGAAGGTAGGCAAAGTGATGGTCTGCCCGATGTGGAAGGGCGTGACCACCTTTGGCAAAAAAGGACGAGTCCGTAACACCACCTTGTCCGGATGAATAGAAAGGAAAGGAGGCTTGGAAGAAAGAGCCTGGAGCTCACTCACCCTTCTGGCAGAGGTGGTAGCGAACAGGAAAGCCGTCTTAAGAGCAAGAAGACGCAAAGGACAGGTATGAAGGGGCTCGAAATAAGTGCACATCACATAGGTCAAAACAAGATTCAAATCCCATTGAGGCATGATGACCGGCACAGAAGGAAACGGGTGCGTAATGCCTTTAAGAAAACGGTTAACAACCGGGGACTTGGGGGGAGGAGCCAAGATGGCGACCGGAGCAGACGCTTGAGCGCCCGGCTCCGTCGGCCCGTGGCCTCGGACTACTATCCTGATGCCCATCCTCGCCGAATTTCGAGGTGCAACGTATGCGAAGACGCGCTGACCGCGCTGCCGCTTTCCCGGAGTCTCAGCCCGCCCGGATGCCCGAGTTGTGGGTGCTTTTGTCCTCTGCACTAAACCCCTGCGCCATTATGGCCTTTGCCGGCCCCCTGGAAGCTCCGCAGTTACCGGACCAGCTAGCGCTAACCTGAGCCCCGCGGTCCCGATCTCACCTCGCACCACGGATCGTTGCCGGATGAGCCCGGGGAGAGACGGCCGGACACCTTCTGCACCCTGTGCCTGACGGGCTGGAGCTGTGGGGTGGGCCCCGGTGCGGCGGGTCTCCTGCCCCGCTCTGAGGACCGCGCTGTGGGAGGCTGCTGACCCCCTTCACCTATTGCCTAGCCGGCGGCAAAGAGAACCTGCGAGAAGAGAAGCGACTGTCGGCCTTCCCTGCTGCGGCGTAGACCTGAGGGGAATTGACTCCTTGCCACGACCCCCCCCCCTGGCCTTTGCAACGTACAGCGGCAAAACATGGCGTTGAGTGCCTGCTCGCGGCTGGGGGGTGATACTCCGGTCTCGCCCGCTGCCCACTTCGCCCTCCCTCTTCCGGACACCAGCTCCACAGTGCCGTCCCGGATTGCTGCCGATGTGGGGGCCCGGCTTCCGCTGACATGCGGCTCCGTTCTGGCTGTCCTGCGGGACTTTCAACTACAAATGTGCGCTGGCCTGCAGGCGCTGAGTGAGCGGTTTGACCCCATACTGTCGGCTGCGGGTCGTGAGCGCTTTGTTTGTCATCCACAGGGCGTGGGTCTCCCGGTGCTTTTGTCCTCTTGCGGGGACACAACGGCGGTGTATGATTGTGCTACACTGGTGCCTTCATCCGGCGTTCCCGGCACCCGGGATCCACCGCTCTCCACCTCAACTGCGGATACTTTGTCCCCCTGGTCATGGCTGCCTGCTTCATTGTTGCCTGCCTCACCGCGTCCGCAAGAGTATCCTGCTGAGCGACACCTAACGGCTTCGAGGAACCGTCCGCGGTGGCCTACTGCTTCCTTTTTGTGGAACTCCTGTTCTTTACTTGCCAGGTTTGGATTTTATGTGGTGCAAAGAGGGACCTCAATAGATGGTCGGCGGCCATTTCGTGATCCTACTTCACCATCTTCTCACAAGCGGCCATCTTGTCTTTGTCTGCTCGGGACACGGGGCCTTCATGTAGGGGCTGGTTTAATCCCAAGCCCGCGATCGGGCCAGGGCTAGATTGACTTCTATCGCCAGGGTTCATGGACGGGCTGGCCTGGGACTGGAACTGTATGTATGTTTTGTGCGCACTCGTCGCGACTTGTCTTCCTTCGCTTAAATTGTGGTGGCATGGTATCTTCGCATGCAGTTTTTTGGCGTAGTGGGCTCTCAGTTTGTGGAGGCCATAACTGGCTGATGGTTTGGGGCGCTCTGGTGTCCCGTGGGCTCCTCCCCACCTTCTTTTCTGTTTTCTTAATTTCTTTACTCTATTCCTACTTTCTCTCTTGTCTATATTTCGGGTTCATTGGGCGACAGGCACTATGCCGGGGGGGGGGGCAGGCCGTAGCCTCCGCATTGGTGTAGGGTGGGGGGGGTAATACTCTGTTCTTAATTAGTTCTATGGGCCTTTTTCTTTTATGTCTCTGTGCTCTACTTGCCTCGATTCGGGGTCCGGGTGTGGGGTGGATCGAGTGGGGGCGGCTCTGGAGAGGTGCGTACTTGCTCATGTGACTATCCTGTTATATCTCTGCACCGCCTCACTGCTTGAGATTTTACTTCCATTGTTGTTTTTACTGATGTTGCTGCTCTCCCGTGTGGTGAAGCTATCTTGCGGACTCGAATCTCCTTTGTTCTTATCCTTCACTGACCTTTTTTTCCCTGATAAAATTATCTTAAAAACTTAAAATTAACCTTCACTTCTCCTTCCCCGGGTGTCAAAGATATCTCCAGTATGTAACTCATAACTCGTTGCTAATCTTGACCGTTGACGCACGGGGGATGTAATGTGGGTATCAGTGCTTTACTGTATCGTGGCCGGCCTGACGGTTGTAGGCCCGTATTTGTTCTTTTAAGATGCACGAATAAAGGTTTTAAAAAAAAAAAAAAAAAAAAAAAACAACCGGGGACTTAAAAAGAAAAGGCTGATCAGGAAGCCTCAAAAAGGCAGAGGTGGCCGAAAGATAACCTTTGATAGTGCCCAGAGCAGAGCCCTGCTGGGCCAAAGAAAGAAGGAACAGGAGAACTTTAGAAAGAGGGGCAGAAAAGGGGTCCACAGCCTTCGCTGTGCACCATGACACAAATTTGTTCCACAGACAGGCGTATACCGTTTTAGTGGAGGGACGCCTGGCTGCCAAGATGACATCACAGACTTCGGGAGGAAGATCGAAAGGTGTCAACTGTCGCCGCTCAATCTCCACGCATGGAGGTGGAGGGTGGACAGGTTCAGGTGGAGGACAGTCCCTGCTGCTGCGACAGAAGATCCTCTCAAAGAGGCAGACGAATCGGGGAGGGTCGATCGCCATGCTGATTAGCTCGGGATACCAGTATCTTCGTGCCCAATCCGGAGCCACAAGGATGACTTGGGCCCGGCCGCGCCGAATCTTCTTCAGTACTCTGGGCAGAAGTGGTATAGGCAGAAAGGCGTACAACAGGCCGCAACTCCACTCGCGACAAAAAGCGTCACCGAGCGAGTGCCGCCTTGAAAATTCTAACGCGCAGAACTGCTGACATTGCGCGTTCTCCCCTCGGTGGCGAATAGATCTAACCAAGGCTCTCCCCACTGCTGAAAGAGACCTTGCACCATGTCCGAGTTCAGACGCCATTCGTGATCCATCAAGCACCGGCAGCTGAGTTCGTCCGCCCTGGCGTTCACAGAACCTGCCAGGTGTTGGAACGACCAAGGTGATGTCTTGATGTTCCAGCCATGTCCAGAGGCGCAGAGCCTCCTGACCTCCAGGACCCCACAATGCCCAGTTTGTTGCAATACCACATGGCGGTGGTGTTGTCTGTGAACACCTGCACTACACTTCCCCAGACAGAGGGAAGGAATGCTTTCAGTGCAAGCCGGATCGCCCGAAGCTCCAAAAGGTTGATATGGAGCCAGGACTCCGCCGGAGACCAGAGTCCTCTGATCTCCGCCTCTCCCAAGTGGCCTCCCCATCCCAGGAGGGACACATCCGTCACCACTGTGTGCTCTGGTTGGGGAAGGGAGAGGAATCTGCCACTGACCCAATCGCGATTCGTGAACCACCACTGCAACTGCTGTGTAGTGCCCTCTGAGATCTGGACATGATCGGACAGGTTGCCCTGTTGTTGCGCCCACTGGAACTTCAGTGCCCACTGGAGAGCCCGCATATGCCATCTGGCATGTGTCACCAGCAGGAGGCCATCAGGCCCAGAAGCCGGAGGGTCATCCTGACTGAAACCCGGACATAGGCTGAAAGATCAGAATCATTGCCTGAATATCCCAGACTCGCTGTTCGGGAGGATAAACCCAAAACAGCGTTGAATCCAGAACCGCTCCTATGAAGGGGAGCTTCTGAGAGGGACTCAGGTGCGACTTCGGCACGTTGATGTAGAACCCCAGCAAATGCAGAAGGTCTGCCATAGTCTGAAGGTGGGTGACGACGTTCTGGGGCAAGCCCGCCTTCAACAACCAGTTGTCGAGGTAGGGGAAGACTGACACCCCCGACCTGCACAGATGAGCTGCGACCACCGCCATCACCTTCGTGAACACCCGAGGGGCGCTGGTAAGTCCGAAGGGGAGCACGGCAAACTGAAAATGCTCCCGGCATACCTTGAACCGCAGGCAACGCCGGTGGGTCGGCGTGACGGGCATGTGAAAATATGCGTCCTGCAAGTCCAATGCTACCATCCAGTCTCCAGGGTCGAGGGCAGCCAAGACCTGAACCAGAGTCAGCATCTTGAACTTCTCCTTCCGGAGGAAGCGATTGACGTCCCGGAGGTCCAAGATAGGGCGCAGACCCCCTTTGTCCTTCTTGGGGACCAGAAAGTAGTGGGAATAACAACCACTCCCTACTTCCGGTCCAGGAACGCACTCGATGGCCCCCCTTGACCAAGAGGGCCGTGACTTCCTGGCGGAGAAGAGCCAAGTGATCCCCCGACAGGCAGTGGCACCGAGGTGGCATGGCAGGAGGGGAGGACTGAAAGGGGAGGGAGTACCCATGGTAGATTATCTGCAGCACCCATTTGTCTGATGTAATTTTGCGCCAGTGAGGGAGGTGGTGGCGGATCCTGCCACCCACCGGCGTCGAGTGCTCCCCGAAGCTCAGATTAGGAAGGTTTGGAGGTGGAAGCAGTGGGGGTGGAGGTGGACGTGGACGGACCCGCATGCTGGTTCCCCAACCCCCCCCTGCGGAAACCGCGACCCGGCCGCGCTGGGGCTGGTTCTGCACAGGCATTGTGGACAGGTGCGCCTGACTGCCTCTACCTTGGCCACGAAAGGAACGAAAACCAAGAGAGGCCGAGCTCTTAGTAGAAAGGCCCAAGGACTTGGCCGTAGCCCGCGAATCCTTAAAGCACTTCAGGGCACTGTCAGCCTTGTCGCCAAACAGGCGGGTGCCATCAAAAGGCATATCCATAAGCGAGCTCTGGACATCGGGCGAGAACCCAGTCAAACGAAACCAGGCGTGACGTCGCAACGCCACAGTTGTAGAAATCGCCCTGCCCAATGAGTCAGCGGTGTCCAACCCACACCGAATGGTGAACTTAGCAGCATCCTTACCCTCAGCAATTGCCTGAGAAAGGACTGCTTGCAACTCCTCAGGACACTGAGGCAACACCTGAGCAACAGCATCCCACACCGCGTGGGAGTAGCGGCACAACAAGCAGGCGGTGTTCACTGACCGCAGCCCTAAGCTGGCCGAAGAGAACTACGGCTTCCCAAACTGGTCCAGCCGTTTAGAGTCCTTATCTGGTGGGGCCATAGGAAAAGCACTCTGCGACGTCGAGGCCTGAATGACCAGGCTCTCAGGCGTAGGGTAAGTAGTCAAAAAGGCGGGGTCACCGTGCGCCGGCCATTGGCGCCGGGCGACGTTTTTATACACTGGGGTCCCCCTGGCCAGCCTCGACCAAGTGCCCAAGAGGACGTCGGTAAGGGCGTCATTGAAGGGAAGCAACGGCTCCGACGAAGTAGACGCCGTCTGGAGCACCTCAGTGAGGAGGTTGGTCTTGAGGGCCACTGCGGGAGGTCAAGATTGAGGGCCTCAACCGCCCGACGGAGGACCATCGTGTAGGGGGCACCTTCCTCCATCATAGGCGGGGGGAGGCGAACCCTGTGTCAGAGGAGACATCGAGGTCACCCGCCTCCTCCAAGGCGTCCACCCAATCCTGCTTGGAGTCACATTGCCGGGGAAGAGGGTCCTCGGACCCTTCCCAGTCTTAGTCCGCCTCTGGCGCAGAGGGAGCCGGTCACGGAGGCAAAGCCGGAGAAGGGACGAACGGCGGCTGGAACGGCGCTGGCCGGGGTCGGACCAGCGCCTTCTCCCAATGCGAATCCCAGGCCGGAACAAAATGGTCCTGGAACCGGGGCAAGGGAGGAATAAACAGCACCCAGTGTGGCGCCGAGGGCGGGGCCGGAGCCAGCAACGCCGCACATCGTGGCACCGGAGCCGCTGGCACAGGATCCTATGGCGTCCGGGCTGGCGCCTGTGGCAGAGCCACTGGGTCAACAGGATCTGGACAAGGGACCGCAGGCCTGAAGGCGCGCCGGCGGGAGGCCGAGGTCTAAAAAGGCGGTCCATGGTAGCCAGGAATTGTTGCACCTGTTCAGGAGTCGCCGACGGACCCGGGTATGGCGGGTAGGCCACGGGACTCCCAGGCTCCAGTGAAGCCGCCGGGGCAAAGCCCCTGTCCACCGCGTCCGCCTCCGGGGACATCGGAGAGCAAACACGCTTCTTGGACTTCTTGTTATGGCATCGCTTACCGGAATCCGAAGGTGAAGACTTGGAGCCTGAGGAGCGACGGCTCTGGTCCCGCGAGCAGTCCCGGGAACGGCCCCTGGACCCGGAGCGGCGGCGTGACGAATGCCGGACCTCCAGCAACTTCTGACGCCGCTCCCGGAAGGCCTTGGGAGCCATGGCTCGACAATCCCGGCAGTCCCGGGAGTCGTGGGTAGTCTCCAGGCAGTAGAGGCAAACATCGTGGGGGTTCGACACCGACATATTCCGGCGACAGGCCCCACAGGACTTAGACAGGCATCCCTACGTGGCACCAGGAGAAAAGAGAGGAGACAAAAAAGTCTCAAAATCGTAGTCAAAAAGTGACCAAGGTACGTGCTCAATCCGGATCTGCGATCGCTGGCGCGGAAATAGAAAGAACTGAAATCAGCGTGCATGGGTGGCGCCCAAGTACTCTCCGCGGCGTAATCTGAGCGCCTACGTTGACAGTGACGGACGCGGAGCTGCACAACGCCACTTACTGACGCGCAGGGGTACTGCTAAACAAAACGTTCCGGATCCAGTCTGACGCCTGGGGATATTCGAAGGTTAAGGAATCTATCACTAACGTGCCTCTTTCAGATAAGTGTCTTAAGAACAGCTTGGTCTACAGAAGCTTGTTGCTTTGCGTGCACATCTACACAATAGTGTTTTGCGAAGGTGTGTGTGGTAGACCATGTCGCTGCCTTACAAATGTCTTCTAGGGGAATGTTCCCTAAGAATACCATGGAAGCCCCTAGTTTGCGTGTTGAATGCGCTTTAGGGGGAATTGTTAATCTGCGTTTTGCTTTCTGGTAGCATATCTGAATATATTTGACTATCCACCTGGCAATTCCAGCTTTGGAGATAGGGTTGCCTTTATGAGGTGGAGAGAAAGCTACAAACAGTTGTTTTGTCTTTCTAAAGGCTTTAGTCTTGTCTATGTAGTAAAGTAAAGCTCTTAACGTCGAGCGTGTGAAGAGCTCTTTCCGCTACAGAATCAGGGTTTTTGGAAAAACACCGGTAACTCTACTGATTAAGATGGAAAGCAGAGATTACTTTGGGAAGGAATTTTGGATATGTCCTAAGAACCACTTTGTTACGATGTATTTGTAAGAATGGTTCTTGTATGGTTAAAGCCTGGATCTCACTTACTCTTCTGAGAGTGGTGATTGCGCCAAGGAAAGCTACTTTCCATGTAAGGAATTGTAATTCGCATTTGTGTAAAGGCTTAAATGGGGGACCCATGAGTCTAGTAAGAACAATGTTTGGGTTCCACACTGGAAAGGGTGGCAGTCTGGGTGGAATTATCCTTTTAAGGCCTTCCATAAAAGCTTTGATAGTGGGTACTCTAAACAATGACAAATGTTGTCTGTTTTATAGGTATGCAGCCAGATGTAATCTTATAGATGAATATGCCAGATTGCATCTTTGTAGATGTAGCAAATAATATTTTTAATTGAAGCATCTAATGGGTCAATTTTGTTGTTATTGCAGTAAATGACGAATCTTTTCCATTTAGCTGCATAGCAAGTTCTAGTAGTAGGGCGTCTGGCGTCTTTAATAGTGTTCATACAGTCCGGTGGGAGGTTGAGGTAACCGAACTCTAGGATTTCAGGAGCCAGATCGCTAGATTCAGTTGTGCTGGATCTGGGTGCCTTATCTCTCCATGGTTCTGCGTGAGCAGCTTTGGGGAGAGCCGTAATTTTTTATGTGGATCTACTGAGAGTTCGAGTAGTCTTGTGAACCATGGTTGCCGTGCCCATGTGGGAGCAACCAGGATCATCTTGAGAGACTGTTGTTTGAGCTTGCGTACTACTAGCGGAGTGGCGGAAAAGCGAACGCAAACCTGCCTGACCAGTTCATCCATATCGCAATGCCCTTGTACAACGGGTGTGGGAACCTGGCGGCGAAGGTTGGGTATTTTGCATTTGCGTGTGTGGCGAACAGATCTATATCTGGTTGTCCCCACATTTGGAAAAAGGGTTAAAGAACTTCCGGATGAAGTTCCCATTTGTATATCTGTGGAGTTTGACGATTTAACAGATCCGAAATCTGATTGTTCACTCCTGGCAGATGGTCCGCCAGAAGATATAGGTTTTGTGGAATGGCCCATCTCCATATGCTTTGCACTAGTTGAGACACCTGCAAAGAGTGTGTTCCTCCTTGTTTTTGTATGTAATACATGGCTGTCATATTGTCCGTGTGGACTAGGACAAGTTTTGTTGAGGAGATGTGTTTGGAATGACTTTAACGCTAGAAATATTGCAAGTAATTCTAGTTGACTGATGTGGAGCGCTTTTTGTTGGGTGGTCCACCTGCCCTGAATTGTGTGGTTTAGGAGATGGGCTCCCCAGCCAGTGAGTGATGAGTCTGCTGTTCACACTATCTGTGGAACTGGCTCTAGGAACGTCCGCCCTCTGGAAAGATTGTGTGTGTTCCACCACTGCAGAGAGCGATAGGTGCAGCTGTCCACCAACCCCAGATCTGTAAGTTGACCTTGAACCTGGTTCCACTGACGTACTAAGCATTCTTGTAAAGGGCGCATCTGAAGTCTTGCGTGAGGTACAATGAAAATGCAAGAGGCCATCATCCCTATGAGCTGCATAAACACTTGTGACGGAAGAGTGTGTTGGGGTTGAAACTTGGTGATGAGAGTTTGCATACTGGCTATCCTGGCTGGATTGGGGTATGCTAGGGCTTTGGAAGTGTCTATTGTGGCTCCTAGATACTGATGTAGATAGGAGGGCTGAAGGTGTGACTTGGTATAGCTTACTGTAAACCCCAAGTTGTGAAGCAGTTGAATGGTTTGATAAGTATGGCGAACACACTGGTTGTGTGACTGCTTTTATCAGCCAGTCGTCCAGTTATGGAAATACATGGATTTGCTGCCTTCGCAAGTGCGCTGCTACTACCACAAGGCACTTTGTAAATACCCTGGGTGCTGTGGTCACCCCGAATGGGAGAACTTTGAAATGATAGTGTTGGTAGTCCACTGTGAACCTTAGATATTTCCTGTGAGCAGGGTGTATGGGAATATGGAAGTAGGCGTCCTTGAGATCTAGTGTGGCAAGGAAGTCGCCTTGTTGAAACAGTGGAAGGACTTGTTGAAGAGTGATCATGTGAAAATGATCTGACTGTATGTAAAGATTGAGAGGTCTGAGGTCCAGTATTGGCCGTAGAGTACCGTCCTTTTTGGGGATTAGGAAATACAGGGAGTATTGGGTGGTATGTTGGGAGGATCTGCAGTAAGTTCCAGGCAGTAACCATACTGGATAATTTGTCTTACCCACTTATCTGTAGTGATGGAATTCCAAACAGGTAGGAACTGTGAGAGTCTCCCTCCGACCAGAGTGGAATGGTCTGGAGGGAGTGGAGGGAAGTCACTGTTTATTAGTGGGAGCGGCGCGAGTGTTGCTGTTACCTCGGCCTCTACTCTTGTTATTTCCTCTGTACCAACCTCTAAAATATCCCTTATTGGGGGAGGTTTGTGAGGTGTTTCTATAGGAGGAAGCAACAGTGTCTGTACTGATGTTTTTGGATGCTTCTCTATAGAAGGAGCGTCGAAAGGAACCTCATATGGATGGAGACTGTAATTCTCCCATGGATTTAGCAGTCTGTGTCCTTTTTCATTTTTTCTAAAGCTGTATCTACAGCTGGACCAAAAAGTTGTTCCTGATTGACCGGCTGATTGACGTTAGTTGTTTATACCTCCTGTTTGAAACCAGAAATGCGCAGCCAGGCATATCTTCTTAGTAACACACTAGTGTGGACGGATTCAGAATTCCAGCCTTTACAGGGTTTTTGAATATGTCTGAGGCATGTTTAATGACACCTTTTAACATGGGTAAAGTTTGTACTGTCTTTTGTGCAACCGTGTCGAGTAGGAAGTCTTCCACTGTGGGGTCCGAATGCATTTGAACACCATGGTACTTGGCAGCCCTATCAATGAGCTGACTAAAGCCAAATTGTCATCTGTGGGAGATGGCTTTGTTGGGTATGCATCGGGATCAGGAAGGTCTGTAGGATCTACTGGGTCATCCTAGTCATCCCATGGGTCCTGTTCTGTGTCATCATCAGGGTCAGTGAATGGGTCATTATTCCCTCCCCCACCCCCTAAATCATCATCCAGTGGTGGTGGTAAGTATGGAGGAAGTATAGGAGACCTTGGAGGAGAGAAAGGCTTTTTAGAAAGAACAAGAGAAGAGGGCCTTAAAGGTGAAGTGGCACAGTCTCTTTTCTTTACAGGCACATCAGGGATGTGTGGGGTGTCTAATTTCCTCTTCTTGTGTGGAACGTTGACAATATGGCCTGTCTTGGGGTCCACTCGGAACGTTTTCTGTTTCGAATCGATGGGATTGGGCCCAAAAAGTTCTTCCTCTTCGGTAACCGCTTTCAGTGCCGATTTTTTCGGTCCCGAGCGAGGTTTAGATTTCTGCTCTGGAGCCTCTGAAGGGGTTTTTGGATCCTTCAGCGTCAAGTCGGAAATCTTCTTCGGTTCCGAATGTTTTGGTTTCGGATCGGAGGCTTTTTGTTCCTTCGGTGCCAAGGTGTTCGGTGCTGATGGCTTTTTGGGAATTGCGGGAATAGGATGAGCTCCCGGCTTCGGTGCCGACAGTATCTGGGGGGCACTGATATGCGGTTTACTCGGTCCTGAGCTGTGGGAAGGCTTTTCTTTTGTCTTCGGAGCCGAGCCCGAGGGAAGGGCTTCTGAAGCTTTATTTCGGTCGCAACTGGGTCCTGCAGGTGAAGTCTTGACCGGTGCCTTCTTTTTCTAGGGTAGGGTTGGGGCAGGGGCACTTCTACTCACTCGTTGACCTGGAGTGATGTGGTTGTCTGAGTCGTCTGCCTCGGAAACGATGTCCAGATCCTCCGAATCCTCAGCCTCAGGAACATCGGGGCCTTCATCGAAGAGGTCTTCTGGCACCGGTGCAGCCTGTTGCGCCATAACGTGTCGTCGGGCCCGGCGATCACGGATAGTCTTTTTGGAGCAAAAGAAGGTGCAGGCTTGGCAGTTTTTCTCCTTGTGTTCGGGCGAGAGACAGAGGTTGCAGACCTTGTGTTGGCCGCTGTGGAGACATTAGTAAGTGATAGATTCCTTACCTTAAAATAATCCCCAGGCGTCAGTCTGGATCCGGAAATTTTTCTGCTTAGCATTACCCCTGCGCGCCAGTAGGTACCCAAGTACCCAAGAGGACTTCGGTAAGGGCCTCATTGAAAGGGAGCAGCGGCTCAGACGACGTAGACACAGTCTGGAGCACCTCCGTAAGGAGCTTGGTCTTAAGGGCCACCGTAGGGAGGTCGAGGTGGAGAGTCTCCGCGGCTCAACGCAGCACCATAGTGTAGGAAGCGCCCTCATCCATATTAGGCGGAGGCGAGGCAAACCCCGGGTCAGAAGACACCAAGTTCACCCGCATCTTGAAGGTCATCCACCCAATCCTGCTCGGAGTCACACTGCCGTGCAAGGGGGTCCTCGGATCCGTCCCAGTCTTCATCCGGCTCCGGGGTAGAAGGAGCCGGTCGCGGCGGCAGGACCGGAGCCGGAGAGGGGGCCAGCGGCGCCGGGAGCACCGCCAGGAGCGGCGCCGAACCGAAGCCCCTTCCCAATGAGGATCCCAGGTCGGAACGAAATGGTCCGAGAACCGAGGCAGGGGCGGGATAAAAGGCACCCAGTGCGGCGCCTGTGGCGGTGCTGGGGCCGGAGCCAAGGCCAGCGCCGGAGCCAGTGGCGTTGCACCTTGTGGTGCCAGGGCTGGAGCCGCGGGCGCTGGATCCAGTGGCTCCGGGGCTGGCGCCAGAGGCGGTGCCGCCGGGTCAACAGGATCTGGACACAGGACTGCGGGGCCCGCAGGCGCACCGGCAGGAGCCCGAGGCCTAAACAGGCGATCCAAGGCAGCAAGAAACACTTGCCGCTGTTCAGGAGTCGCCGATGGAGCCGGGTAGAGCAGGTAGGCCACGGGACTCCCAGGCTCCAGATGAGCCGCAGGGGCGGAGCCCCTGTCCCCCACGTCCGCCTCCGGGGAGCGACGGGGGGGACGTCGGAGAGCGAACACGCTTCTTGGACCTCTTATGGCGTCACTTACCGGAATCTGAAGGTGAAGACTTAAGAGTCCGAGGAGCAACGGCTGCGGTCCCGCGAGCGGTCCCGCGAACGGCCCCTAGACCTGGAGCGGCGGCGAGAGGAGTGCCAGACCTCCAGCTACTTCCGGTGCCTTTGGGGCCATGGCACGGCAGTCCTGACAATCCCGGGAGTCGTGGCCGGTCTCCAGGCAGTAGAGGCAGACATCATGGGGCACGACCAGCAAGACAAAGCCGGGCATCCCTACGTGCACCAGGAGACAAGAGGAGACAAAAAGTCTAAAAAAGTGGTCAAAAATTGACCGAGGTACGTGCTCAATCCGGATCTGCGCTTTCGGCGCAGAAAAAGAAAGAACTGACGTCAGCGCGCATGGGTGGCGCCTAAGTAGCCTTCGTGATGTGGTCCCGGCATGCACGACGCCAGTGATGGGCGCGGAGCCGCACGGCGCCACCTACTGGCACGCAGGGGTACTGCTAAGCAGAAAACTTTCCGAATCCAGACTGACACCTGGGGATTATTCTAAGGTAAGGAATCTATCACTAACGTGTCTTTCTGATTATTTGAGTGGCGCGTCGAAAAGCACGCGATCTAAAACAATTCCGTCGAGTTTGATATGCTTTGCGCTTCGAAAAGGTTTGGATAACATGGTCCCAAACCGGAGCGCTGAAGTTACATCCGAACCCAATGGCGGAAAAAAACAATCCGAGGATGGAGTCGATGCCCATGCGCACTATCGTCCAAGGGAGGAGTCACCTATATCGGGACTACAAAAGACTTCTTTCAGGACAACAACAAGGTGCAAGCATCCAAGCCCAACACCAGATAGCGATCTATGCACAGTGTGAATTCTGCAGCTCATATGCCTCGAACCTAATATTTATGATGGATACTTCGAACTGCAGATTGCTCATCTCGTGAATAAATACCATAGAAGTACCTCCCAAGGTGGTGGCTCTGAACTGGCTCATACCACAAAGTCCTGAAAGACTGAGTGGGCAAAATGCCCTTCTCAACGGACAGAACTGTCAAGACAGTAGTGCTTTGTGAACTTGTGTACTGACACCCACGTAACTGCTTAACAGATGACCTTGACATCTGCTAACTCAGTGGAAGCAGCTTTAGCCCTGGTGGAAAGAGCCTGCAAGCCTACCGGGTGTTTCTTTGGCAGTGGGTATCAGATCTTTATGCAGAAAATAATCCATCAGGAGATGATCTGTTTTTCCACTGCTTTGCCCTTTTTTGCTCTAGAAACCCCAAGAGATGATTGTCAACTCAATGTTCCATGTAATGAAAGATACAGAAATGTAATTCTCTTTTTGGGTCCATATGCTGAAGTCTCTCTTCCTCCTTAGAGGGATGAGGCAGAGCAAAGAATGCTGAAAACCTGGCAGGAATGAAAAGGAGTCCCTGTTTTCAGAAGAAATGAAGCTCTGGACCTCAGAACCATCTTATCAGGAAAGAACGCAGTTTAAGGAGGATTGAAACAGAAGGACTGAAGTTTGCTTACTCGTTTAGCCGAGCGATGAGAAAGACTGTCTTCAATGTCAGAAGTCTCAAGGGACAATTGTGAAACAACTCAAAATGGGTGCACCTCAAGAATGCGAAGATTTAGTTCAAGTCCCACTGGGGGATCACAAAGAGTTGTGGTGGCTATAAATGTTGAAAACCTTTCAAAAACCTTATCACAATGTGCTATTTGAATAACAGAGTATGATTTGGCAACAGGAAGAACGCTGAGAGAGCCGATATAGAGCCCTTAACTGTGCCGAAAGCAAGTCCTAGCTGGGATAGGGCCAGAACAAACTCAAAAACTTCAGACAATTTGGTCTGTAATGGGCCAAATTGTCCGGGCTTCACCAGTCCATAAACTGGCGTACACTGATTTTGTAAACTAAAGCCTAGCACCCAAGAGGAAATAAACGATCTCTGGGTACAGGTCGAAGGAGGTCAACTGTCGCCATTCAATCTCCAAGTATGGACATGCAAAGTGTGCAACACCCTGCCCTGCTACTGTAAGTGAAGATCCTCCCAAAAAGTCGGAGGACAGACGCTCATGCCTAGGAGTTCCGAGTACCACACTAACCAGGCACAAAACAGGTGCCTCCAGGCTGACTTGGGCCCTGTCGTTCCTGATCTCTTTGCAAACTCTGGGCAAGTATTAGCAGTGGCAGAAAGTCATACAGGAGTCCTGAGCTCCACTCTAAACGAAAGGCGCTTCAGAGCAACAGCTGCTTTCGAAACACCAGCAAGCATAAGTGTGGACATTATGCGTTCTCAGAGAAAAGATCAAGTCAGGGTTCACTTCCCAGCTGGAAGTTGGTGTGCACCACCGCAGGGTGCAACTGCCATTCATGATCTGCTAGGCACCTGTGGATGAGTTGCTCTGCCATAGTGTTTAAAGATCCCGCCAGGCAGTTTACCACCAGAGTAATCCCATGGCGGTACAATAACCAATAGGAAGAGGCCTCCTGGTACAGGGCAGAGGATCCCTTCTTGTCCTGCTTGTTGCAGTACTACATAGCAGTGGTATGGTCCATGAGCGCATGCACCAGTCTTCCTTTGATAGTGGACAGGAAGGCCTTTAACGTTAACTAACGGCTCTCAAGTCCAACAAATAGATGTGGAGTTGACTCTCCACTGAAGATCAGAAGAGTCTGATCTTCACCTCTCCGAGATGGCCTTCACTAACAGCAGTTATGCATTAGTGACCATCATCAGCTTGGGTGGGTTAAGGAGAGGGCCTGCCACTGACCCAATTGCGGTCAAGTAGCCACCACTTCAAATCTTTTGCAGTCTCCTTCAATAGCTGTATACAATCTAATAGATTTCCCTGATGTTGATCCTTCCGGGAGAGCAACAATTCCAGCTGCCGCAGTGTCATCTCCACTGCGGTCTAGGACAGACTCAAACATTAGGATCATATCCCGAATATCCTGGACTCTGATCCAGGGAAAAGGCATAAAACTCTACCATATCCACAATGGCTCAGATGAAAGAGTACTACCGGTGTAACTTCCACTCAATGATAGTGAACCTCAACAATGTTAGGAGGTTCACCGCTTTCTGGAGGTGGTTGACAACTGCTGAGGGCAAGCTTGCCTTCAACAGTCAATTATCGAGGTAGGGGAAGACTGGTGCCCTTGAGTTCTAAAGATGTGTTATGACCACTGCCATCGCCACCTCTTTTGTGAATACCCGAGGGTCACTGGAGAGGCCAAATAGGAGCACTGCGAAAAGAAAATGCTCCTCACCAACCTTTAACAGCAGGTAGTGTCTGTGGGACTGCAGGATGGACATGTGAAAATATGCATCCTGCACATCCAATGTCACTATCCAATCTCCAGAGTCTAGGGCAGCAGGATGCGTGCTAGCATGAACATCTTTTATTTGTCCTTATGCAGGAAGGGAGTGAGAGGGCAAATATTTAAAATGAGACAAAGGCCTTTGTCTTTCTTGGTCACAAGGAAGTGGAGGGAGTAACACCCATTTCCTACTTCTGAGGCCAGAACCCTTTCTATGGACCCTTCGGTCAAAAGAGCCTGCACTTCCTGACGCAAGACGGACCGATGGTCCTCCGTCAGCTGCCTTGAAGGCGGAAAAAGTGTGCCACGGTAGAAAGCAATTGAAAGGCATCGCCCAGATGGACAATTTGGAGGACCCACTTGTCTGTTTTGATGACCGTCATCCTTGGAGGAAAACAGGATCCTTCCTCCGACAGGATGGCTATGGGCAAGGACACACTGTAGAAAAGTGGGTTTCTGTTGCAGTAACCCCCCCCACTTTTTGCCAGACTACTGATGCACTTTTTCTTGGTGTGCCCTGGGTCCCTGCCAATCAGGTTCCCAGGGCCTGTGTTCTTTCCCCAAAACAAACCCAATTGGCATCTCTGGCCACATGTCAGCCCCTGGTAAATGGTACCACAGGTACCCAGGGCGCTGTGACCAGAAAAGGCCTCCAAGGGCTGCAGCACTTGTTGTGCCACCCTTAGAGGTCCAGTACCCTGACACTCACCCCCCGCCTTTGCAGGCTGCGTGTCTTGGTGCAGAACAAAGTGAAGAGTTGACATGGCATGCATCCCTGTGTGCCATGCCCACAAACCACTGACCTGGCATACATCAGTCACCCCTCTAGGTGGGTGCCATATGCCAGTACATGAGCCCTGTATCCCTACAATGCCCAAGTCCATTCCTGGGCACTGTAAGTGCAGTGCTGCCATTAAAGAGTATATGGTGCTGGGAGTTTGTCAATATAAACTCCACAGCACCATAATGGCTACACTGAAGACTGGGAAGTTTGGTATCAAACTTCTCAGCACATTAAACCCACACTGATGCCAGTGTGGGATTTAATGTAAAATGCACAACAGAGGGCATCTTAGAGATGCCCCCTGAAATTCGACCAACTCCTAGTGACCTGACTGAGTGGCTGCTTAGGCTGCTACCACCAGACATGTTTCGGGACCCCACTGGTTGAGAGCCTGCTGCTCTCGGGGGCCTGAAACGATGCACATCCTGGGACGAGGTGCCAAGGCTTCTCCCCCAGGTTAGGCAGGGTTCACGAAGGAGACGCTTCAAAGGCATGTCGCCTTTGTGAGCCTCTCCAGACCAATTGCTGCTTTCAGCAACTGGTCCCCACTTGTTCTACCCCCCACTTTGGGCGGGAGAACCAGCGGGAAAAACAAGTGAGGAAGGGAGGTGTGCCCACCTCTGCCAACTCCACCCCCTCAAGTGGGGGAGGCAAGGTGAAGCACAACCTCGAGTCCCCGCCATCTTGAGGATGGGGTGACCCAGCCAACCAGGGACAGGCTCCTGCCCCCCTCCCACAGGAGAGTGGCAGAATAGGGGGTGTACCCACCCCAGTGAAGGGACCCATTGGTCCCTACCCTTTACCTACCTGTAACACCCCCAAATGTAGTGTTTAGGGGGCACCCTGAACCTTGCTTCCTCAGATAGAAACCACAAGAAAAGATAAGAAGAAGGACCGAAGTCCGTGCAGAGCTAACAAGAGGACGACGCCCACTGATTTGGCCCCAGCCCTACAGGCCTGTCTCCCCTCAATCCTGCTTCTGCGAAATCCCGGAGTGTCATGCAGCCAGCAACCTTACAAACCCCGGAGGACCTGCCTGGCTTCACTTCAAGGACTATCTCCCGAGAACACCGGACGTGTTTAAACTGCAGCTTCTGGTGCCAGTCAGAGACCGCAAATAGAGCACACACTGCACCCGCCACCCCCAGCCCGAGCGAACCAACACCACGAGGAGGTCCCCCCGGCGATCCTGACCCGAGATCCTGCGACCCCTGACCTGCCTCAAGCCTCCCGACAACGCCTGCAGCCTCAATCCAGAGGAACCCCCTACCGCGACCAGAGCGGGTAAGAAAATCTGACGTCCCAAGGCACCCCTGCACCCGATGCCCCATGGCCTTGTGTGCCCAAACCAACGGTGCATAACCAACCCACGACATCCCAACTTACCCCTCGAAGTGGTGGTCGCACCCAGCAGATCCTTGTCCCCGAGCCTGCAGTGTTTCTTTGTCCCAGAGGTTCTCCATTGGAAACAGGGCACCAGACCTAAAAACAGTACCCTGCACCCGGCCGCCCTAGTGCCACTGAGGGTGCACCTTTGGTGCTACTTTACTCCCCAACTTGCCCGGAGATAAACCCTAAGAGCTTTGCTCCCACAGCCGTGTGGCCTGCTAGACAGCAGCCACCAACCACTGGTCCATAGGATAACATTGGACCTCAACAATCTGCACCCGGCCGCCCTAGTACCGCTGAGGGTGCAATCTCAGTGCATCACTGACCCTGGGGTACCCCTGAGTCTAACCCCAGAACCTTAACTCCCACAGTCATTTCCTTACCTGCAAACCGATAACCTGTTTTTCTTCCACAGAATAACATTGACAATTTTCTTTCGAAAAAACGACTAAGTGTGGAGTTTTGAAATCTGACAATATTCTTTAAAAAAAAAAAATTTTTTTAAATCGCATGAATAACAAAAATGCATTTTCTCAACTGTTTTCAGGAAAAGTTCCAGTGCTAAATCTAGGCATCCAGCACGGAGTTAGATAAGGTAACATAAAAGTAACTTACCTGCCAATTTGTTAAAAAAGCCTATTCATTTCAATGAACTGCATTTGCTAAGTGTTGCATACTACTGCTCCCTAGTAAATCAAACAAAGTACAATTCATATTGCATTTTTCAACTGTTCTATATCCAATAACTTATTACCGAAGAGTATTTAATGCTTACCTGTACCAGGCTTGCTTGGTTCTAAAAATAAACTACAATATATTTTTATACAAAAACAATTGGCCTAGAGTTCAGTCCTTGAGTGTGTGAATTCATTTACTGACTGTGTACATCAAATGCTTAACACTGTCCTCTGATACTGCCTTACTGCTCGACCAAGCTACCACTTTAGAGAGTAAGGTTCTATCTAACTTTAACCTCTGCCTACCTTTGGGGACTTTTGGACTCTATAAACACTGTACCTCACTTTGGTGCAGTATATATAGAGCCAGTTTTTTACACACACTAAAGTGATGTTCCGGCTGGGGCAGCTGGAGAGGGGAGGGACTGAGCCGCATGTTTTCCCAGCTGTCCTCATCTCTGAGAACCGTTCCCTTTGCTACGATAGGGCTGAAAAGTCTATTGGTCTGGAGGAGGAGCCTGGCACTGAAATAGTGAAACCTCTACTGTACCTAAAGAGAGGGTGAAAATTGTTGATGGAATCAGTTTGTGGGAGCAGAGAACTAAGGAAAAAGCCGTTGCTCTGCGCTCTTTGAAACGGTCCAGGGCACACTCCGGTTTATCGGCAAAAAGGCAAGAGCTGTCAAATGGCATATCAATTACAAATTCCTGGACATCCCTAGAGAAGCCCGTAGACAGGGGCGGGCTCCTCCCCTATGGCGGAGGAGCGTCGCCCGACTGCTAAAATGCAGTAGACAGGAGAAAAATAAAATGACATTAAATCCTTTTTTTTTTTGTCAAACTTCAGTTTACTGAAAGTTTTTGTTTTCCACATACAGCAAGTCTATAAACCTTCATGATTCTCCCGCTGCCCTCCTAAGCTAAAGAGAACACAATGTCTTACATAGCAGGTGTTACAATCTTAGAACACCTATCTCAAGCTCATTTTGTGTCTGTAGATCGAAATTGCAACTTAAAGCCCCCCTCGCCTCTCCCTCGTGGTGGTGAAGCCCTAGTTGTCCAATTTATTATCCTCTGCGAGTATACAGAACGTGGAGTATTCTCCTCCCTCGTGGCCTCAAGGCCGCCCCCTGCCACCCATTACCCATTAGTAGGTATTGTCTGGGAACACTCCCAATGGCCACCTAAAATTGGAACAAGTGTAGACTCCTCAGTGTGGGGGGGGGGGGGGGCATAGCACCAGCGGCAGCCCTGTTGTGAGATAAGACACCAATGGGCCCCATTTATACTCCGAATTCTTCTAGTCATCTCGAAAGATATCAGCCATGATTCCATCGTATCTTCCATAGGCGCGAGTGCCACTGTGCCAGCACCGTGGTCTCCTTCCTCTTCCATGCGGCTGCTACCACCTTCTTTGCTGCCCCTATGCATGCCCGCATTATTGCCTTATCTGCCCTGGTTTGATGTTCTAAAGTTGTGTCTCAAAGGCCGAGGAGAGGCGAGTCCATAGAGTTTGGCTAGGAATACCGAATTGTTTCTTACCTGTCGGTGTAGTTTTGCAGCTTGAAGAACTTTCTGGATTCACTATGCCGTCTTCCGATTCTTTTTGTTATTGTTTTTCCCTTTATTTGCTATCCCTCTTTTCATATTTCCTCCTTTAGTTCTCTTCCTTGGCGGAGGAGGGTGGGTTCACTAGTGAATCCAGAAAGTTCTTCAAGCGGCAAAACTACACCGACAGGTAAAAAACTATTCGTTTTGCAGCGTGAATCTTTCTGGATTCACTATGCTGTGCATAGACTTTGTAGTGGTTTGTTAGTCTTGTGGTGGCTGGGTGGAAGATGACCTTTGTTTAGTAAATAGATGCTGTAAGACCTTTTGTCCTACTTGTGCTTCCTTGTTCATTTGAATGTACACACAGTAATGTTTGGTAAAGGTTTGTACCGAAGACCATGTTGCTGCCATGCAAATGTCCTGGATTGGAGTGTTAGTGAGAAAGGCAATAGTTGCTCCTTTCTTCCTTGTTGAATGTGCTCGTGGCGCCCCTTTTAAAGTCTGTCCTGCTTGTGAGTGGCACAATTGTATGCCTTGTGCTATCAATCTTGCGATTGTGCTCTTGGTTACTGGTCTTCCCAGAAAACATTTTGCAAAGGATACAAATAGCGGTTTTGTCTTTCTGTATTCCTTAGTCTTTTCCACGTAATACAGGACAGCTCTTCTTGCATCAAGTGTGTGCAAAGCTCTTTCCGCTTTGTCTTTAGGGTTTTGATAGAAACTTGGTATTTGTATACTTTGGTTTATGTGGAATTTTGACACCACCTTTGGCATGAATTGTGGATCTGTTCTCATGACAATTCTGTTACTATGTATCTGGAAGTAGGGTTCCGGTAATGTTAGTGCCTGCAGTTCATTAACTCTGCGAAATGACGTTATTGCCACTAAAAATGCGGTTTTTATTGTAAGCATTTGTAGCGTTGCTTTGTGTAGTGGTTCAAAAGGTGCTCTCATCATTTGTGCTAGAACTATATTCAGATTCCACGTCGGTGCTGGTACCATTTTTGGTGGTGCAATCCTTTTTGCACCCTCTAGGAATCTTTTGACCACATGTGAGGTGAAGAAACTTTCCCCGGGTTCCCCTCTTATATATGCTACTACTGCCGCTAAATGTACTTTCAGTGATGAAAAACGTAATTTACTTTGTAGTAAATGTGTGAGATATGTTAGCACTGTTCTTTCCTTTGTAATCTTTCTTGAAAGACGCCTTTGAAGACACCACTGGGTGTACCTTTTCAATTTTTCTGTATAACATTTTCTTGTTGTTGGTTTCCTAGCTTCTCTTAGAACAGCCATTGTGCTTTCTGGTAGTTTGAGATGTGCGAATTCTAAGTCCTCAGGAGCCATACCGCTAGGCCTAGGCTCTCTGGTTCCGGATGAAACACTTTCCCGTTCTGCATTGTTAGCAAATCCTTTCTTCTTGGAAGTTTGTGCATTGTTCCCTCTGAGATTTCCATTAGTGCCGAGACCCATGTTTGTCTGGCCCATTGTGGAGCTATGAGAATCATTATCATCTTGCTGGTTCTGCATTTGCTGATCACCCTGTTCAGCAATGGTATTGGGGGAAAAGCGTATGCAAATTTCCCTGACCAGTCTATCCATAGCGCATTCCCTAGGCACTGCTTGCAGGGTCGCCTGAATGCGAAGTTTTGGCATTTTGCATTCTGGGGTGTTGCAAATAGGTCTATTTGTGGTGCTCCCCATTTCTTGCAAATTGTTTGCACTTCTGTTTAGTTCAGTTCCCACTCGTGGGATGCTGTTTGTCTGCTCAGTCTGTCCGCTTCTGGATTGTCCTTCCCAGGCAGGTGTATTGCTAAGATGTCTATTTCCCTTTGAATTACCCATCTCCAAATCTGTTGTGCTAGCGTTGAAAGTGCGACAGAGTGAGTACCTCCTGGTTTGTTTATGTAAAACATAGTTGTAGTGTTGTCTGTTTGTACCAACACCCTTTTCCCGTATAGCTGTTTCTGAAAGACTTTTTAGGCTAAGAACAGTTTTTAGTTCCAAGATATTGATGTGTTTCACCGCATCCTGTGGTGTCCACAATCCCATTACTTTGAGATTGTCCATGTGTGCTCCCCATCCCACTAGGGACGCATCTGTTATGGTCATTGTTGGAGTTGGAGGTGTAAAAACTCTCCCCTGTGCTATGTCTGCTTTGTTCCACCGTGCCATCTCCAACCACTAGATCCTCCCAACTCCCCGTGGCTTGTGATCATTGTGTTTGGTGTCATTCTTGAAATGGTCTCATGTGCAGACGAATATTGGCAACTGAATGAATGCATGATGCCATCATTCCTAGTAATATCCCCACTGTCCTCACTGTCAGATGATGCCCCTTCAGGTACAGAGGAGTCTCCTTCAATAGGGCTGATATTCTTTTCTCGCTGGGGAATGCTTTCCCTAACACAGTGTCTATCCAACACCTCTTGCATTCCGGTTCCATTGATGATTTTTCCCCTTGTATGGAGAAACCCAGCTGAACTAGTGTCTCTACCCCTTGTTGTATATGCTGCTTGCATAGCCTGTATGAGTTTGCCCTTACTGATCAGTTGTCTAAGTAGGGCTAAACATGAGTTCCTTGCCTTCTGAGATGTGCTGCTACTGCTGCCAGGCACTTTGTGAACACCCTTGGTGCTGATTTTAGGCCGAAAGCTAGAACTCTGAATTGGTAGTGTTTGTTGTCCACGATAAATCTTAATAGTCTTGTGTGCCTTTTATTCATTGGGATGTGCAGGTACGCATCCTTTAAGTCTAATGTTGTCATGTAATCTCCTGTTAGCACCTGAGGCAGCACTTTCTGCAGGGTAGTCATTTTGAATTTTATGTATTTATGAATTTGTTTAGAAACCTTAGGTCTAATATTGGCCTTAATGTTTCGTCCACCTTTGGAATTAGGAAGTATGTTGAATATACTCCTTTGTTCTACTCTCTGTGCTGTACGTGCTCTATCGCATGTTTTTCCTTTAATTCTTGCACCTCTTTAACTAGGTGAGATATTTCTTCTTTGGAATGTCGCTTTCTTTGGTGCTTTGTCTGGAGCTGGTTTGGTTAGCTCTATGCAATATCCATACTGTATTAGGTTTAAAACCCACTTGTCTGTTGTTATTTCCCTCCATTTTTGATGGTAAGATTGTAGTCTGCCTCCTACTGGGATGGTATGTGGAGGAACTGTAAATTTGTGTGTGTGTACCCTCAGTGTTGCTGAGTGTACTGTTTTGTGCTTGAAGTCACTTTGTTGAGGTTTGTGGTCCTCCCCTTTTTGGCTGTCCTCTGCCACGGAAGCGCCCAAGAAAGGTTGCTCTGCCTTGGTACTGCCAGCTTTGCTGTTGTCCCTGTTGTGTACCATGGTTTCCTGTTCGGAAACCCTGATGAGAGGTAGTTGGTTGTGGCGTACCTCTACCTGCTGGTCTCCTTGATGGTGTTCCTGTTCATAGGCCCCTGAGCTGGAGCGCCCCCATGGACCTTGCAGTTTCATTGTCCTTTTTCAGTTGATTATGAGTTTCTCACCCACCACACACCCAAACAATTGCTCCCCATTGAATGGCGAGTGGATTATGTTGCTCTGGACTTCAGGTTTGAAGCCCGAAATTCTAAGCCATGCGTTTCTCCTTTCTGTGATTCCAATCATCATTTGTCTGCTGGATGTTTCGATAGCATCTAAGGCAGATTTTAAGCATGTATTTGCGATGTTCTTCCCTTCCTCTACCAGGACGGTAGCTCGCTTTTGGAATTGTTCAGGAAGGTGTTTTAACAGCTCTCCTACTTCTTCCCAATGTTGGTAGGCGTGTCGGTTCAACAGTGCATTTGAATTGGCTATGCGCCATTGATTCACTCCTCTCCACTTTCCATCCTACCAGGTCCATCTTTTTACTTTCTCTGTCTGGAGGTGGACCTACTGTAGCTCGGACATTAGCTCTTTTTCTTGCCGTTGATGTATAAATGGAGTCAGCCGGCACCAATCGCCTGATGTATAGGGGGTCTTTAGAAGAGTGTTTGTACTTCTTTTCAGCTCTTGGAGTTATAGCCTTGCATGCAGCTGGCTCCTTGAATGCCTCTTTTCCCTGGTCTAGCATGCTTGGTAGCATTGGGAGAAATTGGTTTCTCGATTACGTAGGCATTAGTGGCTTCAAGCTTTCGTCAAAGTCTCTTTTATTGTAGTATATTTGCCATTTCGGCTTCCAGCCTATTTCTCTTCCTTTCTATCTCGGCCGCGTGTGTTTCAGCGTAGAGATCATCGGCCTTTAGTTTTTGGGTCGTCGACGCCAAAGCGGTTGTCGAGGGTTGCTTGCGTCTCTCTTTGCTTGACACCGAAGCGTCCTTTTGTCGAGCGTCTTTTGACGTCTTCGCCCTTTCGAGGACCTTTGTCGTTTCGGAGTCCTTATCCAAGGATCCTACGGTGTGTTTTGGTTTGGATGCCATTGCGGTCGTTGAAAATTTCGGTGCCGGGGCTTACCTTGTTAGTCTTGAGCTTGTTTTGTTTTTCGAGACTCTTCAGGCTTTTTCAGGGTCGACTACTTCCTTACCTCTTTCGAAGTCTTCTTTTCAATCCCCACGACCAAAATATCTATCCTCGTCGCCCTCTGGTCCTTTGGCGATATTATCTTCCTCTTCACTGGAGGGGCACAGGTCTCGCAATGAAGGCGGTGGTCCTTGGCCCTGCATGTTGTGATTGGCACGTCGCTGTCTTCCTCTCACTCTCAAAGTCTTCGGGGTGAAGACCGAGCAGGCGTTGCAGTCGGCGCTCTGATGATCCAGCGGCAGGCACAGGTTACAGACTGGGTGCTGATCCTTCTGTGCGCACTTGTGGTGACAGTTCTGACAAAATTTGAACAGTGTTTTGTCCATTACCGGGTCCAGGGAGCCCCTGCATGCGCATTCTCCGATCGAAGATCTTGATTTTCGACTCCTCGTTGACCTCCTGCTGCTTCGGTGAGTCGAAAGAACTTCCTCACGGCGTTTCTTCTTTATTTTCTGCGATTCTTCTCTCCAATCTTGGGAGCTTCTCCGTAATGATCCAGGACCTATGGCGGAAAAAAAGAATCTGAAGATGGCTACCAAAAGAGGGAGCTTCCGGAAGAAGCCCGTCGACGTCACAGAAGGACACCAAATTTTTACTACGTTGTTGACACCCAACAACAAACAAAAAACAAAAAAAAAAAAAGAGAAGGAATACTACAATTCCGGAACCAACCACTAGATGGCGGAATAATGCACATCCAGAAAGATTCACGCTGCAAAACCCAGTATCTCTTTCATGTGGGCTAAGATCTCCTCCCAAAATGGTTTAATGGTTAGGTAATTCCACCAAATGTGGCGAAAGTCCCCCAGTAGGCCGCAACCCCGCCAGCAAATATCTGATGTCTGTGGGTAAATCAACTTAAGTTTGGTGGGAACTAGGTACCAATCAAACAATGTTTTGCAGTGGGCTTCCCTAAGGTCTAGTGAGTGATTGTGCTTGGCGATGTCAGACCATAGGTGAGTCCGCTCTGCCTCCTTCACCTCCCTTCCCAGTGTCTGCTCCCAGATATGGACATATCATGGCTTCAGGGCTACTGTTGTAGAAACCAATAGCTTGTACAGAAACGAGATTACCCCTTTCATGGAGCCCACCCTATTTACAAATTATTCTATCGGTGTCAACTCCAGCGTTGCCGCCTCTCTCACTATCGGGGTAAAGTGCCCTATGTTAAGTTGAAGGTAGTGGAAGTGTTTTGAGGGAACAACCTGGAAGTCCTGTTTGCAGTTTTCAAACGTGAGGATGTCGCGATTGTGGAATAAATTTGACAGAACCAAGCATCCTCCTTCCCTCCAAGCATCAAATGGACCCGCATGCAGGCCCGGGGGAAATTCAGGATTGAAATGTATTGGGGTGTATGGCGACGGAAAAGAGGTCCAGCCCTGGCCGCAGGTCACCTTGTCCCAAACACGCGAGTAGGAGTGCTAAGGTATGTGTTGTGGGGTGTGTCCTTTTTTGGTTTCCACAGTACGTCCCAGATTGTCCTGCCCACAATAGCTCAGTCCATGTGGAGCCAGTGTTAGTCAGATTCCCTCAAGGACCAGTCGGCCACCACTCGTAGCTGGGCCGCCTTGTAGTATAAACCGAAATCCGGGAGTGCTACACGCCCCTCGGCCCTTGGCTGCGTTAATACATGGAAGGGTAAACGCGCTCTACCGTTTGGCCAAATATAGTGTATGATCATGGAGCGAACCCCCGATAGGAACTCTTTCTCTAATGCGATTGGGAGTGCCTGAAAAAGGTATAGCAGTTTCGGGAGGACGGTCATTTTGATTGCGTTTATGCGTTTCAACCAGGATAGGAAAAGAGGCTTCCAACATTAAAGCTCATGTTGCACTTGTGTTAGTAGTGGCGGTAAATTTGCCTTAAAAAGACCCTCTAGTCTGGGGGTGATCTGGATTCCTAGATATTGAAGCTTGTGTTCAGTCCAAGTGACGGGGGTCTCCCACGGCATGAATAGCTTTTCTCTAGCTGATAGTGTTAAGTTTAAAACATACGATTTCGCCAAGTTGACTCGGAAACCCGCGACAACTTCAAAGTTCTCCAGTTCATTTTAGAGAGCTCGTAGTGAGGATCTGGGGGAGCTGAGGGTCAGCAGAACGTTGTCTGCAAACAATGACGCAGTCAGATGGGAAGTCAGCTCTAGTGCGTAGGTCTTGAAAAAATGCGCTGTCAGACCATCAGTCCCTGGTGATTTGTGTGGCTTTAGTGACGAGATTGCTGGTCTCACTTCCTCCTCGGAAATCGGGGCATCCAGCTGATCACTCCAAGTAGCGGAGATTTGCGGAAGCTCAAGCGAGGCCAGATAATTAGTCTGGGCTGTGATATCAGGAGGGCGGGTTGTTGCCCTGTAAAGCTCTTGGTAGAAATCACCCAAAATTTTTGCATTTCCTGTGTTGTCGTGCTAGATCACCCAATCCCCCTTCCTAATTCCTCCAATGTATTCCTGTTCCCTTTTTTTCCTGTAGTTGTCGCGCCAGGTGTGTTGCCCACTTTATTTCCCTGCACATATGTGCTTCAGCGCATTCTCAGTAAAATGAATTCCACTCTATTGGTATAGATAGGGCCTAGTTTCCCTTTTAGAGCACCTTTCTGACGCTTCAAAAGTTGCGTGGGGTTCTGTTTCAGTTCACCTTCTGTGGTACTCAGCGTGGCCTCGAGCTCTAGCCTTTCTTTTGCTATCTATTTATTCAGAGCGGCGAGCAGTGAGATACATTTGCCCCGCACTGCCGCTTTGAATGCATCCCAGTTATTCAGATGTGGCGTGGTTTCCAGGTCATTCAACTGGAAAAAATTCTTGATCACTGCCCTCAACTCATTGTAAGAAAGTGCCCTCTTTCTTGCATGGTATGCCCCCACTTTTTGCTAAATTGCTGAATGTACTTTGACTGAGTGTACCCTGGACTCCTGCCAATCAGGTGCCCAGGGCCCATGTTCCTTCCTTAAAACACACAAACTCCAAATTGGCAAACCCTGGCCACATGTCAGCCCCTAGTAAATGGTACCCTAGGTACCCAGGGCCTTGTGACCAGGGAAGACCCCTAAGGGCTGCAGCACTCATTGTGCCACCCTTAGGGGCCCTGTACCCTTACACACACACACTGCCTTTGCAGGCTGAGTGTCTGGGTGCAGGACAAAATGAAGAGTCGACATGGCACATATCTCTGTGTGCCATGCCCAACACCCACACTGCCAAGGCATATGTCAGTCACCCCTCTGGCTGGGTGCCTTATGCCCATGGTGTGGGCACAGGAGCAGGAACCCTGTGCCCCTACAGTACCCGGGTCCATTCCCGGGCACTGTAAGTGCAGTGCTGCCATTTAAGAGTACATGGGGCTGAGAGCTCGTCAAACACGAGCTCCACAGCACCATAATGGCAACACTAAAGACTGGGAAGTTTGGTATCAAACTTCTCAGCACATTAAACCCACACTGATGCCAGTGTGAGATTTAATGTACCAAGCACCCCAGAGGTCATCTCAGAGATGCCCTCTAACAACTAACCTACAATCCACGTCTGCTCTGAGGCTGCCCAGGCTGCCACACAGCAGACACGTTGCTGGACCCCTGGGTGGGAGAGCCCCTGCTCTCCCGGGCCTGCAACAATGCACATCCTGGGTGAGGTGATAGATCTCCTCCCCCAGGATGAGCAAAGGGAAGCTTCAAAGGCCTGCCGCCTCTAGGAGTTTCCCCACGCCACTGCCACCCCCCACTCTGGCGGGAAGCTTGTCCGGAAACCCCATACAAGGACAGGGGATGTGCCAGCCTGCCCACCCCATCCCTCTGGTGGGGGAGGCGAGGTGAAGCACATCTCTGGGCTCTCGCCATCTTGAAGATGGGAGGCCCTACCCTATCAGGATTAGGCTACTGCCCCCTCCCACAGGAGAGGGGCAGGTTAGGGGGTGTACCCACCCCAGGACAAGGACCCATTGGTCCCTGGCCTTCACCTACCTGTAACGCCCCATAATCTAGTATTTAGGGGCACCCTGAACCTTCCTTCCCCAGATTCCAGATTCCGAAACTACAAGAAGAGCGAGAAGAAAAGAAGACCTGCCCTGCAGCTGCAAAGGAGAGGGAGACACCAACTGCTTTGGCCCCAGCCCTACCGGCCCGTCGACCTCGGACTTGCTCCTGCTCCAAACCCGGCATCTCTTGTGGCCAGCAACCTCAGAAACCCCGGAGGACCTGGCTACCTTTGAACTCTGATCCCCTGGGACTCCCATGAGTAGAGGCTCTACTCAGAACCTACCTTTCACCCCTGGCAGCAGCCCGGAACCGCGATCCCAGCCCACTCTGCACCCGCCAAGCCTGGCCGGTGCCGGAGTGAACTAAACCCACGAGGACGACCCCACGGCGACTGTGACCCCGAGTCCGACACCCAAGGACCCCCCTCGACTATCCTGAAGAAGCTTGCAGCCTCGGAACAGAGTGCCACCCCAACCGCGATCAACAAGAGGGTAAGATTTCCGACGTCAAAAGGCACCCCTGCACCCGGCGCCCAATCCCGGGGTACCTACCTATCCTCCAACTACCCAACTTACCCCTCGAAGTGGTGGTGGCACCTGAAGAGTCCTCGTCCCCGAGCCTGCAGTCTTTTTCTAAACCGGAGATTTCCCATAGAAACCAATTGAGCGCCTGACGGCTCAAAAGCACCCTGCACCCAGCCGCCGGAGTGGCCCTGGCAGTGAAAACTCTACTCTAACCTACTTCCCCACTTGCCCTGAGTAAGTGACCAGGAGCCCAGCTCCCACAGCCGCGTGGCTTGCCCGACAGCAGCCACCAACCCAGGCCCCCCTATCCCTCATAGGATAACATTGGGCCTAACTCTCTCTGCACCCGGCCATCCTGAAACCGCTGAGGGTGAACTGACCGTACCTACCTGACACTGGGGGACCCCTGAGTCTAGGCCCAGAACTTCAACCCAGCCAGTCGAGTACTTACCCTTAAACCGCTAACTTCATTTTCCTCATAGGGTAACATTGACTGGCTTTTACTTGGAAATTCTTCTAAGTGTGGACTTTTCAAAACTCAAAATATTCACCAAAAATCAGCCGAGTACCAAAAACGAATTTACTCACCTGCTCTTAGGTGAACTCCCAGTGCTGGATCTTGGTGCCCTGCACAGTTTCTGAAAAGTACCCACAACTATAATTACCTTTAACTCATTTTTCTTCCATAGGAAACCATTGTCTGTTTTTCTGTGAAATTTCTTCTAAGTGTTGATTTCTGCAATTTCTAAATATTCATCAAAAATCGTATAACATCTGAAAACGTAATTACTTACCTGTTTTGGATAAATGTCCCAGTACTGAGTCTAGACAACCAGTACTGGATTACAAAAGTAACGATAACCTACTGTACCTGTAACCTACATTTCCTTCCATAGGGAATCATTGATTGTTTGCTCTGAAATATTTTCTAAGTGCTAACTTTTGAAATAGCTAAATATTAGTTAAAAATCATTACAGTACCAAAGTCGACTTTCAACAGCTGATTCTGAGAAATGACCCAGGACTGGATCTAGGATCCAAGCCGGGAATTACAAAAGTAATCTGCAAAGTAATCTGTTGCATATAATTTGAATTTATCATTGAGCTCAATGTATTGTGTTTAGAAATAGAGTTGCCTACTGCAACTACTTGTAACGGTTTACTAAAAAGTCTATTACATATACAAAAGTATTTTTATGAAACATCTCCTGTCGAGAAAGTATATTTTAATTCCAAGTGTTGGTTCTAAAATAAAACAAGCATATATTTTTTTTATACAAACCATTGGCCTAGAGTTCAGTTATTGAGTGTGTGGAACTATTTGCTGACTGAGTGTGTACAACAAATGCTTTACACTGTCCTCTGATACTGCCTTACAGCTCGACCAGGCTACCACTTTGGAGAGTAAGGTTATATCTAACTTTAACCTCTGTTAAACCCTTGGGGTCTGTGGACACCCTGTACCTATTAAGGAACAGTATATACAGAGCCACTTTCTCGCATTGGTGGATCAGCGGTGGGATACAAACTTGCTTTTGTTGGACTACTTGGTTACCATCTGACCACACGACAGAACTCTTAAAAATTACCTTTAGAATTCTGATTGGTCTTTCCAAAATTACTAAAAGTCTTGCTAGGGCCTTGCTTAAGTCCCATTAGAAATTTAGAAAAATAAAAAGTCACTATAGTCAGGGTAGAGGGTTAGAACTGTCAGGTTAGAATGTCTCAAACAAACCCATCTATTAGTGATAATAATAACATGGACCTGGTGGAGGAGCTCGACCTCACACCTTACTTACACTTGTCTTTCAAGGAATTGAGGTCCTTCTGCAAACTTAAAAATTTACAAATGGGCCTGCATCCAACCAAACTAGGGTTCCAGGAGCTCTTGGCTGAGTATGCTAAGGACCACCCATCTGAACATGGTGATGGCCAGTCAGATGAGGAAAGGGAAGCAGAGGAGGTTGACAACAACCCCCCCCCCCCAAATGCTATTCCCTAGGGAGGAGAGGGCAACCATACCTCCCAATCCAAGGATTAGCATCTGGGCACCCAGAGACTACACAGGTGGCTCTGGTCCCAGAGAGAACACTGGGGGACCCCCCCAGTGAAGAGGACAGCCTTATGAGGCTGGCCAGAAGACTAGAGCTAGAGTCCAGGCTCCGGGCTCTAGAAAAAGAAAGGAGAGAGATGGGTTTAGCACCCATCAATGGTGGCAGCAATAATAAAAATAAGGATAGGGAGGAAACTTCTGACCTTAAAATCCCCAAAGGGATTGTCCCTAAATTTGAGGAAGGTATCACCAAATGGTTCACAGCCTTTGAGAGGGCTTGTGATATCAGAAAAATAAAGAAACCTCTCTGGAGGAAACTCCCGTGGGAACTATTCTCTGGTAACTGCAGAGACAGGCTTCTGACCCTTTCTGGGCCAGAGGCAGGATCCTATGACCTCATGGAGAAAGCTCTGATTGAGGGATTTGGATTCACCACTGAGGAGTATAGAATTAGATTCAGGGGGGCTCACAAAACCCAGACCCAGTCCTGGATTGATTTTGTAGATTTCTCAGTGAAGACACTGGATGGTTGGTTAGCTGGACATGTTGTGCAGGATTTTAATGGATTGTACAATTTGTTCATGAAGGAACATATTTTGAGTAACTGCACAAATGAAGTTGCATCAGCATTTGGTAGACCTAGGTCTAATTTCTCCCCAAGAATTGGGAAAGAAGGCAGACCACTGGGTCAAGACTAGGGTGACAAAGACAACCACTGGGGGTGGCCAAAAGAAAGTGGTCCCAAAACCTCCCCAGGGGAAAGGTGGTGATAATCTACAAGATAAAAAGTTTGAGTCTTCTAAAGGGCCCCAAAATCCTGTTCAGGTGGGTGGGACCCAAACTACTCCCTATGTGCCCCAACCATATAGGGGGCAGAACTTTCATCCCTTAAAGGCCTGGTGTAATACCTGCAAGAAGCAAGGACACTTAACTGTAGCTTGCCCCCAAAACAAAGCCCCCAAGGCACCCAGTACAGCTACTCCTGGGGCAGCAAGCATACAAATGGGATCAGAGGTGTACCCTGAGCAAATCTGGGAACACACTGAAGCAAGTCTAGTCTCCTTGGGAGAAGTGGAGTTTGCCACTGTAGCTGCGTGGCCACCCAACTTAAAGAAATACTTACAGTACCCCTGGGTGAATGGAACTAGGGTAGAAGCTCTGAGGGATACAGGTGCCAGTGTCACTATGGTGAAAGACACACTGGTTTCCCCTGAGCAATACTTGATTGGGAAGTCTTACCCAGTCACCAACGCTGACAGTGTCACCACTAGTCATCCCATGGCCATGGTAACATTAGGCTGGGGGGGGGGGGGGGGTACTGGCCTGAAACAGGTAGTGGTCTCTCCAAAGTTGCCAGCTGCCTGTCTGCGTGGAAATGATCTGGAAACCTCAGCCTGGGCTGAGGTTGAACTAAAGGCCCATGCAGCCATGCTGGGCATCCCTGAATTGGTGTGTGTGCAAACCAGAGCACAGAGCAAGAGGAAGGGTGAAAAAGTAGGTCTGGAGCCTGGAATAATGGCCCAGCCAACCAAGAGAAAATGAAAGAAGACTGGGGAACCAGCTTCTACACAGCAAACCATTCAGGACCCATCTCCCCAGGGAGAGGATTTAGATACCCCTGAGGGAACTGAGTCCATGGAGCTTGACCCTTACCAGGTCGAACTCTTGGGCCCAGGGGGACCCTCTAGGGAAGAGCTGTGCCAGGGTCAGCGAGACTGTCCCACTCTTGAAAGCCTGAGACAGCAAGCTGTTTCAGAAGCAAGGGGAGATGTCCGTGGTACTCACAGAGCTTATTGGGAAGAGGGATTACTGTATGCTGAGGCAAGAAACCCCACTCCTGGAGCCACCAGGAGGGTGGTAGTGCCACAGAAGTACAGGGAGTTCCTCCTAACTTTGGCTCATGACATCCCCCTAGCTGGACATCTGGGGAAATCCAAAACATGGGAAAGGCTAGTGAGTCACTTCTACTGGCCCCAGATGCACCAAAAGGTGAAGGAGTTTGTCAGCTCCTGTGTCACCTGTCAGGCCAGTGGCAAGACAGGTGGCCACCCAAAGGCCCCCCTCATTCCACTACCAGTGGTGGGGGTCCCCTTTGAAAGGGTAGGAGTGGACATTGTGAGTCCACTTGAGCCACCCACAGCCTCAGGGAACACATTTATTCTAGTGGTAGTGGATCATGCCACTAGGTACCCTGAAGCAATTCCCCTTAGGATTACTACAGCTCCTGCAGTAGCCAAAGCCCTCCTGGGTGTCTTCACCAGGGTGGGTTTTCCTAAGGAGGTGGTTTCAGACAGAGGTTCCAACTTCATGTCTGCTTACCTAACACACATGTGGAAGGAGTGTGGGGTGCAGTATAAGTTTACTACCCCCTACCACCCACAAACCAATGGCCTTGTTGAGAGATTCAACAAGACATTGAAAGGTATGATCATGGGGCTCCCTGAAAAACTCAAAAGGAGATGGGATGTCCTGTTACCATGCCTGCTTTTCGCTTACAGAGAAGTACCACAGAAGGGAGTAGGTTTCTCACCCTTTGAACTTCTGTTTGGTCATCCTGTAAGGGGACCACTTTGTCTTGTAAAAGAGGGCTGGGAGAGGCCTCTTCAAGAACCCAAACAAGACATAGTGGACTATGTGCTTGGCCTAAGGTCCAGAATGGCTGAGTACATGAAAAAAGCGTCCAAGAACCTTGAGGCCAGCCAGGAGCTCCAGAAGCACTGGTATGACCAAAAAGCTGCACTGGTTGAATTTCAACCTGGGCAACAACTGTGGGTTTTGGAGCCAGTGGCACCAAGGGCTCTCCAAGATAAATGGAGTGGCCCTTACCCTATCCTAGAAAGAAAGAGTGAGGTCACCTATCTAGTTGACCTGGGCACTAGCAGGACACCCAAGAGGGTCATCCATGTGAACCGCCTCAAGCTCTACAATGACAGGGCTGACATCACCATGCTGATGGGGACTGATGAGGAGCAGGAAGCAGAGAGTGAACCTCTCTCTGACCTCCTCTCTTACAGCCCAAAGGATGGGTCAGTGGATGGTGTGATCTTATCAGACACCCTCTCTGCCCAACAGCAAACTGACTGCAAGCAAGTCTTCCAGCAGTATGCTAGCCTCTTCTCCCTGACCCCTGGTCTGACAAACTGGTGTACCCATGATGTGGACACTGGTGACAATGCACCTGTCAAAAACAAAATCTATCGACAGTCAGACCAAGTCAAGGAGAGCATCAAAGCTGGGGTCAGCTGGAGTTAGGGGTCATTGAACCCTCTGAGAGCCCCTGGGCCAGCCCAGTGGTTCTAGTCCCCAAACATCATCAACTGGGTGAAAAGAGAGAGATGAGGTTCTGTGTGGACTATAGAGGGCTCAACTCTGTCACCAAGACAGATGCTCACCCTATCCCAAGAGCAGATGAACTGATAGATAAATTAGGGGCTGCCAAATTCCTCAGTACCTTTGACTTAACTGCAGGGTACTGGCAGATTGGCATGGCCCCAGGAGCAAAAGAGAAAACAGCATTCTCCACCCCTGATGGACATTATCAGTTCACTGTGATGCCCTTTGGGTTAAAGAATGCCCCTGTCACTTTCCAGAGGCTGGTGAACCATGTCCTGGCTGGGCTGGAGTCCTTTAGTGCAGCTTATCTTGATGATATTGCTGTCTTTAGCTCCACCTGGCAGGATCACCTGATCCACCTTGGAAACGTTTTAGAGGCCCTGCACAATGAAGGCCTCACTATCAAGGCATCCAAATGCCAGATAGGGCAGGGCACTGTGGTGTACTTGGGCCACCTTGTAGGTGATAACATCGGTTTTCCTTGTGAGCCAGCCGCCCACATCGGGCTCCCGTGCTTCGCCACCCTGTCCGACACAGATTCCTGTGTTGATCAGCTACGTTGGAGCTCAAAAGCTGCTCCCAACAGCAGGCTGGCGGCGGAGCCGGATCGAATCACGTCCGGCCATCTAGCTTGGCCAAGCCCCGTCATTTTATTTTCAGAGTTGCGTAGCCTAGGGCGGGGCCTTGAGGCAGTGTTGGCAGTAGGGGAGGAGGCGCGGTAGGCACTGACAGTGCACATGTCTGTTTGGCCGGCTGTCACAGGACTGCCAAACTGACACGCGCACCTTGATATCGCCAGGCTGTTCTTGGAGATATCCGCAGTGCTCGGGGGCACAGGTTGTCAGTCACTGCTGGAGAGTGAACCCGGCCCGCTCTACCAAATCCCAGCGCTTCTTACATGCTCGGAGTAAAAGCATGAGAGAAGCGCTGGGATTGCGTAGGGAGCCTGTGCTCATGGGGACTGCAGTGTCGGTAGCAGAAGAGCCGCAAGGCGCAGCGCTGGAGCAGAAGATTGCAGCGGCTGGCAGCAAAAGGCATAACACTTTACTCCCCCCACCACGCTGCCCCCCCCACCTCAGACTGGCATCAGCCGCCGCTGCCCGTAGATTTTAGGCATGGAGCCAAAGGGCCACACTGGTATCCATTGAACGTACCATGCAATTAGCTGTATGCATTACGCATCTTCACTCAAATTTAGCCACATCGTGGCTGTCCTGAATAGAAAGGGATTCCAGAAGGTTGCCTGGAAAACCTTGAGCCACGATGTCCCAAAGGGCATGGGAGTAATGGATGAGGGGACAGCTAGCATTTATTGATCTTCGAGCAAGGCTCACAGAGGTAAAAATCCGCTTGGCAAATAGGTCTATTTATTTTTTACAAATAATCTGGTAGAGTGGTAGAGAAGGCATTAAGCTTCATTCTGCTGGTGGAAGCTTCTACCGCCAGTCTTTCTGGAGTCGGATGCTGTGTTAAGCCATGGTCGCCAGGGGCAAGGCAAGGGTGATGAGCAAACTGTCTACTAACGGGCAGCCCTGAATAGGTAATGCCCAGGTGCTCACAATAATGTCAGTAAGCGCCTTGTTGAATGGAAAATAATGGCTCTATGGGAGCCTGGTCAGGTTGCAAAACTTCCATCAGTACATTAGTTTTCACTTCCATGGTTGTCAATTGTAAATCCAGCACTTCAGCTGTCCATCGCAACACAACAACAAAAAAGGTGCTTTCCTCTGTGGCAGGACCTGGGGGAGAGACAAGGTCAGAATTAGGTGAGGTGTAAACCTCACTGGCATCCTGAAGCTCCTCAAACCAGTTTCTCATATTGGGGAACATTATCGTACCAGTCAAATGATTATTTTAACCTGTGCCAAAAAGATAGTACAAGGTCTGGGTCATGGTGTGTGGCAATGGCAAAGTATATGAATGATAGGGTTTGCCAAGTGCAAGTGGCTGCGTACCAGTGGGCACCGGGTGCGATTTCCGTCGAGGTTCTGGCAGATTCAGCTTGGAGTCAGAAAGCACTATAAGCTGTACATCCTCTTCCGGCAACGATAGCGATACAAGCTGAACTGGCAAAGTGAATGGTGCCAGAACCAATACAAGCACCTGAGTTCCTGCTAGGCAAGATACGGGTCCAAGGGACATTCATTGCAAAGAGTGGACTTGCCCGTGAAAGTCCGACTAGAAGCCCCTGCGAATTTCTGATTCAGAAGGCATGCCACAGGGAGACTGTTTGATACCAAATATACGCAAAATAGCCTCCACAAACGCTTATACTTGCTGTAATGTTGCCATAGGACCTGGAAACTCAGGGTGCATTGGGATTAAAGTCTGAAATGCCTCCGATTGAGATCGAAAGTGGGACCAGGAGGCATGGTTACTCCCTTCCTGGAGTCTTAGACTGGCAGGGTGCATTGGGATTAAAGTCTGAAATGCCTCCGATTGAGATCGAAAGTGGGACCAGGAGGCATGGTTACTCCCTTCCTGGAGTCTTAGACTGGCAGGAATTAGCCGTTTCCTGTTTGGATTTTTTTTTTCTTCTTAATCGTACCCAAAGATTTCGACAGCAATAATGAGCTGCTGTGGAAACTACTTTGGGACCTTACTTTTGAATATGCCCAGTTGCAGCGAGGCGGTTCTTTGAGTTTGGTGGTGTAGGCTTCTTCAGTTTTGCAGTGTAAAGTTTATCCTTGTGGTCCTGTATGACCTTCGCCTTTATCTGGGTGGAATCACCGAAAGCCTTGAAGCTGTGATCCGACCTTAGGCACACAAACTTTGTGAGGGCTTCCAAAGACATCATTATCATCATTATTAGCAGCATTTGTTACGCGCATTGCTACCCGAATCAGGCTTCCCAGCACTAGCGATCCCTGCTGAAACTATCACCATTACATTTTATGGTTTAAATATTTTTATTAAGTTTGCAAGACCAAAGACACAACCACATACAGACAGCTGTGGACATGTGATGCGATGTGAATACCACCGAGGTCAGTGGCTGTATAATAATACTTAACTGTACATAACCCGCAGTGCAATAATATACAAAATTAAACAATAAAACATCATCCCCCCCCCCCTATCCCGCCCCGCGCCTCCCCTCTAAGCTATATCTAGGCCCCCTGACCATGCCTCTCACCCCCAGCTTGACCCACCTCTGCGAGCCGTAGCAGCCTTAGATATCTGGGGCATGTGACTTCTCGGAATTCAGTGGCCAACATCGACCGGAATGGTCACCACAGCTCCCCATATTTAGTCCCCTCCCCTGTCCGGGTGAGCGCCAGCTTCTCCATCCCCAAGACATACCACAGACGATGTAACCAACCCGTGAAGGCTGGGGGCGCGGAGGTGCGCCAATGTGCTAGAATGTTTTGTGTTGCAGACCCCAATGCTATAGCGATCTGCCTTCCTCTACGGGATTTCAACGGATAGGTTAAGGGATTAGGAAGACCCAATAGGACGTATGCCGGAAAGCGTGGTATCTCCGTCTCGAAGTGCTTATCCACCTCATCCAACACCTGTGTCCAGTACGGTTGAATGTGTGCGCACTCCCAGAGTAGATGCACTAGGTTGCCTACTTGGCCACATCCGCGCCAACACGTCGCCTCCCGGGTATGGTCCATGTCGTGTAAGCGCTCCGGGGTATAGTACCAGTATGTCTATTTTGTGAATGTCTCCGTGAGTCCCATGTGATATGCTGAACGCCTGGCTCTATAGTATATGTCGTCCCATTCCTTGTGTGTTAGAACTCTACCCAACTCCCGTTCCCACCTTTCCCTGCTGGGGTTGTGAGTGTGTGCATGTGTCAACTGTAGTGTCTTATAAAGGTCCTATATGAGTTTTCGATCGGACGTACGCGTGAGAAGCCATCTTTCATAGGAGGAAAACCTCCTGTCTGCCCCAGAGCGGACCTGTGGTTGGAGCGCCCAGTGCCTCACCTGGAAGTACCGATGTCTCTCTGCCTCCTGAAACCCAAATTCCTGCTTCATTTGCGTAAACGAGTGAACTCCTTCCGGGCCATAGACATGATACAAAAACCGGCACCCTGCCGTTTCCCAGTTTGAAAAGGCCGCCTTATCCATCCCCGGGACAAAATCGGGGTTGTCTGTCAGAGGCGTGATGTGTGAGGCATATAGGTTAGGAGGTCTGTGAGGCCTACGCAGGAACGGTATGGCCTGCAAGGGGCGAGCCGCCACCGCCTGATCTTGGAACAGCCAGTGTTTATCGGATTCCCACCTACTCCACCAGGTACCGTAACTGTGCCGCCTGAAAGTAGAGTTGAAGATCCGGGACGCCCAGTCCCCCGAATTCCAGAGCGAGCACTACCAAGGCACGTCTCATGCGTGGTTTCCGGCCATTCCAAATGAATTGGGCCAGCTCGGATTGGGTCCAGCGAATCCAGTCGGCCGGCAGTCGCAAAGGTATGGTACGGAAGAGATAGAGGATCTGCCGCAGAATAGTCATTTTTACTGCCGCCACCCTGCCCAACCACGATAGGGGGTAGTGTTTCCATCGGCCCAGTTCCCGGCGGATTTTCCCGTGCAAAATAGTATAGTTGACCTCAACCACTGCTTGAAGAGAGGGAGCCAACTGAATCCCCAGGTAGGGGATCGCGTCTATCGCCCACTGGATGGGAAGTACGGACTGCAAATAATCCCGTGTAGGTCCTGACAAGGACAGATCGAGGGCCATAGACTTATCAGTGTTCACCTTGAATCCCGCAACTCGGGCAAAGGCGTTCAATTCTGCCAAACACGCCGGCAACGCGGATCTCGGCTCGGTGAGCGATATCAGCACGTCGTCTGCATATAAGCTAATAGTGTGGGTAAACCCCCCGAATTTGATCCCCCGTACCTCCGGGTTTTGCCGCATTCTTTGAGCTAGAGGCTCCATATAGAAGGCGAAAAGAAGGGGGGATAAAGGAAATCCCTGCCTCGTGCCTCTCTCATTATGGAATCGGGAGGAAGTGTGGCCATTCACTCTAACCGTCGCAGTGGGAAATTTATAGCAGTTAAATATGCATGTGCGAAACCGTTCCCCCACCCCAGCCCTCTCCAACACCTGTTCCAAATAGGGCCAATGTACTCGGTCGAATGCCTTTTTGGCATCAATGGACAGCAGCATGTACTCGCCTGGCACCCGAGTAGCCTTCTCGATGAGGTGCAGAACTCTTTAGGTGTTATCTGCCGTTTGTCGTTCCGGGATAAACTCAGCTTGATCCGGGTCAATGAGGCTAGTCATGTAAGGACCAAGACCGGCTGCCAGGATCCCTGTGTATAATTTGAGGTCTACGTTAAGGAGGGAGATTGGGCGGTACCATCCACACCGGGATCTATCCTTCCCAGGTTTGGGAATCACCGCTATAGAGGCTTCCAAGAGATCCCTATGTATTGCCCCTGGAGTGGCAAAGGAATTAAACAACCGGGTGAGGATCGGGGCAAGCACGGCGCAATACGTCTTATAAAAAAATCGCGGAGAAGCCGTCTGGGCCGGGTGCCTTCCCCAGTTTCAGACGAGATATAGCTGCTATGACCTCCTCCTGCCGAATTTCCCCATCTAAGTGGTCAGCTTGATCCGCAGTCAATGTAGGTAAAGTAACGGAATCAAGAAAGGCCGCCCCCTCCGAGCTATCCAGTGAGTCTCCTGCATAAAGAGTTGCATAGAAGTCATGGAACACCTCCGCTATAGCCCCGTCCTAGGACGCACAGGTGCCATCCGGTCGGGCGATAGTCTTGACCCTGCGCTGCTGATGTACTTCCCGCAATTTGTGAGCAAGGAGACGCCCGCATTTATCCCCCCCCCCGCGGTGTAGAATGGATGCTTCAGCCGCAATGCCGCAAATTCCGCTATATCCTGATCCAACGCCGCTAGCTGGTGACGTACGGCTTTAAGCTGTCGCCACACCCTCGGGGCTCCTGTTCTCTGGTGCATCTGCTCTAGTTCCCGGGTCCGCTGCATGAGATCGTCCCGCTTACGTCCGCGCTCTCTGTTGTGTCCCGCCGACAAAGCTATAAATTCCACCCGGATTACCGTCTTCATGGCCGCCCATTGTATTGCCAGTGTGGTGTCGGGGTTTGCATTATGTAACGTGTATTCGTCTATGGCGTGACGTATGTGTTGGACAACGTCTAATCGGTGCAGTAGAGTGTCTCTAAGTCGCCAAACCCTGGCTGGTCGGGATGTGGGCGGAAGGGCAAGAGTGGCCAGAACCGGGGCGTGGTCCGACAAAGCTGCCACTCCAATCTCCACCGTCCTCGTGAGTGTGCGGATCGAGTCGGACGCTAAGAAATGATCCAGTCGAGCGTATGTCTTGTGGGCGTTAGAGAAGAATGAATATTCCCTTGAGTGAGGATGAAAGCTACGCCATAGGTCACAAAGCCCCAGGTCCCGTATATGTGCAACCCCTTCCGCTGACAATGCCCCTTTGTGATAGGTGCGTCGACTGGACCTGTCCCTGTGATTGTCAAACACAAGATTCAAGTCACCCCCTAGAATAATATTGCGGTCCGTCGTGGCAGTAGCCTCTACCAGAGCGGAGAGTAGAAATCGTTCCTGGTCTTCATTCGGGGCATATAGGGAACCAACCGTAAATGTCTGATCCCCCAGGGCAAAGCGGAAGACCAGTAATCTTCCCCGGATCTCAGCCACTCTGTGAAGAACCTCCCCCCGGAACTTCTGAGCCACTAGTATCGCTACTCCGGCCGTCTTAGTAGCGGCAGAAAAGAATAACTGTGTTGGGAATTTCCGGGACTTAAGACGGTGGCAATCTCTCAGCAATAAGTGGGTTTCCTGTTAAAGGCACAGATCCTCCTGGGAGTTTTCCAGACAGGACAGGACAGCCCTACGCTTCACGGGATTATTAAGACCCCTCACATTAAGGGTAAGAACTTTAAGTGTGGTGACAGGCATGTGCACGATCCTCCCTCACTTGCAACCATGAGTGGGCGCCCCTCGGTGTCACTCCTATCAGCGCGTCCAACGGTGGTCGGGCCGTGTGCGGGCACCATCAGACTTTTGAGTTGTACAAAGAAGGTAAACACGGAGCATCGGGATCCCTGCCCCAACAAACCCCCAATAACACATTATCAAAAACAACTCGCAACCATTACAAAGAACTCTTAGTCCATCACTCGTCAGTGATCGGTGAGAAAACATCTGGGTAAGATCTTCCCCTGTGGAACGGAAGCCCCCCTCCCGCCAACGATCCACATCTGAGGACGCAGGATGCAGCTAGCCGGTAGTTATCTGTGCAGAGTCAGACCGGTTCAGGACATGTTAATCCAATGGAGGCGGCCTCCAGAGCGGATCTCTGGCTCTCCGCTATGGCCGCCACCGGGGGCCTCTTGGGGCGACGCCTGCAACTCTGTTGGCGCCATTGAGCCCTGGATTTCTCAGGCCCCACCTTAGGAGACTTCCCGCCGGTCTCCCCATCCGGAGGATCAAGGTCCAGAATCGTGCATGCTTCCGACAAGGAACGCAATTGGAACAGTTTATTGTCTTTACAGAACACCAGCCGAAAAGGGTGACCCCAGCTATAGGGAATGTCGTGTTGTTGAAGGTGCATAGTGACAGGCTTGAATGATCGCTGCTTTTGCAACGTGAGTGCAGATAAGTCCTGAAACAGAACCGGTGACTGACCCTGAAACTGAATGGGGTGCAGCTAGCGTGCTTTCTGGAAGATGGTTTCTTTAGTGTGATAGTCCTGGACACACACTAGGATGTCCGACGGGGAAGCCGTCGACGCTCTCGGAGGGCCTACTCTGTGCGCACGATCTTTTCGGATCTCAGCCTCCGGAGGGTTGCCCAGAATGTGATTAAAGAGCTTCTGTGAGTAGGCGAACAGATCCTTCGACCCATCATCCACTTTCACTCCCCGAATCCGAATGTTGTGACGACGGGAACGATTTTCCATGTCCTCGAGGTGGGTTTGGAGGTCTACTTGTTGATCATGGAGCCGTATGATCTCTTGCTGTAGCTCCGAGATCTCCACATCTCGGCCATCGCCTTTTCCTTCCAGATCCGCTACCTTCTCGCCAATAGAATCCACATCGCAACGAACCTCCTTTAGTTCCGAGGTGAATTCCTGCTTGAGTGCGCGAATGTCCTCCCTCAAGGCGCCGAACATAGATTCAAGGAACGCCCTGGTAACGGGCTCCGTTCCACTTCCCTCCATCGCCGCTCCTCTCGAGGCACCAGCCTCCGCCCCAGAAGCCATCTGGCCAGCCGGACCTTGGCCAAACAATTCCTTAATCGACCTGCCCTGCCTCTTCTTAGCTGTGGGCATAGCCCACTCTGCCCGGGTTGCAGGGAACGCTTTGGGTCCAACACCTCTGTCACTACTCTCTCGCCACAGGCGCAACACGGCCCAATCCCCCGATTCGTGGTGGGATGTCGGTCTTCAGGAGGCAGGTGGGCGACCAGACTCCTCTCCTAGGCCCAGATGGTGGCTCCTTGCCTACCGTGACCCTGCGGGTACGGATGCTGTTGGGGTGGGCGTCGGGCTACGCAGCCACAGCGCCAGCCTCCACCCGTCCCGTTCCTACTGTGTGGCTCCGGTAGCCGATGCGCCCTTGTAGGTCCCGTTGTTACGCGGGCCCACTTCCACCATCAGGCCTGCCTCTCAACGGGATCACCCGCCGAAGTCAATCCGCTGGCCTACAATGTCGCAGGGCCTGGGCGTCCCCTCGAGGCTCCCCGCTCCGCTGCGATAAAGGCCCCGAGGCCGTCCCTTCCAGCGGCAATGGGGGACTTCCCCCGGAGCTCTCCTCAAGCGGCGTGCCTCGTTCCCCCCCAGCGCCGCAGTGCTGCACCAGCCAACTGCCGCCGTCTTTCCGCAGCCACCGCCTCTGCTGCAGGAGTGACCCGTCCGCCGCTCCCGATTCAACCAGTCCCCCCCGGGAGGTCAGCGTCCCCGTTTCGTGAGGGCGTCAGCTCGTGCTGGGGGGGGGGGGGGAGGAAGGAAAGGAGGTGCGGGGCGCACTCACCGGCTCAGCCTTCGGTGTCAGCGGCGTCCTTGCTCCTCGCCGCTGCTCCTCGCGCCACCACCTTCACCGCTCCGGGGCCGCTACGTCGCCGGTTCCACGGCGGGGGCAATCTCTGGCACCTCAGTACCGCCGCCTCTGCCTCTGTGCCGGCCGTCGCCCCTTCCTCTCCGGTTGCCGCTTCGTCCCCTCCAGCCAGCGTCGCAACTCCAGGGCCCCTCCTCCCAGCCACCTTAGGCCTCTGCTGGGTGTCGGCCTCTTGCGCGGCCGAGCTCCGACAGCGCCTCTGACCACCCCACAGCCAACCGTACTGGATCCGGAACCAGCCACCAGTCGCTCGCGACGATCACGGGGTCGTTCCTGCTCTCGGGCTCTGCCCTGCGTGTGCCGGTGACGGTCCGCGGACCGGTGCTAGAGCGATCGTTGGCGGGAGCTCTCGGGCAGTACGTCTGCTCACTCCGCCATCTTGACTCCGCCCCCCCACCATTACATTTTAAACAAATCGGTTTCAATTGCTTTCTGAAACTGGACAGATTGCCATCAAGTCTAAGACTGACTTGCAGAGAGTTCCATAGTTTGGGGGCCAAGTAGGTGAATGACCAACCACCACTTCTAGCTCTTGATCCTTGGAACAGTGAGAAGGCCTAGCGTGGCTGACTAGGGGTCTCTGCTTGCCTTGTAGGTTTTATAAGATGCTAAAGAATCTGTGGACCTGAATTATGTTTAGCACAGTGTGCCTTGCATAGCGTGTTGAATTAGACTCTTTTACATATCGGCAGCCAGTGCAGGGTGGCAAGTGCTGGAAGAGTTGACTGTGATGTAGGTACACTCGGTAGCAAACGGGCTGCCACATTCTGGATGATTTGCAGCCTATTGATGACTGAGATGGACATCTGTTTGCAGGTTTACCTGCACGGTTTAAATCCTTTTGTTTTGCACACTGTAGAAATGTATTCGACACAAAATGTAACCAGGGAGAAACTCCAGATCTGCATCTAAAGGTAAGGATAACACCGAACGGACATCAGCAAGCAAGGGTGGTGTCTATATAGCGGTAGCGCATGAGATCTGTTTAAAAGGTTTCAGGATCCAGTCTAATGCCTTAGATCATTCATAAGGTGAGGAATATGCAGTTGGAAATATCCATCAGAACAATATTTTTATTTAGGCAGAATCTCAAACTCTTCAGTTTTTTTTTATTAATACAACATGGGACAGTCACTTAGAAGCCTCAACAGATACAATCACACAATTTGAAACCATTTGTTTCCCGCACCTCTTGCCTAACTGAACAAGCTACTTACCTTCGGTAACGCCTTATCTGGTAGAGACAATATCTAGCTGCAGATTGCTTAACTTTGAATTTCCCCAAATTAGACTGAATCTAGAAGATTTTTTGTGAGCCGTACCCTTGTACGCTGGTATGTGGTGTCAGTAAGCTCCACGTGGCGTCGCCTGCCCCGGAAGAGACATCAATGTCACCTATATAGGCGCCAGCTTGGCGTGCTGACGTCAGTTACTTTTCACTACTTTTCATGCCAGAAGTGCAGAGTCAAGTAGTGCACGGACACTGGTGTCAAACCTGGGCCCTGAAAGGGATTAGTCCTGACCCTAGAAATCTGTCTGCAGAGCGGGGAGGTTGAGTGGGTCAGTAAAGAATCTGCGGCTAGATATCGTCTCTACCAGATAAGCGTTTCCGAAAGTAAATAACTTGTTCATCTGATAGAGACATAGCTGCAGATTACTCACCTCTGAATAGACACCTGAGCAATAATATTCCCGGAGGTTGGTCTGAGGGCAAATTTAGTCTAAGAAGTCCTGCAGGACCCAACGGGCGAAATGCTTGCCCCTGCAGACTTGACTGTCCAGGCAGTAATGCTTGGAAAATGTGTCCAGGGACGCCCATGTTGATGCTTGAATGATGTCCAGGACTGGAACTCCACAGGTTAACACAGTGGTTGTAACCTTAGCTCTGGTGGAATGAGCTCATAAGCCTTCAGGAGGCTGCTTCTTTGCCAGTGTATAACAGATCTTGATGCAGAGAATGACCCATCGAGAGATGGTCCCTTTCTGCACCACTCGACCTTTCTTCGCACCAACATACCCCACGATGAGTTGGCCGTCAACCGGAACTCGTGTGTGGTTAACATAGTACAACAATGCTCTTTTTGGGTTGACGGTGGAGTTGCTCCTCTTCTTTAGAGGGTTGTGGAGGAGCGCAGAAAGTGGGCAAGGTGACAGATTAACCTACATGAAATGATGTTACCAGTTTTGGCAGCAAAGAGGCCCTAGTGAGAAGCACTAGGCTGTCTGGAAGGGAGGATTGAATGATAAAGCCTGCAACTCACTCACCCTTCTGGCCAATGTAATTGCCACAAGAAAGGCTGTTTTGATGGTCAGTAGCCGAGGGGACAGATGTGTGAAGGCTTGAAGGGAGCACCCAGCAGAAATGTGAGAACCGAATTAAGGTCCCACTGAGCATAATGAAAGGGAAAGGTGGAAACATATTCAAGACATTTGAGAAATCCATTTACAATGGGAGTTTTAAATAGGGAAGGTTTGTCAGGCAGCCGCAAAAAGGCAGGCTGGGCAAGTGTCAAAATAAAAAGTAAAATTATCAGAAAGGGAGGTGGAAAGATGATCAATAGACTTTTCTGTACAATATGATACAAACATTTTCCATCGCTATGCATGTACCGTCTTGGTGGAGGGACGCCAGGCTGCCAGAATAACATTACAGACTTTGGGAGGAAGGTCAAAGCTATCAACTGCCGCATCTCAATCTCCACGCAAGAAGGCAAAGAGTTAACCGGTTTGGGTGGAAGACCCTCCCCTTCTGCTTCGAAAGAAGATCCTCCCGAAGGGGCAGTCTGATCGGAGGATCGATGCTCATGTTCAGAAGCTAGGGATACCAAACTCTCCTTCCACAGTCCAGAGCCACAAGGACGACTTGGGCCTGGTCGGTCCTGATCTTGAAATCTCTGCGCAGGACCGGTATGGGCTGAAAGGCGTTTAGGAGGCCTGAGCTCCACTCAAGGCAAAAAGCATATCCAAGCGAGAGCTGCCTTGGAAACTCCAGCATGCAAAACTGCTGACCTTGCTTGTTCGCAGCAGAGGCTCTCCCCATTGCTGAAAGAGACCTTGTGCCACCTCCGGATGGAGACGACATTCGACAGAAGAGTTTGTTTGCCCTGGCATTCAGGGAACCTGCCAGGTGTTGCACCATCAGGGATATGCCCTGCTATTCCAGCCATGTCCAGAGAAGCAGGGCCACTTGACAAAGGTCCCACAACCCCACCCGCCCTCTTTGTTGCAGTACCACATGATGGTGGTGTTGTCCGTGAACACCTGCACTAGCATTCCCTTGATGGATGGTAGAAAGGCTTTCAATGCCAGTCAGACTACACAGAGCTCCAGCATGTAGATGTGGAGTTCGGATTCTGCCGGAGACCAAAGTCTACCAACCTCCGCCTCTCCCAGATGGACACTCCATCCCAGGAGTGACGCATCAGTCACTACTGAGAGTTCTGGTTGGGGAAGGGAGAGGGGTCTGCCTCTGACCCAACCATGGTTCGTTAGCCACCACTGCAGGTCCTTTGCAGTTCCCTCCGAGATCTGGAAAATGACGGAGAGATTTTTCTGATGCTATGCCCACTGGAACTTCAGGTCCCAATGCAGAGCCTGCATATGCCATCTGGCATGTATCCCTAGCAGGATGCAGGGGAAAGTGAGGCCCGGCATCCTCAGTCTCACTGAAACCCAAGATAGAGGCTTTAATATCAGTATCACCGCCTGAATATCCTGAACTTGCCGCTCAAGGTATAAGCCCGAAACTGCACTATATTCAGAACAACTCCGATGAAAATGAGCGTCTGAGAGGGAGTCGGGTGTGACTTTGGCACGTTAATAGTGAACCCAAACTAATGCAGGAGGTCTACTGTAGTCTGGAGGTGGGAGATAGCTGGCTGCTCATGGCGAGCTCGCACCAAGCTATCGAGATAGGAGAATGCTGCTGTTTGCGGATTTGTAAAGAACATCATCAGGACAATAGGGGCTCGTTTAGATGAAAATCCATTGGGACGTTGTGATTATTCTGGGATTGGTTTTGAGAACCACACAATTGTCCTTGAACTGTAGAAAAGATTATTTATTTGTGAAGGCTTGTATCCTGCTAACTCTCCTTGGTATTGTATGGGCCAACAACATTTGCCATTTTGCACGTTAAAACTTCAGATGTTTTGTGGATAGGTTTGAATGTGGCCTTCATCAATTGCGCAAGCTGTGTTGAGCTGCTAAGATGGAGGAGGAGCCTTAATTTGAGGAAAGAGTCTGAAAAGGCCTTTGAGAAGTTGTTTAATCACCCTATTAGACTACAAAGACGATGAACCAAGCTATCTGCTATTCCTTGAGATTACGGCTGAATGCACCTTAATGGAAGCATGGACCAAACCAAACTTTGCAACAAAAAAACAGAGATGGTAGAATTTGCACTGGCAGTGCTGAGATAAGGTGAATATTTGATTTCTGGCACCATAAACGGAAGCGCTTTCATTTCAGTTTATATGTCTTATTAGTGGTATAAGCTCTGGCTTTTGCAAGAACTTCAACAGTTTTGAGGGATGCTCATGCTCGCAAATTCTTTGTATTCAGAAGCCTTGCCGATAAGTTAAAGGAGGTCTTTTCCGGATGAAGTACCTGGTTGTAGTTCACTGTTAGCAACATAGGTAGGGGTTTCAGCTGGATGAGAGACCTTTCTAATCGGAGCAATAGCTCCGTGAAATAGTGCTGTCTGGGACATCTTCAAGCAATCAGTATTATTTGGCATGGTTCCCTCTTCATTTTGCTGAGAAGTCACGGAATCAAGGGTATGGGGGGGTGGAGAGTGTAGGCAAAGATACCTGACCATCTCATCGAAAAAGGCATTCCCCCACTACCCCTATTGAGGTTGTCAACTTGGGTAAAATTGACATTTTCAATTTTCTTGTGTGGCAAAAAGATCTAGAGTCGGCTTCCTCATCGAGGGAAGATCTTGTCTGAAAATCTCTGGTAGAGTTCCCATTCATGTCAGCTCCTGCTCAATGTATCTGCCAGAACATTGCTTTTCCCTGGAAGATGTTCCGCGCTTCTTGTTATTTTCTGTTGTAGTGCCAATTTTCAGATTTCTTGCACTTACTGCAACAGAGCCAGAGTTCTTGTGCCTCCTTGTTTGTTTATATAATACATGCTGGAAGTGTGGTGTATGTGGATCAACACTGACGAGCCTTTTATCCTTGGGAAATATGCCTGGGGACTTAGTAAAATGGTTTTGAGTTCTAGCAAATTTATATGGATTTTCATTTGTTCCAGAGACCACTTCCCACTCCTATAGGTGGGCACCCCTTCCCTCCAGGGAATCATCTATGGTAATAATGAATTTGGGTGTCCGAGGTAGGAATATTAGTCCTATTGACTAATTGCCATCTTTTGCCCACCAAGGTAGAGCCACTGTCATGTTCGGAGTGATCCAGATTACATCGCTGAATGATCTCTGTGTTTGGGTCCATTGTTGGTTTAACTCTTCCTGTAAAGGCTGCATTATGAGGCTGTAAAACTGCACTGGGGAAATGGCAGAAGTGATTTGAACTTGCATACCGAAATAAACTTTTTCAGCAGCATTTGCGCCAGCAGTTGGAGTATTATTCGCCTTTCCTGTGATAAGAATGCCTGGTCTCGAATTGTATCCAGAACTGCTACGAGGAAAGTTATCTTCAATGAAGGATTTAACAAGGATTTCTGATGATTGAAGGTAAGACTTCCGTTGTTGACAGTGCTAGACAAGCTCTTGTTGCCTTTACTTCTGGAGAAGCAGTTTGTGCTTTTGTCATCTAGTCTAATCTGATTAAGTCTAACACTCACCTGACTGATGTTATACGTTTCCACTGGTGTCAAAATTACTAGATTTTGCCCCGAGTGGTTGGTGGGATGGAAAGGGTGTAACCTTGGCTTGTCAAAGTTTTCTACCAGTGTCCCAGCCTTGTGAGCCTAGTTTCTTTTTCGGAGTATGTTTTGTGTAAGCTGCTGTTGGCAGTGGTAGAAAATGCTACTGTTGATACGAAGGCCGGTACGGTTGTTGAAAGGGCTGACATTGTTGACATTTTCATGGCCGATATCCCCCCTAAATGTAAAACAAACCTCTTCCTCTTGCACCTCAAAAAGGTGTCTCTTATCTGCAGGGTACCCAAAGATTGCGTGGTATAGGTGTCTGCCTTAGTCGCCTGTCCACATGGTTTCCAAACATTGCCTCTCCATTATATGACAAGTATAGTATTTTGCTCTGAACTTCTGCCCTGAACGATGTGGCTTTCAACCATCCCTTTCCAATACTGCACCCATCGAGCAGTAGGTTCAGATCTCACCTTTTCTGAGATGTTTACCTTTTTCTTCTTGCGAGAGCGCTCTTCTGAGGTCCTCTTTTTTGAAAACTTATGATGAGCCATTTTTAAGATTTTTTGGGTGACTCCAATGACTCTTGTCACGCGACCTTTCCCTTTTTCGTGAACTCGCTTCATTATGTGAGGAATCCTCACTATCTTCCTCAGATAACACAGCTTCCTTAGTTTTTGATTTTTGGAGCCATGCAAGAAACCTCCCTCTCTATCTTTAGGAGTCTGAGAGGAATAAGTATGGCAGATTTTACAATCCTTTATCTTGTGAGAAGGATCTAAGCAATACATACACTCCTTATATGGTTTTTCTGAATGAAGTCTTTATTCCACAAGGTCTCAAGAGTCCTTTTTCTGTTGATTCTGGCATTATGAGTAGTCAGATGATGGCAGTTGTAGGTTAGATTTGTCCGGATGACAAAGAGCTTTAAATTAGAAAAAAATTGGTTGATAAATTGAGCAGAGCTCAGGAAAACTCCCTTCACACAACGTGCTGCAGAAAATCTGAGGGAATTAAGCCTCTGTGGGGAGTGTTCTAGAGGGTGCGGTTGCCTGATTGGCTGAAGTTTGGTTCTTTATAAATGATGTGGATAGGTTAATGAAGTGAATGTTTTCTAGCCATTATAGGCAGGGCTACAGGAATTATGATTGTGTGGATGCGATATTTTGCGCATAATGATGAACTGCCTCATCTGCCACATATTTCATCATCTACTGCATAATCTGCAGATTTTGACAAGAAAAAAAATGGTGTCTAGCTGAAATGGTAAAAAAAGTTTCTAATAACAAAGCAACACGTGTTTGGCGCAGTGGAAGGCAAAAGTTGACTGCTCACCTTTCTGTTGCTTATTGCTATGTTTGGGTGTTAAACTGGTACGAATAAGGTGTAACCTATGCCCAACAGTGTTAACAGGTGTTAAAATTTCAAAATAATGAAGCAATGCTAAGAGAAACTGTGCCGTGTTATGCTGTATAATTTGCTATTTCTTGCCATATAAATGCAACTTAATTTAGTCCCCTTCCTGCTGCATAATTCCAGTGGCCCGGATAACAGCTATATGAAGTATACCGTACTGCTATAAAATTATACTGTGGGACTCCGACTTCTACAAAGGGGAATGACTCAAGGATGTGAATCTATGAAAGAACAGAGGACCCCACACTACCCTGCTTTTTGCAGTACTACATGGTTGTGGATTCACCACGAGAAGCTGTAATAGCCTTGGACAACAGGAAGGCCTTCAATGCTAGGGTAAAAGGCTCACAACTGCAACAAGTTGATGTTGAGTCCTCCGATCTCACCTTTTCTCAGATGACCGTACAAACCCAGCTGAGTAGCATATGTCACCAAAGTTAGATCTGGGTGGGGAAGGGAAAGGTATCAGCCACTAGCTGGGTTGCGGTCTAGCAGCTTCCAATGCATAACCATGGCTGACATCTAAAATGTTTCGTTCTGGGCCTACCACGACTTCAGAACCCACTGCAAAGCTCGCATATGTCACTGACAAAGTGGACAAGCAGGATGGATGAGGCCAAGAATCCACAGAGCTGCATTCACCGACATCCAGGAGCGAGGTGAAACATTGTGATCATAGCCTGAATGTCCTGGACTCATTGCAGCAAGGAAAGGCCCTGAACTGCACAGAGAGCAAGACTGCTCCTATAAAGCAAAGCCTTTACGTAGGAGAAATGTGCGACTTGGACACACTGATCGAAAACCTCAACAATAACACGAGGTGCGCAGTTGTCTGAAGATGGTCAATGACTAATTGTGGCAAGCCTGACATCAGCCAGTTGTTGAGGTAACGTGAACGATTATCTTGAAATCCGAAGATGTGCAGCGACTACCCCCATCACTTTCGTGACACCCAAAGAGTGCTGGTAAGGATTAGGGTAAAAAGTCAAAATGAAAATGCTACTGGCAGCCTTTGAAATGCAGGTATTGTCTGTGGGACTGCACTACAAACACATGAAAGTACAAGTTTAGTAGGTCCAAGGCTACCGTGTAGTCACCTGAATCCAGGGCAGACAGAAATTGGGCCAGTGTGTGCATTTTGAATTTGTCCTTCTATAGAAAGGCATTCAAAGAGCAAATATTTAAAATACAATTTAAAAAAAGGGGGCAAAGGATTCAGTTCTTATTCAGTACAGGGAAACACTGAGAACCCATCCTACTTCTGATCCCGACATCCACTTGATGGCCTCCGCTGTCCAGTAAAGCTTGCAACCCTTGCAGCAAGGTGGATAGGTGCACCTCTTAAAGTCACTCTGATGTGGGGGGGGGGGGGGGGGGTGAGTTGTTGGTTGGAAAGAAATGGGAGGGCATAAACCTTCTGGATGCTCTGGAAGACCCATCTGTCAGATATGATGGACTGCCGTGCTGCAGGAAATGTCTGTTCTTGCCTACCCAAAGAGAGGTTTGTTCTGCTGAGGGCAAACAAAAGGGGTTTGGGGGCTGATGTCACAGGGGAGGGGGGAATAAGAAGAATGCTGTCCCGGGTGAACTCCACAATGCCGGCTTGATCCCCGTCCCCAACCACAAAAGGTCTGGTGGGGTGAATGTTGTGGTAGATCCTGGCATGGTCTATACGCCAACCCTCTGAAGTAGTCCTGGAAGAGTCTAAACTGATAAGGGACCTGTCTGGCAGGGTGAAAATGAACATTTTGTAGCCCTACTTTACTTAAAGTGTTCAAAGGCAGAATCATCCTTTCATCAAACAGACGAGACCTATCAAAAGGCATATCCAGGAGAGATGCCTGCAAATCTCCAAAAGAGCCTGCAGATCGCATTAATGAATGACGATGGGGCATCACACTAGTGTTGATTGTTTGCACCCAAGCAATCAATAGTGTCCAGTCAGCCCAAATTAAGTATTTGGCTGCATCTTGACCTTCAATAGTTTGGATCAAGGAGGCCCTGAACTCTTCAGGGCCTGCTGGTTAGACCTCACTAGGCATGTCCCATTGGTGTAGGTATAGACGCCTAATAGGCAGACTGCATTGATTACCTCAATACTAGACTAGTCGATAATAATATTGGTCTTCTGTTAAGGAGTCAGCGAGGGCTTCATTGAATGGAAGGAAGGGCTAATTCCAGCCTAGCTCAGGTAGCAAAACGTCTGTGAAAACCTTAGTCTTGACTTCAACAGAATGCAGTTGTAGGTCCAGGACCTCAGCTAAACAAAGCATGCAAAAATGTTTTGTGATCCAGTCTGGCGCCTGGAGAATATTCTAAGAGTTAAGAATCTGTGGTTAGTATAGTGCTTCCCAAACTGTGGGTCGCAGCCCACTGGTGGGCCCGAGCCGAGTTCTGCTGGGTCACCAAAATCCAGGCAATAAATAAATAAAGATGCCTTTAAATCCAGTATATAAAGAGTCACATTTTCTGAGCTTCAAAGACAGAGGTCAAAGGTTATGTCTTCTGCAGCTTATTTTTGAACACAGACTAGTGTTTACAAACTCCTTTCACTTTGCAGTCAGAGAAAGGAAAATAATGTGAATTATGTGACGATCCTGCTAGGGAACATGAAGCGCAAAAGGAAAGCGGGAGCAAGTCCATTTTTCACACAACACAATGTAAATCCCTGCAAATGAACTGTACACATTTAGCGGTTAGGAAACCAAAATGAAGCACTTTTTTTGTAATTCTGAAGTGTGATGTGAAAAAAGATTTTGGCAGGATCAGAACAAATCAAACCCAATTTTCACACATCATCATTTGTGTGTGATATAGGTTTATCTATAAAACGGTATCTGTGCAAATATAGTGACCATTTCAATAGAAAATGTGCTGTCTGCAAATAATGCGCTACCACATGATGCTTTATTATATTAAAGAATCGCCTGCCTCATGTCCATTAAAGCAAGGCGGGTCACGAAAGTTTGTTGTACTAAAAAGTGTGCTGTGTTTCTAAAATGTTTAGGACGCACGGGGGTAGAAGAATCCATCAGATAAATGATTTACCTACAGCAGTGACAGATATATCCCAAGGCAACATTTTAACAAAAGACAGAACAAAGCACAAGCAAACAATTTAAAAATAAAACTAAGGCACGCTGAGATAATTCAAACAGTTACATTTAAAAATGGTACCAGAGAACCAAATAAAAAGGGATTCCCCAAAAAATATTCATTGGGGCATTCACAATTACAGAATGCCTGTGCAAAATGATTACATTTCTGATTAGGTTTCCCACAGTAAGAGAACTAAATAGGATCTCATTGGACTGGCATGGAAAATACACTATGTATATTTTGTTACAACAAAATGCACTACAATGTGGCAGAGTTACTAAAAAGCAAAAGTATACATTTACTTTACTAACCTTTCTTTCAGCTTCAAATGTGTATGTATACAATCCATCTACATCATTGAAAACAAAGTAGTTGTTGAGGGGAATATACGCACTGCAAAGAAAAAGTTCATTAGTTTTCTCACAAATTAAAAGGGTAAAAGTAGATTTTTGAAAAAGTTAAGGTGTTACCTTGTAGCTATTTTAAATACTTCTGTGGCACATGCAGCTGAAAAGAAAAAAAAAAGCAATTTCATGAACAATGTCCTTAAATACTGTGCATCACAAGTGTTTAGCATAAGAACACTTTGCGTCTTTTATTTAATGAAGTAATTCTACAAAGAAATGAAACTGTTACCAGACTTCTTACCAACTTGTTTTTACCCTTTATCCTAAGCAATATTGATTAAATATTTTTGTGATTGGGTCTTTGTGCAGATCTCTACCAAAGTTTTTTTGCACTTGGAGTGCTTTACTGCATATTTTTGTAAGCAGAATGTATATCAAATTTTACCACAAATTAAAAAGCAGTGGTAGCCAAGCATCAGTTTACAGTATCAATAAGAAGGATTCTGATCTTAATATTCACATGCCATTAAGAGAACACATTTAGTGTATAAACTAACAATAATAATTTCGAAATCATATTTATAGCCGGATGAATGAACACACAGTTCTCTTATGTGTAAGAGGCGGTCACCAGAGGGCAGTGAATTAATGATTTTTTTTATCCCTCATAGCGAATACCAGTATTTCATAGCAAATCTCTCAAAGATAGAGTGCAGGTTGAACAATCTTAAACAGCACAGATTTAAAGCTGCCTGACCAACAACAGAGTCAGCTTTGGTGTCGTGATTCAAACAACAATATTTAGTAAATGTGGACCAATCTTCATGTAACAGCCTAACAGATTTCGGAAAGAGGAATGTTCCTCAAACAAGCTGCTTCACCTCTTGCAGAATGCGCTTTTGGTCTAACAAGCAAAGGCTTGTTAATCGGTTGGTAACAACATACTATGCAGGCCACCATCAATATAACAAGGATTAGTGGACACCATTCCTGTACAGAGGGGTCCATAATTGACAAATGTGTCGACCTCCGTATGTATTTGTTGCTTTCTAAATACTAATTAAAATAGTGTTTTTTCAGCTTGGGTAGTATAGTAACTGAAAAGTCCTGGCAGAGAGAGACTAATTTATATGAAAGTCAGAAACTACTTCTGGTAGAAAATATGGAGGCATTCTTAAAACTACCCTAGTGTGATGAAAAACAGTATATGGTTTGTTGCAGATAGAGAACTGACAGCTCAATAACGTTTCTAGCAGATGTAATAGAGACCGAAAATAAAATCTTCCAGAAAAGATGCTACAAAGATGCTTTTTGGATTGGCTCAAAAGGGGGGAGCCATTCATTTAGATAGTCCCTAGTTAAATTCCCATGGTGGCGAAGGCTGCTATCTTGAAGGGTAGGTTCTCTTTAGTCCTTCCAAAATGGGATCATGATAAATGATCTTCACTGAAGATTGCTGTAACTTCGATTAGGCCAGACATTTAAGATAGGGTATGGTTATTTAGCAATGAATGGGATTCTGCAGGCAACAAATGACGATGTTTCCTCTTACAACTCTAAGATGCTCTTCTGGAAGGCCACTTCACTTCCTTGAGAATGTTCATGTATATCTGAGGTAAACCTAGGTGTCTATATTGCAGGACGGCGTAAGCCATGCAGCCAATCTAAGTTAATGTATGTTGGGATGATGCATCTTCCCCACGATTTTCAGTATCAGATTCGGTCTCCATGGCACTTCTGCAGATTGCACAGCATGGGGGGGGTCGCACTCTGCAGGACCAGAGGGTGGATGATAAGCTCTCTGTGGGGATAACAGGAGCAAAGAAGGGTAAGGCAATGCAAAAAGTAACTATTTCAATGTGTATAGTGCTCTGCATCATAATCTGCTATGTCCTGGCAAGAAGCGTGGGTTCCGCATTCTACATCGGACGTGCTTAAGAGGCGGTCAGTGGGGGGCTGGAGAATATCCTCCGGCGATCCCAATGGGAGTTTAGATGATCCGATGGCACCTGAATCATACCCCCATAAAAACTCTGCTAATACGGATTCGACGAGCCTGTCCCCAAAATGGCTCCCGCCAGGGTAATACCACCGAAGAGGGAGGATGTTTCCTTTTGTTGAGGGAGTCACATTGTGGATACAAGGCTTAACAGAATTGCAGTACTAGAGGCATGACTCTCCACAAAGTCTCGGAGATCCACAGACTCAACTTGCCTGACATAAGCTCCATATCCGATCCCATACTACCTTCCTCGTCACCTTCACCCCGTTTCTGGTACCGAGACCTTCGATCACATCAGGATCTTCATTATAATCCGCCAGAGCTCGAGTAACATGGCCAATTTACAGTGGAGCTGCACCTACAGCTATGCGGGAGATTGGCTCCGGCACAACGCTTTGGACGTAACCTACCCAGCCGGACCTCGGACATAAGTCTCGTAATTATTTTCTCCGCTGTTTCCTCCCTGTGAAGACTTTCCCCATTTATTTTCTCCTAGATGAGCTACTATTCTTGGTCTAAAATTGGACTTCGACCAGACCTCGAGTTTATCCCACATCTGGCTCACTCATCAAGACAAAGATTATGTGAACTTGCCACCTGACCGTTGAGACCTTGCATTTTGGCCGATGCCCGGTGGAGCTACCTTGATAGTTATAGAGGAGATGGGCTGTGGACTTCCCCCTAAGCCGTCACCTACCCAGCCGGATTTTGGACAGACTTTCCTTCGTCTCTCTGCCGTATCTCCCTCCTGCCCTTTTTCCTTGCCCTTCTTTGCTCCTTTTATCTCGTCTTCCATGCTCTTTAAATGTTTTCTAGCAATGACTAACTTGAAACTTGGTAACAATGTGGAACCTCTTGTAAAGCGCTCTGATACCTTCGGGTCTAGCCAGCGCTATATAAAACTAAAATAAATAAAGCTGCTCCCAGAGGGCTTGAGGGCTTTTTTCACCAGGGCCATGGCTTCTACTACTGCCCGGGCATAAGGGGTGTCTGTCTTGGACATCCGTCAGGATAAAAAGTGGGTGCCAGTTCACACATTCACAAAGCATTACTGCCTCAATAGCCAAGTCCATCGGTAGGGACACATTGCACATTCGGTCCTGCAGGACGTTTTGGTCTGAGCCATTCCAGAGACTCGCCAACTTGGGAGGTACTGGTTTGGTAGCCATTCACAAGGCGAAGAATATGTGGTTAGAAGTATCCATCATTAGAAAAAGTTGGATCTAAGCAGTGCCTTCGACAGAGTAAACCTAAATAAATTATGGAAAATCCGGTTAGACCTGGTGCTTGATGATTGGCTTGACTTTTTAAAGGCTCTACATTGTGCCTCGGTAAGGTATGGACCAGGAGGCTAATGCACCGACCCCTTTGATTTGCAACGAGGTGTGAGCTATGGCTGTGTCCTGGCACCAATTTTGTTTCTCTTAATAACCAAATGGTTTGAACGCCAGTCTGCAATCTCCAGTAAAGGATATGCCCAAAATAAATTCCACGTCAGTACCGGCCCTGCATTATCCAGGCAATGCTCTCTTAATATCACATACGCACCCCGAATGGCTTGAAGTTTTCCACTGATAATTTTGTTGGCAACTGAGATCTTGAAACTAACATTTCCAAAACTAAATATTTGATATGTGGTCCTAGAGTAGCTAAAACGGGCTCTTTCTGTGCTAAGGGAAGGTGTATTAAGCAGGATGCTAGCTTTCCATACTTAGGAATAATGTACAAGTTACTTACCTTCGGTAACTATGTGTCTGGTAGAGACGATTCTAGCAACAGATTCCTTAACGTAGAATTATTCCCAGGCGTGAGACTGGATCCGGAAAATTTTGCCACAGCATCTCTGCGCGCCGGGGGTGGTACCACGCGACCCCACCCTGACGTCCACGGATGTGACGTCAGCGAGGTCACATAAGTACCACCCCGGCGCGCTGACGTCAGTTTTCTTCAGAGAACTTTTCAGCGCCACAAAGCAGAGCCATCACAAACAAAACTGTGAGAACAGTGTGCGAAAAAAATCAGTGAAACAGAAGGGGAAGGTACCAATCGTGGGGAACAGCACCATTAGGGAGAGTGCCAAGCACTGCGTTACTGAAAAGCATGGAAGGGAAAGAGCAGAGCACTGCTTTGAGAAGCAACTCTGCAAAGCTAAGGCGACATCCTCCCTGGAGGCAGCAAAACATGTGAAAAACGTTGTAGTAGACGACAGAAAGACTGCAACCACAATCTAAAACAGTGAAGGACAACAAGTCCGGAACAGAGGAGTAATGTAAAATCACCCCAAGAAAACGCCCTCAAGGAGTGTTGTATCCCCTGTAAAGAACTAAGGGCTGACGCACAGCCAAGAGCACCCAACCCGGAGAACCGCAGAGGAGTCAGAAACCCCCAGCTATGAAAAAGGGGAGAAGATTAGGAGTAGGCCCCACACTGGAGAACCAGAGTGCGGGGATGCAAAAGTACACATGAACCTACAACCCAAATACCACAAAAGTAGGAGTGGAACAAATAAACAGAACAAAGCATCCTGCCAGGGAGGAAGTGAAAGAGGGCACCCGCAGAAGACAAAGCCATCTGGAGGGAGGCGAGTGCAGAAGACCAAGCTGAAGGGTCCTCACAGAACGAGGAGGAACGGAGGGCTGTGAAGGAATCTGTGGCTAGAATCGTCTCTACAAGATACATCGTTACCGAAGGTAAGTAACTTGTACATCTGATAGAGACTACTAGCCACAAATTCCTTAACGTAGAATAGATACCCTAGCCATACCCCGAGAGGAGGAGGGGTGCGAGAAAACCTCACCAGCTTGGAAGAACACAGGGCCCCAACAGGGGATGTGTCGTGGGACAGGAAGGATGGCCCATCCCCCTCCAAGCAGAAGTAAGCAAGAACAAGGAGAAGGGAAGGCCAGGGTACCACAAGCCTACCCGAGAAGCAAAGGGCGACCGCCCAAAAAACCCGGAGGGGCAGAAGGCAACCCGCGAGTACCAGAGGAAGAAAAGAACCACCCTCAAAGCCAAGGAAAAGAGGAGGAGGAACGGAGGCAGAGCCTGCCCCAGGAGAACACACATACAGCGAAGGGGACAGCTGAATGGTTGTCTATCCTAAAGCAGGGAACAAGCCAGGAACGGTCCCACCGTCGAGAAGCGCAGACGTGAGAAAGAAGACACAGACGCGCAAAGCCCCAACAAGTAAGGGACAGAAGCACACGCTGACACGGCGAGGCCCACGGAGGGGGACCAAAACTACCAGGCACGCGCAGCAGAAAGCTGGCCAATACTATGAAGCAGCAGCTCAGAACAAGTTGAGCGTAAGACGAGAAGCGCCAACAGCCCACAAATAGAAGCGGGCGGGCCAGAAGAGAAAGAGATACAAGTAGTAACGACCGAAAGCCGGCAACCAGAACACAGGAGAGCACCAGGAGAACCAGTTGCCTCGGAACACACGGCAGACAGTCCCCGCCGAAACGGCAGAGAACTAGGTGGAAACACCAAGACACAATGCTGTAATCAGCATGACAAAGGTCGGTCCGGCGAAGAGGAAGGATCCCTAGAGAAGAAGGATAGAAACACCCTCGGATACTGAGCGGGACAAAACCTGGAGGCATCCACGCCCGCCTAGCTTAAGACAGGGCTATATAATAGCCAACAAATACCCCACCTAGGGTATGAATCGTCCCTGAACAAAAACAGTAAAACACCTCTTGGGGAAACCTGAAGCAGAGGCCAAGAACCGAAAAGACCTGTGGAAAACACCACAGACTGCTTACCAATCAGCCCAAAAAGACACAAAGGGTCCAACCTGAGGACCTATACAACTGCACTTAACAGCAAAAATGCTCACCACAAGTTGAAGGGCTGAACCAGCAGCCAAAAGAAGAGAGGGGCCAACTGAAGGACCCTGAAGGCATTCCAAGCCGCACATAACGGGACAACCGAAACATAAAGCCCCAAAGAGAAAGGTGGGATAAACGCCTCCCAAAAGACGCCGGAGGACCGACAAACCAAAGCTTACAGAGGGGGACGGAGCCCTGCAAGGAGTCTCTGAATAACGGAGTCCACGTGGGTGTGAAACAACAGAGTCCCATCAAAAGGTAAATCCACAAGACGCTCCCGAACATTCCACGGAAAGACACCATCCCGCAACCAAGCATGGCGGTGGAGGGCCACAGAACTCGCCATAGAGCGGCCGAGGGAATCAGAGACGTCCAAGGCCGAACGGAGAATGAATGTAGCTAACTTCCGACCATCCCGCACATGGTGCCGCAGATCAGCGCGGGCACACTCTTGGGAGGCGCGAGACAGAAGGGACTCCGCGGAATCCCACAGGTCGGAAGTAGCCTTGGCCAACACACAAATTGTGTGGAGTGTGCGCAGAGCAGCACTAGTGGAGGCAAAAATGTTAGGCCCCCCAGGAGTCCAGCCACCGGGCCACCCACGACTGCGGGAGCAGCACTGAAGGCAAGTAAGGAAAAGCAGCCCGCAGGACAGGGCCCTGGGAAGACGGGTGGGGAAAAAAGGCAGACTGGATCTTGCAGAGCAGGACGGTGGCGGTGAAGGAGTGGTTGAGGCACCGGATCCCCCGTTGCAGGGCGCCCCCAGAAGAGAGTTGTGGAGCGACGCTTCAAATGGGAGAAGCGGCTCCCCTCCACCAGAGCCCTGGTGGAGAACCTCCAATAAGTGGTCCGCAGGGAGTGGAGAACCGGATTTCCCATCTGCAAAATGCCAGTGGCCCGTGAAAATGGACTGGACAAAGGCCACACTCTCCTCCGTAGGGCGTTATGGGGGGGAAAGCAACTCTTCGGTGGGCGAAGGATGCAAACTAAGATGCCCGTCCCCGTGCCCCGCTGGAAGGAGAAAAGACCAGCCCCTGTAGGATGGAAGACCCACAGACGAGTGGGGAACTGGAGGGGCCTCTGGAGAGGGCGGAGAAGCCTGCGGGGCAGACAACTGCAGGGAGCGGAAGAGCGGGTCTGGGGTCTGTGGGCGTGGAGACGGCGTAGAACCCGCCCTGGAATCTGCCAGAGAAAAGTCCACGAAGCGGCGCCCAGTCTCCGGTGAAGAGGAGACAAGGAGACAACAGCCCTCTGGAGAGGAAGGGATATCCGGAGAAGAGTCGATGACCCGACGGCGCCGGGGAATCCACCACAGGCACTGGTGAGTCCTCGACCGGTGCTGAAGTGTCCACCAGGGGCGCAGAGTCTACCTCCACCACCACGTGCCTCATCGAAGAGGTGGGGGGCGGGGTCGAAGCAGAAGGGGCCAATGAACGGTGCCGAAAATGCGCTGGCTCGACCCCCGACGAGGCAGCCGCCTACGCAAAGGACCGAAAGGGGCGTGGGGAAGCGCCCCGGGTTCCACCCGCGGCGCCATCAGCGCCGGGGAGGAAAGCCGTTGATGCGGGAGAGGCGTCGGTTTGGGCTCCGTTAAGACAACCGCCTACTCAGAGGACAGAGGGGGACTTGGGGACGAGCCGCCAGTCCCGGCGACCTCCTGCGACACCGCAGGGAACCCCGCGGGGCACTGCAGTGAGGCAGAGACGCCGGAGAGGGGAACCCCGAAGGGCAGCACCTAGACTGCACAACACCTCCAAAACCTTAAGCCGAACTAGTCGGCGCTGGGGGCGAAGCTGCCGGCGAGTCCGCAGAAGGCCCCAGGCACGGCGAGGGATCCACGGACGTCGCAGGAAGAGGAGGAGGTCCCAAGGAAGCCTGAAGAGCTGTAGCGTAGGCTTTCATCTGGGCCCTCGTCGCCTCGCCTCCTCAGGGTCTCGGGAGTGTCGCATCTCTGTTTTCTGACGCTGCAGTTTGGCTTGGGAACTTTTGCCGCATCTACAGGTACTTCGGTGCAAAGTCATGCATCCATAGATTTATATGGCACAAGTTCTTGAAACCTTTTTGAAGTCATATTTTTAACTGTGTATGTTGTTTTTTTGTCGTTTTGGTCTTGCGTAGTTGAGATAAACATACTTTATTTTTCTAAACTTGTGTTTTTCCATTTGTGGTGTTTTCACTGTGTTACTGTGAGTGTTGGTACAAAAACTTTACACATTGCCTCTGGGATAAATCTGACTGCTCGTGCCAAGCTACCAAGGAGGTGAGCAGGGGTTATCTAAAGTGTGCATCCTCCTTACCCTGACTAGAAGCAAGGGTCCCTATTTGGTCAAAGGTACCTACCTCTGCCAATGAGAGACCCCAGTTATAACATTGGTGGTCAGCTGTGAGGATTTGAAGTTGTATTTGTACTTGACCCACAGTAATTGGTGTACATCACTAGTTTAGTGCAGACCACTACGCAACCACATACTGCACTTTGTTTTTGGTTCTATTTTTGAGTGACCCTTAAAAGCATCATGTCTCAGATTGGTAAAGCAGCAAGTGAGAAGGCATAATTGGAGTTTCACATTGAGGATTTGTATTCCTACAAAGTAGATCAACTCAAGCAATTTTGCAAAGATTTTGGATGTCCCATGAAGAGCAGCTCTAGGAAGGATGAGCTGCAGAGGGCCTTGAAGGCCTGGTGGGAGGGCAGAGGAGGCAGATGCTGCAAATGGAGGAGAGAATGCACAAGGGGGTGGTTTTAGATCACAAGATCTGCCAGTGGGCAGACCAGCCTCCAGGGTTGGCAGCAACCATTCCAGTAGGGGCTTTTACCCAGGAGTTACAAGAGAACCAAAGGGTTAGAGATCATGAGTTAGAGGTCATGAGGCTCAATGAGAAGCAATTGGAAATGGAAAAAGAAACGATGGCAGAGGAGCGCAAGAATGCTCGTGCCTTGGAAGAAAAGAAATTGCTTTTGGCTCATGAGCTGAGCATAAGGGAACTGAACATTAAGGCCAAACAAGTGGAGTCTAGTTCAAGTGGTGGCAGCGCACAGCCAGTGCAAGGGGGTAAGGTGTACATACCCAAGGATTTGGTACAGAATTATCAGAGGGGTGAGAATATCTATGCCTGGTTTACATCATATGAGATTGCACTGAAGATGAACGAAGTGCCTGAGAAGAATCGGGGGGCGGGCCTATGGAAACACTTTGAGGCTTCTGGGAGGGATGTTCTATCGCCCTCAGAATTGGCAGGTGCCCTGACCTACCCCAATATGAAGGAGGCCTTATGCCTCAGGTATAGACTCACTCCAGAGCAGTACAGACAGAAATTTAGAACTTCAAGAAGCTTGAGTCCATACTTGGGTTGAATGTGTGAATCTGTACATGCGTGCACTGGAAGGTTGGATAAAGGGCAGCAAAGTAACTGATTATAAGGGGTTGTGCCATTTAATTAGTTGGGAGCACTTGAGTAGTCTGTGTGTTCCAGAGCTGCGCCAGCACCTTTTGGACAGTAAGCTAACTGATCCCAGTGAGCTTGCTAAGGAGGTGGACCGCAGGACTAGAATCAGGGTCCACAAGGGGATTGCGGCTAAGGGCAGGCATGACAACTGGGGTCCCCCCACATGTTATTCCTGTCAGGAGGTTGGCCACATTGCCCCTAAGAACCCCAAGAAATCCACAGCACCCACTGGTGCTCAGTCACTGGGTTTAGTGAGTGTAGCGTAGGGGGAGGAATTAGTTCCAAGTGAAGGGAGGGGAGGGGGTGGGGGGGGGGGGGGGACGGGGGAGACAGCAATGATGACCCTGGTCTCTTTAGGGGACAGAGAGATGGTCCAGGAGAGCTACCTGCCTGAGAACACTAAAAAGTACAGGCAGTGGGTGACCATCAATGGGAGGAGGGTGGAGGCTCTGAGAGACACAGAAGCCAGTGTGACTTCTGTTAGGTGTCAATGGGTGTCAGAGGAGCAGGTTATTCCCAATGCACTTCACCCTGTAGTTGCGGCAGACAACTCTGTGCGCCTATGTAAGGTGGCGCTAGTTCCCTTTGAGTGTGGGGGAAGGGGGGGGGGGGGGGTCTCAGGTTCCCTTAGGGTGGTTGTCAGTTCATCAATGCCTGTAGACTGTCTGCTGGGAAATGACCTGCAGAGTTCCCAATGAAAGGAGGTGGAACGCCAGGCTCATTTGGAGATGTTGGGACTGCCCGAGTGGGTCTGTGTGACCACTCGGTCAATGGCAGTCAGTAGGGGTAATCAAGAGGACCTGGAGCCTGAAACAGTGGCCCATGTGTCTGCCAGGAAGAGGAGGGGCAGGGGGCATGGGAAACCAGCCCCAGCAGTTCCCACTGTCCAGGAGGAAGCAGAACCAGAGGGGGATGCCCTGGAATCTACAGGGGAACAAGTGGCCGAACTGGGAGACCTGCCTGAGCTGACCCATTGGCAGCAGGAAGGAGGTCCCTCCAGGGAGGAATTCTGAAAGGCGCAGATGGAATGCCCTTCCCTCATGGGTATGCAGCAACAGGCTGCAGACCAAGCAGCAGGTAAGCAGTCCGGATCACATCTCATTTACTGGAAAGATGCATCACTCTACTGTGAGCCTAAGGTCGCTGAGCCCAGTGCAGCCCATGTGCTGGTGGTACCTGAGCGCTTCAGGACCTTCCTCCTGGGTCTGGCTCATGACGTGCCTCTCGCAGGACATTTAGGGTGCGACAAGACCTATCAGAGGCTTGTCACCCACTTTTACTGGCCCCAAATGAGGAAGCACGTCGACACACATTGTAGGACTTGTCAGACTTGCCAGGCAAGAGTGGAGGGAAGTGCAAGGCTCCCCTCCAATCCTTTGGTGAGCACCCCTTTTGAGCGGGTGGGCATCGACATCGTGGGGCCATTGGAACCCAAGACAGCCTTAGGCAACAAGTTTCTTGGTGGACCATGCCACCTGGTACCCAGAAGCAGTCCATCTCCGGACAATCACAACCCCCGTGGTGGGCCGTGCATTGATGTGGATCTTTTCCCATGTGGGGTTCCCCAGAGAGGTGGTCTCTGATCGTGGTAAAAAACTTAAAGTACGTGGCATCTTTGTGGGAGGAGTGCGGTGTAACTTACAAGTTCACCACTCCCGTTCCCTTGAGGATGGTAAGGTTGGTTGAGAGGTTCAACCGAACCCTGAAAGGCATGATCAAGGGTCTTGCAGAACCCATGAGACGGAAGTGGGACATCTTTTTGTCATGCCTGCTGTTTGCCTACAGGCAGGTACCCCACAAGTCTTTAGGGTTCAGTCCCTTTGAACTACTGTACAGTCACTCTGTGAGAGGACCTCTGAGTCTGGTGAAGGAGGGTTGGGAGAGAACTCCTTGTAAGACCCCACAAGATGTGTTCAGCTATGTGCTGGCCTTCAAAATCCAGATTCACCGCTTCAGAAAACTCGCTCAGGCGAACCTGGAAGCTAGCCAGGAAGAAATTCAAATATGGTATAACCAGAATGCCACTCTGGTCGAATTTCAACCGGGGCATAAAGTGCGAGTGATAGCACCAGTGGAGCCCTGTGCACTCCAGGACAAGTGGACTGGTCCTTATGAGGTAGTGGAGCGCAAGAGTGAAGTAACCTATCTGGTTATATTGCAGTCTCCCAGGAACCCTTTAGGGTCCTACATGTGAATAGCCTTACACTTTGAGAGGTCTGATGTGACAATGCTCCTTGCTACAGATGATGGGATGGAGGAGGAGAGTGAATCTCTTCCTGACCTCCGGTCAGCAAAGCACAAAGATGGGTCAGTTGATGGGGTGAACCTCTCACCTAGCCTGACCCCAGAGCAGCAGAGGGACTGTCGCCATGTGTAGGGTCAGTTCGCCTCCCTGACACCAGGAGTCACCAATTGGTGCGTCCATGATGTGGACACTGGGGACAGTCTACCTGTGAAACAGATATTTCACAGAGTAGCTGACAAGGTCAGGGCCAGCATCAAGGAAGAAGTTTCCAAGATGTTGGCGCTACGGGTAATTGAGCCCTCCAGCAGCCCCTGGGCTAGCCCAGTGGTCTTAGTGCCACAAGCTGCTGCACCCGGTGCAACTCCAGAACTTCGGTTTTGTGTGGACTACCGTGGGCTCAATGCGGTCACCAAGACCGACACTCACCCCATCCCCAGAGCTGATGAGCTTGTGGATCGGTTAGGCGCTGCCCATTACCTCAGAACGTTTGATTTAACATCAGGGTACTGGCAGATTGCCTTAACAGAGGGGACCAAAGAGAGGTCAGCGTTTGCAACACCTGAGGGGCACTACCAGTTCCGTGTTATGCACTTTGGATTGAAAAGCGCCCCTGTCACCTGCCAGAGACTGGTCAACCAGGTACTGTCCGGGCTGGAGGAATTCAGCACCGCTTACCTGGATGACACTGCTGTGTTCAGCTCCACTTGGGAGGAACATCTGCAACACCTCAGTGAAGTGTTGAAGGTTCAGCAAAGTGCAGGCTTCACTATCAAGGGAAGCAAGTGCCAGATAGGGCAGGGATTAGTGGTGTATTTGGGACACCAAGTAGGGAGCGGCCAGGTGGCGTCCCTACAGGCCACGATTGATACCATTCTGGTGTGGGAGCCCCTCCAAGACTCAGACAGAGGTGAGAGCCTTCTTAGGTCTCACCGGGTATTACAGACGATTTGTCAAGTGATATGGCACCATTGCTGCCCCTTGACAGCTGAATTCAAGAAGCAGCCCAGGAAGGTGATCTGGACCGATGCCCGTCAAACCGTTTTTGATGCCCTGAAAGCTGCCATGTGCATGGTGCCCGTGCTCAAAGCGCCTGATTTCTCCAAAGTATGTGTGGTGCAGACAGATGCTTCAGAGCATGGTGTGGGAGTAGTACTCTCACAATTGAACGACAAGGGCTTGGACCAACCCGTAGTTTCATTAGTAGGAGGCTACTCCCAGTGAACAGAGGTGAAGTGCAATTGAAATAGAAGCTTTTGCTGTGGTCTGGGCACTGAAGAAGCTAAAACACTACATGTTTGGGACTCAATTCCAGGTTCAGACAGACAACAGGCCTCTCAGACGGTTAATGCAGATGAGGGGCGAGAACCCAAACCTGTTGAGGTGGTCCATCTCCCTGCAGGGAATGGACTTTACAGTGGAAAACCGCCCTGGTACAGAACACGCAAATGCTGATGGTCTGTAAAGATTCTTCCGCCTTAGTGATGAGAACTCCCTAGAGGGTGGGTAGTTCTCCCTACTTTTCAGCTGGAGGGAACACGTGTTAGACCTGGCATCATTGGAGTGGTTTTCCCTAACTTTTTGGCCTCTACCACCTGTGTTTTTGAAGCTATGCTGGATTTTGTTTTTGCTGGTTTAGATGCCTTGGGCACTTTGCCACTGCTGATCAGTGTCAAAGTGCAAGTGCTCCCTGTATAAATTGTTATTGTGATTGGTTATCCATGATTGGCATATTTGTCTTACCAGTAGGTCCCTAGTAAAGTGCACTTACTGTGCCAGGGCTGGTAACTTAGATGCTACTAGTGGGCTTGCAGCACTGATTGTTCCACCCACACAAGTAGCCCTGAAAATAGGTCTCCGGCGCCTGTGCGCAGTTTGTCAACTGCCATTTTGACCTGGGCAGTGTACCCACTTGCCAGGCCTTACCCTTCCCTTTTCTTACACATAGGACACCCCTATGGTAGGCCCAAGGTACCCAACCTGGGCAGGGTGCAGTGTATGTGAAAGGTAGACATGTACTGGTGTGTGTAACATGTTCTGATAGTGAAATACTGCCAATTTCGTTTTTCACTATTGAAAGGCTATCTTGCCCATAGGACAGAATGGGGAATGCTGTGTAACAGTTTTACAAGCATATCTTCCCATAGGAGTAAGAGAAGAAATTAGAGTCTGGTATCCCTGAACTCAGAATATAATAACACATCTTTTAGGAAGGATGGTTTTTAAATTATGTGTTTGAAAATAGCACTTTTAGAAAGTGCCTATTTTCTTGTTCAACCTTTGTGTGCCTCTGTCCGTTTGTGGATTGACTGTGGCATGAGAGTGACAGGGGCTGGGGTGGCTCCAGGAGTCTGGCTGAGTTAGCATGAGGCTGAATACGTCGATCTGCATTTGGAGTGGTGAGAGGAGTAACACCTGGGCCTGAATGGGGGTGTGCCTGCCTTCAACAAGGATTGCTCCACCCCCTGATGGCCCTGGCCCACACTAACAAAGTAAGAAGTTGTGCACTGGCAGAGTGCACCCAGAACTGGTTTGGACTGGGTCCAGGACCCCTTACACCTACAGAACAAAGACCTGTGGGGTATAAATATGAGAGCTGAAACCCCTGTACTTTAGATAATCCTGGAATTCAAGAGGAACCTTTGCCGAGCAGAAGAGCTGGAGAAACTGAAGAAAAGGACTGCCCTTGCTGTGTGTTCTGGGGCTAACTTGCAGTTGCTATTCTGCCATGGAAAGGAGAAGGACTTTGCTGTGTCCCCTGCTTGAAGAAGATCTCCAAGGGCCTTAGGTGAGCTAGCCTAATGTTTTGAAGTCCCAGGAACAAAAGGACTTCACCCCCGGCTCCCCTGAACTCTAATGTGTGAGTTCTCACCTGCCTAGAGTGCTTGATCCAGTTGTGGAGCTTCTGTAGTTTGTTGCTGCTGTTTGGGAGCTGGAAGAAGAAGCGTGAAAAGAACTGCAAAACCTGACGCATCGCTCTTCTTGTGGCACGTTTCACCGGTGCATCTCAAAGGTGCGAGAAGATTACCATCGCATCGCAGTGCCGCTGCGAAGATCATCGCAGCGCCTGTCGCCACTGCAAGAACCGGTGCATCAAGGGGTTGCGGCTGAAGAGGACTGCCACCGCGCCGCTATCGCATCCCGAAGATCCACGCATTTTACCTGTGCGAGACACTTTCGACGCATCACTCGTGTAGCGGAACAGGCACTAAGACTCGACGCATCGCTCCCCCTACAGACTGGACTCGACGGAACCCGTCAGCTGCGTGCAGCGGGGCTGTCGCATCGCCTCCTCAGGGTCTCAGGAGTGTCGCATCTCTTTGTTTTCCGACGCTGCGGCTGTTTGGCTTGGGAACTTTTGTCGCATCGACAGGTACTTTGGTGCAAAGTCATGCATCCATAGATTTCTATGGTAAAAGTTCTTGAAACCTTTTTGAAGAACAAGTTACTTACCTTCGATAACGATAGATCTGTAAGAAACATTAGTAGTAATAGATTCCTTACCTTGGAATTACTGACCACTGGTGCCTGGAAACTAGGGCCCTGAAAGGGATGACCTTAACTCTAGAAATCAGTTCGCAGAACGGGGAGGATGGGTGGGGCGGTAAGGTCTCTATCACTACTAATGTTATACAGATATCGTTACCGAAGGTTAGTAACTTGTTCATCTGAAAGAAACACATAGTGATAGATTCCTTACCTTAGAAAAGATACGCCAGCAATACCAAACCTGGTGGTGCGTCTGCGAACCAAGATCACACCAGGAAGTCCCAGAGAACAGAAAGGCCAAAGAAGCAGTCTCTCCGGACTTGGCTGTCCAGGCAATAATGCTTAGTAAAAGTGTGCAGCGAGGCCCACGTAGGAAGGGGTACACCACGTCCCAATGCTGTAGTGGCTGCCGCTGCCCGGGTGGAATGGGCGCGCAGCTCCACCGGAGGCTCCTTTTTAGCCAAAGAATAACAGGCTTTGATACACAAGACCACCCATCGGGAAATGGTCCGCTTGTGTACAGCCCAATCTTTCTTGGCGCCTACGTAGCCAACAAAGAGCTGGTCATCCACCCGGAACGGTTGTGTGCAGTTCAGGTAAAATGAGAGCGCAAGTTTTGGGTCCAGGCGGTGGAGCCTCGCTTCCTCTCTGGAAGGATGCAGAGGCGGAAAGAAGGTGGGCAAAGTGATGGTTTGCCCGATGTGAAAAGCAGTGACAACTTTTGGCAGAAAGGATGGACGAGTTCAGAGTACAACCTTGTCCGGATGGACAGATAGAAAAGGAGGTTTACAAGAAAGGGCCTGGAGCTCACTCACTCTCATAGCGGAGGTGATGGCAACCAGGAAAGCAGTCTTCAAGGTTAAGAGACATAGAGGACAGTTGTGAAGAGGCTCAAAGGGAGCGCACATCAAATATGCAAGGACCAGGTTCAAGTCCCACTGTGGCATCACAAAAGGAATAGGAGAGAAAAGGTGAGTAATGCCTTTGAGGAATCTATTTACAACAGGGGACTTGGAGAGAGGGCTGATCAGGCAGCCTGAGAAAGGCTGAAATAGCAAAAAGGTAGCCCTTAATAGTGCCCACGAGCAGAGCCCTGTTCGGCCAAAGAGAGAAGAAACAAAAGGGCTTCTGAAAGAGGGGCAGAAAGGGGATCCTTAGCCTTTGCTGCGCACCATGCCACAAATTTGTTCCACCAGCAGGCGTATACCAACTTGGTGGAGGGCCGCCTGGCCGCCAGAACAACATTACAAACTTCAGGAGGTAAGTCAAAAGGAATCAACTGCTGCCAATCAATCTCCATGCAAGGAGGTGGAGACTGGACAGGTTCGGGTGGAGGACCGACTTCTGCTGCTGCGACAGAAGATCCCCCCCGAAGAGGCAGTGGGATCGGGGTATTGATCGTCATACTGAGTAGCTCGGGATACCATACTCTTCGAGCCCAGTCCGGAGCCACAAGAATGATTTGGGCCCAGTCGCCCCTAATCTTCTTCAGCATTCTGGGTAGAAGTGGTATAGGGGAAGGGCGTACAACAGACCGCAACTTCACTCGTGACGAAAAGCGTCGCCTAGCGAGTGCCGCCTTGGAAATTCCAACGTGCAGAACTGCTGACATTGCGCGTTCTCTTCAGTGGTGAATAGATCTAACCAAGGCTCTCCCCACTGTTGAAAGAGACCTAGCGCCACGTCAGTGAAGACACCATTCGTGATCCATCATGCACCTGCGGCTGAGTTTGTCCGCCCTGGCGTTCAGTGAACCTGCCAGGTGTTGAACCTCCAGGGAAATGCCCTGATGTTCCAGCCATGTCCAGAGAAGCAGAGCCTCCTGACATAGGGTCCACAACCCCACCCAGTTTGCTGCAGTACCACATGGTGGTGGTGTTGTCTGTGAACACCTGCACTACTCTCCCCTTGACAGAGGGAAGGAATGCCTTCAGTGCAAGTCGGATCGCCCGGAGCTCCAGAAGGGACGCATCCGTCACCACTGTGTGCTCCGGTTGGGGAAGGGAGAGGGATCTGCCATTGACCCAATGCCGGTTTGTAAGCCACCACTGCAAGTGTCTTGCAGTACCCTCCAAGATCTGGACAGAATCGGACAGATTTCCCTGTAGCTGCGCCCACTGGAACTTCAGGACCCACTGCAGAGCCCGCATATGTCATCTGGCATGATCGACCAGCAGGATGCAGGAGGCCATGAGGCCCAGCAGCCTTAGGGTCAGCCTGACCGAAACCCAGGATAGAGGCCGAAAGATCGGAATCAGAGCCTGAATATCCTGGACTCGCCGTTCATGAGGAAAGACCCAAAAGAGCGTCACATCCGGAACCGCTCCGATGAAGAGGAGCTTCTGAGAGGAAATCAGGTGTGACTACGGCACATTGATGGAGAAACCCAGCAAATGCAGGAGGACGGCCGTAGTCTGGAGGTGGGAGACGACTGCCTGGGGCGATCCCGCCTTCAACAGCCAGTCGTCGTGATAGGGCAAGACTGGAACCCCTGATCTGCGCAGATGAGCTGCGACCACCCCCATCACTTTTGTGAACACCAGAGGGGCGCTGGTAAGGCCAAAGGGGAGCACCGTAAACTGAAAGTGCTTGTGGCCTACCGTAAACCGCAGGTAACGCCGGTGGGCCGGGAATATGGAAATATGCGTCCTGCAGATCCAACGCTGCCATTCAGTCTCCAGGGTCGAGGGCAGACAAGACCTGAGCCAGAGTTTGCATCTTGAACTTCTCCTTCCGGAGGAAGCGATTGACGTTCCGGAGGTCTAAGATAGGATGCAGGCCCTTGTCCTTCTTTGGCACCAGAAAGTAGTGGGAAGAACAACCACAACCTACTTCTGGCGCAGGAACGGCTTGATGGCCCCCTCGGCCAAGAGGGCCACAACTTCCTGTTGGAGAAGTGCCAAGTGATCCGATATACAGTGGTACTGGGGTGGCATGGCTGGAGGGGTAGTCTCGAAGGGGAGGGAGTAGCCCCATCGGACTATTTGTAAAACCTACCTGTCCGTAGTGATGGTGAGCCAGTGGGGGAGGTGATGGAGAATCCTGCCGCCCACTGGAGGCAGTGGTGGCCGGGGTGGAGGTGGACTGATTCGCCCGCTGGCCCCCTAAACCTCCTCTGAAGTTCCCACGTCCGCGGCTGCGCTGAGACTGCTGCTGCTGTGGCTCTGAAGCAAACTTATTGGGGCGCTCCTTCCGTTGCCACGAAAGGAGCGAAAAGCAGAAGGCGGAGGAGGGTGAGTGGCCAACAGGCCCAAGGACTTGGCCGTAGCCCGGGAGTCCTAAAAACGCTCCCACGCGCTATCTGCCTTGTTGCCAAAAACAAAAAGAACTATTGATGGACAGAATGCAGAACGCAGAACTATGTCATACATTCACCCCAGTACAGAGATCTAGGCCTAAATCCATAGTTTTTTTGCTCACCATGCCATTCCAGTTTGGACCCAGCCATATGCAAATCAGTCTTGACCATGTGCCTCATGGGTACAGTCCAGCCCGAACTGCCAGACCAGGTCCACCCTGGACTGGAAACAAGCATCCTAGGACCGGTTTCGGGGTTTCACCCCTCTTCAGCCAGGATAGCTTGATTCCAGTGGCATGGAGAGCACGGGACTCACGTCTGAGCATACCCCGAAACCGGTCCTAGGATGCTTGTTTCCAGTCCAGGGAGGACCTGGCTTGGCAGTTCGGGCTGGACTGTTCCCATGAGGCACAGGGTCAAGACTGATTTACATATGGCTGGGTTCAAACTGGAATGGCATGGTGAGCAAAAAAACGATGGATTTAGGCCCAGATCTCTGTACTGGGGTGAATGTATGACATTGTTCTGCATTCTGTCCTTCAACTGTTGTTTTTGCATTTGTTGCCAAAAAGGCAAATGCCATCAAAGGGCATGTACATCAGGGTGTTCTGGACATACCCAGAGAAGCCAGTAGTCCTCAGCCAATCGTGGCGGGGTAGCGCCACCGTCGTGGAAATCGCTCTGCCCAGCAAGTCGGCGGTGTCAAGGCCACATCGTATCGTGAACTTGGCTGCAACTCTCCCCTCAGCAATAGCTTTCGAGAGCAATGTCCGCGCCTCCTCCGGACACTGAGGCAGCACTTGCGCCACCATATTCCACACAAAGTGGGAGTAACAGCCCAAGAGGCATGCGGTGTTCACAGACCGCAGCTCTGAACTGGCAGACGAAAAGATCTTCTTTCCAAACGGTTCCAGTCTCTTGGATTCCCTATCCGGGGGCGCGGTAGGGAATGCGCTCTGGGATGTTGAGGCTCGGAAAACCAAGCTCTCAGGGGTGGGGTGCTATGAGAGGAAAAGGGAGTTGCCTGGGGCCGGGCAATGGCGTTGGGCCAGGTTTCTGTCCACAGGAGCCGCTGTGTTGGGCCTGGACCAGGTGCCCAAAAGAACGTCAGAAAGTGCGTCATTAAAAGGCAGCAGTGGCTCCGCAGAGGTAGCCACCGGCTGAAGCACTTCTGTCAGGAGATTAGTCCTGACGGCCACGGTAGGGAGTTGGAGGTTGAGGGCCTCCGTCGCCCCACGCAACACCACTGCATAAATTGCACCCTCCTTCGTAGCCACGGTAGAAGGAGTGAGCATGCCAAGGTCAGGGGAGGTGTCGAGACCACTGGCATCCGCCAGTTCCTCAACCCAGTCCGGGTCATACTCACACTGAGCTGTGAGAGGGTCCTCAGACCTCTCCCAGTCCTCCCCTTCCTCCTGAGGCTGATGTACAGGCCGAAAATAAGGTCGGACATAGGGGAAGAATGGCCCCATCGGCGTCGGAATCTGCGTTGAGCGAAGCCGTTCCGGCTCAGTGTCCATGTCGGGGCTGAAACCGGGGCCGGTGTTGTACGGTGCCACAGGAGATGTCGGAGGTGGTGCCGGTGGGGTCGACGTCGATGGAGGTGTAAGGAGGTCAACCGGCATTGACCGGGATCCAGGCCTGGATCCTTGGGGGCCCCTGCGGCCAAAGCAGTCAGCGATACCGGAGCCGCTGACAGTGAAGGGCGAGGACCCCTAGTCGGGCCAGCGGGGCCCGATGGCGCACCGGCAGGGCCCGATGGCCCAAAGAGGCGGGCCATGGCTGCCGAAAATTCCTGCAGCTGGGCCAGAGTCTCCAACGGACCCAGGAAGGACGGGTAGGCCGACAGCGACACCGTAGGCTCCGCCGGAGCCGCCGGGGAGGCACCACCCGCACCCTCAGCCGCGACGGGCGAGGGGAAGTCGTCGAGCGATGACGGTTCTTCGACTTCTTGTGCTTAGTCTTACCTGACCCAGAGTGTGAAGACTTCGATCCAGAAGAACGATGGTGATGGCTCCGCGACTGGTTCCTCGAGCTCCCACGGGACCGGGACCTTGACTGGCACAAAGCAGACTGCCGGACCTCCAGCAGCTTTCGGGACCACTTCCGCAAAGACTTCGGCGCCATAGCCCGGCAGTGAGGGCACGACTTGGGGTCGTGGTCGCGCCCCAGACAGTAGAGACCACGCTGTGCAGGTCCGTCACTGACATCATCCGATGACATTCCTCGCAAGACTTAAAGCCGTGCATCCCTACGACACCAGGAGTCGATCGACTCGAAAGAATTGTGACAAAAAGTCTCAAAAACACAGTCAAAAAATGACTTGGGGTACTACTCTCTCCGGACCTGCGCTTGCTGACGTGGAAAAAGAAAGAACAGACGTCAGCACACGAGGGTGGCATCTAAGTAGCTGCCGCAACGTCATCTCGGCGACCATGACGCCAACGACGAACGCGGAGCCGCACGATGACACCTTCCAACGAGCAGGGGTACTTGCTGACAAAAACTTTCCGGATCCAGTCTGACGCCTGGTGGTAATTCTAAGGCAAGAAATCTATCACTATGTTTTTCTTTCAGATGTCATATTTTTAACTGTGTATGTTGAATTTTTGCCGTTTTGGTCTTGTGTAATTTAGATAAAGACACTTTATTTTTCTAAACTGGTGTGGTGTCCATTTGTGGTGTTTTCACTGTGTTACTATGAGTGTTGGTACAAATACACATTGCCTCTGGGATAAGCCTGACTGCTCGTGCCAAGCTACCAAGGGGGTAAGCAGGGGTTATCTAAAGTGTGTATCCCCCTTACCCTGACTAGAAGCAAGGGTCCCTATTTGGTCAAAGGTAACTACCTCTGCCAACGAGAGACCCCCAGTTCTAACATCCAATCTACCATTTAAGCAATAGGATGGCTTGAATTGATTAAATCTCTCCATTCTTTAACAAAAGTGGATATCTCCTAAGTTAAAAATCTTTATATGACTTACTGTGAGATATCTAGGGTGGAGGAGGAGATGGGGAAAAGCCTACTGCGGGACTATGCCTTTGTCCAAACGTCACTAAACCTTCAACCAAACCCGACTTGGGTAAAGAGCCCCTTGGATAAATCCCTTCTAGAGAAATATCAGCTGGGAACTAGAAGACTTCAGCTTTGCTTCCCCTGGGCCAACATGACAAAGAATCTGTCTAATTCTGCCCCACATTGAGACCTCTAGAACATTTCATTTTCTTTTGTAAATATTATAAATTTCAAATCAAGACGTTTTTAAAACCAGTTCTTAAATGATACGGTTTCTGCCAGTGAAAGCCAGCTTTGTATTTCTTGCACATGCTTTTGAATCATTTGGTTTGTTTCTATGTGAGAAAGTTTCTGAAATCAGTACTATGCAAACGGAATTCATTACATGTCTGTATTTATGTATATTGTTAAACTGGTCTTTGTATGTGATGCTTTTATGATCGTTTTTAAATAATTGAATAAAGGTCTTTGACTGATTGAACAAGTTACTTACCTCATCATTTTGACAGATACTCTGTCCAATCACAGATCTCTTCAACTTTTACACCTCACCATTCTATGGAATGAACTTTCTCCATAATAATAAAGTCACAATTTATAAATCTGCACACTGTTAAATATGATGAGTCGATGGTTCAGCGTATGACTGCATGGACAGGGTTCAGAAAGAAAGACATCAGCACGCAGGAGCTGCAATTATATGCGGCTCCAGCACCACTTTGGGGTGGGACAGAGTCGACACAGAGCCGTACAACGCCACCTAGCAGAGCATGAGTGAATTGCTGAAAAATTCTCTGGATCCAGTCTAGAGCATAAAGGTATTCACAAAGTGAGGAATCAGTGGCTAGATTGAGTATCCATCAGAAAGAGCATTTCTGAAAGTAAATAACTTGTTTGTTTGAGAGATCTGTCTGAAAATATGACTCTCTACTACTACCAATCTTTACCACAATGGATTAGCTGCATTTTGGTGAGTGTGAATTCTCAAATTTGCTGCTGAAGCTACATGTGCTTTTGCTGCTGTGAGGAACCGCGATGCCATTGACAGCCAACAGTAACCCAACACTTTGGAGACTGAAAGGAGCAAATACCTTGACGTCTTTTCCCTGTGCCATGTTTCTGTGCCTACTAACCCAAAAAGATAATGATTATTACGTCCGCATTTTCACAACCATCTTGCGAAGCTCTCCTGGAAGGTATGTAGGCAGAGTAATATGTTATCCTCTAACTGACTTTTTGTGTGCAGGTTAAAAATGTAAGGTTTTGTATGTTAAAAGATGCCGGTCCCAAGATGCTTGTTTACGGTGCAGGGAAGATATGGCTTGGCAGTTTGGGGTGGACTGGTCCCATAAATAACAGGGTCAGGACTGATTTGCATATGGCTGGGTCTGAACTGGGGTGGGGAAGTGAGCTAAAAAACGATGATGGATTCAAACTAGATTTATTAGTGACTGGGGGAGAGTGTCTGAAAAGTTTCATCCATCATCTCCTTGTGTTTGCCTTGGCTTCATATGGTTCCATATGCTGTATTCATGTTATTGCATATACATACTCTGTACTGTTAACTGTAGGGATGGGTATTGATTCCTCCATATAGATCACATCAAAAATAAATTCTGACAAGAATGAATTTTAAAATTAATTTTTGTGATTACATCTACCTTTATGCCTGTACAGAGCTCAAATCCCTGGCAAACCTACACACATCAGGTAACCCCACAATGGAGAGACTCCGTGGTCTCAGCATTTGGAGCACTTACAATGGACTTGATTACCTGTGAGCGACCAAGAAAAAAAACTGAAGCTTTTATAAATGGAAGAAAACTGCTAATGGTAAAACTAAAATGTTGTACTCACTTGTGAAAAGCAAACTGGGACAACAAAGGCATGCTTTGCACCAACACAGTCCTCAAATTGAGACCTATTTGAAAATGTATAGCTTTTGTACTTTACCTATTCTCCTAAAGTTAATGCAGTTCCTGCAATAAACTGTGTTCTGTAGATCTGCTTTAATTTTTTACCATTATTACGCATTTGTCTAGGCAGATAAAAAAGACACACAAACACACATTTTGAGCTGCCAAGTTCTGGGTCTTAAAAATATTTCTTCATTAGTGCTCATGGCTTGTTTGCCTGTTCAAGAAACACAGTAAAGTGTTGAGAAATTTTTATATAAAAACTCCTCATTTTTCATTTCATATGCCGCGGGATGTTGCTTCCTGGTCTGTCAAACGTTGCGAAAAAAGCAGAATTTGCAGCACAAAAAGCTAATTTCCAGTATCTTTGTGTAACACATAAAATGTGCCTAGACCAGGTGTGCACTGTTTACGCTCTAGCACAGTTTATTTATATGATATTGTTATAAAGTTCTGTTTAACTGGAATGTTGTCACCATGATGTACAATAAAAACAAATACAGAGTCATAACGTAAGGAGTAGTTTCTTTTCTGTAACTCCAGTTCTGTAGTAGGGGTATCTCTGTGATAGTCCTAATCTAGTGAATAGTCCCGCCCATGTGCGTGGACCCCGGAGCAATAAAAAATAATCTCTTAAGGTGTCAAATCATGCAGACCTGCATCCACCTTTAAGAGAGAATTTAATTTAAAGACAGATAATGCAGCCTATACCCACAGGCTACCCTGTCCAGTACTTCAACTAGAATTCCACCAACATCCACAAACACTGCCTGCCCAGCTTTTCTCCACACAGGAAAAAAACCCTGCCTCTACCAGCAAAAGCCTCTGGAATGATAGAGAGGAAGGAATGGACAGACAAGCCCCATAGGCTGCCATTATGTGGCTGAGAACAGGATACTGTGCCTTTAAGAGAACTTTCCAGATTTCCTGAACTTTCCCAGTATCCCAGAATGCACAGCAGGTCCCTTCTACTTTCAGTTCTTTTTGAAGGCGTAGCACGCCAGACCTGTAGCATTCCTCACATGAAGAATTATCTCTCCACCGGGGAGGAGGGCGGGCGCTTATGACTATCACAGAGATACCCCTACTACAGAACTGGAGTTACAGAAAAGAAACTACTCCTTCTGTAGTAGGGGATCTCTGTGTATAGTCATAATCTAGTGAATAGAATGGCAAGCCCATCCCCATACAACAACGGCGGTGGAGAACACACAAGACAATACCACTACTGTGCGAACAAATTTCGCAGTGAAGCCTGCCCGACCTGAGCATCTGCCCTGGCATCCGTGTCCAGACAGTAATGCGCAGCAAAGGTATGGACCGACTTCCAAGTGGCCGCCTTGCAGATTTCTGTAATCGGAACATTACGCAGCAAAGCCGTCGTGGAAGCTTTGCCCCTGGTGGAATGAGACTTAGGTTTACCCCCTAAGGTCTTATTAGCCTTTTGATAACACAATTGTATGCAGGACACAATCCACCGAGAAATGGACTGCTTAGAGGTCGCGAGACCGGTCCTGACTGATCCATAATTAACAAACAATTGGTCTGACCTACGAATATCCTTGGTCTTATCCAAATAAAATTTCAACACCCTCCGAACATCCAGGGAATGGAGAGACCTTTCCGCTGGCGAAGGGGGATTCTGAAAGAACGTAGGTAAAGTTATGGTCTGGTTGACATGAAAATCAGAGATAACCTTAGGAAGAAATTTAGGGTGAGTACGCATCACAACCTTAGCAGCATGAAATACAGTATAAGGTTCTCGGCAACACAACGCCTGAAGTTCACTCACCCTGCGGGCCGATGTAATGGCCACTAGGAACGCCGCCTTCCAGGATAGGTGCTGCAATGAAGCCTTGTGAATGGGTTCAAAAGGCTCCTTCATCAGTCTGGACAGCACCACATTCAAGTCCCAGGAAGGCGAGGGAAGTCTGACAGGAGGAAACACTTTCTTCAAGCCTTCCAAAAAATCCTTGACCACAGGGATCTGAAAGAAGGAAGTCTGTGAAGGGCATTTCCTGTAAGCAGTCAAAGCAGCCAGATGAACCTTAATGGAATGGAAATTAAGGCCAGACTGCGCCAAATGCAAAAGGTACGGAAGGATGACATCTTCCTTACATGTCGTAGGATCAAAGTTCTTGGACTTACACCAGATACAGAACCTCTTCCACTTATAGGCATAAGACGTCCTAGTGGAAGGCCGTTTAGACTCCTTCAGTATGTCCATACAATCTTCTGGCAGATTCAGATGGCCATATTGCACTATTTCAGGAGCCATGCCGCCAAACTCAAAGACGAGAGGTTGGGGTGCACCATCCGCCCCCCGAACTTCGTGAGAAGGTCCGGCCTGCACGGCAACCGTATGTGAGGAAGGAGAGACCGGTGAAGTAGGTCCGTGAACCACCACTGTCTGGGCCATTCCGGGGCGATCAGGATCATCCGCGCCCTGGACTGGGACAGCTTGATGAGCACTGCCGGAATCAGGGAAATGGGTGGAAAAGCGTACAGAAAGCTGTTCGACCAATCTATCCATAACGCATTCCCCAGCGTCGCCCGCTGGTAGTACCTGGATGCGAAGTCTCGGCATTTGCTGTTTTCGGCGGTGGCAAACAGATCTACATCTGGAGTCCCCCACCTTGCGAAGACTTCTCCTAGTACTTCGTCGTTTATGACCCATTCGTGGTTTTCCTGAATCAGCCTGCTCAGTGCGTCCGCCTGAGCATTCTGTACCCCTGGCAGATGCGTGGCCGTAATCGTCAGTCCTCGGGCCAGAAGCTAGTGCCAGATCACCTGCGCCTCCTGCGACAGAGTGCGCGATCTCGACACCCCCTGCTTGTTGAGGTAATACATAGTGGTTGTATTGTCCGTCTGTATCAGCAGCGAGTTGGTCTGGAAGGACGGAAGGAAGGCCTTCAGTGCCAGGAAGACAGCTCTGAGTTCCAGGAAATTGATGTGGTACGTCGACTCCAACGGGGACCACGTTCCTTGAATCTGCAAGTCCCCGGAATGCGCTCCCCAGCGTTGGAGAGACGCATCCGTCACGACACTCTTCGTGGGAATGTCCTTGTGGAAGGGAACCCCCCCGAGGAGGTTTTCCGCCGAACACCACCACTTCAGAGACTGAAGAGCATGTAGAGACAGCCGTATCTTGTCGTCCCAAGAACCTGTCCTCTGATCCCACTGATCCTCCAAGCACTCCTGCAGTGGTCTCATGTGTAGCCGTGCGTGAGGCGTGAGGAAGATACAGGAGGCCATCAATCCCAGCAGCGAAGACACCTTCCTCACTGTCGTCGATGGAGCAGTCCTGAGGTCCTGAGCCTTCCGAAGGAGTGATAACCGTCTCTCCTCCGAAGGAGACACGCTTGCTGACCGCGTATCGATGGAGGCTCCCAGGTACTGTATGCACTGGACCGGAGTCGGAACCGATTTGGACATGTTGACGTGCAACCCCAGCTTGTGCAAGAGAGCGCACGTCCACCGGAAGTGTTCTTGCGCTTCCGAGGAGGATGATGCCTTGATCAGCCAATCGTCCAGATACGGGTAGACAAACACCTTGTTCCTCCGCAGGTGTGCCGCCACCACCGCCATACAGTTCGAGAAGGTCCTGGGCGCAGACTTTAGCCCGAATGGCAGTACTGTGTATTGATAGTGATTGGCGCCGACTTGGAATCGCAGGAACTTCCTGTGCTTCCGTGCAATGGGCACATGGAAGTACGCATCCTGTAGATCTATGGCACAGAGCCAGTCTCCCCGTTGCAGCTGAGGGTAAATCTGGTGCAACGATAGCATGCGAAACTTCTCTCTGCGAATCCATTTGTTTGCCTGTCGCAAATCCAGAATGGGCCTGAACTCGTTATTGTCCTTCTTGCGACCGAGGAAGAACCGAGAGTACAGACCTCTTCCCCTTTGAGACATAGGTACCTCTTCTACCGCCTTTTTTCTCAACAAGATGTCTGCCTCCGCCTGGAGCTCTCGCAGCTGAAACTGAGAGCTTACCGGCGGAATCGCTGGAGGCGGGCTGATAAACCGAAGACTGTATCCATTGCAAACAATATTCAGCACCCACTTGTCCTGAGTAATTTTTCTCCACTCTGCCGGAAAAATTTGAATGCTTCCCCCCACTGGAGTGGGTAACGGTTGAGAGGGAAGTAGTCGCTCAGGGCCGAGACCCGGCCGGGCCCTTGGTAGTGGTAGCAGCCGGCTGGCCTCCTCTACCCCTCTGGCGTTTTTGGAAGGGCTTCCGGAACTGCTGCTGTCCCGAACCCTGCCCACGCCCTCTGCCCGTAGACCCGAACCGCCTCTGGAACGGACGCTTCTTCTTTTCGGCCTTCTCCAACCCGACAGCCGTCAGGGTCTCCGCCTCCGCCTTCATGCGGGCCATCTCATCATCCGCATGTTTTCCAAACAGGGTTTCCCCCAAGAAGGGCAGATTGGCTACTCTGTGCTGAGCCTCTGGCTTGAGCGACGTCAGACGCAGCCAAGAGTGACGCCTCTGATGGACACCATGACAGTAGGAGTGCGCCGCCAACAAGGAGACATCCGCTGCCGCACTGATGACCTGGTTTCGAAACCAGCATGCCCTCTCGCACCGTTTCCAGGAAGTCCTCCTTCCGGTCCCGGGGCAGCAGGTCCGCATACTGTTGGAGGGACTCCCACAGGGCCCGGTCGTAACGCCCCAACAGCGCACCCGCACTTGCCGCCTTCATGGTGGTAGACGCGGTCCCACACACCTTCCTGCCCGCCGAGTCCAGCCAGCGGCTTTCCTTGTCGGGCGGGACCGTCGATGAAGGTGCAGTCGCATGCTGCTTCCTCGCCGCCGTCACGATGACAGAGTCCGGCTTCGGGTCCATCCGTAAAAAAGCAGGGTCCGAGTCCGGGGCCCGATACTTTTTCATGAGCCGTGAGGGAGCGGATTTCGTCGCCGCGGGGGTGAGGAACAACTCCAACGCAGGTTCCACCAGTCCCGGCACTAGAGGCAGCAGAGGGCGAGACAGGTGTTTTTTGTGTAGAGTCCCGAATATCACGGACGTCGTGGGCGTCGGTACCGTCACCGAGATGCCCAACTTGGCTGCCTCCCGCAGCAGCACCTCCTGGAAGGAGACCAGATCATCCACCGGAGACACCCTAGTCCCCGGTGAGTCCGACCGCGTCGGCGAGAAGTCCCTGGCCGAGGACCGTGTGCGTGACCTGGACCTGTGCCTCCTATGGCGCCGTCCCGATGTCGACGACGACCTCCTATGGCTCCGCGACCTTCTCCTCCTGACGGAGCGGGAGCGCGACCTCCTCGGCTTCGGCCTGTCCGACGGTCTAGCCGGGCCCGGCGACCGTGGGTGACGCGGCCTCGGTGTCCCCTGCGGCGGAGTCGGATACCTGGGCAGGGAGACCGACCTCGGTGGAACTGCAGGCGGCCCCAACGGAGTGCAAGGTGGTATAGGACGCGGAGGTGGAGGTGGTGACGCCGGCCGTGGTGGCATTGGCGGTGGCGTTGGCGGTGGAGGAGTCGGCGGCCGTGGTGGAGGCGGCGGAGGTGGTGATGGCGTAGGGTTCCGAGTGGGTGTATACACCACGGAGTACCCCGATCCCGGCAACTCCGTTCCTCTCTTACTCCTGGCGTCAGGGCTCCCGCTGCGCCGTCTCGACGTCGACCGCCTCGACGTTGAGCGTCTTCTCGACGTTGGCCGCCTCCTCGACGGCGACCGCCGCCTCGACGTCGACCTCCATGACGTCGACCTCCGTGCCGTCGACCTTCTCGACGTCTACCTTCTCGACGGCGAGCGTCTTCGACGGCGAGCGTCTTCTCGACGGCGAGCGTCTTCGACGGCGAGCGTCTTCTCGACGTCGATCTCCATGACGTCGATCGCGTCGACGGCGACCGTCCCCTCTTCGCCAACGGCGAGCGGCGCTCCCCCTTCATCGGCGAGCGCCGACGCCGGGCCCGATCTTGCCGTCGATGGCGTCGTCGCAGAAGATGCCGATGTCGTAGACGGCGGCCTGTTCAGCTCCTTCGACGTCAACGCCGCTTCTCCCCAGAGCCCTGGGAAGATGGCTAACAGACCGTAGTCGACGCCCTTGACGGGGAGTGGGGACGCTCCCATGGAGAGGCCTCAGCATGGGCAGAATCAGCCCCTCCAGACCCACCTCGTGCCTTCAGCCTTCTGTCCTCCAGGACCTGGAGCCTGATCTTCTTCCTCTCTCTCAGGGTCCTGGCTGAAAAAGAGCGGCAGATCTCACACTCCTCAGGCATGTGGGACTGGGGAAGGCAGACGATGCACACCCTGTGTGTGTGTCTGACTTAGCCTTTTTTCTTCCACAATCAGGACACTTGTCGAACAAGCCAGTCATTTTGATAACACCAGAAGGAAAAAGGACTTTCTAACACTTGAAAAGCAACAAATAACCCTTGAAAAGGGAGAGCACAATGCTCCAGGGTCCTGCTAGCAGGAGCCGGAAAAAAGAACTGAAAGTAGAAGGGACCTGCTGTGCATTCTGGGATACTGGGAAAGTTCTGGAAATCTGGAAAGTTTTCTTAAAGGCACAGTATCCTGTTCTCAGCCACATAATGGCAGCCTATGGGGCTTGTCTGTCCATTCCTTCCTCTCTATCATTCCAGAGGCTTTTGCTGGTAGAGGCAGGGTTTTTTCCTGTGTGGAGAAAAGCTGGACAGGCAGTGCTGTTTGTGGATGTTGGTGGAATTCTAGTTGAAGTACTGGACAGGGTAGCCTGTGGGTATAGGCTGCATTATCTGTCTTTAAATTTAATTCTCTCTTAAAGTTGGATGCAGGTCTGCATGATTTGACACCTTAAGAGATTATTTTTTATTGCTCCGGGGCCCACGCACATGGGCGGGACTATTCACTAGATTATGACTATACACAGAGATCCCCTACTACAGAACCCTTTCCACAAAACCCAGTAAACCATATGTCAACCAAAATATATAAACTTACATCATTAACTGTTCAGAATCAGCATACGCAAAGCACAAAGAACAAAAAGCTACGATTTGTGAATAAGGAGGAGAAATTAGCAAAACAGTGAGGGAGAAGCATTCTAAGAGAGAAAAGCTTGCAAAGTTTACCCTTCTAGTTAAGACATTCACAGGATGAATGAAGAAAGTGCATAATTGAGGCTTCAAAGCAATGAGGAGTTAATATCGAGATAAGAAGTACTAAAATAGAAGAAAGCAATTTGATAGGGAAGGAAGTTGTAAACGTTTTGGGTGGAAAGAAGTAGGGTGCTAAAAGTTTCTGAACAGTCTACAGGGATAGAGTGCAAACTAAAAGGAAGGAGCTTCATTTGATCTTAGTCAAACTAGAGGGCAACAAAGTGGAAAAAAGAGGGGGATCTGATGGCGAATTACAAAGATCATTCCAAATACATATTAAAAAGATGTGTCTTTTTAGTCCTTTACATCTCAGTTTAGCAGGGAGGGCCATCCTGCTGGCAGCAGGAGGCATACAGGTAGCCCTGGCTGCTTCTTGGTTAGGTTAGTGAGGAGACCGAACCTCTGTATCAGGGAACATCTTGGCCTATAACCTGTGACCAGTCACCAGTTAGTGCCAGGCGACTAGGAAAAAGCTATTCCACAGCTGGTTCTTCTCATTAAGCCAGAACTGCAGCTCGCATCAGGAAAAAGATGGGCAGTGGAAGATTTGGAGAGTGTGTGCAGATTTCAATGCGCCAATGTTGACATGCATGGGTCTAGGGGAGGGTTGTCAATTATTGCAGAAACCTCATGCGGCTCACCATCTTATTGGGTAAGAGACGGAGGCAGGTGTTGGGTGCCATGGGGGTGATTGACACAAGTGCTGCAGGGGAGGAGGAGGGCAGCAGAGAAGCAATCATAAGATGGCCAGTGTTCATGGAGTGGGGGGGGGGGGGGGTGGAGGGAGGCGCCAGAGGCTGTGTGCAATCTATGGAGGCGTACAGGAGGCCAGGTCTAACAGGGGAGAGGTCACAGGAGATTGCGTGCCATACAGCTTTGCACTGTAGGATCCTCACGGATAATCATAAACTTCAAATATTCTGGTCTACGTGCAGGGACCCCGGAACACTTATTTTTCAACGAATCTTAGAAAAAAAATAATTGGAAATAGCCATTTCATCTAAAGTCATTCATATGTCACCTCCAAAGAGTTAAGAGGAAGGCCTTTACTGAGCTTTTCTCAACTGGAATAGCCAGTTAAGGAACAGCTCATAAGGCTACACTGCAGCACCTAGCCGAAAAATGTTAGGCTTAAAAATATGTACATCCCAGCATTTCTGTAGAGAAAAATTATGAATCAAAATGCCTCCTAGGTTTCCATTCATTCAAAAAGAGGGCACTGTATTTATTCTACTGATGTAAGTTACCAGTTCCACTGTTCTACTGTAACATACTCTAACTAGCACAATTCACTTGGGGCAAAAAAAGGAATCTAAAAACCATTGTTCACTTTTGTATAAAACAAGGGATAGTTTTCAAATTAAACACAAAGTTAAATTCTTTAATCAAATAGGAAGGTTCTTACCTGCTATTACGGCATTTGTTGATGCTACAGCTGGGATAATTCGTTTTACCACTCCTGCAAATAAATTAAAGAATAATAAAAACACAAATTGCAAAATAGAAATTCAAATGGTTGTTAAAAAAAAAAAAGAAGAGGCTGGTAACAAAAGCATAAAATTACTTGATTTTTCCATCCATCACTTGATAGACCTGTGTTACTTATCACTTGAGGCAAATCTATTGTAGACTACAAATCAGTACATAAAAATCAAAATATTCACTTGAGAATATAGACCTATATATAAATTTATCCCAAAAAACGTTAGGGAAGTAACTAAAGGATGTGCGGTAGAGCTCAATTTACTAGAAGCACTGAGAAGGACACATAAGCAGCGTGAAGGGGATTCCAAAAATCAAATATACAAATTAAACAAATCTTAAGTACTTTTTTTTTTTTTTTTTTTTTAGAGATTATGGATTAATACAACACCTTATGTATTTGCCCTGCTAGCTTATGCCATAGCAGATTTTCAGGCTGTTTTCATCATTTAAACATGCAAAATGATACTGCACCTGATAAAGTACCAGAATTTTTTTAATGAGAAATATATTTTCAGGGGGCATCTTTAAGATGCCCTCTGGGTGTATGTATTAAAAATCCAACACTGGAATCAGTGTGGGTTTAATTTGAGATGCTTGATTCCAAAGATTCTAATCTTCAGTGAAGCCATCATGTAGCTGGGGAACTCGTTTTCACGAGTGTCCAGCATACATCTTAAAATGGCTTCCCTAATCATTTGCACTGGTAGTAATGGAACTGACAAGCACGGGTGGCATATCTGCTCATGAAGGTATTGTAAGAAAGAGGCTCTATATATACACTACACCAAAATGAGGTATAGTGTGTATAGAGTCCAAGTGTCCCCAGAGGTAGCCAGAGGTTAAAGTTAGATAGAACCTTACTCTCTAATTGTGGTAGCTTGGTCGAGCAGTAAGGCAGTATCAGAGGACAGTGTTAAGCATTGAATGTACACACTCAGTCAGCAAATTAATTCACACACTCAATAACTGAACTCTAGGCCAATTGTTTTTGTATAAAAGTATACTGTTTATTTTTAGAACCAAGCATGCCTGGTACAGGTAAGCATTGAATACTTTTCAGTAATAAGTTACTGGATATAGAATAGTTGAAAAATGCAATAGGAATTGTACTTTGATTTACAGGGGAGCAGTAGTAGCCAACACTTAGCAAATACAGTACATTGAAATGAATAGGCTTTTTCAGTAAATTGCAGATAAGTTAATTTTTACGTTACTTTTCTAACTTAGTGCTGGATACCTAGATTCAGCACTGGGACATCTCCTGGAAACAGGTAAGTAATTACATTTTGGTTATTCGCATGATTTTTAACCCCTTCGCCACGGCGCAAATTCCGCCGCGGCGCTGGGGAGGTGCGAGGTGAGCGCGGCGCCGCAATGCTGGTGACGGAACCACTCCGTCATGAGTCACGGACGAGCTGTGCTCATGACGGAGTGGTTCCGTCACAACTCCGCCCACTCGTTAATTCGCCCGCACAGGCGGGGAATCAGCAATGAGTGGTTCCGTCATGAGCACGCAAGGGGTTAAAGAATATTTTCAGATTTCACAACTCCACACTAAAACTTTTTGGAGCAGGACATTGAAATGAATGGGCTGTTACAGTAAATTGCAGGCAAGTTACTTTTCACGTTACTTTTCCAAATCAGTGCTGGATACCTAGATGCAGCACTGGGACATTTCCTGCAAACAGGTGAGAAAACACGTTTTGGTTATTTGTGCGATTTTTAAGGAATATTTTTAGGTTTCAAAACTCCACACTTCGAAACTTTTTGGAGAAAAAGTGTCAATGTTATCCTATGGGAGGAAGACGGGTAAACGGATCATAGGTAAGTAAACGGCTGTGGGAGTTAAGGTTCTGGGGTTAGACTCGGTGGTCTCCCAGGGTCAGTGATGCACTGTTATTGCACCCTCAGCTGCACTAGGGCGGCCAGGTGAAGAGTGTTGAGGCCCAATGTTATCCAATGGGGGATAGGGGAACTCCGGTTGGTAGCTGCTGGCAAGCAGGCAGGCCACTGGGTTGTGGGAGTCAAAGCTCCTAGGGTTTAGCTACGGGCAAGTTGAGGACCAAAGTAGCACCAAAGGTGCACCCTCAGCGGCACTAGGATGGCCGGGTGCCCTGTTTTCAAATGGAGAACCTCTGGCACAAAGAAACACTGCAGGCTCGGGGACGAGGATCTTCTGGGCGCGACCACCACTTCGAGGGGTAAGGTAGGATGTTTAGGGTTGGTTAGGCACCGTTGGTTTGGGCACACAAGGCCGTGGGGCATCTGGTGCAGGGGTGCCTTGGGACGTTGGATTTACAGGCCTGTAGGGCTGGGGCCAAGTCAGTGGGCGTCGGCCTCTGGTTAGCTCTGCACGTTTTTTTGTCCTTTTCTTCTTGTAGGTAGGCTGGATCTGAGGAAGGAAGGTTCAGGGTGCCCCTAAATACTAAATTTAGGGGCGTTACAGGTAGGTAAAGGGCAGGGACCAATGGGTCCATCCCCTATTCTGCCACTCTCCAGTGGGAGGGGGGCTGGAGCCTGTCCCTGGTTGGCTGGGTTCCCCCATCCTGAAGATGGCGGGGACTCGAGAATGTGCTTCACCTCGCCTGAGGGGTGGAGTTGGCAGGTGGGCACACACCTCTTCCTCACTTGTTTTTCCCGCCGGTTCTCCCACCCAAAGTGGGGGGTAGAACCAGTGGTGACCAGTTGCTGAAAGCAGAAAATGGTCTGGAGAGGCTCACAAAGGCAGCATGCCTTTGAAGCTTCTTTGTGAACCCTGCCCATCCTGTGGGAGGAGGCTTTGCACCTCGTCCCAGGATGTGCATTGTTTCAGGCCCCCCAAGAGCAGCAGCTCTCGACCCACTGGTCCAGAAACATGTCTGGTGGTGGCAGCCTAGGCAGCCACTCAGTCAGGTCACTAGAAGTTGGTCGAGTTTCAGGAGGCATCTCTAAGATGCCCTCTGTTGTGCATTTTACATTAAATCCCACACTGGCATCAGTGTAGGTTTAATGTGCTGAGAAGTTTGATACCAAACTTCTCAGTCTTCAGTGTAGCCATTATGGTGTTGTGGAGTTCGTAACAACAATTTCCCAGCACCATATACACTTAATGGCAGCAGAATGGACTTGGGCACTGTAGGGGTACAGGGCTCATGCACCTGTACCCTCACCACTGGCATAGGGCACCCAGCTAGAGGGGTGACTGATGTATGCCAGGCAGTGGTTTGTGGGCATGGCACACAGGGTTGTGTGCCATGTCGACTCTTCAGTTTGTTCTGCACCAAGGCACTCTGTCTGCAAAGGCAGTGTGTGAGTGTCACGGGTTGGATACGTCACCGGGGGGGGGGGGGTGGTGGGGGGGGGGGGGAAGGGGGTAAGAAGCAGACTAAAGACTGGTGGGATGCGACACCTGCCGATTTCCCTCTTATCTCCCTGAAGCAGGTCGAGTGGGATTGTCCCTTGAATCCCACACCAGAGGAAACAGAGGAAAATATGTACGGTACCTTTAACTGGGCCTTTGAGTCCGAGGATACCGCCCACAACGTCACAACAACCGGACCAACAAGAGTGCCGGGAACCAGAAAGGAGGTGTGTGTCAGCACCGGAGGGAGAGAGTACAAGGAGCTGGAGGAGGACGTGCGTGGAGAGGAGAGAAGACTACCGAGTGGAAGGTGCGGAGACGAGATGCCTAAAGACCAACGAAAGCCAGGAGGCCAACGACCCCACAGTTCGCCCAGCCACGCTCCAGGAGTTTGGCTCTCTCAGGTACAAGAGGTTTGCGGGTTGGGTTGGTCGGAGGGAGAGACCCGACGAATAGGGCAGCGACCTCGCTACAGGTTTCAAAAGGGTTACCCCATCCTATGCACTTCACTGTCCCGATTAGATGCGGTAACCACTGGTGATCCCTCACTCCCCTCCCTCATGTTTACTAGTTCCCCACATTTACACCGTCTTTTGAATCTTTTTCTTTGACGGACGATACTCCAGAACCCTTGTGCCTGCAAGTCCCTACGGAGGTGGATGCGAAAGGGGTGGAGAGAAGCCGTAGCTCCGGAGTACCGGGATAAGACTCCATTATCCCCCAACTCTCAGCAAAAGACTGGCTACTCAACGGAGACGTACCTTTCATAAAATAAAACCTTACCTAAGCCGACCTGGTCTCCTGCCTCCTCATTTCGACCCGCTACAGTGAGGGTGGGTACAGGGCCTCTGAGGGTGGCACAATAAGTGCTACAGCCCTTAGAGGCCTTCTCTGGTCACAGTGCCCTGGGTACCTGTGGTACCATTTACCAGGGGCTGACATGTGGCCAGAGATGCCAACTGGGTTTAGGCTTCAATGCAGTTTTAGGGAAGGAACATAGGCCCTAGGTACCTGATTAGCAGGAGCCCAGGGCACACTCAGTCAATAATATCAGCAATTCAGCAAGAAGTGGGGGCATACCATGCAAGAAAGAGGGCACTTTCTCACAGGTATGCCCTCACATGTAATATTAAGCACCCTGCCTTAGGGCTGTAACGGCCTGCTGTAGGCGTGACTTACAAATACCACATGCAGTGCTCGGGGACATGGCACACCAGGATGTGTGCTATGTTGTGTTTTCACTTTTGTCTGCACCAAAACACGCGGCCTGCAATGGCAGCCATGAATGTGTTTGGTGAGGTGTCCCTTAGGGTAGCACAATCTGTACTGCAGTCCTTAGGGGCTCTCTTTAGTACCTCAGGCCCTAGGTACCAGTGCTACCAATTACTAGGGACTTACAGTGCCTGCAAAAGTTTTTGTCAATTGGGGGAACAGTAGTACAGTTTTGGGGAAGAGATCTGGCACTGGGGACCTGGTTAGCAGGAACCCAGTGCACTTACAGTCAAAATCACATCAAATACCAGGCATGTCGAAAAGGGGCACTTTCCTACATGCAGGCACTAGGGTGATGATTTGAACAGTGAAGCCAGGTGCAGTGGCGCAGGGGCCAAAAGGTCTAAGAAACCCACTGAACACCAATTATTGCTATATTTTACTACTAAATAGGCAGTCACAAGCAATGTTCCCTCTAATTTTTTTCCTCTGTATGCAGGAGTGTAAGGTCTCTGTGCGCCGCAGCAAAGGCTGTGTGCGCCAAGAACTTGACCGTGCGTGTGGGTGCAGCAACAGGGGTTCTTAAACTGAGGTTTCGGCTTGATGTGCAGATAACTGGTCTAGCTACTGGAATGCAGGAGGCCTGCTTTATGGGGCAGGCAGGGCAGACTGGGAACCCAAAGCAGCGCAGGCAATTTTGTCAGACCGGCTGGGGGGCAAGGGGTGGGCAAGTGTCAAGCACTCCTGCTTAACAAAACTGGTCCCCAGCCCTGCTGCTTTTGTTACTGGGGGCTGATATTGCACCATCGCTGCAAAACCGACCCCCACTGCTGTAAAACCAGTACCCACCCTTCCAGTCTCCCAGGCAAACGCACGTTGCTCGCTATGGCCTGGCCAGCCCTGGGAGCAGGCCTTCTTGTTTGTGACTGGCGTACACTGGTTGTGTCATGTTGGCAATTGCACGTCAAAGCAATTCTGTACCAGTATCAAGCAAAATTTGTTTTGTTTAAATTGGAAATCTAATTTGGCTCATTTTTTAAAAATAAAGCAAGGCAAAAAGACATTCTGCCTGTCCCTAGATACATTCGAATGTAAAGCTGAACACAAACCATAAATCTGAGAGATGCAGAAAAATAAAGAAAGACATCTGAATACCCTTTTTAGAATCTTGGAAAAATAGCTATTTAAACAGAATTGTCAAGAAGTAAACCGGGATTAAAGTAGAAAATGCAGCTTTGCTCACAAAGCCTTAAAAGAAGTGTGTGATCCAATATTTACTTTTACTGCAGGCTTTGCTTCAAATCAACCCTGTTGCAGTGTTTGATTCACCGGTCCTCTGCAGCACAACTTGAAGAACAACCTTTTGTGGCAATATATTCAAGTTACCTGTTCCTGCAGGGGATGGGACTTGCCCCAGAAAGAGCAGGTCACACAACACCCCATCCTGCAAGCCATAATAAAAGTGGGGTCAAATTTAGCTCTGTGCGCTTGACATGTCGGTTTTTCTAGGGATTTGATTTCAAGGGCTATTTAGTCCAAAGCTAACAAGAACCGTCAGGAAGCGGTGATCCATTACCGGAACCAAATTCACCCCTCCTGTCCTTGTAACCACTATGCCCAATATACAGTACCATGGAAGTAGCTTGTACGTATGGTGTGTGAAAAATGTACAGACACGGAGGAGCATGTCAGAGGTGCTGTCCTTCTGTTGCAATGTAGTGCACAGGGCGTGTGCTTTCAGAATCACTAATATATATTAGTGATTCTTAAAGCAGAGGTCGTCCTTCTTGACTTGCTGCATGCCTTTTATGAATAGAGCGCTGTTAAAGACAGATTGTGTGCTTTTTTGAAGCTGCGCTCTATTAACAAAATGCATGCAGCAAGTCAAGAAGCGTGGCGTCTGCTTTCAAAATCACTAATATATATTTGTGATTCTGAAAGCACACGCCCTGCTTCTGGACTTGCTGCATGCCTTTTGTTAATAGAGCGGGGCTGTGGGCAGATTGTGAGCATTTAATAAAGTATTCATGTTAATTGCAGCATTCACATGGCGCTGCAATTAACATGAATACCTTCAAACATGTACACAATCTTCCCCCAGGGACGCTCTTTTACCAAAGGCATGCAGCAAGCTTCGTAGCCACTTGCTGCTAAAGATTGGGCTGTGACCTATGACCACCACAGGCTGCCGTGTAAGAGGGAACTTAAGCTCTCCTCTTCACAGCAGTCTATTCCGCAGCCACCCTCAACAGGTAAATGACCGTTTTTCGAGCCACTCGCTTTTTAAAAGCAGCGCCGCGAACGGTCTCTCACAGTGTGCGCGCTTCAAAATAGACACTGCACGCTTGGAAAAGTATTTGCGTGCGCGCACCCTACTGGGAACAGTGGTCACAAGTACAGTTACCTTGCAGGCACTAGGATCATGATTTAAATGGTGGAGCGGCACAGGGGCCAAAAGCTCTAGGAAACCCATTGGACACGGATTATTGCTATATTTTACAACTAAGCAAGCAGTCAGGAGTGCTTTTTGGTTCTTTTGTAACCATTGCACTTAAAGTAACACTTAGCCAAAAGCATCACCGTAATAAAAGCTGTAACCTAGAGGACTTTTCTGTCCACCTACAACTTCGGTTACATTCAGCACATTTTCACAGTTTTTGTATGGTCCTAAAATGCTTTTGAATGTGGAAACACTAACGCCTTGGCAAGTGCATTCTCGGTTCTTTATCATTAGCACTTCAGTCATGGTAAACACAATATAAATACTTACCATATGACATTCCATACCAAGATTTGGCAAAGCAAATAGGTCTCGCCAATGCGATACCATTTGGTTTTGTATATGTTTTTTAGCCATATTATACAGCAATGCTAGCTTCAGTGCAGCATAACAATTTTTTTCAAAAAGCGCCATAACGCGGACAAAGCTGGCAGTGTCATACAATTTTTTTTACATTACTTTCAGCCATTTGCAACATAGCTAAAAAAAAAAAACATTAGCAAAGCCAATAAATCTCACATAGGCAAGTTCTATTGGCTTTGCCAATGCTTGTTGCTTACTGGTCAACTTTCAAGTGATTTACGACAGACAACTGTGTTTAATTTCTGAGTTTATGAATGGAGTGCGCTACAATAGTACTACAACACTCATATAGGTCTTACCCTGTGTAAGTCTGTATGTGACTCCTCGAATATTAAACTGAGAAGCACGTTCCAAGGACTTCTGGAAAATCCACTGTATGTGTTCAGGATCATCGCCATCCAGGGGAACAGCCTCTAAAATTAAACACAATCTGATCACACCTTTAGAACCGCAACTTATTTTTTTATATTTAAAGAATTTTACGACTGAAGATTTTCTAAATAAGAAAATGCATCTTACATGAGCTAGGACATTTAAATACATTATATAGAAGCCAGTGATTCCAGTATAAAAACCTGCACTTAATATCCTCACTATATTGGAGCTGTGACATTACAATGATTATTACGAATTAGCATCCACTAAACAACACCTATGGAAATAGAAAAACAGTTGTCACTTAGACTGAATAAGTGACGACCAGTCTTTCAGAGCCATTTCTTGAAGTCCTCAGCAACGAAGATGTCTTATGTGTTTTTACTGAGTGATTTGCTGGAGTCCGTGGATGAAGGCAGTAAGGCAAATGCTACTTACCAGAATGCATCAGTTCTTGGCATGTAGAGCTGCAGATCTACACAATGTGCATAGATCGCCATCCGGTGTTGGGCCCAGATGTTTGCAGTTGTTTTTCCTCTTGGAAAGTCTTTGGAAGTCACGAGGTATGTGACTCCTCCTTTGGATCGTATTGCGCATGGGCTTCGGCTCCATCCTCAGATTGTTTTTCGCCAGCAGGGAAATGATGGAGCGTAGTAATAAACAGTGAAGATGCCCATGTGTGTTGTATCTAAATAAGATAAACCGGAACAGATAAAGGTAGCCGGGGAGGCGGGTGGGCGTGTGTAGATCTGTAGCTCTACATGCCAAGAACAGATGCATACTGGTAAGTAGCATTTGCCGTTCGAGGCATACGAGCTGCAGATTACACACTGTGCATAGATTATATAGCAGTACCCATCCTTAGCGGCGACCACCAGTACCTGTTGCAGTGGTTTGAAACAATGTTTTGAGTACAGCCTGGCCCACACTAGCTTGTAGCTTGGTTTGCACTTCTACACATTAGTGTTTAGTGCAAGTGGGAGGTGTTGACCATGTAGCTGCTTTGCAGATATCATCTAAGGGGATGTTCCCTAAGAATGCCATGGAAGCCCCTATCTTACTTGTAGAGTGGGCTTTAGGGGGAACAGATAGCATTCGTTTTGCTTTGTGGTAGCAAATCTGAATGCATTTGACAATCCACCTAGCTATCCCAGATTTGGAGATGGGGTTGCCTTTATGTGGTGGTGAGAAAGAAACGAACAGTTGTTTGGTCTTACGAAAGGGTTGTGTTCTCTCGATGTAGTAGAGTAAGGCTTGTTTGACATCTAATGTATGGAGAGCTCTTTCTGCAACGGTCTGTGGTTGCGAGAAGAATACGGATAGTTCCACAGATTGGTTTAGGTGAAAGGGAGAAATGACTTTAGGGAGGAATTTTGGATTAGTATGGAGAACAACCTTGTTATGGTGCATTTGCAGAGAAGGTTATAGAATGGTGAGTGCTTGTATCTCACTGACCCTTCTGAGGGAAGTGATGGCTACAAGAAAAGCAGTTTTCCATGTTAGGAATTGAAGTTCACATTTGTGTAGAGGTTCAAAGGGAGGCCCCATTAGTCTGGTGAGAACGTTGTTTAGGTTCCACACAGGTGAGGGTGGCACCTCTGGGGGGGAATTATTATTTTAAGGCCTTCGCTAAAGAGTGATAGATGTTGCCTGTTTTGTAGATAAGCTGCTATGGCTGCAAGGTGCAGTCTAATAGACATGTAGGCTAGATTGCATCTTTGTAGGTGTAGTAAATAGCCTATGATGTGTTGAAAGGACACATCTAGGGGATTGAAGTTATTGTTGTGACAATAGATCACAAAACGTTTTCACTTGGCTGCGTAGCAAGCTCTAGTGGTAGGTCGCCTAGCTGCTCTAATGACGTTCATACAGTCAGGTGGAAGATTTAGATAACCGAATTCTAGGATTTCAGGAGCCAGATCTCAATGTTGAGCTGAGCTGGGTCCGGGTGCCTGATCTCTCCATGGTTCTGGGTTAAGAGGAGTGGAGAGAGGTGTAACTTTGGTGCGGTACTACAGATAGTTCCAGCAGTGTGGTGTACCACGGTTGTCTGGCCCAAGTTGGAGCTACTAGGATGAGTGAGGGAATGTTGTTGTAGTTTGTGCACCACTAATGGAATGAGTCGGAGAGGCGGAAAAGAGTACGCAAATCTGCATGACCAGTTCATCCATATCGCATTGCCTTTGGACGATGGGTGTGGATACCTGGCGGCGAAGCTTGGGCATTTGGCGTTTTCATGGGTGGCGAAGAGGTCTATCTGTGGATGCCCCCACATTTGAAAGTACGGGTGAAAACTTGTGGATGGAGTTCCCACTCGTGGATCTGTTGTGTTTGTCTGCTCAGCAGATCTGCCAATTTGTTTTGGACTCCTGGGACATGTTGGGCTAGGAGAATCTTTTTTTGGGGTATGGCCCATCTCCATATGCTCTGTGCTAGCTGAGAGAGCTGCCGGCTTATTTTTGTATATAGTACATGGCGGTCATGTTGTCGGTGCGGACTAAGACGGCCTTGCCTGAGATATGCGTTTGAAAAGCCTTTAGGGCTAAGAATATGGCTAGTAAATCCAAATGGTTGATGTGGAGTAACTTTTGTTGAGGCGTCCACCTGCCCTGCATGGTGTGATGTAGTAGGTGAGCTACCCAGCCGGAGAGTGATGCGTCCGCTGTCAATACTATCTGAGGAACCGGTTCCAGGAATGGTCGCCCTTTGGAAAGGTTTGTGGTGGTCCACCACTGCAGACAGCGATGAGCACGACCGTCTACCAACACTAGATCTGTCAATTGACCCTGGGTCTGGTTCCATTGGCGCACTAAGCACTCTTGGAGAGGATGCATCTGGAGTCTTGCGTGAGATACTATGAATATGCAAGAGGCCATCATTCTATAAGTTGCATGAACACTCGAGCTGGAAGAGTGTTCCGGTAGAAATTTGGCGCGGAGAGCCTGAATGCTTGCTATCCTGGCAGGACTGGGATAGTCTAGCGCTTTTGGAGGTGTCTATGGCGACACCGAGGTATTGTTTTACGTGGGATGGTTGCAGATGGGACTTCCTGTGATTTACTGTGAAGCCCAGTTCGTGAAGTAGTTGGATAGTGGCGTGAGTGTGTTGTACACACTGGCTGTATGAGTTGGCTTATATGAGTCAATCGTCTAGGTATGGGAAGACATGGATGTGTTGTCTTCGCAGGTGTGCTGCCACTACCGCTAGGCACTTGGTAAACACCCGTGGTGCTGTGGTGACTCCGAAGGGGAGCACTTTGAATTGATAGTGTTGACCGTCCACTACAAATCTGAGAAACTCCCTGTGAGCGTTGTGAACAGGAATGTGGAAATAGGTGTCCTGGAGGTCTAAGGTGGCAAGGAAGTCGTTTTGGGAGAGCAAGGGAAGTACCTGCTGGAGTGTGACCATGTTGAAAATGGTCTGAGTGTATATAGTGATTTAGGGGTCTGAGGTCTAGGATGGGCCTCAGAGTGTTGTCCCTTTTTGGTATGAGTAAACTCCCATATTTTGTTGATGGGTAGGAACTAGTTCTGTCGCACTCTTTTGTAGGAGGGAGATTACCTCCTGCTTTAGTAGTGACAAACGTTCCTGTGACATTGGGCGTTGTTTGGGTGGAATGTTTGCGGGGGTAGATGTTAGTTCGAGGCAGTAGCCTGAGCGAATTATTTGTGTTACCCATTTGTCTGAGGTGATAGTAGTCCAGACAGGAAGGAAATTGTGGAGTCTGCTCCTGACCGGAGTGGGATGGTCTGGGGGGAGTGGAGGGAAGTCATTGGGTAGGGGTGGAGGCAGAGCGGGAGGTGTTAGTCTTGCCTCTGCCTTCATTATTGTTGCCCCTGTAGCCGCCTCTTTGGTAACCCCTTGTGAAAGTGGATTGGGTAGAGGCTTTATAGGAAGTAGAAGCGGTGTCGGAGGAGTAGCCTCTGGAGGTGCTTCGAAAGGAAGAGCGGCGAAAGGAGTGCCTGGGAGGGTGCGACTGTAAGGCTCCCATAGACTTCGCCGTATCTGTGCCTTTTTTCATTTCTTCCAGGGCATCATCAACTTTTGGGCCGGACAGATGTTCCTGGTCAAAGGGGTGGTTCAGGATGGAAGCCTGCACCTCTGGTTTGAAACCTGAAATTCGTAGCCAGGCATGCCGACGGAGGAGGAGGCGGATGTTAATTGCCCTAGAGGCAGGGTCAGCTGCATCTAGGGCACAGCGAATGGAGGTGTTGGTGATGGTTTTACCCTCCAGGATTAGCTCATTGGCTCTATTTCTGTATTTGTCAGGGAGGTGTTGCATTATGGCTTCCAGTTCATCATAATGTGCCCTGTCATATCTCGCCAAAAGCGCTTGTATGTTTGCGATGCGCCATATGTTGGCAGCCTGGGATGCGTCCAAGAGTTTAGACTCCTTATCAGGTGGTGGTGCCGCGCCTGATGCCTGGGAGTTTGCACGCTTTCTTGCAGTGGACACTACTAGGGAGTCTAGTGGTGCTGGCCCTGTGATGTAGGTGGGGTCTGTAGGGGCGGCCTTATACATCTTGTCTATGAGAGGGTTGATGACCCTGGCCGGGTCTTTAAAGACCTCCGGCGCGTGCTTGATAACGCCTTTAAGCATGGGCAGGATGTAAGTGGCCCTGTGTGTTGTGTCGAAGGTATCTAGGAGGAAGTCCTCCTCCATGGGGTCCGTATGGAGATCCACTCCGTGGTAGTGTGCAGCCCTATGGAGTAGTTGGTTAAACCCCATTGTGTCTTCCGGGGGGGATGGTCTTGAAGGGTAGAGATCGTCCTGCGGGACGTTAGGGATGTCTGGAATGTTATAGTCGTCCCATGGGTCTGGGGAGCCTGTAGGAGTGGGGTCCCCTGTGGGTTGGTCATGGGGATCGTCCCCTGTGTCATCCTAGACATCGTCATCATCCGGAGAGGTTGAGGGGGGAATGATGAGGTGGGGGAGGAGAAGGAGGAGGTTGAGGAGGGGGTGAAGGTATTCTCAAAGGGGAGGTAGCAAAGTCTTTCCTCTTTGGAGGTGGAGCTGGGGCAGGCTTGTCCAGCGGTCTCTTTTTGATGCAGAGCATCAAATGTCCAGTCTTAGGGTCCTTGACAAGTGTTTTTGTAGTGGATCAGGCCGAAATAGTTCTTCATTGAGTGGCCGATCAGTCAGCGCCGAAAGCGTCGGGCCGTAGGTTTTTTTAATCTTGGGAGTCGGCATCAGTTCGTTGTTTTGAACAGTGCGGCTTCGAGATGGCTGGTTGTTTACTCGGCTCCGAGATGACTTTCGACTTCGAGGTGTGGGTGTCGATGGCTTTGTGCTTTTTGCTCAGCTCCGGGGACGGTGTCGGTACCGAGGAACTGGTGCTTGTTTTCGGCACAGAGTGCTTCTGTGTGGAGCTCGGTGCGGAGGAGGAGGCCATTTTCTTTTTCGGCGCCGGTGCGGAGGAGTGTTCTCAGCACCGACGGTAGGCTGGCTCGAGCCCGAGCCGCCAGAAGCTTCTTAACCAGGCCCGAAGACGAGGTGTGGGAAGCAATGTCTTTGGTCGTGCCTAGGCCAGAGGGCGAAGGCGTGACCGAAGCCTTTTTCGATGCCGTCGAGGGTGTGGGTGGATGTTGGTACTCATGCCCCTCTGTGCCGGAGTGATGTCCTCGACATCTGAGTCGTCGGCCTCGGAGGCGCTGACAAGGCCCTCTTCAGTGTGCTGTCCTTCTGGAGCATCAACGCCTTCTCCAAAGATGTTGTCTGGGATCACTGTCAACGAGTGTCCCATGGTTCTCCTCGCCCATCGGTCTCGAATGGTCTTCTTGGACCGGAAGGATTTGCACGCCGGAGAGTCTCGTGTTCAGGGGAGAGGCAGAGGCTGCACACCTCATGGAGATCGGTGTGGGGAAATTTGGACCCACATCGAGGACACTTTTTGAATGGAGTCCTTTCCATCAGCCAGGACCGGAGCTTGGGTAGGCCCGAGGGCCTTCGTCGACGACCGGAATCGAAGACTTCGAACGATGAGTCGCGTCGAGTGTGGAGATCGCGATTGAAAACAATACTGCGAAAGGGGGGGAGGATTGCGCGCCGATCAGAAGAACTGGAAACTGTTCGGAACCGGAGCGCGAAGATCACATCCGAGCCCGATGTCGGAAAAAAACAATCTGAGGATGGAGCCGAAGCCCATGCGCAATACGATCCAAAGGAGGAGTCACATACCTCGTGACTTCCAAAGACTTTCCAAGAGGAAAAACAACTGCAAACATCCAGTGTGTAATCTGCAGCTCATATGCCTCGAACATATAATTATTAATCTAGCTACATCTAATTACACATTGCAAAACCCATAGATCGATATTTTTTAAATAATTTATAGTACATTTCAGAAGGATACAACCAGCACCAGACCAGTAATGTTCCCATTATTTTGACAAAGAGACAGACAAAAAAGCGGAGATTAAAAAGTACAAACTGCATGATAAATTTGAAACATATTACAAGTTGATACAGATTTTGTATATACGCAGATGTGCATAGTGTAATATCCCATTACAACTGCTGAAACTGGCGAGGGGTCAACACTCATGAGAGATAAAGCCTTAGGTACGCCTTCCTCAAAAATGATAAATAAAATATTACACTCTTCGAATGTGCATACATGGTCTTTGTTGTCACAATTTGCGATGGTTACGTTAATCAAAAGAACAAAAAAGTATTGAAAGTTTCCACCAGTCACCAACAATCTGATTCAATAGGAAAACTAAAAACCCACCCAGAAACCTACATCTGATAGCCATAAGACACGTCATCAAAGCATTTCTGTAGCTATGGGTTTGTAGCGGAAAACTGGTGCAAAGAGGGATACCCTGAAAAAGAGCTGTAATTCCTTTATCTGTGGGCAAATTATACAATGAATTTATGCTTAAAACAAGGTATTTAGCCAGGGCCTTCATGGCTGACAGCACTGTGAGGAATGTAAACTCATATCAAGGCACCACATACTGGGGGAGGGAGGTAAGTAAGTCTGAAAATCCATTCCAGAAAACTTTCCAGGGCACTTCCATGAAGAAAATCAAAAGTAAAAAGGCAGAGAGATTTACACAATGGGGTGGTACAACCATTTCACTTGTTCTTAAGAGTGTGTCTGGGTGAGCTGCATGTAAAGCTGGTAGCAGTGCCCAATATTGTAACTTCAGAGAAGAACACGTATTTGTTGGAATGCTCCATTGGTTCCTACACACTGCACCATCAACAAAATAACCTGCCCTTCTGCCACATGTGTGATGTGATTTGTGAGTATGAAGAGAGGTCTAGGACTGAGTACATGCAATCATCCATACAATCATTCAACCAACAGCATCTTCTTTCACCCATCCTAGAACATTTGTCACCTTCCAGGAATAATTTCTCCTTTTCCCCGACACCACAGTGTCAGCCCCACCAGTTGCTACTAATCTGGCTGTTGATCAGCCTTTAAGAAAGATCAGAACAAGTACTTGAAATGTTTGCTCTACCATACACAATACACTTAAATCGCGAATCCAACAAGTTAAGCTTTTATTTGGTAATGATTGCTGGCCAGATGCATAGCTAGCTTTGTTAATGGAAGTGATCTAACAGCAGGATATGTCTCCTTGTAAATAGGAAACAAAACAAATCGTTACACATTACCTAATTTAATTGGGTCATCACAAATGTAATTTTTGTTATAAGTACTGCTTTAAAACAGTAAATGCCATGTAGTGGTGGATGATGACACCGTAAAATGTAATTGCCCCATTGAGTCCCTTGCCTTAGGTGGAGTTGTTTACTATGTATTGTATAAATATTAATTTGAGGTGAAGGTTTCATAAACAAGTGCTGAGTGTTTAGTTAGCAAGGACATTAATCGAACTGTTATTTATAAAGTTGATAAGAAGAATACATACAATTGTTATGTATTTGTGTTCTTTAATAAAGTTTCATATTCAGTTTCTCACCTCCAAAGGGTTGTTCTTTTGGCCACTGTAATATTCTGACATACTCAATACAATGTTCAGGCAGCCTTGGCATAGATGCTATGGTACACATAGGAAAATTAATCTGTAATAGAAAAATGTTTAGTAAATGAAATACACAAGTTAAAATGGAAGGCTGGTGAATATCAGTGTGTCAACTTACCTGAGGTGGATAGAGTTCAAGCGTGCACTCTACACAAGCTGTCATGCCAGGTAGAATAACTCTGGCATTTCCTTTAAATCCTTCAGTTCCTCCGTCAATCAAAGGGACTATGCTACTAGGATCCAGAACGCCATCTTCATAGTTTAAAAGTGACATCTGTTAAAAAAAGAAATCTTTTTCTTTAATGGCACGTGACCATTTTGCACTACTAATTTTCTTTTAAACTTAATATACAGCTTTATTGAGTTTGGGGTAAGAGTGCATTTGTCCCAAAACATCAGCACATACTTAACAATATTTGTATATCTGGACGGTTGGGTTTGCGGGACTTTCACTAGAGTCCCACAAGCACAACTTAAAAAAATAAAGCGTTACGATTGGCCTAAGGGGTTTTTTGCCCTTGAGCCGCCTCGCTTCTGTAGGAGTGAGCTCTCCGATTGGCTGGGTGCAATTTTTGTAGTTTTTATACATCACAAACTTGACCCAAAGTTTTGGGAGCGCTTTATATGAGCCCCAGTTACATTACACAAGGACACACTCATTTTTTGTACGCATGGGGAGATTGGATAATTTGGCTAGAATCACAGGATGTTGAGCAAATGCCAAGACTCGACCCTGGTTCTCAAGCTCCAAAGTCAGCAGCTCTGGCCATTACGCCACATTGTTTTTATATTATTTGGGTGACGATCGAAGCAAATGTTGCGGCGGCCATTACAGGACTTTGTGACTTACTCCTCTGTCCTGAAAAGATATATATATATTTTTTTAAATACAGGGAGGCAGGGTAGGGATACTCAGTGCCCCCAGTCTTTGTGGTTGGGGGGGGGGGGGGGTACTCCTGCAGATCATGGGGGACAAAATATGGCAAAATGGCAGCGGCATTTGTTCTTTAGTATAATGACTCCAGGGGTTGGGGTTGATTTAAGTACATATTGGGTGGGGAGATGTGAATGGGGCGCCACTTCCGGAGCCATTGTTTGGCCCTGGGTCCCCCATCCTACAGGGCCCGGTGAATTTCTTATCAGCTGGCCCTTTCCTTTTACTCTGAGCTGTGTTGGGCTTATAGCCATGTCATTTGGACTCTTGTCTCAAGAATCATCTTTGGTCTCCAGAATGTCAGAAGGGGTGACACCTTGCTTGGAGAGATATCTGAAGTTATTGTTGTGGATGGCAATCCTTTTTCCATAGTAAAACCAACAAAAAAACTCCTCCTTCTGATGTACTATTGTTGATGGAAATGCAATCTGAAGTCATTGGATTGGTCATCGATGGTGCTGTTGTAGTAATCATCGTCAGGGTCGCCGGCGATTAAGAGGCTATCTAAAGTGGACACAGGGAAGCTGTCAACTGCAGAGTCGCAGACTGTCCAGCAGCTGCAACTTTACTTGACACCCCACCAAAGACCATGATTTCACAGCCTGTCTGTATTCTCAAACATTTTTAAGGCCTCACACGAGAGCTCCCCAGATGTAGAGGCCAGGTCTTCAGCTCACATCTCCACATTAGGCACCTTCCCTTGATCAAGGCTTTATTTTGGAGCCTCCGTCAATAATTTCTTTCGGAGCAACCTTAAAAGAGGACCTTATGTATCATTCAAGGTTTTTGCGGAAAAAATAACAAATCTTGTAGTATTTGTCCTTATAATGATGGTATAGGCAGTAAATTCACTCCTTGTGGGGAAATATATACTGCCTCTAAGAGGGCTTTCTTTGACGATCACTCCATGCTGAAGCAACAAGTCTAAGTGAAATCAAATTATATAGACCATCATCTTCTAAGAAAAAGCGCTACTAAAGATTAAGCTCACTTGTACAAGAAGGCAATGCAAGCTCTAATGGGACTACCTTCCACGACATGCAGAAGAAAATCGGAGGTACAGTGACTTCTGAGGGGTCTGGTGATCAGAGTGCAGAATATGACTAGTTGGCGTTTTGGTCTTTCGCTTTAAAGTGGTTTGGCTACTAAAGTGACATTGCTTATTGGCCTCGCAGAACTTCAAAAACAGATACTTATTTTAAAAGTTACTGTGTGACTTCAAGCTTAACCACAAGGGATGATTCAAGTGTGTGAATCTTTGAAAAATCAAATACTGGAGACATGATGCCTCAAGCGGTTTCCCCATGCCTCAATGATGTCAAACTCCTTCAATGACTGTGTTGCAAATGTAATTTAACTTTTATTGCATTCATTGTTTTTACAGAGCACTAGTGCAACCAAAAGGTTGCTGTGAGTATCAAGATAACCAGGCAGAACAGACAGTCTTTCAAGTCCGCAAACTTATCAGAAGGGGTTGGACAGCATACAGTAGCAGAATATTCTTGTCTGATTTAAAGTATAGTGGCAAAGTCAGCTCCACAGTGGGGAGCTATGGCTCTGCGTGGCAATGCTTCCTCTGGTGAAGCTCTTTTCAAAGTGCTATAGTCTCCAGGAAATAAGCAACCAGGCCTAATCTTCAGTCTACAGAATTCAGGATAGTGCATTCACTTTGGGTAAATGTTACATCAAGAGTGCCATACTACAATAACTGAAACACATGCGAAAAGGACCTTGATGTTGAAGTTGTGTTGATGGTGAAGTGTGTACTTTGACCGTTACTGCAGTTCATAGGTAGATGGCGAAGACTTAATAGGTTGAAAAACGTTCAGCAAACGTGTGTCAATAGAGTCCTGCAATGTCTTTTGTGTTATCATTTAAGGTTTTTGCAGAAAACATTGCAAATCTTGCAGTACTTGTCATTATAATGATGGTAGAGGCAGTAAATTCACTCCATGTTGGGAACATCCACATACTAGCTACAAGAGGGCTTTCTTTGGCAAGCTCCATGCTGAAACAACAAGTCGAACTGAAAGAAATTATAAAGACAACTATCCTCGAAGAAAAGATGCTAGCGGAGGCTAAGCTCACTTTGTACAAGGCGGCAATGCAGAGCTCTAGTAGGACTCCTTTTTATGACATGCAGAAGACAATCTGAGATATGGTGACTTCTGAGGCGTCTGGTGGTCAGAGTCCTGAATAGGATTGGCTGGTGTTTTGGTCTTTCGCGTTAAAGTTGTTTGGTTACTAAAATTACATTGATTATTGGCCTCTTAGAACTTCAAAAACAGATACTTATTTTTTAAAGGTAACTGTGCGACTCCAAGCTCAACCACAAGGAATGATTCAACCATGTGAATCTATGAAAAATCAAATACTGGTGAACATGACCTCTCAAGCGGTATCCCCATGCCTAAATAGTGTCAAACTCCTTGAATGACTATGTTGAAAATGTGATTTCATTTTTATTGCATTCATTGTTTTTGTAAGCACTAGTGCAACCAAAATGTTGCTCTATGAAAATAAACAGGCAGAACCGACAGTCTTTCAAGTCTGCAAACTATATCAGATGAGGTTGGACTCCAGACAGTTATAGAATATTCTTTTCTGTAACGTAAAGTGTGATCTCAGTGACAGTGAGATGCTCAAATGCTAATGTTGATCAAACATCTCTGATTTGTGCAGGTCCAAAAGGGCAGAAAGGATGCTGTGAACTGCTTGAGGATTAGACATATTGTTGATGGGATCCTCAGAGCACAGACTGGGAGATATCCTTCTGAAGTCTGCTGCCCTCTCAATCCTGTTACATTACCTGGAAATTTTCTGTCAAAGAAGATATTTGTGTGTGAATGCGCAAGACAGAAACTGCAGATGGAGGTTTTTTCTTTCTAGAGCAAGAGATGTAATGGCTTCGGAAAACCAGTGAAGGAAAGTTCCACATTTTGCCTGGTATTTGATGTGATTTCGAATGGAGGTGCACTGGGTTCCTGTTGACCAGGTCCCCAGTGCCAGATCTTTTTCCCAAAACTGTACAATTGTTCCCCCAATTGTCGAAACCTTTAGCACTCTGTAAGTCCCTAATATATGGTACCCCGGATACCTAGGACCTGTGGTACTAAAGAGGACCACTAAGAACTGCAAACAAATTGTGCGAGCCTAAGGGACCCCTCACCAAACACATGCAAAAGCAAAACTGCCACTGCAGGCTGCGTGTTTTGGTACAGACAAAAGTGAAAACACGACATGACACATTCCTGTGTGCCATGTCCCCTAACGCTGCACGTGGTATTTGTAAGTCACCCCTACAGCAGGTCTTTACCGTCCTAAGGCGGAGTGCTTCATATTACATGTCAGGGCATACCTGCATGAACAGATATGCCCCTGTGCTGGTCAGTTCCACTACTACAAGTACAAGTGAGGGAAGCAATTTTAAGACATGTCCTGGACACTGGTAAAAACAGGCCTCCCAGCTACATGATGGCTTCACGCAAGATAGGGATGTTTGGTATCAAACATCTCGTACTAATAAATCCACTCTAATTCCAGTGTTGGATTTAGTAATACATGTATGAAGAGGGCACCTTTGAGGTTTTCTCTGAAAACCTACCAACCTCTGGTGTGTTGGCCGACTGGTCTCTGCCAGTCTGCCACCCGAGACAAGCTTCTGACCCTCTAGAGCGAGAGCCTCAGCTCTCAGGAGGTCAGAGACAAAAGCCTGCACGGGAGCAGGATGTCACACCCCCTCCCACAGGATGAACTGCTGATTAGCACTCCTAGGCCACCAAGCTTCAAAGAGGTTCTGCCTTAGAAATGAGAGTCTGGCTCCCCTCACAGGAGAGGAAGCGAACATGCTTTTTTCAGAGTCCTTTGGCAATTCCACAGGCTGGAAAATTAGCTAGTCAGGTAGGCGTGCCCACCCCCAGGCTAGTACCACCCTGATGTAGGTACGACTTCTCAGAAGTGGCCATCTTTGTGATGGGAAACTTAGGAACTGTGGGACCGGGTTATGCCCACTTCCCAAAGGAAGTGGTCATATAGGGGGGCATGGTCACCCCAAGAGTCAGCAGCCCATTGGCATGCTACCCTACACGTCCCCAAACTCCGTATTTAGGGGAGCCCCTTGGACCAGAAAATCGGATCCTGCCAACCTGAAAGATGGACGTGAAGTCGCAAGAACAGAAGACCCAGCAACTGCCAGTCTGCCTGCTGACTTTGACAATTGTGCCAAAAGATGACTTGTCATGCAGCTGCTGAGTCCCCAAAGCCCGGGAGACCTGCCAGCACTTCACACAGGAGCCAAGACCTCCTGTGAAGTAGAGGAACTGCTTCCCTGCATCCTGCAGGCACCCCAAGACTCCTGAGAGGACTTTGTGGCCACAGAACCCAATGCCTCAGGCCACCACTGCAACTGTCGCTCCAAGCCAGAGTTTAAGTGGGCCAACAGTGTCATTGTGGTCCCCCAGCCCTCCAGAGATGAAGTACACTGTGGTTTCACCCCCAGTGAACTTTGACGTCACTTGTAGCCTCTGCACGCAGGCCCCCTCGACTGTGACTGCTCCAGTAAGGAAAACTCAATGCCTAAGGACACCTCTTCACCTGTTGCCGCTATAACATGGAGAAGAGGACCAAAGGTGTTCCCTCGTACCAGAGCATCATAAAGCCTGAGCCCCCCTGTTGGTTCATCAAGACTGACCTCCCAGTCAAAGCCTGCAGCCTCTTTTCGAAAAGACCGTTCCCCATTGAGTAACACTGGGCACCAGATGCTGCTTTGCACTTCTGCACCCAGCCGCCTTAGTGCCGCTGTTGGTGTTCTACTGGGGCTGTCCTGGGCCTTGCCCACCACTCACCTCAACTCTTGGAGATTGGTCCCGTAAGTCGCTGTACTGTACCTGAATGCCGCACGCACTTTTCCTCCCGTAGGATAACATGGCAGCTTCTAGAAATTGCAATTTTTTTTTTTTTTTACTCAAAAGTATTTCTCTTCAAAAACGTACTTACCTGACTGAATTGATTCTGGTGCCTAAACATATATAACAATACTGCTAATGTTAAAAAATTGGAGTGGAAGTCCTTATTTAGTTGTGTGTATATCTCTTATTGACTACTGATGTATTTGTTGATTTCTTGCACTCCTCTTTGATAAGCCTTAGGCTGCTCGAACACACTACCTCCTAGAAGAGCACCTTGGGATTACTAGAGCAAGCCTCTGTGCACTCATAAGGGAACCCCTAGACTCTTTGCATGATATATCTCATTTTGATATACCATATAAAGAGCCAGCTTCCTACAAGGAGTAGTTTCTTACCTGTAACTCCAGTTCTGTAGTAGGGGTATCTCTGTTATAGTCATAATCTATGAATAATCCCCATCCATGTGCGGGGACCCCGGAGCAATCAAAAATATCTCTTAAGCTGTCCCGCATTTGCAAACCTGCAAAGACACTTAAGAGACAGACAAAATAATACAGCCTAATCACAACAAGGCTGCACTGGCCAGCACTTCCTCTGAAGTGAACACAAAAGCCAAAATAAAGTTTAAATGTCATTTTTATTCACATTTGACATGTTCCTTTATTATCTCACACTCCCTTCACCAAAATCCCTTTAAACAATAGAGAGGAAGGGGTGGACAGACAAGCCCTATAGGCTGTCATTATGTGTCTGCTAAAGGGATACCGTGCCTTTAAGAAACTCTCCAGAGACCCCCGGTATCCCAGGATGCACAGCCAACCCAAGTTACTTTCAGTTCTTTTTGAAGGTGTATAACAACAGGCCTGATACCGTCAGGTTACTCCACCGGGGAGGAGGGAGGGTCGCTTATGACTATAACAGAGATACCCCTACTACAGAACTGGAGTTACAGGTAAGAAACTACTCCTTCTGTAGTAGGGGATCTCTGTGTATAGTCATAATCTATGAATAGAATGGCAAGCCCATCCCAACCAACAAACAGCGGTGGAGTAAGAACCAAACACCAACAAATCACTGTGCAAACAAATTCCTCAGCGAAGCCTGTCCAACCTGCGCATCTGCCCTAGCATCAGAGTCCAGGCAGTAATGCTTTGTAAACGTATGGACCGACTTCCAGGTGGCAGCCTTACAAATGTCAGCAATTGGAACATTCTGAAGCAAAGCTGCAGTCGCTGCTTTGCCTCTAGTCGAATGTGCTGTAGGCTTACCCCCTAACGTCTTATTAGCTTTCTGATAACAAAGCTGAATACAGGACACAATCCATCCGGAGAGGGACCGTGTTGAGGTAGCTAGACCAGTTCTTACCGAACCATAATTCACCAACAGTGGATCCGACCTGCGGATTCCTTTTGTCTTATCGAGATAGAAGGTCAACACCCTACGCACAGCAAGTGAACGCAGAGACCTCTCCGCCGGAGAGAAGGGATGCTGAAAAAACGTAGGCAAAGTTATCATTTGATTCACATGGAAATCAGATATCACTGTAGGTAAAAACTTAGGCTGAGTACGCATTACCACTTTAGAAGCATGGAATACAGTATACGGCTCTTAAAAACACAGAGCCTGAATCTCACCTACTCTCCTGGCTGATGTAATCGCCACAAGGAGAAACAGCCTTCCAGGACAAATACTGCAAGGAGGCCTTATGAATAGGCTCAAAAAGGCTCCCCCATTATCTGGACAACACCACAGTCAACACCCATGGTGGAGAAGGTCGTCTAACAGGGAGGAACACCTTACGCGAACCTTCCAAAAAAACCGTAATCACAGGCATGTGGAAAAATGAGGTTGGGAAGGGCCCTTTCTCTACGCAGTCAAAGCTGCGAGACGAACCCTGATAGACTGAAAATTAAGCCCAGAGGGAGCCAACTGCAGCAGATAAGGCAGAATAGCATCTTCTCTACAGGATGTAGGGTCAACGTCCTTTGCCCTGCACCATAAGCAAAATCTCTTCCACTTATAGGCAGAAGAATTTCTCGTAGACGGTCTCTTTGCCTCTTTCAGTATATCCATACAGTCTCGAGGCAGAATCAAGTGTCCATATTGCACTAACTCAGGAGCCAGGCTGCCAAACTCCAGGACAAGAGATCGGGGGAACCATCTGTCATCCGAACCTCGTGAGAAGGTCCGGCCGACATGGCAGGCGCCTGCGTGGAATAACAGACCGGTGAAGAAGGTCGGTGAACCACCAGTGCCTCGACCCCTCCAGAGCCAAAAGGATCATCCTGGCTCTGGATCGCGACAGCTCGATCAGCACCGCCGATATCAGGGGAAAGGGTGGAAAGACGTAGAGAAAGCCGTTAGACCAGCTGATCCAGAGAGCTTTCCCCAGCGTCCCTGGTCGGAAGTACCTGGACGCGAAGTCGCAGCCTCTGCTGTCTTCTGCCCGAGCGAACAGATCGACATCCGGGGAGCCCCACTCTGCGAAGACGTCTATCAGCACGTCGCCGTTTAGCACCCTCTCGTGATTCTCGTGAACGAGCCTGCTGAGCGCAACGGCTTGGGCATTTTGCACTCCCAGCAAATGGGTAGCCGTGATCGGTAGGTTCCTGGTCACTAGCAAATACCAGATGGCCTGCGCCTCCCGAGACAGCAGGCGTGAACGGGAGCCCCCCTGCTTGTAGATGCAATACATGGAAGTAGGATTGTCCGTCTGAACGAGCAGGGAGTCTGCCTTGAAGGAGGAATGGAACGCCTGCAGGGCCAAGGGTACTGCTCTGAGTTTCCCAAAAAGTTGATGTGGTAAGTCATCTCCGTCTGCGACCATACCCCCTGTGAAGAGGGCCCGACTGAGGAGATTGTCCCCCGAACACCACCACTGCAGCGAGTGAAGAGCATGCAGCGACAGCCGAATCTCGTCGTCACAAGCCCCTCCGATGGAGCGGTCACAAGGGCCTGAGCCTACCGAAGGAGTGACCATCGTCTTTCCGCCGAAGGAGACACGCTTACTGACAGCGTAGAAATGGAGGCCGCCACGTACTATATGCACTGGAACGGCGCCGGGACCGACTTGGACATGGTGACGTGCCACCCCAGCTTGTGCAAGAGAACGCACGTCTGGAGGGAGTGCGCTTGCGCTTCTGAAAGGAGTGTGCCCTGACCAACCAATCGTCCGAGACGAGACCTGCCCCACCGTTGGGGGGGGGGGGGGGGGGGGGGGGGGGGGAGGGTAATAATACAAGAACTCGAGCCCTACGAAGGATCGAAGAGCGTCTCCCCCCCCGAAGGGCACACAGCCGTTGAGTCACGACAGACCTTGTGAGGTCGGTGCGGAGGCCCAAACGAAGTAAGAGAGAGAGAGCGAGAGAGAGAGAGAGAGAGAAAGAGTCCAAGTGAAATGCCGGCGCGCTACCTGAAAGTAGCTGCCTTGATCAACCAGCCGTTCAGAAACGGAGAGACAAAGCCACTGTGACTCTCATATGCGCAACCACCACGGCCTAGCGTATGGAACATTCCAAGGTGTCGGCTGCAGGCCGAAAGGAGGCACAAAGCAATGATAATGGCCGTTGCCCACTGTGAAAAACAGGAACTCGCGATATTTTCCCCGCTGCATAGCCAGTCACCCTGAGGAGGTTGAGGGGAAACCTAATGCAGAGACCCCCACCGGAATGTACTACTCTTTGATCCCACGAGTCGGCTTGTCGCCCGCCGAACGTGGGTCCAAACTCGGTCATGTCTCCCTTGCACGCTAGAAGGAACGGTGAGTACCATCCCTGTCCAGTCCGTCCCAGAGGAGCCGAGTCTATCTTCCTTCACTGGAAGATGGAGGTGGCCTCCTTCTACAACTCGCGCACAGAGCGCGAGTGAGGTGGAGGGAGCGCTGGAGGGAAACCGGAAGAGTCGCACGGCGGTCAGCCCCAAAATGACTCAATGGCGCCTCGCTATCCGCATGGGAGCACAAGAGTTGCGGCAGAGAAGGAGAGTAGAAACACACTACTGCGCAGGCTGCAGAGATTCCGTCGAAGACAAGAACGTCGCCGTAGAACAAACCCACGGCAAAGCCCGGGATGCGCCTGAAGCGAAACATCTGCTGCAGAGCCTAAGAATAGATATATATATCCGCAACCATCATGCCCTGTAGACTATCCCTGTCTCTGGGCAGGAGATCCACACGTCGGTGAAGGAACGCACACAGGGATCACCACAACGGCCCAGCCAGAGGTTCGTAAGAACAGGAGAGCACATCTCCCTATTCACGTAAGAGGCCCCCCTGGCATGCCTGACCCGAGAACTTCCATAACGGTGACAACGGGACCTTATGGAAGACAGCGGATTCCATGGGACCGACACCCCCACACGAGACCTCGTGCTAGGGACATCAAGATTCCACGGAGGGGGGGGGGGGTCGCCGGCCGAGGCGCCACCGGCCCCCCGGTGAGTGGGAGATGAGCCGGAGAGAATTCTGCGGCATCCCCGTGGTATCACCCGTGGGGGCGGAGCAGGAGGCGACCAAGATGGTGAGCCGGTACGCAGACACTGCTAAGCGAGGGGACCAAAGTCCCGCGCTTCCGAGCGGACCACGTGTAAGTAGCCCCAGACTCCGAAGGGTCCCTCGGCGCCAGCTCAGCGTCGAGAGTCGACGCTGCCGGGAAAACGAAGTCCCCGCCTATGATGGTATGCCCACAACAGAGCGAGGTCCAGAACCGGACCTAGCCATCGAGCGCCAGTAATGACCCCTCGACGTCACCCATGACCTCACCATTACTGCGACGTCATCAGCACTGCGACGGCACCACCACAGCGGTGTCGAACCTCCTTCTGCACCTTGACGTCGAGCATCACCGCGCCTCGACGGCGATCGACGTCAAGCACCACTGCGCCGCGACGCCAAGCGTCTCGACGTCAAGCATCGTCTCGACGTCCAGCCATGCATCGACGTCCAGCCATGCATCGACGTCCAGCCATGCATCGACGTCCAGCCATGCATCGACGTCCAGCCATGCATCGACGTCCAGCCATGCATCGACGTCCAGCCATGCATCGACGTCCAGCCATGCATCGACGTCAAGCCTCGGACCAACGTCAAGCATCGCACCGACGGCAGGCAATTCATCGACATCAAGCAACAACGTCAAGCGTCGACGCCAAGCATCAACGTCAAGCACCAGCGTCGACGTCAAGCACCAGCGTCGACATCAAGCACCAGCGTCGACGTCAAGCCTCAGCGTCGACGTCAAGCCTCAGCGTCGACGTCAAGCCTCAGCGTCGACGTCAAGCCGCAGCGTCGACGCCCAGCCTCAGCGTCGACGTCAAGCATCAGCGTCGACGTCAAGTATCGACGGCAAGCATCAGAGTCGACGTCAAGCCTCGGCGTCGACGTCAAGCCTCGGCGTCGACGTCAAGCCTCGGCGTCGAAGTCAAGCCTCGGCGTCGACGTCAAGCCTCGGCGTCGACGTCAAGCCTCGGCGTCGACGTCAAGCCTCGGCGTCGACGTCAAGCCTCGGCGTCGGCGCCAAGCATCAGCGTCGACGTCAAGTATCGACGTCAAGCATCAGCGTCGACGTCAAGCATCCGCGTCGACGTCATGGCTCTCGACGTCATGGCTCTCGACGTCATGGCTCTCGGCGTCATGGCTCTCGGCGTCATGGCTCTCGGCGTCATGGCTCTCGGCGTCATGGCTCTCGGCGTCATGGCTCTCGGCGTCATGGCTCTCGGCGTCATGGCTCTCGGCGTCATGGCTCTCGGCGTCATGGCTCTCGGCGTCATGGCTCTCGGCGTCATGGCTCTCGGCGTCATGGCTCTCGGCGTCATGGCTCTCGGCGTCATGGCTCTCGACGTCATGACACTCGACGTCATGACACTCGACGTCATGACACTCGACGTCATGACACTCGACGTCATGACTCTCGACGTCATGACTCAGCAGCCTCCTTGACGTGGGCCTTTTCTTGGGGCGACGGAGAGCATTGGCGTCACACCTGCTCTCGACGTCGCCGTCCTCGATGCTGACCGGCTGGGGAAAGCCCCCGAGGCCACAGCATGGGACGTGGTAGAGGACCTAACCTCTCCTTACCCAGGGGCTGAAGAAGAAGCCTAAACAGGTGTCAAACATAAGACACAGGCAAGCACAGAAGACAAACTCTGTGAGCTTCAGCTTTGGCCTTTATGACCTACCGCAGTCAAAGCACTTGCTAAACAGGTGTTCAAATCCGATGCTATAGAGGCAAGCAAACTGCAGAAATTCTGCCAAAAAACCACAGCAGAATGTAGAGAAAGGCCAAAGACGTCGAATGAAACTTCAAATCCAGAAAAAAAATCACTCAAAATGAATAAAAGCTCAAAAAAAATGAAGAGCTAATGCTCCAGGGTCCTGCCAGCAAGAGCCGGAAAAAAGAACTGAAAGTAACTTGGGTTGGCTGTGCATCCTGGGATACCGGGGGTCTCTGGAGAGTTTCTTAAAGGCACGGTATCCCTTTAGCAGACACATAATGACAGCCTATAGGGCTTGTCTGTCCACCCCTTCCTCTCTATTGTTTAAAGGGATTTTGGTGAAGGGAGTGTGAGATAATAAAGGAACATGTCAAATGTGAATAAAAATGACATTTAAACTTTATTTTGGCTTTTGTGTTCACTTCAGAGGAAGTGCTGGCCAGTGCAGCCTTGTTGTGATTAGGCTGTATTATTTTGTCTGTCTCTTAAGTGTCTTTGCAGGTTTGCAAATGCGGGACAGCTTAAGAGATATTTTTGATTGCTCCGGGGTCCCCGCACATGGGCGGGGATTATTCATAGATTATGACTATACACAGAGATCCCCTACTACAGAACCAGCAAAACATTAAGACTGTGCCAAAAGGAAAGACAAAGAGGACAACCAAAGGATAGAGTAAAGTCAAAAGCAAGAAGAAAAAAAAAAAAACATCTTTTCTCAGGAAGGGTTGAAATTACTGCTCAAAAGGGGCAGAAAAAAACATGTAATGTTCAAACACTACCTAGTGTGCATTTTTCTAGTGTTAAACTAGCTGGGAGCATCTGAGAAGAGTACATTCAAGTTGAAACTTGCTTCTTTGAATTAGACAATTATATTTCACATTTTTACAATTTGCCTAGAATTGCAAGATTTTCAGGAAGGTGTCAAGTCCAGGATTGGAAAACTGTTCCTTAACTAAGAAAGTTAGCTGCAAAGTCAGTAGATCACAACTCCTCTCACAGCCCACATGGGTTGACTGTACTATATAAAGCAGCTTTTAGAGTTAATTCTCAATTGAAAGTTTATACAGACCTCCAATAAGTCAGCGGCTTAAAAGTGTCTATTTCTTTTCAAATAGAACTCATTTGTTGGTAGACCATGGAGCAGCCAATTACGCAAAGCATGTCGCACAATATGCATTCAAAATTAAACCCTTTTTGTTAATTTAGCCATAAATTCTCTGACCTGGAAATCCGGCTCAGAAGAACTCAAAAATGGAAACATAGAGCATGCTACAAATATCCAATCCCACTGCATGCCAGAAACACAACAGGCATCTGTACGCTGCAGAGTCAAAATATTAGTCAACTATCGGAACCCCATTCATGGGTCTGAATGAAGCACTTCTTTGCGTTTTTAAATCACACAAACATCTTACATATATATTTTAAATCAGGACAGGGTATTGGATAAAATCAAGAGCTAGACCACTTTAGATTCAGCAATGTCACGGTCAGCCAACAATTGAACAAAAATCCCAAACCAACTACATTCTGCTAACCATGGCTAGTTTACTATTAACCTTTTCTATGCATTCTGTGCTTTCCATGCATCTCTTATCTCTTACTCTGTACTTGTGTTTTATTCATTAGATTTTATTAGAGACAGCGTAACTCAAAAGATTATCCAGGACACACAGTAACCCAAATGGTGGCTTCCCACTTAGAGCTCAACCTTGAAAAGTTCATAGAAACAGGATTTAATTAATCAAGGTAGCAAACAAACAGAGCTGCAAAACAGATTAAACCCAGTCTACGGTATTACTAGGTCAAAGGAAATTCTCATGCCACTTGTAGTGTTAAGTACATAATTGAAGAGTAGTAGTCAATACCATATATTTAATATACAATTACTCCAGCAAAAACATTTAAAAAGTAAACAAACTAACATTGCAGTGGCAATGCATCTGTGCACAGCACATGGCGTGCTAGTCTAGCTCTAAACCGGATAGCTGGGTTGAACAGCAACTTGTCAGGCATTTAGAATGAAACCCCTTATTGTCATAACTCTACAGACTGACAATTATGTGGCCTACCATTTAGTTTTTGCCTTCAGTGTAACATTAGACCAGTCTACTTCTGGTTAGAAAGCCGCGCACAACCTACCCTCTCACTCTAAATCTAACGTTAGGGGTTGGCTAAACCTGGAATTCTAAGATTGCACACATCCCCATCATTGCCCTTGCCAGAGCAAGAAAAGTTCCGATTTAATAATCCACCCCCAAAGTTTTTATTGGAGAGGCTAGTTCATGAAAATATATTTATACATATGCATAAACAAAGCTTTGAGGGTGAAAGAGGGGCTCCTCTTTTTAATATTGTGCTGCACTCCAATATACTGAACGTTTAGGATGGTCAATCAAATTCTCATAATGAAGAGCAAATAAATCATTGAACAATCAGACTGAAAATGAATGTCAGAAACTGAGCACATCATATAACTCCGGCAACATGCTGTTCGCCTAATTAGAGCAAAACAAGAACTAAGCAATATATGGACAATAAGTACTGCAAAATAATTGCTAGGCGTTTCATAGGAAAACAGTACATCACCTCTCTGGCGTCAAAGTGGAAGGCTGTACAGTAGCTATTGCATTTATAAAGAAGGCAGTGGGATATTGTATGAGCAGTAAGCAAGTAAACAGAACTTACTGTTTCAAAATATATATATTTCACATGTAATCACCTCTAAAAGTAGGAGTTACAATTAGTAAAGTAAGCAATTATGAAGGCTAGTTTTAGGTTGATTCCTCGGAGCATTCTGCCGAGAAAAATGGCAAACTCCAAATACAAATTTTTTTCCCAGGCAAAACTACATTAGTGAGCATCATCACCAATTAATATCAAATGCAGAAAGCATGAAAAAAATGTATGCAGAATCCTCGTATGGGCCGATTTAACGTAACAGACCTGAATAGCCCGTACGATAACAATGCAGGCATTTTAATCTACAAAAATATACAAATGTGCAACGTATCCTTCAATCAGACTGAGGCATCTTTAGAAAAGTTTATTTTTTGCTGTAAAACAAGTAACCAGCATATTTAAATGATCTAATACCACTCTCCTTGTTATAACAATATATAACTTACCAACATGCCATTCATCCATCTTCTTGCAATTATGGAATCCAGCCCACATACGATAATATGAAATTCTAAAAGAGAAAAATAGCCTTTATAACCCTTATGTTACCATCTGCGATTTTACAGCGGCAATGCTTTTCTTAAATTAAAAACAAAAAATGAAAAACACACACACACACCACAAAGTCTATGGCTGTACTTACGCCGATAAAACGTATCATCAAAATCTTGTATCTTTTTAAAATGTCTGAACACAAACAAAGTAAAGGAATAAAGAACTCTGGAAAGCTGTGAATGGAAAACAATACGTTTGCGTTCCTTGGATTACTATAAAGAAATGAAGCACTTGTGGTGTCAGCGATGTTATTCTGGATGCAAACAGTAAAATGTAATGGCACCAGGAATGCCATGAATATCATTTATGCGGTCATCTGCAAATTTAGATTATAAAGGCTGCTCCACTCAGTAACAATGATTGTCCTCCTAGGCACTAATAGTTTCTACTCCGAGGTGGGCAGCAGTGGTAGATTTAAAAGAACGTCCTTCAAAATGTCCCGTATTTAAAAATATCCCCAACTTGTTAACAGTCAGGCAGTGGTGTCTGTCCAGAACGTCTTGCCACTCACTTGTTTCAAGCTGAAATACCGTCTCAGCAAATGGAACAACCTTACATAAATACTGAAACTAACAGGGTAGGATGCATACAATTAGAGCACTTCAATAACATTCCAAGTTCATCTTCAATCTCCTTTTTATTGTGCATTTCACATAATTTCGCAGCGTTTCTTTTATCAGAATATGCACAGCCGACATGTTTCTTTCTATGAATAAAGCCTCGATCAAGGCGATTATTATTCCTTTAAAAAGAATGCTGTGAACCTTTGTGATAGGTAGAATAATTGACAAATTTTAAGTCCTTGATTTAAATACTAGAGCAATACTATTGCATCTCAGAAGTGCTGCTCTTTATGTTTAAATACTTTAAATCTCCATAGGAAAAGGCTTCCGCCGCCTCCACACAACCCTCTACGACCACTGTGACATGCGGGGGACACAGCAGATCAAATCCAACTCCACATGCACTCTGCCAGGTGGAAAAAGCCCAGGGTAGCTCAAGGCTATCCTTGTAACTCAATAGCCATCAGCAGACTCTGAGCTTGCTGAGCAGATGAAGCTGCCCCTGGACCACGACTTTAGGCAGTAACCCTCCTTTGGGCAGGAAAGGATGACACCCCTATTTTCTGCACGCTTCATAGCCAGCAGTTTGTGGGAGGGCTGGCAACAAGTACTGCATACAAGTGTTTAGTAGGAACCAAGAGAATTGTCCTCCCACAGCAAGCACACACGTTTTTGTTTTCTCCTCAAGTTGCATTAATCCAGTCACATTGTTTCACCCCCCAAGTTAAAGAGTTAAAAGGACAGTTGCTATTTTTTTCACTTTGTGATTTGCAAACTGGGAGAACACTGTAGTACACAAAAGGGCGTAGAAGATAATCAGATGTGATATTGCATTTCAAATCCGATTGTTAACCAATTCATCAACAAAACAGCAATATATTGTTTGTTATAATACTTTAAAAATAAAAAAATCACTGCACAGATGTACACCAATCTACAAAGTCTTTCCAGATTGGACCTAGTAATCTTTTCGGGAAAGTTCAAAGCAATTAATTCTCGTCTAGTCGATGGAACTACAAGGGGTAATCATAAATTAAGGAACACCACCTAACTTTTTCATCCTTTGCCCAATCTTTACAGAAATCTACAAAATCAAAGCTACACAAATCTGTGCAGGGTTTTCAAACAGGGTCACGTTGCTTTCCTCTCACCTAGTGTCTTCGACCACAAATAAAGCGGCTATCACAAACTCTTCCTAACTGCGCGTTTCGTGGCACCATGAAAGTTAATTATAACTATCATTAAAAAAAAAGTTATGGAACTGGCGAAACCCTGTACTTGAACCAAAGAGTGCAATTCTTTGCTTAAAAACTGGGATCAAAGAAAACCAAACATTGGCCAAGACAATATATTTGGATTTGGCAAGCTGCTGCGATGGTCACATATTGCATAATTTATTGTAAGCAAACAACGCAAAACAAAAAGAAAACATGCCATCCCTGAAATGTGCTGCCAGATGATTAAAATACAAATTTTACATTTAAAATAAATTACCCACTGCATTTTATTTTATTAGAAAAATATATGGGTGGTTCCTAGCAGGTAATCCTACTTAGAACAGATATAGAAACCCTTTTAAGTTTTAGAGTACATAACAGAAAAATTGAATTCTTGTTGGTGAAAAGAAAATGTGCTACAGGCTTTTAATCGCCATAACCTAATTATATGGAGTAATCATACAAAGATGACAAATAAAAAAGGACAAAAGAATGGAGAAAAAAAAAACATTGGCAGAAAAATGTTATAAGCTTACAGGCACTGAAGCGACCCCCTTTGGGTGGCTGTGCGTTTGATCAGGTAAAACGCCACCCACTCACAGTGCACAATAGCAAATAGCTGAAGCAGGCTGAACCACTGCTCCATAATGTATGCTGTGGTGGCAGAAAGCACAAAGTCTATGACAGTGAAACAGACTACAAAGAGAGACTTCATACAAAGGCTGTCTATGAATGTACATATATGTATTTTCATTTATGTTTTTTTTTTTTTAGTCCATGAGAATGAAGAGACAGCTCAAGCAGTCTCTACGCCACTTAATTAACACAGCTTGCGCCATCTTAAATGGTGTTCGTTTGTAATTCAGTGAACAGTTCGGGAGGGGGAGGGGGGGGGGAGCTGCAAACACAAGAAATGAATAATGCAGTGCATGCTTTCACATTTTCACATCCATTAACATATAAAGACTGTATGGTTTGATAACTTTTCACTGTCTCTCAAATTTTAGTTTCACATTCATAATTTGACAAACGTTAAGACCACCAGGAAGAAACTATGCATGGTTCATGAAACAGATGAAAGAATATCTATTCCTTTAAAACACAAAACGTTTCAACTTGTGATCGTTGTTGCAAATAATCTGCTTTCTTAATATCACATATTTAAGACATTTTACAGATTGAAAAAATACTTTAATGTTTATGGGTAATGTGAACAGCATAATAATGTATAATATAGCAGGAGCAGACAGTGGATCCGCTTTAATTAAATTCAGCGCGCTGCATTTTAAAGTGATAGTTTCTAAAGCTGCGTTGTCCATCAGAATGGCATTCATTTTAAATTTGAAGACTCACTTTATGACTCCATTTTCAGCTCATAAAACCTTTAACATCCAAAACCCATAAACACAGAAAGGAAGGGAGAAAGAAAATGCAGAGCAGCAGCATGTAGTCCCGCTTAAAGGGCTCTTTTTAGGTTTCACCTGCACAGAGCTTGCGAAATCTCTTGTATTATTATACCTCATCTTAAAAGGGGATTAGAACCCACTCAGTACTTACCTGAACTTACCATTGGTTCATTCCAAAGTCGCTCTAAATTTACACGCTTCTCATTGATCAGCATATCTTCACGTCCTGCCTTGCCTGTTCATGCCGTGTGGAGGAGTTTAGCCCAACTACAGCTTCCGGTCACTGGCTAGTGCCCTTCCCCTGCCTACACACCCTGAAGGCACTTTTTAGGTCTCGGCTAGCGAAGGCTGCGCTTGCGCAGTCTCGCTCGCGAGATTTAATGTTTTAGGAGTGGGGCTTTAACCCGCCCCTTTTATTCCCTCTTCTCCATTGGCTGGCCTCTTAAATGCTGGTCAGCCATTGGAGAAGAGCTTTGTCTCTCCAAACAAGCCCCGTCTTTTTCCGATTCGGGGCGTGTTTTTTTCACTTCTTTCGCTTTTTTTAAGCCCCGCCCCTTTCACACGTGGTGGGCTTGTTTTTTTTTTTTTTCAGCGTCGGAAGATTCGTCCATTTGTGCGCGGTCGGAGCGGGACGTTGGGTCACCTCTTCCTTGCTCCTTTCAGGCTCTTTGCAGTCCGCGCTGTGCTGTGGCACGGCTGCAGGGAGAGTTAAACCTGCTCCTTTCAGGCTCTTTGCAGTTGTGTTTTTGTGTCCCTATCGCTTTGTGTGCCACAGCTCGCACAGGTAGTGGGCAGGGTTTCGCCCCTGATTTCAGCCCCAGCTCGCAGCTCTGCGCAGCCTCACCTCCCCCTGCCATGTTTGCCTCTTGCAGGTCGCTGGAGCCGTCGTGCGTGTGTGGGCTGGTTACTGACGGAGGCGGGCTCTAGCAAAGCTTTCAGCAGCGGCGGCGGCACACGGAGCTCGCTTCTCCCCGGCTCGGACTGCCCCTGTGACTTGGGTTTACCCACCAGGACTGTCCGGAGGGAATGCGGCGAGGACTCGCACAGCACGGCTGGAGCCAAGGACATGGGGGCGACACGGGGCTGGCTGATCCCCGCTTTACACACGCTGTGCCTGGTGGGGCTGGCAGCGGCCGCCCAGGAGCTGCTCCCACGCCTCAGCTTCCAGTACGGTAAGCCGGCTGCTCTCTGCCAGTGTTTGTATTAATCAATGAGCGGGCTGGGAGGGGGGTTACTCCTGCTGAAGCACGCTGCCTATGAAATGTAGTGTTGGTCATGCATCCTGCCACTGCTGTGGTATTCTGTGGAATCCGACGCTTCTGTAATGGGATAACTCAGCGGGTTGAAGGCATTGCTCTACAAGTAAACTAATGGCCTTCTTCGGATGTAGGTAAAATAAGTCCCAGCACAGTAGAAGGAAGCCACGAGGCGCTGGCACTATCTTCTGTGCTATCTGTCATGGTGTGCAGGGTCTCTGGCATGGTGCCACTTTAAAAGATGCGTCTAAAGTGCTTACACTTATATCATCATCCTGGCGTTTGGATGTCTTTCTCCCAAGCAGATGTTGCACGAGCAGTGTTTGTTCTCGGATGATAAAAACGAGTGTACAAAGAGGCATCGCTAGCGCTGGCACTGCCCCCCTCCTGGGCTCTCTTCCTTGTTGTGACAACTGAAAACCTTGACTTCAAGATGGAGTTCTCACTCTCTTTCCTCTACTTTCTTTTATTTGCTCCCCTGTGAAATGGATCCAAAAAAGAAAATCATTTTTGCTGGAAATGCTAGACCTGTCCTTGACCAGGGCTGTGTGCTCCTCGGAGCTCTTCATTGGGAGTGTTTGGCAGTTTGTTTGAGCCGGGGCTGTGATGGATGCTGTAGTTTGAGTGTGATGCTGCGCAGGAGCCAAGGACAAGAGAGTCTTGTGCGTCTGCTCTCGACCTTGTCTCCAGCTTTATCTTATTTTACGTTTGATGCAGAGTGGCTCTGTGTATGTGGGTGGCTCTGTGTGTGTGGGTGGCTCTGTGTGTGTGGGCGGCTCTGTGTGTGTGGGCGGCTCTGTGTGTGTGGGTGGCTCTGTGTGTGTGGGTGGCTCTGTGTGTGTGGGTGGCTCTGTGTGTGTGGGTGCAAATACAATAGGTCTCGCATTTGAGAGTGTCATGAGCAATGCCAATAGCTCTAACTTAAACAATGCCGAGACCATTGCATTGTAAATGCTTGTTAAATGTGTTTTTAATTTGCTATCAAGTACTCCAAGTGAGTGCATCTGTAGGCAGTCTTCTCTCCTCGCCAGCGCTCTTCCCACATTGTTCCTACCATATCTGTTTAGAGCTTGTTAATGCTTCTTTTAATTGGTTATTAACTTAATGATTACAGTGTCACTGATGGGGAAATCACTCACACGGCAAAGCAGATCCTGATGCATATCGGAGCGTTTTGCCACCCTATCAGGAGTCCGCGCGGTGGAAATACTGCAATGCAGTATGGGTTTTAGTTTGTTTTATTTTTTTATTTTTACTACCCGAGATCTTCTGCTTCCTGGTTGGAGAGTGTTAGAATCAACATACAGTACATTTGAAGCCCTGGTGGTGTAAAGCAAGGAGGAAACAGTAGCAGAAACATGTGTTTAATGTTTAATTTCCCTTGTTGAGTCCTGTGATGGTTTTAAACGCCTGTTTATAGCAAAACATGCTTTTACCATGTCTGTAAAACCCGGAAATTGACGTGGAGTACTAAAGCATTTCCGTTGTTAGCATTCGTTTGTTTTTTTCCCAACTCTGTGACTGAAAATATGCATATAGCTGGGCGCGAACTTCCCAGACTAAGTTGCCTGAAATATGTGACATACTATCCAGCATTTAGTGTAAGTTTAAGTATGTAAATACAGCCACATACCCCATTCACAAATATAAACCCAGGTAGTTTAGGTCAGTGTGGGTGCCCAAAAATTGTAAACCGCCTCCCTACCGACCCCAAACCAGTGTCTTGAGTTGTAGGTAGTCTGCCCCCCCCCCCCCCTTTGATCGCCTGCAGCAAACGGCAACGTGGCCCCCTTCTCTCTTCGCATTTGCCAAATTCTCGCTTTAGAATACCAAATTCATGGAGTGACTGACATTCCTGGGGGGGGGGTGAGGGCTGTGGATAATAGAGCAGACTTTTTCGGTTAAGCCACGAACTCTCCCTTTTCGTAATGCTCAACTTCCTGGAGTGTATACAGATCTAACAACGCCAGTGGATATTTTTTCTGCAATTCCCCATAAACATAACAATGCATTAATTATGAGCATTGTGTTTGCAAAGTGGCACTAGACTGTAAAATCTCTAGTATTTCTTTTTTTTTATTAAACCATTGACAAAGCCAATAAATTTTGTATAGGCGAAACCTATTGGCTTTCCTAATGCTCATTTTAATCATGGCTTCTCAGGGAATAGCACAGGGACGGGACAACCACCCCCGGAGAGGTTTAGTGACCGGAGGACCGTACCGCTGAATTGTGCCCTGCTTCAGGATGCGGCAGCACAAGATAGCTTTGATTTGGCACCTCAAGATACCTCTAACACCGCCTGGCGCGCTCAGAACACAGAATGATTGGAACACAGAGGACCTTGGCAATTGTCAATTCGCTCATTAAGTATTGAATCTATTAGGTGTTACTCATGTGTTTATACTTTTGCTTCAATATAAATTTACCTTGAAAAAACAAGATAAAAGGTCTTTGGCAAAACAGGAACAGTTGGTTTATTTAAACACTTTTTTGTCTCAAAGTACAATCAATCTGAATGAGTCTTTATACAGTTTTTGGGTGTCATAAAAGTGCTTCAGACGATCCTTTTTTGGAAAAAGAAAGCAGGTCTGGTCTGTGGAGTCATAAATAAAGCCCCTGATATCAAATGCAGGTGGACTTCAACCTTGCGTGGACACAATGGCAGCCAGGGGGTAACATGTCCGGATGGAAGGCATGAGGGGCCTGTGATCACTGCGTGTGCTGTATCCTGATTAGCTTTGTGTTCCTAACTTCGTGTGCCATCTGACTTTAAGATGTTTTGGGAATTGGCGCACTCCTCTGCCATGTGTGCTATATTGGAGCCAATCTCCCTGGATCACTGTGGTGTCGCTGAGCTTATCTGGGGGATTGATCTGAGTTTTCTGTTAGCGAGATTGTCTTCCGGCTACGTGCCATCCTACTCGCGATATGTCAATCAGCAACCTCAGACCTAGGTCACAGAGCCTGCCTGACCACGTATTTCTGAATCGGGGTTGATGCAGAGGTCATGATGGGCGAGTTTATAGAAATGCGATTTCACTCGTCTATGCGAATATATCATCATAAATATTAGCATCAATTTGATCAATATTAACAATTTGTTTAATATACTTCTACATTAAACACTGGCGATTCCACACTAATACACAGTGAACTGACATGGTAGTTGCCCTGTGTCGGGATGCGGACACATTTCCCACAAGTGACTGTTGTATGCTCATATGGATGATACCTGTATTTTGACACAAATATATACATGCAGAGATGTACTTGTTCGCATTTGTTGGAGAACAGCCAATACAAAAACTTGGAAAAAAGGCTTGAAAGGGGATGGTAAAAGCAATATAGCGACTGGTGGCATTTAACAATTACATTTCATGGTATAACTATGCAGAAATAAGAATTTTTTTTTTTTTTTTTTTTAAATTAAACTACCCCCAATGCAATTCCCCTCCAACCACTCCAGCTCTGGTGGTGCACGCTTAGATAGTAGATCCACTGTGCCCTCTGAAGGCACTAGGGATAGAGGAGCCTAAATACCCACTCTCATGCAGATAGGTACTGAAACCATAATCTGCACACCACACACAATTCAACAGCATATGTTGAAAGCCAGAAAACTCAAAACCATCATGGTGCATCAATTTCACACACTATGAACCCTACACTGAGAAGACATTAGGATGGGTTAACCATTTCAACTGTTGTACTGAAGAGCATAGGTCAAATTCCCCGATACTGGGCCCATTGCAGATTCAAATTCCTTTGCAAAGCCTGCATGTGTACCTGGCATTACTGGCAACGAGGATGCAGGAGACTAGTGACCAAGAAGTCTCAGAGCCACTCTCACCATGGTCCAAGATTGAGACTGAAACATCAGGCTCATAGCCAGAATGTCCTGGGCTCGTTGCGGCAAAGTGAAAGCTTCAAACTTCACTGCGTCCAGGACACTCCAATTAATGAAAGCCTCTGTAAAGGAGTGAGGTAGGGATTTGGCTCATTGAAAGTGAATCCCAAAGATGTCGAGCGGTTTGCCATTGTCTGGAGGTGGTACATAACTAACTGTGGCAAGCCCATTTTCAACAGCAAGTCGTTGCAGTACAGCAAGACTAGTATCCGCAATCTCCAAATATGGCCAACAACCACCAGCATCCTTTTCGTGATAATCCAAGAGGCCCTGGTGAGGTGGAAAGGGAGCACCGCAAACTGAAAAGGCTAATGACCTACTCTAAGCAGCAGATAACATCTGTGGGACTGCAGGACAGGTACATGAAAACACACATCCTGAAGGTCTAAGGGTACCATCCACTCACCTGGGTTCAGGACAGATGGAATCTGAGCCAGAATGAGAATTCTGAATTGTCCTTCCTCAGAAATGGATTCAGAGGCCGAAGGTCCAGAACAGGCTTGAAGTCGCCATTCTCCCATGTGTGGTCACCAGCCTATTCACAGGCAGGCATGAACAAGGCATCAACCAAGTGACCAACAAAATAAAAGCAAGGGCATTCGTAAAACGATGCAAGGGCTAAGTAGTAGCTGATCCAGACTGTCAAGTCATTGCCAGTACATTTGTTTTGATCACAACTGAAGGTAGCTACAATTTTAGTGCTTCAGCTGCCCTCCATGCCACATCTGAAAAATACACTCTCCTCTATTGGTGGCCCCAGAAGCGAGTCAAGCTCAGTCTTAGGCAAGGTGTCAAGACCACTGGCATTCTGTAAATCAACGTATAAGGCATTGAAAGTATAGTGAGTGGGCGAGTATAACATCCCCATCATCCACATCCTGAGGTGCTCCGTTCTCTGGCATAGGATCAGAGTCCGAACCAAAAATACAATGGCGTCTTCTCTGGTAGGTGTGACATGGTAGAAGTATTGGGTTAGGGTCCAGTTTCATGCTGACAGGTTGCGCTTTTGAGATATAGAAGTGCGACACTGGTCAAGTTTGAGTTGAAGTCGATTTGGGGTCAGACAGTGGCATCAAGACTGTATCCTCTTCTGAAACCTTTTGTACAGGCACTGCTGTGGCAAGAACCTTGGGCTGGAGATGTAGTCTCTACAGGCGCTGGACGGACCAGGTAACAAGGACCAAGAGGACAAACTGCACCAGGGATGTACCTACCTTCATTAACCAGACTGAAATCCGCTGCAGTTCCATGAGGCAAGAAAGCGCAGCACAGGAAACCAGAAGCACACCAAAAATCTGCAGGATGGCCTTGATCTGCTGCAGGGATAGACTATGGCTTGAGATACTTGGGGGTTCATCTGGACAAGCTGAGGAACCAGTTCTAAGGGATGTGGCCGACATGGTGACTCCTTCGAGCCTTCTCTTTGGAATAAGAATATAACAGAACATATTTATTGTGGGATTAATAAAAAAAAATATATTATATATCAGGAGAGCCGAAACGCGTAATGGCGACAGAGGAATAAAGGAGACTTACAATTTGCACAAAACTTTGGGTCCGTGTCCATCTCTTTGGGAGAACCGCTTGTCTGAATAGCATTATTTCTGCTGCCAAAGTCTTGTGTATATTCTTTGTCTTTACAGTGCACCCTTAAAATGAAAAGCATAGTACTGGTAGCTGCCACGCTCAAAGTACATACTTGGAATGCGAAGTTGCCAAAGGGAGGGTGTCGCCTCCCTCATCTCCCTTTCTCTTTCAGTCTCACAATACGAAATTGCCGTGGAAATCCTTAGGCTGGTGCGAGTAGAAAAAGCGGGTCATGCCCCCTCCATTTGAGCGTGGCAGCTACCAGCACTATGCTTTTCATTTTAAGGGTGCACTGTAAAGACAAAGAATATACACGAGACTTTGGCAGCAGAAATAACGCTATTCAGCATATATTGAACTTTTGCCATATCGTACTGCAACAGCTTTAGTGCATTCTGGGGCCCGAAGTTATTAAGAGGGCCATGTGACCACTGGGGCTACAAATCGCCACTGGGACTTTATATTTAAATATAACACTCACCTGTGATAAAGGCATGACGCCGAAACGCGTAGGAGTAGAGAAGTGTTTAAACGCTGCCACGCATTCAGATGAATAAATGTCCTCATGGAAACAAGACGAAGTTGGGCTCTGTGGTTTCTTCGTTGATTTGAGCAGGATTCTCCAGTCCTGTCTTTTTGAGAGCCCGCCCTGCAGGGTTGGGGGGCCCCCAGTAAACTGGAGCCTCTGTGCAAGCATCAAATGGAGGGGGCATGACCCGCTTTTTCTACTCGCACCAGCCTAAGGATTTCCACGGCAATTTCGTATTGTGAGACTGAAAGAGAAAGGGAGATGAGGGAGGAGACACCCTCCCTTTGGCAACTTCGCATTCCAAGTATGTACTTTGAGCGTGGCAGCTACCAGCACTATGCTTTTCATTTTAAGGGTGCACTGTAAAGACAAAGAATATACACGAGACTTTGGCAGCAGAAATAACGCTATTCAGCATATATTGAACTTTTGCCATATCGTACTGCAACAGCTTTAGTGCATTCTGGGGCCCGAAGTTATTAAGAGGGCCATGTGACCACTGGGGCTACAAATCGCCACTGGGACTTTAAATTTAAATATAACACTCACCTGTGATAAAGGCATGACGCCAAAACGCGTAGGAGTAGAGAAGTGTTTAAACGCTGCCACGCATTCAGATGAATAAATCTCCTCATGGAAACCAGACGTAGTTGGGCTCTGTGGTATGTATGTATATATATATATATATATATATATATATATATATATATATTACCTACTGGCGGTCGCCAGTAGGTAGTTATAGTTAGGACCACGTTTCCATAGGAAATCCGCAACATTCTATTTTGAATAACTTTGGCGCCGGTTGACGAATCCTCGCGAATTTTTCAAAATAGGTGGGGCGCTACGCTCCGCTCCTACCCTGAAAGTCTCGGGGGGATTCGTCAAGCGGGGGCTGAGATAAAAGGGGGGTCCCAAAACACGTTTTTCCCATGCATTTTTCCATAGGACCTTTAGACACAGCTACAGCCCGAACGGCAGAACAGAATTACTTGAAATTTGGCAGAGAGGTAGTCCTCAGGTCAAGGAAGTGCCTTTTGTAGGTTTGGTGTAAATCTGTTCAGTAGATCCTGAGAAAATAGCATTTAAAAGCATATATATATGTGGGCGGAGCCTAACCACACATCTCATCCTGAGATCTGATTGGCTGTCAGCACTTCATCCAAGAAGTGTTGGCAGCCATCTTGGGACCAATATACATGATAGCACCTCATTAAAAAGCATTGCAGTTAATAGAAGGTTTTAAGACTTTAGTTACATTATAAATCATTTGTTGATGGTACCATACTCATTTTAGGAATTGTGGTATGTTCTAAGGTGATTTCACCATGTGAAAAAGCCTTCTGCTGGGATATCATGATTGAGAGAAAAATATTTTCTCATGCTTTTACCACAGAGGTTTGGAAGGTGATCTATAGGCTAAACTGAGAGCTTATTTTCTGTAAATTCACATTATCTTTCTCAGTCATGTGAGAATGAAGTCTGACATTCTCAGTAAAACATGTACATCCAACAAGGGCAGAGACTGTCAGTTGATTCCTTTGTGTTCTACTGCAGCTTCCCAGAGTGTTCCAAAGAACTACTAGAGCGCTAACAGTCCTACTTATGATAAACGTATGGCACACCTGAAGCCATCTTGCTTGGATTAAAGTGGTAACTCTTAAAACATTTAATTTAAAAAGGAACAAAATGAGGGGGTTCATTTTTCAATAAAAAGTATGATTAGTGCTGCAGAAAGAAAAATTAGGGCACATTTTGAGTGACTTCTCAAATCCTCTTCTATTTCATTAAAAAATTCTGACATGCAGACTGAAACATGCACTTTCAATACCAGCAGCAGTTTTCCCTGGTGAGCAGTAGCTTTACTACAGTGATCTAATGAGCAAAAAGAGTGCTAACATTCTGAATTTATGGCAAATGTGTGACACATCTGAATGCCTTCTTGATGGAATCAAAGTAAAAAACTGAAAGTATTTCCTACTGAGGAGACTGCAGTAAATGAGGAAATTAGGAAACTTCATAACAAATAAGTCTCCCAAGATGGCCACCAGAGACAAAAGAGCCCAAATGTAGCCCAAATATCACCCAGATGTAGCCCAAGTATAGCCCAATGACAGAATGTCCCAGAATGTTCTTAAAAACAACTAGAGCGCTTACTGGCTTCATTATGACAAAAGTATGGCACACCTGAAGCCATCTTGATTGGAATAAACTGGTAACACTTAAAACATTTAATTTAAAAAGGAACACAATGAGGGGGTTCATTTTGCCATAGAAATTATGATTAATGCTGAAGAAAGAAAATGAGGGCACATTTTGAGTGACTTCTCAAATCCTCTTCTATTTCATTAAAAAATTCTGACATGCAGACTGAAACATGCACTTTTAATACCAGGAGCAGACTTCCATGGTGCAGTAGTTTTACTACAGTGATCTAATGAGCAACTAGAGTGCTAACATTCAGAATTTATGGCAAATGTGTGACACATCTGAATGCCTTCTTGATGGAATCAAAGTAAAAAACTGAAAGCATTTCCTACTGAGGAGACTGCAGTACATGAGGAAATTAGGAAACTTCATAACAAATAAATCTCCCAAGATGGCCACCGGAGACAAAAGAGCCCAAATGTAGCCCAAAATCACCCAGATGTAGCCCAAATATAGCCCAATGACAGAAGTGTGCAAAACACTTATTATTTTGTGTTTTTGCAGTGTTATATAGTGCAGACTTGTCAGGTATTGGAGTGCTTTACATGAGCATTGGTTACATCACACAAGAACACATTCATTTTGGTTGTAGACATGGGGAGACTAAGTGATTTGACCAGAATCACAGAATGTCGAGCTGAAGCAGAAACTTCAACCTGGTTCCCCAGTTGCAAAGTCTGCAGTTCTGGAAGTAACACCAAATCATCTCCCCTAAGTGCAACATTTAATCAAGTGGTCAACTGGATAAAAAAACATAAAGATAACAAATAATTTAAAAGTGCTTTGTCGCTATTTGAAAACTCAGAAAATATGTCCTTATTTTAGCCTTTTAGAGCACTAACCATAATTTTGATGCCAATAAGACCCTCTCATATATGTAATTTCTAAAGGAAATGCTCTAGGTATTACAGTTTTGATTACATCAAGATGATGTCAGGCGTTCCACACTTTTGTAATAAATATAGAATGTTAGCAATCTAGTTGTTCATTAGGATACTGTTGAGAGGCAGAGGCCAGGGGCACGGACTCTGAAAATTGAAGGCAGGTAGGAGGGTGCAAAGGCAACAATTTAACCACACTGAGCAGGCAGGAAGGGCCGTGGAAGCACAACAGACTATGGAGGGCAGTGGAAAGGGGGGCAGGGGCAACAAACCAACAATACAGGACTTGCAAGAGAGGCTGTTGGAGGCAAGATCTATTACGGGTCAAGGAAGCTAGGGGCGGTCCCCAGATCCCCGGGAGCCACCACAGAACTGAGCAGGAGAGTGAGTCAGGGACAAAAGGGGCACCTTAATTTGAGCCGGGGTGCCTAGGAACGCTTGCTCCAAAAATGAAGAAAACAGACATATGAGACATGGAATTGGAGGCAGAATACAACGGCAGTTTAATGAGAAGATGCAACTTCAAAGAAACCGCAGAATAGAGACATAAAGTACAAAATACAGAATCCAGATAATCATACAGCTGTCATGATATTCTCTGTATCTCAATTAATGTACTGACAGAGAGAGAGAGAAAACACATCTATAAATGCATCATGAGAAACAAGTTACACCAAGGAAAATGTTACCTAGGAACACTCCCGTTTACTCTTAGAGCAAGCATTCCTGCAATTACAATACAAAATCTTTTAAATGCAAAAGTAAAGAGAACAATGGTTAAACATAACATGACATTTCATATAGGTAAAATAGAATAAGATACTTCAAGCAAAGCAGAGCAAGACATTTTAAGCAAAGGAAGACAAGAGCTCCCAGCTCTTGGGGAAAACCTGCACTGCCTGTTAACCTACATACAGACGGCGAGGTAGTCCGTCGATATCTGTGGGTGCTCCCTTTTTATATCATTTTGTGGGCTCCTTTGCACGCTACATCTACCTACGTATGCTACCCAAAAGCTTCGTCTGCAGATTTTACCAGACATTTCGTCATTTACCCACTTAATGCTGACAATGGACTGGGTGAAAAGGTCAGTCTCTCAGGCCAATCGCTTATCGTAAGTTCCATAGAGCAAGCAGAAAATAATGGGTATTGTACGGGAATTCAATATATTCATGTATAAAATCTCCTCAGTTCTCCTAACTTGACGCTCTGCGGTTGCCACTTCCTTAAAAGCGGGAAACCTGCCCAGGAAGCAAGTACCAGTCCAGGATGCAGCCTACTGTATGTCGACAGCTTCAGGGGGATGTTGAACTTTGATACCGAGCACGGAGCACTCGGGTAGGGTGGGGGCTACTGGTTTGGAGCAGAAGGCTTCGCAGACCTGCCTTCAGACTGCTATACACTAAAATTGCAGAGCTATGGTCAATTTAACAAAGAGGCCTACATATTGAACAGAAGGGCCTACACAGGGGTTTTATACTGGCTGAGTGGTAAGGATGTCTCAGGATAATTATATAGCAACACAGGACCCGCTGGTCAATTTAATACGGCCTACAAATGCAGCTGGCAGGGCAAGGACAAGGGTCTCATACTTCAGGTGTGGACAGAACGGGCCAGGGGCCCCCTGTGATACAAAATCTACCCTCCTTCAAGCCTGTGGCAATGTAATAGACCATTGTGGGCAGAAGGAAGAGGCAATGGTAGTACAACCATACATGCCAACAGACCCGATTCAGCCAGGAAACGTCCAATGTTTTTAAGCTCAAATGGGCTTTATTTGATCTGTCTCCTGTCTACAATATCCTCTTTTTCAATGTAACTCAAAGGGGAAAATCAATACCCCAGTTTTTTTTCAAAATCTCCCTCTTACCAAGTTCAAAATGTTCGCAAGTATGGTACATTGGATCATGGAAGGAAATGGGATAGGGACATGGACTTGGATAACAGAGGACAGGAGGGAAATGGAGAGGTGCACCAAACTGACCCTGCAGGGCAGGCATCAGGGTTTGCAGCAGCACAATACACCACACAGGGCATGCAGGACGGGAGTGCAGCACAACAATCCATAGAAAGCAAGAGGGAGGGGACAGGACCATGCACATGGACAACAGAGAACAGAGGGGCAAGAGGCAATGGTAGCTAGCTGACCATAATGGACAGACAGGAGAGAAAGCTGCAGCATAACAGACCATAAAGGGCAGGAGGGACGGATCAGGGGCATTACAATGGAACAGACAAGCCAGGAGGGAGGGAGTAGGGCTGGGGGCAAGGGGGCAGGGCAGGAGCAGCAAGATAGCCATGGAGGTCAGGCAGGATGGGCACTAGAAGCAAGACACACCATGAAGAGCAACAGTGAGACTGTGATGGCATACACACAGACCATGGAGGGAAGGTGGGAGGGGGTCAGGGGCAGCTAACTGACCACACAGGGAAGGTGGGAGGGGCCATGGCAGCACAGAAGACCATGCATGGCAAGTGGGAGGGTTAGTGGCAGCACAATGGCTATGATGGGCAAGAAGGAGGGTGGAGGGGCATGCACAAAGGACGATGGAGGATAGAAGGGAGGGTCAGGACCTGTGCACAGACAAGAAAGTTCAGGGGAAGGGACCTCACAACAGACCACACGGGGCAGGCAGGAGGAGCAGCTGCAGCACAACAGACCAGGGAGGGCAGAGGGGTGTGGCAGTACAATGGACCATGTAGGACAGGAGGAAGAGGATAGGGGCATGGCATGTAGACAGGCAGGGTGGAGGTGGCAGGGACAGGTTACAGTCATCTGACAATGCTAGGCAGGTGGGAGGGGAGTGGCAGCTCAACAGAACACTCAGAGTAGATAGGAGTGGCAGGTCCATGGGACATGGTGGGCAAAAAGGATGGAGCAGGGGCATGCACAAAGACATCGGAGGGCAGGGGGAAGGAGAATAGGGGCAGCAAGCTAAGCACAGAGTTTAAGCAGGAGGTCAATGATGGGGCATAGAATTGGGCAATGGAGGGCAGGAGGAGGGGACTGGTACATCATACTGAGGGCAGTGGCAGCACATCAGACCATGCATGGCAGGAGGGAGGAGGCTAGTCCATGGATTCACACAACAGAGGATAGGGAGGAAGGGGATGGGGCAGCAAGCTAACTGTTCAGAGAAGGCGGGTATTAGGAACTTTATTGTTTTTAAAACATTGTGTCTGTGCGAACTACTTAAAATAAAGTATGCAGCATAATCTCACTTTTATTCAGGAAGAAGAGGACGTTTGTGACTGTGACTCCGGGCTCACTTGGCAGAAACACCCCCTGACCCTCCACCCCCTATCGCAAAATGTAATGCCCGTGAAAAGGGTAGGTGAACACAGTGTTATATAGAACATAGTCCTGAGAGCACGATTGAAAATGAAAACTAGATATAGTGTATGGTATAAACTATGCACCAAAAAGTGTGATATAAGATGAACCGGGCGTGAAATATAATATGCAATACATTGTGCGCAATGACAGATTCATTGGAGAGCGCGAGATAGCACAGGCACTAGCGCGTGCTATGCGATATGCGCCTTGGAGTGTAATATGCACAGGGCAGTGTTGTGTAACCTAACTAGTCTCTAAAGTTGTAATATAAAATATGTGCTGGGGAGTGTAAGGTTGCATATGCACTGTGACAAAGATATGGATCCCAGATTGTAATATGTATGGCATAGCACTGTGCGTTATAACATAGGCATCGAGAAAGGCACGTTAGATGGGGCAATATAACCCGTGCGAAGACAAGTGTGGCATGACATATTCACGGGGTGGTGTTACAGTGCACATGGGCTAGAGAGTGTCATAGCATATGCATTAGCTAGTGGAATACAACACAGAGGTGTGTGGCACACGGCAGGCAATGGTGGGTGTAACACAGCATTGGGCTCTGTCAGGAGCGCGCTGTGACTCTCAAGTGATGTTCGTCCCCTTTCCAGAGAGTAAAATAAAAAGTATTACACATCCGGCAGTGGATGTGTGTTTTATTAACCGTGAGGGGGGTTTCTTGCATAGTTTTGGTCGAATTTTTGTTGACTCCCCTTTGAATGGCTTGGTGTGCATGTGTATTAAATGTGCCCGTCAATAGCTACCCATGTTTGTATAAATAAACGACAAGGGTGTCTACCGGGATTAGGCACGGTAGGGCATCAGACATGTCAGAGCTTCACTAGTGGTGTAAATACATTCCACGTGGATTCATTGCATGCATAGTCGCCTTTTAATGAATATCACGCAAATCGTCATGGTGATAGGTACGTACGGTTTGTCCAGCATGTCCTAGGTGTGTCTATAAATATATATTTTTTGAAAATAATAAAAAACAGTGGCCAGCCCTGGGGATTGGGGTCAGAAAAATATAATTAGGAGACTGGCCCTGGGGGATGGGGTCATCAGGGCCAATAAATTAGAATAAGAAGGGGAACCAAACAGCCCCCCTTCTTAAAAAACTAAAATAAATAAAAGACTGGCATCGTGCCGGAGGCCATGCCCCCTCCGTGCAGCACTCTGCAAACGCGCCCCCAACAGGTATCTCCAGTATGCGCCAGGGAGCTGCGCTGCAGCCAGGTGTTCTGAGGCCAAGCCCCTTTTTACACCTCTCTGCAACGCAGCTCTGTGGCGCTTACTGGAGGTACCTAGTGGTCTAGTTTGACCCTAGGGACCCTTAGGATTCAAGGGGACTTAATCTCTCAACTTAGAACAGCCACAGGGCGCGTTTACACAGTGGTGAAGGGAGGGGACGGGGCCTGAGGTGACGTGTGCAAACACGCACTATGGCACGTTTTAAATTGGGGATATAATTTCCCTTCAATACTGAGGGCCCCTGGGGGCTAACTAGCCCACCAAGTGCTTCCAGTAAGCGCCACTGAGCTGCATTGCAGAGAGGTGGTCCAGGCCGTGCCACTTTTTACACCTCTCTGCAACGCAGCTCTGTGGCACTTACTGGAGGTACCTAGTGGGCTAGTTGGACCCTAGGGACCCTCAGGATTCAAATGAACTTAATCTCCCAACTAAAAATGGACACAGGGCGTGTTTACACAGTGGTGAAGGGAGGGGACGGGGCCTGAGTTAACGTGTGCAAAAACGCCCTGTGGCCAGTTTTAAGAGGTAGTTTTAATCCCCATGCCCTCTTATATACTAGGGGCTTACAGAGGAGGTCATGCTAATCACAGGGGGACCCCAACGCATAATGTTCCCTAGTGTATGTAGGTGTTTTCACTGTATTCTAAGTGTCTTTTAACATAGCACTGGCTCTAGGACTGGTTAGTCAGGCTCAGTTACCACCAGTATCCGTCTGAAAAAGTTGAGGGTACAGGATGATTTTGCAACAAGGCTTCTTTCTGCTCTTCTTTTTGTTCTTTCTGCACGTTATCCTTCTTCCTGCACTTATCTTCGTATTTGAGGACTTCTGTTGCTTCTTTCTGCACTTCTTTTGTTTCTTTCTGTGCATTTTTTCTTCTTTCTTCACATGTCCTATCTCTGTAGGCATAGTTAGAAATTAGCATTTAAAAAACCTTTGAAATTCACAGAAAAAACCATAGGTTTCAGGCACGTTATAGTTAGGAATTAGCATTTAAAAAACCTCAGAAATTCACTGAAAAAACCATAGGTTTCAGGGGTGTTATAGTTAGCTGGACTTTTCACTTGTACAAAACCATTGAAATTCCCCCGTTATAGTTAGTTCAGCTAACTATAACTCGGGCGCCCGCAATGCACTGCTGATGACGTCAAATATTACATCACTCATGACATGGTCAGTGACATCACTCATGACATCACTGATGACATCTCAAATGACATCACTGATGACATCACTGATGACATCATCCTTGTGATAGAGTGGCAGACCTCCTCTCACCCTAATATAACCTTTGATACACACATTCAAAAATAGAGACTAAAATTTTCAAAACAATGGACATACCAATACCAGTTACAACAACCTCTTCAGTAATTCTAAGATCCACATACACATCCACTCATTCACCAACAGTCCTATACAGTCACTCATACATGTACTCACTCATCATATGTACTCATACACCTATACATCCTGTTACACAATGCCACTCATCCATAGAGTTACTCACACACATAGTCACTCATGCTAATAAAGAATCAAACATACATTTACTTGCATATACAGTTATACACACACCACCATACTTACTTCTACGGAAACTTACACATACTTAGTCTTTTAAACAATCACTTATAGAAACACATACTTATTCATACAGGAACTCTTTCAATCTCTCACTCTCACATATACTCACATATATACACCAATAGTCACATATACTAGTTTAAAACATATGTAGTTACTCATAAAGACACTATTGAGACAGTCATTCACTCACTAACACACCCATACACACACTCATCCACCCATACAGTCCTGCACACATGCTGTGTTCAACACATACAAACAGTGAGTCACTCATTCATGCACCTATGCACTACGTAATACCCCCCACCGAACCATGCAGACACTCAGACTGATACTCAAAAAACCAACTAATAACCTATATAGACACCCATGTAGCTACTCACCAACCCATGCAGCCACTTATACACAAAGTGAGAGACTGATACAGATATTTACATATTTAAACATTACTCACTAAGCCATGTATTCACTATGATACACTTAATCAGTCAGTTACACAATCAATTTTTCAAAAACAAATCATCCATTTAGACACTTATATACCCATTTATTCTTCCATCGACCTTGAGATATACATATGTAAAACATATTTAATTTTCAGAAAAACACACATTCACTGGATGATGTCATCAGTGATGTCATCAGTGATGTCATTTCAGATGTCATCAGTGATGTCATGAGTGATGTCACTGACCATGTCATGAGTGATGTAATATGTGACGTCATCAGCAGTGCATTGCGGGCGCCCGAGTTATAGTTAGCTGAACTAACTATAACGGGGGAATTTCAATGGTTTTGTACAAGTGAAAAGTCCAGCTAACTATAACACCCCTGAAACCTATGGTTTTTTCAGTGAATATATATATATATATTTTTTTTTTAACTTACAAAAGTTAAAAAAGGATTAAAAATATGAAAGAATAAATAGCAGGCGGCATAATTATCTTTTTAACAGTGATGCTTTAGTTCCTTATGGCAGTTCACAATATGATGTCCATTTGCTGCATCCATCTATTTTTGTCCTACATAACTTTCAGGTTATGTTATGCGTTTCCTGAGGTATTCCCCTCCAGCTATACGATGCTCTTATCCTGATTCTATCAGCTTAAGGCACACAAAGTATTTCTGAAACCCAGCTGTCAGTTGATTGGACTCCCCTTCGAGCAGCCTTCTATGGCCTCACTGCACGATCGTATGTTGATCTTTTGAAAATTTGGGAGCAACTAATATTGTCTTTGGGTCGTCAGTTTCTTAAATATGCATTTGATGTGACTAAGTGACTCCAGTCCTAACTGAGTTTGCAAAGGTGGTCAGGATTGCGGCTTAGCCTCCGAAAGTGGTATTTCTTGAGCAAACCAATGCTACATCTAAGCCTTATCAATTTTCATTTGAAGACAAAAGTGAGTTGGTGTTTTAAATAGGCTGGGCAGTTTGGAAGGCTGGGCAGTTTGGAGGGTCACAGAGTTTTATTGCCAATGTCTTATGTGCCTTTTTACTTGGATCCAACAAATCTAGGCTATTTGATGATATGTTTACTTGTTTTGACAGTACCCTTTACAATTGTTTGTTAGGGATATTGCCCTCTCATATATCCTTGGTGTCCAAGTTTTGAATGGTCTTTTGAAGTATTTGTGCCTCACTAACTTATCGCTTGAATACTCTTCCACAGCAGGCATTTTAAGGACTCTGTATCAGCTGCCTTTAACTATGCACAGTATGCTGGAAATCTGGCATTATCAGATCTTGCCATTACAGATTAAACTCGCAACTGATTAGGGCCGATACAGATTCATCAGAACGATTAAAGCAACTTCAGTAACATCAACACTTGGCATTATCAAGCCAATTTGCTAGTTAGTTGATTTCTGAATAAAAGCATTCCATATGCTAAAGTCACTATTAGTTTGCTTCTTATTACTTTGTAAATTGCTGTTGGGCCAGGCCTCTCAGATTGTTTTAGTAGCCTCTGGACGCAAAATTATGTGCAAATGCAGTGCTCTACAATGTGCTCAAATGAGCTTCATGCTGACCGTTGATTCCTCCTTGTAATGTTCCAACATTGAGATTGATGATTTGCTGTCCACATTTATATATTTTTTATTATTACATATAGCTTACCCAGTTAGCTGCGATTATGTTGGCAAGCGCCAATTGAGGTTTCTCAGATGACACTTATTTTACCATGAGCCGGAACGTCCGAGTTTTTTACTTTTTATTTTACCACTTTGTTTAGTGTAAACCATTGCCTTGCTTCTGAAAAAGTTTTCTTTACTCCAAAGCATCTTTCTGTAGGTCCTTCTTAATACTTCCCTTTTCCATTTTTTTTTGTTTTTCTGACTTATTTGAAGGTCTGGGTTCTGAGACTCTTATCAGTTTCAATTCCCCGATGTACTTTCCTCTGGCGCTGGAGACTGGGATGTTTTCCCTGGGTAGGCTTGACTACTATGACTCTGAAAATAAGAGGCAGCAGTGTGGACAACAGATGACCCCCATCTTTCAGCGGTACTTAAACTCCAGTTTCTCTTGGCTATTTCCTCAACCAGGTATTCGTCTATTGAGAGGGTATTCCGCTCACTGTATGCCGTTGACCATTTGACCCTTTTAACTGGCTCCATTTCAGCCAGGTCGCCTTGAAGTTTTTGTTGACCTAATGTGGCCCCAAATATAGGTAAAAAGCGTCTCAGTACAAAGTGATTGCTGGACAGGTTGAGGATGACTTGGAACTCACTTATCTGGTGAAACTGGGCAATGGATAGCCACATGTATTCTACTATAGCTAGTCTTTGATGTGATGTATGGGTATATACAGATGGGTGGTCCATCACAGACCTGCCGTTGAGCAATCGCAGGCCTAAGTTGTTCATGGGATTTGCAAAATAAAATCCTTTTTTGTCCTTTTTCTGAGATGGACTTCTTCTCGAAAATTCGTTCAGTAAAGTTTCAGAGTTGTTGCTTCTCTGGTTCTCTCTCTCTTGGAGGAGATTTGATTTAAAGTGTCCTGTTATCAACCAGATGGCATCCATATGGACTGATCTTTTGGAGTGTAATATAGGTAGATGAGCAGAGATGGGTTCCTTCTTTTTGGCAGCATTGGGTATGCATACATGTTGCTGAATAATAAATGTGACTTTCCAGTCCTATATGCTCCACCCAGTTTAACAAAGATAAAGCCCCCTTTTCCAACACCAATTATGGAGTCATAAACCACTATCTTATTGGGAATTTAAATAGTTGCGCCCCAAACCCTGAGGGGCGCCACCCTGTTCAGATGTCCCTAATGGGAATTAAAACTTTGTATAGTCAGGCTAGGGGTTGGGAACTTGCAGCCAAGTCTCTCGCAGACCTATATCATGCTTTCCTTTGGAGTTAAGAGTGTCAGGGAAGGGTCTCGTCTCACTATGCTTGCTCTTGGACCTGTACTTACTGGAAGACTTAGTGTACAAAGTTGAATTGTCCCATAATGCCCTCAAAAACAGTATAGAATCCGAGCCAGTGACTTGGATTAGGGTTGGAACATACACGAAAGGCACAGCTTCTTCCTCTGTTCAACGAAACACAGCTTCACCTCACTGTCTCGGATGGCCTTCTGATGAATAAGGGGGCACTTATTTCAAGACTTAGGAGTAGCGGCCGGAGCAAAGCAACTAAAGACAGAGCATATGCTGGTCAGTGACCAACATCTGCAGTCGCAGCATGGCTAGAAACATGTTGCTTTGGGTGGGGACTTCGTTCACAAGCACACACGTTGAATCACTTGGAAGTCTTAAAAAAAGCAGACCATGTTGGGAGCGGAGCTCCCGATCTGCATAGGAATGTATGGAATGAAAGGAACAGACATCGGTGAGCAGGGGTGGTACTTATATGCGCATTTGCTCCGTCATTTCCAGGGCAGTGAAGAGTTAGCATGGAGCCATGGTGTGTCACAAAGTAGAACATAGAAGCACTGCTATGGAAAACGTTTTCCGGATCCAGTCTGCTGCCTGGGGAATATTCCAATGTGAGAAATCTGCACTTAGAAGTATCCATCAGAAATTTTATGTGGTTAAAAGTGCTCAACACACTGAAGACTTTACCAGGGCACAGACAGGAGGGGCAGGTTTCCAAATACAGGCCGCCAGGAATCATGATCTTAACAGTCAACCAGACGCTCTGAAAACTACCACAAAAAAGAAAAATTCAGAAATAGCCTACCTTTTGATTAATTAGAAATCAAAGTGAAAGGCAGGTTCAATGTGTAGTGATGGTTATTGATACAGATCAATTCAGATTTAGTGATTCCCAAAAGGCACAACAGGTGTGACCCAGGAACAATTTAGAGAACCCAGTACAATCCCGATGTCTCCAAGTCTTCATAATTAATCTTTCTCCGACAAACAGGGACTAGGCAAGTGTGCCCTCACTGATAAATGGCACTAGAATATCTACATCCGGCTCAACTGAAATAGGTTTAAGTGTCCCTTGGAATCTCCATCCTACAGTTTAATTGAGACTCTCAACCCTGTAGTCACCCCAAAAGCTATTGTAGACTTGCCCATAAACCACAACATCACGATGAATAAAAGTGATACTGTAGTGTAAAGTGCAAAGATAATCTCGTGAAGTGAGAGTTGCTAAAAAGCTTCAAAGTGGAATTTCTTTGTTAGACATTGTTAAAGTCATTATGACTGCTGAGGAGATGAAATAAGATCTAAAGAAGGGCACTGCAGCATGGTATCGGGCTATTGATGTAAAAAACTATAGGTTGTGTGGGAGGGGTGGGGTGTGTGTGTGTGTGACTATTAAATCTGAAATGAATAGTCATGTCTGTGTTGATCCTTCATGCTCACAATACACAGGATTACTACTACAGCTAAATCTGTCTACTAAACCTGAATTGAATCTTTACATTAGTTAGTGGTTTTAAGAATGAGTTTCAGTGCCCACTGGCGAGGACATGAATATTTGGTTTTGCTAACATAACATCAGTCACTTCTCCAGGGGGCCATTGCATCCGAGACCGCTTTTATTATGGCGGCGTCCACCGCATCACAGAGCTCATCTATGACTGGGAAGTATGAGACTTCTTCCTCCTTCGCATAATAGTCCCCATAATCCTCCATGAGACTGGTGAGGTAAGTTACTCTGCAGTGTAAAAATCTGAATACGGCCATCCACCAGGTAAGAGGGAACTAAGCACTGTGGGGGGTAGGCAGAAATGGCAGCCTGGGCAGTGCCTGCCCTCATGCAGGAGTCACTGCTCCCAAAATATTCCTACCCCACAAGGTGTTCTGGCTCCAGGCTGACATGGGGCCACTCAGCTAGTTGCTACTGCAGATGTAGGCGCTAAGCAATGTAGAGAAACAGACATGCGCTCCACAGTAGACCGAGAACGAGCATCTGAAATGAGACTTGTAAGGGGCCCTCTAGCAGCCGGCTAACTGCCAGGCACCCCTGCCAGAAGCCCTCAAGAATGAGAAAAAGTGATTTGGTGAGCGGCCCGAAGGAGTGGCGAGGCATTCCCGTGGAGCTTATTCACATGAGGCCTAAGCGCCTCACTTCCAAGAAACAAAGCAGAATGGTGCAAAACAAACCGCAATAAAACAAAGGGGACCGGAGTCCCGATACTTATCTGACACAGACTGCAAGCAGTGAAGAAAGAGGGCAAAAGAAGATGGACAACACCTTTAAGAGACACTTGAAAAGCCTGCTTGGTTATGGACTTGTTTTCATATGCAACTTAATTTTTCCCAGGGTTATGAGAAATTACGTTTCTGTTAACATATTGATGTAGCTGCTGTCTGAATAAAACGTAGGAAGTATAGCATAATCATCGCCTCCGAGTCCTTAATAGAATTTAAACTTTCTGTTACGATCGCTAGGAAATGTTTCATTACAGTAAACACTTTCAACAGTAGATTTGAGATTAATGGTAACCTGTGAACTAAAGTTGTAACATTAACATGTCAACCAGAATGCTTCACTAAATTTGGAGAAACCGGTCCTGAACTAAGACAAAAGGAGATTGAAATGAAAGCTAACTAAAGCTAATACGTAATGAAATGGCCTTTTCACAGCCACAGGCTAAGAAAATGATTCTATTTAAATATAATGGATCGCAAAACTCTTCCTACCACCCACCCACAAGGTACAGCGTGCTACCACAGTGGACTAGCGCCTCAGTCCCCCACATAGCTATATTGTAGTATATTTGTATAATGCTTACAACCGCTATGTGCAATTATAAATGTACTGCTTTGCGGAATTCAATCATTCGAGGTATTCACAAACATTCCCAGGAATGCTCACGGAGAGCAGTGCTTTTTAAAAAAAAAAAAAAAAAACACAAAATCGAGAAACTGCATGCAGTTGAAACTTGTAAACCCATTTTGTAAAATGCTGTACGCAGTGTTCACGGATATTATGAGAATCGTTCAGATATTCATTTGGGTTTTGAAAATAAAAAAATCTTCCCCTATAGCCGGGAAGAGTTGGGTGTTAGATAAATACTGCCTTCAAACCGGAGCATAAGAGAATGTAAGACATGCCAAGGAAAATGATGAATGGCAGGGACTTTTCCAAATCCACACATGGGACCTCAAGGGATCTATGTAGGCCAGAAAGTGCTGATGCCTAAGATATATAAATCACACAGAAGTACTTTGGCCAAGTGTGAATAAAGGGGAAAAAAGTCAGAAAAAGGGACTAAATACTCAAGAAGGACGAGTGCTAACTAGAAATCTATTAGAGGGGAGCGAGAACCCTCAGGACAAGAACCCTCACTCACCGTTAAGTGACATGCTTCATCATATGGGTTAGTTAAGAAAGAAAGAGTATGCTGTTCCTCCTGGTCAGGGGAGGTTGTGTGAAGTGTACACTCTACCCCAGGGTGAAGACAAAGTAAAAGATGATATCTAGGCGGCCTGAGGACTTAATGCACGTGGTGGGTGGGGGACCCACAAGGGTGGAACTAAAACCCTCACACACCCAGCAAGCTAGGTGTCATGCTTCATCATCTGGGTTTTGCTCCTCGTCGGGTCGGCGCTGCAATTCCCAACGGGCACCCAAAGATGGGGCTCTTTATCGGAGATCTTTTGTTCCTTGCCGAAAGTTGAGTGCAAGTGAGGGCCAGGTAGGTGTAGACGTTGGTGAGTGTATTTAAAACAGGGTTGGTTAGTCTGAATAACGAGTTTATTGGGTCAGTAAACCACCCTTATTTAAAAACGATATGAGTGGCGGTAGTCTGGACACAGTGGGTCAAAGACTCGCTCCGCTCAACTCAGATGGTCAACATGTTTCTCGCCTAATGGTCAGGAGGATCCAACGGCAATTCATCAGGACCAATGTGGTGTAAACTATCTACAAACGTGAGGGTGTATAGCAGGCTATCACATTTATGTGTATGTGCCTGGTCAAATCTACCCTATGAAAGTGTGGAAAATCTAACACTTCCGCAAAGGAGTGGCCTAAAGGAAAGGGAGAGATGAACATAACAGGCCAACACAAAACATTAAAAATACTTTGTCGTGTATAAACATGGTAATATGGAGCAAAAGACTCCTCGTATGCATGCCCTATACATGAAGCAATTACGCTCGAATATAGTGATCATGCATAAGTGGATGCAGTGTCAGACACCGTGTCAAGTGATCTAAAAGACTTAAATTCAGGGCAACCCGAATTATAGTAACGAGGTCTAAAACGCTCACCTAAAGATTGAGCTAGTACCGCTCCAGTCGGCGCGTGGCGAGCCTCTTGGGATGGCGTAGTAGCCTGCTGTAATGTACATTAAAATAAGAGACTCAACTGGGTAGGTATATTAACACAATACACCTGCTGAGTGCTAGGTGCGGTCGAGGGAACAGGTAGGCTATGATCCCCCAGACCCCCGGCAACAGGGACCCACCGCTCGAGGAGCGATCCAACCCCAAGCCTAATGCGTCGCCCACGGGAGTTGGCAGCCCATTTCAGCGTTAGGGTCGGATAGCCACACGAACAGCGGTCACCTGTATATCCAGCGTCTAGTGATCCCAGTCCGTTCGATCAATGCTACGCGATCCAAACAGTTGTTTACTTACGATTCTGTTGCCCAAGGGTGGTTTTTGAACCTACCCCGCTCCGCCGAAACCGGGAAGTGGTGTTCACTATCCAGTGTTCCAATAAGAACCGGTTGGGACAAGTGTGGGTGTAAACTGATTGGGCGTCTAGTGTCATGTGACTCGTGTAGGAGGTCCCACCCAAGTGATAGGCCCAACTGGTAGGCCCACACTTACTACACACTAACCAGAAATCCTGGGTTAGTGGCCACTATCCCTATACTCCACAAGATGGATGGAGAACTAGGAATCAGCTATGGCGAAGATGCAGTCACTGACATTTTAAGAACACCGTCACTCCTAGGAGCAGACGGGAATACAGCAACCGTGTCCTATTCGGAAGACTGGTCCAACTTGGTCTCCTTAAAGAAAGAATGGCTCAGAATAACGATGCATGGAGCATTAATGACTGAGTACCTCAGGGCTAATATCGCCCCTAATGGTCTCATTGTCAACATATTCCCCAGATTATTCCTGGAGGATCCTCCATTTAAGAAGGATTGGTCCTCAGTATCATGGAAGTGTACCCGAGATCTCCTAGTTTTGATAATCAATACTGCTAAGAGACTTGCTGATGCCCTGTTAACACGTATACAGGCTGCTGAGGCAACCATGAAATCTACAGTACATAATAAGATCTTCAAAACTAAATTGGCAGAGATCAATTCAGAAATAGCAGAGAATAGAGAGTACCTTCTAAAACAAAAGATTGCCAAACTGCAGAAAGATATCTCGAGGTTCGATAAAGAAAAGATCTTCCCCTACCTGAAACCCGATTTCACACCTATTAGGAATAGCTACTCAAGTGACGAGGAGTTAAGCAACAACAGCAGGAGGGGTTCCAATAACAGTAACTCGAGCTCTGGGAGTTGGGACACCCCCAACCAGAGAAGAAAGAACAACCGGACATTCCAAAATCAAGGGGAAACAATGTTCCCTGGTCCACCACAACCCCAGTTTTGGCAATATCCTATGTTCCCTCCGTGCCCTCCCCAATTCTACCCAGGGGTTAACCCCCAACCTTTTTTAGGCAGAGGCTGGGGCAGAGGAAGAGGGCGAAAGCGAGGAACACAGCATGTACAGTGGCAGGACCAACCTCAGCCCCCGATGGAGACCCGGAGCCAACGCAGGGGCAAAAGGACTTAGTTATCAATTTATCGCACAGACCACTTAATAGTATTGAGCTACGAGTGATTCGTAAGGGACTGGGCTTCGTACCCACCCCCAGGGTTGACAAATTCAAAGAAGCATGCGAACTTCACAGTTTCTTTAGAAAGATTCACCTGAAGGCCTTCTTCCATAACGAATCCCATATAGACTCAGACAATACAGACACTGGTCTACATAGACCATCCACCTTCACCCCCAGTGCAGGCATGGTCCCCCCGGAAGTCTTGACTTTCGAAAAAGCCATTCTTAAAGATCTAGCAATGGGGCAAGGCAGGTCGACTTTTCACAACCTTTCTATACAGGAAATGGATGCAGCCAGGGCCCTGGCTGACGACCAATCGATCACGATTAAACAGGCAGACAAAGGTGGTGCTACAGTCATCCAGTCCACCTCTGACTACGAGACAGAATGTCGACGTCAACTATGTGATCGCAAGTATTATACACCAATCACAATAGATCCTACGACAAGATTGAAGAATGCCATCACTAGTCTAACTCTTGAGGCAGAGACTAATGGATGGATCACCAAGAAAGAAGCAGATTACCTCAATGTTCGTGATCCTGTAACACCATACTTCTACACGTTGCCTAAGGTCCATAAAGGAACCTCACCGGTCCCGGGCAGACCTATTGTGTCCGGGATAGGCTCTGTTCTTGAGCCTCTGTCCAGATTTGTAGACCACTTTCTACAACCATTGGTCCAAAAAATACCATCATACATCAAAGACACCAGTGACATCCTCAGAACTATTGAAGGGTTTGAACCTAATGGGGAGATTAGCCTCCTGGTTACTTTAGATGTGGAGGCCTTGTACACCAATATCCCACAACAGGCAACCCTCACAGTGATTGAAGCGGCCCTTCGCAATGAGGAATGGTCATCACCCACACCTGTGTCATTTATCATGGACCTTGCTTCCCTGGCATTGACGGAGAACTTCTTTGAATTCCGGAATGAGTTGTTCCACCAATGCCAGGGCACTTCAATGGGTAGCACCTTTGCCCCTAGCCTGGCCTGCCTATACATGGCCGCATTCGAAGAGGAGATCATCCAGAGCCCCACCAATCCTTTTTATGACAACTTGATCATGTGGAGACGCTTTATAGACGATATCCTCATTTTTTGGAATGGGCCGTGTACACTATGTGATGATTTCTGTCAATGGATTAATTTGCAGAACCCTTATTTAAAATTTACTAATCACATCTCTACGACCCACATAGCATTTCTGGACCTAGACATCAGATTGACCTCTGGGGTACTATCAACCAGCCTTTACAAAAAACCTACCGATAGGAATAGCCTCTTGCTTTACAGCAGTCACCATCCCAAGGCACTGAGGGATAACTTACCTTTCGGTCAATTTCTCCGGTTGAGGAGAAACTGTAGCTCATTAGTGGACTACAAAAAAGAGGCAGATATCCTAGCGATTAATCTAAAAGAAAGAGGTTATCCAACTAACACAGTTACAAGAGCTATGAAACGCGCTAGGAATAATCCCAGAGAGGCACTGCTAGAGACCAGGACTAGGGAACAAACTGACATCCTGACCTGCGTTACCTCGTTTACCCCATCTTCCAATAAAATGAAAAAGGTGATCAAAAAACACTGGGGTATCTTATCTTCTGGTGAACTTTCTTTACCTCAACCGAGATTCGCTTTTAAGAGGACCCAGAATCTGAAAGACATGTTGATCCATACAAGACCTGCCAGAAAAGAAATACAGAACCCCCAGGGCACTTTATGGGGGCTTCCACCAGTCGTTGGACACTTCCCCTGTGGCAATTGTACGTCCTGTAAACAGACGATTACTACTAAGGAGGTTACCTTATCTGATACCCTTACTTGGTCACTGACACGCCACACGAATTGTAATTCCACCAACTGCATTTACCTATTACAATGCCCATGTGCACTGATTTACATAGGGATGACGACACGAGCTATTAAGACACGCATCACCGAGCATAAGAGTAATATAAGATGCTTGAAGGAGACCACAAAACTGTATACCCACTTTAAGAGTTTACACCATACACCGGACTCCCTTAGATGGGTCGTTTTGGAGTCACATCCAAGAATTACAGCACAAGCGCTGTTCAAACTCGAACAAAGATGGGTTCACAGACTTTCATCTGACAGGAGAGGTTTGAATGACGATATACCGTGGGGTGCACTGACACACTGATATATCAACACCCTTCTACAGTATTTTCAATGACCCTACAGTCTTGTACCGCCCCTGATAGATAATGGGTGGACCGAGTTATTTACTGTCGCGAAAGTTACCTCCGAATGTCGCACACCAATAACTGGACTCCCCTGGTGCGTGAACAGTGTAACAGTGACTCCGGAGATACCTTGGTCCAACTCACATCACATACTCTTTTCTACGATGCATACAACCAACACTACTCACACTGTCGAGTTGACCCATACTCTATAAACTTAACTACACAGGACCTCACTGAAGTGAATAATACTCCTTCTAGGGTCCTTTGATCCACTGTAAGATCCGGCTGCGACTATACTTTTCTGGTGCGGATCCACTGCCCCGTCCCAAGATAACGCTCACAGTCAGACTTAACAGGTTGATCTAAGCCACATACTAGGAACCACCCAACACGGCGCCTTACACATTCTACCTCTCAAGAGAGGGACTAGACTTTATCCAGGCAGTTCCTTGTGCCTTACAAGATACCTTAACTATCTTGACTCGACCTGATACGGATTCAGTACCCCGTTCCAAGATGGCGCCCATAGTCACACAACACTTGGGTGGGACCTCCTACACGAGTCACATGACACTAGACGCCCAATCAGTTTACACCCACACTTGTCCCAACCGGTTCTTATTGGAACACTGGATAGTGAACACCACTTTCCGGTTTCGGCGGAGCGGGGTAGGTTCAAAAACCACCCTTGGGCAACAGAATCGTAAGTAAACAACTGTTTGGATCGCGTAGCATTGATCGAACGGACTGGGATCACTAGACGCTGGATATACAGGTGAACGCTGTTCGTGTGGCTATCCGACCCTAACGCTGAAATGGGCTGCCAACTCCCGTGGGCGACGCATTAGGCTTGGGGTTGGATCGCTCCTCGAGCGGTGGGTCCCTGTTGCCGGGGGTCTGGGGGATCATAGCCTACCTGTTCCCTCGACCGCACCTAGCACTCAGCAGGTGTATTGTGTTAATATACCTACCCAGTTGAGTCTCTTGTTTTAATGTACATTACAGCAGGCTACTACGCCATCCCAAGAGGCTCGCCACGCAACGACTGGAGCGGTACTAGCTCAATCTTTAGGTGAGCGTTTTAGACCTTGTTACTATAATTCGGGTTGCCCTGAATTTAAGTCTTTTAGATCACTTGACACAGTGTCTGACACTGCATCCACTTATGCATGATCACTATATTCGAGCGTAATTGCTTCATGTATAGGGCATGCATACGAGGAGTCTTTTGCTCCATATTACCATGTTTATACACGACAAAGTATTTTTAATGTTTTGTGTTGGCCTGTTATGTTTATCTCTCCCTTTCCTTTAGGCCACTCCTTTGCGGAAGTGTTAGATTTTCCACACTTTCATAGGGTAGATTTGACCAGGCACATACACATAAATGTGATAGCCTGCTATACACCCTCACGTTTGTAGATAGTTTACACCACATTGGTCCTGATGAATTGCCGTTGGATCCTCCTGACCATTAGGCGAGAAACATGTTGACTATCTGAGTTGAGCGGAGCGAGTCTTTGACCCACTGTGTCCAGACTACCGCCACTCATATCGTTTTTAAATAGGGTGGTTTACTGACCCAATAAACTCGTTATTCAGACTAACCAACCCTGTTTTAAATACACTCACCAACGTCTACACCTACCTGGCCCTCACTTGCACTCAACTTTCGGCAAGGAACAAAAGATCTCCGATAAAGAGCCCCATCTTTGGGTGCCCGTTGGGAATTGCAGCGCCGACCAGACGAGGAGCAAAACCCAGATGATGAAGCATGATACCTAGCTTGCTGGGTGTGTGAGGGTTTTAGTTTCACCCTTGTGGGTCCCCCACCCACCACGTGCATTAAGTCCTCAGGCCACCTAGATATAATCTTTTACTTTGTCTTCACCCTGGGGTAGAGTGTACACTTCACACAACCTCCCCTGACCAGGAGGAACAGCATACTCTTTCTTTCTTTCTTTCTTAACTATTCCAGGGCATGTATGCTGGACCTCATTAAATATAGCCCACCCGTTTTTACTTCCTCTTCCTGGTTGAGTCATCATATGGGTTCCCTCCTCACACCGTGGTGTGGGCTACAACTCCCAGAAGGAAGGAGCAGAGGTGTTTTCTCAGAAGAGGAGCGTTAAAAGATGGGGTGACTGAGGGGCAGTTACAATAGAGCAAGAAAGTGTGATTTAAAAATGTCTGTCAGGATCCAGTGAAAGTTTATTAAGAGGTCACAGCGACATGATTAAAATGCAAGAGGAAGTAGGCGTGAACAAATATATCCTGGTCTTACAAGGTCAACATGTTTCTGCCAACAGGTGTTTCACAACTTATGAGCTTGCAGTCTTCAATCACTACAACATAGAATTTAAGGCAATACGATAATGAAAGAGCATATTTCTGGAATATCTTCAACAAAGACACTGGTGGCGTGTGTGAAGAATGGGATACATAACCATACAAATTAAGCTGCAATTTAGAAATAAGTACCCTAGATGTCAGAGAACCACAAAAACACAATATCACGCAGTAACCATGCCTTCAAGCAAGAAAATGCCATTTGATGCACTACCTTACCAAGTATTTCAGTGAAAGGAAGAAACTTAAGTTCACTAGGTCATGGTCTAAAAGGGGCATGAACAATGTTATATGCAATATCTTGGCTTTTTATGATAGATATCCAAACTATACTGGGGAAATGGAAATCTTTAGCAATTAATGTCTTAACAAAAACAAACAAAAAAGTTAAACTGTAACTTTTCTTGTTCAAAAGGATACGGAACAACATTACAATCGGTGATTCTATTGTTAATAAACTCAGCAGCAACGTCCGCCTTGGGTCTGCCCACATCTTTGGCTCTGCAAAATAAAGAATTATAAAACTTTCACAAGACTGCTACCAATAGGTAAGATGGTATCACAATTTTAGTATTAACAGATTTAGGATAATTTTTAATTTTAAATTAGGCAGATTGGGAGTCAATTGTGCAGACATCCAAAGAGCTCTATTGGCTGAAAGATAGGTATCAATGGGGAAAAAGTGGAATATCAGTAACGGATATTAATGTTAACATGTTGTATAAAGAAAACAATAATGCACAGACCAAACACAGAGTGACCCATAGTGAGGAGAGAACTGTCTGTATTTTCAAAAAGAAAAAAGTCAGTTACAGGATTTCCGTTTTTGAAAATAAAAAACACAATAAGTTTGGTACACAGCTCTGTCATGTTGAGGGAGGCTTTGCCCCAAACTTCAAAAGACATTGACAGGAACCGCTGTGACGGAGGTTCTAGCCAATGCTTTAGGAATTACCGCCAGCTTGGCGGCCATATCTAAATTTGGCAGGTGGCACCTCAGTCAGGGTGACTGATTAATTTACTCTATCTCCCCGAAGGAGAATTGGGCTGCCTGCCAACTCTTAAATCAGGCCGCAAGTCTTAATTTGAAAAATAATGTCAACGTGTTATAGTTACAATGCACAGGAAGTGAGGCCTAAGTTTAGTGCCCTGTGTTTCCATTATGTTCTGTAGGCAAAAACAAATTATGTATGACATCGAAGGCTCTATTTTTAACATGGGAAATGTTTTCATATTTGGCTGATTAATCCATTCTAAAAAAATAAAAATAAAGAAGCTTTTAAAAAATGATCACCCCACTACTCCCTAGTATCTCAATTTTTTGTAGTTGAAGAAAATAATTTGTTTTTGTTGTGCTCCTAAGATTAGAAAATGTATTCAAGGACATGGATGTATCAAAAACTGGTAAACATTAGGTCTATAGCTGCTCTACCACAACGGCTTCAAACATGTGCAGGCACATGCAAAAGAGAAAATTGCTCAATAGCAAAACCATGTTCATGCTTCTATAAATCCACTCCACAGTTTTTCAACAGCAGTCAGGCAAACAAGCACTCATCAATGAACCAAAATCCTGCATATGCTTCCACCAAAACACACTCAGCCACCGACAGTCTCACACCTCCAAAGTATACTGTGTTGTATAAGTAGAGTGACAAATTGAACAGCAATGAGACACAGTTGAGACACATCTGCACAGTACTCAGCAGCCTCTGCCAATACAGAACTTGGAGGGTTATAAAATGAAGTTGTGGATTTTATGTTCACAGTCCACCAACTTACAGGATGAAATGGTAAATGTTTTTGATAACATCTTGTGACGAAGGTTTGATACAGTTATTATCGCTCTCCCTTCCTTGAGGCCCTATTAGAGATTACAAAGGGTCTCACAGAATACCAAGTGTTGGTCAGTTAGTGGAGGGGTCAGGTTTGAACAAGCCCACTTTTTTAGGCCTGATAAATGCTACAGATCATTTTAGGCACTTCAAAAAAAAAAAATTAATATATATTATTATTTTTTTTTGAAGTGCACAAAATGATCCGTAGCATTTATCAGGCCTAAAAAAGTGGGCTTGTTCAAACCTGACCACTCCACTAACTGACCAACACTTGGTATTCTGTGAGACCCTTTGTAATCTCTAGAGATATATATATATATATATATTCACTCCCCCCTCCTTGTTGATTCATGTGAAATGGTACACAAAGCAATACATTTGTCTTAATAATCAGAATTGGATTATTAAGTAGATTAGGAAAGGGATTCACAAGTTCTATTGACGAAAATAATGTTTTCGGATATTAGAATACTGGTAAGATTGGTACCAGTATTCATAACAAATAAAATTACCACTAAGACCAATTTCCTACATTTTAAAAATGTACAACCAAAGAACATTGGCATACATATTCAGAGGCTGAAATAAATCATTTTACAGAAGGAAATATTGAAACATATCTGAAAGAAATGCATTGATTTTGCAAATGTGAGTATTCAGAAGAGACTATGCAAAGAAGCATTTAAATAGTGGCTAAAGTCAAAGGGGAAGATTTACTTAAATACTAACAAACCAAAAGACGATGCGCGGATTATGTAATGAAATAATAGCATAAAGGTTGTTATTAAACTCGCAGTCAATGAGAAATATTAACTAGATGAAACTAATGAAGAACTGAACACAATAGTTCCTCTAACAAAGCTATTAGTCCATCAATAAGTCTCAACAGAAAAATTGAATATTGGAGCAGCAGCGGTTTAAAGAAGCTGGTACGAGCCTGTTGCTCAACATTTCAATGTCCTAATGTGCTCTGCATTTCTACTTCGGAGGCAGGCAACGACGGAAGGGTGGGGGAGGCGGGCAACGACGGAAGGGGGGGGAGGCAGGCAACGACGGAAGGGGGGGGAGGCGGGCAACGACGGAAGGGGGGGGAGGCGGGCAACGACGGAAGGGGGGGGGGAGGCAGGCAACGACGGAAGGGAGGGAGGGCAAGGCTACAACCGCAAGGGGTGCAAAGCAACAACCGCAAGGGGGGCAAGGCAGCAACCGAAAGGGAGGGCAAGGCAGCAACCGAAAGGGAGGGCAAGGCAGCAACCGAAAGGGAGGGCAAGGCAGCAACCGAAAGGGAGGGCAAGGCAGCAACCGAAAGGGAGGGCAAGGCAGCAACCGAAAGGGAGGGCAAGGCAGCAACCGAAAGGGAGGGCAAGGCAGCAACCGAAAGGGAGGGCAAGGCAGCAACCGAAAGGGAGGGCAAGGCAGCAACCGAAAGGGAGGGCAAGGCAGCAACCGAAAGGGAGGGCAAGGCAGCAACCGAAAGGGAGGGCAAGGCAGCAACCGAAAGGGAGGGCAAGGCAGCAACCGAAAGGGAGGGCAAGGCAACAACGGAAATAGGCCAGGACATCCGTTGATGATGCATCCACAGTCTGTCTGAGGGGAAACCCCTTGCAGTGCCTCTAAAGGGGCACAAATGGTGGTGATACTGCCATCCAGATGTGGAGAGATCGAGGGAGCGCGCAGTGGCTCTACTCTTTGAAGCACTAGCGGGCGAAGTCAGTCTTCTCACTAAAGAGACCAGACCCGTCAAAAGACATATCCATGAACGATGCCCATCACCACCCAAGGCCAATGAACCAGTCTCTTCCGCCTAAGTATTAGAGGGAGCAAATCAGCCTCATGTCAGTGCAAGTGTCCCGTCCTCTGCCCTCTTGTAGGTCCATATGGAAAGTGTCATAGTTTACCATCACCAACATCGTCAAAAGTTGGTTGGCTCTGGTCAGAGTCTGATCCGTAAAGTTGCACTGGTTGGTGGCTCCTAGGCAAAGGCACTGTCTTATTAGAGTCAGAATGCATGGGTGCCGGGCACGCTGGAACAGTGCATGAAAGTGGCTTAAGCTCTGGTCAAGGCGAACTGGAGTCAGACAGAACATCGCCGGTGCCAGTGTTGACAAGTCGATGCAGGTTCAGGAGGCTCAGACATCGCTGAGGGTGGACTTGTGGCAGTAACCCGAATGGAGGCCTCTGTGGCTCCATGAGAGACACAGGCGCACCAGAGAGAGGAGGAATGGTGTCGAAGATGTGGAGCATGTCCTCTTTAAATGCCTCAATCTATTGCGGATCATGAGTGACTAGAGAGTTTGGGGTGCATTGGAATTAGCTACAGAATCAGCTCCTTTATAGGGGACTGGGAGCGAGATCACTAGGGCAACTTGACGCCCTCGCAATTTCTAAGATAGACCGTGGTGAGGCTTGGACTTCGTGCTCTTTTTCCTAAGATTTTGCCTTAACTGAAGACAGAAGTGGGAACAGGTTCAGGTCTTTGACTTTGAGCGGAAGCAGCCCTCACGCATCTTCCTTCATTACTCGGCAACGTACATCTTGGCTTCGCATTCCCTGATCGCCTTCGGGTGCATCAGGGTACACATCTCACAATTTGGGTGTTGTGGTCCAACCCCAAACACCAGAGGCATATCTCGTAGGAACAGTCACAGACATTTGTTTGTGACAGCCCTTGCAAGGCATAAACATAGTAGTTGTAGAAGAGGACAAACTCCCTTGCACACTGGGAGGAAATTTGAAGAGAAAAGGTCAACAAATGACAAGAGTAAGTAGGAGCTACCTCAAGATTGGCTTATGAAGGCGCAGAAAGAAAGTAATGGACATCAGTGTACCGGGGTGGTGCTTACATGTGGCTTCAGTTGCCACTTCCAAGGCTGAGTAGACAAGAAGCCAAACGACTCCATCTACCGGCACACAGTGGCTATGGTGAGAAATCTTCCAGACCCCCTCTGCCATTTCCTCCGCGAAGGGGGTGGAAACAAACGGGCGGCTGAAAAGTTTGCTGCACCTTGGCGAGAGGCCATTAATAGCTTCATTTGCACTTCACCAAGCCCCTTGAGCAGCCCCATAATCTGCGGCAGGTTTTGAGGAGGGGCTTTGTCGCTGACCTGTGTGAAGCTCTGCACAGATGTGAGGGTGCTCGAAACTTAACATGTCTAGGAGGAACCTGCAACTGGCAACAAGGATACATCTGCAAGTGTGCAAGTTTGGCCTGAAAGCAGTGCAGTGCTCGCTCAGTCAGTGTGCCCAGGGATGGCTCAGCTCACAGGTGGTGTGGGCCATGCTGGCACAAGGTGGGGCTCAGAAGTGAAGCACACCACAGCAAGGAGACCGTCAATTGGAAGCTGCCCCCTCTCTTAATTCTAATGTTCCCCTCTTCTGAAATCACACAAAAAGCTAATTTTCAAATAAATTTCAAAAACAGCAGTGTTATTTCCAGGCATAATGTGGGAGCCCTGTGAAGACGTTGTTTTGCGGAATAATGAGAATTAATTGTATGTGCGCAAAGCACTCCAGCCGGATAGCCCAGTGAGATAAAGTGATGATATGGAAGTAACGGGTTTCAACCCCAACAAGGATGCCTCAGCCTTTCATCCTTCCCTGAGTACCGCTGAAAAATATACTAATAACACTGGTTATAGACTGTGCTTATAATCTGCAGGAGTGTGATGTAACACACACTGCAAAATATTATGAGAGGTATGTTATGAGGATATGGGTGGAAAAAAGCAATATGTCCAATGCAGGGAGAATCCAAAGGAAAAGGAATGTTGCATACACTGGATGTGCAATGCTGTGCACATAACACAAACCTAGAGGCGGTGCCTTGTTGCTAATATCCATATTCATACGGTCAGAGAATCGCTCCACAGGAGATACTTTTTCCTTGCTGCCCGAAATGGTCACGTGAATCAACATGGAACACTATTAGCATCAGGCTAATAGTTAGGAACACCCAAGAGAGATTCTGAGAAAGGAGGTGGGGTGATTTGTATTAATGAACTTGCTTAGGGTTGAGGAATATTTAAATACTTAGCACAACACAGACTAGCATGTTGTTATTGACTTGGGTTTCCCTTTTAATGATGTTGTGTACTTCTGTGGATTTGGCACAATGTGCTGGGGTGTTCCCAGGATAACTTATCGTAATACAGTGTCTGATGCACTTATACGTGTCAAGTTTCAACAATGTTTCCGCAGGAACGTCATGGACATTAAGAAAGATCCGCAACTTCCCTGAATCACCTATTGCACCCAACAAGGTCAAAGTGACAATTGTAGCCCGGGGAAGAAGGGAAACAAAACAAGGAGAGAGAGAAGGGGTCCCACGTCGAACCCCAGGCTGCAACAGAACCAGACAAGTCAAGGCACAAAAGCTGTAGACCAGAGAGAAGAACAGAGAACTGGTAAGTATATCCCTTATTCTCTCTAAATGTGCTATTCCATACCTTAGGATTTCCCTTCTTCTAAGTCATTCAAGTAACTGAGGTTGACAGGCATGTGTCTGGAGGGAAAAATAAGGAACTACTTAATTAGAGTGAGACTTAAATAACAAGCATTTACAATGCAATATGTCTCGCATTTACACGAGTTTGAGCTATTGGCATTGTAAATGACAATACCTTTTATTTAGGATTTGTTTTTGAAAACATACATAAAATCAGTAGCGGCCCGTGGAGGGAGTGTCGCGGGGCAGATGGGCAGGGCGGGGGGTAGAAAACTCCGGCTCACCGGTGTAATGTAAATAAATAAATAAAACGAATTTCATTGCACGCGGTGAAACGCCAAAAAAAACTCATAAGACGCAAAGTGTTTTGGCCAGAACTGCACAATTTTCAGTCAAGTGCCAGGCCGGATTCAAACTGAGGTCTCCAGATTAATAGCTTAGTCACCAGACCACATCTCGCTCCTTAATTCATGCACTAAAACATAAGAAAAGTTAAGTTCAGAATGTAGTTGAAAAGGCTTCAAATATTCGCTCTCACTAATGCTTGTGAACACTAATCTTCGAACTATTTTACCGTGGGTTTTAAGCCATGTTCCACGTGCTGTGCAGTGGGTAGAATCAATGCAATTTACTTCATTATGTACAGGGCACGAGTTAGGGGTACACACGGGTGGACAGCGTCCACCCACTATTTTCAGAGGGTGAACACCGTTCACCCTGCCAAGAAGTTGGGCCCGTTGGGCACGTTGTCTGCTTTTGATCAGTAGCAATGTGAAAGCAGGGAGGGGGATTTCTCATTTCAGACTCCTGCTGGGCCCATAACAAAGGCCGAATTTGAGGGGTCATCAGGCCCTCCTTTTGTTCGAGTCTCTTGGCTGGGAGCAGTCAGGAGCCTCACACCTAGATGCAAATGCAGCAGGGAAAACAAAGGCTCACACTTCACACATACTTAAGAAAGGCAGCTTTTCACTTTGTTCATTCCCTGTTAGAAGATATGCATGCGCTGTTAGAATGTCAGATGTGTTGGTCTTTCCCAGTATTTACACACAAAAAACAAATTACATGTATTTAGTGCTTGCTTCCCCGGAGGAGGCGTTGAAATAATTTAAGTACCACTATTTTTTCTTGTATAGCCCTACTCATCCCAACGCAGGACGTCAAAGCGCTTTACATCACACGTGCATATTACAAATACAATAAATTATATACGTTTGTAAATAAATGTACAGGATGTGTTAAATAAAACTGGTGGATTACAAGGTGTCAAAGTCACATATCATCTTCCATAGCACACTGCGCTATTATTCTTGAAATGCGCTCACATGTACTCATAATAGACCTGCTAAACATATATGTGATGGCTTAAGATCGGATGCCACGTCTTATGATGCCACTTCCTGTAAAGTAGTGGCTGTGAGGCCATTTCATGTAATTTCAATTCCTGTGATGCTATGTGTGATGTCATGCGCTGTGATGTGATGTGCCATGATGTCACGTGCCGCGATGCCACTTGCAAACTGCCTAACTAGGTTAGTCCCCCTCTTCCTTTTTTTAGGACTTGTGCCCGGATTATGTAGGTATTCTACATCGGTATCACCTTGATTGTATTGACTCTTGGCGAGGCTTAGGGGAACAATGTACAATACATGTGCCCATGTCGTGGTGCGTATGTACCACCCTACTAAGGCGCCCAGTTGCCCGGGTTGTTTACCACATGCCCTGGCAAATGTTACAAAATTAACACATACCCTGGTATTCACAGACAATCCACTGAACACAGAGAGGAGGCAAATTTGTATGCATTGCGGTTTAGTATTGGTTAGCAGCCTGTAGCAGAAAGCAAATTAGTTAACCCAGAGGGTGGTTATTTTTAAAAGTCGCCTTTAAGTTCGTTTAGTGTCACGCTGTCTGTGTTGGTGAGCGCTATCAGTTTAGAAATGCTACTGCCCTCAGCCATTGCAAAGTTGTAGTCCTACTTCTATGACTCGAGCCAGGGGCATGTCCCCTTTCATCCTCGAGCCCCAAACGAGCAGAGCTTTAAGGCGGCTTCTTGCTTTTCGTGCTCTACCATCTTTGCAGACAGAATTAACAAGTCTTTAGAGCTAGAGAGGAGGCAGTCATGCAGAACACGAGGAAAGGCGCAGTCCACCATATGCGAAGCTACAGCTCAGCATGCTGCGCTCCCGCAAGTATAAAAAACGAGACCTAAAAGGCGGCATTGAAACCGATCGCGAAAGTGAAAGCGATCGCAAGCAAACAAGCCCGCGAGTTGTTCGCCTGTGCCACAGCGAAACAAGTGGTTTCAATTATCGCGCCCGTGTCTGGGCACGATAATTGAAAACATATGCTGCTGCTGCGCGTAACAGATACCACTAGGCCATGGGCAGAGCAATGCGCCCGCCTTTGGCCTATTGCGTTCGGTCTTTGTGAAAAACACGCACGCAAAGTCCAATAGCATGGCACAAAAGGAAAAGCACACGCTCGTGCGTGTGCTTTTCTTAGGTCAGTTTCCAAACCCCCTACAAGAGGTCTCGTGCTGCGCACTGCAACGCTAGGCGTGAGACCTATAAAAAGAGTGAAACGGTGGAGTTAGTCATAAGATAACGAACCCACTTTATAACAAGGCTTCTGTTTGCATAATGTAATTCCCAAAGTAAATGTTTCCTAATGGCCAAACAAAAGGTGTCACCTTAATATTCAGGTAAAAATAACTAATTGTCTTTTTTCTTCCTTGTAACAGGTAACTTAATCCCAGGCAGAAAGAACGGATAACCACAGCATCAGGAACACAGGATCGGATAAGTATACACAAGGGGCAAGGAACATTGAAATAAATGTCAGCACAAAGCGCTGTTACCGTCTTGTTCAGTAATGCAGCTGTCTATCTTTTCTATTCTTTGTAGGTAGTGGGTAGAAGGAGAAAACTGAGTCCACCAAGCGGAGGAGCCGCATGGAACAGGAACGCAGCTTAGACCACGGGTGGTTAACAGCGCAAGGGAAAATGAGGGGATCGAAAGCACAACCGAAGGAGAGGAAGATGGGTGGCAGGGGGAGAGAAGCCGAGCAACTGCAAGAGTGCACAGAGAACACACACCTATAGATCAAGGCACATTGAGATTAACGACTGGGGGGGGGGGGGCGGGGGAGCACACTGGTGGGGAGGGTAGGGGTGGGTAGAAATAGTCGTTCTGGATTTCGGGAGGGTTGTGGGGAAAAGGGCTTAAGGGGGATGGTAGGGCGGAAGTTGGCAAATAATAGGCAACGAGACTATGGGTAATAATGTAAATCATTGTGGTTGCATAATATGACAACTTTGTAGGGATGAAGGGTGGAGCACAATCTTTCTGAATAATGCTTACAACACCTGTGTAAGAGATGATGTGGAGATGGAAATGGAAAATAATAAAAAATGTATTTTAAAAAAAAAAAAAAAAAAAAGGGGGAACAGGAACGCAGAGAAGAGAGATCCGGGAAGGAAACAACGCCGCAACGAAACAGGACGCGGAACCTGACACCCCGGAAGTGCAATGTTAGATCCAGAAGGTAAGCAACACTCTCCCGAAACAGAAACACGAAGCGTTACTACTCGGGGGTGGCTGCGCTTTGACCTGTCTGGCCATGCACCGCGCATCCGTGCCCCCGTGCGGCCATGTTTGTAGTTCGCCGGTACCCCCGGGATCGACAATCGTGACAATATGCAATATTAGTTGTGAGAAAGTTCCTCTTTTGACATGGTTAGCCTCCACTTTTTGCCTGGTACTGAAGTGGTTTCAATTGTAGTGCACAGGGTCCCTGCCAACCAGGTCCCCTGTGCCAGTGCTTCTTCACTAAAAACTGTTCCACAATTGGCCCTTCAGCCCCCTGTAAGTCTGTAGTAAATGGTACCTGGATACCAAGGGCATTGAGACTGAAGAGGGTCCCCTACGGACTCCTCTCCTAGGCCATGCAGACTGCCACTGCAGAATGCATGGCCTGGTGCAGACAAAATAAAGTCGACATGGCACACTAGCACTGCTTAAGATATAGATAAGTCACCCCTCTAGGAGGTCTTACCAACCCTAAGGCAGGGTGCACTGTATCCCAGGTGTGGACATATCTGCTCATTCAGATATGCCCCTACAGTATTAGGATCAATTTCTTAAGATTTTAAGTGCCAGGGCAGCCATAGAGAGTACATGGGCTGGAAACTCGACAACTCAAGTTCCCCAGCATTATGATGGAGTCACTGAAACCAGAGTGCTCCAACCACTCTCTGGGACCAAAAACAATGCACATCATGGGCGGAGGTGTCACAGCTGCTCCCCCAGGATGGGCCACTGCTCGAGGGGGAAGCTTCAAATGCTTGTTGCCTTTGTAATGCGACCCCCAGCCTCTGCTGCTAGCAGCAGATGGCAGTCCCGGTCTACAACCCCACTTTGGGAGGGAAATCGTAGGAGAATAGGAGGTCTGCCCACATTTGCCAACTCCACCCCTAAGGTGGGGGAGGCGAGGTGAGGCACATCTTTCAGTCCACGCCATTTTGAAGATGGGGGGAGCCCTCCAATCAGGGCTAGGACTATGCCGCATCCCACAGGAGGGTGGCAAAATAGAGGGTGTAGTAACCCCAGATGAGGTGCTCATTGGCCCTACCAGTTACTCCCTTAAAATGCCCCCTAAAACTAGTATATAGGAGGCTCTCTCAGACCTTGAAGTTAGATCTTTGACGACCTGAGAAGAAAGAAGACATTCCTGTAGCCGACGCTGCAAAGACGTTTGAACACAACTGCCTTAGCCCCAGCCCTACCGGCATGTCTCCAGCTTCAAAGAACCTGAAACAAAAAGACGACCTATCTTGCAGCCAGAGACTTCTGAAAACCCTTGGAGGACTGCTGCCTTCGAAAAAAAGACTTCAATCTCCCGTGGACAGCAGAATCCCACAGTTAAGAAAACTTCACCCCAGCAAACTTCACCCCAGCATACAATATACAGCATATATGCCATTGTTAACAAAGAAAGATGTTGGAAACTTTGCTCACCAGAACTACAGGGATGAAGATTTGCGATTGTGTTCACTGACGAACAGTGGTATTAATGATGTGCGCTGACTAGAGGCATCTCCCTAAAGATCTGGCACAGGCGGATACATTTTAAATAACATATTGATCTTTGGTTTGGAAGGGACTAATGAATGTGTGATGCCACTAAGCAGACTCTAACTTTATGCACTTAGCATGGATGTGCCCGGCGATATAATATTGGTGCCAGGTTATTGAAATAGTATTGATCTGTGGCTTTGGCCACATCCCTTTATTAGCATTATTGAGCTACTTAGAGATATTCAAGACCCAACGAGACTTTTCACTTTTGTAGCACTTCTACTGACTACCTGTGATGGCAGAATTAGAAACAGGCCCAAACTATGAACCAGGGATGGTAAAGTGTGGATATGGTAAGAGTACCGATCTCAGACTCCGATTCCTCTGGTGACGAGTTGAATAGCAAATTGATACACTCAACTATGCAAAAGGCTCACAATGTGATGCTCTAATATTAGTGCACATTAATGGATATAGGATCAAGCTGGCAGATTTTTAAAAGCAGCATATAATTGAAAGGTTGCATCAACGATTTGGAAGGTCTGACACTTTTTCCAATTTTGACATAGAAGAACAAAATCAACGTTTTTCCTTACCTTTCACACGCTAGTTGCATTTTGCAAACGATACGATAACGGTTTTTCTGGCTGCCAATGTTTATTTAGTTATGCTAACATTTGCAAAGTGCCTGTGCAGCTCAGATCCAACTTGAAAGCATTAACTAGGCAATAGAAAGCACCACTACATTGCAGACTAGAATCAGACAGCTGTAATGAAGTTGAATTGAGTGGACCTAAGGTCTACTTTCTTGAGAAAACATTGAGGTCAAACAGACAGCAATTCGCATATTGGGAAAGTGCTACAAATTATTAAAGCATTTTTAATTAAATCAGTTAAGGATCAATGGTTACTATTGATGGAAACATAAATTTAAACGTTTTTATTTTAAATAAGCTATTGAATTCCACACTGCATTAGGTCCTTTCTTAAGGAAAAACAGGTACCACAGTAAGTAACTGGATTGGAGTTTGGACTACCCCAGCTCTTACGGCTTATAGGTAAAACCAGCAGGATCTTCTGAGAAGCCAGAACTGCAGTAGCTGACATTAGTTCAGACATGTTGAGAACACTTGCATGTCAAAAGATGGTTCAGATCTTTGGCTCAATCAACCCAGATATAAAGAATAAAGCCATGCTACAGATGGTAAAAAAAAGAAAAAGAAATTCTGGGCCCATGTGTGGCTCAAGCATGAGGCCAAGAAAAGTACCCATCTGACAAATTACTTGGTATTAAAGCCCGAACCCTGGTCAGAGTCATTTCTCGATCTAACATTTTCCCCTGAGAAAAGGGCTTTATACCTCAGGACCAGATTAAGAACTCTACAGGTTCGGTACTTCAATAAGTCCTGGTCCAAGACCTCCAGTCCTAGAGAACACATGTACTGCTGTTCTTTGGGTGGCCCAGAAACAATATTGCAATTTATGTTTCTCTGTGCTACAGCGTTGGATCTGCAAAGGTTTTACCACCACCCAGTCTTCAAAATAACCTGAGGAACTGCAAGGCTGCGTTAATTTTCTGCTACAGACTGGATGGAAATTTACCAGACTGTAGCATTCTATTTACATGGTGCATGGAAGGCTACAAGATCTGACAAAAGCCGTAGTTGCATTATTAACGGTCACAGCAAGTTATGATGCAATTGATCCTGCCAGGATATGTTGGTATTACCATATAGAACAGCTTACATACATTAATCCACCAACAGTGAGTATGCCAGCCAGTCAGAAAAAGAGGTCAGAAACATGTATACGGAACCTCTGCTATTTCTAACTGGCATGACCACACAACTAATGTATTACTAAATCACACTGGGTTGGATCTTCATTTTCCCTGAAGCCTAAATTTTACTTCTGTATGCTAAGCGGGATTAATTCTTGTGCACCAGACCCTAACTTTGGACCCATGTCGTTAAACTGTGGCAGATTTCCCATACGATGAGTGTCTAATATCGGCTTATGCACTTTATTAATGTGATCAGCAATTAGGCTCAGGATCAGCCATGGCTGGACACTTAGCTTGTTGTCCTTCCCCCTTTACAAGCAAAATTAGCTGTAATTTTCTGGCTCTTCCTCCTGCCGATTCTAACTTGCACCTGTGCTTTAATTCCAGCATTAGCACTGTTTGAGGTTGTAGTGTGATTAAGTGTTTTGATCAACTGATGTCCCAAACTGTTCCTGTCGCATTTATTTATTATAGTAATGCACACATAGGCTCAAGAATAGCATTAGCCGGTCTATCAGCCTGGAGACCACTATCTCCTAAATTCACAAGTCTAGTTGCTGTTCTCTTCTAACTCTATTGGTAGCCATTTTTAATCCGCATTCACATTTTGTTACATGCACTTGTACTGTCCAAGATGTGTCATGATTAACTTTAGTTTTAAAAGTTTTTTTTAGGTTGTTTCATATACATGGATTTTATGGGAAATATTTTCTTTTAATTGTGATGGCATAGTTGCTGATACAATAAAGCTTACTTACTTACTGTAACAATTGTGACCTTTGTAGTTTTCTACAGAGGAAGCATTGCTCATGGCCAAATAACTTTTAAAAAAAATCCCTGAAATAACGTTGGCTTTCATGAAGCCATTGAAACAAAATGTTATAAGACAGGAACAAGGCTTGCTTGTCTTGCCTTTGGCGATCAACACAGAGAAACCCATTTGCTCCTTACGGCAACCTAGCTGACTGCATGACAACAGATCATCTGGCCAATTCACAAGGGGGTAGGTAAGATCAGCATGAGAAGGACCTTCCTATATGAAAGAAGAACGGTCCTGAAGTACTAAAAATTGCACTTTAGGTTGAAAAACTCTGATTGATGCCCCCCAAAAAAGTAAACATATACAAATTGAATTGTGCTATTTGGTTCTTACAAGGTGGCCTGAATCGAAACCTACAATGCTGATGTCGAGAGGATGCTCTTACTCTGATCACAAGCATTTTCTCTTCAACAAGAGAGATGTAGAGACCCATCTCAATTCTGATCATTTGCCATGATTAAAAAAAACTGACTAGATCCTTGAAAAATAATCAGAATATGTGAATGTAGTTGGGACACCAATAGCAGGAGAGAATCTTTCAGCCCACCATGCAAAACACTTCCATGCTATTCTGGAAGCTTTTGTGAAGGATGTCATGGAGTCTTTGGGAGCTAATTTGGTCTTAAAATAGTTTAATTACTAAAACGTACATCTAGACTCAAATCGTTGCACAAACCTTAATCAAAAAACATTCAATAATCTGAAATCCAAACAACAAACATTATTCTAGGCACTGTTCTCTACTAAGAAAATTTGTCCAATTTCATAATATTCCATTATGCCACAGCATGAACAACACATTTTGCCAAAGCACAATTAAGATAATTGAAATAGGCAGCACACAATAGATGCAATAGTCTGACACACGACCATTACTAAGATTCAAATCGGTAGAACCAAAACAATTTAGGAGAGAAGTGTTCCAAGTTCACTGTTTCTCATTCCAAAAGCACCTGCACTGAAACACTTATAGGAAGGATCATTTGACAGGATAGCTTCCACTTGCATTCTTGTATAAATTTTTTTTTAAAAAAAGACATGTTGGCAAGACAAAACAAAATGTTTAAATATGCCTCTCGAAAGCGTGGCACCTCGGTTTCAACATAAAGCCTAGTCAATGGCATGGCACCTTCCTGCAGCCTATGTGAGAGAACTTGGAGCCTTTAATTAAAAGGTTAATAATAGGAGCCATCTGGACCATATAAAGCACATTTTTTAAGTAGAAAATGTAGCCCCACCATTAATAACCAGAAGGCTGTTCTGAGAAGCAGGTTATTACTTGCTACAACTTACAAAACTGATAAATCTGTTTTGCTTCCACAAGTAAATGCATATTTTACTATTAATCAAGAATCTGTCTGTTTATTCAAAGCAGCTGTATTGGACTACAACCACAAACGTAGTTTTTAAGGGACATTTCAATGCATTTCCCCCCCCAACAAATGTAAATGCCCTAGACATCACCCAACTGATCTACATATTTTCCAAAACATTTACCTTTATATAATAAGTGTGAGGCCCGGCTTTTTGTGGTCATTCTTCAGCATTTGGCCTCCCCCCTTTGTAACCAGTGACATGAAAAGGAAATATGGCAACCATGGAACAGGTCTGATAAAGTACCTGCATCTCAGTGACAAGACGTGAAGTTCCTATGACAGACATGTCGCTGGGCAGTAATAATTACTAGAGTTTACAAAACTTTTTTTTTTTTTCACCCACAACCAGAGTAAATGTAAAATTAATTCCTAAGAGGATTAGTGGGTTGGAGGCATTTTATTTTAAATATAGTGTTGCCACATTAAAAACACATCGGTACTAATAGGTGATTCTACTGCGAAGAAAAAAAAAATACCTGAATAAGAACTGTCTGTTTAAGTTAGAAACATCGATGGTATCCATATCAATAACATGGATTTGCCTGAAGCCAGATAATGCCTGCAAAAAAGAAAAACGCAGAGATAGAAAAATAAGTTGAAGTTTAACTGAACAACTGCAAACAGTTTATAGAGCTTAATACGATGTTAACATCTCGAAAACAAGCAATAGGCAGCCCCAAAAGAAGGAGCAAGGAGTTGGGAGCAGTCAGGTTGAACGCTTGAGGAATCTAAAAAACAACCCTATACCAGGAGAGAAAATTGAATGATAGGCTGACAAAATGTAATGGTTTTGAAATGCTTAAACTGGAAGAAAGACTGGGAGGGTTGTGTGGAGGCAGAGTGAGCTGGGCCATAAAGAGTGTGACTGAGATAGGAAAGCTCCGATGTGCAGAGAGTACAATGCTATGGAAAGGAGAGAGCTAGGATGAGATGGAAATGTTTTGTCATCATCTGACAAGACCAAAAACAGCAGATGACCTGCTTTAGACAACAGGAATTCAGCGACCCATGTATATACTGACAACACACATCCAGGAAAACATTTATGAAACAGACATCTTGTGTGTGCAGGTTCACACATAATATGCCAGGATATCATCAACACCAGCTATGCAAACTTCAACTGATACCTGTCATGAGCATGACATTCCATCTCAAGTGCAAACTTGTCACACACCCTGCCTTCACCAAAACAGAGACAAAAGGTAGACTGAATTTCCATCCGATGAAGACCCATCCCAAACATCCCGATACTCTCCTGCGCTCCTCCATCTTCTTGTCATATTCACCTGCTCAAATCAATTCAACATAATTTCATCCTGGTTTGTACAGAAAACATTTGCTTTATAGCTAAGATTGTACTCTATAAGTTCGGCATGTAGGCCCTTGGCGTAAGTGACCTCCCATTGGGCCACGTGTTGCCTCACCTAAGTCACCGTCATAAAATGCCCATATCTTTTAATCTGAAAACTACTGGCAAAGGCAGTGGAAGTATGAACAGGTGCTCCTGCCGCCACATACCCAGCTACTGAAGCCATCCAGCTGCTATTGCCATTATATGCCGAAGGCTATTGTAAATTAGAAGGTAATAGGTGAATACACAATCATACGCACAGATATTGCAATTTAATGAAGGAGAATGCTATCATACGCATAGAAATTACTAATTTTCCCCAAGCACTGCCACCATCAGCCAACTATTGCTAAAACATGTCCAGGTGCATAAAGCATATGCTGGGTTGCACCATCAAACTCCATTCTGTAGCAAATGCATGTGCTATGACATATGCATTCACACACAGATGTACACAATGAAACATGCATGCACTAACATGCACAAGAAAAATCAGAGGCACAGACAAATTTAGAGTGCATGACTAATAAGAGGCTGGTGTATTTGAAAGGTTGTGGGCATGTTCCAATGATTTGATGCCTTTTACTTGTGTACACAACCTACTGCAAATCGAGTTAAACATTATGCAGCCCTTCGCAACACATTCCTAGGAATACCAGTTTTAAATGGCTCCCACAGTGGAGCATAAGTGGCAACACATCTTTGATTTATTTCAAAGAACGACTGAATTTTTGTCTAATCTCTCTGGGCGAAGTCAAGCAGGACTATTGACAAGCACTGACAGGAGAATGGTCAGAGAGTGTCCTTAGAAGATGTGCAATGAAACTAATCCAGCCTGCCACATCCTTAGTACCCAGCCAAAAATCTATTCTAGATGATGATCTATGTGGCAGAATGAAACCGGAAGTCCATGGCGACAAGACAGATTCACAAAAGGTTTAGTAGCTCATACTGGCGCATTAATATTGAGCAGCAAACCCCTTGCCTGATTTTGCTTTCTGGCCCCACGTCTCATAATATATAGTTCAGCATGTAAAGTAAGGTTAAAGTCACCTCCCCATATAATCAACTGTTAGGAGACAACGGATTTCGTCATTACGTTAGAGAATTTCAGGATTGTCATTATTGAGTGGGATATGTATTGTAATTGCATTTATATTGAGCTTACTACTCATGACTAGGCGTCGAAGCGCTTTTCGGTGAGTAGCACGCTATTCCAGAACACAAAGGATTAGTGGTGAATTAGTATAGTGAAATATGAAAGTAATTTGAGCAGTGGAGGATATGTTAGTCAGTTATTTTGGATTGAAAAGGATAGTGCAGGGATAGAAGAGGCAAAAGGTTTGAATTTATATGGCGCTTGCTACCCCTGATGTGGTGTTGAAGCGCTTTTTCAGCAAGTAGCATGCTACTCCGGAACCCATAGAGGATTAGTGGTGAATTAGTACAGTGAAATAAAGTAATTTGAGCGGTGGATAGGTTAGTCTGTTATTTGGTTTGAGAAAGATAGTGGAGGGAGAGTAGAGGGAAAAAGGTTTGCATAGCACTTGCTACCCATGATGAGGTGTTGAAGTGCATTTTTGGTGCGTAGCACGGACCTCCGGAACCCATAAAGGATTAGTGGTGAATGAATATAGTGAAATATGAAGTAGTTTGAGTGGTGGATATGTTAGTTTGTTATTTGGATTGAGAAGGATAGTGGAGGGATGGAAGAGGGAAAAGGTTTCCATTTATATACTGCTTGCTACGCCTGATGAGGCGTTTAAGTGCTTTTCAGTGAGTACCACGCTACTCCGGAACTCAATCCCAAATATGCCGCACGCCAAGTATTCCCTGAACAATTACACATTGTCCCACTTGATCTGAACTACTGTCAAGCTATTCGGAATGCAACTTTTTAACAGAATATTTAGCCTCCTAGAGTAAGTGGAAAAGAAAATATGACCAGCTAAGAGCAAGGCTGCTTGGACGTTCTCCAGCAAGGTGTGTCTTGGTTGATCAACCCTCTCACAGTCGGTGTCATCATCTTAAGCACCAAAGATCTTTGCACATTAATGCCCATCATGCCAATATTTCATACTTAGTGGTTGTTGCCGTTAACACACAACCCAATGTCGAGCCCACCTTCTCAGTGACAATCCCCTATAAAAGTGCCATGGCTGCAGTGCCCAGAAGGCGCAACGCAACCAACAACAGCCAACAAGGTAATCCACATGGCTCAAAGCTTGGGGTGGTCAGAGCAGTAATAAACTAAACTTTTAGCCTAAATTACAATAACGGCTGCCACCCGGGGAGAAAGTCCAACCAGGCCCCATCAGGTCCTCATACAGGGGCTGGCAAGCTGGAGGCTACCATCTTCCTCAGTATATGAGGTTATTAAGACATGAGGCATATGACATTGCTGGCTGTCAGAGGAACGCTGCACGAGCAGGTACCCAAGTATTTAGTCGCTAACGCACTTTGTGCGGAGGCACCAACTGAAATGTTTTAGTTTTTTTTTTGCCCGGTAAATAACTAATCTGTTCAGAGTCAGAAGTGCTGAAAAAAGGTTTCATCTGAATGGAACAGTCACGTGGTTACTAAGCCTTGTAATTCACAGCTCGTGTTCAACAGCCACATCATTCAAATCATTTTGAGTATAGCCACATTAAAAGGCAATATGATCCATTAACCCTAAACACTGTCCTAACGTACCCGAGTTAGAAAGTTGTAAGCAATCTAGCACCAAGAAAAACACCTTATTGGTAAATGGTATCTCACACTTTTTAAGTAAATAGCAGACTAAGCAATCAAGGGAAATTCACTTTTTTGTACTTTATTAAATCAGGAGGACTAACGTACTGAAATGCAGAAACTATGATATAAAACCTTAGTTTATGAAGACGTATAATTCTGGGACCACAAAAATCATCCGGAGCTATGTCCATGAAATATCAGTGTTAAACATCGAAGTGCTTTCAAAGTAGCATTTCAAATAAATAGAACAATGCAAAACATGCAACAAAATACACAAATGCAATGAATTGTGCTTAAAGACATTAATAATGTCTAGTTACCAAATTTTTCAGTAGTTCACATCCCAATCCTCCAGCCCCAATGACAAGAACTTTGCAGGACTCTAACAAGAATTGGAGAGACTGAAAATAGAAAAATACATTACAAGTCTAAATAAATAAGTATCACAAGTGCAGTGAAATATAATCTGTTCCTGAACAATTATACAAGGGTTTTAAAACATTACAGAGTAGACCATGAAATGAAAACATTAATAAGTAGTATGACTTACTATAAAGTAAAATTGTACAAAAGTCTAAATGATAAACAGCAAATTGAAAAGATTAATTGACCTTTGTTATATGGATACATTTTTAAAGTCAATATAACACAAAATATCATACTATATTTTAATAATTTAAATAAATAAATGTATGCAATAAATACATAGAACAATGGCACCACAATACAACTTGAGAATATTTAAACCAAATGTTTCTCACTTCAGTGCTGGGTTCGAAATCAGGATGTGTGAATGGTCCTGATCGCTCGAGGAATTTCTTAACATGGTTCCAGCGACCTTCCCAGTCTCCTGAGTCCCCACACCCACCATCAACAGCCATTCTGCACAGAATACAATAGATTTAGCTGCAAAATCTGTAGTAAATTAACCAAATACAACACTTATTCCAATGAGAATAGAGAAGAACATGCCATCATACTGAACGAGAAACAGGGGTGCTCATAAAAGTGAACATTTAATTACAGTGAGATTTAAAATGCTTTATAACTGCTTTACTTTGTACAAGGTTTCAATTACTTTTACCAGAGAGTGTATATGAAATGCTTTACATGTTGTTTCACATAAAATAGTCTAATACTGACTCTTTACCACATAGCAACAACCAAGGCATATTTGTGGATGCAATATGTATAGGTCAAAAAGACCTAAGTTAAAAACAAAAAACTAATATTCTTTCTACATTGCACTCATGTTGCACCCCAATAGCACTGACCACAATGCTGTAGCACATTTTCTTGTATTGAGCAATTTATTTGCTCATTTTCAGGTGAAGGGTTATGTTTTCTATCTATTTTCCATCTTACATTACGAATCTTGTTTTATATCCTGTCGTAGTTGTTACCAACTCAGTAAAGTAATGAAACTGGTATTAAAAACATAGGCCGTAGGTTCGAATTTTACAAGTTTGTGAAATATGAAAACACTAATTATCCAATGTGCTATTTGTAACAGACTAGCTTTAGTAAGCTACCATAAAGCCTTAAGCAGCTTAGTAAATAGAGGATCTTGTGTCAAGTTCCATTCAATAATGCCTTGGAAGTCAGCAAACAAGGATTTAGGATAGTGTAAAAGCTTATAATGCCACATTCTTCAATAGCACATGAAATTCCATCAATTCTTTCCTTTCTTGGTTATGTGGGGCACGATTTCCTATTCTTATACATAAGGCACATGAAATAACTACAGCTATAATTTTCTGCTGTGTTCCCCAAACACCGAGCATAGAATTCCATTAGAAAATGGATACAAAAATCTTAGTATATATTATGTCAGTAGAGACCATAATTATAAAGATTTTTAAAAAAGTATCTGTATCAAGAGCAATGGGTAAGGGGGACAAACTACCAGCTCCATCCTTAGAAGAATGGTCATTCACATTGCTTTGCAATTTACAACTCTGCCACAGGGAACACTCAAGAGAACACAAGACCTTTCCCAGAAGACCCATCTTTGTCACCAACCTCACTTTTGATCTAAAGGTCCTGCTGAAAATAATCCATATTCAGAGAACTCAACATAGTGCTGCTGTGGAAATTCTGTCAACTTAACTGACATCCACTCATCTATCAACTGTTCCCTATGAATTGGTCTAACAATATTGTACTTGGCTCTAAACCTACAGGCCCCAGGTCCTGAGGGTTAGGCCTAAACAATCCATAGGGCACAGTGCAGTGCATTTTAAAAGTTGAACATGTACTTTTAAGTTTTACATGTCATTGGTAGCGAAAAACTTGTTTTTAACTACAGCAAAGCTTACCTCTATAAAAATGGGACCCTCAGGCCTACTCTTCAGTACACTCGCCCGCAGCACGGCGGGGAGCGGCGCCGCGGGTGGCTGGCGGTTCCCCACAGGGAGGAAGAGTGCAAGCGAGGGTGCGAAACGCGGGCCTGCCTGGGCGCAGCTCCGGCGCCCTCGCAAAGAAGCGGTGCATACCAGCCCTGCCCAGGCAGGAAAGGCGGAGAGGCAGCCGGGTCGAGAGGCATCCGCCACCACCGTACCACCGCAGCGGGTATAAGAGTCAGCACCCCTGTGTAACCCCCAAACAGGCGCACGGGCAAAAAGGCTGTGGCCAGAGACTCCCGTGCTAATAGCAGACGAACGGAGTGTCCTCCACCATTGCATTAATAAGGAGCTAATTAAAAGGAGTAGAGCGCGAAAGCGAAACCAAGCAGGCACAAGATGGCGTGGAGCCCAGCGATCTGCAATTCCTAAGACAAAGGAAGTGAAAGTGAGAACTGCGAGCTACGAAGTCACGTGCACAGAAACGGCGACGGAGTGCAGCAAAAACCACCAGACTCTGACCGTACCCCTTGGCACCTGCAAATGTACCCGGAGCAGCAAGGGGTACAGCGCATAGGTGGGAGCAGTAGCGGGAGGCAGCGAGAACTGTGAGCTACGGAGGACGGGGAGTCACTGGTACTGGCACAGTAGCGGCGGCGGTGCACAGCTGAAAACCGCCATAGCCAACCATACCCCCCTGGTGCCTGTAATCACACCCGGAGCGGCGGGATATATGGAGCAGTAGCGGGAGGCAGCAGGTAGCAGAAAGCAGTAGCAGAAGTCTGCAACGCGAGAGCAGGCTCCCCTCTGGTGCAGGAGACCAAGTGAGCCCGAGTAAGACGCCTAAAATCGGGGGCTGAGACCAGGGCATACCAAGCCAGAACCATCAAACCCGAGGTCCAGAGGAGGACCACCTTTCCCACCGACAAAAGTGCAAGGGAAAAAAGAGAGGGAAGGAGTAACCTGCAGCGGCGCAAAATGGCACTGAGCCCGTCGATCCGCCTTCAGCAGGGAGGACAAAGGAGGTGATAGCGAAACCCACAAGACCACAATAGCGATGAACCCGCCATCACACATGCAGTAAGGGCATCACAGCAAGCCTCCATTTCTGAACCCTCCTACCTGATACCTCCTGACACCTGCAACCACACCCATGACGCACGGATAAGAGCAGTAAGTGGGGACAGTGGCAGGGGCAGCAAGAGGTGTGCACCGCATGTTTCCTACCAGCAGTGGCAACCACTGCTGCGTATCGGTCTACCCTCCACTTGTTCACAGGTGACAGAGACGGCGTGCAAGGTAATTAATGTGCAGTAGGGAAGGAGCAACCACAAGTCTGGGGCCCTGAAGGGACAATAAGGGCAGATAAATCCTCTCCCAACGGATGAACTGACGAAAGTTGTCCTCCTCTAGACTCTTAGGGTATTTGGGGGTAGTTCTATCTGAGTTAGGAGTGAGATGCACTCCTTGCCCCATTTCTCCACAGCTGTGCAGCACTTGGTGCCAGCTGCAACGTTTAGATTTGTGCAAGTACGCACCCTGGTCTTTCGCTACATTGGCAGCAGCCCCGACATTCTGGACACAGGGCATTTGAGCCCCTTTGAGTTGGCCAGTTGACCAGGGGGACCGGGAGGTTTGTAGGGTGCCAGGCCCCAATGTGTATGTGTGGTGCTAAGAAATGTATTTCATGTAGTTTGATTTTCGGACCCTGTTCTGGCTACCTCTAAATTGTGTTTTTATGATTTTGAGGTTGTCTTTCATACTTTGGTTTATGCTAGTGAAATTATGTTCCACCCTGTGTTTTTTGCCCCTAATGTTGGAGATAATTAGGAGGTAATAAGTGTCTAATATTATACTGTTGCGATTTTGGACGTACATTGGGTTTGGGGCCTATTGTGATGCTGTGCTTAATGTGGTTTATGTCTGAGGATGATGATAAGTATAGTGATTTTCCTCTTACACCACTCTATCTTCAGTCCTATCTTGTTGAATCAGCCCCCTGTTCTGAAGTAACAACCTGTTCCTAATCGCCTCACTTTCCTGTCTCCACAATAGCTCAGTTCCCTTCACCCGACGTCTAGATTATGGGCCCCCTTCTTGTCCTCATACTTCTCCTCACCACGCTTTCCTAGTAACACCCTTCCCTTATCCCCACCACCCACCTCCTCCACAATTTCCTAACATGGCCACCACTCGAATTAAGTCTGGAATTAATTACTACAAAATCATTTACCCTTCTAACCTGACTAAAGATGCAGCAAAACATTTCAAGCATAACACTATTGAATGTTTCCCTGATTCCCTTTTTGTTGATCAGTTTTACAATGGTCGTTATGGGAGGCTCAAAAACGATCTCATTTTTTTCACACACGACATACCCTCTTGGTCTACCAGCTTTTACAACTCCCTTAACGTCACCTCCTCCTCCTCTATCCCTCATGGGAAACAGCTGAAAATTTCCCCCTCTGCGGGTTTCAACGGCTCCCTCACTATCTCACTCTATAACAACGGCACTGTCATGATCCAAGCCAAAGACCCCTGTCTCTCTCTCTTTGACCACCTCTTCCCTTCCCTACTCCCCTGCGACCGGGCTATCCCATGACTCTTCATCTAGCTCCACCAATTACTCCCTTTCTCCTCCCTTGACCCCCCCCACTCTCCAATAGGCTGCACCCTTGGGAGGCACAGGTCGACTCCCTTCTCTGCCCTTCCCTCCCCTCCCATTCTTCCCCCCTCACAGTATGCCCCCCCCCTCTTCACTTCAGCCTTACCGCTAGCTAACACGCTCCTCGTCCAGTCTGCACCGTCCCGGCACTCCATTCTCATCTCCTCCCCCCTATCCCTACCGGCCACCCCCCTCCTTAGACCACCTCTCCTCCAGCCTTCTCCCCTAGTTAACTTTCCTTACGTTCCCCTTATTCCCTCCTCCTCTCTGCTTTTCCTCCCCATCCTCCCCTCACTATGTACCCCGATTTCCCCACAAATACATTCCATCTCGCTCCTTCCCCACACTCCTCCAGCAATGCTGTGCTACCCCCTTTCCCCAACGGGTAACCCTTTCCCTCCCTCGGACCGATCAGAACGACTTCCTTTCTTCAACTTCCCTATCTCCCAATTCCCCCCACTCTGCCTGATACCCACTCCCTCACAGCCACCTCACCTAGCTGCCAGGACCTCTCCAACCCCCTCCCCTCCCTTCCTCCCTATGACCCCACACACTCCTCCCCTCTCCTTCCGCCCCACCGCCTCACTTCTCTCCTATCGCCCCCTAATTTTGTCCTTAACTCCTATCCTTCTTGCAACGCCAACAACGACAACTCTCCTCCCACCCTGGTGCACCAACTCCTGCTCTCATCCAAAATCTTTCCCCACCTCTGAACCCTATTCCCCTACTCCCCTCCCGTTCCCCCACCTCTCCCTGCCTTCCACCGCCAAGTGCACCCCCTCCTGTTTCCATCGAGCCACCCAACATGCCGTGCTCTGCCTTACTCTCTCTGGAAAATAAGCTAGGCTCTCTAATCACCTCCATCTCACAACTTGAAGCTACCATTTTAGTTTTAAGCTCCAAGATCTCGACTTTTCCATACACCTCAATTCCTTTGGAAAACACTCACCCTCCCACGAGATGCACCTCGCACCCATACCCCATAATAGCTAAGCATAGCCTGTCGTCTGCAAATTCACACAAGCACTCGAACGCCACCCTTCTTCCACTTTCACTTCCCAGTAACCCTGTTATCTACACTATTGCGACCATCTCCTCTGTCAGAACCACTCATCCACCTAAACCCTCCAGAGCGCCCTCATACAAGTACAATATCCCCATCACCCCTCATAGCCCAAGTGCCCCCGTCACCAAAACAGTCGCGACAGAGCTGCGCTATATGCTCCACAACTGCAGATCTGCAATAAAACACAAACTTGAAATCTCTGATTTCATCAACTTGCACAATATTGACATGCTCTTCCTCACAGAGACCTGGTTTAACGATACCTCTCACTCTATGTTTGATCTCCTTGTACCCACAGGCTATTCTATACTTAGAAATGACAGAATTGACAAAGTAGGGGGAGGTGTTGCAGTCATCTTTAGAACCTCCCTTCAACTTAAGGCTCTTCCTAACAGCTCCTTCCACACTTTTGAATGCCTATCTCTTGAGCTTCAATTGCACCACCGCTCACCTCTCAGATTCCATGTTATCTACCACCCGCCTGGTAGCAGCCCTTCGTTTATGGAGGAACTCACGGACTGCATCAGTTACCAATACTCGCAAAGTGACAATCAGATCTTTGTGGGTGACTTCAATGTCCACTGGGGCTCGCCTCAAGACACCTATGCGAATTTGCTGGCCACCTTCCTCTCTGCAAACGATCTTATCCAACACTGCACTGAAACAACACACTCTAAGGGCTCAACCCTGGACTGTGTTATTTCTAAAGCAGGCTTGCTGACCATCGCTACCCCTTATTCATGTAGACTGGTCTGACCACCTCCTCATCGAATTCTCTCTTCACCTATCACACTCTATAACTCTTGGCCAGCCTTAGAGTGCTTCTTCCTGGTTCCGTGACACTCAAAATATTGACCTCAGTACCCTCTGTGATTCTGCCTTGCTATCACTTCCAAGGCTAGACCCGGACCTAGATGTTAACGAACTCACCTCCCAATGCCTTACAGTCCTTGCAGTCGAAATCAATAATGTCGCTCCTCTCCAAAGCAAAAAGAAAAAGCCCACTCCCTCAGCACCTTGGTTCAACAAATCCCTCTATGAAGAAAGGAAGTACCTAAGAGTCCTTGAGAAACAATGGAGACAAGCGCCCTCCACCGAAAATTTGGCCACGCTTCGTTCAGGAAGATCCAAGTACCACAAGCACATCTTCCTTGGAAAAGCGTTGCACTTCAAATCCCTCCTTGAAAATAGACCCAAAAAACTATTCGACCTCATCAAGAACCCAAACGGCTCTCCCCCAACCTCCAAATTGGAGGAATCCACAAAGAAAGCAGCGGAATTCGCTATATTCTTTGACGAAAAGGTGAAATCACTTGTAGATCAGGTCTTTCATCCTACCCCTACAGAGGAGCGCAAATCCTTAACCATTTGGCAAAACTTTGACCCCATCTCTGATGATGCCCTCCTTAAATGCATCCTCGATACAAAGACCTCTAACCATGCTCTTGACCCCATCCCTAGTGCCATTGCCATTGACTTCTATACCCATTCTCTTTCCTATTGGACCACTCTGGTCAACCTCTCCCTCAGTCAAGGCTCCCTTCCTGTTTCCTTCAAAACTGGGCAGGTCACCCCTCTGCTTAAAAAACCCACTGCTGATGCGAACGACCTCAACAACTACCGTCCCATCACTAACCTACCCTTTCTTGCGAAAATCACAGAAAAATGTGTAGCGAAACAACTCTCTCGCCATATCAAGGACAATGATCTTCTTGACAATTTCCAGTCCGGCTTCATTCAAAACTGCAGCACTGAAACAGCCCTGCTGCTAGTGATTGATGACGCGCTGCGGATACTCGATTCAGGGGAGTCTTGTCTTCTAATTCTTCTTGACCTTTCTGCAGCCTTTAACACTGTCAATCACAACACTCTCCTTAACACTCTTCAACAGAGAATGGGCATGGAGGGCACTGTGCTCAAATGGTTTGCCTCCTTCCTCTCTGATAGATCCCAAATGATCAAAATAGCGAACAGTCTTTCATCTCCTTTGGCGGTCAGTCAAGATGTCCCTGAAGGCTCTATACTTGCACCCACACTGTTCAATCTCTATTTAGAACCGTTGGGAAATCTCCTGAGTAAATCCGGGATCCACTATCATCTATATGCGGACGACACTCAAATCTACCTTAAGGTGGCCTCCACTCACGATCTCTCCTTCCTAAGCTCTACTCTCGACTCCATTCAAAACTGGATGTAAACTCATCAACTGATCCTGAATCCCTCCAAAACTGGCGCCGGGAAACTCTTTTTGGGTAGATGTTGCGCCTTACAAGTTCAAAAAATAAATAAATAAATAAACTGAATTCCTCCTTCTCTCCTCCTCACTTTCTCCTCCCCCAGTGCAATCATGGATGGATCAGATTAATCTACTGAACAATAAACCCATCATTGTCGAGAGCGCAAAATCCCTTGGTGTCATACTCGACAAAAAACTCAATCTACTCTCCCACATCGATTCCATTGCAAAGTCTGCTCGATACCAACTGCGCCTTCTTTGGGGGATTCGTCGCTTCTTCCCGGAGCACGACCTTAAAACCCTGGTCCAATCGCTGGTTCTCTCCAGATTGGACGACTGCAATTCTCTTCTTGCTGGCCTCCCCAAAACCCACCTGTCCCCCCTGAAGTCTGTTCTCCATTCAGCAGCTCGCTTCATTTATGGGACCAAAAGAAGCCACCACATCACACCCATTTTATCCACCCTCCGTTGGCTTCCCATAGAGGCAAGATCTATCTACAAGACTGCCTGTATCACCCACAAAGCCTTGCACTCCTCCTCCCCTCGCTACCTGGCGAATAAACTGAAACTCTCTGGAGGCTCCAGACCATCACGTAATGCTGAAAATGTATTGCTTGAACCTACCACTTTCAAGATGGAAAGATCGATGGCCCAATCCTTTTCAGGCAACGCGGTGAGAATATGGAACTCACTTCCGCCTTAGCTCCGGACCACCACCTCCTCCCAGGCCTTCAAAACAGACCTCAAAGCTCTCCTCCTTCAAAGACACTTCCAAATTTAATTCACGCCCTCTATTTTCTGAAGGAAGTCCTTCCATTATAGGAAATTCTGTTCTCCATGCCTATAGAAGTGCCTTCCCAGTGCATTTTTGTGTTTTGAGTGTCTGCCATTTAGTGCAGTATTATACCTCTACTTGTACTTTGTATGCTCTTGTAACCTGCACACGTCACTTTTTCCTTTTGTAACGTATCGTTTGCTACCTCTTGTATTTTGTTTGCTCCTGATACTTGCACAATTGTCACTATTGCCTCATGTAACGTAACGTTTGATTTTGTAACATGCTCACTTGTAATTTTTCAGCTTATGTATCATTACTGCTCCTATTGTGAAGCGCTCTGACACCTTTGGGTAAAGTCCGCGCTATATAAAAACGCATTAAATAAAATAAATAAATAAAAAACTCCTGGACCTTTCAGGACTACAAAAGGACGCCCTGCTGCCGGAGACCTGTCCTGCCTGTAGAGAAGAAAACTGTACATGTATACTTTATCCCAGGCTGAAGTGACTCCAAGCGTCAGCTCACTCACTTCTGGTTATAATCTATGAGGATACAACAAGCTCCAGAGGTCACCCTGAAACTGCCCAGCTGACTTTCTGTCCTGGAGCTGCCTAGACCTGCGGCTATCTATTGCAGTAAGTTCCTGAGCCCCAAGAGGTGCCCCTCAGGGCATGGGCCCTTTGAGTGGCATCAGTTGAGCTCCGCCTAAACGAAAAAGAGAAACCCTCAAGTTCTGGGATGTTTGCGACTGGGACCATTCGCTCCAAGATCTTGCAACCCGCCAACATGAAATACTGGTGGACCCGACACTTGACGTTACAGCAACCATCCGCGAAGATCGATAATGCAAGACCTGCACTTCGACTTGCAGCACAGACAGCCTGGGGTGTCCACCAATGCGAATCTCCAGTAACGACTGACCACGACACCAGGCCTACTCTTCACGCTTACACAACGAACATCCGCGACACTCTCCACCACGAACTGGACTCTTTGTGCTAGACTGAATAAAGTAACTTTTTAAACTGGACTTACCTGGTACCTGTAACCAGCCCGCGCTCCATCGCGGTCGGCCTGAACTTCTGATTTTCACCCGATCTCGTCCGACCAAATAACCGCAAGTGGTGCTTTGTGCTTTTAGGCACCAAACTTACCTTAAATCTTTGAAATTGCATATCTCCGGTTCTACTGATTTTTGTTTTGATCTCAAATAATTTACCAAATTTTACTCTATTTTTCTAAATTGGTTTGGTCTTTTTAGGTCTCACGCCTAGCGTTGCAGTGAGCAGAACTGCTCGCGCAGCGCAAGACCTTATGTAGGGGCTTCAGAAAGCTGACCACACACTCTTGCTTTTGTTTTTGTCGGCTGCAATTGGCTTTTGCATGAGTTTAAAAAAAAATAAAAATACAGCACGCAATTGGGCAAAGGCGAGCGCATGTCCTGCCTTTGCTCCGCCCATTACCCACTGGTGTCTGTTACGCACAGCAGCGGCATCTGCTTTTAATTATGCGCGTTCGCTTTGCTGCCGCGCTCACTTGCCCCCGCTCCTCTGTGGTGCGCGTGCACTACTAGTTTCGATTCGCACCTCTCACAAGCCTCCTGCCCAGCGGTGAACATGTCGCTGTGATTTAAAGTTCCAACCAACGCCGTTCGCCTTGACTTTCATTCCCTCCATCAGACGCTCTGATTGATTTCCACAAGGCCTTGCGCGATAATATGTACAAGCGCGGGCTTTGTTGCAAAGACATTGCCTCGCTGTGTAAACAGAGCCACCATCAAGTGTGTGCATTATGTGTCAGCAGAGTAGCGTACTGGAGTCACCGAGCAGTTAAACGCACGGAACCTCGGGTGTCGATTTTGTGAAGCTCATTGGAGTATCCAGCAAGAACAGAAACTAGCCTGCGTTTCCCCGGTAAGACATTGCCTTGCTGTGTAAACAGAGCCACCTTCAAGTGTGTGTATTATGTGTCAGCAGAGAAGTGTACTGGAGACACCGAGCAGTTAAACGCACGGAACCTCGGGTGTCGATTTTGTTGTAAGCAATTCCATTGGCTGGCATTGGAGTCTCGAGCTTGTTGCTTTCTATTGAGAGTAATTTTTGTGTTGAGAGTAATTTTTGTGTAGCTGTCTGTTGGCAATAGGCCTTGCGTTACTAAAAATTAGAGTTATTGGTGTTGCATTATTATTTGAAACGCCAAAAGCTCAAACTTTTACTAATGCGAGACCTATTGCATTGCAAATGCTTGTTTCTTGTGTTTTCACTTTACTCTTGTGTTGTATAAATACCTTACACATGGTCCATAAGTTAAGCCTGACTGCTTTTGTGTCAAGCTGCCAGAGGGCTAAGCAGAGGCTACTTTAGTGACTTTAACGGAGGAGGGTTTCACCCCCTCAACCCAATTTCTCACAGTATGCCTTTTCACTTAATTTTACCAACCTTTATAATATAGCATCAGCAATGTGCCCTAGTGCATTATTCAAACAGACTACATACGCCTAGAACTAGCACAGGAGAAAAGAAGGCTATTGTTTTAAAGATAAAAAACGGAATAGTGACCTTCCACTCGGTTTTACAACAAAACTATTGGATACAGTGCACTAGAACTTTTAACAACACTCACAAAAATGCAATCCAAACCTGGGTTCAATCTGATGCAGTGGAAGGATTAACGCAATTGTGCCAATGCGATGACAGGTCATAGTGAAAAGATTAGTGCAATGGTAGGTCTGGGACAGAACGAGGGCACCATTTTTCTAGACAGCTGGCAAAAATGCAGCCAACACTGAGCTGGTGATGGAGGTTGCATGCAGGCGATAATCCAGTGATGTCACTGTGCAGACGTAGGCAGGCCAAAGGCAAGCCCATCTGCTCCAGTCAGTGTCTGGACTGCCAGGAGTCTTGGTCCTCCCCCTAACTACCAGTATCCAGCCGCGCTCCGCCACACTCTCAACCCCGCACGCCGCACTGCTTCCACATCACACAAAATGCAATTAGTGTGGACATGTACCTCCTAAAAATTCTCATGTACTCTACACCAACCACTCCCAGACCAGCAGCGCCCTACTAGCTCACACAAGACAAACCAGAAACTCACTCCCGCTCACAGAGACCAAACACCACCCATACAACATGCCACACTCGCATGCATGCTCTTTAACTCCCTCTCGCTCACCAAATATGCCACAGATCTATGGGAACTACTGCACAACCACAACCCCACAGAAACTTGGCTAAAACCAACCTCTGCACTGGAAATCGCTACAGCCAACCCTGCTGGAGAACAAGATTGCCAGGTAAGACGGTCAGCACAAGCCTGGAGTTTTGGTCGCCATCATATTCCAAGATACCATTAGCTGCACCGCCTACCTCAACACCCCAACATCTACATGAAACACCTCATGTTCAAGATACGAATCACATGGGGGGGCTGACGGAGTGGATGCCGCTCTGGTGGGGCCATCTGCTGCTGCTAGCTGTGCTGAAAGGCATTTGGAAATTGGACCCAATAGGGATTACCACAGTGGTGGTTCCGGGAGCAATACGTCAGTTTGAACCACGCAGCAGAGGAGGGCAGACACCACCTCTGGGCACCCGCGACCCGCGACGGAGGAAAAGAAGCATAGCGAGGAACAAGCTGTTGTGCTTTCCCTTGATGATTTGGTCGCCGGAGAGAGTTTCCTTTTGCATTGGAGTCGGGGCTTCGTCTGGGCTTTCCACGGTCCTTGCCCTCGTCATTTTCTTCGCTGCCATTTACTCGCTGTCTATGGAGGTTCGTATCATCACACCTGTTTTCCTTTAGACCGACAGCGAACGCTCTGCTGCTACACGCCCACAATTAACAAGCTCAGTGTGCGAAGGTTAATTCTGCCTGACAGCGTTCTGCAAATCACCATTGCCCAGAGTACCTCCCAGCGTTGGCTCCTTTATTTGTAACCCTGATCCCCTCTGTGAACTATAACAAAATAAACTCGCCTGGAACAGCAAATCATTGTGGGGTTTTACAAGTTCATGTTTTAGACCTTGCTCCTGTTTTGTTTGAGGAATACGTCGTAACCTGAAAAAGATCGTTTTCCCTTTTCCTGCTACGGAAAACTGCCCTTGTAACTTGTGCCTCCTGTTCATAGACTTTTAAACCTTCGGAGAATAGCAAGCTTTTCCACCACCCTCCGTCTAAAAAATAAATGGAAAACAAACGAGGAGTTTGAGAATACGGAGTCGCTTTGTTTAATGACAATTCTAAGCACCAGAGTGCTGTAATCAGGAGGGGACTATTCCACGTTTGTTTAACCACAGCACAGACAAAAAGCCAAAAAATACAGACATTCATCTTTTGACTTTTCATTTGTGAAGAGACCTGTAAGTACGCCTTGATTTTCTGACGGAATCATTGCTGGGTGCCTAAGGTATGGATGGTACACAACCTAGTGTTTAAGTATTACCGCTACTCAGTTATTTCTTGCATCTCAGACCTCCTTATGTGCATAAAGGAGCAAACACAGTTGGATGCTCGGGATTCTACCAGAATAGTTCACAACAGTGGAAACTGAATAACTGCGGGGTGCCGCTCGTAGGCTCATCACTGAAGTTACCTGACCTGGGCTGCTGCTGCTAATCTCCGTGGCTCGTGGGCTCTGCTAAGGACGCTGCGCTGTGCGGAGGGCGCTATCACCTGGGATTACCACCGACCGGGACTGCGAGGACCAGGCTGCTTGGCGGCGCTCATAGCTGGTTCCTCTTCCCGGCTCCTCCCTTTTTGGCCCCCGCCCCTATTGCTCAGCCCTCCTCCCGCGCGCAAGCGGGACGCGCGCGGGACGTAGCCCGGGGCGAAGACCGGGCAAAGAGCGGGCCCTCTGAGGCACGAGGAGACCGGGCCGGGTGAATTCCTTTACCCTCAAGCAAACGTGAGTTGTGTGTGTGATATTTGTATCTATAACTATGGCCGAGACTGTCCCTACAAACGCACCCACAACCACTGGTGGTACAAACAAAGGTACATTGGTTGATTATTTTATAAAGGTTGCTGCGCCCACGGACAAGGAGATCACGCTCGCTGAACGAAGGGCTGAGCGACGACGGTCCATAGAGTGTATTAAAAACAGGACACCATTGGATAATTTGTCTCCTCCGACCCCCATTGAGCTAAGTTCTCCTACCCTTACGCAGGAGGCACTAGCTATTGACAATGTTCCTGTGCTGCTTAGAGCCATTGATTCTACATCTGACAATTCCTATTGTCTGCATGGCTCCACTGATCTGCCTCCGTCCAGTACTCTCATCAAGGAAATTGACACCATTATTACTCCTTCTCAACCTAAGGCTAAGGCCCCCAATAAGAAGGTGGGGAGGGTTGTGGTACCCAAAGTTTCAAGGCCCCCTCCCCCTAAAAGAAGAAAGAGGTTAGGTGATTTGCCAAAGGACAAGATTTATCACTCTGACTTTGGCAAAAGACCCACTCAAACTTCAGTAATTACACCTTTGCCTTTGCCAAAGGCACCAGACGCTTTACCAATAATACACGCCGTGGCCATATCATCTCCTACTTCTTTGGCACCCCCTCCTACTGATCTGACTTGTTCCCCGCTGCCCCTACTCAATGTAGGTCCGATGCCATCCTATCTCGAGGGCATCGAGCAATTGATAAGGTCATTTATCCTACCCATCATCGAAAGATTAAAAAACATAGAACAACGCCTAGGGGACCTAGAATCAGTAATTATAAAAAACCCGGGGGCACGCAAAGATCCTGCACAACCAGTCCTGCCCCCCCCTGTGGTACCAGCCTTAGCTCCAATTCACACTAGGAAAAATGACCTGCCTAGTCTTAATTGTCAGTCTAGGGCCAAGTCCTTTTCCAACATAGCTCATCAATGTCTCGGCCAAAGCGAAGTGGGTGAATTATTAAAGGAAACACCATCCCCTACTATAGAAACAACACTAAATGAGAGGGGCGGGAATCAGCCTTTAGCTAGGGTAAGAGACCGACCTAGGCATCTAGTCGATCTACCCCCAGAGGCGGTTCCATATGTGGTAGTGCTCACAAGAGTCCCGCCTCTGGAAAAGGGCAAAACTGAAGGTTTTCACGAGCTCAAAAATAAAACCATGCACTGGCTCATGTCAAACAGACCCCTCCCTTTTAACATTAATGGGGAGATATTATACGTCCGGAGACTTCCTTGGCTAGGTGCGTAGAAGCAAGGACATCGAAGGGGATGTAATAATCATTAACTTTAGAGACCCTAGAGCAGTCAATCATATCTTAGACTACCCTTTGGGTAATACCTGTGGGTCCATAAATCCCCGCGATTTGTTATACTTCTATCCAAGACCTTTAGTCTCTTATAACGCATATTCAAGGGCCCCAGTACAAATGACGACACACCGCGCACCTTCTGCATTCTCTGCTCCCCCTATTAAATATTGTAATACCTATGCACCCACCTCAGTGGCTTCACAAACTGCACCAGAATGGGTTATGGTGCCCCATGAGAGTCACAGACATGGCCCAAGGAGGGTGAACCATAGGCTACCATTTACTCCCCTTGAAGTCGCAAATAGATTCGGCGCCTTATCAGGAGTCGATGACTGCGACTGACATAGGGGTCTTTTCGACCACGGGCCTAGTTCTTTGGTGTACCAGGCTGTGGACATTAATCCGATTCTTCTTCAATTGCAGATTCCTTGCCCGCAATACTCCATCATTTCTGGGCTACCTCCGCCTCCACCTGAGACTCATACAACGTCTCATGAATACATTCCTTTGGTTGTAGAAGAGTCAGCTATAAATCCTTACTGTTCAGCACTCAGGGTGGAGAGGAAAAAGGCGCAGGGTGGTTGTTTGTCAAGACAGATTAGTCCGATACAGGGTTCATTAACCAAGGACCGTGATGATACAGGGGTTTGCGCCCTTTTAAGGCCGGTACAATGCACTCCGGTTGAGATTGCTACGATCACAGATAGGGCTGTGAGGTCATTGGAAATCCTATCATGGAACGTTGCTGGGTTGCCTAACAAGTTGGATAGTAGTGAATGGGAAACCTTCATTAAAGAATATGATATATGCATGTTCCAAGAGACGTGGGCCAGAGTAAACCATTGTTACCCCGGGTTTGCAACATTTAACGTTCCAGCCAGATGGGGAGGGAAGGGACGCCCATCTGGCGGTTTATCAATATGGATCGCTTCCCATCTAGGCTGTACGGCCGAGATGATAGAAACAAACTCATCTGACATCCTGTGTGTTGTCTTACGTTGGCCCACTGGGATGGGCATGACCCTGGTAAATATATACTCCAGACCGGTCGGAGTTGCGGCCACCTCAAGGACAATGGAGGACTTACTGATATTCCTTGATTCTTTATCAGGCTCAGAATCACTCTTGGTTGGAGGTGACTTTAACATCCAGTTTGAACCATTCCCGATCCACCTTGACTGGCTTAGTAGTGAGGAGGATGACCTCTGGGAAATCCCAAGCATTGCGGGTCCGCCAGTTAGGTCATCATCACCTCTCCTACTTCAAGTTATAACAATGACCCTGGCAAACTCACTTAGAGCTTGCAATGGTAGGTTCCAAGGGGACATACAGTCACAACCTACTTTTAATAGACCAGGTCAGGAGTCCCGGATAGATTATGTATTGATCAAACTTCAGGACTGGAAACTGGTCCTAGATTTTAAAATAGCCCCCAGGCTAGACAGCGACCACAACGCTCTAATCCTTTCATTAGCCGCTGACGGTTTTTTTTAATGCTGCTGCTCCAGGGAATAGATTATCTGCCCCAAGTCTTACCTTATCCAGCAATAGGCGAAGAATAAGGTGGGACAAACTGCTAGAGAAACCGGATTGCATAACGACCATCTATGAGCTAGTGGTATCAGCTCTTGAAAAAGTGGAAAGCCTCCTCCCTCAATTGCCCTCGTCGGATGGATGCCTCTCCCTCGGGGACACTCACCAGACCCTTTGCGATAACCTTGCTGAGGTATTGAACCCTGTGGTCCGGGACAGGAAATCGAGGAGAGAAAGAGCCTCATGGTTCAATGCCAGTTGCAGAGAAGCTAAGAAAGACCTTCTTCGGGCATTTAAAAACAAGGAGGCCCCCTCGGTAATTAGGGAAAAGAGGGTTGCTTACAAGCTCCTCCTTGAAAATGCCAAAATCGACTGGGACTGGGAGAACTGGGCGGAAATGACATCTGCACTTAAAACCAGAGACCCAAGGAAATTCTGGCAAATAGTCAAACATGGCTCAGCTGAGCCTGTTATGGCTATAGAAGGAAATATTGCGCCAGAAGTATGGGAGGAACATTTTTCTTCACTTTATAGTAGGGCTGGGCTGGACCAAATAGGAATCCAGGCCGGGACCTCAGCTGCCATAATCATTGATAATCCATCTGAGATGGAAGATTTCAACTTGGAGGAACTGGAAATGGCAATAACTCGCCTTTCCATTGGAAAAGCGCCAGGTCTTGACAAGCTCCCAGGTGATCTCTTCAAGCACGAGGTTGGAATTTGGGCACCCTACCTTTTGGTACTGTTCAATGCCATCATCCATGGGATGGCGGTCCCTCCAACTTGGCTCGGAGCGGAGATCGTCCCCATTTTCAAAAGGGGCTCACCTTTGCTCCCTGCCAATTACAGACCGATCAGTCTGATAGACGTCCCACAGAAGCTTTTCGCGAGGCTTCTGTTGGACCGTCTCTTGGACTGGATCGAAGAGAGGGACATCCTGAGCCCCCTCCAGGCAGGGTTCCATCAGAAGACCTCCACCATAGACCAGGTCTTTAGGCTGTCCCTTATATATTGGAAAACTATACAGCTGGAGGGTGGCAGTCTCTATACTGTATTTGTGGACTTAAGGGCAGCCTTTGACCTGGTTCCACGCGGCAAGCTCTGGGAAGTGCTGGCGAATGTTGGGGTTCCAGCTGATCTTTTGACAATGATCATCCGCCTCCACACTAACACCTATGCTTGTGTGAGGTGTGGTAGTCAGGGTGCTCTATCAAATAAGTTTCCCGTTGACAGAGGGGTAAGACAGGGGTGCGTACTCGCACCAACCCTGTTCTGCCTCTTTGTCAACGGGGTTATTGATCACCTCAATGGGGTCCAGAACTCGGATGTCCCAAAGCTGGCGGGAAGGAGGGTTCCGGCAATTATGTTTGCAGATGATACCCTCCTTCTCTCCAAGTCGCCGATGGGAATCCAGCGTGTGCTGGATGGTTTTGGGGACTTTTGCAGAGAGCACGGATTGGAGATAAACACTTTAAAGACAAAATTCATGGCCTTCAATCCGCCACCCAGGTTTCACCGCATCCCACGTATAGGGAATAACACACTCGAACGAGTCAACACCTTTGAATACCTTGGTGTTACCCTTAATGAGGAATTGGGGTGGGGTCCGCACCAGGAGAAAGTAAGGATGAAACTAGTGCAACATGTGGGTGGGATACTAAGGATGGTAGGGAAGAATAGGTCGACCCTCAAACCCATAGGCCCACCACTCCATATTTACAGGGTGCAAGCCAGAGGAGCTGTTACATATGGTAGTGAATTATGGGGTCATAAAGTCTTGGAAAGTCTGACTAAAGAGGAGAATAGATTTCTCAGGTGTCTAGTAGCTCTTCCTCCTAGTACACCCCTAGTGCCTCTAAGACTCGACCTAGGCATTAGACCCCTGGGAGAAGAATTGGCACTTCGCCCTGTGATCTACTGGCGCAGATTGTGGGCGGTGCCCAAATTGATTCATTACAGACAGGCCCTGCAGGAAGTTCTTAGTTTTCCAAACTCGGGGAACATTGCTTGGCTTAAATTTGTAAGGAATAGTCTGGTGGGCCTAGGTCTAGATGCACTTTGGAATGATCCTCAGGATGCCTGTCTCAGGCTTCCCAAAAAAGTTTTAACCAAATTGTATTACAACTCCAAGGCTCCCACACTTCGACCTTCAAAATCTTTAGGGTCCTTAACGCACCAATTCCTTTACATGAAGAACACCTATAGCTTTGAATCGGTCCTTGACAATGTTTACCCTGTAGTAATTAGGAAGCTCTATTTGCAATGGAGGCACGGGTCCTTGCCAATTCGTGCACTTACTAGTCTTTGGTCTGTGTTGACATCCAGTATTTGCCCGGCATGTGGGGTAAGCGATGAAACCGAACTGCATATTATATTTTTTTGTCCGGGCTATACTGAGGCGCGCAGGAAATGAATCATTCCCGCTTGTAGGAATTTGGGTTTCATCAGGTGCCACGAAGCCTTTAGAATTCTCAAGAGTGAAATGGCTGTTCACATTGTATTTGCTGTGGCCAAATTTCTGGGGGCTTTATGGCACAAGCGGAAACGGTATTTAAAAATGTTATCATGATTCATCTTGCTCTGTGTTAAAAGGCATATGATTTTATGTAATCAGCAGATATCTAGCTGTGTGGCTGAACCAATGTTATATTTCCTTTTATCCCCTTTTATTACCAATTTTAATTACCAAATGTATGGTTTTTAAATGCTTTTATACTCATCTTATGTACTTTTATGGAGATTTCTCCGAAATAAAGTTTTCTTGAATTGAATTGAATTGATTACCACTCTGAGTGACGTCATGAGCAGACTGTCCTCAAGTCCTTTCCGGCCACGCAAGTGGAAAACCAATTCAGTTGTAGACCGTTTCATCGCTATTTTAAGCTGCGCCATGCGTTAACCCCATACATTGTAGCCCTGTCTGACCTCCCTGAATTGAACCCTTTGGAGGCTAAATTTATTATGGGACAGCTGGGAAACCACAAGATTTCAAAGATCTATCAGATGCTTTAGTCCCATCACCCGGACAAATTCCTTGCTCCCCGGCAGGCGTGGGAGGCTAATGTGGGGGCTCTGTAAAACAAGGATTGGACAGATGCTCTGTGGGATCCTTGTGCTGCGGCCATTGCAAATAGACTTCAACTGATCCAGTTTAAATATCTCCATAGGGTACATTTCACCCGTCCTCAGCTGTTGTGGATGGGGGTGAACGCCTCCCTAACATGTCTTCGATATGCACGGGATGGAACATTTTAACACACGGTATGGGGCTGCCATGCATTGGACCGGTTCGGGCAAGTGGTGATGTCCTGTTTGAGTTTGGTCTTGAACTCGCTCTCCTCCACATCACTGATACACTGGCCTGTAATAGATACAAGCTGTCATTACTGTTTCTGGGTCTGACTCTGGGGAAAAGAAAAAAGAAGAAAAAAAAAAAAAACAGAACAAGAGAATGCAAGGCCAAGGCCCCCCGGCTCTGGTGGTGTGGACAGATTATAGGGGCATTGAGTTGGAACCTGTCTGTTCTATGCGGTAAAAGGTAAATGATGAAATTAGTCTGCTTATGGGTTTAGATGAGGTAGGGTGGGAATGGAACAGATGATCTGGTCATTGGAGTTGCTCTGTAACCTATTGCTAGAATGTGGGTGGGGGAAGGGGTGGGGCTGAATGTGTAGGTATTTTATTTTGTTTATGCGTTTCTCTCTTATATTTTATTTTTCTTTATATGTTGGCCTTTCAGGCTATGTTCATCTTTCAAAAATCAATAAAATTGATTTAAAAAAAAAAAAACAGAAAAGATACATATCACAGTCAAGTTCTCCTTGGATGGAACCCTTGTATACAGACCACTAGGACACCGCATCAAGTTCACCAGCAACATCAAAGACTTAATCGTACCCCTCATCATCAACGCCAGCACCTTCATCCTCCTCTGGGACTTTAACTTTGACCTAGAAGCCCACATCAACCAAAACACTACTGCCCTCTGCCCTTCTAGAAATTCCAGAAATCTAGGTCTCAACCAGCATGTTTATTGAAACCACCCACACTGCCGGACACCTTTCGGACTCAATTTTCTTCTCAATCAGCAACAACACAGTCGACAAGCCAGCAACTATGACCAGGATAGGCCATGCCGTCACCAATTTCAGCATACACATCACACACCACCACAGATCTACCACAATCAAACACCCAGCACAGCTGGAAAAGCATCACAGAAGAGCAGTGGGATTCTGCCATCTCTGCACACTGGCCCGAGCACACTAGCTACTTGCAGAAATCCATCAAGATCCTCAATCACCTCAAGCGCCTACACTCTGGCTCCTCTCAAGAGCAACTCAATGGCAATAGCCCGACGACAGGCCAGTTGGTAGACAGAGGAACTAAAGTTGATGAACCGCCACTGTAAGCAATTGGAGTGCAAATGGAGAATAAGCAAGCCACAACAGATAAAGACATCTTCAAATCGGTCCTAAGACGATACCACCAGCAGATGCGAAACACAAAGCGCACAGCTCTTGCAGATTTAATTGGTGCCGCCACTAAAATCAGCCAGCAAATCATTGCCATAATCAAAGTTTTCATTGCGCCTCCAGCAACATCACCCCTTTTCAAGTCCTTTGTAACAAGCTATTGGAATTCTTCTGTAACAAAATCAACTCATATATGGCAACTCTGACCCGCAATCAGACCCTATTACCATTGCAAATCAACTTCCCATCACGGCTGAAGAATGAACCCTGACCTTAATGGCCTGCCGTTGCTACTGTTGACAAAATTGCTACCACGAGGACCATCCACTTGGGGGCCCCATCTTACTCTTGCCCCCCAAGCCTTCACCATAGGACTCTTATCGATTCTCAAGCCGCCTCCAACTCGGCCACATTCCCGGACACCTAGAAACATGCCACCACCACACACCTGCTCAAGAAACTATATGCTGACCCATTCCCCTCCCAATGTACCAGGCAAAGGTCTCATTTTAAAATCATAAATTGTCTAGAGGAGTTAAGCTAATGGATCTTGAAACCAGAGGACGCCACTGGGCAGATGTTGCGGTTTCATGTTATAGATTATTCTTGGTGGGAAACCGAGTGGTTGGTGTGTTCTGTTTTGGCTGTTTTATTCTGATGTGATCCATTATATTTTAATTGTGTTATGTTACTTTGTGTGTGTTATTCTGAAATCGTTTAATTTACTTTACATACGTCAATAAATGCCCTGACATTTCCAGCCAAAAGTAGCCAGACATTGAAAGTTCATGTGGCAAGCAGCCATTTACAACCATCTACGGTGGTAAGATAACACAGCTCTTCAACTACTTAAGACATCAGTCAGACCAAAACTGTGGCAGAGATTGTGTTAAAGTAGCTTTCCTAGTGTTCACTTTTTGTGAGAGAGCCCAGAGGCTCAAAGGAAGCTTTTGCCTAGATTTCAAGAAATCCTGAAAAATTGGCTCTTACTGCAGGAATCAAAGTCATGGCAAACTGAATTCCAATAAATGTGTTGATAAAAATGCCTACCCTTGTTGTTCAAAATTGTAATCAATGGGGGGGGGGGGGGGGGGAACCCACACACACCTCAACAGGGCAGCTGAAAGCATAGACTATTCCAGCTAAAAAGAAGTAGTAAAGATATTTCCTGTTCCACTGAGAATGGACTGATTGCATGTTTAAATGACTGAGACTGGATACATGATTGTCCTTTGGCAAGCTCCGTTAAGCTTTGGCAAACTCTGCAGCTTAACAGAGGGCTTGATGATCCACACTCCCATGTAACAGAATACATTAGGCTAGAGTATAACATCAAGGTTAAGCCTCTGTCGCAATACAACAGTAGGCAGGCCCAGGCTTAGACTCTGTAGAAAAGGCTCTGTAAAGAAAATCATAGAAGAGCGTTCACAACTATTAGGTGGGTTACAACACAAGTTGTTAGGTGGCAAAGAGACAAGTCTAGTGGGAAACTGCGGTTGTACAAGAAGCCTCCAATGGTTAATACTAATGATTTCTTTTTTTTGCACAGCAATTCTGACTTTTCAAAACATTGTCATTAACAGGGTACTATTAACCAATGTAAGGTTAGATCTTGGATAAAATGAAGTCTGACAAGAGTTCATATCTAATTTCTCCACTTTACAAAATTAAATGACGAAGACAAGTAATACAGAGCACATTCACTTGCTGGAAGAAATGGGTGAGGGTTCCCCTTATTTAGGTGGATACAGGGGGAAAAAAAGAATGGTGGTGCCTGTATAACTCAAAATCGCATTCATTCTTGCCAATTGAAGGACCGCAGAAACTGGAAAATAACCTTCAGCTCAGCAGCACTGACAAGCATATTTTTGCCCTCCTCTGACCAGAACATGTGGACAGAATCGGATCTGCTGAATGGAGCTCACAATAGATGCAAAACTTTTTATCCAATTATCTGTTCATTCTATCAAGCAGAATTTTAAGTGGATTTGTACATTCTAAGGCAGTACTTGCTGGCTTAAGTCTAGCAAAGTCTAGGAATCTGTGGAATAATCAAACCCAAGGCTGTTTTAGCTTTCTTATGGAGGGTCAAGTTATTGAGGAGTTGAACCCACAATAATAGGGCAAAGGACAGATAGGCAAAAGGGAGAGGAAAACATGGTCACTTAGGTGTTTCAAATAAACCAGTGTGGATTCAAACTGGTTACCAAAGAACCTAAAGGCAAGCTGGGGTCTAGAGCATACTGGAGGTTGAGGAGGGCCACATAAAAATACTGCAGTACTGATAAAGCAAACCATCAGGCAGGGGTACAAGTTTCCAATGGTGGTGTAAATAAAATGCAACCGATATGGGAAGCTTAGTGAAAACACTGTCAACAGAGTAAAACAATAAAAGAAAGATACCGATAAACTGCCTAGTAGTCACCGCCATGACATATCTAAGGATGAACACCTAATAGTTAACTGAGAATTAAATGTGCCTTGTCGATAGAGGAATATAAATAAATCACACTGTGCCATGGCCACAATAAGATATACGTCTGTAGGAGTACAATCTAGGTGAACATAAAAAATATATAAGCTACTGCATCCCTGTTGTTTTTAAACAACAAATGTATATCTCTAGATTTGGGTTCCTTACGGGTTGATGATTTACAAACATTTGTTTCAAAGATCCTACAAAGGACTACAAATGCATGCAAAATAAAGTCAATATTTCTACCCAGGTCTCCCTGGAGCCCTCAATTTTCTTTAGATTTATGAAGAATAAAGCCCCTCTTTGTTACAGTGGAGCATTGCAACATGATAAAGCGGCTTTCACCCTCTAGGCTCAGTCTGATTTTGGCCAAGAGGATGAGGAAGGAATGTTAGGAATATGCATTTCCATGAAAATTGTACTGAAGTATATCACTTGCAGAAACTCGAGAAGATGGCAAATACTGCCAATGAGTGCCTAAAATGTCAAACCACAAAACCTTGGAAATTATAAATAAATAAATAAGTGTTGTTTTTCACAAACAAAGGGATTTCAAAGCCCTGATATTTCAGGAACAGGCAACAATGTGACAGTTTGAAGCCAATATAGTGTCTTTATGGTCTTCATATGGTCAATCTTTGACCTATTTCTGCCCCATACAATAGGCCCACCCACACATGTGGGGTACCGTTTTCATTAGGAAAACCGTGGGAACACTGGATGGTAGAACTTTTGCCATTTGCCAAAAGTGCAAAGTTTTCAGATACAAAAAGAAAGTGTTTTTATTTTTACCCATACTTTGACATTTGCAGGGGATTCTCTATAATAAAACACGTTGGAATTGATGCAAACTACACAACCATGGATTCCCCTGTGCCTCTACTTTAAAAAATATCTGGGGTTGGTAGGCCTCATTCAGGCCGGCTAACCCTGCGATTCATTAACTCCAGACTTCTCCAATCAGTCATTTGTCCGCCATCAAAAATATTCCTTGGTGTCTAGAGTGTGGATCCCTGCTCATAACTATGGAAAACCCACCAAGGTCCGATTTGGGTCAAGCCTTATAAGGGATATGGTGCTGTGTGAGGAAGACTGTTTCAGTGCTTGTCCTGGCCAGGCAATCGGGAAGAGCATTGCCTGAAACCCAGCAATAGAAATCTTACCATGTGTTGATATCAATATATGTATCATTGCAATGTTTCATACAGTCATGGGATGATACCAACAACCAGAAAATAAGTATCCTAAACCGGCATTTTGATTGCAGCAGTATTCCAAAATACACTGCACCGAATCTATCGAGTGTGGACCCCATGAAACCATAAAAATCGATATGTCTGGTTAGCCCAGGCACAGGAAACACAGAGAAATAAAGTTTGGGGTCAAGTCTCAGCCTGGAATCTGTTCTTTCATGAGAGAGATTGTACAAAATTACCATGTTGTGGAACAAAGTGATAAAACTCTGACAAACACATTAAGCACGATCTTGTGACCAGCCAGTCATGGTGTGGTGTTTAGCATGAAGCAACAGGATCCTTGTTATGTGTTGACAATAAAAACAGTATGGTGGTCGTTTCAATACAGAACAGGGGTGGCAAACAAGACCAAATGACAGGTTCAACAAACTGGCATTTTGTTTGCAACCGTTTCCAAAATGCACAGCCTGTGGGCATCCTCCCATAGAAAACCTATGCATGCCTGGTATCTCCCAAGTTCCTGTGTAACTGGAGAGAACGTGGAATTTGGGGGGTGGGGCAGTCAAAATAAATTGACAAACGTCATGTTTCGAGTGTTCAACTGGCCAGCCATCAAAGCAAGGATGGTCAAGTTTGCACCAATAGATTCATTAGGTCGTGAGTTTGACATCCATCACTAAGTAAGCAGTACACCGTAAACAGTGATCATGCCACAATTTTGTAATCTGTGCTAATATTACATAATTGATTGTACAGACTATGTTCCCTATGAAACCCCAAACACATTTGATATGGCTGGCTGGACAACAGACATGCAGGGCAACATTTCTTTGCTTAATGTTCTGGGATTTGCTTGCACATTTGAGACACGCAACAAAATATGGACTCCATTTTTCATTATATCTTCAGGCTGCAAAAATATATTGATCCAAGATGTTTAGCAATACATAGCCTTGAATGTGGCAGAAATACAGTTTGTATAAGTGCATAAGGAAACCAAAAAGTACTGTGAGCCCAAAAATCGATTTTTTGTTTGTCAAACTTCTTTTTATTGATATTTCCCAGTAAGTCACAGTATGTTGCTGCATGGTGCTCAACGCAGTGAGCTTCTACAGTAAAGTAATAATGAAAGAACTGAGGTATGGTAAAGGACAAGGTACATGTCCACGCCAACGTCTCGTATGTTAATGCAAATAAGGAAGTACAGTTTCTACCAGTGGGGAGGCCTGGATCAGATCACATAGCTCATTCATTCCAAAGACAACTAGCCCAATCTGTCTTTCTTTTGTGACGTGTGCATTTGTGTCCTCACAACGAGAAGGAATAAATCAAGAAGAAAAAACTCCCCTAACCAAACCCCAAAATCGATTTTTTTAATGCAGCTCATTGACAGAGCTGTGCAAACACCCCAGCATTGAAAGGGTTAATGGGAATTTGAGTTTGCCTCTTAGTGCACTATTAATATTGACAAAAGGGTGGGGCAGAGGTGCTTCTCAGTAGAGGTTTAAAAACTCACTTACTATATATTTTATATAAGCTGATGTGCTAGGGTGAAACACTTCCGCGGGTAAAAAAAAAAAAATGCATGTTCTTGAAATTTTAAAGACACCTCATCATACACCCATCATAGCCCTACGAGAAGGAGCTGTGATGTTTGTTGCCTGACTAACATGCAGAATGTTTTAGAGCTCAGATTGTGCATTGGATCTTAGAGCTAGGCCAAACCTTTAGCTAGAATCATCCTGTCGATTCATTGGTGGGCCCATTTTTTCCTGCGCCATTGCAACCTTCGAGCATCGGAATCGACTCTTGTCCAGTGGGGGAGTGGCCCATGACATTCTATGCATATGGTTGCTGCTGCCTCTCCTTTTGGTGTCACAAGACATGAAACTCTACATGTACACATACTTTTCTTAATCAAAAGCTGGCCATTGGTTCTCGAGTTAAACTTCAGCAAAAACGCAGGCAAGACACTTCAATAGAATGTTCTGTAAAGTCATTCATTTTAACATTGCCCTTCTCTCGTAGTTTGCCTCAATTGTTAGTTAGGGATCTTGAAGGCAGCTTTGTAAAAGTTTAAAGTGCTTCCTTGTTATATGTACATCTCAAAGTACGTTGTGAAAAAAAGCATTGGGGTTTGGCTCGATGTCAGGATGGACCACCCCTATGGATTTAAAAAACATAAATACTACCTGGTGTCTAGTGGGCATTCTGCCTTCCCCCGGTGGGGCGGATTGGCGGCAACTACCTCCCATCTGCCTGTGGAAGGAAGGGGGTGCAGGAAGACGTTTGTGGCTGGGGGAAGCACTAGCCCATTACTGGGGGCGGTACTCCCCCTCCAAATGTACTCCATAGGGAGTATGGGATTTCTGCCCCACAGGGGGGCAGATTGAAGGAAAACTGTTGAGATTAATATTAGGGAATGGGGGCTAAGCCCTGGGAGGGTCGCCCCCAGCCATTTATATTTTTTTTTTAAAACAATCCCTGGTGTCTAGTGACTTTCTGCCCCACTCCACCTCTTCCAGGGGTAGACTGGAGGTAACCACCACACTAGCCCATTGCAAGGGGGCAGCTCCGACCTTCTAAATTACTCTCTGGTGTCTAGTGAGTGGATCCCTGCTTGGGGAGCGCCCTCCTGCAGCGATTTTCCCAAGCAGAGATCCACTAGGGAAAGGTACCATCGGAAAGGGGAGACTCTCCCCTTTTCAATGATACCTCTCCCATCTGACTCAGTGCTCTGGGGCCTAAGCTAGGACCCGAGCACGGAAGCAGTGAAAGTAATGAGCTGATCGGCTCATTTCATTTTCAATTGTTAGGACACCAAGTTTACAATAAATTAAAGGCAATCCCTCTGGTGCTCACACCTGAAGGACTTCCTGTCGCCAGTGTGAGGACATGCTGGAGCCATGCTCTCGACCCGAGCGTTGCTGCGCTAGACTGCTCCAGCATGTCCTCAGCATGGAAGTGGCTAAAGATGGAGTGACGTTCTGGACCAATAAAGCAAAGACAAATGAGGCTGTTTGAACAGCACCCGTCCTGAACCCACGCTTTTGAATTTGTTCTTCTATGGGACAATGAACAAAAAGGAGGCCAGTTAGATAAAGCACTTGTCCAACATCACACAATATGGTTAAACAGGGAAGATGGCGACGTCCATAGCAAATGAACTACAACTGAGAAACCAAGAACAGACCACATTATTTACCCCCTTTTTTTCCATTTATTGAAAAGAGGCCAGCCTCTCTGCAACTCGAGAGTCAACTGATTACAATAGTAAGCAATGGTTTTGGTGAGGATTAAGCCATGTCAAAAACCCTGAAATGTGGACATTGATAATCTTTGTTAGCTAGTTTTAAGAAGTGTTGTGCATGGTTTGCCTAGTTGTAATTTTAGAACTATATACCAACAGTTGTCTTAATGTGGAAAGCATATGTGGAAAACAGTAGGCCAAAATTTATTATGGTGAGTAGCCAGTGATATGAGATGCCTGAAAAGGTACATTGGAAAAAGGCTGTAGGTCGAATCTTTTTATTATGAAAATGTACAAGCAGTTTGGTAGGCCTGGTTTATTTCTCATGAAAAGAACATGTTCAAGCCAATAAGTCTTTATGGGTGGATTGTTCTTAGTACCATAAAAAATCCTGTGAGGAGGAATTGCGTTACATTGATTCCTATAAATTACCAGAGTAGGCAAGGAGTGTGGTGTTGGTTACCTCAAAGACAAATCCAGTAGCAGCTGGTAATTTTACACAGGGGGGGGGGGGCAATACACACATATATACATACATACACCTGACTCACACCCATGCATTCATACATACACACATGCACCAAATATTTTAAAAAACGTAAACCTTACCTTAACTGCAGCTCTCCAAAAGGAAAGCCTCGGAGGTCCCGTTATGGTTCAGACTGCTGCCTTCCCTCACTGGTTGGTTGGTCACCAATTTTCCTCAGATCTGGAAGCTTCAGTTTTAAGCCCTGCAGTGCCAAGGGCCGAGTGTTAATCAGAGACACCTCGTCACCGAGTGGCATGGGGTTAGTGAAACTACTGACCCCTCCCCACTCTGTGACGAGGTGTCACAGATTAACACTCGGCCCTGGGCACTTTGGGGCTTGAAACTGAAGCATCCAGGTCCGAGGAATAATCGGCGACCCTCCTCCTCGTCATGAGGGCATCAAGCAACTTTTGCCAGGCTGATGATGTCACACCCACGGGGCTGTGAAATCCTCAACCTGGCAAAGTTCAGCTGAGGGAGCCGGGAGCCTGCACATGTACAGCCCCTGCCTGTCTGACCTGAGCAAGAGCCTTACAGACACTCTTCTTGCCTGGATAAGGGTGGGAGTGTGGCCCCTCCGCCCGTACGGACGGGTCACTGGTGGAAAAATCCAAGAAAGTAGATGGTTTGTCTATGAGAATTCTTTTTAGGCCTTCTAAGGAAGGGTTGTATATTTTTTTTTTCGCAAGTTTTATTTTGTACACGTATCTAATTTTTGACTTTGATGGTTACCTTGTTAAATACAAATAAAGAAAGGCTTATGCTCATTACAGTAGGCCTGAGTACGTTACTGTGCTGAGTCAGTGATAAAGGGCACAGGCCTGACTGGTCAAATGTTACAGTAGTATAGTAAATAACCACAGGAGTGTAACCCATAGACCAGGTTGAGAACTGGGTGAGTACGAGAAAGCTAGCAACAATGTCTTAAAAGGAATAAAAAAGGCTAATACGCATGTATGTACAAGACATTTTGTTACCTTTATGTAATGTCTTGTACATACGTGTATTAGCCTTTTTTAGGTCTCGCTGGCGTTGCAGCGCGAAGCGCTGCCGCCAACGAGAACTATGGTCGTCGTGATGCCTCTTAAGGGAGACAGACCGGGGCACGCGCAGCGATCGGGGTCTGTGGACGCACTTCTGAGAAGCGCAGACGCACACACCCCCAAGCGCGCGCGCGCCACGCTCCGCCGGGCTTGTTTTACTTGTAACCGGTGGGCGTAGACGTGCTGCAACCAATCAGGGCTTCCGCTGTCCTCTGAGCATAGCAAAGGCGCCATTTGTGCAGGTAATTTTAACTATTTTCGATTCCGCAGGAGTGCGTGTTAAACAAGGAAAGGCTTCATGGTGTAGTAAACAACAAAGGCTGTGTATGAATGAAGATGGGAAGCGACACTATTGGGGAGTTCACTTTTAGCTAAAAAAAAAACTTCCCTTCGTTGTTGTTGATAAAAGGCCAATTGCCCAGGACGTACCGTGACGTATTACGATGGACCTAGCTTTTGTAGACAGCAGTATTGTGCATGCCAGGGTCCGCTAGCCCTTCCTGCTATTTGTGACAAAAAATTGAAAGTTCCAGAGTGCAATATGTAGTACAGCGTGACCTGATTGGCGACGTCACATGTGATGCAGGGACATTTTTCAGATACCAAATAAAGAAACCTCAGGCTGCTGGTGTTTTAGTGCACACGCGCGCGCATTTTCTTTGTCCAAACGCGTGCTTTCCATTGTGATGGCAACTCGTCACGCTGCCTTGTTTAGGTTTGGCCGCGCTTGTTTCACTTATGAGTCACCTTTTAAATTTAGAAGCATTGATATATTTGTGGTTTACTAAAAAAAAGTTGTCATTAATGTACTCGCGGTTTACTGATGTTACTGAATCTGCTGTACACATGTGCAGCTTTCCCTTGTGAGTACTGGCTCCAGTAACTGTGGGCTTTTTGTATTCGAATGGACTTCCTCTTTGTTTTTTTCTTTCTTCCAGTAAATCACGTTGCAACAATTACTTTGTGCGCAACTGCATAAGTTGCTTAGTGTTTCTTATGAGTGACTCAAGACAGAATTGACTTGAATACAGAAGGTCCCCTTTTCATAAAGAGGCGCCCCTAGCTCTGAGTGAAGGTGCTTTGAAAACGCCGTATAGTTTTTGCATACGATCCCAGACACAGTCCAAGGGGCCGCTTACAGATCCAGCAAGGGCTGATGTTTAGGGTTGTAGATCTGGCCAGGTCGTGAAATTGAAAGTGCTATCATTCAAAGTGCTGTTGGTTGAAAACCAGGACTGCTGATGGTCACTCACACGTATGGAATGTGAGTCGACCACCATTTCATTGCGGGTCCTTTGTAGGAGGTTTGTGATTGCCATTCATGGGTACAGACAACAGAGTACGCAAAGTACGGGTCCGCAGCAGGTCAGTTCATGTGTTTTGGTAATCCTTCCCCTTGAAAATGATTGATAACCCGCCTCTATGCGAGAGTGACAATGGCTCCCTCCTCCTGCCCTCAGTTCTACGGTTGTGCTTCTTACACGCTGCCTGTGGCCGTGAACCCGTGTCACCTGCTCACCTTCAGCCATCCCGACTTTGAGCCCACGGCACTTTCGATGCTCCAGCTGCAGTTTAAGTATGGTTCAACTACTGCGCTCAAACCAAGTGGTGTGTGTTTAAGATGTGTTTAAGAGTCGGGACTTATGAAGGCGTAACATTATTTTTTAAATTGTGTATTTAATATTTTCCAATTAACAGTATAGAAACACAGGTACCAAAAAGATCAAAATCACAGGCAGCTTGTTCAGTTGGTGGTTGGTTGGGGGTAGGGTGGTTGAACAGGAGCCGAGATAACAATATCTTTTGCAAGCTGTTTGCACAATTCACCTCATGAGATTAAGTCATTGCCACACAACGGTGTGGATCCATCAGACGCCTGTTAACCATTAAGAATGATCGCGGACCAGTGTAGGAGATATACATTGTAATGTATTTCTATGGCACTCATGCTGCCTTATTGGCCGTTTCAAGGCGCTGGAAGTCTGTTTTTGCCTCATGTACCAGATAATTCATTTGTTTACACGTTTAAGTGGGCCAGACTTCCACACTATGCAATAGAGGCACACCACAGAATAAGACCACTTAACAACAGCACTATATAAATAAATATTTATTGCCATCATGTCATTTCCCTGTACAGTCAAGAGTAGACTGTAAATACTTTCTAGATGAGATGTACAAATGAGTGTACATTTGTAGTTTCCCCCACAAAGGTGCCTGGTTATTAGCACTTCTCACAGGTTAGCTGTTCCTCATAACAAGAGGCCACATCACAAACCATTTTTGTGTCTATGGTGATAAGGTATTGCTTGTTGCAAACACATTTTACCAATGAGTCATAAGAACAGACTTCTAGAAGTGGTAATGTGTGACAAGAATGCCTGCACGACAAGTGTCATGATGGGGATATAGTTGTTTATGCTGCTGCATTATTGCCTTGTGTTGCTGAAGTGTACTGTGGTTGTTGTGCTGCATTATTTTTTTGCCTGTTTTATTCTACTGCGCCATTTATGTTTCAGTTGTATTGGTATGACGCTTTGTGTTAAGGTCTTATGTTATGCTCTGGTGTTTACTTTAGAGGCGTCAATACATGCTGCTACATTTCCAGCCAAAAGCCGTGCATGTCCTTAAAATTATTATTTTTCACTGTTAAATGTGGTAAAATACAACTCTGACAGCTCTCATGAACTAGAGACACTCGGCAGCCTAAAATGTGGCAGATACTGTTTTAAGTTACACTTTCAGGGCTTGCTTTATGTGATGTGGCCCATCTACATTTCACTAGTAAACGAGCCCGGAGAGGCCATGTCAGCCTTTCAACATTCTAGAGTTGATAAATAGGGCGGAGTGCATTTGTGGTAATAATGAAAGATATTACTAAACAATCCGAAGACTATAGAAGAATGAGTGACGCATCATTTGTAAATTATCACACATTCTTACAAAGTCAACGTACTACTTATAAGCGCCCGTAAGGCACGCCTTTGACATGTCAGCTATACCATAACTTAGCACGCGTGCTCACCTTAATAATACTACAGGTGGGAGAGTTTCCAATGTTTCTACAAGTCACGCCCCGGCCTCTAAAACACGCCTCCGGTTGCAGACAGCGCATTCCACAGCTCTGTTACACCGTCGAGCAGCGCCCGTGGAACCTGCAGGTGAGCGTCAGCAACCAAGAAGACCTTTGTTTTCGTTGAGGCGATTGGCAGAGTATTGACCCAGTTGGCGGAACCCTGGCAGGACGGTGGGGCACACTTGCAGCCGACATAGGGGGCAGACATACACCGGGCGCTTACCTGGCCAAGGTATGGTTTGTGATGATTCTACACACAAAGCACGCAGCCTCTGTGGACACGGGTAATGCGGTCCGTCTGATATGCTTTGCTTATAAATAAACGACGACGTCCAAAATCTAACGACCAAGTGTACAGTAAGCCGGTAGCATAGATTAGTTGGTTCAGGTCCTGTTGCCCAGAAATGCATGTAACATGTAGGTCGGGGCTCTGGCGAGGGGTTGAGTCAACTTTCTCCTTTTCTATGATTGAAGAATGCAGAAGCTGTATTTACAGTACAACAACATTAAGAAGGTTGTGATAGCAAGAACAATATAACAAGCATTGAAAATGCAATAGGTCTCGCCTTTAATAAGTTAAAGCCATTTGCTTTGCTAATGGTATTGTATAGCAAAGCAAATGGCTTTAACTTTATAAAAAGCGAGACCTATTGCATTTTTAATGCTTGTTATTAAATCCGGTTGGGACATTGTTGCTAGCTTTCTGGTCAAATGTTACAGCATAGTCCATAGGTTAAACCTATTTATTATGAACAAAGACAATAGGGCCAACTTAATTATTATGAAAATCATGTGTCACTGCCAATAGGCCTTTATGGGTGAATTACATTTCATCACTGCCTGTAGACGGAGATTTTGTAACATTGAAACTCACAGATTACTGCAGGAAGCAAGGATTTTAATGTTGGTTGCTGCCTTTGACAAGCCTTGCAGATAGAAGATATGCACTGTGATAATCCTTGCTAGATTCTCTTAGGGGGCCCCGAGAGGAGTAACCGTCTCCCATGCCTCTGACAAACAAAAAAGACAACCCCCCCCCCCCACGTAAAATACCATTGCAAAACAGCCGCCCACTACTACAATTAATTCTATTTTTGTATTGCGAGCAAGCATAGATCCCTGAAGTTTAGGGGCGGCATGTTTTCATTTTTCTACTTTTACTTTTTTATCCTCCTTATGATTGTTGAGTGTGTGCTTGATTTATTGCACATGGGAAATTGGCAAATCCAAGAAGGAGTCAGTGGGTGGACGAATCAATATACAAGTGCAAGGATGAGTAACAAGAGTGCATGTATGAGGACCTACACCATTGACTTAAGAAGCTTTTTCAGTTATAAGCTAAAACTATTGGGATTGCCAACGCTTTTTAAATTTAGAATTCCGTTTTGTGAAGACTACGGGCTTAACAAGTTCAAGCGATGCCTGCGCCTTCAAGACCGGTCAAACAGTGGCCCAGAGGCTCCTGGAGACTGCTGCAAGACAACACCCTAAAGAGTGTTTGAAAAAGTTATCTACACAACAGAGTTGCAATTTGAATGTATTAACTCTTTAAAAAATCTTGATTATTTTAAAATGGTTAATCCCCAAAATAGTTTCTGCTGGGTGTGCTGCAAACATTTGAATCAGAAGACAACTAGCAGGATGATTCAGTATATGTAGTCTCTATATTTTTTTAACATACTCAGACTTTCAATGCTACCAGATTTTCTGTCCACCCCACCCCCGTACACCTCAAGGTATTTTTTTTTACCCATCACTTCTTGTAAAACTAGATCGTGTTGCTCATGAAACTTCATTCCTCAATTAATTCAGTTTCATACACAAAAGAGTAGTCTAATGAAAAATACCTTCTCTGATTCTAGACTAATTATCTTTCAAAATGTCACAGAGCTGTTGCACGCTATTTATGAATACAGTGCTGAAGCGGACAGAGAAACACTTTTTTAGGCAAATACTATAGTGCTCGTCGATATAGGGAGGATGAATGCCCTGGCAGATACTGGTTGAGCTGATCCGCAGAAGGTGGGCTATATCAGGAGCAACTGATATCCGTACCGCAGTCTTGAATCCGGGTGCTATAGCACAAGCTTCTACATAGTTCTATGGGACTGTTTATAAAAATCGACAAAAGATACCACTATCACAGACATTGTCCATCACTGCTACGAAGTGGCAACGACATGGCTCACAATGCCCATCGAGACTAACTAGGTCGGCAAATTAAAGTGGAGAAAATCACAGAAACAATCCATAGCATGCCCAACAGCAGTTCACCTATTAGTGACAGGCTGACAGTTTAATTTTATAAGGAATATACTATACTTAATGCCCCATATTTGTTCAATGTGTATCAACAAGCATTCAACTTGGGTTCCCCTCCTAGCACCCTGAGGGAGCCCTACTGATTACTTAGCTGAAACCAGGTAAAAATCCCACCAGTTGTGACTCCTCCAGACCACCGTTGTTGATAAATACAGACAATAAAATATAAGCGAAACTGCTTCCAAGTAGAGGGCCTAAGGAGTTAGGCGTCTGTGTGAGAGAGCTACTTCTTAATCTCTGCACGATTTTTGCTTTATTGTACCATCTCAACCTGCAGATACAGGCTGCCGCAGTGTCTTTGAATGCCATGAAGGAATTTGATTTCATAGTATGGCCTTACTTGTTTAGAAATCTTAACCGTATGAGCCTCAGTTCCATCTTTATAAAGTGGGTGTGACTACTTTAAACCTCCCTGATGGTTTTATTACGGGTCAATCATATAAGCTCCTCTCATATCGCCATACAAGGCTGGTCTTCAACTTAAAAATAAATTCTCATGGGGAAATTATTAAAAATACTAAGTTTTTGAAACTAGAAGAGTTTGAGGCCCAATGAGGAATCGCCACTAGACATTTTTCGTTACCACAGATTGAAAATGACAAAGAAATAGTTGTTGAGCGTTTCCCAGCGAGCTCCCCGAACTGTTACTACTGTTTAATCTTAATGTTGCACTTGAGATAAAACAATCCGTTTCCAAAATTTACCATTGGTCAGTGAAGGTTGAACACGGGACCACTCTCAGGTCAAAGAGAAATGGGAGTGTCTCGGCAAGAAGATAACCTATGTAGTGGAAATATTGTCAGCAAAATCAAAAGGTTTTTATGAATGGCCAGCGCAAAGCAACTCATTACAAATTTCTACAAATGGTTTATTATACACCGACTAGCCCCAGAAACCCGAGACTCGCAAAGAGGCAAAATGTGGCCGTCGTGGGGCCCAGAGGCCAACTTTATTGTGGCATGGTGATGCCCCCATGTAATGAATTACTGGGCACAGGTATTTAAAGATTTGTTATTGATAATTGAGATGCATATAGTACCGGACACAGTTATTCACTATCTCCCCAATGCAACTTGTAGGTTTACAGCCTTGGCGCAGGCTAACAGACATAGTGTGAGGAACTTGGATTGAAACACACACAATATGATATATTGCAACAAAACTAATTAACTGTTTGCCTATCTACAACCCGCCAAAAGAACAGATGATGCTGGGATGCTGAATCAAACATTTAGCCCGAGTCACAGATCTGGGTTAAATCAATTTTTTTTTGCAGGCCACGCCATTCCAGTTTAGACCCAGCCATATGCAATCAGTCTTCAACCCGACAGCATGCAAACCAGGTATTTTTGGCATCAGCTACACAGCTTCTTGGACGTACAGAGCTAATACTGTTAAGCCTAGTGAAAGGATCCCCTTTGATAATGGCTTTAAAGTGTAGGTCGGTACAAATTGATGCCTTAGGAAGGCAACCTCTTAGGTTGAAATAGGCACAGATGTGGAGGATGGTGAGGTATTAAAGAAACAACCAATAAAGGATAAAGTTAATTTCACTGCTTAGGTTTTACGTGGTTACAGAATTGTCATAGGTCCATGAGCCATTCCAGGCGGTACTTAAGATTCCCCAAATGGCACAGTTTGGAAAATGTGTTCTTTTATTTTTTGTTGTTATATAATACTATGAAAATGGACAAATAAAGTGTAAACAAAAAAAAAATCTAGTGGACAGTTTTTCAAGTTAGTAGTTCTTATGCTACATGACCAACTGCACTAAACCTATGGCTAAGGCAAAGAAATATTAAGAGCCCACCTTAAAGACATTTTTTTCCAAGTATGTGACAGTGCACAAATCACTGAATAAGAATCATAAGAGGCGCATGAGCTATATTACTTTAATATAGCAGCCATTCTGGCTCTTTAACTTCGAAGTCAAATCAATTTTTTCGAGGCACTTTACAGATACAGAAAAAGCACCTATTTATGCAAGCCTCAACAAGCATGGTGGCCTCACAAAATATCCCTGACCCAAAGTTATATGCATGTGGCATCCTATCAACTATCTAAAGATGCAGCAGATTAGGGTGAATCTTCCAGTGATTAATAAGACATTGTAGAAATCTGTGACTATAAGAACAGCTCTCCAACCTTCAAAGCACAGCGGGGAAGTTGCTGTGAAAGGTGCTGAATGGGATTTTTTTTTAATAGAGTCGAAAATCGTATAAATGAGAACATAATGCAGTGATTCCCAAACTTTTTCGACTAGCGGCTCCCTTGACCTATTGGCCGTGGCTCCCCACTGTTACTTTTGTTTTTTAGAGGGTGGGGGGGGGGGGGGGGGTTTAAGCCTGGCCTCGGTAGTACTTACATTTTTCTCCCTGAAAATAATTAGGATGAAGCGGAAGGTATTATAATCATATACTCATGGTGTTTTTTATTACTAAGGCGGAGCAATAAAATATTCCTAGTTATACTTCTTTGTCCATGCATTTTTTAGAGAACCCTCTCAAACTTGTTATCCCACATACAGTACTAGATAGCACCCCTATGCATGTAGGCTCCATTGCCAAAGTGTTTCTGCGCTTGAAGAATATTTGCATGCACTTTTATTTCTACCCATGTCATACGTGCCAACACACCTGTCAGCAGGGCGACTCACACATTTTTAAACCACATCTTTATTTTAGCTGTCTCCTCCCTGAAATTTTCTCCAATTCAGTGCAAGCCAAATAAAATCCTCTGCTTTTTTTTTTCTTTTTTAAAACGCCCCTCTTTCTTGCTTCCAAATATTGGCATTATGCCATGTATGGTGTTTTACTTCTCTGTGCTCATAGAGAGAGCTGGCCTGTCTGGAAATGTGTGTGTACAGAAAGAAATGTGTACTGGAAGTACCTATGGTTCAAGTACACATATCAATACATAATATCACTTAGTGGTTTGAGAGACAGGACAACTGTACTTTTCCTGATAACTTGCATTGCTGTAAAATGCATTTAGAAAAAAACTAAATATCAACGAGTAACAAAATAACCGGGCGTCTTCCACTTACTTTGGGAGTGTTAGAAGGTGGGATCCAGTTAAATATGTAGGTCATCTCCCCGACATGCCATCAATTAGGCACTACGTTTCCAGCTTTAGGCATGTCAATTACAAATCATCGACATCATGCATTTAAGTCTAATTAGTTTAACTGAAGCCAACAAACCCTTCAACATTAAACGCATTAAAGTGCTTGGTGCGTGGCTTCCCTGGCTAGTTTAGATGGCTCCCCAGGGAGCCACGGCGCACAAACAGGGAACCACTAACATAATGGTAATCTCTCTAGAACATATATAGCCTTGCGTCTGGATTTATCCCTGCCACTTTTTACGGCATGCAGTAAGATCTTCCTCAAAACCCACCTGATGCTGGGGTCCGCTCCTACATTCTGCTATGGTGTTAGATTAGAGATCTCCATATGGCACGGAGGTCAACTCTTCCACTCATCGCATTAAACAACAACTTATGTTTCTCCCTGACATATGAGCCCGTTCCTGGGCCTCCCAGGTCCAGTTTATAAATGATTGAAGCGGGTTCACTCTGAAGGGGTGGAGGGGGGAGGAGCCATCAAAGAGAACGGAGAAGGTTCCTATGGAAAAGCATTCATACATACATTATTTAGGAGGATCCACACAGGAGGAAGCTCCTGGGCCCACCTAAACCACTCTGTTGGCTTGATAGAGAAAAGTTATCAGAGGCACCTCCTCTAACCCCCCCCCCCCCCGGCCACCCGCGGAAGGGGAACAAGTTGCACCAAGTGCAGAAACATGTGTAGTTCCAAAAATGGGACCTCCACCCTAAGATGTGAGACAAGAAGAAATATAAATAATTTTCAGCGATACAAATACCTGCAGCTTAGACATGTCCTGTAGGATTAATGGGTGAATTAGACAGGCCTACCGGACAGTAGCCCGTTATAGGGTCGAGTCCTATAGGAAGCACCCCCAAGTAAAGCGTCTCCAGCATTTACCACATCCTATTTAATACCTGCCTGATAATTTATAGAAGCAAGGGACTAGCGGGAGGTGGATTTGGGTCAGTTGGAGATGTTGACTGGGAGACAGCTATGATGCACATGCCAACAGTGGGCATCAAAGTCAAACTACGACTCATCCAACTGAAAATACTCCACAAGGTATTCTACAACAGAAGCACATTACATAATATGGGAAGGGCATAGACGACCACAGATAGGTTGTGGGGCTGCAGAAGGTACGTATTTGTGCACAATATGGGAGTGCACAGTGATCCAGGAAACTGGACCGAGATAGCAACAGAACAATCGGCTGTCATGGGGGTGGGGAGGTCATTGTACCCAAAACTCCCCACTTCAGAGGGGGCGTGGCCAACTGCCTAGGGAAATGGTCACAGGGTAGCCGAGCTCCGTTGCGCCACTCCCGATCAATCCGGAATATACTATCTTGCCCCGGCCTGTACCACCTGCGGAGGAGCCCATTTGTCCGAGGTTGAGCCCTGCACTCGCTCGAAAAGCGGCCTCAATCCGAGGCTCCCACGCAGAGATATTGTGCTTGGAGTCTCCGGTCGGCTCCTGTACCATCGAGCCGCCGGACGTATGTCCTAATCTACGCCACAGCTGCGGCCTACGGGGGGAGCCCGAACCTGTGAGGTCGGGGCTGCGCTGTCCCCCTACACCAGCATAACTGACAGTGAGCACGCCACCCCCACACCTATCTTCTCCAGGGGCGACCGGACACCCTGTGTCTCAGGAGCGCTGCTGTGCCAGCGGACTGTCTGCAGCCTACGCACGCTGCCGATACGGGCCCCGAGCTGGAGCGGAGGCGGCCTTGCACGCATCTGAGGGGGTGCTCTACAATGATCTGCCTGAGAGGCACTTGTCACCACAAAGCTTCAACCACAGAAAAGACTGCAGCAAAAGCAGACTCCTTCAAAACGTAAGAGCAGGCACACTTGGTAACAGGAGTGAAAGCCGTGCTGAAATATATTAGTGCTCTGCATAGTGAGCCTTACACTAAACCATGCAGCAATGAGCAGGCTCTCAAGGCAGCGGAGGCTGAAAATAGTGATCCTGGAGAGGCATTGCTAATTTAATAAAAAAAGATTTTAAAACACGCACCGATGCAAAATACAAGGGATTCCAAAAGTGTTCTGTGATTAATACATGGCATTTGTAAAGCCCACAGCTACCTTTCAGGAGGCGTCCCGGCACTAGCAGAAAGATCAACACAGGAAGCTTAACAGCAATGATGCTAAATTACATTTATGCAGGAGTCACAAAGTCGTTTTTAAGCTCTTCCTGAATACAACTTCAGACACAATGCTACTCAATTCAAGCGGAAGCGCATTGCACAACTTAAATGCCAGGAAATTGATTGATCTCTCTCATCTTCTATCCTTGTGGATGCAGAGGAGTTGAAGAAGTTTAAGACTGTTGGACCTAAGAGATCTCTCCTGAACATAAGGCTTGAAGTGGCACCTGAGGTAGAGAGGTCCCCTGTGATTGTAGGCCCTGAAAGCAAGAATGGGAGCTGTGAACTGAATTATTTTATTGACTGGCAGACAGTGAAGATGACGTAAGGGTCCTGATGCCACTACCCAGTGGGAAAATTTCAGAATTAGGCCAACAGCATTTTTCTGAATGATTTGGAGACGCTGACTCAAAAGGCCGGGAGCCCCAGATACAAAGAGTGGAACCCACAGGATTAAAATTACTGAAAAGTCAGAATGGGATTGCAACAACCAATTCACTATGCTGGACTACAGGAGGGTGAAGACACTGATTCTAATTTCGAAGTAACCTGAAAATCAGGCATTCTCCCATGTACAAGAAAATTACTATTCAGAATGAGCCATTATGAGCAAGCAAGAAGAAGAAGAAACTAATATAAAAAGGAGTATCAATCAACACTTGACCATCTATCTAAGAAAAGGAGGACATTATCAGGGACGTTTTTTGTTTTATTTGAAAGCAGATTCTACTGCATCATTCTTGGACAAAATTACAACGAATGCAGTTTGGAACCCTAGGGGATACTGTAATCCAATAATTAATTGTGTAAGGTAGAGCCCAACGCAGCTGAATATCCACCCTGTGGGAGGGCAATGTGTACATGAGAGCATTAATGATTTTTACTCGAATCTCGCATTCTATTCCTTTCCTCATGCCCACATTTGGGCATAAATAACTAAATTAGAAAGTACAGATTGTAGGACTACAACATATGGTGTACTCTGACCTTCTCTGGTTTCATGTGTTTAATAGCAAAATGAGGCAGTGAACAGCCAAATCACACAAGACATTTTTCTATTATTTTGTTTTTAGGTCTCGCCTAGACAGCGCTTGCGCTGTCTCTTTGAGACATGCTGTATTCAGGATATGTGCATAAAGCTCCCCCTACTTCCTCCTCATCTTTTTCATTGGCCTGTCCTTTGTAAACCGTGGCTTTTCATTGGTCATTAGGCATTGTAGTTCCTCCTAAGTACCACCTGGTCTCTTCTTGTAATCTCCCATGAGGACACCCCCTGATCAATGTTTGTTACGCCCTAGGTTTTAAATTACAGCCTCAAGGCACTATTTTCCTAAAGGCCTTCAGACAGGACACTCACTTGGTCCTAAACTAGATTGGCAGTGGTTACGTTACTCGCTAGCACATCTCACATTTATATTAGACCTTCTATAAATTTCCCTTTATCAGCTCCACAGAGTACAACCTAATCCAGAATATAATAATTATTTTGTCACATTTCAGAACTACTAATTGTATATATGGACATAGCTATTTGAATGCACTTGTGGTACCTTCTTGCATGCAATGCATTATGGGTAGGGTAGATTTACCATATCTTCTGCAGGGTGCAGTACCATATTTTACCAAAAGTTTATGATGCCTATAGGGACCTCTAGGATCAGCTTGTGGTACTGCACCTAGACATGCACTCCTGGTGCCTTGCTCACTAGGGACCTCTAGGAGCAGCTTGTGGTACTGCACCTAGACATGCAGTGATGGTGCTTGCTCACTAGGGAGTTCTAGGAGCAGCTTCCAGTACTGCACTGAGACATACAATACTGGTTCCTGGCTCACTATGCAACCATTTGCATTTGAATCAGAAGACAACTAGCAGGATGATTCAGTATATGTAGTCTCTATATTTTTTTTTAACATACTCAGACTTTCAATGCTACCAGATTTTCTGTCCACCCCACCCCCGTACACCTCAAGGTATTTTTTTTTACCCATCACTTCTTGTAAAACTAGATCGTGTTGCTCATGAAACTTCATTCCTCAATTAATTCAGTTTCATACACAAAAGAGTAGTCTAATGAAAAATACCTTCTCTGATTCTAGACTAATTATCTTTCAAAATGTCACAGAGCTGTTGCACGCTATTTATGAATACAGTGCTGAAGCGGACAGAGAAACACTTTTTTAGGCAAATACTATAGTGCTCGTCGATATAGGGAGGATGAATGCCCTGGCAGATACTGGTTGAGCTGATCCGCAGAAGGTGGGCTATATCAGGAGCAACTGATATCCGTACCGCAGTCTTGAATCCGGGTGCTATAGCACAAGCTTCTACATAGTTCTATGGGACTGTTTATAAAAATCGACAAAAGATACCACTATCACAGACATTGTCCATCACTGCTACGAAGTGGCAACGACATGGCTCACAATGCCCATCGAGACTAACTAGGTCGGCAAATTAAAGTGGAGAAAATCACAGAAACAATCCATAGCATGCCCAACAGCAGTTCACCTATTAGTGACAGGCTGACAGTTTAATTTTATAAGGAATATACTATACTTAATGCCCCATATTTGTTCAATGTGTATCAACAAGCATTCAACTTGGGTTCCCCTCCTAGCACCCTGAGGGAGCCCTACTGATTACTTAGCTGAAACCAGGTAAAAATCCCACCAGTTGTGACTCCTCCAGACCACCGTTGTTGATAAATACAGACAATAAAATATAAGCGAAACTGCTTCCAAGTAGAGGGCCTAAGGAGTTAGGCGTCTGTGTGAGAGAGCTACTTCTTAATCTCTGCACGATTTTTGCTTTATTGTACCATCTCAACCTGCAGATACAGGCTGCCGCAGTGTCTTTGAATGCCATTAAGGAATTTGATTTCATAGTATGGCCTTACTTGTTTAGAAATCTTAACCGTATGAGCCTCAGTTCCATCTTTGCTGCAGAAAAGACTGCAGCAAAAGCAGACTCCTTCAAAACGTAAGAGCAGGCACACTTGGTAACAGGAGTGAAAGCCGTGCTGAAATATATTAGTGCTCTGCATAGTGAGCCTTACACTAAACCATGCAGCAATGAGCAGGCTCTCAAGGCAGCGGAGGCTGAAAATAGTGATCCTGGAGAGGCATTGCTAATTTAATAAAAAAAGATTTTAAAACACGCACCGATGCAAAATACAAGGGATTCCAAAAGTGTTCTGTGATTAATACATGGCATTTGTAAAGCCCACAGCTACCTTTCAGGAGGCGTCCCGGCACTAGCAGAAAGATCAACACAGGAAGCTTAACAGCAATGATGCTAAATTACATTTATGCAGGAGTCACAAAGTCGTTTTTAAGCTCTTCCTGAATACAACTTCAGACACAATGCTACTCAATTCAAGCGGAAGCGCATTGCACAACTTAAATGCCAGGAAATTGATTGATCTCTCTCATCTTCTATCCTTGTGGATGCAGAGGAGTTGAAGAAGTTTAAGACTGTTGGATCTAAGAGATCTCTCCTGAACATAAGGCTTGAAGTGGCACCTGAGGTAGAGAGGTCCCCTGTGATTGTAGGCCCTGAAAGCAAGAATGGGAGCTGTGAACTGAATTATTTTATTGACTGGCAGACAGTGAAGATGACGTAAGGGTCCTGATGCCACTACCCAGTGGGAAAATTTCAGAATTAGGCCAACAGCATTTTTCTGAATGATTTGGAGACGCTGACTCAAAAGGCCGGGAGCCCCAGATACAAAGAGTGGAACCCACAGGATTAAAATTACTGAAAAGTCAGAATGGGATTGCAACAACCAATTCACTATGCTGGACTACAGGAGGGTGAAGACACTGATTCTAATTTCGAAGTAACCTGAAAATCAGGCATTCTCCCATGTACAAGAATATTACTATTCAGAATGAGCCATTATGAGCAAGCAAGAAGAAGAAGAAACTAATATAAAAAGGAGTATCAATCAACACTTGACCATCTATCTAAGAAAAGGAGGACATTATCAGGGACGTTTTTTGTTTTATTTGAAAGCAGATTCTACTGCATCATTCTTGGACAAAATTACAACGAATGCAGTTTGGAACCCTAGGGGATACTGTAATCCAATAATTAATTGTGTAAGGTAGAGCCCAACGCAGCTGAATATCCACCCTGTGGGAGGGCAATGTGTACATGAGAGCATTAATGATTTTTACTCGAATCTCGCATTCTATTCCTTTCCTCATGCCCACATTTGGGCATAAATAACTAAATTAGAAAGTACAGATTGTAGGACTACAACATATGGTGTACTCTGACCTTCTCTGGTTTCATGTGTTTAATAGCAAAATGAGGCAGTGAACAGCCAAATCACACAAGACATTTTTCTATTATTTTGTTTTTAGGTCTCGCCTAGACAGCGCTTGCGCTGTCTCTTTGAGACATGCTGTATTCAGGATATGTGCATAAAGCTCCCCCTACTTCCTCCTCATCTTTTTCATTGGCCTGTCCTTTGTAAACCGTGGCTTTTCATTGGTCATTAGGCATTGTAGTTCCTCCTAAGTACCACCTGGTCTCTTCTTGTAATCTCCCATGAGGACACCCCCTGATCAATGTTTGTTACGCCCTAGGTTTTAAATTACAGCCTCAAGGCACTATTTTCCTAAAGGCCTTCAGACAGGACACTCACTTGGTCCTAAACTAGATTGGCAGTGGTTACGTTACTCGCTAGCACATCTCACATTTATATTAGACCTTCTATAAATTTCCCTTTATCAGCTCCACAGAGTACAACCTAATCCAGAATATAATAATTATTTTGTCACATTTCAGAACTACTAATTGTATATATGGACATAGCTATTTGAATGCACTTGTGGTACCTTCTTGCATGCAATGCATTATGGGTAGGGTAGATTTACCATATCTTCTGCAGGGTGCAGTACCATATTTTACCAAAAGTTTATGATGCCTATAGGGACCTCTAGGATCAGCTTGTGGTACTGCACCTAGACATGCACTCCTGGTGCCTTGCTCACTAGGGACCTCTAGGAGCAGCTTGTGGTACTGCACCTAGACATGCAGTGATGGTGCTTGCTCACTAGGGAGTTCTAGGAGCAGCTTCCAGTACTGCACTGAGACATACAATACTGGTTCCTGGCTCACTATGCAACCATTTGCAATGCACTAGGTCTCGCATTACTGAAAGTATGAGCTATTGGCGTAGCATTATTATTTGCAACGGCAATACCTCAAACTACCAGTAATGCGAGACCTATTGCATTGCAAATGCTTGCTTTATCTTGGAGTTAATTATCTGGTGTCTTTTGTAGGACTGTTCATACATAAAAAGATTCGAACAAAGAAGCTACACATTGCCTGCAGTTTACAAAACACAAAAAAACCACACGTTGATGTGAAGTTAACGCCCAAAACAACATTTTGTTTCTTCAAGAATTATTGTTATATCGAATAAAGAGCTGGCATCCTAGTATTACAGGTAAGAAAAAAGCCAGCTGTAATGCCTATTAATGTGGTCTTCCTAACAAACAGAAATCCGAATGTAAAATTGGAATTTAAAAAGGCAGCAGATGTTAGGCAACGTTTGTGTGCATTTCTCATGATAGGCCCACTGTGTAACAAAGACAATCAATGCTATCAAGCCAAATTAGTGCAAGCACTGCATGTTCCAATGGTCTAGTAAATTTTGTCTAAAACTGTTAGGGACACAACTACTGGAACTATAATGGAGGAAGATGCATACCCGAGACACCAAATGAAGGGGGGGGGGGGGGAGGGGGGGGACTACTTAATAAATACCCAGAAGACTAAGTAGCAGCACTACACCACACCTGCGGAGGATTCATTAATGAACCCACATCTGTAGGTCAACGGACTCGTCACCAGTGCAGGCAAAATCACCAAGTTTGTACAGTGTGATCACTGGCACCACAACTAACTGAAGCAACATTACTGGCAGTGTAACTTATATCAACCCTGGTTTTCCAACACAAGTCGTTGCACCATAACAAAGAGGCTATGATGCAGGAACCATAACGAATGGAGGGTGTGTTTACAGTGGACATATATCAATAAAATATTTCACACAAAAAACATTCAAATCTGTAAACGGGGCAACTGATATGGAAACATGTTGAAGCTATGAGAGAACAAAACAAATCAGCTCTCTTAAAGTGATAACCTTAGCTGGCTAATGTAAAAGCCCATGCAGCAGGTGACCGTGCCCTGGTGTATGTTAATATACTGTTGCCTTAAAACCTTTCTGACCTTAACAGGGAATTAATGTGCCCTTGTTCTGCATGTCAAGTGCTGGCAAGTACGGTTGAGAGATGTCCAAGCTCCACTGAGGTCCTAAATCAAGGATGCTGTTTATCAGATGTAATGTGCGCCGTCGGAAACCTCTTGTTGTGGATATATGCTAGAATAGCAGATATGTGCTACCGATCATTTTCTAGCAATACTTTGAGACAAACATGTTCTTTGCCCTACTTTTGGCAGCCTCATCAATACATTTCATTACAGCATATTTCACGTGCCCACCCAACCCCACATCATTGGTTGCATGTGGACAAATATGGTGGGTCTTATCTTGCCACTCCATGGTATTATGAAATACTTGGGTTCCAGCATAAGATGCTGGGACAGACCACCTGCAGTCAACAGCCCATATCTAAACAACAGACAATGGCAACCTAATGGGCCCTATCTCCAAGTAGAGGAGCGTGAGTGTCGATGGATAGCAAATGATTACCTAAAATCACACTCCTTAAATAACTTGGCGGTAGCCTGCGTCACAGACATGCAATCTATACTACATCTCTCTAGAACAGTATCTAGGACAACTGAGAGCTGCATCGGGGTCCCTTCTTCAAAACCATGGACCTCTTATCCAAGACTGGAGTATGATTAATCTATTCCGGTTGCCAGACTGTGTTATCTCCATCCTTTTAACACCTGGTTTCTATCCGCTCCAGGCAGGCAAATGATGTTTTTCTTCTATTGCGACCTCCTATAACTCCTATTAGAACATTGGAACGTTGGCAGCTCCATTGAAGACAATGGAGCGCTCCGGGCTAATACTGGCCGGTATAAGCCCGGAGCTCCAACATTCCAATGATTGTCTTTGTTCACAGCTCTGGCTGTGAACAAAGACTTCAGGGAGCCTGAGGGGATTTCAATCCCCTCGCGCTCCCTGAAGGGCTTTGTTTTGGTAGAACATTCTGCCCTCTATTGGCAGAATGTTCTAATAGCCTTATAACCCTTCGTAGCAGGGCTATACCGCTGTTAATGGCCTGCTGCTGTTGTTAAAGTCCCTCGCCTTCGGCTCGGGCCTTGAACGCTGCAGCGGGCCATTAACAGCCGGTATAGCCTGCTACGGCGGGCTATAAGGCTATATTAATCAAGATGTATCTACAAGGTCTATGTTCTTGTCATCAATGCGTTGTATACCAATAAAAAAGCTGCTCTTTTGTCTTGGCTGGTGGTGGGCTCCAAAACCATGCAGTATCTTCTAATTGGCTCCATCTACATTTCAACCCCATCTCAGCTCCTGTCGCACAATTGATTTGTTAAATCTATTCTCTGTCCACAGTCTGACTGCTTTGTAGCTGCTTCTGCCCACAGCTGTGCACCCTGTCTTTACACACTTGTGTCTCGTGGCCATTTTCCGATATCCCCACATCCAAGTCCTTATAGTCCATTCCCTCTCGCCTACCATGTTCAAGTCATTCTCCTGGCCTCATCTTTAGCCCTCTGCAGCTCCACGACCGCGGCTTGGTCGTTTGCGCTTTGGTACATGGTTGGAGATGTGTAGTATCTCCGTCCTGTTTGTTGCCTTTGCTCACCTAAACTTTGGTGGTGGACTAAATCCACTTACTCCAGGCTAGTGTGTTGACTATATCCTCCCTCTCCATTGTCGACAGCGTTGCCACCATACAGCCGGCCCCCATCTGGTGCATCATCTATATTATTCCTCTTCTTAGCTTGTGTGTATTCAACACTGCTCGAAAAGATGTGCCACCTCTGCCCTTTCTCCTCCAACCTGTCAGTGTGCGGTCTTTCTCCTTTTCGCCAACATGGTGTATTGTCCATGCCTACCTCTACTCTAGCAATTGTGTTGTAGATATCCTCCCTACACCCTGGCTGGTCGCTAATCTCCAACCGCTTAGCTTGTTGTTCTATGAACAATCCCCAGTCTGGTGTGTGTGCTGTATCATCGCCAAAACCCACTTAGGATGATGGTACTCTGTATATACTTCTCAGTTCTCCCCGTGTAGTGTACGGTCTGTTTTTCAACAAACTGAAACTCTTCCCGAAAACATTACATCATACTGTATTCTACAGAACAATTGTGTGTTTTATGTTGCTTCATATTTCTGATCAGTGTTTACACTTTGTACCTGTACATCCTTAATTTAAAAATTAGATTAGCCGCGGCACGTCTCTCAGGAAGTGTGTATTGTTTATTGGAAACGTACCGGCACTTCTCAGTATTAAACAGGCACTTGGGAATAGTGAGAACTTGCACTTTTACATTTCAAACATTTTCTTATACATTCACGGATTGTTTACACACGTGTCAATATTAGGTCGTACAGTTAGGGCGCAAACCTACATAAACAGTGCGCCAGACTCGCATATCTTGCTTGGTTGTAATCTCTACCCCTCCCACCTTGCCTCCCTCAAACCCGTCTGCGGCCAGTTTGTCCTGCTACTCGAGAGTTAAGACGGTCATTACACGCCCACTTCCGGTACGCCCTCACCTCGTCTGGTGCACTTGCATACGTTCTGGACTCCTAAGCTCTAATGCTATGTTTATCCGCTAGCTCTGCTCGCACCTGCAATGTACCGTCTCTACCCAACTCCCCATCATCATTTAGCCCCACACTCCACCAGCTCTCTAAAATAAAGTGGTTCGTCATTTCCTATGCTCTTGAAAACACGTATTCCCCCCTTATATACAGCCCGCAATCCCATTCATTGTCTACGGTAAAATAATTGTATGTTGCCCGTCCCCTTGCATTCCCTGGCCGGCTCACGGGTAGCTGAAAGCTCATTCCCAATCTCACAAATGCCACTTCCCAGCACTAACTTGTCGCTTGTCTGTTCCTCTATTCTCCTTCTTTTCTTCTCCCTGAAGAAAGAGAGAATAAAAGAAGTTTCAATCAGGCGCTGCTACAGCGGTTGCGGAAGCAAGAAGCGAGCGGCGCGCGCGCACATACTCACGGCTCCACAGCATCCGCCATATTTCCCTCTCCCCGTCGGCGGCCCACAATGCCACAGTGCAGCGACCTGCGCTTTCCAGACGCATAACTCTATGGCCATGTCAATTCCGAATGAGAATAGAGATATCGCCAGAAACACCGATTTAACCACTGACTCAATGTTGATATATAGACATAGAAAAAGCACTATCATTGTATTGGAATGTGCATATTAAAGTAGCTTAGCATGGGCGGCCTCCTCAATTTGAAATTATTCTTCTGAAATTAATTTATCCGAAGTCGACAAGCAACCTTAAAACGTTTATACGAGGTGATAGTTACAAACTACATTTTGGTATCAAGATAGAAGTTATACACCATGCAAAACACTAAATAATTTATTAAAACTGCAGGTAATATTGGTTTCTAAAATGTGGTTATGAAGCATTAAAACTGCAATAGGTCTCGTCTTTTATTAAGTTAAAGTTATTTGCTTCGCTATACAATACCATTAGCAAAGCAAATGGCTTTAACTTAATCAAAGGCGATACCTATTGCATTTTTAATACTTGTTCTCTTTGGCTGGTGCATCCTGTAAGGGTGATGAGAGCCAGATGGGGTTCACACTTCACACTTATTGTGTTAGCAAACAACTCTACTTTACAGGTAAATTAACTATATACGGAAACCATGCCAAAATGGTTTCTAAACCCAGATTGTGGATCTGCATCCTCGCTCTGAAAATACAGTATAAACATGGGCCATAAACGGGGGCAGGACTTGTGAGCCGAAGATGGCGGAAGCATGAGCCTGCTGCTCCATGCCGGTCCAGTATTTATCTGGCATCATCTGCAGCCTGGGCTAAGGATGACCAGCTCCCAGCATTGCGGACCCCCTAGGTGTGTATTGGGGACCATAGACGCCCATTGATGAGCGATGACAGCCGTGCGAGCTGGAACAGCCTGCTGGTCCTGGCCCCTTAAGATGGTGGAAACGGTCTAAGGCGTGTGGTGGCTACTAACGAGTGAACAAACTCCCAAATGCCTCACCCTCCCCCCGTAAGTGGCTTATACCTCTTTTGGCCTCGGTATGGGGCGAGACCCAAGGTCCCCTACTGAAGAAAGTGAAACATCCCACCCCATGCTGCCTCATATGTGCACTGGAGCGGCAGACCTCGGAGCCCGTGTCAGGGCTCGGTTTCAGTGCTGGTGGCTGGGAGTAGCCCAGATCTGCTCGGCTCCCCGGCACTGAAAGACTGTTGCATCCAGAGCTGAGGACTGAGGGCCCATAATAAGGCGCTCAACTTGCAAAGTGCATAGTTGCCCAGGGGAAAACCGACGACTACGGCCTGTGTCAGCGGGCTCCCGTGGGAGGTTTGGCTTACACAGTCGAGGCAGTGAGACAGAGGAGAGAACCCCTCTGGCAGGCAGCAGTGCAAGGCTTGGGGCTGCTTGAGGCAACACAAGGGCATTACCAGGTGGGTGACGCCCTGGTAGCGACCTGCTGAGACATGGTGTGGGGCTCCTCGGTGCCTAAATTGGGGCCCAGTGAAGGCTCTCCCCTGACGACATTACTGCTGGAGCAGAGTTTTCTGATGAAAAACTATTGGGTTTTAAGCTCTGGTTTGTCTATTTGTCATAATTAAAATTATTAATTATTAATTACTAATTATTTGTTTTGTGTAAATGTTTTAAACTTACCAACACGTACTAATGAGAAGAAAACCGACACGTGGGAATGCTTTCGTTTGCTTATTGATAATGTGCATGTTTTATTAAATAAATGTTGCTGAGTGCTGTTTATTTTAAAGCACGAAACGCTTTTGAATTAATGCTTTTCTGTGTTGCAAAGGCTAGATAATTACATACACATAAGGGTATTAGTGGGGTTAACACTGTTTAATCACTATGCTGTGGTAACGTTGTTTTTGTCTCTTTTAATTAAGATGGTCTCTTTTGGCCTAGAATAAAATGGCCGCCGTTTGCAGCCTGGCCTCGAGTGAGAGATTTGTGATGAAAGGGCCTTGCTGAATATGGTCGAAGTCATCTGACCACAGTCTTCGCCTGGTTAAAATTTTCCGTGAGGACAGCAGCAGTGCTGGGCAAGTCTCCAAGAAACATCCGAATAGCCTTGGAGGACAAAGGAGCCATAATGAATGAACTGAATGGACTCTGAAGTCATCATGTTAGTTCCGAGGAAATGTGGATGTCAAAAGATACTTTTTAATTTTTAGTTCCTGTTCTGTCTTTTCTGAGCGGAGATTTTCCAAATGTAGCGATGCTACATCCTTTCCTGCTCGCTCTGCTCAGCGGTTCAGCGGACGTTTAGAACATTTTATGTTTCTATAATATTGCAAGTTTCCTTATAAATATGTTAGCTTAGAGAGGGTCTTTGCCACTTTGCCACTTCTTCCCAAACCTGCGTTGGTGAGGACTTATGCTGTGAGGACGGCGACTCGGGAGACTTCTACTGAGAGACTTGTCCTGATGACCCATTCTGACATTTAGCTAGAATAGGTAATTATGAGGAAATGATTTACTCTGATTGATTTCCTTTGACTAATTTTAGATAAAGTACCATAATTTTAATTAGAACATTGGAATGTTGGTAGCTCCATTGAAAACAATGGAGTGCTCCGGGCTTATAATGGCTGGTATAAGCCTGGAGCTCCAACATTCCAATGTTTCTTTGTTCACAGCTCTGGCTGTGAACAAAGGCTTCAGGGAACCAGAGGGGATTTCAATCCCCTCACGCTCCCTGAAGGCTTTGTTTTATTTGTTTGAACATTCTGCCCTCTAGTGGCAGAATGTTCTAATAGCCTTATAGCCCTTCGTAGCAGGGCTATACCGGCAATTAAAGTCCTGCTGCTTTGTTAAAGTCCCTCGCCTTCGGCTCGGGCCTTTAACGCTCCAGCAGGCCATTAATAGCCGGTATAGCCCGCTACGGCGGGCTATAAGGCTATAATACGGTGTTGGTGATTATTTCTTGTCAATTATTGAGTACTCTATTTGATTATTGTTGTATAGATTGTTTAGATTATGACTCAGGACAATTACAATAACTAGGTCTTATCGACCTCAGTGTAGATGTGGGGTGTTTAGGAGTTTTCTTTCCACAGGTTCAGTGCTGGTAGAGTATTTGAGCGTATGTTAGTGAAATGGGCCCTAGTGTATGATGAATGTATGTGCGTGTAACTGTCAAATTACTCTATCCATGGAAGCAGGAAGATTTTATACACCCCAATCTGCATCAATTTCCTGGTAGCAGAGTGAGGATGGTTATTGATGATTGTCTTGATCTGCTTAGATTGCTTGTACATTAGCTTATTGATTATTGATTATTGATTGATGTTGGTATAGGTACTAATACTAAATGTTGGAGTCGTCATGTTGAGTTATATGTAGTGCTTCTGGAACTTGGGAGCTAGTAGCAGTTCCGTAGTAGGGCAGAGGGAAGTATATGCTGCTCTCGGGAAAGACGGGATTGTAGGAAAAACGTGTGACAATTGAAGTTGCGCGTCACATTGTCTGGGTTCGGAATCAGTGACATTGTCGTATGTTACTACTAGAAATATTTCTGGTATATAAGGAGTGCGTATGGTAGTGAAGGTTATCTGTGAAACACTGGTCTTAAGTCCCAGGGATCCGTAAGGTTCACCGTTAAAGCTTATCGCGGGAGAAGTAATAGGTATTCTCTGAGCTTGTTTGAGAAACTGGGCAGAGGTAAGATGCTTGGTTAACGTGTGATATAATTCTGTAGTGGAGCAGATTGTTCGCTGTTCTCGGGAAAAGCAGGATTCTGTGTGTATGTACTATATATTTCTTTGTATGAATGTGCGTGAATGCTCATATATTTAGTTGATTGTAAGACTCTTTGGACAAGTCCTAGAGGAAACAATTAATGAATGTATGTTAGAAGGGCAGAGTAGAGGGATGTGCTACTGTGTCAACGGGATTCTTGTGAAATAGATTTTCTTTACTATTCTGTGGTTAGCGAAGCAGACAATGGAGATGTTTATATGTTGTAACTAATAGATTTTGTAGAAATTTGACACGGAGTCTACTGAGAAATTTTGTAAAGGAGGGGTAGACGAGTGACAAGAGACAGGAGACAGAAGCGACTGCAGCGACTGCTGACGTCAAACAGACCGCGCTCTGATTGGATATTAGATCAGAACAGTGCTCGCGCTGAGATTGGTGCGTTGGTGTGAGCCGCGCAAGGATTGGAAGAGCTATTCTAGTGACGTAGACGCTCCAGGATTGGTGCGTTAGTGTGAGTCGCGCTGTTATTGGTTGAAAAATCATATTGTGCAGTTGTAATACGGAAGGGATTAGAAAGTTTTGGTAAACGTTAAAATGTATTACCAAGAAGAGAAAAAGAAAAAAACATTGTTCGGAAAAATCAGAAAGTGGTTCGACAAGGATAAAGATGTTAAAACAAGAGAGGGTGAATTGTTACCTCCAGCGAAAACACCTGCATCCTTCATGGCTGCGAGATATGGGTATCATACCTGTATATGGTTGGAGAATTGGGTTAGGTATACCAAGGAAGATGGTGTTCTAGCATTTCCAGAACATGGTTCATTTAATTTGGCCGTGTTGAAAAATTTGCGGGAAAAGATGTTATGTCTTGACCCAAGACCAAGGCCGACACAGTTTGAGGCTTTAGTGGAATGGGAAGAGGAGGTACATGAGCGAGAGAAGCAGAGGTCTGGAGGAAACTATAGGTATATGTTTGGGAGGAGACATGGTCGTGAAACTCATCATGATCGAATGACGAGAAGGCGAGATGCTAGTATGTCAGAGGGATTATACCCTATGAGAACAGTTGAAGAGAAGGGTACAGAAAGGGTTCCTGAGGCAGAAGTGAGAAGATATGGAGTTAATGAGTATGAGGATGAAGTCTTGAATGACATGATTTACAAAAGACCACCTCCATATAGACCAGAACCAGAAGAGAGTACACCAATTGTTTCTCCGATAAGAGATACATTGCGTATCATTGAGACAGAAAATGTGACACCTGAGTTAAGAAGTGGTAATCCTTTCAGGGAAAGAGAGAATAGAAGCAGTGGCGAAAATACGAGAGAATTAGCCAGAACTACATCGGAGTTGACTGAAAAGATCAAAGAGCTGACAAAGAATCTAGACGCTGTCACGGTGCCCTTAACTATAGGTCCGATTATGCCTGTTTTTGATAAGCAGAGGACGGGTGAAAATGGTTTGGTGATTCCATATGTTGGGAATAAGATAACAAGTTTGGCTGGTCCTTCAGGAGATTCAGGAAAAAGGACAGAAAAATCCAGACATGAGACATGTAGTGAAGGATTGGAGATACAGTCTAATTCAGGATTGGATGCTGGTGAAGCTAGTTGTTCAGGGATGCCGATTTTAGAACCGCAGAAGAAAGTGGTTCCAGTGAGAAAATCTACTGAAATAACAGCTGAGGATTTGAATGAATGGATGAAAGTTCTTCAAAAGAGGGATAAAGATTCACAGGCAATTGATGTGGCTAGGTTACGTGTAGAATTAGAAGAGCTTGTTGCAGGGACAGTTCCTACAGAAATTCTAAAAAATCATCATGATGGTGAATTGTTATTTATGTGTAAAAATATCACCTGGAGAACTAAAAATACACATGACAGATTAAGAGCAATAGCAAATGACTATGGAGTTGATTTTGATAAGGTAAAAGCTCTGCAGAAGTCTTACAGGATGGATTTCACAGATAAAGATATTGAAAATTTGAATGGTACTGGTAGAACAGGACAGATTAAAGAAATGATCGCTTTATTGCGAAAATGGGGTGATGTTGAGAAGTGGAAGGATAGGTGGTACAAGTAAAGGGAAGAATCAGGAGACAGAACTTATTCAGCATTTCCTGTGAGAGAAAAAGAGAAACCAGTGGATACTTATCCTATGAGAGAAATACCTGGAGGAGGATATGTACATGTTCCATGGACCAGACAGGATATTTGATCATTTACGAATGATTTCCCTCGATTGAGAGAAAAGCCCGTAGAGTGGTATAGGCAGGTAGACAGGTTTGTGAAATTGTCAAAAGTGCTGTGGATTGACCTGAATAGTCTGTTTGATATAATTGTTCCAGCAGACTTGTGGGCTGAGTGTAAAATAGTTGTAAGTTGGCCTACTGAGGAATATCCAAGAGATCAGAGAACAGGAGCATCAGATCCGGAAGTAATGAGAAAGTATGAGCAGGTGATCGTATACCTGAAAAATAAAGTACCTCCAAAAGAGACAGACTGGGTTAAAATAGATCGAACACATCAGGAAGCAAAAGAATCGGTTCATGCTTTTTATGAGAGGCTGATACTGGCTTTTAAACAATTCAGTGGGGATGAACACCTGGGTGACAAGGATTTGAGTCACTTTGTATACAGATTTGTATATGGCCTGAGACCTGAGATTCGTGAAAGAATTCGAGAGCATACTGTGGATTGGCAGAGTAAGAAAATAGATGAGATTCTGAGACATGCAAAATACTTCAGTGATGAAATTGAAGCAAAACAGAGAAAGCTGAAAGAGAAAGCAATGTGGGCACAAGTGAAAGTTGCGGAAAGACAGGAAGCACAGTTGGTGGATGTCGAGGGGTGAAGAAGAGGCCCAACAGCGACTGGGTTTTCTTGAGGTATTCTTTATTATGACGTAGTAAGGAGCAAACAAAACACAGAGTCACTTCTTCCAGTGTAAGTCCTCGTTCAGCAAAAATAGGTCTCTCTTCCAAATGGGTTTCTCTTCCGGGACAGCTCTCCGGTGTCAGGCTTGGGTATCAGCAAGGACTCCCGGGCATTTAAGAGGAAAGAAAGAAGACACGTCTCAATATTTTGGCCTCTCTCACTCGTGTCAGGGAAGAGGAGGTGAGGAGGTTTCCACCAGGTTACCTAAGGGAGGAGTATGTGAGGGGGGGGTCCGTCACCAAGACAAGGAGAGTGGGGTTTGCTCTGTTCTCTATGTTAAGCACGAGCTACGCAGAAGCAGGCTTCCCTTTACCCCGGCTTTCCGGACTCCCTACCCGCCTCCCACGGCCCTCGCAAGCGCTGCCGCACCTGGGTGAGCCACGTCCCCCCCGGGGAGTGGCTGGGCGAAGAGCCGGTCCGTTGGCCTCCTGGCTTGCCGACCTTTGGTTCCACGATCGTCTGCTCGATCTTCGGGTCTTTCTCCGTCTTCTCCTCTGCTCGCTCCACGCCTGCCTCCTTCGGGATACTTCCGCCTTCTTCCTCTGTTGGCCATTCTTTATTGGGCAACGGCGTTCCGTGGCTCCGCCCCCAAACGCTTGTCACGGGCGGTTCCTCCTGGGTCGTAAAGGGCCAGCTGCCAGCAACAGGGAGGTGTGTCGGTCCAGCTGAGGCAGTCTGCCAATCCAGGGGCTGAAATGGCAAAGAAGGGGTTGCATCGTCACCTCGGGTTGGATTCGGTCCGTGGAGGGTCAGACTCCGACACACCCCCACCCCAGCATCGTCCCGATCGGGGACGAGAGGCATGCGAGAGAGAAAGTCAGCGTTGGCGTTGAGGAGACCCTTACGGTGACGCACCTCAAAGGAATATGGCTGGAGGGACAAGAACCACCTCATGACACGCGGGTTGTTACCCTTGTTTCGGCTCATCCATACCAAGGGTGCATGGTCCGTATATAGGATGAAATGGGTACCCTCCAGGTAATATTGGAGTTTGTCCACGGCCCATTTAATGGCAAGACATTCCTTCTCGATAATGGGGTAGGCCCGTTCCCTCGGAAACAACTTCCTACTAATGAACAGGACAGGTTTTTCGACCCCCTCCCTGGTGGATTGGGACAGTACAGCTCCTATTCCCACGTCTGAGGCGTCGGTCTGGAGGACAAACGGTCGGGAGTGGTCCGGGGAGATGAGGACGGGATGACTGGTGATTGCCTGTTTTAGTTCATGAATGGCCGTTCGTACAGCAAGGGAGGGTGTGGATAGGGCAGTTTTCGGAGTGTTTTTCTGTAGGAGATCAGTAAGGGGAGCGGAAATTTCTGCGTAACGGGGGATAAACCTACGGTAGTATCCTAACAAACCCAGGAACGCCCGAACTTCCTTCTTCGTTGTTGGCAAGGGGGCTTGTTGAATGGCTCTGATCTTTTCGTCCTGGGGTTCGATGCACCCATCGCCTATAACGAACCCCAGATAGCGTACCCTATGGAAAGCGGCTCGGGATTTCTTGGCATTGATATGTAACCCAGCCTGCTGGAGGGAGCTTAGGACCTTGCGGATGTCCTCTAGGTGGCGTTCCCAGGTAGGGCTATGGATGACGATATCGTCCAGATATGCAGAGGAAAAGGCCTGATGAGGTTTCAGTATGGTGTTCATCAACCTCTGAAATGTGGCGGGTGCCCCGTGTAACCCAAAGGGAAGGACCGTGAACTCGAAAAGACCGTCAGGTGTGGAGAAGGCGGTCTTTTCTTGGTCCGAGGCCCGTAAGGGTACCTGCCAATAACCCTTTGTTAAGTCGAGTGTAGTGATATAACGGGCCTCCCCCAGTTGCTCTACCAGATCGTCTACTCGAGGTATGGGGTATGCGTCCAGTTTTGAGATGGCATTTATTTGTCTGAAGTCAATGCAAAACCGGATCGACCCGTCGGGTTTTGGCACCAGGACTATGGGAGAATTCCAGTTACTAGTTGAGGGACGGATGATTCCCGTTTGTAACATCTGTCGTATTTCATCGGAAACCGCTTGTTGTCGGGAGGCGGGAAGCCGATATGGTCTTTGTCTAACTATCTTCCCTGCTTCTGTCTCGATACTGTGTTCAAGAAGGTTGGTTTTCCCAGGCTGGTCTGAAAACAGGGTTTGGAAGTCTGTTAGTGTTTGCCACAACTCCTCCCTTTGTTGTGAGGTCAAGGTTTCGTTAATCGGCAGGCGAGAGAGTGTGCAGAGGTCCTGGGGTAGGGTCTGTACCAGCTGGTTAGGAATTGGTGGGGGTCCCAGCCATTTTTTTAAGAGATTTATGTGGTATGTCTGAACCTTTCTTGGACCCAGGCGGACATGGTAGGTGGTGGCTCCTAGGGTTTTAATGATTTCAAAGGGGCCTTTCCATTCCGTCTTAACGGAAGAAAGGGAAGAGGGTATACGGACTAACACCCAGTCACCCACCCGCAGGGTTCGTAGCTTTTTCCCTTTGTCATACTGTTGTTTTTGCAGGGTCTGTTTTCTATCCAGTTTGGCGTGGGCTAAGTCCCGAAGTTTACCTATTTTCACCCGCAGTTGCTGGGTGTATTCTAGCATGTCTTGTGTATCATTTTGTCCTTTTTCTCAGGCTTCCCTGGTCATTTCTAGAAGTGTCCGGGGTTGTCTCCCGTAAAGAAGTTCAAACGAAGAACACCCTAAACTACTCTGGACTTGACCCCGGATAACAAAAAGGGCAAGGGGAAGCAGGCGGTCCCAATCCTTTCCCTCCCCCGACAAGAGTTTTTTTAATGTGAGCTTCAGGGTCCCGTTATACCTTTCGACAAGGCCATCGGTTTGAGGATGGTAAACCGAGGTCTTTATATGTCGTACATCTAGGGTTTTACATATCTGGGCCATCAACTTGGAGACGAACGGGGTGCCTTGATCTGTTAGGATTTGTCGGGGGAATCCCACCCTAGAGAAGTACTCAATCAGTTTATCCGAGATGTTGGTGGTAGTGGGTGCTCGGAGGGGGAATGCATCCGGAAAACGGGTACAGTAGTCTACCAATACCAACACGTACTGAAATCCCTTCCGGGAGCGGGGAAGGGGCCCAATGAGGTCCATCCCTACCCTGTCGAAGGGTTGACCTATTATAGGCAGAGGTTGTAGAGGGGCCTGTGGGGGTGTATAGGGATTCGTTTTTTGGCAGATGGGACATTCACTGCAGTACTTCTTGGTTTGGGCGTATATACCGGGCCAGTAGAAAAGACGTAGGAGTCCCTGTGTGGTTTTCTCGGCCCCCATATGGCCAGCAAGGAGGTGGGAATGGGCGAAGAATAGTATTTGTTCGCGAAAGTCTTGAGGGACCAAGAGCTGAGGGTGTTCGCCCGGCCCCGGTATCCTATACAACAAATCGTTAGTGATTTGGAAGGTAGGGTAGGACCGGCCTGCGGGTTGTCGGGCTTCCGACCAAGCATGTGCGAGGGAAGCATCGTTGCTTTGTGCCCAACGAAAATCCCTATCCGACACCCAAGGTTCTTGTGTTAAGAGTGCACCATGGACGGGGTTTTTTGAGGAGGATGCCTTTTTGTCGTGTAGTATCTGTTGAAAGAACGAGAGAAAGGCGGGATTGTCGGTACCTATGATCAATTTCTCGGGTAAAGTGTCTAAGACCCCAACCACCACTGATGAAGGAACTCCTCTACACGGTTGTAAGGTAACCCGTGCTACAGGATAGGGACGGACGTCTCCGTGTACACATCGGATGAGGACCTTCCTGCCAGGGAGAAGTTGAGAAGGGGACACGAGGGAAGCCCGTATCACGGACTGCCGACAACCGGAGTCTAGAAGAGCCTTGACTTGTACTCCGTTCAGATAGAAACTTACGTAAAAGGAGGTTCCCATCTCAGCTGTATACATGAGGTTCTGGGGAAGGTAACTAACGTCCATAGGCTCTTCTGTCTTCTTGCGTGGACAAAAACGGGCCATGTGGCCCCACTCCCCACAATCAAAACACTGGGCGGATCTAAAAGGAGGTTCGCCTCTTTGGTGTCGTATTTTCTCCGGTTCTTTAATAGGTCTTAGGGGTTTCCTCGGGGCAGGAGCTGGTCTCGGCTTCTCAGGTTCCCAAGGAGAGGTCCGGGGCTGTGCACGAGAAAAGGCAGTTGCTAATTCCACCGCTTGTTCAGCCGTGAGGTTCGCATGTTGTCGCAACCACCTTTGCGTCGAGAAGGGTAGAGCGTCCAGAAACTGTTCCAATATTACCGCCCCCATGACCTCGTCTTTTGATCGCTCCGCTGGTTTTAACCACTTCTCTGCTGCCAGCTTCAGCTTATAGTAGAGGGTTTTGGGAGTGTCTGCAGGGGTTCCTTTTTCCTTCCGGAACCGTAATCGATAGGCTTCCGTGTCCATGCCTAAGTGGTCTAATATGAGGGTCTTAATGTCTTCATAGGGGGTGACCCCACCAGCATTTGCCACCTGATAGGCCGCTTGTGCCTCCCCTGTCAAAAGAGGAGCCAAGAAAAACGGCCATTTGCTTACAGGCCAGCCTGAGGCCCGGGCAGCCCTCTCGAAATTCAATAGGAACGCGTCCGGATCTTCTCCGGGTACGTATTTCTGTAATGATACAGTAGGAAGGGCGGACACGCCCTTGGATAACCTATGGCCCGTAGAGGTTGAGGCCGGTTCCTCTGCTACTTTTATCAGGGTCTCCAATTGAGCCTTCATAAGGTCTCTAAATGTGTCTCTATCGGCCTGAGCGGAGGTCAGCTGACGCTCCACAGCCCATTCGAGCTTCTTCTGGCCCTCGACGATATGTTGAATTAAACTCTCCATGGGGAATTCTGATGCAAGAGGTTAAAGTGCCCGCATTCTCCACCAAATGTCGAGGGGTGAAGAAGAGGCCCAACAGCGACTGGGTTTTCTTGAGGTATTCTTTATTATGACGTAGTAAGGAGCAAACAAAACACAGAGTCACTTCTTCCAGTGTAAGTCCTCGTTCAGCAAAAATAGGTCTCTCTTCCAAATGGGTTTCTCTTCCGGGACAGCTCTCCGGTGTCAGGCTTGGGTATCAGCAAGGACTCCCGGGCATTTAAGAGGAAAGAAAGAAGACACGTCTCAATATTTTGGCCTCTCTCACTCGTGTCAGGGAAGAGGAGGTGAGGAGGTTTCCACCAGGTTACCTAAGTGAGGAGTATGTGATGGGGGGGTCCGTCACCAAGACAAGGAGAGTGGGGTTTGCTCTGTTCTCTATGTTAAGCACGAGCTACGCAGAAGCAGGCTTCCCTTTACCCCGGCTTTCCGGACTCCCTACCCGCCTCCCACGGCCCTCGCAAGTGCTGCCGCACCTGGGTGAGCCACGTCCCCCCCGGGGAGTGGCTGGGCGAAGAGCCGGTCCGTTGGCCTCCTGGCTTGCCGACCTTTGGTTCCACGATCGTCTGCTCGGTCTTTGGGTCTTTCTCCGTCTTCTCCTCCGCTCGCTCCACGCCTGCCTCCTTCGGGATACTTCCGCCTTCTTCCTCTGTTGGCCATTCTTTATTGGGCAACGGCGTTCCGTGGCTCCGCCCCCAAACGCTCGTCACGGGCGGTTCCTCCTGGGTCGTAAAGGGCCAGCTGCCAGCAACAGGGAGGTGTGTCGGTCCAGCTGAGGCAGTCTGCCAATCCAGGGGCTGAAATGGCAAAGAAGGGGTTGCATCGTCACCTCGGGTTGGATTCGGTCCGTGGAGGGTCAGACTCCGACAGTGGAACAGGCAAATAATGCAGGAAATAATGCAGGGAATAGACCTAGGTATGCAGGGAAAGGAAAGGGGAATCTTGAGGAAGCAAAAAAAAAGTTCCCATGTCACAACTGTGGCCAACTGGGACATTGGAGATCTGAGTGTACCAATCCACCATTAGTGAATAATGAGGGAAAATCCTTAAATCAACAGGTGCAGAACGAAGGGAATAATCAACAGCAGCAACAACAGAAAGTTGTGAGACAGCAGAGTCAAGAGCCAAAACCGCCCTTGCCGCAGAATAGAGGATCACAAAAGTATAATCCGGATTCGGGATTCTACAATGATGAGCAGGTAAATAAACCAAGGCGTTCTAACCAGGTACAACAGTACTTGTTAAAGAATGAAGGGAGTGAGTCTGAAGGTGATTATTGACGGTGCCGAAGAGAGGAGGAAGAGTGCATACTTGGTGCAACTCTAGAAATAGACCAGGCAGGACCATTTGTAGATGGGAAAATAAATGAAGAAAGTGTTACTTTTTTGGTAGACACAGGTGCGACAAGATCAACTGTCAGGTCAACAGATATTAGAAATCTTCCTCTCTCGGATGAAGCATTCCAAGTAGTTGGTGTAGCCAATACACAAATCAGGACACGTCTTACTGAACCAGTAAGAGTACAAATAGGGAAATTTTCAGACATGCACAGATTTATCGTCTGTGACACAAGTCCAGTGAACCTGTTAGGTAGGGATTTGTTATGTAAAATGAATTGTACAATTTTTTGTACACCGGATGGAATAGCTTTTGAAACACCAGATGAGGATGTTTTGTACCGAATGACTCTAGAAAATAGAGAGAGTGAGTTAATTGGTGCATATGCTGTGTTTGATCCGAAGGATTTGCCTCAAGAGCTGAGAGACACAGTGAAAAGGACAGTTTGGGATTTTACTGGAGAGGATGTGGGATTGATGAATAATGTAGATCCTGTGAAAATTTCAGTGAAAGAGGGAATTACTTATCCTAACATTCCTCAGCACAAAATGACACCAGAAATAATTGAGGGAATAACTCCTATAATTGAGAAAATGATTCAGCAGGGAGTTCTGAGAGAACTACTGAGTAGTCCGTGTAATTCACCGATAATGGGGCTAAAGAAACCTAATGGGAAGTTCAGGATTGTACAAGATTTGAGAAAAGTTAACCAAATTGTGGTGGCATGTTGTCCTATTGTGCCAAATCCATCAGTGATTTTGTATCAGATTCCATATGATGCTGAGTGGTACACAGTGATTGATTTGTGTCATGCTTTCTTTTCAATTCCATTGCATCATGACAGCCAGCCGATTTTTGCATTTAGGTTTGGCCAGCGTATTTTAGCATGGTGTCGTATCCCACAGGGGTATACAGAGAGTCCTTCGATATTCAATCAGTTATTGAAAAAGTCATTAGAGAGTTTGATCATGCCTGAAAACTCAGTACTAGTGCAGTATATTGATGACCTACTTGTGGCATCAAAGACACGTGAAGCTTGTGAAGTAGATACTATAGCTTTACTGAATCATCTGGCAGATGGAGGGTTAAAAGTATCTCCAGCTAAATTGCAATTTTGCAAGAAAGAGGTGCATTATCTTGGACACAATATTGAAAAAGGTCTGAGAAAAGTGACTGATGACAGGATCAAAATCATCAGGGGAATGAAGGCCCCAAAGACCCAGAGGGAAGTGAGAATGTTCCTGGGAATGGTGGGTTATTGTCGTCAGTGGATAATTAATTTCTCGCTGATAGCAAAGCCACTGATTAAGCTGACAAAAAGTGAGATGACAGACCCATTGGAACTAGATGGAGAACAAATGGCAGCATTTGAAGAGTTGAAAAGCAGAATGTGTGAAGCCCCTGCTTTGGGTATGCCAGACTATGAAAAGGAGTTTGAATTGTACTGCAGTGAGAGAAATGGATGTGCACTTTCAGTGTTGATTCAGAAGCATGGATTACTGAGAAGGCCTATTGCGTACTTCTCATCGACACTTGACCCTGTAGCTGTAGGTTTACCACGATGTCTGAAATCTGTGGCTGCAACATGCAGAAGCCTGGAACAAAGTGAGGGAATCATAATGGGATATCCTGTAAGGGTATTCGTACCTCATAATGTGGCAATTCTTTTGACAAGAAGCAGAACTCAATACATGTCACATAGTCGGTTGACTAAATATGAGAAAGTCATTCTGGGAGCATCAAATGTGACTTTGGAGAGATGTGTGAATGTGAATCCAGCGACATTGTTGCCGGATATTGAAAATGTGGGTGTGAAAACAGAAGATGATCACAATTGTTTGGATGTGCTTGATTACTGTACAAAACCGAGACCAGACATAAGGGATCTTCCCTTGCATGAGAGTGATCATGTGTTGTTTGTGGATGGATCATGCCTGATGAATGATGAGGGTGTGCTATGTGCAGCATATGCAGTGTGCAAGGTTTCAGAGGTTATGGAAGCATCACCATTGAAAGGAGTGAAATCTGCGCAAGTTGCTGAATTAGTGGCGTTGACAAAAGCTTGTGAAATTGGTAAAGATTTGAGAACGACTGTGATGACTGATAGTCAGTATGGATTTGGAGTTGTGCATGATTTTGGCCAACTTTGGCTACAAAGAGGTTTCTTGACGTCGAGTGGGACTCCAATAAAGAATGCTGAGGTGATTGGAAAATTACTTGAGGCGATATAGCTGCCTAAAGAATTAGCAGTTGTGAAATGTGCTGCTCATGGACAAGGAGATGATTTTGTGACAGTTGGCAATCGATACGCAAATAACATTGCTCAATATTGCGCTAAAAATAACCAGTCAATTAATCGGGAACGAGAAGGTGAAATGTCTTTTTGTTCTGTGATGTTTACTAATGTCTTAGAGACGTGGGATGAAGTGAAACAGTTGCAGGATGAGGCAGGAGAGGAAGAAAAGAAAGATTGGATCAAGGCAGGTTGTGCCCCAAGAGAGACAGATCATGTTTGGGTTTATAGAGATGGCAGACCAGTAATGCCGAACTCCATACTGTCGACAATGGCAAGGATGTATCATGGACAGGGACATTTGGGAAGGGATGCGATGATCAGGTCTTTTAAGCAAACCTGGTACAATGCAAAGTTCAGGACAATTGCAGAAAGTATCTGTCAAAGATGTTTAATTTGCCAGCAATTTAACACTGGGAAAAAGACAGTGGTGAGTCTGGGAACAATAGGCAGAGAAGGAGGTCCTTTTACAAGAATGCAGATTGATTTCATTGAAATGCCCCAAGTGAACAGACTAAGGTATGTACTAGTGGTAGTCTGTTTGTTTTCAAGATGGGTTGAGGCCTATCCGACTAGGAGAAATGATGGAGTAACAGTGGCAAAGTTACTGTTAAGAGAGTTGATTCCTAGGTACGGGTTTCCAGTAACGATTGAGTCTGATAGAGGTGGACACTTCTATAATGAACTCATGAGTTTGATTTGTGAAGCATTAAGCATACAGCAGAAGCTACATTGTGCATACAGACCAGAGGCTTCTGGTGTTGTTGAGCAGATAAACGGCACAATCAAGAACAGGATTGGTAAGATGTGTTTAGCCACTGGTATGAAATGGCCCGATGTCTTGCCTCTAGTGCTAATGACTATTAGATCTACTCCAGATAGAACTACTGGTTTAAGTCCGCACGAAATCATAATGGGACGTGCAATGCGACATGCATATGTACCTGTCAATAAGTTGATGACAATAACTGATGACATGATTTTGGATTACTGTAAAGGCCTGGCTGACGCAGTTCATTCTGTGTTTCACCAGATTGGAGAAGAAGCTACCACACTTGAGAAGAAGCACGCTCATGATCTGAGTCCAGGGGACTGGGTGAGGATTAAAGTACACAGAAGAAGAAATTGCTTGGTTCCAAGGTGGGGAAGACCAAGACAAGTCATTCTAACTACGACAACTGCAGTGAAGTGTGCTGGTGTGAAAAACTGGGTACATGCGAGTCATACTCTGAGAGTTCCAAACCCAAAAGATGGGACTGGTAGAGAGTATTTTGAAGAGTCAGATTCCAGTGATGATGAAGACCCAGAACCAGTGAGAAAAAATCAAAGTTCAGGAAAAGAAGCAGAAAAGGCTTCAAGAGAACCATTGAGAATCTCAGAAAGGAGATCAGATTCTGTAAGAGAGCCTGAAGTTCCAAAAAGCAGTGGAGGAAAAAGAAAAGAAAAGAGCAGTTCCACAGAAATTACTCCTGAATCAGAAGAGGAGGAGATTGAAGAACCACTTGAGATTATACCTGAAGAAGTAGGGTCAGAAGAAGATAGAGAGGGACAGATTGCGGAAGACCCCCGAGGAGGTATAGGGAACATTCTTGACAAGCTAGGTGAAGGGACGAGTAGACAGCAAGAAGATTGCGTGTCGGAGACCCGAGGAGGGACAGAAGTAGGGAAGTCTCAAATAGTGGTGGAAAAGACTGTGGAGCAAAAGAAAACTGCTGAAGAACAAGAGGCATTTGAAACAGAATCGGATGAAAGTGAGAATGGAAAATCAGAGGGTCGAGTTCTGAGAAAGAGAACTTGGATTGGAGAAAGAAATAATACAGAAACGAGACCGAAAAAGGTTGTAAGAGGAGATTTTTGGCCTAACAACAGAGTAAAGAGGCTGAGATACAGACTGATAAGAGCAAATACATCGAAAGCTGAACAAGTGAATGAGGTGTCGAGTCAAAACGAAGTAAAAAGAAAGGAACAAAAGGAGTCAAGAGAATCTGAGGAGATAAAGAGAATTAGAAAACCCAACCAAAAGTACAGATCACCGGAATGGTCTTATGTGGCACTGTCTGAAGAAGGAGAAGAAGAAACAGTGAGTCGAGAAAATCCGGAGGGGATCTTGAGAAAAGTGGTTGAGGAAAAGGAAAAATCTGTTGGAATCTTAAAAGTTATCCTGACTGACATTGGAGAAGAGTCGGATGCACAGGATGTTGTTGATGATCTGATACAATTTGATGTTGCTGAAGAAGAAGGAGTGAAAAGTGATGAATATCCAAATTGAGTGAACTGAAGAAATCACTTGGAGAAAAGTGAAAAGGAGAAAGTCTGAAATTCAGCTGTCTGAAGTAATCCAAAGTTCGAGAAATTTCAGTAGTGGAGTAGTAGAGGCTAAGTCAAAAGACAAGGTCAAAGTAGTAAAATGGCTAACATAGAGAATAACCAAAGTAGATGTGCCTTCTTAAGAAGATGGTGTAGAATGTGCTGCTGCTGTACTGGATTATTAATGTTACTATGGGGTGTTTTAGCTTTATTAGTTACATTTAAAGTTACAATAGGTACATTTGAAATGCATACAGAGAATGTGACAAATGCAGAGAAGAGTTCGCAAAAAGTAGTTCCAACTAGAATTAGTAATACTTACATGCATAAAGATAGGTCAATTAATGATTTTTCTAGTAATGTTTTTTCAAAGTTGTTATACGAATATGTGAAAACAATGGAAGTTAGGGATTGCTACGTTTGTATGCAATTACCTGCATCCATTTCAGAGGGTGTTACTTATCACCATTTACCAGCTACGTATGGAATTTCTTGTAGTGTATTAAGTAGTGTTTTTTATTTGTTAGGGAAAATAGATTATGAGATGTCTAACAAAGATAGTATTTTTGGGCAATTGCCTATGAATGAAAAGCTGAATCCAGCTAAAGAAGCTAACATTTTTGGTGAGATTTTTATTGAGAAAGAAGAATTAACATTAGATTACATTTTTAAGAATAATTTAACTTGCAGTTTGGAAGAAGAGGAGAAAGCTTTCCTAAACATGGTGGAGGAAAGGAGATTGAGCATGCATGAAAAGGCAGGGAAATATAAAGTGAGTGAGACAATTTGGGACATTGAGATGGGAAAAGAATTGAGAAATGGGGTTAGTCCAACTTTAGCTCTAGATGCACCACAGAAGGGTAAGCTGTGCATTACAAGAGGGAAATCCCAATATGATACATATTTTGTTGGGACTAGTGAATGTCATGATACATACTTCATTGCAACAGGTTGGGGTTTCAGAGGTGGAGAAGATACAATTTTTCCAGGAGTGTATTATGTTTGTGGGAACAAGGCTTATTACAAGTTGCCTGACCATTGGTATGGCACGTGTTATGTGGGCCTGGTCTTTCCAAAGATCTTTCATATAGATAGAATAGAAGATGTAGAACATATTAATTTACTAATGCGCTTCAAGAGGGAAACTTGGTCTGAAATAGTGGGTGACAATTTTGGAGCTTTAATTCCAGCAGTGGGAATTTCTTTGAATGCTTATGGGATTCGGAAACTGTCAACAGTGGTGGATCGCTTATCGACAAATACCGCTGGAGGGTTTCTTTTGGTGAACACGGAACTAATTGCCGTACGTGCCATGTCTATGCAAAATAGACTTGCCCTTGATATTCTATTAGCTAAGGAGGGTGGAGTTTGTGGAATGCTGAAAGTTCAACATTGTTGCACTTACATTCCAGATGAAAGCAAAGACCTGAAGGTCTATATAAAAAATATTACTGATTTGCATGAAGAATTAGTACCACTTGAAGCTGAAAGTATTTGGACTAAAATAGCTAATAAAATAGTTGCTGTTAAGAGTTTTATTGCAAAAATAGGTAGTACTATTATAGGTAAGATATTATTTCCTTTGACTTGTATAATTGTTGCTTTATTGATATTGAGATTGGTGTGTTTGTGTTGTAAAAACAGGGGAGGGAAAAAGAAATTAATTAAAAGAAACAATGAAAAGAGAAATAAAAGGTTGAAAAGAGAACCACAAGAAATTGAATTAGAAGAATTAAGGGAGAGTGTCTACTTAGAAACAAAGAGGGATGATGAGAGAGTGTCTGGTGTGTAGTGTTGTGTAAGGAGAAAAAGACATTTCCAATTTCTCCTAAAATGGGACTAAATTTCACTAATTTCTTTTTTTGGGTTGTTTATTTGGTGATAATATCACCAAAGGGGGGATTGCTGGAACAGAGTTTTCTGATGAAAAACTATTGGGTTTTAAGCTCTGGTTTGTCTATTTGTCATAATTAAAATTATTAATTATTAATTACTAATTATTTGTTTTGTGTAAATGTTTTAAACTTACCAACACGTACTAATGAGAAGAAAACCGACACGTGGGAATGCTTTCGTTTGCTTATTGATAATGTGCATGTTTTATTAAATAAACGTTGCTGAGTGCTGTTTATTTTAAAGCACGAAACGCTTTTGAATTAATGCTTTTCTGTGTTGCAAAGGCTAGATAATTACATACACATAAGGGTATTAGTGGGGTTAACACTGTTTAATCACTATGCTGTGGTAACGTTGTTTTTGTCTCTTTTAATTAAGATGGTCTATTTTGGCCTAGAATAAAATGGCCGCCGTTTGCAGCCTGGCCTCGAGTGAGAGATTTGTGATGAAAGGGCCTTGCTGAATATGGTCGAAGTCATCTGACCACAGTCTTCGCCTGGTTAAAATTTTCCGTGAGGACAGCAGCAGTGCTGGGCAAGTCTCCAAGAAACATCCGAATAGCCTTGGAGGACAAAGGAGCCATAATGAATTAACTGAATGGACTCTGAAGTCATCATGTTAGTTCCGAGGAAATGTGGATGTCAAAAGATACTTTTTAATTTTTAGTTCCTGTTCTGTCTTTTTATTTTTGTGATTTTTTTCTGAGCGGAGATTTTCCAAATGTAGCGATGCTACATCCTTTCCTGCTCGCTCTGCTCAGCGGTTCAGCGGACGTTTAGAACATTTTATGTTTCTATAATATTGCAAGTTTCCTTATAAATATGTTAGCTTAGAGAGGGTCTTTGCCACTTTGCCACTTCTTCCCAAACCTGCGTTGGTGAGGACTTATGCTGTGAGGACGGCGACTCGGGAGACTTCTACTGAGAGACTTGTCCTGATGACCCATTCTGACATTTAGCTAGAATAGGTAATTATGAGAAAATGATTTACTCTGATTGATTTCCTTTGACTAATTTTAGATAAAGTACCATAATTTTAAATACGGTGTTGGTGATTATTTCTTGTCAATTATTGAGTACTCTATTTGATTATTGTTGTATAGATTGTTTAGATTATGACTCAGGACAATTACAATAACTAGGTCTTATCGACCTCAGTGTAGATGTGGGGTGTTTAGGAGTTTTCTTTCCACAGGTTCAGTGCTGGTAGAGTATTTGAGCGTATGTTAGTGAAATGGGCCCTAGTGTATGATGAGTGTATGTGCGTGTAACTGTGAAATTACTCTATCCATGGAAGCAGGAAGATTTTATACACCCCAATCTGCATTATTACCGCCACGTATTTAACTGATTATCCCCAGCTGGCACTCCCAGAAAGCCAAGCAAGGCGCTCTGTCCATTGCAAATGCTTCAGTTTAAAACAGCGCGCGGCGCCACTTAAGGGACACCGCGCTCGTTTTTTTTTCTAACTTTAACACTGAGCGCAGTGTCCTTTATGCGGGCGCTGCGCTCAGTGTTAAAGTTTAAAAAAACAAACAAACAGAGCACGGTGTCCCTGAAGTGGACGCCGCGAAAATATAAATAAATATAAAAAAAGTGAGCGCGGTGTCCCTAGCGGGCACCGCGTTCATTAAAGAAATAAAGAAAAGTAAAAACATACAATTTAAAGGGCCTAGCGCTGCAGCATCGCGCTTCGTGAACAAATGAGAAAAAGAAAGTGCCTACCAACTAATTTGAACGAAAGAGTCTAACGCCGCAAGTAAAAGATCCAATCCCGGTGGGCGGGGTCCAAAAGCGGACAGGGTGGCAACCAGGAGGGATTAAAATGCCTCCAGTGCAATCATGACACTGTGTTTTGAATAATCGATGACGACAAACGACGCGCACAAATGGAAATTGCAGGCGGAGCAGAGACACGACTTCTGGAACCGTATTGATTCCAAGAAGCCCTCGCATGGCGAGACAGCGCATGCGCGCTGCTAACGTCAGGCGAGACCTAAAAATTGAAGTATGCGGTCGATGTATTAACCCTTTTGCTGCCAGATCCCCCACCCCACCATGCCCTTTTTTGGCTATCTGGAGTAGTTCGTACTTAGGCCCTCATAACATTTTGTCAACATAAGGTATACATGCCAAATTTGCTTCCTTTTCTTCCAATATCCTGAGCATTCCAGAGGTACCCAAGTATAGAATGTTATTTACGGCACCAGTGATCATGCGAATGATGATGCTTCATCACGAGCATGGTCATGCGTGTTCTTTTAATTTAAAAACCTATTTTTGGCCATGAATTTCATACCTGTGTTCTCTCTCCATGGTTTGCACGGCCACACAGCAGTTGCGGTTGAGGATTCATGGAGACAAGATCGCGGCCAGCGGGGTTCCTGCTTATTCTGAATAAAGCTCCTGAAACTTACCTCACTTTGTTGTGAGTGTCTTCATTACATTTGGCGACGATCTGCTACAAGCAGGAGCTCGCTGTAGCATCCTTTTTACAAAACTGACCCGCACTTCTTCCCTTCGGCTTCTCCCTATGTCAGCTGCCTCAACCTCCGCACCTGTTTAATTATTTTTACCGAGGACTCTGATGACCCACAAGGACTCGCAGAACCCTTCGCAGGTATTCTGAGTCTTTTCTCGATTTTGGGGAAATTGTCATTGGCTCTCGTCATCGCTGACGTCACGCGGCAGCCATTTTGGATTGGTCAAACCGACGTACAGCATTATGTTGACGTGGCGGACATCTTGCTTTGGGCAGGTTCACATACTGTCATTCTGACTTGGTAACCATTTTGGATTGGTACAATCAATCAATCATGGGTTTGTTAAGAGCTATTACTCATCCGTAAGGGTTTCAAGGTGCTGGGGAAGGAGGGGAGGTGCAGGGTCCCATCCATCAAGGAGGCAGTCGATTGAAGAGCCATGTTTTGAGGTCCCTCGTGAAGTTGGGGAGTGAGGTTGTCTGTCTGGCCGCGAGGAAGGAGAAAGAGCGGCCCTTCCTGGTGCGAGGGACCATGGCGTAGGAGAGCTGGGCTGATCGTAGGGTCCTCTAGAGTGCGTGGAATGTGAGTCGGCTATTCAGGTACACCGATTTCATGGTAAGCGCCAACTCATCTAACCCGACTTAGGAGCAGGGGCTCCATTGGGGGCACTCCCGTCATTATACTATATATACCTTCACGCACCGTGGACCCCCAAGTGACTCTCCACAGTCCCATTACTATTTATTTTTTAATAAACTGTTTTCCAGGCCTAGATCACCCCTGTTACATCCTACAGCACCATGGACTTTTTGAGCTTGATTTACCACGGAAACACTTGTTTTTTCATTTTTTTCACAGGACCTAACAATACTATGCTATTGGTTACTTATATTGGGTTTGGTCCCACGCAGACTACGATCTCACTGGAATGCATATGAACCTCAATCTCCATTACAAACGATGCTTATTGCACCTGTTCAATTTTTTGTATTTCCTATTTCGCTATTTGGATACCAACCTGATGTATGTATGCTAATGAAAACATTTTGAATTTAATTACAATGCTTGTTCTAATGTACTGTCTCTCCCCTGATAATTTGGGATGACTATGGGTTATTTCTCTCAAATCTTCCTATTTCCTCTCTATTATTTCCTCTCATTTTTCCCTCTCCTTCCTCTCTCACTATTCTTCTTTCCCTGTCCTTACCCTCATGAAACTGATACTTCTCATTATGTTGTACTCTGCTTTCACAACGCCCACATGCACCCCACATATATCGTAACTTCTCCTCTCTCCCTCCCTACTATGCTGCTTACAATTTCCACTTTCTCTCTGACCTCATTCCAGTCTCCTTTCTCCCCCTTCCTTCCTCCCCAATTCCCTTTCATATATTTGCTCTCACTTCCACTCGCACTACACTCTCACAGGTGAAGAGTGATTTTTTATCATTGCTGTATTGATGTAAATACGCCACACTCTGTCAGAAATTGTATTTTTTTTCTTTACTTTGCTGTGCATGGTTGCATACCTTTTTATTGTTCAGCCCTGAGGAAGCCCCTTGGCCTGTCGGCCATACTAGGGGGCGAAACACGTGTTGGCTGTTCCATTTCTCACCTGTCCTATGATCTATGCTTGCTGCAATTGACTCTGCTTACATACAAGTGTCAATTACCAAATAGATCCTCTAACAAAGCAATACGTTGGAATTATTCCAGAAAAAAGAGTGACGACTTCTACTTGTTCTGGCACTTTATCAAACAAATTAATTCTTGGATGGTGAGATTAAGTGAAATTAGGATTAATGTTAGTGCCGGGTTCTCCTAGTCCTGTCAGGATCAGTGATATCAATTTTGCATCCACACAGGATTCATAAGGTGATATTCTTGCAGAAATTGTAAGAAACTTTCCAGAAGTATTTTCAAATAGAATAGGCATGGGAGGGGCGTGGCCAAGCAACATGGCGGACAGGACGTGAGCTCCTTCGTGTCCCGGCCGGCCTGTCGCAAATATCCTGTAAAATCCTTTGCCCAGACGCCCACAGATGCCCTGTGACCGCAGAGGGGGCCCTGCATGTAGTGGGGGCCTCTTGAGTGGGGTAGAGTCCAGAAAAATACTGCCATCCGGACGCTGAAGCGGAGCCCAGCTACCCGGCCTCTGCGAGACTGGAGCGGATCATGAGTGGCCGCAGCTAGCACTCGGCTTGCAGTCTTGCCCGGAGAGACTGCGGCCCCGCAATCGGGAATACCGGAGATCCTGCTGACGGTGGAAGGGCCCCCCCCCCTCTGCACCGGGAGTCCCCGGAGCAGTGTGAAACTCCCGTTGCATTGGACCTGAGCCTGTGAGAGGCTGCGGGCTGGGGAGCAGGCCCCGAGTGTTGAAGGTGAGGGAGAGCAAGAGCGGGTTTGACCCGAGCCACCCATTCCCGGAAGTCACACAGTCACTGCTTGTGGGGCATCTCCAAGAAAGAGTACAGGTGGTCCAGGGACAAGGCTGTCAGGGAACTGGAATGATGGTAATGTTTTTGAGGTATGGGGGTTCCAGTTTGATAGCCTGGCAGCACCTGACTTCCTAGGAACTTGGCGATGACTTCTAAGATATGAACCTCTGGGAGGGTGCCTTTGAGGGAGGGACAGAGTGGGGATAGGCAGTCTGTCTGATACCCTGTATACATCGCTGGTTTCGTGATGCGGGCTGGTCTTGATATGTAAGGAACATAGCCCAGGGTGATCCGGGGCCTTGATATCTAGTAAATGGCGACTGGGTCAGGAGTCCGACCTTGTTTTTTGAGGGAAGGTTTTCAACCTCTGTTGGGCTGATAGGGCCGCTGTGCACGTCCTGGCACCAGCATGGGAAGAGCATTCATGCATGTATAGTTGTAGCACATTGCTCATGGGCGGGGGGAGGGATTTCTTGGGAGTTACTTTTATTGCTTATTTGTGTATTGTTTATACAGCATACAGAGGGCAGGTTGAATATAGCTATGGAGGAATGGAGGCACAAAGAGGCAGGTTGTTACAACACCTATGGGGACTAAAATAATGAGCTGGAACGTGAGAGGGCTGGGTACGTGTAACAAAAGATACAGGGTTCTTTCCTTCCTCTGGAGACACCAACTGTCGATAGCCTGCCTCCAGGAAACCCACCTCAATGAAGAGGGAGCCCAAAGACTGGCGAAAAAATGGCGGGGCAATTCTTCCATTCCTCATTCTCCACCTACGTCAGGGGATTCTTGTGTGGGTGGCCCCGGTGACCCCATTCACCCTACAGTGTATGGAAGCTGGCATCCATGGGAGGTATATACTCCTCAGAGTTAAGTTAGATGGACGAGACATCGCTATATTGAATACCCATGCTCTAAACATGGACGACCCAGACTTTTTTCAAGCCCTCCAGGAAGTTCTGGTGTCGGAGCTAGAGGTCCCCCTGATCTGGGTGGGAGATTTTAATTGTGTACTGGACCCTGATCCCGACAGGTTCCCCTCTCGCAGGGGCACAAAACCACAGATCACGGCAAAGCTCCGAGAGGTTATGGGGAATATAGGGGCCCAGGACATATGGCGTCAGAGACACCCCACCCAAAAACTGTACACTTGCTTCTCCCCCACGCACAACACTCACAGTAGGCTAAATAGAATTTTATTGGCGAACCCATCAGGCATGATTCCTATCTGATCACTCCCCTGTGGCCTGTGTGGTCGGGTGAGGGGCCCCGGCTGGCCAGCCTCGGATCTGGAGACTGCCGGCGGAGGTACTTGAGGACCCTGTAGGGAAGCAACACATAGAGACTGCAATAACTGAATATATTGACCTAAACTGGGAAGGGCCGGATTGGTTGAGAGCTACGAAGTGGGAGGCCTTGAAAGCAATGGTGAGGGGTGCCTGTCTTAGCCAACATGTGGGGTTCGCAAACAGCTCCAACAGGAACTACAAATGGAGGAGCGAAACCTCTTGGAGATGCAGATTCGAGAAGGGACTAGGGAGTGGGCCATTCGAACACACATCCAAGACATTTGGGACAGACTCAACAAATATACCCTCACACAATACAGACAATGCCTACACAGGGAAGGGGACAAATCAGGTCACTTGTTGGCCTGGATGCTCCGATGAGAACAAACCCCTGCCACAATAGTGGCACTACGTGCACCTTCTGGCCACCTGATTTACTCCAAGGTAGGGCTACTACGAGTCCTGAAGGCCCATTTGCAGACGGTATGTTATGTTATTTATGTTATTTAAATTTTTATTCAGCGCACAGCTACTCGGAAGTGTCCCGGTGCTGTAGACCGCTGGGGAACCCGTCCTGGCTATCCCTGTGAGATGGTCCCTCCTGGGTATCTCCAAGGTGAAACCAGGCATCCCCGGTGAATGTGGGGGGCCGTTGTGGAGATGAGGCAAGCTAATGCCCAGAGTTGCCGAGTGTGATCCCTGGTTAGAGTAGGCACCGAGGCGAGAATTATCGAGTCCGCTGGCCCTGGTCCAAGACCCTGCCGCGTCGGGAATTGAACCCTGGTCCCGGGCCGTCCTCTGCTTCCAGGTCTGCTGCCTCTAACCAGTGAGCCACACCACTCCACTATATAGTATATATAGTATATGCTGCAGACCCAGGGTTCAGTGCGACAGCTTATCTCCCCTACCTGCAGACCCTGACCCTGAGGTCCATCCCTGAATCAGTACGGAAGGAGTTGGAAGTGCAATTAATGCTAGATGAGGTGCAGTCTGCGCTGCAGCAATTGCAGAGGGCTAAGTCCCCCGGGAGCGACGGGTACCCCTCTGAGTTTAACCAGGCGTTTGCGGGCACACTGCCCCGTCTCCTCCTACAGGTATATCTGGAGGCCTTCGAGCACGGTGCCCTTCCCCCCAGCATGAGGCAGGGGGAGATCTGCATGATTCTGAAGCCAGGAGGAGATGCCCATGAGCCTTCGTCATACCGACCAATTACTATGATCAACACGGATGCTAAAATTCTGTGTAAGTTGTTGGCATCCCACCTAGGGCCCTACATGCCACACCTGGTACACGAGGACCAATATGGCTTCATTCCGGGTCGGAACACGGCCATGAACTTATGACGGCTTAATCATATTATGCACGACGTGTGTGGTCGGGATGAACAGATGGTACTTGTTTCCATAGACCTAGCCAAGGCATTTGATACGGTGGACTGGGGATACCTCTTGGAGGTGCTCCAGGTCGTGGGGCTGGGACCCAGATTCCGTCGCTGGATCTGTATACTGTATACAGAGCCTCGCGCAAGGGTCAAAGTAGGGGGAACGCACCCTCAGAAGAGTGGCAACTGGGTAGGGGCACTCGCCAGGGGTGCCCACTTTTGCCCCTATTGCTCGCCCTAGCCATAGAACCACTGGCAGTCCGCGTGAGAGCAGAATTGGATCGGTGGGGAATCAGAGTGGGTGAGAGAAATCATATTATCTCCCTATATGCCACGGGTATTCATAGTACGGCATGCGGGCCGGCGGCGGCCCGGCAAGCCTTCCTTGGTGGCCCGCGGACCTTACAGACATTGTACCTGTGTTTTTTCTTTTTTTTAAAGAGTGTCAGCAAACACCGCAGGTTGCAGCAGCGCGGACTCGAGAGACTCTGCTCTATGGGGGCCAGGCGATTCCAGTGATAGTCAGAGTGGAGATGCAGGGGCTCTAAGAGGTGAAATACAACAAAGCCTCATTAACAAGTAAATGGTCTTTTAAAGACCTGTGAAGTACTCGGGTGCGGCTGTGTATGTGTCCCAGAAGCTGCCACACATGCGGGGTGAGGTGACAGAGGGTGACAGAGGACAGTAGGGTGTGAGAGTAGGGCGCCAAAGGGGAGCTTTGATCTGACAGCTCGGGGGTGAGAGTCAGAATTATAGCCAGCAACAGATGTGACCCCAGGCCCAGTGGTGGGACACAAACCCCACGAAGCAGCAAATTCAGAGAGAAAACGAGCTGGCTTTTACATTACACAGGGAGAGGGGGGAGTGGGGGGGCTGTCTCTGGGCTGGTGACTGGGACGAGTAGATACAGTACGAGTGCACGGCCCTATACACAGTACGAGCGCACTGCCTGAGGCACAGGGACGGAGACAGATAGAGACAGAAACATACAGATAGAGATAGAGACAGAGATAGAGAGACAGATGGAGACAGGGACAGACTGACAGATAGAGACAGAGCCAGATAGAGACGGAGCCAGATAGAGGCAGAGACAGATAGAGGCAGCGACAGATAGAGACAAGGGCAGACAGAGCTAGATGGAGGCAGGGACAGACTGACAGAGGCGGAGACAGATAGAGGCAGAGACAGATAGAGGTAGAGACAGACAGAGACAGACAGCAATAGAGAGAGAGAGACAGCGAGAGAGAGAGAGACAGAGATAGAGACAGAGATAGAGGCAGGGACAGATAGAGCCAGATAGAGGCAGAGACAGAAAGAGGCAGACAGAGATAGATACAGAGACAGACAGAGATAAAGACAGAGACATGGACAGACAGAGACAGATAGAGGCAGAGACAGGGACAGGGACAGGGGCAGACAGATAGAGGCAGAGGCAGAGACAGACAGAGACGGAGAGATAGAGAGGGAGACAGAGGATGACAGTGGGAGGGAGAGGGAGGGAGACAGAGAGAGAGGGAGACAGAGAGAGGGAGACAGAGAGAGAGGGAGACAGAGGGAGGCAGAGGGAGACAGAGGGAGGGAGTCAGGGGGGGACAAAGGGAGGGAGAGGAAGACAGAGGGAGACAGAAGGAGACAGAGAGAGGGAGACAGAGAGAGAGGGAGGCAAAGGGAGACAGAGGGAGTGAGACAGACAGAGGGAGACAGACAGAGGAAGGCAGACAGAGGGAGATAGAGGGAGGGAGCGAGAGGGAGGGAGACAGAGGGAGGGAGACAGAGGGAGACAGAGACAGACAGAGGGACACAGACAGAGGGAGGGAGACAGAGAGGGAGATAGAGAGAGAGAGGGAGACAGAGGGAGGGAGTCAGAGGGAGACAGAGAAAGGGAGAGAGAGGGAGACAGAGGGAGACAGAGAGAGAGGGAGACAGAGGGAGGCAGAGGAAGACAGAGGGAGGGAGTCAGGGGGAGACAGAGGGACGGAGAGGGAGACAGAGGGAGACAGACAGAGGGAGACAGAGGGAGGGAGACAGAGAGAGATAGACAGAAACAGACAGAGGGAGACAGACAGAGGGAGATAGAGGGAGAGAGACAGAGAGAGGGAGGCAGAGGGAGGGAGACAGAGGGAGGGAGACAGAGAGACAGAGGGAGGAGGGCGACAGACAGAGGGAGACCGAGGGAGGGAGACAGGCAGAGGGAGACAGACGATGACAGACAGAGGGAGGGAGACAGAGGGAGAGAGAGGGAGGGAGACAGAGAGAGGGAGAGGGAGGGAGATATAGAGAGAGTGGGAGGGAGACAGAGAGAGGGAGGAAGGGAGACAGAGAGAGAGAGAGAGGGAGACAGACAGAGATGGTGAGACAGAGGGAGGGAGAGGGAGACAGACAGAGGGAGACAGAGAGATATAGACAGAGACAGACAGAGGGAGATAGAGGGAGAGAGACCGAGAGAGGGAGGGAGACAGAGGGAGGGAGACAGACAGAGGGAGGAGGGCGACAGACAGAGGGAAACCGAGGGAGACAGACGGAGACAGAGGGAGGGAGACAGAGGGAGAGAGAGGGAGGGAGACAGAGAGAGGGAGAGGGAGGGAGACATAGAGAGAGTGGGAGGGAGACAGAGAGAGGGAGGAAGGGAGAGAGAGGGAGAGAGAGTGGGAGGGAGACCGAGAGAGAGAGAGGGAGAGATAGGGAGAGGGAGGGAGGGAGAGAGAGAGAGAGAGAGAGAGAGAGAGAGAGAGAGAGAGAGAGAGAGATGTGTGTATGCCGGGTCTGGAGGCTCAGTGGACGAAGGTGTCTGCTGCAGGGGCCTGTGTTCAACCTCGTGCTCACATTTTATTTTTTGCTCTAGCCCCACCCCCCCTACCCCACTGACCCCGCCTCCACCAGTGCGGCCCTCGGCCACAAACCACACTGTAAATTCGGCCCCCGAGAGAAAGTTTGTGAGTACCCATGCTATTTGCAGACAATGCACTTTTTCCCCTCGGGAAGCAGTACCTGAACTGCTGCGTCAATTGGATAGGTTTGGAGAGGTATCTGGGTTGAGGCTTAACTGCAATAAATCACTGATCTTTCATTGGCGGGACTGGCTTTGGTGCCCCTGGGAGATCTCCCAGACCTGGGACTTTGATGGGAGCGTGTGGGTTTCTGATACCTAGGGATCCAGGTTGCGCCGTCAGACACCCAGGCGCTGGCCGTGAATATAGGTCGTGTACTCACGTCCCTACAGCACTCGGTGACATTTTGGAATACCCTTCCACTGTCACTGATGGGCAGGCTGGCCATCTCCAAGATGGTGATGCTCCCAAGGACCCTATATGCATTACAGAACTCACTTTGCCCGCTACCGGCACGTGTCTTCAAAACACTGAATTTGATTCTCACATCACTGCTCTGGGCCGGAGGAGCAGCAGAGTGGCCCTCAACACTATTGTACGCAGCTATGAGGAGGGTGGTCTGGAGGCTCCACGCTTTGATTTATATTATTACGCCGCTCAATTGCAACCTGCGGCCCGATGGTTGGCAAAAGCAGACAATTGGGAGAAACGCTTATTGGCTAGAAGGGCATATACATTGACACTCCAGAACACACTAATGCAGGGCAGGGGAGCGGAGGCAACTCTCCCCTACGTGGTGAGATACACCGCTGGCATCTGGCAGAGATTCGTTGAGAGGATCTTAGGGAAAGCACCATTCCATAGGGAGTTACAGATCTGGATACTGGCCCCCTTTAAAGAAATGGGAACGCGCATGTCTTTTCAGACCTGGAGGGATGGTGGCTGCGAGGTACTTGCTGATCTTTTCCCTAATGAGACATTTATAACATGAACAGGCGGATGAGAGCTTTGGCCTAGGGCAGGGGCATTTCCTACACTACAGAGGTATCCAGGAGGTGGTAAAGGTCACCTGGCCACAATACCCCAACCAACACAAACATTAGATAGCCTACTCACATGTGGAACTGGTCGTAGAATGATCTCCCTCCTATATAAAGCCATGAAACAAGACTCCACGCCCCGATGCCACCGTCTAGGGCAGCCTGGAAGAAAGACCTAAGCACCCAGTTAGAAGAGGATCAGTAGGCATACATAGGCGCACTTACATGCACCGTCTCCTGCAATGCTAGATTTAAACTAACACACTATAATTTCTTACATCGTACTTACCTAACGCCAGTAACACTAAAATGCATTTCACACAACAGAGATAGTAGATGCCAGAGATGCGCCGCAGAAAACGCGGATTTTATTCACCTGTCATGGCAGTGTTCAGTGGTCAGGCAGTTCTGGACGGGAGTGGTCCATTGGATAAGTGAAGCTACAGGCCTTCAGTTGAGGCCAGAACCATTGTATTGCCTATTAGCATACGTACGGAAGTCTAAGAAACGGAAACGGCCCCATAAATTACTACAATTAATACTAGTGTTAGCTAGACATAGGGTGGCCATAACATGGATGGGACAGAGAGGTCCGGAATTGCCGGTCTGGCTCAAGGATGTGCATGAATGAACACTAGCCCAAGAAGCACATATGAAACTTACACGCAGGGACGAAAAATCAGATCTGATGGAATGGCGAGAACTGTGTAATTCAGGGCTAACAGAGGGGGACGAATCCACTCACAACACTCCAGAGAGCGAGGAAAGCGGGTCGGATGAGGAAGACCAACTTGATAATGGAGGCCGGGAGAGTTAATGTTATAAGTGTACAGCTTATGTGTATTTGGTTTACCCCATGCCCCGTCCCTCACCCCCACTGTGCTTGTTTATCTCTAATGCTGCAACCTGTGGAAAGTATCAACAACAAAAAAGAAGTTATGACCCTATATGCTGTATCGTTGATGTTATGTTTTTATTATTGTAAAATGAAAAATAAAGTTAAATGATTAACAGGTTTGAGCACAGAACTAATCTACACAAAATGATGTACCTGTCTCTCACAAGCTCGGATCTGTTCCTCTATCTGTCAGATCTGAACATAAGTCTTTACTGGACACCCTGTTGAGAGATAAAGTAATTACCCAGACTGACTCATCCGATCGTTATAGTTGTAAAAAAGCATGGCAGTATTAGATTATGTGCTGATTTATGCACTTTGGGACATTGAGATGGGAAAAGAATTGAGAAATGGGGTTAGTCCAACTTTAGCTCTAGATGCACCACAGAAGGGTAAGCTGTGCATTACAAGAGGGAAATCCCAATATGATACATATTTTGTTGGGACTAGTGAATGTCATGATACATACTTCATTGCAACAGGTTGGGGGTTTCAGAGGTGGAGAAGATACAATTTTTCCAGGAGTGTATTATGTTTGTGGGAACAAGGCTTATTACAAGTTGCCTGACCATTGGTATGGCACGTGTTATGTGGGCCTGGTCTTTCCAAAGATCTTTCATATAGATAGAATAGAAGATGTAGAACATATTAATTTACTAATGCGCTTCAAGAGGGAAACTTGGTCTGAAATAGTGGGTGACAATTTTGGAGCTTTAATTCCAGCAGTGGGAATTTCTTTGAATGCTTATGGGATTCGGAAACTGTCAACAGTGGTGGATCGCTTATCGACAAATACCGCTGGAGGGTTTCTTTTGGTGAACACGGAACTAATTGCCGTACGTGCCATGTCTATGCAAAATAGACTTGCCCTTGATATTCTATTAGCTAAGGAGGGTGGAGTTTGTGGAATGCTGAAAGTTCAACATTGTTGCACTTACATTCCAGATGAAAGCAAAGACCTGAAGGTCTATATAAAAAATATTACTGATTTGCATGAAGAATTAGTACCACTTGAAGCTGAAAGTATTTGGACTAAAATAGCTAATAAAATAGTTGCTGTTAAGAGTTTTATTGCAAAAATAGGTAGTACTATTATAGGTAAGATATTATTTCCTTTGACTTGTATAATTGTTGCTTTATTGATATTGAGATTGGTGTGTTTGTGTTGTAAAAACAGGGGAGGGAAAAAGAAATTAATTAAAAGAAACAATGAAAAGAGAAATAAAAGGTTGAAAAGAGAACCACAAGAAATTGAATTAGAAGAATTAAGGGAGAGTGTCTACTTAGAAACAAAGAGGGATGATGAAAGAGTGTCTGGTGTGTAGTGTTGTGTAAGGAGAAAAAGACATTTCCAATTTCTCCTAAAATGGGACTAAATTTCACTAATTTCTTTTTTTGGGTTGTTTATTTGGTGATAATATCACCAAAGGGGGGATTGCTGGAACAGAGTTTTCTGATGAAAAACTATTGGGTTTTAAGCTCTGGTTTGTCTATTTGTCATAATTAAAATTATTAATTATTAATTACTAATTATTTGTTTTGTGTAAATGTTTTAAACTTACCAACACGTACTAATGAGAAGAAAACCGACACGTGGGAATGCTTTCGTTTGCTTATTGATAATGTGCATGTTTTATTAAATAAACGTTGCTGAGTGCTGTTTATTTTAAAGCACGAAACGCTTTTGAATTAATGCTTTTCTGTGTTGCAAAGGCTAGATAATTACATACACATAAGGGTATTAGTGGGGTTAACACTGTTTAATCACTATGCTGTGGTAACGTTGTTTTTGTCTCTTTTAATTAAGATGGTCTATTTTGGCCTAGAATAAAATGGCCGCCGTTTGCAGCCTGGCCTCGAGTGAGAGATTTGTGATGAAAGGACCTTGCTGAATATGGTCGAAGTCATCTGACCACAGTCTTCGCCTGGTTAAAATTTTCCGTGAGGACAGCAGCAGTGCTGGGCAAGTCTCCAAGAAACATCCGAATAGCCTTGGAGGACAAAGGAGCCATAATGAATTAACTGAATGGACTCTGAAGTCATCATGTTAGTTCCGAGGAAATGTGGATGTCAAAAGATACTTTTTAATTTTTAGTTCCTGTTCTGTCTTTTTATTTTTGTGATTTTTTTCTGAGCGGAGATTTTCCAAATGTAGCGATGCTACATCCTTTCCTGCTCGCTCTGCTCAGCGGTTCAGCGGACGTTTAGAACATTTTATGTTTCTATAATATTGCAAGTTTCCTTATAAATATGTTAGCTTAGAGAGGGTCTTTGCCACTTTGCCACTTCTTCCCAAACCTGCGTTGGTGAGGACTTATGCTGTGAGGACGGCGACTCGGGAGACTTCTACTGAGAGACTTGTCCTGATGACCCATTCTGACATTTAGCTAGAATAGGTAATTATGAGAAAATGATTTACTCTGATTGATTTCCTTTGACTAATTTTAGATAAAGTACCATAATTTTAAATACGGTGTTGGTGATTATTTCTTGTCAATTATTGAGTACTCTATTTGATTATTGTTGTATAGATTGTTTAGATTATGACTCAGGACAATTACAATAACTAGGTCTTATCGACCTCAGTGTAGATGTGGGGTGTTTAGGAGTTTTCTTTCCACAGGTTCAGTGCTGGTAGAGTATTTGAGCGTATGTTAGTGAAATGGGCCCTAGTGTATGATGAGTGTATGTGCGTGTAACTGTGAAATTACTCTATCCATGGAAGCAGGAAGATTTTATACACCCCAATCTGCATTATTACCGCCACGTATTTAACTGATTATCCCCAGCTGGCACTCCCAGAAAGCCAAGCAAGGCGCTCTGTCCATTGCAAATGCTTCAGTTTAAAACAGCGCGCGGCGCCACTTAAGGGACACCGCGCTCGTTTTTTTTTCTAACTTTAACACTGAGCGCAGTGTCCTTTATGCGGGCGCTGCGCTCAGTGTTAAAGTTTAAAAAAACAAACAAACAGAGCACGGTGTCCCTGAAGTGGACGCCGCGAAAATATAAATAAATATAAAAAAAGTGAGCGCGGTGTCCCTAGCGGGCACCGCGTTGATTAAACAAATAAAGAAAAGTAAAAACATACAATTTAAAGGGCCTAGCGCTGCAGCATCGCGCTTCGTGAACAAATGAGAAAAAGAAAGTGCCTACCAACTAATTTGAACGAAAGAGTCTAACGCCGCAAGTAAAAGATCCAATCCCGGTGGGCGGGGTCCAAAAGCGGACAGGGTGGCAACCAGGAGGGATTAAAATGCCTCCAGTGCAATCATGACACTGTGTTTTGAATAATCGATGACGACAAACGACGCGCACAAATGGAAATTGCAGGCGGAGCAGAGACACGACTTCTGGAACCGTATTGATTCCAAGAAGCCCTCGCATGGCGAGACAGCGCATGCGCGCTGCTAACGTCAGGCGAGACCTAAAAATTGAAGTATGCGGTCGATGTATTAACCCTTTTGCTGCCAGATCCCCCACCCCACCATGCCCTTTTTTGGCTATCTGGAGTAGTTCGTACTTAGGCCCTCATAACATTTTGTCAACATAAGGTATACATGCCAAATTTGCTTCCTTTTCTTCCAATATCCTGAGCATTCCAGAGGTACCCAAGTATAGAATGTTATGTACGGCACCAGTGATCATGCGAATGATGATGCTTCATCACGAGCATGGTCATGCGTGTTCTTTTAATTTAAAAACCTATTTTTGGCCATGAATTTCATACCTGTGTTCTCTCTCCATGGTTTGCACGGCCACACAGCAGTTGCGGTTGAGGATTCATGGAGACAAGATCGCGGCCAGCGGGGTTCCTGCTTATTCTGAATAAAGCTCCTGAAACTTACCTCACTTTGTTGTGAGTGTCTTCATTACATTTGGCGACGATCTGCTACAAGCAGGAGCTCGCTGTAGCATCCTTTTTACAAAACTGACCCGCACTTCTTCCCTTCGGCTTCTCCCTATGTCAGCTGCCTCAACCTCCGCACCTGTTTAATCATTTTTACCGAGGACTCTGATGACCCACAAGGACTCGCAGAACCCTTCGCAGGTATTCTGAGTCTTTTCTCGATTTCGGGGAAATTGTCATTGGCTCTCGTCATCGCTGACGTCACGCGGCAGCCATTTTGGATTGGTCAAACCGACGTACAGCATTATGTTGACGTGGCGGACATCTTGCTTTGGGCAGGTTCACATACTGTCATTCTGACTTGGTAACCATTTTGGATTGGTACAATCAATCAATCATGGGTTTGTTAAGAGCTATTACTCATCCGTAAGGGTTTCAAGGTGCTGGGGAAGGAGGGGAGGTGCAGGGTCCCATCCATCAAGGAGGCAGTCGATTGAAGAGCCATGTTTTGAGGTCCCTCGTGAAGTTGGGGAGTGAGGTTGTCTGTCTGGCCGCGAGGAAGGAGAAAGAGCGGCCCTTCCTGGTGCGAGGGACCATGGCGTAGGAGAGCTGGGCTGATCGTAGGGTCCTCTAGAGTGCGTGGAATGTGAGTCGGCTATTCAGGTACACCGATTTCATGGTAAGCGCCAACTCATCTAACCCGACTTAGGAGCAGGGGCTCCATTGGGGGCACTCCCGTCATTATACTATATATACCTTCACGCACCGTGGACCCCCAAGTGACTCTCCACAGTCCCATTACTATTTATTTTTTAATAAACTGTTTTCCAGGCCTAGATCACCCCTGTTACATCCTACAGCACCATGGACTTTTTGAGCTTGATTTACCACGGAAACACTTGTTTTTTCATTTTTTTCACAGGACCTAACAATACTATGCTATTGGTTACTTATATTGGGTTTGGTCCCACGCAGACTACGATCTCACTGGAATGCATATGAACCTCAATCTCCATTACAAACGATGCTTATTGCACCTGTTCAATTTTTTGTATTTCCTATTTCGCTATTTGGATACCAACCTGATGTATGTATGCTAATGAAAACATTTTGAATTTAATTACAATGCTTGTTCTAATGTACTGTCTCTCCCCTGATAATTTGGGATGACTATGGGTTATTTCTCTCAAATCTTCCTATTTCCTCTCTATTATTTCCTCTCATTTTTCCCTCTCCTTCCTCTCTCACTATTCTTCTTTCCCTGTCCTTACCCTCATGAAACTGATACTTCTCATTATGTTGTACTCTGCTTTCACAACGCCCACATGCACCCCACATATATCGTAACTTCTCCTCTCTCCCTCCCTACTATGCTGCTTACAATTTCCACTTTTTCTCTGACCTCATTCCAGTCTCCTTTCTCCCCCTTCCTTCCTCCCCAATTCCCTTTCATATATTTGCTCTCACTTCCACTCGCACTACACTCTCACAGGTGAAGAGTGATTTTTTATCATTGCTGTATTGATGTAAATACGCCACACTCTGTCAGAAATTGTATTTTTTTTCTTTACTTTGCTGTGCATGGTTGCATACCTTTTTATTGTTCAGCCCTGAGGAAGCCCCTTGGCCTGTCGGCCATACTAGGGGGCGAAACACGTGTTGGCTGTTCCATTTCTCACCTGTCCTATGATCTATGCTTGCTGCAATTGACTCTGCTTACATACAAGTGTCAATTACCAAATAGATCCTCTAACAAAGCAATACGTTGGAATTATTCCAGAAAAAAGAGTGACGACTTCTACTTGTTCTGGCACTTTATCAAACAAATTAATTCTTGGATGGTGAGATTAAGTGAAATTAGGATTAATGTTAGTGCCGGGTTCTCCTAATCCTGTCAGGATCAGTGATATCAATTTTGCATCCACACAGGATTCATAAGGTGATATTCTTGCAGAAATTGTAAGAAACTTTCCAGAAGTATTTTCAAATAGAATAGGCATGGGAGGGGCGTGGCCAAGCAACATGGCGGACAGGACGTGAGCTCCTTCGTGTCCCGGCCGGCCTGTCGCAAATATCCTGTAAAATCCTTTGCCCAGACGCCCACAGATGCCCTGTGACCGCAGAGGGGGCCCTGCATGTAGTGGGGGCCTCTTGAGTGGGGTAGAGTCCAGAAAAATACTGCCATCCGGACGCTGAAGCGGAGCCCAGCTACCCGGCCTCTGCGAGACTGGAGCGGATCATGAGTGGCCGCAGCTAGCACTCGGCTTGCAGTCTTGCCCGGAGAGACTGCGGCCCCGCAATCGGGAATACCGGAGATCCTGCTGACGGTGGAAGGGCCCCCCCCCTCTGCACCGGGAGTCCCCGGAGCAGTGTGAAACTCCCGTTGCATTGGACCTGAGCCTGTGAGAGGCTGCGGGCTGGGGAGCAGGCCCCGAGTGTTGAAGGTGAGGGAGAGCAAGAGCGGGTTTGACCCGAGCCACCCATTCCCGGAAGTCACACAGTCACTGCTTGTGGGGCATCTCCAAGAAAGAGTACAGGTGGTCCAGGGACAAGGCTGTCAGGGAACTGGAATGATGGTAATGTTTTTGAGGTATGGGGGTTCCAGTTTGATAGCCTGGCAGCACCTGACTTCCTAGGAACTTGGCGATGACTTCTAAGATATGAACCTCTGGGAGGGTGCCTTTGAGGGAGGGACAGAGTGGGGATAGGCAGTCTGTCTGATACCCTGTATACATCGCTGGTTTCGTGATGCGGGCTGGTCTTGATATGTAAGGAACATAGCCCAGGGTGATCCGGGGCCTTGATATCTAGTAAATGGCGACTGGGTCAGGAGTCCGACCTTGTTTTTTGAGGGAAGGTTTTCAACCTCTGTTGGGCTGATAGGGCCGCTGTGCACGTCCTGGCACCAGCATGGGAAGAGCATTCATGCATGTATAGTTGTAGCACATTGCTCATGGGCGGGGGGAGGGATTTCTTGGGAGTTACTTTTATTGCTTATTTGTGTATTGTTTATACAGCATACAGAGGGCAGGTTGAATATAGCTATGGAGGAATGGAGGCACAAAGAGGCAGGTTGTTACAACACCTATGGGGACTAAAATAATGAGCTGGAACGTGAGAGGGCTGGGTACGTGTAACAAAAGATACAGGGTTCTTTCCTTCCTCTGGAGACACCAACTGTCGATAGCCTGCCTCCAGGAAACCCACCTCAATGAAGAGGGAGCCCAAAGACTGGCGAAAAAATGGCGGGGCAATTCTTCCATTCCTCATTCTCCACCTACGTCAGGGGATTCTTGTGTGGGTGGCCCCGGTGACCCCATTCACCCTACAGTGTATGGAAGCTGGCATCCATGGGAGGTATATACTCCTCAGAGTTAAGTTAGATGGATGAGACATCGCTATATTGAATACCCATGCTCTAAACATGGACGACCCAGACTTTTTTCAAGCCCTCCAGGAAGTTCTGGTGTCGGAGCTAGAGGTCCCCCTGATCTGGGTGGGAGATTTTAATTGTGTACTGGACCCTGATCCCGACAGGTTCCCCTCTCGCAGGGGCACAAAACCACAGATCACGGCAAAGCTCCGAGAGGTTATGGGGAATATAGGGGCCCAGGACATATGGCGTCAGAGACACCCCACCCAAAAACTGTACACTTGCTTCTCCCCCACGCACAACACTCACAGTAGGCTAAATAGAATTTTATTGGCGAACCCATCAGGCATGATTCCTATCTGATCACTCCCCTGTGGCCTGTGTGGTCGGGTGGGGGGCCCCGGCTGGCCAGCCTCGGATCTGGAGACTGCCGGCGGAGGTACTTGAGGACCCTGTAGGGAAGCAACACATAGAGACTGCAATAACTGAATATATTGACCTAAACTGGGAAGGGCCGGATTGGTTGAGAGCTACGAAGTGGGAGGCCTTGAAAGCAGTGGTGAGGGGTGCCTGTCTTAGCCAACATGTGGGGTTCGCAAACAGCTCCAACAGGAACTACAAATGGAGGAGCGAAACCTCTTGGAGATGCAGATTCGAGAAGGGACTAGGGAGTGGGCCATTCGAACACACATCCAAGACATTTGGGACAGACTCAACAAATATACCCTCACACAATACAGACAATGCCTACACAGGGAAGGGGACAAATCAGGTCACTTGTTGGCCTGGATGCTCCGATGAGAACAAACCCCTGCCACAATAGTGGCACTACGTGCACCTTCTGGCCACCTGATTTACTCCAAGGTAGGGCTACTACGAGTCCTGAAGGCCCATTTGCAGACGGTATGTTATGTTATTTATGTTATTTAAATTTTTATTCAGCGCACAGCTACTCGGAAGTGTCCCGGTGCTGTAGACCGCTGGGGAACCCGTCCTGGCTATCCCTGTGAGATGGTCCCTCCTGGGTATCTCCAAGGTGAAACCAGGCATCCCCGGTGAATGTGGGGGGCCGTTGTGGAGATGAGGCAAGCTAATGCCCAGAGTTGCCGAGTGTGATCCCTGGTTAGAGTAGGCACCGAGGCGAGAATTATCGAGTCCGCTGGCCCTGGTCCAAGACCCTGCCGCGTCGGGAATTGAACCCTGGTCCCGGGCCGTCCTCTGCTTCCAGGTCTGCTGCCTCTAACCAGTGAGCCACACCACTCCACTATATAGTATATATAGTATATGCTGCAGACCCAGGGTTCAGTGCGACAGCTTATCTCCCCTACCTGCAGACCCTGACCCTGAGGTCCATCCCTGAATCAGTACGGAAGGAGTTGGAAGTGCCATTAATGCTAGATGAGGTGCAGTCTGCGCTGCAGCAATTGCAGAGGGCTAAATCCCCCGGGAGCGACGGGTACCCCTCTGAGTTTAACCAGGCGTTTGCGGGCACACTGCCCCGTCTCCTCCTACAGGTATATCTGGAGGCCTTCGAGCACGGTGCCCTTCCCCCCAGCATGAGGCAGGGGGAGATCTGCATGATTCTGAAGCCAGGAGGAGATGCCCATGAGCCTTCGTCATACCGACCAATTACTATGATCAACACGGATGCTAAAATTCTGTGTAAGTTGTTGGCATCCCACCTAGGGCCCTACATGCCACACCTGGTACACGAGGACCAATATGGCTTCATTCCGGGTCGGAACACGGCCATGAACTTATGACGGCTTAATCATATTATGCACGACGTGTGTGGTCGGGATGAACAGATGGTACTTGTTTCCATAGACCTAGCCAAGGCATTTGATACGGTGGACTGGGGATACCTCTTGGAGGTGCTCCAGGTCGTGGGGCTGGGACCCAGATTCCGTCGCTGGATCTGTATACTGTATACAGAGCCTCGCGCAAGGGTCAAAGTAGGGGGAACGCACCCTCAGAAGAGTGGCAACTGGGTAGGGGCACTCGCCAGGGGTGCCCACTTTTGCCCCTATTGCTCGCCCTAGCCATAGAACCACTGGCAGTCCGCGTGAGAGCAGAATTGGATCGGTGGGGAATCAGAGTGGGTGAGAGAAATCATATTATCTCCCTATATGCCACGGGTATTCATAGTACGGCATGCGGGCCGGCGGCGGCCCGGCAAGCCTTCCTTGGTGGCCCGCGGACCTTACAGACATTGTACCTGTGTTTTTTCTTTTTTTTAAAGAGTGTCAGCAAACACCGCAGGTTGCAGCAGCGCGGACTCGAGAGACTCTGCTCTATGGGGGCCAGGCGATTCCAGTGATAGTCAGAGTGGAGATGCAGGGGCTCTAAGAGGTGAAATACAACAAAGCCTCATTAACAAGTAAATGGTCTTTTAAAGACCTGTGAAGTACTCGGGTGCGGCTGTGTATGTGTCCCAGAAGCTGCCACACATGCGGGGTGAGGTGACAGAGGGTGACAGAGGACAGTAGGGTGTGAGAGTAGGGCGCCAAAGGGGAGCTTTGATCTGACAGCTCGGGGGTGAGAGTCAGAATTATAGCCAGCAACAGATGTGACCCCAGGCCCAGTGGTGGGACACAAACCCCACGAAGCAGCAAATTCAGAGAGAAAACGAGCTGGCTTTTACATTACACAGGGAGAGGGGGGAGTGGGGGGGCTGTCTCTGGGCTGGTGACTGGGACGAGTAGATACAGTACGAGTGCACGGCCCTATACACAGTACGAGCGCACTGCCTGAGGCACAGGGACGGAGACAGATAGAGACAGAAACATACAGATAGAGATAGAGACAGAGATAGAGAGACAGATGGAGACAGGGACAGACTGACAGATAGAGACAGAGCCAGATAGAGACGGAGCCAGATAGAGGCAGAGACAGATAGAGGCAGCGACAGATAGAGACAAGGGCAGACAGAGCTAGATGGAGGCAGGGACAGACTGACAGAGGCGGAGACAGATAGAGGCAGAGACAGATAGAGGTAGAGACAGACAGAGACAGACAGCAATAGAGAGAGAGAGACAGCGAGAGAGAGAGAGACAGAGATAGAGACAGAGATAGAGGCAGGGACAGATAGAGCCAGATAGAGGCAGAGACAGAAAGAGGCAGACAGAGATAGATACAGAGACAGACAGAGATAAAGACAGAGACATGGACAGACAGAGACAGATAGAGGCAGAGACAGGGACAGGGACAGGGGCAGACAGATAGAGGCAGAGGCAGAGACAGACAGAGACGGAGAGATGGAGAGGGAGACAGAGGATGACAGTGGGAGGGAGAGGGAGGGAGACAGAGAGAGAGGGAGACAGAGAGAGGGAGACAGAGAGAGAGGGAGACAGAGGGAGGCAGAGGGAGACAGAGGGAGGGAGTCAGGGGGGGACAAAGGGAGGGAGAGGAAGACAGAGGGAGACAGAAGGAGACAGAGAGAGGGAGACAGAGAGAGAGGGAGGCAAAGGGAGACAGAGGGAGTGAGACAGACAGAGGGAGACAGACAGAGGAAGGCAGACAGAGGGAGATAGAGGGAGGGAGCGAGAGGGAGGGAGACAGAGGGAGGGAGACAGAGGGAGACAGAGACAGACAGAGGGACACAGACAGAGGGAGGGAGACAGAGAGGGAGATAGAGAGAGAGAGGGAGACAGAGGGAGGGAGTCAGAGGGAGACAGAGAAAGGGAGAGAGAGGGAGACAGAGGGAGACAGAGAGAGAGGGAGACAGAGGGAGGCAGAGGAAGACAGAGGAAGACAGAGGGAGGGAGTCAGGGGGAGACAGAGGGACGGAGAGGGAGACAGAGGGAGACAGACAGAGGGAGACAGAGGGAGGGAGACAGAGAGAGATAGACAGAGACAGACAGAGGGAGACAGACAGAGGGAGATAGAGGGAGAGAGACAGAGAGAGGGAGGCAGAGGGAGGGAGACAGAGGGAGGGAGACAGAGAGACAGAGGGAGGAGGGCGACAGACAGAGGGAGACCGAGGGAGGGAGACAGGCAGAGGGAGACAGACGGAGACAGACAGAGGGAGGGAGACAGAGGGAGAGAGAGGGAGGGAGACAGAGAGAGGGAGAGGGAGGGAGATATAGAGAGAGTGGGAGGGAGACAGAGAGAGGGAGGAAGGGAGACAGAGAGAGAGAGAGAGGGAGACAGACAGAGATGGTGAGACAGAGGGAGGGAGAGGGAGACAGACAGAGGGAGACAGAGAGATATAGACAGAGACAGACAGAGGGAGATAGAGGGAGAGAGACCGAGAGAGGGAGGCAGAGGGAGGGAGACAGAGGGAGGGAGACAGACAGAGGGAGGAGGGCGACAGACAGAGGGAAACCGAGGGAGACAGACGGAGACAGAGGGAGGGAGACAGAGGGAGAGAGAGGGAGGGAGACAGAGAGAGGGAGAGGGAGGGAGACATAGAGAGAGTGGGAGGGAGACAGAGAGAGGGAGGAAGGGAGAGAGAGGGAGAGAGAGTGGGAGGGAGACCGAGAGAGAGAGAGGGAGAGATAGGGAGAGGGAGGGAGGGAGAGAGAGAGAGAGAGAGAGAGAGAGAGAGAGAGAGAGAGAGAGAGAGAGAGAGAGAGATATGTGTATGCCGGGTCTGGAGGCTCAGTGGACGAAGGTGTCTGCTGCAGGGGCCTGTGTTCAACCTCGTGCTCACATTTTATTTTTTGCTCTAGCCCCACCCCCCCTACCCCACTGACCCCGCCTCCACCAGTGCGGCCCTCGGCCACAAACCACACTGTAAATTCGGCCCCCGAGAGAAAGTTTGTGAGTACCCATGCTATTTGCAGACAATGCACTTTTTCCCCTCGGGAAGCAGTACCTGAACTGCTGCGTCAATTGGATAGGTTTGGAGAGGTATCTGGGTTGAGGCTTAACTGCAATAAATCACTGATCTTTCATTGGCGGGACTGGCTTTGGTGCCCCTGGGAGATCTCCCAGACCTGGGACTTTGATGGGAGCGTGTGGGTTTCTGATACCTAGGGATCCAGGTTGCGCCGTCAGACACCCAGGCGCTGGCCGTGAATATAGGTCGTGTACTCACGTCCCTACAGCACTCGGTGACATTTTGGAATACCCTTCCACTGTCACTGATGGGCAGGCTGGCCATCTCCAAGATGGTGATGCTCCCAAGGACCCTATATGCATTACAGAACTCACTTTGCCCGCTACCGGCACGTGTCTTCAAAACACTGAATTTGATTCTCACATCACTGCTCTGGGCCGGAGGAGCAGCAGAGTGGCCCTCAACACTATTGTACGCAGCTACGAGGAGGGTGGTCTGGAGGCTCCACGCTTTGATTTATATTATTACGCCGCTCAATTGCAACCTGCGGCCCGATGGTTGGCAAAAGCAGACAATTGGGAGAAACGCTTATTGGCTAGAAGGGCATATACATTGACACTCCAGAACACACTAATGCAGGGCAGGGGAGCGGAGGCAACTCTCCCCTACGTGGTGAGATACACCGCTGGCATCTGGCAGAGATTCGTTGAGAGGATCTTAGGGAAAGCACCATTCCATAGGGAGTTACAGATCTGGATACTGGCCCCCTTTAAAGAAATGGGAACGCGCATGTCTTTTCAGACCTGGAGGGATGGTGGCTGCGAGGTACTTGCTGATCTTTTCCCTAATGAGACATTTATAACATGAACAGGCGGATGAGAGCTTTGGCCTAGGGCAGGGGCATTTCCTACACTACAGAGGTATCCAGGAGGTGGTAAAGGTCACCTGGCCACAATACCCCAACCAACACAAACATTAGATAGCCTACTCACATGTGGAACTGGTCGTAGAATGATCTCCCTCCTATATAAAGCCATGAAACAAGACTCCACGCCCCGATGCCACCGTCTAGGGCAGCCTGGAAGAAAGACCTAAGCACCCAGTTAGAAGAGGATCAGTAGGCATACATAGGCGCACTTACATGCACCGTCTCCTGCAATGCTAGATTTAAACTAACACACTATAATTTCTTACATCGTACTTACCTAACGCCAGTAACACTAAAATGCATTTCACACAACAGAGATAGTAGATGCCAGAGATGCGCCGCAGAAAATGCGGATTTTATTCACCTGTCATGGCAGTGTTCAGTGGTCAGGCAGTTCTGGACGGGAGTGGTCCATTGGATAAGTGAAGCTACAGGCCTTCAGTTGAGGCCAGAACCATTGTATTGCCTATTAGCATACGTACGGAAGCCTAAGAAACGGAAACGGCCCCATAAATTACTACAATTAATACTAGTGTTAGCTAGACATAGGGTGGCCATAACATGGATGGGACAGAGAGGTCCGGAATTGCCGGTCTGGCTCAAGGATGTGCATGAATGAACACTAGCCCAAGAAGCACATATGAAACTTACACGCAGGGACGAAAAATCAGATCTGATGGAATGGCGAGAACTGTGTAATTCAGGGCTAACAGAGGGGGACGAATCCACTCACAACACTCCAGAGAGCGAGGAAAGCGGGTCGGATGAGGAAGACCAACTTGATAATGGAGGCCGGGAGAGTTAATGTTATAAGTGTACAGCTTATGTGTATTTGGTTTACCCCATGCCCCGTCCCTCACCCCCACTGTGCTTGTTTATCTCTAATGCTGCAACCTGTGGAAAGTATCAACAACAAAAAAGAAGTTATGACCCTATATGCTGTATCGTTGATGTTATGTTTTTATTATTGTAAAATGAAAAATAAAGTTAAATGATTAACAGGTTTGAGCACAGAACTAATCTACACAAAATGATGTACCTGTCTCTCACAAGCTCGGATCTGTTCCTCTATCTGTCAGATCTGAACATAAGTCTTTACTGGACACCCTGTTGAGAGATAAAGTAATTACCCAGACTGACTCATCCGATCGTTATAGTTGTAAAAAAGCATGGCAGTATTAGATTATGTGCTGATTTATGCACTTTGAATAAGAATATTCGTATTGACTGCCATTACCTGTCCAAGGTCAGTGATTTACTCTCAAACATCAATGGTGCCAAGTTTTTCTCACTCTTGGACCCTCGTTCTGCATATTATCAGATCCCACTCGCTGCAGAATCCCAGGATCTAACAACATTTATTACTCCCTTTGGGGCATATAAAATCTTGAGACTTCCTTTTGGCCTGGCTTCTGCAGCGAGCTCTTTCCAGAAGTTTATGGATACTATATTAACTGGAATTCCGGGAACACAGGCATATCAGGACGATGTTCTTATTTTTTCTAAAGAAGAGCATAAATCAATTCTCCCAAATGTCCTAGAGGTATTCAGAAAGGTGGGTATAACTCTCAAACCTGATAAATGCAAAATGTGCAAAACAGAACTAGATTATCTAGGACATAGTATTTCTGTAACTGGTATACACCCCACATTTTCTTTAGTAAAAGCAATTCAAGCTGTTCCTCCTCCCAAAGACAGAGACTCTCTCAGATCTTTTTGGGGGATGAGTGAATATTATTCCAAGTTCATACAAGTATTTTCCATCATTGTCCAACCCCTCAGAAATTTGTTTTAAAAATGTTTTCATTTTATCTGGGATGACCTAGCTGAGTACGCCTTTAGTACCGTGAAAAATGTCATCACCAATGCTCCAGCGTTGTCTGCTTTCAAACCGGGTGCAAGATGTTTGGCCACTGTAGATATATATAAACAAAGAGAACAAGCTTAGAGCTGCGTTCTAGGAAACCCAATCAGCAGGGTTATTGAAATTAAGCCTCCTTGAAAGGGAACCCAGTTGGTTTTTTAGAAGAGCCCTCACCCACCAACCTAGTTGGTGACATGCTTCATCATCGGGTTCCCACCCAGGAAGCAGAGTGCCTCCTAGGTGTACTTCGACGCCTGATTACAGCAGATCTGGGGTTTTGTTTGTCGTTTTTTTATAATAGTGGATATCGTGAGAGTGGAAGGTTAAAACTACCTCCAGGGTACCCAATCCTTTATTATATGGTTCCTGAGGTAGGATTAAAAGGTAGTTAATTGGACGTGAGTGAGACACTGGTCTCCCACGTCTCCTCATAATATGTGAAGAGTGAGAAATGTTTGCGAGGTGGTCTACATGTTTCAGCCAAAAGTGTCAGATTGAATGGCTTTCTTCAGGACCCATGGCTCAAAGTGAACTCTGAGCCCACATAAACCATGCACGCACGCTAAGGTGTACATAGGATTGTAAGGTGAGTGACTTACAGTTTTCACCATCAGAATTTCTGTACCTGTAAAAAAGAAGGACAAGGAGACAGCGTAAATAAGAATTATTAGTAGGTTCCCCTTGATCAGGACCCTTCACCCATGCATGTGTTTCCAGGTGGCATAATATCGACTACTGACAAATCCATCTGTGAGTGTAGTGGGCGTTTTGCCAGACATGCAAATCTAAGAGTGTGGAAACACTCGTAGCTAGTGAGCCAATGCAGTGGCTATATGAGGATAATCCAAAAATCCAATTGTTTACCATAGGTTATTAGATTAAAGAGATGTATTAAGCTAGCGTAATGTGAATCAAAGCAAAGAAATAAATGTATATACTCCCAACACATGTGGGGCAGGTCACCGGGTGCACATTTACAAATTTGCATGTCACCTACTTCAATCACGAGCACCTCTCGTGACATAGATCCCGGCGGGAGGCGGTGCCTATTGTCACACTCTGTATGTGGCAAATGTAAATAAAGAGAACAAGAAAAACAAGGTATCAGCATAAAGAAATATTTTGCGTGTGACGGCTCGAGTGTGCAGTGAGCTGGACGTCTTACTCACTGCATCAAGGTCGGCCGCCTACGTTCAAACCTGTTAGTTTCTCTCTACCGGGATCTCGACGAAGCCGTGTCCCAGACTCTCAGCGTCTTTTGAAAGGAAACCAGATAACAGGCTGTGTCCACATGCTACGCACGCCGGCGTGGGCAATGGAACCTGTGACTGGTTCAGGAAGGCGAGCCCTTCGGCAGATTTTAACCCATGCCATACTGAAAGTCTTCTGAGCTTCTAGTGGTGTGATTAAGCCCTATGTAAATGTAATGGGATATGAACAGTGGAACGCGCTCTGCATTCAAGTGCTGCCATGCGGGAGATGAAGATATTAGGTGTGTAATATGAGTACAGAGCAGGGGTAGTTCCTGGCTTCAAAATGACATTGATTATTTTGAAACCTGCGAGAGGTCGCTGTAGGAAAAGGTCTAAGAGAAGAATCTTTCATTTTTCATTTTTTGGGGCATGAACTTGCAATATGAACTGGAGATGCCAGCCAAAAGGGGATAGGAGCAGTTCTCTCTCAGTCTTATGATAATAATGAGCATAATGTTGCTTTTGCATCAAGTTCTTTAAAGTTATCAGAATCCCTGTACAGTACGATTGAAAGAGAGGCTTTGGCCTGCTCCTTGGCAATTGAGAAATTTAAGACATATCTCTGAGGAATTCACTTTTCCTTGTTTACTGACCGCAAACCACTTATTCACCTTCTCAAGGAAGATGGTTTAGGTAACGCTTCCTCCAGATTGGTAAGATTATTGTCTCGACTACATGAGTATAATTTCAAGATTGAATTCATTCCAGGGCTGATTTCTTATCAAGAATGCCTATCCAAGACGATAATTGTACAAAAAATGAGCATGAGGAGGTTGAATCTGTTGCGGCCTTGTTGGATGATATTTTAAGCACTCATAACTTGGTGTCTTGTGATGAATGGATGTTTGCTATTACAGAAGACAATGCCTTGTCCCAGGTTATGAAGTTTATCACTCAAGGTTGACCCAAAGAAAGATGTCTTCCCTCCACTTTGAGACTGTTTTCTCAAGTATCAAGTGAACTCACTATAGTGAATGGCTTACTGTTTTGCAATGACTTAATTGTTCCCCCCATGTCATTTAGGTCGAAGCTATTTCAAGCAGCTCACTCTGGTCATCTAGGTGTTTGGGCTACCATGTCTACTGTCTGACAAACATTGGCTCACACACAAAACCACGTTGCGTACAGTACAATTGCCAGAGGAGCCATGGGCAAAAGTTGCTCATGATTTTCCTGGCCCGTTTTATTTATTATCATCTGCTTAAAAAATAAATTATAGTCTTGATTGACTATTTTTCAAAATGGATTTTCTTTGATTTTGTTCTTCATGCTAATACTGTCTCAGTGATTACATTTTTAAGCACCATTTTTGATTGGGAAGGACCTCCAAAGGAACTTGTAACAGACAATGGTACTCACTTTGCCTCCACACAATTGAAGGATTTTGTTGCAAAACATCATATCAAACATCTCGAAGTAGCATTTTAGTCTCCAATATCAAATGGTTTAGTGGAAAGAGTATGCACATTTTTGAGAGAGGGGGTACAAAGACTTTGGCCACTGGTGTCCCAGTAGACATTTTCTTGAAAGAAAATGTGTCGAATTATCATCTCACTCCACACTCCACTGCAGGTGTGTCTCCCTTTCTCTTATTGAGGAAAAGAAATCCCAGTTCAGAACTTTTTCCTGACTGGTTAAAGGATACCTTACCTAGAGACAGCCATTGTTTCTGTACAATTTCTGAGTCAGTCAGAAAAAGGGTAAAACGGGCACAAACAAAACAGAAATCACTTTATGATGCATCCCATGCTATAAAATGTGTAGATTTGCAAGTGAATGATTTGGTTTTGGTTAGATTTCCACTCAAAGTCAAGAAGGGAGAATCGATATTCTCAAACCCAGTCAGAATAGGAAAGGTTTCAAAAGGTGCTGTGTTCTTACAAGATAAGGGATGGTGGTGTAAGAGAGATCTTGTTAAATTGTCTCATGAACAAGCCCTTGAGATCTGCAAACATAAAAGTTGTGAATCTGAAAACTGGTTTGTTGTGTGGAGATGTATTTCTTCTGCAAATTTCATACTACAAACAGGATTCAATCTACTTCACTAGCAGCTTTTTCTGATGATAATCTCGCAGCGGAAGATGTTTTGCAGATGTTGGTCCTGATCAGTTATCCTCTGAAGTCAGTGTCACGGCGTCTAGTACTCCTGACATAATTGTTCAATCTGAGACCCAATTGGAAACTAGATCTTATGCAATGCTTTCATGCCTACTAGATTTAAGGACTTCTATGTACATTGAAATTTCTTGCTGTTGTTATAAAAAGGAAGATGATGTAGAATGTTATGTACGGCACAAGTGAACATGGGAATGATGATGCTTCATCACAGGCGTGGACAAGCGTGTTATTTAAATTTAAAAACCTCTTGTTTGGCCATGTGCTTCATGCCTGTGTTCTCTCTCCATGGTTTCCACGGCCTCACAGCAGTTGCGGTTGAGGATTCATGGAGACAGGATTGCGCCAGAGGGACCCCTGCTTATTCTGAATAAAGCTCCTGAAACTTACCTCACTTGGTTGTGAGAGTGTCTTCATTACATCAGCGTTTGGGGATTCCCATGGAGGGGACATAGAAATTAGGCAAAATCCAACAAAATTTTGTTTTTTGGGGAAAAACAGGAAAAAAGTACTGCAGAAGAAAGCGTATTTTTTTTTCCTGCAATTGGTATCAACGAAAGGTTTTTGGTGCTAAAATCACCATCTTCCCAGCTTTCAGGAACAGCTAGACTTTTGTCAGAAAACTAACATTTTCTACACAGTTTTGGAATTTTACTGGGAGATAGCTATACATTTCTGAAAAAAAGACAAAATTCTGAATTAAGCAAGGGGTCATTTGTGTAGATCCATCAAGGTTTTCCTATAGAAAGTAACAGTTGAAATAAAAAAAGATTGAAATTGAGTTGAAAAAACCTAGACATTTCTGCCTTCATTTTCACCTGTAACTTCTTCTAACTACGATCGATTTTTTGAAAGTGATATACCAATACGTCCGCGGGACCCATCTGGCTGCGGGGATACCACCAATAACCTGGGGTACACAGTGCCAATAAATGAGCTGCACCTTGCAACGTTTTTTCATTGGGTACCGGATATACATCAATTTATTTGGTAAAATAGAAAGATTGGGTGTTAAGGAAACCTATGTATTTCTGTAAGGGGAACAAGATATGAAGTTTAGACGCAGTGGTCATTTGGGCATTTCTGAATATGTGGGTACCCATATTAGCATGTGAATTAGAGGGTATTTTTCAAAATGTCTTCTTCTTTACACACTGTCTTACATTTGGAAGGCAGAAATGTATAGAAAGACAAAGGGTAATATTTGTTCTACTATTCTGTGTTCCCCTAACTCACCTTATAAAAATGGTACCTCACTTGTGTGCGAGGCCTAGTGCCCGCAACAGGAAACGGCCCAAAACATAACGTGGACATGTCACAAAATGGGCCCTTTCTTTTGTAAATGTGCCTAGCTGTGGATTTTGGGCCCTAGCTCATCCAGCACCTAGGGAAACCTAGCTAACCTGTACATGCTTAAAAACTAGACAGTGAGGGAAATCCAGTATGGGGTGACTTGTGTGGCATTCACCAGGTTCTGTTATCCAGAATCCCTTGCAAACCTCAAAGTTTGCACACAAAAAAGAAAAGAAAATTATGTGATTAGAATGTTGTGGAATCTAAGGGGAGACACAAACTTCCACCCACCCAGCATTTCCCTCAGTCTTCCAATAAAAATGGTACCTCACTTGTGTGGGTAGGCCATGTGTCTCCAACAGAAAACAGCCCAAAATGCAACGTGAACACATCAAATTTTTCCATTGAAAACTCACCCGCTTTTTGCAATATGCCTAGCTGTGGATTTTGGGACCTAGCTCAGCCGGCACCCAGAGAAACCTAGCAAACCTGTACATTTTTCAAAAATAGACACCCAAGGGAATCCAGGATGAGATGACTTGTGTGGCTTTCACCAGGTTCTGTTACCCAGAATCCATTGCAAACCTCAAACTCTGTAACAAAAAACACATTTTCCTCACATTTCTGTAATGGAAAGTTCTGGAATCTGTGGGGAGCCACAACCTTCCACCCATCCAGCATTCCCCAAAAGCTCCCAAAATAAATGGTAACTCACTTGAGTTGGTAGGCCTAGTGCCCACAGCAGGAAGCAACCCAAAATTCAATGTGGACACATCACATTTTTCCAGTGAAAACTGACACTTTTTTACAATGTGCCTAGCTGTGGATTTTGGACCCTAGCTCAGCCGGCACCTATAGAAACCTAGCAAACCTGAACATTTAAAAAAACTAGACACCCACAGACATCGAGGATGGGGTGAACTGTGTGACTTTCACTAGGTTTTGTCACTCAGAATCACTTCCAAACCTTAAACCTTGTGAAAAAAACACATTTTCCTCACATTTCTGCGATGGAAAGTTCTGGAATCTGCAGAGAGCCACAAACTTCCACCCACCCAGGATTCCACCAACTCTCCCAATACAAATGGTACCTCACTTGTCTGGATAGGCCTAGTGCCCACACAGGAAACTGCCCAAAATGCAACGTGGACACATCACATTTTTCCACAGAAATCTAACCCTTTGTTTGCAATGTGCCTACCTGTGGATTTTAGGCCCTCACTCTGCCGGCACCCAAGGAAACATAGCAAACCTTTACAGTTTTGCAAACTATACACCCAGGGAAAGCCAGAATGGGGTGACTGTGTGTCTTTCAATAGGTTCTGTTACCCAGAATCCCTTGCAAAGCTCAAACTTTGTAAAAAAAAACAACAACACATTTTCCTCAGATTTCTGTGATGGAAAGTTCTGGAATCTGTGGGGAACCACAAACCTCCACCCACCCAGCATTCCCTAAAGTCTCCCGAAACAAATGGTACCTCACTTGTGTTGGTGGTCCTATTGCCCAGAACAGGAAAGGGCCCAAAACACAAAGTGTACACATCTCATGTTTCCAGTAAAAACTGACCCTTTTTTGCAATGTGCCTAGCTGTGGAGTGTGGGCCCCAGCTCAGCTGGCACCTATAGAAACCTAGCAAGCCTGTACATTTTTTAACACTAAACACCCAGGGAAATCGAGGATGGGTTGACTTGTGTGGCTTTCAACTTGTTCTGTTACCCAGAATCCCTTGCAAACCTCAAACTTTGTATCATTCCTCAACTTTCTGTGATGGAAAGGTCTGGAATCTGTGGGGAGCCACAAGCTTCCACCCACCTGGCATTCTTCCAAGCCTCCCTATAAAAATGGTACCTCACTTGTGTGGGTAGGTCTAGTGCCCGTAACAGGAAACGGCCCAAAATACAAAATGAACGCCTCACATTTTTGCCACAGAAAACTGATCCTTTTTTGAAATGTGCCTAGCTGTGGGATTTAGGACCTGGCTCAGCAGACACCTCGGGAAACCTAGCAAAGCTGTACATTTAAAAAAAATAGGCACCCAGGGGACTCTAGGATGGGGTGACTTGTGTGGCTCTCAACAAGTTATGTTACCCAGCATCCCTTGCAAACCTCAAACTTTGTAAAAAAAAACCACATTTCCTCATATTTCTGTGAAGGAAAGTTCTGGAATCTGCAGAGAGTCACAAACGTCAACCCACCCAGAAGTCTCCTCACTTGTGCAGAGAGGCCTAGTGCCTGCAACAGGAAACAGCCCAAAACCCAACGTGGACACATCACATTTTTCCACTGAAAACTAACCCTGTGTTTGCAATGTGCCTACCTGTCGATTTTAAGCCCTCACTCAGTCAGAATCTAGGGAGACCAAGCAAACCTGTACAGTTTTGCAAAGTATGAACCCAGGGAAATCCAGGATGGGGTGACTGTGTGTCTCTCACAGGTTCTGTTACCCAAAATCCCTTGCAAACCTCAAACTTTGTAAAGAAAATAAACTACAAATTTTCCTCACATTTTGGTGATGGAAAGTTCTAAAATCTGTAGGGAACCCACAATCTTACACCCACCCAGCATTCCCCCAAGTCACCCGTAAATAAGGTACCTCACTTGTGTGGGTAGGCCAAGCGCCCGTGACAGGAAACAATCAAATGCAAAGTGGACACATTACATTTTTCCAGTGAAAACTGACCCCTATTTTGTAATGAGATTAGCTGTGGATTTTGAGCCCAATATCAGCCGGCACGTAGGGAGACCTAGTAAACCTGTAATTTTTTAAAAACTAGACTCCCAGGGAAATCCAGGATTGGGTGACTTGTGTGGCTCTCACCAGGTTCTGATACCCAGAATCCCATGCAAACCTCAAACTGCATACAAAGCACATTTGCCTCACATTTCTGAAATGGAAAGTTCTGGAATCTGCAGAAAGCCACAAACTTCCACCTACCCGGAATTCACCCACGTCTCCTGATAAGAATGATACCTTACTTGTGTGGATAGGCCTAGTGTCTGCAACAAGAAACGGCCCAACATGCAACATGGACAAGTCACAATTTTCCACAGATAACTAACCCCATGTTTGCAAGGTGCCCACCTGTGGATCTTGGGCCCTAGCTCAGCCGGCACCTAAGCAAACCTAGCAAATCTGTACATGTTTGCAAACTATATGCCCAGGAGAATCCAGGATAGGGTGACTGTGTGTCTCTCACCAGGTTCTGTTACCAAGAATCCCTTACAAACCTCAAACTTTGTAAAAACAAAAAACAAATTTTCCTCACTTTTCTGTGATGGAAAGTTCTGGAATCTGCGGGGAGCCGGAAACATCCACCCACCCAGCATTCCCCCAAGACGCACGAAAAAAAGGTACCTCCCTTGTGTGGGTAGGCCTAGTGCCCGCGACAGGAAACGGACGTAAATGTACTGTGGAGATGTCAAAATTATCGATCACAAAAAGACCTGGTTTTGCGATGGAGTTACCTGTGTTTTTGGTCTCAGGCTCCGCAAACATCTAGGGAAACCTACCAAAACCAGAAATGCTGAAAACTAGACATTGAGCGAAGTCCAGGGAGGTGTGGCTTGCGGGGATCTTCCAATGTTTTCTTACCCAGAATTCCCTGCAAACCTCAAATTTAGCTAAAAAAACATATTTTTCTCACATTTCTGTGTGAGACAGTTGTGAAATCGCAGGGGTGACCCAAATTTCCTACCACCCAGTGTTCTCCCAGGTCTTCTGATAAAAATGGTACCTTACTTGTGTGGGTAGGCCTAGTGCCCGTGAAATGAAACGACCCAAAACGCAACGTGGACACATCACATTTTTCGAGTGAAAACTCACCTTTATTATGCAATGTGCCTAGCTGTGGATTTTGAGCCCAATATCAGCCGGCACGTAGGGAAGCCTGGAAAACCTATACATTTTTGAAAACTAGACTACCAGCTAAATCCAGGATGGGGTGACTTGTGTGGCTCTCACCAGGTTCTGTTACCCAGAATCCCTTGCAAACCTCAAACTTAATTAAAAAAACACACGCATTTCCTCGCATTTCCTCACATTTCTGTGATGGAAAGTTCTGGAATCTGGGGGGAGCCACAAACTTCCACCCACCCCGCATTCCCCCAAGTCTCCTGATAAAAATGGCACCTCACTTGTGGGATATGCCTAGTGCCTGCAACAAGAAACATCCCACAACTCAATATCGACACATCACAATTTTCCACAGAAAACTGACCCCTTGTTTGCAATGTGCTTACCTGTGGATTTTGGGCCCTAGCTCAGCCGGCACCTATGGAAACCGAGCAATCCTGTAAATCTTTGCAAACTATGCACCCAGGGGAATCCAGGATGGGTTGACTGTGTGTCTCTCACCAGGTTCTGTTACCCAGAATCCCTTGCAAACTTCAAACTTTGTAAAACAAAAAAAACATTTTCCTCACATTTCTGTGGTGGAAAGTTCTGGACTCTGCAGGGCACCACAAACTTCCACCACCCAGCATTCCCCCAAGTTTCTAGATAAAAGGTACCTTACTTGTGTGGGTAGGTCTAGTGCCCGCGACAGGTAACGGCCCGAAACGCAACATGGACTCATCACATTTTCCCAGTGAAAACTGACCCTTATTTTGCAATGTACCTAGCTGTGGATTTTCGGCCCTAGCTCAGCTGGCACCTAGGCAAACCTTGCAAAGCTGTACATTTTTTAAAACTTGACTCCCGTTAAAATCCAGGATAGGGTGACTTGTGTGGCTTTCACCAGCTTCTGTTACCCAGAATCCCTTACAAACCTCAAACTTTGTAAAAACAAAAACAAAAAAATTCCTCACATTTATGTGATGGAAAGTTCTGAAATATGTGGGGAGTCACAAACTTCCTTCCACCAAGCATTCGCCCAAGTTTCCTGATAAGAATGGTAGCTCACTTGTGTGGGTTGGCCTAGTGCCCATGACAGGAAATGGCCCAAAACATACTGTGGAGACTTCAAAATTATCGACCACAAAAAAGACCTGGTTTTGCCAGGGAGTCACGTGTGTTTTTGGTCCTGGGCTCGGCAAGCAATCTAGGGAAACCTACCAAACCCAGACATTTCTGAAAACTAGACACCAGGTGAAGACCAGGGAGGTGTGGCTTGCGTGGATCTCCCAACATTTTCTTACCCAGAATTCCCTGCAAACCTCAAATTTAGCTAAAAAAATCACATTTCTGTGTGGGACACTTGTGGGATCGCCGGGTCGACACAAATTTCCTACCACCTGGCATCCTCCCAGGTCTTCTGATAAAAATGGTACTTCACTTGTGTGGTTGGGCCAAGTACCTGCGACAGGGAAGGGCCCAAAATATATTGTGTAGACATCAAAATGATCTATTACAAAAAGACCTGGTTTGGAAAGGAGGGCACCTGCGTTTTTGTTCCTGGGCTCGACAGCCATCTATGGAAACCTACTAATTCCAGACATTTTTGAAAACTAGACAACCGGGGGAGGCCAGGGAGGTGTGGCTTGTGTGGATCCCCCAAACTTTTCCTACCCAGAATCCCCTGGTTATTCAGTCGAGCGGTGAACATGTTAGTTTGTTAGTTGGGTTGAATAGGATTAAGGGGGGTAGATGAAGGAAGAGTCTAGAAAGGGTTATTAGGGAGATCTTAGTACTAAAAGGAGGTTTGGGGTGAGCCAAAAGAGGGTTAAAGGATGGAAGAGTCTATAAAGTGTTATTAGGGAGACGTAGTAGTAAAATGAGGTTTGGGATGAATCAAAGGAGGAACAGAGGAGTGTAGAGTCTGCAATGTATTATTTGGGAGATCATAGTAGTGAAATGTGGTAAGGGATGAGTCAGAGGAGGGAAGAGTCTAGAAAGGGTTATTAGGGAGCTCAGAGTAGTACAATGAGGCTTGACATGAGTCAGAGAGTGGAGGAAGAAGATACATTGAAAGAGGTATATGATGAGACATAGAGTAGTGAATTGGAGAGAGTTGATATGGGAATTTCATACCATTAATAACTAATCTAAGGACCAAACATTTACTTTCCTTATGAGGGGGAAAGAGCCTAGGAGGACCAAAATGATGTTGGATTATCTAAGGAATATGTTGACAGACTAAACAAAACAAGTTGTGGAGTGACACAAAATGGGTTCACCAAGAAGATTCGGTCATGGTGAAATGAAGGAGTTCTAAAGCTGGATTTTCAAAATATAAAGGTCCGTACAGAGTAAAGGTAGTGAGTGGAAATTGTGTGGTGTTAGAGAACGGACAGAAATTAAACAAATGGCAAGTGACATTGTACCAGAGAGGAGGAGAGGGCATGATGGTTTGATGTTGATGTCTGATAGTGAGGTGAAAGAAAATAGGTTGGGTGAAAGGCAGAGAGACACATTCAGAAAGTGATTCTGAGAGGGACATAGGTGTTGGAGACAGTGAACAAAACTAAGAGGATGAGGTTATTTTGGAAAGTTTGAAACTGTGGAAGTTGAACATTTTTACATAAATGTAGCTTCATAATAGTATAGAAATGTGTTTTAATGTTAACATAGAAAATGCATGATCATTTACTGGTTAGAGAAAATGCATTTTTATTAAATGTGCCACATAGAAAATGCTGTTTCTTTTTTTTCCAAAAAGCTACCATTTCTATTGTTTTTTCACTACTAGGCCTAAAAAATATTCTTATTCTTTACTGTCCCTTCAATAATAATAAATGTTTTTCTCTAAATGCAGACTTAACATTATAATTGAGCTACAAAACTTGACATCTTCATGAAATCTGCTGTTTGCTGCAAAATGTATTTCTTTTCACCTCACACCATATGACTTCATCGCATTCAGATAGTTTTCTCTGCCACATGATTATAGTGATCAAATATGTTAATGAAAGAAAATGCTTTCTTTAAGCTTTGATTTTTATGATCTAACAGGACATGCTAGATATTAATGTTTCATTTCATAGAGTAGGCCATTGTTACACAATGGGACACTGAAGAGCTGAGAGAGTAGGCGTGCTGAAGGTTCTATCGATTCTAGATGTATCTTTTGTAACATTTTGTAGCTGCTTTTCAAACAACATGTGGACATGGACGTTTACCGTGGGACTCAAGGAAGAAGATGGTAGACCATCGTAAGATCCTTTCTCATTGGCCAGGGATGAGTCAACATTTCGAGTTTGCAACATATCTTGTGCTTTTCTATATAGGCCGTGTTCCTAGCTAGAGAGTCAACACATTCTACGCACACCTTCCCTGCCATTCCTCTTAGCACTTTACTGTGCTACTCTTGCCCACGATTGCTGTAAGCTACTGCTAGCTGTGATTTTTCTTGTTTTCCTTACCCTTTGTGAGGAGACTTACCATTTTTATGCTAATCATAACTACTGCTGTGATTATTTCTTTTTACACATTTTACGGTTGTTACGGGACCTGTTAGAGAACTCGTCTGAGTTGCTGAAAATACTCTTTATGGGAAGTTCGACCCTTTATAGATATTAGTCCTTTTCTAAATGTACTTGCTCTCTTCCAAAGGAACTCTTTCTGGGTTCTCACTAGGATAAGTTAGGTCCTTTAGATTAAGATAGGGACAACTTCCTCAATGGAACACACTGGTATTTTGTATGCTGTTTAAAAAATATATATTTCTGTAAACAGACATCTGACTAACCTGAATAACAGAACAAAAATACAAACTAATATCTTTAATGAGAAATAAAGCTTTTAAAATTCAATAAATCTCTCACCATTGACTGAACATTATATGCTGTATGTTGATGATTCGTTTAGCTATGTAATTAGGTGGTGCTCTATTCTAGCAAAGATTTGTAGACCAAGAGAAGAAATGTGCATGGAAATTGGAGTTCCACTTAGTAAGTCTTAAAGTGGAGCTGGTTGTAACATTTTTATGAGATATCTGCGCTCACAAATCTGGTAGCACCATGAATGGAGCTGTAAAATACTACCCAGAAATATTAATATATTCTTCCCGATTCTTGAATCCAATGTTCAGAACTTGAAGATCCGGCAAAGTGGTACTCAAAGGCAGTTGCAGTTTTGAAGGTGGGAGTATTAATAGGGCAAATGTGTTTTGGATGTGATTGTGCTTTTCTTTTGGGTTTGATTGGAATGAGTGGCTAAAAAAGAAATAGTCAATAAGTGGTTGAAATGTTTTTTGATGATTTCAGACTCATTGTAGTCAAAAGATCCCAGGATAATATAATAATTGAAAACTTGTTTGCAGAAATCTGAGGAGTGGTGTGTGAGGTTCAATCAACTACACCAGTGACATAGGGTTATTAAGTTGTTGTGACTGGTTAACATTTATCAGTGTTAGTTGAACCTAATTTCACAAATGGGGGAAACTGCATTGATTTGGATGATTTCACGCTGGTTGAGATCTCATTTGCGGTTGTTGAAAAGATTCTTGAATGTGGGAAGCTTTATTGCTTTTAGTAGAGCAAACAAAAAAGATTTTATGAGATTATTTGTTAGAATTGTGTGAGAAGAAGATATTTTAAAGGTGGGGGAGCCAATTAGAGGAGTGAGGTTGTACATCATAGTGTTTTGCGCTGGGATTGGTCGGTTGGTGTTTTTCTCGCTGTGATTGATTGGTGACATTGCAGTGCCACACTGGGATTGGATCCCTAAAAGTGCATACAGCATTTGAATTTGTTATTAAGAACTGTGAAAATAATGTTCAATTGGTTGAAAAAGAAATTGACATATAGGGAACAAAATACTAACATCTAGTTCAATTGTGTTGTTTCAAATTAGATCGTCATTATTAAATCTTTTAAAGATTTTAAGAATTTGGTGAGAGGGGATGTTACTATTCCAGGTTGCAAAAGTGAAGAGGCACCTCCTGAGGTTACGCCTGTGTACCTTATGACTACTGAGTATGGTTTAAGCACATGTCTTTAGTTTTGCCAATGGAGTAGGCTCACTGAACAATATCAATTGAAAGAATTAATGTACTTGTGCAAAGAGGTTGCGATGGCAGCCTTAACTCAGGACAAAGCATCTACACAGAAGCTATAGGGTTCAATTGGATGATCCAGCCTTTGAGAATATGAGGATTACAGGACTGAGTTTGCATATTGTAGAATTGTTTAAGTGCATTCGCAAGTGGATTGAAATTGAAAAACTAAAATTAGAAACCAAGTGTGCTAAGAAACATGAGAAGAAAAAGAGGGATGCAGCTACCACAGGAAAGCAAGATGAAAGAAGTGAGGGAGAAGTGACACTTTAACCACTTAGAGAAATCGCAGGAGGGATGTATGTACATACATGTTCATTGGAGTCACTGTGATTTGGCAGCACTTGCAAATAATTTTCCCATATTGAGAGACAATCCAGTGCAGTTGTATGCTCAAATGGACCAGTTCATAAAGATTTCAAAGGTTTTGGGGACTGATTTGAATACATTCTTTGATATTGTAGTGCCTGCTCAGTGGCGTCACTAGGGGGGTGCGGGGGGTGCGGACCGCACCGGGTGACACCCTCACGGGGGGTGACACCAAAGGGCCGGTCCGGTCGGTGATGTGTCACTGTCTGTGTGTTTTGACCTGTGCGTTCACTCCGTCTGGAGGTTTTTTAAGGCTGGAAAAGTGAATTGTACAAAGCTGTAGGAAGTAAGCACTGCTGTTATTGTTTCTGCGGTTCAACCACATGTGAAGAATCAGTGAAGCACTGAAGACCTGATACAAGCAGAAACCAGGCCGAAACCTCTGTGTTGTAGGGTTTGTCATTCATCATGATGAGTTGTAAACACCCAGGCCCAGATTTACAAAGGTGTTGTGTTGGGCCTGCGGACGGAAAATCCTTTTTGAGATTCACAAACCAATTTGAATTGGTATTAATGTTGGTTTACACGAAAAAGTTACGCAAACCTGGGCAAAGCGCTGATTTGCGTTACTCTGCATTAAGGAGGCACATGGGCATTTCCCTGTAACCACCCAAGGTTTTTGATGCAAAACCCTATCTGCTCACAATAGTACACAGGATTTTTCATCAAACACCAAATAGTAACGCCACCTAAAAGCAGGAGTTAAGAAGCAGAAATGCTTTTATTTCTCCTAACTCTTCCCACTTTGCATGTGTGCTGCCAGTGGCGTCACTATGGGGGTGCGGGGGGTGCGGACCGCACCGGGTGACACCAACCCTAGTGACGCCACTGTGCCTGCTGATTGTAAGACTGCAGTACAGTGGCCTAGAAAAGAACCAGCGAGAGTGGTTCTGACAAATGTGCCATCTCCTACAGTAATGGAGAAGTATGAGGCAGTTATTACTTTGTTGAAAGGCAGAGTACCCCCGAAAGATATGATTGAATCAAAATTCATAGAACAACACAGGAGCCAAAAGAGACTGTACATGAGTACTAGGAGAGATTCTTGCAAGTGTTTCAGCAGCACAGTGGACGTGAATATCCAGAGGAGAAGGTGTAGTGGGTTAATAATAATGCAGAGAGCGTAAATGTTTTTTATCTCTCACTGTTTTATTTCATAGTAAACAGTCAAGGAATGATTTTAACAGTGTTCCTTTTTCTTTCTTTTATTTTAAGGTCCTGTGAGAGTTGTCTTCTTCTTTGGCGTGAAAGATGGTGTGGGTGCCTCGGAATGGACAGAGATCCTAGTAAGTATTCTTTACTCTCTCTACTATGCAGTGTTTTCAGTCCGGGATGGTGATGGGGAATTTTAACTTTAAAAGAAATGATCTCCACCAGTGTGATAGTATCATAGGATAAATGGTACTTTTTCTCTCTTGTTCCCAGTTAAGGCTTGTTAGCCTTTTCCTCCCTTCTCCCTACCAGGCCCCACAGACAAATTTGTACCTGGGAGAGCCACGCTCATCCAGGAACGTGGCTGGACAGCTCGTGACAACGTCGGCTCTATTCGGTTCCTGCAGCTTCCTCTGGAAAATCGAGGTCGGGCATCTCCTCTGGCCTCGGGGAATTAATGCTCTCATTGTCTTAGTTCCGCCAACACGGTGTCTGACGTGTTCTCAATGGTGCAAGACCTTCGTACGTCCTTCTTCTGCTCTTCTGGTTGTGTGGGCGTCTCATCCTCGCTCTCTCTGGGGCTCTCCTTTCTATTTTTCCTGGGGTTTAAAAAAACCGCCCGGCGGGGAATGATTCCATTTGGTCCTCTTGTCCCTGTGACATGATCCTGGCAGGAGGCATAATACTCCTGGAAGTCCCGTATCTTAAAGGAACCTTCCTTATCGCGTTCTTCCCCAGGAAGGGAAGACGCTGCATGGCTGTATGTCTGAAAGTAAAATAGAGGTGCGATATGAGGGGGTAACTGATCCTCTTCTGTTTCCCTTTCGCCTGTGTCCGAAAGCGGATTCGTCACCTCATGACATAACCCTCCCCTAAACTTTTCCCGGTTGGGGAAATGGGGAATACGGGAGAGGAAGTCAGCGTTCCCGTTTTCAGAGCGCTTACGGTGTTGAACTTCAAATACAAAAGGGTTGGAGAGAGAGAAACCGGTGAAGAATCCAAGGGTTGGTGCCCTTATCACGGCTCATCCACTGTAAGGGGGCATGATCAGTGTTTAGTGTAAAGGAGGACCCTTCCAGGTAGTAACGTAATTTCTTGACAGCCCACTTGAAAGCAAGGCACTCTGTCTCAATTATGGGATATTTCCGTTCTGGGGTAAACAGTTTGCGGCTAATGTATAAAATGGGGAATTCAACACCGCCCTCAGACAGCTGGGAGAGAACGGCTCCCATTCCAGTTTCAGAAGCATCTGTCTATAATACAAAAGGTATTGCCACTAGAGGGTATAGCTATCTTTAGCTCTTGGAATGCTTCTTGTACCACCTGTGATGGTTTTATCAAGTCTTTTGTTTTCACTTCCTTTTTTAGGGGACCAGTCAGAGATTCTGCAATCTCTGAATATCTGGGTACAAACCTGATAACCTAATGACCCTAGGAATGCTCTCACTTCCTTCTTGGTGCTAGGATAAGGGGTATTTAGGATAACTTTATTCTTTTCTTGTTGGGGCTCCATAACGCCATTTCCCAGGAGGTATCCCAGATATTTAACTTTCTGAAAAGCCATTCTGGATTTCTTGGCGTTAATATGTAAACCTGCAGCCTTTAGGGCTTGTAAAATCTCAATGGGTTAGATGTTGTTCCCATGAGGGGCTGAATACCCCAATGTCATCTAAATAGGCTGATGAATATGTTTGGTGGTTGTGGAGTACTTTGTTCATGAGCCTCTGGAATGTGGCAGGTGCAACGTGTACCCCAAACAGGAGTACTGTGCATTTATACAAATGCAAAAAGAACAATTGATAGACAGAATGCAGAACAATGTCATACATTCACCCCAGTACAGAGATCTGGGCCTAAATCCATCGTTGTTTTGCTCACCATGCCATTCCAGTTTGGACCCAGCCATATGCAAATCAGTCTTGACCCTGCGCCCAATGGGAACAGTCCAGCCCAAACTGCCAGGCCAGGTCCTCCATGGACAGGAAACAAGCATCCTAGGACCGGTTTCGGGCTTTCAGCCCTCATCAGCCAGGATAGCTTGTCTCCAGTGGCATGGAGAGCACGGGACCCACGTCAGGGCATACATGTCCCACTTGGGGTGACAAATGAAAAAAGAACAATTGATGGACAGAATGCAGAACAATGTCATACATTCACCCCAGTACAGAGATCTGGGCCTAAATCCATCGATTTTTTGTTCACCATGCCATTCCAGTTTGGACTCAGTCATATGCAAATCAGTCTTGACCCTTTGCCCAATGGGAACAGTCCAGCCCGAACTGCCAGGCCAGGTCCTCCCTGGACAGGAAACAAGCATCCTAGGACCGGTTTCGGGCTTTCAGTCTTCATCAGCATTTTGTTCTCGGTCTTTGGCTCTAAGGGGCTTTTGTTTGGTCTAGGGTTGAAATGCATTGGGCCTCTCCTAATTTCTCGATCAATTCATCGATTCTGGGAAGGGGGTAGGAATCAAATTTGGAAATAGAATTGAAGGCCCTAAAGTCAATACATAACATATTGATCCGTCTGGTTTTGGGACCAATACTATCAGAGAAGACCAGATGCTTTGGAAAGGTTTTATGATGCCCATTTTTAACATGTTGTCTATCTCAGTGTTAATGGCCTGTCTTCTGGCAGCAGGTATCCGGTATGGTCGCTGTTTAATCACTATACCCGGGAGAGTGGTGATGTTGTGCTCTACCAGGGATGTCCTGGGGATCAGAAAACATGGAAGAGAAAGGATGTAAGACCCCCTGAAGCGAGGATTACTGGTCCACAGTTAGGGCATCGTTTATAAATTGGTGATCTAGAGTACAAGAGTCATAGTGTGGAGTTGGGAAGATTAGGTTAGTGGTCTTGAAAAGAGGTCCTATCCATTTTTTTAGAATGTGAATGTGATACGTCTGGGTCTTCCTAGGGATTATCTGTACTCAATAGCTCATATGACTGATTTTTCAACTATTTGATAGGCCCCCTTCCATTCTGACCTTACTTTAGCGAATGAAGAGGGGAGGAGGACTAGGACCCAGTCATTGACCTGGCGGTGCCTCAATTTGTTTCCTTTATCATAAAAGGTTTTTTTGTTTCACCTGCACGTTCTCTGAGTAGGCTAAGTTCCGTAGTTTACGTATGCAGGTTTTTATACCCTGAGTATATATTAAGAGGTCTTGGGTTTCTTTGTTTTTTTTCCTGTTCCCCGGCCTTCCTTGTCATCTCCAATAGGGTTCTGGTTTGTCGACCATTAAGAGGTTCATTAGACGAACAAGCCAGGCTACTCTGTACCTGACCCCCAATGACAAAGAGGGCAAGGGGCAGGAGTAGATCCAATTATTTCCCTTCACAGGCAAAATTTTCTTGAGCGTTAACTCATGAGTCCCGTTATACCTCTCGCATAGGCCATCTGTTTGAGGATGATAGATGGAGGTTTTTATATGTGAGAGGTTCAACGTTTTACTGACCTGACCCATAAGACGTGAAATGAACGGGCTACGCTGGTCTAGTAGGATTTCACAAAGAAACCCTACTCTCAAAAATAATTCTACCAATTTCTCGGCTATATTAGTCATAATATGGGCTCTGAAGAGAAATGCATCGGGATATCTGGTTGTATAATCTACCACCACCAGGGCGTATTGATTTCCTTTTCTCTATTTGGGGAGAGGCCCTATGGAATCCATACCTATTCTCTCAAATGGCTTCCCTACTATGGGAAGGGGTTGCAAGGAAGTGATGGAGTTTTGTATGGATTCTTCTTTTGGCAGATTTTGCCCTCTTGACAGTATTTGGATATGTTGGCAAAAATACCAGGCCAATAAAAGTGTTTCAAAATGCTTTGTGTGTTTTTTCAGCACTACTGTGCCCTGCGAAGAGATGGGAGTGGGCGAAGAAGAGGATTTGCTCACAGAAGCTCATAGGAACTACTAGTTGCAGAGAGCCATCTTTTTTCCCTATTCGGTGAAGGAGATCGTTCCTAACCTGAAAGCAGGGGTAAGTGTCTTGTAGAGAAGCGTTACTTTTCTTAGCCTGTTGCCATGCGATCTGGAGTGTGAAGTCATTAGCTTGAGCATAACGAAAACTCCGATTGGAGGACCAGGGATCCTCTGTAAGACATTTTGGGTGGGCTTTTGGTTCGGTCTTTTGGATTTTCACGTTGTCCATGAATAATCCTATAAAATGTGGGTTGTCTGTTCCTATTATTAGATCTTCAGGCAGATTTCCCAGTACCCTTACTCTAACTAGGGTCATACACCCATTGGGATTTTCAATGGGAACCTCTGCTAGAGGATATACCCTAATATCACCATAGACACACCTTATGGACACTTTTGCTCCGGGAATGAGTTGGGAGTCTTCTACTAAGCCGACTTGGATGACTGACTGACGACACTCTGGATACAGTAAAGCTGTAATACTATTTTGTATTCACCGAGAGACTTACATAGAAGCACGTTCTAAGTACTTCTGGAAAAAGAATGGATTTAGGGAGGTAACTGACGTCCATTGGTTCCTCCAAACTCTCCTTGTGGGGGCAAAACCGAGAAATAGGTCCTCAGTATCCTCAGTCAAAACATTGAGGTCCTCTGGATAGGAGGGATTCAGTCTTATTTATTCTGGGGCCTAATTGGTTCTGGTATTATTTTAGTGGTTTTCTTCTCAGTTTTCATTGTTTCCATACCAGGATGGGGGGGGGGTTTCATTTTTTCCCACGGAGAGGATCGAGGCTGGGCACAGGCATAAGTCGTGGCTATATCCAATGCTTTTTTGATGGTAAGGTGAGTGTGCTGCCGTAGCCAGCATTGCGTGGGAAAAGGTAGAGCCTCTAAGCATTATTCCAAATGAATGAGGGTCATTATCTCTACTTTAGTGTTTTCATTAGGTTAAGAAACACAGAACACGGGATGCCGGAATAAAGAACCTAACCATGGGAGAAAACGGGGCTATTACTATATTAGAGTAGAAAACCTTCTATCCAGAAAGAAAACTTTCTTTCTAGAGTCCCCGCACCCACCAGGGTTTCCCCTTGGTGACATGCTTCATCATAGGGGTCCTCTCATTCCGCTGCAGATTGAGGCGTGCTGCGACTTGCGAAAATATGTAGGAGCACTTTATTTTGAAAAATGTGCAGTGCAGTGATGTGGAGTGGAAAAGAAAGTGGTTTAAAAATACCTAACTAGGGGGCTGATACTTTATTCCTGCTCCTAGTTGGTATGTTTAAAAACAGGGGTTAATACTGGGGAAAACAGCCTAACCTTAATGAGTCAAGTGTCCCTAGTATATGGTCGACATGTTTCGAGCTTCCCCTAAAGCTCTTCTTCAGGACCACACAGGGACCAGCCCTGTGCGTACCACTCCTATAGTAACCTGTAATTAAGGCAACTGAAAATGAAAAAATGCCCAACTACTGCGTGTGCACTAGTGGTTAAATACATATGTTTACACAATGGTAGGTAGTATCTGTAGGGAATAAAGCAGAGAACAATTAGAGAAAAGATGGCCTACCAGGCAAACTGGCAGGCATTTAATGCAGGCGGCATCTTATCCTTATTAAAATGCTCCTCTATTGTGTGTGTAGTTATCAACTACCTCGTGTTTCGTCGTACGTTGCGCGAAAACACTTAGCACACATCTAAGGTGAAAAAAGTGGTTAAGTGCTATTTAAAACAAAAGTGAAAAAAGACACCACGTGACTCACAACACCTAATACATATACACATATAAAGCCACATACTTTTGTTAAGGCTGAAATGAGCCCCATGGTCTCGAGGGGTTGAGGGGCTCGTAGTCACACCCTGAAATAATAATAATCACAAGGGTTTTCGTGTTAGCTTTGCCTGTTAGGAAAAACGAGAGAAAATGGGGATCAGAAATACCAAACTATTCCTTGGTGGCCAAGCCTTTACTTAGGCTGACACACAGAGATGTGTATGATCCAATTCCATGTGTCAACGACTGTACAAGAGCATTCCTAGAGTTGAAAGCGTGATTGTGCTGCGCCTCGGCACTAGGAATGCCAGATTATACAAAATAATTCAAATTGTTTGCATCAAAAAAGATGGGTGCGCTCTCTTGGTTTTGACACAAACACATGGAGTATCCCAAAAGCCTATTGCCTACTTCTCTTCCACACTTGACTCTGTAGTGGCAGGACTTCCCGTTTGCCTTAAAGCGGTAGCCGCAGTAAATATAAGTCAGGAAAAGAGCGAGAACACAGTGATGGGATACCAATTAACTTTTATGGTCCCACACTCTGGGGAGCGATTGTTAACAAGAACAAAGACACAGTATATGACCCATAACAGGTTACACTATTATGAGCAAAAGATACTCACTTCAGACAATATTGTTTTAAAAAATTACACAGGGCTGAATCCTTCATCATTGTTATCTGTAAATGATGTTGATGAAAGTGAGCATGATTGTCTAAATGTCACGGAATTGGGCACCAAACCCCGCCCTGACATTAAGGACAAACCCCTGACTGAGTCTGATCATGTATTATTTGTAGATGCTCAAGCTTGAGAGGAAATTATGGCACAATAAGAGCTGTATATGGCGTGTGAACCATAAATGATGTGGTGGAAGCTTCATGTCTTTAGAAATTTTTTCTGCCCAAGTTGCTGAGCTGATTGCTCTTACTAGAGCCTGCAGTTTAACTGCTCAAATGAAAGTCATCATATTCACTCTAAAGCCTTTGCAGAGAGAATGTAACCTTACGACTCGAGTAGTTGACCTCGAAGCCTGGGAACCGGGTTCGAGTCTCGGCAATGACATTCAACATCCTGTGATTATGGGCAAATCAATTAATCTCCCCGTGCCTAACAAAACTGAAAGTGTCCTTCTGTAACGAAACTGCTGCTCATGTAAAGCGCTCTGATACCCGATTTCTCGGGTCTAGTTCGCACTATATAAAATTCTAATAAAAAATAAAAGCCAGTATGTGGTGTCATCCATGATTTTGGACAATTGCGGACACAAAGGGGCTTTCTTGTATCTACAGGTACACCCATTCAAAACGGAACCTACATCGAGGACCTATTGGATGCTCTACAATTACCAGCAGAAATTGCTGTGGTTACGTTTTTAGCACAATAAAGGAGGAAGCGGATATGTTGCCATGGGCAACTGATATGGTGACTCAATGGCCAGGTACTGTTTACTTTTCGTCTGCTCTTTTCTATACATTTTCACATGTGAGTCTGAGGAGGAGTGTTCTTTTGCACTGTTGATGAAAGTAACTGATACATGGGATGAGTTGAAATGGGTGCAGAAAAATGTGTAAGAAGCAGAATAGAATGGTTGGGTAAAGGCAGGATGCAAGAAAAATGCAAATGACATCTAGATGTCAGCAGATGGGAGGCCAGTCTTACCAGACAACTTGTTGTTTACAATGATACAATACTACTATGGATACACACATTTAGAGAAAACGCAATGATGAGTCTTTTCGGGCAGAGTTGGTACAACGCCAGATTCAGAATGTTGGCAGAAGACATTTGCCATTGGTGTGTAACGTCTCAACAGCTAAATGTAGGAAAACAAACACGTCACTCTAAAACACCTAGGGAGATCAGGTAGTCAATTTAACAGGATGCAGATTGATTTTATTGAGATACTTACAGATAACGGGATGAGCTATATCCTGGTGACTGTGTGCGTTTTCTCAAGATGGGTTGCAGCCTACTCAACTAGAAGAAACAACAGTCTTACTGTAGTTAAGCTGTTGTTAAGTGAATTGATATGTGGGTTTGGCATGCCGATTTCTCTTGAGTCAGATAGAGAAACGCACTTCAACAATGAAGTGATGAAGATGATCTGCACAGCATTACAGATTGAACTAAGATTACACTGCAGTTATAGACCAGAAGCCTCTGGTATTGTTGAGCAAATTAATGGTACCATCAAGTCTAGATTGGCTAAGGTCTGTTCAACAACCTCGCTGAAATGGGCAGATGCCTTACCATTAGTGTTGATGAGTATCCGGAGTACACCTGATAGGAAGGAGGGGTTATCCCCCCCACAAACTACTGATAGGCAGAACAATGAGGTTACCTGCCATTCCTGCCAATGCACTTACAAATATCACTGATGATATTATATTAGATTTCTGCAAGGGACTGGCTGATGTGGGTTGTTTTGTCTCTGCAGATCTCAGCTGCCACACAAGACCCGCATCAAGAACAGTACCACAACCTCAATCCTGGCGATTCGCGCTCAGAATCACGTTTGGAAGACTTGCCTTGAGCCCAGATGGAAAGGCCCCTTCCAGGTGATCCTCACCACACATACTGCTGTTAAGTGTGCTCAAGTGTCGAGTTGGATTCATGCCTCACACACCAAGTTTGATCAATCTGAAAGAAGTGCCTTTGGTCTATGATACTGAACAAAGAGCTTTGGTGGTTGCACTGCCAATCAAGAGACCACCCAGACCAATAGCACCAGTGTCAGTCCAGTCAATGGAAGAAAGAAGGGGCAAAGATCCGTTGACGGAAGATCATGTGCAAGTACCTGAAGTAATTCAAAGTGACATTGAGATCTCTAACGGAGGAGAAGCAGAGGTTAAGTGACAGAGAGAAAGTTCCACTGATGTGGTACTGAAACAAGAAGATCCAAGTGAAGAAACCAGTACTGGTATGAGGAGAATCAACCGACCAGCAGGATAGCCTCAAAGCTATGAAAACAAGAATCCAAGAAGAAGTTCTTCAATAGCTCAAATTCCTGAAATAATACCTGGCGACATAGGTAGCCTAGATCAAGATCAGCGAAACGTAAGAAGATCGAAAAGAGCACGAGTGCCCTGTCACAGATTTTCTGCACTGGAATAGTAATATTTTATGAACACTGCTTTGCAGTTATGAACACTGCTTTGAATGTTAAATTGGAAGATTTGTGCAGCATGAACCCTAAACTATTAGAACTTCCCTGAAGAAGAGAAAACAAGACTGATGGAAATAAGCTGAAGGAAGAAAATTATGAACTGTGCCTATAAGGTGTTTCTCGTTTTCGTTTTTTGTTTTACAGAGGATCAACCTAAAATGAAAGTTATCGAAGAATAGGGATAACATTTTTGAAGAACACGAGGTAGAGTTAAGAATTGTCTGGTTAGGAGCTTGACTGCAGAAGACTAGTGCCCTAAAGAAGCTACATACTAAAATCTGCTACAAGGTATTGAACTAAGTACCTTGAACTGACTCAGAGAATGTGTTGCATTAGAAATAATTGTAAATATATCATGGGTTAAATTTTCACAATAACGATCACTGTAGTGCTAATACGATTTTACTCTAGCACCACAGTCAGAGACTGAAGCAAAGACCATTACTAATTCACCTATTTGCAATATTACCCATTCATCGCTCCTTTATAAATTATAAGAAAAATGACAACTCCACTAATGTTTATTCTAGGTTAGTGCAGGAATCCACTAACACCATGGATGCTATGTATGTGCACACTTACCTACATCAGTTTCAGAAGAAGTTACCTATTACCGCATGCCTTTATCTTATGCTATTTTGTGCAGCATCCTATTGTCATTAGTTTATAGGATACACAATTTTGAATATTTTTATTCTAATAATGATCTAATACTTTCCAGTGTACCATTAATAGAAAGCATTAATTTACATTTACAAGCAAGGGAAATTACCACATCTTGGCACTATTTCTTTCCCCATAGACCCATAATGAGTGTAAAGGCTTACAAAAACAATTTAACCTGTTTAATGGCGCCAATTGAGAAGGCATATATAATGGCTTTAGAACAGAGCTACACTAACATGACACTAACTACTGACAAAAGGGTGATGTTTTAGAGCCGTGATACTCATAGTACGGTCCGCAGGCTGCCAGCGGCCCGGCGGGATTCATTGGCGGCCCGCGGACCTTGCCTTGCCAAGTCTACGTTTCTAGTGAAGCCAGCAGTAAACACAGAAGGTGACCGCAAAAGCATACGTAGTGATTACGTATTAAATAGGTATTCACTACATATGCTCTTGAAGCCATATTCTGTGTTTACTGCCGGCCTCTGTGACCTCACGGCACCCTCGGAAAGCTTACCAATAGGCCCTTTAAAAGTCAGCTGTAAGCGCTTTCACAGCTGACTTTTAAAGGGCCTTTTGGGAAGCTTCCTGTTTGGACTGTGACAGATAGAGGTAGAGGCAGAGACAGATAGAGGCAGGGACAGACAGAGACAGATAGAGATAGAGACAGAGACAGGCAGATAGAGACAGATATAGATAGAGACAGAGACCGATAGGGACATACAGAGACAGATAGAGGCAGAGACAGACAAAGATAGACAGAGAGAGAGATGGAGACAGAGACAGATAGAGATACATATAGATGGAGATAGAGAAAGACAGAGACAGATAGAGACAGAAAGAGACTGCAAGAGAAATACAGAGACATACAGAGAGAGAGAGAGAGAGAGAGAGAGAGAGAGAGAGAGAGAGACAGAGAGAGAGAGATAGAGACAGATAGAGACGGAGACATATAGAGAAAGAGAGACAGATACGGATAGAGACAGACCGAGACGGATAGAGAAAGATAGAGACAGAGACAGATAGAGACAGAGACAGATAGAGACAGATAGAGACAGAGACAGAGAGAGCCATAGAGAGACAGACAGACAGAGACAGAGAGACAGATAGAGACAGAGAGAGACAGACAGAGACAGACAGATGGAGACAGTGACAGATGGAGGGAGTGACAGATGGAGACCGAGACAAATAGAGACAGAGACAGATAGAGACAGAGAGAGAGGGAGAGAGAGAGAGATAGAGAGAGAGCTAGAGATAGAGAGATATATAGAGAGAGAGAGTGAGAGAGAGAGAGCGATATATATATATCAGAATCAGAATCCAAGCTCCGGGGAGGTGAAATGCAGGGACAGTTGGCGAAGCCCTCCCCTGGGGAGGAAATATGTTTTTTATGCCACGAAAGAATGCAATCACTCCGACCGAGGGTACAGTGAAATTACAACGAAAATATTCAAACTTCAAACGGAGGCAGAGGCATAAAGCGAGGAGGAGGCGCGCTGCAACAAAACAAAAGGAGGGGCGGGGCAGAAGCCAATGGGCTCCCAAATAAGAATATCAAATACAGACTCTAACCGCACCATTGTCAATCTAACACCCATGGAACTTTCAGTTGAGGAAGAAAATGTATTAAAACTGGGGTTATCGTTTGCACCGCATAATAACCTTAACTATGCAAATACCAGGTTAGATGTATACAAAGCAGATAGAAAGCTCAAGCTCCGCAAATTTCATCTACTTAAGGCTACTAAAAGCACATCATTGCAAGATCCAGATGAAACCATTACCGTAGATTCACCTATGCCCAGTGATATTGTGGAACTATGGGAAACCGAGGGGGCAGGATATGGTGAATATTCTGAACAAGACATTAGATGCGAAGTACCTATCAAACAAGTAGCCCCCAAAACGCCTTTTCGGCCGCAATCAACTTTTAATCCTCTAATGCTCCGTGATGGATTGGATATTTTCCATGAGAATATCACAACACAATTGAAAGGCCTACAAAAAAAGATTTATAATCAAAAGGCCAAATATGATAAGCAAATTCAACAATATGAGATGTTGGTGAATAAAATAAGCAAAGAAAAAGATGTGATTATCCGCGGCAGTGACAAGGGAGGCAATATTGTATTGTTGACTAGAACTAATTATGATAGAGAAGCCTATCTGCATTTGAATGACAGACAATGTAATGAGCGCATCAATGCGGCCACCATGAAAACAACACAGCAGGAATATTATTTAAAGCTAATCAAGTGGAAAAACATGAAAATGCTAACAGGAGATGAATTCAAATATCTTAAAGTAGTCAACCCTGTAACCCCTTTGATTTATTTTATTCCAAAAGTCCATAAGGATTTGCTCAACCCACCAGGCAGACCAATTATCTCAGCCAGGGGTGGACTGCTGGAGAAAACATCAGTTTATATTGACTATTTCTTGCAAAGCTATGTGAGATCCTTAGAGTCATATGTACAAGATACTGGAGACTTTTTGTTGAAAATCCAACAGGTCAAATGGGAAGAAGACTATTGGATGTTGGCCCTAGATGTGTCGGCGCTCTATACGAGCATAATACATGCTGATGGTCTAACTGCAGTGAACTACTATTTAGGACAAAGACCGGAGCAATTTAAAGACCATAATTTAATGCTGCTCCAAATGCTCGATTTTTGCCTACAAAACAATATATTTATGTATAACAATTTGTTGTATCGTCAATTGCAAGGTGTGGCAATGGGGGCCAGTTTCTCTCCAAGCTTTGCTTGCCTTCATATGGGCGCTTGGGAGGAACTGGTCCTCAAAGTCAAACACAAGGTGATCTTTGATGCCAATGTGATAGTTTGGTTGCGTTATATTGACGACCTTTTTGTGGTATGGAGAGGAACCCAGGAACAGACTGTTGATTTTATAGCTGCAATCAATGAAAATGAGTGTAATCTTAAGTTTACTGTAACCATGAGCCAGTATTCCATCACATTTTTGGACACAGAAGTTTATATTTGTAGCAATAAAATAGAGACTAGACTGTTCAGGAAGAGTATGGCTGGTAACACTATCCTACATGCTGGCAGTGCTCACCCTGCACATTTAATAACTAGTATCCCCTATGGGGAGATGCTCCGTTTAAGGAGAATATGTAGCAGTACACAAGATCTCAAGTTAGCACAACAGGCCAGCAAAAGCAGGTTTCTTCAAAGGGGTTACACCAAACAAATCATTGAGAGTGCCATAATTAAATCGATGAGATTTAGTAGGCAGGAACTACTAAATGTATATGAACCTGCAATACGTATGGAAATGCCAGCCAGCACAGTCACTACTAATCAGTCATCCAAACAAACTAGCTCATTCAGAATAATAACTGGTTACAGCAAGCAACACAACGAATTGTATAAGATCATTAACCGCAATTGGCCCATTGTTCTGAGTGATCCAGTTATTGGTCCCATCCTACCACAGAGAGCCTCCATTACATTTAGTAGGGCCCCTTCTATGAAGGACCGACTGGTTAATACCAGCCCAGAAATAATTGAAAAAACCACTTGGCTACATACCAACAGGGTTTTTTTTAAATGCAAAACTTGCAAGTCGTGTAATCACGGTACTAACATGAAAACCTATAGAGATGGTTTTAGTAACAAAGACCATCCCATCAATAAAGTACTTACTTGCAAAACCGAATTTGCTATTTATGTCCTCGAATGTCCATGCAGATTGAGATATGTGGGCAGTACGAAGCATGCTGTTCACAAACGCATATTACAACATCTCCGGGCAATAGCCAATCAGTACAACACCTATCCTGTGGCAAGACATTTTAGAGAACATCACCATAGCGACAATAAGGGCCTAAAATTCTTTGTTATCAATGCAGTAGTCGCAAGTAGACGAGGAGGCGATAGAGAGTCTAGGCTCCGCAAACTTGAAACCAAATACATATTACAATTGGATACTAAACATCTGGGAGGATTGAACATCACAGAGGATTTGCACACATGTTTACCATAACTCTGAGTTAGAAAACATTTTTATGTAAAAAATTCTGTTATAAAAAATTCTTAGTTTTAGAAGGGTAACCCCTAAGGTAGTTTTATCCTTTTGATAATTATTTATTGTTTTAAAGAATTCTTGAATCATAAGGTACGAGCGAATGAAAGCAAATTTATATATTCTTTGCATTTCAATATAGCCAACTGGAGTACCTGTTATCATCTTACCAGGTTATTAGTATCAGGTCTATTGCAAATCTGTTAAGTCATCCCGTAGGTAGAGCAAGATGATTCAAAATTTTATTGTGATCCTCTCATTTTTCCCATCTGCCTTGGTTCGTCCCTTTTTAGATATTGTCCTTTTTGGGAAACATCGCAGTGCTGAGATTTAGGTCCCATGTAATTGGGAATAAGTTTGACAATATCTGTAATTATGATGTTAGGGTCAGGTGATACCGAAATACAAGATTTTAATTTTATATGATTGAATTGACTGGGCTCAGTCAATCTTACATATATTTGTGATGAATTCCCCTTACAATATGAAATTAATTGTATTGGGGTTTTATCACGACAAACAGGTTTTATTTACACAATTTAGCAGTTAGCACTTTTTTGCACATAGATTGATGAAACAGACCTATATGATGGCGATTACGATAGATCAATATAGGGATTCAACCCATGATTGATTAGGAGACATGTGTTTCAACTCTGGACATATTTGTGGTGGCTAATGAACAATGTGATATTCACACGTATATCAGCACAACATATACATGTTTGTAAGAGAAATTCCACTTTGAGTTGGTACCCAATATTACATAGGAGAGTATCCCTATATATACAATGCAATTTCTCAGTAATTTTGTAGTACAGATGCAATAATGATTACGTTATTGGCTTTGAAGTAAAAATAATGGCATTTATCCATTATATAACTATAAGCCTTGATCAACATGTTATGATTGTTTACAGCGCTGTATTTGCACAAATGCGTATTTTGCACTAATAATGCGTATGTTTTTGCACTCAAATTGCATATTTGCACAATCAATGTGACTGTCTGCATTTTAAATAGCCACAGACCAGCATTAGAAATAATGAACCATTAATTTTTCGAGTTCATGTATTCGTTATCGTTACATAATGCTGCAGTATGTCTTTTATCTCTATTGCCAAACTTGTCACATGGTCTGTTTCAACCATTGCACTGTCACTTTATAAGGAGGATTTTGAATGGCTCACGTTGTCATGTGATCAAGGCTCGGAGGAGCCGAAACGTTATGGCGGCAATTTGCACAGAATAAAATAATTGCACTTACTTCAATGGTCCGTGTCCGTGAATGCTGGGGAAGTGGCGAGGATTGAGTTACTGCCCATCTACGGAGTGTCTAATATATATATATATATATATATATATATATATATATATATATATATATATAGAGAGAGAGAGAGAGAGAGAGAGATATGTATGTATGTGTATATGCCGGGTCTGGTGGCTCAGTGGACAAATGTGTCTGCTGCAGGGGCCTGTGTTCACCCTCATGGTCACAGTTTTTTTTTTTTGCTCTAGTCCCGCACCCCCACTGACCCTGCCCCCACCGGTGCGGCCCCTGGCCACAAACCCCACTGTGAATTTGGCCCCCAAGATAAAGTTTGTGAGTACCCAAGTTTTAGAGGATGTGTGGAAAAAAGAAAAAAACAAGTTTAGAAAGAAGATGGTTTACCCTAATTTGAGACTTGACAGCTAACACAAAGAAAAGATGTGCGTGAACAAAAGAAGGACACCCAAAAGGACTAGACATGTAGGGATTAGTAGCTGTGAACACACATTCAAATTAAATTAGGGATCTTGGAAAATTTTACAGGAAGACGAGGATGCTATTTCTAGGGTTTAATACATTTGTGGACAGAACGCTTACTTCTTACTCCCAGCTGACCAGGAGGGAATCTGTTATTTAGGCATACTAATTCCAAATATGTACCGTGTGAAGAGCTTGGATGCATTTACATTAAAACCAGCTCACAGAAAGAAACACAATACAAAAATAGGAACTGGACTAGTAGGAGATATATTTGGAGCAAAAGGATTAGGAAGGTATCAACAGTTGTCGACATAATGGCAACTAGTAGCCACCAGACCCGGCATATACACATCTATCTATCTCTCTCTTTCTCTCTATCTCTCTATCTCTCTATCTCTCTCTCTCTCTCTCTCTATCTATCTCTCTCTCGCTCTCTCTCTATATAGATATATAATATATATATGTCTATCTATCTCTCTCTCTATCTCTCTCGCTCTCTCTCTATCTCTCTCTCTCTATCTCTCTCTATCTATCTCTAGCTCTCTCTCTATCTCTCTCTCTTTCTCTCCCTCTCTCTCTCTCTGTCTCTGTCTCTATCTGTCTCTGTCTCTATCTGTCTCGATCTCCATCTGTCGCTCTCTCCATCTGTCACTGTCTCCATCTGTCACTGTCTCCATCTGTCTCTCTCTGTCTGTCTCTCTCTGTCTCTAGCTCTATCTGTCTCTAGCTGTCTCTCTCTCTCTGCCTCTATCTGTCTTTATCTGTCTCTGTCTCTATCTGTCTCTGTCTGTCTCTATACGTCTTGGTCTGTCTCTATCTGTATCTGTCTCTCTTTCTCTATCTGTCACTGTCTCTATCTGTCTCTCTCTCTCTCTGTCTATCTCTGTGTCTGTCTCTCTCTCTCGGTCTGTCTCTGTCTGTCTCTTGCTTTCTCTTTCTGTCTCTGTCTCTATCTGTCTCTGTCTTTCTCTATCTCTGTCTCTATCTGTCTCTATCTATATTTATCTCTATCTGTCTCTGTCTCCATCTCTCTCTCTGTCTATCTCTGTCTGTCTCTCTCTTTCTGTCTGTCTCTATCTGTCTCTATCTATATTTGTCTCTATCTGCCTCTGTCTCTGTTTCTATCTCTATCTTTCTCTGTCTCTGTCTATATCTCTATGTGTCTCTGTCTGTCTCTATCTGTCTCTGTCTCTATCTGTATCTGTCTCTGTCTCTATCTGTCCCTGCCTCTACCTCCATCTGTCTCAGTCCAAACAGGAAGCTTCCCAAAAGGCCCTTTAAAAGTCAGCTGTGAAAGCGCTTACGGCTGACTTTTAGAGGGCCTTTTGGTAAGCTTTCCAAGGGTGCCGTGAGGTCACAGAGGCCGGCAGTAAACACAGAAGATGGCTTCAGGAGCATATGTAGTGAATATCTATTTAATACGTAATCACTACGTATGCTCCTGCGGTCATCTTCTGTGTTTACTGCTGGCCTCACTAGAAACGTAGACTTGGCAAGGCAAGGTCCGTGGGCCGCCAATGAAGGCTCGCCGGGCCGCTGGCTGCCCGCGGGCAGTACTATGAGTACCACGGCTCTAAAATATCACCCTTTTGTCAGTAGTTAGTGTCATGTTAGTGTAGCTCTGTTCTAAAGCCATTATATTTGCCTTCCCAATTGGCCGCATTAAACAGGTTAAATTATTTTTGTAAGCCTTTACACTCATTATGGGTCTATGGGGAAAGAAATAGTGCCAAGATGTGGTAATTTCCCTTGCTTGTAAATGTAAATTAATGCTTTCTATTAATGGTACACTGGAAAGTATTAGGTCATTATTAGAATAAAAATATTCAAAATGCTGTCTCCTATAAACTAATGACAACAGGATGCTGCACGAAATAGCATAAGATAAAGGCGGTAATAGATAACTTCTTCTGAAACTGATGTAGGTAAGCGTGCACATACATAGCATCCATGGCGTTTGTGGATTCTTGCACTAACGTAGAATAAATATTAGTGGAGTAATCATTTTTCTTATAATTTATAAAGGAGAGACGAACGGGGTCCTTCCTAATATTGCAAATAGGTGAATTAGTAATGGTCTTTGCTTCATTCTCTGACAGTGGTGCTAAAGTAAAATCGTATTAGCACTACCATGATCATTATTGTGAAAATTGAACCCATGATATATTTACAATTATTTCTAAAGCAACACATTCTCTGAGTCAGTTCAAGGTACTTAGTTCAATAGCTTGTAGCAGATTTTAGTATGTAGCTTCTTTAGGGCACTAGTCTTCTGCAGTCAAGCTCCTAACCAGACAATTCTTAACTCTACCTCGTGTTCTTCAAAAATGTTATCCCTATTCTTCTATAACTTTCATCTTAGGTTGATCCTCTGTAAAACAAAGAACTAAAACGACAAACATCTTAAAGGCACAGTTCATAATTTTCTTCCTTCAGCTTAACCCCTTCCCTGCTCATGACGGAACCACTCCGTCATGAGCCACGGGTGCCGTGTGCTCATGACGGAGTGGTTCCGTCATGCCGCGGCCGTTGGCGGCCGCTCCTCCCACGCGGCGTTAATTCCCCGCCTGTGTGGGCGATTAGCGCAGTGGGCGGAGACGTGACGGAACCACTCCGTCATGAGCACAGCTCAATCGTGGCTCGTGATGGAGTGGTTCCGTCACGAGCACAGTGCCACCGCGCTGCCCCCAAACCCCCCCCAGCGCTGCGGCGGAATTCCTGCCGCAGCCAAGGGGTTAAATCCATCAGTCTTGTTTTCTCGTCTTCGGGGAAGTTCTAATTGTTTAGGGTTCATGCTGCACAAATCTTCCAATTTAATATTCAAAGCAGTGTTCATAACTGCAAAGCAGTGTTCATAAAATAAGACTATTCCAGTGCAGAATATCTGTGACAGGGCACTCGTGCTTTTTTCGATCTTCTTAGGTTTCGCTGATCTGGATCTAGGCTACCTTTGTCACCAGACTCAGCCTCTTCAGGTATTATTTCAGGAATTCGAGTTATTGTAGAACTTCTTCTTGGATTCTTGTTTTCATAGCTTTGAGGCTATCCTGCTGGTCTAATGATTCTCCTTGTTCCAGTACTGGTTTCTTCACTTGGATCTTCTTGTCTCAGTACCACATCAGCGGAAATTTCTCTCTGTCACTTAACCTCTGCTTCTCCTCCTTTAGAGATCTCAATGCCACTCGAATTACTTCAGGTACTTGCACATGATCTTCCGTCAACGGATCTTTTCCCCTTCTTTCTTCCATTGACTGGACTGACACTGGTGCTATTGGTCTGGGTGGTCTCTTGATTGGCGGTGCAACCACCAAAGCTCTTTGTTCAGTATCATAGGCCAAAGGCACTTCTTCCGGATTGATCAATCTTGGTGTGTGAGGCATGAATCCAACTCGAAACCTCAGCACACTTAACAGCAGTATGTGTGGTGAGGATTGAGGTTGTGGTACTGTTCTTGATGCGGACCTTGTGTGGCAGCTGAGATCTGCAGAGACAAAACAACCCACATCAGCCAGTCCCTTGCAGAAATCTAATATAATATCATCATTGATATTTGTAAGTGCATTGGCAGGAACGGCAGGTAACCTCATTGTTCTGCCTATCAGTATTTTGTGGGGGATAACCCCGTCTTCCTATCAGGTGTACTCCCGATACTCATCAACACTAATGGTAAGGCATCTGCCCATTTCAGCGAGGTTGTTGAACAGACCTTACCCAATCTAGACTTGATGGTACCATTGATTTGCTCAACAATACCAGAGGCTTTTGGTCTATAACTGCAGTGTAATCTTAGTACAATCTGTAATGCTTAGTACAATCTGTAATGCTGTGCAGATCATCTTCATCACTTCATTGTTGAAGTGCATTCCTCTATCTGACTCAAGAGAAATCAGCATGCCAAACCTACATATCTAGTAATCAATTAATCTCCCCATGGTCCCCCTGTTTACTAAAAACGGGGTGCTAAGGAACATTCACATGCGCTATAAGAAAGTACCACCCCTTTAAATCTGTTTTGTATTGTATCTACGCTGTTTTTTGTATCTAATATTCGGCCTCTTTCTGCTCTCCCATGTGTCGCCTTCGAGATCCTCCTCTCCATCCGCATTCTGCCAACACCCTCCTACCCAATAGTCATCCAACACCACCACGACGTCCACCACCACCACGATTTCCACCATGTCCACCACCACCACCATGTCCACCACCACCACCATGTCCAACACCATATCCACCACCACTACATCCACCACGACCACGTCCACCACCACGTCACCACCATCACCACATCCACCACCACGTCTACCATGGCCACCACCACGTCCACCACCACCACCATGTCCACCACCACTACCACCACGTCCACCACCACCACCACGTCCACCACAGTCACCACCACCACCACGTCCACCACGTCCACTGCCAACACCACCACCACGTCCACCACCACCACGTCCACCACCACCACGTCCACCACCACGTCCACAACCACCACCAAAACCACCACCACATCTACCACCAACACGTCCACCAACATGTCCACCATGTCCACCACCACCGTGTCCACCACCACCACGTTCACCACAACCATCACAACCACCACCACATCCACCACCACCACGTCCACCACCACCACCTCCATCACCACCACCACCACCACGTCCACCATCATGCCCACCACCACCATGTCCACCAACACAATGTCCACTACCACCCCCACGTCCACCACCACAATGTCCACCACCACGTCCATGTCCACATCCACCACCACCATGTCCACCACCACCACCACATCCACCACCACCACGTCCTCCACGTCCACCACCACCACACCCACCACCACACAACATCCACCACCAAGTCCACCACCACCACGTCCACCACCACCACGTCCACCACTACCACGTCCACCACCACCATGTGCACCACCACCACGTCCACCACCACATCCACCACCACCATGTCCACCACCACCACGTCCACCGCCACCACCACCACCCCGTCCACCACCACCTCCACCACCACCACCACTTCCACCACCACCACCACCACGTCCACCACCACGTCCACCACCACCACGTCCACCACCATATCCACCAGCACCACCACATCCACCACCACCACATCCACCACCACGTCCACAACCACCACGTCCACCACCACCATGTACACCACCACCACCACGTACACCACACGTCCACCACCACGTCCACCACCAACACGTCCACCACCACCACCACGACCATGACCACCACGTCCACCACCACGTCCACCACCACGCCACGTCCACCACCATGTCCACCACCACCACTATGTCCACGTCCACCACCACCACCACATCCACAACCACCACCACGTCCACCACCACCACGTCCACCACCACCAGCACGTCCACATCCACCACCACGTCCACATCCACCACCACCACGTCCACCACCACCATGTCCACCACCACCATGTCCACACCCACGTCGACCACCACCACGTCCACCACCACCATGTCCACCACCACCATGTCCACCACCACCACCACCACCACATCCACCACCACCACCTGTGACAGTTAAAGTGTCACTGGAGGGCAGGGGTAATAGGAGTGTCAACTCTGGCTGTACACAGGACATTTAAGGATGCATTGGGTGCGAGAAGATGGGAATAGGGACTCGAAGTATTACACCAGACCCAAGATACATTTTGAAGAGGCGCAATGTCACAGGGGCTCCTGCAGCATCTCTACCTCACAGTGGCATACCTGCACGAGCCACTCACTCAAAACAAGCATTGGCATAGCCAATAGGTCTCGCCTTTGGGACCTCATAAGTGTTTTGCCATGCAACACTTGATGTTGTTGCACCAAGGATATTGTGCTGGATAACTAAACACTTATAAGGTCCCAAAGGCGGGACCTATTGGCTATGCCAATGCTTGTTTATATAGTGCGTGCTCCTAGCTAGAGAGTTGATGCATTCTATGCACACCTTCCCTGTGATGCCCCTTTGCACTTTACTGTATCATTCTTGCCCAAGATTGCTGTAAGCTACTGTTTTCCTTACTCTTTGTGAGACTTCCTATTTGTATGCTCATAGCTACTGCTGTGATTTTTTATTTTTACCTATTTTATGGTTGTTACGGCAGCTTTTAGGGACCTCGGGTGAGTTTCTGGAACTACTCTTTATGGGGAGTTGTACTCTTCATAGCTATTAGTCTTTTTCTAAATGTACTTGCTTTTTTCCAAAGAAACTCTTTATGGGTTCCTGCTGGGATATGTTAGGTCCTTTAGATCAAGATAGAGACAAATTCCTTAATGGAGCACACTGTTATTTTGTATGCTAGCTCCACTAAAAACTTTTTAAATATTTCTGTAAACAGACTTATCTGGCTAACCTGAATAGAAGAACAAAAACACAAATCAAATCTCTTTAATGAGAAATAAAGCTTTTAAAACTTCATCAAACCTCTCATCATTGACTGAACATTAGATGCTGTAAGTTGATTATTATTTTAACAATGTATTCAGGTTGTGCTCTATTTTAGGCAAAGATTCGATGACTGAGAGAAGAAATGTGTGTGGAAATTGGAGTTTCACTTAGTAAGTCTCAAAGTGCAGCTGGTTATAATTTTTGTATGAGATTTCCGCACTTGCAGAACTACCCAGGACAGAAAGATCTCCAGTGAGGATAAATTACTGAATGTAGTTGAAGTAAGGAGTAATTGGTCTTTCTTTCATCAATGTCTGTTGGGCTATAAGGTGTCTCTTGGTGCTCCCTCATTCTTATGTGGTGTTTTAGTACAGTTATAGTAAAGAAAATAAGGGCAAGGGATGTGTTTTATCTTGAAAAGTATCATTGAATCCAGGGATGTTCCACATTCTATGTGTACTTTCCTAGTTGGGGCCTACTGAGTACAACCGGTAGGTTATGTCTCCAAATAAACCTTTCTATTTCATCACAGAGGTCCCAGAGCATCTTTACAGCAGTAGGCAGTAGAGTCTATAGGATGGAGCACATAAGAAAAGACCATTACAAGGTAAATGTTACCATCTTGCACACTTTTCTGACTCACTAATTCTAGATACATGTATGCTATCCTATGTGAGCCTCTTAGAAGCTCAGGAGATTAGTGGGTTGCAACTAAAAGTTCCGGAAAGTGCACAAGAGACTAACAGCAGACACGTTTAGAGCTTCCCTTCCCTCTCTCTCTCATTCCAAATTCCTCTCACATACCATGTCTCTTAACTTCTCCAGTTAAAAACATTGGCATACCCAACTATGGTTACCCTTTGTCAAATGATCAGAGATCTCCACCCTCCCAAGCATTGTAGTCGGTCTCACTTAATATATAATACAAGTGAGAGTTAAAGCTTGTCAGGGAACCAAAACATACATTGTTTTTTGCCAGTGAGATAACTAATAGATAAACATTGCTATGGGTACTAAATACTTGTCTTGGTTCCAATTTGTAGGGCTCGGTCCCAGCCCACCTACTCGAGAGCACTGTGTGATCTTAGGCGAGATCCTATCCTAAGTGTTCTGAACAGTACATTGTTCGGCGGTATAGTGAGTGCTTTGTACTGTGTAAGGTTACACATTGCTAAGCAGTACAGAAAGTACTTTGTACAATGTGATTACACATGTTACATGAAACACAGAAAAGGTGATGGGAAGATGCTTGCAATAAGCCTAACTGCTGGCAATCGTACGGGGTCTCATTCCAGCCCATTGTTCTTTTGCCCACCATGCTACCTCAAATTCCCAAGTCAGGTCCTCCTTGAATTTGAACATAAGCAACACAAGACCAGCTTTGCCCTGATTGGAGCTCTTCAGAAGGGTGTAGCTTGGTTCCTGTGGCACAGTGAGCACAGGAACCCCGCATATAGTGCGTTGAATGAAACACACAAAAGGTGGTTGGAGGATGCTTCTGGCAATCGCTCAAGTTCTTTGGCCAAAATACCACCTCAGTTTGGACCAACCATATGCAAATCAGTCTTAACCCTGCTCCCTGAACAGAAACACCAGCAACCAGTTTTACCCTCATTGGGCCTCTTCAGTGCTTCCAATGGCACAGTGAGCATGGAACACATATCTGGACATACTGTTGGAAACTAGGGGTTACATGAAACACACGATAGATGATGGGAGGATGCTTGAAATAAATCTAACCACTGGCAATTGTTCAGGGTAGCATTCCAGTCCATCGTTCTTTTGTCCACCATGCCACATAATTTTGGACCGAGCCATTTGCAGCTCAGTCTTGGCATTACACATGTTAAACAGTATCATGAGTGCCCACTTCTGTGTATGTGGAAAACCAATGGACCGTAAAGCAGTCTCAGTAGTTTTGCGTACAGTGTTATGAGAGAATGTTGATCAAAATGACCGTATGTGTCATTTTCTGTGTATATGTACACTATAGAAAGCACAGTGCCTTGGTGTTCTATACAATGTATGATTCCACAGCACACATTTTTAAACACGATGAATGAGTATACTTTACAGCATGGGTCTTCAAACTGGAGGGCGGGCCCCCTAAGAGGGCCTCAGGTAATCCCGGAAGGGGGGGCTCCAAACTCTGGCAAAAAGAAGAATTATGCTCTGTAATAGGCCATCACTAACATCTTTTGTCATTCATATCCTAACTGGGAGTGTGTGTCAAAGGGGAAGGGATTCCAAATATTCCTAAAAACTCCCATCCACACACTGTGGATACTGGTAATAGATACAATTTAATAGAATAATTGTGAAAAACTTTGAAGGGGGGCTCGATGATTTTTTATTTCCACTGTGGGGAGGAGTAGCATTAAAAAGTTTGAAGACCACTTCTTTACAGTATACAAGTACAAAGTTCATATTTTTATACATGCCATAATTTGCGAATAGAAAAGGGGTAGCTTTAGAAAAAAATGTGGGTAATTTATTTTTCCATTAACTTGCGTGGAAATGGAGAAACTTTTATACAAGAGAAAGCTCAAATAAAATTATTATTGGCTTATAACAACGTAAGACAACCACTAAAATCTCGAGTATTGTCATTCATGTTAGCAGTACAAATAGTGCAAACTGTTATGATTACATGCTTAATGAATACGACGAGTGCTCTGTATGCTAAATGTGTCTATTTTCCTTTCGCTCGGAATGTGTATTCCATGTGCTGCTTTCACTCAGTGGTGAGTCAGCTGGTGGCTAAGTGACGAGGAATGCGCATTTTGGGCGTTGGTGCCAAAACACAGGCCTTAAGCTTCACCCTGCCAACAGGGAGGGTCCTGCCGCATTCTGTCACTGTGCGTCGTGGGTTAGGCCTCCTGGACCCTTCCAAAGCTGGTTGTAAAAAAAAGCGTTTAATTACGTTGTCGTTTTTGTGGCAGAGGTTTGGCTAGAGAAGAAACTCTAATGCAATCTATAGTTAGCCAAGTGCTAACATCCAGATGTGAGCGATAAACTACAGTCAACCGCCCGCTCCAATTTCTGGGCACGCCAGTGGCGCGAACCGCACAAGTAATCTTAAAGGGCAGCCGCAGCTGAGTCCATTACAGTCTGTCAGCATCGCTACTGGAAACATGGGCGTGCAGGTAGCTCCGCTCCGCGCTTGGAATGACTTCTACCCTGGGTCCGACCGCTTCGGCCGGCCAGATTTCAAGGACGTCTCAAATTGGAATAACCGGGTGGTCAACAACCTGCTTTATTACCAGACCAACTACCTGGCGGTAGCGGCGGTGATTATCGCGGTGGTGGGGTGAGTGTGTTTTTCAGGCCCGCGCGCAGCAATTTGCAGCGCTCCCGAATATGGCGGCCGCAGCAGCTGCTTGGGTTTTGAGGCAGTTACGGGAGAGCCTGTCCTAAGAGAGTGAGAGGCATTCTCAGGGATGTTCTGCGATGGCAAGATGGTTTCGTTAAGAAAAACTGAAAGATGGACCGAACGAGTGGGAAAGGCGAACGCATTTTGAGTCTCATAAATTGTAACATTAATGTTAACATTTGTTATTCACAGCACTTATAAACGATAGACGTGCAGTATTTAATTGTAATTGTAAATGCATTTCTTTATCGCTTACTACACCTGACGAGGCGTCGAAGTGCTTTTTCGGCGAGTAGCACGCTACTCCGGACAGGGAGGGATTTTGGGGGCTCTGGGCCAAACATATTTTGGGGGCCCTTGTTCAGAAGAGCTTTGAATTTATAATACAATTTCAGCTCTTTCATGGCCTCTTTGGCCAGGCCACTGACAGTGCACAGTCACACTGGTCCAAATTCTAAATGTGTTTACATCTAATATTCAAAGATAATGATGCGTGTTTTCAGTATTGCAACACAGCTACAGCTCCCGAATATTACTGCAAATAATCTCTGTGTCCCCCCTCCCATTTCTCATATGTGAGGTCCTGTTTTGATGTAAAAAAAAATTTTTTATGGATGTTATATGAAACATGGACACATTTGTCAGAAAAATGTCTGTATTAGACTCTCACACATTACCCACATTAAAAATAAATGAATAGAAAACAATTTTTACAACTATCTTTTTAAGAATTATTCAATATCATCAGAGCAAGACTCTCTCAGGTGACACCCAGAAAGGCTGGGGCCCTAGGCCAGAGCCCACTTTGCCCATGCCTTAAAACGTCTCAGACTCCGGAACCCAAAAAGGATTAGTGGTAAATTAGTAAATGGAAATATGAAATTAATTTGAGCGGTGGACTTGTTAGTCTGTTATTTGGATAGAAAAGGACAGTGGAGTGATAGAAGAGGGAAGGGTTTGCATTTACATAGCTCTTGCTACCCCTGATGCGGTGTTGAAGCTCTTATCGGGGGTGTAGCAATCTATTCCGAAACCCAAAAAGGATTAGTGGTGAATTAGAATAGGGATATATGAAATTAATTTGAGCGGTGGACATGTTAGTCTGTTATTTGGATTGAAAAAGGATACTGGAGGAATAGAAGAGGGAAAGGGTTTGCATTTATATTTATATAGCGCTTGCCACCACTGATGAGGTGTCAAAGTGCTTTTTGGTGGGTAGTATGCTTCTCCGGAACCCAAACAGGATTAATCGGAATTAGTATGGGGAAATATGAAATTAATTTGAGGGGTGGACATGTTAGTCTGATATTTGGATTGAAACGATAGTGAAGGGATAGAAGAGGGAAGGATTTAGTATTGTTTCTTTTTTAATTATATTTTTCTTTGGCTCAGAGCACTAGGAGGAGATTCGGGATGAATAAAGTGGAAGAGTCAAAGGGAAGGGTTTAGAGAGGCTTGTTTGAGAGATCTGAATAGTAAAAGGGTATGAGATGATGCAAGGAGGGGTAGAGGAGGGACGAGTCTAGAAAGGGTTATTTTGGGGATTGTAGTAGTAAAATGGGGTTTGGGATGAGTGAGAGAGTGGAGGTAGAGGATATATTGAGAGAGGTATAGGGTAGAGCATTGATTATGCTGAATTAGAAGCAAAGTAATACATTTAAAACGCTATATTTTATTATTTTTTGCTGTTTTTTAGCGCAAATTCAACCCAAAGGTGTTGGAGCTCTGTACCCTAGCATCAGTTACTTTTAACAAGAGCATGTTAATTTTTTAGGCACCGCGAGATAAGGTCACTTGCCAAGAATCCTAGGATGATGAGTCTATGCCGAGACTCAAACCTAGTTCCAAAGTCAGCAGTTCTGGCCATAGCGCCAAATTCTCTAATAACAGGATCCTGCAATAAAAGAACACACCCACAAGCCTTTTGTAGCAGAAAAAGGCACTTTATTGTGACAGGCTTGTAGTTAAACAGTGTTTTATTTTATACAACATACAACAATAGCTTCATTAATTCATAGTCCATTTGAAACCCCAATCAATGCAAGATCCCCCAATTAAACATTCCATACCCGCCAATTCATTCTTTCCGCTTACACCTATCTTTCACATTAACTAACTAATGTCTCTCTCACACAACCCAACCCATCCTCACCAAAAGTACCCCATTCACCTTACTCCATGTCCTCCAAGCTCCTCTTCCCTCAAAGAACATCAACTGCACCAAGGCTGCTTAGACCCCACACAAGCCAGCATTTAATTCAATCCCATCAAATAAATTGCAGACCCAAATTTGTGCAAATGGCCCCCATTCTGCTCAAAAAAATTATCCCCATTCTTCAAAATGTTCAAATGAGACAAACACCGTAACCCGATTTGATAGGCAGAAAACCCTCATGACCCTGTTCAGAAGCCATCTTGCCCCCCCTGAAGAGTCCATGCCGGCTACTATCCAAGTTGAGGCCCCCACCATACTGTTGTTGATCAGCAAATCGTAAACCCATCGGAGAAATGAATGCCCTATAATCCCAGGTACCATTTTGTCAACAGCAGAGCCAGGAACAAAATCTACAAAAGAAGAAAGAAGCATCAACGGAAAACATGGCTAAGGATTCTCTTCCATCCCAAATCTATTATTTTACAACCCTTGCATCAACTGACTACCAAGCCATCAGAACCTCCCTTCAAGGCAAATCTAATCTATGTGCCACCTTTACCACCTCAACGCAGGAGGAATGTGACCCGAAAGAACTTGCATCTAAACCAAGACGACCCCAAATCAACCACTGAAAGCTGCCAACTATTGGTACGCAGTAGCAGGAGATACATCCACATTACAGAAGAAACCACCCCCCACTATATCAACCCCTGCCAAAAAATACTCCCTATTCCACAACGGGGCACAACCCCCCTCCCCGACCTTACACAAAGCCATACCCAGCTGCCCCTGCCCCAGGCATCTGTTTGGGAACTCTACAGCCAAAGCCAGCTGCGAACAAAGCCGGCCCAACTTCAGCAAAACTCAATCCCCCCCCCCCCACCCCCCAGTAACCAGAAAATGTAAGGACCCCGAAAAAACATCCAAACCAGTAACCATCTAAAAGAAACACCTCAAAAAGATGATATTCACATCTGGGCAAAGCAACCAGCCAACGTCCCTAAAAATCCTGCAAAACAATTGCCATTAACCGAGACCGCTTAAGCCACGAATTACTCTACCCCAACAAAAAGATCTCTGCACCAGCTCACCCTCAGCCGGAGCATAACACCCAGCATAATTTGCCATAGAATGCATTCCCGGCTAATCTCCTCCACGCACAGCAACGTGAGCAGGACCAAACTGCCAAACTCACCTATGTAGTTGCGAGAACAGGGCAACATACAGGGATGAAAAGATCCTACAACCCTGATAATACGACGTGTATAAAGAGGGACACCCCTCGGCGGCTGTACCAGCAACACCACCTTCGGCACCCGACTCCCCACGATGAGAAAAACACAACTTACTCGACACCTAATCTACTGAGGGTCATGCAAACATGGCAACAGCATTCAGAGCCATGCCCATAGTATGAAAAAAAGTAGAGCCTCTGTTTACTCCAGAGCCAAAAGAAAACCCCCAGGTCCTGTGCCCAAATCTTGAAAATTCTGCCCAGAGTTCCGCCCAAGCGCCTCAACCCTCCTGCACAGAAAAAGGAAAAAAAATGTCCCTTCCACGACCCATCCCACCATCGGAGAAAAACAAGTCCAGGGAAAGCCAGTCAGCCGTTTTACACCAAACTGAGCCAATGCGTACTGCAACAGGAACCAAAACAAGCTGAACAAAAAAACAAAAGATTGGACAAGAAAAGTCTGAACCTTGCGAGAAAATACCAACCAGAAAACCGACCTACATCAACTCGACTGGGGGATCCTTGGGTAAAGGCTGACCCTGCTGGTTCCTGCCCTAAGGTGTTGTCCATTGTGCCCCTGAGTTAACCATGAACGAACATTGTGCTAATGGGTGACACCCTCTGATTTCAAGCACATTCATGTTTATAGCTGCAAAAATGGCAGGGACAGAAACCGCTGTCAAAACCTCAGCAGGCCCTTGCAGAGAGATTTTGGCCCCTACCCCCAACTACCACCCCTGACGACGTGGACCCGTATGGGGAAGGCTGATAGGTTATGGACAAGCTGCTCGCTGTATGAGTAGGAGCAGGCGGTTGAGTAGAAGACATCCACTGAAGCCACAACTCCTAATCCACATCAGCCCATGGCTTGTCCGTAATAAGACTTAGTCTAGCCCTGAACTCCTTATCGTAGCTCAAACAAGCAAAGCCCCCAAAGTGCATTTGTGCTTTGCAAATAATATTCATTAACTTGAAAAGAGCAACGTCCATCTCCCCGTGCTTCTCACAGGATATTCTTGCATAAATAAGAAACGCAGAAGTCCAAGTATCTACCTTGATAGGCACCCTCAGTCTGTTGCAGGGATTCTGCTTATACACAGAACTATGCTTAGAACCCCAGGACCTCAGTGAATTGTGGTGTACCAGAAACTCACCTCAGAACCCAGAACCCAGTATCCGGCTAGCATAAGTGTCCCATTCGTTATCCAAGATTTAGCTCAGAGATCCCAATGAATAGACAACCCAGAACAAGCTACTTAGTGTACTCTCAGGAATGGTGGGAATCGGAAATACCTGTTCGTATATTATTCTCACATCAGTCCACAACAATAATCAACAGAGACACGGTGTAAATAAAAAGAGTTTATTTTTATAGACCACGTGTCCTAAGATGCAGTACTTTGGCTAATACAAGCAGACAAATGATTAATATCAAAACCAGCAACATAGTTACAATACCATAGAATATAAAAGGAGTGATCATATTATAATGACAGTGGATACTTCCACCTTCCCTTCACTAATAAGCTAATTTTATTATTATGCTAATAGAAGGTCTCTTAGGCTTGAATAGGGGACCCCATACCTCAAAGATCAGCTTAGTGAAATCACATCACAGGAGCATCAGGAGACTTCTCGCAGGAAGGCTCGTCTTCGGTCTGAATAATAAACATGATGTCTGTGATATTAAAAGCACCAACTTTCAGGTATGTGCAGCTGCGCGTGTGTTATGGCTAAATAGTGGGTCGATCAACCTAGAGTGAAAAACATGCATTGTGTAATATTCCAGACTGTTTGTCACACCATGTACAGACCAAGGTCGCTGCGCAGAGCTTGGGATGGTAACAACAGATTGCTCTCGTGTGAGGCAAGTCTCGAGTCAGCAGTTTATTTAAGAAATAACATGTAAACGCAGTGTCGTGTGCAAAAGCAGAAAGATGGCATTCTAACATCTAACGTGGTTATGCTAACTTAACAATGTATGTGCGTATTTCAGGAAGAACTCACTACACGCCCCCTTGATCGAAGCACTATTGAATAGGCAAGAAAAGAGAGAACGCAGAGTTCAGTTTCGTCAGAGCAGAACAAGGCGAAACCAATGCAGAGTTTCAGAATGCGCCAAAGTCCGAAACTACAAAAAAAAATAAACCAGGGTTTTTTTGAAAGAAAAAAATAAGGAAGCGAAAAAAAAAAAAACTCAAAACGACCATCGGGAAAAAAGAGAAAGAAAAGAAGAAATGTTGCGCTAGAGTGCTGTCCAGTAGCACAGGCGCACAGGACAACTGTCCAGTTAATCCATGAATGTATAGGCAGCATATGTGGCCACTGCTTCCAACAAAAAATCGTTTGCAGGTCCACTGAAAGTCTCAGCCATCCAATCCATCAACGAAAAGGAACATACGTGTTCTTCAACCATCGGAGCCTCTAGCACGATCAGAGGGCACCCGGAATGTTCCTCCAAATAGCTCATAGCCAAGAAGTTGTAGGCAGCTGTTGAGATGTCCCAATTACCCAGGATACCATGTGCCGCACCACAGGCCATAATCCGGACACCAGAACAGGCCAACTCGTGAGACACTAAGGGCCTCATCAGTCGATCGAAATCCGGCACCGGAGACACCAGGTTGGTCAAGCACAAATCCAAAGGCCATTCAAAGGGACAATCCAGGCAGTGAAATACAGGCTGCACGCAGGTGAAGTAGGAATACCTGAAGGATAATCCATATGCCAGGCTTAAGGTCGCCAACGGCAGAGTTCCATAAAAGTCAAGCATCCTATCACGAAGAAGATGCAGGCGGGACAGGCGCTCGTGTGGCACAGAAGGAGCAGCCATTCCGTAGTATGAAAAGTAAAAGCAGCACACCTGCCACCAGCGCCAGAAGCAGCGGAACACCTCCAAAGATGCTCGAGAAAAGTGAATGAAAAAATGCCGGAATCACACCAAAAATAGTTTTGAAAGAGGTCACGAGACCCGAGCCCACAAGTTTAAAAAAATGAGCCAGGCCGGTCGTGGACGAGGCATTAAAAATAGTTTGGATCAAAGTGCCGAAATGTAGGGGGAGGTCAGTATTCAGAAGCGCCTGTACCTCAGTGCGCGTATTAGCAACGTGAAGGACAAATGTTTCACGAGAGGAAGTCAATGGCACCTCTTTTTGGGACAATAAAGCTCTTATTCTGCTCAACTTGTTGAACTCCGCTTTCAAGGTTGGAATCGAAGGCCAGATTGAAACATCCAGCTGCCCATGCGGGGGTGGAAAGAGAACATTATTGCAGCAGACAACTTTCTGCGAGACAGTTACTATGTACGGGATTCCCACTAACATCCCGCAGCAAGCTTCATTATTCAAAATTAAATAACTACCATTTGCAAGTAACGTGAAAGAAGGCGTAATCACAGGCACTGGGATACCCCGTAGGACGCAGGCTAAGTTCGGGGCTTGCACATTGCATGCGCCGTGTAGTTGAATGTGCCTACATACCAAGGAATGGTCTGGTGTCGTGGTACATTCCTCGCCTTTCAAATAAACCTCAGTTCCGTCCCTAGTACATCTATACGTAAAGGGGAGGGACCAAACCTCATGTATGAAAGCGGTGCCCAGCGGTTCATATCTACCCAAAGCATAATGTTTCATACAAGAAGTGAACTTAAAAAGCGCGAAAGGAAGAGTTATCAATCCGTGGACTAACCACGTAGCTGAATTGATCTCCGTTACAGAAAAAGGCAATGGTTCTAATTTTTCAATATGTAACAATGAATATGTAGCATCCTTCATGGACATAAATCGCTGCTTGTCAGTAAGGTTAAAGGGAAGAAATAACGATGTAGTGTTAAGATAGTCCCAAGGGACTCTCCCCGCCTTTAACGTCTGCAATGTCCATGCAAACTGCATAACAGAACGCAACTGGTTTTGACCATGATATAACACAGACATATCATCATGCACAATATCAACAACAGAAGAAACAATATTATCTAATGTATAAATTCTTGAAGAGAGAGTGTTAATGCTATTATCTATAACGGCTAAAACCTTCTCCATGTTTGCTTGGTCAATAGCTCGCAATCTGGAAGCCGCCTCAATCTGCGACAACTTCCAGACTTCGTTGTAAATAGCATACGCCCACCTTTTGGTTCTGCCACCCACAGGACCTTTAACAAAATCATTCAAATCTATTTTGTCATGTAATTGTGATAAATGAACTTTGACAGACGCCAAGGTGGAATGTCGCAACCAAGATTGACACAACTTGCCCACAGAGTATGTAGTTACAGTATGTGACGACTCAAACCGAGGGTCCACGCGTTCCCGAGTATACCCCGGTTTCAGTCCCAGAAAACGACGTTGACAGGTGTCTGAACTGCTTTGCCAAACTAACCAACCCTCACTATTAAATTTCGAAATATTGAAAGATGTATTTGAAACTAAGGATTGCAAAGCAGCAAGGGATAGATCTGTGTGGTTATCCCAATTGGGATAAGCGCCCAAATCCGGCACAGAAGGTGTCTTTAATTGTTTAGCAGTAGCCAATCCAAAACAGGTGGTTTGGAAGATGGATGAATTCAAAAATAAAATATGATTTGGTATAAGACAGGCACGATGTAAAGCCTCTGTACCCTGTACCTGCCACGGCTTGGAACCCCAAACCGACTTTAGATCAATAGTAGCCTTCCATACATCATAACCTTTGATTGACAACTCGTCCATAAAGGACTTGGAATAAAGTAACTTTGTGTGTGTCAGTCTAACCTTTGCGGCAGACTCAGGCAGCACCTTAAAATAAAACGCTGCCGGGTCGGAAACACTGAAATCAGTAAAATAAGAATATTTGTTAACTAGTGTTTGTGAACTTCCGAACTCGGGAGTAGGACAGTGTTCCCATTGGGTAAAATTTACAAAATTTCTAAATGTATTTGCTTTATGCAGGAAATGATTGCCATAATGTTGAAAACAATACTGTTCCGCATAATTAGCCGCATTTTCATATAAATCTTCAGCATCAAAAGCGGCATAATATTTCAAATCAGAAAACAGTGATTCAATGGCGTGTACATCCCAATCATCAGAACGTATGTTCTGCCTAACCACATCACCCATAGAAACTCGAAATACATTAGGTACATTAATGACCTCTGTAGGCCCATGAATTTGGAATTTAACAGCATCCCATGCGATTCCATCCAAGACGGGCCAGGCAGTAATATTCACAGAAGTCTGGTCCCTCTTCATGATGTGGGACGAGGAGTGGGGGGCCAAAGTTCCATTGATAAGTCTAATTGTCGATCTCTCACTCAAATAGTGGCCATCCACAAGACGGAAAAAAACTATTATAAATCCAATTGACATAAACAAAAAAATAGTGAAAAGTATCAACCAGATGTATGTCCAAGGGGCAATCAAAAAATGTCTCTTAAACCAGCTGAAAAAAACAGCAATGTTTGATGGGGGGCTTGAGGGTAATGAGTCAGTGTCAAAGGAGAAACGGGACTGGCCAAGTGCTGTAGATTGTAAAACAGGTGAGGGACCACGTGTAGGATAAGCGTACTCAGTCTCTTCGGGCAAACCACCAGCCGATGGTATTAACAAGGGATCAGTAACAGATTGCATCTCGATGGCAACATCAGACAAGGTGTTAGAAGCAGGAACCAACATTGAATTTCTTTGCATCGTCTGGCATGAAATTGCTGGAGTCATACTAAGAAGTATCGGCCACTCGCTGAAGTTTGACATTGTCAATAGAGATGTACCTGTTTTCTTTGCGACCAGGAAGTGGAGGTAAAATGACTGTTCTTGTACCCTGCACTCCAAGCACTGGAACTGGTGCACGATAAGAGGGGCCGAACTCCTTCTTGTTCTCCACCTTCTCACGGACCAGGTCTCCAACTCTGGGTAGCCAGCCGACTACCGGAACCTGAACTTCAGCTTCAGATATGGAGGGCAAATGTTCCTTCGAAAGAGTGTCTCTGGCTTCTTGTAGAGTCTGTAAAACAGCACAGTGATCATCTACGTCAAAGGGTGCGGTCGACGCCGCCATGTCTAGACCATCAAGGTCTGGGACAAACATTCTGATTCCGAAGAGCATCATGTACGGGGTCCGCCCACCCAGAGACCTTCTAGGGAGATTATTAAGTGCACGTTGGACGTTATACAAATGGGCTAGCCAGTTCCGGCCTGTGCCTAAAACACGTGCTGTCAATGATTGCTTTAAGTCACGGTTCATTCGCTCCACCACACTATTACCCTCAGGTCGGTAGGGGGACGAAAATTTGACTAGGACCCCCAAATTTCTCATAGCCTCCTTGTAAGCCTTAGAGGCGAACGCAGGGCCCTGATCAGAATGGAAGGTACCACACGCAAAAGTTCCCACAAAGACACGCAAATCCCTGATGACAGTCCGCGAGTCAGCACTCCTTTGTGGCCATACCCATAGAAAACGTGTGCACGAATCCACTGCAACCAAGATGTACTTGTACGCAGTATCGGAGGAAAAAGGACCGCAGTGATCTAAATAAACACAACCAAATGGCTTATTAGAGATGTACAGCTGTGTCTGTGGTGGGCGCGCAACAGTAGAAGGTTTAATCTGTTGGCAAATGTCACAATCAAGAACATAAGCGCGCGTTTGTTTATATAAACCAAACCACCAGTAACGTTGTTGTAGCAGAGATATTGTAGCTGACACACCGGCGTGGGCAGACGCCAACCCCTCATGTGCAGCCAAGATCAGTGCTGGCCTGCAGTCCGCGTTGGGAATAATTCTGTCACCAACGTCATTAATCCTCACTAATGGGACATTATCAGGACTTAAATGGTAAATGTAACGAGAAGGAAAACCCTTCGGGTAATCGCCTCCCTTTTCTGTAGCAGCAATAGCTGCCAAGATGTCATCATCAATCTTACTTTTTGATCTGGTAACTGCTGCCACTAAGTATGTAGCCACTGCTGTTTTTGCTGCCTCGTCAGCCAAGCTGTTGCCGACAGCATGGACACCAAGTCGTTGGTGACCAAGAGTGTGAATAACATTCACGAGAGGGAGACGGTCTTTAAAGTCTGCCACTCGAACCCAAAGCGTTTTATGCTTAATTGTGCCACCTTTCGTGTCTCGATAGTCATTCTGAGACCAGAAGTGTAAATTGTCATTGTAGGACTGGACACAGTAGAAGGAATCACTCACTATAAGAGTAGTGACCCGAGGATCAGCAAACTCCAGTGCAAGCACCAGAGCCCGAAGCTCCGCCAATTGCGCGGTACAATCACCCAATGACTGCGTATGCACTGCATCAGATTGGAATTCACCATTCACGAATGTACCTACGACAATTGCGCAAGCCGCTGAATAAGCGTGCTTCGATCCAATCGCGGGCTGCGCAGACCCGTCAGTGTATATGACACAATGGTATTCTTCGAGCGGGCGCAAAGACAGAGGTGCCGGATGAACGAATTCATACTGCAAGAACTCTTGAGTCTGTAATGAGGCATCAAAGATGTAAGTGACGTCTGGCGACGTCAGTGTTGTGGCCCATTGTATCCACCGAGGATGCAAAGCTTTAGAATTTGGTACACTTGCCTTTGTCACTGCTTCTAAGGCAGGATAGGGTGTTACAACCAGAATCTGTTTCCCATGCGACAGTGCGCGTTCTTTAAGGATCGCCATCTGTACAGCAGTCAGAACTTTTTCGACCGCAGAAAAACGTAATTCAGCAGAGGTGTACAAGTGGGATTTGTACGCAATGGGGACTGTATCGCCCTCATTAAACGTCAAATACGTGAAACCCACGGCGCCTGGCACTATTCTTATTACCAGGTTAGTGCGGTTATCACGTGTCAGCAAATATTGTGAAGCAAGAAGATCAGCCTGTAAAGACTGTAAAATTTTAGAATGTTCCAGCTGCCAGCTAGACTTCGAAAAAGTGGGTTGTACCAAGGCGTAAAGCGGCTTGATACGCTGGGCATAATCAGGAATGTACGTACGGCCGAAATTCAGAAAGCCCAGCAGAGATTGTAATTTCTTTAGCGTCGTTGGCGCACTCAAGCATGCGCACTTTTCCAGAAAGTGGGGAGCTAACCCCTTTCCTTCATTATTGAGCTCGTAGCCCAAAAACAACACTGTATATTCCGCGATGTGTGACTTCGCAAAATTGAATTTGTAGCCATAGTCAGCAAAACTCACTACAATATTGTCGACTCGAGACAGATGCGGCAACAGCTCATCATCCGTGAGGTAGATATCGTCAACATAGGAGTATGCTTCGGGGTCTATTCTTTCTAAGAGAGAAACCACGCGAGCGGAAAAGACGCCAGGGCTATTTTTGTAGCCCATGGCTAATCTCGTAAACTGTTTTTGTTTTCCGCCCGAAGTAAACGCTGTCCACTGGCTACTCAGTGTGGACAGGTTATGGCTAAAGAAGCCATTGGAAATGTCAAGTGTCGTTTTAAACCTCTTACGCACGAGACTGTCGACTAAAGCCGAGCTATGTGTATTTTGTACCGCGCAGGTCCGGCAATGGGAGTTTAGGTGCCGGTAATCCAAAACTAAACGGTACGAGCCGTCAGGCTTCGTTACAGTGAATAAAGGGTTATTCATAGGGGACACACAAGTTTCAATAACACCCTGATATTCCAATTGTTCAAGGATCGCCGCGACGTGTGGTCTAGCTTCACGACGCATGGGATATTGGGGCTGAGGCTGGGGCATAGACCGTAATGGAATCTCATGGCAGGGGGACAACCGGTCCCAACCCACTTGAGTACGATATACCGCTGGCGCAAGCGCCAGCGCCCACTCACCAGCGTACATTTCAGCTTGTTCCTTAGGCACCGTGTGCGCAAAGGACGGGAGGATTTTCTCCTCCCCTCTAGGAGCTTCCAAAATGAAGGCTGGGGGCCAATCTGCCTCCGCTAGGAGGATATCATAGGTGGTGGTCAGATTATCCCAAAAAATCCCTTTTATGGTACGTTGTATGTCACCCTCAATTAATAAGACTATTTCATAAAGTCTATCAGGGGGAGCCACTCTGGTGTCAGCTGTTTCAACAGTAACCAAAACATCAGTTGCTGTCGCCGCCAGAAATGGACGCAGAGCTTGACGGACTATGGTAATTTCCGCCGCGCTGTCTAGTAGCGTCAGCGCCCATGTCCGGTTCTGAAGCTGTGTCCGCACTATCTGAGGCATATTTTGCCGTCAGAGCCGCCACTTTCTTCTTCTGAAACGGGGGTCTTTGTCGAGCAAACTCGTCCTGCTTGCCTTTACCCTCAGTCTGTCGGGGTTGGTCACGCTGTTGTGGAGCACCCCGACCTTTGCCACCGCCTCCGCCACCAGACTGTGTAGCCGATGTGTCCTGTGAAGAACGAGGAGAACGCGGTTCAGAAACCTGAAATCTATCAGGAGACTTAATAGTAGCACGATCTCGCAGATCATAAGTGCGTTCACTACTTGACTGTACGGGAGAGGCAGGCCGAGAGCCCTGTTTCTGCTGCTGCTTTCCCTGTTGTTTAAACTGCCACTTTTGTTTTGGAAAAATGGGTCGTTCATCCTTACCAGAAGTTCCTGCCTTACCCTGCTGCTTAGAATCGGGATTTTTGATCACAGGCTTAACTCCTAAAGAGCTACGACCCAAATCACGATATGCTTCTGAAATTATTTTTGCAAATTCCTGCGGTTTGTCCTCTTCAGCAACTTTCTTCAGTTCATTACGAACCTGAAAGTGCAACGCATCACCCTTAAGGTTTCCCATTATCATGGTAGCCACCAGGCCAAAATCTCCGAGGAGCCGCATCCCTAATTCTATCGCAGACTCCGCTCCATGGTCCTCTTGAACACGTTTGATAACGGAGGGCAGCTGCAACATAGACGGAGTGCCAAAGCACTGCGCGTACGTTGCAGCAAAAACCTTACCCCAAGAAACACAATCATCCATGTGGGGAACTAAGTCTTTAGGCAAACTAATGGTGAGGATCCTGTGTTTCTCCACAGGAGTTGTATGCGGATAAACCGCTTCTATTTGGTCAAATTTTTCAGCAAGCCAAAAGGGATAATCATCCCTCGTGAGGGGGCGCTTGCCTACAACAGAATTAACCATAACAGGACTAATGACCACCGCGTGACGATCACCAGGTTGTCCCGCACCAACAGGCGCCCCCGCCTGTACAGTGCGCGACACATACTGCACTAACGCCCTATATACTGTTATAAGGGCAGTGTGTAGTACACGCAGTTCATCCACCGTCACCGTGAGGTAACGGGGATGAGGCGTAAATCCGGCTAGTACCGGCCAAGTGGCCCCCGCAATTGATAAAGGGCCCATTCTCGGCGGTATAACCACATGGGGGAGGGCGCCATTAAACCAAATCTGATGTTGCCAAGCAGATATTGGTATCTCCTGTGTCCTATACGGCGCATAGGCAGCAGGCACTGCAGAGGCAGTGTATGAATGAAATGTATTATCATTTCCACTGACTGCCGGAATCGTCACCCAAGAGTAGAATAACTCAAAGGGATGAGCCGCATCGGCTCCCACCACAAAGATGACGTCCATGCCCGCGTCCGGCACTCCATATTGCGTCAAGTGACGTTTCAGTGCCGCACGGCTATGCGCCGCAATATTTATTGCCATAAGGACACGCTACACTTCAAGTATTCAGTAGCACAAGGGTTCAATAACCTTTTTAATAATCAAGCTTGAAAGAACCTATATCAATAGAACTAGGTAGGTTTAAAATCCGTCAGACTTGTTATCCGGAAACAAGAATGAGGGTGCTGTGGACTAAATGTAAGCACTACTAAGGCGTTTCAACTCATAGACCAAACGTTAGGTGCGCCATGTTGCAGGGATTCTGCTTATACACAGAACTATGCTTAGAACCCCAGGACCTCAGTGAATTGTGGTGTACCAGAAACTCACCTCAGAACCCAGAACCCAGTATCCGGCTAGCATAAGTGTCCCATTCGTTATCCAAGATTTAGCTCAGAGATCCCAATGAATAGACAACCCAGAACAAGCTACTTAGTGTACTCTCAGGAATGGTGGGAATCGGAAATACCTGTTCGTATATTATTCTCACATCAGTCCACAACAATAATCAACAGAGACACGGTGTAAATAAAAAGAGTTTATTTTTATAGACCACGTGTCCTAAGATGCAGTACTTTGGCTAATACAAGCAGACAAATGATTAATATCAAAACCAGCAACATAGTTACAATACCATAGAATATAAAAGGAGTGATCATATTATAATGACAGTGGATACTTCCACCTTCCCTTCACTAATAAGCTAATTTTATTATTATGCTAATAGAAGGTCTCTTAGGCTTGAATAGGGGACCCCATACCTCAAAGATCAGCTTAGTGAAATCACATCACAGGAGCATCAGGAGACTTCTCGCAGGAAGGCTCGTCTTCGGTCTGAATAATAAACATGATGTCTGTGATATTAAAAGCACCAACTTTCAGGTATGTGCAGCTGCGCGTGTGTTATGGCTAAATAGTGGGTCGATCAACCTAGAGTGAAAAACATGCATTGTGTAATATTCCAGACTGTTTGTCACACCATGTACAGACCAAGGTCGCTGCGCAGAGCTTGGGATGGTAACAACAGATTGCTCTCGTGTGAGGCAAGTCTCGAGTCAGCAGTTTATTTAAGAAATAACATGTAAACGCAGTGTCGTGTGCAAAAGCAGAAAGATGGCATTCTAACATCTAACGTGGTTATGCTAACTTAACAATGTATGTGCGTATTTCAGGAAGAACTCACTACAAGTCTGTGTGCCAACTCCCACTCCTCCTCTTTTGACATCTCCTTAGACTGATTGTCAAGATGCAGAAGTTGAAAAGCATCAATTTACTCATCATTCCAGATCTTGTTGCATGTTTTTTGTGATAAATGAGACCCAGGGGCATCGCAAACCCCAAATATGGCAATTTAAACTTTGACTGTTCCACACTATCCCCACCTCCCTCTTTCATCTCCTTAGCTCATTCCGATTGGTCATCACATTGTATTTCTTTATCACACATTAAAGATAATCCCTGTTTGGACTTATGATCAACAAACCCCGTCTCAAACTTGACGAACTTCGAACTGCTGCTGAAACCCCTCAGAAATCACCCCAACCCCCACTGAAACTGAGGAAGGCCGCCCCACTGTGCCCCCCACACATCCTCTAATGACCCCCATGGACCCATACCTTGTAGGAGTCAGTGATCTTCCACTGTACTTCTTCCTCCCAAGCAACTCCCTTGGAAATGTCGTGGTGACTCGGCTGTCTTCTTCAAGTCCGCACTTGACATCTGAAAAGCACCAACTGCCTCACTCCTTCAAGTAAATAGCCCCACAGCCCTTCCCCGCCAGGGGACCTGACCATGCGTTCCACTCAAGCAAACCACCCCCTTCAAGCTCATATCCATCTCTGCTACAATCCTACACCAAAGCATCCTTCTCCATTCACTCAGACTGACCACACTCACACGGACACACTCTGTCACTTGCACAACAATGATAATCACACCACACCCTGGCAGGGTGCTGTAGAGAAAATGAAGGCTGCTCCCCCAGGGGTGTGAAGCCATGACAGACTCTCCGATGTCTTCGGACCGACGGCCAGGAGATGCCCCCTGCTCCGTCGGGGACTGCATCCTGTTGACAGCCCATGGGGCTGAATGGCTTCTGGCTGCCCTCCGTGACTCGCGTAAAGTCACTGGGAAAAAAACCCTTGTTCATGCGGGCCATCCCAGCCCCGATGTCACATCAAAACCAACCCCGACCAGGACCCACACGCACCTTCCTGCTCCTTTACCCACTGGACCCTCACTACTGGCCTGCCTAGCCAACCCTTATTACTAGACTGAATAGGAGCATCTCTACCTACCCAGTCAGGTCCCTGCTCTCCCTGTATATTCCTGACCAGCTGACTAAAAAAGCACCCTGGCACGTGCCCAGAAATCTCGCCGGAATAGCTGCTCAATCGCAGTATCTTCCAGTCACGGAGGGAAACTACATCCCCCAAAAGTTCCTGCTGCCTGACGACATCGGGGTTTGTTACACCCAACACTCAAAAAGATTACACACGCTCCAATTTAATTCCTTAATTAAATACACAACAGAAAGCACAGAAACTGGCACACAAAAATATTACACTTTGCTCGAATGATGACGAAAATCTGTTGTTACTTTTTTCCCTGGTCCGGTGTTAATTAGAATGGTCAGATGACTCACCAGGCATTATTTCAAGCCATTTTTTGGTGTTATCCATCGTTCCTCATACATCAATCACACCCTTGTATGGTGCGCAGCTGTACATTGGCACTGACCTGTGTGTCTCGTGAGAAGAGTGGATTAACCCGCCTGAGTCCATTGTGTAGACTTGTTTGATGTGTGAGCAATCCAAAATACAGTCCAGTGGACTTCTTAACAAATTACATAATAGTATATTCAACTATTCAACTGTCACTGTGTTCAGGAACTCCATATCCTTTGATTTACCATGGCTTACACATTGTAAATTATTTGCTAGATGCAATAGCCAGCCCTTCATTGAAGAAAAACATTCCTGACACAGAAAGGGCACTGACTAAGCACATGATCAGAATAGACTTTCTTGTTGGCTACAGGGGTTCTGTGGATTCATTACTATATTTACAACAGCAGTGACCACAGCCATTGAGATAGTGGGTTGTCACTGAATATATACAACTCACAAAGGGGGGATCAGGAGCGCCTCACCGCACTTACGCCTGGCCCTAGTGATCCCTTATCTGACTGCATATTGGCCCAGAAATAACTATTCTAATGTGCCCTTACCCAGTTCACAGAATGTTTGGTAATGACAGCATCCCTCTGATGTAAGGAACTGTGACTTAGTGCCTGTAGGGATGCAAAGTTGAGGTTATACCTTCTCCTAGAAAATGGAGCAGTGTCCCAACTACATTTATACATACCACAGTGTGTGACCCTACGGTGATGATGCAACAGGCTTTGCCGACTTACCTGCCTCATATTAGTCTGATGCACCTGGGTTTCCAGCCTCGTACAGAGTGTCAGGAAGGATCTCGGTAAATGAAAAACCTTGAAAACCTGCCAGCTGGAGGCTTGATTAAGCCTAAAATTGTCCTATATAGTCCTGCGGTCCCAGGAGCCTGGTCTTGGATCTCAAGAATTTGCATCCCAGTCTTATTCCTCAGAGGCACTCAAGACTTTCTCTCATAACTCCCAATGGGTCATAGCACAAACCTTAGCAACAGGGTCTACCCTGTTGTTGAAACATTTTTTTATTGTGTTCAAAGCAACAACTCAACACACGTTCCACTACCCCCACCCTTCAAAGGAGTACTGTACATTTATCGTCGCTACCAATTATCCAGGAGAAGAAACATCCTTCCCACACAGTCCCTTCCCCCCCTCCCCCACCCCATGTCAGTGTGCCCCCGTTACCTACCCCTCTTCTGATGTACCCCTCCTCCACAATGAAGTATGTACGGGTGCTCAACCTCTCCTTAAGGAAACAAGGCCTTCCCTCGCGCCGAGCTAAAGTTTATGCGTCCAGGGCTTACCACTATTCCCCTCCTACTCCCCGCTACCTCCTGCCTATCAGATGTGCTCTCCACTTCCCCTGCATCAGACATCAACCCCTGAAGTTCCACCACCAACGCCTCCCATGCCCAGGCCGTCGCTAGTGCCTTCTCATCGTCCCTCCGAAGGGCTAATTGCACCCGGAGCGTACCCTCCGCACCTGCCCATCTCGCAAACGCCGCCCTCCACCGCAAGAAGCTAGGCCCCGCCCGGGATTTCCAATGCAGAGTCAGTTCCCTCTTGGCCATTATCAGTCCTAAATCGTAAAACCTACTGGTGACCTTCGTCCGGCGGGTGTGGGGAAACCAAAGCAACAAGCAAGCCCCCATTCCCAGGGCAATAGAGCGGTCCGTCACCTGATTCAAACAATCCACAACGTCTGCCCAATAGTCACCCAACTGCGCGCAGGACCAAAACATATGACGAAAATCCGCCCCATCTCCCCCACACCGCGGGCACTGAGAGTGAACCCCCCCGAAATATTGCAATATCTTGGCCGGCGTCAGATACGCCCTGTGCAACGTAAAAAACTGAACTAACTGAAACCGGGCATTCCTCGTTCCCTTCCAGGCCCTCCGCACCAGCGTGGACCATGTGGTCTCGGGGATCGCTTTCTCAAGGTCCGTTTCCCACTTATCCCTCAGGGCGGCCAGAGGTTGCAGGCCCTCCATCGACAGTCTGCGGTAGAGGCAAGTAATGGCCTTAGTCGTCCCCGCCGCCATCACTACATATTGGCAACCCGCGGCGATCGGCGGCTCCGAGAGCCCCACATTCCAATGTTTCTGGAGGCTCACTACAAGGGCCGCATGGAGTAAAAAGTCCCCCCGCGGAAGCCCATAAGAGTCCTGTAATTCCTGGAAGGGCAACAGCACCCCCTCTCTGAATAAGTCCCCCACCACCTGCACGCCCAGCTCCTCCCAAACAGCTAGCCCAGACCAATCGCCCCCATGCGGGAGCGCCGTACACATCCCCAGGGGGATCTCCGGGGCATAGGTGTGAATTATGGCGGCCCTCCTCTGGCACCTGTTCCAGCACAGCCGGAGGGTACGTTCCCCCAGGGTAAGCTGGGCTAGGTCCAACCGCTGCTGGAGGACTATGAAGGCGAGCACATGCCGTGGAATCAGCCTGCCCTGTGGGCCCTCCAGGCCTCTATACTCCCTGGCCACCGCCTGCGTAAGCCATTGGAGCTGGGCTGCCAAGTAGTACCACTCAAAATCCGGGGCTGCCAGGCCCCCCTCCGCTCTCGGCCGCCGCAACGTGGTCAGCGCCACCCGCCGCCTTCCCGAGCCCCAAATGAAGCCCGTAGACAGTGCTCGCAGCCACGTGAAAAACGACGCAGGGATCCATATGGGAAGGGTGCGAAAAAAGTAAAGGAGGCGTGGCAACGCCACCATCTTCAACAGCGCCACCCTCCCGGCACACGAGAGTGGGAGCATGCTCCAAAACCCCATGCTACCACGCAAGCCGCGAAGGGCCCTGCCAACATTCCCCTCCAGCAAATCCGTCTGGGTATGGTAAATGCTAACCCCCAAATATCGTATGCAGCTACCTTCCCACCGGATCGGTCCCAGCGCCTGTGGGGCCCGACCACCCTGCGACAGCGGGAACAAGCATGTCTTGCCCCAGTTGACCTTAAGCCCGGACAGGCGACCAAAATCCTCCAAAAGGGCGGTCGCTTCGCCCAGCGCGCCCTCCGCATCCGCCAAGAACATCAGCAGATCATCTGCATATAGGGATATATAGTGGGCGTCCCCCCTCAAGTAAACTCCAGCATAGGCGCACCCCCGTCGGGCATGAGCCGCCAGCGGTTCAACGGCCAGGGCGAACAACAAGGGGGAGAGGGAGCAGCCCTGCCTCGTCCCCCTCCGCACGCGATAGGGGGCGATATGGTAGCCCCCGTCTTTACTCGGGCCGTGGCATCGCTATAGAGCAAGGCGGTCCAGAGTACGAAGCCATCCCCCAGACCAAACGCCCGCAGCACTCGATATAAATAGGGCCACTCCACACTATCAAAGGCCTTTTCTATGTCGACCGACAGTGTGCAGGCCTCCGGGTATACGTCTCGGTCCATCTCCATCACCCGTAGCAACCGTCGAACCGAAGTGGCCGTGCTACGCCGAGGGATAAAGCCCGCCTGATCCGGGTGAATTAAGGCGGTCATATGGGTCAATAGGCGCGACGCCAGTATTTTACTCAAGATTTTGTAATCCACCGTCAGCATAGAGAGCGGACGGTACGCCGTGCGCGCGCCGGCCTCTCCTCCGGGTTTCAGTAAGGGTACCACAATCGCCTCCTGAGCGGAGGCGGGCAAGCACCCAAGTCGCCAGGCCTCACTGTAAAGGACCTGCAGCTGTGGTGCCAGCAAATCCGGGTAAGCCGCATAGAACTCGACGGGCAAACCATCCGCCCCTGGGGTCTTTCGCCGGGCCATGTGCTTAATCGCCGCACGGATCTCGCCCAGTGATATGGCACCCCATAGGTCTTTCCCATTCTCCGGGTCCAGCCAGGGCAGTCGGGCCTCCACTAAAAAGTCATCAAGGCCTTCAGGCTCCCCCTCCATAGTGCTATCATAACAACCCTGCATAATAACTGGCAAACCGCTTATTTATCCCCGTCTGGGAATAGACCGGGACTCCCCCCTGCTTCAACCAGGGAAAGTATCGGGTCACCTCGGGCCGTCGGGTTCGCCAACCATGCCAGGAGGGATCCCACCTAATCTCTTTCCGCGTGCGCTCGCGTAAGGTAGTTTTTATGATCAAAACAGCGAAGCTTCTCCACTCGCACCGCCACGCCCTCACGCGCCTCAACAACTGCAGCCATCGCGCCCTCCCCCGCCTGATGCGCACGTTCAGCCGTCCGCAGCTGGGCCTCCGCCTCCTCAACCTCCCTCAGCAAAGTCCGTCGCCCGGCTCGCCGCCGTACCCGAGTTATGCCCAAAATACTGCTCTATGCAGCCGCCAACCTCAGCCCGGAAAACCGAGTCCTCCAGCAGCAAGGGGTTAAGACACCAAGTAGGAATCGCTTGCCGCTGCCTGGACCATTGCAGCACCCCCACACAGGGGTTATGGTCCGAGATGGTTTTAGCTAGATATTCACTATGCCGCATCAAAGTCTGAGCATCCGGTGAACACAGTATACTATCCAATCGGACATACAACTCGTGGGGGGCTGAGTAGAAGGAGTAATCCCTATCTATCGGATGATGTGTCCGCCAAGTGTCCACCAGCCCCCAAGTTTCCTGCCAAGCCCGTCTACTATTGGCCACCCGACGGACCATCGACTGCGCAAGGGGCGGGTGGGACCTATCCAGCTCAACATCAGTCACAGAATTAAAGTCCTCTCCCAACACCACCGTCCCCGTCAAATACGCTGCCAGCGGACCCGACAGTCTGGAGAAGAAAGCGGCCTGGTCTACATTAGGAGCATACACACTGCATAAGGCCATATCCCTCCCGTCCAACCGCCCCTGTACTGCTACAAACCTGCCCTCCGGGTCCACTAACGTCGTTAAAGGCTGGAAAGGGACTCCCACCCTCACCCAGATGAGGGCACCCCGGGCAAACTTCGAAAAGGTAGTATAGAACAATTGATCCCGCCAGCGCCGATGCAATGCCTTCCCCTCCTCCCGATCTAAGTGGGTTTCTTGAAGGAAGGCTACCTGGACCCCTCTCCGTACCAAGTAGGCATGAACTTTGTATCTCTTCACCATAGAGGTGAGCCCCCTCACATTCCAAGTCAGAAATCTCAATTCAGGTGGGGTCCCCATCCCATCGCTGAGCCAACCACCCTTTCCTAACCCTCCGAGGCACACTGACATTTCCCTGAAATCCCGTAACTCCCCAACTCCCCGAACGCCCTCCCTTCCCCAGAACAGGTGCTAAACCACAGTTACCCATCCAAATATCACCCCAAACAGAAACCAAACACTCTGGTAGCCACCAGAGTCTCACTATGTCCGTGAGGTTGAGGTGATGCCTCTGCGCCAGACGGGCTTGTCGACAGTCCCCTTCAGAGCATCCACGCCCAGTCTCTGCAAATCCTCCCCCAGTGCTCCGCGCCCTTCAGACCCCCCGCTCTCTCCTCCAGGTCCCCTCAACAGTCCCCATCCGCAATCCACCATCAGGTACCGGTCCCTCCCCGAGCCCCGTAAAGCCAGGCCAGGCCTCCCCCCCCACACGCACCCCTTCCGCCCTGCCCATGTCCCTCATACTATGGCCAGAGAAATCCCCAAACCTTCAAGCGTCCAGCAACTCGTCCGCCGTCCCGGGGGTAACATCAGGCAGCAACTCCGCCTCCCCGCCAGCGTCATCAGAGAGGGAGGCCTCAGAGCCCTTCTGGGAGCCCGAATCCTCGCTGGGCTGGGAGGCCGCGGCCCCCGATATCACAGAGACTGCCCGCAGCGCTGCCCGCCGTTCCAGCACCGTCTGGGATGCTCACGGCGAGCGGACCCCTGCTGTCCGTACCTTAGTGTGTCTGCTGCGACGGGCCTTCACCAGGGTACCCGGCGGCCCCTCTCCATCAGCATGCGCCGCCGCGCCAGTCCGGACCGATTCCAGCCAACTCCAGGCTGCTGCGGGGTCATTGAAGAAGGATGTCGTACCGTCCAGCACAACTCGGAGGCGGGCCGGGAACAACAATGAGTACTGCAGCCCCTCGTCCCGTAGCGCCTACTTCACTGCCTGGAACGAGGAGCGTCTGCGCTGGACTTCCATGGGGTAGTCCGGGTAAATAGAGACCGGAACATTCTCCACTTGGTAGGGACCCAGAGTTCTAGCCTTCTGAAGAATAATATCGCGATCCCTGTAGTGCAACAGGTGGGCCACCACCGGCCGGAGAGGGCGGCCCGGATCCGGGGGTCGAGCCGGAACCCTATGCGCCCTCTCCAAGGTATAAAACCGCGTGAGCCCCTCGGGCGCCATCACCTCTTTTAGCCAGGTCTCCAGAAAGGTCAGCATATCTCCCCCTTCAATCTTTTCGGGCAGCCCCACCACGCGAATGTTATTGCGGCGGTTGCGCCCTTCGGCATCCCGGCCCTCTTCACCAGAATCAACACCTTCCGTAGAAGATCCGCCGTCTGACCCTCCGATGCTTTCTGCGCTGGTGCCACCAAGTCCAACCTGTCCTCCGTTTGCTTGACCCTGTCCACCAGCTTCCTATGGTCCGCCCGAAGCAGTCCCAGATCCGAAGACACCTGTGCGATATCAATCTGCAACGCAGTTCTCGTGCCCGCTATGGCCTGCAGGATTTGGTCCATCTGCCGTTGCTGGAGGCCCGCCGCGGAGTCTTCACTCGTTCCGCCATCTCGGCCACCGGCGGAATCTCCCAAATAGGTCCGCCGGGTTCCCTCCCAGCCTGGGTCTCGGTTTGCCCTTGCTCCAGGCAAGGACGTACACCAGGGAGTCACAAAGCAATCGGCCTCCAGGCCCGCTCCCGGAAGCAGTGGCTACCACGGGGCCCCGACTCACCCCTCACCGGCCGCAGGGCCCTACGCGCCCCTGCCTCCGAACGATGATGACGCCGGCGTTCTCCTGCCGCTCTCCACAGGGCGCCCTGGTGAGGAGGACCCTCACCGCTCTCCGAAGGCCGTCCTCCCCGCCGTGTACTTTAACAGTAGCCGACCCCACCGCTGTCCACCGGGTCGCTCGGAGGCTGCGTCGCCAGAGCAGGCACCGTCCTCCAGCAGTTCCTTCAGGCCTGCCACCCAGGGTCAGCCAGGTCACCACCTCTGGGGCTCCCGCGGAGCCGGCCGTCCACCTCTCGGCCCCCCGTCCGCCAGCCAGTGCCTCCGGGCCCCCTGCCTCCACTCCGACTCCGGGGCCGCCGCCCCCACCACAGGCCTCACGCCGCCCTCCGGGTCGCTGCTCCTCCACCGTGCATCCACAGCCGCTAGTTCAGGCTGCGGAGGGGCTCCAAGCACCAAGCCTCTCTCATCAGCCGGACTCCCCCCCCGCTCTGCTTTCCACTACGGCGGGACCGCCACTTCCGGGTTCCTCTGCCGGGCACGCCTCACTTCCGGTCGGCTCCCAACTCACTGTGGGCCGCGGCTGCACGTCCCCGCACAGGCCGCCCAAAATGGCCGGCGGCGGCCCGCCTCCGCCGCGATTCCAGTCGCGGCGCCAGCTCTCGGCGCCGCGCTCCACTCCGCCGTTCCGCTCCCAGGGTCAGGACCAGGCGGGGGGCCCTCCGGGATTCACGGAGCGCCGGGGCGACAATCTGTGCAGAATTTCGGCTGGGCTGGATGCGGAGGTCGTTGCTCACGCGTCCATGCCCGTCGGCTGCCAAGCCACGCCCCAGCAACAGGGTCTACCCTGTGTGATGGTTTACTGCTGACACACACTAGTACTTTTTCTTTGTGAATTAATTTCTCAAGAACGTTTGGACATCTCGCTCACCACAGCGACTCCTCTGCCGGCATGAAACCAGTTAGGTTCCTATAGTGTTTGTCAGACACACCAGGCTCTGCTCTTTCACACCAGCAAGGCAACAATGCCCTTCCCACCCATTGGGGCACTAAATCCTGCACCCTCTGAATGATTACATGTTCACCAAAATAAACACTCGCATGCTCTGCTGTAGGGATGACATACATACACTTACCCTGCATGAACCTGATCCAATCACTGAACTAGAACCCAGACTAAGTAGTCATACAAACATATACCTGTTAATACTTAGGCAAGCCTCAAAAGATCACCTACTTCCATAAACATGCATTCATTTGACTGTGTCCATTGCTAATTGGCGTAATGCAACTAAAACTAACAGTCCTCTACTAGCTGATCATGCAGCTGTTCACAACTTTCACATCCATTAGTTTCATACTACTGTCTTGTGTTTTTTATGTATTCTAAAGCTTGCAATCATGGGAACATTTCAGACAAAATGCAATTGATTTTGGGATCCGCGAGGTCAATCACATCTCAGTCATCTTATTGGTCCCTCTGGGCATCAGCAGTACTGTTTTTGCCACAGCTTGTGGGGTATCTGCAGAGGACACAAGAAATCATTCCTCTACCGTCGGAAACAAACCCCTTAGTATTTTGACTGGGTGCCATGGTGAACCCAGGCTGGTTCTCTACTTAACTGCACCCATGTCTATAACTTCCCTCAACTTGCGACATGCATTCACATACTCAAACTCCTGCAGATTCTCCCAAGGAGATGTATGTTGTAAGAAATTGGATTATTAATTGGGATGGGTGACTACCCACCTCAGGAAATAATTACAATCCTTGTCAGGATTAACTCTCAAAATCACTAAATTAAAGTGAGCAAACATCAGGTAGCTATGGCATAGAGCAGATAGATGTAAATTAGGACAACAAGTATTTTTGCAGTCACAAAACAGAAATAAAGTCATTATGTAAAACAATAAAAATACCAGACTGAATTAGAAAAATATTGTAAAATGTAATAAACAAAATGACAAAAAACAATAAGGGGAACTGGAGATATTAATTTTTTAAGTTTTAAGTAAAAATAGCATCAAAAAGCACAAAGTGCCTATAATAGTCAATGGTTGCAGTACACTGGGGCCTAGGTGCTATTTGAGGCTGGCCGCTGTGGAACGTGGGTTGGAAATACCACACATTTTCGTCCTGGTCAAAGATTTTATCTTCTGACTTACGGCCTGATATCCCATCCACCGAAATATAAATCCTATTATATCCTACAGGATTTATAATTCGGCAGATGGGATAACCCATCCGCCAAGATCTAAATTAGGCTGTTAGTCCTTTAAGTCCCAAAAGAGTACACTTTTTAAGCCCCCAGAACATCAGGTGAGGCACTTAGAGACTCACAGCATGTCAGAATAGGCCAACAGCAGGGTTCAGTCCCGTTGCCACCGGTCTGCTGGGCATTTGCAGGAAAGGCCTCTTGTATCTTATATCCCTGTAGATTGAAGAGGAGGAAGGTCAGCCTTATGACTCTTGGAGTCTTCTTCTTTGTCCTGTGTATATGAGGGAGCAAGTCCAGTCCTTCATAGCTCCACTGAGGTCACTTACAGGAGGTCCAGTCCTCTTCTGTTCTTCCTCAGATCTTTCTGTGTTCTGAAGTGGGTGCCTGGTGGTGCCACATTTCTGCCTGGCACTACTTTGTGAGTGGGAATAGCTCCTGGGCATGCCCTAACCAATGGGGTAAACGTTCCTGGGGGCAACCCTACAAACTTTGGCCCTTTTCAAGATACCAAAAGTTTTCAGCCACACTAAACATGGACTCTGAGGGTTAGGTGAATGTGGGAAGTGTACTATGGTAATTCTAATGTCCTCCCATGACGTACAATAACATTATGTTGAAGCAGCCATTGTTCTCACAATAAGTCCAGAGGCATAAGTCTGGTAGGACAAAAGCAGGGCTTCCAGCAACCAGACAGTGGATACACAAGCATTGTCTTGGCAGCCTGTTTCCTTCTTTTCAAGTACGACTGCAGTGTTTTATGTAATCCCAGCAGACCTGTCAAGCAGGATTTGAGACACTGTCAAAAAGGAGGTTTACAGGCCCCTACCAGCTTCTGCTCTCAAAGATGTAATCCCTGCCCATTGTCGCCCTGTCATTCACAAGTGCTCTTGTGTTGCTCATGGGAGGAATTTCACACCTACTCAAATGCTAATTTGAATAGGCTGAGAGAAGTTTGAGAGCAAATGCAAATGGTAATTAGCATCCAGTAACTTCAGGCAGGGTAAAGATAGAAGATAATTTTCTAAAAGCTTATTTTCCATGATATTTATTAAAAATCAGACGTTACCATTGAATTGGATTTTTATTAACTATTAAAATAGTTTTTTTATTATTATTTTCTAGCTAGTCCCATTTCCGAGATACAGTAGTAGGATTTTAATCTTTACTCTGGTTTTCTATACAGGACAGCTAGGCCTCTCACTGTGAAAAATAGCTTTTGGGCTCTATTCACTGTACGGACGTGTTAACGCTAAGTTTCTACATGTCCTACTTTTAAATACCAGTTACCATTGTAGGCCTGAAGCAATGTTTGCACTGCCACTCAGGGGTGTAATGCAGTCCCTCGCATCATTTTGTATTCCGTCACTGGTGCCGCTATAGTGGATGGCACAATAGATGCTGCAGTCCACTAGTGCCATGTAACTTCTAGGCCCTAGGGACACTTACAAAGTCATGCCATGTACCTGGGACTTATAAGCATGTTAAATACGCCAATTAGGAACACGGACACTTTACTACTGGTTAGCAGTTGGTAAAGTGCACACCATTCTAAACGCCATAATGGTCCAGCAAACGGTGAACAGTCCGATATGACCAAGCAGAAAAGGCTGATTTCCTGGTCAGGTCATTACTGTGACCACCATTATTTACACCTGGCATTACTCATGTATCATCTTTTCAATCTACCATTACTTTGACACACTATCCCTAACATCACCCCAAAGTACTTTGAGGATTTTGTCTGAAGTCAGTCATTGCTATGCATATTGTATTGTGTGCCGTAGGTGTGAAGCGTTTAGTGTTATGTGTGATTGTCACAGAGGTGATTCGGTCATCTAGACTAGTCAGTGAAGCAGGAAGTGCAATGCTCATAGAGTATTGCAGGAGCCATACATACTCCTCTAGTAGACATTGAATTGTAGATTGATTATCAGTTATGACAGGTTTAGGACTTTGCTGGTGGTGTTGCGTTTCTAGGTGAAAGAGTGGACAACGTGTTCATGGCTTGTTACAGAAATCTGTAGAAGGAATAAAGGATTTATTCAAGAGGACATAACTGGACCATCTTTAGGTCATATCCAGGTGATTTTGCAGAGTTTTTCTTATTTGAGCTTTGTTTGCTTTTCTGAATGGAGGCTCCTATGAGGTGGGATTTTCAAAAATTTGGAAATGATTAGGAGTGGTACAGTTCTTCATCCGTGTTACCTTCTAGGAAGATAGGTGGTAAATTTACATTATGGAAACCCTGGAAAAGTGCATGCGCAGCCTGGTATTCGATCCAAGGAGCCTCAAAGGAGATATGAGTGCTGTGGGCATCCAGTGTAGATCTCGAAGAAGTAGAATGTCTGAAGTCCACATAGGAAGAAGGCTTGGGCCCCAAAATACATTTCAAGTGGCATCTTCTTGTTGATAAATGGCTGTGGCACCCATCAATTCAAAAGCCTATCCTTAACCCACAAAAAGAGAATACCTTTTAATTTGACCATACTACTTTTAAATAAATCATAAAGCTAGTCCCAACAAATCTTACATTTGAATGTTTTTTTTAATATTTATTTTATTAGTATTAATATCCATTATAACAAACAGTGTACATATTACAGCAGTTATACATGGTATCACTACATGGATCTACTAATACATGATGAGATGACTAACGCCGACATTTTCATTTTTTTGTTGTTATTGTTTCCTTCCTTTCGTCTCTTACCCGTTCCCTCTTTTATCCTGAGTGAAATCAATTTTGAATTAAAATACAGTGTTTAATGAACTTAAGAACTCTTTGACCCCCCCCCCTTAACTAACCGGTGTCGCTCAATGATATCCTATCTCCAACTCGGTCCCAATTTGTTATGTGGCTGTTACCTCGCTGTTCTGACTATGGTCAGGTGCCTAATTGTCCTCCCCCGGTAGTTGGGGCCTGTGACATTACCTCTCCTATTTCTTGTATCTCTTGTTTCATTGCCCCCCACGCCAGCAGGACCTCCGTAAGCCTATCATCCCGTCTTGTTTTTCTCATATGGGTTTCTTCAACCATTGCCCATTCTTTAAGATCCTTCTTCCATGTTTCCAACTGCGGGCCCTGAGGGGATAACCAGTGGATCGCTATCCTTCTCTTGGCTACCGTAAGACCCAGTATCAGGAACCGTCTGGTAGTTTTACGTTTGGGATTCTTGGGGATCAAACCAAGAAGGCAAGTGTGTAGCTCTAGGGTTATTGCCCAAACCCGTGATTCAGTTCAGTTGTTCTAGGATCTCTACCCAAAATCTGTGTATTACTTGGCACTGCCATACCACATGGATAAAGTCGGCTGGGGCATCCTGGCAACAGGGGAATTTGAGGTCTCTGGATGGATTAATGGCATGTAGCCTCTTGGGCGAGAGATAGGACATATGTGCGATATTGTATTTGTTTAAAACCAATTACAGAGTGAAACTTTCCGGACATTTTCATGGATCTTCCCCCCAGTCTGTTGTCGAGATCTCGTGATCGCGCGGAGCGCTTGCCATTTTCCCTCAATGTTCAGGGGGCTTAACCGTTTTATCTTCTCTGAGCGCCCTATATAAATGAGAGACAAGTTTTCGCCCACCCGCCATTGCAATCAGAACGACCAATGTTCGTGTAGGGTCAGGGGCTTCTGGGAACATTGGCCAAAGGCGGCGAGCCGTGGCCGCTATTTTAGCATATTGTAAAAATTAACCCGTCCCTAGTGCAAATGTAGTGACTGTGTCTTGGTAGGTAATGAACCTATTCTCTGGGTAGAGATCTGCAAGCATTAGACAGCCCCCCTCTTTCCACCTTCCAACAGACATATCCTGTTCTATTTGAGAGAACTGGGGCATACCCCAGATATCTGCCTCCGGTGCATAAGGCACCTTCTTGATCAGTCGTCTGACTGTTCTGTTCCATATGGACAGAGAGTGGAGATGTAATTATAACTCATTTTCGAATCCCAAATGAGTTTAATAAGCATCTTCAAATTAAAAACCACTCTTTATCACTTTTCTTTAATTTTAGTGGCATTTCAAGTTGTATATTTTTGGCATCCCCTCTTTTTATACCCTTTGAATTACACTGCATACTATATCATACTGAGACTAGGGATTTCATCAATTATATGCCACCCAACCTCTTTCTCTATTGGATTATGTAGCTAGTCTTTTTGTCTGTGCTACTGTGCACATGCATCTGGTGGTGGTGTATAAGCAGCAGGTACAACACAGACAATATATTGTCTAGCAGTCTTGTCGTGTAAGAGGATAGCTGTGCTGCTCAGCCTCTAGAGAGCTCGGTCCACCCTTATAGCGACTTTGGAGTTTATGTTCGGTTTGGCTAATGTGGGACATTTATCAGAAACTGGTGGGTGTCCCATAATCCCTATTTAGAGTATATATCTGGGTATATAATTTTGGCGCTGAACTCTAAATATCTGCCTTGCTCTTTTAAGTCACATTTTCTCTGTAAAAGGGTTAAATGTCCTAGAATATAATCATGTTAGACATAATCTGGGCACTCTGAGCAGAAACCACCTAGCTTATGTTTACTTTGTTTACTGTGTTATTGGACCTTATTAAAGATATAAATGCAATTTTAACTTTGATTGGTCTGGTAACTACTCTTCAGCGAATAGTGCAGCGATTATTTTAGTTTAGAAATAGGACTGCTTCAGGATCTGAAAGTTTCACTTACTATATTAACTTTATTATGCCACACAAGCTTATATGTGTGGTATGAAAATAAGGATTGGCCCTGGAAACCATGCACTCGAATCACCCGTTTTATAGTATGGCTTGATAGTGCAGCTGGCACCAGACAATTATGTGAGACCCACCAGGTGAGGGACTTTGGCTCCTCCGACATGTTAGGAGCCAGGAGTACATCTTTTGATTGGGCAGAAGCAAAGAAAGAGCTTTCCCTTCACACAGCTGTGAGCAATTGTTTATTTATCCAGCTGACTGAGCTTGAACTTTCAGGGGCACACAGATGACAATGTAATGCTGTAAAAGTGATTTTATATGGAGTTGTTCTCTGGCTGCAGCACATATGGAAGGGGGGCAGTCATTAACATATATAGAATTTTAGGGCTAGCGTGACAGTACATTTGTCACTTTACCTTTTAACCTACACTGATATTATTCTACAGTTCTTGCTTCCACATAAATACCCATTGTCATGCTATGTACTTGTAACACTTCACATTTCCATACAACATTACTTTAAAGCCAGACATATCAGCATTGGCAATGCTTGTTTAGGCTTGACGTTAGCCAAGGCCTTTTCATTTTACTAAAATGTTATAGGTATTATACTTATTTAGGCTTTCAGTCAGCCCTCTTTATCCATTAGTCTGGTATTGTGTCATTCACATTTATCTTCCACCCACTAACGCATATAGGATGGGTCAATGAGTCAGCCCACTTCCGCCATTGGCAAATCTCCCTTTCACTGATACCATTCTGCCCCTTCAGAAGGAGCACACTCACACTCTAAGAAGATGATTTAAGTGCCCTAAACTACCACAATGTGTGCTTTTAGAGACCAAAAACATTTTTTTACTTCTAGCTAATGTTTTCTCTTTTAGACTGATGCCGGCCCGCATCTTCCGCAACATTTTTGTAAAAACCATGGTAAGGTAAAACAAGCATTGACAAAGCAAATTGACTACCAGTCAACAGACTTTAACAATACTTGTTTCAAATAAAGGAATGACTGCACAGATCAAAATGCAGAGTGAAAATGGCTTTGATTGTCCTTGTATTTTCTATTGTGCCCCGGTGCCCAAATAAAAAGCTGGGTGTCTTCAGAGGCACAAAGTCACAGGTGCCCATAGAAGCACCGGTTCTCCTGACTCCATTCAATGGTCCAATATGGACAGCGCGTTGACACCTCACTCGAGTTAGTCATGATCCCAGCATACAGCTTCTTTTCTCTCTTAGGGACTAAAGTCACTTTTGATGTTACGTTAGAACTACTTTGGTCATATTTGTATCGCCCTAGCAATGAAAATGCATGGAGTCACCAAGAAAAATGTCTTCAGCCTACCTTATCTCTTGCATTGCATTCCTGTGGCATGGTTGCAACCTTCAGTGGCCTTATGTGTTTGACCCCTGCCTTTGGACCTTGCTCAGAGTTTCACAGGCCCAGAGTTGCTCAAAATTGAGCAGCGAGATGCTCCATGAAAATATACAGCTATGCTTTTAGAGAAAGGAAGAAAATTGCACAGCTCAGTATTTATTAAGAATCACACAGATAAGGCCATCAGCTGTGCTCATGCTAAAAATGCTGTGTTAGCGTGATACTAATTGGTCACGTCATAGCATAAATGTGAGTCAGTTGCAAATTACTTTACGTAGACTACCACCCAAGTATTTGCCATGACATTTGTGATATTTCACAGAAATTACACGTTACGTATGGAAATAACATGTAATATTTAGCTTGCCTGTGGATTCATTTGACACTAGAATTCCGAAGGAAGCCAGGTTACTCTACTTTAGTTGATGAGGCTGTCGTTGACTCCTACCGCTGTTTGAGTTGTTCCTGTTGTTACAATCACTTTACATGTATTATCATGGGTTGCGCCGTGTGTGCTGCATTGCTGTTTCATCCTGCATTTGCATCAGTTTCCATCACAAATATGATTTTGCAAGCAAGAATTTATTGGCATTGTCACTCTCCATTGTGTTGCACAAGGGCGCACACAGAAGTTTAACACATCTGGGCTACAGTGTGCTCTCTGACCACCTATCAGTGACTAGACTCTGCCAAAATTACATAGAGCTAAAACAAGCAGAGGAATATAACAGACCCGAAAATGTTGGGTTATATCTGGATTAGTCTTGCAGCATTTGCTGGAAAAGCAGTTCCTTCACTACCCTGGAGACTCCATGGTTGTCTCTGCAAGTTGTACTTAAATTGAAGGGCTCTGAAGCTACCTATCCTGCCTTTGCAGATTGCATGCAGGCAGTCGATCAATAGACGAGTCGATCAGTGGGTGACTAGCAATCATTTTAAATTAAACTTTGAAACACTGTAGTGCAGTGGCATAACAGAACTTGAGGGGCGCCCTTTAAAGTTCCTGGAGGGTGGTCCCATTCAGGAGCTCTCAGGCTTGGGGTAGAGGGACCCCCCCCGAACCGCCCGGGCTGCGGGTGCTAATGTTACGTCACTGAAATGGTGCACCTCTTCAGCTCCAATGCCCATCTCCTAGTCTTGCAGTTTTTTTGGCCTGTGGACAAGAGCTATAATGTGCCATTCCAGACTCATTAGTAAAATATCTTTAGGTGCTCCTGGATAAGTCCTACTGTTTCTCACACAGGTTACTTTGGTCATTTAGTCTTATTGATTAGATCAGAAGCCCCTTAAAAAGATATTCAAATATCTGGATCCCCCCTTGTCCATAAATATGCTGGTCTAGCCGTTGCTGTATCTCTGCTGGATCATTACAATGCCATTAATTCTGGGAATTTCAACGGGCCACTGTGTCTTCATCAGGCAGTCATTGGAATCACCCTTCTGTTGTGACTTAAACATTCCATAAATGCTCCTTTCAACGCATTGCTTCTGGATATCTGGCAAATCTCTGCCCAATTCTCCTTTAGGAAAAGGCTAAAGACACACTTTCCCTGGATACTGTTGAGTCCGGTCTTTCCTTCTTAGCTTCACTATGGATCTTCAGTGCAAAAGTACCGTTTGTGGAGAACGATGCAGTCTAGGAAATCTATGAAACTAATCTAACTAATCAACACAACACTTCCAAATTGACATGCTGTCCTGCCCTCTGCCGGTGAAGCAGTTACCTCACACACACTGTAATTTTGGGGCAAGTTTGTGGGCAGTTAATTTGTCAAAAAGTTGATAAATGCATGATTCTATTTGTGAGTGAACATAATAGGTTTGATACCAAGGACCTGTATGGAGACCCTCAAAAGTGTGATCAGTCTTGAAGCCATAGCTGGCCTGTTCCTGCAGTTCAAACTGCAATGAGTAGCCATTCTTAAATATTTTGATCAGTAATCTAACTTCGAACGATGGCAAGTGCTTTTATTTTTCATATAATCATTTTGCATTTGTCAGAGGAATGGTCTTGTAATTTTTCAAACATCTGTGACCAGATAACACTGGTGTTGGGTGATCATTGCACGAGTGCTGAAGCAATGTATCACCGTCTTTCAAGTAGCAGACGGAGCAAAAGCATCAAGTGACTAGTCCGGAAAGGACGTTCTGCACCAGACGGTGTGAGAAAATGCTGGTTGAAAGTTTCTCATCACTAGTGCTTCGATGTAGTCCAGCCCCTGGTCGAGCATCCTTATTTCACTAGTCAGCATTCTTACAGTCTTTTTTTAGAGAACTGCTTTCGCTAGTCTGGCACCTCTCATATGTTAAAGCAGCTGCAACTTATAGATGGGGCTGATTCACAAATAACAAGTTCAGTTATATTTGCTACTGTAGCCAATTAGTCTGGCATTATATAATGCGCAGGTGCTTATACACCATTAGTATGGATTTAAGCCTTCCCGAAGTAGATCACAAGATATTCCTGCAGGCGTAAAAGAACATAAACACCTCTAATATCTATATGTCGATGTTTTTGACTGAACTTTTGATTTATCCATGTGTGGATAGATGGGTCGGTTCTTTTTATTTTGTGTTGAAATTTTTTATTGAGTTTTATAAGACGAATACATCAGAGCATGAACATCAATAAATAAGGAGAAGATAAATCCATATTGAAGTAAACAGTGCAAAAAGGTACTGATGAATAAATATGATATAAATATGCATTTAAATAAATAAAGGGTCGGTTCTTTTTAGGTTGAAGCCTACCAGACAGCATAGCTGTCTGGTTTGCTACCGACATCTTCGGGATATTCCAAAAGCTTTCCTGGGAATGCATTCCACCTTTTGTTTACCATTGGCTTTGTGGCTTGCTTCCAATTTGCTGGCTGTATTTGGTTTATGCTGTTTAGCCTGAGTTGATCCCTTCCCTTGCCCGTACCCTATTTTGTATTCGTCCACCGGTGCTCGATTTCTGTTAACAGGCCTTTGAATCTAGTTCTTATCTTGTCACATTTGCTTTGTATTCAAAGACAGAGGTCAAATGTCGGGCTCTCTCTTTCAGGGAGCTTGGTGTTTACTTTTCTGTCTCTGACTTCAAAGTGAGAGGATTTGTGTGACAATCATGCTGGCTCAGGGGGAGTGCTTAAGGAAGGCTGTATGCTGTAATTGTTTTTCTAGCACATAAAATTTAAATGTCTGTAAATGAACTGTGCAGATATTTCAGAACTAGAAAAGCCCAAATGAAGCAAATTTCAGGGTAATTATGAAGTGTGGTGGAAATAACTATTTTAAAACGATACACCAGGTGATTACATTTCCACACATTATCGTTTGTGCACTGTGTGCTTTTATCAGTGAAACTGAATGTCTGTAAATGTAATGGTGATTTCAATTGAAGCTGTGTTGTCCGTAATGACAGTGTGCTGCCACACCATGCATATTCCACTCTACGACACTCTGCGCCACACCACTGCACTCTACTCTGCGCCACTACACTGCACTCTACTCTGCGCCACTACATTTTACACTATGCCACTGCACTCTGCGCCACTGCATTCTACTCCCTTCTGCACTACTCCACTCTATGCCACGCACTCTATGCCACTTCACTCTACGCCTCTCTAGTCTACTCCACCCTACTATATACCAATGCACTCTACACCACTCCACTCTACTCTTCGCTACTGCACTCTTCGCCACTACATGCTACACCACTCTAGTCCAGACCACTCCACTCTACTATGCACAACTCCACCCTACGTCACTCCACTCTGCACCACTCTGCAACACTTCACTCTAAGCCTCTGCACTCTATGCCAATGCACTCTATGCCAATGCGCTCTACTCTGTACCACTCCACTCTACGCGTCTGCACTCTATGCCAATCCACTGTACGCCACTCTACTCTGCACAACTGATGTCACTTTTGATGTTACGTTAGAACTACTTTGGTCATATTTGTATCGCCCTAGCAATGAAAATGCATGGAGTCACCAAGAAAAATGTCTTCAGCCTACCTTATCTCTTGCATTGCATTCCTGTGGCATGGTTGCAACCTTCAGTGGCCTTATGTGTTTGACCCCTGCCTTTGGACCTTGCTCAGAGTTTCACAGGCCCAGAGTTGCTCAAAATTGAGCAGCGAGATGCTCCATGAAAATATACAGCTATGCTTTTAGAGAAAGGAAGAAAATTGCACAGCTCAGTATTTATTAAGAATCACACAGATAAGGCCATCAGCTGTGCTCATGCTAAAAATGCTGTGTTAGCGTGATACTAATTGGTCACGTCATAGCATAAATGTGAGTCAGTTGCAAATTACTTTACGTAGACTACCACCCAAGTATTTGCCATGACATTTGTGATATTTCACAGAAATTACACGTTACGTATGGAAATAACATGTAATATTTAGCTTGCCTGTGGATTCATTTGACACTAGAATTCCGAAGGAAGCCAGGTTACTCTACTTTAGTTGATGAGGCTGTCGTTGACTCCTACCGCTGTTTGAGTTGTTCCTGTTGTTACAATCACTTTACATGTATTATCATGGGTTGCGCCGTGTGTGCTGCATTGCTGTTTCATCCTGCATTTGCATCAGTTTCCATCACAAATATGATTTTGCAAGCAAGAATTTATTGGCATTGTCACTCTCCATTGTGTTGCACAAGGGCGCACACAGAAGTTTAACACATCTGGGCTACAGTGTGCTCTCTGACCACCTATCAGTGACTAGACTCTGCCAAAATTACATAGAGCTAAAACAAGCAGAGGAATATAACAGACCCGAAAATGTTGGGTTATATCTGGATTAGTCTTGCAGCATTTGCTGGAAAAGCAGTTCCTTCACTACCCTGGAGACTCCATGGTTGTCTCTGCAAGTTGTACTTAAATTGAAGGGCTCTGAAGCTACCTATCCTGCCTTTGCAGATTGCATGCAGGCAGTCGATCAATAGACGAGTCGATCAGTGGGTGACTAGCAATCATTTTAAATTAAACTTTGAAACACTGTAGTGCAGTGGCATAACAGAACTTGAGGGGCGCCCTTTAAAGTTCCTGGAGGGTGGTCCCATTCAGGAGCTCTCAGGCTTGGGGTAGAGGGACCCCCCCCGAACCGCCCGGGCTGCGGGTGCTAATGTTACGTCACTGAAATGGTGCACCTCTTCAGCTCCAATGCCCATCTCCTAGTCTTGCAGTTTTTTTGGCCTGTGGACAAGAGCTATAATGTGCCATTCCAGACTCATTAGTAAAATATCTTTAGGTACTCCTGGATAAGTCCTACTGTTTCTCACACAGGTTACTTTGGTCATTTAGTCTTATTGATTAGATCAGAAGCCCCTTAAAAAGATATTCAAATATCTGGATCCCCCCTTGTCCATAAATATGCTGGTCTAGCCGTTGCTGTATCTCTGCTGGATCATTACAATGCCATTAATTCTGGGAATTTCAACGGGCCACTGTGTCTTCATCAGGCAGTCATTGGAATCACCCTTCTGTTGTGACTTAAACATTCCATAAATGCTCCTTTCAACGCATTGCTTCTGGATATCTGGCAAATCTCTGCCCAATTCTCCTTTAGGAAAAGGCTAAAGACACACTTTCCCTGGATACTGTTGAGTCCGGTCTTTCCTTCTTAGCTTCACTATGGATCTTCAGTGCAAAAGTACCGTTTGTGGAGAACGATGCAGTCTAGGAAATCTATGAAACTAATCTAACTAATCAACACAACACTTCCAAATTGACATGCTGTCCTGCCCTCTGCCGGTGAAGCAGTTACCTCACACACACTGTAATTTTGGGGCAAGTTTGTGGGCAGTTAATTTGTCAAAAAGTTGATAAATGCATGATTCTATTTGTGAGTGAACATAATAGGTTTGATACCAAGGACCTGTATGGAGACCCTCAAAAGTGTGATCAGTCTTGAAGCCATAGCTGGCCTGTTCCTGCAGTTCAAACTGCAATGAGTAGCCATTCTTAAATATTTTGATCAGTAATCTAACTTCGAACGATGGCAAGTGCTTTTATTTTTCATATAATCATTTTGCATTTGTCAGAGGAATGGTCTTGTAATTTTTCAAACATCTGTGACCAGATAACACTGGTGTTGGGTGATCATTGCACGAGTGCTGAAGCAATGTATCACCGTCTTTCAAGTAGCAGACGGAGCAAAAGCATCAAGTGACTAGTCCGGAAAGGACGTTCTGCACCAGACGGTGTGAGAAAATGCTGGTTGAAAGTTTCTCATCACTAGTGCTTCGATGTAGTCCAGCCCCTGGTCGAGCATCCTTATTTCACTAGTCAGCATTCTTACAGTCTTTTTTTAGAGAACTGCTTTCGCTAGTCTGGCACCTCTCATATGTTAAAGCAGCTGCAACTTATAGATGGGGCTGATTCACAAATAACAAGTTCAGTTATATTTGCTACTGTAGCCAATTAGTCTGGCATTATATAATGCGCAGGTGCTTATACACCATTAGTATGGATTTAAGCCTTCCCGAAGTAGATCACAAGATATTCCTGCAGGCGTAAAAGAACATAAACACCTCTAATATCTATATGTCGATGTTTTTGACTGAACTTTTGATTTATCCATGTGTGGATAGATGGGTCGGTTCTTTTTATTTTGTGTTGAAATTTTTTATTGAGTTTTATAAGACGAATACATCAGAGCATGAACATCAATAAATAAGGAGAAGATAAATCCATATTGAAGTAAACAGTGCAAAAAGGTACTGATGAATAAATATGATATAAATATGCATTTAAATAAATAAAGGGTCGGTTCTTTTTAGGTTGAAGCCTACCAGACAGCATAGCTGTCTGGTTTGCTACCGACATCTTCGGGATATTCCAAAAGCTTCCCTGGGAATGCATTCCACCTTTTGTTTACCATTGGCTTTGTGGCTTGCTTCCAATTTGCTGGCTGTATTTGGTTTATGCTGTTTAGCCTGAGTTGATCCCTTCCCTTGCCCGTACCCTATTTTGTATTCGTCCACCGGTGCTCGATTTCTGTTAACAGGCCTTTGAATCTAGTTCTTATCTTGTCACATTTGCTTTGTATTCAAAGACAGAGGTCAAATGTCGGGCTCTCTCTTTCAGGGAGCTTGGTGTTTACTTTTCTGTCTCTGACTTCAAAGTGAGAGGATTTGTGTGACAATCATGCTGGCTCAGGGGGAGTGCTTAAGGAAGGCTGTATGCTGTAATTGTTTTTCTAGCACATAAAATTTAAATGTCTGTAAATGAACTGTGCAGATATTTCAGAACTAGAAAAGCCCAAATGAAGCAAATTTCAGGGTAATTATGAAGTGTGGTGGAAATAACTATTTTAAAACGATACACCAGGTGATTACATTTCCACACATTATCGTTTGTGCACTGTGTGCTTTTATCAGTGAAACTGAATGTCTGTAAATGTAATGGTGATTTCAATTGAAGCTGTGTTGTCCGTAATGACAGTGTGCTGCCACACCATGCATATTCCACTCTACGACACTCTGCGCCACACCACTGCACTCTACTCTGCGCCACTACACTGCACTCTACTCTGCGCCACTACATTTTACACTATGCCACTGCACTCTGCGCCACTGCATTCTACTCCCTTCTGCACTACTCCACTCTATGCCACGCACTCTATGCCACTTCACTCTACGCCTCTCTAGTCTACTCCACCCTACTATATACCAATGCACTCTACACCACTCCACTCTACTCTTCGCTACTGCACTCTTCGCCACTACATGCTACACCACTCTAGTCCAGACCACTCCACTCTACTATGCACAACTCCACCCTACGTCACTCCACTCTGCACCACTCTGCAACACTTCACTCTAAGCCTCGGCACTGTATGCCAATGCGCTCTACTTTGTACCACTCCACTCTACGCTTCTGCACTCTATGCCAATCCACTGTACACCACTCTACTCTGCACAACTGCACTCCACGCCACTGCACTCTGCATCACTCTACTATGCACAACTCCTCCCTACGTCACTCCACTCTGCACCACTCTGCAACACTTCACTCTAAGCCTCTGCACTCTATGCCAATGCACTCTATGCCAATGCGCTCTACTCTGTACCACTCCACTCTACGCGTCTGCACTCTATGCCAATCCACTGTACGCCACTCTACTCTGCACAACTGCACTCCACGCCACTGCACTCTGCATCACTCTACTATGCACAACTCTTCCCTACGTCACTCCACTCTGCACCACTCTGCAACACTTCACTCTAAGCCTCTGCACTCTATGCCAATACACTCTATGCCAATGCGCTCTACTCTGTACCACTCCACTCTACGCTTTTGCACTCTATGCCAATCCACTGTACACCACTCTACTCTACTCTGCACAACTACACTCCACGCCACTGCATCACTACTTTACACCATTACTGTACGCTACAGTACTCAACACCACTGCACTCTACCCTGCATCACTCCACTCTACATCACCTCACTCTACTGTGCACCACTCCACTCTACCCCCTTCACTCTACTATGAAACATCCTACTCTACACCGCTGCACTCTATGCCACTGCATTCTATGCCACTGCGCACTACTCTGCACCACTGTAGTCTATGCCACTATTCTCTATGCCACTTTACTCTGTCACTGTAGTCTTCGACTCTCTGCTCTGCAACACTGCATTCTACGACACTGCATTCTACGACACTCTACTCTTCAACACCGCACTCTCTGCCACTGAACTCTACGCCACCCTACTCTGCACTTCTGCACTCTACGCCACTGCACTCTGCAGCACTCCACTCTATGTCACTGCACTCTAAGCCACTATACTCTACTCTGCACCACCCTACACCACTCTACTCTGCTTCACTCTACGCTACTGCATTCTGTGCCACTCTACTCTGCACCACTGTTTGGTCTTGCACTCTATGCCACTCTACTCTGCACCACTGCAATCTACTCCACTGCACTTTACTATGCACCACTCTAATCTACATTCTACGATTCAGCATTGTATGCCACTGAATGATATGCTACTGCAGTCTACGCCACTCTAGGCCACTGGCCTCCACGGTACTATACTCTACTCTACGCCACTCTACTCTGCGCCACTCTATGCTACTGAACTCTAAACCACTGTACTCTAGTGCACTCTACTCTGCACCACAACACTCTACGCCACTGCACTGTACTATGCAATACTCTAATCTATGTCACTGCATTCTACGTTGATGCATTGTACACCACTGCATTCTATGCCGCTGCACGATACGCCACTGCATACTATGCCACTTTACTCTCTAACACTGTGCACCAATGCCCTTTTCACCAGTCCAGCCTACTCTACTCCACTGTACACCACATGACTCCACTCTATGCCACTCCACTTTGCGATACTCTACTCTTCGCCATTCCACTCTATGCCACTCTCCTCTATGTCACTAACGTTTAGCCATGCTGAAAAGCTGCCACGCTGGTGTACAACATGGCTAAAACACATTGGCAAAGCCAATAGCTCTTGCATAGGTGAGACCTATTGCCTGTGCCAATGATGTTTTGTTGTTGTTGTTAAGGGATCTCCAATTTATGTGGGCCTAGAAAATGACATCTGCAAATAAGGCTACAAATTACCCTAGACTGAAATTGTAAACAAGTCATTCTTCTTGAAAATGTGTACCTGTGCACAATATGTCTATTCATTCCATTCGAAAAGTCTAGGATATCAGCCATTTTTGGTTGATTTGAGAAGGCAGATATTGAGTCTTTTTAGCTGAAATATCAAGTGACAAAGATTTTAATCCCACAATTGAATTGCTGCAAGCCTTTAGTATCCTGTGTAAGAGTGGTGCTTTTTATATAATTAGACAAGATTTTTCCTTTTATGTGTATAGTGGTAATTGCTAGGATATGTTATTAGCAAATTAACCATTCAGCAGTTACTGATGCTATGTGATTAACTTCATAGCTGCGAGCCCTTGCTCAACATCACATTGGAACCATCCTTAAGTCAATCAGCCACTCCCAGCTTAGATGCCCAGTCACTCTGACAGTCTCCCAGTTGTACTCCAGCCCAGACACCATGTAAGAAATAGTGTTGCAGGCTAACACTTGCCTACCATGCTATAAGTAGAACATTCTGATGCCCCTTGAAATGTTACCTATAGTACACAGATATCCATTTAATAGCCCTTCTGCCTCTGTATCTCACTGCCACATCACACGTTGCATGCTGTGCTCCTGTTCCTGACCTCTTACAACATTATGCATTTCCCATCTGATTTACTCATCATGTGTAATCCAAGAACCATGCTTCTGCTTTAATCCCTCTCACTTGTGTGACTGGCCTCTACAGACACTCCCAGTTGTCTCGACCCCTTCTCAATATACCCTCATATCCTCATCTGGGTCCCACACACTTTTCCATACCCTGTTTCCAGGGACTCTGCTAATTTCTTCCACAGCCTCTCCACCGACAGTCTCACTTTATCGTTTTCATCATCTGACTCATTTATCTTCATTAATATCTCCTTTATGCTGTTAACTCTTTCAACCACCTCAATCTCTTTACAAATGCCCTATCCTGGAACACTCCTTCCAATTTTGCCTTGAGGTTCAGCATGTACACTCACTGCTGAAACTGGGGACAGACCAGTATCCCACATATCTAGCAATGTGCATTGTCTCTTTCACCACCCTCACTTTGATTCTGGACCAAACAAATTCTTCCATCATGTTTTTCTGACTGATCCCCACCATTTATCTAAGACCCTCTAATCTCAATCTTCACATCCTTGGTTGCCCTTCTATTGTTTCCCTCCATTTAAGCTTCTCTCCATCTCACCACCCTGCTCTCTTTCCACCACATGGCGTCTTAAATATTACCCCAGCCTCTACTCTCCAATTCATTCCTGCAACTCAACTTATCCCGTTGCTCCCTAGTCAAAAAATTCATCTTCATGTCTACATCATGCCACCCTTCCCGGTTTTCCAGCAATTAGCTACACATTAGCAACAACACCACTTGCTTAAAGGCATATATTGTCAACTCACCACTCTCCCGACTGCTCTACTGATATAAAATTCCTCTCCACAATTAACATCTACCACCCTTGTCAGGAGGGCGCTTGCATGCTACATTTGATTGAGTCTGCACCTGCCCATTAACTGAAATCCAGTCACAGCACCTCAGCCCACCACACTTACCATATCTTCCCAAGGCAATACAGGCACAGGAATAACCTAGTTAGCGTCCTTTCTGCTAGACTGATTCCACTCCATGAAAAGATGCTTTTTCTTCTACCCCACCAGGGAATGCCACTCAGTGTTGGCTTGGTCCTTTCCTCCTCCTAGTATTCCATGTGGCTTGGAAGCTTTTTGTTTCTCAAAACGATTTTGTTACAAATGACACTTGTGCTTTCCTTTACCCTTCACCTCTGTGCCAAAGTAGCTGACTCCCTCACTGTTCTTTGTTACAAATTGGCTATGTACTGCCTAATGCTTAGCTTTTTCAAAACAGAAATGAACCATGTCCTATTACCCACTGCTCTGATGTTAGTCTCATTTCACGTCTCTTTCACTACTGACATCATGATTGCCCGAGCAAGGATCCTTGGGGTTTCATCCCACAGCTGTCTGCATTTGTGCATCATCAGTTCAAGTGCTTTGCCCACCAGCACGATTAGTACTCTACTAGAAGTGAGTCATCTGGAGTATTGCAATCATACTGCTACTTGAGAAGACTCTCTGCCATGCACAAATGGTCTGTTCAGCCTCCGTGGTGCCAAACTCACATCCTTTGTTTGACACAAGGCGTTCTGCACATTAGTAGACCCTGTACTCTCTCAGGTATATGTTTCTCAGTCAAACTACTTGTACAACCTCATCTTCCAATTAGCCTCAGAGCACCTCTACACGAATCTGAAACACTCTTTTCCTCCTGAAAATCAGTGGCAGCTCCACCATGTAGAAGGAGGAGCGTCGCCCCACTGCTTTCACGCAGCGCGAGAAGCTGAAACATAAAATGGTATAAATACCATCTTATGTTTCTGCTTCTCGCACTGCTAGAAGGCAGAAGTGTTTGGTTGCGGGGGCAGGAGGGCTGTCCTGAACCAGGTCAGGGGAGGAGTGGCTTGCTTACTGCCGCCCAAACCAGCCATACGCATTCTGTTTTCTTCATGTAGACTACATGCAGCCTACATGGAGAAAAATGGCCTCCCCATAGACGACTGTGTAGTCGGCGTCCCAGCCAATCATAATGTTGCCATTGCACCGTTGTGATTGGCTTAGGGGAGGGGAGAGAGGCTGCCTGCTTCCTGGGACAATACGACACAGACAGGAGGCGAAGTTACGTTTTTAATTTCTTTTTTATTAAACCCCCCACCCCCACACAACTCCCCCGATCGCCCACCCGCGAGTCATGCCAGCCACGAATGCTCAAATTTACAATCTCTTCCATTGCTAACTACCTTTTGCTGAATATTCCTTTTGCTTGATGCAAGATCGATTGACTCCCTGATTGCATTCAGAAGGGCCTGACCATATCTCTGGATATGGGTCTGACTATTAATTTGATGATTGATTAGTGTAGTTGTTTTGCTCTCAGTTGCTTGACAAATTGCAGGACTGGATGGATGACTTTAACATGCTTTCACCATTCCAAGCCCACTTTCGACGGAAGGCCAGTACCACTGATAACATTTTTAGATTCTCTTTCATCACTTGGAAATACATCACTTTACAAAATGATCATCTGTATGTGGCTTTCGTAAACTTGAGAGCAGCTTTCGACATGGTCTGCCGAAACACCTTATGAGAAGTTCTTTGATCAATCGGAGTCCCTTCTCACAGTTTAAATATTATTGTTAATCCACCTATGCCCAAGTTAGAGGGGGCTGATCAAGGGAAACAACTGACCCAATCACATTCTACAGGGGAGTTCAACAAAGGTGTGTCCTGGCCCCTATTCTGTTCTTCTTATATATTAACGGGGTAATTCAATACCTCAATAGAGGTTATACTGATGTCCTGAAATTGAGTGGTCAAAAGATACCGGCACTCCTCATTGCGGGTGACCTTTTACTTATGTCAAGGACTTCTTCTGGCCTACAATTCCTTTTGAACCAGTTTGAAGAAATTTGCAATGACAGAGGGCTGTAAATCAATATACAAAAGACTAGGTACATGGTTTACAGACCACATAAAAATAGATGGAGTAATCCCTGCCTAGGAGATGACTACCTTGAAGCAGTTAAAATATTATATTATCTAGGTTTAAGGGTTCCCACGTCTCTTACTTGGTCCCAACAGATATTAAAAAGCTCCTTTACAATTAAAAATAGAACTGCTGCCATCCCAAAAATGCATAGATCTTCACAGTCTAAAGCTGTCTCTCCTGATTTACAGGTGTATAGGGCTAAAGCGCTATCACTTGCTCTCTATGGGGCTGAAGTATTGGGTATTGCCTATGTAAGTTGCAGTATCTTGTTATAACCGATTAAGCCAATGCCTAGTGTTTAGAATCTTCCTTGACAACTTAGAATGTAGAATGTGGTTCTTATGTTAGTATGCGACTCCGGTCAGTTGGTCCCTGGCTGAGGGGTTTCTGTGTATAGCCATTTCTTAATAAACCATGCATTTGGAGATATCTCATCGTATGCGGTCATCTTTACCATATATGGCCACAAGTTTATGCAAGCTAGCAGCCACCTGTAAATTTAAAAGTAACCTAGAAGGACGCATCCATGACCAATTTATGCTAGGCTGTAACATTGAAAAGGTCAAAGATGAGTTGTGGCAAAAGGAAGACCCGAAACTTAACGAAGTATTATTAATTGCTAAAAAGAAACAAACATTCCCTAGCATGTGTTGATATTATAAAGAAAGAGCATAATTCTAAACCTCTAGAAAAGGTACGTGTAGTGAGTGAAGTGCAAATGAAACATAGTAACCCTTTTTTGCAAAAGAAACCCTCCAATGGGTAATGTTTTAGATGTGGTGCTTCTGTTCATCTGGCCAGTGACAAAGCCTGTCCTGCCATATTGGTCAATTGCCGCCTCTGCAACAAAGTGGGGCACTTTGCCAAGAACTGCAGGTCTCGAAACAAAAATGAAGTCAAAGAGGTGAAGGAAGTGTTGGCGTACGATTATGATGATGATGATTGTGATTACGATGAATTACAATGTGGGGAGGTGGTACTCAAAATTGGATATCAAAGTATTCTACAGATAAAGTCAAAGTGAATGTACAATTTGTAGACATGCTCATCGACTTTGGTGCAAAGATCTCGTTGATTCCCAGAAATTTTTATACACATAAACTTTTAGGCAAAGTTAAACTTTTTAAACCTGAGATCAGGACCCAAGTCTATGGCTGTCAACCCATAAGGTTGCTTGCTTATTTTGTGGGAGATTTAGAATACATGGAACGCCTAACAGCTAGGAAAATCTGTGCCACTTGTAGAAAAGACAGCATCATCAGTTGGTTCCACCCAAGGGACTTAAATGTTATGCTAGATCCTAACGGCAATCCGTGCATCATTTTGAAACACTCTGCTGCTGTTGTAGAGCTGATTCATGACAATATTTCTGATATGTCTGGCACCTCCATCGCTGAAGTCAAAACGTCTGAGAATGGTATTCACCTTGACTTGCGTCAAGAATTCGAAGAAGTCTTTGAGGAGAAGTTGGGATGCTTGTCTGATTATTCTCACAAGACATCACAGAAGCACTCTGGTGGGAAAAGAGATTAGCTTCCTTAAATTACTACTTAATCTCCCTTCCAGTTTGCCTGATCTCCCCATAATTTTTGATACTGGTCTCACAGGCATTATTCATCTAGCCGCCCTTAAGTCCCTCTTGTATTGAGAGAGATTCTGGTTTTACCACAAATTAGACTCTTATAGGTCCGAATTACTTAAATTTAGAAGCTTGGACATTAACACTAAAATCAAGTGGTTCTCTCATGTAAAAGTATTGTTCACTATACTTAGACTACAGTCTTTCTACACTAACCTGTCCTCTATCACATAACATACTAAGGGCCCTTTAATTAACACATACTGGGACTATGATGCGACCCAATTGCATCATTCTATTACCTTTTGGTCACTCTCTGATCTATTTTTATCCCATAAACCCTCACCTGAATTTTAGGTGTTTTTGAAGGATATTTTTCCACCCTTGGCAAAATCAAATTTAGATTAGGATTACTACCTTTTAATGCCTTTACTGTTGAAAGGACAGCTGCAACTTGAGCTTCCCTGTTCTGTAAACATTGCTAAACATTGCTTGAACAAAACTGAAAACACTGGGCACTCTTTACATTTTCCCCGTGATATACTAAAACTAGATGTAAGTGGATTCGTCCTCTAAGCCTCAATCTAGGCTAAACAAATCATCCAACAGCTCTTAGAGTCCTCAACTCCGATACTACCAGGAGCGTCGTGTTTGCTTTTGGCTTGGATTATCAGAAACAGACTGTCATAACTCTTGACTTTTGTAGACCCGTTCCCAAGCACTTCAACATCAAATATTTTAAATCTTTCACTACGGACCTTGCTCTAACGTTTATTGTTGTTGCAATTATGCTGTATTACTAAATTTGTATTGTTGTTTCATTTTGATAAGTATGATATCTTTGTAATTTTTATATGCAATAGATGCACAGTTCCCTCTTCTGTATATGAATGAACTGATGATTCATCATCTTTTGCACTTTACTATTGCTTGTATTATATTTACTCTTGTACAGCATTCTACATTTTATAATAGTATGTTTTATGATTGTGAAATGTTCCTTTGAACTTTTATGGTCAATTGAACGAAGTAACGTAATGTGAATGAATGATTAGTGTAACACCTTTGATTTGGCCATTCAAGAGTTTCCCATCCAATCACCGTAGCAGGCCTAAAACACTATAGTCCTTGTTGCTGGCTTAAAAATAAGAGACCATGTCTCAAAGCTTGAAGGAATCTTATTTGGTTTAAATTATACTCCAGATATCTTTTAGTAGACTTGCTCTGTTGGCATTTAAGTTTTTTCACAGTCTAGCACTTTCTTTTTTGACACCTTTTACCCATTTAAGGCGCTTGGAAACCTAGGTAAACCTCCATCCTTGAAACTAACCTCTAAAGGAGGCCATACATGTGCCACGCAGGCCAATACAGTGTGGAGTAATCCCCCCTAACAAGCTAGAAGTGGAGTCTCTTAATTTCTTTGAAAATGAAACATTAGTAAAACCTCATCTTTTACAGTAACTTCCCTTCCGGTTGTTTCTTAAACACCATGTAGTAACGCAAAATATCGGCACCTAGAAGTCTTGTTGTGTATCGTGCCTTATAAAAATGTAGTACCAGTGGTAATTGCATAACTGTTATCTGTTTAAACAGAAGATCTTCTGCAAAGACTTATCTGCCTCACTCGTCATCAACGGCAACCGCCCTATGATCTTTATCTGAACTGTGTATCTTATCCATTTGTGCACCCCTCTGGTTTGACGTATCTACACCATTTCTTGTAGATGCTCACTTCAATTCAATAAATATAAAGTAGACATCGTATGTGATTATATATGGTATATTCTGAAATGTGTAAAGGAGATAGCCACTTGGTTAATTGACTGTGCTTGCCCACAAGCACTACAAATACTTTTTTTTAACATGTCAGTTTTAGTTTATATTTTTTTTAGATCTGGCTACAGACATCTTTTACGTAATCCTCATGTCATCAATTCTTCAAAAAAAAGTATCAGAAAAAAACAGATCTTTATGCTTTGCCTGTACTTGTTTCTATTTCTTCAGCAACAACACAAAGCACCATCCCCTAGTAAACATTGCCGTGCTTGTAATAGGGTTCTTATTCTTGTCTCCAGTGGCATGGTGAGCACGTGCTCGCTATGCCACTGGATTCAAGCTAGCCTAGCTGATGAGGGCTGAAACCCCGAAACCGGTCCCAGGATGCTGGTTTTTGGTCCAAGGAGGACCTGGCAGTTCAAGCTGGACTGTTACTATGGGGAACAGGGTTAAGACTGATATGCATATGGCTGGGTCCAAACTGTAATGGAATGGCAAACAATAAAGCAATGGATTTAACCCAGATCCGTAACTGGAGGTGAATGGTCGATTTGTTCAGGATTATGTCCATCATCTGTTCTTTTTGCATTTGTCACCCTAAGTGGGAAGGGTATGCCCAGATGTGGGTCCCGTGTTCGCTATGCCACTGGATTCGAGCTAGCCTGGCTGATGAGGAGTAATACCCCGAAACTGGTCCTAGGACGCTTATTTCTGGTCCAGTGAGGACCTGGTCTGGCAGTTTGGGCTGGACTGTTCCCATTGGGAGCAGGGGCATGACTGAGTTGCATATGGGTGGGTCCAAACTGGAATGGCATGGCGAGCAAAAAAGCGATGAATTTAACCCAGATATGTGACTGGGAGTGAATGTTTGATATGTTCAGCATTCCGTCCATCATCTTTTTTACAAATGTTTATATTGCAGGCATTGAGATATAAATAATCATGTCTTAATTCTGCGGGACTTGCAAGCAGCTGAAGGGCTAGTTGTTCAGCTCAAGTCTCAGGCAGGGGCAGCTCCTCCGCTAAGGCGCAGGCGCGTCGCCCCACTGCTCTGTGAGCAGTTGATAAAAGGAAATATAAAATGATAATAATGAACGTTATTATCATTTTATTTTTCCATCTCTGTCTCCCCTGGACAGGGGTGGGGCTGCACGTCACCGGAACAGTGGTGGCGCTCTCTTAAGTGTGCATTAATGTTTGGCCGGCCTTCTCGGGCCAGCCAAACATTCATGCACACTTTGCATGTTTCCCATTCAGGCTGCATTACAGCCTGGGTAAGGAACATACCTAGGCATGTGTAACCACAAAACCCAGAGTGTATCTGGGGTGAGGAAACCAGAGGCATGGGGTACTAGGAGTCAGCAGCCTCCAACATAAATGTTTAAACACAACAGAGCTGCTCCCAGTGGGGTGATCTAAGTGCAAATGTTTCTTAGTTCGTGAGTGCAGGCATCTCACAAAAAGTGAAGGACTGGTCTCACACTACCTGGTGTCATGCTTCATCATAGACCAGTCCTTGCCCTCTAGAAACGTGGTTTGATAGAGGGAGGGCATACACCTGACGACAGGAATGCACTTCTAAACTAAGTGTGGGCCCTTTCAGAAAATTGAGTTAAAAAGCCATTATAGATGTCAAATTAAATTTAATATTGCTGGCATCTATATGGTATTTAAAAATAGGGTTATCGGTGACTAGGGGATGTTATTGTCCCCCCACCGATGTCAGTAGGGTCGACATGTTTCTGCCAGATGGCCCAGTAGGGTCTGCGGCATTCATCATGACCTAAGTGAAAGAAATGCGGGCTCCACTCTTACCAAACTGTGGTGAGAGGGTATCCACTGTGTGGGGTGACAAGATCTCACTCTACTACGACATGGCCTCGGTATCTAAAGCCCTAAAAGATGGGACAGAGTGCCCCATAGGAGGGTGAGAGCAGGAGACACCTTTGGTCCAGCGTGATATGTGATGTGATCTCCGCTGCTGCGCCTAAGTGTCTGCTCCTCCTCCTCTCTGTCCCATCTTTTAGGGCTTTAGATACTGAGGCCATGTTGTAGTGGATTGAGATCTTGTCACCCCACACAGTGGATACCCTCTCACCACAGTTTGGTAAGAGTGGAGCCTGCATTTCTTTCCCTTAGGTCCTGATGAACGCAGTGGACCCTACTGGGCCATCTGGCAGAAACATGTTGACACTACTGACATCGGTGGGGAGACAATAACATCCCCTAGTCACCGATAACCCTATTTTTAAATACCATATAGATCCCAGCAATATTAAATTTAATTTGACCTCTATAATGGATTTTTAACTCACTTTTTTCTGTAAGGGCCCCCACTTAGTTTAGAAGTGCATCCCTGTCATCAGGTGTATGCCCGCCCTCTATCAAACCAAGTTTGTAGAGGGCGAGGACTGATCTATGATGAAGCATGACACCAGGTGGTGTGTGAGACCAGTCCTTCACTTTTTGTGAGATGCCTGCACTCACGAACTAAGAAACATTTGCACTTAGATCACCCCACTGGGAGCAGCTCTGTTGTGTTTAAACATACCCAGGTACCCAGTCCCCAGTCCCGCTGTGAGTGCCGAACCACGGTGCTCAGACCAATCACAATGCTGCTGTAAGGCAGCGTTGTGATTGGCTGTGAGAGACTGAAAGCCTGGATGCTCCCTTCCTGCTCCTGGACTCCACCGAAGAGGACGGAGAAAAAGAGGCCGGCCGGCATGCAGGTCACTGAAATTTTTGTTTCATTTAGCCCCCCAGCTTCCCACCCCGCCCGTCCTCACCACTTCCGTTAAGTAGCGCCCGCCACTGGACTCAGGAAAAGTAGAATTGGAATGTTGAGTTGCAGGACCTAGAGGCAGGAGGTTCTTGAAGAGGACGTGTAAGATTGGCAAATGCAAATTCAAATTCCTTGGCTGGGGATGCAAAATAGAGCAATCAAAAAAATTTATATTATTGAAACTGCTTACACCGGTTCCTTTTATGTAGATTCACTAGAAATTTATCATATCTTCTTTATATGTATGAAAAAAGAACAATTGATGGACAGAATGCAGAACAATGTCATACATTCACCCCAGTACAGAGATCTGGGCCCAATTCCATTGTTTTATTGCTCACCATGCCATACCAGTTTGGACCCAGCCATATGCAAATCAGTCTTGACCCTGCAACCAATGGGAACAGTCCAGCCCAAACACCCAGGACAGGTCCTCCCTGGACTGGAAACAAGCATCCTGGGACCAGTTTCGGGGTTTCACCCCTCATCAGCCAGGATAGCTTGATTCCAGTGGCATGGAGAGCACAGGACCCACGTCTGGGCATACCTGTCCCACTCGGGGTGACAAATGCAAAAAGAACAATTGATGGACAAAATGCAGAACAATGTCATACATTCACCCCAGTACAGAGATCTGGGCTTAAACCCATTGTTTTTTTGCTCACCATGAGGCACAGGGTCAAGACTGATTTGCATATAGCTGGGTCTGTACTGAGGTGGCTAAGTGAGCTAAAGAATAATGATGGATTCAACCCAGATCTGTGACTGGGGGTGAGTGTCTGAAAAGTTTGAGCGCTTGGTCCATCATCTCTTTGCGTTTGCTTTGTTTGCTCTAAGTTGGCAGGGTATGCCCCGACGTGGGTCCCTTGCTCACTTTGCCACTGGATTCAAGCTAGCCTGGCTGATGAAGGGTGTTACCCAGAAACCAAACCCAGGATACTTGTTTCCAGTTCAGGGAAGACCTGGCTTGGCAGTTCAGGCTGGACTGTTCCCATGAGACACAGAATCAGGACTGATTTGCATATAGCTGGGTCTGAACTGAGGTGGCGAAGTGAGCTAAAGAATGATGATGGATTCAACCCAGATCTGTGACTGGGGGTGAGCGTCTGAAAAGTTTCAGTGCTCCGTCCATCATCTCTTTGTGTTTGCTTTCTTTATATGTATGACATTATATCAAGAAGATTTACAACCTTGATCATTAAGACAATTCTTTTTGTCATTGACTATACTTCCTCCAGGTTACAAGGGTGGCTGCTTGCTTCTTGAATTAGAAGATTGTAGACATTATTCCTGTATCTCCTGAAGAGGAAAAACTCCTACCAGAAATTGTTTAGGCATGAGGACGTATAAGGGCTACTAATAAGCATTAACCTTCAAACTAGTTAGACTGGTTTATTCAAACTAGGCTAAACCCTGTTGGAAATGGAAGGAGAAAGTCGATATTGGCTGGAGAAAAATAAATGGGGTAGAATTTGTTTCCTGGGTGATTCAATTCTGCTTGCTTTTAAGCTAAGGTGCAGTATTTTCAAAACGTATCCTTTATTTTCAGGCAATCTAGGCTTAGTTAAACCGTCTCCCACCTCGGTGGTAATTGTAAATTCTTTAAACAAATTCTAGATACTTGGAAACATGTTTTGGAGGTGACAAGGACATTAAGATTGTTTTTTTCAAAGAGATAGGCTTCCATTGGAAAAGCTGGGAATAGCATTGAAGCAAGATGTCAAAGTATCTTTTCTGGGTGCCTGTGGAGCGACTTATTTTACCAATTAGGGACCGATTACAAGTCAGCCAATAATTGAAGGTGGAGGTATGGATTCCAGCTGGTATTTGCAGCCCAGTTACTGAGCATTGCAACAATTACTTACAAGTAATCTTCATATCCTGGCCCACAGTTTGGAAAAACATGCAGTAAGTGTATTTACTGGATTTGCATATATTTTCCATGAACCCATGAACCCAGGCCCGTTTCAGCATATATTTCCTCCTGCTGAAACTCCTGACGTTTTACCAGACGCATTCGCACATGTAATACAACTTCTAAAGGGGCAGTGCAGTATATATGTGTATATATTATTAAACAGTATCATTGGTGTGTGTACGGAGCATGTACGTTTTTAGGTCTCGGCTGGCGTGGGCTGCGTACATGCGCAGTCTCGCTGGCGAGATTTAACGTTTTGGGGTATTTTCTGTAAAGGGCTTTAAGCCCCGCCCCTCTTTTCCATTGGCTGGCGTCACCGTTTTTGCTAAACGGTGGCCAGCCATTGGAAAAGAGCTGTTCGTGACGTTTACTTTTGGCTTTGAGCCGTCCCATTTGGACGGGCATGTCTGCCTTCCGTGCGTCGTGAAAGGTTTCTTATCTTTATGGAGCCATGTGTTTCAAACATATGGCCCCATAAAGACAAGAGATCGTTTGCGACTAACGGAAAGCGTGGTCATCTTTCATTTTCGGGACCGCGAATGCCTTTTGCTCTGCCTAAGCCACCTGCGTCAAGCTGAGCTCCCTTCTCCGGTCCACTTTTCATCAGTTTCTGCATCGTGCGTTTTGGTGTCCAGGAGGGGGCTGTTTCATTAACTTCCGCCCCACCCCCCCTTTAATTCAGCAGCGGGCAGCTCCTCTTTGCACGGGGTGTGGTTGCTTTTGGGGGTGAGGGCTGTGCCGAAGTCTCTGGCCCCCGCCCCTCCTGTGCACCTTGGTGGTGGATGCGGCAGGGCCAGCCTGGACTCGTCCCTTAGGAAACTGCGACCTTCATGGTTGCTAAGAGGTGGCCCGGGAAGAGTTTGCTTCTCCCTCAGCCCAGCAGCAGTTTTCTCTTTCCTCTGCGCGGTGCTCCGGGGAGGGGAGGGCACGGTTGCTGCAACTTTTCTCGCTCGTGGAGTTTGCTCTCAGCGGTGGTGTCGCTGCCGCACAGGGCCCGGTTTTTGCGGCGTTTCCGGTGGCATCCAGTAGATAACGAGAAGCAACGGGTGAGGAGGGGGAGGAGGCGGCCACGGGCAGAGAAGTGCTTGTGCAGGGGGGGGGGGCGAGGGCAGTGTGATGGGTAGCCGCCAGGCCTGTGCGTACTTCCCTGTAATGGATGAAGTTTCGAGGGGAAGAGGCGCTTTGGGGAGCGGGTTGGGGGGTGTAGGACCCTGGTGAGGTGAAGGTTGTTTCCCTATCCGCAAACCTCCACATTTTGACTCTAAAAAAAAAACAATAATTTTAAAACCATTGTGCATCAGCTTCCAGTCCCGTTTTTTCACCACACGCGGTGGGCAGGAAGGATACAGGTGCTTGCCCCTGACGAGGCTTTATACTCTTCATCTCATACAATTGCCATCTTTTACCTCCCCGTATCTCATTATCCTTGATTGGCTGCAAAAGAGGAGGAGATAAGGTTTTTTTCTCCTCCTTGCTCAGCAGACCAGGCCTCCCTCCTCCTCCTCCTCCACCTCCTGGCAGCTCCTTCCTCACTGTGGACGATAGAGATAGGCGAGCACAGATACTGATGAGCAGTTCACATTCCACTGCGAAACCATACACGGCCTCTGAAGGCCAACACCAGCAAAACATAGCACTGGAAACACAGCTCATAACCATCATCTACTTATAGGCACAGAGGGCAGGCCAAAGTAGACCTCAAACATTGCACAGGATGGAGTCAGAACAATACCGACTTGTGTGTACCCTCATGTGGTCCAATACTGTACTGTTGTTTCATATGAGTGTGTGATTTTTAACTTGTGTTTAGCAATAAATTGTCATCCTAAGTCACAATGAAGCTGATTCAGGGCAGTGTGCCCAAATATACGAAGAGACAGATATACGGTTAGGGCAAATGTATTATTTATTTGAGTTTTGTATGTGCCTCATTGCACCGTAGTCAAAGCAAAAACATGTTATAAATATGATAAAGTCCAAAAATGGTGGTTGGTACTTATGTGTATAGAACTGTGTTGCAAACCAATCTTAAGGATATTTTTTTTAAGTACATTTGTGTTCCTCCCAGGTCTCTAACAAGGTTGTGTTAATTAAGTTAGGCTTAACAGTGTTGTGTGGCTAGAATGTGTTTTACCTTCAATCTGGATTATGCGAACTGTTGTGGGTAGAGAAATTGTTTTATCAGTTGTGATTTCTTTTGTAGTCATGATGATGTAGTCAGTTGTTCCCTTCACTTTCCCCAACATATGCCTGGCTGTGTTACTAGGGTCACCTGTTTCCCCAAGGTTAACCTGGCTTTATTTTAGGATTTCACATTCCCCAAGTCTCTGCTTGGCAGTAATAGTATATTTCCCCTCCACTTGCAGTCAGTGATACTAGTGATCATTAAGTGTGTGCAAAGATGCTTGGTTGCTGCAGCTGTTAGGGGGAAGTCTGGGTAGCACGAGGCTTACACAGGCCTGGTTTGTAACCGAGCAAGTTCCTCATTTCCTAAGGACGATGCCAAGCGTGGGACCTGGTACCAAAGGCCTCAATGAGGCTCCTTTCCCTTGTGAGGTTGTCGCTTTTCACCCGTATGTTTTACAGTGGATACCCTGACTGCCTGTGTGCTTTCATGTAGTGAACTGGTCGGATCAGCCATCTTTGCTGAGGGTTGTACATTCTCTGTACCAGCACTGTTTGGTGCAAATCGGAACCGGGTGGGGGGAAATGGGCACACAGAAAGAAGCTGGCCATTGTTGCAGATTTTAGCCAGTTTTGGTGTTTTTTTTTAATTTACTTTGTGCAGAGACTGTTAATTTAAATGTCATCCGCATATTAGTGAGGTGTAAAAGTTTGTCATTGTTATGTCTGGCTGACTCTCCCATAACTTAAATTCTCTGTTCACAGAAGGTGCCTACTTTTGGCCCCACATATATTACCTGTTGCTGGCTGTCATTGGCTGTTGATGGACCTCCAGAGGTGTTGCCTCTGGCTGCACGACCGTCCTTGGATGTTCATAGTGTTCACGACCGTCCTTGGATATTGATAGTCTCCACCTTTGGTTTTGAGTCTGCTCTTCCCTGTTTCGTGTGTGAGACTGTATGTGACACTGTGTGTGTGTGAGACTGTGTGTGTGACTGACTGTGTGTGTGACTGACTGTGTGTGAGAGAGACTGTGTGTGTGAGACACTGTCACTCTCTACTACTCACTCTCTACTACTCTCTACTACTCACTCTCTACTACTCACTCTCTACTAGTCTACTCTCTACTAATTACTCTACTACTCTCTAATCACTCTCTACTACTCTCTACTACTCACTCTCTACTACTCTACTCACTCTCTACTACTCTATACTACTCATTCTCTACTACTCTACTCTCTACTACTCTCTACTAATCACTCTCTACTACTCTCTACTACTCACTGTCTACTACTCACTCACTCTACTACTCTCTACTCACACTCTACTACTCACTCTACTCTCTCTCTCCACTACTCACTCTCTACTACTCTCTACTACTCTCCTCTCTACTACTCACTCTCTACTACTCTCTCTCTACTACTCTCTACTACTCTCCTCTCTACTACTCACTCTCTACTACTCACTCTCTACTACTCACTCTCTACTACTCACTCTCTACTACTCACTCTCTAATACTCACTCTCTACTACTCAGTCTACTCTATACTACTCACTCTCTACTACTCACTCTCTACTACTCACTCTCTACCTCTCTGCCTTGTACCTCTCTCTACCTCTCGCACTACCTCTTGCTCTACCTCTCTCTCTGCCTCTCTGTCTACTACTCTCCACTCTCTACCTCTACCCCTCTACCCGCACACATATGCATATATATATATATATATATATATATATATATATATATATATATATATATATATATATATATATATATATATATATCAAAAGAGTATACTCTCCAAATTCCACTTCACTTCACTCCAGGCGGAAAAGAGAGAGACGGACCCCCACGGCTCAGGCAGGTAGATGTTTATTCAACACACTCCCCTCTGCGACGCGTTTCGAGCACGAAGTGCCCTTGATCACACTGGAAACGTAGCGCCCGCCATTGTTTTGAACATAACATAGTAAATCACATGACCTTCACCACCAGACATAGAAGAGATACTCCGCTGATTGAACATTCGTTTTTTTGGGAGAGATGTCACATTGCATTTGGCAAATTCATTTTGTCACTTTGGTTGTTTGTTTGTTATAATTTATAAACCGCATAAATGCTTAAAAGTGCATCATGGCAGATTAAATAGATATATAAATATATTTAAAAATATCTAAGTATTTAAAAATCAATTTCATCTGCATCATGGGACCCAAAGTGTATACATAATTAAAATACCAATAAATATGTAAACAAGAGATGGTGCAAAATATGGCAATATGTGCAAATTCCGCAAAACTGGGTCACAAATATCTCTACTATTATGTAGCGATAAACTTCCTCCTTTCAACAACCAAACAATTCCTATCTGCATAAATGCATAATGAATATAACCACTTAGACATCATTGTCCAACTTAATTCAGCGGGCTCAAGTTTCTACAAAATGTCTGAATTCATTTTTCTAGGTGATATCTAACAAGTGAGTTTTAAATCAAATGCTAAAAGTGCTCCTACATAACCAAATGAAGATATATAATTATAAATCTTTTTGATTTTTTCTTTTTATATGTGTACTCAATTTAAACATTTATATACAAAAACCCTCACTACCATTGCTATAAAAATACCCTAATGTGCAAAACAATCATATTAAAAAATCATATTAAAAAAAGATACGGGAAAGATTATTCTAATACTCAGCTTACTTGATGCTGACTAAAATTCAAAGATACAGTTATAGTAATTTTGATTGATTTATGCACTCATCCGTTCTCTAATGGTCCTGAAAAAATGTGATGATAAAAACTCAGTTATACACTCAGCATGGTTACCATTGATTTGCTATACTGTCATTGACTTTCTCATGGCATACTTCTAAATAGTTATACATGTCTTCAGTAGTTACCAACCAAAATCCCTTTCAGGAAAGTCGGAACGCACTCACAGATCCTGTATTGATGTTCCAAAGTTTCTTTTATTTAAGCCATCAAATCCCAAAATAGATCGGAAAGAAACCAACGCGTTTCGCTATCAACCGATAGCTTGTTCACGGTCAGTTTTCTCTTTCAAAAAACAACCAATAAAAACATAATGATGCCAAAACATGTGACTACTGATGTCACTAGGTTTCGCCCATGGGGCTTCTGGTTATTGTAGTTAGCATTATTAGTACAACCATTCAAAAACAAATCGATGGCAAAAAACTTTTGCGCAATTACAGTCACAATGGTAAGAAATGCGAGGGGGGTGTGTGTAAAGACCCTTCGCTCTTTTAAACAATGTCCTCCCATGTGCATTGATGGTATTTCAATTATTCAATTGTTACAGTGATGGCGAGTTATTATTCCCTTACCAAGTATGTGTGTACGTATTTTTGGGCAAGATAAGTCCTCAAAGCAGAGGTTCTGTAATATTGTCCTGTTGTAATACCGCATTAAGTATTAACTTGACGTTACTGGCGGGAAATAATTTCGACTGTGTGCTTGTTGGTGCCATCCATTTTTTAAAAAGTGACTACTAGGTTGTATTGAAACAGTCCTAGGGTCATGATTGACACAGCACGATATCAAGTACAATAGTGTACGTATGGCTATGAAATGGGATTATTATTAATAGTTTTCTTATTATATATGTCTTCAGTAGTGTTCAACCCATTAGGACTTCTACTATCCAGTTCTAAAATCATGCGTGTCTCTAATTTTCTCAAGAGCTTTTCTCTATTGCCTCCCCTTCTCAGGGGGCCCACTGCATTGATGACATAGTATGAAAGGCAACTCAATTCATTATCATGTACAGATCTGAAATGTCTAGCGACCGGATACGCATTGTCATTGTTCATGATCGCTCTGAGATGCTGCAAAATTCTGACGTGCACCTGCAGCTTAGTGCTACCCACATAACGCAAGCCACAGGTGCACGTCATAACATATACAGCATACGCGACATAGGTATCAGAAAAAGGAGTTTTATAATGGGTTGTGTTGATGCCAAATTTACAAGCTCGGTATGATGAGCATTTATGGAAACCTGCTTTGGGTTTAAGCCATGTATTGACCACGCTGAGTTCAGGACGTATTATATATATGTATATATATGCATATGCATTTATATATATGTATGTGTATATATATATATATATATATTCACTTAAAAAACCATAGGTTTCACACAGGTTATAGTTAGGTGGACATTTTACTCGTAAAAAACCAATGAAATTCCCCCGTTATAGTTAGTTCAGATAACTATAACTCGCGCGCCCGCAATACACTGCTCATGCGTCACATATTACATCACTCATGACATGGTCAGTGGCATCACTCATGACATCACTGATGACATCATCCTTGTGATAGAGTGGCGGTCGCGCGAGTTATAGTTATCTGAACTAACTATAACGGGGGAATTTCATTGGTTTTTTACGAGTGAAATGTCCACCTAACTATAACCTGTGTGAAACCTATGGTTTTTTAAGTGAATTTGCAAGGTTTTTTAAATGCTAATTCCTAACTATAACGTGTGTGAAACCTATGGTTTTGTAAGTTTAATTTGTACGGGTTTTTAAATGCTAAGTTATGTATTTATTAATATATTTCGTTTTTTAGGTTTTTCACCGTGCGCAACGTTGGGCGCACCGTGCGCTGCGCGCTCCGTGCCCCGTGCCCGCACCGTGCACGCACCTCGCGATTTTTTAAATAAAACTTAAAATGTTTTTTTCACCTTTGGGGGTCCTTCTGTGACACCCTGACTAAGGCTAGGGGGTCAGAAACTCTCTTCCATGCCCCCTTTTCACGTTTTCCACCTTTTTTCCACCTTTCCTTATCACTGCGACAGACAAAATGGCGGCCGACACTTCCTGTTTTCGACCGATTCGAATGTTGACTGACATCAAACAACCAATCAGAATTACGCTCGCGCACGTTAGGGTGCGCGCACGGTGCGCGCATATAGATATGTATATGCTTTTAAATGCAATTTTCTCAGGACATACTGCACAGATTGACTCCAGATATGCAAAAGGCACTTCCCTGACCTGAGGACTACCCCTTTGCCAAATTTCAAGTAATTCTGTTCAGCCGTTCGGGCTGTACCTTCGACTAAAGGTCCTATGGGAAAATGCATGGGGAAAACGCGTTTTGGGACCCCCCTTTTTTCTCGGCCCCCGCTTGACGAATCACCCCGAGACTTTCAGGGTAGGAGCTGAGCGGAGCGCCCCATTAGTTTTGAAAATTTCGCGAGGATTCCCCAACCGGCGCCAAAGTTATTCAAAATAGAATTTTCAGATTTCCTATTAAACACGGTCCTAACTATAACTATCTACTGGCGACCGCCAGTAGATAATACACATACATATATATACACATACATATATATACCCATCTGCATATCTATATACATACAAAAATAAATGCATGCATACATATACATATACATATATGCATACATATGCATGTTATGTACATGAAAGTTTGAAAGACAATAATAAAAGCAAAGCTAAAAAGCCACCTAATTACAAACCGAATTGCTTTAACTTAAACGAGGGCGAGACCTATTGCATTTTCAATGCTTGTTTAATGAATGTCACAGAGTGCTCGTTTTCTTTTACATGGAATTGTATCCATGTGCTGCTTTCACTCAGTGATTCTTTAGGTGGTGGCTAAGTTATGAGGAATGTGCATTTTTTCCACCATGCCCACTAAAGTCAAGAGGGAGGCTCCTGCCGCATTCTCTCCATATGAGTCAGTGGTAGGCATCCTAGACCCTTCCACGTAGGAAGCCAGTTGTTAAAGAAGCGTTTAATTACGTTTTCGATTTTGTGACAGAAGCCTGGATAAGAATAAATCAATAGTGTAATCTATAGTTAGCCATTGTGCTAACATCCAGATGTGAAAGAGCGTGCAGTGCGTTAAGGTTGACCTCCCGCCTTTGCTTTTAGTTGTACCACTGACGCGAAACGCAAAAGTAATCTGAGTGGGCTGCCCCAGCTGAGTCCATTCCAGTCTGTCAGCACTGCCACGGGGGGAACATGGACGTGCAGGTGGCTCCGCTGCGCTCATGGGATGACTTCTTCCCTGGATCCGACCGCTTCGCCCGGCCAGATTTCAAGGACGTCTCGAAATGGAACAACCGGGTGGTCAGCAACCTGCTTTACTACCAGACCAACTACCTGGTGGTGGCAGCCGGGGTATTCGCATTGGTAGGGTGAGTGTGTTTTTCGAGCCCGAACGCAGCATTTTGCAGCTTCCGAAACATGGCGGCCATAGTACTTGCTGGGACTTGGGACTGCTGCTTGCAGTGTCCGGACGAGAGAGCCTGCCCCGAGAGAGTCAATCATCAGGATGTGTATTTATATAGCACTTACAAACGGTAGACGTGCGGGATTAAGCTCACAAACGGTAGACATGTGGTATTTAACTCTTTTTAAAAACAGGAGTTTTGTGTTGACCACACGGCACAAATCAAAATATCGTAGATGTGCAGAAGACAATTCTCCACCAAGAAAGTTCAAGTGTCTGGAATAGGAGGACATCTGTCGAAGAAGCTGTTTATTTCGATCTCAAACATTCGGAGATTTGATACAGTTACACCCAACACTCAGAAAGTTTACAAACGCTACATTTTCCTCCACTAATTAAACCATCGACACGAAACCCTGAAACTGACACACAAAAATATTAGACTTTTGATCGAGTGACGCCAAACAAAAGGAAGCTCTTTCGCTATAGTCTCCCTGGTTCTGTGTGAATTTGAATAGTCAGGTGACTTACCAAGCAGGCAAGATGCTATAGTTAGGTTTGTATTGAAAACAAATATTCCTGGCAGGGTCGCTGACGAAGCACAGGCCCACGATTGACTTTCTTGCCGGCTACAGGGGTTCTGTGGATTCATTAACATATTTACAACAGAAGTGATGACAGCCATTGAGATAGCGAGTTGTCACAGAATATATCACACTTACAATGGGGATCGGAACTGCTTCCCTGCACTCGTGCCTATTTATTTATTTAAAGTTTTATATAGCGCACTACTACCCGAGGGCGTCTAGGCGCTTAGCCCTAGTGATAACCTGATCTGGCTATGGGCTATGTATTGGTTCAGAAATAGCTGTTCAAATATGTCCTTCCCCAGATTACAGAATGATAGGTCTATGGTCTTGCCACTGTTCCTCTGCGAGAAAACTGTGATTTAGTACCTGTAAGGATGCTAAGTTTGAGATTATCCTTTCCCTTTGCATAAAAAAACACAACCATCTTCCATTCTCTACTGTAGGGACGACGTTGATACACTTACACTCAGGGTACCAGTCCTAAAAATAGAAGTGGGGGTACTGAACAAGTTAGGCAGATTGCAAGTGACATCACGGCATGTGACATCACACATGGCATAACAGGAAGTGACTTCACAATCATGACCTCACAGCTAGTGACAACACAAGAAGTGACATCAGATCTTGAGACCTCACACATATGTTTAGCAGGTCTATTATGAGTGCATTTGACCGTATTACAATATTGAACACATTATGCTGATTATTTGAGTAGATTCTGGGACAGATCAATACATCTGACATTCGTACAGTACATGCATATGTCTTTCATGCAGGGACTAAATAAAGTCAAAAGAACGTCTCTCTTTAGAACCTTTGAAGTGATAACAAGCTGTGTGCCTTTGTTTCCCCTCCATTGGTAGGTGTGAGGCTCCAGACAGCTCCCAGCCATGATGCTCAATCAAAAAGAGGCCCCTTAACTTTGGCCTTCGTTATGGGCCCAGCTGGAATCTGATAAGCCCCCCTAGCCTGCTCGTTGCAGCTCAGAATGAAAGCAGGCAACGTGCAGGCACTGCTGACTGCATCCTGGTGTCATTCGAATGAGGTCAGCATATTTCTTTTGGGCCCAACTTCTTGGCAGGGGAGATGGCGTCTACCCTGTGAAAAGAGTAGGTAGATACCGTCTGTCTGCGTATACCCTCGACTTGTCTCCTGCTTACACTTATTGAACTGGTATTTGGGTAAAATATTGAGTTAAAAATATAGAGTAAAAAGTATCGGGTCACACAAATATCGAGTTTTTAATATCGTATACATACATTTTGTGATGCAGTAATATCGTTTACAAAAATATAGATTTTTTTTAAGGTAAGTAATATTGTCAAAAATATCTGCTGTTATCATTTACAAAAATATAGTTGTAGAAAATATCGTTTGATTATTTGTATGTATTTTAGTTTATATTTTAACTGTATATGTTATACATTGAATAATTGTTGTTAATATTTTTAAATATAGTTTGTAATTTTTAATTATTTTTACATTTGTAATGTATAGTGTCGTAGCAGGTTGTGAGGTTTGTAGAGGTACAGGATGGGAAGTTAATTATAACTAATTAATAATTTATTTATTAATTATGTAATTGATAATTGTGTTAATTGTGTAATATATATATTTTAAAAGTTATATTTTAGGTGCGGGTTGTTTGGTTTGTATGGATTAAGGGTGGGAAGTTAATGAAGTATAATTAGTTAAGAATTAATTATTGATTTATTATTGATTGTTTAATTGACAATTATGTAAATTGTGTAATTATTATATTTTTCATGATGTATTGTGGGTGCGGGTTGTTGGGTATGTAGGGCTAAAGGGTGGGAAATTAATTAAGTATATAATTAGTTTATTATTAATTGTTTAATTGATAATTATGTAAATTGTATGATTACATTTGTCAAGTAATGTTTCAGGTGTGTGTTTTGTTTGTAGGGGTACATGGTGGGAAGTTAAGAAATAATTTGTTGATAATTACTTATTAATTTATTAATTATTTAATTGATAATTATGTAAATTGCATAGTTATCATATTTTTCAAGTTACATTTTAGGCATGAGTTGTTTAGTTTGTAGTCAAATAGGGTGGGACGTTAATCATTAATTAATTATAAACTTTTATTGAAATATTTAAAATATTGATAATTTTATAAATTATTTAATGAACTACATTTTTGTGTTGTATTTTAGTGTGCTTTGTTCTGTTTATAAGAGATAAGGGAGGGAAGTTATTTAAATAATAATAAAAGAAAAAATATTTCTTAATTTATGATTGTTTCAATTATTATTTATATGTTAATTGTGTTATACTTTTTTTTTATTTCAAATACATTTTAATTGTTGGCTGTTATGTTTGTGGTAATATAGTGTGGCATTTCAATTAAATTAATTTGTTTTAATCGATAATAATTATTCAAAATTGTAATAATTATGTAATTTATTTAATTGCTTTTAAATTGAGACATATACTTTTTGATTAATTAATAGAGTTGTTAGAATATGTTATTTGTTTGAAGTGAACTACTCTCTCCCTACTGTTGCACAGACTGGAGTGGGAATAGTGAATTTTACCCCTCCGGAGTCCAACTCTTTCCTTACTGTTGCACCGACTGGAGTCTAAATAGTAATTTTTACCCCTTCGGCATCCAACGCTTTCCCTACTGTTGCACAGATTGGAATGGGAACAGTAAATTTTACCCATCCTGTATCCAACGCTTTCTACTGTTGCACAGACTGGAGTTGGAATAGTAAATTTAATACTTCTGGAGTCCAATGGTGCAGAAAACTGTCTTTTTATGTGATATATCAAAATTCTGATATACTGTGTAAAGAGTCCAGGGGTCCTCTTATGGGTGGACAGGACTTGCTATGCAATCCCAGAGTCCTCTGTTAGGGGGTAGTGTGGTCGAGCAGTCCTAGGCTTCACATAGAGGAGTGCAAGACATTTCCAAATATACACAATGATTAATAAATGACACACACGACTGAAGGAGAGCCACACCAATTTATAAAAATGGCAATTATCTTTATATATGTTTAGGCATCAGATAAAAATCATTCAGGTGAGTACTTTTTTTTAAAGATACATTATTTTCAATTAAAAAAGTAGACAGTGCAATCTTTGAGGTCTGTAATGTTCTCCTACTGAAGGAAGAACAAGTTCTGCAAACAGTTACAGTACATCGACTTACAGAACCAATCTCCAGGAGTTAAGTTGGGTGGGGGTGGGCAAGCTCCAAGGCTACACCAGCAGTGGCATGAGGGTGGCAGGGTGCAGGCTGCAAACAGTGTCGGGACCCCCCCAATAGGTTTCTATGGAGATTGGTCTCTGCGAAAAGAGTCTGTCTGGAAGACCAGTCAAGGTGAACCAATGGGGGGGGGTTGTTGTTCAGGACTTGCGATACTCCATGATGTAGGGACACCTGGGGGGCGACAAATGCAGAGGTGTCTTTATGCGTCTGTTTTTTTTCTTAGCAGGAGCAGTCGAGGGGGCCTGTGTGCAGAGCCTGCAGGCGATGTTGGGGAGTCCATGAGGGGTTAAACCACTATTGAGCTGTGGAGGGATGGGGAACCTTGTTGGCACTCGTGGCCCACTCTAAATCGATTCGGAGGTGGCGGGTGTAGTTGTGGCTTCAGGTGTTGTGTTTTGGCAGTTCCGGAGGCCTCAGAGTATTTTCTTTGGAGTTTCTCTTGAGCAGGTCCGCTGTTCACAGGTGGTCTAGGTCTTTATTGAAGACAGGCAGTCCTCCCAGGTTCTGGTAGCAGATGCAGGACGTGTCGTCTTTGGCGCAGATTAGGCGGAGAATAGCAGCCAGGTTAACTGGGCTGGGGCCAGGTCAAGTGCTCTCTTCTGCTTTCACGGCTCTTTATGTCCTTCTTCTACGTAGGTCATCGGGATCTGCTTCTCTGGTGCCAGGGACTCTGCTAAATACCAAAATTAGGGGAGTGTAGGGTTGTAGCTAATGGGCTACTGACCCTTGGGGTCACTACGCCCCCTATGTGACCTCATCACATTCCAAAGGTGGCAGATTCTTTGAAGCTCTCTGGCAAAGGGAGGCTGATCAGCAGGTCATCCTGTGGGAGTGGGTTTAAAAAATAAAAAAAAATTTTTTTACGGTTTTTATTAGCCATCGGTTAGATACATTAGACATATATAGCACAGAAAAAACAATATATATGTCGTCTTCAAAACACAGGAAAAAAAGAGCACAATAAAAGAGAGTATTAAGAAATACAATGCCCAATACCTTACAGCTGTTGACATCAATCAGTCTATTGTAATCCATATGAAAACTAGTCCCACTGGAGACAAAACCAAACCCTTTCAAATTTAGTCCTTGAGCGTGGACCCCTAGCTTTTGCTAAGGCCAATTCCATTTCATATACCCCCCCTCAACAATACCCAAAATTCTGTAATTTTCGGACTCTGTGTTTGGATCCATGACCTGGCAATACATAAGCGAGCACATACTATAATAATCGAAACCATAGACTTCGGTACTTTGCCCGAATCGGATACTGTCCCCAATAAGATTTCTTTCTCGGTTAAATGAATATCATTACCTAATAGCTTACTCAGCTCGCGTGTAACCTCAACCCAAAACAGTTCAGCTTTGAACATGTAACAAACATGTGTCGAAGATCGGCGGCATATTCTGTACACTTCGGGCAGCATGATTTAGAAGAGGCGTGAGTCATAGCCCACTTAGAAATGACCTCTGGGGTATAGTACAACATAAACATAACCCGATGTTGCTGCAATTTTAAATTGATAGAGGTAACTGCAGTATTCAATATAGCCAGTGATTAATGTAATTCCTCTTTTGTAATATCAGTTACAAAAATCCGATTTAATTTGACTATAATCTGTGAGCTATCGTCTTTAGCAGCCAATAAGAAACTCTGGTAAACTTTCCCAATACAACCCCGACCAGTTATCTGAAAAATTGCGCATAATACCTCGGTTGGATAGGGTAGAACTGATAAACCCTCTCCATGAATAAAAGAATCCCTGACTTGAAGGTATTTAAAAAACTAATTATGTACTACCCCGAATTCTTCTTTCAATGATGCAAATGATCTAAAACCTTGCTCATCGTATAGCTGCCCGAGCTGTGTTATGTCTAAGAGTTGCCACCCTCTCCCCACAGAGTCAAAAAATATATCCGACAGTCGCGGGTTTCCCCAAAGAAAAGTAAATTTGTGCAATTCTGGTAATGCATAAGCTTTGCATATATCTTGCCAAATCCGGGCAATATGTCTGACTATCTTAAAGCGAACCCTTTTATAGTAATTTGGGTCAGCCATTTTGTACAACACAAACCCCGTGTTTGGGCCACAGGCTAGCTGGTACGCAAACCAGATCTTTCCCACACCTGGCCCCTTAAGTAAGCTCTGAATCCGATTTACAAAAGCGGCCCAGAAATAAGCTTTGAAATCTGGAAACTTGAAGCCACCTTGTTAGCTTAATAAGCCTGAGAGCTCTCCTTGACCGCCGGTAACCCCATATATAACTGCCTATAGCACTGTCTAATCGCTTTAAAAAATGACATGGGAACCCTCAATGGAATAGTACGAAAAAGATAGAGAAACTTCGGTAAAATTTTCATTTTTACTGCGTTACACCTCCCAATAATAGTAAGTGGCAACTTATGCCACTGCACATATCTGCAACAACCTTTTTGAGCAGAGGCTCGTAGTTTAATGTAATAATATCCTCAGTATGAGAGCTGGGACAGACTCCAAGATATGTAGCAGTTCTAGTAATTCCTAGCGAGAGCGGGGCTGATTCAGGATCAAAGTTTAAAATTGATTGTGTCTTATTTAAGTTAAACTTGTGGCCTGAAAAAGACCCAAACCGCTGAGCCTCTTGAGTTATCACAGCCATGGTTTCAACCGCTTTCGTGGTGTATACAGCAATGTCGTCTGCATACGCAGTGACTTTTAAAACCATGCCATTAAAAGTTACCGGAAAAATAAGAGTGTTGTGGAGTAAATGCCTAATAAAGGGTTCGATATAGAGAGCAAATAATAGTGGGGATAGTGGGCATCCCTGCCGCGTCCCCCTTTGGATACTAAACAAGCATTTACAATGCAATAGGTCTCACAACTGCAAGTTTTTGAGCTATTGGCATTATAAATGGCAATGCCTTTTATAAAAAATTAAAAGGCTTTGTCATTTACAATCCCAAAAGCAACACCTATTGCATTGCAGAGGGCGGTGTCTGGGAAGCGGGCGCCGCGCTCATTAAAATAAAAAGGAAAGAAAGAGCGCATTGTCCCTGAGGCGGGTGCCACGCTCATTACTAAAATTAATAAAAAAATAATGAAACCTAGCGCGGTGTCCATGAAGTGGGCATCACGCTCTGTATTAAATGAAAAAAAATAATAAAATAAACCGAGCGCAGTGTCCCTGAAGCGGGCGCGCTCTCAACATGCAAATACAACAAAATAAAGCAGCCGCCATTGTCCCCAACAGTGTCAATAACAAAAATAGTGCTCACTCACTAGATAAAGCAGCCCATGTAACGAGCCAAGTAAAAGTTCCAGTCCTTATGGGCGGTAACATATGGCGACAAACGGTAACAATGAGGGACTAACAAGCCTCATAATGAATTGGAAGCCAGCATTTGCCAAGGACAATGACACCAGCCAATGAAAAATATGGGAGGAGAGTGGGCGGGGCTTCCACAACACACTCTATTACAGCATGCCTCGCAGAGTGACCAGCGCATGCGTGCTGCCGCTAGGCTCGACCTAAAAATGTGCTTTGTTTCTGCTTTCCTAACTACTGAATGTGTACAGTTCATTTACAGGTATTTACATTTTACTATGCATTACAAAAATGACTTCCTGCAGCCTTTCCTTTCACCTTCAGCCATTCCTGTACCCAGCAAGATTATCATATAATTTACTTTACTTTCTTTTCTCTGACTGCAAAGTGAGAGGCAGTTGTAAACACCAGTCCCCATGTTAAAAAGCGGCAATTTCTCAAAAGACATAGCCTGAAGCAGCAAAGGTGATAAGATAAATGCAGAATTTCAAGGCATCTTCATTTTTTTTGCTTGGACTTACGTGGCTCACCAAAAAGTGTCTCACGACCCACAGTTTGAGAATCACTATTGAAGTGAAACGTGTCTTCAAACGCACCACTGGTCCCTGCGAAGAGGCAGTGACAATGCTCCCCACTGCAGGCCAACCCCTTCCCTGTGAGATTGAGTCACCATGGTTCTCTGCTGAGAGGTGAATAGTGCATAGGGTCCTCGTCATATCCTTAGGATGGCACCATTATCTTTGTGCAATTGTGCTACTGGCCCAAATATAGGGGCATATTTACGTCACTTTTTTTGATGCGCCGGTGGTGCTCTAAGCAAGCTCATACTTACAATGTCGTGCTAAGCCACTTTGCGTGTCTTAACACAGACTTGTAAATAAGGCCCTCTGAAACGCAATTTTCTGCGGCAAAGGGCCTTGCAATGAGTGTTGCTTTGGGCAGTCCAGGCAACACCCATGGCTTTTGACAAAGCTCCAGATTTACAAGGATTTGTAAAGCTGAGGCAATGTCAAAAATGAATACCTTTCAAAAGGAGGCGTTAATGTTGCCCAACGCTGAGAAATACTTTTATTTCTCCTTGTTTTTTGCTCTTTCTATGTGTGCTGCATTCTGCAGTGCACAAAGAAAGAGCAAAAAGCCATTAACTATTGTTTTTGTGCAGGAAGGTGTCCCTTCCTGCGCAAACACGATCATCTCTACAAAGCAGGCACCCTTGCACTATAGCGTAAGGGTGCCTGCACTGGAGATAGGCGGCTTTTTCAGTGCCAGCGCAGAGGTGAGCACAGGGATGTGCCACATTCTTGTTTACACAGGGCATCCCTGCATTTTGAAAATGATGCCACTCGGGGCAACAAAATTGCTTGAAGCACCTCGCTGTGCCATTTCCATCTAAATATGCCTCATAGGCTGGTGAAGGAATATCTTGCAAAAAGCTATTGCTCTGACATCAGACTTGGAAACTGGACTCAAAATCCAGTTCCAACTTAGACAAACCTAATGTGACATTTTCCAGGAAAGAACTTGCAAAGTAACCATAGCCCCCGATAGCCTCGCCACCCATATTTTGAAGGAAGTGCCACTGCTGATTGGAGATGAGCTTCTTTTCAGGTTCTCGAATAACTAAGAATATACTGGACTCCTCGGGCCATACTTATAGGAACTACACCCAGCTAGTTGATTCTGGGACGTTGAAACTGCAAGTGGGCACCCCCTTCCTGCTAGGAGCAAACTAGGAGTAATTCTGTCTCAAGAAGCTTGCCATATGTGCCTGACTTACAAAGGACTGTATGGAGGGAGCACACCAGGCCTACAGAGTTGCTGAGCAGCCCAGTTCCCAAGAGAGGACAAGTGATTCTGAAGGGATGGGTGCAGAGATCCAGTTATCCAGAGGCGAATGGCAGCAAGTGAGCAGCTCTGGAGCAGTGACTCTGTCTGGGGAGCTGGTTCCCCTGCACTGATAATGATCCATCCATGAAAGAGCTCTCACTGTGAAGCACAGCTCAGGCCACCTCCATTCAGAGTCACATGGGTGCAGGGCTAAGATCGATCCTTGGCATAGGCGAGGCGTTCCAAAAGACGCCTGAGTCTTCCATTAAAGATCCCACCTTAAAAGGCATTTAAGGTCCAGCCCCAGTGGTTTCACCCGCCTCTACATAGACACTTGCTGGCCCCTCTTTGTGTTACCAAGGTGCCTTATCTTGTGAGTCACGAAATCTGATCTGAAAAGGTAAATGATTGATTTAGGTATCGAGTGGCAAAAGCATGTTCACCAGATATGGGAGTTGGCAAGATATTAGCCCCTACACTTTATGAGTAATAGCCCCAACCACCTGGGCTCCAACGTCAATCAGGGCAACATGGCTCCAAAGGATTTTACCCACAACTAGTCCTTTTAAAAATACAGGCCCTTGATGCAACAAGTAAGCTCGAGGCACTAGAAAAATTAAACAACTGCCCAGTTCTGAGTTACTTGCCCCTTTTCTCCATTTTTGCCACAATCAGTAAAAGCGAGCCACGCGAGGCTCCGGAACACCAGGAGACAGTTAAAGAAACTGCATCGAAAGACCAGAAGCCCAGTTCCCTCACAAAACGATGACTTTCAATTGGTGAACTTTTATACTTGACTCAAATTTAACAGTACATGTTATAACTGCTGAGCTACCCTGACCAAACATTTAACAGGCACCTGAAGCTACTGTGTGCCCTATCTTTACTGGTGTGGTAGTAAAAGTTAAAGTAATACACTGTACCTGAGCTACCCTCCAATATTTTGTGAAGATAGACATCCTCCAAAATTTTGTGAAGATAGACACCCCCTATATATTGTGAAGATAGACACCCCCCAATCTTTTGTGAAGATAGACATCCTCCAATATTTTGTGGAGCGCCACGAGCCAATATTTTGTGAAGATAGACATCCTCCAATATTTTGTGAAGATAGACATCCTCCAATATTTTATGAAGATAGGCACCCTCCAATATTTTGTGAAGATAGGCACCCTCCAATATTTTCTGAAGATAGACATCCTCCAATATTTTGTGGAGCGCCACCAGCCAATCTTTTGTGAAGATAGACATCCTCCAATATTTTGTGGAGCACCACCAGCCAATATTTTGTGACGATACACACCCTACAAAATTTTGTAAGGATAGACACCCTCCAATATTTTGTGAAGATAGAAACCCTCCAATATTTTGTGAAGATAGACACCCTACAGTATTTTGTGAAGATAGACATCCTCCAATATTTTGTGAAGATAGACATCCTCCAAAATTTTGTGAAGATAGGCACCCTCTAATATTTTGTGAAGATAGACATCCTCAAATATTTTGTGAAGATAGACATCCTCAAATATTTTGTGAAGATAGACATCCTCCAATATTTTGTGAAGATAGACATCCTCCAAAATTTTCTGAAGATAGGCACCCTCTAATATTTTGTGAAGATAGACATCCTCAAATATTTTGTGAAGATAGACATCCTCAAATATTTTGTGAAGATAGACATCCTCCAATATTTTGTGAAGATAGGCACCCTCCAATATTTTGTGAAGATAGACACCCTCCAGTATTTTGTGAAGATAGACACCCTGCAATGTTTTGTGAAAATAAACACCCCCAATATTTTGTAAAGATAGACACCCTCCAATATTTTGTGTGAAGATAGACACCCTGCAATGTTTTGTGAAGATGGGCACCTCCCAATATTTAGGTAAGATAGACACCCTGCAATGTTTTATAAAGATAGACACCCCCCAATATTTAGTGAAAGTAGACATCCTCCAGTATTTTGTGGAGACCCACCCTCTAATATTTTGTGGAGAGAGCCACTGGTCAATATTTTGTGGCGAGCCAGCCTCTAATATTTTGTGAAGTGGGTCCTATCAGCTTAGAATGGCGGATGTTTTACTTTCATAGACCAGCACTGGGACAGGCTAGTGCAACATCTCGATAATCCAAAAGCCGGGCTACTTGGGGGTTCACCGCTGTGTTCTATTGTAGCTGTTCGCTTGTTCTGTTGGCATATTTAAAAAATACTCCTTTTTAAAGAAGCACCTTTGAATATTTACTACCCTCATCGAGTCTGAATAACTTATTTGTGTGAATCCCAACCCCTAACTATCCCATCGGATTGCGCTTCGCCTGCTCAACCACAGCTAACACCCCAGAGTCCGACTAGGGGCGTCCTGGCTAACCACTGAAGCAGCTGAGTCCAGGGCCATGGGCCTGTGAGGAGAGACAACCATACCGAACACCGCTTGTGCCTCGTCGTCACACCGGCCAAGGCCCAGAGAAAAGGACTGACAGCATAGTGAATGTGATGTGAAGGTGCAGAATAAACCTTTTCCTAAATATCGGTGTCTCATGAACTAGCGCATATCTACATTGTGGTCCCGAGAGAACACGGAGTGTGTTATGTGAGTGCAGCAGGGTGCAGACCAAGTTATGTTGCAGGAGGGGGGTCGAGTAGCCGCAAGGCCGAATGTGGGAGGTGAACGGGCAATGCCAGAGGTGACGGAGGAACTCCAGAGAGTGTTAACAGTGAGACAAAATCACCTCTACTAGCGGTGGTTTAAAGCCCATTAGGATAGAAATTATGAAGCTAATGTAAGGTCCGGAGAGGGACTCCTGGGCAGTTAAGGGAGCCAACGATGGCGCAGTGAAATAAAAATACAATAAAAAAATATGTTGTTTCATAACAAGTCGAACAACTACTTAAAAGTTAAGTGCGGGACGTAATTTAGGAGCAAAGGAGAAGAGGCAAGAATTCCTCTCAAGGTGAAGCTGGGTGGGGGCTGATCGGTGAGGAGAGGTCTCGCTTGGGACACAATTACTTCACGTTGATTTACAAGTAAAGTGAACGGGGACAGGGCAGAGAGGAGTCTGAGATAAGTGTCATTAGAAGGGGTAGGCAAAGGCCACCCAGGGCAGGGGCGTCCACGGAGAGGGGGTACTTATCCCAAGAAAGCATCAGGGCCTTGATTACGCTGCATCAGTGTTCAGGATGCATTGGAGGCAGTAGATAGAGGCATAGAAGAAGGATTAAACACATAAACCATCCCTCACCCCCTCGGTCACCTCTGACCTGGAGCGGCTAAGGGGGTCACCGCACGCAGGACCGCAGCAGATGCGCAAGTCCATTGAAATGACCCCTCCATCTAAGTAAACCCAAAAAAATGTGGGTTTTTTTCAAAGAACTGCACCACACAGACCTAAATCTGCCACACGTGTTACTCTGCTGACACAATCAGCTCTTGTAATTCCTTTCCCTTTATGAGAATTCAGACTTCCTGTTACAGATGGATGTGGCGTAATGGTCAGAGCTGCCAACTTTGGAGCTGGGGAACCATGTCCAAGTCTCGGCAGGGACGCTCAACATCCTGTGATTCAGGAAAAAACACCATCTCTCCGTGTATACTAAAAATGAATGTGTCCTTGTGTAATTGACTGGTGCTCGTGTAAAGCGCTCCAATACCTTCGGGTCGAGTTTGCGCTCTATAAAACTGCAAAAGAATATTACTCATTGAAGTATTGGGTCTGAAATGTGATTTGTTACAATACTGTCTACTCCAAAGAGACCCTGCCCAGCATTTTCTGTGTCCTTGAGACCGTGGCACATTAGTGTTTCCCTTAAATCAATGCCTGCCTGTGATCAATGTTCGTGTGTGTGAGTACCTCCGCTGTGTCCGTGAGACTCGTGAATGTTTCTCTGACTATAGAGCGTGTGCCCCTTAGAATCCCACCCTGTGACTTGGAGTTCCACCAGTGTCCTTGTAAGTATGTCCTGGCTTCCTGGTGAACTGACTGCCCTCCCAGTGAAACTCGTGTACATCCCTGTCAGTAGTACCATCCGTGCCCCTGAGGACATCACTTGGATCCTGGGAATCTTGTGTGGGCTTGAGAACCCTGCCCTGTGACTGAGGATACAACGTGTGACCCTGGCCACACAACATCACCTGTATTCCACAGATCTTCAGTTGTGGCCATAATGGCATAAGGCCACCTGTTTCCCTGCAGACAAAGCCCGCGTCCCTGATAAACGTGTATACAGCCGGTCCCCCTGATCTCTGAAGAACATCACATGTGCCCGTGGGGATGATAGCGCGCCCAGGGATCCTATGTGTGATCTTAGCAGTGTCTCCGGCATAAATAGCAACATTCTGTGCATCCATGCACCATTACCAGCGGCCCTGCATGGGGCCTTCCCGGACGCCGAGGAAATAAACGTGGACCCTAGTTTATTTGCTGAACATACATGTCTCATTAAGGTGTGTGCTTCCAAAGGCGACAGGAGCCTTCCTAAGTACACAGGCTTTTGAAGAGATATGATTACTATTATTGCGCTACAGATTCCGTTTCAATGCGCTAGGACCATTTCCAGAAATCACGGGTCACCTCCGAAGTGTCACAATAGTGTGTTTGGCAGTGAGAGGGGATCCAAGCCCGAAAGTTAGTGACTTTGCCGTGAAGTGACTGTCCTCTCACGGAGACATTGTTTGTTCCAGTGTGTTCGGGCCCTTCACAGGAACACGTGTCTTTGATTTTACCGCTCATTCCCCGGTGTTACTAACAAGAGGATTTTAAAGGGTTAGTAAATGTTGGGAGTTGGGAATTCGACACTCTGATAGCAATAAGTGAAACAATGTTGTTCAACTGTGAGAGTGAAAAAGTTAAAATGAAACGAGAGCCCAACACCACCTCCGAACTAGGACCATATTCAGGGGAGTAGTGGAAACTACTGGCGCAGCCCGCCGGAGGAGCCAGCCCCTCTGCTTTCCAGGGATGACAGTACGGCTCCTACGTACTGTTATTTTGGCTGCGCTGGAGAAACATTCCTAAGCAAGAGGCCTCCCTGGGAGGGCCCCGCCTCAGCCGGAGGATTCTGTGAGAAGGGGCAGTGGCCCGTGGTACTGTGATCGGGGAGACCCCTGACTCGGAGCCTGCATGGACGTCCGCTCTCTGCCCCTGGAGGGAGCCTCGAACGACCCCGGAGGGAGCCTTGAACTACCCCTCCTGGGGAAGGTGTCTATCCGTCCCACCTAGGGAGGGACCCCAGGACGCCTGTCTGTCACTCCTGACGAGACAACCACTCGCCTCCCTTCTGGAGGCACCCTGACTACTTGCGTCCCTCCTAGAGAGAGGGCCCATTACTGCCCTTGTGCCCCTCAGTTGCCCCACTGACCGTCAATCTGTCACCCTGATGAGGTAGCTCATGTCTGTCTCTCTTAGAATGAGGCCCTAACTGGCGTTGTCCTCCTGAGGACTGAGTGCGTTACTACACCCCCGAAAGAAGGGGCCACAAGGGTCCCTCCCTGTTGTTGTTATCCGACTGCCCCTAGAGTCATGGCCAAACAGTTGCAGGGCAATAGAAAGTATTACGGCCCCTTCCTCTCATGAACCCAAAGTGCCCTTCTTACCCATCACCGGCAGCAGCAGAACCAGGGTCCAGGGCGGCGGCAGCAGGAGTCCGGGCCATGTTCACGACCATCACTCAGGAACGGAGTTCGGAGATGCACCCTCCAACTGCTGAGCTCTGCTCTGCTGACTCAGTACAGATGTGCGATAAATGCCTGTCACTTGCCCACCTTCTTCTGAAACAAGCGCTGCCATGACGTTTTCGTTTGGCTTTTTCTGCTGTGGCTTCGCCTGCTAAAAGGTTTCTTATCTTTATGGGGCCATGTGTTGGCCCAATAAAGATAAGAAACCTTTTGCAGCAGAAGGAAGGCAGGCGAGGCCGTCCAAATGGGACGGCTCAAAAAGCCAAGCGAAAACGTCACCAGCACCTCTTTCCCAATGGCTGGCCGCCGTTTACCAAAAACGGTGATGCCGGCCAATGGGAAAGAGGGGCGGGGCTTAATGCCCCTTACTAAAAAATCCCATAAACATTAAATCTCGCCAGCGAGACTGCGCATGCGTGCAGCTTATGCCAGGCGAGACCTAAAACGGAAGATGCAAGGCCATTGAGCCGAATAGCAGCGGTTGGTTTGTAATATAGTTTCTGTACCGCCGAGATAAACCTCTGGCCGAGGCCTAAAGATGACATTGTGTGCCACAAAGACCCCAGGTCACTCGGTCGTAGGCCTTCTCTGCGTCCTACATTAGCATCCCTATCTGCTGGTCTGAATAACCGGCTATATCAAATGCAGCAATAGCTGTGTTAATGTGTGCAGCTGTATACCGACCCGGAACAAAGCCATGCTGTTGTTCAGATACCTGTAAGTGAGTCAAATGAACTAGACAAGAAGCAAGAAATGTGACATTTTTTTACCGTCCGCATTGATTAGAGATATTGGACGGTATGAGCTCCTTTCCTCCACAGGTTTCCCCTTTTTTAGGAAGACAATGATATTAGTTATATTCCAGGAGGCGGGCGCATTCCCACCAGATAGTAATCCATTGACCAGCTCTAAAATAAAAACCTGGACCAATATATCCTTGAATGTTTTATAAAACTCAAGAGGAATGGTGTCTTCACCAACTGCTTTGCCGGAAGGTAATGCACTAATTGCTAAGAAAATTTCTGAAAGATCCGCATTTCTGTCCAATTGATCAGATTGAAAGGAATCCAAGACAGACAACGCGCTTTCTTGTATGTACTCAATAGCTATTTGCTGATTAAAACTGGCTGAGTCACTATAGAGATCAACGTAAAATAGTCTGAATTGCTCTATTATATCTTGTGATTTAGTATAGACTAATCCATCTGCTCCTTTAATTTGCTTAACATGTGATTTAGCCCTCTGATCTGCAAGCTGATAGGCCAAGACCCGTCCAACCCGTTCTCCATATTCATATTGTCTTGTTTTAAACTTATAAAAACTATTAGCAACTCTATCCTTGAGCCTTCTACCAAGCTTAGCTCTTACTTCAATAAGCTGAAGGTAGATCAATGATTCACCAGCATCCTTCAGGGCAATTGCTCGAGCATGCAACTGCTCTAATTCACTGTACCGCCTATGCTCAATCTCTACCATACGTGCATTAAGCCAATTCTGCTTAATGATGTATTGAAGTGTTGCCCCTCTCACATATGCCTTCAGACAATCCCAGACTATAGCGCAAGATGCAGTGTGTTGATTGTTCTCAATGTATTCCCTCAGCATTCCTTGCATATAAGTTACATAGTCAGGATAGCTAAGGAGGTGCCTGGGAAATGAGAATTCCTTTAATGGCTCTTTACCCTCAAGCTGAAATATTCAGTAAACATAATTGGGTTGTGGTCTGATGTAACTTTCGGGCACACCTCCATAGACGAGTTTTCCAGCATAGCTTTATTAGTGAAGATCATATCAATCCTGGAATATTGTTTATGCGGATTTGAAAAGAAAGTGTAACCTGGTATTGTAGGATAAAGTTTTCTACAGACGTCCTCTATTTGATGTATGTGCAATAAGTCGTATATAGCTGCCCTCATCTGACCCATTCGAACTCATGCTGCAGTATTCGTATTGTCAATTTGTTTTATCTAAGATGCAATTAAAATCTCCCATAACTACCGGATCCCCAGTTCATTCAAGTAATTCAGAGCACAAAAAAGAGATAACCTCAGGGCAGTCGACATTAGGGCCGTAAACCATACATATCGTAACCATGCGACCAAAAATCAAGAGTTGGGCAATTGCCCATCTTCCCTTAGAATCGGCTAAAGTACGCAACACTGATATTGTACATTGTTTAGACTTCAATAGAGCCACCCCACAAATAGATGCTGACTGTGAGGTGCACACAATCATGTCATATCCAAGTTGTTTAAAAAGGTTTCTGTCCTTAAAAGCCAAGTGTGTTTCAGCGAGCCCAACTATATGAGGTTTAAACAACTTAAGTTCTTCTGCGACCAAGCGTCTTTTATTGGCCTGATTAAGCCCAGAGACGTTCCAACTCATAAATTTAACACAAGGCATTATATACATCTTGTATATTCAGACCAATCTTCATCCACCAATATTTCAACCCCTTAGTCCTGTGCTCTATCTGTGCATTTTTACCTATAATTTGGCTATTTATCCCCCTCCCTCCCACTAACCCCCAAAAAGTTGCCGAGATTAACAACACCACAGTCTCCACACATCCCTCACCCACCCAACCCCCCCACCCTGTATCTTAAAAAAGGAATCACCCCCTTCCTTGCTGTACTGGACTGACAGCATTCAGAAGACGCCCACCCTGCCACCCCCCCCTAGGAACCCTCCCGAGCCCGCCGTGTCCCAGCCACACCACCCTCAAATAAACATAGCATAGCACAAAGGGAACGCACAGAAAAGAAAAACAGAAAGACCAAAATTGACCAACATTGGCAATACCCAATGTAACATCCAACAAAAAAATGTAAACAAGCATAAACTAATTTCTGATTATTGATCATCCCTTTTTTTTTTTAGCCATCACTAGAATCAGATCAGTCTTTGGAGGTAGATTGCCACTTACAGAGCGCCTTTTTAGCCACCTGCGTGCTGAAAAAAAAATGTGTACGACCATCCTTAATGACTTTTAATCGAGCTGGCTCTTGTAAAAAAACCTGTGTGCATACAGCTTTGAAAGGATCCATGAGTTGACGGAGCTGCCAGCGTTTATCCATAGTTGATTTACACAGGTCTGAGCGTACAAAAGTAGACATAGTGTCTATTTTAACAGGAGCCGTGGGCCGTGCCTTAAAGAAAATCGCTTGACGAAGCAAAAAGTTGCCCAAAAACACAAGAATGGGACTAGCAAAATTTGGTTTGGCTTGACTACTTTTTGGAAGACATAGAGTCAGTCTATGTGCTCGCTGGACCTGTGTGTCCATGTCCCAGTCTGCTAAATCAGGGAAGGCCTTTTGACACAAATTTTTCTCTGCCTTCCGGAATTCCAAAGATCCTCAGATTCTGCCGCTGTTGCCGATTTTCAAGATCATCGGTATTGAATTGCATGATAGACAGTTGGAATCATGAGATTTAGCCAAGGTCACTGTTTGGGTATTAACCTCCTCCACGGCTGCCACCCGTTGTTGAAGATCATTGACCTCAGAAGTTAAATGGGACACCTTAACAGTCACTTCTGACAGAGCTTGCTTGATTTCAATACTGTCGACCTTAGCCTGCTGATAGTAGTCTTGTGCTTCCGCTCTCTGAATCGCCTGCATAATTCCGGTGAGTGAAGGTTCATCATCCTCACCTTTGCTGCCGTCCGGATGAATGTAACTCGCACTTCCTTATTCTTTTACAGGCGATATTGAGGAGGAAACTGGCGGAGGCAAGGGAGAGGTCAAAGATGGAGTTATAGACATAGGAAAAGAAAAGGTAGACCCCATGACTTGCGCTGTCTCCATAGCTGTTGGGATTAGCAGAGAGTTTTGACCTCCGTCATTTGTCCCAATTTGAGAACTGTCCTGGACTTGCAAGTCCTCAGTGGCCTTGCAAGCAACCAGAGGAGCCTCGAGAGTACTATTAGAATTACTTGCCGCCAGATCTGGACGACCATTTTGCGAGGTAGCCATTAGAATATTCCCTGGGTCCCCTGGATTAGATAATCTAGATATAATGGTTTTAACTACACCTTTGGAAGAGACCCACTTCCGCAATGGGCTTACCCCCAAGCCGATCTTCTCTGTATTTGCTGAGCCCTTAAGCCGTCCCAGCACCTCTGTCACCTGTGCCTTGACTCCGATCCCCCGACCTTTGCCTGCCCTGGCTGGTTTGGGGCCATTCCCTTTAGCAGTTCTTCCCCCCTCCGAGGTGTTACTTTTGATATTGCTGGAGGCCGTAGATTCACTGTTGGGGCTAGATAGGATATCATGCCGCTGTGCATGAGTGTCAGAAGAGAAATCAGAGCCCTCGAGCTGTCTGGATTCCACAGCGGTAACACTCCCATTGCCACCGGAAGCCCTGATCTGCCCCTTGCAGTTACCAATTGCACAGTTTTCAATGTCACCATTGCCCACCTTGCCGAGACCTGTACTCAAAGGGTCAACGTTTCGCTGGTTCAAATTTGACAATGAATCCTGACCATCCTGACCAGCCAGCCCGCAGGTCTCAAAAGCCTGAAGTGTATAAACCAAAGCAGTGTCGGCAATATCAGCAGGAGAGAACGTCTTATCGAGCACTTTCTCATGAGCAGACTCAGTTAATTCCGGATTGTGACAGGGGACACAATACTACTGCCAAGATTCGATTTGGAAGAAGCAGTGAGCACTGTAGATATATCAGCATCGTCACTCCCCCAGCCCTCGTCTACCGCGGCATTTAGGTCCTCAGCCATTTGAAAGCCCGGGATGGCAGTCTCTGAGCCACAGGATCGGATAAGTGCTGTTGCCCTCCTGGAGCACAGGAGTTTCATAATTGGTTTCCCCACCTGGGGTACAGACGAAATACCAAACCCTGAATTGCCTAGATTATGCATGACAAGGGAGGTGGTGTCACTTCCCGCCTCCTCTCCAAGAGGGACTCCACTGCTCTCCTGTGCCTCCGGAGTATCCACAGCTTCCGTAGGAGCCCCTCCTTCAATCTGGACCTCCGCTCGTCCCCGGCGAGTGGTACGTGGTGGAGCCATCCCCCTCTCGGAATGGAAACCAAGCTGTGCAGGGGCTCTCCTGCAGCTGTGTCCGCTTAGAGACCTCCTATGACGTCCAGCACTGCCAACACTCTGAAATTGTCAAGGCGAGGGTAAGGGTAATAGCGGCTGCAGCACTCGTAGCGCATTCCTCGTTGAAAACCACCTCGCCGCGCGGCCGCCATACACCGCGCTACTCAGCTGTACAATCCGGCACATCCAGCTGTAAGAAGAGGGCCGGTTGCCACCGCAGGCGTTAGCAGTCCTACTTTGAAAATAAGTTTTGCCGAATGTCCTCGTTAGTTTCTCTGGGTGCCAAATCATCATAGCTAAATCCTCAGCGCTTCCCCCGAACACCAATGACGGCAGCGGCATACGGGAGTAGCGGCTGCTCAGCCGGATCCTGAGGAGAGGCAGCGGTCGGCGTCCTCCAGAAGCAGACTCAATCCGCCATCTTGGGTGAGTGGGTTTTACACTTTCATGTTTCAAAAATTGCAATGTATTTCGGGCTGGATGCCCTTCTTCAGGGAATATGTAACTCGATGTCCTTAACATCACAAGAACATGCAAATATGTTGACCGGGTGCTTGGTAACACAATTGTGCTGTAAGGTTAATAGGTAAAGGGAGTTTGTGGTGAATGATGCTAAAACAAGCGAATTATCAGAATCCCAAGTAACTCCCCCATGTTCGCAGAAATAATTGCACGTTCTTGGTGATGTTAAGAACATCGAGTTAATTATTTAATCCAGTGGACCCACTTGAGGCTGTGTTTTCATTTCACCTTTCCTTTTCCCCACAGGGTTACATTACCCTGAAGAAGGACATTCAGCCTGAAATGCATTGGAATTTTTGAAACTTGAAAGTTTAAACATTGATTTGCATGTAAATGGAAACGACTGGAATGTATTTAATTTCATCGTCCTTGAACTGAATTAAAAAGGAAACTTCTTAGAGAATCAAACAAACATCTTTTGGATACATTTTTATTGAAACCATTGATTAACTTATTTACATCCCCTCTTGGGACTACGGGACGCTCTCCCTGGTGTGGGAAGCGCATTGTTACTTTTTTGTTACGCCTATTATCAGAAGGCGATACCCTATTGCACACAATCAAAACGGATAAAGTATATTGCACTCGTCATGAACACAGGAGTGCTGATGCCTTTTCTATTGTATTTCTATATAGACATGACAATCCAAAGTATTGTCACGCGACACAATATTTGTCTCTAAACTTCCATCCCAAGTCACATGCTAAGATATCCTTCCTTGTAATCTGGTGTGGCAGATCCAGCCTTGTCATTCAGTAATGATCGTCTCTCCATGAATCGCAGCACTTTACTCCTTTGTAAAATATCGGGTACAAGCAGGTAATGAACTAAAACAATGATAGAATGACTGCTGCTTCTTTTATGAAGTCCAAATCTTACATCATATTAACTTCATTTTTTATACATTTCATTAATGTATGTATAATTATATTGATAAAATCAGATACAACTTTTTTATACTCAAGTGAAACGCAGCCAAGCTTTGAAAATATTTGGTAAGTGATCGTTCAAGGATTTTTATGTAGGTTGATGCACTTTTTTGCACTGTACGAGCACTTTGTCAGTTTTGCTCAAGAACATTCTATACAAACTTGATTTATTGTTACAGTATGGGAATGTGAATTTGTTGGATCCGAAACAAGCATTAAGCCTTGTGTTTATCATTAATGGAAATTGATGTGTGTGACAGGATCATTATTCATATTCACTTATGGTCTTGTCACACGTTAAAGAAATCTCAGCTTTCCTTTCGGTGTGGTTTACTCTTCCAGCCTCCTCAACCTCTTAACCAATGCCCAATCCCGGATCACTCCATCCTTTTTGTGCCCTGAGATTTAACACGTACATTTACTACGGCGATTGGAGAATGCCCTATTTTCCAAACATCTAGCATTTTGCATGGTTTCTATCACCACCTTTACTTTGATTCTGGACCAGGCAAATGCTTTCTTCTTCCTCTTCACACTGATTCCCGCTATCTAGGACACATCAGCCTCGACTTTCAGATTCCTCCACCTCCCTTTATGCTAATTCTCATCTATTACCACTACAATATTTCCCTCCAGCTTCCTCTCTCCATATTCTTCCTGCCCCCTGCCTTACCACTTTTCTCCCTAGCCATTAAGTTCCTCTTCACACCTACATCATGACACCTGCCTTGGCTCTCCAACAATAAGCTACACATGAGCAACAACACAACTCGCTTAAAAACATATGATCTAATAGACACTTCTAGACGCAGATTCCATACATGCGGCTAGAAAGTCTCTACCAGATGGCATTACCAAAGGTAAGTAATTTGTTCTTATCAGCCCATCCACTGTCCCTTCCCCTCTACTTCTATAAAAATCTCTCTCCACTGTTAACGTCTACTATCCTTGTCAGCAAGGCTTTTGCGTGCCACACTTTACTGAGACTGTACTTAACTATAACTCTAATCCAGGCACATCTCATCATCACTTACTTTAACTTCCCCAGACATAACAGGCACAGAAATCTCCTGGTTAACATTCTGCCTGCCAGAATGCAACCACTCCATGACCTGATCCTTTTTTTCTACAAATCTATATCCACCTGTGAGGTCATCTAGACTGACTTATCTCTTTGGGTGTAGGTTTGACCAATCATTTGCTGACTGTTTAGTCTAACATCTTTTATTTCAACCTTCAAGGGGTTCCCATTCAATAACTGTGGCATGCCTAGAACACTGCAATGTGTCTTGTGGCTGGCCTAAAAAATAGAGATCATGTCTCAAAGCTAGAAGGAATCCTGAATTCTATTTGGAAGAGAAAATTATAATATTCAATTTCTGGCGTCTCTCACATTCAGTTAATTAGGGCCTCTTTAAGAGTTGTAATTTGAAATGCAAATTGTGCACGCAGTGAACCCTGATATTTCTGGTTGTAGTATGTACTGGATGCGCAATTTGTGCCAAAATCTAAATTTCAAACTCTTAATGCAGGATAAAGTTTTATTGAAACATAGGAATGTTGAGAGCTCAGTTGGAGGCAGCAAACGTATAATGGCAAATAACGACTGGTATGGACCTTCTTCTCCAGCACTCCAACGCTTGTCTTTCTGTTTCTCCATTTTTATTTTAAAACGTTGTACCCTCTTTGGGTGGAATGTTTGAATCACATTACAGCTCTTCCACCTCGGGTTATACCTGTTGTTAAAGTTATTCTCCACCGTCGTAGGGCCTTGCCTGCAACTCGGGCCTATAATTCGGGTTGATGACCTTTAACAACTGGTATTGCTCTCAGCAGCAGGCTATTAAGTTATATAATAGTGTTTTTTCCCCACATTCTGAGATGCACCAACTCTAACTTTTCTCAGTTTGCCTGAATGATTTGTGCCCAGTTTTTGGCAAAGGTGCTAATCGAGCAGTACTCCTGCAATGCTGAGTCTCAAAGTTGTATGTTCTGAGAAAACTAATTAAAAAAAAAGTTTAAAAAGAAAAAGGTGCTAATCGAATGGAAAAACATCTGTGGGGTGTTCAATCAATTATTACCCAAGTTATAACCCAGATTCGGTGCATATATAAGTTTGACTTAATTGGGATTTGTGCTGATCGAGGACTAGTGGTATTTAGTATGTTAAAAGTTGTGGATTCCTGTGTGTGTTGTTTACTAAATCTCCTAGTAAGGTATTCTGTTTTGTGGCTCAGAAAACAGCTACCATCAAAGCAACTATTGACCTAGTGACTTGACAACATATATATTATACTGGAAAATGTTAACCCCATGGTAGGCTAGGCAATGAGATTCCCATCGTAAGCCCCCAAGTCCCATTGGCAACTGTCGGGTCACTCCCAAGGGGAATAGCTGGGACTTCTTCCAGTTCACTCGCAAGCCCGATAAAAATTCGAATTCCTCCAGCATATTCTTAGCACCCTCCAGGTCTGCTTCCGTGTCCCTAAGGAACAGTAAGAGGGCGTCTGCGTATAGCGCTATGCGAAGATCGTGGGCGCAGATCTGGATAACCTGATACCTGCCCCCTACTCTTGCATGGCTGGCCAATGGCTCCATTGGCAAAGTAAATAATATAGGCGACAACGGGAACCCCTGCCGGGTTCCCCCCCCCCCCCGACCGTATAGCACTAGGAGATGGCGTGACCCAGGCAAACTCTGGCTGTTGGGCCTGTATACAACAGCTTGGTCCACACAAGAAATCCCTGTCCTAGTTGCATCCGGTCCATCACACCATATTAGAACCTCCATTCTAGCCTGTCTAAGGCCTTTTCTATGTCGACAGTGAACGCTGCCGCACTACCACTGTCGTAGGAATCGGCCTCCAGTATTAAGAGGAGGCGTAAGATATTCAGTGCTGTGTTCCGAGGATCATATCTTGTTAAAACGTACTCATGAAACATCATATTAAGAAGATATACAACCTTGTATTAGTGAGATAAAGAATCTTTTTGATATTAATTAATCTCCCTCCATGTCACAACGGTGGCTGCTTGCTTCTTGAATTAGGAGATTGAAGGCATTGTTCATGGATATTTCAAAGAGAAACCTCTACCGCAAATGGTTTTGACATGAATATGTGTGAGGATGTCTAAGAAGCAGTTACCCTTAAACTAGTTAGACTGGTTTCTTCAGACTGGGCTGAACTGTGTTGTAGATGGAAGGAGAAAGTCAGGTTTGGCTGGAGGAAAATACACGTCATAGATTTTGTTTCCTGACTCCTTCGAATCTGCTTGCCTTAGGTGCAGTATTTTCAGGGATAAATGTATATTTTACCCATCCAGGCTTAGATAAAACGTCTTGGATCTAGGGAATAGTTATAAGTACTGTAAACAAATTCTTGATTCTTAGAAGCATATGTTATGGAAATGGCAAAGATGTCAAAAGCGTGTTTTTTAAAAAAAGAGATAGATTTTGATTGTAAAGGTTGTGGGAATATCTTTTATGCAAGATGTCAGCATAGCATTTCTGGGTGTCTGTAGAGTGACTTATGACTTTTTCAAATAATTGCCCCATTACAAGTCAGAAGGTAATTGGAGAAATACAGATTCCAGCTGATATCTCCACTCCAGTTACTGGCCGATAAGAGTTTCCATGACATGGAGATAAGAAAATATGCAGGATCTCGATTTACTGGGATCCATTTCCGCACAACTCCTGAGGTTTTTAGGTCTCGCCTGACTCAGCGCATGCGCTGGTCTGGCGAGACTTTTTGAGAGGACGCCAAAAAGTGCTACCAGGCCAGCCTAGATCTACAGTGCATGTGCGCGCGCCGCGCTTGACTCGGTTACTTTCACTTTCGCGGCCGCAGAGCCGCTTTGATGTTTGATCGCGATCACTTTCGCGGCCATACGGCCGCTTGGCATAGCCAATAGGTCTCGCTTTTGGGACCTTATAAGTATTTAGTTATGCAACTGTTGCATGGCTAAACACTTATAAGGTCCCAAAGGCGAGACCTATTGGCTATGCCAATGCTTGTTTCAGATGCATTTCCACATGCAGTAAAACTTGTAATGGGGTAGAGCGGTAGGCCACACGGAATACTGCTTCACCTGACTTGTAAACAGATCAAAATTGGTTTATATTTTTGGGAGGGTACAGAGGGCGGAAATGTTTGTTTGTCTATTTTGTTTCAAAAACAATAATACACCCACAATACAAAATAGAACCGAAAAAAAATGAAAGTATGCATGCTTACTCAATCTTTACAAGAATGAGCAAGTATAATGTTAGCCAACAACATTACAGTGCATATCGGTTACTATTAGCTTTCTCGTATTTCAGGAGTGAAGATTTCTGTCAGTGATTAGTATTTCAGTTGAACCTCTCAGAAATTGGTAGCCTAATGTTCCTTTATTTAATCTTAAATGCAACATCAACCCTCCCAAACCTCAACAAATCAATAACTCATTGTTAACTAAGATTGCATGAGTTGCAGCTCTAGTGAGTCATAATCATGACAGTTTGAACTAGGTTGTTCTTTGTTTGCTGGAATAGGTGAAAGTCTACTACTTAATTGATCTGTAGCACTTTCCAAACCATCAGTATTTCTTTAACCATTTTCCAGATTTCTAAGCTCTTCATACTGTACTTCTGCCACTTAGAACTGCTATAAATAAGAGGTGTTCATATTACCCAACTTAATGTAATGAATTTGCCAAACTTGGAAGATTGAGAGGCTGTGTCTGCCCTGCCGGCAGCAAGAGTTCATTCGCTGAGCCATCTTGCTTGCAATTTATACTACATCATTGACTTTGGGTGGATCCCCCACTCAATAACCTCATTGTAAATCCCTTGAACCCTGACATAGGAACTAGATACTCGCTATAAGTCACATACAATTTTACCAGTATTTCATCGGCCAGTGTTTTATTCCCACTGTTATCTAAAGTCTAGCAATACTTCCTCCTCCAGAAGACCATGTATTTGTTCTCCATGCAATTTGTCATGTCGCCTATACAGATCTTGTAAAAAAATGCGGCAGTCACCTTGTTAACACCTACTTGATAAACATTGAGGTTACCCAGTTAATCAGCTAGACTGGTTATGGTCAGCAGTTCTTTCTTCAGTTACCAACAATGTCAGCATGTCCTCATGTAGTCCTAATTCACACATACCTTCCGCCCCCTCCTAACATGACTGAGGTTCGATCTCTCCCTTCCGCCTCCTCCTAACATGACTGACGTTCACAACCTCACTGACCACTATAACAACACCATGCTATCTGCCTTGAATGATATGGCCCCACTTAAACTAAAAAGAATTCCCATAAAAGACTCCAAACCGTGGTTCAATGACAGTCTAAATGCTGACAGACGCAGTCTAAGACTAGATGAGCGCAAGTGGAGATCTCTCCCTCCACGGATCTTCTAAAAACTCTAAGATACAAAAGAAGTACATACAACATTAGAACGCATTAGAACGGCGAAAGCCAACTTCTTCAAATACCAACTTGACAAAGCCAAAAATCGCCAGAAACAACTTTTCGAGCTCATTAAATCACAATCCAACAGCACCTCTACCCATTCTCAGCACCCCACTCGCCCACAACCAAACTGCGATGCGGTTGCTGAATTCTTCCTCGAAAAAACGGAAAAATCGAATCAGACCTAAGGTTAGTTGCACTCACTCTCTCGCCCTGTTCTGATGCCTCTGTCTCCACACTCCTGCCCTCACCTCTTGATCTCTAACTCGAAAACAATGCTTCATGGAGTCAATTCACTCCCCTTAATGACATTACCATTCTCTCTACTCTCTCGACCCTTAAACCCTCAAATGACTTCAATGACTCCCTCCCCCTAACTTCTTTAGTCCACGACCCGACCGCGGCCAGCTCCAGGAACCCTGGACCTCCCACTACCCATCGCTACGACACCACCACCCTCCTCGCACTCAAGCCTGGAAGACTTGGAGAATGCCAATAGGCCTCACCGAACACGACCCACGGCCAGTTCTCCTGCCTCCACTGCCGTCAGACCCTCACCGTCACCCCGGCCTCCAACACTGCCGACGCCAGCACCGGCGACACCCTAAAATGCATCCTCCGCAACGTACGCTCCGTACACATACAAGCAATGGAAATCTGGAACATACTCGACTCTCTCTGCCCGACATCGCCTTCTTCACAGAGACCTGGACCAATGCATCCTCCGCCCCTGACATCCGCACCGCCATCCCAGACGGATACAAAATCCAGAGGAAAGACCGCCCCAACCACCCAGGAGGGGGCCTCGTCATCGCCCACAAGAGCACCCTCTGCCTCACAACCTCCAGCGAAACCTTCCCCTCCACCGAACACCTGCACTTCCAGATCCAGACCACTCCCAAAGCCACACTCCCAGGAACCCTCGTCTACAGACTCCCCGGACCCGAACACCCTTTGCCACCCCAATCACCGACTTCATCGCACCTCACGCCATCGCCTCAACAAACTACATACTCATTGGAGACCTGAACTTCCACCTCGACAACCCCAGTGACCCCAACTCCACTATCCTTCGTGACAATCTCGCCAGCATCGAACTTAAGCAACTCGTCAACACACCGACCCACAGAGCAGGACACACCATCGACCCCATCTTTGCGGCAGGAAACAGCATCCAATTCAGCCACACAACACAGCTGCCATGGACCGACCACCACTGCGTACATTTCGCCATCAACAAACCCAAGGCACCCAAACCAGCCCCACGCCCACCACGAAGGAACTGGAGCAAGGTTACCGACGAGCAACTTAACTCCACCCTCACCCGAGACAACCACACATGGGCACCCGACGCAGCCAGAGAACTCCACACCTGGATCTCCGACTGTGCAGACGAGCTCGCCCGCTACGCAACCCCGACAGACAACGCCCCAGGAAAGCCGCCTGGTTCACCACCACTCTCCAAGAAGCCAGACACACCTGCAGATGCCTGGAGAAGAACTGGAGAAACACCAAGACAACTGAAAACCATACCACCTACAAGGACGCCATGACGGACTACCACAACCAGATCAGAGCCACCAAGAGGAACTTCATCCACAACAAAATCCTGGCCAACTCCACCAACTCCAAGGAACTTTTCACTGTCATTCAAGAATTCACCAACCCACGCAGCAAAGCCACAGACATCACCCCATCCCAAGACCTCTGCGACAAGCTAGGAACCTATTTCCACCTCAAGATCAAAAACCTCTACGGCAACTTCATCGACCATCCACCAGACGCCACAGACAGCCCCCCAGAAACACCAGCCAGCCCACCATCTCCAACTGGACACCGATCACGATCGAAGACACCGCCTCGACCATGAAAAGCTACCACTCAGGGGGCCCCCACCGACCCCTGCCCCCTCACATCTACCACAGAGCCGGGCCGCCATCGCACCCGAACTTCAACACACCATCAACACCACCTTCAAAACAGGCACCCTCCCAGAAGACTGGAAGCGTGCAGAAGTCAGACCTCTCCTCAAGAAGCTCACAGCTGACCCCACCGACCTCAAGAACTTTCGGCCCATCTCGCTCCTCCCCTTCGCAGTTGCAGAGAAAACAGTCAACAGGAAACTGACACGATTCATTGAAGAGAACGCAGTCCTCGACCCGTCCTAATCCAGATTCCGAAGCAACCACAGCACAGAGACTGCCCTACTCTTCGCCTTAGATGACATCCGCACCCTCCTGGGACCAAGGCCACTCTGCAGCCCTCATCCTACTCGACCGATCAGCGGCCTTCGACACCGTCTCCCACCGCACACTAGTAGCTAGACGACACGACGCAGGCATACAAGGAACAGCCCTGGACTGGATCCGATCATTCCTCACTGGAAGAAGCCAAAGTATCAGACTCCCACCCTTCCTCTCCGACTCCACACCTGCGGAGTCCCACAGGGTTCATCCCTGAGCCCCACCCTCTTCAACATCTACATGGCCCCCCTCGCAGTCATCATCCAACAACACAGCCTCAACATCGTATCCTACGCCGACGACACCCAGCTCATCCTCTCCCTCACCAAAGACCCCACCACTGCCAAACTCAACTTCCAGAAAGGAATGCAAGACGTCGCAGTCTGGATGACCAACAGCTGCCTGAAGCTCAACGCTGAGAAGACAGAAGTCCTCGTCCTCGGTACCACCCCTTCCGCATGGGACAGCACCTGGTGGCTGACCTCCCTCGGGAAGCCCACCTACCCCCTCAGACCACGCCAAGAACCTCGGCATCGTACTCGACTCTTCACTCACCATGAACCGACAGGTCAACGCCGTCACCTCCAGCTGCTTCAACACCCTCCACAAGGCCTTCAAGTGGATCCCCCTGAGTCAAGGAAGACAGTCACCCACGCACTCATCACCAGCAGACTGGACTATGGAAATGCACTCTACGCCGGCATCAACAAGTCCCTACTCCTCAAACTCCAGACAATACAGAACACCGCCGCCTGACTTGTCCTCGGCATCCCCTAACACGAACACATCAGTCAACACTTACAAAGTCTCCACTGGCTCCCCGTGGAGAAAAGAGTCACTTTCAAAATCCACACTCACGCCTACAAATGCCTACACAACAACGGACCCAAATACCACAACAAAAGAATCAACTTCCACGTACCCAAAAGAAATCTTCAATCTTCCAACCTCGCATTGTCCGAAACCCCGCGCATCCACAGAGCCAGAGCAGCCGGAAGATCCTTCTCTCACATTGCAGCCAAGACCAGGAACGAGCTACCGGCAGACATCAGACGTGCCCCCTCCCTGAACACCTTCAGGAAGACCCTCAAGACCTGGCTATTCGGCTAAACAGATCTGCGCCCCCCCCAGCGCCTTGAGATCCTAACGGGTGAGTAGCGTGCTTACAATTCCCTGATTGATTGATTGATTGTTCATGAACAACTATGCAAACACATTGACCAATTCCAGCTTCTCGACCTATTCCAATCGGGCTTCCGCATTGGCCACAGCACAGAAATGGCAATCACTCACATTGTGAACGACACTCTCGCTTTACTCGACCAAAATTAAGCCTGCCTTTTAATTCTGCTCGATCTCTCATCGGCATTTGACCCTGTCAAACATGACAATCTACTCTTCTTCCTGGATCGCAGGATGGGGCTCTCAGGCACGGTCCTTAAATGGTTTTCCTCTTTCCTCAGCAACAGAACACAAAGAGTCAAATCCAACCAGTCTCTCTCCAACCCAAGGCCATGCACACTTGGTGTCCCCCTAGGATCCTCACTCTCTTCCACACTCTTCAACCTTTTCCTGGAACCACTGACAGTAATTCTTAAAGCCTCCAACATCCAATATCACATGTATGCGGACGACACCCAACTCTACATGAAAATCTCCTCCCCCGAAGACATCATCTCACTCAACGGAACCCTTCTCAGAACCCTCAACTGGCTAACCTCCAACCATCTCAAATTAAACGCACTCAAGACGGAATGCCTCCTCATTGCACCCGCTAGGCAAACCCCCACTGTGGTGAAATTCCTCTGTAACCTCACAACCCTCAACTGCACACCTCACATCGTGGACTACACTAAATCACTGGGAGTTGTGCTAGACAAAAACCTAAACATGCAAGACCACATCAGATCATCGACCAAAGGAGCGAACTTCCAACTCTGCAGCCTAAGAAAACTCAAACTGTTCCTTCCCCAAGATAACTTTAAATTGGAGGTGCAAGAACTTGTCATCTCCAGACTAGAATACGGCAGTGCAACTCTGTGCGGTCTGCCGAAACTCAGTTTAGCTCCAATCAGAGCATCTCTAAATGCTGCCACTAGACTCATTACGTGTTCTAAGAAGAACAACCGCATTTCTCCGGACCTGAAATCGCTCAATTGGCTTCCCTTCGAAGCAAGGATACTACTAAAAGATCGCTTGTATGACACATAGAGCACGACACTTCAACACCCCACCTGACAAACAAGCTGGAACTCTCTGGTGGCTCCAGGTCCACAAGGAGCACCAGCACACTGTTGCTCAAGCCCAAGAAATATAATAAGCTTAAAACCTACAATCTTACATTCTCTGGCATCGCCACGAGAATCTGGAACTCCCTTCCAGTGGAAACAAGACTGATTCCCTCTACACTTGCCTTCAAAAGGGAAGTCAAAAATCAATTAATGAACAATGCGTTGAACTAGATGCTGTGCTCCTTTTGCCTCTATGTTACTATATAATGTCTTGTTTCTTGATGTATATTGCCCTACTTGTCGTTTTCTCACAACCTGCTCCTCTGTCCACCTCCATATCATCTTGCACCTGCTGTATTTTGTCCCACTGTCTCCTGGATCTCTCTCCTCTAGCTGTTCCTTTGTCTACCTAAACAGTATATAAAGCGCTCTGATACCCATCTGGGTAATGTTCGCGCTATACAAAACTTAAAATAAATAAATAAATATGCCCTTGTACCTCTATGTTTCAAATCTGTTTTTCCCACAAGCGGATCTTTGACTGCAGATCATCTTCCTAACATCCTAATCATCCAGTTGAGTACGCTCCCAGACTAATGTTTCCTCATCCCTCAAACATCCAGTAAGCATACGCTGTTAATGTTATTTGGAAGCCTCAGGTACCTTTGCTTGCTGTATATATTTAGCCCTCAACTTAAAAAAGTATTTGATCTCACCTGTCATCATACCTTGCTTGTTTTCATGAATAAGTGTGTAAAATATAGTGGCATGTCACAAAAGCTAATTTTGAGTGTATGAAGGAGTACTAGAGTAGTAATACTTACCATAATCTTAAATGCATTTGTAGGCAGGGTAGGCCTGTTTAAAATAATGGTGTTGCATCTACTTCAAACATGGAAAATTACTGGTATTCCTTGCTGCCAATGTATACTTCGGCAGCAATCTCGCATCTGTGTTTTCTGTCTGTTCAATCACAAGTTAATATGTTCATGGACATGTTAACTTGCGATTGAACAGACAGAAAACACAGACGCGAGATTGCTGCCGAAGTATACTTTTTGGCATTGAACATTCCCGAAAATTACCGAAATAGCGGAATCCATACTTAAAATCAAGAACACAATTCCTTTATTGATGACCGGAATTTGTGGATATATTTCTAAATAGTTGGATCAATTTAGGATAGAAAAGGAAGTAACTACCAGTGTATGTATCCCCTGGAGTTCTCTATTGGCAAATAAATTTATCTCCTGAAGGTCGAGAATAACTTACATGCTTAAAGATTACAATTTGCACAATGAAAATGACTGTTTTTATATTAAGCTTGTCCTGAAGAAGGTGGTGTAAATCAAGTCAAGTCCACCGAAACGCCACGTCGACAACTTGTTTTTATTATATATGTATTATTTCTTAAAAAATTGTTCATAAGGGATTTATTGATATCTGATATATGATGTATTAATCGCAATTTATGTATAGAGATTCATAACAAAATCACTGTACAAGTGCTTAAATACGAGGCAAGAATAAATTTCGATTAATGAACTGTTTATTAAGTTTTTGCTCTACATATAGGATTTAATCCCTATGATTTTGTGTGTGTATATATATATATGTATATATATATATATATATATATATGTTTTTGTGTTTTAAACTGTATTTTAGCGTCGTATAACAGTAACACTTTTTATAAAGGAGGAGATACTTATTGGAAAAAACAGAGCTTGAAGCATGGTATGAGTGTGCATGTATGAGTGCAATCACGATATGAAGGGGGATGGCCATGGTGGACATATGCCTATACTAACTACTGGGTGGTACAGATACTGGTGGTCAAATGACTGGTTGAGTGGTATGACCCTGACTTCCGGGTGGAGGTGGCACTGATGGGGAAGAATGATATCTTGGGGTTGCGCTATGGAGCCCCATCCCGTGGGCCCTACCAGCAGTCACCAGATTGGTCCTGCTCACATCGAGGTCCACCTTACGATGGACCGGATGTGATTTGAAGATTACACTTGAAATACCCTTGTGGCAGGGTAAATGGGTGAAACACTCAGCAGTCCTTGAAGACTTTGAAGGATGGGATCTTATTGGTGTATTGTCATTAGGTGACCTTTGGCAAGGTGCACAAATGAAATCCTTTCAGGATCTCCAAACTGAATTTGAATGACATAATCTCAATTTTACCATTACCCACAACTATGCCATGCTCTCATGTCCCACTGGGAATCTCTGACACGTAAATATATCCCACTTGAAGCAAAGATGCATATTGGGTCCCTTAGAGAAAGGGGGGGATATCGTGGATATACAAGACCCTGGTGATCAACTCCCCCGACCTCCTCTCGAAGCTGATGCCTTGCTGGGAGGAATGGTTGTTTACACTACAACTGCTGGAGGGATGCTTGTATGTACCCATTGATGCTGATTATTTAATTGCGGCTCCGACTTACCTACCTATGACCTATTTCACGCCCATGAGATTGTGGCAGGCAAGGAAGCTACCAGAACCCATATGTTTCTGCTACTCAGAGGGGCAGGGTGATTTAGTTCCTACATGGTATGGAGATCTTTGCTGCTCTCATGAGGGTTCTTGGGGCGTGGGTATTGGAACCCTCTTCCGCGTCACATTGTTGGGTATTCTCGAAGATCTTGAGGGAAGCTGGGGAGAATTCCCTCTTGTTGGGATTGGAACCATCCTCCCCAAAAGAGACATGGCCAGACACTGGAATTCAGCAGTCCCCCACCCCCTGTCCATTGCTGAACGGCAGGCATCAATGGACAGGTGCATGGAATAAGAAGAACCAGTACCTGTATCTCTTGGTTTCCCTCAGAAATGCAAGAAAGTTTGGGGAAAGTGGTGGACAGGTTATGGTTTTAGATAATGTATTATTGAATTTCCTCTGTGTGTTGCTCGTTGTGGAGACCCTCTTAATGTGGTGGCAGTGTGTATGCTGTTTTCTTTGACTTAAAAACAATAATCAATCAATCAGGGCATTGTAAAGTGCGCTACTCACCTGTGAGGGTCTCAAGGCGCTGGGGTGGGTGGGGGAAGGTGGGGGTGTGCCACTCCGTTCAGTCGAAGAGCCAGGTCTTGAGGGTCTTCCTGTTACAAAAAAATAATGCCTTTGTAAATTGACCCCTCCAAGTCTCCACATTGTGTAGGAGCTCTTCACTTTTTCACTGTGACCACTGTGTACAGTCAAGCTTGTTCACAAAGTGACCTGTCCACATACTAAAAAGCACGGTATCTGCACTTCTCTAGTAATCAGAAATCCTTGTCTAAATAATATATGACAAATTCACACATGATTAAAAGGAAAATCTCTCGTCAGGCTTTGGTGGTGCCGATCATTCTACTAGCAGTCTGTATTCCTGTACTGATGTGAAGAACGTTCTTGAGGCCTACCCAGTGCTTAATTTGAGCTAGTGAGGGCCACCAGCATTGGGGACCAGCTCTTATCGTTCTGCAGCCAACATTTACCCAACCCAGGAAGCACCTCGGCGGCGATCTGCAGCAGGGACTCCCGCGCGATCCTACCTGCGGCCCCCTGATGCCTGGGATGCAGAGCACTGTCAGTGTCTGCCGCAGCACCCTGTGAGTGGAGAACTGTAGGGTGCTGGCGGCCTCTGAGCGACTAAAAAGTGCGGTTAAACCCGCAAAATTCCACGAGGCGCTGGAGAGTGATGCGGTGACAACCAGTACCCACCGTGCTGAGACGCCTCGCAGCGATGCACTGGGGCCGGGACTTGCATGAGACACTGGCTGTTGAGAAGACCAATTGTAGGTGGGGGATGCGCGAGAAACCAGCTGGGGCCCCTGAGACGCGCGGGGGGGCGCAGAAAAGTGTGTTTGCCATCGCCGCTGAGCCCGGAGAGAGTTTAACTCCGCCACTGGGACTGCGGATACGGGACCTGCAGCGGGCGAGGGAACCTGGGGAGCCTGGGTCTAGCGAACCAGTGGGTAACTGGAGAGGCCATGTGTTGAATGGGCAACCAGCCCTGTAAGCGTGGGGAGCAGAGGCCCTGGTCACACCGGAGAAGCCAGCGGATGAGTGGCACTCGCGAAAGAGGATCTGAGGGGCCCTGAATAACTGCTGGCGTGGCGGAAAGGTGCAGACAGGATTCCTATCGCTAGCCCCTGCAGACTCAGCAGCGCCTACTTTAATCACCTGGCCACAATCTCCTGACCCCCGGGAACACCACTTGCGACGGGGATGATGGCTGAGGACCTGCGGGTCGAAGTTACAAGGAGCGCATAGCCCGTGCGGTGGAGCTTGCTGCGCTGCGGGGTGGAGAAGGTGCGAGGTAGGTGCGCCCGTGGGCGGCACGACCTCGGAGGCATCAACGGCACAGGTTGAGCTCGGGACCCGGTACACTACGACCTCTGAAGTGAATCGGCTGCGGCGAAGAGTGTGTGGCTGCAGAACGACAGAACCGTGTAGACCCCCGCGAAGGGAGGTTGGGCCTGAACGGTGGAGAGAGGCAGTGGACGAAAGGTGGTGGTGACGGCTGCGGCAGGCCCCGGCTGGGGCGTCCATATGTGCCTCCTCGCTGGGCTCCGGCGGCGCTGGGGGTGACAGCACGCGGTGCACCGACTGAGGTCATTGCAGCAGCAGTGACCAATGAAGACATAGAATACGGACGGCTGTCATCGGAAGATAGAATCCGGACCCCACCGCTGAGTGGCTGTGTCGCTCGCCCACGCGCTGATACATCTGACACCTGCCCCCAATGCCCACGGCGCAACAACTGGTGATGGGCTGGATGAGAGCCAACCTTCAGAGGGCGACCCAGAGCACATCTTGCTTGGACCCCGCCAACATGCCTGCGGGAGGAGGGACGGCGACAGCAACCACGACACTAGAGGCCAAAATGGACTCAGTATTGGCAGCGGTGGAAAAGCTCGGGACCGCGCTGGACCACACAAGGACATCCCTAGAAAGCAGGATAGACAAGGTCACCTCGGACTTCACCCTACTCCATGCAGATCACCGCAAGCTGGCAGACAAAGTTGCCACACAAGACCAGGCACTGACAGAACTTCAGCCCATAACGCAGAACCATGCAGCTGCACTACTAGACCTGATAAACCGCATAAATGAACTCGAGGACCGGGCAGAGGATGCGGAAGGACGCTCCCGACGCAACAACGTTCGTGTGGTGGGTCTGACAGAGGGCGAGGAAGGGAGACACCCGGAGGCATTCACGGAAAAATGGCTACGTGAGCTACTACCCCAGGGATCTCTATCAGCGCAATTCACGGTCGAGAGAGTCCACCTCATGCCTGCGCAGAGGCCTAAACCAGGAGCTAGACCACATCCATTCATCTTCAAACTGCTCAATTACAGAGATTGAGCCGCGGTCCTCCGTGAAACGCGTAAGTTGAATGGCCTCTAAATGAGCGGCAACCAAGTTATGCTCTTTCCAGACTACACAGCCTCAGTACAGAAACGCAGGAGCAATTACACAGCGGTGAAGCGCCAACTTAGATCTCTGGAGCTGCCATATTCACTACTATTCCCGGACCGCCTGCGAGTGGTCACGAAAAAAGGGACTCGCTTCTTTGACACCCCGGCAGATGCGTGGGACTGGCTGGAGGAATCAGGATTGTGGACAGGAGCGAGGCCCCCGGGCCCGGACGGGGTTGACTCCGTGAGTAACAGGCCCCGGAGACGGTGAAAATGAAGACCCCAAGAAGCACGAAGTTGTCGACTGTAGCGCCCATCCCAGAGAAGATGAGGAAGGAACGGCAAGATGTGTTGACGGCGGTCACGACCCTGAGGACTCCACCGTCCACGGACAGACCAGGCATCTCCACTCGGGATAAACTGGTGGCCAGCGACTCCTCATCCCCGTCCACGGAGATCTCCAAAGAATTCAACCTGCTAATGATCACTCCACAAACTGCTGACAGTATCATATGAAGAATGACAGATTTGGAAACCAACGGCATGAGAAACTCACGCAAGTAGAACTATGTCTGTTGCCGTCTAGGACATCATTAGTCAGTCTGGGAAACACTGGGTCCCCTAGACAAGCTCAGTCACGTATCGTGCAATGCGCAGGGGCAGTAACAGGGTGCCTGCTATAGTTTGTAGCACACAGACTGTGGGTAAACATGCTCCTGCCCGGTCCCGGTGGTCAAGCCTGTAACGTATGGGAACCATGCAACAACATCCCAGACTAAGTAGCTGGCGCAACAGACACACTGGAACTGAGGGGGTGGACATTCTATAACAACACTAGTACACGCACCCACTAGGCAACACGTTGGCTTAGTTTATATCGCTCATTTGTTGTATGAGGTTTGGACAGGCATCTTGCAATGCCTGCCCCAGATGTTATGATGTTGTTGTTTGCAGTATTCTTATTGGTGTTGATTTTATTGCAGCACATCGGCACGTTCACACCCTGTGGTGCCTCCGACCCCTAGTGCTCTCGTCACCTAAATCCCAACACCAATGACACGTGCGGACATAGTCACATGGAACATACGGGGTATGTACACCCCTACTCGACGCTACTCCATTTTTGCATACCTTCAGAGATATTCTGCCGCAATCACCCTCCTGCAGGAAACACACATGACCAGAGAGGAGCTAGACAGGCTGCGTAAACGCTGGAGGGGACAAATATACGGCACAACATACTCTGCACATGGTCTGGGTGAGAGCGGGTACTCCATTTCTTTGCACAGAATCAGTGGTAGACCCAGAAGGCCGATTTACTTTAGTGCAGGGAGCACTCAATGGCCCACAGATACTGCTTGGTTCCATGTATGCCCCAAATACGGACCAACCCACGTTCCTGCCACAACTATCTGCTGCCCTGACCCCCTATGTTGGACTCCCCTGGCTGCTGGGCGGGGACTATAACTTTGTACTCGATGTACACATGGATAGATCATTCCCACCCCTCCGAGCGATGACGGTTGGTTCGAATGCGCGGGCGCTTTCTGACTGGCTGATGCAGTGGGCGTTACTGGATTTGCGGCGAGCCCTTCACCCTACAGACCGTATATACTCCTACTATTCGGCGGTACACGACTTACATGTGCATCTCGACCGGATAGTGGGGTCCCAATCATTGCTTCCGCTCGTTGAGGAGGCGGAATACGTAGGACGGACACACTCCGACCACAATCTCATGACACTTCGGTTGAATTGGGAGCCCGGCCGCCCCCGTACCCACTTGGCGTCTCCAAACAACTGCGCTGAAAGACCCAGAGTTCCGCACTTCCCTTGAAAGAATGGTTCTCGAATACTTTGAACTCAATGAGGAGTCGGCGAGCTCTAGACTGGTGGAAGGGGATGCTCACAAAGTAGGGGACATTGCCTGGGCGCCACATGGAACATCCGCAGGCAGCTGTCGCTATCGCTCCGCCAGATTGAAACACAGCTTTTACAATATGAGCAGGAGGGAGAGGGTGGAGGTGAACAATCTACCCAGCTAGGAAACCTTAGGGCGCAACACGCAGAACTCATAGAAAAACGACGGTGCCACAACTACACCGCTCACATGGCCCGTACTCACGCCACAGGAGACAGGGCCGAGCGTCTGTTGGCCTGGCTACTGAAACACGATAGGCACACCCCTATAGGAGCTATGCACAACGGAGGGGAACCTTTTGTTTATGCAGAGGGAAATACACAAAGTAATGTTGGATCACTATTCCCTGCTCTATCAATCCAAAGTACAATGCTCCTGCTCTGACCTAGAGAGGTTCCTTGAACCGCTCCAATTGCCAACAACTACGGGGGAGCACCAGGAGGCACTTAACGGTCCCCTCACCCTAGAGGAAATAAACGATGCCATAGGGTCGATGGCCTCTGGGAAAACACCAGGCTCAGATGGCCTGCCGGCGGAATACTACAAGGCCTACCGGGAGCCTCTGATGCGGCACTTACATGCCCTGTACTCCAAGGCTCTGGAGGAGCGCACCTTCCCCCCATCGATGCAGGAGGCTTATCTGGTGTCGCTGTTGAAAACCAGGCAGAGACCCGAAAAGTTTAGGGTCATACAGACCATCGGCGCTCCTAAACGTGGACTATAAAATACTCGCTAAAGTGCTAGCGGAGCGGTTGGCGCCAATGGTCCCTGGGCTGGTTCATGCTGGCCAGAACGGATTTGTGCCCACGCGTAGCACTTAGCTGAATCTGAGGAGATTCTTTCGAGTGGCCACGGATGGGGTGAGGGACTGGCCTAGGGCGGGATTCCTGGTGCTCGACCTTGAGAAGGCCTTCGACTGCCTAGAGTGGAGTTACCTAGCAGTGGTGCTCTTACGGTACGACCTGGGCTTGGGGTTCCTCCAGATGGTCAACTTACTATACAAAACCCCCACGGTCAGAGTGCGGTTAGGACCATATATATCCGACGCCATCCCTATCCGTAGGGGCACAAGACAAGGGTGCCCGCTGTCTCCTCTCCTCTTTGCCCTCGCCATCGAACCCCCGGCAGCGGCTATACGTGTGACGCTGGGGGAAGGCATACCGCTGGGAGACGCGATCCACCAGGTGTCATTATACGTGGATGATCTCCTTGTCTTTGTGAGAAACGCGGGCGATATACCGATCCAGCTGGAGCACACGCTGCGTGATTTTGCCACTCTCTCGGGCCTCCGCGTGAACGTCCACAAGTCCTGCCTCTACCCTTTTGGAGGAGACACACGTGATCCGGGCTATGTTTTAGAGGGCACGAGGGTGCGTGGAGTGCAGACACCGCTACCTCGGTATCCAGATCTACCGTCAACCGGCAGATCTCTTCGACGGTAACCTGGGACGGGCAGTGACGGCCATTAATTCACAAATGAACTTTTGGAGCACGCTACCCCTGACAGTCACAGGCAGGGTGGCACTATCTAAGATGGTGATCTTACCCCGACTACTGTACTACTTTGCTAACCTGCCCCTATATATCCCAGCTTCCTTCTTCGCCACCCTCACTAAGTTGCTACAGGACTTCCTATGGGGCAATACGCGTCACAGGCTAGCACTGGCGAAGCTATACTTGCCCACTGATCAGGGAGGACTAGCCGCGCTCTGTTTTGAACACTACTACTTGGCTGCACAATTGCAGTGGATAGCCCGTTGGCTCGCTGATAGAGGACGGAAGACACTGCAACTAGAAGCCCCCCCCACTCCCTTGCGTCCATCACCAGACTTTTCCACCCGGCCTCCAAGGCCCCGGTGCCTACCCCTCTCCTCCTGGCGGTGGCTTATAGATGCTATTGTCGCTGCCTGTATCTTACTAAGTCGGTGAACCCTTATGCGCCGGCCATACCACTAGCGGGCTCCCCCAGTGGGCCGGGGTTGCTAACAACACTCGAGCTCGCTGACTGGCATGAAGCTGAAGTACACACACTGGGAGACCTGTTTCGCGACGGCAGGCTTGTACCCTACGAATCTCTGGTAGATGAATTGGGGTTCCCATCGGGACAATTTCTACGACACCGCACACTCATTGCGACACTGTCCTCTAAATGGGGGGAACTGCAAGAAGAACCAACGCAACACCTTACCATTCCATACCTTCATGTTATGGGACGTGGTAGGCACCTGATCCGCTGGTTTGCAGCGTCTCTTTGTGTGCACGCGGCGATGGCTCTAGACCCGTTGCGCTGCAAGTGGGAGGCAGATCTGAATCGGCCGATGGAGGACAGGGAATGGGAACAGATGCTAAAAAGCCCAACACACATTCCTAGGAACATGCGCTTCAGGCAAATACAACTATTTATTGTCCACAGGGCATACCTCACGCCTGAAAAGATAAACAGGTACTTTCACCGCACAGATGCGCTGTGCCCCGAATGCACGGATGCGGGGGCTGGTATGGTAAACATGTTTTGGGGTTGTCACAGGCTGAGCGATTATTGGCAAACTGTAGGCGCTGCGCTGCACACCTGTACAAGCCGAGTCATACCCTTTGAATGGCCAGTTTATTTATTGCACAATTTCTGTAGATCCAAGACCATGACGGCATCCTCTCGCTTCCTAGACCTCGGGCTGGTGGTGGCCATTATCCCTACGGAACTTGTACAATCTGCCGAGACCCAGTTTACAGCTGCGCCCACGGCGCCCACAAACGAATGCCTGATATAGGCTACCCAGTTGCTATACAGATTGTCTTATGTAAAAAGATGATTCACTGCAAGGTCAACTGTTTGTGATGTATGTTTTTTTTCATGAAGCTGTATTCTTGTGGAACACAACAGGAAAACAAAATAAAAACATATTCAAACAAAAAAACAAAGGGAGAAAGCAGGAACGTGCGAGAGTTAGATAAAGGCACATGGAGTGTCTGGTTGTGGATTAAAGAGGCAGGAGGCTTCACAAATTGAGCCCTGGGCCTGATGATGCCTTAACCAGTTTTATACTAGGACACAATTCATATCACCCAAGTTAGCAGATATTGAAAACATGCTCAAATGTTATCATTCGGTGATATGAAAAAGTAGAATTGGCCACATTAGTAGTAAATTATGCAACAATACCAATACCAATTTGACATGTGCCAGCTGCTCCAAACAGTGGCTTAACACACAATGATGGGGCCCTCCTGCAGACTTGCATATCTTACACAAATATTCATTGGCCTTGGGGCTTAATAGGCCCTCCTGATGTTTTAGGGGCCCAAGGAAGGGTTGGGGACACCTGCAGGGGCTTGCGTTACGCTCCTCGCTCCAACAAATGTCCTTGTGTCGTCTTGCGTATGCTTTCACTCATGCCATTGTGTCATTTCTTGGGTGGTCTGCAGTATAGGGGGCTGCTTTCAGAAAAGGATGGGCTGCCATGGCCCACCCATGCCCCTTTGCCCAGTTCGGGTGGTCGCTGCCGCCTGCATCATGAAGCTGGTTTAAACATTTTTGCTTGCGAGGATTTTGGTTTCCAGTCGACCCCCTTAACAAGCAAAGGCTCCCCTGTTAAAACACTTCCTCCTCCAGGTAACACCATGTGAAAGAACACCCTGCTTCAAAACTATTGGTAGACAATGAAACTATTAGTTGAACTCCTGTGATCTCCATGCCGTCCAGAGACCAAACATTTTCAATACAGGCTGATCCCTGTTCTTACGCCAATTCAAGCACAAAATGTGCAATTGGACCATCACAAAAAAACCTCAGAAAGTTTAGACTGCATGTGACCCATTGGACTCTATTTTTGTAAAAAGATCTAATGAATTTACATCTGTGAGCAAACGACTGCTAAAGGAGTGAGCAGTATATTGTATAACTTTCCACTAAGACTTGGCACGGCCCCTCATAACTCAACTATATCTATGTTTTGTTTGTTGGTAGTGTTTGATTTCTGCTGTCAAAGCAACCAGCACTCCGACCCGCAAGCCGACCTGGCCTTCCTTCCAGTGTTTCTTTTGCCTATCTATAATTATGCAGTTGCATAAACTGTTTAACTATCATGACTGTCTACCACAGAACACACTACTATTTCTGATGGTCCACAATTTTAAATTGGTAACAATTGCACATATGCTTTAAAATACATAATAATACTGTCAGCATTTACAAACAATTTAAAATTACAGATTACCACAAACCCTTCTCTAGAAGACGAGGCCCTGCCCTGCTCCCGACAGCTCTGCAGCAGCCCGCCTGCAAATCTAGAGCTCCTCTCTACTCTGGTACATTATTTTCACAGAAGGTGCTCCTGCCGCTTCACAGCTATCAGATTCAATGACACTGTCCTGTTTAGTCACTCCAGTGAAAGCATCTTCTCTGCTGACTGAGCCCTCAGTGGGGGTGAGCACAGGGAGCAGCATTGATCATGTGCCATGGGACTGACCTAAATCAGCATTAAGCTTGGATGAACCCACCTACCAGGAAGCTGCATTATTATATTAAAGGCTAGTCTGCCCTGTCTATTTCAAGGAGTCCTAAGCAATCTCTGGAATTAGAGAGGCTTCTCTCTACCAGATGTTTTTAAATAAATATGTGATAGCGACATTGTGACAATAAAGGAATAAATGCACCTACTTGAGAGTCCGTGTCCGTTGTGTGAGGAGAGATTCTCGTGAAGGAACACGGAGTACAGTGATATATAATATATATTTTTTAATTATGATATTCAAGCATAAGGCCTTTTCCTTGTGTGACGTGGAGATAGGTCTGATTATTTTCCAGTGCATCCTTTCACACGGGATCCCAGCTTCCTATTGGACTATTTCTGAAGGAGTTCTATTGGCCCCTCTTAAGATTCTTCTAAGATAAAGAATTACATGCAGGATACTTTCAAGCCCACTGTGTGGAACCCTCACTCGGCTCTATAGAGTGCTGCAGATTAAAGGGACATGCAGTAAATTATGTCCCAATAGCTCTCAAAGCCCAAGCTGGCATCATCAAACAAAAGCAGCCTTCTAGAATCCCTGTTGTTGGGTATTGTTGGTGATGCAGGATGGAGTAAGAGAACTAGTGTTTTGCTCTATATTGGATGGCCCCTTTAAGATCAGGTTCTAAAAGCTGCCCTCAAAGCTTCTCTTAAAGTGAAGGTTACACCGAACATGTGGCGACCCACAGTACAATATCCAGGAATCACTTAGTTATTTTATTTATTTTAAAGGATCTTCAATAGTTTTTCCAACTTCAACAGTTGGAAGTTAGGTTTTTTCATGTGTAAGTCAGACTTACCCTTGCACATATTTTTTCTCACACAGAGGTTTCATGTGAGCAGATTTACTCCTGTGGGTAGAGACACGTGAATGCCCATGTAGCTCGTACACTCTTTGGGGAATTCACAAACCATTTTATGGCCTTATTCTTCCTAGAAAACGCAATAGATATACTCCAGTAAAGGGGGGGGGGAGTTTAAATCATTTTCTACTATGGGCTGGAGAAGGGAACACCTCGAAAATTGATAATGGTAAGTGGTTTCTCCTGTGGTGAAATTATTTTAGCAATAGAAAAAAGCCCCAAAAAGTCATCAAGTGCATTTACGCTTGCTCTTGACTTTTTTTTGCTTATAAGAACATGTGTGTGATTTATTCTTCCATAAGGAAGTGGTATTTTCTCACCGTTTCTTGGATTTTGTTAAAAATGCACTAGGAAAGTTGCAATTGGCACAGGTGTTCAGGCGTAACTTGGAAAGGCGCATGCCCGTGTGCTATAAGGAGCAAAATGGCATTCGCTGGCCTTTTTTTGATGCTCCAAAAGTTTTGACTGAATTAAAAAAAAAAATTGTGTAAATAAATAATTGTAAGAATCAGGATCTTACCAAAACTTGAAGAACCTTATTTATTGTGAACTACCCCAATGAACCCCATCGTCTGTAATGATTCTACGGACTACCCAATAACTTTTTTCATACTACTTTTTTTTTCGTAGTAACCTACACTTGTTAGTTAGGCTCTGCACCCTTTTTCAGGTGGTGGAGACGTGTAAATCTACACTTTTCAGTAACTTTACACTCGGATTTTGTAAATAGCCAAACGTAGTAAAGTTACCTAAAAGTGTAAGAGTAACGTTGCACGTGTACATAACTCACAAGTGTAACTTACACCTTGTGAAAAGCCCACAAATATATTTCTCCAGCTCACATGTTCTAATAGGATTAACGTGAGGGGTGATTTGAATTTGACATCCTTTTACATCACTAATATTAATTTATTATGTGAACATATCATTTAAGAGAAAAAGACTCCGAGTGGAGTTTCCTACAAGGGACACTTCCATAAAAAAATCGAGCATTTTTCTTTACTACCCAACTCCAAATCAGGCTGCAGGTCTTTGTCCCAGTGTCAAAGCTGCATGAATTGCATCTTGCTGTAACCTGTATTTTTCTTTTACTAGTAAAGCTAGGTATCATTGCCGAGAAGCCATATCTTCATTAGCACTGTTGTACCAAAAGCACTTTAAACTTACTTTCATAACAAATTACTACCCAAAGTGCTCGCTGGTGTGTACTGTGTCTCACACTCCTTTAAACAAAGTCCCCATAGCAAGCCGCGTCTTAGACTGTTTTGTCAGTTACATTTTTAGAAGCTTTGCATCCGTTTAATGGAGTCTGGCATAAATTATGCGTTTGTTATTGCACAGTTTATATGGTTACTCACTGGGGTAAACATTGCAGGGCAGGGCAGGGCAGACTTAGTGGTATTGTTCACTCTTTCCGAACTGGAAACCTAGTAAGACGACCTAAAAATAGTCCCGGCTGAGGGGATTAAGCACTAACATATGTTGCAGGTTGAGCAATCCAAGTTTCCAATGTGTTGTGCTGAAGTTTCGAATTTGAGCAGCAGGGGCAGGTGGCTGGGCCTGGAAGAATCCTAAAATAAAAGGCCTTTGCTAATGCTATAATCTGTCATGTGGGCACTTGGCACAGGCAAATACAGTGTAATATGCTCCCTTTATGTGCCCAAGGCCTGTTGACTGCTGCATTTATGAGTATATTTGTGTTTTCTAGCTTCATTCTGTAGTTTCCTGGAATGGGCAAGTTAAAAAACGTCTATTCAAATCGTAGAGTTAAACGTTATGATATTCTTACTGTTTTCTTTAGAAATGGGCGTACGATGCGTGTCATGGAATGTGTACAGTTGTTAAGGGTTTCTATATCACTGTATGTGCAACACTGCTACACACAAAAACACTGGTGCATCTTGAGGACCAAATGCGAACACCAGACGTCTTATTAGTATATAGTCGCAAAGTTTTTCTCGCAGGCGCTTTGGAAATTGCAGTCTATGCAAGATTGTCAGAAGTTCCCTGCAGGGTTAGGCCTCTCAAGTATCACCGAGCTGCGGAAGCACGGCTTGATCCGTTTTTAGGTCTCGCGACCTGCGATGCACTGCGCAGCAGTGCTTGCGCACGCAAGTGTCCTTTTGTCTGGGTTTTGAAAATCGACCTGGAAAATGCACGCGCTCGTGCGTGTGATTTTACCTTTGCGGCCTGCTATTGGCCTTTCTCTGCCTGTTCTTTTGCAAAATAGACACCAATAGGCCAGAGGCGGGCGCATAGCTCCGCCCCTGGCCTATTGGTGTCTATTACGCGCATTTCCTGCCATATGGTTTCAGTTATCGTGCCCAGACACGGGCGCGATAATTGAAAGCATATGGGCGCGCGCACACCACTCGCGGCTTTGTTTTTCACAAAGGCGATCTCTTTCGCGATCGGCTTTCTTCTCCCTCCCCTTTGCCCCCTTGTTTAATAAAGGTGCTGCCTGGGGTGTATCGTTTTCACATGCTTTGGACTTAGCCGTAGGCATAGGTGGAAACCGTACCCTCTAGGGTCAGAAACTATTTTAGCTTTTTTGAGTGGCCGGGAATTATAGTGCAAGAGAAGCATTGCAAGAAGAGGGGTAATCGGTGCAAATGCATACCACAGTAAAGGGCAAACTGGCCCCCTGCAGGCATTGCCAAAAAGGCAGAGTGTTCCGTAGCCGCAGCGAACATGACAGAGGTGGTCTGGAAATTTTGCACAACATGTGAAGCTTCTGGCGAGAGTAAAGCACCAACATGCACCTTCAGGGCGCTTTGCACTGATAGAAGGCACACACCCCACTGTATGATATGGGAGCTGGTGCAGGAGCCTTGTGGTCAAAATGAATCAGAAACAGAATCAGGCCCTCGTAAGAATAAAAAGGGGCCTAAGGTTTAGGTCCCAGATTCAAACACCACTAATAAGGAGCTGAAACCATACTAGGAAGTACATAAAACATGAAGCGAACAACAGAGAGTTCAACATGTTGGTTTGATACAAAAAATAAATTTCTAGTTTATTTGGTTGTTTTTTTGTTTGTAAATACACATAGTATAAATAAACTGTTTTTATATATTTTGTTTGATAAAAATATTTTTAGTGCAGTTTAGTGATATGAGAAGCGACAATACATAGTATTGGTGTATAAAACAGTGACATGTCCCACTCAACATTCAACGCGTACATACCCACAATCATTCATCACAACTCAAGAACAATAGAACAAATCAGGTAATGAAATTCGAATGAGAACAAATGTATCGTACAAATAAATAACAAACAAAAAACATATCAAGAGTGCAAACGCCAGATGAAATGAGGACAGATGGACGTTACAGGTGTCAGAAGTGTAAGCGCCAACGCGCGTTTCGGTGAATGACCCGGGCAGGGGTCACACCTTCATCAGGGCGCCGAGAGATAAGTGGAGGGGGACATGTAGAATACCTAAATTTAATCAAAGAAAAAAATTAAAATAAAGCATAACATATATAGAATCAACCAATGACAACTTTTTAAGTTAACATTCTATTTATCAAATACAGTGTATACCTAGTGGGGATCAGCTCCAAAATAGTGTACATAGATGGGCATAATACTTTTTTTCTATAATATATCAGGGGTCCAAAAGGTACCCAAACCAAGAGCAGTGCACGGACAGTACCTCTAATCACACATACAACAATCCTTTCACAAGTACAAAAGTAGATTTCTAGTAAAAACAGGGTAGAAAAAAAGTGAGAAACACAAGAAGGCTAGTTCCATAATACAAAAATGAAATGATATCAGTAAAGGCAATACATAAAGGAGGACGAAGACAGCCTTACGTAATTAGGTGGGGACGTGCCCTTAGTGGTTTATCTTAAGGGATACATCAATCATAGGAACTTGTTCCACCATTAACTGGCTCTTCGCAGGACCAGGTAGTCTGGGAGGGGCAGAAAACAAATTAAGAATATTTAAAGGGAAAAACTCGGTGTTACAAGGTAGTACAGAGGGGTATATAGATTGAGCGGGGAATACAGAGCAGCTAACCTACCGTAGGAAGTGCTTGGAGAACAAGGGGTTTGCATGGCCATACAAAAGGTAATGTCAGATATGTAGAGATGGCAGTCTTGGGCTAAAGCTAACCCCACGCTTTACTCGCATGCCCATCATCTATGGAGTGCCTAAGACGCACAAAGACATCTGTGACCCCCCACTAAGACCGATCGTATCTACCATTGGCTCCGCCTTGGAGCCTCTGGCTAAATACGTTGACTGCTTCTTGAAACCACTGGTCAGTAAGCTCACGTCCTTTGTTAAAGATACGGGCCACCTCATTTCTAAAATCGAAAACATCCCTTTTGACCCAGAGAGAGAGCTTTTAGTCACACTGGACCTGGAAGCCTTATATACTAATATCCCGCAAGGCGAAGCACTCTTAGTGATCCAGGAGCTTCTCTCTAGAGAAGCGGAAATCACCAATGGCCCATTTATCATCCAATGCCTAAAAATGGTCCTGAACGACAACTATTTTGAATTTGACAACTACTTCCAGCAAATACAGGGCGTCAGCATGGGGGCCTCCTGTGCTCCCAGTGTGGCATGCCTCTACATGGGAAGGTTTGAGCAAATTAACATCTACAACGAACTTGCTCCCTTTTATGAAAATGTGCGAGTTTGGTCAAGGTTCATCGATGACATTTTTTTCATCTGGAACGGTGATAGTATCCTTCTCGATGAATTTGTTTCGTGGCTCAATGCCGCCGACAGGAACTTGAAATTCACGGTCCACTATAGTAACCTTAAGGTGGAATTCTTGGATGTGTGGATTCAACACAATCACCACAAAATCTGTGTGTCACTCTATGTCAAACCAACTGCTAGAAACACACTATTACAATATGGTAGCTACCACCCCAGGAGCCAAAGGGACAGTATACCATTTAGTCAATTTCTCCGCATCCGGAGAAATTGCTCCCAGCTACAAGACTTTCTCATCCAGGGTGATATTCTAAAAGCTAAACTTCTAGATCGAGGCTACCCATACAAGTTGGTCAAAGATTCCTTCAAAAGAGCGAGGTACTTTAACAGAGATGCTATGTTTGAACCCAGGGAAACCAATGCCCTTGACAAACTGGTTTGCGTTATCAAACATTCTAACATCAATCACCGGATCAGACAAACCATAAACTCATCATGGCATCTCCTCAACATGGGCAATGATGAACACACTATTCCCAAACCCCTATTTGCCTTTCGCCGCAATAAAAATCTGAAAAATTTCCTTGTAAAAGGGAAACCTAGCGAGAAGAAAAATCTTGTGCAAACGGCCATCTATGGTTTGGAACCTGTAAGAGGGAACCATCGTTGTGGGCACTGCCAGGCCTGCCCTAATACTATCGTAGGAGACAACATCACCATCAACGGTCGATCCATTCGTCTCCTAGAAATGACAAACTGCCGTTCTGCCAATGTGATTTACATCATCACATGCCCTTGCGGTTTGATATACATCGGGGAGACAAGCCGCGAGTGCAGGATCAGGATATGTGAGCACAAATCCAACATTAGGTTGAAGAAATCTACTGCACCTTTGGTTAGCCATTGGCTCAGTGCTAACCACAATGACAAGGACCTTAAATGGTCCATTCTTGAAAAAATCCGCTCCCCCCCTGGCAGAGACCCTAATGCCATCAGAAAGAAAAGAGAGACTTTTTGGATTTTTTACCTTGATGCTGTCCGCCTTGGATTGAATGAAATCATTCAATGGGAAAATGCCATCACCTAAGAGATTCTATTCCCCTCTAATAGACTAGATGGACACCCTGGAGCTCCACCTTGCCTCCCACCTCCTGGAATGAACACACACATCTTAGGGATTGGCCTACCATCCGTCTGTTTTCCACCCCCCCCCCCTTCTTTCCCACCCCTTTCGTGTTATTTCTGCACCTGAGGGGGAGGGATTTATTATTGTTCTCGTCCATTACCCCCTTATCTTTACATATGGTTATTCACCTCTACCTCCTCATCTCCCTTTCCTCTCTCTCCCCCTATTCATTATTTCACTTTTTTGCTCATCCCGGCGTCCTAGCATACGGTTTATTTTACTCCGTCTTGTCCTCTGCCAAATATTTCCCCCTCCAACATGGCCGCGCCGCTTCCTCGTATTAACTCTACCACCTTGGTTTAGTCCCTTTTCATTCTCTACTCGCATCCTTAGTATCCGTCCCCCTATTGGTGTACGACCTTCGCGTCACCACTTAAAGCTGATCAGTTTCACCCGTTGAAACTGATCCCGGACGTACGCCGGACTGGACCATGTCTAATGGATGAACCCGTGCAGAACGCACCTGTAAGTACTTTGCATCCTACTTCTGTCGTATTTACCGGTACCGCTTACATTTCGATCTCTCCACCCGATAGTATAATGGACTGTTTATCTCCCTTGTTAAACCCCCTCCCTGCACTTTAAGTAATCCTAAAGTATTGCTTTCAGCTTATGCACATCCAGTCTCTCCCTCCAGCAGGACGCCCTAAGCTCTGCTTGCTAATTAGTTGCCGTACTCTGTTTCCCCGCCTTACGCTCACCCTGCTTCCTCCTCAGCATGAAAACCTTTTGGAAACTAGCAGCCCGTACTGCGTTTATCCCGCGTTACCCATATTCGATTCGTTGACCGCTGCGGGGCTTCGTAGAAGACGCTGATTTTCTACCCCTGTCTCCTCTACGCGTATCTGCCACAGGTTGGTAGTAACTTTTGTTTCCCCTGGCTGTTGATTAGACAGTCCCCTTTCTCCTTTTTTGATTATCCTTACCCAGTTCCTGTACATTCTTTCCTCAGACTCTCTAGTCCCATTTAGCAATTTTACATTCATTTCTTGCAGGCCAGCAATTATTTCCCCTGGAAGCTTTAGCCCAAGACTGCCATCTCTACATATCTGACATTACCTTTTGTATGGCCATGCAAACCCCTTGTTCTCCAAGCACTTCCTACGGTAGGTTAGCTGCTCTGTATTCCCCGCTCAATCTATATACCCCTCTGTACTACCTTGTAACACCGAGTTTTTCCCTTTAAATATTCTTAATTTGTTTTCTGCCCCTCCCAGACTACCTGGTCCTGCGAAGAGCCAGTTAATGGTGGAACAAGTTCCTATGATTGATGTATCCCTTAAGATAAACCACTAAGGGCACGTCCCCACCTAATTACGTAAGGCTGTCTTCGTCCTCCTTTATGTATTGCCTTTACTGATATCATTTCATTTTTGTATTATGGAACTAGCCTTCTTGTGTTTCTCACTTTTTTTCTACCCTGTTTTTACTAGAAATCTACTTTTGTACTTGTGAAAGGATTGTTGTATGTGTGATTAGAGGTACTGTCCGTGCACTGCTCTTGGTTTGGGTACCTTTTGGACCCCTGATATATTATAGAAAAAAAGTATTATGCCCATCTATGTACACTATTTTGGAGCTGATCCCCACTAGGTATACACTGTATTTGATAAATAGAATGTTAACTTAAAAAGTTGTCATTGGTTGATTCTATATATGTTATGCTTTATTTTAATTTTTTTCTTTGATTAAATTTAGGTATTCTACATGTCCCCCTCCCCTTATCTCTCGGCGCCCTGATGAAGGTGTGACCCCTGCCCGGGTCATTCACCGAAACGCGCGTTGGCGCTTACACTTCTGACACCTGTAACGTCCATCTGTCCTCATTTCATCTGGCGTTTGCACTCTTGATATGTTTTTTGTTTGTTATTTATTTGTACGATACATTTGTTCTCATTCGAATTTCATTACCTGATTTGTTCTATTGTTCTTGAGTTGTGATGAATGATTGTGGGTATGTACGCGTTGAATGTTGAGTGGGACATGTCACTGTTTTATACACCAATACTATGTATTGTCGCTTCTCATATCACTAAACTGCACTAAAAATATTTTTATCAAACAAAATATATAAAAACAGTTTATTTATACTATGTGTATTTACAAACAAAAAAACAACCAAATAAACTAGAAATTTATTTTTTGTATCAAACCAACATGTTGAACTCTCTGTTGTTCGCTTCATGTTTTATGTACTTCCTAGTATGGTTTCAGCTCCTTATTAGTGGTGTTTGAATCTGGGACCTAAACCTTAGGCCCCTTTTTATTCTTACGAGGGCCTGATTCTGTTTCTGATTCATTTTGACTCCCTTACCCCGTTGTTTCGGCCCTCTATTGCCACGTTGGGGTCCCCCTCCTTAGCAGGAGCCTTGTGGTGTCAGAAGCAGTGCTCAAGAGCATCATCGGGCAGAGGTGAACACACTCTGGGGCTGTCTATGAAACGTAAACGACCCTGCAGTGAATACCTGCTCCAAGCTTCCCTGGCAACCATCACGTGATACTGCCTCACATCATCTCAGGAAAACAGGCCTGCAGAGATTTGTGAATCGGTTGTTAAGAGATGCTGTGGTTGACGTAAGAGCCCTGATGAAGCTACTGATGCAGAAAGTATCTGCATTCTAAACACCCTGTCTTTGCCCTGTTTGTGGCAGTGAAGCAGTGTGCGGTTTGTCCCTGGAGCTGGACAGCTTGGATCATGCTTGGAATCTGCCACCTTTAGACCAAAAATCAGAGGAGGGAAGATCTGTGCCTGATCTTTATTTTTGGGCAAAGTCCTTCTGTTTCTCCACTGCCAACCCGTTCTTCCAGAAGGCCCTGCATGGCAGCAAACATGGCAGAAAAAGGAGACTTTTGTCACCCGGCTGCCTAATTCTTTAAAGCGGGGGTGTCTGAAAAGACGACACCGCTACACAAGGTGCAGGTAAGTTTAATCCGTCTTACAACACTGAGGCTATAGTAGCCACTGCCAACCTCGGAACGGTCAAAGCATTCTGTTCCAATTACAACAGGAACCCTCAATATTCTTTACACGACCAATAATGCAAGCTCAACCCAACATATCCCCCTCCCTTCCAGCATCGCAATGAAAAACACTGTTGTAACATATAACCAACAAGCATTTACAATGCAGTAGGTCTCGCATGTACGCGAATTTGAGCTATTGGTATTGTAAATGACAATGCCTTTTATTTAAATTTTGTTTTTTAAAACATACATAAAAGGCATTGTCATTTACAATGTCAATAGCTTAAACTCGCGTAAATGTGAGACCTATTGCATTGCAAATGCTTGTCTTTTAGAAGTTGCCAATACCGACTGGTAGATGCACGACAGTCTTTATAATGCATGGGGTTCATTCGTGGATGACCAGTTGTGAGTCTGGATAGATAGACTCTATGGGCCAGATTCACATAAGTCTTGGTCTTAAGTTTTACTGAGACCAGTCCTTTTGGTCAAAGTTAAACTTAAGACCAAAACTTAAGTTTAACTGAGACAAAGTCTATCTTTACTACTCGTAAATGCCCTTTACGAATACCAAAAATCATAGAGTTAGACTTTCATCTCAGATTACCTTTGTGAGCCGGGCGCTATCTATTTTCAGACCATTTGGTAGCCTTCCTTCAGACTGCAAGACTGGGGTCTTGGCAGTCTTCCCTCTGACAACAAGGTAAGTAGACATCTACCCTAATCATGGGAGGCCCCTCTGAAGCAAATACATGTCATCAGCTGTCCTTCCTTTCGGTCTGCCTGGATTTACAGTCCGAATTCTGTCACAAATCCCTGATTTCTGTACCTGCCACCTAGTTCCACTTCCATCTGTAGGATCATTTTCCTTGCCAAGTTATCCCGCAGCATAGACTCCAAGAGGTGTAGCTGCCAAGATTCTTCTAGTGTCTAACAATGTATGTAAGACATACACCAACAATTCTATGCAGTCCGCTGTTCGCGCGTGTACTGCTTTCTATTCAGTTTTGGAAAAGATATGATTCTAAAGAAAACCCAGTGCTAGAAAAAATAAAGGTGAGTGCCGGTAAACCACAAAATCACTAGTATTGTAATCAGATGCTATTCGTTTTCCTCTCCTCTGTAGAGTATTTAATGGTGACCTCGACTGGATGAGCATTAAAAATAATAGGACAGTGACAGAGAGTTTAGAAGCTTCTCAGCCTCACCTGGAACCAAGGAGTAAAATAAAATGGCAGCACTTACTAATGTTTAGATGCTACATACATGTTCTGACAGCCACTAGTTTACTCAGTAGAATGTTAAATGCATGGTGGTAAAAAAAAAACATGCTAGATTAACTAATGGTGCAGGGAAGCAATGCCACTATTACTGAGGCTAAATAAGTGAAAAGTGTATTTAATAAAACTAAAGCAATGCGCCAGAAGGGATCCAGCTCCATTGGTGCAAAAGCTGATAATTTTTGGTCTGTCTTGGCCTGACCTTATGTAATCACCAGGAAAAACTTTCAGGAATACTACAGAGAGGGACCGTGACTCCGCCCATATGTTGTTAGTGGTTGCAATGAGAATAGATTTTGATTGGAGAGAAGTTATGTGTTTCAGCTGAAATAAATATTCTGCTTGCATTGCAGTTTTTGTCTTGTGGGAAAAGTTATGCTCAATAGAGCAGAATTGAGTTATAGTGAAAAGCCTTTGATCAAGGGTATACGCCTGATATGTTTAGTCCTGACTAATTTAATCTGTAAAGCACATGTACAATGCAATAGTCCCTAAAGGGTGGATTGTCATCACACTGTGCTAAAGCTTGCGGACTGGCTTTTTGTTCCAGTTAATCTTGCGGGTAACCATAGTAGGTAAAGGTTTTGGTGTTGGTTAGCTTTTGTGGCAGTCCCTACAGGTAGAAGATTTGCATTTTGATAATTCTTGATGTGCCAGTTTAGGAAGGGTTGTGTACTATTTTGCCAGTCGTAATTAGTACATGTATGTAATTTTATGACTACTGAGAGAGGAACTTTGGCTCTGCCCAAATGTTGATTCCTCTGTGTACAGATTTTTATTGTGCAGAAGTTGTGTGCTTCTGTGGAAAGAGAGTGCTTGTATTGCCCTTTTGACTTATTGGAAAGTTTATGCTTGTCGCAGCAGGATTGAGTTGGTTATGCTGGCAAGCCACTGATCAAGACTATAGTTCTATTTTGTTTATTGTGGAAAGTTATGACAAAAGCGTAAATAAAGCAAGTTTATTTACTATTAAAAGCATATGTAAAAGCAAAAGGTCCTTTACGGGGGGATTGTTATTGCACTGTGAAGCTGGTAGTTATGTCTTTTGTAACACGGGCAGTCACAGATCACCGTAGTAGGTTAGGGTTTTGGTGTGGGTTACCCCCTGTGACCTTCTTAGGGGTAGAGAATGATGATTATTATGAAAATGTATCACAAACTGTGTAGGCCTGAGTTATTTATTGTGAACATATGTTAGCGCCAATAGGCCTACAAGTGTGGATTGTTATTCTACTGTGTCAGTGATGAAGGTTGGTATTGCATTACTTGAATTCCACAAACCACCGTAGTAGGTTAGCACTCATCTTTCAAAGGTGAGGCCTATTGGCTTGCCAATACTTGATTTTCAAATTTGTTGAAAGGGGACATGGATAAAATGTTTAGGGAGACTATCTCCACACAATTATCTCTGCCATGGTGACTATCTGGATGCTGTGGTAGCGACAGCCTGTTTTAATAAACTAGAGATAAAGAGGTTGTGCTGTCAATGGGTGATAACACTAGCAAAGGTGGTTTGTTCCAATAAGGTGGACAGGAATTATGTAAAAAAATAAGTTTTACTTCACACTACTTCTGTATGATAATGTTGACCTACAACTCATAATAAAATCAAAAGTTCCCCTCTTAAGGATAGACCCAATTAGAATAACTCATTGTATATAGAACTTCAAAGTCATATCCCGACCCTTTTTAACAATAGGAACTCATTACAAGGTGGTTACTTAATTCTGATGGGGTCGATAACCACAGTTAAGAGCCCCATTGGAATAATCCACTGCACACTGCAGTTTTTTTCTTTCATCCAGCTTAAATCTCCAGTGATAAAATACTGGGGAAAACAATAATTAATGGGGGAATCAGACAGGGAATTTATGATCACCCCGGGTAATTTAGCATTTTTTTAGTGGATCCTTGGGGGTCCAACTTATAATGGGACTGATTTTCCACTGACAACTAAGTTATCTGTACTTGCACTATCTGTAACTCCAGAGTTGAGGGGGTACCAACCATTTCCCTGGTCACTCATGATGAGGGTGTAAGTGTTTGTGAATCTGTTTCACCCAACGTTGTCCCTTCTAGTCACATTTTGTCTCCTTATTGGAATCACCACAGTATAAAGATGTCTACTTTTATTCAATACTAAAGCTTCAATAGAAGTATTTACTTCCCTTATTAGAAAGGAACATCTTTGGTGTGGGTAAGGGCAAAAGAGGATGCGCTACAGTTTGCCAGGTCATTTGCCTAATTAAATTCACTCTCACTCTTCCTATTCTGTTATTTAGGCAGAGTGAAAAGATATTTCTTAATTTTCCTTTAATTTGAAGATACTTGGTTGCTACTGGATGAGAATCACACAAAGATCTGTATGGAAAATTAGAAAAGTGGTCGCTTTTCTTTAATTCAGAATTTTCTCCTCATTATGTCTTTCCACAGTACTAATCCCATAACGTAGATCCAAGCAGCCTTCTCAATGACCAACCTTAATGATCAACTTCCTGTGTCCAACGTATTCAGAATACAGCCACAATGTTTGTGATGGGGTTGGGAATTAGCAACAAATAATCGTCCAAATCTTTAAAACCATTATAGACTGTGCTTCCCCATCACATCAATTTCAGAACACCCGCTTTTCCCATATAGCCAATCCCAAACTGCCCCATCTTACCTCCATTTAAAAGGCAACCTCGAACCACCAAGAGAAGTAAGTGCTCTTATTATACAGGATGGCATTTTGAACCCAGATTGATGTTTTACATCAGGTTGCCAGTACTCTTTGGTTACCACAGAGCAGTGCAACTCCATACATCAGTTCCATCTACTCATTTAAGAAAGCTTAACTCCAAAATATTTATGGATGTTCACAGGAAGACTATAACATATTGAAGATAGTATTCCTTTGAAAGAATCCTATGCTAATATAATGGTCAATGCAATACACAACAAGGACTGCAAGTCCTATGAATACTTAAAATGTATGTGATTGTTGTCAGTAAATTTGCACAGTTAAATCAGAAATGTATGTTATACAAGTGTTAATATAACTAAGACAAATCTTTTCTTTTCTTGTAGGTTTTTGAACCCCGTGAACATGATCCTTGGCACCCTGGTAGTCACAGCGCTGTTTATGGGGTTTGTGTGGACGTCAAATAACAAAGAATTCATCCGTAAACTTAAGAAGCAGTACCCAATGATGTTTGTGTTGGCAATATTGGTATCCAGTTATTTTATTATCTCCCTTTTTGGAGGTGTTATGGTGTTCATCTTTGGGATCACTTTTCCTTTGCTGTGTAAGTTAAACAAAAAAATCTTTTAAATGAAATATATCCACCTGTCCTTACTAAGAACTGTTGTGTCTGGATGTCCTATTCCTGTCTTGGGGCCCAGGTGGGTCGTTGGGAGGGAGGAAGCGCCAACTTAGTACCAGAAATGTGTACATAAATAACACATGCACCCTCTTTCCCAGAGATAAACCTAGCCCATTCTCTGAATCTGCTGCCTTACTCCCCCCTTAGCTTCATGTTTTCATCAATAGAGATGGAATTAAACTGTTAAAAGGGACCTGAACTTTCAACAGTTTTCTCTTACGCATTTAATCCAAATGGGTTTAAAGAACAGTGTAATCCCTATCGTATTTCTCTGTCTTTCTACGTTCCCTCTGCTGCTTGTTATTGTCGCAAGAGACCAGAATTATGGAGTGTGAGTCATGCAAAGTCAGCTCTCTGCACCTGTTCCATTCAGGTGTAGACTATATTGCTTTGGGTGCCTAATACATCTTTACATCTTTCAACTCTCGATCATTAGAGAGATCCTCAATGAGAATTTGCCTCAGGGTAGGATTGCCTGTGCCAACAGAGCTAAAAGATGCCAGCACCTGCCTTAGTGACTGAGTTGTATATGGCCATGGGACTGAGGAAGAAGGATGCTCCCTACACTCATGGCCTATTTCTAGCCAGTAGAGGAGCATCTCTACCCATTCAGCCCAAAACAGGGATCTCATGTGGCCCAGTGAATGCTGAATAAGACAATAGGAGGTTTTGAGCATGGGGAAGATGGTCGCTGTGCAAGTTGCTTGATAACGTGGCACCTAGTGCCTCTATGGGATTTCTTCGCTTTTGAAGAATGGAGAATGTCCTGCTAAACACAACATTTCAATCTTATATTTGATGTGTATTACACTTGAGAGTGGTTTCTTATTGATGCTTGCTAGGAGCTCCAGAATGGAGGAAGAGAAGAAAAAACATGTTTGTAGCATTTGTAGCTGTACACATGCTGTGCTTAATGCTGCCATCTAGTGTTTGGCTCGGATGTGTACAACTTGTTTTTCTTCTAAAAGTCTTTTCGAGTCACAGGACCTGATGACTCCACCTATTAGTGGTAACGCGTATGGGCATCGGCTCCATTGTTAAATTGTTTTTCGTCCACCTTCGGGTTCAGACGTGTTTATGTGATATCTTGTTCGACGCCGCATGCTGTTATCGCCGGGCCTTCGGATCCGTTCCCCGTCGGTGCAGAAGACTAACAATCGCGTTTGCCTTTTCATTTCAAACCGGTCAACAACCTTCTGAAGACCATCGCAGTGGTGGAGAATGTCCACTTGATGGAAAGAACTCTGTTTCGATTCTGTCCCAATTGCCACACCAAGTACCCGAGGTCAGATCTCCTCGAAATGTGAAATCTGTGTTTGCCCCCGAATATCGTGAAGACTCCTGTTCGGCGTGCTTGGCCTTTAGAAACAAAAAGACCCTTCGAAATTGAAGTACACACGACATCACCTTGGCATTGAAAGCGAACAGAAGAGAAGATGATAACACTCTAGACCTCTTTGGAGAGAGGGAGGAGTTAGATGCTGACCACCCAGATACCCTATCTGTTGGGGTGAGGCGGCTTCCCCACTGCAAAATGTTGATTCCGAAGCAGACGTCAAGGAAGAAGAACCTCCGCTGGCCCAGTGTCCTCCGAAGGTCGCAGTGAGTACTATAGCTCCCTCTACTCACCAGAAAAAGGCACATCCTTCCAGCTCCTGTGCCATACCTGAGGACTCCGATCCAGGACTGCCTCTTTGCCATGGTTGACACCATCTGAGCCGGACTTAGCACCCAAACACCATACAGCGCCAAGATACTACTTGAGCGTCGACCACCATTTTGGCATCGGATCTGAAAATGTGCACTTTGCCACCCTCTGATTTGAAACGTGTGGCCCAGAAGCCTACGGAGTGGAAACACACTGCATCGTGGCATTCGGGGCAGAGAGACACTGATCCAAAGCAGGCAGACTTGAAACACTCCTAGCCTAGAATGACTTCGATCACATCTGGTCGGCTCCCCTATTCAGCTCCATCCAGGCCCTCTACAGCTGCATCCTGTACTGCTTTGGAGGATTCCGAGCTACCAATCCTGCAGCGGCTCCAAGAACACCTGGACACCAAGCAAAAGTCTATCCACATCCAGCCAGGTACTGGTCGGATCCTGGCAAAGCCTTCGCAGATGTTGAAGGATCCGCCCTTCAGAAAAGGAAATTTACTTTTGAGGAGACCATCAATTCTCTAGTGGAACCCACATCCAAGAAGGCAAAGAGACACGGCAGAGCCACTGATCCACTGGCTCCTGCTCATTCCTCTCCTTCACTCCTTCCTCCCCTTCTCTTCCTTCCCCTGCTTCTCCTCTCTTGCCTGTGGGTTCTCCACAAGCTCGATAGGCTTGCTGTCCAGGTACGATCGGGCACTGGGGATCAGATGGCAGATCATGTCTGGCATCTCCCAGAGCAGAATCGTTTAAGAGGACAGGAATTGGTGGCAGAGGACAAAATCATCTCCAACACCAACATCTGCTGTTCTGTGGGTGCTGCTCATACAGCTGCACGGGGGGGGGGTAAATACAAGTATCCTATTACGCCAGCACGCATGGCTGCTAGTGTCCGGCTTCAAGCCAGAGGTAGAGCAAAACCTTTTGAACCCCCCTTTTGATGGTCCGCATCTTTTCAGCCCTTAGGTTGATCAGAAGCTAAAGTAAATTAAAAAGGATACCAAAACTACCAAATTCGTGGCAGCTTTGCAGGCTCCCACTCCTCGTGGCTCTTTTCGCCACTAACAATACCGCTGCACTAATAAGACCCCCGTCCACAGAGACCTCTTTCTCCAGGCCCATCCTGCATACACCTTCACAGGGGTACTAAAGGGGTGGATATGGGGTAATAATTACAAAGGCAGAGGAAAGGGTATTGCCCCCAAAGGCGCTGCCTGAATCCCAAACAGTGACCATCTAGCCCACGGTTACTCATAGTACGGCCCGCGGGCCGCCAGCGGCCCGGCAAGCCTTCCCTGGAGGCCCGCGGACCATAGTGTTAGCAAACACTGCCGGGTGCAGCAGCCCGGACTCTGCTCTGTGGGGGCCGGAGGATTCCAGTGATTGTCAAAGTGGAGATGCAGGGGCCTAAGAGGTGAAATACATCAAAGCTTTATTAACATATAAATGGTCTTTTAAAGACCTGTGAAGTACTCAGGTGCGGCTGTGTTTCTGCGCGCTGGGAAGCTGTCTTAGTGTGGCTGTGTGTGCGCGCTGGGAAGCTGTCTCAGCCCGGGCTGAGGGCTGACACACACACAGGTGAGATGACGGAGAGAGGGAGAGGGAGGGAGACAGAGGTTGACAGAGGGTGACAGAGAGAGGGAGACAGAGAGGCGCAGTCTGGGGGAGACAGAGGGAGGGAGACAGAGGGAGAGGGAGGGAGGCAGAGGAAGGGAGACAGAGAGAGACAGAGAGAGACAGAGAGAGGGAGGCAGAAAGGGAGGCAGAGAGGGTGACAGAGGGAGGGAGACAGGGAGGGAGACAGAGGGAGGGAGACGGAGGGTGACAGGGAGAGAGGTAGAGGAAGACAGGGGGAGAGAAACAGAGGGAGGGAGACAGAGGGAGGGAGAGATGGAGGGAGACAGAGAGAGAGAGACGGAGGGAGGGAGACAGAGGGAGGGAGATGGAGGGAGACGGAGGGAGATGTATTGAGACGGAGGGAGGGAGACGGAGGGAGGGAGATGGAGGGAAAAAGACAGGGACGGAGGGAGGGAGACGGAGGGAGGGAGACGGAGGGAGAGAGACGGAGGGAGAGAGACAGAGGGGGAGAGACAGGGGGAGAGGGAGGGAGATAGAGGGAGGGAGAGAGACAGAGAGAGAGAGACGGAGGGAGGGAAACGGAGGGAAGGAAATGGTGGGAAATGGAGGGAGGCGGAGGGAGACGGAGGGTGACAGAGGGAGACGGAGGGTGACAGAGGGAGACGGAGGGTGACAGAGGTAGGGAGGGAGACAGAGGGAGGGAGAAAGAGGGAGAGAGACAGAGGGGGAGAGACAGGGGGAGAGGGAGGGAGACAGAGGGAGGGAGAGAGACAGAGAGAGAGAGACGTAGGGAGGGAAACGGAGGGAGGGAAATGGTGGGAAATGGAGGGAGGTGGAGGGAGGGAGACAGAGGGAGGGAGGGAGACAGGGAGGGAGACGGAGGGTGACAGAGGGAGGGAGGGAGACAGAGGGAGGGAGACAGGGAGGGAGACAGGGGAGAGAGAGAGAGAGATGTGTGTATGCCGGGTCTGGTGGCTCAGTGTTATGACTGCCAAGATTTTTCCGCAGGAGCGTCAGGAACCTGGAGAGAATACCTCAGCCTTCCCCTATGGCCTTCCTACTCTATCAGACTCTAGAGTATCAGATGGCACACTAGGGGAAAACAGGGAAACAAAACAAGGAAAGGCGGGGAACAACTCTGGTAGGGTTGATGGCTCCACGTCAGAGATAGTTGAGGCAGTATCCAGCTGTAGAAAAAGACTGTGTTATCTCTTGCTTTCTCATTCTCATTACAACCCAGTTATCTAAGTGAAACCCCCTGTCACACATACCATGATTATGTTACTTCTAGGCGTATAGTGGGTAAACGTAATAGGTTCAATGTCTGATGTCCTGTACAATAGAAAAACACAAGATTAGAGAGGAGTTTCCACTAGGCTCTAAACCATATGTTATAAACGATTCTACTGGAGAACTGTGAGAACAAAGGATATAAATCCACCTTAGGTAACTGTGTATGTTCTGTAACTGTGAATGGAATAATCTGCCAAGGAAGTAACGAAAACTAAGTACCCCCCTCGATGTCACCATACCATAGCAAGTATATATATATAAACAAAAAAGGGGCACCGCACTGCGCTGTTACCGTGATTCTGAAGTAATGAGCCTTAACTGCACAGTGGTCCACGCAAGTATCCCCAGAGGAATACCAGGACAATATCTTCTCAGGGAAGACCGGGGAAAACTCTTGTAAGTATGCGGGGCACCCAGGCTATGCCCGATGTGGAGTCCACAGGCTGGGCCCCGCCAACAGCGAGGACAGAGCTGGATGCGGAACGGAGCACAAGGTGAGGGAAAATGAGGGAAAAAGATAAAGGAACGGAGTAGATAGGGAGGGAGCAAGAGGCTATAATACTGCCACACGCATCTTCTTGATGGATACAGAGCGTACAGCAAGAGCCCTGCCCGGCAGTGAGGATAAAGCCGGAAGCGAGGCGGAACACCCGGCTGATGGAACCCCGGGGAGGAACACCGAGACCAGCTTCAGAAATATTCTCCCGATGGAGCAGGGAGATCAAAGGTTGTATCCGGCTCAGCAATGAGGGCTGAGCAGACTGCGGGGCAAAACACCAGGGTCGGGAAAGACTGGAATCAACGGCGAGCCAAAAACTTCCTACTACGCGGAGGACGCTAGCAGGAACAGGAAGTTCGCAAACGGAAGTCAGACACAAGCGGAAAAGACGGAAATGGGGCCAGGAGCAAGAACGCTAAGTGCGTTCGTGTGCATCTAAGCTCCTTAAATACTCGAAGCATCATGGGGGCAGGACCACGGGGCATGACACTCAGTGGACGAAGGCGTCTGCTGCAGGGACCTGTGTTCAACCTCATGGTCACAATTTTGTTTTGCTTTAGCCCCACCCCTCCCCCTCTGACCCCACCCCCACTGGTGCAGCCCTCGGCCACAAACCACACTGTAAATTTGGCCCCCGAGAGAAAGTTTGTGAGTACCCATGATCTAGCCCTTCCCTCTGATCACACAACTCCTTTTGGGGGAACGTTGCAGGGATTTCTGTCCTGTTGGGCAGAAATCACCTCAGATCGCTGGTTTCTAGACATTATATGGAAGGGGTACTAGTGCAAACTCATTCAACCACCACCAAAAATCCGTTCTCACCGACACAAACTGTCCCCAGACCATATGCGCCCCCTGTAAGAGGAGATACAGGCCCTAATTGCCAAAGGTGCCATAGAGCCAGTTCTGCCACAACACTGTGGAAAAGGAGTGTACTCCCTGTACTTCTCCTTATTGCCAAAATGGACAATTCCCTCAGACCCATCCTCAATTACAGATCTCTCATCTGATAGAGACTTGTAGCCGCAGATTCCTTACCTTTGAATTATCCCCAGGCATCAGACTGATTCGGAAATGTTTCTTGAGCAATTCTCCTGTGCGCCGGTAGGTGGCATCGTTCGACTCCGCGTGGCAACATCCACGCCGGAAGTGACGTGTGTGGTGCCTATATAGGTGCCTCACCAGCGTGCTGACGTCAGTTCTTTTCTTTTAGCACCAGTCAGCACAAATCCGGAGCGCTACCACCAGTCAATTTTTGACTGACCTTTTGTCGACTTTTTGTTGAAGTTTTTGTTAGATCTTTCTACTGGTGCGGATGGGAAGTCCACTAGGAAAGTTGACTTCAAGCCCTGAGGTGCCTATCACCAACAGATGTTGGTGATGGACCCACATCTTGTTTGCCTCTGGTGCTTGAAGCGCAACCATGATGCAAACACTTGGGAGCGGTCCCTCAAGCTCCTTGCTGCTCGACGTGCGACGCCCCAATGGTCCCGATCCTGGTCAAGAGGAAGATCCCGGGATCGGTCGCAGAGCCATTTTCCCTTCATCACCGCCAAAGTCGTCTGGGCATTTGGATAAGTCCCACAAAAAGAAGAAAAGTAAGAAGTCGTGGAAGTCTTCGACTTCACCCTTTCAGTCGAAGTCATTCAACAAGACAAGGGAGCATTCTCATTCAAGGACTGGCTCTGCGGTTGAGCCTGCGCCTGGGCCGGTTTTGCACCTCCCCGAGTTCCGGGAGTCAGAGTGACCCCCACCCAACTCTGCCAATTTAATGTGGCCATGTGCCTCATATTTGGGTGGCCTGTCGCCGCTGGAGTGCCTTTGGGCCCCACCGGTTCAGAAGGGGCCCCTACTGTTTCCCCGTCAGTGGATCTGCCCCCTGCACCATTTGGGCTCCTTGGATCTGTGAATAGGTCTAGATCGGCGCCAGTTTTACCACCTCGACCTTCCCCAACTCTGGTCCTGATATCGAAGTTTCCAGCAGCGTTGTCCCCATCCTGGTGAGAAGGGTGGCCCAGGTCCTGGACCTTAGCCTGCCTTCAGTGGCAGTCAAAACTAACATCTTGACAGAGGTGCTTCAGCTGGAAGTGATCCCCTCTGTACCGCCTCTACCTTTTAATAAAGCCCTTACGAATGTCCTGCTTGTGACTTGGTCCAAGCCCATCATAGGGGCTCCTATGAACAGGACAATTGCTTGCGATGGCCGCGCCATTGCCCCACCCTAGGGGACCCTAATTTCCCTAAGCAACACCCTACCCAGGAAAGCTTGGTGGTCCAAGCCTTCACTTCCCGCGTACACCCCGACTCATTCCCTACCACTCCACCTGATAGAGCATCGAAGAGACCAGTCACCTTAGACAAGAAAATGTTTTCTTCCATAAGCCTGGCACTGCGGTCCATGAACACTGCGTGCCTTTTGGGCCGTTACTCCTATACACTGTCGGATTCCATTGCACAGGTGCTACCCATGGTCCAAGAGGAGGCACTGCCTATGCTCTTCCAAGCTACTGCAGATGGGAGAGATGCAGCCAAGTTCATGATTAGATGTGGGCTGGATATGACCGACTCACTAGGCAAAACTGTTTCTTCATCTGTGGCCTTACGGCGCTACACCTGGCAGAGAATGATTGGCTTTTCAGAGGGTGTCCAAGCCTCGTTTATGGACATGCCCTTTGATGGCTTCCGTCTCTTCGAAAAAAAGCAGACGAAGAGCAGGAGCGCTTCAAGGATAGCATAGCTGCGGTCAGGTTCTTTTGCCTTTCCAAGGGCCCCCGCCAGCCCCAGTCTGCCTTTCGCTCCATTAGTAGTCACAAAAAGGGCATCCAGCCATGTCCTTACCCGCCCAGCTACCACATCACGCAAGCTCCCCAGTCTCTGCATGGCTGAGGGGGCAGTACCCCCAGATCCTGTGTGTCAGGCAGCTAGAGGTCAGGCCAGTCCACCACCCCCCTGGCATCCGCAGCCTGTTTAGTTTGCCCTCCAACCATCATGGGCAACCGCTGAGAGGCAGGATATGCCATCACATGCACCACTGGAGGTCCATAACATCAGACCGCTGGGTTCTCCAGAATGTCCTTAAGGGCTACTCCCTGCTCTTCATGACTACCCTCTCCAACTATTCCACCCACTTGCGACCGTCTATCCTTACTCCACCAGGAAGTGGCACCTGTCTTGGCCAAGGGAGCCATAGAGAGGGTCCTAATGCCAGAAGTAGGTTGTGGTTGTTATGACCGCTACTTTCTGGTGCCCAAAAAAGATAGAGGCCTTTGTCCTGATCTAGACCTGTGCCCTCTCAATTTCTTCCTCAAAAAGGAGAAATTCAAAAAGCTCACGCTCGCTGAAGTCCTGTCTGCCCTGGACCCAGTAGACTGGATGGTGGCGTTGGACTTGCAGGACGCATATTTCCACATTCCTGTCCTGCCTGCTCACAGACATTACCTGCAGTTCAAGGTGGACCATGAGCAATTTCAGTTTGCTGTACTCCTATTTGGCCTTACCAGAGCCCCTCGGGTGTTCACCTTGGTAATGGTGGTAGTGGCAGCTCTCCTGTGGGGATCAGGGGTACCAGTCTTTCCCTATCTCAGTGACTGGCTGTTGAAGGCGGCCTCACCGCAGGCAGTCACCTCCCGACTGGGCAGACCTCCTGCACTCGATGAGGTTCACTATCAAAGTGCTGAAGTGAGACCTAACTCCTTCTCAGATGCTAGTGACACATGCCCTCTGGCATATGTGGGCTCTGCAGTGGGACCTGAAGGTCCAGTGGGCGCAGAGTCATCTCTACGGCATGGTCCATATCTTAGAGGCAACTGCAAAATATCTGCAGTGGTGGTTAACAAACCGTGATTTGGTAAGCGGCAGACCCTTTTCCCTTCCTCAACCAGACCCGACAGTGGTGACAGATGCCTCACTCCTAGGATGAGGCGGCCATCCGTGAGGTGTGGAGATCAGAGGCCTCTGGTCTTTGGCGGAATCAAGACTCCACATCAGCCTACTGGATCTCCGGGCGATTTGGCTGGCATTGAAAGCCTTTCTACCCTCAATCAATGGAAGACTAATGCAGGTGTTCACGGACAACACCGCCGCCATGTGGTACTGCAACAAACTGGGCGGAAAGGGCCCGTTTTGCTGTAATGGTTGTGGTTTTGATTCTTGGGCCACAACCCCACCACATCCTCCCCGCCTTCATCTAGGCCCATCATTAAAATTCTGAGTCTCTACTGTCGCTCTTTAGCTAAAAACTTCCTGGACGTATATGACTTGGTGCAGGATGAATCCCCTGATGTTCTTTTTCTAACAGAGACCTGGCTCTCTGATGATATGGTTGCTGAGCCAGGCTTAGTGCTTCCCCAGGGCTATAGCATTTTGACTCTAAATAGAGAGTCTAGAGGAGGCGGTATTGCAGTCATTTTTAAATCTTGTTATACGTGAACCTTTGTCAAAGAAAACGTGGCAGGGTGTGAATGTGCACGCTTTGGGATTTCCTTTAACGCTAACTACACCATGTCCGGGTTGTTGGTTGATCGTCCACCAGGTCCGGCTAAGGAGTTTAAGGCTGCACTCATCGATGTAGCCAGTGTCTGGGCTATGAGAGCGGCCAACCTTAGCATTATTGGGAATCTGAATTTGCATTTAGACAGCCACATGGACACAGAAGTGGGTAGCTTTTCAGCAGACCTTGCAGCTTGTCAGTTAATCCAACTGGTCTCAGGTCCCACCCACTCCGCTGGCCATCTGCTGGACCCGGTCTTTTCTAACCTCTCATCCCTTACAGTTAATACTCCTGTCCCAGTGTGCTGGTCAGATCACTATCTGATCTCCATGACTCTCCCGGGAATAGAACCTTTGCAAAAGGTAGCTCAGAAGACCTCTTTTAAGCGCCCCTGGCATAAACCGAATCTGGGGCAGTTCCATGCCCTTCTCTCTCTGAATACCCCCAGTCTGCCTGCTGACCCGGACGCAGCCTATAAAGCGCTAGGCGAATGGATCTCTCAGTCACTGGACTCACTTATTTCTGCGAAGTTGTCAAAGAGCTGGAATTCTAACTCCAACCCTTGGTTCAATGACCGGCTGGCTACAATGCGCAAAGCATGTAAAAAACTGGAATGGGTTTGGAGACGGGATTATGAGCTGGTCTCTATGAGCTGGTCTCTAAGGGATGCCATCAGTCCGCCATCAAGAGTTAACACATGGCTATTCAATCAGAATAGGCAGCCTACTTTGCAAATGAAATTAAGGCGAGTAGCAATACGGCCAAAAGTATCTTCTTGATACTTAAAGATCTTAAATCGAGGAAGACCTCAACTGCACCTGTGATCACGTCAGATCAGCAATGCGAGGACCTTGCCACATTCTTTGTTAGAAAAGTGGAAAACATCTATATGTCCTTCCCTCCGGTTCCAAAGTGTCTTAAGTTCTGTACATAAATCCCCTGCCAATGGTACTCTTGCGGCCTTTCCGCCAATTTGACAGGACGAGCTACGTTTGCTATGTTAAATCTGGCTCTCCTGCTGACCCACTTAAGCCTGACCAATTTATAAAATCTCTGCCTGTACTCCTGGCACCTCTGTGCCAGGTGATTAATACATCTATTTGTACGGCAGTCGTCCTTAAGATGTGGAAGCAGGCAAGGGTGGTCCCTCTGCTTAAAAAAACCCACATTGGACCCAGCTAAACCAGAAAACTTCCGCCCTATATCTCTTCTGCCTTGGGCATCCAAGATTACTGAGGCTTACATCAATTCTATGCTAACAGAGTTTTTGAACAATAATGGTGTTCTAGTCCCCTCTCAGAATGGCTTCCGCCGGGCGCACCGCAGCACTGATATTATTGGATCTCAGTGCTGCGTTTGACACGGTCTCCCACCAGATCCTATTACATCGTCTGGAGGAGGCCGGCATAGTGGGCCTTGTCTTGGATTGGTTTAGATCCTTTCTCCCTGAAAGGACGTTCAAGGTGACAGCCCCCCCCCCCCCCTTTTCTCTCCCATGTCCAGTCTATCAGACAAGGTGTGCCACAGGCCTCAGCTCGGAGTCCAATATTATTCAATCTATATGTTTAACCATTGGCAGCATTGGCCAGTGGTAGAGGGCTCACTATTGTCTCTTACGCCGACGACACACAGTTGGTGGTGGCACTCTCTGACAACTCTATGCAAGATGCTCCTAAGTTCCGGAGCGATCTTGCAGTGGTCGCAGAGTGGATGACTGCCAACTGTCTCCAGCTTAACACCAACAAGTCTGAGGTGTTGCTGGTTGGGAGAGACCCTGAGCTATGGAGTGAGCACTGGTGGCCAGCAATCCTTGGTGGCGCACCTACCCCCAAGCAGGTAGTAAAAAATATTTTTATTTTTCAATTCAATTTGAGAAATTGTATTTTCAAAACACTTATTCTTTAAAAAAAATGCCCATTGTTTTTTTCAAAGCAACATGCAAAAGAGTTTTTTCAAAAGACCACAAAAATTGGTTCAACACAAAATACAGCATACTCAACAACACTAACTATATTGTTGGACATAACATAGACATGAAATAGACAACAAGTTCAACTCTACACAATAAAGTGAGCTTTAGTTCTGTGATTCAAAAACAAATAGAACAGAAAGAAAAACAGTACAGCTCTGAAGGTTGATATTTGATGCTAGGTTTTTTTGGAACAAATTTCAATGACAACCGAAATCAGGGCAACAACCAGACAGTGTACTATTATGGCTCACAACACAGTTTTAATAAAGCTTTTTACAAATGAGCCACGTAGTATATTTTTTCAACACACTTATGTGGTTACATGATAGTCGACGCGTTTCGAACCCAAAGACAAGTTAGTAGGGTTCTCCTCAGGACTATTAAACTCCTAGTGAGCTCTTTCTGAGATCTACCGATCTTCTCTGTTAGATTTATCCTAGGTCAGCCATGATATTCATATTCCAATATTTGTTTAGAAGAACGCGTGTGTGTCCTTGTGCAGTATTTTTTGTTGATATTGAAGGGCCACTAGGTAACTGGGTCTTTTTTAGTCAAAGTGTGAGCGCAACTATTCGGTTCCCAACCAATTTGTTTATCTGTTCCTGTTTTTTGCGATGATTGAGGCGCCCGAGACCGTAGCTCTTTGTCACCATGGGATTTCCATCCGGAGGTGGTGCTAGGTCTCTTTCAGCAGTGGGGAGAGATTTGGTTACATCTGTTCGCCATCGCCGACAGTGCAATGTCAGCAGTTCTGTGCTCTGGAGTTTCCAAGGCGGGTCTCGCTCTGAGACGTTTTTCATCTCAAGTGGAGCTCAGGCCTCCTATACATCTTTTCGGACGTACCACTCCTGCCCAGAGTTCTCAAGTCGATCAGGAACAACCAGGCCCAAGTCTTGCTTGTAGCTCTGGACTGGGCTCAGAGAGTTTGGTATCCCAAGCTGTTGGCACTGGCTATTGGCCCTCCGATCAGGCTGCCCCTTCTGTCGCAACTGCAAGAAATGTTTCTCCATCCAAATCCGTCAACACTCCACCTTTATGCGTGGGGATTGAGCTGTGCCAGTTGACAGATTTAGATCTTATGCCCGAAGTCTGCTATGTTATCTTGGCAGGCAGGCCTCTCTCCACCAAGACGGTATACGCCTGCAGCTGGGGCAAGTTTGTGGCATGGTGTGAAGAAAAGCAAGTTGATCCTCTTTCTGCTCCTCTTTCTCAGGTCCTTCTGTTTATTCTTTCTCTGGCCCAGCAGGAATGTGTTAGGCACCTTAAAGGGCCATCTTTCTGCCATTTGAGTCTTCCTGCAGTTGCCAGATCAGCCATCATCTTCAAATCCGCTGTTGTAAATAGGTTTTTGAAAGGTCTCCAATGTTTTCACCTTCATCCTTTATCATGCCTCAGTGGATCCTCAATCTTGTACTTACATTTTTGATGTACGCTCTCTTTGGCCGCTGCATAACTGTCCTCTCAGGCTCCTTACCATCAAAATGACCTTCCTAGTGGTGATAACATCTGCTCGGAGGGTCCATACCTAGCCATCTGGTTCTTCGCACTATAGCTTCCTTTCTAACAAAAGTTGTCACTTGGTTTCACATAGATCAGTCCATCACCCTGCCTACTTTTTATGCTCTCTCGCATCCCTCTAAGGAAGAAAAGCGACTCCATCAGCTGGACCCAAAAAGAGTGTTGTTATACTATCTTGACCACACAAAAGATTTCCAGGTGTACAATCAAGCCTTGGTGGAGTTTGTCGGATACAAGAAGCCAAAGACTGTGCAAAAACGGACCATCTCCCGATGGATCGTGCTCTGAATTAAAATCTGCTATGCACTGGCCAAGAAGCAAGCCCATGATTGTTTGCATGCTCATTCCACCAGAGCCAAGGATGTGACCACTGTGTTAGCACACAGAGTTCTGGTCCTGGACATCTGCCAGGCAGGAGCGTGGGCATCTCTGCACACGTTTACGAAGCACTACTGCCTGTCAGGTCATTAGGCAACGCACTTTGCCCATTCGGTCCTGCAGGACTTTTTAGTGTGGAATTGTTTCGCAGCCCCACCTCTGGGAGGTATTGCTTGAGTATCTATTCTAAGGCTAGGAATCTGCGACTAGAAGCAGGGGCACTGCTCCCAAAAGATTTCCAGAACCAGTCTGACACCTAGGGATAATTCTAAGGTAAGGAATCTGTGGCTAGTTGGTCTCTACCGAGTCTCTAGCATTACCGAAGGTAAGTAACTTGTTCAACAGGTACATTCGGTCAGAGCACTTCCACATAGTAAATCGACAAGATGTCATTCCGCTGCTGCAACAAGGAAACTTCATGACAGCCCTCGAGCTGAAGGATGCCTTCTTTCACAATCCCATTCACCCAGGGCATTTGTGGTAAGTGGACGACATTTCAAGTTCAAAGTACTCCCTTTTGGGGTTACCACAGCTCCTATAGTCTTTACAAAATATCTGCCAGTGTTAGCAGATCATCTCTGGAAGTGCAGCATCCATGTTTCCCTTACCTGGAGGACTGACTGATCAAGAGAGCCACCCACCAACAATGCCTAATGCATATGCAAACCACCATCTACACCATACACAGTCTAGTATTTACCATCAAAGTGACCAATTCCCACCTCCATTCCCTTCAAGTAAAGCCCATTCTAGGGGCCATATTAGACGCTTGGGTGGGAAAGGCTTACCCCAGTCATGCAAGGGTACAGGCATTTTAAAACTTTTTTTCAGCCAGATCACCAGGTAACTGTCAGAACTGTGATGCGCTTGTTGAGAATGATAGTGTCTTGAATAGCCATAGTTTCCCCATGCCAGATTGTACATGCATCCATTACAAGAGTGCCTAGTGACACAGTGGTGCAAGGCGGAGGGTTGTCTAGAAGATCTAGTATTGGTGGGGAGCCACACGTTATTCTCTGCAGTGGTGGAATGTACACAATCTAACACAAGGGCTGCCCTTCGTCGACCTGATTCCGCAATCCGCAGGTCACTATCACCATGGATACAGCACTTACTGGCTGGGGTGCACATCGCAATCATCTTATTGTCCAGGGAATGAGGTCTTCTGCCTAACAGTCCCTCCACATCAACTACCTGGAACTGCTGGCTATACAGCTCGCCCTTTGGGCATTCTGTTCTATCATTCAGAACAAAACAGTCTAAGTACTCGCAGACAACATGACTGCCATGTTCTATTTAAAGAAAGAAGGGGGTATACATTCTATCCAGCTGTCAGCAGTAGCTCAAAGCATTACAGGTAGGCAATACATCACAGTTTGTTCTGCTTCTCCAGCACATTTCTGGGGAGGACAAAGATCTAGCAGATCTGCTCAGCAGAATGCATCAACAAGTCCACGAGTGGGAACTCCACCCTTAGCTTCTACTCCCATACTTCCAGTAGTGGGGCATCCTCAAATAGATCAGTTCGCCGAAAATGCTAAATGCCCAAACTTCACCACCAGGTTACCACACCCAGAGTCCATTGGCAATGCACTATGGATGAACTGGTCAGGGATATTTGCCTATGCTTTTTCACCTTCCCCTGCTCCTACTATTTGTGGACCGTCGACTGAGGCAGACATCCCTTACTCTCATCTTAGTGGCTCCAACCTGAACACACCAGTCATGGTACTCCACCCTGCAATAGCTCTAGCTAGTTCTTCACGAGAAGCTCCCCAACAGACCGGATCTTCTTACACAAAATCACGACACTCTCCGGCACCCCAATTCTCAACAACCCAACCTTGCAGTTAGTCTCCTGAGTTCTTATAGTTTGGTTACCTCAACCTTCCGGAGGAGTGCATTTATTTTCTTAAAAACACATAGGCCTACTACCAGGGCCTGTTACACAGCCAAATGGAAACGCTTTGTACACTATTGCCTTTCCAAACAGATTGGCAGCATTGGTACAAGATATTGTCTGTTACCTCCTTCACCTCCAGACGTTAAGCCTCGCCTACACTTTCATTCGGTTGCATCTGGCTGTTGGCTGCTGTGGCTGCCAACCGACAGAATAGGCAATAAGCTTTGCCCTTGGAGTACCAGTTATTAAGCTTTCATGGAAGGCCTTAAACTAGTTATTATAAATTGTTCTTGCTAGGCTTGTGGGCCCTTCTTTTGAACCACTTCACTCCTCTCTATTACATTTTTTATCGTGAAAGTAGCTTTCCTCGTAGCCACCACTTCTCTTAGACGAGTTAGTAAGTTACATGTTCTTACACTGGAAGAACCATTCTTTCAGGTTCACCATGATTGAGTGGTTCTGAGAACCAATGCCAAATTCTTCCCTAAGATGGTCTCCAGCTTTAACCTTGATTAATCTGTTGAATTAACAGTCTTCTTTCCACATCCAGAGCCTTTAGCGGAACGCTCTTTGCACCCTCTGAATGTCAAAAGAGCATTCTTGTACTACATTGGTAGAACAAAACCATTTCGAAAGACACAACAGTTGTTTGTTTCCTATCCTAAGCCTCATAAGGGGTGTGCCATTTCTACGACAGGGGTTTCTCGTTGACTTGTCAAGTGCATTCGGACTTGTTATGCTAAAGCTAAAAGGTCTCTGCCTGCCCCTCCCAGACTCCTTTCTACCTGAAAGAAATGGCTTTCTTAGGTAACATACCACTAGCTTACATATGTAAAGCAGCTACCTGGTCCACTCCTCACACCTTTACAAAGTACTACTGTGTGGATATCCTGGCATTTCTTGTGCACATTATTCCAGTCCTCTGCAACATCCTCAGGCTGAGCCACTGCTTTGAGAAGACTGTTTTACAGTCTATGCACAGCATGTGTATCTACAGCTACATATGCCATGAACGGAAAATGTTATTTTCCTTGTAAGCATCTGTTTGTGGCATGTAATGCTGTAGGTTCCTATGAGGCCACCCTCCTCCCTGGAAACCTCTGGTTGTTGCAAATACTCTGTGATCTTTTTTGTTTTCTCATATTGATATTTTCTACTTTGCATTGTCATAGTTTACTTCATCTACAGTCACGCCCTCGGTGTGGGAAAAACAATCTAACAATGCAGCTGATGCTATGTGCATTACCACTAACAGGTGGAGTCACCAGGTCCTGTGACTCGAAGACTTATTTAGGAGAAAGACATATTGTACACGTCCGAGCCCAACACTAGATGGTGGAAGTATGCACAGCATGTGATTCTACATAACTGCATGCTACGAAAACATGCTTACAGGGTAAGTAACATTAACACTATCCTTCCTCTTCTGCCACACAATTAATACAATCTGGATTTCAGTCTTGGCAGAACTTTTTATCCCTTAAACCAGGCCAGTGACAACCACAGACAGTAGGGGTAAAAGTATCGCCAGTCTAAAGGCAAATGCCTCTGTAGAAGGGGCGTCAAGAAAAATATTGTCCGCAGTGCCATATGAGGATCAGCTTATTCCATAAGGAAACATTGCCTTAAGTACCTAAAGGAGCAGAAAGTTAATTCTTGTTGTTACAGCAGTGGTTCGGTCATGCTGACAGTACTGCACCTCCTCAAGTTTGATCTTTTAGGTAAACTGGTGAGCATTTCCAGGTGAAGTTGGTCTCTTTTGCTGTTGTCACAAATGCCACATCCCAGTCTAGTGTCCCTGATTCTTGCATTTTAGGGTTACTTGAAAGGTTGCTTGACTTCCACTGGTGCTTGATGTATATAAGGACTCCTAGTGTTATTGTTGACCATCATGTTGATGGTAGGCCATTTTTGGGAGATTACTACATTTTTGAACTGCACAACTAGAGTAATGGTATGAGTGACAACTTCTACAAACTGAAGAGAAATCAAGCCTGGCAGATGCCCAGCAACAAACAAATTAAGTTGTTTTACAGAATCAAGTCATTCAATAAATTCTTTACTTGGGACTATAGGACATCAGAACAGTATTGAGGGGACCATGTCATACAAAAATAAAACACTGACACCATATATGGAATATATATTTTTGTATTTGAAACATGCTGTTGTTTGTGTTTCTTAGTTTTTGATGCCCTTTGCGAAGCCAGAGTCTCAGAGGCTTATTCCTCGACTCCAGAGGAGAACGATATGACATCAGTAGCTTCATGTAATCAAGGGTACTGATACTGCTTCTCTCTTGGGTTTCAATCAAAATAGCAGAGTGAGAAATTGGAGTCCTTTCAAGTTCTTAAAGATTTATTAGATGCTACTCAGAGCTGTGCATACGACACGATGTAGTTAGAAAGTTCTTGATTTGAAATACGTTTGCATAACCTAAATAAGCTTTAATTTTCGGATTGCCAGGTCCCTTTTATCAGTTCTTACCTTGTACATATTATTAATACAGGACAAAAAAAGTTCTTACAAGGGTCCCGCCTACTGTCCCAGTAGGGACAGCACTGCTCACTTCCATTAAAGGACCTATCCACTGCCTTCGGTGCTAGCACTACCCTTGCCTGTAAGTCAGCGTCCGATTGGTAATGCGGGCACTCGGGCAATGCCCGAGGGGCAGGTATCCGAATTCCAGCTGTTGGCTGCTTTTTTGAGCAGCTTGATTCTGAGTATAGGGATCGCAAAGAATATATGCTACCTAGTGAAGAGTGAGCTGCATTCGCAGATCATTGCATTATTCACAACAGGCGCTGAGCAGGGTTGGTATGCTTGCAAGTATTGAGGTGCGCTGGCAGAGTTGTGCATGTGTGCTGATACCGCCTGGAACCCTGAACAGGAGGGACTTGCAGAGGCAGAGCTGTGTAATATTCCAGGAAGGAATAGCAGGTGGTCAAGCCTCCTTATCAGAATTCGGATGCACGAGTTAAGCTTTGGTGAATCATGGCACAGTCCTCTTCTTGTTTGCCAGTAAACAAATCTGTAACGCAAGGCGAACAAGCTGCTATCACTGGCTGAACAGTGCGAGAAGACACAAGGCTGTCCAATAAATGTTCTGAAGACCATCCCCAAAAATATAATTTGCTTTGGACGTCCAACCCAGACAGCCATCTTATATGCTTCAAAAAGCGCTTGCTTTAAGAGTGTCACACTAAATATAAACGGATATCAAAGCTACGGCTTGGTGTAGGGAATAGGTACTAGTACTAAAGCAGGCATGTTCATTTATACTGAGCACCCCATATAGTTGTTGTGGGGAAATATGTGTTAACAGCAATATGTGTAGGTTAATACGACACATGGCTGTATTTTATGACAATGTTAGGTGCTCACAAACTTCACTTAGGAGAGTGAGGGAGCGATGACGCTCCTGTTGCGCAGGGATGATCACTTGCAATGCCACCTGTGGCTCATCTGACTCGTGCACCCATCCTCCGCAGTCCAAACAGACCTCAAATGCTGTGGGTGGGGAGTGGTTAATTATGGATGGACCACCCATTGGCAGATTAATATGCCTTGCCCTGCTGGATGTCGGACGGAAGTAGAAGCTGCAGCTGTTGTAGACCCAATCCTGCTGATTGACTCTTAGGGTTCCTGATAAGCTGACCTTTTAACATCTAGACTTCTCCTCTGACAACTTGTAGGTTCTAGTGGCCTCCTGTAACAGAATAGTTCTTGTGGAAAACAGCCTTTCTGTTGGCAATAGCAATATAGGAAGGCCCATTAGCGAGCTGAAAGCTCTCTCTGCCTCATAACTCTCCAAACCGTTTCATGGCACCAGGAATGTTCTTCAAACTCAGCCTTTGTGCTTACCCAAAGTAGTATTCAAATTTAATCTCAGTAAGGAAATTGTCCTCCTAGTACCTTCCTTTTCCACCTTCCCACAGGAGATGTTGTATACATTGAATGGCAAAATATCCCTTGTGTTTCTACCTGGATCAAATTGTTCATCGGACCAGCTTTTTGTGACCTTTAGGGCAATGACTGGCTGAGGCCAATGGCCAAGGTCACCATTGCCAGCTGAATAATTTCATGCACCACCTATTGCATGGAGGCCAGCCTCTGTCTGTGGTTAAAGTACACTCCAAAAGGGCTAAGACATTCTGCAGGCAAGTGCATTGAGAGACATATATGGCCAGCTACAAGGACTGCCCGTCCCAGAGCCATCACAAAACTTTCTAGGCTCCTTCCCAGAGCAATGCAGAGATGGGAAGGAAGTTATCTGCAACTTGTTTGCCTAGGGATGTCTTTCACCTCCCCCTTTCTCCATATCTGAGGAATTGTGAGAATGGGATCAAGCCAGGATGTAAGAGTATAATAGTTACTTGTATGGTGACTCTTTCAGGGTCTTTCCTATTATAAATACCCTCAGTCATCGGTCAGAAAGCACACACAGATTTGCTTCTTTTCAATAGAAGGCACTGGTGTGGGGAACCAAGCATATAGGAATGAGACATCTGCATATGAAGCACAGCTGTCCAAGGCTCAGAATTTACCATCTATAGAACACTGATAATGTAAAAGTGCCAGGGGACGAAGACCAGTAGAGGCACTATAAAAGTATCTTTATGCTTTTAGAACTTGCAGCTTATAAATATTCTTTTGCATTACTTGATTATTATCTTGTTATATATATATATATTTTTTTTGTTGCAGAGTTTTATATAGCGCGAACTTGACCCAAAACGGGTATCAAAATGCTTTACATAGCACCAGTTAGGTTACATTAGGACACACATTCATTTTTGTTAGGCACGGGGAGATTAAGTGATTTGCCCATAATCACAGGAGGTTCAGCGTCATTGCCAAGACTCGAACCCAGCTCCCCAGATTCGAGATCGACCGCCCTAGCCGTTAGGCCAACTCCTCTCCCCAAATTCAAAATGATAAACACATTTTAAAAGTTTAAAGATCATATTTCTTAAATTACCTAATAAAACAGGTGAGAGCAATACACCTTTCAAAAGTCCCAATCTGAAGTATAACAATGAATGTACTTTTCCTCGTATGTTTGATTATTTGGAATGGGAATAGGTACTGTCTCTAATGGCCTGATTTAGCATTTGACAGACTGTCCTCTGTTCGTCATAGTGGCAGAGGACAATAGCTCTGCCATCTAGACAAACTACTGGCCCAGCAGTTATTTCTGTACATTGAAAGGAAACGCTGTCAATGCCACTGTTGGTTTTGATGGCCATCCACCCAACGTTTAATTGGTTTGGTTTCCAGAAACAAACTGCCAAAGTGGAAGTTTGTTTCAGAAAAACAAAAAACTAATACCTCTCTCCCCACCTCTACCCATACCCTGAGACTTTTCTCCCATGGTGTTGGATTCATTTTTTATTTCTGTCCCTCTCTGCCAGTTTTTTCCTGGCAGTTTTAGACAGGAAAAAAAAGCCATTACACCTTTCACCCTACATAGGACTGGCTGTATAAAATGTTTTCCAGCGACACAGTCAACACGTACTCCATATATGGAAAACGTACGTACTGCCCGTCTGTAAATGGGCTCTTCAGATGTCATCCTCATGCATGCGGGTGCAGTCACTCACTACACCGTCCTACAGGGTGGATCTCTACCCTGCCTTTCAAATGCAGGCCAGGGTGCCGCTTACAGACTGAAAAGCCGACTGGCCACTTTAAGCAGTTTGTCCACCTTCTGCTAATGCACTGCTCCTGGACATGCACAAATTTGCAGCTGTACTGGGCACAGTGCATTTGCTGTAATAGGGTGCCCAGTGCTTCCAGTTAAAAGTGCACCATGGCACACACAGGGACAGTGTGCCCTATATGTAATGTGGGCCCAGGTACAAATTCATAGTTGGCAGTAGTTTGCAACAATGCACACCCATATTGTGTGAACCCAGGGCAAACCAATAACAGATTGGCATTTTAGTAAAAGAAAAAGTAATTTCCATCCCATGGCAGCTGCTACATCTGCAAGAAAGAAGGCATCAAGGGAAAACGGACTGAATGTCAGGTCAGACTTTGCCTACCCTCATGGGCCCTTCATGACCCCCTTTTGAGCAACCAGAGTGCAGGAGACTATGCCTGCTGAAACAGCGCCATCTAATTGCTGCTGTGCTGTCAGTGTCTTTGGAAGATGCACATTGGCCTCCGCTTGAATGGGTGGGGAAGGCATTTTTGTCTGCACTCCATTTGAGAGTATTTTGTGACCCTCTGTACTCTCTCCTAAAGCATGCCCTTGAAGTCATATCAGCTACGCAGCACCACCTAGAGACTTAGTTATCATGCCCACCAAGATGCTTTTTTACTCTTGTTTCTGTGCCAATAGCATGACACAGGTGCACCAACAAAGGCTTTCACCCACTCTGTTTTTCAGGGTGCAAAATGTGCATGTGCTGGTGGGTATTACAGAAGAGGGACACAGCTGCACGTTTGACCCTTTGTCTAATATGGAAGTACTCTGGAGGAGTTTAAAAATGGATGCAGATCCCCACTGTGCAGCAAGGGCATGCCATGCTGTAAGCGTGTTAGAAACTGGTAATTTGTCCACAGGTTCAGGTTCAAGCACAAAGGCTTGCACTCACGTCATTAGGCTGTTCAAAAAGTGACTGTCACTAATACTGAAGTATCATTATATGTGAATGCTCACACGGAAATAACGCTGTGGTCTGTGTGATCAACTAGCAGTTGTTTCAGAAAATGTTATTCTTTTTTGTTACAAATTTTTCACCATGTAATTTCTTCCGCATGAAGCATATTTGTCTCTTTTGACAGTAGATCTAATTAGCAGGTTCATTTAGTCATTGGTGGGTGGCCTGCCAGATTGATGGGTCTCATTTTGCCAGAACGGCAGAAGCATGTTCAGCAAAACTGCCAGCTGGGCCCAAGTCATGGTGGCCGGCTGGCAATTCTTTTGGTAGAAACAAACCCCCAAAGTGGGCACTTTTTTTTGTGAACCAAAAAAATAAATCCTAACTTTCATTAAGTTTTTTCCTACCTATGATGGGCACTCTTGATTTTCTCTGCCAGGTCTGTCATGCCTGGCATAGCAAACGGTGCAAGGAAAAGCTTCATCAGGAGGTCTGCCCTTAATAAGGGAACCTCTCGACAAATTAACAATGGTTGTCCTCTGACGGCTTAGCCACTTTCACTGTCACTTATGAAGCCAGCAGAGGCTCCTTCCTCCTTTGGTTAATCACTGGTTCCCCCAAATATAAATGGGGCACGGGAGCTGCATGTTTTTTTATAGTGGGAGCTCTCCTGATTTGTGTCACAGTTATTGTGCAGTCAAAACATGAATGAGTTTTCTCTGCTTTTCCATTTAACTTAATTGCCACGAAATGGCAGCTCTTCATTGGCCATTCTATGCGTAGTTCATGGTTATTCATTTGGAGCGATGAAGGGAAGAATTGGAGACCCCAGTTTAATAAGATTTCCTTGTAATTTGTATTTTTTCACAACACAGCCAAGCTGCTCTTACTTTGGCAACTACCAACCCTCTCTTCCGATTAGCACCACGGCTTGATATCGTTAATCTATAGTGGTAAATGACTCCATTACTTACCGGTAACCTTCATTACCCCAAATATGATCCCCCTCGTCCCAGTTAATCCAATGTGAGGCGGCCCCGCCCACCAAAGGACTTTTACCATGCTTAAAAAAAAAGCACAGTCCTTCCTTTATGTCCATGACCTACATGGACTTAAGGCTCCTTCCCCCACGTTCCGTTCTGTTAGTAACAAGACACAAGAGAAAGGAGGTGCAGAACCCCTCACAAGGGAGGGAGGGGCTTTGACTGGGACGAGGAGAACCAAATTTAAGGTAATGCAGGTTACCGATAAGTAATGGAGTCATCACCCCCTCATTAGTCCCACTCGTCCCAGTCATTAGAACGTAAAGATGTCGCAAGCCGTGAATAAAACACATTGCACCAACTTAACACTGTTACAAAATTTGTTTAATACAGGCACAACAATTACTGCATTGCTGTCTTCACAACATTTAATCAACAACTCCAACCTGTAATGTTAAAAGAATGTGTGAAATATGGCCCATGTAGCAGCCCGACAAATCTCCTGAATAGACACCCCACCAACCACAGCCCAAGAAGAAGAGTCAGACCAAGTGGAATGACCCTGAATCTGAGAAGGAGGGGACTCACCAACCGAGTTATACGTCTGAGAAATAGCTTGTCGAATCCTTCGACTCATAGTAGAAACAGACACCTGTTTACCCTAGTCAACACTGACAAAAGCAACAAGGAGGGAATTGAAAACTCTGAATGCCTTAGTGCAATCCAAATAACACAGAAGAGTACGTCTAACATCAAGGGAGGAAAGATCCGGTTGCAGATCATCACCCTGTAACACAGGCAAAATCGATCCGTGATCAGAATGAAAATTTAGAATTAATCTTAGGAATAAAACCCAGGGTAAGGATGGAGAATCACCCTATCAGGCAAAATGTGCAGATACGCGTGAGTAATGACCAGAGAACCCAACTCCCCATTACGCCTAGCCGTAGTGATGGCTAAAAGAAACACCAATTTAGCGGGCAACCAAACCAACTGGACGGAATCAAAAGGCTCACATTGCTAACCCTTAACACAACAGGCAAATCCCAAGAGGGAACCCTAATCGAGGGAAGAAGGGTCTGTAACCCAAAACTCTTCAGTAAACGGTAGACCAAAAGAGTAACAGCAGACAAATCACTCCCGACACCCCTACATGATTTAAAGGCCGCCCACTGAGCAGAGAGGGTTGAAGGAGACCACGTCTTCAGAAAAACATCCCTCCGGAAATCCGAAACCTGGAAGGATAAACAGAAACGGGGTCAAAGGATTTAGAGGAACACCAATGAGCAAAATAAACAAATGCTTCCTATTAGAAGCCCTGGTATAGTCCTTCATAGAGTACAGAATCTGCTCTGTCACCAGGGAAGAACAGCCAAAGGACACCAGATCCGACTTCTCAAGTTCCAAGCAGTTAGACTAAGGTTGAGCAACTGAGTTTGAGACATCACCGGAAAGTGCATGGGGAACGGGACTAGTGGTAACTTGAAAAACTGACCCTTAGAGAGAGATATCAGAGGAGCAAACAAAGGCCGTCTGGACCAAAAAGGTACCTCCAGGATCTCTGGTATACCCTCCCCCAAATCTTCAGAAAAACCCTTGTAAACAATGAAAATGTGGGGGAGGCATATAGAAGACCTGTGGCCACAGAACCGACGGCATCCACCGCCCAGGCCTGTGGACAAACCATCTCTGTGTAAAATACTGGTAATATGGAGTTCCAGGGAGATGCAAAGAGGTGTATCCAGGGAGAACCAAAGAGGTAGCATATCTGGAGGAACAGAGGAGCAGCCAGATGAAACAGGAATGAAGAAGGAAGATTGTGACTTAGGCAGTCTCCCTGAAAATTCAGAACCCCTTGAATATACACTGCCTTTAAGGACAACAAATGAGCTTCTGCCCAGGAACAAATTCTGATCATCAGCTGATTCAGATTTGGACACTCCATGCCCCCTTGGCGATTCAAGTAGGAAGGAGCCACTTTATTGTCCGATCGGACTATAAGGCACTCACCCTCCAACCAAGGCTGAAAAAACTGGACTGCTTTCAATACTGCACACAGCTCTCTCCAGTTGGAGGAATGACCCCTGTCCACCTCTGACCATTGCCCCTTTCACTCCCAATCCAAAAGGGCAGACCCCAACCCCACAAACAAAAGAGCCAACCGAAAGGGGAGATCCCTCTCCAGACTTGGAGTGTGCAACTACCAATCGAGGGATTTAGGTATTGAAGATCGCCCCAATGAACTGGATGAATTGGACTGGAGCCAAATGCAACTTTTGGAAGTTCAACTTCAAGCCCATTGTGAGGAGAAGCTCTGTGGTTGTGAGGACTGCATCTTGAGCCTTTGAAAGAGAGGAAGCACTGATTACAAATTAGCCAGTCATCCAGATAAGGGAAGACAGAAAATCAAAAAAGTTGCGAAAGAGCGACAACTGGAGCAAATACCTTTGCGAAAGTCCTCGAAGCAGTTGACAATCCTAAAGGCAGTGCCTGAAACTGGAAATTACATCCCTGCGCACACACCCGGAGAAAAGGTTGGCTGGTGGGGTGAATGGGCACATGGAAGTACGCATCTTCTAAATCCAGAGTTGTCAGATAATCTCTCATCTGAACCAAAGGAATTATCGATGGCAAGGAGACCATTTGAAAGTGGTTGAACACAACCCACTTGTTCAACTGCTTCAAATTGAGACTGGACCAAAAAGATCCATCGGGCTTTGACACCAGTAAAAGAGTGGAGTAGAAACCTTCTCCCAGCTGAAGAGGAGGGGCAAGAATAATCACGTTCTTTTGCAGCAGCTTTTCTACGTCCAACAGCATAGCATCCCTTGTCACAGCGTCGTTGGACAGAGGCATAGAACAGAACCGAGCAAGAGGAGGGAGTTCTTGAAAAGGAATCCTGTATCTCTCCTGAACATTTGAAAACACCCATTGATCCATTACCCGAGTCCGCCATTATGGAAGTAAATGCTCAACCTGGCACCTACTGCCGTATAGTCACTTGTGCCCAAAATCTCTGTCAGACTGTCCCTGAGGTCGGGTTTTATTGGCAAACGTGGCACCCCGACCACAAGCCTGGCTGTGAAAGGGAAAAGGAAGTCGAACTTGAGGTCACTGCTGAGCCTGTTTTTGTACAAAAGACTTCCGTTGGTATAGTTTGCGAGGTTTCAAATTCTTCTTTAACTCCTCCAAATATCTTTTATTCAGGAACCTGGGAATATTCCGCTTGTCCACATCATTCCATTCCTCTAGGACAGTATTTTGAAGAACTACATGGAAAGGCAAATTCTCCTCTAGTAAACCACTGTACTGGGGAAAAAAGCCATCCTCATCATCAGAATGCTTCTCGAACCCAAGCGCCTCACGGATGTGAGAGAGCATGACAGTGAGAGCTTTTCCTTGTACATATTTCCCCTTAGATAATCAACATCAACTTCATCCTCAGTATCCAAACGCTGTCGCTTTAACTGAGGGTCATTGACAGCCTCATCAACTGCCTGATTAATCAGTCTCTGCAAGTCTGCCTCAGAAATCCAGAGGAAACCCTCCTCCTCTATTGTAATGATATTGTGGAGCTTCTCAGCCCGCTTTCCTGAATCGGCAGACTCCGTTGCCAAGGAAGAAAAAGTGAGCCCAACTTCACTTCCTAATTTATACTGGTTTCCCCATCAACCAAATCTCACCAAACACGAGATCCAGTTGCTGAAAAACCAGTCTGCAGCCTTCCCTGGAAATGTGCCCACTTGCTCACACTGCAGGGGTCAGGAAACCCCTAGGCGGTCCCGAAGCGGCACGCTGAAAGAGGCTTCCCACCCCAGCCAAGATCATGAATGCGTAGAGCGTCCCATCTGACTTGAGTACAGTGCGCAGATGCTGGAATAGGTCCCTCCGACGGGCTCGGATCCGTTGCTCTTATGCACCTGACATCCCACTGATCGTATGTGAGGCCTTGCCCCATGGAGGGAATTGGCGTAGACTAGAAGCCTGGAGTGAAGCAGGAATTGCCACAGTAGGAGATTTGTATGAAGAAAATACTATGCTTCCCTTCGATGACCTCCGAGAGCGCTACGACTTGCCATGGGGTGATTTTCTTCTGCACGCAGCCCTCACAGCAGCCATTTGCAAACACTGTGGATGTCTGAGGTTCAGCGATCCCTTCCTGCCAATCTGCCAATATGTAGTGTCGGCAGCCTCTATAGGCGTCTAACAAATGAAATCCTACTGCCTTTTACTGCGTTACGTCTCAAATGGGATGAGGATCTGGGGGAGCCTATAGACAAGAAGCCATAGGACTGCTGCCCACCCCATATTCTGAAAGAGTGTCTTGCGATCCATCCCGGTCCGGCCCTTGCCCTATTGAACAAATCTATCACATCTGGCATAGTTCCTCTAGCTTTCAAAAAAGCCACAGTGGTCCCCCTCTTGAAAAAGCTGGGAGCCGATCCGGCACTCCTTGCCAATTATCGTCCTATATCCTTGCTACCTTTCCTGGCCAAAGTCTTGGAGGGTTATGTAGCTAAATGCCTCTCCAATTTCCTGGAGATGTACAAACATCTGGACTCCCATCAGGCCGGTTTTCGTCCCGCACATTCTACCGAAGCCGTGATCCTGTCAGCCATGGACAGCCTACGGGATTTCGCTGATAAAGGGTGTCCTCGAGCTCTGGTCCTGCTGGACCTATCTGCGGCCTTTGACACGGTCGACCATAACATCTTGGTCGACCGTGTCAGGGGGACTGGAGTCTCAGGTACAGCGGCACACTGGATTTCCTCTTTTCTGAAGGATCGCTCTCAGGCAGTGCGCCTCGGCCAATTCTCATCTGACTCTCACATTACTACTTGCGGGGTGCCTCAGGGCTCGGCCCTCTCCCCACACTTATTTAACATCTATATGTCCCCTCTGATCAAATCTTTGAAAAAGAGAAAGGTACTGGTTCTCAATTATGCTGATGATCTGCAGCTTCTTCTAAGGGTCGATGGTTCTAATGACTCCGTCATGGAGTTCCAGGAAACTATGATGTTCATCCAAACTTGGATGGATCTGAACCATTTGAAACTAAATCCTGGGAAAACTGAGGTGGTTCTTACCGGAGACAGCCTTAAGCATTGGGGCCCCCAATATTGGCCTCCTGCACTCGGCCCACCTCCCATCCCCTCTAGTTCTGCCAAGACTTTGGGGGTACTTTTAGATAGCGGTCTATCCTTAAAAGTCCAGGTTGGAGCAGTGGTGTCCAAATGCTTTTATCAACTGCGGAAAATTAGGAAAATTCATCGCTTCCTTACTCATGAAGCTTTGGTCCAAGCGATGATTTCTACTGTGCTATCTCACTTAGACTATTCCAACTCGGTCTACTTGGGAATGCCCCAGTATTTGTTCAAACGTCTTCAGTTGGTCCAAAACCAGGCAGCCCGTCTGATCTACCACCAACCTAAATGGCTACCCGCCTCTCCCCTGTTGAGGAAATTACACTGGCTTCCGGTGTCACGACGCTGTGTTTTCAAGGCCGGCTGCCTTATTTTCAAGGCCCTACAAGGTACCAGCCCGGAATTTATTAACAACATCATACTCAGGTACTCCCCCACTCACTACCTGAGATCTACCCACCTTTCTTTTATTACTAGTCCGAACTTCAAGAGGGCTCGTCTTGGAGGTCGTAGGTTTGCTACTCTTGCTCCCAAGCTGTGGAACTCCTTCCCTCTAGAGCTTCGTATGTGCACTGACCTCCTTCCATTTAGGAAATGCCTGAAAACCTGGCTGTTTACTCAGGATTAGCTTCCGCTGCCTTGTCAAGATGTCTGCTAGCGCCATGAAGCCAATCCGGCGTACGTGCGCTTTATAAATTTCCACTAACATTAACATAGGGGGAATTAGTGGAGAGAGCTTGCAAGAGCTCCAGGAATGCAAGATTCCAGCTCGTACACTTCTATGTCCTGCACAGGGAATACCTCACCCCGGGTAAGATCAATGAGTACTTTGGTATCCATACAGCCATGTGCCCACGCTGTAACATGGAGGGAGTGGGGTTCCTACATATGTTCTGGAGTTGCCCAACCTTCAGAGACTTCTGGGGAGAGTTCACTGCAGTCTTGGCAAATGTAACGGAGAGGGAGGTCGAGGCCGCTGTGGGGTATTGTTTGCTGCATTGGTTTCCGCACACGACCAGGAACAAGGTCATGAGCAAGTTCTTGGACTTAGGGCTCATTTTGGCCAAAATGGATATCACTAGTCATTGGAAGGCGAGGAGTGGCCCTAGCTTAGCCAGATGGACGAGAGAATTTGTAAAGTGGGAAGAATGTGAAGGAGCAATCAGATTACAAATGGCAACAAGCATTGGCATAGCCAATAGGTCTCGCATTTGGGAACTTCAACAGAAATACTTTATCTGCAGTCCAGGACACCTGTATTTTTACTGCATGTAGGGAAATCAAATGCTTTGTCCAAAAGCACACCCGATTGAGCAACATTTGAGAATGGAACCTGGTTTCTGAGCTTGTACAGTTAGAAGTTTTGTCCTTGAAAGCACATTCACTTCCCATTAACACAAGTTGCGTGCTGCCTGTTAGGCAGGCTACAAAAAGAAGTATGTTGTCTGAAGCTGCTGCCTAATAAAAGCCCGGGCAGTTGTAAGGTTACAAATTAAGCATTGGGAGTGCGACTGAAGCCAGAAGTTTTGTCCTTTAAAGCACATTCCCTTCATATTTACAGGGGTTGTGTGCTGCCTATTAGGCAGGCTAAAAAACAAAAGTATGTTTTCTGAAGCTGCTGCCTAATAAAAGCCCCGGCAGTTCCTTGGTTACAAATTAACCATTGGGAGTGCAGCTAGAGGCATGCCACTATTCTATTTCTGTTTTTGCCCAATAACATTAAAATATATTCAGTGTACTTACAGCAATGTATGTGCCTTAGAAAAACAAAAGCCATACAGGTAGAATACATTTGGAGCTGGACTCCTATTTTAACTAAAGGTGCTTCAGAAGGCGATCGCACAGAATGTAATAACAAAAGAAGTAAAAGAGAAAGATATCTGTGTGTATTTAAAAAACTGAAAAGCACAGAATAAAATGCGCTATAATTCAGTTAAAAGGCACAGATTTAGCGTGCACTTTCGAGCCCTATTTAGCATATAAATGAAATACGACAAACAGGAATTGCATAGATTATAAATTAGTAAAACAAAGATATAATCTAGGTTACCGTGTTTTAATAGTGAAACCAATCATGATTGTAGGTTACCGTGCTTTGTATTATATAGTGGTGTTTTAAACATAGGGAGAGTGTAGTTCTAAATATGAGCTGTTGGTTTCTGGTGCTCAACACCAGCACCTAATAATCAACAGAAATACTTTATCTGCAGTCCAGAACGCTTGCATTTTTATTGCGTGTTGGGAAATTAAATGCTTTGCCCAAAATCACACCCTATTGAGCAACATTTAGAATGGAACCTGGTTTCCGAGCTCGTACAGTTAGAAGTTTGTCCTTGAAAGCACATTCACTTCCCATTAACACAAGTTGTGTGCTGCCTGTTAGACTGGGTAAAAAAAGAAGTATGTTGTCTGAAGCTGCTGCCTTATAAAAGCCCCGGCACTTACAAGGTTACAAATTAAGCATTGGAAGTGCGACTGGAGCCGGACGTTTTGTCCTTTACAGTAACATTCCCTTCTTATTTACATGGGTTGTGCGCCGTGTTTTAATAGTTAAACCAATATTGAATGTAGGTTGCCGTGCTCTATATTATGTAGTGGTGTTTTAAACATAGGGAAAGTGCAGTGCTAAATATGAGCTGGTGGTTTCTGGTGCTCAATAGCAGCACCTAACAATCAACAGAAATACTTTAACTTTGCTGGCAAATGCAAGCTCTCTAAGCGTGCGCCGAGGTCATTATCGTAAAACATTAACAAGCGAAAGAGAAAGTACGGTAACCTGACCCATGAGGAATGCAGCTACCAGCCTGCGCGTCTCTGCTCGCTCCCGAAAGCAAAACGCCATGGTAGTGAACATTAAAAAAGAATGTGGCCCATGCACCCACCTTTAGCCATTTGCGTGCTTTCATTACTGAAAGACACTCGCAAAAGCCGATCCTATGTGTGGGAGGAGTCAGACCCACACGGAGAAGTTTATAGTGCTTACAAGAAGCCTTGTAGAGCAGCACATGCGCGCTGGCTCAGGCTCGACCTAAAAAGGACAGGGAGCAGGAAAACATTAGAAACTGCCAGGGCTTGGGTAGCACTAGTGGAGCTCCTAAAACACCCAGATGTGGACAGGGAAGATAGTCTAGCTGAGGAGGGCCCTGACAGCGGCGATTGATCGCCTGGCACTATCACAGGTCCTGGTTGAAGGCCACACATTAGACCAGGCCCACCATATTGTATGCCCCCGTCCGCACTTCAAATGTCTCTCTCTCCTAGAGCGAAGGACAGTTCACACGCCGGTGCATCCCTAGATCATGAATATATGGGTTGATAGTAAGCGACATGCCTGGAGGGTGGGGAGGGTGGGGGTTGGTTATTAGCGAGCAAGAGCTGTAAGGGGGGCAAAGCGACTGAAAGAAGAGATCCTAGTGGATTGGTAACTATTGTATTAAGATGACGCTAAGTAAGGGGGGGTGGGTTGGGGGTGGACTGTTCTTTTGATGTTTGCTTTTCCCTGACATACCAATTCGGGTAATGAACAATTGAAATCGAAGGGATGGCCTTTATCGAAATTACTTGATGCTTTTTGTATGTATTACTAGTGAATCCGGAGATCCATTATCGTATGCAATGTGAAATCTTAATAAAGTCTGTTTAAAAAAACATAAATGAATGCAGAGAATGTCCGCAGTGGTGCAGAAACCCTGCCGCACGCTTACAAGCTAGGAAAACATTCCAAATAAAGAAGCGTAGCACTCGCCTGTAGAAGCCCGGAAGAAACACAGAACGGGTTGTGGGGGAAGGGGCCTTACGTTCATGTAGGTCATGGACCTAAAGGAAGGAATTTGTTTTTTTGAAGCGTGGTAAAAGACCTGTGGTGGGCGGGCCGCTTCACATTGTATTGACTGGCACGAGGGGGTAATGCTTACATTAATCTTTTCTGGCAATAATGAGAGTATGCATAGTCAAAAGTGTATGTCAGGGAACTTGCTGTCGTTTTTATAATATATTTATTTTAATTGTGTTCATACAAGTACAGTAAATAAAATTAACCAAAACGCAGGTTACATTTCGCTGATGTCTCAGTAACAAAATGCGGTTTAACGACAGAAAAAATTATTCAATGCTTGCCCTAGCAGGAACACTACCAATACATTCCAGGGATCTGTAATTAACATTGGGCACCTGCTATCTTCACATTGGCTGTGGTGCTACACTTAATATACTTGGATAAAGCTTCAGGGGCTAAGTTCTGTTGTATTGATGACTTGTAATTTCTGTTTCAGTGGCTTTCATCCATGCTTCCTTGAGGCTTCGAAACCTAAAAAACAAGGTGGAGAATAAAATGGAGCTTGCTGGCTTGAAGAAGACTCCTATGGGCATCGTTCTTGATTCGCTTGAGCAGCAGGAAGAAAACTTCAGCAAAGTGGCCGATTTCTTTGCCAAAGTCAAGGAATAAGATGATGCCGGGACTCCTTTCTGCATCGTTTCTCTAATGCTCTTTGCCTGGCCCATTCAAGTGTTAGACCATGAAAATATTAGCAAAATTATGTAAGGCAAAGACAAGGCGAGCCGGTGCTGCTGAGTTGGTTCCTTCCTACCCCCATAAATGAAAGAAAATGTGTATAGATTAGTTTGCACAAGACTGTCTGAAGATGCCTTTGGTACTTGAGTTTCCAGGAGATTTGCACTATTCCTCATGTTTCTCCAAGGTTTCTAACATCCATTAACCTTAAACTTATGATCTGGTAAGCAAGGATTGTATCTTAGGGTAAGGAAAGGCAGCAGTTCTAGTATCTATGCTCAATGTTTACCAAAGAGTCCATTGGAATTTGTGTGTGTGAGATTAACCTGCCGCACTCCACATATCAAGGTCTTAAGAGCAGGTTGTTTTATTATTGGAGGATATTTATGCAGTTTCAGTTGTAATTGCGTACCGGTGATATGTAAATACAAAAAGGAGGTTGTGATTTTCACACAACCGCATTATTCTTTCGGAAATTCCTGTACAGTCTAATCCTTGTGATTAAATATGTTATCCTGCCTTCCCTACTCGTGAAATTAACTAGGTCTTTAAAGTAAGAAGAATACTACACAATTGATTGCCACACCCAGGAAAAGATGAACCTTTAGAACATTACCACTGGGATTTGCTCAAATGAAACCATCTACACCCCTTTTGGTTGTCTTATGGGAATGGGGAATGGTGATGTAGTTTTGATTGAACTTTAGGATGCATCTGTTAATTATATTATTTTACTTAAGTTGAATATTAAGGAAGACAACCCAAAGTAGTTTTCAATGTTGCTTCAAGGAAGATAGACTGGTATATTTGCTCAGACAGTGTTCAATTTAGAAATACTAGTGGGTCCTCTTAGCATAAACTTGGGTTTGCCAGGGCTCTGCTAGACTGAATTGTTTTCCTATTTGTTATATATCAGCTGTCATATTGGCAAGTAAAAGTAGCTTGATGTTTTGTATTAAATACTAATTACTATAAAGTATCTTCTGTGTACAGTAAACTGACTGTAGGACTGTAGCATGCTATTTATTTTAACTTGTGCTTTCATCATAAACATTGTAAATTCTTCAAATGTCACTTATAGACATGTACAGCAAAATGCAATTCTAAATAGGAAGCATACAGTTTTTCATAGTTGTGATAATTTAGATATATTTAGTTCCATAGAAAGAAAAGATTTAGTTTTAAAAAGAGAAACCGCTACTAGCTGGCATTTGCTTTTGGAGTCTGGAGGTAACCCGTTTGAAAAGGGGCAGGCGTTGCTCCTTTAATGCTGGTCTAAGATTCATCTCCTTATACAGTGTTCACTTTATGATGTGTCCTATGCAGCAACCATGTTCCCTCTCATGTGTATTGACGCCTCACCCAGGATCATGCTGTCAGTTCTTCCAGCGTGAGGTATTTCTAACCAAAATGGCTGCCCATCTTCAGTACCTATGACAACACCCGATAAGTTTATCAAAATTAATTACGGCTTCAATGCGGTCAGGCAGATTTTGGATAGGTTGCTTGCTAGCTGCTAGTGAGGCCACTCGTACCTTCTGTTGATTTAGGGATATATGGGATTGTTTTGTTTTCAGTACATCTAAAGATAACAATAGAAACGAAAATGGTGCAGGGTCAGTTTTTATTTGATTCGCAATTACAACAAATTATTAAAAAAATGCTATTCATGATAAATAAAACGATTTTACAGTATGCAGTACAAGAAATGCCAAGCATACTGGGAAGCCAGATTTCCCTAAGCAATAATTGAAAAGGGAGGTTTCTAAATGGATCTGCATTGACCGAATACTCGGAGTTTGAATAGCTAAGAATTTGTTTAGCTGCATCTAGGAAGTAGGCCTAATAGGCGAACAAACCCATAAGCATTCAGAGTGCAACACTGGCTGGCTTACAGTATTTTAAGGGTAAGTTTGGGGGTTATACCTGTTCAGCTGCCTTGACTGTTTATAATGTTGGGTGCCTCAGCAGCTCACTAAATGGGGCAGAACTTAGAGACAGTGTGAGTTCAATTGGATAACTATTGTTGAAACATTTGTAAATCACTATTGTCACTTCCTGAAGCAACTGCTCCACCATGTAGACTTGAATGTTTGAGAATCTCTTAATGTACTAGCGCATACGCTTACTTTTCTGGTTACAGCTACAGACTAACCCTGATGTGGCAGTTTTTAGAGATATGAGAGATTTACTTTTTAGGGATGTCATTGTGTCACTTCCTTGTCTCAAACACAAAAAATACTTGTGCTATAACCGACATCTACCCAATATATAACTCTTTCCCCTAACACATAACAGGCTGGGGACTGTCTCATTGTTAAGTCTAGTTTTCATGAATGGGTTGCGCATATTTAACCCTGAGCTAATATCACTGACTCCTAGATGCAATACCTATCTAGCTAACAAAAGTGTTAAGGGCTACATGTTTTATCTCTCAAGATCATGTAGCCTCCATAAACCTTTATGCCAAATTTAGATTAAGAGTTCTCACTATTGCTAAGTTAATAAAGAAATGGAATAATGCTACATTTTGATCAGCAGCCATGCAAGTAGGACATGATTGCAACAAGTATACATATTTTACTATTTTGTCACTTTTACGAAAATGCCAGGAAATATGATTTCTTCCATTGTTTAGGGATATTGATGTAAGATCCACATGGGAGGCTCACACACTGTTACACAACTAATATCCCATGTTGTCCCTTTTCAATCTCTATGATTTTAACTCCTGCTTGGTAGATAGGAATACAATTACAATCCCTGTAGTGATAATGACATCACTAATAAGCACATTCTATCCATGTTGCTTTAAAATAATGTTTATATTTGATATGAGATTTAAATTGTTTTTATCCCTATATTTTCTTTCTTTCCTGCTTTTCAGCAATGATGATGGACTGATGTAATGGTTTTACTCGTTTGTAATCTGAAAGAACTAAATAAACTTGAAACTTTGATAATGTGGAATATGATTGCTGGTTCCAGAATATTAAAGTATCTTAATATTGCATGTGTCTGCCATGGCGAGCGCACACAGAGAAATATAATAATATACTAGTCGAAAACAGTTTCTTGGTGTCCAGTCTGATGTGTTTTGTCATGTTTTCTCTCCTTCAAAGCCCCTTCCCTATAGTTTGATAGTTCATTCATGGATTTCATGACTTTTGCTCCATACCCATTATTTCCGACACTGCAGTTTGCCAACTTACAGGTTTCATGACTAGACTTACTTAAATTATTTTAATGATTTGAAGCGATGCATTATTCTACAAGATGCATCTTCATCATGGCTGTGCATATGAAGACCACACATGTCTGAAATCTTGCAAAACATTTGTTTTACTTTTTTTTAACCATTATTTTTGCATTTTTTATATTGCAACACAACAGAGAGTGCATGGTGACAGCTACTATTATCACAATCAAAGAATGCAGGCATACAACTATCCATCCAACATATCTACATATTCTTTCTGGCTGTCAAGACATAATGTAATTTATAACAATATGGATCCAAACAAATGCACATAACAGCATCAGTTCACTTACATATGGTGAGGGCTATGTCCCTTTTAGTCCTGCCCCCCCAATCGGAGTCCATATCTGTAGTATCATATTCATTCATTAAAAGAGTTCCACATTGCACCCCAGGCCTCCAAATCTTCAGAGACTTAGTCATCTATAGGAGAAAGCCTCACATGATGTTCTTCAGCAATACCACATTCCAACAAATCTTTCACCCAGAAAATCTCGCTTGGGATTCTTGGACCCATCCATCATACCGCTATCCTCTGTTTTGCAAGGAACAATGCCAATTGAAAAGAGTTTATATGAAATCCTGCCCCTCTTGGGTTGCTTGAATTAGACCTCTACACAGTGCCAAGCAAGATGTAAAAATGTGCCCCCGTCCTCCACACAGGCAGACAACATGCCCCTCTACTTGGATCAATACAGTTGAGCCTGGCCGGTGTTATGTAGTTACAGTGTAAATAGTTAAAATGGATTTGCCTAAAATGATTATTGGAAGACAACTTTTTTACCAGATTGCATGCATGATTCCAATCTGCCTCTTCCAGAGGCCGTCTTAATTCTGCCTCCCATGTGACTGTAGTAAAGGGGATTGTGATGTCTACCTTCTCCCCATCGGAGCAGTCCCCCAAGTGTGTGTGAAGGGGGTTGTGCTGCTAGGCATGTACTCCTAAGCTCCTTTACCGTATTGTCTAATTTAGCAAAATGTAGAAATTGTCCCTGCCCCACCTCAAATGTATCCTGTGCCTCCTGGAATGTGATGGATGTTCCCCTGGGTATAGATCTCCCGCTAAATGACAGCCACCCACTTTCCATCTGTCCATGGACCTATCCCGGTCAATAGAGCTGAAGGACTCTAAGCACCATATGGGTAACTTCCTGTTAAAGGGGACTCTACACAGTACCTTTTTCACTGCAGTTTCCCACATCCCTGCTGTGGGTTGAATTAATTATGGTACAGGTCCCTCTGCCCAGCTCCCCTCATTAAAAGGCATAGGAATGTATTTCCCTATACATGCCCCGGAGGAGCCGCTTCTCCCAATTGTCCCCGTCTGTGAGCCACCGAGCAGCATGCTGGACATGCCGCATAGTAATATAAACGAATGTCTCGGGCAGCTAAGACACCATACTCCATATCCCTTTTAAAAACTGAGAGAGCAACCCTACTGCGTTTACCTGCCCATACTAACGAGCTAAGGAGACCATACTGCGGGCGAAAAAAAGACTCCTGCAGAGGAAAAAGTAAATTTTGTACTAAATATAAACTTTGTGGAAGAAAGAGCATCTTCGCCACTGCCACCCTCCACATAACCAACAAGGCGAGCGTATTTCAGAATTCAATCGATTTAACAAGTCCCTCCATCACACGATCCACATTAAGAAGCAGGTGTTCCACTGCTGTCTTAGTATTCATAATGCCCAAGTATCGAAATCCCTCGAATTCCCATTGGATGCCCAGGTCCGGCAAGTGGTCCTGCTGTAGTAGGGCCATTCTGCCCAGGGGAAACATCAGTGTTTAATCAAAATTATTTGCAGGCCTTATACCAGTCCGAAATCCTCCAGGCACAGCATCAATACCGGTATTGCCTCTGTCGGAGTTCGAACATATACCAATGCATCAGCGCGTATAGAGAAATAATATGAGTTTGTCCTGCCAACACGTATACCCCATTCCTCCAGCTCCTGGTGGACCCAGATGGCATTAGGCTCTAGGGCAATTAAAAGCGGCTATAGGGGGCATCCCTGTTGGGTGCCCCGCTCAATCAACCACGCCTCAGAGATCCCTCCCCACTTAAACGTGGGCCACAGGTTGAGTATATAACAGTTGTATTCATCCCTGGAAGACTGGGCCAAGGCCCATCCCCCGCAGCACTCTCATGAGATTGCTCCACCTGACAGTATCAAATGCCTTCTCAATGTCTAATGACATGAGGGCGAGGTTCTCGTCCCATTCCATTGGAAGTTGTAGCCCTTGGCGGGACTAGGCATTCCCGTTAAGAGGAGAATCCCAAATGATAAAGCATGCCACCTTTGGTGGGTGAGGGATTTCGTCCCGAATGGGAGCATCCCACAGGCTTTTTGGGTTAACTAGTAGGGCCTCTGTTTGCTTGTTTCGCCACATGAGACCCAAGGATTTCTTTTGTGTTTGTTTCAGACATGTATCTACCCAAATGTTTGACCTTCTGTAGTACCCCAGAGTCCAGTCCTGTAACCAAGAGTCGATCTAGATGGCTACATGTGGAATGTGTTAATGAATGGCAGGTATATCCATGCGTCTGTGGATGCAGAGTGCCCCAACAATCAAGAAATCCTAGGTTTGTCATGACACTGGTCAAAGATTCGGTCATTCGAGGTTTGGTGCCCAGTCTAGGTGGGTGGCAGTCCCAGTGTCCATCCAGGACACAATTGAAGTCGCCTGCCCACATTATAGGGGCTTCTATGCTGTCTTCTAGCAACCCCTGCATTGTTGCATAGAAATAACCATCATCTACATTGGGCCCCTAGTTCCCATCAAGTGTGCCTTGTAATAGGACATAGCGTCCCTCTGAATCCGCCTCATTATAAACCTGACGGAATGGCATTCCTGGGGCCATCTAGATCACCACTCCCTGGGCTTGTGAGGAATAGGTTGCAGAATACAATTTCCCTAGTAACCTCTTTGCCAACTTTTGTGCCTCTTTACCCATAAGGTGCGTTTCCTGCAGGCAGGCTATTTGGACACCCCGATGCTTGAGGGACGAGTGAACCCTACACCTTTGTGTAACCTCTTGGAACTTGGACATTCCAGGTAAGAATATGTACTTCCTCAGCCATGTTTAGTTACAAACTCTACCCACCCCAAGTCCACTCCCTTACTGGGTGGGTTTGTCTGTCCCACAGTCTATGAAAGGAATTGAGTGTATTTGTACCTGCCCATGCACATGAACAAACTCCGTCCCCGAACTGGAACGGAAGAAACAACAACCTCTAATCCCCCACCCCGGACAACCTGCAAATCAACAAACAAACACATTGCCTATCCATGTATATTAATGCTGTGAGGACCCACAGCCTAACCCTAACCTCCCCAACTGGCGCCTACCACAAATGTGGAGAGTGCTCCAGACCACCCCGCTCTTATCACAAAAGACTGTACGCTGCCTGTAACACCGCTCGTCAACCTCATCACCGACCAATTTAAAACATAATGATACCCTTCCATCAACTGGATACACTCCCCACGCAACAGAAGGCTTTGGTTAGTGCAGATCATCATGAATGTAGAAATTAACCATCAGTGCCCCCCAGATCAATCAGTCAGATCTTATCTCCACTGGATTGGTTTGTGCATCAGTCCTTGACCCACAGAGATCCTCGAGGGGAGGAGCTCTCGCTATGTTACCATTTTCCTGTACCACAAGGCGTATATATCATGGACCTCCAGGGTCCACGAGCAACCAGTAGCAGGTGGTCTCAGGGATCTCCAGTTGGGACTACGCATTCCTCTTCCTGTCTGTACACTGGACTGCCAGGAGCCCCTCTTTTTCGTGGGACTTTGTCCCACATCTCCAACCATCGCCACACATCTTCTGGGGAGTCAAAGAAATGGGACTTACCCACTGATATCACTCGGAGATGGGCTTGGTATAACAACATATATGAGTGCCCCATAGAATGCAACTTGCTTTTGACTTCCAGAAAGCTTATTTGATTTGTTTGCCCCTTATGTGTGTAGTCAGGATATACTGATAGTTTATAATTTTCAAATCCGGTGTTATCAGCCTCTCGGGCTGCACGTAGCACACTGTCCCTGTCTCTATAATTTAGAATATGAGCTATGATGGCTCTTGGAGGTGCTCCCATTCGAGGGGGACACACCAGTGCATGGTGCGCCTGCTCAACAGCAAAAGATGGTGAAAGGCCCACTGGCCGCAGGGTCTCGAGGATCCAGAGTTGCACAAACGCCTCTGTCTCTGTTCCCGCTGCCCACTCTGGAAACCGCAGCAGGTGCAAGTTGTTACTGCGTGTACTCCCCTTGCCATTTTCTGCCCTGGCCTCCAGCCTCGTAGTTTTGAAGGTGACGGTGGCCAGTTCATTTGTTAAGTGCCACAACCTCCGATTGCAGCTCTAAAATGGACCCCTCCCCAAGTTGGACTTTGTCTGACACTTTACGTATAATCAGCATGGAGGAGGTTTACCTCTATGGCCGCTGTCTCAATCTTGCACACCAGTAACCCCCCCCCCCCCCTCCCCCAGACCTCTGGATGACTGCCAGGAGCTCCACTCTCAACTGCTCCCCTGCCCAGGAGTCCGATGGCAAATCTCCACAGCCCCCCTACAGGTAAGGTGCTGAGTGGAGGCCACTGGTGTGGTATACTGCACCATTGTGTTCCCCTGTGGGGCCCCTGCCGGTTTATTCTTACCCGTGTCACCAATCTGTCACTGTAATACTAGTCATTAGGCATTAAGATGGGGCCTCTGCTGCCAGACTCTGCTTCAATTCCAGTGTTGCAAGCCTTACATCTTTGCCTGTGCCTTGCCCCTTAGGACTTTTGAATTTAGCCGATATTTCAGTACTACTATTCCCTACCCCACGGGGCCCAGGGGGAACCCCACACGCAATCAGAGTAGCCAGCCAAGAGTAATGTCCCCACAGAACACTATCAAGTGGCCTGACTCACTGGACGTATCGGAGTGAGAGGTCTGAGCTCATCAGGCCACTGCATCAAAGGAGAGCAGTAGCTAGCGCCAGGTTGCTTCTGACAATGTGCCTTCTAGCACCTTAGCAGTACAGTGTCTTCGCTCTGAGTCAGCTCGGTGTTACCCCTACCAAGTAGGTAGGCCCTGTGCCTCTACTGCAGGTCCTGGGGCAGCTTAGTACCATAGAGGCCCAGGCCCCGCCTTCCAGTGTCAGTTCTGGGCCTCCCACCAGAAACAATGCCACCTCACCAGAAATCAGAGTGAGCCGCTGCAATCTGCCATGCATGCGATTCATGGTGTATGGCAGCTCGGCAATCCACTTCAGTGAAATAAAAGTAATGTACACCTCTTTCCCGGGCCACACTTTTTGACCCTTGCTCCATGAGGCATGCTCCAGGATATCTCCCACAAAATGATATCACCCAGGAGAAAGCAAGGAGATCACAAGAATTCTGTCCATTTGTCTATCTAGACATTTATGTTTGTGCACAAACTCTATGCTTTTCTATGACGCTAGTAATGAGAATCGAGGAGCTGCCAGTGTTAAGACTTACTGAAAGGAGAATCTGACCACAGCATTCTCAGGTTTGTAATGCTTCCTTGTATTATGTGAATATATATGCACCCATGTGTGTGCTGCTATTTTTATTTGAAGTGTTTAGTCATATGTGAAAAATGGTGCAAAAGGATCAGAGCTCCTCTCAATTTGTGGGAAGGGCAATTTTTCAAAAAATTGTAAAATACCCCTCACACACTGAAACCTGATTCAGTGTCATGCTTCATCATTGGGGTCTTCCCGCCCCTCTACGGGACTGGGCGTGCTACGACTTACGTAGAAGCAGGAGCACTTTATTCAGTGATTGGTGAGTATGTGTAGTGCATGGGATCGTGAAAAGAAAATGTGAGATGGTTAAAAATTCTCTGGCTAGTGGAATGAAAATGCTTTATTGTCTTCCCTGGCTGAGAATAGTAAAAGTGGGGAGGTGTAGATGGTGTACTATAATGTCCCCTCCTACACGGTCGACATGTTCCAGAAGCCATCCCCTTGGCTTTCTTCCTCAGGGCCAAAAAACCGATCCATGTTACACCCCAATGGGTGATAGAATAAATGTACATATGCCTGATAGTCACAAACACTGTCCTTTGTTCCATGTTATGGGAGTAGAAAAATCTACCACTTGTATATCTTAAGAACCTGAAAAGAAAAATGATTATGGAGTGCTGCCAATTGGCACTCAAAGAAAATTTCTTTGAATACTGGACCACTCTCTATTTGCAAAAACACGGGACCAGCATAGGGAGCACTTTTGCTCCTAGCATAGCTCGTCTCTATGTACATCAACTTGAAAAACAGAAGATCCTCAATCCCAACAATCCATTTCGTAACCATATACATATATGGAAACGATATATAGATGACATATTGATCATCTGGGAAGGAGATGAAACCACCGCCAGACGTTTCCTAACTTGGTTGAACTGCCAAGACCAATTTTTGAGATTCACAAGCACTATCTCAAATGAAAAACTTGTCTTCCTTGACCTAAACATATATGCAAAAGAGGGAAAACTAACAACTACTACTCATTTCAAAGAAACCTCCAAAAACTGCCTACTATTGTACAATAGCTTCCACCCTCGACATCTCCTCGATAACCTCCCTTATGGGCAATTCCTACGCCTACGAAGGAACTGCACGGAAATCGAAGATTTAAAAAAACAATCAAACGATCTGAAAAAGAAACTGGAAAAATGCCAATATCCTAAAAAGGTGATTGATAATGCATACAAAAGGGCACGCAACAATTGCAGAGACAGCCTTTTGGAACCCAAAATCCATAAGGAGGAAGAGAACCGCCCAGTATGTATAACAACTTTCAACACAAACTCCAATGGTATCACAAAAATAGTAAACAAACACTGGCGAATCCTCAACAGTGGAAGCATCAATCTACCAAAACCTATCTTCTCTCATAGAAGAGGTAAGAGTATCCGTGATTTGGTGGTACACACCAGACCAAAAGAAAGAACAGAAGAACAGACAATGCAAACCACTTTAATGCCCCCAATCTCTGGGCATCATCCCTGTGGATTGTGCAATGTGTGCAAACTAACTAAGAAAAGCAAAGAAATCTTGTTCCATGATGGAACCAAATGGGACCAAAGAAGATTCACAACATGCAATTCAAAAAATGTGGTTTATCTGATCACGTGCCCGTGTCTTTTGGAATACGTAGGAATGACCACACGCCCTGTCAAGGTAAGGATATGGGAACACAAAAGTAACATTAAATGCAAAAAGAGTACCACCAAAATGGCAGCCCATTTTTGGGAAAAAGGCCATAAGTGGGAAGATCTCTCGTGGACAGTAATCGAACAAATCCAAAACGAAAGGTATTTGTTCGAAAAAGAACAACGGTGGGTGTTCCATTTGAGGACTCATGAGAAAGGCCTGAACGATGAGATTCCTTGGAACCAACTCTGATGCATACAAAATCTAACACAGGAATCCCCTGGAAACTAATGATCAACCAAAAAGTTTCCAGACTCATAAGGAGTATACAGTACTACAATCACCCCCATAACTAATACTGAACAAATAGGGAGGGCCCGATTCACAGAACTAACTTAAGACAAAATCCTAAACTTACTACTTTTGGTATTCACAGAAGGCATTTAGTAGTAATAAAGTTAGGCTTTTGTCTTAAGTTTGACTTAAGACAGACTTAAGCCAGACTTAAGACAGACTTAGGACAGACTTAGGACAGACTTAGGACAGACTTAAGACAGAATCCTAACTTTACAACTACTAAATGCCTTCTGTGAATACCAAAAGTAGTAAGTTTAGGATTTTGTCTTAAGTTAGTTCTGTGAATCGGCACGAGGTTTATGCACTTGGAAACTAGGTTTCTTCCTTTTTCTTTCTTTTTTAGAGAAACTATAATTTTTGAAACCTAAGTGTACACACACTCTATTTTTAAATATACATGGTTTTTGCTCTTCAATCCTTATCCTCTGACAGGAACATTTGTCCAGTTAATATTTTTCCAGCCTCTAGCGTTCTACTGCTGGGATTTATTCTTTACCTTTTTTTCCATTAGGTTTTCCATTTTTCATAATTTGGCCCCCCGTGTTTTTTTAAAAAAAAACACATTCATGAATGCACGTCTGCGATGACTCCATCCGTGCATCTCTAGCGCAACAATTTTTTTTTTTTTTTGTTGAAAAATTCCTTTGAATTCAACCTCCATTTGGCTGCCTTTTGAAACTCCTCCAAAATAAGCCTCAAAACAAACAAATATATGCTTGCTTTTTCAACCGATTCAGTGTTAATCATTCCAACAGGAAGTGGATCAAAATGAACCCTGTTTTGGGTCCACTTACTGGCGGCCATCTTTAAAATTTCAAGGTCTCGTGTTTCCAGCCACACCTGTTTCCTATCAAGCATGCCGCCTTGCACTTTAAAAGACCGGGCTCTGGCAAACCTCAGTTAGGTTCCGATGAGCCACGAGAATGTACTTCCTTTGGTGATCGTGCTCCTTCCAGCATGTAAGTAGGCCAATGGCATGTCCTTAAAAAAGCCAGAGAGACCACGCTTGTTTAAAAACCACCTTGGCGTTAACAAGGTTTTCCTTCTGTTCTTTTAAAATACCCACAGTGTCTATTTGAAGGCGCCCTACACCGCTCGTGTGAGCTCATGGAGCGATAACGATTAAATTCTAAAGTATGTATTATTATGGCACGTCCTTTTGAGAGCATGAATACCATTTTTTTTTAAAACGACACACCATGAGATCACAGTTTAAAAGGACGAGTGCACAGACTTTTGCCAAATATCTCCCATTTTCTCCAAGGCTCGTCATGGGAGTATGAATGTGAGTGCTCGTTTGCTGTGAACATTAATCTGTAACCTTTTGGGGCACAATAGAAGTGTACAAATACTTCCTTTATGTATGAATGTATTGTAACATAAGATGTATCTTGCTAGGAGATACTTATGTATGAAAGAATGTTGAATAAATGTGATACTGGGCACTAGAAATCACAAGGAGTGTTCTTTCAGATGATTTATGAGTAGAGGATATTTACCAAATGGTACCATTACCTACAACAGAGTTGCACAAGAGAAATATATCACAAAAAAGCTTAAAACATTCCATGTGATGGTGATGTGAATAGATAAAGATAAATGATGAAAGCCATGATTTGTCCAAAATATTTTTCTTTTCAGGTTCTTAAGATATACAAGTGGTAGATTTTTCTACTCCCATAACAGGGAACAAAGGACAGTGTTTGTGACTAGCAGGCATTTGTACATTTATTCTATCACCCATTGAGGTGTAACAGGGATCGGTTTTTTGGTCCTGAGGAAGAAAGCCAAGGGGATGGCTTCTGAAACATGTCGACCTTGTAGGAGGTGACATTATAGTACACCATCTACACCTCCCCACTTTTACTATTTTCAGCCAGGGAAGATAATAAGGTATTTTCGTTCCACTAGCCAGAGAATTTTTAACCATCTCACATTTTCTTTTCACGATCCCACGCACTACACATACTCACCAATCACTGAATAAAGTGATCCTGCGTCTACGTAAGTCGTAGCACACCCCGTCCCGTAGAGGGGCGGCAAGACCCCAATGATGAAGCATGACACTGAATCAGGTTTCAGTGTGTGAGGGGTATTTTACATTATTTTTTTTAAACATTGCTCTTCCCACAAATTGAGAGAAGGAGCTCTGATCCTTTTGCACCATTTTTCACGTATGACTAAACACTTCAAATAAAAATAGCAGCACACACATGGGTGCATATATATTCACATAATACATGGTAGAATCCCTATGTTGGATAACAGTATCAAGAGGAGGACGATTCTACCTTTTTCCTCTTTACTCCCTCCTTTGATTTTTTGGATTGTAATGCTTCCTGCCAGTTAGCCAAGAACAGGTATTCATCCAATGACCCACTCTACATCTGTGTTCCATCTGACTCCTTTGTGATCCAAATAGCCCAGAAATACACCAATACCCAGGATACAGGAGACTCACCTCCTCCTGATAAGGAGAGTAAAAAGAATGATGCAGAGGGCAATCATTCCTGGAAAAAGGGGGAAGATATGGCTGCCGCTAGACATGGAATACTGTTAGATGATCCGCAGTGCTGTGCACTGAATCGCTGCCAGCAGAGGAGAAGGGGAAACAGCAAGGCCTGAAACAAGAAGGTACAAACACAGGTTAAGGAAGAAGACAAGATTAAATTCCTTCCTAATAAAAACAATATAATGATGATTTTAAAATATATATATTTTTATTTTTTATTAAGATTTCCATTTTGCAAGAGTCCACACTAAAATTAAGTCAGATCAGAAGATAGGCAAACACATGTTTGACAATATGAATAAGATGTTTGTAGCATGTCATGGCTGAAGATACACATGCTCTGCATACTCCTGCCATCTGCTATTGGCTTTGACGTTTGCAACTTGTTTTTCTTCTACGACGTCTTTTGAGTAATGAAGTAGAGTGACTCATACCTAAGTTGGTAATGTGCATGGGCATTAGCTCCATTGTTAGATTGTTTTTTACTGCATCGGGTTTGGACGTGTACAGATCGGGCTCTGTTCAGCGTATCTGGTCTTCCTCGACTCTCCGACTCCTGTTTTCACTCGACGTTTTCATGGATCTGCGATCCTGCTTCCTCGTCGTTTAAATAACTTTGACACCTGTGGTCACTTGGACGCCTTCTGCTGGGTCCTTCGTCATTGATGCCTTCTCACGAGAATGTCAGGTCATGGAAAGGATACTCTTCTAATACTGCCCCCAGTGTTACTTCAAGTTCCACTGGTCTGACTCCATCAAGTCTAAAATCTCTGCTTCTCCCCTCTCAAGCATGTGCCAAGCCTGCCTCACCTTACGGTCGAAGAAGACCGTTCAATACTGAGGTAAACAGTGATGGGCCCATTGAAGGATGAAATGGTGAGACAGAGGCGATATCTTTGGGTAATGCCGCGTGGAGTTAAAGCAAACAGCAGGCCCTTCCGAGGCACAGCTGATGAAGTCCAGTTCAGAGGCAAGCTCACCCTCCAAATCCGAGGGGGATCAGCAACAAGTTCCTGAAGCTCAACGACCCATGAAAACATTGACCATGAGTATGTCACAATTCAGTCCCAACCAATGGCTACACAACCGCCCCATGGACAGGGAGAGCACCGCCGCAGTGGGGGTTTTGGTGTCGAACTCAGAGACTCAAAAACAGCCTGCTGGTCCACCACTGCCTTTGGCCATGGTGGGCACCAACAGAGGTTCTCGGAGCCGATGGTGCTCCCTTCTTCGGGCTCAAAGACCACGTTTAAGCCATGGCCTCCCTTGACTCCTGCATTGAAGACCATGCCAAAACCAGCACTAAAACCAACCTCTGCACCAACACTGAAGTCCACTTCAGCTTCAAAGCCACCACTGACACCGAAGGCCTTGACATCGAAGACACCGATGATGCCAAAAAGATACTCGCTGCTAAAAGTACCATGGATGGCTGGCTCTGAAAACTTGGAGGAGCCTAGTCTCCCACTCTTGCAGGAGGAGTTGGACGCTCACCAGAAAGGGCTCTTTGTTCACCCACAAACTGGGATAATCTTCACCAAGCTCCCACCAAAGCCTTAGGAGACACTTTCAAGGAAGAGGAAGTTGTTCTGAAGAGGTGTAAATCACATAAAGCAGATATGCACGTCACTCAGGTGGATGAAGACTGCTGTACAAAAATCCCACGCATCCTACAGTTCCACTCCATGCTCAAGGTGATGCTCAAAACATGGCATAATACATTCAAAGAACTGATCAAGGCTAGGAACATCACTTCGAGGGTTGACAAAAATGCAAACCCTCATCCAGCAACCCACTCTATATCTGTGTACTACCTGATTCCCTTGTTGTCCACACAGCATGGAAATGCACCAACGCCCAGGGGAAGCACCACCTCCTGATAAGGAGTGTAAAAAGATTGATGCAGCTGGCAAGAGGTTGGCATTACAATTAGCAGTACAATTAGCCACACACTGGCGGATTGCTAACTTCGTTGGCCTACTCTCCTGATACAACAGTGTGAATTGGGATGAGATAGAGGAACTCCTCCAACACCTCCTTGACCAATATAGACAGTGTGGGCTAGAGTTGGTTACTGAAGGAAAAACTATGTCAAACACCACCATCTGCTGTGCTCTTGACACAGTCGACACTACTGCCAGGGGTGTTAATACCAGCATCTTGGGCAGGCATCATGCCTGGCTCTGTGTCTAGCTTAAAGCCAGAAGTACTGCTGCACCTGCTGTTCCACAGTGTACACATCTTCTGACCGCAGCTAGATCAGATTCTTGAAAAGCTGAAAAAGGACACAGATACAGTCAAGGCGATGGGTGTCCTTCAGACATCCACACCTTGGGAGTCCTTTCACAAGTCACATTATAGGGGTGGCAGTAAAACTGCTTCCTGCTTGCTACCAGAGGCAGCAAGAGCAGTACCACTTCAAACCAACATGGGGGTATTCAGGAAGGGGGTTACAAAGGTAACAACACCATAGGGAAGGACAAAGGAGCCACCTCCTCAAAGCAGTGACTCCCTTACACTTCGCCCCTGATCACGCTACACCTGTTGAAGGAAGAGTACAGGGTTTCTCACCGCACTAGTAAGAGATCACCTCCAACCAGTGGGTCCTCTCCATTATAAAACACACTTTCTGCCTGGAGTTTACTGCAACCCCACCAAACATTCCACCCCACAAACACACCCTCTCATCAGAATACCAGCTCTTTCTTCAGCAAGTGGTTCAGGCGCTTATCTTCAAAAGAACACATACCATTGCTCTATCATGGCAAAGTGGTGTACTCGCTGTACTTTCATGTCCCCAAAAAGGATGAGTCTCTAAGGCCAATGCTCAACCTGAGGCCCCACAAAAAATTCATCCTCTCAGAACATTTCCACATAGTCACTCTGCAGAATGTCATCACTCTGCAACAGCAAGAGAACTTTGTGATGGCTCACGATCTGAAGGACACCTTGTAATATTCTCTTCCTTGCCCTTCTTCTCTTTCCTTTATCTATTCTTTCCCTCTCTGTTCTAGAACTCTTCCACTCTTCTTTCTTTCCTGCCTGTCTTTCTAAGGAGCAACAATCTCTCCCCTGCGGGTCCGCTATTTCTGGAAACTTAAATAAAAGAACTCAACTTTGAAGAAAGACTAATTAGATTTATTCGTCTGTACGTAATTTGAGTGGGGTCAGAAAAGACTTTGTCTTCGATTCACCTTCTACGGACGATTTAACTGCAACTGGGATTTACTCAAAGAACCGACGCAAGTTAAATAGATACTTTGTTTCCTCTATGGACCCGCAGGGATTCTTACGGACCACACGCATTGAGGTCTGATTGAAGTATTTCTTTTCCTCCACGCTGGCCTTCGTTTGATCTCTACTAACTGACATAGTAGCGCGAGCTAAGCTAGGACTCATCACGCGCTTTGTTCATACGCGCCTCCCAGCAACTAATTGCATTGTAGCACGAGCTACGCTACGATTCGTCACGTGCTTTGTTTATACGCGCCACCCAGCAACTAATTGCTTTGTTTATTCCGGCCAGCGCGAACTCTTCTTTTGGTCCACGCGCTCTTTGCCTGTACAGTCTTCATGTTGGAACTTTAGCACGAGTTGACAATCAAAACGTTCTGAAAGCTGCACGCTGTGAGAAAGTGCCATCTTTCTTGCATGGTATGCCCCCACTTTTTATGGAATTGCTGAATGTACTTTGACTGAGTGTGCCCTGGACTCCTGTCAATCAGGTGCCCAGGGCCTATGTTCCTTCCCTAAAACACACAAAACCCAAATTGGCAAACCCTGGCCACATGTCAGCCCCTGGTAAATGGTACCCTAGGTACCCAGTGCCTTGTGACCAGGGAAGGCCTCTGAGGGCTGCAGCACTCATTGTGCCACCCTTAGAGGCCCTGTACCCTTACACACACACACTGCCTTTGCAGGCTGGTTGTCTGGGTGCAAGACAAAACAAAGAGTCGACATGGCACACATCCCTGTGTGCCATGCCCATCGCCTACACTGCCATGGCATATATCAGCCACCCCTCTAGCTGGGTGCCTTATGCCAATGGTGTGGGCACAGGAGCAGGAGCCCTGTGCCCCTACAGTACCCAGGTCCATTCCTGGGCACTGTAAGTGCAGTGCTGCCATTTAAGAGTACATGGTGCTGAGAGCTCGTCAAACACGAACTCCACAGCACCATAATGGCAACACTGAAGACTGAGAAGTTTGGTATCAAACTTCTCAGCACATTAAACCCACACTGATGCCAGTGTGGGATTTAATCTACCAAGCACCCCAGAGGGCATCTTAGAGATGCCCCCTTAAACCTAACCTACAAACCATGTCTGCTCTGAGGCTGCGTAGGCTGCCACACAGCAGGCATGTTGCTGGACCCCTGGGTGGGAGAGCCCCTGCTCTCCTGGGCCTGCAACAATGCACATCCTGGGCGAGGTGCTAAATCTCCTCCCCCAGGATGGACAGGGGGAAGCTTCAAAGGCATGCCGCCTCTGTGAGCTTCCCCAGGCCACTGCAACCCCCTACTCTGGTGGGAAGCTTGGCCGGAAACCCCAAATAAGGACAGGGGATGTGCTAGCCTGCCAACCCCACCCCTCAGGTGGGGAGGCGAGGTGAAGCACATCTCCGGGCTCTCGCCATCTTGAAGATGGGAAGCCCTACCCTATCAGGACTAGGCTACTGCCCCCCTCCCACAGGAGAGAGGCAGGATAGGGGGTGTACCCACCCCAGGTCAGGGACCAATTGGTCCCTGCCCTTAACCTACCTGTAACGCCCCTAAAATTAGTATTTAGGGGCACCCTGAACCTTCCTTCCTCAGATTCCTGATTCTAAAACTGCAAAGATCAAGAAGAAAGACCTGCCGTGCAGCTGCTAAGAGGAAGACACCAACTGCTTTGGCCCCAGCCCTACCGGCCTGTCGACCCTCAAACCTGCTCCTGCTCCAACCCGGCATCTCTTGTAGCCAGCAACCTCACGAACCCCGGAGGACCTGGCTACCTGTTGGCTCTAAGCCCCTGGGACTCCCATGAGTAGAGGCTCTACTCAAAACCTACTTCTAATCCCTGGCAGCAGCCCGGAACCGCGAACCCAGCACACTCTGCACCAGCCAAGCCTGGCCAGTGCTGAAGTGAACAAACACCACGAGGACGACCCCACGGCGACTGTGACCCCGAGTCCGGCACCCAAGGACCTCCCTCGACACTCCTGAAGAAGCCTGCAGCCTCAAAACAAGGTGCCCCCCCTATCGCGATCAACAGAGGGTAAGATTTCCCGACACCAAAAGGCACCCCTGCACGCGGCGCCCCGCGGCCCCCTGTGCCCAATCCCGGGGTACCTACCTATCCTTCAACTACCCAACTTACCTCTCGAAGTGGTGGTGGCACCTGAAGAATCCTCGTCCCCGAGCTTGCAGAACTTTTTCTAAACCGGAGATTTCCCATTGAAATCAATTGAGCTCCCGAAGGCTCAAAAGCACCCTGCACCCAGCCGCCCGAGTGGCCCTGGCAGTGCAACCTCTACACCTACCTACTTCCCCACTTGCCCTGAGTAAGTGACCAGGAGCCCAGCTCCCACAGCCGCGTGGCTTGCTAGTCAGCAGCCACCAACCAAGGCTTCCCTATCCCTCATAGGATAATATTGGGCCTAACTCTCTCTGCACCTGGCCGCCCTAGAGTCGCTGAGGGTGAACCAACTGTACCTACCTGACCCTGGGGGACCCCTGAGTCTATGCCCAGAACCTCAACTCTGCCAGTCGAGTACTTACCTTTAAACCGATAACCATATTTTCTTCATAGGGTAACATTGACTGGCTTTTTCCTGAAATTTCTTCTAAGTGTGGACTTTTCAAATCTTAAAATATTCACCAAAAATCAGCCGAGAAACGAAAACGAAAATACTCACCTGCTCTTAGGTGAGCTCCCAGTGCTGGATCTTGGTGCCCAGCACTGACTCTGAAAAATACTTACAACTGTACTTACCAGTAACCTGTACTGACTGTGTTTCTGTGAAATTTCTTCGAAGTGTCAATTTCTGCAACCTTTAAATATTCTTTAAAAATCGTATAATATCTGAAAACGTAATTACTTACCTGTTTTGGATAAAGATCCCAGTACTGAGTCTAGGTACCCAGTACTGGATTACAAAAGTAACGAGAACATACTGTACCTGCAACTTGAATTTTCTTCCATAGGGAATCATTGACTGTTTTCTCTGAAATATTTTCTAAGTGTCAACTTTTAAAATAGCTAAATATTGTTTAAAAATCATCACAGTAATTAAGTCGACTTTCATCACTTCATTCTAAGTACTGACCCAGGACTGAATCTAGGATCCAGTCCTGGAATTCCAAAAGTAATCCTAAAAGTAATCTGTTGCAAATAACTTGAAATTTCCATTGAGCTCAATGCATTGTTGTGTTTAAAATAGTGTTGCCTAACTGCTTACAAAAGTCAATTGCATATTGCAAAAGTATTTATATAAAGCATCTCATTCTGAGAAAGTATATTTTAATGCCAAGTGTTGGTTCTAAAATAGAACAAGCATATATATTTTTTATATACAAACCATTGGCCTAGAGTTCAGTTATTGAGTGCGTGAGACCATTTGCTGACTGAGTGTGTACAACAAATGCTTTACACTGTCCTCTGATACTGCCTTACTGCTCGACCAAGCTACCACTTTAGAGAGTAAGGTTATATCTAACTTCAGCCTCTGCCAAACCCTTGGGGACTGTGCACTCTGTACACCCTGTACCTATTAGGGAACAGTATATACAGAGCCACTTTCTCACACACGCCCTGACAAACAAAGGTCTCCCAGCAACGGAAGTGCTTCACGAGTTGCTTCTTCTGTGTTTGTCTATTCAGAATTCTTCCTGAAGAATTTCTCCTGAAGTGATTGTCTACTACTATTCCAACATTCTATAGCAATTTCTCAATATCTACAGCATAGAATTACAGCATAGAATGTCATTTCTTCTTACAAACAAAAGGCATTAACACAAAGGCTGATTGTTCTGCATTGATATATATATATATATTCAGTGAAAAAACCATAGGTTTCACACACGTTATAGTTAGGAATTAGCATTTAAAAAACCTTGCAAATTCAGTGAAAAAACCATAGGTTTCACACACGTTATAGTTAGCTGGACATTTCACTCGTAAAAATCCAATGAAATTTCCCCGTTATAGTTAGTTAAGCTAACTATAACTCGCGCGCCCGCAATGCACTGCTGATGACGTCACATATTACATCACTCATGACATGGTCAGTGACATCACTCATGACATCACTGATGACATCTCAAATGACATCACTGATGACATCACTGATGACATCATCCAGTGAATGTGTGTTTTTCTGAAAATTAAATATGTTTTATATATCTCAAGGTCGATGGAAGAATAAATGAGTATATAAGTGTCTAAATGGATGATTTGTTTTTGAAAAATTGATTGTATTACTGACTGATTAAGTGTATCTTATTGAATACATGGCTAAGTGAGTAATGTTTAAATGTGTAAATACCTGTATCAGTCTCTCACTTTGTGTATAAGTGGCTGCATGGGTTGGTGAGCAGCAACATGAGTGTCTATATAGGTTATTAGTTGGTTTTTTGAGTATCAGTATGAGTGTCTGAGTGTCTGTATGGTTCAGTGGGGGGTATTACGTAGTGCATAAGTGCATGAATGAGTGACTCACTGTTTGTATGTGTTGAAGACAGCATATGTGCAGGACTGTATGGGTGGAAGAGTGTGTGTATGGGTGTGTTAGTGAGTGAATGGCTGTCTCAATAGTGTCTCTATGAGTAACTACATATGTTTTAAACTAGTATATGTGACTATTGGTGTATATAAGTGAGTGTATGTGAGAGTGAGAGATTGAAAGAGTTCCTGTATGAATAAGTATGTGTTTCAATAAGTGATTGTTTAAAAGACTAAGTATGTGTAAGTTTCCGTAGAAGTAAGTGTGGTGGTGTGTGTATAACTGTATATGCAAGTAAATGGATGTTTGATTCTTTATTAGCATGAGTAACTATGTGTGTGAGTAACTCTATGGATGAGTGGCATTGTGTTACAGGATGTTTAGGTGTATGAGTACATATGATGTGTGAGTACACGAATGAGTGACTGTACAGGACTGTTGGTGAATAAGTGGATGTTTATGTGGATCTTAGAATTATTGAAGAGGTTGTTGTAATTGGTATTGGTATGTCCATTTTTTTGAAAATTTCAGTCTCTATTTTTGAATGTGTGTATCAAAGGTTATATTAGGGTGAGAGGAGGTCTGCCACTCTATCACATGGATGATGTCATCAGTGATGTCATCAGTGATGTCATTTGAGATGTCATCAGTGATGTCATGAGTGATGTCACTGACCATGTCATGAGTGATGTAATATGTGACGTCATCAGCAGTGCATTGCGGGCGCGCGAGTTATAGTTAGCTTAACTAACTATAACGGGGAAATTTCATTGGTTTTTTACGAGTGAAATGTCCAGCTAACTATAACGTGTGTGAAACCTATGGTTTTTTCACTGAATTTGCAAGGTTTTTTAAATGCTAATTCCTAACTATAACGTGTGTGAAACCTATGGTTTTTTCAATGAATTTGCAAGGTTTTTTAAATGCTAATTCCTAACTATAACATGTGTGAAACCTATGGTTTTTTCAGTGAATTTGCAAGGTTTTTTAAATGCTAATTTCTAACTATAACGTGTGTGAAACCCATGGTTTTTTCAGTGAATTTGTATGGTTTTTTAAATGCTAATTCTTAGCTATAACATATGTGATTCCCATATTTTTTTTATTGATTTTTTATGATTTTTTTTTATAAATTCTTATATTAAATGTGTTTTTTTTTTTTTAAAAACAAGTTTTTTTTTAACTAACTTCTAAAAAATCTGCAATATTTCAAGTTTTCTCTTTTTTTTTTTTACCAAACAGGTAAGATATATTAGTATAACTTTGAAAATATTGTTTTATTTTTTTTTTCTTAGTGCGCGTACGGTAAGCTTACGGTAAGCGTACGGTTTACGCAATGTCCGTAATTTATCTACGCTGTTTGCGTATAGTTACGCAATTTGCGTAGCCGCGCGTACTGCGCGTGGGGCGCGTACGCGTGTACGCTACACGCGCACGTTACGCGGAAGTGTTGGGGAGTGACTGTTATGCGCATGCGCGCGAGCGCGTGTCTTTTTTACGCGCATGCGTACTTTTGCCGTAAGCGCACCGTAAGCGCACCGTAAGCGTACGGTGGGTCATGTGATCATGAAACACAACTTTTGATTGGTTGAAACTACTTTCAGTTCTAGAACTCTCCTACACCACACCCATTCCCCTCATTTCTGCTTGTGATCCCTTAGGAGAAGGAGCTGGGTTGTCTTTGTGATACGATGGCAGAACAGCACTCTTCTGCTGAGAGTGAGGCTAGCAGCACTACCTTGAGGCAGAGAAGGAGGAAACAAAAGACCTCTTTCATATGGGAGTATTTTACTTTTCCAGAGGGCAATAAAAAGGTAAATGCACCCTTAGTGACTTGTAAGCTGTGTAAGCGTGTACTTTCAAGAGGGAATCCCAACAAGAAGTATTCCTTCGGGAATCACACCATGTTGAGACACCTTAAAGATGTACACAGAAGGACACATGCTCGACATACTGAAGGTAACCCTTCAGTAAGTCAACCAAGCACATCCACAGCAGCTCAGCCTGGTCCATCATCTGCAGGGCCGAGTCCTTCTTCTGCAGGTCAGGTGAGCCCTTCATCTGTGGTGGGAGCATCTCCTTTTTCTTCTCCTCTGGAAACAAACCATCGTTTTTTGAGGGTTGAAATACGGTGCGCCACTTGTCATGATCTAATTTGTCATAGGGAGACCAGTGTTTCCCTAGTGAACAATAAAATAGATCAGCACATTTGTCGTACCGACTAATATTCCCATTCTTTCTTTCCTCTGTCCCTGCATGAACACAACGGCTCTTTTAAGAGCCAACCTTACCTTTCAACTTTTTTAAATATATTTTTTGTAACTTTTTTTGATTTTTTTTTTTACCGTACGCGTACGGTACGCGTAATAATTTTTTTTTTTTTTTTAAAAAAACACTAAAAATCAATTATCACATTACAAGGTCCTTGAGAGACTACAATGAAAAACTGAAAATGTGATTGTGGAGAAGTGGAAAAAAGGGACCATGAAATTTTTGACTTACCATACCCACTCAAAAAATTATTTATTCATTTAAATTTAATTTTAATTGCTTTAAAAATGGTTCTAGTTTTCGAAAATTTTCTATCTCAATCTGAAAAAAAAGAAAAAAGTATTAATATTTAATAAAACATTTTATAATACAGTACACATATTTACATATTTTTCAAAAAAAAAATTTGCCTTTTTTTTGCTGTTTTCAGAATATATTGCATTTCACTATAAATTGTGAAAGCAATTGCATTCATCATTTAACAGCGGGCAAAAAAAAAATTAACAATCTCAAAGATTGTTTTAAAAAAGCCCACAATCTCTTTTTGCATAAACATAACTTTATAGAAATGCATAATATTCTTAAAAAATATCATCTAATATCAATACTTATTTCTTTAAAATACCGTCTGACATTTTTGTTTCAGAAGTATAATCACAAAAATATATCTCAAATAACTCCACAATACATCTGATTCCATTTCCTTTAGGCCAAATAGTAATTTTAAAATTCTTTTTTGATTACATTTCCAATGGTAATCCAATAAAAATCTAAAGTTTAAATTGTACAGATCTCACCGATTGTCTGTAACATTTTGGTTTCCGAAAGATTATTTAATAATTAAATAAGTCCACAATAGAATTGTTTACCTTTCCGCATGGCCAAATAGTAATTTTAAAAATCTTTTTGGAATAAATTTCCAATGGCAATCCAATAACATTCCAAAATTTAAATTGTGCAGATGTTACCGATTTTTTCTAAATTTTTGGTTTTCCAAAGTTTCATTAAAAATTGAAAAAGTCCACATTACAATTGGTTACCTTTCCATTAGGCGAAATGATAATTTGTAAAATCGTTTTTTTTGAAAATTCCAATGGTAATCCAATAAAATGGTAAATTTGTTTTGTACAGATCTTGCCAAGTCTCTCTAAAATTTTGGTTTCAGGAAGATTAGATAGGAATTTGCTAAATCAAAAGGCAAACGTTGCTTAAAAATCAATTGGGAATCATTACACAGTGTCCAGCCTTTTTCACATTTAAGATAAACTGTGTAATGACCAGAAGTTAAGTAGGTCCATCATGGAAAATTATTGCAACTGTTACAAAAGTTTTTCCTGAAATTGATAATTGCTGTCCTGTAAACTTCTTTATTAAAGTATCTAATTTTGAACCATCAGCTTTACAGCGTTGCATCATTAAAATTACATACTGTCCGTATTCTTTTAAAATTAACGTTGAAAACATGTCAGATTGACACTCACTGCATTCCATGCTATGATTAGCATCTTTAACTAATTTAGCAAAAGTGACTGTTTTACTTTCTGGCAATGTTAAATAAATAAACCTTTCAGAATCAACATTAGAGCCACATATATTATAACAGTTTTCACAACTATGTTCCCATTTATAAGAGAGACCAAATAAATTTTCAATGGGAACCCCTTCTTCTTCCAGTACCTGTAGAAAAAACATCAAGAATTCCTGTGCGTCTTGCTGTACATTTTGAGAAAACTGTGTTCGTCCTGAACATACATCTAAAAGTTTTCTAATTTCAGTAGCACTTTCTATTTGAGTTTTATCATTACTCAGCTTTTGAAAAAGGAGACTCAACTCAGAACAGAATCTTTTTCCCTGATTTACTATTATCTGCTCTTGCACACTTTCCAGATAAAATGCAACATTCAGCACTACATTAGCGTAGCAGTTGACACCAGAGCTATTTTCAAAATGACATCCTACAACCTGTTCTTCATTTTCCTTTTTCTTTTTGCTTGCAATTACATCACTCCTCTTTTTTTTCCTCCTCTCTACATCTTCATTACAGATATTCTCATTTCTCCTTTTACGAGAAACTACACGTTTCTCCAACACAGGATACTGACCTAAATGAGGAGCATAGCTTCTTCTTAATCTATTATACTCCTTTACACAATTTGTATCAGCACTAACTTTTGAGTCATCAAAGTCTATCATGAATAAACCTGATAATGTTTTCACTCGTGACAAAGCAACATATGCCATACCTTCTTTGAACACAGTTGAACCAATGTTCACAAATGCACAATCTACAGTCAATCCTTGAGACTTGTGAATAGTTACAGCATATGCTAGAGAAAACGGAAACTGCTTCCTACGTACATATAAGTCTTTCACAAGCATGAAACGAACTGAACAACGACAAATATCTTTAACTTCTTCTATCTGATCAAATTTTATTTTTAAACATTCAATTCCATCTTTTTTCTGATAATTAATAAAACCCACAACTCTTCCCATAGCTCCATTAACTAAACCTTTTTCAACATCCAAATTTCTCCTTAAAAATACTCTACAGTTCATGAAACATATAGATTTTTTTCTAATCCAGCTGTTTTGGAAATGTTCTTCTCTAGTGAATCCAATTTATTTTTCAGTGTGCTTGTTAATGTGATAGTAATTCTTCCATCCTCAATTTTGTCCACTGCTTCCAATTTCCTGATATCTTCCTTTTCCAATTTCAAAAGCTCCTCATTGAATATTGAGCATTCATGTAGAGTTGGCATTAAGCAGATGACACTTTTCTTTTCTGCAATGTTCTTGTATATCTTCTCTGCAACTATTTCTTCCTTTGGAAATAAATTATGTAGCAACCGACTCTGTAATGCTTTTGTGCCAGCTTCAGTGAGTAGTCCAATTCTGATATCTTTCAGAATACTTCCATATTCTTCATCGTTTGCTTGTCTCATATTGGTAGTGAGTTCCTTGTACTCAAAGAAGGACCAAATATTTGCATTACCGATGCTTCCCAATGACTTCTTTGTGTCTTCATGTGTCACAGTATTAAACACTGGTTGTCCTTTAACTGGAGTAAGCTGTAGAAGATCCCCAAAAACTATGACATGTTTTCCACCAAATAACACGTCATAGTCTGTCCTTAGAATTTGCTGCATTCTTAAATGCACAAAGGCAAGCATTAAGTTTGATACCATGCTCACCTCATCAATAATGAGAACTTGCATCTTCTTCAATACTCTTGAAACTTCCAAGCATGCTTCTCCAGTTAGCTTGTTGTATTGTATTTTGTTCTCATGCTCCACTGGTAACATTAGCAAACGATGTAAGGTGATTCCTTTTATGTTATATGCTGCTAACCCAGTTGGAGCAGTAACCACACAAGACAAAGTAGAATCCGTTTTTTGCTGTAGGTAGCTTCTGATGACTTTTATTAAGAAACTTTTTCCAGTTCCAGCTTGTCCACTTACATACATCCTGATTGGATGAAATGATGTGCATGAGCACTCTTTTTTTTCATGTAGAAATCCGTGATCAATTTTGTTTCTGATCTCTTCATAAATTTGTTGCTGCTCTTCGTTCAGTTGTCTTTCCAAATTTTGTAAGTCTATAAATTCTTCTTGAGCTTGATTCATAGCCGTTTCCACTTCATTCATGGCTATTGATGCTTCATTTTCAACGATTGGTTGTCCTAGGGGATCTTGACTGAGTGTTCCTGAACTTTGGCTGTCCTGAGAACTGTCTCTAGCTACTTCTGCTGCAATTGTAGTTTCCTGTTCAATTTCTTCATTTAACATTTGCAGATAAGTTGAGAATGTACTGCATTGTATGCTGTCTTTGCAAGCATTAAAAGAATCTTCATAGCTTTGAAATTCTCCCAGTAGTTCATCCTCTGTACGCCATGGTTTAAACAGCTGTAAAAGAGCCAAGTAGTAAAATTCCTTTTTGTCAGTACTGTCGCAACTCAGCTTCCTGTGATTTATCAAACTTCCTTTTGTTTGCTTCACCAAACATCCTTCCTCACCAATGACTTTATATTTTCCATTGTTGATGTCTTCTGCGGCTTTCCGTGAATAAATGTAGTTCTGAAGCACTTCATAAAGACACATGTTCTCCAGATGATGACTTCTCTTTGGGTAATATGTGTCCAACATGTTTGATTTCAAAATATCTGTACTTTCTGGGTCATTCTCGGCCAAATATTCAATTTCTCCAACAGATTTCAGTACCCGATTTCTCATTGCTGCAAGGCCTAAACTTGCCCAAATTATTCTTCTTGATTTCGAGTAGAGACTTGCAGAAGATAACCTATCTGAACATTCGTAGGATCCAATTTCTCGATGCGATAACATCTTTAAACTGAAACTGTACAGCTTCTTACTGACAGTCTTCTCGTGAGAAATCTCTTCCCACATTTCCTTCAATTCTGTTTTTTCTGATTTCGTAATGTAAGACGTTACATATCGAGCAACAGCAATGGAATTGTCAGCTACATACTGTATATCCATGTTAGCATTCCACATGGATAAAATGACTGGGTTGTAGTCATTTATATTTTTTGATTCTTCTTTTCTTTTAAGGTTGTAGGTATTCTTAGGTGATTTTCTTGTGATAGTATGTCTCACAGATGACATAAAACTGTTTACTCTTCCATTTGAAAGAACAGGTCTAGGAAATCCAAATCGACATTTAGTGTAGTATTTATCTTTGCTCTTGTATTTCCGTCGACAGTATTTTCCACACCGATGACTTTGGAAACGTAAAACTTGCTCCTTTAACTTTTTATCTTCTGTGCTTTTTGGTATAGCACATGTTGCATATTCTTCAATGTAAGATAACACTGCTTCATCAGCATCTGTTCCAAACTTTGGGGCATCCTTGATCCACAACAGCATATGAATATGAGGAGCACCTCTTGCCTGGTACTCTTTTCTCCAAAAGAAATCCACTACTTCTCCTAGAGGTGGATTTTTTTTATTGCAGATGAAGGACATCATAGCCTCAAATCTATGATTGAAATATCTGCAAACATTAACCGGATCCAATGAGCACAGTTCTCCTGCTGTCTTGTATTCGATGTTTTTAATGTTTGAATTTGCCTCTCGTAGAAAATCCAGTAAATCATCCCAAGCGTACTCAGCACAGCTTAGGGTAACGAACCATGTTGGTGTTCCTAAATTCCGTAACATGCATTTTAATTCACCATGGGGTCGGTACCAATATTCATTAGTCCCACGCTGACAAGCCATCAGATTGATCAGTTGTGTTTCCAAATGATCATCTCGGTGCTGAACTTTCTCCATAAAATCCTTAGCAGACACATTTTGTAAATGTACTCCACTTTTTAAAATGTTATTTACTGCATATGATAATGCAGACAAGTCGCTTTCAAATAAAAGATGGAACAAATAAGGAATACTTTGTCGAAATCTTGGATCTTCTGCATATAGTCTTGTAGTCCGATACTCAGAAGCTGGAATCTGTTCTGGACGTTCATCGTATCGTCCTCCTTTTCCTTTAGGAAACAGCTGGGGAAAACATCGAGCTTCCAAGCTCTCCTCCCATACACTCACGGGAGTTCCTTTTGCTTTCTTCATCTGAAACAGATCAATATTGTCTCCCATAACTTCTTTTGAATGAAGAGGATGTATGCTAAAATGTTCATAAATTTCTTCTTCCTTTGACTTGTCCACTTTTTCAATTTGTCCAGTTGGTGTTTCTGTGTCTTCTTGTAAATCTTCTTCTTCTTCTTCTTCTATATAAATTGATTCATACCATTTGTTATTCCTTTTCAAATACAAATTTGCTCTTTGTACTTTCCGTATATCTACCAGCTCCTGCCAAATCTTCTTATTCTTTGTAGGTACACCATTAACCAGAATAACTAATGGTTCAGTTTCCAAAGTATCTGCATCAATAGTTTCCATATTTTTTTTCAAATCCAAGGGCAAATATACCACTCTACCTTTTAAACCTCTCAGTAAATCTGAAGGAGGTAATTTACCAGTTTTGGGCTCCATACGTACTATGGTCTGGAACGGATGAACACATTGAATAAGTATAGACTCATAAGTATTTAATTCAGAAAGTTCGGCAGGAATAACATCCAATTCTAAATTATTATGTACAGCTCTGGTCGGCATTCTATTTTCTTCTAATTTGTTGTAACAGTATTTACAAATACGCTGAACTTCACCCAATTCAAAACAATTTTCAAGAAATATATATGTGGCAAAATCCTTCCACTTATAATTATCTTCATTTTCACTTTTTCTATAGAGATCAACATACCTGGTTTGTTTTCTATAATGAGTTCTGCGGCAACAAATACAAGTAATATTTGGTCTTTCATTAGAGATTTTTTCAAATTTTGTTATGTGATCATTAAATGTCTTACTTACAAATGGTTGTACATTCTCTTCCACTTCTTCCTCATTTACTGTGTCCTTTTCTGCACTGTTTTGTTCAGGACCAAAGTAACAAAACTGAATTTCATCAACAACCTTCTCTACATCTGATACTGACCCACGGAACAGAGCCCTATTCAATTCATCTAACTTTATTGCTGGACTTTTAGCAAAATACAACCGTCTCACAAACTTTCTCATTTCAGTATGATGAACAGCCAGCATTCTAAAATGATGGAAAACACTAATACACACTTTTCTAGATAGACAAGCCAGAGAATGACCCTGCAAACCAGTATTCTCTCTCACTCTGCATGGATCTAGACTTTGAAGCACCTTAATCTTCTGTTTTACACTTTTTTTACTATATTCTCTTAGAAACTCACGAAATTTATCAATAGATTCCTGACGCACAGTGCAAATACTACTACAATTCCAAGTGTACACTGGGGCTTTAGGACGTCTCCCCATAGCCTCATCCGCCATCACTTGTACCTCATCTCTTGGAACCATTATCTCCTTCTCCATTATGCAACCATTTTTCACTTCGTAAGCACGACCTCTGGTGTCAACTGCATGCAGCAAACTATTACTTTGAAAATAGCTCTCTTCATTAAAAAAAGGTTCACTACTTGAACTATGCATCCATTTTCCTAAAAACACTTTACAAAAGTTTGTTCTGTTCACTACTCTTTTCCTTTTGCTTTGTGATTTCAGTACATTAACCATTTTATCTAATGTACGCATCCTATTCAAAATTAAAATGAATAGTTTCCTTTTTAATTCTAATGCCTTTGCTACAATGGCTTCAATTTCTTTTTTTCTCTTGTAAAATTTAGCCTTTTGCTTATATTTCTTCACATCCTTTATCAAATTGGACATAACTCTTCTCTGAAACATTTTTCTACGTATCTCTTTAAACGCTGTTTTTCTGTTTAAGTTTATCTTTTTAGTTGCAGAAGGTATATTTGCATTAACTAAATTCTCAATTTTTTCCTCTCCTTTTCTATTGAAAACATTCTTTCCAGTACAGACATTTTGTACATTTTTCCTTTTTTTGAATATGTTCTTTAAAAAATCTTTTGTTTGCTTACCAGAAGATTTTTTCTTTTTCCCAACATGAGCATCTCCAACTAACTTAGGTCCTCCAGTTGTCTTCAAATATAGGTTTTTTTTGTGGTCTTTCTTTACTCTGGATTTTGTAGGCATCTTAAATTTTGTTCACTGCTCTTCAGCAATACCTGAAAAAAACTAAAAAAAAATTCCTTTATTTTATTTAAATATATTACTACATTTTTTATGTTCTTTAGAAATCTTAAAATACTATAAACCCCTTTCCTATAAATGAAAATCACAATAACACCTTCACAAATTAAATATCTAAAAATAATTCCTGTGTGCACACAAAGTCATGCTTTGAAATTAGACAGAAAACGAAATTTCTTTGCCAATTGCAAAGCATACTTTCTACTACTTTTTAGGCAAGTGATAAACACTTTTACAGACTGACACATTATGAATCCACTTTTCAGATTCTTAAAAAAGCACATGTCCAAACTGCTTTTTCAGACCAGCACCATGTGTAACCTGGGTGACTGACTACACTCCAGCAAGGGCAACCAGCCTTAGTGATGCTGAATGTATTTGCATTACTGACTGAAACCCCAAACCCCACTCGCTTGTGAATACTGTGCATGATTCCACAGGGTAAGCAGCTGGGTGTGTGCTAAGAGTCTGCTTCTCCACCCAAAAATGGCTCCCCCTTTCCATCTAATGCAACTGTGAAATCACCAGAGCAATACGCAATAAATCTCTGCCTGTAATTCCTTTTTGCACACAGAGTCATGTTTTCATATTAGTCACAAAACAAAATTTCTTTGCCAATTTGAAAGCACACTTACTACTCTTTTTTTTGGCAAGTGATAAACACTTTTACAGACTGACACATTTTGAATCCACTTTTCAGATTCTTAAAAAAGCACATGTCCAAACTGCTTTTTCAGACCAGCACCATGTGTAACCTGGGTGACTGACTACACTCCAGCAAGGGCAACCAGCCTTAGTGATGCTGAATGTATTTGCATTACTGACTGAAACCTCAAACCCCACTCGCTTGTGAATACTGTGCATGATTCCACAGGGTAAGCAGCTGGGTGTGTGCTAAGAGTCTGCTTCTGCACCAAAAAATGGCTCCCCCTTTCCATCTAATGCAACTGTGAAATCACCAGAGCAATACGCAATAAATCTCTGCCTGTAATTCCTTTTTGCACACAGAGTCATGTTTTCATATTAGTCACAAAACGAAATTTCTTTGCCAATTTGAAAGCACACTTACTACTCTTTTTTTTGGCAAGTGATAAACACTTTTACAGACTGACACATTATGAATCCACTTTTCAGATTCTTAAAAAAGCACATGTCCAAACTGCTTTTTCAGACCAGCACCATGTGTAACCTGGGTGACTGACTACACTCCAGCAAGGGCAACCAGCCTTAGTGATGCTGAATGTATTTGCATTACTGACTGAAACCCCAAACCCCACTCGCTTGTGAATACTGTGCATGATTCCACAGGGTAAGCAGCTGGGTGTGTGCTAAGAGTCTGCTTCTGCACCAAAAAATGGCTCCCCTTTCCATCTAATGCAACTGTGAAATCACCAGAGCAATACGCAATAAATCTCTGCCTGTAATTCCTTTTTGCACACAGAGTCATGTTTTCATATTAGTCACAAAACGAAATTTCTTTGCCAATTTGAAAGCACACTTACTACTCTTTTTTTTGGCAAGTGATAAACACTTTTACAGACTGACACATTTTGAATCCACTTTTCAGATTCTTAAAAAAGCACATGTCCAAACTGCTTTTTCAGACCAGCACCATGTGTAACCTGGGTGACTGACTACACTCCAGCAAGGGCAACCAGCCTTAGTGATGCTGAATGTATTTGCATTACTGACTGAAACCTCAAACCCCACTCGCTTGTGAATACTGTGCATGATTCCACAGGGTAAGCAGCTGGGTGTGTGCTAAGAGTCTGCTTCTGCACCAAAAAATGGCTCCCCCTTTCCATCTAATGCAACTGTGAAATCACCAGAGCAATACGCAATAAATCTCTGCCTGTAATTCCTTTTTGCACACAGAGTCATGTTTTCATATTAGTCACAAAACGAAATTTCTTTGCCAATTTGAAAGCACACTTACTACTCTTTTTTTTGGCAAGTGATAAACACTTTTACAGACTGACAAATTTTGAATCCACTTTTTAGATTCTTAAAAAAGCACATGTCCAAACTGCTTTTTCAGACCAGCACCATGTGTAACCTGGGTGACTGACTACACTCCAGCAAGGGCAACCAGCCTTAGTGATGCTGAATGTATTTGCATTACTGACTGAAACCTCAAACCCCACTCGCTTGTGAATACTGTGCATGATTCCACAGGGTAAGCAGCTGGGTGTGTGCTAAGAGTCTGCTTCTGCACCAAAAAATGGCTCCCCCTTTCCATCTAATGCAACTGTGAAATCACCAGAGCAATACGCAATAAATCTCTGCCTGTAATTCCTTTTTGCACACAGAGTCATGTTTTCATATTAGTCACAAAACGAAATTTCTTTGCCAATTTGAAAGCACACTTACTACTCTTTTTTTTGGCAAGTGATAAACACTTTTACAGACTGACACATTTTGAATCCACTTTTCAGATTCTTAAAAAAGCACATGTGCAAACTGCTTTTTCAGACCAGCACCATGTGTAACCTGGGTGACTGACTACACTCCAGCAAGGGCAACCAGCCTTAGTGATGCTGAATGTATTTGCATTACTGACTGAAACCTCAAACCCCACTCGCTTGTGAATACTGTGCATGATTCCACAGGGTAAGCAGCTGGGTGTGTGCTAAGAGTCTGCTTCTGCACCAAAAAATGGCTCCCCCTTTCCATCTAATGCAACTGTGAAATCACCAGAGCAATACGCAATAAATCTCTGCCTGTAATTCCTTTTTGCACACAGAGTCATGTTTTCATATTAGTCACAAAACGAAATTTCTTTGCCAATTTGAAAGCACACTTACTACTCTTTTTTTTGGCAAGTGATAAACACTTTTACAGACTGACACATTATGAATCCACTTTTCAGATTCTTAAAAAAGCACATGTGCAAACTGCTTTTTCAGACCAGCACCATGTGTAACCTGGGTGACTGACTACACTCCAGCAAGGGCAACCAGCCTTAGTGATGCTGAATGTATTTGCATTACTGACTGAAACCTCAAACCCCACTCGCTTGTGAATACTGTGCATGATTCCACAGGGTAAGCAGCTGGGTGTGTGCTAAGAGTCTGCTTCTGCACCAAAAAATGGCTCCCCCTTTCCATCTAATGCAACTGTGAAATCACCAGAGCAATACGCAATAAATCTCTGCCTGCAATTCCTTTTTGCACACAGAGTCATGTTTTCATATTAGTCACAAAACGAAATTTCTTTGCCAATTTGAAAGCACACTTACTACTCTTTTTTTTGGCAAGTGATAAACACTTTTACAGACTGACACATTTTGAATCCACTTTTTAGATTCTTAAAAAAGCACATGTCCAAACTGCTTTTTCAGACCAGCACCATGTGTAACCTGGGTGACTGACTACACTCCAGCAAGGGCAACCAGCCTTAGTGATGCTGAATGTATTTGCATTACTGACTGAAACCTCAAACCCCACTCGCTTGTGAATACTGTGCATGATTCCACAGGGTAAGCAGCTGGGTGTGTGCTAAGAGTCTGCTTCTGCACCAAAAAATGGCTCCCCCTTTCCATCTAATGCAACTGTGAAATCACCAGAGCAATACGCAATAAATCTCTGCCTGTAATTCCTTTTTGCACACAGAGTCATGTTTTCATATTAGTCACAAAACGAAATTTCTTTGCCAATTTGAAAGCACACTTACTACTCTTTTTTTTGGCAAGTGATAAACACTTTTACAGACTGACACATTTTGAATCCACTTTTCAGATTCTTAAAAAAGCACATGTGCAAACTGCTTTTTCAGACCAGCACCATGTGTAACCTGGGTGACTGACTACACTCCAGCAAGGGCAACCAGCCTTAGTGATGCTGAATGTATTTGTATTACTGACTGAAACCTCAAACCCCACTCGCTTGTGAATACTGTGCATGATTCCACAGGGTAAGCAGCTGGGTGTGTGCTAAGAGTCTGCTTCTGCACCAAAAAATGGCTCCCCCTTTCCATCTAATGCAACTGTGAAATCACCAGAGCAATACGCAATAAATCTCTGCCTGTAATTCCTTTTTGCACACAGAGTCATGTTTTCATATTAGTCACAAAACGAAATTTCTTTGCCAATTTGAAAGCACACTTACTACTCTTTTTTTTGGCAAGTGATAAACACTTTTACAGACTGACACATTATGAATCCACTTTTCAGATTCTTAAAAAAGCACATGTGCAAACTGCTTTTTCAGACCAGCACTATGTGTAACCTGGGTGACTGACTACACTCCAGCAAGGGCAACCAGCCTTAGTGATGCTGAATGTATTTGCATTACTGACTGAAACCTCAAACCCCACTCGCTTGTGAATACTGTGCATGATTCCACAGGGTAAGCAGCTGGGTGTGTGCTAAGAGTCTGCTTCTGCACCAAAAAATGGCCCCCCCTTTCCATCTAATGCAACTGTGAAATCACCAGAGCAATACGCAATAAATCTCTGCCTGTAATTCATTTTTGCACACAGAGTCATGTTTTCATATTAGTCACAAAACGAAATTTCTTTGCCAATTTGAAAGCACACTTACTACTCTTTTTTTTGGCAAGTGATAAACACTTTACAGACTGACACATTTTAAACCAACTTTTTAGATTCTTAAAAAAGCACATGTCCAAACTGCTTTTTCAGACCAGCACCATGTGTAACCTGGGTGACTGACTACACTCCAGCAAGGGCAACCAGCCTTAGTGATGCTGAATGTATTTACATTACTGACTGAAACCTCAAACCCCACTCGGTTGTGAATACTGTGCATGATTCCACAGGGTAAGCAGCTGGCTGTGTGCTAAGAGTCTGCTTCTGCATAAAAAAATACCTCCCCCTTTCCATCTAATGCAAATGTAAAATCACCAGAGCAATACCAAACAGCTTTCTGAGACCAACAACATGTGTAACCTGGGTGACTGACTACACTCCAGCAAGGGCAACCAGCCTTAGTAATGCTGAATGTATTTGAATTACTGAGTGCAACCTCAAACCCTAAAAGTATTCCTTATTTATACCAGTACACCTTAATTTATCGTGAAAACATAGTCCATATTATTTTACATGTTCCTCACATTTAAATTTCTCCCAAAACAGAAAATGATAAACACAACTTCAACAAAAGGAATTCCATTTCTATTATTAATTTCTTAATTTACCATATACATCCCCTCTCAAACTCTAAACTCACCTTTAAAATTAGTTAGTTGTGAAAGAAATGTGGCACTCAAACAGCAGATTATCAGAGCCAGGATCTCTGTTCTTTACACCTCTCTCCTCTCAGCAGAACCAGATAATGGCAAACTTTCCCTCTCTTTTTCCACGCATATACATGTTAATTTCAAATCTCAGTGCTTCCCCCTTTTTTTCAAATGTAATCACACATTTCTATTGGTTGAAAACCAACCCTTTTCCAAAAGTACCCTTCCCCCAACTTGACTTCTGCCTAGTACCCTTCCCCCAACTTGACTTCTGCCTGCTACCATAGCAACAGCTCATGGAACACTGCTGTGTGGAGTTAGGTCAGAAGTTCACCAAACAATGTTTAATTTCCAAAGAGCAAGAGTGCTTGACTTTTCAAACCTAACAGCAAATCCATAGTACTGTTCTTTGGTAACACATTTTTCTGTAACAATACAAAACATGCTTCTATTAATTTACACATACAGCCTAGTTTTTATTGTAGAATGGTATGAAACAGCCAATCAGTTCTTTTTTTTATAAAAAAAATATGTATGCCCCCATTTCCAAACTGTCTTTCATTTCTTTTTACCATTCTACTGAATTACACCTCCTGAGTGCATCCAGTTCTCCTTTGAAGATGTTCACAGTGTGGATTGTAGGGCACAGCTATGTCTTCTGGAGTGAAAAGTATGCAGAGAAAACAGATATGGTGAGAGACCTTGCTTTGCCAAATGTAGACATTAAATGGATTGGTCAGAGAGGGTTAAAGTGGCACCAATTGATGCCATTGGTGAAATCCTTCATGCAAATCCAACACCCTGACCTCATAATAGTGCACTGTGGTGGCAATGACCTAGGCACTTTGACTGGGGTAGGTCTGGAAATGCTTATGAAGGACACCTTTGCACAACTGTTTTCACTTTTCCCTAAAACTGCCTTTGTGTTTTCTAACATATGCCAAAGGCAAAAATGGAACTGGTCCAATCATTTCTGTCCACAGATTGACAAAGCAAGAAAGCACGTCAACAAATCTGTTTCTGCTTTCCTCCGTGACTATGGTATGGGTTCCATTTACCACAACAACTTGCGTTACGACATGCAAGACATTTATAGAGGAGATGGTGTGCACTTCACTGATGAAGGGAACAGAGTCTTCCTCTTGAACCTTAGACTCTGCATCGGTACTTACTTGTAGGTACCACTAAAAAATCACTTCATAAACACAACGGCTCTTTTTAGAGCCCCCTAATATCTAAACTCTTAAATCTGCATTTCATTTCTTTTATTTTATTTTTTTTCTACCGTACGCGTACGTTAAGCTTACCGTACGCGTACCCCACGATTTTTTTTAAAATCAATAAATGTTTTCTTTGTACTTTTCTGTCCTTCTTTGACCCCCTTACAAATGTTAGGGGGTCTGTAACTCTCTCCCTTGCCCCCTTTTCAAGATATCACTCTTTTTTTTCTGAGTGAAACACACGAAATGGCGGCCGCCGCTTCCTGGTTTCGACCGATTCGAATGTTTACTAAGATCTAACAACCAATCAGAATCGCGCTCGCGCACGCCACCGTACGCGTACGGTAAGCGCACCGTAAGCGCACCGTACACTGGCTCAGATATATATATTGATTTAAAGGCTATTTTCTCAGAATCTACTGAACAGATTTACACCAAACCTACAAAAGGCACTTCCTTGACCTGAGGACTACCTCTCTGCCAAATTTCAAGTAATTCTGTTCAGCCGTTCGGGCTGTAGCTGTGTCTAAAGGTCCTATGGAAAAATGCATGGGAAAAACGCGTTTTGGGACCCCCTTTTATCTCAGCCCCCGCTTGACGAATCCCCCCGAGACTTTCAGGGTAGGAGCGGAGCGTAGCGCCCCACCTATTTTGAAAAATTCGCGAGGATTCGTCAACCGGCGCCAAAGTTATTCAAAATAGAATGTTGCGGATTTCCTATGGAAACGTGGTCCTAACTATAACTACCTACTGGCGACCGCCAGTAGGTAATATATATATATTTTTTTAAAGAAAGTAAAGAAGAGACAAAGAGGCATTATTTCAAAGGCTGAATTCTTTATTATTCCCTTCATTCTACTGCAGTTTGTGACAATCCTAATATCAATACCAAGGAGGTATTAATCAAGCATTACCTGAACTATGTCTTCTTCGGATAACGCATTACACCCTCCACCATTTCTACAAAGACCACGCAAACCGGAAATTGAATGGAGACAATGGATCCATATTTTTGAAAATTACCTTGTCGCCATTGACGGAAAAGAATATTCTCCGGAAAGGAGACACGCTCTTCTTTATAATCATTTGGGTGTTGCTGCGCAAATCTTTTTCTGATATTTTACCTCCTTTTCCTAGACCTTCTGGTGATGGTGCCTGGAACATTTACATTGAATCCAAAGGAAAACTTAAAAAACAATTTTCGGATGAACCAAATGTCCTCTTGGAAAGACACAGTTTCTTTAAAAGAAAACAAGCCAGTGATGAATCTGTCGAACAATATGTAGCTGCTCTTCGGGTCCTCGCCTCTACATGTGAATTTGATAATTATACAGATGTATCCATTAGAGATCAATTTGTTTTTAATAGGTTTTTTTTTTTTAAATGCAAGAACGCCTTTTAACTTGTCGTAATCCCTCTCTGTCAGAAGTCATTGACATAGGGAAAACAATTGAGCGTTCTATTATTTCTTCTCAAGCGTTGTCAGGTCAAGAGGGTCATTCTCCCATTTCCTATGTTTCAGATAATTCTGAATTTTCTACTGTTTCTGCCATCAAAATTAACAAAGAACTTAAACTGACATTTTGCTTTTGCTATGGTAACAAAAACCATATTGCAAATTTTCTCTCTTGTCCTGCCTTGGGAAAGAAATGTGGTAAATGTAAGAAAACAGGTAATTTCCAAGAATTTTGTAAATCTCGCCGTTCCTTTCCAGTTGTCAAAATCCACAATGTTGAAATACAAAATCCTTCCCCTTCATCCTCTGTATCTTCTGTCTCTGACTGCTCCAATACCTTCTCCAATCTCCTCTTATCCATTGATGAACTTTCCAATTCTAATGATTATGAACGTCCCCTCTGCCAAGCTTTCATAAATGGCAAATCTTTACAAGTTATGGCTGATTCTGGAGCCCCTATCACTGTGTTAGCTGATACCACTTTCTTTAATATTTGGGGTCATTCCATTACCCTTAAAGCTCCAGACATTTCTCCCAAAGCTTTTGGTGAAAAAGATATTGATTTGCTTGGTTTCTTTATTGGTTCCTTGCAAATTCTTGGCAGATTAACTGACACTAAAATATACGTTGCAGTCAGAGGCAGAAATCTGATAGGTTGGAAGGATTTAGCCAGGTTAGGCATTATTCTTAAACCTGGTCATAAAAATCCTATCGTCTTAGGAGACCTTCCTATACTTGCCATCGAGAGTTGTGTTGAAAAATGTTGTTCTATTGATACACTCCAAAAAGAATTTCCTTCTGTGTTTAGTGATAACATTGGTAACATCAAAGGATTTGAACATGTTATTAGACTTAAAAAGAATGCTACACCAGTTACCCACAAAGTCAGACCTGTTCCTATCAGTGTCCAGAATGATCTTAAAAAACAATTGGAGAAACTCTCTGCAGAGGGTATTATTACGACTACTGATTCCTCTGAGTGGGTATCTCCCATTGTTCTCGCTAAAAAAAAAATGGGGATCTTCGTATCTGTGTAGACCTGAGGTTCTTAAACCGCAACATTATTGTTGACTGCCATCCTCACCCTCATATCCAACAAATGCTCTCAAACATTGGTCACGCTAAGTATTTTTCAACAATTGATTTACATTCAGCATATCACCAAATACCCTTGCATGCTGATTCTCAGGAACTTACCACCTTTGTCACTCCTTTCGGAGCATACAAATATTTGAGGCTACCTTTCGGTCTAGCCTCAGCAGCCTCAGTATTTCAAAAAGTCATGGATGTCCTATTTAAAGATGTTGAAAACGTTCAAGCATTTCAGGATGATATTCTTGTTTTTACTGAGAACAAAGAAACACACTTAGATACCCTACATAAAGTCTTTTCCATTTTAAATGCAAGGGGTATTACTGTTCAACCTGATAAATGCAAAATTTTAGCTGAACAAATTAACTATTTAGGTCACACCATCACACCCGAAGGTATCAAACCAAAATTTTGTAATGTAGAAGCCATTCTTAAGGCTCCGCCTCCACCTGACAAAGATGCTCTCAGATCTTTCTTAGGTCTCTGCGAATACTACGCTCGCTTTGGACCAGATTATTCCTCCTTTGTTCAACCTTTGAGATCTCTTCTCAAAAAAAGGTACTGCTTTTGTTTGGTCCAATGATGTTAACACAGCCTTCATTGACATCAAAAATTTAGTTGTTAACGCTCCTGCTCTTAGTCCATTTGTTCATGGTCATCATTGTACTGTCACTGTTGATGCCAGTTTAAATGGTCTTGGTGCTGTTTTTGGTCAACAAAGTTCTGGTAAAGACCATACTGTTGCTTTTGCATCTAGATCTCTATCTAGTGCAGAATCAAAATATAGTACAATAGAGAGGGAAGCATTAGCCTGTGTTTGGGCTGTCTCCAAGTTTAAAACCTATCTTTGGGGCAGTCCATTTACAATTTTTACCTATCTCAAACCTCTCGTTTACCTTTTACAAGGGGATGGACTTGGCAAAGCCTCTGCTCGTCTTATACATATTCTTTCAAAATTCCAAGAGTACAATTTCACCAATAAATACATACAAGGCGGTAAAAATTTCAGAGCCGATTGCCTTTCTCGTCTCCCTTTACCATTAGTTGATGACTCTATTGATGAATTCGACTGCGTGGTGGCATCCATTGATGGCTTCTCTCTCTAATGGTACCATATCAGAGAAGGATTGGATTGAAGCCTCTTCCACTGATCAGACTCTTAAAAAAAAATTCAAATTTTATCATTAAAGGTTGGCCTCCCATTCGTAACATCCCTCATGATTTAAAACCTTATGCTCAGGTTGCTTCAGAATTATCTTTAGAGAATGACATTTGTACTAGAAATGGTTGCTTTGTTCCTCCTTCTTCTCTTAGAAATAAACTCATTTCAATTGCACATGTAGGTCACCTTGGAGTTACCGCCACTTGTAAAAAAAACTCAGAGAAAATTATTGGTGGCCTTCATTGAATGCTCAAGTATCCTCTTTTGTAGATGTTTGTCCCCAATGTGTAATCTCAGATAAACATTGGAAGACTACTCAGAATCCCCTTCGTCCAGTTTCTCTTCCAGACAGTCCCTGGACGAAAATTGCTTTGGATTTCGCTGGCCCCTTCAAACTATTGCCAAGTTCTTCAAAATTTTTGTTAGTTCTCATTGACTATTTTTCCAAATGGATCTATTTTTCTTTTGTGGAGTCAGCCTCCACTCATTTTGTTTTGCAATTCCTCAAGAATGTTTTTTCCCTTGAAGATCCTCCTAAAGAGTTAGTCACGGATAATGGGACTCACTTTGTATCAAATGCCATGAAAGATATTTTTAAATCTATGGATGTTAAACACATTCAAGTAGCTTTATAGAGTCCTGCAAATGGCCTCGTTGAAAGAGCTAATCGCTTTCTTAAAGAAGAAGTTCAAACTGCTCTTTCTTCTGGTTTAGATTTTAACCTCTTTCTTAAAGACAAAGTCAATGCTTATCATATTTCAACTCACTCAACAACTGGTTTCACTCCCTTTGAATTACTGAGAGGCAGAAAATGTCACACTTTACTATTGCCTTCCTGGTTAGAGAAATATTCCTCCATTTCTAACAATACCAATAATTCAACAAGCATTTGCAATGCAATAGGTCTCGCATTTGCAAAAGTTTAAGCTATTGGCATTGTTCATAACAATACCTTTTTTACTCTATTTTATAAAACAAACACATAAATAAATGCCATTATCATTTACAAAGCCAATAGCTAGTGTTGCATTATTATTAGCAATGCCAACTGCTCACACTTTTATAATGCGAGACCTATTGCATTGCAAATGCTTGTTCCTGTTTACGTCCAGTTGCTCTTTTGTGCAAGTAGTGATTCTGGGAGAACGTAGCTGGGCAAGTTTCTCTCGCCCTCATTTCTGTGAGAATGCTGTAGAAACGCACGTTATTTGCCGGGGTTAATTGCTGGCGGGGCTGTGGAGTGAGCTGCAGGAAGCATTCACCCCAATAAAGTTAAGCCAAATATCAGAAATCCAAAGACTGGTTAAGGGGTCCCTCCTGGACAGATCTGCAATCAGTCCGCGTGTTTCAAACAGCAAAGTCCAACAACAGATGATGCTTTGCAACCGCAACAGAAGACATGAAGGGAATAAACATTTAAAATACATTCTGCCTTGTTCATATTTTATAACAACACCTTGAGGCTTTAAAACGAATTACTTAGGTGGAAAGAACCGAGCAAATAAATTCCAGTACATTAAAAAATTGCAATTGAAACTTCACGGGGATATGCCTCTCACTTTGGGAAGGAAGTGAGTTTGTTTAAAAGAGCTCATTTGACACAAAATCTTTGCGGGGTCACGAGTAAATCGCCTTTGGGATAACTAGATGTCTTTTTAAGTAGTCAATTTTATGGCAATGGCCTTTTATGTATGAATAAATTAGTTTTTGTTAATTATATCATGAGGCTTGTGTGGGTTTTAGTTGCAGTTTAAGTGCACACCGAGAAGCTCGGAGCATCAAATGCGTGGCCCTAAGTGAGTTTAGTTAGACGAAAGCTGCTGATGCTCGAGGTGATTGTAACTGAGAAAGGAGGACGCGTGTGACAGGAGGCAATAGACTGCTGTAAAGTGAAACAAATTTGTGTGCGCACTTGGTGGGGGAGCTTATTCCAGGCGGGGGAGCGGACCCTTTGAAGTACGATGCCAAACGGATTGCATGGCGGCACGATGCACGTGATTGTGCGCGTGCTCGCCATGCAATCCACTTTTGGGAGCACTTTTAAATGCCCCTTACTAGACTCTCGCATAGCAATTGCGTAAACGCAATAGCTAGGCGAGACCCAAAAATGATGATTTCCTACGTCAAACTGTTGCTTTAGCGCAAAGTAAACAAAAATTTCATTTTGATGTTCGCAAACATGCTCAAACTAAAGATTTCATTCCTGATTCATGGGTCCTTATTAAACAAGCATTTGCAATGCAATAGGTCTCACATTTATAAGAGTTTGTGCTATTGGCATTGTAAAATTACAATGCCTTTTATTTATGTTTTGGTTTTAAAACAAATAAATGGCATTGTCATTTACAATGTCAGTAGCATAAACTCGCATAAAAGCAGTGTGTGGAGTGCAGCAGTGTGCGGCGTGCAGCAGTGTGCGGCGTGCAGCAGTGTGCGGCGTGCAGCAGTGTGAGGCGTGCAGCAGTGTGCGGCATGCAGCAGTGTGCAGCATGCAGCAGTGTGCGGCATGCAGCAGTGTGTGGCGTGCAGCAGTGTGCGCCGTGCAGCAGTGTGCGGCGTGCAGCAGTGTGTGGCGTGCAGCAGTGTTTCATGTAGCAGTGTGAGGCATGCAGCACTGTGTGGCGTGCAACGGCGTGTGGCATGCAGGAGTGTGCAGCGTGCAGCACTGTGCTGCGTGCAGCAGTGTCGTGCAGCATGCAGCAGTGAGTAATGCAGCAGTGTACAGCAGTGTGTGGCGTGCAGCAGTGTGTGCCGTGCAGCAGTGTGTGGCGTGCAGCAGTGTTTTGTGTAGCATTGTGCGGCGTGCAGCAGTGTGTGGCGTGCAGCAGTGTGTGGCGTGCAGCAGTGTGTGGCGTGCAGTAGTGTTTCGTGTAGCAGTGTGCGGCGTGCAACTGTGTGCGGCGTACAGCAGTGTGCGGCGTGCAGCAGTGTGTGGCGTGCAGCGGCATGCAGCAGTGTGTGGCGTGCAGCAGTGTGTGGCGTGCAGCAGTGTGCGGCGTGCAGCAGTGTGCGGCGTGCAGCAGTGTGCGGCGTGTAGCAGTGTGTGGCGTGCAGCAGTGTGAGGCGTGCAGCAGTGTGCGGCGTGCAGCAGTGTGAGGCGTGCAGCAGTGTGTGGCATGCAGCAGTGTGTGGCGTGCAGCAGTGTGTGGCGTGCAGCAGTGTGAGGCGTGCAGCAGTGTTTCGTGTAGCAGTGTGAGGCGTGCAGCAGTGTGCGGCGTGCAGCAGTCTGTAATGCAGCAGTGTGCGCAGAAGTGTGTGGCGTGCAGTAGTGTGCGGCGTGCAACAGTGTGCGGCGTGCAGCAGTGTGTGGCGTGCAGCAGTGTGTGGCGTGTTTTGTAAACAACAAGAAAAGCGGACATCAAAGGAAGGGTGGGAGGGAACGAGCATATGGGGTGTGAGTTATAACGAAAGTTAAATGTTGTAAGAGGGGATGCAGGAAGTGAGGCCGAGCGCGCGCTGGCGAAAGCAGTCTGCTGCTTTCAAGTCCGATGCCAGATGCCAGCTTCGCGCTTGAATGCCTCACATGCACTGGCCATAAACCGCATTCCTAAGGTCTTGTGCCCCTTACTAAATCTCTCTGAATGCGTGAGGCGGCGCACGCGCAGGAAGTAGCTGGTGGCAAATGGAATGCGTGTGGTTGTGCGCGTAACCGCCACCCGATCCGCCTGAGAAGCCTTTGGGAGCATTTTCTGAAGCCCCTACATAAGTCTCGCTGAGCGATCTCTTACGCGATAGCCAGGCGAGACCTAAAAACCTTTTTGTGTCAAAAAAGGAGAATCTTCTTTTACTTCTCCTTACAAAATTTTGAAAGTTGGTATTAGTTCTTGTTTACTTCAGGATGGAAGATGGTGGAACAAGAGTAGACTTGTTCCCATATCTGAAGAACAAGCTATGATTCATTTTAAAACTGCAGTTACTCCTGATTCAGATGATTCCATTTTGTTTAAAACTCCTACTCTAATCCTCTAACACGTTTACTTCTGTTTCTCAGGATAATATTGTCAATTCTCCTCTTAATACTTCTTGCTGTAGTTCCACTTTAGCTTCTAGAAGAATTTGTAGACTACCTGCTCATTTTAAAGATTTTGTTATGTCCTAACTTTATTTTGCTTAAAAAGAAATTAAAAAACTTCTGAAGACATGCTTACTCTGAAATGCGTTAAGTGTTTAGAGATGGAATATTCAATTGTATCTCTGTTTATAAATTTGGAAATTTCTGCCAGTTTTGTTTCTCCAATAAGGGGAAGATGTGTAACATTCTCTTCCTTGCCCTTCTTCTCTTTCCTTTATCTATTCTTTCCCTCTCTGTTCTAGAACTCTTCCACTCTTCTTTCTTTCCTGCCTGTCTTTCTAAGGAGCAACAGTCTCTCTCCTGCGGGTCCCCTATTTCTGGAAACATAAATAAAAGAACTCAACTTTGAAGAAGGACTAATTGGATTTATTTGTCCGTACACACCTGCTTTCCCATATGCATCTATCCAACCCATCAGCGCTACCTGCATTTCGTGGTCAGCATTATCCAGTTAAAGTGTTACCATTCGGGGTAACCATTGCCCAAGTAGTCACGAAATGCCTCGCTATGGTAGCCGCCCCTCTCAGAACGAGTGGCATTCTTGTGTTCTCTTAGACGACTGGCTGATCAAGAGCGCAAGCAAACAGCAGGGTCTCTGTTGTGTTGTACTTTTCTCTTCCCCCTTATTGTCCCTTTAGGCTCCCGTCCCCTTCCACGCGCGTCCCTGCCCTCGTGCATGCATTGTTGTGTCATCAGCTGGCATTCTAGAATGCCAATCCAATGGTACTGAGATTGGCACTGACCAGAAGCACATTGAGTCAATTGGAGAATACAGAGATGTTAGCACTAGTAGCTAGGGTGAGTCGCACAGTGTGGAGAGTGCTTGCCAGTCAGAGGAAGAACAGGATCCTGAGGAAGTGATTGTGGAAGAGGGAGACCCTATCAATAGCGATGCTGGGGGTTCTCCTTGTGCAGAGAGCATCATCGAGTCAGAGGAAGATCACGATCCAGAAGCGGATGCAGCAAAGGAAGCAGGATGCGTCAGTAGACATGGCTGAAGCGTTGTGAAACTCAGCAAGTACAAAGACTTGGTTTGTGAATAACAAACCTTGTCCGCGGTGCGCCTCTTTCTCCGTACAACGGACTGCATTGCTTTCCTCCGGAAGGAGATGTGTTGTGTTGTACTTTTCTCTTGTCCCCTTTAGGCTCCCATCCCCTTCCACGCGCGTCCCTGCCCTCGCGCATGCATTGTCGTCATCAGCTGGCATTCTAGAATGCCAGCTGACAGTTGCCACTTTGACAGTTGAGGATTTAGACCCAGCCAGCATCCTTTACGGAATGCTCCTGTCATGCTGGTGTGTTGTAACTTATTCATATTAATAAACTTAACCTCTATGCTGAGCCTTGGCTACGAGTATTCTTAACAGTCTCGCTCACATCCAGACTGTTATCTCCCTCTTCCACAGTCTCTGCTTCATATTAAATATTGTCAAGTTTTACCTTTATTCCCTTCAGATTCAACCCTTTTGGGGATGTTTACTCAGAACAGTTACTAGCAAGGCTTTCCTGGTCAGGCACAAGTATAGACATTCCAGCAGTGTCTGCCTCTTTTACAGCCAAATAGTCAATTGACAGAACAGTTTATGTGTCTACTTGGAATGATGGCATGTTGCATAGTCATAGTTTCCCATGCTAGGCTTCACACATGTCCACTTCAACTTTGCCTGTCAACACAATGGTCACAATCGGAGATTCACTGAGAGAATATAGTGTTGATATGGGCCAGCTCTCATCGCTTTTTGCAGTGATAGAACAGCAACAATCTGTGGCAGGGCAGGCCTTTCATAGACCCTGTTCCCTAGGTAACCGTCACCATGGGCGCCTTGCTCTCAGCAACTAACTGATCATAGCATGTGGTTACAGCAACATCAGGGCCCCACACCAACTACCTCGAACTCTTGGCCATACAGCAGGGTCTTATGTCCTTTTCTCACAAGGTTCAGCACAGGGATGAGCTGATAAAAACAGACATGATCGTCAAGTTTTATCCCAAAACTCGAGGCAGCACAAAAACACACAACATAGCAGTCTGGGTTAATGTAAAGCATTTGGCATTGGGCAAGGTAAGAAAATGAGTTAATGAGCAACCACGCATCTTGTCAGGGTGAAACACAAGGAGACCCCAAATTAACCTGTGCTTATCCCTCTAATAGCATGGCACAAAAGCAGTCTGGCTTAACTTAGAGCCAATGTGTAAAGTATTTATACAGCACAACAGTAATGAAGGAAAACCACAAAACAAGAAAAATCCCACACCAACAAAAATAGAGTAAGATTTTAAAATGATTTGACACCGAAACAACAAAAATCCAATTAGTAGAACGGGAGATATTACATTTTTAAGATTTAGGGAAAAATAGTGCTTAAAAGCACAAAGTACCAACTGGGGTCTATCTGGTTGTGTACCGGACCGGGCCAAAATCACAAGTTCAGGCTGACTGCGATGGAGGAGGGGCCAGATACAGGAACCAAGTTAGGCTTGCTGCACAAAGTACCTTAAATCCTAATTGCGGAGCATTGCGAGGTTCTGTGCCGAGGATGCGTTGTGCAGCTGCAGTTCCGAGGGTTGCCAGGGTGCAATGCAGGCCCGCACCAAGGATGCGCCACACAGCAGCGGTTCTGAGGGACAGCGATGCAAGGTCCTGTGTCATGCAGTGACGGTTCCAAGAAGCTGCGGGACTGCGATGCGAGGTTCTGCGTTGAGGATGCATCACACAGCAGCAGTTCCTAGGAGCTGATGGACTGCGATATGAGGGCCTGGGTCAAGCATGCGTCACACAGTGACGATTCCAAGGAGTTGAGAGGTCCAGTGTCAAGGATGCTTTGCATTGCATATTGGCGGGTCCAATGCTGAGTTCTGAGGCGCCGAGTCAGTTCTGCAGGAACTGCAGCTGGGCTGGCAAGGCACCTTCAGGCCCAACTCCAAGAGTCCAGGACTGAGATTTCACAGCAGGCAGAGGCCAGTTGTGGAGTTTAAGGTGGTCAGAGCCTTTTCTGTCACTGAACCTCTGATCAGAATGCCAGACAACTAGCTCTTGTAGTCAGTCTGGTGGTTCTGGGTTCAAGATGCAGGTCCAGTCTTTCTCACTCCGAAAGAAGGGTAGCAGAGTAGCAGGAAACCCGATTGCAGCAAAGTTTCACAGCAGTCCTTCTGAGTCTTCTACAGAACCAAAAGTGTTGAAGAGTTGGGTCTGAGGGTTCACTATTTATACCTGGTACCCGTATTGAAGTGGGAAAAGCTGCTAGAGGCCTCCTCCTTCTGAGGTGTCTTGAATTTCGTGCCTCCGAGCCATGGGTCTAGCTTGTCGGGGGGCACAAAAGACTAGGGCAAAAGCCTTTGTGAGTGTGCTGAGGCAAAGTCTTTGTGCTCTGCAAGTATGGTATGTCCGCCCCCCCCCTGCATGTCAGAGATGGCCCATCCTGCATCACCTATTCCCCTGTTGGCAGCGACACCTAGTCATGTGACCCAGGATACAGGCTGCAGGCACCAAATGGAACAGAAAAGAAGATATCAACTTTTTGAAGTGGGATTTTCAAAATTGTGACTGATAATCTGACTTAAATGGAGTTTTAAACATCAATTTCGTAAACACCAAACTCAATATTCCTACCTGCTCCCAAATGAAAGTTATCACTTATTAAATGTAATCGTAAGGTAACCCAATGTTATATAATAGGAGATATATATATATAAATATACTGGCGGTCGCCAGTAGATAGTTATAGTTAGGACCGTGTTTCCATAGGAAATCTGAAAATTCTATTTTGAATAACTTTGGCGCCGGTTGACGAATCCTCGCGAAATTTTCAAAACTAATGGGGCGCTCCGCTCAGCTCCTACCCTGAAAGTCTCGGGGTGATTCGTCAAGCGGGGGCTGCAAAAAAAGGGGGTCCCAAAACGCGTTTTCCCCATGCATTTTCCCATAGGACCTTTAGTCGAAGGTACAGCCCGAACAGCTGAACAGAATTACTTGAAATTTGGCAAAGAGGTAGTCCTCAGTTCAGGCATGTGCCTTTTGCATATATGGAGTCAATCTGTTCAGTATTTCCTGAGAAAATTGCAGTTAAAAGTACATAAATATCTATAGCCGCGCACCGTGCGCGCACCCTAACGTGCGCGAGCGTAATTCTGATTGGTGGTTACATGTCAGTCAACGTTCGAATCGGTCGAAATCAGGAAGTGTCGTCCGCCATTTTGTTTGTTTTGGGTGCGACAGTGAAAAAGAGAGGTGGCGAACGTGAAAAGGGGGCAGGGTAGAGAGTTCCGGACCCCCTAGCCTTTGTCAGGGGGTCCCTAAAGGACCCCGAAGGGTGAAAAAAACATATTTTTTTTTTTTTAAATCGCGGGGTGCGCGCACCGAGCGCGCATGGTGCGCGCACGGAGAAAAACCTTAATAAAAAAAATATAATAATACATACATAACTTAGAATTTTAAAAAACGTACAAATTCACTTAAAAAACCATAGGTTTCACACACGTTATAGTTAGGAATTAGCATTTCAAAAACCTTGCAAATTCACTTAAAAAAACCATAGGTTTCACACATGTTATAGTTAGCTGGACATTTCCCTCGTAAAAAACCAATGAAATTCCCCCGTTATAGTTAGTTGAGATAACTATAACTCGCGCGACCGCCACTCTATCACAAGGATGATGTCATCAGTGATGTCATGAGTGATGCCACTGACCATGTCATGAGTGATGTAATATGTGACGTCATGAGCAGAGGATTGCGGGCGCGCGCATTATAGTTATCTCAACTAACTATAACGGGGGAATTTCATTGTTTTTTTACGAGTGAAATGTCCACCTAACTATAACATGTGTGAAACCTATGGTTTTTTAAGTGAATATATATATATATATATATCCTATTGCAATAGTGAAAAACTAATTGGAGAGTTTTTCACTACCAGGATATGTAAAACTTAAAAGGTCATGTCCAACTTCTTCAATTCAGTGCACACTGCCTTATGGGCTGTTTAGGGCTCCCCCTAGGGGTGACCTATATGAAATAAAAAAAAAAAGGAAGGATTAGGCCTGGCAAGGGGTTTATTTTTCCAGATCGAAATGGCAGTTTAGAACTGCACACACAGGCTAGAATGGCAGGCCTGAGACATGTTTAAAAGGATAATTAAGTGTGTGGCACAATAACCGCTGAAGATCCACTAGTAGCATTTAGTTTAGAGGGCCTGGGTACATTAGTACCACTTTACTAGGGCCTTACAAAATAAATTAAATGGGCCAATTGGGATTAAGCAATTTTACCATGTTTCAAGGAGCGAGCATAATCATTTTAAAACTGGTTAGCAGTGGTGAAGTGCACAGAGTCCTAAAAGCCAACATAAATAGGTTCAGAACACGGGAGGGTGAAGGCACTAAGTTGTAGAATGACCCTGTAGAAACATTTTTTTTTTTTAAGTGAGTGATCGTATAACGGTATCAGGGCACCCTCTTGAACCCCACAGGGGGGAGACGTGGCCTAGTAATACTCTTTCCACCTCGTGGGGATCTAGGGAAACCAACCACATGATACTTGGGAATTTCCACGGGTGGTATAGCATCCATGGTTAACCATAGACCATTTTCCCCAAGACTCACTTGTTTCATAATCATTGGACTTTTATGATTTGCTAAGCAGTTGCAGGGCTCGAGTTATTAGCCCAAGTATCCCAAAGCACCCAAAATCTAGTTCTTTTCTTTGCCTTACATTCCATATCCAATTTATAAGTTCTTTTAACCGATGACACTCAATCTAAGACCTTTGGAGAATTGGGAGAGATCCAATTTAAACAGATTTCTCTCCTTGCCAAGAGGATAAGAACAAACATTAATGAGGCTTGGAATTTTGACAATTTGATGTTAATACTGTCTTCAGGTAAGATCCCAAAAATAATTATTGTCAGGCTTACCTGTATTTCTTGTCCCATTACATCTGAGATGATCTTACCAACTTGGCTCCAGAAGCCCTGAATCTGCGGACACTGCATATACATATGCACGTCATCTGCGCTTATCAGATTACATTTCAAACAGGACTTCTCTCCGCCTCCCAGCTTAGATAGCCTCTTCGGGGTCCAGTAAGCTCTGTGGAGTGTGAACAGATGATTCCTTCTAAATGACGCAGCCTTCACAACCTATCACAAAGTGCTTAAAGATACTTGCCATAGAGATGAGATGTCGCTGGAAGGCAAGTCTCTTCTCCAGGGCTCCTCCATAGGCAACAATGGCAGATCTCCTTTAATCAAAATCCAATACCATTTCGCCACTTCTTTTTTTTTATTGCACAGGACCAAAAACCTGCTCTCCAATTCATCATGTCTAACACCATCTTTACCCTGATTTATGAACCAGGAGGAGAGTTGATAAAACTTAAATCTGGATAAGCTTTGATTTGTTTGAGACATGACAAAAGTTTATTATTGCGCAGTAATTGGCCCCATTTCTGAAAGCCATAGTCCCGTAGAGGAGCTGATAAACTACCATTTAAGCATTCTAGGGTCCCTGGAGAGTTCCAAATGGGAGCACTAAGACAATAATATGGAATCTTGAGAAATTTCCTCATCTGGAACCAAAGTTCACAGGCCGCCCGTAACACCTTCAGTTTAATTTTTTTTAAAATATTTAGGGTGTCCAAATTTAAAAAGAAGACCATCCCCCTCTTGCGGTACGCTATAGATAGGGCGTGAAGCTGGAAGATTCAAGAAGAAGAGATCTAACGTTCTTGAAAAGAAAAGCCCAACTATAAAACCCGAAGTCAGGACTGGCTATACCCCCCGCTTTTTTTTCACATCTCAGATTCTTCCATGCAATCCTGATCCCTTTATCACCCCAGAGAAAACTATTTATATCAGACTGCAAGTTTTTTAAAGCAGCTGAACTGAATAATAGAGGGATTGCATCGAAGATAAATGTCACTTTAGGCAAAACCGACATTTTAACCAAGTTAGATCGACCAAAAATAGATAATGGGAGGTTGCGCCAAGATTTCAATAAAGCTCTAATCTCCTTCCGTTTAACCTCTAAATTAACCTGAGCCAGATCGTTAATGTTCTGAGTTATTTGAACACCCAAATATCTTATTCAATGGTGTACCAAAGGCGAGCTAAATTGCCGATTCCATGACATAATCTTGTTTTTTTGGGAGTTCACTTGATAGCCCGATATCTTCCCAAAATCTAACAGCATTTGCTCTAAATTTGGCAAGAGTGCAGGTGACTCCTTTGTAAAAATCATCAGGTCATCTGCATACAGGGCCAGTTTTTTTGACCATCCCCTGAATTCGAATGGGGCAAATAACTTACTAGACCTAATTATTTGTGCAAGTGGTTCTATATAAAAATCAAAAAGAAGAAGGGAAAGGGGACATCCCTGCCTAGTGCCTCGCTCCAAAAAGACAGAGTTAGTTAAGTTCCCGTTAACTATAATCCTTGCAGTTGGAGATTTGTAGATCTTCCTAAGAGTTCTCGCAATATTTTCTCCTAACCCAAACGCATGGACCAGCTGGTGTAGGCAAGACCAATTGACCCGGTCAAAAGCTTTGGCCGCGCCAAATGCAAAGGTCGTAAGTGGCATGCTGTTAGTTGAGGCAATATCAATGGCACCGATTAACTCATGAGTTAAATCATGCAAATGGCGCCCTCTAATGAAACCCTTTTGATCAAGATGAATTAGATTACGCATTATGTTGTTTAAATTTCCTGCTATAATTTGTGCAAAGATTTTATAGTCGCAGTTGAGCAGGGATATGGGTCTGTAAGACTCACATTTCTTTTTATCTTTATTGGGTTTCAAAATCAAGGTAATAGCTGCCTCATTCCAAGAACTAGGAATTGGGGAGTTATTTGTAAAGATACTATAAAAAAGTACCTCCATAATCGGGGCAAGCGTCTCATTTAATGCAATATAAAACTGAATAGGGATTGCATCTAGACCTGCAGCACTCCCCCCTCTTTAAATTTTTAATTGCAGCCCTGATATCAGAAAGTGAGATCTTCCTATTAAGCTGTTGAGCCTGCTCTTCAGATAACGACTGTAAGGAGATATTATCTAAAAAAAAATTGATTTGGGAATCCGTGACAACTAGATCTTCAGTATATAGATCCTTAAAAAAACTTTCAAACGCTTTTTCCATCTTAGCCCTATCTGAAGATAACTCCCCTGTTTCTATATTAAAGATCTCTTTAATGAGATTTCTCATTAGATTGACTCGAGATTTCCAGGCCAAAAGTTTCCCACTGCCTTCTCCATACTCATAGTTGTCAAATTTACTGGCATCCCATCTTCTCTTAATAATGCTATCTAAATAATCTGCCATATCCTGTCTTTTAGCCAAGAGCTCAGAACTTTCCCCCCTCTGATCTACACTATTCTTGTTAGTTGATTGGGCAAGCGAGACTTTATGGATTTCGGCTTCCAATAACTTCAATCTTTCTTTATTTGCCCTGTTGATATTGGCTGAGATGCCAATAATTCTACCTCTAATGAAAGCCTTATAGGCATCCCATATTATCTCTAATGGGGCAGAATTATCATTTACCTCAAAGAAAAATAGGGTGTCAATTTTTAACTGTGCACCCACTGACTTATCGTTAAGAATGGACCTATCGAACGTCCATCTTTTAATTTCTGATTGATGAGGGAATTTTAGAACCAACCGAACAGAAGAATGATAGGATAGATGTTCTGGAATATGAGAAATTGCACCTACTGATTATATCAGTCTATGATCTAACAAAAAGAAATTCTATTCTAGAATGATATTTATGTTTTTTATTATGGAAGGCGAAATTTTGAGAGCCAGTTATGGACTTATTTTTCACTCTCCAGATATCTACCAGGTTTAGATCCGCCATCAGTATTTTAATCAGTGAGCCCATTTTCGTATATAATAGATTACCCCCTTTAGATTTATCCAAGAATGGGTTTAAGAGAACGTTGAAGTCTCCACCCATAATAATGGGGTAAGTTGAATCAAATAGATGATTATAAATCATTCTAAGAGAGGACTCATCATCGATGTTCGGACCATAATAACTCACCAAGGTCACCCAATTATTTTGTATTTTGAAATCCGTAATAATCCAGCCTGCCTTATAGGACCCTAGAACCACATTTGCAGATTTTTTCCAAATAATAGCCACCCCCTTAGTACAAAAGGGTTGTGTGGTGTGAAGTGAACCCTCTATCCAACTTTGTTTAGCACTGACCAGCTCCCATTCATCCGATGAAAGATGGGTCTCTTGTAGAATCAGAATATTGAAATCTGCTTGCCTTAAGTATTGAAATATTCTCCTTCGCCTACTTGGGACCCTTAAGCCATTAATATTCCAGGTACAGACTCTAATTTCAACCATTTGTACCAACCCAGCCATCCTCAACTTTGCTGAAGCAGAGTGCACTTTGGAAGACAACCTTTCCCATCTGATTAGCAAATTCCTTGAGAAAACTATATAAATGAGGACTTTTTCTTTTTTTTCCCCCTACTTTGCTCCCCACCCAGTGAACAATTAAATTTGTAATCTTCCCGTGTATCTCTATCCCCCCTCCCCTGGGAACCCCCCTGTACCACATGGGGTTTGATATAGAATAACCCCTATGAGCTCATTACCCACCCGGCAACCTATACTTGTCCTGCCTTTTCTACACAGCCTTAACCCTGAGCTTTAATTTGATCAACAAAGATCCCTACCTCCTTAGGATCTCTGAAATTATGCATTTTGTTTCTCCACATCACTCTGAGTAATGCCGGAAACCTCAGCTGTACTGTGGCGCCAAGTGATCTTAAAGTTGGTATAAATTTCCCCAATTCCCATTGTCTGTCTTGTGTAATTCTGGAGATATCTGATCTTATCCGAAAGACCCAATCCCCTTTTGTAAAAGTCCCGGCTTTTAAGGCTTCCGAGAGAACCCGTTCTTTTAAAGCATATGATTTAAAATTAACCAAAATTCGCCTGGGGTTTTTCCTATTTGGGTTCTTGGAGAAAGGGTCTCTGTGAACTCTCTGGATGTCAGCTTCTAGATCCTTAACATCTAGAACGGTGATAAACTCTTTTAATAAGCTTATAACATAGGTTTTAATGTCCCCCCTTCTGAACCCACAAGATATTCATGATTTTAATATTATTGCGCCTGGCATTATTCTCCAAAGTTTCCAGTTTTTCTAGCATGTCCTTTCTCCCCTTGTTAATGTCTGGATTTCAGAACAATTCAGCTCCACTTGCTTATTTAGAGCTTCAATTGAGGCCTCCATTACACATATTCTTTCAGTGATAGCCGACATTTTAACTTCTAAAGACTCACATGAGTCTTGAATCTTAGCCTGGTTCACCTCCGAAATCGCGAACTTGCTCCGAATTTCCAAAGAGAGGGTGTTTAGCAGTTGCACCAGGTCAGACTGGTCAGAAGTAGGTGACAAAACTGACAATGCTGGAGGAGTCGGAGTAGTATTGGCATTTTCAAAAAACAGATATGGGTTCCTGGCCATTTTCACTCAATGCCTCGAAAATATTTTCTGTTGTGATATTAGAGAGATCCACCCCCACAGAAACTGCGAAGATTTATCTTGTGCCCATCTTGTCCTCGGCTACCTTAAGTAGCTTAGTTGAAGCTATTTTCCCACTGCCCTCACTTGTAATAGGCCGGAACTCCTCCAGTGGCAGTGGTGGGGTTAAGTATGTCTTTTCCTGTACCTTAATAAAAGATCTTAAGGGTGGCTTGATTTTAAGATTTGAGAATTCTTTTAACTGTTGTGAGGATCACAAGGCAATAGGTTGCTGATCTCCTTTTAAATTCTTGCCTGATGTTTTAGTAGAATTTTTAGGAGCAAGGCTGGTGGTAGGAAACCCTGCTGTAGAATGACCAAGAGAGGTGGCACGGGGACCCTCCAGGCACTCCAACCGATTGTAAATTTTATTACGAAGGGTATATCTATTAGGATATTCTAGATTGCTTGGCCCTTCCTCTGTAACCGCTTGAGAAGACTGACTCTCCCGAACTTCCTGTGAATCAGGTGGAATAGACAAATGAACCTCCAATGGGGACCCTTTACTTGCATTCACACTTACATAGTCTGTAGTGAGTGCTTGAGGGGGTATCACAGACAGAACCCTTGTTTTAGCTTTTTTTCCTCTCTTAGCTGGAAAGTTTGAAGAAGAGCTCACAACACCATCCCCCTTTTTTAATTTTTTTGATCGTTTGGCTCGTCGGGGGTCATATGTCGAGACAGGTAATAGCACTCCCTTGAACTCCTGCTGTACAAGGTATTAAGAGGCAAGGAAGTTTGTATCAGGGTTCTCTGCTCTAGAAAGTGTTGAGTATAACCCTGTAAGTGTAGTTTTTTAGAATCTTCTTGTTGTAAAGCAATAAAGGGAACAAGAAAACAAGTACTCCTACTACCAAAACCTAAGTTTAAATTTACACCAGTAACTACTCCAGTAAAGCTGCAAATACTATAAGGTGGATTCCGCCTAAATGAAATCCTACCTGGTGTTCCTCGCAGGGAGATCCTGGCGGTTGCACGCCTATCGGAGCGAATTCCAGATGCAGCCTGCAGCAGTCTCCCCCCTCCACAGGTGACCGCAGGACTCCCGCACAGCCCCACCAACTCTCGCTCCAGATTGTGGCCGAAGAACTCCAGTCACCAGGACCCGACACCGCCCCCTCAACGGCAGAGCAGCAGCGAAGCAAGGGGGAGCAGCCGGAGACAGCAGGGCTCAACACAGCCCAAGAGCCGATGCCACACACCGCAGCACCGCCAGGCGCCCCCCCAACCCACACCGAGCCACAGCCAAACCCAGCGAGACAGCAAGGCAGCGGAAGGCGGAGGCAAAGGCGGGGGCGAGAGCCGACAAGCGGCACCGCGGAACGCCGACAGGAGGAAGCAGGAAGCAGCGCACAGGACGGAAAATGCGAGGCTCCAACAAACAGCGTCGAGAAAACACCGGCTCCGTAAGTGAATACTAGGGATTTTCAGGGAATTCACTATAATTCGGCATAGTTTTCCACAGAATTAAAGCTAAGGGAATCATTCAAAGGTGCCGGGGTGTAGACGAGCTCGCGGCGTGACCTAGTCAGCCGCCATGTTCCCCTCTGTGCTGTGTCTCGTGTCTGAGGTGTCTTGAATTTCATGCCTCCGAGCCATGGCCATAGCTTGTTGGGGGGCACAAAAGACTAGGGCGAAAGCCTTTGTGAGTGTGCTGAGGCAAAGTCTTTGTGCTCTGCAAGTATGGTATGTCCGCCCCCCCAGCATGTCAGAGATGGCCCATCCTGCATCACCTATTTCGCCGTTGGCAGCGACACCTAGTCATGTGACCCAGGATACAGGCTGCAGGCACCAAATGGAATAGAAAAGAAGATATCAACTTTTTGAAGTGGGATTTTCAAAATTGTGACTGAAAATCTGACTTAAATGGAGTTTTAAACTACAATTTCGTAAACACCAAACTCAATATTCCTACCTGCTCCCAAATGAAAGTTATCACTTATTAAATGTAATCGTAAGGTAACCCAATGTTATATAATAGGATATATATAAATATATATATATATATATATATATATATATATATATATATATATATATATTATCTACTGGCGGTCACCAGTAGATAGTTATAGTTAGGACCGTGTTTCCATAGGAAATCTGAAAATTCTATTTTGAATAACTTTGGCGCCGGTTGACGAATCCTCGCAAATTTTTCAAAATAGGTGGGGCGCTCCGCTCCGCTCCTACCCTGAAAGTCTCGGGGTGATTAGTCAAGCGGGGGCCGAGAAAAAAGGGGGGTCCCAAAACGCATTTTCCCCATGCATTTTTCCATAGGGACCTTTAGTCCAAGGTACAGCCCGAACGGCTGAACAGAATGATTTGAAATTTGGCAAAGAGAAAGTCCTCAGGTCAGGGATGTGCCTTGTGAATATCTGGAGTCAATCTGTTCAGTAGTTCCTGAGAAAATTTCAGTTAAAAGTACATATATATCTATAGGCGCGCACCGTGCACGTACGGTAAGCGTACCGTACACGCACGCTGCCGTGCGCGAGCGTAATTCTGATTGGTGGTTACATGACAGTAAACATCCCAGTCGGTCGAAATCAGGAAGTTTCAGCCGCCATTTTGTCTCTCGCAGTCTGAGGCAGTGAAAAACAAAGGTGGAGAAAGTGAAAAGGGGGCAGGGTTGACAGTTCCTGACCCCCTAGCCTTTGTCAGGGGGTCACTAAAGGACCCCCAAGGATGAAAAAAACTTATTTTTTTCGAAAAAGCGCGGGGTGCGCGCACTGTGCGTGCACGGCACGCACAACGCATCGTAGGCGCTCGGTGCGTGAAGCGCACCGAGCGCCCAGAGCGCGCGCACGGTGCGCGAAGCGCACTGTGCGCGCACAGTGTGCGCACGGTGAAGAACCTGAAAAAAAAAAATATTAATAAATACATAACTTAGCATTTTAAAAAACGTACAAATTCAGTTAAAAAACCATAGGTTTCACACACGTTATAGTTAGGAATTAGCATTTAAAAAACCTTGCAAATTCACTTAAAAAACCATAGGTTTCACACATGTTATAGTTAGCTGGACATTTCCCTCGTAAAAAACCAATGAAATTCCCCCGTTATAGTTAGTGCAGGCAACTATAACTCACGCGACCGCAATCCTCTGCTGATGACGTCAGATATTACATCACTGTATTTAGACACCTATTTACCCATGTCTTCTTCCATTAATCTTTAGCTATACATATATTACAAATATTTATTTTTCAGAAAGACACATATTTAATCAGTGATGTAATATCTGACGTCATCAGCAGAGGATTGCGGTCGCGTGAGTTATAGTTGCCTGCACTAACTATAACGGTGGAATTTCATTGGTTTTTTACGAGGGAAATGTCCAGCTAACTATAACATGTGTGAAACCTATGGTTTTTTAAGTGAATATATATATATATATATATATATATATATATATATATCCTATTGCAATAGTGAAAAACTAATTGGAGAGTTTTTCACTACCAGGACATGTAAAACTTAAAAGGTCATGTCCAACTTCTTCAATTCAGCGCACACTGCCTTATGGGCTGTTTAGGGCTCCCCCCTAGGGGTGACCTATATGAATTAAAAAGGAAGAATTAGGCCTGGCAAGGGGTTTATTTTTCCAGATCGAAATGGCAGTTTCGTACTGCACACACAGGCTAGAATGGCAGGCCTGAGACATGTCTAAAAGGATAATTAAGTGTGTGGCACAATAACCGCTGAAGATGCACTAGTAGCATTTAATTTAGAGGGTCTGGGTACATTAGTACCACTCTACTAGGGCCTTAAAAAATAAATTAAATGGGCCAATTGGGATTAAGCCAATTTTACCATGTTTCAAGGAGCGAGCATAATAATTTTAACACTTGTTAGCAGTGGTGAAGTGCACAGAGTCCTAAAAGCCAACATAAATAGGTTCATTACACGGGAGGGTGAAGGCACCAAGTTGTAGAATGACCCTGTAGAGGGCCCAAGTCCAACACATGCTTCACCACCGAAAACACCTGCTGGCGGAGTATCTCCGGGAGTGGCACCAATATTGCAGCCCTTCTCAGCAGGATGCAGCAACAACTCAATGAGTAGGAACTCCACCCACAAGTCCTACTCCCATACTTACCCCATGGGGGATTCCAGAGATTGACCTCTTTGCCACAGTGCAAAAATGTCAAAGCTTTTCCTCCAGGTTCCCACATTCCATGGGCAATGCCCTATGGATGAATTAGTCAGGGATATTTGCATGCACTTTCCCGCCTCTCCCACTCCTGTGCCTAGTCCAGAAACCTCAGCAAACGTCCCTCACTCTCATCCTGGTGGCTCCCACATAGGCCAGACAGCCATGGTTCTTGACCCTTCCTGAGATGTTGCTGGTTCCCCATGAGAAGGTCACCAAATAGTCAGACCCTCTCATGGAGACCCACGGGACAATCAAGCACCCTAACCAAAGGCAATTCAATTTAGTGATCTGGCTCTTGAAGTCCTAAAGTTTGGCTATCTTAACCTTCAAGAGTGCATGCTAATCTTCAAAGAAGCACACAAATTTACGCTCCCAACAAAGACGATTCGGCTTTCTGGGAAGATCTTTCTAAACAAATTATAACAATTCCAGACACTGCTATGCACATACTTGCAGGAGATTTTACCCTTCCCTTAGACCCAGCTTTAGATAGAAACTCACGCTGTCCCTTTTGTGCAAATAAATCACATAAAGCTCTTAACAATTTATGTAAGCGTTTTAATATGATAGACACTTGGAGATTACAGAATCCCACAGGTAGGGAATACACCTTTTATTCTTCTCCCCATAACTCTTATTCATGCATTGACTATCTACTTATCTCTGGTAATGCGGTAAACAGAATAGATCAAACTTCCATCGAACCAAGAGTGATCTCAGAGCACTTTTGTATCAGTTAATCCGTTTCTGACCCGACTCCTCCTAAAAGACAAGCCATATGGAGATTCAACAACAAAGTATTAAACTTAGACTCAACTAGGCAAAGCATTGAATGTTCGATCCATAACTACCTCACTGAAAATAAAATTGGAGACACCACGGACCTCATGAGATGGGAAGCATTAAAAAGCACTCTAAGGGGTGAGATCATCAAAATTAGGTCCACCATGAATAGGTAAGTCAACAGCAACCTTCAAAAACTAGAAAAAGAGATATCAATACTAGAAGGGAAACACATTGCCTCCAGAGACACCTCTGTCTTGAATGAATTGGTGAAAAAGAAATATGAGTATAATAAATTAATAAGTAATAGGGCTGGGATTTGGATTAATAAACAAAAGAGCATTAGGCTCTGCGAATCCAACAAGGCCGGGAAGAGCTTAGCTTCCTACTTAAAATTCAAAATGCAGAAAAATACGATTGAGTCTCTACTAGACCCAAAACGGCGACGCTCATTCTGATCCTTACAAAATAGCAGAAATATTTAAGAATTTCTACAGTACACTGTATAGTAAAAACCATGACCTAAGCACCGCTAATGCCCGAAACTACTTAAGCAACTGTGACCTACCAACTCTCTCGGAACAGGACAAGAAAGAAATTAATGGCCCAATAAAAGCAAACGAAATTGAGGACACGATTTGGGGCCAGATGTAGGTAAAAGCAGTTTTGCGAGTCCTTATTAGCTAATTTTAGGGAATCGAAATTAAGGACTCGCAAAATGCCATGTAGATAGGAATCGCAATATTTTTTCCGATTCCTTAATATTCCTTAATGCCTTAAGGCCTGCGGGGCGTTCCATTGAGTGGGCGGGGCCACGTTGGCCAACGGACGTGCACAGCACTACCGAGGTAGTGCTCGCGACGGCCGTTGGCCGACGGGCGCACTTAAAGGGTTAATTGCAAATTGCGATTCGCAATCAAGGAATACCTTCCCATTCATTTCTATGGGCAAGACGCCCATAGGAATTAATGGGAATTGCGCACGTAATTTGCGAGTACCCAATAGGTGCGTGCTCAATTTCAAGGGTGCAAGGGTTCCAGAGGGACACCCTGTTGCACCCCTGAAATGTGCATGTGTGCACATGTGGCGCACATACATGCCCTAAGGGCATGAATGTGTGCCACATGGCACTTTTAAAAAAGCAAAAAGGAAATCGCAAATTACCACCAACTTGAAGTTGGTGGTAGTTTGCGATTCCTTGAGGCCAAATTGCACTTTCTTTTGTGCTTCTTACATTGCATTTAAGGAATCGCAATTTGCGATTCCTTAAATGCAATTGCAAGATGAGGAATCGCAAATTTTGAGATTCCTTATTTTGCTAGGGGGTTTTTGTGTGCTACATTGCACACTGCTAATTTGCAATCGCAAACGCTGAAATTCTGCAAGTTTCAGCGTTTGCGATCGCAAATTGGCATCCTACATCTGGCCCTAAATCCCTTAAAATAGGTAAAGCGCCTGGCCCTGACGGGTTGAATGCAAAATTCAACAAGACATTTGCTACTGTTCTGGTTCCCCTTCTTCTAAACATGTTCAGCCAATTTAGTGAATCGCGCCAGATAAATGGTACCCCTGCAGAGGCTATCATAGCGGTGATACCCAAGGATAAGAAGGACCCATCACTACCTAAAAACTACAGGCCTATTTCCTGATAAATATAGATTGGCAAAATTTATGCCATGATCCTTGCTAAGCGTCTCCAAAAATATATATCCAAACTTATCCACCCCTCACAAGTGGGATTTTTGAAAAACAGACTTTCTAGTGGCAACACACAAATTTTATGACATGCCCTGGAGAAAGCCAAACTAACAGACTCCCCCACAGTGGCAATCACGCTGGACGCCGAAAAGGCTTTCGACAAAATAGATTGGGCCTATCTTAAAGCGACACTTGAAAAATTCAATCGGGGTGAAAATTGTATTCGATGGTAATGGCATTGGGCCCGATTCACAGATCTAACAAGACAAAATCCTAAACTTACTACAATTTTGGTATTCACAGAAGTCGCTTACTCATTTTGGTATTCACAGAAGGCACTTACTCATCAATGAGTAAGTGCCTTCTGTGAATACCAAAATGAGTAAATGGTAGTAAGTGTAGGAATTTGTCTTAAGTTAGTTCTGTGAATAGGGCCCTTTGTATTTTAACCCGTCCGCCAAAGTTAGAGCAGGTGGTAGCCTCTCCTCATCTTTTAAACTAGAACAGGGAACCAGACAGGGATGCCCATTCTCACCTTCCTTGTTCTTATTAGCAATAGAAGAGATCACAGGTATACGATTCAACAACAACACGGTTAAAATAACGGGTTACGCAGACAACGTATTAGTCATCTCCGAAAATGCTGAGTCTGCTATAAAAGCCCTAATGTCCTCAATTGCTGACTTTTCTGCAGTATCGGGATACAAGCTCAATAAAGATAAGACTGAGGTAAAATTGCTCAACAATCTCGGCGACAAAGAAACAATTGGCAGCTCGGGCCTTACATGGCAACAAATAGGACCTTATTGCGGTTTGTTTCTGCTGACCCTGCATTTCAGAGGACATTTGTCGGTTTTCCATTCCACGCCTCGCGGTACCCACTGTGCGGGTCCCGCTTCGCTGCGAGGCACTTTCCAACACCTGGGAGCAGCTGACTGGGGCGTACCTGGGGCTGAGGGCTGCGAGCACAAGGGATAGGACTCCATCTCCCAGGAGTCTCTGGTCATCCCCCGCCCGCTCCACCTGGGCCGCTCTCCCTCATTGCCCCGCCCCCAACAGATCTGAGCACGGATTTAAGCGAGGAGTGCTTATTGCTACGTGGGACCTTATTGCTGTTTGTTTCTGCTGACCCTGCATTTCAGAGGACATTTGTCGGTTTTCCATTCCACGCCTCGCGGTACCCGCTGTGCGGGTCCCGCTTCGCTGCGAGGCACTTTCCAACACCTGGGAGCAGCTGACTGGGGCGTACCTGGGGCTGAGGGCTGCGAGCACAAGGGATAGGACTCCATCTCCCAGGAGTCTCTGGTCATCCCCCGCCCGCTCCACCTGGGCTGCTCTCCCTCATCGCCCCGCCCCCAACAGATCTGAGCACGGATTTAAGCGAGGAGTGCTTATTGCTACGTGGGACCTTATTGCTGTTTGTTTCTGCTGACCCTGCATTTCAGAGGACATTTGTCGGTTTTCCATTCCACGCCTCGCGGTACCCGCTGTGCGGGTCCCGCTTCGCTGCGAGGCACTTTCCAACACCTGGGAGCAGCTGACTGGGACGTACCTGGGGCTGAGGGCTGCGAGCACAAGGGATAGGACTCCATCTCCCAGGAGTCTCTGGTCATCCCCCGCCCGCTCCACCTGGGCCGCTCTCCCTCATCGCCCCGCCCCCAACAGATCTGAGCACGGATTTAAGCGAGGAGTGCTTATTGCTACGTGGGACCTTATTGCTGTTTGTTTCTGCTGACCCTGCATTTCAGAGGACATTTGTCGGTTTTCCATTCCACGCCTCGCGGTACCCGCTGTGCGGGTCCCGCTTCGCTGCGAGGCACTTTCCAACACCTGGGAGCAGCTGACTGGGGCGTACCTGGGGCTGAGGGCTGCGAGCACAAGGGATAGGACTCCATCTCCCAGGAGTCTCTGGTCATCCCCCGCCCGCTCCACCTGGGCCGCTCTCCCTCATCGCCCCGCCCCCAACAATCCTCCCACCTCTGCAACATCCACAAAGGAGTCTGCATCTGCCGCTGCGCGGGAGCGCGCGGGAGCACGCCGGGAGAAGCCCGGGACAAGGGCGGGACCGTCTGTGGCCGTCCGGGGCCGGAGGTGGCCGGGCTGGGCCCTATTATTAACATTTTCTTCCTAATTACGTATTTTTTAACCTTATTAACTGGTATAATTATTATTGTTACTGTTTGTGTCTAAAGTGACGTTAAAGTCCCCATATTTGGAAGGATAAATACTGTGGCCTGAGTGGCATCGCTGATTGAGTATTGAGGTTGGTTATATCCCCGCCCGCTGTATCTTAATAAGAATAACAAAAATGCCCTTATGGTCTGGTAAGGAGAGGCAAGTTCAGGTCTCAACCTCTAATGGTACTTTCACTGGTACAATTGACCAGTTTTTTAAACGTTCTACTGCTATATTAGAGAAGGAGATCGCCCTGGTTGAAAAACGCCTTTCGCTTGATATTATTACCGGCAAGCGGTCTTCACTAGGTAAAATCAATGAGGCTGTCTCCCCTGTCCCACTTTCCACGTTGAACTCGGACAGTAATGTAGAAGTAATGTTGGTAACTGTTCCTGAGATTCATACTGTGGAGATAGTGGATTCTAACCAGGAAAATGCTTTTAATACTGCGCACGTTAACTTACCAAATAGCGGGACCACTTGCCTAGATCAGTCCAGGGATAATTCTGGTCTTTCAGACTCACCAAATCTCAATATTAGTACTGAACTAATGGATTCCCTTTCCCATCCACAACAAATACCCACTCATAACCCTGGGAAACGCAAGAGGGTAGACTCACCGGACATGGAGGAACAAGCTGAGGGGTTGGGAAATGCCTCACCATCCCCCCCACAGCTACCCAATACTAACGCTACTGCCCAGCAAGGGGGAGGTGAGACTATGATTAGCATTACAGAAGAGATATTTTTGGCTAAAATTGAGCTGCTATTCAAATCTCTACTTTTACCTCTTTTTGAAAGGACAAGGTTACTAAATACAAAAATGGATTCCTTAGATCTGCTAGTGAAGGATAATATAGCGACCTCTGACAGAATCCTCGCCAGCTTAGCAATTGCTGGTCTGACCCCTCCTGTCCCGACCATTCCGAAGCCCACCATTATGATGAACAATAAAGCGGGGGGTAATAGTTCACAAGTGGGACCCTCTATACCCAAGGCCCCGCAAAAAACTGTACCCGCTCCTAAGAAAGCAGTTTCTACAGAGAACCCTGCAAGGCCAAAGCCTGTAAAAAACCAGCAGGTTCAGAAAAACTCAACTTTCGTTAGGGGCAAAAATATTAGTCATCAGCCCATCGCCAAACCCATCCCAAAGAAACAGTGTGTGAACCTCCCACCGGAGTCAGTGCCTTATACAATTGTTTTAACTGGCGTGGCTCCGCTTGTAGATAGCAAGAGGGAAACACACAAGGATCTTTACAATAAGGTTACATTCTGGCTGAATAAAAACCGGCCACTCCCTCCTAACTTAAATCCTGAAATACTTAATGTAAGGAGGGTGGATTGGATAGGTTTTGGTAAGAAAGATCTTGAGGGGGATTGTGTGGTGGTTAGCTTTAGAGAGCCTTGGGTTGCTGAATACATTTGCAGGGAACCAAGATTCGGTAGAGTTGGGGATGTACAAACTTTACTATTGCATTATTTTTATCCAGCTTTATATGCAAATAGATCCCACACCCCGTTTCATCACTCAAGAAGGGACAGGTCTAGAGGGAGATTCCATTTTGACACTCCGCTCTATCCAATGTTCTATCCCCACCTTGCGAACCGGTTTGCTCCCCTTTCCGGCCTGGAAGGTGTGGATTGACATGATGTAGAACAATCGATTACTGGGCGTTCTAGTGCTGTAGTAACTTGCTCTTTAAATAATGTGAGTGTCCCTGGGGTAGAGACTGTCCCTGTGTCTAGCGCAAATTCACAGAGGGTGGAAATAAGGGAAACATTCTTGTCAGGTACCCCTAGACAGACGATCACTAAGGCTGTCGCCAACCCAACCGCCAAGATGGCAGAGAAAACAACTTACGCCCTCGCAGTCTTGTCTTGGAATATAGCGGGCTTAAGGGGGAAAGCGTCAGAGGCTGATTGGGGCTCCTTTGTGGATTTACATGATGTTATTATCCTGCAGGAAAGTTGGTCAACCGACGCTATTTATCGGGTTGGCTACCTTAATTACTACAAACCAGCTAGTAAAGGACCGAAGGGTCGCCCTTCAGGAGGTCTAGTTATTTGGATTAGACAATCCTTAGCCATTACTATCACGGAACTCCCTACTCTGAGTAATGACATCCTAGCGTTGAAATTAACCGGTAAAAAAAACCAGGACCTTTGTTTGTTCAACATATATGCTAGAGGGTTACCAGGTGGGAAGCCTGCGGGAGTGGTAGCTGAACTTGACTCCCTACTGAATAACATTAGTAGTGACAAATGTGTCATGGTGGCAGGTGATTTCAACTGTTGTTTCGAACCGTTTCCTAATCTTGATAGCGGGGGATATGGGGAAATTGATCAGATTTGGAATATTCCCCCTTTGTCTATTCCTCCAATTAAAAAAGTCACGGAGGCAGTTATGCAGTGGTTGGGTCTTTGCCTTGAATGGGATTTGCGTGCAGCGAATGGAAGGACCAAATCAGACCAGTTGGGAAAAGTTACATTTGATAACTCCCTAAACTCGAGCCGCATTGATTATTTTTTGTTAAAGATAGAGTTTTGGAAAATATTGGTGGACATGGAAATAGTCACTAGATCCGAGAGTGATCATAACCCCCTGGTAATAAAATTATCAGTGGATGAGGGTCTCCGCATGAACCCTGCAACAAATATTGATACAGCAGACGCTGGTCTCACAAATGATTGCAGAAGGGTAAGATGGGCTGGGCTCCAAGACAATACTGCTACTATTAGCAGGATTGCCATGGAGGTCCTAGCGGCTACAAAACAGATGGTACCCATACTTGAGGCTGGAACCCCACTTGACCAAATCGGGACAATTCATGAGTCTCTTTTTAGTAAAATTAAGTCTTTTTTTATCAAACCCGTAAAAGGAGGAATTAATGTCCCAGCACAATCTAGGTTGAAATGGTATGATAAGACCTGTAGTATTGCCCACAGCTCTCTGTTAAGGGCTATTAAATCCAAATCATGTCCGGATATAAGGATAGCCAGGGTGAATTATAAGAAAGCATTAAAAGAGGCAAAAATCAAATGGGATGATCAGCGTTGGTTAGATTTATACCAGGCAAGTACCTTATCTAACCAACAAAAATTTTGGGAGGTTGTGAAATGGGGAGGGGCGGGGGAATTACATACTCCAGTAAACCACGTCCCTGCAGAGCAATGGGTCAAGCATTACGAGGCACAGTTCAGCCACACGGAACGGATCTCCCTTACTACTATTAGGGAAGATGCCAGTGTGCAGTCTGAGGTGTCCTCACTTGATCACATTGTTTTCACTGAAACTGAAGCTATTTCTGCTCTTAAACAAGTGCAGAATGGCAAAGCCCCCGGCATGGACTGCATCCCTGCGGACCTCTTCAAATACGATCAAACACACTGGGTCCCGTACATATTAATCTTAGCAAATGCTATAGCTAGAGGGACTAGGATCCCAAACTCCTGGAAAGGGGCTGAGATTTTGCCAGTGCACAAAAAAGGGGATAGATCTGATGCGGGAAATTACCGCCCCATCAGCCTCATCGATGCCCTACAAAAAGTAATAGCCAGAATGCTGTTAGGGAAAATCCATTCGTGGATGTCAGAAGTAGATATTCTGTCTCCAATGCAGGCGGGTTTTAGAGCACACATTAGCACAGTTGATCAGATATTAAGATTTGTCATGATCTATTGGAAAACTGTGTTATTGAGAGACGGGAAGATCTTCGCTGCATTTGTGGATCTCAAATCAGCGTTTGATCTGGTCCCCAGAGGGAAGATGTGGGCAGCATTGAGAAGGATGGGGGTCCCTAGTGCACTATTAGAACTTACCATCAGGATGCATGAGGGTAACTTTGCAAGAGTCAGATGGGGTCGCCAGGGCCAGGTTACCGATTCCTTCCCCGTAACTCGCGGTGTGAGGCAGGGTTGTGTCCTGGCCCCCACCCTATTTGTACTCTTCATTAATCAGGTGGTTAAGTTCCTCTCAGATACCCCCACTGATGCTCCTTCACTGGGTGGGACCAAATTCCCTCTTTTAATTTTTGCAGATGATACTCTCATATTGGCCAAAACACAGAAGGGTTTACAGGCGGCAATAAATAAATTCATGGACTTTTGCAATATGAATGATCTTGAGATCAATATTAATAAAACCAAGTTCATGGTCCTGACTAAGAAAAAGCCACTGAGGGGCCATGTTTTAATGAATGGGTCTAGACTGGAGCAGGTTGATGTAATGACTTATCTTGGTGTTACCTTGGATTATAGGCTACAATGGAAAGATCAAGTAGCGGCACTCTGTTTGAAATTTGCCCGCCTGACTGGTTGTCTAGTAAAAGTACAGCGGTGTTCCCTGACTAAAAGAGTACTGCCCGCACTTAAAATTTATAGTGCTAAAATCAGCTCAGCCATATTATATGGGGCCGATATTTGGGGATGTGTGGACCTGGTTGTCCTGGATAGGATACAGAATAAATTCCTTCGAAACTTAGTTAGTCTCCCCCCCTCAACACCAGTCCTTCCACTTTTGATGGACATGGGCATGCATACCATTAAACACCAGGCCCTCTATAGGATGGTGGCGTTATGGAGACGCATATGGTCCACCCCGGAGCTGGCCATGTTTGCCCGTGAATTACAGGATGTGAGAATGCAACAAGGGGCAGGTGACATACCGTGGCTAAAGCTAATTAAGAACACTCTTACCGAAATGGGTCTTCCCTTGCTTTGGTCGGAGCCGGGTTCTCAAACCTTCCCTACCAAGAATGAATTTAAACTTCTCTTTTGGTCTATGGTAAAAACGGAACATGTGGCACTTTCTGAGAAAATGAATTTGACAGGCCAGTTTTTGCTCCACAAAGCAGTACCTAACAAAGAAGCATACTGGGATGTTATCCTTAAAACATTAGATAGGAAACTATACCATCAGTTCCGTGTAGGTACACTGCCTCTGAGGGCTTTTACTAGTGGCTGGCAGAGGTCGGAGTCAAGTTTCTGTCCCTGCTGTACCGTTTGCAAAGAAACACTAGGTCATTTTTTATTTGTCTGTACTGCTTATTGTGAACCACGTAATAAGTGGCTGAAACCTATATGTACTAGACTAAACACCCGAGTGAGTAGTGAAGCATTGTACACCTTGAGAACCAACACTTCTGAATGGCTAACCATAGGATTGGCCAAATTCCTTGGGTGGGCTTGGCTGATAAGGATTAAGTCAGTCAGCTCATAGTATCATGACCCAAATAACTTGTATACTGTGTTATCCCACTGATTTTTTGGCCTATGATTTTATTAGTATTGACGATCTGCTATTTTTTATATATGCTTAAATGTTTTTACAATTCTCTTTGACGTCTTTACAAGCATGTTTAATTGAGTTTTTTAACTAGATTTGCCTTGCCTTAACTTTTCTTGTCTTGTTTCTTTTTGATTTGTTTAGTATGTGTATTTAAATATTTATGATTTTATGACCTCGGCGCACTAATTGTATTTAATGTAATTTTGTGTATATGTGTGTCTTTTATGATGAAAAATCGAAATAAAGACGTTAAAAACTAAACAAAAAAACTAAAGTATCAAATATCTAGGCCTGGACTTCACCAGAGACTTAATCACCACCCTACAGGCCAATGAGAATGCCCTCCTTAAAAGAATTTCCACGCTACTAGACGGTTGGTCGACAAAATTCTTATCCTGGTGGCGAAGAGCAGGGACTTTAAAAAAGATGATCACCCCATTAGTCAACTATATGGCCAGTATGCTACCTATGACACTCTCGAATGAGTTCTTGACCAAGAAAGACAAGATCTTCAACTTGTTCCTCTGGCAAGACAAGACCCAGAATTTCCCTAAAAAAAACTTTAACTATCCATAGAAAAAGGGGGCTAGGGCCTTCCAAATTTTAGGAACCATCAAACTGCGTACCTTTGCAAGCAAGGGTCCAACTAGTGGGTAACCGACCCTGACTATACCCCAGTGTGGGTAGACATAGAAAGGTCACTCATCAATGAAATCCCTCTGTCTGCTCTCCTAACCATGGATATCTCTACCATCCCTTATTCTAAATATATTATTCAAAATACAAGAAGAGCCCTACTGCGCATGGACCACAGGTGAGCAGTACAAATCACTAAATCCAACTTACCTTCTCTACGGCGCAACCCTTTCCTGAAGGTAGATAGAGAAATGTTATTCTGAAAAAACTGGTCAAACAATTGCATAAACCTAGTCAAAGACCTCTTTACAGAGAAACTCCCCTCCCCTTTTCCGAATTACAGTCAAGGTATGGCCTGGAACCCTTAGAGTTTTATACATTTCTGAAACTAAAGGTACAGCTCACGTCACTCTCAATTCTACCCACCAGTCCGTCGATCCTTCCAATGATATCCTAGCTACTAAAATTAGGACACACTGCCCGGGTGTACGGATGGGGGATAAGAATGGTACGCTCCTCCACCTGCTGGCCACCTACCCTCGCGCGAACCGGATTATTCCTGCCATTGCGGATTCCACGGGCGTGACTCACACAACCTCCGTCGCAGTGGCACAGACCTTTGCAGACTACTATTCCCACCTATCCCGGGCTCGGGCGCCGGGGATCTCCCTTGAGAAGCTGATGGAGACGAGCGGGCTGTTATTGGGCAATTGAGAGGGGAGGCTAGTGAGACACTAGATCTGCCCATTACGCTCCAGGAAATCGATGAAGCAATTAGTCACTTGGCTTCCGGTAAGACCCCAGGGCCGGATGGCTTCCCGCAGGAATACTATGCCCACTACCGTGAAATCATTGCCCCGAGGCTTCTGGACCTCTATGCTGAAGTGGTGGAGAAGGGCTCATTCCCACCCAAGACGGACACGGCTACGATAGTAGTCCTTCCAAAAACACAACCCCGTCGCAGTCTTGTTCGGATTATCGGCCTATATCTCTCATTAACACCGAGTATAAGATATACGCTACCATCCTGGTGCAACGGCTTCGCCCGCATCTTGTCTCACTGGTCCACCCGGACCAGTGTGGATTTATGCCGGCTCGAGGGACTAGGCACTGCTTGCGGCGCCTGCATCTGGCCCTGGCCCACCGGGAGCGCCTATCTCCTTATCTGGCCCTATTACTGGTTGACTTTGAAAAGGCCTTTGATTCGGGGGGGTGGGTTTACCTCGGAGAGGTCTTGGAGCTCATGGGTTTTGGCATCCAGTTTCGTGCTATGGTCCGGGGTCTGTATGCGGATCCACGAGCCCGAGTGCTGGTGAACGGAGCCCTCTCCCGCACGTTTTCCATAGGGCGAGGAACGCGACAGGGCTGCCCGCTCTCACCCCTTCCCTTCGCTCTGGCGATGGAGCCCCTGGCCGCTCTGGTCCGATCGGACCCAGTTTTTCGCGGATGGGACTGGCCGGGAATGGTCCCTGATAAGATTGCCCTATACGCGGACGACGTCCTTCTCTATCTCTCAGACCCGGCTGCTTCGGGTCCTCGTGTTCGCCTGATTCTTCGCCGTTTCGGACAGGCATCGAGTCTCCGCGTAACCCCAAAAATTCTGTCCTGGTCCCGCTGCACCCGTCTAGGGAGTGCTTCGATTGGCAGTCGGATATTCCCCTCCGGAGACTCTCCTTTAAATATTTAGGGATCTGGATCACCCTTCTTCCGGAGCTCTGCTGGGTCCTCAATGTGGCTCCTGTGGTAAACAAGACCAGATCGGACATGATGAAGTGGCAATCACTCCCGTTGAATCCACTGGGGAGGATCGCACTCTACATGATGATGATCCTCCCTAAGTTCCTATACATGCTACAGAACACGCCCTGCTCCTTTCCCCCGCTACTGGTTCCGGGAGATGGACAAGGAAGCGACTAAGTTTCTCTGGGGTGGCGGTAGGCCCCGTCTGGCCCTGGACCGTTGTCGGATTCCTTCATACAATGGAGGCCTGAGTATGACCAACCTCTATTTGTATTATCTTGCAACTCTGCTTCTGGTGGTCCATGATTGGTTCTCGGGTGGGTGGGACGATCCGGCTTATAGGCTTGAGGTACAGCGCGTGGGGTTCTCCTCCATTCAAAGCATGCTCTACGGGGCGGTGATCCCCCTATCGCTCCCGGACGTTACGCGGGCCCCCTTCTTGGCATGGCGTGCTGCTCTACGGCATACCCGATGGACAAGGACACTGACCCTGGTCACACCACTTTGGCATGGGACTTGGCTGCGGGGGGTGGCGGGGTTGGAGGGGTTTCGAGCACGGGACCTTCTGGGGATCTCTCGCTTAGGTGACCTGTGGCGGGGGGCCGCATGGGCTCCTTTCAGGAGCTTCAGGGCCGATTTTCGTTGCACCCTTCGCAATTCTATAAATAACTCCAGCTGCGCCACGCGGTCCAAACCCACATCCCTCTGGATTCGCGGATTCCTGACCACAGCCCGCCTGAGGCCCAGGTGATGCTGGGGTGCCTTGGGAGGGGGGGAATTTCCCGTATCTATCGTTCCCTGGTTAACAACACCCCGGTAGACTGGGAAGGGCTGAAGCAGCGATGGGAGACCTGGGTGGGTCCATTGGATGAAGCTGATTGGAGAGACGCCCTTATGGCCCCCAGGACGGTTACCACTTCGGCTAGATTGAGGCTCATCCAGTTTTATTATCTGCATGCCGCATATCTGACCCCGGAGCGCCTCTACCGTGCTGGTCTTTCCCCGGAGGCTTCATGCGCCCGCTGTGGGGTAGGCCCGGCGGACTTCTTCCACATGGTTTGGAATTGCCCGCGTTTGGGGAGCTACTGCGGGGAGATTGAGCTTGAACTGACGGAGGTCCTGGGGTGGGAGGTCCCCCATGACCCCAAAATGGCTTTGTTGGGGCTAACGGATGGTTTGGACGGATCCCGCAACGAAAAATATTTTCTAACTACTGCTCTGGTAGTAGCTAAAAGAGATATTGGTGCCGCCTGGAAGCAGGTCGATCCACCCAATTGTGCTAAATGGAGGAGGGGCGTGGACTGGTGTGCCACACAAGAACGGACAGTATATGTTGCATGGGGATGCCCCAAAAAGTTTCGTAGAGTATGGGGGAAATGGTTAGGGGGCGTATTCTAGGGGGGGGAGCACGGGGGAGGGAGGCGGGAGGCCAAGGGAGGGGAGGGAGGATTTCGTTACTGCCTGATATTGAGCCCATGATATGTCATTTTGATGCCAGTTTTATTGTTATGTTGTATGTATCTTTTATGTTTGTTCTTTTACAAGAAAATAAAAATTTGATTATAAAAAAAAAAAAATTAGGACACACTGTGTCTAAAACCTACAAACTATTGATTCCAAAACCACGTAAATCATACTTGAGTAATGAGACAAAAATGGAATCTGAATCTAACACTAGAAATATTCCCTTTGACTGGCGTAAGATACATAAAACTCCCTTTTCAAATAAAATCCCTCCCGTATTATCCCAAACAAAACTTATGCTAATAAATAGAACATATTGGACGCCTGAAAGGATCTTCAAACCTAACCTCAGTCAGAGTCGTACATGCTGGAACTGCAAAGCACATATCAGTGACCTAGCTCACATGTTCTTCCATTGCCCCATCTTACAAACATACTGGGATAAAATATACAAGTGTATAAACAAAACATTCAACATTGACCCCCCCCAGGGGATTCTCCTACATCCTTCTGGGATTTTTAGACCCAACACTGTCGTCTGAGACCGACCGCTATCTGTTGGACCTAATGCTCACACTTGCCTGCAAAATAGTTCTCAATAACTGGAAGAACTCCAAAGAAGACTCCTTCAGAAAATGTCAAGAATGGTTGTCCTTTCTCAGAGGGGCGGATAATATCTCTCTACACTCTTCGCCCTGGCGTCCTTCACATAGGAAGCTATGGAAGTCCCTTGATTCCTTTTCATTCAAGTTCAATCCTCCTTGAACCAAATGACTCCACGTGAAACCAATTCATATATTTTATTGTACCTCCTTATGACATCGATTGCACAAACACCTGATATAGGACATTCTCCCTATGGATCGCTATCACGATCGTGAACCCTCTCACCTGCCCCCCACATGGGGATTGTTTCACATAAGAGAAACTTCACACTAACATCACTATGTCTTTATCATGAAAGTGGCAATTGCGGTGTGGGAGGATACGTGAGAGTTACTTGTTAATGATGTTTTGACATTAAGACTGTACATAGGATATGTGACTATGATTACTATATTACGGTAATGGACGTTCTAAAGTAATATCCTTATAGTGCATCTTATACAAACTTTTATGTCTTCGATTATATGCTTACCATGTGACCGTACGAACAATCCACATAAAAATTTAAAAAACAAAGATCATCCTTGATTAACCTAATCGCAATTCGAACTGCCACTTAATTTGTAGCCTCTTTGCAATTCCTTCGTCTTTTGTATTTCTTTTTTTCTATTATAATTGTTATTACCATTTACAATCACATTCGTAGCTGTATTTCAACTCATGCCAATTTGTAATTTTCTTTATTTGCATCTATGTTCTTGTTTGTTTTTTCTTGAAATTCCAATAAAAATTATCTGAAATAAAAAAAGAAATAGCACACAGATATACTATATGGCCTGCTACACTGCCAAGTGGAAGAGATTTGTCCATTAGTGCATTTCTAAGCACATAGACCCGTAGCTCAAGAAATAGTCTACCTCCTTCACCTAAAGAAATCATGTTTTGCTTCCATACGCCTTCACTTAGCTGCTATCGCAGCTTACATGCAGCATGCAAAACGGGGAATACTTTATTCAGAATCCCCCACATCAAAGCTTTCAGGAGGGACTCAAACAGATTATTCCACTCAGGGTACCCTTGGCCCCTGTCTGGAACCTTAACTTTGTCCTAACCAGACTCATGGGCCTTCCTTTTAAACCTTTACAATTATACTCACTACAATTCCTTTACTGGAAAGTTGTTTTCCTTGTCACTATCACATCTTCAAGGCATATTAGCGAACTGCAGGGTCTCACCCTAGAAGAGCCTTTCGTTCAGGCTCATTGCAACAACATTGTCCTGAGAACCAACCCCAAATTCCTTCCTAATTGGCATCCTCCTTCCTCCTCAATCAAACTATTGAGCTCCCAGTCTTCTTCCCTCAGCCAGATTCTGTGGCAGAGAGGGCTCTCCACACCCGTGATGTCAAGTGTGCCCTGAAATATTACATCAATATGACCAAGCCCTTCCACAAAACTCTACAACTTACTGTTGCTTTCACCAAGCCACACAAAGGTCATGCTCTTTTAAAGATGGGCATAGTTAGATGGATTGTCAAACGTATCCAAAACTGGCTATATTAAGGCTAGAAGGAATCTTCCTACCCTGCCCATACCTCATTCCAGAAGCAAACAAAGAGCCACTATTGCTTCCCTTGGAAACATACTCATAGATGACATACGTAAAGCAGCAACGAGGTCTGCTCCACACACACACACTCACCAAACACTGCTGTATGGATGTTCTAGCATGCCAACAAGCCCAAGCTATTCACAGAACTCTATTTCAGTCCTTTGCAACATCCTCCAGCTATCCACTGCTTAGGGGAGTACTGCTTTGCAGTCCACGGAAAGGAGCTGTTCCTCCCTAATTTTGGCTAAGGCTGATTTGCTGCCTCTTGGGGAACCAAATCCAGATGATCATCATGGTAGAGATGGTTTAGTTCCACGTGCTCTTGAATCTGCCTTGCTACCTGTGTTTCCAAGATCTTGATGGGGAATGGGACAGTGGAGATGTGCTGTACTGATTTTATGGCCTGCCGATGATTGTTTCAGATATGGAGATATGATAGGATGCTTCAGAGGGCCAGGCATGATATAACATCGAAGGGTGGTATTTATCACATTTGTGGTGTTCAGTGCATTAGAAGGGGGAGTTATTTAAAGCATGAAACTAAAAATAAATATAGAAGCGAAATGGGCCCTTCCATTTTAGTGAGGAGACTTAGTATCTGAAAGACGTGAATACAGATTGTAGTAGATGTGGTCAAGTCGGTATGTAGGAAGATTGTTCTGAAGTGTTGGAGGCAAAGTCACAGATCTTGGCAATCAAGCAGATCTTCGTGTTGTTGTTAAGATGTGTATGGGTTAATTTGCAAAACATCAGAATCTTGTGTATAGTAAAGAAAGTTCTTCCACTTGATTGTATTCCTTGTAAATTCTTTCTGCAAGGTTGGCCTTTTTGGCTTTATTGATTACTTTGTCTTTGGCACTCCTGTGTATCTTACAGCAAAGTTTGTCCTCTTCAATTTTTGACTTATGCAAGTGGCATTCTAGATTATTATAAGCATGTTTCCATTCTGTTAGTTTTCCGTTGAGCCCCCTAGTGGTTATTTAATAAACTGCTTGGTTTTAATGCTTGACAGGAGATAGGATATGAATACTCAGTGAAGAATACTATGGTAGAGAATGTTGCCTAGTTTTTACAGCACTATCCTTCGACTTAAAGACCTCTGTGGTAATGTTTTTCAAGTGCCTCTATGGACTAGCGCATGTCATTATTTTGAGTAATACATATGTTTAGTAGGTTGGACAAGTTGATGCACACAAAGAAGTGCTCAAGGTTCCAAGATTGTGCATGAAGATGAGATTGAGCTATGTTTGGTCCACATCTGTACTGTATGAGTGACTTGGTCCTTGCTCAGATGGTTGCATGGCCCACCTATATGAAGGGGCATTCCTTGGATCATGTGTTTAGCACAATCAGTCATGTTAACGTTTTATAATTATATCCCTTAGATTGGACTGATAACATATGTATTATCGTTAACATACAAGTTGGGGATAGACTGCCCAGTTGTAGTCTGATATTGTCCTTCTTCAGAACGTGACTGGTTAAACTGGATACCAAGAGGTTGGAGCTCGTTCTATCTGATTCTTGAACATAATCTGACTTCTCCAATTCTAATCTGAGAAATAATTTTTCGTGTTGATGCCCCTTATGTTCAAAAGACGTAGGAAAGAAAGAAGGGCGTTTCTATACCATACATGTGAACTGTGAAATAATGTACCAGACCATCAACATTTAAATGCCCATCTGAAATCCTTCGGAAGAACCTAAAAACAAACTTGTTTAAATGCTTAGAATTTATTCCATTCTACTTTGTGAATTAGGTTCTGCCTATGAGATTTGAACACTAGAAATAAATATTCTACTCAGTTCAGCAATATCAGATAACAAAGCATTTAATCAGGATCCTGCCCATACGACACAGGATCAAGGTTAGGAGAAGGAAGCTAGCATTGATACATACCAAAACCTTGTCCCTGTGAAATAGATGACAATGAAAGAATGTCGCTGTAGGCACAACTATGACCTTAAAGTCTACCAAGTAGTAAAGCACTTTAGAAACAATTATAAATAATTCACTAAAGAGGGATTGCTACTGACATTACTGGTTCATGTATTCTATCAGTGTTGGTCCATAACTATATTTCCTTCCATAGCTTCTCTCTCTCATTTTGTGCATAGGCTCTGTGAGAATATGCCAGCTGTTTTTATTCTTTTGTCCTGTGTAGCTTTGTTTAAAGATTTGAATGTGATCTGTTGTGTATAATGTACCTCAAGGGTATCTGGAGAATGACAGCCCAATGTTTTATGGGATGTTTCTGAGTGTGGTTTGATGCCCTTCAAATAGTATTGCGGTTTTGAACTGTGAGGAAATTAAGACAATATTGCAGTTTGTCTGTTTGACATGTGACGATCATCATTTACTCATTTGGTTTTATATCTGAGACCATTCCTTGACTTATGGTCATTGTGCTTTGCTGTATCTCGTGTATGTCTACTAATTGAATATAAGAAGCCCTTTGCAATGGGAGCAGGAAAGGAAAACATGCTTAGTGTACGATTTCAATACAGGCGTTGTTTCCATTGTTTATTGATGCGTCTCATGTGTCTCTGCACCAGAGTGATTTTGTTCTTTACTCACCTGCAGTAATTAGCCTCAGAAGGGGGCACATTTATGCACCAAAGGTGGTTGATGCCTGGGGCATAGACCCGTTTGTGTTGTTCCTTAATGGATAGTTGCCTTCACCTAGAATAGATGCTGTTTATATTTTGGAGATCAAACAATTTTTTGGTGTTGAGTCCCACTTTTTGTTTTTACAAACCCCCGTTCGGGGTATTATGTCTTTCCTTGAGTGGACCTTTATGTTTGGATGACCTATTCTGAATTACACAAGAATTAAGCACTGTGCTAGTAACAGTATTATTATGCATCCACATTAGTACTATACTAGACCTAAACAAAACCAGGAATTATATTTTAATAGATTCAATGTAAAAAGTGTTTTAATACCTTTTTTTCTAAGGTTGTTAGCTCTATGGGACAGAAGCCATTTTGTTTCAAATGGCTATATTGCTAGGAAAATATCTTGGTGTGTTTGTTGTATTGTTTTGTGGTATAGAATGGTGAAAACCCAATAACTGCTTGTTGTGTAAATGTACCATGGTTGCAAATGACCCACACTCTAAGTCTCCAATTCAGTAGTTCTACTGAAAAACTATTACACATTCATCTGTATTGTAATTATGATATCCAGTGCTTGCTAAGGGACATTTTTTTATTTTTATAACCATACATAAATCCAGAAGGCATTTTACTAAATTATTTAAAACAAAAAAGAAAAAACATCTTATTTATGAAAAGAAACCTGTCCGTGGTGGTTGCTGTAGAATACTTCTAAGTTCTTCGCTTTATCGCCAAGTTCATGCTCTAAGTTCTTACAGTTTACTGTGAGCCACCACAGTGTCTTCCAGTCTTCAAGTTATGCTTGCTGGGAGAATTTACTTCAAACATAAGCATACATTTCCTAAATCTTTCTAAGTAGTTTGCTGTATCAATGACAGAGCGATGACATCCTCTGTCATAATCTGTTTGACTCATCATTACCATCTGTTTCATATTTTTACAGCATTGTTTTCTATCTTACATTACCTGACTAACCAAAGCCAAACATCTTCAAAGCTGAAAATAGAAAGATGGTCCACAGTTAAAATCTGCACATAGCTGTTTACTGGCAATACACTCCAACCCCCAAAGAGTAAGAAATAATCTCCCCATCTCGTTCGACTTCTGTCCTTGCTCCTCTAATTTAGAAAGAACTAAAATCTTTCCTTTTCCAGAAACCTCTCTCACGCAGTACCTATAAGTCAGAACACAATAAACAAAATCTTTACATCCTCAGATGTATCTAACTGTTATTCTGCTGCTTCCCACTTCCTCGGCTGTCCTTGTAATTATTGAAGGCTTGTAGTTCTTATTACTGTAACCCAATGTTCTGTATTCTCTAACCTGTTATATATTCTTTGTAAAGCACTCTTCTCTTCTTAACATGAAAGAAAACATCAACATTCCCACTCACATATAATTCGATCTGTGAGATATTTTAATTCACTGTGATGCACATTTTCTTCAGGAGTAAATTAATCATTTATATTTGCTTTTATATTTCAAGGGGCATAGTGTGTGCTGAGTTAGTACAGTCATTATTGACATTTAAAAGCATGATTTAAACATTTAAATTTAGTAATGTGCTGATGTGATTTTTAGAAGGCAGTCATGACAAATATTTTTGTGTGATTGTGAGAATGTGTGCGATTGCCGAGTTACATATATTTGAACTGTTCGATATGCAATCATTTCTGCAGGCATGAGGCTTCAGTGATTCACTTTAATGAGATGCAAGTACTTTTAACATTGCTTAGGCTTTGAAGGCAGAGCAGACCTAATGCACATTTGTAAAAAATAAAAAAATAAAATGCTCATGGTGTAGAGTGCAGTGGTGGCTGGCATGGATCTGGGGTGGCGGGGCAGGGGGTGTATAAAAAGAAAAAGACACTTACCTCATCACCGCTCTCTCCCATGTCGCCTCTCCTCCGTGTTGGCCGAACAGTAAGCAGCCAGGCTCCCCATAGCCAAATACAACACTGCAATGAAATGTTGTGTTTGGCTCCCCTAAGCCAATCACAATGCTGCAATGCAGTGTTGTGATTGATCTGAGCGCTGTAGTTTTGCACTCAGACGGGGACTGGGAGCCTGGGCATGTTCTCCACCCAGGCTGTAATACAGCCTGGGTGGAGAACATTCTATTTGCGCATGACTGTTTGGCCGGCCCAAGACGGTCGGTAAAAGCGTCATGCGCACTTCAGTGTGCCCACCACTCCTCCCCTACCCTGCTCTGTGTGCCGAGCAGCACCGCCCCACCCGCATGCTGCCGCAGCATGAATACATAAATTGAGAATAACATCAAATTATCATTTTATTTTCCTTTCTTTCACTGCTGCAAAGTGGGCCTTAGTGGAAGAGCTGCCACTGATAGATTGATTGGTCTGGGACACAGTTGTCAGGACAATAACCGACAAGAACATTTGATGTTGAGAGAAAACAAGAGATCGATGCAAGGGTGTGGATTCCAGAGTCTGACACCCAGGACACATTGGGGCTTAGCCACAAACTGCATTCTGTAGTACTTAAAGTAGTACATATCACAAAAATTATGTTCTCAAACTTATGACTGGTGATCTCATCCTCTTATCTTTTATGTGCGGAAATTACAGCACACATTGGTATGTGCTGTAATAGTAAATGTGGGAGGGACATGGAGAAGTCACTGGAAAATAAAAATACTTACTTCTAAAAAGCAGGGGTTTAGAGACATTTAAGGAGGAGCTTAGGACAAGATATGCTAATACAAAACACTAACCCACATTTGAGTAAAACCATTGCTATTCACAAACTACAGCTCTAAAGTTAAAATAGCCCTAAAGGTGTCAAACAATGTGCAAAGGAACTCTAGTCCAGCCTTTGAGTAAGTCAAGCACCACTCATTACCACTTAAAGTTAATGCAACACTCCCCCATAGAAACAAAATGGAGTCAGGCAACTACAATAACAACCATTAGGAACTGTTATATTCATAAATTTATTACATTATTTCGAGATATAAATTTCATACAGATAGACAGATATGAGAACTGTTTATTATTTTAAAAGTTAATAACCTTAATTTAAAAGAACTCAATTACTTTCAATTACACCTTTAAGATTTTATTAAAACTTAAACATTATTAAAATGAATTAAGCATATAATTTTAACAAAATGTACTACATATTAAATAGAAATGTTACTAGGGGTCTGTTTTTAAAAAAAATTATTGTCGAACAATTATTATTTATAAATTAATTTAATATTTTTGAATGACTTTAATACACATTCAATGCCATGAGTTAACATTTTATTTTATTGTTCCTAGCATGAAAATACATATTTAAAATTAATATACATTTATATTCTGCACTAGAATATATTTTTTTAAATAATAAATTTTAAAAGTATCCATTTACCTTCCCATAGGGAGCTCTCCGCCAAGTGGCAAAAATCTATATCTACGATTGTGAAGTTTCTAGTAGTAACTTAACATTCCTAAATTCTGGACTGATTGTTTGGGACAAGGGCCACAAGTTTTCATGTTCATTTTGTCCAGAGAACAAGTATTCACTGCAACACAAACTATTTGTTTGCCAGTTTACAGTACCTCATTTTAGGTCCGTGAAAAAAGATTGCCTACTACTAAGGCAAGATTTAGATCCATATGTATAAGCTGTTGCCTATTCTAGTAGGGTGCGTGCTCCAATTAAATCGGAGGTTTGAGCTCAGTTTGCATTACTGACAGTGGTTTCAGTATAAAAACATGTACACATTTGCAAAATGTAACAATTTGAACTATTTATAATGTCTCCAGAATTCTTCTAGCATAATCAGAGAGGCCATTATCAAAGGTCTGATAAAATGAGAATGCTGCCATTATTTGTCACCTCACTGCATGGCACCGAATGGGACAAGTGGGTTATTTTATGGAAGAAGTAGATTTCTGAAACTTCCTGTCCTTGGCAAGGAGATATTTATAAAATTCCACATCCTTGGATCAATGACAGATGGAAGCTGGTTGGAGACACTTGTCTTTCATAAAAATGTTAACGTTAATTAATATGGAACTTTTTCAGTTTTCATTGTAAAAAAAGGCATTCTCTGTTTACTGTGAAATAGTTGCACTGAAGGTGTACATTATTTCAGTGTATAATCGGTCATTAATAATTGATTTATCATCAGAAGCTGGGCAAGAACCATGAAACCTCAGCTCATGAAAGATGGGAGAGCAAAGTACACATTTCAATTTGTCTTTATTAAAAAAATATTTTTGTGGGAAACTAGCATTTACAAGTTTGCGCAATGAAGCTCAACAATTGCTTTTCTTTAATTATTGATATGTGCACAAAAGCAATTACATTTTACTTAAAAGCAAACACTGAATGGACGTGTTACAAGTGCTATTTATGTATCAATTGAAAGAGCTATTTATAGTTATATCCTAACCGACAGTTAAATAAGAATGTTTCATGTTATAATACAGTAAACAACAGGTAGGCCTGAGAGAGCCTGCACTGTGAAATATACACCATTCTTACTTAAGAGAACTGAAGGCTAAAACTGAACTGCATAGTAATTTGCATGTTATGTTATGCCTATTTGTAATGTGCACTAATCGCCCGTGAAGAAATCCAGGCGCTTGAATGAACTGAACTATTTATTTATGCTTTTTCTAATTAAAGAAAAGAATACAAGTCAATTAGAACAACTACTTTAGATTGAAAGTTGTTTATGCTCATTGAGTAAGGATGATAAACTGAAGTATTCATATAAATGTTAACTATATTATTTTAACTATCAGAGCTTGTTTATTGAAGGTTGGTAGTTATTGCCTATGTAGGTATTTACACACATCTTGCATAAATATCTATATTTGTTTATGACGAGGTGGAGTTACACATCAGATTTGTTTCGTAATATAACACTATTTTGTTATAGTACATATATATTTTTTGTAGATAGAAACTTAACTTCAGCTTAGTTCTTCCTACATGGAAAGAATTTTGGTCAACTTATCCTCAAAGTAGCTGACAAAGTGAGACCGCCCCAATTTGTTACTAGCCATGGTTCCAAGTGCATGTTAAAGGGGAAAGCCATAGGTACATTGACAAAGTAGAGATACCTGAAGAGACCATACTGACCACACACCTGTACCAGAGTGAAAGGCAGGCTGCAACCGAATGCGGTTTTACAGGGGTATAATGACACAGTGTACATTACTAGTCTGGTGATGTGCTGGCCTATGGTGCGATACTGTTCTCCTTAGTTGGTCTGTTTCTCAGTCAGACATTACTACTGCCTTGTAAGAATTGTAGCTGTGGTTCTCTGGTGATTTGGGTGAACGTCTTCAATCTCTTGATGATATGAGCCTTGGTGTGTATAATGATCTTCAGTGGTACCAGAGTCTATGGCTCCTGATCATGGTACTGTCTTCATAGTGGTGGAAGTGGACCAAGGGTAGTGCTGTTGCTATGAAGTCATCTTCCGGTAGGAAGGGTTTCACTGTTTCAGGAGACTAAGCTGGCACCATGTAGCCTTGGGTTTCTTGGCAATTTCTTTTTTTAAATAAAGGTGCATGTCAAGGGTAGATCCAAGTGCTTTTATGTTGGCTTACATTTAGAGGATAGTTGTAATGTTGCATAAAGAAAAGCAGTTTTTCAGTTTGCAGCACAGAACATCCATGATGGTTAGCAACAGTATAAAAATGGTGTGAACTCTGCTCCTCTAAATGTGACAAAATATGTCAAAACATAGTTTCCATGTCCAATACCCCATTTAATTTTACATTTATGGTAATGCCCCCATTACCAGTTCTGGTTACACAACTACCAGAATTGTGATATTACCACAATCAAAACAACATACCCCAATTTACCATTTTATTCTTGCCCGGAAATCCATTTAAATCACCCTAAAGTTTGAACCTGTTTGTATCCTATAGAATGGTAAAATCCCCACACCTCACTTTGTATTATTATTCACACCAATGGCAAAAAGGCATACATTTGGCTAGTAAACTCTTTCTTACATTACTGTTAAAATATTAATCAAACTGTTTCTCATGGTTCGATATTTTGCCTCAGTATCTGCTTCTGAAACAAAAATAATATTTGGACGTATACATAGGTTAAAAGCATCTACTGCAATCATAACTTATCTTTGTAACTCGACAAATGACTGTAACTCATTGTCTGTATCAGTTGGACAGCATACTCAGCACATAACATTATCAATGCCCAAACTTCTTCATGAAAAGTACATTTTCTCATACTTTAATAGTTAAAAGATGAGATCAAAAAAGCAACTGTTTGTACCTTCAACTTCACTGCCTCCTCCCACAGTCCGGGCTGGTTTTCTGAAACCTTGTAGTTTTCATACATTCTCTTAGTATATTTTCTAGATTTCTTCACACTTTCTTTTGTTACTGCGTATCTGGTAAACCAGCTTGTGAGATTCCTTAAAGAGGACCTCCTGATAACAGTCAGTCAGTTAGGGGGCAGTTGACTGTCCTTTTCTCTTTCAGCAGCTCTCCCAATGAAAAGTTCCTTCATGCATCAATTGGGTTGCACGTGAAAACTCAGACGCCAAAAACCTCCTGTGCTAATGTATAGACTCCAAAACATGAAGTGCCTGATTCACAAAGGTATGTTATACTTTTGAGTAAGGTTACATTTTGTAGTAAGTTTACTATTTTTGATATTCACAAACTCGGAGTGAAAACTTACTACAAAAGTGAACTTTGCATGTCTCCACCACCCAGAGTAATGTAATTGGCTCACTCTTATATGGATGGGTGGGTCACGTCCCTCCCTAAACCCCTTCCGGACCCCTCAATAAACCCCTCTTACACCTCCCTAATCCCATCCCCTTCGGTAGTTACTGCCCCTTTTCCCACCCACTCCCCTGTTTCCCCTCCCACATTTACATCTACAAAGTGTACTACAAAGTGCAGTTTGAGAATCAGGTCTAAAGACTAGGAAAATTTGAACCCTACAAAAATGCCTTTATACAAAAACAATTCGACCTGCACGTAAAGCTGTAATCAAGCTTTTGCACCCAAATATGATAAGCCTGTATTAAAATGAGTGGAAGTGAGATTGGCTGTTTTAAGGAATGAAGTTCAGGTTTATCTTTTTATAGGGAGATATTTTAGGTGGGATTTCAGCATTTTTTTATTTGGAATGTATGCTTTATATGTGTGGAACTACACCCTGGGCTCTGATGTCCAGTTCTAGTCCAGAGACCTGTATCAAGATGGATTCGGCAATCCTAGCTGGATAAAGTGAGGTTCACGTCTGAAGAGAGCATGCATGCAAATGTATTGCATTTTATGGATTGCTCCCTCCTAGAAGGAGTCTTTCAGATCGCAGAAAGCAGTGTAAAAAAAAAAATGACTCACAGAAAGACCGATTATAAAGGCCGATTTATGTGACTGTGCTTGCACCTACCAATGGTGGGACAAACGCTTATGAATGTTAAGTCCACGGTGCTGTGAATTTGGGATGGAAGCAATAACTCAGAAAGGAGGTCATTAGTGACAGACAACTTTCAATGCCGAGACGAAAACCAGCATACAACAGTTTCAGCATAAGAATGCTGGGATAAAAACTAAACTCACCAGAAGGTTGCAGACAATTCAGAACTCGACTACCAGAATCATTTTCAACCTCCCACATTCCACACTCCACCTGAAGGAGCACCAATTGCTCCCAATATACAAACAAACACATTTTAGAATCCTCAGGCACACTTTCAAGGCACTTAATAACATGGCCCAGCATACCTCAACAATCTCATCTGCTTCCACATATCTTCCAGACACCTCAGCTCGTCCGTTCTCCTACTTGCACACATCCTGTGCATACAGAAAGCCAGATCTGGTGGTCGAGCCTTCTCCTCCATCACTCCTAAAGTGTAAACAACCAGCCACTACACATAAGAGCCTTCTCCTAACTTCTTGAATTCCGCAACAAGCCAAAGACCTGGCTTTTAGAGTAGTCCCACTATGCTCTAGGTTTGGCGAGACTCACACCTGCTCTGTACCTGGATACCCTCATGGGTGACAGTACATTCTACAAATCCGCATAACATACCAATGGTCAGAACTGGACGGAACAGGTTAGGGTTAAGGATGAATACTCTATAAGAGAAACTACTTTATTTTTAACTAAATCCACCTGGCCAAGTCAACTGAATTACTAAATTGACTGTCTTTCTCCCAAGGCTCCGAGAGCTCCTTAGAACTAGTTGGGGCAACACTATGGTGATGTTAAATGTTACTTAGCAGGAAGCATTGCTGCACAAAGAAGATTCTGTGCTTTGGGAGAAAGGCCAAGATGAGAATAACGCTTTCAGATATATGTATATCATATCGTAGAACTCCGCTCTTCCTTCATTTTTTATTTATCATGTAGATCTGTTATAGAGTTTGATATTAATGAACTGAGGAAACCGGTATTGAGATGTAGCATTCAGAGTCATCAAATTTTACAGTTGATGGCACAGGTCTTCCTTTTCGGTTATGCCAGAGCAGCATTGTTCACTGTGTACGTTTATCAACTTGGTTGCTTGAAGAAGATTGTTAGAGGGCAGTGAAAGCTATATTTGAATGATCTTCAGTAATAGTTGTTTTCCCCAATGAATTGCTAACATTACTCCAGTTCTTTTGGCACGGGCACCTGTGGAGGAAAACAAAAGAAATACATTTACAATTTAGCTAGAATATAGCTTGTTATGCGTAGATTACTTTTCTCCTTGTGTTTATGTTTTTAATTCAATACACGGGGAAAACATTCCATAACACTGGGTACGGTTACTGTTGTGATTAGTGGTCAATAAATACGTCTATTTTTGGTTATTTATGTTATTATGCCCATTAGGAATAGGTATATATATCTCACAAATTTGAACTAAAATGTGAGTAAAACAAATCAAAAAGCCTTCCTCGTAATAAAGTGCATTGCATTAAAACATAACGAGATACATTTGTGTATGGCAATTCCAGGCCACCCTTTTGACTATGTTGAGCTGCTGAAATGAAATGTTGATTGTGTACTGAGTGATACCTTTGCATTTCAAATAGAAAAGAAGTACAAACTTGGTACAGACCATTACCTTCCAGAACCATTCAGATCCATTTTTTGGACGAAGAACATCCCCATGGCTATTTAAATTATTGTTGGAGTCTTGCTACAGACAGCTCTAGCTGTCTGTTGCTGACAGCATTCTAACTAATGCTTCAGCATATAATTAGAGTGGCTCATGAATGGATGGCTCTCTTGTCTATTCCAATACCATGCTACTTATTCGATGGCTTTCCACCCAATTCTGGCGCTTAGTCAACCAGGCCCCCCCCCCCATTTTTAATTGGCTGAGTGAGTTATTCTATCTAATTACAAAGACATTAGGGTACAGTGCCAAGTGGAGTGTCCAAGACTAGTAGTGATAAGTTATTAGATTTACCCTGCACACCTTTTTCAAACTCGCAAGATAAACACCAACTCATCATTTTCGACAGCATGTCGGATGGCTCTTTAACAAGAAGAGCGCACTATATAAAACATCCCTAAAAGTTTATATAGTGCTCTGTTTTTGGTAGAGTCACTCAACTTGCTGTCGAAACTAAGGTGCTGGAGGTTGAAAACGGTGTGCATAGCAAAGCCGATAACCTTGTCCATGGGTGCCCACGGTTTATTGAGGGAGACAAAAAAGGAGGTATTATATTAATTAATATTGATAATTACTAGATCATTGATTAGTCCCATGACAAAGAGGGCAGATGCTAAAGTTTAGTACCTGGTATCTTAAAGACGGAATTGGAGAATAGTTAGATTAGGGCAGCATTAGATCCAATATACAACCACAAAATACAAGCTAACTGCTAAATATAGGAGAAACCTATGGAAAATTGGGGGAATTAGGTGAACCACAGAACTAGGCCGATCTCTGGTGATAACCAGTAACTATTGGATATGATTATTGCATTGGAAGAGATATGACAAACTGCCCAATAAAGATTCTCATGGAACTTGACTTCAAAAAAGAGGATCAAATCCCCTTAAAAGGAAAGATGGACCAGGAAAAAAGGAACCACTTGAGAAGTGTCAAAAGCTGGAGACTGGAGAACAAGGTTATTTTACAGATGGTCCACTAGTGGCCTGTTTAAAGTACCTGCTGATATATATCACAAACTCTATAAGGACCTTCAACTCATAATAGAAATAAAGCCTGTGTGGTAGAGTTCTAGAGGGTAAACAGAGTTGGGCATTCTGTTTCACAAAAACAGTAGCAAGTGAATAAGAAGTTGGATGTGTGTAAGGTAAGACAAGGCACTATAAAGTCAAGTGGATACGCCTGTAAAATAAAGATCCTGAGCAGGATCACACATTTTTGATTGTTGCTATGTCATGTCTTCTGTGGCAGGGCTTGCTCCTAACACCATTTATCACCATATTATGAAAACAGTATTCGGCGGGTGGTTATGTGTGACAAGAATGTTTATGCACGTTTGTTGTGTGCTATTTTGTGGAAGTAGTGATATTTTCTGTCTTTTTTTGTGCTGCTATGTTTTTGTGCTGCCTCAATGCCAGTCATTTTGCTTTGATGTCCTGTGGTTATCAATTTATGTTCTGTGCCCTGTTATGTTTTCATTGTGTTGTTATGTTGCTTTGTTTTTGCTACTGCGTTATATTCAATCGTTTACTTTAGGCATGTCAACAAATGCTGCTATATATCCACCCAAAAGCAGTACATGCCTTGAAATTTCCTGCCTGTGACAAACAACCATTTACCACTGTCTAGTGTTGTCAAAGCAAGCTACTCCTGCTGTTCAATCACTTAAGACACCAGTCTAAACATAGTGCTCAGAGTACTCGCTTCATATGATATGGCCCTCTATATTTGACTCATGTCCTACTAGGATAGGACGGGAGTCGAATATAGAGGGCTAGGTTTAAATGCTGTGAAGTCATAGGAAGCCTTCGTTAACAATGTGGCCTGCTGGTAGGAGATACATAGCTTTGTAACTTGATAATAATAGAACATAGTGCAGTGCTTGGGTGGACACGATTACTTGGACAGAATCAATAGCAAAACCCATAGTGGGGACAAAAAGGTAGATTTAAAGACAAAAACTTTATGGAAGGGATATTTCTTATGGATTCATGTGCTTTACTATCCCAGATGATAAACATCAAGATCCACAACTGTAATTTATCTTCTTCGGCATAGCCCAGTCTTTGGAAAGGTATTTCGATATAATCCAACTATTAGTCTTTATGGGTTTTTGAGTGATCACTTGGTTGTATGTTGTAGTTACAGTACATATCCACATGCACCAGTTTGGGTGGCATATGACTGCACTACAAGGACCACTGATCCTCTCTTTCCATTCAATGCATGTGACCACAAGTCTGCGCAAACATTGCAGTGAGAGAAAGATGGATTTGGTTCCAAATTAAGTGTATATTTAGAAAGATATATCCTCCTGTCAAAAGATTTCAAACTATTGCTTTCTATTAATACTTGCATCAATTTGTCACACAATGGGCTATCATTAATTAATTTTAATATACTTTTATTTACCATTAATCAGGCCAGAGGTCTCAGCCCTACACAACATGACCCGAGTAGCCCTATGTACAATGGAAAAAGAGAATTATACAACACTTAACATCACAAATCTTTGGTTAGGAAGAAAGTGAGTACTGACTAGATTAGAGGGTGGGGGAGAGACCATCACAGGAAGTGGCTGGGAGGTTTATTAATTTGCCACTACATGACACTATATTTGGCACTGCTTGACATTATGCATTGTGTTGGTGGTGTGACTGAACTTCACGGGTGGGTTGAAGATACTAGGGATGAGATTTACTACTTTTTCACACAGCGCAGTGCAGCAGCCGTAAATGCTGTGTGCGTGAAAAGGAGGGAGGAGGAGAGCACCAAAATTACTAAAATAAGGCACTCTCTTCCCCGCTCCCTAGCGCTGGCACTGAAATCAGATGCTGTGTGCCAGAGGGACATCTCAGTGCCAGGATGCAAGGGTGTCTCCGTGAGTCTAGCATAGGTTTTGTACTGGAAGGATAACTTTCCAGTACAAAATATGCAGTTCATCATATGAGAAATGGACGAGAATGATACGTAACCATGACGCCTTAGGCTAAGATATGGCCAATTTTATATAGCCAAGTGAATTATATGTCAATATAATGTAATTTGAAGGTTGCCCTGAACTGCCTGACACAGTATCAATGAGATGCCAGATCCAGCTGTGTATCCTTTATAATGGGATACCTATAAGTGATAGATTACACCCTTGAAAGCAGTTGACTAATGTGCACATGAGGCACACACTAAGGACCAGTTGAGTGCATAAAGGGAATTATAAACCCTTGGGGTATGTTTTTGTGCAAGAGAGATCAACAATGCAATGTGATGCTATCTAACATATTGGAGACAGAATAAGAGTCACATGATTAACAACTGTTAGAAAAATCAGGAATACCTCAAATAGATATTCCAAGATGGCGACCGCAATTTGGATCAACACATCGAACAAACAAAGAATTTGTTTGTGTTTTCTCTCTTTGGATTTTTGATGCGACGGTACGTCAATTGCTTCACATGCAGAGGCAGAGCGTACGCGCTCTCTGCACAAGGAAGCTTGTGGCGCCGTATTGGTAAGCATATTACAAATTTTATACACTTTAAACAGAACTTTGGAACAGTGCTCTGTTAGCTTTGGAGATAGACAGGCATTTACTCACATATCATTTGTGATTGTGTTTCAAGGATACGGGATATACCAGTATTTGCAACACAAGTTGAAAGCTGCTATACTGCAATCAAGAGTAAATTTGAATCAAGAGCACAGGGTTGAGTTTTAAAGAATGTTTTTTCATTATAGTTTGGATCTTTAGGCGATCAATGTTAATATCGGACTATAGCTTTGCGTATTTTCAAAAAATACCCACAGCACTAATATATCAACTCCGGGATAGAATTACAACCGGCTGTCAGGTACACTTTTTTTTAGCAAAGATCGGGTGAGACTTGTATGTAGGGATACTACCAGAATAGGTCTTAATTATGATTGTTACATAGTGGCATTGTGGCTCTCATTTATACTTTTATACTTTTTGATAGCAAGATTTTATCAAAGAAAACAGGCACATAATTTAAATAATTCCAATCTAGTGCTACCACGAATAAGGAAAATTCACATAGAGGTATTTTGCACGATAATATGATTGATATGGGCACAAGGTGAAGGATTAGCGTTTGAACTGCAATGTCATCACATTGCCTTTCGGAATATATGAGCTTGGAATTAAGAATGGATACTATATCATTTACTGTTACAAAATGCATAACTGGAATGATTTCAAACTGTACAGCATAACAATGTGCATGGATTTCCACTACAATGTCACTAAGAGGAACAATAATTTAGGCAATATGTTACACCAATGTCACCACAATTGGGGTGCAAATAACAGGAAAAAAGTAATAATTGCATTACAATGGAGTATATTTTCAATATTCTTTTTAGCCCTGAGGAACTCGCAAGTTTTTTCCCTTTATGCAACGAAACATGTGTTGGCAGTGTGGCTAAGGGCAGAAAAAGAACTGGGCTTTGTGACTAAAGATCTGCACAAAAAGATTGAAAGAAACAAAGATAACTGTGAAAATATCAGCAAATACTTATGAGCTGGTTGCGTTCTGATGTCAGTGTGTGCTGGAGGATATAAGTTCATTATTTTGTTGACCTTGGTCATATGTTGGGGAGTGGGGTGAGTCTCCCTACCTCAATAGCACTGCAACCAGTCACCCTGTAAGTCAATAGACACAGTACTATGCTGAGACTTACTTCAAACATTTTCCTTCTTTCTATGCGTGTTGTACAATGCAGTACACATGCAAAGTCGGAAAAGGAAGGAGAAATGAAAGCATTTCTCGTTCCTTGCACCTAGTCAGTCAGTCAAAATATCTTTATTCGGCTGACTTGCAGCCATAAAAGAATGCAGCATAAAGCAAAAACATTTAAAATATGAGTTAAAAATATGATACAGACAATGGGTAAAATACTTCAAAGCAGTAATAATTCATAATCGGGATATAGTAAGGATGATTCAATAAATTGATACATCTATGAAATGGCAGCTTAAACTAAAAACAGTGTGTAATAAACTACATGCGGAGCCCCCGTCCCGTAGGCCATAAAATCCAAAAATAAACCATTCAGACAAGACAAAGAAGATCATTTCGCAATGACATTACGCAAAGGAACAGCTGCAGAAATGTAGCTGGCCGTCACGTCCTAATATTTAAAACTTTAGAAGAGGAATGATAAAATCACGCCTTGGCTTGATATAGAGTTGACAGAAGAACAAGAAATGAAGCGTACTCTATGTGGACTTGGAGTCGCAAGGTTACAGATCCGGTTTAGCATCACAATAAACTTTACGGGGATAAGAAACCAAAAAGTGCGAGATGCCAAACCTGAATCTGATAGGCTGAAACAATTTTGTGTGACTGAGATAAAAAAAATAGACAAGACTCAACACCAGGAGAACGTACTAGGAGCGAGTGTTCCAAGACTCTCTTTTTTGTCAACTCTAGGTGCTCCCTGGATAGCTTTAGACAAGTCAGAAGATCCTTTTTCAATTTAGTTTATGAGGGCTTAGCAATATTAGCTGGATTATAAAAACAGTCCACCAACCTCAAAGTCTAACTGTTTTTTTTCTGTAGCTGAGCCAAGGTATCTTCAACATGTAGTCAAGTTTAAAACAATCTAAAATAATGGCAGGGTTAAGAGCTGGGTCTTCCTTCGCCCAAATTGAGTGCCACAGTAAAATTGGTGCAATTTGTACGCGAAAAGACAAAGGGGTCAAACCAAGTTCACTATGACAGACAATGGCAGGAAGACTATTGGGAACTGTCAAACATCTCATAAAGTTGTTCTCAACTGTTTGAAGACACGCCGGATTGCAAGAGCCCCATACTCCAGCCCCATACAAAGTAAGAGAGCACAAGCGAGTCTTATAAATGTTAATTATTGGGTTAATTGGTCTTGAGCCTAACTTCTTCGTGAACCTGAATATCGCCTCCAGATTTTGATTGAAACTACTGAACCTTGTTTCGATTAGATGGTGCCATGTACTCTTCTGATCGAACGGGATTCTCAGGTACGAGAAAGTTGGGACATAGGATAACTTTTCATTATTGATAAAACATGATTTTAAAATGGTGGGGGATTTACCAACCACCATAGTGAAAGATTTCGCTATGTTAGTCCTTAAGCCCAGTTCGTTCATAAAATCATTAAACCTGGTCACTAACTTTTGTAGGCTCACACTGGTTCTAGACATTAGGACACAGTTATCGGCATAAAGTAATGACGGGGTATTTCTGGTACCTATCTTGGGGGCATCGACATTCCCATGGTTAATATAGCTTTCTAAATCATTGATATACAGACAAAATAAAAAGGGGGCAAGGATGCAGCCTTGTTGAACCCCACGATTCCTTTTGATGGGAGCAGAGAGCTCCCTGCCCACACCGTTTTTTGCACCTACTTTAGAAAGGCGCAGTTTTCTGACACTAAACCCAGTCTACTTTGTTTAGTAAATTGGGTTTAGGGTCAGAAACCTTAGGTGGTTGCATGGGAATGCCCATGCTTCACCCATGGTACGCCCCCTTGACACTAAGTAATGCAAAGCAGTGCTATGCGCCATTTTGCATTACTTTGACGTTATTTCTAGAGCTAAACAAGATTAGCGCTGAAAAGTAACTCAGGACAAAAAGATTTTATGCCAATTTGCATCGCTTTTGTGACGCAAACATGGCGTAAAATCTTAGTAAATCCCCCCCTAAGTTGTTAGTTGTAACATTCTGCTAAAGTTACAACAATACCTACAGAAACTTACACCAAAAAGTATCAGAGCAGTATTTGGCGTGCCAGTGAGAGTTCTTCCTCTGTATTATTAGTATAGTCGCTGGTGTAAGGAAATTAATCGTTTTGGTGTTGCTCCCCTGATTTTATTTGAACCTGAATAGCTGGAGATTTTGACTTTTGAGCTGTTTGGTGGGCCTGGCAAACACTCACTAAACATGGAAACAATTTCATTGGCTAATCTAACATTTTTATATAAGTTAACCATAAAGTGCACACAAACGCCACAAGCTGTTTAAATGCCAAATTCCAGATGTGCGCCTGCAGAAGACGCTTCACCACTCACATGTGGAGCAAACATTATGATATGCTTTTAAAAGCAGTCACGTCAAACTATCAGTAGTGCCCGGATATCAGAAGTGAAAACAAAGTTGTTTTGCAGATAAGTCAGCAACCATTACCATGAACTACAACACCCAAGATGCTTAGAAGTTGGAATATAAAACGTCAACAGCTAGCAGAGTCCAGGTTTCCATGACTCACCACTCACAGGTATTACTGTCGTATTTCTGAGGTGCTTCCAATCAAGACAATTTTGTAGAGGAATCATTGTAATATATTTTTAACATATTCAACGTACACTGAATCATTTTGTTTAGTGTTTCACCATCAGCATCATCAAGAATCAGAATAAGCATTTCCTGCTCCAACTGCTATGCCTGCATGTATGCACATTTCATTTGCCTGTTCTAAGAGTACATCAGTTGGGGGCCAATGCTGTCGTCCCTAGGAATACCCACTCATCAGTGTGGAACAATGAAATTAATGATATCAGTAACTCTTTAGATTCAGAACTATCTGCCAGTTTTTGCTGCGGGATTCCCTCTGCCCATAAAACCTGCCTTATTACCTTCTCCAATTTGTGCCTCACTTTCAGATGACCGTTTCGCCATTATTTGCATGTGTCATGGATAACTTGTCCAACATTGCCCTCTCTCCATGGCTAAGACTCATGGACATGGGTGTCTTCGGTGGTGGATGAAATGGCCCTCTGTGTACTGGAATCGTAATCCTACAGCCGGATGTTTGGAATGAGTAAGTTATCATTATGATAAGAGACAGTAGGATTTTTTTAAGTTTTAAAAATACTTATTAGCACAATTATGACAGCACTGGAAATTACATTTCAGTGCAATTGCCTCTAGTGCCCTTAAGTGCGATGTGGTAATACAACTCATCCTCTTTCTTGTGTGAAGGGTCAGTTGTGTGCCTTTGCTGGCCTGCTCTTAGGGCTACACTTTCAGGTCAAGGGATTCTGGGAGCAATGGGGAGGGCATCGGGAAAGATACATTAGTCCTTTGACAGGGTAGCCCCTGGACTAGGCGAGTTGTGATGAATGTTGAGAGGTTGGGGGATGTGGAGGAATTGGGAGTAGGTGAAGATAAGAAGCCCAGACTCTTGCATGTCTAGGCCGTCAAGAGCAAATGACCACATTTTTGATTCAGGAATGGGAATTACATTCTACCCTATTTGACCCTACTGAGCTTTTGAATTATACATCTTCTACCCTCACTACGAGCTATGGAGCCAGGAGGTGGCAGAATAATTCTGAAAATTGAGCTAGGGCTGTTTGCAGTGTAACTGGTGGTCTGGGGCGGTGTATGCCGATAGAATACTCTAGCAGAATCTTCTATTATCCCCATTAGGATACAGGACGATGAAGAGTGCGCTATATACCTCGATTTATGGTTTGCAAGGACAATATATCCCATAAACTTGTAGTGGTAACAAGTGTAATCGCCAACTGACAAACAGCTACATCAGATGATCACAGCAGGAACGTTGGGTTTTGCCTCAAAATTCTAAAAGCAACACTTAATAATAGTTTTCAATGGTTAGTTCTGAAAATAAATACTTTGAACAAAGAATGCTTCTTATAGTACTTGTTCCCAAAATATAATGAAGCGAGAACAGCGTGAAAAGGTTTAATGGTATGGGGTTGTGTATTTGGTCTGGGGTATAAATTTAGGGATTAAGGGTTTGGGATGTAGGGTTTAGGGTTTCAGGTATACGGGTTAGGCCATTCAGGTGTTATGGGTTAAGGAGCTAAGGGGTAGGAACAAAGGTTTAGGGGTATAGTGTTCAGGATATAGGGGTTACAAGGCTAGTGATTAAGGGAATGAGGTGTAGCTGTTTAGATTCAAGAGGTTAACAGATAGAGGTTGGGAAAGGGTATGGAGTTAGGGGTTTTGGGTTAAGGGTATACGACTCAGGGCTTGGTGTATAGGGTTAAGGATGAGGAGTATAGCATTGAGGTATAGGGTATAAAGATACTGGGTTACGGATACAGAAGTTAAGGCTATGAGTATTGGTTAAGAGTGAATGGTATACGTGCATGCCCTCCTGCGACCCAGAGACAACTCCAGCAACTAATGTCTGCTTTGGCTGCTTCTGCCTTCCTGAACCTTGCGTGCAGTGCAGATCCTAGGGCAGCACTGGGAAGCCTGTTTCCTCACGCGGCGGACTGTGTAGATGCTCAGAGACTTCCACCCCACCTGTGTGCGTCGCTTCTCTGTCGTTGTTGGACATTCCTCTGCCTAGGAACATTGGGTATGGTGCTGGGTCGAGGGGTTGGCATGGGCAGAATTCCACAGAGTGGTCAGGGATGAGGCTGGCCCCTCGGGGGTGGTCGCCTAGTGGACGGGCGGGCTTGGGGTGGTGTGCTCTCCTGACATGGCTACTGGCACAATAGGTGCATAATGCTCCCCATCGTGGTTTGAGAAGATTGTTTTTGTGCCGTTCTTTGTTCACTTTAGGGGAACCTTACCGTGCGGGAGGGAGAAGCCGGGGGTCTGTTATGAAGGCCCTCCTCCAGTTTATAAATACTTTCTCTACCCCCCCGTCTGGTGGGGGTCCTTTCCTACTTCTTTTTCCCTATTCTCCTACATTTCGGGTCTGGTTCCAGGGCGACAGGCACACTGCTGGGGGGGGGCCGTACTCATCTGCAGAGGTGCAGGGTGGGGGGTTGGGGGAGGGGATTCTGTATTCTTTCATCCTTTTTTTCCATGGCCTCCTTTTTCTTCTCCGATTCTTTTTGTTTTTCTTTTTCTGGGATCAGCGTGATACACCTCCTTTTGCTATGCCTCGTTGCCGTTCCATGTGTTCACAACTTCCGGGGTGTTCTTGGGGAGTTCTGGCGGGGGACTGCGGGCGCAACTGTATATTATGTTTTTCCCCATCCTGATGTTCTTGTGTTTGCGCCATTGACCGAATAGATTGCTGTAAATCGCTAACGTTCATTACTCTGCATATCCGTGATCGTTGTTTCAAAATTGCTTGTCACCTGATCCTTCTGCCTTGTTTCATCATAAAATGAAAACCTCTTTCTCCTGGTGCCCTACTTATGCTGTTCACAGTATTAGCAGTACGATTTTGCTCCCCGAAGTGCTGCCTGTGTTTATACTTGTCGTTATTGCTCTGATTGCTTAGCGGCCGGCCCTGGGGGGTTGTAGGCCCATACTTGTTCTTATTGAACTGTAAATAAAGGTTTTCAAAAAAAAAAAAAAAAAAAAAAGAGTGAATGGTATAGATTAAAGTATATGGCGACAGATTAAAGGATATAGCGTTAAAGATCTGGGCCAGAGGGTTAGGGGTTTAGGGTATATAGGATTATGGACTTGAGGTATAGGTTTGAGAGTTAAGAGTTTAGGGTGTATGGGTTAAGGATATCATGTATAAAGGTTAAGGCTTGGGGACAGGGGTTAATTGAATAGGGTAAAGGGTTTAGAATATAAGATAAAGGGTATGGGTGTTAAGAGTACGGGTAAAGGATTTATTGGTTAAGGGATTAGGAGTTAAGGATGTAGGGATAACCCCTCTGATTGCATGGTTTTTGTATAGTGGTTGGAAACGTGTTAAATTTAAGGTGAGTTGATGAGTGTTGCAGTTTTTTCAGTAAATATCACAGAGAGTGAACTCCCACCATTCTCGAGACAAAAATATCTTTCAAATTATATTGTGACCCTCAAGAGCTGGTTTCTACCAGAAGTAAGTTCTTATCTACTGATGTGCTAATAGCTGGTAGCCTCATCATTGGGTCTTACCTCCACCAGGAGTAAGAGTCTCTTGATGTAGAGACACAGTGGTATCTGTGAAAAAGTGCAGTGAACTAAAATGACCTCCTATCCCAGAATGGTGCCGTTTTATTAGGGCTAGGATAGTGGTACAGCTAAGAGATTTGTCTCGAGAATGGTGGGGGGTTCACTCTCCTCGATATATGCTGGTACCAATTTGGCAAGTAGAACAAACCTTTCCCAGTATGCTTTTCACTCCACCACCCTTTCATATTTCATTCCCCCACTTTTGATAATTTCAGTTGTTTTGAGACCATCTATAAAAGACAAGCTATTCAAAGTGTTGCTTTTCACAGCAGCGCTGCACTTAATTCCAATGAAAAACACTTTAATTGCAAAGGGCCAGATGCATCAAGGTAAAAACCAGTCGCAAACAGGCAGATTCTCAGAATCTGCCCCTTTGCGACCGGTATTTGTGCATTTGGGATGCATCATCCCAAATGTAAACATCTCAAATTGTGATTGCATTTAAGGAATCGCAATTGCAATGCAAGATGCCATTTAAAATAGCGATTTTGCTATTAGGGTACGCTGTGATTGCATTTAAGGAATCGCAATGCAAGATGCCATTTAAAATAGCGATTTTGCTATTAGGGTACGCTATTTACTGAAAAAGAATGCCAGGTGGTAAATAGCGAAAACTTTGAAAAATGCACTAAAGTGCATTTTTCAAAGTTGCATGTTACACATACACATGCCCTTGGGGCATGTGTATGCGCAAAATGGGTGCACATTACAATTTCAGGGGTGCAACAAAGTGTTCTTCTTACACCCTTGCACCCTTGAAATTGCATGCGCAATTTGCCAGTACCTAATAGGTACTCGCATATTGCGCGTGCAATTCACATTCATTCCTATGGGCCTGTAGGCCCATAGGAATGCATGGGAAGCCATTCCTTAATTGCGACTCGAAATTTGCGAGTCGCAATTAAGGAATGTTTAGGAATCGCTATTTTTATAGCGATTCCTTCATGCATAGGCTTTTGCGATTCCTTAATTGCGATTCCTTACTAATAGCAATTAAGGAATCGCAAAAGCCTTCCTTGATGCATGTGCCAGAAAGTGATGTGCTTAATAGTGTTAAAAACAAACTAATGCTATTTTCTATAAAATAATCAAAAAGGTACAACCAAAGTTTACAGGTTTGTGTAGCAAACAGTCTATCAGTACTTGGAACAGGTCAGCTTCAATACAGAGGTTCCTTGTCATGCTCGCTGCCACTATGTTCAGTGTGGAGATCAGGACGCCGCCTTTGGGGCTGGATGTGTAGCCATAGGGAGTCTGATGAAGCTTCATATGTCAAGAGTTGTCAATGATAGAAGTATGGTTGCATTACCAAATGAGAGCGATTTGAAAAGGTTCAAGAGGGATGTTTCCCTTCTGTTCTCTTCTCCGTAAGATTTGGTGCAGTGGCAAGAGGGTCTCACCTTGCATGAGGACTGTCTTTGGTCTTATTGCATGGTTGCATTCTAACAGCTACCACATCCCTGCCATTTTTCAGTTCTGTGTATGGTTTGAAAGGATAGTGCACTTTGGAGTTGCCGTCCTCCTTGCCCCTGAACTTGGGATCAGGGGCAGCAGGGACTGTGCTGGGGACCAGGAGGATGGTTTGATGTCCCATATTTTCTGTGGTCATTTAACTGGAATAGATAAGGGGATGGAAAAAGGCCCAAGATGTCTGGGTGAGGACATATTGTTAGGTGCATAATGATGGCTCTCTACTGTTGTCATGAGTGTGTCTTTCCCTTTGCTCACCCTATTTCTGCACGTCCAAAGGCCTCCAGCCTCCGATGGGCTCCAAAACCAGAACTCTAAGTCACTTCTGTTCCCAGCCAGACCTGCACCTGTGTGTCCAGACTTCTTCATGCCCACCTTTTGTGGCTTCCTGTATTAGTTTCTTGCAGCAGAAGTACTGGGGAAGGTGAAAGGAGATCATATGAACCTTTAGATTGGGATAACCATCAGGGGTTGAGAGGAGATACTTGCTTGGATAAAGGGAGACTGGCCGGGATTAGTATGAGGAAAATTGAGTTGCTGCTACAACTAAGAGGCAGGAAAGTGGTCAATCCAACCATGATTTCTGTCAAGTTAAGAAGTGAGAAAGAGAGGGTTAAGAACAGATGTCACATCATGTCTTTTGAAGGATCACTATTTACTGATTTGATTCAAAGGTCCCACCAGTCACAGCCAAAGTGAAGAAATGCCACTCAGCCACTTTCTAGCCCGAGAGATGCTTGGACAGAAAAAGAGACAAGAAATCTACCTACTGAGAGAATTCTCTCTGCCTGTGTAGGGATTGTGGCCTGTTTGACTCGAGCTACAAAACCTGCAAGCGGTGTTTACGCAGCGCATGCAGGTTTTGTAAACACATAAATAAAATGCATTCACAATGGCAATAGCTTAACTATTGCAAATGCGAGACTTATTGCATTGCAGATGCTGGTTATACTTGGTGCCATCTTTGAAGTAGGGAGAAGATTCTAAAGTTTCTCTTTGAAGTGCTTGGAATTTCCTGTCTCCCCTGCCCTGGCTCCAGCTGGCTGCAGGCACAATGCACTAGTGTGAAATCTTTCATGTGAAGGCGGGGCGCAGCTTATTTATTTGCAAATGGGGCTGTGTCCCGCCTCCCGGCCCCCACCATCCTGCCAGATATGGCCAATACAGGCCCACCCAATTCATTTATAGTGTGGCTATCTGGGAAGAATGTACATAGTCCAACTGTCAACTACACCCAATCATGTAGCCCAGGAACTAGCGGCAGGCACAAATTAGCACGGACAGCAAAATGCCAACTTTCTAAAAGTATATGAGTAGAGCACTCATCTCGCGCTCCTCTGTCGCACTGCGTAGTGGGGAACTTTTCCCTCGTTCATCCATTAATTCATTAATAGCCATGTTTATCAATTGAAAACCCATATTTATCCAAATCTTCTTGCAAGCTTAGTGAATCACTGCAGAGACAGAGTCATGCCACTATTTTGAATTTTATTTTCAAGACTTCAAATGCATGCTGTGTGCCCATCCAGGCTTTGCGCAGCTACACGTAATCCAAACAGTGGGATGTACATTCAAATAGGCTCATCACTTCGTTTCCCAATGCATTTCGAGTCTACCATGACTCTTCGTCAGGGGTCACTGCAATAAAGCAAACAACAGCTAAACCGACTATTCACAATTGACCTAAACTCATATCTAACAAAATGCTAATGCCTTGAATTTTATTTGAACTTCACCATCCCACTGACCCTCCCCTAAACTCATTTCTACCTAAATATCACTCCCGTGATTACCCTCACCACACCCTGTTCACAAAACCCCCTTAAAACACCTTTGAAAAATTAATTATACCACTTCTGTTGTTTGAACACACTTCATGCTTTTGTGCGCTCATTCAAAGAAACCCAACTGCAACATAAAAGTAAAGCCCAAAACTACAATGCGCCATAGAAGAGCTTAACCACTAAACTCTTACCCCAACCACTAACCAGACAACATCCAAACATCCCTTCTTACCCCACATACTTCAAAATTAATTACCGTGAAAGAGCCGATGTCAACGACCTAACCTCCTCGTTCACCTCTCTCATTTGTGTCAATGTTAGTACTCTCACGCTGGCGTGTGTTCCCGTTTTATTGAAAACGTTGCTCATCCCTGTAACCAATCATTCTCCCTCTTAACACCCCCGTGACTCAACTCCTCTCACCTGTGCATCAGTCATCCATGCAGCGTCCAAATAAACTTCAACTCCCACACTGCACTCAAAAAGATTTTCCATATTGAATCAAAACTGGATCAATACGTGATAAAACAAAACCTAATTACCTTCGTGAAACCCTTATTCTACACCCACTATCCTAATTTATGCTATCCATTACACACCTTAACAAACCCATTGCTGTCTCTCCCCTGTATCTATATCCATTAAAAACGAAACAACCCAAATCAACTGCGTTACATATGCAAAACCTTCCATTGCTTAAGAGAAACAAATAATGAATAAAAGAGCAACATTGAAAAGCATTAATGTGAAAAAAGAGAAAGCAATATATCCCTCAATAAAGTCAACTGTTCGTAAATCAATCACTGTTCTTTCACATGTCGTCTGTGTAGTTGTAAACCGCGTAGAGTCCATTTCAAACTAGCGCTGTCTCTGCTGTGAGAAACTTAATTGTAATTCATCTTAATTTTTCATCCATGGGGTGCAAAACTCCTGTGGGGCGGAAAATTGCAAAGCACATATGTATATAGAGATGGAGGATGCACACCTTCTCTTATGTATATTTTGATCGAACATTAATCCTCCTGAGGTGCGTGCGATCAGAACCTGTGGTCCGTCCCAGTCCACAGTTTGTACTAACAAGTATATGAGTAGAGCACTCATCTCGCGCTCCTCTGTCGCACTGCGTAGTGGGGAACTTTTCCCTCGTTCATCCATTAATTCATTATTAGCCATGTTTATCAATAGAAAATCCATATTTATCCAAATCTTCTTGCAAGCTTAGTGAATCACTGCAGAGACAGAGTCAAGGCACTATTTTGAATTTTATTTTCAAGACTTCAAATGCATGCTGTGTGCCCATCCAGGCTTTGCGCAGCTACACGTAATCCAAACAGTGGGATGTACATTCAAATAGGCTCATCACTTCGTTTCCCAATGCATTTCGAGTCTACCATGACTCTTCGTCAGGGGTCACTGCAATAAAGTAAACAACAGCTAAACCGACAATTCACAATTGACCTAAACTCATATCTAACAAAATGCTAATGCCTTGAATTTTATTTGAACTTCACCATCCCACTGACGTTCCCCTAAACTCATTTCTACCTAAATATCACTCCCGTGATTACCCTCCCCACACCCTGTTCACAAAACCCCCTTAAAACACCTTTGAAAAATTAATTATACCACTTCTGTTGTTTGAACACACTTCATGTTTTTGTGCGCTCATTCAAAGAAACCCAACTGCAACATAAAAGTGAAGCCCAAAACTACAATGCGCCATAAAAGAGCTTAACCACTAAACTCTTACCCCAACCACTAACCAGACAACATCCAAACATCCCTTCTTACCCCACATACTTCAAAATTAATTACCATGAATTAATGGATGAACGAGGGAAAAGTTCCCCACTACGCAGTGCGACAGAGGAGCGCGAGATGAGTGCTCTACTCATATACTTGTTAGTACAAACTGTGGACTGGGACGGACCACGGGTTCTGATCGCACGCACCTCAGGATGATTAATGTTCGATCAAAATATACATAAGAGAAGGTGTGCATCCTCCATCTCTATATACATATGAACTTTCTAAAAGTGGCATTTTAAAAATTGAGCCTAAAATTACAATTTCCTAGAAACCAAACATGAATTTCCTACCTGCTCTAATCCAACATTTGCACTTATTAAATCTAATAAGGCAACCCAAAGTTTTCCTATGGAGAGGTAGGCATCACAGTAGGAAAAAATGAATTCAGGAGTTTTTCACTACCAGGACATGTAAAACTTAAAAGTACATATCCAAACCTATATATGACCTATATATAATAAAAGGGGAGTATAATGCTTGGCAAGGGGGTTATTTTGCCAAGTTGAATAGGCAGTTCAAAACTGCATTCAGGCTACAATGGCAGACCTAGGAAGTTTTAAGGGGCTGCTTAAGTGGGTGGCACAATATGTGCTGCAGGTCCACTAGTAGCATTTAATGTACAGGCCCTGGGTAAATGGTATACCAGTGTACAAGGGACATATAAGTAAATTAAATATGGCAATTAGGTGTAAGCTCATTTACCATGTTTTAGTGAGTGAGCACAAGCACTTTAAACACTGGTAAGCAGTGGCAACGTGTACACAGTCCTAAGGCCAACAAAAATGAGTTCAGCAAAAAATAAGAGGGGTGAAGGCAAAGAGTTTGAGGGAAGACCACCCTAAGACTGACAGGTCTTACAACAGATGTACAGAGGACTGTTAGCCAGAGGTAGGCTAGCAGAATAGGCTTTACTTTTTTAATGTTTAGGGAAGCAGCAATGGGGAGACTACTGATATACAGAGGTGTGTGCATTAAATATAGTTATTACGTCTGTGGTTGGTATTTTAATTGGACCAGATTCATAGTTTTATGGCAGTATCTTGTGAAACAGAGATCAGAGACTCTTCCATTAGTAAAATAAGATCAGATTTCAGCTGTTCAAAATAGATTCCCATCAACCTTAGTGTTTTTAGTTTGTAAAGTTGAGGTGTTAACATTTATGAGATAATCATGGCATTATTTTGTGTTGTTGCGGTCACATGCACTGTAAAATGTTGCTCTGATGTGCTGCATACAAGGGAGCAAGACATTGTAAGTTTCTATCATCTCCTCTAAAGTACATCATTAGGAGTTTTGCATGTGTAAAGATTTGCTATCCATCACACAGCCTTGAAAGGAAACACTGCAGCTCGCAGTGATAAAGATTCATTTATCATGGTGTATGTTCGTTATGTTATGCAGTAGCTTCAGCTGATGGGAATGTGTCATGCTTCTTTGGCTCTTTCAATACCAGCTTAATATTAAAATCTCCTAACATCAGAAGCATGTCACCTAGTTCTTGCTCATTTAAATAGACAGTGTGGTTTTCAGCCAACCTCTAGGGTTTCTTTCTCTGTTCCCTACATGGACTGGCACAGGTAAAGGTTTAGAAAGGTTATTCAGCGCCTAGCTCTTTTCGAAATAAGCAGTGTAGCCTTCAAATTCATGATGTTTTTTATTTGCACTTGTGATGCTAATCTGAACTGTGAAAATCAGCCATGAGTTCACAAAGGTCCGGCACCAATTAGAAGTACTGGATTGTGGTGAAGTGACTTGGGAGGTGTTAGAAAAACACACTCCCACACCGGAAGGGTGGTGGTGTTCTCCCAGACATACTGTGGTAGCTTGGCTCGAGCGGTAAGGAAGGCACCGTGTTAAGCATACGTCATACCCACACAATAACCATGCGTGCATCCGTTCCAAAAACGACACTACACCTTAAAAATTATACTGAAAATATATCTCTTTATCTTCTTTTCTCTTAGTTGCTGATTAAATAAACAATAATACAATCACAGTACACAAGGCTTCTCCTTAAAAAGTGCAGGTCAAATAAATAATAACACTTTACAGGTGCAATAAATAGGATCAGGTCAAATAAATACTGTGAGGGAATAAATACTGTGCAGGAATAAGTTAGCTCAGGACAATAAATACATTACAGGAATAACTTAGATAAATACAATAAATACAGTACCCTCAATAAATAATATCAGCCAACAATGACATTTGTAAGATCAGATCACATTTAAAACACTATGGGCTGATTTGGCCCAGTCACAGCTTGTGGTTAGGTGGATGGCCTGAGGGTGTCTCACCTAGCTTGGGTAAGGCTGAGGCTAAAACTGAGGTAGATCTAGGGTAATCTAGGAATCTGGCTCTCCCAAACTACACAACCCCTCACACAGGTCACTGTATCAGTCTCAGTCCACCCCTGGCGCTCCCAGGCTGGTCCTAACACCTCTTTATCCCCTAGGATGGTCTCTTAGGGCTCCACAGGGCCTTAGGCGCCCTCTATTCCACTTACTGCCCTTTTTATGAAACTCCGACGCCGCTGGAGTCGTGTCGACGCCGTGAGGCGGCTCCGGTTCGATGTCGGCGACCTCGGCGCAAAGTCAGTTCTTGACGACGTCGATAGGCGGTTCGGGCTCGATGTCGGCGGCCTCGGCTCGATGTCGACCTCCGGTTCGATGACGTCGGGCAGTCTTGGCTCGATGTCGATTTCCGACGGCTCCGGTTCGATGTCGGCGGCCTCGGCTCGATGTCGACCTCCGGTTCGATGACGTCGGGCAATCTTGGCTCGATGTCGACTTCCGCCGGCTCCGGAGTGCGATCTCCACTCCCGACCTCCGGTGCTCCTCTCCTCGGGTTCCGGCGACTCCGGAGTGCGATCTCCACTCCCGACCTCCGGCACGCTTCACCTCGGTCTCCGGCGACTCCGGAGGGCGGACTTCACTCCCCCGTCGACGCCGCACACTCGACCTCAGGTGACTTCCTCCTCGACCTCTGGTACTCTCTACGACCTCCGTCGGCGCCCTCTCTCGACCTCTGGCGGCTCCGGGTACGACGTCTGCTTTCCAGTCAGCGCCGCTTCTCCACCTCGGGCTCCAGGTCTCCAGGCTTCTCGACGTCGGACTTCAGGTAGTTACCAGTAACCAGGTCAGTAACTTGCTGTACTTTGCTTTTAAGGCCTGTTCCTGCTGTCCAGGTCCTTAAGATGGTTTTTCCTGCTTTCTCCCACACAGGGCTCCAGGCTGGGCTCAGTCAGTAGGGACTAGTATCAAGGGTGGGTTTATGGACCCCACTCCAGGCACAAGTTTCCACCCCTGCTGCCTCACTCCTTCCTCCTTCAGGTTTCTGCTGCTCTCTCTTCACCAGTCAGGTGCCAACTGCCAGCTCCAACTGTCAACTCTGGAGATGCCTTCCCAACATTCTAAACCGCCTCCAACTGTCACAGGGTTCTTGAATGTTCTGGAAGGTGCTGGTAGGTTCCAGTGATGTCACAGGTGACAATGGGTGGCCACCATTTTGTGCTCCAGGCCCTCAGACAGAAGTTCCAGGGGTAGATAAAATGGCTCCCTGAATCTGCATCAATACGAAAAAGTCTGGTGGTTCTCAAAAAAAGGAAAAATACTAACAGGGTTTGAGGCAAAAGTGGGACAAAATAAATAATGATGAGGAGGGACCACCCAAAGGGCTGACAGGTCTAACAGGAGGAATAAATTCATTTTAGTCGTACCCATCAGTTGTCAGCTGTTTTCCTACTAAGGTTCTCCTTAACTTATGGATAACACAATAAACACCTTCAAATTCCACATACGATCCATCAGAAGATGATCATTCCACCCTCTTGAATTCATTCTTCTAAACCTTATGATTGAAGACACGAGTGTTCATCACTGCGTGTGTCCAACAGATACATTAATGCTCTGACGAACAGGCATCTATTGACTCGTGTATGGAAGGTTAAACTGAAAGTGCTTTGAAGCATTTGCAAAGAGGTGAAAGCACTCTATATACCCACAGGAAAGTAAAAAAACAGTTTTGAGACACAGGCATTAATGGCATATCTAGAATGACTTTTCATGTCCGTCAATGGGCACCATTTCCCCTGATGGTGAGGGGATGATCTATTCCCATCTTGCTCGGAGAATATTTACCAACTACCATGAGGTAGCTTGAGTTCATTTTAGCATTAGGTCCTGATTCACAATGAACTTTGTATTCCCTGTCATTTGAGAGGTACTGTCTTCCACAAGGTCTGTTTCTTGTCTTTTCTAGGTTGCACTTTCTTAGACCCCAGATACAATCTTAGGACACCTGCCCTGCTGTGAAAAAAATGGACCATCTTCCCGATCTGGAGATATGACAGAGGCACAGAACGAAGGAAGAGGGAATTAATAACAGGAAAGTGTAAGAAAGAAAGTGATACATTGTCTATTTAGTATCGTTAGGACAGTGCACAGAAAAGTCATGGTACAATACAAAGCATCTGAGATAAATCACCTTTTGCTAAAAAATTACAATTGAAAATATTGATTCTGTGATGAATGTAAATAATTTACAGAAGAATTATTCTCAGAAACATTTACCCAGTTTTACGCATTCTTACCCAAGTCTGCTATTTGTTTATTTCTAGAAGAAACCACTCTTTGTTTATCTATTTAATTATTTATGTGTGTAATTCTTTATTTCTTTCTTTTTGCGTTTGGATTTCACATGTTTGTAAAGTGGTAGCATTATCAACTCATGGCCACGTCAGAAATTTAAAAATCATGCCCAGTCCACCCATTAAAGATCTCATTGACAATCTCTCTAGAAGGGCTCATTTGGTATTGACATTAGTTCAAGTTAATATGAGCTATTTGTGTTTCTCATGTTGCTTTAAAATCAGTTTAGAGACTGTCACATTGAATCAAAAGTGTATTGTTTCCAGCTGTTCAACTCCATCCCACAGCTCATCGCATATTGTTGGGGATATTAGGATTTTTCTTGGAATGTTCTAAATTCACTGGTGAAAATTCAAGTTTGCTTCACTTCCATTCTAAACATGCTGTTTCTGATCAATCTCTAAATATTTCTGTTATTCTCACTGGTATTCTGCCTCTAACTTGTTCTGCTGATTGTCAGTAGTCCATTTCATTGAGTAATGTGAAAAAGTCCACAAAATACAATTGTATCTGTTGGAAACCACTTTTAACTAGTCAATTAGAATTTGGTGGTGGGGTAGGTTACTCAGACTGATCGTCTGATCACAGACTTTGGGGTTATTACATAATGGTTTTACCCTAGCTTTGTTAGATCTAGATTGGCTAAGGCTGCAACATGTTTTCATTACCCTCTTTTGGATTACCCACTAGATCACTGGCAAGAATCTGGTCAATGATTGAAGAAGATCTTTGATGGACATTGCATGTTCTTTCATATATAATCTAGTCAGTTTGTAACTGAAGTAGCAAGTAATTTCATTGAGAGACAGAGCGAGAATTCTGAGGTTTACATCAATTTAATTAGAGATGTGCAGTTTAATAAAAACATTTCTTCTTACTATTAAGGTCCAACTCCATTCCAGTCAGGCCCACAACTCCATCTCAGACAAACCTTCTCCTGAATTCTGCCAACTCTCTGTATTATCTGTTATAATGAATAATATGAATGTCATCCGGCTTTATCATTTGTAAAACTGAGAAAATGTTAATTTATTTTGATAATGACCTAGATATAACACCTGAGGAGACACCCAGTCGGGGACAAGTGTTCCCTTATCAGTATGTCAAGGCCATCCAGAAACATCGCTAGCTAATTCATTAAAGAGGTGAAGTCCGAATTGACATCCCCACGCCTCCCATTTTCTTAACGATATGCCTAGGACCCTTTCACTAGCTGTAAGAAGGTGCCCTCTTTCTGCATGGTTTCCCCCACTTTTTGCTGAAATGCTGATGTACTTTGGCAGGAGCCCAGGGCACACTCAGTCAATCAGTTACCAAGGGCCTATGTTCTTTCCCAAAAACAGCATTGAAGACCAAACACAACTGGCACTCTCTGACCACAGGTCAGCCCCTGGTAAATGGTACCACAGGTACCCAGGGCAATGTGACCAGGGAAGGCCTCTAAGGGCTGCAGCACTTATTGTGCCACCTTTAGACGCCCTGTACCTTCGCACTCACACACTGCCTTTGCAGGCTGCGTCTTTTGGTGCAGAACAAAGTGAAGAGTCGACATGGCACACATCCCTGTGTGCCATGCCTACAACCCACTGCCCTGGCATAGATCAGCCACCCCTCGAGCTGGGTGCACTATACCAGTGGTGAGGGTACAGGTGCATGAGCCCTGTACCCCTACAGTGTCAATTCTTAGACATTGTAAGTGCAGTAATGCCATTAAGAGTATATGGTGCTGGGAGTTTGTCATTACGAAATCCACAGTACCATAATGGCTTTACTGAAAACTTTGGTATCAAACTTTTCAGCACATTAACCACACTGATGCCAGTGTGGGATTTAATGAAAAATGCACACAGAGGGCATCTTAGAGATGCCCCCTGAAAAAAGATCTAACATTAGTGTCCAGGCTGAGTGGCTGCTCCCCAGCAGCCACTCCCAGAAATGTTTCTGAACCCCTGGGTCGAGAGCCTGCTGCTCCCGGGGCCTGAAACAATGCACATCCTGGGACGAGGTGCCAAGCCTCCTCCCCACAGATGGGAAAGGTCCACGAAGGGGAAGCTTCAAAGGCCTGCCGCCTTTGTGAGCTTCCCCAGGTCTTTTGCTGCTCCCAGCAACTGGTCCACACCGGTTCTGACCCCACTTTGGGCGGGAGAACCGGCTGGAAAACCAAGTGAGGAAGCGAGGTGGGCCCACCTTTGTCAACCCCACCCCTCAGGTGGGGGAGGCGAGGTGAAGCACAACTCTCAGTCCCAACCATCTTGCAGATGGGGGGACTCCGCCAACCAGAGTGAGGCATATGCCCCCCTCCCACTGGAGGGTGGGATAATAGGGGGTGTACCCGCCCCAAGGAAAGGACCCATTGGTCCCAAACTTTTACTTACCTGGAACACCCCTAAATCTAGTATTTAGGGGCACCCCTGAACTTTGCCTCCTCAGACAAGCAACAACAAGAAGAAAAGAAGGACCGAACAGCTGTGCCAAAGCTAAGAAGAGGAGAATGCCCACTGACTTGGCCCCAGCCCTACCGGCCTGTCCCCACCTCGAACCTGCTGAAGCGAAACTCCGGTGTGTCCTGCAGCCAGCAACCTCAAGAACCCCAAGGACCTGCCCTGCCTTCCAAAGAAAATACTTTGTCTCCCATGAACACCGGATTTTTTCACAGCAGGCTCTGGTTCTAGGCAAATCCGTGAGTCTGCATCACTCTGCACCCATCGCCCACGGCCCGAGTTTGAGTGGCCCAACACCATGAGGAGGTCTCTCTGGCGATTCTGGCCCAAGATCTGGTGATCTCTGACCTGCCTGGAACCTTCCAGCGAAGCCTGCAGCCTCTTTCTGGAGGATCCCCCTGACCGCTACCGGAGCTGGTAAGAGAAACCCGACGCCTAAAGACACCCCTACACCCGAAACCCCACGGCCTTGGGTGGCCTGACCGACGGGGTCCCAACATCCCAACTTACCTCTCCAACCGGTGGTCACCTCCAGAAGATCTTCGTCCCCGAGCCTGCAGTCTTTGTTGAAACTGGAGAATCCCCATTGAAACCAACAGGGCACCCAACGCCAAAACAGCACCCTGCACCCAGCTGCCCCTGCGCCACTGTGAGAGCACTTTTTTGTGCTAAACAGGATCCCGCTTTACCCTGAGCCTAACACCAGGGTCTTTGCTCCCACAACCCAGTGGCCTGCTCGTAAGCAGCCACCAACCGGAGGCCCCCTAACCCCCAGTGGATAACACTGGGCTTCAGCACTCTGCACCCGGCCGCCCTAGTGCAGCTGAGAGTGTAACAGAAGTGCATCCTTGACCCTGGGGGAACCCTTGTTCTTACCCCAGAAACTCAACCCCAAAGACCGAGTACTTACCTGGTAATCGTTAACTTCATTTCCCTCCATAGGAACCTATTGACTGTTTTTATCTGAAAAATGTACTAAGTGTGGAGTTGATTTGTATGGAAACCTGAAAAATAACAATTGTGCAAAATGTATTTTACTTACCTTTTCTCTAGGAAATGTCCCAGTGTGAAATCTAGGCATATCACACGGAGTAGAAAAAGTAATAAAAGTAACGGAAAAGTGATCTGTACAGTAATTTCAATACCTTGACTTACCTGTATTCCAAACAACTGCATTTGAACTTGCATTCACTAGTAAACACTGCATAATATTTTGCAAAGCATATATTTCACTTACCTGTGCCAGGCTTGGCTTGGTTCTAACTAATAATGTTTTTATACAAACAAAATAGGTTTGAGTTCAGTCTCTGAGTGTGTGTCATCATTTGCTGATTGAGTGTGTACAACAAATGCTTTACACTACCCTTTGATACAGCCTTACTGATCGCCCACACTACCACAAATAGAGAGTTAGGTGCTATTTACTTTTACCTCTGCCTACCTTTGAGGTTTCACTGGACAATGTGCACACTATACCTCATTTTGGTATAGTATATAGTTTCCAACAATAGCGTCCATAATCTATGTACCACATTCCTGAAACTATATCAGAGGTTTTCATCCCTAATAATATTTAGTATTTATGGACCACTACGCGACCCTTTAGGTACAGAGGACCACTACGCGACCCTTTAGGTACAGAGGTCCTTTTCCCCGAATTAACCTGCAAAATACCTTCCAAAGATGATCTTGGTTATTGCGGGCACTCAGAGAAGATGATGCATCTTGCCTGACACTGGTAAGACCAGAGTGCCAGAGGAAAGCTGCTACAGCAGCGCATGTTTGACTTGCGAGGGAACAGTTCCTCCATGGCTCTTCCGAAAACGACAGCCTGTGCAGTTAACAAGATAAGCAGTGTGTCGCTTCTCAATAAGAAACTCTAGACTGCAAGATACTCTACTACATGCTCTCCTAAGGTAGCGGATAGAAGTAGGTTTAAGGGTGTTAGGCTTTCAGATGACATTTTAATCATGTTGGAAATGTTCATTTTATTCTCATTAATTTACAATGTGCCTTCTTGCTGTTTTTATGATATCTTTTGTGAATATTTTAAATGTACTAAGAAACAGGGTTGTCCTGTTGTAATTAATACTTTTAGTTAAAAATGTCTGTTCTTTTTAGTACTGGGTGTGTGATACTGTGAAGAGTGAAACATGTTTACCATTATGACAGTGCTCTGGATCCGTTTCTAGGGATTGTTAGTAGCCCAAAAGCAATGAATTCACTTAAGCTATGGATTGGGTGAGGTTCTGCGGGACCACGATAACCTTTCACATTCAGCGCTGGTGGAAACGCAAACCTTATAGATCTACAACAGAGTCGTAGTGTACGCAACAGATTTTCCACTGAAAGACTATTTCTATTGTGTTTTAAACTTTTTCTGTAAGCAGTTGTCTTACTTAGTTTTTCTTCCATTTTGTGACTTGGTTTCTCCCTTTGAAACAGAAAGTTATATCACAGTATGGTAGAAGGTCAGTAGTATTGAGATCCCCTAGAATTGCAATGATAACAGCAAAAGAAAATGTAGGCACATTCATTTCTACAGTTGTAGTAGATTTGAACAATGCATTTCGTACCCTTTTCCGATGCCCTTTTATATTACTAAGGTTGATGGCAATTCAAAGGTTGGATGTTTACTTAAGAAAGATAAACTTCACTAAAAGGTTAGAAATAAGATATATAGAAATAGGTTATACCAGGGAAATCAAACTGTTGTTAAATCATTATCACTGCAGAACAGTATATTACATTTTTTTAAATGTCTCCGTTAATAGCGTCAGTAGTTCTTCCTTCTCAGGTAATTAATGATGAAATTCTACTAGTCGGTATGGTCAAAATATATTTCCTGGAAACGTTCCTAGAATTGTGATATTCTAGCTTGAAGCGGATGGTTCTAATTTATATCCTTAAGCCTGAAATATTAAAGAGACATTTTAGTTGACAATTTAGAATGTCTTTGGTGGATGATTTGTTTAAACTAGAAATATCAAAAGAAACACTTTTGTTGTTTTCAATTTAATTCTTGATTTTGCTTGGTCAAAATAAGAGTTGCCCACTGCGTAGAGATATTGTCTAATTACTTACTGGTAATCTTTATTACTTTGAGTCTTACCTTTTTTGCATAACAATCTTTACATTATGAAGTTGAGACATGTCCTAGAAATAGGCAACCATGCTAGTTGCCTTGTGATGAGTACACAAATGACTCTTTACCAGGAAGACGTCCTGTGTGTAATACTTAAGAAATACCACAATGTCTGAACTCTGATAGAAAATGATAAAGGGAGCGAACTAAGGGCATAAAGGAAGAGAGATAGGCCTCACTGAAAAAAATATTTCTGGTAAGTAATCCAAAAAATTGTCACTTGGTCCCACTCCTTCATCACAGTCTGCATAGCATGGAAAATATAACCAGCTGTACCAAGTCACTGATTGACAAATGTGAGCACGAAGTCAAAATCATGCACAACTCGTGACCCCAGTGGGAGTACTAGATGCAAAGCTCTTCGTAGGAAGAAAAATTAATGGCTGATGAATTATTAAGTGAATGGCTACAAAACAGTGTCACTGTAGGTTCTTTTTATGAAGTCTTGATATCATCCACTCTTAATAATGCAGTGTTATCAATATGTGAAAATGCAGTAAAAGACTAGAAGGCTAAAACAAATAACTATAGGGCCACAAGGGTACACCAGCATCAATAGAGCTGTCCAACTTTCAGGAGTCACAAAGCTTATTCAATGTCTATTCAGAAGTAGCAGAGACTCATTAACAAATAGAACATCTATATGGACCACAAGTAGTTTGTGAGTGAAACACCCATGTCTAACTGAGACCAGGTCAAATTCAAAAGAAGCAGAATCCCACAAAACAGCAAAACCTGGGAGACACAAACAGCATAACACACATTTGTTACAAAATAATCAAACAAAAAAATCCCACCTTTTGGCTATCCAAACCCAAAGGAGTGCATCACAGGTCAACTCCCACTCCACCCAATGCAAGAATGATCATTGTCTCAAGTATAGTGACCCTGGAGATAGCAGCACCAGGCATTGTGAGTTTCACAAGTCACAAGGACACAAAGACCCTGCAAGTCCACCTTTCTCTCCCCACCCCAAGGCTGGACTGGCCACTCGGTCACTCTGGTCTTTTTCTGGTGAACTGTAGGCTAGAAAGCTGGTTTCAGAGCATTATGGGCCACCTTTACCCAACTACCTTTTCATGTTAGCTGAAGACTCCTACATCGTGGGGCTGGTTTGTAACTTTTGCCAGGACTCTTTTTTTTGTCTTGCAGTCCAGCTCTGCTGCCCAACTTTCATCCCAATACCCAATAGAAGCTAGGGAGCAACATGTGTTCTTTTCACTGCTTGACTATTGAGTATGCCAATGTACAGTCAAAACACAAATTACACAGCAGCATAACCACAAAACTGTCTTATAACATGAGCCATAAGAACGTCAACATCAATTGACAACAGGAAAGGATCATTCTAGGCACAAAGCCTAATGGGAATGAAGCAACACAAGGATGTTGGGTAGAAAGAAGAACCAAGATGACGGACTCGAACAAAAAGTGTACAAGAGTAAGCCTAGACCAAGCAACCTGCAATGCTACCAAAAGTATGAAATCATACACATGCACCTCCCTGATAGAGGATAGACACTGGTACACCGTCATGAAAGAAACAATGTCTTCAAATCAGCTGCCGATACCAGAAAAGACAGAAGGGCAGAAAAGCATAAAGACACATACATGCAAGTAAACCAAATCCCAGCACACATGTTACAGCTCTAAAAAAGAATACTTTTTACAGGATCATGGATTTTAGCTTAGTGAGACCACCTGCAAAACAGTCTGCAAGGGTTTAAATAATTGTCAAAGTGGACTCATCATGTATAATAGAGTATTTACTTTGTAAGTTTGGATTTCAGTATACTGATCAACTAATGAAATCCAGATTGCTCATCCAGAGCTTGTTGCAGCAATCTTAGGTACTTCTAGAAAGGAACTAAATATGGAACACAGTGAAAAAAACATTACCAATTCATCAGTCATTAATGGAAGACAAACACACTAATCCCATAAGTGCAGAAGCAGCAGCAACAATGTGGTGTCTAGCTTCTTGTACAGGAAGGGCTCAGCCACTGACACAGGACGTATTCCTTCCAACTCAAGGTCATGGCCTCAAGATCAAATGGTAAGCTGCCTTAATGCTCTTAATGTAAGAAATGCCCAGAAAAGATTCCTTAGACCAATGACATTATAGGAGGCTTGGGATTAACCTGCATAGCAAGGTTCCAACTCCTCACTCAGGAGGGTTTCAACAGATGCGGCTCTCCCTCCCAACCATGAATAAGTGGTTCCACCAGAAAGACAGGTGGGTAGGAGGAGTGGGTGGATTCATTCTACACAGTAGATCATTGCTGTTATTTTGTTTAAAACAAAAAAGCACTGCCCTGGACATGTACAGTGTAAAAGGGGATCGCCTACGACTTCCATCAGCTGTACCCCTCCCCCATGACATCAAGGAAGCGATAATCTCTTAGAAGGTTACTGGGTAGCAGGGGAGAAAATTGTTGGCCATCCTAGATAGCTGGATGATGGCCAATCTTGATCCGTAACAAAGAAAGAAGTACTGTGGTAAGACCTAAGATCAGCACAGTTAGGAGAATTCCAAATCTTGAGTGTTACATTAAGTCACTTAAAGAAATGGCAGGCCTTCAGGACATCAATCTACATAGCAAGGCCCATCCTGATAAATAATAATTAGACCAATTGAGCACTGCAGAAGCAGAACCAAACAAAACAACTACTGTAAACCAGAGAGAAGGGGAAATCTGTTAAATACAGGGCAGCACCCAGTACTCAGCGAATACTCTGCTTCAAACAGACGGACAGAACAGGTCTTCACGGTGAAGGACCATCTATAATCTCCTCATGGCTAGGAGGAGGGGGCCACATTTTGTTTTAGTTCAAGGACTGTGATGAGGAGTATGGACTAAGTATTCTGAAGTGAGGACATGTTGGTTAATCTACATTCCCTAGATGGTTTAACAGTTTTGCAGAGTGCTGAAAATCACAAACCTTGAGTACATGGCGTCAAAGGCAGTTCACACCCATAGAGACACAGTACCAATTTTGGGTTAATTAGTTGAATGGTAAGTCTGCATGCACACTAAATCCACACAGTCCACAGCTTTAAAGTGCATGGACTATGGACACCATTTTGACTCCACAGCATTAATTACGGTATACTCGTAATTTCCAATGGATTCAGTAACAGGAATGACCGGCCTTTGGCATTACGAGTAATGTAAATACAATGCAAGCTTGCACAGTTTTCCTGGTTACTTCAGCTGCTCTAAATTTCTGGGTGAAAATTTGGGGGGAAAAAGAGGAATAGAAATGGATTGGATGCATTAAGTCTGATTTGTCCAAGTAGTCCCTATTTTTAGATCAAGACTCAGAATCAAACTCTTAATGTGCGGTACTCTGGCCCCAGAGATACCATTCTAGGCACCAATGGTATCTCTTGGGCCGGAATTACCACATCCATTAACATGCCGCTCATAATGAGGACCAAAGTGGTGTTTCTCATTGGCAATGATGACAGTCATACTATTTTTTAAGGTTGCTTCCACTCTTGCTTGTTGAATATCTTCTTTATGTGTATATGGAGTTTTTCAACTGCCATTACTCAGTTTGGCAAATGTATGGCAAGGGCCTGGCAATTCTATGTTATAAACACACATGAGTAAAAAATGTAACAATCAGAACATATACTCACAGCTTTCAGATATGCAACATTACTTTGACGAATGTCTTTTAATAGCTGGTCTCGTGGGGTAAGTTCAACAACGGGTGGCGGTCGTCTTCTTGGGACTGGTTTAAGAGTCTTGATTACATTGCGGAGGCTGGCTCTGTCTGAGGGTATTGTATCATCCGGCATACGAGACTTTGGTGTGGTTCTCCGTAGTGTGACTGTATCACGGAGGCTAGGCTTCTGAGGTGATTCTGTATACAATGAGGATAGTTTATCATCCATCATACTAGACTTTGGCTTGGTTCTCTTTAGTGTGATTGTATCACGCAGACTGGGTGCCGGAGGTGGTTCTGTGTGTTGTTGGAAAATAGATTTTGGTTTCATCTTCTTCAGTTTGACCTCAGGAACGGTGTTTGTCTTCTCAATGTTTCTGTTTTCATATTTGGTTGGTGGAACAAAAGGTGTAGACTCCTCTGTAATGCTTTGAAGGCCAGAGTTGGATTGAGGCCTACCTAACATTTCCCACAATCCAGGTGGCAGACCATATCCATTTTCTAGCATAGTTATGATCTCATTTTCATCTTTCACTTGCTGCTGCCTCTGATCCTCTTTCCGTTTTTGCCTTTGTCTGTCCAGATTTCTAGTGAGTAAATTGGTAACAACCATTCTGGGACCTGGAACCTCAAAATGATAGCCAATCTTCAGCAAGGTATTGTTTGCCTTCAGAAGTCGGGAAATCTCCATTTCTGCATGGTGACCCAACATATGCCTCTGATTATGAAACCGCAGTTCTGTTAAAACCTCATTGAACTGCAGGCATCTCATGATTGCTACAATTCCTTTCCCTGTGATGAAGTTGGACTCAATGTTCAGAGTGGTGATACTCCTATTTTCTCTTAGCATGTTGGCTATTGCAAATGCAATATTTTCGTCAGCTCCCACATTGGCTAAGCTGAAGGTTTTTACATGTTTGTTCTTTTTCATGGCATTTACAAAGTTCACCAGCATTTCCTTAGGGATATTTTCAATGTTGTTGAGGTTGATTTCCTTCACAGCAGGATCATTTTTCCTGACGCTTTCCAAGGATTCATCTAAATTGGTTTGGTTCCCTGAGGGCCTCGAACTCATCTTCATGAAACTGGTATCCAATGCCAACTTCTTTGGCAGGTTTAATTTTGAAATTTTCTTTTCAGTTGGTTCTTTGATTTCCTTTTCTTCTGCTTGCTCTGTTGTTTCACTAATGATCTGTTGGTGGCTACTGTTATCTTTATGTTGCTCCAGCTCTGTGCGCTCATATGTATCTCCATTTTGTTTGCATTCAGGTGACAATACAGGCTCTGTGTTTTTATCTGAATGAGGTATAAGTACATTCACTTTGTAACTTGAAGCAGCAGCCTCTTCTGCATTGAGCCGTGATGGGGAATGGGGTTTATTTTCCTTATTTTCATTTCTCCTTTCCATGTTACTCTTATTTTCAAGTCCAGTTTCCTTTTTTCCTCCTTCATTTCTTTCAGTTGACCCATTTAGATCCTGGTTCTTTATTACTGCTTTGGCATTTTCAATGGGGATATCATCTTTATCTTCTTCACTTTTCTAAAGATAAATTATAAAGAGTTGAAGTTAATTTCACTTTGATCTTTTTCATTTATTGTTATTACATATGATGTGACCAAAATAAATACATATAAGTATGAGCTATTGTCGCTTCTGCTTTGTTTACCATGCCAGTTTCATCTCTCCCTCTTTTGCTTTTTGTCAGTCAAGGTCCACTGATAGCCAGTAATCTTATCTTAATCATTATTATCAGTACATTCTTGCCTCAACTGGACCACTGGGAATGTTAAGACATCATTTGAAAGGGTGAACTAATGCTACAGAATGCTCTACTTGCTCAACTGCTTCAAGACGAAGGTTTTTGATTGCACAATATTCAATAGTAATTGACATTGAACTGGAAAATTGTTAGCTTATATCTCAGATAAATATGTTCCAAGTGCTTAAGGGGGCAGTTTAAGAGTTAGTTTAAATACATGAGGCTCTTGGGTGCTGTTTGCCCAGTCTAAGAAACTCAATCTCCTTGTGCGCCTGCACCCCAGAGTACTGCTGCTTACCGTTATGCTTCTTGTTATTTAAAGACTTAACCTTCAATAATCCTCGACCAAAGCTTTGATAAAGAGCTTTGAATGTTGAAAAGAACTGCAAATCTACCAAAGAATATTTGTACTTTCAATTACATCCTATATTTTTTGCATGAAATCATACAACCTGGCTGGGCAGCAGCTAATCAATGTTTAAGCTTAGGATTCCCTAATCTTTGCACATAAGGTGACTTCTTAGACATTACATGCCGTGTGCAAGCTTGTTTACAATGCCATACAAACAGAGATACTGTGGAGAATGTATTAATCACGCATCATCTGATATAAGATACAATACTTTGTTGATACATCAGAGATTACAGATGTGTATAGACTGGCGATTTATGTAATAAATCATTCTTGCAATAAGATGGTTTTGCTTTAAAAATGAAGAGGAAGTTACTAAAGCAAAGATGTCTTACAACGTATTCCAAGGCTGTATGTCAAAATACCAGCCCATTGGTTTGACAATCGGACTGCTTTAAATGCATCACTCCTTGATATAGTTAGTATTGTTTATATAAAAGATGAGCTCCTTATCCAAGCATGCCACTGATATAAAAAACATAAGTTCAACATTTTCTTACATACCAAAACCTGATTTCCAAGTGCTTTCTGCTTGGACAAGACAGTCAGAGGTGGGGTGGCTGTCATTAAAGCAATATAAAGGTCTCTACACAGACCGTTACTACTATAAAAAGAGACCAAAAACCTTTCACAGTACTGACATTGAAAACTTCCACTATCACAATATTACTGACTGCAATCCTACATATTTGAAGCTCTTCCCATCACAGCATTATTAGCCGCTATGTTCTTTAATCACATCCTGTTCCAAGTTGGTCAATGGAGATTTCAATGACTCGGCAGACAATGACCTAGCCTCTCCCAAGAATAAGGTATTCTCAGAGCTATTAACTCCCTGGAATATTAATTAAAATGTTCATAAGCAGACCCATGTCAAAGGCCACATAACATTAATCCACTTGCAAATCCTCCCATTTATCTGATATGACCATATCATTATGGAATTGATTCTTAATCCCTCTTCCAGATAAAGAATCTTTGCTTATAACATTTACAAGACTGCTGGACAATGGAGTAAAATTATTCCTGAAGAACTGATCAAAACCTTAGAGGAAACCTCTTATACCATACCTAGTTGCAAAGTAAGGCTTCAATTACTTGCTACGCACTGAAGCCAATACATATGCTCCTGTAATTTTCAAACAAATATCAAATCACAGAAAGCCAACACCATGGTATTCACATGATTTAAAAGCCAAACCCAAATTGCGATAACCATTGAAGAAACTGTGACATTGGAAACAAACATGAATATAAAAAAAGAAATGGCAAAATATAAAAATATTGTTTATACCATTAGATCATCTAACTATACTAGTAAAACTAATACTGTTATCATCTCGGAAAAAGCAGTTTTTCAAATATTTAACAAAATATTGGAAGCTTTCAGAATAAGTCAAGATTTCCATTACTCACAGGAACTCTGCAATCAACTAAATAACTTTTTTATCTGATCAGGTCAACTTCCTATACCTACAGATCCCAGGCTACTTGTTGAAGAAACTTCAATCAATCCAGAGCACAACTACCACAACAGCCCATTACTCGCTCATCTTCACTGGCTGTCTAAGAAACAACCAATTCAATTTTAAACATCAAACATCATATGAAAATCCCTTCATCTTCAACATCAAGCCTCAACGTACATTAGACACTACATATAGAGCTAGAAACCTGGCAACACACTATGATCGTATGCAGCTAACCTATTAGTGGTATGAAAATGTACCAAAAGTGGAATTGGCAGCCTCTAATTCTCTGTATGCGTGATCAAACTATGGAAATGTTTAATACAAGCTAGCTCCCATGAAGCAAAACTCTGTTCCATTATAAGTTTCCTCAAACCCTGGCTCTCCCACTAAGATTCTATATCTTATTTGTCTAGCACCAAGAAACCTATGGTGAGCTTGTGCTTTAAACATGTCTCTAACATAACATAGCATACTAGAAGTATTGTGCTGCATAAATACTTTAACAAAATATTAACAACCAAAATAATGAGCCATTACTTACCATTTGATGTAATGGTAAGTAATTATTAAATGCTCTTAACTCCACCACTACATGTCTTGAAAATACCTTAATATCCATATATGTACCAAGCGCATATATGACAATAGCATTCAAAAGTTTTTATGCCCTCCATAATGTAAAACAATTCTATAAACTTGTTAAATGCTGTATACAGATTCAATCATTTTATGGAGCTTGAGGGCACACACTCTAACAAATATAGACAAAGCTGATTTGCTCTAATACTTTTCATTTTCACATTCTATTCTGTCTTTCATATATTTATTTGTTTGATATCTTGCCAACAAGGCAATACACACATTACACAGCTAAACAATCCATTAAAATAAATGAAACATGCAAATACAATATTAAAATGCCATTACTAAAACATAATTAGATACCATTTTATAATTACACCATGTAGCCCAACCACAACCTCCATTATACACATGTTGATAAAAAGTATTATCACTGATGATATCCTATGCTCTACACTCTGTTGTATGTTTTATTCGGCACAGGAACCCATCACAAGGCCTTAAATATTAAAATAAGTGAGAGTACCAGAGCATTACGTAAAAGCAGATTCATTCTTAAGGCGGTAATACATATGAATATACTGTTCGAATTTCCCAAAAGCCAGACAATGACTTCTATGTATCATTCAGAAAAGTCAAAGTGCAAATGTCTAAACACTGTAAGCCGAACACTTATTTAACAAAGCAAGGAAAGAAAATTATTAATCATACCACTTATAGGATACTGGAGGATAGTGCAGCATAACATCCAGGTTTAGCAAATGTTGTTAACCAGTGAATATACACATTCCTATTACAAGCAACCTAGGGCAGATAATCTAAACTTTCTGACATAATGGCTACAAGATTCCCCATACAATGACATAATCTCAAGTTATTATAGTTCAGAACAATTTCCACTGAATTAAATGAAAATTCCATTAATTCCTGTACATTTCGAACCTATAGGTCTCTAAAAACTGGGATTAACATACTTTTCCTCTCTGGGGCACATGTTGAGCAAGAAATGAATTAGTGGAACAGTAACAATGTAGGATATTTGGAAAAAGGGCAGGTGATGATAGCTGCTCCATTCTGATCGCTCTTCTTCCATTGTATGAAGACTGGTACCTGGCCAAGCCTGTCCTTCAACATTAACCTTGTAGTATAAATATTTTAATATCCCTCAGATATGGTTGCAAGTTGCCACCATATTCTGTGAGAAATCGATGTCCCAGTTGACTTCTGTCCACATCTTCTAAGTCAAGATTTCTAGATTTTTTTTTTCACCGAATGATATATTTATTATTTACAATGGACCACTGGACTACTTCCTATACTTGCTGTTACAGGTATATTCAACTTTTCCATAATGTTTTGAAGGCTTATAGGTTCTATGGCTGGTTTTTCTGACTGTATGTGACATTTGATTAGGTGTCTCAATGACTCCTGCATATAGCTGGAATGGCATCGGGAGCAAAAAAACGATGGATTTAGACCCAGATCGCACTACTGGGGTGAATGTCTGACATAGTTCAACATGCTGTCCATCAATTGTTCTTTTTCCATTTTCACCCAGAGTTGGATGGGTATACCCAGACGTGGGTCCCATGCTCTCCATGCCACTGGAGTCAAGCAAGCCTGGCTGATGAGGGGTGTTACCCCAAAAACGGTCCCAAAATGCTTTTTTCCAGTCCAGGGAGGACCTGGCCCGGCAGTTCAGGCTGGACTGTTCCCATGGGGAAAAGGGTCAAGGCTGATTTGCATATGGCTGAGTTTGAACTGGAATGGCAAGGGGAGCAAAAAAACAATGGATTTAGGTCCAGATCTCTCTACTGGGGTGAATGTCTGACATTGTTCAGCATGCTGTCCATCAATTGTTATTTTTGCATTTTCACCCAGAGTGGGACGGGTATGCCCAGACGTGGGTCCCGTGCTCTCCATGCCACTGGAGTCAAGCAAGCCTGGCTGATGAGGGGGCGATACCCAGTAACCAGCCACAAAATGCTTTTTTTTAGTCCAGGGGGGGACCAGGCCTGGCAGTTCAGGCTGGACAGTTCCCATGGGGAACAGGGTCAAGGCTGACTTGCATATGGCTGGGTCTGAACTGGAATGGCACGGGGAGCTAAAACAATGGATTTAGGCCCAGATCTCTGTACTGGGGTGAATGTCTGACATTGTTCGTCTGACATTGTTCAGCATTCTGTCCATCAATTGCTCTTTTTGCATTTGTCAATGACCCCTCAGAAGATTTGATTAGACAATCCCAGTAATTGCAATTTTTTTTCTGGTACTTAAATGCTATATTAGTCATGTGCTATTTACTGTGACACTACAGAAGCCTAGCCATCTTTTCCAGATATTAATTTCAATAACGGGGAGACGGATTATATCTTTCTCAAGAACAATTTCACAACCATACAAGGCAAGTTAATTATTTTCAAACTATATAATTCTAGAAGGACATCAATGGATTTTTTCCCCGATTCCAAATCCATTCTTTGTGATAGACTGACCACTGCGTTTGATCTTAATTCCTGTTGGTCAATATGGGCTTTGAAATTAAGATTAAATCTAAAAAGAAATCCTAGGTACCTGTACTCTTTTACTACCTCCAGTTAGCCACCAGTTCTGGAGTATTTTGTGGATGATTTTGCTAGAGAACACCATCACTTTCATTTTAGAAGTGTTATTATCAAATTGTTTTCTGTTCAATATGCAGAAAATATGTCTTGGTGCCTCTGCAGATTCACAGAATTGAGATCTAATAAAACCGTGCCATCTCCTTCCAGTTTTGGTGGAAATGCATGAACCTCCCTTAGTGTTGTAGGTGCATCTGCGATATATATGGAGTAAAGGAGTGGGTTTAATACACACCCTTGTCTTAAGCCATTTGGTGTGTGTATTTTCCTTGATAAAGGTCAGTTCCTACCCAGTTCAATTCTCATCCATGACCCCTCGTGAAGTTGAAATATCAATTTTAAGAATTGATATTTATACTCCAATTTATATTTTTTTCCCCAAAAGAGAGCACGGTTAATGGTGTTAAATGCTGTAGATAAGTCTATATATGAGACATAGAGGGTCTGTTTTCATCTAAAGGCATATTCGTTGGCCAACAATTTCAATATCAGGCAACCATCCACCGTTGAATATCCTGTCCTAAAGTCTAACTGTGCCTTCGAGAGCACTCCCTCCTCGACAGCTCAAGCATCCAGTGTTTATAATAGGTGTTTAACATAGATTTTGCTCGGTATATCCAACAGGCTGCTCATGCAGTAGCTCTTTGGTAACTCTTGAGGACCTTGTTCTTTTATTATTCGGGACCTGTATGCTTCCATTCCAGTATTCTGGAATTTCTTGCCCTCTTATTACAGCTGCAAACACTGGGGTAAACACTTCGGCCCACAGGTTCGGGTTAAGCTTTAGTATATCAACAGATAATCCAACTATGCCTTGTGGACGCAAACTATTTAAGTTCTCTCACCACTGGATTCAGGGAGAGATACTCCAAGTCAGTTCTATGTTGTACATTTGAATGATGGAGATCTCCATGAGGGCTCCATTCTTATTGGACTCGTTTTCCTTATATAGCTCTCTTATGACCCACTTTTCCTCAGTCACAAGGGTTGCTACTTGTTTACTCATTGATCCCAAAAGTTTGCACACAGTGTCCCAGAAACACTGTGTTCTTCCTTTACGTGAAGCGGTTATAACCTTGGACGAGGCTGTGTCTTTCTCTGTCCAAGTAGTCCTACTCATCTACTTCCTAAACTCCTTCCTGTATAGTTTGATTAGGGCTTTTCCGTTGGCTACGTTCAGTTTAAAAGCCTCCCTTATTTTCCAATTTAACTCTGTCTGTGCCTTGTCCCTACCCGACCGTTGTTTTCCCTTGAGTCGCTTCCCATAATTTAAGGCCTTAGATGCAGTATCTCTCACTGAGTGAATGAATCTTTTCTATTCCTCTAATATTGCCCTAGGGGTTTTATCTTGATATTTACTCAGATGGCCGCAGATATTTTTTTATTGTTGCTGCCCATATGATCTGCCATTTCTTCTTCCATTGTATTGAATAGCTATTCAACAACCTCCCTTTTATGTAGAACTGTTCAATGATACCTGGAGGGGCTTATGGTAACTTCCTATTAACTTCCAATTTCAAGATCTTTTACAATGTCAAGATCTAGAGATGAAAGTATGGCAAAGTCAATAAGTGAAGATGACTTCCGATTATCAAAGGCTTGTTTTGCCGGCTGGTCTCCTTTGATTCTCCCATTTATTATTGTCATACGCAGACTTTCCAGGTGTGTGCCCAGTTTTCTACCTTTACCATGTCCCAGGTTTGATGTTAGGGTCTGGCAAAAAATACCCAGGGGATTTTCAGTTTCTGATTGGAAGTCATTCCACGTGGGTCTGCTGGAAATGTTTGCATTGAAGTCCCCTAGCAGGAAATTGTTACCTTTAGGAATTTCAGGATAATTTTCTCCTCCAGATCAATCATGTTTATTAATTGTTTATCCTGGCCTTTGTTGTAGGGGAGATGTGCATTTACTGTTATTAAAACTATACCAGTGGAAGTCAAACATCCGCCCTTTAGGTTCTGCAAACCTGAAATTGTGATACTTAAGAAATTTGTAAATTCACTGAATATTCTTGCACCCTTTACTTCATGTTTCACCCCAATTAGAAGTGCCAGACAGGACATTCCTATTATTCCTTTACTTCATTTAGATTGTAAACTAATACTCATTCATCACTACATCCTCGGTCTTCCAAATTCCCTTTAGAGCTATAAACATAAAATCTTCCTTTTTCAGAATGGCAGTTTAAGATTTCCAATTTCTTACCCCATTCCCCAAACTGATTATTGCTGCGATCTAATTCCAATCATATTATTCCTTAGTGACGGGTTCTTCCTGATCGGTATAAACTTTTCTTCCATACACTGATTTTGTTTTTAGAAATCTTTCTACACCCATGTTTATATAGCAACAATTCTATGTGCGGTTTAGGATTTGGTTTACCTCAGCTCCCCTCCAAATGCTTTGAGAAAGCATCTGATTTCCTTTAGTCGTGTGGTGGCTGTCGATGGAACTTGGTAGGGATTTTTTATAAACATCATAGCCAGTGCGCTGGAGATCATCTATGGACTTAGAACTTCGTCCACAACAAACCTGGAATAAAAATTAACCATAGCATTTGGGCAGTTTAATATAGATTCAGTAGACTTTGGGAAGGCAACCAGAGCAATATCCTTCAAGGTTATTTTGGATAACTTTGACAAAGTATTAAAAATTGATACTTGATCTATTTAAAAAGCGTTTATGATCCTTTATAGGACATAAAGGGCCCATGCTCTTTTACCTTACGCTTTGTTATTCTCTAAGAGTATCTTCTACTTGCTTATTAGGGGTTATAACAATTTTCTCTGTAACCTGGGTTGCCCTGGGTACCGCTTGCTGATCCAAAACAGCATATTTATCTGACTCATTGCCTGGGGTGGTCACAAACCTCAGCACTCTTTTACCTTTGCTCATGATTCTTCATTTCCGCCTATTCTGTGATTTTAAATTTGTAGACGACCTTTCTTGTTTCTCGTTCTGAAATAACAGGACCATTCTCACCATCCTTTTTGTCTCCTCAGAAGACCATATGGCCGCATCTTTACCATCAGTCCCTATTGCAGAACCTGTGCTGGTTTTTATGGACAAATCATAAACTGCAACTGATTTAGGAGTCTCATTTGAAGGGCTCTCACCTTCCCTGCATTTGGATTGAGGCACATGATTTCTTTGGTAACGTTTGGGTCATTTTGTGACAAAGGGTTTGAGGCACTCCGCGCTGATCATGCCATGGACCCCAGGTATGTTATTGTTGTTTGTTACAAGTAACATATTGTCCTTTCTTTCTTACTCATGTTTTGACTTCCTTAACTCCAACAGAAATTGCAAGATTGATACATTTGTATCTACATTATGCTCTGTGTCCTTCACTAGCTTCGATAATAATTGAAAAATAGACTCCAGAAGTTTTTCTATTGACACTAACCAGATAAAATTATTTGGGATTTTAACCCCCGAAAACTGGCTCTTTGGCGCTGGAGAGATGCCATCTGGCATTTGTTCAGGGATCATCAACTGTGTGCTATTGTTAACAGGACACTGTCCTTGTGTGTAGATAAGTCAAACAACTATGGTAGAGAGAATCTCCTTTGAATAGCTCACCTCTATGTCTGTTGGTTCTTTATAAATCCATTACAAGGGCTTGAACACCATTTAGTGGCTCACAGTTTAAGATTCCCAGACAGCATTGAGCATAAGGCATGTCCATTTGGTCCACTATATCCAATTTTTTTCTAGATTATCCAAAAATTAATTTATCACTTAATACATTGTAATCAGCAATTGGGTACCCTAGTTGATTAGGATCCAATTCCACTTCCTTAGTATTTCCTAGTATTGGGCCCTTTATTGAGAGAGTAATTGAGCTTTTGATTTAAATCAATCGATATCGTAGGGATGGACTTATTGTTGTGATTACTTGCAGTTAGCACTTTTACGTTTTCTACCGCCGGCTCTTGGCAAGGGGTACAGTACTTATAACGATGCAGGTTTCACAACCATGTTGGTATGCACCTCTGCTTGCACTTTAATTATAACACTCGCTTCCTGGGCAGAGCACTGCTGTTGGTGTTCCAAGCTCCACCCATAAATCTCTATACTTGGCACCAGTGGTGTAACGAAAGTTGAGGGGGGACCCCTGCATGGTAGACAGAGAGGCCCCCGCTCCGGATTTAATCCGGAGCTCTCAGGCCTGGGTACAGTGCTGAGGGGGCCCCTGCAGCTTAGGGGCCTCCCGCACCGCAGCGGCTGCGGGAATCTGTGTAATGCCCCTGCTTGACACAGCTGGTTATTAGATTCTGAGGTGGTTGATCCTTATTCACTTGGGGATCTAATCCTACCTCCACCACTACAGTGTTGAGTGATATTGGTTCACAATCGGATATTTTGAGCAAGCCATTATATGCTTTTAGTACTTGTTCTCTGCCTTCATGTGTGCCCTGACAAATGTGCAGTCTCTTATTCCCTGGTGATCTTTTTTAGGTCTCGCGACCTGCGTTGCACTGCGCAGCAGTGCTCGCACAGGTCGCGAGACCATTAGTAGGTGAAAAACGGGGAAATCAAGCTGACCTAGGAATCGCACACGCTTGTGCATGTGCGTTTCCTTTTCAGCTCCCCCACTGGCCTTTGCGTGCGTCTTATTCTAAAAGACTGCATGCAATTGGCCCGAGGCGCGCGCTTAGCTCCTCCCATGGCCTATTGGTGTCTATTACGCGCACAAAGCGCATAATAGACACCAATAGGCCGTGGGAGAAGCTATGATCGTGCCCAGACACAGGAGTGACGTGCGCGCCACTTGTTTTTCTTTACTTTTGGTATAAGGGCGGCATCCGCGCTTTACTTTTGATGTTATAAGTAAAGCGCGGGTGCCGCGATTATACCAAAAGTAAAGAAATAGATGTTTTTTTCTATTCCTTTACTTTTGGTATAATCTTGGCACACGCGCTTTACTTATAACATTAAGAGTAAAGCACGGGTGCGCGATTATACCAAAGGTAAAGAAATAGATTTTTTTTTCTATTTCTTTACTTTTGGTATAATCGCGGCACCCACGCTTTACTTATAACATTTAAAGTGAAGCGCGGGTGACGCGATTATACCAAAGGTACAGCATTTGCAATGCAATAAGTCTTGCATTACTGAAAGTTTGAGCTATTGGCTTTGCAAATAATTATGCAACACCAATAACTCAAACTTTTAGTAATGAAAGACCTATTGCATTGCAAATGCTTGTTTACTATTGGTTTCATATAGTCTTTGATTGTGTAATAGGTTATTTTAGCCATGCAACTCCTCTTCATTAAATCCTTTCTTCTCACTACTCTTGATCTTAGTACCCACAATGGACTTAGGGAGAGTACCCATGGGAGCATTGAGTATATGATGAGTCATTCAATGTGGATGTCGGTGGACTGTCAGTATGGCGTTTAGAGTTATATTTGACCATTTTATAATCAATTTTACCTCACCACGAGAGGCAAATACTGTATGGAAGTTTCCCAAGGGGCAAGGATCAAAGTCCCAACCAAACAGAAGTCTGTCCAAATGTAAGAGAAATGTAGAGACAGAGTGTGTCAAAGAAATTTTGACAAACATCTATGTCAATTCTTGCCTTTTATTTTGTCACATTATTATACCATGTTGGCAAGTAGCCTAATGCCATGTGTGACACCTCCGGACAGTCCTATCTTTTTAGCAATTCTAGAATATTTAAGCCCATGCTTACAATGTTAAATATGGAACTACAAGTCCAAAAATACAATGTATTGTTGACCATAATACCTGGTCAAAGATCTGTCACAAAAAATGGGGCAACATGGCAGCTCTGGGTATGTTAACAATTTGAACAATTAATCTATGCTCAGTTATCAGTCTTAAAATTGCAGTTAAATACATGCTTGCCAAGATGCAGTTGAAAATCCTGTCATCCTAAGTGTTCACATTGTGATCCTTGGACAAGAGGCCATGATTGTTTGAGAAATGCAAAAAGAACAGTTATTGGAGAGAATGCAGAACAATGTCATACATTCACCCCAGTACAGAGATCTGGGCCTAAATCCATCGTTATTTTGCTCACCATGCCATTCCAGTTTGAACCCAGCCATATGCAAATCAGTCTTGACCCTGCACCCAATGTATGACATTGTTCTGCATTCTGTCCATCAATTGTTCTTTTTGCATGTGTCACCCAAAGTGGGACAGGTATGCCCAGACGTGGGTCCCGTGCTCACTACACCACTGGATTCAAGCTAGCCTGGCAGATGAAGGGTGATGCCCTGAAACCGGTCCCAGGATGCTTGTTTTCGTTCCAGGGAGGACCTGGCTTGGCAGTTCGGGCTGGACTGTTCCCATATGGAACAAGGTCAAGACTGATTTGCATATGGCTAGGTCCAAACTGGGGTGGTGTGGTGAGCAAAAGAATGATGGATTAAACCCAGATCCTTGTGACTTGGGGTGAATGTTTGCATTGGCCAGCATTCCGTCCATCAATTGTTTCTTTTGCATATGATTGCTTGAGAAAGCACCTGAAGACACAGAATTATAAATGTACTTTTACTCTTAATTAGAGATGCTCACACTGCTAAGTTTCTTATCTTCCATTTGGCAGCAACATTGCACAATGGGACTTCCGTCCATTGCATCACAACAAGCAAAATACTACTTTCTTCAGCTGCTAATACATTTGTTAGGCCTCAGGGGTTGCACAATTCCCATTAGGACAGTATGTTCAATGTATGCTCTTGATAACCCATCCAATAGCCCTCATGTACACCAGCACTTGCTTAGGATACACAACCACTTGATGGATGTGCCACTGAAGCAACAAAAATATAATGTTTTTGAACAAAATGTACTGAAGTCGACTTGAGGCTAAATTAATAATGAGGTGGAAGGACCTCCAATATTTGCATGGTGACGAGAAGTCCACTGTACGCACCCTTAGAATGAGTTTAAAACTCCAAGCTGCTCTATGGCACTACAAACTATAGAGAGTTCCTACTAGAGCTGGCTGTGTTAGGAAGCTACTATGATTTAACAGAGTGATGGCAAGGACCCATAGGGATGTTGAAAACACACACCAGAGACACGTATAAAATACTTATAACCCATGTTTTATTTTATCTCGATTCTGTTGTTGCAGTACAAGATCTTGTATGGTGTGTTCTGTGCTCTGCACAGGGTTATTCAGTTTGTAGGAAATTTACATCATGCATGTGAGGTAACAAAAGACCCCTAGGGTGATGTTACTGAAGGTAGTGGAGAGATTTTGCTTTTCCCAATCCTCCCGTTAAAAAACATGTAGAAACAGAACTAGCTGATGGATTGCGCATGAAAATATGCCTAGTCTACATAAAATGAGGCCATAGGTACATGCAAGGACCCCTTTGACGCATTTGTTCTCATTTCTATGCATTCCTATATGCCTCTGTCCACAGTTTCATTTTTTATGCCAGACAAAGGTTTACTTTCCACCTTGCTGCACTCTCTTACTTAATGCCTTCCCTCTGCAGCTGCTTTTGAGACAGGGGTTAGAGTTTAGGAGTGTAAATCATGCAGATTTAAGGTTACTGTATCACTTCCCTTTGACATGTCTGTTGCATTGGGGTGCTTACCCCATACAACTTGGGCTTTCTGTCTGGAGATCTACGCTCACTCTGTCCAGTTCAATATTTAGTAAATTAGAGAGATCTTCAGCCAACCAATCCACAGCAGAGACCTGAACCACTCACTTCACGCATGAGGGAATAAGGAAATGGAGATAACAAATATTAACTCATAGAAATCTAAAATTACATCAGTCTTGAAGACGCTGATACCATTCACTCTGCCATCCAGACGAGGAAGCCTATAGGCACTTTTTTATTACACCAGTGCCCAGTAGTTCCTCTGCATTCCAGACTGATCGAATGCTGGATATCTTCATAGATGCTAGCACTGAAATTTTGAGAGCACAGAATATGAGTTTGATAACCAACTTCACCTAAAAAGGTCCATTGCCCCTCCAGGTGCAGACAGTATAAGAAGGATTCTCTGCCAGATTCCTGTCACTTATTTGGATATATATTGACAGATATCAACTGGCTTTGCTACTTGCAGCTGCAGAAGTTTCTGTCCCCTACTACATAGCTTGTGATTCCATGGTCTGTACTATATTCTTCCTTCTGCAGACTCGCCCAGATCTGAGGAAAGACAGGCTTGTTCTCTCAGAGGACAATGGACAGACCACCTATACCGTTAGATTCAGAAAAATGAGGGTGTCCGTTTCACTTCTAAGAAGCAGAACACACCAGGCGCCACCTATTCCAGCATGTGTTACAAAGAAAGGCCAACCCAATAACCCCTTGAGAGTCTGGGTAACAGAATCAATTAAAGTCAATGGCCAACAAGCTTCAACTTTGATGAAGGTAGAGCTTGCGCGTTTTATTCATTGCTGGATGTTGGTGTGAGTTCCTCCACACCATACTAGATTTTCACAGCTGGTGCCTGGCCGTAATACAACTTAGGACTCTGCCATTGTTGGGCATATTTAACCTGTGTTAATTAAGATATCGCAGGGGATCTTAGATTTCACAAAATGGAATTAATCCGGAGGATGGTCTCGCACACTTACACTATAGTGACCGAATCGTCAACCCAGTTCCACTACTTTTCTGTAATTTACTTACAGTTAGAACAAATTCTACAGCTCGTGGATATGTTCTATTGATTTTTTTGATTTTTTTTTTAGAGTGGAGTTGACATACATTTGTCTCACAGGTGGTTGTTGTAACAATATGGACTCATTTCCCAAAGGGCATATGTGTGTGTCATTGTTTTTCTTTGTACCCCTACTAATGTATGCTATTCTGTAATCCACATCAAGAGAATACAATATCTCCATTTACATAAGCCTGTTTTTCATTATTTTTTCATTCATGATTTATTTTGCTTATACAATTCAATTGATTGTGTATTTGCTTTATTTAATACATTTAATTCTTACTATTCAATGGAATGCCTCATATATCATAAATGCCTAAACATCTGGACTAAGTATACCCTACTTTATGAATGATTCCCTTTTTGATCATTGACCTATTCCAGAACAGCAGGAATTGCAGGAGCGTATTTGCTATTTAGAAAATGCCCAGCTCTTATCCAGTGATTGTAAAGAAAATTTCCAATATGCTTAGAAGACCATTCTAAAAAGGTACGTGTGTTCTCTTTCTCCCAACCCAGATCTGTGTATTCTTAGAATTACTACAAAAGTTTAAATATTCATCTGCAATAGTTATATTATCTTCAGACAGGAGACAGGGAAATAAAATACTTTAACGAGCTAGGTAAAACGAAACCTAAAACAATCACCCTGAAGTTTAAGGCAGTATTGCTCAACCTCAAGTGATATGTCCTTAAAAAAATGTACTTCCCTCTGTATTGGCTGACTGTGCACAAAGTCAATGAGCGCCAAACCAGCACCTCTCCTCTGCTATACCCACATGGCCATAAACATGGAGCTGAACAGATGTAGAAGCTCCTCTATATCCCACTGAAAAGGAGATTTAAATTTTGCTGCTTACAACACCACCACCAGGCACTTTGGGTGGGCAGGACGATTACATCTTAGGAGATGCCTTCCTTTTGCACAATTTATAGAGAGATTACCATGCGCTCTTTGGCAGTAATTAAAACAAAATCAGTCACTGGCTATACAGAAAATATATTGAAATAGGACATTGGATTGCAATAGTATACTGCCTGACCCCATGTGTAGGCCAGACAGATTTGACATTCATATCTCCTCTCATTGAAAGCAGGATTGTACATTAGCCTTATTTTAAAAAGCCCTTCTTATAAAAGGAAGCTGTAGCTCCTCTCTCTTCTGTACAACCGTGGCACACCTGTGGCATATAGTCAGGTGACTGCATGACTATATGCAACGCGTCTGCCATGCTGTTATGAGGGAAGTATGAAAACACGCCATGTCATTGCATCAGAGGAGCAAGTGACTTTCTTTTTGAGTTAAGGTGCTTGGGTTGAGCATGGGCATTACCCGCTTGCGTGTATTCATATAGAATATTGAAAGCGTTCTACGGACTTGACTGGTGTCAATAGAGCATCTCCAAAGGAATAGTCAGAGACACGTGGCCTAAAAGATAAATTCCCCTTGTGGAATCTGTTGACCCCTGAGGCGCACATGACTACATTGAGAGCTTCTGCGCTATTTCTGGGTAACCCCTTCTGTCAACCTTTCCTTCACTACCTTATCTACCAGTTTTGATAATGCTTAGATATGAGCTGGTTACTGGTTTTAGCCTTTTTATCAGAACTGGACATTTGCATGGTGATGAGTTCATGAGACAACACTGACCTAATGTCAGCAACTGCACGGTGTCTTGCAACTGCTTCACCGAGGAGAGAATCCCACGTGTAATAAGGTTTAAGTATTGTTCTGACCTCGTTGGTAAAGCTACGTTTACATTTTTCAGCTAGAGAAATAGACGTAGTAATGGGGGAAAAAAAAAACTTTTAAATGTTGTCACATCAGCCCAATAGGTAAACTGGCTGCGATCACAGTTGGAAATAGCACCTTACAGAAGGATTTCATAATGTACTCCCAGCATTAGTGTGTTAACCAAGAGGTCAATTTCCAAACGTTCTCGCCGACCCTGCGCATGTCAATGGCAGAAAAGACCCTTTAAGGATGTGTTTTGATTTCAAAAGAGCTCAGGTGAATTAATTCGATTTTTTTTTTTGCCGTTTTATATAGCGCAAATTTGACCTGAAGGTATTGGAGCGCTTTACATGAGCAGCAGTTACGTTACATAATTATTATTTTTTTTTTCATAGGCACGGGGAGATTAAGTGATTTGCCCGGAATCACAGGATGTTGAGTTTATGCCGAGACTTGAACCTGGTTTCCCGGTCGGCAACTCTGACGGTTACACCACAGAATGCAAAGAAAACATCAGATTCGGCATTGGGGGCAACAAAACGATGGATTGGGATGCGTCCTCGAATAATTACCAGTGGCTGAGATTAATTCAAGCATCACTCTTTTGTTTACTTCAATAGTAATAGGAGCCCACATTAAATGAAAGCGAGCGCTATTTGTGCGTTCATCTGTAAACTGATGCTAAATGGAAAATAATAATCATACAACCTGAAATTCATATGTTGTGATTTAAGTTTGGGACGTCTCGCATTCTTTCGCACCTAGTCAAACGTGTTTTTCTCCAGTTATGCTGCCATCTTAGTATTGTATTAATTATTTGCATGAGTTATCACATTGGGGTTCTATTTCATATGCTTAGGTTTTGTTACTGAATTTCACGTTTCAATATTTTGCTATTCATGATTTTAAAAAAATCTAAATTATATGCTAAAAACGAGCACCGACCCCTTCAGCACCCCTTTGTTGATCTGGCTATTGACTACTTTATCTATTTGACATATATTATATCTGCAGAACAAACAACATAAGTCAAGACAGAGTGTGGCTTTGAGTATATTTGTTTGAGTGAGCCCTCTTCAATCATTGGGTCACTGGGCTGTGCGTCACTTTGGGACTAGCCTACATCATTTTGCATATATTTTGCCATTGCAAGTCAGTGTTGGTGTTGTTGATTAGTTAAAACGTTTTTCATCTCCCTAATTTAAAGTATTATTTATACTGGTACCTATTTTAAAGTATTATTTATACTGGTACCTATACATTGACCTTATTAACACGTTTATGCAGCTTTGTTTTTGTATCTTGCGTGAGCAGGTGCTGGAAGCGGCATAATGAAGTGGCTGTGACAAAATTGTGCATTTAACTATTTTGTGGTTGACAGTACCAATGCCATCTAGGCGATTGGTCAAGTGTCTTGGAAAAAACCACTGAACAGCAGAGGGTAGATCTGTAGAGCACAGGCATGAGCCTCCATCTGTGGTTTCTGATGAAACAGTCCTTCCCTGTGGTTGCTGGTCCTGGGAGTTCCACTGACTACAGATGACTCCAGCCGGTGTTGTTTATTCACATGTGCTGCTGCTGGTAGTAACTCCACACCTCTGAGAAGAAGACAGCGCAGCTTGACAGCGTGTTGGAGTGAGCCCCAAGAGGACGGAGGGCAAAAACAAGAGTGGGCCACAATGCACAGGTGGACGTTGGAGCAGGTTTCAAGTTTGTTTACCACTTAGTCAGAAGTTGCAACTTCAGCAGCATTGGGAACGTGTGGCAGCTGCTGTTACATGCGGACAGAGAAAGCGATGAGAGGCTCAACCCCCACTGCAGCACAGCAGCCATCCTGCCATGTCAGCACTGCAGCATGACTAGGGCAACCATGGCACTGAAAGGACCACATTTGCATGATCCAACATCTACCCTGCCCTTTCAATCGGACAAGAATCACACTTTCTTGCAGTGATTTCACCCAGTCTAATACATTTCAGTAGAAAGTGGACCAGTATTTTGATGTCAGAGGACCCCAAGTACACACACTTCAAAGGTTGAGAGCTACGGGCAATATCCTAAGTTTGCAGCTGTGAATTCCAAGGCATGTTTTTTGTATCCGCCTGTGTAACCAATCCATGTCATGAAACCATGGTTCGCCATGCATTAAGTTGCATTCTATTGACATTATTGCATCTGCTTTATATGCACTTCAGTTTAGCTGACACACAGCATCTAATAGCCAGTGGTGACTGGTGAAATTTTAAAAACAAGTATTGGCAAAGCAAATAAGTGAGGCTTGTAACCAAAAATGCAAGCCAGGCCTATTGGCTTTGCAAGCGCTTTTCAATGTTGACCTGACCTCTCCATGGGGCCGTGATGTTCGGTTATGAAGGAGGTATTTTTTGTGTGACTTTTTTAACTGCCCCATCATATATACAAGCAATAGACCATGTGGTTGCAGTAAATTCCCTGAGTACAGAGTAGGAATGGTGTTAATGTAGGAGTAAAGCTCGGATTGCAGTTTACACACTGGCTGCAGGTCAGACCCTACCCCAGTTGGTTTTAATGTCATACATTTTATGCCTAACCTTTGGCCTTGCTAAAGGATGCAGAGGTCAGAGGTCAAAGGTCACAGACAAACATTTAACAAACAATAGAACCATAATGGTGAGTCCAATACTGTCGTTGTAGGAATTCGTTTTCCAATTTCTATATTCAAGAGTAAATATAGTCAGACCCGATCAAGTGGCTCTGCTGTCGGGGTATCACATGTATTGAGGCATTTCCGGCAAGAAGAACCATGATCTTTCTGTGATGCACAACTACAATCTTGACCTTTGACACAGACTTTACCTGTGCACTTGGCCGCATGCACAAACAATCTCTTGGTACTCCTCAAAGTTCTAAATAGTGGAAGTTTGACGATATGTAAGTTGAGTGGCAGAATATGATAACTTAGGGATGGGAAGACAAGGCAAACCCATGTTATAAGGTAAACACAAAATGGTTATTTAGTACGGAAATGCTTTATAGTGCCATGTGAAATAACAGAGCAAGATCGGTTTGTGAAGTAATAATGTGAACTCGTGCAGTGCTTTAACCACGTCACTGTTGTTATGTGCATACCCATCTAGAAATGCACAGGAATCCACTGACACCGTAGTCATGAATATTATATTACAGTAATTCTAGAATGACCATCTGGATTACGTTTTGCACTTGGGCTTTCTTTCACTAAAAGTCAGAACTTTGGTGTTTTGGGTCTTTATTTTATTATAAACAGTTGCAATGTGAGCTAGAAATAACAGATTGTGTGCTAAATTGATCTTTTTTTGCGAATTAACTTAAGAAAGAAACGTAGTCTGACAGCTACAACCAACTTGGAAAGTATCAACTGCGCACAGCATGCAGGAGCGAACTAACCCTAGTTATGTGGCCCTAATAATGCAGCGCAAAATGAAAGAACAGGCCCCCTACATAATTTAGCGTGGATACAAAAATTACGACCTTCTGATTTGCTAACATGCTTGTCAGATTTCAACTCTAGGCACTGCAGTGTATGCAGATGTAATGGTAGTTATGGCAGTAAGTACTATCAAGAAAGGTCAGAACGACATTAATTGAGGAACAGTGGGGCCAGACTATTGCCACAGAATGCTACCGATCACAACTGTGGTGTGTGACATGGGATAATTCATGGGAGAGAGCTGAGCATGCTACTTTAGTTATAGAACTATTTTTTTTTTTTTAACTATGTTTGGATGTTCGTAATTCATACCTTTGAGGGCAGGAGAGTCACGGGGACTCGTTCATCATCCAGCAAGCGCTTGGAAGCTTTGTCCCAGTACATGTAATCAATCAGAGACCTGTGGTCGAAGCCTCCTGTCGGTGGTTTCTCCGTCTGGTCTCTCTGCCTCATTCCAACAGGTACTCTGGTGTCCGGGGCGAGCACGTCGATCTCAGACTGCAGTTCTCTCAGTTCTTCGGGAGACAGGTTTGCTAAGATTTCGTCTTCGTCAATGTCCCCTTCAAAGTCCACTTCCGGGTCAGAGTCCCGGTGAAGGCCGGCGGCGGTTCTCTCTGACTGGCCCGTGGGCCTCTGCGCCAGCGGCACTCTGGCGTCCGAGGAGAGAAGCTCCATCTCGGCCTGCAGCTCCCTCAGTTCTTCCGGCGAAAGGTTGGCCAAGATTTCGTCTTCGTCGATGTCGCCGTCGAAGAGGTCGTCCTCCTCCTCTCTGCTGTGGGTTGACATGGCTAGGCCGCCTCCACGATCGCCACAAGGACAGGCAGGAAGATGGCTGACAGCGCTCTCGTCAGGTGTCAGCGACGTGCGTGTCTTCATAAGACTGGGACCGGGCTTGTTTGCGGCGTGAGGGACACTGCCTCGATAGCCTATGTCAGGATCTAATTTAAGCAGCGCTGGCCTGGGTGGGAATTTATGGCGATGCAGCCATGCTCCGTTTTCAGAAGCCGGTGTCAGCTGTGCAGACTCTGACATTTCATTACAGCTGCTGCACACTTTGTTTTGAGGAGAGAAGTTCGCTGCCAGTTTTTCTAGAGGATTCCAGGTGGAACAAGGCAACTCCGAACTGCATTTGTGTCTGCGTTGCTCATATTAATTTAAATGTAAAAATTATTTTGGCCTAATGCAAAAACGACGTAGGCTATAAGGTAACCTACAATGGAGTAACTTGGGGGCATATTATCAAGATTATTAGATGTCCTTCACATCTAACATGGGCTTCAATTGGAATTCCATAGAGCATATTATCAAGCCCATTATCGCTGTTTTAGCGGCAGTTTTCTACCGCTAAAGCGGCGATAATTTTATCACCTGTCTTGATAATATGCCCCTAAGAAAGCAGATAAGAGGAAAGTACATTCAGTGCTCCGAGAGACTGACCACGACCTGCCCACGGACTCCTATGTGACATTTGTTTTTTGTTTTGGATTTTGGCTGCTTTCTGAAAATTCTGTTGAGTTTCTAAAGTCTCCAACATGCATATTAATTTGCAAAAGTCCTATTCGTTGGTGAGTTTGTGAAACTGCCTTTTTAGGAACAAAGTATAAAACCGCATTTCAGTCTCAGCTTCAACCTAAAATATGGGGATCTTGGGCAATTTTCACTGTTTCTGGCCCATTCACTGTGAAGCACAGGATAAGATCTTTTCACAGGAAAGATTAAGCCACGTTGTAACACAATGTAACAATGCTTGGTTTTCACTTTGATGTGTAAAGCATATGCTTTATTTATGACATCGATGGCAACTCATTTTGGAGAGTTAGATAAGTTTAAAGGCACTTTTTATGAAAGCTTTTGTGTTTTATGTTTAGCTACACAATAATTATGTATTCAGTCTGCAACTGTGCCTTTTTCAGAGCACATATATTACTGGATATGAACGGTTTCCTCATTTGTCCTTGCAGGCACTAGGTTCATGATATGAATGGTGCAGCAGGCGCAGTGGCACAAGTGCCAAAAGGTTTAGGAAACCCACTGAGCACAGAGTAGTACTGTATTTTACTACTAAACAAGCAGCCACAAGTGCAGTTTCCTTACAGGCTCCAGGGTCATGATTTAATGGTGCAGCGGGTGCAGTGGCACAGGGGCCAAATGACCTAGAAAACCAGCTGAATACCAATTATTGCTTTATTTTACCACTAAACAAGCAGTCACAAGTGCAGTTACCTTGCAGGCACCAGGGTCATGATTTGAATGATGCAGCAGGGGCAGTAACACAGGGCCAAAAACTCATGACCTTGACTTCCTTGTGTTCTCACTCCTCCTGTATCTTGTGTATGGGGGGCTTGTGGGGTCGAACACACATCTCAATACCTCCCTGACTGTTCATGGGACTCATTGCCGTATAGGCTGGACAACATTCTTGGCATGGTAATTATCCCCCGGCGCCCTAGGCCACCGTGTCATGAAAGACCAAAGTACAAACAGTAACATCCCACAGGGCCTTCCGGCCGACTCATCATGACTATGGTGATATGTGGGCTGACTTATCATGACTATGGTGATATTTGGACTGACTCATAAGCACATAACTAAGGGGCTATTTGGGCTGACTCCTAGGCACATGACTATGGGGATATTTGGGGCTGACTCGTAGGCACATGACTATGGGGATATTTGGGCTGACTCATCAGTATTTGGGAACGGAATTTATACCGTACTCAAACCACGAGGCAGTCCTTGGCTTAGCCACTGGTTGAAGAGGACGGATCCTCTTCAGTGTTCACGCTTCTTCTGCATACTGTTAATCTCCGACGCTGCAGACATTTTCTCCCCTGCAAATCCAGCGAGGCAACGAACTCCATCCCTGCAATGCTGCATGGCTCTCCTGTGAATCTCAGATGTTGTGGACATCTTCTCCCCAGCAAATCCAGCAATGCAGCAAAAACCATCCCTGCAAAGCTGCACTTAAAAGGAGAAAACATTATTAAGTTTAGTGCACCAACGGAAAGTGTATCAACTAAAAACTTGTATTTATGATGCTGAAAACCAGGAAAAAGGACAACTCGAGCATTGAGACATTGTTGAAATTATTTAATGTGCATACCGAGGTCTTGGTATTAGCGCCTAGTGATATTCTTATGTGCCATCCTTTACTGTGCTGTAGTCTGTAAATCCAAAAGCACACTTTTGCGCACCTTGTGCCTAGTGTTGAACAAACAAGGTGTACCTTGGTGCGTGATGTAAAATCTCCACATAGGTTCTTCTAGGAGTGCCGCAATTTCAAAGGTAACAGTTGATTATTGAAAGTCTATGCAACAATAGATACATTATTGTGTAAGTGACTGTTAGTACACATAACAAAGGCGGGAGGGAATATTTCACAATTACTCGTTTGTTGAATAACCTCTCTACATGTATTTGCAGTAAAGCTACATTACACTGCTCTAGATTACGCTGATATCACGAAGAAGCTCTCCAGGACTGAGAAGAGATGTACGTACGATATCAAGAAGACAGTGGTAAGCTTGAAGGCATGCAATTTCTCTTTGTTATTTCATCCCAACCCCCCTTCCATTCTCGGAGGGCAGTTGATTCATGGTTACAATTCCCTGATCAGATGCCACCCTACAAGAGATAGGAGGTCCAGCATTGTTTCTGCGAGCAAGGGCCAGGTGAGTGGCATGACACTAGGAAACCCATTGAACACATATCGCTAGCAGGTGCAGTGACACAGGAGCCAAAAGCTCTAGGGAACCCACCTAACACAGATTATTGCTATATCTTACTACGAAACAAGCAGTCATTAATGCAGTTACCTTGCTGGCACTATGGTCATGATTTGAATGGTGCAGTGGCATACGTGCCAAAAGGTCTAGGAAACCCATTGAACGCCTATTATTGCTACATTTTACTACTAAACAAGCAGTCACAATTGCAGTTACCTTGCAGGCACCAGGGTCATGATTTGAATGGTGAAGCAGATGCAGTGACTGGCCAAAAGCTTAGGAAACCCACGGAACAGCACTTATTTCTATATTTTACTACTAAACAAGCTGTCAAGTGATTTTTCCTTTCAGGCACTACGATCATGATTTGAATGGTGCAGCAGGTGCAGTGGGACAGGGGTCAAAAGGACTAGGAAGCCCACTGAACATTGATTATTGCTATTATTTACTCCTAGATAAGCAGTCACAAGTTCAATTCCCTTGCAGGCACTAGGGTAATGATTTGAATGGTGCAGCAGGTGTAGTGCCACAGGGGCCAAAAGCTCTAGGAAACTCACTGAAGACCGATTTATTGCTGTATTTTACCACTAAACAATTAGTCACAAGTGAAATTACCTTGCAGGCACTAGGGTCATGATTTGAATGGTGCAGCAGGTGCAGTGGCACAGTCGGCCAAAAAGGTCTAGGAAACCCACTGAATACCGATTATTGCATTATTGTACTACTACCCCAACTCGGAACCAGCTCCGGCAGCTATCTCCATGCTCCCTAGTGACCGTCTGCCGTCGCAGTGCTCCCTGTGGTGCAGTGCGAATGTCGCCTCCTCCACCTGTGCTGCCATGCTTCCTGTCCCTCCCTCTTTCCCCTCAGAGGCTTCCTCCCTTGCCGGCTTCCTCTTCCCCTCACCCAGGACACTGGCGCACCTTAAAAGCGTACGGATCACCGTTTTTCACAGTCCGGGCAGAATTTATGAAAATCATTTAAAAGTTCTATAAAGTATTTCAGCGCTTTATCAGAGCACCAGTTATATTGCACAAAGATACTTATTTATGACACTGGGGAGACTACATGAATTGGCCAGGATCATAGGATGTTGAGCCAACGCCGAGACTCAAACCTGGTTTCCCAAATCGGCAGCTCTTTCTGTTATTTCACATCTTTATAGTCATCTGCAACATGGACAAAGACAATAGATTTCACGTAGGCGAAACCTATTGTCTTTGCCAATGCTTGTTCATTATTATTACATATAATATGATCTTGAAATGCATACATTCAGGATATACGCTGTACGAAAATGTCGCCAACATTTGATTTGACTGAAATGTCCATGAAGAATAGTAACCCAGGCCATCCAAAGGGTGCACATAACAGACTTGCCTCTTAGTTCACTATTGGCATTGTCGGGTGGGGTGGAAGCATGAACGTTTTAAAATTCATGTTTGAAAACTATTCCTTAAAATAAAAATACTTGCACTGATTTAGTCTGATTTCATATTTTACATGTTTGTTGCATAATGTCTTTAAGAATGAAAATGGCCCAAAAGTGAACTGTACAGGACACTGTAGTTACTTACTTTCTTTCACATCAATTAACTTGTAAATAAATGCTTGTCCCTTTTGAACAGGGGGCCGCATGCAAAGGTCAGGAGTGCAATTGCCGCCCCCAGACTATAGATCTACAGGGACGTTACAATGTAGATTATACAGCAGTGCTGGCTTCAGTGCAGCATAGCTGCAAGTAAAAAAAAAAAGCTATAACGCAGTCAACACTGGCTGCGTAAAAAAGCTTTATTCCTTTACTTTTAGCCATTTGCAACATGGATAAAAAATACTGGCAAAGCCAAAAAATCTCACAAAGGCAAGACCTATTGGCTTTGCCAGTGCTTGTTCACCAAGCATCTGTCGTTTTACCAATTGTCAGTAGATTCCCATCAAAAGGTACTTTGTCAAGGCAGCACCTTCTCAGTGGATGTAGAAACTGAACTCAAAAGTGCCTTCTTCCACGTGTAACACACATAATGCACTTATTTGCTTGTCATGTTATTCCTCATAACAAGCCAACAATTGCCTACACTGGCCAGCAGCAGTGTTACTCTCAGGCCACAATCATGTCTTTAACTACCAGCCCTGTGTATTTCAGCCCTGCCCTCGTGCTGCTCTACCACGGTTCATATTATATCAGTTGTCAGTTAAGAAGAGATTCATGCGTATTTCAGAAGTATGAATGGAACAGTTTTTGGTCATTTCTCAATAATGCTTTTCTTCATTGGTTTCTGGTTGGTGGATTGAATGCCACATCATGCATACTGGCACTTAACAAAAGATGCACCATATTACATGAAAATTTGACCTGCGATGTTGGTCTTCTTGCCATGGAAGGTAATGTCCTGCGAAAAATCATAATCAATTGCCCACATTCATGTAATATTTTCCTTGTATCTTGTTACTTTTGGAATGGATGTTTATGATCTAACTCTGAGGTTGGTGTTGGGGGAGGGGCAGAATCGCTGAGTCTGGAATTACCAATACACACAATAAATTCTCCCCTGCACTGTTCAATTATCTGTTATTCCACCCAGAATTAGGACTAATAAGCAGACCTGGTTGGTTAAGTACAAATCCGCATGTGGATCCCCATTCCATTTGGAATAAGGGACCTTTTTCTCTGCCCATTTACCGCCTGCTTTGAGCAAGTGCTAAGTGGACATGGGGGATCACTGTGGGCCAGAGGTGGTGAGTGTTGGATTGAGCGGGCATCTACGGTAGGCTAGGTGGTGTCAGGCAGGAGGAGTCTTCCATGCCATCCGGTCCAGTAGGAGGGTGTGAGATGGGGGCCGGACTGTGCTTGTGCCTGCAGTCCGATCCACACTCTAGTTTACCAGCTGGCTGTTCTGGCCGGTAAAATGGAGCCTGGTGTTCCCACACTGGGTAAAACCGAGTGTGGGTACATGGGGGATCTTGTGATCGGGCCGAGTGGTGTCTTTCCAGGGGATACCACTCTTTCTGCCTCATAATTGAGCCCTTAATGTTAGTTGCAGTCGTGTTTTGTGTTTTTTAAATTGTTCTTAGAGTACTGTGGCTTTATAAGAAATGTTTGCAATGAAATAACACCATTCTGAAAAAGAAAAAAATAGAGTTTATGTATTTTTCTATTTTCTTTGCATTTCTAAAGGAACAAAGGTCTCTCAAGTGCAAAATGAAAAACTGATTGATACATAGATTCAATGAAGTCTAAGTCTGATATCCAAGTGGAAGAATCCTTGTATTTATTAAAGCAACATAAAATAAAGGACATTACAGTGGGGATACAAACAAAAAGAAAGGCATAAAATCTGTCACACTCAAGCATTTTCCTTGTGACACAAATAGAAACAAATGGTACAGTCACAAACTGTAAGCACCTATGCTCATATGTACAAATGAATAATTACAATAAATTGAGTCAAGGTACTCTAGTCGACGACGTTTCGATCCTTTAACTCGATCTAGGGTTCATAATCAGGACATAAGGAATTATGCCTGAGATACAATTGGGGGTCCTAACGCGCTGCCAGTCAGCGCAAAAATCCACACCGGGGCACAAAGAGAATATAAAATGAAGCTCCTATCTGTGATACTGAATCTGTGTGAGAGGTGGGCACGGAGGATAGACGAACGGCTCAATGGCCGACACACACAAATTATTGTCAGTATATAATAACATCCATCAAACATGAAGGGACAGCTGGTCAAGCACCAGAGGAATAACTAGTGGGCTGAATAAAGCGGAACGTGAACATGATATCCCGCAGCTAGTTTAAAAGGAAAATTGACCCACATATGTTTTCATTTACGTTTCTTATCTTTTTCTGTTTTGATATTCCACAACTTAACATGCTACTTGAAGAAGCGTACGCTACCCCTTCTATTTTGTGCACTGACGTTTTCTACTACCCCACGGACAACTAGTTAAATTACACTCCTTTTCTACTCGTGTAACTGTTTTTGAGATTAAAAATGTGTTACTTTCAGGGACACTGGAATAATGCGATTGTGCAGCCACTGTATTTTTTACATAGTTATAGATTTGCTACATTAGCTACATAATTCATCATCTGCTGCATAATCTGCAGATTTTATTAAAAAAAATTGTTTCTAGCTCAAACGGTTCAAACGTTACTAAAAACAAAGCGACACATGTTGCTGCACTTTGGAAGGCCTTTTGCAAGGGCTGAATGGTCTCCTTTGCATTGCTTATTGCTGTATTCGGGCGTTAACTGGTAGTATTGATGTGGAACCAATGCCCAGACAGTGTTAACAAGTGTAACAAGCATTGACAATGCCGAATGGTCTTGGCAAACCGAGAGCTATTGGCATTGCCAATATCAAGGTCTTTAAGCCATGTTGAATAGCAGCGTGGCTGAATGTCATAAAAAAAATACTATGGCCCAGTGTGGACTGTATTCTGAACTCCTATATTTGAAAGCGCTTTCATTTTTTTTTTTTTAAACAAATTTTATTGAGTTATCCAAAAGACATAGACAAAACCACGTACTCAATGAAGGCTGCAAGTGGACAGATTGAATACACACTTAGTACTGAGCAGGATATTACAGGTCCATAGTGCATCAACAATCAACTGCAAGCAAAGGAGAAAGGAACCCCCTCCTGACATGGGGAAGTGTGATCTAAGTGGGGGATAATCCCCAGCACCCCTTACTCTGTCTTGTAGTAGAGGCCAGCGAGATCCATTAGTTAATATCTCTTCGGTCAACATCTGTAGCTTGCAACTCAATCAACCCCCCTCCCCCGCAATCCCAACTAACCCCCCCCCCACTCCTCCCTCGGCATGCCGCTGAGTTAAGAAAAGGTTCAGTGCTGTAACTGTGGGCAGGATAGTAATATTCCACAGGTCATGCATTCCAAACCGCAAATGTCAGTGTGAGGGACAAGTATGCACCCAAGATCATCCCGCCGTATCTGCACCCTGCTCTGTGCACCATCAGTGCCACCCAACCTTAAGTATCCGCTGCTGAGTCCCCCCGGCCAGGAGAGCCTTCAGTATCTCCAGGCGCATGTTTTACCAGCTCCACCAATGCAACCCACGCTCGCGCCATCTCCAGAGATTTGTCACTCCCAGTGCGGGCGGCCAGGCGCAACCTGCAGCTCACCTCTGCCTCCGCCCATTTCACTAACTCCCTAGTCCATCGTGCTAAGTTGGGGCCCATCCTTGACTTCCAGTGGCTGGTGATCTCCCTCTGGGCCAAGACCAGCCCCAGGTCAATAAACTTGCTTGTGATTTAGGTCTTGGCAGTATGTGGAAACCAGTGCAGGAAACAGCAACCAGGTGTCAGCGCTACCCCCCTTTCTGTTGCGGCCGCAAACTCAGACGTCACTCCCCGCCAGAACTCTCCCAGAAACGGGCAATCCCAAAGCATGTGGAGGAACCCCGCCCCCTCCAGGTTGCACCGCGGGCATGCTGCCGAAACCCCGAAGTATTCATTCACCTTGCCCGGGGTAAGGTAAGCCCTATGTAGCAAAGTGGATTAGCTGGAAACGGGCGTTCCTGGAACACTTCCAGGCCCGTTCTACCAATTCCTCCCATGGCTTTTCCCCAATGAGCTCCCCCAAGTCCTCTTCCCACCTGATACGTAGGGCCACCAATGGCTTTCGCAAGCTGTGGGTAATCCGCCTGTAAAGACACGTGACCGCCTTGAACGTTCCCGCCGCAATTGCGACATATTGGCAGGCCAGCGAGGTCCGAGGTTCCGCCATCCCCTCCCGCCAGTGCTTCCTAATGGCTGCCGTCAGTGCGGCATGAAGCAGGAAATCCCCGCGCGGTAAGTCATGGCACTCCACCAGGTCATTAAAAGGAAGGAGGTTGCCATCTTCAAATAGGTCTCCTACTGTAAGTATCCCCGTCTCCTCTCAGTCCCGTAGTCTACCCCAATCACCTCCGTGCGGCAGGGCCTCACATATTGCCAGCGGGATCTCCGGAGAATAGGGGGTACGCATGCCCGCACGCCTGGCCAACCGGTTCCAGCACTTGCGCACTACCTGTAAATCAGTCGGGAGCTCCCTATTCCTTATGGGTAAGCACAGCAGCACCCGGGATAGTAGCGCCAAGGGAGGGTCCGGCCCACCAGGCTCCTCTCGTTGCCTAAGTCGGCCAGCCACCCACTTAGTGAACCATTGTAACTGCGCTGCGTGGTAATATGCCTCTAGATCCGGCAAGGCTAGTCCTCCCTCTGCCCTGGGACGCTGAATGGTGATCAGGGCCACCCTCCAACGCCCCGCACCCCACAAGAATCCTGTGAGCAATGTGTTGAGCTGCGCGAACACCTGGGCTGGGATCCAGATCGGAAGCGTCCCAAAAAAATAGAGGAACCTGGGTAGTGTGACCATTTTTACCAAGGCAACCCTGCTCGCTACCGATAGCGGGAGCTGTCCCCAAAACTCAAAACAGGCCTTGGCCTTACGTATGGCCCGCCCTATATTACCCTCCAGCATGTCACTAGGGTTGTGGTAGATCTGGACTCCAAGGTAAGGCAAGCAGCTAGTCTCCCACGGGACCCCCTCCGCCGGCTGCGTATCATCCCTGCCTGGGCGAGTCGGGAAAAGACAGGACTTGGACCAGTTCACATGAAGCCCTGCAGTCTCTCCCAAAGAATGCAACAGTCCCTTGGCTCCCCGGAGGGCCTCCTCCGAGTCGGCCAGAAAGAGTAGTAGATCGTCAGCATACAGCGCTATGTGTTGCAGGTGTCCCTCCACTACTAACCCCTGGTAGTGACGTCCCGATCGGGCCCGAACAGCCATTGGCTCCATTGCCAGAGCAAAGAGCAGGGGTGACAGCGGGCAACCCTGCCTCGTCCCCCTACCCACAGTGCAAGTCGCAGAGATCCGCCCTCCCGTTTGGACCCTGGCAGTGGAGTTATTATACAAGATTGCTGTCCATTCCACGAAGCGCTCACCTAGTCCGAACGCCCTCAGGACCGCAAAAAGATACGGCCATTCCAAGCTATCGAAGGCCTTCTCGATATCAACTGCAAAGATACAAGCCTCTTCCCCACAATAGGTGTCCGCCCGCAGGACACGCAGCAATCTCCTTATGTTCATCGCCGTGTTCCTTGCCGGGATAAAACCCGCTTGGTCCACATGGACCAACGTTGACATGTGGGTCATTAGCCGACTAGCGAGGATTCGGCTGAGAATCTTATAATCCAGGTTAAGCATGGCAAGCGGTCTGTATGCAGTCCGGTCCCAGGGCGGCCTACCCGGTTTAAGGAGAGGCAAAATGATTGCCTCCCGCGTGGAAGCTGGAAGGTAACCCTCCCGCCAAGCTTTGTTATATACTACGACTAACTTCGGGGCCAGGTCATCTACAAATGTAGAATAAAATCCCACAGAAGGCCATCCGCCCCGGCGTCTTGTTCCGAGCCATATGTTTGATGGCGCTGCGCACTTCTCCCACCTCAACATCTTTACCAAGCTCTTCCGCCGCCTCAATATCCAGCTGGGGGAGTTCTATCCCCTCTAATATCCCCGCGCCATTAGCAGCCCCAGGAGCAAGCTTACTTTGATAGAGGGTGGTATAATAGTCCAGAAAATGCGTGTTGATGGCTTGTTGAGTGTAATACGCCACACCCTCCTGGTCCCTAATCTCCAGAATCGGCGTGCCTCTACGCGCCAGGTTTGCCAACCATGCCAGCAGCGCCCCTGATTTGTCCCGTTCCGCTTGGGCCCGAGTGGCGTAAGCCTTATAATCAAAGGAGCGCAGCCTTTCCACCTGTGTTGCCACCTCCTCGCGTGCCCCTGCCTCTCAGGTCGTTCTGGTCTCTCCTTTTCCAGGTCTCGGAGCCTATCCTCTGCCCTGAGAACCTCCCGTGTCAGCACCTTTCGGACTCCCACCACCTCCCCAATACAACGCCCTCTGATTACTGTTTTGAACGCGTCCCATTCGATAAGCAGGCTCGATGCAGATCCCTCATTATCTAGGAAATAGTCGTCGATCGCCGATCCAATCGAGGCCTTAAACACCGGATCGTCTAGCGCCTCCGGTCTCAACCGCCAAGTAGGAATGGCAGGCTTTGCCCGTACTCAATCCAGCAATATTAGCAACGGGTTATGATCAGATATCGTTCTGTTCAAATATTCACTACGGGTGATCCCTCTGTGTACCTCTGGGGAGCAGAGGAACGAGTCCTGACGAACATGCAACTCATGCAGCCCAGAGAAGGAGTAGTCCCTATCCCCCGGGTGATGGGCCCTCCAAGTATCTATCAGTCCCCACTGGCACTGCCACGCCCGCCTAGTCACTGCAAGCCTGTGCACGGGAGCATCTGGAAGAAGTGGGTGAGACCGATCCAGGTCCACATCAGCAATACAATTAAAGTCCCCCCCCCAACAGCTCCGAACCCATCAATAGGGGAGCTAGCCTCCCGGAGAGGCACTCGAAGAAGCCAGCTTGAGCTACGTTGGGGGCGTAGAGGCTCCCCAACACTATATCCCTACCGTCCAGCCGCCCCGCCACCACTACATATCTACCTTCCGGGTCAATCAGCTGCCTCACGCTCTGAAACAGGACCCCCGCTCGTATCCAAATCAATGTGCCCCTGGAAAAGGCCGAGTATGAAGTGTGAAACAACTGCCCCCTTCATCTACGCTGCAACGCCGCCCCCTCCGCCTGTGTTAAATGTGTTTCCTGCAGCATGGCAATCTGTACTCCCCTCCACCAAATATGCGTGAATCTTGTGCCGGCGTACCATAGTGTGCATGCCCCTGACATTCCATGACATACATTTAAGACCTACGGTGGAACCCATATCTGGAAACGCAGTGGTCTTCCCTCCTGCCCCATCTCAGCGACATGCCAACCCCCTGTAGAACCCCCAACCCCAACAAATTTCCCAACTCCCACTCCCCAGGACAGGTACATTCCAACTAGCTCCCATCCAAACTAATGCAACGATCAACCAGTTACTAAACGTTGTGAGGCGTGTGCTGACCCAATAGGACCCAGCGCCCCTCCAGGCACCCCCCCCCCCATCTATAGCAGGCAGAAAGGGACCTAGGTATCGGTCTGGACAGGAGGCACCCCACTTCCGCCCCCAGAGTTCAGTCCGACCAGTAGCTGTTCCCTAGCGGCAGCTCGGTCCGCTCGCACCCAACATCATGAATCCATGTCACAGGAGGAGGTCTGCCGTCTGGGGTGTAACCACAGGGAGTTCAGGTTCAGAGTCCCCGCTTGTGCTGCCGGTTAGAGAAGTCCCAAGCCCACCTACATCACGGCTAGCAACCCTAGAGCAAGGGCTAGTTGCACCACGGCTGATCTCCGCAACCGCCCTCACCGCCCTATCCCTTTCAAGTTGGAGTCCCGGTGGGGTCATGGATCTCTGTGACCGCGAAGGCTCAGGTGATCTGCGTTCCGCTGTGTCCGCCGGAGAAGCCCCCCTGATCCCGGTTTTCGCGCCTCCAGCCACTGCCATGCATCTTGTGGTGTGGTGAAAAAATGAGTGGTCGCCCCATTCACTACCCTGAGGCTCGCGGGGAACAACATGGCGTACGGCAATCGCAACTGTCAGAGTTTCCGCTTCAAGGCGAGAAAGGAAGTGCGCTGTCTCTGCACCTCCCTGGTGAAATCCGGGAAAATCATCACCCTAGCATTCGCGATTTGGAGGTTCTGCTTTCCTCGCTCCTGTTGCAAGATGTGGTCTCTGTCGCGGTAGTGGAGTAATCGCACGACCAACGGACGTGGGGGTGTGCCCGGCTTTGGAGGTCTGGCTGGGACCCTGTGTGCGCGATCCAGGGCGAAGAAGGGAGAGAGCCCCTCCGGGGCCACCTCGGTCCGAAGCCAATTCTCCAGATACCGAACAGCGTCACCTTCCTCTCGTTCCGGGACCCCCACTATGCGCAGATTGTTCCTACGAGAGCGCCCCTCGCTGTTCTCTGCTCTCACCTCTAAGATCCGGACCTTCTCTTCCACCACTTTCAGAGAGCGCTGCAGGGTAGAGATTGCGTCTTGAACCTCCGCCAGAGTCGTCTCAGTAACTTTCACCCGCTCCTTAAGCTTGCGGTGGTCATCCTTCAGGAGGTTGAGATCTACCCCTATGGCGTCCATCTTGGTCTCCAAAGCCTCCCTCGAGGAGGTGATGGCCTGCATGATGTCTGCCAACGTGGGGCCCTCTGCTGCGTCGTCTCTCCGCTGTTCCGCCATGTCCTCCTCTTCATCTGATTGTCGCCCCGTGGGTTCTACATGCAAGGACGTGAAGACCTTCTGGCGAGATGTGCGGCCCATTCAAACTGGTTGCGGTGGGGCACACCGGGCCTTTAGTTGGGGAGCACAGGGGGGTCAGTAGAAGTCAGTATAGGCAGTGTGCACTGACAACAGCGGTAGACCTACCCCGGTGCACCCAGTCGTTTCCTTGGGGCTAGACAGCAGAGCGTTCGATTCAGATTCACCAGCTCAGAAGGGGAACTGGGTGTACATCCCCCCCCAGCTTGTAGGGTGCGCACTCCCACTATTCTCCGGTTCTCCGGTCTCTCTCCTCCCGACCGTCACAGCCTCATGCAGGCAGTCGCCCCCAGCACACAGGACCAACCAGTAGATCCGCAGAGCCCCCACAACTCCAAGTAGGGCAACAGTACAGCTCCAACTCCCACTCAGGGCATGCAGTGGGCGCTATAGTTGTGCCGATGCGGTTCTCGGCCCCCGTTCAAAGCGCAGACTTCCGTCCTCCACAATGACCCCTGGTCTCCACGTTTTCTTTTCCCGGAGCATTCACCACAGTCACATGCTCTCACCAATATGCAGGTTCCTCACCTGCTCCTCTCCCCAGCACCAAGAGTCCCATCCAAGACCAGGCGCCAGGACCAGAGGGTGATTGCCTGCGCAGGAGACCTCAAGTGCTGCTTTCTCTCGGCGGTTAGATTCAGCCTCTCGGCCCGCCTGAAGCATCGCGCGCCGCCATTTTAAGGTCAGGCAGCCTCCGCTGCGCGCTTTGCAAATCGCACCCCTCCTTAAAAGTGATTGCGTCTGCTCTCACTTGCCACCGCTCGCTGTCCTCAAGAAAAACAGGCTGCACTCAATGGGCTCCCTCAGATCGGCGGGGCATCTCTAGCCGCTCCGATCCCAGTGGCGAGGTGCGGCCGCCATCTTGTCTGCCGTTCCGCTCGATTGCGAGCCGGGAACGAAAGTGCTGATTTCTGTGCACCCCAGCACTCTGAAATTGCCCCCAGGTGGGCGCCAGGACCTCCGCCGCTAGCCTCCACCGTCTCAGCGGCGCAGGTAAGTTTCAAGCACTGCCTGTTGCCCAAACTCCGTCTCACCTGTGCTCCACACCCCCGCGTTCAAGGCCGCTCACTGGTCTGCAGGAAATCAGCCGAAGCCAATCTCAATACTCCGCCGCTGACGTCCACCACACCTCGCCATCTGCGTGAACCCAGCAGGGCCAGAGAACACCCCACAACCACAAGTTCACCACTTCAGGACCGGTGTTCTGCAGCATAACTTTGCGGCTGCTGCCCGCCCCGCTCTCATTAGGCAGCTCCATCAGTATCGGGCTGCCACCTTAGGATCAGCGCTCAGTGCTCAGCTTGGACAGTCCTCTTCCACTGCACACCGTCCCCACACTTGAGCGACCGCAGGCTTCCCTCTCGAGGTCGGTGTGAGAGCCCCTCACCGTCACACTGATGCTGCCTGCAGGGCTCGGGTCAATGTGGCCCATGAAAACACTCCCGTCCGGTCGCGGCCGCCAGCTTGGGCTGCCGTGGTCAAAATGCGAGCAGTGCAAGCAATCGCTGTTTCCTCCGTGTTACAGCTTCCCGAGCCGCTGGCGGATCACCCACCAAGGCACTAGGTGTTCCGATACAGGATGGGCGATCAGAGGCCCCCTTATAGCATCAGGATTAGTTGCAACAGGAGGAGGCCACGGGGGAGCTCCGAGGTCCACCGTAGCTTACATCGGCATCAAGCCACGCCCCATTTGAAAGCGCTTTCATGCGCGATAATGAAGAAAAAAGTCATGCACGATAATGAAGAAAAAAGTTTTGGTGAAATTAAATATTTGGTCAAGAGCACACTCTGCTGCATTCTGTACTTACATATTTGAAAATGCTTTTATGCCCGATAATGAAGTAATTTAAGAATCCTTTCCTCACGGTGCAGAAACTAGCAACTATGATCTCACCTTCCTGAAGGAAAACTCCCTTTCAGATCCTGCCCATCTGCAAGAATTATTTGAACAGACATAAAGAGCATTTCAAACGGAGATGAATTTAGCGAGTGAACTCCTCAAGCGTTTCATCAGATACAACGTACAGGAAGCAACCTGAAATTTTATTGTGTCACTCTACTGACTTTAAAGAATTAGCTAACATTTAGATTTTCTGGTCATTTGCACCCATTCCCGAAAGCACACAGTGGACAATATTGCATGTTCAAAGAAAAAGTGAAAACAAGCTGTTGGACGACACATCTCTCCCATCTGTCCTTCGGTCAGTCGTGACATCAGACAGCAAGAATCCCTCACTTAGTAGCAAACACACGCAGTGCTGCAGGGGTGCGGAAACATGACTCCTTTGACCGGACTCTTCGGTCTTTTCTCTGTAGAACCCTGGTTTACAATAAATAGAAACTGCAAGCAGTGTAGTAGGCGGGGCTGAGTCCTAATGAAGCGGGGCCTAAGGGAAGAGTAGTAGACGGCAGGCGTGATTAGAGTATCACCAGCAACTATTCACATTCGTCAAAACTAAAGCCATCTTGGAAAGACTACAAAAGCGAAAAAAGTTATATTTTTTCACTTTTCAGTGTGCTTGTGGCTTTCGGTGTCTCGTGTGGGACTCTTTGAGTGCCCTTAATGGTAAGTAGAAGCAACATGGCAGTGGAACAAGAAACAGGGACCGAGGGCAGGTGATCGGGATAAAAAGCAACAGGGAGGGGTGTTGTGGCACCGGAAGAAGCAAAATGTACATGGGGCGGTAGGAGAAAAAATAAAAACAAGCAGCGAAGCGGGAGGGAGTTGGGGCACGGAACAGGTGCACTGTGAAACCAACATCTGACATTTGATCTCGGTCTTTGAATGAAGCCTGGCAGCGGCAGCAGTAGCTCCCGTAACCTGATACAAGCAGTCCAAGTAACCAAAATGTGCATTAAAAAAACTGTTTTTACTCACCCACACTGTTTTCAAGCAGCAAGGCAGGAGGCAGTTGGAGACATTTGACCTTGCTTTTTGAATGCACAGAAAATGTGACGAGATAAGAATAAGATTTACAGGCATGTTTACAGAACAGTTTGGAGCAAGTGAAAATATGTGCGCCCGTGATAGGTGCTCTTCAACAAAGAAAAAAGTAGTTCTTGAAACAGATCCTAAAATAAAAAGCAGTGGAGGGACAGTGTAATTGGTCCCTGTTCTCTGGGCGGGCTAAACACAGGAAGAGGCATACCAAATGCATGCCATGGTCAAATTAGGAGAAGGAATGAGAACGACGATGGAGCCAGCAAATGGGAAGCCTATGAATGGGCTAAAGTCCACAAAGTATATATCCGAGACCTGAAGAAAACAAAATAATGAAATAATAATATCACAAAATGTGCTGCATTATGCTGCATAATTTGGCTTTTCTTCCTGCATAAATTGGTCCTGCCTTGCTGCATAATTCCAGTGGCCCTAGCTACTTTTATCCAGGCTTCGTTGCATGAACAGAGGCCCACTTTTGAATGATTTTGAATCACAAAGGAAATATCTTTTGCATAGTTTAATTTAAGGAACTGATTTTTAATTCATTTTCCTTCCCAACTCACGAGGTGAATCATTGCTTTGTACACCCATTCAACAACATCAGTTGCAATAAGCAATAAAAAAGTTAAAAGATGTGAAAGTTACACGTGGTACCAAGCAGGAATATCCTACGTTCTTATTCTTTTTGCTTTGATTATTGATCCTTTGGCTATAGTCTTAATACCCAATATTCACATCCAATCAGCATTACCAGGTGCTCCCAGATTTATATTATACGCTGATGACCTGGTTCTGTTTCTATGTGCAGATGAGTTAAATATAAAACCCACGGTTGCCATAAATGGAAGAATATGCAGTACTGGGAGGGTATAAAGTCAATGAGTCAGAAGCCAAAGTTTGACCTTCCGGTGCAGACTACCAGGTTCTTTTGGTCTTGCTTCAGCAAAACTGTGATAGTATCCTCAAATGATATATAGGCATCAGGGGATTGAAAAAAACACAATGATATCTGTGAACTAAAATATGCCACTCTAGTAAAGCGGAGTAAAGTTCTTTGCAAAGATGAACCTCTCTTCCACTGTCAATAATATTATTATTATTAAACTGAATTTATAAGGTGCTCAGCTACCCCCAGGAGGTTTCCCGGCACCAACCGGTGGGAGAGAAAAAGCGGAATAGGGAATTGAAGATTGAACAAGAAAGTCTTCAGACTTTTACGGAATCTACCATAAGTGGTTTCCTCGCGTAAAGTGAGAGGCATGGAATTCCATAGAGTGGGGCCTAGATAAGAGAAGGAACGGCCACGCATACAAGACAGTTCGATTTTGGGGATAATTAACCTAATTTGCTGGGCAGAACGCAAAAGTCGTGAAGGAAGATAAAGTTGTACCAGCGATTGCAGGTATGTTGGGGCCACTCCAGTTTTGATTTTATACATATAGCATAAAGCTTTGAACTTGATTCGATTCTCTATCTTCAACCAATGTAAATCGCGAAGATAGCCAGTGATTAAGGCAGTCTTTGGTACATTGCACAGCAGTCTAGCCGCCGCGTTCTGCACAACCTGGAGCCTTTGGATGGTAGCTTTGTTGGATCCCAGGTAAAGAACATTTCCATAAACCAGCCTAGACGTGAATAGGGCATGAACCACCGTTTTCTGTACCACGCAAGGTATCATCCATAAAATTTTCCTCAGCTATTCTAGAACATTAAAGCATGTGGCACCTACCTTGGTGACACCGTGTCTCCCTCATCTAGTCGGTGCCTCAGCATTTCGGTGACTCCAAGTAGAGCTGATTCCGTAGAGAAACCAGCTCTAAATCTAGATTGAGAAGCGTGAAGAAATTTCTGGGACTCAACGAAAGAAGTCAGCTCAGTGTTGACATGTTTTTCAAGGATTTTAGAAAAAGTCGGAAGCAGCGAGATGGGATGGAAATTAGCTAGCTTAGACATGTCAGCGTTGGCTTTGTTTAGGAGATGGAGCACCATCGCATGTTTCCATTCCAACTGAACTTGGACCTCCTGCAGGGAGGCATTCAGGAGGTTCATAATTATGAAGAGGATGGGAGCGTCAAGCTGTTTCATCACAGAAATAGGGAGTATATCACGGGGATCCAGATTTAATATTTGTCAAAAAACGATTAAATGAGCTGCAGTCCAAAAGAGACCAGGTTTCCAGTTTATTAGCTGGTTTAGTGTCAATGAAAGTCTCTGTCCTACCTGCACTGGTAACATTGGGGGATATCTCTGAATAGACTGGAGGGTTTTGTAGTTTAGTGCTAGACAGTGCAGAATATATTTGAATAACTTTATCCACAAAGTATAGTGCAAGTTCCTCACATTGTCTACCAGTGAGAGCAGGTGGAGTAATCTGAGTTTCCGAACCAGATAACTCTTTTACCACCTTAAAGAAAGTTTTAGAGCAGTTCTTCACTTGAGAGATTTTATCTGAGAAAAACTCAGCTCGTGCAGCTCTACAAAGAGTATGATATTCACTTGAGGCTTTTTTATATGCCACTTTGGCCGCTATCTGGTAGTTTTTTCTCCAGTGTCTTTCGAGGGTTTTACATTTGGATTTGTCAACCTTAAGTCTGTCAGTGAACCAAGGGGCTGGTGGACGGTGATTGTTAGAGCGTTTGTTGGACAGATGGAGGCAGGTATTAAGTGCCAGTGAGATCCAGGTTTGAAAAGAGCAAGATCTGATGTAGATGGCATTCCTAACTCTGGCCTACTGTCCATTAAAAGTTTATTCAGAGCAGAGACATCAAGTTTAGCCCAATTTCTAACTTGTTGGTTAGGCCCCATAGAGACTATAGGAGGACATAGCGAGACTTCCAGCGAGAAAGTAATGGTGAAATGATCAGTCCAGCCTAAGGGAAGAGCAGGGGTGCCGCTGATACCAGACATATTGTAGAGAATGGGATCAAGTAAGTGGCCGGCCACATGGGTCAGACCTGAGTTACAAAGTCGAACGTTCAGTGCTTCTAAGTCAGCAATAAGTGACATACTTTTGGAACATTCTAAATGAAGATTTAGATTGCCCAAGATAGTAAAGTTGGCTGCTTTCAGAATGTGAGGGGTTACTAGGTCAGGGAAGGATGCTGTCCATGGCCCAGCTGGACCTGGAGGACGGTAAAGCAATATGCCAGAGAGCGTGAACTTTGGTGTGAGCATGATTTTAAATAGTAGAGCTTCACAGTCAATGGCCAGAAAATCGTCGATTTTACATTCAAGAGTGCTTTTATAAATAATCGCTATACCACCCCCCAATTTTAACTTCCTATCCTTCCTGATAATGGAATAATTAGATGGGAGTGTTGCTGCCACATCAGGGCCTGAGCTATATTGTAGCCAGGTTTCTGTTAAAAATAGCGCATCCAGTTGGTTATTAGTCAGAAGATCAAAAATGTTATCTTTATGTTTAGGGAGTGAACGTCAATTAATGTTAAAAAAGTAAAATCCTGGTGAGGTGGGAGTATACTTTTTAATATAGATTTCCCTGGTGGCTCAGCAGAATTAAGATTTGCTGTTGGACTGTGTTTATAACGGATGTTTCTGTTCTCCTCATTAGTTTGCCTAGGGCAGGTGAGGGAGAGACTGCAATGAGTGTAGTCAAAACGGACTTCATCTATGTTAAAAGTTCTACAGTTGGAGGAAGGGATTGGATGTAGCTCATACAGGCATTTAGCAGTGTAAATACGTCTCCCCAGGTTCGCTAGGCCAGGGTTTATGGCCCCTGGTCCTGGTCGGGCGCCGACTGGCGTAGACGGGCATTCTAATTTCTTACATTTTATCGTCCTTCTTCTTTTTCTTGTTTTCTTTCTCTAATTTACTATATATTTTTATACAATCACTTTTTAAGATGATTGAAGCTGTAGGTTTTCTATGGGAAAAGTGGCAACTGAGAATTGGCCTAAAAAAACTATACCTCCCATGGGAAGAAGGGAGTCTGGTTGGGGTGTAGGAGAAGGGCTTTCTGCGTAGGGAAAATATATCATTATAGAGAAAAAAAGTGCATTTACTTGGGCGGAGGTAGGGTCTATACCCAGTTGCAGAGTTCTCTGCTGTGGAGAACTCCTACATCGGGAGTAGATACCTGTTGTAAAAACCTTGCCCAGCTTTCTAGCCTGCATTTACATATCATTAGCTATGGCAGCACCTCTACCCTGTGCCTCCCTGCCCTCCTCCTCAATCTCACTCAGTCTCCCCTCTTTTGGGAGCATGCAGCTGACTTCTACCTGCGCTGCCTGAAAGAACAAGCATTTGCAATGCAATAGGTCTCGCATTATTAAAGTTTGAATAATGCGAGACCTATTGCATTGCCAATGCTTGTTGTTATATGGATTGGTTGGTAATGAGCACAACTGAATCCAAAATTGTATAAAAAATAACCACTGCTATTTCAAACGCTTCCCTGTGGAAGATGGAGGGCAGAAGCACCTTTATAAACGCACCTTTAAGGTGGTGTACATGCAGTGGGTGTCTGTGTGGTTTGTTAGAGTGAACAAAATGGCGTCCTGCCAACAAAGCACAGCCTATGAAGGGAAGGGTCGTGGGGTGAGTCTAGTGGCTGATAGGCCCTCGTTGCTACAAGATCTGTATCATACGTACAGGTGCTCACATGCTAAGCTTTCAATAGGATCAATTACTATGGAACCTGTCTGCTTATAAGCATGCTGTGCATTTGATCCGCACCCATAGTCTGAAAATATTACATTTCACACTTATGCAGCTGTTTTCAGGTGGATGACACTGTAATTGGTAAAATAAAATAGTCATCACAGATATCTGGCTCTATTCTGGAGCAATGCAGAGTCGGAAGAAAATAAAATTGGAAATTCTGAGGTGCTGGATATAAAGTAAATAACCGTGTGTGTTTGTTTTTATTTACGTTCGATATTCATCAATAATATTATAGCATCGACAGTTGTAAATTTCTAAACCTGATACATTCAGGTGACTACAACACCACCGTCACAATGGCGTCCAGAACTACACACCCAAACACGATCTGAAATGGATCTGTAATTATTAATGGAAGGTGAAAATAACAAAACAATTGTCAGTCGAAATCCTTAGAATGCAAATTAAATTGTGTTAATTATGCACGTTTCACTCTTAGGGTTGCAAGGGTTAGTAGTGTGACATAATCCATTTGCAGCTGGGTTATGCAAATTGTTTATATTATTGGCCTGAAATTCTGAGATGAGAGCCTGGCATAGAGTTACACAGTGGTGGCGTGGAGGTTCAGCAAGGGGTGTTGCGTGTGTAAGTCTGCCTCCAGTAAAGGTGTTCAGAATGAGAAGCCAATATCGATTTTTTTATATGGGCCTTTAGTTGCAGGACGTTAAGTGAGGTATGCTGGTAGAAAGTCCTGCTGACAGTTATACACCCCCCAGCGACTGCCTTATGGTCAGGATCACTAAATTATGTAATACTATCGCAGATGTGTTTCCCCATAATTATAGATTTACCGCATTTGCCGCATAATCTAGCAACCGCTGCATATTCTGCAGATTTTAGCAAACAAATGTGTTTCTATTTCAAACAGATCAAAAGTTACTAAAAACACAGCAATAGTTGTTGCTGCCCAGTGGCTGACTGGTCACCTCCCCTCCTCTCTCTCCAGTCCTACTACCATACATACTGCGCACACATTCTCAACTCTCCTCCTCTCTCCAGTCCTACTTCCATACATACTGTTCACACACTTCACATTTCTCTCCTCAATCCTACTTCCATACATACTGTGCACATTCTCACATTCTCACCTCTCCCTCTGGTTTCTGCAGTCCTGCTTCCATACATACTGTGCACACATTGCTACCTCCCCCTATCTCTACAGACCTGCTTCCATACATTCTGTGCACACATTCTCACTTCCTCTCTCTGCAGTCATACTTCCATACATACTGTGCACACATTCTCGCCAGTTGTTTGCACACATAATGAGCACACCTGCCCCCGCTCCGTCCTACTTTCTTTCATCACATTTACTGGGCACACATTCTCGCCTCTATCCCCGGTGCTCTAGTTTTAGGCTCCTTGAATATCTGTCACGTGCAGTCCTGGAAGGGAAGGGGGGGGGGGGGCTGTGCATCCACGTCAGCTCGGAGCCCCGGGGGAGGAACCACAGAAAGGCGTGAGGCGGGCAGGTTCATGTGTGGGGCTGCAATCCAGGGGGAATGGGAAAAGGTTGAAAGCCTTGCAAGTGGTAGCACTATAAGTGCACAGCGCTTCGAGGCGCGCGGATGGGGACAGCATGTGCGGTAACGGCACTGCGGACAAGTCTGGGCACGCCACATACCTCAGACTGACAGGAGAGTGAGGGGGAGGGCATCAACCAGATTCAGAGACAGTCAAATACCCAAGGGAAAGTAAAGAGTAACAACTGCTCTCCTTCCGTTTATACACGACAAACGGCACCGTGAAGACCAGTTTCATGGCGCTCGACAAATTATGTTATTACTGTAATTTGTTAAAGCGCGGGTGCACCCTGCAGTGGTGGGACAGCGCTGCACACGGTGGGCCCGGAGCACCGGATATCTGAAGCGTCTGTTTCATCAGGGGAAGGGCTATTACTCCCCCCCCTCCTTCACCAGCCGTCTGTTAAATACTCTTGAACCCGTGTGTGAGAGAAACATACGACAATGGTATACATAGCTATGGAATGAAGTGCAAAAGAGACAGTACTTACTCCCAGGGACATTCGATCTATAATAAACAAGCCATGACGTACTAGAACGCGGCGCTTTACAGGCAAGAAACGCAAACATAGAAACGTGTAAGTTATTTATAAACGAGTACGTCCACCCGAGGGCTTCTAGACACTAGAAGTCCTAGAAGCATAACCAGTGAGGTGCGCGCGCTGAAAATAAGTTAAACAAGCGGCAGGGAAAGCGTTAGTTTTCACTTCTGCTTGAAAAAAAACAAAGAAGCCCGCGAGTGGTGTGCGCGCGCGTGCCACTGCGAGCCATGGCCTATTGGTGTCTATTACGCACACCAAGCGCGTAATCGACACCAATAGGCAATGGGCGGAGCAATGCGCCCGCCTCTGGCCAATTGCGTGCAGTCTTTTAGAATAAGACGCACGCAAAGGCCAATGGGGGAGTTGAAAAGGAAACGTGTGCGATTCCTAGGTCAGCTCGGATTCCCCGTTTTTCACTTACAAAATGTCTTGCGCTGCGCAAGCACTGTTGCGCAGTGCACCGCTAGGCGCGAGACCTAAAAAGATAAATTACTTAAGGCTTTAGAGGCGCCTGTGGAAACAAGAGCATACTCTTCAATCCTGCTTTGCAAGATGACTAGACCTTTGTTTCCCACCCCCGCCCCCAAAATAAAGGACATGGATTTAAAATTGAGAAAAGTGCTGATGGCGGGACAGTCCTCTGAAAACCGGGACTGTCTAGGGAAATACGGGACATCTGGTCACCCTACTGACAGGTCATCTATTCCAGTCTTTATATCAGGTGACATATTTGTAAATCATTTCTCCTGCCAGCAGACATATCATCAATGTAATTCTCATTACCACTTAGCTTGGTATGGCCCACTAATGCTTTTTTGACATTCACCAAGGTGTTCTCCATACCCGTCATGAAGGTGTTGTGATACCTTGCCTCCTTGGCTAAGTCAATTAGGAGTTCCATGTTTATTTTGCATTGCTTGCAAATGAGCATGGATGCATGACAGGACACCTTTGACAACTACTGCAGCGTGAATATGACATTGTATGATTCAGTTGTCAAAGTCTGAAATGTTCTTATCTCAGTTGGCACCCTGAGTGGAGTCAGTTTGGAGCCACTGCTTGTAGATGTGATTTTGTGTCTTCTTGCTGTGGGATTATCCAGTTGTTTATGAAGCTCTCACAATGCCTCAGTATTGTGTGTGCCATTTCTGCTGTACTGAAACAGGTTCCACCTACAATTGTTGATTTATAAAGTTCTGACAATATCTCAGTATTTTGTGTGCCAATTCCTGCTGTTCTGTGATTGGTTCCACCTACAACTGTTGACAGTGCGACTTCTTGCTACTGAATGCATTTGAAAAGACAAAAACGATTGACTGATGGTGTAACACGTGTGTTCCTTGTAGCTTATATTACTGTCCAAAATATGCTTTTATCAAAATACTAGCGAAGCAACAGTGTCATGCGTATAACATTTAATTAATGTACCCCATTAGTAATTCTATAACTGATCCACTGCAAAGGAGAATGATCTTTTAGCTGCAGCATCATTGTCCATGTTGCATAATTCATTGCTGATAAAGGGGGTGTGCTACTGCTTCATTTGATCCCAATCAAGATGCACAGCTTGGAATAAAACACCATTGCTGATGTGTACCTTACGTTACGTCAGGGTTCATTTAAGATCTGTATTTCGAACCTTTGAATGTGTGATACTTGTCATGTTAATTTTGTGCAGTGCTGTAGCATCAAACATTTCATGCACCACTAACTATTCCATTCTCTGTGCCCACCACGAGCTTTACTTTCTTTTATCCATTGCATGTCTTTACATATTATAATACGTTTTTATACATTGAGGAGATGACGTCCACAAGTTCCAGGATGCAAAGTAAACCACTGACTGGACATATCACCAACATATGAAAACATGAATCATGGAAGATTACGGAAGTGTGTCTTTTTGGATTTTATCCCCAACTCTGCGTTCCATCGTTATGGCAACTGTCTCTTCCTTCGATTCCTGTCCCCATTTTGGGCACAGTTGTGACTGCCACCTGTCCTTTGTTTGCACTAAATCCTTCTTTGTTCTCTGATTCCCACCTGTTGCTTTCATCAACATGCTGTGTTTTTGACAGTTTTTATTTTGCTCTGTGCTTCATGTCAGTTTTCTTTTTAAAATTTCTTGCACGGTTCTTTGGGTGGACGCCACCACAGTTATTTTTGCTAGGCGTACACAACGTATCCTTTGGTCTGTGGTGCAGGTTTGGAACTCACAGAGCGTTTTTTTGTATTTGGCCACCTCAGCAATGTGGATTTCCACCTCCTCATATGTGAGGCGCAGTCTTTGTTTCCTTTCTTGCTGCCAGAGTGTGACATGTTTGGTCCACACTCACTTTTCTGGGTGTGGTCTCTCACTGCAGGAAGACTTTTCAAACCTTGGTAGGTTTCTTCAGAAAATATTACTTTTTGCCCATGTTGTAATTCAATATTGCTTGTGCATCAGGTTTGCATAGTGCTGTGCGTCACATTGTCTGCAAGCCTGAATATACACAACGTGACTGTGTTGGCGTAGTGCAGCACAAACGTTTGTTGCATTGTGTTAGTAATCTAGGCCTAAGTCTCCACATCTGTCCTACTCTAATAGAGTGATTTAAAGTTGTAAAGTAACTGTACAGAAAGATAGGGATAAAACTGACGAAATGCAATGATCTTACCTGCCTGTCCTCTCATGTCATGGTGTCGTTACTTTTATATAAATATTATGGGACACAGATAGACTTGCTATTGAAGGCAGATAAAAACCTTCTATTCCATTTATTCGGCCATGTTCCTCTTCTACTTCTGTAGTGTAGATCTCACATAGGTCCTCATTTTAATGGCTGATGATTTCCGACTCAGCTAATGGCAATGTTACTCACTCAATTGTGAATTACATGTAATATGGCAATACTGCAGCACCTGGTTTCTCAACCCCACATTTTCACCTGCATAAAGCAGGCAAACCATCATTCCCCTTTCATCAGGCGCTCACCCGTCCTGGAGATACTAATACCCACTGTGTTGGTACTTTCAGGTGCAGGAGTACCAGTGGCGTAACATAGGCCCCGCAGTCCCTGCGGTCCGGTAAGGCCCCGAGCTCCGGGGGCCCCCTCACCACAGTACCCTGGCCTGAGAGCTCCTAACTGAGTCGGGAGGGGGGCAAAGGGGGGGCTCAAAGTTTTGTTACACTAGTGAGGAGGGCTGATATGAGACTCTTCCAACTGTTACAATAAGGGCCCAAGTTTTCATGCTTGACTTGCCGTAGCTCTGACTGTTGTTAAATTATATAGAAAGAAACAAGATGCATAGATACTGAAGGATGATGACAGCTCCAGACTTATCTATTCTACCTACTTACTTACACCGTACTCACCTTGCTCTGCCTTCCTGTCTTTGTTCTCTAGTTCTTCTTAGTTTTGAGACTGTGATTTATACATGTAAAGTGGCATAGCTGAATAGCATAACCAAGTGCTGACCACACTCAGCACGAGTACCCTAGTCACCGTGCCGCACTAAACTTTACAACAACGAAACATGAAACAACATCATAATCAATGCAGTGATGATTTATACTGCGAAATGGCAAAGCTATTGACTTTGTCCATGCTTGAGACCTTTGTTTTCTAAAAGATGGAATACCCTAACAAATGAATTTACAGTGTAGAAGACCTCCTTACATTAATATCCATCTCAGGGTGTTGATGTTTTCTCAACTGTGCCTAGATTCTTCTATGCCGAGGTTGAACTCTGTCTGGTTGTAATTGATTCCCCAAAGAAAGTGCTGTTCATATGTTTCTAACCCTTCCTCAGTCACAAGTAATTAAAATAAAAAATAACTAAGTACAATAAATTCGCAGGCAACCTCACTTTTATGTGAATGAGCATGCCTTCAGGTTGCACTGATAAATCCCGATGGCCAAGATGTCTCTATGGCCTAAATGATATGCAACTTTGACATTTAGAATCATGCAGCAAGTTGATGCCTGTATGCGCTTGCGTTGCCTAGGCGGGCTATGATTACACAGCCATTCATCTTGATTGCACAACTTAATGTGAAAGCTTGGCCAACTCATGCAATCATCTTGAGTGTTCCCCGTCGTGAATTCTGGGAACGCGCATCATGAAATGTATGATTGATATCTGCGAGTGGTCAGAAATAAGTGCCTCGCCCACCACTAATCCCCGGTTAGCTGGATGTGGATATTGAAGGAAGAGTAGATTTCAGAGAGACTTTACTGACACACTGGGCTGCTCAAGGACCTGCGCGGCCCCACGGGGTGTTCAATGTGAAAGGTGTCTTTTCATAATATTTCATATGAAGCGGCAGGTGTGTGTGAGTACAGTTTAATGATCTGCCCAAGCAGAGAATCACTTAGATATTCTGATGACACGTCTATCCAATACGCTGTAATGAGTATATATACACAAGCTGTGGAGATCAGGAAAGAACTTTCATTTTTATTTCAGGCCCCGGTATATTGTTCAACAGTTCTGTGAACATTTTTCAAAGAAAAATGCTTATTTTGGCAAACCTGATGCCTAAGGTGTATCTTCATTTTTCAAATATGCTAGATCAACATCAGTGTAGCACTTGAAGAAGCATTAAATAGTCTACGAAATTGCCTTTAAAATAAGCAACTTCAATTTGGTGTAAAGTAAAAGTCTAAAATAAACTAACAAGGGAGCAAGCAATGTCCATAGCTCCTTTTAGGTTCTATAGCTTGTACCGTGAACGAGTTGCTTTTAAGAATGGAGTAGAGTTGCTTGACTAATGACTTTTTTCATTAACATTTTCAGACTTGACATGATTTTTCCTGAGAGGATCTTAGCTTTCTTTCTCATGAAAGCCTCTAGGACATAGATAACATTTTTTCATCCATGTGCAAGGATTGCTAATTTTTCTGCTTGCCAATGTCCATAGCTCCTTTTAGGTTCTATAGCTTGTACCGTGAACGAGTTGCTTTTAAGAATGGAGTAGAGTTGCTTGACTAATGACTTTTTTCATTAACATTTTCAGACTTGACATGATTTTTCCTGAGAGGATCTTAGCTTTCTTTCTCATGAAAGCCTCTAGGACATAGATAACATTTTTTTCATCCATGTGCAAGGATTGCTAATTTTTCTGCTTGCCAAATAGAATCATAATAATCCCTTCAAACTACCACATGTGGGAGGAAATGAGCTGAATCACCAACAAAATGAAACACAGTAGTAGAGCAATCGAGAGACATTGTCCCAAGTACCAACAGGCTGCACTGAATGTAGGACATGTACATACAGCCACAAAGCAGACCAATCCTCTGCAAAAAAGCTATTTCCACTGTCAAACCCCAGAAGCAGAGAATTCTCGAATATTGAAATAAAATATATTAAATGATTCACTATAAGTACGTTTTTGCTGAAGAAAAGAACAGCAAAACCCATTTCAGCTAGATCATTTGACTGCAAAAAAGCTTTTAGAATTCTTTCTCCCAGCAAATCCTTTTTAAGTGGAAAACTTTTCATTCAGGCAAAGTTGAGGGAAGTACTAAACCACATGGCTTCAGCAAATGCATAGCATGGGCAATTTATCAAACTTTGCCATGTGAACATACTTTCAAACACCCAGTCCCTAATCAGCACCAACGTCCTCAACAAATCACTTTCTACTCGTGGAGTCCCTCGCAAACTGAAACATGCTATTATTAACTCTCTTCTTAAAACTAACAAGTGCTTACCCATCTTTAAAGGAATGATCAGCTTAGCTACTTCCGGTCAGGCTTCTACACCTGCCCTGGAAGAGAAGCCATGGTACTGAACATCAGGTTAAGAGTGACTCCTCACACTTTCCTTCATGCATCAAGTGCATATAGTCACCAGGAACCTACATGACCATTTATGAATACTACAACTGCATCTGCCACCTAAACATACCCTGGGTATTGCTATGTTGAGAACAACTGATTTCAACTGCAGAACAGCAGAGAGAAATCTAAATTCATGATTTTTTCAGAGTTCACTGCTCTTTCTACAACTATGCCCCAGACTTTCAAACTGAAGCGTTTTACCCCAACCAGCCATTAAGGCACTGTAGATGAGCATCCCTTAGTCTCCTGTCTATCTGCTCACTTCTTAAAAGATTCGGGCGCAGGTCTTCGCACAGAATGGGTTTTCTTTTCTATTCTGGAACTCTTGCTTTTGCTACATAATGCTTGAGAAAGATCTTTCACTTGGCCTACAGCCTGATCAGGTCAAACCAGGCAAAAAAACCTTGGGTATGACCTTTAAAATAGTCCTTGCACAGTGCCAGCTGTCATCCAACTGCTGGTCAAACGCCTACGACCAGCATTGACATTTTGGACTCTCACAGTCTGGCACTTCTTTGTAAACCTAAACTCCAAGGGGGCCTTCAAGTGATCCTAACCTTGTGCATGAACCCACTTGTGGCTCAGCAGAGCTGCCAGGATAGGAAAAAATTGTACAATACTTCTTGGCCGTTTCTCCATCGGCTGAAATGTGTGGAATGGTTGATTAGACAATTTTAGCATAGTAGGAAGAGATACTGTGGTAAGCTATTTCCTTTATTTTCTAATGTGTTATATCTTATGAAATGTATTGTTTTTTCACATCAGGTTCTGTAAACTTGAAGTTTGTCTACTTACCTGAAAATCACTTGTCACAAACTTCCCTCAGCCTTCAATTTGTACAGTGTATCAAACGCTTGTAAACATGAGTTGGCAATCTGACAGCTATGGCCTCTTGGAAGAGGTTGCTATGTTCAGCGACTGGCTGTAATGCGATACGGGGATTATAGAGAGGGTCAGATGGTTTTTCATAATAATGACACCAATGTAACCCGGGCATCTGAAGTATTAGTACTTGGCGATGGAGTTACAACCCATCCTTCTGAGAAAAAGCAGACGTACATCAGACTAACAGGACATATGATGTGATGCAATTTAATGTTAACTATGGACCATAAACATTTATTTTCCTTTTTCCAAAGCCACATGACAAAAAGTAAAACTACTACAAAATGGTGGAAGTATTGTCTTGGTAGAACAGACAAACAAACTATTGCAGTTTTCGCTTCTTTAAACTCACAACAGAGTGTGAGCACTGAGGGGCCTATACACAAACTGCATTATGTAGTGCATGAAGTCATTCTATAGTAGTACTACTCACATACTACAAAACGCTGCCCACAAACCTACATTCAAAGGCTTCCACTTCTCTTGCTATTTCTGGGTCGAGATCTCCACCAAACTGGCGTACACGTAATCCTACGATTTAGGTGTACAATTGGAAGGGACAAGGACAGGGGCTGTAAAGTAGAGAATACTTACTACTAAATGGGAGATTTTAGGGAGGAATTAGAAGTCGTTTAAGGACGGGTAAGGAGGGGTTGAGAGAGGGGCATGCTAGTACAGAGACCCACTCACAAAAGAGTAAGACTTTTGTCCTCCACAGACTGCACTTCTAAGGTTACTACAGCACAAAAGGTCACATAACAGTAGTACATGTACTCCAGCCTAGCCTTGGAGTAAGTCTAGCACCACACATGGTCATTCAGAGATATTGTAACCTACTCCCATATAGGAAATTATATCCAGTAGCTGAAATTATATGTATATAGTCACTGACTGAAAAAACAAAGATTAAAGTAACGTTATAGTTAGGTGAAATGATCAGTATCAACATAACGTTTTAAACTCTGAAAAACACATACATTCACCAGTTATAGCTATCTCAAGTAACTATAACTTGTGTCCTAAGGTAACAATAACTCAAGCCCCTGCTATTGCACAGTTTTCTCATCAATAATTTCATTGTAAATGTTGCAGTGATATTATCATTGATTTCATAGATGTCATGAGTAATGTAATATGTGGGGTAATTATCAGTGTATGATGAGGGCATAGTTACCTTAAGACACAAGTTATAGTTACTTGAGATAACTATAACTATAACTGGTAAATTTCTGTGGTTTTTAGAGAATAAAATGTTGCATTTCAATGAAAACAACAAAGGTTACAGGGACTTTATAGTTAGGGTCACGTTTTACCCACACAAAACCATAGAAATTTGGCAGTTATATCTATAGTTATACTTATCTGAAGAAACTATAACTCTTGCCGTTAAGTAACTTACGGCTTTGGGCTTTAGTTTCTTAACATAAGTATGAATATAAGTATAACTGTACCTGCCAAATTTCTGTGGTTTTGTGTGGGCAAAACGTTACCCTAACTATATATATATATATATATATATATATATATATATATATATATATGTAGATAGAGAGAGAGAGAGAGAGAGAGAGAGAGAGAGAGAGAGAGATAGAGAGATAGAAAGATAGAGGGATAGATATTCACTGAAAGCACCAAAGTTTAAAGGGACATTAAAGTAAGGTGAAAACTTTAGTTAAAGCATACTGTTTTAAACTAACAAAACCACTGAAATTCAAATTTAACAGTTATAGTTATCTCAAGTAACTATAACTCAAGCCCTCACCATTAACTGTTAATTACTCCACATATTACATCACTCATGACATGATCTATGATGTTCCTGATAACATCACTGTAAAGTTTGAAATGACATATTTGATAATAACACTGTTCTTGATGGGTGGCAAGTTATAGTTACCGTAGGGCAGTAGTTATAGTAACTTGAGATAACTATAGCGTGCTGGTGAGTGGTTTTGTTAATTTAAAATTGTATGTTTTAACTGACTGTTACACCTAATTACAACAACGTACCTTTAATCGTTGTTTTTTTATAATGCAGAGTAACATATTATTAACATACCTAACTATAACTACACTTTCATCTTTGGTTTTTTGAGTGAATTTGTACTTTTTAGTAAACATAAATTAATATCTAATTACCATACGTAATGCGAACCCCAGAGCGAGGCCCTGTGGTGAGGTCCAGTGTCCAATCCCTGTGAGAAGCCAACCCCACGTTGCGCATGGCCTTTGGCCATACACGGCGTGAGATTGGCTGCAGGGCCTGGCTTCCTGCACATGAGCCATGCTCTGCAGGGGTTTGGATGTAGGACCTGGGTCAACGGGGATTTGGGTGTAGGGTCTGGGTGTCATTTTAAGTAAAACAGACCTACTGACTTTGTCAAAGGGTCAGCACACCAAAATATAAAAAGTGGGCCTTTTGGCTTTGTGAAGGGGCCAGGATATCAACACATATAAAGCAGATGTATTGTCTTTGTGAAAAAAGGACTAACCGTTGTGATTAAATGTTTTTTATTAATTCACACAGTGCAATGTTTAATTAAAAGTAATTGTTATTAAGAAATGTAATATCATTTTATTTAAAAACAGTATCAGCATATCTTTGAGTTTGTTTTTAACATTGTACTATCTACAAAATGCACCCATAAAACCCACCACAAGGTGACTCTGCACTCTAGCTGAAGAGCTTAGAGCCCCAGCTAAGAGTGCTTAAAAATACAGTAAGCTCTCTTGAGGTGATGGAATAATGCCCCATATTCTTTGGGGCTGCTGAATCCCCTGCAGCCCCCCACAACAATATAAAAATGTTTGGTAGTGCCCCTGCCTCTTCTAGAGGCACAACTGGTTGAAAATATTTATTCATTTATCGATTTTGTATATTTGAAATTTCCCTAGGGCATAACGGGGTGCTTGTTGGTAGGTTGCAGTCTTTTTTATTCATTAGTGGTTGTCCTGGTCCCACCTGGGACAACCACAAATTTGTTTTTTGTTTCACAAGGCGCGCAGGAGCTGTCAATTTAAAAATATGTTTGTTTTGGGGTGCCTTGTGCTCACTGGGCACCCCACAACATATTTCACGTTGGGGGCTTCGTGAGGAGTCTCAAGGCCTGCCGACTCCTTTACCTGCACCCATCCCAGGTGCATCAGGAGCTGGTATTGCTCCCACCTGGCAGAAGCAGCTTTCTTTTGCTCCCACCGGGTGGCTTAATTCTGTGTTTTTCCCTGGCCAAGGACATGGGCAGGACAAAAGTTTTGTATCCTGCCCGGTTGGACCAGATTTGTGCTTCTGCTGGGTGGCAGAACATTACACTTTTCTTGCCCCATCTGTTGGGCAGGGAAAAAACAGTGTCCCAAGGGTTGGGGGCCTGGGACACCATTCATGAGCTGGCCCCAGGGGATGTGGTGCGTGGGGCCATTGAATGGTTCCCGGGAGGGGGGCTGCGTTCCCTCCGCATTTTCTATGTTGCGGCCCGGGGATGGGGCTTTTCAACTGCACCCTCCCGTCCCTTTATGAGAATATCAGCCCTCAGGGATGGGATTCCTGTGGCCTCTTAGAGGCTCTGAAAAGGGGGCCATGCGCCACTCTCCCTTTTATTTTGTAGGTGGCCCATGGCATGAGTTTCCTCTGGCCTATTCAGGCTCAGGTAGAGGGGCAGTGCGCCTCTCCCTTTTATTGAAATGTTGGCCCCAGAGAATGGGGTCCTCAGGGCCTCTTAGAGGTTCAGGGATGGGGGCCACATGCCCGTCCTCTGAACATATCAAATGAGTAACCCCCTAGGCCGTGGCCCACCCTGGGGGGTGATTAGGTGCGGGCTCCACCATGAATTTGCAGCACAACCTTTTTCGTCACAGGTGGAGGTCTGTCCCAGACCACACCTGGATTACGGGGACGAGATATACCTACCCTACCCCATTATGTCTTTTTTTTTAAACTTTGGATTTTGGGCTGAGTCTTGAGTCCTGAGTCCAAAGATGGCTTCTGTTACATCCTTGTTGATTGTAGTTGCAGCCATTCATATCTCCGCTTGAGATCTGTCAGCTCGGCTTGATAGATCACCCAAAATGTTCCAGGACAGAGCGAGGTGGCTGAGACTTTTTTGGGGGAAAATTTAGTGAAAACAACGCCAAAGTTATAATGAAAACAAAAAGTACGATACTAACTATAACTACAGTCGCTGGTGAGGTCCTGCATATATGAACCGAAATCAGTGCACAGAGAAGGCGGGTCGGGACATGTAGACCAATTCACAGTGCGATCTCCTGCAATGCCTAGTCCACTTGGGGGAGGAGTGTGTAGCTGAAGGAGCGTGCCAGCCCAAAATCCAATAGTACTACTGTGAGAAGTTGGTCTGGCATATGCTGGTCACTAGTTATAGTGGCCACCTTGCACCAGTCCAATTCGACACTTATGGTAGATAGGTTTAAGACAACCTTTTAAGGAAAGCTATCCTAGTGGTAGCTGTGGAGAGCAGCCTTCAGGCTAAGTCTCAGAGGAATGTAAAGCAGCTTGTTTTACCTTAAAATCTCTTGAATTACCAAATGAAAGGACACCACACACATATATGTATCAAATATATATGTATTTATTTCTAGACACACTCTACTAATCTCTTTATGAGATTAGAAGCCAGGAACACATTCAAATATCAACGTTTCACAATAAGTTAAGCACAGATATGGCTGGGGCCCTAGGGGCGTACCAGACCATATACTAAAAAAGAGGTTTAGGAAAGTCGACTTGCAGAATGACAAGGCCTAGGGCCTGTAGAATCGCTGGGGCTTCACTACTGCAGTGAAAGCAGGTAAGTAACAGACCCACGGGAGACGCATGCAGTGTGTGAACACAGCCGTGGGTTCCCTATTGATTACAATGGAGCAAGTCGCGGTTTGATTTTTTAAAGTTTTAGGGTACTTTGAGGAAGTCTACAAGCAAGCCACTTACAAGGTAAGTAATTTGAGGGCCAACACACACTAGGGCACCGGAGTGCACAAGTTACCTCACCCAGGGAAGCCGGGTGCATAGGTGTCTTTTGGTGTCGGGTCGCGTCGCTGTTTTCTATAGAGACCAAAGAAGACTTGCTGCTTGCAGCGACTGAAGAAGTGTCCGGTGGAATCCAAGGCTGGATTCTAGATGCAGATGATCTGAAAATAGAAGGGACAGTGTTCACAGTCACTTGCCAGTGACCCGGGGCCAGGAAGATGGATGCCCACGGATGTCGGGTGATTTCAGGTGATCAAGGGTGTTTTGACTCTTCACTCACGAGGTCCAGGAGAGATCGACGATGACCAGCAGCTGGATTCGGAGAGTCCCACAAAGACTGCAGCTGATTGCGGTGTCGGCAACCAGATTGGAGCCAACAAGCCTTGGCAACAGCAAGTCTCGTGTAGAATGAAGAAAGTCGATGGTGCAGACCAGCAAGGTCTGAGGGACTCACCCAGCGAGGGTGAGTGAGGGCAGGCCAGGAGCAACCAGGGGAGCTCTTTGAGTTGAGAAGAAAGTCTTTGGGGGACCCACAAGCCAACGGGCAAGGGATTGCAAAAACACCTCTTGAGGAAATGCTTCACAGGAGCCCACGGTCACTCGGGATGGGGTAGGCCTCTGATTTTCGCTGCAAAACCTGCTTGAGGCTTGGGCCACAAGTGGTCCAAAGCACAAGTTCGTAGAACATCGTGAAGGGGTTGCACTCGACAATAGTGCATGGTACCCGGGTATTGCTGTTCCTCGTCACTCGTGGGGTCCACTTGCCTCAGCTCTGCTGGGGACTCACAATGGTCACTGAGAAGTCAGGAAGTCCACTTCGGGGGCTGCAGGGACTTCGGACTCCGGCGGGAGCGGGAAAGTTTGCGACCGTTGATTAGAGTTTCTGGTGCCTGCCAAGCATGGGAGTCACTCCTTGACTCCAAGGGAGATTCTTCTGTCTTCCAAAGGTAGTGGAACGTCGAAGGGCCAGGATTCTTCTTTGTAGAGCGTCGTCCAGGGTTATCTACTTTGCAATGGCAAGGTTTCCTATCTTATACTGAAGATGGGGGAGGGACTAGCTCTAGAACCACTCCTCTGGGAGGGTCAGGGTAGGGGGTTGTTACACCCACTTCCCTTTGTCCAGTTTCGCGCCAGAGCAGGGACAGGTAGCCCCTGAACCAGTTTGAGCTGGCATATGCACAGAGGAGCCTACTGCTCCCCCAGTGCAGGACTTCAAAGCACTCTAGAAGTGCACCCACCCAGCCCCAATACACTAAATCCTGTCTGGAAGGTAGTGACACCTCCCTGTGACAGGATGCCTATTGTTGGGCCTCCTCCACTGCGAGTTTCAGTCAGCAGCAGGAGGGCAGCCCAGTGTCTGTGCTGGTGGCATCCATTTTGTGATGCCAGAGCTCTTTCAGATTTCTACCGTGTTACCACAGTAGGTACATGTCGTCCCCTCTAGAAGGGTGGGATCATACTCCCACACCAGTTACTGGTGTGGGGGTATGATTCCAAGTTGTTTGACACCAAACACGACATGTTTTGATGCAGTCATTCCAAAGTTAGCATTAACCGGGAGGTTATAATGCACTTAAGAGTATATGGTTTAACGGCATCCACAAACAGCCACAAGGAATAGACCCTGCCAGCTGCAGAGGGGCCCTGCTCAGGCAGAGGCACCCCCTCACATTGTAAACCAAGCACCCTGCCCTCAGGATTGATAGGGCCTGCCATAGGGGTGACTGATAGGTTTATATGTGTGTGTATGGTGAGATATAGGAACCTATACCTCAGTGAGGAGTGCTAACACTACCTCACCCAGGCTGAAGTAGCAGGCCTGTGGTGTCAGATTTAGTCTGCTTCCCAGGGGTGGCATAATACATGCTTCAGCCCCTGGTAGGCCAGTGAAGTACCTATGCCCTTGGTACCTAGGGTACCATATACTAGGGGCTCATAAGGTACCACAGTATCCAATCACTAGTGCATCTAGTATATACTCAAAGTTGTTTAGAGAGAACAGAGAGACTGGTGCCCTGATTAGCAGGGACCCAGCCTGACTATAGCCAGAAACCAGTGTATACATCAGAAAAAAAGTGGGGGCAACATAAGTGCAGATCCTACTCTCCTACAACTACCAAACAGAATATAGAGTTCCCACGGGGAAATCGAAGAAACAGCGTTTATTTCCACACTACAGCAGATGTGTTTCGGCCACTTGGAACTTGATAACATGATCTATTAGTAGACAAAGATCTAGTTATAATCACTAGATATCAGCAACAGACATAAAAACTGAAAAAACAATATCACCAGTGTCGGCGCAATTTTGGGAAAATAAAGTAAATTGTATAAGCATCGCCATATCAAATATAAACACATTCATAAACCACAAAGGTATGCCCTTTGTGAAATCTCTGTACATACAGAAGTCAGAATAAGGACCCTGGAGATGGAGTACAGAGGAAGAATTGAAAGTACACTTGGGAGATGGTTAGATGATTTGTCCTTCATCAGCATTCTGATTTAATGTAATATATACCCATTTTGTTTTTCAATGTGGCGTAATCTTCCTTCTTTCCAGATATGATTTTATTAACTATTATTTTTGTTTTATTTCACAGGAGGAAAGGAAGGGAATCTAGGCAGGAGCCCTTGTACTTTTTTTTCAAGCACAATGCAAGGAGATGGTGTAACACACAGATAAGAGTGTTGCATTGATCGCTACATACATTATGTACCATGTAATAATGATGTGCTTTCAGATTAGAGTGACATATTTAAACGATACACAAAGAGTGTATTATGTTTTGTCTTGTACAGGATTAGGATTAGGGACTTTCTATGAATTGTACATTGTGACTAGCTTTATATCAGCACAGGGTATCATCATACATGACTCAATATGTGAATTGGTTCCAGTGATTTTCACACTTGATTATGATTTGACTAGGTGATGTTCCCACTTGTTTTCCTCCTTTTTAAACTCACTTTTTTACACTCACTTTTGCACTCTTTTTGGCATTGGTGCTTGGGAGTCTGTTGCACACATGTGGAGTGTGGGTAAGCCATGGGAAGGAGTCTATTTCTATTTGCCCAGTTGGGGGTATTTTTGGTACTGTTCCCCTCCCTTGTAGCAACTAATTCCTGGTTCCAACATGCTGATTTGTCATTATGCTTTGTCATCCTGGATGCTTCACCCACTTTGGCTTGATACCTGTACTGCAACAGAAAGTGTGTATTTACTCCACACTTTCTGTTACTGTACCCACTTGGACTGAATTGGCTTACATTTTGAATGTTTTATTGCAATGCTGTATATAACACAGTGCCCACATGGGGCTTCACTGTGTTGAATTGACGATATCTGCCCTCCACCCACGCTTCAGCATATATCTTGCCTTCTAGGGCTTGCCCTCATTCTGATTTCTGTATGTTCTGAGATATGATATAAGGCACACTTTTGCGATTTATGAATGTGTTTATATTTGACATGGCTTTCCTTTATACTATTTACTTAACTTTTCCAAGATGGCGCTGACACTGGTGATATAGTTTTCTGTTTTTTTGTCCCTTGTTTATATCTACTGATTATAACTAGATCTTTGTCTACTACTAGATTATCAAGGCCTGAGTGTCCGAAACGCATTTGGTGGGGAATTTCACTTCCCCCCTGTGAGTGCTGTTTTCTGTTTTGTTGTACTATATATATAAACTTGTTTTAGTTTTAAAATGTTAGGTTAAATTGAAAATTAATTAACATATAATTTTAAAAAGCAATAATTCACTTATTCTTTAAAAAAAAAAACTTGAAACAAAAAAATTATTTTAATAAAAGACACAACTTTAAATTGAATATACTGAATATTAATTAAATATTTAAATGCTAGTAAGGGGGCGCTAGGTGGCGCACAAGCAAAATGGCGGCACTGGAGTGAGGCTCCTGCAGCTCAGACAACTTATGCGGACATTTATCCTGCCCAGATGGCTCTAACGCAGCAACTTGAAGTGGGACGGAATTAAAATATACCAGACCGCCCAGGAGAGCTCTTCATTAGAGAGTAAACGATCAGGCATCGGCGGAAAAAATCGCCCAAAGCTGAAGGCCAGGCACGTAGAGGTGCGATGCCAGAGTGGACTACGGCAATTGCTGCTACGCGACTCTGGGGACGTACACGCGGTGTCGTCAACAGCACGGAGATCTACAGGCAGCAGTAGCGCACGCAGGAGAGGTTCTGTGAGAGCTGACTGGGGAACACCCTCCCACAGATCGAGGTAGGCTGGGATTAAAGAATGGTGTAAAGAGCTCCACTCTAAATCACTACAGGCCCTTGTGAACCGGTGGCGGAGATGGCTGCATTGCGGCAAGACCACCCGGCAGAGCTGCCCAGGCCAGCACGCTCGCATGAAGAGAGGGTTGGAGAATATCTGTGTGCGGCACGAGAGTAATCCGGCACTGGGTTTTCCATCAGAGTGTATAATTAGTGTTTGACCCAAACCTGTGAGCACTTGCCTTCAATAGACAGAGGCAAAGCAAAAACCGCACCAAATAGTGACGCGTCAGCAGGCGCAGATACTATACAGACAGAGGCAAACCTCAGCATTTCTTTACTAGCTGCAGAAAGTCGTATGATACGAGCAGGACTCTAAAGAGGTAATAAGCGCTACTGTCATAATCACACTGTGCAAGGTGCAGTGGGGACATATACTGCTGGCCCCAACTATGTATCGGGTGGCAGACATACGACCCTCAAGCACGTAGCAGCAACACAGAGGAACATAACAAGAGACCTGGATTGCCACCACTGAGACGCTCTTGCCCCCACATAGCCATATAGAAGGACGGTGACAACATACCATGTGTCTTTCACGTGGCGGCTCACAGTAGAGTAAGCAGACTGAGGGAGTGTGCTTTATGTTACATAGTGCACAGTTGGGTCAGGTGCTGTCTACATCATGGGAAAGACGGATGGGAAACAGACAAATGCTGACATTTGAAGCTAAGAAAATGAATCGTCTGCAACAAGATGAATCTCAACATGTGAATGGGGAGCAGTCACAGGAAAAGTCGCAGACTGCAGGAGATTAAGTTAAAGGACTCTTGCTGGCAATGCAAAACAGCCTCCCCGTTATTGAAAGAAAAATGGATGCTATGACTACCAGAATGAATGCCATAGTTCACAAGCTGGACAAACATGATGAGCGCATCAAAGAGACAGAACGGCGAATTTCTGATGCTGAAGTTAATGCGACAACACTACAGAAGCAAGTGGCACAGATGGACAAGCTCCTAAAAGTCATCGCCGATAAAAATGAGTATTTAGAAGCACGCAGTAGAAGGAATAATACACGTGTCATTGGTATACCGGAAAGCACCCACACAGGACGAATGGAGGAGTTTATCGAACATCTGTTGTGGGGTGCAATTGGAGCTGAGTCCTCCTCCCAACTGATAGTAGAGAGAGCTTATCACTCTCTGGGACCTAGACCGCCCCCAGGGAGCCCGCTCCGCCGGATCATTGCGAGGCTGCTTAACTACCGCGATTGAGGTATGGCTCCGAGAATGGCACGTGAGAAAACAACTCTCATTTGAAGAAATCGAGTTCACAATTTATCCTGACTTTACAGCTACAGTGCAAGAGGTGAGGCGAAAGTTCATTCCTGTGAAGCGTAAACTGCGACAGACACAAACAGACTATGCATGACTGTATCCAGCACGTCTTAGTGTCACGCATCAAGGCAAGCAATATTTTTTCACCAATGCGCAACAAGTGGAAGACTTTTTGAAATGAGTCAAGCATCGAGACACTCTTCGTGCCACTCAGGAACAAGTGTCAAGGCCCTCATCTCCAACGGTGGAGTGACTGTTAACACTTGATGGATTGACATAGATCAATATCTCTCCCCTCCTACATTCCAAAACCTCTTTTTTCTCTAAAACCTAAATGCTACGAGAGAAGACCGAAGGTAGAACATTTTGAGGAGGTTGAGAAGAGTTCCAACAAACAGATAATTTAATATCTGGGACTGGGTAACAAAGTGTTCCGGGCACCTCTCCCCCCCCCAGGGTATCTTTAACCATTACATCGACTGGAGGGGAAGGGAGAAACCGTGCGAGCCCCCTGGTGTACCCCCAAGGGCGATCCCCCTATTGTGGTTTAATGTGAAGCATTGTTATGTTGTCTGGGGTGTTTTGGGAGGGGGCAGGAGCAGATATACCAGCAAGTTTGGGACGCTGAAGTGGGGGCGGGTCGGGATGGGAAAAGTTAGTTCGACATGAGATGAGGCATGGTATGATACTTTTGATTTCGCTACAATATACACAAGAAAAGATTACAAAAATGATAAGCCAGACAAGTATTGTTGATGTGGAATGTTAAAGGATTGGGGGACCCCCGCAATCGTCATCAGGTCCTAGTATTCTTAAATCGACAACAGATCCAAGTTGTGATGCTTCAGGAAATTCACCTAGACCCCTGGAAGACTCCCTTCCATGCTACCAAATGGGTAGAACACAGGGCCTTTTCCTCGTACTCCTCGTATTTCAGAGGGACAGCGATCTTGATAAAAAAAACACCCCATACATTCCATGTGGCATAACCCAAGATTATTCCGGAAGATATTGCATTATGTGGGGTAGGTTGGGTTCTGAATCAATCACTTTGGTGTGCTGCTATGGGCCTAACGTAGATGATCCTGATTTCTATGCCACGCTGTGGGGAAAAATCCTTGAGATAGGGTACGCACACATAATATATGGAGGAGATTTCAATACTGCACTGTATCAAGAGAAAGATAGGTCCAACCCCCTTCCACATCACTATACCAAAACACATAAACTACTGAAAGGCATAATATCAGATAATGGCTCCAACACGCATGGAGGCATGTACACCCTGAGAAACAGGAGGGCACGCACTTCACTACTATGCACTCGACATGGGTGAGGTTGGATTATTGAGTGATATATAGAAGTATGGGACCGTGGATAGACACAGTAAATAGCTAGCGAGAACGTATTGGAATTATTCCCCGGTCCGACTGACCCTATCCTCTCTGGCTTTGGGCATGTCTCATAGGAGCTGGAGACTGATGCCACTTACATTGTTAGATATGGCTTTCCAGACGGAACTGGGGCAGGAAATCGCAGATTTCTTTCAGCGGAATCTGGGTTCAGTCACGCACATCGAGACAGTATGGGAGGCATTCAAGGTCACGATCCGTGGCTTCTGCATAGCTAAAAGTTCAGGGGTCCTGCAGGATATCCGACAAACTTTACAGAAACTAGAAGTTGAACTGAAAAGATTAGAAGGAGGGATGAAAGAAAGTGCGAATGGGGCATCTCAAAATGACTGTCGTAGTATAAAGATACAGCAGAAAGAGAAGTCCCCTTCAGGGGCAAATATTTTGTGGCACACATATATGGGGAGGGGGAACTGCTGGGTAAAGCCCTAGCAGATGAAATTCGTAATTCCCGATTCTCCAGCTATGTGCTAGAAATTTTAGAAAATGAGGGTAATAGACTCAGAGATAATGTGGATATACTTTAATGCATTTACTTCACACTATGCTAAATTATACAGTACTGGACTACAGTGGCCGTTAGATCTGGGCAGCTACCTAGATGACGTAGCACTGGGATGGTTAGGGAATTCTCAGAGAGAATTTTTGCCGGCTCCCCTTGAAGAAGATGAGATCCGCGCTGCAATAATGGAAATGCAATCTGTTAAGGTACCAGACTTGGATGGACTTACGATAGACTTCTACAAAACGTATATTGATCTACTCATACCCATACTGAAACAAGTTTAAGAGGAATCCCAGGAAACTGACTCTCTTCCTTGTTCAATGAGGGAAGCGCTGATAACATCGCTACCAAAACCTTGGAAACTCAAGGTGCACTGTGACTCCTATAGACCGTTGTCTCTGATTAATAATGACACACAAATCCTTGCCTAGGTACTGTCTCACAGATTAAGTCTGCTAATGGAGAAACTAGTATTACCCGATCAAGCTGGGTTTATTCCAGGGTGAGCAACGTCCCATAACCTACGCACATTATTCACCATACTGCAAAATGTAGATCCCGAGTTGGCGCTCGTGGTGGTCTTCCTATGTGCCACGAAAGCCTTCGACTCTGTAGAATGGGATTATTTGGTGGGAATATTACAACGTATGGGAATGCCAATGGGATTTCTCACATGGATTTGCCTGCTATACCACCCCCCGACAGCCAGAATCTTGATCAACGGGCAGCTATCCACACCTTTTTCTATCACATGCGGCATGAGACAAGGCTGTCCACTATCCCCCTTACGTTTTGCGCTAGCAATTGAACCCCTTGCAGCCAAATTATGGCAGCACCATCAGGAAAAAGCATTGCGGTGTCAACTGCGTCAGATACTCATCTCTCTATACGCGGATGATATCACTCTATTCCTCAGGGATCCGCAACAGAACCTAAATCCCATTTTACGGGAATTCATTAAATTTGGAGAACTATCAGGGATCCATATGAATTGGGGGAAGTTGCAAATATTTCCACTTACCTCTGCTGCAAAGCCGTTTCCTCTTGACTTCCCGATAGAGTGGTGCAATTCGAAAGTAAAATATTTAGGAATCGATGTCACATCAGATCTCACTGAATTAATGCGTCTTAACTACGGTAGAGTCAATAAGACGTGGGAAACCCAATAACCCTTGGAGGCTTGGGACATATAACAATAAGTAGGTAAAAGATGCCAACAAGGGATTTACTTTAAAGAAATCAAAGAAATAACAACCACATGAATAAATCTGTTATCAAGCCCAGCAGTGGTGACTGACACATGAACAATCCAGATTAGAATCAATTAATTTATACTTTGATGAATCTTCCAGTAAACAATTTGAATACAGGTGTGTATAGTTCAACAAATCAGAATATTTAATACAAGTAAATAGACAGGGTACAAAATATACCTACATACAAAGACCGAGGTAGATAAGTTTTGTACAGAAATTGTGACTTCAGGGTCCAGTATGTAAACATCTATTCCAAAGTTTTTGTATAATGGAAAATGAATCTGAAGCAACAAAAAACAAATCCAAAGAGGCAAGTAATTGTGGAAATAAATGCGCTAGTTGACGTCCTCTTCAGGACGATGAATTAAAAGTTTAATGATTGACCCTTATATCTGGTCAAGTAATTTAGACCAGAGGAATCCTTGTTAGATTGCTAATTCCATATAGCTAACGCCGGACGAGTAATTGGAAACTCCATACTCATTCGAAAGGTCATTCATAGCTGTCGATATCACTCGCTGCCGTCGAGTGGTATCCAGGCGGCGTTGCTTCCCACACTGTCCGTTGTCTTCACATACGGCGCTGAAGATGGTCCAACGGACTTATCAGCCATAGAGACCCAAACGTCGACTAGCGCATCTATTTCCACAATTATTTGCCTCTTTGGTTTTGTTTTCTGTTGCTTCAGATTAATTTTCCATTATACAATAACTTTGGACTAGATGTTTATATACTGGACTCTGAGGTCACAATTTCTGTACAAAACTTATCTACCTCGGTCTTTGTATGTAGGTATATTTTGTACCCTGTCTATTAACTACGGTAGGGCATTAGAGCATATTACAAACTGTGTCACATGCTGGATCTCACTGCCCCTGTCTTCGGTGGGTAGAACGTCCTTGATAAAATCGGTGATCCTGCCCAAGTTACTGTATTTGTTCATGAATATTCTGTATCATCCTGGTAGGCATTTTTTTTTACGGCTCTGCCTACAGATTTGATTAGGTTGACCTGGGAAGGCAAACAACCGAGGCTACAATAGGACACACTCACCGAGCCTCACTCCCAAGGGGATTTGATGTTCCTAACTTAGAATTGTACTATCACTGTGCCCAGGCCCACTATGCACACTATTGGTTCCACCCTCCCAAGTACATGCCGTAAGTGGCAGTGGAGCAATGGCTTGCTTATCCAATCCCTTTGGCAGGCATGATACTCAGCACTCCTAACCCTCTGGAGAAAGAAACTACGACAGTCACATGTACAGTGATGGCTTGGCAGCGCATAGCTGATATATTACATGTTCCAGTGATATTTTCTCCTCAACTCCCATCAGTATACCATCCGCACATACAAGTGATCCAAGAAACTGCATTCAAAAACGTTAAGAAAAAGACAGATATATCATGCTGGGGAGAACTATACCAGGACGGGAAATTTCGCACATTAGAACAGATATTTATTAACACAACACCCACACCTATGGACATATTTTTATATGTAGGATTGAGACGGGCGTTAAAGAACATACACCAACATATACGCTACAACAACCGACGTTACCCCCGCTGCAAATGATACTGCAATCTGAAATGTCGGCTCATGTTGTCTCTACACACCAGTTAAATAGATAGTCAATGTCCTGCAAGGGAACAATGGGACAAAAATCTAGTGTTGGACTTGGCCCTTCTGGCAGGTTCACCCCTGAACTTTTTTTCTTTTTACTGATGACTTGGTGTGGTAATTGTTTGGTCTCTGCGCACTTTCCCTGTGTCCCAGGGTAAAGTGCGTGCGTGCTCTGAGTGCATGTGGTGAGATAGGCCTGCCCTCCCATAGGAATGCATGGGGAATGTATGTGTCCCTAGTAGTTCCTGATGCGTGGGGTGTGCAGGCCTGAGTTTGGTATGTGCGGACTCGTGGGAGTGAATGCTGCGCGATGATGTGTGCGGCGTGCATGTACCTAGTGTGGAAGTGCCACTTCTAGAAGTGGGCACTTCTGTGTGCAGTGTGTCTGTCGCGTGATTGGCTGGTCGTGTCATGTGACGGGCTAGGGATTCCCCAGAGTCAGGATGAGTCACCCAGTGGTGAATGGGGAGATCAGCAGCTAGATGGATGGGAGGAGTACACCTGGGTCCTGAATAGGACAGGGTTTTCCACACACAATGCTGGCCCCGCCCCCTGTGGTGCGACTGACGACCCTAGCCCTGCCAGTGAATAGAGTGAGGGGCTGAGCACATCAAGGGTGCTCCCCAACCAGCTGCGACTGGTTTTCCCCCTCACCCTGAACCCAGAACAAAGGGTTTGCCTGTATAAAAATGGGGCTGTGTCCCCACAGAAACTGTTCTCTGCCAGGGTCTTACCTGAGGGGGGCTGCTGCTGCTGCTGCTGGACCAGAGGACCGCCACTTGGATTACCTCCCTGCCTGGAGGCCCAGTGAGCTGGCTCTGGGTCCAGCCTTGCCCCCCCTGCCTTTTGAAGAACTTTGCTGGACTTTGGGGTTCTTTTGCCCCTAAAGCGCTGGAAGAGCTTTAGTTGTATCCCTGAGCGCCTGAAAGCGCTTGTTCTGGACTCATAGCGCTAGGAGCGCTTTATTGGGGCCCCCAGCATCAAGAAAGCGCTGTCCCGGAAAAGCGCCTGCCTGGGAGCCCGTAGCCCGGCGCTACGATAATCCAGGAGGGAACCCCGACATAGGGATTCCCCCGTTGTTGCCATACACTTCGCGGGTGCCTACCCCGCTTATTTTATTATTTAATTAGCGGGTGCCCACCCCGCTGTGGTGCCGCCTTGATATTAGTGAATCCACGTACGGGTGCCCACCCCGTCTCGCCACCGACATCGGGACCTCGGGGCCGCCGCGCTGCCTGCGGCGACCCGGAAGTAAAGAGGAGTGACGCCTGGTGGTGGGCGGGGCCTTGAAGTCGCGCCTTGTTGGATGGAAGCGGACGGGAGCCTACCCCGCGCTTCCCGGAGGTGAGAAGAGGAGGCGAGCCTGCGAGCAGCAGTGTCGCTGCTGCCCGGCCGGAGTGCGGCCGGTCTTGTGGAGCCGACATCAGGGAGCAGAGACGGCGCGTAGGAGACCCCGGTAAGGAGAGGGCTCGGGGTGGTCTCTGTGCGCGTCTGAGCCCCCCCCACGAGGAGGCTCCCCCGAAGGGGACAGCATTCTCTGCCTGGGAGCCCACGAGGCTCCAACGCATACGGGGGCAGCAGCGTGAAAGAGTCCCCCGTGTGGGGCTCCGACGTCTGGGGGCATTATTCTTACGGAGTCCAGAGGGACTCAAACTGCGGGGGCATTCAGTTGATAATCAGAGCGGCCCCGGAAGGCAGTGGGCCGCTCTAACGTTGAGCGCATTGTTGCTTAAGAGCCGCAAAGGCTCCAACGCGGGGCATATTCGTTTTGAGCCCAGTGAGGCTCCAACAAGGCGTGCATTGTTGTTGTGAGCCCAGAGAGGCTTCCACCTAGGCCATATTCGTTGTTTAGAGCCCAGGGTGGCTCCAACAACTGCCCTGCTTGTCCTAAGAAGGCACAGTGGTGCCCACGCTCGTTTTCTCCAGCTGCCCAGCACTTAGTGGGCAGCTGCAACGTTTAGGTTGTACATTGTGCGCCTGGCTTGCGCAGCCTGCGCAGTCGCGCCCTGACAGTATTGGATATTGGGTATTTCTGCATCCTGAGAGGCCAGTTGGCCTGCGGACAGTTATCTTGTGTTGTGCCCTCCCCTAGGGCACTTGGTGATTTTCCTACATGTACTTTTTGCGCCTGCGCAATGCCTTCATGATATTTTCTGTCCTGAATTGTGTTTACACCTCTAAATGTATTTTATGCATCCTGTGTTTATGTGCTTAGACCCCTACAGGTAGAGTGATACTTAGGTGGTTGTTTTCTCCTTAGTACAGGTGGTACTAGTGAGGTCCTAGTTCCCTGCGTGGTATTCCTAAAGGTGGTTAGGGTTGCGTAGGTGGTACGTTCTGATACCAGTAGTTACTGGTTGTGTGCTACATGTTCTATTTTTAGTGCTACAGTGATTGTGTGCTATGTTCTCAAATATTATTCCTACGTTCTAAGTGCTATTCCTACAAAGTGCTAATTCCTGACAGTGGTCCATGTGGCCCTGTCCCCTGTATATATAATCCCTTGTAAATTCTGCCCGTGCCTGTTGGCACATTGTAAAGTGTGTGTTTTTATCTAATGTGTTGTGTATAATACAAAGGTTATTTTTATATAATACCTTGTGTGGAGTTTCCTTTGTGGTGGGCCTTGGGTGTTGTTGCTGGGTGCGCGCGCAAACGCTTTACACATCGCCTCAGGGATAAGCCTGTCTGCTCGTGCCAAGCTACCAAGGGGGTGAGCAGGGGTTATCTTTGGCGTGTAACTTCCTTGCCCTGACTAGAGTGGTGGTTTCTGCCTGACTTTGGCGCAAGCCTTAGCCAGCCAGAAATCCCATTTCTAACATTGGTGATCAGCGGTGGGATTTGGACTTGCGTTTGCGCTGTACCGCAGCGGCAACTGGCCGCACTACAAAACTCTGCATTTAGATAAATCACATGGTATAGGGATTATTGTTTTAAAATTGTTTTTAACTGTCATTTCCTTGGAAATGTGTTTTTGTGCACTGTGAGTTAGGTGTCCCTAGCTCGGGAGGGTAGATCATCCCCCTTAGTGCATTGTGTTTTCTGGATTCACCAGAGGGTGGGATCCAGTGGTGGCAGCGTAATAGTGTCCTGTACATTTGTCCCCCGCCCTGCGCCCAGAGTTGGTACCTGTGTCACGTGGTGGTCAGGTTGAGGAATCAGGGGTGGTAGAAACTGCCTTACCAGTCCGAGGGGAGGGTTGTGTGTGGATTAATGGTGTGTGGCACTAGGCAAGTGAGTGTGAGTTCTCTGGGTTAGAGAGCTTGCTGAATCTTTTTGTGAATTGTGTACTCCTGTTAAGCTCAGACCCCTAGGTTCCCTGTGTGATCTTTTCTCTAGAACGTCTGCCAGAATGGAGCCTGCTTTTGATCTCAGTGATCTAGTTTATTACAGTATGCAGGAGTTGGAAAGGTTCTGTAGAGAGAGAAACATAGGGGTGAGCGAGTCAGACACTGTGTACGAATTGAGGAACTACATGATTGGATGGCAAGCAGATGAATGGAAACGTGAGCGCAGTGAGGAAGAAAGGGCCCGGGCCTCACACCTGGAGGGTGGTGGGTCTGTGGGGAGCCCTGAAGACTCAGAAGAAGATGACAGTACCTGGACGCCAGTAGAGAGTGAGGACCCCGTAGGTAGGGAGTCCCTTGCTGGGTCCAGCGTAGAAGATAGCGCCTCACCCCTTTCCCTGTCCCCTGAGCGCAGTGGTAGTTTTCTGGATTCCCCAGTGAGGGTGGAGTCCAGGGGGGGCAGCAATATAAAGTGCAGTATAGAGAGTCCCAGTCCCAGTTCCCCGAGTGCGGTACCTTGTTCCCGAGAGGAGGAATGTAGGTTGAAGTTCAGGGGCAGTAAGAAGCTGTCTCACCAGTCTTGGGAGGAGGCTGTGGAGGAATGTCATGATGCCCTGGTGGACTGGTTGGTGTTTAACCCGGAGCAGGATTTGGATGGAGTACTAAATATGATTATCAAAGAGCAGATGCTCAGTAGTTGTTCTTCAGGGTTGCGCCAACACCTGTTGAGGTATAACTCTTTTTGTCCATGGGAACTTGCAGAGGAAGCAGAGCGCTGGGAAAGGGCCAGAGGTTCTCTAGTGTCATTAGTGAGTGATTCCAACAATAGTGGGTCAGAGATCCTCCAGCCCAGCGTGGTGGAGGAGGCTCAGTGTAGCCCAGCTAGGTCCCAGGATAGCGAGGAGGGTGTAGGGGCTCACTGCCTGGCTCAGTGGAGCAGGAGTGAGGGGGTGACCGAGGGTCCCCAGACGCCCAAAACCCTGCCTCAGGACTTGGATGGTTTCATGAGGGAACACCAAGTTGGGGACCTAGGCTGTCCTGTTAGTCCACTTGAGGAAGATCTCTTAGTGAGTGGAGGACCTGGAGCACCTGTAACCAGGGCTCCTGTGGTTCTGGAGTCTGGCAGCACCACTCCGGTAGGGAGGGTACAGGAGTCCAGCGTGAGTGATTGGGGGATGAGTTCCCCAGTGGAAGAGCCGGTGGGTCAGGGACTACCCAGTTGGGCTAGGATCCCGTGTAGTGACCAGGGTGAGACCACTTCTGTTCTGGGGGATTTCCGCGCACTGTCAGGTGGACAGGGGACGGGAGATCAGCGCCTGACAGACAGTCGCTCGACATATGTGTCATTTGATAGCCTCAGGGGGATGGAGTGGAAATCCCCAGAAGTCCTGGAGTGCCAGGCAATTATTCCACCAAAGGTTCTAGGCCGGAGGTTGGGAGGCCAGGTTCGGGATCAGCCTGACCTGAAGGGTGGGACGTCTGTAATCAGCGTCCCGACCAGTTCTTCTTCCAGAGGTACCGCCCCAGTTGGTAGGGAGCAGGGTTCTGGAAGGGGGTGCAGAGGGTGGGAGAGCCCACCTCTGCCCCCGGTACAACCTGAGGGGTTAAACCCTGGTTTGGAATGGCGTTCTAGGTGTACCCCTCGCCAGAGGAGGAGGAACCCTAGGAGAAGAGGTAGGGGGAGGAGAGCCTTCCCTGAGACTCCTGGTCCGCCTGAGGGTGTAGACCCTAGGCTGGAGAACCAGTGGCAGTCTAGTCCTGTCTTTCAGAGAGGAAGAGTGGAGAATGGCCGCTATGTGCCAGGGGTTACTACCCCCCACTCTGTGGTTAGGCAAAGACCAGTGGCACCTGGGTGGCCTAGGGCCTGGTCTTGGCCGCGGACAGCTTGGGAGTACCAGTGGGGTAGCCCAGTTGGTCCAGACAGTGGTGTTAGAAAGAATTCCATGGGTTCACCGTGGCGTAGAACCGGAGGGTGTCCCTGCAGTTGCGGGCCCGCGTCCGTGTTCTATCGCCCCAAGCAGGGAAGTCCATCACGGTGGTGATTGGGCTGCCCTGCGTTTTGGCTGGAAGGGGGTTGTGTTGGACTTGGCCCTTCTGGCAGGTTCACCCCTGAACTTTTTTTCTTTTTACTGATGACTTGGTGTGGTAATTGTTTGGTCTCTGCGCACTTTCCCTGTGTCCCAGGGTAAAGTGCGTGCGTGCTCTGAGTGCATGTGGTGAGATAGGCCTGCCCTCCCATAGGAATGCATGGGGAATGTATGTGTCCCTAGTAGTTCCTGATGCGTGGGGTGTGCAGGCCTGAGTTTGGTATGTGCGGACTCGTGGGAGTGAATGCTGCGCGATGATGTGTGCGGCGTGCATGTACCTAGTGTGGAAGTGCTACTTCTAGAAGTGGGCACTTCTGTGTGCAGTGTGTCTGTCGCGTGATTGGCTGGTCGTGTCATGTGACGGGCTAGGGATTCCCCAGAGTCAGGATGAGTCACCCAGTGGTGAATGGGGAGATCAGCAGCTAGATGGATGGGAGGAGTACACCTGGGTCCTGAATAGGACAGGGTTTTCCACACACAATGCTGGCCCCGCCCCCTGTGGTGCGACTGACAACCCTAGCCCTGCCAGTGAATAGAGTGAGGGGCTGAGCACATCAAGGGTGCTCCCCAACCACCTGCGACTGGTTTTCCCCCTCACCTTGAACCCAGAACAAAGGGTTTGCCTGTATAAAAATGGGGCTGTGTCCCCACAGAAACTGTTCTCTGCCAGGGTCTTACCTGAGGGGGGCTGCTGCTGCTGCTGCTGGACCAGAGGACCGCCACTTGGATTACCTCCCTGCCTGGAGGCCCAGTGAGCTGGCTCTGGGTCCAGCCTTGCCCCCCCCTGCCTTTTGAAGAACTTTGCTGGACTTTGGGGTTCTTTTGCCCCTAAAGCGCTGGAAGAGCTTTAGTTGTATCCCTGAGCGCCTGAAAGCGCTTGTTCTGGACTCATAGCGCTAGGAGCGCTTTATTGGGGCCCCCAGCATCAAGAAAGCGCTGTCCCGGAAAAGCGCCTGCCTGGGAGCCCGTAGCCCGGCGCTACGATAATCCAGGAGGGAACCCCGACATAGGGATTCCCCCGTTGTTGCCATACACTTCGCGGGTGCCTACCCCGCTTATTTTATTATTTAATTAGCGGGTGCCCACCCCGCTGTGGTGCCGCCTTGATATTAGTGAATCCACGTACGGGTGCCCACCCCGTCTCGCCACCAACATCGGGACCTCGGGGCCGCCGCGCTGCCTGCGGCGACCCGGAAGTAAAGAGGAGTGACGCCTGGTGGTGGGCGGGGCCTTGAAGTCGCGCCTTGTTGGATGGAAGCGGACGGGAGCCTACCCCGCGCTTCCCGGAGGTGAGAAGAGGAGGCGAGCCTGCGAGCAGCAGTGTCGCTGCTGCCCGGCCGGAGTGCGGCCGGTCTTGTGGAGCCGACATCAGGGAGCAGAGACGGCGCGTAGGAGACCCCGGTAAGGAGAGGGCTCGGGGTGGTCTCTGTGCGCGTCTGAGCCCCCCCCACGAGGAGGCTCCCCCGAAGGGGACAGCATTCTCTGCCTGGGAGCCCACGAGGCTCCAACGCATACGGGGGCAGCAGCGTGAAAGAGTCCCCTGTGTGGGGCTCCGACGTCTGTGGGCATTATTCTTACGGAGTCCAGAGGGACTCAAACTGCGGGGGCATTCAGTTGATAATCAGAGCGGCCCCGGAAGGCAGTGGGCCGCTCTAACGTTGAGCGCATTGTTGCTTAAGAGCCGCAAAGGCTCCAACGCGGGGCATATTCGTTTTGAGCCCAGTGAGGCTCCAACAAGGCGTGCATTGTTGTTGTGAGCCCAGAGAGGCTTCCACCTAGGCCATATTCGTTGTTTAGAGCCCAGGGTGGCTCCAACAACTGCCCTGCTTGTCCTAAGAAGGCACAGTGGTGCCCACGCTCGTTTTCTCCAGCTGCCCAGCACTTAGTGGGCAGCTGCAACGTTTAGGTTGTACATTGTGCGCCTGGCTTGCGCAGCCTGCGCAGTCGCGCCCTGACAGTATTGGATATTGGGTATTTCTGCATCCTGAGAGGCCAGTTGGCCTGCGGACAGTTATCTTGTGTTGTGCCCTCCCCTAGGGCACTTGGTGATTTTCCTACATGTACTTTTTGCGCCTGCGCAATGCCTTCATGATATTTTCTGTCCTGAATTGTGTTTACACCTCTAAATGTATTTTATGCATCCTGTGTTTATGTGCTTAGACCCCTACAGGTAGAGTGATACTTAGGTGGTTGTTTTCTCCTTAGTACAGGTGGTACTAGTGAGGTCCTAGTTCCCTGCGTGGTATTCCTAAAGGTGGTTAGGGTTGCGTAGGTGGTACGTTCTGATACCAGTAGTTACTGGTTGTGTGCTACATGTTCTATTTTTAGTGCTACAGTGATTGTGTGCTATGTTCTCAAATATTATTCCTACGTTCTAAGTGCTATTCCTACAAAGTGCTAATTCCTGACAGTGGTCCATGTGGCCCTGTCCCCTGTATATATAATCCCTTGTAAATTCTGCCCGTGCCTGTTGGCACATTGTAAAGTGTGTGTTTTTATCTAATGTGTTGTGTATAATACAAAGGTTATTTTTATATAATACCTAGTGTGGAGTTTCCTTTGTGGTGGGCCTTGGGTGTTGTTGCTGGGTGCGCGCGCAAACGCTTTACACATCGCCTCAGGGATAAGCCTGTCTGCTCGTGCCAAGCTACCAAGGGGGAGAGCAGGGGTTATCTTTGGCGTGTAACTTCCTTGCCCTGACTAGAGTGGTGGTTTCTGCCTGACTTTGGCGCAAGCCTTAGCCAGCCAGAAATCCCATTTCTAACATTGGTGATCAGCGGTGGGATTTGGACTTGCGTTTGCGCTGTACCGCAGCGGCAACTGGCCGCACTACAAAACTCTGCATTTAGATAAATCACATGGTATAGGGATTATTGTTTTAAAATTGTTTTTAACTGTCATTTCCTTGGAAATGTGTTTTTGTGCACTGTGAGTTAGGTGTCCCTAGCTCGGGAGGGTAGATCATCCCCCTTAGTGCATTGTGTTTTCTGGATTCACCAGAGGGTGGGATCCAGTGGTGGCAGCGTAATAGTGTCCTGTACATTTGTCCCCCGCCCTGCGCCCAGAGTTGGTACCTGTGTCACGTGGTGGTCAGGTTGAGGAATCAGGGGTGGTAGAAACTGCCTTACCAGTCCGAGGGGAGGGTTGTGTGTGGATGAATGGTGTGTGGCACTAGGCAAGTGAGTGTGAGTTCTCTGGGTTAGAGAGCTTGCTGAATCTTTTTGTGAATTGTGTACTCCTGTTAAGCTCAGACCCCTAGGTTCCCTGTGTGATCTTTTCTCTAGAACGTCTGCCAGAATGGAGCCTGCTTTTGATCTCAGTGATCTAGTTTATTACAGTATGCAGGAGTTGGAAAGGTTCTGTAGAGAGAGAAACATAGGGGTGAGCGAGTCAGACACTGTGTACGAATTGAGGAACTACATGATTGGATGGCAAGCAGATGAATGGAAACGTGAGCGCAGTGAGGAAGAAAGGGCCCGGGCCTCACACCTGGAGGGTGGTGGGTCTGTGGGGAGCCCTGAAGACTCAGAAGAAGATGACAGTACCTGGACGCCAGTAGAGAGTGAGGACCCCGTAGGTAGGGAGTCCCTTGCTGGGTCCAGCGTAGAAGATAGCGCCTCACCCCTTTCCCTGTCCCCTGAGCGCAGTGGTAGTTTTCTGGATTCCCCAGTGAGGGTGGAGTTCAGGGGGGGCAGCAATATAAAGTGCAGTATAGAGAGTCCCAGTCCCAGTTCCCCGAGTGCGGTACCTTGTTCCCGAGAGGAGGAATGTAGGTTGAAGTTCAGGGGCAGTAAGAAGCTGTCTCACCAGTCTTGGGAGGAGGCTGTGGAGGAATGTCATGATGCCCTGGTGGACTGGTTGGTGTTTAACCCGGAGCAGGATTTGGATGGAGTACTAAATATGATTATCAAAGAGCAGATGCTCAGTAGTTGTTCTTCAGGGTTGCGCCAACACCTGTTGAGGTATAACTCTTTTTGTCCATGGGAACTTGCAGAGGAAGCAGAGCGCTGGGAAAGGGCCAGAGGTTCTCTAGTGTCATTAGTGAGTGATTCCAACAATAGTGGGTCAGAGATCCTCCAGCCCAGCATGGTGGAGGAGGCTCAGTGTAGCCCAGCTAGGTCCCAGGATAGCGAGGAGGGTGTAGGGGCTCACTGCCTGGCTCAGTGGAGCAGGAGTGAGGGGGTGACCGAGGGTCCCCAGACGCCCAAAACCCTGCCTCAGGACTTGGATGGTTTCATGAGGGAACACCAAGTTGGGGACCTAGGCTGTCCTGTTAGTCCACTTGAGGAAGATCTCTTAGTGAGTGGAGGACCTGGAGCACCTGTAACCAGGGCTCCTGTGGTTCTGGAGTCTGGCAGTACCACTCCGGTAGGGAGGGTACAGGAGTCCAGCGTGAGTGATTGGGGGATGAGTTCCCCAGTGGAAGAGCCGGTGGGTCAGGGACTACCCAGTTGGGCTAGGATCCCGTGTAGTGACCAGGGTGAGACCACTTCTGTTCTGGGGGATTTCCGCGCACTGTCAGGTGGACAGGGGACGGGAGATCAGCGCCAGACAGACAGTCGCTCCACATATGTGTCATTTGATAGCCTCAGGGGGATGGAGTGGAAATCCCCAGAAGTCCTGGAGTGCCAGGCAATTATTCCACCAAAGGTTCTAGGCCGGAGGTTGGGAGGCCAGGTTCGGGATCAGCCTGACCTGAAGGGTGGGACGTCTGTAATCAGGTTCCGACCAGTTCTTCTTCCAGAGGTACCGCCCCAGTTGGTAGGGAGCAGGGTTCTGGAAGGGGGTGCAGAGGGTGGGAGAGCCCACCTCTGCCCCCGGTACAACCTGAGGGGTTAAACCCTGGTTTGGAATGGCGTTCTAGGTGTACCCCTCGCCAGAGGAGGAGGAACCCTAGGAGAAGAGGTAGGGGGAGGAGAGCCTTCCCTGAGACTCCTGGTCCGCCTGAGGGTGTAGACCCTAGGCTGGAGAACCAGTGGCAGTCTAGTCCTGTCTTTCAGAGAGGAAGAGTGGAGAATGGCCGCTATGTGCCAGGGGTTACTACCCCCCACTCTGTGGTTAGGCAAAGACCAGTGGCACCTGGGTGGCCTAGGGCCTGGTCTTGGCCGCGGACAGCTTGGGAGTACCAGTGGGGTAGCCCAGTTGGTCCAGACAGTGGTGTTAGAAAGAATTCCATGGGTTCACCGTGGCGTAGAACCGGAGGGTGTCCCTGCAGTTGCGGGCCCGCGTCCGTGTTCTATCGCCCCAAGCAGGGAAGTCCATCACGGTGGTGATTGGGCTGCCCTGCGTTTTGGCTGGAAGGGGGTTGTGTTGGACTTGGCCCTTCTGGCAGGTTCACCCCTGAACTTTTTTTCTTTTTACTGATGACTTGGTGTGGTAATTGTTTGGTCTCTGCGCACTTTCCCTGTGTCCCAGGGTAAAGTGCGTGCGTGCTCTGAGTGCATGTGGTGAGATAGGCCTGCCCTCCCATAGGAATGCATGGGGAATGTATGTGTCCCTAGTAGTTCCTGATGCGTGGGGTGTGCAGGCCTGAGTTTGGTATGTGTGGACTCGTGGGAGTGAATGCTGCGCGATGATGTGTGCGGCGTGCATGTACCTAGTGTGGAAGTGCCACTTCTAGAAGTGGGCACTTCTGTGTGCAGTGTGTCTGTCGCGTGATTGGCTGGTCGTGTCATGTGACGGGCTAGGGATTCCCCAGAGTCAGGATGAGTCACCCAGTGGTGAATGGGGAGATCAGCACCTAGATGGATGGGAGGAGTACACCTGGGTCCTGAATAGGACAGGGTTTTCCACACACAATGCTGGCCCCGCCCCCTGTGGTGCGACTGACGACCCTAGCCCTGCCAGTGAATAGAGTGAGGGGCTGAGCACATCAAGGGTGCTCCCCAACCACCTGCGACTGGTTTTCCCCCTCACCCTGAACCCAGAACAAAGGGTTTGCCTGTATAAAAATGGGGCTGTGTCCCCACAGAAACTGTTCTCTGCCAGGGTCTTACCTGAGGGGGGCTGCTGCTGCTGCTGCTGGACCAGAGGACCGCCACTTGGATTACCTCCCTGCCTGGAGGCCCAGTGAGCTGGCTCTGGGTCCAGCCTTGCCCCCCCCTGCCTTTTGAAGAACTTTGCTGGACTTTGGGGTTCTTTTGCCCCTAAAGCGCTGGAAGAGCTTTAGTTGTATCCCTGAGCGCCTGAAAGCGCTTGTTCTGGACTCATAGCGCTAGGAGCGCTTTATTGGGGCCCCCAGCATCAAGAAAGCGCTGTCCCGGAAAAGCGCCTGCCTGGGAGCCCGTAGCCCGGCGCTACGATAATCCAGGAGGGAACCCCGACATAGGGATTCCCCCGTTGTTGCCATACACTTCGCGGGTGCCTACCCCGCTTATTTTATTATTTAATTAGCGGGTGCCCACCCCGCTGTGGTGCCGCCTTGATATTAGTGAATCCACGTACGGGTGCCCACCCCGTCTCGCCACCGACATCGGGACCTCGGGGCCGCCGCGCTGCCTGCGGCGACCCGGAAGTAAAGAGGAGTGACGCCTGGTGGTGGGCGGGGCCTTGAAGTCGCGCCTTGTTGGATGGAAGCGGACGGGAGCCTACCCCGCGCTTCCCGGAGGTGAGAAGAGGAGGCGAGCCTGCGAGCAGCAGTGTCGCTGCTGCCCGGCCGGAGTGCGGCCGGTCTTGTGGAGCCGACATCAGGGAGCAGAGACGGCGCGTAGGAGACCCCGGTAAGGAGAGGGCTCGGGGTGGTCTCTGTGCGCGTCTGAGCCCCCCCCACGAGGAGGCTCCCCCGAAGGGGACAGCATTCTCTGCCTGGGAGCCCACGAGGCTCCAACGCATACGGGGGCAGCAGCGTGAAAGAGTCCCCCGTGTGGGGCTCCGACGTCTGGGGGCATTATTCTTACGGAGTCCAGAGGGACTCAAACTGCGGGGGCATTCAGTTGATAATCAGAGCGGCCCCGGAAGGCAGTGGGCCGCTCTAACGTTGAGCGCATTGTTGCTTAAGAGCCGCAAAGGCTCCAACGCGGGGCATATTCGTTTTGAGCCCAGTGAGGCTCCAACAAGGCGTGCATTGTTGTTGTGAGCCCAGAGAGGCTTCCACCTAGGCCATATTCGTTGTTTAGAGCCCAGGGTGGCTCCAACAACTGCCCTGCTTGTCCTAAGAAGGCACAGTGGTGCCCACGCTCGTTTTCTCCAGCTGCCCAGCACTTAGTGGGCAGCTGCAACGTTTAGGTTGTACATTGTGCGCCTGGCTTGCGCAGCCTGCGCAGTCGCGCCCTGACAGTATTGGATATTGGGTATTTCTGCATCCTGAGAGGCCAGTTGGCCTGCGGACAGTTATCTTGTGTTGTGCCCTCCCCTAGGGCACTTGGTGATTTTCCTACATGTACTTTTTGCGCCTGCGCAATGCCTTCATGATATTTTCTGTCCTGAATTGTGTTTACACCTCTAAATGTATTTTATGCATCCTGTGTTTATGTGCTTAGACCCCTACAGGTAGAGTGATACTTAGGTGGTTGTTTTCTCCTTAGTACAGGTGGTACTAGTGAGGTCCTAGTTCCCTGCGTGGTATTCCTAAAGGTGGTTAGGGTTGCGTAGGTGGTACGTTCTGATACCAGTAGTTACTGGTTGTGTGCTACATGTTCTATTTTTAGTGCTACAGTGATTGTGTGCTATGTTCTCAAATATTATTCCTACGTTCTAAGTGCTATTCCTACAAAGTGCTAATTCCTGACAGTGGTCCATGTGGCCCTGTCCCCTGTATATATAATCCCTTGTAAATTCTGCCCGTGCCTGTTGGCACATTGTAAAGTGTGTGTTTTTATCTAATGTGTTGTGTATAATACAAAGGTTATTTTTATATAATACCTTGTGTGGAGTTTCCTTTGTGGTGGGCCTTGGGTGTTGTTGCTGGGTGCGCGCGCAAACGCTTTACACATCGCCTCAGGGATAAGCCTGTCTGCTCGTGCCAAGCTACCAAGGGGGTGAGCAGGGGTTATCTTTGGCGTGTAACTTCCTTGCCCTGACTAGAGTGGTGGTTTCTGCCTGACTTTGGCGCAAGCCTTAGCCAGCCAGAAATCCCATTTCTAACATCTAGGATATGAAATGACAGATGAACAATAGACATATTGTTGTACTCAAACAAAGTAAGTATCGGCTAACAGCCAATTGAGTATCATTTATTTCAAATTTCTGCACCGTATTTACTATACATCCACTAAAATGTAAAAGTTTTAGCTGAAGGACACTGACAGGTGCGATAGATGTGGGGGGAGGAGCAGATTTCTTAAATTTAGTCTGGAACTGCACTAAAATTAACGAATACTAGCAAAAACCTTTTAAAGCAATAGAGAAAATGATCTGGCTCTTCGAACATTAGCAGCATCACCCCCCCCCCCCCCCCCCAGCGCCTTGAGACCCTCACAGGTATGTGGTGCGCTTTATAAATGCTATGATTGATTGATTGATTGAATGACATCACAAAAGTTGACGCCATACCCAGTTATAGCCCTGATGGGATATACTGAGCAATTGACACTGGGTACCGCCTCAGGAGTACTGCTCATCTCCTGAGGCGGAAAGCCGGGAGAAATGGTCTATATCTTGGTGTGATTTTAAAACTTTTAATCTGCATTTCGTGTGATACTGTGCTTTTTTAACGACCTAAGGCTCCTACTCACCACTCGCCCAGTGCACTCCTCGGCTGACGCCATCGGTGGGGAATCACTGCGGCCACGCCCACCAACCTTAGGCCACGCCCCCTCCACCCAGTATTTAGGCGCGCTGACTTGCTAGCGCGAACAGAGTACTGCTCATCTCCTGAGGCGGAAAGCCGGGAGAAATGGTCTATATCTTGGTGTGATTTTAAAACTTTTAACCTGCATTTCGTGTGATACTGTGCTTTTTTAACGAATTAAGGATCCTACTCACCACTCGCCCAGTGCACTCCTCGGCTGACGCCATCGGTGGGGAATCACTGCGGCCACGCCCACTAACCTTAGGCCACGCCCCCTCCACAATATATAAAATGTGTATCTTCCGGAAGCGCAGCGGACGAGCGCAGCGGGCGCGCCTCAGGCAAGCCCGTCTGCGCCCATCCGCGACCCGACTGCGCACAGCGCCAGCCACGCTGCCGGTATAATGCCCCACACAGAAAGGATAGTCATGACCCGTGAGGACCTATTGGCGCTGGACACGGCGAAACCTTGTCAGGCGACTAGACTCGATCTGGCCCAGTCGGATCTACCATCCTCCTGTCGGAGGTGCGGCAATTTACTGGACATCGCCCCGCCTCTATCAAAGACATGCGCTAAAACATCATTTCGCCCGACTGTTACAAATTCCCTCCCCATTCTGTTCAGTTCAGCACTGTTGAACTGTAGATCTCTCCCCAAGCATGCCAACGACATTAGCCTACTTATTATGGAGTCTAAATGGGATGCCTTGTTCCTTACAGAAACCTGGCTAAACATAGATAACATGGCTTCGATCCCTATGGCAACACCTCCGGGATATAAATTAAGTTTTTCAAATAGAGAGGATGACAGAAGAGGCGGCGGAGTGGCAATTATTTTCAAGGACACACTCACTCTAACGTCCTCGGCTCCTACCACCATCCCAGGCGTAGAAGGGCTTCACTTCTGCTTTCAAATTATCCCCCAGCTATCTCTAGCTGGCTTGATTATCTATAGACCCCCGGATTGCCCCTCCTCACGCACTGATGAACTTCTGGATTTAATTACCCTAAGCTCCCTAGCTCACCCACACTTTATTGCAGTGGGCAACTTCAATGTCCATGCTGATAGGCCTGACTGCCCCCAGACCACTCAACTCATTGCAACGTTGCAAGCTGCCAATCTTACCCAGATTACCTCAGGACCGACGCACCGGGCTGGCCACATGCTAGACCTCATTTTCTCCAACATACGGGATTCTACAACTCTCCCACCACTACCATTTGTATGGACGGATCATTTCCTAATTCCCTTCTCCATCTCCCTCCCATCCTACTCTCAGAAATCAGGCAAACGCTTGTACATGCGTAGGAAATGGGATAAAATATCTGAGGATACCCTATGCCCGGCGCTGGCAGCCGCCCCCCCCAACTTCAGACGCTAACGCTGATGCAATGATGCTGAACCACTGGATAGGTAGCACAGTGGAATCCATTGCTACATCTCGAAGAGAATCTCCTACCGCCCCCTGGTTCTCCACTGAGCTGATGGCAATAAAAAGCAATTGCAAAAAGCTGGAGCGCCTCTGGAGGACAAATTATTGCGTAGCAGCTAAAACTCTCTACAAAAAAGCCCTCCGAGGTCTATATCGATCCATAAAAAAAGCTAAAAAATCATTTTATGCGACCTCTATTCAACAAGCCGAACAATCTAGTAAGGAAGTATTTAAGATTGTTCAATCCTTCCTCAAACCGAGGGCCATCGAGACTGAGATTACCCCATCAGAGAGACTCTGTGAGGACATCTCAGATTTTTTTGATAAAAAAATCGCTCAGGTTTATGAGTCCTTCTCTACCCCGGTGCATACAGCAATGGCAGACACAGAAATAAAAGGCTTACCCCCCCTCCCCCTAACACAATTCTGTCTTATCTCTCGCGATGAGGCGCTGAACGAATTAAATAAATGCAAATCAGGAGCCCCGGACGATCCCTGCCCACCAAAACTTTGGAAAATTATGTCGGATGCGATTGTAGATCCACTCCTTCATATATGGAACACATCCATTGTAACTGGCACGTTCCCAGATTGCTGGAAACATGCCACACTTCTCCCCCTAAAGAAAAAGCCTAGTGGTGCCTCCGACGACTTGAGCAACCTCCGTCCCATCTCCCTGCTGGCCGCTCCGGGAAAAATGCTCGAAAAACTGATTCAGCGTCAACTGAACAGTTTTATCGGGAAAAACGGAACCCTACACGAAACACAATCAGGTTTCAGGACTGGGTTTAGCACCGAAACGGCCCTCATTGAGGTTGCCGAGTCGATTAGATGGGCTTTAGACACAGGGGCATCAGCTATGCTGGTGCTCCTGGATCTTTTGGCCGCTTTCGATACGGTGGACCACGCAAGACTAATGGCAAGGATGCAGGACACGGGCTTGGAGGACAAGGCACTGCTTTGGCTTCAATCCTATCTAACAGATCGCTCTCAGAAAGTCGCACTGGGTGCCTTCTCCTCCAAACCAAAACGCCTGTGGTGTGGCGTCCCCCAGGGGTCGGCACTCAGCCCGCTCCTTTTTAATGTCTATCTAGCCCCTCTTTTCACCCTGATTGCCAAATGGGGGGTCAAGGCAATTTCATATGCCGACGACACACAACTAGTTTTTCCCTATGTTGAGGTATCAGAGGCAGCTTTTAGACAAATAAGGGGCTGCCTTCAAGACGTGGCCAAGTGGATGAATACCAACAAACTTAAACTGAATGCATCCAAAACAGAGGTTCTATTTTTTGGGAAAAATACGCATCCTCCTTCAGACCTATGGTGGCCCTCCGAAATGGGTCCTGCCCCAGCCCCCGTACCAATGCGAAGAACCTGGGAGTAAGATGGGACGTGAATCTCTCTTTTTCTTCGCACGTTCAGCAGGCTACTACTGGATGTTTTCACAAACTCAAGAACCTCCGGAAATTTCTGACTCTCCTACCTGCTGAATGTCGCAAGACGGTGGTACATGCAACGATCACGTCCAGACTGGACTATGCAAATGGCCTTTACCTTGGCCTGCCCAAATATTTGGTGCAGCGCTTACAGATCGTGCAGAATGCGGCTGCGAGATTAATAAAACCAATTCCTTTCAGACATCATATCTCTCCGCACCTGCGCGAACTGCACTGGCTTCCAATAGCAAGCCGAGTAAAATTCAAAGCTCTTATCTTGGCGTTTAGAGCTCTGAAAGGTGCCTGCCCTACTTACTTAAAACTCAGACTCCCCCGTTACCATCAGGAGAGACATCTACGCTCTAATTCTCGGCTTCAGCTAACCATTCCATGAGTTAGGAAGGCCAGACTTGGGGGCAGATCTTTCTCAGCAGGCACGGCGAAACTTTGGAACGCCCTGCCTCTGGCTATTCAGTCTGCCTCAACAGAAGCAAGTTTTAAGAAGCTCTTAAAGAACTGGCTTTTTGTGCAATAAACTTACACCATCTCACCTAGCTTCCTCCCAGATGAATGCACTCTCTTAGCGCCGGGACACCTCATTGAGAGGTAGCTGTTCGCGCTCTACAAGCATCTGTATTATTATTATTATTATTATTATAAATACATCTCAATTGGTTTCTTCATGGCTAAGCGTTCACTCGCATGTAGATGGGGATGGGGGAGAGCTCCTAAGTTTAAGGAATGGATAAGGGACTTAATATTCTGTCAAGAACAAATGTTTACATAGGCGGAATTGCTCCCACCTACATCACTTCCTAAAGACATATGGGGACCTCTCAAGACCTATCTAATATCTCACCCTGTGGAAAATGTTACCGAGGACGGTGGTAGTTAAAAGGAACGAAAGCGGGGTGCTAGACAAAAGTACAGTGCGGACAGGAGGAAGGTACAAACTGCAAGGTAAAGCAAGGGACCAAAATTATATATGAACAGGAGTGTGGGAGATGGGACTGATCAAATTGGGTAGATGGTTGGACTGATAAATAGGTGTATGATCGGATGCAATCAGGTATCAGATTCTTAGTGATTGTGGGAGTGCAAGGGGTACGTAATGTTAAAAAACACAGCACAGCATTGTCGTAAACCTATGGGCAAGAAATAGATTTGTAAATTGTTAAAGGATGTCTATTTATGATGCATACAAGTGATTGATATTTATGTACTAATGCCTCAATATTTTGTGATGCAAACTTGAGTAATGTTCAATAAAAGTTTTTTACTAAAAATATTAAAATGCTAGTAAGATAGTTTTTTTTCTAAGAATGGTACTGAGGGAGGCTTTCTTTTAATGTTTGATTAAAAAATAATATTTATGAATTAAAATAATGTATTTTATTTATTTAATTATTTAATAAATATTTAATTTGATGAGTTTGCGGAGTAATTATTTTACATTAATTTACATCCAAATATTTGTATTATTTCTTTAAGAATTAATTCACTTAATTATTTATCCCTATACTTTAATAGATCTGCTTATACATGTGAAAAATGAAAATGCGTAGGAAAACACTGCTTGCATGTAACAGTGCCATTACCCCAAAGTGTCTTGGTAGTTGTAGTTCAGTTTTTCACACAAAGTTCATGTGAAAAGTAAATTTACACTTGTAACTTGAGTCTTAGGTATCTTCACCCCAGGAACTAAGGGAGTGGAGATATATGTTCACCAGCTCTTGAAAATGGTGAACAGCGAAAAAGACTTAAACTAAGTACATCTAGTACATTGACAATTGAGTAAACCAACACATAAACATTTTCATTGAGAAAAGGGATCTGATGCTTTAAGCTGAAAGAATTGCTCAGCGAGATTAAGGGCCTGATTACGTGTTTGGCGGTCCTACAGTGGATGGTGCACCTGCAATCTGCTGTAGACCCGCCAAACCTTTGGTGCGACTGCCCGCCAGATTATGAGTTTTTTCCTTGTCTGGCGGGTGGTTCTGCGGCGGTCTGACAGCAGCAGTCTCGTAGGCTCATCGAGGAGGTTACCATGCTGACCGTCTCTCTCAGAACGCTGTCTGCACCTTCATGCACAGTGTGGCACACATGCCACACCATGCAGAACCTGGGGGTGCAAATCCAGGGGGACACTACATGTGCCCCCACCGCATGCACCCCATGGGCCCTGAGGTGGCAGGGGGCCCTATAAGTCGTCTCACCGCCACCCTTTTCATGATGGGCTCACCACCATGAAAAGGGTGATGGTGAGGCAACTCGAAATATGCTCGGCTGTGCCACTGTGCCATTGTTTAGCCTACCGTAGCCCAAGAGGAGGCGAGTTCTCATGCCTTTCTTGCAAATCTTCACAATGCAATGTCAACCGATGGCTACATACGGGGCGAGGTATGGGGAATTACCAAATGCAATTCTATTCAGGCAGAAGAAAATAGATTTTACTGTAGGGTTTTGGCGGCTCCCATTTCTTCTCCCCATTTTATCTGTCACAGTGACCTGAATTGACCCTTTATTAAAGATTACATTAGTCCACGTCCACTCCTCCTAAGGGTAGCAGCATGGAAAAACAAGGAGGTGAGCTTTATAAGAGATATTATTGCAGATTGCGTTAGAAGTTGTTGATGGTGACCTCAGCTAGGCCTACCAGTGCAAGGGGTTCGCCCTTCTCTGCACAGAGCCCTCAGACCAATAGGAAGAAGTTGGCACAGAAACTGGAATAGAAAATACAAAGTTTAATAAACCTCATGAGGTGGAACTACATTCACACAGCACCCTTCGGTGTTGAGTGAAGTAGCACACTGAACAGAAGAAGCATGGTCATTTTATACCCACACAGGGGCTGAAAAAGGCGGTACAAGTACACATGAGAAGAGTTATGCACATAGATGGTCATACAGAAACTGCACAGTCAACAAGTAGGAGGAGTAATAAGTTGCTGACATCAGTTAGAACAGCCTGACAGTTCTATACTAGGAACAGGTGCACTCTACTAGCTAAGCACATCTGCGCATGTGCAAGACTCTGGGAGAGGGAAACAGCAAATTTACAGCACATAGCTAACTAAAATGGCTGTCAAGTACAAAATGGCTTTCAGCTCATGCTAAGAGATTAATGCAATCTCCAACAGATGGTCCTTTTAGCATGAGCTAATCGAGTAGGATATATGCATATTAATTTTTTTTCATAAATTTATCAATATCCTAATTCATTGCTTGGTGGGCATTTCTCATTCTAAATATTGTTAAGCTGGTATGTATAAGGTATACGCAGGAGTACAAAGGGAACAGAGCATTGGGTCATACAGATAGCAGGAGAGAGTAATTACTATTATCAGAAACAGAACTATTAGCTTTCTAGTCCTAAGCAAATCCTAGAACCATCCAGTAAAAACATTTTCAAGACTCCTATGCATTTCAGTGACCATCAATTTCAACTTCAAAATAGCCAACAGCACATATCTAATAAAAACATTTTCACTAGACTTTTCCAGTGTTTCCTTTATGAGGGCTAGAATATCAATCAAGAAAAGGGTAAAGTAACATTTATCAATTGCTCAGATGAACTTTTCTCTCGCATAATAAACATTATTCCTAATACAATTATGAAAGCAGTCAGACATATTATTACAAAAATGATCCTGGATCCAGAGGACCACACAGGACCATGAGAATTAGGATGAAGAGCTGCAAAGGGTTGCTCCTCCTCAAAAATGGGAAGACCAATGGGGTACATTTTCAACAAAAAAGAAAAAGAAGTACTTGGGAAATTAAAGCCGCTGTACAACCAACCAGAGGGGAGTCTTCTCCCTGTGTCCGTTTGAGCCTCACAGGCAGGCTCTTGTTCCCACGGTGGAGCTGCACAACTCGCAACTCAGGAATCACGGCCCAGTTTCAAGGGAAACGTTTCTTCTTTCAGGATAGGGCAATGACCCACCAGGGCTAATGCTCTCAGCGATCCTGTCCAGTGTCTCAGGCAGTGCACCAGTTTTCTTCATTTGAATCTAACAGGCACCAGAGACACAGCACCTGTACCCTGAACTCAAGTCCTTCCCTAACTCCTGTATTGCTCTGCTGGCACACTGCTCTTTCGTTGGGGCCATAGATTGCATTCAGTGTGCCCAGGTATCTCTTGACCAACAAAGGTGAAAACTTTACAGCCACTTTGGGACCAGGATTCAGAGGCCTGATGCCAGGATTTCTGAAGCAACCCTTGTTTCAAAGGGGGTTACTTCAAGCAAAAACTTTCTCGCCTTCCTGGTCGGTCTGTGACTCTCGGCTGGGCATCAAAAACTTGATCCACGATTTCTCCTTTCTGATTTGTGACCCCGTCTTTCGCCCAAGACAGTGGCAGGGGTACACACTTCACATCCCAGTGCTTCCGGCCTTCTACCTTCACTGAGGTCCTGGTTGCCAGCAATGCCTGTGCTGGTTACCTTCACTTTGACTTCAAGCTGGACTGGTGCTGACTCTCCAAGTTGGATCTGATGTCCGCGCCCCTCTGGCAATGGTTGTAAGGCAGCAAATATCTATTGGTGGACAGAACAAAAGGTCTTTAGACAAGGCACAGAAATAATCTATCAACAGAGAGGATAGTCTCAGAATACTTCCTAGTCTAGGGACGCCCCATATATTAGCAAGGCACCCAAGAACCACTTTCATCTATGTGAGAGTAAAAGAAACACCAGCCTGGACCTATTGGCAAGTATAAAAGGAACTCTTTGGTGAACTGACAAGAGTAATACGTCACCCAATCCCAAGCAGCCAAGGAAGTCTGTGTTCATTTACTAAATTCTGAGGAAAAGCGAAAAACAATACAGACATACTCCAAATCCTTACATCTGTATATTCCTATCTTAATCATCTAAAGACCCTCAAGAAAAAAGGAAATGTTCTACACTTTTACTCATAGACTTTGCATTACTTGTACAGGACTGCAGACACTTCTAAAATGATTTCTCTTAATAAAAGCACCTACATTGTATGCTTAGGACCATGCTCTCATGTTATAGGAGCAACAGGAAAATCTAAAACTGCTACTTTAACAGGGATTCCTATTACATAAAGAACTAAAAACTTCAACATAATGGGTACATTTTCTCCAGCAGAACATCTTGTGACAAACAGACTCCTATAAAACAATATTTTCCTCAAAAATGTTTGCTAAGGATCACATGGGCATCTTCTCTGCATTCTATTTTTCACAATCCAAACTATGCAACATCAGCTCTAGTAAGGACTGTCAGTTTATTTACACAGACTAGCTAATAAAAACTAGCAATGCCCTTGAAAAACGGTATGTAGCATGAGAATAAACAATAGTGGTGTTATCACCTTAGAACAAAACTACCCACAGCTAGTTCCCCTTAAAGATCAAATAAGGAAACCACAATCTAGACTACTCATCCTTTCATAATTTCATCAGACAGGATGGGCAGTAACATAGCAAATTTATTTATTCATTTTATTAATGCTAATAATGTTTAAAACAGTATTACTGAATAGCCAATTAAATGTCTCATGGCTATTTCACAGACAGTTTAGACAGCAGGCTCAAAAGAAATTCGGAAAAAGAGAGAGGAAACATAAATTTGCCTACCCTTAATTTGTAGAGGGGCTAGCCTCCTCCCCCCATTTTTCCCAGTAGGAAACCTGTAACAGGTTTCATTCTGTCAACACTATCAACCCCAATTTGTAGCAACTGGGCATAAACAAACTCTGAGGAGCTCAATAGCACATTGAGCTAGCTAAATAACATATTCCTTTAGCAAATGTACAAGTGTGACACAAGGGCACATGAATTCAAACTAAATCCCATTGCTTCCTTAATTCAGCCCTGAAAGCATTAGTGCTATACATATGACAGAGCCATTGTCTTAATAAAAGCTGACATATACCGTTATTATTCAATCTGTTCATATGAGTGAACAAAAACTTGCTTTTGCAAAAAAAAGCAAGCAAAACCTCTTTCTGTCCCTGCCCTGCCATTTCTCCTTTCAAATGTCGAAATATCAAAGCAAATGTTGCGCTGAGCCCTGCTTCTAAATGTAGAACTTCGACCTTTAACCTATTCGCAGCTGTTCCATCTTGAGTGCAAGGTTTTCATGCAGTTTTACTTTTACCAATTCAAAGTGACCCTGGAGACTGAAAGCTCAACGGCAAAACCCACTCCATTCCTGTCTACCAGCAATTCAGAGGTAAGCTTAATAACTTCTGCCAGATTTTTTGTACATATTTATATTTGTAAGCAGTGTGCCGAGTGCTTGTCTAGCAGTATAGATGTCAGCTATTCATTCTATGCTTACATATGTGCATTTACTGTAGCCTGAGGCAGTTTAAAAGCTGCTCTGATTGGAATAACCTCATTTAAATAGTGAATTTTACTCAATTTCGACTTTCATGTTTGGGGCACTTAAAAATGAATATCCTACAATGTTTTTGCATAATAGTCATCCCCAGAATGTCCCCTACATATCCCAGAGATGTGGCATCAGAAATGTATAATGTAAACCCTTATAAAAATGAGTTTTGTACGCCTGGGTAAAGTGACATTTCACATGTAAGTGACCCCCCTATTGCTGTATAGCGTGGCTTAAATTCAATTTGGATGCTAGGAGGTCACAGCATCATTATTAGGCATTATAAATATTAAAAAAACAAATTTAATGCACCTGTTTTAAATAACATTTTTTATATAATCAAAATTATTTTATTTTTTTTAAATAAATCCAATCATTTTGATGAGTCCACATATGAAAAGCAAGCTGCATCCCTTTGCCTATCATATTTAAACACATTCATTCACAGCCCTAAGAACAGAAACCGAACTTGAAAGTCTGCGCCACTTTTAAATGAAGGACAGTCATTATTATTTAACATCAAAAACCATTCTTATCCTTATTTAAAAAGGCATTAAGAAAATAAATCTCTAATGTCAATCTGTCCTCTGTTTATCAAAAATAATGAAACTATATTTCTAACTTTTAAAACAGCAGTCTGAAATGCAGGATTTGACACCGTGTTTGACTTCAGCTGTTCTCTGTGGCCAGAGTCAGAAATACCCACGTGCTGACACAGCTGCTTGAGACATAAAGGCGTTGAATTCACACGCCTTTCAAGTCAGCCTTTTCAGCCAGCACAAATCTGTCGTTCTGTAATGTGTATTTTGGGTCAATTCACTCAGATAATGTGAATGCCTTTTAATACCTAATACAGAAGGATAAATGCTGTGACATTTTGTATCTTTAATTTTATCTATTACAAAACACATAATTTCGTTTTTTGAAGCTTTTTTTTATTCCTATTAAATGTGGATTCTAATTTTATCTTTAACATTGTGGCAATTTGCACACATGCATGGTGTCTTACTCTGTCAATTTAATGATAGCGTGCAGCTATTTAGCATATATTATATAATTCATTGCTGGATTCTTTTAAAATGTATTTTATTTTAATGATATTTGGCATAACAGAATGATGACAAAAAAAAAACATTGAGCTCATTCCAGACATTTTCAAAACGGTGTCATACACATAATACAGGGCACTTAAGGCTAGCCATTCTTGCACCAAGAGCGCAATCGCTACTTACAAGTACCACTAATGACAAACCACAGACATTTAAACACACATTTAACCCACAGATCAACACTTAGGACAGAAACAAAAGACAGCCCACAGATTGTACTTAAACCAAACCATTTGTAAATACTAGTTGTAAGTCATATTCACTAGATTTGGCTGGCAGAACACCAAGAAAAAAACCGCTCTGCATATCACCACTTATGAATGTTACTAAGTGCACAGACCAGGATCCTTTCTATGTACATATTTAGTTCCTTGGGGTACTAGTCACCAAAGAAGAAATACTTTTTTATACCTAAACCTAGTTAAGTATCCCCTCTAGGGGAGCCGGCTAATTATATACAAGTTTAAAATGGTACATCCAAGAAAGCAACACATTCATAAATTCACCTGGGGGAAAACAAAAAGACCATCACGCATTTGCTTACAATTAACTGCGTTGTTCTTCAGCTCTAATGCTTTCACATAAATGTTCTTTCGCTGTTCTTTTTCAATCAAGGCTTGCTCACGCTTCATTCGTTCACGCACTTCTTTCTCCCACATTCATACACAGTCAAACATCTCTTGTCTAGTCTTTCGCTTAAACATACATTGTTCCACATACTCAATCTTTCGTAAATCAAATGACCCATACATAGGCCAACGCAACTCAGGATCCTTACGAGTGTATTTATTCCATAATGCGCTGTACATTATAGAAGAAAGACCATACTTAATATACATATCACTATTGGGCGTCCCCTCCGGGGGCCGGTTGTGCTTCATCTAGTCTCAAATTGGTACCACTACAAAAGCAACACATCCTATGAAGTGTGCTAAAAACAGGCATGCCAAAAATAGTGCAGAATATGCAGTATTATAATCAAAGTAGCACTTAAGGTACCTTTAGTACGATGTGCCGTTCAAATCAATTCAAATAGAGAAAATTCTCCTCATTACCTGCCTATATAGATTGCAATCCATATATAAATCTCATAACAAACCAAGTTGGCCAACACCAATTCCAAAATCCAAAAGCCACAGTAACTGTTACTAAACTACCTTACCAATCCCAGGCATCAAAACCAACAGCAAGCGCCACAGAAGGACACTTACCAATCACTTGGTGTCCAGGTTCCAACTGCCAAGTTCTAAAATCGACCAAATGGTCACTGCACGGCGAATCAACAAAAGAGATCTCAGTCGAGGACCGGCACCACCTGGATGGTCAGATTAGAAAGAATGGAAAAACGCCGTGGTTGCCAAGACTCGGGTCTCATCAGGCAGCGATCGCGTCCAGAGCGAGATTCCAATCCTTCATCGCGACCAATCCTTTGGGCATCCGAGTCACCGATGAACCCCAGTAGTTGGGCGCCAATTTGTTGATGGTGACCTCAGCTAGGCCTACCAGTGCAAGGGGTTCGCCCTTCTCTGCACAGAGTCCTCAGACCAATAGGAAGAAGTTGGCACAGAAACTGGAATAGAAAATACAAAGTTTAATAAACCTCATGAGGTGGAACTACATTCACACAGCACCCTTCGGTGTTGAGTGAAGTAGCACACTGAACAGAAGAAGCATGGTCCTTTTATACCCACACAGGGGCTGAAAAAGGCGGTACAAGTACACATGAGAAGAGTTATGCACATAGATGGTCATACAGAAACTGCACAGTCAACAAGTAGGAGGAGTAATAAGTTGCTGACATCAGTTAGAACAGCCTGACAGTTCTATACTAGGAACAGGTGCACTCTACTAGGTAAGCACATCTGCGCATGTGCAAGACTCTGGGAGAGGGAAACAGCAAATGTCCAGCACATAGCTAACTAAAATGGCTGCCAAGTACAAAATGGCTTTCAGCTCATGCTAAGAGATTAATGCAATCTTCAACAAAGTGATAAAGGAATGAATACCCCTAGGTTAGTCGGGATGGAATCTTGTTTGCGGAAGAATGGTTACCAGAATTACTTTGAAAACCCTGAGGGCAATCATGCTACCAGTAAAAAGCAGTTACAGCTAGCTCTGTACAAATGTTTTTGTGATGGATTATTGACCGCAGAGATTAGGAAGACGAGTGTGGCGGTATATTGGAACCTTAGAACAGACAGCTTAATTGCAGGATACCTGACTAAATCTTTGGACAGCTGGGAGCACAGTTTACTGTTCTGCTGTAGGGCTGGCACCGTCAAGTATTCGTTATACTTCCTCTCAGGCTTTCTAGCAAACCTTGACTCTTTGCCCTGCCCATGTAATGAGAGCTCGGGCCAATCCCCATTGTACTTTCTATTCTTATGTAGTTTTTATTCTATGTACACAAAGTTTTTTTTTTTGTCAAAATTGTATTTATTAGCAACAAACCGAAAATACAGGTCATGACACATGTACTACCACAGGATGGGCCAGCAAGCGAGGAATAGAAGAGCAAAAGGTACAGACCCAGACCCAGACCCAGACGTAGAAAGGGCAGGCTTCACCAACCATAATGAATGCTAAAGTAGGGGTACAGTAGTGCTGAATATGAGGCGAAGCAGTTCCTGAAACTACGCCCTGGGCATCACCCCCGGGCACAGCCGACAGTCCAATAGACCGGTGTCCGCAGTCTGTGTAGAGAATAAGAGGCCATTCAAGCCGCAGCCTCTGTGCCATTGAATATCAAACTTGTTTTATAGAAAACCCAACTCCCCCAAACCCTCCCCCTCCCACCCCCCACCCCCCATTGGGAAAAAGAGAGAAAGAACAGAAAGAAAAGCGGAAGCAATAGAGAGAGAGAGAGAGAGGAGAGTCGCAAGGAGGGAATCCGGAGATCCAGGGCCGGAGGCAAAACCATCAAGGGTGGGTATCCGGGTATGGCCTCATCCAGGCGGCGCCACGCCCCCGAGTTGGACTACCAGGGAGGTCTCACTATTGGCGACTTCAGTAGGCTACAATTGGAAGAGCCGCAGCCCCCTAATCTGGGGCGGGCAAACAGCCGCCGGCAATCCCCGAGAGAGGAATGTCACCAGCGGGCCCCAGTTAAGTTCGAAAGCAGCATAGGCATCCCTAAAAATATCCGGCATTCTCTCCAGACTTAGAAGCCTCCAAAGGCGGGAGTGCCACATCGAGGCCGTGGGAGCCGCCTGTTTCTTCCAGTTGGCAGCGATAGCCACCTTCGCCGCCCCCAAGCAAAGCCACATAATGGCCTTATCTGCTCTGGTCTGGTAGCGCAAGGAGGGGTCTCGAAGGCCCAACAGCGCGGTATCAATAGAGGTGGGTATCGGGTAGCCCAGCATAGTCTTGATTTGCGCCAGTATCTCTTCCCAGAAGGGGCGAATAGTCGGACAGGTCCACCAGATGTGCTGAAAGTCCCCCAGTAACCCGCACCCTCTCCAGCAGCGATCAGAGGTGCCCGGGAAGATGCGTCTCAGTTTGGCTGGGTAGAGGTACCAATCTACCATCACTTTCGTGTGTGCTTCCCTTAGTTCTATTGAGTGGTTGTGTTTCGTGATGTCGGACCATAGCGCCTCCCATTCTCGCTCCTCAATCGGCCTATTCACCACCTCTTCCCATGTAGCCTTGAAACGTGGTGTCGGTGAGACCACCGTGGCCAGGAGATGACCGTATAGGAAAGAAATTGCCCCCTTCATGGTAGTGGTAGATCTTATAAATTTTTCAAACGGGGTCTGGGGCCTATTGATCGCCATCTGCATGGCAGGCGACTGGAGCCAGTGACGTAATTGGAGATATCTATAGTGTTCAGTTTGCGGAAGGCTAAAGTCGGACCTACATTCAGAGAACAACAACACCCGAGAACCTCTAAGTAGATGCCCAACCATTAAGCAACCGCCCTCCTCCCAAGTAGTGAAAGGCCCCCTGATGAACGCCGGCGGGAAAGCCGCGTGCCCGTGTATAGGGGTGTGAGGGGAGGGAAAGGTGGTCCATCGATCGTCCTGGGATAGAGTGTCCCAGACTCGCAACGTCGTTCTGGTAGGCGTACTAATGTATGTGTTATCTGGCCTATCTTGTTTAGGGCGCCAGACCAGATCCCAAATCGTCCGCCCCGCAATCGACCTATCCATATGTAACCAATGTTTATCGGACTCTCTTTTGGACCACTCAACCAGCACACGTAGCTGCGCCGCCTTATAGTAGAGGTGGAAGTCGGGAAGGCCCGCACCGCCAGCAGAGCGGGGCCTCCGTAACAGAGAGTGCGACAGGCGGGCTCTCTCCCCCCTGCCAGATATAACGGGAACAGAGAGAGCGCATGGTCGAGAAGAAGGAAAGAGGGACCTCAATGGGGAGGGCCTGAAATAAGTGTAGCAGCTTCGGTAAGACCGTCATTTTAAGCGAATGAATGCGCCCCATCCAAGAGATAAACAACGGTTTCCAGCGCGCCAGATCAGCCTTAATGTGAGCAAGAAGGGGGGGGGAAGTTAGCCTTATAGAGATCCTCCACTAACGGTGTAAGACGAACACCCAAATATTGAAGCTAGTCAGTCTCCCACCGGAAAGTCGTGCACTGCTGCAGCCGCGGGAGCTCCTCCGTGGGTATCGTAAGGTTGAGAATATAAGATTTGTCTAAGTTGATCTTAAATCCCACTACTTGTCCGAAGCGCTGCAGTTCTGCGTGCAAGGCTGGGAGTGACGTGGAAGGGTGAGTGAGGGAGAGGAGAACGTCGTCCGCGAAAAGGGATATCTTGTGTTCCCTCCCCCGCAAACGGAATGCCCGATATCTGTGGATTGTGGCGCACGGCCAGCGCTAGTGGTTCGATGCTCAGGGCAAACAAAAGGGGGGATAGGGGGCATCCCTGCTTCGTGCCTCTGGAAAGGGTAAAAGGCGCTGAACACGTCCCGTTGACCTGGACTTGGGAGGTAGGAGTCCAATAGTTGGCCCGAATCATTCTAATGAACGGATCGGCAAAGCCCATCTGCCGCATAGTGGAGAACAAGAACCCCCAGTCCACCCGATCAAACGCTTTTTCAGCATCCAGACCGACCAGGAGAGCCGGTATGCGCATTTTGGAGTTTTTTTCTATCAGATGCACTATACGGCGTGTGTTATTATGAGTTTGCCTCCCTGGGATGAAGCCCGATTGATCGGGGTGAATCAAAGCCGCCATAAGGGGATTGAGCCTGGCGGCCACGATAGCAGAGTATAATTTTGCGTCCAAGTTCAATAGCGCGATAGGGCGGTAGGAGGAGCATTGATCTTTACGCTTCCCCGGTTTCGGGATGACCGTAATGACGGCCTCTGCCATGGAAGGCGTAACCGCTCCCTGAGCGACTATGGCGTTAAAAAGAGACTGTAGGCGCGGAGCCAGGTCAGGCGCGAAAGTGCGGTAAAAGAGGGCTGTTAAGCCATCAGGCCTCGGTGCTTTGTTAAGTTTGAGCATCATAATAGCTTTGGTAACTTCTTCCAGTGAGATGGGGGCATAGAGGTCGGCATTGGTGGAGGCCGAAACCCTGGGGAGCGTCAAACCTCGCAAATATTCAGTCTGCATTGAGGCCTCAAGAGAGTCAGAAGTATACAGCTTGCTGTAGAAGGAACGAAAACAGTCTGCCTTCCCCTTATCGGAGTGTATGACCGTATCTCTAGAGTCTCTTATCCCCTCTATATATTCTTTATCTCTTTTAACTCGGAGCTGCCGGGCCAGGTGTCTCCCAATTTTGTTCCCCTGAGCATACGATGCGTGGCGCAGGTGCAAGAGAGTATGTTCGGCCCTGTTGGCGTATATCGCCTTCAGTTTACCCCTTAAAGCCGTAAGGGGCCGCATGGTAATGCGGGAGGGCTTGGCCTTATGGGCCTGCTCTGCCGCCACCAGCTCAGCTTCCAAGCGTTCACGCTCCGCCGCTCTCTGACGGTTGAGCGTAGAGTTAAGTGCAATGCACCTGCCCCGAATCACCGCCTTAAATGCATCCCACCGTGTCAACTCTGAAGTTGCCTCTGCGTCATTAAGAGCAAAGAATTCGTCAATGGCCTCCCGTAGCGACTTACGCAGCACAGTGTCTCTAGTGAGAGAGGCGGGAAAGTACCACTTAGGTTGGCGATCTCGTGGGCCATCCCAATGGAAGGTGACCACAACCAGACTATGGTCAGAGACAGAGAGGGGGAGAATCCGCGCGTCTCTCAGCGAGCCCGACAGAAAGTGATTAACGAAAACGTAATCCAGACGGGAGTAAGATTGATGGACATGCGAGAAATGGGTATAATCTTTTGTGGTGGAGTGTAGTGTACGCCACGCATCGCATAAGCCCATGTCCGAAAAACGCTTTTTGGTAGCTAGGGAAAAGGAACCCGATTCCGCCCTCTGCGCGCGAGAACTGTCAAGGTCCGCCTGCCATACAAGATTAAAGTCCCCCATCAAGACGACTGAGCCCTCCGCAAACTGCTCCAATTTAGTGCACATGGTGGCCAGAAATCCCGCCTGGCCAGCGTTCGGTGCATAGATCGCGGTAAAAGTACATTTCTGGCCCCTGATCATCCCTTTCACCATCACCCACCTCCCCTCCCTATCTGAGCGTACATCCAAGGGTTGGAACTTCACCCCGCTATGGAACATCAACATCACACCACGATGCTTGGTGGTGGCCGAAGAACTGTATGTGAGTGGGTAAGACCTATGTCGGAGCCTATGTTCATCCCCTTTGCTAAGGTGTGTTTCTTGGAGGGCAACCACATCCAGGTGGTGGTCGGAGATATATTTCAGCACCCTCTGGCGTTTCTGAGGGGAATTAAGCCCTTGCACATTCCAGGAACCTATGGTCAAAGCCATCGTAGGTCTGGTAGAGGTCCTCTGGCACAATCATGGCTCCTGGCCCGTGTCCCCCTCCCCCCGCCCCCCCCAGCCCTCGTGGTACTCCCCCCTCTCCCCATGACAGAAAAAGAGAAAGGTAGGTAGGAAAGAAAGAAAGAAAAGAGAGAAAAGAACATCCCAGAATCCCATCCCATCGGGGAACAGAGGTCTCGGAGGGCCATGACAACCCGCCCACCCCCACCCCGGCTGCAGAATTCTAAACAAGAAAGAGAAAGATGGAAACATCCACCAATATTGAAACCAGGACCCAGACAATGCCGGATCGAGTAAACTGCCGCTCAGAGTGATCCCCCTCCCACCTCCGGCTTCAATCCCCTCCAGAGCATCCACCATGCGGAGGCGATAGGGTCAGTAGCCGGCACCCAGGACCCCCTCTGTAAGTAAGTTCTCCTCAGGGTGGTCACCCTCGTGAAATCATCAGGGAGGGGAGCGACCCGCCGTGGCCCACTCCCCTGCTGTTGCCCCAGGGTCGCCGGTCGCCGTGTCTCCAGCGCCCTCCTGCTCTCCCCTAGAGGGGGAAAGTCCCAATAGGGCCCGGCCGGCGGCGAGGTCCACCACAGTCCGCTGCTTGTTCTTGTATTCGAAAGAAAGGCCAAAGGGTAAAGTCCAGCGGTATCTGATATGCTCAGCTCTCAACTTGGTAGTCAGTGGCCTGAAGGATTGGCGTCTCGCCAGCGTGGCCGGGGAGAGGTCCTGGAACAGTGGACACGTGAAGCCCTGAAATGAGACCTCCGGGGAAGACCTAGCTGCCGCTAGGACAGCCTCCTTGACTTTGTAGGAGTGGAATTTAGCCAAGATGTCCCTCGGGCGTCGTCTGTCACCAGGCGCCAAGAAGCCCACCCTGTGTGCCCGGTCGAGCTTGATTTTAAGAGTTTGTGGCTTCACCACCTCCGCGAAAAGGCCTTCCAGGAACGCCTCGAGATCCGGGCCTTCCGCCCGCTCCTCCAGGTGGCGCATGCGGATGTTATCGCGCCGGGCGCGGTTTTCCAGGTCCTCGGCCTTGAGCTGCATCTGCGTTAATTGCTCCTGAAGACCTGGAGTTGTCTCGAGTGGTCCGCAGAGGTGCAGCCCAAATCCTGCTGTCGGGCCTCCAGGTCCAGCACCCTCGTGCCCACTGCATCAACATCCTGACGGAGGCCGGACAATTTGTCCTGGATGTCGGAGCGCAGCTGGTCAATGGAGCGCTGCACATCCCGGCCGATCTCCTCCCATAGTTCGGTCTTGAAGACTTTCAGAGAGGCCAGGAGGTCCTCCTTGGTCAGCGCCATTGCCCCCACTGAGTCGGCCGGTGCCCCGGAAGGTCCCCTGTCCGCTGGGCCGAAGAAGGCGGTCACCGTTGCGTTTCGCTTGGATTGTCCCCTCTTGGCAGGCATAGGGCCCCCCCCGGCCGGCCACAGCACTCTTCCAATGAGAGGGGGTGTCCCCCAGCGGAAGCGCAGCTATCCCGTGGGGGCGCACCGGGTTCCCAGGCGGGTGCCGAGACCCCACTGTTTGCACTGCAGGGAAGGGGGCGATCACCGATGGGCCCCCAGCTGAACCCCAGCCTCCAGGCCACTCCGTGGCTGCGCGGCCGTCGTCTCCGGGTCCCCTCGCCAAAGACGCTGCCACAATCGCACGAGCCTCGGGGCCCTCCCGGGCGTCTCGTAGGGAGGACATCTCCGCAGCCCCCACCGCTGTGCTTGGGCCACTCTCTCACCCCCACCTCGGGAAGCGCGCAACTCCCGCCTGTGGGGCACCACCCGTTCGAAGCGCGGGGGTCCAAGCACGCCCAGATGGTGTCTCTCTGGGCCGGCAGGGGCGAACACCGCACTCACCCGATGGTCCGGGGCGCCTCCTCCAGCCAGCTCGCCGGGCAAGGGTCCAGAATATGCTCCGAAGGCGGCACCACTCTCCCGCTGCCTCCGCGTCACCCACTCAGAGGTAATCAAGGGCCTCGCCTCACAGCCCGCCGCCAATGCCCTGGCGGGCTGCCTTCTCAGCCGCTGCATCGGGGGTGAGCATGATGAAGCTCTCCGCCGCGTCGGTGTCCGTCATGGAATAGAAGCCCCCGGGGTGCAGATAATCGATCCCAGACACTCCAGCTCGCACCCGGACTACAGCGGAGGCACCCAGTGGGGAGCAGGGCTGGCCGCCGCGCTCCTATCTCCGCCGGATCGTCCACAGCACTCGTGCAGCGCGTTCATGGCCCAGGGGGCCGCCATCTTGCGGGAAATCAGCCGCGGCCGTCGGACGGCAGGCACCTCAGAGGACCCGAGAGTCGGTCTTGACCATGGCGGCGTGTGCCCAGCCGCTGGCTGGTGGTAATTGACAGCAAGAAGGTCCGCCCTGGGTCCCGGAACAGCCCTGCAGCCGGGGTAAGATCAGGGTGGCACGGGAGCCGACTCGGATTAGGTCCGGTCGGCCATCTTGCCCAAGCCACGCCCCCCCCACAAAGCTTTTTTCTGCTCCCCCTGATAAAGAGGTGCAATAGTATAGACTTTAGGGCAGCATTTACTATGCTACTTTAACTCAATGATTATGAGTCAATCGCTCATACAGGTGCATTTTTGAGAACTGCTGCCCGAGCCTATATTTTGATGAATAGTGACTAAATCTGAATATATAATCATGCATTATTGTTTCTTGTATGATTGATATAGTAATTAATTACATATTTTAAGAACTGTTTTAATTATTTATAAGTTTTATTGTATGCTTTTTGTGTTTCTATTGCGTATGTCTGAAATTTGTGAATACATTTTGTACCTGAATAAAAATTAATTGAATTGAATGGAACAAATGGAAGATACATGAATAGTAAAAGAAAATATCTGGGTGTTTTAATGCAGATCAATCCAAAGGTACCTCACAGTACTTCCCTTTCTCCCTGGTCGTGCCCCTTTTTTTTTTACTTACCCATTCCCCTTCATTATGTCCCTTCGTTCACTCCCTGCTTCTCTTGTCTTTTCTAATTCAGTGGTAAATATTTTAATTCTGTATCTAGCAGGTTCTTTTGACCTGTTTATTGAAAGTGAAGGGAGTTCAAGAACATTAGATGAGGAGGGCATTAACTCTTTTTTTTAGAGGGAGTGCACTCAACGTCATACACTCAACATCATGACAGACATGACAGTGCATCTTAGTTAAGGTTGACTGTGTTGTCCCATGATCCTTCTTACTCTTCCCTCTTCTTTTCACCACTGTGAATGTTGCAGGACTGGTCAAGGCCCATGGACAGGGCAAGCAGTAGTGGATTCAATTTTCTGTCAATACTGACCTTTTCCTTTAGGCAACTGTGGCTCACCTTGCACTACTGGAAGCTCTCATCCAAACCAAAGAAAGTCATTGGGGTTGGATTCAGATGTGCATGCCAAGTCAAACATTTGATGCTGTGCTCCTTAAATGCTCCATCTATTCGCATCCAAGTGGCTGACTGCATTGTTTAACTTGACTTTGACTCACCAGGATTTCTCAGTTAGTGTGAATATGTATATAACTGTATGAGTACAATAATGATGATCATAACTAGTGGTGGAATATAGGGCTCAAGCCGAAGCTCGAATCAAAAAGTTATTATTGAGTAGGGTCCAAGATTCGGCGGTGCCCAGTTAATCTTACTGTGACTTGAATCTTACAGTGTTCTGGCATAGTGCGCACATACCAGGGCACCTAATGCGATGCCTACAGGATATCAGGGCGAGCTCTCCAATTTACCGTTAAAGTTGGTGCTAGTGCACTTAAAGGACAATCAGCAGCTCCCTTTTGGCCAACAAAGCTTGGAGTTGTCTGTCAAAGAATCATAGCTTGTACCTAAAATCTTGATTCAAATCTCAGAGAGGTGCACATCTTAGATAAAACAGAGACACCCAGCTTGCCAATTAGCTAGTTGTAAAGAGAAGATTTAAGATTTGGAAGTAGGCTTTGTCACTCTCAAACTGTGTATTTCAGACATGCATGACACATGTTATGCTCTGAAACAAGCACCGCAGCCATCTGTGGTATTTAATGACACTTCAAGCCTGTGACCATAGACTGCACATATATCTTTCCAACAAGTGCATAATGCACTGTCAGACTCAAGTCATCACTAACCTACAGATCTGAATGTTGCTGTTAGAACAACAAGAAACCCACCAGTGTCTTTGCCTGTTGATGGTGCCAAACATGTGCAAGACTGCGCTTGGTGCTGATGTTGAAAATTGGCTGAACGGGGTTATGAAAGCAAGCATATAGGAAACGTCATCAGTATGTAGTCATCGAGTTGGTCTCATCAGATCGAGGTTCTCCCGGATTTTCTGCAATCTCTCACAAGTGGCAGCTTTTTTTGTGCTAAACCAGTGGTTCTTAACATTTTGACATCTGTGGACTCCCACTTAATCATTACTGGAATCCGGGGACCCCCTCACTGAATCATTATTGTTATCCAGGGACCCCCACCAAGTCATTACTGGAATCTGTGGACACCGGCCTTAGCAATTTCGGTGTCTTAAACATCAAAACAATACTCAAAACTCCAGGAACAAGCATTCATCAAACAAATACACAAATGTTGGATTATTTTTTTTTATTTTCAAACAATATAAGAATGAAGATTTTAATGGAAAGTTTGGAGCTATTTTACAATCAGTCGAGGCCACACATTTGCCCTTACTATATTTTGTTTGATGCAGCTTGATGTAGCCACACTGAAAAGGCATGGGGGAACCTCAGGGGCCTCCAGACCACAGGTTAAAAAATCTCAACTAAACAGAACACAAGACGATTGTTGATCTCTGCTTGATTTATAGATAGTTTTTCATTGACGTGAATTTTGCATGAATGGTAACATTCTAGGGCAAAGGAAACATACACATGATTTAATCTAGTAACTTATGCACTATACATTCAACATATGAATGGCACAGGACCTTTATCCTGCTAGAGTTAAAAGAATCACCATGAGCATAGTCTTGTTCGGATGGCCTACAGCAGTTGCTAATGATCCACAACTTGAGATACCAATCAGAAACAAAGGTTCACACAAGTTCTGCATATAACCCTGTGGAGGCCCAAAAGACAGTTTTAACAGTACAGCTTTGAAAGCGTGACAGAATTCCAGTACATATATGCAGGGTACAAAATAGAGGTCCAATATGAGTCCCACTCTCCCTAGCTAACTAACACGAGACCTCTGAAGATAGCACTGAGAGGTATCGAGTATTTCCAAGGATGTTGAGATGATGTTGCAGAATTAATTTCAAGAAGTGCCACAAGCTTCAATCAATCAATCAAACCATTTATAGAGCGCGCTACTCACCCGTGAGGGTCTCAAGGCGCTGAGGGGAGGGGGGGGGTGTAGCTACTGCTCGAATAGCCAGGTCTTGAGGTGTCTCCTGAAAGTGAGATGGTCCTGGGTCAGTCGTAGCTTCTGGAAAGATATTCTCGATGCCTGTCTTCTCCAATGAAGAACAAATATTAAAGAGCGGAGACCAGGCAGAGGAACACAGGTGAAGGGCTGAGACCAGGCAGAGGAACACAGATGAATAGCAGAGCCCAATCAGAGGCTTACTCTCAACAACACACCCCTGGGTGTGGCTTTTATAGCCTGTGGGATCTAGAATTCTGCAGTAGAGCCTCAAATGCAGCTGTAGCCTACCACTCTGATGAGGCATACAGTTGCACTTTTTGTGGTGCCCAAATAGGGGACAAGATTGACTTTGCTTTTGATGAGGGGTGAGGTCGATGGTAACTACGGGAGGCACACATATTACAGCCACAATCCTGGGAGTTTTCAGTAGTTTTGTTCTGGTTGTGCTCCACACCAACCAAAGAAAGAAAACAGGTGTGGAGATATAGTGACAGGCTGGTCACGGTCTAGTGTATGTAATATATGTTTCCACCAGTTACTTCTCCTGGGCTGGCTTCTACACTCACCCCACACCCATCCATCACGGGTGTCACTGGTCAGGTGACCCTGCTAATAAAAGGGGCTGAACGCACATGCCCTGGGCCAGTTGCCAGTACCCCAGCTATGTGTCTGCATGTGTTATTTGACTAGCATGAGGGCCTAGGGCCGGCACAATTAGAGAGAGGAGTCCATATTGAGCTTTTTTCCCTGTCCTCAATGGCTCTCCCCCCTGTTTAAAAAGCTGAAAGTCAGCGGGGAAAAAATCTCAATGACAGTCTTTGAGGTGGTTCCTGGCTAACTTGAGGGAAAAGAATGACCAACTAGGGGAGAACAGGATCATCAGAAGGAGAAGAACCATCAGGGACACCACTGAACTGGACCAAGAGGCCTGGGAGATCACCCAATACCAGTACTATAATGATCAAGTCGATCAGGGCCAAAAGACTAGTGCCAAGAGAACCAAAGCCATGTGGAGAAAAAGGCTAGGACCAGCAAGGCACAGACCATGAGAGCAGGGTCAGAACACCCAAGACCTGGGGGATCAGCACCAGAGACTAGGAAAATGAATATAAAGAGGATGAGGCTCGGCATGACCGTTGTTAGGAGGAACCGGACCAGGAGGATTAGTCGCAAGGGGACCATTACCTAGATCTGCACCAAAAAGAATGGTATCAATAGGATTAGACTTAGGCAGGCCAGGAGGAGTATTAGGTACAGGTCCATGACCATGCATAGGAAGAACAGCGACTAGACTTGGGTACCAGGAGAGCCAAGAATAGGGCCAGGGCCTGGAAGACCACGACAAGTACCATCAAGACTAGAAGGACCAATGCGCTCAGTAGAAACAAGAGCAGGCAAACTAGGAGGATCAAGAATACCACGAGGCCAGGAACTGCAAGAGGAAGAGCAATAGGTGCAGGAGGGCCAGGAGCAGTCCAAGACCTGAAGGAGGAGAGACAGGGAGGTAGAATACGGACCAATAGGAGTACCAGTAGGAGTACAAGGCGGATTTGAAGCATGATGTGCAAACAAAAAAGGGAGCGCTGGAGTGTCTAGCCCAGACCAAAGAGGATCAGAAATAGGGGATCACAATGGCTTGGGGAACCAGGACTGGAGAGATCAAGAACAGGTATTAGAACTAGATGGAACAAGACCTTATCCCAGAGGAGGACGGGGAGAATGAGAAAGCCAGGAGGAAAGTCAAGGTCAGGAGGAGGACCAGAAATAGAAAGACCAGGAATAAGAGTAAAAGGAGGAGGACTAGATGAATGGTGGTGTTTCTAGATGTAATTTTAAGTGGATGCACAAGAGGCCAGAGAGAAAAACTGTTGGGGCTATCTAGAATGGACGATCATGAAACTTAAAAAAAGGGCAGCATTTTAAAATGTTTTCTTTATTGAGAGGTAATCACAGACATGGTGGTCTGCTGACCCTACCAGGCAACCATTACTAGGCAGGCCTCCAATCAAAGAAAGTCACAATTTGCAACCTAATTTATTAATATTCATGAGGGAGGTCAGAACGCGTCCCACTCCAGATCAGAATTTTAAGAACCAACCTATTATCAGGTCACAAAATGATTTGTTTACTGCTCACAAAATGCTGTTCACAGATTGAGACCTGATTTTTGCGATCCATCATACATCAGGCCATTAGTGAAGATAGTTTTGCCGGCAGTTCTTATTTATTTTTATTTTTGGTATCTCATATAGCACCACAAGAACATGTCCGCTTGTACATGCAGTCTTTGCTGTGTTTGTCCAGGTCTGCTGTAACAAGTACAATATAATTAGGGTTTACATAAATCAAACGTATTTTACTTTACAGTTGTAATGATCTTCGTTCCATTTAAATCAATTTAAATCCGAGCTGCATTAAAAGAAAAGTTTCCATTCTGGTGTGGCAATAAAACCGCCGTTAATAAGGGAATACCAGCAAACCTCTTAGCTGCAAGGGCATTAATACAACTCTAGATGGCACTATTGTACCGTTCTATTGACATGTGCCTATCTATGGTGTAAACCCATTTGTTGCTTAAAGTATTATTAAAAGGCCAGGGTATATCGGCCATAAAAAATAAAGGCACAAAGAAGTCAAAAGAGGGTCGAGACATAAAATCCTTCACGAATCTGCACACTCAACAGTTTTATACACTCGCTGCAGAGCGTAAAGAACACAACCTTTAGAAAAAAATAAAAACTCGAAGGACAACACCCCTACTATTTTTCTTCACACTTTAATGTAAAGTCATCGGAACGCTTTACATGAGCATCACAATAAATTACACATGGTCAGATAAATTGTTTACTACTATATGGCGTCTGCACGAGTGAGTTTACAATGGCACTTAACGCACGCAGTACATGTACATGAGAAATACATGGTGGGCATGGATCTGATATATACATGTACCAAACACATTTTCTATAGACATAGAATTGATAAACCCATTTGATACATCAGGCTGTAAGTGAAATGGAAACGCGAGGCAGGCATGGCCCATGGGTCACACAGGGGCGGCTCCTCCATGTGGGCGGAGGAGCGTCGCCCCACTGCTTTCTCGCAGTGCGAGAAGCAGAAACATAAAATGGTATTCTAAATATCATTTTATGTTTCTGCTTCTCACACTGCGAGAAAGCAGAAGGATTTGGTTGGGGGCGGGTGGGTGGGCGGGCCTGCTCTATCAGGCAGTGGAGGAGTGGCTTGCCCACTGTTGTGGGCGCTGACTGTTTAGTCGGCCCTCTGGGGCAGACCAAACCAGTCATGCGCACTCTCCATTTTCTCCATGTAGGCTGCATGCAGCCTTCATGGAGAAAATGGCCTCCCCATAGACGCCTGTGCGGTCAGCGTCCCAACCAATCACAACGCTGCCATTGCAGTGATGTGATTAGCTTAGGGGAGGAGAGGGAGGCTGCCTGCTTCCTGTTCTGGAGGACGACGCGGGACTAACGACGCTGGACTGGCAAAGGTAAGTTTTTTTTATTTTAAATTAAACCTTCCCCCACGACCCCCTCCCCTCGTGACCCCCCCCCCCCCCACCCCACCAGCGAGTCATGCCGGCCGCAACTGGTTACTGATACAATCAGGGTCAGCAGTGTCATAACAAACCATGAGAGACCCTCCACCCCCCTGCAAAGTACATGGAGGGGGCTCTCCACACTCCAGACCCAGTCAGGAGCTCTCAGGCCAGGGGCCCATGCACAGTGTTGGAGGGGGGCCCCTGGAGTTTGGGGGCTTCCCCACACCTCAGGGCTATTGGTACGCAACTGAGGGTCAGACTGCTTACACAAACCAGCCATGGTAAAAATGTTACACTATGAGCATAGTGAGTGAGGCTGAGTCTCACCATTGGTTGTGAGTAGAGGTTTTTACCCTAAAGACAGCACTCGGAGGAGGTGCTTTTTTGAGCCAACCTCTTCCTGTGAGGCACTTCAACCCTCCTCCGCCTCCTCTTCCAAAAGAAGAAAGAAATAAATCTCAGTCTGGAAGCGATTTAAAAAAACTAAAAAAACTGTAATGGACATCAGCTGTGCAGGGCATCCAAACGTGAGTTGTAAATCTACTCAGTGGAGAGATTTCCAGCTCACCTTGTGTTCCACTGTGATATCTCCTGCACACCGGGTGACCAGAGTGTTCGAAATTTTGGATTCCGACACTGCAAATTACAACACAATTTCTCAAATATATGACACTTGATGGTGCTTATTTACAAGAGGCCTGCACCGCTAGAGCGTCACTTTTTTTGACACTCTGGTGGTGCAGGCCTCTCATTCATATCAATGAGGTGATGCAAAGTCATCCTGCATGGCTTTGCATGGCCTCATAGATATCAAATAAGGCAAGGCAGCGCAAAGCCCTGACTTGCCTTACTCTGCGTCAAGAAGGCGTTTCATGGGCGTTGTGGTGGATGTTCCTACGCAACACCCATGGATTTTGACACTGCCCCAGATTTACAAAATCACATAAACCTGGGGCAGCACCAAAACCTTACGCCTCGCCAGAGCAAGTGTAACAGGGAGAAATGTTTTAATTTCTCATTGTTTTTTACTCTTTCCATGTGCATGTGTGCTGCATTCTCCAGCACACATAGAACGAGGAAAACGCCTCCATGGATTGTTTTTGTACACAAAGGTGCCCCTTCCTCCACAAAAAGAATCCTGCCAACAATGCAGAGTCCCTTGCGCAAGGGGGCCTGCGTTAGCGCTAGGCGCCAAATTGAGTGCCGGTGCTGGCTGAACGGACAGGAATGCGCCATATATCATGAATACGGCGCATTCCTGCCCTTTCCTTTTGATGCAGGGCAGTGCAGCAAAGTGACCTGCTGCACTGCCCTGCGCCAAAAACTTGTAGCTCACCCAGCCCTGCAGACTGCTTTCTAGCATCCAGCCGACAGCAGAAATGCTGGGCCTAAGTGGCCAGTCCACCACTGGAAACAACAAGAAGAACCTGACACCTGAAATATTGGCATCAAATACACAGAGAAAATTGCTTCATTAATCAATCAATCAACCAAGCAATCGACCAGTCATCATGTACATATAGTACAGCTAAAGCACATGGCACAGGATTAATCGAACCAGAAGGCCTGCAAGGTCTTCCTGGAAGGAAAAAGCTGATCTACCTTCATAAACTTCTCAGGCAAAGAGTCCTATCAATCACTTGCTATGGCCACATAGGCCCTACTTTCTGCTTTTTCCCTGTAGTCATGACAGATTACGTACTTTTGGGACAGTAGTGGGCATTCACTAACACATGTATGAGTATGTGAAGTAGTGCTTAATGTGATAGTATGCCTTTGTGATTAGTCCACAAAATATCCAACTCTCTATCAGTGTAAGTATAAAGGGGGCACAGTTCTTTCGATTTGTACCAATTGTATATGACTATTCCCTGAATATTCTTATTTTAAATGTCTAACAATTCACAAAGGCATTTCTGATTGTGTGTTGTAGTACACAAGTAGCACATCACATACTCATAAATGCCTTTGTGAATTGGCCACACTGTATTTAGGGCACCTGAAATGCAATGGGGCAAGGATACTTGAAATACGCAGGAGACATGGCAATACTGTCAATACATGGATGACATGGCTGACAACCCTGAAATGCCCTGGGACGCTGAGAATACATACACAAGAGGCATGTTCCTATTGGTGATTGACATAACTAAAGGATATGATTTAATAGCCCTGGGAATCTATGAGGCGCATTCCACTTGAAATACACAGAGGGAAATGGAACTACTGGTATGAAATACTTGGAAGAGCCTGGCTCGTGATGTCACTAAAAGTGCATGGGGGCTTGCATCATTGCCCTAGTACTGTATGGTACCTATGACCATTGAAAAGCAAGACGACATGCCTTTCTGGTCCTTAAAATACATAGAGACTAGTTATTACTGCACTAGAAATGTCTGGTGGATATGAACAGGTTAGAGCAGGGCTCTAAAAACGCTTCAAAAACACTAACTTGCTTCCTGTCTCCTCTCTGTTCCTGCACTTAATTTTTTTTTTTTTTTTTAGTCCTCATATGCCACTTCCCACCCTTTCTCTCTTTGTAGCGCCCTAGGGTGTTATTCGTCTCATATACGAAAGATTCTCGTTTACTAGAAGGCGGAGGGGAGGGGGATGCCATATCGTAACCCAAGCCTTCCAAAGCAAGTATCCTCCAAGAGATTCGAAGCAACTTAATCATAGGACCATTAATTTCCATCTTTACAATATCCAAGATTTAAACATCTTATAACCCTACCCATCACCCATAGTGCTCAAAAAATAAAGTCCAAAATCCGTACTTCTTTTTATGTGGAGCTGCCATGTCCAATTCACCTATAGCTCTCATAGCTCTAACCCAGGTCAAGTCTGTCGGGGGGTCAGGAGAAACCCAAAGTCTACAAATTTACCCTACGGGCCAACAAAATAGCATAGAACACCAACTTCGTTTTATCATCCAAGCCCTTACCTTGTAAATCCAATCTTCCTGCCTGTAATGATGGTTTCAGGGCTTACCTTAATTCTTTGCTTTAGGATCACTGACAAACAATTACTTACAGCATCCCAAAAAATCTTGATCTCTGGACATGTAACAAACATATGAATGTCATCCTCATTTAGGCTGTTGCATTTAGGGCATCTTACATTACCACCATCTTTAAATTTGGCCAACCTCTTTGGAGTCCAGTATCCCCTGTGGAGAGTGAACAAGTGATTCCTTCTTAAATTCGCAGGCTTTACCACCTTATATAGAATCAACATAGTTACTTGCCATTGTTCTTCTGTCGCAATCCTCGGCAAGCACTCTCTCCAAAGGGTCTCCGGCAGTAGAAAAGGGCCATCTTCCAACTCAACGATAGCCCAATACCACATCGCCACCTCTTTTTTTAATGCAAACATCCGATGCCAACTTTTCCTCAAAGTCATTGTGCCGTCCAATAAGATGTTCTTTCCGGGTTGCCCAGCTTTGAATCTGAACATATTTAAATTTAGAAAACTTAGCACCCCAGTATAAGTCACAAACAGACCACGGCAGTAGACTTCCATCAACAAATAAATCACCCCATTTCTGGGGACATTCTGTTCTTAAAGCCTTTGCCAATGCATCTTCCGTCCAACTTGGGGCGCCCGGAGTTTCCCAGATTGGTGCTCCAGCACTGAAGTAAGGAATTCTTGTGGCCCTTCTGACCCGATACCAAACCATAGCCAAGTCTCTCACAATCTTTAATCTTACTTTTTTTAAGTATTTTGGGTCCGAAAATGTATACATAAAGCCAGCCTGTTTGACCCCCTCAGTTTTCAACAAAGCAGAAAATAGTTCCCCATTAACTGAGTTCCCTGGACTACCCAAAAGCATTCTGCAGTTTTTGAGCAAAACGGCCCAGGAATAAATCTGAAAATCCGGGGCTGCCAAACCCCCCTTAATATACTTTCTCCTAATTTTTTTCCACGATAATCTAGATCCCTTGGAAGACCAGATGAATGACCCTATCTCACTCTGCAGTTTTGCCAACCCATTTTTCTCAAACGTAAAAGGAATAGAATCAAATAAAAAAGTTAACTTCGGCAGCACCATCATCTTGATCAAATTAACTCAACCGAAAATAGTTAGTGGAAGATGATTCCAACCCTTCATTAGCATGGAAACATCTTTCCTAATTTTAACAAAATTGATTGTGGCAAGTTGCTTTATATCCTGAGTAATTTGGACCCCCAAATATCTAATCTGTTTTTTGGGAGTTACAGCCTCCGTTGCCAGGTTCCAGGACATAATTTCGGTTTTATCAGTGTTCAAGCAATAGCCTGAAACTTCGCCAAAATTATTCGTGATTGTATCTATCGTAGCCAGTGTTTGATTCAAGTCAGATGTTAAAATGACTATATCGTCCGCATAGAGGCCAATCTTTCTGGTCCAACCCTGAAATCTAAAAGGAGGAATACTATCTGCCTCCCTGATCTTACAAGCCAGCGGTTCGATATAAAGGTCAAACAAAAGAGGGGACAAAGGACATCCCTGCCTCGTACCCCTCATTACCTTTATAGGCTTGGTTACTACTCCATTAACTAATACTCTTGAAGTGGGAGACTGATAGAGAGATACTAAAGCTTGGCCAAAATTTTTCCCCAATCGCAAGTGCATTACTAAAGCCTTCAGAAAAGTCCAATTTAGGCGATCAAAAGCCTTGGCGGCATCAAGAGCAACAATCGCCAAAGGGAGCTTCTGATCGACAGCAACGTCAATACTGGCTATCAGAGAAAATGCCTTTCTGGTCCTTAAAATACATAGAGACTAGTTATTACTGCACTAGAAATGTCTGGTGGATATGAACAGGTTAGAGCAGGGCTCTAAAAACGCTTCAAAAACACTAACTTGCTTCCTGTCTCCTCTCTGTTCCTGCACTTCATGATGTTATATATGTCTCAGTATTTTTCCTAACTGTTTGTCTTTTCATTCATTACAACATTATCTAAAAGAACAAACCATTTTTCAATGTTCCCATCCATACCATTCCTTCTTGATGCCTATATAAATGTTTTCAACATCATTTAAAGTGTAAGACCCTAATAAATATTGTACGGAATTACGGGTCACATTTATTATTATTTTACGCAATGTGGCGCAGCAATGTAACTTTCTGTACTCCATAGCATGAATGGTAGAGAGCTGAAAAGCACCCTATTTGCTAAGGTGTGATGCTCTCCAGCTCTCTCCCTGCGATGGTACACTTATGGCTGCCTAGAGCCAAAGCAGGCACCCGTGTACCATGGTGCAAGGGGGCCTGCATTACCAGCAGGAATGTTTTTGTGCAGGAAGGGACACTTTTCTGCACAAAAACAATCCAAAGAGTCATATTCCTCCTTCTATGTGTGCTGCAGAGTGCAGTGAAAGAGGAAGTAACAAGAAGAAATAAAGATATTTCTTTTTGTAACGCCTGCTTCTGGGAGGCACAGCTTTTTGACAAATTTTCAGGTTTATAGGTTTTTGTAAATTTGGGAATGCACCAAAACCCATGGGTAGATGTATGGGAACACCCATGCTCTACTCATGGAATTCCTCCCTAATGCAAAGTAACACAAGGCAGCATAAGGCACCAAAAAGCTCTTCCCAGGGATGCTCCTCCCACATAGTGTGGTCCTCAATCAATGCGGCCAGAGCAAGCATGGAATGAAGAGATTGCCTGTACCAGGGCAATCCAAAGGCAAGCAGGACATGGTAATCAAGGGAACCACAATGCGACGCGGAGCCTCAGGGTGCAAGACGAGCAAGGTGGTCACAGCAGATACAGGGCCCTTGGAGAAACAGTGAGTGCCGTCTGTCAATGCGCTAATGAATCCAAGCACCAGGTGCCCAAACAACATGAAATTGTGGGTTCAGTTACTACCGTGGGCTCCTTATCCATGACACCAAATGTAATGAGGAGAAATACACATGTCTATATAAGAATTCGCAGGTTTATTTCCATATACAAAGGAGCTCACGTCTGTAACCGCACGCCGGTAGGAAAACTCCAACTGACCAGAATAGGTCTGGGAGTGTTCCTTATAGCAGTGGGCCTGTACATGGAACTTCCGCCAATAACAACAAGATTGAACAAACACAGAGCTGGGCAAGCAGTTGAATGCCCAGCAATAGAAAGAAATGGGAGTGCACGAAGATGCACTCACAAATGTAAACGCGACTCACGTCTGGGCATGCTGCGACTTTAATACAATAAGTATATGTTACAACCACGCAAAGCCACGTAAAGTGGGTTTGTGTAGCTTAGTAAATGCTAAAAAGGATTTTGTGTAGCTTATTAAGTGCTAAAAAGGATTTTGTATCGGGGCTGTGCCATAAAAGTGATGCAACCCCGACACAAAACCTTTGTAAATATACCCTACATCCTCAGAGAAAGAGTGTACTGTTTTATCTTAAAACTACTAGCCTAGGATACTAACAATCCTCTAGGGTCTATTTCTAGAACACATCACTTTCTGCCACAGGCATGGAAAAAGGCAGGAGGAGATGGCATTCTAACACGTCACAGCATAAGAATAGCTTGGTGGAAGAAAAGCTGTCCCGGAGTTAGAGGAACAATTGACGATGCAGGTCAAAGCCCATGAAAGTTGATTTGTATAAATGCTAGCCAAACATACAGGTTGATTTAAAGTTCGGCGGATGGAGTGTTACTCTGTCAGGGTGATGAAGTAAATTACTCTGTTGACCTGAGGAAGTCTCCACCTGCGAAATTCTGAGAACTCTGCCAGCCCAGCAGACATCTCTAGCCTTGGTTCCTGTCAAACCATTATAAGTGCATTGTACGTTTGATGGCTGCCTCCGTCAACATGACAAAGTGGCATGACAAACTTACAATTTAAATTATTTTCTTTTCCAAAGTGGGATTTTCTTTTGGAAAATAAAAAAAGCAAACCCCCCCTCACCATGAGAATTTTCTCCCATAGCGAGGGGGGCATTTTACAGTTTTCACTGCCCAAAACCTGGCGGTATTGGACAGTAAAAACGGGCCCTGTGTTTGTCCACTCTAAATTGAGCGGGCGGGCACATGGCCAAACCTCTGATGGCCTGTTACTCCTTTGGGCCATTAGAGGTTTATGTGGGCGGCGGAGACGGAGTAGCCTCCACCCTCGACATGATGACGTCCACACATCTGTAAATGAAGCAAATGAACCCTTAGTGTGGAGGAGAGGTTATGACGGCGTACCCTCTCCGCCAAACTCAAAATCGCCCCCAAAATCTGTTCCCAGATGTAAACAACATAATCTGCTCCTAACTAATGCATAATAAGGACTTTGGTTTTGGAGAATAAATAGATTTAATTTGAACAAACCTATCGTCTAAATCCAAAACTTAAACATAACTCACTTTCAAAATACTAGTCCATATGAAACCCAATACGATGATGAAAATGAGTGCTTTCATCCGACATCCTACAACACTTCATAGCTAACAATAGCATTGCACACCATTGTTCCAATCTCACATACAAATGGTCATAGTCAAACAACACATGCTAGACAGAACCCCCTCACCATCATGTGCAGAACATGGCGACAAAGCCATATACTCTGCAAAACAACACAAAATCAACAGCAGTGTTCATCCGACAATATATAATGTTCGCAATATTGTATCATAAGGCATGGACCCTGTTTGTGATAACTGTATAAAAGCTGCAGAAGAAAATAACAATTGATACCCTCAATCTACATTCATAAAGATGTACTTTCTACCAGATTGTTTAGAAAGCCCACGGCAGGCAATATGGTTTTGCATGCGGGTAGCCATCACCCACGGAGTGTCATCAAAAATATACCATTTGGTGAACTTCTGCGCCTTAAATGTAATTGTTCTAAAAATCAAGACTATGAACAGGTCAAAATTGAGGCCACCAAGAGGTTTAAGGAGAGAGGATACACCAACTCAGACCTGACCTCAGCAGAAACAAAATCAAAAAGATAAATAGAAAAGATCTACTAATAACTAAGAAATCTGCGAAATCTGAAGATAATGGCCCGATCAGGATGATTACCAGTTTTAATGAGAAATCAAGTCCGATTGTGCAGATCTTTAAAAAGAACTGGCACATTTTGCAAACTGACAACATCCTGAGAAAGAAACTACCGTCTCGCCCACAGATTACATACAAACGCAGCATGTCAGCAGGGGACTATTTAATTCACAGTCATTATGATCCTGTCCCCAGAGTAAAACAGAAATTCCTTTGGCTCGACCACCCATTTTTTCTTTTTTGCCTTTGCTGCTGCTACTTGAGCATAGTATACCATGTTTTTATTGACATTTTGCATTTACAGTGACATGTTGGACCATATAGCGATTCAACAAAGCACATTTACTCGGGGTTATCTCATAATGCAGTGGTGGCCTCGCAGTTATTAGTCGAGTTTCTTGTCATCATTAAGGTCTTTCTACAGGAAATTGCTGAATATAACTGGGGGGAAAAAACTGGGGGGGGGGGGACTCATGGAGTTCCGGGTACAAATATCGAGTGAGGTCTTAGGATGGCGTGTGTCCCAGTGAGTGGTGGTTCCGTGAGGTACCAGAGGCACAGGGGTGGACCTGTGATCGGTCTAGCTCCAGGGGTCCGACTTACTCTTGAGACGCATTGCCTGGCACTAATACCTAGTGGCTTTAAGTGTGCACTGCGGGAGGAGATCTGGCATCCGTGTTCGCGACCTGCATCTGTGATTGTGTGACTCGTAGTGTGTGAGGGACTCTCTCCGGGTCGTCATGGGGTAGTGGTTGTTTAAATTGGTGCAGTAGGATAGCCCAATCCATTGATATGGGGTGTTTGCGCATCCCTTTCACCTCTTCTTCTCTCAATGTTTCTTCCTCCGCCGCTGCCCATTTGTGTACCGCGCCCACCCATGCGGCGATCGGAGGGCCGTGGGGGACCACCAGTGCATGGCTATGTTCCGCTTGGTTAATAAAATGGCCAGTGAGACAAATCTGAGGGGCACTTTGTGTTGTTTCCTCTTCTGATAGATACCCAGTGCACATACCTCCCATGTATCCAGATATGTGAGCCCAGTAAGATCCCTGAGTGATTTATGATTGTAATGTAATGTGGGGCAGCTCCAGAACATATGCTGAAAATCCGCAGCTTGCGAATGGCACCTGGGGCATGAGAACTGGGTATCGGGGTAAAAGCGTTGGAGGCGTGCTGGTGTCAAGTACGCCGTGTGTAGGATGTAGAATTGTATATTTTTGAAACTCGCGTTTCGAGACACCTTCTTGGGCTCTTACCCTTTCCTTCTCATGTAGGGAGCGGCCTAATTCGTCTTCCCAGGTGACCCGTAGGGTCTCTAGTGGTTTGTTCCTGAGTTCCCTGATGGCTTTATAGAGCCATGTGACCAAGTGTCGTCCCACTCCCATATGTAAGATTGTGTGTATGACTGAGTGTGTAGGTGGTTCTCCTGTCGAAAGGTCATGGTATTGTAGATAGTTTGCGAGGAGTTGATGGTGGAGCAAGAATTGGCCAGCGGGGAGATCGTGTTCCTCTGTCAGTCGCTGGAAGGGCCTAAGCTGGCCATCTTCGAACAGCGACTCTGCCTCAGTGATACCGCAGTCTGTCCATGTATGTAGCATGTTAGGTGTGTAGTAGTGTTCATGTTTGGGCCATACGACCAGCGGGAGTAGGGGGGAGTATGGGGTCCTCCCTGACGACAAACGGTGTATCCTTTGCATGCACTTGCGTGCAACTGTGACCTGTAGCTAGGGGATATGTACGTTTAGGTTTGGTGCCCGGTAAGAGCAGTCTCCCCCATGTGTCTACCTGCCGTCCAGTAAGAGAGCCACTGTAATTGTGCGGCCAGGAAATAGGATTCGAAGGACGGGGCAGCTAGTCCTCCCTGTGTGGTGGGTAGTTGTAACTTCGCTAGTGCTATCCTATGTCTGCTTGTACCCCAGATCAGTGTGCCGAGGAGTGCATCCAAGTCTCGAAAGAAGGTTCTGGGCGGAATGATCGGTAGGTTTGTGAAGTAGTATAGGAGCCGCGTCACCATTATCATTTTGGCAATGGCTACCCGGCCAATAGGGGCTAACGGGAGGTTTTTCCAGAATCCTAGCGAGGATCTGAGGCCAGCGAGTGCCCTACGGTGGTTACCTTCATAAATATCGGTCGGGTGTGGTAGAGACGAACTCAGAGGTATCGGGGGGCCTCTGCGCTCCAAGCGATGGTCTGAGTGCCTAGTCTGATGACCTGGGGGGGAAGGAGCGGATGTAGCGGGTAAACTGTATATTTCTCCCAGTTCACTTGTAACCCGGAGACCTCTGCAAATTCTGTCAGTCTGACCCAAATGGGCGTTAAATCTACGGTGATGTCTCTAATGTATATTAAAAGGTCATCGGGATACAGAGAAACACTGTGCATGGCATTTGCTATGTGGATGCCCCATTGTTCACCCTCCTGTCGTAGCCATATGACCAGCGGCTCCACCGTGAGGGCGAAAAGCAGAGGCGAGAGCGGGCAGCCTTGCCTTCTGCCTCGCTGCACCGCGAATTCTGGTGAGATGTAGCGCCCTATACGAATGCGTGAGGTGAGCTTGGTGTATAAGAGCTGCATGTACGCCAAGAGGGTGGGGCCGAGTCTTATGCATTGTAAAACCGAGAATAGATATGGCCATGTGAGGGTGTCAAATGCCTTTTCAAGGTCTAGTATAAGGCAGGCTGCTCGGGGGTAAGTATCCCTTACTTGATCTTGGACATGGAATAGCCGGCGGATATTCTGGGATGTGTTTCTGCCCGAGACAAAACCACATTGATCCGGGTGTACTAGGGGCCGTATGATTTGTGTGTATCTATCTGCTAATATCTTGCCTAGGATTTTGCAATTGGTGGAGAGTAGTGTGATGGGGCGATAGGATGTCATCAATTGTGGATCACGGTTAGGTTTCAGGAAGGTTACGATAACTGATTCCCAGAGGGATTTCGGTAACTCCCCTTTATCTAATGCTGTGGAGTACATCACCACCAATTGGGGGACTTTGAATGTACAGAAACAAAAGAATGGGTGTCAAGGGAAAGAACGCGCAACCAGCAAAATTTCACACCATTAGTAATTTTGATCCACAATTATCCTAGTGCGGTGCTTTCAACTTGAGGATAGGCACCTTAATCCTCAAAACAACAATCAAAGATTGATTCACGTATTTTCTCGTGTCGAAGCACTCGCAAATTAACCAACAACGTTTCCTGTTACTGTCACAAAACTAAATACACATTGATGTGGGCATCTCTTCTTCCTTTATTTTCATTTGAATCTCCAAACTTCTTTTATTCATAACATTCTTCCACTTCCAACGCGTTTCGTCGATAGGGAATAACCCATGCGACTTCCTCAGGGCTAGAAGCAATAAATAATATACATTGGAGTATAGAAACTCACTTGTTTCATGTCCAATAGCCCACATTATTTCATGTGCAAAGGAAAAACATGCTATGTGACTTCACACTATTAATATAATCACATATTTGTATATAATTAATATATTAAAGACTTCGACCCATCAATTAAATATCCACTCCAAAAGATCATCCACCATTGTAACAGTGAACACTAAGCACTTTCGTGATGGCACCATTCTCCCAACAGTGAACCACACCAAATATTCATGCCTCTAAATAAAACCAATTGGTACCTTAATCTTGTGTAACTGTCTCCTAAGTTCCAAAAAAGTACAAAAACACCTAGTCAAACACACTGCGGAATACATGAGGCAAGGATGGCGAGGATAAACACAAAATTTTCTTAATAATATCACATACCTTAATGCACTTTGAAAGCAATATTGTCCTTATCTCCTTCCTAATGGTCTTTTTGTTATCCACAATTACCTAAAATGCAAATTATACTCTAAATGACACTGCACTACAAGATATTATGTCAGTCAGGCCACATGTCTCAAAACGACTGAAATATAGTCTCACCTGCTTATATTGAACACTGTTCGTGACCATTAGCGCAATTGTTTTAGCAGTATTCGTCAAATATGTAATCCAAGTCTCTGAAGTACGGAGACCTATGAATAATGATAAACACCAGATTCTTAGTTAGAATCCTAACATTACTACATGGCATCCCCCAATGATCTTTTATAAATCTCTCCTCTTACTTACTTTTTGCACTGACAACGTCCCCGGATAAGGAACACTCTTCGCGTCTACTCGCGTCCCGTTTCCTACCCCTGTTTATCCATACCAGCAACATAAACGAGGTGACTACTCCGTAGTTTGAAGAGCGCCATTTTGGATAGGTTTCAATAGTACCGAGGGAGACCAGAAACGCATTTTTCGGGCGCCATTTAGGAATGGTTTCGATCATATAAATGAAACCAAATCAGGCCTATCTTTTAATTCGGATATATAAAGTGATCCACGTAAATATTCGTGGCCAATACTATTTTTAGTTTTACCCCGCCATACCTACTATTTAAGTTCCTAAATTCACCATAAACGCATACCATGTTATGGTCTAAATAGTAATGCCTTTCTTAACAAGGCAACCACTTTGAATGTATCCCATTCTATCAATGTGGAGGATGCTGTCCCTGCGTTGTTCGTGAAGTAGTCCTGTATGCTTTGCCCCTGGTCATGTTTGAAAACTGGATCTGCAAGGAAGTCCCGTGGGAGGCGCCATGTGGGGACTGGGGGTGTGGGGGTCTCCAGTGTAATTGCAGAATGTGAGCATCGTGGTCCGAGATGACCCTCCCCAAGTAATCTGTGTGGTACACTTTGGGCAGTACTGCCGCTGAGCATACAAATCGATCTAGGCGGACCCTAAGGTTATGTGGGACGGAGTGGAACGAGTATAGCTTTGTCTGCGGGTGTTGCATTCTCCAAACATCTGTAAGTGCCCACTGTGTGACCCAGGCTCTAAAGCGTTCTGTTTGTTTCTGGGCGACTGAGTGTATGGGTGGGGGGTGGGAACGGTCTAATGCAAGGTCTAATGTGCAGTTGTAATCGCCCCCCAGTATCCATGGTGTGGAGGCAAATTGTGCAAGCACCCTGTTGAGACGTTCCCAGAACTTGTCTTGGCCTACGTTCGGGGCGTATATACTACCCAGCAGTACCGAGTGACCATCTAGAAGGCCCTCTAATAGGGCGTATCTACCTTCCTTATCTACCACCCATCGAAGTTCCTGGAAGGGGGTCCCCGGTCGGATCCAGATCAGCGCTCCTCGTGCGTATACGGAGTATGACATGGCACAGATGGTACCGGGCCATTTGGACTGTAACTTGTGTAGTTCGGTGTTAGTGAGGTGTGTCTTTTGGAGGAACACAATCCGAGCATTTTGGCACTTCGTGTATGAGTATACGGCGTATCGCTTGCACGGTATGTGTAGACCTTGGGCGTTAAGTGTTAAGATGCTGATGTCAACATTCTGTGTCTTTACAGCCATGTGATAGCGTCAGAGCCCATGTGGGTGGGCTGCATCTGTCTGAACCCAGTGACAAGTGGGTCCCCTGTGGTGTGAGGGTCACATTCATTACCATCCGCCCCTTGTAAACCCATCTCGGGTACCCTGTTGCATATATTTCCATGAGAGGGTAGGGTGATGTTGAACAAGGGTAAGAAACTACAAAGAACTGGGGTCGGGAAATGGTCCCAATGCTGAGGACCCATTACAGTCAGTAATACGTCCAAACTGACTTTATCTAACAGGAGAGTCCAACAATGAACAATGGGGGTGGCAGTACGTGCTAGGCGAGATGTCCCGCCGATCGGGCCTTCGTAGGATCTCGGGGCGTCGTCTGGAGCATGTCAAATCATGTCTATGGCGTAAATGTTCAAGAAGAAAGTGCAGGTTATGCAAGTTGTTTGGAGTGGGCGGTGAGATTATTTCATGCTGGGAAGGAGTTCATTTGTCCATACATTATGGTGTCAGCCGTCTGGGGAGTAACCATGGGAGGTGTAACCGAGTCCACTCCGGAAACCGTTCCATCACTTTCGTCCTCCCCTTCTGAAGAGAAGAGATGTGGAGCTTGATCGATGTCCTCCGCCTGGGAGGAGGCCTGTAGGTCGATCACCGCTTGTAGGACCTTCCGCCTTTCTTTCATGATTTGTTCTAGGTCCGGGGAGTCTTGGATGCTGGACCGAGTCGTTGTCTTTGTCCCGCTATTCTGCTGCTATGGGATGTGGCTCCTGGTGCGTGGTGGTTTGGATGTCGGGTCTTGTGTGTAGTCTGTTCTAGATTGTTGAGTGCAATGGTGGTCTGTCCATTCGTGTGCCTCTTCTGCACTCGTGAAGAAGGTAGCCGTGCCGCTATAGAGTATTTTGAGGCGGGCCGGGAAAAGGAGAGAGTACTGTATTTTGTTCGCACGCAGTCGACGTTTTACCTCCAGGAATGAAGATCTTTGTTGTTGCACTGCTCGTGCATAGTCTGGGAAGATCATTATCTGCTTGTTTTCCACATGAAGAGGGCCTGTTTGTCTGGCCGCGGAGAGCACAGCATCCCGGTCTCGGAAATGTAAGAATTTCTCCAGCATCGGTCTGGGGGGCGTTCCTGGTAGAGGCTTGAGAGCAGGTACTCTGTGGGCACGTTCGATGGAGAAAAACGCCGTCCTATCTGCTGCGGGGGTGATTGATTTCACCCAAGTTACCAAGTATCCCTGTGGGTCCATGCCTTCGATTCCCTCCGGAAGGCCCAGCACGCGAATGTTGCAGCGTCACGAACGCCCTTCCAATTCGTCTGTACGTTCCTCAATAGTGGAGAGGCGGCTCAGGACATCTTGCAGAGTCGTTTGGTGCACCTTGATGGTGGGTTGCAGCCCAGCTATTTCCTTGTCCCCCTCCTTCACTTTGTCGGCGAGTTTGCGGTGATCATCCCGTATAAGGCTGATATCCGTCGCAAGGGTGCCCAGGTGCTTCTCCACTGAGATCCTGGAGTGTTCGATGGCTGTCAAGACTTGATCCAACTTGTCTGAGATGGATGGGTCAGTCTGAGGCGTAGTGGACGCGGTCACCGTCCTGGTGTTGGGCATGTTTTCTGGGGCGGTCTCAGGCACCGTGGTATGCTGGGATGCCCTCGGTTTCCCCATTGCGGCAGCTGTGGGGGTCTTTAGAGGTATATGCGTCGGGAAGGGCAGCGGGGCGTGTGGTCTGCGGGTGATGTGTCGCAGTTCTGAGCCGGGTGGGTCCGGTTGGTGTCTGCCTAGCAGAATGCCGGATTATGCTGGGTCTGTGTCTCTTCGAGATTATGGGAGGCTCCTGCTCCGGTTGTCGTCGTGCCCAAGGACACCCCTCCTTATGGTGTGGGAGGATGTATGGTGCTGTGTGTGCCGGTGGGCAGGGTGCTGCGTGGGTCCTTGATGAAGTGGCAACCTGTTTGTGTGTTTCACCCTCAGCTGGGTACATGGGCTGGGACAGGGAGCAATCCAGGTTCTGGCACCGCCATGTCAAAGTCAGGCAGCGTCCATTTTAGGTGTGTCTGGGATGTACTGCCTTGAAATGGGGAGGGAAGGGGGGAGAGTCGTCGTTATAGTGGTGCCGCTCGTGGTCAGGAATCTGAAGCCTCACCTTAGGTCCACTTGCACGGGATGACCACCAGGGTTCCCGGGTCACGGTCTCATAAGCTCTGCTCGCTGTGGTTCTCGGGCACCATCTTAGGTCCAGGCGGCCTTGAGGAAGGAGCAGTCTCGCAAGTTGTGTAGAGAGAGCAGAGCGGATTCCCTCTTCCGACCGTTGCTGGGGGCTGGTCACTCACCACCGGCTCGCTGAAGTGGGGTGTCCGTGAGGGGCCGCCGAATCGCGGTCTCCTTGGTGCAGATTAGATCAGGACCTGAACACCATCTTTAGTCTGGGTATTGTGGAGAATGGAGGGCTCCTCTGGCCGCAGTCAGGTCCCCAGCACTGTGGGTAGGATCTCTTGCCACGAGTCTGTGGTGCAGTTAACCGGTGGTGGGATCAGTTACGGTGGTACGCTGAGCTCCGTCACTGCCAGTGATGTACACTTTGGGTTGCGCTGTTTAGTATCTGCAGTTAGGGGCGGGCGGATGCCATCTTACCGCTGTTAGCCCGAGTCTTGTTTTCTTCTTATTCCCGGGATAATACCCTCTATTTTGGGTCTGGAGAACACCAGCCGGTACAGCTCTCCTTCCGACACTTATCTGTTATTTTGACGGGCCAGAACGGTGCTGGAAAACGGGCGATATGCCAGCCCGATCGTGGAGCCTCAGCAGAGCACGTCCGCTCTCATAGCTGGCTTGGCCACGCCCCCCCTTTGGCTCCACCACCCATATGTGTAAAACACGACAGATATCTTCCTAGAATAAACTCATTTCACAATAACTCCATAAACAGTTTGGAATATTAACACTATTAAAACTCACTATAAGCCACATACGACTGAGCACCAACAAAACAGCAGCCACTATCAAATTGTGGTTTCTGTATTCTGATTGATGGTCTTCCAGTGCCACATAAAGGGCACACAGGCAGAGGGTGCCTTAACTGTGCTATAACTGTGATGATTGGTGGTATGAATTGCAAATAAGATAACCTAAACAAACAGAGCAGTAAATGCATGGAATCACCGTCCAGGAGCGATGCTGGGTTTACGTCAGGGATAGAATTGTAAAATACCTGGGACAGACACAGAGTGCTAATTATAGTGGAGGAGGAAGGATATAACTGGAAACCAATTAGAGTTTATAGTGCTGCAGAAAGTAGGCTGATTGGTCAGCGGTTCTATGCAATATTCAGGCCGAACAGGCTGTAGTGGGCATTGGGCATTTGCTTGGGAGGCTGCAAGGGTGAGGGCCATTTTTGGAGTGGTGGGGGCCGGTTTTGGAGCAGTGCGTGCTGGTTTGGTTGCTGGGGCCGGTTAAGCAGCGACGCTGCAATATTGGCCCCCAGTAACAAAAACAGCAGTGCTGGGGGCCGGTATAGTTAAGTAGCTGTGCTTCATGCTTGCGCCCCACCACTGGGGGTGGGGCCAGTCAGGCAAAATTGGCAGGGCTGCTTTGGGTTCACATTCCAGCCCTGGCAACCAGAATATTCAAATTGTGAGGTATGCCGTTGATGGCCGCAGATATATAGGTAGGAATTCTAGTGTTACATTTTCACAATGTTTTGTGAACACAACACAAATAGACCCTTCTTGCCCTTCAGGCAAGGACAGGTATTTACCAGCTCACTATCTTGAGTGGAGGGACGGGACTGGTTGTAGCCCATACATCTCTCACAAACTTAACTAGAAATGATGGTGCATACTTACAAGTCCCTTGCACCATCGGAGCTTCACTTTTTTTGAACGTCCGGAGGTACAGTGCCCTGGCCCATATTTACAAGGCCACACAAAGCCACCCTGTGTGGCTTTCCATGACCTTGTAAATATGGTCCCCTTTCACGCTTTACTCTGTGTGAAAGGGGCATTCCGTGGGTGTTGCTGTGGGTGTTACCACGCAACACATATAGATTCTGATGCATTCCCAGATTAACAAGGTTTTATAAACCTGGGAATTAATCAGATTCTAATGCCTTCCCAGGGGCAGCGTAAAAGTGGCGCAACGAGGAGAAATACCTTTATTTCTCCTTGTTTTTTTACTCTTATTATGTGTGCTGCATTCTGAAGCACACAGAAGGAGGAAAACACCATCAATTATTGCTTTTGTGCAGGAAGGTGTCCTTTCCTGCACAAAAACCATCATCCCTGCCACACAGGCACCCTGGCACCATGTTGCAAGGGTGCCTGTGGTGGAGCGTAATTATTTAAGTTAATCAGACTTGATCAAATCCTGCTTATTGGGTGTGATTCTAATACCTACTTAAGAAATATGACTAACAGAAGTGTCTTGTGAATACATGAACGTTTAAAACTGCATCGTAAAAGCATGCAGAAGTTTCAATTTGCATCATAAAAGTATGCAGAAGTGTCACAAACTGGTTTGAGATTATGTCATTCATGACAGAGAGAGAACCCTACCAATGTGCTGTGATAATGTGAAAAGTAAAAATGCAAATTTCAGTCTAGCAAAATATGATTATGAAAACGGTTATGTAAAATGATTCCTGCTTATAGTTTCTTTGATATGAAAATCTAAGAGAAAGTGCTTGCTTATATCTTAATGAATGGTAATCAGACTATGCTTATAAGTTTAATGAAATGATGCTTCCTATGTTATTTATTATGCATCTCAATTTCTCTAAATGTTTTCAATAATAGTGTGTTTATTCATTAGAAAATGGTGATTTAGTTGTTTTCCATGTAGGCCTCAAAATTCTAAAAGTATTTAGTTTCTTGTATTTCTTTCAGATGGATTAGAAATGATCCACGGCACTCAGACCAATTACAATGCTGCATTGCATTGCAGCATTGTGATAGGCTTAGGGGAGGGAGCTTGGCTGCTTCCTGTTCCGGCCCCGGTGAGACTGAGACGACGTGGGAGAGAGCGGGAGAGCAGCGACACCTTTACACCCTTGTCCTGCTCCGCCACCCCTGATCCGTGCCGGCCGCTACTGTGTAGTTAATTTCATTATTGCATTCCTAGCACATAAACAGGGATCTCAGCAGTCAACAGGCTCAAAATGTATAAGCCCATTACTTTCAAAATTCTTTGTGGCTCAGCAGGTTCTTCAAACCACAGGTTGAAATCGCCCAGCGATATGATGTCATAATGTTTTATGGCTTGAGAAAGGAATTCTCTGTTAGTGCAGACAAATAGCAAGCATTTGAGGGAGCCAGGTAAATTAACTTGGTATTAAATTGATGATCCTTAAATGTGCCTAGGAGGTTCATAAGTTCAATACCTGAGCCTAGAGCATTTGGGTTAACATAGTGCATGATTTAGTCATGCTTGCAAGAAGTCAGAAAGCGGGCAGTTTCGTCCACCTGCCGAGGGATTAGGAACATGGCTGCCAACTAGAAAGGGTGAGTGGGAGCTCTCAAATTGTGGTTTGTTGAAATTTGAAAGAAAGAGCCTCTTCCAGGTAGATGTTGAATTGGTGTGTGTTTCAGAGGTTTAGGCAGTGCACTCACTACAAAGAGGAAAGAGGGGCTGAAGCAAACAGATTAAATACATGGAGTCTGGCATCTCCTAATGCGCTTGCTCAGTGAGGCAGAGCAGTGGACATGGGCCATGAGGGAACCAGAATGTGGAAGAAGGGTGGTGGTGCCCATCCATTTGCAGAGGAAACGAAGGCAGAATCAATTGGGCTGGTGTTAGAAGTGGTAGCAAGCAAGGAGTCGAAGGATAGGGAGTTTGGATGGTAAATGTTGAGTACGGATGTTGTTGGGATGTGAAGGTATTGTATTGTAATTGCATTTGCATTCATATAGAGCTTACTACCCCTGATGAGGCGTCAAAGTGCTTTTTCGGCAAGTTGCACGCTGTTCCGGAACCCATTCGTAATTAGTGGTGAATTAGTACAGTGAAATATGAAAGTCATTTGAGCTGTGGATATGTTAGTCAGTTGTTTGGTTTGAGAAAGATAGGGGACGCATAGAAGAGAGAAAAAAGTTTGCATTTATATAGCGCCTGCTACCCCTGATGAGGTGTAGAAGTGCTTTTTCGGTGAGTAGCATGCTACTCCGAAACCCATAAATGATTAGTGGTGAATTAATATAGTGAAATATGAAAGCAATTTGAGTGGTGGATATGTTAGTCAGTTATTGGGATTGAGAAGGATAGTGGAGGGATAGAATGGGCAAAAGGTTTGCATTTATATAGCGCTTGCAACCCCTGATGAGGTATTGAAGCGCTTTTTGGGCTTTTTTTGTGCCCCATAACAAATAAACGGGTAAAGAAGTGTACAGCCTTTAATCAGTGGAGTGGAAGGAGAGGAGGGTGTGCAAGGGCAGACTGGGCAAGGAGAACAAATGCAGGGGCCAGGTGTAACATAATTTTTAATGCTGGTCGAAAAACAGGCTTATCTATTAAAAGAAAGTGACTCTTAAAAGGCAACTAAGTAGTAGGGCTGGCACCTTTGGAAAAAATTGTGCCGGCAGCAAGAAGACATTTAAAAAAACAGCTTTACTGACCAAGGGAAGGGTGCAAAAAAAGACCTTGTCAGGCGGATAAAGGAGCTGCATGAAGGGGCACAGAAATAACAAGGAAGTAGTGGGTCAATTTAAAAATAACCCCCTCTGTTAGGTCCTTCCATAAAATTCAGCTTGAGAGGAGAAACCAGGCTAGGAGTGTGGTGGGCATGGATGTACACATGAATCAAACTCCATCTTCGCCTAACTCCCCCAGCCAAGTAGCAATTTAGTCCACTTGTGTACACATAATGGATTATCCTGCCTAACACTAGATGATGAGACAGGTAGAACAATTGACTTAGGGTTAGGGGAAGATTGGGTTGGAGATGATGGACAACAGGTGACAAGAAATCCTCTAGAAAGGGTATCAACAGATGAAAGGAGATCCGAGGATACTGTGCAGAGGATGCATGCCTAGCTTGCACTTGAGATGAAAATGGGGTTTCAAATTACGAGCAAAGTCAAAAAGTGTTACAGGAGACCTGTGCAATCTGGAGTGAAAAAGTAGATTCACTGGCAGAACAGCGCAGGCTCTAGAAGAGACAGTGGAGACGTTGAGCAGCAAGGTGGATAAAAATTCATTTGAAATTCAGAAACTATGAACAAATGATAAAGAAATCCTGGAGAAAACAGAGTGATTGGAGAACAAATCAATATGTAACACTATAAAAATTCTGAATATTAGGGAGAGGACAGAAGAGAGTGATTTAAAGACGTTTGTGGTAAAACTAATAAAGGAGGTTTTACTTGTCCCTAAAATAGAAGAAGAACTTATGGAAGTCATCCAATGAGGGCACCGAGACCCATTTAGGATGACAGCAAAGAGAGTTAAGCTGCAGAAGTAGTCTTTTTTTTGATAAACAAGTTTTTATTATTATTTTAGGTAGTACAACAGAAGAAACTTTCGGGCGCTTCGAACCACCACCACACAGTAATAAAGCATAAAACGCACCGTAGTCCCACCCTCCCCCTGAAACGCCCCCCCCGTCTTCTAAACAGCCCTATCATGGTATGTTGCCCAGCCATTTCCCCTAGACTTTTCGGTATTTCTTGGGGCAAGCCCGTGCCCGGTAAAGAGATCGTTCCTGCGCCGCAAACCAGTCCACCCCGGCGCCCCACTTGGCCAAGCTAGGCGGTTGCGGCTGTTTCCACGCCGCTGCAATGTCTCGTTTTGCCACCATTAAGGCTGTCATGAGGAATAGCTTCTCCGGGCGTGTGCCATCCAGGCCGTCAGTGATGCCCAGTAGGGAATTTCTAGGATCATGTGGCACCTCCCACCCCAGGACCTCCGTAAGTTTGGACTCTATGCCCCTCCAGTACCCCTCCAGTTCCGAGCAAGACCACACCATGTGAATGAAGTCGGCCGGCTCAGAGCCACAACAGGGACAAGCCGCGTCAGTGGAGAGGCCCGCGCGGTGTAGGCGAACCGGTGTGAGATAAGCGGTGTGCAGGTAGTAAATTTGGATAAGCCTCAATTTGGCGGAGACCGTCACCATGCGGGGGGCCATAAGGGCATCCCACCAGTATGCCTCGTCCAAGGGACCCACCCACCCCTCCCATCGTTCCTTAAGGCCCTCCGGGGATGTAGGGGTGCAGATGATGAGGGCGCGATAGATCCTGGAAATGCCCCCCCTCCCCAGGTTACCCATCATGACGTGAGCCTCCGGGGGGCTGTGGTCCGGCAGCCGAACGTCCAGGGGGGTGTAGGTGCGTATGGCATGGCGTAGTTGAAGGTATTCATAGAATTGGGAGGAGTGGAGGGAGAAGCGCGCCTGCAGCTCTGAATAGGAGCACATACGCCCCCCCCGCCAGACATCTCCCAGCTGGGAAATGCCGAGTAGGTCCCACGACTTAAAGCCCTCCAGCTCCGCAACCTCCCGCAACCATGTCCCGTGCCACAGGGGAGTGACGCGGGTCAGCCTCCCAGTCCATCGGGTGTGGCGGAGCGCCGCTCGCCAGGCCAGGAAGATTGCTTTGGTAATATCCGGGCAGGAGGCGGGGATGGAGGCGCCATACAGGCGGTCCTGAATACAGGAGAAACCCAGGTCCCCAAGTTCCACCCTGTAAGCCGGGTCGGACCATCCGCCCCCAAACCAGTCATGAATGACCAGGAGGCGGGTGGCCAGGTAATAGAGGTAGAGATTGGACATGCCCAAACCCCCATCAAAGGTGGGCAGGCGGTATATCGATAGAGCCAACCGAGGCCTCCCACCACCCCAAAGAAATCTCGTCGCCATCCCGTCAAGCTCACGAAACCAAGGTCTCGGAAAGGAGAGGGGAGTGTTTTGCAGCACATACAAAAACCGGGGAAGAATCATCATTTTGTAGAGGGCCACCCTCCCCAGCGGATTGAGGGGTAGCGATTGCCATCTCGCCAGGTCCGCCTTGGCTTTCTTAACCAGGGGGGTCACGTTAAGCGCCCAGCTCAGTTCCGGGAGAAGGGAGACCCAGATGCCCAGATATTTAAAGGACAGCCGGCAGAGGGGAATGGTATCCTGCCATTCGAAACATTCCCGGGAGGGGTGCAAAGGAACCAGAGCCGATTTCCGCGAATTTAGAGACAGACCAGACGCCCGGCCAAAGCGGCCCAAGATGTACATTGCACGGGGTCCGGAGCGCACCGGATTCCCAAGGTACAGCAGGACGTCGTCCGCATAGAGGGCGATTTTGTCAGCCTCTAGGCCAGGCCATTCCCAGCCCTGAAGGAGAGGGTCAGTTCTGATCAGGGCAGCAAGGGGCTCCATCGCAAGCGCGAAGAGAAGGGGCGACAGCGGGCATCCCTGCCGCGTCCCCCGGCCGATCCGAAATGGCCTCGACAGCGCCCCGTTGACCAACACCCTGGCACGGGGGCAGGCATAGAGGACCCGCACCATCCCCAAGAACTTAGGGCCGAAACCCATGTGGGTCAGGACGTCAAACAAGTAGGCCCACCCCACCGAGTCGAAAGCTTTTTCGAAATCAGCAAGCAGGAGGGCGAGGTCTGGAGTCAAACGGTGGCGGCGAGCCAGGGCCACGTGGAGGCGGCGTAGACAATGGCGGGTGCCCCGATCGGGCATGAAGCCACATTGGTCCAGATGGACTAGGCTCGATAAAAAGGGCCGGAGCTGTTGGGCCAGGACAGCCGCATAGAGCTTCATGTCGGTGTTGATAAGAGAGATCGGTCGGTAAGCCGCTCTGTCAGTGGACGGCGGCGTAGACTTAGGCAGAACCACAATCGTGGCCAAGTCGGCTTCCGGGGGGAAGGAGCCTTTCTTAATCGCCTCCACATAGAGATCTCGCAACCTCGGGACCAGGCTATCCTTATAGGTGGCATAGAATTCCTGAGGGAAGCCGTCGGGTCCCGGGGTCTTCCCAGCGGACGTACGCCCTATCGCCTCCCCAATTGCTTCAAGGGAAATGGGGGCCTCCAGGCTCTCCCATTCACCCGGCCTAAGCCGGGTGAGTCGCACGTTACTAGGCGCGAGCAGAGTGGCCAGAGAAAGATCCGGTGCCCGGGCCCGGTAGAGCTGAGAATAGAACTGGGTGAAAGCTTCCGCTATCGCCACGGAAGAAGACTGGAGCACGCCGTCGGAGTCGGTAATCGCCGGAATGATGCGCGACGTCCTGGGATAGGTGGCCAGGCGATGTAGCAACGCGCCATTCTTGTCGCCCCATCCATACACCCTCGCTAGCGAAGATTGCCAGAGAAGCTTGGCCGCTTCGAGTGAACGCTGACGAATCTCCTCGCGAAGGAGCCGCAGCTGCCGGTTCCCAGCTGGGTCGTCGAGCTCAGAGAGAGATTGCTCCAGCCGCAGCACCCGGGCCTCACAGGCAGTGAGCTGCTGCAGCTGCGTCTGGCGTTGCCGCACCACATGCGCCTTGGCTGCGCCTCTAATGGTCGCCTTGCAGGCCTCCCAAAGGGTGCCCGCCGAGGAGACCGAACCCTCGTTGGTGCAGTAGTACTGGGTAAGCTCGGTTCCCACCGCCTTACGAAGGGTCTTGTCTTGGAGGAACCAAGCATTAAAGCGCCACATCGGCCAGGCCGCATGAGGTGGAGGGCCCAGACTCAGGAGGACCGGAGAGTGATCCGAGATCCCCCTGGGGAGGATACGGACATCTTGGATGCCCCCGCAATCGGCGGGGGGGGACGAAAATCGCGTCAATACGCGCGTGAGAGTGATGGGCGGCCGAGGTGTGGGTGTATTGACGTGTGTGAGGATGCCAAATCCTCCAGGCGTCGCATAGGCCCTGAGCTTTGGCCCAACCCGCCAGTTGCCTCGCTCGCGCAGCGCGGGAATCTGAAATCGGTCCCGATGAGTCCAGCTGAGGGACCGATACGGCATTAAAATCCCCTCTAAGCACAACAGCTCCCAGCGGGAAGGTCTCCAGCCGAGAGGCAGCGTAAGATAAAGCCTACGACAGTCCAGAGGGTGGCGCATAGAGCGACAGAAAGCTGATCGGCCTATCTTCGAGTGTGCCTCAAATGGCAATCCCCGTTCCATGAGGGTCGTGGGACGCCTGTGTAAGGACAAAGGGGAGGGAGCAGCGCAGCAGGATGGCCACCCCACGGGAGCCACGGGAAATCCCAGAGTGCCACACCCGATCATACCCGTAGCATGCCAGAAAGGGGCATCTCTCACCGAGGAGGTGGGTTTCTTGAAGCATGAGCACATCTACCCCTGCGCGCTGGGCATACTTAAGGACTGTAGTGCGCTTGAGCCTATCCAACAGGCCGTTCACATTCCAGGACAGGATGTGCAGCTGCGCCTTGGGGGCTAGGTCGTCCATGGAAGCGGTGGACGCAAGTCGCGGTGGAGGCGGAACAACCAGGGGGGCGCCGTGAGGACACCGAACGGTGTGGGCACGCAGGAGCATGCAATCCCCAGGGGGATAACGAATCTCATACTGAAGGGAGCCAGGGAAGGCCGGCGGAGAGCGAGCTCTAGCGGAGCGCGTGTCAGTGTCTGTGTGGAGCCACGCAGTGGCACTCGCAGGGTGCTGCTGTGTGACAGGCCCAATTAGAAACAAACCCAAACTAAAAAGAACACCCTCCCTAGGAGGAACAACCAGCTAACACCCACCCCCGACCCCCCACCCCCCACCCTACACTTCGAGAAAGGAAGCATCTGTCGCCCTAACTTTAACTAACAACTACAAGGCCCCAAGCAGGAGCGCCCGGGTGTAAAGAGTGTGGTGGACCCCTCCTGAAGTACGGATGTAAGTGTTCTGTCCTAGGTTACTACATAAGAGCGGGAAACCGCTGAGTCTGAATCTGCTGCCCCCGCAGCGGGACCAGGTCGTCGACCCCCCTGCCAATACAGAGGACGAAGAAAAGTCACTTGGCGGGGCTGCGGGAGAGGTCGGAAAGGTCTATATTCGTGGGGAGGGGGGTCGGAGATGGATCCGGCAGAGGCAATGGGCGGCGTTGAGATCCCCCAGCCGCTTGAGAGGACGTCCCGGATGAGGCGGATGAGTCTCTCGGTCCCCTCCCCGACACACTCGCGGATCGTGGCCCAGCCGCCACCGCGACTCGGGCCGCCGGGATTGCGTGCGCCTCCTGCGTCGTGGTCGCGGGAGCCTGGCAGGATCCTGGTCCGGAGGCTGTTTGACAGGCGACACCCGCCCGGGCTGGCGCAAAGGTCTTTCTTCGGTGAGCCAGGTCCATGCCGCCCGGGGAGTGTCAAAAAATAGAGTCTTGCCCTGGAAAACAACGCGGAGGCGTGCCGGGAATTGGAGTTGGTAGCTGAGGCCCATGGAGCGCATCTTGTGTTTCACCTCCGTGTAAGAGCGGCGTTGTTCCTGGACCTCCCAGGTGTAATCCGGGAAGATCATGATGGTGTGGTTGTTAAAGGACAAGGGGGCTTTCACCCGCGCTTCCCGCAGAATAGCGTCTCTGTCTCTGAAGTTGAGGATCCGCAAAAGGAAGGGGCGCGGGGGGGCCCCCCACCGAAGGTTTGGCTGCCAACGACCGGTGTGCCCTCTCCACCACGAACCAGGTTGACAAGCTGGCCGCCGGCATCCAAGACTTGAACCACGCGTCCAGGAAGTCGTCGGTGCGGCCAGACTCGACCCCCTCCGGAAAGCCCACCAGGCGAAGGTTGTTGCGGCGGGCTCGGTTTTCGGCATCCTCTGCCCGCCGATGCAGCTCCTTGAAATGGGTCGTAAGCTCCAGGACTTGGTCTTGCAGCTGTCGGATGTCATCCTCCGCCGTCGAAATCCGCCACTCCGTCTCCGTGATGCGGGCCGTGGCGTTGCGGAGGTCCTGTCGCAAGAGCGTAACGTCCATCTTCACCTCCCCGACCATCCCCTCCAGGGACATGCGGGAGGCGCTGATGGCCTGCAAGATGGCAGCTAGGTCTTTGTTAGAAGTTGATGCCACCTCTCCGCCCGCACCCGGCGGGTCTGGGTTCGTAAAGCGGTCGATTTTGGTTTGGTGGGACGTGGTCGTCGGCTTGGCGCCCCTGTCCTTGCCTATGGCGGCGCCCGGGATGTGTGCGCCGGTCCCTAGGCTCGGTATGGCGGACCGCCTGCCAGTCACGCCCGTCAGTCAAGCAACTGGCCAGTGCGGGGCCAGGGACCGGAGGGTCAGGAAGAGAGGAAGAACAGAGGCATGTCTGTCCCCCAGCGGGGGGAGGCCAGGAGTCTGCCGGAAACGCCACTTCCCCGCTCCGATCCGGGCCGGGCCGCCCTCTCACCTCACCACGGCCACCCTGGCGCGACCCACTCTTGTAGACGTCGTCAAGTGAGGCGTAGTCCCTGGTCCACCGCACCACTGTCGCCCGCGTTGGGCCTGCAGGCTCGTCCCGTACAGTAGGGCCACCCCGCATTCGCCTTCGGTCCCGGATCGACAGCAGGACAGGGTGCCCCCTTCTCGCCGGCGGCAACTCCCAGCCAGTGGTATAGGGTGGGGATGGGTTCCAACGTCCGCAAGACCAGGTATGAGCTCCCACGCCGGCCGCCTCCGCCTGTGCCCACAAAGCGCCGTCACCCCTCGTGGTGCATCCACTCTCGAGGCCCACCAGGAGGCCGCCGCCCGGCCGTCGCCGGTGTAAGTCCCCAGCCAGCAGTGCAGAGAAGAAATGGGCGCCAGTCCCAGCAAGGCCCAATGCGGCTGCCCGCACAGGCCTGCGCCGCTCGATCCAGGCCGTCCCCGCTGCGGGGCCCCCGCAGGTCCCGGGCCTCCTCCCCGTGCCAGCTCCGGGGGCGCTCCACCGATCGTCACCCGTTACAGTGCCCTGGTGATCCGTGGAGGACAGGGGTTCACCTCCCCGGGTAACGCGATGGGCGGCAGGCCGCCGCCAGTCACACGGCCTTCGCCCCTCTCCAGCGCCGCGGGACTCGCGTAGCGCCCAACGCCGGCCGCAGAACCAGCCGGCTGCGTCCCTCACGCCGTCGCGGCGAAAGGGCACCAGAACTTAGCCCTGGGTACAGGAAATCGCCTGAGAGTTGCACCGAGTGTGGTGCAGCGGCCCCGCTACAGGTGGGGACCTCCGGATCGGTGCTAGGACAGCGAGACACGGATGGAGATCGGATGCGAGGGGTCGAGCATCAGGAGCCTCACATCGGTGCGGCCATCTTGATTAGCGCCACCTAGCGCTCCCCCGCAGAAGTAGTCTTAGTATGTTTCTTAATATAACAAACTAAGGAGCAATTATTATTAGAGAAAGCTAACAGTGAGGGATAGTGAATGCAGTATTAGATTAGACATTTCAAGGATCACTCATGACAGGCAATAGGAGCTGGGGAAGTGTATGGAATAGCTTCAGAGATTGGTGGCAAAGGGCCAACTGATGTTCCCAGTGATGCTTCAATAGTGTAGGGAAATAAAATATATAATATGAGTGATCTGGATAGGGTAGACAAACTAATCAAACAGGTGACTGCCAAAGCAACATGAAGAGAGGGGCAGGCTTTGAAAACAAATGAGGCTAAAGACCTTTGTATTTGAGAGCTCAAAGAGGTATGAGGATCATGACTATACAAATTCAAGGGAGGGTTCCCTGGGAAATTGGGGTGTGGTAAGGCACTGGTGGATAGCAAGTGGGTAAAACTATAAAAAATAAAGTCCTCGGGGGCGTGGCTTGGCTCCGACAGAAATGGCCGCCTAACAACGGAGCTCCGCCGGTGCTAGGGCTCGAAAACCCCGTTACATCCGCCTAAAATCCGGCCACACGGGAGCAGAGCAGTAAAATCGAAGTTGGAAGCCCCGAGGAACAAGATAACCCCTGAAACAGCGGTTGGCTCTGGGTACGGAACCTACGGGAGTCGGTGAAGTGCGGGGCCGGCGGCGCCTAGGAGTGGGCGCGACCCGGCTACGGCCGCGTGAGCGCGAGAACTGCGCGCTGCCCTTGCATGCGGACGAAAGAGGAGGAGCGGAGCGCTGGGGCATACGGACGCTGCCAGAGACGACATCCTACACTACAGAGCAGCGGAGACCTGGTTGGCGCTGATCCGGCTGACCCCGCTAGCTAAACACGCCACAAAGTGAGTGGGATACTGGCCGGGCCTGGAGGTGGAGCGGACCTCGGGCACGGTGCCTGTGGGCGAGGCGGCCCGCGTGGGGAGGCTGCGGTGAACATTGTACCGGCAAGAGGCGCTCAGAGACCTGTTGGGCATTCGGAGGCGGCGCGTGGCGAGTATCGCGGCGACCGGACCGGGACAGGATCCTGGGAGGCGCGTGTCTGCCCCGTGCCGGTCGGGAGGATCTGGCTCCGGTCCGCAGAAGAAATCCCTTCAGTACGGGGCAGCGGAGAGTGAGCCGCCGCTGGTCTGGAGGACCCCATTGAATAAACAGGCCGCGAGGAGAGTTGGAGACTGGCCGGGCGAGAAGGTGGAACAGACCTCGCGCTCAGCGAACTGTGGTGAGGCGGCCTGCGTGGGGCGGCAGCGGTGCCCATACTACAGGAAGGGAGGTGCCTTGGATTGCTGTGGGGACATCAGCGCAGGGGCGGTGGGTGAAATTTGACAGTGGTGGGGCGCAAACGAATTAGCATACAGCACCGTAGCGAGCGAGCGTAGCGAGCGAGCATGTACCCCAAATGGGGGGTTTGGGGGGGTTACCCCCCCCAAGAAAATTTTGAAAAAAAAGAAGAAAAATCGTGCATTTCCAAGCAAATTTGAGAAAGCAGGAAAGTTAATAAAGCAATTGTGAAAGTGCAGTTATTACATTAATAGATGGCATAACATAGGTAGCTGCTTATTCAGTATTACCACAGAGCTTCATACATTCTGTCCTATTATGCTCAGGTGCTGAATTCCCTTTCCCTCCCTTTCCCTCGCTCGCTCCTCTTTTCGGTCTCCTTCAGTTCCCTTTCATCTCGCTGGGCCCCTGTAGGTCACTCTCAGTTCCTCTCGCTCACTCTTTTATCCTTCCCATCACTCAGATCTTGGCATTCTTATTTTTGTTTGCCTTCCCCGTAGGTGTTACCCGTCATTTCCAGTTCTTGTCTTTTACATGCAGCTCGCAACCTTTCCTTAATTAATGTTTTCCACTTAACCCTGGCTGTATCATATTTGCCACATAATACATCATCTGCTGTATAATCTAACGATTTCCCCCAAAACAATTTTGTAGCTCAAACGGATCAAACGGATCACAAATTACTAAAAGAAATGTGACTTATATTGCTGTGAAGTGTAGGGCCCTTTGCAAAGGTTAGTAAAGAAAACAATTGGTCCCAGACACTCCTAATTACACTCAAATTAATACCTGTAGGAGAGTGTAGTATGCAATCAATTCATTCAACCGAAAATATATCATGTAAAGGCACATTCAACAGGGAAAATCTCATAGATAAGAGGCCAACCAAAGTCAAGATTGTACCTTCAGAGGCACCGACGGATGTGGTATGTCTCCTACTTGTTCTGAATTAAGAATTGAACGTCTCACCGGGACCAATGGCAGCATGTGATTAGAAGGTCTCACGCCGCTCCATTTCAGTGGTACCTCATGGTGATTTCTCCCCCACCCTGAAGTCATTTCAGGATATTTTGACAGAGTACAGTCTGGAATTTAATTTCATCACACCACGATCGTGTTCGGGTTCCCTTTCCTTTGTCCTGAGGAAGACCCGCAGCAGAGGAGACTACTTACCCTTTTGCGTCAGGGTTGAAACGTCGACATTTCCCCAGTGAGCCTACACCCAAAAGCTACTCCCCTCCTACTCCAACCACAGATGAAGTACCAATGAGGTATCAATGGGTGAGGTGGACTGGCCTCAAGGGTCTTGTGACCTCACTGACAGATTCACAGTTGATATAGGGTGTGGTTCTTTGTATGAAGTGAACTACAGTATGGATTGTGGTGGACAGGCCTTCAAGGTTAAGTCAGACTTGCCACTGTTAGGGTCCACCTGCGGGTGCTAAGACACTGGGCTTCTAAGGTCTATCGGGCCTTCTAAGGTGTAGCATCGGAATAAGCTGTCAGGAGGGTGGACTGGTCATGAAGGCTGAACATGGTTCTCCAGTTCCACATTCAGCAGCTCCAGCCAGAGTGCCACATCCTCTCCCACACTGAACACCATACTGCCCCACTGAGAGAAACTCGCACTGCCTTCAGCTACAACTCAATTGTGCTGTGACTAAATTCAAATTATGCACTAGACAACAGTAAAATGCTGCCTGAAAAAAAATAAACACCACCCTGGAAAAAGCAGACACGCCTAGGGAATGCAAGAATAAGCAAAGCATGTGAACTGTAATCAGTAACAACATGGTTACCTTAACGTTTTTAAACTCATTATTCAGAAATCAGTAAGTGATTTTTCCTGAAAAGTTCAGGACATGACGACAGACCTAGGAAGGGACCCGTTTCAATGTCCATTGCTTATATCCTTTCAAAATGTAAGCAGTTTGGTTTAAAAAAAGACCACATGCCCGAACACAGAGCCGCATTTTATAAGCTAAAATAATTAAAACAGTTGAAAACGATCATATTAAACGTTTCTACTCTACCCATCAACCAGGTATTGCAGTGCCTTTAGAAATGGTGACCTTCCCCACCCTGGGAAAACAATGTTGTTCAAAGAAAGAAGATAAAAAGAAAGTAGCGCTTTCACTGGCAAACTCTGTAAAGTGGCGCTAATGTGTGTGGATGTAAATAACAATCAGGCCTGTCTGTTGACCACTCTGTATTGCTTTATTTAGGTATTTAATTATTTTTCCTCTCCGTCCCGAGGTTTTCGGTCAGAAAATGAGGATATTTCCAGCCAAAGAGTTACAGCTTTTTTGGATCCATTTCACAGGGAAACAAATAAAGAAAAGGAGAGGCAAGAGAGAGTAGGTAAGAGCTGTCTTTTGAAATCAGCATGTAAGCAGGAGCGAGACAGAGATAGTAAGAGATGGAGGAATAAAGAGAGGAGGGCAGCTGCCAGAGGCAGGTCAGGAGTAGTGGACACCGTCCTTGCCATGAAGGAAAAGACACAGCGTTTTTTTTCCCTTCTCAGCCCTTCCCAGAACGGCTGAGCCTTACTGCAGCATACAAAAGCCAGAGCGCGGGTGGCCTCTTTGACTCCAGGCAGGTCAAGTGCAGGGCCATTAAGTAGCGCTTTCGCGCGCTAATGGCCCTGCGAATAACAGAAGGAAGAGGGGAAATTCTTTTGTCCTCTCGTCCCCCCCACCCTTGTCCCCCGTGTCCCCCCACTCCAAAATCTGGGGGGGATATATCCCCCGCGTCCCCCACACTTCCTACGCCCATGTTCATCACACGTTTAATCAGGTTATCACTGACACTACAGAAGCTGACATTTGTTGTAAGACTGACTACTAATTCAATTAATAGAATAACTTACCAGGCGCATCTCCTGACCTCCGGTCCCGCGTCGCCTCACGTCCGCTCTGCAACGTGGTGGTGGAGGTAACTTCTCCCCGCTCTTCTTGTTTGCCAATTAGGAGACTGGGGGGCTGGGCAGCTCAACTCGGTCCTGACATTTGATAGGGCATGGGGCGACTTTGCGCAAAACGCATCACCGCCCGAGCAGGACCCTATCTTTAAACTCCTACACTACACAGGGCATGCGCAGCAAACCTAATGGTTTGTGAATGTGAGTGAGGGGCGAAGCTCCTCACTCGCATGCGCAGACCATCTTCGGAACTCCTGCTGTCTCTGCCTGCGTGCGCTGGCTGTGCGTGACATGCGCACTATCACCAATGAAGCGCACAGGCAGGCCCGGAAATGGGAAATGTAAACAAAACATTTATTTTAATTACGGCAGCCGCGGGTCCAGGGCTGGTGGGGCTACGCCCCTACGCCCCAATGGACGCACCGCGGCTGCATCAGCGGCGGCGCATGGCGCACGCCGCGGCAGGTGGACCAAGACGGAGGCCTGGGGGGAGCGCTATCACCTTCACCAGATGGGGAGGACCTGACTACTGCCCGCGAAATGAACCATTGGGACAGGTCAGCAAAATGAAAAGCGGGGGAACCGCAGCGCGGGAGTGTGCGAGTTGCCGGATGCCTGACCTGAGGCCCATAAGATAATCGGTGTGACGAAGGGAACTGGGCTCTGTTACGACGCAGGCGGCTTAATCCGTGGGCGGCACGGATACAGGTGGCGAGCCTCTAGGCTCTGGGCTGCGACTGCTGCGACTGCCTCCCCAGAGGGGCACGTTTAATTGTGCGGATAGAACTGATAGCATGCGCGTTGTGGAGAAGAAGGCCTGGGACCCAAACGGAAGAGCGCAGGGGTGACTGCGAGAGGAAAGACGGCCGCTCACCCAGTGATCATTGAGGGGAAAAGCCGACAATGGGTAGCGACTCCACCTTTTAAATCACGCTTAGAGCAGTGAGGGCCGGAGCGAAGTTCGGTGATCGAACGGCGGTGAGACCACTCCAGGCTGGACCTGCACGAGGGAACTGGGGTGGTCGGGACGCGGTAGGCAAACAGACAGCGGCCGTACTGCAATCATGAGGCCTAAGAATGGCGCCACGGTACAATCCAACAAGCTGGACAAATACGCCATTCCTAAATCAACTCAGCAGTCCGACGATGGGCAGGAGGACCACCAGGGGGAGACCGAGCCGTCGTTGCAGTCCATCATGGCGGCCATTAAGGGACTGGGAACCACCCTCGAAACGAAAATGGACAAGATGTCTATTGAAATGAACCTTATGAGGGCAGACATGCAGAAAACAACAGAGCGGGTCAAAGAAACTGAATCAAACGTCACGGACCTCCAGACAACTACGAAACGACTGGAGGAGAGAATCAATGCATTGACCCATCAATCCCGTCAAATGGCGGCGAAGCTCGAGGACCAAGAAGGGAGGGCCCGACGCAGTAACATTAGAGTGGTGAGGGTTCCGGAGGGACTGGAAGGGCCGAGTGTTGATCTCTTCTTGGAAGACCTTATATTAAATCATCTCAAGCCTAAAAGACTCTCCTCGCTCTTCACTGTGGAACGGGCACACAGGGCACTGATCCCGAAACCAAAACCAGGGGCGGCTCCCAGAACGATCATTTCCAAAATCCTGAACTATAGAGACCGGGATGCCATCCTGCAGGCCGCAAGGATCAAGGGAGACGTGCAATACGAGAATGCCACTATCCGGTTTTTCCCGGACTTCACTCTAAAGGTCCAACAAGAGCGGCGGTCATTCGAGGGGGTGAAAGCAACACTGCGGCAAAGCGGGATCAAATACATGATGTTCTTCCCTGCGAAGCTTAAAATCCTTGCGGACGGGAATTCAATCTTCTTCACCAGCCCCCAGGAGGTGCAGGATTGGCTGGAAGGGAAGCCAGACCATAGAAAGCACTCCAGGGTCACCGCGAGAAGTACGGAGCCTGATAATCGAGAGGGAGTAACACCGGGAGACCATGCTGCCCATGGCCTGCGCGCTGCCCGCAATTGGAGATCGCGGTCCAACAGCCCAGGCCGAACACCTACAAACCCAGATGTAGAAAAATAAGACTTCTATGTTCCCATCCGGAGAAGACTGCAAAAACCGTAATGTACAATTGGGGAGATGATACCCTCTTGGGCACCAGGGGGTGGGTCCACGGCTATAATTAACAGTAGTACAACCTGTAATTGCTTCTTGGCAGCACTGTGGGGTACGAGGCTGCGGCCTGGGCTAGTGACACATGGGACTGTCAGGGACGCACCACTCAGTAAGGTGACTGATACCGTAGGGGTGCAGGGAAGCAGCTCTTGTGCCCGAATGTGGCGAACATTCCGTCCACCACGGGGGGGGGGGGAGCCCGTGCGGCCGGGATCGGCTGCTATCCACTTCCCCAAGGCACAGTTGTTCACATACTAGGGCGATAGGCACTCTACTGGTTGGGGATGTGGGTAGTTTTGAACCTACGTGGCAGGGTAGCAGGGAGGGGGGATGGGACAATGGAGTTAGTATTATTGGGGTTCCTAATTTGTGAGTTGTTGTTGGTGGTGGGGGTAGGAGGTGGGGGGGTTATTGTTGGTCAAGCAAATGTACAGTAACAGTCACACTGTCGGGCTACTTGATACCTGACTGGCTCCTTAATACATGTTTCCACATCAACAATGCAGTGGGATAAAAGTCTTAAAATTATAAGTTGGAACGTCAACGGGTTGGGGGATAAAATAAAAAGAAGTATTGTGCTGCAACACCTCAAACGACACTCCCCCGACGCCGCATTGCTACAAGAAACACATTTAATAGGAAACACATGTAGAGCGCTCAACAGGTGGGGCTATAAACTGGTGACACATGCGGGGTTCACAACGGGGTCTAGGGGAGTTGGGATCCTGGTGCGCCACACTTTCCCATTCGCTGTTCAGCGGACATGGACGGATCCGCTAGGGCGCTACGTTGCGGTCGCAGGACTATGGGAGGGCCGAACGCTCATACTAGTGGCGGCGTACATTCCTCCCGGCTTACAAGCTCAATCCTACAAGGACCTAGGCAGCTTTTTACTCGGACTACCTGCAGGACACCTAGTGATTGGGGGAGATTTTAACTCCGTTGTATCAGGGGAATGGGATAGGCATCCACAACGGGATATAGGGCCGGGGCAGCAGTGGCTCCCCCACTTCCTGGACGCCTTTGGTCTTGTCGACCTTTGGAGGAAACGGCATCCCACTTGTAGTGGGTATACCTTTTTGTCAGGGGCACACCGTACCCTCTCTAGAATCGACTACGTCCTCACCCCCGTACAGACAGACATGACCACGACGGAAGTGAAGCACCTACCTAGAGGTATATCTGACCACTCACCAATATGGGTTCACCTGACAATAGGGGACAAGAGAGTCGGAGGCATAGTGCCGATAAATCCCTGGCACCTGAAAGGTCCAGAGACTAGAGCGATACTGGTGAAGGTAATTGACCAATACTTTGTGGATAACGAGGGCACGGTGGAGTCTCCTTCCACTTTGTGGGAGGCATTCAAGAAAGTTCTTAGGGGACAGGCTATATCAGTAGTGGCGGGTAGACGTAAGGATAAAGAAAAACAGTTGACCGATATCGAGCGCGAAAGCGCTCGGCTGGAGGAGAGTTGGACAAGACCCGGACGATGACATCTCACATCAACTACAGATAAGAGCAGCAGAATATAAAGCCATTGCTACAGATGCTGCTAAAACCCTTGCGCGTGATAGAGATGGGCGTATCTATGACCAGGGTGACAAGGCGGGCAAGCTGATAGCCTGGCTGGAAAAGAAAGAAAGGGAACAAAGAGTGGTACCTGAACTCAGGAGTGCTTCGGGGGTACTCCTCACTGAACCGCACGACGTAGTACGGGAACTCGCTTTACACTTCGAGACATCAAGCTAACGACCCTCACTGACCAAGACCGAGAACAGATGGAAGAAGATCTCACGTCGGAGGAACTGATCAAAGCGATCGGTGATCTTAGGGTGGGCAAGGCGCTAGGGCCCAACGGCCTCCCAATTGAACTCTACAAGCTCAAGCCAGACAAGATAGTGCCACATCTGAAGGCCATGTATTACGATAGTATGACAACAGGTAAATTGCCGAGGGATCAGCGCATAGCCACACTTCGCAATCCCCAAACCAGGGAAACCAAGGAATGAATGTACCTCGTAAAGACCAATATCACTTCTTAACGCAGAACCAAAAATACTGGCCAAACTATCAGCCAACAGACTTCGGCTTATCATAACTAAACTAGTGCACCCCGACCAATCGGGCTTCATGCCTCATCGCAACACAGCCCTCAACCTGAGGCGCCTTCATGGTGTACTGGGGCGTTGCCCCGGAATTCAGGAGGACGCAATGGTGGTCTCGTTGGACGCAACCATGGCGTTCGACACCCTTGAATGGGCATACCTCTTTGCGGTGCTCAAAAGGATGGGGTTTGGGCCCAAGTTTATAGGGTGGGTACGCCTTCTGTACGCCGAACCACTAGCACAAGTATCGGCCAACAATAAGATGTCAGAGGTGTTCACACTGGGTAGAGGAACCATGCAGGGCTGCCCTCTCTCACCGTTGTTTTTCGCACTCTCCCTTGAACCGCTTGCGGCCTGGATACGTAGAGATGTCGCCGTCCGAGGACTCCGTTGGACCGAGGGTTGGGAGGACAGGATCTCGTTGTACGCTGACGATATCCTACTCTATCTATCTTCCCCTGCACGTTCATTAAGGGTGGTACTGGATATTTTTGCCAGTTTCGGACGAAACTCAGGTTTTCGAATTAATTGGAGCAAGTCGACGATTTACATGCTCCATGGAACCGCTCCCTCTCTTCCTGGAGACTGCATGATGCAGGTAGCGGATGACGGATTTCGATATCTTGGTATATTTATAACCACCGATGTCAGGAAGCGATATGAACAAAACCTGGTGCCTCCCTTGCAGAGACTCCGAAGGGATGTTGATGTCTGGAAGAAGTTGCCCCTGTCCCTGCTCGGGAGAGCGGCACTGTTTAGGATGATGGCACTACCTAGATTCCTATATGCCCTCCAAAATTACCCGGACATGGTACCGCAGGCCTTCTTTAAGGAGGTCGAGTCCCTGCAGAGAGACCTACTGTGGGATGGTAGACCTCGAATAGCACTAGGTAGGCTCACGTTAGGGTGGTATGATGGGGGTATTGCCCTGCCAGACATCAGGAAGTACTATTGGGCAGCGCAACTAGCTGCGATTAACCAATGCCAATACGGAAATGGGGATGACCCTGCATACGGAATGGACAGGTGGTTACTGCCGAGTGGTGACTTCACGAGATCACTTTATTCTAGACCTACTAGGTACACGTTCACAGACCCCACGAAACACGCAGTACAGGTATGGCACGTGGCCAACAAAGCGCTGAGATGGGCCAATAGGCTCACATTGGCCACCCCCCTATGGGATACGGAACAGCTGGGGACTCTGGGGCGAACCAAAGGGTTTGACAAATGGGACCTCATCGGTATTTCACATATCAGGGACCTTTGGGGGCGGAATGGAGTGGTAACGTTTGCTGAACTGCAACAGACACACAAAATGGCTGCATCAGAACAGTTTCGTTATGCGCAGATTCGGCACTCTCTACAGGCTAACATCCCACTAGGCACTGAGCTGCCTGTGGCGTCCCCGCTCGAAGACAGACTGCTCGATGGGCATTTACCAGACAAATGCATATCCCTCACATATAAAAAGCTCATTCACCACACCCCTGACCCTCTCACGGCACTTAGGGAAAAATGGGTAAGGGATGGTCTGGAAATAGACGATAAAGAGTGGCGGGATGCACTCTCTTCACCCAAAGAAGTGGCTATATCTGCAAAACTGAAACTAGTACAGCTAAAGTTTCTACATAGAGTCTACCTTTCAGGGACCCAACTAATACACATGGGTAAAAGTGTGGATGGGTTATGTAGGAGGAGATGTGGAATGAAGGGCGAGTTCCTACATGTTCTCTGGGAGTGCCCATTAATTCAAGACTATTGGCGGAAAATCCTGAAAGTTATGAGTACGGTTTGGGGGGTGCCTTTGCTGCCTGAGGCCAAGAGATGCCCGCTGAACATTTGGGAGCCCACAGATTTAAATGTGAAGGGGAGGATCTGGGCCACACTTGGGCAGATGATTGCCAAGCGCAATATAGCACAGTTATGGGGGCCGCTGCAGCACCCACACTGAAGAAATGGAAAGAGGATATGGACTGGTGTATGGTTCGAGAGAAAACTGTCTACATTGCACGGGGATGTCCCCAAAAATGGTTGGCAATTTGGACTAAGTGGAATGTGTACCGGGGGGGATTGTGTGAACCGCCAATTGTCTCGTCCCCAGAGGACCACTGTAGGGTGTAAAATGCACTGCATGTACCGTAAATATTCCAGTCATGATGAAAGTTATGTACTGATATGTGTGACGAAAGGATACCATTGTAATATACGAGCTACAGATCTGTACTGCATGACCACTGTTTATCTACGTTAAATAAACAGAGTTATAAAAAAAAAAAAGTCCTCATGTATAAGTGAAGGTAACAGTGAAGGCAGTATTGTTAATTATGTATACAGACGCTGAGGTTTAGGAATGAGCACTAAGGGAAATAGTGACACAGGGATAATTGAGGGCACTGGGAATTTGAGAATTATATTATGGAGTGTGAATGCGTTAAGAATGAGTAAGAAAAGGAGATTGATAATGGAATATTTATTTGCAATGAATGCTCAAGTGATGACCCTTCAAGAGACACATTTGCTCAGTTTTTACTATAGTATGAGTGATTTCAGAAAGGGATATGAACAGAAGAATCATGTTGTAGTAAAGGAGTAGAAATACTAATAAAAGCAAGTGAGTGCCATAAGGTTTCAAAATATGAGGCCATAGAGCAGAGAGATGTATAATTGCACATTTAAGGATACATCAGAGTATACTTACTTGTGGGAACTATTATGGTCGAAATGCTAATGACCCTGAACTTTTGAAGAGAGTTGGCGTGTGGTTGGTTGGTTCAATATCCCTCCCCACTTATTTTAGTAGACTTCATTGTGGTTCTGAATAGGAACTTGGACAATACATCACAGACAACTAATGCAAACATGCTGAGGATCCATGATTATCTTAGGTTCCTCCTAAAGACATTGGGTTTGTGGGATATCTGGCGAGTGAAGGCTGGCTCTCAAAAAGACTTTACACTCTATAGTAAGAAATGTGAACATTATTTTCGCCTTGATTATTTTTTTAGTAGAGACAAAGGAGGTGGAGAGGATTAATTCTATTGAGCATTGATCGATACATTTATCAGATCATGGTTAGAATATAATTTGCCTAATATAAAGTGTCTTCCTTGGTAGACCCTGGATAGAAATTTCTCATTGGAGGGGAAGATACTACAAGAGTTTAAGAGGCAGACCGATGATTTTAACAACTAAATCTGGGATCAGCTTTTGTGAATACTGTCTCAGATGTCAATAAGGCACTTCTGGGGGGGGGAGGTAGTTTTAATGTGTAGGGCAAGAACATAAAATGCGAAACACCAGGAGGGTTTGGAAATTAAGATTAGATACATTAAAAATGTTAGATTCCCAGAGGCTAGATGGAAGGAAGAGAGACCAACTAAGACAAGATTTAAATATCTTTCAACAATCATTTAAACTCCATTTGTCACAGAAAGTTGGTAAAAGATGGGAATGAAGCAAACTGCGGCCCTTTGAATATATAAAGCAAGGTGGCCAACTTTTAGCATGGAAAGAAAGGGCAGGTTATATGAGGAACAATATTTATGAGATTGGTAAAGAAGGGATAGGGTAAAACAGACAGATAAGTCATAAATTGAGGACATTTCTATAATTTCTATCAAAAGTTCTATATGGAAGATATAATTTAGGGAGAGGAAGACGTAAATAGTTGGCTCGGGAAAGTTCAGCTTCCATTGTTGGAGCCAGAAGATACAGTAAGGTTGAATGCAGAAATTGCAGAGGTCAAAATTAGAAAGACAATAAGGAGCAGAAAGAGAAGTAAGGCGTCTGGTATAGATGTCATCCCAAATTAACTTATATCAGACATTAGAAGAAAGTAGTATACCAATATGGATGAAATTATTTAATGCAATTTTGTTGGAGGAGATACAAATGAAATGGTTATGAATAAAATGGCATGAAGCAGGTATGAATATAATATTAAAACTTAACAAATCACCTTTAGATTGTGAATCTTAGAGGCCCATTTCTTTCCTAAACTGTGGTTGTAAAATACTTTCAAATATCTTAGCAATAGACTATGCAGAGTTGCAAATACATTGATACACCAGGGCCTGAGGAGCTTCCTTCCGGGCAGACTAGTGCATGAGCTGACCCCCTCACTTATAGGGACCATTGACTGAGCTATCAATTATGAGGAACCGCTAGGTATTCTACCTTTTGACACAATTACGGCATTTGATAGTGTAAATTGGAAATATCTAATGCAAGTGTTGTATGGTTTTGGTATTAGAGGAGCATTTTAGAATACACATACTTGTAGTATGGCAAGAGTCCTGATGAATGGGAACCTGACTCCACTTTTTAAGATTAGACGAGAGACGAGAGAAGGGTACACACTTTCACCTTTGTTGTTTAACTTCTATATTGAGCCTTTAGCTCGGCAACTAAGAAGTGAAACAAGAATAGTGCCTTTTTAATGTAAGAATTTAGAGAAGACAATTGCATTATATGCAGATGATGTGATGATCTATACTGCAGATATAGAAACATCTCCCCCAAATATAGATAGCTTAATGCAAGACTTTGGGTAGCTTTCAGTTTATCGGGTGAATAAGGAAAAAACAGAGATAGTGACCTGCACCTATCATGGGTTGAGAGAGCACTGAAAACGGAAATAGAGTATTTAGGGATAAGGGCAGTGCATGATCTAGATAAAATTCCAGAAATTATTTGTAATAACTTATTTAAAGAAGTGGATATACTTTTAAAATTGTGGCAACAGTTACCCCTGACCATATGTGGGCAAGTTAATCTAATTTAAATGATTTTTGCAGCTGTTCACGTTCCTATGCAATATTATATCTCTACACTTTGAAAAAGAAGTGATGGAGAAACTGAAGTGAAAAATCCCTAGGGGCATATGTGCAAGCCACTATTGCCACCACAACGTCACTTTTACGGATGTTGTGGTGGTGATAGGGGCTGCGCCTTATGTACAAGGCACTGTTAAGCAACTTAATGTGGCTTAACGCTGCCTTGTACATAAGGCACCCTTTCACACTACGATTAGAGTGAAAGGGGCGTGCAGTGGGTGTTGTGATGGGCGTTTCACCGCAACACCCATCGTATTTGACCATCCCCCTATGTACAAGGGTGGCGTACATAGGAGGCAGCGCCAAAATTAAGACCAGGAAAATACTGGTCTTAAGTTGGCGAAACGAGGAGAAATGCATTATTTCTCCTCGTTTTTGCTTTTTCCATGTGTGCTGTCTTGTGCAGCACACATGGAAAAAGCAAAATGCCATGGTGTGTTCATGTACAGGAAGGTGCCCCTTCCTGTACATGAACAAACCTTTAAAAAAAATGCAATTTTGTCACTTTCATGTGTGCTGCATGAGGCAACACACATGAAATTTACAAAATGGCATTTTAGGATTGTTTATGTACAGGAAGAGACACTTTCCTACACATAATCCTCCCCTGCACACAGACACCCTTGCACTCTGGTGCAAGGGTGTCTGCGTTGGCGCTAAGTTGTTAAACTTAGCGCCATTGCAGGGGAAAATGCAAGGCTGCACCACATTCTCGTAAATATGATGCAGTCTTGCGTTTCTGAAGTGGCGGAGCGTGTCGTTAGGCCAAGGAGGCTAACGACACGCTCCGCCACTTCCTAGTACATATCCCCCCTAGTTTCTTATGGGCATCAAAAGAAATTCAAATTTTGGGGAAGATGCTCAGTAAAAAGAGGGATGGTGGAGATTTAACCCTACCAGATTTCAATTCTACTGCTGGACATTCTAGTAAAAAATTGGAGAAGGTTTTTGATAAGACAAGATGAAACAATAATTGGGGCCATGTTAAAGGCAATGACAGGAGACTCCCCATACAGTGGTGCCTCCCTATATAAGTTTAGAATGCCCAAATATTTCATTAAAGTCTGCCTTAAAACTCTACAAGCGGCAGTCATGCTGTGGTACTATGTTAGGTTGGTACTGGACATTCCATATTATTCCATGTCAACTCCAATTTGGAGCTCTCCTGTTACCCCGTAAAAAATGGACAATAGATTATCCCTTCGTCTAAGACATGCGGATATATATGTGGTGGTGATCTCATGGAGGGAAATGAGTAAATGTATTGGGACTTATTGGTTGGGATAACGAATGGGTAACTCAAAATTTACATATCACCAACTGATGGAGTGGTTTAAAACAAATTGAGATGTTAAAAGGGGGACATCTCAAATGGAATTGGAGATTTTACCCAAGAAGCATGGTTTTATTGGAAGCTGATCGAGGCTGTATAGGAGGCACAGAATCTGTTAAGCAGAATATGGACAGAATGCTTGCCTACACAGGACCAACAAGATCTGTGGCAAGTTTCTTTTAGCATTCTTTATGATACCGTGGAACCCGCCTCTTCACCTTTTCCCACTCCATATGGTCTACTGAACTCCGATCAGATTATCAAAGCTCAAGAGCCAGAGATACAGCAGGTGTCCCAAATGTCGGGATAAAGATGAGGATGATATACATATGTTTGTAGACGTCCTGTGGTACAACAGTACTGGCAAAAGGTTGGTAAATATTCTTCAGAAATCTGGGAAGGAAGATAGAGGGAGAAGGAGAGGATGTAGCCTTATGGCTAGAGCTGCCGACTTTGGAGCGGGGAACCAGGTTCGAGCTTTGGCGTCGGCTCAACATCCTGTGATTCTGGGCAAATCACTTAATCACCCCGTGCCTACCAAAAATGAATGTGTCCTTGTGTAACGTAACTGGTGCTCATGTAAAGCGCTCCAATACTTTCGGGTCGCGTTCGCGCTATATAAATCTGCAACAAAAAAAAAGAGCACTTTACCTTGGTTATATTTGTGCTACCAAGTAAGGAGGAAAAGGAAAGAATAACATTAGTCCGTATGGAAAGTAATTTGCTGTTCTTTATGATGTTGTTGACATGACGAGAAATTTGTAAGTATTGGGTGAAAGTAGAGCCAACTCTACATGCAGACTGGTTGCAATACCTTAAATATGTAGATATGCTTGGAAACTGGCGTTCTTGTGAAAAAAGCCACAAATGTGGACCCCCTTAGACAAACTGTTGATTGTCTTACTGCAAGAATCAGAAACTTTGTTACATAAATTGGGTTGGCATGCCTATGTGTACATAAGAGCTCAGGCATGTTTCTAATTGAGACCCGATAAAGTTTGTCTAGATATATATGTGGCATAGTATTGGGGTACTTGCGAAAGTACAAATTCAAGTGGATTCTCTTTGGATACTGCCATTTGATGTCTTAACCATGGTGTTAAGAAGACTGTTTAGAAAAAAAAATACTTAGTCATGAAATATTAATGCCAATTCACCCCATTTCTTATCCTGCTGCACCATCGCATACCTGATTGAACTAACGCAACAAGCAGAGTTGTGCTGTCTCCCCACAGCCAAGTTCCAGTGAGAAATAGGAGAGAAGTTCTAATTCAGAGTCAGTACTTGCATTGCATTGCAGTGCTTGGTGTTGATCGTGGAGGTAGGTGGTTGTTTGCACCAGAAGACAGTGGACACTCTCTAGTGGGATAGGCTAGTATAAATTATTTTTACTATGTATGGAAATGGCTTTTGGCCCTATGCTGTACTGGGAAGAAAAGAGGCCAGTGTAGCTTTAAGAATTTCCCTCCTGTGGCGGATCAGTAGGTAGGTGGGAATTCTCCTAGAATGTGGTCCACAAAAAGCCTGCAAAGTACGATGGTGGCTGACATGGAGGGGTGCAGATGGACTTGCCTTTGATACATCTTTGACATGCCTGCTGCACATCCACTATGTAGTGCTGCCCTGAGCTGTTTACATAGTGCACCCCTGCCTTGCATATTACAACCACTGAAATGCTAACCATCAGATAATGGTGGCAGGGGTGGCACCATGTCTTAAAGTCAAAGATGGCAAATATGCTGCCACACTGAAAGTGTTTGAACTAGAATGAAAGAAGCAATATAAGCATTCGTATGTCAGAACATCTAATGTAAAATGAAGTTTTTCAGAACCAAATATAATCAATGCAGCTTAAGAAACTGAAACATTCAGTGAAAAATATAGCAAGTAAATGAACAGTGACAAAGTGTAATACCATGTAGCACAGAGCTTAAGTCAATAATTAGTAGCATGGTTTTTGTTGACACAATATAACTCTCCCTGTCTCATCTCCTCTACACCCACTACAAAAGATCCCTGGAATGTTCTAGATGAGCCCTGCAATTCACTCTGCGTCTTCCCCCCCCCCCCATCTTCAGTACCACTTAGAAAATGTAAAATGGATTCCACGGTGGCTACAGTCACATGCCACACACATCTTCTATGGACAGCAGTATTGTAAATATATACAACATCAATGTCCCACCTGAATGGGCCAAGAACCCAGTTGCAGGGCACTGGCAGGCCAAATTAGAACAAGCATTGATAAAGCAAATAGGCCTAGCTGGTGAGAGGAATGTGGAGCTGTTGGGAAAGTACAAGTTTGAGTAAGCAATGGGGGAAGAGGTGCACAAGGGTGAGTACAACACAGAGTAGGGGGTAGAGAAGCAAATGGGCAAGAGAGAGCAATACGGAATGTGGCAGGAGGTAAGAGCTGTAGACAAGGGAGATAGATGGAAAACACATGCACTCTTGTAGAGCGATTACCCAAAAAGAAAAAAGTAGTGCTTCAAAATTGAACTATAGAAGGACACAAGTATTGCACCCATGTTATAGAAGAGGGACAAACATAAGAAGAGGAAGTAAAGCCCACACAAGCTGACAAAAAGCAAGCAAATGAGAGTGATGATAAAACAAACCAATGATAAGCAATGGGCGGGCTCCAAAGCCATGGGAAGCTGCAGTAGGTATTTTTGCCAACAGCGAGTTTGAGTTGTCAGGACAAGAGTTTGGTAAGTGAACCTCCCTGGCAGGGATAGGTAAAAATGCCTGTCCTATCACTACAACCTTTATCTCTGTCACCATTGTCAGTCCTCTACAGGTCAGTTAGCTGACAGTAGTCACACTCAGGGGCCTATTCTGATGTCGGGTGGACTTACGCCCACTAGACACCGTCTCAAAAATGGGACCGAATGACCTCCGGTCGGCGGTCTCGACTACTCCATCATGATGCAACTGAACACTGTTCGGTCGCATACTCCAATTCCTCTATGGGCGCTCTTGTTACTGCCGTAAACCAGCCGTAAGACAAGCTTCAATCGAGGGATGGGAGTCTGTGTTCATCCCTGCACCGTGTGGCAGGCACCTCAGGGTGGCTGCAGTGGCAAGGGGGGCCTGCTAGGAGCTCCCATACTCGCTTTCCAACAGGCTATCCATGTCAGAAAGCTTGCCATGGAAAGCCTGCTGGAGACCGAGTATCGGAAAGGCCACCCTTTAGGATTACGGGCCTGCCTCCGACTGGCTGACCAGCCAGTTAAATTTCCGTCAGCCACATTGTAATGCGGCGGTCAGAAATTAAACCGGGATGCTGCCCAGAAAGGGTCCGAACATCGGTCAGAGCCCTTCCGGGCCGCATCGTAATCAGCCCCTCAGTATCAAGGGTGCTCGTTGCACCCTCTTCCAGACAACAGAGTCCTGCTCTGAATCACAAACCAGGTCACAGGAAAGCCTTCAGTACAAAAGCATTATTTTCGTGTTTCTCAAAGCTTGCGATCAAAAACCCACAAAACCTGAAAAGATGAACATGAAGCATTGGGGGCATGCTCTCAAGAGCCATCAAGGGACTTTGCTCCATGTCAACAACTTGTTTGGATGTTGCTGAAAATCCAGAGAGAGGCAGTCTTAATCCTGTGGTATTGGCAAGTACATTGCAAAAACATTCTTACCCGTAAGCCCTACCTGTATCTACCCTCTCAGCCCCTCTCGGAAATTTCCACACACATAGGGCCCAATTCACAAACTGCATTTTGTAATACTTAAACTAGTCCTACAGTGTTACTAATTACTACAAAATGCAATGCACACATCTGGGAGTATAAATCTCCACCTATCCTATCTTTTCTATAGGGTTATCTTCACACATGTAAGTTTACTACTTAGGGGCCGATTCCGATCCGGGTCGGAAGGGCACCGAACACGATCCGACTGGAAAAACTACGAGCCATACGCATGTTTTCTGCCCGATTCGTACAGCTGTACGAGCGAGCGAGCTACGTGAAATTCACCGACCGAGTCGTTTCCGGGTCCGAACCGCTCCGTACATCTCGGTCATAAGCTAACCGTGGCGTGCAATGGATGCGATTTATGACTGAGCCAGTACGATGCACGCGTCGGGCAGCCTGTGCGAGCCGGAGTGACCGGCTCGCAAAAAGTCCGGGTGGTTGCCTTTGGGGGTCCGCGTCGGACCCCCTGTCACACGCAGCCCTACGACTCGGACACAGGGGGAGACCCAAGGGGCCCCCCAACACAGGCATGGACGGTGCGGATGGCACCAACGCGTACCCACTGTAGGGGGCGCCCTTGCGCGAGATGTACCCATTCAGTCAATGGGAGCCCATGTACACATCGTACGACCGGCTCCCATTGACTTCTATGCTCGCTCTTTCTCACGATACAGCCGGTGTTATTATCCCTACCTGTGGCGCTTTCCAGGGAGCTGGCGAGTCCTTAACTGCTGTCCTTCCCCTCCCGCTGTCGCTGTGGGATTAGCGGCGACCGCTGTGTGGAGGCTTCGCTGGACTACGGTGCCCAGGCTCCCTTGCTGCAACTTCCGGAGGCGGACACCCTGCATTTCGCGCCCGTAGGCGCTTTAAAAATAACTCCGCCCCCGGCTGAGCGGGTTTCTATGCTCGCTCTTTCTCACGATACAGCCGGTGTTATTATCCCTACCTGTGGCGCTTTCCAGGGGGCTGGCGAGTCCTTAACTGCTGTCCTTCCCCTCCCGCTGTCGCTGTGGGATTAGCGGCGACCGCTGTATGGAGGCTTCGCTGGACTACGGTGCCCAGGCTCCCTTGCTGCAACTTCCGGAGGCGGACACCCGGCATTTCGCGCCCGTAGGCACTTTAAAAATAACTCCGCCCCCGGCTGAGCGGGTTTCTATGCTCGCTCTTTCTCACGATACAGCCGGTGTTATTATCCCTACCTGTGGCGCTTTCCAGGGGGCTGGCGAGTCCTTAACTGCTGTCCTTCCCCTCCCACTGTCGCTGTGGGATTAGCGGCGACCGCTGTGTGGAGGCTTCGCTGGACTACGGTGCCCAGGCTCCCTTGCTGCTACTTCCGGAGGCGGACACCCTGCATTTCGCGCCCGTAGGCGCTTTAAAAATACCTCCGCCCCCGGCTGAGCGGGTTTCTATGCTCGCTCTTTCTCACGATACAGCCGGTGTTATTATCCCTACCTGTGGCGCTTTCCAGGGGGCTGGCGAGTCCTTAACTGCTGTCCTTCTCCTCCGCCCCCCGCATCGCGGGACCGCGCGCGGGCGGCGCCGGGCTAAGTTCGGGCAAAGGGCGGGCCCTCTGTGGCCCTCAGAGGCCTGCAGAGACTGGACTGGGCCCGAGACTCTGCTTGCGCAAGTATTGTTTATCCTATTTCCATAGGTGTAAGGATTGTTGCTTATTTGGGTGTAGCACTGCGTGTTTAGTTTGTACATACCCTGCCTGTAGCTAGCGATTAGCTTTATTTGTACCTGATGGCTAAGGGTAAAAATGCGATTACGCAGCAAGGGGTGGGCACCTTGGATAATTACCTAATCAAAAAGGTAAATCAGATTAATACTGCCAGAAGGGCCTCCTTGGGAAAGGATGCCCACATCATATTATCTGAAGAGTTGTCTCTCACCCTGGTAGACATACACGCGCCCAGTGATTCCATCACTAATGTTGGGAACATTGCACTGACTACAGCTCAATCAGCCAACCCTAAGGTTGATTCCGAGTATGCCCCGCCACCCGTTAAATCAGCACGAAAATTTAAAAAAGCACTCCGGAGGCATAGGAGGAATGATAACCAAAATAAAGTTGTAACCACTAAACATAAAAAGGGTTCCTCTACGGGGGACATAGGGACTGTGATACCCATACTGATCAACCCCACTACTCTCTCGGTAGATCAAACTGATTTACCTAATTCCGGGGTTGTGGAGGATGCGGGGGAATTCCTGGTTAGCCCTTGTATGGATGATCACCCCTTCAGCACGCCTGATAGAGAGTGCGAGTTCTTGCCAAGTTTTTCTGCCAGCAGTGAAGGAGGGGGGTCACCATATTATCCGGGATTCTCACCCGCGTTTTCCTCATCCCCAAAAGATATGTCCCCATATAAAGTTGACTGTAAGCAAAGAGGGGGAGGCCCATCGTTAGAGCAGCAAACAGAAAATTCTCAGAGGAACTTATATCCAACTTTGAGGACCGCGAATGATCCATCAACTCCCCGTGAGGCCATTTGCCGCGCTATCAACGAGGGGGACCTCTTGGGAAAAATTGAGCACCTGGTTAAACTTTCTATGCAGCCCCTCTTTGAAAAAATTATGATGATTAATACGCACCTGGACCTGATTGAGAAAAAAGTAGAAGAAAATTCCTCTTCACTTTCTGGTTTGGCGAGTAACTTAGGTAATATGAACCCTAGTAAAACATCTGTAAAAGTGTCGACAGTGCTAACACCAGCTCCATCATGTTCTGCGACCACCTCTAAACCTATTCAGAGTAGTCAAATACTATCTTGCCCTTCTCAAACTAAGGAGCTAACCGTGCCCTTGCCGACAAAAAAGTCTGTCAATAGGACGGAACCCCATAGTAAAGCAGGGGATTTAACAATGGCTACCTTGACTCTGGAAGGAAAACCAGTACCTTCACAATATAAGGCCACTAAGGCCAATAAGGACAGTGAGGTTGGAAACACTAGTAATAAAACTTGGCATCCTCATAGTACAGTAGATTTACCCCCGGAAGCTGCCCCCTACGTGATTGTTATGGCGGGCGTCCCTGAGCTCCCCTTTGAAAATAAGGAAGATCATCAAGCCCTAAGGAATAAAGTCACTTATTGGCTGAGCAATAATAGACCCTTGCCCGCCCACATAAATGGGGAAATTCTACACGTTAGGCGCTGAAACTGGGTGGGGGCCCGCCCCAAAGACAAAACAGGTGATGTGATCATTGTAAACTTTAAAGACTATAGAGCCGTTAGGCACATTGGGGACTGGTTTGATCCAAGTAGTAATGACTCCATCTCCACCCATTACCTCAATTATTTCTACCCATATGTTCTAGCCCAACGTCGCAAGAACCATGAGGCAAAAAGGCACCCTGTGAATAGGTCTGCCTGTATGTGTTATGATCCCAGCCGGACCTCACTGCTGCAACCAGTTAACTTATCTAATTCCTATCCTAGGCAGCATTATCCTTGCATCAGAGGCCCGAACTATGGTGATAACTCCCTGTGGGTTAACAGAGGCATGGTTTCATTTGCCCACAACATACCAACTTATAACCGGTTTGAGGTTTTTTCGGGTCTTGATTGCGTGGATTGACACGAGAAGGATACTCGTGTTAGATCATCGCTAGTTTTAGGGGGGCCTGCCAACATTGTTAGTGGAAATATAAATGTACAGAGGCCATCGGCCTCCAATGAGGGCAGTCTACAAGTTCAAACTGTTCTCAGTGCGACTAACGCTGATACTGGGAAAGACTGCTGTAAGGTAGTAAGCATACTCGATGTTAAGGATGGGGGAAATAACGAAGGCCTTCGCCACAAGCAATTTGGAAAGGCAATGGATAAAGGATACTTATGTGACCTCGGGGACAACGAAATAAGGAAAACCTGCACATTCCTTTTCTGGAATGTGGCAGGACTAAAGGAGAGAATAAAAAATCCATCTTGGGAAACTGTTACAGATGGACATGATATAATGGCCTTTCAGGAAACTTGGTCTACAGACCCAGTACACTTAAATGGTTACAAAAGTTTTTTCACTCCGGCAGAGGGTAGCCAACATGGAAGAGCTAAGGGTGGCTTACTCACCCTGGTTTCGAATCAGCTTAAATGCGCCAAGACTCAGTTTACTTCAAAATCTAGCTTTTATCAACTAATCAACCTAAGAAACAAGAAGGGGTTTAGTATTGTTCTTATAAATTTTTATAACAATATTCCTAGGAAAGAAATCCCTAGCACCTTAATAATGCTGAGGGAGGATATACAACACTAAACAGATAAAATTGGCAGGGAATTTATGATCTTATGGGGAGGGGATTTTAACTGCAAACTCTGCCCTAGGGGTAATCAGGGCATCTGTGGTTTAACAATAGAGCAGGAGACAAATCCATCTCATTTTAATCACTCCTTGCTTGGGGACTTATTAAATGACATATTGTTTATGTATGACTTGGGTTACGTAAATGAAATTGCTCACAAACCTACTACCTTTGTGCCCACATTTATTGGTAGAGGAGCACAGTCTACAATCGATTTTATTATCGCCTCAAATAATTGTAATCATAAGATTCTTAATTCAAACATTTTGGACTTACAATTAAGTGATCATCTGCCCCAAATAATGGAGGTTGAAAACCCTTTTTTTAATGGGCTTGAAGATGTACCCACTATGTGCACTGTACCTGATGTAGTTCTAGGCAGACAGAATGGGTATAACTTAAAATGGAGCAAGGTGGTCCCGGAAATGTTTTTGGGTAAGCTGTTGAACGCTTGCCCAAGTAGTTTCTCCATCTGTCTGGATGAAAAGTCTAACAATGAGATGATAATTGAGCATTTTAATATAATAGCTTCCACAATAAAGGATAATATGTGAGTGGAGGTTAGGAAGAGGACTAAGGGTAAGAAAAGTTGGTTTGATAATCTTTGTACCCGGTCTCTTACTGACCTTAAACGCGCAATTCATAGGACACCTCGAAATCCCACAGGAATAAGAGGTTGTAGGAAAAAATATAATGAAGCCCTAAAAAATAGGAAAAACACCATTAAAAAAGAGGCCCTGGTAGCTTTATGTGAAGCATCACAGCTAAAGGATGCATCTGCATTCTGGAGGGCCGTAAATACCCCGTTCCTTTATGATAATTCCAAAGCACGTATAGAGATTGCTATCGCTGAGGAGGATTGGGTGGAGCATTTTTCATTCCTTTACAAGTCCCAAGATGCAAGTCATGGTATAGATTCTCCAGTAAGGGCTATTGTGGAAGTGGGGACTGAACGACTCGTAATAACCTTGGAGGAAGTTATTGCAGGTCTGAAAGCAATGAAGGGTGGCAAGGCGGCAGGGCCGGATGGGATCCCTGTAGATCTGTTTAAAGCAAACATCGAGGTCTGGGGTCCATTGCTGGTACAACTTTTTAATGCAGCACTGGCTAGGGGCTTAAACCCGTCTTGGCTCACCTCGATCATTGTACCCATTTACAAGAAGGGAGACAGACAAAGTTGTGTTTGCTATAGACCCATCTCCCTTCTGGATTCATCCATAAAAATCCTTGGGAGAATCGTCCTGGCAAGATTACAAAACTGGATTGAGGAAAATGATTTAATGAGTGATTTGCAATATGGATTCCAAAAGAGCATTGGCACAATCGAACAATGTCTAAATTTAATGATCCTCCAATCAAAGTATATAAAGATAAAGGGCGAACGTTTGTATCTCACGTTCGTGGACCTTTCTTCGGCGTTCGATTGTGTATCACATGCCAAGTTATGGGCAATTTTGAAAGAAATGGGTGTGGAAGATTCCATTGTCTGCTTTCTTAAAGACTTATATTCTGGGGCCACAGCATCGGTCCGTTATGGTAACGGGGGTCAGTGCACTAGAAGGTTTGAGGTGGGCCGGGGAGTGCCCCAGGGCTGCGTCCTGGCCCCCTTCTTATTTTTGCTTTATATAAATTGCTTGGAGCGCCACCTATTGCAGGAGTGTGGGGACATGCCTAAGGTGGGGAGGAGGTCTGTCCCCGCGCTCCTGTATGCGGATGACACGGTCCTGATGGCCCGTACCCCCATGGCACTACAAAATTTGGTTAAATCATTTGAGACCTTCATGTCTAGTTTAGATTTGAAGGTTAACTGCAGTAAAACTTTCTCTATGTACTGTGGTAATGGTTTTGGAAAGCAGAAAAAAAGAATGTTTTTGAATAATGTCCCTTTGGAAATCGTCCCTACTTTCTCTTATCTCGGAGTCTTGTTCCATGACACTGGGGCATGGACTAGTGCGATTAAGGCCAGAACCTTTTTGTTCCCAAAAACTATAATGGCCTTGAAAATTTTTATTAAAAAACTGAGTTAGAAACCGATAAAAGAAATTTTAACAATATATAACGCCACATGCACCTCGGTAGCTATGTACGGCTCGGCCCTCTGGGGGTATTCCAATATTGACTTAATTCAAAAAGCAGAGAATAGGTTCCTGAGGTACATCCTGACAGTCCCTCAAAGTGTCGCGACATACATATGTCACACTGAACTTGGCTTACATTATATATCTGACACTATCAGAATCCAACCCCTACTTTTGTGGCATAGGGTATGGACAACAAGGGAGTGTGTTATGAATCGGGCCGTCCTACAGGATGTTTTAACTTTGGATAATGTGGGTAGATCTGACTGGCTAAATTATGTCAAAAACTTTATGATCAATATTGGCTGCCAACAATATTATGAAGACCCACTCTCAATGGATAGTATATCTAGAAACCTATTGTCTAAGTTATGTATGGAATACCTCGAGGACATAAGAAGACAAGAGGAAGCGAAGAAAAAGTCAGTAACTTTGCACCTTTGTTTGTTAACTCATTTCAAAGTACAGCCCTACTTAACCTTGCTGTTGTCTAATTATGATCAATTTCTTTTGACCCGTTTCAGATTAAATATTGTGTTTAGACTCCTGACCTTCCCAGAAATTAACTTATGGTCGTTTAATCTGCCCTTGTGCCCGTGTGATGACTCTTCGTCCCAATCTGACATCCATATTCTATTTTTCTGTAAATTTTATAATTTACCTCGCAGGCAGTTCATTATACCATTCCTTAAAGAACTGAAATTAAATAAATGCCGCCCAGCTTTTTTAGAATTTCAACGAATGAACACTGTTCTAACTGTTACCGTAGTTTTAAGCTTTTTTAAAAATGTTTTTAAACTTAGGAAAACGATTGGGCTTGGATGAAATATAATATGACCCGTTGTTTTGCCTTTTTAATATTTTCCCTGTGAAATTTGTAATCTGATGTTGTTGCTTTCATGGTTTTTGCTTTTTAAACCGAATAAAGTTTTTCTTGAACTTGACTTCTATGGGAGTCTGACCGAACTGAGTCCGACGGCATACGGCCGCATCGTACTCCCTTGGTCGGACTGCAGGACTCCGGCTCAGTCGGAAAACACTCCGGATCCGGCTCGGTCGGAGTGCTTTCCGACCTGGATCGGAATTGGCACCTTAACAGTAAATATGGGAATGACCCGGGGAAGGGTTGGGAAAAGAGGAATACTTACTTCTAAATGGGAGGGGTATGGAGAGGTTTAAAGAGGGGGCCCGACACCTACCCAAAAAAGAGTAAGCTCATTGCTATTAACAAACTGCACTTCTAAATTAACTACAGCCAATTAAGACACAAAACAATAGTAAATGTACTCCAGCTCTGTGCTGCAGTAAGTCCAGCACCACACATGGCCAAACACTGGTAAAGCAACACCTGCTTGTATAAAATAATGGAGGCATAAAGTTAAATAGAAGCTCAAAGGTAATACTATTAAAATAAAGTAACTTATTTTGACTTTTTCAAATATATATGCATTCATTTTAATGGTAACACACATATATAAATAAAATACAAATAATAGTACTTTGTGGCAAATTATTTTGATAAGTTTTTTTAAATGTAAGAATAAATGTAATTAATTTTAAAAAAAAATAAAAATTATTTTAGATTAATGCTATACAGACCATTTGTGATTTTAATATATAGTGAATATAAGAATTTTACTTTACATGAGATTTCTTTATACATCTTTAAAAAAGCGTAATTTGTTATATTTACATTAATTCAAAATTAGGTAAAAAGTTGTAGCATTTTTTTGGGGCTACATTTAAAATAAATACATAGATAGAATGAATATATAACATTATTTTACATTAATAATTAACATTAAATATTTTTTTTTAAGGTTGAATATACTGTTTAACCTTCCCCTATACCTTACCATTGGGAATCTCCACCTTAATAGGAGAGAAACCTGTCTACTTTTGAGTTGTTAGTAGTAGTAAAGTAATAGTAACTTCACAGTATTAACTTAATTTTGAATTAAATATTTAAATAATTTCAATATATTAAATTGAATTTAAATACATATTTTAAAGCTTTATTAAAATTCCACCTAATGTAATATGTTTGTATTTACTTATGTATAGCAAAATGTTATGTTTAGAATTAAAATTTAATTTAAAAAAGTGATATGTATTTCTAAATTTTAAAAAAGTTATTAAATATATTTTCTTTTTTCTTACAATAATATTTATTAATTATCTCCATAAAGATTTTAAAATATTAAATGAATGTATAGATATTTTTTTAAAGTCTAAATAAATCAATGTAGTTTAACATTATTTGGTATGGGATTTTATTTTAAGTCCATTCCACTATTTTTTGTTATTTGAGTGTTAAAGTACCAGCGATTGCCCATATAATGCTGGACTTACTCCTTCATTCGTAAAATTGATTCCACCCCTGTCTCACACATGTAAGTCAGAAGTTTGTAGTAAATTTACTACAAAATGTAAAAGTATATTTAGACGTGTAGATTTACTCTGGTATAAACTCACTTTAAGAATAGGCCCCAAAGATCCTGTAAGCTTCACAACTAAAAGTGAAAACCAAATTACAGCAGCGCTAATGAACACAGACAGAACACAGTGATCCAAGTCCTATTTAGTGGGAGGATAACTGTCGATTAATGTTCGGTGACGCAGGTATGGTTATATTTGTTCTACTTAGGGTAGATTGATTGCGCAGTGGTACGCGATAACTGATTGTGTAATCTGTAGCGGTCTAGTTGTGGTCACGTCACGTTGACGTGACGTAGGCGGCCATGTTGGCGCCGGGGTGTGCGCGCGGCATTAGCGCGCTAAGCAGCCACAGGGAGAGAGTGCCGGCCGGCGCTCCTCGGTATGATTCTAGACTAACAATAAATAAACATAGCGGTGTCTGTACAACGTGCCTCGAGTGATTATTGAACCGCATTACAGTGGCGACGAGGTCGGGACGGAGACCGGACCGACGCGGGTACATAGGAGGAGGCAACACTCCACGTGGCCCCACGAGGCGAAGGAAGACACGCAAGTAGGTCACAAGGAAAAAACGGAACACCAGACAGGCCTGCCTGGAGCGGTGGAGCCACGGGGGGAACGTCGGACGATCCGAGTCACGGAGCAACCGAGGAGCGTGGCAGTGCCACAGCATAGCACACGAGCTGCATATAAGCCACAGGGACGAAGCAAGCCGCTAACGGCCAAGAGCACACGCGCCACCTTCACACATTCCACGCACTGGGAGCGCTGCGCTGGCTACCAAGGAGGAGGAAGTGGGGTCTAGTAATAAGAGCCCCCAGAGAATCGAGCACACAGGGAACAACGACAACACCCCAGGCAGCCCCCCGAGCAAAGCCACCGACGGAACGAGCGCCAAGGAAGTGAAGATGAGTACCCCGGCAGGGTACGCGATTGCACCCGTGCAATTCCTAACGAAACCCGGAGACCCACTGATGAAATGGGAGGACTGGAAGGAATATATAGACAACTTCATAGGGGTCCTGGAGGACGAAAATGAAGAGAAGTTCACTCCTCAGAGAAAGAAACGCATCTTGCTACTAAATCTGGGCCCAGAAGGACTGAGAATATACAAGAGTCTGGTACCAACGAAGAGAGAGGACACGGACGACGATGTGTATGCGCAGGCGGTGGAAGACCTAGATGAGCGATACCGCCCCACCATCTGTGTTTCAGTGGATAGATATAACTTTCAGCAAAGGAAACAAAAGGTGGGGGAATCCATCGAAGAGTATGTGGCAGCGCTGAGGAAGCTAGCAGCCCCGTGTAAGTACGCACTGTGGGAAGATGAATTCATAAAAGACCAGGTGATCATGCACACCACTAGTGCAAACGTGCAAGACAAGCTGTGGGCGAGCGGGGACACCACACTCAAGGAAGTAATGGTCATAGTGAAGAGGGCAGAACTCTCGAGGAGGTGCGCCGAGGCCACCAAAAAGGAGGCGGTCACTCCAACCATGGTGAACAGGATACAGGAGGAAGATCACCGCAAGGACCAGAAAAACAAACTACCCACGGCCAAAGGGATTAGCAGATGGCAAGGGAAACAAGCGGACAGCGTGAACAAGAGAACGTGCTACAGGTGTGGAAGTTGGTCCCACGAAGCCCACGACAGACGCTGCCCGGCGTTCCGAGCCAAATGCCTGCACTGCGGCATCATGGGGCACTACGAGAAGGTGTGTCGGAAGAAACAACAGAAAGGAGTGGTGAAATACGTTGACCACAGCACAGAAGACCTGGAGGAAGCCCCAGAGGAAGAAGTGGTCACCGTCTTATGTATATACGATCAAGTATTGAGCGTAGACGACAAGAGATCAACCAAACCAGTCCTAGAGATGTCCATGGGCGGCATCACCATTTCAGTAGTGGCAGACACCGGATCCCCATTTACCATTATACAGAGAGCGGTGTGGGAAGGACAGTTCCAAACCAAGTTAGGCCCTGAGCTGGAGAAACTAGACATACGACCAGTTACCTACAATGGGGATCGCATTCCCATGCTAGGCTTCCGACGTCTACTGTTCGAGTTCAGAGGCCGATCCGCGTGGTGCAAACTGTATGTGGCCGAGAAAGGACCCTCCATCCTAGGATGGTTAGACCAGGGCGACCTAGGCATAAAACTCGACCCAGGAGGGAAGGAACAAATCCTGCTCACAGAACAGGAGGAATGGCCGGACATGAACAGATGGAAGAAGAACTACCCAAAAGTGTTTGGGGGCACTGTAGGGAAAATGGAGAAATTTCAGCATAAAATAGTGCTTAAGGATGGAGCCACACCAGTGGCACACAAAGTGAGGAATGTGCCCATTGCAGTAAGGGAAGCCGTCCAGACAGAACTCCAAGACCTGGAGAAGAAGGGCATTATAGAACCCATTACCTGCGCCGAATGGCTGGCGCCCTTGGTGGTCGTGATGAAACCCAACGGGAAGGTCAGGCTCTGCGTGGACCTGAGAGAACTCAATAAAAACATAGTGGTGGAGAAGTTTCCCCTTCCCAAGATAGAGGAGATGTTAGCAAAAACCAGAGGAGTTCAGTGGTACTCCACCATTGACCTTACATCCGCTTACCACCAGGTAGCCCTACACCCGGACAGCAAAAGCCTGACATCGTTCATCACCCCGTTTGGGTGTTACAGATTCTGTCGCATGCCGTTCGGGCTAGCCTCAGCGGCAGCCGTCTTTCAGAAGATGATGCACCAATTGTTCAGAGACTGCGAGGATGTACAGTACTTCCAGGACGATATTTTGGTGATGGGGAGAGATAGAAGAGATCATGACCGAAAACTAGACAAAGTACTACAGACACTGGAAGCCAAAGGTCTCACGGCAGAGTGGTCGAAATGTCGGTTGGGACTGCAATCGGTAACCTATTTAGGCCATGAAATTGGGCGACAGGGGATCACACCCAAGACGGAGAACGTGAAAGCGATCGCTGAGGCACCACCCCCCAAGAACAAGGAGGAGGTCAGATCGTTCCTGGGGATGGCGGAGTACTATAGTAAATTCGTGGTACACTTCGCATCCAAAACATACAACATGAGGAGGCTGACCAGGGAGAGCACGGTGTTCCAGTGGACACCAGAAGCCCAAGCGGAATTTGAAGTCATCAAAAAGGGAATCCTGGAAGCCATACCGCTCAAGGGGTACGACCCACAAGGCGCCACCATACTCATCACTGACGCCAGTGACAAGGGATTAGGCGCTGTACTCATGCAAGACCGAGGAAGAGGGGACACGGAGACAATCAGCTTCGCCTCCAGAGCATTGACGGAAACAGAAGGCAAGTACAGTGTCATCGAGAAGGAGATGTTAGCGGTAGTGTGGGCCATGACGAGGTTCCGGCAGTTCTTATGGGGTACCCGGTTTCGGCTCAAGACTGACCACAAACCGTTAGTGAAAGTATTAACATCGGGCGGGCACGCCAGCGCCACACCCCGGATATCGAAGATGTCCTTAAAACTGTTGGAATTCAGATATGATGTGGAGTACATCCCTGGAAACAAGAACCGAGTGGCGGACTACTTGAGTCGAGCGGCGGCCATGGAGCCGGGAGAAGAGGACCCAGCGGACAGAGGAGAGATGGTAGCCCTCGTAGAGGACCAAGAGAAGATAATCAGCATACAAGAGTGGACTGAAGCCTATGAAGAAGATTCTGACCTGGTGGAAGCAAAAGCGCTCATCACACAAGGGTGGCCTGACAAGAAAAAGGTGAAACCCAACCTCAAACCATTTTATGAAGTGAAGGAAGAACTGACCGTAGGAGACAAGGGCATATTCATCTACCGGGGAGACAGAGTAATCCCCCCCACGAAGCTCATCAACAAGCTGCTGGACTTATTACACGAAGGCCACCTTGGCATAGGAAAACTCAAGGCCAGATCGAAACAGAACTACTGGTGGCCAGGTATGGACGTAAGAGCAGAGAGACATGTCAGAGAGTGTCCCCAATGTCAAGGGGCCGACAAAACATTGAGACCACTACGTCCAGCCCTTGGGAAATTCGACACTCCCTCAAACCCGTGGGAAGAGTTGTCAATAGACATTCTAGGACCGGTGCTGGACGACCAGGGGATACAGAAATACGTGTGTGTCCTCATCGACCGTTATTCCAAATGGCCAGAAATAAAGGTGAGCGAATCCATGGACACGGAGAACATCCTGGAGTTTCTATCGGAAACATTCACCCGAGAAGGAATTCCCAAGTCCATCTTAAGCGACAATGGACCACAGTTCACGTCGGAAAGATGGAAACAATTCATGGGTAGAAATGGCATCTCTGTAAAGCACACGGCCATATACCATCCGGCAGGCAACGGTCTGGTGGAACGATTTAACAGAGTGGTGATGGGGGCTATACAAGCGGCCATCACCTGTAATAAAGACTGGAAGAAAGCGTTGGAGAACATGGTATGGGCCTACAGAATAACGCCCACAAGCACGGGGTACAGCCCGTTTCAAATATTGAGAGGTCGTGAACCCTTCACGCACGACAACAGAATCTGGAAGGAGAAGGTGGTGACCAGCGAATGGTCCCCGGCGGTAGTAAGAGCAAATCTGGAGAGAGCACAAGCCACCTACACCAACAACTATAACAAGAGGAGGAATGTGAAGGACACTCATTTAGAGAGAGGAGAATGGGTGAGAGTAAAGCTGGCGACCCTACAAAGGAAGGGAGACAGCAAGTACAGCAAGCCGATGCAGGTTAAGGAAGTCTATGATCGAGCGGCCCTGCTCAGTGATGGGAACGTGTGGTCGCAGGACCGCATGGCCCGGTGCAACAAGATATTGAGATGGGAACAGTGGGATCCGGAAGGTGAAGACAGGGAAGACCTGGATGAAGAGAACAAGAGGGGCGGAAGTGAACAAATGGGAGAAGCAGGTGCAGGAGAGGAGCAAGAAGGCGTGTTAAGGGGTGAGACCCCAGTGGTAGAGATGGACAGGCCAAGTGGCAATATGAACAGCGGAGGAGCGATGAGTGGAGGAACAGAAATCGAGGAAACGCAGGGCCAAGGGGCTCGAGGGAACATTGGTAAGGTGACCAGGAGTGGAAGGCAAGTTGTAAGGCCTTCCAGGTTCCGAGACTTTGAACTAACCTGCGAACTGTAAGTGACTTTATTTCGGTTTGGTAAAAGGGGGAGATATGTAGCGGTCCAGTTGTGGTCACGTCACGTTGACGTGACGTAGGCGGCCATGTTGGCGCCGGGGTGTGCGCGCGGCATTAGCGCGCTAAGCAGCCACAGGGAGAGAGTGCCGGCCGGCGCTCCTCGGTATGATTCTAGACTAACAATAAATAAACATAGCGGTGTCTGTACAACGTGCCTCGAGTGATTATTGAACCGCATTACATAATCTAGGCAAAAAAGTATTTTTTTCCCTGTAAATTAATTTCATGTCTAGTCACAAGGTGGCACTGTTACATACAAGTTGGCAGCTAGAAAGCTCATATGCACAAAATTAATCAGTCTATGAGAGAGAAATGTGCGAGTCTTTTGTACCTTAAAGTTGGTTGGAAGCATTCTTAACGATTTTGTCTGAGCCTGTGGTTTTCTTTTGGTTGTAAACGTACTTAGAACACAAGCCCTCAAGTTTCTCAACGCTAGATGAAAATGCAAGATGTGGATCGTCCCAGAAGGAAAAATAATATAGAATTGGTTGTCTAAAGGCAAGTCATGTGGAATTATTCGATTTAGCGGCCTCAACGTTTTCCACATAATTTTGCACAGTGTTAGGAAGTGCAAAAATTACACAATAATGAAGTAGTACTGTCACAAAATGTGCCGCATTAGGCCACATAATTTGCCTTTTCTTGCTGCATAATTTAGTCTACGCTGGTGTATAATTTGATCCTCCCCTGCTGCATACTTCCAGTGCTCCTCACTAAAGGGGCCCATGCTTACCAACTGTCTGACTTGAAGACGAGTTATACTGCATGGAAGAGGCGGTTAAAGGTTTACCAGAAAGGCGCTTTACAAAAAAATATTCAGTATTCACTTGAAGCTCCAACAATGTAGATTTCCAAAGATTGATATCACCTTGTTCCCTTGACACTGCATATGATTAACGGTGTACTTATTTATATTTATTGTACTGATTGTAGCGGTTTTAACTTTGATATCATTTATGTACTTATCTGAATTCATAGTATGTATACCTATATTTTAAACTTTGCTGTAGTGTATGTATGTATCTGTATTCATTGTATCAGTTATAGTGCTTTTTTAGGTCTCGTTAGCTCATGCTCTGTGCTGAAAGACCCATATTATCAAGAACACGCGATAAATATTGCAAATCTCGCTTAGCGCGTTTTTCATTATCGCCCTCTATCGCTGAATTACATCGCCGTGTTAGCGGCGTATTAGCAATGCTTTGCTAACAGGCGAAGTACAATCCAGCGATAGACTGCGATAATGATCATTAGCGTGTGAAATCCATCGATGATTTCACAGCGCTAATGAAAAGCTTGGTAATAGGGGAGTCTGTACTTAACCATACAATCCACCTCCCATACGCAATAATGCTAAGTCAGGTTTTATTCAGGCGTTAGAATCATGCGATAATGGGGGCTTAGCACGCCTTTTGTCATCGCTTCGCTGTTCTGGGGCAGTGTTGGTAATACCACGATGTTAGTTTTGCGATCATTTCACATGTTGTCCTAGGAGAGAACGCCTACTTTGCATCTCATTAGCGATATCTATCGCTGTCGTGAGGTGCGTTGCAGATTCGGCCGCTAACATGCGCTAATGCATGTTAGCGACGCCTTGCTAATATTGAGATAATAAAATCGCCGCTTTTTCGGCGCTCTGTGCCGAAAACACGGCGATATATCTTTGATTATATGCCCCATATTGTTTACAATTCAATGAGCGTACCACCGCTGATAGCATACCGCTAGTTTTTTTCGTTGTCACTCTCATTTGCAGTGTTTCAATTGCTTAGCGTCCACAGGCTTCCCTTCCTTTGTTGTGTTAGCTCTTTCCTAGAGCATGCAGCAAGTACATGGGTTCTTCCTCATCTTTGTTCTTCCTCATCGTTTTGCAACGGACTTTTTTTAAATTTTATAAGCGTTTCAGTATTATTTCTGCATGCGCAATGTGCTTTCCTGCTTTTAACACAGGCGCACAGCTTCTTATTTAAGTTACTTCACCATATCTGTCATCTCCAATGACACTTTAGTTACTTACACCCACAACTGTACTACTTTACACCACTGCACTCTACCCTACTCCATGCTGTGCCACTCTACTCCACTCTGCACCACTCTACACCACTCCGCTCTATGCCACTTTACTCTATGCCTCTCCACTCTACTCTAAGCCAATCTACGCTACTCCACTCTGCTGTGTGTCACTCTACACCACTCTACTCTACTTATTTTTTTCTAGTTTTATATAGCTCAAACTTGACCCTGGGTTATCAGAGTGCTTTACAGAGTTTGGATAAACATACCATTTACAAGGAAAATACAGATAAATAGTAGGTATACACTGTAATACATAAAGTAAGCGGTTACAGTAGACAATAAATGGTGGAATAGAAGATTAGAATTTTCAGATGCTAGGATTTTTCAGTGGTAGGAGGAATCAATGATCAGGGTTTCCAGAGGCAGTGATGATTGGGTTAGAACTGTTCCATGGGATAATGCAAGGAAGTAAGACAAGTGTTTTAGTGGGGAGCATTCAGGTATTTATTGATAAGAAACAATCTGAGGTGTTTTTTAAGTAGAGAAATTATTGATTGTCATGTAAATCCTAAGGTAGGGTATTCCAAATTCTAGGTGTAATCCCAGAGAAATAACGGGCAAAATATTTTTCTTTTTTTAATGTGGGAGGAATCATGAGTAGAGTGTTAGAGCTTTGCAGGTGCCTCATATGGCCAATTTCTGAGAGTTTGTTTGCGCAGTAGTTTGGTTTCTCTGTGTAAAGAACTTTACGGGGTATGTAAGCCATTTTGAAAATACTTCTTGCTTCAATAGGTAGCCCGTTGTGTTGCTTAAGTGTGGGAGTGATGTGATCAAAACGTCTTTCCCCAGAGAGAAGTCTAACTGCTGCGGTTAATGTAAGCCTCATAGGGATAACGTGGTTCTTTAGAGTCCCTGTGATGGTTTTGTTACCACAGTCCAGCTTAGAGAGGACTAAGGCTTGAACTACAGTTTTAAAATCAACAGGGGGGATAAAGGGTTCGATTTTTGTGAAGTGTTTTGGGGTGTAGAAGGCACTTTTTCCTGAGGCATTAATATGGTCTTTCAAGATCAGGTCTTTGTCGAGTGTGATCCCTAGTGACTTCACAGAGTTTGAGATAGATAGTTTGCAGTTTAATACATCTAGATTGCTGAGCCAGTTGTGGATGACCTGAGTTTCCTTTTCTCTGGATGAAGAGAAGTTAGTTTTTGTTGGGGTTGAGTTTTAAATGGTTATTGGTCAGCCAGGATTGTACCATGATCAGAGTGTTGTTCAGGTTTTGGATGTCTTTAGCAGATGATATTTTGATGTACAGTTAAGTCTCATCTGCATACAGATAGTAAGCAGTTTTGGACTGTTTCAAGAACTCTGTAAGGGGTTTCATGTAGAGTTTGAATAATACGGGATAGGATTGATTTTTCACAAAGGAGGGTGCACCAGAAAAGAAGTCACGGTCGTCCAAATGAGTCCTTGCTATTTCTTTTATTCGTCAAGTATAATCAAAACAGGACATCAGCCAACGTGTTTCGTTCCATACGATGGAACTTCGTCAGGGCAATGGAATATGCAATAAGCAATCCAAGTAGTCTCCAAAATTCAAGGCAACCCAGAATCAGTTTGGCAATACAACTTCACTGACCTGGATAAGTGCACCCAAGCAGTCTAAATCCTTAAATAATAATCACTGAGAAAACTATGGAAATCTCCCGACACAAGATGATCCAATAAGGCTGTTCTACATCAGCAATAGCACAAAAGGTTCCACAATCACAGGTCCAATTTTGGAACGTCCAGCCTTGATACTCTGGCAACGTCAACACAACCGTCCGGCAAGTACGCCCGAAATCAATCCGGTATAGGATTGATCCCTGGGCGACTCTTTGTAGGACATAGACTGCTTGTGATGTAGCATTGTTTTTTTTTGTTGATTAGGTGAGACCGTTGTTTAAGGCATGAGGCAAACCACTGTAGAGTAGGACAGTTTCGTAGATGCTTGCATGCTGTGAGAGGATGTTTAGCAGTGTGTTGTGGTTAACCGTATCAAAAGCTTCTGAGAGGTCCAGGAGGATTAGGAGGCAGGCTTTAACACCGTCAAGAGATCTATGTATGTCATTGATAATGTTCAGGATTGTAGTCTCCGTACTACAGCCTTTCCTGAATCCAGATTGTAAGGTGTCATGTAGGTTGAATTTATCAATGTGGTTCTTTAGTGTTGACATCACGCATTTTTCAATATTTTTGACAAGGAGAGGGAGGATATATTATTAGTCCATAGCTGTTTAGGTCATTCAGGTCGGCTTCTGGCTTTTTGATGAGGGGGGTGACTTGGTTATGTTTAAGGGAGACTGGCATGTAGCCACCAGATAAGGAGGAGTTAATGATTCTGGTCCATGAAGGTGAGATTATATGTCTCAACCTATTGACTAGAAAGGAGGGAAGAGGATCGGAGATTTGAGATGATGGTTTTATACATGAAAGTATTTTGCTAACCTCTTCTTCAGAAATATTTTCAAACTTGGTCCAGGATGCATTATATACATATATATTGTTTTTTCATTATTGTTATTGGCATTCTGGTTAGTTAAGGGGGCGGGTTTAAGGAGACCACCATCGTTAATCAGAGATTTGGTAATGTTGGGAGCATCTTTCATAGGTAGACAGGCAGTGGTAGGGGGTGAGGAAGTGGAGGGGTTGAGAGAGAGTTCCATACTTGTAATTTTTCTGCGAAGAATTTGGCTACCTCTTCACATTGCTAAATAGAGGATTCACATGCATGCTGTGGGAACTTGGAGTTTTGTTGTTTGATATTGTTAAAAAGGTCTTTAGGCCTGTTTCTAGAGTGGTCTAGTTGAGCTTCGAAGAAAAGATTTCTCTATTTAGATATGTTTCTTGAATTTTAGGCGTTGGGCTCAGAGGAGGGAGAGATGATTCAGTGAGGGTTGTTGTCTCCAGATTCTTTCGGTCAGTTTAAGTTGTCGTCTCCCCATATTAAGGTCTTTATTGAACCAGGACCTGGAGGAGATGCTTCTCGATTGTTTTAGTGGGGTGATAGTATTAAGACATTCTGCTATTTTATTGTTGTAGTGGGAGGTAAGGTCATCTGTTGAAATTAGATCAGGAGGAGGTAGAATTTAAGATCTGATTATGTTATGTAATGTTATCTGCATTTATAGAGCACATGGCTGCCCCAGCAATGGGGTGTCCCAGCGCTAAATCAAATAGAAGTGAACAGTAAAGCAAGTAGGCTAAAGGTTGGAGGAAAGCCACTTCTTGATCTTTTTTTTGAATACCCAATGGTAATTCAGATTGAGGGATGTGGTGTATATTGCTCGCCCAGTGCTTAGGACGATTAATTTGTGTAGGGTGCTTAGGTTGGTTGCTATTGAGTGCAAATAAAATTTGGTGATGGTCAGTCCAATCAGTAGATAGGATAGAATGGAGGGATAAGAAATTATGGTTGGCCATGATTGTGTTGAGTGTAGAGCCTTTATTATGAGTTTGTACTTTTCAGAATTGTATGAGACCATTTGTAGATAGGGCTTGTATTGTTGTATCTTCAATATCATCCAAGTGTAGGTTTAAGCCTCCTAGTATAATGTCTGTGGATTCCTTCAGTCAGTTTAGCATTATTAAGTTTATTAATTCTTTCAAAAAAATTGTTTTATCCTGGGGGTGATAGATAGCATGGAATTTGGTAGGATTGTATCCTTTGGAGGAGAGTTAGACTCCTAGACATTAGAAGGTGGATTTCTCTGTGATTTGGAAAGACATTAGGTGCCTAGATCATTTTTATGCATGATAGCAATTCCTCCACCAATGCGTCCCTTTCGGTCACGATAAATGATTGAGAAACCCGGTGGAGCGAGGAGGTCAATAATGGAGGATGAATGTTCGTTAAGCCAGGATTCAGTCAGAAAACAAATGTCCATTTCATGTAAAGGTATAGATTCTGCAGTTTCAGTGGCATGCTTTGCTGCTAACCTACAGTTTAAAAGCATGCAGTTTATCTATGGTGACTCACCTCACTTTTTAGGCGTCTACACTTGTCAAAGTCTTGTGGGTTACCGGCCTGTCTTGTTGGTTTTTTATATAAAAGCACACATGGGGGTTATATGATATAATGAGATATCAAACCCTGTCTCATCCAGAAAGAAATGGTGTGACTAACTGATAACTTTGATTTATATGTGTAATATATAACCAGGTTTTTGTATATTGACTCTACTAATAATGGCAGACTAGGTCATATGTAGTATTTCTGGTGAAAAGAGGTCAAAAGCCACTTCACGTTACACTTTGCCAACCCCCTAAACCACTCTATGCCACTCCACTCTACTCTATGCCACTAACTCCACTCTACTCGGTGCCCACTCGCAGAAGGTCCAGAGGTGCTAGACTGTTGTTGTGGTCCACTTGGACACTTACTACTTTGGTCATGTTCTCCCTTTCTATTGTGGGACAGATCCTTTGGATAATTTGATTTCAGGAAAGATAGCCGAATTTGGAAATTTACCCTGTGCTGACCATGCAGAATGAGGATTCTTCTGACGCTTAGCGGTTTTACCTGTTGTAGACTATACTGGTGGTGGAGTGCAGTAGACTAGAGTAGAGTGGTGTAGCATACAGTCGAGTAAAGTAAATTGGAGGACGTGCTGTACGGTAGAATGTAGTGGGGTGTCGTACAGTGTTGGAAAGTGCTGTAGACCACAGTAGAGTAGAGTGGCATACAGTCTAGTTTATGTTTGTAGAGTAGAGTGGAGTGGTGTACAGTATAGTACAGTGTTGTAGAGTTTGGCACAGCGGATTGGAATACTGTGAGATAGAGTACAATGGCATTGAGTGGCACAGAGTGGAGTGGCGTAGAATGGAGTAGTGGAGTGGAGTACCTTGTCAGAGTAGAGTGGAGCAAAGTGGGGTGCAGTGGCATACAACGAGTTGAGTACAGTGTTGTATACTGGAATAGAGTATCATGGAGTGGAAGGAAAAGTGTTGTGCAGTGGCATACAGTATAGTACAGTGTTTTACAGTGGGGTGAAGGGGTATAGACAAGAGTAGAGTGTCAGAGAGTGGTATAAAGTGTAGTAGAGTTTTGTAGATTGGAGTTGGATAGAGTACAGTAGTGTGTGAAACAGTGGAGCTGCATAGAGTGGATTGTTGTATACCTAGAGTAAGGTAAAGTCTCGTACAGTGGAGTAGTCATGTGGAGTGGTGTAATGGATTGTGGAATAAAGCACAATAGAGTCTATTGGTGTATCATAGTGTAGAGATGTATGGAGTGGAGTGCACTGATGTAGTATAGATAGTAAACTGTTATAAATTGGTGTGGGGTCTCGTACAGTAGAGTGGAGTTCTGTGTCATATAGAAAAGTGGGGGATAGAGTGTTGTACGATGCATTGTATGAGCACAGAGTGAAGTATAGAGTTGAACAGTGGAGTGAACGGGGATAAAGTGGAGTAGAATGCTGTGGAGTGCCATGAAGTGTGGTAGACTTTTAGAGAGTGGAGTTATATAGTGTGGAGGAGAGTGTGATACAATGGTGCGGCGTAGAGTGGTGTGGCATACACTGTAGTGGCATTGAGTGGAATACCATAAAGTTGAGAAGCACAATGTGAAATACTTTGCAGTGCAGTGGCATAGAGTGGAATTGCATAGAGTGGAGTGGTGTACAGTGGAATGGCGTGGGCTGAAGTAGGGTACAATGGATTAGTGTTGAGTGGGGGGCATACATTGAAATGATGTAGTCCAGAGTAGTGGAAACTGTTATATATTGGAGTGGGGTCTCTTATAGTAGAGTGGAGTGTTGTGTTGTACAGTGTTTGAAACTGTCATAGGGTTAAGTAGGAAACTGTCATAGGGTTGAGTAGAGTGTTTTACAACAGCGTGTACAGAATAGAGTTGAGTGCAAATTTGGACAGTGGAGTTTACGGGGCTAGAGTGGAGTAGTGTCTAGTTCAGTGGCATAGAGAGTAGGAGAGTTTTGAAGAGTGGAGTTATAATGAGTAGAGGAGAGTACACTGAATGGCATATAGTGGACTAGAGTACAGTGGTGTGGCATAAAGTGAAATAATGTAGAGTGGTGAAGCGTAGACTGAAGTGGCGCACACAGTTGAGTTGCGTAGAGTGTAATAGCGTTTATTGTAGTATTGTACGGTGGAGTGGCGTATAGTGTAATAACATATAGTGTAGTAGCGTACAGTGAAGTGGCATACAGTGAAGTGGTTTAGACTGGAATGTTGTATTGTGGGATAGGGTAGAGTGTAATAGCATAAAGTGGAGTGTTGTACAGTGGAGTGGGGTAGAGTGGAATACCATACACTAGAGGGGCAAAGATTGAAGTTGCATACAGTGTACTAGCGTAGAATGGAGTGGCGAGCAGTGGAATAGCGTAGGATGGAATACAGTGTAGTGGTGTAGAGTAGAACTGCATAGAGTGGAATAGCATAGAGTAGGATACTGTACAGTGGAGTGGTGTAGATTGGAGTAGTGTGAAATGAAGTGGGTAGAGTGAAATAGCATATAGTGGAGTAGCATCCAATGGACTAGATTAGAATGAAGTGGTGTACACTGGAGTGAGGTAGAGTAGAGTAGCGTATAGTGGAGTGGTATATAGTGCAATAGTGTAGAGTGGAGTGGTGTACAATAGAGTGGCATAGAGGATAATAGCATATAGTGAAGTAGTGTACAGTGAAGTGGCATATAATGGGGTGTTTTAGTCTGGTGTGGCATGCAGTGGCATGGGGTAGAGTGAAATAGCATACAGTGGAGTGGAGTACATTGGTGTGGGCGCGTAGAATTAAGTGGCGTAGAGGGGAGTGCCATACACTGGAGTGGCATAAAGTGGAGTAGAGTACAGTGGAGTGGCATATAGTGGTATGAGTGGAGTGGCATACAGTGGAATGATGTAGAGTGGAAATAGCATGTACTGGAGTAGTGTATAGCGGAGTGGCATACAGTGGAGGGGCGTACACTGAAGAGTCGTAGAGTGGAGTTGCATACAGAGTAATAGTATAGGACGGACTGCTGTAGAGTAGAGTTGTGTACAGTGTAATAGCATAGAGTGGAGTGGCATAGAGCGGAGTGTTGTACAGTGGAGTGGCAAAGAGTATAATAGTATATAGTGGAGTAGAGTACAGTGGAGTGGCGTATGAAGAAGTGGTGTAGACTGGAGTGGCGTATAGTACAGTAGAGTGTAATAACATGCAGTAGAGTGGCATACATTGGAGTGGGGTCCAATCGAATAGCATAGAATGAAGTGGGGTGCAGTGGAGAGCCATACCCTGGAGTGGGGTGGAGTAACATACAATGGAGTGGCAGAGTGAAATAGCGTACAGTGCAGTGTTTTAGAGTGGATTGGCATACAGTGGAATCGAGTAGAGTGGAGTGGCATACAGTAAAATGGAGTAGAGTGGGGTAGCGTCCAGAGGAGTGGCGTACAGTGGCAGTGCGTACAGTGTAATAGCATAGGGTAGAGTGGCATAGAGTGGAGTCTCGTACAGTGGAGAGGCGTAGCATGAAATAGCATATAGTGGAGTGGCTACAGTTGCATGGCATATGGATGAATGTGAAATTTTGTTGCAATGTAGATTATGGTGTGCAGAGGAAAGCAAAACAACAAATTGTGCTGCCTTGTGTTTCTCCAGCTTTATCAATCAACACAGGGTCATGCATGGTGGCCTTGCGTACCTTTGTAAATCTGACTTAAGTATTGTATTGCCCATGTCCCACCATGAGTGACACTAAGGTACAGCAATTTAATAATACAGTTAGGCCTTAGTTATATTTTGGGCCACGGCATACCATGAGAACTTTGCAGTATACTGTGGTACATGGTGATTACAAGCCAGTATATAATTAGGTAATGGCTGTTTTTAGAGAGTGAAAAGGCAGCCATATTGCTTTTACTACACTTTGGCTGTGTTCAGCGTTAGGGCCGTAGATATAGGTAAGTAGTAGGAGCCTACCTATTACCACTTTCCTAAAGTAGTAATAGGTAGGGAAATGTATTTATATATTTTCATATATTTTTTAAATAGGTTTACGGCCATGTACCACGGTAGTTTCACAAACGTTTCTAAAATTTCTCGAAAGTACAGTGGTGACAGAGATCACTACGTTTAAATGCCTTATAAATTAAAAGATACTTACCCTACTTAACTGCAGTACCCAAAAAGCATAATCATTGCACCATGATGTATAACCCTGCCAAATGTCATAAAAATCCATTCAGCCGTTTTTGCGCTATGTCAAATACAATAGTCTATGGAAAATGCAATAGTGGGAAAACATGTTGGAGGCCGTCTTTTATCTTTGCACCCCTTAACAATTCACCACAAAAATATAAATCATCTCAAAAAGTAGAAAATGCTCTGAAAATTTTTGAGGTGATTTGTCAAACAAGTGAGAAGTTTTTAGGGAGCTAATATCCGAGGAATTCCCATTTTTTGGAATACTAACTATAACTATAGAGTGCCAATCAGATTTAATGTGATTTCTTTTTTTAGGTCTCGCCTGGCGAACGCAGCGCGAAGCGCTGTTGCCAGCGAGATCTATTGTTGCTGACTTGCCTCGGAAGTGGGACAGGAGATGGGCACACGCATGGTCTTGGCAGATTTGAGTTGGTGTACGCGCTTACAGCCACGCGGCGTGCACATCTCCTGTCCCCCTTCCCTCGCAAGCCAGCATGCAGTTTCACTTTCGTCCTCGCCAGCCTCATGTAATTTTTCTTTTTTTTTTAAATGCGCATGCGCGCTCCAAGCGCGGCGCGCTTTAAATGTACAACATGCATTTTTTTTTTTTAAATGCACACGTGCGCTCCAAGCGCGGCGCGCTTTACGTACAGCATGCCCCACTTACCAGCACTTGTGGGGACTCCGGCTGGTCGCGTGTCTTCAGCAGCTCACTGCAGCACCACGCGGGGCTCCGTCTTGCTCACAGGAGCCCCGTCTGAAACCATGCGGCATTCACGAAGGCGGGGTGGGCTCCCGCCGGACTTCTGCTTTTGTTTTTTTACCTTGGCTGCTTTGGCGGCCCCCTCCCTGGGCTGCACGATGCAGCACTCATTAAAGTACGGAGGCTTTTGAAGTCCACACGCGCCGCCGCCACTGGGCACGAGCCGCAGTCGCAGAACACGCAAAAAATTCAGTTACAGCGCATGCGCGGGCAGCCCTCGACCTCCCACGTCTCCTCCCCGGCCCGGATATGGAGCTGCTTTCTGGCGGAAGAGGCTCTAGTAACTCCCGGGCTTGTTAATGTAGTGTCTTTAGGTGAGTGCGCGGGAGCGCCCGTGGTGGCTTTTCCCCTTCTGTTCTTGGGCCGTGCTCGCACTGCTAGTGAGTGTCCATCGGGCATCATCACACAAGAGTACAGTTTGACAACTTTGCAGACTACCACTAAATACATTTCAGGTTTACACCTAATTAGCGACGGGTTACTTGTTTACAGGGAGTTGTGGTTTCACTCCATCTGCCTTACTTTATTTGATTTGCATTTAAATGTTTGATCAACTTGTTCTTTATGGAACTGCGCAAATGTGGTGCCTGGCTATTTGGCAATGTGCAGATGGTTTGATTCACTGGGTTTAAAGCACTGGAACGCTGCCATTTAAACGAACACTGCTGAATATAAAGCAGAGTCAGAAATATGCAGATTCAAATCTGCATTCCTTTCATGCGCACATTGCACAGCTCCATGAGGCACGCGCCTTGCGCTTCACCTGTCCTATTTCTAGACCACTGACGGGACTATTGGCTTTGAGCATAAATGTCAACATTGCAGTCTCCACCGCAGAGCTCGAAGACACTTAAAGTCGAACACAATGAAGGAAAAATGAACACCTTCATGTTTTCCACAACGCAGCATATCATCCAAAAGACATTTTAATTCCAGCACAACTCTCAACATGCCATTATCTGCTCCTCCACTACTGGCTGGCCCTTCTTGCTCCTTTCACAACATCAAACCTACGCCATCAAGAGAACAAAATGTCTGCCCAATTGATGCACTGCTTCTAGAACTTTCAGCCTTTCATTCTACACCATCCTCCCTCAATATACTTCATCCGTCTATCATCTACTTGTGATTCAAGCGCAGGCTGCTGCTCCCTTGGGGGAAGGATGTGGTGTTAGGGTAGCACTGCCTACTTAGGAACTGGGGGGAACGGGACTCACTTAAAGTCTTGGCGTCGGTTCAGTCAGCATCGTGTGATTCTGGGCAAGCCGCTTAATCTCTCCGTGACTCAAATAAAGACCATAACCTTGTGTAATGTAACTGGCGTTCATGTAAAGTGCTCCAGCACCTTCACACATGTTCGCGCCATACAAAACTGCCAAAAGAAACGGTCTGCATTATTCCACTGTGACCAGTCTGCAGATGTTGGCTTAAGAGCAAGATTTAGACGAATGCTACCTGTAGCCTCTTTAGCCAGACCTTTAAAGTACATTGTTTTCCATTTAGGCTTTTGACCTGAAAAGCGCATTAAATCTCATTCCAACTTTCTTTTTCAATAAAAAAAAAAAGCATTTGCAATGCAATAGGTCTCGCTTTTGCGAGAGTTTGAGCTATTCGCATTGTAAATAACAATGCCTTTTATTTATGTTTTGAAAACTTGCAAGAGGGGCGTAAACATGCACTCTGTACTTATAGCCTTTGCTTACGAGAAGCATGGCTGGCAATAACTGCGCCAATTTTACTGCCAGCCTTGCTTCTCGTAAGCAAAGACTATCTGTACAAAGTGCGTGTTTACGCACCGCTTGCAGGTTTTCAAAACACATCAATAAAAGGCATAGGCATTTACAATGCCAATAGCTCAAACTCTTTAAAATGCGAGACCTATTGCATTGCAAATGCTTGTTATCTATTGTATTTGTTATATATTTTGTTTATTGGTTTACATAATCATGTGACCATAAATGTGTATTTTAGTTTTCCAGGTAGTAAATCTCCAACTTTACATATACAGTCTAGTTTAATTTTTGGGCTCTCTTGCTCATTTTAGTATGATTGAGCTACATATGAAGCCGAAAGTGAATGAAAGCAGAGCAGTGTTGTTATAAAAATGAATATTATAATTTTTTTTCCTATTGGCCAATTACCATGTATTCTATATAGTAGTTTGTGTAGCTCACTGCTTGGTCACTTTTCCATTTTGTTGCACATGAGTACATAAGGAAGATGGTTTTTGTTTGGATTCATGGGCACAGTTTTATTTTATGAGCCAAAGAGCATACAAAGGAAACATATGTAGATTAAGATGTATTCTAATTGTTATGTAATTGTTTATAGGTTACAATTAGCTTGTGACCATAATTGGATCTTTTAGTTGTTCATGTAGTAATTCTGAAACTTTACATATGCAGTCTGGTTTACTCTTTGGGCATCCTTGCCACTTTTAGGAGAATTGTGCTACATATGAAGGCCGAAGTGAATCAAAGGCAATCATTGTCATCGTTATAAAAATTGAGATTATTATAATTTTTTTGTCCTAATGGCCAATTATTATGTCCTCCAAATAGTAGTTTGTGTAGCTCACTGCTAGAGCAATTTTTCAATTTCTTGCACGGGGTGCATAAGAAAGATGTTTTTTGTTTGGCTTGTTGAGACACTTTTGTTTTGTGAGCCAGAGAGCATGCAAAGAAACCTTGTGTAGATTAAGATGTATTGCATTTGTTATGTATTTGTTTATAGGTTTCCATTAGCATGTGGCCATAAATGGCTCTTTCAGTTGTTTGTGTAGTAAATCTGTAGCTGTATATATGCAGTCTAGTTTATTTTTTGGGCTTCCTTGCTACTTTTAGTAGGATTGTGCTACATAAGAAGGCGAAAGTGAACGAAAGGCAATCGTTGCTTTTGCTATAAAAATGTAGATTATTTTTCATTTTGTTGCACAAGGGTGCATAAGAAAGATAGTTTTGTTTGGCTTGTTGGGCCAATTTTATTTTGTGAGCCAGAGAGCCCACAAAGAAAACTTATGCAGATTAATATATATTCTGTTTGTTATGTATTTGTTTATAAGTTTCCACTAACATGTGACCATACATGAGTCTTTCAGTTGTTCATGTAGTAAATCAGAAACTTTACTTATGCAGTCTAGTTTATTTTTTGGACTTCCTTGCTACTTTTAGTAGTATTGTGCTACAAGATATCACTAAGTTGAAAAACCTTATAACTTAAAAAATACTACTTACCTGCAGTACCCAAAAGAATCATCTGCACACCTTAATATCTAATGCTACCAAATTTCAGCAAAATACGACTGCCCGTTTATGCCCAATACAAACGTCTATGTAAAATGTATTGGATTTCAAGCCTGTTTTGGAATCCCCTTTTTAGGTCGAGCCTGGGCAGCACATGCACTGCTCTGTGAGGCATGCTGTATTAGAGTATGGACTTGAAGCCCCTCAAGCTCTCCGCCCACATTTTTCATTGGGTTGTGTCACTGTCCTTCGTAAATGCTGGCTTCTGATTCGTTAATAGGCTTGTTAGTCCCTCCTTAGTACCGCCTTGTCTTCATTTGTAACCTACCATGAGGACTGGCCCTTTTACTTTGGTTGTTACACAGTACGTCTCATTAAGTCTGTAAGCCCTATTTTCTTTAATGAGTTTCTGTTACTGCAGGAGAGTCTATTGTGCGCAGTTGTGACCACTGGCTTGTTTAACTTGTTGCAAACGGGGAGCTCTTCAAGGGCCATTAGAGACAGAGGGGGCAACTCAGCGATGCCTTTAGGGAGGTCAAAGGTGCGTGATGTAAATTCCGCTAGATCTAGCTTGTTTATTTTTTGAACAAACATCTATGTTAAACATGATTATGCTTTAGGTTTGCTCCTCCGCTCACTTGCTAAAAACCACAGGCCTCATTTATGTGGCCCTACTGGCACTTTTGCGCCGCCGGAACGTCACTTTTTTTTTTTTTAAATAAAACTTTTTATTAAAGACAAGGCAACACAGGTAAGACAGTGTACAAACGGAACATCACTTTTTCGACGTTCCGGTGGCGCAATTTGCCACTGACATTTTTATAAGGCCACGTTACGTGGCTTTTCATGGCCTTATAAATATGTGCCTCTTTCATGGAGAAAGCTGTGTGACAGCGGCTTTCCATGGGTGTTACTGGGGCATTCCCAGCAACATCCATGGCTTTTTGACACTGCCCTAGATTTACAAGAAATTGTAAGTCTGAGGCAGTGCCAAAAACTTACATCTCCCCAGGGGCAGCACACATAGAAAGAGGAAAAAGCCTCTTGTGATTGTTTTTGTGCAGGAAGGCTTACCTTCCTGCACAAATATAATCATCCCCACAACGCAGGCACCCTTACACCATGGTGCATAGGTGCCTGCGTTGGCACGCGGCAGCTCGTTGTGCGCAGGGGAAAGGACAGGAATGCGCCGTATCTAATGGATACAGCGCATTCCTTCCCTTTTCTTTTGCCGTAGGGCAGCGCAGCAGCAAGAACTGCGGAGCTGCCCTACGGCAAGAATACCATAAATGAGGCCCCATGACTTCAACAAAGGGCTCTTACCCTCTTTTCTCGATTAGTTCCTCTGAAATGGATCCAAAAAAGAAAGAAACTCTTTGGCTGCAAATGTCTTTTTGGACAAACTCTCCCGCAAGTGCGAACCCGACCGGAAGGTATTGGAGCTCTTCACTGAGCAGTTCTCCAGTTCCAAAGTGGCAGCTCGCTGCGCTTTGCTCCTCGGCTCAGATTACCAGTAACGGGTATGCTTTCAACTCCAGTTTAACGCTGCTCTCGTTCATTTGCTTTTCTCCCCCTGCCCGCCACATTGCTCTATCTATCGTTTGCTTCCCTATGTCCTCCGTGACCCTTCCCCCACCACACCATCAGGTCTCGCATTTGCAAAAGTTTAAGCTATTGGTATTGTAAATGCCAATGCTTTTTATCACCGTTTTTAAAACCAACACAGAAAAAGGCATTGTCATTTACAATGCCAATAGCTCAAACTCTCGCAAATGCGAGAGCTGTTGCATTGCAAATGCTTGTTTCTTTGTACCCCCGTGACTAAACACCGCAACACTTTCAGTCCTCTGACAATGAAACAGGTGCAACAGGTCTGCAAAGTTTCACAGACATTCATCGAACAGTTGCAAAGTTATTAAGGGACAAAAATCTAGAACACACTCAAGCCCCCAGCCCTGGGAGAGAGCGGGAATTCGTAACACTGTAGTAGATATGGCGCATTCCTGCTCTCCCCCTGTCACAAGGCACAGCAAGTTGTCTTGCTGCCTCGTGTTGTGTGACATTTGATAAATCTGGCCCTTATTGAATTAATTACTACTCATTTGTTACTGAAAACCTCCTCCTTCATACTTCGATGTGCCTCTGAGTTAAAAACATGATTCTGCAACGTGTCACATCTGTTTCTCCATATTTTCCATATGTTTCAATGTGTAGAGATGCATATCATGCTGCGCTACAAGCCAGCTTCTCTTTTAGGAGGTGCAGAAAAGTATAAAGAGGGGAGGAAGTGTAGATAGAGAAATACCGAACTGAGTGTGAGAAATTGATTGACCCCTCAAAAATTGTATTTCACATCCCTGAAATGCATTGGGATTACAGTGTTGCCATCAGTGAATTTGAGTCTGTTCTTATGAGTAAATATGCAGAAACAAAGTGTGACACGTTGGAGAATCAAGTTTTGGAACTGAGAAAATAACATTGAATAAGAGTTTAACAACTCACACTAAACTTGTGAGTACCGAGTGTCGCAGTGCGCAACAGGAGCGAGACTCAAACTGAGATGAGGTGATTGCTTGTGAAGTTTGAATCAGAATTTGTTAGACCAAAAGAACTTACCCTAAAGGCAAGTTAAGCACGGATTAATATAGGATTTAGATATAAGAAACTGAAAGCATTTAAAAAATTCAAAAAGAGTGCCATCATAGAAGGTTTTAAATATTAAGGTATATAGAAACACTTGAAGATTACTTTATGGTCTGTCCATCTTTATTTTGTTGAATCCCAAGGAGCTTCATTTTTTCCCAAAAAGCATTTTTGTTCCTTAATGAACCCCTCCTTGTGTTCCATAGAAATATATTCTAACCCAAGACAGCAGGTTTTCCTTTTTTCTACATTAAGAAACACCCTTATTACTGATGCAGTCTGGTGCTAAGTGCAGCCCCCTCCACATTTCTTGGATGAGGTCCTTCTGTCCCCTTCCAGTTGAGCCATAACATTTTCATATGGGGGCTTTTCTTGGTGATGAGGGGCAAGTAAGCAAGAAGGGTTTAGCTCGAACATGTACTCACTCCAGGTAAATGTTGATCCTGATGTTAGTTTTCTGTCAGTCAGATTTTGTTATGTTGAGCTTGATGATAGGTGTTTGTCGGTCAGACTTTGTTCCCTATATCCAGGGTGTTTTTGCAACACTCCAGCACTTCAGGTGGATAGTCACTGTTGCTTATGTGATCTCGCATGCACATGCACGCTATGTCGGGGCCTCCACATACATACAGAGCACTGGAGCATGTGGACCAGTATGTTCAAGTCCGGCACCCAGACTGCACAACTCTATGGAAACATAAAGCACTTACAGGTGTTCTTGTGTACCAGTTGGGTTGTCAAGACAATACTGTGTTCTGTGTGTAAGATATCATTGCATTTCAAAAACAGTAAAAATGCATAATGAAATCCAAATACAGCAGCAAACTTCCACATTTGCAAAACAGATTATTCCTAAATGATTGACCTGGGTTCATATTAATCAGATTACTCAAAAGACATTGTGATTTATTTTTTTTGTGTTGAAATTGTTTATTAGCATTTATTAAATATAAGAAAAGAAAATACAGAAGTGTGCAATATGATAACATAAATTACATTGGAAGTAATGCATATAGTTAAATATATATGAATTCATATGGATGAAGACTGTATCTTATTTAAATACAAGTAATACAATAATAAGATGGAAGGAGGATAAAATAATTCAGTTGTGAATAAAACAATATGCTATTTGATTGAAAAACTCTAATGACTTACGGTGAGATAAAAAGTAATTTTAAAGCGAAAAAGATCCAGAACTTGATATCAGGTGAAGCATAAAATTGCAAACGAATAAGTGAGAGAAAGACAGGAAATGTGGGTAGAAAGAAAGTGAAGAATAATAAAGGAGCGGTATCAATGCAGTAAAATATAAAAGAATAGAACGTATAGTATAGAAAATCATATAGGGAAATTAACCAAAGATAAAAAGGAAGAAATTGGAGGAAATAAGATTAGAGCGGATTTAGAACAGCTTTTCAGTGTTGGTATGTAAATGCATGACAGTAAAGGTGAGAAAAGAAGAAAATTATAATCGAGAATAAAATAGAAAGAGAGAACAAGTTATGATACAGTGGAATCCACTATAAGACATTGTGATTTTAAGGACTGCCAACTTCAAGCACAACACCCTCCTTAGCTTAAATATGACATCAATGGCCCCCAAATGTCCAGGTTCCATTAGGCATCCCCTAGCTCTTGATCAGTAGGATGGGTGTTCATAGTTGGGGGTTGTTGTAGCTACACTGGTGTTGGGTTCACGTGTTGCCCTTCTCATTCTCTTTTTTTATATTCTAGGAGAATACGTCAGTTCATATCCAAGGAATTGCTTTCATCTTCCACTGAGATTTCAATGTTCTGAGTTCACAGGCATCAAGGAAGGGTTGGGGGCTTTCGCTTGCCCACAGCTGCTACTCCTTGAGTCTTAACTCAATCCGTTTCTTAAAGGTGCAGTGATCTTCTTTATGACACATATTGAGAATACTCCAAGTCCTCCTCACAAGAGGTCGACAATTGGTGTGTCTCCATCCTCCTCTTGATCTTGATTCCCACCTTCCTCACTCCACTCAAAGTTACTTTTCTTCTTCGGTGTTGAAGGCTCCCTCTCCCATTGTTGACAATATGTACAAAAAACAGTTGTAAAGCTATGGGGAAGCCTCTTAGGCATAATCTAGTGCAAGTAATAATAATGGTTGGGCCAGCAAGGAAAGTGGCTAAAAATGCTCTATGTGTGGGCTGTATGACGAAATATCGAGTCACAAATGTATAAAGCTAGAGTGTTCATGTTTAGTCCATTTTTCGCGTACTGGTTCAATTTTTGCATACTTTGGTATCTTTGGGCTTATGGTGTTATGATAAAAGCTAATTTATGCCATGGCTACTTCCGATTTATCTAAGAGAAAAGATTATTTGCTTTCTTAAAAAACCATAGGTACATATGTACAAAAGAGTTGTCATTGTTTTGCCAGTTCAGTCAACAGAATTGCACATTATCGTCCACAAACATTGGACTTCAGTCAGAATGATTTCCATAGGTCTTATTGAAAATGTATATGTAGGCGAAGAAACATTTTCTGTATCATATGTTCTTGCATTCAATAGTCGACTGATTTTGGTTGACATTTTTGATTGTGTCAACCTTATCCAAAAGGATAACCTTATCCACTAGGTCAGCAGGCCTGGTAAATGTCTGATTTTTTATTCCAAATATGAAGATGCTCATAAGGGTTTCTGCAATCAGCCCTCTGGATTGCTAAAAAGATTAAACTTACATTGTGTTTAAGCATCGCATTGACTGGCTACGAAAGATGAGTAACGCACAAGGGACAAGCTTCTGTTTAGAAGAAGACTGTATTTATATGTTGCTAGGATATGAATCATATTTTGGGATTTATAAGCATAGTTGTGTAAGGTGTATATTAGGTAAGTAAGATTGCTAGAGCATGACTGCTACATGTTCTCCTGCAGTTGCATCCCTACCCTCCATGCTCCTTCTTTTTTTAGTCTTACTATCTAGGTCAACCCCCTTGGCGTCTGTGTTCTCCTTGTGAAGTATGTGCTGCGCTTAGAACTTTTGATGATAAGTTGTCTGGATGATATTAATCATGCCTTGGAATGTGTTATGCATATATTTCTTGTCCTATAATGCCAGGGCAGTTGCTAGAATTATTTGTCAAAGCTAACATTGTGACATAAAGACTGACCTTGATGTGGAAGCGGGTGTACCTCAAATATCTGGCATTAAGACTTAATGACCTTGATGTAGAGGAGGGCGTACCCCATACTAACTATCTTTGTGACATAAGGCCTGGCCTTGACGTAGAAGAGGGTGTACTTCATGTGACAAATATATTTGTGTTATTATGCATCTTCAACAGTAGTGGCTGGTGTCAAGGAAATGTGGTGAGCATCGCGGGGGCTGTATAAAACAAAACAGTTTTACCTGCCAATCTTCTGATCGCCGCTCTGCTTGCCAGTCTTCTGCTCCTCTGGGCACAGGTTGAAGCTCCTAGCCTCCCCTACGGCCAATCCAGATACTGCTCTTTTACTCATTAAAGCAGTGTCGGGATTGGGCGGAGCGGGCTTGTTTTGTGCCACATTGAGAGCTGGGAGCCTGTGCCTGCTGGTCTCTCCACCCAGCAGCACAGCTGGGTTGGAGGGATGTCAGTGTGCATGACAGTTTCACGGTCCTAAAACGGCCAGCCAAACCGTCATGCGCACTGACCGCAGTGCCCACCACTCCTCCTCCCCCTGCTGCAGTGCTGTGACCCCCCCAGACTCAGCCACATGACGAAAAATAAAACGATCTGCATTTTATTTTTTGTTTGCCTCTGCGGATAGAGGGGCAACGTTCCTCCGCCATAGCTGTGGAGCCGCCACTGATCTTTTAATGTGCTGATCTTTTAATGTGAATAAAAACAAAATGAATAGTTAAAAAACAAAGTCACTACCTACGCAGCATTAGGCCTACATTGGAGTAGGCTACACACCTGTTACAAGTGTGGTATACACCTTTCGAAGGGTTTATTAATAAACAAAAACATAGGCTCGGTAAATACAGCTCAGACTTCAGTGAAATGGTAAAATGTTTGGAGAGTCACATAAAGACAGATTAATTTCTCTTTTTATGATGGCTCCATCCACACACTGAATTTCAGAACATTTCATTGGAGACCAAATGCTTCCTGGCCCCAAGCTGGCCTTGTACAAATTTCGAATGCAAAGGGAACAAAGAGATCCTAGCAGCCTATATGCAGTGCCACTGGGATTATGCAGCAGGGGAGGGCCAAATTATGCAGCAGAGTTATGCGGCAAGAAAAGGCAAATTATGCAGCTTGATGCGGCATATTTTTTAATTGTATTACTTCATTATTTTTTACACGTGTTATCAGAGTATGGTTATTGGGTGCATCTCATTAGTACCAGTTTAATACCCAAATATAGCAATAAGGAACAGAAAGGCGACCAGTCAACCATTGCAAAAGGCCTTCCACTGTGCTGTAACACATGCCGCTGCGGAATTATTAACTTTTGAATGGTTTGAGCTAGAAACACAATTGTTTTTTGTTAAAATGTGCAGATTATGCTGCAGATGATGGATTATGTGGCAAATACGGGAAATCTATAATTATGCGAAAATCGTTGTACCGCACAATCGCATAATTCCAGTGGCCCTGCACATATGTCCCACATGTTAGAATTTTCATGTTCTGTGCACATAGGTTTCATGCTGTCACACCTGATACTCAGGCTTCTATCAAGCAAGAAGAGAATCAAAGTAGATAGGCCAGTAGCGATAGTCCAGCAAAAACTACACTGGAGTGAACCTTTTCATCGTAGCCAGTATATACATATGGCATGCCAGGGGCAGTCACTGCTGAAGTGTTTTTCTAACCTGCTGCAAGCATTACAAAGTTGGTCATGCTGTTGAGATCTCATGGCCAAGATAGGACAAAGGGTTAGAATAAGTAGCTTGCACATGAGCTTTTATCAGGGCACACGGTTGTGGCACAGCTACACGTGTGCCTGTGGGGCTGGCATGCTGACCATGTAAAGATGAACCTCATCCTTAGGGTCTGTTCCTGAGCCGGAAGCCACAGGCACCTCAGCTTCACCAAATTGCTATGAAGGCAGGAAGGGTCGGGAACTGTTGCTTCATGTCAGAGCCTTGTAAATGTTGGGTAGTTCCACCCTTTATGGCCAGAGTGGGGGGATGGGATTCCATTCTTCATGCATGGCACAAATCCGTCTCAAGTCAGTAGGTCTGAGAAAAAAGTCACATATAAGTGGTCCAAGATCTACTTTGCCCTCCTAAACTGTGTTAATCCATCAGTTGTTACCTTTTGCTAACATAACCATTTAAGGGCTTTACTAGCTCCAGCAGAGACCTGTCAGTGGCAGAAGCAAACCATCCCATTTCTTATTACCCCTTGGCGCTGTGTGGGCACAGCCGCAGAAGGGGTCTGGCTCTCTTAGCAGTGGGGTTTGGAAACTCCAGTGGTGCTATCCAGATGTGTATATATGTATGTCATGTATGCTGGCGTTATGAAGTTACTGTTGTTGCTTTTTTAAACTTATTCCCTCCACTTTGCTGCACCTAAACTTCTGGCACAGGTTTAACCTCTTAGGTCTTCAATCACCCAATGGTCAAAGACATCAGGACTAAACCATGAGGTGCACAGCCGGTGCCAGTGAAACAAGCAGCTGATCACCGGACTCCCTTGGGTTTAACGTGCTTTTATTTTCTTAAATATTAACCAAGCAATTAAAATGATGCAGGCCATATAACTCTGCTGGGCTCAACCTTCATTTCCCTGTCAGTAACTTCCCTTCTATGTGATGTGAACCATATCAAGGTATCAGTGACACATTAATAGTTTTATGGAGCAGTCAGCTTTCTTCTCTACAGGTGTCTCTCTTACCTCACTGCTGCACACTCAATCCTGGGGATTCCCATGAAATACTAGATATGAGTCCTTCTCCTATCTGCAGATAATATTAATGAGGAAGAGAACGGTTCACTAAAATGCACAAGGTACTTCTTTTAGGGTAGCCCAAGTGAGGCCATGGGTAACTAGTAATGCACAGGAATCTGTAGCGAGATTGAGACCCACTAGAAAGATGTTTTACCAAAGTTAAGTAACGTTCTCTTCCTGCCCATACCTCACAGTTCTCTGATGAATAAAAGCCTGATGCAAGCAAACATGCATGTGTTGCGCCGCTCCCATGCCGCCCGGCATGTTTAGGGCCATAGAATGACTCGAGGGCGCTGTTTGACACCTAATCCACTCCCATAACATCACTTCAGTGACGTCACCTCCAGCGCTACCATGTGGCACCATGCGGCCCCAACTATGACTCCACCTGGGGTCTTGTAATGCCCCACTGGAAGACATGGTTGGCAAAGGTTTTCTGGGCCAGTCTGAAGCCTGGAAGAAGTATTCTAAAGGCCAGGAATCTGTGGGAATATTATGTACCCCAGAAATATTGTTACAGACGGTAAGTAACTTTTTCTTCTCTGCCACTCGTGATTTGCCTCCTCAGGGTTTCTACCGTGGCCCGTTCCTGTTGTTTGCCCCTCTAGCCTCTTGAGTGTCCTCCACAGGCGTACAGTTTCAATGGTTGTCTAAGGCCCATGCGGTTGTATGATGCCCATCTCTCTAGTTTGCTTCTCTGCCACTCCTGGGTAGATCCTTCTGAAATATATAAAGGCAGGTTTAGTACTGGGTGGCTTTTCTGCCTTTCCTTGTTGGACTTGTTAGGCATGCCATATGAGTGGCCACGGAACAGTTGCTCTGCCACTCATGAGTGGACCTATCAGGGCAAATACTATAGATTTAGAATACCACTTCCTATTGATTGTGCCCAGTTGCTGCTGTGCGCCCCCCATCTCCAGGGTATTACCAATGCAGGCTCTCTATAATGCCAAGCACTATGGCTTGTTTCGTTCCGCTCCTCAAGTGAATACTGTGGCTGGTTGAATAATGGTTGCTTCTCAGCCTCTGAACTGTGGAACCACTCAGAGCACATACTATTATTGGTTCCTTGGCATTTCTCACTGCTACTTCTGGGTGCCCGCTCACAGCATATAGCATTACTGATGGCACAATGCTTGTTCATGTGGGTTATTCCTCAGCCATTCCTGGGTAGACTCCAGAGCATAGGCTAGTTAATGGAAGATTGCACCTCCCACGATAGCTCCCATCTCTTCTGGGTAAGCAGCAAACTGTAACTTACACCTCTTACATACCCATGAGACATGGGTACTTGCAAACATTTTCCCAGAGGCCAAAAAGGTTTGGTCTGTGATGTGACTGAGGGCTGTACTGAAGCTAGCAGTGGTGGTTGAGGCTGGGGGGCAATTTGGCGGTAACGTGAATGTAGGGGGATGTGAAGCATATACATCTAATGGCTGATTTGCACAACAAGAATCCAGAAATCCTGGGATTACTCCTGGATTCCCCACTTTACCAAATTGTGTGATCCTAGGCAATTGTTTTATCTCACTTTCCCTCCATTTCCTTTGTTATCATATATAAGAGGACCTCGAAATACATGACTTCAGGACGTGTGCTGTACAAAACCTTTTCCTGTGTTCGATTTAGGGAAGTATAATGTTGTTCATATAAAGTAAATACACAGGCCCCTCAAAGAGTGCACATAACAACTGACTTGCCTCTTATTTCACTATTGCCATTGTTGTCAGGGGAGTAAAGGGGGGCAATTAATGTTTCTAAATTCATGTTTGAAAACTATCACTTTAAAAAAACATTTTCAATGCACCGATATAATGTGATGTACTAAAGTGAAATGGTTCTACATGTTAATGGAATACACTTTTTGAATTTTGAAGAGACTTAATCATATTTTTACACTTTTGCAGCAAAATGTCTTCAAGGTGTTCCTAAAGTTAAGTGGTGCAGGACTCCCTAGTTACTTCGGGGCATATTATCAAGGACGGCGTTAGAATTATCGCCGCTTTAGCGGCAGGAAACTGCCGCTAAAGCGGCGATAATGGGCTTGATAATATGCCGCAGAGCATTCCAATAGAAGCCCATGTTCTGGTGTGAACATGGCCTTCTATTGGAATTCTCTGCGGCATATTATCAAGCCTATTATCGCCGCTTTAGCGGTAGTTTCCTGCCGCTAAAGCAGCGATAATTTTAACGCCGTCCTTGATAATATGCCCCCATGTTTCTTTAACATCAATTAACCTTTAAATAAATACTTGCTGGTTTATTTAACATTTTGTAAGGTTTAGTGCTGAGTCGAGTAAACATCAGATCAGTGCTGCAGTGGACCTGAAGTAGCCTCTAGTAATGGTCTTTCCATATGTCGTATGAAGATAAATTTGACTGACCTCTTGAGCAAATTGGTTATTAATCTTAGGGAAGACTTTGATGACTTCCTCAACGAGTAAGCCAACCCTATGATTGTTCTGAGTGCCTTTGTAAACATTTCTAAGGAGATTAAAGATCTGCTAGATGGGAACCATATGGTTAAACACTCCAAGCAAAGGGTGGTTTGATTCCCATTGCTCCAAGAAGCTTAAGAAACTTAAAGCTGCTCTCCATAAAACTCCCATGTGTACCAGTGAGGTAAAGATGCGCAGGCAAGAATACAGATTGGCCCTAAAGGAAAGGAAAACGCCTTGAAGGACAAGTCTTGGGAGGCACAAATTGAAACAGGCTCAGACAGACTGTACAGCTTTCTGGCACATTATAAAGTCCACTTTTTTGAGAGAGGAGGGGGCACCACGTTTGGTGGCAGCTATCGCCGAAGAGGAGCGGGTGACACAATTCCCTAAAATGTACTCCAATACCAGCCTGCAGTTGCCATAGCAGGAGGCTCCCCCGAGTAACTCCCCTGGTGGAACCAGCAACTAATCTTAGGTTATCCCTTGATGAAGTTAACAGGGCTCCTATGCGAAGGAAGAGCGGCAATGGTCCTGGCCCGGACGGAATTCTAGTCCTGGCCCCTTTATATACCTCCGTAAAAAAATAAATTGTCGGGTAGGCATACAAATTTGCTGCAAATGCATTCACCTTGCTGTTTAAATCCGCTACTTGGCTGAAAACTTCATCCTGGAAAAAACTAGCTGCAGATAAAAACACGTTTGCCCTTTGGGGTTCATATACTCTCTACATTGTTCTTTTGTCAAACCATTTGGCCTTGTTCTGGCTAAACCACAGATAACACATTGAAGATCCTAGGCTTTCTGATCAGTTGTTGGAGGTGGATGAAGGGTAGCTATCGATCTTGGGCATTGGGTTTGGTTGTCGCTTTTTCAGAAGACTCAGATTCTTGTTGTGATTTACTGGTTTCTGCTATGTTTAGACACTTTTTTTTTAAAGCTTTTTTCCATTGTATACGACTTGTAGAACTTGTTGTTACAATGATAAAATATTTGATCTTCTTCACCCATCAGATTCAATCTTTTGTGAACTTCGTCTTGCCGTATTTCTGCAGCATCTCAAACTCTCTCTTGTCCAGCCGCTTTTCCTTCAGATTAGTTTGACATATGACACATTTTTCTTTGTTGTCTTTTGTAGTTAGCCAAAAATCATCTGCTACCACCTGCTTCACTAATGTTTTAAGAATTTGAATTAATGGAAAACATGAAACAAAAACATTAATATAATTGCCAATATGATTGCTAAAACATATCCTCATAGAGCCACCATTTTGGAAAATGGAGGAAGGGTTGCTCTAAAAGGTTATTTTCTGTCTCTATAAGACTACTTTACCCCCCAAGAACCTATGTTCTGATACCAAAATGAAGTATATAGGTCTCATGATTCCTGAAATATTACATCATCACTGCAACACATCTGCCATTTTCAAAATTGTATTCCAGAAAACTTCTGCCCGGATCAGCAATGTATACCCGAGCTAAATTACTTCTCTAATGATCTGAAAACACAAATCAAAAATGAAAATCTCTGGGGGCATGGCCTGGCGATATAACATGGTGGACGCGCACTAGGCGAGCTCCACTACGCCCGTTCCTAACATCCTACATTTATCCTTTCTGGTCGGCAGAATTTATTTCAAGAAATTCCCCGTGGCACTTGAGGAACCTGCGAGGCAGCCAGCGGTCCGAAGATTGGTCGCGATTGCGTCGTCCTGACCTGTTCGGCAGCGTGTGGGGCCTGGGAGCCCGGAGAGCGGACTGGAGGTGGAGCCAAGGGGCCGGCGACTGGAGATACGGGACACGGACCCGGAGCGCTGCTGCGCGTCGTGGGGCGTGAGCCTGCCGGAGATTGAGGGACTCTGTGAGAGCAGCCTTGCCAGGAGGCAGCGACATACGGCATAATTGTATGCTGTGGGCACATTCGGAGCTCTCCGACGAGTGCACGGAGCTCTCCCCTCCCCCCTCCTCCCCTGGTGGTGCTTCAGCAGCCGAGTTGGGCCGCATGGGAGATTCCAGACAGTCCCGTCGGGGTTTGGAGGTAGGAGTGACACCCCCCCCCCCCGAAAGTCTGGGACCTGGGCAGGAGGGTTCTGGGGGCTGTTTTATGCCCGGCTGGAGACTCGGGGTTGACTGATGCGCGGCGCATGGGCTGCGAGGCATGGTGTGCCTGCCTCCCTCCGCAGTATCGGCTTCCCATCCCAGACGGGGCCCTGGGATTGTTGTGGTGAATTTTTAATGGCACTCTTCTTCACCCATTTGCCTTCTTGACTTGCTGTATGGTGACCGTTCTCGGCCTACTCGACCGTTCTCGGCCTCTCGGAAGCCCACATTATGAATCTTGAGCGAGATGGTAGGGAGGAAGGGGGTGGTCTGGCACGCCGTCAATTGCTGCTAGCGAGACAGGCACATGCAGCTTTATTGATGGACGAGGCCCGATTGGCATGGTTGGCATCACGCAGTAGGATTTACCAGTGGGGGGACAAATCTAGCAAGCTGCTCCACAGTTTGTGCCAGGAGCCTTGAGCCCCCTGGTTCTCCCTGGGGTGCCAGGACCGGATGGGTGGGTGCTCGGGGACCCCTCTTTGATTGCTGAGAGTTTTGCAAGTTACTTTGTGGAACTCTATGCATCGAAGGAATTCCTACCGGAAGGTATGGTGCGCTGCTTCATAGGAGACCTCCCACCCCCGACCCTATCCGATGTGGCCCGGGCGGACCTGGACCTCCCACTTACAGAGGAGGAACTGTCTACAGCCCTTGTAGACTTTTTTTAAGAGGTGTTCCACGAAATTGGGACCTCATTTGCTTAGATTAGTAGAGGAGGCGCGCACATACGGAAGCCTCCCGCGGAATTGGCAGCATGCCAAGATAGTCGTGTTTAACACACCGTGCCAGCCTCCCGACCAACACACTTCATATTGCCCTATCTCCTTGCTTAATATAGAGGCTAAGATCTTAGCCAAGGCCTTGGCCAATCGTCTCCAATCCCATATTTCCTCCCCGATTCGTCCGGACCAGGCAGGCTTCATGTGTCACAGAGCGACGTGCCACAATATTCGCCAAGCACATGTTGCTGTGGACACAATTTGGGACTTGGATCAGCCGGCTGCACTCCTCCTAGCAGATATGGATAGGGCATTCGACTCCCTCAGCTGGACGTATTTGTTTGCCCTTCTAGATCATCTATATATCGGTGCCCGCTTCTTGTCCTATGTTAAACTACTATATACGGACCTGACGGCCTTGGTCCGCATCGCGGGGTTCTGTCTCCTTTACCTTCCCTATTAGATGAGGTACCCGCCAGGGCTGCCCACTGTCACCATTTCTGTTCGCTTTGGCGATGGAACCCTTGGCGGCCTGGGTGCGGATGGATGCACAAGTGGCAGGGTTTGAGTGGACTCAGGGGTTGTCCGACCGCATCGCATTGTATGCGGACGATGGCCTGTTCTTCTTGACGGATATCAACAAGACTGGACCGAGGCTACTTCGTATTATGTATATATTTGGGGAATCATCCGGTCTATTCATGAATCCCTGCAAGTCCACCTTATGGGTGTTGGGTAAACATAGGGAACTGGGCACCTGGGCCTCGACAGTACAGGTCACCACAATAGGCATAAAATACCTGGGAGTTTTTTTGTCAGCGAGTGTGTCTTGGGACCGAAACATTGTGCCAGTGTGGACACGTGTCCGCGAAGAACTGAACACCTGGTCCCATATGCCCCTCTCCATCTCGGGCAGATCGGCAATCTTCAAAATGGCATCGCTACCGCGATTGCTATATCATCTACAGAATCACCCTCGAATTTTGTTGCGCGTGCTGCATCGCCGAATGCGATGCAGCGCGCGCAACAAAATTCTTTTTTTTTTTTCCGTAACTTACCTGAAATCAGAGGTATGCCGCATTTTACAACTCCCCACCCTGCCCCTCCCCCGCCCCACGTCACCACCCGCTAACACGCCCTATATGGGCCGTGGCTGATGGGAGTCTAGAAATGATAGCACAGGACTGAGTTACATGAGACAAGTGGTTAAAGGGGTATTGCTCCTCAGCGAATTGTAAGTGGTGCTTGAAATGCAGTATTACGACAGAGCAATGGGGGGGGGGGGGGGAGTTAACTGGGGTTCATTTGGTTGTTTTTCCTATTCATGTTAACTTAGGGGAAAGTATATACTTAAGATGTCAATGCCGGTCTGTTGTAATTTAAACTGTAGTAGATGATCTCTGGTTTGCAGGGCTCTGCATTGTATGTGATAATTGACGCAATAAAACATGTTTTTTTTAAAAAAATAACAATCTCCGGACAACAATTTTTTTGAAGAGGTATATCAGGGAGCCAGGATTATTTCTATCGAACTTTATAAAAATAATGTTTTACTATGGGTACCTATATTAACTGTTGTGCTTAAAGCGTGTTCCAGTGAGGGGCCTTTGAATACTAGGCTGAATTCTTTAAATGTTCATGATTTACAAAAAATGGAGATCGTGAGAATCCTCCTGCTACCGCCTGATCTCCTTGACTCCCTGGTAAAGGTCAAGGCAGGATCATACTGGACATGTTGGAGGAGTGGGCGGAAAGTAAAGAGATACTTTCGGACACTCAATATGGTTTCTGCAAAGGCCTAGGGATTATTGACCAGTGTTTACATTTGAATTCGCTAATTAACAAATACACACTATGTAAGAAAGGTCATCTGTTCCTGGCTTTTGCAGACCTATCAAGTGCATTCGGTTGCGTCATCCATGCTAAATTGTGATCTATCTCAGAGTAGATTCCTTTATAATTATGTTTTTAAGGGTTCTGAACTCTGGAAGTAGAGCCAGAGTGAGGTATGTTCTGAAGGGCAAATGCATGTCATCGTTTGCTGTGGAGAGAGGGGTGAGGCAGGGTTGTATGCGTGCATCCTTATTAACAACTTGGGTATCTTGTTGGTTAAAGGATGCATGGACCCCCCCCAAAACAGAAGGCATCCATTTTAGGCCCTCCTCTACACAGATGCCGCCGTGCTTATGGCCCGCACCCCCATAGGTTTACAATGTTTATTGATCTTGTTTAAAGAGTTTATGCAGAATCTGGGTCTAACAACTAATCTGACGGAGGCATTTGTAATGAAGTGCGGGAAGGGTAATGTGAGATGCTGCGATCTATTTGTTAATAACACTAAGCTGAGTTTTACCTCCTCATTTTCATATCTGGGGGTCATTTTCTCACAGAGTACGTCATGGAAGTATTCAATTAAAGTTGGGAAGTGAAATGTTATCATATAAATTGCTGCTTTGTCAAATTTTGCACGCAAACTCACTAATGAATTGATTAAAGAAATGCTAACAGTAAGTCCAAGTGTGTTTCTACTACATTGTAAGGGGAGGAGATATTGGGACTCTGGGACACGGGTACCCTCCAAAATTCAGAGAACTCCTTTATGAGATCCTTATTGGCAGGACCCAGAGCTGTCCGTCCTAAGTCTGCCACTCTGAACTGGGGATTCCATTTTTAGCTGACATCGCATGCACACGTCCCATCCTGTAGTGACACAAAGTGTGGACCAATACTGACAATCTTTTAAATCGAAAGGTGAACGAGGACTCCCTTAAATTGACATAATTTCCTCAAATTCCTTGGCTAAAAAACGCTAAACAAATCTAATAAGATCTGAGACACCCGAAATTCATTGAGCGCCAAGAATCACTGCAGTCCGTGTCACGGATGGACCTCAGTAAGATGTGCCTCTCGTTGCTTGCGGAAGCCAGGCTGCCAACCGAATTAACCAAATCGAGTGTTCTTAGGATTCAATTGACTTTGATTATTTCTTCCTTGCAACCCTATCTAAAGTTTGTTTATAATTACCAACATAAATTTGTCCTGACCCGCTTCAGACTGGATATTTTCCACCGCGTAGTGACCTTCCCGATTCCGATTGATTGATCAAAAAACCTACTAGAATGTCCATGTGACAACACCTCTACTCTAAGCCCCTTTCACACCTTGTTTTTTTGCAACATTTTTAAGGACTTAAGGAAATGTTACATTTTATCGATTTTACGCAACCTTTATTTTAAACAATGTCGTCCTGGTTTTTTGTACGTTCAAGCTTTACCATCCCTGTCAAAAGTCCAGGAAAAAAATAAATTTTATAGAATGATTTTAGGAGGGTGAGAATTGTTTACTGTTTTCTTTTTTTTAAAATGTACACTTTTATGATTTCAGATGAAATCAAATAAAGTTGATTTTGATTAGATACTAGGGCAGGGGTTACAGTCCAGTGTTCAGCTCCTTTGCTTTAGTCCCCAGCCTAAGATGCCTCGACCTCCTTGAAGCAGAACTGAGTCTATTCCCCCTTAGGTTGTTTCACTTTCTTTTCCCCCATCTGGCTTTCCCACTGTACACAGGCCCCATAAACTACACCATAACCAGTTTACAAGGTATACATTGCTATGCCAATTTATATAATTGACCAGTACGTAACACACACATTATCAGACCAGAACCAACATTTCCCTGCCTGCAGGTAAAGCACCATTGTTAAGTAGGTAAAGCACACGTTGCCAAGGGCATGCCTGATATGTATTACCCTCCTCACACTTACTGTGATTGAGCCTGAGAAACATGGTAGTGAGTGTGTACTACAGGCACACCCAATTCTTTTTTATGCACAAATGTCATGTGTGCTAGTTAACACTTGCCATTCTTTATTAAAAAGAATGATGACTAACGTGAACAGCTCTGCTGGCCTAGCCTGATGATGACCCCCTCCCTCATTAAAAGGGGATCGAAACGTTAACGATCTTGTCCCGACACATCTTACCTAAATAATGTTACAGACATATATTTCTAATGTTACTGTCGGCCCTTGCTCTGTAAATACCTGGATTGCTCCTGCTGGTTTTACTTATATCACACTAACGATGTTCTCAGTGGTCGCTGTGTCGCCAACAGTATTAAATACGTTCCCCAATTGATTACCCGGTCTCGGCCTACTTTGTTATATTTACAGATGCTGCAAACACTCTCCACTCAGACAAGCGTCAATGCACACAAATTACTTAGACTTGCACCTAGACATGTTGATTTTGCTTTGGGTGTTCTGGCATTCTGTAACTGTGTAGTAAAGTAATTGGTAGTTTGAGTTGTAAGAGGCCAGCTGACAGATTGCTAGTTCCCTTGTTTTCCTTTCCATGTCATATGCGCTGATGATGCAAAGTGTGCATGTCAGCAATGCATGAGATGAAGGATAAGGAAGGCTTCCTTGATCCATGGATTGAGCATGTGCGAGGGACATATTTGAGTTTTTAATAGGCGTGGGCGGCGTTCGCGGAGTTTTACACCGTGGAACTCCGCAAAGTGCCGGAAAAACTCTGCTGCGCTCCAGAGAGTTCCGCCAGCGGCAGAGTCTGTTAAGTCGCGCTGCTCACACTGATTTTTAGCACCGGAAGTTTGTTCTGTGCAGTAAAATCAGCATGAACAGCATTATGCGTGGCGTCAGAGGGCGCTGCTTCTTTCTGCCACTTGAGTAGATATTTTACTCAAGCAGCAGCAACCTCAATGCGAGCGGCAGATTTCTCAACGTGAGCGGTAGCAACCTGCCCTGACCGCCCACATTGAGAAATCTAGCACACCATTTTTTCTCGCAATTGCTCGAGAGAAAAAACTCTGCTCCGCGTCACTTCGCTGATTTTTGGAGAACTCTGCACAAAGTGAGCAAAACTCCGTGAACTTTGCCGGCTGTCGGAAATCTGAGCCCACCCCTAGTTTTTATTCCTTCAAGCAGGTGCTCTACCAAGATTACGTGGTGCACATCCCCAAGCACCAAGGCATGTCAAGCATAGTAGTCACTTGGAGTGCTCATGATGTTTGAGCATATTCACCCCCTACACTAACAGAAGCCGAGACAGAGTGTGGTCAGCCCCAACCCTAGCCTTACTTCAGATATAGTGAACTCCAGCTTCTCAACTGGATAGGTAGTGATTGGTGGAGCTGCCCGGAGTACAGCCTTGAAGGCGCCCACAAGGGACAGAGTACGTTGCAAGCCAGCCACTAAGTGCTTTTGGTGGCACTAGGAGTCAGGAACAAGTGTGATTGATATTGCAATGTGTATATGTGGGTGGGTGACTTTCTGGAAGTGTATGTGTGAGTGTGACTATGAAGTAGGACTCAGAGGAGTGAGGCGAGTGATGATGTGAGGGAAAGGAGTAAGAGTGGAGCAAGAGTGTAAGCATATGACAGTGTGTGTGAGGGTCAAGCCCCTGTGGTATTCCGACTTCTGATAGGACAGTCAGCAGCTCTTCTCTCAGACACGCAGCAGCTGGTGGAGCCACCCCCAACAGAGCAGAAGAGCCCGATATGAGCTGCAAGGTATGAAGTATGGCATGTACCAGTTCGTATTTTGGTGGCGCTAAGATTTGTGAATGAGACGAAGAGTCTTTTTGTGCAGTGACGAGTGCATGGAACTGTCCGTGGGGTGTGGTTATGAGAAGTGTGCGACTAAGTGTACATGACTGAGAACAATCAGAATGATGGTCATTAAGGATCTAAAAGTGAATGGAGGGTGACTATGAGTGGGAGAGACGAGTGAGCAGGGTTGAGGAAAAGATGAGTGTGGAATGTGAGTGATAGGAATAGGAGTGTGAGGAATGAGTATGAGTGTCAGTGAGAGTAGTGTAAGTGGCGTATGAATGAAAGTGCCAGACAGATGTACATAAGCACTCAAGGAGAATAAATGCATGATTATCTCCGAGTGTTGCCTGACAAGTGTAGCAACGTAGGCGAAGTGTGTTCCCATTCATGACACGTCATGGGGTTTGCTGGTGACATTTTTGCTACCTTTGACAATAATAGTGTCCCGTTCTTAACCCTTTCTGTGCCACGCCCTTTACCCCTCCTGTGCCGGGCGTTTTATTAGTGGGTGGGGTTCATGACGAGATAGTCTCGTCATGGGCACTGAAGAGGTTAATATCATGGGATAATGTGGGACTTATGGGTGACTTTCTGGCCAGACCTTCCATAATAGTGGCACATTCTTTCCAGAATGTGGGCTTTCTCGACAATTCCAGCTTTTCCTGGCATAATAGAGGCTTGTGCTTGACAATCTGGGAGTTGCTAGTGACATTCAGGCAACTCTTAGCACAATAGTGACACATCCAGAACATATTGTGATTATTTTTGGGACTGTTATGGCTATCCATTGCATAAAAGTATCCCACAGAGGACATATTGTAGACATTTGTAGCGACAGTCGGACTATCCCTGAAATAATGGTGCCACATCCTTGATATGTTGTGGTCATACCACATTCCCCACATAATTAGACACTTGGCACTGCACTAACACTGCCAGAACTGCACCATATTGCCAACAAGCATCATTACCCACCACCGTATGACCACCCTACTGTTCAACCACTTCCACATCACCCCCACACACCACACTACACCCGGGGACTGATCGCCCATGCCTTAGCAACAGTCAGTATTATCCCCACATAAGTATACAGACAATGCAAAGCGTTTCACTATAAAAATGCCAGACCCATTAGATTTGCAAATGTTTTGTCACATATATTTAGTCATTAGTTGGTAGTTCTCTGGGTGTGTTTCAGTTCTGTTCTTTTTATAGCCTCCGCAAAAAACAGAAACATACTTTTACTGCTAGCTCTCACTTGGAAGATGTGTGTGTGCTCAGAGTGTGGGAGTTGGTTTCTGATCCCAGCTGTGAGTCACCCCTTATGAATGTGGCACATTTCAATTGCCCGTCTCAGCACATCCCATAGCAGCAGTCGGATTGTATGCAGCCTGCAGCCACCCTCCACCTTATGTTGCCTCCGCTTGAGGAAGCCACGGAAGTCAGCAACACGTGCCGTGGTCTGAGACTTCAGCAGGCAATGTGGAACTGCACAAGATGACGTCCCTCTCGTTGTAGCTCTGTTGCTGAAACCAAGACCAAGTGCGCGCTTTGTGTTGAACGGTCCAATAAATTGCATACACACAATAACTCTTGAACACTTTTAATTGCACACTTTTAGTTTATTGACCTGGACATTATAGGTCTCAAAAGTCAGAAGTAGTAAAAGGATATGCAAAAAGGTATATTACAGGAAACTGCCATACATAGCAAAGGGAATAAGTTATTGTACTTGCTTTTCTCTTTAAACCTCAATAGTACAAATGACTAAGGACCGGCTTAACAAACGCATGTTTATATCACATGCTTTGTACAGGTAAAAAAAATGTTCCAAAAGTGTTCCTTAGAAATGCTTCCAGCTACTGTATGAACAAGGAAGATATCAATTACTCGAATATAAAAGAAATAAATGAGCACCTTTTTGAGAATTGTGAAGTTCGGCACAGTTTAGAAAATGGAATGATTTCAGACATCTCTTTTGTTGTGTATTATACAGGAGATGATCCACGGATTCCCCTGAGAGTTGCGTCATATGAGGGGGTCGTCATATCACGGCTTAACAATGGGGGCCAGAGCCAAACTGAAAGTAGGGGCCCTTAGAAAAGCCTAGAGAGGGTCCGCCCGCCTGTAATTCATAATGGCGTGGTGGGACTGGGAGAAAAGGTGGTGGCTGACTAGCTTTTTGGCAGATAACAGATAGTATGACATAAATGCAGGAGCCTGAACGTAAACCCCCCCCCCCCACCACGTAGCCCAAGGCAAAGCCTCACAAGGACCAGTATTCTGCCCTTCTAAACCCCTGCCTGTGTCCTGATTGGCTGCTCACGAAACTTGCTGAGGCCAAGAGGCATGTTATGGTCGCTTGGGAGGTAGATCATGGTAAGATGCTCTTGGAAAGAGGCTAGAAGAGGAACACCAGATTCAGCCTATGGGGTTTATTTCCTAGCAGGCGTGCTATTTACCACTCAGCCAACCACATCATCTTTTCCAAGGTGATTACGAACCGCGAGTGGGCTCTTCCAAGGGACTTTTAAGGACCTTTTCTTTCAGCCGGCTTTGACCCTATTGTGCTTTTTTGAAAATTTGCTCAACACGACGTGGAAATATTATGTCGCCTGGTGACCCAGTGTTGCCGCTGCAATGCCGGTATGACACACATATCCTTTGAATGCCCATCTTTATAAGGCACGACCACAACCTTTTCGCTGTGTTTCCGCCTACATTAAAATACTGCCCCCGGAAATTAAAAATGAACCAACAAATCTCAAGCATTCCACACCAAAAATGTCCACCGATAATGGCACAAGACATTGTAAATAAAAATCTGACCAGCAGATCTCTGCGCATACATTACGAGTGTATCCATCATCCTCATCCCCGCAATATGTTTGTACCTTGGAAAGTTCAGAAGGAGAGAGTTTGCTCAGAACCATTTCGGACTCAAATTACCAATCTCTATGACTTCATTTACAGATATTTACAAATATACATTGTACTTTTATCTTGGAAGCTATTGTGGATAGCTGAATATTCAGCCACATTCTTCAACACACAGCACACAACGTGGGAGCTTAATCACGCTGCTATATATGACCACAATCATTCACGTTACATACCATTCATAAGGAAGGTAGCCTACTCTCATATATGCACACAGTGTAGGTCATTAGTTCACGCGTGGGCCAGCCTCATCCCATTCACTTTCTTTTACTCGCAGGCCTGGCTAAACCTTTGTCTCCCTTACCACTACACTGCCCATTGTTCACTCACAGACCTCCTCATCCGGTTCACTGTCATTCATTCATGACGCTCCATTTACTCACTTCCATTCATCCCCCAGATTCATCCTGTATAAACTATCCTGCACTCAGTCCTGCGTCATCCCATGCCGTACACCCTTTATCATTCGCTGGCACTGCTGCCTCCTCCAATCCTCGACCGCGTGTTCATTCAGAGGCATGCCTCACCTTACACATGCGCCTCAAGTCACCCACAAGCCAACCTGACCGCGTTCAAAATCATACACTGACTCACAGACCTACCTGGCCCAACACGCCTTTATGCATTCACTCTCGGGCCTGCCTAGACACCAAACAGTCACTCAAAGTCCTCCTTATCGCATATGTCCACCAACAGGCAAGTATCATGCTACACATGTTCTCTTTGTCACAACATCACGGACTCGGAAAGGGTTTGATCATTGTTCTGCTTTTCTTTGTCTGGATTGTGCTAAGAAGGAAGTGTTCCCCTAAACAGAGCCCTTGTTCACAGTTTTAACACCTTTCAGCTTCCTAAAAAGTGCTTTCTACGTTTAAATACTCCAAGTGCTGTCTCTTATGGGTGTCCACAATTTCACTCGATTTTCTTCTGGTTTCAGGCATCTTGCCAAGGATTGTACTGTCATTGCTTGATTTCCATCCTGCTTCCACGCTCACTTCAAATCTCGACAAACAAGAAGAAGTTTCTCCATAACAATTCTGGTGGAAGAACCGATTGTGCAAGGCACGTAGTGAGAAGGTGGCAGTTCCTTAAACAAGGGTGGCGCTGCTTTACACCAGTGTGCCTGGCTTGGAGTCCTCGTGCCAGTACAGGCTTGGATCGTCATCGAGCAATTTTTCCCCCATATGGCTGCTTGTCACGTAGTCTAGCTGGTTTGGTTCCACGTATTGTCTGGGAAAGAATGAAACAATTAATTTGAGAGATAGCTCCAAACAACACATTAAGCAATAATATGTGAGCAGATGTACACATTGCTGGGTTAGTAAGTCAAAATATTATAAAGTTGTCATCATAATGGACCATGTTCAACCTTTTAAATTGCTGAATTGACCAACCAGTGTGTTCCACTTGGACTCAACTTTGCTCTCAACCGTCTCCATCAAACAAACATTATAACCATGAGGCGACTGGCTCGGTCACCAGACACGACCCAGCCAAACTAACTCTTACAGATTTGTAGCCGAGAGTGGGCATCACCTTGGTTTAACCAGTGCCTTTAAAACACCGTCAATGAAAGCCCTCGGAAACGCGTGGCAGTGGCAGCATGTGCAACACTATGCAATACATGGAAGCAAATTAATGTCATTCTGTGTCAGAAGAAGGCAGCTCTTTGATAATGTAAACCGACGAACCGTAACATCTCTATATTGTTTTCTTTTTCTCAGTCTAATAATGTTTATGTTAAGACTACACAAAATGTGCTTTCATCTTTGAACTAAAACGTATACCCAGGGCCTAGCCAAACACCAGACCCTGAAGACATCCCCCCCCTGTACACCATCCATAGCAGGTACTGGGTGTAATTCGGCGGTTTGGGCGCTGGGTCCGGCTACAGGGCAGACCATGAGGCTAACCCACCACTGCATACAGTTGAAGCCACCTGCCATAGAGATTGGTCACCTATGGCTAGTTGAATGCAGGGCCTGGCCACAAGACAGGCTCTGTGGCCTATTCTGCTATGCATGGACAAAGGTTTGGGAATAAAACCCTTGAAATTCACAGAACAAAAATTAAAATCACAGTTAAAAACTACGTTATGGCTCTGGGTCAAAAGCATACAACCACTTCATGTAGTATTTCTAGCATTAAAGTTTAGGTGTTTCTGTTTCTTTCCAAAGTTATTGTGGTATGGATTCACACGGAAACGATGAGTAGTTTCAAAGGAGTGTATTAGTAAGAAAGTGCCCATGACACTCCAGAGCAACCAGTCAGAATCCGCAACAGTAGGAACTGCCGTGGAACCCAACCATCGCCCAGGAACATGCGATGTGGCGTAAGCAATTTGAGGGTACGCGGGGTTGCCGCGCGTCCTCACAAAGAACATTCAAAACAGGTAGCACTACTACTCTCAGTGTGAAACAATGGTTGGCATGCCATTTCGCCACTGACACCTTCACCTGCCATGGCTACTTCTTGTTGTGGTTTACATATGGTGAACTCTATGCAGTTTGTCACAGAATTCTGACTTGTTTTGCCTACTTTATTGATAAAATTGACTCACCCATGGAGTCAGAGTATGCATTAAAACATGATGCACATTTAGAGTTGTGGATACAAAGTTTGGCCCCGAATTACTACTGTTCAAGCAATCGGTCATGCGTAAAGGGGGGCACGGGGCATGAATGAGGAAATGTGCGGCTCCAAATCTACATAAAGTTGTGAGTAGACAAAGTCATCGGACATGCACATACTCAAAAGCTGGAGTAGTCTTATGTAAATATTGGGCTACAGCGCAAAGGTGAGGCTGCGGGTATGTTGCTTGACATGTACTCAAGATACAGCCTGGCAACTGCTGAAGGGTAGTGTGCGTAAAATGTGTAATTTTGCTTATATTTCATGTTATGTGCTAGTATATAACGCAATATTTTCCTTGCCCTTTTTCAGTGCCTGGTTTTATTTGGTGTGAGGATTTTACGGAAAGCCAGGTCATGCTGTTTTAGTTTACTGGCTTTCCATTAAACGCTATGGCTATTTGCATTGACTTCTCTCCATGAACCCCATTAAGGTACATTGGCTCGGTGGTTGGCCCTGTGCAGCGCAGACTGTTTTTGGCACTGTGGCGCCTTAACCTTCTGCATAAAGCAGTTTATGTGAGAAAGTTGATCTGTGCTGCTGTTTAAGCCACAGTTTAAATTCACGACAACGCAGCATAAAAGTGTAATTCTAAAGTGTAGTAAATGTGAGCTTATATCTTAGCTCTGCCTATTCTCCTTTCCTCCACTGCAATTAAATCATTTGTATATTGATGTAAAGTACAAGGAAGTGCTGTTAACATGTTTTACCTCACTCAGAGTTTCGAAGCAAATCAAGTGCAACGTACTTTTAAAAGCTGAACAAAATAAAAATGAACACACAGGAGCTGACACAGCTTTTAAAAGTTAATTTGGCGTAGCGCAATAAACGCTGGCCCTAAATATGAACTACTCGTGGTTTACTGCTACACTCTTTTTCTTCGTGTTTGCTTGACAAAAATGGAAGGAATGCCGGCAGCAGCTTCACACCACACAGCTGAGGGCCATTAGGAGGCGGACATGAAGTTTGAGGTCCCCCTACAACAGGCAGGTCCTGCGCCGAAGCTTCTCGAAATATCCCCCTTCCTGCTGACGCCAGCGCCTGCGCCCACAGAGGCCCTTTGTTCAGCTGCACAACAGGTGGCGTCAGAGAGAGGGGCGGGGCTGAAAGAGGAAGTGATATACTGGAGACAGCGCAGAAAGGTGAAGTGTTCAAGCTCTCCGCTGACATGGGCTCTAAAATGAGACGTAGAGCGCCATATTGTATTGGGTATATAATATTACCCACAATGCACTGCACACCTTTTTCGAGTAGGTTGGACCTAGCCTGTAGGTGGCCACGGTGCGGTCACCCAGCTCCCTCTGAAATCCAAAGACAGTTCCCTTATCTGGTGACAACTCTTCATGCATGATCTTAAATCTGAGACAACACTCAAGCCCAGTTCTATTAACAGCGAGCGGGTTTTTTGTGCTATGGATATTGCGAGGGAGAGGAATTGACTGACTTACAAGCAACGTGGCACTACTTAAGGCAAAAAGTGGAGTTAGCCAAGCCATTTCAGAGCGACGTCGTCGTTGTACCAGCATCCAAACATATGCCATCTCATTGGAAATGCCAAATTTACAAAACATTTCTTTCTAAAAACACACAGAAACAAACCCTAGTAGGCGTTGCACACCTATTACCGGCATACCTCTACTCTGAAATGAACCATCAAAAGGCAAGCTCAGAATTCAATCAATTCCACAAACTGCATGTAAACAGCATTCCCATGTTGTATTTGCTTGATTAGGAGGGTGGTGAAATTAGCCTATTCCAAAATAAACTGTTCTGAAACAAATGTTTTTTTTAAATTTTGTTGACAGCCAGGCCTGTTAACTTTATTTCGCCCGCTCTGCTGCTCATCCTGTTAGGCCCACTGCAGGGCAGACTAAGTCACACTCCTTGTGACACTGTTAACCACGTGGCTTTTCACACTGTAGGTAACACAAGAAGGTCACACAGCTAGTCACTGTTAGCTGCCGTTGACTCTGCTGTAACCACACTGCGGATCACACTATAAGCCACACTACAGGTGACAGAGCTGGTTGCGCTGTTAACCGCACTGAATCTCACTGCTGGCGACAGTGTGATCTACACACTGTGGTCACACTGTAGGTCACACTATTAGAGACACTACTAGTCATTCAGCCTGAAATGCCCCTCTAGCACCCTCCCCTTCCATTAGCCACCATCCTGGCCCCACTGTTAACAACGCTGTCGGTCATACTGTTAACCACACTACTAGTAGGGTTGTTAACTAAGCTGCAGGCCAAGCTGTTAGTCACAAACTGTTGGTCACACACTTCACCAACAATGTGGGTCATACTGTTAACCACACTGTTGACCAAGCTGCTCATAACACTATTAATCAATCAATCAATCAATATCAACTTTATTCGGTAGTTTTGAAAAAACACCATAAAAGTTCAAATAGAATAAAAACACAGTTACAATTGTATAAAAATAAAAAAATAAAAAAAAAAAAAAGGTTAAAAAGATTATAAAAATGTACATTTTTGGGCAGCGCCAGCAATACATGGAAGTAAAAAGTGCATCACAATTTCATTAGGGCGAATTTTTCCAACATGTGCAAAGACGTACAGTTTTTCTGTTATCTCAGTCCCTTCGTTAATATGTATAAGCGATGTTGTTCAAGGTTATAAATTTGTGCGGTGGCGTATACAAAATTTAAGGTAAGATACAATCGCTTTCGCATAGTTTTCATTTTCCAGAAATTGTAGTGCCAAATACGCTGGGCGACATTGACGGAAACCCCAGAACTTCAAAATAGGGAGTATCCAGCGCTTCCGGGGCTCGCTATAGAATTTGCAAAATAACATTGTGTGTATCGTTGATTGTGGCGATACCAAATCACAAGGGCACATAGAGGTGGTAGAAGTCCTGACATTTTGCTCAGGAAATAGAACTAGTAGATGGAACAAATCAAGTCTAAAGCGGGTAAGCAGCATTCTTTCAAACTGTGTTATTTTAAAATTTAGGTAAGGTTCAGCAGAAAACACAGTCTGGACTAGCAGGGAATGTTGGACTGATGGCTTGTGGACCTCGGATAATAAACGTAGCTGACGTAAATGAGTTAAACATTCCCTTTTTAAGGTCTTTTTAGGGATTTCCTCTATCAGCGATGGATGGTCAAAGTATTTCCTATATCCAAGATCTGTCAATAACGCTTTGACGTACGACAGCCATTTGATTTTCTTAGCGTGGTCTAGCGTTAAAATATCTTGTATAATCGTCCTGGTCAAGTGGCATTGCTCGGTAATCCATATTCTGCGCCACAGCATTATTGGTTGTAGTTTTATGATGTCAGTGATGTAGTCAATGCCCAGCTCAGAGTGGCAGGCATAGGTGGAGCAGGTTTTGGGCACCGCCAGCAAATATCTAAGGAAAGAGTTCTCTATTGTTTGTATTGAGTCCACGTTTTTAAAACCCCAGATCCCCGCCCCATATGTTGCAGTGCTTACGCATTTTGCGTTATATATTTGCACTAGTTCTTTAATTTGTCTCTGCCCCAATCTCTGCGAGAAGGTTTTTAGTGATGATGTCTCTCGGAGGAAAATCAATTTTCTTGTATTAATGGCTGGAGTCCATTTGAATTTTTCGTCAATGACAATCCCTAAATAGGGATAGGTTTTAGTCCTATCCAGGTGTTCGCCCTGCGCCATTAACTTCCTGTGTTTTACGTTTCTTTGCTCCCCTGAGTGCATTGTGTACGTTTTTTTTGCGTTTAGTTTCAGGTTTAAACTTGCCATAAAATCACAATATCTGTTCAGGGCCATTTGTAATTCGTTTGATGTTCTTGCTAGGATAACAGCATCGTCGGCATATAGAAGTACTGGTATCTGCCGACGAACTGTTGCCGGGAGGTCCTTACTGCCTTGTAGCATGGCAACCTCTAGGCCATTCGTGTATAGGGTGAATAAGAAGGGGGCCAATACGCACCCCTGCCTGACCCCCTTTTCCACTCTGAAGAAGTTAGTGAGCTCGCCCTTTGTCCCAAATCTTACCCTGCCAGTGGTGCCTGTATATAGTTCGCGTAAGAAATCCACAATTGGCGTAGGAACGCCCATTTTCAAGATTGTATTCCACAGCATTGAGTGTGACACGCAGTCAAATGCTGCGGAAAGATCGACATAGGCCATGTGGAATGAGGACCCTTTGGCGTCCAGGTATTTACTCGCCAGTAGGGACAGGTTTAGAGCCTGGTCAGTTGTTCCTAGTCCCTCCCGGAAGCCATATTGTAGATCGGAAATAATTTTGTGTTCTAAGGCCCACTCCTGGAGGCGGTCAAGTAATATTCGTCCTGCCATTTTGCCTAGGGAGTCCAGGAGGGAGATCGGCCTATAGCAAGTTGGACTATTTCGATCTCCTTTCTTGAAGATAGGTACCAAGATTGATGTTTTCCAGGATTCCAGGATACCTACTTCAGTGGTGGCGTTCAAGACGTTAGTTAGTAGCGGGGTCCAAAGATCTGGAAGGTGTTTAAAAACGTCAACCGGAACGCCGTCCGGGCCTGGTGCTTTGGCTGTTTTTGAAGATTTTAAAGCTTTTTGGACCTCTTCATGGGAGAAGTGAAGATTTAACGGATAGAACTATTAATCTCACTGTTGGTCAAATTGTTAACCAAGCTGTTCATCACAATATTAGTTACATTGTTAAACACACATTTGGCAACACTCTGAACCACACAGTAGGTCACGTTAGTGGTCACATTGTTACCCACACCACAGGTCATTCAGCTGGTCACACTGTTGACCAGACTGCTGGTCACATCGCTAACCGCACAGCTGTGTCTGGCTGTAATCGTACCATACTGACCAGCACACGCCTTCATCAGAACACTTTGTGAACAATGTTCAATGCCAAACCCTCCCTGACTGAAGACAACTGGATGTGAAACCAATACTTCAAAAACCCCATGGGTCACCAGTGGACATAGCACTAGCTGTCTGCTCCCGGATAGGCCTTACGCAACATCGTCATAACTGAAATCCCACCTTTGGAAAATTCAGATAAATTATTAATTCAGAGAGACTCAAAAGAGGAAGAATCATTTAGTGCCACTACTCATCTCAATCCAACGACAAAGTCCACTTTTAATTAACTGGCCTCCTGGTTATCGCGTCCCGTTTACTTTGCGGAGCACTTCTTGACTGAGGCGTGTTAAACATGTACCAAGCAGCTAGAATCCGGCCCCCAGTTGCTAAGGTTGTCTACCAGACACAGTGAAAGTGAGAGATCTTTATGCACGGGATGTGTTTGGGTCTGTGGGGAAATTGCACGCCCTACCGACACTTTATACGGCCTCTCTAAAAGTAGTTGGGCTGGGACAGAGTTAGTCAACCTGCGTTGAGTTTCTGATGAACATCCATCTCAAATGGAACTGACAGTATTGTTTAAAGCCCATTACACCTTAGTTTCTATCATATTAAAATGTCTACATCAATTGTATGCTCTACTGGCTTTCAAATAACATCATAAACGTGTAAGTTCGAATTTTAAATAGGGCGGAACAGGTGACTCAGTTCCAGCCTCACAGTCCTTCCTCCCGCCCATCCGCCCAGGTTTTTCCACATAGAGTATCTGGCCATCTGGGCTTGTGGGTGGCTCTATTTGTGCCACTGGTGGTGTCGGCTGTCTGAAAGCAGACCGCCTTCAAGCTGGAATGTAAACCGGGCAGACCAGCAGGTCGGACAAGCTCGCTCACCTGCCCCGCGCGGGTAATGAATTGTAGACACTGGTGTAGCAGCTGCTGTAGGGGGGCTGAGAGTACGACTCAAACTCGGAGTGTCCGCGAGAACTGCCCGGGCCCTTCCAGCTCCCAGAAGCATTTGAGGAAGACACTAAAATGAAACAAAAAATACTCATGTCAATCACATAATGTATACATTTCACATCGTATCATGTGTAGCATAGTATCCATGGCAAAGAATTTCCTTTAAGATACTTGCACGTTATTTCAGAGCCTGACACCGTTTTCCAATAGAAATACGATTCTTTAATATCTCAATGTAGTCATGTATTTTTATTCTGCAAACTACTCACACCTGGTCTGATTCAGAATGTTTTTTAACACGAGTAGGCACATCTTACTCTGGAAATTCAGGTTCAGGGATAGAGCAAGAGAAAGTCACACACGCTCATAAAGAATTATGAATCTGGCCTGCAATTACTTAGGCTCCTAAGACATTATGCTTTATGTAAATAAAAGTATTGGGTGCAAATTGCAGTTTCGGCTGACTTAAGACTGTATGTCTTCTGATTTCTACTTGGATGTTTATGACACTGGTACCATCCATTGGATCAATAAATCAAAAAAGTCTGATGGTCTACACATTCAAGAGAGACAAATAGAAAACTTGCAAAAGGTAGGAGAGAAACTTTAAAGTGCTGTTTGACTATAAAGGATTTCCATCAACAACCAGTGATTGGTCAGTATCATCATCTGGATATCCAACCTTCCCACCACTATAAACCTCTCCAACAAGAGGTGGTCCGTGTGGTGTAGGTGTCAACCAGAGCACCTGAATGTAACCCGGGAAGGGGAAAAAAGAAGACAGCAAAGATCACTGGCTTAGTCAAGAAATATATATATACCAGAAATGATATATGAAAAGTGCAGTGCAGAAACGTGAAGGTTAAAAAAGGATTTAGAGGAAAGAAGAAGTTTTATTCAAGATATTCCTACTAATCCTTGGAGTAAAAATTGGTGCAAAAACAGCTTTCAACAAATAGGGCTGGGGGTCGCGTAACTAGTTAGCATGGAGGAGTCTCGTTCGTTATCGGAATTAACCAGACAAATCGCTCCACCAACTAAGAACGGCCATTGGATGACACTGTGGCTTGGTAACTCAGTGTTGCTGTACAGGTTGCATTACCTAAAGAAGAAGGTGAGGTAAAACCAGGGCTTGGTTGTTGTCAGCCAGAGGACTCATTTATGACAACCCCAGGCAGACAAGATGGCAGAACATAGACTGTTACCAGTGGATCAGCTAAATGTCTGCCGAGGAATGTACTGGAGCACTGTTCGAAGCGGCATCATGCAAAATCATGGGCCCCCCAGCAAAATGTGGAGGGGTCTATGAGACTCCCAAATGTCACAATTATGTATAGGCCTTAAGATGAATTATTGGGCCCCTCAAGAGTGGTGGCCTACTTGCATTGCTGGGGCTTGTGTTACACTGGGCACTGTTTTAGTATGTTCTGTTTTCACTATGAATCTAACTTTGTGACTATGTGTAGCAATAAACAAAATGAATATTCACTAACCCCGCAAGGCAAGAGCAAGGCGGCCCTGGAACTGCTGTGAACTTCTACATGCAAGTATATGTGTTGGTTGAACAACAGTTATTATTAACCAAGACTTAATATTGTTTTGTGGTGCAAAGGAAAACCAGCAAGAGCAGGTAAATTCCCTGAAATGTGAAGGCAGCCGGAGTGTGTGGTGGCCTTGCTCTCGCTTGTAAGAGCCAGCCCGGGATCAGTTTGTGTTGATGACAAACCTGCTGGCATTGCCAGGTGTTAGACAGGTCTAGTTTCAAGCACATTCAATGTGGAAGTGACCAGTTTTGGGCAAAGATGAACTTCATTTAAAAAGCTGCAGAAGGGGTGTCCCTTAAAAATTCTCTCTCAAGGTAAAATCGTATCTTCTCTCTTTCCGTAAATCTTGAAAAATGTGGCTGTTCAATAATTAATACCCCACTTTTCTATCTCTATCTCTCTTGTCGCTTTAGTTAGAGCTGTAGCACCTAGACACCTTTGGGTAGTAGTGCGCGGTATACATTTTCATTTCATTTCAAAATACATGTGCTCTGCAGTGGCATAAAGCAAAATAATGCCCCATCTCCATTTTTTTTGTTTAAACATTTTTTTATTATTTTCGTACCAACATCCCAATACAATTCCCACAAGAGCCCCAGCACCCCACCGAAGAGCGTTACATACGACATTTCAACTGTGTATACATGGGAAAGGTTACCCTTCCCGCTTGGGCTCCCCCCTCCCACTCCCTCCCGCAACCCATGTCAGTGCGCCCCCGTCTGCCTATCCTCCCCCAGATGCGGCCCCCCCTATTACTATGACTCGTGCAGGGGTATTCAAACCTATCTCTGGCATCTTGGGCTTTCCCCCAGCTTCAGCCGCTTCGGATGCGTCCTCCCACCATCGTGACCCCCCTCCTACTCCCCGCTTATCGCTTCCTCCTGTCGGTCAGGTATGCTCCCTTCCCCTCCACCGTCAAACACCAGCCCCTGAAGTTCAACCACCAATGACTCCCATGCACGGGCCGTCGCTAATGCCTTGTCGTCGTTCCTCCTATGCGCTAATTGCAAACGAAGTGTGCCCTCCGCGCCTGCCCATTTCGCAAACGCCGTCCTCCACCTCAGAAAGCTAGGTCCCGAAGGGGATGAGGGGCCATTGTGACTTTAATATCTCAAGGACAATCATTTACCTTGGGCTGAATGGGGACCCTCTGAATGGCTGGGGGCAACCCTTCCCCGTAGGGGTTGCTGGAGCCTGTGTTACACCCCTGGGGCTCTTGTGGGGAGGGCAGGAGTACAAGACTGTGAAAAACAGTGCAGGCAAACAGCCCACAGTTCTCCGTGTACTGCAGAAATGACCATCTCTTGCGAGAGAGAGCTCAATGATATTAGGTGCTAAGGATAATCACAGCAAGAAGCTCTCGTAGTATAAGTGGGTGCCTCCACAGGACAATAAATAACACGACAGAAAAAGTTGAAATAAGAGGCACAATTCTCAGTGTTGCTGCACAGTCAAAACTGTTTGCGCATACTGTCTGTAGCAGACAGGCATAAGTGTTTATTGGGCTCTTTAAACTCCACACATGAGCATCTTTTTCATTTAATAAGTACAGAAAACATTACGCAGTGGCAAAGCCAAAAGGTCTGGCTTTAATGTGCTAAAGCAAGCTAACAGGGATGCACACATGCTCTTTGGATGTGCTGCTTGCACAAATGCATGGTAAAGGTGGTGCAGACTTATTGACTATCAATTTTGGGGTAAAAAGGAGCAACAAGTATCGTTTTCTGTATAGAATGAATGTAGGAGATATGCAAAGTAGTCCCTCACGCATTTTAATGGAAACACTTCCTAGAGGGTGGAATGATACCCCAAACAGCCAACAGCATAAGGTGAGAGGGTTAACTCCTGTGGGTGGAGCCAAACCTCACTCTATGTATATTTTAAAGAACTGGAACCAAAAGGGCGACACAGCTGTACTGTCAAGCCAGACCTAAAAAAAAAAAATCAGACTTAGTAATGATGTGTCGCACTCAGTGTTGTGAACAACTATACTGGAGTTCCCACTCTTGACCGAATCTGTTTAGAAAAAAATGGCACTTGAATGTTCTATTTCATCACACCATTAAGCACTGTAAAAATCAGAGTTTATCTAAGGAGAAGTATCGTGTCTGGCCCGGGCATCTTAGATACACTAAAAATCTCCAGGAAATGGTACCATACATTGAAGTTTGAACACAGCTGTTGGCGGGCGTATGCTAAGGTCGCAAAAACAATGCACAATTTCAGACATTTTTATCCAAAAGAATGCCTCTAGCTGGTTGGCTCGCGATACGCACAGAGAGCAAGGGGTGCCGAGCAACATCTAACAGCCTACAGCACAATACATATTCTGCTTGATTAATGTGGTAATAAAGCTCAACAGAGCAGGTCCAGAGCTGAAGAAACCTTCCAGGAATGAAAAAAGTAGGCTTGCCCCAGCAAGAGAACCTGATAAAATGTGGTTAGGGAACACCTTTCAGGGAATAACTTCCAGTCTCCGAGTTCATAAGACCACAGAGAGGCACTTTTGTTCTCAAGAGTGGTATCGCTTACCAACACTGTAAGCAATTTATTTACAGTGGTGACAAAACGTGTACACAAATGAAATAGCACCAACATCACAGGACAGGCTCTAGGAAAAGTGACAATAATACAGAAATGTATAATGCAGTTGTGGGGCGGAAATAACTACAAAATAATTGTGCCATTTTTAAATTAAAGCTTTCTGAGCTAGCATTCGATCATTATGTAAAGGAGTTCTGAGAACTGCTAATTTTGACTGACTATTAATAAAAATACACAGCTTTATTATGCTGTATCATTTTTTATCGATACCAAAGGGGATGATGGACGGAGCGTTTGAGCAAATCAAACACTCACCCCCAGTCAACCGTTCTGGGTTTAATCCACCATCATTCTTTAGCTCACTCCACCACCCCAGTTCAGACATGCCCATATGCAAATCAGTCTGACCCCGTGCCTCATGGGAAACGCCCAGTCCGAACTGCCAAGCCATGTCTTCCCTGGACCGGAAACAAGCATCCTGGGACCGGTTTCGGGTTCATAACCCTCGTCAGCCAGGCTATCTTGAATCCAGTGGTAAAGTGAGCAAGGGAACTGGGGTGGCAGATTGGGCTAGAGAACGGTGATGGATCAAACCCAGATCTGTTGACTGGGTGTGAGTGTTTGATTGGTTCTGATGCTCCGTCCATCACCACCCCCTTTTGTGCCGCTTTGTATAATTTTTTATGGCATTACTGCTTTCATCCTACAGCTATACATTTTGAAAAATAGTACTTATTCAACTTTTTGACAACAAAAACCAAGACTGAGTCCTAGTTGAAACCCGCTGCTAGTGAGTTCTGTATCTCGTGGAGGCCCTTCAGAGCAGACAGCAGTAGCCTCTACTCCAGATCCTGTACACCCATGATCCATTAATCAGGAATTTGCTGACAGATACTTGCCTCATAGAAGAGGCACTGAATTTTGGAATTCACTTGATGTTGCTGATGGCCGCTGTCATGTGTGCCTCTTTTGCAAGGATGCACTTCTTGTGTGATGACCAATCGCTCGTGCAGAGGTTTGGCCCATCCGCAGGTGGAAGATGGCAACATGGTCAGGCTGAAGCTTGGCAATCTTGGCAATGTTTTATCTCCCAGGTAGCCCCGCCTCATAAACATGACAGCACCAATGGAAATAAAGCCCCTCATTTTGAGGGCTTAGGAGATGGTCAAGGTAGCTAAACTCAGCAAAGCGAAAGGTCGGAGCAGTGGCGCATACAAGAGAAGAGTAGTGTAAATATTTAGGTGCATGGGCCAGCCTAGGAGATGCCTGTCCCTGAAAACAAAGAAAGTAAGGTGAGTCGCTTGAGTGCCGGTCGGCCACATTGACTACACAGATTCCTCATTGGTTTCTACTCATTGAACCTTGTTCTTGACAGCTTGTGGTGGGTGAAAGGTTGAGCCCTGCTGACTGGAGGGACCTGGTCTGCCTTTGGGGGGCATAAAGAACAAGATGCAGAATAAGACAGATCAGGAGGTGAAACTCGAGGGAAACAAAGCAAAAACCTTTCTACTGTGAGAGCGCGAGTGCTGGGATTGGTCAGCTGTAGTCCATACATGAGTGTGCAGTGATTGAGTGAGAAGCTGGAGTGAGCGAGCGACATAATGCATTGAAGAGCCGTGTTCTAGGGATTCATAGGGGAAACGTGTACAGCAGGCCTGCACTCTATGCTGAGCAGGAAAATATATTCCCCCAGAGGAAGGGTGACTTTCTTGCGTGCCCCTCACGAATGAAGCCAACCTGTGAGCAAAGCTGCTGAAGTTGGCAAGTTCTGTTGAAAAGTTGTGAGTTGCACTGTAATGCAAGAACCAGTCCGAGAATTGAGGGTGGGGTCGTCTAGATGGGACCATGAGGGGAGCACATTTTAATGGTATAGAGGTCCCAGGTTTGTGGGGGCCAGAGAACACAGGGAGTCACGTGTTAGTGTCAAGGAACACCAAGCATAGATTATATCTGTTATCACTGTGCAAGGGTAATTTTCCCTGGCTTGGCATGGACAAGGAAGGCACAGTTGTAACGGATACTGAATAATGTATGATAATCCCATTTATTTTCAGGGGGTAAATGTAAGCAGATGTTTGCTACACTGGCACTGTCCTTTATTGTCAGCTTTGAGGGCGGTTTACAGAATTAGCATGTACTACACGACTGTAGAAGCGATTCCTGCGCAGACAAAAAAGGAAGTGTTGTGAACTGTTGTCAAACATTCTTAGAGGGACTTTGGACCCAATTCACAAAACCATTTGCATCTGTAAATTCACCTTGCCTGAGAAAAAAGGCTTCATATACGAGTGTGAGCAATTCATAAACGGCGACTATGCACTCATAAATTGATGTACACATGAGTAATATTGCCCCAATATGATGTAATATTTAAAAACAAAATCCAACAAGGTGGGGAGATTAGTGAAGTGGGCATTCAAAGATGGGAATGCCCTGAAAAGTTTGTGGACACCCACAAATTGATCCACAGCCTCAAAACTGGCAGGAGTATAGGGAAATTGGTTTCTCAATGGGACAAATGTGACTATGGAGAAAAATGAATAAAATAAAAGTGCAGTTGCACTTGTGCATAGGCATTGTTGTACACTCAATTCTACTGCCTGTACAATTAGGAATACGGAACTTTCTTTGCATAGATGTAATTAGGAATTCACAGACAGAATCTGTGCCCATCTGAAGGCGAAAACCTATGGGCGCAGCTTCGGGAATATTTCTGTGGCTTGGCCTTCAGACGTCTTAATGGTGCTAGTGACCATAGAAGCAGCGTGCAAAGCACTTTTACAATTCCAGGAAATTCGAGAGAGGTGGGAAAACAGGTTGTAAGAGGAATTATTTTAAAAATGACCATCACCTCCGCAGGGCGCTGGAAAAAAACGACAAGATCCATTGAGTCCACACAAGCAAAGGGACTAGGCAGATTATTTTCATTGTATTGAGCTTTCGATTTTAACATTTCCAGACAAAGGCATCTAAGTCATAAAAATGGAATCACATCTAAGTAGAACCCTCACCTAACGAGGATGGCAGAAAGGGAAGGTGACAAAGAATATATTGCCCCGTCTTGGAGTATGTATGCTCACTCCTGACATTCTATACTTTCACAGTTAGGGCATCTCGGGGTTGTGTATGCTTTGGCTAAACAGAATACTGTAATACGTTTTATATGTTTTTAGGCACTGGTGACACCTTTGAATCTGAGCAGACTAAGGCTGCAACCACATTTTTGATAGGTCTCAGTAGGTTCTTTTCAGCAAATCACAAACTTTCATCTACCTAGTGACATAAATATTCAAAAAGGACTAGAAGCAATATGGCACATCTTTGATCACATTAAAAACAAAGCCTTTCAGTTACCTGAACAAAAAGAAGGCGCTCTGATGCTTGGAGAACATGGCACTTGCATGGGAGAGAAACACAGGCTCCTCTGTGATCCTCGGTCTGAGTCATAGTCTGCCGGCAGACCAGTACACAAGTCTTTCTGAGATGAGGCACGGTTGTACCACCCCCGCAGATGCTCCGCCACCAAGGCCTTGTTAATGTTTTTGGTTATTTGCTCGGTTGTCTTGGCTGGCTTCTTCCTTGGAAGCCTCAAAGTGGCATAGGGGTTCTGAGACACTCGTTCGAACTGTTCATCCTGATACCTGTGATCCCGATAGTGGTCATAGCCGTAGTGAGCGGATGCCCGGTACGACGAGGGATTGACACTATATTGTCCCTCTGTGTTATTTTCGTACAGGTATCCCCCGTTCTGGTATGGTTCGCTGTCCGTGTAGGGCAAGTATCCTGAAATTAAAAAACTAGGGGGCGGCTGGTGAGACGTCGTTTGGTACGCAGTGTTCCGGCTATCCTTCTGTGCTAGATTCGGCATGCTTCCGGAATTAGCTGTGGGAAAGTTCTGCTTTTTGTACCGCCTCCTGTTGCTTGAGCGGTTATCCAGGGTTTGGGTTGTGTAATAAGGACTTGGGGTTGCAACCGTAGTGTAGTACTCTGTGCTCGACTGGCTAGTGTACGACGAGCCATCATCCAGTATCTCGGTGCTGTTGCTTCTGTGGGAACTGGACAAAGGGAACATCACCTTATCACTGGCCGCGTCTGACAGGAGCTGTGTTTGGGACTCCAAGCTGCCACTGCGAGGTCTGCAGATCTCAGGGGAAGCGTCAGGCCTGCAAGAGGACAAAAAAAACCCTGAATAAAAATATACTCAAAATAGGTTTTATAGTGGTATTTCACAAAGTTGAACAATTCCATAGCTGAAAAACGCAATGTAAAATACATTTAGATGCCACAAACCAAACTGTTGATGTCAACACTCCTCATATTAATAGCTAAAAAACATTAGAAGATACAATGCATCCCTTGTTCTTTGATGAGTGTGACACGTGAGGTGAGTATCAATACAATTCTCCCCTAAATCGTGGTTGAATCCTGTTGCCTCGGTGGGGAAAGCTGTAATCTGGAGCTAGATTGCCCTACTGAAATCTGCGGCAAATCTGTCACTTTTAATCATGCTCACTAACCTTGTTTTTAAGTGTTATTCGGTGGCATCAATTATAAATGGCCTGGAATCTAGAAATAGAGATGTTTATCAGGAACTAAAGCGATCTTAAAAAAGACAGAGCCCCTTGCTTCGTTGCAAGCAATTTAGAGTTGCACAGTTGCCCATAAAATACACAGGATAGGATCAATCAAAACAGGCTATCTTTGAAACCTATCAGTAGTGATACACGTGTTTTCTATATTTCTAATGATTTTGAACTGTTGGAATGTAAATAAAGCAACAAGAAGTGAGTGTGAGGTGATTTCACCTGCTGATGCACTGCACACCCCATAACCAGCAGAGTGTGCACAGAGCTTGACGTGGGCGCCAGGTGAGCAGGGGATAAGCAGTCTGTGAAGTGGAGACTCTAGTAAACGAAGCTCGTTCTGAATCTATACGACTGCCAAGACCCTCTCGAATGCCACAACTCGTACCATTCATTCAAGAACATATATACGATATCTTCACCTCATACAAGACATCTGTCATGTTTAGGAGAGTGCTTTCCAGCTGTGACTTCTCATTGAAACACATGCAGACACTCTCAGACATTCACATGCATGCACACACACACGCGCACAGCCAACCACCATGTGCACTTTCTTGCACTCTCTGTACTGCTGTGCAACATGTCTATAACTATGAGTGTCCTGAATTTGCACTGCCCTTCATTATCACCTCTGGACATCCTACGGCACTGTTCGCAGATGCTTCAGAGAGGCTTCTCCTCTTATCTGTATGGCATACAGCAGCCAGCTAGATCCTATGGCTGCCAGTGAAGGATGGGTTTAGGACAACAGTCTGTCCTCAATGATCTCTAAGTTCTCTCTCCCAAGCATTTCTTATCAGCTGCTCAGTTTGCTCAAGTCTCGGCATGCAATCCTGCTGCCTGCCTCATAATCTGACAGCTCTCTAGGAGAGGTAGATTGTGCTCACACTTCAACCACAACCCAGCAATCTCGCTTTCAGAAACAGAATTTTAAAAGACAGTTCTCTAATCGACTACAAATATTACTTCACTTGATAGTCCCTTTCCTTCAACTAACGTACGCTGAACTGTTTGTTTTCAAGATGAGGTACTAGAATAATGCGGTAAAATGTACATTCCCTTTAAAGAGAACACTCTGGCTGGCACAGTCTATAATAATGAATACTCTTATTCTGGTGCAAGTGTAATGCTCTTGCAGTGATCTACAGGGACATATAGTGCCCTCAGGCGGGACTCTCTGCTCACATTATGGGCTATGCGACCCCATCTCCCACTGGCGGAAAGGCCACATCTCAAGAAGCAGCCAGGGGCTAGAGTCAGTGAACAAAGGGGCTCTTACTGTAAGTGGTTGGTGCTGTAGGCATTGCGTGTGAGGACCGGTGTGGCAGGCATGCTTCTCCTGCCTTGAGGCTGCCTGTCTGAGGTTTTGTATGGGCTACTGTGCGTCGACGAAGGCTCTCCGCGGCTGTGAACAAGGAGAAAAATAAACAGCATTATTATGTATGCCAGGATGTGTAGCAGAAAGGTATTCAAACCAGGTCTTAATCCACCTGTTAATTTCAGGGGTTAGGATATGGCCTTAAGAGTCCATGACTCCAATAGACCTTGCCTAGAACCTCACCAGCGGATAGTTCTGTTGTTAGAAGTCTCACCACCAGAACCCTAGGAAAATGTTCAGAGGCACAGACTCCTCAGCGCATCACGCTCAATAATCATGCACACACCTTTTGCTCCAAAGTAAAAAATATCAAAGCGCAGAGAGCTGAAAAGACTTGCGCAGGGGAAGGCAGCATTTGCCCCATGGGTACTCCGCCTTGATTCTACACTGTGTGTGTGTTAGATGACAGAGGCAGGGCCCCAGTCACAACCTGTTTAAAAATACTTCAGTGTTTGAACACACGATTAGACCTGCATATCGGTGAGCTCCAGGCTCTTATCAGATATCTGCCCCTCCCAAAAACACCAGCCAGATGCGGCTCGCGGCCACTCCTGTGTTGTGGCAGCGCATGCTGCCTTCCACTGCTTAGAGTTGGCTCCAACAAACCCAGGCATAAACCAAACCAGCAGACTAGTGTGACACTGGAGGCAGGCATGGTGAGACAGACAGATAGATGGGGAAGAGATTACACGTGCATGCAAATATATATAAAAACACAGAGCATTCAATGAGAATGCAAGGGAGGGTAGGGGATGGGAGCAGAGATGACAGAGAACAAGTGAAAGCTGGATTAGAGGGGAAAAGAGCAGAGGGAGAATATTAAGAGCTAAACAAGGGGCAAGGAAGGGGAGTACAGACATGTATATCTACAAGAGAATACATTTATCTTCATTAAGAGGAAGGGAGAGTGGGTGGAGAGATGGATGTGTGACAAGAGCAAGACCCAAGAGACACCCGAGTGTGAAAATCTGAAGGATGAGGGAGAGCAAAATCATGGAATGGAGTAAGAAAGTCAGAGACATAAGTGAGGAGAGAGCTCTCACCCTGTCTCTATGAACTGATCGCTGAACGATGACCGTCTCAGATCCTCCCGATCAACTCCTAGGGACTTTGGGCGCCACATTCTCGGAGAATTTGATTTCTGCCCTTGTATGATAAGGGAATTATCTGTTGATGAACAAAGAGATGACAAGTTAGGGAAGACGGACTAGAGGCTTAAAGCGTAGCGTGCAAACCACAGTATGACTTATAAGAATATGTTTGAGTAACTCACCATCATCAAACGTAGATGCATCAGACAATGAGCTGCTTTCAGAAGGGATGATGTCGTCTACGAACACAATCAAGAAACATACTTAATACAGTAAAAAATAAAATAGTCCCTAATTATTGGTATCTCAGAGTTTCAAACGTGTCTGATATATACCCACAAGGTTAATACAAGAACAGCCTTCTCATTATGAGATACATTGGATGGTTTGATTGTCAGAATACAGGACATGAATTCATTTTAAAACTTATCATCTACCTGTAAATTTACAAAAACAACAATAACAATAATTATACCCGAGAGTGACGCAGTTGACAAATTGCTGCTCTAACTCTACTTCTAGAATATTTGGGGACGTGCTTGACACAAAATGTGTGAGGATATGGAGTGGAGAGACATACGATGTGAACTCATCGGCAGTGGAGAGGCACAGAGAGGTCCAGTGGGGCCAGGGCCTCCAAATGTGCACACCCCCAAAACATACTTCATCTGTAAATACCCATGCGAGCCATGGAAAGCAACGAAAAAGCAGCATTAGTAATCATCTGCAATGCACGTGCACTGTTTCACACGCAGCCTAATACTCCACATCACTGGAATGAAGAGGACGGATAGCAGCCTTCATCGCCAGCAAAATCTCTCCATTCCACTGCCTCGCTCTCTGAGGCCTAGAGTAGGCACACATAAGTTCAACATTGTCCCCGGCAACAGATACTCTGAGCCAGTCGGCACAATTCTAATGAATACTATCCAAAAACGTAGAACTGAAATAGGAGTGTGGACACTGAAGCAGAACATCCATGTCATTCACATTATAGGATACATACATTTACCCACAGTATTACCCCGTTGAAATGGGCACTGATGCGTGAACCGGATCAGAACTATTGACAAAAATTGAACTACGTGTCTCAAATTACAGCAGCGCTGTAAAGTGTGCATTGATCACAAAAGGAAACACATCTGCATTGGGTGATAAAGCAATGCAGTTCATCTGAGGTTATCGTTATCACATCCTCTCCTCTTACAACTAATGGATGCTGAAGGGAGGTCAGTCCAGTGCACTGTGTGCGCCGGTGATTATGGCTGGCACTCAGTTAGGATCTCCTGTAGCGGAGAGGATGGGCAGGGGCCAGAGCCAATGTCACTTTCAGCAGCAAAATTTTGAGAGTTGGCATATTCGTAATATGCCAGTGCAAATTCCAGATGCGGCAAAACCCCAGCAGCAATTCAGGCACGTTGTTGCTGAGATCTACGACAACTAGGATATCTCGCGAGCAGAATTTGTTTTCTGGGATGTCGCACCAAGAGAATCGCACTGTAAGCATCCATAATGCTAATCCATGTAAGTACAGGGACAGACTGAGATTAGGTGTAGGCAACACAGAGTGTCATTCAAGAGCAGAGACTGAAATATCAGGGTCTCATGACCTGACTTCCAAAGCATTGCCTTCCCTCTGAACCAGGCCAGGCTCCTTCACATTTCTTAACTGACGAGATCCAACAGGGTACAGGGCAGTGCAAGGTCCCTTTCAGAGACAGTTTCACAGAGCACTGAGCAGCCGTTTCACTTCAAACAGGAAGAACAATTTCTATGGTGAACATTTCTTGTTTGAAGCACACACTTTGCATTGACAGGTGGAGCGCACTAAAAGCACAACCTGCAGTGCAGGCCAAGGGAGCACTAAACTCTTCACATTGCCCAACAATGCTCAGTCTGGATCTGGACTGCTGATGGACATTAGGGCATGAGACGTGCTCACTGTATCGACAAGTCACACAGAGCACCAAACATGATACCCGATGCTGATTTATAGAAAGTGATCCTGAATAGGGAAACCCCTATCTAAATACAAACAACTACAATTTTTTGCAGGCTGCATTTTTTCACTGAACCATGTTTTCAATAACCTTATGTTGTTCTTATTATTTATTGCAAGGGTATTTTGTAGTTTAAGTTTCTAAAATGCTTAGAAGACATATCACAACTGCAAAAGAGAGCTTGTATTTATACATATGCTGTTGTTTGCTGCTGGTGGTGCTGAGTTGCCACCTGCTCACCTGGCAGTACGAGAGAGGCGTGCTTGGCAGGTTCCTTGCCACACGTGACCCTATACTCGTTGATTTCCGCCTCCATCTCTTGCAGTCTTTTCATGGCGTCGGCGTAGTCCTGCTTCCGTTTCCGCTTCGTGTTCTTGTGCAGGTCCGGCTCACTGGCCAGCCTCTTCGCCGCTTCCACTATCTTCTGCTGCAGACGGAACTTGCTTTCGAGGCTCTGCAGAGTGGGGTCCTGCAACGAGCAATGGAGTGATGCTGGTCAGGCGCAAGCACGGATTCTGAATAACAACTGACCTATTTTTGGGGTAAACCCAGAACATAACTAATAAAAATAACTTGCTTCTGGTATTCGTGCTTACCGCCATGACAATGTGACGAAATATAACAATGACTGCAGTCAAGACTTATGCTTTCCACAGAAAGCTGACTGCATTGAGAGCGGAGCAGGTTCATGTACTCTACGTGAGGGGGCTGCATGTTCGGATAGTGAGAGCTGCATCTTTACAATGTCACAGATCTACATGCATATGTGTGGGGTGAATGAGCTGTGTGGATTAAGAGAGAGAAAGCTGAGTCTGCTGAAAGCGAGGGAGCTGCATGTACTGCCTGTGAAGGAGCTGTATGTGTAGACCGGCAGACAGTTGCATGTATAGTGAGGGAACTGTATGTAGAAGCAGTGAGGGACTGCATGGATTAATAGAAAAAAGCTCAATCTGATGGTAGCGAGGGAGCTCCATACATTGCCTGTGAGGGAGCTGTATGACTCAGCTGTCAGAGAGCTGCATGCTCAGTGAGGGAGCTGCATGTTCAGTGAGGGAACTGCATGCCTTGGCAGACAAGGAGCCACATGTGCAGAGAGTGGGGGAAGGTAATGAGCAATAACGACTGTCTGTGAGGGAGTTTTATGTGTAGACTGTCAGAAGACTGCATGCTCAGTGAGGGAACTGTATGTAGAAGCAGTGAGGGAACTGCATGTACTGCCTGTGAGGGAGCTGTATGCGTGGACTGTCAGTGTATGGAGAGAAAGTGAGGGAACTAGATGCATTGGCAGACAAGGAGCCGCATGTATACAGAGTGGAAGAAGAGAATGAGCGACAAGGACCGATGGTGAGGGAGGTGGATGGATTAACACTGAACAGGCTGTGTGTCTAGGCACTGGGAGAGCTGCAGGTATTGTCAGCAACCGAGCAGTATCTTCCGCAAGGAAGGTGCACGCACTGACGAGGGATCTGAATGCACAGGCAGTGAATGAGAAGTAGTATGCATGAAATGAAAATGACTGTGCCGATAACGAGTGAGGTGCAGCCACATATGTACAAACATTGAAGAAGCGCTGTGTACAGACAGCAAGGAAGCTGCATGAGCTGAGAGCAAAAAAGTATATACCGACAGTGAGGGGGACCTATATACTATCAGTGAGGGGCCTGTAATTATTTTTTGTTGTTATTTGTGCAGTTTTTCATAGAGCAAACTTTGCACATCAGATTCATTTTTCTAGGCGTGGTCAGAGTGATTTGCCCAGAATTATGGGATATTGACTCTATGCAGGGGCAACAACCTGGTTCCCCAGTTTCAACATTGACAGCTCTGACCGTTAAGCCACATCTCCTGTGCTACTTATTGCTGGTGGGCGAGTGACACATTCGGACAATGAGGACTTGTGCGTACAGTGCATGCATACAACTAGAACATTAAATGTAGCCACTAGCTTACCCACTTGCATTTACAAACATTTTTATGTATTCCATTTAGACTAACACGCAAGTAAGAATATTAAAGAGTACTTTATTGCCTCGCTATGCGTTAAACTTTGAAAACAGCTAAGTACCTCCTCATTTTGAAGCATGTTGTCATCTAGTTTAAACGTCGTGCCCATGCGTCGCCTGATCTGGGGAGGTTTCTCATCTTCACCCAGTGGGTATTCCACCGGAAGTTTGCCCGTCAGCTCCTGTGGAAGAGCAATCATTTAGTTACTTGTTATGTTAAGGGATTTATAAACCACCTGGTTACTCCAAGGAGTGTCCATGCGCTAGAGACGTAGCACCATATAACCACCCGGTAGACAAAATAATCCTGGAAACAAAAATGTGATGACTGCTTAATGCCACTTGAAGTCTTGAACCCCTAAAGGACTTCCTATAATGGAAGTATGGCGGGACACTAGGTCTGAAACAGGGAAACACAATACTCACCGCTTCACGCAAACACAGCTTCTTCAGCTCCTCCACCTTCTGCAGCAAGGCCTCGTGCAGCGCCTTCTCCTTCTTCTTGAGTTCCAGAATTTTCTCTTTCCTTTGTTCGTCGCTGGTTTCGGAATCTTGAGAACCTGCACGGAGACTGTTGTTATCAGCCCAAGTGTTTTACACAAGTACTTTAAGCCCAGGTGACAAAGGAGTATTATGCACTTGACTTGTGGCCATAAAACTGTGCATTTTGCAAATGTGCTTGATTTACAGAAATTAAAAAATGAAAGCTTTGGTAGCGCGTTTTTATACAAATGTGTAAGTTTACAAGCGCAAATGTGACGTGAATCAACAAGGCGGATGGACAAGGGAACAAATATTCAAATCATCCCATTTTTTTAAACTGGAGTGACCAGGAAATGGCACAGGTGAAGGACAGGAAACATTCACCACGAAGAGGTAAAGTCTGCATTTAACTTTGTGGCTTCACCAAAAAGGAGCAAATTATTTGCGCTAATAACTCATCGATGCCAAACTGGCTTAGGGAATATCAGAACATTTCTGTTGATAATGCTTTGATATGTTCAGGATGGTGCTGATGTCTGAAAGGGTATTTTTCAATTTAAAAGTCATAAAAATGTAGCAGACGTGTTGCTCTATCTAGCCCTGTGTCTTACATGCCCTCATGATCTACTACAATTACCAGATTCATACATCAGATCACGTCTCAAACTGTCTACCACTTTATTAAGTATGTACAGCACTTACAGCTAAAGGAAATAACAGGATATACATAAAAATACAAAGACAATGTTCCGACCTACAAAATCCTGAGCAAGTCCAGATGTGACAATAGTAAGTTGCTATTGCATCAAAGGCTTCAGCTCATTTCACTGCTTCCACGTTGCATGAGTCACAGAAACACCTTGCACGTGGCACATATGCTGTGTGTGTACCAGCCAGTGAATGGGCCACTAGACATATATGTATATTTTGCAAACCACAAAAGTAAGTCAATTTTTCAAGGAATGATTATGCAGCGCAGGCCCTTGTCGAAACATAACAGTCTGAAAGAGAATACCGGAATGTGGCTCTGAAGATGCAGTTTTGATGCTGGGTGTAGAGCAGTGTTGCCCAACAGAGCATGCAGTATCTACTGGGGGCCAGGCCACAAAAGAGTGAATCAATGATTCACACAAGAGCGAGTCTGCTGTGGAATATAAATTGGTTTCTGCAAAGATCGAAGACAGAAAAGGCTGATCTAGAAGGGTGAAGTCTCATGTTTTACATTGATCCAGTCACTGATAATTGCCCAGGGCCCATCACTGCCTGCCTCTGGTAACTACAATGATTCCCACTCTTAATGCCCCATCAATAGAGCCGAAGAATGGGCGTGGGATTTAAGGAAGCGGCCTCACTCCAGGCACAGGGCAGGCGGCATCGCAGTGCGCAGACATCGAGGGCAGGCTGGAGCGCAGTAGTGTGCAATTATCGAGCGCAGGCAAATATCGCTCCTTCATGGTTTGCGACTCCAGGGTTCAAACATTTTGGGGTACTATACCGTTTTACAGTGAAAATACGGTTAAGCTGATAAAGGAGTTATGTGGAATTATATTTTTTAATTAGTCTTTTTTATGTAGCTATCAAACATTTTGTTTTGGTTATGAAGTGCAAAAGAACTGCAGCATTATGGCCTTTTTTCATGTTCATAGGCTATTATATGTTTGCAAAAGTTGCTTATGCAGCTTTTACTGTTGCAAAGTATAGTTCACAAGTGTTTCTATTGCACAAAACAAGCCTGCTTATTTTATCCACATCCGAAGGATGAAGGAATGTGCCAGCAGAGCTGAGCCTCAAATGTGTGTGTTGCAGATTACACAATGTCTTGAGACATGGCACTATGCCGCTGGTATTTTACGGGTTACCAAAGACATGCATTATAGCACCCCACACACACACACTCTGATTCCCCCAAAAGTAGACAGGAAGTCGCATTAAAGAAAAATACCTTACTGGCAAAAAAAATCAGATGTTCACTTGTGAGTGAATCGTGGCAGAAATTCTGCATTAGACAACCGATTCCTCCAAACACCCAGAGTGGGATCCGCCAAAACTGAAAATAGTGGCACTTTTTTTCGGAAGTGTGCATTTTTAATATAGTTTGGGTGGAGCTGTTTTTTTCATTCACAGTTAATAATTTTCGGTAGACTGTAGTCCTTTACGTTAAAATGTGTTATTCTTACAAAACACGCAGTTTCCGTTATTATTGGGACTTTCTGTTACAATACAATGACCCCTTTTTAACATCACAGAGTGAGAGGTAGTTAACTGGAGTCTGCCAAATAAAGTGATATCACATTTTTATCTAAAAAACAAATGTCTAAAGAAAGAGTGTATGTTTGTACACTGGTTCACTGGACGGGCATGGACTGCGGTCAGCTCTGCTGCTTTTTGGGGGGCTACAATAAGCCGTGTGTCACAGGAATGCCTTATCCCGCCTCAGGCATCCCTATACCATGTCACTGGGCCCTGCATTGTGTAATCTTGGTTGAGCACAACCCCCTGAGCTATCAGACATCAAAGGATGGTCTGTAAAAAGAGCACCATGGGCTGGAAACTTGTAACGTGTGAGATGGGGTCGTACACTAGCCATACTTTAAGGGGCGCCTATCTCGGGGTGACAGAGTAGCACGAGGGGCCTGTTAATACACGCATCCTGCCGCCAGCCTCGTGGGCTCCCTGGCTCCTGCAGTGATAGCCAGGACGGAAACCCACTGGAGCCTGCAAGTGACCCTGGGGGGCTCTCTGGTGCCTGTGGTGCGAAAGCATTGAACACATGTAGCCCTTTCAATACACATTCCACTAAAAGAGCTCTGCCCGAGGGCTTGGGGTACCCCTGGTGAGAGAGTTCTACAGCCCCCTGCTTATTAGAGGTTGTTCAACATTAACCCCGGACACAGACAAAAGCGATGAACAATGCTCACTTTGTGTTAAAGTAAAGGCTAGTCACTCTAAATCACTCCTATTTTTAAAGCGCTCAGAGGCAATTCTGGTGTGTGCTACGTAAAAGGCCAGTTCTACTACAGCCATTATTAAAGGGGCGGTGCAGTGCCACTGAATGGCTGTGGTAACGCAGTGTGAGGCCGTGATTAGTGCTAAACAGGGCGCTATTTGGACTCCACAAATTTAAAATAATGGCTTGCGGGAATGTCAGGGGGCGCCCAGCTGAGGTAAATTAGGCACATCTCTGCTGACTTATCCGGAAAAGGAACATGGTAATTGCAGTGAAACTCTAAGGTTCTTTAGGGGCCCTTCCTTTCGTGGCCTCTCAGCTGAGCAGGTAGACTGGGTGGGACTGAAAGGAGGGTACTCTGACTGCATACACGAAGGCCAGGGAGGTTTTCCAGTCTCCTCTACACTAGAGTCTATACCTGGACTTTCTTTTCATCTCTCGGAGTTTCCAAGCTTCACATATTGACTACATTTTTGCTTCAGTTGTATTTCCCTGTACGCATTACCCGCCCCTTTTTCGACAAAATGTACTCTGGTTTCACCTGATCTCTGATTACTTCCTCCCCTGGGCTAAGGTTTGTCTTCCACCCTGTATAGCGCTCTGACGCTCTTTTTCCTCTGCCAAGTCGGCGCTTTACAAAACGTCATAAATAACAAATAACAATTCAGCAGGGCCAGGCCCCCAATCGTCTCGTCTGCAGAATGAACATTACCTAAAGAGATTAAGCTTCCATTGCTGGCCATAATGAGGGGGTTCTTCAGCTCCAGGGTCACCAGCTTGGACCCCCTCGGGGTGCCTGTCTCGCTCAGCTCCATCGCAATGTCGTCCAGACTTCTAGCCGAGGGAATCTTCGCCTGCGGAAGGAAGCACAGCCCCGTTAGTCTCTGTCTGTCGGGTCGGGAGGTCGCGCCGCGTGATATCTCGCACTCTGCCTTCAAAGGCCCTTCGCGCCCTCGCATCTTTGAATTGTTTGCATGCCTGTGCCAGGCCAGGGGCTATCGGTGAACCGTGGGGCTGCAGGGCGCTTGATTCTTTCGCGCCAAGTCTAAACGTGGGCATGTGGGCGCCACATGGGCTCGGCAGTGGGGTGTTAACGCTTCTATTTCATACACCGCCACATTTGGTGAGACTATTAGGGTACTAAAGGCTTTAATATAACCAGGGACATTAACTGCGTTGAAATACTGTTTTGCAATCGAAAAATAGAACACAGGATGGGAAATATAAAAAAGAAAATGGCTATTAAAGGAGGAGTCTCTTTTTTAGCAGGGGAGGCTGGCTTGTGTAGAATGTGTTTGGTTTTAACTATCTTTTGCATTGTTCTACCACTTAAAGAGGCCATCCAGTAAATGGTGCCAAGATATAGCATTGTGGCCCGGTGCCGAGGGCTATAATGACTGTTAAAGGCCCCGATGAGAGATAGAGGTGCGACCCCAGGGCATTCGTAGCCCTTTTGCCTGTGACTCGGGCCCCTAACTCGGGCAGGGGGCCTTTCATGACTGATACAGCCCTCGGAAGCTGGGTAACAATGCTAGACACTTGGTGATACAAGTGTGTTACACGTGTTCTTTTTCACCAGGGTCCCTTTAGATCCATTGCTTCACCTCGAGTGCTTTGGTTCGTTACAGGGCATGTCACGTGTACTTGAATATGAAGGGCATTCACAAGTGAGTGGATGTGCAATAGATGCTACACTGTCAGCACTGTGACACCCCGCTGCCCCCACCTCGCATCACTTCCTTTCTCCGTGAAAGGTATGCTTAGAGCTAGGTTCAGGGCCCGGTGCCATGCACACGCGGCTCGGATCCCGCGTGGCCCCCGGAGACGTCTCTGGCTGCTCACCTTGCTCTGCTTCCTGTCCAGGTAGAACTGGTGTTGGCTGATGGCCATCACCCAGATGGTCTTGATCAGGGAGTTGCTGGCATACCAGGTCTGCACCACCAGCCCGCTCTGCCCGAAGGTTCTCCTGGACCCCGAGATCCTGGGGGGGGAAGCAGATGTCAGGGTCAGCACAGGCTCACTCACAACCCCCCTCTCAAGCCGCACAAGCGGTCTGCTGACAGGCGCCACACTCAGGATCAGCTGTGTGCTATACAAACTGAGGCCTGCACAATACCTCCTGACACAAACCACACACCAAGGCCAAAGGCACCAGCTCCTGGCAGCAGTGTGCTGCCCACTGGGCGTCTGGGCTGAGGGTAGACTGGCACACCACATCACCACAATCTCTAGCAATTACTTTTGTCTCACAAAACATGAATACTTCTTTAAATGTGTGCGATTTTAGTTCATCACGCCCACGCCCTTGGAGCATTTCGGTTCCGGCATTACAAAGGCAGCCTGCACTGGGCAATATATACTTTTTTTTTATTACTGTGCAGTATTCTGACAGTTCCGACGCCAGCTTTGCATTAAATCGCTCTCTAGTGTTTCACCAAGTCTTATTGATTTCAGGTCTCTCAGGCTTCATGTATTCTTCGTGTCGAAAACACATCATTTAGATGCGAAAAAGGAAGTAAACAAGTTCAAATGTCTGGATTAAACATAAAAGCTTTTTTTTCTTTTACAGAAAAAACGATTTGTCAGTTTTCGCCATTTTAAGTAGATGTAAACACCAAATGTTACTATTAACCAATTTAATGATATTTAATATCTACGTCTGAAGGATGAAAGACTGAATTGATTTTGTGTGGAATCCGCCTTAAGATCAGACCAAATTCAGTGGCAAGTGCTTAAATCGTTGAGCCATCTGGCAGGCAATTTACATTACATTTACTATCAAAGTACTGGTGAGACTGATTGCCTAAATCAGAAAACAACTATATGGGGGAAAAACCTGTAAATACAGAGACAAACATGCAGGATATGAACTACAGCCACTTGTATAATGCAATTCCGCCGCAATGGTATTTTGTGCGTGATTACGGATGTAGCACTTGCCGCATAATCCACCATCTGCTACATAATGTGAGTTAAAATGACAACATTTTGAAACAATACCACACAAAATCAGCCTCATTAGAGCACACAATTTGCCTTTTCTTGCTGCAGAGGCTGCATAATGTGGTCCTTCATGGCCGCATTATTCCAGTGGCCTTTGCTTTAAAATGGGAGACGAAGACAGACTTCAGACTCTTTAATCTAACCTATCTTCGTTGAATAGGTCTCAGTATGGTCCCCCACCTGTTACAAATTGCACGGTCCACTGTGCGAGTGGACACTTTACATTGCTGATAGAAGGGAATCCGACACTACCATAGTAGCTCACAGCGTGTTGACTCATCTTACCAAAAAATATTGCACCATTGAGTTTCCAGTTCCTCTATCAATGACCACTTAAACAGTTTATTAGTTCAGATTATAATAGGTTTCAACATGGCCTATGGACTGAGAGCACACCCGTAAGGGTGCGTGGCTATAGGACCTGGACCCTTTCAAAGCCTCTTCCCTCCTGTGCTCTTACAACTCTTTGGATCAAGGCACGAGAGGCTGTGGGTAGCGCAGGGCGGGACTTCAGGGCCCTAATTTCGCAAGGCGTGGGAAAGAAAGCCTAGGACGCAATTGGGGTGACACTTCCACTCCCAATGTCGGGTTGGCCGCGGCTTTATAAGGCCGGCTGCAACCTATGCTCTCCCCTTTTGAGAGAGCACTGTCGCGTTACTAAGTGACCTGGCGATATCCTACTTACCCAGCCCCTTAACCTAGGGGTAGATGGGGTTCTGTAAGTTCACTTGATGTGGCCGGGATAGTGGTATAAAACACTGTATGATTTTAAGAAAAGGTGTATTCTTCATCAATTACTTGCTGGGGCAGCACTGAGGTGATGGGCAGCAATCCCTATTCTACAAGGACATTCACACTTGCTGGTGGCAATCCTGGCACTAGTGTACTACATTTTCTGTAGTCTATCATGCTGGCAACTAGGGAGGGCAGTAAAAAGTGTGTGAGAATAACCAAGCTTTAGTTTACAAAGGTGCAAAAGATGGGTGCGGGGAGGCAGCACTGGAGAGTCAGTGGACACCATTTTGTGTCACTGTTCTGATGTAGGTAGACTTGATTAGGTTGTTATGTTATATTGTTAGTTTTTTTGGTCAGAGGGGTGAAGGTAATACTTAGTTGATGGAGAAGGAGGGTGTGTCTGTGTGCTGTGGGTTCTGTTTGTACTCTGTTCAATTTTGTACTTCCCTGCTAAATAAATGTTAGCTGGAAATGCGTTTATTGGGGATGGAAATTATATCCTTGCTGGGACAGAAACTTTAATGTCCGTTTTCTAGCTTTGGCAAACAGTCGCAGACATCGGTCTTCGCGTTGACTCAAGAGAGAGAACACGGAAAGAATGGGTGACAATGAAGAGCTTTGTGACAACCCAAAGTTGATGAGAATGTGCTTGCAGATAATTGGGCCTCTTTTTTTTATTGTTGGACTCAGTTGAAGGAGATGAAGTCCAAGGTGTATTATGTGACAGTTTGTAGTCTGTCGAATAGGTATTGTGAGAGCAACTGACCTTTTTCATATGTGCACCCAGGTATTGTAACAGCATTCCACATCCATCCGGACTGTCAGCGCTTTAAATGGGCAGGTACTATCGGGCACTTCAATACGTGCATTTCTTTAACTTTCAAAGGAGAGAATCTGCACCTCTCAACGCAGAAAGAACAGTTATAATGGGAAAGTACTGGCACTTCTCAGTAGCAAAACAATTGCTTTGAGACAGAGAATACCCTTCTAATTGCCATTTCAAGCCCGTACTGCCCTAATCCAGCCCCAGTGTAGGAACCAACTGAAAGACACACGTCTTTAAAAGACACTATATCACAAGGCAGTAACAGGCCGCTTCTGCTCTCTGAAACCGGCTACCCTCCAATCACTCGTCGACTATATCTTTGCTTCTGACTTTCACAGCACTCCACTGCCTTTCGGTCAGGTTGGGCTTTAAAATACCACATACATGTGTCAAATGCAGCAGAGAGGTAGGAAAGGGGAAGTAGAAGCAACAACTTTGCATGGATCTGGGCCAGGAGCTCTTGCCTCCCATAAAGACTAAAATGTCAGTGCTATGAAGGCACAGAAGCTCGATTTTCTGGGATCCAAGCTACGTCTGTCTTCAGGATAATCCTAAAAGTGTCTGATGAATGCCTCTTGCAAGAATACTGTAGTAAAGGTCCAGCAGACAACAGGCTGCCAATCCCCTCCTAGGGAGGCATAAAACAAAATGTATTTTAATAGGGTGGCTAACTTGAAGGCACTGGGGCGGCCTGAGCTGGGGGTTGGGTGATGAAGTAGATTAACACTGTTGAGAGGATTTAGGCATAAAAAGCATCAGGCTGCGGAAATATTGGATGGTTTTTTATAGACCCACTGTTTGCAGAAGGTCGATGTGATTATGTTAACTAAAGACCTTCAGCTGTTAAGCAAACTTTAAAGTAGATGATCAATACATAATGAATAATTGATATTGTTTAAAAGAGAAAGTGTATCATTCTGTGCCAAACCACTGACTATCAATGGGCGGCTGAGATCGCAGTGCCCAGAGCATATTCTATATGAAATAAAGCAACAGCTTTGTATTGGAGTTTTGAATTGAAGGCACATGGATGAGGTGGTGCAAATGAACTTCAATGGCTGAGACAGGGCACACTTCCGGCTGCAGTTATGTGAACTAAATAGGTCTCACCTGCGAGGATCGTGGACTTCTACAGCAAATTTCTTTTCTCTGAAGTATAAATTCTCCAGCTGCTTCCACTGAAATAGCTGAGAGGTGAATGAGAAGATATTTATGTTACAATCATGCAATATATTGAAATTCTACAAAACATTACAATGACTTTGAAGCTTTCGTATTTGCCTCTATCAAGCAGACATTGTGTGCTCACAAACCCAAGAGACGCATGTTGACAAATACAGAGTCCACATTCTTTTCTAACTGCTTTTCTTGCGATACCTTGGCACACCGTGCAATTATCTTTTTTAACATATTTATTTTTTTGGGTTACCATCCCAAGGCTAGATGAGAAGCCGCGCATAGGACTTTGTCCAGTATTGAAAGGTAGCATGTGGAGGAGCGGGTGGGTGGATAGGGAGACCGTCCATGACAACCCATCAGCTACGTAGGACTCCTGAAGAGATGATGCACTTGGTCTAAAGAATATCGGTTGTGGGGGCGAGGTGAGGTTTGAGAGGTGGGGAGTGGGGGAGGTTTTTTTTGCACCCTTTTAAGGTTCTGTTTGAGCTAGTAGAACTCAAGTTGAGGGGCAGGGGATCCCATAACGATAAATGAGAGGGAAAATGACCAGTGAGATAGGGTAAGAGGGTAATAACAGCACGCCTTGCTTTGTGAATGGAGGATAATGAAAATAACTCTTTCTGCAGGGGTGAAAACTCCTCTTTCTTGTGTGGCAGGCTGGGCAGTAGGCCCAGGACATGCACAAAGGACAAAGTTGCTGTTAATTCCCTAAATTTAAGAATGGAGCATTTCAGGAGGCCAATCCGAGGCAGCGTGAAAAAACACAGGTTGAACTGGATTATTTTGTTCAAAAACTTGGCAAATACTTTTTTACCAAGCCTCTTTTGCGTTCATTATCGCACACGAGAGTTCAGGATGCCTATGGAGCAAAGCTAGTTTTAGGGTTGTGCTGTGTGTTCAGCAGTTTTCAGGCAACAATTAAAATATCAAGATATTTCTGGTGATAAATGTTCCTTCTGGAAAGAGATGGATCTTTGTCTAGTGGCCATTTTGACTTATCATTAAGTAATGCAGAGGGTTAATATGCCTGTTGCAAAGAACATATACAATGCACATCACAGAAATGTATTTATGTGGATAGCTCGGTGGGTTACAAATGCAAAAACAACCGTTTATGGACAGAATACAGAACAATGTCATACATTCACCCCAGTACAGAGATCTGGGCCTAAATCCATAGTTGTTTTGCTCACCATGCCGTTCCAGTTTGAACCCAGCCATATGCAAATCAGTCTTGACCCTGTGCCTCTTGGGTACAGTCCAGCCCAAACTGCCAAGCCAGGTCCTCCCTGGACTGGAAACAAGCATCCTAGGACCAGTTTCGGGGTTTCACCCCTCTTCAGCCAGGATACCTTGATTCCAGTGGCATGGAGAGCACGGGACCCACGTCTGGGCATACCCTTCCCACTCGGGGTGATAAATGCAAAAACAACAGCTCGGTGGGTTACTGCTTGTGTCACAGAGATCCTTTTGTTAACTTGCAATTCATAAATTACAATCCTAATATAGCACAGTGAACTATGAATTGTTATCAAAGAGCTGCTTGCAAACTGCATGGTACACGTTAGAACTTTTTATTTTTCCTGGTCTTTCGTTATCTAAATGTTGCTCAAAAGGGTTTGTTTAGGTGGAAATAGAAACTTATTAGTAATGCTAACCCCAACAACTGGGGTCAATCCCAACCACTGTGAGATAAGAGAGAGTTTGGGGAAGAGAGAATGGAAGGATGTAGATTGAAGAGAGGCAGGAGGATGAGGGAGAATTAGAGGAGAGCGGAAAGGGAGAAAGGAAAGTGGGAGAGATAAAAAGACACTAGGAGTATGGTGAAGAGAGAGGAATGATAGGTCGAATGACTAGGGCATAGGTCCAGTGTCGCAGGGGCTCAGAAGTGCAAGGAGCCCGTTGCACCCCTGTAATGGGTGTCTTTTAATACTAACCCAAAGGTGAGGTGAGGCCAATTTTATCCTGGCTTAGATCAGGGATGATGGAAGCCTTACTATGCCATTGATTTTGGTTGCTTGTACGTGGCACACATATTAAGTTGTTATTTGTCTTCAGAGCACGCAGCCTTGACTGTAGTGCACGAAGCACCATTATTGCCTCACATAAAGGAACACAAATTAGAGGGAACATTGGTTGTGACTGAAAGTGCGAAGAATTGGGTAGGGCATAGAGACGGTGGCCTTCACACTGTGGCGCGGTCTCTGATCGAGCACATGTAATTTAGGAAACGTTTGCAGAAATTCACACACAAAGACTCATTAATTTCACATGTCAGATCAGAAGCTCTATACTTGCAAATGCTTCTCTAAAAAGAAAATGTGTGGTCCTTTGTACATAGATTCCAATAATGGAGCCAACTACGATAACTTCACCTGCAATGTGCTCAAAGGCATTGCCTAGAGGGAATGAGGTGCTGACCATGAATACATGCGCTTCACTCAAGCCGATATGTGGGTTTATGTTTGCAGACTCCATGACACATCCTTTGAGGTCACACTCAGTGCTACATTCGAGCCTGCACTAACATTGGGCGTTCACCAGGGCTCGTTGGTCCAAAGCAAGAGAAACAAATGCAGAAAGAGGAGACATCAGGGAGGAGAGAAAGATAGTGAACAGGGACAAAGAGAGAAAGCTGTCTACAAAAAGGACCTGACGGAGAAAGAGAAGAGAAATGATGGAAGAAAGAGGTATGAGGCGGAATTAAAGCTCGGTAGGCTCTGTATTCGACGATCCTGGCATGCGACGCCCTAGACAGCAGGCTCCCAAGAAAAACCTTCAGCCCTTGCCCTCTTTTCCACATCTATTTCCTCTTACAAATCAACCAATCAAGAAGCTAAACCTACTGTACTCAACTATGTCTATTGCCCCAACGCTACTATAGCGGTAAAACGCCCGGAAGCAACCTTCTGAGGCTGAGCAATGGATAACTGAAAGCGCTTCGTGATCATACAAATAATGGTAATGCGCTACACAAATGCGCATAACATAACACAACACACTAGATTAAAAAAAAGACATGCTTTTGCGTGCTATTGCCAAACTGATCACAGGCAGCTACACCGAGAGCCATGCAAACCGCATACGAGCCCTTCCTGGTGTCAATCTGCATGCACCTTCTCCTACACACCAGAGCACTGCTGCCCCCCGGCGGCCGGTTAGGTATGTGCACTCTCAGGACGACCCATTTACCTCTGCCGGGATGTTGTTACTCGCTACTGTCGACGGTCCTTACGACCCACTACTCACTGCAAAGCGTAAACATCACTCCCCTCCGACAGATTCATCAAGGGTGGAGCAAACACGAGTGTGCACCACATGATAGTGAACGACCTGTGATTTAATAAATGCGACTGGCAACCACTGACCGCGAGCCTGGCACTCTGAGGGAGGTGGCTTCCGAATAAACTCTGGGGTGAGTGCACGGGCAGGAGGCTAGAGAAGCGATGGCCTCTCTGCGCTGCTACTCTGGTCTCAAATGGGGGTCGGGCTCTCTAACTCAGTTTTACAAATCCAGCTAAATTATTTGCAGCATAATCAATCGGGGTAACATCCCAGAAACTTTGGACTGGTACAAAAAAAACGTGCTAATCCACTGGCTAGTGGAATACTGATAATTCACACGAATACATATAAGGAGCAAACTGATTTCACGTTATCTCTGATGCTGCCATTATAAGTGGTGTACAAAAAAGACATTTTCACAAGTGGAGTACAAGCTGTTTGTCCTATTCCGTAGTGCACAACCAGCAAAATGCCGAAAACGGATTTAGCATGTTTTGTGCACAGCTAATTTGTGTTTGTGCCCCTCTAAGTACGCAAATCTACTTATTCCCGGGGCCTCCCGAGCAAGTCACACTGCCTGCAAGTGCCTACGGTCTCGGGAGCAATCTTACCCTGAAAGCAAATATGTTGTAATGCACACTTCGCCGAGGTATTTCACTGCGGGTGTTAAACAGAAGGGGAAATAAAACACTCATGCGGGAGCGCAGAACGATTCACACAACTGCTGTGTCCTTCACATGTTACAGAACGGGCGTGCGCTGAATGATTTAGAGCCCCTAAGCAAGTCAGCGTGATCGGTGCATTCTAGATTAACAACACCACTCGAAAACACGCCTAGTAGATAAGCTTCACGGCGCGATGTTATTAAGTGGCTCCAGACACTGCACAATGGGAACGGTCAGTCGAAGTGCCCATCGGCTGCGAGTGCTCTGCAGTTCTCCAGCAGCGCTTTAAAACTTTGCTCACTCCACGCCTGTGTGACAGTCATGACAGCGCGACCACCCTCTTACCTCCCACAACATTGGCATCTCACGCTTACCTCTTTACACGTGTCCAGACGGCGTCCACTTCCATTCCTTTAAACCCATACACACACGTCTGGAAAGTGAAGTAAAATAAAAGAAGCGCGTGGCGTGCTTCTGGCGCTTCGTGCCTCTTCGGACTGGTTCAGCAGACACCTAGGTGCAGCCGCGACCTCCCTGCTCGGCCCTCCCCCTGCTGACACCAGCTGACATCACGAGCTGCACCCCTGCCCCTCCCCGCCCTCTTCGGGAGATAAGGCTCCTGGCACAGGAGGGCCCTTGCCCGCGATGTGTCACGAATCAAAGGGTGAGCTCGAGAGTGCGCCGAGCTCGCCTGAAGTGAAGCCACTTTCACGTCACTAAAGTGAGCTCCCGGCTGCTGGCAGCTCAGTCTCTGCTCCACCCTGCTGAGACATCTCAACAAATGAGGAGGAACCGGTTACACGGGAAGTGTAACCGTACACCGCCCGTGCCCTCACCTTCAGCACACTGCACTGCGAGGGCAAGCAAGGCCTCTGTGCAGCGCCGATCCATAATTTACAAGTCACAGAGGAGCTAGCCTCCTTTGTGGGCATTGAAACGTGCGCTGACAGGCAGTCTGTCACTTGACACGGTCACTTCAAAGATCCCCGTACCGGGACAGTCAAGCGCGCCCACTAGTAGGCGCTAGCATGGGGACACGCAAGGACGAAAATGCGTGCCAGTGGGCAGCTGGGTTGGGATACAACAGACGATTTGAATGAGGTGGTAGAGGGCCAGGTTTGGACTGGACAGGGAACCTGGCATGGACAGGAGTCTGCCTGTCACAGGCATGTGTTGAAATGGGGGCGCAGAGTGAGAAGTCGGCATGACAGCCGGTACATAAGGTGTGTTCTGAACAGGGCGACAGAGGAGGCAATACATACATGGTATTGGTTAGAGGGGGCAGGGCACCAGGTATGGCCTAAATACTATAGAAGAGAGCAGCCAGCACACCTGTAATGAATTGGGGGTCTGGAACCAGGTATAGCTGGAAAAGGAGGGGGGGGGGGGCAGCAGGGCGAGGATGTGTTTTTAGACGGAAAGAGCGTGGGGTGGGCCTAAGACACCAACTCACAGTTGGCCGAAGTTTCTGAGATCTTCTAGTAGTGCTGTAGAGTTTGGGTCAGTGCGGTCCAGGTGAAAATGTAGGACTCTGAGGAAGATGAAGGAGCTGTGGTTGGGGATGAGGGGAGGGGGAAGTCTGCAATAGTTTTGGGGAAGTAGGTGCGTGGCCCTGAAGGCTGTAGATGAGGGTATCGCGCATGGTGCAGAGGGGAGCAGCAGAGGCATGGGATGCAGGAAACACGTAAGGAGCTGGTTGGGGGGAAAAGGGAGTAAGAGAACCAGACACGTTTCCAAGAAGGGGGAGGGAACAATGCGAGAAATAAATCCAAAAGTGGTGAAAAAGCATCAGAAATACAACAAAGGCACAGAGAGAAAATCAAAGAGAGTGAAAGTGGCAGAATGAGAAAAAGGCACATATAAGTGGGAAATGAGTGACAGGAGGTACAAAAATAGCTCAAATGAGCAGAAAATGAGTACAAGAACAGATACCGAAGCAACGCAAATAAGCAAAAAAAAGATTGAGAGGAGATAGAGAAACGGAGCAGAAAGAGTGGAAATAGAGGGAGCTGTAGAAATGAGCAGAAAGAGAGTGAGTGGAGATAAAGTGTCACAAATGAGCAGAAAAGAGTGAAAGGAGAGACAGAGAACGCAACAGAAATGAGCAGAACTGAGAGTGGCAACGTAGAACAGCAGAGGCAGGCAGAGTCAGCGGCCAAAAAACAGTTTCAAAGGCTGAACAAACCTGAATGAGGAAAGCAGCAAGGGGGGCTTATGCTGAATATGTTGCGAAGTCCATCTCCCTGCCATGTCTGCTGCCAGGCTGCCCTCCTCGCTCCTCAGTGATCTGCCTCGGGCTAGAAGAAGCTGCGCGTTGCCGTCATGGGCAGGGATGGGGCAGTGCCCTTCGGAGGGCGCCCTCTCTTCCACCCACTGCTGTCTGCCAGTGATTAGCAATTATGAGCTGATCGCACTGCCACGTTTGCCACTGCAGAGGTGTGGCAAGGGGGGCCATGGGGCCCAATGCAAGCAAGGGTAGTGGTCGCCGCCCGCTGTTTGCGTAAAAAAAACACACATCCATCACTGTGGTGCAGTGTGTTTCTCGCTCCCCAGGGTCCCGGTGCCACTGCACCTGCTGCACTATTGATAGCTAAGCCTCTACATGTCTTATAACTACAAGAGGGATTTGTGTCAGCGTGTTCCACCTCTTCACTGATAAACAATATTTTTCTTACGTATACATTGTACAGAAACACTAAAGCTAGTTTTTGCTGTTGACTCTTGAGCTCTGGGCGCTCTCACTTTTCACCTGGTGCCCTGCATGGTCTCATGTGAAAAGGAATTAGAACAGAGCAACCCACAGAACGGAACAGCTGAAGGTGAGGGGGAGGCGGAAACACAACCCAGAGCACACACAACAGCTGCCGAAAAACTACACAGTAGCAGCCTTGGAAATAGGAAGGACGAGCGGGGAGTCTGCCGCGAACACCAAAATCGCCGTATTCAACATTGAGCTTCAAGTAGATCAGATTCGGCACCAGGTGCTGAAGAGGAGCCTGCGGAAGGACTTTATAAACAAGCATTGGCAAAGCCAATAGGTCTTGGCCTAAAGAGGCCGAACTCTTCACTTTGCCAATGCTTTTTGCCACTGGCACAGGAACGCAGACGGAGAGATTAGGGGAGTCCGAAATTCGTGGTTTTTGCGTTTGCGTAATTAAGACAAAATTGCGCTAAATACAAATCCATCATTTCGTGCGATATTTTAGAGCAAAATAAATCCTTGAGTCATTTTTTGGCGCAAGGATGCATTTAAACTAGATTATCGTGAACAACAGCTGGGGTCTATTACAGAAGGTGCCCTGGGGGCGCAACGGGATTTGGCAAAGAACTGATTAATATCCACCACTCAAATTACTTTCATATTCCACTATACTAATTCACCACTAATCCTTATGGGTTCTGGAGTAGCGTGCTACTCGCCAAAGAAAGTGCTTTTTTAACTCCCATCCGATTGATCTCAGACGAGGCTGTAATTCAGGAAAAAAGGTTAAATAATCGACTGACTTAAAATATAACAAACTTTCTAGTGTTTCTGGACCGTATCCTTATGCGACACAATATGGAGACTTACAGTGGAAAACATATGGAAAAAGCAAAATCTCTAACCTAGATGTTATTCATTTTAAGTAGGGTTTTTTAATTGGGAATAGAGGAGAGGAGGAAATAACATCACTTCATTAGCCAGATATTCAAAAGTCACTGACTTGTGGAAGAAAAATTAAAACGTATAGATCAATCGGATGGGAGTTAAAAAAGCCCATCACTATTCTAAGCCAATAAAAATGCACAAAATAGTATTTTATGGCAGCCATTGTCACCGCCTCAGGCTTGGAAGCCTTTCAGATGATTTTTTTTGCTCTTCCCTTTTGCAGAGGTCATAAACACATGGCCGTTCATCTACAAGTCTTGTTTGTTTATGTTTGTCTAATTCCTTGAGGATATCTATGTTCTAGCCTGGATGCTAGAAAGTTCTCCGTAGCCTGGTTTCCATTTCTGTTTTCCTTATTTTAATATGTTTGCTCTGTTTAGGATGTTCTAATTCTACAGTTCACCTGTGTACATATCCAGAAACAATTTGGGTCTATCTATTCTTTATCCGGTTGATAGCCGGTAGGCCTGGCTCCCTTACAGAGTTCATCATGACCAAGTCCGAACTTGTCGTACGGGGCATCAGGCGTTTCCCCAGGAGGCTGGATGGGTGGGGGCCGGTTTTTGTTACTGGGGGACGTTTTTGTAGCAGTGCAGCAGTCCTGAGAGCACCTGCTGCAGAGTTCCTGGTATATACAATAGTTTTCAGGCAACTATAAAAGTGTCAAGATTACTCTGATGATTAATGTACCTGCTGGAGAGAGATTTGAGGTTTGCCTAGTGGCAGTTTTGGCTCATCTAAAGTAGCGCAGAGGGTTAATATGCCTGGTGTAAAGGACTTGAACCATGCAGATCACAGAACAATATTTTATGTGCATAGCTTAGTGGGTTACTGCTTATGTCACAGAGACCCTTTTGTTACTGTGCAGTTCACAAGTTACAATTATAAGCTCTCACAGTGAGCTATGAAGTGTCATCAAAGAGCTGCATACAAACTGCATGGTCAAGGTTAGAAAGTTACATTCTCCTCCCCCACTAAGCCTTTCTTTATCCTAATGTTGTTTAAAAAAATGGTTTGTTAAGGTAGAAATAAATTCTTATTAGTAAAGCCAACCCTAACCACTGTGTTGCGTTCTGAATCCCGGGTTTGTGCTTCTCCAGACCAAGCACTCTTAAAATGCCTAGCAGTATGAATGACATTAATCCTATGCCATTCTCTTATGTAACATTATCTATACACAGATTTACACACGTATGATTCACTGTTTCTGTATTTGTGTGTGATTTAAAGTGTTCCAGCACACTACACTGGTATGAAAGGCACTATAAAACAAATGTCAAGGCGGCCTGACTAGGGGGCGACGGGCCTATGGTGGGACTCCGGTCCCTGCCCATAGGGCTGGTGGCAGGCATTGGTGGCCGGGGAACTGGTTCATGCCGGACCACGAACCTTTCAAAGTGGCGGCGGAGTGGCGAAGCGGTCTGTTTCACCGCTCACTGCTCCGGGGGATAGAGCTGCCAGCTGCCCTCACGGGGCACATCTTAACCATTTGTTTTGTTTCCCATTTCCAGGCACGTCTGCTGCACTCTGTATTTTCCGCCATCCTCATGCCTCGCATTCACCATCTGATCTCGGGCCAGCAGGGAGCCACATGGGTTCGAGCTCACCCTCGCCTCACATGTGTTGTAGAGACACGCAGTGGCTGTTCTGGCGTGGAGGCCCAGGTGAGATTGTTGTAGGCCACATTGTTTAGGGGGTGTGCCTGGCTTTGGAGGCAGGGAGAAGGCTGGAAATTCTTAGGTGGTTTTTCTACGGCAGCTGTGCCCTCAAGGCAGGCATAGTCGTTTAAGGCATCCATTATAAGACCCAGGTAGTTTATCAGGGTTACAAGTTCAGGGGTGAGTACTCAGCCTTTCATCCTTATAAAGGCGGGGAGCACCCAAACAGTGCCATTGGATAGTCACTGTTGTTTTGTTGTAAGGCAGCACTTCTTCTGGCAGCTTGGTTATCTCTTGGTTGTTTTAAGAGTTATAGGCATAACTCAGTGGTTTATGCACCCAGGTGTTTTTGGTGTCCCGCAGGCTCCATTTAGGGCAGACAGGCAAGTGCAAGTATGCCAGCGAGGGCACAGAAAGTGGGAAAGCACACACGTATGGAGGAGCTTATGGAGGCTATGATGCACAGGATGGATGCCAAGGACCACTCCATGGCTGAGTTGAAGGACCACCTTCTTGCGGGCGGGCAGGGAGAGGCGTAGGAAATGCCCAGGCAGGCAGGAATGTCCCTTAAGGCAGCATTCCCCCAGTACCTAGGAGGAAGCACAATAGGAATGGGGAGGCCCCCTCAGACCAGGCCTGACGAGGATGTGCCAGGTCACTGTGGGCTAGGCGGAGGGGGCCCAGGGAGAGGGAGTGTGCCTGCGGGGGCGCCAGGTTCAGTATTGATGCAGGGTGGTGAGGCGGCAGTGTCTGGTCCCGCAGCTGGGGGAGAAGGGGGGGGGGGGGGAAAATCGGGCAGAGCAGCAATGCCTGCTCGGCGGTTGGGAGACTCTAGGGGGAGCACCCAGCCAGTCTGATTAAGTGGCCAATCTGGCAAGTGCTTTACTGTGGCTTTCCAAATTTGGGATGTTAGCTGCTCCTGCATGGAATTGGGCCATGGCAACAGAAGGTGATGATTTGAAGATGGACAAGTGGATAGTGGTGCACCTAGAAGGTTCCAAGCCGCAGGGGCTTCAGCCATTACTGCAGGGTTGGGTTGCACCGTGCCAGGGGTGAGTCAGGTCACAGTAGCTAACCGGGCAGAGGCCCAGGGGCCTCCCGTTATGGGCAAGTTCCTCCACGATCTGGCGCAAGGTGGTGCAGCAGCGACAGGAACGGCCCCCAAGCCTCAAGATTCGGTGGAGATAAGTATGGCAAATCTGCTGCCAAGGTTTTTGGAAAAGTACGGAGAGGCCGGGATCGTTTGGGTAGGCATATTGCACCCAACGTGAAGAAAAGATTTGAAAAGGGGCGTATGTGAATATCTTTGATTTGCTCCTGGACAAGCCTGACAGGAAGGAATCAAAAAGGTGCAAAGAGTCCGCGCCTTCCAGGGGCTGTGGCCACTGTCTTTACAAGAAGTGTGTGGAGGAGACTCAATTGGATTAAACGGTTTTCCATTTATCAGACAATCTTAGCCGAGCGTTTCACTGGTTTGGGCACCCAGCTGGCGTGTTACGAGAATAGGATTGCATGTGCGCACAATGAATATGACGGTGTGGGATGGAGGATTAAGGCAACTGTTAAGTGAGATTGGGGAGGGTGGCCGGCCCATTTGAGCCAGTACCCCTGGAAGGTTTTGTCTGCTTTCCCCTGGGCGATACCCAAGAAGGACATGGGCGCAACGGTTAATACATAACCTGTTCGCTCCTAGGGGGCAGTCTTTAAATGAGGCAATAATGGTACTTTAGGCTCTGTCCGATATGCCCCATTAGATCAGGCGATCGAGATGCTCCAAGAATTAGGGCTGGGCACCCTTCTGGCGGTCGGACATAGAGTTTGCCTTTCTACTTCTCCCCGTGCACCCTCAGTATTTCCATCTGTTAGACTTTCAGTTTGAGGGGAAGTATTATTTGGATAAATGCATGCCCATGGGTTGCTTGGTCTCATTGTATTGTAATTGCATTTTTATAGCGCTTACTACCCCTGACGAGGCAGTAAAGCGTTTTTGGCGAGTAGCACGCTACTCTGGAATCCATAAAGGATTAATGGTGAATTAGTATAGTGAAATATGAAAGTAGTTTGAGTGGTGGATATTAGTCAGTTATTTGGATTGAGAAGGATAGAGGAGGGATAGAAGAGGGAAAAAAGGTTAGCATTCATATAGCGCTTGTTACCCCTAATGGGGTGTTGAAGCACTTTCTTGGCGAGTAGCACGCTACTCCGGAACCCATAAGAATTAGTGGTGAATTAGTATAGTGAAATATGAAAGTAATTTGAGTGATGGATATTAATCAGTTATTTGGATTGCGAAGGATAGCAGGGGGATAGAAGTGGGAAAAGGTTTGCATTTATATAGCACCTGTTACCCCTGATGGGGTGTTGAAGTGCTTCTTTTTTTGGCAAGTAGCACGCTACTCCGAACCCATTAAAGGATTAGTGTTGAATTAGTATAGTGAAATATGAAAGAATTTTGAGTGGTGGATGTTAGTCAGTTATTTGCATTGAGAAGGGTAGCAGAGGGATAAAAGACGGACAAAGGTTTGCATAGCGCTTGTTACCCCTAATGGGTTGTTGAAGCGTTTTTTCGGCGAGTAGCACACTACTCCGGAACCTATTAAGGATTAGTGGTGAATTAGTATAGTGAAATATGAAATTTGAGAAGTGGACATGTTATACTTTTTTTTTTTTGGCGGTCATAGCAGTAGTGGGAGGCTTGGGATGAGTAAAAAGGGGTGTGGAGGGGAAGAGTCAGAGGGAAGAGTTTAGAAAGGATTCTTTTGGGGATTAGTATAGTAAAGAGGTGTCAGGTGGTGCAAGGAGGGGTGGAGTAGGGGAGAGTCTAGAAAGGGCTATTTTGGGGATCATAGTAGTGGTATGGGGTTTGGGATGAATGAGAGAGTGGCGGTAGTGGACATATTGATTGAGGTATAGACTGAGAAATAGGCTTGTGCATTAGAAAGAGTAGTAGAAAGAGGTTTGAGATGAGTCAGACAGTTGAGGTAGAAGATATATTGAGAGAGGTACAGGGTGAAAATAGGGTAGTGCATTGGATATGCTGAATTAGAAGAAAGTAATACATATATAGATCCATAAGTACATGGAAAGTTTATAGATGCATAAAGTAAGTAAGTATATGTAGATTAAAGATATTGATAGAGGTATAGGGTGGGAATAGGGTAGTGCATATAATTTTTTGGTAGGAAAGTAATAAATATATAGATCCAAGTACATGGAAGGTATATAGATGCATAAAGGAAGTAAGTATAAGTAGATTAAAGATGAATTCAATAAACTCTGGTTTTGAAGTGTTGTACTTAAAAATGTATTTATTTATTTCTTTATTTCTTTATTTTAACCCCTTCGCTGCGGCGGAAATTCCGCCGCAGCGCGGTGGCCCGGTGCTCATGACGGAGCCACGCCGTCATGAGCCACGGTTGGGCTGTGCTCTTGACGGAGTGGTTCCGTCATGACTCCGCCCACAGCGCTAATCGCCCGCACAGGCGGGGAATTAGCGCCGCGTGGGCGGCGCGGCCGCCAACGGCCGCAGCATGACGGAACCACTCCGTCATGAGCACACGGCAACCGTGGCTCATGACGGCGTGGTTCCGTCATGAGCACGGAAGGAGTTAAACATAATTATTCTAGATGTTAATAGAAAGCAATACACATATATAGGTACATATCTCTAGTACAAATAAATGTTTATATACAGAGGGATATGCTGTATGTTTCTGTTTGCGTGTGATGCTTATGTGGGGAAGAGCCAATTCTAGAGTAGTTTTCTGAAGATAAGGTGGTTGTCGGTGGATCTTATGTTGGGGGGTAAAGAGTTCCATATTTTGGCTGCTTGAACAGAGAATGATGTGCCACCCATGGTTTTTTTCTTGTATCTTGGGATTTTGAGGCGAGGTGCCAATCTAGAGCAGAGGTTCCTATGATGAATGTGAGAGGTTCAGTTCCTTCCTCGAGTGGGTGTTCAGGCAGAGAGCGAGACATCGGTGAGTGTTGCATTATTTGGAGGATTTTATTTTCCTGGGCTCGCCAGAGTGCTTAGAGGCATTGCAGTCCTTTTGTGCATTGATGAGTGAGTTGGAGTTTGCCTAGCACAAGGCAAGAATATGGTACCGTCAACAGTCATTGAGTTCCTGGGTACTGAACTAGACTGAGATGCTGGGGTGTCACGGCTCCCACAGGAAAGGTTTCTGCCTTCTCCCATGCTTTGCAGGAGTGTTTGAGTAAGGAGAAAGTCATGTTTCATCAGTTGCAGAAGACTATTGGGCAGCTCAATTTCGATTTAAAGATCATTCCCATGGGTCGCCCATTTTCGCGATTCATTGCACAGGTAATGTTGGGTTTGAGGGAGAAGCACCACCACACCTGGTTGTCAAGCAAGGTGCGCTCGGATAGGCTTATTTGGCTGGTATTTCGGCAGGATTTCAATGACACAGTGGTGTGGCCCAGCCCGCCAAAACTAGTGAAGAACTGGGCCTTCTTACGGATGCGGCGGGTAGCAAGGGGTTTCATGCCATCCTGGGCCCCGCATGGTGTGCGCTGCGCTGGCCAGCTGCCTAGGTGGAGTCAGGCCTGATTGCCAACACAAGTTTCTTGGAGCTTGTTCCCATCCTGGTGGCATTGTCCATATGGCCGGACCAGCTCCTCAACCAGTTGGTCATATTTTGATCTGTCAACATGACAGTGGTCGAGTGCATTTAAACAGCAGGCTGCCAAAAGTAAAATGATACTGAAGTTGTTTAAGGAGATTGTGCCCCAGTGCATGAAACTGTATTGTTTAGGGTGAAGCATGTAGGTGAAACTATGCTGGCCTGTGGCGGTCAGGTCATGCTTGGTGGGGCATTCAGAGTACACAGAAGGCATCCTTTTTACTTGTGATAGGTGGGGAGAGAGGTCTCTTGGGGCTATCCAGGAGGTGCTTCTGGCAAGTCGGCTAGAGGGCACGGGGGTGTTGGAGTGCACGCTGTCAACAGGACTTTACAGGTAATCCCAGCACGGGCATGTGGGCGGGAAACATCCATTACAACGCAGTCATTACATCGCACTGCTTTTACAGCGCAGCTGTTACAATGCAACTGCCTTTACATCGCATGCCATTACAAAACATTATAAGGTAAGTAATAGAGATTTTTAGGTCTCGCCTGACCCAGCGCATGTGCTGGTCTGGCAAGACATTTTGTGAGGGCTCCAAAAAGTGCTACCAGGCCAGCCTAGAGCTACAGTGCATGTGCAAAAGGCGAGACCTATTGGCTATGCCAATGCTTGTTTAGTTTTAGGGTGGGTATGGGTTTTGGGGGTAGATGAGAAGTCATTTTTAGTCATTTTTATCCCCTACACTATCCAACACTTTCCCTACTGTTGCACTCACTGGAGTGGGAATAGTAATTTTTACCACTACACTATCCAACACTTACCCTACTGTTGCACTCACTGGAGTGGGAATAGTAATTTTTACCCCTACACTATCCAACACTTACCCTACTGTTGCCTTAAAAGTATTATGCTTGTAATAGAATGCGTTGTAATGGCATGCGTTGTAAAATCATACAATGTAATGGTAGTTGTGATAGAAAAAACATGTTGTAAAAGCATGCGTTGTAATTGTTTGTGCTGTAATGTCATATATCGCGTGGGCCACAAAGCTAGCAGACCAGGCCCTTGGGGGGGATATTTGATGGTGTAGAGGGTTCCTGAGGTAGGTAACCTTGTGGGCAGATGGGCCCCCTAGGCAAGATCACTCAGGAGGAACCTCACAGGTGGACTAGTCATGATCTCACTCGTAGGCTCAATACAGGATACGCAGGGACAATTACTTGCTATGGTTAGGAATGGCTATGTATTAGAGTCTATGTTAAGGTTAGCTATCCAAACAATTGTAAATAATACTGTATGGGGTGTTCTGCATAATATGTTGTAAAAATGATGTTTAAAGTTTAATATTCGTTTTTTGTGTGTAATAAATATGGCTGGGTTTTTACGACCCCTAACCCAAAAGTTTAATTAAAAAGGTGTTGTGTGTAGTCTGTGCCAAAGGGTGTGCGATGGGAAGGGGGGCTGATGGTGGGGAAGAGACTCCAGGCCTAGGGACTGGGACTCAGCAATATCTGACCATATGAAATACCTGTGAAAGAGGGGGCACTGCTGGAAGGTGATAGTGAGGGAATCATTGAAAGGCCTCAACAAAGATTGTCCTGTCCTGGTGCACTGTAAGGTCATCATTTAATAAGCTTTAAAAGCTAATATAATTGAAAATATAATGAAATATGCACCATTTTTGCCCACAATTTCTTGAGGTGAGAACGCTCCCAAACCCTCCTTGTAGTGAGTGGTCAGGCTCGCTCACTACACTCACTGTGCACCCTACGGGGGCTAGTCTGACAACATTTACCAGGGCTGCTTTGGGTCCCAGTATGGCCCTGGTTACAAGGCCTAGGGGCTCCTCTAGCTGTGCTTTGCTAGTTGTGCACCAGTCTCTTGGTACTTCTTTTTCGGTCTTTTTCAAGGAAAGTAATGGGTTCGTCGACTGCCAAGGTGAGTGGGAGCCAATTCTTGGCTGGGTGGTAGTTGTTTTACTGTTTAGGTTTTGCCACGTTTTTTGCAGCATTTTGGGGCGTTTTTTCCCCTTGTAGCTGGCTAGGGCTTCTGCATCTGGTGTCATGGGCCCCCTTTAAGGTAAGGGCTCAGGTTCCTGCAGGGGTAGCAAGGTCAATTTTGCATTTTGTGCAGCAAGAGCTGTAACTCAGAGTGCAGCAGTGGTGGCAAGGTCTCCTTTGATTTGCATGGGCTGAGGCAAGTCACGAGCATTCGATAGCAGGCTGTTTCTAAGGCAGGCTTGTTGTGTATTATCAGGTCTGCAAGCATATTAATAGCAATTTTGTCTTTTCTTGGGATTTTTGCTTCACGTAGGGCAATCATTTTGGGCCCGGTTCTGGCTGTTTGGATATTGGACTATTATATTTGTGATTGTTACCCCAGTTCACGGTTCTGCGCCGAGCGAAGATGGCAGACTATTTGTTCTGCGCTCCATCGGAGGTGAGGCGTGGACAAGAGGTGTCTCAGCTACCGCTCTCTGGGCCGCTGATGGAGCGGTGACAGTCTGGCGGTGGCCATGTTGTCGGGTTGGGGGGGACCACGACCACCACGAGGTGCCTGACCCTGCAATGGCCGCTCGGAATTAAGGCCCCGTGTTGAACGCTCCCTCAAATCCTCCTGAGCGGCTTTCCTCCTCACTATTATCCCATCGAAAGCAACGCTTTAATCTCGCCCTTTTCTGACTTTGCACCATAGAATCATTAACCGCGAAGCCCTATCTACGAGAACAAGAAAATGGCGCCCTGGGAGCTATTGTGAACTCGCCCGATGATGAACGGTGAAAGGTGAGTGGGGGGGGGGGGGGGGGGGGGATGGGGGGGTGTCGGAGAAGCGTCCCTGCCACCCGTGAGAGTTTCCGGGGGCCCTAAAAAGCCCCCACAGGAGCTGAATAATTTTAGAAGCAGAGTGAGCTGACCCAGGGCACCGCTCCCAAGGTGCCTGACTCTAAGATGGCGGCTGTCCACAAGAAGACTGGGGCTACGAATGGAGGTAACCCAAGTTGCTATTAGTCCAGCCGCCTCTCTGAGACCAGGGTCCTGATGTTTCTTCCAGGATTTTCAGCACTGTGCTTTTTAACCAACTTTAGAACTGGTGGCAACTAGAACTAGCCACTGAGCCATGGAGACTAATAGACTCGACGTGCCTGACTCTAAGGTGGCTGCCAAAACCACACTCCTTCTCCTACCTTTCCATCCTCGCCAGCGCCTACCACCCGTCTTTGGTTTCTAGCCTTCTGATCCTCACTATTCTCTGGCGGAGCCCTAAACGCATACATGACCGCTGCCCGGTGGAGCTGCACCAACAGCTGAAGGGGAGATTGGCCCTGGCACACTGCTATGGCCATCACCTACCCAGCTGGATCACGGACATTTGTCTTGTTTTCTTCCCTGCTGCGGTCTCCTCCCTGTGGATTACCTGCTGTCCCTGGTCTTACCTATACTGACTTTCGTGTTCGCTAATTTACTCCTGTATTGTTTATTTATCCATTATGTAACTACTGTGATACTTTTGTAACTTGTAACTCGCTGTGTCCTTATGTAAAGTGCTCGGATACCTCGGGTCTAGCCAGCGCTATATAAAAACTCAAGTAAATAAATACCTGTTTTTTGGGTCTAAGATGCCTAGTGGGGCACAGAAGGGCTCCAAGTGCACGCACACTGAGGTGCTCTTAGAGGCTTTGATGTGTCGGATGGAAGTTATGAATGAGGCCTTGGTTTCAATGAGAAAGCAGCCTACAGCGGGGAGCTAGGAGGTGACTGAGGCACCAGGGGAGAGGCCTAGGTGAAGAGGGGTGTGTCCTAAGGCAGCATTCCCCCTGGTCTCGAAGAGGGCCAAGCGTCAGGCCACATGGAAAGGTTTGGCTGGGCTTCCAGGGGAAGGGGGGTGTCCCATGGAGCAGTGGTCGGGTGCCCTAGTGCAGGGGGAGGAGGCACCGGCAGAAGCAGCACTGGTTGGGTTGCCCTCGGTATCAAGTAACCCAGGCCCTTCATTGTCTCAGGGTAGTGTGTCTGTCGTAATGGGACATGTGGCTGGTGGTGGGAATATGCAAAGTGGCAAAGGTATGGTGAGTTGGGTTACTCCTGCAGTGGGCCCCAGCCAGCTGGATTTAGTGGCTAATTTGGCCAGCATTTTCCTTTGGCTCTCCAAGGTTGGGTGGAATGTGCAAATGGAACTCATTTCTGAAGACAAATAATAGTTGCACAGATCGGACTTCGTAGAATCAATCTTTTATGCCAATATTGTTGCTTCCATTGTCATTAACATTTAATAAATGAAAACTGAAAAACAGCCCGTATTTTGTAAATAGCTACGATTCAGCCGAACCTAGCATTATTAGCAAAATATAAATATATTTTCAACAGATTAATCAAAGAAAGGCAAACAATTTGTAAGTGATAAAAAGCTTCTCTCAACCAGAGACGAAGAAGAATGTATAGACCCCAGGTGTGAAGAAAACCAAGAAAAGGACGGCACGGTGAAGAACAATTATGAATACCAACGGTGTATTGGTTGCATCAAAGACAGCAGTTTACATTCAGTATAATAACAGACACAGAAAATAAATCAATGTATCACAAAATATATAGAAAACAGTATGTCTTTGTACACATGTCGACTGCGTTTCGACCCTTAAAAGAATAGATGGGTCTCATCAGGACTGTAATAACCAGGGGTTGGCTGGTAGTATGGGGATCCAAAAGGTAGGGAGGTCTGGTTAAGCAAATAACTAAGGCCTATTTCATGAAGGCAGCTCCTATTGCAGTTGCGTAAGGAGCAATATACAATAATTTGCCTTAAAAAGATGCAGAGCACTCAAATAGGCTCTGATTGGAAAGGTGGAGTCCTAGCAGGGTTGATAATGCTCATGTATACACCACTTATTGATAATTGAGTAGACAGCTCTCCTGATTAGAGATACTGTCTCATTTTTTTAAGGCAAATTATTGCCCAAGCCCAGCAGAGGGATGTGTGGGTGTATCTTACTGCAGGAACCTGAGGGAGAAGCATTCCACACCGGGTTGTCAAGCGAGGTTCGGAAGGACAGGAGCATTAGGAAGGCAGTTTTGTGGGACTTCAATGGGACTGTGGTGTGACCCGGCCCTGCCAGGTCTAGGGCGGAGCTCGATCTCTTCACGGATGCATGGGCAGCAATGGTTTTGGTGCCATCCTGGACCCGGACTGGTGTGCGCAATGCTGGCCCAGTGTCTGGGTGGAGTCTGGACTGGTTTCCAACATTGGTTTTCTTGAGCTCTTTCCCATTCTAATGGTGCTGTCCATTTGGCCAGATATGTTCTGCAACCAGGCCGTCATAGTCTGGTCAGATAATAAGACAATGGTGGAGTTAATTAATCAGCAGGCATCTAAATATAAAATGATACTCAGATAGTTGAAGGAAATAGTTTTACAATGCTTGAAACTTATTGTGCCTTTTAGGGCCAAGCATGTCCCGGGTGTGTTGAACAATGCCCCTGATGCTTTATCTCGTTTGAAGATGCAGATTTTCAGGTTTTACCACCTAGGAACAGCGGAATTCACGACGCTGTTCCCGGACCATCTGTGGCGACTTTGTGCCCATGCTTACCACACCTTGTGGCAGCCAGTTTAGCACCCAGGACGAGGCAGGCCTATGAGGGGGCATTCAATGCATACTTCATCATCTTGGGGGGGTGTGGGGGACTGGTTTTCATCCTCTTCCGTTTTAGCAATCCTGGCATCTCTAAGAAATCATGGGCGGCCGGTGGCATGCGCTAGACACCACGTTGCAGCTAGGGCCGGACTGGGAACTGAAACCGGCCCTGGCAAACTACACGGCCGGCCCTACTGGGGGGGCTGAGTGGGTGCGGCAGAGCTGTTAGCAAGAGCCAGTTTCAGCAGATTTTGTTACCGGGTGCCGATATTACAGTCCCCCGGTAACAAAAACGGCCCCTCAGGGGCCCAAAACAGTCCCCCACCGGGAAAACGCCCGGTGCCCGCTACAGCAGTCTGGCCCTGGTTGTAACAATTTCCTTCTTTGCAAAAATGCTTGGCCACTTGGATGTGACCAGATCTTTCCTTGTGCAGAGGGTGCTGCAGGGTTGGCAATGTTTTGGAGGGGCCAGGCCAGACTCTTGGTGCCTCTGTTGATGTCGGCAGGCTGGGGGAATTTTGGGCTCCCTTGGAAACATCTGTAGGTCGCCAGAGTAGGTCTGCCTATTCAGGGCGGCCTTTACTCTAGCCTTCTACGGGGCCTTCAGGGTTGGTGAGTTGGTTGCCAAGAATAAGAGGACTACAGCTGGCGAATGTGCAATGGTTGGAAGGTTCTCTGGCGATTACTGTCCTGTTCTCCAAGATGGACCAGGGGCGACCACAACCTCTAGCATAGCGTGCCAGGTAATTCTTGCTGCCCCTTGAATAACCTGGAGGTGTTTTTGCAACATAGGCCCCATGGGATTGGCGGTCCTCTCCTGGAACATGCTGATGGATCACCTTTGACAAGGTTTCATTTCTCCATGGTACTTGATGGGGCCCTGAGGGTGGTAGGGTTGGACCCTGCTGAGTTTGATTCTCACTCTTTCAGGATTGGGGCTGCCACCACAGCGATGGCAATGGGTTTCCTGGGCTTGACGATACAAAGGATTGGCCGGTGGTCATCTGACTGCTACAAGTGTTACGTTAGGTTGCACATGCTGTAGGATTGGGTCTAACCATCGTTTTTTTTCCTCCCCATTTCCTTTCTTGTGGACGCAGGTGGATGGCTTGAAGATACGAGCTGGCAGATGGATTTCTGTGCGACCACTGTTTACGCAGAGTTGGCAGAGAGGACAGAGGTGCTGGTAATAGGTTATTCTAATGTGCAGCGAGCTAAAGATGTTTATTTTGCAAGGGGTTTCACGGACCAGGTCCACTAAGCGGGTTACCGTGTGTCCTTTCATGGGCAAGGCGGGCTGCGTTTCACCCACTGGAGATCCTCATTGGACTTATTGTGGCTCAGGGGGTTCCCACCCCCTGGGATTGTGATAGTGCATCTTGGAGGGAATGATTTGGTGTGTATTGGCAGGAGGGAATTGTATGAGCTATTGATTACTGAGATTGGCTGGTTGCCAAAGAAACACCCTCAGTCTGTCATCACATGGTCTCACATCATCCCGAGGGTGCAATGGAGGGTGGGGGTGGGCGTGAGTCAGTTAGGGCCCTAAACCACTCAGTTTAGCGGATTAATAATAAGGTTGATAAGCTTTTCAGGTCACCCAGGCTACAAGCCATCCCTCTCGGCTGCATCAAGGGGGAGCATTTCTTTTTGCAGGATGGGGTTCACTTGTCCAAACTTGGAATCGAGATCTTTCTTGAAATATGCTTACTTGGTTAATTCACAGATCGCATTGACGTGACTATTTTGGGGGGAGGTCAGATAGTAGGTGAACTATAATGACCTGTGGCAGGTGAGGTCATGATTGGTGGGTCAGTTTGGGTTCATATAAGGCATCCTTTACCTTTTGATAAGCTTGACAGCGGTTTCACTGGGCCCTCCAAGGGGTGCTTGCAGCAAGTCAGCTAGAGGCTGCAGGGGTGTGAAAGTGCAAGCTGCCAACAGGGCCCGCTGGCCAAACCCCATGCGGGTGCCATAGGTGCCAAGCTACCACATGCCCTTGGGGGATAATGAGGGGGTTTAGGGGGTGCCCAACGTAGGTATCCTGGTGGGCAGATGGGCCCCCTGCACAAGCTCTCCCGGGGGGGGTGGGGGGGGAGCAGACTGGAGGGGTCCTCCCCTAAGGAGGGACCTACCCAGTGAACTTCAGCAGGGAAGTGTAAGGGGAAAGGGACGCTGCAGGGACCACTCATGATCTCACTCGAAGGCCCAATGTCTGGAAATCAAGAAATCTAGATATGGTTAGGAATTCAATGTATTAGCGTATTTGTTAAGGATAGGCAACAAACAAAATGTAAACAATGTTGTATGTTATATGGGTTACTGCATACAATTTTTGAGGTGTCATGTAATTTTACTGTGAACTGTTTTTTCCTCATAATAAATACTGCCAGGGTTCACGACCCCGAAAACAAAAAGAATAGTAGTGTTTGTTGTGTGTAGCAATATTTGGATGATGGGGGAGGTGGTGCGGTTGAATGGGACAGGTATAAGGGGTGGGCCTCAGCGATACCTGGCCATGTGATTTCAGGTCATACTTGTGTATCCGTATCTACTCTTGTTCGAGGATGTGCACATCCTTGACTTGTGCATCTGTTGTCTGTTTGCTTTTATAGGTTTGCATTGATGCTTTTGCTGACCTCTAACGTCTCAGTCTTTTGGGGAGTCTGGGGAATTTATTCACTTGTGCCACCTCCCACTAGGTTGTTGCACTGGGGGTGGAGGGCATGATCCATCCTGGATTGAGTGTGACCTGTGTAATTTTACTCAGGCATGGAGTACTGGAAACTGGTACCCTGAAATAATCTTTGAAACGTTGTTTCTATTTTGTAGCATTTTTTGTTATGCTTTTCCAGTCTCTTATAGGTGTTTTCGGTTCCTGTAGATTTCTTGCTTTTCTTATTTTTGACATGACCTGATGTCTGTTAGGATAACTGCACAATTGGCTCGCTCCCTAAAGTGGTCTGTTTGGCTGTGCCCTTCGTTTAGGTCTTATCCTCCTGCTCCATATGCACAGTATATGCTATCCAGCTATAGTACCCTTATGCCTCAGCATGTGTTGGTCTGGGCCTTTTGTTACTGAGACACATTTACACCTATTGGTAATATCGTTACTCCTGAAGGGGGGTGATTCATTATATCACAATATGCGCAAGACATTAGTCTTTTGTGGTCAGTGATTTGATAGTTCGTGGACAATGCCATACCTATCAAAGTGGTACTCACAACCATTAATCAAAAGCGGCTCAGGAATTGTGGGCACCTGCCAACGAGTGTGCGCTGAAGAGTTTACACTCCTTTATATATCCTCATAATGTGTCTATGTCTAGGAAGTGGGGTGAGGTGGTAATGCTCTGATTAAATAACAGTATGGAAAATGCTTATTTGTTGACACCACTGGTTCTCTGCCTGCATGTACAGATTACTTTAAAACATGGTGCACAAACAATAATCTAAGGTAAATTATTTGTCCTTTTTTATTTTTAGAAACTATAACCTCCTCATCCCTATTTGGTCAACCTGCCACTCTGTTATACAACTGGCTCAAATGATTGACATGTGTTTGAAGACATTTTCACATCTAGATCTATGGGTTAAACTTCACACATCTGGGCTTCATTATGGATTAAGGCATTTCTATCTAGAGTCCTGTCAGCATCATGCTCAAATGAGATGCTGGTATGTTTGTTTTGCCTGGAAAGGTGTGGGACCCACTAAACCCCGCTGCCTCAACTATTAATCTGTGTGTTGGCATCCTCAGCAGAAAACAATGTGGCTACAAAATGGTAGATAATTTCGGTCTTCTCTCTTGCTATCCAACCAGATTATCATCCTTTAAAGGCTTAACAAAAAGAAGCTTTAGCAGAGTCAATAGGTCTCGTCTTTGGGATCTACTGTCTTTGCCAATGGTTTTTAGCAATGCTGTCCAGCAAACCCCAATGCTTCGCAGAATGACTAAAGAGAAGAAAAAAAGCTCCTGACGTGGCCGGCCAAATTATTTTATAGACGTGCATAGCAAGCTTGCGCATGCCTGCAAAATGACATGGGGACTGGTTTCTTTTTATTTATAAATCTGAGTTGGATCAATGAACTTAGAAAAATAGTACTTTTTTTAACTGGGTGGGGGGGAAAGCAACACGGATGGCACAGGTGGAGAGAGTGAGTGGAAATGGGGGAAGCAAGACTTAGGATGCAGGTGGGGGATGCAGCACAGAGCGTAGGGGGTGAAAGGAAGAGAGGGCAGAAGGAGACATGGGTGAGAGAACGCAATGCGGAGCATAGGGGGAAGAGAAGTACATGGGCGTGAGAGAGCAATGTGGAGCTGTGGGCAAAAGGCACATTGGCGAGAAAGCAACGCCGGGAGGGCAGAAGCATACAAGGCAAGCACAAAAGGGAGCAGGAGAGAAGCATACTGGCAAGAGAAATCAATACAAAGCGCAAAGGGGGGATGGGAAGTACATGAGACAGCTGGAAAACACATCCACTCTCATGGAGTGGTAACCAAAAAGAAAAAGTAGTGCAAGAAAATTAAGCAGTGGAAGGACACAAGCAGTGAGGCCATGCTCCAAGGGAAGGGAAAACACAGGAACAGAAAGGAAAGCTCACACAAGCTAACAAATAAAAAGCAAGCAAATGAGAGTGACAATAAAGTCAACCAATGCTAATCAATGGGTGGTCTCTATATGGCCAGGGAGTGGCCGATGTCCCAGGAACGTGAATGCTTACCATTATCCAAACCTATTTCTTATTTCTTTGGGATAGGGGTTGTAAGACCCCTGGCTGTCTTTATTATCTTTTCACACAAACAATAAAAAACACAATTTAAACCCATTTATACACAGTAACCACATTATTTACATTTCAGCTTACAATTGTGACCTAGCCTTAACAGAGACTCTGGGAATCACCTAACCATAGCTAATCTGTTCCTGTGCAACCAACAAAAAATATTCTGTAACCGTTCGGAGTGAGATCAAGACTGGCTCTGCCCCCTTTTTTACCTCTTCTGGGGCCCTCCTCCTTATGGGATGAGCCCACTTTCCCTCTCCTCTCTCTACGGGGAAGTGTCTAACCTCTGCAAATTCTTGCACAGGGAGCCCGGCTGCCCTTCAGATACCTACCACGGGCACCCCCTACACCCAGGTTTGTCGCCCCCCAAGGGCCAGAGCTAGGTTGTGCCCAAATACACCTGAACGGGTGGTTGATAGGTAAAGGGCTGCGTGTCAGTGACCGCCCAGAACCCCCGCACCACTGCCACCTCCTTCCGACCTGGTGGCAGCACCCCTTGGAGGGTCAATGGATGCAGAGGTTAAATTTGGTAAAACAAAATGCCGTAAAGGACCCGAAGTTTCCCCCAATCTAGACCTCACCCGCGAACTTAAATACAGCAATTCAAGAGAACCAAAATACAGTTACTATCAAACCAAACAAGAGAACAAAACACATGATTAAACACCATACTTATGACATGATCTATCAAACACTACATATAATGCTACCATTAAATAAAAACCCTTCATTGCCCTAAACCCCAATGAGCACCCCTGTGGGCCCCTTGCTCTGGGGATGGTGAGTGGGTAAAACTCGAGCCCCGGGCAGCTCTTGGTAAGGCAATGTGAGGGGAAGTGGCCCACAACCAGCCACAACACAGCACGTGGGTTCCCAGGGCGATGGAGGCGTCCAGAAAAAAAAGCGACCACACCTTGCCGCGAGCAGGATACAAGAGACCTTTTCTCGCAGCCATTTAAATAGGGGCGGTATCAACACCACCTGCCCAGGAAGCACTTCAGTGCTTCCGGGGCAGCAGGTGCGCAGACCAATCCGCGACATCCCCAGCCGGAAGGTCAAAGCGGCCACACCCGTCCATCCTGCTGGCCCCCGGTTCTCCGTCATATCGAAGGCTCTCCCTAGGTGGGGAAAGCCTCTGTCAAACTCACTGCAGGCTGACAATAGGTCTTTTAGCAAACAGACAGCTGGAGCTGTCTTGTCGCTGGAACGTAATGAGTGTCATTGAGTCTCACTACACTCACTGACTCACTAATACATCATTTCTACGGGTAAAATCTTGCAAGCTTAATGCAGTAGTTAATACTATGTTCTTTTTTTGTGTGAATGTTTCAAGGCTAAAAGCTTCACCTGAGGGGTCCAACTCAACTTATCGCCAAGGGTAATACCTAAATAAGTAAAAACCTTGGACTGCTCCAAAGGCTTCCCACCCATAAAAACTTTAGCCGAAACGTCACCTGCCCCATGGAGTACCATAAATTTTGTTTTCTCCACATTTACCTCTAGCTCGTGTTCGCTGCAAAAGGCCTCAAAGCGGGATAAGGCCCGCTGCAGACCCTGCCGTGTTTTAGATAGAATCAAAGTATCATCAGCGAACATGAGCAGGGGCACCCTTCCATGAGCAGGGACACCCTTACATGAGCAGGGGCACCCCTACATGAGCAGGGGCACCCTTACATGAGCAGGGGCACCCTTACATGAGCAGGGGCACCCTTACATGAGCAGGGGCACCCTTACATGAGCAGGGGCACCCTTATACTATGTTATTATCACTATATTAAAAACAAAACAAATACTGATATATAACACACAAACAATGGCCTTCTCTCATCCATTAATATCAAAATTAGAACCATTAAACTTTGTTCTGCAAAGCGGTCTGGAACATCAACAAGAGGCAGGGAAGCACTGCAGAAGTGCTGCAGTACAATATTATAAAGGGAAGATCGAGTAGCACACCCAAGGGAGTGCTCACTGCCATGCTGTAGGCCCTGTTGCAGCTTTAGGTGTCATTTATACATTTGAGATGTGTAAACAATGTAGCACAAAGGGATACAGCCTGTACATATTCTTCGGGTATCTGCTCACGTTAGCAGCAGTGCATTGAGGCACGCACAGGAAAAGAATGCCAGTGCTTTGCTGTACATGTAAAAAAACAAGCGTGTTTTTTGTAAATCAGGAAGTACATATAAATGCGTATATAAATAAGCAATCGATTAAGACGCAATTTCAAGCCGACGTATTGGTTTTGTTGGAGATGCAGTCAGTGTGCAGGGGAGCACAGCCCAGTGCTGGTTACAGCACGAAAATATATTTCTAACATACACAGCTGCCTTGTTTGTATGCCTCTTTGGTAACATACAGTAACAACTTGTTTTTATATAGCACTTCATACTGCGATTTTGCTATTTCTAAGCACTGTAAGTATCATGTCGCCATCTAATCCAATAACCTTAACACAACTAAATCTACTGGGAAAAGAATGCAGAGATTACTAACATATTACCTATTTGCCGCTAACCTTGGGTTCCGGAGTAGCGTCCTACTCGCAGCAAAAGCCTAGTCAGTGGGTTGTAAGAGCTACATAAATACAATTTAGAATTACATTTTAAAGGACGTGTAGTACCTGCTGTCCCACTCTTTTCTCCCCAGGTTGGCCCCAAAGCAGACTGGAGGAATGCAGCCAGTGGAAGGGCTGAGACTACTGCATTAAGTGTGCGACGGAGCTCGAACGTGCACCCGGCCCCATCCTGCAACTGCGCACAGCCAGGGCTGCCATAAAGGACATTCCTGGGAGGTTCCACGTACACTAACCCAATCACCACGCAGCACCCCGGCCAAACACCATAACAATGTGAAACTTCCGCAGACTATAATTATTCGCAGTTTATCTGCGGTCAAACCTGCAATTTTAATCAATCACTCATTCGGTCCTCGCCAAATCCCCCATAAAACAAAATAGTATGCGGCCCTGCTGGATTCCACACTCCTGGGAGTGAAGGGTAGGCTTCGCTTCAGAGCACTGGCGCCGTGCGAGGGGTACAAGTGTCGGGGCGTCTGCTAAATCAAACCGTGAAATGCGTGAGGAGTCGGGGATTTGGTCGAGGGGACATTTCACACTTGGGGGCGTGAAAGGAGTCTGCAGAGCAGCAACATATCTCGGTGAATGCAGTTTGACACCTAAAGAGACACGATTCATGAGGGTTGCTTAATTGATATTTTACCTAAATGGCACCCTCTCAGACAATGCTGGCAAACGCTGGCCAGGTCGGTTGTCATAACACGGCCCCAGGAAGCCAGGTAGACACAGGCAGCTGGGCCTGCAGACGGTGAACTCACCGACAACAGTATGTGTATCAGAGGTGAGCAAGCGCGGGCAAAGCACTCTGCAACAGGGTAAGAACTGCGGGAGAGAGGGTGAGGGGATTTAAACTGATATAGAGAGTTACAGAAATACAGAGAATAGATTGACAGAGAGAGGCTACAAGGAAGGAAGACATAAAGAGGGGATAGAGAGAGTGGAGAGATAAAGGAAAGAGGAAATTAAATTAAGTAGCCAAAGAGAGTTGGAAGAAAAAGAAACAAGAGATAAACCGACAGATGGGAAGAGCATGATGGAGTAATAGAGGGAGAGAGAGAGAAAATGGGGAAGAGGCGAGTAAAAGAGTGAACATGAACAGAAAAAGCTAGAGGGAATGTGACAGAGAAATAAACACAAATGGATGTGGGGAGTGCCAGATAGTGAGGGAAGAAAGCGAGGGTTGAGAGAGAAAAAGATAAGAGAAGCACACTACGAGATAGCGAGGCCATAGTACACATATTATCAGAGAAAGTGAGTCTAACGAGGGAAACGTAAAGTCTGTACAAAGACGGGCTGAAGAGATAAAAGATACGAGTGGAAAAACACAGATTCTTCAGGGAGGGCGGGGCAGTAAAAAGAATCAGACAATTAGAAGCCCGGGATAGCAAACCATACGGGTTAACAATTGCCACGCACAGCAGGCTCGTCGCCTAGTCTTATTTTTGAGTGACGACTCGGCATTGTGTTAATAATTTGTGTGGACTGCCCTTATTTCTCATCTGATTCCCTCCATGGAAAATATATTTTCTACAGTTGGCTCGAAATGTACACACCTTACGAACACTGTCTCTTATAATAGGTGTTAAACGCAGGACATTTAATCCACACGCCTTTGCTCTAATCCCCTCCTCAATCCTCCACCACCCCCCGGGGTGCATGGACTTCAATCGGCTCCTCTCCTAGTTACGAGCCCGGCGGCGGCTCGCACGCTTATCACGAAGCGCAGGAGGCGGGATGCGACGGTGGCCGGCACGCTTCCCTGGCTGGGCGGAAGTGGAGCACGCTGGGCCCGGAAGAGAGCCTGGCAGGCAGCAGGCTATAGTGAGTCACGAGACCTCAGAGCAGTGATACCGGGCAATGAGCAATGTGTACGGAGGAGCGCGTTCCAGAACACGCGTGACGTCAGCAGATCTCTGACTCACCCACCGACGCGCAATACCGGTGACACAGAAACAGCACTACTATCTCTGTTACCTAACAGGGCCAGCAGCCCGTCCACGGAAACTCGTAGCCTCTCTCGGCCTTGGACACGCGATAAAAGAGTTAAAGCGTTGCACCCGCGAGGATTTATTCCTGCCTTTTTATTAGCATAGTGACGTGACTGCAACAAGTATATGGTGTATGCGTTTTAAACGTGGCTTCACTGTTTAGTTTATCATTAATGTAAAACGCACCTGGTGGTACCTCTATTCTGTTTTTTTTAGGTTCAGACAGTAAGCGGTGTCACCCATTGACTATCTGTGAACCTCGCAGAATGTCTCACTGACCAACCATAGGGGCAGCACAAAACCGCCCCTGAACGCCCAACCCTGTGGGAATTATTGAGGCGCATTCAGGAGTCACTGGGCTTCAAATGTTACCAACAATAGAATCCTTTCACCACTGGAGGCCTTAGGCTTTACCACACAGTTGGACCCAAAACTAGGCACCGAGTACACCCCTTTAGCCCGTTGGTCTCTCGGCAGCAAAGACCAGTAGCACGAGGCTTTCTCAGGGAGGCAGTGTGGGATGAAACTCAATTTAACATCTCATTACAACTAATAAATAATTGATTACTGAAGAAGAAAAATACTTTGTTGCCGACACACAGCTAAAACTTACATAGTAAATGAGGTGGGCAAAATAACACAATGCACATAGTTATCGGCGGGGAATAATTCTGTTTTTGTGTTATTCCAAGGTCCTCCACATGTAGTAAGCAAGAAATCAGTTCATAATACAATTAGGCCGTCCAATGGCTGATATGCACTATCTCCTCCTTCTATCCCATGCTGAAGTTCTGTCACTGCTAATGTACGTAAAGTGTTGTCGTTCTTATGTAACCTGTTTATAGCTGCCTCGTATTAGTTATTGTGCTCCCCCAACCTTGGATGTGCAGTGTACCCTGAGGATGTAAAGCACCACCACACTGATGCACTGGGACTTAAGGGAGGAGACATTGCTCCTACTGGTGTGTGGACTCTGAATAACAGCTCAACAGACTTAGACCTAGCCCCACTGGCTCTCACAAAGGACCCCAAGGTGTCAGTTTATGTGCAGGTTCAAGTCTTCAGTTCTGAAGACGCAGCGCAGCAGAGACACTCTTCTACAGAAGATGCACACGGCGCACTCAATGCAGAGAAATACATTTTTGTTGCTGGATATTTCTCAGGCCCAGACTCAAGACAAGTACCCAAACCACATCAGAGTCCCCCCTGGATTAGAGCAGTGAGCTCGGTGGAGGGTCTGGGATGCGCAACTGCATATTGTGGTTGAGCGTTTCTTCTAGCACCAAGCCATCACAGGCACTTTAGCTTCTTTACATGGAACCATTGAATGCAGTTGGGATATTCTTTAGTGCCAAGCTGTCACAAGTGCTTCTGCTTTCTTTGATGAAACCGACAAATGAGGTTGAGATTTTCCTTAGCATCAAGCCATCTGAGCCACTTCTGCTTTGTCAGGGAGTGAGCTGCTTCGCTGTGGACATACTGCAGGTGGACCTGGGGCACAGCGTTTCACCACATAGCCTGGTGGTTCAGATTGCAGAGCGGAGCGCTGAAACTTTTCAGACACTCACCCCAGTCACAGACTTGGGTTGAATCCAGCATCGTTGTTTAACTCACTTTGTCACTCCAGTTCAGACCCAGCTATATGCAAATCAGTCTTGACCCTGTGCCTCATGGAACAGTCCAGCCCAAACAGCCAAGTCAAGTCTTCCCTGGACCAGAAACAAGCATCCTGGGACCGGTTTCGGGGTAACACCTTACCTGGGCTACTGCAGGGCAACGCTCTTACCTGCCTCAGTGCTTTTCAAACCTCTCCTTTTCCAGCAGCATATTGTGTGGATAGCTTTTGTACCCTCTCCAGCTGTAAGTAGGCTCCTTTCTTTAAGGTCATTGCAAGGAACCTCTTCCTGATGGAATGCAGAACTTTCTAGGTTCCTCTTCCCAAACCTGGGAAGGGGGTTGGCAGCCAGAGACCCCAACCATGATATCCAAAGATCTTTTTTAGTCTACGCTTGTGTACAAATAGGCAGAGTTTGTGTTTTTCACACCTCCAGTTCTGGGACTGATTTTTGTAAGGCAGTTACCGACTTGCGTATTCCTTCTAGGCTGGTCTAGCCACAGTCTTTGTCCTGTGGTTAAGCAGAAAGGTGAGGCAGGGTTGGGAGCTCCTTGTCAGGGAAAGCTAAGCAAAAGGCACAAAAGAGAGAAAAGCCTCTCTTTTCAGCAACCTCCCACCATGGTGGAGGAAAGGCTTCCGTAGAAGAATGGAGCAGGATTGGAACAAGGGTCTTCAATGGGAAGCTAGAGGCTGTTACATGACTAAGGACCTCAAGAATGCTTTAGAGGTAGCCTCTCTCCAACCTTCATCTTATGTACTACTTAAGTGCAGGAAACCAAAATAAAGCCCTGTGCTCCTACAGTCAAGCATAGCACACGTATCTACACATAATCATGGATGTGACATCAATGTTCCACGTGGATGGACGGAAAAACCCCATTGCAATGGACTGTCAGATCAATTTAAAGAGGAGAGGCCAGTAGGCTAGACAACTCACCCTGGCAGGCATGAGCTAAAAAGACCTGTCCTGCTATGTACTCTCTTGGTTTCATCGCTGACAGCCGTCCACAGCACTGTGAGCTGACAGTAGTTATGCTCTGTAAATGACCACATAGCTCAGTTCTGGATTGCACAGAGTGCACCATCTCCGGAGTCATGTAGGGGACCTCTTCTATACTAACACCCCCATACTGGTAATCTAGTCCCCTGAAGAAACCCAAGAACATACTTAAAGTTGACACGTTCAAACATTTACTACTTTTATGACTCAAAAAGACATCAGCACACAGACGAACAAGTGTCAAGAAGCCAAACTGGGAACTTTACTATAACATAATGGACACAAGTTTTGATATATAGTTGATATTTTTTAATCAAAATTATGTAAAATAAGAAGTGATGTTCAATTGCAACTGATTTTACAGCGTGGGGGCTCAAGTTTGCCATGTAGCAGTGACCAATGGGAAAGAAAGCTGAAGGATGAGGCACACCTCAAGTGAAAGGAGCAGATGAAGTTGCTGCTGCTTTTAGCAGATTCTCTGTTTGATGGTAGTGTAGGGTGCTCTGGCTATTGATGTTAGTCTCTGAAGTAAAGTAATGAAAGAAGTTAGGAATAAGGGCATGACAGGAAATAGGTTAAGAGAGTGACAATATTAAGGGAGGAATATGGCCAATTTCTAGAAGGCATTACTGGGGTAAAGGAAGTTGGGCTAGCCAGGACAAGTTAGAGAGAAGGGAGGGTAAATTATGGTATAGCCACAGAAATGAAGGAAAGACTGGGCTAGAAGAATGTAGCTGTAATAAATCAGGGCAAGTGATAAATGGGGTTGCCAAGGGGTGACAATGGTATTTAGGGCAAGGAAGGTAAATGGAAGGGAAAGCAAATGGTAACTTTGTTAAAGGAGGTTAGTCCTTCTCCTACATCGCTGCTAAGACCTGGAATGAACTCCCTCAACACATCAGGACTGCCCCTTCGCTACTCAACTTCCGCTAGAGTCTGAAGACCTGGCTGTTCAATTAGGAGCTCTGCTTGACCTACGTTGCTGCTCCAGTGCCTGGATACGCTCACGGGTGATAAGCTGTGCCATACAAAGTGACCTAACATAACCTAACATAGTAAATGAATGAATAGCTTGATTAATAAATGTATCAATCTATGAAATATTTAGTCAAAGAATAGGACAATAATGCTCTTCATAAATCCTTTTAGGGCTATTTGACTTGGAGGCGTTGGTGGAGTCGGTCTTAGTGTGGTAACTGGTTTTAGTGAAGCGTTTAGCTATCAAAACCCATGTGCTAGCCATGAATCAGTCGGGACTGGGTTTGGAAAAGTGCAAGGCAGACTCAATCAGTCATTCGGGGAAGGGAGTACATTCACATCAACAGTAATGATTAAGTAGGTGAAAGGAATCCAGGATGATAATGAGCTAGGCATGGCAGAGTAGGCTTTAGTGTGCAAAGTGGCAGAAGCTTAGGTAAAGTGGGTGTAGTGAGGGTCAAGTGTAAGCAGAAAATGTTAAGATGGGGGACACCTGCATAAGGCAGAAGCACAGGCACCATTACATGGCGGGCCCAGGTCTTTGGTGCTTTATTTGCACACAAAAAACGATGGAGCTAAGAACAGAACTTACTAGAAAGCTGCCGGATATCCTCTGACACTTCTCCAAAGTACCTTACATATTCTCAAATTGGGCAGCTATACTCGCATTTTCTTGCTGGTGCACCGTTGAACATTCACAAGTAATCGGCATAGAATTGAGAAGTGGAGTTACAGCTCTACCATATCCAAATAGGTGCATAGCTCTAAGCTTGCCTCCTTGCCGATATTCAGTGTGTGGAGGAAACCCAGCCACATTTCAAATAGCTGAAATTGAATTTTTTTGTTTTATGTACGTTTTATACAAGACACATTAAATACAACTGTTTATGATATACAATTAATTATATATATTTTTTTTACAAAACACAATTATATACCATTTTTGACAGTTGTAAAAGCATTTCCATCTTTCAAAATAAGTTTAGCAACACACATCGAATTAGGAGAAGATGAGCTCCTTTCTAATTACTACATGGTATGGTATGCATCAATGGTTTGCGACCGCAAAAAATTTACATTATCAGCACCTCAACGGGCGTGGTAACTGATTTGCAAAGGGGAAGGTGTCTCCTGGGGGCACCTTCCTCTTTGTAAATTGTAAATTGTATTCGCTTGTTAGACAGGCCATTATTTGTGACCCCATGTAAATGGCTACAAATATGTATGGAATTTTTGTTTAAATAGCACCAGTTCCTTTAGGGAACACATGTTGCTTTAAAAAAGTTATTTAACACAACAGTGGTCCCTAGGGAAGAATAGGAATGAGCAGAGAGCAATGAATACAGACCCAATCAGTGCTGTATTAGTTAAACTTGTCCAGCCGGACAGCGGTTCAATGTTTAATTAATCAACAATTCTTTAGGGAATGTGCGGACAAGGATACTGAAAGTGGGACACAAGCCTGCGTCCTACTACAGAGACATAGAGACATACAGTTTGGGAAACATTTAGGGGAGGCTCAGGCAATGCTCACGGTTTGGTTCCAAGACAAATCATCAATTTTAGGCAAACAAATCGCAAGGAACAACTCTACATAGGAGATAATAACATCACAGTGTATGTATGAGAAGTTTGAGGTGTCGACGGCGTTTAACTAATACAGCCCTGATTGAGTCTGTATTCATTGCTCTCTGCTCACTCCTATTCTCCCCTAGGGACCACTGTTGTGTTAAATAATTGATTCCCAAGGTCCCTAGTTGACTATATTTGGGTCACCCTTGTTGTTAAAAGAAGGCTTTAAAAAAGTTAGCATTTTGAAGATGCAGAAGCAGGGATAGGGTTCTACTGTTCCATGCGGGCCGCAATCCTTGCGTTTGAAGCTAATCATAGGGACTCAATGCCGGGTAATGTTGAGATGGTTAATTTCACCAATAATGGAAATGTGAACACAGAGAGTCTCATAAGCATCATCACTCAAGGCGAGTAGGGAATGAAACATTCAGCATCAGATGCTCTATCTGTGTGACAGCTGGTGCTGTTTTAAGCCTTTTATTTTTCTAGTTGCCTCACATGTGGTATTGCACATCGAAAGGCTTCACTTTCCTGTGTTAAGTCTTCTCTCACATGTGCGCCCAACCTCTTCTTATTTAAGCCTACCTCATATTTTGACAGTGTTTTTTTCTGTCACAACTAGCTTCTCTTTTGGCATATTTGCTTATTAACTGTCTTTTAGGATCACGCCAACTGCCTCAACTACTGACTCCCTGTTACACTTTTTAATGAATGGTAAAAGGTGCCATTCCCTTATGCTCATGTGGATGGTCAAGTCTGGTGTTTCTCTGGCTGTCCTTTTTACATGTTTTAATTTTCCTGGATTTAGCCGATGCATTATTTCTTTTCTACAGATATTTGTTTTAATGAGCGTCACCACCCAAAGGTGTATTACTTCAGCTTTACTATATATAAGTGTGTTAATTTATTATATTTATTATACTTGTGTGGCCTGCACCTAGCCACAGTGCAACAGAGCACTTCAAATGCATTATGAACTATACATACTAGGGAGAAGCTAGGGAAGGTGAGGAACTGGGTTTGACATTTACCTATATTTTAAACATATGCATCTTTACTTTTTGGGGGGAAAAAGTTAGGGTTGACTCCATAAGATGATTCCAGAATTCTGGTGCTTGGCAAGAGAAGGACTAGTTCGCTCTATTAGATTTTTTCATTCTTTTACTTCTAGTGCCGTTTCTGCTCCAGGTGGGTGTTTTTTATCCATCAAGCACCTAAGGCCAAGATGGGGGCTATGTGAGTGATACAAGCCATTTTAAAGTGAAGTCTAACTCTAAGGGAAGCCAGTGGCAGTCTCTCAGGCTTGGTATGATATGACCTGATTTCGTAGTGCTTGTAACAATACGAGTAGGCTGATGATGTTTGGTTCTGGGAGGTGCAATGGCTGACTTGGGCATCAAGATAATATAGCATTGTCAACACCTAGACTCAAAAGAGCGGAGGTAGGAAAGGATTCTTTTACCGACCTCAGTACAAGGAGTATGAAGGAGCTATGAAAAGTCATCGATAGTTTCATGATGAAGCATGTTAACTTGAGCTGAGACAGGTGGGATGTCAACTTCCATTAGTGACTCTAGTCATTCTTGAACATAGGGTTTTATTTAAAGGAGAACGAGGACGTCTAGTTTATATGTATTTCCTGGAAAAAGTTTAGCATTAGTATGTTTGTGTGACTTGAGATTTTGAGTCACTCTTGTGTATTATGTGGATAGTGATGAATTAAAATAAACGTTTTTATCCTTAAGCACTGAGTCTAGTGGTTCCATTAAAGGATTAAAGAGGGAGGGTGAAAGGATGGGACCTTGAGGTACACGGCAATTAAACAGGATGGAGACCTGAAAGAGTCAACCTTTACCATTTTGGTTCTAGATGCTAGGAAGGAGGTGAACCATTAAGGGACCTGCTTCACTCAGAGGTAGATACCCCCATGTCAACTGTGTCAAGAATTTGTTTATTTAGCAGTGTCTGATATACCCAGATTTGACGCGAGAGGGAAATTTGGTTTGTTTGAGAGGAAATAGCTATTCTGAGAACACTAAAAACATGAAAAGCCACTGGAAAACCTAATGGACTAGATTGGGGTATGGAGAAGTTATGATGACTAGGTACCACTTCCATTCTTTTATTGCTAACACTAAAGTAATAATTCTGCTTTTACAAGTGCTAGTGGGCCCACCTGACTCTTGACAACATTATAATAACCTGCTCTCTCTGTCTCAACTGCAGTTTTAGCCATTCCTTTAAAAAACAATTTGGGTATACAACATTTATGGAAATGGTACAATGTCTTGCTCCAATTAGAAGAGGTTATCAAACTACAGAAACGCCAGTGGTGACACAGAGGATGCCTCTCAGTTGATTTAGCAAAATATGAATGCCATCTGTGCCCTGGAGATACTCTGTCGGTGGCCTGAACTGTCTAACATTGCACAGTGTCTTAAAGACAACATTACAGCTGCAGGTATGGAAAAAAAACAGGCAAAGTGCACTGGATTTCTAGAGAGAGCTTTTACTGGATTTAAGTCACTCCAAAAACAGCTGTAGAGTCTCAGTTCTTCGGCTAGGGAAAGTTCAAATTGGCATAGTCTCATTTACACAGCACAAGGCCTACCCCTAAACTGATCAAAGTAAAATGTGCATATTAGTTAATTTTCATAAGGATATGGTGCTTTTTTCCAAGTCTAACATCCAGAGTAAAGCCCTACCAGCAAGCTCAATAAGGATTGGCAAAGCCAACAGGTCTGGTGTTGGTAAGCTTGCATTTGTTTGCAAACATGTTCCATAGGCATTCAAAGGCATTACATGTTTAAAAGTAACTATAACACTGTGTAAGAAGGAATGTATATGGCTGCGAAAAAAATTAAGGAAAATATGACCCATAGCATAAATAATTTAAAAAAATGAAATTAAATGAAAGCAGAGGTTGGTTCACCAGATGTGACACTAAAGTGGACTACTCTTTTCGACAAACAAAATGTGGGCTGAAGGCAGTTGACCCACTGCACCATGGTATATGCTGGTGTTGACCAGAAGCAAAACAAGCATTGGCATAGCCAATAGGTCTCACCTTTGGGACCTTATAAGTGTTTAGCCATGCAACAGTTGCATAACTAAATACATATAAGGTCCCAAAAGCGAGACCTATTGGCTATGCCAAGCGGCCGCGAAAGTGATCGCGATCAAACATCAAAGCGGCCGTGTGGCCGCGAAAGTGAAAGTAATCGCGGTAAAAGCGGCGCCCGCGCACATGCACTGTAGCTCTAGGCTGGCCTGGTAGCACTTTTTGGAGCCCTCTCAATAAGTCTCGCCAGACCAGCGCATGCGCTGGGTCAGGCGAGACCTAAAAAAAGAGTGAGTGTGTGTGTGTTAAACATGAAACAGTTGAAGCTGTCTCGAGGCGAAACCTAAAAAATAGACTGTGCCTGCCTACCTGCTCTTGTCTCAGGGTTTAAGGCACCATAAACATGCTTCTAAACTGTAGTGCGAGCAGTGGATTTCCAGCAATGCCTCTGCTCTCTCCCCAGTGCATTAGGATCCTTGAAAGTGAGCGAACTAGAGATTTCTCAAAAGATCACTGCTTCTATTTTCCAGTCCTTCTCATGCAGCACTTCATTCATGGCTCTGCCACACTAACGAACAAGCATTGGCATAGCCAATAGGTCTCGCTTTTATGACCTTATAAGTATTTAGTTATGCAGCATAATATCCTTGGTGCAACAACATCAACTGTTGCGTGGCTAAACACTTATAAGGTCCCAAAGGCGAGACCTATTGGCTATGCCAATGCTTGTTCCAAGTGTGCTGTGAAGTGAACTTCGAGTTCTGCCACACAGTATAATAAAATGGATAGACTGTTTTGTTCTTCATCAGGTTTTCTTTTCCCTATTTTTTTATTGCACAGACGTAGCCTGGGGACATTAGAACGGTTTACTAGAGAGATAAAAGTTACACATTTCTAGACACAAAAAAGGCTGCCAATTGCTCTATCAACCTGGAGAGAAAACACACATAGAAGAAGCACAGCTGATAAAAGTAAATAAAGAAAGACATAAGTACAACCATGGTTTGGCCCGTAGGGAGCTTCTGGGGCCCCTAAAAGACCTGCAGGCCAGACAAGGACTCCGACTTATTTACCACTGACGTTGACTGGCCAACCCTACATTCCTTGCAGTCTACCTCTGCAGGGGTACATTTGTAAGTATGATCTGCTGCAGGAGTATGAGACCCTAGCTGACGTTTCTTCTGTTTAACACTTTGTGCAAGCTTTAATTCACAGCATAGATGGCAAAATGTTCACTGATTTACCAATTAACAGATTAATAAAAGGAATTATATTATCTCCATAATGTTTAATATATTAGTTAAAGCTGTGGTTCTATAGCCGTGAGCTACTACCCCCCGCAGCAACTAGCAGCAACTATCATGCATTAAAGCAAAGGTGAAGATGATGAAGCAAGCATTGCTCAAATCCACAGCCCAGGTACCAGTGCGTGGGTAATGGGAGCAGACCGCGCACTGTGCTACTAGGATAAAATAATTTCAGGGCTTTTTTCCCTTTATCAAGTGTTAGTAGCTTTGCTCATGGGTCTTTCAGACCTTGCAAGTCCTAAGAAGAGCTTATTTTAATACCTAAGCACTTTTGATTTTATAGAATTGCAGATGGAATGTGGCAAAACAGGTTGTTTGACTATACTCTGTAGGGCAAAGGATCCTTGAGTTTATCCTATGTTGGTAGGATGTTAAATTTATTTGTAGCACACACGTATATTAAATTGCAGGTATACATTAACTAACACACTATGTATTCCAAATGTAAAGTGAGCTCAGGGTGCAAACACATACACACACACTTATGTTACATATTTGGGATGAGTTGTCACAGGGCTCTACCCTCTCCTCATTCCTTCTGTGTTTCCATGCAGCCACTTTCTTGGGCACAAAGCTCAGGACTCAGCTGACCGTGCAACTGAAAAGAGGGAGTTAAGAGTCCATTGAGGAGGACATATGAACGTTCAGACCTGGAGGAGGCAGAGCATGCAGACCCTCAAGAGTGCTGAATCAGAAGTCTTGACTCTAGGAGCTCACCTGCCAACTAAGAAGCCATTTCATTGGCTAGCTTCCTTATAAGCAGGAGCGATGACAACACTGGCTATTTAAAGCCCAGGCTTCTGATATGATTCTGAGCCATCCTAGAAAAGTCAAATATCAGAAATAGTCAATACTATTGACCTGCGCTTGGTCTACCAAAACACACATTACAGCAAACACCCGGGCTATTCCACCACTAAATATAATTGATCCAGATCAGTAGAATCCATTCCACCACTAAATATAATTGATCCAGATCAGATCAGTAGGATCCATTTGCAAGCAGTTAGTAAAGGAGCACATCTCACATGACTGACTTGGCCTGACAGTATTGGCGTTTTTGTGGTCTCGCGACTGATGAGAAACCACATTCACTTGCCTTAGTACTATGCTGATAGCGTAAGCTAACCCCATCTTGTATGCCCATTTTCACCATTGCTGTGCAGGTCTTGCCCCTTCTTATATATTTAACTTTACTCTCATGCTTGGCAGCACTAAGCCTGGATTTACAAGTAGCCAACTTAGAGTCTGCTAGTTTACATTTATTAGATCTATTCATCAGATCTTTTGCACCCTTCTCAAAAGAACCGTGTAAACCTGCAATGAGCTCATTGTCTCATTTCCTGTCACATGTGCCCTGTTGATGCCTTAACAAGCATTGCGGCACTGACGCTTTACTTTTAATGTTAAAAGTAAAGCGCAGGTGCCATGATTATATCAAAAGTAAAGACATAGATGATTTTTTATATTTCTTTACTTTTGGTATAATTGCGGCACCCGTGCTTTACTTATAACATTAAAAGTAAAGTGCGGGTGCCGCGATTATACCAAAAGTAAAGAAATAGAAAAAAACATCTATTTCTTTACTTTTGCTATAATCGCGGCACCCGCGCTTTACTTTTAATGTTAAATGTAAAGCGCGGGTGCCGCGATTATACCAAAAGTAAAGAAAACACGCTACAATACATGCTTTAGTAGGTGAGTTTTCAAAGTGCTGCTGAAGGCTGGCGGTTCGCGCGCGCACGCTCACGTGAACGCAAGCTTGTCGCCAGCCAGCAGCACTTTGAAAACTCACCTACTAAAGTCTCTCAGAGCAGCGCATGTGCGCTGACTCAGCGAGACCTAAAAAGTTCTGGATTTCTGAATGGATATTGTGACCGCCTTTCTCCCACAAGAGTAGACTTATTTTTGATCGTGCCCTTTCCTATCCTCTGAGCCGCCCAATAGATAATGGAAAACAAATTACTCTTCCATCTGATCTTAAACGTTACAGTTGCAGGAGGACCGCGGTGTATTTATAGCACTTCCTGTGCACAGAAGCCTTAATTTAAAAGTGGGAGGGATTAACATTCCCAACAATGGGACCTGCAACTTGCACGCCTCTGTGGCTCAACATGGAGACATTTTTATTCTGCATTGACTTACATTTTTTTATTTCTAAAGGAGCGAGTTGTGAAAGATCATACTTCATTCATGTGCTTTCTATGAAACAAAGTGGGTCACCATTACACTGCACCCAATGTATTTGTATTTTGGATTGCCAATCATTCAAAAACACTAGCAGAACTGGGCATACAGCCAAGCGTTTCAAGAGATGTGCCAGTATATTTACTCCTCACTAAAGGTTCCAGGTCTGTGCTTCCAGGGCCACCCGGGTACAGAAACGACAACGAAAACAAGTCCACGTCAAAGTGGCAAAATGTATTACAGCACACGATGGGAGCCTGAGTGTACTGGACACTCTGCTGCTTACTGGAATCTCGAGTAAGAATAATTCGCAGCAAAAGGAAATTACAGTCCATTAGAAAGAGCACATTATACGCCAGGATCCTGCTTCGGAAGAGAAAACTAAGTGGCTGCTTTTCTGTGAGAAAAACACACAAAGGCTCACAGACCTCTGCTTAATTAGATCAGATTGCCGAGAAGTCAGCAGGATACCAGTTGTATGCAGGGCGGCCGAGGCCAAAAGAGGAGGAAATTGAGCAGGTAATCTTTTTGAATTATCCCACTTGCTTTCAAATGCAAATAATTTGGGACTGAATATGTTTTGTAGATATTTAATTTACAATTTCAGGTGTAATAAAAACATACGAAGTCTGAGTTGACAGAGCCAACACCATGACAAACTGCTTTACAGGAGCAAATAAACAGAATCACAATTGTTTGTAGTTTAAATTATTCGTGAATACTTCCTACGTGTTTCCTTTTTTCCCATGTATGCATTTATTTTTTATTTATTTTGCACTGTGGTTAAAACTAGAGGTGGGCGAGCCACTGAAAGCTCGAGCCAGATGCCTGGCTCTGGGCCAGCTGAAGGTCCTCTTGGACCCTCGAGCCCAAAATAAGCGAGTTTTTGGGTGGCTTCTGCCTGCTACCCACTAACTTGAGACACAAAGACAAAACAATGAACAATGAAGTAAAGAAGGCGAGATAAAGATATCCGCATCTGATGGCTGAACTACGCAATCTGAAACAAGAAAATCTGGTCTTGAAACAGTTTCCCCACTTAAGCATACTGTGTGACCCTTGGCAAATATTTTATTTCAGAGCTTCCTTTTTCTTTTTTTATCACACATGACAGAACCTTCAAATACCTAAGTTCAGGATGGGCTCTATACAAAAACATTTTTGGGATTTTAAATTGATAGATTCTAATGGTGCCCCATATATAATAGGAATCCAAGCGATATGTAGGGTGAGCACGATAACTGACTGCCTCTTAGTCAGTGGTGTAAAAATAACAGATGATGGACGGAATGCTGAACCAATCAAACAATCACCCCAGTCACAGATCTGGGTTAAATCCATCCTTTTTTTTGCACGCCACGCCATTCCAGTTTAGACCCAGCCATATGCCGATCAGTCTTTACCCTCATAGGAACAGTCCAGCCTGAACTGCCAGACCAGGTTCTCCTTGGACGAGAAACAAGCATCCTGGGAGAGGTTTTGGGGTTTCACCCATCAGCAGCCAGGCTAGCTCGAATCTGGTGGCGTAGCCAAACGTGGGTCCCTTGATCACTGGGTCACTGGATAAACATTAGCCTGGCTGATGAGGGGTGATACCCGAAACCGGTCTAAGGATGCTTGTTTCCGAACCAGGGAGGACCTGGCCAGGCAGTTCGGACTAGACTGTTCCCATGAGGATCAGGATCATATTTGCATATGGCTGGGTCCAAACTGGGGTGCAATAGTGAGCAAAAGAATTATGGGTTAAACCCAGATCTCTTGACTGGTGGTGAGTGGTTGAAAAGTTTCCGCAGTACGTCCATAAGCTTGTTGTGTTTTCTTAGTCAGTGGTGCCATTGTCAGCAGGAAGCGAACTGTTTCTAAGTTCATGTTTAAAAGCTACCACTTTTAATAAATGCCCTTCAATGCAGTGGTATACTCACAGGTACTAAGACATAACACTTCCGCATGTTAAAGAATCTTTAGGAGTTTTTATCTTATTTCTACATAACGTTTGTTGCACGATTTAGATGTCAAATATGTTGACAGCTTGGCCCATTTTGGTGCTCTTAGAGCCAGGCCAGACCAGACCCTTGGCTTGGCTCTCCCCATTCATTTGTTGGCACGCCCGCTTCTAAAACATACAATATAACAAAAAAAAAAAAAAACCAACATGCAACGTTAAAGCAAACTAGCTCTGAAACTACGTCTATTTGCATGACATATGTAGCTTAAACCTAGCAATAAAGCACCAAAGGGATGTACACATTGTGGGTTTCCGGAGGGCAGTGCACTAGCAGGGGATACACAACCTGGGAGAGCGGGCTGGTACAGCATCACAGTCCATGATTACAGTGGAGAGGGGAGGGTGCTTACTGCCTAAGGCTCACAGGGCGGGGTGAGGGTGTGGGTGGGATAGGAGGTGTGAGGCGTGGTGGGAGAAGGAACTAAGTCTTCAGGGGTGGCCTGGCATTCGTGGTTAGCATCTGACCACCCACCTAGCTCCACATGGTGCAGAAACCTTATATATTCTGCACTATGTACAGCTTCGACAGGAATCCCGCTGAATATGTGCCTGACTTCCGTTCGTGTGCCCTGCTCAACGAGCGCATTTCTTTGCATTTGAAATACATACTAACCGGGTTCATGCAGGGAATTCTCCGGGAGCAGCTGGTCTCAAGTGGACATGGGGACACGAGCCCAGGAGGCGAGGAAAATGTGGCCACCCAAGAGTCATTCAGACTCTAACTGGAGCAGCTGTCCAACTCCAGGAATATAAAGAGCAGGGATTTACTGGAGCACAAGCCTGGGTCTGCCCTGCATAAGCTCTGAGCCTCACTCTTACCTTATGTTAAAATCGTCACTAGCACCTGGAACATTATTTTATTTCCATCAGTCCCCTCAATTATAAAGCAATCCCTACGCACTAGAATATTACTGAGAGTCAATAATATGTGTTACTCCACTAATCGCGGCCCTGTGAAGGATGAATGGCTAAGTCAGCCCCCTTGTATTCTAGGTAGCATCTATATCTCTGCAGCAGGCTTATGAACCCACTATGCTATTTCTGCACATACTGCAGAGCCGGAGTTATGCTGGAATTATATCAACTCTCAGAATCACATACATGGATCAACAGCCCTTCTGAGTCACGGGCCCGAAGGAACTAATTTCAAGTAAGTTCCAGAGTTAGGCGTCAGGCTAATGTACTACATGTGCAGAAAAAGCAAACGTTGTTAATAGGATTAGCTTTACTGTCTCGTTCTTTCTGATCATGACCTAGTGCCTCTTGCTCTCCTCTCCTTTTCCCTACACTATAGTTTGGCACAGCTAGCAAGTGGTCCCACACCATCAGCCAGCCCTGGCGTTTTAGCCAAAAATGCTTGGATTTGAGTTCATACTCGGCCCAGGCGGAATTTCAATTACGCTGGAGCAACCAGAGTCATTTTGGTAATTCCACGTTACTCTTTGACGCTGAATAACCAATAATAACGCGATTACTCCTGCTTGCGTAATTAAGAGTAATATGGGGTGAAAAAGTCCTAAAGCGAGAACACATTTAGCGAGTGCGAGCAGACGCTCGCTATTCATGTTCTGCTGCATGTAGTGCAACTCCTTAGCGCAAAATACATTCTCAAGCCCATTTTCTGGACAAGAGAGTGCATTTTTGAGGTAAGAAAAAACACTATATGCAGAATTACTCTTCTTGCATAATTATGGGTAATCTCGCAGAATTCTTAGGTAATTCCATGTGATTACGTTACACAGAATTATGCGACATACACTAACCCCTAATTCACACTGACAACGGGAATAAGAAAACATCAAGTCCATAATTCAAAGTGTTACCAGCTAAGATGGTAGGACTTCCGGAGTTGTGCAAAAAATAACACTGGGCCACTTGACAGCCGGGCAATGAGCTGAACTCACCTGTCCCCCCCCCCCCCCCACCCCCCCAATGCCTCTGCAACGAGATATAGGGAACCTGCTCTACATAGTTCGCCTCCAAGTCACTGCATGATTGTTTAATTTTATTATTTTTATTTGTTTAATTTTAATATTTTTATTTGAGGCTTTTGTAAAGCGCTGATAATCAAGCATTGGGTGCGAAGTAGCGAGCAGCACCATAATACAACTGCTAAAACTGATGGTGGGCAAGCAGTCATTCATTTAGTAGCCAGCTGTAAAATATGTCCCCAACTAGATGACTCAGCCATCAAAGTACAAGAGTCTTGAAAGTCTGGCTGAAGAGATGAAGCAGTCCTTTGGCGTCTGCAGGGCAGGACAGAGGCTACACCAGAGGAAGCCTGTTGTGGAGTAGGTATGTTTTCCAAATTTCATAATGAAGAAGTGAGCCTTAAAGGCTCTTCTAAATTTGCGGCAGTCAATTTCCAGTCTAAGTTGATGAGATAGGGAATTCTACAAGGAGAAGGCCTGGATGTGGAAAAATAGACCAGCCTATATCCAGCACCTAGACGGTCCGGCTCACAGTATGCACTATTTGGCAGACCTCAGCTTCTGGTTAGTTGCTAAGGGTCAAGTAGTTCCTTTACCCTATTCATCTACTTCCCTCAGAAATAGGGCTTCATTATGAAATCTTACATTCCTCTTGTTTCCTTATCATTGTCTATGGTGTTTGTCTTGCCCCTCTGGCTGACCATGTGGAGGTGTGTTCGATACTTCTCAGCAGCTTCTTCTTGGTTTACCTTTGTAGCCCGTGTGCCATCTTTTTATTTAATTCTTTTTGCTATCCATCACTCTCTACCCTTAAAAATATAGTTTTTTTCTGCAGTTCCTTTTGTACACCTCTCACTTTCTCTCGCTCCTTTGATGCAAATTTCTATCACTCTCAATTTGTGTATATTTTTCCTCAGTTACTGTCTGTAGGTACTTTTTTTGCTTTATATCACACCTATGTACATGTTTCTCATCTCATATGCTATTCTCTTTCACTTCTCTTGCAATGGCGAGTATAGACTTTTCAAATTTTCAACTACAATATCCTGCAAATTGTTTTGAAGAATATGTGTCATTTCCTGCTGTAAAACAGATCTTACTAGGCAAAAAATGATGGTCGATACATTCACTTCTCTCCATTCCCTTATTATATGGAACACTGCACCCGCATGCCACAAATACCCAGAGCCTTAGAAGTGGTCAAATAGGCTGAATCTTAGTGAGCGAAAATTCCGAACACATAAAACAACAATCATGATAAGTGGCATAAAAAAATGATGGCAAAAATGAAATGTGTGTATCCACCAAATGTGTGTTATAGATGTGGCTTTTACATAACACTGTATACCAGGTAGTTGAAGCCACTGCATTTTACAGGTTCTTGTGCAGAGTGTGCAGGCTGAAATATTGTTCAAAAGAGGCGTGGTCGAGACGAGGAGTTTTGGAACTCTTGTAGGGCATGTGGTTCAACTTGGTCGAAGGTCTTGACTTGTTTTATATCAGTTAGAGGCAGTCCCTGATAAAGGCCTGGAATTAGGGTGATTAGATTTTGGAAAACAAATACGGGGATATTTCCCAAAAAATAGAAGAACTACAATCAACTGAAGTGCACAGAAGGACAATGAGTCACCAAGGAAATAAATTAAATGCAACTTTTAAACCCAACTGTTAATTAAATTGCTTTCTGATATGAACTTCTAACTATTCCTCCCTTGGGACACATAAAAATGTTCCTCTCTCTGTTTACAGTTGACCCTCTCTGAAAATTGAGACATGAGCTAAATTTGCCAAAATCAACCGTGACTGTCCCAGCAAATCTGGGACACCTGGTTCTCCTACCTGGATCCATCTGTATGCGTTTTTTATGGTCTAGGGGAAAGGCCCGCCGTGCTATGAGATTTATGGTTTTGCCACGGTTGGCAGGAGGTTGGTCGGTACCAGACTTTACCCTGTACTATTATACATGTATGCTACAAAGAATGAATATACTACTCATAGGAGTAGGATCTTTAGATATGGCGGAGTGTCCTTCTATTTACGAGATGCTATTGGGTGTTAAAGCAAAAAATTGCCTGTTTTTGAATTTGGATTGGAGCTATTACAAGCGTACTAGATTTAAGGTTCTAGGGGCAGCTTATAAAGTGTGGAAAGCCGTTAGGAAAATGTATCACTTCCGGAAAATTTCGTGGTATACACCACTAGCTGCTACAACTTTTTTCCCAATGGTGTTTTGGGACCGGGTGGTTTATAATTGGAAAATAAAAGGCATATGCCTGGTGGGGGATCTATATTCTATAGCGGGTATGAAATCATTTGACCAACTTTGTGAGCAATATCAGTTGCCTAGAGAAGACTTTTACAAGTACTTACAAATTAGACAGTATTTAATGCAGCTGCGTGGCAACATTTTGACTAATCCTTTGCTGGAAGCAAATCGGAAATCTGCAAGAATAGGCATTTTATATAGTTTAATGCTTGGCACTAAGTTGGATGATTTAGAAGAGCAGAATCGAAAATGGGGGATCAGACTGGGAAGATCTGATATAAATTTAGAGGCCTCTATTAATTTGGCAATCCAACTATTTTTATCTGCTAAACTGTCGGCTCAACATTTCAAATCGCTTTTTAATTTATACTATACTCCAGATAAAACCTCAAAATGGAGTGGGGTTCATACAGGGGAATGCTTCCGATGTGGGCACTCTCCCGCAGATGATATACATATTTTTTTCTCTTGTTCTACTTTAGCTAGACTTTTGTATCAGGTGCAGCAGCTATTAACAAAAATTGTTGGTGTTCCTATACAATTAACAGCTGTTCAGATTTTGTTGGGGGTGGAAATGGGAAGTGTGGTAGAAGGGATACCAAAGAAGCAGATATATCTAATATTTCTTGCTACTGCAGTTTTTAGGTTAAGTATAGCTTCGTACTGGCTTCAGAAAGAACCTCCCACATTCGAGGCATGGCGTGCACAGTTTTATCAGGTTTATAATATGGAGTATAGTTTATATGCTATTAAAGGCCAGCGTAAAAGGCAGTTGGGATGGCAAATCTGGGGCTTAGTTAAGCAATATCTGTCTTCGGATCTCAGAATATAAACTTTATTTAGTGTCTATAACCACGTTTTTTTTTTTTCGTTTAGGAAGTGCTGGCATTCATTTTAATCGCATATTATCCAGCCATTCTTTATGCTATTTGTTTATTAAATGACCTTATATTTACGGTTTATCTGTATATCATGTTGTATATTGACTATTTTGAATGTACTGACTCATGTATTTTCAATAAAAAAATTATATAAAAAAAAAAAGAAGTGGTCAAATAGGCTGAATCTTAGTGAGCGAAAATTCCGAACACATAAAACAACAATCATGATAAGTGGCATAAAAAAATGATGGCAAAAATGAAATGTGTGTATCCACCAAATGTGTGTTATAGATGTGGCTTTTACATAACACTGTATACCAGGTAGTTGAAGCCACTGCATTTTACAGGTTCTTGTGCAGAGTGTGCAGGCTGAAATATTGTTCAAAAGAGGCGGGGTCGAGACGAGGAGTTTTGGAACTCTTGAAGGGCATGTGGTTCAACTTGGTCGAAGGTCTTGACTTGTTTTATATCAGTTAGAGGCAGTCCCTGATAAAGGCCTGGAATTAGGGTGATTAGATTTTGGAAAACAAATACGGGGATATTTCCCAAAAATAGAAGAACTACAATCAACTGAAGTGCACAGAAGGACAATGAGTCACCAAGGAAATAAATTAAATGCAACTTTTAAACCCAACTGTTAATTAAATTGCTTTCTGATATGAACTTCTAACTAGTCCTCCCTTGGGACATATAAAAATGTTCCTCTCTCTGTTTACAGTTGACCCTCTCTGAAAATTGGGATGTGAGCTAAATTTGCCAAAATCAACCGTGACTGTCCCAGCAAATCTGGGACACCTGGTTCTCCTACCTGGAGTGAGCTTCCGAAGTGGGGAAGATACCCGTGACAAGTTCTCACTGGAGTGGGTTAGTTTAATAGACAATGTGAAGCCACGCCAGTCCTTCCTGGTAGATGGTTTCCCGATTTTGTCAATTTCTTGGCTACCTATGCAAACTGATTGTCAATTCTTTTTAGTTGTGACCGAACTTTCTCTATTATCGTTCCACTTTCTAATTGCCCCCTACCGACTATAACGGGCTTGCTGAAGATCATAAAGTTATTGGATACAACTACATTTGCAAAACACTGTCAAATAAATAAATAACCAATTAAAGTCTTCTCTTCTAATGGTATTTTGCATGGGTCTATGTTCTCCGAATGGGTAAATTGTTGAACTGTAATCTACCTTGGGTATAAATCGAGTTCTGTGAACCCTTGTTGTTATACACTGTGAAGCAAATAGACACAAAGTCACTGATCTCCTTCGCTGAGTCCTAGTCCCAAGGGTGGTCACAAGACTCACAGTGAAGGCTCACCCTCCTCCCCTTCAGAGACGTCACTGTTTCTTTTTCCAATTAACCATCCCTCCCCATAAAACACTCCCTTCCTGTCCAAGATAGGTTCCCTACAGTGAAAGTCTGATGCTTTTCCTGGCCATCTGTCTCATCCATGAAGAACTAGTTAACTACAACTAGGATCGATTCATCTTCTGTCTCCCCGCAACCCTCCTGAGTCAACAGTATGGATAATCTGTTTATTGAGGAAATAACTTAGGCAACAGCCCTAAAGCCAGTTGAAGATGCTCATGCTATCAGTGTCATTCCTCCTTCTCATTTTATCATTCTGGTCTATCAGATGCTTTCCTGTGCAGGAGATGCATGTCCCATGTCCCTGTTGCTTACCTTCCTTTTCCCTTTAGGTACTCTCATTTTCAATTGTTCATTATTAGTCCCACCAGTACAGGTCCCCTGACAGGTGTTATATGTTTTGGTTGTTGCTCACCAACATGGTTCTAGACTCGGTTGGGCAGCAGGTAACTTCTTTTATAATAGGTGACTACTGCGTTCATGAGAAAGCCACAACATGACAAGCGGTTGGCGGTTACTGATCTGTAGATATGGGGTACAAGCCATTTATCTGCTACCCATTGGGGAAATTGCCTACTATACCTCCCTGTAGGCTTTATTGACTTTGTTCACCAAGCTCCCCTGAGTGGAAGGTGAGTGTATGAGGGGTAGAGCGTGGAATCATGAGGTATGGGGACAAGCAGAATATGTGGAGACCCAAAGTTGTAGGGTGTTTCACATGTTCAGACACAGTCAGATGTCTGCTGTCCCTACTTTCCTGCATGCCCTCCGATGTTGTTCTCTTACCTGGGGACATCTAGCAGCCATTGTAAGCCAAAAATATGTGTCTAGCCTAGATTCACATTAATCTCAATGGAGAAGGACATTTTCTTGTAGTCCACCTTCAATGGATCAAGCTAGTTTCAGCAGGATGGCCTGAGATACATTGGAACAAAGGGATGTAACCAAAGGCATGGCCACTGCAACATACCTCAAGAAAAGAGATGGGCAGCCTGACCATCCCCCTGCATCCTATTTTGCAATCTGCGGTCTGCCAAAGAATCAAGAGCTCAACAGCAACCCCTGGTTGGTAGGTATGTTGTATGGCTTGAATACACACCACAGTGGATATTATGGGATGCCTGCTATCCCCAAGGAAACTAGAGTGACAGTGCACCTTTGGTAGCTGTTTGTCCTAGAACAGTATAACACCTATAGGAAAGATGCACTTTGCAATGACTAATTCCTTTCAGACATTTGGGGATAAATCTGAGGTTGAGTTGGCTTGGGCCCGACCTGCCCCTGTTTCGGTCTCCCTTGAAAGAATAATAAATAGACTCCAGCATTGATCAAAAGTCCTACTGCTGGTGTGACTGAACGAAGAAGAAGGAGGCGGAAGCCTGCTCGGGGCTTAGAATCGGTCTTAAGTCAAGCCCAAAATTCCAGGTCCATCTGCTGCCATTGCTGCTGTGTGGATTTTGGAATTGCATAGTGTCCCAAAATCGGAGACTACTGCCGCTATCCAGCAAAATTTGCTGACGTGAGAACAAAGCTCTCACTTGCATCTCTACAACTAAAGATGGCTAACCCAGTGACTGGATGTGCAGCATCCACAGGGCAGAACACTTGGATTTTGAATGCTGCTACTCCTCCTTCTGCTCACTTCATGTGAAAGGCATCTCTCCCTCGCCCTCATTCTTCATGGTCTATCTAGGAGCGCAGCTCCAATGGAGCCCTGGACCTGGTACAGTCAGTTTCAGCAGCACATGCTTGAGTATTGCTAATGTAGGCAAACCAGGCTAAGCATCAGTACTCCGAGTTTTGAGAGAAGGCCAGATTTTCTGGTACAGCACAAAGGCCCAATGTTTGTGCTACTGAAACGCCAGTTCATTATGCAAGAAAAAGAAACGAAGGTCAATGACAGGGAGACCGCTCCAGCACTCCAAGGAGGTACTTCACTACCAAAACCACACTTGTGGTGACACATTTTCAAGGCAGTGGCTGCTACCACTCTTTTGATGACGCAGCAAGTACATAAAGGAATGAAATTATAATGCCTATCGCATTACAAAGCTGCTTAGTGGAAGGATACAGAACCAGCTTCAAATATGCCAACAAGCTGAAAAAAATGCTTATCCTGCAGCTAAAACCTAAAACCACAAGAACATGCGTGGCCCGGTGTGATACCTGCGCTTGCAGAGCACGCTTTGAAAACAGGAAAAACTCGTCTTCTTGTTTATGTTCGGCATGTCTTATGTCATTAGTCTTTAAAAGCCTACAATGCAATCTTTATTTTGTGTTTTCGTTTGTGGTGGGCGTGGATTCCCAAAGTGAGGATGATTTTGTGGCGAAGTAACAGTGCGGATCAGGCAAGGAGCCCACCCCAGCGGTGGTTACGGTGCTCCCTTCCCTTTCTCATCGTGGAAAGGCATTTCCTCCTGCCTTTGACGGGAGCACATTTCCCTGGGTTTTCAGAGCGAGAATCCAGCTGCCCACAAGTTCAAGCTCCTGTCTGTCACTGTCAAAGCCCTCCCACCCGCCAGCGACCCCCCTCCCCCTCCCCCACACTAAACACTAAATTCACAGCCGTGGAAAATCCCCCATTGTAAGTACACTTTAGGAAATACAATTCTGTAACTGACGAGTAAATGAAGCAAAATGTTGAATTCACAGTTGCATGCACGTTGCTTCTTGGGAACGCCAAATTACCTCTTTGAGGCGCAAAAAAGTTAGTGAATTGGGCACAGAGCTCTGAACTTGGAAAATGGTGTGACATTTTAGGAACTAAATGTTTACAGGTGTATTAATTACAAAAGAATAAAAAAGGAACACACTCCACGTTGCACAATTTTTCTTGTCTAGTCCAACAATACACTGAGTAAGTGAAGTAGTTAATGAGCAGGGAGTGAAGTAAACTGGTGCTGACTTACACCCTACACCTGTGGCAGCACAAACATTCGAGAGTCAGCAGTGTCTCAAACCAGAGCATGCGGCCCCTCGATACACTGGCCTCTGTGCAAGTCCCCAGCTGATGGGAAATAAACAGAGCTGCGCTGAGTTGTTCTTCACACATCTCACCTCCTTAGCACAGCAAGGGGCTGCTGATCAACAAGGCAAACACGGCCCTCATTACCGAGGACCTGTGGTGGCACAGGGGGCTTCTTCTGCACAGGGGGCTTCTGCACTGGCTATTTGCATACAAGGGCACAGTGCGCGGCAAGTTTGACTTTCCCACGGATGGGGCTCGTTCGAGTAGAGCAGGAACACAAACGATCTGTCGCATCCATGAGCAGCCCGACACCTGCAGGCCCAGGATTAGTGATGCCAACACAATGGGTTTGATGAATTTATGGGAACATGTCACCTGCTGCGTGTGGCAATGCTCTGCAAAAGATTCTCTGGAAAGAACTGACGCTTGTCCAGGTGCCACGTGGTAGTTCTTTGTGCATCGAATTCTTTTAATACCCTGTTAAGACCAACGATTGGGGCCTCTGCTCTGGAAAGCACAAAAAAGTACACATATAGTATTATAGAGCACAGTAGGCCATACTGTGTGTGCCACACTGAGCGAATTAATCGCTTCAGGCACAAAGATTGTGGCATGTGGAAAAAGCGAGGGCGAGGCAATCCTGCACAGGTCTATCAGCACAGCTGTGATGGGAACCTGTCAAAGTTGAGAGTAGTGGAGGCAATCCTACTGGGTGTCTTGCTAGTCTAACTCGCCCATGAATCAGCAGTGGGAATGAGAGCCATCCGACTCTATCCCTCACCCAGACACACAAGGGCTCCGTTAATGTGAAAATGGGACAGTTTCACATAGGGTGAGTTTGTGGAGGCCGCCTGAAAGTCATGTCCTAGAGATCTGCACTGGTAGGTTCTTGAGTTAGAAGCCTTACAGGTACGACTGCGGCACAATGACTTTTTAACTTGTTAGAAAGACCCATATTTTGAAACCCAGGCCAATAAGGTCTTAGATTCCTTACTCCATCACACCAGCAAACATGGCAGGTTGCAACCTCCACCAAAACTAGTAATGAACATCACACGTGATGAGTCATTTTAGAGACAGCTTGAGCCCGGGCTCCTGCACATTAATGGGGAGAATGAGGAGGGATTAATTCCTCGCCCCTATGCTTCTACATATTCCATAATTCCCCATATTTGGGTCCCAAAAGCTTTTTAACCAATCCCTTGTTTGCTTTTTGAGAAGCATGTTGGACCTGAATGAGTGACTGATGCTGTGGCAGAACATGCAAGCACCCTATGATTAGCATACACCTAGGATACTCAGGGACAATTTATCAGCCTTTTGGGGTGGTGGTACCTGCTACCAAAGTAGCCCTGGTCTTCGCTGTAGTAATGTGCATCTACTATATTTTAACACTATCTAGACATGCTTCTTGGCAACGTTGCCGAGCAAACACACGGCATGCACAATCCTCGGGCTGAAATACATAGACCAATCCATCCTTTGAAATAGGAGAACCTATCCACCATCTCAGCATAAGACTGCCAAAAGAAAATATCAGCCTCTTGAGGTGGTGGCAGGTATTACTTAAATATTTTATTATTAGTGGCAGGTATCACTTTTCTTAATGGCTGTCATAAATGTCCTTAAGAGCTGAAAGTTTGGGGTAAGTCTACTTTATGCTTATTATTTTGGACATGTGTGTGTGCAAGTACATGCGTGTATCTGTGTGTGCGTGGGCAAGAGCATCAGTCACAGAAGCAATGTCACTTTGTCTTCTCAGTTTGTACAGAGCTGAGAATCCTAGTGCCATTAAGTGTGTCACTGGTACGCCATCGGTATTTAGTAGCCCACTTATTGCACGTTCTGGTTATGTGGTGGTTTGATCTATGCAAAATTACAAGGGCCATCCCTAACGGTCAATGACCAGTGGAACGGTGATCTCTGTGACCTACTTGCTACCTGTCCTATACCCTCTGGCTCACAGAAGCCTAGTTTCATTAGGACAGTGGTCCACAGAGAGCCTCCTATCTTTCCCCTGGGTGAACTGGAGACTCACACTAACACAGCATAAAAAAAGTGTTGGAGTATCAGTCCCCATCGACGTTTCCTTTTCCATTGGCAGAAAGTGCCAAACTCCTCTTTAATCTGGAACCCCCACCCCTCACCTCCCTCCCTAGCTACGCCAGTGCGTGATGGGGTATTGTGAGAGACACCGAGCACAGTGAACCTAATAATGTTTACCATCCCATGGCGGTCACAAGCAAACATAAATTGCGCCAGAACAAACCCTTGCAGTATGAATGCATAATGTTCATTTTCTCTTACATGTTCCAGGAAATAGCGCTTCTGGGTAATGTGCAATAAAACACTAAGACAATTAAAGGTTGTCATTATTAAAGTGAGTATTATTAAAGTGTCATTATTAAAGTGTGTATTTGCTGCACGGAGGGACTGTTCCTCCTACCCAATCATAAGTTACTTTTAGCAAAATTAAGGTCTGCTGTAGAAAGTGTCTAATAAAAGTTTCTCTAGTACAATAATCTAACTAGTTTAATCCCAACATGCTGCTACGACGAAACATTATTTACCATGCATTTTTTGAAAAACTACAAAATATTTCAAGAGCCGTGTACAATTATTTAAAACTGTGGATGTTCCCTGAATTGTGCTCCTCCATACAGCTTTTTGGCAGAGCACTCTTCAAAATCGCACTTATGTTCCTCAATAAACTAGCGACTCTTTTAGAAAACCATACACATTATTGTTTTCCACTCTATTACACTGTACTCATGTAATAAACTTCCTGCAAGTACACGAAATAACTGAAGTCACTGATTGTGCCATAGTCCCTTAAGCAGGTTCACAGCTTCTTATCTGGTACACTGACGCTTTAGGGCCTGTGTTTGCACACGTAAAGATGCAATTGGATGCTGTTCCTCAATAAGGACATGGTGGAATGAAGACGAAGTGGCCCTCATGCAGCACAATTTGACAAATCATATATAGTGTGTACAGCCCGATCCACAAAGGGCACCTCCACAAGATTATCCCGCCACTGCTCACACAGGTGCACCACCGCTGAGGCCCGCCCACTTGCGATGGAAAGTGTGTAGCTAACCGTATATAGGATGTCCATTATTCCAAAAAAAGATGTTCTGCAAGCAGAACCCTATGCCCAAATGTGTCTCTATTAGGACCAAGTACAGAAATTCATTATGCAACTAAACTGTAAAAGTTTTCTCTGGTTTATTTATTATTTTGAGGGGAGAATTGATAGGGACACACTACAGATGATTGGCCATTTGGGGTTCTGACTGCACAATGTTTGGAACAAGGAGATCAACTGAAAATTGCTTGCCTCACACATAGTCTTACACTACCATCAACCATGGTATCTGGCAGAAAATGTTTGAATTTCGGGAGGCAGCGGCTCAGTCAGAAGCGAAAATTCTCTCCGGCTAAAACCCCCGCCAGATTTAGAAAACGAAAAACATACACACGCTCCTTTTCTGTATCAGCTCCAAGGATTTGGAACTCCCTACCACCCAAGGTTCAGTCTAACCCATCAAACCACGTCTTCAAAAAAAGAGGTGAAAAAAATCCTAATGAACAGAGTCCTCTCACATAATTAGGGTGAACCTGTCCACTGGGGACGGTGGCCAGCGAAATGACAGTAATACCAATACAGGGCAGAAGCCCCCCGGGTACCTGAAACAAAACTGACAAAAAGCAGACTCGTGAAAAACAATAACGGAGAAGTCTTCCCAATGACTCATAAATGAATGGCGGTCATTTAACAATAACTCTGTCCCATCACAACATATCCTACTGGAATTTTTAAAAGTTGGTCTATGTTTTTCCTAAATGTGTTTTTTTTAATAACATTTTTGATTCGTTTATGTATATCATTCATTTGTACAGCGCTCTGATACACTTAAGCATGTGCACGCTTTAAAACAAATATATACATACAAGGATCTGATATCAAAAAAAGACCTGACCCACTTCCCTTGTGGGGCATGGAACTCAATGCATAGAACGCAAGAGCATCTGGGAACAGCAGCTCTTGAGCTTGCCACCTGGCTCATCCAGAATGTACGCTTCCAGTACAGACGACACATAATGCACTTAATGAAGTGGTCTCCCATACTTGATAAAGCTTATTTACATAAAAAATAACTAATAGGATGTACATTTATTGTGATACAAAGAATAACATGTACCATATAGAGCAGCAGACCTGTGGCTGCTTGCAGAGTTATGGCCAAGCGAAAACTAGTCACTAAAAACCTGCACTGGGGTTAATGCTTGACAATCCCAGCTCTGGGAAGGAGATCCATTCCCTTTAAAATATAATCGCCATCAAAATGTCTTGCATAGCGCGTCGATTTTTCCGCAGCAATATCACAAAGGAATTGCAATTTACAGCTCCAACAATCACAGATATCTGATTCTAGATCTATAATTAAGTCACCATTATGAATATACTTAAAACATTTCTCTCAATTGATGCAAAGGAGGAAACCTTTTATTCCACAAGACAAGAGGGGGTTGAAGTGAGAGCATGTGAGCACAAAGTGAAAGCAAGAAAACTATAATGTAATCAAACACATTTTGATGACACATCCAAGCTTAATATGTAGGGGACATTTGGGAGATTTTAAATAGAAAAAACATTGAAAACTGCTCATATTGGCAAATGAGAGAATTTTGACTTCAGGTAAAGGAAATACTAGATTACAAACTGCTCTCAAGTCAGACCTCGTGGATTTGATCTCATTGAGGCTCAGACATCAACCATCAGTCCCAACAAAGGAGTTACTAATCAGTTTTCTAACTCAAGCACAATGGAGAGAGCACTAATTGTCCCAAGGATTTAACATGACCATACAGTCATACATTAATTCAGCTTTTGATATGTAATTTCACCGCAAATCAACCTGTTGAACTATAGGACAGCCCAACATAACCACGGGAGGGCTTGGCACGAGAGACCATGACATACGACAAGGGCATGACAAGGGAGCAGGCTACATCTTCTGAGTAGGCAACAGCTTCTGGGACATAGGAAATTGACAGCAAAACGATGTAAGACAATGTAAGACAAATCTCTGGTGGAACACATGACAGGAAAGGGAAATGGCACGTTACAGCAGGCGAAGAGGAACAGATCTGTACAGATGGGGGGATAAGACAGAAAGCAGTGAAGAAAGAGGTGAACATATGACAGGTGGGAAGAGCGATAGGACACACTAATGGGTTGACTGCTGAGATACACCCCTGGGCCAGTGTTACATACAGTGTGGCTCATGACAGTTGAGAAGAAAAGTGCAGGATACATAATCGGGTGCGGCGTGAAATTGGGAAGCATGACCATTTGGAAGAAGAGTGACACTCAAACAGAGGAGAGAAGATTTTTACTAAGACGAGTATGTTATTTATGTAGCACAATATACGAGAGAGCAGTACACATGATAAATGAACATTTGGGAGTGACTGGACATATCGCTTAGCTAGAGGAGGGAAACAAAGGAAGGTGAGAAGGAAGGGCAGAGAAGAAGTGGGGGAGAGAGAATAGAATGCATATCCTGGGAAGACTGACAGAGCAAGGTGTATCACATGGAACTAGAGACACATGCGACATGATTAGCAATAGGGTTGCAAGCATTTCGTGACAACACTGCGATCAGGTTTCCAATATGGAAGACCAATACAGAGGGTGCCCTTCATCCTGAGAAATCATCAACAATTAATGAGTGAATGGCACAGGAGTGTTATGAAAACGCACTAAGGTAATTGTCCTTTTTATAGTACAGAGTTTCAGTACAAAACGTAATCGCTTTATGACAATATATTTCATAACAAAACTACTGTAAAAACCGTAAACCAATGGAAGTGGTAACAAGCACCCATCTAGAGCAAAAGTACTGGTGGAAAGAGTTGAACGCTGTCTACTCAAGGCAAGGCACATGTTTTTAAATGTAACCATTTCAGACCAATGATATTTGATAAGTAAGGGTTACAATGTAGTTTTCCTATCAGTTATGGGTCTTGAGAAATGATTTCAGCAACTCATTCTTTGAACATTGTTTTCTGACCTACTACATTTTAGAACTACAACCCTTACCTTTCGAGGCTTCACCTTATCCTGTAAATCATACTGTCCGATTCCTTTATAACTTATGCCAAGCCACCAGGGGATTCCTTGTTTGTCCTACCAAATGAACACAATTAGGGAAAGCATAAGGGTTTGACTTAATCAAGAACTATGCATTTTAACCCTTCAATAAAATCAGCAATTCTGAAATAAGATGGCTCATGTACATATCTTTGGTATATGACATAATAGTTGAACAATATCATAAAACAAAAACTTCTTTCTTGATGTCCCAAAAATTATACTCCGCAATTTGCACTGTCAATAGCGTTTACTTAATCTTTCGGTGACTCCATATTTTGTGTTGTGTGAAACAGAACCGCCGGGAGATTTACATTTACAAGGATGTTAATACTGCACAACAGGGAACCCCACATCATTTCTATACCATGCATACTTCCTTTTTGTGTGCTTTTTTACCATTATACATTTTTGGACCAGTGTTTAGTATGCGCCGAGAGTATATCATGAATATTCAGTTTTACTGCCTGCACTATTTCTTTCCAAAGAGGTCAATGCTTCTCATTTGGATGAAAAATTGAGGCACACCTGTTTATTGACCAGGCTTGTCAAGAACTCGCGAGCACAGATCAATGCACGCAATTTGAAAACATATCAGCTACCGTTTTAAGTATACGTCTCGAAGATTTGCTGGTCTGAATTTTGTTTGTTAGTTTTAAATGCATGCCTTGCCGGCGACTGATTGTGTTTGTTCCTTCAGACGTTCTGTCTCCTCCTGACTCATCAGGTACAGTACACAAAATATATGAAGTTCCAAAATAAACATACCACGCTGTTTATTCACATAACATTTAAGTTCTCGCACAGTGCTTTTATAATGGTCAAGATGAAAGCTGAAATGCTTAATAAAAATGCTGTAAGGCAAGATGCTCTACATAAACATTTTTCTACAACTTGTTTAGCTTGGCCTGCTAAGTATTTTTTGTGTATTTGAGATGTGCCAATAGTTTTGAAATTGCATCATTGGCACTGAACCTGTAGAATAATGTCTGCTACACTTTAAAGGTAGCAAGCCACTGAAAACTTGAACCAGGGTCGAACTTGAAGCCTAGCTCAGGCTCAGCTCGAGGTCCTGTTGGAACCTTGAGCCCATAACCAGCTGAGCTTTCCAGTGGCGTAGCTAGCCACTCTGCCGCCCGTGGCGGTCGCTGCCTTTTCCGCCCCGCGGTGGCCGTAAGAGTGGAGGGTGGAGGCGTGGTGTGCTGGCGCGATATTCCTTTGATTGGCGCCCCGCGGCAAATGCATGGAAGAGCGGGGGGTATGAGGGGACTGCCACCCTCAAAACTCGTGCCGCCTGGAGCGGACCGGCCTAACCCTTGCTACGCCACTGGAGCTTTCACATGGCTTTTGCCTGCCTCCCTTCCTCTACCCAGGATGTGCCATTATGGGCAGCGCAGACGACCAGGTTCCAGTCTCGGCTTCGGCTCAACATCCTGTGTTTCTAGGCAAATCCACTTAATCTCCCTATCCCAATAAACAATGAATGGTGACCTTGTATAATGTAACAAACGCTCATGTAAATAGCTCCAATACTATCGAGTCGAGTTCCTGCTATATAAAAATTGCAGAAATGTGCACAAATAGATAAAAAAAAACCTTAACATTTGGAAATGCAAATAGATACCAGTTTCCTGGCTGATTTGTACAAACTCCTTTTTCTTCATTACCGCGCCTGAAAGCCCTTTCAACTATGTGAGTTGGGAACACCAGTTGTACAAAAACCTTTTGTGCTTGATTTAATTGACTTTAACGTTGCTCTATAATAATCTGGGTCATGTACAGTGTGTACATGAGAATTGTCTTGCCTCTTAGTGCACTAAAGGTTCATGTTTAAAAACTATCACCTTTAATAAGTACTTCTCGGTGCAGTCCCGTAATGTGGTTTATGGATGTCAAAGATTTCCAAGTTAAGGAAATACAATTTCTTGCATTCTGAAGCAACTTGATCATATTTAATGCGATGTTTGCAGTGTCATTTACATAGCAAACATTTTCAGGGCTCGGCTCGTGCATGAGCTCTAAGATCCGAGCCAGACCCTTGGCTCGGCTCTCCCTGTACATCTGTTGGCTCGCCCACCTCTACTACACTTTGCAGAGAAACGAGGGAGGCTGTGATCTAATCTATGTGATTGTTGTAATCTATGGATGTTCAATGCTGGTCCTGTAGAGATGGATTAAAGCCTGATTTTGAGGCCCACTATTAACTATGTAAACAAACCCCATTTCCATGATAATTTTTGTGAATTATGTTGTGGATATTCTGCATGTCTGTTTTAGCAGGATCCGTATGGATCCATGTTATACTCATCTGAATTCTAGCATCAAGGACTAGAGTATGTAAAATGTAAAGTAGACCTGGGAGAAATCTACAGTATGTCGAAGTAATTTTGGGAACTTCGTGTTACACATGTCACATGAAATTCCCATTATGCCTCTTCGAGTAAATATGTACCATTCGTGGTAAAAAATATGCTGTGAATGGTGCAATTAGTGGTAAATTATAACTGTGAATTACCACAAATTGCACCAGTCGCACAAGAACAAAGGGTGCGAGTGGCTGTTTTTCAGTGCTCTTGTTTAAATGCATAAACATGCTAAAAACTGATGCAAGGAGGCACTTCATGCTGAAATATAACACGAAATGATGGATTTGTATTTCACGTAATTACACAAAAGCAAAATATGCAACTTTCGCACAACCCTAATTTATAGTAAGCAAACCCAACTCTACTTATGACACTTACTGGGTTACAGGCTTCCGATGCAACCAGATTTTGAATGCACTGATACCTTAATCTCTGCCTCTGCTTGCTTCATTCGTAGGACGCTCCACTTTTTTAGAATAATACCAATCACTTTAATCACTCTTCTTTGCGAGAGCTGTTGGTAGCCAAGTTCTGCACATTTTACCCACAAAATAGTAGTATATCAAAAAAGAAGGGACTAGGGGCGTTTATAGGTCCAGCATACTTGCCCCCCGGGGATCAAGCAAGCGGATATGGTATGTAGTTCCTTAGAGAGAGAAGAAGAGGCTGGGTCAGTCTAACACCTTAACCCTCTTGTGGAGACAGGGTGTCTCGCACTTTGGGATTTGGGGCCCTCACAGACCCGGCTGGGTGTCATGCTTCATCATAGCGCATGCTCTTCATCAGGCCGGCGCTGCAATGCCTGACGGGCACCCCATGAGGGGATCTTTATCGGAGATCTTTTCATCCCAAGACGTTGGGTGCAGTATGGGTATAGGCCTCATACTGTAGATGTAGGTGCAAGGTGTGCGGGGAATTGTGCATAAAGAGCTAAAATGAGGCACGGTGGTACTCAAAATCCAATTTAATCAGCGAGCCCACTGGTCCCAATTATAATCAGAAAAGGTGTGTCACCACTGAGATAATGGACAGTGGTGGCACACCTTTTCTGATTATAATTGGGACCAGTGGGCTCGCAGTGGGCTCGCTGATTACGGAATGGTGGTCAACATGCTTCTTGCCTAATGTGTCTGGAGGATTATGTGGCAATTCATCAGGACCAAGTTAATTGGATTTGGAGTACCACCGTGCCTCATTTTAGCTCTTTTTGCACAATTCCCCACACATTTTGCACCCACATCTACACTGCAAGGCCCTATATCCACAGTGCACCCAACGGCTTGGAAAGAAAAGATATCTGATAAAGAGCCCCTCATAGGGTGCCCGTCAGGCATTGCAGCACCGGCCTGACGAGGAGCATGCCCTATGATGAAGCATGACACCCAGCTGGGTGTGTGAGGGCCCCAAAAACCAGAGGGTTAGGGTGTTAGACCGACCCGGGCTCTTCCTCTTCTTCTCTCTCTAAGGAACTGCATACCATATACGCTTGCTTATATATTAGTAGAACATGCTGCAAGGTAGGCAAAAACCTTTGCTCCAATAAAAGCATCACGCGTCTCCTGAAAGTCTTTTTGAAACTGCAACTTTACCACATCATGCCTTAAGCTCAACCTGTGAATCTTTGCTGCGTGCTAGGTTTTGGACGATTTGCTAACGTAGTAAGAAATTAGTTTCAATGAAGGGTGGCTGGGCTCAAGTCAACATTCACTGATATGCCCAAAACCATCTGCTCAGTGTAGTGATTCGACTCAACCCAACATCTCAGTCAATTTAAGACTGGGATTTGTATTGAGGCTTAGGAGGAAATATTATACTAAGAAGGATAGCGGACATCTCCCTTCATAGCCCTCTTCATGCTGCTAATTTTGCCAGAGGGATTTGAGAGTTTCTTTATGGAGTAGCTTACATTGCTTTCTGTCTACAATCCACAGGGAACTAATTTCACAAGTATTGGTCTTTTTCCCAATGCTAAGTAATCTCTCTTTTGGGAGGGAATTATAGCCAAAATTGATTTCCTAATCTGAGGCTCCTTTGGCACAGAAATCTGAAACTAGGTGGGAAGGACAATTAGATTGAGTGGTAGTGGTTGTGTCAGGCCATAGGTTATTATGTTCAAAAGGCAGATTTTGCAGCTAATAAACCATGCAAATGCTTCAAAGTCCTTTAGCACAAATAGCTGATGCATCAGGTTATTCTAAATACTGCTAACTAGGCATTGCCTTAATTATGAACATGCATGAGCCCGGCCTGTGGCTAAAGCAATGTGATATAAAATGAATTCACTGCATGGAGAAATAAAGGCAATAATTCCTATTGCTTGTACTAGTAAGCAGCAAGTTGCATCCAACGGTGTTGCACTTATCAATGTGTTTGTATTGCATGAGCAGTATATGTATACGTTGGAAGGCACTAATTAATAAGCCAAGGGCATTAAAATGGTATGGGACAGTGGCCCATTTTGCTTACGGTTTTGAACTGTATGTCTCGGGTTGACATTGAACAAAGAGGTATCTTCTGATATCGGTCAATAATTGTTTTTGAGTAAATTAAGACCCCCATCTTCACTTCTTTCTTTCACATCAAACATGAAAGTGATCTATTCTTCACTCAGAAAAGGAGAAACCGTCAGTGACCTTATGTTGCTTACATGACTAACACCTGGCTTCACGACAAAGTAAACTCATGTTCTTGCGCAAGGAGGCGATCATACCAGAAGTTAAGTAACCAGCATATGATTCATGTGCTATATGAAGGTATTTTTCAAATAGGATCATGTACCAGAACTTGTTAAGAAAAACTGACTGACCTTTACTCCATAATAATGAACTCCATAAGTAGGCAGCGCTTCCACTATTGTCATGTACCTGAAACCAGAAACAGAAGGATTTCGAGAATATTCGTAAAATATTTATTCACTATATGACTAATGATACATGTCCCTGTCCTAACTCAGTCAACTTAAATAACCATATTTTAAGTGCCCAGCTGGTTGTAAAGTTGATGCTGCACCAGATACATTGGTTCCCCTTCTAGTCAGCACACACGCTTGTCACCTTCTCTTCTTCTTGCATACATTATGACAAAGGATTTGAGATCAAACCTAGACTATGTACACTCAACTTCACAACGCTCCAGTGCTCCTGCAATGTCACTCGAGATGTGGATCTCTATATTAGAAGTCCTTTTCTTTCTCTTTTATTTCTCTTCGCCGTTGCTTTTGTTCACTTTTCATCTCATATTCCTCTCTCACATTTGTTCCTATATTTCCCACTTTTCTTAGTTCTTTCCTTTCTTCACAAAAATGCAAATAGTCTGCAGCTAATCAACAGAAATCGCAATGCACACACAAAGGCACGCGGTAATTAAAATCTTATGTAAAAAATGCTATGATTAGCACCTAATATCAGTTACTTCTCAGTATTATTAAGAAAACACAGAAAAATTACCAAAAAACATCCTTCCGTGGAAGTCACAATATGGTTTTTATAGATAACCTACATCTAACTTCAATTCTGCAACTATACAATTATAACACCACATAGGAATTGCTACTAATCTTAGATGACATCACTTGTACCATCATATAAAATGTGACTAATAATGTCATTACTAGTTGTCCCTCAGTTGTTTTAGGTAGAGAAGCTAGGAAGCAATAATACTTTAGAGGCTGTCCCACAGTTGTTTTCACAGTAGCGCTTACCATTATTAAATGCCCTCGCAGAAGGTAAGAAATAACAGAGGGGCTTTACATGATGTAAACGCCACCACAGTCTCGCATGGCTCCAAAAGTGACTCCAATACCAAAATGGTGTCATCATATGCCTGAGATGCTCAGGGTAATTCTTAGAGGGGTTTGGAGTTTGTTGGGTCACGACTGACAACCGTGAGTGGGCCATAGATGCTATACTTACTGCTCGCCCCTCCAAACTCTTCCCCCCCCACCCACCTGCGCATCCCTAGCTAGACTTCATGCCATAATGCAATACCCAGGCGGCCAACACCCAGTGGAGCAAAGTACAACACAGTGAATCCCGGTTCTACCTCCCCTGTTTGTTCCAGTTTCTGTAATTACGGGTGCATAACAGTCCCTAACACATAGGGCTAATAATGAGAGTGCACATCACATCCCAGTACAAAACACAGACTACCTTGCATGAAGGCCGATATCGCCTCACCACTCGTCCCACAGCAACATCACCAATTGTTGGGACTGTGCAGGGGGCCATACGACACGATGCTCTCCAATTTCATGTTCAGGTGTAAAAGGAATGTAATACATCTTTTTTGTATTAATGTCACCGATACTGATGTGATGTACTTAATCAAAGAAAATGCCAATAAAAATGATTTTGTTAAAAAAAAACACATGCCTGAGATGCGCCAAGGTATTTTTTCACACTGGGAATACATCTTCAAAAACTGCTACCACTTTTCATATCAATTCAGAATCAACGATATGCAATCATAATATAAATACTCATATCTAATACCTAAGAAGTCCCATTATTTAGACTCAGTCACTCCCTCACACACATACACATAACCCCCCCACACGCACAGAGCTAACATTTCCAACCATGTGGGAGTACATTATGGAAGAGTTGTGAAATTTTGTGAAGGACTTTTTTTACTGAACTGTGATATGTTTTGGATAAAGTATCAAGTATTGGAGCTTACCACAATAGCTAGTCTACAGTTTTGCAGAGCAAGAACATGCATTTGGAAAACCAAACATGGTTTACTTGCTCTGGTGTTATTCGCAAACAGTCTGTGAGATGGAAACACCTGGCATCAAAAGCAATCCATCTATGAACAGCTGCTCTTTCTTTTCTGAAAGTACCACCAAATGGTATATCTAGCATTAAGGCGATGAAGGGTATGCACAGCACAAGAAAAGTATTGGAAAAGGGTACAGTGGCTTTCTTAGTTTAGATAAAGCTCAGAAGTGGCCATATAAACAAATGAAAGGGAAGTATGGGAGATCACAATTTTTCTGTTAAAAAGAATACAGCGACCAGAGGCAAACGTTATCTGAAACATGGGTGATATGAAGCCTGCACAATGGCAATATTCCAGATAAAGGGTCCATGACATAATTCCGTAGGTCCCAATGCCTCAAAGTAGCAGAACCAAGCTGTAAACACATTAGACCATGAAAATTAAACGTGATAGGTAGTTCGGGGCTTCGTTGTGCTTTGTTACTTTTACAGGCACCCATGGATTAGTGATTGACACTCCTCTTGACTTGGAACCCTCAATTAATTAAATGTATTCATGCATGTGTTTAGCCACACCACATCATCTTAACAAAACTACAATGTGCAGACTCATCATTCCTCTGCCTGACTTCTGAGAAATTAAAAACATAATTAAAGCCCTTGAGTAACAGGTGTAATTAATATCATTATCATGGGTTTGATCAATTAAGAACTGCAGCAAAATGCGGCCCTAGTCTACTTCACAGACCTGGTATCATGTACTTCAAAAGTCTTAAACACCTGACTGGAGATGAAAGGTCAAAACGTTAATATTTCTATGAAGCGCTCCAGCTTCTGGGCTCCAGTAAGAATATATAACTTTTCTTCGCATGCGTTTACTTCGCATGCCGTTACTACGCGGTCGTTAGTACGACCGCGTTGTTACTTAGCATACCTTTACTTCGCAATTCGGAACTACGAATTGCAGTAAGGGGGTGCTGGATGTTGGAATAGTATAATTTACTATTCCAACTCCAGTCTATGCGGACACTAGGGAAGGTGTTGGATTTTAAATCCAACACCTTCCCCCCCTTACTGCAATTCGTAGTTCCGAATTGCGAAGTAAAGGTATGCTAACTAACAACGCGGTCGTACTAACGGCATGCGAAGTAACGCATGCTAAGTAAACGCCGCTTCCCCCACAGTAATCCTTTAACCAGCCCAATTCTAATGTCTCTGTGAAAGGGGCAGCCCGCACATACATGCTCAAGTATCCAGTCAATGTGCATTAGTGGTTGTACTCCCTCTCCTCCGTGGATAAGAGAGTTCAATTTTTCTTGAACTGACGCCCATGTTACAGGATACGTGTATTGTTTAATTAGGGAATCATACCTACAGCTCTACATCGAAAACTACATCAGGCCTTTCACACTGTAGGCTGTTTGTAGTTTGATTTAGACTGTATTTACAAATGGTAATTGGGCTCCTTCAAAAGCTAGGAAGTTGGAACATTTATCAGTGTCTAGTCTAAATTATATATGTCACATAAGTTGCAGAACTTGTCTCAATAACATATTCCTGTAGTAGAATATGTCTTGTCACTTGTTAATTAAAAAAAAAAAAAATAAATAAAAAAGGTTTCAATTCTTGATAGTTTGGGGGAAAATAATACTGTGGTGGTGATGCCACTTTTATAGGCTCATCACAAGAGAAACATTGATGTTTCTTAAGGGTTAAGGGATTTAAATATTTGTAGATGTCAGTTAAAAAATACACAATACTAATTTGGACAGTTCAATATCAAGGCAGTCAACTTATAAACTTCTTAATGGTTTAGATCCGGCCCTACATCTTATCAGTCAAAGATTGAATCTAAAAGAGCTTCACAGACATAAGGTCCAAGATCGCATAAAACAACTTAAAGGTCTACATGGTATGATAAAACAGATCGAATTCTGAATTGGCTATCCAGCTGCACACTTATACTTATAAACTGACTTTTTGTGAAAAACTAATATCTTTTCAGATCTCTATGTCAGCCCTGTTGCTACGCGCCGGGACACTCTAAGGTGGCCCTGCGAACAACAACCGCCCACCAAGCTAAGTGCCTTGTGACTCGGCACCGGAGTTCACTTGCCTGACGAGCTGCGCTCCGCTGGTTTCGCGGCGCCCTAAAGCCTACCGCCGCTGCTCATGTTTCTGTGGGGAGCCGGTCCGCACGGCACCCGTGGTGCAAACTCACCCGCGGACCATGTGGCAATCAACCTTCTGCAGCCGCGACGAGAGTCCAACATCCGGACTCCTGGACCTGGACCCTTACAGCGCTGCTCCTGCTTCTACCGCACTCTTAATACCTAAACCCCTGACGGGATACTGCGAACGCCTCAACCTTCGCCTAGAGAGTCTTGCCGTAGATTTAAACAACTTAACACTGAGTTTTAAAGTGGCGACCGCTGGGGGACACAGAGCATTCTCTTGTACAACTGGTTTTATCACCCGTCGTCCTCTCACTGCGTGTGGCCTGACCCTAATATGGCGCCCAAGTTCACTCGTAGCTGCAGTCTGTTTTGCACTGTTCCGGTGCCCACTGCAATTTAATGCCACCTGAGTCAGTCTCCACCCATTGTAAACTGAACCTATCCACCAGATAGCCAGCACTGTCTGAGGGTCTTCACTGCCATTCGTTTTGGTGACACAGCATTGTTGGTCATATAGTTACTTCTGCATGCCAAATCAGTGGGAGGAGCCTAATCTAGATGGCTGCAAGAGCTTAGAGCTCCGGAGCACGTCCGCGCAATACCACATGAATCTTGGGTGGCCAATCAAACGCCCAAGCACATGATTCCACAGATATACAGCAGATGCGCTTTGGAGACGGGGAGTGGGATAGCAGAGGGTGGCCTCTAGTGATCACAATGGGAGCTTGGAAGACTTGCTGGCGCCTAGTTTGGTCCTATGTAATAATGGGGACCAGCCAAATGTAACATCAAGGTCAGAATTTCCTTGCCTGACCACAAGATGGCTGCCGCAGTGGTCCTTACCATGTTCTATTACTCTAGGACAAAAACTGGACATCGAACTGACCTTCACCTATCCCCCATCAAGACGTAGAACCTGCTGAACTTACCTCCGACCGTGGAGACCTAGCTATCTGGCCGATGCCTGGTGGAGCTACCTGATAGCTAAAGAAGAGATGGGTTGTGGTCTTCCCCCTCGACCTTCTCCTACCCAGCCGGACTTTGGACAGTCTTTACTTCGTCTCTCCGTCGTACCTTCATCTCACCCCTTTACCCTAACCCCCTTCCCCTCTACGCTCCTTTCATCTCACCTTCTATGCTCTTTAAATGTTTTTCTGTGGAGACCTGGCCATTTGGCCGATGCTCGGTGGAGCTACTGGATAGCTATAGAGGAGATGAGCTGTGGACTTCCCCTTCTGCCCTCACCTACCCAGCCGGACCTTGGGCAGACTTTCCCTTCGTCTCTCTGTCGTATCTCCCCCCTACCCCTTTTACCCTACCCCTTATCCTTCTTTCACTCCATTTCCTAGTCTTCTATGCTCCTTTAATGTTTTTGTCTGTAACTAATGTAATTGTAACTGAAGTAACTCTGTAAAATTGTTGAATCTCATGTAAAGCGCTCTGATACCCTCGGGTCTAGCCTGCACTATATGAAACTCATTAAATAAATAAGGTGTATCTGCGTGCGATGTAAGTTGCTTCATCATGAACTGGTCTGCGAGTCTTGGTGGACAGAGATCTCAGGAACCACTAACAGAGGCTAGCTAGTATAATCCCTCTTGAAATGGACATGTACATACCACAATTACAGTGCAATGATGAAGTCAGATGTCATACTGCTACAACCCAAGTATGTTGACTTTTGAAAGTAGTAAAAACTGTGAAAGACCACAGACGCATAAATGCTTTCGTAACCGTCATTGCGGCTGGTTAGTCGGTGGATAACTTGACTGATGTGTCAGAATGACTCTGAATCTAATTTTGTGGGTTGGCGTACACAGGATATGTGTGCTGCCATATCTCTGCCCAGGCATGAAACATTGCTTAATATCCTCTTAATGCAATAAGTAATTTGCATAACATCATAAACATTTGGCAGCTCCAAGGCTCTCCCTAGATTGTTCACTAATGATTCTCAACATTTCAGAATTGTGAACAATTCTTGCCAGTCCTTCACTTCGCATTTAAGGCAGGCTTAACAAATATCTTTTAAGTTCTCAAACATAGATAAACACATCTGATAGGAAATAAATATGCATTGTGTCCGTACACATTCAAACAAGGAGTTATGTTGTGAATAGGGCCTAAGTAAAACTTAGGTCAAAAGAGTTCAGCAGAACATAAGTTACATATCTGATCATAACTCCAGGAAATATAAAGAAGCATGTTGGTTTTCTTAGTAGGCTTTCCTTTAACTCAGATTTTGTCAAGGAGAGTCAAAAAATACAGCAGCAGAAGCAAAGCAAACCCTCACCTCTGCCTGCAAGTAATAGCAGGGAAAGATTTATGGGCCAACTCATAAAGGCAGGACTATGTGTTGGAGAATGAGTGTGCTTGCACAGGCTGTTCAATGGGAGGAGGGGAACCAGGAGTTCACTGTCAACAGAAAACCAAGGTAGGGAAAACAAGAGTCAAGGTAACAAACAGTTCATGCAATTACATCGGCACTGCAGGAGGCAGAGCGCAAAAGGCTTCCGGAGTGCGGAATAAGAGCTTAGACAGAATCTGGACCTGAGGAGCCCCACCAGATAATGTGAATGCAGAACAAGCAGGCAAAGACTTCGTTAAAGCATGAATCAGAAGATTAGTAAGCAGCTGAAAGCTGCTCTGGTGTGGCCCAGTGCAACAGCTCATAGGTAGCAGCTTCCCCTAGAGATGTAATGCAAGAACATTATGGTAATTTTGGCTTTCATACACGATAAGCACGTCATAGAGGGAAAACTGCTGCGGGGACGTAATATGATTTTTATATACAACATTGGATGCGGTGTTCTCTGTTCTTGGTGTAAATTCACACAGTGTCACTTTCACCCGTCACCACGGACCAGTCCTGAGTCGGGTAGTAGTGTGTATGGCTGCCAGCTTAGAATGCTGCAAGTTATATTACAGATGATCCCAGCAGCCCCTGCTGCTGTCCGGAGCGACTGCTTGTCCACAGCCAAACTTGCCCTCTTTCTCCAGTTTGAAAACATTGTTCTGGCCTGACAGACGATTAGCGACAGTAGTCTTTTTCACTCTTTTTTTGTGTAATTATGTCTCTGCACTCCATGGATCAAGAAAGAACGCCACGCTATTTGCATAACATCTTGCCTAAACAACAATATACATAAATGCCATGCAGAACCAGTGGGTAGGAGTATATCAGTGGGGTTGCTGAATTACAGACTTTGTTGAGTAGACTGGATGCACAAACGTCCCCCAGGAGATTTGTCAGCTACCCTCATATCAGCGTTGCACAAATTTGTACACAAATTTGTATAAGGCACGCTTGTGCCAATCTGAAAATCAGGAGTCACAGCACCTATGTACAGGTGTGGTGTGACTGGTTGCCTCACTGAATGGGCCTGCATCAGCAATGCCAGTTACGCTTCAGAGAACGGGGAAGGAAGACAGCACAGATTGGTACCCTCAGAAGACAACAAGAATCTACTCTTTCACAGTATACCCAAATATTATCACAGCCTTGCGGGACTTTAAAGGTTCAGTCATCCTTCTAAACTTAATCTACAGTACAAAAACAGAAAAGGTAGAAAGTCTGTAGCTGTGATGGGGGGGGGGGGTTACTTCCTGAAGGAATATTGTAAAACCACATAAGGTACTGCCATCACTTCAATGTAATTTGCAAGTAAGATCTGAAACTCTATTGACCATGTCCAGGTTACATGCAAGATGTGTATATTTATTGAAGACTCCTTTCTGTATGGTTACATTTTTTTGAACAAATGGGCGCTTCTCCGGTGGTGCGTAACGAGTACGGCAGGACCCAGCCATTTCAAAATCCAAAACACTTTTCCCAAAGTGAACTTCTCACTGCACTCACAGCTCTGTGCTTCTTTGTAAAACACTTCTTCAACTCATCAAATTTGTTAATTCTCGTTAAAACCTTTGACTACATTTTCTTTAAAACATTGTGCAATGGATTGTTTTATATTCTAGCATTGTATTTTGCGTAAACTAACATCCACTATTCATACAATGACTTCGAATGTGCAAATGTGATTATTTTACACTCGGATAATTATGTGGCATTCTATTTATCATGACACCATATTTCTTCATATGTTTGTAAAAGAAAATTTAACGAGAAGTAACAAAGCGCTTGACTGGTATAACTACGATTACCACAATGCAATGAGGTTATACACAGGATGTGATGTCATGTGGTTTAAATAAGGCAGAAATGGAATGCCGCTTTGTGTTTTTCGTTAACGCAGTGAACAAGGTCTCGGCTGAGACTGAAACGCGTAGGGGTGTGTTGGCATGCTGTGAATAAACACCCTTGAACTACACAAATTTGATGAGTTGAAGACGTTTTTTAACAAAGAAGCACAGAGCTGTGAGCGCGGTGAGAAGTTCCCTTTGGGAAAAGTGTTTTGGATATATTGAAGACTACAGAGGCAGGCAGTTCCATGTAATATTCTGGTGAATAGAAAATCTAACATTGCATTGGTAGACCACCAGAACAACCCTCCATCCCGATTGCCCCCACTTGAGTGTAAAAACGCACAGTTTCAGTATGTTTCCTCCCTTCACTGCCCTGGATTTAAAGGAGAACATTGAGTTTTGTGAATGGGTACAGTTGGTGAATTTGCGCACATTTGATTCTGCCATTTCGCATCACCTTCCTAAATCTAGCACTGTGATGCGAGCGCACAGTCTCGCAGGCAGAGGTGTTATGAAATATGGGGACTGAAACCTAAGGACGTCTCAATCATTCCACAATCCTAACATGTTGTTCAATTCGGGAGCATTTAAAAAGAAAAAGATCCTTTTAATTTGCAACTTTAAGGCAGGGGTTTTTGTGAAAACAAAATTCTATTCAACGTCATTGCAAATGCATATTAGAAGTCAGGATTGCACTACAGTTGACTGCCTTTAACAAGCCGTACGTACTTTACATTTGAGATCCTTCTTTTCGGCAGCTTTTTTGGTAGACAAACATTTTCTGACTCTCATGACCATAAACTGGACTGTGCAACAAGTCGTCATTCGATGGAAACAGAGCTCGCCAAGGGTTTAATAATACTTTCGCTAACATATCAAACGATTAATAGGAAACTGGACAGTCAACCAGCAGGTTCGCTTCTACAGACTGCCTGCATGACCTGTCCCATTGTGTTGCTTTCCCCAAAAACCCACTTCACCTCCGCAAATGTACATTGAGCTGGTCAACGAATTGAGCGATGAATAATGCACATCCTAAGGGCATGGTAAACCGGCTCCTCTGTGCCACAGCACAGTCGCCATTTGGCCATTAATGCCTAATTTGTTCCATTATTAAGAACTGGAATGCTGTTGTTGATCTTTATTGAATATGGGTCTGTAATTATTATTAATGATAACACAGCGAAGTAAGGCGGCAACAGGGGACGTGATGAGACATTACGGCCAACCCCAAAATGGCAAGGGGGAGTCAAATTTTTCTGGGCTGGAAAGGTTCAGTGTATTTTAATTTTCTAATGCTGATGAGAGGAGACAGTGGTTATCATCTTCCCAATGGCAAGGGCCAGCAGGGTGTGGCCAAATGACCAAGAAACAGCTAATCTAGCCTGAGGCATTGTGACTCGATTTAGGGCCTGATTACGAGTATGGCGGCGTGGCACCAAACCCGTGGTCAGGCCGCCTGCCAGATTCTGAGTTATTCTTGTGTCTGGCGGGATTTTTTTCTTACGTGTTCATGGCAGTGAACTGAAAATGGGCACAATGGGAATGCCAAAAACAGTTCCTGCACGGCATGGACTGATAAGTCCATGCCAAACAGGAACTGCGGTGCATGCATACAGGGGGGCACATGTTGTGTCTCCCTGCATGCCTCCTAGGGCACAGAGGCAACAAGGAGGCCTTGTAGGGCCCCCTCTGTTTCCTCTCTGCCACGGTTTTCATGGATTAGGAACCTCCATGAAAACCACGGAGGAGACAAAACTCCTAAATCGGACTCCTGAACGCAGCAACATAGCGAGGGAACGGCGGTTCCCTGGCGGCTGTGGTGGGGCGGTCCGAACACCCTGATTGTAATAGGGAGGCCGGGAGACCACCACCGCCGCGCTTCCACAAGTCTAGCGGTCCTTGGACCGCCAGACCCTTAATCGGCCCCTAATGTTTTCCTACAACATGCCTACATAGTCCAAAACCAAAGTTAGTAGCCTTGCGGAAGTTGCCATATGGATTACATGGGCTATCTCTGTTTACCTTCTTTTTGGTGTAAACGCACACAGCACCCACTGCTCCTGTGGTTAAGCTAATGCATTGTAGGGGCTATATGGTTTAGTCCTAACTAGAAATATAATTTGTGTGTCTACCACGTACGTACCCTTCCCAATCACACCTTTAGAAGCTACGTCCCATGACACGATAACCACATCTCAGTGGTCATCATGCGCAACTTGAAAACAGTTCCCACATAGGCTAAAAACAAAATCAACACCCTTGCAACTAGACATCCCATACTATGTAGCTTGCTATCCCTGTGGGTAAGTGCTTCAGCCTCACATCACATATAAGGGTAGTAAGTATTATACAAATGCTAAAATAAAACACAATACTGATCTTAAAAAATACTCACTGCACAATAGCTCTTCCTCTGGTTACCCCTTTCAGCTTTCTGTAGTGTTCTATCACCCTGTCCTCACTGAAAAACACAAACAAGAAAATAAATTTAGCACGAGTAACAAAATCATTTTGGGCAACACACATAATACTGATTTAAAAGATAGGAAAACCTAATTGATTGCACTCGTATTCTTCTCATAATACAAAGTTGTGTATTTTGCCGCCTGACGCTTCATTTGGTTATTGCAACATTATATTAGAGGAGCGAGAAAAGCACTCAAAAACCACCAGCTTCCACTGTGCTTCATGCATGTGGTAAACAAAGAAAAAGCACTTTAAAAAGTGTAACCCAATGAAATCTAATCGTTAAGAGATTCACGAAAAGGAGAGTTTGTCTCCAAAAGTACATATTTCGATAATAATGCCCAATTTACACGAGTAAAGTGCTCCATCTTACAAAAGAAAGACGTTCTAGTTGAGTGTCTACGTTCTGCATGTATGGAATATATGTTACAAATGTATAAACAAGCCTATTTTCTTTATGTGTACAATACAACTGTGTAACAAATGAATAATGAGCGTCTCACCAATTCAGCACTCCACCAAACCACTTGAATAAAGAAATAAACTTATCATACAAATTGTGGAAGAAGAGTGGACTTGCCTAAGAGAATGGTCAAGTAGTGGCCAAAGACAGCCAATACAAATTAATACAAAATCAATTCTTCACAAAATGGGAGCACAACAATCCCTCTAGTATTTCCTAGTGGTCCAAACAGGCAGAAGTGAAGAGGTTTTTAAGGGTAGGACTTGTACAAAAAATGCTTTGTTTCTGTGAACCACATCCATTTACATAAATACTTCATGCCATGCATGATGTGTCCATGTAACTGAAGAGAATGTATGTCAGAAAGCAAACATGTGTACATTATTCAAGGTGTTGGTGTATCCTGCTCATGGAGTAAGTTGCTCAATTTTCTTCAAATTTTCTAATGTTTGTGCGCAAACCAATAGTGTCTAGATTTGGTAAGCTAGCTATGCACACACATGACCCACATGAGCAAATAGTTGGGATGCGATCTCCTCGGACAGTGTCTGCTTTTGAAGGATTAATCCAGTTTAGGTTGACCACCTCCTTCCAGGTAATTAAAGACACTATTTCTGGTCTTAGATGTTTGTGTGATAGAATAATGCATTCTGGCTGTAGTAATCATGTTTTGCTTCCATTTAACCAATCAGACTAAAACACTTGAAACCAATGACTAGTGGGAGATACTGTCAGTAATGACCTGGAGTGAGGTGGCCATCCTAATCCATATTCTTCCTCCAAGGGCTCAAACTGATAATCAGGTTTATTGAAGAGGACTGGAGAAAGAGGAGCTTCAAAAATGTGAAGGTGGGATGACTGGGAAAAAGCTCAAAGCACTATGTTTGTGACTTGACAGGTTCTTTTCTGGTACACTGTGAACCAAAGCAAGATATGCAGAGCCAGAGTATCCTTCACTGCAAAGGGCGAAGAGACATGGTGGGGAATTTAAGGTGGATCTTTTTGTCAGCTATCCATTTTTTAAAGTTCAGGAAACGGTAAAGCACTATTTAGAAGATAAATGAATTACTTAGTCAAAGTACCCCTAAAGGTCCTGACAACTCAAAGGGTAAACTGTCTGTGTATTAAAATGGCAGGGAATACTGAGGGGCAATTTGCTTTGAAAAGAGACATTAGAAAAATAATCTAATTTAGAAAAGAAATTACAATGGGTCTGTGTGTTTTCCCAAGATAGTCTGTGCGGAGGTACTAAAAAAGTTTACTCATTACACACAAACACACAACCACAAGCCTGTGATCTCTCACATCTTTGACCCATCAAATCTGATGTACTGAAATTTGGATGTAAGTGTGCATTATCTTAATTGTTTGCAGATTTCAGAAACTTGTGTCCAGACTTTTTATTTTTAAATGTGGTCTCCCTCTTAGCTGTGAAATTTGGGTAACACCCATTTTAACTATTAAGTGCATGTACATGACCACATCTTCACTCTGGCATGGTGTAGGAGAAAAGTAGAAGGAAGTATCTGCTTTCCCATTGTATGAGGATATCCATAATTAATATTATTATTTTACATTTCTTTTCATATCAGCGTCAATGTGTTCCTCTGATGTTGTTTAGAAAGTGGAGAAGTCTAATGTTTACACTGACAGGTAATGCGAGTGTACAACGGCTTAAGAATCACTGCAAAACCAATGAATACAAAGATTCACAATCCTTCTAAAATCATCTAGTGTGTGAGACTTGCCTCGTTCCGATATATCGAAAAGAGTAAACAGCTGCTGACCCCTTCTCTAAGCATACTTTTGATTTCTCCTGGAGGAATACAGTAATGTAAGCCAGAAACATCAAGCCAATGCACTGTAGACTAAGAGTTGAAATTAAGGACCAGGCTAGACTGCAAACACCTTGGATTTGCTATCTGAAAGTAAGTAGGAAGCTTATAGAGCGTATGAATGCCGAGGCGTATTGGCGCTGTAGCAAGAAACGAGTTAGAAAAAGATGAGTGCCTTCTTTCTGTAAGGGGAATAGCCAGGTCTTAAACATTTTCCTGAGCAGGGGTCTGGAAGGTTGTAGCCTGATGGCATCTGGTAATTAATTCCAGAGCTTAGATGCTCGATAGGTCAGGCTTCTGCTTCCCCATCTAGGCTTTTGTATTCCAGGTATCTGAACTTGACCTTTATTGGCAGAACTACGATTACGCCGTGGGACGTCCCCACGGAATAGTTGCTGTAGATCCGCTGCTCCAACACCAACAATGCTTAATGTACCAGGCACAATGCTTTATGTTCAATCCGCTGTTGAATTGGCAGCCAATGAAGTATTCTAATGCTGCTAGAAATGTGGTGGTACTTTGGAAAATTCTAGCTGCAGCATTTTGAAGAGATTGTAGTTTAGACAGTTGGAGCTTGTTTATGCCCAAGAAGAGGGCATTAAAACAGTCAATTCGTGAAAGGATCAGTGCGACTACAACAGTTTTTCTGAGGTCCGGGGGAATAAGAGGCAACATTTTGCGCAGGAGTTTTAGTAGAAAGAAGCATGCAGATGTTAGCTGATTGATCTGACCTCCGAAGTTTAGTTGGTTATCCAACAGGAATCCCAGATTCTTGACCTTTGCCGCAGGTACTGGGCATTGACCTGCTTCTGCCGGCCACCAGGCTTGGTTGCAAAGCCGTGTCCTATTTCCAAACTCCATGACCTCCGTTTTGCCTGTGTTTAGTTTAAGGTAGTTCTGATGCATCAATCCCATAGTATGCTTCAGACAGCCATGAAATCTCCCAGCCATGGTTTCCCCACTTGAAGAGATGGAGATGGCAATCTGAGTATCATCGGCGTATGATACCAGTAAGAAATCATGAGCCCTGGTGCGCTCAGCCAGAGGTGTAACATAGATGTTAAATAACGTTGGAGACAGTGCTGAAACTTGGGGAACTCCACAGGGGAGGAAAAACCTCTCTGATTTAAAATTGGCCCAGCACACCCTCTGTTCCCTTGCAGTGAGGAACGAGGTGAGAAGGATTAGAGCCTCCTCCTTGATTCCTATTGCCTTCAGCCTCTGTGTTAATACCAGATGTTTAATGCTATCAAACGCAGCTGATAGGTCAAGTAAGATCAAAATGGCTTTCCTCCCCCGTCCAGTTGTCTACGTATTTCCTCGGTGGCTATGATTAGGGCTGATTCGGTAGAGTGCGTGCCGAGGTCTGAAGCCATGTTGGGTATGGTCTAGGATGTTGTTGGACTCAGGAAACCCAGTTAGATCTTGATTCGTTGATTTTTCTAAGATTTTAGCTGCTAACGGTAGGCAGGATATCTGCCGATAATTTTCGACCTCAGAGGGATACAAGGATGGTTTGTTTAGAATCGGCCTAATACAGGCTTTCTTCCAGGAGGCAGGGAAGATTCCTGATCTGATGATGTTATTCAGAAGTGGGGCAAGTTGATTACTAATCTTATCTGAAGCCAAATGTATTATAGCCGGAGGGCAAGGGTCTGTCGGGGACCCGGATTTTGCGGATAATAGCAGATTGCTCACTTTTGTCCGCTGATAGCGGGGTAAAGCTACTCAGTTGGCTAGGGGCAATCTGCAAGTTGGGTTCACCTGACCCGAGTGACATGATGTTAATAGAATTGGGGATCTTCCCTGCAAGTTCATCATAAACCAATTGTACTTTGGTCTGGAAGAAACTTGCCACCGATTCATAATGGTAAACTTACATATTAGTAAATCTACAAGCTTAACATCATGCTTACACTTACATGTCTCCTGCCCCCCCTCCTCGCCCCCGAAACACCCCTGCAAAAAGGAGCAGTAGTATGGCCAGTATCACAAATGGCCAAACACAGATACTGAAACATCCCCGCATTGAAAATAATGGCGATAGGGACTTAAAATAGTATCCCATAGGAAATTATATTACATTAAAATATTTTATTTCGACTCTTAAAAATAAAGATGAATTAAATTGTATGTATATATATATTACCTGCAGGACACGGGGGACTTTCTGAGGAAAATTGACAACATACGTGGCAGGATGATTATCTGTTGATTATCCTTGATGTCACTGCTTTGTATACAAGCATACACCATTTGCATGGTATCAAGGCAGTTGAGCACTTTTTAAGGACCAAACCCCTATGTATGATGAACCATATCAAAATGATTTTAGAAAGGATTTCAGTTTGTCTAAACAACAATGATTTTTTGTTTCAGAGCCAGGTATTTCAACAAATAAGAGGTGTGGCGATGGGAGCTTGCTTCTCCCCCAGTTATGCTTGTTTGCACATGGGGATGTGGGAGGAGCAAGTCCTCAGCACCAGGTTTAAGCAAGTTCTCACTGACAATATAGTAGTCCGGTATCGTTACATCGACGATCCATTTCTCATTTGGAAGTGGTCTGAGACTGCAGCATCTGTGTTTATTCAAGAAATCAATGATAACAATCTTAATTTGCAGTTCACAGCACATGTTAGCCAGATATCTGTAAATTTCCTGGATGTGGAAGTGTATGTCCAGAATTGTAGGCTTGAGACTAAACTGCAACATGAAGCAACACGGTGCTTCACGCCACCAGTCACCATACGGAACATCTGATACGCAGCATACCCTATGGTGAGATGCTGAGTATCAGACGCATTTCCAGTGTGGATGTTGACTGTTTCTCAGCCCAAAGTGATAGCAAGAAAAGGTTTCTGGCCAGGGGTTCCTCTGCAGAAATGTTAGATAAGGCAATTTTGAAAACTAGGTCTATTCCTAGATCCACAGCCTTATGTCCTAGTGCCAGAACAAATGTAGAGGCCATTGTACCGGTAATTTCTGTTGACCCTCCTAGATTGATAACGTATAGCCGCCAACATCGCGCTCTGCGCAATATCTTCAACAAGAACTGGGCAGTAATTCACAGTGACCCTGTGATTGGTGAGTCCCTGACAAAGGTTCCCAAAGTTACCTTCCGGAAAGCGCGCTCCATGAGCGATATGCTCGTAAAAAGCAGCCTGGAGGTGGCAACCAAGAATACCTGGCTACAGACTACTAAAGGGTTCATCAGATGCGCAGTGTGTAAGGCTTGTAAACTAGATAAGAGTACAACATCATATAGAACTCCTTTTCATGATGCACCGCAAACTATATCTAAAAAGCTGACTTGCAAAACTGATTTTGCCGTTTATGTGCTGGAGTGTACGTGTGGCCTGCAATACGTTGGTAGTACCAAGTTGCAGGTTCACAAACGTATACTCCAGCACATGAGGGCAATCAGGATGCAGCATATCCAGTAGCCAGGCATTGTAAGGATGTCCATGGCAATTGCCTGGAATACCTCAGTTATTTTGTGGGTGATATGGTCCCGCCACTCAGACGTGGCGGTGACCGAGAAGCCCTGTTGAGGAAATTAGAAACTAGATGTATCCTCGAGCTGGACACCAAGACGCCCAATGGGTTGAACTCGAGCGAAGACTTCTTCACGTTTGTAAATCAGCTTTCTATCAATTCTGTCAAACTTCAGCACATTTTTCTACAACATCGATTCTTATGCCTGACCTCCTCGATGCAACTAGAGGCATTTTTATATTAGACATATTTTTTAGCAACACTTTTTTATTATAGGCACGAGCACTCTTTCAGGCAGAGCACATAGAATAGACTATCAGGCATGTATATAGTGCTACACACAGCACAATGAAAGGCGGTGAATGATCCTTGTAATTAGCAAACTGAAACATGAATTTAATCTGATTTTAAATACTTATGGGGTAATAAATATTTAACAGGATTGTAGGTTCTTATTTATACATCAATTGAATTTTAAATATTTATAAGGCAATAAATATTGATTAGGATTTTAGGTTTCTATGTATTCAATTGTTTTTAGGATTTACAAGATATCAGTAACAACCAAATTTTGTAGCTATATATTTATGAATTAATAGATATAGAATGCAGTTTGCACAGTTATGTAAAGGCCATCACTGTCATTTTTTTTCCGTTGTCTTGTATACATACATATGATTTTATTACAGTCCCATTCTTTAGACAGTATATCTATATTCAATGGTAATATGAGCAGAATTGTAACCCACTGGGGTGTTATTATGGGCATTACATGTATGTACATAATATATAATGTGATGGCCAAAGGGAAATACAGTGCAATGTTTGTCCAAATGAATTTTGCCACATTTTTAATTTCTACACAAAGACCAACTAGGGTTTTATCAGTGTCCGTGTTCGTCATTCCTGGATTAATTTGGAAGTTCCAGACGGAGTCTTTTGCATATATATATATATATATATATATATATATATATATATATATATACAAACACACACACATATATTAAAATAAATGTTATTTAATCATACAATATTTTAATCTTCCCTTTTTACATTTAAAAATAAATATTACTTTATTTTTTTTTAAAAATGAATTCTAATTAATTGTATGCAGAGCGTTTTTTAACACATAATAAGTAAATACAAGTATTTTTATTTGAGTGGGACTTTTTAAATAAATCATTAAAAAAATTTAATATTTTTAAATTCGTTTAGTAAATATTTCAAGAAATATTCTAACAGTTTAAAATGACTACAAATGACTTGTAGGTAGAGGTCTTTGATAAAGTATACAGACAAGTGTAAATGTTTACTAAACTTTTAAAAATATTCCAAACATATTTTAATATAAATGTCTAATGTTAAATAATTTCATACATTTATTTTAATTCAAGAACAATATGAAAAGTTGCAGAAATAATAAATTAATTTACATTCAAAATCTAATTGCTATTAAAGCATTACAACATTACATTTAAATTAGTTTTCTGAAGTTTAAAAATAGTATAACTTAGGTATTAAGAACTCTCAAAAGTGATGTATAAAATTAATTAAAAATAATTGAATTATATTTTAATAAAAAGTAACATTACAGTGAAGAACAGGTTACTAAAATATGTTACATTAAAAATGTTTTATTTGAGATATTTTTAACTTTATAATAAATTAATTTAAATTGTCAACTAGTTTAAATAATTTATTTTAACATTATTTCCTAGGGGTTTTATTTTAAGTCCCTACCTCCTTTATATTCTATCGGAGAGTTTTGCAGAATCAGTGGATTGCCAAGTCTGGTGCTGGAGCTACTCCGCCTCTTAGTTGGATTATATTTATGACTGTTCCAGATCTTTTTGGCTGTAGTAACTTTAAAAGTGCAGTTTGTGAATAGGACTGGGCTTACTCTTTTGTGGATGAGTGCACGTCCTTCCCTAAATCCCTCCTCACTTCTTCCTTAACCCCTTCCATTTTGTAGTACGTATTCCCCATTTTTCAGCCACTCTCGTCTGTCCCTTCCACCATTTACAACTAAAACAGATATTTACGTATGGGGAGGCTCCACATTCAGGGTTGAGATCTTCACACAGAAATGGAACCTCTGCACGTAGGTTTGTGAGTAGCAATTTGCAGTACGTTAATAGTAATGTTGTAGTACTGCTAAACATTCAAAATCCAGTTCCTGAATAGGCCCCACAATCTCCAGATTTGGAATTTGTTATGTATGGTGTTCTTACTGCCTACACAACCATGAACATTTGGGAAGTTGGTTGACTCATACGTTTCTGTCATGATTTACCAGATGCACTAAAGATGCAGTGAGCCGCCTGAGTTGAATAACAAGAACATCTCTTATTCAAGCATCTGCGGACAGTTTAATGTGTGCTACAGAAGTAGTCATCAAAACTATTAATCAACCAGATAGCTAATATTTTGTCTTCGATGTGGGCAATGTCAGATGTAATTCTAAATTTCTATAACCTGGCATGGCAGCGCCTTAAATTGTCAGGCACTCCGGTAATAAGTACAAGCACTTCTTTAATTTGAAAGGGAAAGTCCTCTCACTTCTTAGCACTGTTACGCTATATATTAATAGGAGAGTACCACAGGAGCAAACATGTATTCTGGACAGTGAGTACCAGCACTTCCGTATTTCCATGAAAATTGCTAAAAATGCAAGAGTAGCCTGGAGACTGTCATCTAAGCGGTTTGGTGGTCTCATCTAGGGTGTGTGGTGATCCCTAGGTTCTTTGAAACTGTTGGGTTGCCAGTCCCCTGATAACTTCACGTGAGTTTTCAAAAACAGATGTGCTGGGGTAGTTTTATTTGCTTGTCTGTTAGGAAAGAGTTTAATCTTGTCATCTTACTTACCAAGCAAAAATTGAATTGAAGTGGCTATTTGGAGGTTTGAGTCAATGTTTATCTTTCACACTTTACACATAGTGCCTCATTGCAGGTTTCTCAGTAATCCTGCTTTGAGTGAAATATAAGTCTTGAGCAGATCCCTATTACGAGCTATGAAGTAAAAGGTTTGGGTTTTGAAGTTTGGGTTCCTCCATAAACCAGTTAAATCTTGGCAGACACTTTCCATGCAAAAATACATTGAATTTCGTAAAAATCTGAAACAATCAGCGTGCAAACACTGATTTCCTCATTAATTCACCATTGCATAGATGACAGGACATAATAGTGCAGTACAATGGAACCACGTAATTGCTGTAAACTGTGACAATGACCTCTCTAATTGGTTTTCCTGAGGACCTGTAATGAGGGCCACTATATGAATTTGTGCCTATCGTGCTAGCTTCATATTTCTCTTTTCCCATAATAAAAACACTACAAGTGCCTGAGAGCATCTAATCCTTCTTATTAGCATGCAGGAATAAGTAATACATGTGCCTCTGCTCACGCCTGGAGTTAAGGGCATATCTGCTGAACCACATGCCTCACTCCTTCATCCTAGCCAGTTTTAAGGCAATGCTACATTTATCATCTAGAAGTAAGGATGGGGGAAGCCAGCTTTACGTTCAATACATACACTCAGCACAGCTTAAATCCATAACTGGAGTTGATCAGGTGAAACTGTGCATAAGGATTTGTGTTGAGAATCAATACCGCCTTTGCTGGACAGAAATCAATAATCTTAGCTGATCATTATGATTCAGGTTTTATTGCACTTGCGGAAAACCTACCAGTAAGCAAGGGAGGGGTGCTCCTGCAGTGTCCGGGTTGGAAGGGCAGGGAGGGATTTCAAATCATTCCTCGCTTTTTCATCGCTGAAAATAAGAAGAGTAAAGGTAAACATAATGCAGGCATCCTTTGCACAACTCTTTCAAGGAAAACCGGCCAAGGAAAAACCGGCTAGGTGTAGCAGGCAAAGCATGGCTCGCTAGTACTGTGTTACCACACTACCATGGAAACCGCTCCACAACGCCGTTCTCTAGTGACAATCTTTACAAACAGAGTCATACACACCACTAGCATCACCACTATAGCGGGCTGAAACACGAGGCGGCCATGGAGCTACACGAACAAAGAATGACAGTGTTTAGTGTAATGGTCATAACACCACGTAAACCAAATCTACCTACACCCTAGGGGTTTGACACATTGGGGTCAATGAGGAGAATTTGGCATGAGTGTAAGCAGTGTGCAGTGAGACAGACGACAGAAGTTCAAAGTCCTGGGATCACATATCTTTTGATTAAAAGGATTGCATACAAGACACACTTTTCAAGCTATCAGATGCAAAACTTGCTAAGGAATATGAAGAGAGAGCAAGTCTTGGCAGGCTATGAACCTGAGGCCTCAGTGTTTGAGGCCATGGAGGGAGCTTGAACATGTCACTTACGCCGTAGGATATTATTTCTAGCTATTTAACATGTCGTAAGGCCTCAATGAAGCCAACAACAGCAACACTAACCCTAGTTTTCATACAAACTATGTCTGGCTCTTCGTTCAAGAGCATTGTATTTCAGTCCCACACAGGGGGCTGTTCATGTTACAATCAGTCTCATAAATTCCAATAGCTTTGCAAGTGGTTTCTACTACACACCTTCAGGTACCAACCAGTGTGGGGTGCAAGGGAAACCACAATCGATAATTTATCACAATGTTAAATAAATTCACTATATCACATTTATCAACCTACCTTCATCAAAACAGAGAAACATGGTCCCCCCCACACACACGTTCCTTTAGAAACTGTATGAGAGAACAGGCATTTGCAAAATGTTTGCTTGATCATCATTATCTCCAGTCGTCTGTCTCTCCCCACCCCCACAACCTCAGTAGATCCTTTAAATGCATCTTTAGTTTTACTCGTATGAGTCTCCACCAAATAGCTCTTCCTATTAAGATGCCTCACTCGCAGAAGTACCCCAAGTTCCCCACTAAGACATACCCTAAAAACAGTTGTTGCTCCAAAGCCATTTCAATGGTAGCCTCCTGTTTCTTGTCTAATGGTGCCTTCGTGTCACTTTTGGTACAAGGGGCAAGTGTGCACATCAAATTTTACACTGTCTTTACATCAGTGTGTCTGTAATGCCCCTGGTGCAACCATGGAGCGCTGATCCTAATTTCTTTAACATAAAAGTTGCGGCTAAAATCGCGATGCTCTCAATGAGTTCTCTATTGTGAGTGGCAACAGATACCCTCACTGCTTCTGAATTTTATAAGTTCAGGGATAGAAAATGTAAAAATGCAGCAAACCATAAGACGTTTTACAGCACCGCAGTAGTGAGTGTACCTCGGAATTTCCTTTTGTTGCCAGAGATGTGATCCACGGCCTAATGTTTTAAACAGGCAGCTTGTAAATGGATTGACTGTCAAAATGTAACTGAGGTTAAATGGAACAGGGTGTTCTGCACTACTTTTAGGGGCGCCAGTGTGAGTCTGGACAATCCTACCAGTGGCGATTCAAGGACCTTATTAGAGTGTGTACTACTTCCGGGGGAGGGGTTGGGGGGGGGCATTGCCGTCATGCCTGCTTTAAATCTCATGGTATTTAAAGGCCTTCTCAAGGTACTGGAATCAGGGCCCAAGGGGATCACGTGGGGTGCGCCCAAGGAATTTGTCTCCACTCCTGTTCTCTTATTTTACGCTTATACTTTAGTTATCTGTTATTTATGGCTGACTAATCTCTAGTGCTGGCTGAGGAGCGCACTGACAACTGATCCATATCACAGTGGAGCTATACAAAATTGTAAAGTAAATAAATAAATATAAACCTCTTGCCACTGCCTTCCCTTCTGTAACGGAACATCACCTTTGCTCCGCTACCTTATTCTATAACATTACTAAGTTTGTTTAAAAACATGTCACCTATGGTAGTCATGCCATACTTGCGTCCAGTGGTATTTTAACAGGGTCATACATGTTAATCTCCATTACTTAACAGTCAAATGTGAAGCACAAAGTGTTCCCTTAACAGAGCCCTTAAAATGCATTATATGTAACACCTTTTTTTTAAAATACTTTAATAGCCTTCGTGTTTTCTTCTATGCTTGGGGAGTTTCACATATTCTAAAGATTGTAGTCGAATACGGATTTTTAGCTACGTGCAGCTAAACCAACATACAAGAAAAATAGGAGGAAATATATACTCTTTAAATATAATAAGAAAATCAATTACATGGATGCAAACTATGATTGAACAGAATTTTGACTCTTGCAGGGATGAGGTCATGATAAGCGTCTACAAGGTCAAGCTGATCCCTCAGGAAAATGAAAGGTAAAGAGACCATTGTAGATGCCCTTTAAATCACGAGCACAATGGCTAATCTGGACCCCATCTGCAGATCCCAAACCCAGCAAGAGCTCAGTGAGTCTGCTGCTGAAGTAATGGGTCCCCAGAGCCCACTCACTTTGAAGATGTGCCCTGGCCCTTTGCACCACATGCTATGGCAGGCAGCAGCTTTCAAAGCAAGAAAGCTATCCTCTCCCAGCCTAAACTGCAACAGTTTAATGCTCTTTAAAGTTATCCCCAGGAATTCTCCATTTATCTGGTCTATTTTGGAGATCCAAAATGCCATGTATGGTGATTCAAACAGCTGATTGCTCTTTATAAAAACACATGAAATATCCGCTATTCTAGCCCAGTTAACTGATCAAATATTGAACCCTGGCAAACTGGTGCGCCGCGCATCGCATGTGTATGCATGTGAGACAGAGAGGGAGAGAGAAGAGAGATGGACAGTACATACAGGTTAACTGTGTAATGTGGTCCAATATTGCCATTATAAACCACGAAGACCAAGTGGTTTGTATAGGTCTCCACAACCTCGAGAATGCAATATTGCACCATATTGCACATGGTATCTGTTATTTTTTATATTACATGTTTATTACATGTATATGTACTTTTTTTCCACTGAAATAACACAAATGTTAAAGTGACGCTACAGTTAGGTGAAAATTAGTATTAACAACACCACTGAAATTCAACAGTTATAGTTATCTAAAGTAACTATAGCTCGTGCCCTACAGTAACTATAACTCACATCCCTGCCATCCAATGCTGTCATCAATTATGTCATTTCAGATGTTGCAATCATGTTATCAATGATGTCACAAAAAACGTCATGAGTGAGGTTATATGTGAGGTAATTAGCAGTGCATGGTGAGGGTTCGAGTTATAGTTACTTTAGGGCACTAGTTACAGTCACTTGAGATTACTATAAATCGTGAATTTGATTGGTTTTGTTAGTTTAAAAGGTTAGGTTTTAATTTAGATTTTCACCAAACTGTTTCGCCCCTTTAATCTTCGTTTTTTCAGTGAATTTCTAAGGTTTTTTTATGTAAAGTAAGATATTATTACAATTCCTGACCATATTGCCACATTAACTTTTGTTTTTTCAGTGAATTGCTGTGATTTTTTATAACGTAAGGCAAGAGGTCCATCGCGGTGTGCGGCGTAGGGTTGGGCACAAGTCCACAAACACCCAAAAATATAAAAAGCGGGTCTAATGGCTTTATAAAGGGGGTCAGCATGAGAACATATATAATGCAGTCCTACTGGCTTTGTAAAAAAATCATCAATAACTATAATCAAATGTATGTTTTATAAACACATACATTGCAATGTTTATAATAGTGACTGTCACGAATCAATTTCAATAAAGTATTTTTTAAAGACCCATTATCATGTCTTTGAGTCTTCTTTTAACAATTTTTCAGGCTACAGCGTGCAGCCAATGAATCAACTACAAAGAGTCCCTGCACTCCATCAGACAAGCATGCAGCTCCAGTTTGGAGTACTTTGAAACCAATGTTAAGGTCTACTGGGGTCATGGATTCATGAACCCAGGAGACTTACTGTGATTTTTTTTTTAAAATTGTTAGGGGGCTTCTGTGCTCCCTGCAGCCCCTCCCCCCACCTATAAAAAATGGTTATTGGTGCCTCTGCCCCTTATAGGGGTACTACGACGTTCCAAATATATTTTTTAAAAAGCTATGGCAGGGCATTATGGGGCGTTCTCCCGCTGGAGCAGTGAATGTAAAATGAGCGGCTACTTTGATCACTTCACAGTCATTGCTTTATTTATATTTTTTCAAGCCAATCCCCTGGGAGCCCATCGCTTTTTTTTTTAAAAGGTGAGGGCGGCATGCAGCCTCCTTCCCCCCAAGCATTCTGAAGGCCACAGGCATCGCAGGCCCCAGGGCTGAAGCATTTAGAAATTGGGGAAAGGGCAATGGAGCCCCCTTCCAGAGGCCTCGAAGGACAATGGGGACCCATCCCCAGGGGCTGAATTATTTTTGTGGGCAGGGGTGCCTGGGTGCCCCACCTGAGCCATCCAGTCGCTTCAGGGAATCACCAGGGCCTGATGGCAGCAGTGTCCCGGGAATGCCATGCCCCAAGACACTGCTGTTCCCTTCTCATTAGAGCGCAGGCAGGGAAAAATTCAACTCCCTACCCGTGCTCTTGTGCACAGGGAACACAAGTTTGCTCCTGCCCCATGGGAGCGGTGAGAAAAGCTGCTCTGCCGGGCAGGAGCTAACCAATGTAGCCGACTCCCGCCGCACGGGAAATGGGTTCAGGTAGGGGAGCCAGGAGGGGCTTTTGGGGCCCTGGGGATCTCTTCCATAGCCCCAAGGCCTGCATTTGCTGTGGGTGTCCTGGGTGGGGCAAGGCACACATGGCATTTTTGTATTGGTTGTGGCCGTGGGGATGGGGTGCCCAGTGCTCGTAATGGCTTGGGGAGGGGGCTGATTAAACCACTACATTTTAATAAGAAGCGGCCATAAGGGGATGGGGTCCATGAGACCTTGTAATGGCTATCAGAGGGGGAAATGTATGCCCCCTCCTTTTTAATAATACAATGCAATCCCCGTTCAACTCCAAGTTTATTAAACCCAGAAAAATAATGCTCTATTATTGCAAATCCCTGTAAATAAGTATTTTCAAGTTCAGCCAACCGCTGTTCTGCTGCTTTCAAATTCAACCCTATGATATTGTCTACTCTCATCGTGATTTTAAAATGAAAATATAACCAAGAAAGTCAGAATGATGAAATATCGACGGCAAAGAGTATGAAGGACGATTGTCAACAATGTCAAATCCGCTCTCCATTATGCAATGGTGCATGAATCTACATCCTTGTAGGCCAGGATAGTGACCTGTTGGTACCCCCTTTATCTCAGTCATGGAAATAGAGAGAGAAGGTGGGAGGAGTGTGCTGGCATCTGATGCCAAATGAACTACATATCTTGTGTTGGGTGCACCATCTACAAGGAAGATAAGATGTATGGTTAGGGCAGCGGGAGGGAAGCTCACACAGAGGTCCTGAAGCTAAGTTTCCCATTAATGGGGTAACAGTTACCTTGTGGTAATTTTGCATCAGTACTGTGAAATTACGAGGAAACCCACACAGAATGGGGAAAGATGGGGAAATACCATGTGGGGCTGACTTTCCTGGTGAGAAAAGTACATCCCATGGGATTTTAACGCATATTTTTACCACCTGCTTTGAGCAAAATGTAAGCTCGGGGTGTGGGATGTGCGGAGATGGGGGAGAGAGTAGGGGAGGGAAGGTGATAGTATTTTCTGTTGGGTGGGCACTGTATCCTGCCGTGTCAGATAAAAATGGGATTGAGATTTGGCTGCTACTAAAGCCAGAAGCTCATGTCAATTTTCCAAGCAGTTTCACCAGCTGGAAAACTGAAGTCAGTTACTCCCATACCTGGAAAAATTGGGTGTGGAAAAACCTAATTACTCGGACTCGGGCGGAGCAGAATTCTGAGGTAATTCTGTTCTGTCTGACTCATAATCAGACCAAGAAGGTTTCAGAATGTCCCCATAGAAACATGATTTTTAAAAGAAAACAATGTCAGAAAAGGCTTTTATCATTAACGTTTTACAGTATGACAAATTTGAAGTTTTGTCACTGACTTTTTCACATTCATATAGATTCCTCCTGATTCACTACCCTCCAGTTCAGATAATTATTGGTCCAGTATTGTTTAATCCTGCATTCCATAGCTCCACTACCATATGCTGCAGTCAACTGATTCTCCACAACTTTGCAGCAATAGCAGCTGATCATAATTTTACAAGACTAATTTGATGATCGACAACAAACACACTCTACTGCTTTGAATGCATATCATTTAGTCCAATATTTGCTACACTACATTACCAGACAGTCAACTAGTACTTCACTATAATCAGCCCCAGCCAACTGGTTTGCCTTTACTCCTCAACCAGAAATGATCATGTTACAGGACACTCTTAAAGACTAAATTAACCTGTTGTCTGGGTCTGTGCAAGGAATTTTGGCACCCTAAACAAATGTTTTTCCTCCGTCCCCCCGCACCAAGACTAGGGAAACATTGGCTACTTTTAGGGACAGTCTAGAGTAGACTAACAGCCGGAAACTCAGGGTTCTGCTTAGAAATTCCTCACGATAAACCATGGCTCCGTTATGCTCAGCCATCGCCTATTGTTCCTCCACTGCTCTTATCGCATACAACTGCCCTCCAATCCTCTAAAAATGGATAACTATTGTTCAACAATTCTCAGGCCAAATCAACTACTGCTGTATGACTTGCTGCTCCCACCTACCTCTGATCAATTACTGTCAGAGCCAATCAATTACTGTTTCACAATCCTCAGACCAAACTAAATATTGTTGCATGATGTTGATGGAGCAGGTAGTGCAAAATTTTGTATGCCTCCTCTATTCTTGCATGAAAATACTAATTATATAATCTATTAATTATAATATTATTAAATGAGTGCTGCATGTATTTTAATCAACATTATAAAAACACAAACTACACGTGGGATACTGCTATTTGCATGGCTAAATAACTCATATAACATCTGTAATAACAGTATATGTGGTAATAGTATATCGTATGATATATTGCTTTGTGACGTTTGCATCTTCGTGGAGGATCGAAAAGGTGAATATAATGGCTTTAAATGTCGCTATATGCTAGATAAATACTAATACATAAAGGGATTAGTAAGGGGTTAACATTAGAATCAACATTTCTATGTATTAATTATTCTTTGTGTTTGTTTCGCTTAAGTTGACATCTGGGCCTAATCCAAAATGGTGGCTGACACCGCATACAGAAGTGGCCACCATCTCGTGAAGCGCGGAGTCAACTGCGCATGTTCGGACGGTATTGTGAACTTCTTAGCAACCTTTACACATCATGTTCCCGGTCAAGGATAAGAATTTGGTGGTCTGCCAAGATAAGGGAACAATCAAGCATACAACCGAAAGGAACAAGCCCATACTAGAGCGGACGAGTGACATCACAACTCGGACTGAACTGAGAATCTGGGAATAAGAATCGGACGATCCCAACCAGCCAATCACCACTGTTCTTGGCCTAAAAATGTATCATGTTAACCTGACTTTTATTATAAAAAGGATAGTGGGATAGGGAGGGGTGCGACGCCTATTCCTGATGATCCAGATGCTGACTGACCGCTTGATGACTGCAAACCTTTTCCAACCTCACAGGCTTTGATAGATGCTTGCACGATTTCTGGTCCTTAGATAAAATTTGGGACTGTAACGTGCTGAGCAGAAAACTTTGGACTTTGAGCCTTGGCCTGCTTTATTCGGACAATTTACGACAAAACTCGGTTATGTAGAGCCAATGAATTAGAGGACCCCAGATAGCCAGATTAGGTCAATATGATGTTCTGCGATTTACTTAAATTGATCTACAAATTCTAAACTTTGACGAGACAAATGCAAATACAAATCATTATGAAATTTTAGATAAACAAATATTGATTAACAAAAAAATATGAGTTTGTGGTTTTTCCATTAAGAGAAATAAGGATTCTGATTCTTAAAATGTGTTTTAGCTGGTTCTAAATCACCATCAACCAATCCAACTAATTGGTCCGTCGACCAAGTGGGTGGAGTGCCTTGATGTTTAGGATTAGGGATCTATAGGCGATGAATGCTAATGTATATTTTGTAAAATAAATCTTCTCACCCTATAGGTTAGAAGGTGTTTTACCCCACATGTCCAGCGCTTGAATTACTCATGCCTCCTGTGTGTGTGGACTCGTGAATGGTGACGTGTGTGAGTTGGTGTTATGTGCCCCACCAATGAATTCATGTATGAATGAGTGTGCGTGCCGAATAGTCTGCGACGCAGGGAGGATATCGGTATATGTTGTTCCCCATTTCTCAGTCTCGCGCTGGATCAATGTCTTCTTCAACCAAATACTAATCTATGACTTTGAGACCCAACCAACAAATGTTACATAACAATACAACCCAAATAACTACAGTGGTGCGAATTTCGTAATTGTTAATTTTCATGACCTTCCTACTTAACAACGTGTTGCATCCAACCTTATTTCGACCAGTACAGAGCGCGCTTCCACCCACGTCTCTGCACTGCAGTCACTTTTAATACTACAGTCTGGTTTAGGAGGTGGGCAGGCCATGGTGTGTCAGTGCAGAGATCAGCATGACAGTAATTATTACTAAGGTTTACAATGTGCCCTGCAAAGCAACTTAACAGAAGCCAGGGCAAGCTGTCTGCCACAACAGGGAACACAGGAAGAAAACCCGTAGGACTTCCTGAGCTTGCAAAGTCAGACAGCCTAAACCTAACAAGGTGTATACCTGACAGTCCAGACATATATTTGGCATTGGCAATATTGTTTCCCCTTCCTTTAAATCCAATGTGTCGGAGCAGAGTGTCTGGAGTACGGCAAGAGAAGGCAAGAACCTTCACTCAGCAAACTCAAGATCTAGCTCTCAGTCAGAAAACATAAATATTGTTTACCAGGAGCCACAATTGAAACATCCACTATTTAGATTGTCTCACAAGGCATGATTCAACACCAGGCAAGGCCAAAATCTGTCACACTGCTTAACTAAGATGCACTCCTTCTATAAAACACAACATATGTTGCTTTATAGCCAGTCTGACTGCACTTGTTTGTGCTAACCCATGAACAAATTCCACAACTTCCACAAAACACAAAATGGATGCAACAGATGGAGCTCTTTAACTTCGGGATGTGCTCCAGTCCATCTCGTTGCTGGTTTCTTAAGCTTTTGGGTGCTCCGATCTTGAAAGTCAAGTAATTCGACGTCTGACCATATCCATGTAATCTGTTTCCTTTGAACAGACAGTCTTCAAAGCTCATCACTCCCAAATAAATTGTTACCTAGTTGATGAGCCCTTACTGACAAAACAGGGACATGCTAATGGGAACCACATGTCTACCACTGACATGCCATGAATCTGAAGTCTGCAGAGTTTCCACACTGGCCCCTGTTTGTTAATGTGGATGAAGAAGTAATTCGCACTGAAAACTCCGACAAAGTGCAAGGCGGCACGTGAAAAAAATCTGCACTATGGATAATCCATATATGAAGTGAATATCCACCGCATACTGGTGACAAAGGAAAAACTTCAAAATGGAGCAAATGTGCTGGTGTTTTTATTAACTTGGTCGTTTAGACCTGCTTCCTCGTGTGTTTTATTTGTGTGGTCTTCCTATCGTGTCTTTATAATAATATAACATTTGAAAGTTGACAGATTTTGCGCTTTTACGTCAATATTAGTAAGTCTACCATTAGAGCACATAGTTTGACAGATCTCTGTCTTGTCCCTGGGAACATTTCCAGCTTTCCCAATTAAATATTCTAGCGTTATTTTAAACTGCCAGAGAAACTTGCTGCAAAAAGCACAGGGGTTGAACCCCCAACTATTGAACCACTTTAGCTGTGAATCGAGAGACTAACCTCTTCTCTCAACCACCAAGAGACCTCCTAAATTCGGCCTTTTCAAGGAGACATTTTGTATTAATGATGACATTATCAGAACAACCTCTGCCCAACACAAGAGACTGGCCGCTCCGGCAACTGCTCATGTGGCCCGACACAGTACTTAATTTGTGCAGGGTGCTGCAGGTGGCAGTGCTTATTTTTGGGGACCGGGACTTACTTTTCATCATCAGACTGCTTCAAAACAAGAAGGGAGGAGAAGAGAAATTTAGAACACCAGCGACAAATGGAGAATGCAAGGATAAGAAAGAACTTGCTAGAGTGAAATAATGATACAGAGAGTGTAGGGTCGTGGAAGAAAGTGATATGAGCTAGACTAAAGATAAGGATGCCTTGGTGTTCAGCAACCCTTGCATTCAACAGCGCCAGCACTGGGCTCCTAAGAAAAACTGTCTTTCCCCACATACCCTTCTCTGAAGATTCCACAAGACAAGACTTCCCAGTCAACAACCTGTATTACCATTTCCTTGACCATAGTTCACACAATTGGGCCATATTGAAAGAATTTTACAGCACAGACATGTGTCCACAAAGTGACGTCAACATTGTAAAGCACATAAATAAACAAGTACAAACATAACTAAAAGCCTCAGTGCTTCAAAGCATTTCTCATACAACAAACGCAACTTACTGACCATTGTATCCGCAATAGCCCTGTTTTGTATAGAAGCAAAGACACATATTAAAGTGAAAATGATAAGCACTTTCTTGTCCACTCTTGTTTACTCCCCAGTGCATGGTGATCCAGTTCACATTTAAAACTGAGAATATGGTAAATAACTTCTCTAATAAATACCTAATAAATACCAAGACAGTGGAACTCCCAAAACAATTCCATACACCATGTAATACTGTCTTGTTTCTACTCCACATAAAGGTTACGCGACCACGGTGATAGCGGGTATCATATACTGCACACCTGCAGAACTACCTTTCAACATGATCATCTATATTCAAAGGCAAATGATTCTACTGGAGCATGAGTTCACCAATGTTCTTTTGAACAATTGTCTTAACCGCGAAAACTGTTATCATCCCAAAAAATATCTACTCTCACCTCTCTGAGGAGTGAGTCTCTAACAAGTAGACAGGCGGTTCTGAGGATTCCTGTTATGGCGCTCCATGCCTATAAACATCACTTTTTAGCAATTGTATCACTTTTATTCCATATGTGCATCAATCACAAAGTAACTGATAGAGTGACCTCTTTTTTCAGTGTTTTGTTTGTAAATGTGGCAAACCTGAACAAACCTGAACACTCAATTAAGACTCAATTAACATCATCCTTCTTTAAGGTTAAATTTCCACTTCAATTCACGAAACTACAACTTCTTTATATAGTAACATACTATTTGTTTTTCACAACTATGGCTGTATTTATGATGCACATTTATTTATAGTCTTCTAACTCCTCTCCTATTTGATTATACTTTTGTTTTAATTTCCAGGTTTGTTGGATTGGTTTCTCTGTGGAAATTCAGAAAAAATCTCCGCGTCCAACACACTGATTTTTTGGTACATCGCAGTGCTTTGAGGGCATGAAAGGCAAAATGTGGTTGCAGCACACATTTGGCGAATCCATTACTTGGGTCAGGCAATCCATTGGTTGCCTCTTTCAAGCTCATAGCTGATGGTGAAGCGTTTATGCAGCATGTACCAAATAACCTGGCGCTTGCTGAGTGTTTGCCTTGAAGGGCAGAAGCTTCAAATAGTCAGTGTTTATTAAATGTATAGCATTTCAAAAATAAACACTGTACCTAATACCATGTGCCATTTGGGTGGCGATTTGAGTGGTTGCAGCATTGTGTAGAGCAGCGGTTTTTAACCTCTTGACTTTTGTGGACCTGCACTGAATCATTACTGGGGCCCGGGAACACCCAGTATTTTTATTGGAAGCTGGGGACCCTCAGCCTAATAATAACAAAAGGTGTTCCTATAGTTCCTCAGAAAAAGGGTGGTGTCAACATGAAGGCTGACGTGGGTTAGATGCACCGTGTAGACCTGGTTGGAAATCCATATGTCGGATTTGAATGCCCTCACACACCCTTTCAGGTGTCATGCTTCATCATTTGGGCTGCTCCTCGTCGGGCCGGCGGGGCAATGCCCGACGGGCTCCCTCAAAGGGGCACTTTAGCGGAGATCTTTAATCCGACTGCCGTATTGGTGAAGTGCGGGTGTGGGACCTGATTGATGTAGATATGAGGTAGTGTGGTTAAAAAGAGGTCAGGAGTGCTTAGTGAAAATGAGTTTTATTCTGATGGCCTCCTACCTAGGATTAAAAGCGTGTGTACATAGCACTTGTTCGAGTGTAATGTCCTCTATTAAAGTGGCATGTATTTGTCAGAAGTTGGTCAACATGTTTCTCGCCTAGAGTAACTATACTCGCGATTCATCAGGACCTTATTAGAAAAAATATCTACATTTATGAACCTATTCAGGTTAGGGTTATAATTAGTCTACGTATTATGTTCAGACTCAATACCTGTTGGTGTCAGGAACTACCCTAATCGGTCATTAGCCTATCCTCTCCACCTCCCGGACTCGGTGGAGAGGGTAGGTCGACTCACGCGACATGAGAAGAAGTAATTCCTATAACTCTGAGGAAGTCACACTCATGTACTGTCCACCGAGTACTGTTGATGCCAGGCTAATGACCGATTAGGGTAGTTCCTGACACCAACAGGTATTAAGTCTGAACATAATACGTAGACTAATTATAACCCTACCCTGAATAGATTCATAAATGTAGATATTTTTTCTAATAAGGTCCTGAAGAATCGCGAGTATAGTTACTCTAGGCGAGAAACATGTTGACCAACTTCTGACAAATACATGCCACTTTAATAGGAGACATTACACTCGAACAAGTGCTATGTACACACGCTTTTAATCCTAGGTAGGAGGCCATCAGAATAAAACTCATTTTCACTAGGCACTCCTGACCTCTTTTTAACCACACTACCTCATATCTACATCAATCAGGCCCCACACCCGCACTTCACCAATACGGCAGTCGGATTAAAGATCTCCGCTAAAGTGCCCCTTTGAGGGAGCCCGTCGGGCATTGCACCGCCGGCCCGACGAGGAGCAGCCCAAATGATGAAGCATGACACCTGAAAGGGTGTGTGAGGGCATTCAAATCCGACATATGGATTTCCAACCAGGTCTACACGGTGCATCTAACCCACGTCAGCCTTCATGTTGACACCACCCTTTTTCTGAGGAACTATAGGAACACCTTTTGTTATTATTCAACTAGGGGCCTCCGTTCCTACTGGACCTCCCACTCATTTGTGAGTGGCAAACGGCCTCTTCAGTCCCTCTCTTTGCATTCTTGACCCTCAGCCTAAGCAATTTCTATGATTTTAACCTCAAAACAATACACAAAAATGAAAAAAACAAGTATACATCATAAGAATGTTCAAATATTGAAAACTTTTGTTTAATTCACAATTACATATAGAAAAGAGTTTCACATTTTCAGTTTTGCTTCTTTATTTGTACATAGTTTATTACTTTTAATTTCATATTTAATTTTGCAAAACTGATGCTGACCCCCTAATTAGGCCTTGAGGACCCCCTGTCGTTCTTGGACGACATGTTAAGAACCACTGGTGTAGAGGATAGTGTTCGTTGAGTGATGCGTGGAGACAAAGACACCTGAATAACAAATGCTGCATGGACACATGACAGCTGGAATCCAGTCTCCATCTCAGACTGGGTGATATGGCAGGGTTTGGCATGTATTTACAAATGATAGCGGTGCATCCTAAAGTCCCAGTTTTGTAACTCATTTCTCTTTTTTCCTCCTGAGTCTAAATAGATATCTGTGCAATATAAGCATTGTGCCCATCTTGGTGCTATTTGTCTCTTATTATGTACAGAGGCAATGCACATCATGACACAGTAATAGTTCACCTCCACTCTTAGAGCTCAGCTTTCCCACCTCCACTCTTAGAGCTCAGCTTTCCCTCCCATCAATCATTGACTGTATCTTTGCCCTGCTACACCACTTTGCTGCGTTTTGGCTAGGTTTGCGCTGTGCAAATACCACATACTTATATACTGGTTGTGAAAGGTAGGTTGGTGTAGATTTGGATGATGCATACCCGGGCACCGTGAAAACATCTAATTTATGGGTTAGTCACCCCTCTGCATTTTCCTGTGATGTAAAATTATTGTAAAAGCACAGCTCTTCCTCTCAACAGATACGAGGGAATTACTTAAGTTTAAAGTGGTACAGAGCCTGCTGCCTCCACAGACCAATCAGAAGGTTTTTCAACATTTCTCACTATTATGTGGCATGCGCATCCTCCAGAAACCACTTGTATACCAAGCCAGACTGTGGACAAGTCTGATACAAGATCTGAAATCCTTGAATGTTGCTATTATCGCGTGAATGACCAGTACATTATAATTGTCATCTGATTTTTGGTATCAACTGCTCTAACATGATATTTCGGAGTATGTTTCAAGAATTCTTTATCAAGGTTTTACCTATATAACAGTAATGTAAACTGTCAGCTTCACTTACAGTTTCCTAAGGTCTTAATATCTTACGCTTTCCCTCACCAGCCCCCTAAACTTCTCCTCATGGCTTTGCACAGCACTTAAACAACACGAATGTATCTTCACCTGTCACAGTTTTTCTCAGCCTCAGAGCTATACATATAACACGTGCCCTCTGCCTTCTCCAGATCTACCACCCACAGTACTCTCAATTACCTTGGGCAATTTATACTATTACAGTGACTTTCTAGAACGCAGAGAACTAGACTCTATATTCTCTGAAACTGACAACCTTTTTTCCCTATTTTATATCCTCATTATACACTTAGTAATGACCTTTAAACTCCATATATTGTACCACAGGAATTTCCTTCTTTCCCCACAAAATAAGATCGCCCGTTTCGCTGCTAGTACAAAGGAAATTGCTTCTAATTCTGTGTTTAATGTCATGCGCTCTCTCGTCTGCAACATACGGATTAGCTTTATCGAGCACGTTTATTGTGAGTTAATCATACAATTATATAGTGCTTCAAACCCATATGGGAGCGCAGAAGTATATTTTCAGACAGGCAGCACATTACACTGGGGGTGTGTGCTTGGTGGCCAGTGTTGTCATTGCTACTATGTGGGTAGCTTTTTGGTGTTGTGTGTGACTGACCAGAGAGGTGCTATTATCTTCTCTTGTGGCGCAGCACCCGAGTCTTTGTGAAGGTCGTGCGAGAGATAGGCGAACAAACTACAATTATAACCAGCACCACAGCGAATAGGAAAACACGCAGCATCATCATAGCCAGAGAGCAACGAGTACTGTGTGGGGGTACACCAAAAAATGGGCTGTAATCAGAGAAGGCCCCGTAATCCATATGGCAACATTAGCAAAGGAAGCGATGCTGTCAGATGAGGAAAATGATGCAAACTGGGCAAGAAGGGAGATGGTGACATGAGCAGCAGCCATGTCCCTTTGTAAACGATAGGGAGACTCCCTATTGCTGTAGAAACATACATCAAGAATGAAGAAATTAGTGCCCGAACAATCAAAATTGGCAATATGGCACACTTTTTTGACCATAATGTGGCACTGCCAATTGCTACGGAGGTGGTCAAATGCCTATAACATTGAAACAATATTAGGTGGGCTATAACATCTCTATGAATGTTTAGTTTACTATTTTTGCTGCAATCAGGGAGCCAGATACACTGTTAGGTATGTAGGCAAAATAAAATGTTGGTCTCTGGGAACTTCCTAATTAGGCGCCCACTTCAGATTTTGATTCAGTGTAGCAACCATGAGCCAATGAGAGGCCAAATACTGAATGTAGCCTGTTCCCACCTTAGGCCTAATTCTCAATGGTCAGAAGTGAGTGGAATTTTCTGCTAACAGGAAGCAAGCACTTGCACAAATGGACACACACAGCCACCCTGATACCTCTGCTTTTTATCTTTATGAAAATGCCCCAGTTGGCCCATCTAAGCGGATGTTGTACTACAATACTGCAGTCGAAAGATCAACGTACAGATAAAGAGTGATCGTAATATCAAATCTCACAATATCATCATTGTGGAGTTCACAAAAGTAAATCTATACTTACCTTGACAGTATTTTGGTAGTCAATATTATTGTCATGATATGTTTGTAGGTTTACATTTCCAATATAATACTGTGACACAGAATCATCTAAGTGCCTACCCCTTTTCTTAAAGACGCGTGACAGTCCTCTATTTGCTGACTCGTCTACCCATTATAGATCTTTACTGGAGTGGATGTCTGCCCTCTTCTGTATTTTGAGACCCTCTTACAAATTCCACTACTGGCTGCACTACAGCGTTTCTCCAAACTTTTAACAATTGCTTCACGAGCCAATCAGGTTTCCACTGCCCTGGGATTTACTGTTCGGTAAATCACAATTATTCATGGTCCAGAGGATAGCCAATGGAGGCAAACGACACAGGCTGTTGTTGTTAACATTCGAGCGTACTTCCTGTTCACACAAAGGTCGGTTCAGACACATTAAGCTTGGTTCTTCTGAGCATCCGGGCACAGACTGGACGCGTAAAGCTTGTTATCACAGTTCTCAGCTCCCATAAAGAAGAGTTTTATCCTTTCGATGATTTTGATCCCATGATTCAGAACTAATCTATTATAAGGGAAGGACTCTGTCAACGAGTGCTCGGGTACAGGCTTTTCCTAGAACATTTATGAAATGCCCCCGGAATAGTTTCAGGTGCCTGCACCAGGAATGTTGACACATCTGTGCACATGGATCGTTTTAAAAGGTCACTTCCATCTGGCAACACACATGCTTCTGATTTTAACCTGGCTGGAAAAGATTCTGCCTGCTATACACAAGCTTCAGCATCTGTTCACCGGCGGCTCCTGTCTGAGACTATGAGCTAAGAGGAAAGTGTAAAATCACCTCTCAAACGTGATGTGCACTGCAGCGGGGGAAACCACCTTATCTGGGTAGAAAACATGCTTGCTATCTGCATATTTCTTTATGCTGAATTATCTTTTTCCCAAGTTGGTAGGGACTATGCATGCCCTCTGTGGCGCCAGATAGCACTCCATTCAAGCCATATCCCTGCCCAGCAGAGGCCTTGTTGGCTGTATGTTAGGAGATGATGTGGACATCTTTCATTGTTCAGGCTGGTGAAAGCAGCGGCAGGCTTTCCGCGATAGGTCAACGTGGCACCGCATTTCACTGAATTGTGATTTGTTAAGACGTTTTAATAGGCCAACTTGGCACAGCATTTCACTTAATTGTAATCCATTAAAGCATTTGAATAGTAGGCCTTTTTGTGAATTATGAAAAGGAACCAGCATGCAAGTCGTCATTGACAGGCATTCAAGCTTAATATTTTCATTTATTAAATTTGTGTCCTTGTACTCCTGCTGGCTGGTGCTGTCAATGTGTATAACTCTTCTTCCAGCCCCACCAACTTCTCACCATGCATCCTTTCTTTCTATCACCAACCTGGCCGCTACCTCTCCACAACGGGCCGACTGCATCAGCTGAAATAAACCTACCTCATCCATCTATACTTGCATGGCACAATATTTTTGAAGTGCCTTCTCCTCTGCACGAGGTGCAAGAGTAAAGAAAAGCACCCGCAAAGCAGTGTTTTACCACAATATTGAAGTTTAAAAAACAAGCACCACTTATATCGACTCTGCGATATTACCTACCAATATACTGTCAAAATAAGTAGATGTGAAGTTAAGAATACTAAACGTATACTTCCTTAGGTAAGCATATATGATGAAATTATGGAATATAGCTACAAGTCAATGTTGAACTAAGTATTGTGACATACAACCCGTAAAAGCATTTCATCATGACTGATGATAATGTGTTGGCACTGGCAATTTTATCCTTTTTAGGTCTTGCCAAGAGACAAATCTGTTAGTTCGCAGAGTACCTCTGGCGGACCCTACCAAAACCTTAATGTGGGTTTTGTGCCAGCCCATTGCTTCATACTGGCCGACAGTCTTGTCACTCCATTTGCTTGCTTCTTATTCAACGTCTTTCCGTCCTCTTTTCCTGTTTGTCCTACTACTAGAGCACAGCATGTTTACAATCCTTTTGAATAGATTACTTGTATCCTTCCACTGTTCACATTCACGGAACTACTTCTTTGTCTTGCTATCGGCATTCCATGCGAGTTCCTTTCTGTTGTCTTTATCCATTACATAGCCACCATCGAATACCTGCTCCCACCCCAAGTGCTCCTTGTTGCTTCCTCCTCCCTCTACCCTATCCTTTGCTTTCCCTACCCAGGATTTGTTTTAATTATTTATTTATTAATTCCTCTCCTTTTGCCTCAAGCTTGTCTGTTGGCCACCTATCTACTCCCTGTTGCTTCCTCCCTGTAAGCTCCAACCATCTGCTCCTCCATTGCTATCCCATCCCTCACAGTACGTACAATAAAATATTTTTTTTAAAATTTCTGGACGGCCTGCCAGCAGCCATTTGCTAACTTGTTGCCCCACTTTCAAAAAAGGTGTTCCTAAAGTAGAAATGCATTTTTATTATATAACACTACAAGTAGCATCCGCCATCTTAGATGATCATACAGAACAACATGGCCGCCAGCTGGGTCACAGCACCCTAAGCCAAGCAGCTGGCCATAGTACATACACACTGGGCTCCAGAACAGCTGTCCAAAATAACTAATTCATTATCAAATATGGAATGCTTCTAAAAATATGGCACCTTTGTATTAAATATCAATATTCAGGTGTTCTGCAAACCCATTCGATGTACCACCTGGTTAAACTGGATTTGTATTAATGATTGATAAATAAACTACATTACTGCTAGTACTACTACTTACATAATATCCAAATGGAAGGCATGCTCCATTAGTTATTGATCGTGGCAGAGTCTGAGGACCCAAGTCAAAGCAGAGTGCCGTAATCTAGCCTGGTCAATAACTACATACAAGTATCCTATTTCATGCATAACACTGTTATGGTAAATAAGATCATTCACATCAGGGGTGTAAATTCGCTAAATTATTGCGTTAGAAGGTATGTTATTTTAAAATACAGCATTTCATGAAAAAAATATGATGAGCATTTTGGCACACAAGCAAGGCCTGTTAGTATTTCATTGTAATGTATAGGAGTAGAATATATTAATTGGACAGAAAATAATTTGCGAACAGATCTCAGGTTTTCTATGGATATATATATGTGCTCAAATGGATGGGGAGACACTGCAAAAGAGTTGTCGTCTGTACAATTAATCTTTTTGCACTTCTGATTTTTTTCTGCATTTTTATTATGTATTTCCCTGCATGTCTGTTCGACGGCTTCAAAAATAGTTTTTATGAATCAAATATTCAAAATTACTATAAACACATTTAAAAATTGGCATTTCTTTTCAAATAAATATGTCTGAATGTATGACTTTTAAACAACTGCATTCAAGTTAATAACAACAATTACATTTTAAAATATTAACAATCTCTGTCAAAAAGTGTTAAAACTGAGCTCCAGCGTGTATCAAAAATAATTCACCTATTCTGTAAGCCAAAACATTAGGTCTCATCCCTTCTCTTGCTATCTGTGTAGTATACTTCTATATGTAAAAAAAATAATTTGGTGGTATAGTTAATAGGGTACAGGCGCCAAGGGGGTAATTCCCCAGAGCAAATATGATTTGTATCAGTTGTAGTAACAGTGCTGTAGGGTTGATAGAACCACCCGCCTCTCAAAAATTGTGGCCTAAGCAACAAGAGAACATGATAAGAATTCCCCAGCACACGTGAAATTAAGGCAACAACAATTTCAGATGTTATTCACATGTAATTAAGAGCACACAATGGATTAAGATTATTTCTTTGTCTTTTATTCCTTCTTCAGGCTTTAAATAGTGAACTGTTCCCAAGCCAACACGTGTTTCGCCGCCTCCGTATGGTTGTACAAGCGACTTTTTCAAGGCTTTGTAATTCACTTAAACGCAGTATTCAGTGCGGCGATAATTCCAGGCCACACTATCCTCTGGTGCGAGGTATTAGTAATGCTTCTGGGCTTAGATTATGAAATCACTGTTTATCTGCTGTCCTTTACGAAATCTTGCTAAGAGCTGCCGATCCGTGTCCTCTTTCCTCACGCCACGTTTCCTCGAGCAGCATTACTAATACCTCGCGCCACAGGATAGTGTGGCCTGGAATTATCGCCGCACTGAATACTGCGTTTAAGTGAATTACAAAGCCTTGAAAAAGTCGCATGTACAACCATACGGAGGCGACGAAACACGTGGTGGCTTGGGAACAGTTCACTATTTAAAGCCTGAAGAAGGAATAAAAGACAAAGAAATAATCTTAATCCATTGTGTGCTCTTAATTACATGTGAATAACATCTGAAATTGTTGTTTCCTTAATTTCACGTGTGCTGGGGAATTCTTATCATGTTCTCTTGTTGCTTAGGCCACAATTTTTGAGAGGCGGGTGGTTCTATCAACCCTACAGCACCGTTACTACAACTGATACAAATCATATTTGCTCTGGGGAATTACCCCCTTGGCGCCTGTACCCTATTAACTAAACCACCAAATTATTTTTTTTACATATAGAAGTATACTACACAGATAGCAAGAGAAGGGATGAGACCTATTTTTTTGGCTTACAGAATAGGTGAATTATTTGTGATACGCGCTGGAGCTCAGTTTTAACACTTTTTGACAGAGATTGTTAATATTTTAAAATGTAATTGTTATTAACTTGAATGGAGTTGTTTAAAAGTCATACATTCAGATGTATTTATTTGAAAAGAAATGCCAATTTTTAAATGTGTTCATAGTAATTTTGAATATTTGATTCATAAAAACTATTTTTGAAGCCGTCGAACAGAAATAATCTTAATCCACTGTGTGCTCTTAATTACATGTGAATAACATCTGAAATTGTTGTTGCCTTAATTTCACGTGTGCTGGGGAATTCTTATCACAGTATACAGTACAGTACCTGTTGCAGTTACAAACAATAACTACTTAAATGTTATTTTGCTTTGATACGGTTTTGTATCTTACACAATAGTACTTGGTTGTTAACAAATAAGGATGTTTCTGATTTTAAGTGCGTGACTTTTTAAGCGTAAATAATACAACTTTCCCAATTACAGTACTTTAGATGACTAAAGGAAACTGCTGTGAAATAAAACACAAAATAAGTAATCATTTTCCTAACACAGAACATACTACCATATATGCTTCTCTGAAGAATGAAGAAACTGTTTTAAACTGTGAAAACAGCAGTTTAGTGCATAATTTAAAACAATTTCCACTTGCTGGGAATACTTTATCTGTATAAGACGAAACAGTGAAAAAACATAGAGAATGTTTTGGCCGTCGTTTAACTCCACAACTTGTAGAAGCACAGAAATAAACCGTTTACATCTACTCATTATGCCTGCGGCCTTATAAAGTGAATAATTTTAATGCTGTCTTATCTAGCAGTATTTCTTCTTGTTGTGGCACATTATGTGCACTGGGTCAGCGCTCTAGTTCTTCATTACAACTCTATGATCCTTGCAGACAGCTACTATGAAAACAGGAGGCAGTGATATGTGGGTTGAAACTAAAATGAGGCTTGTCTCAGCTTCTTACTATGAATCTCCTGAGTTATCAACCAGCTAGGAGCCAATCAAAATGCAGCAATTTGGTATTGCACAGCTGCTTGATTTGCAATTCTGCAAACTGTAATTTTAACCTTGTTCGAAAACAAGATTAACGACTGTCAAATAGTCAAATGGGAATTCGGTAAACAAAAATGTTACTTCTGACACAATTCCGTTTTTATGGTCCACATCAGAATGCGGTGTCAATCTCCCAGGCAGCAGACTAACCAGGATAATCTCAAGTGAAAGGTCCCTGGTGTGTCTCAGAGATATGATTCTAGACTTTTTAAAGGCCCTTATTACAGTTCTCAAGTTTATGTAGCTGGCCCTTAGACAAGAAAGAGCTGACCCACTTTGAATTTTCCTCTTTTGAACTATAAGCAGAGCACTACTTTTGTGACCAAGCAGAAAAGTATCATTTCACTTCTATTCGGAATGCTCATATAGTGAGGACTGAGAGTTCACTACAGCATGGAATAGGAGTTAATCCATTTTACATGTAGTTCTCAGTCGCTTCAATATTTTCAAAGGTGTTACATACAGATGATGTTTACAGCTGGACCCTTACTCATTTTGACACTAGACGTATCAATGTTTTTTGCCTTGTTTAAAAAGGATGGCGCTTGCTTTAGATAATGTGTACAGAAACTTACAAGGGCTCTGAAGGATTTGGTGTTTGGAGGACAAAACACACAGTGATTCAAAGTAAACACACTGCATAATCTTAAACAGAACAGAGGCCAGTCTGAGGCTGAGCTACATACTATTTTTACATTTTCCACCACACTTTTCCAGATAAAGACAGTGGGCTAAAATAGCAGGAAAGGAAGCCACGCTGTACATGAAAAAAGTAATCAGCTCTGAGGTTGGAATAAAGGAAGGAATAAAAACGATGCAACCAAATGAAATGCAAAAAAGAATTAAATGCAATCTCTTCACTTGAATCAGGATTCCCTGCAAGTGCATGCTCATCATGTATGTAAACTGCGTGTGTCTCTACAAGTAGGAACAACAACTTCGCCAAACATTGTATTTCTATGACTATGGTATGTCTGACTGGTAGATTTTCTGCACAGTGGGTGTCATGGCTTGGATGCCACAATTATGCCAAATGCACACATGGGGGTGTGTCACTTAGATGCGTGTAGAAGGCAATTATTTTAGTACTGGCTGAAATGAGGCACCTTTAGTTAAGTAATACAACATTTTAATTGGAACTAAAAGTACACAGCTCCTCAGCTGAACTACAGAACTAAAGGTTACTTCCAAAATTCTAACCATAGCATCACGAGAGCCAAGCAGTAGACTACATTCTACAGGCGGAATTAAGGTTCAGGAAATAAAGCATATAAATAACATAACAGAAAGATACTAATTAATTTAACACATCTTTTCCCTTAAAGGAAAGAAATAATGAAATATGTGAACATATTCAAGCAGGCATGAATATGTAGCAATGGACGCTAATATACATAAAGTAATTACTCAAGCAATTTCCAAGAGGGATTCCTAACCCTGCCCAAATGTTCTGTCCTACAAGCAACACAACCATACTTTGAAGACCCGATATACTAAATTCCCATTACTCATGCCCAATCCAAGTTGCTGCTATCTTTCCACTTCAGATCAAGCTCATGCTCTTCTTCCCCAGTGTTGCCATTTTCAGCCATACTAGACCCAGAATTATCGTCCAAGCAAGATTCTTCTTTAATCCTTTGGTACCCACCTCGCTAACATTTATTTGAAAATATATTTAACATCCCAGGTTATAGTACTTTGAGTGAACACATTTTAACTTTTCACTTTCACAACTTCAATCACTTTGCCAAATACAGAACAACCATTCCTGGCCTTTCTTCTTGCTGTCATAATACAATTTTGAGGTCTGCTGTTTGATTTCCACGCTCCCTTGGTTCTAGATCTTAAGTTCCTGTGTTTCTAATTCCTCTGTCACATTGTCTACAAGCACCACTGAAACATACTTGAAACCTGAGTCCCAGCTCTAAATACTTACTCCTTTACAGTGTTGTAGAATCCCAAAAGATCACAATTTTCTTTTTACAAAGTCTTGCCACTGATATCCACATGATGCAATACACTGGATGTAATCCTATAGAACTCTACTAAAGCACTGGATATTGTACTGTGGGTCATATAAAGCTGACGCAATAAGTCCAACATTGTGCTCTTGCAAAAGTTCTTTCAACTCAGTCGGAGATAGGTGGCCCCCTTTTATTAGTCACTAGTACTTCTAAAAATGTCCTCGTAAAGAAATCTATTACAACACTCATGATTTCTTCACCAAATCCGACTCCTGCTCATTTAGAGTATTCATCGACCAAAAACTATAGAAAAATGTAAACAATGAGGTAAATTTGAAAAAGGACCAAATATATCAGAAGCAATTCTCTCCTACACATGCAGATGCCATTTCACAGGCATTATTTGAGTAGTGTCAATCTTCAACATCCTTTTACTTGAAGTACATACCATAAAATCATATAACTGTTGGTAAGCCTGGCGATCTCTTCCTGGCCCCAAAAATCTACTTACCTACATTTTAATGCCAACATACCGCCCTTACCTTCATGTGAACACAATCAAAAATCTTTGAACGTTAACCTTCAGACTGAATGAACTTGCCTGGTCCATTTAATAAAACAAGAAACATGGCAACCAATATACCAGCCAAGTGCTAGAACGTTTTCTGCACTAGGCAGTATATACCAAAGATGTAACATGGCTGTGGGACTGATGGCTGTAGGCTGTGAGAGGCAATGAGAGGCAACAAAGCACACATGCTTGTCACAGTCACATGTGTGTTGCATCAAGTCAGTCAAGTAAATGCAAAGGACAGCTCAACATGGAAAACTTCAACACTAGTACTGAACACACAAAAGCTACCACAATGAAAACTGTATTGCATCATGGCACCCTTATTCGCTGCTTCACCCCTGAATAATTGATCCCGAGGATAGTGCAGAGATTAGGACATGGTAAAAAGTAACCTGTGAGAAAGACATACGTCGGAACCACTGTAACTCTCTCCGAAATACCAAGGTGCTTTGAGGTGAGCAAAACAAAATTATAATTGACACTATAAAGACAGCAAATTGCAGGGGACTGCTCCTCAGCACAATTGCCATTATAATGATACTCCTACAATTCAACTTTTGGAGCAGAAATAATACTAAAAATGTTATACTAGCATTTATGAGGTTTGGGACTATACTTCATTTAAAATTAGATTATACTTTCTATGCAGAGATAGCAAAGACTCACCAACCTAAAGGTCATATTATCATATTCACTAGGCTTTTTGCTAACACATTTCAGTAAATACAGTTCAGGTGCAAAGTTCCAAAGGGGTAAGACCACTCTGCCTTTTTTCATAGCCTTTCTATAGTCTGGGGTTCAATCAAAGCTGCTTAGTTGGTTTCACCCTTTACTGTGGTGCCCAAGTCAATTAAAAAAGAAACACCACCCAAAAGTACAAAAGGATCAGAAACCATTAGCAGAGGTGTCTATTCCATCGGGTGTTCGGTTTAACAGGCCCTCTGGTGACAGTAACAAGAGATTACTGGACGAAGTTCGGGGGACTAGAAAAGACTCTGAGTAAGGTATGAGTGTAAAGAGTAACTCGGAGTGGCGAGTAATCATAGTGTATTCCAAAGATGTTGGCACCTGTCCTGCAGAGCCACTTGATGCCAGGCAGACTTTCTTCTCGAATCATCATCCGTTCTGGCTTCACTATAGACAGTTTCAGTATGGACAACTGCTCTCTGCTTTGTCTCTGCCAGCCAGGAGAGCACCTCTTTAAACTGGGCAGGCTCACTCCCTGTCCTCAAAACCCGAAGGAGCAGTCTTGAAAGACTCCTCTGGGCGCAGGATGCAGCAGATTTCTGCCTTTGGCATGTAGTTTGCTGAATCGACCCTTCATTGCTTCCTTCAAAGGCCAAAATGAGTACAAATAATTGGCTCTAGGGGCCAAGTCTTTATGGCAAATTCGTAATACTAGAAATGACCAAACATTAGTTCCCACTAGTCAATAAGAACATGAAGCATCTTTGTAGAAATGGTATTGCACTGGGCCTGCAACACTAGAGCGAGGGAGGAATAACAAATAGGAACGAGGATTTAATGAGGAAGTCACAGACCAGGCAGCCAAACTTGAATCAATCTGTGATTAACGGCCCCAGAGGCTGCTCCAAGAACAAGGAGCCAAAATGGTCACAGGCTTAGAGCAACGATGCCCCATCTTGCCGTATGTACGATTTATCCTCACAGAGTGCACCGCTCTCACAGCACATGGTCCCTATTCCTACCAAATGTATTTAAGCACCACTGCACAAACTCAGGAAGAAGTGAAGGACATCAGTAATGGATGAATTCATAGACTACCACAACAAGAGAGTCTGTGAGCAGGGTTTCCAATGGTACAAGCAAAGAGGCATGCACCCAAACAGATAACACCAACCCTGAGTGAGCAACAGCTTGATGAGGGTCATTAGCTTTCATCTTGAATTGATAACAAAAATGGACTCCGTAGGAGGCAAAATCATCAACTATATTGAGAATTATTTTAAAACAATTATATAATTTGCTTCTGGAGATGCATATGGTTGTTTTGCTCTTTAAGCAGCCTGCTCGGCTTGCCTTCATTGTCAATAGGTATTTAAGAGTGAGAGCCTATTGGTGTACTGCTGCTTTTTTGTTTGCATGAGAGAAGAGTAAGAGAATTGTTTAATGCAGTGACACCCAAACTTAGATAACCTCATGCAGCTTGAAAAGAGTGAGAAAAAACAATTTTTAATGCCAAAAGAGACCAATATGAACACTGGACAGGGAAGGCTGTGGGATCAATGATCCTTAGTAGAATATATAATCTATAAAGCTCGTACGTGACCGCTTCCAGTGCTTCTTAACTACCATCTCTTTAGTGTCTATATATTACTCAGTGGTCATTGCAGACACTGAGAATATTCCAATTTATTAATTTTACCTCAAAGAGTTTTGGAACGTCTACTTCCTTTAGCATTGGCATGGGTAAAAGAAGGCAATGTTTACAAATACAACTGAAATAAAACAAAATATATGTGTTCTGACCTTAACGAACAGTAAAATGTCTAGGGGTTGATAACAAGTGAAAAGATAACCCGGTTTCGGGTGTGAACTATTTCGAAACGAGAAAGCATTACAAGTGGCTACATGTTATTACATCCGGACGCAGTAAAACCCGAGCACAGTTCCACGTGCCAAAAAAAAGTGAAATTCAGGCCTGAATGGCCTGATAATGGGGGCAACACACAAACACACGTGCAGTAATTCGACATATAGCATGTTGCAGTCTGAGTACTCAATTCGCAGGGGCATGGTTATGATGGGTGATACTGCATGGAAACTGTAATTTAGGATATGAAATTAGCATGTCGCCAATACCGTGCTGCTCAGGAGAACCCTTTTAGAGTCCTATGCCTATGGACTTATGCATATGCTACAATACAAGGTTTTTGGTAATGCAGAACAGTTATTGCATGTTCCCTGTAAGAACAAAACTAACTCTACACTGACAATACCAGCATACGGGCTACAACTTCGAATCAGCAATCAGTGATATTACAGAACCAATGAGGACTGGACACAAGAAAAAGGTTTGTTTGCATAAAAGATGGTGATGTTATCACACCGCAGTCAGAAGCAGGGTGTTGTGGTTGCGTTACTTTGGAACACAATAGAAGCCAGGACTTGCTCCCTTGCTGCATTCAGCTCGGAATCTGCTGGATTTGCAATTATGCAACCGCTGCAGTCTAATGGGTACCTCTCACACAAACTCTTTCCTTTCACAAATTGGGCTTCCCGCCCCAGTAATGATAAACTATGGCTTCTGGCCTGTCTGTCAACCAACAGGAATTCATTAGCTGTCTGTGTTATGTTACACCAGTCAGTTGTTATCTTAGCGGGCCTCAGGCGGGGCGCAGAATCCGGCGTGTCAGCTATTTCAAGAAAATGGAAAATGATCCTCTGGTGATAGGTTGACAAAGAGGGAGTCGGGTCGAGCTTCATTCACAGAAGTTATGTTGTGTAAAATGTATACGAGGCTTTTACGCCATTAAGAGTGGCACGTTTAATAGTTTGTTTTAGTGCAGCGCCTGAGCTGCAGACTTAGGAGCGCCAGCTACCAGTTTCATAAGGTTTAAGTGTGAAGCAACAACACCACTGTGAAATGAAACAATGAAATGTCACATACTCGACAAAGATCCAGAAAGATTTGTTGAAATCACACAACTAGGGTGCATCATTTACATGTGGTTATAATTCAGTCAGTGTCAAGGCTACTTGTTTTTTGGTGTTGGCCCATCACAAATAATGAACTTACAAGTTGTTTACCGACATTACAAAACAATCATAAAACGCATTGTACTATTGTATTATAAAACCCTGCATCATGGAAAAATATTCAAATAAAACACAAGCACATATCAGTAATAGAGTATAGGACATGAATGCCTGCAATAACTCTGTCTATGATTCCATCAAAGGCTGTTGTGACCACACTGCTCATCTGTAAAGTGAAAATTAAAAAGCGACTCTTTTATAATAATTTATTACAGTGCAGTCGTGAAGTCACGATGCCTTTTGTCAGTCAGCAGACAATGTGAAAGGTAGGTAACCAAGCAGAAAAATAACTGTTGCTTAAAGGAATAAAGTCCTAAAAAGCGCCTCGCTTTATTTTGAACCATTTTCATTAACTAATAGAGACATTTGTGTTAGTAAACTTATTTATTGCACTACTGGAATACTTTGTAAGAAAGCAGGAATGCCTCTGCAGGCTCCCAAACATTCTAATCTAAAGCACAGACTTCAAATGTATTCCACATCCCTGCATAAGAATCAAAGAATACATTATTTAAAGGAGAATTGTGGGTAGCAGTGGTCTGTGTAAACTAAATTACCTCCTTCAATTTCTTAAAAGGATATTGGAAGTCACTTGGAAGTTATGTGACCACATAAAGGAACCATTGTCTTTGGCCTCATTCCTCTCTATTGTCACAGAATTTATCTTTGACTAATAATAGCCTTAGAGTTTACAGTAGCGGATACTTTATCACATATATAATGATTTCTAAAATGTATCTAAAAATAGCATTTTGTTTTTTACTCAAAAGGAAGGTGGCATCTTCACTCTCAAGGGGGTTCGAATATGGTACAGATATAATACATGAAATAGAGCTTGGATTCCACAAGCATAGACAGTTCATATGCATTTTTCTTAAAGTATATCTTCTTCTACAGCGAGACTGGAAAAAAAGATAAGTGTGAAATCTAGGTAGAAGGATCTAACTAAGCAAATAACTGAGTTGGACTCATACTAGGTAAAGTAGAAACCCCTATCAATATCTTGATACAGTGCTGTGAAGCATGATCAAAACTTGCCTTTATGTCCCACACTATCAATGTTATTTTCAGCAATCCAGAGGTCAGCAGCCATTTTGTATGCAACATAAAAGTGTGTTTATGCTTGGACCACAGCCTAGCTTCTTGTATTACAACTGTACATAAGTTCTCCCCTGAACATTCATGACACACACTTATGTCCTGTGAATTTGTGTGCTAGCCTAAAATTTAAAATCAACCCTCCTTCTTTCTCACTAAAGGGCTCGTATGGAGGTATCTGCTATACTCTCCGCAGCTATTTTCTGTTTTACCTACAGTTTTTGGCCAATACAGATAGGTCAGAAGGAGCAATTTGTTCAGTACTTTAAAATGAAGACGGTATTTTACAAAGATGACCAGATTTCAAGATAGTAGTATTCAATGCACCTATTATAGAATGGAGGGGACTCCAGTTGTTTCCATTTTAATAACAATTGTCACTGTTCACTTCGCCTGAGGTTTTTATAAAAGCTTATTAGAGAAAGTTAGCACCATATACTTACAGTCTTTCAACACCTCAACATAATTGTCCCAGAAGACCAATTAAAAGGTGGCAGTTTATTCCGCCTACTGAAATCAATCTTCTGTTTATTTCTAAGTTGACCTTCAGAGAGGAGCTATACAATATCAATGAAGCTAAGCTAAAGCTCTCTGAAAACCGAAGGAAGTTTGATCCAGCAATACACAAGTGTCTCTGTAGCGCAACATTTCCAGTGTCACTAGGAATTCAAACTGATTACCAACCAAAAACAATGCCAACAGGAGCCTGGGCAAACGTCATTCCAAGGCCACAATTCCTAAACAAATGCATTTCTCTTCACAATGACTGTTTGTACACTCTACCACCCTGTTATCTATAACAGGGTAGTAGAGTGGACTGAAGACACAGATCTATTGGACCCATGCCAGATGGGATTCAGGAGCAAGGTGGGCACGGTGGAGCAATGTTTGAACCTAAAGTTGATAATTGATAAGTATAACGTTGCTCGATCGTCCCCTATTTACCTTGCATTCATGGATCTTTCATCCGCTTTTGATTTAGTTAATAGATTCAAATTGTGGGCCATGCTTCTTAATTATGGACTGGATGAGGCCCTTGTAAACTTCCTGGCTTATCTTCACACTGACCTTAAGGCACAAGTCAGGATCGGGATGGGTGGAGAAGTATCCGGAGCCATAAAAATAGGCAGGGGGGTCAGACAGGGGTGCGTTTTAGCACCCCTGCTGTTTATTATCTACATCAACGGCCTAGCTAAAGCACTGAAACAAGTGACTAGAGACGTCCCAATTATCCAGGGGCACCCATTGCCAGTTTTATTATACGCAGACGATGCGGTCCTTATGAGCCGCACTCCAAATGCCCTCCGTTTGCTTGTTGAAACCTTTGTTCAACACATGGAGGCCCTAGATCTGCGTGTAAATAAAAAAAAAAAATGTATTATGTCATGTGGGCCTGGGAAACGAAAGCTCAATACTATACATATAGGGTCAGATAAATAAGAATCTGTAACCTCATTTCCATATCTAGTGTTGGTTTTCGCTGCGAACGGCTCATGGAATGGGCATTCTGCCCACGCCATGGGCAAGTTCTCGAAAGCCACCAATTCTATATTGAGTCTTTCACGCCCAAAGAAAATAGGCGCCACCAGAGCTATTTTAATTTTTTTTAGATCACAGTGCATTCCCGTAGCCACATATGGGGCTGAGGTCTGGGGATTGGGGAAAAGTCCCAGAATTCAGCGTGAAGAAAGTCGTTTTTGTAGGAAAATATTGGGCGCCCCAATCTCATCCTCTGAATTTATTTGTCATAAAGAACTAATCCTCCCCTATGTTTGCGACTTTATCAGAACTAGACCAGCTCTATTCTGGATTAGGATCTGGAGGAACAATTCAGCAACTTTAACACAAGACATTATATAAGACTGCCTCAAATGTGACCGCGGCTTATCAATCCCTTGGCTTGCGGGAGTTTTAAAAACATTGCGTGCCATGGACAGAGGCGATCTTTTCTCCGACCCATCCAGAATTGAGCTTAAAGACAAGGTTGAGGTCAAACAAGCACTATATGCACTTTTTAATTCAGAAAGAATGGGAAGGGAATTATTTAAACCCACTGTTGTTACATACATAGGGAATGATCTGTGTAGGCAACCACTTCCACCCTACCTTACCCTCCCCATGTCCAACTGGGAAAGATCTTTGCTATTTCGTCTTAGGGCAGGCTCTGTGAAATTTCTATTGGGCTTTCCCCTGGGTTATCACCACACAACACAATATAACCCATGTCCGTGCGATGGCATTAGCACACAGAACGATCTGCACTTCCTATTCTTCTGCAAATTTTACTTAAAATATATTAATTGGTTTCTAACCCCTTATCTTAGAAAACAAAGACCCCTCTCTCTGGGGGAGTCTTGCTCAATGCTATTTTCCCTGGATACAGATGAATTAATTTTTCGCACTAGCACTTTTTTGAGACTGATAATACGCGCACGTAAAATGATGGAAAACCCCTGAAAATTGATTGATGAGAGCTGTATTGGTTTTTAATAATTTTGAAATTGTATTTTGATTTATTGTGAAAATGAATTGTTCTTATTGTTGTACTTTTATGGATTTTATGAAATTCGAATAAAGGTCTTTTGAACTTTGAACTTGACTGTTTGTACATCAGTACAACAAACTGAAACTATAACACAGAAGAGTTCTGGGGTGTCCTGAATATTGAACCATGCATTGACTCTCTTTGGTTAATACTCCAAAAGGTTTGAGAGGTCCCTGCACCAAAGTGAGAATACTTTAAGCTACTATGGGAATTCTGTCCTTAATATTTGCTGGTTGCACTAACCCATAGTGCTCCTGACAGGGTGTTTAAGCTCTGAAAGAAGTCAGAAAGAAACACAGCCAGGTGACAAAAGCAACGAGCCAGGGGATTGCATCATTCTCATCGTGAGCCACATATCTTTGTACACTGCCTTGAGCACACCAGCTAGTTTTCTCCTATTTTCTCTATTCTTCAATGCAGTGTTCTCATGCAGCTCTCACGTACTTTAGAGTTTAGATATCGCTTTTCTAGAAATTCATATTTTGAAATCTTAAATAAGAAATGCGTGGCAGTACACCCAAAGTCTAGAACCCCCATCTGCCTGCTATGTACACCACCTCCTCTGCCCCTTACTTAAAAAAAAAAAGCTGAAACACTTACTTTTCGATCACAAACTTTGGCTCATCCTTCCTTTAATCCCTCGTTCTCTGGACTTTTTCTGTGGTTGTTATAATTATTTCACTGGTGGGTATTTATATTGATCTTATTAAATTATCCTCTTCTTGGGCGATCAAGTACAAAGTTGTGCATATTACTTGAGAGTGTCTGATATTTCACTCAATGCGCATTTGACATTTTTCGCTTATTCATGCATTTTTCGCTTTTTCCCTGACATTTGTCTCAACAAGATGCTGTTCACACACCTAAGTGGTTATATTTTTGGACTATTGTGCTTTTTGATATGCATACTATTGTGTGTGTTTTATCTCTGCTCTTTTGTATTTTCCTTCATATCTCTGGTCAAGTGTAGCTGCTTTTTTAAAGCACTCCGACACTTATGTCCCTGGTATGTACTAAACACACTCAAAAAAATCAGGCACACTACTGTGCCACTTCACTACTGGCAAAGTTTTTTTAATTGGATTTTCAAAGCTTAATTTCTCGCTCTATCAACTGTGACTCCAAGCACATCCACATAGAAACTTGAATTTAAAGAGAGCAACAACACTAATGGAGAGTGGAGTGGAACCGAGGGTTGGATGAAGGAGGTGGAAGGGGAAGGAATTGGGATCATAGAAAGGGGAAACTTTGCAGTGATACACGAAGCATAAAATAGTTAAACTGTACAATATGTCTCACAAGCCCACAAAGTTGTTTATCCAACAAAGTACCCAAACTCTTTCTAGAAAATCTTTTCAAGTGGGAGCACTTGACAATACTTTGATCTCCAAACAAGTGTATAGAAACAAGACTCTCACTAGATGTTCTCTACCAGCTTCAATTCCATCAGAGGTTTAGACTCTGTTCTGGTGCAGCTTCGCAGCCAGTGCAGGTATTCAGAACATGCAACAAGAGCGTGCATGCAGAGCTTACCTCACGCCGGAGTTAATTAAACGGTATTTTCACCGTACTGACGCAGTGTGCCATAGATGTAGTGAGCCGGGGGCGGGTTTCCTGCATATGTTGTGGAGCTGCTCACGGTTGGGCGTCTACTGGAGATCGGTCAGTGGGCTGCTGCTAGAAAGTGTGGGCCGCAACATCCCATTCGACTGGCCCGAACACATATTGCACCACTTTACACGATCGCGTAAGGATAAGGTGACGTCTCGATTCCTAGACCTGGGGCTAGTGGTAGCGGCACGCCTCATTACAAAGCGGTGGAAAGCACATGAACCGCCGCGCGTGCAGGCTTGGAGTGCCTCATTTCAGGCATGGGCTGGGGCAGAGGGGACCGCCATCCCGAGGGAGGAAACACTGGGCCTGCGGAGGGAACCCATGGCAGATCGCTGGAGGCAGCTGTTGGGGAAGCTCAGACGCCTAGGCGCGGAGGGTTGCGCGGGGTCACAGGAGGTGGCTGACGGAGCTGGCGTGGGCGGGGGTGGATCGGGGGATGCCCCTCTGTCGAGATGATAGGACCCTGCCTGCTTTCTCCCTTAGCGCCGCGACACCCACACTTGCATAGCGACGTTCACAGCCGAGGCACACACATGGGGGATCTTCGGGGGGGTGTGGAGGGGCGGGGGGTTACTGACAGCTGGGGGGGTATTGAGCCTGTATGTACAGTCTATGCTGCCATTGTTAAGGTTTTGTTATGTATAATCTTTGGGACTTGAGGGTATTTTGCTTGTTCTTCACTACCTGAATGGGGCGGGAGGCACCCGCGCACAGACACGGAGCCTAGCTGAGGTACGGCTACTACCGTTACTTCCGATGTGACTGCACCGGGACTGTCAAAGAGACTGTAGCTGGCTCCGCTGTGGACAGTGACCACAAATTAGTCTGAATGCATGTCATGAAGTAGTGGTTATTGATCCTGATGCGGGATGACCCCCCACATATGTTTACAACTCTCTGCTTACCTATTGTGTCAAATGCCAAGGAATGTTCTTGTTTAAAACAATAAAAAATAGATTTACAAAAAAAAAAAAACAAGAGCGTGCATGCAACTGGGATGCACACTACTGCTGCAACTATGATCATTTTTACAAACACTGTGCCACCACCTAAACAGGAGCACAGAGACAGAAAGAGCCATGACCCTTTGAGGATAAAAATCTCCAAGTCATATATGAAGAATAGCATTGATGTCTAGATGTGAGGGGCAGAGTTGGGGCACAGCGGTAATGTATGCAGAGTTTTGTTACAGTTGGAATTACTTGGATGTTTCGCTGTACAATGAGGCTGTCAAAATATTTTTTTGACATATTTGTATTATTTTTTCTTTTACATTGTCAGAACATTTCAAGTCAAGAGATACTTTATTTCAACCTGATAGGCCATAAAAGCACAGATAAAACATATAAAAATACAGTACAATCGATACAGCTATTTCAGTATAAAAATTATGCGTACACGTTAAAAGGTTTGATCATTAAAAAGATTAAAAGGTATAGTAAATATCTTAAAAAGGCTCCGAGTATCTCAGACATGTAATGCAAGTTCATAAGTTAAAAGACGGAGTTAAGAAACAGAGTCCCGAGTCATGAGGGAGACATAGGGTGGGTAGTTTGGACTTGCTCTTTCTTTAAAACTGCTCGGCGTACACACCACATTGAAAACAGATAACAGGACACTGAAAAAACAATTGGCATACTGCTATTATATTTTAGGATCCTATAGGCCTATAGGCCTGTGAGCAATGGGAAGTTCCAAGGTTCCTACATAACTGTCATAGCCAGCGATGTCTTATTACCTTATATGTTGGGCAGAAAAACAGTACAGCACATTTCAATAATAACAAGTACTGACACCATGCTGTTGGTCTGGCGTCAAACTCCAATGGGCACTTAGTGTTGACAATAACCATAAACAACCCAATACCCCATGCCACCCCCGACACCTATCACCTTGGATCAATGTAACATCAAAGGCAAGCACCACGTTATTCAGACCTTTACACTAGGCCACATCACACTCATGTTCTTCAGGACACACCCTGGCTTTGGCTCCCAATGTTGTCCAAAAAGTCTAAAGAATAGTACTGTACCCATTTACGCCCCACACCTTATGGAATTTTCGGGGGCAGCCCCTACTAGCATATGTTCCTTTTTCCACCACCATATACCTATCCATGCCCCTTCGCCATTCCTGCATAGTCTAACAGTCCCGGGCCCCCCAGTATCGGGCTATGTCCCTTTTGGCCACGATCTGAGCAAGGCCACAGAACTGGACCTGGGCCTGTGGCAAGTCAATATCATTTGGGATTCCCAGAAGGAGAAATTTAGGGTCCATCGGGATCGAAATCCCAAGCACCTCACCCAGCTCTCCAACAATGGCTACCCAGTAATCTTGTATGTGGGGGATAGCTCCAGATCATGTGGAAGAAGGAGCTGTCCTCTCCCTAACACCTCAGGCAGTTTGAGGATTACAACCTTCCTATGGCATGCAGTAGATGCCTGTCATAGTATGCTCTGTGAAGTATTATATATTGGACCAGTCGTAGCAGTGATTTGATTGCTACCTCCTTCGGCTGCATCAACGCTGCCTCCCAGTAAATGTCCTCCATATCACCCACCCCTGTCACCCAGCTCTCCCGCAGCCTGTGTATGGTCTGTCATATTATCTTTGAGGATTTGTATGCAAGGGATATCGCGCCCTTCCCAAGCTCTTTGGTCAGCAGCCTCCCCTCTAGTGGGGCATATTCTGGGATACCTTCACCAGGGACCCCCCTCTGCTTGCCATGTGTGTCTTATTTGTGCACATTTGAGAAATTGAGTTGCGTTCATCCTATATTTAAAGTTGAATGGATGAGAATGGCATAATATAACCTACCTCAATGAGGCCTCCTACCTTGGAGATACCGATCCTATCCTAGGCCTCAAATCCTTGCAATTTTCGTATCTCTAGAAGACAGTGAGCCTCCCTAAATTGTGTTTCCCTCGTTGGCCTGCCATGCCAGCCAATGGCTTTTATGGCTCTATCCCAGGTCGCAAATGTAATCTAGGTGCCCGGAAGGAGTTGTCGAGTCCCTCCGCCGCCACATAAAAAGTGTAGGCAGGATCGTTCACCCCATTATGCCGATTGCAGTCGAAAAGTCGAATGCTCTAGGGGGATGAATAGCCAATCATTAATGTTGATGAGGTGGGCTGACCAATTGCAGGCTATGGGGTCGGGCAGGGCAAGTTCACCATTATACTGATTACGTTGGGTGGAGTGTTGGCCAATCCATAACAGGGTTAGCATGTAGCCCTCAATATTAGCAAAGATCTCTGGGGGAATCTGGTAGTACGTATTCTGCAACATATATAACAGTTTGGGTAACGAGATCATTTTGAACATGGCGGCCCTTCTCATGATTGTGAGGGGGAATTCCCTACCCAGCATCATGAATATGCCTACATACTTAAATCCCCATATTGTGTGTGTTAAGCAATGGGGCATCGGAGGTATCCCTGTCCCAATTTGTGGGCGGTGGAGCACAGATTTGTCCCAATTAATCCTGTAACCAGAATAGCTCTAATAATCCTCGAACAGGTGGCAAATCAAAGAGCGGGACTCGGACTGGTCTGTGATGTAAAGAAGAATGTCATCCGTGTAAAGCATACTTTTTTCTTCTGGGGTAGCTGCTCCCATGACAGGGAAGCTGTGGATCCCTGGATGGCTGCGGATTGCACATGCCAGCGATTCTATGGTGCGGGCAAGCAGGAAGAGGGATAGAGGGCAGCCCTGCCTCATGCCTCTACCAATTGAGAATGCAGTGGGCAGCACTCTGTTCACTCTGATTGTCTCTACTGGGGCCTGATATCATAATTTTACTCATCCCCTGTAATGGGGGCCAAGCCTGAACTTGACAAAGGTTTGTTCAAGGAAGGGCCAGTGGACTGTGTCAAACACCTTTTATGCATCAAGCACTAAAAAGATATGTGGGTCTGGACGGTTTTTAATCTTATTTAGCCAGTTATGTGTCCGCCTAACATTGTAGCGTGTCAACCTGCCTGGCATGAAGCTGTACTGGGCCTTATGGATCAGTGGTGTGATCACCTGCAGTAGCTTAGTGGCCAATATTGTGGCCAAGATTTTAACCTCGGTATTAAGTAATGTGATCGGACGGTATGAGTCACATCTTTCTGTAGGCTTGCCGTCTTTGTGCAATACCACTAAAACTGCCCGCCCGAGGTCTGGAAGGAGAGTGCCTTGTTTACCAGCCTCCAAAAACACATTAATGGTCCCAACAGCCCTATATAGTGTTTATGAAATTCTGCCGGGATGCCATTGGGCCCCAGGGTCTTATCAGAATTGAGTTTTGCCCTGGCCTCTTGGACTTCTACCAGTGTTATGTCCGCGTCAAGTAGGGCACGTGCCTACGCATCCAATATGGGGGTACATATGGCTGCTGGGTATGTTTCGAGCTGGGTTAATTCCTGTAATGAACAGGCTTTATAAAAAATTCTCGTAGTAGTGGGCAAAGGCCTTAGCTATCGCAGAATCTGCACATTCTCCCTGTGGTCCAACTATACGATGCATCCATCTGGATTCCACCCCCTTTTTTTCCCAACCAGGCGAGGAGCTTCCCGGACTTCTCACTGCAATCATAAAGCCTATGTAAAATAGTCAACATTTGGGCACTAACCCCGTCCTGTGCCAGAGTTTGATATTCTCCCCTCAGGAGTTCAAGATTCCTATGGCTGGGGGTGTCCGGGTCTGGTCCTAGGTTCCCCTCAAGGTATAGCAACTGACCTTCTAGCCATTCCAGGGCGCCTATAGTCCTCTTCTTCTTCTGGGCTATCAAGTTCTGAGCTCAGTCCCGAAAGACCATCTTGTATGCCTCCCAAAGCACTACCTTGGACGTGACCAAGTTTGAATTTTCTTTAAAGTAAAGCTCGGAGTCCTCCTGGTCCCTTAAGTCCCATCCATTAAGTTTCCAGCCCATCTCTGCGCTGTGTTGTCTATCTGGCTTCACTAACAATGGGGAATTGTCTGAAAGGCCTTGAGCCAAGTAATCCGCCTGGTGTATGGTACCCACCTCGCCGGCCGGGGCAAAGACACATTCATGGTGGAAAAACCCTCTATGGGCCCGAGGGAAGAAAGAGTATCGTCAGTCGAGAGGGTGTGCATGCCTCCAGAGGTCTGAGAGGCCCAGTGAGGCTGCGAAGTGCGCAAGTGGGGTTTGTTTGTACAACTGTATTTGTAGTCCCTGATCTGTCTCGGTCAATGGCCATAACATCATGAAAATCTCCTCCCACAAGGTGTATGGAGGAGTCTGCTTCCAGCAAGATAGCCGTTAACTTCTCCAGTTTGGGGGCCTGCAGTCTAGGGGTCGCGTAGACCCTCAGCAATATCACATCTGTACGTCTCCAGAATCCCTTCACTCCCACATATCTACCAAATGGATCTATCCACTGTTTTGGCCGCAAAGTCACACCAACTGTGCCGCCGCCGCACGCATCGGGTCCCAATCCGCCAGCGGGAGCAGTGGCTGTAGTAGGCCGCTGCTCGACCGGGGCTTCCGCTAGGTACCTCCAGTTCCGCCACCAGCTAAGGTGCTGCCAATAAACTGCTGAGAAGGGGGTCAGGATGAAGAGGCCTAAATATGTAGAGCTCCAGTCACCCCCCAGTGGGCCCCTCAGCCCTGGCACACCAACCTGGCTCCTCTTATCAAAGGACTCTGCCCCAATGTGGTGTCCGGGTCGCACGGGGCCTCATGGCGCCCACTCCATAAGGGAGGAGAAAGGAACAAGGCCCGGGTTACCCCTCCTCCCTGCCACACTCGCGTCCGCAGGAGTAGGGCTCACCCAACCGTCTCCTGGGAGCAGGCCGCAACGGGCCCCGACCCACCCCTGCCTCTGCTGAGCACCGCCAGTTTAGGTTGCGGTTGGTCACCTCTGGCATCTCCACTCACTAATGACCGCTGTGGCAAGGAGGACGGGTATCAGATGTCTGGACGTCCTGGTGTTCCGGGCCCGCCTGCCTACTCTAGCGCGATTCGCTGGCAAGTTACGGCCTGCGGGTAGGTTATCACCCCTAGTCAGCAGCGTCCTCCTATCGCCCAGTCCCAGACCCACCTGTGAGCAGGTGGTAACCCTGGCACTTCACTGACTCCAACTCGAGTCTTCCAAGCAACGGGTCACGCTGTCAACCGCTGCTTCGGTGTGCTTGGCCCAGCAACAGGGCCTCTCCCCCACGTCACGAGGCCGGTAGCAGTCCCAAGGACCATTGGCGGCTCTCCCGCTCCCCATCAGCCAGTCTGCAACCCAGATCAACAGCCCCTACGATAGGGGGGCACAAGGAGGCTTAGAGCAGGGTTCTAGTCATGGGACGTTTAGGATGATGCAGGATTAGTTGTAGTTCCCGCACAGAATGCACTCAAGGAGTGTCAGACTTATGTTGCGGAAAACTAACGAAAACAAATTGGGAAAAAAAATAGATCTTCAAGGCATAAGAGTTTCTTCTACCTAAGCTTGGCAACAGAAAACCATGTGTTAGACACTTATATCTCCCAAAGTGCTTTGCTTGATAAGGAACGAAAGATAAAGGGCAACTATTATTAAGGTAAGAAAAAATTAAGTGTACCAAATTAGTATGTGGCTCTTAAATTCAGAGTCTAAATCAAAGAGAACATGCTTCAAGATGAGTGTTGAAACTCTGGCGCAAGGTTTATCACATCATCGAGCAAACCGGGAGTTGTGATCTGGGCGCTCTACATCCCTTAGTAACAAGGATTTTTTTTCAACATGGTGTCATCTTGGATTGGCACTGTGATGGCAGCTTACAGTGGCCTTAAAGTAGCCCCGACCCTATAGTGCTTGGCATTACTGACCCTCTGACCTATTCCACCACACAAATTAGGCACAGTTTAAGTAGGAGCATCCTTGACAACAATTAGGGCATGGAGATGCAGTTGGATAAAGTGAATTTAGGATCCTGTATCTGAATGTTAAGAAAAGGGTGTGAGTTGCAGAAAACATGGATGCTTGGAATGGTATCAAGGACCAAGAAACAAATACAGGCATAGAAAATCAAAGATACATTACAAAAAGGGTCATGCCAATGTGGTGCAAGAAAGCACAAACAAGTGGGGATGAAAATTGCCTAGTGCAGTGCCCTTTATGAATCAATTGGCACTAACTTGTCTGCCACCAATATCTGATTTAGACATATACTTAACAGGTGACAGGTGGTTTCACAACTATGAACCATTTTGATGAAATGTGACAAATACCATTTCAAATGCTTTTAGATTTAATTGAAAATGCAGACTTGTCTTCTCAGGATTTGGAACCCTAACCTAATCAACTCAAGGAGAACAAAAGTTAAAGGCTGAGTACAGTTTTTGACTCCTACTGGCAGCATACATTAGTACCCCACTGCAAGAATTTACAGCTAAGTAAATGGTAATGTGGCCTCGTTTGAATCATGCATATTAAACGGGGGATCCTGGCCAAATCCGAATGTTGTTAGGGAGGCTTGGCTCTGTAAATTAAACATTCGATCACGATCAGCCAAGGATTATAAACGTTTCAAAGGACGCCCGAGCCCCCTCCCATTCCAGCTGAAGGAGAGAGTCTAGTAAACACAAACCAAGCCTCTGCCAGTCACAAGTAAAACATTAACCCACCCACTGCTGGCCTGCAGAGTGTGTATTTGTTCAGCAAGTTGTTCCAGATAGAAAGCTCGTGTCTCAAGTTCAAAAGCTTTATGGTCACCAAACCAGTGGGCAGGGCCTCCCGGAGGCTGTGCAGCGAGGCGGAGCAGCGACTCCAAGACTCACAGGTCGCGAACAATGCAGGCAAGAGGTCAAGTGCAGGAGGCCTGGGGCCTCTCCGAGGCAGCTGCAGAAGAAGGCAGCAGAGGGAACTGCAAAGACAGCTGGCAAGCTGCATCCAACCCACTGCTCACATCAGGGCACCATAGGCACACCCACTAATCGAAACTGATATTTATTCTAAAAAGTTGCCCCGAGCCCACCAGGGAGGCATCTGTGCTTACAAAACAGCAAGTTGCTTTTCAGCGTTTGGCCTTGTGACTAGGCAAACTAAACAGAATTCTTAAACTGTCAATGTTTTATTCGCTGGTACGGCAAGGCTGGTGCAACTCAACTTTTCCGTGAAATGTTTTGGAAATCTATCATTGTATTGTATAAAATTGTATTTAAATAGCGCTTACTACCCCGGAAGAGGCGTTTAAGCGCGTTATGATATGATTGTGACTAAAAATGAATGTGAAATAAGGATTTGTTCCATCAACAGAAAGACAGCCGCTAGAGAGGATTGATAAAGATGTTTACAACTAACCCCTACTCAGAATCACACTGTAAAACACATCTATTTCTTGTTACTTATAGCAAGACAGTCACATAGGTTTGCATTGCATTCATCTACAATTCAAATATAAATTAAGGACTTGCATCCAGCGTTGCATGCACATAAGTAATTCAATGATAAATGATATTACCTGGTGTAGTCTCCTTTGGCTTCCTGCAAATACAACAGCAATAAAAGATAAAAAAAAATGTTAAATTATTCAGATTCTGCTGGACAACACAGGAACGGAAATTCAGTCTAGCTGTTGTAGTGTTCAGCACATACTTAATTGATTTAAATAAATAAAACGTCCGCACTTGACCACTTATGCGGAAACATCAGCACATCCTCACTGATTTGAAAGAAAACCAACCAACTAGATTACTAATCCTGGGTAAGGCACAGATGGCACTGTGAAAATCACGGCTATGCACAATTGTGTCTGTTCACGTTAATCAACGTGATCAGTGCAATGAGAGCACGCGCTGTCCACAACAATACTATCGCTTTCCAGATAAATGCAACAAGGTCACTAACCCCCAAAAAGCCTAGTTCAGCAAATGATCAGCATTTCTCATTACGGAAAATATTGTATTTTGTTAACATGCAAGTTAATAATTTCAAGGCTAGTTGTGGTTACTTCTGTTTTAGTGATGATGAAGTATTAAGTAGAGTAAATTATGCACACTATGAAATAAATTAAGACTACTAATGACATAAAATACAATACAATATATGTTTCCACTCATTAACCCTTCATGTTTACAGAGACAAATTCTGCGCGCTGTTTATACAGAACACATTTAACTCTCAGTGGGAACATTTTCTGATGGTCATGTTTTACTACTGTAGTTATGTTTGTGGAATGTGGCGAGCGAGACTATTAATCAGGTTGCTTGACAAACAATGTTCTGCTATTTCATTAGGCGGCTGTTCGCTTGCTTGCAAAGACACCCAAAAGATGTTCTTAAAACACAGGGGGAGGGGGGGGGGGTGCTGCATCGTGTCTGTGCTAAAGTGGAAATGTGGCAGGTACAAACCACATCAAACGGTAAATAAAAGAGCCGACACTTGTCGCGGACACTTACCTGCAGTATCAGTGCAGCTAGCTTGAAGACGGTGTTGCTCTCAACCTCGATTTGACCCTGTAGAAATAAAAAACAGAAGAACTCAGCGACTCCAGCCCGGTATCCCCGCGGAGCAGAGTGGAGCCTGTCACAGCTCGGCACCTTCAAGTTCGGCTTACTTGCAGGCTAAACCATTGCGCAGCCCGCGGGAGGGGGAGCCACGAAGTGAGGGGGTTAAACAGGGTGCGCAGCTCGGCGCTGAAACGCTGTCATTACTCTCAGGCGAGCCTTTCCGAACAGATGACTCAGGATAAATTTAATAAGCGGTTGGCTGCAGAATAATTCCCGCTGTTCCCTGTTATTACCTTGCCAGATGAAAGTGGCCGGCTCTGCAGGTTTCACCCTCGGAGATTGGCCTGCCCGATTCCGAGATAATATTTCTCCGTCCTGTCAGGATTATCCTTAGACATACACAGAGGCGCTCCGGAGCGCCGCCCCCACCCGTGGAAGCCCTAAACACACCCAGCGCATTTCACCTCCAAAGCCCAGGGCTTCACTCTACTTTGTTGATTGTTGATTTCTGTTAGGAATTATTTCTACACAAGCCACAGCGCACTTTTTTGTGTGTATTTTTGTACAAGGGTACAATTAAATTATTCTTACACATAAACGTTACTACAGTGCTATTTAGATCATATTATTCATGTCTTTTGTTAGGGGGAGTGTTTCAAAGCCACTTCAGTGTCAACTAGCACAAAGGGTGGCCAGGAAACTCATTTTCAGTCTTTTCTGTTCCCGCTGCTTCCCTCAAGAAAGAAGGCCCCGAGCAGTGCACCCCGTGTAACAGGATTCTAGAAGGCCAGGGGGATAACAATGAACAGCTTTCTTCTGCAGACTGTATTTTAATTCTTCCTGACTTCTTGGACGACAAAAGACTGGCTGAAAAATTGACATCCCAGCCCAAGGGCATGTTTCCAATGGATAGATAGCATTATGTTTTTTTTATTTGATGGGAGTGAAATGTAAAGAAACCCCACTTAGTATCTTCACTTCACTTCTCTTCAACGATACAAACAGTGGCGGGGTAGACTACTTCAATACAGAGGATAATCCAATTTGAAATAAACTGTGATATTTTTAAACACGGAGTAGACATTTTCCCAGAGAGATTAATGAACACCAATCCACATTGTTTGTTCCTAGTTGCAAGAAATAAGTGTATTTTGTGAACAGAATACTGTTTGTTTACCCATCAGGCATGTTGGCACCTCATGATTTCAGCCCCCAGTCCAAAATAATCTAAACTTACTTACTAGATATCTGAGGATTTACCCTCCTCCCTTGTTGACAAACACCTCTGGCAGCAGGGTTTAGTTGCTAAAGACGGTTTTGAGCTTCTCTATAATTAAATATTTTGCAAGGACGCACAAGTGTACTCATTCTTAAAGGATGACACATTACCCTCCTAGGAGCATGATTTTCTTAGCATTAACTCTAGTGTCATAGTCAGTTACTGAAATGATGAAGACAATTGCTGAACTAGTAGTAAGGATTTTAATGGAGTTTGCAAAGCTGCTGCTTCCCACATCAAACTCCTCTTAACTGTCATGCTACTACCCCAGGACGTAGAATTAGAATGCCACTATAAGTGTCTTAAAGAACAAAACAGCACTCACAGAGAACAGGGACTGAGAAACTAGGTATTTAAATATCATTTACTTAACATCTTTAACTGCAACTGACACAGAATGGCAACCTTTTGCTTTTGATTTGCCTACTTGTAGGATGGTCTCATATCTTACATTGTTGCTTAAACCCATGAGGTGACAGGCATGAAACCCACTCTGGTGCAAGTGACATTAGGGACGAGCCCCACATCTGTTTTTTACCTGAATATAACCAGTTAGTAGGTACTAGAAACTAGCAATAGGAAGCGGTTTTTGCACCCAATGTGTTCATGATATTAACCCATGCACAATGTTTTGCATGGGCAGTTGCCATCATTTTGCAAGTTGATGGTAGCTGCCTGTTCAAAAACTGGGGCAAGTACAATTTGTGCTCAGTTCGTAATGAAAGCATGTGCGAAAAGGGATGCAAATGTTGTTTGCACCTATTTTAACACTTAATCACTAACCAAGATAACCAATGTAGTATCCCATGGCAACTTTCTTCTAGCTTATACCACCATGCCAAAGAAGAGGGGTCAGTGACAGAGGGCCATCCAGGCAGTGCAGAACACTAAACAAGACAATCTCCCTTCTCACCAGTCATGAGATGAAAGTACTTAAACACCAAAAACTGAGGACAGGAATTTAGAACTTACCATAATCGTAAAAGTATCATAAATAGACATTCATTCAAAACAAACCACCAAAGTGGTCAATTCTGTTATCGACTAGCAGCAGGGTGGAGGCAGGTGGAACGTCACCCTAACGTACACCTTCTAGAACATTTCCCTGAGCAAACTTCTAAGGCAATTGTCAACAGGATCCAATGTTTCCCATCCCATCTCTTGTCCAATGATATGCTCTTAGGGTTATGGAAGTACGGAGGAATTGTAATTCTTCTAACATCTTATTAGGTAGTACACTCCAGTAGAACTCTGACTTTTTAACATGGAGGAGGACAAAGACACGTTTTCACACCTTACCAAATTCCCTAGGGGCACTCTTGGTGCACTGCACAAATCTTGCAGCCCAAAGTAAACTAGAGCTAGGAAGCTAAAGAAAACATGTGTAGGATTGTATGGGCATGTCGGTGTCAAAAGGTGGCGGTTTTGCCAGTTTATGAAATTTGGTGAGTGTGTACAGGCTTCCAATCAATGGTTATTTCATCCCTATAATCCAGATGGTTGTTTGCTCATTGGCTGTACATCTTGGCAGTTACTTCCTTTGCAATAATATATATACCACTTGCTGCATCTGTTCTTGGTGTACATAGACCTGTTGTCTGTCTTGTTTTACTTGTTCGTTTGCCACATCCATCTAATGTAAAGGTATTTCCCCCTCTGCTGCCAAAAACACTGGACCTCTTGTTTTGCCTCAACACGGACATATTAGCTGTTATATTATGCAGATTTGTAGAGCGCACTATCACAGAGTGTTTACTGACACTGAGCAGGTGTGAGTGTAGATACACCTAGGGCTAGTAGGACTACTGGAAAAGCCATGTCTTCAGTTTCTAACGGAATTCAAGAAGTGAGGAAAAGGCTCTCATGTGTAGCATCAGGTAGGTCCACGCTTTAGGAGCTCATCCATTAACGAGGGGTGTATCTTGGGGGAAGGGGCTTGGGACTTCACACTCTTGGAAATAAATATCTTATTGGTTTGAAATAGGTGTTACTGTGTTTCCTTAAGGTGAGCAGCACTCGAGACACACAGGACCATGTCCCCCTCAACCCTAGAAACGTTCCTTCAGTCCAATACCTCTTCTCTCTCTCACAAACTCATGACAGGCGAATACAAAGTATTACGATTAACACTCTGTGAGACCTGATGATAACAGAAGAAGCACTGATGCAAATAAACCACTCCCACTGAAAACTGAGCTCTCATTCTTTCTAAACGGACACAAGAATTTTCCACTTTTTTATTTTGATGGGAAACATGATTTGTCAAAGACGCACATGTAATTGTGTAATTCCCACTCAACATAAACAATCTTGATTGTTTCCCACCACCCCACAATATATACAGTGTTCCGTTGCTCCCTAGGTAGGGTCCCGCTATATAAATACCAAATACATACATCCATTTATAGATTGTCAAATTATCTATTGTGGTGTGGAACTCAGGGAAAAAAATCGATGGTTCCTCGTGCAGTGGTTTTTCCATTTCTTGGGAGAAGAAGAAAGGTGTGGAACATGACAAAAGCGCAGAGTCTCTCTTTGCATGTATTTGGTAGGTATTTGCAGCAATTCAAGGTTGAGGCGACACAACTGCTTATGTACAAATTTTCACTGTAAAGTATTAAGCCGGGACATGGATATGGGTACACATTATATGAAGTACCTTTCATAAAATATCTTGCAGTCTAACTCACAAATTAAAACAAGTAACAGTGTTAGTGCTCCTTTGGGGCAAGTCCCTGTTTGTGAGCCCTTCACCTGCACACTGTCCTAACAGCACCAGCCCTGTCTATCCCCACTTGCAATCCCTCCCTTACTTCTCTGCTGCTTTACAGATAAAGAATGTCCTGCTCGTGAGTGGCAAGAAGGCAGTAAGCATCACTAGCCTTTGATAAAGGGAAGTGTTCTCTCTCTCTCTCTCTCTCTCTCTCTCTCTCTCTCTCTCTCTCTCTCTCACCGAGCTATCAGGCTGACATTTGGACATATCGCTACATCCCCCCAGGCTCTCTCTTTGAGAATTGGACTATAACCTACAGGTTAAACAGTTCTGTAGGATATTTTCAAATCCTCTATTAATTAATTGATAGCTTTTCTCAAGCTCATTTTGAGGCCTCTATGATAAGACAGATTTCAAGAGCTATAAGAATGTTGCTTACTTCTGAGAATATTGTGTTTACACCCACTGGCATCACAACACTTACAATACTCTTTACCCCCAGTCAATACCTCCCACACCCTCGCAGCATTACTCCTCTTTTACCAAGGTGAGGTCTCCTACACTTGCTCACCATGCCATATTTTTAGTTCTGGCATTAACCAAGGCCTTTTGATTTGAATACTAGTTTATCTGTTTTTGTTTAATTCATATTCTACTTCCATCCACTAAAAATAAAACATGGGGCAGATGGTCGGCCCACTTCAGGAAATGGGTAAATTACACTGTGAGTGATGGCATTTTGTTCTTTCACAAGGAGCACATCCACACGTAAAGTAGTTTGCTTCATTGCAAGACACTACTATGGCAAAACAAAACAAGTATTAACAAATTCCAAAGAATGGCAGCCAACACCAGACTATATTGGCTCTGCCAATGATTGTTTAGTTTGAAATTACCCTCGGATAATTATGTTACCTAATTTGTTGTATTATGCCAGGGCAGTTTACCACCCTAGATAATGAAGTTGGCGTGTTTTATCATACCCCAAATCTGCACTTTTTCCACATTACGGACCTTTTATATCCATGCAAATGCTTCCAGGTGATATCTGGAGAAAGTTGTGTGGAGAAATTCTAATCAGTGCAGCAATTTCACAAAATTCTGAATCTGATATTAGACCCTAACCTTGTTAACTCTATATCGGAAATTCAAAATAGTGGCCTAATTCTGATTACATGTATATTTACAGAGAACATGGTCTTCTACATGATCATTATGCTAACATACATTCTAGTAAAAAGCTGTTTCTTATCAGTAGTTCCTCAAATAGGGAAAAGACATTTGCAATGTTATCCTGTCATTTGTTATATTCTTTATTTTGGAAGAACCCACTAATGAATTTCCACTGCTAAATTCTGCCAAATAAGAAAACTTAGACATTCCATGTTATTCTCTGTGCAAATCTAAAAGTTTGAGCCAAATTAAACAAGGATTTGCAATGCAATAGGTCTCGCATTTCCGAGAGTTTAAGCTATTGGCATTGTAAATGACAATGCCTTTTATTTATCAGTTTTGATAATTAACACATAAATAAAAGGCATTGTCATTTACAATGCTTTTAGCTCAAACTAGTGTGCCGCCCGACTAGTATTTTGCTACTTTTGTCATTATTTTCAGATATATAATACAGCAAGTAACATTACACCTACAACAAGCCAGTACTACTGGCTTTGACAATGGTTGTTAGATGTGTAACATAAATAAGCAACAACCATGGCTTCGTAGCATAGCATATTGAAAATGGTTCAGTTCTGAAATGGTGAGACTGTGAAAGAACTAAAACGAGTCTCTTTGAAGTGCAGTGGCACTGCTGCAGAGTTGAGATTTTTTCCCCCTGAGGGTGACGGTAAAAATGGAGAGCCAGATAGGGACCAGTCTCAGTACCAGCTTTTCAGAACTGCCGGTGCTGAGCACCGGCGAGACGCGGCAAGACCCGGCCCACTTAAAGCCTTGTTGTTCCCCCTGATTCAGTGTTGTAGTGGGTAGAGTGAACTACTGCGCTTTACCCGATCCCCTTTCTTCATGTCGGCTGCGTGACTGGTCTTCTCTGGCACTGGGCTGTCACAATAGGAGCCTGAGGAAGCTGCTTAATTATTTGGTGCAATACATCTCTGGGCACGACAAAGGTGGTTGAAAAAAGCTCCCAAGTGATGACCCTGGTTGTAAAGTCATCTAAGGCTGCAATAATATAAATACAGGCCGAGCCATAGGAACTCCTATTACTCTCTGTCCTTATTGTATTCAAGGTTAAACAAGGGCTCATCAGGGTTGCTCCCCCTGTTACCCTTCTCTGAAGGTGACTGGGCTGCACTCTATCAAGCATGGAAGCATTATCGAATTGGGAGCCCTTTGATGAGATGTAGTATGGGCCTGCCCCTGCTATACAGAAGATTCCTCCTAGTATTATCTGGAAGACAAATTGGCTGAAGCACTTGAGCATCAGTGTAGTAATTCTATCAACAGAGCTTTAGCTGTGGCATTAAAGACATTTAGTTCGCAGTTCCATAGCGACGCACAGTGGCAGACAGACAGTAAGCCGTCAGGCTCTGGTGAAGTACGGACAAGATAAACAAGCTGTCGCCGTGAAAGCGCGGGGCAGAAAGGTTGTGCTCAGACGGCGCGAGCCGTGCACGTGCACATCGCCTGTCCGGGCGCGTAACATGTCCTGTCCCCCTTCAGCACAGAAAGCGGCAACAATAGATCTCGCCAAGGCAAGTAACGCGCATGCGCTGCGTCGCTAGGCGAGACCTAAAAACGGTAAAATTTGTCAAAACTACCCCTGGAAACCTATAAATCCAGACCTACATGTCATACATATATAGAAACACATGTAGTTTGCAATCAAATCAAACAGTATTGAAACAACAGTCCCGTGCACTCATACAGATATCAGTTCCACAAAGTCTGTGTGTCTTTGGTATGACACACAGACTTGGTGGAACTGATATCTGTATGAGTGCACGGGACTGTTGTTTCATGTTTTAAGTGTGGGGTTTCCCATACGGATTGAGGGGTTGAGGGCTTCCCCCTCCCTGTTAGCACCATACCTTAACTGTTTTTTGTATTAATATTGCGTATATTGAATGTGTGCGCCATTTTCTTCCTGTACATAAAACCCTTGCTTTGTGTTATTCAAATCAAACAGTATTGGTCACATAGACATTTCTTTAGTATATGAAATAACAGAGCATTCCATGGAGCCAACCAGGAGCAAGGAATACCTATTGATCATTCAGCATGGATTGAAAATAGCATTTCTTCCCTTTCCTCTTCCTCCACATTAGTAACTTCAGCAACTGACTAAGAATCAATTTAAACAAATGACATATCACGGCAAAATACTTTCAGAATAAGGAATACTTTCTCTTTACACACCTGTTTGTGATTCATTTCTTTGTTGTTGACTATAATGGGAGTATTAGCTAATTATATTTTATGTACAGATTGTTTCCCAGTTGTAAACCATCCAGTGATGACATTGTCTCATTTGTCTGTTGAATGTTTCATTTGAAATAGCTACTTTATTTATCATTGTTATGAGTAAATATTTTTATTTTTTACAAGGAACGGCTTCATCTTTCCAAGAACCTGTGCTAGTATCTTGAGTTCTGTAAAATGTTGTTTCATCCCTAAAAGAGGTCCAGGCAGCCATACCCGGTCAACCTAATTGTGAACAGAGAACCTTCAAAAATGGAAAGTGCTGCAGGTTTCATCTGAAAAAGTTGAGTGCAAATACCTAAGCGCTTAGGGCATAATGCGAAATAATATCACAGGAATCTCTCAAATATATTTTTGAAATATTTTGGTTAGGGTGAAAGATATATGAATTATTTCTGCGATTTGCACATTCCCTCTCCAGATTAAGGAAATAGAAAATACATTCTCTAGTCAAACATGACTGTGAGATCCAGAATAATTTGAATATCCTGATCTTAGCTGAATGGCAGCGAAAGAGATAATTGATCAAAAAAAGCTCAGCAGTGTGAGGGGCTGCCAATAGATGGGTGCTTCTCTAGGCCAAAACTGCATGTTGGATATTGGGGGAAGAGAGCTACTGCTTAACAAGTGTTAACATGTGAGAAGATTGTTAACTCGTGAAAATAAATTGGAAATAAAACCTCCCCGTTTTTGTTGTAACAGCTTTACATAACTTACTCACCACACATTTATCTTAGTTTTACCATTAGAGCTCTGGATATGCAATCCACACCCTGACAGCAATTAGAAAGTGTTACTGGGTGTGCTGCTTCACTGAATGACCTATATCTGATACTGTTCTGATTGTGCGTTTTTAACAACTTGAGTGCCTTAACGAATCCAACTTCAATTATAGAATCTACTTGATCTGTAAAAAGCTAAAGAATTACAAAAAATAAAACTACTTATTTAAAACACTTACAGGACTGTCCCTAGATGGGATGTAGAGTACATTTAAATATTTAATATTATTAATCTCATACATGTTTGCCAACATATTGGAGGGGAAGGAAGCGCCTTTTCGAAAGTCCCGGCCCAAATTTCCTCTGTATCTATCCTCAGCTGTCCCCGCGTCATCCCGAGTTTACCACTGAGTGCAGCACTGCCTCCCACACACAAAAATGCATAATTTCCATCTTATCTGACATAATTAGCACAGATTTTGAAATACTTCTGGCAGAGTGCAGACACTGCCCTCAATCCTCCATTTCAACGTTTACCTGCTCACCTGGGCCCTTCTTCCTATTATGACCCACCCTCCAGGGAAAGTGGGTAAGACGAGCTCCCTATGAAAGCCTGCAGCCGACATGTAGGTCACCCGTCTCAGTGTTCTCTCTCTAGTACTGATGCGTTGAACCAGGAGAGGAACGCGGGAGCACACTGTCAAAACAAGACAGCATTGATAGTCTTGGACATGAAAGGGCAGTCCTGATGCTCTGCTGACTCGTTTTGTAGCAGACCAAGTGCACCAATCGGATATCAGCACCTCATGGCCTCTATGAGCTCAGAGCTGATTCAACAACTGCCTTTGGGGCCAAAGGGGGTGGTGGCCATCTTTGGTTCAAGCTCTCTCTCCACTACCAAGAAACAGAAGAAGGACAGACAACATCAAAGCTCTCTCTCCACTGCCAAGAAACAGTAGAAGGACAGACAACATCAAAGAAACCGGGGTGGCCATCTTTTACTAACATGCAAAACGAAGAAGGACCTGTTGCAAGCAACACTTAGTAGAAACTAACGAAATACTCACTATAATTGTACACTGAGCACCTGTGAACAATCATGCAATTCCAATTCACAGGAAAACTTGCAGTTCACCTATCTAGCATGTAGAAAGGAAAAATATACTTATACTACTCATAAGTCTCAAGCTACCCAGAAGCCTCAAATCTCAAGACATTTTCAAGTGACCATCAACCACATTGCTACAAAATCATTTGTAGCAACAATACAGATCCAATCTTTGCACTAATCCTGAAACATTCCCTGGATTATTATCCTAAATTTGAATACTGGCAGGCAAAGTCCTACACCATAAAGATTTCTGAAGAACTATTTTTGTACTAAGATACAAAGCTTAATTATGCAGTGTTCTTATATGAACAATGTTTAAACTGCTCCGTCAACCATTGTGTCTTGTTCTTACTATATAAAACTGCAAAAAATACGATTAAGTGGGCTTTAAAAATGTTTGCCCCAAAATCTAAGGGGTATAGTTACTAAGATTTGACGCCATGTTTGGGTCACAAAAGTGATGCAAATCGACCTTAAATCTTTTTTACTTTTCAGCACAAAACTAGCTCTGCGCTGGAAAATAACTTGAAAATAACACAAAACACTGCTTTGAATTACTTAGCGCCAAGGGGGAATTCCATCAGTAGTGCAAGGGCGTTCCCATGCAACAACCCAAGGATTTTATGGCAAAAACCTGCGCCCATCTCAAATAAGCTATGAAGGAGAAATGCTTTCATTTCTCCTTTCTTTCCCGACTGTGCATGTGGGCTGCACTGTACAGCACACTAACAAAGTGGGAAAAGGTTTAAAATAAGTCTAAGCATAGTATTTTGCACTGGAAGGGTATCCTTCTATTGCAAAACCTACGCTAGAGCCACAGAGTCACCCTTGCACTATGGTGCAAAGGTGTGTCTGTGGCACGCGACAGCACATTTCTGCACCAGCGCTAGGGAGAGGGGGTAGAGCTTTCATTGTGCTTGCTGGGAGCTTCCACAAAGGCAAAGTCAGCAGAAGCATGGAGGCCAATGGAGCTTCATCAGGGAGTCCAGGATTAGTTCTAGGTAAGCGAAAGTGGACAACATTTCAGGTCTACACACGAGAGGTACCACCGCCAAAAAATTCAAAAAGAAAAGGTGAGTGAGCTGCAGGATAGTTCCAGTTTTCTTTTACAGCACCAGGCTGTTAAGTAGATGCCCTCTTCTGATCAGAGTCTAGTTCATCCTTTCAGAGTTCCCCTTCTCAGAGAAGAGCCAGATAAGGACCTCTCCCAGAATGCACTTCAGAGGTCTCTGGCCTTAAGACAAGATCAAGGTACACCTTCCAGATTGCTGATGAGGTGGGCAACTATGTTGATTCTCTCCAGAGAAGCCTTAAACCCATAGAAAAGCAGCAATAAAAAGTAGAACTGGAGTTATCCTCAGTGGGTAGCACTCTTCCACAATTTTATAAATTGCCTTTCTTAAACAAAAGCAAATGTTTACTATCAGCTATGGATAAACCTAACAACATATTCAACCCTAGTATTTACCAAGCATTTAAGGCGTGCACTCTATCTAATGTTCACGATTGGCCACATCAGTAATGACTGCACGCAATATTTAAAAGCATTATAGTCATTAAAAATGGCCTTGTATGCCCCAGCCTAATGGACTTCCGTTTACATGAGGATGTCAGTACGCAACTTCCCTGGGTGTACTGGGTGATCCAAATAGTACAAATAGCTGCCACCACCCAGTGCTTGGCAAGAGGGGGCCTGGAAGGTCTAAGCCCAAAGGGTGTGTCCAATTAAGGTCTCCACTGTCAGGGCTCAGCTAAAGGGTGGTGCTGAGTGCCACCAAGTCCAGGTGTCCTTAGGGTTTAACGGCCCTGCATATTGTTGCCAATAGAAAGGACAAAGGGGAAATGGAGGGCATGGCATTACTGCACAGCATGTTGAGGACTTTCATCTTTGCAATGCCTCATGACCATTAAACCTGTTTGTGGTGATGAGCCAGCACCAATTCACATACACAACACAATTCAGTTCTTTGTTATTCTATACAATTCGATAAAATGTAATTATGTCTTTCAACAACATTAGAAAGTTTTTTTTATATCACATTTCATACTGACTTTAACATGCAAGTGGGCCGTGTGCTTAAAAGTAACACACACCATCTACACGGTTTTGTGTGCTATCCATACTGGCAAGAGCTTCAGTGCACCTCATAGGGCCAGTAAGCGCTATAAAAATGTCGCAAGACCATACTATAGACTAGTGGGCCCTTGTGTAGTATTTGAAGTACTTTAAGATCCAGCTTACTTATTTACACTTTTAGGTAACTTCTGATGGTGTAAATAGCGAGAATTTCAGTGCCACCCAATAGAAAAACAAAGGTTCTTTGACCTGTCTAACTCCCGCTTAAAAACGCTTCATGCCGCTCCCGCCCTGAGGTCTTGATATGATATATTAATCAGGAGGAAACGTCTTGGTGTTTCCACTCAGTAACTTTCCAAAGCATTGAATGCCCTGCCACTTTACCTCCAATCAGGCAATCTAATGTGCACAAAGCTGGCACACAAAAGGCCTTGTGGTTTACGCCTTTGTGTTTGAATCTGGACCAGAAAGCTCGTTGGACGCGTAATAAAGTTAGAAGTCTGTTCCTGGCACAGGAATCCCAGCCTTTAACGTGAATTATTTTCACTTTTCTATTGAGGAGGAGTTTGCCACCTAGTGTGCTACATAAGCAGTCGCCTAATGTAGATCTAATCACTTTCACATACCTGTGTGGGCAATGTCAGGCCCCCTCCAGCCTTCCATTCAAGTTTTGTCAAAGTTATCGCATTACTCATTGTCTCAAAGTTACAGCTTATTCCAGCGTGCAGGTACATTCGGTTTATCAGCGGTGCTTTGCAAGGTTTCTGACAATAAGATTTATGGCTTAAAGAGGTGTGTTCCAAAACCAGCCTGGGACTGGTTGATAGGATCATAGTTACTGTAGGACCCCGTGTAGTTAAAAGTTTGGCCTGCTCTGGCTCATCTCCCTTCATGTTCACATTTTCCTGCACAATCTCCTCTCCTTTAATATCTCTCCCCTGCGATACAAGTTAATTAAAAAACACATAGCTATGAAAAAGTGCCATTGAAATTCGTTATATTTATTTATTTGTATACAAACACAATAGGTCGTACACTGCTCGTCATACCAGCAAATAGCCCCATAGAACTCTGGGTAATGTAGTAGCAACGGTGAGTACGCCTATGCCACGAGTATGTCACTATAATGCCATCCCTGGACACTGCTCCCTGCTGACGAGAGGCAATTACCTCGAAACACGTGTCCAGGGATGGCATTATAGTGACATACTCGTGGCATAGGCGTACTCACCGTTGCTACTACATTACCCAGAGTTCTATGGGGCTATTTGCTGGTATGACGAGCAGTGTGCGACCTACTTTGTTTATTTATTTATTTTATATTTACCACGGTTGGGCCATAATCCGGAGTTTACTACCCCCGCCCTGCCCCTCCCCCGCCCTGCGTCACCGCCCAGCAGCACTCCCTCTAGGAGCTGCTACTGGATCACTAACTTCAGTTTCATACCTTCCAAAAATGTCTTTCCTGCTACGTATTTTACTGTGTTTTTCCTTCTACATGCAGGTGGAGACAAAAATCTGTATGAGAATACCCCAAAACCACATGTATGAATATCAAGCACCCTCTTCCCATCAGATACTCTCCTCGGGTTAAAGTTAGCAGATCGCTAATTTCACAAGCAAGTAAAAAACTTTCAGCTATTGCCTTTCAACCGGCCTCTTTCTGCCATTGGTGTGAGACTTTGTCAGTCACATCTTGGCTCAGCCCACTGGAATATTTATCTCTGATCTAATGGTTTTGGGTGTTCGGGTGTGCTCTTTTGCCTCCACTTGAGGGCTTGCCTTGAAATGCATGAGGGATTACTTTTCAACTGTAGCCCACTCTCCCCACTCCTGTTGGCTTTCTCCTGTGTCTAGCTCTATTGTGCTAACACTGCATCTTTAAGCACATTAAACCTAGACATGTTGGCTTCGCCTGTGTGTGCTTGTGTTATTAACACCTGTGGAATAGCGTGCATTTAAAACCATGTTCACACAGGACAGGACACCATGGTTACTCAACCTGTCAATGTTAGCAATTGTTCAATCACTAATGAAGGCTGGAGTAGATGATAATGTTGTTATTACTGGTTTAGTTTGGAGGATGCGTTTGAGGACTTCTAGTTGTTACGTGACCCTTGAAATTAAGACAAAATGACATCAGAAAACAAATGTCGATGAAACAACTGCAGATGAGGGTACTTTGATCTCTCAGGACAACTGTTATGCGTTGTAGGAAATGTTCTGATGCCATATACTGATATCTGACCAGGGCAGTCAACATTATTGCATCATTAACTTTTTTCTGTTGCAAAACAATATCACAACATACTTGTCACTTTGGCCTTGTAATACTTTTATTGCAGTTTGGCAAACAGTACAAGTGCTGAGAAGGCATGTTGTGCGCTGTAAATGGTTAACACAGAACGGATAAGATGTTGGGTGTGTGCACACTAAAGTTTGCCATAGAACGCCTCTTGTCCAGTCAAGGGCGTGTTAAGGCAAGTGCCCTACAAACGTCAAATTATATTTTACTGCACCTATAATACATTGATTTGCTTTCACAATGGAAAGTGACAAACCTGTTACGGAGCTCAAACAAGCTGAGTAATGCAGTTGATAAAGGAAGGTCAGAATGGGTGGCAGTCATGTAGGGCGCTGCAATAATATTTAATGCGTCTAGGAGTCATAGCATTTGCTGTTTTTTATCTTTACATGTCAATTAACAGTAAAAACAATACTTGTGACCACATCTCCAAATTATGAGGGCTAAAAGGCACTGAGCCACATTTGTGAAACTGAAATATATATATATATATATATATATATATATATATATATATATATATGTTTATAAAAAAAATCTATTTTTGTTTACAAAAAAGAACACAAATGGGTGGGGCAGCAGGAGGAGTTGAAGGAGTATTGGAAAAGCTAGTTGGATGTGGGTGCGGAAGTCAGCTCTGCTGACTGCGGAAGAAGGGGGAACAGAGGAGCCAGAGAGGAGGGGGTGTATACATTAAAAAAAGAAACAAAGGTCGGTGGTAAAGCATTAGAACAGCTGTGGGAGGAAAGAAGGAACAACACATGAAAAATGAGGGGATTTTTGGAGATGAGTAGCATAAGAGGGAGAGACAAGGAAATCACATGCACTCCCATGGAGTGCTAGAAGAAAAAGGAAAATATAGTTTCCTAAATATAAGGAAGGGAAGGGCACAAGTCATCCAATCAGAACACATGAAAGAAGAAATGCTCAGAGGCGGGACAAACAAACAAAAAGAGGAGCCATCAAATAAAAAGCATGAGAATGAGAGAGACAAGAAAGCCATTCACTCAAGAGCAAGGGGTTGACCCAAAGTCCACAACATTTATATATTTTAATGAATTAGAGACAATATGTCTTTAACAATGAGAAAACTGTTTGCAGGCGAAACCTACAAATAGTCTGAGCTGTTAGTTAGTCATGAGACAGCTTCTGAAGCAGCAGTTCTTTCAAGAATGATTTTTGACTTGGAAAGCATGTGTTCAGCTCTTTTCCAAGTCAGCTTCTTACTCCTATTGCTCCACTTCTCGCTTCTTTGTTCCATTTTTTAATATCAGAGAAAGCCAACAACCTAAGACAAACATCACAAGCGAGTCAAGATTGGTTTTGACTGCTCCACCACCCTAGAAGATGCATGGATGAAAGGCCTAAACAATAATCTCACTGACAAGCTGGGTATTCTAAAGCTTTGACAACTGGGATAGCTGTGCATCGCCCCCTTTTGTGAACAATTGGGTGAAAAAGAGAGAACCAAAGTTATATGATTACCTAATCATAGTAATCATAGCAAAAACACCTCATCTACTACCCATGCAACCTTTGATTTAAAGCACAATACAGAGTTCATTGTGTTCCTCATGAATGCAAGGAGGTCAAGGTGATGGCCTCTGAACTGGTTGCAAAGTTCTAAGAATATCTCCTGTGGGGGGCAGAACTCCTGAGATTGCATAAAACACCTGCCTCAACCCAATGATGATAGAAATGCCTACCTACTGGTGTATATTGCCATGACAGATACCAATGTTTGTCCATCCACAGCCATTTTGGAATGCTACCTTCACCTGGCTGCTGAAGAGTCCTGCTCTATATCCCATACGTTTTTGTTTTGTTGGTCCTTATGACCACATGCCAGCTCTAAACTGCTGGAGTGCGCCTCTTGAGAATGAGAATGCTAGTAAATTGCTCTTTCCAATTTGACAAGTAGAATCTCTCCTTATCCAACTAAAAACCTGGTATCAAGAAGTGTCCCAGCTTAATTAGCACAAAGTGTTTGTGGTGAGAGCCAAAGGGTTTGAGCAGATCAGGCAATCTCTGGACCAGGTGGGTGACATATGCCAACCACTGTTGTGCCACTGATTTTAGGCTGAGAAGAGGAACCATCATTCAGAAGGAGCCTCAGGCTACCAGAAATACTGCAGCTTCCTTTATAAGTAGAAAAAAGGCAATACATTACAGGCCATTCTTCTCTCTAATCAGGTGAAATTGGGGAATTCGGAGCAAGACTTGCCATACCCCTCCCACCCCCGAGTTTGCATTCAGGCCATAGCTGAATCCTATCACCTCCATAGAAGCGCTGAAAGGTGAGACCTCAGTCTGACTGACCCACCAGAATGGACACCATTGGCAGTTAGATCATAATTGGAGCAGCAATAAACGGAAGGTACTGAGAAAGGTTAAGTTAGACCTTTTTCAAATTTATCAAGATCCCTACGATCCCCAATAAGCAACACTATTCCAATAAGTCTGACTATGATTTCTTCAGAAAGACTGCATGAACAAGCGAGTGTTGCAGATATGGATGAACTTTATTCTCGTGCTTGTGACACACCCTGCAACTGGAAGCCACAACGTCCAGAAAACTGTAGGGCACATTGAGCCCAAAAGGAAGTGATTCGAACAGAAAATGAGAGAACTGCAAATCTGCACTAGAAATATGATGGAGTACACAGAGTTCACCATTCCCTAAACTGTAATTAGGTACCTGTGTTTCCTCTACAAAAGGGTTCCTTTTTAACAAGGCATGTGGTAGATGCAGAAATCACGAGGCAGAAAGAACTTTAAGTGCATCGTGCCATCCACTGACAGCCAGCTGAATTTCCCTGTTCATAGTCTCTGCCCAGATCTCAGATGCCTGGATCTCAGAGATCCTTACCCAAACTTGGCATTCTGATCCATCAATGCTGAATTTGAAGCAACCTGCACTTCCATTATGCTGGCATGATACCACACATGCAGATGATAGTCTTGCCCTAGAAAGAAGGGGTGTTTTAGTTTGGTAAATACCAATTTATTTAAACTTGAATCTGAAACTGAATTACATCTAACCCATAGAAGGATGCGTATTGGGTGGCCTTTTGGTCAAAAACACATAGCCCATATTTGTTTTGTACAGAAGGTAATGATGGGAAATGTGCAAGGACTTGTATAGAAGTAACCCCACTACACACTGCCACCCTGTTTGGGCGAAGTGTGTAAAGTATTCAGGGGACTAGTGTCCTAAGGAATTAGTTCAATCCCTCTTAGAAGTAACCTCTAATTACAGGTTAATCTTGTGGACGTGTGTGAGTACTGTATGTACAGAAAGCCATTTCAACTGCATGATTCTGATGCTGGTGCCTAAACACGGCCTTGGAGCACCACGCGAGGCCTTTAGGTAATCTGTTACCATGGCCAGATCTACTTACTCACTAGACAACCCTTTAAATCTGTTTTAGCTGGTTGCATATCCTCGTTGTCGTCTTCGGAGTAATGTCATGAGGAGAGAATGTCATATAAGTGGTATGTAATTGGAGAATGCCTAGGTGCTTCTGATCACTCTCCTTTGCTGATGATCTTTCCAAAGTTCACCCAGCGTCCTTTCCATCATACTCTGCTGCTCAACATCAGACATGGCTGGCAAGTAATAGATACACTGTAAGGGACTGTACTCCCTGTCTTGCTCTCTCTGTAAGGTTTCCTCCATGTACAACAAAAAGGTCAATGTCATCTTGTCTTGGAACCTTGTGTTTTTGCATCAATCCTATCCTCAGATGTATCATACCTTTGGGGAATCTCAACACACATCCAGAAGCAGATTATTATTTCCAGTGTTATCCTGGATTTAAATAAAAGATAATCTGTCCTTACATTTATCACTGTACTTGGTCTTCCGTGGACCTGTAAAAGTGCCTACATAAGCGACCATATTCGAGGATGCTTCGGCCGGACTGTCTTATATGGTCTCTAATCGCTGAATTCAATGTAGACAGGTCAATTGAAAGTAACCACTTAAACTCAAGCACATCAGGCAACACATTGATTTAACAGCGAGTTCCACTGGCAAATTTGCAATTTTTCAGCAAGTTCTCTCATTTGCCACCTGCCATCTAGGCCCCTCTTTGCTATTTCCACACTCAAGGATCCGGGACCATTTTTAAAGGACTCCAACATCCCTCATGAAGCCAGTCCACAAGGAAGTATTCAGAGTTGGCCCCGGTTTCTACCCCACAAAAAAGCAATGCAAGACCATATTGAAGCGCAGAACTTCGGAAGTCTCATCCAACATAGTAAGCAACATGGTAGGCAAAACCATCAATAATCTTACTGAAAAATCAGGGCCTATGGAGCACTGAGTTGAGAAAAACCAAGAATAGTGCTAGGCAGGGCTATCCTATATGAGTCCTTTTCAGTGGCACACGATATCCAATAATATCTGAAGCCATGAGGGTGCATATCATCTTACCTTTGTAGGAAGTGGAATGAGGAAGGAAGTAGGATCAGCACTTCTATAAGGTGGAGTGGCACAGCAGTCTTAAGGCGTGGCCTAGTGGTGGTACCTAATCTTACTTCAGAATGCCACAAACAGCATTTTTAAGTGAATTGGTGTTGCTCCAGGACGAAAAATTGTTTTTGTGATTGAAGCTCTGAAAATCCTATAACTGTTCCTACAATCAATCAATCAGCATTTGCGCAACACTGTCACCCCTAGAGGTATCTGGGCGCTGTGTCTTCATTGAAAAGCCAGGTCTTGAGTCTCTTTCTGAAGTCTGCCAGCGAGGGGGCCGTATGGCCTGAGTGATGGTCTTTTTGGTGTTGGTTAGGATCCATCTGAAAATTCTGCAGAGCATGCGAAGAGTGTGAAAGCAGTAGGAGGCGACTGTGTTAACTTGTTGTTTCATGGTCAGTGGGCTGTCGAGGATGATGCCGAGGTTTGGTTGCATGGTCGGTCGGTATGGGTGTGGGTCAGAGGTCTGCAGGCCACAAGCTGTGGTCCCATGCAGAGGTGTTGTTCCCAAAGATCAGTACTTCAGTTTTGTCAGAGTTGAATTGGAGGCAGTTGTCTCGCATCCATTTTGCTACATTGTCATGGCATTGCAGAAGTTGGTTTGGCATTAGCGGAGTTTTCGGTGAGTGAGAGGATAAGTTGGGTGTCATCTACGTAGGAGATTATGGTGAGTCTGTGGGATCTGTCAATGTCTGCGAGGGGGGTCATGTAGATGTTGAACAGGATGGGGTTGAGAGATGACTCTTGTGGTACGCCGCATATGATGTCTTTGGGTGCAGAGGTGAAGGGAGGCAGTCGGATGCTCTGTATGCGTCCTGTAAGGAAGGGGATGATCCACTTCCGGGTGTTGTGCCATATGCATATGTTATGGAGTCTGTTGATGAGGGTGTTGTGAGAGAATGTGTTGAACGCCGAGGAGAGGTCGAGGAGGATTTGGGCCACCATTTTCCATGGTCGAGGAGTGTTCTGATGTTGTTAGTGGTGTTGATTGTCATGAGTCTGAAATGACTAAAAGAACATAGAGTTTTCATTTTTCTCATTTCTCTGTGTGAGAGAACAAAAGTAGGTGATTTTTAGGACTCGCCTACCAGGCAACTTTAGCTGTATTGTAGGTAAAAACTTCTAGCAGACCATATCAAAAATCTACAGTGGACTTAGAGCCTGCCCATGGCTTACCATTGGTTTGCTTTCTTGTCACTCTCATTTGCTTCTTATTCAATGGCTTTCCTACCTTTTTTGTCTTTGTCCCTCTCATACACCGTAAATTCTTTACTATCCTTTTGATTGGCTAACTTGTATCCTTCCACTGCTCCCATTCAGTGAAGCTCTTTTATCTTTTACTTCTAGCATTCCAATGAGAGTGCATGTGTTTTCCAGCTCTCTTTCTCTGTGCTACTTCCCCACCAAATACTGCTCCTCCCCACTCCCTCATTCCTCTACGGAAGCTTATCCATTGCTTTCCACACTCCTCCCTGGCATGTATTTTTTTAAAGGACTTCCACAGCCCAGTCACAAGCCTTCACAGTCTATATTTTGTTTTTTAATGTTACTTTTGAATTTTTGTTATAAGGGCCCGGCTGCTGCCATTTGATGCAGGACTGATTTCACAGTGCTAAATGCATTTTCACTCCACTAAAATGAAATTTTGTCTTTATCGATTCAACGTGGCATGCAACATTTTGGAATAAATGAATAAAAAAATGGCGCCTGCATCATTCCATAGGCGTGCACTTGCGTTATGACACACACTTGCGGACATCCTTCCACATGCGTGTGGCTATGGAATGACGCAGCTGCTTGCAACAACAGCACGTATTTCTTTCCATTTTTTTTATTTTGCTACACAGCATTGTCATAAAGCATCTTGCTTTTCATTTGCAATGCCAATAGTTTATTAAGGCAAGGCCTTTTGGCTTTACCAATGCTTGCTAATTAACTGAGAGCAGTGAAAAACCTACACCCCACAGACTAGGAGTGGGTATATTTGTAAACGCCATAGTATTTAGCAGCGTTGATGCACATCACGCTGCCTTGGAAAGAGACATGGGGTTGACTGACTTGAAAGGAGGAGCAAAGTAGCCTTCATGGACATAAACACGGCATGCTACGAAAAGTAAAATGGAGGTGTGTAGGAGAGAAGGAGCATATGAAGGCCTGCAGACAGGCTTGGCATTGCTTTGTTGCCATATCTTACGGCATCAAAGTGAATAAGCAAAATAATAGATCCCAGGGGGGATCAAGAGGATTCATGGGACCGACAGAGAGACAGCTCTATAATCTGAAGGCCTCAACCGGAGTATTCTGCAGCACGTCACCAGAGGATAAAAACAGATTATACCTAGTCCAGAGATGGGCTAGTAAAGACCATGGGGCACAAGACTCACCTCTTTGAGGAGAGGCTCAAACTACATGGGGAAATAAAACAATGGAGGACATATAAGTGGCATTCAAATACCTGGACCCAAAAATAATGAATCAAACAGGACACGGAGTACATATGGGAAGAGAGTGAGGGTGGAGAGGGGAGTTGGAGTGAGGGTACGGAGCAGGGCTGGCTGTAGCGCTGGTGGCACCCAGTGCGAAAATCTTTTTTGGTGTCCCCCCATGACCTCTTCCTCAGATTCCCTCACTACCACCCAGCAATAGTGCCCCATGTCTCTCCATAATCCTTCTCTCACATATATTTAATTTGTTTTAAAGCACTGGTCAATTCTGTCTTTACTAATCTACTCAGCTATCAACATGAAATACAGGTCTGTTCTTTGCAGCAGGGACATTTACCCTCCGCGCTACTTTATGGCGAGTCAAAACTGCCACTAGAAAAAATCCCACTTCCTCTCTCTAGCAGGAACATTATTCACAAGAGTTATCTTGACATTTTTATTGCTGCCTGAACGCTGGATACACAAGTAACTCTGCAGAAGGTGCTTTCAAATCTTGTTATTGCCAAACACAGGGGCCGCCCTGAGATCAATGCACCTCCTCCAGATCAGCGCCCAGTGCGGGCGCACCGGTCGCACCGCCCTAAAGTTGGCCATGGTACAAAGCATAAGTAAATCAAAGGCATAAGGCCCCATAGCAGTATAGAGGATCCTGTGGCTGATTTGTGGGGCGGGATCGGTGCTGTCTATGAGTACCCCAATGCGTAACAAAAGCCCACGTTGCATTGTGGGTGTCAAGTATTTCCTTATTCTTTTACTGTACTATAAACATGGCTACTTCTTGGGATACTTATTCTCTTTCAAAGTGTTCCTTCTCTTTTCTCCCTACATCTCATTCCCTTTCCTCACTCCTCCTCATTCTCCCAGTCCTTTCTCTGTGGGGGCAGAGCTTCTCATGTCCGCCTTCTGTTGATGGCTCTTAGCCTTCCTGTGATGTTAGAAGTGCAACATATGGGCTTGGATGGGCAACGTTTGGGGTTTCCTTCACTGTATTTTATGAGCAAATGTTTTAGGTCGCATTTAAATGTTAGGTTTTTCTATTGTGAGTTAAGTGCGTTCAGCCAAACTCACACACTCAATATCTTTCAGGTGAGTAGAACTTGTCAAGTTTTCACTACTACGGCAAAGGAATGTGTAATTAAAACCTGCTTATCCTGACAGTGCCTGCAGCAGTGCTAAGAAACCTCACAAAATGTCAGCGGTCCAGGGTAACGAAAGAAGAGCAGACCCGGAAAGGGGAGGGCCCAGTCATCGGGACCAGTTGACAATTGACAACAGTATCCTTAAGGGAGTTCATCCTCTGGTTCGCAAGATCAGATGCAACTTTAGAAAAAAAATCCATAAAAAGTGTAATAAATGCATGTAAAAACCACCTAGCAGAAGTGGTAGAGGTAAAAGTTAACACAACTTAATAAGGGCATGGGATGCCCTCCACCCCATGTGAGAAGCAGTATTTAAACCAAGGGTAAAGCTGCAAACAATGTTGTTTTTCTGCATCAGGGATAAGAATGCTAATAAAAAAAATCTGGATTTACCTGGCACCTGCTCTCAGACTTTTAATTTCAATGAACCTCTTCAAAATGTGGTTTTTGGGAAGGAAAATCCTATGATAAAGCTGGGGTGGGTGTATGTGTGTGGACCAGGCTCGTTGGGTAATGCAAAACAGACAATGATTTTGATCAACTATTAGTTTGTTTACATTCTGCTGACTCCATGGGAGTGTAATATTCTTAAATATGTCCACTGATTAATTTGAAACCTTAAGGGGAATGTAATTTGGCAGACAGTGTTGAGCTATTTCTAAGCGTATCAACAGGTATATTTGTGTCTCCTCCCTCTACTTCCTGGTAAGGAAGCAAATTTTAAGTGAATTATGATAGCGCCTAAGCAGAACAGAGAGGTAGTAAGTGCTGGAGACAGCCAGCGAAGAAACGTCCAAGCTTGTGCTTTTATGCAATCTCACCAGTGCCAGCTATGGCAAGCGAAAGAGAGAAAGATTTGTACCCGGAAGTGCATCAGTTTCTTCCCCTCATTGAAGTACAATCAAGAGGAATCCATTTTAGGAGGGACAAAAAGACAAGGATGAGTAAAATGTCATTTCCTAGGTCTCAAATTTGCAAAAGAACTCCAACTAAGGCCGTTTGCGAGGCCCACATCCCTTCAGGGTTGGTATTATTGTTATTCGTTTTTGGTGACTGGATTAACTGAAGCTTGACTACAGGACACAGTGCAAAAGTTATCAATGTTGGCAATGAATGCAAAAATCACTTACAAAGCTCAGGGGATTGGTTCTGTACACTGCAAACAGCATGCTGGCACAAACTCAAACATGCACAGACCTACACATTCACAATGTCCGAGGGATATGCAGCCACCGACGCAAGTTGAGCAACAGACCTACAGGCAATTATAAATGCACACCAGAAGTCAATAGAAAGCAAAAGGTGATGCTTATCAGCAGGGGACAAAAGAGCACATGCATGAGGAGAGCACAGGAGAATGTTCACCAGGGAAGCACAGAGTGATTTGTCATCACGGAGCACAGAATGGTGTGTACCAGGTGAGCACTGGGTATTGAGTCTCAGGGGAGTACTGAGTGGTCGGTGGTATCCTAATTGCTGCACTTGGTCCTGTCCATGAATTGTGCACTGGGTGTTGGGCAAGGTGGTCACTAGTTGCTGGACAGTTTTGGGGACCAGAGCTGTACGCATTATAGGGAAACATGATGATGTACAGCAGCACACACCCAGGGTGATGTACAAGAGAAGCATGCGGTGATGTATATTATCAACCACACGTAAGTGATTAGTAGGAGGGCACATGGTGAAGTCAGAGAGGTCTCAAGTTTTCCCATGTCCGGTGTAAGCAGCTCGTTCAGACATCTGCTCTTTCTTTCTAGCACTTGTACCGTATTTCACATTAATAATGCAGGACTACAGGTACCAGCATTCAAAGAAAAAAAGATACTGGAACAAGATAACCTGTTTAAGCTTGACGTTTGCAAGAAAAAGAAGGTCATTTCTAGACTTTCTTTCCTAGTGCATTATTGCTGTTTTTGGATTGATACCAAAGTGGCCAGCTCAGTACAAGAACCTGGTATTGAAATCACAAACAGGGACACACACACAGATAAACACAACTCAAAGCAACTGAACCTTACTATTTCATCTTTATTTCGACAGGCCAGGTTCTTATCACCTCTTCTCTTCAGGCTCAACCAGCAACAACAGTTTTGACCTCAGTCCTAGTGTTTGGTCCTCTTAGTCCTACAAAAGGGCAGTAATAATTCTTGTCCAGTCGTTCTTCTAGCCTGGTGCGCAATGCTCACCAAAGGCAAACGTGAAGTGTTTCCTAGCTCACAGTATCGGTGTATGTACAGAAAGAGAAGGAGCTGGTGCTAGCCAACCACCAACCCATAGATGGTTCCGCACTTGAACATATTTTTCGGAATCAGGAAAATCAAACTTAATTTTCTCAGATACACAGTCTGACCTTTTGGTACCAAACATCAATCACTAAACAGTGTCCGTGGCTCCATGGTGATAGTAGAGATGCCGTAATGCCACCAGTGACTGTGACTGAGTAGCTTTTCCATACAAGTATTCAGCTAGCCAGGACCTGGAGCTGGGTTTTCTGCTCCTTTGCTAATGTTCAACAAAAGGGTGCAACAGACAGTGCTACCCCTTAAAGCAAATTGAGCCTGATATGCATTGGACCTTAGGCTCCCATTTTGGGGGCTTGAAATAGTGTTGACAATCCCATGAGAATCAATGAGACTGACACATTTTGCCACTTACCTAAAATTATATATTTGGCTTTGGATAATTGGCTTTTGGTGGTCGAATGCCTGCCTCACCACTTAGATCCTCAACTGAGATGTCCGTAATTAGGTGACAGATGATCATAGGATCTTTACTGGGTAGAAACAAAACTACACTAGGATATACCCATAGGCCGATCACTGGCACAGGTAACCTACTCCAGTTGGCCCACACCAGCATTAATTTCATATCCAGACTGCAGGCGAAGGACTAGGTCCCCTTGGCCCAAGAGGTAAAACTTACTTTGGTCGGTCTAAGTGCTTTAATTTCTGAAACCACCATGTCACTTAGTGACCATCAAGGTAGAGTAAAATCTAGAAAAGAAAATATTCTGCAACCACTTGACAGTGTATTTGCTTACAGATACACAGCAAACACCTGAGTGACCAATTATACGGTCTTCCCTACTTAAACTTTAACTATCCCCGAACCATAGGTATTATTTATTATTTCATGCATTTGTAGAGCACATGGCTGCCCAGAGGGCTTCCCAGCGCAAACACAGAAAGGCGAGAGCAGGCATCAACAGCTCACTAATATAGTCAGGCCTTCACTTTTTTACGAAAGATCTCAAGGGAGATGGCGGCTCTGACTCTGAGGCGAAGCGAATTTCAGAGTGTCGGACCTGGGTATTTGAAAGAACAGACTCCCTCCAATGCCAATTTCACCCAAGGGATAGGTGCGAGGCCCGAGCTGAATAAGCGTAAACACTTAGGGACATACGGGGTGCCCAGACTGATAATGTAATACGAACACTTCTGAGGCATAGCCTTGTACATAAAACACAGTGTTTTGAACTTGACCCATTTCTCAATGGTCAGCCAGTGAAGCCAGGCCACACAGCCAGGTGGAAACTGAAACATGCCACGGAAGACAGCAAAGAAATCTAGCAGTGGTGTACTGCACAATTTGCATTCTATTAAAAAGGACTTCAAAATTCCCAAATACAACACGGTTTCATTGTCCAGACGCGAAGTAATGAGAGCATGCATCAAATTCTTTGAGCAGAAGCAGGGGAGAAGCCGCAGACTTTTACGTAGGCATTTAAGGGAGCCCAAACAAGTGACAGACACTTTGTTAATCTGGGAAAGCCATCCTGGGTCTGCTGTTCAAGCAGAAGTCTAGGGGTCCTTCACACCAGAACCTGGGCTTCTATTGGAATTCTCTAGGGCATATTATCAAGCCCCTTATGGTCGCTTTAGTGGCAGTTTCCTGCCGCTAAAGCGGCGATAATGTTATCGCCGTTCTTGATAATATGGCCCCAGATCTTTTACAACCTGCTTAGTGGTGGGGCCCAGACCTAAAAGCTCTGACCAGTCTGATGGCCAACCAAGAGCGGAGGTTGGTTACCTGCCACTAGCACCTTGGTTTTAATGCCATTCAGCTTTAAGCATTTGTCTAATACAGGACTTCCCCCCTCCTCCTCTCGTACATCACTTACACAATGAAAACTCATGTGGCCCATAATCTGAGCACAGAACCAGCAATCTTCTCCTCACCACAATTTCCCCCGAAACAGGTCGTAGGGCACCGCGTGCAAGCTACACCAACACCCAATGCTTCCTTCTTGTCTATCCCAAAGACAAGTGGATGCAGCCCAACTGATATCCAGTCAGGGCAGGGTAAACTCTGGTAAACATCTTCAATACAAAGGTCAAGTCTGTTGACTTTCTGTCCTAGTGTAGACAAGAATTGGGCTGCAATGAATATACCCTGATATTTAAATAAAAATACAAGCTTTCTTCAAATCCCACCACAGCAAAGAATAGATGCAAGAATAGAATGTTATCATGAAAAATCAGCCAAATAAAAGTGAAGGAGTCATTGTTCTGCATACAAACTTTTCAAGCACCTTGTACCTAAGTAACAATTGTACACCAGAATGCGAATATCACCAATTCAAACACCAACCTTGACTCAATGAGTATATATTATATTTACTAAGATACCAGAAACCACCTCAAAACACCTCATTCAAAACAATTTGTTTTACTTATGCCGCCATCCTGAGGCAATGCACCCAAACTTTGGAAATAACACACCTCATTATCAACCCAATACCCTATCTTTTCCACAACATTGGCAACAAACCCATCTACAAACATCTACTACTACCATGGAGTCTCCATCTTGACATCCTTTTCAACATCACAATTTCAGAACACTGTGATTCCATAAGGCAACTTCATCCAAGAGCTCTGGAATGTGCTTTGAAAAAGCTGACAGTGGACATCTTAAAAATTCTAATGACAACAATGAAACTTACCCATGAAACCTTCAACTCTATGGCATCAACAAATTACAAGACTCAATGAATGGCTACTATGAGGCTTTGACATGATCACCCTTGGAAAAATAAGTTACTATCAAATAGCACCTGACTGCCAAATGATTCAACAAGGAGCTTGCAATACTCCAAGCCACTAACAAAGCACTCAAACATAAACGGATGAGAAATTTAGAACAGGACAGTAGAAACCGATACACCCATAAACGTCATATTTACAGAGCAAACAACAGAAAAGAAAAAAAGCAAATATCACAACTCTGACCTCACCTTTGCATCCTGTCAGGCAAAGGTGAACTTCAGAATCATGTCTGAATGTAAAGGCCGTAGATCTTGAGCTATACTCCCTTTCACAGCTCAAACGTACCAATGAATAGCCTGCATCCCAAGCAAGAATCACAAACATCCAAACAACTGAAAGAAGCATTTAAGAGTGCCCTCATTCTTATCAGATCAATCATTAAATTGTTCAGCAAAAAGTCTGGACCATGAACTCACCTATGCCCGTTGGCTAACTTCAAGCAAATCCTATCCATTACACCTCTCGAAAAAGCTGCAGAAATGATTACTAAACCCTATAACTGCAAAAAGAGTTCAAATGCTAACCTATTCACCACTGTTAAAGAATGTGGCTGGATGCAAAACACCCTGCAAACTAGAGGCCAATAGCAAGTGGATGCTACTTAGCTACACAGATGTGGGAATTCTCTGAAAAAACAACACCCTGTTAGATCAACAGATTCCACTGAAAGGGACAGAATCTATCATCATCCCTACATTTGATGTACTAAGAATGCAGGTGAATGCTAATAGTGTGGCTGCCCTGATATCCCTATACCTCTCTGTCACTTATGACATGGTCTACCACATATGCAAAAGAAACAATTGATGGACGGAATGCTGGACAATGCAAACATTCACCCCCAGTCACAAAGATCTGGGTTTCATCCATCATTCTTTTGCTCACCACACCACCCCAGTTTGGACCCAGCCATATACAAATCAGTCTTGACCCTGTTCCATGTGGGAACAGTCCAGCCCGAACTGCCAAGCCAGGTCCTCCCTGGACCGGAAACAAGCATCCTGGGACCGGTATCAGGGTATCATAACCCACCACCCAACATTACTGATCAAACCAGAAAATATCGGCAAGAACAAACCTCGGATCTACTTCTTTATATCCAACTGGAAACACACCATCTCCCTGCCATCATTCACCTCCAAACACTACAACTTGGATATCGGTGTCCCCCATGGCTTAAATCTTTCCTGCCTCCTTTTCAGCTTCTATTTCAGCCCTGTACCTGACCTGATTTAATTTATCAGTCTGTTTTGTTGGAACTATGCTGATGACACAGCAATCACCCTCAAACTCGCAAACACTAATGACATTATGGCATCCAGGTTAACACTATGCCTGATTATGGCAGCATACTGGATAAATGTTACTCATCTTAATTTTGCCCTAAAAAAAGCTACAATCTTTGGATATGAAAACTAGGAGACCTCCCCTAAGACTGCAGCCCTAGGAGAAGCACCCCCACTGATAAGGACAACAAAAAGTCTTGTCTTACATGCAGATCTTGCTCTGGAACTGCAAATCCCCAATAGTGAAATCCTCTGCAAATATGGTCAGAACCTTAAGGTGAACTTTCCCCTTGTTAAGCTTCCCCTATAGAGTCCAATTAACTGCGGCGCTTGTGCTCTCTCCAATGGACTACACAAACTGACTAAACCTAGGAGCCCAGAAATCTATCGAAAATAAAATAGAGCAGGCATAAAACTCAGCTGCTAGGTTACATATACAATCGAAATCCTATGACATCATCATGCCGGGCCTTAAGATCTTGCACTGTCTTACTGCGTCAACTTGAAAGCACTGTGCACTAAGCACTGCTTGTATTAAGGGCAACATTTCTACAGAACAAAATTTTGAGACGCACTGTCCTAGGTAAAGCCTCTGATTCAACACAGTCCTGCAGCTGAATGTGCCACAGCCATGTCTGAACAAGACCTTCTAATTGGGAATTCTTTCTCAGCCCCAGCCAACAAGCAGTGGAACTCCCTCCAGACATAGATAAGGAAACTAGAAAAACACCATATTTTGGGAGGGCATAAAAACGTGGCTGATCGGCATGGGCTGTCAGTGATTCCAAAACAACCTCCAGGAAAACAGACTATCGACCAAGAAACACAAAGCAAGTTCTTTGTGACAACCACAGTAACTTTCGGGGGAAACAAAGATTCATGAAGTATGATCTATTTCTCTTTCAGATAACCTTTAAATACACGGAAGGGCATTAACAGAACCACAGTCGCCGCAACACGACCAGGCCTTTCAATACATGACGCTCCTTACACAATTCTTCCCACATTGGTCAGCCAACAACACATATTTCTGCAATCAAACATGCAGGTCTACCTTTAACCACTCCAGGCAGTTTGAGTGTCTGAATGCCATACTAGGGGCAATTGTAACATAAGACAATGTAAAGTAACGTAACATAACATAACATGACCTGATAATCATTTGTAAAGCCACATTACATTTGCTGCTTAAAATTAACATATTATACTCTGTGTTTAAATTATTAACCTGGATTCCTATTTGACAAGTTCAATTGAATACAATGGGATGAGATGAGTACAACATATATGTGATTATCATGCATCACATACTTCCCTGCTCTCCAAATTTTCATTACAGGATAGTTCCTCTTATAACCCCTCTGTATTGGGATTGGCTCATGAAATCATGGTCTAGGTGTGCAGCAAGCAGGGAAGGCAGGGCAAGTTACTTTAAGAGCAATGCCTGCTTCCCTTCCTACAGATCCCCAGTCTCTGGTCTTCATTTAACCTCATTTAATGTTGCCTATTTACTGCAAATAACTCAGGAACCAGTGTCAGCAGATGACCTGTAGCTACACGAAGGAGCAGTGCTGTTGTGTGGCCAGAAGACCAAGGGAGGTCGAACCTAAGTAGATGAGCAGGTCAGTGGTCTCTACCTACGCAGCGCCAGCTCCAATCTAGACAGCCATCTCTGGCAGGAATCTTCACATTGTTTGGTAGCATGAGGGACACATGATTCAAAGCTAATACGACTAAGCAGTTCTCTATGGCATTTATGATGGAAGCACTCCCTGCCCTCACTGTTTTCGGAGCATCCATGCAGAAATGTTTGCAGCCTCCCTGGGCATAAACACCACACACGGTCAACCAGTGAACAGCCAATATTGCACAGTGTGCACAAGGGGAGAACCTACATATCTAAGATTTCCAGCTCGTGGTTGCAGGCTCTGCACAGTTGACGTCCATTAAGGGTTTTGCAACTTCGACAGAAGCCTCAAAATCATTTGTTTGTATTTTTGATGCAGTAGGAGGGTCTCCTTAGAAAGTTCTGAGCTCCAAGACCTCCTTCAACAGGTCTCCATGGCTTGAATGGCAGGGATCGGCTCCAATCCCCACCTCTCTCCTTGGCAGAGCCCCTCGAAGACTCCTCCTCTTCATTCAACACCGTAAAAATATTTTAAAGGTTGGCAGGTCTAATGTTGACTGCATTCCTTCTCGTTAATTTTAGCAGCAACCTCGTAAACCTTAAAGTTACAGTCTTTGCAAATCTGGCTCACGATCACAACCTTGCTCTAAAACTGGAAGAAAGGTTTACTATCACTGAAGTTATATTCGAGAAGACCTGTCCAGCTCTAGGCGAAGCCCCATCACAAGCCCAATGAAAACTCAGGGAATTGTAGTAACTACAATATGCCTTTGTTTTGTAAATACACAAAAATTAGATTTAGGTGTGCTTCTGTGAAAATCACAGGTTTCCTGATGCAGCAATATGGCTGGGGCCAGGCCCGTGGCAAGTCTACCTCACCCATAAATGTGAATGGCTCTTGTAAAATACTGCCTGCCTTTCAGAGTCTCTGGCCTAACAAGATATCATCCACTTTTCCTAAAGGTCAGCTCACATCTGTAAAGAAAATGTCCACTATGAGGTACTAGGAGTCCAAGGACCAAAACTCTGGAATGCCTTGAAAACACCCTTCAGAACTGAAAGCCACCTCCACTAGGAGAAACTAGGCATCTTAGGACTGAAACTCTGGAAATCTCAGAACCACCCTCGAGAACAGAAACCAACTTGTTATATTATGTTATGGATGTTTTTATAGTATGCTTATTACCCGTGAGGCTATCTAGGCGCTCTGTAGCAGGTGTGTGAGGCCAGCCCTAGGGGCTTACTCAAAAGCCAGGTCTTCATCTTCTTGAGAAAGTCAAGAAGAAAGGAGGAGGCTCTGATGTGTTGTGGGAGGACGTTCCAGGATTTAGGGTCCAGATACGAGAAGGCACGACCCCCTGCTCTGCTTCCATGTATGCATGAGATGTGTGTTAGTGAGAGTCCAGCAGAGTGGAGCTGTCTGGAAGGTTGGTGAAAGTAAACGCTGCTATTCAGGTAGGCAGAAGGAGTATAAAGTGCATATGCTTGTGTGTCTGGAGCCAGTGGAGTTCCCTAGGGTGTGGTGTGATGTAGACTTGGCGTGGAAGGTTGAGGACTAGTCTAGCTGCTGCGTTTTGGACGGTCTGCAGTCTTTTTGTGAGCTGGTTGGTAATCCCTGCATACGGGGTGTTTCCATAGTTTAGTCTGCTGATGATGAAGGCTTGGGTGATCGTTTTCTTAGTGTTGTCTGGTAGCCACTTGAAGATTTTCTTCAGCATCCTTCGTGTGTCTAAGCAGACCGAGACCACTGCATTGACTTGGGTGTTCATGTCCAGGATGTTGTCTATGATCATTCAGTTGCTTCTCTCTTGTGAGCTGGCCGTGGATTTGGATTTAAGGTCTGTGGGCCACCAGGTTGTTTTTATTCCCAAAGACTACCACCTCGGTACTGTCCGATTTCAATTTGAGGCAAATTTTGTTGCAGGAGAAGTTTGATAGGATGTTGCACAGATCTTGTGATGGGTTGATGTTTCCGGTGACAGTTGTGCGTGGGGTGTAGTCTTTGATGATTGTGAAGATTTTCTTGTTGCTGTTGGAGATGGCATGTATGCTTTCGACTAAGGCCTTCCTCTTGGTTTCATGGACGAGCTGCTGGTACATCCTCTGAATGGCAGTGAAGGCACCAACCATATTCTACTTACTTTTTGCTGATTCTCCATTTCCATTCCAGTTGTTTGCAGCGTCGCTTGATCTCTTTGCAGTCTTCTGTGTACCATCTGGCTTGTGTTCTGATTTTTGCTGTGTTGCTTTGTTTCATAGGGGCCAGTGTTTTGGTGATCCACTTGTCTAAGTTCTCGATGTTGCGTGTCAGGGTGCCTGTGTGTTCTGGTTTGTTCTTGTGTAGGGCTGTCATCTGCTCCGTCTCTGTCAGGTTGTACCAGTGTACGGCATGCTGGCCCCACTGTGGAGGCTCTTCTGGGTTTATGGATGTTGATTGTAAAACTGACTATGGCGTGGTTTGTCCAGGTGACGGTTCTTGGGGTGTTGATCATAATGTTGTCAAAAGATGTGATGAAGGGGTCTAGGATGTATCTGGCGGTGTGCTCGGTAACACACTGAGTTAGTCCCAGTTCCTGAGGTTGTCTAGAGTGGCAGTTGAGTTGTGGTTGGTTGGTCTTTAATATTGGAAATTGAGGTCTCTTAAGAGGATAAAATCACTGGCATCAGGGACTAGAGGGGTGTTGAAGTCTATGATGTTAGTTGCAAAGTTGGGTGCCTGAGAGATGGTAGACTAGGGTTCGCCCAGGGTAAAAATTGCTGTGATTTGTCATTTGAAGTTGAGGTGCTCCATCAAGTTTGTTCTGGCTTTGATGAAGACAGAGCGGATGAACGCAACTCCTTGAAACAACCTTATTCACACAATTATTCCAGTAGTTCAGTGTAAGAACCCTGGACATAGGCCTCCCTCCCAAATAAATCTCGTGCTATACACTGAATGAAACCAGATAAACAACCTTCATTATCATCATCTATAATGACCATCATGGAGAGATCCACATACCTGTTCACAGGGACGACAAATCCAATGGAAGACCTACACTGCCTCCAGTCTAGACTCTATCTGGTAACTCTGGAGAGCTTTTAAGCAGCCATTCAACACACATGCACTGCATAAAACAAGTGTAATTAAAATATATAAGTGCAATTCATTTTTTTTGTTTAAGGACAACCATAGGCAATGAGTCCTGCAGATACAGGACAGTCATGAAGCTTGTCTCTTTATTAGTCACAAGCTCAAATGTAACAGTATCCGCTGTTTCACACATAGTTTGAACCTACATTATTTAAATACTTTTTTTACACATCACTTTCGACTTCTACTCATGCCCATAAACTGTTACATAAATGCAGTAAGTGTTGCAGGTGACCCAGGGGTAGCTAATGTGCTGTGGTAGGCACATCAAAGGTTGCCCCATGAGGAAGAACCGGGAGTCAAGCATGCTTGCCTCACAGTACATTGTAAAAATGGAATTGGGCTAATCCTAGCCAACCAGTTTAGAGTGGTTTCAAGCAACTCATATAAAACCTCCCCCTGAACTAACTCTTGCCATCTTGCCATATCCTGCTTCAGAAGCATAGTTGAAACAGTCTGCACATTGACAACTTCAAACAGACACAGAATATTAATGGTGATGTCTGTACCATCAACATTAAGACACATTATACTAGAGAGAGAGGTCCGCTCTAAATATTTTTAGTTAGATCAATTAATTGTATACATTTTAGCCTTTCGAAACAAAGATTAACAAAAGGTGAGAACTGGCAGGACCAAATATTATGTCCATTTGCTTTGCTATAGCATTATCTCTTTTATTAACCTCAATACCGGTCACTAAAGGCATTCCTTTAGTTAGAGGCTGAAGCTGCAACTGACTGGCTATTATCAGGTAGACCACTTTTATACACTGGAATAAGCCATGATACAAGAGGTATAATGTCATCAGAACACCCTTTGTGGGTACAATGCTCTTCATTAAACTGGAAGAAAAACAAACATTGGAATGTTTGAGCAGTCTCCCTTGTCAGCCATTTTGTCCCATACCGCTCCATTGTCTTTGGTTGAGTTCTCAACATTGCCTTTGTTCTACTTAGCCCTTTTTGGCCATCGCATAATGTGACAATAGTAGTTAACACCCTATGCTGAGGGCGTCAACAATGATTTATTCATGTACTGAAAAATGTTATGGTAATGCATTTACCATCAGTGGTAATTTAACCACCAAAGGTGATCCAGCAATAATTCAGATGCAGCCCAACGGAATGGATTTCTCATTCCCCTATGGGCAATATTTTATTGCTGGAAATATTTCCCATTTACTACCAGTGGTAAAATTACCACTGCACACTACATCTTGATTGCTTCCCCCCTTCTGCTCCGATTGCCTATGCATGGCGAACACTTCTTGATTTCTGTGATTTGAATGAGGACTTGATACACTTAACAAAAAAGTTGAAATGGGTTTTTGGGAATCACGTTCTGAAAAGGGTGTCATTTTGTCACGTGGTCAGGATAGGCCTAGTTAGAAATGCTACCATTTACATGCTCATGTTTCTTCAGTTGCCTTCTCTTTTACACACAGTGACTTTTGATATACATTTGAGTGCGTGACCATGCAGGATAACTTTCTCTGAATCTGCATTGCTTACATTTCCACTCCGTAGGCACCTCAACTTCATGACACCTTTAATAATCAGTACACGGGATAAAGTTCACTGCACAATTGTTATTTATGTTATTGTCTAGTTATCCAACTAGAATAAACAATTGTGGCCTGACAAGGGTTGTGACATGGCCACATGTGTGCTGGTATTATATATACAGAACCACTTCCTTGTTTAGGGAGAGAATCACTCAGCTGACACTGAGGTTCCTACAAGCCGGAATTCCAGCTCAGTTGATTCCTGTGTATCAACTTGAGCAATATCCAGCTCTACACCAAGACGGGCGGCCTGATTAAACTTACCCGCGGATCACTCACCCTAGGCAAGACTAGGTTAGGAAACAGTAGGTAGGAGTACACTAAACACAGTACTTATATGCCCACATAGATTCACTGTTGTAGCACAATGGTGGAAATGTTCAAGTTTTTCACTATTCTTGTAATGCTATTTACTCTGATCTGTTTTATTCCATTGATTATCACAGCACACGTATTTTATACAAGAATCACAATCTTAATGTGTTACTGCTGGCAATCTTTCAAAAGCTTATAAAAGCAAAACATAATTGTGCCTATTGTGCCTGGAGAAAGATGAACTATCGGAAACCTTACCCCTTGAAGAACAGTTTATGTGGCCCACAAACCTACAAACTTGTTACTATTTTCGTGTTCTTCAAGATCATATGTAACACTCACATTATAAGTTAATTTTGATCTTGTTAGTCTGTTTTTGTCCAAAGTTGGCTATTTCTTGATGTGTAATTGAGGCTTTTCCTTCAGATACTCTCTATTTAGTAACGTGCACTCATCTGTATATTTTGGTGTCCTTTTCAGGAAATGCAGGGGTACAATTAGCAGAGATTAACTTGAAACATTGGACATTAAGGAAGAAAATTAACTTGTAGTGAGGAAATGTACACATTCATATATTTGGTGTTATTTTAATATTACTTTTTGCAGCTTTATTGATTAAAATATTACCCAGGATTCAAAAGTAGAGTACAACAGGTGTTAGCTCTATGCTTTATGTTATTGACGCTCAAGAAGGTATACTACTGGTTAGTCTTGCTGGATGTGAGCATTCACAAACCAGGATCAAGCACAACTCTGCATCTTTACTCCACTCGTCACTTCCTTTACTAAAACACCAGAAAGATATGGTGATCTGCGTTGTTCAGGCTGTCATGCCTCTTTACAAATAACTCTGATACTTTGGGAAGGCAATGTTAGTTTATCCTAGCCCGAAGTGGTGGGAGGGGAGAAAAGGGGTATCTACTGAGCCTTCTTTATTTGAATAGCAATATGTGCCTTATTTTTTGGTCTAAAAAGATATCGAAAGCCACAAGTTCTTTGTGGAATGGAGAAGGAACTGAATACTGCATCTTCAAAATACCAGAGGGGTTCCCGAGTTATTAATGCCTCCATTACTAAGACCCTAACATAGAAATAGGTGGTAGAGGTAACTAAGCAAAAAGGGTGAATTTTCAGGCCGGTTCTCCTGTTGTTCCGTTGCCCTATTACGAGGACGAAAACCTATTGGCACAGCCTACGTCAGCTTCGTCATCGGGACCATCATCAAAACAGTGGTCACTGTGACAGAAAAAAGAGGCCCACAGGCTGCCCTGCCATGTGTAACCACGTTTGATGGCATTGACACCGTGGACGGTTGCTATACTAACAATAACATTCTTTTATATAGTACTGTGTGTACTGACAATGTACTGCTTCTTTTGGGTTCATGCCCAGTTCCATCATAAGACAGCAGGAATAACCCATTCTCCAGGAAGTGGAGAGTGAGGGAAGAAATTGGTATGGGGTTGAATCAAGAGTTGGCAGCAGGGGTATTCAGCAAGCATGGCATATGTTTATGGCATATATTTGGGCTGCTACAATTATTAACTTTTTTATTCAAACTAAGCACTGTTTCGGTCATGAGTTCCTGATCCAAAGTGTCCCCTCCCGTGATGGAGGCAGCCTTTTGCAGGAAAAGCCCAAATAACGTGGCAGAGACCTCTTTAATACAGTGTTATTTTCACCTCCAGTGTGGAAGAGATGCTACGTCTTCAACACTAGAAGACTCAATCAGCTTCACAGTTTAGAAGAATGAATCATGGGCCAGAGAGGCTTCCACTAGTGTAATGTGGTCCATCGTGAACTGCTAAAATTTGTACCTGAGTGAGTAAAAATAAACTTTATCCCCCCCCCCCTCCCTCACCCCATTCTCAGTCCTGCCTGCTTCTCGGCGGTCACTTGCTTCCATGTATTGACAATTAGCAAACCCTTTGACATATGCCTTACTTGATCCGGCACCCACCTGAGTGATTATGTCTTTGGACTCAATGATGATAACAATCACCAGGATAGCCACTCCACTGACCGGGATCTCGCATTGAGCTGCATGGGGCCCTGCCTCTGGTAAGGTCATCTGCGTCTCCTCCTGCTTAGAATGTGTGACCACCATCCATCCAATGCTATGAAGCACTGATGGAAGCTGCTGCAGCCCCGACCTTGCCCTCAGCAACTGCTGGTGTCCAATTTAGTGACATGTATGTGGGTTTGCAGGTGCAGACGTAAGCACGGATGTGGTCAGCCACTGTTTTTATTTCAAGCTCTGCCCTTTCCTCTCCAGCACTATGCTCAGTCAACTCTCCTTGATTTGCACAGTACACCTCCACCTACTGCTCAGTTGTACTAAGGAAATTAATTTAGGAAATAGAAAACTTCAGACTACAACTTCTTGGAGGTGCCTGGCAATTTTTTGCATCAGACACAGAACGATAATTCCAGATTCAACTAATTGCAGATGATGTAAAGCATCAGAGATTAAGAGCGTTGGAAAAGAACAGCAAACCAAGCCATTCTAATTTTTCAAAATTGAGGTGTGTGGTCTGCTGCTTTTCTTTCTTAAGCATTTTTTGGTCACAGTCCTTCCCTTCACCTATGAAGCTCTCTCCCTCTTGGCGTTAAAAGATGTTAATATTTTGGTTGCTTTGGTGGCATTTAAGGAATGATTTGCATTCATTTAAAACCCAATTGGAATCCTATTTTGCTTGGTATTTGATTCCACCTCTGAGCGCTGTATGTTTTAGAGGATAGTAAAATGCATTCTACTTTTCGGGGCATTCAACACATCTTCATTTCTTACATGGGCACCACACTCAAGGTAACATTCTCCCCTTTCATTCTTTTTTCAGTAATTCTAATCTCAAATATATGACTTTGACAGTTTTCTGGACTTTAGCTCCTTTACTGCAATTACTTGAAATGCTGTGAAAGGAATCATTTTGAGAGCTCCAATAAATATGAACACAACTCGTTTTTACATTTTTGTTATTCCTTAGGCCACAGTGATTGTGTACTGAGTTGTACATCAATATGTACATATATGCACAAAATAAATAAATATGAAAATAAAAATATTTAAATAGTTTAAATGAACATAACTCATTAAATGAATCAGTCAGATCTATGAAATATTATAATCCTATATACTGCAAAAATCAGTAGAAATATAAATAGTTTCAAACGTAGCACTTCAAGGGAAAAGTGTGCTGTGTGTCTGCTTTACTCTGAGAATAATAGCTGCACATGTTACCAAAAACAGAATATGCAGTGTACAATTGAAGGGTCATAGAATAGGGGGAAACATATTTAGAAATTTTGAAAATATATGTAGGAAGATGCACTCCCTGGCTTGCCCTTATTAGTGGGAGATGCTCGTATTCCAAGGCTCCATCCTCAGTGAGTCCGAGATAAGATGCTTAGGGACCACTTTAAAAGGGATACGCAGCCTGCAGACTGTGACGCTGCAGCTACAGAAGGCTGTAAATGTTCCACATTTAATGCAAAGAGCAAAAACTCCCCGTTCTCCATCACTTCCAAAGTTGCTTAGGCCGTAAGCGATCTGTGACCATCTTTTATAATTCATTTACTCCGGATCCGCTCAGAATCTTTGCCTCTTATCACATGTAGTTTCCTCTGTACGGGGACTCTAATGGATGGCTATTACGAACAAGACAATGTGTCCTCTAAAATGTGTTTTGTTTTTCCACATTTAAGTGAAAAACGACATTCAGAGTGCAGTACGCTTTGTATATTGGAGCAGATGGACAATGGGTAGAAACTGTCACCGCTGTGTAGAGAGTGATGCCGGCCATGCTGATAACTAGGCTTTAAGTATGCCAGGTGTCCATGGCGCCTGATGTTATCAGCTGACTTTATTACATTAGTTTTCAGAATGCTGAATAAACAGAGTGTGGCAATAATATCAGTTAGTGTGCACACTCAAATAACGGGGTTAACCTGTGACTGGCACCCTCTCTTACCAATGACCATTTTGAGGATTTCATCTGCTGACAAGCCCAAGAGGTCAGGGAGGAAATGGATGTCCAAAGAAACCAAAACTCGAGTTTGAAGCCCAGTGATGCTAAACAAGGCCCCTTAGGGTTACTAAGTGTGTCAAACACAAAGGTGACTTTTAGCAAGAAAATGGAGGTTCGGATAAAAAAATCCATGCAATCTGATAAAGTACAGGAATAAAAAGAGGGGAAAACAAATTCCTAAATTCAAATATAAGCTCTTAATGAAGATAACACTGGAAAGATGAAGTCATAATACCTTGTATGAAAATAATTGTGTTAAAGATTGATTGGACATATTGAAGGAATAGGATTTGGGTGAGAATACGTCTAAAAATGTGGTAGTGTTAAAAAACACTTCCGAAAGAAAGTCAATAAACATAGCATGGACACATCTTTTTGGTGAATCCCTCATAAGCCATTCCTGGCCCTCAAAGTGCTGAAAGGCTCGGGCAAATGGGGCCGCAAAAATAAGGTGCAAATTGTGCACCCCATAGTTTGTGATTGTGAAGGTTTCATAAATGAACCGGTGCACAATTTGTGCTCCATTGTAAGTCTGACACTTTGGAATGGAGACTGTCTTCTCAATAGCATATGTTATTCCCTAGTCCAAACCAGCTGTTCGCCACCCATCATATTCCAGCTTTGGGTGCAACAAAAATGGGGACACTGGAACGATTATCATCAGGTATAGTCCCTGACAGCCTATTTTTAGCAGTTATTATAGCGTGAACCCAGTCCGAGGGCATTGGAGCACTTCACATGAGCAGCAGATAATTTAGAGAAGGTCAGATTATTATTTTTTAAGTAAAGAGAGATTAAGTGAATTGCCGAGAATCACAGGATGTCAAGCCGACACAGGACTCAAACCTGGTTCCTCAGTTCCAAAGTTAGCAGATCTGGCCGTTGGGCCACATCTCCCTCGCTACCAGTCTTGATTTCTGAGAACTAAGTGGACCACATTACAGAGCTAGGAATGATCTCAAAGGAAGTGGGTGGCTGTACATTTGTGCATTCTCCCACTGAGGCCTTTGTGATTTTGTGGTCCTCCTCATGACCTAAGGCTTGTAGGCTGCCACCCATTTTACAGCTGGTGCTAGAGGTGAAGATGCTGCCAATCTGGTGGCAGAATTCTTGTTTCCACCTCTGTTTGTTAGCTTCCTGACACCCAGCCACTTGGAACCAAGCAGTGGTACTTGCTGCATATTATTACTACATCAGCCAGGGTTAGATCGTGGTGGAATGGTGGCTATGGACTTTACAATTTAGAGATGCTGGTAGTCCTCCACATTTTGGTAGTCTTCTATCTGGAGAGGAATATAATCTGGCCAAGCCAGGGCCTCACCATGAACAGAAATCAAGCCATACCTCCATGAACAGTTGAAATAGGCTAAAACCTGCCTGAGCTTCCCTGCGAATCTGGAAGTGCCCTGGCCAGGGAGTTCAGGGTGGACTGTTCCTATTGGAGCCTCACCAAGGTTGATTTGTATACGGCTGGTCTCTGTCTTGAGTGGCACAAAAAATGATGGACTTGAATGAGGCCCCAAGTAATTATCAGTGGCTGAGATTAATTTTCACTTGCAATGCCGGTATGTACAGACGTCGGCCCCATGCTTACTGTGCCACAGGAATCAAGGTATACCTCCCTCATGAGGCATACATAGGCTGAAGCCAGTCTGGGAATGCTTGTATTCCCATAAGCAGGGAACTTGGCCTAGCAATATGTCTTTTCCACAGTCATACAGGGATGCATGAACTAGATACACATAAAAGCATGGGGAAAATAAAATGGTCACATATTACACAACTTCTTAATGTTTTACTGAAACAAAAAAATGGTAACCACGCCATTATAAATATTGGTAATGCTCAGATAAAAGTATGATGCAAAATGTACATACAGTCCAGGTCACATTTACTCCTTGAAGCATTCCCAATGCATTAGTCACTTAAGTTAGCTATTTATCAGTATCACAAGGGGATTCATATATATCTTTTAACATTTTTTTGTATAAATGTATTCAGATACTGTTGGGAAATGGTATAGATTTGACTACATATGCACAGCAAGGTTTTATCTGCTTTCATCAAGATATAAGTGCCGGATTTGACCTGGCTGTCTGAATGCCCCATCATTATAGTAGCACTGCCGACCTATAAAAAGTAAATCCTTATCTGGAAATGAACTGCTTTGATCAGAAAATATCCAAAAGAAATTATTTGGCAATCATTAAATAGAGTTGTGTGATAAAAAAGGATTTCTCATTTCCGGAAGATCACTACATCAATTATTCTTCGCGTAATGCGGCACAGTGAGCAAAGAGTAGAGCAACAGGAAAGGACAATAAGACATTTGTTACAATTTGCTCTTGCAAAATAATGAAAGGTCTTCTACTTGTTCATTTAGAAAAGAATAGAAGCCTTGTCCCTCCCGAATAAAAGACTCCCGCACTCTCCCTTCCTCTGTCCTACAGAAGAACCTTTTTATACTAGAGGGTTCGAAAAAGGGTTAGAATATTATTTTGATAGCTGAAGCTAAGAGAAGGGTACAGCTTCCTTCGGCACAGAAATCACGCATCAAGGTAGTTTGATCTGCATCGACAGGACTTTTCTTAGAGATCCGTTTGTGTTTTAGGGACAGCAGCAGAGTGAACGGGAGCTGTGCGAATAGTCACAAAGAGCTCTTGGACAGCTCCGCCGCTTAAAGCACCAGATGAATGAGAAGCACATCTGCTGGGTAATAGTAATCCTATGGGATTCATCGCACAGCTCACTGATCCCCCAGTTTAAGACCAGTATTAGAATTATTAACTCAGACGATCCTGATTGAATGAAATGCTTATTGGGAGTCTGATGGGGAAACTCCATTTCACAAAAGCTTCAGGGTAGGAGCATTTGATAGCTCACTGTTCTGAAATCTATTACCTGACTTTTATAAAAGCATCTGTCAAAATATCCCTGCATTCCTATTGTTTTGAGGGTGCGTACCTAAAGTGACATTACCTATTTTTAGGACTTGTCTACCAGACAGTTTTAAGTGTCTATAGACAAAAGACTCTTGTGGATCATACCAAAAACTTGCAGTTGGCTTAGAGGTGACCGATTGTTTACCATTAGCTGGCTTTATAGTTACTCTCATCCACTGCCTAATTTGAGCCAGTGGTTTCCGGTGCTCAGTACAGCACTCAATCATCAACATCAGGGCTTTTCATGAGCACTAGTTGAGGACACATTAATTTATGGTTGGCACAGGGAGATTAAGTGACTTGTCCAGAATCACAGGATGTTCAGTGGACGCTGAGACTCGAACCTAGTTCCCCAACTCAACTCCAAAGTCGGCAACTCCGGCCATTATGCCATATCCTCGCCTCACTTTCATGGTTAGTAGTTGGTTCTGTTTTAGGCGGCGCTAACAGGACAAATGGGCTGGTGCAAGCTGCCTCCTGACGAGAGCCCTGGCACTTATTTATTTTACAAATTAACCACTGCTCTCATGTGCTTGCTTCTTATTTGATGGTTTGCCTTCCTCCTCCCCTAGAGCATAGCTTAACATCCTTTTGACTTCTATCTTTCAACTACTCACATTTAGGGAAATTCCTTTATTGTTTTTGTTTAAGCACTCCATCAGAATGCATGTGTTTTCGTCCTCTCTCACTTTCTCGTGTGTTGACCCACAATACCTGCCTTATATAATCTCTGTTGTCCCTCTTCCCACTGCTTGCTTTTCCCCTCATATTATGCATCTATTGCCATTCCTCACGCTACATGCTCCGTGTTGATCCCTCCTCCACATCTCAGTCTTTAATTTTGCTTATTGTTTTAATTTCCTTCTGGCACTTCCTGTTGCTTCCATCCAACCCACTACATCACTGCTCCTCCATTGCTCTCCCACCTCTTGCAGTCCTTTAAGTAAAATAATGTAATTATTTTAGAGGACCTGCAAGCTTCTATTTACTGTCAGGCCACTCCACATTCTGAAAAGTGTTTTCACACAAAAACATTTTTTTCCGATTCAAGTGGCATCCGCACTCTTGGATTAGTAACTAAAAAATAAAAAAATGGTGCGAGCATCCTTCTATTGGTAAGCATATGTGGTGACACATGCATGCATATGCCATCACACATGCGTGTGCCTACAGAATGACATGGCCATCTGCAAGGTCTGCATCGTTGAGCATTTCCTTTTTACGTCTCTTTTTTGTTTTAAAATGCATTTACATTTTTACTGATGCTGCACAGCGCCAGCAAAAAGCACTGACAAAGCCAATAGGTCAAAAACATGAGACCAATTGGCTTTCCCAATGCTTGTTTTATTACTGCAACAACTTCTTCAAGTTATGAGTTGAATTCAACTTCAGTGAACAAACACCGGACACCACCCCATGATCCACCACCACCGACAAAGAGCCGATCATCACCACCTGGAATCCCGCCACCGTCGAACACACCACCGTGACGATGAAGAGCACCCACTCAGGAGCCCCCATGGACCCCTTCCCACCGCACATCTACCACAGGGTCGCCGCCGCCATCGCACCCGAACTTGGACGCACCATCAACGCCTCTTTCGAATCCAGCATCTTCCCAGACGTCAAACCTCTCCTCAAGAAACCCACGGCCGACCCGACAGACCTGAAAAACTACCAGCCCATCTCTCTCCTCCCCTTCACTACCAAAGTCACGAGAGACTCGTAAACACCCAGCTGACTGCCTTTATTGAAGAAAACTCCATCCTAGACGCCTCCCAGTCCGGATTCCGGAGCAACCACAGCACTGGGACAGCCCTCCTCGCTGCCACTGATGACATCCTCATGCTCCTAGACCAAGGGCAGACCACAGCCCTCATCCTACTAGACCTCTCCGCAGCTTTCGACACCATCTCTCATCGCACCCTCGCAGTCAGACTCCACGACGCAGGGATATGAGGAACCGCCCTCTCCTGGATCCAATCCTTCCTCTCCGGCAGAAACCAGAGGATCAGACTCCCTCCTCTCCTCTCCGAACCCACACAGATCAACTGCAGAGTTCCCCAAGGATCATCACTGAGCCCCACGCTCTTCAACATCTACATGGCACCTCTCGCCTCCATCGTCAGACAACACGGGCTCAGCATAGTGTCTTACACTGGTGACACCCAGCTCATCCTCTCCCTCACGAAGAACCCCGAAGACACCAGACTGTTTCCAGGAAGAAATGAGAGACGTGGCCACCTGGATGAAAAGTAGCAGCCTAAAGCTCAACTCGGAGAAGACCGAGGTCCTCATCCTCGGACCCTCCACCTCAGCCTGGGACAACACCTAGTGGTCCTCTGCCCTCTGGAGTCCACCAACCCTGACAGACCATGCACGGAACCTCGGCATCAACCTCGATTTCTCCCTCACCATGACCCGCCAGATCAACTCCATCGCCTCCACCAGCTTCAACTGCATTCGGATCCTCGGCAAGACCTTCAAATGGATACCCCCAGAATGCAGAAAAACCGTCACCCACGCACTCATTACCAGCAGATTGGACTATGGCAACGTCCTCTACGCCGGAATCAACAGAAATCTCCTACACAGACTTCAGACCATCCAGAACGCCGCAGTCAGACTCGTCCTCGGAACCCCACGGCACGAACACATGACACAACACCTGCGTACCATCCACTGGCTCCCCGTCGAGAAAAGAGTCACCTTCAAACTACTCACCCACGCCTACAAATCCCTCCACAACATCGGACCCAAATACCTCAACGAGAGAGTCTCCTTCCACGTACCCAAGAGTAACCTTCGCTCTGCAGACCTCACCCTCGCAGAGATCCCCCGCATCCGCAGAGCCAGAGCAGGAGAAAGTGCCTTCTCCTACGTCGCAGCCAAAGCATGGAACGAACTCCCAGTGAACATCAGACGCTCCCCCACCCTCCATACCTTCAGGGAGAACCTCAAGACCTGGCTCTTCGACTGAACCGGAGCTGCACCCCCCCAGCGCCTTGAGACCCTCACGACGAGTAGCGCTCTTTATAAACCCCTGATTGATTGATTGATTGAATAATGCAAGATTTGCATGTGCATGGCACTAGCTGTCACAATCATTCAGTAAACATTTTCACTGCTGGTTTGCTAATAGCAATACTGTGATCTACATTTAGTTGCAATTATTGTGAACATCCATTGTGCCAGGGTGTGATCAGTGCTGGACTGTGAGCTGAAAAATGGATTGATTTCCGCCCCATAGTGCACCAAAAGAGTGAGCAAGTCCAACCATTTCCTGGAGGATTTCTTAAAAACCGGGGCAGTACTTCTGGGACTGCCACAGCGAAGAAGCATTATTTCTTCATAGCAGCAATTAATGTATGTGTCTAGAAGAAAATGCCTCTAAGAAATGTGTATGCTGTTCCTTCTTGTGTACTTTCTGGGCTTTCTGGACTGTGGATTCCTTAACTCTCCAAACCCTTTTAGCAGTCCGATGTCCATTGGCTGTTATCCTGATGAATATTATGGCCAGTCGAGCCCAGGTGATGGCTCATGAATTATGAAGCCACTTACTGAACTGACACCAAGAATGGGGTCCCTTTCAATAATGCATGGTACAATTGGACATAGTACCAGATGTTCTAACATTCGGAATAGCGACTTCCAGATTACGATTTCTACGAATTGCAATTAGGAAATTGCTATTCCTAATGTATTAAACTTTTATTTAAAAATTTGTGATTCCTAGTGAATCACAAATTGACCTACCTCAAGAATATTAAGGAGCTAGGTCGCAATTTGCCACCCATGAGGAGTCATAGCTACCACAGGGATGGTGGATTGCTGGGGTCAGCAGACCAACATGTCTGTGATTGCTTTTAAATAAAGCAATATTTTTTTTCCTTTAAAACAACTCGTTTTCCTTAAGGAAAATAAGCTGCCTTAAAAAAAAAAAAAATGAAACGTTTAACTTAAATTTTTTAAGTGTAGGCAGTGGTCTGTGGGACCATTGCCTGCTCTTACAAAATATCTTTTTTAACTTTCTCAAAAAGAAAGCGTCCCATGGAGACCCATTCCCATTTGCGAATGGGTTACCGCTAGTATTGAATTTGTGGTGAAATATTTACATTTTGCAACTGGAATCGGGCCGCTTAAAGGAACTGCCAGGAGCGGCTCTCCCTGTGCACCACAAAGTGATTTACTTACTGGCACACTGAACTGGCTTGCACAAGGGGCACCCAGTTAAAGGTGCAACATGGCACAGAACAGTACGGTGCATCCTATACATTTTATGGGTCCTGGATTTCTACTAATCCTAATAACAGTGCTTCATTTGTAAAAAATTCAGGGACGGCTCCTCCTAAGGGATGGAGAAGCATCGCCCCGCCTGCTGCAAGCTCAGCAGGTAAATACAAATAAGTAAAATGGCAAGTCAATTCCATTTTACTTTAAGTCCGCTGTGTGAGTGCAGAGGGCGGGCTGAATCATACGATTGCAGGATGACAGCTGCCCTTAGAGTGCGCATGTCCGATTGGCCGGCTGCCTTACGATGGCCAATCCGACATGCGCACTGCAGTCCCAGCAATCCCTGGGCTGTATGACAGCTGGGGGATTTCTGGCACAGGACCCCAGCCTCAAAATGAGTGCCTGGTTAGCCTGCTCCAACCAATCCAGGAACTGCTCTTGTGCTAAAGAAAGCATGAGAGCAGCCCCAGGATTGGTGGGATTGCCTTTTATGATACAGAAAGAAGGTCCCTCCCTCTCCTGCTTGATCTTTCCAGGAGAGAAGAGATGGGAGCCGGGACGCCGCAATAATGGTGAGTTTTGTGCTTCACGTCTCACCATTCAATCATACTGCTAACCGCTACTGAAAAAATTAAGTGCCAGGGCCATTTTCGGAAGGCCAGTTCAGTCTGCACAACGCATTATCCATACCAGCGCTGCCAATGACAGTATCAATATAACACCTAACCATTGCACTCCTCCAAGTATGAGAATTCAGACTATTAAAGGCCACACAAGCTATAATAATGGCGTGAGAGGCTGGTATTATTAATTTTGAATGTGATTTGACTTAGTAAACACAGTTGTTGTGCCCATCTCAAAATTTAACAGACAGCGCCACCATGCGGTGGGACTGTCACTAGAGCTGGTACTGACAATTAAGTGTTGGTGCCAAGCACTGGAAACCACTGGCTCAAATTATGCCCTGCCTAACAATAACACCCTGTACCCAAGGTGCCTTCTTTGTATTTGAACAACTATAAGGTCTCCTTTAAATTTGTCCCATGATGTCCTGACCCATCACTGGACGAATGTCAAATAGTATTGAGCAAATGCATCTTATGTGACTTTTTAAAAGGCTAACCTATTTGCCTACAAATGTCCATAAGGCGACAGCCAGATTTATCTCCGGCCTAAGAAAGGCACATGTGGGTCTTTGTACTAAGGTAACTCCACTGGTTCCATGAAAAAAGGAAAATCAAATCAGAGTTTGATGTCACACATGAAAATTCCAGGCAGAATTGCACTTGAAAGTTTGACTTTCATGTGCAAATGGCTTGGTTTCCGACTTCAAAGACTTCACAAAATGTGACCCAACAGTTGTAAAACATTTTCCGGGGTTGAAATGGGAAGGAAGTCGCCACCAGTCTTTTTGTCGGTGTAGCGAAAAAGGTTTCTCCATGGGAAAAATATTTTCTCCATGAAGTAAAAAAAAGATTTAAAAAAAAGTCCCATTATGGAAAGCAGTTCATTTTCAGCGATGAGTAGTTGTACAATGCATACAATTTACCCTTTGGAGGAATGCCAAAAAAAGGAATTCACAAAACATTTACCTCAATTGGGAAAACTTCAATGGTAATCCGTAAAAGTTCTGAAAATTACTCAAATATGTAAAAGTACGCCTACGTGGGAGCGGAAATCTCTTGATTTAGTTTTATGAATTGGATTGTGAAGTGGGCCCTCTAAGAAAACAATCAACTCTTTCCGACCAATCCGACCACCAATCCGCTCCCAAAATTGTACATAAATTAAATGCACACCCGGGGCTTTAAGTGGGATGGAAACCTGGGGGTTCTCTCAAAGGAGCGTGGCCGATCGAATTAAGGGTGTGATTTAAAAACATGTAAGCTAAAAATCTATGCTTAGCATAATGTGCTACCCGACTGGTATTTTGCTGCTTCTGACATTGCATCCAGACATATAATATAAGTAACATTACACCTACAACAAGCCAGAACTATTGGCTTTGTCGATTGGTGTTAGTTGCACAAGACAAATAAGCAACAACTATGGCTTGATTGTATATAATACTGAAAATGCTTCAGTTCTGAACTGGTGGGACTGTGCAAGAACTTCAATGAGTCTCTTTGAAGTGACATCAAAGGCAGTGAAGGGTGGGGCTGCTGCAGAGTTAAGATTTGTTTCACTCTGATGGTGAGGGCAACAATGGCGAGCCTGATAGGGACCTGTCTCAGCACCTGCTTTTTAGAACTGCTGGTGCTGGGCACCGGCAGGACCCGGCCAGTGGTGTAACACAGGCCCCCACAGCCCCCGCGGTGCCGGCGGGTCCCTCAAGCCCTAGGGGGCCCCTTCAGCACAGTACTCTGGCCGGAGAGCTCCTGACTGAGTCCGGAACGGGGCCCTCCATGTACCTTGCAGGTGTGCCCCCTTAAGTTTCGGTACACCAGTGGACCCAGCCCAATTAAAGCCTTGCACACCTATGGGCACTTTGCCAGAACAGTTCACACCCCTACATTGTTTTTAGGATAGAGAGTTCCGATGTACTGCCCAAGAACTTGTAATAGTTGTGCAAACGACTTACCAGTTAAAAACATGCAGCTCATACATGTTAGTGTGTGCCACTTCCTTTCATGGCTCATGTATTCGAGTTTGGGGCTTGCGGAGGTAAGGTTTTTGGATGAAAAAGACTCATTCGGAAAGACCCATCACCTTACAGGGTCCACTTATACCTTGTGTTGGGATCGCACGCTTTTAGCATACTGTCAACTAACCGTTTAATTAAACTAAAAATGAATGTCATTAGCCATTGCACTTCCTCTTGCGCTCAGAGCTGTGAGATCCTGCAACAGAAGGCTACTGCGACTCGAAGAATTTCCAATTTAGTGGAGGAGCCCTGGGAGCACTGTGGGGACCATCATCTAGCTTTCAGAGACCACGCCATGGTCATTTTATTGGTCTAAACTGTCTAAATTAATAAAATGTAATTGAAATTAATTATAACTATTTTATATAATTATAACTTATATCATGTCTCTAAAACGCTTTAATTGAAGAATGCTGACAGTGTGGTAGTTTTAGTCAACACAATGCACAATGCACTTTACGTGCAAATAACAGCATGCAAATTAAGGATGTCTAAAACTAAGAACGGAGCTTGTGCTTACCTTACTTTTTATATACATTGAATTACTCTTAGATGAGGCACTCATTATGTTGTTATGTAAAAAGGAAGCTCGTGTGATGGCTCGTGTGATACACCCACCCCTCCCCCCCGCTTGACCCACTACATGGAGTTTTCCTCTCCAAATGCTACTGAAGGTGTTTAGAGTTTGGTGGTTAAGGGATCCTCTCGGATTTTTAAAGAAAGCGTTAACAGATTCAAAGGAGAATCCACTGGTGAAATTCCTTCCCTCTTAGGGACAATTTTGCCAACTAGATAATTATTTGAATTGAGCACTTTCTCCACTGTCAGAGTATTTCCATTGCCATACAGACATGAACGTCAATTCACCAAAATGCCACAGGTGGCGAAAAGGACATTTAAAGTTTACTTTCACTCGCACACGCATGCTTACACATACGCACACAATCACACATACACACACTCTCTCTCTCACTTTAACACACTCTCAAAAGCGAGCACGCACACAACATACATTTAAAAGCTTTTTTTACTTCCCTGAGGTGACAGGGAGGGTCAAATTCCACCTAATTTTAATCCATTCTCTATTGCAGTAATAGTAAATAATAAAATATTATTCAGTATTAGTGTAATAAAAAATTGACAGAAAACAGGGAAAGTGGAGACCCAACCCACGTCCATAAGGACCCTTGTGTTCTTAGCCTTGATTTTGCCAGCTCTGAGGCCAGGGGTCGCAAAGGCAGTGCCAGGGGTCGCAAGGGGCAATGGTCCCTAAATGACCCCCATGCATCCAGCATTGAATCTGGCCACATGTCAGACACCACAGCTTCAGGTCACTCGCTGAGCAGCCTCAATGGCCCTAAGTCTGTCAGTGACTTCCAAGATTATTTTTCCAGAATTTTAGACTTCTCCTATTGAATAAGATTAAATGGTTGGTTTCTATTTCCCCTTAAGGGAACAGTGTTAGGTATATACTATCTCCCAGTGACGGTCGCTAATTACTGGGGGTGGTGGGGTGGGGGATGGGGAGGGTTATAAATGAAAACAACAACATCTAAAAAACACTCACCTTCAGGCCGACAACTTGGCCGGCTCCACCTCTCTACCCGCTCGCTGCCTCGTTCTCCAGGTAGCAGGAACAGTAAGCACCCAGGCTCCTGACTTCCCTAGCCAATCACAATGATGCAATGCAGCACTGTGATTGGTCTGAGCGCCGTGGATCAGTGCTTAGGCAGGGAATGGGAGCCTGGGGCGTGTTCTGCACCCAGACTGTAATGCAGCCTGGGAGCAGAACATACAAAGTGCGCATAACGGTTTGGGTCAAAGCGTCTTTGCGTACCTTGTAGTGGGCAAAACACTCCTCCCCTGCTCTAGCAGCCCAAATCCGCCAGCACCAGGAAAGGAAACTAAAATGATTTCTTTAACTACTGCTCACATAGCAGTGGGCGACGCTCCTCCGCCTTAACGGAGGACCTGCCACTGCTGTCTCCTCAACCTCTTTATTGCGTTCATCTTTTTAAATTAACTTGGTTGCACCTTAAAGTGTCTTTGTTAGTTTAACTGCTCTGTTGTTTAGTCGTAGCCCACGCACAGGTCTCTGGTGAACACACTTACGTAAAATGGCTTATGCTTGTTGGACCCTCGGTGCTGGTGTTCAGTCACATCACCACCCCCTTTTGTACCGCGGTGTTCAGTCACACATCACATCTTATCACATCACCTCTCTTCCCAGAATCAGTCAGAAGCTCAGGAAGTAGTGAGTAAAAACACGAGGTGAAAATATTGTTTCTTTTCAGGATAGTAATAATTTGCATTCACTATATAGAAAGGGATTTAGGCCTCTTACTCATCTTAATTATGTTTTTGTAAGCCATTGTCTTCGTCCAAATACAGCATATTATTGACATGGTGTGGAAAAGTGAACCTGTCCCTTGACTGCCTAGATAGCCTTCTTAAAATGTTAACTAATGGTCAATTCAGATTGCCCTTGACATGTGACAGAAACTAAACTATTTTCCGCCTAGCACAGTGTGCTCTTGTTGGCTGATGTTTATAAAGTAGACAAACTGATCCCTTTGGATTTATCTGCTGGCTTCCTTGTATTGATTCCTTACTCTTATCTTCAATGTGTTTGCTTTTGTCAGGGAGGCTCCAACATAGTCCTGTTTTGTTTTTCGAAGACTGATCCCAAACTGGGGGACAATTACTCCTCCTCTTTTAGGGTGTAATTTTTAGTTCATCAATAAAATCCTTAAATCCACTACTGACTGTGAATTACTTTGCAGCCATCGGCTCTCCCAAGTTTGTCTAGAGTTTGTCACCCTGGTTACTAGTATCACACACTGAACAGCAGGTGGCAGCGTATGGTACAGCCACCCACGATAAAGTAATCCTCTGTTATACTCCAAAGAGAACAAGCATTGGCAAAGCCAATAGGTCTCAGCAGAGAAATTGGCAAACCTTTGCCACTTCTATGATAGTAGGGTCTGTAGCCGGTGTCTCTAAGGCACATTGGTAGAGCTGGTTCCGAATAAGAGTAGCAGGGTATCAGTGGGTCTGCCTAGAATGGGTGCCGCTGGCCCAAATTGAAGAACATTGATCGAGCTATTCAAATTTCTGAATTGCAGTGAGTCATGGGGATCTACATTGAGGAGAATTGATAGAGCCGCAACATTTCCTTATTAACTGGGGGATGCAGGTCAAGATGCGAGGAGCACTGACTAAGCATTGCAGACAAGTTTCCATGCAGTTGGGCATATAGGGTGTATAGGGACATCAGCAAGGCATAGGTATAATGAAGCGCAGTGTCAGAGTTGTGTAATAACACTGTACTGAATTCACAAGAACGGGTTCCAGGTCAGAATGAGTCGAACATAACATATCAAGCTGGGGTGCATTACAGAGCTGTCTGAGCCTACGGTCGCAGCGCTGCGTACCACTGGTACAAAATGAGAGTTAGGACGGACTAGACAGAAAACGCCTCTGTTCAAGATTGAGGTGCACTGCCTGGGATGCATTATGAGCTAGGACTGTAATTATCAGATGATGACTTGGCACTAAGGACAATTAACAATTTGCTTTTACAATGTTGGGTTTGTTCTTTTAAAGGTTATTGTTTCCATGTGTGTGTTCGTTCAATTGGATTAAACAAGAACAATAATTCTCAGAATGCATTAGGTTATTAAAGGAAAACTCAGAACTGGACCACTTAATGTTTGGAGACATGTGGTCCTCTGTTATCCTAGGCTGTGATGACTAACCTATAGTGAGAGGAGTGGGGATGTAACACCTCACCCTTGTTGTACACATTGTAAATTGCATTGTCTGGGGTACAATGAGAATATATTTTTTGATTCTGTGCTTGTGCAAGTGTCTGGGTGTAGTCGTTGCACCCTCCACAACAGCAATAGCTTCTGTCACCGCTACCAGTGACTCCTAAACCTGCCTGACAGGATGGTGCAGGCTCTCTGCATATTAATCAGTATCTCGTTGCAGGAGAGTGCGCTGCTCTGGAGAAGCGTGTGCTGTCCTAGCAATGGTGGGCCAGGTGTTAGGCTCTAGCTATGATGGATATGACATTACCACTGAATAACACAAAAAACGAACGAGGGCTGGGTGAGATGAAACATGGGCTCATGGGGGTGGAGAAGAAACCGATGGGGAGCAGAGGGGTGGGAGTGGTAACAAGAGTCCTTGTGTAGAAGTGGGCTTGGGCGCTGTGATTGTTAGTGGCTGGAAACGCTGCTCTGACATGGAGAAGCATGGCTGGCAAACAGGCATATGCATACCCCATGGAGAATTGTTTATTGAACACAACTATTTCCTTTAGTGGTTCCTTTTTAAATAAACTACTTGTACACGAAATACCCATTCAAGCAAATTGCATTTATTGCGGTGAATAAATGTTAGTCGTAGCAGCAGGAAATCATTCGTTTTCACTAAAACGAGTGTCACAAAAGCAAAAGATCTTAGCTGCTTTTACAGAGTAAAAAGCTGAAAAGGTTCATATGTCTCTTTTTGCTCGTGTTGTATTATTTTCAATGTTAATTTTTAGTGAATACTGATGTGGTACCATTTTGTTCTGTAACATGCATGCAATGGACAAATGGGGACAAAGGATATGAGCACGACGATGAAGCGAGGAAATGGAAGCCTATGGGTGGGTTGACGCCCACAGATTGTAAACAACATGTCTCTTTGAGACTGCGCATGCGCTGCCTAGCTGTGACCTAAAAAGTCGACCGAAGGTCTCTTTCACAGCAAGGTATAAGTGAGCAACATGAGTGTTTTCCTTTTTGAGTGATTTTTGTTTAATAATACGATATCGATCTGGGGAATTACTCAGGGAATGATTTTAACTGATGAATTATATCTTGTATATCGATGCCAAACTTATAGGTATCTATTCAGAGACAGAAGAAACTGTACTTGATCATGTCTCTAAATAGCACATAAAATATGCAGCTTTGCTAATTTATAAATCACTCAAAACATGTTGCATTACCTTATGCACGCACGCCCTTGTGTTCAGAAAGAATAATTCCACCGTGGTACTGTCCTTCAAAAACGATATGCTTTCAATGTAAAACCTGATAAAGAATAAAACAGATGTATTATTTTGTGAACGGTTCAGACTCAATGAGTTTATCTTTTTGGCATGTGTCTGCTGTTTCATAGCCGGCTTCATTGGCTGACTACATTAATACAAATCCATTTCCTCTTTCCTGTTTATTAATGGGTAATGAGTTTGAAGTCAAGTAATCCCGAGTCAGGCAAAGAGCAAGTAAAGAAATAATTGACCCATGCGGTGAATTCAGAAATATACTAACACATGCAGGGATTGTACAGTATAAACCATGTCAATGTCACCGTTAAATTATTATATAGTAACAGTTTTGCATACACCTAATACATATATTCAGCCAATAGTAAATCTATTTCAAGATACCATGCTGAACTGAATCAAGATATCCAAGTATGCTCTCCTAGCTCTGGATATTTGTACTTTACAAATATAACTCACTAACTTTTTATATGTTTATTGATTTGACAATATCCTTTTTGCAAATGCACATTTCTGTGTGGCTGTATGACTATTATGAGTGCGGGATTTACAGCATGGAAATTATTGAGTACAATGCCGGCAAGATGGCTCATTGAGTGACACTCCTGAGAGCTTCAGGGCACTATCCCGCAAGGCCAGATCTGCTTTCCATCTTCCTGAGGTCAGTAATTACAGGACATTGGACAACAGAAGCACCTATTATTTACAAACTTTAGCAATACAATATGATTCATTACATAAAAAATAAGTTACTATTATAATGAAATTAGTCCGTATAATTCTCTCCTGTGCAATCCAGCAGACATTTTGTATTGTTTCTTTCAGCACTCGAGTGTGAGCATCAAACCTCTTGGCTTTGACAATTCTTGTTAAAATAATATTTATTAGTGAATATGGAAATTTTCTTTGTAATTAGTATACTAATGTTCACCTTTCCAGAGTCAAACAAAAACTGAGAAGGACAAATAATACAAGAGAGAAGAGGGACAGACATTACCCTCGTCTAGAACATTATGCACAGAGAAGCACTGTTAAAGCCAAACAGTCTAGCCTTTTAATAATAAGTGGCAAGTTACTCGTTTTGCGAATGCTTGTTTCCTTTGCAGAGATCAATGTTTATTGCGGATGATTTTCAGCATTAGTAAAAAGAAAAAACATTGTTATTGATATTGCCAATGCTGGTCAGCATTTGTTTAAAAAACACAAGCAAGATAATGTATACATATGTATGGGTCATCATGCATGCACGCATTTGCTTCATGACGCTACAGGAGGCTCAGCATGATGAAGTATATGTGCGCATGTGTCACCACTCTTGGTTTGATGTAACGTGTTAATATCTCGACAAAGAATGTCTTTCTCTCTTATTAAATTTTACCCGCTGGATATTTTATGTTTGGAGGGCTGAGATTCCAGCTGTCTCAAGACTGATGGAGCGCGATTGTGCTCTTTAATTTGTAGGGGTGCATTATAATCACAAGTAGTTTGCACCTGTATATATTCCATTGTAATGCTAACATTTGGTTATTAGAATGTGTAATGTAATAACATGTAAAGTGAAGTTATAGGGATATTTTGTGCATCGAGGAGAAACTAACGATGTAATTGTGATTTACTTGATGAAGCTTCAATGTTTTGATTTCACAAGTGACAAATGAGAAATTAATTTGTTGTTATGTAATGCCATGATTCAAACGTGCACAGTAATAATGCTCATGTATACGTGTGATTAATGAAGTTTCATATTGACTCTTATGTTAGCTGAATTTGTAGACCTCTTGTGTATTTTTCCCTGGCTCTCTAGATGAGTTGTTCATAATGTTCATGAATATGCAGAATCCTTTCTTTCTCACGTTTCTGTTGTAGGTGGATATATTCTTCTTGTTAGTTAGAATAATGCTTTTGTTTTACGACCTATGCTTAGGGAGGAGAGAATACATATGAACAAGCGTTGCTGATAATGTGGGACGGTGTTCTTTCTCACTGGAGAAGCCCTGGGAATCAAGGTCCGCGAGCCAGAGCTGGGAGCATCACAACCACACAGAAAGTTACCTATGAGGAGGTGTCTAGCTGGATGGAACGATTGCGTGATGTGACAATGGGTGTGTCCGATGATTTTGGTGTTGGGGTTAGAGACAGAGCACAGGGCATTCTTGGCGAGATCTGTAGAGAGGAAGGAGCATCTTAGAAAGAGTTCTATAGCTTTATACTACTTGTCCCTTTTAACGTGAGTGCACTTCTTAGGACGTAGTTACGTGCTGACACCTATTTCCTGAACTTGCCTGAGAAATGCTAAGTAGGGATGTCACGTTAGTGGTAGTGTAGGGACAGACTAATGCTTTTTACTTACGAACCTCCAATGAAGAAGACGTTTGACGTTGGCACAGTTATATTCTGCCTCCTGATTCTAGAACTGGTCATTCTCTGTTTGTTGAATAGACTCACCTTTACCCGTAGGTTTGGCTTTGTATTAGATCCAATGTATTTCTACACCCTCATTTTGAGGTGTTTGTATGTCCAATTGTACTTGGCTTTGTAGTAAACTAACTAAATTTAGAACTGGGAGTCTGTGATTCTTTGGAGTCATAGTTAATTGGAATAGGGATATATGATTGGCAAATGTTATTTCTCCCCTCTGCACTTTTAATCAGGAACCAACGAGCCATCGACCAGGGTTTCCAGAGTAAATCTAGAACCTGGAACCCAGCCCCATCAAAGTGAATACTTTGTAAATGATAAAGCACACAACAAGATCAAGAAAGGCAAGTGCATGGCTATCAAGTGCTTTTAAAATATGGAAACCTATATGCACTGTTAAGTCACACCGAAGTCACTTCAATGCAGATCTGTTAGTCATACACTGACAAACCATTTATTTAAGTATGCTAACTTTATCAAGGTCTTTTAGCACTGCTAACACCCACTGACATGTTCAAGAAGGGCCTTCAACCTGCCAAAAGTCATGAAAGATCTTCAGCCAGACACAGAGCACTCAGTTGATTTACTTACCACGTGCAAAGTTGCAATGCGCCACACAAGCACCAGGCAACCTTTAGTAAATCATATTCAAAGTACAAAACAAATGCTCCCTTAAACTAGGATCCTTCCAATAACTTTAAAAGGATAATGTGTGTTCTAAAGCAATGCCTATGCTGCCCAACAGGTAATAAAAGCACAACACTGTGATATGGTGGGAGCATATTTGCATATTAAAACATTGTGCCTCTGTTTGGTGGGATTTGGTTGGCATGACTAGGCTGCGTAGGGCTGCAGCATTTAAAATTCTGCTTGTTCAATTGTGTACACAAGCCCTTCAGAATCAGGTTTTCTTTTTCTTTCCAGAACATCAATTTAATTTAGCTGCAAACCATGGTCTCTACTTGCTTGTAACAAAATAATGTTTCACGGACTTCCCTGGGAAAAGATGTTCTGATGTTGCAACATTATAAGGCCACTCAGCTAAGCCTTCGTAAACATGTAAATGTTATTTATGTGCAAAAGCAGTTCATTGTTTGCTTTGGTGTTTGCATTCCCAGCAAATTATGTGCATTGTTAGCATATGCAAGTATGTGTTAAAAAAAACAGAATGTTATTGGTGCTGTGAAAGTAAGATTTTAGCACAGCACATTTACATACTTTGCTATGAAGACTGTTTGCTTTCTTTGTTCAAAACATAATAAAAGAAGTGAATTTTGGAAACAGCCAGATTTTTTATGATATTCTAAGTGAGTGGAGTTGTCACCGTTCTGCTTGTGGGTATTTAGAGATTCTATTAGATTATATTTGATGGAGCCAGACATTCAGCTCCTTGCTTAGAGAGGGTTAGGTGCTTGTGGTCCTTTCTGGATTTAGGCCTATTCACTATTTACTATTATTAATATGACTAATTACCACACCACAAATGTGTCTGTCTTTATTTAACTCCTTAAAGGCACATTGCATTTTTTGCATTTATAATGATTCTGGTTTCTGCAAATTCCCTTGACTGGTTAACTGACGTCTGCTTTCTGTAATAATTTTTTTGATGTTGTAATTAATTAACAGAATTGAGATTAGTGCCTCAACCTTTTCCTTAATTTTAATGGCAATATATATGGTACCAGAATTTCTCCATTCCCTGTGGCCCGATTCCCCATGAAATTAAATAAATTTGAGTTGTCAACAATATGAATATATAGGATGCTATTCAGAAAGATACATTTGGTTGTAAGTTAAAGTTTACAACAATACTTACCTTTTTGCACCTGCCAGGAATTCACAAAGTACTTCTGGGAGTTGTAAACCCATTTAAATGTGTGGAGATCCCCTGCAATTAGTACTGAGTTCCAGGTACCTGTAAATCACTCTCATGGGGTGAGAAAGTGAGTGTTTTAAAGCGTGGTGAGTCTTGGAAGTATGTAAACGCCCATAAACATGAAAGCTTTGGTCAGCATTTACAAATGCCTCTCTCTCCTTCTGCTTGCTACCATGGAAAACGTTGGATTTTTACTTCAGCCAAGAGCTGGGGTAAATGGAATGGATCAACCCACCCACCCTCCGATTTGGCGCTGGCGGGGATTTCAGGGAAGGGATCTATCCATAGGGAACAATAATTTCCTGTAGAGGGAAAAATAAGCAAAAACTGTGTGTTTGCATAAGGAATCCTATTCTCCCTGTGCAGGCCTCTCCTCTATGGAGAACGCCCCTGGGAATGCTGCATGGTTTTCCCAGGAGACGCATGGAAACCTGCCCCTGGCGCAACTCTCTATGAAAACTCCTGGGAATGTTTAGTAAATCTAAAATCGCACCTAGTGACAAATCTGAGAGTTCCGATCTACTACTTTCTTTGTGAATTCGGTTCATAATGCTATTCAAAATATGTTTTATAGTGGGTAAAGCTTTCCTTACATTGTCTTGTACCGTCGAATCCCCTCACACTGTGATTTGTGTCTTATAAGGCTCAGTAACCTTTTCAGGTTTACTAAATAGGTACCAAAGCTTTTTTTGACATCAAAGACATGTTAACTATGTAGGAATGTGATTGTCACAATTAATGAGTACTAATGAGCCAATATGACATACATGTTTTTACAATCTGTGGGACACATTTTTGAAGTGTGACAACATGTAGATGTGTTGTAAAGGGAGACTATTTTTGTCGAGTTTTGTCAGACTCCCCCTGAAAGTGGCAGGTGTTCACTAAACAGAGGCAGGGGCAGAATACCGCCCCCTGACACTGGCAGGTGTCCCACCCCACCAACAGCAACCTAAAATCTTGGAAGAGCAACTGCAGGGTCTGGCACGGTTAGAAGGAAAGGGAGATGTGAGAGGCGTGAAGCCATTTTAGCTGAATGACAACATCTGCGACAAGACAATGGCGAAGATTATCGCAATTCAGACTTCAAGACTAGCCTTCGGAGCTCAAACATTTTAATTATTGGGTGCAAAAATATGAATGACGGCCCCTCTCTTTCTCTCTGATTACAATTTTGACTTCATACAGAAGGATGCATGGATATAAATAACAATTCTAATTAAGGAGCGCACGTGCCTAGTGCTTAACGCATGTGCAATTTTAGTTAAGAATTTAAATAAATTCAGTCTCTGCACCAGCTCATCTAATGCTTATATTGTATGTTTCTTTAATAAAAAATATTCTAAAATTAAAAAAGAAATAGAAATACAGAAATCAAAGTGTTCCAACAGCATTTGTGCTCGAGCTTTACTATCCATTTTGTAAGTGCTTAATTTGTAGAAGAACAAGTGCCGGTGCCCAAAGCTCTGCTCAGAACCTGCAGCGGAACCAGTGCACCGAATACCGCGGCTAGTCTGGAATCTATCTCAGGCCTTTTTAATCCACAACCAGACACTCCCTGTCCTTTTATGTCACTCTTGCAGGTTCCTGCTTTCTCCCTTTGTGACAAAATGTCAGTACTGGAATTGGAAACAATTTACTCCAGGAACCCATACATTGGGGGATCAAGGTTTGTCAGAGGAAATGAAATTAGGGTAGAGTCACGAGGGGGCAGAGTTTGAAAAGCGAGCATAACAGTGGATTCATACATTTAAAAAAAAAAATCTGCAGTAAAGACCTTGGCAACAAGAACATATTGGACGGTATATCTGTTTCTAGATTAGTAATTTGGTCACAAAGAGGCTGCATTTTACAATATTTTACAGGATAAAGACAACTGCTTGAGAGATCATTGTGTACCCAACATTATTTAAGGCATTATAATAGCGGTGAGATAACTCTGGGCTAACACAGTTCTGGTGAATGTTCTGCATTTTGTCCAGTCACAGTTTTGACTCATAAAGTAGCAGAGGGAAAATGTGCCAACACAACCTGTAACATGCAGATCACAGATTGGTATTTTATTTGCAGAGGTAAGTGGGCTACTGCTTTTGACACTGAGACTGTTTAGTTACTTCCATATCATAAATTGCAATCCTTCTAATATAGCACAGTGATCTATTTATCGGCATCAAGGAGCTGCATGCAAACTGTCATGGGTTCCTATCCTTCTTGGTTTTTTTTATCAATGTGTTTGTATTCTAATATTTCAAGGAAGGGTTCTTTTGGAAAGGAATAAGGTCTTGTTACTGCAGACAACCACAATTACTGTATTACGTATTATATTCTTACTTTGTGTTTCAACCAACCATTCACTCTTAACATATAATGTCTACAAGTATAGGTGATATGTGATTCCTGCCCTCTTTCTCTTATGTAACTTTGATTTACACACCTGTGTTATTTATTGTGCCTGTGTGTGTTGTGTAAAGTGCTCTAATACCCTACACTGGGATGAGTGCGCTATAAAATAATTAAATTAAAACAATTAGTAGGTGCCATTTAAATCAATATTTGTGCAATTTCTTAATACAGACAGATAAATCATACATTCTTACAGTGCAAGCACATCTCTTACTTAGGGGGGGTTTGAACAAAGTTAAAACCTGTATCCAATAGTTTTTCTGAAGTACTTGTTAAGTGGTTAAAATTCATGCGCCTTTGTTTCTTTCCATTGCTTTGGTGTTAGGCTCAAGATAGTTCCCATCCAGAATTATACTCAAAGAAAAGGAGGACTAATGGCTTTTTAAATCAGGCCTTTGTTTTGGGCCAACTGGAAGTGTGAATAAGAAAGCCCCTTCACTGCCTGCAAGTTGCTGCCAATGCAGACAAACGTGTGGGTGCTGCTGAATTATATTCTAGAGTCAGAAAATAGCACCATGACAAATTAAGCATCTCTCTCTGGGTCGGCCAGATCCCAGGTACAGCCCAGAAATAGCTTCCGGGAATGGGATCCAGTGGGATCCTCCTACTTTCCATCACTGGACAGTTTTTCAGTTTTTCTCTTCCTCGTCTTTCCGCTTTGTTTGTTTTACCTCTTTTTCACTTGGTAAACGTCCGAGGAGTGCTGGTGGCCCCCACCGGCAACCACCAGCTCAAATTAATTACTATATTTTGCTATTAAATAAAAGCACCTGATGTATGGAGTAGCGCGATGGCCGGATTTGACAGAGCTGAAAGCTAGAGGGATGATATCCAGTGCTTATGATCGCCACAATGTCATCGCACTTATGTTCACATTGCTGACTTATTTAGGAACATGTTCCAAAGGACAACCCTGTCGCTCACAAGAAAAAACACACACATGCATGGTATTGAGCAAGTAAATAACTGCAGTTCAGGTTCTGGCTGCATATTTATTGGACTAGAATTAAACCAAAAAACATCATTGGCAAAAATATTTAAACCAGCCCCATTCTGCAGGAGGCAACGTCTAGAATTGGGGCCATGAAGGTATGGGTTGTCATAGCAGCCCATCCTACTTTGAAAGTAGCCTACCGGCCTGCAGCCCACTGGGAAAATACCAAAATGAAGAATAGTCAGTCTTGCCCTGTATATTTAGGATTTTTTAAAAGTGAACTTCAAAAGGAGTGTCCTTGTGTTAAAATAACAGAACATTGAGCAAGGATATGGCTAGACACACGTACGTCTGAAATCACTCAAAAAGTTTGAGCCAAAATGAAACAAGCATTGGTAAAGCCAGTTCGATATGACGAATGCAATAATGGTGTGTGTTATGTAGCAGCTATGTCATAATCATGTTCAGTCGACAACCCTGAGGCAAAGACTATTGGTAATGCAACATACCATAGTTGTGAGATTTTAAACAATGTTAGCCTTTTCAGGCATCCAAAAACCCAAGTTCATGGAAATGAAAGGGGTACAGATCATGCATGCCACCTGACTACCTTATTTGTCATAGTAATGATTGGGCCTTGGGCTTGAGATACCCACTTAGCATTCTCTTCTTTATAAGGAGTCAAAGTACATTGGATGTTATGCTGATTTGGATGGGCGAGGACCGCCTCTCAGATGGGTATTAGAAAATATCAATATACACTCTACATTCATAAACATCATTGTTACATTTGGTTTCACAGACTTTTGTTTGAGTATAATACATAGCACTGGTTGCCCTTTAATATGTTGTTTCTTTACTTCTTTTCTTGCATTGACATTCTTATGTTAAGTATGTTTCCAAAGCGCACCCATCATGTGCTTCACCCTGTTTGGTGGTTCATTCTGGCTGAAAGCCAGGCTGGGAAACATCCCAGTGTCATGTCAGAATAATGTCTAGTACACAAACTTGATAGAAATTATTTCTAGGTGGCAATATCATATAGAGTGAGTAGTGTAATCTGTGGGAAACATTCTATAAGTGGAAAGAGTACGCTTGTTAAACATATTTCAATGTCTAGAAACCCATAGCGCCTGATTCACAAAGGTAAACTTACACTTTTGTGTAAGTAGTATCTCCATGATTGCGGAATGACTGCACATGAAGCGATAGGACTACCATATATTTTTATGTGCGGAAACCTTACATTTAAATGCAAGTTTACCTTTGTGAATAAGGCCCATAGTTTGTAGCTGAATTCTTATTCACAGTATTATCAGTACATAAAGCCACTTAGGCATGATTCATCTGGTGATTATGAAAGTGAAACACACTAATGGTTTTGCTCTGGAAAGGGAGAAAGGATTGTACTCTATATTCAGTCAGCACTAGTGTCAGCATGCATTTATCACGAAGAAATGCACAGCATACTTTGCCTCATTGTCTCATAGCTAATGAGGAAAAAAGTAGCTGAATAAACAGAATGGTAGTTTCTAGTATTGTCACAGAACAAGTGTTGTTGAGGCACATGGATAAAGGGAAACAATGTCAGGGTATTAGGGTAGCGGGCACCATATACATATATGGGCGGCGTTTACCCTTAGTTCTGTGAAATTGTGCGTGGAAGTGTGGCTACAATGATTCTGGTCAGCAGCCCATATGTTATGTTATGTTATGTCGGGTATTTATAGAGCGCGCGGCTACTCCCAGGAGTGTCCCGGCGCTAGAATAAAGAACACGCACCCGAACAACAGAGGGATAAACCAGAGTACCAGACAACAAACTGCTAGTTGAGCCGACTGAGAGTTGGAAAAGCCATGTCTTCAGCATTTTCCTGAAAGCAAGAAGGTCCTGGGCCTGGCGCAGAGGCAGGGGGAGGTTGTTTCATAGGCCGGATGCAGTCGCCTGAAAAGAGCGACCTTCGACCCGCGCAAGAGTAATTTTCGGCACAGAGGTCAGGAGTTGAGATGAGGATCTCAGAGTACGGTGAGGGACATAACGGGGGAACCTATGTCTTAGATAAGGAGCTCCAATCTGATTGAAAGCTTTAAACACGAGAACCAGGGCTTTAAAATAAATTCTCTTCTGAACCGGCAGCCAATGCAGGGACGACACGAGCGGAGAGGTCCGAGTGCTAAAGGGGACCAGGAAAATAGCCCTGGCCGCCGCATTTTGGATCACCTGCAAGCGGGAGATAAGATACTTAGGGAGATCCAAATACAAAGAATTAGCATAGTCCAGACGTGAGGTAACCAAAGCCTGGACTATGATTCTTCTGTGAGAGACAGAAAGCAAAGGTAGGAAGTTCCTCATCATTCTTAAAATCCCGAAACAAGTCCCTGCCACAGACTGAATCTGGGGTTTCATAGAAAGTGAGGAGTCCATCTTGACTCCAAGATTCTTGACCACGGTCGCTGACGACCCAGGGGGGGACAGATCCCGCGGCCACCAGTTATGCCAGATCTCACAAGGGCGGTGGCCGAAGAAGATAATCTCGGATTTGTCCGGGTTACATTTCATTTGGTTATCCTTCAACCACGAGAAGACTTCAGAAAGACAGGTATTTATTGCATGACCGTCAAATTCGGCGCCCTTCGCACAGGTAAAAAGCAGCTGAGTATCGTCAGCATACGATACAACCTTTGCCCCGTCCTGTTCAGTGAGGTAAGCAATAGGGGTCATGTAGAGATTGAAAAGAGTAGGGCTCAGAATAGAGCCCTGCGGGACCCCAACATTCAAAGGTGGGATGGCAGCTTCAAACGGAGGGGACCATATGGTTTGAAGACGATTACTGAGAAATGACCTGATCCAACTCAGTGCCATGCCGCCTACACCCCCCTCAACCAACCTTTGCACCAGTCTAGCGTGGGGCACGGTGTCAAAGGCCGCGGAGAGGTCCAAAAGCACCAACACCGCGTTGCCTTCCCTGTCAAGCATGGTCTGTCAGCTGCTTAGTGCAGTTGTGGCTGCAATAAAGGTATGTGGTGTAAGGTCACGTGTATCCGTCCACTGTATATGCATATAACATAATTGCAGATGCCATCTAAGTGTGGTGTCTCATATGTGAACATAACTATACATCTTAGAAGGATGAAGGTCTGGCACTGTAATTAATGGGGGCGAAGTATCATGTTAGGTAAAGTCCTTCTTGGCGGCCTACATACTCACTTATGTAGTTGTTTATTGTGAATGGAAGAAGTAGTAATGAACTTGCTGCTTTTATGTCGGAGGCCATTAAACACCCTTCCTGGATGTAAGGAATTCATGGTACTCTTGTACTGCTTTGTTCACCATAAGTTGGCAGGGTATGCTCAGACTTGAGTCCCTTGCTCACTTTGCCACTGGATTCAAGCAAGCCTGGCTGAAGACGGCTGAAATGCCAGAAACCGGTCCTAGGAAGCTTGTTTCCGGTCCAGGGAAGGCATGGCTTGGCAGTTCGGGCTGGACTGTTCCCATGAGGCACAGGGTCAGACTGATTTGCATATGGCCATTTCTGAACTGGGGTGGCAGAGTGGGCTAAAGAACGGTGATGGATCAAACCCAGATCTGTTGACTGGGGGTGAGTGTATGATTGGTTCTGATGCTCCGTCCATCACCACCCCCTTTTGTACTGCAATGTTTACTCCATATCAGTGACCCATATATTATTATACTTCGTTGCAAATATGCTTTCAGTCAGGTGCAATCAAGTAAAGATAATTTCTCATTTTATATTTGTATGTTTGATGTTTATACATCAGGGGCCTACAGGAGGGATCTCTGTCCCCCCTCTGAAGTGCATGCGTGTGATGCCACATTCTGAAAGACTGAGTGTCTGCTTCAACCAGTTACTCTGTCTTTCAATAATGCACTGCTCCCATGGCAGACACAGGTTTGAACCGATGCAGTATGGAGCAGACAAGGACAGTGCGCCTGTTATATAATGTGGGAACTGTCTTTTTACAAGAGGTAGTGTTTGCTTGTAAATTAGTGACATATCGTGGGGGATTGCAATTTTTAAGTTCTTCTTATACATCTTACGCTCATGGCTTGATGTATGGTTTTTCAGTACTCGGATACATGACATATTTTAACAGTTAATTTCGAACGCGATCTACATCCATATTTTAACAGGTAATTATAGTGTAACAGTATAATGGTGGGCAAGTAAATTCTTAAGATGCTGCAATAACAACATAATGAATAGTGTTACATTAGTCATTTTAATTCTTGACATGTAATATGTGCAATGACTTCTGTATTCTTACCATATAGGACCCTTTTCTTATACAATGTGAAATTTGGTCAATGTTATGTTTTTTTAAAAATTATTTTCCCAAATGTAATGTTATTCTGGATTAGTTTATAGTCAGACTCTTTGATTTTAATTTCTGTCTCTTTGTTGAGTCCATTACGTCCAAGTGTATTATGCTTTCGCTTTTACGTTTCCTGAGGATAAGTTCTCGGTTTCCCCTTTGTTGTTGTTCTTTATGTGGTCCAGACCAAAGAATCAGGATGTCCTGCCGTGCTCATGTTGTGTGCTAAAATACTCCATTAGGTGATTCCTTGGGTCTTAGTTGGGAATTTTTGATAATGTTCTTGAATCCCAATCCTAAGTGAGTGACTAGCATATCACAGTCCCTCGTTTCTGTATGTAAACATCCTTATTAAAAGAAAATGAATTGTTTGCAGACAAAATTCAAGCATTTTTATAATCAATTCATTAGCTGACCTGAAATGTGCTGATATGACCGTCAACATTGTCTTCATAGCTTTTAGGCAGCCTTGGATGTTAAATGGGGAGAGCAAACTGGCCAAATCAATGATAATTAAAATATAATGATCTTGCCATACGATGCTTTTTGGATGTTGGGAATATCTTTGGTGTCTAATACGTTCAATAGTAAGTCCTGCATGAAAGGATGAAGTCGAGAATCAATATATTCCCTTAGGTTTGACGATACAGATTGATTCCTGAAATTATAGGCCACTCACAAGGGGGAAAGCCTCCTTCGTTTATTTTAAGTAACATGGAGAATATAAAAATTCTTGAGTGGTCAATAAATTGATCAACTTTGTTATATGTCATAGTTAAAATTTTAAAAAACCAGTTTTTAACTAATTGTGTCAGTTCCCTCTGAATTCTAGTGGATAAACTTTAAGTAGTCGTTTGGTAAAGCCAATTATAACAAAGATGTTTATGAGTCTGTTGCAGGCAGATTACTTGCCAACACGAGCACTGATAAAAACATTGAAAAAGACCTGTTTCAGTGCAAAAATGGATTGCTTTGTGTACTGAATGCATGTTTGAGATAAAAAATTAAATGTGACAAAAGGTGTGATAATTCAGTATACTTTTCAGAAGTAGAATAATCCCTCATGCATACCAAAGAAGGCAGAAGACACCTAAACAACCAATAGAAAGAGGTGTAACTATACAATTCCAGAGGACTGATCCAAGTTGTGTTTGTCAGCGTGTCGAGGCAAAGGCTGAAGAGTCCTCAGCCAAATAATCTAATAACTGAAGAAGGCTGGCTGAAAGCCCATTTCATAATGTACAGAGGATATAAAAATGTAATATTTTAACCATGAATGGCTCAAGGGTCATTACACATAAATACTAAAAATAGAGTAGGACCACACAATACAGCGCTGGGTAACATGAGTGATCGTGTGTTTGTTTCAGAGGGCAACATTACATCTTTCCAGCATTGGTGCTTCACTTGCATTTGATGGGAGTGTAGCAATAAAGTAGTTTTGTGTGATCTGGTCAAGACAGCATTCTGTGGATTTCAGGAGGCAGATACTCAGTCTCGTCCTTTGACAAATGTATTGCCCCAGAGAAGTTCAGGTTGATCCACTGCCCCATGATTTGTATTGTAGTTCCTGACTGTGTGAATGGTCTCTTGGAACAACACATGCAGGTCACATTTTTGGTGGAGTCTGGTTTCAATATTGCCATTTAATTGACCAGATCGACAACCCCAGCTCCCGTTGCTTGATTTTATTATGTGAGAGGCCTGATAACATGCAGGCGGGACATGTTCACAAGGAGTGTTCCACAAGGGTATAGGAGCAGGGATGGGGAAGCAGGTAAGAGACATAAAGGAGCCAGGTGGTAAATGGAAGAGATAAACAGAGGTCTCAAGGATGGGAAAACATGATGGGTGAGGTGAGGGTGGTGGGGTAGATCAGAGTAGTGTGAGGACAAGAAAGCATTACAGAGGGCAGGGTGGTACAGAATAGCATCAAGGCAGTGGAATGATGAAAAGAAACGGGGTGCTAAGAGAAAAGGGTGGAACTTGGAGACAAGCAGGTAACCGAACAATGCAGTGGATGACAAGATTTCTGGGTAGTTGTTTGGCAGAGAAGAGAGGCCTCTTGGGGTTACATTGGTCACTTCCTGTGCATTAACAGAACTTCTGCAGACATCAAACATGGACTTACCGGGTCAATTTATGCAGGTTTTACCAGATTCCAGGGAACTCATAATGGGACACGCAAAAGGAGGTTTTACACCTCTCTTCCGCAAAGCAAACATGTTCTAACAGCATTATGTACATTTTAGAGGGCTGTAACATTAAGGTAACTTTCCCTCACCTTCATTTTGCTCACAGGACTTGTGTCCTGGAACCATGACTTGTGCGCCAGGTAGCAATGACAAGATTGTGCCTGTCAGAAAGTTCAATAATTCAAAGTCAAGAAACTATGAGTAGTGGAGGTACACATGACATTATATGCTAGCTGTTAAATTGAGATTGCAAAGAAAGTTTTTTCCAAAATTGCCATGAAATTCAGTATTAGAAGAATTTGTGGTGTCATTAATGATGATATTTTATCATGGACAGAAAAAAGGCATTTGTGGGCCTAATCAGCTTGAGATAAAAGCAAATTGCTGGAATTTACCCCCTGTTCCATGGTTCCTGGGGATATTTTGTCTGTGCGGGGGCAGCTCAAGCTTTAACTTTGACTGGGACAGAAACCCACTTTAATCTAATTTTCCAAGTGTCTATTGGGAATATGAGGGGGATTGCTGCAAACCTGTGATAATCATGGAGGAGTATTTTTTATGTGGTAGAAAAGTGAGAGTTGTACATTTTAAATACATCCTGTATGAAGTGATAGGGGGCAGTGGTTTGTACAATATTCCTCTTGTTTTCTTTATTCTAATTTCTCATATTTATCATTGAGTTCTGCCTGGAAATTGCAGCTGTATCACAATTCAGAGATTTGCATTTCAGGAACTGTTAGAAATGTTGCTCTCTCTGCAGGGTCACCCTGCATTTTTTTGCCTTTTGCTGACACCTATTTTAGCTAGCTAAAGAACTCTGTTCACTTTACTCCTATTAACCAGTTCTAAAGTGCTTATGCTCCACCTTTCAAAATGCTAAAATTGGTATTGATTGGCATATTTATCTTACCTATAAGCCCTGTTATGGTACCAAAATGTACCTAGTGCCTGTAAGTTAAATGTCACAAGTGGACTATAGTACCCATTTTGCCATCCACTACAGCAACAGTGTAAACATAACTGCAGGTCTCCCACCAGTAGCCTGACTTTGCAAGTTATAATTGTGAATTAGACCTGTGAAAATATCTCTTTTGGCAACACTACACCGTCCTTTTAAATATTCAGAATTCTACCCTGAGTAGGCTTTATTGTCCTCAGGCAGGGTGCATTGTATTTACAGGTAGGACATGCAGAAGTTTAATGTTAAATGTGTCTTTGCAGTGACTAGCATCTCAAGCTCATTTTTACTGTAGCAGGGTCAGCTGTTCCACTGGAAAGCACTGGGATGCAAAATTAAATATGAATACTGTATCTTGGAAATTGGACTAAGTAGAAAAATAATTAAACATCTATTTTTAATAACAGTTAAAAATCCAATTGAATCATGAAATCAGATTTCGGCTAGTTACTATGGAAAAGTAACTTTTAGAAAGTTACCTTTACCCTGCTTGATGTCCCTGAAAGCTACATCTCTATTTTCCTCACCAGCTACTGCAACTTATCCAATCAGTAATTAGCATTTGAATAGGTGTGAATGAGGTGCAAACTTGCTCCAAGAAGCAAACCATAGGCAAATCAGAATGGGCAGAAATTACCTATCTGAACCTGACAGATTTTGCAGGGGTGGCTGGGAGGATGTTTTTTGACATTAAAGTGTCAGGTCCTGCTTGAATGTCACATCCTGCTTGACAGGTCTGCTAGGGTTTTCATATGACACTTGGGGCACACTTTACACTTCAAATAGGCCTCCTTTTTCAGAGGCAAATGTTAGGTGACACTTGGGAATGGAACCTTCTCTTCTCCCCCCAGCAGTCAGACTCCAAACACAGGTGGTATCTTTTTGACATTACAGTGTCACAGCCTGTTTTTCAGGCTTGCTGTGTTTACATATGACACTTGGAGGGCACTTCAAAGGGAGTAGGCCAGAGGTGAAATCATTCCTTATGTATTCCATGTCTGGTTGCTGACAACTCAGCTTTGTTCTACTAAACATCTGTTTCTGACATTGTTGGGTGGTACGGGTACTGCTTACAATTGGATTTTGTTGTTAGATATTGGAGGCTACTAGGGTTACCATTCTACACTACCCAGCACACCCCCAGTGCTCCAGTTTAATATGGCTGAAGACTTCGGTCCATCTTGAAAATGCCCCAAAGTGGGAAGAATTAGCCACAGGAACCTTTACATCATTGGTTCGGATGTCCCCAAGTGTTATTCTCATCCACTACCTCATGTCAGGCATAAAAGTTATATCTCCCGGCACCCACTTCAGGTGGAGTTCACCACTGTGTAGTTATAATTAGGCCACAGTTCCTACAGGGAGAGCACTTTTTGTTTCTCTAATAACTTTGGTAATGTTAGACAAATGCCCACGAAACTTTAAAAAATAATTGTATCCACTTCGGCTCCTCCATTGAAAGTTTTTCACTGATCTGTCAAGCGGGGCCAAGAAAAAGGTGGGACCCAAATTGTTGAATTCCCGTGTTCATTCCCATAGGAATCGTAGCTGTCCGAAACAGGAAAAGAAAGGCCATGCACAGTACAGGGCTGGATGGCCACACAGGGTTTTGGGATGCAGGGACAGTCCAGAGACCAAGCTGTTCGGCTGACCCTCCATTGCACACAGCCAAAGGTCATATGCAGCAGGGGGTTGGCTGGCTGTGACGGGGTTTGATGAAGGCCTAGCCAGAGGCAAGGTCTTGTGGCAAACCCTCCACTGCGTATGCCCGAAGGTCTTGTGCAGTGGGGAGTTGGACAGCCTCGGCAGGGTTGGGAGCCTGCTATGCACAGCCAAAGGCCGTGTACAGTGGGTGTATGGCTGCATGTGAAGGGGTGGACGCAGTGCCTGGCTAGAGGCCATACCCTGCGCAGACCCCCTGTTGCGCACATTCAAAGGCCATGCACAGAGGTGATGTTGCCTGTAGGATGCCAAAGGGGGTTGGGTGTGTGCGGATGTTGAACATGGCCAAAAAACCTTAGAAATTCACTGAAAAAACACAAAGGTTAAGGTGACGTTATAGTTAGATATGGTAATAAGATCTTAGCTTATGTAAAAAAAAAATCCAGAAACTCACTGAAAAAGCAAAGTTTAAAGTATTATTGTTGTGAGGAGATAAAAACTAAAGTTTAAAAACAAAACAAAAACACTGAAATTGATAAGTTACAGTTTACTAAGCTAGATATAATTTTCACTGCTTATGATCTCACATATTATATGACATCGTTGATGACATCACTGATGTGAATAGCATAACCCCTGGAGGCAGGTGGACACTCATTATTTAATTTTCCTATAAATCAGAACTGCTATTGGAATTTGCCAGAATGTATCAACCAGTATGTTTTTGTGAAGGAGGGGGTGGGTGATAGACAAAGCTGAGAGTGCAAAACAGGGTTCACCCCTTCGATGAACACTCAATAGATATCACAAGAAGCAATTATCCACCTACCTATCGGTAATCATTATTACTCCCAGCCCTACTCTTACTCGTTGCAGTCTTAGGTCCCCCACTCTCCCTTAAAGGGAAGGAGGAGGAGAACTCTACTAATTAGGATTCGCTGAGTGAACTTATTTTTCTCCTTTTACAAGTGGGTTGCCTCACTCCAGACAAGATTTAGCTTCAAAGAGTAAGGACTGTGGCGAGAAAGAAAGAAGAGTTGGTAATGAATTACACTTCTCACCTCCTTCAGCTCAAACCAGCAGTAATTTAGAGCAGAGATGAAAGACTCTTATAAATTATGCATTCTACTTTCTTTAATAAAGCCAACAAAAACATAGCTCAGACATGCAGAGCAAACCCTTAGGGTTTGAAATGTCAACAACATGTGAGTAAATCACCAGGGGGCATACCTGCAAGAGAACATTTAAAGCAATTATAAAAGAGGCCAGTTTAATCTTGCTTACATTTATACACTGCAAGACTGGCCTACATTTATTTATGAAAAAGGTATGCAAAGCACATGCTTGATTGCCTTTTAATGCAACTTCAACTTTAAGTAGATTTATCTTGCAATTTATGGCACTGATCTTAAATATGATGACATAGTAGTCGACCTGCTGTGATGTACAAACACATCATATTTTTGTCGTTCTAGCGGGTCAAACACCATTTTCAGCCCTGACCCACTGAGAGAGCATCCCTTATTTTATACTGGTACATTGCAACAGCTGATGCATCTGTCACTTGTATAACTTGGTCATTGGGTTCAGTATTTCCACGTATATGTGTCTTTGCTATATTATGTGTGCTTGGTCCTTTCACTTTGAGTCCAATATTTCACAACTGTCCTTGCAAGTACTATGTGAAACGATGAATCCGATACGCCTTCTTTGGAATGGGTGATGAAAATAAAATTAGAGGGCTAATCAGGAATTGCCCAGACAGTGCTTGAAGAGATTCTGGGGTCTAATAGCCATCAGGACATAATGTCAGGATGTAATAAAAATGAGCCTAACAGCGCATGGAAAAATGGTGATCACTTCGGGCGCCTCCACTGAAAGAGGTGCAAGAAGTCCGGAGGAGAGTCGCTGACCCAATCTGCACGGATATCTGATAAATAAGGTAGCTCCTGCTTTGTCACTGAATCCAGCCTTGAAGTGGGGGTTTCTAAACTACGGGGGCTATATATATTGGAAGAAGATCTGTCCTTCCGGACTCATGCCAGGAAGACCGCAGGGGTTTGCTTTGGCTTACTGAAATCAGCCCGAAAGGTGCTACCTTTGCTTCCTGATCCAGCAAGGAAGCTGTTGATACGTGGCCTAATCCTATCGAGGCTCGATTATGGGAATGCGCTGTTTCTCGGTGCCCCCGAAGCGACCTTTAAAACTCTCCAACAGGTGCAAAACGCAGCTGCGAGAATCCTTATGGATGTTTCCAGAAGGCAGTCTGCTGCTCCTGCTCTCAGAGCGCTTCACTGGCTCCCCGTGAAGGAGCGGGTGAAATTTAAGGCGCTATGTACTGCCCACAAAATTCTACATGGCAAAGGCCCCCCTATCCTTGCGCATATGGCCCGTCCCTATAAACCTCCACGTCTGCTGCGCTCGGACCAAAAACACCTTCTGCAGTCAGCCAGAGTAAGAAAAGCTCGTTCTGGGGGTAGGCGTTTCTCGGTGCAGGTGGCTTCTCTTTGGAACTCTCTGCCCATCAGGATTCGCTCAGAGCCCAAGATCCTACCATTTAGGAAACTTCTTAAGACCTACCTGTTTCCACAGTAGTGACTAGCTGAGTCTCCCCTTCTGGTCTGTTGCGCCGGGACGCCCCTGGGTAAGCTGAGCGCATTACAAATTTCATATTATTATTATTATTATTATTATTCAGAAAAAAAGTGGGAAATCAACACTCGGAAATGCAAACATGTGACCAAGTGCAGATTGTCTACTTTTTGGACTATAAAAACTTCTATAGGTGTATACAAGGAAACCTGTGTCTAGTGAAGCTTCCCATGCTATAGGTGTATACAATGAAACCTGTGTCTAGTGCACCTTCTTATACAGATTTGTATTGAAATCGTGTGATTTTATTTTTAATCCATTCCCTCTGTATAGGCTTCTCCATGGCGAAGAACTCCATATAAGGGTAATGGATTACCCGGCCCAAATGCATATTTTTTTCCTCCCCCCTCCATTACACTCTCACCAAATTTGTGGGTGATTTGTTTAAATTTCCAACCCTGAAATGCTATTTACGCTAGCGGTATGTTATCTTTACGATTCAAATCTTTCCTGGCTGGAAATGGGAATGATAGTAAATGCCCAAAAAAGTACTTGTTTGGGGGTGTTCACAAACTTCCAAGTTAGCCATGTTATGGAACACCCGGTAATGCCCTCAGGCTCACCCGACTTGGATTTATGGATGCAGAAATCTCACTCATGGAGAGATCTCTGCACTGGTAAAAAAAAGTTTTATATCTGTCAGGAATCCCTGTGTGCATTTGTTGCTGGCCTAAAAACATTTGAACTCTTGTTCATAAAATAAGGTACAATGTCATTAAAATCACAGGGGTAACTGAAGTGCGATTAAGGAGCCTTAGACCCCATCCATAGATATCACATAACATATATCACATGGCCTTTGACTCTGAAAGCAGTTGTCGCATACATCCTTTACTCTGGTGGAGTAAGAGAAAGGGGATTAAACATCCTACTAAAAGTGAAAATGCAATAAATAACATGACAACCTTACAGAAGCAATTAACAAGGAAACATAGGGGATTATGAGTAGGGGTTAGGGGTCACAGCTATACTCTTTGGTGAATAACAAACAATGACTCTGCCATAAGTTACTCTGTCACAGGGTATTCCTGCGTTGAGTTCTTTGCTGGTCGAGAAGGAAGGGCAATGCTAATATCTCCATTTCAATGACTGCAGACTCCCGGGAAACTGAGCGTCATGGACCCACAGGGCTTGGAGAGCAAAATTAAAGTTCTCATTTGAAACCACTCTCCTGGCCTAAAGGATGCCCATGAGTCAGGCTGTTGTGGTTAAGACGTATAGGCACATTACCAGAATTAGCTTGTGCCAATCTCTCTGTGTCAGAGTTGGATATTCATATCTTGACTTGCACCATCCTTTATGAACTGTTTATTATATTTCTAAAAATGAACTGGAAACGGTATCTTAGTTTCAGAGTGACACTTCAGTTTAGCCCATGACAAAGCACATGTGCTTTTGTGAGATAACTTTAAAAGTCCATGTCAAATTTTATCTTCTAAAACCACTTTCACAGTTTGGAAAGTATTGCTCAAACAATACAGTAAATGACTTAAAATAAAAGAGAAGCTAGTTCGAAACTGTTCAGTGTGTGCAAAAAATAATAATTCTATGATTCCATTTCTGCTTCTTTAATGATGGTATGGATGATATACAAACTATGATTAATTGATAGACAAACGCTTTGCTTTTAAATATTCACTTTCCTCTTCAATTGCTCTTTGGCCCAGATAGATGAGCAGATATACCAGAATTAAATTGCTCAACTTTTTTCAAAGATTTTATTTCGACACATATCTTTGAAACTTGTGGACACAAACTCTGCAGCCTGTGCAATAGTTGCTTTTCCATGGATCAGTTCATAGGTTTACTTAGATTTGACTTCTTCTAAGATAGGCGTAGGAGGAAAAATATATGTCACAGTAAGAATAGGGGAGAACATGTGGACACCTAGAACATGAGGTATCAATCATAAAGTCAATTTATGTTTTAGCTTTAGTTACATCTTCCAAAAACCTAGACAGAGGAGTAAGAGCGCCCTTCAAGCAGCAGCATATCTCTCCAAAGGTCTTTGCTAGCAAAGCATGATTGTTCTCACTTCGATCTTGGGAACCCACTTGCTTCCACCAGCAATCAACTTTGCAGCCTCACCTTCTTTACCTTACCTTGCAACCAAACTGAGGAACACTTGTGTGCATGCACAACACACAGCAGCAGCAATAGACTGGAAATCAGCACATGCAAGAGAGACAACACAATATGCCAGTCTTCCTTCTGTGCACTTAAGAATTTAAATCCCTTTGCACTCCAGATCATCCCATCTCCACTTCCAAAAGGAGCTAAAAACACATCTTTTTGAGAAACCTCTCCTGATAGGATAACCTGTCGGGTGTCCCACCACCCATGAAGACCTTCTGCTTCCACCCCAGCTCCTCTCACAACTGCATCTATACCTCTCAACTTGCTCCTAACTAATGCTTTAAATGGGCAGGTCCTGTCCGATACTGAGCACATGACCTTCTTCATATGAAACAAAGAGTAACATCAATTATCAGCACTGCTACAATGCGTTTAATGGGAGCGTACTGAAACTTATCAGAAGCAAACATGTACTCTGGATATTAAGTACCAGGACTTCTCTATTTCCATGTAAAGCTCTGCTCTTAACACTATTAAAAAAGCCTAACTACAGTAACCTCACTCTCTCCAAAGTAAACCAGAGCCCAAGGTGTAGTACTCCACTCTGCTCCTTCCCTTTCAACCTTCTTTTGCACTACGCCACTACCCACTGTAAAATCCCCATTGTGTTCAGCAAGCCCATGCTTTTTAGATAGGTTTGCGGTAAGGAAATGACATGCATACATACACACAGGCATTAATGACCTGTCTACTAAAGAAAGACAAACAATGATCACTGGAAATGCTTGAACCAATCTAAACCACTGACACCATCTCTGGGTACCATTCCATGAAACAGGTTTTTGCTTCTTTGTGCCCTTACAGAAGAAGGACAAGTATCTGCAGACCTGTTGTGGCCTACCCAAAAAGGAACAGCCCAGTCTGGACTGCTAGGCTACACCATCTTTGCACGGACACACAGGCAACACAGCCACATCTGTGAGGCGTAGCTTGAGTCTCTCGGCAGAGAAAGCTAGTGGATTCTCATATTGGCATGCCGATACTGCTTGTGGCTACTCAATGGACGTGTCCTCAAGTTCCAGCTGGGCTATTACTTCTGGGGAGGGAGACAACTGATCTACATTTGTGGACTTCCTGTCTCTGTAATGGTACAGCCCAGCAGTAAAACAATACAAGGGAATGCCACCTCGAGCAACTGTCAGTGGTTACTCATTCAAGGATTTTATCCAAGCCCATCTTTTTTTACTGTCTAAGGCCCTCGTTACAATATTCATGGATTTAGGTTGTGGGGATATCAAGGGCCATGTTGTCTGATTTCAGCCGTCATCTCCACACCAAAATCCTGCATTTATGAGTATTTCCCATGGAATGGGGAATAGCCACACAAATCCAGGAACACTGGATACAATGGTATGTATTTTGATCTTATTCCAAGGACAAATCTTCTGGCATTGTCTGCCTGCTCAAAGCAAATGGAGGATGTCTGCGGGAGGGAGGGGCCAGGAGGCATGGGGTCCGGGCAGTCCAGGCTTTGCTAGAGCCCACAGACCATGTTCCCTGTCCCTGCAGCAGCTTCACTGGGTGCACGCCTGCACCTGGTCAAACTTGAGACCAGGGAAGGCCAGGCTGTTTTAGAGCCCATAGAACAGGTCCCTGTCCGTGCAGCAGTTTCACTTGGTGCACATCCGCATCCAGTGAAACTAGCCCTGGTGTCTTCAGACCTATTTCTCGTTATGTCCAGAGATTCTGGGTTACTTCTAATGGCCTTAGGCTTTATCCACCCAGAGATAACGCTCCAGGTGAGATATCCACTGATATTTATGGCCCAAGTGTGCTGCAGTGAATGGCACACGTATGTCCTGACCTGCGTTCTGAGGTCATTGTGCAATATGGGTATAATCAGCACATCTTTTATGAGGCCCAATAAGGCTAAAGCATGCATTGGGCTGGCATTGTTCCTGTTCAAATGGTATGTGGTCCATCGTTTGGGGCTGTTCAGTCTTCATTTATGTGGGGCCAACACTGATCTGCAAATAGGTGGTGTCTGTAATGCTCAAAAGAGCTGAAAATGTTGTAGTATGAAAGTTGCCTATTGTAATTAATACTGGTGATATCTGACTCATGCATTTCTAACCACCACTTTCTTACTATCTTGTATTAACCTATTTCACATGACTTTGTATTTATTCTTGATTCACCTGCAATCTGACTGCATACCAGTAGGCACTCTTTTCTGATGATTGTTGCTTTGGCAGTCATTTTAAATTAAGACGTATGAAGGGGAATGTGAGTCCATGGGCCTGATTACAAGTTTAGGTGTGATTCATTGTGCCTAATAAATAAATATATCACGGGGTGTGCTATTTATCAGGTGCGATAAATAACACCTATTATGAGTTCATAGGGAAAAAAAGTGCGGATTTTGGTGTTTACGCACCAAAATCCGCATGATACGGTAAATACCATATGGTTTCCCCTGTTACATTTCGTCAGGTTTGACCTGCTAAAAAATTAACCAAGGTTGAGTTATTTAGCACATCCGATAAATATCGGATGCATTACATACCTTCAAACTTGTTATTCCGACTCATGCGTAAACAGGAGTTAACACATAGGTCAGAATATTATGAACAACTCGTAATCATGCCCTGGGTGTTTTCAAAATGATAGAACAAATGCTACCTTTGTAAACTTACAGTATTTTAATAAATGAGAAGCCATGGTGGGACTAAACAGAAGTATTAGAATACTGACGATGATGTCCACTCTACTTACACTTGGATTAAGAATACCTATCTTGACCAATCTCTCAACCACATCCTTGAGCTGAGTTCATGAACAATACTAACAACAGGCCGGGAACTCATATCCATGGGCCGAGATTTATCAACAGTCTCAACTCAGAGACAATAATGGTCACTCATCAGCCTCCTTCGAGCAAGGTTACCCCTTCTCCTTCCACATCTGCTTCAAAGTTGGTGACCCTAGGGATCATTCCAAACTCCAACCTGCTCGAGACGACCCACTGAGAGCACATGATGCCTGTCACTGACGCGCCTAGTAGACCTCCTCATATCATCACATCTAGCAGTGCCTCTCCTATCCCCATTTCGCCAGTACTTTCCTCAATTACTTCCCACACCACCTTCCATCCTTCAGGGTGGCGGACTACCCCACACACCCTAGAGAACTCACACGGATCCTCCATCCCTAGGCCACACTACACTCCCATTCATGATGATGAACCATCTACTCATACAGAATGCACGAGGTGTAACATGCGCCGTAGACATAATTGGAATACATTTTGGATTACCCAGCTAAGCAAGCTGGAGCACAAAATTGATAATATAATCAAGGGATTAATTATAGCAAATATGAACATCAGGGAAACCTCACTATCGGTCCAAGAGATTAAGCCATACACACACAACGCATTAAACCCAAAGTTTAACAACCTCCGTCATTCAATCACAAGCTATGTCACCCAGCCCTGGTCATCCACTCTGCGGCCCAAGCAAGTGCATAACCATCTATCCACATCAGACATCGAAGCCCTGCTGCTATGCTACAAGGATTCCACAATGCCACCCCCACCGCCGATCTACAACATACCAACAAGAAGAAAAGACGATGGCCAAAGGATAAAAGTCAGAATACAAACCATGGGAACCTAATCAAGATCCGGCTAACACCAAATCTTAATCCCTCATGCGATCAAAACTGACCCTAAAATGCATGCTTCTAAACTGTAGATCAACGATTACATGCGCCACAGACATCAGCAAAACTATCCTCCATCAGGAACTGGACATGCTATTCCTGACAGAAACCTGGCTAAACCAGTGGTCCACACTCATGCTTGAAATTATCGTGCCTCCAAACTACACCATTCAATACCTTGACTGAGAGAAACTACAGGGATGAGGGGATAGATATCAGTCATGAGAAATCACAAGTCAAGACTTTACCTGTAGATAGTGTCACATCCTGTGAATGCATGCACACAGAAATCTTCACAGCAAAGAAAATCCCTAGACAAAGTACAACTCATATATCACCCTCCAGGAGACAACCACCTGTTAATTGAACATATAATTGAAACAATCACAATACACTCCATACTACACCACAATGCCATTTTTCTCTGAGACTTCATCCTTTATTGGAACGACAAAGAAGATAAGAAGGTATCCACTCTAAAGCAATTCCTCTCTGATCATAACTTGACCCAATCATGCTCAATTCCAACTCATATCAAAGGATAAGCGATCAGCCTTATCATATCCAGAGATGGAACATTGACAATTGACTCAATCACACCCAATGACTGGACTGATCCCCACTCTATCATTTTCCACCTAAATACACACACAGAGAGACCTAAAGGGTAAGAAATCAAACAGAAACACTGGGTAGAGACAACAAAAACGTACACAGGGCCGAACTGACCGCACTTTGCAAGGAAAACATCACTCCCCCAACAGGAAGTCAGAATGTTCTCGAACTAACCGAGCACTACAACCAAACATTATTAAACATGTTAGTAGCCCCACTGAGCCTCAAAAGACCAAGAAACCAAACCCTCCAACCCTTGGTACAATTAAAGTCTAAACGAGGAAAGGAGGCATCTTAGACAAGCAGAATGAAGGTGGAGACAGAACCCTCGACATTGCTCCTAATCAACCTACGTGAACAAAGGAACAGCTACAAAAAACACATCTGGAACACAAAAGCATCATACTTCAGATCTCAACTCAACAATGCAAGGAATCGCCCAAGACGATTGTTTGAAATTGTCAACCAACAAACCGGGGCATACAATGTAACCAAGATCAACAATAACTTAGTGGAAAACTGTGAAGCTATCTCTTCATTTTTCAAAGGAAACATTTTAGAAGTCAAAAAAGAAATTGTATCTGACAAAAAAAGGCTAAGAGCAAATGTAGAAAATGAACACAATTCCGACATTATATCCCCATACGCAGTGGAGGAACAGGCGACGACTCACCCATCCAAAACCAAAAATCAAGCTGTCTGGGGTAAGTTCAAATCACTTACTGAGGAAGATGTCCACAAGGCCTTACTATCCATGAAACCAACCTCACATTTCAATGACCCCCTCCCCTCCACAATACTAAAGGAACTCAGTCACCTCTTCTCACTATACTGACAAAGATAGTAAATTCATCGCTAAAACAAGGCATTATCCCGGATTGCCTGAAGGCTGGGCAAGTGACACCTCTCCTGAAACAAGTTGGAGCAAGCCCTACAATCCTGAGCAACATTCATCCGGTATCGAATATTTCCTTCTGGCCATATTTCTAGACAAATGTGAACACAACCAATTGAGTCAGTACATTGATGAATTTGACTTATTCGACAAATTCCATTCAGGATTTAGACCGGGGCACAGCACAGAACTGGCCATTGTTCACATAGTGGATGGTACCCTCAACTCCTGCCTACTCATCCTACTAGACCTGACATCAGTGTTTGACATGGTTGTTGGAAAACGAGGCAGCATCTGTGAGGCCTGCACAAATAACATGACTACATTTGTCCTTCACTGGGAACCAAACACCCAATTGTAGCGCCTGACTCTCAGAGGGTAGCGTTGCAGAGCAGTCTGAGGCTTACTCAAGGGAGGTGGTGTGGGCTAGTAATCGCCATTTGCAGGTGCACAAAAATAACACTCAATAATTGATTGTCTAGTCTGCACTTTGCTTTATAAAAGTAAGAGTACATTTATTAAACAAACACACCACTCAATACTATGCACCAATTTACAAATATACATAAGCTGTTGGAATTACTTTGTGACATTGCATAACATCTCCACCCCTCCCGCCGGGGGGGTGGGGGGGGGGTCTAGTACCACCACTCCCATGTATGCACATCAACTTGCCCCCAATGCAGTTAGTTGAACATAACCTGGAGCGAGGGCCCTGCGCACTGGCACCATCCCAGTGGCGACCCACCCCATTACCTCAACAAGCATTAAAAAGGGGTAAACCTGCCTTGGTGACACATGACCCTGACTGAGCATCTCCTACAGACCATAAAGTATGCACCTCTATATCTTAAGGGCTAGCAGTCTGGGGTCTTCACCTAAGCGCAGCAGCAAGAATCCATGTTTACGCACACTTTAGAATGACAATACTCATCACCTTGGTTGATCATTTGAATGCATTGCAATTACAGCCCCTAAGGGCATCACAGATGAAATCACAGGATTGCGCATATACAGCCAGACACCCTAGCAGGACTGTCTGGCAACATAGCCCCACTTGGCTTATGAAATCTCCTTACACATGTGACTTACAGTCCCTTCAAAAGAAGTACTCCTGGCAACTACACTTTTCCTGCAGTGCGCCTCTTCACTTTAAAAGGAATCACAGGTAAATGCATGGGATTACGTAAATACAGCCAGACCCCCTAGCAGGAAGGTCCAGCAACATAACTCCATTTAGCTTAACATCACCTTACACAGGTACTTCACTTTACACATGTGACTTTCAGTCCACCTAAAAAGAAATAACCAATAGTAAATGCATTTCGGTGCAATTACACCACTTCACCTCCAGGGAATGCCCTTCTCCAGACATCCCCAACTCAGCCCTTCACTCAGCCCTTCACTCCATGATGCACTTCATAGTACACCCTCAGCTGTAGAACATGTAGTTCCAGCCTAGAAGGTGTTAAAGGCTGGCTGAGCCCTTGAGGGGTTATTCTTTCAGATGCCCCGTGAAACTTAGGGGTGGACTGTTCTTCTTTATGCTGGGGGAGACTGCGGTGCTCCTGCAGCCCCCCTGCACCCCTTTTCACATATGAGTGTGACCCCTCCTCTGGGGACCACCAGGCACCAAAATGGCAGATTTCTTCGTGCTGGGGGGGGGAAGACTGTGCTCCTCCAGCAGCTCCCCCACCACCTTTTCACAAGTGAGGGTGACCCCCCTCCTCTGGGGGTCACAAAGCACCAAAACGGCAGATTTCCAAATGCCTGGCGAGGCATTATGGGGCGCTTCATGCTCCTCTTTACCAGCCCCAGCCACTGGGAACACTCTCCTCCGCCCTCAGGGTCTCTGATTCAGCAGGGTGCTGTCTTCACTGGCTCCCTGCGCCAACCTTTCACCAGGCTCTCCTTCTGGGACTCTCTTCTCCCTGCTCAGAGGCCCCTGCTTCTGTGCGCCAGTCCTGGGCTCTTCTTCTGGTGCTGATAGTGTCCTGGGGGCAGTCAGGGGGTCTCTCCTTCCAACTGCCCATTGCGCCAGGCTCCAGCACCTTCACCCTCAGCAGATCACACCCCAGAGAGAGCTTCTCTTCCTGTGCAAGCACTTTTTAAAAGTTGAGTAAGGGGCTGGCAGGAAGTCTCTGTTGGTCCTATCAAACAGCGACACATCACGTCCCTGCCCCTGCTCCCTCCTTCTGGTCCAGCCTCTGAGCTTGTTCAAAATGGCGTCGTCCAGGGTTTCTGCCACATGTCTCGGAAGCACCTTCCCCCCAAGCTGTCTTCCCTCCTTGGTGGAGCCTGGTGCCTGGCACCCAGCGACAGCGGTTGATGGATTGGCCTGTAGCCCCACCCATCTTCTCTTCGTGGAGAGGAGGCTCTCGCTTGTGGAAGAAAGGTTATCAATCCATCCAGCTGAGGTCAGCCCTCAGCCTGGGTCTGGTCATGGCTGGCTCAGAGAAATATGACAGTTCTGGATGACCCAAAAGCAGTACAAATATGACTTTGGACTCTGCAGAAAATTTATTTTCACATTTGCTACAGTGGACTTAAGTGCGTGTCTGGAATCTGTAGGCCTAATTGAAGTTAATCTAGCCCCTGGCTCCACATTCCCATAGGGGAATAAGGAAGTGAAAACACAGTAAAACACACTGACTTTCCCTGGTATGTCTCTTCCATCCTGAGTTCACTGTGGGTGAGTCCCAACTTATGAGGCTCTCCCACCGTAAAAGCTCAACAATGAGGTGCTCAAAAAGCGAAACATCCGGGGCGGCCCATAGTGTCAGAACCACCTTCTAACAATGGTCAATCACAACAAACTACTGAAACTGCTGGGAAACACAAAGGGGCTGTACGGGAAAGCACTCTCATGGTTCGCATCCTTCCTGCAGAACTGCATACAACGAATCAAACTAGGAAACTCACTCTCAGGAATCACACCAGTAAGATGAGGAGTCCACAATGGCCGACCATTTCCCCACACTCTTTGACCTAAATGTGGAGCCACTAACAGAAATATTCAAACAATCACACTTACCATATGTACGCAGACACCACAATTATACTTAAAGATATCATCCAACTAATTAAACACTGGTCAAAACTCAGTCTTGGCTAGTTTAAAACAACCTCAAGCTGAACGCGCTAAAAATAGAATTCCTGCTTCTACCCCCTCAGAACAGCTTCATGCACATTCAAGACTGGCTCAATCACCTTGAAGCCCTCAACTGCAACTCTACCATTATTGATTCCACTAACTCCCTTGGAATAACACTGGGCAAGAATCTGAACCCGCGATCACATATCGGTGTAACCACGTGCAGTGCTTCATTTCAACTCAAACTACTAAAGAAAGTGAAACCGTTCCTGCCACCTCCAGAATTCAAACAAGCAGTACAATCATTAGTGGTCTCAAGACTAGAATATGATTCTGCAACCCTTTCAGGTCATCCCAAATCGAGAATGACTCCACTCAAAGTTACTCTCAATGCAGCAGCTAGACTGGTTACAGGCCCTAGACGCTTTGACCACATTACCCTGTCACTGAGGTCTCTAAACTGGCTACCTCTCGAGGCCAGAACTCAACTGAAAATTACATGGCTCACGCATAAAGCCTTACACTGTAATGAACCAAGGTATCTGGCAGAAAAGATTAGATTCTGAGGAGGCAGCTGCTCACTCAGAAGCGCAAACTCTCTCAGGCTAGGACCCCCCCAGATTAAGAAAACAAACAACCTACCCACGCTGCTTTTTCTAATCGGCTCCAAAGATTTGAAACTCCCTACCACCCAATGTTTGGTCTAACCCATTGACAAACATCTTTAAAAAAGAGGTGAGAAAGATCCTAATGAACAGATTCCTCTCTGAAAAGTCACGATGAGCCTGCCCCAGGGACGTAACACAGGCCCCCGCAGCCCCCCGCAGTGTGGGGGGCCCCCATGCTCCAGGGGGCCCCCTCAGCACAGCACTCGGGCGGCAGAGCTCCGGATTGAGCCCGGAGGGGGCTCCTCCATGTGCCTTGCAGGGTGGCCCCCTCGAGTTTCGTTACGCCAGTGGCCTTCCCCTGGGCGCATTGGCTGCTAAAATGCCTATAATACCGATACAGCGCTGAAGCACATCATTCCCAGTGGAAACCATACAAACGTTGTCTCCTGTGTCGCTGAAAAAAAAAATACCTGTGGTCGCGTTGCTGCAGCCGCCTAACCTCCATTACAGGAAGCACCAGGGTTCCCTTAAGCCAATCGCAGCGCTGCAATGCAGTGTTGTGAATGGCTCCCCTAAGCCAATCACAAAGCTGAAATGCAGCATTGTGATTGGTCTGAGCGCCGTAGTTCGGCGCTCAGATGGGGACAGGGAACCTGTGCATGTTCCTCACCGGGCTGTGTATTACAGCCTGGTGGGAAAGATGCAAAGTGTGCCTGACAGCCGCCCTTAGGGAGTGAAACCCACTCCTACACCTGGCCCCTGCCCAGGCCAGCCCCGCCCCTCCCTGCACCTAGAAATGGAAAAATAAAATGATTACAAGGTTCAGTTATTATCATTGTAATTTTCCTCTGCACTGCTCTCAACGCAGTGGCTCTCCTCCTCGCTCCTTTTCACGCAGCGCAGCGTTTGCGGCTGTTGCCCTGTGCTGCGTGAATAAGAGTTAAATCTGCCCCTTAGCCTTCTTGCAGTTTGCTCGACATTGGAGGAAACTAATGATGTCCAGATGTGAACGCTAGGCGGGCATTTTTTTGGCATTGCCTGAAAATATGCTTTTCCTATTCCTGGGTGAAGACAGTGAGGTGAAGAATTATATGTGCTGTGTTCCAGACTTTTGCTCCGCAGACTTTAATAGAGTAGTAGAACGTCTGGTGTCCTCCAAGATAAAAAGTAATTCTGGTCCGTAGATTGGATGGCTTGAATGGACATCTTTGAAAGTCAGACAAACTACCAATAAAATAGGTATGACAGCTGTCAAGAAGGTCGCGTTCAGCGTTGTTGGGCTAGGGTGATACAGTCCGGGCAAGGAGCGCCAACAAGCAGGCCCCAGCAATAGTAGTATGACTTTTCTCCACATTAGGGTATCCTCTAAGGACCCATCTTTGAAAAACCTCCATACTGTCAACTACACATAGCGAACTAAATATTCAATAAATAGAAAAGCAGGCTCACATTGCAAAAAGGGTTTGAATTTGTGATTAGAAGCACTTTTAAAAAAATTCTTAGGTGTTTCACTGAGAGCAAATCTAGCTCCAAGGAGCGGTAGAGAGCTTTACAACTAGGTAAGCACCTAAGCCACTAGATCAAATCTCTCTTTCATGATTTGGTTAAACAGAACTCACTTCTTCAACTAATGTATTTGGCATGGTAACTAACTGAGGTTAACTATATGTGACAATTATAACATTTAAATAAAAAATCCAATTAAAATGATTTTTTACGCAATGTTTTTAATGTAAATATTTTGTAAGGCGTGAAGAAGTCAGCTAGTGCCGAGTAGTTATATAGCTGTTCTGAGCCATGAAGTAGAATTTGTTTCATTAATGTTTTCTAAGGCACATGCTTCACTCTACTACTGAAACCAGTTGTGGGAGCGGGAGAAGCGAGCATGATGTCACGGAAGCCGCCTCTTTCTGGGTGCGTCTCTTCGCGTTGCTATGGAGCGAGTACGTGCTCTGTAAAAATGTCAATGTTTACTTTAGTTCATGCAGAAATATTTGTCTAGGATTGTAAAAGCGGAAATGTGATCTGCTGTCCAGAAGCAGGTCTTTTTACCAGTGAACGGTGGACATTTTCTGATGAGCTGGAAACACTTGTTTAACTGGAATCTCTGATTTGGAGGAAACTGCTCTTTGACACAGCCTCTAATTGGATACAAAGTATGCCTACTGCACCCCTCCCTCGCCCCAAAAATGGGGACCGGAAGTACTTTGCAGCTAGTATTACTTTTGTTCACTCTTTGTGTACACTTAGCACTCGAAGTGCTATCTTTGTTTCGGTGTATTTAGCCCCGGTCTTCATAGGCCTTCACGACGCCTTAGCCTTCAGCTGCTTATTGTCGCATTGACATTCATGTCACCATAATGACTTACTACTATTCAAGTGGATCGCGTGATCCCCATGGGTAGGTAGGTGAATCCCTGTGTTGCTTCATATGATTTTGAGCAGTGTCAGTCCTATCTTGGCGGTGCAGCAACCACACAGCTTTTTTAGGTCGAGCCTGGGCGGTGCATGCGCTGCACTGTGAGGCATGCTGTATTAGCGTATGGACTTGAAGCACCACCCACTCTCCGCCCATATTTTTCATTGTCCTTCATAAACGCTGGCTTCTGATTTGTTAATCGGCTTGTTAGTCCCTCTTTTGTATGGCCTTGTCTTCATTTGGAACCTTCCATGAGGACACCCCCTTTTACATGTGTTGTTGCTCTGTAGGTTTTAATTACAGCCTCCGAGGAGTATTTTGTTTGATTATTTTCTCCTGTTTACATAGCACGGCACGCCACACTGATAGTGGCGGCCGTGCCTTTGCTTTACTTGCTTCGCTAAATGTGGCCACATTTATTTTTTTACTATTTATTTAATTCCCCCATGCCTCACTTACACTTTAATATCGGCCACGCTCCTTTCCTTAGACGAGCCGTGTCTAAAGAAAGAGGCGTGACTGCCAATAAAGTGAAAGCACGGTATGGGGCGCTTTTGAAAAAAAGCATTTTTTGTCAATTTAACTTAAAGTTAAAGTGCCGCTTAGGCATTTTTACAAACAAGCCTTCGTAATGCAATCAGTGTTGCATTTACAAAACTCTCATAAATGCGAGACCAATTGCATTGCAAATACTTGTTTAAACATACTGTACAGGAGATGATGCCTGGTAAATGAGTTATCAGACGTGTTTTCTCTCTCTAGCACTTCAATCACACCCACATTTGGAGATGCTGCACTATCAGTAGTAGCTGCAATAATACCACGCAACTCTTGGAAATCATCGAAGGTACCTTTTAAAGTGTTTTGTGGCCGGAGAATTTAAAAAACATATGTTCCTGACAGTTTTTGCACAAAAATAGCCAAACTAGTTTAAAATATTGCAAAAATGGCTATTAGTAATTTTGTTAATTAAGCCTCCTTCTTCTCACAGCATCTCTGGCTTGATGGACATCGGCGTCGATGCGTTCTCCCAAGGCCCAGTTTTTCCTGGGAGGGCGACAGATGACTGATGTACTACTTGCAGCAGGCTGCTAAATGAATACCCAAGACCACACTCTTAAAAACAAGAATAATTACATTTGTTACAAAAAGACTATTAGGGGAGGGGGGGGAGGGGGCAGTGACCTGTGTGGGAAAGCATCTTAGTTGCAGCTACATCAGACTTCTGGAGCTACGTTCAGGAAAAGGAGGTTTAGATGTGGTGGCATATTGAAGACCTGGCACTTTAGGAGAGCTTTTTTTTACAAGCTCAGTAGTATGTTGATTCTCAATAATCGGACTGTCTAGTTGCCAAAGACTTGGGGGTGTCAGGGTTCTCTACAAACAGACAAAATACGAACACAAACATTTCAAAAGTATTGATCCCTGTCAAAGCATTCCTGGGGCCATTTTATGCAGCCAGGATTTGATATTATGAAGAGGCGTGTAATAAACAGAGTCCCTTTCAGAAATGCATTTATGAATTGGATTACCTACGGTTCACAAGAAGTAACATCATGCCCACAGGGGTTTTGGAACAGAATACAACACACCACACACACATCACAACCACAACACACACACACACACCGGATACTAGAGAATGTGTGGTAATGTTAAATAAAGAGTTGGCAGTGGAAGTTTAGAAATGCCATTACACACTATGCAAGAGTCTGTAGTCAAATATGAGTGTGGAATGGGAAACATCAGTAATGCCCTGCCTCGAGGAGCCTCGGATGGAAGGACAAGAAATATTGGAAAATAAAGAGGCCGCGTGACTAAATGGCTATGTGTTGTGTGAAAAGTTGACTTACATTAATTACCCAAAGTGGCTACTACTTTACGGAGGTATCATTTTGGTGTGAGTGAACAGAGCAATAGTGAGGATGTGGAGGAATATGTCATACACATTGAGGAGGTTGACCTCAAGGTGCACATTTGGCCTTCGGACAGAAAAGAAGCTGTGTGATGAATTCATGTTAATCTGCAAGAGTGAGAAGCTGCGGCAAGAGGTCTGGGTGAAAGACGAAACACCGTGAAGGAAGAACTCATCGCTGTAAAAACGGCTGAACATAAGATGGAAGGTGTGTGGGGGATTTAGAAGGATAATAAGAAGTGTGTTGTATATCAGCCCTCGTGATTAGTGTTAAAGTGTCTCAAACTGCACACCTGCATACATTACACCTGTTCATGGGAACGGCAGATCAGACCCATGGTCATTCAATTATTTTCTCTCTCTGACACACACACACACACTGGCGCGCGCACACGCACACACACACTCTTTCCACCTCTCTCCTACAAACCTACATAAAGCTAAGTTTCAAGTTGTAAACATATTTTTTACTAATAAAGAGCTAGGCCACTTGGCTTTGTCAATGTTTGTTTCATTTGCCAGCGCGCGTGCGCCTCCGCGTGAGAGGGATCGGGTAGGAACAGCCCTAACTGATGACTGATAAATGCACAGATAAAGTCGTCACAACACAATAAGTATCAACGCCTACGGAGAGGCCTGCAGTGCACACTGTCAAGGCAACAGACAGACACTACTTTCAGATAGTCGCCAGGGTGACGTTTTTCAGGTCACTCCCCCAAAGTGCCAGACCCAACAAGCTGCACCTCCCGGGGGCAGGCCCGGCTGCAGAAACTGCTCTTTGGGCCGACAGATTAATGCATTAAACAGGCTTATCATGTGGCTGCGCACAGCACAGGCGTATCTCTTTTTTAATGACTATTTGTGGGCTCGCTTGAAAGGAGTAGAGGCCCTGGAGGGGGTGAGCAGGACCATGGAAAGATGCGTGGGCCGTGGCCTGGGGAGGGGAGGACACTGGCATTGAGGCGCCGTTCGACTTGCCTCACTCAGTTGCTTACAGAACTATAGAGCAGAATTCTTCTTTTTCTACACATTTATACAGCACGAACTCCAGCCGAAGGTATTGGAGCGCTTTACACGATCACCAGTCACGTTAACACAGTGACACATTCATTTTTGGGTAGGCACGGGGAGATTACGTGATTTGTCCAGAATCACAGGAAGCTGCTGAGCCGACGCCGAGGCTCGAACCTGGATCCCTAGCTCAAGTCGGCAGCTCTTTCTGTAAGGCCACATCATCTCCAGAAGAGTTCATTGAAGGGATGAGGTCGGTGGCAACTTAAATGGCAGAAACGTTTCGCAAAGAGACCACTGGCTTATTTTGGAAGTTTGTAAATGGCGTTACATAAACCTCAAAGCATTGTTAACACGCTAGGTTGTCTTAACTAGATCTGAACGCTAGGCGGCGCTATGCCTCCTGCTCCTGAGCCGGCTGCAGCCGATGACGAGCGGCTGCCTCTGCCAGTGCCAAGCCCTGCAGGGCCCTGCCAGGCCCGGTCTGACACGGCTCTGTATTTATGAAGTCATCCCTGAACGTGGGGCTGGCTCTGGGTAACTAATGTGCCTATTAACGAGAAGCCCGAGCCAGGAGGGAGAACAGATAACAGCAGCGAAGCGGGCATTCGGTGCCACAGCAACTATCCCCTCAAACGCGACTCCCCCCCCCCCCCCCCCCCCGCTTATCCAACAAGGCATCACAGAAAGAGCTACTTTAAATAAAAAAAACAAGCAGTTTTGAAAAACCTGTGTTTTCACAATGCAACACGCCAACACAACAGGCAGCCTTTAAGACGGGGTTTGATTTACCTTTATCGGCGTTTGATAGAAAACCTCGCAACCCTGTGCTGTTTGAAAACGGCTGGTTGCAAAGTGTCATTAAAAAAAACGTTACCAACAGGCTTGCCAAAAGATTAAGTGAGGGCAGAGAGACCATTTGTGCAGCGCCCTCTGGTTCCTCGTCCCTCGTCCCATCTCACAACTAGGTCTAAACGTTTAAGGGGATACAAAACATAGTATTTGGCGCCCCCAAGTGGTGTAGCCACGTTAGTTCCGTCGATAATCTACAGGTCAGGCCTCGCCTACAGCGAATGTGCTGCTGCTTGCAAAACATTTTGCTTACTTGCTTAAAGGCTACCAATTTCTTACCCTTGGTTTGCTTCATTGCTATGCTAATTTGTATGATTTTCAACAATTTGGTGCATGCATTATTTATTTCCACTTCTTGTGTTTGTACCTCTCCTGGAGCATGGCCCAAGTACTTGTGTTGTTCCACTGCTCCCTTAATTGGGAACTAATTTCTTTTATTTTTGTCTAAGCACTCGACTAGCGTATCTGTGTGTTTTTTTCAGCAGTTTTCCTTGTTCACTCATCCTCTGTGTTGCTTCCAGCTTGCACCCCCCTGCCCTCCATGTTGGTCCATCCTGTGTGTTACTTACCTCCCTCTACCAGTTTGTTGTTGCTTGACCCCACTGTCTGTGTTGTTGCTTGCCCCCTCCTTCTGTCCCTGTTGCTGCTTGCCTTCACCCACTCTCCATGTTGTTGCTTATCTCCTCACATTGTCCATGTTGTTGCTTGCCCACACCTGCTGCCCATGCGGTAGCTCTCCTTGCAACCCTCCTCCCATTCCAAACATTGCTTGTGTTGTTGTTTGGCTCCTCCTGCTGTTTGTGTTACTGATTGGACAACCCGCTGTGCGTGTTGTTGCTCTCTCTCCACCTTCTGCCCAGAGTCCCTCTGTGTTGCCTCCTGCCCCACCCCACAATAAGGAAAAGTGCTGGCCGCGTCATAGTGCTTTTTCCCTGTACATCCTCTGTCCCTGTTGCCCCCATGCACCATCTGTCCATGTTGGCACCCACCCACTGCACAATAAAGAGGTCAGCTCTGGCCGCGCCCTATTGCTTTTTTCCCTCCATTTTAGCCTCGTTGTACAGCAGCACAACTGCTGTGGAGCATGGATGAAAGTTAAAAAAAGATAGATGATGCAGCCAGCGCTGACTGAGTCAAAGCCTTTAAAAAAACACACTTTCAACCATACTGCACATCAACCAAACTGCTGTACAACTTGGCTGAAACATTCTCCAAGCCAATAGCTCTGATAGGCACGACCTATTGCTTTTGCCAATGCTTTTCTTCAGGCAAGCAGCTATATAGGAAGTGAAAGTGACAAAGCCAATAGTTCTCGTCTCGTAGGTAAGACCAATTGGCTTTGCCAATGCTGGTTGATTGGGGGGGCTTCAGAAGCTCGAGGCATGGTTCAAAATGTCCCAGCTGCCCCCCTAGTGTGACAGCCCTAGTTACAACGGGGCACAGTAGTCCCTCACTCACAGGAATCTCAGTCATCCTTGTATTTTATCCAGAGACGTTTTAAGGCATGGGCAAAATAGACAATTGCCCAGGACCCCAAAATTCCAAAGGGCTCCAGGCACGTGGTCGGGACAGTCCAAGGGACTAGTGCTCTACCTCCTCATTGATATTAATTGCACACAATGCAGTTTAACCCCTTCGATGCGCATGACGGAGCAGTTCCGTCATGCGCATCGGTTGCGCTGTGCGTATGACGGAACCGCTCCGTCATGGCCCTGCCCGCGCAATAGAACCTTCAGCACAGCGCGGTAATCCGCGCCGCGCTGAAGGGGTTAAGAGCCAGGCAAGTTAAACAAAACATAAAAAGGACCACACACTTTCACATCCTGAGCCCTGCCCGTCTCTGTTGTGAACTTGAGACAGCTTCTCAAGGGTCAACAGGTTCAAGGTTGGGTGCAGGGTACGTGCACCTCCTTTCTGTTTAGTGTGGGTGCTCATGACCAGCAGCAGGCGAGAACTGCAAGTGACCTTGCATTTCAGTCTGTTTTAGGCTCAACTAGGATCCAGAATAAACTGCAAGGGGCATACCCATCCCACTTAGGGCAAAAAGTGTTACAGCAAACAAATGATGCAAGGGGCTATGTGCATGTGAGAGGGTCGCACATCAGAACCTCCCTCCAGTGTCAGTACTTCCGCATTTTGACAAAAATGTGTAGGCCAGGCAGCGCGAGGGAGCAGCAGGATCTCTCTGGAGGGCAAAGACCTCTTCATTATCTCTCTTTAAATCTCACTCAAGTCTTCCAGAGGCTCAGGGTAGTCTACACACCCTTATTATCTTTAAGGATATCTCTGATTGCATCTCAAACTTAAAAGTCAAAGATACCATCTTGTGTTTCCAATATCTGAATGTGCTGTGTGTGCCAGCAGATCTCTTGCCCAGCTTGTTTGTCCCCTGTATTGCTAATGCATACTATTTTAGGGAAATGGGCTTTACAACGCGGGCTGAGCCATGCGTGCCGTTTCCCTGCAAGCATAACCACACTTGCCTGAACCACGCATCTGCCTTAACCACACATATTTGTGGTTAAGACAGATAGCGGTCTAGTGTCCGGATGGGCGTGGAGAGGAAGAGGAAGCATCCGAACAGAAAGCTCCGGACGTGGATAAGAAAGTGGGGCTAGGGTCGGGTTTGGGGGTGGGTAATTTTTAGTGTTGGAGGTTGGTTTTAGGGCTAAGGGTGGGGGAGTTTTTGGAAAGGGGCAGGGTTTTTAGGGCGGGGGGTAGTGCCGGGGTAGTTTTAAGGGCTGGGGCAAGGTTTAGGGGAGTCGTTTTCTAGGGGTGGGTGTCGGTTTTACAGTTCAGTGCGGGGGGTTGGGACAGTCTTTTTAAAAGTGGGCAGAGATTTAGGGCCCAGAGTTGGGGTAAGGGTAGTTTTAAGGGCTGGGGCTTGTTACATAGCGCACCAAACACGAGTAGTGTGCACCAGCGTGGCATGCTTGTCGCGCTAGTGCAGCCTACTCGTGCCTTCACCTTTTCAAATAAGGCTGAGTTATTTGTTTACACGAGACACCAGTGTGCATGCTGTGCATGCTCGTGTCTACTTATTATGATTTTCATGGGCGATACAACTGTGGGGCCGGCTTGTGGGGCAGGCTCGTCAAATGTGGTGACTATGGATATAAGGGCTGGGGACTGACGGTTAAGACATCCAGTTGTGTACATGGACTTGACAGGACCTACTGTCCTATGTAAATAAAAGTTATCGCCTGTTCAGGTCGTACGTGTGATGAAGATCATTCTTCTGGTGCGGACCATTTATTTTTGCAACACTGGCGACAAGGATGAGATCCAAACTCACGCTTGCAAAGCGCAATTTTGCAAAGGGGCTAGGTTGGGAAGGGGAGGAGGGGGGAGTCTGATGTAGGGCTCAGGGAAGGGGCAGGAGTAGTTTTAAGGGCAGCGCAGGGGTAAGTTTTAGGGCTCAGGGCCGTGGGGTGGGGTTGGAGTAGTTTTTGGTAGGGGGCAGGGTTTTAGGCTTCAGGTCGGGGGGAGTGGAAGGGGTAGTTTTAATGGCAGGGTGGGGTAGGTTTTAGGCCTCAGGACAGGGGGGGCGAAGTAGGGGAATAGGATTTTAGGGCTTAGGCTGGGTGAGGGTCGTGGTGTTCTTTACCACACATATCCCTTTACCAAACATGACTTTACAACACAATTGGTTGGTTAAGGCATGCATGCTAAAGGCACGTGTGGTAAAGGAAAGTGTGGTTAAGACACATTCATGATTGGGTCCGGGTTGTAGAGGCACACGTGGTTCAGCCTCTGTCATACAGCCACTATTTTGTGGCAATATTTTACCCTACTCGGCATCCCATGTCATGTGGTATCCCCTAAGGCAACCCTGGTGATTTTGAGCAGCAGCTGCACCCCAGGACAGATAGTTCCACTTTTATCTTTATAAAAATGGGCCCCAAACCCAGAATACAAAGGGCTGTTGGCTAAAGCATCAGGTCTGGTTGAAGAGGTCACATGTAATGTGACCGCATGACAGCCAGCAGACCTGGCCCTAATCACTGCTTTACTGATTTATGGCAACCCATGCCGCCGGTACACCTCCCCAAAGTGACAGCCATTTTCCCCACTACAAGCCCAAATGTGCAAAACATTGTCATGATTATAAGAACCATGATTTCTTGATGTCTGCCCTTTGTCTGAGATACAATATATTCAAGCAGATCCGAAATCCAAAAATAATGTATTTTAATTGCTGAGTCTGTCGTTAACCAAGGCCTTTTGATTTTAATAAAAAAGATAAACAGTTATACATACTTACATACCAGGGTTTTCAACCCTATTCATCATTGGACTGTTGAAGTGACAATCTCATTTAAATCCCGCCCACCACAGTATTCAGCATGGGGCAATGGGGCATGCGTGCATGTACTTAGTTAACCACCATTCAATGTTTTTTTGCAAATCTTTATTTAAAAACCATTTCAAGATGGCTGCGCCTTCCTACATGTGAATTCACAAGTTTAATTTTTTTATGTACTTTTTAAAATAAAGTTTTATAAAAATATTTTGAAAAGAAAACAAGAGTTTACAAAACCAAAGCATCTGCATCCAGCGCCCGACCTATCGGCTTTGCTAACGTTATTTAAAGTGTTCCACTAGCAATGCCAGGGAGATTGGCAGTAAGCTTTTTTCTGACTAACCTATTTCAGCTTTTTAACAGTCCAAACAGTCACAACACGTATAGTGATCGAGTTTTCTGTCTGTCTTTTTAAATCAGGGTAAATAATGACTTAATGATTTTGTCGACACATAGAACTTGCATACAGATAAGGAACCTCTTCAGCCCTATCACATGCCCTCTTCCTCAAAATCATACACTGAGTCGTTAATTTTACATTTTGTGTGCAACTTGGTTTGCAGGCAGGTCCAATATTTTATGTTATTTAGTGCACAGTGCACCCTGGTGGAGAGAATATAAATCTTATGTTGAAAACAAACCAGCATTAATTTAGGGTCCAAGAAAGCAAGTTCGCGGTAATAATAATATTTATATTAATGACATTAGTAACAATCAGAGTCATTACAAAAATACTTTTATTGACAACTAGATTGTCGCTTTTATTCTTACCAAAAGCGGTGGGATTGGTTTTATTATTACTGGTTGTTTTAATATTATTATTATTATAACCATTTTTATTTTTGCATTTCTTTTCACACCTGTTAAGAAGTTCATGATTTATGAACGATTTTGGAAGCTCATCTTCAAGGGCACAAGCTTGTAACATATAGTGATTTGAGCTGGATAAGTGGAAATAAAACAATTGTATATTAAAGTCTTGTTCATTAATATGCAAAATGTGTTTTATTTAAGTAACCTGCTCCTTCTTTCCAGAATACAACTCTGTCTAGCAGAAGAACTGTGTAATCTGCAGGTTGCTATGCATGTACAGGATATGACTCCAAGAACCCACAGAGGCATTTTGGAATGCAGATCTGGGGATGAGAGTGGAAGTGCTGTGGTTGGGACCCGAGTCTGCAAGACAAGTTTAGCTCAAGCCAGAGAGTGACGAGTAAGGCGAGGATCACTCACGAACAGTGTAGGTTCGAGTTAATTTACTTTCAGCACATGTCGTCTATTATGCATTTGGAGCAAATAACAGGTGTATATATAAACTTTAGAACTTGCTACATACATTGAAGAGTTTTTTAAAACATACCAGACCAGAAGAATAAACACATAGGTTTCCTAGGGTGAGGGAAAGAGGGATGGTAGGAGACTGCAACACATCATTCCTTAGAAATGGCTCAAACTACACTTTTCACTGGTTTGATATTTTCTTTTGTGTTTTTTTTTCTTTTAATTTCTTTATTGGCCTTTTAAATCAAGAAGTCTTTACACGTGGTGCAGGATTCATTAATATTCATATTCATACTGTGGTACAAAAAACACTTCCCTATCAGTTGACATGTAGTAGATTGTGTTCGCAAATTGCACAGTGTGTTGGGGGCCGTAAAGGGACAATCAATAAGAGAGAGTAAGAACAGGATAGGAGCCTTAACAGTATATCTCACAGAGAAGTAGCCACTGTTTCAGCACAACTATATAACAATTAAAAAAAACAATAACTCCTAAAACTGGTGCTGCTCAGTGCAGCTAACAGGAACTAAGAGAAAACAAATGATACGAGCTTATCATAACATGAGAGATGTAACTTAAAAAGTGCGTCCGGGGAACAAAGGAGACAAGTATTTGCAATGCAATAGGTCTCGCATTTGTGAGAGTTTGAGCTATTGACAATGCCTTTTATGTATGTGTTTTAAAAACTTGCAAGCGGTCGTAAACACGCACTTTTCTACATAGTCGTTGCTTAGGAGAAGCAAGGCTGGCAGTAACTGCGCCTCGTTTACTGTCAGACTTGATTGTCATAAGCAAGGACTACAAGTACAAAGTGCTTATTTACGCACCGCTTTCAGGTTTTCAAAACACATAAATAAAAGTTATTGTCAGTAAAGTCCAGGCAGGGTCACGCGCTCAAATCTAACATAATTGGGAAGTAAAGTCCTAGCTGAGGCATGCGTTTGATAGTTACATAGAATTCGTAAAGTCGTATATTGGGCCTGCAGCCCTCGCTGGATTCTTACATTATACATTGTTAGTAAAGTAACTTTTATGCTCACGTTATACATGGACATGGTTAGTAAATGCTCGCTCCGGCAAGCGCTGGATGCTTACATTATGCCAGGAAACTTAAATCCTGGCTCGGGTACGCGCTTGACACCGTAATCCTAGCAAAGTGAAATCCACCGCGATCACGCGGGGGATGCGCACATTATACCAATGAAGTAAGCACCCCCACGCGTTTCGCCACGCAATATTTACATTCATTGAAAGCCCACACTGGCACAGCAATGAAAAAGCAATAGACATGAAAACTCGACAGAATTTGCGTAAACAAATAACGTTTAACATCTACTGTTGCCTTCCAATCGCTGGCGTGCACAATGGTCATATGGCGTTAAACACAAATTATTTATGTGTTTTCCTATATAATGACGCGTATCTGCAGTCTCTGGAGAAACTGTGTATTGTTTTTGATATTTTTTACATAATTCTCAAAAAATGCCAAAGGAATACTGCATAAGTATGACAGAGAATTACGGTATATACTGTAAGGTATTGGCTGCCCATGTCATTTTGCATATGTTTAAAGTATACAAACTCACACATTTGTAGTTTATACGTATTATACTCAGCATGCAGGGCAATATAGTACGTGTCTGTTGGTGCGACAAAACGAAGCCTCCTGTGGGCAAACCCCAACCACATGCTCTGCACAGATGAGCGCTGCGAGGCCAAGTAGATATGAGCTGTATAAAAGCCTCACATAAACAAGAGTGAGTCATGAAGCCTCTCCCATTGAGATGCCAAGTTATTTTTTCCATCTGTTGTCGCAATTATTGCTTACATCAGATGGTGACAGTCTCAAAGAGCTGACAGTTGAATATTGACGTTTTGTGAAAAACATATGATTTATTGTATGATGATTGCTTCCATGGTCTTTCCGAGCAATGCATTGAGCGCCTATATTTATCTGTATACAATAGTAATGTGTTTGAGCTACTGCAGCCGCAGGCTTAACCTTTCAATGTGTATAAACAACACGTGTAAAACATGATTTATTGTATACCTATTCCTTCCATGGTCTTTCCGAACGATGCATCGAGCATCTATCTTTAGCGGTGCTCAGCTCTGCTCCTTAAATTTAAAGTTCAAGTGGCGCCCTTTATAAATAAATAAAGGTGCACGTAAAATGTTGAACAATTAAGAATAGATGTTTCCGAAGCCGTAGGGGGAGGTGTTGGGGGAAAGCACGGAGAGATTACGAGAACTGGCTCTGGAGGCAGTGCCCTACTGCCCTGCACCCATAAGTGGCGAGGAAACGGTGTAAAGACAAGCAGGAAGTGGGATAAGGGAGGGGGTGGCAAATGGTGAGCACTTTTGCGGCCGCTTTGATGTTCTCAGTGGCCGCGCGGCTCACTGAGAACATCAAAGCGGCCGCGAAAGTGATCAGCAGGCTGACAAATGGTGCGCGCGCCCGGCGCACATGCACTGTATTTGGAGGCCTGAAAAGCACTAGTCTGCACTTCCAAATCCCGCTTTCGAAAGCTCTCGCCAGAGCAGCGCTAAAGCGCTTGCTCAGGCGAGACCTAAAAAAGGAACCTTTATATACTTCTGCCCAGGGAAAAGCCAGGCCCTCCCTGGAGTTTGCGAAACATGAGAATGTGTACAGTTAGGCCATCTAACGTATCAACTTAGTTAGTCATCTGGCTTTCCGAATTGGGGTCTACATCCAGGGGGGAGATGGATTTAAGCTATCGAACTACTTTAGGACATAGGTGTCCCACATCATGGCCACTCCACCCCCTCACCGCACCTTACGCATCAAGGCATCCGCTTCTGCCAGAGCCCATTTATGAGTCACCTGTAACCAGTTTGTGATCATGGGAGGGTGAGGGCCTTCCAGTTCATGGCATTAAGGTGCTTAAAGAGGACCAAAGCCAGGTCAACGAACTTCAAATAATGTTCAGTACGTTTGGTGCATTGTGTAATCCCCAAAAGGCAAAGGAGTGGGTCAGTTGGCAATTGAACGTCAATCATGGGCGACACCTGTGTTAGTACCAGAGTCCACACATGCATCATGACAAGAAAATTCTCCCACTTAAGCTTGATCTAAGCTAAGGGGTCCATGTTTCCCCCCCTGTAAAGCCGCATGGAGAACTGAAAACACCTGACGGTCAAGCCTGTGCGTCGAAAAGAATTGTGATCCCAGGTGTAACAGTGGCTCCACTTGTCCCGACACCCATACGTCTTCAATGACTGCCATAAGTGCATTGTATGTTAGAAATAGACTTGCACCAAGGGGCAGATTTACAAGCCCCTTGCGCCACTTTTGCATCATTTTTCCCATGTTAAAAATGACGCAAAAGTGGCGCAAGGGCCTTGTAAATCTGCCCCCAAGTTCTTAAAGCTCTTGCAGGCGCTGGAAAGATAGAAGGATCCCACCGATGTAATTGTCACCCAATTGGGTGATTCCTGCTGCTCGCCGGGATCATGGACGGCCAGCACAGATCTCAAAGCCACCAGTCAGGAGATAAACCTCTCCCGTCTTTCTTAGAATTCTAAACTGTAATGCCTTGTAAGGCTCACTATTGCTCATAAAAAAGAGACCTGAAATGACAAGCATTTGTGTTTACCCTCCTCCTGTCCGTTCAACAATTTCAGAACAAGACAAATTAAAACTCAAAAACATTCTAGAGAAAGAGTTAGACGGTAACTGTAAGGAAGAAAAGAAAAAGAGCAGAAACGCAATCATAAAGAAGGCCCATAAAAATAAATGGTGCATCAGGGTTCTTAGATCCATTTAGAATGAGCACACAAATAGATCCTGTGAAGTGTTGCTGTGCAAGGCATTACGGGTGCCGCAGATTTGGTGAGTTAAAGGAGCAACTTAGAAATTCACTGAACAGCACTGTTTAGAAGCTGCTTAGAAGACAGCTAATGTCTTTTCCTAATATTTACAAAACATATTTTTTGTTATAAGTATTGTTTTTAAAAGTGTTCTAGGACCCTCACAGGAATTATTCTGTCATACCATGATAAAGATCCCATGAAGAAGAAATTCTGCTTCATAAATATTGAATGTCAAACTCTGCAAGATTGTCTGAAGAAGTACAACTAACGTGTTTCTTCTAGCTCCACTAGTGAGTAATGTCTGGAAGAGTTTGCGAGATTTCCATTGCTGAAAAGAGGGTAATATTCAGGGAGGGCGTAGCACCATGTTCATAAGAATGTAGGTTTCAGCCATAATAATAACGATGACTAAATTTAGCACTTCTCATTGATTTTTCATGAGAAAGGTCATATTTGAAAATAACAATTTCTTATCATATATGCAAATCTTGCTCCATAACCTATATAGAGTAACTAAATACATATGGATCTACTTACAGTAATGAATTCCTCAGGAATAGTCTATGTACATAAAGGGGCTCATTACGATGTCGGGCGGAATCCATTTCCCCCGACACCGACTCGGTCACGGGACCGACTGACACCTAGTCGGCAGAACCAACTGCCCCATTAGGATGCGACCAAACATTGTTTGTTCGCATTTGTATATTTCACTATGGGAGCATGCATTATAGCCGTAAACCAGCCCTACTGCATCCTCCTATAATGAAATGGGAGGTGTGGTTTATTCCTGCACCCCGTAGCAGGCACCTCAAGGTGCCTGCCACAAGGTGCAGGGATCAACAGGAGGCCGTGCACCAAAGGGGGCCCTGCTGGGGCCCCCTAACATGCTTTCCGACATTGTTTCCATGTCAGACAGACCTGCATAGAAACCATGTCGAAAATCATGCATTGTAATCTCAAGGGCAGAAAGAGCCACACTTTGAGATTACAGGCCAAATTCAGACTGGTGGACGGGCTCTCCGAGTCCGTCGGAAGCCAGCCGGAATAACCGGCCAGATTCCTTTCCGACCGCCTCCATCATAATGAGGCGGTCGGAGGAGCCTTTACAGGCCGTATCGTAATCGGCCCCAAAATGTGAAAAAATAAAATCACCTTTAGCCTGTTATGAAACAGGGCACACAAGTGAAACACAAAGTTTGCCTTGATCACACCAATTTTACATACAATTAATGATTTATATAGATATAAGAGAACGTACCGCACAAGAAAAGACAAAGCCACAGGTCCAGGTTTCTTTGGCAAATCATGATCCAGAACTCTGTGATCTAACTGCAGCCAGGCATGTTGACCTCTGGTGGCAATTAAAAAAAGACAAAGTTGAAGAAAAAAAAATTTAAATGGAAAAAAATAACTTGCATGTGTAACTTTTTTAATACTCATCAATGCATTTGTGGATTTCCACACCTGTTAAATTGTATCCACAGGACACAGCAATGCAAGGATACATCCTTTCTATATACACGCATGAAGAAGCAATTCTGTGATCAATATTGAACTAAACAAATGAAACATATTAGTATTATAAACTAATGGAGGAACGGGGGCTTTTAAGAGATAGGTCTAGCATACATGCCCAATAACATATTGATCAAAAAGAGTTATGCAGTTCCTAAGGGCGGGGGGATTGATGAGAGAGAGGGGAAGGAAAGGGGGAGGAGAAGGGATGGGGCTCCATCCAGGTGGGAGAAGGATCACAGGGGGAGAGCTCAAATAAGGAACAAGGGCCCTCACACACCCCGAGAGGTGTCATGCTTCATCAAAGGGCAGCTCCTCATTGGGCCGGCGCTGCAATGCCCAACGGGCCTCGCAGGGGGGCTCTTTGCCGGAGGTCTTTAGAAATGAAAGCCAGGAGGCCCTATGTATAGAGGTGGAGGGGTGAAAGGTGTCGAGTAGAGTGGGTGCAGTGAGTGTATTAAAAACCTTTTATGTGTAAAGAGTAACCGTTCTGTTTTAGTAACAACTCAACCAAGACTGCACGTTTAAAGTTATTGGTGATAACCAAGACTGCTAGTGTTGTCAACAGTTCCTATCCATATGTGGAAAGAGTGGTGACTCCACACAATACTCAACTCACTGAGCTGCTCTCCTCTTAACCTATTCCTTTGTTACAATGTGCAATGCAGTTCTGCACAAACACAAACTTGAAATTCAGCAGCTTTAACATGGAATAGATTCTTCTGTTTCCCTATTGGGCAACTCCTAATGCTCCAGACTCCCGCTGAGATTTTCACAACTTTCTAGTCATCATCCACTAACTTCCTTTGCTCAACCCATAACATCCTATGTGCTGGTTTGCTTGCTTTTAATCTGTGAGCATTTCCAATTATTTGGTTTGAGTTTCAGATAGTTATCTGAATGGTTCAAAAATATTTGGCGAGAAAACAAGCAGTGAGAAGGGAGCTAGTTTGATAAAAGATAACCAAATAGGGTTAGTGACTGGATAAGGAGGGTCACACTAACGGTTAGCCATAGGGTTTAACTTACTTTTAGGGCAAGAGTTAGGATTAGTATGGGAGATAGGGTTATGGGTACAGTGTGGGATAAGGTCAACGTTTAGAGCTGCGGTTGGTGTAAGTGTTAATTAGTTTAAAGTAAGGATCAAAGTTAGCATTAGGGTGAACGGCAGGGGTAGGATCAGAGTTACAGTGTGGGACACATCACAGTTAGGGCTATGGATAGAGTTAGTGTGAAGATCAGAGTTAGATTTAGGCTAAAGGTGAAAGTTAATGTGAGGTTGTGTGATAAGGGTAAGTTTATAGTGTGGGGTAGGTTCACAGTTAGATCTATGGTTAAAGTTAGTATGAGGGTGTGAGTTAGGTTTATGGCAAAGGGTGAAAGTTAATGTTAAGGTGAGTGAAGGGATAGGGTTATAGAGTGGGATGGGCTCAGGATAGAGTTAACATGAGGGTGAGGGTTAGATTTAAAGGGAGCAGAGAAAGCTAGCAAGAGAGTAAACAATAGGGATAGATTAATGGTTACAGTTTGGGATAGGCTCAGAGTTAGAGCTATGGGTAGAGTTAGTGTGAGAGTTAGGTTTACAGTAAGGGTGAACGTTAGCATTAGGATGAGTGGTAGGAATAGAGGTACTATTTGAGAATTGCTTTGGGTTAGACACAGAGTTAAGCATAGGGTGAGATATAATGTTAGGATTAGGGAAAGTGCTAGGCATCGGGGTAGCATGAGAACCAATATTAGTGTAATAGTCAGTTTTAAGGCTAGTGTTATGACTGAGGAGTAGGGAAATTAAATACAAAATCAAACTAAATGTAAAATAAAACCAAATGCTTTAAACTAATTTTCATTTTAAAATCAGTGGGCAATATTAAACCAATTGGAAAATAACCTAATGATGTGGACTAATATCCTTCTCACTAATGTATTGCAACTCTTCATAAAGGATCATTCTCTGGCCTCCCACCACCAGGTGCCACTGTGAGGGTTCTTTGTTCCACTAGCATTAGATGACCATGAGGGATAGGAAGTTTATCAAATCAAAACTCAGGATTAAATAGACGTCTTCAAACTTCAAGCAATGGCTAAATCAGGGGATTTTGGAAGCTGATCATTTTGGGGTAGCAGGTTATGAACGTGAGGGAGTGTTTTTTCTCAAATTTCATTTCAGTTCGTACTATCATACTACAATAGTACTACTACAATAGTACTATTTGTGTACTACAAAATGCTATTCTCTAACCTACGTGCGGAGGTCTATGACTTGAAGGCTAAGGTTAACTGCTTTGCCCTTACAAATAACAGCAGTATATTTGGAAACATGCACATCTGACTTTATTATATAAATCATGACAATAATGCTTTGATGGCCTACTGTTCACCGAAAAATGTTGTTTTCATCTATTGTCTATGGTTTATGTTTTACTTTTTATGAGGGGAAGCGTCTGAGTTTGCAAAATGAGAAGTTACAATTCCCCACAGTGACAAACTCGAACACAGTTGATATTAACAGTCTTTTTGGTAAAGTAAATCCATACTTACGTATCGTCTACAAATGTTATTCCAAAATATTCTTTTTCTTTCAAGTTGAAGTAAGATGCCACCAGATCCAGCAATTCCCGAGATAAAAGTTTGGGCTAATAAGGAACAAAAATCATCAATTTAGAAAACAAGTCAAAAATTAATTGTAAAAGCTTTTGTAGTTTGTTTAAAGAGAACAGTTCACTGCCCTATCCTGTTTCTGTATATGTAGTCTAGTCCTTGCTTTATCTTTAAATTAATCCATGGTGCTATGATCTTCATTTTTGATGATGGTAGATGAAGAATATTGAAACCTTGCTTCATAATAGTTTAGGTGTGTCCACATTGCAGTGATCTGAAATTGTATCCAAATCAAATATTGAATTATAGGTTTTCTGGCTCTCAGTAATTTCATTTGTTCCTGTTTGGGATTTATTGGAATGTTTTGTCAGAGAGTAACAAAGAAGCCCAATGGAACTAAAACAGACCCAAAGGACTTAGCAGTGGCCTACAGTAGGTGATCTACATCAAACCAGAGTATGTGTCTAATTGATGTGTGCATCCCTCTCTGTGGGAAGTTCAAAAGCCAGTGGCTATCTCGATTGTTGGCCATGAAAGTGATCACCTCTTTAAGCAACTTGCCCTGGAATGGAAGGTTGGATTAATGTTTAAAGTTATCAGCTAACTCAGTAGCCTGAAATCATTTACACAAAACTGCAGCTAATTAGAACATGGGTTGAAATATTAAGGGCCTCTTCCCTGCTAACTCCCCCCCCCCACACACGGAGTTACCAATGTCACCGGCATTTAACTCCACCCCTGGAGATCCCTATACTTGTGGCATTTGTAACTCCTCTAGGTGGATATTACTGGGAATTATAAAGGAGACCATGAGAGACCCCTTAGAAATGAGGCATCACTGGAGGAATCAGTAATGCCAGTATCAACCCCCTCATTGTTTCCGGGAATTTCACCTGAACCTTCTGATTCTCAGTCAAGCCTCTGGGCGAATCACCACAGGTCTGTGGAATTACCATGTATCTGGCAATCCTGATTGGGCTGGTAACTCCTTTTATCAGATGATTTACAGGGGACTGTATATGAGGCCTTGAACGTCACTGGATGCACCTTTTTTTAATCTAGAGTCTTAGTGATGAAAATAGTGTCACAGACAGTAAGTAAATGTATCTATATATTAAAGTAGAAACAACCAAATATTTTTTACAAGATTAAAAATATCATTAGCAGCATGTACAAAGGAAATAATAAACCCACCAATCGCCTTAATGTTCAACATTCCATAACATTCACAAGGTTCGATACAGATGTAAAATGTCTACATAGTCCTCTGTTCTCCACCGTTCAATCAGTACAGATAGGGGGATGTCACAGAAGGACCTCTCCTTTCCAGCATGATACCTCTAGTTATAGCAGCTGGACGAGTAATATCAGAGGACAGCTATGCATTAAGAGGGGTGCATACATATAAATGATGTATATCCTCAAGTTCTGAAATTAGTACTTTTAGGGAACTGAAAATGATTGTCGAAAATAGCAAAAGGCAATTATGTCGTTTCACTAAAACGCCAAGGATAATAAAAGTGAAGTCACATGCCCTTTGACCCCAATAACATCACAGGAAGTAATGTAATATGATCTGTGACTCACTGTCACCATTCCCTCAGTTGTCTGTGTAAATGTTCTGTCTTTTTATTATGTCTCTACATTTTTTACTGTCTCTGTCTCACCCCACTGTCTCCTCCTCTGTTTCAACTGTGTCTTTCTCTCTGAATTCTTTATAGTACAAGTCTTCCCCCTTTGACCTGACTTTCTAACCTGCTCTGTATCTTTTTCACCTTAATCTCCCCTTTCTCCACTCTCTTATCCCCTTGTCTGTCTCACCTGTCTCTATCTCAATATTATCTCCATATCTCTCAACTTTCCTCCTCTCCATCAGCTTTTTTTTAAACCTGTTTCTGTCTCTCACTAATCTGTATAACCTCTCTGTCTACCATTATACTCTGTCACTTTATCACTACTGTCTCAATTGTCTTCATTCTTTCAGCTGTTACTTTTTCACCTGTCCGCCTCTCCCGTCTGTCTTTCTAATCTGTCTCTTTATCACACCTCTCTCACACCTGTCTTCCCTTCCCTCTGAGCTGTGTAACTGTCTCTATCACCTCTCTCAACTGTGTCCCTTTCTGTCTCCTTCACTCTGAATTTTTTTTTCCAGTCGTCTCTCGTCCCTCCCACCTGCCGCTCCACTCTTTTCAGTTGCCTCTTTAATACTTGTCTTACCTGTCCATATCTGAGCTGCATTTTTATCACAGGTCTCACCTACCTCCCACTACCTGTCAGTTTCCTATCACTGCTGTCTCTTTATCACTTTTCTCACACCTGCCTCTCCATATCTTTGGTCTTTCTTATGTGTCTCTTTGTCATCTGTCCCTATCTATATCACATCTCTCGCAATGTCATCCTCTCTCACCGGTCTTCCTTTCTCACTGGCTCTCGGCTGTCTCTACGCGCCTATGTTTCTATCTCCTGTCACTCGCTCCTTTCTCATTTTCTATCACGTCTGTTTATATCTGTCTCATACATGTCACGTCTCTCTGCTGTCACACACCTCCGTCTTTGTCTCTCGATTTCTCACCCATCTGTCTGTAGTATCCTCTTTGTTGGAGGGAGGACCACCGGGGAGTCGGGAGACTAGTCCGGCACCCTTCCTACCGCACAGTTATAGCCGAGCGCCGCTGAGAAGCCCCCTTCGGGGAGGACTTTCTCCTATAATTGTACTAGGCCCAGTAACACCACCACACAGGACTCAATATCAGTTGCTTGATTTCGTTCTTTATCAGAAGTAGCACGTTTCAATATTTACAGTGGGATCGAGGGATCCAGTAAGAGTCTCAATGTCTGTTAGAGGGATAGGGTAGCGGGACAGTCTTGGTACCAACCAGGTACGGGAGGCTCTGCGCCAGACCTTGGTTGCTGGCTGCGGGTTGGCTCGGACGTGGGGAGCCGCGACGGCGTCTGCAAGGCTCGGGTGGTAGTTCCGCTTGGGTCGAGCCGCGACACAGTCAGCAGGGCTCCGATGGTAGGTCCGCTTCGGTCGAGCCGCGACGAGGTCAGCTGGGCTCTGATAATGAGGTTCGACAAGGTCAGGCCGCGACAGCGTCAGCAGGGCCCCAAACGTTCGTGAAGGTCTTCAAGCACGGGGGAGCCGCGACGTCGTCAGCAGGGCTCAGAGTGTGGGTTCAGGATGAGTCTTCTTCCGTAGGGTCAGCGCGATCCGTTCAGCAGGGCTCTTGACTCCGGGATACAACTACTGTCCTGTTGTTGGGTTGCCCCAGATATAGGACTGGAGCCCTTTGATGTCCGGACCCTTGCGCCCGGAGGGGGCGGAGAGGCCGGTTGGGGAGCGGCCAGACGCCCAGCAGGAGAGGCGCCAGGCCCCAGAGAGCTGTGAGGTGATCGCCCCTAGGTGTGGAAAGACGGTTGGGGGTCCCATCGATACTGCCCTCCGCCGGGAGCGGGAAGGGTTCACGTGGTATCCCCCGGGCCAGGGGTTGGCGCCTCGATGTCGGGCCTCGCTGGGGCAGAGGCCGGGTGAAGCAGGGTCACGCAGGTGGTCACGTGGAGTGACGTATAATCCAAAATGGAGGAGCCCCGAGGTGCATGGGACCTCGTGCGGCTTAGCGAGGGGGAACAGGACCACGCCACGAGGCCGGCTCCCACATGCGTCCCCCCCAGCTGAAGGCAGGGAGAGTCACCCATCTCCTTGGGGGTTCTCCTCACCGAGGCGGAAGAATCGGGACAGGCCGTCAGCATTGGCGTGGTCGTTGCCGGGCCGATGTTCCACAGTGAAGTCCATCCCTTGCAGCGAGATGGACCAACGCAACAGCTTGGGGTTCTCGCCCCGCATTTGCATGAGCCACCGCAAGGGCCGGTGGTCAGTTTGGACCCTGAAGTGGGTGCCGAAAAGGTAGGGCCGGAGCTTTTTGAGGGCCCATACCACGGCGAAGGCCTCCCGCTCGATGGTGCTCCACCTCTGTTCTCGCGGCAGCAGTCGGTGGCTGATGAAGGCCACAGGCCGGTCGAGGCCCTTGGCGTCCATCTGGGAGAGGACTGCTCCTACCCCGTACTCCGAGGCATCGGTCTGGACTACAAATTCCTTGCTGTAGTCAGGGGCCTGTAGCACAGGGGCAGCGCACATGGCCGCCTGAGGGTCTCAAAAGCGGTCTGACAGCGGGGCGTCCAGTGCACCGCCTTGGGCTGTTTCTTGGAAGTGAGCTCCGTAAGGGGCCCTACAATGCTGCCATAATCCTTGATGAATCGTCGGTAGTAGCCTGTGAGGCCTAGGAAGGCCCGGACAGCGGTCTGGGTTGCGGGGGGCTCCCACGCCTGGATGGCGTCGACCTTTAACTGGAGGGGCGCCACCTGGCCACTCCCCACCTGGTGGCCCAGATAGGTCACCAATCCTTGACCTATCTAGCATTTACTGGCCTTAATAGTGAGCCCGGCCCTTTGGAGAGCGGCCAGGACTTCTCTGAGGTGTCCGAGGTTCGCGGCCCAGTGATCGCTGAAGACCGCAATGTCATCGAGGTAGGCCGCGCTGAAGGCTTCTAGTCCGGCCAGGACCTTGTTCACTAGCCTCTGAAAGGTCGCTGGGGCGTTCTTCATCCCGAAGGGCATTACCCGAAAGTGGTAGTGCCCATCAGGGGTGGAAAAGGCGGATCGTTCCTGGGCGCCGGGAGTGAGCTTGATCTGCCAGTACCCTGCGGTGAGATCGAAGGTGCTCAGGTAGCGGGCGGCCCCCAAGCGATCGATCAGCTCGTCGGCTCGTGGCAAGGGGTGGGCATCGGTCTTCGTGACTGCGTTCAGGCCCTGGTAGTCGACACAAAATCTGAGGTCTGGGGCAGTGCCGGGGGCGGCGGCCTTCGGCACCAAGACTACCGGGCTGGCCCACGGGCTGTCGGAAGGCTCGATGACTCCGAGAGCGAGCATCTTGGCGACCTCGGTCTGTATGCAGGCTCGCACTCGGTCAGGTACTCTGTAGGCGCGGTGTCGCACAGGGGGGCTATCCCCAGTGTCCACATCGTGGACGCACCAGGGGGTCACCCCGGGCGTGAGGGAGAAGAGGGCAGCGAAGGGTTGCAGCAGCTTCCGGCAGTCATGGCGCTGTTCTGGTGTCAGGGTGGCGGAGAGGTGGACACCCTCCAAGGAGCCGTCGTTGGTAGCCAGCAGCAGGCTCAGTTCAGTTCGGGCAAAGTGGGGCTTGAGCCGGTTGGCGTGCAGGACCCGGAGGGGGTTCCCCGGGGACTCCATGTCGACCAGGTACGTGACGGGGCTCTTCTTCTCAACTACCTTGAAGGGCCCGGTCCACTTGTCCTGCAGGGCGCAGGAGTCCACGGGTGACATGACCCAGACTTGCTGGCCCGGCTCGAACTCGATGGTTGAGGCATTTTCGTCGTACCAGCGTTTCATGTCTTCTTGGCTGGCTTCGAGGTTGGCTTCTGCCAGGGCCCGGAACTTCCGAGTTTGGTTCCGCAGGGTCAGAAGGTACCGGTAGACGTCGGGAGGGGCACCTTGGACTTGCGCCTCCCAGCTCTCTTTGACCAGGCTGAGGAGTCCTCGGACGGGGTGCCCATACAATAGTTCGAAGGGGCTGAAGCCCAGGGATTTCTGTGGTACCTCCCGATAGGCGAACAGGAGACAGGGCAGCAGGACATCCCATCTCCTCCTCAGGGGCTCTTCCAGGCCCTTGATCATCCCCTTCAGGGTCCTGTTGAACCGCTCGATCAGTCCGTTCCCCTGGGGGTGGTAAGGGGTGGTGAATTTATAGGTGACCCCACATTGTTGCCAGAGGGATGTCATGTACTTTGAAATAAAGTTTGTACCCCTGTCGCTTACTACTTCTCGGGGGAACCCCACCCTGGAGAAGATGCCCATCAGGGCCCGGCCCACCACTGGAGCTGTCACCGTGCGGAGTGGGATGGCCTCGGGGTATCGGGTGGCGTGGTCGACTAGTACCAGGATGAAGCGGTGTCCCAGGGCGGTTCGGGGGTCGATGGGCCCCACGATGTCGATCCCCACTCGTTCGAACGGGGTGTTGACGGTTGGGAATGGTTGCAGGGGGGCTTTCACTCGACCCCCAGTCTTCCCGCTAGCTTGGCAGGTCGGGCAGGACCAGCAGTGATGGTCCCCGTCTCTTCTCATTCGGGGCCAATAGAAATGGGTCACTAGGCGGCTGTAGGTCTTGTCCCGCCCGAGGTGTCCGGCGAGGGGCACGTCATGTGCCAGGTTCAGGAGGAACTCTCGAAATCGGAGGGGGACCACCAACACCCGGCCGGTCCCCAGTTCTGCGACTTTCTGCTCACTGTACAATAAGTCATTGTCCCAATAGACCCAGTGGGTTCCCGTGGGGTCACCTCCAGCCTGGGCGGCCGCTTGCTGTCGGGCCCCCTCGAGGGACGGGCAGGCTTTCTGCTCTTGCTGGAATTGTTCGCGGGTGGGGCCCCCGTCGTGGCGCCACTGGGCCAGCTCGGGGATCTCGCTGAGGGAGGCGGCCTCGTCGGGAGAAGGTTCGGCCTCGTCGGCAGGTTCCTCCGTGCCGGAGGAGGGTGATAGTTCGGGGCCCGTCAGCTTGTCGGGGGCCGTGGCAGCGGCTGGTTGGGCGGTCATGGACTGGGTGGTGGCGCAGGCCCACTCGGGCAGTCCTAGCATCCCCAGATGCTCTCGGCGTTCCACCTGGGCCCAGGGAGAGCTCTCCAGGTCATTCCCCAGGAGGCAGTCTACTGGGGCGTCGTCGCGGACAGTTACTTTTAGGGTGCCGGACACTCCTCCCCACTCGAAGGGGATCCTGGCCATCCGGCACATGCTCTCAGTGTTGTCCGCGGTCCGGACAGGGCATAGGACATGCGGCAGGATTTGTTCGGGGGTCACTAGGTGGCAGCGGACGGCGGTCACACTGGCCCCAGTGTCCCGGAGGGCCTCGGCCCGTCGTCCGTTTATGGTGACCCATTGTTGGTACTTCTGGGTGTTGCTTGGGATGGCAGCTCGGGGCACCATTTCTCGGGAGCCCAGGCATACAAGCGACATGGCAGCTGGTTCCCACTCGGGGGACCCGTCGTCGTGGTTCTCCTCCTCGTCTTCTCCTTCCCCCAGGGCGGCGGCGGCTATCTGCCGGGGAGGGGGCCCAGCGTGCCCGTTCCGTCGGTTCGCGGGGCAGGCCGGGTCGCTCGCATAGTGGCCGGTCTGCTGGCAGCCGAAGCAGGTCACGGTTGGTCGTGGTCCAGGCCGCGCGACAGGGGCCCCCCTTCGGCCCAGGGTCGGGGACGTGTGGTTGGTGGCTTGGCCTCGTGGCGGGCTTCTGGGCGGCCCGGCCGGGAATTCTCGACTGCGGTGGGACCCCCCTCCTCCGCCTCCTGGCGGGGGGGTCCCGTGGTACTCCGTTGGTAGTCCCCCACTGGGTTCCGGGGGACCCGGTTGTTGACCCATCGGTCTGCTTCGGCGGCGAGCTTCCGGGGCTCGGTCAGTTTACTGTCCAGGAGGTGTTGCCTTAGTTCGACAAAGCAGTTGTTGGCAAGGTGCTCCCAGACAATGAGGTTGAACAGTTCATTGTATGAGGTGACCTTGCTTCCTTTTATCCATCCTTCTAGTGCTCGGCTGAAGAAGTCCACGTATTCGACCCACGTGGTACCGGGGAGCTTCTTGCAGTCCCGGAAGGGCTGCCGGTACATCTCGGCTGATAGCCCGTAGCGTGTGAGTAGGGCTTCTTTCATGTGGTCGTATGAAGTCATCACCGCATCGGGGAGTTGCAGCAGGGTATCCCGTCCCTCGCTGAGGAACCTTCCCCATAGGCCGGCACCCCAATCCTTCCGGGGTACCCGATGGGAGGTCATGGCTACTTCGTATGCTCGGAACCATTGCTGGATGTCGTCATTTTTATAGTACTCCTTGACGACATCCTTGGGGATGTGAACCTTTGGCTCGGTCAGTGGCAGAGCGTCCCGTGCTCCGGGGGTGCTGGTCTCCCCCGTTTTAGATTTTAGTTCAAGTTCCTTGAGGCTCCTCTCGTGCTCGAGGGTTAGCCGTCTCTCCTCTAGTTCCCGATGCCGCTTCTTTTCCTCGATTTCCTCTTGCAGCCGTAGTTGTTCCAAGGCTATTTTCTTCTCCGCCAGTAGGAGCTCACCGTCCAGCCGGAGTCGGGCGAGGTCCATTTCGTGTGTCCGGACCCTCTCCCGTTCTCGCATTTCTTCATGGGAAAGGCTGGTTTCTGGGACGGTTCGCCCCCCGTCTGTCGGGGTTGGGGTCGGCAGGTTTCCGTCCCGGGCCGAGGTCCCTTCGGCTCGGGGCGGAGTGGTCTCGGGTTCTGTCCAGGCTTTCAGGGCTTGCTGCATTTCTTCCTTGGTGCCCAACCCTGTGGTTGGGATCCCTTTGTCCTTGCAGAATTGTTTCAGTTCTTTATGGGTGTATTCTTCCAACCTTTCCGGCTGGAAGGTTGCGGCCACGGTTGCCTCTTGGCCTTCCATGGTTCCCTTTCCTTTTTCCGTCTGGTTAGGTAGCGGGTGCGTTACTCGCCTGTACGATTGCGTCTGGCTCGGATCCCGTCGCTGGCCACCAAATGTTGGAGGGAGGACCACCGGGGAGTCGGGGAGACTAGTCCGGCACCCTTCCTACCGCACAGTTATAGCCGAGCGCCGCTGAGAAGCCCCCTTCGGGGAGGACTTTCTCCTATAATCGTACTAGGCCCAGTAACACCACCACACAGGACTCAATATCAGTTGCTTGATTTCGTTCTTTATCAGAAGTAGCACGTTTCAATATTTACAGTGGGATCGAGGGATCCAGTAAGAGTCTCAATGTCTGTTAGAGGGATAGGGTAGCGGGACAGTCTTGGTACCAACCAGGTACGGGAGGCTCTGCGCCAGACCTTGGGTGCTGGCCGCAGGGTGGCTCGGACGTGGGGAGCCGCGAAGGCGTCTGCAAGGCTCGGGTGGTAGTTCCGCTTGGGTCGAGCCGCGACACAGTCAGCAGGGCTCCGATGGTAGGTCCGCTTCGGTCGAGCCGAGACGAGGTCAGCTGGGCTCTGATAATGAGGTTCGACAAGGTCAGGCCGCGACAGCGTCAGCAGGGCCCCAAAGGTTCGTGAAGGTCTTCAAGCACGGGGGAGCCGCGACGTCGTCAGCAGGGCTTAGAGTGTGGGTTCAGGATGAGTCTTCTTCCGTAGGGTCAGCCGCGATCCGATCAGCAGGGCTCTTGACTCCGGGATACAACTACTGTCCTGTTGTTGGGTTGCCCCAGATATAGGACTGGAGCCCTTTGATGTCCGGACCCTTGCGCCCGGAGGGGGCGGAGAGGCCGGTTGGGGAGCGGCCAGACGCCCAGCAGGAGAGGCGCCAGGCCCCAGAGAGCTGTGAGGTGATCGCCCCTAGGTGTGGAAAGACGGTTGGGGGTCCCATCGATACTGCCCTCCGCCGGGAGTGGGAAGGGTTCACGTTGTATCCCCCGGGCCAGGGGTTGGCGCCTCGATGTCGGGCCTCGCTGGGACAGAGGCCGGGTGAAGCAGGGTCACGCAGGTGGTCACGTGGAGTGACGTATAATCCAAAATGGAGGAGCCCCGAGGTGCATGGGACCTCGTGCGGCTTAGCGAGGGGGAACAGGACCACGCCACGAGGCCGGCTCCCACACTCTTCTTTACTTTTCCTTTCATTATCCTCTCCTCAATTCCCCCTCAGAGTATTTACCCTTTAACCCTTTATCTGACTTCCATTTTTATCCTGAATTTCTTACTCTTTTCACATGTTCAGCAGCAACAGGAGGCACAGAGTCACATTTTTTCTGAGGTCTACTCCACATGCAACAATAAACAATTGTTTTATACGTTTGTTCGTTTCCTTTGGGGCCAGCGGTCGCAAGCACAGAGCCAGGATTTACAGTAAGCAAGTCAGAGGTCGCAGCTACGACTCCTGGTGACTCCTGGCGGCCTTTAAATAACGTCAAGGGCAAAAAGCAGTTCAAAAGCCGAAAAAAGAAAAGGCAAGATTGCAATATCTGTACGACGGCGGTAAAGCCGACAAACCTGCCATAATTATATGGTCAAGCGAAGAAACAGGGAATCTTGATAAAACCTTTTTACCTGAACCAGCAGTTCCAGCTTCCGATCATCAAGGAGTTGCACCTGGCACTGTCTGCCTTCTGTCATCTGTAAAAAGAAACAGGTGACATCAGCTGCACGAATCAAAGCACTTGCTAAAGCCATTATCAAGGATGTAAGCCATTGTTTACATAGGAAGCACTGTGTTTCTTGGTGGCGAGCCCTATTTCAAGAGGCCATAATCATGTAATGAAATGGTGTCATTCTGTGGCTTGAATGCAATACTAAAGTGTTTGTTAAGCAAACTTCTTAAAAGGAACACACAGTCTAAACACAATGACATGTGGCACAGTAGGGGTGGGCGGAATTTGCGCCAATGTTAAAAATCTCCGCAAACACACGGAAATATCGCGAAGATGCAGAAGTTTTTTTCCCGCCCGTTCGCGGTATTTTCTGCGTGGTCGTGGCTCGCCAACTTGCCCATGCGGTTGCTCGCGGGCGCGGCCATCTTGTTTTCACTTGTCTCGCGGTGCAAGATCGCGAGAAGAAAGACGTGATCGCGAGACGAATGACGTTACTGAGGGCACGAACTGTCGCGAGACAGCGCAAATGGCTACCAACAATCCAACATCTCGTGGAAAACGCGACCGGATCGGGACAACTTGTCGGCGAACGCGGGGATTCAGGGAAGGCGATCGTGCGCACGCGAGAATGTATTATTTTACAGCGCGAGCAAGCAAAAAATTTTGACATTTTTGCGCTCTCCGCGGAACGCGAAAATGTCAAATTATTGCAATTTCCGCAAGCGGAACGGAATTTTAGCCCAGGCCTATGGCACAGTAGGGCATGATGACCCGGATTGCACTTGTTTGCTTGAATCTGATAAATGCACAGTTACCATCGATGCATTAAAGTAACCTCCAGCATATGTCATAAGGATGTTGAAAGTCCTCAAGGAGCTCCATGACTAAATAGAGGAACGAGGAAGTAGGGCGAAGGCGAATGTTGAGTTAGTGTTTAAGGTCACAGTACTCCTTGATTACAATATCCTATTTTTGTATGGTAGGGGTACTCCATTCCTTATACTACACAGTGACACCACCCTCCAATCGAAAAGTCTCTCTCAAATAAATATGTGGTGTCTTGATTCTTCTAACTGAAAGAGATCTACTGATAGGAAATAATGCATAATATACATGGAATCTTTAACAGTAAAATGAACATGCCAGTAACAGTTTGTAATTTCTTGAAAATGCACTCTCTTAAGCGGTTTAATGTTAGTCATTAGCAAAGTTGCATGTGTGCTTTAGAATTTGTGGGTAACAAGTAAGCATATTCCTACTCCCCTGTATTGAATGAGCCCAAGCAGTGCAAAAATGAACTGTTAATGACACAATATTTTCGGGAGAGAACGTTTAAAGGAAAGATGTGAAAAGCTGGATTCTCCTGTAATTGTTTAAGCAGCAATTATGTGAGCTGTCCAGCAATTCGGATTTTTACAGTGTCTGCCGGCTCTCACAGTGGGCATTGTGATGTCACAACTCAACTGTAATAAGTTATTACAGTATAGTATAATAGCAATGCCATTTTATTAGGACGGTTGTGTAGTGATGTCAAATGTAGATTGTAATAATAAAATTCGAGACATCTTTTCATACAGAGATTGGAGGCTTCCCTGTTCTGCATGTGCATTTCTGCTTGCTATCCCCAAATACATGGAGGCAGCATAAGTACACGGAGGCAGCAGAAAGTATGTCTGTTAGCCTGTTTTCGACAACAATAAGCCATCACCAAAACCATGTCGATAAAATATTCGCCATACCAAAGTGCTAAAAGAAAGATGAAAATAATGATTAAACAAAATAAAAAATCATGAAGAGCCTTGGGGACATTTCTTTGTCTAGTCTGTCTGCTCTATTAAAATAATTTATTTTGCTCTTTGGTCACTTTACTGCTGTGTCTACACATGTGTCCACATGAAGTTATGTGTCTGTAGCCTTTAAGCAAAAAAAGTGATCTGTCCAAATAATCCATCGTGTAATAAATAATCCACAAACTAGTATTTCTTGAGCATTGTTAATCATTTTCCATGTTATTTTATACTTGTATATCACATTGTTCATTTTACAATTTTTTTTTTTAATTTTTTTTATTGAGCAAAATAAAACAACATACATTAAAGTCGGCATCCCATAACATCGATATATATTATAATATAATTAATACATCATTTTAAATTATAGAGGAGTAATCATCTTCATCCTTCTCTTGTACTTAAAGTGCAGATGCAGTTAAACTCAGAACCCTGAGAATATCACTGAGCAGCATAATTTAAACAATTAGACAAAATGCCAGTGCTAGTACAAATATATGCTCCAAAAAGGAAGCTAAACTAAAGTGCAAGCCTTCTCTAGTACTAAAAAATGCACACAAAAAAAATGAATAGAGTTAAGGTAAAAAAAATATCATTTGACAGTGTAATTTAGACGATCACGTAAAGTGCAAATGCAAGTGCAGACATATACTCCCATTCTCGTAGAAAAGGAAATGAAAATACCATTGATGACCCGGGAGTATGATTCATAAATAAAAATCAGAAATGATCCTTACCCCTGGACCTTCTTATTGATCATAATCCAAATAATTATTCAACACCAAATTGTCCCTGAAGATGTCCTTCCATTTGATCAAAAAGTTTCCAGATTAACTAAAATTTCTTAATCGCTCCCACCCTTTTGGCATATGCTTCTTCAAAAGTTCTCACACGTTTCATTTTTTTATACCATTCAATAAAAGTTGGGGTCCTGATTGTTTTCCAATTCTGCAAGATCAATGAACGTGCCACCAAGAAGGAAATTGACATTAACATTTCACCCCCTTTTGTTAACACCTGATTTGATCTTTGTTTTAATAAACCAAATAATGCTGCCTCCGGGTCTGGTTGAACAATGGTTCCGATAGTACGGCTAAGCCCAGCACATAATTCCAGCCAAAACTGCCTCAAACTAGGGCATGTACATGCAATATGTAGCCAACCGCCCTCACCGGCTTGCTGACACCGAAAACAGGTATTTTCCACATCCGGATAGATTTTATGGAGGGCCTGTGGTGTATAATAGGCCGACCATCGAGACAGAAAAGCCATCCTTTTAAAGTTGGCAGCCCTAAGTAGCTTGTTGCCATTCTGCGAAATCGCTTGCCATTCTCTATTTGAGAGATTGCAGGCCAATTCATTTTTTGTTTTTTCTAAGAAATTAGTAACAATCAAAGGCTCCCCTTGATTTTGAAAAACCCTATACCAATTTCCTATGCCTCTCAATTTAATTCTGAACACGGACACAAGAACTGAAGGGGTGCCTGTATTACCTAAGGGTGCATATCTATTTATCCAGGATCTGACCTGAAGGAAACTAAAAAACAAGGAGCCTATTCTGCATGCCACATCTGGGCTGCACCTCCTCCCAGGTCATGCATCTGCCTCCTAACAGAAAATGACCAAACTCTTTAAAACCTTTTAACTCCCAAAGTTTAATATGACTACTATGAATAAAAAGGCCCAAACTTCTAGCCTCTGACAACCCCAAATATTCAAATCCCGTCGATTTTGCTTTTTGCAAAAAAACAACCGAAGTCTAGAAGAGAATTCTTGTAGCGTCTTATATCTTACTTTTTTAGGCAATTTTGCTGTTTTTAAAAACACCGGAAGCTGAGTCCCTGCTGCATCAGCCATTTTCCTCATTAAAAAAAAACATCCAAAGACCCCGTATTATCAAGCAGACCAGCTAGAATATCCATAAATGCTGCCTCATAATAAGTTCTTTACGAACGTGAGGCTATGCGAGATCCCGCCTCCATGTAGCCTCGGTGTTTGCTGCCCCGCCCCGTACCTGGAAACGTGGCTCTGAGGCACTGATGGCGGTTTGTGGTCTCGGCGTTTCTTTGCTTTTGCCGATTTTGGCTGGCGTTTTCCTTTAGTGTTTAAAGCTCAGGGCTTTGGAGTGCTGGGAGCTGGAGCCTGCTGCCTGCTGCCTGTCTGGGGCTCGTGTGTCAAGTCTGTCGAGGCTTTATCTGAGGCTTCATCTGATGCCTGCAGAGGATGGAGTAACTCGAGTAGCTGGTGCTGCTTCTTCATTTACCGGTCCAGCTGCTGACGGCCCTATTGTGGGCTATCGCTATATTGCTGGGTTTCATTGGAGGACTGAAGAAGCAGGTAATTTGGTGAATTACAGGCAATTACAGGCAAATTATCAAAATTGACTGTGTATAAGGGGGGGGAGAGAAGAAAAAAAAAACGTCAGTGACTGACAGTGCCGGACACAAGGATTGATTGAAAGGGAGTGGAAGGGAGTGGAGAGGAGCGGAGGCTGCTGTTTTTTTTTTTTTTTTCTTTCAACTCCAGAATTCCAGAAAGGAAGAAGGGAAGGAATAAAACTTAAAACCACGTGGAGACATAATAGAAATCCTGCTACCCCGTCTCAGCTAGGTTCTAACCCACCTTTGAAATCAAGAACTCGCAATACACAATTGAAAATAAATCAGGGTATTTCAAAAGCTGAGCGGGAGCGAGTTCAGAAAAATCGAAGAGGGTCTACCCCCATAGCTGATTGTTCAAGCTCTGGGGAGGAACTTACAGATCAAGCTGAAGGTGAGCAAGGTGGGTCGCAGGGAAAATTAGACAATGTTTCCCAGATTTCGACGAGCTCAATTACATCAGTTACAGAAAGCAGCACTGTTGGTACAGTTTGCGCTAGCGAGAGCCATACGAATCAGGACAAAAGTCTTTTAATGGAAAATCAAGAGGACCCGTGTATAAACCCGTGTATAAACCCTTCCAGTTTATCGGCAGGCATGAACAAGGAGTATTTGATTTTTCAGAAAATTAAACCTTCTCAACCTTTAATACAGTCTCTACCTTCACCGCCGCAACAGTCTTCCAAGCTGGACACTCAGAGCGTGAGGACTCCCCAAGTTGATCAATCCCAGCCTCCCTCTCCTTTGCTAACCCTTTCTCGTGTACCTCCTCTGCTCCTCCCCCCAATGGGGCATTCCTCCCCTCCCATTTTACCATTGGAGATGGATAAACGTCCTAATCAACTAGTTTTGGAACCAACCGCACCCGCGTCAGGACCTGGGACTGGATCAGCAAAAGGGTCAACAACAGAATCTGGATTCAGTTTCCAGTGCGATATAAAAAGCACACTCAATTTAATTCTTGAGGAGATCAGAGAAATGAAAGTTACCCAGGCAACTGAAATTGCAGCATTGCATGCACGATTATCCAAAATTGAAGAGGTGGTGGGGGCTATACCGTTTCGACTACAGGGAGCCGAGTCTCGAATTTCCCAGCTAGAAGATCAGATGACCTCAATTCATCAACAGGTCTCAGAGGATAAAAAATTAAAGAACACTTTGGAATTTAAACTGGAAGAATTGGAAAACCATGCTCGTCGGACTAATCTTCGCCTGGTTGGTGTTCCGGAGGGATGTGAGGGATCCCAACCAGTTCAATGGGTGCAGGCCTTCGTAAAAAATACAGTTCTTCCTGAGTTCACTGGGGACCTTACGATCACCCGTGCTCATAGAGTTCCATCTCAGCCCTTCCCTAACTCCAAACTTCCTAGAACTATGTTAGTGAATTTTTTAGATTATCGTATAAAAGAGCAAATATTGACCAGGGCTATTAAAAAAAAGCAATTTTCTTCATCTGAGGTCCCCCTTTGCTGTATTTTTTCAGATATGAGTGCTTCAGCGGCACGACACCGAAAGGAGTTTGTTAAACTCCTTTATCTATTCAAGGCACAGGGGGCACAAGCAGCTATCGCCCAGCAGTCGAAACTGAGAGTCCTGGTCCATGGGAAGTTTCACTTGTTCTCAAATCTGGATGAAGCTCAGGAGATGCTGCAGCGAATCATGAAGGACAAGTAATAGGAATCAACAGCTTTTCATATTGTTATGACCTGTCCTTACCGTTTTTCAATGTTTTTTCTGGATGTTCTTTTTTTTTTTTTAGGGAGGAGCGGGCAGCAAATCACTTTAGGGTGCAATACCAGGGCACCCGTTATGCAGGGCTCCCAGGTGGGGCCAGCAGTGAGTAGGGCGGGCAATTCCCCTACTGCTAAGGGCCACCGGGTTCTTGGGGCGGGTTGGATTTGGGTTGTGACACAGGGAAAGGGTGGTGGTGTAAAAAAAATGAATGAGCAGAATAGTTTATATATAGAAAGTAAGCTAAAAGAGAAAGGGAGAAGCAATAACCAGAATTTTGTTAAGCAATATAATTTGAAAATGGGTATGTTTACTGGTGTAATTTTGAATAATAAGCTGTAAAATGGGTACTAATGCTCGTATTATTTCCATTAATGTAAATGGTATTTCAAATAAGAAAAAGTATGGTGGTTTGATAAGATGGTTGGCAGCCTTCTCTCCCCAAATTTAGTTTTTGCAAGAGACCCATCTCAAAACGAATCAACCCAAACTGTTTATTCCAAGATATTTTTCTAGTGCCTATTTTGCTTCAGCTCAGGCAGCAATTCGAGGGGTGGCTATCTATTTTGGACAAGGTTTAAATTGTGAAATTGTTCAAGTTGATAGAGATCCTTATGGTAGATGGATCTGGATGCAGGTAAAGATGGAGGGTAATTTGGTGAATTTGGTCAATTATTATGCACCCGTTGTGGATGACTCTGTGGCGCTCAAAAGTATTAATGATAGAGCAAGAACGGCGCTAGGCCCTATCATTTTAGGGAGATTTCAATTTTATTCAGGATCTGCAATTAGATACATCTAACAAGACTAAAAGGCAGATGAAACCTCGGACTAAGAAGTTGATAGATCTTTTTAAACAGGATCATCAATTGGTGGATCCTTGGAGAAGGGCTCATGGTGTAGCAAAACAGTTTACTTATTACGCCAGCCAATTTAGGTCAGCTTCCCGTATTGATTTCTTTTTAGTATCACGCTCTCTGAGCTGCTCAAATACGGAGATCATGGCTAATTCTTTCTCAGACAATTCTTTAATAAAAATAGAAATTGATTTTGGATTGGGGGCTAGAGAGAAATCCAGGTGGCAGATGGATCGACTTCTCTTAACCAACCAACAGTGGGTAGGGGATATGAAGGAATGGATTGGGGATTTTTTTTAAATTAACAGAAGAACAGCGAGTCTTTTTCAGTTTGGGGGGGCGTTTAAACCAGCAATTAGAGGACAAATGATAGCTTTTATGGCTGCGCAAGTTAGAGAGCGTAAAGTTCGAATTGAAGAACTCCAGACAGCAGTGGAGATGGCTTTGACAAATAAAAGGAGAGACTGCTCTATCAGGGGTCAGGTACCCGGAGAGGAACTTAACAGGGCCAAACGGGAATTGAGGGAATTTGTTATCATGGACGAGATATCCAGTGCTAAAGCATATCAGCAAAAAACTTATGAAGAAAGCCAGATGGTAGGGAAATTACTGGCATGGTCAACTAGGGTTAAACAAGAAGCGGCAGTAATTAACTAAGTACTAATTCCTGAAACCCAGAATCTAGTTTTGGTAAAAGATAATATTTCTAAAATCTTTATAGATCATTATAAAGACCTTTACTCAACTGACTACCAGGTAGCTAATCATGCTATACAGTTTTATTTTGAAGATCTAGCTCTCCCTCAACTTTCAACAGGTCAAAAAGAGGCCTTAGTGGCCGACTTTTCGGTAGAAGAAATTTCCAGGGCTTTAACTTCGATGCCTGGAGGTAAGGCTTGCGGGAATGATGGTTTGCTGACCGAATGTTTATAACGTTTTCTCGGCAGAATTACTTCCTTTTATGCTTGAGCTTTTTCACTTTGTTAGTGTAGGAGGGGAAATTCCAACAGCCTTTAAGGAATCATCAATAGTCAGCTTCGTTAAAAAGGGTAAAAATCCTAGGGAAGTTGGCTCTTATAGGCCAATTAGTCTTCTAAATGTAGATTATAAAATTTTGATGAAAATGTGGGCAAATCGATTTACATCTATGGCTCAGTATGCAATTCACAAGGATCAATCAGGCTTTATAGCAGGCAGATCAATGTCTTCAAATACAAGTTTTCTTATTCAAGCAATTGACTATTTTAATACTCATCGAACTCCAGCAATAATAATGATGGTTGACGCCGAAAAGGCATTTGACCGTGTGAATTGGGTAGCACTATTTTATGGTCTTGAAAAATTTGGTTTTCCAGATCGAATAATTACCATGCTTCGGAATATTTATCAAGGAGCCCAGGCCCAGATTAGGATAAATTCTAAAACGTGGGACCAGACAGGGGTGTCCTTTATCGCCTGTTTTGTTTACTTTCTTTATAGAGCCTTTAGCAGTAAAGATTAGGGAGAACTTAGATATAAAAACTCCTATAAGGGGGATGTCCAAAATTAAATTATTTGCTGATGATGTGATACTCTACCTTAAACCGGAAAAGCATAATGTTGATCAAATCTGGAAGGAGTTCACTCAGTTTGATGCAATTGGATAATACAAAATTAACCACAAAAAAACTGAAGTATTGACACTTAACGTTTGTTGTAATTTTCTTCCGGATATTTTGAAACAACAAGCATGCTCCCCTGAACCTATCCGTTATTTAGGAATATATGTATCAAACCGATATGCGGATCTTTATAAGCTAAACTATGAAGCTACATTGAGTAAGATCAAAGATGTATTGGGTAAATGGGGTTTCCTCCCTTTTTCCTTGATAGGACGGGTTGCCCTGATCAAGATGTCAGTACTACCCTTATTAATTTTTCTTTTTTCCAATGTCCCGATTAAAGTTAGCGCAGCATATTTTGGAGAATTAGATAAACTTTTTCGCCAGTTTATTTGGAATGAAAAGCTTCAAGAGTAAAACTATCAATTTTGCAGCTAGATACAAGTTGGGGGGGGGGGGGGGGTTGGCACTTTCCCATATTCGAACTTGTTTATTTTACAGTTGATTTCCAAAAATGTTAGAGATAGCATTTTCTGTGAAAGTAAAGAAAGAAACACAAAATGTCTCTAGCGATAATATGTGTGAATGTTGAATGCATTGCGAAATGAAAATAAAGGGAAAGGTCAATGAAACAATTGAACGAGCAGCTGATAAAGAAAAAAAAATAAAGTTAACAGAAGGTGTGCCAGGAAGTAGACTGGAAGGAAAGACCAGGCTGGGAGAGGAAACGGTCTAAGAAATTTATGGGACAAACTCAGAGCCAAGTGTGAGCGCATTATTTTCAGACAGTGTTTCAAAGAAGAGTGCATTGAGTTATATCGTGAATAAGACAGAGTCTGTAAATACGATAATAAACAAGCGCTGACAAAGCAAGTAGGTTTTAGCTTTTATACACACACATACACACACTCTTTCTGTTTCTGTCTCTCTCTCTCTGAATACAATAAGTATGCGTAAATTATTGCTGGATTAAATTATACAAATTCCGTTGTAATCTGGTAAAAATACTCACGTGAATTGACCTGTGATGGAAAGGTACAGTATTGAATTAAATCATAGAATCTGTAGTTCTCATGTTTAGATGTGTCTATTTTTTGCAGTGGTATGAAGCAGGAAGGTAGAAAGGGTAGGTGGGTATGCTCTTTATTGTACACAATCGTAAGGTGTGGTTATGTGTGCCTGTACTGTGAGACCTAGGTTTGCAGTACATAAAGTAATTTAGCAAACCATATGTTGCACAACATGAGATTTTAATAATAATAAATTGCAATTCAGGTAGTTCAGATCGGCCCTTCCTCATCTCTTCCCACCAACCTTGTTGTTTCCTCTGTGGAGAGAAGGTACTTGGAGAAAAAAAACTGGGTATGCTACATGATGCAGACAAATTAATGTGTAGTCAGGTGAGCTGTCTAGGAGCCCAAATTGTCCCTTCTGTTAGACTGGCATCCTTGGCGTGGTTTCCACTAACCTTTTGCCTTCAGGCCTCCTGTTGTAGTGACTTCATTTTTGCTGGCCTTAAGACTCCGGACACTTTACCACTGCTAACCAGTTTTAAAGTGCTTGTGCTCTCTCCTTAAAACATGTTAGATTGGTTTATACCCAATTTACTTGTATGTCCCTAGTTAAGTGGCACTGCCTGTGCTGTGACCTGTACATTAAATGAGACTAATGGGCCTGCAGCACTGATTGTGCCACCCGCTAAAGAAGCACTTTAAATATGTCTCAGGCCTGCCATTGCAACCTGCGTGTTCAATTCTTAACTGCCATGATGACCTAGCAAAAGAAACCTTTTGCAAGGCCCAAGCCTTCCTTTTTAATACACAGAAGTCAAATCCAGGCCCTTGACAGCCCAGAGGACAGAGTTCAGTGTATTTAAAAAGTTGGACATGTACTTCTAAGTTTTACATGTCTTAGTAGTGAAAAACTGCTAAATTCGTTTTTCACTACTACAAGGCCCCCCTCTCACATAGGATAACTTCAGAGTTAGCTTATTATTTAATAAATGAAATTTCCAAATGGAAACAAGTAAGCAGATCATGTTTGGTGTCTATGGAATTGCAATGCAAAATCCTAATTTATGGTGGAGTCGTATTTTAAATTACAATTTTGAAAATTGCACTTTTAGAAAGTCAACATTTTCCTGCCTTAGCAATTTATTGCCTGCAGCCTGTTCCTGGGTCACATGACTGGGTGCAGTTGCCAGTTGGTCTTTGTGTATTCCTCCTAGACAGCTTAGGTGTGACTGGATAGGCCATCACTGGCAGGACGGGAGGGAGGAGTTGTACTCAGCATCACTTACACTTTAATAGGCTGTGGCCTGTCTCCACACAAAGGGCTACATACCCCCTGTAGTTAGTCTGGAGCCAAGGCCAGGAAGGCAGGTAATGTGGGCATTTCAAAGGCATGCCTCTAGAACAACTCACCACTTCAAAGGCACAACTGCATATACAAACTGAACCTAAGACAACGACTCTTCCCTTCACTTCTGGACCTGTGGATATTCTGCCAGGAAGAAGGCCTGTTGTGCTACTGAAAAGACTGCCACTCTGCTGGACTGTTGTTCTGAAGGACTGCTGCCCTGCTGTGCTGACCTGCTGCCTGCTGCCCCCTTTCAGAGTGAGAAGGACTGGGCATGCATCTCTTGAACCCAGAAACCAGAGTGACTTCAAGGGCTTGTTGACTGGTCTCCTGATCTGAAACCTCAATGACCTAACAGGCTTCCAACAACCTTGCACCTGGACTCTGACAACCTGTGAGTCTACACTGCCAAGTGGTGCCACCCCAGTCTGGGACCTTTGGATGTAGGCTTAGGGTGCTCTGCCAGTCTGTGGGTCCCGCAGAGCTGACGCATCCCCATGTGGCGCTAATCTGAGCAGAACCAATGCATCACCGTTGCTGCATGGATTGGACCTGTCACAAAGACCCGCTTTGCCTTCACATCCACATTGGAGCCACAGCTATGGATGCATCCTTGGTGAAAGCCCTTGCATCCTTCGACAGCAGCCTTGACGATGATGCCAGACTCCACATCACAGCCTCGCAGCTCCTCAGAACCGACACACCGCCTGACTGCGCGCCGCATCCCCAAAGCCGGACTTCGCATCACAAGCCCTGTCGATGAAATCCTCGACAACGATGCAGTCTCTCGCATCGCAGCCTCACCACATCTCGAAACTGACACATCTCTTCGGCTGCACAATGGATCTTCGATGCAGATCCTTGCAACACTCTGCAAACCAGGGTTTAAGGTACTACTTTGTTCAGCGTGCCTAACTGGGTCCCCGTAGCCCGCTGCGCTTCATCGTGGTCAGCCTGAAAATTGTGACTTTGTCGTGGTCCGACATGATCAGATATCCACAGTTGGTGCTTTGTGCTATTTGGCGCTACTTTCGCTAAAATCTTTAAAATTGCATGTCTCAGGTTCTACTGATTGGATCTTTGTCATTTGTGTCTTGTTTTATTTCTTAAAGAAAGTTCTATTATTCTAACTTTGTGTGGGATCCTTTTGTGTTGTGTTTTCACATTATTACTGTTTAAAGTGTTGCACAAATACTTTACACATTGCCTCTAAGATAAGCCTGACTGCTCTTTGCCAAGCTACCAGAGAGTTGAGCGCACGTTATTTTAGGGTTGGCTTGTGCCTCACCCTGACAAGGATTGTGGTTGGTACTTGACCAGGGCTCACACCCCAGTCAACCAACAATCCAATTTCCTATAGCCTCCTACTGAATGATCAGCAATGGGTGACTTTACTGGCTCAAGTTCAGCTAAGTCACCCCATACCTTTTCAGTGCATAGAGCTGGATTTATGTGAAACTGTGCCAAATATTCCTGACAGAAATATAGTGTCCTAAATATTGATTACAACATTATCACTGTATTTGAATGAATAACAGAAAATATACACGCAATGGGACAATATTTTTGTGAATAATATTTAGGACTCAGTAGAGCTGGATTTATGTGAAACCATGCAAAATATACCTGACAGAAATATAGTGTCTTAAATATTGTTTACAACATTATTACTGCATTGGAATGATTAACAGAAAATCTACATGCACCGGGACAATATTTTTGTTAATAATATTTAGGACTTGATATTTCTGTCAGATAATATTTCTGATATTCTGACACACAGCCGGAGGATTGAGCAACATGTTGAGGGTGGGCCAGAGAACCATGGGGCAATGACAGGTATTAGGGCTGTGATTTAATGTTTATACTATTCTTCCACCTCACACAAGCCAAAAATACTTTCCAACATCTTACTGGATGTAGGGTAAGGTCTGCAAAGTCTGACATATCCCTGGCAGAATGTTTGTTACTTCAAAGGTGGTCTCTCTTTTCTGGCTGTGTAGACTGGCTTCTGCAGCTCAAATATCTTTCTGCATTTATGCAACATGGCGCCTGGAATCACTGCCACACGTCCCATGATTGTTCCTGTACAGCAGACCACCTGCACAGATACTCGTTCCACCAAAGCTATTTGACCAGACCTCCACAACAGTGAGCCTCTCCATGATGCGCCATCTATTGAGCATAATGCACCACAGGAGTGGGTGGCTGTCTCTGGTCAATTCTTCACTGCTCTGGGACAAATAACGTGGGTCTAGTATTTCCATCATTAGCTGTGTAGCTCATTGCATTTTAAAGAGCTCCTGGGGTGCCGGCTAGGACACATCCTAGGCCTGTCCCCCATTTCGGTGTCATAATTTGTGCCCATTCCCCCTTACCAAATCCATCCATGGAGGAAACTAACACAGGGGTCATTCAGGCTTAGAATGTTCCAAGCCTTGAATAGAGACCGCTTCCGGCAGCGAGACTTCTTATGGTACTCAAAATCTATTCAAAGGCACTGCCATGTGTATTACATGCTTAGAACAGAACTCACACATTTCTGTTCTAAATGTGAAAAAATAGTGTGATATATATATGCACCCTGATAGGCCCGGTTAGAGAGGCTGGGCGTCCTCAGCATCACTCAGCCGGCCGGAACACAGGACGTGGACAAAGTGTGTATGGAAGGGCCACCATCATGAGGCCCGCCTCTACTGAGAAAACTCACTGAACCGGCCAGGGTTTGTGGGTTTATTTTACTCCAGCACGGCGTGCTGATTGAAAGACAAGTTAAAGGCAAGTTACATACCAATCCAGGAATCATGTCTGGAATGGGAGCAGTGTTTCTGTATCAATGACTGAAACCGAATGTCTTAGCCACGAGTGGAATTATATCCTGTAAAGGCTTGAAAGAGACATTTTTGGAACAGTAAATGAAGCTTGAAAAGGGGAAGGACAGGAAATCGAAAAGAAAGTAAGAACAAGGCATTATGGGCATTGTGGTCCTAAAAAGTATAGATAATATGCAAAACGAAGACAGTGCTGCAATTAAATATGTTCAATCATGCAACTACTAAAGATTTTACCTGTGCAAGAATTAGTGAGAACTATTACTGTGTGCATACAATATACATGTTGCGAAATTTAATACAATTAAGTGACTGCCACTCAAAATAGAACAATGTATGCGCGTCCCAGTTTTTCTTCCTGTCTGGAGCCACACTTTTAAAATCAGACAAGATTTCAATTAGTGATTGCATAAGATTCGTTGCAACCAAGCCAAGTTCCAGGTGTTAAAAAAAGTGTGGCACTGAATGCTGGGAAGTGTAGTACCAAAGTACTCAGGAACGTGACATAGCAAGTATTTAACCACCTGGAACTTGGCTTGTTTGGAACGAACCTGTGAACAAGGCATTTTCTCCGAAACGGGTCAGGGCAACAACGAGCTACTGCAGCCTGTGTGCAATGATAATAAAAGTTACGGTTTCTGGATCCGGGTTATGGCACACTTTTTTCTGTATCTCAACTATGGGAATCTCTGTCTCCCGCAGCCACGGCCGCCCTGTAGGGTTGGGGGCCCGAGGATGGAGGATTGTGTGGAACTTTGATGAGGGGGGCATGGCCCACTTGCCTCCGAGTGAACCTAAAGATTACTGGTTACTACCACTTCGGAGACGAGGAAGGGTGACAAGCAGGGTGATCTCCTCTGCTTGGTAAGATCCGGACTGCGTTCATTTTAAAATTGTGGCAGCAGCAGACATTAAAATACAAGTACAAGTCCCTTTTAATATTTCACTGATTTTACCTGGGTACGAACTTTGTCTTTGAGATCATCAAATGCAGCGCATAACGCCATTAGAGCATAACTGACATTTCACTGCCATGATAAACTGTATGCTGGGAAATGTAGTCCCAAAGTACTCAGGCACGTGACATAACAAGTATTTAAACACCTGGAACTTGGCTTGGTTGCAACGAACCTGTGAACAAGGTATTTTCACCGAAACGCGTAGATACAACAACGAGCTACTGCAGCCTGTGTGCAATGATAATAAATGTTACTATTTCCAGTCTGGGCTATGGCACTATTTTTCTGGATATATATATATATATATATATATATATATATATGTCACACCAACTCCTCATAAAAATAAGGGTGACGACGCCATGTCTCCCTTGCATATAATTTATTACCCGGTAACTGCTGTACGCGTTTCGCCTGTAACCAGGCTTGTTCACCAGCGGCAGGGAATACCCGAGTACGGGAAAGTATATATATATATATATTCACTGAAAAAACCATAGGTTTCAGGGGGGTTATAGTTAGTTGGACATTTCACTCGTACAAAACCATAGAAATTCCCCCGTTATAGTTAGTTCAGCTAACTATAACTCGCGCGCCCGCAATTCACTGCTGATGAAGTCACATATTACATCACTCATGACATGATCAGTGACATCGCTCATGACATCACTGATGACCTATCAAATGACATCACTGATGACATCATCCTTGTGATAGAGTGGCAGACCTCCTCTCACCCTAATATAACCTTTGATACACACACTCAAAAATACAAACTAACATTTTCAAAATAATGGACATACCAATACCAGTTACAACACACCTATTCAGTAATTCCAAGATCTACACACGCATCCACTCATTCACCAACAGTCCCTATACAGTCACTCATACATGTACTCACTCATCATATGTACTCATACACCTATACATCCTGTTACACACCACCACTCATCCATAGAGTTACTCACACACATAGTCACACATGCAAACAAAGTATCAAACATCCATTTACTTGCATATACAGTTATACACACACTACCACTCTTACTTCTACAGAAACTTACACATACTTACTCTCTTAAACACTCACTTATAGAAACACCTACTTATTTGTACAGGAACTCTTCCAATCTCTCACTCTCACATATACTCACTTATATACACCAATACTCACATATACTAGTTTAAAACATATGTAGTTACTCATAAAGACACTATTGAGACAGTCGTTCACTCACTAACACACCCATACACACACTCATCCACCCATACAGTCCTGCACACATGCTGTCTTCAACACATACAAACAGTGAGTCACTCATTCATGCATCTATGCACTAAGTAATACCCCCCACCGAACCATACAGACACTCAGACACTCATACTGATACTCGAAAAAACCAACTAATAACCCATATAGACACTCATGTAGCTACTTACCGACCCAAGCAGCCACTTATACACGAAGTGAGAGACTGAGACAGATATTTACATATTTAAACATTACTCACTAACCCCTGTATTCACTAAGATACACTTAGTCAGTTATACAATCAATTTTACAAAAAAAATCATCCATTTAGACACTTATATACCCATTTATTCTTCCATCGACCTTGAGATATACATATATAAAACATATTTCATTTTCAGAAAAACACACATTCCCTGGATGATGTCATCAGTGATGTCATTTGAGATGTCATCAGTGATGTCATGAGTGATGTCACTGACCATGTCATGAGTGATGTGATATGTGACGTCATCAGCAGTGCATTGTGGGCGCGCGAGTTATAGTTAGCTGAATAATATCAATGTTATTGCCCATATGTCAGACATTTTATCTAGGTATCAGCTGCATAAGGAAATAGTATTTTATTCTTCAAAAGTGAATCCAACAATACACCGGAAGACATAAAACTTCAGCTTCTGAACTCAGCGCATTATTCCAAAACCCCAGACAATAATCTTTAAGAGTCAATTTTGCATCATGGTTAAATCATGGAAGGTGAAAGTATCTAGTGTCAGTGGGAGCGAGAGGTAAATGTCTCAGAAATATCCTCCCTAAGTCATTTAAACTAATAGCCAAAACACAAGTAGAGGAGAACTTTCATAGTTTATCAGCGCTTCTATAGTGCTTAGATAATAATGGCTCACTCGACCCTCATCGGGTGTGCCTATTAATTGGACAGGAGGGAGAGTAGGAAGCGTTGATGACCTAATCAGGTTCTCTTCCACCTGTTGTATGTTTGGTGTGTTTTTATATCATGTGCAACTCTGTAAATTAGTGAAAACTAAAAGTATTCTCTAGCCCGCCTTTAATAGACTTGAAACACCCAGGGGCTCTGTAAGTACATCTTTGTGCCCCAGCACCATGCAGTGGTGGAGAGACAAGGGTGCTTTAAAGATAACACTCACCTAGTCAATTCAGCAGAAATAGGTTGTTTTCAAAAGTCAATAGTAAGTGACCATCTCTGATTGATTGAGAGCCAGTGCTGACTTTCTTGTGGCAACTCTCTGTAAAAACCCCATCTGACGTCCATAGAAAGGGACAAAACGCTCTTCTGAATTATCATGGAAATGAAATACTGCCAGTACTAAACACAACCACCTAAAATAAGCTCATACACACAGAGAGCTTCCAGCAGCAAGAACTTGCAATGTAAACAAATACTACCAGTCTATTTCTCAAGTACTTTTCAAAGTGCTCCTTGAACTATTCTCAAGTAGCACATCCAATAGCTGTCAGCGAAGAAGAAAGCCATCCCCTCCGACCACTCTCTAATGTCATTGTTAGTGGGCATGATTCAGGGTGACTAGTAAAGGTCAAGTGGATATAAGTGGCAAGAAAGTGGGCGGTGAGATGGAAGGCTGAAACATAGCGTATCCATAAAGGCTGTTTAGGCAACTTCTACACTTCCTGTTTACTTGAAAGCCATGTAACTGAATAAAAAGGCAAAAGGCAGGGTGACGTTACAAAGGGTGCTACGCCCATTGGTAAAGGGAATGGGTTGTTGGTTAACAAAAAGATGGCTGTTTGCAAGAAGATGGTTACAATTGTGTGGCGTTAGATAGATTTGCAGTGCGTGGGAAAAAGGGAACTAATTTCTGACAATGGTTCTTTGGTCTGCAGTTCAGATCCCTCAAAAGTATAGGCTTACTGCTGAGGGAAGAAAGAAAGAAAGAAAGAAAGAATGAAAGAAAGAACGAAAGAAAGAAAGAAAGCAAGAGAGAAAGAAAGAAAGAAAGAAAGAAAGAAAGAAAGAAAGAAAGAAAGAAAGAAAGAAAATGGGTCAGCTAAAAATAATTGCTTAAGGTGTTCTGGCAGGGTCTAATAGCTCAGGAATGACAAGCACCCATTTCACCAATCATCCGTCGATTCTAAATACACCAGTAAATATCTAGCAAGTGTCTAATCCGTGATTCAGAGAAACCCGCAACATCATTGATTAAATTCCTTGCAAGGTCATTCAGAGTCTAGAGATGGATCAATCAACATGCATTTCTACACATTTCCCTGAAAAGTCACGGTGCTACTTTTCTACGTACACTTACTGTGAGTGCACCAAATGTCTCAGTCTGCACCCACACATATACTGACCCACTCAAATGCCACCTTTTGCTAAGCCAGATGTATGCTTTTTATTCAGCTGCACCCACAGCTGCCCCTAATGTGTCACAAATCATAACTTAAGGTACAGCTCTAGAAACGTCACTGTCAAGAAACCTGCCACATCAGACCTGTCCCTACTACAATGGGAGAAGCCAATTTCCAAACTATTAATCCACTTTAGTTACAAAGATATAGGTGCCTAGCAAGGCCTCTTGAGACATCGCCCTTGTGAATAATAGGGCACCGGGCCCATGCTGTGATTGGTTGGGTGACAAAAAAGAAGGAATAGGTATATGCTCGAAAAAGAACCACCTCATGGCATAAATGTATGACATTAGTGTCACAAATGCGTTTACTCAAACGCGTTGAACATCTAATTGACTAAACTATGACAACTTTGCTAAGGAAAAACACCGGAGTGGCTCACCTTCTGATCACAAGATTATCACGCAAGTTCAAACCAATGGGCAAAGTGATCTTCATGACAACTAGACCAGCTAAAGATCAAATATCCAATATACTTAGTTACCTCCATTGGAGAGCAACACTGGGAACAGAAGAGCTTGCAAAAGACTTGTAAAAGGTTCTAAAGCCTTTGAATGCAAATAAACAGGAGGAGGGTGAACCAGTGTTCTCCATGACACATATATTAAGCCTGTAAAGTGGGAGAACTTATTAGCTCTAATAATCTAAGGGGCAAAAAACAAAATAACATTTTCGTGAAGTTATAGGTTGTATTGACACCTTGATATAAAACCCCATTGAGCATTGTAAGGTTTTAGCTAAAGAAAAGGTTTTAATGATAAAACACATTAATTTGAAATCAATTCCAGTAATGCAGAAGTCAAAGGAAACTAAATAAGGAAACAAAGAAGGGGGCTAAGGACCATTACTCTTTAGAAGATATAGGATGAATGCAACTTCACCCTAACACGTCAGGAGGTTGACATCCATTAAAAAATTACAAATAAAAAGTGCATTAATCTGAACATTCCACCAGTCTTCTATGATAGTCACCAGACTTACTTCAAATATTTTACAGATGCTGGTAGGGAAGGACTGAAAAACCAAGTGCTAAAACCTCACCCAGTATTCTTAACAGGAAGTCTGTTTGGCTGAGAAGGCTATTGGGAAGGAATTACTTACACCGTCCCACTCTCCTACATACAGCTAGTATCAGAAACTGAAGAAAAAGATGTCAAAAGTCCTGGATTGTGGCTGTAGAATTTGGAAGCAATTACCCTGTGCTTAATATCTCCCTTGACATCAAACAATTCACATTTGTAAACTGGAAACCCAAATTCTCCTCTCAAACGTAGATTGACTAGCCTGACATTACACAACCATCAGTATCCCACAAAATCAAAGCCAAGAGCAGAGAACGTGCACTTCTTTAGACAGAATTCACAACTTAATCCTTCCTTATTGAGTGAGGCCATAGATGGTGGATCTAAAATCCGCCTTCAAGAGTAGTTAGTCTCTTCGTAAGGAGAATCGCTAGAAAAGAAACAGTAATTTAAGACAACACAAGCATGTGTGATACAAAAGACTTAAATAAACAGTCAAAGAACAACGCGGTCAGGGTTGCTTCTGATCCTACTTAAGTTTCCATCCCTACAGCAGTGTGTCAGTCCCCCTTCTTGCATCTATAATGACATGAGGAGATCAAAATAGCTTCTATTCTGTCTACCTAAAGCCAAAATCTGTTGCCACCACTTGATCAAGGCATTTCTTCCACGTGGACACTGTTACAAGTATAATAGCTGGATAAGACAGCATGTCATCAGGCACAGAAGTGGCTATCATCCTCACTGCCAGTAATTGTCCCTGCTGTGAAAGGAAACCTGGTCTTCAAAGAATGCTGACATATTTAAGTTGGCAGTGCTTAATTTGTTAAAGGATAAATGCTGGGCCCCAAATTTTTATGTGTAGCCTGGCGGCTATTCTGCCGTATGTTGTGGTTTCTGAATACCAAAGCTGTATAGTCATGCTCTCACCTTGTGTATTTTTCACTACCAACATGCTCTCCCTGTTTCTTTATCTCACGCTTCCAGGTTCTTTTCCTTCCCTGCTTTATCTCTTTGTCACTGTTTTTCCATCTTTCTCTTCCTCCTTCTTGACCCGTTTGCTGTCTTTGTCTCTGCTCAAACTCTGACAATCAAAAATAAGTCACAGTCCTCAAAAGAAGAGTGTCAGTCAACCGCACCTGCAAACCTACAAACCACTGGTTCAAATTATGCATTGTAAGTTGAGTTAAAACCAGGCACATGATGGCACAGTCATGTTTACTCTACCCCTTCCACAAAGCTTAACCACACCCTACCCAACCAATGGGCGATGCAAGTGCAAAATATGCCATGAAAATCCCATAGCCATAACAGCCCTCAGCAGGTGAAGGAATTTGTTCCTCACATAACTAAAGGGGGAAAGTCAGATATCTTGCGGACAGAGAGGTCTAAAGTGACATGGTGAAATGCATCAAGCATGTGCTAGGCAAGCATATCTGAGGGCATGCTTCTGATAATTAACAGCTCACAGCCAAATACTAAATCCAGAAAAGATCTGTGACATCCCGGGAGACAGCATTCAGAGAATCCACTTCTAGCAGGATGAATCACGCAGTTAAGATTGCAATTCCTAGTGTGATTTATTGTGAGAGACTTGGAAGCATAGAAAGACTTTTGAGAGATGTGCCTATTTTCATGGTATAACATTTTGTAGCAAAACAGGCCTAGAAGTATATTTTATTTTACACATCTCTGATATTGCTTTGCAAAACTATCCCAAAAGGCTGAACATCTTGCATCAACTTGTTCAAGAAATCCCCTTCATTCAATTGGTTTTTGGTAAGTCACAATCTATGTTTGGTTGCTAGGGGCCCGATTCAGTAATCTGAGACAAAATCCTAATTTACGACTTTTGGTATTCACAAAAGGCATTTAGAAGTAGTAAAGTTAGGATTCCTAACTTTACTACTCCTAAACTGAGACAAAATCCTAACTTTACGACTTTCGGTATTCACAAAAGGCACTTAGGAGTAGTAAAGTTAGGATTCCTAACTTTACTACTCCTAAACTGAGACAAAATCCTAACTTTACGATTTTCAGCTTTGACAAAAGGCATTTAGGAGTAGTAAAGTTAGGAATCCTAACTTTACTATTCCTAAATGCCTTTTGTGAATACCGAAAGTAGTAAAGTTAGGATTTTGTTTGAGATTACTTTTGAGAATGGGGGCCCACGGGCATGTTTCCACCCAAACCACATTCTTAAGTCTACTTACTGATCCCCTATGGGCCATCCAAAACCACCAGCCACTTTGTCTGCCATATGAGATTTAAAGGAAGATCCGAAGAAGGCTCACAAAAGATGCATGTAAATTGTCAAAGACAGTTGAAGGCATTTATGTTAATTTATGTCATTATATATGTTATGTTTTATTTCTATGTTATGCTGAGTTGTGCTCAGTTGCTTTATGTTAAAGATTCAAGGGTTGCCTATTGGTGCTGATAGGGAAACCATCTCAGAGAACTATTACTTTGGATTAACTGATTGACTATGAATGATTCTATATGATCAAATCAGTAGAGATATAACTTTTAACATACTCTTTTTACATTTTTTTGATGTATCACAGTTTCAACCTATGACTGACTTTGCTTCGTTTCAATATACAAAGCAAATTTGCTGAAGGCTTCATACTTGAACTTGATTCACATGACTGATTTCTCAAGATCTGTAGGTTGAGTTTTACAAATAGATAAACCATCAAATAAATGGTGTCACCTCTAGAACGGTATTGAAATCGTAGAGTGGCACCTGGCGTAGATGTGATGAAGGGACTCATGCCCTTTTACTCAGGTGTCAGGGTTTCATCTTCTGAAGGAACAACACTCCACATTGACAGAATTGTGCACGCCTAAATGTCATAGAGAGACACTTTTACATATTTTATCTACTTTTTTATTTTTCCAGCAAAAGAAGAGATAGTTTTAGGCTTGTCTGAGGTAAAGGCATTTTCTCCTGGGCAATCCTTACAGTCCAGTACCAAAAGGCTATGTCTGTAAGGAACTTTAGTTTGATACCAGAAGATACTTCAGTTCACTTCGGGAGATGTCAAAGTATGAGATTTGTGGTTTGGTTATGCCAAGGGAGCCGGTGGTACAGCAAAACATCCCTTTCTTAAAGATCTCAGATTAGTCATACAGAATAGTTTTACTTAATTAATTGATTTTAACTAATGCACGAGGTTAGAATATTAGCACACCTCTCAGTTGAGATCAGAAGTGTATGTCCTTTCTGCAGGCAATGACCAATTTGTAGACACAGACAGTTCAAGGTTTTTCTTATGTCTGCATAAGGAGGAAGATGTTGACAATGCAGAAAGAATAGGGAGGTTGTTTGAAGCTCTTGTGTGAGTGCTGCATTCAACCTGGGAAAATGCATGAATGAAGGTGCAAGTTGATATAGGATGTGCCTTGACATAAAAGTGGCCTTAAGTGCTTTGCTACAGACGTGTATTTACTCATTCAATTTCTATGCATGACCTCTGAAGTCTGCAGTACCATCACTCCTTGAACCGACCTTGAACCTGGTGTTCTTTGGCATGAACTGGCTGCAGAGACTAAACTGTAACAGTGGTGTGTTCTACAATACACCTTAAATACTCATAAAAAGTAGGTCAGCCATATTTAAGATGGTTTCCCTACCACGCCTATTATATCAACTCCAATCATACCTATATCCATTTCCAATATCATGGTTTCGCCAAATAAATGCTATCATGGCACATTTTGCATCCGTGGGGAAGTACTGTCAGGGTTGCCTTATGCACTTGTATGCAATCCACATATTGCGGAGGCATTGCCGCAGCCGACATACAATCATATCATGCAGCAGCACACCTTCAGGTATTAAATGAGTGGTCGTATGGGTCCAGAGAAGACCCAGCCTTTAAAGTTGAACTATGGCTAATGGAATATTCCTCTGCATATTCTCTTATATATAGTAGGACTGGCCCTAAGGACCTCTGCCCGGTGACAAAAGTTGTCGTTACAACTTGGAGACAAACTCTACGTCGCATGGGCTGGTGGGGCCGCCTCACACGAGAAACCCCATTATGGCGAAATTATCTCCTTCCACAAGTAGCGGACCTTCAGGGATTCCTTGGTTGGGACCGAATAGGCATCTCCATCCAAGGGGACATAATCAAGGGGACTATTCTTTTTTTTTTGTAAAAAAAATGTTTTAAAGACAATATTGGCTGGCTGGTTCTTATGAGTAATTGTTCCTGTTGAGTGTGGCTTTGTCTCTGCAGCCTTTTGAATTTCTGGCTTTTGATTGATTGGAACAGTTTCAGTAACAGCCACAATATTGGCTGGCTGGTTCTTATGAGTAATTGTTCCAGTTGAGGGTGGCTTCAGCTCTGCAGACTTTTGAATTTCCGGCTTTTGATTGATTGGAACAGTTTCAGTAACAGCCACAATGTTGGCTGGCTTTTTCTTATGAGTAATTGTTCCTTTTGAGGGTGGCTTTGTCTCTGCAGCCTTTTGAATTTCTGGCTTTTGATTGATTGGAACAGTTTCAGTAACAGCCACAATATTGGCTGGCTGGTTCTTATGAATAATTGTTCCTGTTGAGGGTGGCTTTGTCTCAGCAGCCTTTTGAATTTCTGGTTTTTGATTGATTTGAACAGTTTCAGTAACAGCCACAATATTGGCTGGCTGGTTCTATTAGCAATAAAAAGCCACAGTTAATATCATTATAGTACATGGGAATACAAATTATAAGAATCAATGGTTGCTGTTTCAGGAAATAATCTTAGTATCTTACCATCTGAGACAAAAAGAGAAATATATGTAACCTTAATGTGGGATATGTGTAAGCAAACCAAAAGATAAAAGTGTGCATTGCCCATAATGTTGTGTTGATCATATTATTTCTAATAAAGTGATGATGTAAGTCTCTGTCAGAGTGCATATCTTTTTGTTGTATTTTTTTTTTTAAAGAAACTTTTATTTGACTTCAAAGAGTTACAGACATGGGCCTACAACCACTTGGGCCGGCCGCTAAGTAGTACGAGAGGAGTTAGTTCATCGTTATACAGACATGTCAATCAAAAGATCCCGTTAGTCCGCCCGCACTCTAAGTGAAGGCAGCAGTTGTATCCGAATACCAGTATAAAAACAGTTTCAACTTTTAGTTTAAAACTTATAAACATTTCACACGAACAAGGCAATAAGAATTATAAGTATCAGGACGTGCTCCCCGGGGCAGGAAAGTCCCCCCCATATAGCAATCATGAATGGTCTGAAACAGAGGAGGGGGGGCCCCGGGAGTGGAGAAAAATTCAAACTGTAACATACTCATGACATAGCAAATTAGGAATGTTCAGCTAGGGGGACAAAGGAACATCCAATACTATCGCAAGAGGAGGGGCGCAGATGTCTCCGCGATAAGAATTCCACGGACCCCACACCTTAGACCATTTCCTGGGCTTGCCTCTCGCCACATACACCGTCTTTTCTCTAAACATGCACCAGTCCATATTCTCCTTCCATACCGAGATCGTGGGTGACCTCTGAGAACCCCATAACTGTGCGATGTCGCGTTTAGCCACCATATTCCCCAGAGTCGCCCACTGCGTCTGCGCCACATCATAATCATTTGGCTCCCACACGTTCAGCGGACACCTTCTAGCTTCTGGTAACAGAGCGACGTGTGTGACCTCTTCCATTACCGCATGCACCCGATTCCAAAAGTGAGCCACCTCAGGACATTCCCATATGACGTGAAGGAAAGTACCCAGCAAACCACAGCCACGCTTACACAGACCATCCACGGAAAGACCCATGCGCATCAGGCCAAGGGGACTATTCTTAAGTCATTTGAAGACTTAGGCAAGGATTTTTCGATGCCCCATTCTCAATTTTACAAATACCTACAGCTGTGGCACGGCCTCCTCCGTTACATTCAAGACCTGACAGCTGTACCAGAATTCAGCCCTTTAGAGGGCAAACTTCTTATGGGAGATCTTGGGGAACACAAAGTATCCAAAATATACCAAACACTAGTGACCAATAGCCTGACTAACATCGTCTCCATGAGGGCCACCTGGGACACCTACGTGGGCCCGACTGACGAGGATGACTCGACAGAGGCTCTACAATCCCCACGTGAGGCGGCAATCTCAACTAGATTACGATACATTCAGTTCAAGTATTTGCATAGGGTATACCTCACTAGACAGAAACTTTGGAAAGCCGGACTGATTACATCACCTCATTGCCTCCAATGTCAATCGTAGGAGGGCACCTTTATACACACGGTCTGGACATGTCCAGTCCTAGACCGATTCTGGCAGGGGTACTGGCATGCCTTGAGGAGGTCTTAGCATGGAAATTTCGGAGATCCCCAAATTAATAATGCTGCACAGCACCAATGGTATTGGGGATAACAGGTACAAAATATATTTTCTTTTTTTAGTTCTCACTCTGGCTAAAAGAGACATTGCTCAACAATGAAAAGCAGAAAGTTCTCCCGGAGTATCACTCTGGAAAACAGGCATGGACTATGCAATGGACCTAGAATTCCCAGTCTTTGTGGTAAGGGGATGCCCCCAAAAACATACTATGATCTGGACCAGGTGGGCAGCCTTCAGGGGATTCCCCATGAAAATACATGAGGTCACAGATGGCCCGTTCGAACGTGAGGCGATAAGAACAGTGTGATGCCAGCAATAACTGTCAATCTAATAGGACATGATAACGTTGATGAAGATTATGCTTGCAGATGTGATATACGCCGTGGCACTGATTGTTATAGGTTAATATTAGGGTTATGGTATAATGTTTCTTTTGTTCACTCCGGGATGTACAAGGAAAGATGGGGGTTTGTGATCCTATTGAATTTATATCTGCAGAAATGGTATGCCTCATGTCACTTGAACACCTGGAACCTTTAGAGAATCAATAAAATTTGTTCCTCCAAAAAATACTCACAAAAAGGCACTCAATTGCAGGTTTTTGAAAATGGGACAGTAGCCCTGGACCATCTTTCTTGCAATGTAACTGATGCAGGAGACATCTAGGAGAACTATAGAAACTGAGCCAATGACATTTTGAGTACATATTTAATTAACTCCATTACATATACACCTGGCCCATTTTTGTACTGCGCAAAAGGTGATCTCTGTTATGCTTGCGGGGATGAGTGGGCTAACTAAAGGTTTACTGTTATTATATTGAACCCAAATAGGTATTATCTTAGGAATTGAAGGCCACTGGGTCAATTGCATGTATTCTGCACACTGACTGCAGACACGAAAATGAGTGAAAACAAAGTTAATAACACCTACTCTAGCACCAACTAAAATACTTATTTTTTCCACAAAATGTTTTACTTCATTCTACAAAGCCAAGAAGATAGCCCAGCAAGGTGGGCGCTTTCTGTTGAGATCTGTGTGGGACGTCCTGGTCCCTGTCTCAACCTCTCATACTTATCAGGGTTGCTAAAATGATTTCCAATTTTCATTTGCTACTAATAACTGCATATATAAACGTTCTCCGTATGCATTATATAAATAACATATCATTATACATATTGTGAAGATAAGTAAGCATTTTAGTTTAGCATGTGCATTCATGTGATGTCTCATTAAACAGTTAACTCTACACTTATGCAGTCAATGCACATTTGGTGATCTTTTAAAAAAAATACATACGTCCAATTTGATCTATAGCAAAGAGAATCTCTCAAGTGGATATTGTTTGTGGACATCTATATGCAGGTTTACAGATAACCATTTAATACACTGAGTCTCTGAAAAACAAATCTGCTTGCGGTATCCTGCAGAGTAAATATCTGTATGGAGAGCCTTACAGGATATTTATTTTTTTACAGTTCATAAAGTCGTCCTCTTTCTGCAGCTCATTGTTGCACAATATATTTTTAGATGTCATTGCTTCTGACTGCAAAACAACTCACAGCTGTCTTTGTAAATAGGAAACGTGAAATAATAATTTGAGCATGAATTCTTTAAAGCTCTGGGCATATATGTTGTTGACAAAATAACAGGAAATCTGGAGCATGGGCAAGAGATCTTAGGATGCCAGATGAATAGAAAGCAAACACAGAGTTTCACATTTTGGCTTCTTCTGAGATAGCCTAAATTCACTGAGGTGACGACCGACAAAGCCTAGGGATTTTAGCAGTCTATGTTTATGAAAATGATCTTAGAGGAAAGCATGCGGAAATACGTTTATACAGTATTTCTTAGAAGCTCTTCTGGAGTGTTGCCATGATTATCAACACGCTGTAAGTAATGTGTCTGAGAATGACAGTGCTCATGTCTAGGCTAAGATATGCACCTCTTATGAAGTGAGCGCGAAACACATGTCAGGGATTGCTTGTGTTTAACTCCAGGCCATCCTATGGTTTGGTATTTTTCTTATACCCTTTCATTTAATTCCTGGCCACCCTAGTTCCGTGCTTAATTTGAGTTGGTGGTTGACAGTGGGGGCCACGGGCACTCATTTTTGGGGACCATCACTTTTCATTCTGCATTAGATATTTACCAAGAGAAAGAGAGGAGGTAAAACACACAAAACTGAAAGGAAGAGAAACATGGAAAAACTGTCACAAAGGTAGAAAGCAGGAGCCCTGCAAGTGTGAGATAAAAGGGCAGAGTGTGTCTGGTAGTGGGTTAAACAGACATGAGGTGGATTTAAGACTACAAAGCCATGGTATTCAGTACACTGACATTTAATTGCAGCGGTCGTGGACATCTAAGCAGAGCTTTGGGCACCGGCACTCATTTGTTTGCAAATTAAGCACTGCTAGTTGCTTTGGTATTTTGATTATATAAACACTGTAATACTTTACTTGGAATGATAATTGCTTGTGCCACATTGTGACTGAGAGTTGATGGTATATCAATAATCCAATAATTAAAAGGCAGACTTTATTATGTTTCACTTGTAACACGCTGTACCTGAACGTGGAGCACACACTAGCAGTGTTTTTTTTTGCATAATGTATGTGTCACTCTAAGCTTTTGACCTGATTAGTTTAATTTGTACCTGATACCTTCTTCAAACAGGCACTGAGCACCAGTCCCCCAGAGAGCTCTTAGCAGAGTAAACCATGCTTTACAGGAAAGTGGTATTTTAATCCAGGTGGGCACTGCTGGTGCTTTAGCATTTCAAAGCTCCAATTGTTTACTTCTTATGCTGCCACTGGGATTCATTTTCTCAAACTTGCGACTGTGTGTTATTCTGCCATCTAGCTTAAATCATCACTGCTGGGTGGAAACGTATCACCCAAAGGCATCAAATGATTTTAATATTTTAATAACAGAACAATCAAATCATGCTGGAAGAGGAACACATTAACCAAATATCTAAGCCAAATGCAATGGTTTTTGAAGTCACATAAAGTCTAAATATAAAAGCTTGAATTAAAAAGTGGTAATCATTAATTTCATGGCTTTAATTAGCATAGTAAATGAGTTTTAATTAGTTAGATATACCATGTACAGTATGTGGGCGGGGGTAAACCATATAATTGTGTTTCACGAACAATTAAAACAATAATTTAGATTTAATTGATGAGGGAGTGAATGATGTAATCAACAATACCTGATGGCATCTGTAAATGTAATGTTTGTCATATAAAGTACTTTTATGTAATTGTTTAATATTTATATTTCAATATTTACCTGGCATCCAGTAACCTACCTATTAACAAATGGCACAGCTAACGTTACATTGTGATTTTAATTAAAATCAGACCTACGTCAGAAAATGTAAAACAGTTAATGGTGAGATGGAGCTCCTAAGACCCAGCTGGAACTGTCCAAGCACAGGTAATTGATTTCCAACAATGAGGATATTCTTGTCTATTGAAGTTCCGTCGTGCTACAAACTTTCAGAGAAATACCCCCCAATACACACCTTCAATTGTGCATGAAAAGCTACAATAAAAGGGGTGGGACAGAGGAGTAGGAGCAAAACAAAAAAAAATATATATATATATATATATATATATATATATATATATATATATATATATATATATATATATATATATATATATATATATATATATTACCTACTGGCGGTCGCCAGTAGGTAGTTATAGTTAGGACCACGTTTCCATAGGAAATCCGCAACATTCTATTTTGAATAACTTTGGCGCCGGTCGACGAATCCTCGCGAATTTTTCAAAATAGGTGGGGCGCTACGCTCCGCTTCTACCCTGAAAGTCTCGGGGGGATTCGTCAAGCGGGGGCTGAGATAAAAGGGGGGTCCCAAAACGCGTTTTTCCCATGCATTTTTCCATAGGACCTTTAGACACAGCTACAGCCCGAACGGCTGAACAGAATTACTTGAAATTTGGCAGAGAGGTAGCCATAAGGTCAAGGAAGTGCCTTTTGCAGGTCTGGTGTAAATCTGTTCAGTATTTCCGGAGAAAATAGCATTTAAATGCATATATATATCTATATGCGCGCAGGGTGCGCGCACCGTGCGAGCACCGTGCGAGCACCCTAACGTGCGCGAGCGTAATTCTGATTGGTGGTTACATGTTAGTCAACGTTCGAATCGGTCGAAATCAGGAAGTGTCGGCCGCCATTTTGTTTGTTTTCAGTGCGAGAGTGAAAAAGGAAGGTGGCGAACGTGAAAAGGGGGCAGGATAGAGAGTTCCTGACCCCCTAGCCTTTGTCAGGGGGTCCCAGAAGGACCCCGAAGGCAAAATTTTTTTTTTTTTTTTTAAAAATCGCGGGGGTGCGCGCACAGTGCGCGCACCCTGAAAAACACAAAAAAAAATAATTTTTTTTTACAAAAAAAAAATAATAATTCGCAGGGTGAAAACCCCCCAAAAAAATAATAATAATTTTTAATACGTAGTTTATTGTAAAATAAATATATAAAAAAAATAATACATAAATAAATTAGCATTTAAAAAACCGTACAAATTCACTGAAAAAACCATAGGTTTCACACACGTTATAGTTAGGAATTAGCATTTAAAAAACCTTGCAAATTCACTTAAAAAACCATAGGTTTCACACATGTTATAGTTAGCTGGACATTTCACTCATAAAAAACCAATGAAATTCCCCCGTTATAGTTACTGCAGGCAACTATAACTCACGCGACCGCAATCTTCTGCTGATGACATATGTGTCTTTATGAAAAAAAAATATTTGTAATATATGTATAGCTAAAATTTAATGGAAGAAGACATGGGCAAATAAGTGTCTAAATACAGTATTAGCATCAGCAGAGGATTGCGGTCGCGTGAGTTATAGTTGCCTGCAGTAACTATAACGGGGGAACTTCATTGGTTTTTTATGAGTGAAATGTCCAGCTAACTATAACATGTGTGAAACCTATGGTTTTTTAAGTGAATATATATATATATATATATATAGAGAGAGAGAGAGAGAGAGAGAGAGAGAGTTAGTTAATATATAGTCTAACGTCTAGAGCGATCAAACTCGAAGGTGAGGAACCGAATTTGAGTCACGGCAGTGATGCGCTACATCAATCACTTAATATATAAATCACTTAATTTCCCCATGCCCAACAAAAATTAATGTGTCCGTCTATGATTTAACAGGTGCTTGTGTGAAGCGCTTTGATAATTTTGGGTCGAGTTTGTGCTATATAAAACTCCCCCCTAAAAATTATATATTTTGACAACTGCCCAGGACTTGCGTGTACTCTTTCTCCCAGTACCTGCTAAACCCAGTTATTGGCCATGTTCATTCTGCACTTGGCTCAGGGTGTGGCCTTTGCCAATGTGATGTACCTTGTAATCTAGTCTTATCACCCACTATGCATGGCCTACAGCTTTGTCCTGAACCCAACTGGTGTACTTTAGCCAATTTCTCTAACCATCAAAAGAAGAGACACATCGGCAGTCATGCAGTAGTTATTACAACAAGAAGGGTCAAAAGTGGTTGTTTCTAGTAGCGGAGCCATCAAAGCCTGCATGAGAAAACCTGGGACAGGGCATTTGTCAATTAAACAGCTAATAAAATGAGTGATAACAGCTCGTCTAACCCGTCACCATTATGGGCTTAGGGGCAGGAATCAGTCAAAACATCCACCAATTTAATAAAAGAGGGAATCTTGCCATGAGCAACTTTAAACAATGACAGAGATGGTGACACTGAGTTCACATGTTCTCTGGTAACCGTTGAACTACCGGATTTCGCATCATAACCAGGAGTAGAATTTGCTTTTCTGCTCCACCTCTTGTTACAACTTTGCTTTTTAGAATTCAAAATTTGCTGAGATGAGTTTGTTCACATTTGACATTTTATCCTGTCTCCCAAGTTGCTCATACAGATTGGAATCATTTAGCACATACCATTGGCCAAGAAACATCAAACGTAGATTGAAAGGATACTTTTATGGAAAAATAAAACAACACTCCAACCAAAACATATTCAATAAAGTATGAGATCCAACAATAATATGCTTGTATTTTTCAGCAATTTGCTGCAGTTATAAGAGGATATTAGATGTTTAAATGCCTAGATGATCTGTCAGCGCTGCCGTCCATAAATTTACAGCTGTGGACACTGGAACTTGTTCAATGCTGCCCCTGCCCGATCATGCAGTTGAAAAACACCACACACACATTAGAGGAAATACACCAGAGAACAACATTTCAAATGCTATGACTATGTGATGATGAAATCTGTGCATCTTTTATTGTATATAAAAAATATTTCAAGGCAACCATGGCCACAGATATTATCAAAACATAAATAAAACAATACACAGATTCAAGTACTAGAATAACATCCCAATTAAAGTTTGAGAAGGGTAGCCAGCACCAACAATACTTGTCTGCCAATTGGCTATTCCTAAACATATTCAAGAGAGTTCTGGTCCAGAGCATGGATGAAAAGCTTCTAATTATCTGGTCTGCCACCACCAGCGGTAACTAATCATATAACAACCTGGCAATCCAGCCAGATGAGAAGTGCTTAGGCGTCTTTACACACATATAAAACAACTGGTTCAGAATGCCAAAATTAATGAGTAAACTAAGCCCACCGCTGCTATCAAAAGTCTCCTCAAAGACTTCATTAGCTGTGGGACTGGCTATTGCAACTCAGTGGCAAAAATATTTGAGATTTCAACAGAAGGACCTAGAGTTACACCAAAAAGGATTCCCTAAATCAGTAGTTGACCTGAGATCATAAATCCTCTACGAATTCCACTGACTACTACTCATCGATAGCACACCCATCAAATACTTGTACTCCTTCACCAAGCGATCTAAATTGAATAAGCCTCTTTGCTGGCCAACAAATATCTAGAACTCTACTAAATGTACTCTCCAAAAACCTTCATCTCCATGCTTCTTGTGACCATTACCACAAGTAGACCTGCTCTGGAGTTCGCTCATTTTTAGAGTCACCACCTCACCCTTGGAACTAACTCTCATGGGTCTACCACAACCTGATTCCCATCGGATCATAACTAGTAAACGAAGGATCTCAATGTAGAAAGAAAAAGTGTATAATAAATCCCACCTCAAAGCTACCTGTAATTCCAAAGAAAATGTTCTGTGGTTAAGACTTCAGAGAAATTACCTAATATCTGGGATTCTCCACACTTGTGATTACTATCATTCAGAAAAAGTCTCTTCTTTGAACAAGCCTTTAATACTCACCTAAGCAATAACTCTATTACTTGCCAGCTCACCCCTTAAAGACCACTTGAAAAACATTGTTAATAGTCTGAATACATGTGCTCACAGCCCTGCCACACGATTACTGTAGAGTTTACTGATGCTCTGTCTCCACTTCTGTCAAGCATTGCTCAGCATAATGGAATCCTGTCCAATTATAGCGCTATATATAAATAAAAACAAAACGGATACATAAATGTGGACCAGATGTACAATATTTCAGGTCGCCAGATGTACAATAGTTCTGGTGGCAAAAGCCTTCGCACATTGAGATCTGAGTTTTTGTGAATTTAATTTATGTGTGAGCTGACCTATGTACCAATAGGTTGGTTGGCAAAGTAAGGAGTTTGCGAGGATCATGGAATGGCCTGCCAAATTTCTATTTATTAGGCAGGTCACTAATTGCGGAACCCCCCCGCCCCCACCCTCCATCCAGTTAGCTACATTAACGTGGATAGAGCCTGCAAGGCACAGCAGATCACCGCCCCTGTGAATGTTTTTCAAAGTGATTTCTTTAAAGCAGCCCGAGTATCTTAAAGGGCACGGGCTGCTTTAAAAATATGTTTTCAATTTTGAAGTACTTCAGTGAGAGTTGGCACTGGTCCTCTATCCATTCCCACCTGCCCCTGAAGCTGGCACCCCGATTCCCAAATAGGATGGGGTCCAAAAGGACCTCTGTTCCTTTGTGAATCAGTTACTGCCTCAGCTTGGGAGTCTGTAATTTACAAATGGTTTGCAACTGGAATTATGGTTGAAAAGCATTGATGTACAGTGTTATTCTTCGCTATTTGTGTGGGGCACCCAAAACACGCCCCTACCAAATCGTAACTCAGTAAGCATTTCTAAACCCATTCAGCGATTCAAAAGATGTTTTCTGAATCACTAAACTCTTTTTGTACATTATAAATAAGCTTTGCACAGGTGACAAATCTTATTTAGCGAATCTGCAGGTTTGCAATATAAAAAGCCTTGTAAATGTACCCGTATACTCTTACATCTCAACAAAAGTCAGTGGTTTCGATGGCTCGACAGATAGCATTGATGTTTTCAAAATTTGTTTTCTGGTGAATAAAGTCAAAACAAACACCGAGAGCGAGCTGGCATATTTCGAACTAGTTCTATGTTTACAAATGAGTGGTTGTGGTGAGGACTATTAAATATATGGCGCAAGAGATCCTGTAGCATATTGGTTCCCACACTGACGACCATTCATTTGGTGTGGCATGAATCCAACAAAAGTGTTGTTTTGACACAACTATTAGATGAATAGATCACAATGATCTGTTTTGCTACCTCATAAAACACATTGCATAAAGAAAAATCCTGAAAAAAAGTATGTTTGACGATTTAGAGGAAAAATACAGATTTCTTATCAGGACCTAAATTCATTCACCTGGATTCCCTGAAGAAAGAGATTAAAGAGTACCACACCACTTCCACTTTATCACAACATTTATTTATTTTGCAGTTTTATGTAGCTCAAACTAGCCCCAATGAATTCACAGTGCTGTAAAGTTCCAATGGGAAAATTACATGATACGGAAGAACCAGGAACAAACAGAAATATGTTACATAAGGTTACCACTCACACGGACGCCCCCTAGGAAAGAGACTCAACGGCACAAAGCCGACTTTATCACTACTTAAATTCAGTGACGCAGACCGCCTTTGCAAAGAAACTGAGGACCACAACCCAACTTTATCATGAATTATCTTTGTTTCCACAGACCCCCTATAAAGAGACCTAAGAGCATCACCTGACTTTATCGACTTACATTCCTTGACACAGGACCCCTAAGGAAAGAGACTGAGGAGCACCACACCACTCTACCAGGACTTACATTAATTTGCATAAATTCCTTTGGACAACATACTTAAGAGCACACCCCCACATGTTTATCAGGACTTAAATTCTCTGACAAAGACTCCCTTATGAATGAGACTAAAATGCACCCCATCATATCGATACCCATGGGGTAATTAAAGGCAGCGGCAGCCCCTCCATTAGGGCGGAGGAGCGCCGCCCCCATGCCACCACACGCAAATAAAATAATAATAAAACAGGTTTTAAACCCGTTTTATTTTACTGCCCCTGGACCTGCCCCAGGATTCTGACAAGTCTTGGGGCCGGGTCCAGGGGGGTGACACTGTGGTGGGGGGAGTACTAGTGCACTCCATTGTCCCTTCACTGCGCATGAAGTGTTTGGCCAGCTGTTTCAAGCCGGCCAAACAAGTCATGCGCAGTGAAGCTCTCTCCAGCCCCAGCGGCGTTGCTGGGGCTGGAGAGAGCAGGCACAGGCTCCCAGTCTGCCTGGGAGTGCTAAGTCATAGCGCTCAGGCCAATCCCGACGCCTGCTTTCCTGCAGCATCATGGTTGGCTGCAGTGCAGTCTGGGAGCCTGTCCCAGAAGCAGGAAGAGTGCGATGGAGTGGACGGCGGAGGCAGCATCGATCAGGTACGTTTATTTTTATATATTTTTTTTAATTTTGTCCCTCGAATCCCCCTGACCTCCTCTCCCCACCCAGGTCCGGCCTGCCCCGCCACTTTGACAGGGGATGAGCCACTGCTGATTAAAGGAAGGCAAACTAAGAGCCCTTACGGACAACACAAGGATTACCAATCTAACCACCAGTGCTCAGTTTAGATCATTCTCTCATGAAAAGTCCTTGTGAAAAGCAATTGTGGACTAATTAAAACCATCAGAATTTTAACAAACTTTCAAGACTACTGAGGATGTGACTGCTGATGTCACATCCTTGGTTTTAAAAGGCTCAGGGTGCCGCAACTCGTAACTACCACAGGAAAAGCATCAGGGAAGGTCAGGTGGTGTGTTGTATATTTTGATTTAGGTGCTGGAAGGAAAGTGGAGGCAGAGAGTGAGGCAATTAGAATCAAAAGTGTAGCAACTCTCTTATTTCATTATTGAAAGCCTGAAGGGTATTTCCTTTCCTTAGATTGCTATGAATATAGACATTCTATACCCTTTATTGCAACATGCACCAACTGCTAATAAGAACAAGAAAGACCTGACAATGGCTAAAGGGTGCAACATAGATTTCACTGCCACTGTGGCTAAGAGAAATGAGTCCACCTCCATCTCCACCAATTGCAGTAAGGCCATCAACATTCTTGGCTCAGCAATCACAAAACTGGTACACCCATAGGACGATTAACCAAACATCAGACACTATTAGATCTCAAGAGGTGCCACAAGGCGCTCCTGTAGCACTTTCACGCTGGAATAACTTTGAGGAACCAAAGTGATCTATCTACTCCCAAAATGAAAGCATTTATCCTCCACTTTGGATCCAGGTCCAGCACTAGACATTAAAACACTTTCTCCGTGGTTCCAATAGTGACCTGCAAATTAATTATATGTTTGAGACTAAATAACTTCCCAAAGCTATGCAGATTACTGTGTTCACACTCCTCCCCAATATGGCCAATTTGTCTCCATTAAGTGAGTTAAATAATAAGTCCATCTTCACCTTGCAGATACTCAGTAAAATCATAGAGGCATGGGTCTGAAAACTACTCCAGGGACATCTGGAATCCCACAAAATTCGGGATATCCTCCCAGTTTCCATGGTAGACAGGGAAGTAAACCTATATCACTGCAATGTATAGGTCAACTTTTAAAGCTCATGGGCATTGGGCAGTATGTGGCCCTAATTTTATTAGTCCTTTCAGCTTCATTTTATACTGTGGGTCATTGACTACTTTGGCACTGAATTGACGACCTATTGGTATTAAAGGGAGAGTCCATGGGGACCACGGTTCAGATGTACATCAGTCAATAACCAACACCACAGGGCATCTGATCACCCTCTCTCACATGGCAAAGCTTACCCTGATGTCTGTGCCAGCCAAAATTGAATTGATGATCATTTCTGCAAGTAAATGCTGACGGTCAACCTTAGAGAGGTGAACACTGGAAACTATCCAATGAAAGAATCTGCCATGTAGAGCCTGTGGCAGAAGTTACTCCACCTGGCCAAAATAATATCCACCAAAGAGTGGGACATGGGAGAGGCCTAGTGGGTTGAACACAATATATGTCTGAAGAATGGCACAGAGAAAATCAAGGCACCTTATTCTTGTCAGTGTGGAGTACATACAAATACATTTTGCGTATCTCAAGACCACATAGAACATTAAGAGGTCTCTCTTTATCTATTCTTCTCCAAATGGTGTGCCCAGGACCACAATTTATGAGGTGTGAATGTGCATGTATAACTGCAATTTAAAGCAGTGAATCAGGATAAGCTAGGACACAATGTTGTGAGTAGATGATGCTCTTGACAGCCTGAACAGCGGCTATTATCAGATTCCAGTACCGAAGGAAGATCAAAACAAAATGGGTTCAGTTGCTCGCTGATCATTTACAAGTTCATGCAGATGGTCCAGGTCTCTCAGGGTCTCTGGTGAGATTAATAAAAGCTCATGAAGAAGAGAGTGGTAAACTTGAACCTTCCTAAAGTCATATGCGACCTTGATGATATTGTTGCCTTTAAAAAGACACTATATGAATATGAGCAATTATTTCTCGAAGTTCTTGATTAGTTGCTATAGCATGGACACAATCTGCCCCTTAAAACATGTTAGTTATGCTTGTCCCATGTCAAACACACTGGTCAAATTGTCTCAAAGCGAGGGATACAAGTGTGCCTAATGAAAGAGGTGATCGTCATCATCTGGTTCTGCTTCACATCCTTGAAAGTCTTGTAAAGGAATCTGTGGTTCTGCAACAGTTGTTGATACTTTGTGCCACAGTTTAACAATATTAGTTGGCCTCTGACTGAATTTACAAAGGTTTACACATAATAAAAATATATACACTGTGTCAAGGCCCACCAGAGCAGCCTTAACTCAAGGGCTGTGAACTCTAGTGGTAAGGATTGGCTCACACCTGTGAGCAAGCTTTCAGGACTCTAACCAACAGACTGACCAGAGCACCTATCATGTCCTTGCCAGAGCCTAGACAGCTCTACCTGCTTCATGTTACTGCTAGTTTTGAAGGGTTAAGCTGGGCCAGACTGGGTACCACAACCGGCCCTGGCAAAGTGCCCAGCCGCCCCCCCCCGGGAGCGTGGGGGTGCCGCGAGCTCTTTGCCAGGGCCGGTTTTCTGCCGATTTTGCAGCTACGCTGCAAAAACGGCCCGTAACAAAAACGGCCCCCAGGGGCCCAAAACCGCCCCCCACCCGAGAGCCCCAACGGGGGATTGCCCGGTGCCCACTATGGCCAGTCCGGCCCTGGTTAAGGACTGAGCTCTATCATGGACTGTCTGTCCCTTGCTTTCAAGTGTCCAGTCACCAATAACTTGCATAAAAGGAGCTTCAGCAACATAGAATTGTGGTGTGCCAAATGTTGATCATCAAAGTAAAATGTTGGCATTCTAGTTGTTCAATAGGTATCTGTGGTGACACAGCAATAAATTACTGAAACATTAATCTGCAGAGAGGTGCTGCTGTTGGAAGTACATGTTTTGTTAAGTAGGTTTGGGTCGCACTGGCCTATAGGGCAGTTTGACTGTGCCAGAAAGGCTGGTATTATAGTACGACGTGTGGGCTCGTTTTTGTCTGTTTGGGGGCCTGTTTTAATGGTCTGGTGGGATAGGTTTCACTGTTGATTTCTCTGAAATTACCACAATCCTTGGTTGCAGCAAGCACAAATGCATGCAGTCTCCCAAACCTTGCAAAGCATATATATCTTGACTTTACAAATTCAAAACTACCTCGGTTTGCAAATGTGGCCCACTTGTTTAGCTATCTAATTAGACAATTGGGTTCCATTTATTTTGGTCCGACCCTAACGATTTCAGTCTTTTGCTCGTATGGGTGAGGAAGATCTGTGTGAATTAAGAGAAAGCTACACTTCCTTTATCCTTTCGAGCACTAAGAATCATCCATATGAGAATATCATTAAAGAAAAAAAAAATTCTCTCAAAGATTGTTCTTCAAATTGATTTAAGCTGATGATCTGCATTTTTCACTGGGTGAAATCGCCTTCAAAGTCACGACAATGCTAATGTTAGCATTGCACAACCCATCCATTATTTATGTTGTGTCTAAAACCTGTTTTACCCTTTCTATAGCCTCCTTTTTGCAACCCTCAAAACCAAGCATGTATTACATTCATTACAACTCATTCAATAAGACAAAAATTGTGGAGCCCTGTCACCAAAACAAATCTAACAGGTAACTTTTCCTCCAGCTAGTGGCATGCAAAACACACTATCTAACAAACAGTTTTGGGAAATTTACTCCACATTTTAAGAGTCTCATTTAGAATAGTAATATTATCCAAGATGGAGGGCTCTCTCAGATGGTTATTGACTGACCCCGGGCTTAGGGCCCTCACCTTGGAATCCAGCTCCGTGACGCAATCTTGGTCTATAGCTACCTGGAAGTGCACTCTCTTTTTGGGTACTATCGCCTAAATATCGTTATAATGCAAGGATACTTAAAGTGTAGCCCAGAGGCCAATTGTGGCCCTCCAGCGCTTCGTATGCAGCCCCTGGTAAAACGAAAACAATATGCTGCTGTTCACCTAATTTATGGTACTCTAGTTATTGCCTCAGAAGGATAAAAGACTGAGGGCCTGATTCACAAAGGTAAACTTACACTTTTATATAAGTTTATGATTGTTTGCAGTTCACAAAGGTATTCTACGAGTAGTATCTTTACGACTGCGGAGTCTACACACATAAAAAGATAGGACTGTCCTTTCTTACTTACTTATTTACTATTCCAACTCCAGTCTGTGTAACAATAGGGAATGTGTTTGACTTAGAATCCAACATGAGTCTAACAACACGTTCCCTAAAGGAAGTCGTTGTAACGACTTGCGTGCTAAAGGGAGACGTGGTAAGGGCGCATTTGTTGGAGTACCCGCGTTGTAAAGGCACTGCGTGGTTCCAACTGCATGGAAAAGGGTGTTTCCCGAATAGTGACGGTCCAGTTGTCATTACCTGACATCTCCCATTTATCCATCAACATATGATTAAACCAAAATCATTGATGAATAAAAAGTGTGCTGAGGGTCTGTCCTGTGAAAATGTCAGTGGATGTGAATTCCTATATAAGATATTGTTTCAAAGTTTTCGCATAACACCGACTAGGGGGCAAAATGGGAAACACATTGTTCAAGAAGGACAACTAAGTATGCAATGCCGAACCGCTTGTTTCAAGGTCTTTAACTTTTCCACCATGGCACATTTTATTGCAGTGGGTTTAGAGACTCGGCGCTGTCTCCCTGAAGGTCATATCCAGCTTATAGTGGGTGCCAGTCTAGTTTTCTTATTATACACATACTATGAGCAATTTTTCTGTTTAAATAAAAAAAACATGCTTGGAAAATCAGTAGCCGAGAGATAACTTTAAAAAGTGATTAGTGAAAGAAGTAAAGTTTGGTCACATGACGAAACTGAGATTAAAACCTATGTTTTCAGTTTAATATTTTCAGCGTGCTCATTACACCGCACCATAGGTGTGGTGGTTCCCAGCGAGAGTCCGAGGGAAAGCCCTCCATATGGAAATGGAGGACACATCGCATTTTAATAATGTCTTTACTATCAACCTATGTTTTTAAAGTGGTAAAGCTGGGATTAGATGTAAAGCACTCTAGAGCCAGGTCTAAAACGTAAACATCGGAGTGCTTCTGGCGGGGTGGATGGGATGGGAGTGTCTGCACTCCTAAGTAAACAATTGTATTTTTATAGTACTCTCTAACGTCATTGAACCTTCTTCTAGGAGACAACAGGAGGTTGTGAGATCTTTTCTCTGGGTTATGAGGCAAAAGATGTGTACTAGGCAGCACCCTTGGTCAATACTGCTCTTTGCTGTCCCAATACTGTTTACATCCCATTAAAATTACCAAGGCACTCCCTTTGTACTCACAAAGGGTAGTAGTGTTCGTGAACCCTCATGTCTACTCTACAGAAGGTGGACAGCAACAAATATATTATTATGACACACTAAACACATTTAATACACTTAATATCTACTCAGAATCATATCTCTTAAAGAAATCAAGAGCTTAATTTAGAGGGGGGTGAGGTGGAATAAAAAGCTAGAACTGTGCTTTGTGACTCATAGTCCCCCCCCAAATGCACAATTGGCCTCTGCACCCTACTAGTACCTACGAGGCCCTCAGTGACACCCCATAACTAAGCTCTAATGCCCCCTAGCATGATCTGTTCCCAAAGGAAAGCACTCAAAGTACTGTGAACACTATCTACGTCCCTGCTTTGGCCTCTCCATCAATCTGTACTGAATAATGGCTGCGGGATCTAAGTGCATGCAGATCCAAATTTAACAATCCGCAAATAAACTTTTGTCAGTTGGAAAATAGAGATCCCAAAATAACACACAAGTATCCAAATCACATGTTCTAAAATTGTGTGTCTAAACTTGATTTTTCCTGCAAGAATATAAACACCGCCTACTCTAGGTATGCCAGCGACAGAAGACGCTCCAAGATTATACACCATTATAGGCAGCCACGTCAGAACCCAGACTGATACAGACTGCACATTAACTTGTTTATTTTTTCTACACTTTAACATGACTTTTAGAAGGACTTTTTGTGGCCTTTTAGATACTAATCTCAGCCTGTTGCCTGGAAAGCCTGTTTTCCTAAAAACAGCACGAATTGAAGGTTTTGATAAAAATTGTTCTGCAACCGTTCATGGAAACGAGATGTTAATACAAGAGAAGAAAACATAAAACTGATGCTCTCTGAGGCAAAAATGACAGTGTCATTCTTAGTGCTGTTTTACATAGTACTGAAACCTGTGGGTCTTCAGCAACACCGACGTAAAGGACCACAAAGAAAAATATTCTTTATCTAAGCAAAATCTGACAGGCTGCATTTCTTTTTTACTTCTTCCAAGAACACTATGTCAAAACCTCACTCATAGGTCGGTGCTAGTTTGAGTGCAAATATTCTTTGTGCAGAGTTCACCACATAAATTTGTCCCGGATACACTATTTTGATCAAAAATGAGGCTCCAGATGTGTGTATGGTTTTAGGCCCCATCTTGTACCCATGTTGGGTAATGTTACTACAAGCTGGTGATGAAACTTATTTACACTCATCTCTTGATAGGTGTGGTATAAAACAGGTACAAAAGCAGTTCACACCTGTTTTAGCGCGTGCCCTGGAGTAGGTATTCGGACTCCAGGAAACAGAGGAAACAGGCCCGCTATTGTGACTGTGTTGACAGTGGACTTAGGGAGGGTTATGCTTTGATCCGGAATCATAGTGTGAAGCTGGTAGGGCGTTTCAAGGCAACGGGAAATATCTGAAGCTCAGTTCTGGTCTTTTTCCTGGTGACTTGTAATCCATGTTTAAAAGAGAGGGTATTTGTCACCATCTTAGCCCCGCTAGTATTCTGACAGCTGGAGCACGTATCTCTAGCAATTTGTTAACTCATTCCTTGGGTGCCAATTTAGAGCCCTTCAAAATAATCTATCTTTATACATATACTTTTTTATACAACAGTTCCTGTCCTAATGGGAAAGTTTGGATTATTTTAACTAATCAAAACAAGAAGCTGTTCTTCATTGCGAATCGTCACACATCTTTAAAATGCCACAGTGGATGAATGCATCTGATGCAGCATTGTGTGGGCGACCTGCATTTTACACGTGAAAATCCAGAAGGGCTGTCTTACATTTACATGTTTTATTCATTTTTATGAATAAAAGGTGTGCATCTTGACCAACGAGCTGGGTGATGTAATCACCTGCTATTTTCAGTGATATCAAGCTAAAAGACTGAAAGACCTATGATATTTACTTAAGGGTCTTATTTATAGACTGGCGGAGTAAACCCGCGGTCTCCTCATCCAGTTCAGAGATTTGGGAACCACTCGGATACCATTGGTAGATCCTCACCTGGCTTCATCGATGTTAACCCCTGACATGGCAGTCTGCCTGCCGCAGGGTCATAGTGGGGGTTGACCACCCTACTGAGGGCAGGTACAGCTTTTTGATGCCTTTGTAAATTATGAGATATGTGGTGGACACAGGAAGTGAGAAAACACCTGTTACATCAGCGCCATGTTTTATTTGCTTATAGAAGACAAACTCCCTATTTAGGAGTCTTTTTTTGGTAAACAGAATGTATATTGGGGGCCTTAAACATGATACCTACTCTAAAACCTTCAGTGTTGTGAGGGGAACCACAGCAGTGGCGGCAGCCTTCACTGCCCAGAGATCCCTGACAGGTAAGCAAGGATCTCTAAACAGGACGGACATTTGAGAGCCAGACAATATCCAACGGTTTAAATGACCCCTACGTCTACACAAAGAAACAATTATCAGGCTGGCATCTAGGTTCTTTCATCTTGTGTTGTGTTTCTTGTGGATTTCAATTAATAATCCTCTTCTTTGTATCTTATAGAAACATTTTAAAATGTTATATTTCCTATGTGAATGAGGTTTTATACATCAATTCTATGTCAGGACCGGAGGCTCCGATTATGCTTCTCAATCTTTACTATAGAAGCTCACAGCAGCCAATGAAAACACAGAAATAAACCATGTGACAACCATAGAGTCTCTGCCATATAAGGACCTTGCCAGCCCATAGAGTCCTCTTTCTTTGCTGCTCCGCAGCCAGTTAAGTGCATTTTACCTTTTCTCTTCATAACTGTTGATCGCAAGTTGCCTTTATCGCTAAGCGTTGTTGTTGGCATTGTGTTGTTTTACGCGCTATTGCGAGCTAGACGTTCGCGCTATTGCGAGCTAGACGTTCTTCTTGTGGGACTGTCCCTCGTTTCTGCGTGTTGCGCTGTACGCGCCTACCGGCTCTTCCCATTTAAATTTGCCTTCGTGCGTGTGTGTGTCGGCGAGGTTTGTTCCCTCGCATTGCCGGTTATAGTGGAGCGGGAGATTGAGGAGCGGGGACGCGCATCGGATTGAAGCGCAGTCCCCTTTCAGTTTTTACGAGCCTCGGCCAGCGCGCATGCGCGGCGGCCATATTGTCCTCATTGGGACTTCAACGAACGCCGGAGCAGCGTTTTTCCATGCTTCTGACCCAGGATTGCAGCGTTTTGGATCCTAAACGGCTCGTTTTTGCTCCTCTGACGCCCTTGATGTGTATTCCTTCTCAGGGGCTGTAAAATTGTGCATAGGCTTTGCCTAGAGTGGGGTTTTGTTGCAAGCCCTCTCCCTCCACATTCTAAACTTATACAGAAGTCACCTGTGGGTGTCTGATTAGGGCTTGCCCGGGGTTACCACTCCCCCTGAATTCATATTAGAACTCTAATAATTGGTGAATAAGCCAATCATTTCCTCCAGGGTCATCTACTGCACTCGTGCTGAAATAATGTCTGAGTACTATGAGGAGGAATACTACTACTATGATGAGGAACCCTCAGGGTCGATGGAGTATGACCTCGTTGAGGCATTGGACGCGGGTGTCCAGCAGTCAGTAAACACGGCTTTGGTGAGGGCGATGGGGCCCCTAAAACGCCATCTTTGCTCTTATGCACAGCAACAAGGTTGGCTGCCAGCACCTGGCTCCCGCACTAAATCTGGGGGTAAAGGAAGGGCGAACCCACACGCCGCTGATTTCGCAAAGTTGGCCAAGTCAATGGCGGAGCAAGAACGCTCAGCTTCTAGGGAAGCTACAATTACTGAAATTTCGCAAGAGGATGATGGCCACGATACTTCCCCAGACCCTACTTCTGACGAAGAGGAATCCCCTCGCCCAGCCAAAAAGGCACGGAAGGACAAGCATGCCGGCCCGTCCTCGTCACCCAAGGTTCTCACCTTTGAGCCGGCGGATATTATCCACCCTAATTCTTCTTCCTGGTTGCCGTCACAAGAAGTGGCGGACTATGTCCAGTCGCATCTGCGCCAAGCATTTGATACCGATGTGCGAACTCGGCTGAGGTCGGAATGCCCTAGGCCGGACCTGGCGGACAAAGTGGCGGCTACCCCGGAAGTGGACCCGTCAATGTTGACATATTTGAAAAAATATTCCAAAGACCCCAAGAAAGGCCTAGATAGGTCCTGGAGGTCCTGCCAGGATAAGCTGCTGGACGTCATTGGTCCCCTGACGAAGATTCTGGAGATGGGTTTTCGGGCCAAAGAGTCGGCCCTTTTGATTAATCCGGATGAGCTGATTGGCTGGGCACAACGGGCAGTGTGCCAATTAGGCAATGCTAATTGTGCGCTATCGACGGAGCGGCGCCGATCCATCCTCCTGAAATTAGATCCCAGGTTAGCTGAATTGGCCACGTCCGAATCAGGTCCGCTGGCCCAAGGTCTGTTGTTTGGCCAACCTTTTTTAAAGGAACTCACGAAGTTTGTGGCCACCTTCAGTGGGCTGGACAAGGCCCAAGGTTCTTTGAAGCGGGCTTTCCGCCCGGTTTTCGGCAGGGCCGGACGCTTTCGTGGGCGCTCGTTCGGCCGGGGCTACAATCAAGGCGCCCAGCGAGGTCAGCAAAGAGGAGGTTACCAAGACAATTCTGCCAATACCTCCAATTTCTACCCCTCCCGCCGTTCAAGGAACAGATTCCGCAAGGGTGGCAGATTTGGAGGGAACTCCAACAACCAGCATGATGCCGCAAACTCAGGTGAGCCTGATTCCTTTTTCGGAGGTGCTTTTGGGGGGCAGGGTGGCACTTTTTCTAGACAAATGGCGCGAAATTTCGCAAGATGCATGGGTGTTGCAGACTGTACAGGGTTACAAGTTAGAGATGTACAACTCCCCTTCGCAAAAGTTCCGCCCGCCCCCGCTGTCTTTTTCCCAACAAGATCGCGCTTTCATCACGGAAGAAGTCAACTGCTTGTTACGGAAAGGCGCGATTGCGCCTTCCGCGGTGCACCCGCATGGGTTCCTGAGCACAGTCTTTCTGGTGGACAAGAAAGGAGGCGGATCCAGATTAGTGCTGAACCTCAAAGAGTTCAACTCCTGGATTGTTTACAGGCATTTCAAGATGGAAGGCATCCATCTATTACGCGATCTCCTCCAAGAAGGAGACTGGATGGTCCGATTGGACCTCAAGGACGCGTATCTGTCCATTCCCATTTTTCCCCCCCACAGGAGGTTTCTTCAGTTTATCTGGGAGACAGTTTGTTACGAGTACAAAGTCCTTCCATTCGGCCTCTCGTCAGCACCGTGGTGCTTCACGAAGCTTCTGAGACCGGTAGTGGAGTCTCTCAGAGCTCGAGGAGTCCGCCTCATAATATATCTGGACGACATAATAATTTTGGCGTCCTCCCCTCAGACGGTCCAAACACATCTCTACTGGGCGATACATCTACTGCAGAGTTTGGGCTTCATCGTCAACCCACAGAAGTCGATGTTGGTCCCCTCGCAATCCATAGAGTTCCTAGGGTTCTTGATAAACTCTCTATCATGCCAGCTCTTGCTTCCAATGACAAAGATAAAGTCAATCAAGAGGGAACTGCGACTTGTCCTTCGCAAGCAAACGACTTCCCTGAGATCGTTGGCCCGCGTGGTGGGCCTACTGTCTTCTTCCATCCAAGCGATCTTCCCGGGCCCCCTTCACTACCGGGCCCTCCAGCGGCTCAAGATCCGACATCTCCGGAAAGGTCTCAGCTACTCAGAACAGATCCCTCTCTCCGAAGAGGCGAGGCTGGAGATGGATTGGTGGTTGAATCACATGGAGGCCTGGAACGGCCGAGCGCTTTTTGGAGCGGCTCCGGATGTGATAATCGAGTCGGATGCCAGCCGATGGGGTTGGGGAGCCCGTTGCGACACATTGACCACGGGTGGTCGCTGGTCTTCGGAGGAATTGCACTTACATATCAATTGCCTGGAGCTATTAGCCGGTTCTTTTGCAATCAGATGTCTCTCACCGCAGAAAGCGGATTGCTGTATCCTCCTCCGGATGGACAATATATCAGCGGTACGCTACGTCAACAAGTTGGGTGGTACCAGGTCGAAGATGTTAGCGGAGATCGCCAAGGATTTCTGGCATTTCTGTCTGCAGAACAGACTTTCGGTCGTTGCAGAATACCTTCCCGGCTCCAGCAACCAGGTAGCAGATTGGAATTCCCGCCATCTGCAGGACTCCAGCGATTGGAGGTTGTTACCCACGGTGTTTCGACGCCTGACACAACTTTGGGGTCCTTGCCTGATAGACTTATTTGCATCTCGACTGAACAAGCAAGTTCCCCAATTCTTCAGTTGGAGGCCGGATCCAGAGGCGATAGCCACGGATGCCTTCCTACAGGAATGGCCGACGACTCTCTGCTATGCATTCCCTCCGTTTCTCATGATCCCCAGGGTCCTAGCGCGAGTCAGAACCTTTCGCGCGGAACTCATATTGATCACCCCTTTGTGGAGGGCTCAAGCATGGTTTCCGGTAGTGTTAGCCATGAGTTGTGCGATTCCGATTCTTCTTCCACGGGTGCACAACCTATTGCTGGACCCTCTTCAGAATCCTCATCCCTTGGTGGCATCGGGCCAGCTCCCACTCGTTGCTTGGCGGGTTTCAGGGACAGATGGAGTGTCCCGGGCCTTTCACACGAGGCTAGCAACTTCATCAAAGAGGCCTGGTCGGCCAACACCCATAAGAGATACTCCTCATCTTGGAGAAGATGGTGTGATTGGTGCGCTCAACGGGACGTGGATCCCGCTTCGGCACATGTCTCTTTAGTGGTCAACTTCCTTGCCTCCTTAGCTTCCTCTGGTTTAGCGTACAGGACGGTCAACAACTTCCGGTCCGCGATATCGGCGGGCCATCTCCCCTTAGACGGTAAACCCATAGGGGAACATCCTCTGGTATGTAAATTACTGAGAGGAGTCAGGATGGTGAAACCTCCTTGCCCAAAGTATTCTCACCTCTGGGATGTCTCGGTGGTCCTTAAATTTCTTGAAGCCTGGCCTTCCAACAGATTCTTATCTCGGAAACAACTTTCGGCCAAGTTAACTATGCTCCTATGTTTGGTTTCATGCAAACGGGTGTCTGATGTACGGGCACTGGATTTGGCAGGGCGTAGATTTACCCCGGACGGGGTGCATTTCATTCTATCCAGGAGAACCAAGTGCAACACCACTTCTGTCACGTATCCAAGTTTTCCCACTAATCCTAAATTGTGCGTGGTACAGTGTATTAAGGATTACGAGGTAAGTACTGAAGAATTTCGTACTAATATGCAGGGGCAGTTGCTTATCGCTCTGCAGAAACCATTTCGCCCAGTGACTCCAGCCACTTTATCTAGATGGATGCGTTGGCTCATGGGCGAAGCGGGAGTTGATACCTCCAGATTTGGAGCGCATTCTGCACGCGGAGCCATGGCTTCGAAAGCGTATTCGTCAGGTGTCAGCCTGGTAGATATCATGAATACAGCTGACTGGTCTAATGAGAGTACCTTCAAAACGTTTTACTATAAACCCATTGTGAATATTGCGTCAATGGTGGTGGATCAGCTTTGAACAAGCATAATCGGAGCCTCCGGTCCTGACATAGAATTAAAAATTTGCGAACATTCGTGACAAGAATTTTCAATTCTATTAAGGACTACGGAGGCGAGGATTATCCCACCCACAGATATACATTGTTTGATGTAATGCTGCTTATTCATCATGCTGTACTCATGAAATGTTATGATGCTTATATTTCATCATGTGATGTTTGCTTATGCTACGGATTTGCATTTCTCTGTGTACTGTTTTCCCCCCCGGTTTTCTCATACTGTGAGGTGGCTTTACTGAGCACTCTGGAACAGCTTTTATGGGGTGTTTCCTTTCCTTTCTTCCAGGAACAGACAGCAAGTAAGCTGGATTATGGTTGATCGGTGACTGGATGACTACCGTTCGGTGCTCCGCTCCCGTGCAAGTTGTCTGGATCGGGATCCAGGAAGACGTTCGGCCCCGTTGGGCTTACAGTTCCTTGGTTTGGAGACGGCCCTGGCTATCGGTGATCCTCGAGAGCAGGTCGTGCTTGGACTTAACTATCGTTCCAAAGAAAGAGGACTCTATGGGCTGGCAAGGTCCTTATATGGCAGAGACTCTATGGTTGTCACATGGTTTATTTCTGTGTTTTCATTGGCTGCTGTGAGCTTCTATAGTAAAGATTGAGAAGCATAATCCTCGCCTCCGTAGTCCTTAATAGAATTGAAAATTCTTGTCACGAATGTTCGCAAATTTTTAATTTTTACTCCTATCTTTTGAAGATATCTTAAATAACCTTGTGACAATTAGTGCCATACAAAGGGTGTAGGCGCTACTTAATGCAAAGAAAATTGGATCTCTACCAAGAAACTGGGTAGAAAAGAACAGCCATACTTTGAGTTAAGTTGACCTCTTAAACCTCTGTGTCCCGGTATCATTGCACCTGCTGTACTATTGATACCTACACCTTTGGTGTGAGTGTTCGTATTAAATGTTGAATGGAAAAAATTAAGAAGCAATACATCTGTGGGACTCAACAGTCAGGTCCTACATAGGTTGAACACATCCAATTGTAAAACACCTGAGTACTAAACACAACAAAGAGAATTACGGTATTGTAGAAGAGAGTGATAAAAACGCTCTCCCTCCATCTAGCATATAAATGCCCCAGTGTGAGGATGACTAGGAGTAAAGGATTGTACTACTGAATACCTTGCCTAATAAAATCGAGATACAAGAATATCATGAACAGAATATTGAGGGACAAAATATTGAAAGATTGTAGGTGCATAGAGAAGAATTATAGATTTACTATTCCAAACTCCACATCTACATACCTTACATAGATCGATATAACTTTATATATATATATATATTTCTCTGTCTATGGTATTTAGATGTGGTGTTAGGAATAGTAAATCTAATCTATCTATCTATCTATCTATCTATCTATCTATCTATCTATCTACCTATCTCTATATATATCTACATCTATATATATATATATATATATATTCACTGAAAAAACCATAGGTTTCACACACGTTATAGTTAGGAATTAGCATTTAAAAAACCTTAGAAATTTAGTGAAAAAACCATAGGTTTCACACATGTTATAGTTAGCTGGACATTTTACTCGTAAAAAACCAATGAAATTGCCCCGTTATAGTTAGTTCAGCTAACTATAACTCGCGCGCCCGCAATGCACTGCTGATGACGTCACATATTACATCACTCATGACATGGTCAGTGACATCACTCATGACATCACTGATGACATCTCAAATGACATCACTGATGACCTCACTGATGACATCATCCAGTGAATGTGTGTTTTTCTGAAAATTAAATATGTTTTATATATGTATATCTCAAGGTTGATGGAAGAATAAATGGGTATATTACTGTCTAAATGGATGATTTGTTTTTGAAAAATTGATTGTGTAACTGACTGATTAAGTGTATCATAGTGAATACATGGCTTAGTGAGTAATGTTTAAATATGTAAATATCTGTATCAGTCTCTCACTTTGTGTATAAGTGGCTGCATGGGTTGGTGAGTAGCTACATGGGTGTCTATATAGGTTATTAGTTGTTTTTTTGAGTATCAGTCTGAGTGTCTGCATGGTTCGGTGGGGGGTATTACGTAGTGCATCGGTGCATGAATGAGTGACTCACTGTTTGTATGTGTTGAACAGAGCATGTGTGCAGGACTGCATGGGTGGATGAGTGTGTGTATGGGTGTGTTAGTGAGTGAATGACTGTCTCAATAGTGTCTTTATGAGTGACTACATATGTTTTAAACTAGTATATGTGACTATTGGTGTATATATGTGAGTATATGTGAGAGTGAGAGATTGAAAGAGTTCCTGTATGAATAAGTATGTGTTTCTATAAGTGATTGTTTAAAAGACTAAGTATGTGTAAGTTTCCGTAGAAGTAAGTGTGGTGGTGTGTGTATAACTGTATATGCAAGTAAATGTATGTTTGATTCTTTATTAGCATGAGTGACTATGTGTGTGAGTAACTCTATGGATGAGTGGCATTGTGTAACAGGATGTATAGATGTATGAGTACATATGATGAGTGAGTACATGTATGAGTGACTGTATAGGACTGTTGGTGAATGAGTGGATGTGTATGTGGATCTTAGAATTACTGAAGAGGTTGTTGTAACTGGTATTGGTATGTCCATTGTTTTGAAATTTTTAGTCTCTATTTTTGAATGTGTGTATCAAAGCTTATATTAAGGTGAGAGGAGGTCTGCCACTCTATCACAAGGATGATGTCATCAGTGAGGTCATCAGTGATGTCATTTGAGATGTCATCAGTGATGTCATGAGTGATGTCACTGACCATGTCATGAGTGATGTAATATGTGACGTCATCAGCAGTGCATTGCGGGCGCGCGAGTTATAGTTAGCTGAACTAACTATAACGGGGCAATTTCATTGGTTTTTTACGAGTAAAATGTCCAGCTAACTATAACATGTGTGAAACCTATGGTTTTTTCACTAAATTTCTAAGGTTTTTTAAATGCTAATTCCTAACTATAACGTGTGTGAAACCTATGGTTTTTTCAGTGAATTTCTAAGGTTTTTTAAATGCTAATTCCTAACTATAACGTGTGTGAAACCCATGGTTTTTTCAGTGAATTTGCAAGGTTTTTTAAATGCTAATTCCTAACTATAACGTGTGTGAAACCCATGGTTTTTTCAGTGAATTTGCAAGGTTTTTTAAATGCTTTTTTTTTTTATATTCTTCATTTTTTTCAAACATATTTTTATTTTAATTTTCTTATCTTTTATAAAGACTATGCTTTAATTTTTAAAATCCTTAAATATTTTTTTTATATATATTTTTTAAAATAAACATGTAAAATTTATTTCCAGATTTTTTTTTTTTTTTTTTTTTTTTTTATAGTACGCGTACCGTAAGCTCACGGTAAGCGTACGGTTTACGCAACGTCCGTAATCTATCTACGCTGCTTGCGTATAGTTACGCACTTTGCGTAGCCGCGCGTACTGCGCGTGGGACGCGTGCGCGCTTACGCAACACGCGCACGTTACGCGGAAGTGCCGGGAAATGACTGTTATGCGCATGTGCGCAAGCGCGTGTCTTTTTTACGCGCACGCGTACTTTTTGCCGTAAGCGCACCGTAAGCGTACCGTAAGCGTACGGTAGGTCATGTGATCTTGAAACACAACTTTTGATTGGTTGAAACTACTTTCAGTTCTAGAACTCTCCTACACCACACCCATTCCCCTCATTTCTGCTTGTGATCCCTTAGGAGAAGGAGCTGGTTTGTCTTTGGGATACGATGGCAGAACAGCAGAGCCCTTCTGAGAGTGAGGCTAGCACCAGCAGCACTGTCTTGAGGCAGAGAGCGAGGAAAGTAAAGCCTTCTTATGTTTGGGATTTTTTTACTTTTCCAGAAGGCCAGCAAAAGGTGAATGCACCCTTAGTTACTTGCATTCTGTGTAAGCGTGTACTTTCTAGAGGTAATCCTGACAGGAAGTATTCCTTTGGGAATCACACCATGATGAGGCACCTCAAAGAAGTACACAGAAGGACACATGGTCATCTTTTTGGAGGTAACTCTTCAGAAAGACGAGCCAGTACATCCACAGCAGCTCAGCCTGGACCATCATCTGCAGGGCAGACTCCTTCTTCTGCAGGTCAGGTGAGCCCTTCATCTGTGGGGGGAGAATCTCCTTTTGCTGGCCCTCTGGAAATTAACCCTCGGTTTGCGAGGGTTGAAGTACGGTGCGCCACTTGTCACGATCTAATTACTTATAGGGAGACCAGTGTTTCCCTGGTGAACAGTAAAATAGATCAGCACACTTGTCGTACCGTCTAATATTCCCAATCTTTCTTTCCTCTGTCCCTGCATGAACACAACGGTTCTTTTAAGAGCCAACCTTATCTTTCATCTTTTTTTTTCTTTTTTTTTAAACCCCACTCGCTTCTAATTACTGTGCATGACTATACATGGCAAGCACATGGGTGTGTGCTAAACCTCTGCTTCTTCCCCCAAAAATTCGCTCCTCTTTTCCATCTACTGCAACTGTGAAATCACCAGAGCAAGACGCAATACATTTCTGCCTATAATTCTTCTATGCACACACAGTCATGTTTTCACATTAGTGCCAAAACGAAATTTCTTTGCCAATTTGAAAGCACACTTACTGCTCTTTTTTTTTCGGGCCAAGTGAAAATCTCTTTTTACACTTTGAAATCACTTTTACAGACTGACACATTCTGAAACCTTTTTTTTTAAATTTATTTAAATGCACATGTCCAAGCTGTTTTTTTTTCAGACCACCACCGTGTGTATTCTCTGTGACTGCCTACACTCCAGCAGGGGCAACCAGCCTTAGTGATGCTGAATGTTTTTGCATTACAGACTTAAACCTGAAAACCCCACTCGCTTCTAATTACTGTGCATGACTATACATGGCAAGCACATGGGTGTGTGCTAAACCTCTGCTTCATCCCCCAAAAATTCGCTCCTCTTTTCCATCTACTGCAACTGTGAAATCCCCAGAGCAAGACGCAATACATTTCTGCCTATAATTCTTCTATGCACACAGAGTCATGTTTTCACATTAGTGCCAAAACGAAATTTCTTTGCCAATTTGAAAGCACACTTACTGCTCTTTTTTTTTCGGGGGCAAGTGTATATCTCTTTTTTCAATTTGAAATCACTTTTACAGACTGACACATTCTGAAACCTTTTTTTTAAATTTATTTAAATGCACATGTCCAAGCAGTTTTTTTTTCAGACCACCACCGTGTGTATTCTCTGTGACTGCCTACACTCCAGCAGGGGCAACCAGCCTTAGTGATGCTGAATGTATTTGCATTACAGACTTAAACCTGAAAACCCCACTCGCTTCTAATTACTGTGCATGACTATACATGGCAAGCACATGGGTGTGTGCTAAACCTCTGCTTCTTCCCCCAAAAATTCGCTCCTCTTTTCCATCTACTGCAACTGTGAAATCACCAGAGCAAGACGCAATACATTTCTGCCTATAATTCTTCTATGCACACACAGTCATGTTTTCACATTAGTGCCAAAACGAAATTTCTTTGCCAATTTGAAAGCACACTTACTGCTCTTTTTTTTTCGGGCCAAGTGAAAATCTCTTTTACAGACTGACACATTATGAATCCACCATGTGTAACTACAACAAAAACAATTCCCATTTCTATTATTCATTTCTTAAGTTACCACATACATCCCCTCTCAAACTGTAAACTCACCTTTAGAATTAGTTAGTTGTGAAAGAAATGTGTCACTCAAACAGCAGATTATCAGAGCCAGGATCTCTGTTCTGTACACCTCTCTCCTCTCAGCAGAACCAGATAATGGCAAACTTTCCCTCTATTTTTCCACACATATACATGTAAGTTTCAAATCTCAGTGCTTCCCCCTTTTTTTCAAATGTAATGACACATTTCTATTGGTTGAAAACCAACCCTTTTCCAAAAGTACCCTGCCCCCAACTTGACTTCTGCCTAGTACCCTTCCCCCAACTTGACTTCTGCCTGCTACCATAGCAACAGCTCATGGAACACTGCTGTGTGCAGTTAGGTCAGAAGTTCGACACACAATGTTTCAATTCCACAGAGCAAGAGTGCTTGACTTTTCAAACCTAACTGCAAATCCATAGTACTGTTCTTTGGTTACACATTTTTTTGTACCAATACAAAACATGCTTCTATTAATTTTCACATACAGCCTAGTTTTTTTTCTAGAATGGTATGAAACAGCCAATCAGTTCTTTTTGTTTTGTAAAAAATATGTATGCCTCCATTTCCAAACTGTCTTTCTTTTCATATTGCCATTCTACTGAAAGACACCTCCTGAGTGCATCCAGTTCTCCTTTGAAGATGTTCACAGTGTGGATTGTAGGGCACAGCTATGTCTTCTGGAGTGAAAAGTTTGCAGAGAAAACAGATATGGTGAGAGACCTTGCTTTGCCAAATGTAGACATTAAATGGATTGGTCAGAGAGGGTTAAAGTGGCACCAATTGATGCCATTGGTGAAATCCTTCATGCAAATCCAACACCCTGACCTCATAATAGTGCACTGTGGTGGCAATGACCTAGGCACTTTGACTGGGGTAGGTCTGGAAATGCTTATGAAGGACACCTTTGCACAACTGTTTACACTTTTCCCTAAAACTGCCTTTGTGTTTTCCAACATATGCCAAAGGCAAAAATGGAACTGGTCCAATCATTTCTGTCCACAGATTGACAAAGCAAGAAAGCACGTCAACAAATCTGTTTCTGCTTTCCTCCGTGACTATGGTATGGGTGCCATTTACCACAACAACTTGCGTTACGACATGCAAGACATTTATAGAGGAGATGGTGTGCACTTCAATGATGAAGGGAACAGAGTCTTCCTCTTGAACCTTAGACTCTGCATCGGTACTTACTTGTAGGTACCACTAAAAAAATGACTCCATAAACACAACAGCTCTTTTTAGAGCTCCCTAATTTCTAAACTCTTAAATCTGATTTTCATTTATTTATTTATTTTTTTTTTACCGTACGCTTACCGTGAGCTTACCGTACGCGTACCCCGTGATTTTTTTTAAAATAAATTAATTTTTTTTTTTGTTCTTTTCTGTCCTTCTTTGACCCCCTTACAATTGTTAGGGGGTCTGTAACTCTCCTCATTGCCCCCTTTCCTTGTTTTCACTCTTTTTTTTCAGAGTGAAATACACAAAATGGCGGCCGCCGCTTCCTGGTTTCGGCCGATTCGAATGTTTACTAAGATCTAAGAGCCAATCAGAATCGCGCTCGCGCACGCCACCGTACGCTTACCGTAAGCGTACGGTAAGCGTACCGTAAGCTGGCTCAGATATATATATTGATTTAAAGGCTATTTTCTCAAAATCTACTGAACTGATTTACACCAAACCTACAAAAGGCACTTCCTTGACCTACGGACTACCTCTCTGCCAAATTTCTAGTAATTCTGTTCAGCCGTTCGGGCTGTAGGTCGTTCTAAAGGTCCTATGGAAAAATGCATGGGAAAAACGCGTTTTGGGACCCCCCTTTTATCTCAGCCCCCGCTTGACGGATCCCCCCGAGACTTTCAGGGTAGGAGCGGAGCGTAGCGCCCCACCTATTTTGAGAAATTCGCGAGGATTCGTCGACCGGCGCCAAAGTTATTCAAAATAGAATGTTGAGGTTTTCCTATGGAAACGTGGTCCTAACTATAACTACCTACTGGCGACCGCCAGTAGGTAATATATATATATATATATATATATATATATATATATATATATATATATATATATATATATATATATATGTATACACACACACGCACACACAACCAAAGTAACTTATGTGCTACAGGGGCAGCTGGATTTAATAAATTCAAGGCCCAGTTGAAGGTGTGGAGTCGCAACACGTCGGTCATGTTAATTTTTGTGGTTTTTGTTCACATTAATGATGAATGAGTCTTCATAAAGCTGAAATCTTGCTCTTGCAACAACAGGTACTCTGCACTCTACCCTTCTAGCATAGCAAAAAGAATCTAGAAAAAAAAGGGAGGAAATCCAACAAAGTTTTATACTGACGACGCTTTCCACTTAATAATACTCAAATGACTGTCATATGACATGAGTTCTCCGAAGCCAATGCACCTTCTGAAAATACTTGGGCAAACTCAGGCTAAGCCTTGCTGCATTCTAAATGATGAGCCAAATGCATCACATCATCGTCTACAAACAAAGACCTACGGTTATGTATTATTTTTAGCAGTCTATTATAGCGCAGACAAGACCACAAAGTGGTAACAGAATACTTTACAAAGGATTACATTTTTGTACACAATACAAGGCCGAAACAGAAACATAGGAAATTAGAGAGGGAACTTGCCAGGAGAAAATTAAACATAGAAAAGAAAAATGTTTCAACAAATGCCCAGCTACTTATAGAAACTACTGCAACCGTTTTATGTCACTCTTGAATATATCCACCCAGCAGAAGGAGCTATTTTCAGAGAAAGTGTTGCTACAACAAAATGCTTTTCAAGTAGTTTTTTAAAGAGTCTTAGTAAGGGATTTTCCTAATGGCTAGTGGAATTAAGTTCTAAACTTTTGGTGCCTTTCCAGAGAAAGACTGCTTTAGTATTTTGAAAACAGGATTTTCCAGGTGGAATGTGTCCAGACTCCTTACGAATGCCTCATATGAAAACAGTTTGTGCACAAGGAAATTTAGGAGAAATGCTGCATATATCACTTTGTAGGTGATGCAGGCTAATTTTAGGAAACGTTGTCTTATATAGGAAGCTGTTTGAGGGTGATTAAACGTTCTGTGATGTTCTCCCATCCCCTCGTAATCATGGTCAGGTTTGTAGATAACCCTATTGCTGTTTCTATGTCAGAATACCGGTTCCAGAAATATTTGTCACTGAGTGTAGATCTATTACAGGCTCCATAAGAGAAATGTTTTTGTAAACAATTTCTAGGGCACAATATTTATGTGAGATGATATCGAACTACAATATTCAGTGCCCTGTAAACATCAGGACGGCTCTAACCCTGCTCTATTTAGGGAAGAGCTAAAGACATGCCAATTTACAGACCACTACACCACAACATAGTAATGTAAATGTGTATGTACTTATATAGCACTGAATCACCCCTAGAGGGTATCTCAGCACTGTACTCATACCGCTGAAGGAACCCTTCCTGGCTTTTCCGTGTGAAGTGTCCACTCCTGGGCACCCCCATGGTGAAGCCAGGCATCCTAGCACTGTTGGGGCCGTTGTGGAGATTAAGCAAGCTATTGCCCAGAGTTGCAGCGTGGGACCCATGATTAGAATAGGCACTGAGGCGAGAATATCCAGTCTGAGGAATTTATAGCCCGAGACCCTGCCGCAGCGGGAATCGAACCCTGGTCCCGGACCAGTGCTCTGCATTGCGATCTGCCGCTCTAACCATTGAGCCACACTTCTCCACATTGAGCCACACTTCATTCTCTGAACACAGCTTCCTCTCCAAGCACTCGTCGACTCTTTCCTTACCCTTTGACCCTGTACAGCTTTCCTTTGTCTTGTTGATAGGTTTGGGCTATCCAAAAACACCATCCATACCTACTTCAAACTAACATTCCATCTTAGCAGACTGCAAAGACAAAAGAAAGTTCCACATCTTCCACTACCAATCACCTTTGATAGAGTAGGCTGCAGTGGAGCAAAATCCTTCGTCAGTGACTTGCTGATAAAATATTTTGAATCAGAACATCCAGTGTAGTAAATGGAATGACTATTCTTCTAACCATTTCCTTTGCTTTTTATAGAAAAAATAGTTAATCAATTACTACTCATAATAAATGTTTAATGAACTTTCCCATCTTCAAGTACTGCACCTCTTTCAAAGCAAGTCATGCCTTTTATCGAGGCATCATACCTCTGCTTAGCTTTGAATCACTCATGTATTTGCGGTTAGGACAAAATGTCTTCAGACCATCTGTGTCCACATAGATAAGTTTAAGCTATTTGAAGAAAATGTGTCACATCTTTTTGACACATTATAGCATAAAAATCAAAAGTGATTACACGTGATTAGGATGGAAAAGTGAAACTTTTCTGACCTTACATGTTTCTATTTTGAAACGTGACTTTTATGATAAACAGCAGGCCTGGGGAAAGTTTTAAATACGCTGGTGAAATTCACATAATTTGGGAATTACATTTTGCAAAATTAGTGGGAAAGAGTGAAATTTTGCATTATGCAAATTTGCATAATATGTGGCAACAGGTTTGCACAGAAAATGCCAGAAGACATTTCCTGCTCAAACCACCAGTATTCTCTTTGTATCTCAAATGTCTTTCTCATGCAAGTTAGTCGCATGCATGACAATTTCTTTTTTTTTTCTTTTTCTTCCAAATACTTTATTGATTTTTACAAAGTATACAGAAGGCATATATTCGGTTAAACGAGTGTGTCCAAGTTTACATGTGCGTTTAAGGCTTTATGAACACCTTTAGCTCAACAAGTCGTCATTGGTAGAAGAAAAAGTGACAGGTTAAGGTAGAGGAAAAGGAAAGAAGAAGAAGTGGTGAAAGTAGGGTTTTTTCACTGGTGATGCGAGCAAACCACATTTCACACAATTTGACATTATCTTGAATAATGTAACCAACCTTTTGGAATACAAATATAGGGGTTAATCACCTTGTTGGGTAGACTTAGGTGTGCCAGACACCGTCTAGGTCCTAGGACAGACCGACCTCTGGTCGGCGGTCCCAACTGCCTAATTAGGATGCGACTGAACACTGTTCGGTCACATTCCTACATTTCGCTAAGGTGCCTGACACGGGGTGAATGGATCAACAGAGGGGCACCATAGGTGCACCCTCTGCCCCCAACCAGAGGCCACACACCCAAGGGGGCCCTGCTGGGGTCCCACAAACATGCTTTCTGACATGATTGCCATGTTGGACAGGCCGGCCAGAAACCATGCATCGTAATCCCAAAGGCAGAAAGGACCTCCCTTTGGGATTAGGAGCCGGTTCCGACTGGCAGACGGGCTACTTGAGCCCGTCACAAGCCAGCCAGAATGACCGGCCGGTGTAGTTTCCGACCCCAGCATTGTAATGTGGCGGTCGGAAAGTAAACTGAGGTACCAATTACGATGAGGCCCAGAAGGCTCCGACCATCGGTTGGAGCCTTTCTGGGCCGTATCGTAATCGGCCCCTAAGTGTTTTTGCACAGCAATAACATGGATTACACGTCACAGAATTTCAAATCACATATGGTACGGATCCCACCTGCTGCCAATGTATCATCCTGTTCATTAATCATCTCAATGAGAAATTTCTTATCTGCATTTTCTATAATCTTGTGTTCGAAAAGTGAGATGGCAACCAAATTCACACAGCCCACAGCTTAGGGGAAAATGCTGTCTCAACAAGAAGAGATAAAAAAAACATTTTGAGCCATTCACTAATTTTTATGTCATCCAAAAATTCTCACACTTTAAACTGCTTTGTACAAAGGACAAGCATTTGGTTGCTACTCGAGAAATTTAAAGTGGTCGAATACTATCAATGTTCCAATGCAGCAAAGATGCAACTTAATGTAAGACCTATGCCACTGATTTGTTTTATTGCACCAAGACTGATGATTTCGCTAATATTACTTGCAATACTTCTTTCAATTGTAAAGAGTTTATATGCTTTTGAGTAACAAGCACTTTCGAACATTTAAATAAAACATAAGCACATTCCTTTATACTACTCCCAAAGGACTCATCCCCTGCATTCCCCTTCAAACAATCCACATTTCCTAGTCCCTGCAAGTTTCTTTCATCCTACCTATCCAGTCCACCATCAACCAGGCCAAAGCACCCAGCCCAATTCCATGTCTTTCGCTGATGCCCATAACAGCAAACATCCCAAAACACATACGTTGAGCACAAAAACTTGACTTAAGCAAACAACATTCCCCAAGGCTTCCCCACTTCCTCCTGTGGTTGCAGGTTTAATACCCATAAAAAGACCTATATGCTTACCCCTTAAATCTGAGTTTTTTGTAAGTGGGGATACGTTACTATTGTTTGATCTGACTATACCAAGTAAAAACAAAACTACTCAGGCAAGACAAACTCCATTGCAGTGCATCAGAACCTCTCTTTCCTAACGACCAAAGAGCTGTGTGGACATTTTGATGGTACTCTAAGAAAAGAATTGACACAAGTGAACCGTATCACTATCTCACTCTTTGTGGATGGCACATAGTAATTGAGGTGTTGACTCGTCTGCAAGCTCAGTGTTTATCCGTTAACCCACGCCCATTCTCAGGCTTTTTTCACCTGATGGTCAATTGTGCAAGCCAGGTAAGAATGATAATATGTGTGTTGTACCCACAGGAATGTGACACTTATTATTAGATGGAACTTCTCTTTGCTTTGGAAATTATTCATCTGCAAGGCTTCCTACTTTAATCAGTCTCTAAAACTGACATTAACAGTCAGCACAGGTAAGGCAAGTCTCTGAATACCCTGATAAATGATTTCTACCGGCGATCACCTTCTCACATGAAATATCTTCATAAGGTTTGAAATCTTTCTCAAGTAGAGGGTTTGCATACAAGAACATGTGAGACCACTCTGACACGCAAAGAGAGGAGTACTGAACTGGTGAGCTGCGCTCTTTGGCAGCTGCGGCTCATGCAGGTAACAGGTGGGGGAGGGATTCCGACAGACGCCGAGGGAAAATTATTTATTTATTTAATTTTCCTTTGTGGTCGTTTGTTGAATACCCCCCCCCCCCACCAACCCGGTCTCACCGCCCCACCACTCTTACCTGCACGGACCGCTCCTGCTCTTTGGTCCTAAGAGGAATAAACACAATTTTGTATACAGGATGATTTATTTATATTTGAACGAGTGCTTAAGAAACCAATGACACCGATGAAAAACAACCAAATACTGCCTTACCTGGATTTGTGCATTTCTTGTATTCGATATTTTAATTTAGATTTGCTTTGTTGCTTTCTTTTGATTATTTTATTGTACATTGACTAATTGGAGCTATTTAAAATTGTTGTTTGTCATAGATGTTCCTGATCAGGGAGTGCATTCTGTTTAGGGAGAACATTCAGTGTGCCAGTGTGGAAGTTGTTTTCAACATTTTCCCTAATAGATATAGCAGTATATATCCAGTACTACTGTACACTCTAAGGAACCCATAACAAGCTGCATGTTAATCCCAATAATCCCGAAGGGGCCGGTGAATCCACTTATTGCAATTACAAATTCCATGGGAGCACCATATGCCGTGATTGTTTCACTCTGCCACTTCACCTGGTGAAAGACAGCAGAATGTCATTGGTAACTTGAACCGAAAATCGAAATAACATATGGAAATTGGCAGGTAAACAGTGATTCCCATGAGTTCTTCCCCATTCCAAATGTTAAACTCATAATGGTTAGTTGCAGTAATGACACGCGGTATCCAGTAGCGGTCCGTGGGGCGGTGAAGCGGGGCGGGGGAGGGGCAGGGTGGGGAAATGTAAACACCGGAATATGGATGAACGGAGGTAAGTACACATTTAAATTAATAAAACGAATTTCGTTGCGCGCGCTGCATCGCATTTTGCGATGCAGCGCGCGCAAACAAATTTGTTTTATTTATTTAAATGTGTACTTACCTCCGTTCATCCATATTCATGTGTTTACATTTCCCCGCCCCGCCTCACCGCCCCACGGAACTCCCTCCACGGACCGCTACTGGCGGTATCTGTAATAGAGCACCCAGTATTACAATGCCTTGTAATAAGGGCTTCAAAGGGCACCTGGGCGCCACATGGTGGTCTTAAGATGCCTGTGCAGACTGAGTACATGGGCTAGCCAGCAAGGACTCAGAGGGTGTTATGAAATCTGCTTCTGTGGCTGAAGGATGTATGAACTACATGGCGGTCTTTTGATGCTTACTGATCTCTGACTACCTGGTTGGTTAAATGGATATTCTTAACATACTACTAATAATATTATAATATTTTATAGAGGATTAATTAAAACCATTCAATGCAAAATCATAGATTAAATATAAAATACAGTTAATAAAACCATTCAATTACAATATGCAAAAAGTATGAAATTTAGTTTTAGTTCATGATCGATTTGGCATCAATTGTTTTATGTGTTTAAAAACTATATTGATAAATGTTATAAATCTGCTAATAAGCATACTGGTTTTTACAGCGAAAAGACAGTGAGATTGTGGTTAGACAATTTCTTATACTGGCGTCGCGAAATTTGGGACGTAAAAGCTGTTTCCTTTTAAAATCGGGAAAAGTGATTCCTTAAAGTAAGTACAAAACCTGATGCAGGATTGTCGCTTAAATTGCCCAGCTTTGTTGTACCTCACCAACATCGAACATACCGCAATAAAGTCTTAAGATCTGGATTTTTGTTTCCCAATTTTCAAATTTGCCAGGAAAGGCAGCCAGTCCGTATGATAGTCACATTAAAAACTTTGCATGTATATATTTAGCAATGGTTTCCCATTTGGCCCAATCTGATGGCGTGCTATTTTAGCTAATGCAAATTTTAACCCTCTTTTTCAATTCTTGCATGTTGGCTTTGTGTTGTCCTGTTGATTTGAATTCCACCCCTACATATTTTCAGAAGAGATACTGGAAATTGAATGGTATACAGGTTTCCTAGTTCTTGAGATTTTCCCTTTTCTTGAGAAGGTTAGAACTTTTGTTGTAGTTTACTTTGAGAATTTGGCATTTGCTATAATTATTGTTTAGAAAGGGTTTTAGCACCATAATGGTAGAGTCCATAGCCGATGACCATTAGGTGGACATGCTCGATGATTCGCAAAATTTGCATCAGAGTTGGCAACAAGCAGATTAAACAGTAGTGGAGCTAGCACATGGCTATGCTAGCGGCCTGAGTTGACAAATAGTTTCTTGTTTAAAGTGCCCTCTAGGTCTAGTTTCACTAGGACCTAGCTGTTGGAGTAGAGCTGGATAATTGCTTTTAGTGTTTTATTTGGAATGTCCCGCATGGACAATTTGGCCAAGAAAAGGCCTCTGTGTGTACTATCACAGACGTTTTCAAAGTTCATAAAGTAAACATGGAGGGATCTATCTGCTCTTAGGTTGTTGTAGATGAAATAGGAGAAGACTATGATATTGTCCAGCGTACCGCCATTAGCTTGTCTGATTCCAGGAGATCATGCTAAATTGAGTTGCCCAGTCATAGAGGTCTGCTAGAATCGATGGGGTGCAGTATATGGCCTGTGTGTTTAAATATGCAACAAATCTATATTTAGATGGATCTTTTCTGATGTCCTTTTCATAAATTAGGTGGATAAAAGATCCTTGCCCTGAGGCCAGAATTAGTGATGAGTGATTGCATTTTCTGAAGACATTGGCCAATGGTTTTAGCCAGACTTTTTTGTTTGTTTTAAACATAATGCCTTGGATCCCATTTGGACTTGTCTGCTTCTTTTCAGCTTTTGTAGATTATTCTCAAAAGCTCCACCCTATGAGGCCACTTTTAAGTTGTTGAGGTGTATTGTGCTCCTGGAGGATGCAGTGTGATTATGTGGTCCTTTTGTGGTTGGAGGATAATTGCTTTAGGAGGAGATGGTGTAGCCACATTTTTCCTTTGTTCACAGATTCCTAAACTACCTTAAACCCCTATATATTAATATATTAATAGATGCAGTGCTTTTCAATCTCTTGTATGGCTGTTCAGGAGATAATGAGAAGTTAGCCTGTTTGTAATGAATTGTGTGAGCTAGTGAGGAACGAAAGTGTCAGTAGGAATGGATGGCTGTGAGAGTCAGCATGGGAGCATGTAAGTCAGCATTTGTGTGGAAGTACAGGTTCTCAGTCTTTCCTTTCTCTAAAGTTAGTCTGCTGCTCCTACACCCTTCTATTTAAAGAAAGCTCAGCACTTTTTATATGTACAAGCAATGGGAATACCCTGCCCAAGAACTAGATGCTAGAAAGCCTTTTTAATTTCAGTGAGTCACTTTTAGGTTGGGAATACAGCAAGGTCTGGACCTGTTGACATTGCGTAAGTCTGCCTACACCTCTGTTAAGCGAGGTGCTTAATTATCCTAACGTTGGAGATACAAGTGTGCCATGGTATTTTCTCTTGGGGGTCTAACTCATGGGAAGGGTTTAATAAGTCCCAGGATAAGGGAGGTGGGTAAAATATTCCCTTTTTCCTGTGTAAGAGATCGGGCCCGCAGAGATGGTTGCTTCTTTATAACAATATGTTACAGGAAGGTGGGATCTCGAGCACAGAGTGATTTTTAAGGAAACAGATGTGTTCCCTTACTGCTAAACCTCCAGCTAGGTAGAGACAATTGGCTCTGAATGGGAATACAATTTTCTACTTCCTGTTCGGGTCGGTGACCCTTTAACCTTGGAGGATGCAAGGCCCCTAAAGCCATACCAACAATGATAGACAGACTGGCAATTTTCTGGTCCACAAGCCCAACAAACTTTACATAATATATAAAAAAAACAATTAGAGAAAAATGCATGACACGACAGAATAAGTAAAAGCAAATCATTTTTTGGGTAAGTGGTGAGCATGTGGATTTGCAAAGAAATAAAGGAAAGGCACTTGGGATGGCAGAGACACAAACTGAAGAAAGAATAGCACAAAGAACAAACAGGGAGCCAAAACATTTTAGGTACGGTGTAGGGAGGGTTGTGTTGTAAAGATGTTTGAAGAATGGGGTACAAGTGTACTAGTAATAAGTATAGAACCTGAATTAATTATCAAATTATTTTGCCAAATTATCACAATGGAAACCATTAATATATGTGTACAACTGAAGGTCAGAAATGAAAATATGACCGGGGTAAACCTCAGCTGATTTATGGATTAAGAAACAGCGAAGCACAAGGAGGACATGGCAATATGGCTATGCATTATGCCTCTCATTTAGATTTTGGAAGGTATTAGTGGCACCATCGACAGCCTAGTACAACCTTGTAGACAATGTATCATAGGGACTCATCTTGATAGCAGGAAAAAAATAGCAAAACCTATAAAAGGAAGATTGGGGGAAACCTTCATGTCAAAACCAGAAGACAAATGTAATCAATTTCATTGACTGCTGTATGCAACTGAAGAAGTCGACCAAGGAGGAGAGATGGATAGGATAAACTTGGATTTCAGCAATTCATTTAAAAATCCCCACACAAAGTACTCATAGACAGGATAAGGATCTTCAGGAGTACGTTCTTCACACAAAGAGTTGTTAATGGTAATGCATGGACCAAGCATGAGACACAGTGCATAGATCACAGAGTAAGTGCAAAGGCAAAACTGAGAACCATGGTCTTCTTTCACTCACCTGCACAATTTTGAGTGGTAAATGTGCACCTTTCAAAAAACAGTACTATGGTGGTGTGGTATTTATTGGGTTCTTAGTTTGTACCACATTCCGAGTTTCAGATCTTGGAAAGGAAGATATTCATGTTAATGACACATGCTTCTCCCATTCCAAGGTGCATAACTCGGAATATGTGATGTTTTCTGCACAATCATGCCCATTTTTTACGTGGTGAAACTTGTGGAGACAGACAGCCAAACCGGAAAATTATAGCCCCATATCCCGGCTGCCATTTTTGGCTAAAGCCACTGGATCCTATGTGAATTCCATTCTCACGAAGTTTGTAGAGTCCAATCAGGTCACACCACAGCACCGAATCTGCCTTGTTGGTGTTGACGGAACAAGTACGAAGCACTCTGGATGAAGGAAACTCTGCGGCTTTGATTCTTCTTGACCTCAGTGCCGCATTCGATACGGTATCTCATGAGATCCTACTGCGTCGCTTGCAGGAGATAGGTATCGGTGACATGGCCTTGGCCTGGGTCAGATCATTTCTGGATGGCAGAACATTTCAGGTCACTGCACCCCCCTACGGCTCTAGGGAATACGCTTTCCATTATGGAGGTCCGCAGGGATCGATGCTGAGCCCTACGCTCTTTAATATCTATCTACAACCCCTTGTGGGCCATTAGTATCCTACGCTGATGACACCCAACTGGTTATCTCCTACGCTGATGACACCCAACTGGTTATCTCTTTCTCCAACTACTGCAAGCATAACCTCACTAAATTTCAGAAAGACATGCTGGCAAGCGCAGCCTGGATGACGGCTAATTGTCTGCAGCTAAATGCCAGTAAGTCTGAAATGTAGATGCTAGGGAAAGACAGCCATTTGTGGTCAGAACAATGGTGGCCAGGTGCTTCGGGGCCCGTACCCCCGCCCAAGGAGATTGTGAAAAATCTGGGTTTATGGGTAGACAGTGCCTTGTCCTTCGAAGCCCAAACAAAAGCAGTTGCGGGGATCTGTTTGGGGATTTTACGTGGACTCAAGCCTCTGTTAGGGTTTTTTGACCGTTATCCAATGTACAATCTTATCTAGATTGGATTATTGTAACTCTCTTTATTTAGGCGCAAACAAATATGGAATTCAGCGATTACAGAGGGTACAAAACGCAGCAGCATGCACTCTTTTTGCTCACCCTAAATGTTGCTCAGTATCAAAGTTCATGCCTAAGTTACACAGGCTGCCAATTGATAGAAGATTTCATTTTAAGATCTTAGACTTTGCCCCTAAAATTCACACCCAGCAAGCGCCTCCTATTTTTTCCGATATGCTAGTGTCGTATTCAAAGTGATGCCCGATGCGTTCAGCAGATCTGCACTTAGTATGCATCCCCCGAGTTATAGGAGCAAGAGCCGGGGGTCGCTCTTTCAGGATGCTGGCGTCTACACTTTAGAACTCTCTACCTTTGTCTATCAGAGGTATCCAGAATCATCTGGTTTACAGAAAGGCTATAAAAACTTACCTCTTCCCGAACTAATCCACACCTCCTATGTTTCCATCCTGCAATGTTATATCTGGTTTTAGCTCTGGGACGCCCCGTTGCTGGGGCAGCCATGCGGTGTACAAATCTCTTTTACATAACATATGCGTAGTGTAACTGTTATAATCCCTATTCAGGCGCAAATGGGATTTTGTGTCTGAATTGTGATGTGTGCTGATAAGGGCATGAGGTTCTAAGTAAAGCAAATTATGTCGAGCCATCAGGAAAACAAGCATTGGTAAAGTCAACAGACCTGTCCTTGGCAAGCTGGTGTGGTCATTCATGTTTTTTTAAAACTACTTTACTGTAAGCATATGCCGCACAAATAAAGAAAAACATGGAAAACATGCCACCATCTAAACTTGGTGACCAAGTGCTTGCAGTCATTTCTTTTTTCTTTTTTAAAGAATCATCACATATAATTTTCAGCGAACAGTATGGGTGCTTTCTAGCAGGCTGGTGTACAAGTATATAAACTGTTTTTTTTATTTTACAGCACATCATAGCAAAAAACCAGCGCAAATAAAGTGCCCTATTGGCTTTGAATTACTGCAACTTGAAGACCTATATTAACCCTAAAGGAATGACTACAAATAAAGTGATTGCGAGAAGAAAGAAAAATATATTGTCAAAGCAAAGCTTTGGTCCAACATCATCATGGGATGAAGTCGACTTCTCTGTGCACATGTGATCAAACAACATGCTATCACTCAGCGCAGAGTCCCAATGGCTGAGGTGGACTGTCCCTTTGCCCCCATGCTGAACGCTGTGGTGGGCGGAAGTAAAATGTGGATGACCAGTTTTAAGTTTAAGAGAATTTTATTAGATAATGAGCAAGTAAAATGCGATACAAAATATCAATTAGGAAGGAGGAGGAGAGGAAGAAGGGTAGAGAAAAAGGGGGGGGGAGGGGATTGCAAATGGAATATGTAAGAGAAAGTACACAGCAAAGCAATGAACATGGGCATTGAAAAGAAACAAGGAAATTATATCAATCCTGACTAAACGATTAATTACAAAAAGCATGAAAATAAAACAGTAGGGTGAAACATTCTGAACGTGAAAAGGGTATCATGGGGGTTTGGGAACTTCTTGTTGAGCAGGCGATGGAAGGGAAGAGCGAGCAGCACAATTATCTAAATATAGCGTAATGGGGAGCCACAGGTCTGCACGCTTAGCTGCTAATTGAACAGGAAAGACAAAGGCATTATCAAGTCTATGGTTATGACAGACATTATACCACCACGCTTTGAAAGAAATATTGGATGCATTTTTCCAATTAACAGTAATCTGCTGAAAAGCAACAGCCAATAACAAGTCAACAATACGTACAGACATGTCTACGTTGTTCCAGCTAGTGGATAAACTGCCCAAGAAAAGGTGCGTAAGAGAAAAAGGAATACAAGTATGAAAAATAACATTGACTTGGGCCCATACCTGTAACCAAAAATCATGTACATGTCTGCAAAGAAATAGCATGTGGGGTAGGGTAGCATTGGGAGCATCACACGACCAACACTTGTCTGGGGCAGTAGGAAATCGCTTATGTAGTGGTGGATGACCAGTTTAACACACCAATGTATAAAGAGATTTAGCCCATAGACCCTCAACATGTATGAATTTTTGTTTATGATTATGTTTCCAATTACATGAGGCTCGTGAAACAACTAACGATATTTGTAGACCACATCTAATCAGCGCACAACAGGGGTCTGGCATATCACTGTTAATAGTTACCACACGGTAAACATCCTTTACACCGACTGTGTTACAACGCATGTTATTACCCTGCACTTTTTACTCCACAGCAACTTTTACAGTGCAGGACTTTACACCGCAAGCCATTACAACGCATTCCCCATTACAACGCTCCGGTGGAGTTAGAATAGTAAATTGCGTTGTAATGGAGAAGGCATTGTAATGACTTGCAGTGTAAAGCCCTGTGTTGTAAAAGTTGTTGCAGAGTAAAACATGGGGGGTAATAGCACGCGTTGTAAAGTGCGGAGTAAAGTGTCATATTCTTACCACACTAGTGATAACAGTCGCTTGTTTCTGTGTAACACTCAATACCTTAAGTTGTTTACTTTTATGTGGTGAACATACCAGGGTTGACAATACCCAGTTTAATGGCACACAGTGTATCCACCACAAAAGGATAAAAGGCGAAGTTGGCCTGAATTCAATATTATAGCAGGAGCAAGTAAGCACAGTGTACCAGTTAGTTCAGTGACCTCTGATTGTTCAGACTCCCAAGTGAACATATGTTGCCTGGATTGCACAAAGCTTGACAGTACTCACACTGACTCTGGTAAGCAGAACTACCTCACTATGAACAATCCCTATAGTAAGTATCATATGTCCTGATAGTATAATGCTCCCAGTAAATACAACAGCCCAAAATATTCAAAGGCCCACAGACTGTGGACTCTGCGCACCAGGTAACCCTAAAGAGCACATTGCCCTCTTTAAGCATAGTGTATCTAAAAATATGAGAAAGAATCACCCCTTTTTTTCTCAGGCGCCCGCCACCAGTGCTGCAGAATGCTGTGGTTGCCAAAATTCCAAGACTACCTAGTCTTGATTTCATCTCATGCCTCTTTCTTCCACCACCCTGCACTTCATGTCTCTTTAGCTCACTCTTGCAGATTTTCATCCCTGCATTCTCCCCTTATCACTGTTCCATCTTTCTTTCCCTCTTTTTTCTATCTTTCTTTCTCTTGCTGTGGGTCAAAATATGATGGTTAAAAATTAGACCATATAAATTAATCTGCTTAGCCTTTAAACTTTCTATTTAATTCAGTTTGTCCCATGAAAAAAAATACTGTACTCCTACGTATTTGATGATGACCATCGTAGGACTGATGTTGTACATTAAGGTCTTCTGTCTGATGATGTTAATGCAACCATACAAACCCAAACATAACAAAACATGTATATTTTAAAGCTCATATTCGCCCATAGCAAACCTCAGGGCTTTAGTATCATCATCAGAGGATAAGGAGGATCCAGACATACCGCAACATTCGCCTGGCCCTTATGACACGATTCTCAAGCACTACAAACGCTCTCTACACAAGAGATTTACATAATTAAAAATGTTGTTTCAAACAATGCCACCAAAACATTGAAGAGTGATGGTCCATCTGGACCCCAGGCAAACAACAGCAACGAATGTCAATGGCCGTTCAGGGAGTAATATCTTGTTGTTTTAACAGTTGGCACTGCCAGTCTCATTATGCACACATTGCTGGCCATTTAAATGGAACTGGCAGACCTCCATGTCCATGCCACGTTTACAAAGGACAACAAGGTTTCTGATGAAAGGGTCCTCAGTGGAAGAGCGTTAATGAGTTTCGTGCCCGCCGCAGCGCCTGCGGCGCCAGTCATTACATAACATTGAAGGACAAAGCTCTCAGATCCTTCTCGGGGGAGCTAGCTCAAGTGGTGGCTCGTGCCAGGTGCCAACTGTGCTAATCGAGCCTTCATGTAGCATCTCTCAGGATAATGTCTCTGCTCAGAATAAGGTTAAATCGCACGCTAGTCGTAGAAGCTTTTGCTGACAATGCTACATCAGAACCCTCCGACAGATTTAGCGTTGGGTCCCAATGGAAACTCCTCAGGGTTCTGGAGAAAGTGCTAAACCCGCCTGTAAATTTCTCAAAATAGGGGTATTATGGAAGCAGTAATCCCACCTTTGGATTCTCCTACGGGATTAGAACGTCTCTCCAGGCGTAGGGAGAGTTTTTATTTCCACCTAACTCTAATAAGCTAAAAAAGCATTAGGTCGACAGCTGCTTTAGCACTTTTAACAATACACTTTATTTTTAACTTTATCTGAAAACAGAAGCAGGCGCAGCATGCTGTAGGAAATGTCAAAACGTAAATCCATCAAAATAATTAGCCATGGAAACGAATAATTTACTCGATTCGAGAAAAGGCGTCACACTTCTCATAGCCTGTTTTTAGCTCTTGAAAGTCCCTACCTGGATAAAAAAAAAAAACTATATGACCTAAAACAAAAACTCAGAAAGTATAGAGATTAAAATCTAAGCCAATTTAGTAAAACATATCTGAATAAAGCGATCTCTTCTTACCTTGGAGCCATAGTACCGTACTCCAGCCGCACAGAAGGCTCGGTCTCCCGACAAGAACGCCTTCAGTAGTCTATAAATATGAGGCACTGGAAGTGGGAACCAAACAAGCGCAGGCTCCTTCCGTCACTATGTAATCTGGAGGAAATGACCCGTCTGTTTGTTGCTGCTTTGATTACAGATTCAAAAACAAAGGCCATTCTCAGTGAACCAGGAAGCTCAGAGTCACGACTACAGGTCCTCTGCAGTTTTAAGAAACGTGTTTTTAAAAATGGCTGGCTGCAGGCTGGCCCAGGGTGCTGAAACACCCTGCGCGATAAACAGTAATCAAGTGGTACCCCAAGTCGTGTTGAGCGAACAAAAATGAAAAAAGCCTTGAGGGGCATATCAACAACAACCGGCGATAATTATCGCTCAGCGCTATTAGCGTGAGGATAATTATCGCCGGCTAGCGTGAATTTTTATCGCTGAGATAGCGTGCTATTAGCAACGCTTATCTCAATAGTGATAAAAATCTACACGCTAACAGGCTAACGTGAGATTATCGCTGGAAACCCAGCGATAATCACACGTTACCTTGTTGATAGGGACAGGCAAACTTAGCCATGATATCCTCCTTCCATAGGATATCATGGCTAAGTCTGAAAATTAGTAGACGTAAAAAAGCAGCGTTAGCCGCGGTTAGCGCTGCTTTTTTTGTCTCTAACAGGGTTAGCGACATTCTTAATAATAGGAGAAATGTCGCTTAGCGACATTTTTCCTATTATTTTACTCTGGAACGCCCCCTTTGCATCTCATTAGAGATGCAAGGGGAAGCGTAGAGTAAAAGGGTGCTAACATGCAAATTTGCGTGTTAGCACCCTGTTGTTGATAGGGTGCTAGTTTTATCTCTGCTTTTTTGGCTTTTAAAGCCAAAAAAGCAGAGATAAAGCCCTTGTTGATATGCCCCTAAGACTCCTAAAAATGTTTACTATTTCACAGTTCAGTGTATCAATCAGATTAGTGTGGAAATAAAGAACTTATTTTATTGTTTAACAAGACAACTTTGGTCATATTTGCTTAATTTGTCAAAAAATAAAATATATATATATATATATTTTTTTTCACTGAAAAAACAAAGGTTAAAGTGAGTTTATAGTTAGGTGAAAATCTCAGTAACATCTAAAACTCTAAAAAAACACTGAAATTCAGCAGTTCTAGTTAACTGGTGCTATTTCGTTCCCTTGGATCTAAATCTAGGCAGTGCTTGCTCCAAATACTTTTTACAATCCTATAATGGAAAAAAAGGATTATGGAGATGGTAATGTACGACAAGAATGTTTGACCATATTTATTGGGTAGTATTTTGTTGTGTTGGTGATGAATGCTGTTTTTGTATGCTGCTATGTTTTTGTGCTGCATTAATGCACTATGATATTGTTGTATTGACGGAAGTAGTTGTGCTGCATTCTGTTCTGTATTGTTGTGACGTGCCCTCTTATATTTTAAATGTGTTGTTATGTTGCTATTGTGTTATGTTCTGTTGCTTACTTTAGATATGTCCATAAATACTGCTACACTTCCAGCCAAAAGCAGCACATAACTTCAAAGGTCACAAGGTATGCAAACACTTATCACTGTCTGAGGTGATAACATAGTCATGCTCCCAGCGGCGGCTGGCACAGGTAAACACGGTGTGGCGCGCAGGGTGGGAGAGGGGGGAAGTCGACAGACGATGGAATAGGTATAATTAAATAAATAAATAATACATATTCCGTCGTCTGTCGGCTTCCCCCCTGCCATACCCTGCCCCAACAGCGCTTACCTGTGCTGGCCGCCCGCTGCATGCTCCTCTCTTCAAAAACTTAAGAAACAAGTCAAACGCAGTGGTGTAGCAAGAGAGGGGGTGGTCCGCCCAGGCGGCATGAGTTTTGGGGGTGCCTTCCCCCGCTCTTACCTGAGCCTGTCGCGGACGGCAAATAGACGGATCGCTATCACCTGTGTTTGCTGCCTCGGGCAGCAAACACAGGGACCGCCAAGGGCGGTAAAAGGTCTAGCTATGCCAATGGTCCGACAAAAACTGTTTTGGTGAAGAACTTAGTGCTCACAGTAATCATTGTATACGATACTGTCCACTGTGTCATAATAAACACAGTACTGATTACACTTAGGACAATGGAGTAAAGGGACTATCTGTCAATTTAAGGATCTTGGAGACCTCGGGTAAGACATATATAGTGAGCTTTGTAAAGAATAATTTTACATTTTAATACTCATTTTCTGTTACTTCAAGCCCAAATAATTCCAAACAACTCTAAATGTAATGTTAACTTTAACAGGGTTACTCAAAAACTGTTGAAATATGTCTTGCTCCTTAAAATTACACAGCGTTGTGAGACAAAGTGCGAGGTAGCGGTAAGCAGAGAGTGGGAGAGGTTTGTGTAGAGAAATGGGTTAGATAAGTGGTCAAACAGAGAGAAAATTAACTTTCCCAGGGTGCCCTTCTGAGGTTGGAGGCCCAGGGAAATTGCTCATTTTGCCCATGCTTTAAAATATGTCTGACTGAAACCATTTTCGGGATGGCAGCACTCATATTTCACATGACAAGGTGTAAACCACCACTGCCCTCATTCACTGTGACCATGCACACTCTTGCACTGTGAAGAACATACATCCCGGGAATCTCAGGGCGCACACTTTCATTCCAATGAAACTTGTACCACTAACTCTCTGTCCTGGAAGACATCTTGGGATCACTTTTGTGTTCTTGGTGGGCAGCTGAGGGCAGCATCGTTTTTCTTGTAAAGAAGCAGCCAATCAGCATACTTGTGTCAATAACATAATGATTTGATCAGTCTCATTAGAAGGCAATGTAATGTCAAGTCTCTTTAGAAAGTAGTCTCTGTAAGTGTATGTCGGTGCCTGGATATGGAGGTCTGGTGGTTTGTAGGTGTGTTTTGTGTGCATTGCTGTTTTAAACTGTCTGAAGATGTTTGTCACTGTCATACTGTATACGTGACTATTAGGCAGCAAACTTACCCAAGCACCCCGCCACACAGGTGCAACGTGCATTATTATCACTGTAATGTCCTGCACCTACCACAATAATATTGCACCTGGCTTCACCTTGCACTGACCTTTCTGAGAGCTGCTCTCGTCAAATACAGCACCGAGCCACAGTTCTAGCCAAGCATGCCCACAACATCTGGTTAAGCTATGCATGCTGCCAATGTACGTTGTACTCATGCAACTTGCATTCCTCCACTTAAAGGCAAAGTGTGGAGCATTGACGGGAAGTCGCTGGGAAGCATGACTGAATTTTAATTCTGGTGCTGGATGTCCCATGCTGTGCGGTGTCTCTCTCTGGTCTCCAGCACCAGTGCATGAAATATTCCACAACAAATCCAACTTCTCCAAAATATCTGCGCACCAGACTACTTGACTTCCCGTACCCCCACTCTTGCCCTTCCGCCAATGTGTACCATGAAAGTACTGGAATGTTTTCTGACTGCCATTTCAGAGGGTTCTTTAATAATCAATGGAGTTTAAGCAAATTTAAGTGAAAAGTGGGCTGCAAACTGCATTACTTGGCCACACGTGATCAACATTTGTTTGAGGAAGAACCCCTTTCTTCCCGCTGTCAGGCAGGCAGATTTGTTTGCCTTGCTACCTACTACAATCTAGCTTTGAGCATTGTCGATGAAGGCAGTGGGTGCTTCCAGTGGTGGAAGTGGGCATTGCCAGTGGTGGACATTGGTTGAGCCATGGAAGTGGGCAGAGCCAACGGGGGTGGGCAGAGGCCTCGTAAGAAAAAAATATGCACACTTGCACTTTGTTGTGTTTTACAACCAAAACACGGAGTTTAAGGCTCCACAGGCAGCAGAAAGCTGAGCTCATTCAACCAGCAAGCGGTAGTTACAATTGCTTTGAATGTAGTTTTACACGCCAATAGTTTCAGAACATTCGGGTACTGGGTAAAAAAGAAATTATGAATCATCACTAAAATGACAATAGTGACATCCCAAACTAAATAGGGTGTCCAAACTAGAGTACAGGTGCATGACCTCATCAAAATGATGTTTAATAATCTTTGTAAGGCTAAAAGCGAGAGTTCCTGTTGGTGCAAATCACATTCACATGGACATGCATATGCATGCTCGCATGCCAAAGCCATGAAAAGAGAATATAAAACATAACAGATTATGCAGCAGCATTTAAGAGGAATAATTCGTTAAAGTGCCTTTAAAAGAAAAACTTAAGTCAATTGCTCTGCAACCCCAAAACTCCTTTGACCTTTCATAAACAGGTGGTGTGAAGTGTCTATGCAGTGGTGCATACCTGCTTTCATTTATCGATCATAGCCTGTCTGTATGTGTCTTTCAAGGGTGAGATTAGACAAGATTTCCTAACAACCAATGTCACATCCATTAAATCTCTCCTTGTTGACCTATTGGGTTTTCAATGCCTTTTGCCGATGCTGTGCAGAGTTAGAAAACAGGCATAGTGATTATTGCCGATGCTGGGCAGCATTGTCAAAAAAAAGGTGCAATGACCAAGCAACTGATGCTGGCCACATCATTTTGTAGGTGCGCGCAAAAATGATGAAATATGTATGTGCATGCATCACCAGGCTCCTATGATTGACATGGGTGCCATTTTTTAAAATGTATAGCTCTAGATTGGCATACGTCACATAGAGAAGTAAATAAATAATGACATTTTAGCAGCATCAAAGCGCTTTTTGGATAGCAGAGCAGTGTGACACTAAATTGCAGAAGCTGGGCCCTTAAAAAATAAATAAATAAAGACACTAAAATATAAAGAAATACAAATAATTGAAATTACTGCGAGAAATGGGGTAGCAAGGGAGGAAAGAAGGAGAGGAGCAGGGAGGCAGGGAAATCTCTGGGGAGTTGGCAGGGCAATGGGCCAATGCAGTTGCTTTAAAGTTAAAAAAAAATACAGAGTGGCCAGGCATCAGATGGAAGCTGCCGGCCACACTAAAAAAATAAAATGAATTTAAAATATCTGTTTGCAGGCCCATGAGTGGTACGGGAGCAACAGAGACACAGAGGAAGGACAAGCAACTGGGTGCAGATATCTGAGGTGGAGGTAAGCAGCAGACAAGCTGGAACAAGAAAACACATACAATCTCATGTAGTGCTTAATGAAAAAGAAAAAACTAGTTCCCTAAATTTGAGCAGTGGAAGGATACAAGTCAGACAATCAAAAGGATGGTGAATAGGCTTGGCTATGTTCCAATGGAGGGACAAATAGAGGAAGAAGGCATGGCATTGAAAAAGAAGCAAGCAAATGGGAGTTTTAATAAAGCCAACCAATAGTAAGTTCTGGGATGGTCCTTACCCACAGTGAGATTTTGGTGTGGTCCACAACAGGCTTTTGTCTACAGACAGCCAAAAGCTATCTGGTAGGGGAGACCTAAAAAGTGATACACTCTTCATGCTATGCTCCCACCACCACTTTCTTGCCCTTTTTCCATTGTTGCTGAGTTGTCAAAATGACTGAAATCCAGGGCCTTCCTCCTGGTACACTGTAGACTACATTCTTTTTCCTTCCCGGTCTCCTTTGCAAAGAAAAGTGTCACTGAGAGCAACTGCCAGTAGTACCCAACTAGGTCGCATCAATATTTCCTCCAACAAAACCCTCTTTTGCTCAAATCATCTGTAGAATAAAAACATGTCACTAAGAGTAAGATCCAGAAGTCTTTAGTGAGAACTTTAAGCATTTGAATGCCAGCAAGGACACTTAACTGCGAGTCGTGAGGCATTTGCATCAAAAGGATTGTCTGTCACTGAGAGTACTGAGGTAATTCTAAAATGCAGCAGATTCAGAACTACCAAAGGACATTACAAGATCCATGTACTTTAAGTTTATCCCTCAAGCGTTGAACACCACAGATTCAGGAGCAGACTCAGGCAGATATAAAAGTTACTCAGTAACATCTAATACAAGGAGAAATATCCCAGATTAGAACAGGGAATGTTGAGAGCTCCATTGAAGACAATGGAGTGGCTCAGGACTTATAAATGGCCGCTATAAGTTTTCTGCTCCAACAATCCAATGTTTGTCTTTCTGTTTCTCCCTTTTTCTATAACCAACTTTATTGAGGTTTTACAGCATGATAGCTTTTCACACAGTGCAAAATATGAACAAAATACATGAGTGACATTGTGACAGGATTGGGTACATGAGAGATACAACATTACCATTTCAAATCGACAGCCCATAATAATCACACCATTTTCTCCACATCGGCACATGATTCTGGGGGCAGCCAATCGCCTCGAAGACTGGCTTTTCTTGATGGGTGCACCAGTCCACACTGTGAGAAGTTGGCCTGATATGTAGTGCTCACTATTCTAGTGATCACTGTGTATCATTCCAAACGACCCTTATTGATGATTGGTTGTAAGTCAACCTTATAGACCAGCTATCCTAGTAGCATGGACAAGAGCAGTCTTTAGGCTAAACTCTAGAGGGCGTGTTAAGCCAGCTGTTTTACCACCACATTTACCCTTTGAACACCACGTGAAAGGACACCACACAAGTTGTTATGAAAATAAAGGATATTTATTGATAACAAGACTACCCTGGCTCTTTATAAATCAGGGAGCTAAGCACACTACAAAACTCTTATGAAAATACTTCAAGTTGCACAATTTACACAAATGCCCGAGGGTCACGAGAAACCATATACACTAACAGTGGAATGCGAATGGTTAGAGTCTAAAGTTACTGATTCCGGAAAGATCCGATCAGTGGGACTAAACGAAAAAGGAGCTGGACACTTGTAGAGCGAACCTGCGATGGAGCACCGAAATGCTCGAGTTACCTAGCCCAGAGGCTGCGGCTGCGTGAGGTTCAGCAAGATGTCGGGAGTCTTCGTTGTAGTCTCAGGAGCCTGAAAGAAGAAGTTGCTGGCAGGCGACCAGTGTCGTTATTAGGAGGGATCCAAGCCTGGATCGGTGATGGTGTTAACCTGAAAGCAGAGGGGACTCAGTTCTTAATCACTAGCCAGTGATTGAGGTGGCGCCAGGATGGCACCGGAGGTAGTCACCGCGATCAGGTGAGTGGGTGACGCTGGACTCTGCTGTCCCTCGGTGCAGGAGGCGTTGTCGGCGACCAGGCAGAAGGGGGCGAGCTGTCCCACGAAGGTGTCTGCTGTCGGCGATGCTGGACCCAAGATTGGGCAACAACCCTTGGCAAGGCAAGCCCACGCGGTGGAGTCAAGATGGCGTCTGAAGTGGACCAGGGGGGTCCGGGGTGCTCCTCTATTGGAGGGGAGTCAAGGCCAGTCTGGATCAACCAGACCAGCGACGGAAATGTCGTGGTGCGTCTTTAGGAGGGCCACTAGCCCACGGCAAGTGACCGAACAACACGGTGAGCGGCAAAGAGCAGAAGGGCCCCCCACGCAGATCTCGGGGATGCTGGGAGGCTGGTCTTCGGTGCTGGAGCTGCTCAGGGTTGGGGCTTCTCAAACCCCAGGAGCACTCACTCGAGGGTCCCTCGGCGGTCGTGCTAGGCAAGCGGCGTGCAGGTTTTGATGATGGCCGGTCCCGCAGGTCTCGTCACACCCACGAATCTCAGCTGAGCTGATGATGCAGGTAGAGGTCAGAGATGGCAGGGAACCCGGGTCTCGTCGAGCTGGTCAGTCTGGATCCGGAGGATGGACGTGCAGCAAACTGCAAGCGCTTAGGTGGTGCCTGCTGGTGCAGGGTGGCTACTCCTTAGCCAAAAGGGAGAGTCTTCGGAAAAAGTCAAGAGTTCCTTTCGTGGAAAGTAGTTCAAGATTCAGAATTATCCAATTTGGGAAGGGGGCCCGCTCCTACCTTTATTCTAAGAAAAGGGGCTGGCCTGTGACTAGGTCCTGCCTATGGGTGGGACCAGGGGGGGGGGTGGTTACACCCCTCTCCTTTGCCTGGTCTCTCCCCGGCTCAGAGGCTGGGGTGCCCCTGGAACTGGTTCAAGCCGGCCTATGCACAGTGAGCACCGGGGTGCCACTTGCAGTCACCTTCCTCTCAGCCTTGCCTACCTGGAATACACAAAACCCTGTCTGGGATGGCGCGGGCACCGCCCCCGACAGGAAACCCTTTGTCCAAGCTCTCCCCGCTGGAAGGACTCCCAGCAGCAGGAGGTCAGACTTGTGTCTGTGGTGGCAGCATCCATTTTGTGATGCTGAGGCTCGAGTCAACTTTAACCGGGGTTCACAGTTACATGCATGTCGTGTCCCTCAAGAAGGGTGGAATGCTAACCCCGTTGCCAGAATTGGCGAGGGGCTAGTATCCCAATTCGTATGACACCTTACTCGACATGCTTTGATAATGCGGTACCAAAGTTAGCAAATAACCGCGAGGATTATAATGCACTTCAAGAGTATATGGTACGCGTTATCCTGGATCAGCTATTAGGACTTGGTTCCGCAAGCTGCAGACGGGCTCAGCTCACGCCCGAGCACCATCTCCCATGATTCCAAGCACTCTGCCTTCAGGATTGATAAGGCCTGCCATAGGAGTGACTGATAGGAATACATGCGTCCAGTTTAGGGTTAGATATAGGAATACTATACCTAAAGCAAAGGGTGATTACACCACCTTGCCCCAGCCGTCGTGCAGCCAGTTGTGTCAGATTTGGGTGGCCAGCCAGGGGTGGCATAATACATGCTGCAGCCCCTGGTAGGCCCTGGGTACGCCTCGGCCCTGGATACCTAAGGTATGCTGATACAGGGACTGATAAGGTGGCCCAGTTCCAATTAGTAAATGCACCTAAGGTACATGTGTCACTTTAGAGAGAGAACAGCTAGGCTGTGGGTCTGATTAGCAGGCCCACAGCCAGGAAAAGTCGTAAACCAATGAAGCAAAAAGCAAAAATCTGGGGTGATCATAGGATTGCAGACCCTACTCTCCTACATGACCCCCCCCCAAACTTTGGGACAATAAGCTAACCTTGACCAGGTGAGTCTTCTTGCTCTAAGTGGAAGTACCTGGAGAGCCCATCTGCATTGCCATGATCAGTGCCAGGTCTATGCTCCACTATAAAGTCCATCCCCTGTAGGGAAATGGACCACCTAAGTAGTTTGGGGTTTTCACCCTTCATCTGATTTAGCCACAAGAGGGGCTTATGGTCGGTCTGAATCTTGAAGTGAGTGCCAAACAAGTATGGCCTCAACTTCTTCAGGGCCCAAACCACAGCAAAGGCCTCCCTCTCAATGGCTGACCAATTCTTCTCTCTGGGGGTCAGCCGTCTGCTAATAAAAGCAATGGGCTGGTCATGACCGTCAAAATTCAGCTGAGATAGAACAGCTCCCACACCCAACTCAGAAGCATCTGTTTGGACAATGAATGTTTTGGAGTAGTCTGGACTCTTTAGGATAGGTGCTGTGCACATGGCCTGCTTTAGGTCATCGAATGCCTTTTGACAGCTTGCTGTCCACTGAACTTTCTTTGGCATTTTTTTACTTGTCAGGTCATTAAGTGGGGTCACAATGGATCCATAATTTCTGACAAATTTCCTGTAATATCCAGTCAGGCCCAAGAAAGCTCGAACCTGAGTCTGGGTGGTTGGAGGAGCCCAGTCCTGGATGGCCTGTATCTTGCTCTCCAATGGCTGAACCTGGCCTCCACCTACAAGGTGGCCCAGGTATACAACCTGTGTCTGCCCTATCTGGCACTTAGTTGCCTTGATAGTGAGACCTGCCTTTTGCAGTGCCTCTAACACTTTCCTCAGGTGGACCAGGTGATCCTCCCAGGTGGAGCTAAAGACAGCTATATCGTCGAGGTATGCTGCACAGAAGTCGTCCAACCCGGTGAGAACTTGATTCACCAGCCTTTGGAAGGTGGCAGGTGCATTCTTCAAACCAAAGGGCAGTACCACGAACTGATAATGCCCACCAGGGGTAGAAAATGCTGTTTTGGGCTTGGCGTCCTCAGCTAACCTGATTTGCCAATACCCAGCTGTCAGGTCGAATGTACTTAAGTAGTTGGCAGAAGCCAACCTGTCTATAAGTTCATCCGCTCTTGGTATTGGGTGGGCATCAGTCTTAGTGACTGCATTGAGGCCTCTGTAGTCCACGCAAAACCTCATCTCTTTCTTACCGCCCTGGGTGTGAGGTTTCGGCACGAGAACTACGGGACTAGCCCAGGGGCTGTCCGAGGGCTCAATGACTCCCAGCTCCAACATTTTCTGCACCTCTGTCTTCATGCAGTCTCTGACGTGATCAGGCTGTTGATAGATTTTACTCTTTACGGGCAGACTGTCCCCAGTGTCGACCTCATGGGTACACCAATTGGTCTGACTGGGTGTCAGAGAGAACATATGTCGGAAGGATTGAAGAACCTGTTTACAATCCTTTTGTTGATGTCCAGAGAGGCTGCCACAAAAGACAACACCATCTACTGACCCATCGTCAGGGTTCTGAGAGAGCAGGTCCGGGAGAGGGTCACTCTCCTCCTCCTGTCCCTCATCTGTGGCCATGAGCAAGCCCATGCCCTCCCTGTCGACATATGCCTTGAGCCTGTTTACGTGGAGCACCCTGTGGGGGCTCCGGGGAGTTCCCAGGTCTACCAAGTAGGTGACCTCTCCCTTTTGCTCAATGATCGTGTGGGGCCCAGACCATTTGTCTTTGAGTGCTGCCGGGGCCACTGGCTCCAGCACCCACACCTTCTGTCCAGGCTGATACACAGTCAGGACAGCCTTTTGGTCGTGCCAAGCTTTTTGTAATTCTTGGCTCGCCTCCAGGTTTTTAGATGCCTTTTCCATGTACTCGGCCATCCGCGAGCGGAGACCGAGCACATAGTCCACAATGTTTGATGCCGGCTTTCTGAGAGGTCTCTCCCATCCTTCCTTTACCAAACAAAGGGGTCCCCTTACAGGATGTCCGAACAGAAGTTCAAAAGGGCTGTAGCCAACCCCCTTCTGCGGGACCTCTCTGTAGGCGAACAAGAGGCAGGGTATCAGGACATCCCATCTCCGCCGAAGCTTTTCAGGTAGTCCGTGAATCATCCCTTTTAGGGTCCTGTTGAATCTCTCAACAAGCCCATTGCATTGTGGGTGATAGGGTGTGGTGAACTTGTAGTTGACGCCACACTCCTTCCACATTGCAGTCAGATATCCCGATATAAAGTTTGCACCTCTGTCTGAGACAACCTCCTTAGGGAAGCCCACTCTGGAGAACACTCCAACTAGGGCCCGTGCCACCACAGGTGCTGTAGTGGTCCTAAGGGGAATAGCTTCAGGATACCTGGTGGCGTGGTCCACCACCACCAGTATAAATTTGTGCCCTGATGCTGTCTGGGGTTCCATTGGTCCGACAATGTCGATCCCCACTCGTTCAAAGGGAACCCCCACCACCGGCAGTGGTATGAGGGGGGCCTTTGTCGTGCCACCTGACTTACCACTGGCTTGGCAAGTGACACAGGAGCGGCAAAACTCCTTCGTATCTTCGGACATGTGGGGCCAGTGAAAGTGTGGAACAATTCTGTCCCAAGTCTTATTCCGGCCTAAGTGACCTGCAAGGGGAATCTCGTGGGCCAAGGTGAGAAGGAAACCTCTCAGAGACAAGGGGATGACCAGCCTCCTGGTCGCGCCAGGTTTGGGGTCTCTTGCCTCGGAGTACAGGAGTCCATCGTCCCAGTACACTTTGTGGGTACCTGTGGCGTTCCCTGCAGCCTCAGCAGCCGCCTGCTGTCCGAGGGGTTCAAGTGAGGGGCAGTCTAACTGTGCCTTCCCCAGGTCTTCCCTGGAGGGTCCCCCTGAGCCCAGAAACTCAACCTGACCAGGTTCAAGCTCTTTTGGCTCAGTTTCCCTCAGTTCTTTAAGGTCAGCCTCCTCAGAGACTTGATCCACGACCTGGGGCAAGGGGGAAGGCGAGGCCTTACCCTTACTGCTCCTTTTCTTGGAAGGTGTCTGGTCCGTTCTTCCAGGATCCAGCACCTGTTCAGTGGGGCATCTTTTGGCCTGTGACCTGGTAACAGCAAGGACATGTGCTGGCAAGCCTAACATTTCCATGTGAGTCCTCTGCTCCACTTCTGACCATTGTGACGTTTCCAAATCATTGCCCAACAGACATTCTACGGGGAGGTCTGAACTAACCACAACTTTCTTTGGGCCACTTACCCCTCCCCAGGAGAAATCAACAACTGCCATACTATGATTGGTAGTGACATTGCTGGCATTGGTCACTAGGTAATCGGTACCTAGCATGATCTGTTCAGGGTCCACAAAGTTAGGTGTCACCATCGTGACACTGGCACAAGTGTCCCTGTAGGCCTGAGCCACTTTTCCATTGATCAAAGGCGTCTGCCTGTATTTGCCCAAAGTATTGGGACTGGCATCAGGGGACATATCCATATCCCCTGTACAGACAAGGACGGCCAGAGTGAGCGTGCCGACTAAGTCGTCACCCCCCTCGGTTCCCAAGGTTAACCCAACTAATGCCTTGGGAGGCGCACTACCACTGCTGACTGTACTAGGGGGTGCAGGTGCCTTAGGGGCTGCAGTGGCAGGAGTTTGCCCTCCTTTCTTGGTGCACTCACTAAACCAGTGAGTCTTACTTTTACAGTATTGGCACCACCTTTTTGACTGGCCTTCCTGAGTCTTCTTCTTCTGTGAAGCCTGACCCCCACCCTCTTTGGTTTGTTGGGGACCTGTCGAAGACTTCTGGTCATTTTGTTTGTTCTTGTTACTACCCTTTTGGTCTGCTTTCTTCTGACCACCCTGGTTCTGAGTCTGGTTCTGCTTGACTCTTGTTCTGACCCATCTGTCTGCCTTCTTTCCCAATTCTTGGGGAGAGGTCAGATCCGAGTCGACAAGGTGCTGATGCAACAATTGGTTCTGACAGTTGTTTAAAATCTGTTCTCTCATGATAAGATTGTACAATCCTGTGTAATCAGTAACCTTGCTACCCAGCAACCAGCCTTCCAAAGCCTTAGTGGCACAATCGACAAAGTCAGCCCAATCCTGAGACTGAATCTTCTGGGTGTCTCTGAACAGCAACCTGTACTGCTCAGTCGTTAAGCCAAACCCATCAATCAGTGTATTCTTCAGGACTTGGTAGTTGTTTGCATCCTCAGCTCTAGTAGTGAGGAGCTTGTCTCGCCCTTTACCTTCAAAGGAGAGCCACAGTATAGCTGCCCACTGACTTGGGGGGACGCACTGGACAGTGCAGGCCCTTTCCAAAGCAGTTATCCACTTGTGGATGTCGTCCCCTTGTTTAAAGGGGGGCACTATTTTACTCAGGTGTCTAGTGTCTATACCCCTGTCTTTCTCTCTAATGATAATGCTGCCACCAGTGGGGTCTGACCCACTCAATTTCTGCTCTCGGGCAAAGGCAAGTCTTTCTTTGGCGAGGGCAAGTTCTTCCCGCTCGATCCTCAGATTGACTTCCCTCATCTTCGCTTCATGCTCCCTTCTCTGAGGGGACGTCATTCCTCTCGGAGAAGATGCCTGAGAGACATGTGTTCGAACAGATCTGTTAGAGCCTCTGGAGAGAGACCTAGCTCGTCCGTTCCCAAGGTTAGGCCTGCTTGAGCGTGGGCCCGGGGCTCCCCCAGTTCCATTCTCATGCCTGCTTAAGTTGGTCCTGGTAAGCCTGCTGACTACTACTGGACCTTTGTTTGCCTCGTCTCCTGATAATTCCTCCTCGTCATCCTCCTCTGTATGGAGGTCGAGGTCTGGGTCACCAAGGGTTCCCTCTAAGGGGGGCATGTTCCCATCCTGATCAGGGGGGCCTGTGCTAGAGGCCCTCCTCGCATCATAAGTCTCTAAGAGACCTATCAGAAATGTGATGGTAGGGTTAGAACCCTGGTTTAGCTTCCTGGAGGCACACAGTTGTCTCATCTCCGTGAAGCTAAGAGCTGCATATCTTGACGTGACCTGTGGAGGGTCAACGACCACTAGGGGAGTCTCTGAAGACTCTCCGTGGTTAGACATGCTTTCTAGTGAGGTGTAAGTGATGCACCTACCTACACTATGTGTTTTCCTACTGATCCCTTGCTAAGAGCTGTAGTCAGGGTGTGCTACTCCCTGTTACACTACAAAAGCTGGTTCAGTAGAACTCAGAGTATTCTAAGTTAAGTTATATGTACCTGGGTACTTATGTGATCTTTCAACCGATGTTCTTAGGATACGTGGGTGGCAAAACACAGCAAGCTCAAATCCCAACCGCTGCTCACCAATGTGAGAAGTTGGCCTGATATGTAGTGCTCACTATTCTAGTGATCACTGTGTATCATTCCAAACGACCCTTATTGATGATTGGTTGTAAGTCAACCTTATAGACCAGCTATCCTAGTAGCATGGACAAGAGCAGTCTTTAGGCTAAACTCTAGAGGGCGTGTTAAGCCAGCTGTTTTACCACCACATTTACCCTTTGAACACCACGTGAAAGGACACCACACAAGTTGTTATGAAAATAAAGGATATTTATTTCTAACAAGACTACCCTGGCTCTTTATGAGTCAGGGAGCTAAGCACACTACAAAACTCTTATGAAAATACTTCAAGTTGCACAATTTACACAAATGCCCGAGGGGCACGAGAAACCATATACACTAACAGTGGAATGCGAATGGTTAGAGTCTAAAGTTACTGATTCCGGAAAGATCCGATCAGTGGGACTAAACAAAAAAGGAGCTGGACACTTGTAGAGCGAACCTGCGATGGAGCACCGAAATGCTCGAGTTACCTAGCCCAGAGGCTGCGGCTGCGTGAGGTTCAGCAAGATGTCGGGAGTCCTCGTTGTAGTCTCAGGAGCCTGAAAGAAGAAGTTGCTGGCAGGCGACCAGTGTCGTTATTAGGAGGGATCCAAGCCTGGATCGGTGATGGTGTTAACCTGAAAGCAGAGGGGACTCAGTTCTTAATCACTAGCCAGTGATTGAGGTGGCGCCAGGATGGCACCGGAGGTAGTCACCGCGATCAGGTGAGTGGGTGACGCTGGACTCTGCTGTCCCTCGGTGCAGGAGGCGTTGTCGGCGACCAGGCAGAAGGGGGCGAGCTGTCCCACGAAGGTGTCTGCTGTCGGCGATGCTGGACCCAAGATTGGGCAACAACCCTTGGCAAGGCAAGCCCACGCGGTGGAGTCAAGATGGCGTCTGGAGTGGACCAGGGGGGTCCGGGGTGCTCCTCTATTGGAGGGGAGCCAAGGCCAGTCTGGAGCAACCAGACCAGCGACGGAAATGTCGTGGTGCGTCGTTAGGAGGGCCACTAGCCCACGGCAAGTAACCGAACAACGCGGTGAGCGGCAAAGAGCAGAAGGGCCCCCCACGCAGATCTCGGGGATGCTGGGAGGCTGGTCTTCGGTGCTGGAGCTGCTCAGGGTTGGGGCTTCTCAAACCCCAGGAGCACTCACTCGAGGGTCCCTCGGCGGTCGTGCTAGGCAAGCGGCGTGCAGGTTTTGATGATGGCCGGTCCCGCAGGTCTCGTCACACCCACGAATCTCAGCTGAGCTGATGATGCAGGTAGAGGTCAGAGATGGCAGGGAACCCGGGTCTCGTCGAGCTGGTCAGTCTGGATCCGGAGGATGGACGTTCAGCAAACCGCAAGCGCTTAGGTGGTGCCTGCTGGTGCAGGGTGGCTACTCCTTAGCCACAAGGGAGAGTCTTCGGAAAAATTCAAGAGTTCCTTTCGTGGAAAGTAGTTCAAGATTCAGAATTATCCAATTTGGGAAGGGGGCCCGCTCCTACCTTTATTCTAAGAAAAGGGGCTGGCCCGTGACTAGGTCCTGCCTATGGGTGGGACCAGGGGGGGGGGTGGTTACACCCCTCTCCTTTGCCCGGTCTCTCCCCGGCTCAGAGGCTGGGGTGCCCCTGGAACTGGTTCAAGCCGGCCTATGCACAGTGAGCACCGGGGTGCCACTTGCAGTCACCTTCCTCTCAGCCTTGCCTACCTGGAATACACAAAACCCTGTCTGGGATGGCGCGGGCACCGCCCCCGACAGGAAACCCTTTGTCCAAGCTCTCCCCGCTGGAAGGACTCCCAGCAGCAGGAGGTCAGACTTGTGTCTGTGGTGGCAGCATCCATTTTGTGATGCTGAGGCTCGAGTCAACTTTAACCGGGGTTCACAGTTACATGCATGTCGTGTCCCTCTAGAAGGGTGGAATGCTAACCCCGTCGCCAGAATTGGCGAGGGGCTAGTATCCCAATTCGTATGACACCTTACTCGACATGCTTTGATAATGCGATACCAAAGTTAGCAAATAACCGCGAGGATTATAATGCACTTCAAGAGTATATGGTACGCGTTATCCTGGAACAGCTATTAGGACTTGGTTCCGCAAGCTGCAGACGGGCTCAGCTCACGCCCGAGCACCATCTCCCATGATTCCAAGCACTCTGCCTTCAGGATTGATAAGGCCTGCCATAGGAGTGACTGATAGGAATACATGCGTCCAGTTTAGGGTTAGATATAGGAATACTATACCTAAAGCAAAGGGTGATTACACCACCTTGCCCCAGCCGTCGTGCAGCCAGTTGTGTCAGATTTGGGTGGCCAGCCAGGAGTGGCATAATACATGCTGCAGCCCCTGGTAGGCCCTGGGTACGCCTCGGCCCTGGATACCTAAGGTATGCTGATACAGGGACTGATAAGGTGGCCCAGTTCCAATTAGTAAATGCACCTAAGGTACATGTGTCACTTTAGAGAGAGAACAGCTAGGCTGTGGGTCTGATTAGCAGGCCCACAGCCAGGAAAAGTCGTAAACCAATGAAGCAAAAAGCAAAAATCTGGGGTGATCATAGGATTGCAGACCCTACTCTCCTACACACACCTACCCACCAACTCCCAATTGTTGGTGGCTTTTCCCGCTTTCATGCGCGGACCACATCCCGTTTGGCAATCCAACAGGCCACCCTGAGGAATGCACTATAGCTCTGGGGCCCCCCACTTCCTCCAGCAACCCAAGCAAAGCCATGCGAGGGGTGAGCTCCAGACAGTGACCGATGACATAAGAGAGTATTTGACCCACCTCTTCCCAGAATGGTCGCAGCACCGGACATTCCCAGGCAACGTGATAGAAGTCTGCCATCGGAAGTGCTCATCGCATTTGTATAGATAGGCATGAGTTGTAAGCGCTTTGGCATGAGATATTTTGCATGCAAAAAGTTTAAATTAATCATACGCAGCCGCATTGAGATCGCCAATTCCCTAGGTGCCATGCAAGCCTCCCTCCAGTCTACTTCGTCTAGCACTCCCACCCAGGTTTCCCTTCGCTGCTGGGCTTTGTCAAGGCCATCAGGAGCGTAAATCACCAGTGATCGCTAAATCATGGATACTGCCCTTTTAACCAACTTCCCTTGAAAGATCTTTGCCTCCAACGGACTATACTCAGGCAAAGAGTCCTCCAGAAGGTTGTGGGCTAACAGAGCGCGGCGTAGCTGAAGGTACCAGAAAACTGTGAGTTATGCAAACAGTACTTGCTTTTCAGCTCCTGAAAGGATATAATGTTCCCCTCTGTATAAACATCCCCAGGATAGGAGATTCCAAGGCGATCCCAAGGTAGGAAGCCCTCCAGAGCCGACAACTGACTTAGCCATGTTCCACACCATAAAGGAGCCATCCCAGTGAGGCAGCGATACCAACCAGTGAGGCGAAGAGCCGCCCTCCAACAGGTGAGAGACACTCCTGTGCAGGAAGACAAAGTGTGTGATACGCGTGCTTCATATAGGAGATCAAGCATGCCATCCATCCCCAGCGTATATATCTCCAACCGATAAGCTGGGTCGTCCCACCCCCCCATGAACCAGTCATTGACTGGGACCAGATGTGCCGCCAAGTAACATAGAGAAATATCTGATAGGCCCAGACCTCTGTCAAACGGAGACTTACACAGTGAATGGTACGCTACTCTATGTCAGTCCCTGCCCACACAAATCTGGTAATTTTCACAGTTAAGGAGTGAAACTATTTGCAGAAGATGAAGTATGGATAGTTGCTCAACACGTACAAATAGCGTGGCAGGCACCCCATTTTAAAGAGGGCCGTGCGCCCCATTGGGTTCAGTGGGAGTGTGGCCCAGCGGTTGAAGTCATGATCGAGCCGTAGGTCCAGACCTCGGAAGTTAAGTGCCCAGGCCAGGTCGGGCATGGAAGAAACGCAGACCTCTAGATATTTAAAAGAGTTATGCCGAGAGGGAATTTTAGGACACCCAAGAGCATCGCCTCTAATCTCTACCAGGCAAGATTTGCTTTCATTAACCCAGAGCCCAGATGGCTCACCGTAGAGCTGGAGAAGTTTAAGACACCGGGGACCAGACCAATGTCGGGTACTCAAGAACAAGAGCATATCTTCCGCATATAACAATATGCGGTTCTCAAGACCAGCTCCCCCCTGCCTGCCCCACACCTGAGCATCACACCGTATGAGCAGCGCCAGGGGCTCAATCACCAGGGCAAACAGCAGCTGGGACAAGGGGCACCCATGGCGCATGCCGCGATCGATGGGGAAAACTGGAGACAGAACCCCATTCACCCTGACCTGAGTGGTCGGGAATTGTAGAGGAGCCGAACCATACGATGAAACCCCTCCCCCAGACCAGCCCGATGAAGAACCCCATCCAGGAAATCCCACTATACTGTGTCAAATGCCCTAGTGAAGTCTACCAGCAGGAGATCCAGAGTGTCATCAAGGTCTGCCACGCGGGACAGCGCCACCTGGACCCTCCTAATACAATGGCACATGCACGGCCAGACATAAATCCACACTGATCTGGGTGGACTAGATAGGGCAAGGCTTTTCTGTAAAAGTTTTCTTCTGCGGTCAGGGTTATGCTGAAATTATGTTATGCTATCCTTAGCGCTACGTTTTTGGCTTTCAATAGTAAAATTCTCTTCATGCTTGTCTGCCAAATAGTACAGCTCCCAGTGCACAACTTTATGAGTGTGTTTGGTGCCAAGGTCCAGCTGCTTCTGCCTTTTGAGATTATGACTCTGGGCTTCAAGAAGCTGCCCTATGGGTCACCCTACGAAACATCTTCAGTTTTCTTGACAAATCCTTCTGTCCCTCTGCTTCTGAGTGGCTGCGCCATAACTCCCAGACTATACTCAAAGGACCTCCTGGTACGAAAGAGCACTGTCGACTTAGGTCTTCAACGGTACAACCAGGTTGGTGGAGCTGAGGCTGTTCCCAAGTGCTGGATACAATCTTCAGACCAGAAGGGACCAGATCAAGAAAGAGTTAATTCTTGTTCTGCTTTGTGGAAAACAGTTTTTTTCCTAAATATGTTCCACAGAAGTGTGCTACAACTTGGACATTCTTAAGGAAAATACTATCTCTGGGTTTGGTACATTGATGCTCTGTTCTTACGTTGTGGGAAAGTTGTACATTTCAGTACATTCGAGCACAGAAGACCCATAAGCAGGAGATGTGTGGGTGGTCACTACTACTGGTACGCTCAAGTGCAGATTGTTCTGTTCTTTGTGGTGTGTTTCCAGCGGGGTGTAAATACCCTAATTCCCGTATCTGTTTGACAATAATGGCATTTATTCATACATTCCCACTCTAGGGGCTTTCACATGCATTTCAGGTCCATAACTCCACTAGCAGTAAATTAACAGCTGTTATTGGCCACATGTGAGGGCAGTGGCATGTAATGAAAATAATTTTGCTGGCCAATAAATTACCCGTGAATATAGAGTGTGAGAATCAAATATGTACAGAGTTGACTGAACACGTTCGGTTTCAGAGCTAAGACTTTCTGTTGAGAGGACACATAGAACAAGATGGACCTCAGTAGCCAACGCGCAGCCCGGAAAGCAGCCCTGAACCGTGTGTAGGCTAAAATTCTCCTTGAGTTGTAGAGAACCCCTAAGTATTGGTTCACATTAAATATTTCAAAAAGAGGAAGGCGGGTGCATTAGGAACTTGGGAAGAGAATTGGATCATACATTGTGGTCTTGCTTAATAATGAATAACAGGGGACGTTTGAAACAGTTACTTGGAAAGAAAATATGAGAACTTTCCAAGACAGTGTTGTTGCAAGATTTATTAATCTGTCCACGGTTACACATTAACATTACGACATCTTGCATTCCTAACTGCTAAACAGCCCTTTCTAAGACAGGAGAAAGCAAATCCTAGTTTCATTTTGAAAACTGTATTAAGTGTATGGCAAGGCTGCACAATAGGAACTAATTATATTCTAATTATAAGGCAACTATTTGTAAGGCCATGGGGAAAAGTTTACTCCGCCTTCCAGGTGCAAGTGTTTAAGAAGCACAGATAAAGGCAGAATGAAGCACTGGACTTGCTGTTTAGAGCATATGAAATAGCAGTGAGTGTTCATAGCTAGGGTTATTGTAATAGGTTCTGTTATGCGTTGTTTGCAGTCCTTTTATGGCATGAAGATGGCCCAAGGGCATAGGAGGACTTTACAGCAGTACCGGACTATTTTACACATCTAGACTTCTTTGAGAAATCCTTCATCTATCCCGCCTATCTCATTTGTTCTTTTCTGTATTGAACAGAGTGTTTTCCTGTTCTCAGCAGAAGTGCAGCAGTCTCTGCAGAGCATAAGGGTGGGATGGAAGGCGGGGGAGGGGTGATGCTGTGCTACAGTGGAAGCGGTGGGGGTGGTCCCATAACCATCAGGATGTTGTGCTTAGTGAACAGAGTAGTGCCAGAGAGTTTATGAAAGTGAAATTGACAGCACCAGGCCTAAGGTTACTAAAAGTACTCACATTTAGCACATAAATATTGTTTATGTATGCTCCAAACAGTTTTGATTTATACTCTCAAGAACTGGAGTTTGGTGCGCTTAGATGTATGTTTCGAGTTGTAGTGGTGCTTGCAGCACTTCTCAGCCTTGCGGCCTTTCGTGAATACATATAAATTAAACAAAACAAACAAAAGCGTTGGAATGGGGGGAAAGTGTAATTTGAGGATAGGGAAGATTGAAATAACAACAGGGAAGTATAAAGAACTGCCATAACAAGGTCTATCCTCAGGGGGCAGTCTATATTATTGCCTGGTGTCCTGGGCTGTGGTGTTGGTTAGATTTGTGATGTTGGGATTGGGTTGTCCTAACTTGTTTGAGATGGGACAGGTGTTTGGCAAGTTTTCCGATGAGCATGGACCTGGTGGTCGTGTGCCGCAGTCACGTGCAGGGGGTCTTAATAAAAAGAAAGGTGTGGACCGGACCTCTTGGTTAGCTACTAACACACGGTGCCCCGAGTGCAGGTATTTCAAAGACACAGTGCTTTACAAGGCCTTCTTCTGACCTGATTTGTTAGGCTTCCCACTACAACAATTGGCGACGAGGGGAGAACTCTGCTGCCAACATGGGATTTGCTGTGGCTGCCCGCCTCCCTGCTGTGCCTGGGTTCACCTGCTGTTACCGCTTAGGCCCTCCTTCCATCCTGCTCTGCCTTTTTGTGGGAGTGCTATGAGGCTTCCAGCAATGCCCCTCTAGCCGTCGCCAGCAGAGGCTGCTCCCGTGGTGTGCTGTTGCACCCATCCGGTTTTCAGCAGAGCGCCGTGGCCACCAGCTGGTCATTGCACTCCCAGGCTATACCCCATGCCACTGCCCTGGAGGTGCTGCTGCTGAGTTTGGCTCCTGGGACATTGTTGGTCATCTGCTACCCTCCTCGTAGGCCATGTTGCTATTTTTCACCTGTGCCCGGTTTCTCCTGCAATTTACACTCCTCTTGGTGAGTCGTGAGGAGTCCCTGAGGGCATTTTCACCCTTCCTCCAAGCCATCTCTGAGACTTGAGAAGTGGATTCTCCAACTGCAGGAGTGCCAATTTTCTGTGGAGTACTGGCCAGGGGCATAGAATCCTGCAGATTATCTATCTTGACATGCGAGGCCGGTCACCATCTATGAAGAGTCGGAGGCTGAAGATGTAGAGGAGTAAGTAAGGTTTGTGGTGGAAAGGTCACAACCCTTACCCATCTCGCTAGATAATATTGTGGATGCCACCAGATACGATGAATATCTCCAGCTGGCTCTCTTGTCTGGGGTGGCTCCTCCATGTGGGCGGAGGAGCGTCGCCCCACTGCTTTCTCGCAGTGCAAGAAGCAGTGCGAGAAGCAGATACATAAAATGGTATTATAAATGTTTCTGCTTCTCGCACTGTGAGAAAGCAGAACGGTTTGGTTGGGGGCAGGCGGGTGGCGGGTCTGCCCTATGGGGCCGACCAAAGCAGTCATGCATGCGCACTCTCCCTTTTCTCCATGTAAGCTGCATGCAACCTACATGGAGAAAATGGCCTGTGGTCGGTGTCCCAACCAATCACAAAAAGCTGCCATTGCTATGATAGGCCATGGCCCCCCCGATCCACTAGCGCCTATTTTCACAGAAGACATTCCTCTCCTTCTTTGGTACTGGGCCAGTGCTGATTTCAGGAGTCTGCTTGATTACAGACACATGCTGCTAGTAATAGATAACTTATCAATATACCCTGAGGTTCAAATCATTGATTCAATGACTGCATGCCAGACAGTGCCCCACTTGGAGAAGATCATGGCAACTCATGGGTTCCTGAAAGAACTCTGTATGGACAATGGTCCCCCATTCTCAAGCCAGGATTTTGCAGAGTATATGCAGTTCAGAGGTAACACTCATCTGCATATTAATCCTCAATTCCCTCAAGTTAATGGAGAGGCTGAATGCTTCATGCGGACTCTCATTAAGGTTATACGGATAGCGCTAATCAGAACATGAAATATGCTCTGTACTCATTCCTACGAGAATACCGACTCATGCAACATGCCAAAACAAAAGTGAGTCAAAGTGCTCTCTGCATCTAAACAACTGTGGGTGATACAATTCCAAATTCCTGTTGGGTTCAAGATATGTTGTGGCGAAACTCAAGCATAAGGTAAAAAATTACAAAGCATTTATGAAAAGGAGGGCTGGCTAAAGCATCTACAGGTTGGAGATCTGGAACTTGTCAAGGATAGACATCCCAGAAGCAAATTTCGCCTTCCATTTAAGGTTGATCCACTGAGAGTCAGTGTCATTCAAGGGACAATTAAACCTGCTAGAAGAGGTGATAACACTATCACAAGGAACATAGCTTTCCTCATGCCAGGAGGTAAAACCCGGGACATTGATAATCAGTTTTCGCATGCAGGGGAGAGAGGCCGTGATGAAGTCAACCACCCAGTCCCCACTGGGCTGTCATACGAGGTCAATATTCAGGATCCATATTGCAGATCATATGAATACAATGAGGACGAGACCAAAGGCAAATTAGGAGATGGTGCATCTGGAGATGTCCCACTGCAAGAGAGAAGGGTGTCTAATGACAGTCCTGTGGTTTATTGTAAAGGGATAACCAGATGCCACCTCAAACCTCACCCAGTTGGTCCAAAAAGTTTCACGATTTTGTATTGCTGAAGCCTATCAGCCCATGAAGCAGATTGCAGGCTAGCCGGAGTCGTCCTGCAAGCATGAAGAGGAGTCCCATTTTGTCCTGTGTTTGTTTTCATGTCCCATTTTTGTTTTCTGTTTGTCTGTGTTCGTTGTTGTCATGTTTGTTATTTTGAATTCACTGTTTTGTTCTGTTAGGGCTAATGAGGAATGTGATCTCAATCTCCATATAGACAACTCATCAGATGCTAAAATCAGCAATTTGACAGCAGACCTAGCCGCTCTTCAGCTAATTCAGCTGATCCGAACCCCTACACACGTTGCGGGCCATCTGCTGGACCCAGTGTTTACGAACATTCCGGAAGCCAGTGCGGATGATCCTACACCCATGGCCTGGACGGACCACTCACTAGTAACCTTCTCCATCCCTAATAACCACTATGTCATAAAAAAGCCCCCAACTTCCTGCCTAAAACGACCTTGGCACAAACTCCAACAATATGACCTTGCAGCGAGTTTGGGGAGACCTAACCTGGAGGATATAGATGATATTGAGAAATCATATATATCCTTCCAGAACTGGATTACCAAGGGACTGGACGTCATTATACCAGCGAAGTGGACCAAAGGGCGTAGCACCCCTTCCAATCCCTGGTACAATGAGAACCTCAAAATAATGAGGAAAGGCTGTAAAAAAATGGAGCGACAATGGAGAAAGGAGTACAAGCAGGAAGATAAAGATGCATATTTGACCACTCTTAAAATATATCATAAGGCAATCCGTGTAGCCCGTGCTGCCTTCTACGCCACTGAGATAAAGGCTAGCCCTAACCCCACGAAAACGATCTTCCAAATCGTGCAAAAACTACAACTAGGAAACAAGCCGGCGTCTCACATTACCTCCACGCAGCAATGTGAAGACCTAGCCACCTTCTTCACGGAGAAAGTGAAAAAATTTACAACGCATTCACCCAGGATAGCCCAGAGGACATCAACCCTCCCACTACCATCCTCGGAGACTCTAGTCTCACACGCATACCCGCCATCTCCGGTGAAGAACTCTCTAAACTCTGTAGGAAGGTGAAATCGGGCGCTCCCACAGATCCGATGAGGCCTACTCATTTTCTGGAAGCCTTGGAACTCTTCCTCCCACCCTTGACCTCACTCCTTAATCTTTCTTTTGCCACGGCTACGGTCCCCACTTGTTGGAAACAGGCTTGGGTAACACCGATCATAAAAAAACCCTCCCTAGACCCAGCTAAACCGGAAAACTACCGGCCCGTTTCGCTGCTCCCATGGGTCGCGAAACTGGCGGAAGCCCACGCTAACAAAATCCTAAGTGAGCACATGGCGAAAAACAACATCCTGGACCCCTCCCAGCACGGGTTCAGGCCGGGCCACAGCACGGAATCCGCGCTCCTAACTTCCACAGAAAGTTTACGGGAAATTATGGATTCCGGCAAAAGTGCCGCGCTGATTCTACTCGATCTCAGCGCGGCCTTTGATACGGTCTCCCATGCTATCCTATTGAAACGCCTAGAAAACATAGGTATCAGAGACGCGGCACTCCAATGGTTCAGATCATTCCTAACCAACAGATCGTTTAGGGTATCCGCCCCCCCGTTTATCTCCCAACCCCAAAACATAGGACAAGGAGTTCCACAGGGCTCTGCCCTCAGTCCCTCCTTGTTTAACCTATACATGCAACCCCTGGCGGAGGTTGCCAAAAAATGGGGCCTCACAATGGTGTCGTACGCCGACGACACACAGCTGGTCATCAGCATCAACCATGCCCCCTCCCCCGATGCCACTAGATTCAGGGATGGTCTGACCGCCGTTGCTAAATGGATGACGGCTAATTGCCTTCAACTCAACGGCGGCAAAACAGAGGTGCTGATAATGGGGAAAAATAGTAACAACTGGAATGACCTCTGGTGGCCCCAATCACTGGGCCCAGCACCCCCCCCTAAGACTCTAGCGAAAAACCTGGGAGTATGGCTAGACTCTGCGCTTAGCTTCCAGTCGCACACAAAAAAAGTTGCCGCAACCTGCATTGGCCTACTGAGAAGCCTCACCCCCATCTTAGGCTATTTTGATTCCAAAACTCGACAACTCATCGTACAATCTACCATTCTATCCAGACTGGACTACGCGAGTGTATTGTTGTTAGGAGCTAATAAAATTGAAGTTAAGAGACTCCAACGGATACAAAATTCGGCGGCAAGGGCCATAGTAGGTCTCCCTAAAAGATGCTCGGCGAGAGCGACCATTCACAGACTACATTGGTTACCCATGGAAGCCCGCATCCAGTTCAAAGCCCTCATATTCGCCTTTAAAATCATGAGGAATGAAGGCCCGGAGCTACTCCGCTCACTGCTGACCCCCTACTCTCCCAAACGGAACCTCAGGTCCATGGGGCAACACCTAGCTATGGTGCCCTACACTAAGTTTTGCCGCATCGGAGGGCGCTCCTTCAAACTACTGGGGGCCAAACTATGGAACTCCCTTCCCCTCAATATCCGATGCATGGACAACATCCTAGCTTTCCGCAGAACTATTAAAACCTATCTCTTCCCCCCCTGTTAGGTCCCTCCCTTCCCCTTGTTCAGTTGGTTGTGTTATGGTTCCAGCGCCGGGACGCCCCGTTGCGAGGGCAGCTGTTTGCGCTTTACAAAACTGATAACATAACATAACATGTTGGGATTGGGTTGTCCAAACATGTTTGAGATGGGAGGGGTGTTTGGCAAGTTTTCCCCTGAGCACGGACCTGGTGGTCGCGGCCGTAGTCACGTGTAGAGGGTCTTAATAAAAAGGAAAGTGAGGCCCAGACTTTGTGGCTAGTTACTTACAGGGCCGGACTGGCCGTGGCGGGCACCGGGCATTTCCCCGGTGGGCCGGGTTGGGGCCCCTGGGGGCCGTTTTTGTTACAGGGCCGTTTTTGCAGCATTTCTGCAATATCGCCCCCGTAACAAAATCACCTGAAAGCGGCCCTGGCAAACAGCTCAGCCGCACCCCAACCCCCCCAGGGGCCTGGCCAAGCACTTTCCAGGGCCGGTTTTGGTTCCCAGTCCGGCCCTGGTTACTTACACATGGTGTCCCAAGTGCAGTTATTTCGGGGAACCCTGGGACACTGTTTTGCAAGGCCTTTTTCTAACCTGATTTGTTCAGCTCCCCGATTCAACAAGATTGAGGCCCTCATTACAAGTGGCCCGGTTAATTACGATATGTGCGTTAAAAGGGTTTTGTCCTTTGGCTGCATTCTGTGTGATTGTTGTTTGTGAGGACTGGGTGTTGGTGCGATTCAGTGGCTGGTCTAGGTGGGACAGCCTTTCAGATTTGACATCATTCCTGTTTGCAAACTTGTGTTGCTTGCGAAGTTGAGTTGTATAGCGTCCCTCGAATCGAGACTTATTGGTGAATCTATGCAGATAGAGGACATTCTTTATTGTGTGTGTTTCGCTCAGACCGCAATTCTTGGAAATGACTCCTCCGTCAGATAGCTAAACATCACCTAGTCAAAGTTGGCTAAACACCAGCCAGTCATCTTTTACAACAGAACAGTTTACTTTAAAACATGCTGCTCCAAGAAATACATTTTATATATTTCTTGTTTTTATCGAAAAGAAAAGATTCTACTCAGATGTTCGCAGTCACTCTCTAGTGACATGTTTTATAACACTGTGTTTCAATGCTTTTCATCTCCCTTTGTTGTATATAAAAATAAGAATGAAACAAAAACATTTATCATCCTCTCCAAAGTGTTTAAAATGTGATATGTTCATTTACACTTCTTTAGTATCTATCTCTGTGTTACTGGGAAGACACCAAACTATGATAGCCAAGGTACGACTGTCTTTTATGTCTCATCCAGAGCCCCACACTTTCAGATTTTTGGACCTTTGAATAAAGGCTAATGTCCTAATTGCACTGTTGCCCTCTTTCTGAGCTACAGGAAATCACAATGTGCTGGGTTTGAACAAATAATACCAGGTTTTCCCTGCAGCCAATCGTTTTCTCCCTGCAGCCAGTCGTTTTTTTCCCTGCAGCCAATCGTTTTCTCCCTGCAGCCAGTCGTTTTTTCCCTGCAGCCAGTCGTCTTTTCCCTGCAGCCAGTCGTTTTTTTCCCTGCAGCCAATCGTGTGCAAAATCCCCCAGCATGACCAATCACTGCGCCAGTTATACTCTCAAATTCGGCGAAAACATCCGGTTTGCGCCTTAATCAAGATTTGTGCAAGTCTTCGAATGAGCTTCTTAAATATTCAAAAACACATGGGTGGGTCAACAAAGAAGGTCGTACATTCCAGGACGTTTGGACTAGTCTAACCAAGGCTGAGATTTAAAACAGAATACACCATTCACAAAGCTTTCATGGCCAGCTATGAGTTTCCAAAGCATGTAACTTATGTATGGAAAGGCACATATGTGAGGTGTGTCTGTGTCCCTATTCCTGTGTGTGTGGAGAGTGCACAATGCATATATGCTTTAAGTGTATGGTTAGAAAAATATTGATATTTCATAACGGAAAATATTTTTTCAGGTTCTGCCTTTACTTCCTACACACATCCTGTGAAAAAGGAAATATACGTGCACTTTTAAACACTTTTTTCATCACTGACATCTGGATCATTCTGTTGCAATTTCAGATGTTCAGAAAAGTGGGAGTGTCTTAGAAACCCTCATAAAATTATTACTTCTAACCTCTATTGAATAGCTGACACTACTGCAGGAAGCACTTACAATATGGGAAGATAGATATACTTTGAATATGTTCTGCAGATATCTGGAAAGGATTGCTCTGGCTGAGATGTCTGGAAGCAGCGACAGGTCGGGGAATATCTAGGCTGAGAGCGGTGTTGAAGTTGGAACGCCTAATGTGAATCCTAAAAGAAGGGTACCCCCTAAATGTACTTTTTAGGTTCAGGAGTCAGGGGGAAAAAAGCCAAAGAAACAATAACATTAAACAATACTCCTTTCCGACCTATATCTATTTATCTGGTGGCCTGCACTGGGCTCAAGTCGGACTGTCCCTCAATAATCAATCTTGCCATAAAAGAAAATGCAAAAATATATTAGTTTTTATTCCTCTTTTTCTTTTTTGATTTTTATAATTATAGCATTTCTGTTAATGAAAGTACAAACATGTTCATAATAGACAATTGGTATGGTGTTGTATATAATTGACATGTACAACATATATTATTTACAGATAAAATACATAGAAAGACACGTGTGTCAATCCTAATGATACAAAAAAATGCCCCCAAGCGAATAAACCTCACATCATGCAATTTACCTCTCATACCACACTCTCACAGACAGTACAATCTCACACAAAGGAATATAGGGGGAACCCTCCATACATGGCTGGCATACACCGATGGCAAAAGATAGCGGACTGAATAAATCGCAATTTTGATCCGGTTTGGTGTTGTCCTTGGGGGGTTCCCAGCAATCTGATCAACTAACGTTTCGGTGGGAAAGATTAGTTTCCACCTTCATCAGGACCACTCTTATTGTCTACTTTCAGGTGAGTTGGAGGGGAGTATCTGCTCATAGCCCCATACTCGGTTGGGTGTTGCTTTGATGCACTAAAAGGACAATATGAATTGCATGTCCTCTTGTTTAGAATTGCTGGTCCATTATAGAGCCAAAAGCTGCTAGGATCCCGCTAATATTAAATAGTTGGCGATTGTTATTACATGTATGCACACCATCTACGTATTATGTGCTTAGGCTAGTCCACTGTGGGACATGTGTGGTCATGGCCTTCTGCTGGGAGCGGGTTTCCTGCGCATGGTTATATCTGCTGACTCAAAATGAAGAAGTATCCTGTCGCATCTCCATCTGGTTAGAAATTACATGCTCTTTGAGTTATGGCTGTGCAGGCCACCAAATAAATAGATATAGGTCGGACAGGAGTATTGTTTAGTGGCCACAAGGCAGACAATAAACATTTACAGACTGTAGCATTGCATGCCCCATTAGGAAGGAGTGGTATATACTCCACACATGTTGGGAGACATTGATGTATACTTAATGGGTACCCTTTTGATCTGAGATGGTGAATGCAGGGACAGCCATACACCCTAAGAATTAGATACAGAAATATAGGACCTAATGTGTTCAGTAGTGACGGTGGCTGGAAAGGCGTTGAGGGCAGAGAGGGGCTGGAGATTCCACTTGTCTTTATTCCTTGATTCGTTCTTGCTTGAAGTTGTAAAGATTGATCTAAATGTAATTTAGCATGGAACGCCTTCAGCAGATACCCCGTAGTTCTGCGCATAATAATGCCCATGATGTTTATCCTTGTAAACGACATACACGTGATATTCTTTGTACACAACCCCTCAGGTGGAGCACTGGGAAAAGTGTTATTAGAATATTGATAAATATCTTTTTTCTAAAACTATATATATATTTTTTGCAATATTCTACAGACCAAATTAAAGTCATATTAAGTGAACACACAGCATGTATCACAATCAGCATTTGTTTCTCTCTATTTTTTTGTTGTTTTTTTTGTTTTCATCTTTTATATAGCGCGAAATCGACCCGAAGGTATTGGAGCATGAGCACCGTATTTACATTACATATTCAGGCACGGGGAGATTAAGTGATTTGCCCAGAATCACAGGATGTGGACGCAACCCCGAGGCTCGAACCCTGGTTTCCAGCACCAAAGTCGTCAGTCTAGCCGACGGACCACATGTCCTTACATGTCACCGTATTTGTTGTTGTCACGCGCATCGTAGAAAACAGCAGGCGGACATTGCAGAGACTACACCGGAGGGCTGTGGACTTCAGAACCCAGGAGGTAGAGGGGCAGCGTTGTGACCTGTGGCCCCTCCCTCCCACACCGGACATTCAAATAAGCTCGCGCCTCCCGCTTCGCGGGACGCGCATCGTAGAAAACAGCAGGCGGACATTGCAGAGACTACACCAGAGGGCTGTGGACTTCAGAACCCAGGAGGTAGAGGGGCAGCATTGTGACCTGTGGCCCCTCCCTCCCGCACCGGACATTCAAATAAGCTCGCGCCTCCCGCTTCGCGGGACGCGCATCATAGAAAACAGCAGGCGGACATTGCAGAGACTACACCGAAGGGCTGTGGACTTCAGAACCCAGGAGGTAGAGGGGCAGCGTTATGACCTGTGGCCCCTCCCTCCCGCACCGGACATTCAAATAAGCTCGCGCCTCCCGCAACACGGGACGCGCGCGGGCGGGCGCCGGGCTAAGCCCGGGAAAAGGGCGGGCCGTCTGTGGCCGTCAGAGGCCGACAAGGGCCGGGCTGGGCCACCTCCCTAAGCTCCTGAGACTCAAAAGTAAGACTTGTGGCACATTGTGATTGTCGTGCTTGTTGTTGCTCATTACATTTTGGTACCTGATCTATTGTGCATTCCTGTGTATGCTGTTAAATGGCAGGGAAAGGGAAGCGCACAACGGGGGCTGCAACAGTGACTGGTACTCTTGATCAGTTTATTACCAGAGCTGTTTCCGTTCTTGAACATGAAATCGCCATTACCGAGCGGCGCCTTTCAGTAGAGCCAATGTATGCCAGACGTTCATCCATTGGCACATTGGCTCTGGTTAAATCTCCAAACAGGCCAGAAGGGCACATCAGTGGCGATCTGTTCCATCATGGAATCTCTGAGGCTAGTCCTACTGTGTTATTGACCAGTGTTAGGACAAAGGAAGCCAATTATGTCCCTGCCCTGGTAACTGAGGGTTCTTTAAGCCCTGAAGTAACTTTCCCTCAGACTAGGGCTAGTAATAAAGCATTTAGACCAGCTAACCCCAAGAGGAAACGAGGTGGGGATGCCCAAGGTGCCAGGCAGACGAAAATTCCTTGTTGGAAACAGCCCACTCCCACTCCGCAGGGTGGTGATGGACTCCCCGAACACACTGTGGTAGCTTGGCTCGAGTGGTCAGGAAACAGGCACCGTGCTAAGCATACAATATACCCATACAATAACCATGCGTGCATCCGTTCCAAAAACGACTCTACACCGTAAAAATTATGAAAATATTCTTCTTTATCTTTTTCTCTTAGTTGCTGATTGGAAAAATAAATAAGACAATCACAATATACAAATTTAAATAGTGCAGGTCAAATAAATACTGTCTGGAGATTCAATAAATAGGGATGATCATAAATACAAGGGACATAAATATAAGTGCAGGTAATACAGGCAATTAAATATTCTGAGGCAATAAATACTGAACCAATAAATATTGTACACCAACAAGTCCTGTAGACCAATAAATATAGTGAAGCAATAAATAGGTTAACACAATAAATACAGTGCCCCCAATAAATAATTAAAAGTATACAGCAGCACTCATGTACTCAGATCACTTTTCAATTCCTAAGGGCTGATTTGGCCCAGGCACAGCTTGTAGGGTTGTGGAAGGCTTGAGGGGGGCTACTCCCTGGCTGAGACAAGGCTGAGGCCTAAACTGAGGTAGATCAAAGGGGGGAATACCAGTGCCCTGGCTTTCTCTCTCCACACCACCTCTCTAGGTTAGTCCCAGTTCACCCCAGGCACAGTCAGGTTGGTTTCAGCACCTCCCTAGCCCCTTAGAGCAGTCTCTCAGGTCTCCACAGGGCCTTAGGCGCCCTCTACTCCACTTACTGCCCTTTTTCTGATGTTCCGACGCCGCTGGAGTCGTGTCGACGCCGTGAGGCGGTTCCGGTTCGGTCTCGGTGGCCTCGGCACAATGTCAGTTCTTTGACGACGCCGGTAGGCGGTTCCGGTCCGATGTCGGCGGCCTCGGTTCAATCTCGACCTCCGATTCGACGGCGTCGGGCAGTCTCTACTCGGTGTCGACTTCGGGCGGCTCCGGTCCGATGGCGCTCTCGGCTCCGATGACGTCGGCCGGCCTGGCCTCGATGTCGACTTCCGGCGACTCCGGGGTGCGATCCTCACCCCCGACCTCCGGTGCTCCTCCTCTCAGGTTCCGGGCGACTCCGGAGTGCGATCCTCACTCCCGACCTCCGGTTCACCTCTACCTCGGTCTCCGACGACTCCGGAGGGCGGACTTCACTCCTCCGATGACGCCGCTCGCTCGACCTCGGTTCACTTCCTCCTCGACCTCTGGAATTCCTCACGACCTCCGTTGGCGCCCTCTCACGACCTCAGGCGGCTCCAGGTACGACGTCTGCTACTTCAGTCAGCGCCGCTTCTCCACCTCGGGCTCCAGGTCTCAGGCTACTCGACGCCGGACTCCAGGGAAACCAGTTTCCAGGTCAGGATCTTGCTGCTTTCTGCTTCTAAGGCCTGTTCCTGCTGTTCAGGTCCTTAGGATGAGTTTTTCTGTCTTCTTCCCACACAGGGCTATAGGCTGGGATCCATCAGTAGGGACAAGTATCAAGGGTGGGTTTATGGACCCCACTCCAGGCACAAGTTTCCACCCCTGCTGCTTCACTCCTTCCTCCTTCACTGTTGTGCTGCTCTCCCTTCACCAGTCAGGTGCCAACTGCCAGCTCCAACTGCCAACTCTCTCTCTTAACCTCCCAACATTCCAAACCGCCTCCAACTGTCACAGGGTTCTGGAATCTCCTGGAATGTTCTGGAAGGTGCTGGTAGGTTCCAGTGGATGCTGGTGATGTCACAGGTGGCCACCATTTTGTGCTTCAGGCCCTCAGACAGAAGTTTCAGGGGTAGGTAAAATGGCTCCCTGAATCTGCAGCAACACTAAAAAGTCTGGTGGTTCCCAAAAAGGAAAAATTCAAACAGGGTTTGAGGCAAAAGTGGGACAAAATAAATAATGATGAGGAGGGACCACCCAAAGGGCTGACAGGTCTAACATTCCTAAAATCACAAAAAACGTGACTAAGCCTGGCACATCCTCACACGACGACTCTCTGGCTGTGGGCGAAGCCCTTAAAAGTCCACCCGGTCGGACACAAGCTGGTGATATGATCCCCCAGATCGAGCAGGTGGTCCGATCTCTAATTTTGCCCCTTCTAGAAAGGGTAAAATTAGTTAGTGAAAAAATTGAACGTCTGGAACAAGTAATTCTTGACAACTTTTGCTCACTAAAAAACGTAGTTAAACTCTCCTCAAAAGCCTGTGATGAACCTAACTCTTCATCCCTAGATAATTCCTTGTCCTTTGTTCCTGCTTCTATCGACAACCCTCTTGTGTCAACTACTGCTAGTACAGGCTCTGGTTCCCAGAAGCCCCGGGCTAAAAACCATAAGTCAACCAAGGAGGTTGGTCGGACAACTACTGTATCTGGGGGTAACCATACTAAGGAAGACAGGAGAACGAGAGAAGCTGTAAATCTAGAGTCCCGTGAAAACCCTATTGAATCCTCCCTGGCCCACATCCATCTTCCACCAGAGTCCCTTCCTCATGTGGCAGTATTAACTGGCGTCCCCGAGCTAAAAAGTGCCAAATTGGAATCCTTTGAAGAACTTAAAAACAAAGTGACATTTTGGCTAAACAAGAACAGACCTATTCCCTACAATATGGATGGGAAGCTTTTATTTGTTAGAAGGGTCAGCTGGGTAGGATCAAGACCTAAAGATGTTTCGGGTGACTCCATAATCATTAACTTTAAAGATAGGCGTATAGCGAGTTTTATCTGTGACCGCGCACCTTTTGGGACCCAGTCGGGGATTGAGGTGCATGACCTACACCACTTTTATATTCAGCCCCTTAGTCGCGAGGGTAGGATGGGACAAGTCTGGGCGGGGAGAGGAATGAATCCTGGGTCCTCTACCTTGCCCCCCGACTACAATAATGGTATGAGAAACTTGGACGATTTGGATTGACCGGAGTCAAGAGGGCCGAGTCTAACTGCCTCTAGGGGTGTTTGGGCAACTGGAGATGAGCCCCTGGGCGGTTCAGATGTAGTTTATCAGGCCCCGCTCAGTATGTCTTTCCCCCATAGGGACCTAACCTTAAATTCGCTCAGGGAGACTGAGAGGCCACATGAAGTAATATCCAACTTTGTCACTCAGGGCAGATCGTTGGGACCAAGGCCAGGTTCATTGACTTCTTGGAATATAGCTGGCCTTAAGGGAAAGATGGATTCTCCCGAATGGGTTGAATTCATAGGTAACTTCGATGTTTGTCTTTTCCAGGAGACATGGTCTGTCGAGCACCTGTTCCTGCAGGGATATTTGAATTATCATGTCCCAGCATCCAAGGGCCCCAAAGGCTGCCCTATGGGTGGCCTAACCACCTGGGTTCGTCAGGATTTATTCCCTAAGGTTAGTGTGATGCCAACTGGGTCTCCTGATATACAACTAGTTAGGTTGACTCTGGGCCTTAAGGGTCATCTGGACATTTATAACCTCTATCTTAGGGGGACCAAGGGGCAAAGGTCGCGAGTGTTGGATATTTTGGATACCCTTATAGATGCCCATTCGAGCAAGAGGGGCGTGATCATTGCGGGAGATCTCAATGTTACGTTTGAACCTCTCTTAGATTCGGACTCTGAATGGGGCCTTGACCCTGAGGAGGACCGTTTGTGGGGTATTCCTGGCTTGGCCCTAGTCCCAATTAAAAGATGGACTGAGGTGGTAGTGCAGATAAATTCCCTTTGTTACGAGAAAGGTTTAAGGGCATTGAATGGTAGAACTCTGGGGGACAAGAAGGGTGTCAACACCTTTGACAATGGCCGCTCTAAAAGCAGGATTGATTATGTCCTTTGCTGTATGAGGTTATGGCAATCCATCAAAGATATGGTGGTTGAACCAAGAGTAGAGAGCGACCACAATCCTATCTGTGTTACTCATCAGTGGTGGGGGGGTACTTGTGTCGTAGCCGAAGCGACGCAATTTGAACTTCCCGAAGTCGTCCCCTCTAACGATATGCGTAGACTCAAGTGGCGGGAGGTGAAGATTAACGATAAGGTCGTTGCCAATATTGATGTCGAGTTGGCCAGAGTAACACTGCAACTAGAGGGTGTAATGGCTACTGAAGAAGGTGTCACCCAAGTTACCGGGCTTCATGAGTCTTTTTTTGAGGGATTACGTAGGTATTTTTTAAAACCAGTTAATAAAGGCAAAAAGCTCTCTCCCAAGCGGCTTCGTTGGTATGACGGGGACTGTAGAAAAGCAAGAGCAAATTTGGCTGCAGCCCTCTCTAGTGGCCATAGGACTTGTGTCCAGTTGGCCAGGCAGCTATATAAAAAATGCCTTGGCCAGGCAAAAAAGAATTGGGACGAACTCTACTGGCAAGACTTGAAGGGAGCAAGCCATGCTAGGGACTCCAGATTGTTCTGGAACATTATCAAGTGGAACAGGGGTGGCCTGCCTGACAGACCATCAAACCATGTTACCCAAGAGGAGTGGTTTAAGTATTTTAAGCCACAATATGCATGCAGCCTCATATATAATCCCCCAGAAGCGATATCTTATGTTTTCTATTGTAAAGGCCCTTTTAGCACCAAAGATGTATTAATAGCCTATGGTTCTGTAGCTACTGGTCGTGCACCGGGACCAGATGGGGTTCCATCCGATGTCTTTCTCCATAACAAAACCTGTTGGAGCAAGTACATCGTATTAGTGGCTAACGCCGTGGCTGAAGGCGCCCCTGTACCTAAATCTTGGGGGGGTGCTGTCATTATCCGAGTTTTCAAAAAAAGGAGACAAGGCACTTCCATGTAACTACAGACCCATTAGTCTGATAGATACAATCCAGAAGATCATTGGGAGGATGGTCCTGAACTTAATATTGGATTGGGTAGAGGACAACGGGATTTTATCCCCATTTCAAGCTGGTTTCCGCAAATCGACTAGTACAGTGGACCAGGTCTTTTGTTTTGTCCAACTACACTGGAAGGTAGTCACTCTGGGGAAAGGTAGTCTCTATGTCGCTTTTGTAGACTTAAGAGCTGCCTTTGACCTAGTGCCCCACTCGAGGTTGTGGCTCGTCCTCGAAAAGCTGGGGCTTCCTGTGGAAGTTTTGACCTTGGTTATGAGGTTACACGTGTGGAAATTTAGCTCGCAAACTGAACATTATCTGCGCCATCTTGCCCCTCCCCAGCACCACGCACAGCGAACGCACGGCTGCCATTTTAGGCACCCCACTCATTGTCAATCGCCAGCGCGGTCCCTTTGGCGCTGCAAGCATCCCCCGCGCGCTGGCCACCCCCGCTCTCTCATACAGGCCATAAACCCTCTCCTTCTGCGCGACCCTGCTACGGAACCACTTCCGACCGACAACCCATACATGGTCATGCCTCTCCTTTGATAACCCCCTTCCTCTGCGCCCCATTGTCTGAACTGGTCCCAGGCCATCACCTAGCCCTGCGGATGCAGTTTATTGCCCCTACTGTAAGGGAAACACCCCACATCAAAGGGATTGCAGTAGATCAAAGCCCCTACCCCCTGAGACCCGGCCGGTTGCACACACCCCCGGGAATTAGCGGAATTCCCTGCTGCGCGATAGCCATCTCCCACTGCGGGTAGGGTGGGAACCTCTACTGTAACCATGTGTGGGATCAGATCTGAGCCGGGGGCTTCAGGGGATGTTCTTTCAGGCATCAAGGGAATCTCAAGAATATACTATGTATAATAAAGCAATAAACCAGTGTATAAGAGACCAGGTCTCAGAGATGCAGTTAGAGCACCTCGTGACGATACCTTGCTGTCAGATCTGATGTGTTCTGCTCCGACGGAATAAAACTTTGTTTCCTGCCTTCCAGTCTCCGGCGCCTGCCTCTTTTATTGGTAAATTATCGAGTGGTATGAGAGGCGATTACCGCCGGGCAAATACTTGAAAGGTTATCGACTGAAACTGCCGCTACCATTTAACAATTGGCGTCCCAAACGTGGGGCCCATCAGCGACACGTGGATCCAGTGGGAGAGGTCCCGACGACAGAGTGAACGACTGCAACGATCGGGAGAGCTCCTGCCCAATAGACCCTCGTCTGGCAGCCGATCATCCGAACTTCACTGGTTCCGAGCAGACCTCTCTCGAGTGATCTACGGTCCTGACTGGGAACCATCAGGAGTGCCGCGGCAAATACGGAGAGTAGAGGACGATCGGGCGCTGGAGGCGGAAGACGAGAAACTGTCCACGCGGTCCGGGTAAGGTCGTGAAATACGACAAAAGTGCGAAATAATTGATTGATTGTTTGAATACTAGTATTGCTCATTGATTGTTCTCTTTGAGATATTCGCTGTCTACAAACGGGGAGGAGTAGAAATACTCTCTCTCTCTCCCTTTGCAGATAGTGAAGGGTAGGTAACGCAGACTTTTGTCCCCGTTGAAACCCGTCGTGCCTATCTTTATCTCCCCATTGATTGATTGTCCGAACATTGATTGTTTTGAAGAATAGTGCTCTTTGAGATATTCTCTGTTTGCAAATAACGAAGAATAGGAATATTCTGTCTAGTCTTTGCAAATAGTGAAGGGTAGGTAACGCAGACTTTTGTCCCCGTTGAAACCCGTCGTGCCTATCTTTATCTCCCCATTGATTGATTGATTGATTGTCCGAACACTAGTTGTTCGATATTGGTTCTTTGGAGGTATTCTCTGCTTACAAATAACGAAGAATAGAGATATTCTGTCTAGTCTTTGCAAGCAGTGAAAAGATAGGTAGTGCTGACTTTTGTCCCCGTTGAAACCCGTCATGCCTATCTTCTCCCCACTGATTGGTAGTTGGTTCTGCCCGGACCGCTTATTAGAGGTGAACCACCCGGCTCCACTGGAAGGCACCCCTAATAAGGACATGTTCACTAAATATGGACTAGTCGCCGTAGCTTATAGCAAGCTGTGGCATAAATATACCAAGAAGGACCCCGAAAGTCAGTGGCCACTGATGGGATCCTTCGACGACCGCAAGATAGAAGCGCTAGAAGTAGCTCTGCGTAGCAATAAGACGATGCCTACTATGCTTGACAGTATTGGCATGTGGCGCAAAGAAGCGACGCAACGGAAAAAGAGGGAAGAAGTAAAAGCAGAAAAGGAATTACGAAAGGCAGCTCACCTTGCCGCTAAAAAGTTAGAAGAAGACATAAAGGAGAGAAGGGAAACTAAACTAAGACAGGAGCCCGAAACCTCAGGCCAGTACGCTGTTAGGACCCCTTCTTTGCTCTACCCTGAGTTGTCCTCCAAGCAGCGAACGAATGACGAATTACTGTTAGGTCCCCCGATCATTTACATGCCCCCTCCGTATGCACCCTCCCAATCAGTAGTGCAACACCCACAACCCCCGAACACGAGCGAAAGCAGTACAGGGGCCTCGGCCCTCACGGCCTCCGCGCCGGCTGAGCCTCTTGTACTGAACCCAATGTCGACTACAACGCTAGATGACCATGAGATGGGAAAGAAAGAGTCCACCAGAATGAATCGATTAACTAAGGATGAACGAGCAGGAATCGATAGGATAGTAGGGACGCTGGTGGAGCGAAAAGAAAGTGAGGAGTATATAACAGACGTGTATAGCTCGTATGCCGACAGCCGCAGACGACACTTCGTCGTACGGCTCTGTTATCACGCCCTGAATGCATATGAGGACAGATACCACGATAAAGGTCCCGAAGGCTTAGCGGCCCTATATAGGAAGGTAGACATTGGGGAAGAAGGAGAGGGCGATGTAACGAACCTCTTCACTCGTACACTCGAGGTCTACCGACACCTTAAAGAACATGGACAGACCACCAAAACAGAAACCCCCATAGCAACTAAGCCCCAGGGAGGAAGGGCCGATGCCATGATGCCCATTAAAGAAGCTGCCCCCTACTGGGTCCCCCCACGGGGTCAGGGAACACACGACGACATCAACCACCAAGATGCGAAGGGAAGGGTTGTATATAACTGGGTCTACCAGCCGTGGGACCGGCAAGATATTTTGACCTTTAGAAAGACTCTACCCGACTTGAGAAAGAACCCGACTGCCTTCTACACTGACATTGTTTTAAATAAAGGGCTTCTTAAAAAGGAATTACGGAATCAGTGTCATGACTAATCATCTGGGTTGTTGAAGGTTTCTCTTTTAAATAAAAGATTGTCACTCCTAAGCAAAAGCATACAGATAATACGGACTCAATTTGCCTAAAATATTTTTGTTTAACGGAATTTGTACCCATCACGCCTGCCCCCTTTTTCCAAGAATTGTCGAATCAATAATGAACTATAACTTAAGGTATATGTCGCACGCAAGGTATGGTATCCTGCACCATAATACACGACCAATTGAGAAATACATGCACGACCAGGGAACCCGAATTTAGGAGATGAATGAACTAGAGCATCTTTGCCTCGAACTAAAGAATAATAGGTCCGTGGTATTACCCACCCCTGCGGCTAGCCTGGTACATGGTAGGTAGAACCTTTCGTGCCTGCGCGCGCTGGGATATTTTGAATACTGCACCTCCCCTCTTATTTTCCCCTCTATAGGTCACGACGAAGTTCCGACTGAAGAGTGGAGTGGACCTGGACCGCACCGAGTTCAATATCAGGGAAAACATAGACAAACGTTGTGAGATAGTGCGTAAAGTTACAGACCATCATTGGGAACATGAAAAACCGTATGATATGATTGTGCGTGTGTACTACGATTATACGATATGAATGTGTATGCATTTCATGTTTGGATCACTTGAAGAGAGCGTCACTGTATGATTGGAGTGCTTGTCCACCGATCAAAGGGGGGAGAATAAAGGGTCAGACACCCCCTAAGATAAACTACAAAGTGCTAAAAGTACGCAACATGCGTAGGAAATAGGGGACAGGAAAGGAGAGGTCCCCGTGCTCAACGCAGCCCTGAGTCTCCATCTTAAGTCTCCGTCTTGATGCATGTACTGTCACCCCCTATCCGGCATTTGTGTGTACGTGATCACCGAATTTATGTCTTTTCCCCGCTTGTGTTTTCTTACATGGAACAGACCCATGCTACTCCATGTTGTGTGTGCACCAAGTGGCCTATTATCTTACCCATCTCTCTCTCTCTCGTTTTGTGTCGTATGTACGCCAAAATAGCCTACTTGATGCACACGTCTCTCTCTCTCTCTCTCTCTCTCTCTCTCTCTCTCTGCACACGTCTCTCTCTCTCTCTCTCTCACTCTCTCTCCCCCTCCCTCGCAAAAGGCTCTTTCTTGTCCTCTTTCTTCTTGAATAAATTAACGACATACACCTCTTTGGTAAGTGTATAATTGGCCCGAACACGGTGGTGTTCGAACAAAATTGACAGAAACAAAAAACGACCATACTTTACCACGATTACTACCTCTCCTTTCTGCAAACGTTAAGCCTAATCGGCTGAGAAGGAAAGGACAGGTAAGACGACTGATGTCTCCCAATCTGACCCTCAACACGGGGACTATATGTCAGTGGTTTTTGTTCTTAAAGGACACCATCTCCACCACCCAGAATTACCCCTGACCAATTAGCCCGAAATAGAATGTCTAAAGCACCCTGTTCTCCCAGAGATAACTCCAGCCCTATACTAAGCCGTCTCAGAGTATCCCGAACGAAACAACTGATGGCCCTGTTTTAAACTGATAAAGGGTCACCTACTGTATGAAAAGGATACTCATGAACGCATGACAGTAGCACCTCGCACTTACGGGTACTACCAAACCTTGTATTATAAGGCGCAGAAACCGACACCTAGAAGGCCAGACGATGGACAGGGACACCCACAGAACCCTGCACCACAGCAGTAATTAATAGATTAGTAACACGCACATTAACATCAGAGTTAATAGGCACCAATCATGTAGTAACAGATAAGAGCATTTCCGCAACTACTCAGTGGTTGGGAGAGAGAATGAAGTATGTAAATGTCTTCCCTGCCAAGATCTCTAAGACTTTCGTTTCTTATAACCTATTCAAGGATAACCTGCAGCCATCGGAAGAGAGGGGTCGGACGTGACGCACAGTCTGGCTGCGGATCATAAAACATCTATGACATCGACCAAGGGGGAAGCGACGAAGCAACAAGAGTGTGAGACGAGATACCATTATCAGAACGATGAGCGCGAAGGGCTACATCGAGGCCCCTGCTCACTGACCAGCGTGCCTGAAGTCTCAACCCGTCGGGCCCGATTGATGGGCCCAGTGCTGAAAAGATTCTGCTCTCCTTGGTCCGCATTTTTGATCCGATCCCATGCCACCCCATTCTCTCTTCCTCTTTCATTTGGACTATGACTTTGACCTACTACCGAGGAACAAAAGGCCGGCACCCTGTCTCAAAAGTACCTGTGGTGAACTGTGTTAAGGAACAGGACTGGAATCAAAGAACAGTGAGTGGTCGCACCCTGCCACGTGAAGAAATCGGATTTGAGCTGGACCTTAGTTCCACCGCCGGTGCTCAACAGTGCCAACGAAAGAAGAACAACAATGAGAGCTTACCAGTGATAGCTCTTTATGAAACAAGGACACTGGAAAGAAGAACCCATGTCAAAGTTGAAAATCCTCTCCCAACCACCTTATTATATTAACTATCTTCTTATCAAGTTTTCATGATGTTGCATCAATCACTTCCGACTGTACACTGAGAAGTTAAGAAAATGTAACTTTGTATAGTAACATTCATACAACACCAGCCATGTACACGACTATACTGCAACTTTGAATGTACTTCCTCCTCGCCTACTTTATCAAACTGTATGAGACAATGTACAAATGTGTCAGATTACTCCTGCCTACCCTAAACGACTCTGTATCTTTAAAATGTGTGACGAACATTGACGATACTGTAACTAAAAGGCTAACAAAGGCGAATATTGGCCGGACAAGCTGGCGAGATATGTTAAAAGGGAGGACTGTGGAAATTTAGCTCGCAAACTGAACATTATCTGCGCCATCTTGCCCCTCCCCAGCACCACGCACAGCGAACGCACGGCTGCCATTTTAGGCACCCCACTCATTGTCAATCGCCAGCGCGGTCCCTTTGGCGCTGCAAGCATCCCCCGCGCGCTGGCCACCCCCGCTCTCTCATACAGGCCATAAACCCTCTCCTTCTGCGCGACCCTGCTACGGAACCACTTCCGACCGACAACCCATACATGGTCATGCCTCTCCTTTGATAACCCCCTTCCTCTGCGCCCCATTGTCTGAACTGGTCCCAGGCCATCACCTAGCCCTGCGGATGCAGTTTATTGCCCCTACTGTAAGGGAAACACCCCACATCAAAGGGATTACAGTAGATCAAAGCCCCTACCCCCTGAGACCCGGCCGGTTGCACACACCCCCGGGAATTAGCGGAATTCCCTGCTGCGCGATAGCCATCTCCCACTGCGGGTAGGGTGGGAACCTCTACTGTAACCATGTGTGGGATCAGATCTGAGCCGGGGGCTTCAGGGGATGTTCTTTCAGGCATCAAGGGAATCTCAAGAATATACTATGTATAATAAAGCAATAAACCAGTGTATAAGAGACCAGGTCTCAGAGATGCAGTTAGAGCACCTCGTGACGATACCTTGCTGTCAGATCTGATGTGTTCTGCTCCGACGGAATAAAACTTTGTTTCCTGCCTTCCAGTCTCCGGCGCCTGCCTCTTTTATTGGTAAATTATCGAGTGGTATGAGAGGCGATTACCGCCGGGCAAATACTTGAAAGGTTATCGACTGAAACTGCCGCTACCATTTAACACACGAGTCTAACTTTGCTAAAATCCAGTGGGGAGGTCCCGGCGAAGTTACCTCAGAGTTCCCGGTAGAGCGTGGTGTGCGCCAAGGTTGCACCATGGCCCCCACGCTCTTCTCCCTGTACATTAATGGGATAGTAGAAAGCATGCTTAGTGTTACCACTGATGCTCCTAAGTTGGCAGGGGTAGTTACTCCGATATTGTTTGCGGACGACACCCTCATTGTATCAAAAACTCCGAGTGGTCTGCAAAGAGCTTTGTCTGTCTTCGACGACTTTTGCCTCGGACATGGTTTGGAGGTAAATGTGGCGAAGACCAAACTCATGGTTTTTAATCCACACCCAAGCTATAGAGCGAGGAAGTTTTTTATGAATGGCCAGCCACTTGAGGAGGTTAATAACTTTATCTATCTAGGTATGCATGTAACTAATGATAATAAGTGGAGTAAGCATATCATGATGACCGCCTTGAAATTTAGGCAGATATCCGGAGCTCTACTTAGTGAGTATAAAACATCCCTCACTAAGCCGATTAAACCAGTGCTCCAAGTTTATGAGGCAAAGGCTTTAAGCTCTGTGTTGTATGGGGCTGAGCTATGGGGTTTTGACGTGTTAACTTCTTTAACAGCAGTTGAAAACAAATTCTTCCGTAGCATAACTGGCCTCCCACAGAGTACTCCTTTGGTTCCCCTGAGATATGATCTAGGCAGGAAGGCCATCCTGGATTTAGCCAAACTCCGTCCGGTTTTATACTGGCGGAGGCTTTGGACTACCCCGGAGCTTTCTTTTTATGCCAACGGGCTTATGGATGTTATAAAATCTGACACATTCCATAAGATCGGTTGGTTGAGGAACCTTCGAGCGTCCTTGATTGATCTGGGTCTGGAGGGGCTGTGGAGCGACCCGGCAGCTGTCCTGTTCCCTTCTAAGAGTTCCCTGAGAACGATCTATTGGGAACATATTGACTACCAAATTTGGAGCAGAGCGAATCGCTCTTGGATGACTAGCTGGTATCTGGAGGCGAAAGTAACACCAGCTCTGGAACCCTACTGGGACCTGATCACCAAACCTGGTGACAGGAAACTCTACTTCCAGCTACCACTTAGGTCCCTCACAAGCAGGTGGACAAGTTTGGGTGTGGAAACATGTCCTGCTTGTGGCTTGCAAGCTGAATCAACTGCCCACTTTTTGTTTGTCTGTCCTGCATATGTTATCCCAAGACGAGTTTGGTTGTCCCCATTGTGGAAAGCTTTAGGCACTAGGAGTAGTGTTGTTGCTTTAAGGATTCTATGTACAAACACACTACCAATTATTTCTATCGCTCTTGCTAAATACTTGGGTTGGGCATGGTTTCTAAGGAACAAAGTCCCCTTGCACACTCTGATAGTCCCCAACTGAGGTTTTGTAGGGCTGGGTTATGGATCTTTTTCTTTTTGTATTGTGATATGACCCCTGTCTAATCGTTAATGGTTATTTCTATTCATGTTTTTATACTCTAGTATTTTATATGTTATCTTACCATCTAGTCGACCGACTTGTTTAATGCTTTTTTAACCTACATTTTTTAAGTATTTATGATCGGACGGATTTTATGGATTTATGTATTTTCTAGGGCGCTTTAGTAGATGTCTTATCTTGTGTTTTTTTCCTCTTTGTTGTTTGTGTCTTTTATAAATTTAAAATTTCGAATAAAGACTATGATGATGGTATTTCTCAATTCTTGATTTTATCAATAAAATAATTGATACAGAATAAAAAATTGCATTATCTGAACACACTCAGCAGATATCAACACAATTTGAGTTACTATGCGGTGCAGCATGATGGTAGAGTAAGAATTGAGAAGCATCGGAGTGCTGCTGACGCTTTGTTTACAATGTTAATCTTATTAACCAGTAATTCAGTCCCTGTGTCTTGGCTGGGCATGCCAACAATCACACAACAGGTGATGGGAGGAATGCTTACAAAGAGTCTGACCCTTGGCAATCTCTCATGGTAGCATTCCAACCAATTGTTTTTCGCCCACTGTGCCACTGTAGACAAAAGCCTGCCTTATGCAAATCAGTACTGCACCTGCTCCTCATGGGAACAGTCCACCCGGAACTACCAGGAAAGACATCTTCCTCAAGGTAACATAAGCAATCCCAAAACAGTTTCGGCATTGAAAGAATCAGAACACTGCTGGCCTATTGTTCACAGTGCTGATCATAGTAACCGATGATTCGGTCCTTTTTTCCTGGCTAGACATACCAGCGGACTGCCATTTACCTATATGGAAGTTCTTTCATCTAAGATTGAGAAATGTATAGATTTAGGAGGTGCATTTTAGCAGACTGGTAGTGCACAAAAGTAACTATTATCCACGGACACAGTACAAGTCTGATATGGGAAGCTTATATAGGTTCTGGGATTCTAACTTAAAGTGTTTCTGCACCCAAAATACTGTACAAGGGGTTTTACAATGTGGTAAAGGGTGTGGAAATAGCCTCTTACTTTTAGCTGTTGGGTTTAATTCATTCTCAGTCGCTATCAGAGGCTTTATACTCAGCCCACTGGACAGAAGAGCATGTCCTTTTCAATGAGCAGGAACAATTCTTTTAGGTTATAATAATAAAGAGTTTAATAAAATGTTTTGACTGCTCCAGTGAATGTTTTGAAATAAGAGAAGCTAAAATAATTATCATACCTTGTGCTGTTTCACTAAGGCAGTAAAGCAAACACAATAAGATGATGGACGGAACGCTGAAACTTTTCAGACACTCACCCCAGTCACTATTAGATTTGGGTTGAATCCATCATCGTTCTTTAGCTCACTTCGCCACCCCAGTTCAGATCCAGCCATATGCAAATCAGTCTTGACCCTGTTCCTCATGGTAACAATCCTGCCCGAAATGCCAAGCCAGGTCCTCCCTGGACCGGAAACAGCATCCTGGAACCTGTTTCGGGGTAACACCCCTCATCAGCCAGGCTAGCTTGAATCCAGCGGCAAAGTGAGCAAGGGACCCACGTCGGGGCATACCCTGCCAACTTAAGACGAACAAAGAAAACACAATAAGATGATGGATGGAGTGCTGAAACCTTTCAGACACTTGCCCCCAGTCACTATTAGATCTGGGTTGAATCCACCGTTGTTTACTAAGGCAATACACATGCACACACACACCCACACACAAAATTAAGTGCTATTTTTGCATAACCTTGACCCTAAATTAGAACTTGAAAATGAGGAGACACACTTTGCTGTTAGACGAGTGCCTGTCAAAAACAGCCCCTACTAGTTCAGGTATCAAGACACGAAATGTGTTAGCACATCCTTTAGAAAAGAGAATTGTTTCCCCAGTTAATTTGTCAGAAGACTAAGGATTGTATAATATTGTACTATTCCTTTAACATTAAAGCTAGTACAATAAGATAAGCTAAGATAACACAAGATAACATAGCATAACATAAAAGCTGTTAGGAAATGAAACGCTTTTAATTTCATAATTTCTATCTCTTTAGCCACCAATAACTAATGAAGGGTCCAGCAAGCATTTAAAACGTGGTCCCACTAGCACAAATCTGCAGTGCTGCAATTTTCCCTTTACTTGAAGGTGGGTCACCAGTTATGACCCGAGAGAAGAGTTACCCAACCCGAATTGAGGTCTCGCCTGAGCCAGCGCATGTGCTGCTCTGGTGAGACTTTTAGTAAGTGGGCTTCAGAAAATGCTCCCACACGCTTTTGCTGGCCTCAAGCTTGCGGTTACGCGTGCGGGCACGCGCTTACGAGCCGAGGCGCCATCTGGCCTTCCTCGTCATGCTCATTAAGCGCATCGCTCGCAGCCCGCGATCGCCATCACTTTCGCGGCCGCGTCACTTTCACGGCCGCACGGCCAATGCTTGTTTCATTGCTGACCATTCAGCACAAAGCACACCCCTCCCAACTACCTCCATTCCATCCATGGGCTGCTCAGCCTGAGCATGGTTCTCCCCTGAGTTCCAGCACCCCCTCTAGTCTAAGAATTCTTCCCTCCCCCACCCCAGCTCTCAGCGGGCACACAAGGCAGGACCCCGCAGGGAGGGTCCCTGTTATTTACCTCTGTCTGTCCGACCTCGCTTTGCCTTTGATAGTTTGCTTTAAGGCGAGTCTTCCTCCTGCTGCGCCGCTGCCACTCCCTCTCACAGCTCCGTTCCTTATCTTCTCAGATGTTTTCAAGGCGCTTTTTCATTCCGTCTCTTTCTCTAGCTGTCTCCTGCCGTCTCCCCTTTCGTCCCCTATAGCTTGTCCCCTCCCTTCCTCACTCGTGGTCTCCCCTCTGTTGTCCATCCGCTCCTCCTCAGCGATTTGCGACAAGCTAAGTGCAGTATAAAAGCACTATACGATGAATAAACAGGATATAGCATGGAATCATAACATAATGTAGCGTATAACAATATAGCATAGCATACCACAGAGCCGTTCTAGGCGTCAAGGGTGAGCAGTCGAGGAGGCTTCTTACAGGTGAGAGTTGGAGGTGCTGGAAACTCGGGTTCAGTGTGATGCAGCAACCCAACATTAATGTCCACTCACTAGACTTTAATAAACAGGTAGTTGAATATATAATTTAAAACTAACATCTACGCAAAAAACAGAAAGCGCTAGAACATCCAAGGGCTGAGATTCGACGATAATTATTTTATAGCTCCTACGCACTAAGCACTAGAGCTTCTGTAACTTCGACCTTATCTCCACTACTATCCTTTTGGGGTATGCTTAGATCCACTTGGACACCTTCAGACTCCATGGTAGCTCAGTGCCATTGGAATTATGCAATTGTGCGGGAGTGGTGTTTTCCACATATGTATAGATTTGCCACATACTCCATCTTCTTTTGCATAATATGCAGATTTTTACAAACAAAAAATGTTTCTAGCTGAAATGGATCAAAAGTTCCTAAAAAATCAGCAACACTTGTTTCTGCGCAATGGAAGGCCCATGCAAAGGTTGGCCGGTCACCTCTCAGTTGCTTATTGTTGTATGTGGGTGTTAAGCTAGTACTAATGAAGTAAAACCTTTGCCAAGACATGTGTAATAATCATTGCCATAGCCAATAGGTCTCGCCTTTTGGGCCTTATAAGTATTTAGGTATGCAGCACAATATCCTTGGTGCAACAACATCAACTGTTGCATGGCTAAACACTTATAAGGTCCCAAAGGCGAGACCTATAGGCTATGCCAATGCTTGTTTTGTAATGCAAACATGGAATGCTGGAGAGAGGCTACTTGAAAAAAGGAGTTTTTGAGGGCAAAACGACATATCTTTGTCAAGAACAACGCCAGAAACTTTGACTTTGGTTGTAGCACGAAGGAGGCTACAAATAGTTTTGTCTGAATAGGGAAGTTTAAGAATGCTTAAGATTGGATTTGCACCCTAAGAGAACCCAAACTCTTTCAGTGCATTCAGCATTAGTCACCTGATGGATGACTGAAGGTACTGCTAAACCAAAGGAGTTTAATTACAGCTTTTGGCAGATTACATGTAATACGCACAGGAGTGATATTAATTAAGATGGAATATACTGATGTGGTCAAACGAGGACCATATGCATATGGAAGAGAACTGTTCATATTATATAGGATTGGAGAATATAGGGGTTCATGGGGTACTCAGCATGTGAGGAATTGTGATTGGATAAAAATTAACCTTGTTGCACATGGGATCTGTGATCACTTCAGAAAGAGACAAGCAGTAACAGGCTGAAACTCAGTCTGTGAAGTGATGTAGCAATGACTCATCATATTGTGATCTGTGGCGGTAGCAATAAAAATAATAGTTATTCTCATTCATATTCTTCCTTCGGCCATGGCCTAAATACTGTGTAAACCTCAGACACAATGTGAAAGGAGTCAAGGGGACCAATTATATTTATTGAACCCACATTTCCGTATCACACAGATGGTACTGGTTCTGGTGCAATTCTGTCTGGATAAACGCATTGGTGCAAGTTGCTATTTTGGCACTAGCTAGTTAGTGCAAATGTTTGTGAAAATGTCGTTATGTATGTTAACCACAGTATAGATGGTTTTGTATTGCTACTAGATAGCCACCAACTTTTCAAAATACATACTCACTAAACTGAGGTTACCAATGTAGTAGCCCAGGTACCTAAGGCCAAGTAATAATTATCTCCTTAAGCAGCCCTGTGACCATTACAACTCACACTGTTATTGCTCCTGATCTCCATTTGGTAATAACTTCTTTTTCTGGATCAGTAATTATGTCAATCATTTTACATGGCATTTATCTATTAGCCTGTCATATGACACCTATAGAGCTAGACTTTAAAAGAGCCCCATGATCTGAAATACTGAGCCAGCACTGGCGCAACCATCACACCCATCTGAAAGGATAGTGGTGTACCATAATTTAATATCAATGTACAGATAGTTGCAAAACAAGGAAGACACTGACTGATGCCTGTGGGGGAAATTAACAACTCATTGCCAAAGGAAGCTGCAATTTGACTGGTTGAACCAAACTGACCCATGTCCACCACAAACCTTCAAGAAAGTTCTTCTAGCTACCTTTGCTGCCACACCATTTAAGAAGAATCATCAACAATTCCTCAACTACAGCAATATTTCAAGAAGATCTAAAAAGGTCATACATACACCCATTACTAAAGAAAACAAATCTGGACCCGCTTAAAGCCGACAACAACAGACCGATTACAAATGGACTTTTCCTGGGCAAACTGATAGAATGAGCAGCATTTGCCCAGATGTCACAATTCATTGAAGATAATTCCATACTTGCAGACTTCCAAACAGGATTCCATCCAGGAAGAGGAAGAGGCACAGAATCTGCCCTCATTGCTATCTGGGATGATCTAAAGAGCACAGTTGACTGGAACGGGGTTGCTGCACAACTTCTCTTCGACTTCTCAGCTGCCTTTGACATGTTGACCATGACACTCAAATACCAAGACTCTACGAAGGGACTGCTCTAGACTGGATCACATCCTACCTTTAATACAAAACTAATGTCATCTATACCTCCCCTTTCTCATCCAAACTGTACTTCACCAAAGCAGGGGTCCCTCAAGGCTGTAGCATCTCACCCATGCTTTTCAAAATGTACATGAAGTCATTACCAGCACTGATCAATCAATTGCACCTCAGATGCAATAACTATGCAGACGACACACAAATACTCCTTAAACTGGAAAGCCCCAAAGATATTGGAAACTCACAAATTTTCAGTTGCCTCAGACCCGTTGATCAGTGGATGACATGGAGCCATCTCATATTGAATACTTCCAAAATTCTGTGCCTGGCCTGATGATCTGGGGAAAACCACCTAAAGTATCAAAGGAAGTAAGAAACTTCAGAATTACCATGGACTCCAAGCTATCAATGAATGCCCAGGTGGACAAACTAGCAAGATCAAGCTTCGCTACTATAAAAACTCTGCGACGCATCTTCCCCCACACAAGGTCCAGGCTACTATCTCTCTTGTTCTATCTAAACTCGATTAAGCCAATAGCCTCTACCACTGATCATCTTTAACAACTATGAAAAGACTACAATGGATGCAGAACTCTGCTGCCAGACTACTCTTACATATAAAACCACAAGTCCACATCTCCCCTGCCTTGAAGGCCCTCCATTGGTTATCAGTTGCCAGAAGATCCACATTCCAGCTGCTTTATATCCCCACAAAGCAATACATGGAACAGGGCCGCTCTTCATCAGGAATAAAATCACCAAACACACTCAACAAAGGAACCTCCACTCTAGAGTGGCACCTTGCCTCAAAAGCCCATGATACAAGAAAAAAACCATGAGTGGCACATCCTTCTCTGTTCAAGCAGCCAAACTATGGAACTCTTTACCCTCAAACATAAGTTCCACAGATAACTACCTTATCTTCAAAAGACTACTCTAGACTAGGCTCTTCCCCACATAACCATCATACTCAAACGTAAATATACATCATATCCCTGTGTAAGCATTTATTTGGACTATAAATGCACACCTTCATATGTGTATTGCTTTGTATAAATGTGTTTAATAATTATGTTTATAAATATAGAGATATTCGTTAGTTCTGCTTAACAAATGTACATATTACTTATGGTTATATTATTCTATGTTTAACATGTATGCAAGTCACTGCATAAATAAGTAAATCTTTATCATAACTATTTATCTACAATTGCTTCATTATTGAATTACAAAGACAAATCATTAAAACAAATAAATTAATTTAAAGTGCAGCAACACCTGAAGGTCTGAGTTTATTGAATACAGCTTAAATCTACATATATTACCTTCCTTGTACATATATATCTTCCATGTACTTATGTATCTTTATATTACTTCTAATTCAGCATCTCCAATGCACTACCCTATATCTCACCCTAGACCTCTCTCAATATATCCTCTACCTCCACTCTCTGACTCATCCCAAACCCCATTCTACTACTATAATCCCCAAAATAACCCTTTCTTGACTCTTCCCTCCTCTACCCCTCCTTTCATCGTTTCATACCTCTTTTACTATTCAGATCTTCCAAACAAGCCTTTCTAAACCCTTATCTCTAACTCTTACCCACTCCATCTACCCTTTACTCATCCGAAACATCCGCCTACAACTTTGAGCTCCAATAAAAAACACTTTCTAGACCCTTCACTCCTCTATCCCTCCACTATCCTTTTCATTCCAACTGACAGACTAACACGTCCATATTTACCTATATCAATTCCCCACTAATCCTGTTTGGGTTCCGGATTAGCATGCTAAGCGCAGAAAGTGCTTTGACACCTCATGAGGGCTAGCAAGCGCTATATAAATGCAAAGCCTTCCCTCTTCAATCCCTCCACTATCCTTTTTAAATCCAAATAAAAAACTCAAATGTTCACCGCTCACATTAATTTCATGTCTCCCAATGCTAATTCACTAGTAATCCTCTTTTGGTTCCGGAGTAGCGTGCTACTCGCCGAAAAATGACTTTGGTGCCTCGCTAGGGGTAGTAAGCGCTATATAAATATAATTACAATTACAATAGCAAAAACTAATAAAAAGACAGCATCACTAACCGAAACAGATTAGCAAAAGGGACGCGCACCCAAAAGTCATATCTCCAAGACCACAGAACATTCACTGAGATTTGTAATGGGCCACTGCTTTGTCTAATTTAAACAACATGGGAATGCCAGCCTCATGGAACCACTACAAGGTAAGACTGGGCAGACATTTTAAAATGTAACTGTACACTCGGATGCTGGCATCACTAGCATTTTGGTAAAACAAACATTTAGGAAAGGCCATCTGCTGAATTTGCTACAAAAAGGGCCGACACCAGGCTCCAAAACTGTAACTAGTGCACCAGGAAAGTGAATAGAGGCATTGTTTTTCACTCCCCTCATCCTCCCAGAAGGAAATGAGTTCTAAGTCTGGTTATGAAATGTACTTGGCTACTTAAAAAGTCAAACACACATTTAATTAAATCCAACTGGTAAAAACAAAAATCCTATAGAAATAAGTAGAAATATGTCTGCTTCACACACTCGGAAAAATACATTCTTAATTTATAGGTGTTTAAGGCTTAACAAAATATTGTGAACTAATTTTTCTATGAAACTGGCAACAGCAAGAATAAAATTGTCAATGGTCTTGCACTTTGCTTCACGTTAATTATCATGTGCTTGCTTGGAAATTCAGAAAGGGTGCATGTGGAAATTGCAAAAAGGTTAAAATTAACATCCTTAGCATAGAAAGGGTAAGCCGTGCAGCCTTATTTTTCTCACAGTTGGGCCTCTGCGGGTTAGCTGAGAAGTAGCCAGGCAGCCCACGCTGCTTTATGAGCAGTGGGACCCGTGGTGCTGTAAGTTTATTTAAATAAGTATTTAGCTCATGGAGCGACGCAGCCAAGTTCAAGGGAGCTCTGTTTCATGTAAAACACTGACAAAATAGCCAAAGCAGAAAGATCAGTTAGGAAAAAAGAATATAACTGGAAAACAGATTTTTTTTTTGTGAATGTCAGACTTTTATATATATTTGTAGGCACAGATAAAAAAAAAGACAAAAATCCTCACAGGCGCAACTGTACTCCTATGTATTAAGGCGATTTTTAACTTCTGATGCAACTTGCAGAGGCATCAATTTGACATGAATTTTCACATTTAATTTTATTGTTTTATCCTTCACGTAGATTACATTTAACCCTTTTGGAGGATGATTTCTTTCTCCTACCACTCCCTCAACAAGCATTTGCAATGCAATAGGTCTCGCATTTACGAGAGTTTGAGCTATTGGCATTGTAAATGACAATGCCTTTTATTTATGTGTATGATAAATGATAGTCATTGTCATCTGCAATGCCAATAGGTTGAACTATTGCAAATGAGAGACCTTTTGCATTGCAAATGCGTTAGAAGAGAGCTGTCCTGCCTTTTCCTGCCGGCAAGAGCAGGCAGGACAAAGCTCTTTGAGAAAATAGTGCTCGGAGGAACTTTCCATTCTGTATCCCATAATTCCAGCACCACTTCTGTTTTAGGGCCTGATTTAAATCTTGGTGGATGGGGTACTCTGTCACAATGGTGACGGATATATTGTCCGCCGAAATATACATCCCATTATATCCTATGTGATTTTTATTTCAGCGGACGTGATATCCCTCACTGTTGTGACAGAGTGACCCGTCCGCCAAGATCTAGACCAGGCCCTTTGTCTTGCAAGCACAACTTTTGAAGTAAATGGGAATTCGGTCTAAGCAATACCCAAGTGTATGTGAAATCAGGATTTTGCATGTCCTGCCACTTTACAAGTAACATTTTCACATTCTACAACCTAGCAAGACATTCAGAAGAAGCAAATATCGCTCTTTCATTAAAAATGATGAATGTGGCCAGACCACAGCAGAGGACATCGTGTGGACAGCCACATCTTAGAGATGACGCAAGCCGAATCACTAAAGCAACAAGAAAACAATCCTAAGCCATTGGCTCCCGCTAAATGAATCAGTATAGATGAGCACACAAGGAATTAGTGAATTTGTTTCCAGGGTGGTCAGGGCTTGTGTTAAATATGGAGGTGGGCTGGGGGAGGGGAGCTTATTCATGCACAACAACGGATTTAAACTATGAGGAGAAAAGCCCCCAATGGGTCGAGATGTTCCAGGTATTCTTTAGTAGATGTTTTTCCAATGCCCATGTAATTACCCCTATATTTATTTTTTGTCTACGTATGAAGGACACTGAATCGAGGTGACCATCAAACTGCAAATCTAGTAGATCCCCTCTCCTACCTTTACGACTGCTTGGGGATGGAAGACTCTAAACTCGCCTCCCCCCCTCTTAGTCTCGAGGCAACCATTTACATTTTTTTCTTTCAATAAAATGTAATGTTTGTGATCATCGTTTGACATATTTTGAAATGATCATCAAGAAAATTGTAACTATATAACATGGACTTCTGTCATTAGACACAAGTGCAAAGCATCCCTCAAACATTCACTCTTAGGAACTGTTTGGAATAGACAAACTTTCCTGAGACAGACATCCACCTGGGCAACTAGGTGTGCACTAGAACACACCCACCAGGACTTCAGTAGATGATGAGAACAGGACAAGCCTCCTCCTTGAAAGAGACATCAAAACGCGGTCCAACCTGAGAGGACACATTTGACACTTCAAAGATGCACTTTAGTGACTGGCTGGGGCTGTTGCACAAATGCCACAAACTGAACATAAAATTGTGATCTGTCCACAAGACATTGACGATTCTCACATAGTCCAGTCCTTCCAGCGTGTGAAAAACGAGTGTTACTTGATTCGTTTGGTAGGCCCTCATGATGTTCTTCTGGATTTTGTTGTTTTTTCTCTTACTATTGTGCAAGTCCCCTGTCCAACTTTTCAGTGCTAGAAACAACTTAACCATAGACCAAGAGAATAGTAGACATTCCTTATTAAATGTCCACTACACAAACTGATAGACAAACAGAAGTCAGAGATACAAATGTTTTGTAGAGCTTGTAATTTTACTAATGAGCACAATCAGTTAGTGATTGGAAAAGTACTGTAAGGATAATCAATTTTAATGAGAAGAAGAGGTATTCAGATCACCTCACACGAGATAACATTAGTCAGTTGTTGCCTACGAAAAAGGAATGTGATCTACACAATGTTAATAGTGTTTCATGATCACCAAGGTGCTTTTAAGCAACAAAGTGAATGAGAAATCTGGGTTGGTGGCAATTAGACGTTACTGGGTCCCAACTACAGTAACATGGTCTTCTTTCACTTCTGGGGCCCCCATACAGTGGATCCTCAAGCTGGGACCAAAATACTCCTTTTAGCACTTGACTTTCATGGCAGCGAGACGGAGCAGTCCAAGACTTACTCAGGAAGGTGCTGTGGGCCATAAACTCAGAGCTCAGCAACACAGCAAAGAGCAGTCAATAAATGAAGGTCTTTTTTGTGTTTTCTATTAAAAAGGACAAGTACCTTAATACATGCACAAAATTATAAATATATTCAAAATGGCAGGTGAAAATACCAATGGAAACACCCTTTAAAGGGTCACACAATGTACAGGTGAGCCCACTAAGGAAAGATCACAATACTCAAATAACCCACTGAATGTAAGTTAGACCCCATAGATCTACAGCACATGTAACACTTTGTGCACCGGCAGACTTTAGCTCCTAAAACCCCAATGCCCCTATGTAGGCATAAAGTAAACATGTGGTATGGAAATGCTGAAGTATCTATAGAGGAATAACTTGTGAATAGTAATGAGATTACTCTTTTGTAAATCTTTTTCTTTTTGTGGGTGGCGTTTGTATTCGCATGACCCAATATCCCCTCCCATTTAGTAGTAAGTATTCCCCATTCTCTCCCCCTGGGCCCTCCCACATTTACTACAATAATCTACACCTATGTATGCAGTGTTCTCCAAATAGAAAAGATAAGAGAGGAGGAGGTTTCCACTCACAGGTTTATGAATAGCATTTTGTAGTGAGTGAGTAGCACTATTGAAGTACTACTTCATGTACTACAATATGCAGTTTTTCAATAGACCTTTTTAATTCATTGTTGACACCTTGAGTGTTTACTGTGGTGTGTGATATCTTAGTGTTTTGTATACTTTTTATTGTGTATGTATTTAAGATGTTACAAAAGAGTTTTATTTTTTAACTAAGTAACAACTCTTGTTGGGTATTCTGTATTTTATGAGAATGTAAAAACTTGTTACAATGCATGTAGTATTAACTTTCATGCCACCTATTTTGAATGTCTTCTTGATTAGTAGTCCATCCTTCCCTAGTAAGTCAGGTAGGCTTTAGAAGCCAACTTTACATCTTAGACCAAGTACTCAGGATACCACTCAGTAGGAAAACACTCAATCAAACTTTGTTATTGCTAGGTGGTCTCTATAAATTAATTGATATGAGAAAAACCTTTATATTTGTGGCCAGCAGTCAATATCTGAGTCTGCACCTCAGGAAACATTGTTGTAGACCAATAATATTCAGCTTCAATGTTTAAAACAGTGGAAATATGGATCAAATTACAGAAATTGATGACATTGTGCTTCGGGACACTGAAGGAGCAGTGCAAGTAAAGACGCCTGACCACTGCAGGACTCAAGGTTGCCTTATTGGACTAAATGCCGGGTTTCCATGATAGAATTGACTGTGATCACTGTGCTGGTCATAATCACAATCCTGTCTCAAAGGACACAATAATCACCGTCATCATATAGGAATGGATATGATGACCAAATCTCCTGTCGAAATTCATGACTACCACCATGCTTTTATTGACCACTTAGGCAAGGGCAAGTCCAAGGAACAAGGTGGCTTTGCTATCAGTAATAAACATAAAATATACCCAGAACTAAATGACAAAAAACGTTTCAGTATACATTGGGCACACAACCTGCCCTGTAATGAAACTTTATTAAAAAATGACCGATTTTTTGTTTCTCTTTTTTATTAATAAAACCTGCTTTTTTTATTTCACAACTAAACATAGTAGCTCAGACCTCCAGAGCAGCACACTCTTTAGAGTAGAGTCAAAACTTGTCTCTCAGTACTGCTTTTTAGGTCTCGGCTCGAAGGCTGCGCTTGCGCAGTCTCGCTCCGAGATTTAATGTTAGGAGTGGGGCTTTAACCCGCCCCTTTTTGTTACCTCATCTCCATTGGCTGGCCTCTGAAATACTGGTCAGCCATTAGAGAAGAGCATTGTCTCTCCAAACAAGCCCCGTCTTTTTCGGATTCGGGGCGTGTTTTTTACTTTCTTTCTCTCCTCTGGAATGTAAACATTCCAGCCAATGGCAAGAGGAGAGAAAGAAAAACACGCCCCCGAATCCGAAAACGCCGCTGCGTTTCTCCGAGGCATTTCTGCTTGACCTCGGAGAAAGGCGGTGGTGTTAATGGTGTCCTCTCCCCCTGCTCTCGGCTCCTGTGTTCGGCACATATCTTGTTAAGGATTGACATACCAATATCATCCTATTTCCTGAATCCGGGCAAGTGCCCTACAACTTTTAGTTGCCTGCCTACATACAGTGGGATTTTAGGAGTCAACCTGTTATCCTGTTCTGCTGAAGTTTGTTCCACAGCGTGGTTACTATTTTGGTGGCTGGATCGGTGTGTGGTGGCGACTTGCTCTTAGAGTGCATGCGCCTTTCCTTGTGGTCCAGGTGTGTGGTGATCTGTTGTGAATGGCGGTTCCTTGCTTTGTGTGTATGCCGAGTCATTCACTATATGAAGCGATGCTGCCTCATATGAGGCAGTGCAGTGCCCCTTCATAAGTTGATGTCTGGAGTGTCCTCAGTGCGGTTTGTGTGGTTCCCCCGCCCATATTATTGAACTGGTGATCTGAACTGTTCCCCTGAGGAGTCTTTGTGGGAGTGTGGCATGGGGTATTTTGTAATATATGTATGAGAGGCTACCCTTGGCGGGGACTGGAGCTCTGCAGGAAGCCCAGACATCGGATTTATGGCAGGGATTGGGGTTGGGCACGGCTGGAGGCATTCGCCAGCAGTGGTTCCCATGAATCCCATTCCTGACGGTCTGCGCTGCTGTACAAAGGTGAAAGGTCAGCAGACCACTGAGGATATGCAACAGAGCGAACAACCGTGACGTGTCTGTACTGCAGTCATAAGAATCCCCTGCGAGAATGGCAGCCCGCTGTTGGTTGGACTGTGGGACTTATCGGCTTATTTTAGAATTGACAAAACCAGAGGAAGCAGCCAGGTATGTTTTTTATGTCAAGATGCAGCGCTCAAAGAACCTACAGTGAAAGAGATAATAATGGCTTGTAAGCAGACATTGCTTCTCCAGTTTAATTTGAAAAAATGTTGAACAATTAGTATTTTTGGAGGCTGAGGGCTGCACGCTTTGTAAATCTTGGCATTTAAACGACGCCGATAGAAAAATGTACTGTTTGCGAGAGTCTCATGAATTAATGGCACCAAAGTACTGAAAAGAAATTAATATCACCACTGCACTTTAAAAATACTGCAAGGAATACTGTTGAACTTTTAAATGATTTTATAGTTCCGAAATTTACGGGTTTGCAAGCAGTGAGTACAAACACATAACGATGTATTTCACTCGAAGGGGGTAGTATTTTCTCTAATTTTATGTGCTTGCAAGCACGTGGGGATTATTTAAACTGTGATAAAACAAGGCTTTTTTGAGTTGACAAAGGCTGCATGTACAGCCGAAACGCGTTACTGCGAAGGAGTGCTGAATAAATGAAATTCCCAAAAGGAATCGAGTACGGGCCTACTGGCGGTCGCCAGTAGATAGTTATAGTTAGGACCGAGTTTCCATAGGAAATCTGAAAATTCTATTTTGAATAACTTTGGCGCCGGTTGACGAATCCTCGCGAAATTTTCAAAACTAATGGGGCGCTCTGCTCAGCTCCTACCCTGAAAGTCTCGGGGTGATTCGTCAAACGGGGGCTGAGAAAAAAGGGGGGTCCCAAAACGCGTTTTCCCCATGCATTTTCCCGTAGGACCTTTAGTCGAAGGTACAGCCCGAACGGCTGAACAGAATTACTTGAAATTTGGCAAAGAGGTAGTCCTCAGGTCAGGGATGTGCCTTTTGCATATGGAGTCAATCTGTTCAGTAGTTCCTGAGAAAATTGCAGTTAAAAGTACATAAATATCTATAGGCGCGCACCGTGCGTGCACCGTGCGCGCACCTTTACGTGCGCGAGCGTAATTCTGATTGGCGGTTACATGTCAGTCAACGTTCGAATCGGTCGAAATTAGGAAGTGTCGGCCGCCATTTTGTGTGTTTTGTCTGTGACAGTGAAAAAGAAAGGTGGAGAACGTGAAAAGGGGGCAGGGTAGAGAGTTCCTGACCCCCTAGTCTTTGTCAGGGGGTCCCTGAAGGACCCCGAAGGGTGAAAAAAACATTTTATTTTTTTTTCAAAAAATCGCGGGGTGCGCGCACCGTGCGCGCACCATGCGTGCACGGTGAAGAACCTTAAAAAAATATATATATATATAAAAAATAGAATAAAACATACATAACTTAGCTTTTAAAAAACCTTACAAATTCACTTAAAAAACCATAGGTTTCACACACGTTATAGTTAGGAATTAGCATTTAAAAAACCTTGCAAATTCACTTAAAAAACCATAGGTTTCACACGTTATAGTTAGCTGGACATTTCACTCGTAAAAACCATTGAAATTCGCCCGTTATAGTTAGTTCAGATAACTATAACTCGCGCGACCGCCACTCTATCACAAGGATGATGTCATCAGTGATGTCATGAGTGATGCCACTGACCATGTCATGAGTGATGTAATATGTGACGTCATGAGCAGTGGATTGCGGGAGCGCGAGTAATAGTTATCTGAACTAACTATAACGGGCGAATTTCAATGTTTTTTTACGAGTGAAATGTCCAGCTAACTATAACATGTGTGAAACCTATGGTTTTTTAAGTGAATTATACATATATAGATCTCAGTACCACAAGAAATCACTGCATTCAATAAATTCATTCTGGCATCAGCCATATTGAGCGTCCGTGTTCCTGCTTTGTGCTCGATAGCACCTGGGAGAAAACACACACACACACACTCACTCACTCACTCACTCACTCACTCACTCACTCACTCACTCACTCACTTCTTTTAGCCAAATTACACCATGTGGCCCAATTTTTTATGAACAATAACAGGCATGTAGCCACTTGGCTGTCATCTGTTGAACAGTGTGCTTTTATTGAATAACATTGTGTGACTGAATGTTTTTATGAACAATAATCTCTTTTGCACAATGTATTTTTCGTTATACCACTTTGTGTGAAACCAATGTACCGGCTACTTTACCCTGACATTCAGGCAGAATAAATCTGCAACTAATAAGATCTTTCCACACAAGCAGTTGCAAGTAGTACATGTTTGTGAATTAAGTAGACATCTTGTTAAAACGATGTGGTGTGAGGAGATAAGAGTTTGACACAGTCCTCTGAGGATTTTACAGTAAGACTTAGTGGGCTACTGCGTGTGTGTGTGTAGGTGGCTCTGTGGGTGGCTCTATTTGTGTGTGGGTTGCTCTATGTGAGTGGCTCTGTGGGTGGCTCTGTGGGTGGCTCTGTGTGTGTGGGTGGCTTTGTGTGTGGCTCTGTGTGGGTGCAAATGCAATAGGTCTCGCATTTGGGAGTGATTAAGCTATTGACATTGTAAATAACAATGCCGTTTCTTTAAATGTTTTAAAAACAAAAACATAAACAAAAATAATGTCATGAGCAATGCCAATAGCTCTAACTTTAACAATGCCGAGACCATTGCATTGTAAATGCTTGTTAAAGCTTGTATTCTGTAGCTTAGATGAGGTCTGGCGAAAGGTCCGCTGTTGAGCCAGACAACATGTGGGAAAGTGAATGGTTAACTTAAGATATGTGGAAAGACCATGACAAGTCATGGAGCATGTTGGAGGGGACATGGGCTCCAGTGGGCTCTTATCCTTCTACAGGACAGCTTCCATCTCTCGTATGAGTGAGCATAAAGCTTCTAATTCTTCAGATTTAAACAAACAATACTTGCAAAACATGTCCACAGTAACAGTGCATTTATAAAAACCGTAAGCCCTGCTGATAAATGCATGTGTGGTTGAGGAACACTCTCATGCAGTCAAGAACGCCTTCCGGGCTTGAGATAAGCACTTTATGGATGTTTTTAAGACCAGAAAAGTCAGAAAATCTCATAAGGCAAGCAAGGAATCAAATATTCCTTGGTATTTCTTTGTGGGTAAAGTAAGACTTCTATGTTTGGAAAGTATTTTTAAACTAGCAGATGGCGGATTTATCCGATTTATTTATTTCCTTTCACTACTTAATCTGGGATTCTCACTCCACTCTCTCTGCCTATACTGGGACTCTTACAAATCACAACACATACTTGTTATACTGTTTTGCTCTCACATCTGAAGCAGCAAATCTGGAGCATTACCCCTGGCAGCTTATTGAGTTTTATTTTCTTTGAAATTAAGGCACTTTATCCTCAACATTTCGGTGTGGAATTATTACTCTAAAATGTGAAAGCACTTTCAAGAGTTTAGGCAACAAGGTTGAGTGTAGGTCTACAAGCCCTTATGCATCTCACTTCCAAATACGACCCAAAAGGCCTCTACTCTACCCTTCCTCTGTTTTGACAGCAAATCACAGCATCAAAGTGTGAGTTCACATGCAACCTCTATGTCTTATTCAGGCCTCCACCTGGTTACAGTTGCCCCAGCAGAAATGGCATGCTTAGTTGCTCAACACATCCATGTTTTATAATTTTGAAACATATGTCCTCATCACATCTTCACTTTTTTATGCATCCATCTTCACTTTCTGTCATCCCCACTCACTCACTATTATACATGCTTTGCTGCTCAACAGAGGCACAAGACAAGTCTAATATGAAATGCATTTAAAATAACTGATCTTCGGAATAAGGATAAAACAATGTAGAAACAGCAACCTCTAGTTTCTAAATGAGAAAGGACTGACATTGCCATTGTGGTAATGTGAATATGTTTGAGAAATGCCATGGTGTATTTTGAAGTTGCGATTCCAAAATCTACAAGACGTTAACCGAGGCCTCTTTCAGTTTAAAAGCTGATATGTGTACTTTTGGAAATGAAACATATTTTCTTTTGTCATTTTTATCAAAGCTGCCTTTTAGTCGTTGTAGGTCACTCCTTTGCACTTTATTCAACTGTTTTAAGGTCTACTTTGAGACAGTGGTACCGGCCTTCTAGAGCTCTTCACCATCCATGCCCACCCACCCAACCCTTCATCCATCCACCCACTCACATGCTTAGGTTCATCTACCAAGAAAACCACTCCACTCACCCTTCCATCCATTCACCAATCCACCTACCTCCTGCTATTCATCTGAACTTACACATCATGAAACCCATCCACCAACGTACGTGTGCATCTATCCCGCACCTGCAAGCCTCCATGTGTGTTGTCTTTTCGTACCTGCTTACGTGATGTCAGCATGCGCATCCATACAAAGACATAACCCAACAGTACACAGCATCCACAGTAAAGAAACATACATTTAGAAGAAGGCAGGCCTACTGGCTTTGCCAGTGAATGTGCCATTTACAGATTACATTTGGGAACTGCAATAAACCCTTGATATAATGAGACGGAGTGATTTTCTCTACAGATGACTCCACTATTGAGTAGGGTTTCTCTTTTCAACATACAAATGTATGAATTTGTTTTAATATTTGCAGTTGTGCTACGGAGCTTGACAGACTCAGTGGGCCGTTCGCTAAAAATAAAACCCATTCATTTTACCAAGCATCTGGGGGGAGGTAGCCTAGAGTTAGAACTCCACATTCCAAAAACACACATAATATGCCGCTTCGCAGCCTCACAGCAGAGTGACTACAATGAAAACGACTAGGCTTTCAACCAGCCACAAAGAAATTCAGTAGGATGGGATTACACACTACAGTGCTCAACTAGGTGGACACAATTGTGGGCCCACAGAAATACATCAGCACTGTGTGAGTCTCTTATGAGTAACTGCACCGGCCTCAGCAAATAGTTAAAGGTACATTTTGTTCCTGGAGTACTCAACAATTTCATAAAAGCCTAATAAATGGTGCCAGTAAGTGGCATGCGTAGAGGCGGTCCCAGCAGCCAGCACTGGCCCTCTGGTGGGAGAATGTCTCTTTAGGGATTCACATGCTGACGTTTGTTTTCCTATTGGAAAGGAAAACACGAGCGCTGGCTTTCCTGTGAACAAGGACAGACAGGTGTGAGCGGTGAGAAAAAGGCTTTTGTCGTGTGCTGGGGAGGGTTTGTAGGGACTTCCATAGATGTACCTTTTGTTGAGTTTATGGATGCTCTGACTAGACTCACCTAAAGAGTTTCATGTCAGGAGAAGGGATGGGCTACTCCAAGGGCATCACTCCAGTGCCCTTTAACTTTGCATCAGTCTGAGTCAGGAACCCTTTAGATCTGATAGCAGTACTGGAAAGGGATATTCGCCCACCCAATAGGAAGGAAGGAAGGGAGGGAAGCAGGGATGTACAGAGAGACAGAGGGAAGGCGAAACTAAAGAGGAAGGGAGAGACAACCACTAAGAGCTCAACTCAAAAAGGTATTTTGGAGCAAATAAAAACCTACTCCTGTAGAACTCAATTCAGTTCAATTCAATAAATCATTATTAGGTTTAAAACAAAACCCATAAAAGGTACTAGTCTTTCAATATGTGACATTAAATAATTTCATGAATAATTTTTAAAATATAGAAAAGTTATTAAAAACGATGCCTCCAGCAAACTCATATTAATATTCTCCTCAGTTTGAGCAAGTATTTGCAAAATGCAATCATAGCCGAGCAAACAAATCCTGCACGAAGCCTCTGCTAGAACACCCCAGCCGGTCTGCAATGTCTAAAACCATTTTCATTCAACAATGGCAGCAAACAAAGAAAACTGGGTTTTAGAACAATTTACAAAATAAAACACAGTGTATCATACTCTAGTTTGATAAACCACCAAAGGGGCACAGCGGAGGAGTTCTGGACCACTCCACCATTTTTAGGAACGCAACATTAAAATGTATTATATTTGATTGGAATCGAGTCAGTAGGTATCTATCTTCGTTATTCGTTATCATATGTAGATACTGTTGCATTCTTTCTGCTGTTAAAAGGGGCGAGTAAATCTCAACATTAGCTTTCTTGGCCTCTGTGATCAGTTCTCAAAGATTTGCAACCATGGAGTACTGATTTCTCTCTTGTGGATTGTACACATGCATTCTGAGTTAGTAAAATACTCCGGTTTCCCCAGTTTCCTACCCAGAGAGGCTATGCAACCTAGCCAAGTGATGCAGTGCGCATGGTCAAGGGATGAGCAATCGCGAAGTACCAGCCAGTTAAATGCGGTTTCTGGTTTCGACCATACTGCATGCCACAGCTAAAGGGGGTGAGACTTAATGACATCAGATATGTAACTAAGCACCATTTCTCCATGGACTGTATAATTAGAACTGCTGTCTTGGAGAGCTAGAGCTCTTTCGAAGAAACAGTTTTCAACAAGTTGCAAATCCCTGCAATCTGAAAAGCCCCATAAGCCTGCTCCATGAGATGCAATGGGTACAGATCTAGATTTGTATAATAAACACATTTCTTTCAGGGGGTTTTGGCACAACTTACTGGAAAACCTGCATATAGTCACAACAGAACGCTCAAATTAGATTTTCCTGATAGATCTATGGTGGGTCCGCGAGCCTGCGGAGTCAAATTGTATGTCTACCAAGATAGGAAAAAGTTCGTACATTTTCAATAATCGTTCCACAAATTGAGAATAGACACATTTTCGTCGGCTTCAGACCACAGGTCGTTATAATGCTCTTATTTAAGTTGATTTAAAGGTCCAGAACGTCCATATTCAAGGCAAATGCGTCCAGAGGTGTTTGCAGACCATTCACAGATTGCAACATTAGTACCGCGTCGTCTGCATAAAGTGGTATCGGAATGAAATCTTTTTTGACCATGGACATGTCAATACCCTACTGTTTTAAGCCATAAATATACAAATTAAATAGTAAAGATGCAAGTATGCACCCGTGTCTTACTCCCTTTCTATTTTGAACTGGCCAGTACACTCTACTTTTAGAACATATCTGACACTTGCAGTGGGGTTCTGATACATTTGCTTAAGAAAATAACAATCACTTCATCCACCTCTAGATTTGACATTATTACTGAGAGTTTGGGATGGGATACTCTGTCCAAGGCATTGGTCAGATCCATGATTGGCAGGGTTTAGACAAATTCCAAGCATTCTTCCCATCACCTTATGTGTTTTATACACCTGCCACCCCAGTTCACACATGGCCATATGCAAATCAGTCTGACCCTGCACCTCATGGGAACAGTCCAGCCCAAACTGCCAAGCCATGCCTTCCCTGGACCGGAAACAAGCTTCCTAGGACCGGTTTCTGGCATTTCAGCCGTCTTCAGCCATATGGCCATGTCTGAACTGGGGTGGCAGAGTGGGCTAAAGAACGGTGATGGATCAAACCCAGATCTGTTGACTGGGTGTGAGTGTTCGATTGGTTCTGATGCTCCGTCCATCACCACCCCCTTTTGTACCGCTTTGTTCGCCACAAGTTGGCAGGGTATGCTCAGACGTGAGTCCCTTGCTCACTTTGCCACTGGATTCAAGCAAGCCTGGCTGAAGACGGCTGAAATGCCAAAAACCGGTCCTAGGAAGCTAGTTTCCAGTCCAGGGAAGGCATGGCTTGGCAGTTCGGGCTGGACTGTTCCCATGAGGCACAGGGTCAGACTGATTTGCATATGGCCATGTTTGAACTGGGGTGGCAGAGTGGGCTAAAGAACGGTGATGGATCAAACCCGGATCTGTTGACTGGGTGTGAGTGTTTGATTGGTTCTGATGCTCCGTCCATCACCATCCCCTTATGTACCGCTTTGTTTGCCATAATTGGCAGGGTATCCTCAGACGGGAGTCCCCTGCTCACTTTGCTACTGGATTCAAGCAAGCCTGGCTGAAGACGGCTGAAATGCCAAAAACCGGTCCTAGGAAGCTAGTTTCCAGTCCAGGGAAGGCATGGCTTGGCAGTTCGGGCTGGACTGTTCCCATGAGGCACAGGGTCAGACTGATTTGCAAAGTGAAAATTATTGCGATTCTTCCTAATGGGATAAACAAGTCATATCAGAATAAGGGCCATTGTCAATCAGCTACCTGTCAATTGCATTCCTGGTCACCACCATCAGGAAGTGAGGTTTTGCGGTGTTCCTCTTACATGCGTAATATAGGGTGTGCAATAAATAAAGGAATTTAGTTATAGGCTATCTGGCTGCTAACCATATTAATATAATTTATATTGGAGTAAGCAAGATGTTGCCTTGCCCATGCTGTAGGACGTCATCATAATTCAGAACTCCTCCGTACATGTAGGCACCTTGGTTGTGAGTTATTCTCTACCTTTTGAATGAAGAAGTCAGTTATTAATAGAAAAATGCATTTTTGTGTATATATATTTTTTGTAAAATGTTATGTATCATTTTCTTAGTTTAGCAACCATGTGGGTCCCCTCTGAATCCATTATTAACAATGTGAGGGGGGTGAAGTCATCGAGGCCCAGAGGAGGGGATGCGGGAGCGGAGCGTCCCATGAAGCCGGCAAAATATAAATGTATCTATATATGTGGCATCAGTGAACCTAGTGTCCACTGAATGAGAAAGCACATTGCCATCAGGGAATAAGTCACCCAGCGTGAGAATTTTGTGTCTTGTCAGTGTATGTTGGACAATTTTTCGAGTGTCAAGGGCAGCCATGGATTTTGTGAAAGAGGAAGCACAGGGGAATAAGGGAAATCACTGCCCTGAACACTACTAAGCTTTTGCTAGGCCCAACACTGTGTTGACCCAGTCTGGATATCCCAAGGGTAAAGCCTCAGGCCTTTTGGTAACTGAGCGGCTAAGGGTGTCATACCTGCTAGGTCACGCTCAGGTTTAGCATAAGGTAGGCGGGCATCTGGATGGTACCAATGATATGCAAACTGGTCCTGAGCCACAAGGAAGTACGTTTGGAAATCATGGACTGCAAACTCACTCTGGTCTTAGGGAAGGATAAGAGTATTCCTGGTGATCCGGGGCCTACGACCTGCCCAAAATAATTTCAAAAGGAGGCTACGCAGTGTGAGACAAATGGAGTTTGTCGGAATGGGTATATTAAAAAAGAAATACAAAAAGCAGGGATGTACAACCATTTTATTAATGGCAATACGACCTGCCATGGAGAGAGGAAGCTGAATCCAGCGATCAATTTGGACTACGAAGCTATCGACGGAAGGGCCTGATTGAGGTAGATCACTTGTTCTTTGTCCCTTTGTAAAATGGCATCCAAATATTTAGTCCAGTCTTTGCACCATTTAAGAGGGTAATCACAAAGGGTAGGCTTAGTGACATCTGTGACGGGAAAACGTTCGGATTTCACCCAATTAATATCCAGTCCGGAAAGGCCACCAAAACAAATAATCTTCTGCATTAAGGGGGCCAAGTTGAACGAGGATTGGCAAACAAATAACAAAATTTCGCCAGCGTACATCGAAATGAGTAATGGGCCAGGTGTAAAATGAAGGCCATGGTGCATGTGATTTTCGTGTAGATGGCGGGCCCAGGGGTCCATGGCTATGATAGCAGGGGCGAAAGAGTGCGCTCCTGACTGGTACCTCTGGATATGGCATAGGGCTCAGAAAGAGAACCATTTACAGTATGCGGGCCAAGCTTTGTGTATATAAAAGTGCAACTGTGCAATAGCGTTGGAATAATCATATTTCACATTTTAAATATTTACTTGCATTCAGCTAATCACAGCCTTTGTTATGCAAGCATTAGCAAAGCCAACAGGTCTCGCCTATGCAAGAGCTATGACTTTGACAAAGTATTTTAGCAATGTTATACACTAGTGTGGCTGCTGTTCAGCATGGATAAAAGTTAGTGGCATAGACGAGAGTGGCATAGAGTGGAGTGTGGTAGAGTGGAGTGGCACATAGTGGAGTAGAGTGGCAAAGAGTGGAGTACATTGATGAAGAGTGTCGTGGAGTGGAGTGTCGTAGAATGGCATGGACCGGAGGGTCGTGCAGTGGAGTAGGATAGAGGTGCGTAGAGTAGAGGGGAATAAGGTGGAATAAGGTGTCATACAGTGGAATGTCAGAGTGAAGTAGCGTAGAGAGTTATGGAGTAGAGTGTTGTGGAGTGGTGTAGAGTAGGGTAGAGTCGAGTGGCGTAGAGTGGAGTAGAGTCGTAGAGTGGAGTAGAGTGGTGTGACGTAGAATGGAGTAGAGTCATGGAGTGGAGTGGCATAGCATGGCCTAAAGTCAAGTGGCATAGACTGGAGTAGCATATAGTGGCATAGAGTGGAGAAGAGTGTCGGGGAGTGGAACAGAGTGGAGTAGATTAGAATAGAGTTGAGTGGAGTAGCAAGGAGTGAAGTAGATCGTTATAGTGTGGAGTAGAGAGGAGTAAAGTATAGTGTCAGAGTGGTGGGGTGTAGAATGGAAGGACGTAGGGTGGTGTAAAGTGTGGTGCAGTGTAGTAGAGTGAAGTAGTGTAGTAGTGTAGAGTGGAGTAGCATAGAGTGGAGTAAAGTGTCATAGAGTGCAATAGAATGTTGTGGGGAAGGGGCATAGAGTAGAGTGTCATAGAGTGGAGTTTTGTAGAGTGGAGTAGAGTGGCCTAGAGTGAAGTGACATAGAGTGACAGAGAGTGGAGTGTGGTGGAGTGGAGTCTGGTGTCTGGTGTCATAAAGTGGAGTAGAATGTCATAGGGTGGAGTTTCATAGAGCGGACAGGCTTACAGTGGAGTATGCATGGTGTGTTTGCGTACTGCCATTACAGACAGCACATTTTCAATTAAAATGACCATTACATTTGAAATTACAGTGTTACTGATGAAACTATACAGCTCACAAACGATAATATGTGGAAATGGCATCACCTAATGTACTGATTTGTTTAGCTTGTCTCAAAATATTTATTTCCACCACACTGCCGGATTAGAAAAAAGTGCTTAATTTGTGCTTCCCCAATTCTGATATATAATGGAATATTTGCGCATTTTATTTACAGACATTTACATTTTTTAGTGTGCTAGAAAAAAACATTCCCTTTCCCATCCCTAGTATCAAACAAGATGGTCACATAAATCCTTCCACTTTGACATCAGAGAAAGAAAAATAAACACCAGGCTTCCTCGGAAACAGAGCTTGACATTTGACTAAGCCCGGGCGGAGTTGGCGGAGTTGCACAGAGTTGGGAAAAACTCCTCTCCCCTCCACCCTTCATAATTTAAAAACAACATGCGCGCTTGCGCATTTTTTGCAAGACGTATAATGTAGGGGTTTCCGAGGACGCGGTGGAGAGAGAGACCACGGCGAGGAGGAGGGCAGCCAGTAGATGCCACAGCAGGTAAGTTATTTTTTTACTACTATTGGGCGTGTGCAGGGGCCAGCCAACTTCACTCAGCAGTCAGAGTTTTGCCTGAACTCCGCGTTCTCAATGGAGCGCGGAGTTGGCAAAGCTCTGCAAACTCTGCTGGCGGAGCGGAGTTCTCTGCCCGGGGTTACATTTGACCGCTGTTTTTGAATGCACAGCAAATGTGACAAGAACAAAATGTAAAGACCTGCTTACAGAAAGCCAGGACTCATTGAAGAATAGACATGCTGGATAGCCTAAAACAAATAAAGCCAGTGAATAGAAAGTCAGAAAGTGTGAGTTACAAACCACAAAGCCAATGGTAAGTAATGGATGGAATGCACTCCCAGGGAAGCTTTCAGAATGTCCACAAGTTATTGAGAACACCATCCACCCCTCACAAGAACTCTGCAATACCCTCTCAGACTACTTCCATCTACAACAATTTCAACCTCCAACTCTCCAGACTCAACCCCAATGACCTCTACCAACCAGCAAACATCAGCCAAACCATTACCACCTGGTCTCCGCTTACCTCCCTGACCACCTCCGCCATCATGTCTTCCATCTACTCCGGGGCCCCCAAGACCCCTGACCCCACCACCTCTACAACCTCTCAACGAACCAAAGCAGCATGCAACTCACCAGCATCCTCAACACCTCCATCTCCACAGAAACCTTACCACATAGATGGAAACAAGCAGATTTCCTAAAGAAAGCCTCCGGCGATCCCAGGGATCTAAAAAAGTATCGTCCGATCTCCCTGCTCCCCTACCAAGCCAAAGTACTTGCGAAAGCCATCAACCAGCAGCTCAAAGAAAATCACCTACTGGACGCCTCACAATCAGGATTCTGTGCCAACCACAGCACTGAGACCATGGTTATTGCCACCACAGCTGACATCAGAACACTCCTTGACTGTGGAGAAACTGTTCTACACTGTGTACCACAACACCCTCATCAACAGATTCTACAATACAGGCATACAGCAAGACACCCTCAAGTGGATTGCCTCCTTCCTCACAGGACGCACACAGAGCATCTGGCTGCCTCCCTTCACCTCTGCCCTCAAAAACATCATATGCTGTGTACCACAAGGACCATTCCTCAGCCCCACCCTGTTCAATATCTGCATGATCCCCCTTGCAGACATCGTCAGAGCCCACGAACTCAACATAATCTTCTATTCAGACGTCACTCAACTGATCCTCTTGCTCACCGAGGACCCCTCCAGTGCCAAAGGAAGCTTCTGCAACGCCATGACCAGCGCAGCCAAATGGATGAGTGAAAACTGCCTCCAACTCAACTCCAACAAAATTGAAGTACTAATCTTTGGGAAGAACACCCCCGCATGGGACCACTGCTGGCTGCCTGCAGAACTCAGACCTACACCCAAACCAACCGACCATTCACGCAACCCAGGCATCATCCGCGACATCCAACTTACCATGAAACGACAAGTCAGCGCAGCCCTGATTTCACACAGTTTGCATGCTCCGCAGAATCTTCAGATGGATCCCAACCAACACAAGAAAGACAGTCACTCAGGCCCTCATCACCAGCTGCTTCGACTACAGCCACACCCTCTAAGCTGGCATCTCCACCCAGCTTCTCAGAAGATCACCAGACCATACAGAACTCTGCAGCCAGACTCTTTCTGAGCCTCCCTAAACAACCCACATCACCCCCCCTCACCTGAGAGACCTTCAATGGCTCCCCATCCATATGAGATGCCTGTTCAAGATCCTCATACATGCCTAGAAAGCCCTCCATGACCTAGGACTTGCCTACATCAACCATTGACTGAACTTCCACCTACCCTCTAAACACCTGCATTCCTCTTCGCCCGCCCTCACACACATCCCAGCATCTGTCACAGTTGCAGCGGTAGCTGCTCCTTCTCCTACATTGCTGCCAAGACCTGGAATGACCTTCCCCTCCAGCACCCTTGCTGGCAGACTTCAGGAAGATACTCAAGACCTGGCTCTTCAGGTCTTGAGTAGGGGGTGACAGTGTTGCGCTTTACAAACGCTGAATGATTGATTGATTGAAGAAGTCTTTTTGCAACCAGACAGCTGAGCTGTCTGGTAGTTTTCAACCTAATAATGACTGTCAGAGCATAGAACGTATGAAGAAGCAAAGGGACAGGGGATGTACACATTGTGTAATACAACTAAGATAACCACCATTAGCATTCAAATGCATTTCAAGCAGCTCTCTGCTTGGGCTATGGGAATGGCACTACAGATGAGAAAAGCACAAAGCAGAAAGTACAATTTAACATAATGATTTTGTATCAGATTTAGAAAAAGCTATTTAAAAGTCCACCTTTTAATCCAACTTGTGGTAAAAAAATAAATCAAAACTCGAACACAAACATGAGCGGCATGTCTTGTCTCTTAGTGACTCGTTGTACAATTCTTTCAACAGATATAGGTAAGATTACACAACAGATTACAAGGGCTAACAGGTTTTGTGAAGGGCTTGTCCACAAATCAATACTATAACACGTGACTGTCATACAGATGCACCACTTTTAATATCATAAGCAAAGCCTTGAAAAAGATCATGGTTATTTCTACTTGGAAAACACATGTCGGCGGTCCTTTTTCTTAATTTATAGAATTTTGGAATACAATATCATTGTATGGTATGTTCACTTCATCCTGTAGGAACCACAATAGGTGTGGATTTTCCTGAGCCTCTACAATTCAGAATAGGCACCTGAGTTCGCAATCAGGATGCAGCTGTAAACTATAAGAATCTTGTAATGAAGCTCTACTGAGCAGAAAAGTCAGAACGATGAGTGGCTTGGGTAATTCAGAAAATAATACAGAAAGAGGAACAGCCAAAGCATTCCTAAGGACACACACAGTCTTGGTAAAGCTAAGTGCGACATGTGGCTGAGTATGGCATTCTTCAAACTTCATAGAGGAAAGGAAAGCAGGCACTTGGAACACAGAACTGGAACAGAACTGGGAAAAAGCTAGTGATGGCCAGTAAAAAGAAACAAGGAGGGAATGTATAAGGAAACAAGGGAATCAAAACTAAAAAGCTAGAATTGGGTTGATTGTCTGCATTATCTTGTTGTCACAATCAGGAAGCATAAAGTAAGCTTTGCTAATAGGAAAGACATTTTAGAACACATCTTGGGGGCACATCTTTCAGCAAACCTTGACTTGGGGTTTAAAGCTTTTTGGGCCTCTTCTGCAAGTCTTACGCTACCACCACAAATAATTTCTGGGACCAATAGTGGCTATGCTACTAATATGAACTTGGTCAGGCAGCCTAGATGTTGACGTATACACTCTCAGACGTGGAAGGGGAGAGGACAATGAGCCCCTGCACTCTGTGAACCACATTGGCTGAGGAACGGTGTGCTAGGGAGGAAGGGAACAATGAGAAACTACCATATGCACCATCTTCCCCATAGTTCAGATCAGTTAAAATGAAACCCTCGTCTCCTCAGCCCTTTTTGCATGGGCAATCAGGCCCGGTCTTATCGGAGACTCAGTATTGCTGTAGCAATGTTGTTCTTGCATCTTTTGATGCCCCCTTAATGCAAGGTCATGGCAAAGAGACCAATACTAGAGAAAGGTACGTCTTATTAAAATTCTGTAGAACAAATCAGTAACAATAGGAAATGGTGCAAGCACAATCTGTATATGGATATCAACACTGCAAAAATAAACATTTCAAGTGTAGGAGGAATAGCTGGTCTTCAGACTCTGGGTGGCTCCTTGATCGAACTAGGACAGCTAGGAGTCTGAAGGTGGGGAATTACACCCGAACCAGACTCCCTCGAGCACTCCTGTTGAACCCACTTCAAGGTGGAAGCAGGTGAGGCTAGATAAGAGGCAAAACCACATCAGGATAGAATGTAGGTGTCGTGACCTGGGCACAAGGGCACTAGGACCCTGTACCCGACTGGTGGGGAGGGGATGAGAACCGGACACCACTTCTGGTCAGGGGAGTGGGGGAGAACTGATTACTGCGAGGGTAAGGGGCTGAGACCAGATGTGGGACACGGAGCAGCGATCACGAGTGTAGCGAATAAAAAGTAAATATAAACCCTCCTACCTGACTCCTGTGTATCCATCCAAAGAAGAACCCGACAACTGGCGACGAGTGTGGGATTAAGAGTACAACGCGTGTGCCCCCGGGTCCCTCGTGGTCGAGAACCAGAGCCAGTAGTCCACCCTGGTCCGCCGGCGATAACAAGAAGGATAATCGCCGCCATCCACTGGAAAGAAGAAACGGAGCCAGGAGCCCACCCTGGTCCGAGTGCGGAGTCAGGAAGAAATGATGTGGGAGCCCACCCCGGCCACAGCAGATGAGCGGTAAGAGGCCCCGACCTGGCCTGAGCGGTGCACCCATCTGAGCGCGAAGGCCTTGTGCACAAGTGTGGTACTTTAAAATTTGGGACCGCGTAGGAGGCAGGGCCCTACCCCTGTCTATTCCGGTATTAGCGAACCGCGAATGGTCAATGCGGTATGTACAAGTGCTTTGCATAACATTTCATCGATAAATGCACTATGTATACGACATTACATATTGATTTCGTGGGTTCCATCTTGGAGCGGTGGCCATCTTATGGTTGCCCTCACATAGGCTATACATTACAAACAAGTACGGGCCTTTAGAACACACGTGCTTTCTGTTTGACTTCTCTGTGACCTGTGCAGCTTGGCTCCGCTGCCCCAGGTCAGTCCGGTCCCACGAGCTCCCCGTCCTACGGCCACCTGTGATTAGCATCAGGGTTTGACACACCATAAAGCCTTTTCATCCCACACAAGCCTCCGGCTAATCTCTTTCACACCTGATTCTTCCTGCTTTATGGCTTGTTTTACAAACAGGAGATGCCCGTGTTTATTGGGGTCTGTTGATATCTGATGTGGGATCTGAGCCTCGCTGGGTAAATGATTGTGGGCTGGCTTAACTGGAATGTGGGATGGTCATCATGACTCTGCCTTTTCGTTTGTAATGAATACATGTGAATGACCATATCGTAAAACAAGGAATGTGTGCCTGAAGCATGATATTTTGTATATAAGGAGTAGGCCGTTTCTGTAAGTTTAAGCAGTCTCCTGAGAACATACATTGTGTTGTACTTCTCGGATACCTGTAATTGGTCCGCAGCCAATAAATCGATCTTTGACTTCACCCAGAAGACTCTGTGTTTCTGTAGGTCTGAAACAGGAAGAACCCGAAGTCTTAGGGTGTGTTCCCCTGCACCGCTGGGTTTTAAAAACCCAGTACTTCAGTTGGCGCCCAACGTGGGGCGATTTCAGCGGTACCGGTCCAAGCCAGAGGTTCGTGAGGAGCTTCGTGTGGAAATTCTGGAGGAAGGCCGCCACTTCATCGACCCCTGCATGTCGACGTGGTCCGAAAGTCTTTTCTGCGAGGTTCTCCGCGTCCTGACGGCTACGAAGGACTGCTGCCCTGATTAATCGCCCTGTTTTGGACCCTTGACGATTTGGTAGAGCGAAACAATGGAGAGAGTCTTCTGGTGACGCCATCGATCATCGATATTCAGTTAAGTATAAGTGGAGCGTCTCCCAGTTTGTTTGGTATCCTTCGGGATTTTTGGTATCCTTCGGGATCGTTTTGATTTGGAGCTTGCAAGTGCCAAAGCCAGAGGACTCGTGTATTCACGAGACTATCGTATTCGATAATCCTTTGAAGTTTGAAACTAGACTAGTGAGCGAAGATGCCTGGTTCTAGTGTATTTGGAAGATGTTTTGTTTGGGTTGTAGAAGAGATTCCCAGTTAGAGGATTCATGTCCGGTTCCTCCAATTGGAACTCCAACTTATGGGCTTTATGTAAAACATGGCGTGGGCCCCATTGCATATAATGAAGTATGGATCCGATACACCAGAAATGACGGTGTTTTAAAATGGCCCCAAAATGGTAGTTTCGATACCGATATCTTAGATAATTTGGAAGTTAAGTTGTTTAAAAAGAAAGCCCGGCCGGCGATGTTTGATTCTTTCCGCCTATGGCGAAAGGAAGCCAAACAGAAGGAAATTAAGCTAGCGAAAAGGAATAAGAGAGAAAAAGGTATGTCAATGATGCAAGCAGCTGTGCAATTTAAAGATAATGAGGAGGAACAAATGAATGAGCAGTTACATAGACAGCGCAAACTAGGGATCGATAAATGTTACCCAGTTTTGTCACCACTACCACAAGATGAGACAAAAGATATAGAGAAGGATTCCCTAATGTCCCATTTGCTCAGTTCGCCACCCCCGTATGCGCAAAATGCCACAGCGCCTCCATAGCTCGTAAATGTGCAGCCTCCAGTAAATATGCCGCAAGCCTTCCCACAGCCACCAGCTCCTCCTCAGCTGGCTCCTATCCCTGCAGTGCAGCCCTCTCAAGGGCCGCCAGTTTTGTTACCTGTTGCCCCTGCGCTTCCTGTGACTTTGCCTAGTACGTCAGCTGCCTCCCCTGGCGCTTTTCCTTACACTACCCAGGTACCTGTATCTGAATCTGCTTTTCTTCCCTCTGTCTATCCCCCGTTTTCGCCTCAACTTCTCCTTCAGCACGACAACGACTAGCTAATGTGGTTACTAGTTTAATGTCGCCTCTCTTTGGGTCATCTAGTATGACCCCTGGTTTACAACGTAAGCAGTTGCGCAGTCAGCTACCTAACCCTGAAGAGAAAGAGGTACTAGATCATATGGTGCGTAGGTGGATTGTTTTTCCTTCACTCTATGAGGTGGAGTCAGTTGTTAACGTTTTTCACCAATGGGATGCCCCAAAACAGAGGTATGTGTTTGAGAAAATGTGTGAATGCCTCTGTGAGGAATTGGAAGATCATGGTTCAAACACGATCCCGCAGGAATTGTGTCGCGTGTGATTTGATGTTGGAACAGGTATAATTGTGGGTCCCGATGTAGATAAAGCGGTTGCGGCTTTACTGTCCTTCAGGAATGGCGATTGTCAGCAATCATTGTTCGAACAGGAATTCCCTGTGGGGAAAAAAGGAAAAGTGCGACAATACCCTATGGGAGAAGTCCCTCCGGTATGGAAGGAAGCCGTTGCGGCTGATGCCGCTCGAGGTATTGCTGCTGCTCCAGCTCATTTTCAGCGTGTTTGGGTACATGTCCCATGGAAGCGGTCTGAGGTGTTAGCGCTTAAGCAGACATTGCCTGACCCCCGTAAAAACCCTGCAGGATATTATAAGGAGTTATCGCAAACTGCAGAATCGTGTGTCATGAATCTGGCTGATATAGATATGTTGTTTGGGAATGTTGTTCCACAGCCTTTATGGGGATCCATTCGTAATACAGATCATGCTGCAGAACTAGGGGGCACATGGGCTAATATCGTTGCCGCAGACACTAGACAAATTGGTGGTGCAAAACCTGAGCCCCTCGTAGCAGAACTCCCTGGTAGAATTATTACATACATGAAAACTATAATGCCCGCGATGCGCGTGAATTGGGATAAACTATCCGCATGCAAGCAGAAGAAAGATGAGATAGTGTCCGATTTCTTTACAAGGTTTGAAGAAACGTTTATCGACCACAGTGGTCAAGACATGAGTACTGAAGGTGGCCAACTGTTATTTGTGGATAAATTTGTGCAGAATCTACTTCCCGAGTTGTGTAAGAAATTAAAAGATTCAGAGAGTTCTTGGGCTGTTTCCTCTTCAGCGCAAATACTGGCTACTGCACAGTATTATGAGAATAGAGATAAAGACGAGAAGGATAGAACAGAAAACGAAGGTCCTTTTACAGCAGGCTTATCCGCCACGTGGAGGACAGAATAATTACAGGCAAACCCAAGGTATCTATCAGCAACCCCAACAGTTTCAGAATAACCAGCAAATGAATGGGTATTATCAACCACGTATCCCTATAGGTCCAAATCAATGTTCATATTGCAGAGAGGAAGGTCATTTTAAGTATAGTTGTCCTAAATTAATGCAGCGTACTAATAATGCGTATGGCGCGAGAGGTAGAGGTGGTCAGCAAGCTCCTAGAGGTAGAGGGCGTGGAAATGTTCCCCAGAACGCGCGTCCTCTTCCGCCTCAAAATACGACAAATAGCTTTGATCAGCAAGCCAATGCAACTGGTAATACAGCTCAGTACTATAATAATGATTATTATGCAGAAGACGACAATGTGGAAGGTAATGATTACTAGGATAGCTGTAGACAGAGAGAGGGAGTTGTTTCAGTACCAGTGGATCAGAGTGGACCGTATGTTAAGGTGACTACAGCGGGTATAACAGAGCCCTTTCTACTGGACACTGGTGCTGCAAAGAGTTCAATCATACATTCAAAACTCCCTGGTGCGCCTTTGTCTGGCGAAATGAATGTTTCAGTAGGTTTTTCTGGCGCCCCAGTCAGGAACCCGATTTCTAGTCCTATGCCACTTTCTGTTGGACCTTGTGAGTTAAAAGCACCCCTCATCCTAACGACAGGTTGTGGTGAAAATCTGTTAGGGTTAGATTTGTTGAAAAGATTGCATGCGACGCTATATTGTTCTCCCTCAGGAGTACAACTTACATTAGGTAAGGAAGTGATTTCCCCGATGTATTTGTCTAAGAATGCAATGCCACCTGAATTGTCATCCCTTCCGGATGCCCTTTGGGCCACTGGTCCCAATGATGTGGGTCTCTTGGAAATACCGCCGTACGTGGTCACTTTAAAAGCCAATGTCAGATTGCCACGCATTCCCCAGTACAAGATCTCCAATGAAGGTCAGAAAGCGTTGTTAGCAATTGTCAGTGATTTGATTCAAAAGGGTGTGATTGAGGAGACAAGAGGCAACGTTTGCAATAGTCCTGTTTTACCTGTTTTAAAACGTACGGACCCTTCACAGCCACCTGTTTACAGATTTGTGATTGATCTTAGAGAGGTTAATAAGATTGTTGTGCCACAGTTTCCAGTTGTCCCTGATATAATTGCCTTGTTAACTATGATTCCAGCCTCCGCTGCATGGTTTTCAGTGATCGATTTTAAGAATGCTTTCTTTAGCATCCCAATTGCAGAGGAGAGCAGGGACATTTTTGGCTTCAGTTTAGGAGGTCGAAGCTTCCGCTTTAAACACGCTCCACAGGGCTACTGTGAAAGTCCATCAATATACAGTCAGGCTTTAAAAGCACAGCTTGATGCACTTGTTTTACCTAGCGGCGCTATCCTTATTCAGTACGTTGACGATTTGCTAATCGCCGCGGATACTGAAAAGATCTGTAAAGAAGCGACATTATCATTATTGCGCCATTTGTCTGCCTCTCATCATAAAGTATCTCTCTCCAAATTGCAATATTGTCGACAAGAAGTGACCTACTTAGGTCATCTCTTATCGAAGGAGGGAAGGAAACTGACCTCAGAAAGAATTCAAGCCATTGCACAATTGAGCGTGCCAAGAACACAGAGAGAAGTGCGTGCTTTCTTGGGCATTACTTCATACTGTAGGCACTGGATACCAAATTTTTCTTTGCTGGCAAAACCTTTGTTAGCATTAACATGCAAAAATACACCGAATCCTATCCCATGGTCTGAAGAGTGTCAGAAAGTTTTTGGGAATTGCGTGATGCATTATGTTCAGCTCCTGTGTTGGGTACCCCTGACTACAGCAAGCCTTTTACATTGTATGTTCATGAAAAGAACGGTTGCGCATTCTCAGTGTTAACACAGCCTTTTGGCGACAGACCGCGTCCATGCGCATATTTTTCGTCAACCTTGGACCCGGTAGCTAGGGCATTGCCAAGTTGTCCGAGAGCTACAGCTGCAGCAGCTATGTCTATTCGACAGTCTGCTGGACTAGTGATGGATAATACATTGATTGTTATGGTTCCACATGCTGTGGACACATTGTTAAACAGGACCAAGACACAGCACTTAACTAGTGCTCGATTGTCAGGGTATGAATTGACACTGTTAGCAAACCATATACACATAAAGAGATGCAACACGTTGAATCCAGCTACATTATTGCCGAATCCAGCAGACCTAGATGAGATTGAGCAACATGATTGTCTGTTCAGAACAGAAGAAGAGACGAAAGGGAGAATAGATCTTAAAGATACTCCCCTGACAGAGTGTGATGGTACCTTATGGGTGGATGGTTCGTGCTTTAAGCTTCCGAATGGGGATACGACTGCTGCATATGCTATCACGACTTTGCACACGATTGTTGAAACTGCACGTGTGCCACATAATTCGGTTCAAGCAGCAGAATTAATTGCCCTTACAAGAGCATGCATGCTGTCTGAAGGAATGAAAGTGAACATATATACTGACAGCCAGTACGCCTTTGGTGTGGCCCATAGTTTTGGGCGATTGTGGAAGGAACGTGGGTTCCTGACTTCGCATGGAGCTAAAATTCAGAATGGCAAGTTGGTGAATGATCTCCTTGAGTCACTGACCCTACCGTTACAAGTTGCGATTATGAAATGCAGTGCGCACAAGAAAGTCACTGATGATGTTGGTCGTGGTAATGCTTTTGCTGACGAAATCGCGAAAGAAACGGCAAAAGATGTGAAGACTCGAATGTATGTTGCAGGCCCTGCAAGATGGGTTGGTGATGTTGGAATGTGTGAAGACACAATAGAGAGTGTGAAGTCCCTTCAAGCTGAAGCCACAGAGAAAGAGTTGAGCAAGTGGAGAGAAAGTACGGGTAAATTGGATGAGAATGTTTGTTGGGTTGATTTGTCAGAACATCGGTGATGGTTGCTACCTGATGCATATGTGCTTCCAGTAGTTACTATGGCACATGGAATGGCACATATCAGTGTGAAAGGAATCTGTAAGTTGTTGGCTCCAGTATGGCAGAACGCTGGAATTCCCAAGTGTGCAGAGAATGTGGTCAAGAATTGTATGGTATGTTTGAAATATAACCCTGGTAGGGGAACCCCAACTCCAGCTGGTCATTTTGCGCCTCCATCATATCCATTTGAGGTTTTGCAGCTAGATTTTATCCACATGGAAAGGTGCAACAACTTGAAATATGTACTGGTTGTTGTTTGCGCTTTTTCAAAATGGATAGAAGCATATCCCCTAAAAGACAACACTGCTTTATCCACAGCCAAAGCCCTTGTGAAATAATTTTTCCCTAGGTTTGGAATGCCAATAATGGTGTGGAGTGATAATGGGAGTGAATTTGTGGGTCGAGTGATGAAGAACGTGTGTGAGGGGTTAGGGATAAAGCAAAAATTTCACGCTGCGAATCACCCCCAATCAGCTGGATTAGTAGAGCGCTACAACGGCACTCTAAAGCTCAAGCTGGCCAAAATCCAGGCGAGCTCCGGTCTTAAATGGCCTGACGCTCTGCCTCTAGCACTCCTATCCACAAGAATGACCGTGCACTCACGAGTGGGACTTAGCCCATATGAGGTCATTTTTGGCCGCCCAGCCAATATATGGCGTGTGCCAAGACCGACAAAATTCAGCGAAATCGAACATCCAGTACTGCTTGACTATTTGTATGAATTGACGGCTAAATTGCGTGTTTTACACCAACAGGTGCAAGATACTCTTCCCCAGGCCTCTGAAGCTCCCGGACACCCTATCGGCCCTGGCACGTGGGTTCTCGTGAAGAACTTCCAGCGAAAGAGCAACGATGAGCCCCGTTGGATTGGCCCTCACCTCGTACTTCTGTCAACAAGATCAGCGGTTCGAGTAAAAGGGAAAAAGAATTGGATTCACGGCGCCCACTGCAAGCGGATCCCTTTGCCTCTACCATATGACCAGTGGGTCCAGGAGGGTATCGCTGATTCTGAAACAGACACTGTACCTCGTTTTGTACCATTTAGTGATGCACGAGTGAGAGGCACAACTTCAGAACAAGAGAGTGACGATATTTTGCAAGAAGCTGTGCCACCGTCAATTCGATTGGACACCACAGAGCCTGAACTTTTGTTTCAAGACCAGACAGTACCCGGCAGAAACCGCTACAACTTGAGACCAAGGCCTATGGACAAATAAAAATTCCCTTCCCTTACTATTTTTTGATATTATAGCTCTCCCATCTGAAGGACTTTTTATTTTTTTATTTTTCGAACCACCATCCGGGTTCAGCCGCAGGGTCGCGGTGCCAAGACTTTGGGGTACAGGCCGAAGACGTTAGGTCAACGGTTCTGGTTGGTCTAGGGCGTTCCCTGGACTGACAGGCGTACTCCTTAGCGGAAGATACTCACCCGCCGCGAGCGGCACGATTAGAGGATGGAGTTTTTCAAGATGGAGAGACCCGCTGAGGAAATGAACTTTAAAGCGAAAGTATGTAGAATAATGAAGAGCAAACGTTTTATATTATTATGTCTGTTTATACTATGTAGTATGATGGTGTTTACTGTAGGATTTGTATTCTTCTCCTCTCAAGTGCCCTTTGCACCCACTGAACAGCCTATACCTCCTCCTACTGTCTCCTTACACTCCTTCCACCCTCTGCCTGAACACGAACAAGCTAGACGATCAGAGTTTGTAAACAACTCGTTTATTCAGCTCCTGCACCAGCACCAACTAGTCATGAATACAACCAATTGCTGGGTGTGTGGGTTAATGCCACATACCATTAACAAGGGTATTCCTTATCTAGTGCTGCCGTTTAGTTACAATGGATCGTCATGGGCATTCCAGACCATGTTTCTTTTTGCATTAGATGCCTACTCCCCGCGACAACCGCGTTCCATCAGACCTAGCACAAATAATAAAGCCTTAATGAAAGGAGTTGCCGATATGAGCAGGGATATCGACGCATACTCATCTATTCCTAAGGATGAATTGCGAGCTTATGTAGGTTGGAACGCGACGGGGTATAGCATTAGTCTGGGTGAAAGGCAGCGAAAAATCTCATCCCCAATTTGGGTCGTACCCCACATAGGTCGGTTCTGTTTACAAGGTAATGGTCAGAATCCAAGAGCTCAACTGGGGAAAAGTGACTGTACTGAAACGTACACTTTTCCATCACAGTTTTCCCCTGCGTTTTTGGCTGCCAAGGGTACATATTTTGTCTGCAATGACCGAGCATATACATGGTTGCCCCCTGATTTCTCGGGCACATGTTATATTGCAAATTTGCTACCGCCAACATTTACTGCTGCCTCTGATTATCACAAGACCAGAGTTGTAAGAGGCGTGATTAGTAAGGAGGATACTGCCGGTCAGGAAGCGGGAGACTTCTTATTGGGTTTCCTGACGTTTTGGGGACCGATGGACAATAGTAGGAACCTGAGACAACTGACTCGTGTGGTTGAATCCACTGTTAATGTAACGGCTGGTGCCCTTGGTAATTTGACAGCTGAGCTCCAAGCGGATCGCCTCATGACTTTGCAGAACCGTATGGTTCTAGACGTCATACTTGCAGACCGCGGTGGGGTATGTAAGGTCATCCAATCTAGTTGTTGCATTTTCATACCAGATAACGCTCCAACAGTGTATCAAGCCATCTCCAAACTGCATAAAATATCTGAATCTATACACGTGGCTAAAGGAGATTGGTCACTGGTGGGGTGGTTCTGGGAACTGATATCTGCCTGGGGTTGGAAGATTCTGATGGTCATTGGAATGATCTTAGCCATTCTTTTCCTGTTCTGTCTGTGTATACAGTGTGCTCCTGCGATATGTGGTCTCTGTGCTACATTATGTGTAAGGAAACCTGTATCGAGGGACGAGCTAAGTAATAGGATGATGCTACAGCAACATCTCCATGACTTCATGAATATAGACCTAGACTCGGATTGAAATGAGTATAGTTATTGCCTATGTAAGGGCAAAAGGAGGGTCGTGGTACTTTAAAATTTGGGACCGCGTAGGAGGCAGGGCCCTACCCCTGTCTATTCCGGTATTAGCGAACCGCGAATGGTCAATGCGGTATGTACAAGTGCTTTGCATAACATTTCATCGATAAATGCACTATGTATATGACATTACATATTGATTTCGTGGGTTCCATCTTGGAGCGGTGGCCATCTTATGGTTGGCCTCACATAGGCTATACATTACAAACAAGTACGGGCCTTTAGAACACACGTGCTTTCTGTTTGACTTCTCTGTGACCTGTGCAGTTTGGCTCCGCTGCCCCAGGTCTGTCCGGTCCCACGAGCTCCCCGTCCTACGGCCACCTGTGATTAGCATCAGGGTTTGACACACCATAAAGCCTTTTCATCCCACACAAGCCTCCGACTAATCTCTTTCACACCTGATTCTTCCTGCTTTATGGCTTGTTTTACAAACAGGAGATGCCCGTGTTTATTGGGGTCTGTTGATATCTGATGTGGGATCTGAGCCTCGCTGGGTAAATGATTGTGGGCTGGCTTAACTGGAATGTGGGATGGTCATCATGACTCTGCCTTTTCGTTTGTAATGAATACATGTGAATGACCATATCGTAAAACAAGGAATGTGTGCCTGAAGCATGATATTTTGTATATAAGGAGAAGGCCGTTTCTGTAAGTTTAAGCAGTCTCCTGAGAACATACATTGTGTTGTACTTCTCGGATACCTGTAATTGGTCTGCAGCCAATAAATCGATCTTTGACTTCACCCAGAAGACTCTGTGTTTCTGTAGGTCTGAAACAGGAAGAACCCGAAGTCTTAGGGTGTGTTCCCCTGCACCGCTGGGTTTTAAAAACCCAGTACTTCACAAGAAAAAGCCAAAGCGGTGCACCCGACATCTGATTAAAGCCGCCCGCAGCATTAAAGTAAACGCGCGGCATCTGATTCAAGCCCGCCGCATTAGAGTCAGCGCGCGCGCGCAAATTGAACGAAGTCTGGCGCGAGGACGGCGGCCATCTTGGGGACAGGCGGGAGCAACCAATAAGCATCCACAAAGGACCGGCGGCCATCTTAGGGTCAGGCGAAGTCCCCGGAAGACCTGCGATCTCGTGAGAATTGGGTGGCCATCTTAGGATCAGGCATATCAAGCCGATAAGCAGCACGGGAGGCCCGGCGGCCATTTTTAAGTCAGGCAAAATTACAAAAACGAAATACAGGCTTCAAATAAAAGGAATTAGAAGCAATAAAGAAAGAAAAAATAATATAAAAAGCAAAACGTACAGCAAAGAAAGGAAACAAAGCAGGAAAAAAGTAAACAAGACACAAGAAAGAAGAACAGCAAAACTAGCGGGTCAAATCAATAAGGAGTATACACCATCACGGTGGTACCAAGAAAAAGTAGTATGCTATAACGAGAGTTGCCCCAGTGCTGCACGCCAAATAATAATGGCTGACCCCACAAATGACAAGAACGACACGCAAGCAGTATTACTCAGGCCCCTTCCATTCAATTTATCTGAGCCACAGCCAGGCATCAGAATTGAATGATGGATTCGCAAGTTTGAAAGATACATGCGCCCCACAGACGTCGCAGAGGCCAAGCACATAGATCTATTTTTAAACCTTGTAGGGGGTGAAGTGGAAGACTTGCTAGTAACATTCCCTCAAGAGCAAACAGCAACATACAAGGGACTGATCAAGTGCCTCACAGGCAAGTTTGACCCGCAAAGAAACATTGATTTCGAAAGATACATTTTCACCATCGCATACCAACAAGCAGAGGAGTCCCTCAACGACTTTGCAACACGACAGCGAAAATCAGTCACGCACTGCGAATTCGATAAGTTTGACAACGAACAAGCAATTCGACTGCACATCATTGAAGGCTGTCAGTCCATGGAGTTCCGCACACGAATTCTGAAAAAACCAACCTCGTTGGAGAAAATTCTGAAGATGACCCGGGCAGAAGCGAGAGCAACCATGCACGCAAAGCAGATGGAAATGGGAAAGGAAAGAAGAATAGAACAAGCTAACCGCATGGCCGGAAGTAGCTGCATGACCAGAAGAAAGAATACACTGAGCACCTGCCAAGAAAACCGCATGAAAGAACGTGCTATAGGGGCGGACTAGAGTTTCCACACGTTGGCGCCTGCCCAGCAATGGGTCAGAGATGCAGAAAATGTAACAGGGGCAACCATTTTGCAAGCGCCTGCATGAGTGCACAATTCAAAAGTGAGAGAGGACTACTCAGAAGAACACGAACAGCAACGAACAGATATGCCAGACACATGGAAACGGCAAATCGCAGTTCTTCAGCTGAGTCGGACAGGGAGGCAGTACAAGAGAACGCGGAATGACTATACCTGATGTCCGATGTCCCTGCGGAAGACAGAGAGAGAGAGCGCATTCATCTAATGGAGAAACATCAAGTAAAGAAAACGGCGACCGTTGACATTGATGTGGGAAGACACAGCACACTATTCGTGCTGGACAGCGGTGCCACCTGCAACATAATGTGCGTATCAGAATACGAGAAGATGAAAAAAACAACAACACTATCACCATCCACTGTTGATGTATTTACCTGGGGCTCGAAGAAACCAGTGATCAACATGGGGAAGTTCACAGAGACACTGATGTACAAAGATCGATCAAGCAAAGAAGAAATACATGTACTACGGGGTGACATTCCAGCACCATGTCTGCTGAGCAACGTCACGGCGCAGGTGATGAGTCTCCTCGCAATGACATACCACATGTCAGAAAAAAAGAACATCTTGCGAGACTATCCAGCAATACTACAAGGACTAGGAAAACTAAAAGGAAGGCAAATAACACTGCACATCAATGAAGCGGTAAAACCTGTGGCTCAGCATCACCGACGAGTGCTGATACACCTGCAGCCACAGGTAGAAGAGGAAATACAAAGCCTGTTGAGTCAAGACATTATAGAGCTGGCGGACGGGCCGACCCCATGGGTGTCACCAATAATGGCAGTTCCAAAGAAGAACACATCCAAGATTCGCATATGTGTAGACATGGGGATACCAAATACAGCAATTGAAAGGGAAAGACACCCTGGACCGCACTTAAATGATATGATCAGCTGCCTCACTGGCGCCTGCTGGTTTTCAAAGCTGGACCTGTGTAAAGGATACCATCAGCTGCAGCTTGACCCACAATCAAGGTACATTACCACATTCTCCACAAACATGGGTCTGTTTCTCTACAAACGACTGAGTTTTGACATTTCATTGGCAGCTGAGATATTTCAGGAAACAATACGGCAGGTCATAAGGCCAGTAAAGAACAGCCTAAATTACAATGACGACATTCTGGTGTTTGGTCGATCAGATGAGGAGCATGACAGGGCTTTGCGGGAAATATGTTCGTATCTGGAACAAGCAGGCCTAACGCTAAATGAAGACAAGTGTGAAAAAGGGAGAAATGAACTGGTATTCTTCTGACACATCTTATCCAGAAAAGGAATGAGACCAGACCACCGCAAGGTGGAGACGCTAGAAAAAGCGAGTCCTCCGGCAGACGTTGCAGAAGTGAGGTCATTTCTTGGGCTTGCCAGCTACTGTGCTCGATACATAAAAGACTTTGGCACAGTGAGCACACCACTTAGGGAACTAACAAAGCAGGGTCAAAAATTCATCTGGACACAAGAATGTAACATGGCGTTTGAGGCCATCAGACATGCGGTGATAGCGGTGGACCATCTTGCCTATTTCGATCCACTGCTATGTACGGAACTGACGGTGGACGCCAGCCTGGTGAGACTAGGAGCGATTTTAGCACAACACATGCCAGGCAAAGAATCTCCAAGGAAGATCGTGGCATATGCAAGCAAAAGCCTGTCCGACATTGAGAGTGCATACTCGCAGTCAGAAAAAGAAAGCCTAGCAGTAGTATGGGCCTGTGAACACTATCACATGTTCATCTACGGAAAACCATTCACTATTGTCACAGACCATCAGGCCCTAGTGACAATCTATGGAAATCCAAATGCAAAAATACCGCCTCGCATCGAGCAATGGGGCATAAGACTGATGGACTATAACTTCAGGATCGTGCACAAACCGGGAAAAGAACATAACCCGGCGGATTACATGTCACGGCATCCCTTACCGCAGACATCTCAGGACACATCAATAGCGGAGGAATATCTAAACTTTGTGCTAAAACAAAACACTCCGGCATCAATAACGATAGCAGAACTTGAGCAAGAAACAGCGAGGGATGCCACGATGCAAGCGGTAAAAATGATGACGAGACAGCAGAGATGGAGACATGTCAACAACAACAGCATCGTGGAGGAAGGAGTCAGCAAGGAGGAGATGCTGGCATTCAAAAAGATTCATGAAGAACTATCAGAGACCGTGAACGGAATAGTAATGAGAGGAACAAGAAAAGTTATGCCAAGGGCCTTACGCAGACAAACTGTAAACTTGGCACACGAGTAACACAGAGGCATGGTTGCGACAAAGAAGCTGCTACGGGAGAAAGTGTGGTTTCCTAATTTGGACAATATGGTGGAAGACACCATCATAAATTGTCACATCTGCCAAACGACAGGGCAGCCAGCAAAGCCTGAGCCACTACAGATGTGAGAACTCCCACGGGCAGTGTGGACAGAACTGGCAGCAGACTTCTATGGACTTCTAGACATGGGCAACTATTTGCTTGTGATCATTGACGAATACTCAATATTTCCCATCGTGCACCAAATCTTGTCCACATCAGCAAGTGCAACACTGCCAATACTGGATGACATATTCGCAGCCTGGGGCTCCCCACAAACACTCAAAACAAATAATGGTCCGCCATTCTCAGGGGAGGAGTTTTGAAAGTTTATGGACTACCTGGGCATTCACCACAGGAAGATAACACCTCTGTGGCCACAAGCAAATGGCATGGTGGAAAGATTCATGGGGAACATAAAAAAGGCTGTCCAAAGAGCAAAGCTGGCACAGATACCAATAGGACAGGCCCTTTGTCAAGTACTAAGAGACTATCTAAACACCCCTCACAGTTCCACGGGACGATGCCCTGCTGAGCTGGTGCTGGGTAGAACAAGCAGGACAAGGCTACCACAGCTAGAAGCAACGGCGCCACCAGAGCATAGCAGCATTGCTGTCAGAGACCATAAGGCCAAGGAAAAAATGAAGGTGTATGCCGACGCCAGGAGACACGCCACTCCATCACACCTCAAGCAAGGGGACGCAGTGGTGGTGCGGCAGCGGCAGCTGAGGAAATCGGACAGTCCATTTTCAAAGGAACCATTAACGGTGACACATGTGAAAGGGCCTATGATAACAGCGACAGCAGGCCCTCACCGGATAACAAGAAACAGCTCTCACTTTAAGGGATTAAAGAGCATGGAGGAAGACGGAGGAGACGTGGCCGCGGGAGACACAGGCACAGACGAGAGCCAGGACGAGGAATGACAGAAAGACAAGGGAGAGCCACATCCAAGAAGAGAATGCAAACGACCAAAAAGACTGATCGAAGTAATGTGATGATGGGGACAACTAAACGTCTTTTTCTATATCTATCTTCTCTCTCTTTTTGTCTCTCTTCTCTTTTTATCTCTCCCTCTATACCTCTATACCTCTCACCACTTCTTCTGTCATTTTCCTGCAACAAAAGGGGAGATGTCGTGACCTGGGCACAAGGGCACTAGGACCGTGTACCCGACTGGTGGGGAGGGGATGAGAACCGGACACCACTTCCGGTCAGGGGAGTGGGGGGGAACTGATTACTGCGAGGGTAAGGGGATGAGAGCAGATGTGGGACACGGAGCAGCGATCATGAGTGTAGCGAATAAAAAGTAAATATAAACCCTCCTACCTGACTCCTGTGTATCTATCCAAAGAAGAACACGACAGTAGGGTTGCTTACCAGGCTGATGTATTTGGAGAAATGTGTTAGGACTTGGAGACAGGCTCGTAGCCGCGGTATCTCTTCCCTTGGCCAAGCCAAACTGAGAAGGCACCTTGTCAAAAAAATCTCAACACGTTTGGGAGAGCACGTTGGACTATGCTGACCAAAATGGTCCCCCTCACTCTAATACTGATAGAAGTGTTTAAAAAGAGTAATGCATATGAGGAAGAGTTTTGTATCCAAATCCTTGTTATCAAAGATGGCTTTCAATTGGAGCAGAGTTTAGGCAGGAGTTACACACAAGGGCATCAGTGTACTTAAGGCAAAGGTAGGTAAGAGAGGCACTTGAGGAGACTGAAGAAGTCAACTAATCAACTTGCTGCTGAGATGTGCCTGTCAAAGGAGGCCTGTGAATGGAGAGCAAGATGGTAGCACCAGCCTGTAGGCAGATAGGCATAATGGGCATTGCAGAGAGACAGGGTGATCCACACAGGGTGATTGGTGTAAAAATTAACTGATGTCCCCATACCAATCCTCTACGCTCGCTTCTTGTTGTTAGCACCAACGATGCGCTAACTGACTGGCGTGTTGCTTCACCTGTTTGTTTAAAGAAAACCTTTTTCGTCGAATCAAGCGATTTAAAGATTATTTATAAAATTCCGTTAACTTCCTGACTTTAAAACCAAATATCAGGTCCCGAAGAAATTTTCATTGGATTCATGTCCCAGAGAGAAAAAAATGAAAACTGTAGGCATATATGACGAGCAACTGGTTGCCACATGGACATTTCCCTGCACCCAATAAAATAACAGAGACCTGTGTCAAATATAGGCATTGCACCTCTACCCACCTATGGGACTTTGAATGAGACTCTCACCTACGATCTATAGGTGCTTTAAATGAGTACAAATCCAAATTAATCTGTATACAAGTCAGAGTTGATGATATGTCTGTAAAATATGTTATGTGAATGAATACATGTTTTTCATGTTAACACATTACAACCCATCTGTTACCACGATATACAGTTCCATCACATTTTTATCAATACATGGTCGTTTACAACGCATGCATTTATAACATAGGGGAAGATAAGTATCTAGTAATAAGGTATGGTAAGTATTTTACATTTCAATGATGGGTAGAGCTAAAGGGACATAAGGGTTTTAGGGTTCAGGGTTGGGCAGAGAGGAAGTAAGGGTATTTTAGGGTTCAGAGGTAGGTAGAGGTACAGGAAGGTTAGGGCTCTTTATATTTTACAGGGGTAGAGGGAAAGGAAGTTAGGGGGTTTTAGGGATCAGGGATGAGTAAAGGTAAAGGGAGGTAAGGTTTTTTGGGGTTCAGGGTTGGGTAGGGGTAAAGGGTGTTTTAGAATTCAAGGGTGTGTAGAGGTAAAAGCCGGTAAGGGTCTTTTAGGGTTCAGTTGTGAGTAGAAGTAAATGGTGATAGGGATTTCTTAGGGTTCGGGGTGGCTGGTGGTAAGGCGAGGTAAAGGGGTGGTATAGAGTTCAAGGATGGCAAGAGGTGAAGGTAAGTAAGGTTTTTTTTAGGTCTCATCGGATGGGATAAAAGGGCTTGAGACTTTTTTAGGGTTTAGGAATGAGTAGAGGTAAAAGATGGTATGGGGTTTTTAAGGTTTAGAGGTAGGTAGAAGTTGAAAAGAAAAAAGATATCAATATATATTACCCGGTCGAGGTCACCACTGGCTAGTAATAACTAGGACCATGTTTCCATAGGAAATTGTTTTTATTTTGGTTTGCTAATAAGTTTGGCTCCATTTGATGAATCTTCATTAACCTTTATAAAAAAGAGTCTCATCTACCTCAGCTCCTTCCTGGAAAATTTCAGGGTGATCTGTCAAGCGGGGCTGGGAAAAAGGGGTCCCAAAACGTGTTTTCCCCATGCAACTTTCCATGGGAAAATTGAACAGGAATTCAGAACAAATGGCTAAACGCAATGACTCCATATTCGGCAGAAAGCTTCATCTTTACTCTGAAAGTGTGCCTATTGTGATTTGGTTTAATTCGGATCAGTAGGTTTTGAGATATTAACGTTCAAAATGTATGCATATTTCCATACTGCCACCTTGGATCCACTGCAGAGATTTGTGGTAACGTGAACTAAAAAGAAGCAATCTGATTGGCTGGCCACAACTGAAGAAAAAGTTGCGGCTACCATGTTTGGATTCAAGGACTCAGTCTGTGGGTCCTAAAACACATATTTATTGAAACACTGGCACAGGCCCTGCTTTCCAACCACACACTGTGCATTTGCCGTCCATGGGGGATTGGGCGCAAAGCGGGCCACAGACCAGGTCCTGAGTCCAACCCCATGCTGCATATGGCCAAAGGCCGTATCCAGCGTGGCGTGGGCTTCCCAAGGGGGATGGATGCAGGCCCTGGCCTCAGTCCAGACTTTGCACCCATCTTCATGGCACACCCTCACATATTACATCCCTCTTGACATGTTCAGTGCCGGCACTGAGAACATCACTGACGACATCTAAAATAACATCATTTATGACAACATGGCGCATGGCAGGGGCGCGGGTTACAGTTAGTTTAGCTAACAATAACTTGTGAATCATACGTTTTTGTTTGTTTCTAATTTTATGTTGTAATTTACATTTGTAATCATGGAGGGGATGTTTACAGGGAAGCAGGGTGTGTGCACAGATCCCTGGGCTAAGACAAGAAGGAGGTTGTGCAAAGAATGACAACAGTAAGTGAGGAGAAAAGCTGAATGATTGGTGAGGGAAAATGAGCATGTGGTGAGTGCAGGAAGGTAGTGAGGAACACCAACTTTTGCCTGGATCCAGAAGTCTTCAGAGAGTGGTCTGAGGAAGATAAATGTCACATTGAAGCAGATCCAGATGTGGTTCGAAATGGAAATAAAATGTTATTTCTTCTGCTCAGGCGGGGTAGTGACTAAATATGAACTTTGCAGGAGTGTTTGAGGCTATCATTACCCTCAATGGGGTAGGTTTCTATGTGGAAAAGTATTTTTTAGAAGATAGTTTATTGATTTTAAGTAAACTCTCCATTCTGTTGAGGACCCTTCATGAAAGAATATTTGATCGAAAATGGCATGGATTTGCGCTTGGATTTCTTGTTACTTATGTAACATAAATAGAGCTTTACCAAGTACATGAGAGCTCTGGATGGTACAGGTTCCAAGTATATGGGCTCAGTGCTCACTTTAGTAGCCTTATGTCTCCTACACTATTTAAATGAATCATGAATGGCATCTGTATGCCTATAATCTAAACATCTGCATGCCTCATCAGGCCCAAAACCATACCAATCATTTTGTTTTAGAATGATACAATCGTATTGGCGTGAGCTGAGGTTGGTTAACAAGTCTTCTCAAAACCTAAAAATGCCCTAAATACACTTCGGGAATAGAGGTTTGTATCGCTGTTGGTCTATTGGTCCTCTTGTTTACTACCTGGGCATTTGCTTCAGTGCAGACAGCTCTCCAGGTGCCTCAGAGGCCAAGAAAAGAATGGATCTGACACAGGAGGCTGGAGGGGTTGTAAGATGTAGCTGCCAGTTCACTGACAAAATGACTTCTGCCCCACCAAGTATACGCAAATAAAGTCCTTCAAAGTAGCACGCTTCCTCACGCTGCTTTACAAAAGTACCTCACATTTCTCTCGACAAATTAGTTTATCGAGAAACAGGAGACACTATAATCTATACCCATCACTCTGGACATTTTAAATGAGGCAACCAACAAGTTCATTAAGAAGGGAGAATTGAACAATGTGCGACACTCATACCGTGAGTAACTCTAAACCAGCAACTCATTCTTATCAGTCACCAAACGACTTAAAGGTAACTTTCAAACAATGCTCACTAGTCTAGAGCTGAGAGTCTAGAGATGTATGGCTCTATGAACCAGCTCCAAACCTGCTGGACCATCCAACATCTAGTCAGACAGAGGATGGCATTAATGAAGTATGAATGCAATCAGCCTTCTGTGCAGTACCTTGGCCAGCGTCCAGACTAAACAATATGGACACCACCAAAGTGAGCAGCGAGCCCCAGGTGAGCGAACCTTCCTGAGATGTGTTATGAACAGTAGTCCCTCAGTTAGACACTCCACATCAGATTTCCGGGTAATCGACCCCACCCCTGTAAGAGACAGCTCTTGCACGTGAGGATGCTGGGCTCCTCTGCAACTAAAAATATAAAGGGTGTTTGGCTCCCAAATCCCCATGATGCCCTCATCCCACTGCGAGAGTAGGCGCTGTACATTAAAAGAATGGAATTTCAGTGTGGACGCTTCTTTTAGGTGTGAGGCGGCTTCCTCAGTTCAGTAATATGTTTGCAATATCAGTGAGGAAACATATATCATGCAAAAGTATTGAAACAAATCAAGTTAAAACAAGTGCCACAAAAAATAAACACATAGTCAATAAGGCATGAAAACGAGTGTCCTGTTGGGAAGCAATCACACAGTATATAGACAAATGACAAGGGCTTGCCTCGCAGTGCTTCTGTCGGAACGACATATTTTATTGCGTACTCGGAAACCTCCCAGTAGAAGGTGAATCGAAGTTTCCAATTGTATGACATGTATTAAAATACTGCAAAGGCAGCGGAGCCAATGCGTGAAAATATTTAGAGTCAATTATATTTTTTTTTAAACTTAATAAAACAACATTTGATGTCAGAAAAATAGTTTCAGAAAACTCTGTCTCCGATGACTACTTGGAAAGATGCTTTGTGCTTTTTAGAAAACTCTGCAAGTACTGAGGGCCCGGAGATGCTCTGTGCAGCAAGGCACTGAGTGGAGGTAAAAGGAGTTTGATGTAAATATACATGCGTCAGCAGCGGAGGTGCAATAAGTGTACTTGATGGTGCAGTGTTGTGGATATATGTAATTAGTTGTCGCTATTCCCTCTCGCCATGCCAGGCAGCAACCCTCTAAATGCCCCCTGGTTCTTACTTGGTAAACTTCTCTGAGCCCGCACCAGGTCCTCAGGAGGTGCCCGCATCCCCCCAGCCGGTCGGCGTACCACCTCCGCAGCGTGGACACGGTCAGGTTCCACACGAAGCGGCTGCCGTTGAAGAGCAGGTCCTCCACGCCGCACATGAAGGCTGAAGCCATGGGTCCGGCGGCCCCCTCCTCAGAGCCTGTGCCTCCGCCGAGGGCTCGTGCCACACTCCGCGCTCTGCTGCGTGCGCTCTGGGAAAGGGCAGGGAGCTCGAGGCTCACACAAACTCCGCTTTCATTGTGTTTCCTGGGCTGGCTCCATCGCCTGGCAGTCGCTGACAGCGGCGGCTGCAGTCCCTCGGCAGAGCCAGGCGCTCACAAAACAGCCTTGTGTGCTACTCGGAGGCTTACCCAAATCTCTGCTAAGCCACGCTAGCGCGAGCACTATATTCCAATTACATGTTAACCCCTCTGCCACGCGCCCAGACAATAGCCACGCGCTCCCTTCGCGGAAGGAAAGCAGCACCTTTTATCCCGTCTCACAGAATACATCTGCCCATAATCTCTGCCCATATTATTGTGACACAGTTTCATGTCTAATCTTCCCCGTCTGCCTGAACGGGACTAATATTTGAACATCGCTCGCTCCTTTCTCGGTTTGTTTATTCAGCTGCGATGGACCGGTGCTAACCGACCTGCATTACAACAACACCGGCCCGGAGCTCCAACAATAAAGGGGAAATCAATGTAATTACAGCTGTGGTGCAAAGAACAGCAACGCCAGTCCATTTGAGACCGTAAAACTCGCAGCGAGACTCATACAGACGTCACTTTTCTGGGGTTTCATCGGATCCTGCGCTCGGATAAAAGTCCACACAAGAAAGACGGTTGCAGGCTGGAGTTAATTTCTTGGTAAAATAAAAATTTCACAATTCTATTATAATTCTTCTCAAGAAACATGCCTCGTGCTCTAATCTAACACCTCAAGCAGTGTGTTTCCACACCGGAGCTCGTGGGAGTCGACGCGTCATCCCTATCCTCAGGGGCAAAACCAGGCTGCGGCCCTGCCCTTCTGGGAGGCAAGAGGCAGAACAACTGCAACGCTGGCGATGCATCAGCCATTTTGGGCATTCACCTGTGCAGGAAACTCATGTGGTCCTCTTAGGAGAAAGCAAGCTCCCATCTGATATATTTGAAGCCTCGTAAGAGTTTAGCCACCTTTGAAATGAGATCTTTGTTTGGGTCACTGGTTCAAATCCAGCCCAGGTACACCACGCCTAGGGAGATTCTTGCAAGTCATGGATGATGGTCAGTTACTGACACAAATAAAGTTGATGGCCTGGGCTCTCACAGGATTGGGAAACTTTGACACTTCTGGCAGCAGTTTCAGCAGAGAGGACAAAGAACGAATGGGCATGGAATCCAAATACTAATCATGCATATTAGTCAGGGCCACTGGCATTTTGGGATTCTGCAGCTCCAGCGTTTTCCTCATAATTATGGATTTGCCAAACTTCCCAAATAATACACAATTTCCTGCGTAATCTGCAGGTTTTAACAATGTACCTAGCAACAGTTCAAAAGTTACTACAAACCCCCCACACGTTGCAGTTCAGTGGCAGTTTTTTGTTGTTGTGCAGATGTAGGCAGTGCTTAATTTGCAAAAAGAAATAAGTGCCAGGGTCAAAGATACCTCTCAGGAGACCACCGCTGCAGCTTGTACAACCTAAGGACCCTGCCAGCGGTGCCAAATACTATTACCAATGGCACCTATTAACCATTACACTCCTACAAATGTTCCAAATTGGACTATACCAGATGACGCAAAGCTATTAGAATAGCCTGGTAATGCTGATATTAATATTTTTTAATTGCATATTGAATTGTTACACACTGCCGATGTGCTCTTTTAAAAACAGTCTGACAGCACCAGCATTTGCCGGTGTCGAGTACCGTTAAACACCGGTACAAATAAAGCACAGGAGGCAGGTCACTTTTCAGTTGTGGATTGCTTTTTAGGGGCTAGATTGATAATAAGGCGAAACATTTGCCCATAAAGTGTTAACAAGTGTAAAAATAACTAAATAGTAAAATATCATTGCTTCTAAATATGCTGATTCACATTGCATACTTTGCCTATTCATGTCACATAACTTAGTCATCCCTGCCACATAATTTGACTCTCCACTGTTGCATAATTCACGTGATCCCAAGTGTAGTCTTAAATGACAGAGCAGCAGAACACAAGCAGCACACTGCTGGAAACCTTGCACTGCGGATGCCTGGAGCCTCGCCTGATCTTCGTCCTTGCATGAAGAGTATCACTTTTCAGGGTCAATTTACCGCCTGTCACAAGTCCAGCTACTAAGGGCAAGCAAACAAGTTGTTTTAAAAAAATATATAGTGCAATTCAAACCCATATGCAACTGAGGCTACTTTTACATGAAGGAACTATTTACCCCTTGTCAGTGCCAGCACTGTTCCATCGTTTTAGTAGAACCTACTGACAATGTTAGAATCTTCACTGCAAACTTTCATACTTATGAATGGAGCAAAATTATAAACCTGCACTACCCCAAGATGGCGGACAAATGAGGCCAGGGAGGCACATGCATTTGTACTTTTCTAGTCTAGGATGACAGACTCGCACGATTCTCACCTGGCTAATAGTGGCAGGCCTCACCATCCAATCTCGAAGCTCTCTAGACTTTAATGTTAGAATATATTTTCATTCGTTTTGTTTTCTTTCATCTAATTTGCGGGGTGTGCTCTTTCTTTGATATTATGAGAAGGGATGCCGTGCATTTACCGAGCCTACTTTTATTGTCGTCTTGCCTTGAGTGTGTGAGTCGGGCCCCTGGGGGAACCCCTTCATCTCCCTTGGGGAGTCGCTTTGTCAGCATCAGCGGCTGGTTTCTCGAGATGTGAAGCTGTACGAACTCCACCTGGCGACGGTGACACTTAAAACGCCGCAATCCCATCAACAAAATAGATGGTGAAGTCAGCTTAAACAAAAGGCCTTACCTCAGCGTCAAGGTCTTCTTACAAGCTGATATGCCTTGAAAGGCAATGTTACCTATTGAGTGAAGTCACATATTCATGTCTCAGGTCAAACAATGTTAGGAGAGAGATGAAGAAAGCAGATTTAAGGAAAATATCCCGCAGGGCTAGGCAAGATCGACAGGGTGGCCAGCGTATGAGAGTGGATTATGGGCAGGGATTACTGTTGTCAGAGTTTGAAGGGGTCGTGGATGGGACAGGGCAGCGTTTTAGGAGTACTTTGTCAGTTTCTGTGTCTTTGTGTCCTCGTTCCAATCACGGGCCCCCGCGGATATACAGTGCTCGCCGTCAGTGTACTATTGGGAGTGAGCTATTTCACTAAAGTCGTGTGAACAAAACATCACACTGAAATCCCCGCGAAATCCCTGCTGCAGCACGTGCATTAATCCACCAAACCTCCTAAGTGGCATTAGTATCTGTTACTTGCAGGAAAGATTCCTGTCAAGGCACTCGAGGCAGTGACCTTTTGTTTTCAGGCTGAGATTGTGAACTGTAAACTGCAAATGCATCTCTGCGGGCTCTTCTTAATACCCAACCCACTGGACTACCTTTCTTTCTGCGTCCAGATCAGGTTCCAATTTTTCGACAGCCTCTTATTTGACCACTTTCCCTCTTTAACAGACTTAACTCCTTTTATTCTTTTCTTTTTATTATATTTTTTTCTGCTTCACTTGTCTAGCTCCTCCCCTTTGTTTTGCATTCTCTATTTCTTTTAACCTTTCCTGCTTTGTGTTATTGCTACACTTTTGTTTCTCGATGTGTTCTCTCCCACCCCCATCCCTCTTGGCTCAATTAAGTTCCCGCAGTCTATTTGAATCTTTTATTGTTGCATATTCTTCGCTTTTCCTGCCATTGCTTGCTCTTGTCATTCTTTCACTTCTCTTTTTGTCTGTTCTTTTTCTAGTTCTGCCCCACTTCACTATATATTTCCTTTCTTTCCTTTTCTCTTTGCCCTTACTTTTCTTATTCCTGCCAGGCGTGCATGGCTACTGGAGAAGTGCAGAATGCAGTGGAATGACATTCACGGAGCAGTTGATTTATGAGCCTTTAAGGGTGCACTCAAAATGCCTAGCAGCAGAGCCTTAGAGGCCCTTAGGAAGCAAAGAGGAAAGGACATGGGCCTGAAATGCAGGCCTGGATGGCAGAACTAGTTGACTTGTGATGACCTACTCCAAAGATATTTCCACCTAGGGAAAATGGATGTTTCGGGAAAAGTAGGATAAGCAACAAGGACCTTCACCCTATCTGTTCAGCAACAAAGCATACAAAAGTCAAATAATTCTTCCCCTCTGTCTTCAACCATTCTTTCCCTGTCTCATGGTACTAGGCCAAAGTGTCATCTAGTGCTCCACCACTGGACATCACTCAAGGCTCAGTCTCAGGCCCACTGCCGCTTCACGCTTTCTCCTCCCTGGAGGACATTCTCTCTAATTTCACCTCTATGATGTTTCTAATTCCACCTCTATGATGTTTCTAATTTCACCGATATGATGTTTCTTGTTCCACCTCTATGATGATCACACTCAAATATCCCTTGCTTTCTCTTGTCTCACTCCTCAGATCCACATGCCGTTAACTGTCTCATTGCTACCACGAGCTTGATAGCATTGTACACTGTGATCCACCATGTACCTTATCTATTATTGGTTGTCACTGCCCTCGGTCCAGCCTCCCAGGCTAAATCAATTGCTCTCATTGGTTTAAATTAATTTTTCAATCTGCGTGTTATGCTATGAGTCATAATTGTGTTCTTTGTTAGAAACGACAATGCTGCTTTTAATAAATACATGAATAAATAAATAGTCCCTTCATGCTCGATTAATCTAAAACCGAAATCACCTAACTGCCAGCCTAATCGAATTTATCTCCTCTGGGCCCAACAATATCATTTCCACCAGATGTCTTCACTTTTTTCCTCATGCTAGCAGCTATTAATATTAATTTAGATTAAAAAGCATCTACACGTCATTATCTTCACCACAGCTGCTGTAGCCAGATACCAGTTGCTTAACATAAAAAATTGTGTTCATACTTTCTGTTTCACTCTAGAGTGTCACTCATAAACAGCCATATGTGAAATTCGCTTAATTTGCTGTTGCGTAAATTTCAACAAGTTCAGCAAAATTGCGTGGAATTTAATGTAATTACAGTAAATGCAAAATTGGCATTTTGTGCTATATATTTAGCGTGAACAGCACTGTTGTGTCCAGTTTGGACAGGAGGATGACATTTTGTACAAAAAAGTGCAAGAAAACAAAAGCACCGCAATTAACAGCCACTCAAGCTCTGTCGTTCGCATTGTTCTCGTGCGTTCACTGTAAATTTTACCATGAACACCACGTAATTACACAAAGTGATCTAATAGCGTGATTTCAGGAATTTCCTATAACAGTAGTGTGAAATTACCAAAGTTATACCAAGGACGCAGGTGTAATGCAAATGTCACCCTGGCCTAATAAACACATTTGCAATTTCCAAAGCATTCTACCGTAGTAGAATGCTTTAGGACTCTCTACAAATGTCCACTCTCCCCTTGACAAATGACTTTACCAAAAGGATACTCTTCACTGTCAGTTCAAGCTCCTGTTGGTCTTCCAGACAATTTATGACTGAACCATTCCCCCTCCTCAGCTTCGCTGATTCTCTCTAGGTTCCTTACCTCCACTCCTTGTATGCACTGTCAAGCTTCACTTTTATGCTGATACTAACTCCCTTCTCCCAATCTTGTATGCTCTGTCAAGCTTCACTTTTATGCTGATACTAACTCCCTTCTCCCAATATTGCTATCACAATTTCTATCTTCTTGTGCCACACCACTGAAACGTCCTCCAACTTGATCGCAGATTCATGTCTTCACTATGGACCATTTGTACAAAAATGTCCATTTTGCATTTCCTAAATAAAGAAATCGCTATATAGGAAATTTAAAATGGAATGTACAAAAATAGAGATTTCTTAATAGCGATTCCTACAGAGCAGGAATCGCTATTAGGAAATCATAAATTAGAAAATGCAAAACCAAGGGTGCCTATGGGCCGAAGGCCCCACTTGATGCACACCATAAAAAAGTAGTGCACATATGACCTAGGGGCATGTGTGCTACATGGCACTTTGAAAAATGCATTTGGGTGCATATAAAAAAAATTGCACATGGTTACCATTAACTTGGAGGCGATGGTAATTGCATTTCCGCAATGCCCTTTTCGCATTTACGAAATGCTTTGTACATGTGTTTAGGAAATCGCAAAGAGGAAATCCCTATTTGCGATTTCCTTTTGAGAGGAATCGCAAAATGGGATTTCTACTGGGTAGGAATTGCATTTTGTGATTCCCTATCTGCCTTTGTATATATGTAAAGGCAAATTAGCATTTCTTAACGGAACAAAATTGCGATTAGGCCTATTAAGAAATCCTAAATCCTTTCGTACATATGGACCCTATATTCCTTTAAAATAGATTTCAAAACACTCATCCTCTAACCTGAATGCTGTCCAAAGTGATCTCTTGAATGCAATGGTGTAGAGTCTTTCTATCCCTTGCGTTATTCCTCAATCCCTACTGGCATACTGTTCAATATGTATAATTAATAAATATTTGTTTATTATCTATGCATCTAATATCTTGGGATATTGTTCTTGCTCATCATACTCAAAACATCCTACCTCATAGCTTTGTGTAACCACCCTATCAATTTCTTATGTCCCACTTGGTTTGATCCTAAGTACAAATGGAAATACAAATAAGTTGTTTGTTTAGTTAGATCCCTAAATATAGGCACATTTTAAACAAACTGACCCCTGCGGATGAAAATGGTTTGTTGTGTGAGAACCTGGATGAATAAAGTACAGCAAGACTGAGATGAATGGCTATAATGGGTGACGGAAACGAAGGAAAAGATCACCAGTGATGAAATAATTGCCAGACAAGCCAGTGTTGTGATACACCTTGGTCGCACAACCATCCTTGTTAAGTTTTTCAACAGTGGTCTGATTGTGGGTCATTCCTTGGTACAAATTTGTCCTCTACCCTGTTGTTGCCGCATCTACAGGGATCTGTTGCAGATGGATTATGAGCCTCAGAAGACCCGTATCGCATCTGTCCCCGAGCCCTAGGCCGATGCCCCTGATTCCAGCTAGGGCAGAGTTTCTTCCATTAAAATTCTCCCGGTGTGTGCAACGTGGTCCAAAGGTAGGCCTGTCCGTGGCCCAAAAGAGGCTAGACGAGGTTTGGCTTGGAAAAGGTCTGGTGCCTTTTTCTCAATAACTAGGCTTTGTACTATTGCAGCGAGGGTGTCTTCTGTTGACTGCTTGGTAACGTTGGATTGCTTGGTACAATTTTAAAGTGGTACATCCAAGCATTGTGCTAAACTTGTGGATTATTTGTGCTTGTGTTAATCTGTTTCATGTGCTTTAATTGTGTAATACACTGACCATTTTTTCGGTTATCATTAGAGAAATGTAAGTTAACGCATCTTTATCCCTGCAAAATTCTGCACATAAGAAATCTGTTACAACCTACCCCAGGCACCGAAAATAATCTTCACTTAAAACGAAAGAAAGTGCATCTGTTCCTAATGAACCCCCAAATCCATTAGGAAGAAAAGCGCTCAAGCAAGGGCTTACCCCAGTGCTTTGTTGCACACTAATCCAAAGCTCGGAAACACATCCTATTATGGCTACAAAGAGAGGGACCACCCACTGACCTTAATTATGAATACAAATGAAAAAGCAGTGACGGGTGATGGAGCTGGAAGTTACAAATTATGATTCTGAGTGCTTGAAGTAACAACAACAAAGGAACCTGGGAAAGGACGTTGAGAATTTGAAAACTGAACTGTGTTCTCTTGAAGGCAATGGAATTGCATTGTCAATGCATGCTTTCCTACATCAGGAACTAAAGATTGCCCAGTCAAATCCCATTAGGTAATAGTGGAAGGGCAGCAAGGCCTGCGGTGTTTTAATCGTCGAAAAGTCAACTTTTGGAAGGAGGAGCTCTTGAGAGAAATACTTGATCATTGGTAAACCCATGTTGCTCCTACTTCCTGCTTTTATAACCTATTAGTCTTGGCCAGAAGAATAGTTTTCCCAACTACTGCAGACAGGCTCCCTCTAATATAATATAGCAAGCAAAGATGAACATTCACACTCCCTTATTGTGTTTCTTAGTGGCGTACCTGGTTTGCAGTTTATTTTTTTAGTTTTTTAAAAACCTTTATTTTTCCATTTTATAACACAGTACAAAGAACCAGGCGGTAAGTAGTGATATGCACAGTGGGAGAGATAAACACAGAAACCATGTACAGTATTACATATGACATTGTTAATTGCACCAGACACAGCAGGCTCCTCAATAGGACATTGGGCCTCACCCCACTGGACTTGAACCCCCCTCTACTTCCGCACGTCCTGTTGCAGACCCCCCACCCATACGTTCCTCCCCACTATCCTCAGCCTCTTCACTTCCCGAAGAGGGCCCATCCGGTTTGCAGTTTAATTTGAAGGAATCTTATCAGGTTCAAAGGCAGCTGTACCCGCCCACACGCCAAGGCCCCAACTCCCACTTCTTTGGCGAGATAAGATGAGATTGATACAGTGTCCATTTAAACCCCTCTCCAAATTTGTGCAAGGGTGTTTTCGGGTTAACGTGGGGGAAAAAAGGAGTGTTGAGCTGATTGTTTAATCTCTTTCAGTGTTGGAGAAGACAAAACATAATAAAAACAAAAGGGGTACTGTTAAGCATGTCAAACTATGCCACTATTACAACTGCAGTTTGAGAACCCAACTGTGGATCTTGAAGTGCCATAATTCAGCACTTTTACCAGTGTTTCCTATTTGTAATCTCTCATGGTGTTTGCAAACACAATCAGATATTGAAAAAGTGAAACAACTTTGGAGGCTGTAATGTTGGAGGCCATTGATGCTCAATTGCTAGGGCCATTAAGACTCATTACTGCATGAGGCCTTTGCAGATGATAAATGCTTAGGGACAACGCATTTCCACTTCGCAACACACATTTTTTTTAAATTGGAAAGAGTTCTAGGTGTACCCCTTCTGTTTTACAAAGGCATTACCACCCCAAATTGGGAGTCGATAACCAGATTTTAGTCATAAAACATTTATACATATTAGCAAATCAGCATTTGCAAGGGGCGCCTACAAAATACCTCTACCAAATAATGATTTGGTACTGGGTCACAATCCCATTTTATGACTCAGTAAAAGTTTACTGGCTCCTAAAATGGGATTAGTACATTCAAAAAAGCATTTTAAAGCTTGCAAACACCGAACCAGAGTATGTGTGACCGCTAAATGCTTTACACATCTAGCATCCAATATGATGATTGATGGTCGCAAATGAAGCACTAGTATTCCCTGACAAAAACACATCATGCATTAGGGGAGAAAAGGGAAAATTATATGCTAGAATCTAGCATATCTTTTACTGTTGTACAAATTAAACCACACTTTGAAAAGCTGCAACATTCCCATTAAAATAAAAATGTCAATGTTTCTATATTACTTTGTTTGTGAATGTATGTATTTGTTTGCAGTATACTTGTTTCTGTGTTGTTTTCTGGCTCAAATAGCAGAACTAGCTTAGGCCAGGGTCCCCACCTCCCAGCATTGATTCAGTAGAGGTCCACAAAGTCACATGGTTAAGAACCACTGTCCTAAAACATTGGTCAAAGTTATGCCATTTGAAGTAATGGCATAAGCCAAAGAAAACACAGTTAAAATAACAGTAAGCAGACCTAATGGATTTGAACTATTCAGATGCTACAAGTTCATCCAACCAATGCCACTTTGGACCACACCATATAACAATGGTTTCTGGTTGCAGCTAAGCTCTGATAACTCCTCTTATTTGAGCATCCATCTTTATCTTACTGCACAATTGCAGAGAATACACCCGTGACTTCCAGTCTGCTATCTTGTTCTTGAAGTTTTGATTATATCTCCATGATCATTGTGACAACGCATTGGACTCCTGTTCCTCAGATAGTTAAGCTGAATGTTCTCTTTATGGACCATAATACTTGTATTGGCGTTGGGCCCACTTTCTTTTGTGAAGTGGGATTCAACAGTAATCAGTTTATAAACGTGTTTGTATCAAAACGGATATGGTGTTTAGTCTAGGTTGAATCAGGTGGCACGAATCTTCTTGCACCCTCACTTTGCCAAATCAACGGAATGATAGTGCACTACAAAGCAAGTAAACTCATATCTATTTCCAAACTGCCACATGAAGGACTGATCTTCTTTGCCAGCTGCAAGTGTGTTTGTGTACTGGCATGGATATACAGCTTTAGGAGGTTAGGTTTTTAAAATAGTACACAAGATACAGACACTGAATAATTCAACATTTTGCTAAAAATTAAGAATGAGATCTTATAGGACACAGCATACCTTCTTCCCTTACACAATCATTCTAATTACAAAGTACATTTTCTATACTTAGGAAGTGCTTTCATCATCCAAGATTTATATGATTTTCTTTATGTTACGTATAACTCACATTGAGAGACACTAGAGTGAATAACTGGATTAGAAATTTATTTATTCACTGCTCTGATGTAACAAGAGAGAGAGAAACAAATGTTGTTCCTCGCTGTTGTTACATTAAAATTCTATATGTAAAACTATAGAATATGGTTGAATGATTTGCCATAAATTTAGCTTGACTCCAACTTCTTATAAAAATGAGGAATTTTAAATTGATTTTCAAATAATACATTTCCTGTAAGAATGTCCAAACTCCTTTCTATTGAAAATTGATGTTATTGAAAGCAGTGGCACTACAATATAGATGAAGGTAGAGCGTAAATAGTCACTGGGTTAGATATTAGGATGAATTCTAAAATCAATTGGTCATCTTATAAAACACTGGAATATTGCAAAATACAATCCTAAATGAGAACCTACTTTGAAAATGGAATGCAATCTACTTTGAAAGGAGAATTCCAGACTCTGGGCCCATCCTCTTTTACTATATCTCTAGATCGGTGAGCCCTGTTTATATTTGTATGGTAAGAATTGTTCTGATATACTTATACTGGTCTGCTTCTGTAACTTATTCTACATCATTTCTATTAGTTCCCCATCTATAGCCATTGTATAAAAGTTAGGTTCACTAACTTCATCTGGAAACTTTAATTCTAGAAACATATGGAACTGTACTTTTAGAGCTCATGTTTAGGGGGAAATTTAAACAAGCATTTGCAATGCAATAGGTCTCGCATTTATGTGACTTTAAGCTATTGTCATTGTAAATGACAATGCCTTTTACTTATGTTTTAAAAAAATAAAAAAATAAAAGGCATTGTCATTAGCAATCTCAATAGCTCATACTCGCATAAATGCGAGACCTATTGCATTGCAAATGCTTGTTAATATGTACAGCTATAGACCAAACACATACACATGCAAGTGACGAAAGAAACCAACTAAAGAAAACTCTTTACTCACAATATACATCTACCTGCAAATCATCCAGATTTTGCATAAAACATGCATGATCCGTTGCATCGTTACATAAAATGCCATTCTTAAAAAAATGAGAAAGCTATACGATAAAGGGCTCTTTTTACTTGTAAATCTAATCCAGTTTACCTGCCCTGGTATGTTAACTAGACAACAAGCAACTGAACATTGGGACAGGTCATGTGCGTTTCTGACTGAAATGCCAACCGGTCTTCTCGATACATAGAACCCTACAGATTTAAAGATGCAGCAGGCTACTTCTCATTCCAGGAAAATGTACACTTCAAACAAATGTCATGAATGCTAAAGCCAGTTTTGAGTACACGTTTTCCACGGAACTGTTACGTTGACTAAAAGGGAAAGGATAACATGAGGTAAAGTGACTACAAAACACTAGCCACGTGGATCCCTTATGCTCCTGACATTTTAGCTCCTGTATGTTTAAACAAGGGTTATTTAAAAACATGTTCTAGCAACAGTACTTCTCGACACGTGCATTAACATTCTTTCAACAGCACTCCCCCCACCATGTGCTTAATCTACCGCATGTATAATACGCATGAATGTGAATCATACACGTTATACATCAGCTATATCTATTAGGGGAACCTGTCGAAAGAATACAGAACGGAGCATTTTTTTAATAAACTCACTTAGGTTCTCCTGAAAAGCTACGCGAACATCATAATATAACTGCGCGAGACAGTTTCAATTTTTTTCGTTTTGCCATTAAAGCATTGCACATTGTTAGCATTTCTGAATGGCTCGATGCATGCACATGTGGGAAGAACAGTGGCGGTATAGTTAAGGGAGGGTCCTTTCAACTTTCGAGTCATCATCCAAGAGCTATATCGCACAGAAATAATACAACTTCATCTGAAAGATAAGTCAATTATCAACAAAGATCGCATTGATTTACGATGCAAAAGTACTTTTTTTATCAGTGAATCGAATAAATTCTGTGGCGCCAGAAAATTCCACGGCAGCCATCTCTGGTAGTTCATCACTACCCCCTTGTGGACATTCAATAACGTGAAATCCTTACCGTGGAGATACAAAACACCCCTGCTAACATTCAAAGAAGTAAAACTTTTAACGAGGAAAGCGGCCATGCAACACGGAGGAAAGTGGCCGTGCATATTAAACGTAGGGGCGAACCAGGCGCCATGGCAAAAAAACAACGAAGTAGTCCCTATATTAAAAGATACCACCCTGCAGCGTAAGTTAACTGTAGTTGGTCGATTCTGCTTCCTCCAGAAATGGAATAAAACGGAAATGACGTATGGGCCCACTAGCCAACAATGAGCGAGATAAGAAGAGCAATGCCAGATTTCACCAATGGCAAGCGACAAAACAAAGAGAAACGCAATGGGTGGAGTTTCACTAGCAATACTGATTACGTGATGCCTTGGAGAGGCAGCGCAGGCGCTGCCTATGTGAGACCTAAACATTGGATCGTTTCCAACATATTTCAGGCTGATGTTATAGTGGCAATATAGGCTGCTTTGGGGGCACTTATTGTGGATATTGTGTCAAACCTTTAATGCTGGTAGAAGGCACATTATTGCTTTTGTAGTATTTATTTTATGATTTGTGGGTACACTGTATGAGCCATAGTATTTTATGACTTTATAGTCACTAAATAAAACTATTGTCTGAGGATTTAGCCAGAGTGATTGGTGTAACCAAGGGGCTACATCTGCTCTCTAAACCTATATAGTTTTTGTAAGTTGAACTGTTGATCTGTTCTCTGAGCCTGTAAGGTCTCTCTGGCCAAAGGGATAGATTTGCTGAAAATAAATTGAGAATATGAGCCCATATGTACTAAACTATTTTATGGTGAAAACCATTCGATTCACAATATTACAGGGTTTACAACCACAAAATGACACTTTACTATTTACTTAAACCCTTTTGCAAATTCAGAAAAGTCTTTCTGAACTCCAAGTGGATTTCTCAACTCGTGGGTAGGAAGTGGTGTGAAAGGAGTGCCCCGTTCTATCTGCAGATTGACCTGATATGTATTACTGATTTGTGTCTGCAAACGGACTGCTTCCCTTTTGGGACTTATGTCGAACTGCCTCGGGTGGAGCAGGCAGTGGTTCACTGCCTGCTCCTCATCATATCGTCTCAAACAGGAAACATTCTTTTAAAGCAGGATCCATCCCTTCAAAGAACATGGGCCACTTTAATAATAATAAAAAAATCTCATTTAGAAATGCAGATTGTGGTCTGCTGTCCATTGCAGGCCACTATCCCTATGGATTTGTAGCCAACCACACAGGGTTGCAAGTAGAGACCTGCCTAATTAAAATCCATTTAGCAGGTCATTGTGTGACACCATGTGCCTGGAGATTTAGCACGAACACTTATTAGTACATAGGTTGCATCAGAAAATCAAAGACATGTTGAAAATAGTTGATGCACAATCTATGACCACTATTTGTATCCTGTTTGTAAATCTGATCCTTGTTGGCTGCATAACTTTGCAATCTTCTGATCCTCCATTTGCCAAATTGATTATGTGCCCTATAATATGCACAAGAGGGTAAATGGAAGTGGCATGGTTGGAGAATGCAAGAATGTGGAAGGTGCAAAGAAAGAGAGATGTAGTATAGTTGCTATATGCTTCACAGGGCATACCGCACACTGTAAAAAAATCAACAGATACTTTCATCACACCAGTGCGGCTTCCCCACGCTGCCACACAATAGATGCAGACTTCCTTCACATGCTCTGGTTTTGCCCACCTCTCTCCCAGTACTGGAGCGTGGTCACAGCCCACTTATCCAGACACATGGGATATACAACACTACATAACTGCGGAGTTTGCCTACTAGGCCAGCTGCGTTGTACCAAGAAGAACAGAGCCTCAGCTCGGTTAATTGATCTAGGCACATTACTCGCTAAGCCCCAGATCAGGCAAAAATGAAATCACCTGATCCTTCACTGCAACGGGCTGGGCCCTATCTGGGATGGCATGGCCCAAGACGAAATCAGGGCCCTGCATTAAGAGGATGCTAAGGGGCTGTGAAAATACCCCATACCAGCCATGTGGGACTCCCTGCTGGCGGAATTCCAGGATGCCACACGGGACGGAGTTCACCCCCTCACACCGGGACATGGGCACCAGCCAGCTACCACATGTAGCCAGCTGGAGCGCACAACATGGCAAGCACCACATGGCTATACATTTGCATACTATTGCACATATAAGGTAGCTACAACCCTACCCCTGTCCATGAAGACAGGTGCAGACTTCCACCTAAAGTTAATAAATTGAAAAGCACTTATGTGTTAACATGTGTTCATGAATCCATACTATTTGTGTTCAAGCTAGATCTAATAATGCCGAAATATTGACCTCTGGGCCCTATGGTATGACAAAGAGTTAAGCTGTAGTTGATTCATCACAGTTATCACATACGTGTTGAAGGTCATCAGTACATACAGCTCCTGATGTTTGTGTATTGAGATATAATGTATTGTATACACGAAAAGAACAGTAAAAAGAGTTAAAATGAGAAGTTGTATAGTTTTTAAGACTACTAATGGGACCATGCCATAATGCATACCAAGAGTTTTCAGCGGCCCTTGAAAAATTACACCTGTGTCTTTATTTAGCCAAGTTATTTGGGTAAGTGTAATGGCCTAATTTCTTCAAACAATTAAAAGAACTTGAGAGAGAGACACACACACGTGTCCCATCTTCTGTGGTCCAATTGTCCCTGCTGTTCCATGCGCCCATTGGCTTGGTCTAATGCAGTGGCAGCCATAGGATGTAGACCCCAGGCAATGAATATACTGCTGCCAGACTGGGCTTAGGAGTTAAAGAGTCTCATGATGCTGAGCTGGTACATCACAGGGTCCTAGATTGCCAGCAGGGACTGCTGAGGGGTCCGAGTATCAGCACAAGGCCCAGGAAAGGTCAGGTATAGGTTGAGCCTGACAAGAAAAAGGGTCTTCTAGTCTTACACATGCACTGTCAATCAATGTGAAGCGGGTGAGAGCTGTGGTGTGCTCCCAGCATGCACATGCGTGATGCTCTTACTTGCAGGGGTGGCTGGTGAGTGGTACTGGTGGGGCTTAGCCCATGTGCCCACTCAGTGTCCCAACAAGGGATGGATGGCTGGTGTGTTCACTATCAAGGGAAATGTGTATTCTGCCGCACATTATTCGCTATCTGCTTTGGCAGTTTCTTTTTGTTACTGTTCAAGGATGTAAACGGCATAGAATGGATGTCTTTTCACATGAATTCTAGCAACGTTTTTAAACAAAGCAGATCATCGAGGGAGAACAGTTTTTATTATTTTCCTATTTAAAGGCGTGAAATAACGAGCAGACCATGAACTCGACAGCTTCTGCAATAAAAACGAAAACTATTAAAGTATTCTGGCAGCTTTACCCTCTGAAACCGTTGGTGCTTCTGGTCTGCAGTTGATATTGCAAACACAAGCAGTTCAGAAGCCCAAGGGCTGCCAAGTTCTGAAAGTTTTAAAGCTGGACGTTAACCTTTCTAGGAGGAAGGGGTGCAGTCGAAAACGTTAACTCCTGCGAACAAATTTACAGGAAGTGGGTCTGGGAGGGAGCAAAAACCCACCAACGCCCGATGTTATGTTAACGCATTACATCATTTCATTTTCTTCGCAGAAAATCTGAAAACAATTTTGGAAATCTGCCGCTCTCGGCATGACTGCAGTTGATGGCTTATACTCTAGACATTCAAAAAGTAAAAAAAAAAAATATCAAACTTAATGTTGCAAAAATAACTAATAGACGCGCTCTGGGACTAACAGACATGGACACAGGGGCTGCAACCCCCCTCGCAGGCCCCAGAGGCAGGTGCGGGCCGGTATGGACCGGTTGATGGCGGCGGGCCAACGGTGGCCGCAGGTTGAAATCTTCGTGGGTGAGTTTTCCGCGGGTGGCAGCGATTGGTTGCCTGGGCGGGGCAGCCGGGCTACTTGGGCAGCTTGCGGGGGCGGCAGGACAGCTTAAAAGGCTGTAGTTCAGTCTCATGAACACCTTGCTGCCAGCCTGGCCCCGAGGATTCCCGGTGCGCGCTGCCCCCTCCGCGAGAGAGACTTTGTTTACCCACCCTCCCATCCCTTTAGCTTCTACATTGGAGAAGTGTGGCTCAATGGTTAGAGCGGCAGACCCTGATGCAGAGGTCTGGCCTGGGACCAGGGTTCAATTCCCCGCCTCGGCGGGTCTTGGGCTCAAAATTCCACGGATCTCGCCTCGGTGCCTATTCCAATCATGGAGTCCCACTCTGCAACTCTGGGCAATAGCTTGCTTAATCTCCACAACGGCCCCCACAACGCTAAGGATGCCTGGCCTCCACCTTGGGGGGGCCCAGGAGTGGACACCTCACAGGGAAAGCCAGGATGGGTTCCACAACGGTATTTGTACAAGCGCCTTGAGACCCTTGCGGGTGAGTAGTGCGCTATACAAGTATCAATTTACATTTGGTTGGGGAGGCGGTTAAGGAGTCATGTTTTGACCACAAAACGGGTTGCCTACGTTGGGCATCACAGATCTAAGTGCAAGATGTTGTTGGTTTTTGAATACCCCCGGACAGGGGTGACACGGTCATTGGTGAAGGGCTTGGGGCATCCGCTACCGCAATTGTCCCTGGCCCTAGGGGGTACCCCGTGATACGCCCTGTGGGAGTGTGGGGGATGGTGGCTGCACCAGGGGACCAAGGTATGCCCCGGTGCCCCCGTTTGGGTGCCAGGGGGTGTCACTTTACTGGGTTGCTCTGGCATAATTCTTTTTAGGGGGCCATCTGCCTTGCTGGCTTAGCTGCCTCTATCTTGAGGGAGTGGAGAGTTCGCCTTGTAAACGATGCCACTAGGTACAGAGAAGTGGTCAATCATGACTCCTAAGGGAGTGTGAGAATATGCGAGCAGAAGATCAGATGTACAAGGAAAAAGTTTGCGGTATTAAACTGTATGAATTTTTGTAAATATATGGAAATGTTATGGAATATGAAGCCACCTGTTGAATTTTAATGTCGTGTTTATGGTGTGTTATAATACGGCCAGAAAATGGGTACATTCTCAAAACGCAAATTTGCTTGTCTGTTGTGGTTTCATATGATGGGTGCAGCTGTAATTTATTTTTGGTCTGGGAAGGACAATTTCTGTTTTCCTTCTTCAGCACACTGGTCTCGTGACGTGCCCTCACCTGTTAGCCAAGTGCAGACTGGGACAGAAAATCGGCTCAGGCAGCAAATTAAACGTAGTCCTCATTAGCGAATCAGAGAGCTAAAAAAACGGCCCACATTTGCATATCAGGGCAGTTTACAACTTTTTTAAACTCGTGTATACAGGCTGTAAAGGTGTTTTGCATGTTATAGGAGACTGCATGCATTTGTGCTAGCTGCAGGCATTGCTTGTGGTAATATCAGGGGAAAAAAAAGTATAAACCGACCCGCCGGACCATAAAACAGGCCCAAAACAAGCCTACATTGACGTGTAGACCAGCCCTTCTGGTACTGCCAGATTGCCCTTTTAAACCCAGTCCGACCCTAACTTTAGCTGAACAACATCATATGTGTCAGTGTATGGTTTTGCACTCCTGTGCAATGATGCACAATGCAGAATGCATGTGCCAGAACAGGTCTTAAATAGGAAGCATTTATGAACTACAAAAATAAAATATGGCATCTGGACATCTATACATAGCGATATTGTTTTAAACTACATATGTCTCTGCATGGTATTCACACCTTGGGGGTAATTTAGAGTTTAGTGAAGCGTGTGAACCACCATATATTGGCACGTCCCTCACCCTGCCAAAATGACTGTTCTCTGGCTCCAGTTGGTGGTGGGATACCTTTTCTGCCGGCAGAGCCTCAGCTTGCTTTGCCATGGTTAACCTTTTACCTTGCAGCTCGCTGCCCTTACCTCTTTCCCCTCTGCTCTCTGTTGTCCATGTGTATGGCCATGTTCTTTCCCTATAGCTTTCCATGGTCCATTTGCTGCACTGCTGTTCCGCCTACCCTGTGTGATGTATTGTGGTGCTGCAATCCTTGATGCCTGCCCTATAAGGTCAGTTTTGTGCCGCAGATCATCTCCCTCCTGCCCTCTCTTATCAGAGTCCATGTCCCTAAACTATTCCTCCTACCAGATGTGATCCAATTAACCAAACTTCCCAACATTTTGAACTTGGCAAAAACCCCATGGGAATTGATTTTCCCCATTGACTTAGATTGAAAAAGAGGAGATGTTAGGCAGGAGACAAATAAAATAAGGGCCTTCTGGGCTTAAAAACATCGGGAGTCTCCTGCCTGAATAGGGTCTGTTGACATGTATGGTTGTTCGGCCACTCCCTCAATGGTCTTTTCTATTGCCACAGCCTCTCTTGCCTGCACTGCATGGTTGGTTTGTTGTCCCTGCCCCCCTTTTCCCTGCCCTCCATGGTTCATTGTGCTGCCACTGCTCCTCGTACCTGCACAGTGTGGCCAACTTGTTGCCTCTGCACCCTCCTCCATGAGAGGGTCTAGAAATTATGGTTAGTGCTCTAAACAACTAAAATAAGGACATATTTTCGTAGTTCTCAAATAGCAACAAAGCACTTTTAAATATGTTTTTCTTTTTCTCTAGTTGATCACTTGATTATATGTTACACTTAAGAAAGAGGATGTGGCGTAACAGCCGGAGCTGCCGACTTTGCAACTGGGGAACAAGGTTCGAGTTTCGGCGTCAGCTCGACATCCTGTGATTCTGGGTGGATCACTTAATCTCCCCATGCCTAAGACCAAAATGAAAGTGTCCTTGTGTAATGTAACTGATGCTCATGTAAAGCACTTCTATACCTTTGGGTCAAGTCTGCGCTATATAAAACTGCAAAAAAACAAAATAATAACGTGTTTTGCACACTTCTGTCATTGGGCTACACTTGGGCTATATTTGGGTGATATTTGTGCTATATTTGTGCTCTTTTCTCTACGGTGGCCATCTTGGGAGACTTATTTGTTATAAAGCTCTCTAATTTCATCATGTACTGCAGTGTACTCAGTAGAATCAGCTTTCAGTTTTCTACTTTGATTCCATCAGGAGAGTGTCCATATGTGCCACACCTTTGGCATAAATTAGGAATGTTAGCACTTTAGTTGCTCATTAGAACACTGTAGCAAAACTGCTGATCACCAGGGAGTTAACTGGCGGTCTGCTGCTGGTGTTGAAAGTGTATGTTTCAGTCTGCATGTGTACATGTGTTGAAAGTTCATGTTTCAGTCTGCATGTCAGAATGTTTTAATGAAATAGAAGAGGAAGATATTTGAGAACTCACTTAAAATGTGTCCTAATTTTTCTTTCTACATCACAAACTATAATTGCTATGACAAACTGAACATCCTAATTTTGTTCCTTTCTAAATTAAATGTTTTAAGTTTTACCAGTATGATTTAATCAACATGGTTTCAGGTGTGTCATACTTTTGTCATAAGTAACATTGTTAGCACTCTAGTTGTTCTTTAGAACACTCTGGGAGGCTGTAGTAGAACACAAGGAAATTAACTGTCACACTTCATTTTCATATGGCTGAGAAAGGAAGGGCCCGATTCACAGAACTAACTTAAGACAAAATCCTAAACTTACTACTTTTGGTATTCACAGAAGTTAGGATTTTGTCTTAAGTTTGTCTTAAGACAAACTTAAGACAGACTTAAGACAGACTTTAGAAAGACTTAAGACAAACTTAAGACAGACTTAAGACAAACTTAAGTTAGGATTTTGTCTTAAGTCTGTCTTAAGTCTGTCTTAAGTCTGTCTTAAGTTTGTCTTAAGCTTGTCTTAAGTCTGTCTTAAGTCTGTCTTAAGTTTGTCGTAAGACAAACTTAAGACAAAATCCTAACTTCTGTGAATACCAATAGTTGTAAGTTTAGGATTTTGTCTTAAGTTAGTTCTGTGAATCGGCCCCATAGTGTGGATTTATAGAAAATATACTCTCATTGTAACTTCTGGAGCACCTTCCATAACCTCTATGGGGAAATCATGAGAATTTTTTTCTCTCAAACATGATTTTTGAAATCCCAGCAGAATGCTTTTCCACAGGTCAAACTCACCTTCCTTCATTTACTGCAGTATCCTCTGTAGGAAATGCTTTTATATTTATAGGTTTGATTCAATCAAGAAGGCTTTTGGTGAGCTACTCGTTTGTCACAAATAAGAATGCAGACATGCCAACTAAATCAAGATCATACAGTTTAAGTAAGGGGTGGGCCCTTAGAGGGGGTTCCTCATGCTGAGAAACACCTAACAGACATTTGTGCCCCCACCCCGCCTCCAAGCCTTAGAAAATGAGCTGAAAATCCACTGTTTACAGTGGTTTTCAGCTTGTTTTTCTTGCCATCGTGTGATTTCAGCTCCTCACCTTGTGACTGTGTGATGGGAGTTGATATCATGTGGCATACGGTGCCACTGTTTGAGTTGGCAGGTTTGAGAATGTTGTCCATTACAACACTGTGGGAGGCTGCAGTAGAACACTGGGAAATCAACTGACAGGCGGCTGCTGCTGTTGGCGCACATGTTTTACTCATTATGCCACAGTGGCTGTTGGCATGTCACGAGGGTGGTAAGTGGGAGAGCTGATAAAAGAAAAGAAAAGGCACCTTTTCTACCAGTGCGACATCCTCCTCGATCCTTCTCTCCTCGAGGCAGGCAGGCTTCCGACTCCCAAGCCAAACCTGGCACTGCTCACATGCAGCATGAGAGCAGCGCTAGAATTGTTGGGAGCGGCTCAATCAGCGCTCACAAGAGCAGTAGTGTTTGCTTTCTTTAACCCAGCTGTCTTAAGACAACTGGGTTAGAGAGGTTTAAAATGAACATACCTGGCTGACAGTCGCAAGACGGCTGGCCAAAGAGACATTTGCATTTTAAATTCTCCCTGCTGCCACTCAGCAGCAATGACCCCACCCTGGCCTGTTATATTTCATATCGGTACCCTAATATAGGTCCAGGGAACATCGTACACTTTCCCTACATCATCTCCACTTCATTTCATATGAACAAGCTTTATAAGGACAAAATTCCTAATAAGGACAGAATGCCTTATAGGGACATAACGCCTTATAAGGACTGACGCCTTTTATGGACTAAACCTTTCACCTAGTTCCATGCCGAGGGAGGGTTTTTCCCAATCGATATTGCTAAGACGTCATCCTTAGCACATATGAATAATTTATGACAACACTACCCAGGGGGTATACTTCACCTCTCCTATCTACGCACAAGGTTTAATCCCCAACATCATCCTCATACTGAAAAATGGCTAACACACGCACAAGGACTGTATAAATACAGCACCTCTTGCTATCAGTAGGCAGGAGGGAACTGAGACTTCAAGGCCGACACACTTACCAGAGACGCTGAGACTCCTGCATGCAGTCGCTCCAGCTGACAGAGGTCTGAACATCACTTGCAGGGTGTCCAACTCGAGACCAGGACGAGGTCCCACACTCTCATTATTTAGGCAATGGGGTTCGACTAAATCCTAGTGGGATTCTTGGCTCTTAGGCTTATAAGCTCTTTCACACCTATTCACATGCTAGGTACACTTAGGTACATCTAGACAGGCATCTTAGGAGTATGCGCTTTATTTTATAAATGCATTTTATATTCATGTATATGTTCATGACTATTGCAAAATGGTAGAACTGTACTATTCCTTTTTATTCACGGTACTGCTGCTCCTATATCTCTGCTACTGTGTAACAGTTGTAGCAGCGCAAATATTTTACACTAGAAGAACAACGGTACAATAAATTCTTGTTGTAAACACGCTCGACCGTTTCTTCCGTGTATCTCTCTGAGACAAAATGAGCAAGCACGAGTGACTGGGTGAAAAGTAGTATATTGTTTCTACGAGTCTGAGGAATAAGGGTTTGTTGTGTTCTGAGATTGCCAAAAACTAATCTTTGATAAAAGGAGATTCTAGTGGCACTGTGAGCTAGCTAATGCAAACTAGGCTAACATACGCGGTGGGGGTGCACAGAGTCAGTCTACCACCCGACCCACAGTGTATGTTGTCAAAATGCGCAGGTCCTGTGGGGGTATTATAGGAACTACACTACAGGCCTGACACTCAGTTCGGTTGCTGAAAAATAAAATGGCAATAAATAAACTTTATTACCATTTTATTTTTCAACTCCGGCCTGGGGCTTTTGTTTGTGAGGCAACGCTCCTCCCACTCAAATGGAGAAGCGCCCCTGGTATGCCAGACTATATTCTGACATAGTTGAGGAAGACAGTATGAATTTACAGAAAATATGCTTTAGTTTAGTTTCTTTAGCACGTTCCATAACCTGTATGAGAAAATCATGAGAGAAAACAGTTTTTTCTCAGACATGGTTCATCAAATCCTGGAACAGTATCAGCATTTTACACAGGTTAAAATCGCCTTAGAATACACCACAATTCCTAAAATTAGTATAATACCACCAACAAATTATTTACATTGTGATCAAAATCTGTTATAACCCTTTATATGTGCTCCTTCATGTGACCTTCAAAAAGCAGGCTTTCACTGTATTTCAATGTGGAACATGTCCCTGAGTCCTACAATGGTTACAGCAACATATTGTTCACGTTATACACAACCAATCAGGTCTGAACTAGTCCCTTTGAAAGTGGCCAATCAAAAATATCTGGACACTAAGGGCCTCATCACGGTTTCAAAACCGGCAGCCTCATTGCAATTGAGGCTGTCTGTTTTGAAACCGGCAGGTCATTCTAGCTGGCTTCCGATGGGCTCAAGGAGCCCATCTGCCAGTTGGAACCGGTACGTAATCCCTATGGACTGCGTTTTACGCCATCTGGATTACAATGTCGGTTTCCGTCAGGGGGATCCATGTCGAGCTTTCCGACATGGAAACCTTGTCAGAAAGCGACTTTGGGGGCCGCTATCAAGGCCCCCTTCAGCCAGCATCCTCTGGTTGAGGGCGAGAAGGCACCTACGGTGCCCCCCTGTTCATCCCTGCACCATGTGGTGCCTGCCATGTGGTGCAGGGATGGACACAAACTCCCTTTTCTGTATGGGAGCTTATTCTGAGGGCAGGCCCGACCGCAGCACAAGCTCCTATACAGAAAAGGGTGCTTGCGACCACACCATGTGCAGTTGCATCAAAATATAGTGGTTGGGACCGCCGACCAGAGGTCGGTCAGACCTGTATTTGCAATAGTGTCTGGCGGACGCAAGTCTGCCCAACATCGAAATAAGGCCCTAACTGTCAACATATCTATACATTTTGAGTCTTCACTTTTTCTTTAAGTAAACAGCTGAACATATAAATCCCAAAACATTCGAATAAAGAGCTCAGATGGATGGACTTTTTTTGGAAAGTTTGTGAAGATTCAGCAAATGGCGCCAAAGTTATTAGCGAAGCAAAAAAACGCTTTTGCTATGAAAACTCTGAGCTAACTATAACTACACAGTGGAAAACGCCACTGTGATATATATTTATATATGTTTTATACTTTTTAGGGGGTAACCCCCTGGGACCTCTTTTATTATATTGTTTTAATAAAAAATATATAATTTTTAGTCTTACCTCCTTTTATCTCTATTCACCCCTGAACTCTAAAAATAGTCACCTCCTTTTACAGCTACCCACCTCTGAACGCTAAAAAAACCCTTATCTCCCATTACCTACTCTGAGCCTAATAGACCCCTCCCTCCCTTTACCTCTACATGCCCCTGAACCCCAAGAAACTCGTACCTCCCTACCCTGGAACACTAAAAATCGATTACCTCCTTTTACCTTTACCTGCAAATAACCCTAAAAGTTCCTACCTCCCTTTACCGCTACCCTGCCCTGAACCCTACAAAAAAAACCTTACCTCCCTTTCCTTCTACGCACCCCATAACCATAAAAACCCTTACCCTCTTTACCTCTACCCACCACTGAACCCTAAAACAAATCTTACATTCCTTTACCTCTTACAGCCCCAGAATCCTAAAAACCGTACTTTCCTTTATCTCTACGCACATCTGAATCCTAAAAAAAACAAGCATTATTGCTAGATACCTAGCTTCTCATGCTTACATGTGTTTTAAATGCATGCATTGTTCAGGCATGCGTTGTAAAGTCTCATGCATTGTAGAACATTTGTTGTAAAGGAAGATTGTTGTAAAAATGCATTGTGAAGGTGACATTTCGCACATACACAAGGGCACGGGAGCACAATAGCAAAGCAAGATAAAATACTCTAGTTCTCAATGACTCAGATCAGGCAGTGCCACAGCAATCAATTTTCTCCTGCAAGGGCTGGCTTTTGGCATTGGCCAGCTGGGCCCAGGCCCAGGGTGGCAATCATCATTGCTGTCTGTATAAAGGTCCTGCAAACATCAACTCCCCCTATGTTGCCTCAAGTGATTTTGTTTAAAGTACTTCTAATCGTTTTTAGCATGCTACAGTCTCTGTGTTTAGCACACTATCAGCCCCCTACCTTGACCTCCTAGCTATCTCTTACCCCCTGCCACCACATATCAACTCCACCTCCCCTACCCAACAAACAACTTGGAACCAGTCTGGGGGCGTAAGTTGTGGGTGAGTAAGGTGAGATGGGGGTGGTGTGGAGAAGTGTGTTTCAAAGTCAGGTTGTTGCCTTGATGTAACCAGCCTGGGACTGACCTGTGAAAAGGGGTTCCTATGAAAGGTGCTCCCAAATATAGAGAGCTGCACATATGGCGGTTGCTCTGGAGCCTGTCAGGGAGGTTGGGGGTGGCAGTGTGTGATGTCACCACCACCACCAGCAAGTAAAGGCGTCGGCAATTGGGCCTTGGGTGCACGGCGACCCGGAAGCGATCTAAGCTCTTTCTGGGTTGCAGGCATTGGAGTTCGTGCTAGGCGCCACCCATAAAAGGGGTCACGGAGTGGTGAAGTGGGCTCTTTATTCCATTTGCCGCTTTGCCAAGCAGAAGCCGCTTGTCACCCAACGGGGGTAATAGGACTTCTCTTTTTGTGTTTGTTTTCTCATTTTGTTTGTGGTTACCCTGCAGGTTGTCTCGACGGCATGCTCGCTGCTCTCTCTGCATTTGCCCTGCACTTTGGAGTCGCATCCACGGTCAGTTTCGGCCAACCACTGGAAGCCACACAGGCTTGAGTATATCTCTCCTGACCCGTGCTGCACATGCACGTGGTGGCAGCTCCAGCTGGGAAGGTCTAGATGAATGGTGCGAAGTATTTGGGCAGTAAGGGGTATTTGTGTTGTGTTTAGGCTTCTCTCAGGGTTGCTAGGCCAGCCTCTGGACTGTGAGACTGTGGTTGAGGGGCTGAGATAGGGTTTTTTCTCCCGTGTGCTGCATGGTGGAAATAGCAGGTGTGTTTCCTTGGCTTGCAGAGAGACAGGAAGTGACGGAGGCACCAGGGGAGATGCCTAGGCAAGCGGGGTGGACCCTAAGGCAGCATTCCCCCTGTCCGAAGAGGGCTAAGGGTCAACCAAACAAGAGTGGTGTAGAGAGGCCTCCTAAGGTGCGTCCCAAGGAAGAGGTGGCAGGTCCCTCTGGGCAGAGAGAGGGGGTGCCGATGGAGGTGGTTAAGATGGAGTTGCCCTCGGGTTCGGGAGCTCCGGGCTTGGTGTTGGCTCAAGGTAATGTGTCGGCTGTAATGGGAACAGGAGCAGGTGGGGGGATTGTACAAAGTGGCAGTAGTTGTTTGGCAGTAGGGGTTACACCAGCCGGGGTCCCCAGCCAGCCAGACTTAGTGACCAATCTAGCCAGCGTTCTGCCTTGGCTTTCTAAGTTTGGGATGTTTTCTGCCCCTAATTGGGGTGGAATTCTTGACAGCGAGGGCAAATATTTAGAGAGAGCCATGTGGTTGGAAGCACACCTTGAGGGTTCAGTGGCTCAAGGGGCACAAATAGGCCTAGTCGCATCGCAGGAGTATCAGGCACCGCACCAGGGGTCTTAGTGGGGAGTACTCCAAACAGTTACAGTTAGTCAGCTTGGTTTTCCAGGGACTGATCCAGGGGTTATCAGAGTTCCCCAGGCAATGAGACAAGGGCCATCAGTGGCAGGCAAGGCCCTACTGGACAGTGCACAAGGCGGTGCGGTGTCCCAGGATTACCCGAATTCAAGTACGACAACTCTGTTGCTGAGTTTAGGTTTGGAGGAGATGCGGCCGGGGCGTGACCACCTAGTCAGGCACGTCTCCGCTGAGGTGAAAGAAAACATTTGCAGAGGGGCTCATGTTGATGTTTGTGCCTTACTCCTTGATGAGCCTGATAGGGAAGAAGCGAAGTGTTGCAAAGAGTGTGCTCATTCCCGGGGCTGTGGCCACTGGACCTATAAGAAGTGGGTCAAGGAAATGCTAGTGAACTGGAGAAAAGGGTTCCTGATTTATCAGGCGATCTTTCTTGAGCATTTTCATAATCTGGGTGCACAGTTAGAATGCTATCAAAAGAGGATTGCATGCGCTCACAATGAGTATGGGGATATGGCCTGGAAGGGGTATGACAGGGAGTTCAAGAAAGTTAAGGCCACTAGCCCAACTTTGGAGTGGGATCAGTTTGATGTTGTCATGTGGCTGCGTCACATGAAGTCTCAGCACCCAGACACTGCCCCCAGTCAGCTCTTTCGTGTGTGCTCCTTTAGCAGCCCGGAGGGGGAGGGGGGCACATGTTGGTATTTCAACAAGCGTCCCTGTTCCAGACCTCACGGCATGTGCAAGTTCAAACACGCTTGCTCCTTCTGAGACTTGTCCTCCCATCCAGGGTCAAAATGTATCATGAAGCCCAAAGATAAAAGGGGCAAAAAACAGGATTGATGACCTATCTTTAGTCGAGGCTGCCCACCCGGTCAATTGGATGGCAATGGTCCCATGGCGTAATGTGTACAGTAACCCGGCGGCAGCCCAGGTCTTGTTAGAAGGTTTTAGAGAGGGTTTCCAGATACCATCCCAGATTTGTGAGGGTGTTTCCTATTGCAAGAACCAGCAGTCCCTGAGGTCCAATTGCGCAGTAACTTCAGCAAAGATTGTTAAGGAAGTGGCTTGGGGAGAGTGGCTGGCACGTTTGATTCAGTCTCCCTCAAAGGTTTTGTCTGCTCTCCCTTGGGGGTGGTTCCCAAGTAGGACCACCGGGAGTTTAGATTGATATATAACCTCTCTACTCCCAGGGGTCAGTCTGTGAACGATGCTATTGATGGGGCCTTATACTCTGTCAAGTATGCTTCCTTGGACCAGGCTATTCTTATGCTCCAGAAGTTGGGGCCAGGCCACCGTCCTTGCAAAGTCAGACACGGAGTCAGCATTTCACCTGCTCCCAGTGCACCCGCAGGATATTCACATGCATGGCTTCCAGTTTGAGGGATCAAATTATTTTTATAATTGCATGCCTATGGGTCGCTTGGTCTCCTGCTCCTATTTCAATAAGTTCAGTTCCTTACTCGACGGGCCACAGTTGGGTCTTGCAATATCTGGATGATTTCCTTTTCTTGGGTCCTCTTGATTTGCAAGAATGCAGCAATGCGTTGCAGTTCTTCTGCGCACTGATGAGGGAGTTTGGGATTCCATTGGCAAAAGGCAAGAATGTGCGGCCTGCAACGGTCATTAAGTTCTTTGGGATGGAGGTGGATTCTGGGGTTAGTGAGTCACGACTCCCAAAGGAGAAGGTTTACACCTTTTCCCAGGCCTTCATGATTTCTTGGGAACAAAGAAGGTCATGTCACATCAGTTACAGAAGGTGTTGGGCAGCTCAATTTCGCTTTGAGGGTCATCCCCATGGGCTGCCCATTCTCGCAAACCAATGTCTGGCTTAAGAGAGAAGCACTACCACACCAGGTTGTCAAGTGAGGGACAGCAGGACATGAGCATTTGGCAGGCATTTCTGCTGAACTTCAATGACATGGTGGTGTGGCTCGGCCCTGCCAAGTCCAGGAAGGAGCTAGGTCTCTTCACGGACGCTGCGGGCAGCGAAGGTTTTTGGTGCCATCCTGGATCCAGCCTTGTGTGCGCAATGCTGGCCCGCTGCCTGGGTGGAGTCTTGGCTGGTTACTAACATTGGTTCCCTCAAGCTCTTTCTCATCCTGGTGGCTTTGTCCATTTGGCCCGATCAGTTCTGCAACCAGTCGGTCATCTTTTGGTCAGTTAATATGACGGTGGCGGAATGCATTAATCAGCAAGCAGCTCAATATAAGATGATACTCCGGTTACTGAAAGAGATTGTGCTACAATACTTAAACGTAATGTGTTGTTATAGGCCAAGCATGTCCCAGGCAGGTTGAACACCGCTTGTGATGCTCTACCTCGTTTCAAGATGCAGGTTTTCAGGTCTTGCCCCCCAGAAGCAGTGGAATTCCTGAAACCTTTCCCGAACCATCTGTGGCAGCTTGGTGCCCAAGTCTACTGGATCTCGTGACAGCCAGTTTAGCACACAAATCAAGGTGGGCGTATGAGGGGGGCATTCAGCGCATACTGTAGCTTCTTGGGGATTTTGGGGAGAGGGAACTGGCTTTCATCTCCAACTGGCTTGTCATTCCTGGGAGCTTTGAGGGATCAAGGGCACTCAGTAGCTTCTGCTCATGGCCACATGGCAGCACTTTCCTTCTTTTCTAGAATGCTTGGCCTCCCAGATGTAAGCAGATCATTCCTAGTGCAGAGGGCTTTGAGGGGATGGCAGCGTTTGCAGGGGACCAAGCCAGATGCTAGGCGCCCCATCAATATTGTCAAGCTGGTTGGTTTATTTTTCAGGAGACTTCGAGGATCGAGCCCACCAGGTGGGCAACCATGTGTCTTTTCACGGGCAAGGAGGGCTACGATTGGTGCATTGGAGACATACATTGGAATCATTGTTTGTCAAGGGGTGTCATCCCCCTGGGATCATGATAGTGCATCTTGGCCGCAACAATTTGATATACATTGACAGGAGGGAATTATTTGAACTGCTGATTACAGAAATGGGCTGGTTGGCAAGGAAGCTCCCTCAAGCAATCATTGCATGATCCCACCCACAACATCCTGAGGTTACAATGGAGGGGGGGGCGAGTCTGTCAGGATCCTCAACCACTCCATTAAGCAGACTAATAAGAAGGCTGATAAGCTGTCCAGGTCACCAAGGCTGCAGGCCATCCATCATTGTTGCATTCAAGGGGAGTGTGTCTTTGTCCAGGATGGAGTTAACCTCTCCAAACTTGGTAATGAGATATTTCTTGAGAATGAGCTTGCATGGTTGCTACATTGACCACTTTGAGATGACCATCTTCGGGGGGGGGGGGGGGGGGGATAGCAGTTGAACTATGCTGGAAGGCATCCTTTAACTTGGGATAGGTGGGACAGCGGTCTCACAGGGCTCTCCATGGGCTGCTTGCAGCAAGTCGGCTAGAGGCTGCAGGTTGTGGGGTTGTGGGAGTGCTCGCTGCCAACAGGCCCTTATGACCAATTCCCGCACTGGCGCATGCACGCCAAGCTAGTAGAGGCCCTTGAGGGGATATTAAGGGGTGTAGGGGGTGCCCAATGTACGTAACCTGGCAGCCAGACGGGCCCAATGCACACGCTTACTCCGAGGGGATGCAAGGTGGTGGGGCCCTCCCCTTAGGGAGGGACCCACACAGGTTGACCAGTCATCATCTCACTCGAAGGTCCAATGCTGGATACGCAGGAACAAGGCAAGATATGGTTAGGAATTTCAATGTATTAGAGTCTATGTTAATCAGTCAATCAATAAGAGCTTTTGTAAAGCGCACTACTTACCCGTGAGGGTCCCAAGGCACCGGGGGGGGGAATGCTGCTACTGCTCACAAAGCCAGGTCTTGAGGAGTCTTCTGAAGGTCAGCAGGTCTTGGGTCTGCCGTAGGTGGGTGGGGAGGGTGTTCCAGGTCTTGGCGGCGAGTGGGAGAACGATCTACCACTGGAGGTCGCTCTTCGGATGTGGGGGACTGTGGCGAGGGCGAGGTCGGCAGAGCGAAGCTGGCGGGTGGGGGTGTAGAAGCTGAGTCGTCTGTTGAGGTACGCTGGTCCGGTGTTGTGGAGTGCCTTGTCTGCGTGGGTGAGGAGCTTGTAGGTTATCCTCTTGTTGACGGGGAGCCAGTGCAGGTCTCTCAGGTGTGGTGTGATGTGGCTGCGGCGGGGGATGTCGAGGATCAGGCGTGCAGAGGCGTTCTGGATGCGTTTAAGTCGTTTCAGGAGTTTGGCCAAGGCTCCTACGTAGAGGGCATTTCCGTAGTTCAACCTGCTGCTGACGAGGGCCTGGGTGACCGTTCTTCTCGTTTCGGTGGGGATCCACTTGTAGATCTTGTGGAGCATGTGGAGGGTGTTGAAGCAGGAGGAAGAGACGGCGTTAACCTGCTTTGTCATGGAGAGGGTGGAGTCGAGGATGACCCTGTCACCCAGTAGAGTGGACAAGAAGGGAAGGAGCCAATACAAAGGGTGAGTTTACGTAGGTGGTTTATTGAGGAAAGCGTAAAACAGAGTATAGCAGTCCAGTTAGCTCTTATCCGGTTCTTCCTTCAGGCAGGGTTCCCCCTTCTTCCCCGATTCCTCGGTGCTCCCCGGTATTCCTCACGGGCGGCAATGGCGGTGAATTCATAAACAAAACAAAAAGAGAACAGGGCTTTAGGTGGACGCTCACGGAGACTAATTCTGTTTAGGGAAGGGAGTGCGGGGATTGCCAGTTCACCAAGGACCGCCACCAAGAGTGATATGTTATGACCTTATTTCCCTAAGGCGAAACAACCCTAGGCAGTCAAGCTCCTCACCATCCCCCTGGATAGCCCTTCCGCAATTCACCCGCTTCCCCCTTTAAACGAGAAAAGCCCCCAGATCCTCCTGCGTACCTGGGGTAGCCACACTTCTCCTGAAGTGTAGCTGGGCGATGCGTGGTGGATTCGGCATCCTGGCCCTTCTCCTGACGGTTCGGCTCCGCTCCCGGTGTCCTTTCCGTCGTCCCTGGGGTGCTCCCGTCTCCTCCTCTCTTCCGGCTTCTCGTTCGACTCTCCTTCGTTGTCCACGGCTTTCGCGCTGGCGTCTTCAGGCTCATTCCTTTTCAGAGACGTTGAGGCTTGGGATAGGTTGACAAAGGCCGACGTCACGGGGTCAAACTCCGCCTCCTTGGAGTCCGCGTCTTCTTTAAAGGGCCAGTCCTGATTCTGCAACAAAGGTAGAGGATCACTTTCCCTATCTGTGTCATGAGCTCCGTCGCATCCGTCACAAATCTCCCCCCTAAGCTTTCTCCGATCTGGAGAAAGAGGATAACAAGACAGGAAGTCAGCATTGGTCTGATCGGCACCCTTCCGATGGAGAACCGATAAATTGTAAGGCTGGAGAGAGAGAAACCAGCGCAATATTCGATCGTTCCGGCCCTTGTTGTGGTGTAACCAGGTGAGGGGAGCGTGGTCCGTAAAAAGAGTGAAATGCCGACCCTCCAAATAATATCGAAGCTTCTCAATGCCCCACTTCACAGCCAAGCATTCTTTTTCGATCGTGGGGTAGGCTGTTTCCCTGGGATACAACTTACGGCTCAAGAAGAGTATGGGCCGTTCATTATGGTCCGCATCCAATTGAGAGAGGACAGCTCCTAGGCCAAACCCCGAGGCGTCGGTTTGTAAAAAGAAAGGCTTAGTGAAATCCGGGGTCATCAGCACGGGGGCTGATGTTATAGCGTTTTTAAGGGCTTGAAAAGCGGTGGAGGCCCCGGGAGTTGGAGCCTTTAGATGGATGGTCGTGGAAGTGTTTTTCTTTAGGAGATCTGTCAAAGGGGCGGACAGAGTGGCGAAATGGGGGATGAACCGCCGATAGTACCCCACCAACCCCAAAAAGGCTCTTAGATCCCTTCTAGTGGCGGGGAAGGGCTGGGACTGTATGGCTCTCACTTTCTCTTGTTGAGGGGTTATGTGACCGTCGCCTAACACGTATCCTAGGTATTTCACCTGTGTAAAGGCTATTCTGGATTTCTTTGCGTTTATGTGCAGGTTTGCGTTGTGCAAGGCCGTGAGGACCTGTTCTAGATGGTGCAGGTGCTCAGACCAACTGGGACTAAAAATCACTATATAGTCTAAATATGCTGAGGCATATTTGTGGTGGGGGGCCAGGACAGTATTCATGAGACGTTGAAAGGTTGCTGGGGCCCCGTGTACCCCGAAAGGCAGGACGGTAAATTGGAAGAGACCGTCTGGTGTTATAAAGGCGGTCTTTTCCTGGTCTTTCTGATTAAGGGGAACCTGCCAATATCCCTTGGTGAGGTCAATTGTTGTTATGTAGCGGGCCTCACCAAGGCGTTCGATTAGCTCGTCAACCCTTGGTAGGGGGTACCCGTCTTGTTTTGACACCCTGTTGACTGCCCTGAAGTCTATGCAAAATCTGGTTGTACCGTCCGGTTTCTGGACTAGAACAACCGGAGAGGACCAGTTACTCGTAGAAGGTACTATAATACCTGCCTTTAACATCTGTTCGACTTCCTTTCTTATAGTCAACCGGCGGGCTTCGGGCACTCGGTACGGTTTTTGTTTTATTACTACCCCTTCTACAGTGGGAATAGAATGGACAGCCAAGGTGGTTCGACCTGGCTGATCCGAAAATATCACGCTGTGGTCCATAAGGACTGTTAACAACTCTTCTCTCATTGTTTCTGTGATATCACGGTTTATAACAGTGTTCCCTACTGTGTGAGATATAGGTGTATGGATAGGAAAAGCGGTGGCTACTGGCTGGGTGGAGCAGGGAGGAGGACCTAACCACTTTTAAAGGATATTGATGTGGTATATTTGAGATCTAGAAGGAGTCACTTGTACCTCGTAAGTGGTTTTCCCGATAGTCCGCTTTATTTGATATGGGCCTTGCCACTCCTTTCTTAGTTTGTGAGTCGAAGAGGGTAAGAGAACAAGGGCCCAATCACCCACATCTAAATGCCTCCATTTTTTTCCCTTGTCATACAAATGTTTTTGTTTTTGTTGGGCCTTTTCTAGGGTTTCCTGTGACAGGATTCGAAGTTTGTGTAGTCTGGTTTTCAATTGATTAGCATAGTCAAGTAGGTCCTGGGCATCCTGCGCCCCTTCCTTTTCCCAACTATCTTTCGTGATTTCCAGGAGTGTACGGGGTTTCCGACCGAACAGGAGCTCGAAGGGGGAGGCCCCCAGACTGCTTTGGACCTGGCTTCGTAGCACAAACAATGCTAAAGGAAGGAGTTGATCCCATTGTTTCCCATCCCCGGTTAGTAGTTTCCTTAGGGTTGTTTTTATAGAACCATTGTAACGTTCTACTAGCCCGTCGGTTTGAGGGTGGTAAATCGACGTGCGAAGATGTTTTAGGTGTAACAACCCACAGATTTGCTTCATCAGTCGGGAGACAAAGGGTGTGCCTTGTTCTGTGACCAATTCCCTGGGGAACCCCATTCTGGAGAAAAGCTCCACTGGATGTTGGGCTATTGCTGCTGATGTGGCGGCTTTTAATGGAAATGCTTCCGGATACCGGGTAGCGTAGTCCACCACCACCATGACATATTGGTAACCTCGTGTTGATTTCGGGAGGGGCCCCACTATGTCTACCCCTACCCTGTCAAACGGTCTCCCAATAATGGGCATGGGTACCAAAGGAACCCTAGGGGGTAAATAAGAGTTCCGTTTCTGGCAGATACTACATTCCTGGCAATATTTCTTGACTTGTGCATATATCCCTGGCCCAAAAAAAATTCGGGTACTAGACTCAGTAGTTTTTTCGGTACCCGAATGGCTGGCCAATAAGTGTGCATGAGCGAAAAACATGATTTGGTCCCTGAATTCAGTAGGCACTATCAGTTGAGGGTGGGCCTTTTCACTCCCTATTCTATACAGGAGCCCTTTTTCCTCAATAAAACAAGGGTAGTTCAAGTTCCTTTTGTTTTTATTATTCTGAGCGTCCTGCCATGCGGGAACAAGATTGGCATCATTTAACTGGGCAGTTCTGAAGTGTGTGTCGGTTGCCCATGGTTCGGTTATTAGGAGTCCTGCCTTGGGAAGCCCTGCCTCCGTGAGAGCTTTGGCCATAAGATACGAAAAGCAGGGGTTATCGGTTCCTATAATAAGGGATTCTGGTAACTCTGTCAGAACTCCCAACTCACATAGTACCTTGTCCCCCTGTGTGGTAGTGATGGTTACTCTAGCTATAGGATAACTTTTGACGTCCCCGTGTACACATCGTATCCCAACCTTGCGCCCTGGCAATAGAGATGATGGGTGGACCAGGTTTTCTTTTACTACTGAATGTCGACACCCCGAATCCAATAGAGCCCTAATGGGAGTGTCATTTAGAAGAAGTCTTACATAAAAGGCGGGTCCTGTTTCGTGAGCATAGAGGAGGGTTCGGGGTTCATATCCTACATCCATGGGTTCTTCCTCCCCCTTTTCTTTTCTTTTCCGGCAGTATCGGGATATATGTCCCCACTCGCCACACTCATAACATTGCGGCCCCGTTGCCATCTGGTTCTCGGGTTTAAGGGTTCTGAGTCGTGGGGGAATGTCATGGAGGGCCTTTAAACTCTTTTTCTCGGGTTTCATAAGAGGGGGGGTTTGTTCGGTTTGTCTAGTTCTTTAGGTGTATATCTTGATTGGGCCCGAGAGTAGGAATTAGCCATCTCAATGGCATGTTCTAGTGTCAGTCCCGCATGTTGCCTGAGCCACCTTTGGGTTCCATAGGGCAAAGCTTCTAGAAACTGCTCTAGATACACCTTATTCATAACATCTTCCATTGATGATTCTGAAGGCTTCAGCCATCGGTCAGCAGCGTCTTTGAGTTTCCTTGGCGTGTCTCCTGGGGCACCTCTTTCCTGGCGGAACCTCAGTCTATGACTTTCATAATCCACCCCCAACCTGTCTAACACGAACTGCTTAATATGTCCATAAGTACCGGTCCCATCTCTGTTAGCGAGTTAGTAAGCAGTTTGGGCTTCGCACGTCAGCAGGGGGGCTAAATAGAATGGCCACCTCTCTCCAGGCCATGCGCTGGCCCTAGCGGCTCTCTCGAAATTCAAAAAGAATGTTAAGGGGTCATCCCCTGGTATATACTTCTGAAGCGGAACCACCGCGCCTGGGGGAGCGGCAGGCCTCGTTTGGCTTATGGTGGCCAGCAACTGGGTTTGAGCTTCAGCCAATTTCGATAGGCTGTCGGCTTGCGTCTGGATGGCGGTGGAGAAGGTTATCCTGTCTTGGTCTGCTTGATTTGTGGACTGTTCGACAGCCCATTCCAGTTTGGCTTGTCCTTCCCTCATTTGAGTAAGTAGGTTCTCCATTTTGGACTTAACGGAGCAGCTCCTATCTGGCTCGCCACTTGTCATCCAGTAGAGTGGACAAGAATGGAAGGAGCCAATACAAAGGGTGAGTTTACGTAGGTGGTTTATTGAGGCAAGCGTAAAACAGAGTATAGCAGTCCAGTTAGCTCTTATCCGGTTCTTCCTTCAGGCAGGGTTCCCCCTTCTTCCCCAATTCCTCGGTGCTCCCCGGTATTCCTCACGGGCGGCAATGGCGGTGAATTCATAAACAAAACAAAAAGAGAACAGGGCTTTAGGTGGACGCTCACGGAGACTAATTCTGTTTAGGGAAGGGAGTGCGGGGATTGCCAGTTCACCAAGGACCGCCACCAAGAGTGATATGTTATGACCTTATTTCCCTAAGGCGAAACAACCCTAGGCAGTCAAGCTCCTCACCATCCCCCTGGATAGCCCTTCCGCAATTCACCCGCTTCCCCCTTTAAACGAGAAAAGCCCCCGGATCCTCCTGCGTACCTGGGGTAGCCACACTTCTCCTGAAGTGTGGCTGGGCGATGCGTGGTGGATTCGGCCTCCTGGCCCTTCTCCTGACGGTTCGGCTCCGCTCCCGGTGTCCTTTCCGTCGTCCCTGGGGTGCTCCCGTCTCCTCCTCTCTTCCGGCTTCTCGTTCGACTCTCCTTCGTTGTCCACGGCTTTCGCGCTGGCGTCTTCCAGCTCATTCCTTTTCAGAGACGTTGAGGCTTGGGATAGGTTGACAAAGGCCGACGTCACGGGGGCAAACTCCGCCTCCTCGGAGTCCGCGTCTTCTTTAAAGGGCCAGTCCTGATTCTGCAACAAAGATAGAGGATCACTTTCCCTATCTGTGTCATGAGCTCCGTCGCATCCGTCACAGACCCCTAGGTTGTGTGCGTGGTCGGTGGGTGTTGGAGCTGTTCCCAGTGCGGTCGGCCACCAGGAGTTGTCCCAGACCGAGGGGGTGGATCCGAGGATGAGGACTTCCGTCTTGTCCGAATTCAGCTTCAGTCGGCTGTTCTTCATCCACTTGGCGACGGCTTTCATTCCTTCGTGGAGGTTGGTTTTGGCGGTGTGGGGGTCCTTGGTGAGGGAGAGGATCAGCTGGGTGTCATCGGCGTAGGAGATGATGTTGAGGTCGTGCAGTCGGGCGATGTGGGCGAGCGGTGCCATGTAGATGTTAAACAACGTTGGGCTGAGGGATGAGCCCTGGGGTACGCCGCAGATGATCTCGGTGGCTTCGGAGCGGAAGGGGGGGGAGGCGGACGCTCTGTGTTCTGCCGGAGAGGAAGGACGTGGTCCAGTCCAGGTTAAGGTTAGCCATCAATCAAAATTGTATACAATATTGTATGTTTTTATGGGTTACTGCGTATATGTTTTGAAATGACATTGTGTGCATTTCCTGTGAATTAATTTGTCATTATAATAAATACGGCTGGGGGATCACAACCCCTCACCCAAAAGTATTAAAAAGTGTGGTGTTGTGCTGTTGTTAACAATGGGGGATAATGGGAGCTGCAGGTGGGGAGGTCTGTGGTCATACACTGGGGCTGGACCTCGGCGATACTTGGCCATATGAGAAAGGAGCCCCCAAATCGGAGGATCAGCACGTATGACTTTCGGGCTGGGGCCAGGCAGGGAGATTAGGGGTGGTGGCATGTGACGTGAACACCGCCATCTGCCATTAAAGGCGTTTAGCAATTGGGCCTTGGGCGCATGGCGACCCGAAAGTGGTCTAAGCGCTTCCAGGGTGGTGCCATTGGAGTTCATGCTAGGCCCACCCATAAAAGGGGCAGCGGAGCAGCATAGCAGTCTCTTTATTCCGCTCGCCACTTCGCCAAGCAGACGCCGCTGGTTCCCAGATGGGGGTACCAGGACTTCTCTTGAAAGGGGGGCTCCCTGCAGCCTCATTTTGGTTTATTCACCACCAGTAGCGGGGGTGACACATTTCTTTCCAGCCAGGCACTACTGGAGCAAGAGCCGGCTCTGGCTCCAGCACTCTACCCAAGTCCTATAATTTCAAAGTGCCTAACAGGTTTTTCACTTCTAGTGCTACGAAGTGTCAGGGAAACATTTGGCACGGCACTCCACAAGAACACTTTGTTCACTTTTTGATGAAACAGATGGTGCAGGCCTCTCAGTTCCTTGGGAAATCTTCCTGTCCAACAAACTGCAGTGGCTCACGTTAGACTGTATGATCTCATTCAATCACCTGCCATATTACACAATATACCAACATCTGCCTCTGTATCTCTCAAAAGGCTGCGAGATGGATCATACGTCACACTTAGTACTTGCACTTTGTTTTTCCTCAACAGCAATGCTATAGATGTAGTTTGCCAATATTCGGTGCAATCCATGTATCTTGTACTAGTGAGCTGTTCTGCACGCTATGTGCTAGCCACGCCCAGGAGATGCTTCCGGTCACGAGCCCTGCTCTTCAGAGACAGGATATTGTGCTGCACGTGCACAGAGCGCCGCTCCCAACAGCTGCAGGATGGAAGGCGCGCGCCGCATCCTAAGGCGGAAGGTTAGGACAGAATGTAAAACACGACAATGTCAGGTTTGGCTTTACTTATTGGGAGGAAGACAAAGTGGAACACAGCATCTGCTCATTAAATGTGGCTGCTTGTATGCACCACTTTACTGGCTCATTCTAGTTGATTTCGAAACTGATTCAGGCATGACCCTAAGCATGAACGGGAAACAGTGCCGCACGTCGGACAACCATCGGAAGCAAGTCTATGGCCTGGAACAACTTTACACGAAATGCACCCAACACTGATCTGAAATGAAGATCTGGGTACCTGGTTTTGCATAAAAGTAGCTTATCCTACAACATCGAACAAGGAGGTCTGGTTGTAATATAAGACAAGTCCAGGCAACCGCCTTGAGGCACACTTATCGAAAGGATGCAGCATTTCTTTCAGGATACTTTGTTATGTTACATTTATCATGATACTCTCAATGCACAATAAAACAAACACTGGCAAAGACAATAGGTCTGGCATTTGCAGGATGGTAAATGGTTATTTTTTTAATTTCTTTTTATTGCAAGCCTATGCTGCAAAAATAAAAAGACGGAAAAAAGAATGCATTCCACTACCTAAACCTGGAAGCCATATGATTGCAATAACATTTGATATATTACCAAATACATATAATTTTAATAAGGCAGTATGGATTTTTCCTAGAAAGCAGGCTAAACGTGTAGCGAACCTCTTTCTCTTTTAAACATGCAGCACAGAATACAACTGTGCTTACTAGCACAAAGAAGATGTACTATTGGCTTTGAATTCCTGCAACTTGACGACATAATTTAAACACACCAACATGACTAGAACAAAATAAAACAAGGATAAACAATGGATAGAAAAACATTGGAAAGTAAAGTGTTGGCACATCAGCAGATGGCACTGATGTGCCTTTATTTTTAGGCATATGGGCACATCTGATCATGTAAAATGTCTTCTCTCACTGTGCCAGGTGGCTGAAGTGGGCTGACCCACTGGCCCAAGCTGTCTGTTGTGGTGGGGGAAGCAAATTAGGAATGACAACTGAAGAGACTAATGCATGAAGAGGCCTGACACATCCCCTTTATACATGTCAATAGGTATGTTTTACTTATGATTTTTTATTCCATGAGGCTAGTGAGACAGCTGAAGCTGTTCTAGGCCAGACCTAAAATGGACTGGATGATGTTGTAAATCACATGGATGCCACTAGGTGTCTTCTTGGTGAGGATGGTAGAAAACACACTCGCCAGACAGCGTTCTGACCACCAGATCCCCCAGTGCAAGTGATGGTTGTTGCATTTCAAAAAAATGATCTGAAAAATATAATCGTACAAAGACACTGTAGCCAGAATATCGACAGCGACAATCTTAAAGTTAAGTATATATAGGTAGGTGTAGATTTACTATTTTTAACTTCACATCTACCTACCTTGATGATCTGTATATATATATTGCCAATGTACATATATGAGAAGTTAAGAATAGTAAAATCTATATTTACATAAATACACTTACCTTCACAATGTTGTGACAGTTGCTAATCTGGCTACGATATATTGTTATGATGATATTTAAGCACAATATTCTAGTAGATCAGCCAAGTGATCAGAGAAAACATTCTAAGAACTATTCAGACATGAGTCAGCACAGATTTTGGGAGCCACCAAGATCATCAATATTTATCACCATCATTGATGACTACACAAAATACCCAGTGGTGGAGAGAATTCAAGCTACCTCTCCCAATGAATGACTCCCACAGATTGGAAAAAGCCGCTCATGGCCTAATGGAAGAATTACTTACAGACCTTAGTCCCCCATTTCAAGGGCATGAGCTGGCTTATTCTCTCAGATCACAGCAAACCACAACAAGGGTACCCCCCCCCCCCAGCTGGCCTCAGTACAACAGTGAAGCCAAGAGATTCACCCATACGCTGAACAAGACTATACATACTGCATATCCCATGTGGATGGGCCAACATGCTTTTTGCTCAAGGAGTATATTCACAGTCCTATGTTACTACTGGTCGTGCCCTGATGATAATGAAGATGCGATGAGTAATACACAACATTATTTCTCACCATCCTTCATGACATTGGTCACTTAGGACCAAGCAATATCCACCCTTCAGTATAGCACCAATGAAAGGGACAGTTGACTAAGGAATGTGCGATGTCCATAGCTGATAGTGGGCGATGAAGTCCTAGGCATGGACCATGGCTGTGGCAGTTGAGTTTGAAAGAAGAGATTATCTCTAGCAGAGGTGTGATATGGAAAAGAGTTGGAAGAGAAAGGATGGAAACATAGATTAAGGGAAATATTAGGCAGGAAGTAGTCAGGCAGTGAAGCACAGCATGTTTAATGCCAATCGATTCTACTCATCAGAAAATAATTGAATGGTGGACCCTATAGAAAGCTGCATAAATATCCAGAAGCAGGAGGGCTGCTCATCCAGTCAAGTTCACAGGGGTTGTGATATCTCACAGGTCCTCTCGCAGAACTCACCCTACCTCTTATCCCTTCGGGCAGTGACCCCTTCAAACGAGAGGCCAATGATTGAATGGGCTTTTACCATAGAGCCTGACTTCCTGTCTCAGACCTTAGAGGTTTAACCTAACTTAATAGAGAGACCAGGGAATTCATATTCAGGGGGCGTTCCAGAACTGACTGTCGTTCTTTCAGGGAAGTGCACAGAAAGGCAAATGTCTAAACAGACAAAGGGATGAACACCCTTCTGATTCCTTAGAGGGGCAGCCTCTCTCAGCAGAGATGTCTTGGGTGTCCATGAGACCCTCTTTCCCCCTCCAGAGGGCTGCCTTCAGGAGGATATTAACAATATGCCACCTCTTTGTAGTGCACTGTCAGTTTGCCTCCTTTTTTATTTTTATTTAAATCCACAGTATCGGGGGGAGGAGCCTAGCCGGCAACAGAGATGGCCGCCTGAGCCCTCGGCTCCGCCGACTCGTCCGCTTCCCTCCCGTACCGCTTCCTCTCCTGATTGCTGAATCGTGCCTGTTGTGCGGTAACGGGTCGGGGAGGCGACGCTGCATCCGATGGTGGGCTCCCCGTCGTCCCTCCTGCACCGGGGGTGAAGAAACGCCCTGAATTCCCGCAGACGCCTACGGAGTGGGTCCGGTCCTTTGTTCTCGGCGGCGTCCGGCTGGAGGGCAACAACAGCGGCCATTACAGGAGAATCTGAAACCGCCGGCGAGACGCGACAGGCCACCGAGATCCCCAGAAGTGGCGCAACAGTTTCTTTTGGAGTCTCGCCGCTACGCTGCTTTACCACCACCGATGCAACAAATGTATCCCCCCTGTTGGAAGTTTCTCTTTGATCTCTCGCTACGAAGTGTAATGGAAGGGGCCATTTGTATGGAGTGATCGGCGCTTATACACGGCGCCTGGTTGGACCGTCACTGTGCTGTCCCTGTGCGTGGCGCTGGACTGGAGGTTGCTGCCCTGTCCCTGTGGTTTGGCGCTGCCTTTCTGGGAGCTGACCTACTAAACGACGCCTGGACATGTATGCTAAAGACTGGGCTCGAGGGTCGCCACACGCTTGCGGATTCCGGGGACAGGGAGCTGGCATCTCTCCCTCTCACGCTATGCCCGTGAGCATCGGCGATGTCCTGGAAGCTTTGGCTGCTATGCGAGCTGCTTTTTGTTCCAACGCCCGTGCCCTGGAGCGCCGGCTGGACGACGCTGTGCCCGTTCTCTCCTTGGCTGACCGGACGGGCGGCTGTGCGCGGAGCGGATTGCCGAGCCCAGGACTCGGCAGTCGTGTGCAGCCTCTCCGGGGAGACGTAGAGGAACTGATTGTGAGTGAACTTAACATCACCGCCGCTCGGACTGTCGCAACTATGGAGGACACAGTGCATTCTATATTTGGACGGAACCTAGAGGTTCGCAGTCGGATGCCAGGACTACCGCCGCCAGCGGGTATTGCTGACAAGATCGCTCTGCTTACTTTGAACATGTTGCCCGGGAGTGAGTTGCCCAATTTTGGTGGACTATCACTGTACGCCTACCCGCACTGCACTCTTGGGGATAACACTGTCCTGCTTTGGATGGCGATTACTGGCTGTTGCCATCTCTCTGGGTGTTCACATCGGATGCTTTTTCTACTCTACGGGGCTACGCCGCGACTGCACTATGCTGGCGCGCTGGAACGTAGGGGTCAGGGTTGAGTTTGTCTTTTTCTTGCCCTGATACCGGTAACTACATTCCTGGGACTGTGCTGGACTGACGAGAACGCTGGACTTTGGGTATGGTTTGCATGGGGATCCGGGAGGTGATGGCCGGATACACTTCTGTTGAATTTTTTTCTTTTGTTCTCTTGGGTTGGCCCTCCTCCGTTGATAAATGTTTTGTACCGTTCTTGTGGGTGGGGCAGCCGGGGAACTAGTTTTCTCTGAGTGACCGGGACATGTATCGGCGGTGCTAGAAGACTATTGCGGGGGCTTACGCTTATCAATCATGGCTTGACGATTCCTTGTTGATATTTTGGATGTTTCGGTTGGGTGTTGCTGCCTTACTTACCCTGAGCGCTGCTGCTGTGACCCCAGTTTTCTCGTCATATTGGGCATGTTATTACTACTGGGTGTCAGACTACTGTTGCTATTATGGGTGCGAGATGGCGGAGCTGGGGGACGAATAGTGGGCTCCTCCCCACCTTTCTTAATTATATGAGAGTTTTCGGATTCTCTCTTTTTCTTACTCTCTATATTTCGGGACTCCTTTTCTTGGGCGACAGGCACACTGCTAGGGGGGGATTGGCCGTAGCCAGCTGCAGGGGTGCAGGGTGGGGGGCACTTGGGGGGTGGGGTTGCTTTCCTTTTTGTTTTTCTTTTTAGTTCTATGGGCCTTCTATTCTTTGTCCTTTTTCCTTCCCTGGGGTTCAGACGTTCCTTTCTGGGTGCCACGCAGCGACTCTGGTGTTTTCTACTGCTATAAGATTATCTATCCTGATTGTTTAACACCAGTATTGACTTGTTGTGCTACGATATCCTGCTTATGTCTATCCTACAAGGAAAACTTTTAAAACTAGACCTCAGTCCTTCTGTAATGTATCCTTTGTGTTTTCAGTAAGTTGTAATGTACCGTATGTGTGAGCTCCCCGGGCTCCTTGTTGACTTGTATTTGCCTCTTTTCTATCAATAAAGGTCTTACAAAAAAAAAAAAAAAAAAAAAAAAAAAAAAAATAAATAAATAAATAAATCCACAGTATCAAAAATATGAATACATAAACACAGATAAATCAAAACATAATAACAGTTCATATCATTCAACTGTATCAACATTATATTTCAACAATTCATATGATCAATCAGTGTGCCTCCTAAGGGCATGTTTGCCACAGTGTCTGGCCATGGCCCCATAAAAATTAGGGATTACTCTCTCACGATAGAGTTGGTGCTACATGTGCAACAGCCCTATTAGTATTACAGATGGGGCTGCACAGGCATCTGTGGCCCCTTCTGTTGTTCCATTGTGCCCTGCGATGGAAAAATTGCCCCCAGGGGGACTTTGTATAACACGGCCTCTGATGGCTCTTGCCGTGTAATCAACAAATGATCCCATCCACTAGTCAGGAACTTGACAGTAATACTTTTCCTAAAGGAGCCATCCAGTGAGTGATATCACAATTGATCTCAAAACCCAAGCTGACCTCATCAAACAGAAAAACGTCCTAGGATGCTTATTGTGGGTGAACGTTGGAGATGCCGGACTGGGCAAAGTGAACTGTTTTTTTTAAGCAATGGAGGGACCCATTAAGAATTTTGCAAACACAAAGCAGTTAAACATTTAGACTAAAACCTCGTCCACAGTGCGTGACATCAACGTGCAACAGGGTGTTGAACTGACAATGACGGTGAACTGATGGAGCGGGTACCAACAGACATGGGGTTTGCTTTTCCCTGGTTTTGGTTAGGCTTTGACACGTTTTTCTTTTACATATCTTTGGACAAGTCATTCCACGAGTTACAATTTCTTATTCGCACTGTGCTGCACGTGGCCTTGGTTCATCATTTATGTATAGAGTAATGTATGCAGCGTTGTTCTTCTTTAACTCTTTAAAACCCCATTTAATGTGAATGTATTTGTGCTAAAACGAGTAGAGTTGTGTTATGTTTGGTTATTACCACATGTTATAATATATATGTATGGCACTTTAAATGGGGGATTCTATTGTGTGTTCTAGCGTTGCTATGGGGAGCATCATAGTGGTGTTCCTAGTCTGGCAGATGTATGCTGGCTGTTAGGGGGATACCAACGCTATTCCTATGCTCTTTTTTTGATAAACTTCTTTTTATTGTGTTTTGCGGCATAAAGAACAATATCAGGAATAATATACAGCAGTGCAGTGAACAAGGCATCAGTATCTGCAATCAGGAAAGCATCAACAGGCAAGTGCAAAAACCCTCCCGCCCCCTCCCATCCCCCGTCCCCCCCCCTGTGCACCCACCCTTCAAAACAGGCCCCCCAACCATTTCCCCCATATCTTGCGAAATTTTTTTGGGCAGCCCCGTGCAGCGTATAGCGACCGCTCCTGAGCCGCACACCAATCCACCCCTTTACTCCAGGTAGCCACTCTGGGCGGGTCTGGCTGTGACCACACTGCCGCTATATCTCTCTTGGCCACCATAAGGGCAGTGGTGAGGAAGTACTTTTCATTACGGGACCCGTCCATCCCGTCCATGATGCCCAGCAGGGCCATTCTAGGCTCGTGGGGGACCTCCCAACCCAGGACCTCCGCTAGGTCGGCCTCGATCGCTGCCCAGTAGTCCCCCAGACGAGGGCAAGACCACACCATGTGGAAAAAATCTGCCGGAACCTCCCCACAGCGAGTGCAAGAGGCGTCCACGCGGAGGCCCGCACGATACAGGCGGTCCGGGGTCAAATAGGCAGTGTGGAGGTAATAAAGTTGGATAAGCCGCAGCCTAGCGGAGGTGGTAAGCGACCGAGGGCCCATAAGGGCGTCCCTCCAGTCCGCCTCATCCAGGGGTCCCACCCAAGCCTCCCATCGCTGCTTTAGCCCGCTCCAATCCACCGGTGTATTGTTGATTAGGGATTTATAAATGCGGGATATGCCCCCCCTCCCAAGATACCCCAACATCACCTGGGCCTCAGGCGGACTATGGGAAGGCAGTCTGGAATCTAGAGGGACGTGAGCCCGAACCGCGTGGCGCAATTGAAGGTAGCGGTAGAATTGAGAGGGCTGCAGCGAGAAGCGGGTCCGAAGCTCCTGGAAGGAACACATGCGGCTTCCACGCCATATATCGCCCAGACAGGAGATACCGAGAAGATCCCACTGCCGAAAGCCCGTTAGTCCCACCACCTCCCGCAGCCACGTCCCGTGCCAAAGCGGAGTGAGTTGCGTGGACGTCCCCGACCATCTGGTGTGTCGCAAGGCCGCACGCCACGCGAGAAAGGGAGCCCGCACGACGCCGGGGAGCGACAGGGGTATTCCTATGCTCTTAATAAAGCATCTACTATTGACACATTAATTGTGTATGAAGACTGCTTTGTTCAACCACAACAAATGGCGACGATTAATGAAGAAGCCAGCAAGTAAGAAGCAGATGCAGGAGCGGAGAGGAAGTAGCATGTTGGTGAGAAGGACCCACAAAGGTGTTTAGGAATCGACCTAACGCAAGATGTAAAAGAAAAAAAAAAGAAGGAAGATTTAAAAAAAAACAGGAGCGAAAGGACAGTGAGGATCGTCTTTGAAGAAAGGAATCCGTAGTTATTGAAGAAATAATATCTCAGGCTTGCCTGTAACCCGAAAAAAAAAGACTGCGATTTGAGAAGAAATCATGAGTACTATGTGCGAGGAGTTGTTATTGACATTTGAACTGGGAAGATAACCTAAAAGGGGCGATGTAGTATATCTGTGCGAAATTGGTGATATTAACGGATACTACGGATAACTGTTACCTTTTGTACAACAACAACATCGCGTGACCACTTCGTGACGTTTACTACCGTTGAACCTACATCGCGTGGTTTCTCCTTGACGCCTGCCTCTTCACGGGCGAAGCAGACCAACAATCGGAAATCGAGTGTATGGACACTGGAAGCGGCAGAACGAAATTGACGGTGGCTCGGTGACGTCAGGACGTAATCGACGGCGGCGTGTTGACGTAAACAGTGGCCATATTGGTTAAGGTGTAAGGTTGCTATGGGAACCAACTTGCACGCAGAGAAATAGACAGATCGCTTCACAGTCGTCGCGGTTACAAACGGGAGAGATATCAACATTCAGCGCTGTGGACTAAGGCGGACTACTGGTTCGAGCGGTATTATTTCCATAGTGAAATAGATGAATGGCTTCACACTTCTAGACTAATAGCTTTAGACTCGTTGCAGTAACGCATAGAAAGAAAAACTAATTAACCCTCAGCACTATCAAATAAGATAGATAAACATAGTGTTCTGTTGCTTGTTTTTTTTTTCTTTCAGGTGATTCTAATCAATTATTCTTTTGTGTGTTTTTTTTTTTTTTTTTAAAAAGAGGAAAACAACTATTGAAGTATGGAAAGTATTAATGTGATAGCTCCACCCTTATTCCTCCAACAACCTGGTGATCCTCCCATAGAGTGGGAAGAATGGATAGAGATATTTGAAAATTATATTGAGGCCTTGGATGGTAAAGACTTCAGTGCTTCCAGAAAAAAAGCCTTATTACTAAGTACGCTAGGAAAGGAGGGGCAACATGCATTTACATTTTTACCAGCTGGAGTGGATGTGGAAGGAAGGGCAATAGCGAATGTATATTTAGAGGCAAAAGAAAGGTTAAGGAAACAATATGCTAAAGAAAGAAACATAGTGATGTGTAGGCATAAATTCTATACACAACCACAGAGACAGGATGAGACTATTGACCAATTTGTAACACGTTTGCGTGAGTTATCCCTAGATTGTCAGTTTGGAAATATGAGAGAAGAGATGATTAGGGATCAATTTATTGTACAATGTTGTAACAAAAAAATGCAGGAAAGACTATGAGCTGCAAAGAACCCTACACTCACAAATGCTATTAATATAGCTAAAGTGGTGGAGCAATCAGAATCGTGTATGAAAGAATTAGAAAAAAAAAAGAGAGTACTACAGCGGTAACATGTATAGGTAAAGATGAGGTAGCAGCGTTGAGTTCTAGCAAAAGTAGTGAAAGCAATGAAAGGAAGGGAGCATCTGGGAAAAGATATAGTAATAACACTGGCACGAATTTGGATAACAGTAAGACACATGAGAGGATGTGTACTAGGTGTGGTAGTACATACCACACGAGTGACTATAAGAGGTGTTATGCCATTGACAAGGAGTGCAAAAAATGTGGTCGTAAAGGTCATTTTTACAAGATGTGTAAAACATACAAACCAAAAATATCGACAGTACAAAGTGAGGTGGGAAATATAACTTCATTATGTGAGGTTGAAGGTGTGAATAAAATTTTGTGTGTTGATGATGAGAATATAGTAGATCCAGTTGGAAGGAGGGTAAGACCCAAGGCCATGTTTGTTATATATGGAAAAGAGGTGGAATTAATGGTTGATTCGGGATCGTTTTGGACAATCATTCCTCGTATTTTGTTTGAACAGAATTGGCCGAATCAAAAGTTACTTCCTAAGGCTGTTACGGGATAATGGGAAATGTCTTTGGCAGAGTTGGGTTGCTAAAGTGGGTGGGGGGAGGCGGAGGGGACATTGGGGTTTGTTTCTTAGGTTTTGGTACGATGATCGCAACAACAATCTGAAGGGTGATGATATGACACGAGGTGTAGGCAGGGTCCGTGAGGTTGACTGCGGTGGAGGTGACGACTGCATGGAGATTGCACCAATATGGACTGAATGGGGGTATGATGGAAAGTAAAGCACTACGAGATACTAGATTATCTTTACTGACGTGGAATGTGCGGGGGCTGAACAACCCCAAGAAAATAAGGCAGGTGTTGGCATATTTAGATCGACATAACATTGATATTGCAATGCTACAGGAAACACATCTGACACCGAAGGCCCCTATGCGAGTAGGTAGTAGATGGGCGGAGACGGTGCAATACTCATCATACTCTTCCTATTCCCGAGGAGTCATGATACTGATCAAGAAAGGGGTGCAGTTTGAGGTGGAGTCCACACATAAAGATGAAATGGGGCGCTTGGTGCTAGTGGTGGGACGACTACGGGGTCAGCAGGTGGCATTAGTGAATACTTATGGACCAAATATTGATGATCCTGACTTCTATGATGAGGTGTGGACGCGATTGGGGGAATTACCTGACATACCACTGATATGGGGGGGAGATTTCAATATAGCGTTGCAGGACGGTTGGGACAGATCGAGTAACACCACTGAACCGCACACAAGGGCTAGGAGAAAATTGCGGGCCATAATGGAGGATAGGGGGCTGGTGGACGTCTGGAGAGCAAGAAATCGGGAGAGTAGAGAGGCGACACATACGACAGCGATTAGTAGTAGCTGGTCCAGGATAGATTATTGGTTGGGAAACGAGGCTGTGACGGAATACTTTGAATTAAATGCGCCAACCACAGAAGACCCCGGGTTGCTGTGGGAGGTGTTTAAGGCCACCATTAGGGGGATCTGCATTGGAACGAGTGCGGGCATACTGAAGGATATTCGCCAACAATTGGCGTCATGTGAGCAGAAAATTAATGTGCTAGAGAGAGAATATGAATGTACCCAAAACACGACATTACTGGCTGATATCAGAAGTCACATAACTACATACCAAACACTAGCAGACGATGAGTTAAAATATATATCGAAGCGACATGTGGCCAGGAATTACGGCGAAGGTGGCAGGCCGGGTAGAGCGTTGGCGGCCAAAATATGCGCGGGGAAAGTGCCACAGGCGGTACATGGGGTACGAGATGAGCATGGAGACATGAAATATGGGGCACAAGACATTTTGAGGGAATTTAGAGCCACATACGGTAAGCTATACGAGTCACGGCAGACAGCGACGGAGGAGGAGACAGGGAACTATCTGGAGGAGGTAGCGATAGCCTGGCTATCAGATGACCATAGAGAATATTTGGCGGCACCTATTACAGTAGAGGAGGTGAAGGAGGTGATAAAAACTCTCCCCAATGGGAAGTCACCGGGCCCTGACGGGTTCACGGGGGAATTTTACAAGGCATTCATTGATCAAATAGCTCCACATCTGGTGGAAATGTACGGAACTGCCCATGACCAGATGCGATTGCCACCAACGCTCCGTGAAGCGCTTATTATTGCCCTTTTGAAGCCAAAAAAGGACCCGGAACACTGCAAATCGTACAGGCCACTCTCCCTCATTAATGTGGACGTCAAGATTTTGGCCAAACTGTTGGCGAAACGGCTACAGCCGCTGATGACCCGATTGATTCTACCGGATCAGTCGGGATTTATCCCCACCAGATCAACTACGCACAATACACGTACCCTCTTTGCACTATCACACTACTTGCAACCAACGACCAAGGCGGCTGCGGTCCTATTGGACGCGGCCAAAGCATTCGATTCCCTGGAATGGCCGTATTTGAGCAAGGTGATGCGGCGGATGGGATTTCCGCTGCGCTTTTTGCAATGGATACAGCTACTATACACGGCACCGGTGGCTCGAGTGAGAGTGAATGGATATGTGTCAGACCCGATACCTATATGCAGGGGGACGAGACAGGGCTGCCCACTGTCCCCATTGCTATTCGCACTGGCGATGGAACCGTTAGCTTGTAGAATACGACAGAAGCATCACTACTCGGCGTTGCAGTTCCCGCAGCGCCCGCTCCACATATCGCTATATGCGGACGATATGCTCCTATATGTGAGAGATCCAGAAGTGCATTTAAATGCACTGCTGAGGGAGTATGTGCGATTTGCGCAGATGTCCGGGATTAGCATTAATTGGGAGAAATCGATTATTGTTCCGCTGTCGGACACTACTCGGCCGCATAAACTGGACTACCCAATAGAATGGCAATCTGACCCGGTGCGATATCTGGGAGTGTGGTATCATAGGGATCCAGAGGAGGTGATCCGGGCGAACTATGGTAGAGTGGTGGGAACGCTGGAGGGGAAAATAGAGGGCTGGATACAACTCCCCCTTTCGTTAGCGGATAGGCTGGCCATTGTCAAGATGGTTGTATTACCCAAACTGCTGTATCTATTCAACAATATACCGATACCACCACCAACTGAAGTGTTTCGTAGAATCACAGCGATGGTATTACGATTGATTTGGGCGGGCAAACATGCTAGGATTGAACTGAGGACGCTGACGTTGCCATATGCGAAAGGTGGGTTTAAAGTGCCGGATTTTCTGTTATATTATTTATGCGCACAGGCGCAGTTTGCGCACTACTGGTATCATCCTGTGCCGTTCCTGACACACACAGCGGTAGAAGAGGGCGATGCAGCTCCTGTTCCGCTAAAGGCAATACTCCCACATAAGAGAGCACCGCTGCATAAACGTGACATCAACACAATAGACACGACGAATAAAGCATGGCAGGCAATGGGGAGGAAAGCAGGTAAACTACCTCTGTATGCGCCGGATTTGCCCCTGTTACACCATCCAGCATTGTCGGTGACCCAGGAGGAGGTAGGGATGGGACTGTTAAGACGGGTAGGACTGACCACAATGGGGGATCTGTTCCTTAATGGGACGTATCAGGAACTAAGCGATCTTAACTATGTTAGTAATCAAACACTAATGTTTAGATTTACATATTACAGACTGCAAAAAGCCATGAGGGTGCTCTACCCTTCTTTCCCTGAGGAGCCGCCACAAATGCAAGCATTGCAATTGGTGTTGACCACGCCATCTGCCACAAAACTGGTGTCGAGACTTTATAGTAAGTTGCAAGAAGATATTGCGTACACTACGCAGGCATCATGGGACAAATGGAATAGTGCGTTAGAGGATAACTTGACACTGGAGGAATGGGAGGTGACCTGTTCATTAACTGAAATGCTGACACCTAATGGAAATTTAAGAATGCTACATTACAAATATTTGCACCAGACCTATTACACACCGGCTAGGCTTTGCAAGTATGGTTTAAGGGAGGACTCGCGCTGCCGCAGGTGTGGGGAGGAGGGGGCGGACTTCTGCCATCTGGCCTGGCGGTGCGCGGGGGTGGCGGATTATTGGGTAAAAGTGACGGACATGTTGGGAGAAATGATGGGAACGAAATTGGGTTGTTCGGAAAAGATATGTTTGCTGGGGATAGTGCCTGGTCTGAGAGCTATGAAACGTAAATTTGCTGTGATTGCGCTTCTGATGGCCAAACGGCGTGTATCGCTCTGCTGGAACAGTAGGATTGCTCCATCTATTCAGCTATGGCTCAAAGATCTAACTTACTGTAAGGACACGCTCAAAACTTATGAGGAAGAGCTTCCAGGAGGGTCGAGACCACGTGATTACTGGATGTACCTAATTGACTATTTACAAATGCATCAAAATGAGTGATAATGCTGGAAGACGGAGGGAGGGGATGGCTGCCTCATACCATAACGATACTACCTGAGGGGAGCTGGGGAGGTCCTAGAGACCGAATGATATTGTACCACGACCTAATTGTTTTGGTTTTGTATGTTGAAATGTTGATTGCATTTCCAAAATGTGAATAAAAAAAAAAAATAAAAAAAATAAAATAAAAAAAAAAAGTTACTACCTAAGGACATTAATCCGGGAGGATATCAAGGGGAGAAAATAGACATCATAGGGTATATGGCTGTAGACATCAATTTTCAGGATAGATGCATAAAAGGAAAGGTATATGTGGCACACAGTGGTCCACCAATATTGGGATGGGCACACCAATACGATCTTCACATAATTATTAACCCAAGGGCTGTAAACCAAGTGATGGTAGTTGATGAAATTACAACAGACACAATCATAGAGGGAATGGGTAATGTGTTTTCAGATGAAATTGGCGAACTCAAGGGTTATGTTCATAAGATTATACTTAAACCTGATGCAATACCAATGCAGCATAAAGTCAGAAAAGTTCCTATCATTGCTAGGGAGGAGGTTAAAAGAATGTTGTGTGAGATGGTGGAACAGGGTATAATAGAACAAATTGAGACGTCAAGTTGGATTTCACCTGTTGTCATCACGGGCAAACCTGATGGCAGTTACAGGTTCTGTGTGGACTTGCGCACACTCAATCAAAACATTGTGGTTGATAATTATCCATTACCAAACATAAATGAACTAATTTTAATGTTAAAAGGGGGAAAATATTTTTCAAAACTAGACCTACGCAGTGCGTATCATCAGATTAAATTGCATGCAGAGTCAAAACCACTAACAGCGTTCATTACTACGGAAGGCATATTTCAATTCACAAGAATGCCATTCGGTTTGGCGTCTGCTGCTGGGGTGTTTCAACGTATGATGGGGGCAGTTTTGAAAGATATAAGGAACGTTGTTTATTTTCAAGATGATGTTTTGGTATTTGGGGATACGAAGGAACATCATGATCTTGTCTTAAAAGAAGTGTTATGTAAAATGGATAATGCAGGTCTGACGCTTAAAAAAGAGAAATGTAAATTTGCTGTTGAAGAGGTAGAGTATCTAGGGTATACTTTATCCAGGGAAGGGGTGAAACCAAAACGAGACCTATTGGAGGCGATAAGGAAGGCCCCATCACCCACAGACAAAGATAAACTTAGATCATTTTTAGGACTCATAGAGTACTATGCAAAATTTGTACACAATTTTGCTGAAAAAACAGAAAAAATTAAAATACTCCTCAGGAAGGGGGTAAAATTTGTGTGGGACTTGGAGCAACAAGAGACTTTTGAGAAGATTAAAAAGGAAATTTGTGAGGCAGGAATTTTGACTCCATTTGACACCAAATTAAGGTCGATCCTTACTGTAGATGCTAGTGCAGTAGGTATAGGTGCTGTGTTGGCACAAGTTCACACATCTGGTCTCAAGACTGTAGCATTTGCTTCAAGGACACTTACTGATTCTGAGAGGAATTACTTAGAAATTGAAAGAGAGGCTCTGGCGGCGGCATGGGGAGCTGAATATTTTCGTATGTACTTATGGGGATTTCATTTTACCTTACAGACTGATCACAAACCATTAGTGAAGATCTTTGTTGTAATCTTGAATTGGTTGATTATATGTGTGGGGCTATGTTACTTTAAGTATAGAATACTCATATGATTCCAATGTTGCCATGCTTGGTGACAGAGCTGTGTTCTGGAGTGTGACCACTGTATGCTGATTTCTGGTGGGATTGCCAACGCTTCTCTGTGCTCCCATTAAACTACTATTCTTGTCTATTTCTGGTGTGTGGATCTATCTACAACAATCTTATCCCCTGGTGGGGCAGGGAAAGGATCGGCAAGGTTGGCCAGAATGGCAGCACGTTTACAAGAGTATGTGTACAAAGTTGAATATATTGCGGGTTGGAGGAATAGTCAAGCTGATGGGTTGTCTAGACTACCCCTACCGTGGGATGAGATAGATAAAGCAAAGGTGGAGGCATTTCAATGTGAAGGTGCGGTTGCGACGGTGGATGAGTTGGTAGAAATGTGTGGCAGAGCGATTGATAAGGACCGATGGAATGCGAGTATGTTAAAGGATGAAATCCTTCAAGTGGTTAAGGAGCTAATTGTTAAAGGGAGTAGAAGTTAGAGTACCCTTACGATGGGCGTGAGACCTTTCTTGAAAGTTTTGGAGGAATTATCTATATTTGATAAGGAGGGAAACATTATCATGAAGGATGATAAATTTATACCTCCACAAGAGTTGAGGTTTGCTTTGTTTAAATTGGCTCATGAAGGTCATATGGGTCAAACACTCACAAAGAAAAGGTTAAGGGAACACTTTTGGTGGCCTGCAATGGACCAACAGGTGTCTGATTGGGTTGAGAGGTGTGGTGAATGTGTGGAGAGTGAGAAAAGATTGAGAGTAGGTAACCAATGTGATTTTGGCAAAATCGGTGTTCCTGATCTACCTTGGCATACGATATGTTTAGACTTTATTGGCCCATTTGTTGGGTTAGGTCCAGAATTGAGATTTGGAGTGGTTGTAATTGATGTGATGTCTAAGTGGTTGAGTGTAGAATTTGTAAAAGAAATTACCACAAGTAGTACCATCAAGATTTTATCCAACATTTTTAGGGAGGAAGGATACCCGGTTAAATTAATCACTGACAATGGTACACAGTTGACTTCTGCAGAAATGACATCATATTTGAAATCGTGTGGGATAGTGCACACAAGGACATCTTTCTATAACCCACAGGGGAATGGGGTAGTGGAAAGGGCCAATCGCATGGTGAAGGGTGTCATCCAAATGGCTATAATAAATAGGAGGGATGTAAAGGCTATGGTGAATGATTTGGTGTGGGCGTATCGTACAACAGCAAATACGGTGTCTGGGAAAGTTCCGTTTGTTGTTATGAGAGGACGTACTGCTAGTACCAAATTAATCCCAGCATGGATGAAAGAGTGTATTGGTTTGGCCAATTTAAACTATGATAAATTAGAGGATTGTAAGTCACTCCCACTTGGAACATCTATTAAACCCAATGATTGGGTTAAAGTTAAAGCAGGACGTATAGGGGCTGATTTTACAAAATTTCGTGGCCCATATAAGGTAAGAAATGTGCATAGTAGGCATGTCACATTATACAATGGGGAGAATTGGAATTTGAGAAGGGTTGCTTTGTACAAAAGAAACTCTGGTTTGGACGGGGAGGTGGAATGTAGACAAGCTAGTGATCTTAACCCATATCTTCTTATCAGTGACAGTGAGATGTGTAATAGGTAATGTTCTGTTGTCACAGGAGATCATGGTGACAATATCAACAATAGATCTGCTATACAGAGATCTAGATGTCCACCTAGGTATTTACAAGATTATGTATGTGGGGACAAGTAGATATGAGTTTTTTGTTGAAGGTTGACTATGCATTTTATTGTTATGAATAAGAAGAGATAAAGGGAAGAGGATATATTATGTTTGGTTATTACCACATGTTATAATATATATGTATGGCACTTTAAATGGGGGATTCTATTGTGTGTTCTAGCGTTGCTATGGGGAGCATCATAGTGGTGTTCCTAGTCTGGCAGATGTATGCTGGCTGTTAGGGGGATACCAACGCTATTCCTATGCTCTTAATAAAGCATCTACTATTGACACATTAATTGTGTATGAAGACTACTTTGTTCAACCACAACAAATTGCATCCCTCATCCCACAGCTTCAGTCCCAATCCTAACCGGTTTCCTCCCAGCAGGGACATTTCACATCTGCCTCAGGGTTCCTCAGTCCAGACCCAAAAATATCACTAATGATCTATTTTTGAAGCATTGGTGTTTCCTTCAACGTCATCAACTACCTGTCATCTGCATTGAATAGTGGTAGATAGTTCCTGGCACTAAAGGGCCCTACTTTTCTATGTAAGTGTACATTGTGCAAGGAAAGAATGCCATCATTCACAGTGAAGTTAGCCAATGGTTGAAGTGGGTTGATTCATTGGCCTGTGCTGTATGCTGTAGTGAGCAGAAGAAAAATGTGAATGACATAACAAGAGACCAATGGATAAGGAGGGCTGGTTGAAAGCCCATGTAGGTAAATATTGTACTAAAATCAAAAGGCAATGGCTAAGGCCATACCTTAAAATAAAAACCTGCAAGCACGTGATCTGAGCTCTTCCCACACTTCTTGACAGGCCAACCCTCATCTTCACCACCACTCACCGGCAACTGTTTAACAATGATCAACAGTTTGCCCAATATCCCTTTAAGTCTAAGAGAACACCTCCAATTATTGTTCTATGATCTTGTCGTAAACCAAATCAACAGGTTGAGGAGGCTGAATAACCATAATCAATCACAAATCTTTTACCTGTCAGGAATTTCAGTGGAATTTTTTGGGTGAATTAAATATCAGTTAATCAAATGCAACAACACCCCCTTTTTATTTGTTAACTAAATACTACCCTCTGACAAAGTTCTTTGGTCTCTTGCTTACTGACGATCTTTCTTGACCTCTCAAACTAAATAATCTAAGGACAGAAATGTTACTGCTGGTAATTTATATACTAGATGCAAAGAATTATAGAATGAATGGACAATTTAGACTTCTTTCAGCTATTTGCCAGCCAACCCATTCTCTGACTATTGTCTGAATGCCAGATCGTGTGCTACAAACTCCATGCTTGTCCACTTTCACATAGTAGTTGAGCTCAGCCTCAAATCAGATCATCGGCCATTCAAGAGACAGTCCATGCCCCATAAAAACTGAAAGGCACTGAATCCTGATACATTTAGACAAATGCCCTAAAGTTCTGAATTCTCACCTTCAGGATGCTTCAGGTGATAACGTTTGTGTAGGAGAAGGTAGGAATGTTTGGTTTCTGAGGAATTAATTGCAATTTAACACCCTCTTTAATTATGAAGTTGGATTTGAAGTCACAATTCTGAAAATGTAACTTTTAGAAAGTTGGCATTTAATTGTCCTAACCATTTGGTGCATGCAGCCTGTTTCCTTGGTCCCATGAGTAGGTGTAGTTGGCAGTTGACAGCTACACAAGAGAGGGCCTGGTTATTGGCAAGATGGGCCATCCAAGGCATGATGAGGTGGGGGTGGAGCTGTGCACAGCCCTACTTAAACTTCAAAGGCACTGCCTCAGTACACACATAAAGAGCTTCACATTAGCCTATTGTGACTGCAGACAGACTGTTACCAGGACAGGAAAGCAGGACATTCCAAACAGCTCTGTGGAGGAAAAACACCAGAAACTTTTCACATTTCAAAGCTAGCACCAGGTACACAAATGGGACCCTCAGATCCACTTTTCAGATCACTTCTGGGCCTGTGGAAGACTCAGAATAAAGATTGCTCTGTTGCCCTGCTGCTGGAAGGACTGTCCAGCTACCTTGCTGCAAGAGGACTGCTGCCTGAGAGGAAGGAAGACTGGAGCTACTCCTTGAACCCAGAACCGCCAGAGGTACTCCAAGGGCTAGCCGACAGGCCTCCTGAGATACAGGCACATATTGAGCTACAGACACATAACAAGTGCCAGAGACCTGTCCTGCATCTGCTCAGCTGCCCAGACTCAACTAGACCTGCCTGTTTCCTGCTGCAGACATCTGCTGGAGTGAGTCCTGGTCCCCAAGAGGTGCCACCCCCACATCCTAGACCCTTGGCTGGCATCAGAATGTACTCCTCCTGGCCCAACTGTGGGTTTGGTGAGAACCGACGCAGCGTGATGCAACTTGACGCAGATCAATGAAAAACCTAGCAGTACAGCACCTCGCATCCCCTGATCAGAGGCCTCATCGTAATCAATGCTGTGTGACATAACACAACAAAGGACCTTGCATCACAGCCCTCGTAGCTCCTCATTGGAACTGATGCAGCAGGATGTAAATTGACACAGGACCTCGCATCGCAGCCTTCACAGCTCCTCATCCGAACGAACACACCATGATGCAACTTGACGCAGGAACTCACATCACAGCCATTGTAGCTCCTCATCGGAACTGATGCAGCGTAACCCGACACAGGAATTAGCATTGCAGCTCTGGCAGCTCGTCATCAGAACCGACGCAGCAATGTTCCATATCAAGGACTTAAGGTACAATTCTTTCTGGAACTAACCTGCTCCCTGTTTCGGCCCGCTTTTCAGCGCAGTCGGCCTGAACTTGTACCTTTGTCCTGGCCCAGCATGAGGAGATAATCATTGTTGGTGCTCTTTGATTTTTGGGCATACATCAGCTAAACCTTTCAAATGAAATATTTCAATTTCTACTAAGTCGTGTTTTGTCATTTTGGGGTCAAATAACTTGTTAAATTGTACCCGTTGGGGCAGATTTACGTTCCCTGGCACATCCCTGCAAATCAGCAGGGATGCGCCAGGGAAGATGCGTCACGCAAGTTTGCCCTTACGCCACCGCAGATGCGCCGCATTTCCAATGCGGTGCATCGTGGCGCAAGGACAAGCAGATGCGTGACGCATCTGCCGGGGTAAGGTTGGCGCAGTGCTGAAGTTGTGTCGCAAGTGCGACGCAACTCCAGCACTGTATCAACCTTTCCTATCCCTAACATGGTGCGTCAAGCCTTACGCCTGCTTCAAGCAGGCGCAAGGTTTTGACGCATCAGCGTTGGAAAACTGACTCAGTGAAATCTTGTAGATTTCACTGAGTCACTTTTCAGGGGCGTTCCTGCGACGGAACGCCCCCCCTGCGTAGAAACTCCCACATGAAACCTGACGCAGGTTTCATGTGGTGCAGGGCTTTACACCATGACGCATATCCATAGATGCGTCACGATGTAAATAGGGCGCAACGTGGCACAGGGTTTACGCCGCCGCTGTGTCACAAAAGTGACGCAACGGCGGCGGAAAAGTGGCCCACGGGGCTTGTAAATCTGCCCCCATGTTTCTAAATTGGTATGGTATTTTTCTTGTATTGTGGTTTCACTTTAGTACTGTTTGTGTACTTCACACATTGCTTCTAAGTTAAGCCTGACTGCTTTTGTGCCAAGCTACCAGAGGATTAGCACAAGTTTGCTTACTGACTGTTGTGGTTCACCCTGACACGAATTGTGGCTGTTGCTTGAGAAGAGCTCACACCCCCGTCAACCAACAATCCAATTCCTCACACATGGGATTCCTTCGGATGAGGCTAGGCTTGGAAACATGCAGCCTCGTGGTCTACTCCACCCATCCTTGCTGTATGCCAGGGCCTGGTGTTTGTCTTTTATCATTTGACTTCTAAGGCTTTTCCACCAAAAGAAACATTCAAGGTGCTGCCTCAAAGCGGGCACCAATACATCACCATTGATGGACAGCAGCAAGAGGATATGACTGTCTTAAGACTGTGATCTCCCCCATCTTGTTCTATCATCCACCTATCCAAGCACACTCAGACAAGTTTTGTGCTTTTCAGCCCTTCACAAAACATTACTAATAAGTAAAATAAATACATTCATGCATAAGTAAGTTTAGAAGTAAACATCATATTGTTTGTGTGTGGTGGGAGTTCATAAGAGAGGCAGACTGAGAAAGTAGGTCTTCTCTCTGTGATGCAAGAGACACTTTGTATGTATAACTGACCTACAATCTATTTACCACTTCTATATAAGGGGACTAATGGGAAGAGTGATGGCATTTCTTTATCACTTGGTGCGTAAAGTTTTGTTTTTTATGCATTTTATTCAGTTAGTGGGTTATGCTGGTCAATGGCATAGGTTTTGTACACAAAAGCAAATATTTAACCTGTAAAGGATGAAAACAATGTATATCTCTATTTTAGGTATTTACATTCGTGCCAAATGATCAATAAAGGAATAGATATTGAAATGACTAAGCTCAAAGAATGTGCAGAATAGGCTAGTTGCGTAGCAGCAACATTACATTCTTTTTTTTTTTTTTTTTAAAGAAACCTTTATTATACAATAAAATACATACAAGGGCCTACAACCACCTAGGCCGGCCGCTACAGAGCCCGAGGGCCCGCAATGCAACGCCACACAGTCAAATGAACCAGAGGCGGAGCTCCCGGCAGTCCGTAAGTAGATGCAACAGGCCGTGGCCATAGGCCGAGAGCAATAAAAAAAAACAGTTTAATTTTTTATTAAATACAAAACACACTCAAGGCAATGAGAGTCCGAAATAACAGCGTGCGCTTCCCAGGACGGGGGACAACGGACAGTGTCTAAAGCAGTTCTTGACAGGAAGTGGAAGCGGGGGGCAGCAGGAAGACAAAGCATGGAACACACCTCACACAATCCCGCAGAATATGTGGCTAGGGGGACAAAGCAATGTCGACCTCTAACGGCAGAGGCGGGGCGCAGATATGCCCACGATATAAATTCCATGGACCCCATACCTTAGTCCATTTCCCAGGCTTGCCTCTCGCCACATACACCGTCTTTTCCCTAAACATACACCAGTCCATGTTCTCCTTCCATACCGCGACCGTGGGCGGCCTCGGGGAACTCCACAGCTGTGCAATGTTACGCTTAGCCACCATGTACCCCAAAGTCACCCACTGCATCTGTGCCACATTATAGTCATTCGGTTCCCAGACATTCAACAAACACCTCCTAGCCTCAGGCAACAGAGCAACGTGCGTGACCTCCTTCATTACAGCGTGGATACCGTTCCAAAATCGCACAACCTCCAAACATTCCCATAGGATATGAAGAAAGGTACCCGACAGGCCACATCCACGCTTACACATTCCATCCATCGAGTAACCCATACGTAGCAAACCGGGCCCCGTGACATACACTCTGTGGAGGATCTTCAGCTGTACGAATCGTAAGCGGGCCGGGATCGCCACCTCTTTCGGGGAGGCCACCGCCGCTACCCAGTCCTCATCGTCCAGCTCCAAGCTGTCGCCCGTCCATGCCTCCCGCAGACGGGTTAGCAAGTCCGCGCGATCATTAATACGTTTTTTGTAGATCAGAGAAATAGTGCTGTCGGGCACATAGCCATCCAACACTCTATCTTCCAGCGGGGAATACTCGGGGATAGCAGCGACGTCCGGAAAGACCGAACACAGCGCATGGTGGACTTGTGCATACCGGAAGTACTCTCTATCATTTAATTTGTATTCAGTTTTAAGCATTTCAAACGTTTTAAAAGACCCCTTCACCCAAAGGTCCCCCACCTTACATATACCAATCATATCCCATTTCTCAAAGCCTTTCGTTTTCCACAAACAACCCAGCCGCTCGGAGGCATACAACGGCGTCGCCCGAGTCAAGCGACCCCTCCACCCCATCGCAGCACTCGCCGCATGCCACACACGTACCGCAACCTGCGTGGGTCCTGTCAAGCGTGCATCCGGGGTCACCGAATACAGCGCCCTATTATAGTCCCCGCCCGGGAGTAGTAATTTATCCATCTCGAAGGCCGGATTCAAGGCGGGACCGTATATCCCGTGGTTCACCGCCGCCAATTGAGATGCCCAATAGTACCTTTTAATATCGGGGAGGGCGACCCCCCCATCATACCAAGGGAGCGTCAACTTGGCGAGAGCGATCCGCGGCCGCCCGTCCCAAAACAGTTGGCGCTGAAGACCCTCCACCTCACGGAAATAACGGGCTGGCACGACATCTAGAGTATTTTGCAAAGCGTACAAGAAGCGAGGTAGCGCCATCATTTTAAACAATGCCGCCCGTCCGAGAGGCGACAGCGGATGTCGTCGCCACCTCGCGACGTCGGCCTTCAATCGCTGGAGGGGAGGGAGAAGGTTCCGCTCGTAGCGGACCGCAGGATCCAGAGAGATAAAGATTCCCAAATATTTGAACCCCAATGTAGCAATCTGGATAGGGCAATCCCGCGGCAGAAGGTGGGCCTCACCCGAGAGGACGTAAACACATGACTTGGCCCAGTTGATGACCAGGCCAGAGTTGCAGCCAAAGGAATTCAATACATCCACCAATACAATTAGCGACTGTCGGGGAGAGGTAAGATACAGAAGGATGTCATCCGCGTAAAGGGAGACACGGTCCTCAAACTCCGGCGTCCATCTAATGCCCCGCAGCGACGGCTCCCAACGCAACCAGGCGGCAAGAGGCTCTAAGGAAAGTGCAAAGAGAAGGGGTGACAACGGACAACCCTGACGCGTACCTCTCCCCAGTGCGGGGGGAGCCGACACCCTACCATTCACCACAACCTGAGCCAGTGGGTCAGCATATTGTAATTTTACCCAGCCAATAAACTCAGGGCCGAACCCGAATTTCGCCAACACGGCCCAAATATACGGCCACGCCAAAGTGTCGAACGCCATAGTAGCATCCAAAGATGCCAAGATGGCCGGCTCACGTATGAACTCCGCTCTAGCAAGCACGCCGTGCAACCGCCTCAAATTCAGGGCGGTATTCCGATGGGGTATAAAACCGGACTGATCCTGATGAATCAAGTCGCCCACGACCCGGGCCAGCCGATTAGCCAATACCTTAGCCAGAATTTTGGGTTCTGCATTCAACAGCGAAATGGGCCTATAAGAGGCGCAGCGATCTCGCGGCTTCCCCTCTTTATGTATCACAACTATGGTGGCGAGACGTTGGTCCGGGGGGAGGAAGCCCGCCGCACGTGCCGCGAAAAACATGTCCCGCAGATATGGTGCTATCTTATCGGGACGCAACTTATATAGTTCAATGGGAAGACCATTAGGACCCACAGCCTTACCAGGCGCGATCGAGCGAGTGGCCAAGGCGATCTCATCGGACGACAACTTCGCCTCCATCAAGATTGCATCAGCCTCCGATAGGGTTGGCAATGCAATGTCTCGAAGCAACAGATGAGAATCCTCCTCCGAACGCACAGAAGCCGGAGAGTATACCCCGCGGAAATAATCCGCGAAGCAGTCAACAATCTCCACAGGGTCAGTCACACGCACTCCATCCATTCTCTCCACAACGGGCACCACCCTGCTCGCTCTCTCCTTCTTATCCAACCAAGCAATCAACTTTCCGGCCTTATCCCCCACATCATACAGTCGTCCTTGTTGCTCTCTACTCATCTCTTTAGCGGCATCCGTGACTAGCGCTCTATAATCTGATTGTTTGAGGCTGAGAACGTGCAGTTTCTCGTCAGTAACACCCCGCTCCAAGTCCTCCTCCATTTCAGCTATTTCAGTTTCCAGGCGAACCACCTCTGCTCTCCCGCACCTCTTAGCATGGGAGATAAGTGACAAGGCCTGCCCCCTGATCACAACTTTGTAACCCTCCCATAGGGAGACAGCCGACGACACCGACCCCACATTATCATTGAAGTAGTGATCGGTGGACTTGACCAGTTCCGCGCGGATCTTAGGGTTGCGCAAATACCAGGGGTTAATGGGCGCTACTCTCCCCTCCGCCCCGGGGACAACCTTCAGTTGCAACCATACAGGGGAATGGTCAGAGATACCTCGGGCCAAATGACGTACCTCCCCAATCATCCCAGCTTGGATCGCCGGCATAAGCATGTAATCAAGTCTCGAGAGACTCCCATGGGCCCCCGAGTGAAAGGTGTATTGCGCTTGTCCCGGGTGCATCAATCGCCAGCAATCTACAAGTCCCAAAGTGTCCAGAAAGCCACCCAACCAGGCCTGAGCCCTAGGGAGATCCCTGGGGGGGCGACGGTCCTCCAACCCGGATACAACAGCGTTAAAATCACCCCCCAACACCAGAACCCCCCCAGGGAGTCCCAGGACCAGACGCCCCAAATCAGCAAACGTGGCCGTCTGTAGCCCCGGAGGCACATAAACAGCAACGAGCAAAACAATCCTACCCTCCCATCTCCCCACCAGTACCACATAGCGCCCTCTATCATCGTGAAGCACCTCATCCACCTCCAATGGGAGAGAGGTACGAACCAAAATACCCACTCCCCTTGAGCCAGAAGTGAAACCAGAGTGAGCAGCAAGGCGATAGCCCCTCCTATTTAGGGCATGGAAGGAGTTCCCAATCAAATGTGTCTCTTGCAGGAAAACAATGTCGGGCGAAATCCGTTTCAGAAACTGCAACACCACCCCACGCTTAATCCTGTCCCCCAATCCATTCACATTCCACGAAAGGATTTTCAATCCCCTACCCCCCACCCCACTCCCGTGCATGATACCCACATCCCGGAAAGCACAACCCGGACAAATCAGCAGAGAACTTCACATTGCCTTGCGAAAGAAATAAACAATCCCCAACACCCCCCCTCCCCCACAATCCCCCAGCCACAACTCCCCCCTCCCTGCACCCCTGCATGAGCCCAAACAGCCCCCCCAACTCGCAGTGTGCCTGTCGCCCTAACATATACCACAAAAAGAACCCCAAAAGGGAGGAAAAGGCCCCAATAAGCTCCCCACAACCTCCAAGCGTTTGAAGGGCATAGTATCCCAAACTAGAATCCAGTTGAGCCAAGGTACCAGACGTCACCAGTCCAGTCCATCCCCAGGAACCAAGTTCTAGTCCTGCTGCACCAAACCCTCTCCGCTCTCCGCCATCTGACCGTCCCGAGCCTGTCCCCGAGGCAGGGCATCCAACCAGTCTCCCACCGCCTCCGGCCGGTCGAAGAAGTGTGAGCGACCCCGGAACTCAACCCGCAGCCTGGCCGGGAATAACATCGCATATTTCAGCTCCATGTCCCTCAAGCGCCGTTTGACGCTCAAAAATCCCAGCCGTTGTTTTTGGACCGCTTGCGTGAAGTCCGGGTAGAAACTGACATTAGAGTTCTCAAACTTCAGCGGCCTGGCCACCCTCGACGCCTGAAGGATAGCATCCCTATCCCGAAAATTAAAGAGCCGGGCGATTATAGGCCGCGGGGGAGCACCCACTTTGGGCGCACCACCCGGAATCCTGTGGGCCCGCTCCACCGCGAAGAACTTGCTCAGTCCTTTGGGCGCGAGACGATTGATCACCAGATCCTCCACAAAAAGGTCGGTAGCAGAGTCCTCCGATCTTTCCGGCACTCCGATGATGCGAACATTGTTGCGTCTAGCCCTGCCCTCGGAGTCCTCAAGTCGACGGTCCGTCTGGTCACTGGCTAGCCGCAACCTACGGACCTCCGTCTGCAGGGCAGCCACGTCCACAGTTAGGCTCGACGCAGCTTGAGCCAAAGAGTCGACCCGCTCGTTGGTTTTGGACAGGTCTGCCCTGACCAAGTTCACATCGATCAGGACCGCGTCCAATTTATGAGCCAGGGTTTCAAACTGCTGACCCACAGCAGCCTTCATCTCCTCAATGGCGCCCATAACGTCCAGCAAGGTCAATTCTGACGAAGGGCCCGAGACCTCCCTGGACCTCTCAGGCGATTTATGCGAGCCACTAGGGGATCCCTTTGTCTGCGCATAACGATCCATGTTATTGACCTGAGTATAGGCTCCCCTCCGAGTTGACTTGGGTTTCGATTTGTCTCCGTCTAGTCTAGCCGCCATCGTCCGAAAGCCACCAAAGTTGGCACCCACCAGCACCAGGAACCAAAACCAGGTAGCTAGTTCAAATGAACACAGCCTGTACAGACAGGAAGCCCAAGGATAGTCCGAGAGTCAGGCCAGGCACTCCGCCATCCGCGCTCCTCGGAAGCATCAAAGTCTCTCAGCCGATATCAGAAAGCAAGCTTGAAAACGAAAGTGAAAGTGCGGGGTACACGGCAGGTCGAGCCCAGTATGCTGCTGTTGTTCACTTCGTACCAGGGCACCTCACCAACTCGAGATCGGGACCAAGGCAAGAGCAGGCCGCAAACCTCGGAGCGCAACCATTCCGGTTCCCGGCGTCAGATCCGAACCCGGAATACGGGTGGCACCTCAGCGCAAGTTCATCAGCAAAAGCCCGTCAAGTAAATCAGGATTAAGTCAGGATAGACGTAGGAGGTTGCGGAGGCCCTCGAGAGCCGTAAGCCTACGCGGCCATCTTGGTTGCGCGCTAGGCACAATCAATGTACTGCCTCAATGCAGGCACCAATACATCACCATTGATGGACAGCAGCAAGAGGATATGACTGTCTTAAGACTGTGATCTCCCCCATCTTGTTCTATCATCCACCTATCCAAGCACACTCAGACAAGTTTTGTGCTTTTCAGCCCTTCACAAAACATTACTAATAAGTAAAATAAATACATTCATGCATAAGTAAGTTTAGAAGTAAACATCATATTGTTTGTGTGTGGTGGAAGAGAGGCAGAGTGAGAAAGTAGGTCTTCTCTCTGTGATGCAAGAGACACTTTGTATGTATAACTGACCTACAATCTTTTTACCACTTCTATATAAGGGGACTAATGGGAAGAGTGATGGCATTTCTTTATCCATTTGAAAACTTTATTTCGGCCACCAGGGCCATAAAAGCAACAATACATTTCATCAATAATCATGTCAAAAAGCAGAACACATTTAAACCACCAAAACAGTATAAAACAATCGAATTGGGTTTAAAATTATCAAATGATTAACAGTTGGTGGAAAATTTCCTACGCTGCAACCATACAGCATTTAAAAAACGTGAAACTGCGAAGACAATGGGTGGATGGGTGTCATATTTTAAAACTCGCAGGGCGGTAACACAGTCTCTAAAACCAAGATTCCTGCATATTGATTTCACCCAACGCTTCCTATGGATCTGGTACGTTGGGCAGAAGAAGAACACATGATTTTCATCTTCCAACTTGTAGCCACATGCAGGACATGAAGTAGTCTTAGTGGTGCCCCAACTAGAGGTAAAAGACCTGAGTGGTAAAGTACCCATTCTAAATTGTACATATAATTTCCTGGCCACATTAGGAAAAATCAAATCCAAGAACGGTTCCCTCCCATAATATGGTTTGACCAAGAGAAACTGCTCAGTCAGCCTACCTATTTTAGAGTTCATGTGTAGACGTGTTAAGTGGAAATGTCTAAGATCATCAGCCAGATTGGTTTTGGAAACAGCTAAACAGGAACTTCCTGGGGTATCCCAGAGGTCCTGACGTCCAATCTTGGAACAGGTGTCCCTGACATGAGTCAACCAAGGAATATTCATATATTTGATTGTGGGCCAAATCTCTATAAATTCATCTCTATAGGTCCCAAGATCCGGATTAGACCATAGTCTCTTCCAATAGTGGACAGGCCGAGCTGCCACCACCTCTTCAATAGGAAGCAGACCTAGGTCGAATCTAATGGGGACCAAAGGAGAACTAGAGGGTAGACTTAATAATTTTCTTATAAAAGAATTTTCAACCCTCGCTAGACTATCTGTATTCGAGTGACCCCATAGTTCTGCTCCATAAGTTGAAGCAGGTCTTGCCTGGGTTTTAAGAATTTCTACGACTGGTAGAATTGGTTTGAAAACCGATCCATTGAACAATCGGGCCATGCCTCCTAAAGTTTGTGTCAGCTTAAGAGTGGAATAAAGAGCTTGACCACCCCAGCCCAAGTCTTCCTGGAGAGTAATCCCCATATAGGTAAAAGTTTTCACCCGTTCTAGGGGAGTGCCATTCAAGACTGGCATTTCTTTATCACTTGGTGCGTAAAGTTTTGTTTTTTATGCATTTTATTCAGTTAATGGGTTATGCTGGTCAATGGCATAGGTTTTGTACACAAAAGCAAATATTTAACCTGTAAAGGATGAAAACAATGTATATCTCTATTTTAGGTATTTACATTCGTGCCAAATGATCAATAAAGGAATAGATATTGAAATGACTAATCTCAAAGAATGTGCAGAATAGGCTAGTTGCGTAGCAGCAACATTTCATTCTTTACTGTAAAGAATATCTGAAAAGTAATGTATTTATCTAAAGGTCCAACCATTCTGGGAAGGCTCTAAATCCAAATCTCTTTTATGAAGAGTACACATCCAGGTATAAAGATGCTGTGCATTTCAATTCACTGTACAGGCAGGTTGTATTACAGATGTTTCCAGAACAATTATGAAATGCACACTACAGACCAAAGGGCACTGTAAAATGATTTCATTGATGGTGAAAATTAATTGTGCACTGGAATATTAGCGAGGCGAAACTTCACCAAATTTTTAACTAAGCCAATAAAATATGTTACCGTTACAAAATAATGGGGTAAACCCAGAGAAAGGTCACAGGACCTGGGTACAATATGCTATGAAAAATAATTGGTCCTGGACCCCATTGAGCGATAGCAAAACAAATCAGTTCAATTTTTTTAATTAGTGCTGGCTCAGAGGTCGACAGCAAGTCATCAATACGTCTCTGTATATGAGATCAATCAATCAGCACCCTTGAAAATGAAGGAACGAAGGAAAACCACACATGTATAAAGGAGTACGGTTTTGCTATTGCTCAATTGGGTCCAGGACCCATTAGTTTTCTTAGCAATAAAATATGGCAATAAAATATGTTAAGCAAATAAAATATTTCTCAAGTTGAAAAACGTTTTTAAACGCTTTAAACTATTCTGTATAGGACGCAATTGCAACAAAAGCAATTGACAATGTCTCCTTCGTAAAAACACATTTTCGTTTCCTTCAGCGACTTGATAAAGTTACGCGTTTTCACAGGGTTCACGGGTTCCAGCCAGTTATTTGGATTACACTTATTTCAGAAGTTTTAAAAAACGTAATAAATACTGGCAATATTATCAACATGTCCTTTTTTTAATAAACGTTACTAGGTTAGAATGATTTCTCTATGTTTTTATATTTCCAGTGGAAAAATAACATAGAACCTGTCAGGCAACTACAACATTCTTTCTATTTTCTCCCACCTCCTGGCCAGCCTGCTGAAAGACATGCTTTTACATGCAGTGCAATGGGTCAAACATCTCTTTATACCTGTGTGGATTTTGTAACCCAAGGTCACTGACCTCTTCACCTTTCCAAGAACTGTAATCTGTTCAGCAGGTTTAACTGACTATTCTTCCCACCAGTTCACAAGTCAACACACCAGGGTGAATACAATGAACACGCCCCAAACCATCATCTTATATACTATTACCAATACCGCGGGCCAGGTATTAGGGGCCACCATCTTTGACTGCATGTTTACCTTTGACCCTGTACAGCGCCTCAGTGCCTCGTATATACTATTACCAATAACAAAGACCAGGTATTAGAGGCCACCATCTTTAACTGCATGTTTGCCTTTGACCCTGTACAGCGCCTCGACCCTGTACAGCGCCTCAGTGCCTCGTGTATACTATTACCAATACCACAGACCAGGTATTAGGAGCCACCATCTTTGACTGCATGTTTGCCTTTGACCCTGTACAGCGCCTCAGTGCCTCGACCCTGTACAGCGCCTCAGTGCCTCGTATATACTATTACCAATAACACAGACCAGGTGTTAGGGGCCACCATCTTTAACTGCATGTTTGCCTTTGACCCTGTACAGCGCCTCAGTGCCTCGTATATACTATTACCAATAACAAAGACCAGGTATTAGGAGCCACCATCTTTGACTGCATGTTTGCCTTTGACCCTGTACAGCGCCTCAGTGCCTTGTATATACTATTACCAATAACACAGACCAGGTGTTAGGGGCCACCATCTTTAACTGCATGCTTGCCTTTGACCCTGTACAGCGCCTCGACCCTGTACAGCGCCTCAGTGCCTCGTATATACTATTACCAATAACACAGACCAGGTATTAGGAGCCACCATCTTTGACTGCATGTTTGCCTTTGACCCTGTACAGCGCCTCAGTGCCTTGTATATACTATTACCAATAACACAGGCCAGATATTAGGGGCCACCATCTTTGACTGTTTGTTTGCCTTTGACCCTGTACAGCGCCTCAGTGCCTCGTATATATTATTACCAATAACACAGGCCAGGTATTAGGAGCCACCATCTTTGACTGCACGTTTCCCTTCGACCCTGTACAGCGCCTCAGTGCCTCGTATATACTATTACCAATAACACAGGCCAGGTATTAGGAGCCACCATCTTTGACTGCACGTTTGCCTTCGACCCTGTACAGCGCCTCAGTGCCTCGTATATACTATTACCAATAACACAGACCAGGTATTAGGGGCCACCATCTTTGACTGCATGTTTGCCTTTGACCCTGTACAGCGCCTCAGTGCCTCGTATATACTATTACCAATAACACAGACCAGGTATTAGGGGCCACCATCTTTGACTGTATGTTTGCCTTTGACCCTGTACAGCGCCTCGACCCTGTACAGCGCCTCAGTGCCTCGTATATACTATTACCAATAACACAGACCAGGTATTAGGGGCCACCATCTTTGACTGTATGTTTGCCTTTGACCCTGTACAGCGCCTCAATGCCTTTGTGGTAGCGTTCGCGCTAAACAAAAAGCACATTCACAGATACATCCTTGAGATCCTGGTTTTTCCCACTAGGCATTTTGAGCAAATATATTGCTCTGCTCGATTTTTATTTTTGTAACAAAAACGAAGGCAAAGGATAGGTTTTGTGAGAAAGGGCTACATTTTAATCTGGATGATTAATTCATCAAAACGCTATTAAGTCCACACTACGCCCTAGATCACGTTTACATTTTCACTGTTCCAAACAGTGCAGAAAAAAATGATTAAGGAGGGCTCATGTAAAGTCTATCGCCTAAAAGTGAAATATTAGCACAGACTTCAGAATACTGTTAGGAAAAAAGTGTTTTTGTAACATAAGGTCTGGGAACACAATCATTTCTGATACAAGTGCGTTTCCTGTGCAGCTAAGGTGAGCTCTCTTAGTTGCTTAGGTAGATTCAATAACCAAGTGATCTAGCGGCTAGATGAACAGTCATTTAGCTGTCGTAAAGCATGCGATTTGCTACATCACAGGATTTATGACTGCAAAATGCCTTTTATATGCATATACATTTACACTAAACCCATTTTGCGATTTGGTCACAAACCATTGATAGGTTACTGACTTCTCAAAGGAGATGGTAACTGTTTCGCAAAGGGAAAGCAGGCCCCTTCCCTTTTCTGACTGAAAAAAAAAATACTTGGCAGTGACCGAGGGGACCACTGCCAACTCTTAAACAAAGTTTAAAAATATATATATTTTTTCTTTTAAATGCTGACCCATTTCCTATAAGGAAAATAGGCTTCATTTTAAAAAAAGTACTTTATTTAATTGCGATCACAAACATGGTGGTCTGCTGATCCCAGCAAGCCACCATGCCTGCAATGGCATTCAATCGGAGTGAGTTGCAATTTGCAATCTACCTCATGAAAATTGATGAGGGAGTTGAATTGCCACCCACTCCAAATGGTGATTTTGCGAACCGACCTCCTGGTACATAGGTCAGTTTGAAAAATCTGGTTAAATATGGAACAATAGGTGCACAATTTGCAAAAGCTTTTTGTGAATGAGAGGGTTAGTGCATCTGCCACTTAATGTCCAGAAACCAAATCACCAACAAATCAAATATCATTATACAGAACATGCTGTCATGATGCAGTACTGAGCTAATCTAGGTTGTCTGTAAGGTTTAAATAGCAAAAGGTAAGAAAGTATGTTATCAAACTTGATTACACAAAAAGACGAGCATATGTAAAACGCACAGACACTTCAAAGTATAAACCACCCATTTTAAAATAAAAGATGTACTCAGTTGTGCACTGGTGACAGAGCTTACTTCTGCTAAATTATTTTAGTGTAGACCGGCACATAAAAAGAAAAAAGGCCCAAAATAAATGTTGCCCTGGTGCGTAAACACAAGTAGACATAGAAAAATTAAGGTGGGACTTGATTTGTCATCCACCACAAGCAACAGGGTTCAGACAAACAACACTGAGAAAAGAGAAGTGCTTACTGCTGAAACCGAAGGCAAACAAACTTTACAGTGAAAGCAGGGTACAGCAGTCAGTGGAAACGTAAAAGGCCGAACACTACAAAACAATGCACGAAGATTCAATCGAATAAGAGCACTTAAGCAGGACTTGATAACTGAGACACAATATAGGCAAAAAATAGTTTTTAGGATAGCAACAAGAAATATTTATGAGTTCAATTTACATTTACTGAATTTCAATAGAGATCATTTGTATGTTTGACATTTTGAAAACCTAACTGGGTTTTGCTACTTTGGCCCTCAATACGAGTTGAACAAACTTTGTAGCAGAGATCCTGGAAGGGGAAAATGGAATTTAAGTTACTGGCCAATATCGCTTATTCAAAGTCCGCCATTCCTTGGGTTTGCCCCAAAATGAGGAATAACTACTCAGACTCAAAGTTACCAGGTGTATACCTGCCAACTCACACGGTGCCAGAGGCGTAGCCAGAGCCTGTGGCGCCCGTGGCTATCCCTCAGATTGCCGCCCCTGAGGGGGGGTTGCTGGGGAGAAAGGACGGCAAGCACTTGAAAGAGGACCTAGAGACACGTAGTATCGCCGCTAATTGTTACCTCGATCATGCAAGTTACATGCACATACATGACACGGTCCAAGGCTACACAGTTGAATACACCGGTGACTGGCAGTGACTGGCAGTACTAAAGAGAATACACAGACTGCATGATCTATCTGGGGACTCAGAAAAACCGCATGTGACATCCATCAGAGAGCTGCGTGAACAATTACCTGGTAATCCCCTCAGCACAATGCAAACATGCACATACATGACACTGTTCAGGGATCCATCATCTACAGCTGACATTAAATGACCATTCATCATGGCCCCCCCATTAAAACAGTGCACTTTGTGATCTTCATGGTGCATGTTCTTTGTAGCAGGCACATTAACCCTCTGTGCTACCTTTCCAGGAGTCAACCCTTCCACTAGACAAAACTCGGATCTCTCTCTAGGAAGAACATTAATCACCAAAGTTATCATGACATTTTTATTGTTTCTGAAAATTGCTGAAGTCCAGGAAGGACTACGCGCCCACCCGAAATAGGTACCCAGTGCGGTCACACCGTTCGCACCGCCCTAACCTGCTCAAGATTCATGTGACCTCAGTGACAGAGTCACAGTGACTGGATGACTGTTGCTCTAGGGTGTGCTGCTTCGTAGGCCTGCCCGCAAGACTGGAGATGAACTTCAGTATGGAGTGTGGTGGACAGGCCTTCAAGGTTAACTCACAATTGACACCAGTAGGGTACACCTGCTTGTGCTAAGACATCAAGCCTTCTAAGGTCTAGTGGGGCCTTCTAAGGTCTAGCATGGGAATATGCTCCCTCGGTAGAGTGGTCTGGTGAACTGGTCATGAAGGCTGCACCCAGTTCCCCGGTTCCAAATTCGACAGCTCTGGCCATAGTGCCACATCCTCCCCCCACCTAACACCATACTGCCCCACTGAGAGACACTCGCACTGCCTTCAGCTACAACCTAATTGTGCCTGCTATAAACACTTGGATGTGGCTCAATTCAAATTATGCACTTGATAAGAGTAATATGTTGCCTAAAAAAAAAAAAAGTAAAAGCAATGTAAGATGAATGTAAGATGAAGTAAAGCATGTGAAATGTAAGCAGAAACAACATAGTTACCTTAACGATCTCTCACTCACTATTCAGAAATCAGCGAGTGCTTTTACTTGAAAAGTTAAGGACATGACTACAGGGCCCTGAAGGGAACCGTTTCAATGTCCATTGCTTATATCCTTACAAAACGGAAGCAGTATGGTTTAAAAAGACCACATCCATAAACACAGAGCCATGGTACACATTTTGTTTTCCAATCCACCCATCAACCAGGTATTGCAATCCGTCCAGGAATGGTGCACTTTCCCACCTGGGGACAACAATGATGTTCAAAGAAAGACTAGAAAACAAAAGTAGCGCTTCACTGGCAAACACTGTAAAGTGAGGCTGATGTATTTGGATGTGAATAAAACCAATCTGGCCACTTTGCAACCACTCTGTCTTGCTTTATTTATTTATGTATTTATTTTTCATATTTAAAACCTTCTATTTCTCTAAATCCCGCTGCACTTTGGAATAGAAAAATGTCAGAAAAAGGGCATTTCCCGCAAGAGTGTTTTTCTTCTTTGGATCCATTTCACAGGGAAGCAACTAAATGAAAGAAGGAAAGAGAGGTTGTGAACCGTTTCTTCAAGTCACGGTTTTCAGTAAGTGAGGAGCAAGACAGAAAGAGAGGGAATAATAGGAAGAGTGGGGGGGACAGCTGCCAGCACAAAAAAGAGGAGGACATTGCCCGAGTCCTATTCCTTCTCTGCCCGTCCCCGAACGTCCACGAAAGCAAGCCGAGCCTTATCTGAATGCCTTTGTCTGCCCCCAAAATAGTGCCGCCTGGGGCGGACCGCCCCCACCGCCCCCCCTAACTACGCAACTGCACGGTGCCACTGTGTGACACACGATATCGGCTCCCATCACACGGTCTCCCGGTGAGGAGACAATATCACATGGTGGCAGGGAAACCGAGCTGAAAACCACTGTAAATAGCGGATAGCTAGCTCGTTTTTCTGAAGTTTTGAACTGCCGACGTCCATTAAGGGTTGTGAAACCACCCCAGGACATTGGCACCAGCCTCAGCAAGCCTTTTTTGGGGGGAAAGAGCGGGCTTGGTGGCGGGGTGGGGTGGGGTTCAAAAGTGTCTGGTAGGTACTTCTCGGCACAAGGCTCCACCCCCTTCAAGTCCCGCCCACTCCTCACATGGTGAGATTGTCCTTCAAGTTGGCAGGTATGTGGGTGCTTTACCAGTTTCTCCCTAAGTCGAAGAAAAAACAAGGATATAGGAAATCATGCTTGAGCCTTATCCCCTGACGTGTCTATAATTTTGGTCTTCTCGTCTTCCTCTTAATAACCAAAGCAGCCTTTTCAGAAACTAGGCAAGGTACACTTAACAGGTCTTATTTCTACAGCAGAGAAGATAAAAGAACTGTTGTGGTTAGCAGAGCTACAGAATGGATCATGCAACTCCAGACAAATCTAATTTTAAAGCTCTCCCAACTTTGTACTGGCAGACAATGTAAGATGAGAGCTCAGCGGCAACATGGTCATGTGTGCCAAGGCCACAAATAGTCTAAGGCTTTACAAACTCTGAAGTCAGCGCATTACATTGCCAGTGTGCAGCGTGTTGCCATGCCAAGGTGACAACAGAACAATAGCCCTGTATTCATGGCTTTAATTTCTATTGACAGTAGGGAGTTAGATTTGTGATATATTTCAGTATGAGGGGCTCTAGCTCACTGGGAACAGGGCCGGTTATTTAAATGTGAGTTTATTGCCCTTTACAATCGCTACATTTTACCTTCTCCAATAGCAACAGGCAGATGCCTTAAGTATTTGGTCAGGAAAAACAAAGTGTGGGTTGCAAGGAAATAGTGAAATAAACACCTGAGACAGATGGATTAATGCACACAAGTTCTTACCTAATTTGATATCAGGGATTGGAATGATATATATAAAAGTAAAGCCCTTAAGAAGTTCTGAGCTCAGGAACAAAACACAGTGCCTGTATTTTGGATATATTATGAAGAATTAAATAAGGAAAGTTTGTAAGAAAACCAACAGTTGTGCATTGACTTAATCTCATGATTTGGTTAGACCTGATTCTCTTAATCCATAACATGACAACTAGAAATGTGGTTCAATGGCTAAATGCAGTTCATGAATATGTTTTGTGACATTTTGGATTGATTTAGATTGCCTCTCTCAATCTGAATATCATGTTTATTTTTGGCAGTCTTTAGGTAATTATCGGAAAGATAGAATCTCTCTGCATGTTTATAGACATTCTGATCTACAACACTTTTTTTAAATCTAACTTTCGTTAAATCTATTCTAATATCTTTTTGCAACAAATATCTAATTGGTTTTTGGTGAGTTTTCTTTTGCACCTCAGATTCTGCTTTCATTCTCCATGTCTGCAAACATCATATCCCTTTCATATGAAAGAGCAACACACCAAGGATTTAAGCGGTTTGTGGGATGGGTGATGGTGTGACTATGTGTCATAATGATTAAAGTATCTCCTACTACATATTCTATGGACATTGTAAGTCATCTTGGAGTTCCCTTACCTTATGGAGGAACTCAGCCTTTGGTCTTATTCCTCTATATTGTTGCAGAACTCCTCTGTATCTTGCCACATCCCTATAATGTATGACAGGGGGCACTTTACCTCATACATAATTGCCCCCCCCCCCATCCTGTTGTTTCTGCTACTTCATAAAACTTAAAGTTTTACAAACATGCTTTGTTTTCATTCTCGGAAGCAACTTTGGTTCCCAGGTGATTCATTTTATTTCATCTCATAGCGTAACATAACCTATGAAGCACCATGGACATAACTAAGCATCGCCTCAGATTTGAATAAGCAGCACCACTGCTATGATTGAGCATGACCACTGGAGTAAACGAGCCTCACTGCTGTTATAGCTGTCTAGCACCACTGGCACATTTGAGCAGCACCACTGGCATTGTTGACCAACACTACTGACATAACTGAGCAGTATCGCTAGTGTGACCGAGCAGCACCACTGGTAATTGCCACTAATAGAGCTGATCAGTAACCCTGGTATAGTTGAGCAGTGCCACTAACAGTGCTTAATGTGTGCTGGTGGTTGACGGTGCTCAGCACCGTCACCTAATTCCTAACATGGGCACTCGTTTGTGACTGTCCATCACAAGGTGGCGCTGTCAGACTATTTTTGAGTACAAGCACATAAGGAATGAGTTTATCAATTCAATGTACTGTTGAAAGATATATAATACCAGTGCGTCCAAGAAACTCTTAAAACTATGTTTAACCTAGTACAGTCCAAATTGTCACACATGTAGAAGTATGATGGCATTTGGCAGCGCTGGCTGCGGCAGTGGGTGGTGCAAGCAACAGTGGTCTCGTTTGACTACTCTAGGCCCTGGTACTTTTTTTCCAACAAATTAAGCACTGACCACTAATATGCTTGATCAGAATCCCAGCGATAATTGAGCAGCCCAAAGGCAGAGTTGTGTAGCTTAAGTGGTATACCTTGAGAGCATCATTAAAGGGTTCTACTCATGGTTCAGGGAGGAAGGGGGAGGACGCCGGGTACCAGAGTTCTGCTTGATTGTCGGCCAGGTTAGGGATTTCAATAGTTTGGCTCATTTTTGCGATGGAGCGGCTGGTCACCACTCGCGCCTTTGTCTGCGCGGCTTCAAGATGCTATGGGTGGTTCCAGGTGTTTGCCCAGTTTCCTGCATATCTCAGTCTTTGGACAGTGGCCGTACACATTCATGTAATTTAGGAGGCTCGGTAGGTTCATCAGTTTGAATTTAATTGAGGCTGGCGGTCCAGGGCTCACATTCCCGCTGTCCAGAATTCCTTTCTTGAGGTTGTCGGTTATTGTTGACGGTAACAAATTCCTGGCAAATAGAGCAACTTCTGTTAAAATCCATGTGTTGACAACTCCGATGATGATTTTAATAGGTTTTAAGCACACCATTACAGTACTGTCAAAGTAACTCAAAAACTGCTTGGCTGCGCTGTTGTGTGCAGTTGGCTGCCAGTCACATCGCCTGCGTAAATTAACTAAGCGCCTATCATTAAGAAGCAACCCAATCATTTCTTTTGTGAGTCTGGCAGAAAAAGGCATAATTTTCAGCTGAGCGAGGCAATAGGAAATCATTTTTTAAACAGGAAAAGCAGGATTTGAAACGAACATAACCGGGCGAGAGGCCCATAACGGAAGCAAAATTTAAGCATAACATTTCACACGCTTCTAAGTTTAAAGCTGAAGTTTTGGTATTTTCAAGCACCTGTGTTTATTGTAAGAGACATAAGCATTTTTACTGTTCCTTGAAAGACACATTTCCTCTTGACCTCTGCACTGTCTTCCCTACAACCCTCTATCACGGTACAACCTCCCATGCCTGGAACGTCTACTTTTAAAAACGTGATAAGGACGTCTGACGTCAGGCCGTCAGGCGTCAAGACGTCTGGACCTAATATTTCATATTTTGAAAATGAAAAATTTACGAATGTTCTGAATGGCGCAGATTGTTTCCTGCCATTACCCTTGTGTCTCGTTCAACCACGCACGTTGGATAACAGCCAATGGGCTTGAGACAAAGAAGGTCATGGTGTCATACACGGAGTTGCATCCTGCAGAGTTTTATAGATCAGGTCTTTGTGGCTCAGTAATGGTCATTATGCTAGCACAATGCAGGTAGTTGTGCGTGGAATCTGCCATTTACCCCTCTGCCCTTTTTCCATGAATGTCTCCCTCATGGTACATCGCACAGCAAATCTTTTTTAGCTTCCATATCTCAGATATTGTACAACATCCATAGATTTGTTTTGGACCATTTTCAGATTTGCTTTGTCTGGATAACGCATTGGTCATGAAAAAAAGGCAGTTTAATTACCTTATGAGCCTCAAAATCTCCAATTAAAATATCGTGGCCCTGCTGCAAACCATTAATACTGTTCATGAAAAAATATACCAGCCCTGCTAGGGCGTCTTGACACAAATATACCAGGCCTGCTAGAAAAGGTTGATACAAATATACTAATCCTGCTAGGAAGTGCTGATACTAATATACCAATTCTGCTGGGTACTATTGATACAAATATACCAGCCCTGCTAGAGAGTGTTGATACAAATATACCAGCCCTGCTAGGGCGTCTTGACACAAAAATACCAGGCCTCCTAGAAAATGTTGATACAAATATACTAATCCTGCTAGGAAGTGCGGATACAAATATACTTATCCTGCTAGGAAGTGCGGATACAAATATACTAATCCTGCTAGGAAGTGCTGATACTAATATACCAGCCCTGCAAGAGAGTGTTGATACAAATATACTAGCCCTGCTAGGGAGTATTGATCCAAATACACCAATCCTGCTAGTAAGTGCGGATACTAATATACCAGCCCTGCTCGAGAGTGTTGATACAAATATACCAGCCCTGCTAGAGAGTGTTGATACAAATATACATGCCCTGCTAGAGAGTGTTGATACAAATATTCTAGCCCTGCTAGGGAGTATTGATACAAATATACCAGCCCTGCTAGGAAATATTGATACAAATATAGTAATCCTGCTAGGAAGTGCTGATACAAATATACCACTTCTGCTGGGTAATGTTGATACAAATATACCAGCCCTGCTAGGGAGTGTTGATACAAATATACTAGCCCTGCTAGGGAGTATTGATACAAATATACCAGCCCTGCTAGGGAGTATTGATACAAATATAGTAATCCTGCTAGGAAGTGCTGATACAAATATACTAATTCTGCTGGGTAATGTTGATAAAAATATACCAGCCCTGCTAGGGAGTGTTGATACAAATATACTAGCCCTGCTAGGGAGTATTGATACAAATATACCAGCCCTACTAGGGAGTATTGAGACAAATATACCAGCCCTGCTAGGAAATATTGATACAAATATACTAATCCTGCTAGGAAGTGCTGATACAAATATACCAATTCTGCTGGGTAATGTTGATACAAATGTACCAGCCCTGCTAGGGAGTGTTGATACAAATATACCAGCCCTGCTAGGGAGTATTGATACAAATATACTAATCCTGCTAGGAAGTGCTGATACAAATATACCAATTCTGCTGGGTAGTGTTGATACACATATACCTGCTCTGCTAGAGAGTGTTGATACAAATATACTAGCCCTGCTAAGGAGTGTTGATACACATATACCAATCCTGCTAGGAAGTGTTTATATAAATGTACCAGTCCAGCTAGGGTGTGTTGATACAAATATACCAGCTCTGCAAGGGAGTGTTGATACCAATATACTAATCCTGCTAGGAAGTGTTGATACAAATATTCCAATCCTGCTAGGAAGTGTTGATACAAATCTACCGATTCTGCAGGGTAGTGCTGATACAATATACCAGCCCCGAAAGGAAGGGACTGCTGATACTGTTCAATAAAGTATGGGAGCCTTGTTGAGAAATGCAGTTACTGTCCTATGAAAAGTAAAGAATCCTGCTGACAAGTATTGTGTTGTAAATAAAAGATACCCTCTTGTTGGGCAGGAGTCAGGCAGCCAGTTCATGTAGATTAACAAGTTGTAGGTTTATTGAAGTAAATGGTAAATAGCCCACCAGGAGCAGCATCCTCTCTGCTCAGCTCACTCTCGCTAACTGCCAAGCAACCTCCAGTCACTCACCAACATTCCATGACATCACACACTGCTGAGCAGAGCTTGGAACAATGGAGGTGCGCACAGAATGACGCACAAGCGTAGCAGATTATAACACATCTCCTTCCCTTAGTAAATAAAAATGCAAAAAGGAAATGTAAGATACGTAAAATAGAAAATATTTACATACAAAAAGAAGATGTGAAAGACACTAGCTTTGATCAGCCCTGTAAATTATACAAACAGAAGACGTAAGAGACTCTCGCTACGATAAGTCCTATAAATTATTCAAACAATAGTCGAATAAGACCCATCCATACGAACCAAAAGCTCACGTGCACAGGTCACACAGAATCCATCCAACCAAAACCTTTACCACTTGCCCTCTGCCATACCCTGTTGCCGGAACAGGGAGATAGAACAAACTACAAACAGGAAACATAAGATAGTACCAAGTAAATACATGACAGGACCAGGGAAATACATACACCCTCTGCTGCACACACTTTCTGGAAACATACTACACTCTCCTTCTCTACTGCATACTCCTGCAGGACCACACCCCCTACTGCATACCTTGTAGAACCAGGGCTAACTAGTTCCCCTTTTGCGAAACATATTACACGCTCCTTGTAATAAGGTGAATCAGGGATCCGAAGCAGAGCTTTGAAGAGTTCTTTATTATCAGATGAACACACCCACGACTGGGAGCTTCCAACAGCTACGAGTCTCATCTGCAACTGATTAACGTTGCCATGAATCTTGCAGATGCCATTCCAGCCCCGAGCATGGAACACAGATTAAACATAAATAACTATACTTATCAATGGCAGCACTCGCTGGACTACTTACAACCCATGACAACATTTCCTCCCTCAACAACACAAAGAAAACAGAAGTAAAGAAGGAATATAAATAAATATATATATATATACATATATATATATACACACACACACACACACATATATATATCTATATCTACATCTACATCTATATCTGTATATACACATATCTATATATATATATATATGTATATGTATATATATATATATATATATATATATATATATATATATATATACATATATCTATATAAAGCATAAGGCATAAATGATAACGACATAAAGTATACAAAAAGCTAAATTGAATTGTCATCACAACAGCTGATTACCCCACCACATAATCCTTGAATTTGCAAGGCGACCTCCTTTGACGCCCCTCACTCCCAACCCCCATATCTTCACAAGCAGGTTTGTGAGAAGCAGCAGTATTAATTATCAGACCCAATTCAGCCACGGAAGTTATTGTTCCTGAAGCCGATTCTGATTGTGCTTCTCTACATTGCAGCCAATTAAACCACTCACACTGGTCTTTGCCATTCACAGCGTGTCATTTAATGATGTCCACTTGAGGACTGGTACGGCGCACCAGACACCTATTGTTCCACCAGCCTTTATTTTCTAGAAGGGCTGATCCTTTGCTCATTGATTTGACTAAACCTGATAGCAAAAACTTAGACATACTTTTAACAACCTTCCGTGGGTTTTTTATGAGTGCCCAATCACCTTGCTGTAACGGCACATCCTCAAAATGATTATCAGCATCAAATAGGCCCTCATGACCTCTTTCCTCAGATGCGCACGTGACCTAACAGTGGACAAAGATTCAAGTTCCTGGCTGCTATTGCCACTTAACCAATTGAGAAATAGGCCTGTATGCACCTTTCTACCTCTCAGAAGTGTGAAAGGAGCAACACCAGTGGTACCACGGGGTGTGATGTTAAGACCATATCTTGTTTCGTACATATTTTTGAACATCCTGGCCAGATGACATTGCTGTTTGTATACCCTCCTTCACTGTCCTGTTCCCCCTTCCAACAAAATTATTAGAAGAAGGAGAGTATAATGCCACCTTGAGATGTTGAATGTCATGTTGGTAAGAAACACACACATATTGTGTGACAAAAAGTGTTTGCTGTTATCGGTATGAATGACTTTGGCCAGGGCGTGATTATGATCCTTCCGACTGCTAGGGAATACCAGAATGTTGTCCTGGTAAGCTTGAACTCCAGGCATATCTTCCAACAGGGTTTCCATAAGCTTCTGGAAAATGCTAGCAGTGGATGCAAATCCAAAGGGTAACCTCAGGTACTTGTACGCTCCAAATGGAGTCACAAAAGTGGTAAGCTCCTGTGACTTTACAGAGAGGGGAATTTGGTAGTATGCAGATCTTATGTTCATAATAAAGAAAAATTTAGACCCACCTAAGCCGGACAGAAGAATATGTATTTTAGGGAGCGGATGACAGTCTACAAGTATGTTCTTATTCAATGAGCGCAAGTTAGAGCAGAGCCTGACCTTCCCAACATCTTCCTGGCTAAACAAATGTGGGAACCCATTAAGAGGAATCACAAGGTGCAATAATCCCTTCAGAGCACATATTCATTAGAACTGCCTTCAGTTCATCACTGGCACTCAAGAGTAATACTTTTTGCACCACAGGTTGGGTCCCTGGCTTGAGGAGAATGTGAGGTTCAAAACCAATGACAGTTCCCAACTTGTTACTAAATACTGAGGAAAATTGACTCAAAATCTCATCAACATCAGTCTCTGAAAAAGAAGGATTGTTAACAACATTTACAATGCATGCATCATCTTCTAAACAGTTGGCAGGAAGTTCAACAACCACCACTCGCATATGCGCTCCAGGCTTCAAAGACAGACTCATTTTGGCCAAATCCTCCCAACCAATGATGTTCTTGCCTCTAAAAGCTACATATACCTTGGTAAGCATGTGTCTTCCTAAACACTCTATTCTAGAATTGAAATTACCGAGCATATCAATTTCTGTTTCCCCAAATGCTTTGGTGGTTTACGTCTGACTGTGTGAGCGCTATACCACTGTTCCAATTTTCATGAAAAGTAATATCGGACAAGATGGTGATTGGTCATCCCGAACTGACCTGAAGCACCATATCACCAATCACCATATCGCACCATGGACCTTTGACCTTACACACATTCAACACAGAGTGGCATTCAATAGTCAACACGACATTACTGAGTTTCTCAGAACAACTGCCCATGTCCTCAGTCACTTCAAAACTGTTGACTTTGGTGAATTTCTTGCCACCCTTGCAAACTGCTTGAAGATGGGCTATATTCTTGCAAGACATGCATACATCTTCGGTGAGCTGCTCGAGGTCCTCTTGCGACTCCTGTGCCTTCAGCCTATGGGTCCTCTTGAGCGTTTTCTTTGGCTTCAGTGAGCTCCCCTACTTGCTTAGGACCTGCTCTGACTGTCATGAAATTTGTGAGTCCCTTGGACCTTGCTGGTCCCAACGTTGCTCCTTTTTTATTAACCACCTCTGTTGCTGCTGCCAAGGCTTGTTGGTGCTCCCGACGGACACCGACCCCCTGGTTCTCGACTTACGATGTGGCACAGCTTGTGAACGGCTCCTGGTCTTCCACGGCATTGCCTGGTCCTCAAAGCTGCAGCGACAAGGTCACCGTCATCACTCCTGCTTCTTCTGTCATCAGTGGTCATTGGTCTCCCGTGCCTCCTGGTCACTTCCGAGTGACATAGACTCTGTTCCTTCTGCTTGCAGGTACTTCTCTTCAAGAGTCCACCCTTGGATTCCACTGGGCTCTTCCATCTTCCTCACCAGTGGCATCTTTTCTGAAGTCCTCCATTGTGGTCTATGTCGGTTTAAAACAGCACTTCTCATCTATGCACCCGGCTTCCCTGGTGTAGGTATCCTGGTTCCTGGGGTATCCATGGGTGGGGTGACTCTCCAACTTTCTGTCTTCCACATGGTTTCTTCAGGGTCCACTGGGAAGGGTCCTTCTTATTGAAAACTGCAACCGCAACTTTCCCATAGACTTGCATTGAGTACACAGCAGTGTTTCCACTCTGCAGACAGCCTCCGTGGGGTTCCTGGGTACATAACTCGGGTAGCTCCTTGTGTCCCCAGCTCTTCTGAGTCTCCTGGTTCAAGCCCTGACTTAGGTCACATTTCGCAATCCACTGCTTTAGTATATTGTTTGGTCTCCCACTGGAGACCATTGTGTATTTGTGCTTACTTACCTGTTTACATTTGAAATATTGTGTGTATTGTGTTGATATCTACGGGTAGGAGATATACCAATCTGTTAGTGAGTGTGTATGATAAGTATACCTATTTTTTATAACTACACTGTGTGGATCTTTTTCATCTAACCTACACTATATGATTAGTTCTGGTAAAACAAGCTGCTTAATACTCCTTCTGAACTAAGCCTGAAGACTGCCCTTCACAGCTACCACTTAGAGAGCTTTCTATGGTTGTATAAGACCACTAAAATCATCATGAGGGTTGTCTGGATTAGTGCAAGGTACTTTACTTAAATCAGTGTGCACATATACTAACCCAGCCTACTACACACAATGAAAAGAGAACCAGAGAAAGGGTAAACAACAAAAGGAAGTACTTGAGATCCATAGAGACTTACTCCAAATGAAGCCCACAATTGCTGCCAGCTCCACAAAGTAACCGGTGAACAGGAAATTCCAACAACGCCCAGTGGATACACTTTTAAAGAGCGGTCCACTTTGATGAGACTCAACCACTGTGGTATCTCAACATGTGGCTAATACTGAGACGCACTGCATTACCAAAAGTGGCACCATACTTAACCACACTGCTCTGGTAAATACTCCGCTTAAGAAGATTGACACGGTGCCTTTTACGTGCAGCGTAATCCTCAGCAGGCTGCCCTACTTTGTTTTCCATGAAGATTCTCAGTGCAGGAGCCTAGCACTCTGCATTGCCCGGGAAACGGGTGACACGAGACACTGACTGGGTGTAACGAGGGGAGAGTTGCTCTGGTGTGCGTGTGCAGTAGAAGGATGCACGTGCGGGGCACGCAACAGCTGTAAGCAAGAGAAACAGCATAAAATTAGAGTACTTGCGGTTCACACCAGGTTCCTGACGAGAGGATAATGCCAGAGTGCAAAAGGCAGTGCATTCCAGAGGAACCTCCTGAAGAAGACGATGACCACAAGCAGCCCAAACATGGTTCATGGAGGAAATCCTCTAAAATAAGTTGGTAGGTGTGTTGAGTAATCCGCTCATCCTTCATAAGTAATAAGGTGAAATGGGGATCTGAAGTAGAGGTTTGAAGAGTCCTTTACTATCAGATGAACACACCCGCAACCAGGAGCATCCGACAACTACGAATCCCATCTGCAACTGTTTAATGTTGCCATGAGTCTAGCAGATGCTGTTCCAGTCCCCAAGCATGGTACACAGATGAAACATAAATAACTACACATAACAATGGCAGCCCGCGTGGGACTAAGTAACTATGCAGCATCGCGCATGTGCGAGACTACTTACAACCCATTATACCCCCCCCCCCACTGAAAACTCATGCAGAACCAGGTAAATACATTGCAGAACCACGGAAATACACATTCCCTCTACTGCACACACACTTGCAAAAAGAAACTTCATGCTTTCCCTCAACTGTAGGACCACACCCTCTAGTGCATACCTTGCAGGACCAGGGATAACTCATTCACCCCCTATTGCATACTCTTGCAGAACCAGATAAACACATGGCAGGACCAGGGAAATACACACACCCTCTACTGCACAAACCTTTGAGAAACATACTACCTGCTCCCCCTCAACCGCATACTCTTGCAGGACTGGGGAACTAAGTGAGGTAGGCAAATGTCACTTCTGCCATCGATTTCAATACAAGACTCCTCAATCTTGCTGACTTTTTCCTCACATTTAAATGGATGCCAATCATATCCTCCAGCGGAAGGTTGGTACTCTAGCTATCACTGTAGTTCACCCATTATCCTTTGGCAATCCATTGTGCTGTGCATGCATGAGTTCAGATCCCATCCTTGTCATCATTCTTGTAAATGAAGTGTTGTAAATAAAAGATACCCTCTTGTTAAGCAGGAGTGAGGTAGCCAGTTCACATAGATTAACAAGTTGTAGGTTTACTGAAGTAGTTCTAGCTTAGGTGACAGGTTACGAGTTACATGGTAAATAGCTCAGCAAGAGCGGCATCCTCTCTGCTCAGCCCACTCTCTATTACTGCCAAGCAACCTCCAGTCACTCACCAACATTCCATGACATCACACACTGCTGAGCAGAGCATGGAACAATGGAGGTGCGCACAGAATGCATCACAAACCGAGCAGATTGTAACATATTGGTTGTGTCCAATGAAAGTGGCAGCTCTACTGAGAAGCGCTAAAACTGTCTTCTTAAATGTAAAGCAGCACTGATGAAAAAAGTTGTTACTCTTCAATAAACATGTTTTGGCTCTGCTGAGAGGAATTAGTACTATCCACCAGGCAGGGCAACCCTGCTGATAAATTCTGGCCCAGCTTCAATTAAAATTCAAGTAAAGGTTTTGCTGACGAATACAACGGATATGCTAAGAAGTGTTGGCACTCTCCATTACTTATGTAGCAACACTGAAGAGGTATGTTGGTAGTGCCAATGGAAAGTTTTGCAACCTTGCTGATAGGTGGTGGTCCTGCCATATTAAAAGTATGCCCGTCCTGCTTGAAGTGCAGGCTCTGTCCCATTGATGATGAGGCAGACTTGTCGGCTTGTTTTAGCATTGTCCTAAATAAATAGCAGCCCTATTGAGAAGTGTTGGTAGTGTCCACACAACATATAATATCCTTGTCTTGTTTGGGGATATTGGTTCTGATGCATTAAAGGCATGGTAGCCTGCAGAGAAGTGTTATTTTTTTCCTTTTGTAAGAAAGTTGAGCCATGCAGAGTACTGATATTACGGTCCACTGCAAGAATGGAAGCCATGCTGAGAATTTTTGGTATTGTCCGTAAAAAGTATAACAGACCTTTTGATAGTTGTTGGTCCAGTGCTGGCATTGTTCAATAAAGCGTTTAGCACCATTGCTTAAAAAAGTTGTATACTGTTCATAAAAAGTATAGCAATCATCCCGAGAACTGTATGTCCCACCGTGGGAAAGAGGGCATCCTTGTGATATCAAAATGTACATGTTGACTAATCAAACCGAAGAAAAGACTAAGAAAGTAATTTAGGATTTGGTGGAGGGAGAGTCCTGCCATAAATTGACAGGACTCCCAGCCCCTAAACCTGCCACTCCCATGCCGTTATCCCCATTGGAGCTGGCGTCTAGTCACTTGCAGTGGGCCATTCACCACAGTGCTGTAGCTGTTGGGTCTTCACAACAACAAGAGCTTACAGTTCTCTAAAGTTTAGATGTTCTGTTTTTATTATTTTGGCGAAATGTAGGCACCTGAAATTCTCAAAGACTAGTATAACCGCTGTCCTTTTCACCCTCTGTGGTAAGATGTGGTCAGTCCTATAAGAAGTGATCCCTCTCATGTACCGCCTACGAATATACAATGTTACATCGCAGTCTTCACACAGTGATACCTTTACAACGCAGGCATTACAACGCAAGTCATTACAATGACTTGCACTGGAGGGCGCTGGAGTTAGGAATAGTATGATTTACTATTTCAACTCCAGCCTACGTTACAGTAGGGAAGGTGTTGGAATAGTAAATCATACTATTCCTTAGCTTAGAGTGCCATCCAGCGCAAGTCAATGTAATGACTTGCGTTGTAATACCCGCGTTGTAAAGGTATTGCGGTGTGAAGACCGAGATGTAACCAATGTTTCCCACCACCAACAGTTGTTTTGATTGATGCTACACAGGACAAGGGCTTTTCATTTGTATATGCCTCCCTCCGTCAAGCATAATCAAATAATGAACATTAAATAAAAAAGGTCTTGCTGAGAGGTGTTGGGTCTGATCAGGGAAAGTACAGCCTCTCCTCTGGAAAGTGTTTGTTGGGTTCACTCAACAGTATGGCAGCTCTGCTAAGAGTGTTGGGCCTGTCCATGATAAGGAAGACAGACATGCTAAGAAATGTTTATTTGGTCCCATCAAAGGTATGGCAGCTCTCAATTTAAAAGAATAAGTGTCAGGGCCTAAAGTTTTGCTCAGGAGTCCGTGGATGAAGCCATATAATGTCAGGGTTACCAAATACCAAGGCTGTGTAGTCTTGAATCTACTTCATGCCTCTCTGTCTACCAGCAGACACTCCATGCCTCTTAATCTCACTTCTTAAGGTTCTTTTTCATGCCTGCTTTCTTTCTTTGGCACTATTTTTCATATTTCTCTTCAGCCTTCTTTCTCCCTTTTGCATTTTTCTATCTGTTGCTCAAAGTCTAATAAGGACGAATAAGTGCTGATCCCCAAAAATTAAACACTGGCAGTTCTGTAGAGAGCTGTTGGTGTTGGCCAATAAATGTATAGAGGGACTGCCAATGTGTTGGCCCTGTTTAATTAAAGGCATAGCAGCAATATCAGGAAATATTGCTACTTTCCAACAACTAAAGGTGTAGCAACTCTGCTGAGAAATGTGGGTGCTGAATATGAAAGATGGGGGTCGCCCGTTGGTAAAGTGCTAGTACTAATATGATGTTAACATAATGGGTTGCTGAAGTAAATAACACCTAGGCAGCAGTCTGAAATCAAAAACCTCACCATGGCCATAATAACTTCTCACCCCTTATCCAGTAGCATAATGTAAAATGATGGCGCCCAGGTAGAATTTGTAGAGGGGCCTCTGTCTTTCCCATATATCACAGATTTTCATTGGCCTTGGATGGAATGGGGCCCTTCCGAAGGGTTTGAGGACTATGAAGTGTTCAGGGCTCCCTGTGCCGCAGGAGCTGCTGGGGCCTGTCTTACCACCCTACCCTTATCCAATGATGTTCTGTTCCCAAAATAACACTTTTCCATTTCCAGCACTGGTGAAATGCCTCAGTGAGTTCTGTAATACAAAATCAACGGGGTTTGCCCATATCACCCTCCTGTATCTGGGCAAGAAAACGACACAATCTGCAAACGGTTGGTATGGAGGAAAAGATCTGTCTACTTATTTATTCATAGGGAACATCACATTACCCTATACTTGGTCAATATCCCATTCCAATTTTTAAAAAAAATTCAAAAGATACACATACCACAATGACTTCCTTTGGAAAAAATCAATAATTATTTTTAGAATTGCTCATATATTTACATAACAAACATTTATAGACATAGACATATTCCAATTTTGTTATATATAAACATCAACATAACAAACATTTATAGACCTAAACAAAAAATAATTTTTGTTGCCTACAAAAATTTGTTTTTTGTTTAGGTCTATAAATGTTTGTTATGTAAGTATATGTGTGTAATTCTAAAAATAATTCTTGATTTTTTCCAAAGGAAGTCATTGTGGTATGTGTATCCTTAGAATCTTTTTTTTAAATTGGAATGGGATATTGACCAAGTATAGGGTAATCTGATGTTCCCTATGAATAAATAAGTAGCCAGATTTCAGTGATTTCTGTAGCTACACCACTGGATAGGGGACTTCAATCAGACCAAGCACATGCCCATGTGTAGGTTCTCTGGAGCCTGGGAAGCACCCTAGAAGGCTAAACGAGTATGGAGGATATGCTCGGCTAGCAGTTCCAAGTAGCTAAGAGGAGTGAGTATTCTATTCCTACATGGATGTATATCATTCCGTTGCCTCCTACCTGCTTGCCTTCAGATGAAGACAGCACTCACGTACAACATACATGTAGCCCACTCCTGTGACACGTAATCTAATGTGGTACTGAGTGACTGAAGTGGATCAACCGGATTTGAATTTTTTCGTTTTACAGGTCTTCTGTATTAAAAATCTTTTTATCTCCCAAACGTTGGATTGTCCCTCTATTTGCCTAACCATTTGGATTATTAAAGGCCATGTTCAAATCTGAATAGGAAAAGAGCCTGAGAAATGTGTGTTGAGAAGTGCTGGGACAGGAATGTCCCTTACATCGAGTACATGCTGTGTGTATCTGGAATTCATGTTTTGGATTTAGACACTGGCATCTTGATAAAATGTGCACATAAGCTTTGGCTTGTCCCTCCATCATGAGTAAGGTCTTTGACTTGTCCTGTGACCTGGACGGGCACGCCAAAAACAGCAGACTACTCTCACGGTGATGAGTGTAGCACATGGAACAGTGGCGGCAGCATTTCCTATCTTTTTTATCTATAGCTAGGAACTTGTGCTCAGGCCTTCTATCTGTGTCACTGGAATGGGGACCTTCTGGCCCACTCATGTAAAATTCTGTGTCTATGTGCCTTCCCAATTCCTAGCATTGACATGCGGAGAGTATGTTGTGCATGTTTATGCTTGTAGCCTTCATGGAACATGCGTGTGTGTGTGAGAGAGCCACAGTAATGGAGGCTTGCGAGGTCCCTTTTGGATACCCCAAGCATGGCCTTTTTCACCAGTTGGAGGTGAGTTTTTTTCCAAACAGTAGAATTGTTGGCATTCATGGAGCGGGAGGGATGAGCTCTCATAGACACTAAATACCTCTAGTCGTCTGATTTAATATTCCATTCTAGTGTGCATGAAAGCACTTCTCTTTTTTTGGAAAAATACCCACTGGGTTGGGCATTCATTTATTGCGTTATTGCGTGATTGTTGCGCTCTGAGCTCGAGTACCGTATTACTACCTCCTGAGGAGCCTGAAACAGCTCGCCATCGCCACCACTGAGCCCAGTTTGCTGAGCCATCGTAGGACGGACCACAGAACACCAGAGGCGAACAACCTACTAGCCACTTCCTCTGTCGCACCCCAGACTGGGTCTGACGGTTGGTAATTGGAGATTGAGTTTGGGCAGTTTAGTGTAAACCTGTACAATTATCATTCTAGAAACTACTGCTTTCGGTTGGGTATGTTGAACGCCTACCCTTAAGTAAAAAAAAAAAAAAAAAATGAATGCCACCGTTTACTTTTCAAGGTCTAATTTCTGCACGGTTTGTAACATCTCATTATCAACACATGCGGGTGGAGCCCAGACAAAGGTGTCCCTGGAGACCGGTGTACACAGAAGCCTGCTGGCAACCCGCTCCCATGGAAACAATCTGATTGGGCGCGAGCAGGCCGGAAGTGGCCCAGAGACCAGGGAGGGAAGCTCATCTCGCACGAAGAAGGGAAGGCCTAGAGTAAAGATATGACGTCTGCCCTAGCAAGTATAACTGGCATTACACTGTAGTTAATATACAGCAAGTTGTGTGCTCTAGGGTAAAGTATAGAAATCATACTGTCAGTTCTATGGGCCCCAGGGTAGGACCCAAAGTGCTGTCTTGGTTTGGTCTTTTCTTTGTTCTAGAATTAGTTTAATCAATTCACAAACTTTGAAATGAACAAGAATCCATCTAGAGACGAACCCAGGCTGGAATCACCTGACCCAGATAATTTCGAGGCTCCCCAACCATACAACATTAGCCCCTGCCGCCCCGTGGTGTGGGGGTGCCCCGAGCCCCAGGGGGTCACCCTCCAGCACTGTGCACAGGCAGCGGGCCCCTGGACTGAGAGCTCCTGACTGGTTGGGGTGGGTCTCCATGTACTTTGCAGGGGGTCAGGGCCCCCTCAAGTTTCGTTGCGCCACAGCTCATAATCCGGTCCAATAGACGGCTATTCTTGTGGCCACCTGGACGAGTCAACAGATTTCTTACAGGCACTAGAGCTGGAAGAAGGAGGCTTGAGTGACTGCATTCATGTTTTGGCTGAAAGCGTAGGGCTGATTTGAACAGAACTCCAAGGTTTACGTCTATGGTAAGCTGCCAGTAGCTATGTTTACCTATCTAGAAGTACTACCCATTATTTTTTAATTATATAATTAAATTATAGAGCAACAGGACATGGACATTGAATAGGATGTGAGGTAGAATATCGTATTATTTTGTCATTTGTGGTCTTGACATTCATTTGAATTTGCAAGCTATGTCATCCATTACCATCATTTTATGCACCGTATATGCTTTCTCTATGGTTAGGATATGTGCTATTCTGTCTATGTTGGCACAAATTATACCATGCCTTATGTCGTTGAGATAGTTCAATGCACATTATGATTTGAAGCGCTTACCTTTATCTCGTCTATAGGCTAAGATTAACAGGTGTGCTTAGTTCGAATTCTCAATTAGGACTCTTATTGGTGGTTGTGCAATTACCTGGTTATTCATGTTATTTAAACAAGAAGACGTGGCTGTCACATGTCCTTGACAAAGCCTAGGAATGTAGGAGAAATGATGGTCGACTCTTGGCTTTAAGATATTTTGTAAAACTTTAAGTGCTTTTTGCACTGTTCTGCACTTTGCTGGAAAGGTAAATTGATGGACAAATAAAGTATTTTAAGACACTTGGACAATAAGCTTTATCTTTTGACATCATTCGATGGCTGTTATAGAGATGTTTTACTATGTTCATGCTATGTCTTTTAGAGTCGCGTGGGTTCACGCGACTCATGTTTTCTCTTTGCCTGCATTCTGGATCGTTGTCATCCACTTGTGAAGATTCCTTACTAACGTCATTCTGGACGTTGGTTTCTTCACGGTTGGATGGCTCCGGTCGTGGGTGCTTTGAACAAGAATAAACAACGCTTCCAACTTCACTTACCTCGTGTGTTATTTAACATCTTGGCGACGAGCGGGATTTCTTCCGGCACCCACCACCTTCTTCGAGCTATCTTCAAGAATTTCTACCGTGTTCCTCCGAGCAGCTGATCTCTTCTTCCTTCCACGTCAAGTCATCTTCAAATCAAGAGACTCTGCTCCACATCGTCCCTCACGACTTCGCACTGCTCAAAGGTCGTATATACATTTGGTTTTTTCCCTTTACTTTTCTGCATACGTCGGTTCGAACTCTTCCGGCTCCTCGCGCTGTGTCTGTTTCAATACTCCGCCTGCACGCACGTCTTACGTCAGGCCACGAGACAACTCCAACTCGTCACAGAAATCACGCACAGCTGTAACCATGGCCACAGCGTCAAGCGTCCATATTTGACCACAAGAAATGCTTTCCTGCCTACCGCGATAGACACGCTGGCACAAATGAAGCTGTCTTCTTCCTACAGCGATAGGCACGCTTACATAAACAAAGTGTTTTTTGTCTGAAGGAAATGCTTCCAGCCTATGATAGGCACCTTTTTACAAATTAAGCTTTTTCTGTCTATTGTGTTGTGGCTCACTTGCTCTCAGTTTTCAGTCCTGCAGCTCAAATTTTTCAGCGATAGGCACGCTTTCATCTTTGCCTATTTCTGCAACATGGTCACCCCCAGTGCAGTTCAGTGCATATTGTATTCAGCGATCTGCACGTTCTTTACTTATTGAATCTTTATTGCGATTATTTTTTGCAATTGGTCAGTTTTATTTATTTATTTATTTATTTATTTATTTTTTTTTTTTTTTTTTCCTGTTTCTATCATGGCTTCATCCCAACAATTCCAAACACCAGCTCCATTTTTACAGACTCCCGGCAAACCATCTTTGGCATGGCGCCATTGGCTAAAGGGTTTCGAAAACTATTTGGTTGCCATTGATGCGGTTAAATATCCTCCTGCTCGCAAGGTTGCCATTTTATATGGTTGTCTAGGAGTCGCAGCTCAACAGGTATTTGAGAATCTTCCACCTATTCCTTCTCCTTCAGATTCAGGTGATGGTTGGGACACATACCAAGAAGCCCTGAGTCGTTTGAAAAAACAATATGATGATGAACCCAGTATTGTTTTGGAGCGGCATAACTTCTTTAAGCGTAAGCAGAGTGTTGATGAAAGTGTGGAAGATTATATTGCTCAACTCAGAATTCTCGCTTCCACTTGTGATTTTGGTCAAAGTACAGATACTTCAATTAGAGACCAATTCATTTTTTCTTGTTCGTCTAAAAAAATACAAGAACGTTTATTAAGTTGCAAAAACCCCACTCTTGCTGAAATAGTGGTTATTGCTAAAGGTATTGAACGTGCTACAATATCTTCAAGGATTTTACAAGAGAGTCAAGCCGCTCAAGTCAGCGTACACACGGTTGATGGAGTGGCTCCATCTGCTTCATGCTCTGTGAATCTCGTCAGTAAGCCTTTTAGACAATCATCCAGGAAAATCACCATTTGTTATAGGTGTGGGTCAAGAAATCATCTGGGAAATTCTCCTAGTTGTCCTGCATCTGGGAAAAAATGTTCCTTGTGCAAAAGAATTGGTCATTTTCCATCTGTTTGTAGAGGCGGAAAAAGGTTCACCAGAGTGAATAACCTTGAACTTGATGAGAATCTGGAGTGGTGTTCCAATAGACTCAACGATGTTTCACTGTCTATTGAATGTGATTCTATTGATTGTTCTAAAATCAAGGGTCCATTGTGTGAATTAATTGTTGGTGCTATTCCTTTACAGGTCAAAGCTGACTCTGGTTCACCTATCACTATTTTGTCAGATATTACTTTTCATTCAAATTGGGGTAGTAGCGTGTCTCTTTTTGTATCTGACGTCAATCCCAAAGCTTACGGCGAAAAAGATATTGACATGTTGGGATACTTCCATTCTAAGATTGAATGCCTTGGAAGAAAAACTTTTACTAAGGTGTATGTCGCCCTCAAAGGCAGAAATATCTTGGGTTGGTTGGATCAAGCAAAAATGGGTCTAATGCTCAAACCCGGGTCAGATCAACCCATCACCTTGGGTGATATCCCGGATGATTATTACTCTAATCTTGAAGCTGAAAACATTCAGGTTTCTGAATTATCTGTCTCTACTCATAAAGTTGATCATATACTTGATCGTTTTCCAAACGTTTTTCAAAATAAAATTGGTACAGTTTTGGGTTTCAAGCATGAAATCCGTCTTAAACCCAATGCCCAACCAGTCGTTCATAAAGTCCGTTCACTCCCTTTGAGTGCGAGGGATGATTTAAAAAAAATGTTGAAAAATTTGTGTGATGAAGGGGTTATTACACCTTGTGATTCATCTGAATGGGTTTCCCCCATAGTTTTAGTCCGCAAAAAGTCTGGCGAGATCAGATTATGTGCTGACTTGCGCTCGTTAAACAACAATATCATCGTTGATTGTCATCCCTTACCCAAGATTCATGACCTACTCGCTAATCTGGGTGGGTCTAAATTCTTTTCTCTTTTGGATCTTAAATCGGCCTATCATCAAATTCCATTGTCTCCAGAGTCCCAAGAATTAACAACTTTTGTTACACCATTTGGGGCGTACAAATATTTGAGGCTTCCCTTTGGTTTAGCCTCAGCTGCCAGCATTTTTCAAAAATTAATGGATAATCTATTCCGCGACATTCCTGGGGTACAGGCTTACCAGGATGACATTTTGATTTTTGCCAAAAATATTGCGGAACATAATCTAACTCTCTCTAGAGTGTTAGGGGTTTTAGAGAAAACTGGGATGACAGTTAGGCATGATAAATGCAAATTTGCTGTCCAAGAATTGGACTACTTGGGTCACACACTTTCGCCTAATGGCATTAAACCCAAATTTTCTTTGATAAAAGCTATTAGAGATGCTGCCCCTCCCAATGATAGGGATGCACTTCGCTCATTCCTTGGCCTGGCAGAGTACTATGCCAGATTCGTTCATGGCTATGCTCAAATTGTTGAACCTTTAAGGAATCTTTTGAGAAAGGGCGTGAAGTTTGTTTGGTCACATGACCTACAATTAGTTTTTGAGCATGTCAAGAAACTCATTGAGGACTCACCAGCTCTTCATCCTTTTTCTGATGGTTCAAAATGTTTTATTACTGTAGATGCTAGTCTTACTGGCTTGGGGGCTGTCTTAGGACAATGGGTAGATGGTCTTGAACACACTGTTGCCTTTGCCTCTAGAACTCTTTTGCCAGCTGAGACTAGATACAGTACTATCGAAAGAGAGGCTTTAGCCTGTGTTTGGGCCATACAGAAATTTAAACCATATATTTGGGGTCGTGAGTTTGAAATTTACACGGATCACAAACCGCTCATGCACATGCTTTCAAGCAGCACCTCGAACAGAGCTTCTGCTAGGCTTGTTCGACTTCTTTCAAAACTTCATGAATTTCACTTTGTTATAAAACACATTTCTGGGGGAAAAAATTTCAGAGCGGATTGTCTTTCAAGAATGTCTTTGAAGGAAAATTCAGTTGTTGATGACGATGTTGAATGTGTTGTCGCTGCGATTGATGCTATTGCGGAATGTCCACCCATATCTGAGTCTGAGTGGAATTCAGCCTATAATGATGATGTCACACTTTCCAAGGTTAAGAGTTTTATTGTAAACAAATGGCCTGAGCGCAGAAATCTATCTCCAGATTTAAGAGCTTTTGCGAATGTTTCCGAAGAACTTTCTTTAGTCAACAATATGATTATGCGTCATGATTTGTTTGTTCCACCTGAATCTTTGCGAAATTCAATTATTCGTTCGGCCCATCAAGGACATCTTGGTATTGTCAAGACATGTCAACGCATCAAACAATTTTATTGGTGGCCTTCCATGGATGCGCATGTCAAGAGAATGATTGACAATTGCACTCAATGTCTTCTTTCTGACAAACATTGGAAGACTCTTTCCACTCCGTTGCATCCTGTTCCTCTTCCGGTAGGCCCATGGGACAAAGTTGGTTTAGACTTTTCTGGACCTTATGATATTTTACCTAATGAAAACAAGTTTCTCATTGTCTTGATTGATTACTATACTAAATGGTTATACTATTCTTTTTGCAATGCAGCGTCAACTGATAATGCTATGAAATTTTTGCAAACAGTGTTTGATGTTGAAGGTTTTCCTAAAACCATCGTCACTGATAATGGTACACACTTTGTGTCACAAAAGATGTGTTCTTTTCTCAAGATTCATGACATTGCTCACTTTAAGGTTGCTTTATACTCGCCTTCTTCCAATGGTTTGGTGGAGAGGTGCAATCGGATAATTAAGGAGGGCATTCAGACTGCAATATCTTCTAGATTAGATCCTTTGTCTTTTGTACATGATAAGGTCTGGGCGTATAACACCACACCACATTCCACCACTGGCATTGCGCCTTTTACATTGCTTAGGAAAAGGAGAGTGCATACTCATCTCAATCCCACTTGGCTTCACAAAGATGATAGTGTTTCACTTAAGCCTGCTTTCATACAAGAGCATGTTAAGGTAAAGCAAAATGCTATGAAAGCACGTTTTGATTCTGGCAAACACTCTGTAGATCAACCCTTGGAAAGGGGGGATTGGGTACTCATCAAAAATCCCAAAAGGATTCCAAAGGGGCAATCTAAGTTCTCTTCGCCTACATTAGTCATTCATGTTAGTAGAGGTTCCGCTCTCCTTGACAACAAAGGATGGTGGAACAAGAGAGCTCTGGTTAAGGTATCTCCCCTTCAAGCTGATGTTATTAGACAACATACCTGTTCAGAGTCAGATTCTGAACATTGTGACTGGTTTGATTTGACCTATGAGAAACCTACTTCTGTTGGTATTTCAGTATCATCTGGTACACAAATTGCTCAACCTGTTGTTGCTGACAGTGATTCATTGTCTATACCTTCTTCAAGTTGTGTTTTGGAACCATCTGGGAGTCAACTGATTCAATCTGCTATCTCTGAACATTTGCCGTTGTCTCCTGAAATTCAGCCCAGTGCCATGGGGGCTGGTGAATTTTCGGTGGCAACGGCAAAAAGATCATCACGTTTCAGAAGAATTTCGTGTAGATTGACAGACTATGTTTTGGAATAATGTTATACATATTTATTCATTTATTTATTTTTATTGTTCCTCAAAGAGGGGAAGGTGTTATAGAGATGTTTTACTATGTTCATGCTATGTCTTTTAGAGTCGCGTGGGTTCACGCGACTCATGTTTTCTCTTTGCCTGCATTCTGGATCGTTGTCATCCACTTGTGAAGATTCCTTACTAACGTCATTCTGGACGTTGGTTTCTTCACGGTTGGATGGCTCCGGTCGTGGGTGCTTTGAACAAGAATAAACAACGCTTCCAACTTCACTTACCTCGTGTGTTATTTAACAATGGCTTATTGAGATGACAAAGTGAACTATCCCTCGGCTGTTGTATCTTTGTTTTTTGCTTATATAGTAAACAGGAGCAAAAATTGTGCTATAAAATTGTGGAATAATTAATGATAGCTCGAGAATTATTATTATTATTTTTTTAAATCGAGCCCACGCCTGAGCATTACAGAGGCAGTCAGTCCATTACAGTGGCATTTCTGCTGGTGGGACATGGGCCAGAAAAGCCTGTCTGACATTGAGTCCCATGGAGAGGCCGGTCGGAAAGAGAATCCAGCATCTATGCAGGAACAGTGACCATCAACGAGAGAGGTGGAGCTGGGGCAAGCGCTACATTCTTCATTTGTAATCCTCAGTGAGGCTGGAAGGGCTGTGGCCAGAGCAGTCGAGTCACATTGGGGATCCACAGCGAGGCTGGCAGGGCTGGCCCGAGCTCTTAAGCTGTGAAGAGGGAATAGGTCTGATTGTTTCTGATGATCAAAGTAATGGGCTGGAAGAGTCAGAAAAAGGATGCTAGCATGGACTAGCATGTAAACTGCACCAGGATGAAGACGATAATCCGTTGTGTGTGGCCCGGCCCTGAGTGCCTGACGGCATGTGAAACTGGTACCCTGAGTTTTTGCTTGGACTGGAGTCATGCTAATATAGTGTGAGTTCAGAGGCCTAGGCCTGTGCCTGGGAATGCGAGGTCCAGAACCTGTTCTGTGTCCTGGCGGGGAGCACATAGCGTACCATCATAATGGGTGTAGCACTTCAAGCCCTGGCTCGGGTGAATGACAGAAAGCAGTGGTGGCAGCTTTCCCAGTTTGATGGATCATGAGTGTGGCCTGACCTTTTTCTCTGCCTCAAAGAGAGTACGGTCTATTGAACCCTCATGTGTAAAGTTCCCTGTTATGTGAACCTCAGGCCCTTGCGCTTACATGACATGTGTGAGTTAGGTGCATGTATGTGCAGGGAGCGTGTCACACATGCATGGTAGAAGGACTCTGTGTTTGATGAGAGTCTGAGTACAAGGACAAATGTGATACATTGTGCATGGCCCCTGGTTTTAGCATGCCACAGGATGGAGGGTGCTAAACCCTCCCCAGACAGCTGAAAGTGTTGATCATATTCCTGTGGGTCAGGGGTGGAAACCCAGAAACTGAAGTGAAGGAGAATAGAGACAGGGCTTGCTTCCGTTAGAAATTGATTAAAGGCCTTATTAGCAAAGGGCTGCTGATTAGTTATTGCTGCTTACTGCCCTTTGGCAGATCGTAGGGGACGGGGGGACTTAACTTTTTCTTGTTCAGGTTTCTAGAGAGGGCCGGCCCTTTTATTCTGTCCCTTAATACTGCTTCTGGAAAGCTTATAGCAGGCAGGCATAGAGATCTCACACTTCATTGCACCTTTGTTTTCGAGAATTTTGTTTGGAACTTAAATCATTGATTCCGGTTGTGAGAGCCATCTCCTTGCACAAAGGCTGTGTCTGAGGAACAACCTGAAAATAACATCTGAATCAACCAAATACGTTCTGAAACCTTACAAAATGGATCTACATCCCCTGCCTGGAAGATGTGCATAAAGGTGGGATCTAAACTACCCCACTTAGTTGGTCGTGAAGAACTGGAACAAATGAAGTGGTCAGAGAGCACTCAAAGGGCTGCTGTGTGATCAGGGCTGGTGTCTGCATCACAGCCACTCTCCCGTAGGTGAGGAGAAATCACCTAAAGTCTACACTTTCTTCTGGAGCAGCTGCGGGCCTTCCTAGAGCCTATAAGCCTTCCTTCCTGCAGAGGGAGTGGAGGATTTTACCTGGTCCTGCAGGAGGAGAGACTGTCTAAGAGGAGGAACCCAGTGTGTTCCCAGCATGGAGAACTACCAGTGAAAGCAAGTGACTACGAGGGAGCAAAGCCAGGAGTGATACTGTATTTGTCTGAGCGGTTGTTCCCCTGAACAGCACCAAGCCTTATAACAAGCATTAAGCATCATGTGTGACCAGTATCCCACTGTGTAGCAGAGAGACAGATTCTGCAGCACCCAACATCAGGGTCTGAACGCACACATCCCTTCTGCGCTTCCCAAACTTCAATGAAATATCCCAGGTAACTGCGGGGCCTGAACTGTGAGCGGAGTAAGATACTGAGGAAGCGGTCCGAGATCCTCAAAGCAAACGTAAGACTTTTACTGCGTGAACATAAAGAGGTGAAAGCAAATTGAACTGTTGTGTGCATCTACTTTTGAGTGAACTGCACCTGTGCTTAATCAATACCTTCTCCCGAGTTATACCACAGGGAGAATAGATGCAGGGGAATTCTGTTAGTGGGGAAGGGATCGAAGGGTGTAGCACCTTACACAAGATTGGAAACAGGATTACAAACCTGTGTCATAATTCATAGATTGCGGCATCTGTTTTTACGTTATGCTGTGTGACTAAAGTACTTTCTCTTAATGCAAAAAGGTAAACACTGGTAGCATTATATGTGCTTATGTCTATTGGGTAGCCCTTGAGCTCTGAGCTCTTACGCACCCACATCATAATTAATGAGAAGCCCTGTCTGCTCACTCTCACTACTGTGAGAGTCAAGTGCAGAAAGGGTGCATTTAGCCCAGTTTGCAGAGCCATAGTACAACAGACCAGAGGACACCAATGACAAACAACCTCAACCATCACTTTTGGCACCCAGAATCCCCTGCATGTCAGCCCCGTGGCCCTCAGAACATACTCTGACTACTATCACGCCTAATGTCCTTCTCTTCCTACCTGTTCTAGGTTTTAAGAATTGAAAAACAAATTCACAGGTTCTCCAGCGTTATCACTCATTCCCTTGGCTCAACGTCTGGAAGTGTCACGGACAGATCTAATATGAGATGACCAGCTTCCAGCACTGCAGTAGGTAGCAGAGTATAGCATATATCCTCAACTGCTTGCATATTTTTGAATGTCTTCAGTAAAGCTTCCAGACTCACTCACCTCCTTTTGGTGGTGGTTCTCTGCATCACACCGAATTGCCAAATGTGTCAGCGGCTGAACCTCTCTGCTGCCTTTGACGGCTAACCACCCACCCTCATATACATCCTGGTGTCTTGAATGGGATTCACTGGCAATGTCCTTCTCTGGTTCTCCTCTTACCTTTCCATATAACACCATTTTGTTCACATGAGCACCTCTTGGTGACAAAAGATCCCTTTTACCTTTTGAGTCCCACAGAGTTCCATACGGTCTACTGTCATCTTCAATCTTTACATGGAGTGCTTAGTTCTCTACTGATAAATAACAGCATCAAGATTCACCAATATGTCACTGATGCACAACTTCACTTGAAAACCTCTGCTGTTTCAGACATCCAACACCTCAAACACTGTTTGCACATCACCCAGACCGGGAAAACCAGTGCCTATGTGAAGCGCAACCCAACCAAGACAGAATTTCTGTGTTTTTTGCCATGAACAACAAACAAGATCCAACAGAAAACTAGTTCAATGATATGAACCTTGGTGGCTTTGAACTCCAACTTTCACTGAATGCCAAGTCACTTGGATTCACACTGGACACCAGCCTCACCCTAAAGGAACATATTGCCAAAAACCAAAAATGTTCTGGTACCAGTTCTCTTCCCTTCACAAAGTTGAACAGTTTCTTCCAGAAAGCAACTTCAGAATTGCTGTTTACATCAATTTTCTCATGTGGATGGTGGTAAGGCCATACGCATGGTCTCCAAGACTCCAAAAGTACATTTAAGAAAGTTACCTTTTTCCTGCCTGCAGTTCCTGAAGGCTAATTTGCATTTGTCTGCCAGCAGCTGCCCCTGCCTGAGCTCGATGAGTTGTGAAAACTGCTCCCATAGCAGAGACAATGGGTTTGGTCTGGTGATAGGGTGGTCTTGGGTGAGGTATTTGACACCTCTCTGCCCAGGAAGAGCAACTGGAAGGGTTCAGGATTTTCTTTTAAAGAGGCAAAGTTGTGACCTGCCCATTCATCATTTAGTGTAAGGTGTCATGATTTGTCAACCGGATAAGTAGAATCACCCAAAAGATTTCAGTCATGGTAGAGGACTGCTGTTTCATAAAGATCGCTAGAAAGAAAGATAGGAGTGAAAAGCGCAAGTACAAGGTCCAAAGGAGTGCTGGACTCAATATCCCAGAAGCCTAAGTAGTGGCCATCTTGGTGGCTCCTACTATAAAATGGAACTATGACCCGGCTCACGCTTATTATTGAGGCATTTTAAGGATATGGAAGCATGTTCTTGTGCGTGTATCAGAAGTCTGGATTTCAAAAGGCAGGAGCTTTTCGAGAGACTCTTTCCTAGTACTGCAGCCGAACTCAAGAAAATGGGCAGAAATATTTAAACTAACCCTGGGCGTAGTTCGCGAAGTAGCGCTACGCGTAGCTACGCAAAGTGCACTTCGCGTAGTACCCTGTTCGCACTGTGCAAGATGCCGTTTTCAATGATTGTACAGTGCGGACAAGCATCCAGCACCGTGCAATCATTGAAAACGGCATCTTGCACAGTGCGAGCTGTAGTTTTCTGCCGCTCGAGTAGATTTTTACTCGAGCGGCAGCTTTCTCAACGCGAACTGGTAGTTTCTCATCGCGAGCGGTCGCGAGCATACGCTCATATTTTAGAGACAGGAGAGGAAGAGAAAAGGTTGGATAGCCTGTGTCATACATCACATTAGTTGAGTTAATTGTATAATTTGAGAAGTAAAAAGAGACCTCTATTAGAACATAAATCCAGAACCTCTGTGAAAGAACAAATTGATATAACCTGTGAGTAACCTTAGAGTAGAAATCAGACTGCACTAATCTCTGGAAAGAACACATAGGTAAGAAAGGTAAACTTATTATTTAAGGATTGTGATGTTGGTATTCTTGATTGTAATGTGATGTACTAAAACCTATGTTATTTAGATCCATATGATGAAAGGGAGAATTGATCCTTAGACAGGATGACCATACATTACAGAAGAGGGAGTAAAAGCATCTCCATCATAAGGTACATTCTTACAACCATAGTGAGAGCAGACGTTAAGTCCCGATAAGATGCATTTCAAGGTGCAGAGATAACCACAGAATATTCTTTGCTGTTACAGGTCTCCCTTCACGCGGTTCCCATCCTAAAAACCATCACCTGGCCCCTTCAACACCCTGTTCTCCTCGTTAAGGGAGTATAACGAGTGTTGAAAACCTTTTTATTGAGCCCTATGTTTATTGGCTGAAGAACTCTGTGTCACTGCTAACTAGTGGCAAAGTGTTTGTAGTCTTCCTGTTAAACATGGCAAAAATGGTATACAACTGATTGGCACAATTAATTTACTGATAAGTCCCTAGTGTATGGTACTACATGTGCGTAGAGCCTGTAAATTATATGCTAATCGGTCTCAGCACTCATTGAGCCACCCACTACAGAAGCACCTCGAAATAGGTCTCCAGGCCTGCCACTTCAGCCTGGATGTGCAGTTTTAAACTGCCATCTTAACATCGCAAAATTAACCATTTGCGAAGCATAAAGGTTCCTTTTTAATACTAAGTCACTCCGAATGTAGGTGTTAAAAGCCCATAGGGCAGGGTGCATAGAAGTTAAAAGGCTGGACATGTATATTTAATGTTGACATATCCTGGCAGTGAGAAACCTCTGAAGATGTTTTCACTGTAGCAAGGCTAACTCTCCCATAGGTTAGCACTGGTTTACACTATTATATTTAATATGTGTTGAATTCAGTTTGGGAGTAGTTAGAAAAGTGGTTAAAGGACTCATTTTTATAGTAATTTACAATCTAACTTAATGGGTAAGTCAGATTTTATATTACTGTTTTGGAAATTACACTATTAGATAGTCATTTACTGGCTAAAAACCAAAAGGCTTTTCTGCCTGTGTCCAGCTGTCACCTGACCCCTGATGGCTCTCTTGTGGTGAGATGTGTTTTACTTCCATATAGTGGACAAAGGGCTGTGAGTGTGGGGAGGGGAACTCTTTCCTCAACAGGATGACCTGAGAGTTGTGCCCAGCCCCTTCCAGAGCTCCAAAGGATGCCTAACTGGCCACTGGCACATAAAGCTATCACCTAAGCCTGCCTCCCTTTTTTCTTTCTAGTCAGACTGGCACCCAACCACGTGGGAGGAGAGGGACTGACCAAAACTGGTTTAGAGGTGGACAAAGGCTTGCTCTCCTCCCCAGGCTGGCACTGGGCATAACAGTGTACCCCACAGACTTCTCCTCAGAACTCTCCTGGGCCTGTGAAGAATCAGAAGTAGGACTGTCCTGCTGTCTGAAGAATCTGAAGGATGACTAAACATACTTGTCTTGAACCCAAACCCCCCAAAGTGCCTTCAAGGGTCAGTTGGCTGACCTCCTGTTCTAGATACAGGGACACAACAAGCATCCACAGGCCTCTCTCCCTGCAACTCCTTAGCTGACCAGTTCCAACTGGACCTGCCCTGAACCCTGCTGCTGGCCTTTGTGGGGGTGATCCCTAACCCCCAAAAGGTGCCCCTCAGGTCTTGGACCCTTGGCTGGTATTAGCATGTACTCCTCCTGTCTACAAACTGAAAGAAGTGGGACCTACAAACTTTAAGCCAACATTTTGAGTGTAGAACTGATGAAGACTGGGATCACCGTCAAAGCCGCAGCCGTCAGCGTTGAATTGTCTGTCTGCCTCACCGTGCTGGTTTGGCCCACTGAAGAAGATCTGACTTTCAGATAGATTTCTAGTCCAAACATAGTAGGCTTTCCCCAGGACCGATGCCGGGCATCATCCGATCTACATCAAGACTTCCTGGGCACAGAATTCGCCACATAGATTTTTCCCGCCCAGCTCCACTTCGGATCCAGCTTTCAATTTGCCATGCTAACGTCTCATCAACAACCACTTTTTCTGCCATAAAAAACGTTGAAGTCCAAAGGTAAACTTTCAACTGTAACAAACGTTTCCTATTCCATCATGGTCGGTCTTAGATTTTGACTTTGACCCAATCTAGAGCAGCCAGATAACGGCGGTTGCCACTTTGTGCTTTTTGGCATTATTTTTAATTCGACACTTTATATTACTGGTTACATGTATTGGATTTTTGTTGTTTTGTTGTCATTTTATTTATTAAAATATACTCTATTTTTCTAAATTTGTTTGGTATTTTTCCCGTGTTCTGTTTTTACTTCATTACTGTTCGTGTCCTTCATAAATCCTTTACACACTGTCTCTCAGTCAAGCTTGTCTGCTTTGTGCCGAGCTGCCAGAGGGTTAAGCACAGGTTTATTTAGTGATTTTTGTGGTTCACCCTAACAAGCATTGAGATTATTATTTGAAGTCAGTTCTCACTGCCTTCAACTAATACTCCAATTTCGTACAGGAAACTGGTGTTGCATGGAGGTGGGACCCTATTGAGCATCAGGACATACAGGTAATTGCGGACTAAGGAGGCACCTGGGAGAGGGAAACGCTTTGTCCTCAGGACATATTATAGTCATCCTGGCTTCATCCCAGTGGGTGGGGTAGATTGACCCAGAACAGGTATGGTGTAGCTTAGGCGGAGTGGGACACTGCTCATTCCCCTAAATCCACCCCTGACTGTCACACAAGCTCCCTCCAAAGGCAGGATGTCTGTGCCAAATAGGATTTTCCTTTGAATAGTGCACTCTTGGATAGTTTGCAGTATGACAAACAGGAAATGCAGAAAAAGAGGCTAGAGTTGGTCCCAGGAACTTTTCCTCATTTGGTTAGGGAATGTCCAGGAGTCACTCAACCCACTGACTACTCAACTGTAAAAAAATGGAACTGACCACCAGCTTCTCAGAACACCTTCTAGACCTGCTGAAGAACAGAACAGGACTGAACCTGCTGTATGAAACCTGTGAGGAGACCTGAAGGGCCAGTTCTGCTTCTATTTTCACCCACAAGAACAGGTGGACTCCAAGGGTCAGTTGTCTGACCTCCTGTGCAGCTACAGTGACACAACAAGCTGCAAGAGGCCTTTTTCCTGAAGTGCCCAGCTGACCAGCGGCAAATGGAACTGGACTGGGCACTACTGATGATCTCTGTTGGAGTGCATCCTGGTCCCTAGCAGCTATCCCTGAGGCCATGGGAGCCTTAATAGTGACCAAGAAGAGTTTCTCCAGAAACTCTGAAAAGTTGGGAATTAGAAAATGTTTGGACTTTCTGGACCTCCGGTGCATCAACAGGTATTGCACCAAAGGTGTCCGATTTCAATGCATCTCCATCGGATACAGCTTCATGCTTGCCCTGCTGGAAGATTTTGGGTTTTACAAAAAACCTAAGTCTGAAGGTAGAAATCAAGACCAAGAAAAGGTGCAAAAAGTATCTGCCCAACGAGAGAACTTCATCAGATGTGCAATTTGAATTTCTCCCACTCAGAGGTTTTCTTTCAAAACCAATGGCTTCAGCTGGACCCCATTCAGTGGCTATCTGACTTCAGCAGGGCCTTGTGGCTACAGCTGGCATTCTTACCCCACTGAAGAATTTTTACTTACATTTCAGAGACTAAGTATCAAGTTAAATTCTTCAACCGGGACGAACCTGATTGGCGTATTGGACCTGCGCTCTGGGCATTGAGGTCAGCCTGATATCACACCTAGGTCCTGGTTATGTGTGAATCGTACTTCTCATTTAAGCTTTACTTTTTCAAGCCACTTTTAATCTCAAATCTATAAAAAGTCATATCTCTGGTTCCCCTCATTCGATTGTTGTCATGTTTGGTGTCATTTTATTAACATTTTTTTTATCTTGGAGTGTGATTTTTATTGTGCTGTATTTTTAACTGTTTTGGTACTTCTAAATGCTGTACACATTTTTGCTAAGTTAAGTCTGTCTGCTCTGTGCATACCCATGAGGTGTGAAGCTCAGGTTTAAATTACATTTGTCCGGACCTAACACGTTAGTGAGTTTATTACTTGTAGTGGACTACCATCCCTCATAATTAATTCACTTTCCTACACACACAAAGACTTGACACAAAAAGTATTTATTCTTGTGTACAAGAATACCACCAGCTTATCAGTTTGCTGTTTCTCAGTTTGAAGCCATTCCCAGCAGACTCACTGTAACATTCTAAATTACACAATATATTACTTATTATAGTTCAATATTCTAAAGCATCTACATGCCTACCACATCTACACGGTAACATTCTACACTTTTAACTACTGCACTCACCACAGAAAACAAACAACATGTTAACAACACTACATGCAGGAAAACACTCACACAAATGAATTTACTCTTAAAGATATGATAAAAAAATCTATTTTTAAAATCAGGCTATGTTTTATGTATTTTATTTGCAGTCCCTAACCTCCAGAGTAAGCAATTCTCCAGCACTACTACATTCCTTGGCTTTACTACCCTCAAAAGCACAGGAAAGCCATATTCTCCTTTATTCAACATTTTAAGCCACCACCCAGTTTCCTAGTTTCAAATCAAAGAACTTCCCTCAAAACGTTTTACTAAACTATTCTTAAATCTTCCTCTACTATTCTCTACGGGAGTTCAGACAACGCAAACGCATTTTCAAGCTACATATGCATTATCTTTGAAGAAAACTCTGTCTTCAGTTCTTGTTTGAGTCTTAAAATGTATTTATTTAAAAAAAGACTGTGACTCACAGAACAAGGCAGAGAGGCCACCAGTATCTGCTAAGAACCGTAAAATCCCGAGGTGATAAGCACTCATTTATTTATACCCCACAGCAGAAGTTTCTAGAACTTCCCATGAGCCTGAACTGTTTCACTGCTCAGGCAAGCAATGGCAGAGATGAGTTCAGGAGAAAGGAGCAAATGACCTTCAAAACAATTAATAACTGAGCACAGAAGCGGGGAGTGTAGACGGGGGTGCGGAGAGCCAGGGACTTTCTTCCATGTCCTTTGGGGGTGCCAGCGGATAGCAGAGTATTGGGGAGGTATAAACCAAATTATGCGGGCTGTGTTAGGGGTTGACATCCACCCAGAGGCACGTAGGTGCCTGCTCAATGTCTGGGAGCCTACTGACCTCAACGTGTGCACTACACAGTGGGCTACGCTGGCGTTCATGATAGCGAAGAGAAACATCGCGCAATTGTGGGGCGCGGCACAGCCACCCGGTCTGGGGAAGTGGCCAGGGGTTGCCCCGGAAAGTGGAGTAAAGTCTGGGGAGCTTTGAACCACTATAGAGGTGATGTATGTCCCCCACTGAGCAGACTAACTGCTGATGAGGCTCATGTAACCCCCTAACCGCTACGAAACTCTGTTTGAAACATGTATTGAGTTGTGTACTCAGTGACCGATTGTAACCGACGACGCCTGCCAATGAATATCTGCTGTCTGACTGTCGAATTGGTTTAATAAAAAGAATTTAAAAAAAAAATAACTGAGTACAGTTTCCATGGATACAGCAAGATTTTGAAAACCTTGTTTTAGGTGACTTGGAAAAGGGAACTTCCGGTTAAGAAGGTTAGCATGTGAAAGGAAACATGGCGTTTACGAGCTACTTCAGTCAAACACTTTCTGTAGGGTAATTAGGGCAATCTGACAATCCCTCTCATTGGCACTCTTCCACCGCCCAACCCACAACAATCAGTGCACAATTCAAAGCTCATTCATAAAGCACTTCCTGTCCTTCGCCATATTTAGCCTTATATTCATCTTCATCAACTCTAAAATCAAAAAGCTTTCAGTGGTAAGTCAAGGACGTTTCTTGCCTCGAATGAAGCTCTTGACTGAGGTCATGAAACTCAGAGCCGTACCTAAACAAGAAGAAAGCCAGCGTTAACGATTAGAAATTACTTTAAAAATGTCCATGTCCCAGCCTCCAGTTCATGTCCATTGTTAACAGTGTATACCACAATTTTGTATTTCAGTCATTTGTCTACGGATTTCCACAGAATTATGTGGAATGAAAAGACATCCTTCCACCTCTGCTATTGAACAGACTTAACAGACAAGATAAAGCCAAGAGCCATGGCCCTAGTCTGAGACATATTAGCAAAGACTCGTGCAATGCCCTTGCTTTTGTCTTTCTAGATGTATAGGAGGGGGTGGTGTGGCTGAATGTCTACTAGCTGGTACTACATAACCAAGTAAGCAGGAATCTGATAACTCCTTACACACATAAGCTATGTTGTCACAAAGAAAGTAAATATCCATGTGTTCATAGACAGACACCACTCCTGCTGAACTAAAGTCCAGAAGGGAAACAGTTTGTGGTATGCCAACTTGGCTGAGCATCAGGAAAAGTATTGGGTCAGTCAGTACGCTGGCTTATGGTCACATTACTCGCTCTGCGTCCCATATATATATGCTATTTCCTTCTTTACAAACCAGTCGCTTGGCAGCCGCAGTTCGTATAGAGGCAGAGGGCAGTATTCCCTGACTGGACAGGGACAAAGTTAGATAATCGAGGGTAACAAAGATTTTGTATACTTCATATTCAGGAATGAAGTGTTCATTCAGGTGCAATTCACCACATTGTTCTTCCCACACATAGGGAATCGGATCATGGGCACGCCCCCTTTTGAGTCAGTGAGCACAATGGAGGACAGCCACCAAGAGGAAAGGTATTGTTTGTACTGATGAGGGCACCATTCTATTGACATCTCCAGCCCCCTGGTCGCCTGGTCCTGACACAGCCAACGATGAGCCAACCAAACAGGGTTTCTGCGAAGAGGGCTGGCCACACCAAATGAGAGATGAATTAGCTGAGATGCCTCTCTCTATGGAGGTCACAGAACATAGTCGTGGCTATGAGGAGGGACTGCATCTTCTTCACTTCTATTGAGTGTGCCTGTAGTGGCAGGTGCTCCTGACCCACACGTCTGGCTTCTTTTGGTTCTGTATGTCGCTTGCAGTGTCATGCATATATCCTGTTGGGCAGTCTTTGCCATCTCAGCAATAGAATAAAATTGTCGCATTTAGTATTGTAGGAGTCAAAACTTGCCTTCACCCTGTCGGCCCTGTCTGCCGGTGAAGCACCTGTTTGAGTCCAATCCTCATGCCTAGCAGCCAGCACTGCACCTCACTCAGATGCAGTGTCCGGGGCACCTCCTCAGACTACGCCTTCAACTACCAGTTTGGAGAAGCTTAAAATATCTTAGAGATCTCCCTCTTTGTCTTGACCTTGTCAGTAATTTGGGTAAGTTGGTAAGGGATGGAGATGCATCGGGGATCACGTTTTTTTATCTCCTTCAAATGGCTAATATCACATCACAATCTTTCTTAGATGTTTGTATGATACCGAACTTGAGATTCCTGCTGGTACTTTAGAACTTCCGCATCTAAATTTGGAAAAATCTGCCACTGCTCTGCAGAAACCTTATTTTTCAAATTCCTACAATTTCTTTTTAAGATTAGATATTTGTTCAATATTATAGATACCTTATTCGGGACAATATGCATTACTGTCTTCCTCAGTGCACTTTTCCCATGATTTAAATATTTGCACAAGCTTTTGCCATTGTGGGTATTAATAAAGTGGGCAGGAATTGTAAATGTCAGAGGAAAACGATGGAACACAAATTAAAAGAGCTTGAATAGCATATGAATCAACTGAGCTGGCACTGGCAGTCATACAATGTTTTATTACCCAGAAATGTCCCTCAAATATGCTGTGGTACATGTAAAGCTTTTTTACTTAAATATATTATAACCCTCTGAAATTTATGATTGCCTGCTATAATGACCTTCCTCAATAGTTGGAAAACCAAGCAACTTGGGTCTTTGTAACTCAGCTTAATCTGATGAGAATAGCTAGTAAAGCACCTGACGTAGGGAGATGAAAAGACTACTGACGTGAATGTATGGGAAGTTAGCTAACTAGGCTCCACTCACAGGAAACAGAAAACGGCAAAGTCTTCAAACCTAGATGGGAAACGTCCATTACATTGCAGGCATTACATCGCAATGCCTTTACAAAGCAACTTTTACAATGCAAGTGCCTTTACATCGCATGCTATTACATCGCATGCCATTACAACGCATGCCATGACAATGCATGCCATTACAACGCATGCCATTACAATGCATGCCATCACAACGCATTGTAAGATTAGTAATGGAGATTTTTAAATTTTAGGGTGGGTATAGGTTTTGGGGTAGTTAGGAATAGTAGTTTTTACCCCTACGCTATCCAACACTTTCCCTACTGTTGCACTTACTGGAGTGGGAATAGTAATTTTTACCCCTAACCTATCCAACACTTTCCCTAGTTTTGCAGTCACTGGAGGGGGAATAGTAAATGTTACCCCTACGCTATCCAACACTTACCCTACTGTTGCACCAAAAGTATTATGCATTGTAATGGTATGCGTAGTACTGTAATGCGTTGTAATGGTATGCGTTGTAAAAATCATGCATTGTAATGGTAGTTGTGTTGTAAAAACTGCGATGTAAAAGCATGCATTGTAATTGTTTGCATTGTAACATGATATATTGAACCTAGACACCTTTGATGCGAAATAAGACTTTAATTATAACATACAGACTGAACTGCCACATCAGTAGAGTTCTCAGAGTTTTGCTACTCCACACTCCGCTTGGAGCACGGAGTTCAGGTAAAAAACAGTCGGCAAAGCGGAGTTTACCGGCGCGCAGCCACTCACCCCTAGTCCACAGCCAATAACCAGTTGGGAGTTGCATACTTAACACCAGCATTGGCTGAGGCAACACTGGCACTCCAATCCTAGGTCGCAATACACATTACGGTACTCTCCCACTCCCAGAATTTGTTTGGCTCTGAGATTGGCTGCCAGGCAAACCGGAAGCGTAAAATTATGGACGCATGTCACCCGTTAGAAAAAAAAATCAATAATGGACAACAGACATTAAGCTGATTTCATGAAGGGTCCGTGTAAGTAGCAGGCTGGTGGTTACCTTAGTTCGCCCTCCACAGTACTGCTTTGCGAGGCTGTGGAGGAGACGTTTTTTTTCCCTCTAATCTCGGTTTTTAAACTATGCTGCTAAACAGTAGCGGTCCGTGGAGGGAGTTCCGTGGGGCGGTGAGGCGGGGCGGGGGAGGGGCAGGGTGGGGAAATGTAAACACCGGAATATGGATGAACGGAGGTAAGTACACATTTAAACAGCCAAAAGAAAGAAATTGAAAACACCTAGGCGGAAATAAGCTGCCTAAAATAGGATTTGCAAGATGCGATAGAGAAACGACACCTGGCATCAGAAAACACTTCCTAGCAGCAAGACTTGAAATCAAGCTCTGAAGAAATGTTGACAGCTCCTGAAATAAAGCCTTTACCAGAGAGGCCTGGTACAAGTATTGACACCGCCCTGCCCTGCCCCCCCTCAGCTTCCTCCGTTATCTTGTGAACAAGCCTGATAAACATTACGCTGTCATCATCCCAGTGGTCCTGCGTGTAAAGAAAATTTCACAAGAGTGAGTGAAATATGACTATAATGCATACGTAGTGGCTAATGGTTCTCTCGGCCTGCAGGTAATCCATGGGGCAATGACTCTTATAGTCTACTTGTTAGAAGTAGGGGCGGCTGACTCGCTGAGCAATAATCCGCCAGCGTGCGGAGCTCTGTGGAATTCGGCAGAGTTTTTTGGTAACTCCACGGAATTCCGCGGAGTGAATCCCCGCGAGCTCCGCCCAGTTTCAGAGTTATCCTGAACTGAATGATCCTGAACTGTATGTACTAGTCTATCATAGTATGAGCCTAATGTATGAATAATTCTAATAGCGGTTACCAAAATAGAGATTTTTGGCGACTCTCAATTTGGTAATCGCTATTACTAATGTACAATGGGATTATTTAGCCCTATTACTTAAATAGTGATTTGTAGTGGGTCGCAAATGGACCTACCTCATGAAAATGTAATGAGATAGGTCGCAATTTGCGACCACTACGATTCTCTGCCATCATAGGGATGGTGGCCTGCTGGGGTCAGCGGATCACCATGTCTGATTTTTTTTTTTAACTAAAGCAATATATATATAATGCAACCTGTTTTCCTTAAAGTAATTTTGTTTTTTTAAGCATGTTTTATTGCAGTTGAATTTACTGATAGAACAAAAGCAATGTGTGAGTTCAAGTGCAGGTACACAAAATGTGGATGTTGAAAAGGCAAAGTGGAAAACTGCACAAGCTGTGTGAAGGAGAATAATCAAACTTAGCAAAACTATGCATCATTAAAAAAGTTGCCCACTTTTAACGAGTATCTGTCCAGCTGCCGCCGCTACCGCTACGTTGGGCTTTCCCTCCTCTGCCATTCCGCCACATCGCCCCTGGTTGCCTGAAGCTGTGTGTCTCCCCTGCAGCCGCTGAACGACATCGCGCGGACGTCGCAGGGGGAGACTACAGCTCCCAGAGGGCTCAGCGTGTCACCACCAGCTGCAAGCAATCTGCGCGCCCGGAGGCGCTTAACTGAAGGCTCACTCCTCGGTGGAGCGGGTCTCTGTCCAGCTGCCGCCGCTACCGCTACGTTGGGCTTTCCCTCCTCTGCCATTCCGCCACATCGCCCCTGGTTGCCTGAAGCTGTGTGTCTCCCCTGCAGCCGCTGAACGACATCGCGCGGACGTCGCAGGGGGAGACTACAGCTCCCAGAGGGCTCAGCGTGTCACCACCAGCTGCAAGCAATCTGCGCGCCCGGAGGCGCTTAACTGAAGGCTCACTCCTCGGTGGAGCGGGTCTCTGTCCAGCTGCCGCCGCTACCGCTACGTTGGGCTTTCCCTCCTCTGCCATTCCGCCACATCGCCCCTGGTTGCCTGAAGCTGTGTGTCTCCCCTGCAGCCGCTGAACGACATCGCGCGGACGTCGCAGGGGGAGACTACAGCTCCCAGAGGGCTCAGCGTGTCACCACCAGCTGCAAGCAATCTGCGCGCCCGGAGGCGCTTAACTGAAGGCTCACTCCTCCGCGTCGCGGGACGCGCGCGGGTGTCGCCGGGCTGAGCCCGGGCAGAGGGCGGGCCGTCTGTGGCCGTCAGGGGCCAAAGAAGGCCGGGCTGGGCCACCCCCCTAACTCTGGGCCTGAAATTACCAGCGACCAGACCCTTCGTGGAGATCGTTACCAACTGGGGTTGCAACTCTGAAGGTAATTGGGAGTACTGCGACGTTCATTTTTGCTTATAAGGATTGTGACGATATCTTCAGCAGTATTTGTGTGTACTACTGCTTAAATTAGTTGTTTCTGTCCCTTGGTCCGGCTAGTTTGCCTTTATGGCTAAAAATATTAACAAAGCTGTGGCCAAGGGGGGCGCGGGGACTTTGGACGCCTTTTTGAAGAAAGCTGAAACTGTGGTTGCCAGAGAAATTGCAAGTGTTGAGAGGAGGCTTTCCCTGGAACCAGGACTATCGTCTAACCATGGATCGCAATTGAATGCCCCTATTAATGACATTGATGTGAGCTTGCCTAGTTGTCCATCTATTGTAGAGACTGCACTAGAAGTGAGAGACATTGTTGTTCCTTCTGGAGTAGATTGTACTGACGATCTTCATCTCTCACCTCGAACTACTCGTTCTGGTCAATCTCGAGTATCAATGTCTGCCACTACTAACTTAAAAATTGGTAAAAGAAAAGCGACCAAGGGTCCAAATGGAACGCGTCAAAAAGTAAAACAATCTAGGACTGTAAAGTCTGCTATTGAGTTAGCTCCACAGGATTCCAAATTGGCCCCTTTGGCACAGGGGAATAAGTCGTTTGGGGCAGGTGTGAATGTTGCTCAGGTTCCTGTTGTTTCTGCTGGTTTTAATCTGATTGATTTTTTAAAGCTTATGGATGAGCAATTGAAGGTTTCTTTGACTCCGGTTTTGAATAGACTTGATAATATTGAGAATAGACTTACCTCGATTGAGCGCCATATAGCTGGTCAGGAAACATTCTTAAACACTCGCAATCCACTGGAGAAACCCACCCTAGCAGGAGTTATTTCCAGAGTATCCGACCTAGCTGATTCCATGATATTTACCACTGTAGGTGTTACTAACCAATCTGCAGTGGCTGCTGCACCACCTGTTGAACCACCTGGGGGTGTTAACTTGAGCTCTCGGGATGTCCCAAGGAGAGTAAGCTTGCCCCCCATACAGGTAATCAAAGAATATCCTTTGCATTTGCCACCAGAGGCTTGTCCATATACTGTCATTCTGGCAAATGTCCCACCATCTACTGATGGGAAGGAAGAAAATTGGTCTTCTTTGAGGAACAAAGCCCTACATTTCTTAGCTGAAAAGACAGTTTTGGGGAGCCACCTTTTTAAGTGTTTTAAAATGGTAAGAAGGGTTCCCTGGGTGGGGAAGTTAAATAAGACACTTAAGGGCGACTGTGTAGTCGTGAGTTTTAGCTCTCCGGATTTGGTAGCTAACATCTTTAGGCAGGCAGGAACATCTAGATTACACGATGATTATGTGAACATCCTCCCATTGGGGTTCTTCTATCCACCTCACTTACAGAGACGGGGCGGGAATAGTGGCTACAATGCCCAACCTGTCCCTGCGATTAGACCTCTGGCCTTGAGTAACAGATATGAGGCCCTTAGTTCTCTGGACACTAATGACTGACTTCATGTAGCGCACAGCCAGACTTTGGATATTGAAGTCAGCGGAGTGTGTATGGAAAACGACGGAAGTGCGATGCCTACAAATGATAATACCGGTTCTTATGGTTCGGGTGTTAGTTCCGTTACCCGATTGACTGATCGGGATAAGGGTATTAATCGGCTAAAAATTAAGCTCACTCCAGATAACAAGGTTAACGCTTCCGCTGGCACACTTAATTATCCGCCTGTAAGGGCCATGGCTAGGGAGGAGGTTACGGACTCCTCCCTCCAACCTTTGGCTATGGGTAATAGTGTGGCCAATGTATTAGCAAACAGGGTTACTGCTTTGTCTTGGAATATAGCGGGGTTGAGAACAAAAAGAGAGGATACAGTTTGGAAGTCATTTCTCTCTTCCTACCATATAATTGCTTTACAAGAGACGTGGGAGGCCAGAGATCCCTTTTACCTGGATGGGTTCCAGTCCTTTATTAAATACGCTGTCCCTTCTTCCTCGGGGAGGCCCAGTGGTGGTCTCTTGTTATTATTTAGTCTTAAGCTATTGTATAGCACAGAACTTGTTAAGACTAGTTCACCCAATATTCTGGCGGTTAAGGTTGTAGGTGTCAACCTCCCATCAATGTTAGTTGTGAACTTTTATAATTCATTTACGAGGACGGACGAATTGGAGCATTTAAAGGCTTTATTTACCTTTTTAGAGGATTTCGATGCAAATAATGTTACCCCTTATTATTTGTTATTGTTTGGCGATTTTAATATTCATTTAAGACAATCCAATTGTTTTGGAAATTTTGAGCAGGCTTATTGCCCGCAGGAGGAAGCCCTTTTTGATTTTTCAAAAGGTGGGATGTTTCTAGACACTATTGTATCTGCTTTTAATTTATTTATGCCATTGCAGAATTTAGTATCTCCTGTGCCTACATTTACTGGTCAGTGTAACAACAGTATTATTGATCATATATTAATTTCCTGTACTATGAAGGGACTGATAGGACCTTTTTGTGTCACGGCTAATGTTCTTAGTGACCACAACCCACTATCTTTGGATTTAAATATTAATGATGTCTTTAGGCCTATTCATATGTCTACAATTTCTAATTCAAACATAGTCCCCACTAAACAGGGAACTCGTTTGAGATGGGAGGTTATTACTCCTAGTGATTTTCTTGAGAAATTGTATCACAGTAATCTGGAGGATTTTAATATTTGCCTAGCGAGAGAATCTAAACCAGGGGATATTCTTGGTGCCTTTGAGCGAATAACCAGTCAGGTTATGGACAATTTAACTCTCGTTGGGAAACCTAGACCTAAGAAGCACAAAAACTGGTTTGATCAGGCATGTAGTAGTGCGCACTCTACTCTCTTACTGGCCTTAAAAGACGGCGCTAAAGATACCAGTAGGATTGTGGAAGCAAGAAGATCCTTCAAGAAAGCACTAAAGGCAAGGAAATCTTGCCTGAAAAAACTGGCGTGGGAAGAATTGTCAGACGCTAGTATCTTAAAAAGTAGTTCCCAATTTTGGAAAGTAATTAACAGCCCACTTTTTAATGAAACGGAAAATATTATTAATGATTGTCTTATCGCCCCAGATAAATGGGTGTCTCATTTTAGTGGGCTTTATTCTGAGATTCCTGACCAGAATCCTGTAAATTTTGGGGATACAAATCTGTCATCAAAAATTAATTTTACTGAGACTGAAGTTCAAGACGCCATTGAATCAATGGCAAAGGGCAAAGCTCCCGGCCCCGATGGTGTCCCGGCGGATCTGTACAAGGCAGATTCCATTTACTGGGCGAAACTTCTAACCTTAGTTTTTAATGCGGCAGCAAAGGAGGGTGTCCCTCGTTCTTGGGGTAAGGCCGTGATAGTACCAATATTTAAAAAAGGTGCAAGAGAGGATCCGGCATGTTATTGGCCTATTTCTCTTCTTGACTCCGCAATAAAAATAATGGGTAAAACTGTCCTAGCACGGTTAACATCATGGCTGGAGGATAACTCCATTATTTCGGACCTACAGTATGGTTTCAGAAAGGGAATGAGCACGGTTGGCCAATGCCTTAATTTGCATCTCATCATTGGGAAGTATACGATTGCGAAGCAGGGGGTCTTACATTTAGCATTCATGGACCTATCGACTGCTTTTGATTTGGTTAATCGCCAAAAACTATGGGCTTCCCTGGCAACCATGGGTCTTGACCCTGTGCTGATTTCCTTTTTGGCACTTATACATGAAGATACTACTGCGGCGGTCCGTTATAATAAGGACGGGAATCTAACTGATGCCTGGCAGGTGAAGCGTGGGGTGAGACAGGGGTGCATTCTTGCCCCCCTGCTTTTCTCACTCTATATTAATAACCTGGGGGATGTTTTGTCTTCATCGTGTAAAGACATCCCAAGAGTAGGTACTAAGTTGATTCCCGCGTTGCTGTATGCGGATGACACGGTCCTATTGGCTAGAACTGCAAGAGGCCTTCAAGCCCTTTTAAATGGTTTTAACGATTTTATGGTCTCTTTGGACTTAGTAATAAATTTTAAGAAATCCCATTCTATGACAATAGGAGATGGAGCTGCAAAAAAGGTTAAATTCTTCTGCAATAAGCAGGTGCTAACAAAAGTCCAGACCTTTCCATATTTGGGGGTCACTTTTGATGATCGAGGATCATGGGTCGCGCAACGCGCGCTGAAACAGAATATCCTCGCCAGGGCAACTGGAGCGTTGTTGGGTTTTGCAAAACGGCTGGGATGCAAGCCCTTGCCCGCGATTTTGAAAATATACAACGCTAAGTGTGTGCCTATGGCCCTGTACGGTAGTGAGGTCTGGGGCTATGCACCCGCAGTGGAGATTCAACTAATTGAGAATGCCTTTTTCCGGAAACTTTTGTCATTGCCTGTTTCTACTTCAATTTTTAATATCCATGAAGATTTGGGGGCTGAATATCTAGTGGACCAGATTGCCGTTGCCCCTTTAATGGGTTGGCTAAGGGTTTGGGCGCAGCACCCACCAACCCTAAATCAGCTCATTATACAGGATTGTCTGGTCCTTGACAAAGCCATGTGCATTCCCTGGCTACGATATATTAAATCTAAGATGGAGACTCTTGGCTGCCTAGAATTATTTGAGAGACCATGCGAGCTGTCCAAAATGAAAATAAAAGACTTAAAGTCTCAGTTCATGTGCAGGGCAAAGTTGCAGAGAGAAGGCGAGGAAGTGTGTAAACCGTCTGTTAGGAGATTTGTCATGTTAAGTATGGGCAATGAGATTCAGCCATACTTGACTTATATAAATAACCCTTTTCATTTGTTTTTACTGATTAGGTTTAAACATGACATGTTACCCTGGCTCCTAGCACACCCGAAGGGCTTTTTTAAAGAGGGCACTTTGGGCCCCTGTCCATGTGATAACGCCTCCGAACAAAATACGCTGCATATGATTTTTTGCTGCAAATTTTACACTCTGTTACGTAAGAAATTTATTTGCCCAATTTTTAAGAACTGTCACTTTGACCAAGTAAGGCCCGCCTTGGTATTTCTGCAAATGCTGGGCTCTCCTTTTGTCTGTTTTGGAGTTGCCAGTTATCTTTCAGGGGCTATTAGAAGTAGAAATCGAATGTAGTTTAATATATTTTAGCTTTATTCTTTTTATAATGTTGGAGAGCCCGAGACCAGGCCTTTTTTATCTTTTTCCTTTTGAAATCATGAAATAGTCTTTTAAATTTTGGCCTGTTTTATATCTTTTAATGCTCACTTTCGCCAATTATTTGTTTAAACATATTTTTATGTATATTTGTGTACTTTGCATTGTTTGAATTTTCTTTGTTAATTATCTTTGTATGTAACTATTTGCAAATGAAATTTTCTGTATGCTTTGATGGTTTTAATTATTAACCGAATAAAGCTATTGTTGACTGACTGACTGAGTATGAAGCTGCGGTACCCTTATGTGCGTGTGTTCTCTTCAACACTACAGACACTGATGACAAATGCGCTCGATTGTAAAGCTGTTGTATCGCGGTGACGTTTCCATGGAGTATCTGTGTATTCAGTACAGGGCAGCCATAAACAACGCGACACATCAATGAAATATGAGCATAGAGGCCCTCCGTATTGCACAGTACAAATGAATTAAATCAGTGAAAATCACACTGATTCTCCATAGATTCGTACGAATTCTCGTCCCAATCTCTGCTCATATAAAAAGGGATTAATCATTCTTTTTTACATACCTTTTTTTCGCAGAGTGTCCTCCGGGCTCTTCTGTCTTGTAATGTCCTTCAGTTTTCAAAATTAGTTTTGTTCTTTTATCATTTTTTGTATTCCTCTCCTTGTTTGTAAGTTTCTTCATGAGGTGAAGCTGCAAGAAGCCAGCATGTCAGTATCTGCCGCCGGGATCAAGGGTCACAAAGCTGCACACAACATTTTTTTCTTATTTCTTCCCCGGAAATAAATCAGTGTAATTTGAGCTATTCCAACATCACACCAGACAACTTCTTTCACACTCTGTAATCAGAACTGCCTTTATGACAACCTCCACAAACACCTGGATTGAATGCATGTTTTGTTTCAGTAGTTATAAGAGCTTCTAGCCAATTTGGTCGTGTTTTGCCCTATTTAAGGAGAGAAGCAAAAATAAAAACATGTTCTAATTCGGTTAGCAAGGTTCGCGGTGTTGGTGGTATGTTACTCTAGAATCAGCACTCTCAGGAGAGGAGCTTACAGGAATTTTTTATATAGTTTTCTTTGCAAAATATGCCTGTCTTAAATGTTTTACACATTATGCTGTCTTTTGGTAAGATGATGTACTAATACACATATTTTATTCTATGAACTGTATGTAATACAATTAATTATTTTGTACTATGATATGCATCCTGTATGACGCAAGGCCTACGTAACTTTGTACTGTACTTTGGTTATTTAAATGCCAACAACATTTTTTGATCAGGAAAAAGCTGCACAAATATTCAGCAGCTGACCTAGTGCTGACTTAGAGGAGGTGTAGAAGTAACACCTACCCCTTACCCTGACTTTAAAAATTGATGACACTGATTAGACTTAGGATGTCTGAACGCCGTAATTTGCATAGAAATAATGTGGCATTAATGGCAACTGACAGAAGTGCAGTACAACCTCAGAAATGTGATATATAGGTTTTCTGATTTTAAACTGTGCTTGTAAAGTAGTGCCAAGAAGCACGTATATTAATACCACCCGAGTGGACAGCAGCTGACCCAATTACATACTGGGAGTCTTCGTTACTCTGAGTTCTAGGCCCTCATTATGAGTGGCCCATTAAATTCTGGTATGAGCATAACTCCTGTTGTTCTGGAAAGAAAGCAGAAATATACCAGGGAAAAGTGGCTAGTAATTACTGAGACATGCATAATTTTGTACTGTAAACACAAAATTCTCTAATGTTATTCTCCAAAAAAACCCGATCAATATCACGCTCGATAAATCCCAAAGACGTTGGTGGCGTTTTGCAATAAAATTCACATCTGATAATATCGCACTTGTAAAGAGCGGCAAGTCCTCCTTCTCACAGGCCTATCCAGGCTTATAGAAATAAAATGGTGCTCCCCAAACTTTTTAGAACTAGGACCCACTTTTTAGTAAAACAAACTTCTGCGACCCACCAAGCTTTAATGGCTATGAGGCAGCCATTTTTTAGTGCAATAAAGCATCGTGTGGTAGCTCATTGTTATTGGCAGATAGCACACTGTCCATTGGAATTGTCACAAAATTTCTACAGACATACAGGGGCATATTTATCAAGCAGTTGCGTTACCCTTGCGCCACGCAATGGGGCGCAAGGGTGACACAACTACTAACTAAGATATATCAAGCCCGCAAGGCCACCTTGGGTGGCCCCGTGTGGCTTGATAAACCAAGAGTATGGTATGGGGGCGCAAGGGTGACACAACTACTAACTAAGATATATCAAGCTCCGCAAGGCCACCTTGTGGCCCTGTGTGGCTTGATAAACCAAGAGTATGGTATGCAGCGCAAATTGCTGCGTTGCGTAACTTTGGCTTAAGGAGGAGTACCATGGGTGGAGCGTGGGTGTTCCCTTGCATCCACCCATGTATTTTGGTGCATTCCCAGATTTACCATTACTGGTAGACCTGGTAATGCGTCAAAATGCTACGCCTCCCCAGGTGAGGCATTATGAGGAGAAATATCTTTATTTTAACTCGTTTTTTCCTCTTTTCTAGCATGCAGCACAATGCAGTACACAGAGAAACAGGAAAATGCAGCAGAGGACTGTTTTTGTGCAGGAAGATGCCCCTTCCTGCACAAAAACAATCCTTTCTGCATAGTAGGTACCCTTGCACCACGGCGCAAGGGTGCCTGTGGTGGCGCTAGTCAGCAGTTTGTGCGCCATCTCATGGAAAGGACAGGAATGCACCGCATAATGTTAAATACGGCACATTCCTGCCCTGTCACGCAGCGCAGAAAGGTGGCTCGCTGTGCTGTGCTGCGTGCAGCTTTGAAAAATATGCCCCAGTTTTATGGATACAACTTTACTGCACACAAATGATGATGTATGGAAATCGGGTTTCAGAATATTTTTATTATTTATGTTTCACTAAGTAAAGTGTCTTGATTTGTCTGCTCCTACTAAACTCTTTGTTTCAATCACACTTCAGAATTACAAAAAAAGTGCTTTATTTTGTTTAACCTCTTCAGTGCCCATGACGAGATAGTCTCGTCATGGAGCACGGTTGCGCTGTGCCCATGACGAGACTATCTCGTCATGAACCCCACCCACTAGTGCAACGCCCGGCACAGGAGGGGGAAAGGGCGTGGCACTGAAGGGGTTAAGTAACCACTGAATGTCTACAGTTCATTTAGAGGTATTTACATTTTGTTGTGTGTTAGGAAAACATGATATCCTCCAGCTTTCCTTATACACATCAGGCACCCCAGCAGAACTCACATAATTTACTTTATTTTTCTTTCTTTGACTGCAAAGTGAGAGGAGTTCGCAAACAAGCATTGGTTAATGCATTAGGTTTCGCCTATGTGAATAATAATAAGCTACTTTTTGTTGTAAGTTGTAGCTTGCTGAGTAGTTGTACAATATAAGTTACAGAAAGTCTGTTAAAGTGTTATGGCTTGATTATGCACAAAAAGACAATATATTGTGCTGTTACTAGTGGTATAGTGCAGGTAAGTAATAGCAACATTTTGAAAAATGAAATGAAAGAGGGGAATAATAGAATGCATTTATGTAATTGCAATATTATGGGGCCGATTCACAGAACAAACTTAAGACAAAATCCTAAACTTACTACTTTTGGTATTCACAGAAGTTAGGATTTTGTCTTAAGTTTGTCTTAAGACAAACTTAAGACAGACTTAAGACAGTCTTAAAACAGATTTAAGACAGTCTTAAGACAGACTTAAGACAGTCTTAAGACAGACTTAAGACAGACTTAAGACAGACTTAAGACAGACTTAAGACAAACTTAAGACAAAATCCTAACTTAAGTCTGTCTTAAGTCTGTCTTAAGTTTGTCTTAAGTCTGTCTTAAGACTGTCTTAAGTCTGTCTTAAGACTGTCTTAAGACAAACTTAAGACAAAATCCTAACTTCTGTGAATACCAAAAGTAGTAAGTTTAGGATTTTGTCTTAAGTTAGTTCTGTGAATCGGGCCCTCAGTGTTTAGAGGAGTTCTGACAACGTTTGGGCCCGGTGCCACTGCACCTGCTGCACCATTCAAATCATGTCCCTAGTGCTTGCAAGATAACTGCATTTGTGACTCCCTGTTTAGTAGTACAATATAGCAATATTTGTTGTTTAGAGGAGTTATGACAACGTTTGGCCCCTGTGCCACTGCACCCACTACACCATTCAAATCATGGCCCTATTGCCAGTAAGGTCACTGCACTTGTGACTTCCAGTTTAGTAGTAAAATATTGCATATTTGGTGTTTAGAGGGGCTCCTAGAGCTTTGGGCCACAGTGTCACTGCACCTGCTGCACTATTGAAATCATGATCCTAGTGCCTGCAAGGTAACTGCATTTGTTACTGTTTATGTCGTAGTTAAATATACCAATATTTCGTGTTTAGAGGAGTTCTGACAGCTTTTGTCCCCCACGTCACTGCACCCACAGCCCCATTAAAATCATGGCCCTAGTGCCTTCTAGATAACTGCACTTGTGACTGACTGTTTAGTAGTAAAATTTAGCAATAATCTGCGTTTAATGGGGTCCCTAGAGCTTTTGGCCTCGGTGTCACTGCACCTGTGGCACCATTCAAATCAAGCCCATTTTAACTGAAAGATAAGTGCAATTGTGTCAGCCTGTATAATAGTAAAATATAGTAATATTAGGTGTTTAGAGGAGTTCTGACAACTTTTAGGCCCAGTGTCACTGCACCTGCTGCACCATTCAAATGATGACCCTGTTGTCTGCAAGGTAACTGCATTTGTAACTCCCTGTTTAGTAGTAAAATGTAACAATATTAGGTGTTTAGTGGGGTGCCTAGAGCTTTTGTTCCTGGTGCCACTGCACCTGCTGCACCATTCAAATCATGACCCTATTGACTGCTAGATAAATGCACTTGTGACTGTCTTGCTAAGTAGTAAAATGCAGCTATAATCTGGGTTTAGTTGGGTCCCTAGAGGTTTTGGCCCCAGTGCCACTGCACCTGCTGCACCATTTAAATAAAGTCCCTTTTAACTGCAAGGTAACTGTAATTGTGACTGCCTGTTTAGTAGTGAAATATAGCAGTACTATGTGTTTTAGGGAGTTCTGACATCTTTTGGGCCCGGTGCTACTGCACCATTCAAATCACGACCTTGTTGTCTGCAAGGTAACTGCATTTGTGGTTGCCAGTTTAGAAATAAAATATAGCAATAATCTATGTTTAGTGGGGTGCCTGGAGCTTTTTTGCCTGGTACCACTGCACCTTCTGCACTATTCAAATAATGACCCTGTTGCCTGCAAGATAACTGTGCATGTGACTGCCTGTTTAAAAGTATAATATAGCAATACTTGGTGTTTAGTGGAGTTATGACAACGTTTGTCCCCGGTGCCACTGTACCTGCTGCACCTTTTAAATCAACCCCTTTTTAACTGCAAGGTAACTGCAATTCTGACTGATTTATAGTAGTAAAATTAGAGCAATATTAGGTGTTTAGAGCAATTCTGACAACTGCAGCTGCTGCACCATTCAAATCATGACCCTGTTGTCTGCAAGGTAACTGCACTTGTGACTGGCCATTTAGCAGTAAAATATAGCAATTGTAGGTGTTTAGTGGGGTTCCTAGAGCTTTTGGTTCTGGTGTCACTGCACCTGCTGAACCATGGAAATCATGACCCTGTTGTCTGCAAGGAAACTGCATTTGTGACTGCCTAGTTCGTTTTACATTTTAGCAATAATCTTAGTTTAGTGGGGTCCCTAGAGCTTCTGACCCCAGTGCCACTGCACCTGCTGCACAATTCAAATCAAGTCCCTTTTAACTACAAGGTAACTGCACTTGTGACTGCCTGATTAGTCGTCAAATATAGCAATAATATGTGTTTAGAGGAGTTCTGACATCTTTTGGGACCAGTGCGACTGCACCTGCTGCAACATTCAAATCATGACTCTGTTGTCTGCAAGGTCACTGCATTTGTGGCTGCCTGTTTAGTAGGGAAAGATAGCAAAGCTCTTGTACGTTAACAATATTTATAGTGTGCAATGTTTATTATATGTGCTGCAGAAAGAGGAAGAAACAAGGAGAAATAAACATATTTGTCCTTGTTACACCTCCCCTAGGAGGCATGGCATTTTGGCGCATTCCCAGGTGTACCAGCAATGGTAAATCTGGGAATGCGCCAAAATACATGGGTGGATGCATGGGAACACCAACGCTCCACCCATGGAATGTCTCCCTGTGGGCAGAGTAACACAAGGCGCTGCCTTGTAATACTCCACATTTACCAAGCCATGCAGGGCCGTGCAAGGTAGCCTTGTGTGTCTTTGTAAATATTATGCATGGTTTTCTGTCACCCTTGCGCCCCCTTGCATGGCGTAAGGGCGATGCAAGCCCATGATAAATTTGGGCCAGAATTTAAAAGCATCTTTATTTATTGCTCAGACTTTGAAGGGTGGACCCGCAGTTTGGGAAACACAGCTTTAAAACAAAAATAAAACACTTCTTCCTCCATTCCTTGCCGGGATACTTTTTATCACATAGAGTAGTAAAGAAGCCTTCAACCCCCAACCCTTTCCTGTTGCAACAATCTGTCCTCCAAAATGTTGTGATTACGTCAAACTGGGAAGGGAGGGGGGAATAGGACTGTGAGAAGGAAATCTAGGACTCGGAGTAATGAAAATTACCAATAAGTAATCGGGCGGTTCCCTTGTCCTTGGTCTTCCACTCCTAGCTCTAACTCATTGAGGATGTACCAAAGCGGAGAAAAGAAACTCAGGAAATGGGACCATTATATTCAGAACAATTCAGGGACCAAATCAGAAATGACAATTGCTCCACAGACTGAATCATTTATTTCAACCTTTCAACAACCTGTATTATTGCATAAATGTGTGAGGGACATGGTGGCAAAATTACACATATTTTTAAGGAGGCTTCCTAAAAAGCTGTCCAACTAGAGATATTGCCAAAGTAAATGTAAGTTGAACGGAAACGGGCACGTCAATTCCTATGGCTTGCTTCTAAACTGAAGTGACAAACTTAATTCAACAGCTCAAATAATCTGTCATAGGATGATATCTGATGCCTGCTACTCCCAATGTTACAGACATGTCATCTTTCCTCAAAGGCTGTCCTATCCAGATAAACTGAAAGAGCTCTGTGCACATCTAAGATATGCAAAGTGGATTATTTTTCAGAAGAGGGAGAATGATAAAAAAAAAACAAAGAGAACTAATCCTGGGAACAGTGGAATCAAAAAAATTACCTCGGATGAAGAACCACTTTCTCTGGAAAACAAAACAGAAAAAAGCAAGAGAGGAAAGTGAAATTCCTAATTCCCCTATTCGACGACCGGAACAAATAGCGAACAAAAACATAACCTTTGTACAGAACTTAAACTCTAAAGTGATATTTCTGATTATTCAGAAGAACTGGAGATATATCTCAATGAGTGACTGAGGGAAAGAATCACGGGTTGTAGAACAGAAAATCCTTTATGAAGTATTGATGCTGGCGTTTCCACTGAACGCACATAGGGTCCGCAAATTGATTGAGGAGACTGACAACTAAATAATAACAATTCTCCACAGGTTCATATGATGAACTTTCTAAGCCTATAGAAACACACCATGATTCAAAAGGATGTAAGCCCTCTCTTGAACATTTTTAATCTGACGCTACACACCCTAACCTCAGCAGCAGAAAAAAGAGCTTTGAGCGGGATTGGGACATTTCAATAGGGAAGGAAATATTATAAAAACCTGATTTGGCTGGAGAAACAGCTGTAGAACTAAGGAACAGTGGAAATAGCATCCGATATGAGGAAACTAACAGAACCTGAGTATGATCTTCCTGAATTTCCGAATGGACATTGATGGAATGGGAGGAAATGCATAGAACAGACAGTGAGGCCATTAAAGGGGCAATGCATCCACACCCTAGGCATTCTGAAATAGAACCAAAAAGAACAAGCCTTGAAAATGCAATAGGTCTCGCCTTTGATTAAGTTAAAGCCATTTGCTTTGCTAATGGTATTGTATAGCAAAGCAAATGGCTTTAACTTAATAAAAGGCAAGACCTCTTGCATTTTTAATGCTTGCTTTTATTGCCAACACTGGAAATACCACGTGCTCAGAAAGCTGCCTTCCTACATCCTGTAGGGACCCAGACAAGCCCTTAGACAGTTTCCGACACAACATGTTCTCCAGAAAGGTGAGCAGCAACCAAGAGAGGATGTGGTCTGACGGCTAGATTGCCGACTTTGTTGCTGGAAACCAAGGTTCGAGCCTCGGGCTCGCGTCCACATCCCATGATTCTAGGCAAATCACTTTATCTTCTTGTGTAACTTAACCGGTGCTCAAGTAAAGCGGGGTCGAGTTCGCGATATATAAATCTGCATTAAAAAAGAGAAAGCGCCGTGAGTCGAACACAGATCCTTTTTTCCTGCTTCCAAACGCAACGTGAGGGGGCCCAAGCATTGCCCGCTGCAGTGCTGCCTCCTCACTCACTCTTTCCAAACCGCAGCGCAGCAGTCTGGCTGGCCGAAGACGAGACAGTCCGTCACAGTACTTTGGGAACACCTCAACCTGGCCCCAGCCCGCTCCAAATTGGGCGGCTCTAGCCATCAGTCCGAGGACTTTTATCTGAGAAAGGGACGTACATTCGCTACGGCCAATCAACGCTTCAAATTTCTGTGACTCGTTAGGATTGGATGAGGGGCTGCCAATGCTCCGATCCCGTCCCTCCCACTCCCAAGCGACAAACAGAATATGTTTGGCCGTGGGATCTGTGGTGAAGCGAATCGGAAGTGTTGAAAATTTACAGACAAATGACATCCGTTAAAAGATAAACAACAGAGAGCGGAAATTAAACTGACTAAATTCACGGAAGGGTCCTGTAAGTAGCGGACAGAGGTTAGCCACCCTACTTGCACTGATTCATTGCTCCCTCTCACTTTGAATTCATGCTGAACAAAAGAAAGGAAGGGCCTTCCTCCGTGGCTTCGGATGTGCCAGGAGACTTATTGCTGGAATTTGAGGACCGCATCTTGACGGAGGGGGTGGGCGAGCTGAAGCAACATTCGTTTCCATGGACAACACATACATTATCACCCAGGTCACTAACCCCAAAGAGGAGGAAATCATATCCTGTACGCAGGATAAAGGTAAGGTTGATTGCTAGCCGGACCAGTCTGTGTCCACGGTGTTGTGCAAACTACCATATCAGAGAGAATCTTTATATGGTAAAAATGACACATAAATGCGATCAAGAGAACTGTGACTTTTATTTCTTTGCGCATATTTTCTATTCGCCAACAATGAAAACAAGCCCTGGCCATGATGTTTTCGTTTCGCTTTTTCTGCCGTCCCACTTGGACGGCCTCGCCTGCTAAAAGGTTTCTTATCTTTATGGGGCCATGTGTTTGACCCCATAAAGGTAAGAAACCTTTTGCGATGCAAGGAAGGCAGACAAGCACGTCCAAATGGGACGGCTCAGTAAGCCGAGCAAAAACGTCACAAACACCTCTTTTCCAATGGCTGGCCACCGTTTAGCATAAACGGTGACGCCGGGCGATGGAAAAGAGCGGCGGGGCTTAATGCCCCTTACAGAAAATAACCAAAGTCATTAAATCTCGCCAGCGAGACTGCGCATGTGCGCAGCCTACGCCAGGCGAGACCTAACAACGGGGATGGAGAGCATCCTCCAGTGTTGTACATAGGCCCAGCCATGGATGTACAAACCTGGATAAAATCTCCTGAAACAGATGGGTACACAGATGAATTGATATCCAGGTTTGGGAGGCTCGCCTTAAGCAGTCTACAGACCAGTTCTCCCTCTCCAGGAGATACACTGCCCTAGAGAATGGATACTGGTCTCTACTCATGCTTCTATGTTGGGTTTTATGGCTACCTGATTTGGCCATGGGTCTCTCCTGATGGTTGATGTATTTCTGGGTCACATGACCTGATTCTGGATCGGGAAGAAAAATGAATCTGGACATGGTGAATCACATAAATTGTTTATTTGCTCCTGAAACCAAACGCCTTGACTGACTCTGCCTCCAAGATTGCATCTACATCTTATACTGCTGGCATCCACGGTTAGAATCTGAGAGGGACGTTACCTCAGATATATGCTCTTGCAATGATTCTCTGGATCTTGTGACCACTGGAGAGAGCATCAGATTTGAGAGGTGACTGACATCCACTCTTCATAATTTTTTGAGTTTGGTTTCCAACCTGATAAGAGTTGATTTGGAAGGGGTTGTAAGTGTGCATGTGTGCAAGGAAATATCTGAAGGCAAGATAGCATGTCTCCTTGGACTCTCAAACAGTCTCTTGCTGTTGATGTGGGCTGTGTCGATTGTGCTGATAATCAAAAAATCTGTTTTTCCTTTATCGCCTCTAGAACAAATATGCAATTAAAACCTGTTTGAAAGACTGCTCCAATGAATTGTAGGTTTTTGATGGCATAAGCTTGAACTTTCCAAAATTCTGAAGAAATATATGGCATTGCAGTGTTTCAAAGATTTTCCTGACAATGTTGCACTCCTTAGAATACGTAGAATCAGAAATTAACCAATCATACAAATATGGAAAATCTGGATACCTTGAGATTGAAGAGTACCCATTAATGGGGCACCAAAGGCTGACACATTTGGGAAGGGAGTTAGACTATGTGGATATGGTGTCCTGGCTACCGAAAGATAGATTGGACACATTGAGGACTTTGTGGTTGGAGGTGATGGACAGGGTGACTGTTGAGTTGAGGCAGATGTAACAGATCTTGGGCCATGTGAACCTTGCCTGCAGGATAGTGGTACCAGAGATGGTGTTTTGCAGGAATATCGCACTAGCACTGAATGGTGCAGTGAACCCCTCCCCACAGGCTGAGGATAGCAGCAGAAGTTTGACACGACATCAATATTTGGTTGACATATTTGGATGACTGTAATGGAGTGACAATTTGGATGACACCAGAGGCCACATTTATGACCATAGCATTTTTACGACTTGCAAAGTGCGACGAATTGCAAGTCGCTATTTGCGAGTCGCAAAATGCTATGTACAACAGTGTCTCAGACACTGTTTACGATTCCCACTGGGGTCGCAAATTTCATGCCTCATGAATTTTAATGAGGAAGTCGCAATTTGCGACCCCATTGAGAATGGCTAGCACTCCCAGGGATGGTGGCCTGCTGGGGTCAGCAGACACCATGTCTGGGACTGCTTTTAAATAAAGCATTTATTTTTTTAATGTAGCCCGTTTTCCTTAAAGGAAACCGGGATGCATTTAAAAAAAAAATTTACTTTTAAGTTTCATTTTTTAAGGGCAGGCCGTGGTCCTTGGTACCACAGCCTGCCCTTAAAAATTACCTGATAAGGCATTCCCAAAGAGAAAGGGGTCCCCTGGGGACCCCTTCCCGTGCCTTACCACTTCTGAGAAGGGTGGTAAACTGCGGGTGTTTTGCAACTGCGGTCGCAAAACATCCATACATTGGTTTCGGAGTCGCTATTAGGAAGGCACGCCCTTGGAATGCCCCTTCCTAATAGCGAGTCGCTAACCCTATTTTGCGAGTCACTAATTGATTAGCAACTCGCAAAATAGGGTTGGTACATGGGCCACACGTTTTATGCGGTCGCAAACGGGCCTAACACCCCTTTGCGACCCCAAAAACGGTTGTACATCTGGCCCCAGATCTTTATAAGTGAGGTGTATGCGCACAATCAGATGCATCTGGAGCTGGTAGGTTCGGCCTTTATGGAATGCAAAGTGATGCACCAGGGGTTGGCTGGATGACTGGAAGGAATGAAACCACAGCATCGCATTCATGGCATTTTTTCCAGTTTTGCTGGCAATGGAGCTGTATGGGCAGGAGCTGAGCAATAAACAAACACTTTTCATGGTTGACAATAAGGTGTTGGCGAATGTCATTAACAAACAGTCTACAAGCGATTGGTAGGCAGGCTTCTAAGGGAAATGGTGCTGAGATGTTTGCAGCGGAATGTACTGTTTCGAGCATGGTTCATACTGGAAAGTGAACTCGCAGATGCATTGTTTCGATTCCAGTGATCAAAGTTCTGTGGGTTGGCACTGGAGGTAAAGAAGCATGGGAAAGAGGTGCCCGAGAATCTGTGGGTGCTACTGAGGTGAGAGTAATAAGTCTGGATGAACTTTTACTGGTGACACCAATGAAAACCCCATATAGACAGGCTTGGATTGAATTTGTGAGGAGCAGTGTGAGAAGGAAAGGAAGTGATTGGGAGGGGATCAAAAGGAGAAGAGCAGATGTGGTACAATGTGTGATGGCCTTAGTTGTTGAGAGGGGACAGGCCCCAGTGTCAATGGCAGGGAAACTGGAAGGTGTAGCCTTTTATGGGAAATGCTTAGGGGGATATACACCGTCTTTGAGAGAATTTGTGCACCTCATCTTTGAAGGATGGCCAAATGAACGGTGGGGGGGAGAAGGATGGATCGAAAGCAAACACAATATAGATAGTATAGATTTTCAGAAGTATATTGCCTCATGTAAACACTGCATGCACATCTGTCTGAGAGGTACTCCTTTTCAGAGCAATATTTGCAGTGATGTTTTTGGGGCATTCAGAGAATCACTGGTGTTAGGAATTAGACAGGGAGGGGTCTATGGGTGGAGGATGTGACTGTGGATAGGGGGCGTTTCCGCAGTCGGCTGTGTAAGAGCGGGATGGATCAGAAAGAAAGGGGGACTTGGATTAAACTGGGCGAGTTAGGAAGGAAGGAAGGAGATGTGCCCGGTGATAATATGTGACCAATATGTGGAGTTGAGAGGAAGGGAACCAGAACACATGTTCCATCATAAGGGTGGTGGGGATGTGTTAGATAACCAGGGTTTGGAGTGTTGGGGAAGTGTCTAAAATTGGGTGGCTGGACAGAGTATCGCTATGGGACCCATTTTTTTAGAATAGAGGCAGTAACGGCGGCTCTGGGGCTTGGATGGCAGGAGGCAGGGCCGGCTTTAGCGCTGGTGGTGCCCTGTGCGACAATGTCTGTTGGAGCCCCCCACAAGGACCACCTCTGCCACGGATTCCCTCACCACCGCCCTTTAACATTGCCCCTCAAGTCTCCAGAACCACTGCCTCTCGGATTCATTTAGTTTTATAGCACTACTCATACCAGTGTAAGGTGTCAGAGCACTTTACATCACACACACATTGCACAGAGCCAATCATAGGTGTGCAAATCAGTGTATGGGAAATGTTACATCAGACAGGACTACGAGGTGTAGTGTAGGAGTAACATGTCATCGATAATGGTAGGCAATATAGTTTAAGAGTCTTTATTCTGGAAAAGCACAAATTCAGAATTTAAAATGTAACACCATTGTTAGAGGTTCTCTTTAAAAACAAGAATTGTTTTCCACCCAAATGAACCCTTTGGCAAGATTAGGATGATAAAAGACTGGGCCAAAAAAACATATAGCTCTAACATATACCTTGCAGTTTACACACAGCTCTTTGATGAAAGTTAGTAGCTCAATGTTCTATTTAACGATTTTTACTTACAAAGGACAAGTAACAAAAGGAGCTCTCTCACAGAAGCAGTAACCCACTGACCTATTTACATTACATGCACTTTGTTATTTGCATGGTACACGTTCTTAGCAGCAGGCATTTTAACCCTCTGCGCTACCTTTGGATGAGTCCAAACTTTCCCTAGACAAACCTCCAGTCTCCTTCTCTTTCCAGGAACAAGATAAATCGCAGGAGTTATCTTGACGTTTTAATTGATGCCTACAAAAAATGCTGGTGGCCAGGAACGCGCCAGCAGGTTGGTGCTTTTAAAATGATAATATTACTCGTAAATATGACGCCCCCACCCCAAGTTAGCGCCCGGTGCGGTGGCACCGATCTCACCGTCCTAGAGCCGAACCTGGCAGGAGGAGAAAATGAGGCTGGAAATCAAAGAACATTTGAGTGTTATATAACATCTGTCCTTTCCTGCAGAAATGGAGCTGGGAGGGGGGAGAAAGAAGGAAGGAAGTGTGGATCTGTGGCCAGTGTGAAGTGTGCGGGGAGAGTGTAAAGAGACAGTGTTATGGACTGGGGCTGCCCATAGATACGGTGTCAGTTTCATGGCACAGCCTGGGAGGAATGAGATGAGGGCAGTTGTTTCCGACATTGTGGGAACTGAGAGAAACAAGGCAGAGGCCTGTCCTGCTAGCGGAGCATTGTGGGGGAAAGTGATTTGGTGCCACTGGCGTGCCTGGGACTTTTAAGGATGATGAAAAAAGACTTGATGGTGGTAAAAAACAGATGGGAGAGGACAGAGTGATGTGGTCACCTTTACTACCATAAAGGGTGTGGAGGGGTGCTAAGAGGTCTATGGATATTGACAAAGTTAGCACTGAGGTGAACAGCTGAAGCGCCTTGCTTCTGCAGAGGCATGGGAGTGATCAGGCATGTGGATAAAGTCTATAAACAGCCAATGTTATTTCGGCACGATGGGGTTCACCTATCGGCAGGGCCGCTGCAATTATGCGGCAGGGGAGGACCAACATAAGCGGTATTGTTTTCTAAATTATGTGGCTAGAAAAGGCAAATTGTGCTGCGTAATGCTGCAAATTTTATGATAGTATTACCTCATTATTTTGTCACGTTACACATGTTAACACTGCCTGGGTAAGGGGTCCACCCCATTAGTATCAGTTTGGCACCCAAATACAGCAATAACAAGAGAAAGGTGGCCAATCAAACTTTGCCAAGGACCTTCCACCACTCAGCAGCACGTGCCGGCGTGTTTTTTTTGTAACTTTTGATCTATTGAGCTAGAAATATTGTTTTGTTAAAATCTTCAAATTATGTAGCAGATGATGGATTATGTGACAAAAGCAGCAAATGTATATTTATGCGACAGGAAAATAGCATAATTCCACTGGCGCTGTTTATCAGTTTTGGGCAACAGACCGTAGATGATGAAGGTGATGGAGGTACTCGGGAAACGGTGGGGGTGTAGAAGGGCGGTGAGGGGGGTGACAGAGAGAGCTCCTCGGGGTAGGTATTTTCTGGTGATGTGAAGAGATGTCAGGAAAATAGGTCTGGGCATTGTGTGGGCAGAAAAGAGAACAAGCATTGGCATAGCCAATAGGTCTCGCCTTTGGGACCTTATAACTGTTTAGCCATGCAACAGTTGCATAACTAAATACTTATAAGGTCCCAAAAGCGAGACCTATTGGCTATGCCATGCGGCCGTGCGGCCACAAAAGTGAAAGTAATCGCGGTCAAGCGCGGCGCACGCGCCCGCGCACTTGCACTGTAGCTCTAGGCTGGCCTGGTAGCACTTTTTGGAGCCCTCTCAATAAGTCTCGCCAGACCAGCGCATGCGCTGGGTCAGGCGAGACCTAAAAAGAGGGGGTGACACAAGGAATATGTTGACTTTTGACTAAAGGTTATTGAAGAAGGGCAGGAGAGTGGTGGGTTGCTGAGGGTTTATAATTTTCTATTAGTTCAAGAAAGGTATGTTTTTCTGGAATGTGTGGCTAAGCTGAAGGTTACCAAACACACAAAGGCCCTCGGGTCTGTCAGGAAAGAGAGAACAAAGACAGAGGAGGCTGACTTGAAAGGAGGCTAGGGTTGTTGTAGCCCGCACCATGACTAGGTTTCATTGTGAGAGGAGGATTCCCGATGATGAAGCATGCCACCTCTGGTGGGTGAGGGAAACCGTCCTTTAAAGGGACGCCTCCTTTCTAGTCAGCCTCCTCTGTCTTTATTCTCTCTTTCCTGACGGATCCGAGGGCCTTCATGTGTTTGGTGATTACTATTGGGGAGTTTGCCCTCGCTGGTCTTTAAACTTCCTCGGGTCCCCTCTTTGTGTGTAGATATATCAGCTGAAGGTGAAATAGGTGTGACCTCTACTGGCTTCCAAATGAAGCAGCCTTTTCCGCAACCGAGCGAGTCAAATGTGGTCATTCGCTCAAAGTACAAGGTACACATGATTGAATGGGTATATCACTGTTGTTCCTCATTCTCACTGCTCATAGGATAAAGCCACACCAGCAGGACAACTATAGGCCTCATAGATGTTCACACAGTGCTTACAGTAAACTACCAGTGCATAAATAGTTCAAACCTAATTCAACACCTTGCCATCACCAACCACAAAGAAAATAAAACGACAGCCAACAATACCAAAGCTCAGACATCAGCAGATACTGTGGTGCCTTTCAGAGTCCAAACCACACTGTTTATGGAGACTGTTTTGGAGACACTGGAGACAATGTAGAATTCATCTTTATTTACTCTGTTGCTTTTGGATTGGTAAAGTATTTGAAGGTTTTCGTTAGCATATAGCTAATACCAGGACCTTGGAGTCAAACCTCTGTGAAATTCTGAGTAAACCCATGCTTAAGACTATCATCTGGAGTTACATAATGAAGTGACTTTTGGCAACCACATTTTTCTGGATATTGTAATTGCGTGGTCTGCATTGACTGAGCCACAATGGCAAGCTACCAGCCGAGTCCGAAGGTTGATAGACAGTGCCTATGTTTTTTTTTCTTTTTGTATTGAACATAGAGAATTGACAACACAAAGTACTGCATGGTGTAAGTAATACATTGTAGTTACAGTTTGATCGGTTCCTGAGTCATTACTTGTGAGGTGTTACATCATTCACGGCGATGAAGGATTATCATGTGTGGGAACGATCGGGGGGGGGGTACAGACATTACCTCAATATACATTCCATTCATTCCAGATGGAAGACCATTTTTGGGGGCATCCCCGTGCCACATACCCTGCCTTTTCCCTGAACATGCACCAATCCATGTCTGTCTTCCAGGCTTCTATTTTGAGCGAGTGTGCAGCCCCCCCATAACTGTGCGATGTTCCTCTTGGCTATCATCAGGCCCAGTGTTACCCAGAGGGTGCGCTTACTGTTTAGAGCCAATGTTTTTCTAAAGTGGTTGCAAGTGTTGGTCATCGACAGTCATTTTTGGGGACCAGATTTTTCATCATGATACACAGAGCAGCGGTATAATCCTTAATGCAAACTAGGAAAATTAGCCCAAATTCCACCTTTAGGTGGTGAAATATGGATACAATTGGGGTGCAGATTGGGTTATCAGCCCCATGGGCGGGGCCACTGCACCTACTGCACTCCTGCTAGTTACTCCACTGACTGACGACAAACTGGAAAACAGTGAAAAAGGAAGAAAGCAGGGGTGAAACTGAACCTGCTAACTTGTGATAAAGAGAACTGAAGTTTGATCTGGTGTGGTGGAAGAAATGGGCTTGAGGTGGAATTAAGATTAGACAGCCTTGGTATGCAGCAACCTTTTAAGAAACACTTTGGACCCTGCACACATTGCTTTTTGTAAATGAAGTACTGCAGAGGAGGTATTAGTATTATTATGGGTGGGAAAAGCCATGGCCTAATAGGAGGATTTTCTATAAAGTATTCAGAGTTGCTTCTCAAATTGTATCACTGGCCTTTATCAGAACAAATATAGAAACTACTCACCTGGCAACCTGTTGGCTCTCGCGTGAGGTGGCGTTAAATATTTAAGAAGGTGCTTGATCTCTTTAGAGTGAATAAATTATTAAGTATTTTAGGAGAGTAACAGGTTTGCAAGAGTGACTGTTTTTAAGTCTGCAGAAGCATGTTATTATTAGGTGCATGAATATCCTTATTATGGAGCCACACTCTGCAAAGTATGACAGGTATGTATCATGGACCAAATTTACTTGATGTTCACTCAATGCAGCGCAGCATCCAGATTAGCTGTGCTGCATGGGGCAAAGGGGGGAAAAGAGCCATTTCTACTAACATTAGCCCGCTGCTGGTGTCGCCCACTGCGCTGCTGCTCAAACAGGGCTGCCTTGCACAACACACAGACGTGTGCCATGATGCAGGGGTCTAACATAGGATTCATAGGATCTGTTCTGGAAGCTTAGCTTTTCAGTCCAAATTTCTGCACCTCAACACATTTCAGAAGAATCCCACGCCTCGGATGTGTGCTGTGCACTTCAGAACACACATAATGAATGGGTTTTTTGGAGAAATGAAAACATTTCCCAATGTCTGTGTCTGCTTCAAGTAGGCATTCGGTTTTATGACAAAAATCATGACCTGGCAATCAGTCGTGGCCAACATGACTCGTGGGTGAGTGGGCGGGGGCCGTTACTGGGTCGCGCGGGGAGGGGGTCTCGCGGGGAGTTAGGGGTTAATTTGAAATAAAATAAAAAAATAAAAACGTACCTTCGCAGGTCAGGTCCCGCGTCGCGTCGTTGTCGCAGGAAGCAGCCGCAGGTAGCCTCCCCACAGGAAGCAGCCGCAGGCAGCCTCCCTCCCCTCCCCTAAGCCAATCACAACACTGCAATGGCAGCACTGTGATTGGCTGGGACGCCGACCGCACAGGCGTCTATGGGGAAGCCGTTTTCTCCATGTAGGCTGCATGCAGCCTACATGGAGAAAGGGAGAGTGTGCATGACTGGTTTGGTAGGCCCTGGGGCCAACCAAACAGTCAGCGCCCATAACAGTGGGCCCTCCCCTGCCCTGCAGCAGGACTGCCCAGCTGTCCGCCCCAAACCAAACCCTTCTTCTGCTTTCTCGCAGTGCGAGAAGCAGAAACATAAAATGGTATGTATACCATTTTATGTTTCTGCTTCTCGCACTGCGAGAAAGCAGTGGGGCAACGCTCCTCCGCCCACATGGAGGAGCCGCCCCTGCCAGTAGCAATCCGAAACATCAAGTTTTCTTCAACATCTTTGGCTGTTTGATCTGAGCTGGCCCAGCAATGCCCCCATGACGCAAATCGTTTGTACCTTTCCAGTGCAAAACACTTTTTGCACTGGATGGTAAATAGCAAGCACAAATTTGCATCAGGGTGCATTTCTTAGCATCATCACAAAGACTTAGTAACTCAGGGCCTGGGTCTCTTACGAATCCAGTGAATATATGTACACCTAATTTCTTCATGAAAACGTTTCCTGCTTAATTATTTTATTTTATTTTATGCGTTTTTATATAGCGCAGACTTTACCCGAAGGTGTCAGAGCGCTTCACAATAGGAACAGTAATGATACATGAGGAGAAAATTACAAGTGAGCATGTTACAAAAGCAAACGTTACGTTACATGAGGCAATAGTGACAATTGTGCATGCATCAAGAGCAAACAAAATACAAGAGGTAGCAAACGATACGTTACAAGAGAAAAAAGTGACATGTGTGCATGTTACAAAAGCGTACAAAGGTATAGAGTAGAGGTATAATGCTGCAATAAATGGCAGACACTCAAAACACAAGAACAAAGGTTACGTTACATGAGGCAATGGTGACAATTGTGCATGTATCAAAAGCTTGGTTGAATACTACAACATGTGACATAAGTTTAAAAACATACTTAATGTATTTAAAGAATATCTTGTTATATGTCAGGATTGATGATCTAGTGCATGTAGATACTGTGCAAAGCTGGCAGCCGAAATAAATTCCAAATGGAAATGATATACCTACGATGACTTGTTAATCTTCCACACTGGAACACTAGGAGGCAGCAGATGCAAACATTACATTAAAAGGTTTCCGAAGGAAATAATCAAATTCAAAATAGAACATCTAAATCATTTGAATAGTGTGAATACATTACAGCTTTAATATTCAGAAATAACTTCGATATTTAGCCTTAAACATATCAAACGGGTAGATAATAATGAAAAGTGACATAAATCAAGGCCACTGACGTAGATATTAATATGACGGACAACTTCCACGGTTCTATATAGCTCACCCCATCACTTCAATTAGTCATTTATCCTTCACAGCTTTGTCACTACTAAATCTATGCCTTGTCCTTCACTTCAACTATTTATAATCCACCACTTTAATTTTCTTGTTCATTTTTGTATAGAGCGCTATATTAGTTCTCACCTGCTACAGATTTCACTGTCAGCTTTATCTGCATAAAAGTGGGAGCTTCTGACCCACTTGTTGTGCCAGATCCAAGTTCTCTTTGACAAAGAAAGGGGGTGTTCCTCGGAGTGTGCAGAGCACTGTGGTGCAGTCACAGCTAGCTTCCAGAGGTGGGGTACATCAGCTGGAGTCTGGTGTGGAAGGAAGGGCTGTCTCCCTGCTGTGAAGTACCTGCAGGGCTCCCTCGTTCTTGCCACTACTTCCTGCCTCGCCCCTCATGTGCTGTGTTTAACGTTGGCATCCTCATATATCTTGCCTTCTACAAAATGTGTTATTACTGATTGCCTCTGTATTTAACAACTGTTTTACTGTTCTTGCTTCTATTCCAAATGAACAAAAACAATTCCACAAGTGCCTGGAGGCTGACGAGCCCTAGAAGAAGACCGGCCTGGATCGGAGAGTTGACTCTCTTGCCGGAGCAGCTGTGCCGTGGCACTGCCGAAGGGTCTCCGAGTGGCCTGCGCGCTGAGACCCTGAGAGCAGAGCGGTGCCATGACACTGTCCTGAAGTGTCCCGAGTGGACTGCGCGCTGAGACCCTGAGAGCAGAGCGGTGCCATGACACTGTCCTGAAGTGTTCCCGAGTGGACTGCACGCTGTGACCCTGAAGGCAGAGCGGTGCCATGACACTGTCCTGAAGTGTTCCCGAGTGGACTGCACGCTGAGACCCTGAGAGCAGAGCGGTGCCATGACACTGTCCTGAAGTGTTCCCGAGTGGACTGCACGCTGTGACCCTGAAGGCAGAGCGGTGTCATGACACTGTCCTGAAGTGTCCCGAGTGGACTGCGCGCTGTGACCCTGAAGGCAGGGAGCTGCCATGACACTGTCCTGAAGTGTTCCCAAGTGGACTGCGCGCTGTGACCCTGAAGGCAGAGCGGTGCCATGACACTGTCCCGAAGTGTCCCCCGAGTGGGCTGCGCGCTGTGACCCTGAAGGATGGGCTGTCGCATGACACTGTCCTGAAGTGTGCCTGAAGCAGACTGCGCTGCTGTGACGCTGGACAGGGCCTGTACTGCGACACTGTCCTGGAGTGTTCCTGAGTACACTGTCCTGTTGTGACTCTGCACATGGCTTGTACTGTGACACTGTCCTGAAGTGTGCCTGAGTGGACTGCCCTGCTGTGACTGTTCACATGGCCTGTACTGTGACACTGACCTGAAGTGTGCCTAAAGCAGACTGCCCTCCTGTGACTCTGCACATGGCCTGTACTGTGACACTGTCCTGAAGTATGCCCGAGTGGACTGCCCTGTTGTGACTCTGCACATGGCTTGTACTACGACACTGTCCTGAAGTGTCCCCGAGTGGACTGCACACTGTGACCCTGAAAGCAGAGCGGTGCCATGACACTGTCCTGAAGTGTTCCCGAGTGGACTGTGCGTTGTGACCCTGAAGGATGGGCTGTCCCATGACACTGTCCTGAAGTGTGCCTGAAGCAGACTGCGCTGCTGTGACGCTGGACAGGGCCTGTACTGCGACACTGTCCTGGAGTGTTCCTGAGTACACTGTCCTGTTGTGACTCTGCACATGGCTTGTACTGTGACACTGTCCTGAAGTGTGCCTGAGTGGACTGCCCTGCTGTGACTGTTCACATGGCCTGTACTGTGACACTGACCTGAAGTGTGCCTAAAGCAGACTGCCCTCCTGTGACTCTGCACATGGCCTGTACTGTGACACTGTCCTGAAGTATGCCCGAGTGGACTGCCCTGTTGTGACTCTGCACATGGCTTGTACTACGACACTGTCCTGAAGTGTCCCCGAGTGGACTGCACACTGTGACCCTGAAAGCAGAGCGGTGCCATGACACTGTCCTGAAGTGTCCCCGAGTGGACTGCGTGCTGTGACCCTGAAGGATGGGCTGTCCCAAGACACTGTCCTGAAGTATGCCTAAGGCAGACTGCCCTGCTGTGACTCTGCACATGGCCTGTACTGTGACACTGTCCTGAAGTGGGTATGAAGCAGACTGCCCTATTGTGACTCTGCATATGGCCTGTACTGTGACACTGTCCTGAAGTGGGTCTGAAGCAGACTGCCCTCCTGTGACTCTTCACATGGCCTGTACTGTGACACTGCCCTGAAGTGTCCCCGAGGGGACTGTGCTGCTTAATATTTGTGCCGCGCTGCTGCGAGTCGAGAAGAGGGGTTGATGTGGACGGCACCGCTGGGGTGACTGACCACAGCTGTGTAGACCAAACCCCTGCGCTGTGAATGGTGTTGAACCTGCACTGCCACCCAAAGAAGTGCTTCTGGTGGCCCTTTGACCTCTGACTCCACCGACTTGCCATATACCCAGAAGATAGCTCACAACAACAGACCACCAGCAGCATCAACGCATGCCTGCCAACCAATCTCCGTAGCAGCCGCCGCAGCTGCTGCTACCAGAAGTGAGACCGAACTCGCCGCCCGCACATCTTTCCCCTCGAGGAGGGAGGATGGACCTAAGGCATGCTGATGCTCCGACCGGGAGAAAAGGACTCTCATTAATGGGACGCACGTACTAAAAACTGAGCGCACAAACTCTGAACAAGAGGGATAGCACTGCAGCTGCGCCTCAAACCTGCTGGACCATCTCTTACATCTAGCTAGGGGCAGGTGGGGGGCAGGAGGCCTTCAACTCTGGAACAATGACCCTACACCAGTGGATACTTCTACCTGTATATTGTAATACATAGTTACGTACTTTTTGTTCTAAAGTACAAGCACAGAGACGGACAATCAGTTATTGTGCTGCTGAGTGATTGGTGAGTTCTGAGCTTGATTCGTCTCCACCCTGCCGCCCTGGGAAGCTTGTCACTGCTCGGAACTGACGCCATCGGCTCAAGTGCTGTAGGGGTTGTACTTGTAAAGTCACAAATATTTCCCCTTGGGTCCACTGATTACCACACCAATCTCATCAGTAATTTTCAGTCATACATCCACTTGTCTCAGTTTCATACACCTTACATTCATGACCCCAAGCCTGAGTAAGTAAAGTGCCACACAAATATAAACAGTGTCAAATCTTTAATAAAAATCTCTTCATATTACATCACAAGCGCTCCATCGGCCACCCAGATACAATATGGAATACCTATTAGAACCTATATTGTCTTTTATTAAAAATTGATGGCTATCTCATGGATTAAATAAAATGAACAGGTGATGTCAATAATGATTAACAGAGCGAACACAACAGGCAATACACTCTGTCTTCATCGTGTGCTAATTTGTGCAAATCAACAACAAGAGGTTGTACTTGGCCCAGTTTACAAAGGCGTAGTAAGAAGCACCCAGGGAGATCGAAGCCAAACCACCACAGAAGCCCCGGCTGAGACTCAGGAGCCCCAGTTTTCCCCATGTCCCCCCTGAACGGTGTCTGACAACATCTAAGAGATCTGAAGTTCAGGTGCTCACCCTACACTCCCAAATGGTCTTATGACTCCTCAAAGCAGATAAACCTACAACTCTCTCTGTCCTTGGACATTGTGTGTTTCCTTGGATTTGGGGCAGATGTCCCCACATGAAGATTATGAAAATGTATGAGTTGAATCTGGCTAAAAGGCTGATTTGTAAAAAAATAACATGAAACAAGTCTCACCTTACAGCACACAACTCATGAGGCTACAGCAGATTGGATTAGGCAGACACCATTTCATGTCTCAGATGTCACAAAACTAAAATAAGTGGCTCAACCGTTTATAGACTCAAGTGTTGCAGACCAGATGACATTCAGGGTATGTTATTGTGTGAATGCTATTTTTCAAAACCTAAGAACCAATTTTATGCATTGTCTTTCAAAGCGAAATGAGTCTGAAGCAAGCATCTGTCAGATGCCAGAGCGACATATGCTCACTGGGAAGGGGAAACTCACAGAAGGATGCACTTCACATCCCACCTTTTATGACTAACACTTCAGCAGCAACAATTCTGCTGACTTACAAGGGGCGCAGTCCTATAAACTGCACTAAAGGGTTAAAAGGTTATGGATGGGGAGTCTGTTTAGAAACCTCGTGGCCAAAGCAGAGTCTAAAGTCTGGGATATTCCAATCGAAATAAACAGGGGGAAACATGAAAACAACATAACATTTGTCATACTGATGAAAACGAATTGATTAATCTACAAATGTATTAGAGAATATTTTCTGTTTTCCCCATCCACTCAGTCTATCTGCTTACCTCAGTATTTTACACCATCAGACCTGATCCCTCACTCACAAAGGGGACCAAGGAACCGCTTTATGATCTGAGCTCTGTTGTGGTATCTTTAATAATCTTATCAGTCTTCTACTCAATACCACTTCGCTCACATCAATCTCACTTCTTTTATCATGTATTTATAGAAATTCACAAATACTAGTATATGTCAATTAATATAGCTTCATCAATTTAATCCAAATCTATTAGCTTAACTTGAGAACTGAACTAGACCTTCTCTAATAATATTAGTTTAATCTATATCTTTTTGGTTGACCTATTATTCATTTCCTCCAGCTTAGCATACACTGGCTGAAGCCGTAAAAGTCGATCACCATAGTGTTTATTTCATCTGCTCTCAAAGATTGGCAAACGTGGGCCATTTTAATATCTCATTCTTTCTTGCACTAGTTTCAGCTTTTCTTTCCCCTACTTGGGGCTTATTTATGAGAAGTGACACATCGCTGTGTGAAAACAGCAATACCTCACTTCTCAGTGCGTCCTCCTTGCAACATGATGGATGCGTCATATTTACTGTATAACGCATCATGGCGCAAGGAGTGACAGATATGTCACTATTTCTGTCGTATCTAAAGGCGCAAAATTGACACGTTGCTTGGATGTGTCTGAAAACAGACGCAATCCCAGCAATTTGAAAGGGCCTGCATCAGTCATTGACGCAATGGCGTCCTAGAAATGGCACACTGAAATCTTATAGATTTCAATGCGCCACTTCTACGAGGCTTTTTGCTGGGGAACGCCCACCCTGCATACATTATACCTGGCGCAAGTATAATGTGGCGCAGGAGTTTAGATGCATCACTTTGTAAATAGGGCGCAACATGGTGCATTTTTTACACCTCCGGTGCGTCACAAAAAGTGACACACCAGCGGCATAAAAGTGACGCAAGGCCTCATAAATTAGGCACTAAATGTTTGCTACAAATGCTTCTAAAATTACTTAATTCCACCCCTCACGTAACTCAGTTAATTCCTCATTTCCAAAATCATGCATTACCATTACAGCTTCCTTTAGTCTCCTTCAAAAATCTCTGGATGGTGGAGACAATGGTGAGAGATGACGTGGCAGACATAACAACCTTCCGCTGTATCCAGAGCCTCCACACAAAGTTGATCTTTCCTTATACTTGTATACCGTAATGAGGCTCCTACATGCAAACATTTAGCCGCCCCTATTGCTGATCACGACTCGCAATGCAAATCCTGTGCTCCTAAACAGGAAATCTATGCACCACAATCCCACAGCACTGCTTTCAACAACAAAAGCATAACCAGCCACCATGCATACAGGTAACCATGCCAGCCACCACCATTGCCTAGGAGTTCACTACTACCATATACTAGAAGATGAACCTGGTCAATCTCAAAGTATTTTTTTTAATTTTTCGCATTGATGTCACGTCTCTCCATTCATCCAACCACCAACTGGGTTGCCCCTGTACCTGAGAGGATGGCACTTGTCTTCCCTACCACTTCTGAGTCCAACTGCGGCAGTAACTAATATTGACTTCTGTTTCCAAAGCTACAGACAGAGCTATTTGACAGCAGTACCCTCACACCATCCAAAGGCAAGGAGGTCCTCCATTCTCTGACTTTTTTCTTACTATCCACCAATTGCAGCCTTCCTTAGGAATATCATCATTCCAGGGTCTTCTTTATCTCAAATAATATAGGAGCAAATCCTCCTCCAGTGTAGATGCTCCGCTGGTTTCACTCGATGCCTCCATTTCCTCCTACTAACTCCATGATTGTGGTTGTGCATCGGTAGAGGAGCACTAGCTCTTGTTTCCTCTCATGATTGTAACTCCAGACTTGGGAAACTTTGCTGTACTTGACTCATTTTGCCTTATCTCTGAGCACCAGATCTTGCCAATCTTTTAGCAGAAATGGTACTGTCTCGTTTACCATCCATTTCTCCAAAGCACACTTTACCAGTACTTTGTTTGGAACTACAACACAGTTGGACTTCGTTAAATTGACTCTCAAAGCATGATGTTGTCATTTTATCAACTATTAGAACATTGGAATGTGGAGCACTCCATTTAATACAATGGAGTGCTCCTAGCTTCTACGGACTTGTAAAGGCCCACAGAGAAACATTCCAATGTTGTTTGAACAAAGGCCTCTCGGAGCCCGATGGAATTTCAATCCCCTCGGGCTCTGTGAGGCCTTTGTTTTATTTGTTAGAACATTCTGCCCTCTAGTGGCAGATGTTCTAATATCCTTGTAGCCCTTCGTAGCTGGGCTATACCGGCTATTAAAGTTCCGCTCCCTTGTTAAAGGCCCTCACTTTTAATAGTCCGCTATGGCTGTCTATAAGGCGATAGTACATCATGGTAGCCCGACATTGTTCTTTAGACGTAAAAAGGACCTATTGTTGGAAAGTAGATCCTAGCCCGCAACATCACAGCGGACAACAATTAAGTCTGTATTTCTGCTGAGGCTTGTTCCCTAGTATGTGTAGCATGATAGGACGCCAGTCGGAATGCTTAGTATGTTAGTGTTGTAGTGTGAATGTATTTTAAAGTGAGAAGATTCATTATGAGGGGAGTTGGTTTATTTTTGTAATGGTGATACTTTGTTTTTATAGAAACAATTTTCTTTTTCTTTATTATTCCTGATATAACAGCTATGTCACAATACATTGAAATGATTGTTGAAATGTATCTGTAGAATATTTAAATAAGTATGCTGTTTTCCAATTAACTTATATGGATTAAGAGAGCTTGGAAAAAAAATATGAAAAAAACAAAATAAATTTGATCTTATGAAAAGACATATTTATGTAAATATTTCATTATAAATGGAACAGAACCAACAGCATAAAATAGCTTAGTTAAAGAAATACAGGTCAGGTGGGTGCTCCTTTTCTTCCCATTAGTGTTTCTTTCCTCCTGCACTTAGACCTATAAGTACTTCACTAAGGGGTTACCTTTTTTAGATTTGCTTGCATTGGCAGTGGTCACAGACAGTCACTGTTGGCGTGGGGAGCAGGTCCCACTGGAGTTTCATGTAGGCAGACATTGCAGGCAGTCAATTCCCGCTTTAAAGAGGTCACTTTAAAAGTCCAATATTTATGCATCTTTGCCTATTCTTCAGGATGAGTCACTCTGATACCAACTAAGGGTCCAGGACCTAGAACATCCTCGTGAGGATTAGGACTGACTCCAGCAGAGGCTAGCAGCAGGGCACAGGCTAATCCATGCAGGGTCCAATTGGTGCTGGTCAACTGGGCAGTTGCAGGGAGGCCTCTGGATGCCTGTTGTGTCCCGTTTGCACAAATAGGAGGACAGCCAACTGACTCTTTGAGTCACTTCTGGGGTCCTGGGTTCAAAGCAAGCAGATTCAGTTTTCCTTCAGGTTCTTTAGACAGCAGGGCAGTCCTGCTTCTAATCCACACTGCGGGGTCCACTTTTATGTTCAGTTAGTACTGTGGGTCTAGGGCAAGGCTTTGTCCACCCTCTAAAGCAGTTCTGGTTAGTTCTACTGGGTTTGGTGCCAGCCTGCATTGAGAGACAAAGGACAAGCAGGCCCACTTGTGAGCTGCATCTGCTTGTGACAGGATAGGAATCATTTTTAATTCAGGGTTGGGTACAGCCCCCAGGCTACTTTCTGAAGCTCAGGAAGGGGATGGGTACAGCCCTCAGGCCATCCTACTCAGAAGAGGAACATCCTTCCCCCACACCAAGGCCCTTTGTCTACTGGGCAGAAGCATTACACATAACACTCCAGGGGAGATAACAGGAGTCAAGTGACACTGGACACTGGCAGAAGAGCACATTTAGCTTAGGCAAAATAATGACAACTTTCTAAAAGTGTCATTTCCAAAATAGTAACACAAAACCCGACATTACCATAAAGCTGGATTTTGCATTAATATTAAAACGAGTGTTTGAGTCATTTTTCTAGCTATTCCCAAAATATAAGCATTATAAGTTGTTCTAATCCAACCCAGTGCTTATCTATGGGAGAGCCAGCTTTGCCACAGTGAAAAACGACCTTGGAGGTTTTTCAATGCCAGGATATTTAAAACTTAACTTATATATGCCCTACTTTTTAAATACCATGCACCCTGTACTATGGGTATTTAGGGCCTACTTTAGGGTTTATTTTGCCAGGTTCGCAATTGCAGTTTAAAACTGAACACAAAGACTGTAAAGGCAAGCCTGGAGACATCTTACAGTGCTACCGTAGTGTGTGGCACAATGAGGTCTGCTGACCACTTGTAGTAATTAATTTCCAGACCCTAGGCACATATCGTACCATATATTAAGGATGCATAAGGAAATTAAATGTAAAAATTAGGTATATGCAATTTCTTTCACTTTTAGAAGGGAGAGAAGAAGCACTATACCAATGGCTAGCAGGAGTAAAGTGCACAGAGTCATAAGGCCAACAAATACGGATACAGAAAGAGAAGGCAAAAATCAATAACATGCATAAGATGGTCATCTTAAAAAAACATAAACATGTTGACTTCAAATCATGGGCGTGGGAAAAAAATACTCATGTAGTGACGTAGGCATGCAATGCAGTGTGCAGCAATGTTAATTAACACAGTGCATGTGCCACAAAAACCAGACAGCACTCAGCTGCATTTATAGGTCTTTTGAGAAAGGCCAGCCATTAATTAAACTATGTTCCCATCTATGTTAGGTATCTCCTTATTAGAGGTAAGATCGGAAATCTTGGCCTCACCCAGCACGTTACTGAACCCACCCACACTGCTGGACACCTATTGGACCAGATTTTCTCCTGAATCAGCAACATCACAGTTGACAAGCTACCAACAATGGCCTGAACAAAGCACATCCTCATCAGTTTTATCATACCCATCCCACACAACCCTACCACCATTGAGGAGCATTTCACAAGAGGAGTGGGCTTCTCAGATCACCAAACAAAGCACATCAGCAACTTGCTGAAAGCCATCAAAAATCTCAACCACTGGATCACCGCTTGCACCAACACTCTGATTCCCTCAAGTGCAACCCAAAGACAAGAGCCCAACCAAAGGCCTGCTGGAAGCAACTGGAGTGGAAATGGAGAACAAGTCAAGACACCGCAGATTCGGACCCTTGCACCCATCATGTCTTTACCAAAGGACTCCGACCGATCAGAAAAACACTAACACCCATTCTCAATGCCTCCGTGGAATCAGTCACATTCCTGAACATCTGAAAACATGCCATTGTCAGGCCCTTTCTCAAGAAAACATCTGCTGACACAGTAATGCTTTCCAATTACAGACCCATCTCCCTCCTATCATAACCTGCAAAGGACTTAGAGAAACTAATCAACTGATGCCTCACCCACAACTTCAGCTCCTCAATGCCACGCAGTCCAGATTCAGGCCCAACCACAATACAGAAACAACACTCATCGCGGCCACAGACAACATCGGAATGATCCTTGAAAGAGGAGACATGGCAGGCCTCATTCTCTTGGACCACTCTGCAGCATTTCACACAGTCTCACGCCCTCTCTTGCATTAGGCACCTGCATGAGATTGGCATACAAGGACCTGCTCTCTGCTGGATTTGCTCCTTCAAGTCTGCCTGACACCTTACTCTTCAGGAGTCGGCAAACTCATCTGTGGAGTGCCTCAAAGTTCATCCCTAAGTACTAGCCTTTTCAACACATACATTATCCCTGTGGCCAACATCATCTGTGCACAAAACAACAACATCCTTTCCAAACCAGATGACATGCAACTGCTACTCTCCCTCTCAGACAAGATCCCTAGCACAAGAAACAAGTTCACTGCCTGCATGACTAAAGTCACTAACTGGATGAAAGCCAGCTGTCTCGAGCTCAACACCAACAAAACATAAGTAGTGATCTTCAGCAGGAACACCTCAGCATGGGACTCCAACTGGTGGTCGGCTGAATTTGGACTTGTGCCCACATCCAGAACCCACGCCTAGAATCTCAGATTAATCATCAACAGCAAACTGGATATGGTCACGCAAGTCAAAGCAATCGCTGCATCCTAATGCCACTCCCTGAAGATGCTGAGGAAGATCTTCAAATGACTCCCAAACAACACTAGAAGAACTGTCACTAACACCCCAGTCACCAACAAGTTGTACTATGAAACCCTCAGTGCCAGGATCACCAAGCAACTTACTGGAAGACTTCACACCATCCAGAGCTCGGCAGCCAGGCTCTTCCTTAAGCTCCCACACCGAACTCACATCACACCTCAGAGAACTACAGTGGCTCCTGATACACAAACGCAAACAATTCAAGCTCCTCAGACACACATTCACGGCACTATACAATTCAGGCTGCCCCTACCTGAAAAGTCGCATCTCCTCCACCAACCACCCACACACCTCTGCTCCTCAGGACTCCTACTCATGCACATTCCATGCATACACAGATCCTGATCAGGAGGACAAGAGTTCTCTTGCATCTCTCCTAAAGTGTAGCAAGACCTCCCACTCCACATCTATGCCTCCTCCTCTCTTCTTGAATTCCACAAGCAGCTGGCTTTTCAATTAATCCACCTAGGACGGGCTAGGCACACACACCTGCTGAGCTACGGTATCCCCTTACGGGTGCAAGTGCGCTTTACAAATACACATAACATAATAACATATAATAGAGATTGTAAATTCATATTTCTATAATGGGACTAAGCAAAATGGCATACTCCTAAAATCTCCAAGTAGGATGCAATTAGATGCTGCACAACAGTGTGAGGCTTTTCAGGCCTGTTATGTGAAGCAAAACCACAGGGTTCATGGGAAATAGAGTTAGTAAGATAGGGCTAGAAATGGAAGCAGCAGATTTGACCAGCACTCCTGTTACAGACTAAGAGGTAATACAAACTAATCAGAAATACATGCTACATAAATGTCTGCATTTTTGCAAATAACTAATTTTGTCCATAATCACTACCTTGTTCTTTCTGAAAGTACTACACTCTTCTCATCCCAAATATCAGCATTAAACTAATTTCTCTATAAACAAAAACGTGTCACTTTTTAAAACTCTCTCGTTTTGTACAGTTGCTTTATATTAAGGTATCTAATCTCTACCCACCAAACAAAAGCTTACCTTTTTACTGAAAATACACTCTTTATTCAATAACACCAGCTTTTCAGCTTGGGAAAATACATTGTGTGGTTTCCAAATTCTCTGCTTGTCCTTTTCAGCCTATATTGCCATTTGTTATTGCACAACATACACAGCCATGATTCAATGGCCCATTTGCCAGAGTTGCCCACCCTTTACCAGGGAAGCTCCACAGATGTCAAGCAGGACCTATAGTGGCCACCATATATTAAGAGTGCACACCAGATGCTAGAAATTGCCATGTTATGCCAGTGATGCCACAAGATGGCAGTGCCAGTCACCAGAGGCCACTGGGCGACAGCTTTCACTAGCAGCCTGTCAGGAATATTCAGAAAATGCTGTGGTTTCCTCTTTTTACAAATGTTCTGGCTTATCCATTGTTTTTCTTCTGATGAGATTGATAATCATAAGAGCCCACTGGAGGTTCTTCATGTAGTTTGTGACTATTTCTGTCAGAGGGCACCCAAACTGTACCTTTTTTTCTGAGTGGAGGTGCCTGCAGTCCCCTCAACCCTGGTTACGTGGTGGTGGAGGTGAAATTATAGGGGCAGAGTCTTTTTTACCTCTTTCACTGTGGAGTTAATACCTACTTAATCTCTCCAATCAAGATCTCTCCCATTAACCATAAATGTGGTCAATTGCCTTTATCATCATTGGAACATGTATAAAGGATGTATGTAATTTAGACTGTATTTATAAAGCACTTACTACCCCTGATGAGGCATTGAAACACTTTGCAGCAAGTAGCACATTTAATAGATATTAGATATTAGATTGGTAAACAGTGTTATTTTTTTCATCTTTTCATCCTTGTGCATTAGTTGTGTTAGGTTGGTGCTTTTGAGTTCTTGTGTATTTAGTAGAGTTTAGAGAAGAGACAGAATAATGGGAATGGATTTGAAAGGGAAAGTAGCAAGTTGTTTTTATAAGTAGTGGTTGTGTGTCTCTGTTGGTTGGCAGACATGGCTAAAAAAGGAGGGGCAAGATTGAGAAGGATGTTTTGAAGTTCATAGTATTCAGAAAGGTCAGGGATGAGTCAGAGAGAAAGAGCAGGGATGGGACAAACGTTGAAGGGGGTATTATATTTTTTCTAACAAAACGTAAAAGAACCTATACATATATGTGATGTGTGGTTCATGGATAGATTGCTGAATGATGTGATCAATCTGGGTTCCAGGTGTATGCGGCACAACATTTTGATCATCTTTATTTTTGAGCTGGGGTGCTGATGTCATACATCCTATCCATATAGACATACTGGGTTTTGGGTCTGAAGTGGGATTTTTGGAAGTATGTTATTTGGATAGCCCCTTTTTTTCTGGCCATTACCTATTATAATGGGTTAAATAGTTTTCCAGGCATGATACCATTGTGTGACCAAAAATTGGTCCATAACCAGAGTTGAGGACCGAGTAGCTCTATCTTTATCTCTTGCCTACCTTATAGACCTTTTTGCTAGTGCTTAATTTGTAAAAATGTGAGTGCCAGAGCCCAAGATATTATGTCATTGCAGCCAGTACCACCCACAGCTGCTACCACTGCCAGTGTTACCAGCTAGCCATCATTCTTGAAAAAGTGTGACATTTTTGGCTATAGTAGGTATCCTCCTCCTCCTCCTCCTCCCCCTACCCCCTCCCCATCCCCCCTCCTCTTCCTCTTCCTCCTCCTCTTCTCTCTCTCTCTCTCTCCCTCCTCTCTCTTCTCTCTCTCTCTCTCTCTCTCTCTCTCGCCCCATCTCTCTCCCCCTTGAGTTGCCAGGGATTGAAGAGCTATACCATTACTCCACTCTGGGTCATGCAGTCTGATTCAAGAGCACATGCTTGCCTCTGGAAACATTTATGAACACATTCCAAGGGTTGTTAATGCACATACAGAAAGACAAGCGCCTCAATGCAAGTCAGCAGCATTATAACGATCTGTGTGCGACAACATCACTAGAGTATTGAACAGCCTATGGAAAAAAATCACTGAAGTACTTTTCAATGGCGGGGACGTCATATCCCTCCTTTCCCTGGCCTCTATTGACCAGGCGCTCTTCTCCAGAGTTTTCCATTCAAAACACTGCTCACATCATCTGTTTACCAGCAAGCCCCTGGCCCCACCCTCTGCCCCAGTCCCTCCCTCTGTCCCAGCCCTCTGGGTATAGGAGCACTGGACACAGCAACAACAACAAAATGCTCCCATTTGTCAGGAAGAGGGGACATATTGAATAAACAGGGATGGTGTTGGCATCACTTAATCTTGGCGCACCTAAAAACTAAAAAAGTAACCTGACCTTGTGTAATGTAGCTGGTGCTTTTGTGAAGCTCTACAATACCTTCAGGTCAGTTGATTTTGCACTCCATCAAAATTCACCCAAAACAAATCTGACATTGTGTAATTTAACTAGCGCTCATGTAAAGCGCTCCAACGTCTTCAGGTCGCTCGAGTTCACATTATATATTAAAAAATGCCTCACAGTCCCTGGGGAGCTGCCGTGAATGTGCTTTTAAATTAGAGCTGTGAGAGGAGGAGCACGACAGGAAGAGGCAGCGGGGCGGGCATGCAGCGGCGTGGGAGGAGGTTGGAGGGATGAATGCTACAGCCGTTTGTCATGTAAAGGGGAAATAATGAATTAACAGGGGCGGCATCAGCATTACTTAATCTCAGAGCAACTAAAAACAAATACATTAACCATCATCATGGATTGGACTAAATTCCAGGATTAGCTGTAATGTGATAAACTGTAGTCCTAAACTCCCACCTCCAGACGTCCCACCTCCAGATGTTTCACCATCAAAAACATGGAAAAATATGCTGTTGGGAAATGGCCAAAATGGAAGAGGTACTACTGGAATCCACTGAGCAAACACTAATTTCTGCAGATATTTCCCATAATCCTGCAGCCCATAACTATCTATCTCTATGTGTTTGGTAGCTGCAGGTGGAGGCTTACCATGTGGTTTCTCCACAACTTATCTCTCTTTGGGTTACATCTACTCAACCCATTCCAGTCCAGTTTCTGAGCATTCCATTCTACCAAGACTGCCTTTTCAATGTGCCCAATTTTCTCTCTGCTAGCCATAACCACCTATTGTCATTGCTAATCCCACTTAATTTTCCAGTGGGGTTTGGCATTGTCGACCACGCAATACTATTTGCGGTGCACGCCATAAGCGTTTGTGTCACACAAGCATATCAGATTGTTTTTTGCGGGTCCGGGTCAAAACATCTGGGCCTCAAAAGTCACCAAGCATCTGTTCCAAGATATATGTAAAACATGTTAACGAGAAAACAGGACAACTACCATATTTCGCACCACCTAGGGGTTTTATGCATTTTAACCACCTCATCATTATTAAATAGAGCATGCTTTCTTCAACATCTATAACTACAATTTGCAGCACAAGCAAGGGGCACTCAGAAAATGTGGGGCCTGCAGAATGATGCTCCCTCTGCCTCTAAGTCTGATGGCTCTGGTGAAGTGTCACTAGACTAGTTTTACTCCAACCCTTTTTATCATTTCCTTCTGTGTCCTGGTACTCCACTAGCTCTTCGCTAACCACTTTTGCACCCAAGACTTAATGCGTCGACAGTTTCTTCCCCTCCTACATTCTAATACTCTTGGAAACATCAACTCCTCCTATGACCTCTGTACCGATGACAGCAAAGTATTCTATAATTATTTTCTTTTCCACTCCCAATCCATTGTCTTTGATTGTTAAACAGCTTTGCACAGCTTGAAGTCCCCCAGTGGCCTCTGTCAAGAGTCGCATAGAGTGTGAAACAAAGCATAGCAGCAGAACTAGAGCTCAATGCGGTGTAAAGGGCGTCCGGACTTCTTCATTTGTCTACAAATGCCATATATGTTTCAGGATAGAGCAGTGGGCAAACCTTAGAAACAATCATTTTGAAGATGGTTGCCTATACATAGGATAACATATTTGGTTCATAGCTCAATGATGTAGTAGAGCGCTTACCTGTGTTAGTCCCTGTTTTATGCAGCACACGAGCAATATGTGTTGTAATGCATTGGTTCCCTGAATTATGTTGTCCTTTTTTGCCACTTGCTATTTGTTTTGCCCCTGATGTTCTCTTCTCGCACTTTGGCTCATCTTCCGGATTCCACTCCTGCATTTTGCCTGCCTCTTATCTCCTCCCTGGTGTCAGTGGGAGTTTGGTACCTTGTTGATCCCTCCAGTGTGTATCTTCATCTCCAATCAAGAGGTACAAGATTGCCAATTAAAGGTTTTAGACCTTGTGTTTGGTCCTCCTCAGTGGAACTCAATTAAGGAGACACTTGGCGCCTTTCATATATCCTACGTTGTGCACTGTGGCAATGTGGGTGCTGGGAGTAGCCGTCCTTTCTGTTGGCAATCAAGAAGAGGACCTAAGAGACCTACTTAGGACCCAGTACTTGACACAACCTTTCCATGCGCACCTTTTTCCACATCCTGAATGAGTACCAACCTCCTGTATCCAACTTCAGATTGGATAAATCTGTTCCAAACACAAAGATGTTTATACAAATTGCCCTTACTTCATTTGAAGTGCCTTCATGGAGCAGCTGCACCATAACTTTCATATCCACTACAGACAGGCTGTAATTTGAGCTGTTCTTACTCTAGCTTGGTCACCATGACCAAATCACTATTCCGAGTTGGGCAGTCGGACCGCCATGGGAACGCTGCTCCTGCCAGGGATCTGCAATCCCTGGCAGTCTTGCAGCAGTCTGAGGCCCATAATATGCTAGCAATGCTGCTGTGGCACCGCCGAGTATATCACGAGTTGGCCAACGATACCCTTTCCATGGCAGCGAGCCCGGCCATGAAAAGGATGGCGATGAGGCAACTCAGGGGGCCCTTACATGGCACCCTGTAGCCTCTGTGCATGGGGGTGTATGTAGGTGGGCACATGTTGGGGCCCCCTGCATGTTTGCACCCCTAGTTCCTGCAAAGGAAGTAATGCACAACATGATGCTTTTCTCACTGTGTAGGAATGTGCTGCGGCACTCCCACAGCGCTGTCTTTCTATGGCTCTCCTATGCTGTGGGAATGCCGCCGCAGGACCTGCTGCCAGGATTACAACTCATTCAAATTATCAAGTGGCCCCTTTCTACTAACCTTAACAGTTAGTAGAAATGTTTTTGTGAGGCCTAGGTTACAAACTTCATGCTGCGCCCCTCTCTGGTTTTCTAGCAGCACAACCAAATGATTCTGGTTCCATATAGAAACAATGTCAAAGGAAACGTTGGGAGGTTTCTCCAGCACTTAGTATCCTATCTTCCTCTTTGCAAATACATCACAAAAACAAACAATGCCTGCTTTTGTGATGTATAAATACATTTTGCAGCAGCAAAGGGCCCTAAAAAGTGCAGGGTCTGGGGCAAAAAGCTGGGGCTTTCCCTCTTCTTCATGTGTTGAACCTAGACTCCACCGCAGCACTGTCATAGTCATAGAATTCCCAATGTACACCTTCTCTTGTTGTCTAATTATTCTTCAAATATATACACGCTGTTATTATCTAAATGAAGATACTTCTGCCTCATCCTTGCCCTGAAAAAACAGATTCTTTCCACCCAGAAGCAAAAGGAAAAATGCATTCTATCTAGAATAACTTTTTGTCAGTTTTCTACCATTCCTTTCAAAGTGGCATGGTGCTTTTCTCTAATTTCTAACCAATAATAATTTTCTAGAGTAAATTCAATGAAAGCAGAAGTAGCACTTTGAATTGTAACTCCTTCCAACTTAAACAAAAATTATATATGCCTTACACTTTGTGTAACTAACTCAAGGAAGACCACTTCAACCCTGGCAAATAGCATGATTATTGGCATTTTATTTAATGGCTTGGCTTCTCAAGTACATTAACAGTATTGTTTTAACAATATTTCTGCATGGTTGTCCTCTTATTGCTTTACACACACATTGCCCAGATTCAACCGAAGTGTAGAACTTTGGCATATGCTGGGTGTCAAGCTAGAGACAGGACATGCTACTTATCCGCATTTCTGATAGATGCAGAGGTGATGCACACAATAATGTTTTTTCTTTTTAAGAGCTGTGCTACAGGAAAAAGAGGAGGGCACCGACTGCCTTGACCCCAGCCCTACTGGCCTGTCCCCAGCCCTAATGGCTTGTCCCGTGCTGGATCTGCTCTTGCGGAATCCCGGCGTGTCCTGTAGCCAGCAGCCCCCCAGAACCCATAGGACCTGCTCTGCCTTCCCTACAAAGACTTTGGGGCATATTATCAAGAAACGGCGGTAAAATTATCGCCGCTTTAGCGGCAGAAAACTGCCACTATAGCTGCGATTATGGGCTTGATAATATGCCGCAGAGAATTCCCATAGAAGCCCATGATCTGGTGTCAACACGGGCTTCTATTGGAATTCTCTGCGGCATATTATCAAGCCCATTATCACCGCTTTAGCGGCGGTTTTCTGCCGCTAAAGCAGCGATAATTTTAAAGCCGTGCTTGATAATATGCCCCTTTGTCTCTTGTGAGCACCAGACTTGCAACGATAAGTTGATTTTTGAGTCTATGTTACAATTGCTGACTTTACCTTTGCCTGCAAACTAGTTTCCAGACAAGCAGTCTGTGATCTCCGCCAAGTACTAATACTACACTGTCCACTGTAAACAATGTATTTGTAACCTATACACATGGCCTTCAGATCAACTTAGTAAGAGGGACAATGGCAGAATTAGTGGGCAAACAGGTATGTCCTGAAGATCATGATTATGAGTGGGTGTGAACTGGTAGGAATTACAAAAGGAATGTTAAATCGTGGCCATACAAGAGGTGTGGCTAAAAGATTTGTAACTCAAGTTTTGTGAACGCATGTTAAGCAGTAGACAGACTTTATATCTCCAGAAAGTCCTACTTGAACCTCTCAATCATAGGTATTTGGAGCCTGGTGTTAAATCATTTTGGATGTCATTGCATTACTCCCCATGCTCTGTTAGCTACAACTGCATAGACATTACTTTTGGGCATCATACCTAAAAACCATGCCCTTTGCCAGTATCTGTTGGGCAGTACACATCCGTTGGAAGGTGGTTTAATAGTAGGTGCAGGTAAGTACCTACAACTAGTAATAACACCACAATCAAAAATTAGGTCCAGCCAAGTTCTCTATAAATTAATCCTTGCTCAACCCTTGGTAGTTTGGCTGTGAGCAGACAGGCTTAACTTAGGAGACAGGTGTGTAAAGCATTTAAAAACAACAATACATTAAATAAATAAGACACAGCACACAATAAAAATCCAACACCAATATACAACAATATGAAATATTTGTATGATTAAACTTACACCAAAACGATAAAAATCCAATGTAGGGAATCGGAGATTTGAATTTTTAAAGATTAGATACTTTCTAGTGCTTAGAAGCACCAACTTAGGACATCTGGTGGTGCTTGACCAGGACAAAGTCAAAGTTGCAGGCCGATCGCAATGGAGATACAATGAGTTGAGGGCCGGGTCAAGTTTTTACCATCTGACTTAGTCACTTTTTTGGAGCTTTTTCTCTCAACGTTGAGCAGGTCTCCTCGTCAGGCTGGCTTGCAGTTTGACGACGGTGACTTGGCTCAGCACGATGCCTCTTGGAAGTCTCTTTGATGCTGGAAAGCTCTACATCTTGAGTGGGGCAAACCTGGATCTCAGGCCAAGTCACGGTTGGACGTCGTCGGCTTGCCTTTCGACAATGGGTCGTCAGTTATGGAGCTTTTTTCCCAAAATTCTCCAAATTATTCCAAACTTTTTGATCTTTTTTCCAGACGTCTTTTTGGGCTCTTGAAGTGTCCAAATTACCAATCCAAGATTCCAGAATTTCTGGGTTGCTCCTTGGGAAGTTGGGACTACAAGACCCACAATGCACTGGACCAAATCCTTAAAAATCCACTGAACACTGTTCACCTGCATTCTTTTTGGTGGAGATGATGCGTGTGGAGCTCTTTTAACCTGTTGCTTTCAGGTAGTCCACTTCCTTTACTTTCAAAGCAAGGCAAAGATCTTCTTTTGGCGAAGCCCAAAGTGTGAAGCAGGTGCAGTCCTTAAGAGCGCAGTCCTCTTGGTGCAAGCCAGGGGTTCAGCTGGGCAGTCCTTCTTCTTCATATTTTATTTGCAGGCAGGGATCTGAGTTGCTGGGTAGTTCTACCACATTTATCCAGTTTTCTGGGCTGGCAAGCAGGAGTGCACCCCTCAATGATGACCACTTCCCCTGAAATGTGGTATATTCTTGTTCCAGAAAGCACTGTTCTTTAAAATCCAAAATGGAGAAAATCTAATTTTTCTGAGGTATAGATTAAATCTTACCAACGTCCTCCTACCATTCCCAGGTAAGTATATTATCTTCTTTAACCCGTTGTGTGCTCATGACGAGCTGAGATCATCATAACGGCCGCGGCCCGCTCACGCGCAATTAATTCCCCGCCTGTGCGGGAGAATTAATGAGTGGGCGGGGACGTGACAAGCTCATCTCGTCATGAGCACAGCTCCACTGTGAGTCATGACGAGCTGAGCTTGTCACGGGCACAGCGGTGCCGCCCCCCCCCCCCCAGGAAAGGGTTAAGCCAGCATGGTGGCACTTAAAAAAAGTACACACTTAATATAATAAATCATACATTCACCATTGTATTTTTTTCAGGTAAGGTATTTAAAATAAAATCATATTTCACTATGTTTGATTGAAATGTTTGTACTCTAGGGAATCTATATGAAGAAGTTCCATAAAAAGCATGGTGTTGATGGGATAGATACTCTCTCGATAATATCACGTTGAATCTAGAGAGTATGAAAACAGTTCACTAAGATGGGGCCTCCTGCTGAATTCAGGAACACACAACACAAACATAGTAGAGTATAGTTTGACTCACTGAGTGAGACGCTGAAAATTAAATAAACACTACAAAAAAACAGGAAGCTGTAGAAAAGAATGTAACCACTTCAAGGCAAATTGATTGGGTTAAATGTTGAGATCTAAGAGAAAGGATTTCCATCCACACTGTAGAGGTCACTGTTGTCAACAATGCATTTCGAGTGCGGTATCACCAACATGTCAACTTTAGATGAGCACGCAATCCTTATTGAAAGGTTTCTGTGGATACCTTAAGTTAGCGTTCAGCCCGACTTAAAAAAAAATATATGTATCATGCGGGAAGGCTGAACCAAAACCTCCTGCCATAGCCATCACAGAAAGGCGAGTTAAGAAAATAAAAGATAAACTACCAGCACAATAAAGAGACCTGCAGAACTACTCAGAGCTGCCAGCACAAACATATTTTCCATCACATCGCTGAACATTGCGTCCTATAACACGATAACCAAACCTCGGTGGTTATTATGCTCAACGTGGTCACTTCCCACACAGGCTCAAAGCAAAGACAACTGTTTTCCAACCACAAACCAACATGGTGTAGCTTGCTACCCACATGGACAAGTCCTTCAGTGCACTACCTAGGAGTAGTAGGCACTATACAAAAACAATAATACAACACAATACAAAAACATAGTCCTTGTTGAGGGCCAATAAGGCTTTAAATAGAGCTGCTCTTGGCCTTTTACTAGTGAGTGCATCTGACCCCGAGCTGTAGAGCAGCGCTATCCTCACTAGTCCAAAGAAAGATAGTATTCAGCGCCGCGCTTCAACTTTTCCATTGTCACTGTATGGAAATACAAGATCCCATCCGATGACTATAAAGTGTACATGAAAACACATCACAATGGAAGATCTGCACATCCCTCCATCCATACGTGAACCGCTTCTTTACCACTGCCATGTTAAGACACTGCCCATCAAAGCCAAATTAAAAAAATACACTATCCTCTACGGGAGGGAGCACCTATACCTTCATAAACATCAGCCCACCACTGGTCAGGTAACATTGACCATTTTACTGCAAGATACAGAGAAGGAAGCACAGCTTGCCCCAGATCTGAAGGAGCCCATCCTGTAACCCTGATAGGTACCAATCCCTGATGAAGATGCCATCTTAAACACGTGATGGCATGTTCTGAATGCTAAACTGGCAATGCATGAATTTACCAACTTCACCATGCTTTACCAACTCCGAGACCCATATCTTCATCGACAATTCTATCAATGAATTGCACATTCCATAGCTCTAAATCATGTTTCATATTTTGAAATGAGTATTGCCATATACCAGGTAGACATATCCTACCTTTTCCTAGATGTAAATATAAAACAAACCACTGTGAAATTCTTATTCATCAGCGATCAAAAGCCAGTGCGATATTTTAGCAATAAAAATCAATGCATGTCACTACATTTCAAACAAATGCCGAGCAACAAAAACAAACTATTCCTCCTCCTGCACTAAAGCATTGGCAAGCGCCGGCCACAGCTGCCATGGATACTGTGCGCTGCCAGAAGACTGCCGGTCGGTTTTGTTCACTTGGCAGGCGGAGCGGCGCATTGCTGCAAAGAAGTCCTTGGAGAGACATCAATTTGTAAACACAACTTCACTTTGAACGCGCCGCGTGTCAGCTGGTCATACAAAATGCATGTTTGAGGGGATAGAGCCTGCGGAAACAAGACAAACTGAGGGTGGGTGCAGCAAGAGAGCAGAGGCACTATTGGAAAATAAAGTGCTTAGAAGTTGTCAGCACTATTAGGTGGCCAATTCCAAAGGCTGAATAGATTCCAAAAGAAATACATATGTGCTTCATTTATTACTTAGATCTACTTTAGGTGATGTTAGGAGATGTAATTTAGTTACTTATGACTAGGACAATACGGTTATATATTCTCAAGGCAATGCCAGAAAGCGCACATAACATTTTTAAACGATTCTTAGTGGTGTGGGGGCATCACTCTAGAGTATGGATGGTCTGAACCTACTTGACACTTACTAAAAGACATGTTTTTCGGCCAAAAGAGGTGTGGCTTTTCAGTAAGCTGTTTTGCAGCACAGTTAGAATGCAAACATTTCCTCACGGCTATATATAGCAGGATGTATGACGTAACAACGCAAGTTATTGCAACGCGTGCTGTTACATCGCGGCCGTTACAACGCCTGCGATGTTACCACGCTATCCCATTACAACGCAAGTCTTTACATCGACTTGCACTAGATGGCGTGCTAACATTACAAAAGTGTAATTTACTATTCCAACTCCAGTCCACTTAACAGTAGGGAAGGTGTTGGGATAGTAAACTACACTATTTTTAATGTTAGCACGCCATCTAGCGCAAGTCGATGTAAAGACTTGCGTTGTGATGGCATAGCGTGGTTACATCGCGTTCGTTGTAACGATTGCGATGTAACCACATCGCGGTGTAATAACCGTGTTGTAAAGGTTGTTCCCCTATATAGCATCCATACTGTGCTGGAATTATTTAAGCAGACAGGCGCAATAATGGATACCATTTTTAGGCAAATAAGTGTAACCTGCTGGCTTGGCCGGGGTGCCATGGGCCCTGGTACAAATATGGGAAATGGGCTCTCCAGATACCTGATTTATTAATAAAACCCTACCACCCATCACTGAGGTACAGTGGGCCCCTGACGCCCATGGAGTTCTGTGCCACTATGCGTGCTTCGCTAGTGATAGATACGCCCATAGTAACCGAAGAGACAGCACTCAACCCAACAATAGCTTATACTTCTTTTGTTATTACAAAGACTGTACACAAGAAATAAATGTGGTATGCACAGATCAATCTACACATCAAATGAGCATTAGTGGTTTATAGGTAAATTCCTCTTGTGTCAGTAATTTATTGTCTTGTTTCCGGTAATTAGAAGCATAGACTGACAAATAAAATCCACGTCCATGTAGCCACAAAAAGGGACTATTTTCCTAGCGAGTCCAGCCATCCCATAATTAAACCCCAAATGTGAGTATGGTGGTTCTGATCCTGGCCCTCTGTCGAAAAGGAAATTTAGGTCTGCAATAACCATTCCCCCTTGCCTAAAGTTAAAAGGGTCAATTTTAAGCAACTTTTACTGTGCATAATCCGGCAATTCAGATAAAGGAAAAAAACACTTTCTTGCTCCCGTTGTACCACAGAACAATTTATTTTCTAGATGGTATAGGACGTGCCACCCAAAAACATTAATTTCATATGAAATTTGATTCCAATAATTCTGAACCTTGCAGTATCCGGAAAAGAAATAGACCAGGTCCTCATCTCCACTCCCACGCCTAAAACAATTGGGGTGCAATCTGCAACCCCATCAGTGGAATTTATTTCGGTGTATAGTATGTCAGGTGTTGTTTTGTAGTGTGGAGGTTTGAGAATAGATGTATTATTCATACTAGGTCCTTGTTTAATAATATATTTTATTCCATTAATGGTAATACTTTCCGACAATGTCTTGCTTTCTACCTTGGTCATACACTGTTTATGAAAATTACTACATATTCGGTTGCTATTGACCCCACCAATATATCAAAAAAGCATTGGCATAGCCAATAGGTCTCGCCTTTGGGACCTTATAAGTGTTTAGTTATCCAGCACAATATCCTTGGTGCAACAACATCAACTGTTGGGTGGGTAAACACTTATAAGGTCCCAAAGGCGAGACCTATTGGCTATGCCAATGCTTGTTATTATTCTTGTAACTTTCATATGGATAATTCACAGCATTATTCACATTCCCTGTTGGGTTCCGGAGTAGCGTGATACTCGCAGAAAAATCGCTTCGCCGCTGGGTCAGGGGTAGTAAGCGCTATATAAATGCAATTACAATTACAATACAATACATTCTATGAGAGCAGTGATCTGCCTATAATGTATCTGCAACTGGCACTTATTTACTCTGTATGATATATCAAAGGCTACTTGGATACTGTCTTAAGTTTGCAATAGAAACGCTTAATAAAAACGTTTTTAAAAAACATACAATGCCAGATCTACAAATAAGCACTGGCTAAGCCAGTAGGGTTGGGTTTAATGAGCTAATGCTATCGCATCCAAAAAAGATACGGAAGTGAGCCAGCAGGTGTAAGCAGAGAGAAATAAGATTATAAAGTAGTGCTGCATGAACTTCAATGCAAACACTAAAGTGGAGGTGGGCGGATACACTGCAGCAGCCATTAAGATTAGATGAGAAAATTATACACCACGGCGGTGAGACAAGTCGTGATAGACAAAGTTTCAAGTCAATGCCTGAAAGAGAGTGGACGAAGAAAGAAAAAAGGTTGAAAAGGTCGGATCAAAAGCCCACACAATTTATATTGAAGGCGATAGACTTGTTAGGTAGCGATTCTGACAAAACCTAGACCGTAAAATCCTAGCTAATGTGTTTCACCATGAGAATTTATATTCACTTAAAAGCATGATTCACAGCTTGCTGCCGACTGTGGAACAGTCATTTTAAAAGTCCCTCTCGTCGACTGCACGGGTGATTATAGCTGTAAATATGTGCCACACACCGCTGACGAGGCTACGTGGTGCAGTTAATCCAAGTTGGCTCGTCCTACCACTATCTCCAATTTCATTGCATTTATTTTTCAAAAGCAATGAAGTACATTTAGCTCACTGCGATGGAAGCGATCATTTGAACCCCGGCTGGCAACACATTATTCCTCGACTCCAGAAACCAAGAAGGGCCCGCAACACCGCTGCTGCTTGAAGCCAGCCTGTGTGACCACAGATGGGCAGACTCTTTCTATTCTCCTCTTTGTTTGGTGTGCTGGAACTGACAATGGGTCCCTTGTGCGTCTCCGCCGATACTGGGAGGATTTATTCCAGCAGCTTTAAGTATTTTAATAAGGAAATAAAACAGCAGCATGCGTAGGAACAAAGAGCTCCTCAAGACAGTTCATAACAAGCACGGCCACGTGGCCGCGAACAAATGGCCTACTTGAGCATGGATATGCAAATGCAATTAAAGAAACTTGGTGGACTGATTCACGCCGATGGGTGCCCTACTGTGCTTCATCCTAGCAACCACAAAGGAACAACCAGCACGCCCCTCGCTCCTCACTTACTGAAAACCGTGACTTGAAGAAAGTTGCTTCCCTGTGAAATGGATCCAAAAATAACCAGCGCGCCTCGCGCTGAAAGAGGCAGCAGAGGGAGGGGAGAGAGGAGGGGGCCTGCGGCTGTTTCCCTTGTGGGAGCGAGCAGGAACCATATGTTAAAGCTCGCTCCCGCAAGGAAATCGCCAAACGTGCACGCGTTGCATTCAAAGCAATGCAATGCGTGCACGTTTTTGACTGAAAAACAGAATCGATTGCAAAAGGTCTTTTTGCCTATGCAGCACATGCGCGCTGCTAGGCGAGACCTAAAAGGGGGGAGTGATCTGCATCTCAAATAGACCCAGATGTGTAGCCATATATAAAATTCTGTATAGTTCCTTTAGTTCCTCAAAGGAATAAAGCATATTCTACCTACATAGTTGTCCAAATCACTGTGATGCTTCTGTTGTAAGACCTATGCCACTGTGTCCCTGAAAACAGCAGAAAGAGAGGCATTATGCACTGGAAGGTATAACTAGTGATGCAAGGATGGACTAGCTCCTCTAAAAATAAGCAAAGTCTCTATAGTCTTAAACCTGGGTATCCTGAAATAAAAGGCTACAAAGCTTATGCTGAGTGCTGGGTCACCCTAGAGTTCTAGAAGCTGACACCATAACTCGCTGAAGCCCATAAACTGAAAGATCCTGGCACCCATTGAGGCTCACTAGTAATGATTTCCCCCACCCCGATTTAAGGGGATCTGTAAAAAATCGAAGAGCCTATCTGATTTTCTATATTGCCAGATACTGGGATGGCAATACTTGGCAGGAGAGACTCACGGCTGGCAGAGTCCAGGTGCAGATGCAAGGTTGTTGGAAAACCTGTTGTGTACCTGAGGTCTCAGATGAGGAGGCCAGCCAACTGAGTCACTCTGGTTCTGGGTTGAAGAGTTGCAGGTCCAGTCCTTTTCAACCAGGCAAGAAGGCAGCAGGTGAGTAGCACTAGGGGTGGGCGGAATTTGCATAGTCGCGCTACGCAAAGCCCCGCGAAACGGTAAAAAATCTCCATGAGCACGCAGAAATTTCGCGAACACGCGGAATTGCTTGTTCGCGATGCTTTTTTCCTGTTCGCGAGCGCTGTTTGTGTTTCGGGGGGAAATATCTCACAAACATGCATTTTAAGAACGCCAACAAGCAAAAAATTTGGCAAAGCCACGTTCTCCGCGGAACGCGTAATTACCCAAATTCCGCAAGCGGAACGGAATATACTGCCCAGGCCTAGTGAGCACAGCAGAGCAGCAATTCCTTCAAAACAGCAGTCCAGCAGAGTGGCAATTCCTGTGGCAGCACAGCAGCCCTTCTACCTGGCACAGTATCCAAAGGTCCAGTAGTGTGCTGAAGTGGTGGTGTCTGAGGTCATTCTTTTATACACAATTATGCTTTTGAAGTAGGGAGGCGCTTCTAGAGGCATGCCTTTGAAGTGCACAGATGCCCTGCCTTCTCTCTCCTACAAGGGGTATTTAGCCCTTTGTGTGGAGACAATACACAGCCTATTTAAGTGTAAGAGGGGCTGTGCCCAGTTCCTCCCTCCCACCCTGCCAGTGATGGCCCATTCAGTCATACCTAACCTCCCATTGTGTCTCTGTCTAGGGGAAATGCACAAATCCGAACTGCCAACTACATTCAGTCATGTGACCAGAGACCAGGTATATATATCTTGTCCAACGCAAGTGTTAGCGGCAATCAGTAGTAAACTGAGAGTAAGGATGTTGGCTAAATCAGGTATAGAGCTATCTGAAGGAGAACTCTAGTAAAACATCTTTAATAAGAGAAGGAGTAGGGCAGAATCCATTGAATGTATCATTAGTATCCCACACAAGAGAGTGAAGACCTAAGATTGTAAATGCTCCTGAACAAAAATAAATAAGCATTGGCAAAACCATAGGGTCTGGCATGGTCGCCAGCCTATTGGCTTCGTTGATGTTTATTTTGGTTTGCCACGCTTTTTGCAAAAACATTACTGGAGAAGGCCCTAGTCAATCTGGAAAAAAAAATGCTGAAACTAAAAATATTTTTGATCTTAAAAAGAACCTATTGCCTTAGTAGCCCCTAGCACTTAAGAGAACCAGGGCATATTTATGAAATAGTAACGCAATGCAGCAAAGTCACCTTGCTGTACTGCACTGCATTGCAAGTAAAGGGCAGGAATGTGCCATATTTATAACAGTACGGCACATTTCTGCGCTTTCCCCAGCCCTGGCGCCGAATGGGCTGCCTAGCGCCAATGCAGGCATACTTGCAACATGGTGCAAGGGTGCCTGCGTTGCATGCAGTATTGTTTTTGTGCAGGAAGGGGCACCTTCCTGCACAAAAACAATCCTGAGAGGCACATTCACCTTTCTACATGTGCCACAGAATGCAGCACACATAGAAAGAGGATGTAACGAGGAGAAAGAAAGATATTTCTCACTACCCTGAGAAGGGGTATCTTTTTTGCGCATTCTCAGGTCTACCACTTTTGGTAAATCTGGAAGTTGCGTTGGAACACCCATGCAAAGTCCTTGGAACACCTTCCCAGAGCAAAGTAACGCACTACAGCGATTTGCGCTTTATTGCGTTACTCCAGATCTATGAAGCCCCTCAGGGCCACCCACAGTGGACTTGCAAGAAAACATGAATCACATGTTGGACTTGCGTCACTCTTGCACTGTGTGGTGCAAGAGCAATGTAACTTCCCTCATAAATCTGCCCCCTCCTTTGTGTGTGGATGTGCTCTTGTGAAAGGGCTTAATGCCATCACTCACAGTAAAGCCAGGCAATAGTTGAAGAGAGCTGCCCCACTGCCCCATGCTGTCTGCCTTAGTGGATATAAGAAAAATGTGAATGACACAATAACAAACTACTTGTTGAAGATGGCTAACTGAAAGTCCTTATAAGTTAGTATACTGGAGTGGGTTGGATTGAGATGGAGTAGGGTAGGGTAAATTGGAGTGGGGTGGATTGGGGTGGAGTGGGTTCGATTGGATGGTGTAGAGTTGGGTAGATTTGAGTGGAGTGTGGTAGACTGAAGTGGTGTATATTGGAAAGAAGTGGAGTGGCATAGATTTGTGTAGAGTGGAGTGGCGTGTGATAGAGTAGAGTGGGGTATATTCGATTGGAGTGGAGTAGATTGTACTGGGCAAATTGTGGTAGATTGGAGTGGGGTAGATTGTGGTAGAGTGGGGTAGATTGGAGAGGAGAGGAAAGGAGCTGGATAGATTCCAGTGGAGGTTGAGTGAAGTGGGGTAAATTGAAAAAGAGTGGAGTAAATTGAACTGGGGTAGATTGGAGTGGATTGGAGTGAAGTAGAATGGAGTGGGCTAGATTGGAGTGGAGTCAGGTAGATTGAAGTGGAGTGGGTTGGACTGGGGTACAATTGAGTGGGGTGGATTGGAGTATATTGGAATGTGGTAGATATGAGTGGAGTGGGTTGGATTGGAAAGGGGTAGATTGAGGTGAAGTGGGGTGGGGTATATTGTAGTGGATTAGGGTGGAGTGTGTTCTATTGGAGTGGAATGGAGTGGAGTAGATTTGAGTGGAGTGTAGGAGATTGGAGTGGGGTATATTGGATTGAAGTGGAGTGGGATGAATTTGGGTAGATTGGAGTGGAGTTTAGTAGAATGGAGTGGAGTAGATTGGAGGAGAGTGGGGTAGATTGGGTGGATTGGAGACTGGTAGATTGGACTGGGGTGGTGTAGATTGTGGTAGCTAGATTGGGGTAGATTGGAGTTCGGTAAATTGTGGTGAGTGGAGTAGATTGGAATGGCATGGGGTAGATTGGAGTGAAGAGGAGTTGGATAGATTGCAGTGGAGTTTGAAGTGGAGTGGGGTAAACTGAAATGGAGTGGAGTAAATTGAACTGAGGTAGATTGAAGTGTAGTGACGTAGAGTGGAATAGCCTAGATTGGAGTGGATTCCGGTATATTGGAGTGGAGTGGGTTGGACTGTGGTACAATGGAGTGGGGTGGATTGGGGTAGTTTGGAGTGGGGTAGATTGGAGCAGAGTGGGGTAGATTTGAGTGGAGTGCGGTAGATTGAAGTGGAGTGAGGTGGGGTTGATTAGATTGAGTGGAGTGCAGTAGATTGGAGTGGAGTGGGGTAGATTATAGTGGGATAGATTGGAGTGGAGTGGGATAGATTAGATCATAGTGGAGTGGATAAGAGAAAATTGGAGTTGAGTGTCGTAGATTGGGTTAGAGTGGGTTTGATCGGAGTTGGGTGGGGAACACCGGGGTGTGAAAATTAGGATGGAGTAAATAGCAGTGGGACAGATTGGAGTGAAGTGGGTTGAATGGGTGTAGTGGGGTAGACTGGAGTACCTTGTGTTGTGTGGTGGATTGGAGTACATTGGAGTGGAGTTCAGTGGGGTATATTGGAGTGGAGTGGGGTAGAGTGGAGTGTGGTAAGTGGTGTGAAGAGGCATAGAGTGGATTGGCGTGTTCTGTCATGGAGCGAGTGGTGTAAATTACAGTGGCGTGAAGACACGTGGCATGGTGTAAAGTGTCTTAGAGTGGAGTGGCATGTTGTATAGGGGAGTGTTGTAGAATGGAGTGTTGGGCATCGAGTGGAAGGGATAGAGTGGAGTGGCATTGTGTGAAATATGCATGGTGTGGTAGCATACTGCCACTGCAGACAATAAATTTTTTATTGAAATGACCATTACTTTTGCACTGAAAAACGATTTTACTGCACAAAAACGATAATGTGTGCAAATCTCATCACCCAGTGTTTTGATGTGCTTTGATCAAATTCAAATATTTGTTTCCACCACACTTCAGAATTACCAAAAAAATGCTTCATTTGTACTAATTCTGATATATTCTGAAACATCAGCACAGTTCATTGTTTTTGTTGTGTGCTTAAAAATAAAAATAAATCCTACACTTTCTCCTCCTACATGGATGCTCAGCATGATTGTCACATAAATTCTCTCACTTTGAAGTCATAGAAAGAAAAGTAAACACCAAGGTACCTCCGAAGAGTGAGCTTGGTATTTGACCTCTCTCTTTGAATGTACACCAAATGTGATTAGATAAGAACAAGATTTAAAGGCCTGTTTACAGAAAGCAAGTTCGTGGAAGAATACTGTAAACGAGATTTGGGCAATGGGAGGGGCAAACTCAAGCAGGACAATCTAAAGCAAATAAAGCTAGCAAAAAGAAAGCCAGAAAATGTGAGTTACAATCCACAAGGTTAATGGTAAGCAACGGGCGGAATGCATTTCTAGGTCAGCTTTCTGAATGTCCCCAAGATGTTTTTAACAAACCAGACAGCTGCGCTGTCTGGTAGGCTACATCCTATAAAAACAGCTCTGCTTAAAATGAAGGGCCGTTTTAATGAATAAAGGTGTTAAGTGTTGTGTTTCAAAGAGGTTTACAAGTAATGTCTTCTTCCTTTGAAGTATTAATTATCTCCTTTTCATCTTTCTTGCATGAAAAAAGCTGGAATTCAGGATACAAAATGTGTGCACAGCGGCTTGGCAAGCATACGCCTAAAGCTGTTAAGTCCTTCGTTGTTGGCGAAGGCCACTGGATCACGGTCCCATCGTTGCTCAATGGGTGGCCCACGTATTCAATATTAAAACAGGCTGGGGTATTGTCTTAAAATAAAAGGTATTAAAAAGTTCCTGCTGACCAATAAACAATAGGTGTTCCGGCTGGAGAAATCTGTAACCAGGGCAACTACATCAAACTCTGTCTGAGGCTTAGCATCACACTACAGTCAGTCCCAAACAAAGATTTTGAACGTTTGAACAGCCTTAGCCCCAGACAAAACAATAGATATACAATATTTTTATATGTCAAATTTATCACTGTGCACTTGAGAAGAGGGCAATCCAGAATACATATGATTTATGTGCACCAATATCGTGTAAATGGCATCTGTACCAAACTCTATCCCTGGAGAGCTAATAGTCTGCTATACTTCATACTGAGGTGTGTTTCATCCAACTACTTGTCTGCCCTTTGTGTCTCTGTATTCATCACCTGAAATCCATCAAAAGCTGTAAGAATCAACCTCCTTATCCACAAACCTATCTTTTTTGCCCCAGCCTATCATAACTGTTGTACCCTTCATTCAAAGTGCTTAATTTGTCTTCTTCGTAGGAGTCAACTTTTAAGCATCATGCCAGGCTCCCACCTTACCTGCGCCTGATTTTTGCAGCCTAATGGCATTTTACAGAGTTCTCTTACCTCACTCTCCTGTAACTGGCCTCATCTCTTGCTGATCCTACTCCATCTTCAACTTAAACCCTGTACATGTGGAATGATTGTAAAAGTAGGGTACAAACAAGTAAAGCTGAACCCAAAGTAGGGCTGCAGCATTGTAGGAAATGAGGGGGTGCAAAGTACACTGGCCTGATGTTGTTTGTGTGCAGGTAGAGTTCACCCCTGGAGTAGCTGTCTCAATCCACCTTGCGCCCCACAGAATGAGATTATTAGCCTTACACAGGAAGACGAGTTCTAGGCCCATACAAGCTTGATAACTAATTTTAATAATTTATTACAACACACCACAATTTAACTAAATGTAACCTTGGCAGAACATTGAGGTCTAGCCTTAAAGCCAGTCATGTAATTACATAGTAGCAACGTCCCTTTAATGTAGGGGATCAATGCAGTGTACTATACACTGCTAGCAGGCTGCGGAAGTGACGTAGCTATCCGTGACTCCTAGCAACCTAGAATGTAAGCTAGTCTAATAAAAATATATACTGGGCTTTAAGTGGGGTGGGTCGTGCCAGTGCTCAGCACTGGCAGTAATTGTAAATTGGCATTGAAATGTTTTACTTCATGTTGAATAATGTGTGTGTTCCTCTACAATATGAGTATTTTCTTTTCCCAGCTCTGTTTCAGTAGTTTTGATTTTCATGCAACATATAAGTATTGTATAGCACATACAAGTACTGAGTTGCCTCTTGGTGTCTGAGATGGGTGTTCATGACTTGGCATAATTAAGAGCTCTGGAGTTGAGGCTGCAATTAGTGTGGGTTTTTCATAGTGACTCTCACTTGGTCGTGAAAGTGTCCAAACGACATGCTCATCCAATCCTTGGCCTTCCTGCACAGCGCATAGTGCACACAGAGCAGTGGTCACCTATGTGGTAATTGTAATTACAATTGTAAGGGAAAGCGGATGTAGGAGCTTCACAGCTTTCGGAATATTAGTGTGTGTGTGTGTGTGTGTGTGTGTATATACATATATATCTTCACTGCTAATATAGATGCTAATTTTGCAAATTTTCTTGACATCAAAGTACAAGCAGTGCAGGATAATGTAGAAACTTGTCTATACAGGAAGCCCACATCAGGCAACAGTGTGCTACATGCGGGGAGCTTTCATCCCCAGCATACAATAGCGAGCATACCGTATGGCAAATTTATTTGCATACATAGGGCATGCAGCACACCAGAAGCCAGATTGCACTATCAAACGGAAGCTAAAAACAGATTGGAAGTCAGGGGATATGAATCTGGTAGATTATATGCTGCCATGAGGAAGGCTAATACCCTGGACCGAACAGTTCTACTTGACCCTAATAGACATGTGACATCAGTCGATAAAGTTACTAGAGACACCCAAGACAGTGACAATGTAGGAATGAGGCTGGTCATAGGCTATAGCAGACAAGCCAAAAAATTCAAAACTATCATCAACAAAAAATTAATGGCCTATTGTCCTGACCGACCAAATCTTAAAAGATGTTCTTCCGACTACCCCCCCAGTGACTTTTAGAAGAGCGCATTCCATGCGCAGTGACTTAGTGAAGAATAGTCCAGAAACTAACAAAATGGAAAATTGGTTGTCCCCCTGAAAGGGTTTCTTCTTCAGGTGTAGCTCATGCAGAGCCTGTAAGTTTGGCATTAATACAGCCACTTACTTGACGCCTTTTTCGGATATACCTATTGCACTAAAAGCACATTACTCTTGCAGAAGGGTGTACGCTGTATATGTACTCAAATGTAGCTGTAACCTGTGCTACGTGGGCAGCACAATACTGCAAGTGCATGTACGGATTCTACAACATCTCCGTGCAATAGTGAACTCTGACCCAGCTTACCCAGTGGCCAGGCATTTTAAAGCAATACATAGCAATAATTTGAACTGTTTGCAGTATTTTGTAATAGATGCCGTGGCACAAAGCAAAAGGGGAGGCAATAGGGAAAAAATGTTGCGTCAGCTCGAATCATGTTATATAGTCGAGCTAGATACTATTTCCCCTAAGGGTTTAAACATCGGAGAAGACCTGTACAATTTCCTGTGAAAGAGGGATTCCGATTAGGCCTCTATGAAAGGATATATCTGGGGAGCTATCTCTAAGCAGCATTAGATATAGTTCCTAGAATAACTCCCACTTACAGGATGTTTTAGCTATTTAGCTGTTTAGACTCTTAGCCATATAAGAATAGAGAACATATGAATTTCTGTGCCTTGCAGTCCCCAGTAGGCCAGAGGATTCCCTGTACTCTTAACTTTCTGTGATCAATGTGGTTCCCTTATCGCGATCCTAGTCTAGTTTCTGAATATATATAACAAAGGATTTATTACTATTATTAATTGTTACTATCTTTAGCTGACTGAGGACGTGAGTAGCCGCTTAATTTGTCTATGGATAAGGAGTTCTGCCGCCAGTAAACCTGGATTTTTACATTTTAGTTGCTTTCTATATTTTGTATTTTTTGCACATTCATTGCACAATAGGGCACTTGAGGCGCTGTTCTAAACTTTGATTGGCACTGTCACTTTCCAGTACAGAACGACCACCGAATTTGTACCGAGAATTGTTATGAACTGATTGGCACACTTGTACATGAAATAAACTTCTTTTGCACATAACTAAGTATCTGTACTATGTATGGCAACATTATGTCTGTTCAGCATATTTGCACGCCATATGCTTCATTTGCAAATAACTAGGTATTTGCACTAGGTATAACAAAATAATACCCATTTTGCACATTTGCGTACTTTGCACATATTTTATTGCTTTTTAATATAAGAAGTTCCACATTTATGTGTTTTTACCGGATGCTAATACAAAGATATGTATGAAATTAATGAAATATATATAGCACTTTGCACTTTTTATTAATATGACCTAAGGTAATAGCGTGATGAGGAACTATACATATTATGGTAACATCAAGCATTAACAAAAGGATTTTCATAGCAAAAATTAACACCAACGTTTTTTTGGGATGTTTTTGGAATATGTTATATAATGTGCTGATATGCTTCTGTTCATGGACAGATATGCTTTAATATGTATGATGCCTATAAAAACCATGAGATGTTCTGGAAATATGATACATATACACATAGTATTTTTACTATGTTTAGCAGTGCCTCATTACGTCATTGTAAGCGCCAACACTGGGCCTTTAAATTTTCGTTTCTGTTACCCGTTTGTCAAGTGATCAAGGAACCGTCTTGTGTCCGAAACGCGTCAGAGACAGCACCGTTTTTTAATCACTGCATAAATAAAGAAAACATGGCATCAGCTATATACGGAGTCCGTGTTCCTGGCTGTGCACGATTGCACTTAGGACTTTCCTTTTCGATGTACATATATATTTATGAAAAAGAGATGGGGTGAAGACGTCAATGAGATAAAAGGAATAATGGGTCATATGTCCTGAAAATGTAATTGCAAATAGCATTCGCAATTTGCGTACTAAATTTTGCAGTTATGAACATACATTTGCAAACCAACCTATGTACTGATAGGCCAGACTGTAAAATAAACATTGTTCATGGTCACAGGATGACCTTTAATGCACAAAGGTTCAGCACTATATAGCATATATGTATCATATCAAAATTCATAACAGTTAGCACACAAATAAATCATCTAAAATGTATAATTCTTGAAGTGGTTCTTCTTTATTTTTCTTTAAAATCTTTTCTTTATTTTCCAGAAATCAAGGGATCATAGCCATAGCCAACGCGTTTCGTCTCATAACGAGACTTCTTCAGGGCTTCACAGTAAGACAGAGCGTAATTTCATATGCTGTTTTTACAATTCTGGTTTTGAGAATTCCAACGTTCCAAAACTTCTATGCAGTATACAGTTTCCGCAGTGGTATGGTAACCCGTAGCATGTGAGCTCCTTATGTTTCAGATTGTTCATGGTCACAGGATGACCTGCCTAATTTTCACTAGGCGTATTGCAAATTGCGACTCTCCTCAATTGGCTACGCAGAATGGGATGGTGGCCTGCAAGGATCTGTAGATCACTATGCCTGTCTTTGCATCTCAAAACTGAAAACTTTTTTTTAAAGCAGACAACTTTACTTTAAAATAAACAGGGTTGCATTAACAACAAAGAAATCGTTTATAAAAAAACTTCAGTGCGAGTTGGCTGTGGTCACCTGGAACACTGCCTACTCCCATTGAAGCTACCACCGCAATTCGCAAAAGGGGTGGATCCCAAAGGTATACCTTTCCTTATGCAAATGAGTTACTAACCCAACTTGAGAGTTGGTAATGTATCAATAGTTTTTGACCGGCATTGTGGTTGAGGTTTATTGATACACAGTGTTCAGATACCAAATCGAAATTTGGAAGGAAAGCCCACAGCAACCCCTTCCAAACTGCAATTCAGTATCCATTTCTGAACTCATTTTAGGAGTCGGTAAAACTTTACTTACTCCTAAAATCTATTTTGTACATATAAAAATATTGTTTTATCAGTCACTAACCCTCTAATTTTACAAATTGGCTGGTTTACAACTTGCAAACAGTTTAATATATCTGGCCCTAGATGCTGAAAGAGTGAGACAAATGGTACTGATGGAGAAGAAGAAGATAAGTATGAGAAATGCCGATGGACAGGCTTCAGAAGGGTATGGGATGAAAACGGGTGTGGCAGAAAGAGAGATTACAGAAGAAAGTGATGCGAAGGGAAGAATAGGAGTTGTCACTCATTTATCTGATACTGAGTAAAAATCAATGCTGAAAGGCATTGGTAAAGCCTCAGAGCCTTGCTTTTTTCAGGTGTATGTGTTCATTGTTGTGTAATGTATTTGGATGACTAACAGAGGGCAAATATAGAGGCATCCAAATATTGTTCAGGAGGCATACTTAGGGCCTGATTATGAATACAGCGGTTCACAGGACTGCCATACTTGTGATGGCGGTCCGACCACCGCCTCACTGCGGGTCCGACCATAGTATTTTGAGTGTGGCGGTCAGACTGCCACGAGAACTCTGGCTCTGCCGGGATCATAGATCCCATGCAGCAGAGGCAGTGCTGAGAGGGGCAGCATATACAGGCGGCCGCCCTGCGGCACAGCCGAGCATATTACAAGTTGCCTGTCCACCGCCCATTTCATGGCAGTGAGCCCACTATGAAAAGGGTTGCGGAGCGGCAACTAAGGGGGCCCTAACAGGGCTCCTTGCAGCTGCTTGGCCTGGCGGGGCATGCACCCCCCAGTCCCTGCAGAGTGTGGCATGCATGCCACACAGTGCAGGAAGGTGCAGTCGGAGCTCTGATGGCGGCAGTCTGACCGCCGCAGGACCACTCGCCAGACCGTCCACCAGACCAGGATTTATCGCCTAATCTGGCACGTGGTCGCACCACAGCTTCGGCGGTCCTACAGTGGACGTCGTGTTGCTGACCCCGCTGTAGGACCGCCAAAGTCGGAATCAGGCCCTTGGTCAACCACAGGATTCTAGTTCACATGTTTTAGGCAGGCCTTAATTAAACAAGCCATGTCTCTTTTCAAGGATTTGCTTGCTTGTCCACTTTTAGGGAACACGACTTCTCCCACCTTTCTCTTCCCACTGCAATCACTGATATCCTGTTTACAAGATCACATGCTGTTGTTCTTTTTGGAAACATTCACCCAGCTAACAGAGTATTTGTTCCTCCACTTTGAGTGATAATAAAAACTGTCTCACCACAGTGTGCTCTTATATTTCCAAAATATAATTATGCCCAGGCAGCAAGGTCCCACAATTTTCCATAAAGGAAAGACTGAGGCGGGAGTGGCAAATCACTAGGATAATTCCGCTGTAAACATACATTTATGACAGAATTTACCTCGGGTGCACCTGTCAGGAGTTCACAAAAGTATTTCTTGTGGTCTTTAGACCTTTTACTGTTTCAGAGATCTCCACCAGGAGCGTGGTGATCTCCGCACCCATAAATACCACTCAAGAGATGGGATTGAGGGTGCTCCTGGGCCTTCCGTGGAGTAGTCTTGGTCGTTTGCGAAGTATGTGGGCATTCACCAACTACCATCATTCCCTTCCCAGCCTGGAAACGGTTGCATATTTACTTCAGCCAAGAGCTGGTATTTGCACCATTGCTGGGTTGGTAAGGGAAATTGATCACTCCCGATGTTGACGATACTGCTTGGGCAAGGGGTTTCTCAACGTGGAAAAATACTTTTCCCATTCAGAAAAAAAAATAAGAAATGTTTATTTGCACAGGGGGATCCATCTGCTCAGTGAGAAGTTATCTGCCAGGTAGAACTCCGTGCAGAGGAAGTGCATTCCTGAAGAGTAAATCACACGATTTTCTAAGGGATCCGAATAGAAATCTGCACCAGGTGCAGCTTTCCATTCCGATTCCCTGAGGAATTTTTAAATTTCAAAAAGTGGCAAAATTGCACTCAGCTGTATATTAAAACAAGAATTGGTAATGCATCGGTGTTGCCTATGTATTGAATAAGGAGCTTTTTTCATCAATCATCATCTGGGAGAATGAAAGAGCTCCCTGACAGATTACAAGGGAGCGAAGAGAATGTGGCGCAACGGCCAAAGCTGCTCACTCAAGAGATGGGGATACCAGTTCGAGTCTAGTCGGCGCCGGGCGCAACATCCTCTGATTCTATGCAAATCCCTTAATCTCTCGGGTGATAAATTGTTATATAGATATACTGCAATAGTAAAAGGCTAAACTTTATGAAAATGTAGTTCCATCAAAGTGGATGTTAACAGAATTTCGGCAGCGGAAAATAATAAGAGAAGCGGACAAGGAACAAGCATTGGTAAATGCAGGAAATAATGCTACAGCCAATAGAAATGGAGGAAAGGTAAGTGGCATGCACAGGAACCAATGAGAAACCAGGAAAGAGAGAGGAGTCCCTTTTAAGTTTATATTAAAAACAATAGATTTCTCAAGCACAGGTCAAGCGCTGTGCAGGCGAAACCTAAAAATCCTACTGCAGTTTTACTACTTTTCTTGTGAAAAGGCTTCAAGATGTTTCTACAGCGCCTCTTCACTTAGGTTACAATTAGGGCAAAGGATAGCTCACCCCTTCCCTCCAGGACTTCAAAGGTCATCAAAGTCACTGTTTCCAGCTCTGGATTTCGTGTCCTAGCCTATTGCATTCTATGGGGCTTATTTACAAGCCCCTTGCGCCACTTTTGCGTCACTTTTAACATGGGGAAAAGTGGCCCATAAGTGGCGCAAGGGGCTTGTAAATCTGCCCCTATGTCTTGAAGTCACGTTTGCTTCCTCTCACCTAATTAAACTAACCACTTGAAAACAATGATTTATAGGTAAAAAGATAAGGTCTGGAGTCAGTGTCAGTAATGGCCTGTAGCGAGACAGTCACCCAATCATAGATTCATTTTCATTGCAAGTAATACATTGCATTGAAACTGATTTCCGAATGAATTAAACTTCAACAAATCACACATTTCCTGAACTTTCCTCCCCTTGTTTTCATCTTTTAGTGGTGGTGAGCTGAAATAAAGTCTCCCTGCCCACTGGCGTTATGTTTGATTGTCGACTTGCATTTTTTCACCTCCTGTGTAAGCGTGTGCTGTTTGTGGGCATCTTTCAGCCGCATCAACAATTCCTTTCTGTGCTCTTAAGATCTTGCAGCCTAGAAGGGTGCTCCTCGGATCGACATGTCAGTGGCAGAGACTAAAAGGGGTCTCGCGGCGACAGACTCCTGATCCAAACCTCCTCAGCAGCTGGTTATTGATCGGCACAGAAGGGGTCCGCCTCTGGGGACAGACCAACTCAAAGAGCGAGATTCTAGCGCTTGTCTCGGCGTGTGCCGCTAATTTAGCTCAGGGCGCTGCCTGACTGCCACCTGCAGCGGATCGAACTCGCATTTTGATTGTATTAATCTTTTGATGCTGGGCTGCTAGTGGTCAAACTGTTTCACGTGGCGACATGATAAAATATTGGTAGCCTCATCATTTTCTCTGTAAAGTTAATTTTTATATAAAACATGCAAATGCTGTAAGTACAAAATATTAAAAGATAAACATTTTAATTAAATGAAAATCTTTTTTCCTGTCAGGTCACTTTCATCTAGTTTTGTTGGTGCCTAAAACTAAGATTGTTTTCTTTTATGACATAATTGCATTTAAACAAAAACCCGCATCCCCCGGACTCAATGCAAGCCTCCCACAAACGGAGCATGTCTTGAAACCAAAATCAGCCCTGAGAAAATGTTCAGACCAGCGCTGCCCTGCAGGGGGTTGAGGCCATGGGGGATGCTTGGGTCGTCGTCCGCTCAAAGCAGCCCCCCCCCCCCCCCCACCCCCCTGCAGCCCACCTGGAAAAAACGGAGGGGTAGAAAGGCCAGCCCAGCCCTGGCCAGGGTAGTTCGTTAATGGATGTGCGGGACATTTTTAGGTGTGGCTAAAGGCAGCTTTAGCCATTTGAGAGGGTCTTGTGTCAAAATGAAACAAACAGACACACACAACAGACAGAAGCGGGGATGGGGCGCCTCTGTTCAGACATTGCCTTGTTAAAGTGAACCCCATCAGGCGTTGGCTCAAGGGTCTGCCTGTCACGTTTGGGGAGCAGCCCAAAGTATTTCATGGATGAATGCATTTCTGCTGCTCTCTTTCCAGCTTATGGGATAAAATTAATCCTTGTTTTTTGTTTTGTTATTGTTGCCATCTGCATTGGGGAATTGCTGAGACTACAGCAACATATAACTCCTCTTTTCCATACAGGAATGTTTGCGTGTGGCACAGAAAGGTAGCAAACATTTCTATTTTTTAGACATTTTCTTCTCAAAGATGTATTTTTTTTTATTTTTTTGATCGAGCGCAACATAAAAGGAATGCTTTTCCTTGCAAACTGCAATTTGGCAACCGAAGCGAGCCAGGTTTGGCCGGAGCCTCATATGCTGAAATCTGGTCCCGGCTGGTTCAAGAGACGTCACCACGTACCATCTGCACGCATTGGGCAGTGCCAGACCTCCCTGCTTCCGTGTCCAGGGTGGCAGCGCCCTTAAACGTCACAACACTGAGTCCCCTGCCAGTTTCACGAGACGCCACCACCTACCATCTGCCCACAGCGTGCCAGTGCACCGATTAAAGGCCTAACATTGGACGGTGCCAGACCCCTCCCCCCACCAACCCCTGCATCGGTGTTCAGGGTGGCAGCCCCTTAAGCCTAACAGCACCGAGCCCCCTGCCAATTTCAAGAGACGTCCTCCACCTACCATCTGCACACAGTGCGCCAGAGCACAGATTAAAGGCCTAACGCTGGTCAGTTCCAGACGCCCCTGCATCGGTTCAGGGTGGCGGCCCTAAACCCCACCGCACGTTTAACGCCCCCTGCCCACCTACAGCCAGGGGTCACAGTCAAGAACCGGGTGTCAAGACCTCAGAACCCTGGTTTAGTCCGAGCCTCATTAGTGGGGCGCGCGCTGTGAGACCTTGTCCCGCACCTCGTGGAGAGGCCTGGCACATCTGCGCCACCCCATCCCCCAGATGCTGACATGACAGCGACTCCCCCAAGGCTCATCTTCGGGGAGATCAAGGTTCGCGAGGTAAGAGCGCAGCCACTGGGCGGCGCCCCAAACTCTGCTTCCCAGGAAGCAGCAGACGTCATGGCCCCTGTAACCGGGTCGAGCGATGCCACTTCCCCAGATTCCGTGCACCAGTGACCCCTAGGGACCTCCCACGCTCACGGAATGAGGGCTCGTGCTGGGGGGCACTGCAAGGAATGCCATACTCCCAATAGCCACCTGCACCTCCAGCGCTTCAGCAGGGGGCAGCTCCCTCACTGGGTTATGTGAAGATTAAAGTCCATATCCGTTCATAGAGCACCACAGTTCTCCTGGGAGCCACAGGGAGGTCTGCAGTCAATTTAATTAAAAGTACTGTTTAATACCCGCCTTATCTTAGCATTAAAGACTCCACAAACAGCTATAACCAGCAACCTCTGACATCTAAGTGTTATTTCATACTGTGCAGGTTGTAATCTTACCTCAAAATTAAATTTGATACCAAGTTATGCCCTTTAAAAGTAACGTTTTTTTAAATAAAAGAGGCAGATTGTGAAAGAAAATTACCGACTCTGCTTGCTTGAATTTATTCATAAGAGGCCATATTGGCAAATTGGAGTGGTTGAGTGAGACTGTATTAAGTGCAAGTTCACATTTTTCAGACAAAGAAAGGCACGTCAAGAAAAAATAGATTTTATTTAAAAAAAAAAACTCTCGTTTGCTTTATTTGCAGCACATCAATGGACATTTGACATGGATTTGCGCCTTTAAGGCATGGGTTGACTAGCCGCAGGCACTGATTCCTGTCACGAATACAACATTTCACATTTAATATTGATGAGATATATTTATTTTCCAGCTTTTACAAAGTGTGAAGCAGGCCTCAGAGGACACGGGAATGCATTGCAGAGATGTGCGCGCAGAGCTCGACACAGTAGGAAAGTTTCAGTCTGCGCTTCTGTTAACCCCTTGTACATCTATTCACATAAAATGGAGTTAAATCGTGGATTATTTGAATATTCATTGGGTAAGATGAACACCAGCCTGTCCTCATGGAGTATTGTACTAACTGCTTTGCTGGAAAGTCTCAGAAACGTTTACTTATTGTGAGTTGCTATTTTGACCATGCATAGTCATTAAGTAAATTCGTTTTAATTGTAGACTGCAATAATACTCTAGTAAAAACAAAAAGTAAAGGATATCTATCCACCCTGTTAGAACGCGAGAATTCCCACCAGGCCTTTATGCTGCCTGTGTGTGTAAATGAAGCCCACCCTTAACATAGGGCCAGTTGGTCAACCCACCGCCAGCAAAATCTAGTCGGGTTGTTAGGACCAACAAAATGCAATTACTCCCCACATAAATTCACTATATAATAGATTTTTCCTTATTAATTTTCTTTCTAGGTGTCTTACGAAGCTGATGAGATTTTAGTATTTAGTACATTGACGAGCTCAGCCCTCAAAGAAAATCAAAAGACCCCTTGGGCCCTCTTCATCAAATGTATTCATAAGTAAGGGTAGTTGCATTCCTGTAGTAATACTTCATGTACACATAAATGCAACTCACATATGTACGGGTAAATCTGGTTCTATATCTCAGGCACGGAGTTCTCCACTGTGATTGCTATATGTATGATAGGGTTGGGCGCTTTTGCACCACGCAATGGGGTTCAAAAGTGACGCAACCCCTGAGATGTGATATATCAAACCATGCAAGGCTGCCTTGCGTGGCCCTGAGTGGCTTGATAAATCACGAGTAAAGCAACGCCGTGCAAATCCCTGTGTTGCGTTTCTCTGCCCCATTTAGGCGTTCCATGGGTGGTGCATGGGTGTTCCCTTAAAACCCATGGATTTTGATGCATTCCCAGATTTACCATAAGTGGTGGACATGGGAATACGCCAAAACTGCTATGCCTCCCAGGGAAGGCGTAACAAGGAGAAATATGTTTATTTCTCCTCGTTCTTTCCTCTTTCTAAGTGTGCTCCATTTGGCCCCCGCTCTTTGTCCAGTAGTTTTCGTGAGTTCCTCTTCCCGGCGTGGTTTTCATGACCAATTCCTGTGAGATGGATGGGGTGGTGTGCCTCTCTGGGGTATTCCGCTGCTCTGGGGTGATGGAGTTGGATGATGGCACTTCTATCTTCCACTTTGGAGGGGCGGCAGCTGTTCTGATGGCCTTTTTGTTTCTCGTCCCCTGTTGTTGCACACGGTGGTGTGTGTTCCGGATGCCACCCAGTTTGTCTGCTCAGATATGCATGGGTGGGGCAGTGTGTGCCCCTCTCCAGTGGCGTAACACAGGCCCCCACAGCCCCTACGGAGCGGGGGGGGGGCGAGCTGCAGGGGACCCCCTCAGCACAGTACTCCAGCCTGAGAGCTCCAGTTTAAATCTGGAGGGTGGGGCCCTCTGTGTACTGGGCCTCTCTGAGGTTTGGCCTCTGGGCCTTTCCCATCTCCTGGCGCACTGTAGTCTTTGTTTTGGGGAGGGTGTTGGGCCTGCCGGTGCCCAGTGTCAGTCCGCTCTCTGTGTTGGCGGTGTGTGCCCTCCTTCCGTACTTTCTGCAGTCTAGTCCCATCCTCAGGAGCTTGGGCGGTGGTTGCCCTGGCTGTTTCTTGGTCTGGAGGTCTCCTTCATTGTTTTCGGCCCATTCCTCTTCTCCCTCTGGTGGTTCAGACGGTGGTGTGGGACCTGGCAGTGAATCTGGGCCTTGACATTGTTAGGTTTAGGCGGCGTTGGTTTCTTTGACTTCTTCATCTGTTGATGCTGCCACATTGTGTGGTGCTGCTTCCTCCATCCCTGCGGCATCTGCCTCTTCTTTCTTTGGGCCAGACTTCACAGGTTGAAGTTTGCGGTCTGATGCTTGTGTGGCAAACCCACTTGGTGCACCTGTGTTCATTGGCTGTTGTGGCCCTGGTCCAGCAGTCACAGCAGCTGTCTGCCCTTGTGGCTTATGGGCATTGTTTGGCAGATGTTTTCCATCTAGTCTTCTGATGGGGTTTGTTGTCGTCTTGTAATCCTACGGCAGTCTTGGAGTTCCGTCCGGATGGTTTACTGCTGGATTTGTCTGTGTCTGTCCCCCCCCACAGCCGGTGGTTGGCTGTTGGGCTTGTCTAGGGTGTTTGGTTTGTCTGGGCTGTGGCTGTGCTCTTTCAGGTGTACAGTTGTTCGCTCCCCAGTGCCTTGTTGGGATGGCCTCTGGCTCAGTTCGGTTTGCTGCTTGCTCTGTTGGTCCCTTTGGGGTCGCCTGGCTTCTGGTTTTCCAGTGTTTCTGGTGGCTGTTATTTGGGGTGCCAGGTGAGGTTGCTTGGGGCTGTGACCTCCCCTGCGTTCCTTCAGTTGGTTTCCGGAAGAGGTGTTTTCCTCTTTTCCTTTGGATTCGGAGGTTGTCTTGCCTGACTTTGGTCCTCCTCTTGTGTCTGGTGCTGAGGGGCGTTTTCTGTTTCTGGGTGTCCCTAGCGACTCTCAATTTCTTTGCTACACCCTGCTTTGTTTCGCAGGTCGGATGCTTTGTTTGTCTCTCATTGTCTTGTGGTTGGGGCTCATACCCTCTATCTCTCTCTCCTTGGTCTAGTTGGATTGGGTTGGCTTTTCCCTTTCTTTTTCTGTCGCTCACCTCCAGGTTCCGGCATTTTTCTGGGGATTTAGCCAGGCGTGTTTCCTGCCTCTTGGGTGGCTTTTTCAGGTGCTTCCTTTTTGGACGTTTGCTTTACTGCAGTTTAGGCTTTGCCTCGCCCTTTCATGTACTGTAGCTGTTTGCCATCAGGGGGCGTGAGTTTTAGCTTTTGGGTCTGCTGTTTTGGGTTCTGTGGGTCTTCTAGCAGTGCAATGTATTTAGGTCGTTCTTTTGCTTGTCTTGAGTCGTGTTTGTCGAAATCAGTTTTTGGCTTGGGTATGTACTCATACGTAAGGACTGTGAGAGGAAGACAGACGAGTAGGTAATGCCAGTTTACTTACCGGTAATATTCATAACTCCGAGTCGATATCTTCCTCGTCACAATCCTAAGTTCCCTCCCTCTTCTCCCTGATGTTCAACTGATTTCTATCTAAGCTTTGTTATTTCAGGAAGTCCTTCCTGAGTGATGTATTTGCATGAATGGAGATAAACTCATACGCCAGAACTGTGAAGAGGAAGACATGGACTCAGAGTAATGAATATTACCGGTAAGTAACCAGACATATTAGTACATCCCTCTGTGAATGATGGATGTGTTCGAATCTGCAAAGGCCACACCTCCTGGCATCATGCCGAGTGCCTTCTATGCACTGCATGAAGCTGCACGCACAGAATGTAAATAGCAGGCATAAAGTCAATTTTACGTGCATGCACATTTCTGCACTTGTACTGATTGGTAAAACCTTTTGTAATCCTATTTTAGCAGGTATATGAGCAATGCCCTCAAATGTGTGGAGTAGGTTTTACATGAAAGATTTTTATTTAAATTAACAAATTGGCCCTCAGTTTGCTCTGTGGAAAGTGAAAGAGCGGTTTACCCTGCACAGCATAAAGTAATACCACCGCATTCACAATAAAGTATCACACGAGAAAATCAATGCAATCTATCCGCAAGCCATCAAGCCTCATAAAGCAGAGCACTCCTACACACAAAATGCACTTACTGCATCAACATTCACAGATGACCTCCTATTCACAAGTCAAGCTTACTCACAGGCTCTGCTCACCACCTTGGGGAATTGCACATTCAGCTTCAGTCTGCATTCTCCTGATGAGCCCCCGTGAAATATGTCTGGATATTTACATGTAATTCGCAGCACAAGTGGCATCTTCCATAAGAAATAGGTTCCGACTCAATAAGCTGTATTGTCCACTTTACATGCGGTGCACATGAATTACAGACATGTATTATGACGATAATATAATGTTACACTTTAAAATAAAACGTACTGACTCATACATTATAATTAAATGTCTTTCTTTTTCAGTGCTAGGGTATTTAAAGCAGAAATCCGTTCCAGGATGGATGAGATACTACATAACCCTCTACTACGGCAACCATTTGGGTACCACCCACCGAGTAGATGATTCTGTTAGGTGGTGACAACAAACGCTCAAAATATTCTTCATGCAAGCACTTTGCGTGGAACAGTTAATCTAAACTGAGAGGCTTATTCTAAAACTGATTTTTTTAGTACATTTTAGGGGTTCATGAATATGTCGGGCAGAAAGCCGCTGACGGACACCTACTCGGAATTGGGACCGACCAACTTGCGGTTGGCGGTTCTGACTGCCGGATAACGATGCAACCGAACACTGTTCAGTCGGAGACCCATTGTTACCTATGGGAGCTTGTGTTCTGCCCGACTATTGGCCGAAGAATAGGCTCCTATGGGGAAATGGGCTGTTTGAAGAAAACCCTGCACCCTGTCACAGGCACTCCACGGTGCCTGTCACACAGTGCAGGGTCTACTTAGGTACTCCTCCGGCCATCAACTGTAGTCCGCGGGGCCTAGCGAGCCCTGTGAGGGGCCCCCAAAGTCACTTTCCAACAGCCTTTTCATGTCGGACCGGCCGATGCGGAAAGGCTGTTGGAAATCGACATAGTAATCCAGTCCATAGGGGTGTACGATACAGTTCTGACCGACACGGATACTCCGCGAGTCGCTCGGAACGATTCAGAATGACCACGCGGTCTACATTCCGACTGCAAACATTGTAATCGGGCGGTCGGAATGTAACCCGACTGAGTCGGTCGGAAGAGCTCTGATGCGGTCGAGGAGATTCCCAGTGTCGGGAAGAGGCTTTCCGCCCGACATCTTAATGAGCCACTTAGTAGTACTACAATAGTACTGCTAAAGAACTACAAAATGATAGGCTCAATCCTACGAGTGTAAATCTCGACCTTCCCATCTCCTATCTTTTCTATGAGGCGATCCTAACACGTAAGTGTACTACTTAGGTTTTGTTTATGAGAATAGATGGTATTTATCGCACTTGATAAACAACAATAACACGGGCTACGTTATTTATTGAGTGCGATAAATAACACCTATTATGGGTTATTGGGGGAATACATGCGGATTTTGCTGTTCAACGCACCTAAATCTGCATGACACGGTAAATACCTTATGGTTTTCCCCCCGTCAAATTTCTGCAGGTTAGACGTGCTGAAATTTAGCATCAGTTTAGCATTTAATGCATCTGATATTTATCGGGTGCGTTCAATACGGTCAAACTCAGAATTTCCACATATGCATAAACAAGGCTTTACACACGGTCGGAATTAACTGACTCACTCATAATCAGTCCCTTGGTTGTAAATGTGGGAGGGACTTGTGGAGGGGCTGGAAAAATGGTCATATGCACTACTAAATGGGAGGGGTTTAGGAGAGGTTACGGAGGGGTTTAGGGAGGAATAGTCAGGTGATTTAGGAAGGGACATGCTTCCACCCACATAACAATAAGCCCATTGCTATTCACAAATTATACTGTTAAGGTTACTACATACAAAAGCGACCCAAAACAGTAGCAAATTACTCCAGCTCAGTGCTTGAGTAACTCCAGCACTACTACATGGCCAATCACTGATACTGCAACACCCTCATATTGAAAATAATGGAGCAATAATGGAGGCAGGGAGTCAAAATAGAGCCCCATAGGAAATAATGCTAAATTAAATATAAATATTTTACATATTAAAAAATATTAATAAATATAACGTCAAGTTAAAAACATTCTAAAAATAAAGCATAATTATTATTTTTAATTATAAAATATTTAAACAACCCTTTTGAATGTATAAATTAATGTAATATTAATTAGTATTAACTATTATTCAAACTATAATTACATCAATTAAATTAATTCCATACATCACTTTTAATAGTTAGTAATGTATAATATTTAGTTTACTAGTGATCGGAAAGTATTTTTTTAATTCAAATTTAATGGAAATAGTTTTTATATGATGTAATATATTTATATTTAATTAAAGATTGAATACAAAATTAGATTAATGTTGCTGTAGCATTTTGTTATTGTATTTGTTCTTTGTTTTATTTATGTATTCAACATTTAAAATAAATATATATGATTATTTTACATTAATAAGGAAAAAATACTTTTACTTTTCTTTTTTTAGATAAATAAACTTTTTAACTTTTCCCAATATTTTACCATTTAGAGACACCACAGTCAGGATGGCGCTCTTCCTATGATAAAGTGCAGGAAAATGTCAAAAGGTAATTAAAATTTATAATAAGTTAGTAAAAATATTTTTTATGTTAAATAATAATGTGAATTAATTTTATATGTTTATTTTAAATGTAGCACACAATGAAAAATGTTACAGCATTATTACCTTAATTTTATTTCAAACCTCTAGTTAATTGTAATATATTAAATTGAATTAAGATTATTTTGTTAAAGTTTAAATCAAAAAACAAAATCCCAGCTAGAGTTGTATTATTTGAAAATAATTTACTTACCGTTTATTTAAATTAAACTAACAATAATTTTTAAAATAAAAAAGTTTTTTAATTTTTTTTATAATTAAATAACATTATAATAAATGTGTTTTTAACAATTTAAAATAATTTAGTTTAATTTGACAAATTATTTCCTACAGGATTTTACATCACATTCCCACCTCCATTTTTTCTATCAGAAGGAGTTGCAGTATGAATGGTTGGCTTTGTGGGGGCTGGACTTATTACAACGTATTTTTGCCAGTAATAACTTACACTAGTAGATTTGGCTCCACCCCATTTTCAGTGGGTGGAGACAAGTAATTTTACTCTTTTGAGAAACTTTACACTCTGATTTTCTGAATAGCCAAAAGTAGTAAAGCTACTCAAAAGTGTAAGAGTAAATTACACATGTATATTACTCAAAGTTTAAGTTACTTTTATTTCTTTTGCAGTTTTATATATAGTGCAAACTCGACCCAAAGGTATTGGAACACTTTACGCGAGGAGATACATTCATTTTTTGGTAAGCACGTAGAGATTAGGGGGTTGCATACAACTTTGGCTCAGTTGTGCCGGAGCTCCCCGCTGGCACGGCTGCTCCAAAGCTGCGCAAGGAATGCCTGCCTTATCATGAGTTGAACTCATGTAAGGTGGACAGTCCTTCGCCTTTCCCATTGCGGTGCCTGGAAAACAGACAATGTAATTGGAACAGCAAAAAAGTTCCAGCACGGCATGGACGGTGACACCTGGGCTGTGCAAGGACTTTAGAGGAATACAGACAGGGGGCAAATGTTGTGCCCCCCTGAATGTATTCCCATGGTAGGGGTTGCAATGGGGGCCCTTCAGGGCCCTCTTTGTTTCTGAACTGCCAGCCTTTTCATGGCGGGGCTCCCTCCATGAAATGGTTGGTGGTGGCGGACCTCATAATATGCTCAGCTTTACTGTTATATTGTGGCACAGTTCTGCCAGCAGAGGCAATGACCGTTCCCTGGAACAGCCAGTGGTCCTTTGCCGCTACGAGTTTTGAAGTCGTAATGAGGCGGACGTTGGGCCTCCACCGCAAGTGCGACCGTTGGAAGACCCCCACACTCGTAATCAGGCCCTAAGTGTTTTTCCCAGAATCACAGGATGTTGAGCCGATGCCGAGACTCGAATCTGGTTCCCCAGTTTTTGTGAATAGTATTAATTTTATATAGATCATTCTACAAGAAATGCATGTGGAGTAGACCATATAGCTACCTTGTAGATGGCATTAATGTATCTGCTTCTCTCTCATTTGCAATGCACTCATTTAGCTCTGATAGAGTGGGCTTGTATGTATCACGTTGTAACAACACTAGGAGCTTGGGCTCGCTAGCTTGGAACTGGATATCACTTCATGTGAGGGGAGGCAAAGGCAGGAATTGATGGAAACAAATGAATTGCCAGTCCCGTATAGAGCAGAGACAGCATGGGTAGAGATTATTTAACCCAGAATTAGTAAAACTACCACCAGTCTAGATTTATACTAAATAAAAACTAGCACAGAAGGAAGACAATTTAGATCTCACTACTACGGATAGGCAAATTCATGCATAGAAAGTGAAGCATAGGAATTTTGCCCATTTTTAGGTCGAGCCTAGAGCAGCGTATGCGCTGCTTGCTCGACTTTTAGTAAGGGGGTTTTCAAAGTGCTACTAGAGGCTTTTGCTGGCCTCAAGCTTGCGTGCATGTGCGTGTGAACGCGCACAGCCACCAGCTGTCTTTTCTCTGTCACGGGTAATTAAGTGCATCTCGATCACTTTAACTTTTGGCGCCCGTGCGGCCAATGCTTTTCACGCGCGCTTGTTTTAATAAAGTGGGTGATTGAGTAAACTCCTGATTTACGTGTGATCTGCAGTTACACCTTAAAATTTAGGTAAGGCCAACTCGGCCTGTCCTCCTTCTGATGTCATTAAGTCGCAGTAACTTCTGCTGTCTGGAAGGCTTGTATGCGACAAACTGCTGCGTTAAATCGACAAGTTATCAGCGATTGGTTTCCAAAGGTTCACTAATTGGCTTTTGGGCTTTACCCCCCCCCACACACACACATATTAATCTCAACATCGACCCCACACACACACATATTAATCTCAACATCGACATTTCTGCTTTGCTTGTGGCTCAACACTATTGCACAACTCTGACTCCTGTATCCCTGCCTCCTCATACTGTCTATTCTGTCGCATTTGCAAGGGTTAAACATAGTAGTTCCATCTCCTGTTAGAGCGAGGATGCTGCTATTTCCTGCCTAATGATTCTAGAAGGGAGTTAGACTACAAGAGTCTAAAGTTCGTTGACTAGTTTTCTGTGGTGCTGTCTGAAGCCTGGTACGACTGAGCCACTCTAAACGGGCACCATGTCAACAATAGGCGGGCACATCACAGAAGGTAGGGCTTAATGGCTGAAATACAGCATTTTGTCATCTCCAGGCAGCAGGTTGTATGCATGTTGCCAATGTGCAACAAGAGGACGTTAGTCTATTAATTATCTTAACCCCTTCAGCGCTGCGGGAATTCCCCCGCGGTGCTGAAGGGTTCGAGCGCGGGCGGGGCCATGACGGAACGGTTCCGTCATGAGCACAGCGCAACCGATGCTCATGACGGAATCGTTCCGTCATGGGCATGGAAGGGGTTAAATGATGTTGCTCCTGGTGCCTTCAGCCTCCCCCCCCACCTCTTAAGCTGACTGTCCCTGTTGTAATTGCATTTGTATAGTGGCTAAAACCTCTTGAGGTGTCGAGGAGCATCAGCCGAAGACCGCACTGTACGCCACGGGGGAGTGTTTGGATGAATGTGTGGCATTGCTTTCATGTCTATTTTAGGTTATTCGTACCTAGAATTGTGCTTGTCAGTGTGATGTATATTTTTGTAAGTCTTTCAGTATCCTAATGTTGATGGAGTTAGTTTGGGTAGAGATACATTCTTAAGGCCATTCCTTGTATTACATTTTAATTCCGGAGTGTGTGTGCTTCTCCAGACCAAGCAGTTTTGAAGTATCCTGCCTACCAGTATGGCTGACGTGACTCCTACACCTTGTAGTCTTTATTGTTATGTAACATTTCCTATACACAGTTTTACACACTTAAGATCGTCTTTGTTATGTGTGTGGTAAGTGTTTGGACACCCTGCACATGTAGTGCTATAAAATAAATGGAATACATGTGAGAGTGGACATGAAGGGCTCTGTTTGAGGGTGGTAGTTATGGAATCTATGGGGTAGGAGATACGGGGGAGGCAACAAAGATAGTCTCACCAGGCACAGTGCCAAAGCAGTCCCTGCCTGACCATGTAAAAGGGCTGGTTTGCCTGCCCCTAATCTGAGAAATCAGATCAACACACGGGGATCTAGCTATTATTTATTCTGCTCCTTTCCCACCATCTGTAAAGTTAAAGAGTTGGCCTAACGGCTAGGGCGGTTGACCTTGAATCTGAGGAACTGGGTTTGAGTCTCGGCAACGACGCTGATCATCCTGTGATTCTGGGTAAATCACTTAATCTCCCAGTGCCTAACAAAACAAGCATTGGCATAGACAATAGGTCTCGCTTTTGGGACCTTATAAGTATTTAGTTATGCAGCACAATAGCCTTGGAGCAACAACAACTGTTGCATGGCTAAACACTTAGAAGGTCCCAAAGGCGAGACCTATTGGCTATGCCAATGCTTGTTGTTTTCTGTTTGTGGAGCAGAATTGGATTAGATCTGCTGCTTCATGGGCGTACAAAAAACTCTAAAAAAGAACAATTGTTTTGAAGAACTGTGAGGGACTGGGCAATTAGTATTAGCATAAATACATTGCCCAGACCCTCATACAGGACTTCAAACCTACTTCCTCAGCAGTGAAGTCCGTATGCAGCACCTGCCTGCAGGGTCCTCCTCGAAGGCAAGCACAACACTCAAGCTTCCCTGCTGTGGAAGTTCATTGAAGAGCACTGTCAGAGGCATGCCAATTTATTTACCTTCAGAGGAGAGGATGTGACGTAACGGGCAGAACTGCCCACTTTGTAGCTGGGGAATCAGGTTTGAGTCTCAGCATTGGATCAACATCCCGTGATCCTTGGCAAATCACTTAGGGTCCGAATAATATGTTGGCAGAAAAGTTACTCCATTGAAGCGGTGATCGAGTTCCCACCTCACCAACATAGTTGTAAGAAAACAGAGTTTTTTGCAGATGCCCCTCACTTTTTGCCACCACTTGGACTACTAGATGCTGGGTTTGGCTCTGACAATGCACTGGAGTCTGCTAACCAGGCCCTAGTGCTCTTTTCGCAAAACTGGTATGTGTGAATTGGTAACTCCAATTGGCAATGACTTTACCCCCTTATAAGTCAGAGCTTGAATGCTGGACAAGAAGGCTGATGAGTGGGTAAGGACAAGAGTACCCCAAAAGACCAAGGGGGTGACCTCAGAAAGGGGGGAGGTTACACCCACAAAAAGCAAAGGAGGGAAGTGGTAAGCCCACCAAAGAAACTTCCCTAGGACCCCACCACCCTAAAAAGGTAGAGAGCAAAATCCACTCCAAATCTGGCATGCAGAATAAGACGGGTCCCAGAGCTTAAAACTCTCATAGCCAACAGGCTGTGCTTTAAATGGCAACGGGCAGAGCACTACAGAGGAGATGTAGCCTGCACCAAAAGGGAGGTTAGCCATTGGGGAGAACACCTCAGATGAGGAGTTCCTCTTAGCTGTTAACTGAGGAGAAGGGTCCAGTTGGTAAGCTGGTGATCACTGAGGGTGGTAGTAGGCACTTCCACTCCATTCAGGTGAATGGGATACCTACCACTGACCTGAGAAACACAGGTGGCAGTCATACCATAGTGGTTAACAGGTGAATGTCCCCAGTTCAGTAAGTTCCAGGAGAAACCTGAGGAGTAAGGGTAGTCCCAGGGGAGGTCCCAATCAGACCTGTAGAATTTGTCACACTAGAGAGAAAGGGAATCTTTAGCTGGCAGAGGGTGGCAGTCAGTCCTGACCTCCCCCTAGATTGTATCCTAGGCAATGACCTCCCAGAGGATGGTCTGATCCCAGAAGAGGTGGTCACCCAGGGTGCTGCTCAACCCCCAGATCCTTTGACCCGTGTACCTAAAGATAGGAGACTTAGACCCCAAAGAAAGGAAAAAAGGTAAAGAAAAAGAAAGGGAAGCCACTCTTAATTAGAGTTCTAGTAAGCCAATGGTATTCTGTAAGGGGGAAACCCAAAGTTGGCACTGGTAAAGCCTACGCTGACCCCAAAGAAGTCCTGGAAAGTCAGGCAGCTGTTCAGAATCAGGATGTCACCCCTAAACTGACAGATGCGAGCATGTAAAAATGGTGTCTGCCACAGGAAATGGCAGCCCCACTCTAAACGGCATTAGACGTTCCAAGAACCCACAGTTGCCCCTAAGGTAGCTCCCCACATGTCAGATGAGAGCTTAGGGTGTGGTTTTAGATGCTGACAGCTGTCAGTAGCCTCTGCTGGGTTCTGGCCTTCATGGCAGAACTGTACTTGGCATGGGAGGCCAACCCCATTGCCAAAGCAAGCTAGGCCCCACGTGACCCTGCTGGTCATGGTAGGGTTGCTCACGAGTTGTGTGACCTGTGTGGGTAAGTTAGATGTTGTCATGGCAAAGATAGGGCTAGACGAAGTGGGTAAGACAATCAAGACAAAATTTCTCTGCCTGTTAGATAATAATCAAAGTGCTAATCGTCACTGATATATATACACGCGTACATGAAAAACTGGCCTTCCACAATACAAAACATAAGAATGTTGGATACAAAATTATAAAATTTACTCAAAAAATAACAGAACATGCAAATGTTTGAGAATTGATATAATAAACCATAAATGACCCAAGCGCAACCAACAACACACACACACTATCGTTCATACAGACCAGTGCATACCCACACATACACAAACGTCCTAGAAAAATAAGGGTTCAAAACATTCTAAATACAAATATATACAAAAAGCCACAAAAACCCCCTTTGATCATCAGAGTTAATGACACTGCGAGTTCCACAGTAGTCGAATACAGGGTTATTTTATAGATAGGGAACAATGGATGATACACGTCATTAATCAAAATCCATTTCTTATTGACATGCTTGTATATATTGGGGGAGGTAGATAAACATAGAAATTCCAGTGCCGACGTGCGTTTCGGTGGGTGACCCCGATGTGGGTCTCACCTTCTTCAGGGCGCAATTTTTGAGAGCAAACAAGGAAGGAAGTGCCTGGGTTCGAGCAAGATAACCCACACATCCACCAGTCAGTTTGGAATAAATGAAGTCACAGCCGGAATCTACGCCGGGGGGGCAAACAAATGCCTTGGGTCCGGTAGCATAAATGCTTGGGTCCGGAGGTGAACCACCTAATTCGGGTAGCAGATATTCCGAGACAAAAGCAATCCTGGGACGTGACCTGGAACCCTCCACGGGCCGGGAGGGACAACGCGAGTGCCAGATGTCCAGATAAATAGTCATAAGGGGTCAAAATTTTGAATGCAATATGGCCCAATTCCCGTCTAGCGCCTTCGGCTGGTACGGGAATACAGAGAAATGAGTGGAAGCGTCCCTGGGTGGGTACCTCGCTACCCAAAGTAAACGGGGAAGAAAGTGAAAACACAGCTACAGGTAAAGATTGGGTCCTGTTACTGTTGAGTTGGGTCAACTGCCCAGTTGGAGTGACCTTGAAAGGAGGATGAGAGGCAGAGTAGGCCCTGCAGTGGCCCAGCCAGTTGTCTTTACATTCTTCTCAGCTGACAAGCCAGGAAGACTTTCTCAGGGTTAGGTTGAGTCTCCTAGCTGAGGGTTGGGGTGGGAGGTTGTGTAAGAAAACAGGGTTTTTTTTAGATTCCCTCTGCTTTTTGCCCTCAGTTGGACTACTAGATGCTGGTTTTTGGCTCTGACAATGCACTGGAGCCTGCTAACCAAGTCCCATTGGTCCTTTCCCAAAACAGTTATGTGTGAATTGGTAACCCCAATCGGCAATGACTTTACCCTCTTATAAGTCATAGCTTTCTAGCTTGAATGCTGGGCAAGAAGGCTGATGAGTACGTAAGGACAAGAGTATCCAAAAAAGACCCAGGGGGGACCTCAGAAAGGGGGGGTTACACTCACAAAAACCAAAGGAGGCAGGTGGTAAGCCCATCAAAAAGACTCCCTCAGGACCCCACCACCCTAAAAAGGTGGAGAGCAAAACCCACCCCAAATCTGGCAAGCAGAATAAGGGGGTGCCAGGGCTTACAAATCTTTTAGCCAACAGGCTGTGCTTTGAATGTCAACAGGCAGAGCACTACAGAGGGGATGTAGCCTGCACCAAAAGGGTTCTCATCTAACATTTGCATCCAGACAGGCGGGAAATTAGTTAGTCAAGGAGGCCACCCCTCCAGGGAGAGCAGCCTAGTCTGTAGACTAAAAGTAGATTGCTGCCATCTTTAGAAGTGGAAGAATAGAGGGTTATGGGTACGAAAGGTGACCCAGACCCCGGATGTGGTCACCTGAGGGGCAGATTAGCTGCAGGGATTTGCTGGCCATTGGCTACTAGCTCCCACACCCCTAAATCCCATAAATATACTATTTAAGGGACACCCTGACACCAGAACCTCAGTTCTGATCCAACTTTCATCAAAGAGGACACAGAACAGACCAGTGTCGTCGACAACAAGAACTTACACACACAAAGAGAAAGAAACTCTGAACCAGTGGCAACACTTCTTAGAATTGTATGAACAAGGTTTGCCCTAGGCTAAAGGATGGTTCCCCCAGACTAAGAGACCCCTAAGTGAGCCAGAAGCAAACTCAGACTCTCTTGGACTCGTGGGACTCATACTCTGCATAGTACAGGTAAAACGATGCTCAGGAACTAAAGAATCACTGACCATCAGGCCCTCTGAGGGATTGGCTGAATCCAGATGAACTAGTGTATTGTGGGAGCTGTAGTCCAGCCTTCCACAGAGTTTCAACTGCTACCACACTTCCCTGGACCTCCAGACGTCGAAGAAGCTCCCAGCTGAGCTTACCGCTGCCAAAGCTTGTTGGTTGCCAGTCTGCTAACGGACCCTTAACTCAGTACTGCATCAAGAGTGTATTCCACAATATTTATGACCAATGTCATCAGTGACCCCGCTCTTGTGTTTTTTTGCATCTTGTTTTCAGCAACCCCATATAAAGCGGTAAACGCAGGTCTCCAGTGGCTTCCATTCAGCAAGAGGGTTAGCCAGGACAACTCTGCACCCGGGCTCCACATAATATTGAACTAACTGTCATGGACCCTGATCTCCTTTACCCTACAAGGGTCCAAGGCACCTCGACCTACAAGTGACCGATTGTCACTAGTGGTTTTACACATTGACGGCAATGTTACATTTTTACGTTATTATTATGGATTGATTTTCTATTGCTTTGAAAATCTATAACTCTGGTTGTATGTATGCAATCTTGTTCATTTTGGGCTTTAAATTAAGATAAACTACTCTTTATTTTTATAAATTGGACTCAGATTTCTCTGGGGTTGTGTCAGTTATTGTCCATGTGGGCACTCTCAAATTCTTAACACATGTTCCTCTGGTAAAGACTGACTGCTCTTTGCCACACTACCAGGGCTGAGCTAAGGATCTATTAGTTTAAATCTAAGAACCATCTTTGGGGTATCATGATAGCATTACATAGTGAGGACTAATCCCCACACAACATAATACTCCACTTTTCTACAATAGTGGCCGCCCGCCTGATCTATATGCGGGCAGACCTTACGTTTGGCCACAGCAGAAACTACTCAATCTCCACCATGGTGACCAAAGTTCACCCACGGCCCTGCGGAGTAAGGGCTGTCAGAAAAAAAATTCCATTCTCTCAATTAGGATGGGCGTACATATAACCATTTATTTCTGTCTTTCACCGCCAGGCAAACCCTGGCAGTAAGGGACAGTAAAAACAAAATAATGCTCCCTCCCCACCATGGGAGATGACTCCCATTGTGACGGGAACATTACTTTTTTATTTTCCAAAAAACGAAAATCCTGTTTTGGGATTTTCTTTTTGTAAATAAAAAAGAATACTAATTAGTATAAAGCTGAGTACAGGGCTTCGTCCTGCTGACACAGCCCTGTAGCAAAGAGTAAAATGCATTGACAAGGTGGTTCCTGCCAGCGTTTTTATAAATGGCCCCCTGCATGGTGGTCATTTATAAATCAGGCGAGCATAGCCTCCATCATGGGGACGGAGTACTTTACTCCATCCCCGAACAGCGGGCCATCCTCCTAAATATACATCACCCGTAATCTCCAAATGGCTAAAAAGAAAATGTAAGTGAATATGTCCAGGTGTAATGTAACTGGTGCTCATGCAGCCGCGATCTGTGCAGGTAACAGTGGTGTGGCAGTGGGGCCAGGTAAGGGGGTATTTCGGGGGCGATGCCTAGGGAAAATTAATTATGTATTTAATTTTCCCTCTGCATCATCCCTCGAAACACCCCCTTAAACGGCCCCACCGCCCCACAGCTGTTACCTGCAAGGACCGCGGCTGTGCTCATGTAAAGTGCTCCAACATCTTTGGGTCGAGTTCACGCAATAAAAAACTGCAAACCAATAAATAAAATACCATTACCTAATAGCCACAACACAGAATTCCTTGTTGCTTCTATGCCCGAAATGAGGAATTCTTGTTTTTCAGGGCATGTATCCTGCATTTCTCTCTATTTTGAACAAGTAAGAGGTGGATGTGGAAATGGCTAAATTGCCCCCAGTTTTCCAACTACTTAATACGGATGTAAAAAGTGCATTTTGCCCATCCCTTCTCACTGCCAATAGGTGCCCTACCCCCAAACCACCGAACTCACCCATAACCTCGGCATGATAGTCGACAGCCAGCTATCCATGAAGAAGCAGGTCAGCACCACCTCCTCCGCTTGCTTCCTCACCCTCCAAATGCTCATGAAGGTCTTCAGATGCCTCCCACTCAACAACAGACGAACTATCACACCAGCTCTCATCGACAGCAGACCCAACTACTGCAACTCCCTCTACTTAGGACTCACAGCCCAACTCTTGAGGAAACGCCAGATCATGCAGAACACAACTGCCAGACTCATCCTCGACCTCCCCAGACTGACGCACATCACCCCTCACCTCAGGAAACTCCATTTGCTTCCAGTCGCAAACAGATGCCAGTTCAAGCTGCTCAACCACACTTAAAAACGCACTATACAATGAAGGACCGGAATACCTCATCAAATGAGTGAACTTTCACCAACCCTCCAGGGAGCTTAGGGCCATATGTAGTTGGGCTAATACCGGTCGGTAACGGCTGAAAATCAGTAAATTTCCCATTAACGACCGGTATTCAGCCCTTTGCGATGTAGGAGGCTGGATTTAAGGATTCAGTAATTTACCGATTCGTTATTTTAAGGAATCGGTAAAATACCAATTCCTTAATTTAAGGAATCGGTAAACTACCGAATCCTTAAATCCTATGTAGGGAGCACTCAAGTGAGTGCATTTTTGGTTTAAGGATTCGTTATTTACCACCAACTACAGGTTGGTGGTAAATACCGAATACCTTTTAAAAAGCAATTTTGTGCTTTTTTAAAAGTGCCACGTGGCAGACATACATGCCCTTAGGGCATGTATGTGCGCCACATGTGCACACATGCACGATTCAGGGGTGCAACAGGGTGTCAATGTGACACCCTGCCACCCTTGAATATGCTCCCCCTATTACCGAATCGGTATTTACCGAATCAGTAATAGTGAATGGCTTCCCATTCATTCCTATGGGCCTCCAGGCCCATAGGAATGATTGGGAAGGTATTCCTTATTACCGATTCGGTAAATACCGAATCGGTAATAACAAATATTACCGAATCGGTAAAATTGACTGATTGTTTACCTACATTCTATTTACCGATTCTTAAATACCGAATCGGTAAAATTCGGTATTTAGGAATCGGTAAATAGAAATTACCTACATATGGCCCATAGTTCTGGATCTCTCTCCCTAACAGCCACCCAACGCTTCTACCAAGCAAACAGCGGAGGCTGCTAGTTCTCCCACCCAGTGGCTAAGACTTGGAACACACTCCCCTTTCACCTCAGAGCATCACCATCACTCCAGCAGTTTAGGAAGGACCTCAAGACCTGGATGTTCAACCAATAGGTGGAGGCAGCATGATCCCACAGCGCCTTGAGACCCTCACGGTGAAGTAGTTGCACTTTACAAAACCTCATTGATTGATTAATGATTGATAACAAAAGCAAGCCATACGGTAGGCACCTTTGTTTCAAGGTCCAAATGCTGTCTGTTCACTCAAATAAATTATGTATCAGTCAGCTTGGATCTTTATCCCTGTCAGGTAGCAATTGAAGGAGTGAATTATTTAATAAAGCAGTAGATTGGGTTCATCCTACAGTCCAATGCCCATAATGCAACCTAAGCCGTTTACCTGCTTGATCTCTTATTGTCAACACACACATTTAGATGGTTTAAACCAGAGCCTTAGAAATGGAGTCTTAAATCTCATCAATTATAGAAGTGTGTAGAATATCTTTTTTGGGTAGAGATATTACACCATATGGTGAAGAAGATATAATCCTCTCTCCCAGAATAAGGATCACCGAATTAAGATTTAAAATTGCTGACATGGGACATCCCAAGTCATGAAGGACTAAGGGCCTGATTACGAGTTTGGTGGTCATGGTATCAACGTCGAAACAGCGTTGGATTCACCATTGCCCAGTTGGCAGTCTGACCACTCTATTATGATGCAAGTGGTTTCATAGACAAAAGACGGCCACGATACCACTGCAGCCAACAGGAAATCCTGACCATGGCGGCAGAGGGAAAGGCCAGTGTGTCTGTCGGAGGGTGAACCACCAGTGTTACCTCCGGCCCAATCACGATGTGCCTCCCAACTGACTTGACTGTGGCAGTCCAACCTTCACACCTAAGCTGGAGTAAAGGGACGGATAACAGTCTGAAACTCACCTGTTCTCAATTTCACGCGTCCTTTGTCGCAATGGAGCCGATCTTACATATCCTGCCACTGCTGCTCCTGCTTGATGACGTCCAAAATGGACACCATCATAGACTCAACCGATGGTAGCCACACTCTTACCCGTTTCCATCAACACTTCAGCAAATAGTTGCCCATGTCAAGGGGTCTGGGGTCCCTGAGCCATTCATATTTTGTGGGCCCCTGTTCGGAATAGTTCTGAATGTATGATCCAGTTACAGCTTTATGATGCACTCTTTGGCCAAGTCACTGACATTGCACAGGCACACTCTACCAAAGTTGACATGTGTTTACCTCTAATAATCAGGGAGAGTGATGTGTGCATTAAATTGTGTAGCACAATAGCACCTCCTAATCAATATCCCAGCTATTAATCTCGGTGACACCCTCACATTGCTCACACGCTAGGTCCTGTTGTGATATCAAAGATACATCTGTATGGATATGTCATGAAACTGAACACACACCTTCTCTGCTAAATCTCTTTAATGGACTCTCACACATCACCCACAATTAAAGGTAATGTCAGGTAAATGGAATTCCAAATAATCAGTGTGGGAAGCATTCAAAGGTCACAATGAAAAGACTCTGCAAACCAGGTTTTCCTCTAACAGGGGGCCCCCTGAAAGGCTGGGGCCCTGGGCCACAGTCCACTTTGCACATGCCTAACTCAAAACCTCTATGTGCACAGGACCTGTAGCTTGGAGTATATGAGATACAACCAATAGCATAACAAAGTGCCATGCGTATGTGGGAAATGTATAAGTGCAAGTCATGAAAGAAAACACAGCAGTAACAGCATTTGTCTCACACTCAGATAAAGTAGGTGTAAGGTACTCCCGCAAAAATTTACACTTCTCCATATAAATTTCTAAAAAGGTATGACAATGTAACACCCTCCATGCGTGAATAAACAAATAACTAACTTGCACACATCAAAGACATGTGCAAGCTAAATGATGTTGACATTGGCCAAGACAAGCTGAAAAACTTAACATATGAAATACCACCAAATTCAATGTCAGACCCAAATGGAATTAATCCCACATATCCACCCATTGAACATTTCCCCTTGTCCTGTGTGACTCCAGCACTGGTTCTGAGGTCAGATCATACTAACCACTTCAAAAAGATCATCAATCAGGGTAAAACAAACACTACTGTAGTCACTCATCCTGAAGTATCTAATAACATCAAATAGTTAGAAAAGCAATGGCATAAATAATGTGTTATAAACCAAGCAATGTTTTATTTCTCTAAAATAACCAGATGGAGTAAACCATAGGCCAATGGTCAGTCCATATACACATTGTGTGGTCCAGCACAGTACTGTGCCACTAAACTTGCCCTTCATGACACTGCCAGGTAACCTCCACACAAAGGGGCATCCATTGGGCATGGCAGTCACCTCAAAGATGTAACTTGGGTGGAGGACGTTTGGTTTTGGGAGGGGTGTCCTTGGGTTTGGAAGGTGGAGGTTTTGAAGAGTAAGGGGCGGACTGACATTTACAAGGGGGAGTTTGGGAGTCGGAAGGGGTGGACCGACATTTTGAAGGGGGACCATGTCAAGTTGAAGATTTGGATGGGTCTGGACTAGGAGTATATTTGAGGTGGAAAGGGGTGGTCTTGGGTGTGGCAGCGGTTGGAACCTTCATGAAAAGGGTAGTAAGTGGTTTGGGAGGGCAGGTGGCCAGGTTAAACATTGGAGCCTCAGTGGGGTACTTGGGAGGGGCTTTGGGAGGGAGTGTGGTCTTGGAGTTAGAGGGAGTATCAGTGTCTGATGTGGTTGGGACTTTTGCAGGTACAGGTGCATGTGTGCCAGGGATATGTGCTGCAATTATATGGGTGTGTCTTGTTTCTCTGGTGTATGTTCGGTGTGTGATTGTTTCTGACTGAGTTTCTTAGGTATATATAGCGTGAGTGGTGTGTCTGTGGATGTTGGTGCAGTGGAAGTGCTGGGTGTCTGTGATGTCTGTATGGATGTGATGGGGGTTGTGGGGATGTATGTGGGTGTGAAGGTGTCAGTGCTGGTTGGGGATGTGGTGGGGGTGTTTTGTGTGCATGCATGTGTGGTGTCTCCTGTGCTGTGTGAAGATGTGATGGGGAAATGGTGTGAGTATGTGGGTGTGGTGTTATTAGTGGTGGTTGTGGGTGTGATGGGTGCCTGTGATTGTGGTGGTGGGTGCAGTGTCTGTGTGTATGAATGCGTGCTTGTTTTTATGTGTGGTTTTTGCTTATGTGCAGATGTCCTGCTTGGGTCTGTATGAGTGGGTGGGTGCAAATGTTGGTGTGCTTTGGATAGGTTTGCGAATAGCTTATTGGTATTGGTATGGGTAAGGAGTGGGGGAGGGACACAAGCTTGGAGGGATGAGAGGCTGCTCCGAGGGAGGAGGCCAAAGCCAGAAAAGATCTCTGTAGGCCAGCCATTGCACTGTGAATGCCTTCCAGGTAGGCCACCAGCTGCTCAGATGACTGCCTTGCCCCTGGATGGCTTGTAGTAGTACAGTCTGACCCACAGAGATGTTCCTCAGGAGGTCAATAGCCTTCTCACTCTGCACAGTGGGGGGACAGGGGCAGGGGCTGAGGTGCCTGGATCAAAGGAGATGTCTTCCCTCTTGGGGAGCAGGCCCAATCTATCATCCTTCTTTAGCTCACTTTACCACCCCAGTTCAGACACAGCTATTTGCAAATCAGTCTTGATCCTGTGCCTCAAGGGAACAGTCTAGCCCAAACTGCTAAGCCATGTCTTCCCTGGACCGGAAACAAGCATCCTGTGACCGGTTTCAGGCTAACAGCCCTAATCAGCCAGGCTAGCTTGAATCCAGCGGCAAAGTGAGCAAGGGACCCCTACCATCATTTTGCCACTTGCCAGGGGGGTTCTCTGCTTGGTGCTCCTACTGTATCATCTCAGTAGGATTAATTTCTGGTTAAGTGTGAGCGAATGTGATAATGCGATCTGGCTGCATGTTGCTTTTGGAGTGCTTGCTCCCATTGGTGTTGTACTTGCTTGACGGGAGACCATGTCCATCCTCAGACCAGGTCCATAATTCCTGTTCAGGGGCATGATCCTGTCTGGATCGTTACTTTTCATGTGGGGACAGGGGAGATTGCTCGTCCTATCAGCTTTCACACACTGACCGGGTTGATTAGAAATCACAGGCTGCACCTCCTGCTTAGTGTCTGGCTGCCCGTGGAAGCTTGCGATTTATCAAGTGAAACCCAGGATGTCAACTTCCTGTCTGGTTCATCAAGTGTTTCAAGTACAGTGTCTCTTGATTGAATCATTGCTGTCAATAAATACCTACAGATAAATATCCCTTTTTAGCAGTAAAGCTGAGGTATAGATTTTTACTATGTGTACCATTCTTCTCTGTACAATGTGGATTTTTTTTGCTCTCCTAGCACACTTTTGTTTTTTGGTTTGTACTAGGGTCTTAATTTCACGTGACTCAGTGGCTTTGGGGAAGGAGTGTTCAGGCAGGGAGGGGGCATGCTTGGTTATCTTCGAGATTGTAGGTGTTGAGCAAGGAATGTAGGGCCATATTATCAAGACCGGTGATAACATTATCGCCGCTTTAGCGGCAGGAAACCGCCGCTAATGCGGCAATTAGGGGCTTGATAAAATGCCCTTGTGAATTCCCATAGAAGCCCATGTTCACACCAGAAAATGGGCTTCTATGGGAATTCACAAGGGCATATTATCAAGCCCCTTATCGCCGCTTAAGAGGCAGTTTCCTGCCGCTAAAGCTGAGATAATGTTATCGCAGGTCTTGATAATATGGCCCGTAGCTTTTATTATAAGTTTCTGTTTTTTGCTGGTTATCTGATATTGGTGTTTGCTGAGATGTATACATAGCTGGAATGCGCCTGATAGGTGTTATGGGCTTTTCATTAATTTTCAACTCATTTAAAATGTCGGTTAGGACAACTGGTAAGGAGCTTAGCTTATCGATGATAGGGCTGCAGCTGCAAGCTATCTTTTGGACTCAGTGTATTTTTGAACTGGTAATCCATTGTGTTAACTATTCTAGTTTAGTGTTAATACGAGCGACATGCGACACCGTGATGTTCATAAAATTGTCCTGGAGCTCCAATTAGTCTGATTGCATGTTAAGTGCCAAAACTGTGGTTTGTAGGCTGCTTCATAGGGTAGAGTGCAGGAGCGAGATATTTTCCATCTTTACGTGCTCGTGGTTCTTGTTGAACCAGGGCCCATGCAGGGTTCTCGATTATTACTACATAGGTGTGTTCTGAGGGCATGACAGTTGTTACGGTCTGCCACACCGAACTGGTCTTGCTTTAGACCTGGGGCAACATATTTTGTTGCCTTGAGGCTTTAGTTGGGTCGACTTCCTCATGACTCAAAATTTCTATTATTGAAGGGGTTAGAACATGTTTTGTCATTCCTGACATTTTGGTTGAGTCTGCTTGCAGCGGACGGACTGATTGACTCAGGTTCACTGTTGGTAAAAGTGCACACACTTCCTCATTGTTTGTCAGGTTGATAGTCTTAACCCCTAGAGCTTGTATTAGTTCTGTGTTATTCATTATTGATGAGGAATGGAGCCAGGGGTACTCAGCGGCGTCACTAGGGTTGGTATCACCCAGTGCGGTAACTCATGCTGTCACCCGTGCGTTCCTCACCTCCCGCACCCCCCTAGTGACGCCACTGGGCCTTGAGCACTCCCCCCCCCACCCCTCCCCTGCTACCTCAGAGTGCCTAGGCCTTGACAGGCTGGAGTTGCGCTTTTCTAAAACGCGTGTTGGGCATGAAAGGGGCCGAGTGTGCGTAAAGCGGGGCCCCCTGCCACAAAGGACGCCCCACCTTAAGGGTGGATCTACCTGATAGCTCCACGTCCCTGTGATGCGTAGTATACAACTCAGTGCCTTTGGGAGCGGTGGTATCGGTTCCGTGGTGTTGAGTGCACAGTACCAACACACCTGAGAGTAGTTGTCTGCGAGAGGAAAGCTTGCGTCTTGGAAAGTTGAGTTCTGGCACATGGAGTCATTTGGTAACCCCACTTAAAGTGGTTTTGTATATGCGTCAGGTTGATGGCCTAAAGAAAGTCAGTGGCTCCATTTCGAAAGCACGCCCCTAGTTTCCCGATGGTGTCACGGTGTCACCCCATGTGATGGTGTCACCCGGTGTGGTCCGCACCCCCAGCACCCCCCTAGTGACGCTGGGGGTACTCCATGTTGTCTTTTAGATTGTCTGCACTGTTACTGGTAATACTTCCAAGTCTAAGGGAGCAATTTAAGTTCAGTCTTTTGTCCATTCTTGGTGTTGTGTGCTGGTAGTATGTGGCATGTGGGTGAGCTTGTGCTGGAGCGATGTTACACCTTGACAGCTCGCTGAGTACTAAAGCAGATCATTGTTAAGGTCCTGACACTAAATGTTGGCTGCTTTCAGCATGGACCTGTGCCTGGATTGTGACAGTGCTGCCCCCATGTGGGCCACTTGGTGCTGGGCTTATATTGTTTGCGGCCTCTTTTGCTATAGGGTTTTGGTGCAGTCCAGTATGAATTGTTAAAGAGACCAATGAGTCCAATTTTTGAGGTGTCAGGGGGTTTGGCAAACCCTCAATATTTTCGGTCGTGGAGTAAATAGCTTCAGCTGGGTCCTTTAAAAATGTGAATTTGCCAGGACAACCTGATTTCCCAACAAAGGCTGACCTGTCCTGTGACGGCTTTTGATGTGTCAACCGCATAACCTGTTGACTTCATCTTCCTTGCAGGCTTTTTTGGCTGTGGGTCTTCAGCATGGCTTGTTGTTGTCTGACCCTGCCTGACCTCATGTGTTTGACCTGCTTATCAAGATTTTAATCAAGTCTTATCGGGGGCTTTGTGATGGTAGGTATACGTTGTGTTCAATTTGCAAATCACACCTCAAACTGCTTGGGGCCATTTCTGCAGGACTGCAGCCAGACCCTGGTTACACTATGTGTGTGGACAGGTCCTCTGCAGTGCATTGCCTTCTGGTGTTGGTTTTTAAAGCCCTATCGTGATCAGCTGATGGATCAGGTAGGCGTGGTCAACAAGTGGTGGGCCACCACACCCCTCCTGTGTGAGCTACCGGTATCCCTTCTTTGGTGTAAGGGGGACACGCACGCACACACTGACAGTCTACGCAACCCAGCCACGCGGCCAGCTGTACACCTTCCTGGGTGTCAATATAAACTTGAAGAAAGAGGAGGGATTATCCATGCGCTGCCACACCCATTCTGTATGAAGGGGGCACAAGCATGCAGTCATGATGTTTGTAGGCACTGCACCGTTTCAACTGCGAGATGCCTAGATAAGGTTCTAGCAAAAATTAAAGTAGGTGCCAAGGTGAGTGCTTGTGTAGAAGGATTACTGTTGCTGCTGCAGCTTTTAACCCCACCCATGGACAGCGGGTATAATTTGATGAAGCTAGTTTTCTGGTTAATTCTTCAGTCCAACTGCTCAATGATTTAACAATGATTGCGGGGACCGGTCTCACCAATGGAGCAAGCCGAGCTGGCCTAATGCTGGTCACCTCTGCCCCAATAGCGGGAGCCATGTGTCTAGCTTTACTCTCCTACTCCTCGCCTTCCTTACCTTACTGCTGATGGAGAAGAGAGGGGGGACGAGAGAGGCATATCCAGCTGGTGCTGACAGAGGGATGGTGTGGTGGCAGGACAAACAACTGAGGGGGAGGGGCGGCTGGTGGCTAAGGGCAGGCTGCACTGGAATGTAGTGCGGGCGGGCCTGTAGACGCGATCCAAGTCGACCCAGATTACAGGACCGCACAACAGGACCGCTACCACTCACCAGCACTGCTGCATTGCCACGCCTTACTGACACTGGGAGGGCAGTATGGCAGCACACTGGCCGAAGCTGCTGCCCTGCTGCCTCACTCACCAGCTTCTTCAAGCGTCTGACATCACACGCATCATGGTCTCATCGTGGTCTGTCGGGGCCTGTCATAAGTAAATGACACACACTGACAATGTGGGTCAATGCAAAGAAGTATCAGGTCAGTGGGTTACCCGAGTCCCCATTCCACATGTAGTCCATGTAAAAGCAATTAGGGCTACTATTGGTTTTGAAAACTCAGTTTGGGAACATCCAAGGATCTGAAGGTCTACAGGCAGATTACTCTGTGCATCAGTTGTATTGCCTCAGTAACTTTGCCTCGGCCTGGGCCACGGCTCAGACTGAGCACAACTCATTGTCTGGCCTTGCTCTCTGCAGGCTGAGCATACTGCTGTCACATGAACATCACGTTTTGACATCTTCAATACATAAAAGTACATCTTGGGGCCATCCAATACATGACCTCAAGTATGTGTGGCCCTCTGAAGGGGTCTGTGAGGTATAGCTAGCTCCCAGTTTGGCGAGCCCTGATCTGGGCTGAGTGATGTTTGGGACTGTAGACATAGCTAACATCATCCTCAACGTTTTCTTACGGTATACATACGCAGCTCATGGTGTAAAGCCTAAACTTTTCTGTGCCTGCAAGTAGTATCTGGGGCTTATGACACATCACAAGGGTGATGTTAAGTACACTGTGTACAGTGCTCCACAATATATTACATGATTGCCCTTTGTAGGTACCAGAAAATGTTACAATAGTAATCAGAATTCACTCTGGGACATTGTAGACTGTGGGAATGGAAAGGATGGAGGTAAACAGAGTAAAATATGTAAGTAAGATAGTTACCTGTCCTTCTGGTGAGCCAGAGAGTTGGCCATACAGGGGAAGGGCCTCTTCAACAAGTTTCTCCTGCTCCTCCGGAGAGAAGGCAGGGGGCCTCTCACCTCCTTGGCCTAACATGATTGCTCCCAGAGGTGGCAAACAGCAGCTAAAGTGGAGGAGGTGTTGATAGCAGCCGTGTCATGAGGCAAGTGAGTTATTTTTCAAACCACATCATATCTATATGCCACACAAGCGGTCATCAGTGTAGACGGACACAGCCATTGGCCCGCTACATTCACAATCACCAATGTTAGCCTATGGCTGTGTCCGCCGTAGAGGAAAACACCTATCGCGGGGTCAATTTCTGCCAGCAGTGGCAGGTTCTGAATGTCAAATGTGCAAGGTCAGGTAACCGCCATTTTAACGGTTGGAAGTACTGTACTGGTGACTGTTAAGTGCATAAACACCACTCCAAATGAGCTAAAAAAAACATGCTTGCATATGCTTACATATGTACTACTCCATTGACATGTAAATTCCATTTAAAAAACATCTGAGTAGTGCGTTAGTGTGCATAAACACTATATTGGAGTGATGACCTGTACACCGCCAGTATTGGTATTTTGAAAGTAAATTTACAAGATTAAGGTGCTCATGATACATTTTTGGATGTATAATGTGCACATTTATGTTACAGACACATGTGAAGACCACAGTGGAGAATATAGGTGGATCTTGGACAGAAGACAATTGTTATGTGAATAATGTTTAATGCTTACTGAACCAGTTATGTTTTGTCACATGACTTTTAGCTTACTCTTCATATATGTTACTCTGGACACTGTGACCAATGTTCAAATGTGTTTTCACTCCATACATAGGTACCCTGGGAAAAGGCAGGAGACAACAGCCTACAGTGTACCGCCCATTTCCAGACCTTCAGACCATGGAAGAAAGGATTGTCATCAAGAAGTTTTGTTTGAATAGACAAACAATACAGGATTTATGTCATCAGTTGGAGCCTTATCTCCTTCCTCAAAACACTAATCTCACATTTTTCCCACCAATTGTGAAACTTATGGCAGTATTGCATTTTCTGGCCGCATTTCCTGGGCACAGGTTCCTTTCAATACACCGTGGCTATATCTTGTGGTATGTCACAACCAATGTTCAGTGGTGTACTACAAGACATGGTTTCAGCAAAGATGAGTAACATTGACAGCTACATGCAGTTCTCCAGATGTCAGGCTTTAGCCAATGTGAAGGTTGACTTCTATGGATTTGGTCGCCATTTTGTATATTGGTGTTAGTGAAGTAGGATGCCATTTTTGAGCTAGGAGAGATGGCTCCAGCTGATGATATAGACCAATTTTATTTTACCTATTCAATTGGAAATTGTCTGACGTATCCCCTCCTTCCATGTTGTTAAGGTCTGCACCATAAAATGTGATCACTGACACAAAATATTTGATTCATGAATGAATTGCTATGTTTCTGACATAATGCCAGCCTATGGTTGGAACAATGGAATAAAGATGTTATAAGATAAGACACTTGTATGTATGTGTTGGTGTGACATGGTTGTGATCCTGAGATAAACATTGTGTACAAGTAGATTTTTTTGCCAATCAGATGGCAGTACACATATGCATTGCTAGATGTGAGATATACCACAGCAGACAATGAGTTTCTGACTTGGGTATTTAATAAAATGGTAAAAGTAAAGAGATACATTGTGCAAAGCCAAACAGAAAAAAGTGAAGTAGTCTGTCATGTTGAATGAAACTATAGTTGTAGATGCCAAATTGTTTGAAGTCCAAAGTCCAAAATACAACTCCCATCAGAAAGGTAAGTGTGTTCAGAAATGGTCCACAGAGTGAATGTGTTACACACACTGGACAAACTTAGGGTCAAGGTTTGTTGCTGGTGGTGGTGGGTGTCTTGCCATTCTCACCTCCTGGATTTTTTTGTGGATGTCCCCGTTTGCTAATGCGGGGGGTATTTACTGCTGCAGGGACAGGGGTGTCTGCAGGCGTCTCTTCCTCTAGCAGACCATCTCTTCCTCTGGCTGCTGCAGATGTAGATGGTCCGGAAGTAGTTGGACTACAGGAAGAGGTAGATGATGATGGGAAAGTCCTGCACAGGGTTGTGTTAATGTCCTGCAGCCCCCTAATTATGGAGACTATGTAAATGCTGTGGGTAGCTAGCTCCGGGTGTATGTCACACTGCAGTTGCTTCATCAACCGGATTTCGGTCAATACCTGGCCCATCATGCCTTGGGACACATGATAGACTCTCAAGACTTGGTTGATGGTGGCCTGGGTGTGAGTGACACCAGTGGCCTCACTCAGCAGGCCACAGTACCCCTCCCACAACCCCTACCCCCACAAGCCCGTGCCCCTGGCCCAGGGTATCCTCTCCCACTTGGTCCTGAATCCTCTCTACCTGGGCTGGTGATCGTAACCTCAGGATTAAGGACTGGGAGACACACAATGGTAGTAGCTGTGCTAGGTACATAGGTTGGAGGGACAGTGGCTGGCTGGGGTGCTGCATCAGGAGTGGGAGGTGTTAGTGTGGGCACAGTGAGACTCACTGTTGCCGTCTGACCAGGCGAACCAGCACCGTCATCCACATCTCCAGGATTGTTGTCATCACTGAGGGCTTGATCCAGAGGTGGAGTGGGAGTCTTTTTGGTGGGCAAGCACTGCCCAGGTGCTGTGCCAGGTTGACCTTTTGTGAAATAGAGAACATTGTTATTAGTGGAAGTGTGATATTTACAACATCCAAATGTATTGAGACACAGTAAGTAGAGACCTAGGAAAAACAAAATAGGTGGAGATTAGTATTGTGATATATTTCTCTGGTATTGAACTTGTTAAGACATTTGTAGACATTCAATACATGTACTTGAATTAAGCAGCTCATTAGATGTCCTGAGATGTTACATTTTGAATTGAGGAATGAAATTGACATCGGACAAACATTTAGGCCAACATGATGTTGAGGTAACATGTGTATTTGACCATTCCAAGGCCTAGTTGTGTACAAAACAGGCGACCACACTGCTTGGTTCCGTATTTAGAATCATGTGAGCAGTGCAGAGTCAATGGGTCACCTGCACTTCTAATCAGCTGAGTTACCTTCATGCCTTATAAATATTTGAGCTCCACACTTATGCCATCCATAGTTTCAGTTGAAGAGAGCAGTACAACATAAAGCTAAGTAGGCAGAAATTTCTCTGAGTGGAGCATTGTATGTAGATTGCTCAGTCCATGAGGAATGAACATCAGTTGTAACGTGTTAGACAAGTGAGAATAGGCTCACTTTAGCATCTTGTTTTCTGTTACAGAATCAGGGCCTCATGGTAGTTGCAGTCATTTCAATCTCTACTTCACAACACTTGACAAATGGTTAACTCCATGAGAAATGGACATCAGTTGTAACATGTCAGACATGCAAAAATGGGCAAAATCCCGTAGCATCTTATTCTATGTTACGGAAACAGGGCCTCATGGTAGTTTCAGTCATTTCAATCTCTACTTCACAACGCTTGCAAAATGGATAGTCTTACATACCTGTTGCCAAAATGCAGTTGGGCTGGACCATACATTTACATATTGACATATTTCATGGGCCCTGGGATGATATTTGTTTACTAATACTCTGACAGACACCATTCCAACATGTGACATGTAATGGGGATTGATACATGAGATCTTTAATGCAACAATACTCCTTGACACAGACAAACCAACATCTCTAATACTTTGAGGATTGCATGTTAGGAAACTAGGTACACAACACAATGGCAAAATCTGGGTTTTGAGCCAACAGAACATTGAGGTATTTTGACAGTTAATGAGGTGTAACTTACCAGACTCCACTCCCCCATGATATTCCTGTCCCGCCCTCAGGATATAGGATGGCTAAGACCGTCTCCTCTCAGGTAAACAGATGTATTGGGATGATGGGAGGACCACCCCCAGTCTTCTGGGCCTCCAGGTGTTGCTTGGAGATCAGGGAATGCACCTTCCCCCTCAGGCTATTCCACAGCTTCCTAATTTCCTCCTGTGTGCGCGGGATGGTACCTACAGCATTCACTCTGCTGACAATCTTGGACCACATTTCCCTTTTCCTTCTGAGAGAAGTATGTTGGATTTGGGCTGCAAACAATTGTGGCTCAACTCTTATGATGTCATCCACCATGACTGACAACTCAGCCTCTGAAAAACGTGGATATTTTTGACGTAACATAACTCTAAATTAAAGTGAGTGACAATGCAAAAAAACCACAAAGGGATGTGAGAAAAATGTGCAAGAAAAGTGATTGGAGAGTGCTACAAGGGATGAGGAAAAAATAGAGCTGCCTCATCTCACCCAAAACGTTTGTTCTCTTTCTGTGCTGCAGTGGAAAGGCAAAGGATCATGGTCCGGAATGGGTGTATTTTATAGTGTGATTTGCAGGTGTGTCCATTGGCCAATGGACATCAGCTGTGTGTTTTGTATCCAATGACTGGCCACTGTTCTGGTGCTTTGCTGAGAGCGTACTGCAACAGCCTACCACCATTAGGGAACTGCCACAAGGGGACCGCCAGTACAACTGTGTTTTCGTAATAGGCTCGGCGGGAAGCCGCGGGCCTGACGGTGACGGTGTATGCATCACCAACTTTGCAGTCTGCCGCACCACAGGAGGGAACCACTCTATCGATGCGGTTCAAGCTGCATGCATCGTAATACAGCGGCCAGGAGGCCGCCGACCTGGCACTCTTCTTGGGACTGCTACTGCGGAGATACGGTGGTGAGACCACCAAATTTGTAATTGGGTCCTTAATTTCACAAGGTCTAGGAGATACAAGTGGAGGAATGAGGCATCACATTAAAACCATGAACATTTGAAATGGTAATAGCGGCTTCGTTAAGACCATAAGCCATGAGTCTCAAAGAAGTCCATGGGGAAATGCATCTGAACTCTGATTAAATCGCAATGATGATGAACATCTGTACTACAACTAAAAGTCTTTAGGGTAATACTTCTATGGAGCTTTACAAGCTAGATCTGTAGCCATGCATTAGTTACAGATTTAATCTCTGCTTAACTGACCATCAGAGATATCTAAACCTGTTTTCTTCCAAATCAATTATTGTTTACATAGTCACACATATTTTTGCTAGCTGCAGTATTTTCAGTCACAAATCAAAAGACTCTTCATCTCTTTAAGAGCAGCAACTTGAAGAATACTGCCCACAAGCACATAAAAGCAAATATGTACTGTCACTGGTCCAATTGAGACCTTGGAACCAGGTGTTTTTTAAAAAAATGAGCCAATCCACAATTTTGAGTGTTTCCTCTGTCGCTGCTTTAACAAGGAGTATTGATTTTTGCTTGCATATTCATATGGAATTGCATCTTCAATTAGGAACTGCATTTGCAGATTTACAACCTAAGATTTGAAGGACTGTAAAACATTCTGATTCACTGTTCGGCTTAACCTAACTACACTTAACAAATAAAGACAACGGAAGACAACAGAAGCTAACAGCCTATGTAAAAGCCACACAAAAGTACAGATTACTACATTACTGCTTGCATTTCCAAATATGCCTATTACAATATTAATCTTACATCATTTGACAGCTTGTATGACACTATTTTAAGACTTGCTGGCTTCATCAAGTCATTTATCGACTCTTCAAGGTGAAGTTTACTCTTAATCTTCAAATGCTGTAGATTGATAAATTTGTAATTGAAATTCAGTTGACAATACCATATTTTTAGACACTAAGCATCATTGAGAAAGCCTATGTGCAAGGCAAAGTGAAAGGGATGGAGCCAGGTTTATTCATTTTACTTATAAGAGCCGTAAGAAAAACTGCATCTTCAGTAGCTGGAGGTATCCTTGATCCAAAGCTTATGAATCCTATTTGTGCTCAAGTAAACTCTTTAAAAGAGTTTTGTGGTCTCGTTTTGATTGTTTCTCCTTAAAGTCACCTTAAGGTCCTTACTCAATATTATGGGCCTGAATTACAAAGGCAACTTATATTTTTGAGTTAGCTTACAGTTTTGAGAAAGTTTACTACTTTTTGGAATTCACAAACACCAAGTGTAAGTTTCTACAAAAAAACAATAGTAGTAAATCTAGCATTATACATGGCCAACCACTCATACTGCAACACCCCGCCTTAGAAAATAATGGAGCTAGGGGCTTAAAATTAAACACTTTAGGACATAATGTGAAATTACTTGAAATAGTTAAACATGAAATTAATATAAATTAAACAAATATATAAAATAGTTTGTATTTATTAATTAATTATGAAATATTTATTAACCTATTTTGAATGTGATTTTTTTTAAATTAGAGTGGAGGAAGTTTCCTCTATCATTAATTGTTTGATTTGCGAGAGCCAGAACGCTTGCTCCTGATGAACGGTTTCTAACTTGTCTTGAATTTTCAAAATGGCTTATCCCCTTAATTGAAACAGATTGTCAGCGGAATCCACAATGGGAAAGAATAATGGCCAAGCAAACTGTCAGGTTTTCAGAAATGCATGCTACAACCACAGGAATACAGCTAACAATCTCAGATCTCCACACGTTCCAATCAAGATAGTGAATATTAATATTTCATTGAGGAACCAAAGAAAAATGTGAGAAAGGGTAAGACACTAGAGGCACTGGTTTGGAATGGCGCCAACAGCAGCTTCACTAAACCATTCCTCAGTGATCTTCACAAAACAAGATGAAATAGTTTTGGGAAAGGTCTCTTCAATAAGACAAGCAAGACATTTAAGACACCTACATCTGTTTTTTATTGGTTTACACCTCACTTGGCACAAGAACATGGTAACGAATCCAGGTTGCATCTAGGAATCTGGGCGCGGAGCTGCGGACAATGAGGAGAAGGAGTGTAGGTTTACAGCTAGGGCATGGGTCCTTCTTCCTGCCTTTCTCAAGCATTACAAATGTGGGAATGCTTTGCTTCATGGACAGATACAAATCCAATCTTGATATTCACATTGAACTAACTATGCATCAGAGTTTCCAGGTCTACAGCAAGGGTATTTTAAAGTTCATGGCCACCATGTTCAGCAATCCTTGTCTAGATAGTGCGGCCTGTATAATTTCAGAAATAGAAATGATGATATCCATAGATTTTATTGTGATCTTCTTCCAATCAGGGAATTGCAACATAATTAAAAAAATACTTGCATTGTGCATCTAAGTCTGAACCAGCGGGACCGAACAGCAATTTGTTGGTGGTTACAAACTCTTTAAAACTACACATATCTTGTCCTCAATATCGCATCTCTTCTCACTACTCCATTAATTAATTTCTTCATATCTAATTTCCTAATGCAAAAGGGTAGCCATTTCCAACTCTAATCAGGCAACTCAGGATCTCTTCTGCAGTTTAAAGAGTGCAAATGTTGCCTCTTTAATCAGACAAGAGTTTAAGTTCTACTTATATTTCTACTTACATTTGATATTGGTCTTTACTTTGTTAGAAAAGGAGAGTTCAATATGGATTTATTTAACTTGATTGGCCATATTCCTGATCCCTTTCCATTCTAATTTTGTCTTACCAACAGAGCAGGTATTGATTAATAGTTTCCTATTATTCTTAAATAGCACACACTGCAAGCACACATCTTTGTGCTGAGCTGCCTATTTGTAGTAAGTCAGGAAAATAGAAGGTAGTTTAGGAGGTAAAGTCCAGGATGAAATTCAAAAGGTCATCTCAATAAAGGGAGCAGGCGCATCAGCTAACTGTAGGAAAACAACATGGCTGTGTTTGTACACATAGCTTTGGGATACGTTATATCATTTTGGAGAAATATTAATTGTGACACAAGCTATAGGCAGAAGGGGCCTCATTTACAATTTCTTGGTGTAGGAGAGTGCTGGAAGCCTTCCTGGTGTGCTGACCTGCGTCAAAACAAAAGGGTAGGAATGCGCTGTATTTATAAGATACGGCGCATTCCTGTACTTTCTCCCAGCGCTGGAGCTCAAACAGCTGCCTTGTGCCGATTCAGGCACCTTTGCACCATGGTGCAAGGAGACCTGCATTGTTAGGATGATTGTTTTTGAGCACGCAGGGACACCTTACAGCACAAAAACAATCAATGGAGTAAATTTCCTCTTTCTATGAATATAATGTTATTTCTCCTCATTGCGCCTCCCCTGAGCCGTAGACTTTTGATGCATTCTCAGGTTTACAGTTTGTTGTAAATCTGGGAGTGTGTCAAAATGCCATGGGTGTTATGTGCATGGCACACCTCCCCATCGCAGTGTGAGGCAACACAGTGACTTACGCTGCGTTGCTTCACCCCATTTCTACAAGGACTTGAAAAGCCATGCAGGGTTGCTTAAAGTGGCCTTGCAGATATGGCTAAGCCCTGTGCGCCACCGTAACGTCACAAAAAGTAACTATCCGCCGGCGCACAGTGCTTGTAAATGAGCCCCAAGAGGTGTTAATCGCCAAGCAGCAGAAGGACCACTCCCCTGTTGTCATGAGCTACCAGATCCAACAGTGCTTGTGATGTAATTGCATTCCAAAGATGTCACCAAGTTCCATCCACTGAATGCCACATCATAACACATTTCCTTTTCCCCCACAAAATAAGCTATTTTGTTACAATTAAATATAAAAACCAAATACACTTTGCATATATATCAGGAGAACACAAAAACAAAAAAAAGCATGCAGTAATAATGAACACTAATTTAACCCTTCACTAGTAATAACACTTAGAATAAAACTTGAACATAGGAAAATTTCAAATTCAAAAGCAAATAACGAGAACTATATTATGTGCTGTGTGTCCTACTACCATACATAGTCATCACGTCTGGCAGGTGCTCTCCTGGACCTGTTGGGAAGAATCCTGTTCATTGTGATCGCATCAGTTATGGTCCTCGTGTCACACCCTCGAGTTATTGTTCGCACATCACACCCCCACACCCTTTATTGGAAATGTCTGTGTCCTTTAAACATTCATCACCTGGCATCCTCATAGGGCCACTGGAACGGTCCATATCATCATCCCTGTAACTCACCAAAGTTCCTTTAGCCCTTTTCTGAAAAACAGCCACTCAGCGTCTGTCCACTTTTGCCCATTATCTAACACAACACAATTCCCTTTTACCAATACCACTTTGTAGTGACCTTTGGGCTCGGATAATCCTGTATTCAGACGCCCGGAAAGAAGCCACAGACAGAAGAGGTGTTAATGGCCAGGCAGCAGAAGGACCAATCCCCTGTTGTCATGAGCTACGAAGTCCAACAGTGCATGTGATGCGATCGCATTCCAAAAGATGTCACTCGGTTCCATCCACTGAATGCCACATCATAAAAGCTGTCAAGAGCAACCAGGACCTGACATTGATGCCTTCACATTTTTTCTTTTTTGGAAGAGCAGTACCATATCTCATGCCAAATAAGAGAAACTGCTTTCTCTTTCTCCCATTCTCTGACTGCTGCATTTGATCAAGTTAGCAAGGAAGCCTTATTTTAAAAACAAGCTTTGGCAAACCAAATCCGTATCGCCTATGAGAGCGCTATTGGCTTTGGCAATGTGTTTAGCCAAAGTTGTACACCAGTGTGGCTGCTCTTCAGCATGGATAAATGTTAGTGGTGTTGTGTGTGGTAGATTGGAGTGGGTAGTAGAGTTGAATGGAGTAGATGGAAGTTGTGTGGAGTGAGGTAGACTGTGGCAGCGTGGATTGCGGTAGGTTGGTTTAGAGTAGCATGGAGTGGGACAGATTGGGGTAGTATGGAGAGGGGTAGATTGGATTAGATTGCAGTGGGATATATTAGGGTAGAGTGAGGTAGACTGGAGTGGGGTAGGTTGGAATAGATTTTAGTGGTGTAGAGTGGGGTAGATTGAGTGGAGAAGAGTAGGGTGGATTGGAGTGGAGTGGGGTAGATTGGAGTGGAGGGAAGTCGTGTAGATTGGAGTGGGTTAGATTGGAGTGGAGTGGCATAGATTGTAATGGAGTAGGGTAGTGGGATAGATTGTAGTGGAGTGTGGTAGATTTAGGTGGACTGGGGTAGCTAGAAGTAGGTTTTGGTGGATTGCAGTACATAGGAGTTCGGTAGATCGGGGTAGATTGGGGTAGAGTGGAGTGAGGTATATTGGGGTAGATTGGGAAAGAGTGGAGTAGGGTGGATTGGGGTAGATTGGAGTAGAGTGGGGTGGGGTGGAGAGGGGCAGATTGGAGTGGAGTGGGGCAGATTGGGTGGATTAGAGTAGGATAGATTGGAATGGAATTGAATTGGGTATGTTGGACTGGAGTGGGGTAGATTGGAGTGGAGCGGCGTACTTGGAGTGGGGCACATTAGGTGGATTAGAATAGGGTAGATTGGGGTACAGTGGGGTAGATTGGAAGGGGTAGTTTGAAGTGGGGTACATTGGAGTGGAGTAGGGTAAGTTGGAGTGGAGTGGGGAGGAGTGGAGTGGGGTGAAGTGGAGTAGATTAAAGTGAAGTAGATTGAAGTGGAGTAGATTGGACTAGACTGGAGTGGGGTTGATTGGGGTGGAGTGGGTTAGATTGAAGTGGAGTGTGATAGATTCGAGTGGGATCGATTGGAGTAAATTAGAGTGGTGTAGATTGGAGCGTGATAGATTGGGTTGGACTGGAGTGGGATAGATTGGATGGATTGGAGTAGGGCAGGGTGGAGTGGAGTAAATTGGGGTAGAGTAGGGTAGATTGAAGTGGTGTTGAGTGGGGTAGATTGGAGTGGAGTAGAGTGGGGTAGATTGGAGTGGAGTAGATTAGAGTATGGTAGATTGGAATCGTTGATTGAAGTGGAGTGGGGTAGATTTCATCTAAGTGCAGTGGGGTACGTTGGAGTGGAGTGGGGTAGAATGGAGTGGAGGGGTGTAGAGTGGAGGGTGTGGAGTGGAGTGGAGTGGCGAGCTGTGTCATATAGTGTTGCTGTAGTAATCATACAAGTATAGCAGCACAGGAAGGACTTGGACTATCAGTTTCTTTTTTCCTTTTTTCCACTTCCTTTTCTGTCATGAACCTGATCTTCTAAATCATTCCTTTGCTACTGCTACTTGACTTAGAAGCAAATCAACCTCGTTTTCACCAGAATCGAAGCTAAGCTTCTTTTTTTACTTGTTTACTTTTGAATTGTCTGTTTACATTTGCTTTGAACTCATGCATTTTTAAATTTCTCTTACAAGCAATTTTTTTCTAATGTTTAATGCATATGTGTGTAATGTTGTCATTTAACAAAATTTGACATTTATAAAAATTCATAATGTGTTCATGCAGGTGTGTTTAATTATTTTTAGTAAACTATCAAATTATAAGCATATGCATTACACATTTTTTGAATAATTTAAAGTGAACATAATTCAGTAAGTGCACTAGACAAGGTAAAATAAAGGGGAGAGGAGTTGGCCTAACAGCTAGGGCGGCCGACCTCGAATCTGGGGAGCTGGGTTCGAGTCTCAGCAATGACGCTGAACATTCTGTGATTCTGGGCAAATCACTTAATCTCCCTGTGCCTAACAAAAATGAATTAGTGTCCTAAAATGAATGTGTGTCCTAATGTAACGTAACTGGTGCTATGTAAAGCGCTCTGATACCCGTTTCGGGTCAAGTTTGCGCTATATAAAACTCTGCAAAAAAAAAATGCTTTTTAAAAAATACATGTAAAATCAATGTTCTAAACTTAAATCATATTTTTTATTTATTTATGTAACATTTATACTTGTCAAGTGCAATTTCTGTATTTTATTACATTTTATTTATTTTCTTTAAGATGTAATGCATATGTGTTTATTTTTTCACTTATTAAGTTAAAATAAACACACCTGTATTAACACTTGAAAGTATGTGTCGATTATCTTGATGAATGATTGCACCAAAATGTTAATGTCCATTAGATTTCTTTTTCTAATGTTTGGGCTTTACAAATATGTCATTAAACAGATTTTGTATTTTCTGTTATAAATGTAATTAAGAATATGTATTTCACATTTTCACCATATAAGTTTTAATAATCAATGAATTGTAAATGAATAATAATGTTAGGGCATACTTGGTAAACAAAAAAAAGAAAAAATGAACAAGAAACAGAGAAAGCTAAAAAACCTGGCTTCACTGAAAAAATTCTCACGAACAATGTTCTGCTGCTGTGGAATGGCAAAGGATCATGGTCTGAAATGGAGTGTGTTTTATAGTGTGATATGCAGGTGAAAACAATTAGCTTAAAAAAAATCAGGGGTGTGAAGCTAGTATCTATCCTAAAACCACAGGAATAGTGCAACGTTGAACATGTTCCGAGCGGAAATCTCTCTGTCCGGAATCCGCTGCTAGGACAACACCAGCACAACGGACAAATCTAAATTGGTTTTGCGCACTCCCACCATTGACAGCTATGGAGTAATGTTAGCCAGCAGAGGAGTCCGCCGCGCCGATAGAGGTGAGCCGCTTACGCTACAGAAAACACTCTGTCAACGCAGATGGAGAATCAGCTAGCCCACATCAAAATAGGGCGGGCGGGAATCCGTCAGCTTCACGGAGTACTTGTAAACACCGCCACAGAGAGGTGATGGGAGTTCCACCAAGATCTAAATCAGGCCCGCCATCTTCAATCCTCAGCTATGAATATGTTGGTGATCTTCACGCAAAGGATCTTGTATGTGAAGGCCCAGCACTGCCCTACATCATGCATTCTGTGCAATTTGTACATTTTATGCAGGGGCTTAAAAATTCATATTCCAGTAAAATAACTATTCTCATAATTCAGTTGTGAATTAACAATTCTCCTCACTAAACCTGAACACAACTGTACTGGTATAAAGTGGATAACCCTCTTCAATTGTGCCAGATGGTAAAAGATATTTTAACCATATCGGTAATCTAGAGTGCCACAGAAAGTTTTTCATCAAGTAAAATCCCAAGGAAATAAATCTTTCCTACCGGCTTTATTGATTTCCCCAAGTGGCAAAGTCCTAACCAATTGTGTGCTATTTACAACTTGAGGTTATCACACTAAGGGCCTCATGTAGGTAAATAAATTTTACCGGTTCGTAAATACCGAGCCGTACCGAATCGGTAAATTAGAATCGGTAAGTTATATGTAGGTAAAAATTCGGTAACAGTTACCGATTCGGTAACATTCGGTAAATACGAATCGGAATTCACCGAATCGGTAAATACCGAGGTGGTATTTACCGAATCGGTAAATACCGAGGTGGTATTTAGCGATTCGGAAAATACCGAGGATACTACCACCTTCCCTTAACTAAGTAGCCAATATCATAATCATGTTATTATAGAAGGCCTCTCAGGCTTGAATAGGGGACCCCATACCTCAAAAATCAGCTCAGTGAAATCACATCACAGGAGCATCAGGAGCCGTCTCGCAGGAAGGCTCGTCTTCGGTCTGAACAATAAACATGATGTCTGTGATATGAAAAGCACCAACTGTCAGGTATGTGCAGCTGCGCGTGTGCCATGGCTAAATCGTGGGTCGAACAACCTAGAGTGGAAAACATGCATTGTGTAAAATTCCAGACTGTGTGTCACAGCATGTACAGACCAAGGTCGCTGCGCAGAGCTTGGGATGGGAACAACAGAATGCACTCGTCTGAAGGAAGTCTCGAGACAGCAGTTTAATCAAGAAAGAACATGTACACGCAGTGTCGTGTGCAAAGACAAAAATATGGCTACATAACATTCAACGTGGTCATGCTAACTGAACAATGTATGTACGTATTCAGGGAGAACTCACTACACGCCCCCTTGAGCGAAGCAATATGTAATAGGCAAGAAAAGAGAGAACGCAGAGTTCAGTTTCGTCAGAGCAGAACAAGGCGTAACCAATGCAGCGCCAAAGTCCTAAAGTCCAATTAATTGCAGCATAAAATTCCAAAAAACACAATGCAAGTATAGTGAAAAACTCAAGCCGACCATCAGGAAGAGAAAAACGAGAAATAAAAGAAATAAATGTTGCGCCAGGGTGCTGTCCAGTAGCACAGGCGCAATGGACGACAATCCAGTTAATCCATGAATGTATAGGCAGCATATGTGGCCACGGCTTCCAACAAGAAATCATTTTCAGGGCCACTAAAAGTCTCAGCCATCCAATTGAGTAAAGAAAAGGAACATACGTGTTCTCCAACCAACGGAGCCTCTAGCACAATCAGAGGGCACCCGGAATGTTCCTCCAAATAGCTCATGGACAAGAAGTCGTAGGCTGCCGCTGAGATGTCCCAATTACCCAGGATACCATGCGCCGCACCACACGCCATGATCCGGACACCAGAACAGGCCAACTCGTGAGACACTAAGGGCCGCATCAGTCGATCGAAATCCGGCACCGGAGACACCATGTTGGTCAAGCACAAATCCAGAGGCCATTCAAAGGGACAATCCAGGCAGTGTAATACAGGTTGTACGCAGGTGAAGTAGGAATACCTGAAGGATAATCCATAAGCCAGGCTCAAAGTCGCCAATGGCAAAGTCCCATAGAAGTCAAGCATCCTATCACGAAGAAGATGCAGACGGGACAGGTGCTCGTGTGGCACAGAAGGAGCAGCTATTCCGGAGTATGAAAAGGAAAAGCAGCACACCTGCCACTAGCGCCAGAAGCAGCGGAACACCTCCAAAGATGCTCGAGAAAAGTGAATGTACAAATGCCGGAATTACACCAAAAATAGTTTGGAAAGAGGTCACGAGACCCGAGCCCACATGTTTAAAAAAATTGAGCCAGGCCGGTCGTGGACGAGGCATTGATAATACTTTGGATCAAAGATCCGAAATGCAGGGGGAGGTCAGTATTCAGAGGCGCCTGTTCCTCAGTGCGCGTAGTAGCAACGTGAAGGACAAATATTTCACGAGAGGAAGTCAAAGGCACCTCTTTGTGGGACAATGGCGCTCTATTCTGCTCAACTTGTTGAACTCTGCTTTCAAGGTTGGAATCGAAGGCCAGATGGAAACATCCCGCCGCCCATGCGGGGGTGGGAAAAGAACAGTATTGCAGCAGACAACTTTATGCGAGACAGTTATGTACGGGATTCCCACTCACATCCCGCAGCAAGCTTCATTAATCATAATTAAATGAATACCGTTTGCAAGCAGAGTGAAAGAAGGTGTAATCACAGGCACTGGGATACCTCGTAGGACGCACGCCGAAATCGGGGCTTGTACATTGCATGCGCCGTGTACTTGCATGTGCCTATTGTCTCATGTATGAATCCTAGAAGTGAGAGTGCTAGAGCTATTATCTATAACGGCTAAGGCCTTCTCCATGTTTGCTTGGTCAATAGCTCTCAATCTGGAAGCCGCCTCACTGTGCGACAACTTGCAGTCTTCGTTGTATATAGCATACGCCCACCTTTTGGTTCAGCCACCCACAGGACCATTCCCAAAATCATTCAATTCGGTATGCACATTGATGGAGTGGGTGGACTTCCTGATCCTGTTGATGTGCTCTGTGTCAGCTGGTGGACAGATTGGGATGTGTGTACCATCAATGCAGCCAATGAAATGGGGGAACTGTGCCATGTGAGAAATGTCTGTTTTTGTTTCCTGCAGTGCAGCCTGTGTGTTGTGGAAGCTGATGTAGTGGTGCATTCTCTGCATCATGGCATCCAGGAAATTCCTGAGGGAACGGGACGGGCAACTCTGGGATACACCACCCACCGCAGCTGTCACCACCTGATAACTGCCGTATGCCAACAGAAGTGGGCTGCAGAGCACCTGCACATGTGGGGGTATGGCGTGCGCCCTTCTTATTGGCTGGTCCAGGAGTGGGTGCAGGTCCCTGATTTAGTCCATGATGGTTTCGGGGTGTAGCCTGTACCTGTCATGTATCTCTGCATCAGTCAGCTGGAATAGTGTGATGCGCTGTCTGTAGATGCGTTCCTCCCGTCGCCAAACCCTCAGTCCTGCTGCCTGTAGATGTAGGCGCCTTTCAATGATGTACATAGCGAGCATGTTGTCCACGCTGTTGCATTTTGGGATTGCTTATCTGCACTGTTGATGGTTACCACCTGCTTTCAATCCGTGTTAATTACCGACTCTAATTTACCGATTTTCTTGGATTTCTTAATTTCCGAGTGCTCCTACATGTCATTTTAATTTTTACCACTTCATATTTACCACTTCATATTTACCGATTCGTTAATTATGTATTCGGTAAATCTGAATCGTTATTTTGGAATTCGGTAAATATGAATCGGTATTTACCGCCTCATATTTACCGAAAAGTGGTTTTTGGACTCCTACATCTCACTTGTCTGAATACCGGTCGGTAACGGCATATTTACCGAAAATCGGCCGTTACCGACCGGTATTTGGCTACCTACATGAGGCCCTAAACCTGCTAACATTTCTTCAATTTTTTTGCAGTTTCTTTTCTTCTGTAGACTGTTTTTGTTAGCATTATCACAGAACACAAAGGAATTTACTCTCGAGGGTGCTCACATAGTTCACTTTCCTTCCAAGGTCCTAAATTCACTGGTACATGATCTGAAATTATTCCCACTCCAGTTTTAATTGAAGGTGATTTTGCAGTCAAACTCTTGGTAAACAGAATTATGGAAAATGTACTGTGCCCTGGAGAAAGAAATATTTAATGTCTTGCTATTATGTGAAACAACCTCTACATATTCTTTAGGGAATTTAAGCCATATAGATTCATCTTTTTTAAAATCTATTTTTGCCCTTTGTGTTACATCTATTTAGTTGAAAGTTCAGGATCTAGAAGGAAATATCTTCTAACAACACTGTTACAAACCTGATAACATTCCTGCGTCCCAGTTCGACAGAACTCTCTCTATATCTCGATGATCTTGGTGAAACTGCAAAGGGAAGATGGAGTGACATGAGACAATTTACATCTGGATTGGAGGTTGTGGACAAAGGACAGTGATGGACACACGGATAACATCGCAGCCAGGGGGGAATGTGCCACTGGCAGGGGGTGAGGATTGCAGAGCTGAACAACAGGACTGAGTTGATTGCTGATAGAGAGGAAGGGCAAAGAGTGGGTGTTAGTCAAGAAGCAGTGAGAAAGTGGCCAAGCCAGTAAGATGATAACAGCTTGCATCAAGATTGAAATCACATCACACTAGGATTGCGATTAGGAAGTTTATCACTGAAGGAACCTGTTAGGGATGGACGTCAGCAGAGGCAGACTATGTTTACAGTGGCATGTGATTAGGGATGCGACTGCAATAGAAAAAATTAAATTTGATCCATGGGATTAGGAATCCAGGGAGAGCTTTACAATGGATGAGACCAACATCACCCTATTGGCAGGCACTGACTTTTGTATGAGTGGTTTGCCTTTCATTACAGGGTGAGTTTATGCAAAAGGGTTACAGCTCAGAAGCAGGGCTCTGCCTCTGCCTTAAAGTATCAATATGGAGACTGGTTGGTGATGAAAGCTGCTTTGTTTCTTATTGACCTTTTTGACCTTGGATTTAATAGGCTAAATGAGATACATGAGCTTGGGCTTAGCACTTCAGTAGAGGTAGGGTTTGATGCCTAGATAGCTGAGGAAGAGTGATGTGACTGTGAGGGAAGATTGGGCGAGTCTGCATGAATGGCCGAGGAGATGAGCTCTAAGGTGCTCTGTGAATTTGGTTTTGAAAGGATGGGAGAGGTGCAGATACAAATCATGATAGTTCATGGAGGCTTGTCATGATAACACAGAGTAATGAGGAGTAGGAAGGGCGTGTTAGTTAGTGGAAATATGGCAACAGGGTAGGAAGGTGAAAGTGAACCCTCTAAATAGGTGGCTTTCAATGGTAGAAGTAAAATGCAGTTCAGAGTGATCAGAATAAGCTACATTAATGAGATGTATTGATGAGGCTTGAAGTGGATGGACGGTGCTGACATTGACCATAGGAAAAACCATACACATATGTTATGGAGGTTTTAAGGGTTTGTGGGACGGAATCTTCCTGATGAAAAGAAAAGAAAAAGAAAAGTGCCTTGTGCATAACGTTAGGCAACAGTAGGTGAAAACCTTGAGTCAGTGTCAGTGTCCTTTAGTCTTTCTTCTAGTCCTGTATCTGCCTCAGGTGTGCATGGGTCACAATCACTGACTGACTGACAAGCCTTGCTAGATAAAAGAAAGCCATGGGGAATTTAGCTCCAATGTTATAAACTTGAATCTAAATATTGCAGTTTGTGAGACCCACCAATGTTACAACACAGAAAGCTGAATATCTGCAATCCAGCAATAACTAGAATGCTGCCTTGTATGAATAGAAGTTCCAAAGTTGTTTCCAAACATGAAAAATGTTATGCTACCTGGATTCACTGGGAAAATGTTGCAATGATGTTTTACAGCACAGGTGCCAACCGGTCCTTAGCTGCCTGTGTGACCCAACATGGGTCCTGTGATCACTGTGACACAGAAACTCAACTGAAGGGGCCCAGATAGGCAGAAACTGGTCTTGGGTTGCTTGTGTTATGATCTAGAGAGGACCTGGCTTGGCAGATTGGGTGGGACTGTTCCCATTGGAGCAGAACCAAGGCTGGTCTGTATAAGTCTGGGTCTAATTTGAGGCGGCACAGGCAAAAATACAATAGACAGGGATGAGGCCTCCAGTGGGCGAGTTCAATTTTTTTTTCTCTTCACATGTAAGAAATTGGATTATTATATAGGGTGGGTGACTACCCACCTCAATGAACAATCACAACCCTTGTCAGAGTGAACTCCGAAAGTCACTAAATTAACATGAGCTCAAGCCGTGGCTAAGTGCAATGCGTAAAGTACTTATGCAGTAGCAAAACAGTAAGAAAGTCATAATGCAAGGCAATAAAATTCCCAAACCGAATTAGAAAATTGGATTTAAATTTATTAAACAAAAGTAGACCAGAATTGCAAAGATCTAACAAGGGAAACTGGAGATATACATTTTTAACGTTTTAAATTTGGACAGCGCCAAGATGGCTAAAATCCCAATGATAGTCAATGGTTGAGGTAGACCGGGATTTAGGTACAATTTGAGGCTGACTGCGATACACCAACCAGGTTCATCCTAGTCAAAGATTTTGCCTTCTAATGTAGTCCTTTAAGCCCCAATCCAACACATGGGTACAATTCTAAGCTCCCCACAACATCAGTGGAGGCACTTAGAGACTCACAGGATGTCAGTAGAATCCAGTCCAGGTCCAGTTGCCACTGGTCACTAGGCAGTTGCAGAAAAAGGCCTCTCATAGCTTATTTTGTCCCGGTAGCTTTAACAGATCAGCATTATAATCCTTGAGGCCACTTTCTTGTCCTGGGTAGAAGAGGAAGCAGGTCTAGTCTCTTACGACTCATCTCAGGTCAAAGACAGCAGGTCCTGTCCTCTACTGTTCTTACTCAGGTCCAGTAGTGTTCTGAAGTGGGAGATTGGAGGTGCCACATTTATGCCTGGCACAAGATAGTGTGTGGGAATGACTAGTTGGTATGCCCTAACAGATTTGGTAAAAGCTCCCAGGGTAAACCCTACCCACTTTTGGCATTTTCAAGATGGTAAAAGTCTTCAGCCACATTTAGACTCGGCTCCGTGTGTGGGGAGTGTATTGTGGCAATCATAGTGTCCTACCACATCTAAAACTAAACTCCAGTTCGAGGCAACCACTGTACCCACAATAATCCCAGAGACAGAAGTCTGGTAGTACTTCGGTTTACAACAACCAGACGGTTTATACACAAGAACTGGTTTGGCATCCTGTTTCCCATCTATTCACGTGTGCCCCCATGTTAAATGTAAAATCCCAGCAGACCTGTCAAGCAGAATTTGACACTCAAGCAGGATTTGACTCAGTAATATCAAAAAGGATGCTCACAGGACCTACCCAGCATATTTGGTGAGGTTCAAAAGAGTAATCTCTGCCCATTTAGGTCAGCCTATTGTTTGCTCCTCTGGAACATTTCACACTTTTTTCACACCCTTTCAAATGCTAATCCCTGGCTGGAAGAAATTTGGGAGCAAGTGCAAATTAACCTCCTGGAACTTTAAGCAGGGAAAAGGTAACTTTCTAAAAGTCACTTTTCCTTAAAATTTAATAGAATTCCTATGTCAATATTGAAGTGGATTAATTATAAGTATTTAAAAAGTTGTTTCATTACTTTTCTAGCTAGTCCCATTCCTGAGATCCTTTATGAGGATTTTAATCTGTACTCCGGTGTTCTACATAGGAGAGGTAGGCCTGTCACAGTGAAAAATAACTTTTGGGCGCTAGTCACTTAAGGACATGTTAACGGTAAGAGCCAAATTTATCAAAGTGTTGCGCTGCCCTTGCGTCACGCAAGGTAATGCAAGGGCAACTCTAAAGCCATAGTTACCAAGCCACGCAAGGCCATCTTGTGTGGCCCTATGTTGCTTGGTAAATCAGGAGTAACGCAAGGCTGTGCAAGTTGCTGCCTTGTATTACTCTGCCTCAGGGAGGCATTCCATGGGTAGAGCATGGATGTTCCCAGGCATACACCCATGGATTTTATTGCATTCCCAGATTTATAATGAGTGGTAGATCTGCAAATGTATCAAACTGCTATGTCTTCCCAGGGATCTGTAATGAGGAGATTATCCTTATTTCACTTAGTCTTTCTTCCTTCTACGTGTGCTGTATTCTGCAGCACAAGGAGAAAGGGGAAAAAGCCTCAGAGGATTGTTTTTGTGCAGGAATGTGTCACTTCCTGCACAAAAACAATCTTACCTGCAGTTCTGGCATCCTTGCATTATGACGCTAGGGTGCCTGCATTGGTGCTAGGCCTGGGTGGTAAATTCCGTTCCGCTTGCGGAATTTGTGGAATTTGGGTAATTTCGCGTTCAGAGGAGAACGCGGAATTGCCCAAAATTCTGCGTTCCGTGGAATTTTTTGCTTGTTCGCGTTCTCAAAATGCGTGTTTGCGAGATATTTCCCCCAGAGCATGCAAACCGTTTTCGCGAACCGGAAAAAAGCATTGTGAACAAGCAATTCCATGTGTTTCTCGGAATTTCTGCGTGCTCATGGAGATTTTTTACCGTTTCGTGGAGCTTTGCGTAGCACGACTACGCAAATTCGGCCCACCCCTAATTGGCGCAAGCCAGCCAAAAGTGTGACATCGCAAGGAGAGTACAGGAATGCGCCACATAGTGTTGAATATGGTGCATTCCTGTCCTCTCCCTTTTACGCAGCGCAGCAAGGTGTCTTGCTGTGTTGCTATTCCATGATATATTGATACATCTGCCCCTAAATGTCTACATGTCCTACTTTTAAACGCCATGCACACTACCTTATGGACTACAAGGCCTACACGGGGTGACTTATTAATATTTAAAAGGGAGGTTTTGACATGTCAACATTATTTTGTTTTTAATTTGCAGTTTTTACACTGCTCAGACAGACTATACACAGTAGGCCAGAAGTCATGTTTCCACTACCACTGTAGAGGATGGCACACTAGGCACTTCAGTCCACTAGTTTCATTTAACTTTCGGGCCCTCGGTTCACTTTATGCCATATACTAGGGACTTATACCAATTAGGAATATGCTAATCCAACCATGTTCATGGGGGAGCACAGGCCCTTTATCACTGGTCAGAAGGTTAAAGTGCAGTGTTCTAAAGCCAACAAAATATAGGGTCCAGCAAAAGGCAGAAAATATAGGTGACCACGCATAAAAAGGCATCCTATGTGTGGGCAGCCTCATTCGGGAAATCAAAAAATCAAGGCTCTCAAGGAGAGGTAGAGACCTGCACCTAGGAATGATTGCTGATGTTTTATAAGAGGAGGCTTGTCGGAAAGAACACTGGATTGGGCGTGGACGTGGGGGTATGTGTGTGTGAGCGGGTGTCATCTACACATTCTAGGCCTGGGCGACTCGACCCTCGGCCCTCCTTTGCTACGCGTCCCACTTTCTCCCTACCTGGACATTGACACCGTGGCGCAGGGCCGTCTTCAGCGATGGTGGCGCCCAGTGCGACAATGTTAGTTGGCGCCCCCAATGACCACCTCCACCACAGATTCTCTCACGAGCACTGTTTCACAGTGGCCAAGTCTCCACAACCTCTCTCTCAGATGCATTGAATTAGTTATATAGCGCCACTCATACCAGTAAAGGATGTCAGAGCACTTTGCATCACACACACATTACACAGAGACAATCAATCATACGTATGTAAATCAGTGTATAGGAGATGTTACATAAGCCAAATGACTAAAAGTGTAGGAGTCACATGTCATCCATACTGGGAGGCAGTAGAGTTTAAGAATGCTTGGTGTGGAGAAGCACAAACTCAGAGTCGAAAATAACAGCATAGGTGGGAGGTTTCTTTAATAATAAGAATCGATTTCTAGCCAAATTAACCCTTTTTGCAACATTACTCAATGTTCTAATGTATACTGTGCAGTGTGTATGCAGTTCTATGATAACAATGAATAGCTCACTGTTGAATATTAGGACTTTAAGTTATAAATTGCAAGTAACAAAAGGATGTCTCTTTTAAAAGCAGTAACCTGCTTATCTGTTTACATTAAGTGCATTCTTTAATCTACCTGGTACACGTTCTTTGCAGCAGGCATATTAACCCTCTGCACTAACTTCACATATGCCAAGACCTAAACTATACAAAATTCTGATCTCTCTTGATGAAGAACATTAATCACAGGAGTTATCTTGATAATTGTGTGAGGCCTGTTAATTGCCGGCGGAAAGGAACGCTGCAGCAGGTGCTTTAAAAGCAGAATAATCTTGCAAACACAGCGCCCTCAGAAAGCCAGCACCCGGTGCGGTAGCATTGGTTGCACTGCCCTAGAGCCGGCCTTGCCATGGCGTAATTCGCTGTACTCTCTCCAAATCTGTGAATCAGCCTGCAGGAACCTCAGCCAGGTAGGATTTCAAACGGCTTGCTAAAGCAGTCGCCGCCAAGTCCGCTGGTGAACCTCCCAATGTAGTTGATGCAGCAGGGCCCCCTTAGGCGTGAAGTTGCAGCGCTCCCCCCACACAAGTTCGGCGCAGCTCAGGGGCCTCACCCTCCACAGCGTCCAGCCAGCGCAACATCATCCGGTCTGTGATGCAGAGAGGCGCCACCCACCGTTGGTAATCCCCTACATGCACCCCAGTGCAGTGGTGGAACGTTGGTGCGCAGGAGCGCCTCTACCATTCACAGCTCCAAGGGGTGCAAGGTGGTCTGATCATACAGGTCAGCAACGCGTCTCCATGTGACCGGCCAGACTTCACCACCAGGTACGGGCGATCACCGAGCCTCAATGTCTACCGCCACAGCTCATCGACTCCACAGCTCCTCCGCATTCCACTCCAGGCTCCAGACGCAGGTCCAGTGAAGCATCCAGACTCCAGACGCAGGTCCAGTGAGGCATTCAGGCTCCAGATGCAGGTCCAGCGAGGCATCTAGGCTCCAGACGCAGGTACAGAGAGGCATCCGGGCTACAGACGCAGGTCCAGTGAGACATCCAGGCTCCACGCGCAGGTCCTGTGAGGCATCCAGGCTCTTACCCTGGTCATCCAGGATGTTGGGTGGCTTGAGGGGGTTGTTGATGTGTGCTGCACTTGGCCCTGGCTTCTTCATTCTGCACTTCATTGTTTTATTTGCCTATTTTCTATTGGAGGTTGACTGATAGGCCATTTTTTCCAATAGAGGCAAAAAAACTCACATTGGGCTGACTAACGTGCCTTTTCTTTGCCGCTAATGGGCCTTTCGTTGGTTTTCGCCCGCTAAAGCCGGAATTCCTATTGCTATCACACAAATGTTACCGGCAGTTTTCACCGCTGATCCCTGAAGCTATCGCCATGTAGCGACGTCTTGTACATACGTTGCTAACAAAGCGATTGTTTTCAGCGGTACAAAGCAGTAAGAAAAGTGCCGCTAACTAGCGTTAGCAGTAGTTTTCGCCAGTCCTTGTACATATGCCCCCTGTGCTTTGTGCTGGTCTTCATCACAGGCCTTGTAGCTGCTTGCTGAGACCAATAATCCAATAAAACTGCCCTTACGTCTGCAATGATTCTGTGCGTGTTCCCTATTTAGCTGCAAGTACAGTACTTTTTTATTGGCTTAACATTCAGTGACATTTAGAATTAAGCTTTGGGGTTTTCATTTAAAATCTATTTTCAGATTGTCTGATCACATCTCACTCCACAGTGTGTTCTGGTGCAGCCGCCTCAATTAAAAAGTTGTACAGCTAATGACTATCTGGAACATTTGCGATTCCTTATTGGCGAAAAATAAGGATTCGCTAATAAGGAAGAGCAAACGGCTATGCATGTAGAAATCGCTTAAAAAATAGCGATTTCTAAACATTCCTTAATTGCGACTCGCAAATTGCAACTCGCAATTAAGAAATACCTCCCCATTCATTCCTATGGGCCTAGAGGCCCATAGGAATTAATGGGAAGACATTCTCAATTTGCGATTCTCAATTAGAGAATCGCAAACTGAGATTGCAATTTCAAGGGTGTCAAAAGGACACCCTGTTGCACCCCTGTAATCTGCATATGAGTACATCTTGCACACACACATGCCCCAAGGGCATGTGTGTGTGTAAAATGGAACTTTGGAAAATGCATTTTTCAAAGTTTTTGCAAATTACCATGAAGTTCAACTTCATGGTTATTTGCTCACCCTATTAGCGAAATTGCTAAGTTTTTTAACTTTAATGCATTTCATTTAAGGAATCTCAATTTGAGATTCCTTAAATGCTATCGCAATTTAAGTAATCGCAATTTAGGAATTACTTAAATTGCGATTTTTGCATCCCAAATGCAAAAATACCGGTGGCAAAGGGGCGGATTCTGAGAATCTGCCCGTTTGCGACCGGTTTTTGCTTTGATGCATGTGGGCCAAAATGCTTAGCTGAGGATAGTTATGTTGTATCATTGGTCTGTCTTAATTAAATTGTGGTCAAAGCATTTTTGTGGGCACAAAGTCAGCCATTTGCTAAAATCACAGGCTTTGTGGCCGCAAAAATGGAGGTTACAATATAGAGAAGGCACACTCATTCATAAATGCCTTTCTAAACTTTAAAATGTACTTCTTAAATCATAACGAAATACAAAGGAAAGGGGGCTGAAATTGGTGTCCCCTTTACTTTGCTATTTGCTATTCAGTGTATCAATGCTTTGTGATCGCCACTGCAGTTGCAATCTGTTGATAGGTTGCTGACTCCCAAAATGTGGAGTTAAGAAATGTGCAAACGTGGAAATCGTGAGTAGTGGCAATGGCATTGGGAAGAACAGACTGTAGTCCAGGGGTCCACTGCATGCCCCGCCACTAGGCCTGGGCAAAAATTTCGTTCCGTTCGCGGAAATTGCGATAATTTGACATTTTTGCGTTCCGCGGAGAGCGCGAAAATGTCAAAAATTCCGGTTTCCGCAGCTTGGCGATAATTTGTTTCTTGCTCGCACTGTAAAATGATACATTCTCGCGCGCGCGCGATCGCCTTACCTGAATCCCTGCATTCGCCGACAAGTTTTCTTGATCCGGTCGCGTTCTCCATGAGATGTTGTATTGTTTTTAGCCATTTGCGCTGTCTCGCGACAGTTCGCGCCCGCAGTGACGTCATGCGTCGCGCGATCACGTCTTTCTTCTCGCGATCATGCACCGCGAGAACAACTCAAAACAAGATGGCCGCGCCCGCAAGCAACCACATGGGTAAGTTGGCGACCCGCAACCATGCAGAAAATCTCGCGAACATGCCGGAAAAAAACTTCCGCATCTTCGCGATATTTCTGCTTGTTTGCGATAATTTTAAACATTCTCGCGATAATTTGCGAAGGTTAATTCCGCAAATTCCGCCCACCCCTACCCGCCACGTGCCATTCACTGAATGCCAGGTTTTATATTTTTAAAGCAGCCCCGTGTGCTTTTAAAAACAAAATTCCGGTATTCAATTAATGCAAATGCAAATTCCCTCACAGGCCTTCATTCTGCATTCACAGCCTTTTTCAGGGAGTTGCGAAGGAACTCTTGACTCATGAATATTGAGGAAGTTTTGCGACTTTATGCGAAACAGCATTTCATGCTGCAAACAATTAGTAGATCAATCGCAGTGCAAAATTAAAGCGGGCGCAAATCAATTGTGAGCAAAAACACACTTTAGTACATCGGGCCCTTTATTTCGCACGCTGCGCCTGAAGTTTTTCAGCTCTTCACAATACCTTGGAAGGCTACATCTCTGTTGAAATAACACTTAGTTGTTTCTTACTGAAAATAGAATCAAAGCAAAGTTATCCAATGCTCATCTTTGCAGATACAATTAAGCTGTCATTCTGCACTTGAAAAGGCTAAACTTAACCGACTACACACAGGGTGAGGTCACACTGACATAACTCCCCAACTCATTATTTTAGCACAGAGATATTATTTACCAGTGACGATGAGGAGTGGCTCTCAGGGCCCACAGGAATGGGTCACATTGACATTTTCTTTCACTTGTTACTTAAGCCTGGGGAGCCAGTATTCCCCAGTGAATGCGGAGTATTCTCTGCTGCCAGCAGAAGCCCTGAAAGAAATACAAAGAAACAGTCAAGGCTCCTACACACAAACCACAAGCAGTTATTTCAGGGTTTAACACCTGTACTGTGAGTGCTGACACTCTGCCAATGGGTGCTATAAATAGTTGCTCTCTTTAGCTCATTTTACCCAATTAAAAATCTCTCTCTCTCTCTATCTCTCTCTCTCACTCTCTCTCTCTCTCTCTCTCACACTCTCTCTCTCTCTCTCTCTCTATATATATATATACACACACACTCGCACATACATATATGTGTGGATATATGTTAGACCTGTCAGCGTGGGTGGTCTTCCCCCAAACATTTTGCCTTCACTCCACCAGTTTTGCTGAATTCGTATTTGTTGGCCTTAGGAGTCTGCAGACTCTACAACTGCTAACCAGGGCTAAAGTGCTTGCGCTCTCTCTAGAAAACATGGTAAATTGCCTTGCATGCAATTGGCACATTTAATTTACTTGTACGTTACTGGTAAAAGGGTGGAACATGTACCCAGGTCCTGTAAATTAAATGTTACTAGTGGGGGCTGCGACACTAATTGGACCCCTCACTTAAGTAGCCTGTGTCTGCAGTTAATTTAGTGACTTTTTGTGGTTTACCCAGACAAGGATTGTGGCTGTTGCCTGAGAAGGGTGCACACCCACAACCCAATTTCTCACATTAATCGCAGCGGTGGGATTCAGTACTTGTGTTTGTGCAGTGCCATACAGTGATTTTGGGTAACACTAAAATCCCATATAAATAATTTGATTCCAATTCGAATTTTTTCATATTCTCCCTAATTGAATAATTTTTTTTCCAAATTAACTCTCATTCTTCCTGACAGTCTGTGCCTGTGACCATACCTGCAAGAATGGAATTAGAGTTTATCAATCCGGAGAGCTACAACGTGGCTGAGCTCAAACAGCTCTTTAAGGAAAGAGGGCTTCCAACCAAGAAGAGCACTAAGAAATTAGAGCTCCAGAAGGTCCTCGTGGCCTGAGTGGATGCTCACCAGTAGCTGACAATACCAGAGGACTAGGATGAGGAGGAAGGTATGAAGGAGCACGTGGAGTACCTAGGCACAGGTCCTGAGCCACTGCACCCAGAGGAGTAGGACAATTTGCCATCAGGAATGGAGCTCTCTGCCAGGGCAGAGAGCATTGTGTCCTCCCAAGGAGCTGAGAGGAAATTATAACTGAAGATAGCCAGACTCAAAATGCAGGAGAAGCTGGTTCTAGAGCGACTGGCTCATGAGAGGAACCTTAAGGAGCTGAGTGTTGCCGGGATGGGCTATGCTTGACTTTATAGGGAGGTGAAGTAGTCACCTCTGAAACTTGCATTTCAAAGGCACTGATTCAGCTCACACACAAAGGACCTCCCGCTAGCGTATTGTTCCCTCAGACAGACTGGGACCAGAGCAGGAAGGCAGAAACATTTCAAACAACTTTGTAGGGAGAAACTCCAGAAACTTCTCCCATTTCAAAGTGGGCATCAGGTATAAAAGGGGACCCTCAGACCCACTCTTCACTACACTCCTGGACCTGTGGGTACTACAGAACAAGGACGCCCTGCTGCTCTGCTTGCTGAAAAGGAAGTCTGACCTGCACTCTTCATCCATGCTGAAGTGACTCTAAATGCCAGCTGACTGACCTCCTGTCTGAGCTACAGGGACATAACAATCACACGAGTACTAGCCCTCAAGTCCTGGACACTAGGTGTGGCATCAATTGAACTCCTCCATGTTGAAAAAGAGAAATCCTGATGTTTTGTGCTCATACCTGACCACAAACAGGCCCGTTGGCGACAAAATGTTGCCACTCGTGCCAACCACTCTTTACTCTACAGCGACTGCCAGTGAATACCAGCAATGTGAAAAATTCCACATTGAGCTACTACATTAACAGCACGCAGTGACCACCGATGTGAATCTACAGCAAAGACCATGTGCGACGACCGTTGGCATCGTCTGCTCTTTGCGCACCAGCGATGACCACTCACAAGGTATTTGTGCACACTTAGATATAGTAACTCAGTGAAAACACCACAAAAGATTCCACACCAGTACAGAAATATAGTATAATCTTTGATGGATAAAACATGACCAGAACGACAAAAATCCAATCAGTGGTTCACGAGATATGCAAGGTAAACACAATGCTTACACCACACTCAGGATCATAAGGTCATGTTAGACTGGGGAAAACAACATGAATAAACGTAGAGAGTGTCATTATTTGGTTTCCTCACAGTATTGTGGCCACAACAGTGCCGCGAGAGGCACTGAAACAAACGTTTCTCACGAGTCCCTTGAAACCAGTGTGATCAAGCAATTTTGCCCGTGAGAGTTCAGGTCAGAATCAGGGGCCTTGCAAGTCCTGTGCACATAAAACAGTACCTTGTCCGGAGAGTCACAGCAACACGGTTGCGCCGAACATACTCAGCATTTACAGTTAAATGGTGCACACAATGGCTACAATGATCTTCCTCGATCAGACTCCTTCACCTCGGGGTTGCAGGTGAGCCATTGACGGGGGAGCACATAGTTGGTTACCGCTCTCTGCAGACGGGTGGCATAGTCATTGCTCAGGCAGCGTGTCAAGAAAGGGATGCAGTGGTAATTTCAAAATAGCCCTCAAGCAATGGTCATTTAACAAAAACAAAGTGCACATCAGGGGGAAAAGGCGCCAATCTTTGGTTGCAGGTCAGGAGTGAAGCCCTGACCGTTGTTGAGCTCCTCTGTGGGTCAGAGAGCAAAGCGCTGACCAGGGTGGATCTGGGCTGCCAGGGTCACAAAAAACAGAGTCCAGCAGGCGAGAACGATGTCTTTTATGGCCCTGAGATTCTTAATCAAGAGGCAAGCTTACATGCCCTGGGAGGTCACTCGGAAAGAAGGCAGAGTCCAGGTCTCCTACAACAGGGTCAGAGAGCAGCAGGCAGCAGGGCAACAAGAAGAAAAGCAGTCCAGTTGAGTCCTTTAGGCAGCACAGCAGTTCTTCTGGCAGAGCTTAGTTACAAGTCCAGTAGTGTCTGATTTGATGGGGTCAGAGACCCAGTACTTATAGCCAAAAGTGCCTTTGATATGGAGGTGACTTCAAAGTAGCTCTCTGAAGTGCACAGGTTCCCCTTTCAACCCAGTCCTGTTACCAGGCTATCTGTGGGAGTAAATCAGCCCTCTGTTTGGGGACAGGATACTACCTATTCAAGTGACGTGTTAACCCCTCCCTTCAATCCTTTCCAGGCAAGGCCATCAGAATGTAGATCCATCTAGCGGGGTTCTCAGCCACACCTATCCTTCTTGTGTTGTTTTTGTCTAGAGGGAATGCACAAAGTGTAGCTGTCACCAACTCCAGATGTATATTGGAAACAGGCTGTTAGGCCCACAGAGCAGTAAGTGTAGAGAAATGTCCGCTTTCTACAAGTAGCATTTCTAAGAGAGCAATGTTAAATCCAATTTCACCAGCAAGGATTTATCATTACCATTCTAAACGTATGAAACACAAAAAAGCTACACCTCTCTGATCAGGAATGACAGCTTAAAAGTGTATCAAGGAATTCCCTACGGTAACCTATGAGAGGTGTAAACCTCACAGTTGAAAAACGAAATAGGCTGTTTGTCTCTACCAGGACATGCAAAACATAAGAGTGCATGTCCTTCCTTTTATATAAATAGCACCCTGCCCTTAGGGCTACCCTGGGCCTACTTTAGTGATGACATGTAATAAAAGGTGAGTTTAAGGCTTGGTAAGTAATTTTAAATGCCAAGTCGAAGTGGCAGTAAACTGCACACAGAGGCACTGCAGAGGCAGGCCTGAGACATGTTTGAAAGGCTACTGGTGTTGGTGGCACAATTAATGCTGCAGGCCCACTAGTTGCATTTAGAGTACAGGCCCCGAGTATATGTTATACCACTTTACAAGGGATTTACAGGTAAACAAAATATGTCAATCACGTATACACCTATTACACACATGTTTTGGAAAGAAGCACATGCACTTTAGCACTAATTACAGTGGTAAAGTGCTCAGAGTCCTAAGGCCAATAAAAAGATACAGCAAAATGTGGAGGTCAAAAGCAAAAAGCTTGAGTAAATACCACCCTAAGGATGACTGGTCTAACAGTAACTTTTGCAGATGGACTAACCTGGTCCCTGTATTGAGTGGTGCTTTTTGCTTTTAGGCATTATACTTACCTTAAATCTTTTAAATTGTATATCTCGGTTCTACTGATTGGATTTTTGTGTCTGATAATTTATTAACTTTCACTTTATCTTTCTAAATTACTGTGGGATTTTTCTTTTGTTTTTTTTCCACTTTATTGCTGTTTGTGTGCTGCGTAAATACTTGACACATTGCCTCTAAGTTATGCCTTACTGCTTTTACGCCAAGCTATTGAAGGGATAAACACAGATACAGTTATTGACTTTTTGTGATTCACCCTGACAAGGATTGTGGCTGTTGCTTGAGAAGGACTCACACCACCCTCAACCAATGACCCAATTGCTTTTACTGTGTGTGTTTCCACAACCAGTAAAACTTGGAATCATACTATGATACTATTAATGGTTATGAGTCAACAAAATGGCTCTGTGATTTAACCACTCACGGTTGATATCTGGAGTCATCTACAGGTTACCTGTTTGAACCCCGCCAAAATGAAATCAGCCTTTCATCCTTCTAAGATTGGTAAATAGGGTAATAGTAACACCTGTTATTTACAGTGCTTAGAAACAGCAAAACTGAGGTTGTAAGCGCAATAATTGATTGGAAGTTTCCCGTATTGCTTAATATTTTCTACCTTTGTGTGAGCTGATAAGAATATTAAAATATTGTCTAAAAAGTAGTAGCAATAATATTTGGGATATTCAAATCCCCATGCTCTTCATCTGAGTAAATGGGAGGCAGAATCATGCATGTCTGATTTTTTTTTGTTTCACAGAATGTAGTAGTGATATATTCACAAATAGTGGAATTCTGCTTCTGCTTTCCCCAAACCAAAACAGGGGAAAATAGTCATGGATGTCAATTAGGGGTTGCCAGGGGTTGTAACTGCAACCCCTACGTCACCTGTTGCGACCCATGCCAACCATGCTTGCGACCCCTGGCTGTTTGTCAGCCTTGGCAAGTGCTCTAGTAGCATAGAATCAGCCGCTTTGTGAGCAGTGCTTGATTGCACTGCTGTGCAGAAGCTCTGCCTGCAAAGACATGATGATGACCTGCAAGCTGGGCCTGGGTGGGGTAAGGAACTCAACTCACTTGTTCCTATTGTGACCCCAGGCAAGGCAGCACTGTCCTTGATTTGATAGATTGTATGTATCTGCAGTGGGCCTGGTCAGGAAGCTGATCAAATTAACATGAAGCTTGTGCAGAATGGCTTGGCATAATTGACCAGTGACAAACTACACGTGCTGCAGCAAGCAGCATGTGTGTGTAAATTCAAGCCTACACCTACTGCACCCTACCCTAGCTAAGGAGGTGATGCCTAGTGCGGTATGTGTACCACTGTGTTTGGGACTGTTGACCGGTTCCCAGGGTTGTCAATCTGGTAGTGCGTGAAAGCACTACCAATGATGACAGCCCTGGCAAAAAGTATTAGCCAGCCCCCATGCGCCAGTAAAAGCTGCCCTGGTGCAACCTCAGAGTCCAGTCGGACTCATGCCTGCTGCGTGGTTTCTGGGTGTCAAGGCTCTAGAGTGGCTAACTAGAATCAACGCAAGTCGGGGACCGTGCCATTAGTGACTTGCGTCACTCACTGACTGAGTCGGGTGGTTGGACCTCGGGCGGACCACTGGGCAGGTGAGGTCATGTGAAAGTGAGACTGGGTGTGTCGTAACATTGACTTTACTAGAGTCGTGATTCCCCAACTCAACTTGTGGTGGTGCCAGTCATTGTGACTCCTGTGAGCTACAAGTGCTGAGCAAACCTCTAACAGAAGCAACAAGTAAAGTAAGATAAGATTATCTCCTTTTGGAGTTGACACAAGATTTTCCAATGCCCTGCAAAACGTCAGAAATTATTGTTAAAGAGCACATATTTCAGGCTAAATCCTTCTAGCAGTCTAGCCATCCTTTAGGTAATGTGAATAACACATTCATTGCCATTGTTTTATGTCAATCACTTCATCTGGGTAGCCACAGCATAAGCACGCCGGTCAGTGAGTGCTGGTGGACTGGCCAACAAGACATTGTCTGTTTTGGACACCATTAAGGCCGGAATGGCGGTGCCAGGCATTGGGTGACAGGTAGGTATTTCCCCATGAGCCTGGAAGGGTGGGGGCGGGTTTTGTTAGTGGGGCAGGTTTTGTAGCAATTTTAAAAGCACTGCAAAGTTCCTCGTATATTCAGCAGTTTTCGGGCAACAATAATAGTGTTTTGTGTGTGTTTTTGCACACAGCCACCCCTGTTAGAGTGGGACGTTTTCTGCCAGCCATCTTGGCTGATGCTCTAGTTTTCGCTCTAGGAAGACTATTTCCGGTTAATGCTGGTGCGACTGCATAGCTTACGAAGGTACTCCTGCTGCTAACTTGATTTTGCACTGAAAATCTGCACATTATATAGTTTGAATAATTCTGGGGAAATGTTAAACATAGCCAGAGGGCTTTTATTGTGTTTTTAGCCCAGTGTGGTGTGTGTGTTTTTGTACTCGGCCACAACTGTTAGAGCGGGACGTTTTCTGTCAGTCATCTTGGTTGGTGCTCTAGTCTTTACTCTAGGAAGACTATTTCAGTTCAGTGCTGGCACATCCGCCCAGCAGGCGTGCCAAATACAAACCAGTCTGTGTACCGACCGCGCACAACACCAGTCATGCTGCTGGTTTCACCCCAGGCATATGGGGACCTTTCTTGCCAGCACATGACCCAGGATTTGGTTTACAAGAGATCAACTTCTACATATTGGTAAGCAGTATACCCCACCTTAAGATCTACTATCAGTAGGGCAGAGCCTAGGCCCCCTTTGTGTATTAATAGTAAGAAGCAGGTGCTTTTGAGATGTGGTCTATTGAATGCGAGGTCACTAGTGAAACTTGCCATGAAAATCCGTCTGCTGCTTGAGTCTGGGGACTGGGATGTACTGTTTATAATGAAGACCTGGACCACACCTGACTCAACGACAGACCTAAGTTTAGCTTGTTCATCAAGGTTCAAAGTTTTTCATAAACCCCGGGTCAACAAAAAGGGGGGAGAAGTAGGAGTTATCTGTAATGGAAAATGGAACATCACCACACTCTCACTTCATGAGCTAGGAGGTCATGAGCTCCTGGGTTTTCACTCTGAAAACAGACAAAGGCAGTGCCGTCTCAGGTGTATTATGCAATAGACCTCCAGGACTTTCAAATTCTCACCTATGTCCCCTGATAGAAGTTCTCTCCAACATGGGGCTTTCACATTTGATTTTTTTTTAACCTGGGTGATTTAAACTTATGAGTGCTGGGGGATTTCTCCCCCCTTTTAAAGAACTGTTGGGATCTGTGAGGTGCTGAGTCTTCAACAAGAAGTACAGGGCCCTACCCACCAGGCTGGACATACTCTTGATTGCATCTTTGCCCCGGAGGAGCTGTTTTCTGTGAAAGATTTTCGAACATTACACTGGATGGACCATGCCCTTGTGTCATTTCACATATCAGTGAAGGAATCATGTCCCCCAAGGATGGCTACAATGCCAACAAGGAAAGGAAGGGCATGGCAAACATTGAATAGGACAAATGTGAAGCCACTTTTTAAATTCTCTAATCTTTTTAACCCTAAGAACTCAGTGGAGGTCAATTATTTAGCACATGGGCAGGGGATCTTTGAAACATTCGATAAAGTAATCCCCCTCACCAATCTGAAATCTTGGCGTGTAAGAAACCTGAAAGAAAATGGCGGAGTGGTTACACAAAGCAGATAAAAAATCGCTCATTGTGTTATTATAAAAAAGGGGTTGGCAAAGCTATGGCTGAATTTTATGACAATATGATTCTCGCAGAGACGAATGATGCAAAAAAGGTTTTTGATATCCTTCAAGAACTTTCAAATCCACACTGCATAAAACAGGTGATTACATCATCACAGGAGCTCTGCAATGATCTTGCTGATTTTTTGGACACGAAGATCAGCAAGATATTAGAGGACGTTGGTGCACCAGCGCAGACAGTCACCCCCAAATATCCCAGTTAATCTGGAAAACATAGTCAGAGTGAGTAATTCCTACAGCTGTAGTGACTGTACTGAAGAATCAGGGTTAGGGCCCACCACGACTCAAAATGAAACAGACCCTCTGGAAAGCCTAGTTGGTGGATTTGATTCCTTCGAACCTATCTTGGAGGAATGTTTTCAAAGCATTGCCAGGGCTACCACATCGGGATATCAAATTGACCCCCTACCTCCTAGGATGTGGAAAGAGCTAGAAGAGGAGCTCACCCTCTTTGGCCCTGAGCAATTATAGGCCCATATCACTCCTTCCAAAATATTAGAGCGATATGTAAGTAGGAGGCTGTCCCAATACATGGAAACCTACTCCCTCCTTGAGGATGAAAAATGTGGTTTCCCATCTAGATATGGCATGGAATCAGCCCTGCTTGTTGCAATGGATGAGTTACGGATGAGGGTCGATAGTGGCCAGTAGATAGTCTTGATCATGCTCGACTTGTCGGCTGCCTTTGACATGGTCGATCACAAAATCCTCCTGGCCAGGCTAGCCTCAATTAGAGTGGGGGGCTAAGTACTGAGGTGGATGGAATCTACCTCTTGAATCGGTGTCAGGCTGTCGCCCTTCCCCATACGGTTCCACATTTAAAAGCTTGCGACAAGGAGCTTCACATAGCTCGGCACTCAGCCATGTCCTGTTTAATATCTATATGAGCCACTTATCTCCCTCCTATAGGAATACAACATCAGGCCGGTCAATTATGCGAACGACACCCAGTTGATCCTATCTCTTACTAACAGCCATAAGGAACAGTAGCAGATTTTCAGAATGGCATGCTGGAGTAAACTTAAATGTGGACATAACTGAATGTTTATGCTGTTCAGCAAACAAAATCCCCTTGACACTTCCCATTAACATCTGGCCCCATTTTATCTGGAGAAGAGCCGCAGCTGTTGAACACAGTCCATAATTTCAGGGTTGCGTTTGATGACAAACTATCCCTCGAGAGACATGTCATGAAAGTGACAGGCACTTGCTTCACACTTCTTCGTAGCCTAAGGAAGGTGCTACCACTACTGCCCATCCAAGCTAAATTCCTTGTTGTGCATAGTGTGACACTTAGCAGAATAGACAACTGCAATGCCCTGCCTCTTGGATCCCTTGAATATCTGGCTCAGAGACTGTGTAGAGTACAAGTGGCAGTGGCAAAACTGTTGCTGAATGGATCACGCAGATCCTCTGCATCTAATGCCCTAAGGAGTTGCACTGGCTTCCTCTGAAACAGAGGATAATTTTCAAAGCAATGTTCACTGTGTTCAAGGCACTACTGGGAAAAGGCTTGGTGCCTCTCGAATGCAGACTGAAAGGATATACTCCTGGGAGACAGTTCTTTCCAGTTCTACAAAGTTGGTTTGCATAAATACATTCTGGAAGTCAAGACAAGGAGACAGGGCCTTCACAGTGAGAGCAGCCCAGCTGTGGAATGAGCTACCACACTCACTCGGGTCTTTAACAGAACTGTTACATTTGAGGAAAGCCTTGAAGACCTGGCTATTCCCTAAGTAACCTGGCCCGCTTGGGTGTATGTGCATATTTTGTTGGCCGTTCAGTACCTATATGTACATTTTAGCGCCAGGATACCAGTTTGGTGACAGTAGCACTCTACAAATGCAATAAATAAATAAATAAATAAAATAAAGTTTCAAGTTCACTCTGGTCATTTATTAATGTCAAAACACACAAGATGATGGATGGAATGTTGCACATTGACAAAACATTCACCCCCAGTCACAGATCTGGGTTTAATCCATCGTTATTGTGCTCTCCACGCCACCCCAGTTCAGACATGGCCATATGCAAATCAGTCTTGACCCTGTGCCTCATGGGAACAGTCCAGCCCGAACTGCCAAGCCATGTCTTTCCTGGACCGGAATCAAGCATCCTATTAATGTACCTGCTGGAAGGAGAGGGGATTTTTGATTAGTGGCCGTTTTCAGGTATCTAAGGTAGTGCAGAGGGTTAATATGCCTGCTGCAAAGAAAGCGTACCATGCATATCAAAGAACATTATTTTATGAGGATAGCTCAGTGGGTTACTGCTTTTGTCACAGATATTCTGTTATTACTGTGCAGTTCATAAAATTACTTTTGTAATCTAGCACAGTGAGCTATGAACTGCCATCTAAGAGCTGCATGCAAGCTGCATGGTACAGGTTAGGACGTTAAGATTTTTTCCCAGTATTTCTATCCTGATATTGCTAGAAAGATTTGTTTTGGTAGAAATAAATTCTTATTAATAAAGTTAACCCTAACTACTGTGTTATGTTCTGAATCCTGAGTTTGTGCTTCTCCAGACCAAGCATGTATAAGTGCCTACCAGTATGGATGACATGTGAACCCTACACCTTGTAGTCCCCTTTGTCTTATGCAACATTTTCTATACACTGATTTACACATGTATGATTCGTTGTCTCTGTATGGGTGTGTGATGGATTTTGAAAATGTGCCAAGTTTTGCTTTAGGGGCAGTGGCTAATGGAGTCCTTTTTAAATAGGGACTGTAATATTGGTTTATAGGGTGCTTCTTTTGTATCGCTAGAGATTTTCCAGCCTCTGTGTGTGATGTAAGTTATCAAAAGTTAGATGCATCACTTCCTGTGACAGCACCAAGCCGAAGGTCATGCAATGACAATTCCTTTGATTTTATGGGGTGCAAAGGTCACGTGATGTCACTGCCTGTGATCTCATGAGGTCAAATGCTTTGCGATGTCACTTCCTGTGACATCAGGCGGGGGTCACAGGGCATGTGATGGCACTTCAGCTATCCTTGGCATTTTAATGAATCGGAGTCTATGATAATAGTGACACAAAAATGCCAAGATACATGACATTTTGTAAATTTTCTGGCATTTGGTAGTGTTTTGCAAATGACATGAAACACCAACATGTGTTTTGTAAACTTTCCTAAAAGGAAAAAAATCAGAATAGCTTGCAAATCCCACGGGAGTACATCCCATGTGTGAAATTTCACTGCTGGTGGATTTCATGCACTGCAGTTTTAGTGGAATGTTTAGCTCAATGCTAGGCAGGACAGGGCGATGTGCGGATCCAATTAAATGAAGACAAGGCACTGTTCCTGTCAGGCCTTTTCATGGTGCCCATTTAGAAGGTCTCTCCCCTATCCAGTAGTGCAAACCCTCAATTGTAATTAGAAAATTATGGAAGCAATACTCTCAAGAAATATGATGGATTACGCCATATAATTTGACTTTTCTTACCGCATAATTTGGAGTGTTCCTGTAACGAGGCTTGGATGGAAATGCTAAGCATCTGTGATGCCAGTGGGCCAATGAGAGATGGCAGCCTTTGATGACCTTTGCAAATTGGATTTACGTGAGCTAAAAAGTGGTGGCGTGCGCCCGCCCCCAATAAAGCAAGGGCGTGTTAATTGATTTTGAAAAATTCATTAGATCCTGGCCAGAGTTCAGGGGATTATATCTAATCTTTACAAGATCCTGAAAATGGATGAGAAGAAAGTGAAGTGGAGCTTCCAAAAGAAGTGGGATTACTTGGTTGAAGGAGAGACCACGGTTACAGAATGGGGAAATCTTTGGGACGATATGCAGACTACTCACAAAAATGTTATCTGGAGGGAACATAGATAAAAAATGTTTTATAACTGGTATCTTATCCTATTGGCATAATGCAAAATGACGGAGCCCCAAAGCAGAATGTGATGAGGGGCCCTTGACTCTCCCATATCTCACAGACATTTATTGACCTTGGGCTGAATGCCCAGGAGGTTTGGGAGCCCCTCTGCGCTGTACATAGGGGCATAGCTTAGTCAGTGAGATTCAGGGGGTGTGAATCTCAAATTTCCCAACTGAAAAACGTGGATTGCATGATGGAGAGTAACTCTGGGCGGACAACTACGCTACGCTTGCGTAGTTTGCGTAGGTTGTGCTACTTCGCGCTACGCGAATTGCACGTAGTACAGTGCAAAAACGTGTAGCATAGGGTAGTTGGCATTTTTTGCTCGCTCGCGGTCCTCAATGTCAAGTTGGCGATCGCAAGCGAGCAAAATGACATCCCAGCGAGACTTTTTCCTTGTTTGTGATCAGCAACAAGAAGTTGCCGATCGCGAGCGTGGAAATTAAACCTCCCGGTGAGATTCTCAATGTGGGGAAGTCAGGCTTCTCATTGCGAGTGGTCGCGTATGCTCGCGAGGAGAAACTACCAGTCCGCGTTGAGAAAGCTGCCGCTCGAGTAAAAATCTACTCGAGCGGCAGAAAACGACAGCTCGCACTGTGCAAGATGCCATTTTCAATGATTGCACAGTGCGGACAAGCATCCGGAACTGTGCAATAATCGCGAACAGCGCACTACACAGTTCGCGTAGTGCTACGCGTATCTCACGTAGTGCAAAATGCACTTTGCGTAGCTACGCGTAGCGCTACTACGCGAACTACCCCCAGGGTTAGGATGGCCAAGGTGTTCGATGGACTGTTTCCATAAGGAACAGGGTCAGCACTGATTTGTTTTAGGTGGTCCTAGAGTGGCACAGCGGAAGAAAAAAACAATGGGTTGGAATGCTACCCCGAGCACTTGCCGCTCATTAACATATTTGCAAGCATTCGGCCCACCACTTTTTGGGTGTTCGATTGCCAGTAGTATGTCTAGACACTAGAGACTGGCACAGCTTAACAAGCTTACTACTGCCAATGTTTGTGAATGCCAAAAAGAAGTAAGCTTGTAATCTTGCACCCAGTCACGGAGTACGTCTATCGGTACAGTTTGGTAAACCAGACTCTATATTTATCTAATTTTTGTCTCCAAAAAATGAACACATTAAAAGCTTTTATTGAAATGAGAATGACAAGAAAAACTGATACAGACATAGTAGACCCTACTCCAGGGGTCTTCAAAGTGTGGGGCGCGACCCCCAGGGGGGCCGTGAAGTGATGGAAAGGGGGTCGCGCATTCCTGGTCACACTTCTGCGAGGCACGACAAGGGATTCAGCCCCCCTCCTCCCCCGTAGTGTGTCTCTGCTCGAGCTGCTGTGAGCTCCGCTGGGCTGTCTGCAGTCTTATCTCCTGAGTTTTTCACAGGTCGTTAAGGACCATTTGCAGATTTAAAAGGTAACGAAAATCCCTGCGATTCACACCACCTGCAGTGGAGCAGTGCAAAAATGGCGTGGTGCCCGCAAAGAGCACCTTGTCACACTACGTCACAAAAAGTCAAAGGTCTTGTGTTGAGTTTAGGCCCATCTTATTGGCACTCTCCAGCACAGTGTCGGGGCTTCAGGAAAAGAGGGGTCGAATGAAGAGAGGATGTGGTCTGTCGGCTGGACGGCCGACTTTGGCGCTTGAAACCAGGGTTCGAGCCTCTTGGTCGCGTCCACATCCTGTGATTCTGGGCAAATCACTTAACCTCCCCGTGCCTGAATATGTTATGTAAATACGGTGCTCATGTGTGCTCCAATACCTTCGGGTTGAGTTCGCGCTATATAAAAGATGCAAAAATAAAAAATTAACCTCACTGGTCCGCTGCAATTAAACCCCCTCTACGCTGATTTACGACTGCAGTGCATGTGGACAACGAGCCTGCCTTTAAATACCCCCGCCCAGCCTGTTGCTCCCTCCTGATAGACAATACACTACATAATTGCTTTATTATCACGCACCCACGCAGAGGTGACGCTAAACCTGAATCAAGGCAGTAGCTAGAACACTAAAACACCCCCACTTGAACCATACCTCTACAACGGGCACACAGAGTGAACAAACCTGACCTTTACCCTTTCATCCTCCTTCCATCCATTTATCAATCCTTTTACCCTTCCATCTATTCATCCATCAATCCCTTCACCTTTCCGTCCATCCAGCATCCATCCATTCACCCTTTCATACACCCTTTCACATGTACTCTCTGTCCATTCAGCATGCGTTCACTCATTCATCCGTTTATCTCTCAATCTTTTCACTCTTTCATCCCTACACGCGCTAATACCCTTACAGGTGACCCTCGAGCTATACAAACACCAATAACATACTTTCTCCCTTACACCTATCCGTTGTTTCACTTTTTCACTCCATCCTTTCACTCTATTCTTTCAGTCTTCCATCCATTCATTCCTACACCCGTCTATCCTATTTTTCACCTTTACTGTTTCACCGTTCTTCCTTTCATCCTTCCTTTTTTTCTCCTGTTCATTCTTTAATTTCTAAATATGTTTTGTCTCATGCTTTTTTCTTTGTTATATTTCTCTCATGCATACTTTTTCTGTTTGTCCCTCTCCGCGTGTTGTCCCCTTTGTTCATCATGACATGATTTTCTTTCCTCATTTTCCTTTGCCTATGGCCTCTTGGTGTTCCCGATCCATTATTTATTAACGTTTTGTCTGCAGATGGAAGATGCCACAAATAACTAATTTACCGTTTTATTGGGATCAAGTTCACCAACCCACCGGTCCCATGGCAGCCCCCACTACGATACTGACCTGTGTTGCTTCACCTCTCTCTCTTTGGCAGCCCTCAATGCAAATTCGTTAAATTTAAAGACTTATTTTCCTGTGCCAGTCATCTGGGCACAGTTGTGTTCATAATGTCACTCGAAGAAGTGAACATTTAGAGCCAAAGCTTACATAAGGATTCAGTTCAATATTCAATAAAGCCCAGCTTTACTACGCAAAATGGCAGAAGCTGGTGCAAACCTCAGTCTCAATTTTTGAGAGCTAAAGTGTATTTATGATGAACCCTGACCTCTATGAAGTACCTACAATGATTTGTGTCTTGAAGAGATGATTGCTAATGCTTGTAAATTGAGTTTCTCTTTGGAGGCCCATCATCAAACCCGAATGCCAAGTTGAACCAGGTGCAAAGGATGGTCTAAGCAATATTTTGAGTATGGACCCTACATGTGGTGTGTGATTTATGAAACTGCACATGTCATAAGTAGATTACCTCTCTGTGGTTGTCTTCATGTAGGAATCTTCAAGGTTGTATCTTTAGTGCAAATCCTACATTCCATAATGCTGGGTCATCTTTACTATTCCACAAGGCTCTGTGTGGCACAAAGCAGAATCAGTTAGCACCCGCACTGCAGATGATATCATCAGGCTGCAAGCTCTGTAACTCGAGTGCTGTGCAATCTTCGTGCAAAGGAGCACTGCAATTTTTCATGCGACGTTCCCAAAAAAGATGCAGCCTACTGCTATGGTATATGGGGCCTACAACATGCTTGTGCTGCTCCTGGAAACTTGGGAGGAGTCTTGAAACTGATCAGGGTAAGCATTTAGCCCAAGCACTGGTGGCAGTGTTACCCCCCACCCTTAACATGACTACAGTGTTAGGTGCCATATGTTCAGATTTTTATCATATTGCCATTGTTCATCAGAGACTAGAGACTTTGTGATTAGAGGAGCAATTATCTGCATATTATTTATTTATATTTGGCCACTTCTAAAGCGCTATATCCAGGTAGGTACCTCAGCGCTCATTCTTCAAAGACCATTTCTGCAAATCACTAACCAGTCATAAAATCACAGGAGCCTTGTGGTGGAAAAGCCAGGTGTTTAGTAGCTCTCTAGTCTACATCCCAGCAACGAGTATTCTCTTCTTAGATTAAGTGTAAGCCAGTTCTAGAGCATTGCTGCAGCCACTGAAAAACATCTTTCCCCATAAAGTTCTCTGAAACTTGGGAACCATAAATAACCAAGCTTTTTCTTGGGGTGCAGAACCTAGATTTGTGGGTAAGAGGGTTATGTCTACGGCCATATAATGCTTTATGAACTAAGCATATGTATTTAATGTTAACCCTCTGAAAACTCTGAAGCCAATGATGTTTATTTAGGCACTTTGAGAAGGACGTGCGTTTTTTAATATTTAGTATGAGTCACGTTGTGGCATTTTGTACTAATTACAGTTTATTCGAGGCTTTTGTAGGATCCCCAGATATACAGCATTACTGTAATCAAACCTCACAGTCACAAAAACCTTGAAAATCTGTATTCTTTGCTGGATGTTGAACAGAAACCTAACCTGTTTTAGTATACCTAATTGTAAAAAACAGTTCTTAGTCATTCAGCAAATCTATTTATACAATGGTAGGTCAAAATTAAATCTGATTTCAAGATTCTTTATCAAATGTACAGGGGGGACTCTGATCTAAAGAGACGACTCCCATGCTATTCACAGAGGAAGTGCTCCCAACATTTCTACCTGGTTTCCCTACTATTCCTATTGTCCAAATCTTGTCTCATTTTTTGTAAATAATGAACCAAAATGGTACGGTAGCTCAGTGAGTTGAGTGCGCATTGCTGAGAGGTGTGTGACCTGTAAATTGCTGGATAAAAGCAAGAAAACGTAATTCAGAGTTTCATCCATCTAAAGTTGTTAAAGGCAGTGGCATTTTAAATGGATAACACTATTAATTTTGTATTAAAATATTCTATGTAAAAGTGCAGAAAAATTAGCAGATTGTTATACTGCCTGGTGATAATGAGAAAGGAATGTCTTTGTATGATGATATATGCATATGTATGTCCTTCCGAGCATGCACCTGACGTACCGACATGGCAGAGTTAAAAGCAAATTGTAAAATTGTAAGATAATAGTTTCTGACTAGAGAGGGGGGTCCTTTCACCTAAAAACCTTTGATGGGGGGTCTCGGCATCAAAAAGTTTGAAGACCACTGCCCTACTCAGAGGCTCCAGACCCCACCCCTGCAGGTATGCCCTTCACCATCCTACCTGGGCCTCATAACTACAGTGATGTACAACACAATGGTTTGGAGTCCATACCGAGATCACTTATTTTAAATGTACTTTCACTGCACACATTCTTCTTTGTCTCTGCTACGAGAAGCCTTGATGGTAGAGTTGTAAAATTAGTGCTTGAAGGCAGTTGCGTTTTACAAATAATTCTATCAATTGACTGATGTCCCCATCTTCTAAGCTCAAGTTGCAAACAGAGGTTGGCGAGCCAGCAAATTATTAGGGAAAGCCGAGCTAGAGCTGAGCCAAGGGTTTGCCTTGGCTCTAAGAGTCCATGCACAAGCCAAGCCATGAATGTATTTAGCATGTATGTTGTGCAACAAACACAATTATAAAAATATCATAGTTTCTCCAATATTCAAAAAAGTGCATTTCTTTAACATACGTTAGTGTTTCACCTTCGTACATCAGATCATATCACTGCACAGACGGAAATTTATTAAAAGTGACAGTTTTTAGACATGAACTAAGAAACATTAATGGCCTGCCCTGCAATGAAAATGCCATTAGTGAACAAAGAGGCTAGTAAGTAGTCATGTAAACTCTGAACATAGCCTAGATTCGTATTATAGATGGAACAATATTATAGTCTATTAAAACAAAAATAAGAGGTACTTGTACAGCGCACATCTTGAACTCAAGTGTTTTCAAGTGCTCTCATATGTGATAATAAAGAAAAAGGAGGCTCTGTGAAATAAAATGATTACCTAGGATAACACAATTTGGACAAGCAGGGAAGCCGTGATTGATTCCAGCTTATCTGGTTTCAGCCACCAGATGTACACCTCTGTCTCACTCTCACACCTGTTTTATATCAATGGTCATTGTTTTCCCTTTTATTCTTGGTTCATGAACAGAATAACCAACACAGAAGTAAGAGACCCGGCTCGTGGCCCCCAGACCCAAATACCAAGACAATAATGCATTTATTCGGGAGGTGTCACACCCCAAGCACCCCACTTTCACTGAACCTCTAGCCACAAGGTCTGCAAGGGCCGGGGTTACATCCTCGTCTTATCCCCAGAGTCTCAAACATATATATCTGAATACTCAAGACCACTGTTGGAGATGTGGGCAGGATGTGGCAACAGCCCTGTACATTTGGTGGTTGTGTTGCAATCTACACCATTTTTTGAAAGAAGCCCTTAGTAGGATCAAACTCCGCTCCCGGGAAACACCCGCGGTGGTACTCCTAGGGCTGCGGATCTCAGGGGTTAAGGGTGTGTATAAGCATACCAGGATATTGATTAACCAATTAACAACAGTGACCAGACAGCTGATAGCAGCATATTGGAAGTGGCATGATCCTCACACCTTAAACAAATGGTACATAAAATGATGTGTGTAGCAATGAAAAAAAATGATTTATGATATGAAGGACTGCCGCAACAAATTTGGGAGGATATGTCAATCCCGAAAAGAACACCTGTTGGGGATCTATAGGGTTCGATGCGTCCTCGCAGGCTTCGAGCTTTGGATCTGGACTACTGAAGGAACTGTACCTGGACACCACATAGAGAGGACGTACTCCCAGGGAAGCCGGGGAGGGATAATGACAAGGCCCAATTCTAATAATATGCTAAACTCTGTGTGTGCGTAGGGACCCGGGGAAATTAAGTATATTCTGTTTATTGAGGGATTAATATGTAAAATGAGACATGTTTATGCTGTTGGTACACTTGCTGCAGTGATATGTTGCACTGTATAAAGATGTCAAAATAAAAAAAGTTTGGAAGCAAAAAAGTGGTGGCATACGTCAGGGAATATTTATCTGCATGCCCACTCCTTTTGACTTAGCCACTTCTCTCGGTAAAACCACAGTGGCCATGTTTGTTCTGGGGGCTGTTTATTTCCTCCTGCACAGCATATGGGATGCTTTAGCTGTGACTAACACCCATCCTGCAACACCTCTTACATCCGTGCCAGACAGTCAGGCAGTTAGCAACAAGAAGAAGGCTTTGGGGATTGAGATGGGAGTGGAGTGGTGTAATGAGTGATTCGGCATTGGCTGACAGTCTTGTCAATGCACAGTCAGATATTACACGTCTTTTGTTGCCTTCTCCCATTCTATTTTGTTTCTATGGGACAGCAGAGCAACATCCCATGTGTACGTTGCGCATGTTTGTATATGGTAAGTGTAGTATATGTATTGTACGTATAAGGGAAGAAGAAGAATGGAGGCCTTTTGGTTCCATTTTGGAAGTCCCTGGCGTGTTCCTGTGCACAAGATGAGCTGCTTTTGTGTTCCCAGACAGTGGAAGTGTATTGCTGACATTCTTGAAGCCGGAGGGAGGAGACCTAGACACTGAAGGGGGACAAAGGAGACAGGGCTCCTATAGAAATCCGATTAGGTCCATTTGCTGAAAGGAGCTCCTGAAAAATGTCCCTATAGCCCTACCATTTGGTAGAAGGAAAGGGTGAAGGGGCCTTGGTGGTGGGGCGGTCTGCAGTCTCCTGATCACGGTCTATGTAAGTGTTCATAGCCAGGAGCAGAGAGTTCACACTTAGTAAAATAAACAGGACTATCAGAATTTCCCTTGACAAGTCATCTAAAAAAAATATTCATTCTGCAGTGAAGCCACTTACTAAAGGAAAGGACCACACAGATCAAATCAAAAGCAGATTATGGGTTTCAACTCTGCTGTGCTCTCTGTGTCTGACACCAGTTTTAGGGTATTATGACATATCGAAAAATAGCGTCAGACATAAATATTGTGTCATATATATTGTTTGCCAAAATATCGTGCAATGAGTGCAGTCCCTGTACTATGAGCAGGGCCATACTGGGTACAGCAACCAGCCCTGGCAGATTGCTGCTCGATCGGCCCTGGAAGCAGGGGCGGGCGGTGCTAGCAAGGAGCACCGCTCCTTCTTTTCTTTGTTACAGGGGGCCACTGCTGCAAAACCGGCCCCCACCCCTCCGGCCGACCGGGGAAATGTCTGGTGCCCGCTTTGGCCAGTCCGGCCCTGACTACAAGCTCATATGGAGCTATATTTTTGTAAGTGATATTTAGGACACATTGGGCCACATGATCAATGTTAGGTTTTGCGATTCTCAAATAGCGAATTTGTGGGAATCGCTATTTGAGAATCGCAAAACGCTATGTATGTAGGATTTGCAATACATTTTGCGAATCCTACATATTACTAAATTGCGAATTGCAAATTGCAATTCGCAATTAAGGAATACCTCCCCATTCATTCCTATAGGCCTAGAGGCTCATAGGAATGAATGGGAAGACATTCTCAATTTGTGATTCTCAATTAGAGAATCGCAAATTGAGAATGCAATTTCAAGTGTGCTAGGGTGTCAAAAGGACACCCTGTTGCACCCCTGAAATGAGCATGGGTGCACATGTGGCGCACATACATGCCCTAAGGGCATGTGTTTGCGCCACATGCCACTTTGAAAAATGCAAAAATGTGCATTTTTGAAAGAAATCGCAAATTACCACCAACCAATAGTTGGTGGTAATTTGCGATTCCTTAAGGCCAAATTGCACTTTTTTGGTGCTTCTTACATTGCATTTAAGGAATCGCAAAATTTGCGATTCCTTAAATGCAATTGCAAAATAAGAAATCGCACATTTTGCGATTCCTTATTTTGCACGCAGATTTGCCTTCATACATACCACTTAGCAAAATTCCATTCGCAAAGGTTGATGGCCCATTATTCTGAGATATATCGTGGTCCCACATCCTGTAGTCTATGTATGACAGGTCACTGAGGTCACAAAAGAATGTCTAGGTGAAAAAAGTATTTGAAGTGAACGCTTCAATTTTACTGCTTCTTTAGTAAGAAAGCACGCAACATTCAGGATCCGGTCTCATTCTCGACTGAGCTCTGTCCTAACGCTGCATCCACATAATGCTTCCTATGCTCAGCTGTCAAACGCTCTTGCGAGGCATTAACGTGTGAATTCATTTGAGGTTGCAGGGCCGCAGATGTTCATAATGTTCACTAATTGGCTGCCAGTGTTAAAAAGCAGGCGGGATTCTAGGGATGCTGACTTGTCTATGTTGCACCTTCTGTGCGAAGCGCCTTCTGGGAGCAGCTGTGTGTGCAACATTCAACAGAAAGCAGTGGCATGAATATGCAGCCACTCTGACAAGTTTGGGGAATGTGTTTGAAATATACAGCACATGCTCGTCATTTGCATGCGTTCATCTAATGCATTGTTTGCTACTCACAGAGAGAAGGCAGTTAGAATGATTACATTTTAAATGATACCATTGGTGCTCATTGATACAGACAAACTTCCATTTTACAAGTCAATACAATGACAATTCCCAAACTTATGCAGTTTGACAATCAGTGCTTATTTAACGCTTGCCAAATGAATCAAATCAAATTCAAATCGAAATGTATTGGAGTGTCCAAGGGACACATAAAGTGCATAAAAACTGTTAGACCTGTAAGCCTTCGCTTTTGGTGGCCTTAGGACTCTGCACACTTAACCACTGCTCACTAGTGCTAAAGCGCTTGTGCTTTCTGCTCAAAACATAATAAGATTGGCCTATACCCCATTGGCATTTTTAAATTACTTATAAGTCCCTAATAAAGTGCACTACATGTGCAGAGGGCCTGTAAATTAAATGCTATGAGTGGATATGCGTGTGTCAGGTATAATGCCTACAAGGGATGTATTTGGAAGTATATTTAGGTAGAATTCTCTAATTACTCACAAGATGTCCAATCATGACGTCATGAAACTAACTCTAAGCACAATGGTCTGTATTATTTAAAAAAAAATAGTAAATAATCAATGCAGCCGAGGGTGTTTCATAATTTATTACATTTCACTCATAGAATGATGCTTTCATTAGGGGCTCAAAACAAAAAGGTACTTCAATGGCATTAATAGCGGAACTGAAAAAACCTTCACAGTTAGGTCACTCTAGTTATCAATGCATAACCCATTTCCAATAGTGTACAGTTTGGAGATTGTCCTAGACATAGGAACAAAATCTCCCAGATTCAATCTTAACAGAGACTAAAGAGAAAATGGGTTAGGTGCAAGCGCGTCCAATACAGTAAAGAGCGGTGGAGTGGGGTGGCAGGGGAATCAACATACGATGGGAAAGGGAAAATAAAATATATAAATAAATAAAAAACACTTACCTTGCGCTTGTTTTAATTATTTATTTTCCCTATCCCGTCGTATGTCAACTTCCCCTACATCCCGCCCTGCCGCTCTTACCTGTACCAGCCACGCCTGGTTAGGGCGTCAAAGTTTCGGCCTCTTCTGAAGTAAGTCTATGAAGCCATCTTCAGGGCAGGATGTCTCATGTGAATAAAAAACACTTACCTTGCGCTTGTTTTAATTATTTATTTTCCCTATCCCGTCGTATGTCAACTTCCCCCACATCCTGCCCTGCCGCTCTTACCTGTACCAGCCACGCCTGGTTAGGGCGTCAAAGTTTCGGCCTCTTCTGAAGTAAGTCTATGAAGCCATCTTCAGGGCAGGATGTCTCATGTGAAGATTCAAGACCCCTTGATCCGAGAGTCCAAACAGTTAAAAAGAAGGAATTATCGCAGTTAAGTTGCGGAATTTGTACGTCGAGTGGTGGTGGCATCTTGTAGCAACAGAAGAGTTGGTATGATAACGTTGTTTGATAAGGCAGTGCAGTAGCAACCGCCAGCAGTCTCCATGTGCTTTCCACAAAGTGTTGGAAACCGTGTGGATGTGCAGCACTGATTGTGCCACCCACTTAAGTAGCCCTTTAAACATGTCTCAGTCCTGCAATTGCAGAGCCTGTGTATGCAGTTTTAAACTGCCATATCAACCTCAAAATAAACATTTTGCCAGGCCCAAAATTTCCTTTTTGATTCAAATGAATCACCCCTAAGTTAGGCCCTGGACAACACCAAGAGCAGGGTGCAGTGTATTTAAAATGTTTGACATGTACTTTCAAGTTTTAAATGTCATGGTAGTACAAAACTCCTAAATTCATTTTTCACTACTCCAAGGCTTATTTCTCCCATAGGATAGCATTTGAGGTACTTTATTACAGTTTATAAGTTTCATTTTCAAATGGGAAGAGATAGCTCCTCCATGTTTGGTATCCCTGGAGTCACAATTAAAAGTCCTTACTTAGGGTGAAGTCGGATTTTGAACTGCAATTGTGAAAATGCCACTGTTAGAAAGCTAGCATTTTCTTGCCATAACCATTTGGTGCATACAGCCTGTCCCTCGTTATATTACTGGGCCTAGTTGGTAGTTAGGCTTTGTGTATTGCTCCTAGACAGACATACACAATGTCAGCTTAGGCGTGGATGGGCCATCAATGGCAGGATGCGAGGGAGGAGTTGGGGCTAGCATCCCTTACACCTGAATAGGCTGTGTCCTATCTCCACACAAAGGACTTATTGGCCTTGCATTGTCACTTCAGCCAGCTTAGTGCCTGGGTGGGGGAGGCAAGGAATACCATACAATTCAAAGACACTGTCTAGAGTCCTCTCTCACCTTCCAGAACTAGGGCACCAGTGTATAAAAGAAGGACCTCAGACACCACCAATTCAATACACTTCTGGACCTGTGGATACTCTGCCAGGAGGAAGGACAGCTATGCTGCTGAAAGGACTGACACTCTGCTGGACTGCTACTCTGAAGGAGCTGCTGCCTTTCTGTGCTGACCTGCTGCCTGCTGCTCTCTTGCTTGGGGAGGAACTGTATCTGCAACCCATCTTGATTCCAGGACCCCAGAGCGAGTCAAAGGGCTAGTCTGCTGGCCACCTAATCTAAGCCTCAGGGACCTAAAAGGCTCCCCAACAGTTCCTGGCACCCAAGAGGTGTCTATCAGGTTCTGGACCCTTGGTGTGACTCTTGAGCTATTAAATTCAAGATTTTGGGCTCTTTGCGACAGTGAACGGGCCTTTTTGCACAGGAACCTTGCCGCTCACACAGAAAATCAGTGCGAATCACTGCAAGCCAGTTTCTTTGCCCATTAATGTAAATTAATTTTGTGTGTGTATATATATATATATATAAATATATATATATAGTATTTTCCTCGTTATGCGTTCTTCTCCGAGAATAAAAACGAACGTAGACCCAAATCCGTGCTTCAGAATTCTTTATTTGGCACCAAGCTAGTCTGCCATGACGCGTTTTGGCCATCCCACGGCCTTGATCACATATATATTTATATATATTAATATATATGTATTAAGTCATATTAAATATAGAACAAATTCCGAGACATGCTACAGCATTATGTAGTACATTTGAAATTAAATATTTATATAATTTAAGTCTAGTAAATTAAATTAACAATATTTTTTGTAAAAATTATTACATAAAAAACACCTACAGTAAAATGTGTACATTTATTTATTATATATTTTAGGCTACTAAAACCTATGTATGAAATTAATGTTACTCATATTATTTTTTAAATAGATTATTAAACTATTTTATAATAAATTAAATAATTTGTAGGTTATAAGTTATATTACATTTTTTAACAGTAGAATGCATTTATATTTATTTTTTACAAAGTTTAAATAAATGTCTTTTATTTTAGGTTCCTAACTCCATCATTTTCTATGAGAGAGTGTTGCAGTACCTATGAGTGGCCTTGGGTAATGCTTGACTTACTCCATGCCTGAGTTGGACTACTTGTACTACTGTTTTGGGTCCTTCTTGGCAGTTGTAACTTTAGAATTACAGTTTGTGAATAGGATGGGACTTACTCTTTTGTGGGTATCTACATGTCCCTCTCTAAATCCTTCCTTAGCCCTCCCTTAAGCACTCCTTACTCCTCTCTAAACACCTCCCATTTAGTTGTAAATATTTGACATTTTACTGCCACCCCCCCTAGTCCCTCTCACATTTACAACTAAAGTATAGGCGTACATGTGCAGAGATCTCAGTCAAGGCAGAAATCACAGCACAGAAAAGCCAGAAGCGAGACGTAGTTCTCTGTGCGTAGGTTTTTGAATAGCATCTTGTAGTACGTGAGTAGTACTATTATAGTATAATACGCCTCATTGTGTTTACAAGCTTGCCTGCTGGGAAGGAAAGGATGCGTCGTCGTGTTGCCTTCAAAAAGAGCCATGGTCAGAAGGGGAGGCACACACTGCAAGTGAAACCTAGTGGCGATCAATTGGTTTCTCATCCACCTCATAAAGGTTTGTTTGTTTGGCCACTGACTGCAACTGCAGGCAGTCATTATGTTTAGCACAGAATGAGCAGCTGTCTCACTGAAAGTAGAAAGCTGCAGAGGCTGGTGGCTCCACCCAGAACTTGAGTAGGGCCCGGTGCAGTGAAATTCTTGGCCTGGTACAAGCAAAGCACTTGAAACTGTCTTCCCTGATCCTCCAGGCATGGGCGGCTCCTTCATTAAGGCGAAGGAGTGTCACCCCACTATATTAAATGCCCTCAGAGATGGAAAAATAAAATGGTAATAAAGTTAGTTTATTTCCATTTTATTTTTCAAAACCCTGTTCCGGGCGGCAGGACAGAGGCCTGGGCTTTCTGCTGCTGCCAGTCAGGCAGCAGCCGAAAGCAGTGATGGGCGGGGCACTTTATGTTTAAAGTGCGCGCGTCTCTTTGGCCGGCCATCTTGCAACTGCCAGCCAGACATGTGCATTTTAAACCTCTCTTAACCCAGCTGTCTTGGTTAAAGACTGCATGGGGCTCCAGTGTCCTCGGGAGCTCTGAAGGAGGATGCTCCTTCCAATTCGGGCTCTTCTTTCATGCTGCAGGACAGCAGGGACAGGATTGGTTACTGCACTTTTCAGAGTCCCGCGTTGGAGCCTGTCTGGAGAAGACCTGAGCAAGAAGGACGTTGTGTCAAGAAGGTAAGTGGAATTATTTTGTTTACTTATTTATTAAAATTTTTGGCCACCCGCCTCACCACCTTCAGGACATGGCAGCCGCCACTGCCTCCAGGAGCCAGTGGAGATTGTTTTACGCATGAGGGGTGTCTTATTTCTGAAGTCAACATACAAGAAGTCCTGCAAAACTTTGTACCATCAGTAATCTGGTCTTTAGCGAGCTAAGATACTGGTTGCTACCTTCGTCAAGTTGTGATGACTAAACGCGTTGCCTTAGGTTGCATGATTTTCCTGCAGCTCGTCTAGTTCTGGACTATCAACCATGGAAATTGCACGTAGAATTGGCAAATACTTTTACAAATTTAGCTAGCCAGGTCTATTTTCTACTATTTTCAAAAGATGGTTAGCAATTCTAGCACACTTCATGTTTCACATCATATATATGAAATGAAATGAAAGTGTTTCTTATATAGCGCATGGCTACCCGGAAGCGTCCCAGCGCTGTGGAGTGTGGCTAGAGGGCAGGATGCAATCACGGGAATAGCCAAGTCTTCAGGTATTTGTGGAATGTCAGGAGGTTGGGTTCCTTGCGGATGGAGAGAGGGCGGGAGTTCCAGAGCTTAGAGGCGTTGTATGAGAAAAGGCGTCCCCCGGTCCGCGCCTTCTTGATTCTGGGGGTGTAGGTCAGGTAGAGATCATCTGAGCGCAGATTTCTGGTGGCTTTGTATGGTTTGATCAGGTTCTTAATGATCGGGGGACCCTTGCCCTGCAGGTTTTTGTGTGTAATTCACAGGGCTTTTAAATGTATTCTTTCCTGTATCGGGAGCCAATGAAGTGTTTTTAGAGCGGGCTTGGCGGAGCAGCGTTTTTTAGTGTTCGTGAGAAGTCTTGCTGCCGAGTTCTGGACCACTTGGAGCTTAGCAATGATCGATATGGGGGCGCCCAGGTACAGGGCATTGCCGTATTCCAGCCGGGAGAGGATAAGCGACTGAATCAGGAGCTTTCTTGAGTGGTCGGGTAGGAGGGGCAGTTTTTTTACGGGTGATTCGAAGTAGACCATAGCAGGTAGCAGCGGTTTTTCTAGCTTGGGTTCTGAAGGTGAGATCGTGGTCGAGCCAGATGCCCAGGCTTTTTATTTCTTTTTTTGACGTAGGGGCGGGTCCCATGCAGGTAGGCCACAGAGTGTGGGGGTTGAAAGTTGGTTGGTTCCCCAGCAGCATGAGCTCCGTCTTTTCGCCGTTGAGTTTAAGGTGTGATGCACTCATCCAGCTAGCTACTTCTTTGAGGCAGGTGCACAGATTCACCGAGGACCGTTCCGACTGATTGAGTGACACGATTAGTTGGGTGTCATCTGCGTAAGTGACTATTTTGACTCCAAAGGGGGTTACTATCTCAGCCAGAGGGGACATGTACACATTGAAAAGTGTGGGGCTCAGGGACGAGCCCTGGGCAACCCCGCATTGAAGCGGCACTGGCTGGGATCGAGTGTTACCTTCGAAGACCTGGAAGGTTCTTTCTTCCAGGAATGATTTCAGCCATGCTAGGGCCGTGCCCGTTACTTCTGCCTTTTCGAGACGGTTTACCAGCGTGCAGTGGTTCACCATGTCAAAGGCTGCGCTTAGGTCCAGGAGGATGATGGCTAAGAATCCTCCGGAGTCTAAAATCTTTCTGGCCTCCTCCACTACCGCTATTAGTGCAGTCTCCGTGCCCTGGCCAGGGCGGAAGCCAGTTTGAAAGGAGTGGAGCCGTTCAGAGGACTCAAGGTGTGCCGAGAGCAGCCGATTGACTTACTTCTCTGCAACCTTACTGACTCCAGGGAGTAGGGAGATGGGACGTAGTTGCCCATCTCTGTGGGATCTAGGTGGGTATTTTTTTAGTAATGCTTTTACCATGGCTTTTTTCCATTCCTGTGGGACTAGCCCCTGTGATAGAGAGGCATTGATTAGTTTGGTGATGGGGGGGGATAATGGTTGGTGTTACTAACTTCAGGATGTTAAGTGGAGCGGCGTCGAGCGGGGAACCGCTCTTGATTGAGTCTAGGATAGGGGGGAGGAGTTCTTCTGTGAGTGGATCAAATGATTCCAGGCGATGGGCGGCATCCTGAGGTACTGATATGTGGGGTTCACGGTGGAGTTCATTGTTATTTAGTGGGAGGTGTTTGAGGATTTTTTGGATTTTGGTATAGAAGAATATATGGCACACACATTCATTAGGGCACAGTTTTTTTCAAAACAGTTGCCGTGTAAAAGCTAAAAAATAAATGAGAATGTCCGTGACGAGTGTTAGGACTTAGAAAATATCCAGTGAATAGGCAAAAAATCACTAATTGCATTAAATCATAAGTGAATTCAGCTTATCTAATGCACTGTTTCATCCAGGTTCTACCTCGCGTGCAATCTCTGCCACCAATCAGATATGACGAGAAACAGAAAGTTATTAAAGTTATTAAAATTAGAAATCACATTGTAGCTAGTTCTCATCTACAGCTAAATTTCATCGTATTTTCTTTTCAGGGAAGATCAGTCAAAAATTTTCAGTGTTTTCTTCCTTCACATCTCAAATTGTGAGATCATAAGGGAGCCCAGTAACTATTGGTAAGAAGAAGCCCCAGGCTCAGTTTGGGACTGAGTCCTGGGGCTATAGAATGTGATGAACCCTTACACTGCATTTTCACAATTTTGTTGCAAGCATGCTAATTTGTTCATACACCATCAAACACAGGAACTTTAGACCACAATCTACTTAAATACATGTTAATTCATGACTTATATAAATAAGAATTGCACGAATCAGCTTAATTCCCTGTGTTCTATTTCTGGATTTAAAATTCAATTAAAATGATAGAATGACATTTTAGTTTGAGAAATAATACCTTAGGAAAAAGCACACTGGTTAAAGGGAGGTCATAGATTTCCCAAGCCTTGAAATGTTTTCTGATGACAGTCTTAAGTGCCCCATGAGTTTGGGTCACATGTTTCAAAATGGATGTTGACACCCTTGAAAATCCCATGCAAGGCTTTTAGGTTCCCCATTGGCTGCACCATTATCCATCAAGGACAATGATCCATTATCCTTGAAACTATAAGGCCCCTCAACTGACAAACTTAGCAAACTCAAGAGGATCATTTGAAGGACTAAAGTGGGTTGGAAAGGTCACAATGAAAGATAAGGAAGATAAACAGATTGAAAGCGTACAGATTGGAGGCACATACATAGAGTTTTGTTGTCCAAATCGATAGGTGAAAGGCATAAAATACTTTCTGAAAGCATCTGTTGGTGCTGCTCTAATGAATTTAACAAAAGGGAACATTATTGTCCACTTCGTCGTGTGTTAACATTATGTGGGTTTGGATTTGTTTTTGGCCTATTTTAGGGAAACATGTTTTTTTTCAGAAAATTGTGCTTGATATATACGCAAGACTTGGCAAACGGCTGTGTATAATGTGGCTGGAAAAAACAACGGGACAGCAGAAGGGAAAAGCGTTGGCAGAGCCAATAGGTCTCTCTTTTTAAAATCAGCATTGCCAAAGGCAATAGGTCTAGCTTGAGACCGAAATGCAAGAAGATCTATCATCCTCGGTAATACGTGTTTATGTTGCACGCTATTGATCCCTTTCCTGCTGCTAAAAACATAGGGGCAGTTTTACAAGCCCCTTTCGCCACTTTTGCGTCATTTTTAACATGGGAAAAGTGACGCAAAAGTGGCGCAAGGGGCTTGTAAATAAGCCCCGTAATATTTAAAGAGCCGAAAGCACACAAAAACCCTCAACCAGATGCAGCACTCGTTTTTGCATGTCCTCGGAGTTTTGAAACGCTGCAGTTTTCACTTTCCTAATGCAGGCTTCAGTTCCTTAGACCTTTACTATGGTTGCAACGGGAGGTCCCTCAAGTCAGACACAAATACTTGCTGTAGCTGTGTGCACTACGCAGAGCTTTTACAAGAGGGCCCATGAACGACCACCACTGCGCCAACAATCTAAGGATACCTGGGTACCTTCAATGTCTCCTTTTGTTGAAAGAACAAACAATTTGACTGCATTTGCGCGCCAGAGCACAGAGAGCATCGAAAGCATGTGGTTTTTCACCTTATATTTGCATATTTTCTCTTTCCCAAATCAAATGATTTTTGTTTGCTTTCTCTGTCCTAAATAAATATATCAATGGTGCTTTATAAAGGTGATAAGCATCGGAGTGCAACCCCTGTGTGTTCTGGAAGACGTCACCATTATATTTAAAGCTGTTATGAGTCACTTGTAGTAGAAACTACCTTTATTCTATATTAAGAAGAGATCTTCGTCTGTTTCCTAGATGGCATTTGGGCAAGGAGTGCCTTTAAATCAAGAGCAGAGCGGCCGCCAGAGTGTAGGGTCGGGAATCAAGGGAAGACAGGGAGCAGGGGCCGAGGGATGGGAAAGCAATTCAAAGATGGCAGAACACAAACAAAATGCGGAAGTAAGGACAGAGCTGGGGGAACAGACAGGATAGCAAGCGAGGGAGGGAGGTGAGGGAGACTTGGATGGGAAAGCAATTCGGAGGCAGGAGAGCAGATGCAGGAAGCAGGGAGGTGGACAGAAAGCGGAGGAATGGAAGCTGTGAGAGCAGGCAAGTGGGACAGTAAGCGAACAACAGAAGCAAATGAGGTGGGGAGTGAGGGAAGCTGGGGGGCAGGGATGAAGAACTAGCCTGTGTAGGACAGGGGTGTGATGGGGAGGCCAGAGAGCAGGGATGAGAAGCAAGTGCCCTGCCGCTCTTCGCCCTTCTCAAATCCTGCACAGTTTCAAACCTTCTACATAAGCTCCATTGGCTTCCGGTGGAGAAGAGAATCCACTCCAAGGCACTGTGCATTTCACACAGAATTCTGTATGCCCAAGCTCCCTCCATTCTGGCCAATATTCTCACTCCTTACGTCCCTCACTGCTTCCTGCGCTCCTCAGACCAACATCTGGCATGTGTTCCCCGCGTCAGAGGAGCACGGGCCAGAGGCCAGTCGTTCCATGCTCTAGCTTCTGCCCTCCGGAATGCCCTTCCTGGTACCATCAGGAGCATTCAGAACATGGGGCTTTACGGAATGCAGTAAAGACCTGGCTTTTCCCGGGATAATCCTTCCGCCTTAGACTCCTCTCTTGTCTGGTCATTTTGGAATCAGCGCTGGGACACCCCGTTGCAGGGGCAGCCATGCACTCTACAAATCCCGTAACATAACATAACATAACAAACGAGGTGTGTAGGACTACTTGAAGACCCATAACCAACAAGCACTGGCAACAGCAATAGGTCTGTCGTTGGCTGCCAGCCATTTGGTAACTCTTGTTTTTGTCATGTTTTTTTGCACAGCCGTATTGTTCCGGAGGCTGCCAGGCCTTCATCAATCTTAAAAAAAACATTGGCTAAGGGCAAAACTGTTTTTGGGGTCTCAAAAAGCACAAATTACCATAGCACTCCCTAGCACTGAAGGAAACTGCTTTGTGTGTAGATGTTCTAGGGCAACACATCAAAGTATATAAAAGAGTGATGGATGGAATGCTTAAATTAATCTCAGCCACTGGTAATTACATAGGCTGCATCTCAATCCATTGTTATTTTGCATACTGTGCCACCTCAGTTTGGACCCAGCTATATGTAAATCAGTCTTGACCCTGCTCTAAGGGGAACAGTCCAGCCCGAATTGCCAAGCCATGTACTCGCTGAACTGGAACTCAAGCAACCCAGGACCGATTTCACCATAGTTATGGGCTCATACGCCACCGATAGCTTGGTTCCTGTGACGAAGTGTGCGGGGGCCCTACATCTGGGCATACCCATCCTAGCTACGGTGACACATCAATGTATACAAAAATAGATGGCTGGAATGCTTGAATTAATCTTTGCCACTGGTAATTACTTGGCCTCATCCCAATCCATCGTTATTTTGCACACCGTGCCACCTCAGTTTTTATAACCTTTAGTATGCCACCCTATGTTGGACGGGTATGCCCAGACGTTCATCCCATGCACACTGTCACTGGATCCAAGCTATACCTGGGTGATGAGCCCTTAATGTCAAACCCGGTCTCAGGTTTCTTTTGTTCCAGTTGACAAGTTGGCAAGACAAGTTCTTAACCTATTCCTTTCCCCCACACAAAACTGGAAAATAAAAAAAGTCCTTAAATCAACTCCATCCACAATAGAAATACTTCCTGTCCAGTTGGAACAACTCCCTGTGGCCTGCATCTATGGGAGAATGCCCTTCTAAAGTCTTTTTAGTTTTCAATTGGGGCATCATTTTGTAAACTGATTTAACATAATTTAAGGCCCAGCTTGCCTCCTTTTTGTTAAATTTTTCCATCTTAGACGCTTGAAAGAAATACTCTCCTCTTCACCATTCCCTCAAAATGTTTCAGTTGCTTACACATATATTATTCAAAGTTGGACTATGGATTTGCCATATATTTTGGTGGCTCTTATAAGTCCACAATGCACCTTCAGCACATTCAAAAGGCAAAGAAGTATGATATTTAATCGAAGTAAAATAGATCATGTATTATCTTTTAGACAACAAATGCATTGGCCACCACTCCACATGTCCGGTCTGAATTTTAGCTCTCAGAAATTAAAAAGGCACAAACACTCGCAATCAATTAGATCCTCTAGCAAATTTCAGTTTGAGGTCACCAATAGAACTCTGATACCAGCCAAGGTCCAACATTTTAGAACTCCCTCCATTTAAGAGCAGACCCTACTTTACTGCAATTCAGGAACAACTGAAAACATGTTACGCCTAGAAATTCTGCGCTAGGAGTATTGGTGTGCTAAACATATGTCCCAAATAAATACATACAGAGATTTCACCATCTTTTAAATGATGCATGTATACCTCCCTAATATAAGAGATCTAAAACAGTACTAAAAAATTAGAAAAGCAACCACAAATTTTGCACACCTGTGCACGGGATATGCATACATATTTCCAATATACATAGTTGGCTTTGCGAGGCTGTTCGAGTCCATATACAGCTTTGAATATCTGGAAACTACACCACATGCTAAAGTCCACAAAGCAAATGTAATTTAAAAGAGATACTACCTCCAAGCAGACACATTTAATTAAAACTAGGGGGCATATGTATCAAGCGAATTTTTAGTCGCAAACGCTGCGATTCGCAAAATACAGCGTTTGCGATTAAAAATTCGCAAAACGGGATGTATTAGGCAAATTCCCAACGCAAATTTAAGGAATCGCTAATTTAGCGATTTCTTAAGTTTGCGTAAGCATTTAAGAAATCGCAAATTGCGATTTCTTAAATGAAATGTAACACTCACCAAAGGATTGCGATTAATCCTTAAGAAATCGCAAATTACCACCAACTACTAGTTGGTGTTAATTTCCGATTTCTTTTAAAAATGCACGTTTTGTAATTTTACAAAGTGCCACGTGACGCACATACATGCCCTTAGGGCATGTATGTGCGCCATATGACCACACATGCTAATTTCAGGGGTGTATCAGGGTGTCATCTTGACACCCTTGCACCTTTGAAATTATTCTCAAATTGCGATTAGCAAATTGCGATTCGCAATTTGAGAATTACTTCCCATACATTCCTATGGGTCTCCTGGCCCATAGGAATGAATGGGCAAGTATTCCTTAATTGCGATTTCGCAATTTGCTAATCGCAATTAAGGAATTTTAAGAAATCGCAAAAAGTTTGCAATTTTTTAAATACATCCCGTTTTGCAATTCTCAAATAGCGATTCCTTAAAAATCGCTATTTGAGAATCGCAAATGGTGATGTTGATACATATGCCCCCATATGATTTCCAGTGTCATCTAAAGTATACAGAGTGAAGTCAGCAAAAAGTATATTTTACAGCGTCAAGCAACTGGCTGTCAGTATCACTTAATAAAAACTGTATTTTTTTAAAATAACTTCATAGTCAGTGCTATTTCCATACCCAGATGTGGATCTGAGGTTAGCAGGCAGCCATATGAATACCACCTGCTTTAATGTAGTAAAATGCTTAATAGGAAACAGTGCCATCTTTAGGGTGGTGAGACCGGTGCCACCGCACCAGGTACCACGTTGGAGGGGACGCCTTTTGCGTGACAGCCTGAGGCGAGATAAAAGCAGCCTGCAGACACTTTTGTATACCTAGGATTTTGTCAGGTGTTAATAAAAATGGCATAATAGCTCTGGTGGGTAATGCACTTGGAGAGATCAGAAAGTTGTTTACTCATAGGTTCATGTTTCTGCTACCAAGCACCATGTGTAACACCCAGATCAAAGAATGAATATTATATAGTTAGCTCAGACGCTTACTGCTTTGGTCACAGAGATCCTTTTGTTACTAGGAGTTCACAAGTCACATTCTTTATAATATACCACATTGCGCTATGAACTGGCAACAAAGAGCTGCAAGCAGATTTTTTTCTTTAATCTTTCGTTATTCAAGAAGTGCTAAAAATGGTTCCCTTGAGTGCTAATACAATTTTATTAGAGTGACATCCTCAATCATTGTGTTGCATTTCAAATCTTGAGTTCATAGGGCAGATTTATTAACACTTTGTGTTTGGTTTGCATCATGGAATAGACTCGAACCTGGTGTTGTTTCAGTGTTTACTTCCCAGCGTAAGTCCTGAATTGCCTTAGAAAGAAGCCTTAAAGTAACACAAAGTAGCACTATGCACTGCTTTGCATCAAGGAGGGGTACCGTGAGTGGTACGTGGATGTTCCATCTCCTGTGAGACAGTCTTTTACACCTTTTGTTCAAAGAGTGTAGGTTTCTCCTCACGTGTCCTTTTGATTTATTGCTCTGCTGGAACTTTACAGGTCCCACTAGATGGGCTGATTACCTTGGATCACCTTTATTATTTTGTTTTCCCCGTGCTCCCCTATGACCTCGTTGTTATTTTTCAGGTACTGCATATGTTCCATTTTGTTGTTGTATACATGCTTTTACCTCATTCCACTTATGCTCCTTGGTACAGCGCTCTGATACCCATATGGGTCATGTTCACGCTTTATAAAACTTTTCAAAATAAGTTTACCATGGACCTATTTCTGACATCACGCACACCTCCGCAATATGGTGCAAAGGCTTGTACATTGGTGAATTCCGGCCTAAGGTACATAAGCACTGGGAGAGAGAGCAACAGCACCATATCTTACTATACCTGGTGCGGTCGTGCTCTCTCCTTTTCACACAATGGAGTGTAGTTTCTTTGGTTACAACACTGCATGGAAACATATCTGCCCCTTTGTTTCTCCCGTTCAAGCACTTTTAACATGTTATGCTTACCAGTATGGATGACATGTGACTCCTACATCTTGTAGTCCTTATTGTCTTAAGTAACATTTCCTATACCTTGATTTACACACATGTATGGCTCATTGTCTCTGTATTATGTTTGTGATGTAAAGCACACTGACATAGCACCTTGGGATGAGTAGTGCTATAGAATAGTGAGGGCGCATCGAAGAAGTAATAAGGGCTACAATTAGAGGGCATGAGGGAATCTATGATGATGGAGGTCTTTGCTGCCGGGTAGGTGGTGCCAACAAAGATTGTGGCATTGGGCACCAACAACTCTAAAGCTGTCTCTGATTAGACACGTTCAGTGTCTCAAGCCTTTGTAACCATTGCTGTCACCTGCTGTTGACAATTCATCGCTGCCTCCTTTGGATGACCAAGTAAAACCCATCTCAAAAGAGTGCCATTAGTTTGAAAACATCACCTTCGTACTGACCACCACCTTTCAGTAAATGGCTCCATCCAGGAGTCGTTGTTGATCACATACAAAGAGCCTTTGCAAGACGAGATCTTAGCCCTCACATTCTAATAGGCCTTCCGTAGAGGTCTTAACTATCTCCAAGGAGAACACCTTTGACTGTGACGTTGCGCCGACATCAAGGGGTACCCTCAGAGTCGTTTTCCAGTCTTCAAAGGGAAGGCAAGCAAAACCAAAGGCAGACATGCTACCAAAGCTGTCCCCACAAGCAGTGTGTGAAAGTCAGACAGAGCAGAAGACCAGCACCATGACACAAGGGTGCCCGTGTTAGCGCTAGGCAGTCACGAGTGCGTCAGCGCTAGGAGAGAGCTAACCTGTGCCATAACTTTGAAAACAGGGCGCTCTTCTGCTCTCTCCCTCTTGCTGAGCTGCGTTGTGTGAAATGTTAGTAAATATGCCGCCATGTTTTTTGGCATCTATCGGACACGTCATGAAGAATGATTACTGAAAAAAACAGATTAACAGCTATATGATCTATGCAAACATAACACTAATATGCAATTAGTGAAGCCTGTATTGTTTTGTGTTCTCGCCTGATGACCCATTAAAGGATACACAAAAATCGCGAAGCATCAGCATTTTCATGTCATACCAAAGACACACATACTTTGTGGAACTGATATCTGTATGAGTGCACGGGACTGTTGTTTCATGTTTTAAGTGTGGGTTTTCCCATACGGATTGAGGGGTTGAGGGCTTTCCCCTCCCCGTTAGAACCATACCTAAACTGTTTTTGTATTAATATTGCGTATATTTAATGTGTGCGCCATTTTCTTCCTGTACATAAAACCCTTGCTTTGTGGTATTAAACTGTGCCATATCTTTGAAAACAGGGCGCTCTTCTGCTCTCTCCCTCTTGCTGAGCTGCGTTGTGTGAAATGTTAGTAAATATGCCGCCATGTTTTTTGGCATCTATCGAACACGTCATGAAGAATGATTACTGAAAAAAAACAGATTAACAGCTATATGCTCTATGCAAACATAACACTAATATGCAAGCCTGTATTGTTAATTAGGTATGATTTCTACACTAGAGGGTGCATTTCTTCATTGTGGTGTTAGGGTGAAGGTAACAGATCCATACCTGTGTCTGCACAGCTGCCGACACCAAATTCCTTACCAGGACTGCAAAGGTACCGCATATCATTTCCTTTCCTCAGTTAGATGCATCAAGTTCATTTGAGGCTCAGGCACACTGCTTTCATCTACTGTGCAGCAAACACCAAGATAAAATCAATGCTAATTGCAAAAGGGAACTATTTTGCTGAGGCTGTTCTGACTCTATAAAATGTGTCAGAGCTGCGCGCGCCCTTGACACCCTATTGATGAGACTGATCAATGCGACTGCTCACTGCATGAGCTCCCCAGCACACTGCGCGGAGACAACACACCTCCAACACAGCAAGGTGCTTGCAAGCCTTTGCTATTTAACAAAATATCTTACACAGAAGAAGAGAAAAGAGACTTGTTGGTGGTTGTCAAGATGCAATATTTGCAGCAGAAAGCATTGTAACAGCATCCAATCCTTTATGTTTTGCCTTTACAGAAATGGACCAAATCAAAATATTCTATCTTTTTCATTCCTGAAAGACGTTCATATAACCAGATATATTAGAAAAGCAATGAAAGGACTGCCCTATTTTAAAACCCACAACCACACATCTGACTAACTTGGCATTAGTTGGTGCCAAACCTGTGGTCGTTGTGGGAAGTCGAATAGTACAAGACTCAATGCATAGTGGTCTATGTGTCGAATAGTACAAGACTCAATGCCCAGTGGCCTATGCGATGAATAGTACAAGACTCAATGTATAGTAGCCTATGCGATGAATAGTACAAGACTCAATGCATAGTGGTCTATGTGTCGAATAGTACAAGACTCAATGCATAGTGGCCTATGCGATGAATAGCACACGGCTCAAAACATAGTGGTCTTTGTGTCGAATAGTACAAGACTCAATGCATAGTGGTCTATGTGTTGAATAGTACAAGACTCAATGCATAGTGGCCTATTCGATGAATAGTAAAAGACTCAATGCAAAATGGCCTATGTGTCGAATAGTACAAGACTTAATGCATAGAGGCTTATGTGTCGAATAGTACAACACTCAATGCATAGTGGCCTATGTGTCGAATAGTACAAGACTCAATGCACAGTGGCCTATGCGATGGATAGTACAAGACTCAATGCATAGTGGCCTAGGTGATGAATACCGCACTGTTGTCGCTGGTGGTGGCAAACAAAAAGTGGTGCAAAGTCACTGCGCATCTTTCAGGAGGAGTAGGTAGCTCATGTGGGTTGTTTTAAAATGAGCATGGAAGTAGTCTACCTCAGGCTAAGAGGAAGGGTCTTTGAGTGCACTGTTCGAGTGATGAAGGTAATGTGTGAGGTAGTGAGGAGAATGCCTTGATATAATTTGAAAAATATGGTAATTTCCACTAATGTTATTTATTACCTTTGCGACTCCTGGCCAGAGAGATCACAAACGCAGAGGCAGCAACTGAAGGAAAATGTGGCTCACATGAGCCTCGTTTGCTTTTGTTGCTCCTTAAAAAACTGGGACGTTTCAAATCATTTGTATCCTCAGTGTCACTAGAATTGATTTTTAGGGGGCACTCAAGAGAGCCACAGATAAAACTGGAGGGGACACCTACACCATGCAATCAAGAGGATTGTGCACATCTGTGTATATTATATATATTAATTTATAGATTAAGAAACTACTGCAAAAGGTTTCTAAAGCAGATACAAGATATAAAACCATTTATGTGCCACCTGTTGCATTATTTTATATATCTTACACTTAATGTTTAATCTTTATTGTTGCTTTTTGAGTTTAACGGTGTTGCTACCTCAATGCATTATGTCAACTGTCATGTAGCAACACCTTCTCTAACATCATCAGGGTCAAAAAGTAATGTGATATCACTTTTTGGATGATGTCACTTCCACTACCCCAGGCATTTTGGTGAATCGACGCCAACGGTGAGGTCTCCATGATCCTGTTGGGTAGTGTTTGTTGGTCAGTCCGATATCTGAAGGTACATGTGGTCCTTAGATGTTTGAGCAGAGGGAAGAAAACAAATGCACTCCTTTTTGGGTCTCGCCTGAGCTAGCGCATGCGTTGCTCTGCGAGACATTTAGTATACAGGTTTTCAAAGTGCTACCAGACCCCGCTGGCCTAACGCTTGTGTTCACGCGAGCGTGCACGCGCGCAGCCGCCATCTACCTCCCTTCCAGCGTGGTCACTGCTGTGCGTGCACCACTCGTGTGCTTACCACAGAGTGCGTCCTCGCGATCGCGATCTCTTTCGCTTTGATCGCGATCACTTTAGATTTCACGGCCGTTACTTTTACGGCCACGTGGCCAATGCTTGTTTAATTCATGCCACCACTCATTTGATCATTGGTACTTGTTGGTCATGGTCCTGATATATGTCACACTGGCAACAACCTGGCCTTCCCCGTCCTCTCCTGAAAGCCTGCCTCACCCTGACCCTTCTCCCATGAGTTTAAACTCTAGCTGGATATTTCATCCTAGTCAGCAGTGTTTATGCTAGCGACAGCGTCCTCTTCCGATGCGTAAATAGCTTCTGTACGCGTCCTTTATCACCAGCAGCTGATTCTTGTACAACACTCTGGCCTTCTGTTTCAGCGCCTGACATCTGCGAGGTCGAGCGCACTTAAAACAACAGTGTATTTGGTTACTAATAAGGGCATACTCGCAGACTTCCAATCAGAGGTGCCATCAGAGCCACCAGCCCTTCTTGTACGCTGCAGAGTTCAGTTCTGTCACTTCTCTGAATAGGTTTCTTCATTTTGTAAAGCACTTTACACGGAGCACGTTTACCTTGTAAGTGCCAGCAGTGCTGAAGAGTGCCTTGCCCCAGCCCAGGACCCTCCGGTGAGACCGCACAAGTGCGATGCACTTTCCCTTCTTTGGCACAATGCATGTGTCTACACCGTGCTTCTGTGGGCTGCCTTTGTGTTCATCTGTCTTTGCAGATGGTTTCTACCAATGCGAGTGCAGTGTCAGTTGTAAGCAGCACGTCCACACTTCATCGCCCCCTGATATTTTGAATGTGGTGCAGGCTTACCCTGTAATGTGCGCTGTGGGCTCTGCACAAGGTCGGGCTGGCCTATAGGAACCAGGCAGCGCGTGATGGGCAGGGCTCACAGGTCAGCGTGAGGGCTGTCTTTTTGTCAATTTGAGGGGGTGTTTCATACTCTGGTGGGCGGGATTTTACTGAACAAAAACATTGTCTGCAGCAAGCACAAATTAATTCAGTCTTCCATACTATGCATAACTCTTATAAAGAGTTTCAGTACAAGTTCAAAACTGGCTTTATTAGCTAGCAAACGTGTTTTTTTTTGTTCTTTAGCTATCTGTTCACCACTTTTATTTTAGTGCCCGGATCTCTTTTCTGTCCCAGTCCGATCCTGGCTGCACCACTATTTTAAGCACAGTGCTCTCATGTGTTGATAAATGTAAACTCCACAGTAATGAATGTTCATGAATATGGAAAACACATCAGCCAGGCATTTACCAGTCTTCAAAGTCATCTGGACCATAGTGCCTTCACATCCAAGCTCTGCCTCCACATCCAACTTTCACCGGGCCACGATTTTTTGAATGGGGCTGCAGACTTATGTAAGTGGAACACTGCACTGATCTGTGCACCGTGAGCTCTTAACTCCACTTCACAGACAAGCGCTCTTCAGGAAAAGAAATGACAACTAGTGAGGAAGAAAAGTGCAATGTGTATAAAAACATCGGGCTGCCACACAGATGCTGATCATGTGCGCATGTTTCCAGATGTCATGGCATTTACAGTGTATGAAGTCTTTGGAATGATGTTTCTTAAATTCGCAGCTATTCTAAGAGGAAGTGCAATATAATTAATTTTATAGGTGCTCATTATAAGTGTATATGTTGTTTTTGGCTCTTAACTAAGATTAGTAACCCACAGATCTTAACATTGCTAGTAAGTAGGGGTAATTTTTTTGTCTCTGTAGTGATGTCAGAAACTGGGTTATTAATTTGGGTGTACCCCTAACAACTTAATAAACCCAATTTTGTTAGATCACAGCAGCTGTGAAATGTGCGTCAATTTCAGTCAGTACCAGACAACATTAAAGTTAAAAACTCCTCACAAGATAATTATCTAACCAATTTAGAAAAATAATGAAGCATTTAATGAGGAAACCGACAGAATGATGTTTAAATATAAAGCAAGGAAACCATGGATACGTTAAAACAAGTACTGGCATAGCCAATAGGTCTCGCTTTTGGGACCTTATAAGTATTTAGTTATGCAGCACAATATCCTTAGTGCAACAACAACTGTTGCATGGCTAAACACTTATAAGGTCCCAAAGGCGAGACCTATTGGCTATGCCAATGCTTGTTTAAAGGAGGTAAGAAGTTATTTCTATAGCCCTTCTTGACTATCCCCCTTCTGGACAACTCCAAATAAATTACCCTTTCACTCAATAGGCTGCTATGTTTCTATAACCACAAGCAGGTGGGATCTGCTTGGGCATGCTCCACAGTACACCCTCCATCCTTTAGAAGGAGTAGTAGATGAAGCAAATACATTTGAATATGTGTATTAATGGGCGAAACAATAAACGGGAAATAAACTCATTTTTGAAAGAATAGTGGGCCCATTCACAAAGATAAGTAATACATGTGCAGCCATGGTAGTGCCTCAAGCAATTGATGCAGATTTACTGCTTTTGGGAATGCAGGATTATTCCAAGTAACACAGATGAAAAGCAGCAGGGAAGGAGAGTTACTCCACATGGTTGCTGGATTAAACCTCCAGACATTTCCCGGAAGGGAAAGGGTCAGATCAGAGTTTGTGAATGCCAAAAACCTGCAGGTTTGTGGGCGTTGACAATTATTTCTCGCTAACCCACGTCTTGATCTGTCCACTCACCAACCTTGGTGTGGGGTTTACTACTGCATATTTCTCCACACTCATGGGGGAGAAACAGGCAGGAGTAAAATCATTACCGCCTGTCAGGAATTGAGCACAGTGTCTTGGAAACCCATACTGAATGGCTGCAAGATGAGCACCTCAGCGGTGGCACCTCCGCTGTGCTGGAGGAGCATTACCCCACTGCCTGCAGAGGCAAACAAAAAGTAAAATGCAAATTATTTTCTTTTCCGTCCTGCCAAGTCTTGTGGGCGGGGCCATAGCACTGCACCAAGGGGAGGAGGAGTGGTGGGCATTGCTGTCAGTGCCCATGGCGGTTTGGCCGGCCATCTTTGGCTGGCAAACCGTCATGCGCACTGACATCTCTCCAACCCAGCTGTGTTGCTGGGTGGAGAGACCAGTAGTCACATGTTCCCGGCTCCCGATGGAGCGCAAAACCAGTGCACTCCATCAAATCCTGACACTGCTCTCATGGGTATGAAAATGAGAGCAGCATCTGGATTGGCCACAAGGGAGGCTTGGAGCTTCAGCCTGTGCCCAGAAGGCCAGCGAGCAGAGCAATTTTGCAGGTACGTTCTCTTTATTGTTTTGTTACTTACAGCCCCCCCGCGCTGCCCCCATGCACTGCCCTCCTTCATGCTGCCCACCACATTTCCCTGATGCTAGCCACTACTGGAACTCGTACTAATGTTTACAATGTATTACTATCCCTAAAAGGTCAAACGCAGAAGAACATTTAGGGTAGAGCATGTCCATATACATTTAAAAAGGCGGTGGACTGATTGATGAACTACGTAAGCCAGCATAACTACTCTCACAATTTAGTCGTTCCTTCTATGCACAATGAATTACCACAAACCATCACCAAGCCCAGTAACTCAAGAGAAAATGTCCACCCAACCAATGACCACGATTTCAGGAAGAAAGCAAATATCAGTCTTTAATTAACCACCTTCAGATCTTTTGCAGTTTTGTAACATTTGCTAGAAGGAACGAAGAGGGAAGGAAAAGACGATGGGTAAACATGTGTCGCACTGCCAGCAAATTATTTATAAAGACCACAACAAAACAAAAAATACTACAAAGAAATCCCCATTTCAGCAGCGCTGCCCAGCTTGAAACATTTAGTCGTTTCCACCATCCTTCTTGGCTCTCACTGGACTGCTTTAAGTTATGTTACTTATTTAATTTTATATTTATCATTTGCCAAGGGCTGCTTTTGAACATCCACCATTAAACTGAATCCGTGTTTGCTACAGCCAGAGCATGAAAAAAAACCTGCGGTTGTATAACACATCAAAACTGAAGAACAGACAGAAAACACTGCTTGAAGGCAGATTTTCTCATCCAAGTTTTATGTGATTCAGCAAATCAAATTCACATCCAGGGTGGTTCGAGCTACAAAGCTCGGTTTAAAGCGGCACTTGTACAACAGGACATTTTAATGGCCAATGTTGTCCTGCTTGGACTCTCTCCCAAGAAGCTGACATGCAATGACAAAGATAACTAGTCTGGCCTTTTAGAGGGAAAATCATTTAAGTGTTCACTGTAAATGTATATTGCATGTAGTACACTTTTCCAAACATATGTGTGTGTGTGTGTGTGTGCACGCACACATGTACATGTGTAAAGAGGGCACAGATATGAGTTGATAGTCTCAGCAAAGATGGCAAGGAAGGAATTGTTGCATTGATCTATTCTGTCGTTTTTTTCCTCTCTAAGTCTCCTTGCATTCATCGTCTTTTTTTCTTGTTTATTATGAGAAGGACTTGCTGGGTAGCAGTGCGATCAATAAATAAAATAAGGAATAATAAGAAAAATAATAATGAATGCCCATGGACTGTCAACTCCCCCTTGATCCTCTTTGAGCCGCTATAAAGTACATTATAGGCATATGTGAGAAGGTGCCACCACCTATTAATATAAATTTAAGGAGACAGTACCATCACCTTAGCAGCTTGGTTATACTACTGCTAAATAAGCTTCCTTCAGGTGCACTATAGACAACAGCAGTCCAAACCTCTCCCGCATAGTGTACAAGTATATTACTGTTAGTAAAAATGCAGACTTACCTTTCACACACTAGAAGGGTTCCCACAATCCAGTCTTTCAAATAATTCCCTCAAGTTACTCTTTGCTGGCCTTTGGTAGTCTGGTTTGACCAGCAAGATTATGCTTCAAGGAACACCGTGGTTGGTATTTGGGCTACAGTTCACAAAATAATATTGTCAATAGGTCTAAAAACCTTCAAGAGCCAAACCAAATTTAGATAAAAAATGTAAAGATTTCAGAAGAGGTCATCAATTTACTAGTGCAAAATAAGCTTCCTTCAGGTACAGCACAGGTAAGAGCAGTGTAACCCTCTCCCGCACAGTGAACAGGTACAGCACCGTTAGTAAAAGTACAGACTTCAGTGGGCTGACCGGCATGAATTCAAGAAAGGTGGAGGCAGTAACCTTGGGCTGGATGACCAGCTGTTTCCATTTCTCAACGTTTCCCAACATGTGGAAATCTCTGATGATGTAGCATCAAACCCTAACTTCTTCAGAAAGGAGCTACATTTGCTATTCAGCGCATAAAGACTAGAAAGTGCGTTGAATCCGCCCTACAGATCCCATAGAACCACTCGACTGAAAGTAAAAACGCAATAAAAACATGAAAGTATTATTATTATTATTATTATTACCACAATAACAAAAACCACACCACCAATAACATCAAACATCTTAATAATAACCTTTTCTATAGAGTGTAACCTGGGAGTGAAGTTTGGTGCAGCCATCTTTGCCCCCCAGGTAGGGATTGCTGTTGGTGTCTGTTTCAGACTTTCAAAGGGCCTAAAGAATTTCCTCTGTCTTCTTCCCACCCTGCAGCAATCAATAAAACAGTGATCCAGGCACTGATCGCTTCTAGGCTGGATTACGCCAATTCTCTTTATTGAGGACTATCGGTCTATCTTAGACGGTACAGAATGCTGCTCGCGTCTTCTGTTAAAGCTGCACACAAGGATGCACATCCAACCGCGTTTGAAAGAAGTGCATTGGCTCCCTATCAAAGAGCGGGTGAGCTTCAAGGGACTCATTATGACTCATAAACCCTTTTATTATTCTGGCCCGCAATACCTAAGAGGATCCTTCCCCATCTTCCACCCAGGTCCACGTGCTCTTCTAATTCTCTTTGGGTGGTGAGCCCCAAGTTAAGATGAAAATGATGGGGTGGTAGCTCCTATTCTCACCTTTCTGTCAAAGACTGAAAGCTATTCCGCAGCAGTTGCGAACTGCTGAGTATATTTCTGTCTTTAAAAGATTGCTCAAAAGGGCTTTTCGGTTCTGCATTTTAACTTCATGACTTGAAGGATCTGTGCCTACTATAGCGCCGGGATACTCTATGAGTAGCTGTTGCACTCTATAAATCCCCTAAACATAAACATAAGCAGTACACAGTACAGACTAACACAATAAACATTATTCAATAGCATTACCGAGCCAAGCTTCTTAAAAGAATATATAATTATTAACTTCTGATCACAAAACACTATGATATAAGGTGGTAAATGAGCAACATAAAAGACTTGGTAAATACACCCTGGAAAGAGCCTTCCATCCATCAATGCTTCACGCTATTAAGGCTCCTTGATTTCATATTCAAGAATAAAGAGGAAGGAACATCTTCATAAATACCCAAGGGATTCTTCTCTTCATTGTCATTCTTATGATATGATTTATCTCGTTTGGTGCTTGAGTTGGAGGTCTCTGTACAAGGTCACACTATGAGGATTTTTCATTGACTATGAAATGTCTGCAAATGAATGGAGGGAGTACAATGACCCTCAACCCCCACCTTATATCAGGCAGATGAAGGCTGATGATCTTGAGAAGCAGGAAATCCCAAGTCAACCCGTAGACATATTAAACTTTGAGCAGTGGGTTTGATGGCCAATGAGCAGAACAGAAGAACTCATCGCACACATCGTCACATTAACTCAGAAAGGCATCCGATAAGGACAATAAGCCAAAAATGAACTAGAAATGCTGCCTGGAGCATGATTGTCAGGAGTGTTAACAGGAAATCAATCTGCATTACCATCACCCATCGATCCCCCAAGGCGCGGGCGCAGTGGATTAATCGAACAGGACACAAAGAAAAACAGGCAGGCTGTTCTCTTAAATAATCATTTTATAATCCCATTTTAACATTCTCTGTGGGTGTTAAATATAACTATGCCTCGAGCATATTGCTAATTTTGCAGAAATAAAGCTTTAATCCATTTTTAATTATCGTGCAATATCCTATTTCAAAACAGTTCCGTCTTGGATGCTGTGCAGTAATAGTTCTGCAATATTCTTCTGAAAAGCAACAGTGATCATGTAGTTAGTAATTAAAAGAGCTGGAATCCCTATCTGTAAAACAAAGGAAAGAAGATGCCAGAGAATCTGTTAAGTAATACAGCAAATGCTGGCTGGAGGAGATTTTATTCTAAGAGCGGGAAAATGAATGCTCTACAGACAAGCCTCCAATTCAAACCATAAGCACACAACACTTACACATTCCAATTCATTACAGCTATATTATGGAAGAAGAGGTGGTCCTACATACTTGTTCCATCATTCCTGGCGGGCGACACAAACTTGGCTCACCACACACATTCCTTCCCTCAAATTAACAAGGATGCTAGACGAGGGAAACTTTTGACAAGAGACAATGCACCAAAGAAAAAGCGGAAATGTGGGCATGGGGAAAGTAGATTAAGAAAAGTTAATCACTTTTTACTTGCTTGCACGCCCCCTGTTCCTGTTGCTACCTGTCGATGCTGCCCAACCTAATGCGTTTGGGGACAACTCACTGAAGTAGCCTGGCCCAACATTGTGGAAGGGCCAGGAGCATCACTCGAAGAGATAAATGCAACATCCAATAGCCATACCAGCAGACTCTTCATCCATCTGAGTCAGGCTACCACTCACCACATCCAAAACAATGTCCACCACTTCATGAAACACTCTATCTACCATGTGTAGATTCCCTTTGAAAATGGCCACACACTACAACTTGCCACTTTAACTTTACCTTGCAACATTACTCTGACAGGACTTTACCCATCTAGCATGAGATTCATCATACCTACTTGGTAGTAGAGAATGTATCTGACATCGCGGTAGAGACCGTGCTCCTATTTGAGAGATATAACTCGTCATTTTGTCTTTTTAACCCCATTCTTTTTTTTATTTCCACATACATCTTACTTTTGAAATAGTTATATTTCTATACATCCCAACATTGTCTTTCAAGCACCAGGGCACTGAAAGAGACTCTGAATTGGCCCATTAAAAGTTCAAAAGAAGTGATGCATGTTACAGAAATAGGATTAGTCCTGTAAGAAAGCAATGTGGCCTGAAACGCTTTAGTCCAATTAATCCCGTCCTTGACACCTAATTGAATAGCTTCATTAATCATGGAATTGATACGTTCACCGAGTCCATTAGCCTCAGAGCGACAGACAGCACCTTTTTATGAATTACATTGCTAATGACAAATATTCGGGAAAATTTGCATTGATTAAATTTGGGACACATTGTCTGATAGATATTCAGGCACACCCAAGTTACAAACAACTTCTAAAAAAAAACAATGTCACTATTACATTTTCTGCAACCGTTTGTTCCAGCCACTATTAGAAATAGTCCATTATGACAAAGGTGAAAACAATTATTTTACCAAGAGCATAAAAAGGGCCCACCACATCTTGACCCACTTTCCACAAAGGACCATCAGGCAAAAGTACTCGCATGGGATCAGGGATGCAAGCCGCAGCTGATTCCGCACTCCGGTTATACAATTCACACCTGAAGACCCACCCATCAACCATTTTGCCACACCCCTGGGTGACCACAAATACTGCTGAATCCTTTTATACAGGCCAGACATTTATGGTTGAAGCCTCATGTCACCTCATGAACATACCTTCAACCGATGCCAATTCTTACTGTATCTTAACTAACGATTTCAACTCCCCATGCAAACATCTCTCTTCAAGCCCAACCTGATATATTCTCTCACCTTCACAAACACAGGATAACGTTCCATGGGCATCTCAACTCCGGCTTCAACACTAACTTCTCCTCATTGGCAGTGAATATCATTTCACACTCGCTCTCAATTATCTGTTTCTCCATCACAGACAAAGACAAACGTGACAAGAAGTCTATGTGATGATTCTGCTTGGATGCAAAGTACTCGATTAGCACATAATCGGGCCAGTCTATTCATTAGTGTTCTAACCCCAGATAGCATGTTTACCAATAGTTTGTATTTCATTCTGATTCCGAATTTCGTTCTCCACAAAAACATCCAGAAATATTCAGATGTGCAAGTGCCTGCCAGAAGTTCCCGTTCAAGAACTGAATAATTTTCTCAGCCTTCCCTCAAGACTCGGACCTGTATTCCACAATTTCATGTCTTTGTTGATCATGTTGTAACAACACAGTTCCCAGACTACAATTATTGGCATCAACCGCTGCATTGCATTGCTAACACATAACATAAAATAACATAATATAACCTTGCTTGAGAAGTCAATGACAAACCTCAAATAAATCTCATCAAGCTTAAGAAAGGACATCAACTTTCCATAGAGACCCCCCCCCTCTCAAAAGTCCCCCAGAATGTTGATTTTGTGCCCTGTATATTCCCCTTAATGGATATCAGTGGGTAACAACTCACTACACTTGCAAAGTAGCACTGCAAGACCTTTATTCAAAATAGTAAACTAAGCGCATGAATCCACCATAACTTGGGCATTCACACCATCAAAGAGAATCCTCCATTTTGGTAGGCCTTTATGCTTCAATTCAGAACCTATGCCCAGGGCTTTGTTGGAATTCAAGCTTGCATCTTCTGCATCACATCCTTCAAGAGCTTCTGATACTATATTAACTCTGTCAACTTTGAATACTCTGCAAAAATGTTCCTTCTTCTTCTATTTGTTATATTTTTTATATATTTTTTATATATTTCATAAATATTATTTATATTTCTTAAATATAAATTATATTTGTGACAGTACTTTTCAGTAGGAGGATAATGTTTTGAGTTCCCAATATGGTTGGTGGTGTCACATCTGCAACTGGGTTTCTTCTCTCAGTATTAGGATAAGCATCTTTCCTTAACTTTTTCCATGCAATTGTTCCTTTTTACAACACTAATTACTTCAGCATTAGGTTGCCCTTTAATTTCCCCAACACATTTTTCTGATTGTTTAATACGTTTTGCTAACTCAATAGCAGATTTGAAGGAAAGATCGTACTCAACCAACTGGCTCTCCTGTTTCTTCTTATGGTTGATCTTCATTAGGGTCTGGATATTCAGGACTTGATTATAATCGATTTTCTGAAATTCACAGTTTGATGCCAAATACCATAACACAACAGCATAGTGTTTGATGGTATGTGTGGCTGTAGATACACAGGCCTAGCATAAGTCCGCCATCTAGTGTTGGGCTTTGCAGTGTGCAAGTTGTTTTTCTCCGAAGAAGTCTTTCGACTTACGAGGTGTAGTGACTCTTCCTCTTTCTTGCAATGTGCATGGTCTTCGACTTCATTGTTAGATTGTTTTCCGCTTGGCGGGTGAGGATGGAGTGTGAAGGGTAATATATCCTAATGAGATGACCATGTGAAAATAGTGTAATATTTAATGTAGATAACCGCAAACAACACAGGTGTCCGGGGAGGAAGGTGGGAGCATGTGAATCTACAACACTACATGCCACAAACAGATGCTTACTGGGTAAGGAACATTTTCTGTTTGATGGCATGTGTGGCTGTAGACACACCTGTTTAGCACAGACTGTAAAGCAGTTTTCCTCATGAATCGGTGGCTAAACTGTGTGGGTTGCATTTGGTTCAAATAATGTTCTTATGACCACTAGACCCACATTAGCTTGTTGACGAGCCATAACATCTACACAGTAATGTTTTGTAAATCTATGAGGTGTATTCCATGTAGCTACCTGACATATGTCAGCTAAGGGTATGTTGCCTCAAAAGGCCATGGAGCTCCCATTTTTTTTTTAAATAGAGTGAGGTTTTGGAGGGATAGGTAGAGTTCTTTTAAAGGCTTTGCTGTAACAAGTTTGGATGCATTTGACAATCCAAAGCGAAATGGTTGCTTTAGATATAGCCCTCCCTTTATGTGGTTTTGAGAATGCAACAAAGAGGTGTTATTTTCCTGATTGATTGAGTTCTTTCAATATAATACATAAGAGCTCTTTTTACATCGAGTGTGTGTAAAGCTCTTTCTGCAGCCAAATCAGGCTTAGGATAGAATACTGGCAATTAAATAGACTGAGCTATGAGATCGTCGAAAAGCTACAATTTAGGCCTCTAATGTCGGTATTGTTATTGATCACGGTTACTTATAGTATACACCGGTCACCTATCGACGCTGACCCGTTCCAGCCGACCAAGGCCCAGAGGGCTTTCGTCCTTCAGTGCAGATTCTACATTTCCAAGTTCCATTGACATTATGCCCAGCTGGTGATAGAATGGACACCTTTTCATTTTTGCCCAAGCTGCCATGCCAAGTTTTCACACACTGACCAACACCTGGTTGTGTAACTTGTGCCTGTCGCCCGATCATCAGGAATCCATCAGTGAGGTAGCTGAGTGCTTTCGATCAAAAAAGACGCTGCAAGATCGGCATGCACGACGACTCAAAATGTCCAAACGAACAGTCGATGACACACCGGACATTTTTGGATCAGAAGAATACCACCACAAGGCACTCGTTCAGGCCTCGGCAGCAGATGAGGGATCCTTCTTCCATGGCAACAGTTCGGGGATGAATTCGAAATCGAGGGCATTCCACCGGGTCAAACCATGGGCATCCATCCCGACCACAGTCTCAACAAAGCATCTCAAAGGTCGGGGGTCTGGCTTAGGCCAACTGAAGCCTTCACAGAGGCCACCACTGCCTTCAGGCTCAGTACCCAAGCAACAGCATAAGACCCATGCCCACCTGTCATCAGCCTTGAGACTCTGAATTGAAAGCCTCTGCACTGAAACCTAGGGGCACCTCAGCACCGAAATCAAGTACTTCGGCACAGAGAGCATAGGCATCGAAAAGTGCTTCGGAACCAAAGTCACATACTTTGGTCAAACTAAAGACGAGCTCCGAAACTGTGGAACCGGTAATTGAAAGGTTTCAAGAACATCTCAATGCCAGACAGAAACAACTGCTGATTAACCCAGACACTGGTAGAATTATAGCTGCACTGCCACAAACCAAAGAAAACCCAGCAAAGAGACAGTTGATTTTTGAGGAAGCATGAGACAGCCCCAGCCCACCTAAACACAGGATTGGGGCGGATAAGGCCACCAGTCTACCAGCCATTAACCCACCACCAGTGACACCAAGAACATACCCTCCACCACTTTCACCTCCTGCAGACTCACACTATTCCCCAGAGGGTTCTAGTCATTCCTTTAAGGAACATGGGGACCATGCGGATAATGAGGACAATACTCTATTCCCCTTCAAGACTATCTGTGGGATGCATACGACGCAGACCCACCTGCAGACATGGACCAGGATTTGTATCCAGCTGAAACTTCCCTTCCAGATGATACTAAACCATACCATGACATCATAGATAGATCAGCTAGTTATCATAAGGTTCAGTTCCACACAGAACCATTGGAGGAAGATTTTTTTATGTGAAACACTTTCATCCCCTGTACAGTCGGCACAATATCTGCCTATGCTGAAACGTATGCTAAGACATACAACAGACATTTCTAAAGACCCCGTAAAAGCAAGGGTCTTTACACTATGAGTGGATAAAAAGTATAAGCCATCCCCTACAGATCCAACATATATAAAGGGTCAACTACCATCAGATTCACTAGTAGTTGCTACTGCAAGGAAGAGTGCGAACTCACAAACATCTGGCAAGGCACCCCCACCAGACAAAGAGGCAAGAAAAATAGATGTTGCAGGTAAAAGAGTGTCAGCGCAATCAGCCAACCAATGCAGGATAGCCAACTCCTTTGATCTCCTTTCCGTTATGGCAGGACACACTGGAATAATGGAGAGGCTCCTCCAACATCTCCTGGAACAATATAAGAAAGGGCACTTGAAATTGCTTCAGAGGGTAAACTAATAGCTAACACCTCCACCCACTGTGCACTGGATGCAGCTGATACAGCTGCAAGAGGTATTAATATCAGTGTCCTCAAAAGAAGACATGCATCACTAAAGGTTTCAGACTTAAAACCAAAAGTGCAACAAAATATTCTGCCACTTCCTTTTGATGGACATAATCTCTTTGACCCTCGAGTAGGCAGCTTACTTGAGAAAATCAAAAAAGATAATGAAATGGCTAAAGCCATGGGAATGTTACAAATATCTACTGAAGAGGGAATTTTCAACACTCCCCCTAGCATGGAGAAGTGAAACGTACATCTGCAGCCACCTCCTCTACATATCAGCATCTCAACTCGCAATATACATCCCCCAAGGGATATTATGGAGAATCCTATGAGGAAACAATTCCAGAGGCAGAGGTAGAGGCGGTTTCAATAAACCAGCAGCTACCACCACAAAACATTGATTTACATGAGATTCCCCCAATCATATTACACCTGTGAGGGGAAGACTTCAACAGTTCTTTCCCACATGGCAGACTATCACCTCCGACCAGTGGGTGTTGGATATTATCCAGCATGGTTATTGCCTGGAGCTCACTTCCACACCTCCAAACATTCCACCCCGCTCGCACAGACTGTCAACCAAACATCAACAGCTGCTCAAAGAGGATGTAAAAGCACTTATTCAAAAGGGATCAATAGAACCTGTACCACTACGCCAACAGGGCACTGGTGTTCACTCAACTTACTTTCTCATTCCCAAATAGTACGTGTTCTCAGGCCAATCCTAGACCATAGACTCCTAAACAGATACATTCTCTTAGAGCATTTATATACACATATATAATAAAAACTATTACAAAAATATTAATTATAATCTATATTTTAATTTCTAATATTTTTTAAATATACCAATATAACATGTATATATTATATATATATATATATATATATATATATATATATATATATATATATATATATATATTCACTTAAAAAACCATAGGTTTCACGCCAAACACAAGTCTCAGCTCTTACATAAACATACATCAAGGATTACCCACCCAAAACTGTCCAATCCCCCCCTTCAGAATATTTAATTGACTAAGAGGTTCAAGTAGATGTGAGCAGTAAGGAGACTGCCACTAAAAGTCGACAGAGGTTCCCCCTGCTGCCCTCTGTATCACTGCTTTATTTAAAGTGCAAGATGGTGCTAATTCTGATGGCAAAGCCACAACCATCTCAACCATCAGGGACACCTTTTTGGCACCAATGAAATGGTGTTGAGGATCCCCAATTAAAGACATCACATCTGACGAAATTTCACCCCTTGACTTTTATCTAAACCATGGGGGTTCAAGGCCAAATATCTTCTAAGCATTCCCCGGAAGCTAGAAGAGCTCTCCTATCTTGTGGGAGACCTTTGTTATTTGTGTCTTTCAGGTGGATCTCCATTTCATGGGTCCTCCACCACGAATCACATAGGTAATGAAGTTCCGCCATGGTGCCACTGCCTTGCAGATTTTCTGTCACATTTCCAAGAAGTTGCATCCACAATGATTTCAGGAGGTGTTTCAGGTAAGAAATGTTTGCTTATAGGCAGGCAGCTCTAAATAAGCCAGTCTGATTGACACTGAGCAATGAACATTACAACACACTGGGCAGAGCTGCCAGGCTCACAGAGATCGGTAAGCAATGTCTAGTATAGAATTTGTACTAGAAGCATACCCTTCCAGTACAAATACCTACAGCTAGACAGGCAGAGAAGTATCCCACACACAGCCCAATTACGATTCTGGCAGTATGAGGACTGCCAGACTGGTGGTGGTGCAGCGGTGGCAGTCCAGTCACCACCGCACCAGTGGTCCGACTGCCCCATTACAACTTGGGCGGTCAGACGCAATGGGACTGCCCACACCACCAGGGTAACGCAAGTCCTAGGGCCGCAATATGCTTGGCAGGACCACGGTGGTCCCGCCAAGTATATTGCGATTTTCCTCTCTGCCATGGTTTTCATGGCAGTTCCACCGCCATGAAAACCGTGGCAGAGAGGAAATAAAGGGCACCCTGGTGCCTCACGCCATGTGAATGCCTAACATGTGCCCCCTTGTATGCATACACCCCAGTTACTGCACGGCATGGACATTACAGTCTATGCTGTGCAAGAACCTTGTGTGGCGTCCCCACTGTGGTGCTTTTGCAAAGGCACCGCCACCTATGAAAAAGGCACCGCTACAGGAACACCAGGTCACTCGCCCGCCAGACCACTTTTAAGTTGTAATCTGCCGGGCAGGCGGCAGCGACAACGGTGGTGTGGGGGTGCTGGGAACTTTAGCCCACATCTAATGCTTTTTCGTTTTTTAAGAAATGTTAATATTTGTTTTATTAGCATTCTTTTCAAGTAGGTGTTAGTTTTTAATGGGAACAGCCTTTACACTGCTGCTCAAGCCACACTGTGCCTTAACAGTGCATTCCGAACCACGAATGGGTCTTCACAAGTCATTCTTTTACCACGCAGGTCGTTACAACGACTTGCCTTAACAAAAGCGTTGCTAGGTTTATGTTGGACATTATATTTGAAATTATATATTGCTTTCCCTAAGGCAAGTCATTGTAACGACTTGCGTGGTAATGGAATGCGTTGTGAAGACGCATTCATTGTTCGGACCGCGGTATTAAGGCAGGCGTGATTAACGCTTGTGTGGTTCTGACATACAACCGTTTTTGATGCAAGCATGGTCTGACTATCTTAGTAGATTGGGTTTTGTTTAAAAAAACTGAGGATTTTACAATAGTAACACCCCAATAACACCTTGTGACACAAAGTAGCAAAAAGCACTTTTTGCAATGAAAAAGGACCCCTTTCCAGCTCAAAATACCTTTTGCGCCAGAAAGCAAATACCAATGTGTTTCCTTGCACTAGTTTGTGTGACTTTACGAAGGCTTAAAGTGCTAGTAAATCTGAACCTACAAATCTAATTAAGTACACTGTCTGCAGTTGCGCACGATTTAAATTTTTCTCAGGGTTCGCCTATGACCCTTGTCAGTTGCTGCTTTATTTATTAGCTTTTTTCAGATACAACTCCTAATTTTAGTTGATATTGGTTGCACTATAAAAGACAGAAATATGATTTAATGAACCTACCTTTAAAGCCAAGTTCTTGCATCATTCATATTTAAGACATACAACTATGTCGTAAAGACTAGCGAAGATTTGCTGTGAACAAGGAGGCCTATTCACAAAGGCATTTTGGTGTACATAAAGCAGTACTCAGGTACATATTACGACAGGCTTCTTTGTTTTGTCCCCAAAGCACCTAAACTAGGAATAAATGTGTCTATAAAGAGATTTTGTTTTTAAATCATGTAATGGAAATAACAGTGCCCCCTTTTCACATTTACTAACATGGATAGGACATTTCGTGGCTGAATCATAACGGCATTCAAGAGTATATAAAACAGTACACTTGCAGTACTGCAAGCCACACTCCTAAATGTAAATCGTCTCAAAATAGTGAGACCATTAAAAGGTCCTCAACAAACACCTTCTGACTCCAACCAGTCCATCCTGAGCTACATCAGCAACTCTTTGACACCTTCAGCGTAGCTTGCAGCCTTAAGTTCATTTTTAAATAAGCACAGGGTCACATTTTCCTTTTAAATTTAAGGGAAGGTTGTGTTTATGTTACATTATTATCTTCAGGGAACAGATAGCAGGGCCTGATAATGAGCAGTGCTGGAGTCAGCTTTGTAACCCAGGGAACAGAGGTGAAGAATGGAAGCACTGAGGTATTTAAATCTTAAATAAAAGTTCTTGTCAACTCAATATTGGAGAGTGAGGACAAAATAAAGTTCCTGAATTCTTTTAAATGGGAGGAATTTAAAATGAAAAATTACCTTAATGATTAAGTTAACTCTTTGATTTAATTTTCTCCCATTTCAAAGTGTTGCATTGACAAACAGCAGGCCTCTTGCGCCCAGTGGTCAGTAGACACTGTGCCATACTTATAAGTGAAAAATACTGTCATTCTTTTAAATGGGAGACATTTAAAGTGAAGAAAAATCTTTCTATGGAACACGGAGTCAATGTTTTTCTCACCTTTCAACTAAGCCAATTACGTCATAATATTTTATTTGCAAGTTTCATCATGTTAAATTACTCTCATTAAAACAAATACACTGTATTTTACTGTTATAACGATAGCACCATGTCTGCAGGCCATTGGGTGCAGTATGCCTGCTGTTTGTAAATGCAACACTTTGAAATGGGAGAAAATTTAAATGATGAGTTTTAGGAAATCCATATAAACATAAAGTTAACTCTTCAGTTTAACTTTCTCCCATTTCAAAGTGTCGCTTTTACACACAGCAGGCATTTTGCTCCAATTGGCTGGTAGGCACTGTATCATAGTTATAATTAAACAATATAGCCATTTTTGAAGAGGGAGAAATTTAAAGTGAAGAAAAATGCTTGATATTGTGAAACATTTTCTGCACTTTAAATTTATCCCATTTATAAACAAAATTGCTATATCGTTGTGTCATAAATGTAATGGTGCCACATTTAGGTAAGGGTATGTCCTGTGTCACAAGTACGTTCGACACACGTTCTCATTCACCCATACTCATATATCCCATTTATATGCACACTTGTTCATACGTCCCCAAAGTCAATGCTCTCCCTGACACACGGGGAAACCATGTCATAGTGCCCCTAGTTAAAGTATTTTGTTCAAACCACTGTACCTGGACACTGGATTTTAATTCAATGATGCTGAGTGTTGGGGTGTCTGGTACAAAGCGCGAGGCCCTTGGCCTTCAGTAGCTCACTATGATTTTCACTGATCAGAAGCCGCTCTCACTAAAGAAAAGGTTGGAGATCCCTGCTTTGCACAATAGTCAGTAATCTGTCTTTTTCTCCTCTCACTATCAGCAAACAATGCAGACCTTATAAAACTCTAACAGGAGGTGGTATGGAAACTGTTTTGAAATTGTTTACTTTGGCACATCTGAAATGAAACTACTTTTTCTTACGCAAAGTATTTTTGAAGGCAATATTGCTCTGAGGTAAATTAACATAGTGTTTACATTTCCCTAGCCACAGCAAAGAGCACAGAGCACAGAGCACAAAACAGACACTGTGCTGGAAACCGTCCCACAGTACCCACCCTTGATGCATGTAAACAAATGAAGGAATATCTAGGCACCTTCAGGCAAGCTGGTTCAGCCCTTTCCAAGAGCATGTTAGGAAACAGAGTGCTGTGCCATAAATACTACAGAAAGCCTATTGTTTTGTCTGAAAGCATCACGGAAGGAACCACTCCTTATTTGCGTGCCACATGCTGAAGCATCTGCCCTGAAACTAGAACTTCAGACTTGTAACACAAAAGCAGTATTGAAACAAGCATTTGCAATGCAATAGGTCTCGCATTTGTGAGAGTTTATGCGATTGGCATTGTAAATTACAATGCCTTTTATTTATGTTTTAAAAACCAAAACATAAATAAAAGGCATTGTTATTTACAATGTCTATAGCTCAAACTCGCGTAAATGCGAGACCTATTGCATTGCAAATGATAGAAGATCGCATTACTGAATGGGTAATGGGTCGCTGGGGGGTAAATGTAAAGTGCAAGATTATTGCGGTAGCATTGTGACTAGAGTGAAAACTGTATGCGTGCTATGCGTTTAATGCATCGTTTTTTTAAGTAGCGGCTTGATACGATCACACTAATTGTAAATAGGCACATCGAAATCTAAGGAGCATGGGCACAGAATGGAGGATAAAGGCCCAGATGGGAGGGAAGGAGTAAACGAAGGCAGAGCAGAAATGTGTGTGGCCAGTTGATGTAAACGAACATGTGAGGTGTATAAAAAAGGGTTTAGTGGTGTATGTGGGGTATATAAAGTATTGAAGGTAAAATTATGTATTGTATGCAAAGCAAAAGATGCATAGCGTATTAGCAAATGGGTATGACGCTAGTGCAGGGTCGAATGCTATAGGTTAAGAGTGTCGGTATAGCAATGGTGTTAGTTGAAAAATGGCTGCTTGTGAAGTGACCTGCAGTAACATGTAATAAACGGAGGATTAGGCTGGTGGGCAGGGGAAAAGATCTAGGAGTGAACAGGAAATTCTGTATTTGCGGCAGAAATTAAGTTATAAGTGAGCAAAAAGTGTTTTAGGGTGTGTGTAGTGCCTGTAGGTGTATAAAGAGGAAAAATAACTTTTAAGGGGTAAAATTAAATGTTTAGCAGCCTATTAGCATGTGGGTACCACTACTGTGCAGCGAAATGGCCCGTTTGGATCAGCAGGAATAAATTAGTATAGCGTGTGTGTATACCCATGCCGTGCTGTCACTAGTTTTTGTACTGAACTTAAAGCGCGGTATGCATATTACAAATGGGTAGTATCTACTGCGTGGGGTAATAGTTTACTATAGTGATATTGGTATAGCATTGCTGGCAGTTTTGAGATAGTTGCTTGTGTAGATGAGCAGCAACTTGTAATTGAGGGAGGAGGGGTACAACAGGGGAAGGCAAAAAGTGAAGGGCAAACTGTTATGTGTGTGCGAGCATGTAATTTTCCTGCGAGGCAGGGAAAAGTTCTGTAGTGCACATGTGTATGTTATTGTAAGTATGAAGGGGAAAAATAATTCCTGATGGTTTAATTAAATGTGTAGCAACCAATTAGCATGTGGTAGAAGCATCCTGCGGAATAATGCTAGTGTTGCATTAGCAGCTTAAAAACAGCACAGGCTTTGTGTATACATTTGCCATGCTCTGCCTAGCACCAACATATACCTGATGGCGCCCCCTCCGAGTGTTGTATGAAAACACGGATATTAATAATTTGGCTAAGCAGCGATTTGGAGCAGGGGGTGCTTTACCCTTAATTGCCGAATGACCTGTTTGTAGTATACATTAAATTTGTAGGTAGAGTAAGTTGTACTATGGGAGAAATTAGGTTATGGTGCAAGGGGCATTAATTTTAGCAGGTAAGGAAGAAGTAAGGATAGACTTACTCTTAGGAGAAATGGGAAGAGTGGGCGGGGAAGAAGGTTTTCAAAAGGTGTATTAATACAGGGCTGAGGGGGCAAAGCTTAATGAGGCAGAATATGGAGTCAAATCCAGAAATGTGTTGTTCATAGGGTCCCCGCTAGAGCGTAGCGTTGATAATATGTAAGCATGTGGCATGCCTTTTTTGGGGGCGGGGAGTTGTGCTAAATATGGGGCTCCGGCTTTGTAGTGTCCGCAGTTTATAAAACTGCACAAGATAGTGTCCGCAGTTTATAAAACTGCACAAGAGTACAATTGCCCTATAAGTGTGGAATTCTATCAATGAGGGCAAAATGGAAGGTGCAGAAGCCAATTAAATGTGGGGAGTGATACTCTATGGGAGAATGTTTATTGTGGGTTAGTGGCTTAAAACTGCTACAGCGTTTGTGGATACCTGTACGGCCTTTTGATCAACAGTAGAAAATGTTCAAGGAGGGATAACATGGGGAGGTTGGGGGGGGGGGAGGGAGGGATAAAAAGCAAGTGAAGGTCGAACAGATTCATGTGGCAAGGCGCCTAGATGGTGCCAAAGATAACATTTTGGAAACAGCGTTTGAAGCAGCCTAAAAGGGCTGGAGAGTATGTGTATAAGGCGACAGTGTATAGTCGCAGGGGCGTGTGACTAGCAGCAATTGTGTGAAGGGAGGAGGGGCTGGGCCAAGGAGAGTTAGTGTTTGCGCAAAGGGAAACAAAAAATGTGTCGGGGGTAAAACCCCCCAAATTATACAAAAATGTATGGAGAATAAGGGGACTGTAAGGCATGTGCGTGTGCAGTAAACAGTTTGCTTGAGAATTATAGGTAGTAAGGACTAATACACGGGGAAGAGCGCATTAGTAGATTGATAGTGTGGTGCTGTGGGCTAATGCTTTTGCGCAAGGTTATTGCAGTAGCAGAGTGCAGAGATGGTAAACTGTGTGCGTTCTGTATGTCTAATGCAGTGTTTGCGGGTTGCGGCTTGTGATCCTTACACTGTTTGGAATACAGACAGTGCAATGTAACCCACAGAGGCACAGAATGGAGTGAGGAAGGAGTGGGTGGGAAGGAAAGAGGGAACAGAGGTGGATTTAAAGTGTTTTGTGGGTTGCAGCTTGATATGTTAACACTGTTTGTAATAGTCACATTCCAAGGTAACCAACACGGTCGCAGAATGGAGGAAGGAATGAGTGGGTGGGAGGGAAAGAACGAGCGGAGGTGGTTTTAAAGTATGTGCGGGAACCTGATGTAAGTCACCGTGTGAGATACATAACAATAGGTAGTAAGAGCAAATACACGGCACAAGAGCGCATTAGTAGATGGGCAGTGTGACGCTGCGGGCTAATGCTGTGCGCAAGGTTATTGCAGTACCAGAGTGCGAAGATAAATAACTGTGCGCACCAGCAGCAACTTGTAATTGAGGGTTGGAGGGGTCCGACAGGGGCAGGGGAAAAAAAGCAAGGGTCAAACGGTTGTGTGGGTATAAGCCCTGCAAATTGTCGTGGGAGGTAGTGAAAAGCTGTTTAGTGCATATGTGTGTGCTATGAATAGCATAAAAGGCTAAATTAATGCCTGATGGTTCAAGTAAATGTGGTGCAACCGATTTGCTGTGAGGAGGAGTACTCTGCAGAATAATGCTAGTGTTGTATTAGTAGCCTAAAAACAGCGCAGCGTCTGTGTTTACATATATCACGCTTTAACTAGCACTAACATAGACCTGAACGCGCCCTTTGCGTGTTTTCTAACAAAACAGTACGAAGAATAATTTGGTGCAGCAGCGATTTGGAGCAGGCGGTGCTTTGGCGGTAGGATGACTTATTTGTAGTGGAAAATAAATCTGTAGGTAAAGTAAGTTGTGCTACTTGGAGAAATTAGGTTAAGGTGCAACGGGCCTTAATTTTAGCAGGTAAGGGAGAAGCTGGGATAGACTTACATACAGGAGAAATGGGAAGAGTGGGCGGGGAAGAGGGGTTTGTAAAAGTAGTATTAATACAAGGCAGAGCTAAGGGGCTTAATGAGGTAGAATAAAGAGTTAAGAGTCAGAAATGGGGTCTTGGTAGAATCCCTATTTGAAGGCAGTTTTGATAATAAGAAAGCATGCATGTTGACGTTTTTTGGCGAAAGGGAGGCGAGGTGTGTGCTAAATAGGAGGCTTCGAGTTTGTATTGTGCATAGTTTCGAAAGCAGTTTATAAAGCTGTACTAGAGTACAATTGCCTGTAAGTGTGCAAATTAAGGGCAAAATGAAATGTGCAGAAGCCGATTAAATGCGGGTAGTGATACTGTGTGGAGGTATGTTTATCCTGGGATAGCGGCTTCAAACTGCTACAGCTTTTTTTTATTCCTATACAACCCTTTGATCAGTAGTAGATAATGTCAAAGTAGGGCCAACACGGGGGGAAGGTAAAAAGAAGTGAAGGATGAACCGATTCATGCGGCAAGGCGCTGCCAGATGGTGCGAAAGATAAAATTTAGGAAAAAGTGTTTGAAGCAGCCAAACAGGTCTGTAGAGCATGTGTTTAAAGCGACTGTTTATACTCGCATTGGTGTGTGACTAGCAGCAATTGAGTGGAGGGAGGAGGGAAATTGTGTGCGCAAAGGGATACAAAAATGTGTGGAGAGGGAAAAGCCCCAAAACTATACAGAGATGTAATTGAAATAAAGGTATACACTACATAATTAAGTGCCACGAGTTGCACGTTGCGGTATCCTTCCCACAAGTTTATTTTTTAGCCTGTAAATATGGTAAGCATAAGAATATCTCGTTAAACTAAAGTTAAAGTGTACTGCAGATGGAAGCAGACGTATAACAAACAGCGAATGCAAAACAAACAGGAAGTAACAGCTAGATGAGGCCAATGCATCTTCCAGCCTTGTTTTAATGAAAGCTTTCACAATCTCTCGGCATGCTGTGGCGGGGGCTGGGAAGCGCATTCCAGGCGGGGGAGCGGACCCTTTGAAGTATGATGCCGAGGCTGTGGCTACACGTGCACGCGCCAGTGGGCTGAAGCGCTTCCCCAAACGGATTGCATGGCAGCACGATGCACGTGATTGTGCGCGTGCTCACCATGCAATCCACTTTTGGGAGCACTTTGAAAAGCCCCTCTTACTAGAGTCTCGCATAGCGATTGCGAAAACGCAATAACTAGGCGAGACCTAAAAACAAGCACCAGTGTGAATCAAAACCCAAGCACATTACCCTGGGAGGATTGTATGATGTAACCCCGCATGCATTTACCTCGCATGCCTTTACAACACGGTCACTACCCCGACTGCCACATTGCTCACCCTTTCCTTTAGCACGCAAGTCATTACAACAACTTGCTTTAGGGGGCGCTAGACTTTTGGAATAGTATAAATTACTATTCCAACTCCAGCCTACGCAACAGTAGAGAAGGTGGTGGACTTAAAAATCCAACACCAGTCCAACAACACGCCGCCAACAGCAATCATTGTAACGACTTGTGGGTTAAAGTAATGCATGGTAAGTCAGGGTAGTGACTGCGTTTTAAAGGCTGGTCGTTGTTAAGACTGCAGGGTAAAGGATGTTTACCCTGGGGAGTCAACTGCAGAGAGTCAATAATATTGAGCTGACTTGGATAAGCACTTACTATTTTCGGGCAAGTACATTGCCTCAATAACTGAAAGTCAAAATATTTCAAATGGCCAACAGATTCGGTTAGTGTCCACCCCTGAGGAATTAGATGGCCACAACTGATCAAAGTTTAGTTTTGCATGCTTCTTGTTGGAATTCAACCCACCCAATAAATGATTAGAGGGCCTGTTGTACAAGCAGTTTTGCCCATTCTGTGTCTATGGCGAAATGCATTGATACAGAAGGGCCATGATTCAGGAAGCACGCCGAGTCTCCAGTACAGGGATAAAAGCTTCAGGCCCCGCTTTTGCACCGTTAGTCCATTTGGACCCATCTGTCACTCAAGGCAGGGACTGGGGACGTTGATGCACAGGTGCCAGGGGCAGTGTGAGCTAGGCGTGGTGTGTAAAGTACTTGACATGTTTTGCCAAATCGCAGAGGCTGAGGTAAGCTACAATAGCTTTTCTGAGGTTCTTGGACATGACACTCTTCTTGATACCTTAGAAGGAATGTCCATGTCACAAGCATGAAAGACTGCACCAGCTGCTTTCCTTAATGGAAGCCGTGGAAGTCTACTTGGATCTAAATGGAAAATGAAAAGGATTGTACCAGGGATTGTACCAGGGATTGTACCATGGACATATATTAAGAAATTCGACTAAATGAAAAAGTCTCTAGTTCTATGGATGGGGTGATAAACCTTCGCTGGAGAAGCACACATTGTCCCTTCTGGTATCTGATGCTCCACCTGCAGCATGCCTGTTTGTTCCTGTGCAGGATGTGGTTGCTTCTCTGCACACAAACTAAAGCACACATCTGACTTTACCACCTGCAAGCATTGCGAGCAGCGACTAGTTGCAATATGTGCGGTACCTACTGTTATCGCACAAATAGTAATTTTGAGGTCTGAGATAAATGGCGCAATATTTATTGCGGGAAAGATTGCGGTCAATTACCAAAACATGCAGATTTTGGTGCATGTTATTCCACAAACACTTGAAATTTGGGATGCATTTATCATACTCCAAAAATAGTGTTTATGGGGAGTTGGATTTTATCAGGTGTGATAAACAACACACATTACTGGGCCGCTCATAATAAGGGTCCATCAAGGAAGACAGTCCTTGGGTATGGGCAATGGGGCGGTAGTTAGTGACGTGATAGGGTGTAGTATGAATAGTAATGTCGGCAGGGTATGGATTGTGAGACCTTCACATAGGAACGTCTTGCTCTTGCCACATGGTACGTCCCACACCGTTGCCTGCTTTGTGCACATGTATTACTCAATAATGCATAGCGATCACCTTGTAAACTAACTGACCTGGTAAGATCCTTGTGTTAATGCAAGAAGAGAGACACAGGCACAAACTGCTCTCATATATGATAATTGAAAGCCAACGAAAAGATACTCCGCAGTGAGAGAAAAGGGAAACATATACTTCAAACCACCATAAGGAGTTTTTTTTTTCCCAGTAGTTTCACAAATAGCCTAGAGTTTATGACCTTAGCATGTACCAAAGAAGGTTGTAATTTAAACTGACAAGCATTGAGGAGCCAGACCATGAACACATCTGAGCCTGACAGAGGCCAGAATAAGGGTGTATTCACACCTCTAATGGCAAAGACAGCAGAGGAAACCACCGGGGAGTTACAGAAACTACCCTTTTCCAGCTTTAAAAACAAAAGCCCAAGAGCAGTCTTGTTATATATGGACAAGCTCAAAATCATTAGTACAGAAAAAGCCCTATGAAAGCATCACAAAAGACAGAAGTGCCAATCAAGCACCAATGACTTAATATACTGTGCTAAATATATATTTATTTCAGCAAATACTCCTGGGCCAAATGATCACTTTGGATTTCATGCAAAAGTTTGGAACTATAATTTCAAGCGCATTAACTCAATTGGATTCTGCTAAATCATAATAGTCTAATTTCTGATGAAAACCGGAAGGTGCATTATCGGTGGAGACAAAGTGGCTCGATTTTCTCCCTGGGTGGCAATACCACATATGTTGTTTTAAATTGTAATTTCCATCAGATTGAGCATTGATCATTTCTACCAAAAGTGATATATATAGTAATAGGTACCTTTGTGGGGTTTAGGATATGCGTGGCAAGTGGAGACAACACAATGGGCCCAATTAACACACTGTTGGTTGTAGTATGTAAGGTAGGACTACATTACTGCCACTCATGGTTACAAATTGCAATTGCAAACCTATGGCCGGAGACCTCTGCCTCTCCTATCATAGCTATGCAAACATCTCCTCCTTGATGGCAGACATCACCGCACACTTAGCAATACGAATTAGTAGTAAATGTGAGAGGGAATAGAGAGGGACCAGGGAGAGTGGTGGGTGAATGGGGAATAATTACCACTAAATAGAACGAGTTTAGGGAAAATTAAGGAGGCTTTGTAGGAACATGATAATACAAAACAAAACCTTCACAAAAGAATAACCCACATTACCATTTCACAATTAATTTACATTTATATTCTCCATTAAAATATTTGTCATTATTTTTATTTCACAAAATGAGAATCTTTATTAAATTTCCCAATACCGTCCCATGGGGAGATGTACACCCTCAAGAAGGATCTTTCCACCAACAAGTGAAAAGTTACTAGTAGTAACTTTACCCTCATAAATCCTGTTTTAGGAGGCTTGCCCCCTCATTTGAGGGATGTAGGCAGTACGTATACACCTAGCTGTAAATCTCCACTTGGAAATGGTGAATAGCAAAAAATGTAGAGTTACACCTATGTGTATGTATAAATATACACAACTAAATACATATCTGTATGTATACGTTTGTAAATTGGTCTCCTTGATTTTATATAGAAAACATACACAGTATGCATTATAAACACGTTATGTCACTAGTCCTTTTTAGTGGGACAGGTTAGAGAAAGGTGAAGGAGTTGGGAAGCAGGAGGTAGGGTGCTCCAGTGATCGGCCACTTTGAATCTCTGAATGGATGAGGAGTGGCTTTAGAGCAGACAGACAGTGGGGGGAATGGAATTCTAAATAGGTCATCAGGAAGCAAGTTCCAATATCAAGATATTCCAGGAGGCTAAAGGACCATAAGATCAATGTAGGGAGTCAATTGCATTTGGTTGAGGGTGGCTCTAAAATACGTTTGCAGCAGGAGTTTGAAAAAGCAGGTGTGGTTTTGCTGGTGGCAACCTCTGTGATTGCCCCAAGGACTAGGATACTTGCTTGCTGACTTACTTTTGACAGGTGATCTCCATGTGTGGTATCAGTATGGAGAGATTGATGACTGGGGGGACCACTGTCCAAGACCCAAAGGTAATGACCTTGTCTGGGGAGACAGCACTTGTGGGGTAGGTTTGAGAGGAGGCTATTCCAATAACTCAATTTGCTCATAAATAGGGTATTCCTTAAATCATTGGCTGTGTAGAATGGGAGATTGGAACACATTCTGAGAATCTTCAATGCTAGATATCTGATTCGGGTAGCTGGGGATGATATGTCTGCTGAAGTAAAAGAGCACCCAATATTTCAAGGAAATTGTTACAAATATGATGGGGAAATATATAGGCAGGGAAAATAGGGTGAAGGATTTAATTTTTATAAGGATTCAGAGTAAGGAATTAGAGTGCCATTCAGTGAAGAATATCAGTCAGGCAGATCAAGGTATGAGATTGGAGCAAAGGGGAGACCGAATAAAAATAAAAAATGGATTTGAGAAATGTCTGCATGGATGTAGTAACAGTAGACAAATGAAGATTCAACGTTGGCAATAGAGGCTGCGTAAAGTGAATAAATTAGAAGATCGAAGTGAAGCATCGAGGAACCAACAGGTAAAGGTGGTTTATTTGAGGATCATCAGAAGACTGTGGTGGGCTCAGGAGATGAAATCTGACACACAGCACTATTCATGGACTGAAGCACATGGAACAAGAAAGAAGAAGGTCATGAAGCTGTATCAAGCAAGGGAGGTTGTAGGACATTTGAACTGAAGGAGTTCCAGAAATATTAAGAGGGTTAGTTGCGAGGCAGGGCAGTAAATAGAGAGTACAAGAAGTCAGGAGTTGGGTTTTTACGTGAATGAGGAACAACAGAAGGTTTGTGACATTGTTGGTAGGAGCCATTGAGCAAGCAGTAACGGAAGAGAGAAGTCTAGAAGAGAGAGATAAGCATTTGATGCACAAAGTGGATTGGATGAACCTTGAGTGATTCTGGTGACTGATGTGAGGTGGGATGTGAGAGAGGGTGGAGTAGAGTAGTAATGGTTGTTGAGGAAATGGCACAGAATGTGGAGAGTTTGGACGAGATGTAGGAGTCAATTTTGGCAGTAGAGAGCGATAATTGGGTTCTAGCAGTGCAGAAAAAGATACATTTGTCCACTATCTATTGGGACACTCATTGGTAAGTTTATTCCCGCCTTCCACCCCCAACAAAAAATCCACGATTTCTAAGGCACATTTTTGAAGGAATAATACATCAGGGTAACACTTACAAAATATCCTAACTTCTGAATCTGAGACAACTTTCTTTTATCTAAACTGGATGTGAGATCATTCTAGGGCTTTAATCAAGAATGCACAAGATATTGTAGGTAGCACTGCATGTGAGCTGATTTCTAGAGAACGGTTGAAAAAAACTTTCCTAGGATGTTACCATTTGCAAGCACAAATTGAAGGAATCATCTTTAGCTTTTATATACTGAGAGTCAGATTGTACGCCAATTGCACGAGCGAGTCTGTGGAAATACTCCTATTAACTGTGACATTCTCTGGGAAAGTAATTCAGGCAAATAAATTGGACCCCAAGGTCTGCAATATGTAAAGGGCGCACAGTTACTGTTTTTGCCGGAGTGCACCTTCATTGTGCCAAGCGTAAACAGGCACATTGTGCCCTATTACAGGGAGTGTGCTGCTCCCCAGGTCACACGCAAACTTGGGACAGCACTCGGGGCAGCGAGTTAGAAAAAGGAGGAGTGGCTGTGTAAAGCAGCCGCTCCTTGTTTCTCAGTGCAGGTGCCACCTAGCCTGATTTACAAGGGGCACAGAAATCTTCCTACCGGAAGGTGCAGTGACCAATTGCACCTCCTGCAGGGTTGATTGGTGGCTCCATAGGGCCCCCTTTCAGAGGGCACCCTCTGGATGTCTACTTACTGTGCACCGCCTTTTTGGTGGCGCACCATCAGTGCACCTTCTGACTGCCTCTTTGCCTCTATGCCCACACCCAAAATACAGTGTGGACACAGAGGCAAAGTGTTTTTCTCATTCGCAGAAGGCATGTCTCCTGTGCAAATTAGGAAATGCCCCCTTAGGATTGTGCTGGCACTATGTGCTCTGTGATCTGTGTTACAGAAGGGGCAAACATCTGTGGCTCCTTCTTTATTTCTAAAGTGCCACAAGGGCAAAGAAAGAGGGTACATAAAGCTGTTACACTCACAGGTCGCTTTTTAGGTTTGCTGTTAGCCATGACCTTTTGATTTTACTAAAATTATATGTATAATATACTAACTTAAAGGGGCTTCCTGTCACCTGTTTTCATCCATTGGTCATCCATTCACATTTAACATTTGTCCACTACAGCATGGGGCAATGTGTCAGCCTACTACAGCCACCGGTTAACTTGAGCTTGAGTGACTGCATTTTGTTCTTTCACAATGAGCACATCGGCACACAATGTAGTTCCTTTCAGTGCCAGTGTTTTTGTTTTTACTTTACAATTACTTTAGTGTTGCCTTTGTGTTTAAAGCCTGAGGTGAATGCAGGATTTCTTTTTTACCAGATGTGAGCACATTCCACACTTTCAGTTCCTGTCTCCTGGCAATGCGGTTGTAAATTAATTTTGGGATGTCCTTGGTTCATCTGACTGCTGGTATTTTACAGCATAACAGATTGTCAATTTAAAACTGCTCTTTATTAAACTATCCTCTTTTTACTAAGCATGCAGTACACAAAGGAAAGCTTCAATAATAATCACGTAAATTCATAAGCGGACAATAATTCTCAGAAAATGTTTTTCTGGACGCAATTTCCACAATGGTTATTTAGTCAACATTGCCTAGGAAAAAATGCAGCATTTATCCTCTTTAATTTACAGCATTTGCAAACCTTTTTTGTATTTCCATCTTTCCTTCATTCGTTTTCCTTCTGTCCTTTCTTTCTCTTTCTTTCTTACTTTCTTTCCTTCTTACTTTCTTTCTTTCTCTCTTTCTTTCCCTTTTTCTTTCATTCTTTCCACTCTTTTGTCTCTCATTCTTTCTTTCTCAAATTCAAGAGGCTGGCAGCCAATGGCACAAACAATTGAATTTGTTTTGGTCTGTGTTAGTTATTTTACTAAAATTATGTGTATAACTTAGTTACTTAAATGAATTTTTTAATGTAATTCTGAGTTCTTTTTAAAGAAGCATTTTGTATTTATTGATCTCTGCTCAATAAAAATCTTGATTAAAAAGAATACTTAAAGGCATTTTCAGCCACAGTCAGTTCATCCATTTGTCTGTGGTTGTGCCATTCACATGTTTCTCCAGCCCACACCAGCATGCATTATGGGGCAATGCACCAGCCTATTTCAGGCATTGGCTGACTTCACTATGTGTTACGGCATGCTTCCGTTCCACAGTTAGCACACCGACACACAGAGTAGTTCCCCTCAGCACCAAGGAGTACTATGGTAATGTGTGCCTTTTTGACGGCAAAAAAAGTTTGGACTTCAGTCAATATTGTTTCTGGATTGCCGAAAACCCAGCAGCTTCCATAAAAGTAAGGTTTTGCAAGAACCAAGACAAAACAAAACAAAAATTGCCAAAAGGCTGGCAGACAATGCCAGACCTCTAGCTTTTGCCAATGCTTGTTGTAATGTGGCTCCTTATGTCTGTGTTTTTAGTAAATGAGATAAGATTTGATTAAATTCATACTTATTTGCCCCAGTCCAAATTTCTTTGGAAAGGCAAACCAAATTATTGCCAATATACTCAAAAGCTCTCACTCCCAAGATCCAAGCATGTTAGCCTAACCTGCCAATTATGCAAGTGTGCCTTTTAAACCAGGAAAGAAAACAAAGAAATTCTCAAGGTCTTCACCCCACAGGCAAGTAGGAAGCATGACATAATGATAACAGTAGTTGACACAAAGTATTGTTTTCCCCAGTTTGTTCATTTTAATTAGATTACATACAGCAAATGCAGTGAAACGCACAAATTTCACAGATTATATATGAGTTACTCACCATCCCCAGGACAGGATACTTGTTAAAAATCACTCATTTTAGGTAGGAAAAGATTATCAAACTGTGTAGTGTTCCTGTAGAAAATTGGGTTACTGTTTGAGGTGGGCAAAACCCTATCCAAGCAGCCACCAAAGTTCTGGTCAGGGTGAAACACAAGGCCACCCCAAATTAACGTGTGCTCAACCCTCTGGTGGTTTGACACAAAAACAAACAGGTTTAACTAAGAGGCAATGTATTTATGCAGCATCTAAAACAGTAAAAAAATGAAGACCCAACACAAGAAAAATCTCACACCAACTTACAAAAATAGAGTGAAATGTAATAAGTTTTTAAGAACAAAACAACAAAGAGCCAATCGGTAGAAGCGGAGATATGCAATTTTAAAGGGTTAGGTAAAAATAGTGCTAAAAAGCACAAGTGCCAACTGTGGTTATCTGGTTGTGCCGGACCGCGACAAAATCACAAGTTCAGGCTTACTGTGATTGAGCACGGGCTTTATACAGGAACTAAGCTAGGCCCGCTGAACAGAGTACCTTATGTCCTTGGTGTGCGGTCTGTGAGGCGTTGCTTTGCGTGGCTTTGCGTCATCTGGCATTGGTTCCAAAGAAATTGTATGGTAAGGCTTTCCCGGGCTTAACATCACTCTGCAGCATTTCTGGTCAGCAGTGCAGTGAAGCTTGGACGGGCTCTGCGTTACACTGCATCTGTTCCGATGAAGCTGGCAGCTATGTGGTAAAGCGTTGCGTTGCTCTGGCTCGATTCAGATGAGGTTGGCAGCTGTGTGGCGAGGCTTTATGGGGCTTCACGTTGCTTTGCATCAGTTCCAAAAGGGACCACAGCTGGGCTGGCAGAGCACATTCAGGCCAACTTCCAAGGGCAAGTGTGGCATCACATGTGGGGCCAGGACGCATAGCAGGCAGAGTCAAGGTGCGTGGTTCAAGATGGTTAGAGTCGTTTTTGTCCCTGAGACTCTGATCAGGAGGTCAGCCAACTAGTTCTTGGAGCCGCTGTGGTGGTTCTGGGTTCAAGATGCAGGTCCAGTCCTTTCTACTCAGGCAGCAGGGTAGCAGAGTAGTAATCTTTCTTGCAGAAGAGCAGCACAGCAGTCATCCTGTGCATTCCACAGGTCCAGAGGTGTACTGAGAATTTGGGTTTGAGGGTCAATTATGTATAACTGGTGCCCACTTTAAAGTGCGAGAAGCTTCTAGATTCCTTTCCATACAGGAGGGTCTGGAATTTCCTGCCTCTCTGCTCTGGCCCCACCTTGTCTGGGGCACAAAAGACTAGTGTGGAACTCTTTGGGAGTGTGCTGAGGCAGTCTTTGTGATGTGCAAGTGTGATAGGTGACAGCTCGCTCCCCTATCAAGTCAGAGACAGCCCATCCTGCCAATACCTATTCCCCCTTTGTCTCACTGTCTGGAAGTAATACACAAAGACCAACTCCCAGCTTCACCTAGTCATGTGACCCAGGCACCAAATGGTTAAGACCAAAAAATGCCAACTTTCTTAAAGTGCCATTTTCAGAATTGTGACTTAAAATCCAAAGTCACCATTAACGAAAGTCTTAAATTACAATTCTTTAGAAACCAAGCTTGACTTTCCTACTTGCTCCCAATTGAAATGTATCGCTTATTAAATGTAATAAGGCAACCCAATGTTATCCTTACAGCACTGAAAAATGAATTTAGGAGTATTTCACTACAAGGGCAGGCAAAAGTTAAATGTACACTTTAAACTTTTAAATACAAGGCACCCTGACCTATGAGCTGTTTAGGGCCTACTCTAGGGGTGACATATGTATTAAAAAGGAAGGAGTAGGCCTAGCAAAATGATTATTTTACCAGGTCGAGATGGCAGTTTAAAACTGAACACACAGGCTGCATTGGTAAGCCAGAGACATGCTAAGAGGCTACTTAAGTGGGAGACACAATGGGTGCTGCAGGCCCACTAGTAGCAGTTAATTTACAGGCCCTGGGTTCATGTATTTCCACTTTACTAGGAACTTACATGTAAAGTAAATGTATCAGTTGGGTAGAACCAAATGTTACCATTTAGGGAGGGAGCACAAGTGCTTTAGCACTGGATAGTAGTGGTAAAGCATGCAGAGTCCTAAGCCCAGCAAAAACAAGACCAGCCACAATAGGAGGAGAAAGGCAAACATTCTGGGGGAAGACCACCCTAAAGCTGACGGGTCTAACACCTATGGATTATGCTTTAATGCCAAATGTATCCTATTTTGTTTTTGGTGATCGAGCTATACTGATTGTTTTTTAATCACAGCCTTATTGTTTTACAGATATGCTTAAAACCTGCTTTTGCACTAAATGTCAACACAAACAGAAGGATTAAAGGCAAAGGTTGGGGGAAAACCATGCCAATGATGTCAAGTCCAACAGTTCCACAAAGTGCATAGGGCCAAGGTGCATTAAGCGCACAGTGAACACAAGTGCCTCTACCCGTGGCTGTGAGATAGCACTTTTAATTTTATATATATTTTTTAACTCTAGCCACTTTTTTTTAATAATAACTATAGTATATGCATTGAATGCTTATAAGCATGGTCATACTTTAAACCTTCAATAAGTAGTGTTGATGCTTGGTGCACCCTAGCTCCTGATATATATAATGAGGATGTATTTTGATATTAATTTTTCAAATTAAATTCAGATGCATTTTAATTAAGGTGAATATGAGCTAAATTGTGTATGATTTTAGGGAATTTACCCGAAATGTATAATTTTGTATTTTATGGATTCCAAATGAGGAGAGGAGTAGGCCCAGTCTGAATCTGGTCGAGGCATGTATGCATTATAGAGTGTTTTAGTTGAGAAAGTGGGCTTGCTGATTTGTGTGGTAGGGAATGAATATTTAATAGAGTGGGAAGTGGGTTAATCAGATAACAGGGTAAGGTGAGAAGAGTTTCTGTTTGTATGGGTGGCAAAACAGTGAATGTTGAGTCATAATGTGGTCTAAGATAAGTTGAGCAAAAACAGTGTACTGTTGAGGTCACTAAGAATAATGAGGGAATAAGCCAGAGAAGAGGGGCAGGTGTGCGCGAATGTCATCGAAAAAGTAGCTTGTGTCACCCAAAGGGTGTTATAGCGCTACAAGGTGTGCCTAGAAAGGATTCTATACAGTGTGATGAAAATGAGCTGGGAGGGAAATCAATAGAAGGTGCTATTATCGTCAAAGGGTTGTTGAGAGGGAGTCCAACTCTGCCACTTGTTTGGATGGATTAGGGCGTGTGAATAAATATGGCATAAAAATGCCACATTTATTCACACGCCCTAGCATATCCAAAATCTGGGAAGGGCTGCATGGGTGGGACTTGAAACAGGTTTCTGGGCTACCTCTGAAGTGGAAGAATGGAATGATCAGCTATTGATGCTGATGGGACCAGTGTTACACTGGTAGACTGAAGCAGAAATAGTGATTGGCTGGTGTAGATTCTCCAGCTGTTCAGCATGCTTCTGTGGGGGGAGAGGGGGGGGTGTTGAGGGGGGGGGCTTTAATTGCTATATAATTTATAAGGATGGCTTGCTAGCTACTTAAACAAAAATGTCCCCTCGTAGGATTTCGATTCGACCCCTCCCAGCTTTAGAAATTCAATTTGATGGAATAAATTGAAATTTGACTACCCTTTGGCATGTGGAGAGATAGTCTTTCTTAAAATGAAATGCTTACCACACACACACACACACACACACACACACAGCCTAATGGTGTGTGAAAGCCGGAATCGAAAGACACAGGCATCTCTAATGAACTCACTGAGCACATTAGAATAATTTCTAATTTGATGATTAGGTTCACACACTCAAGCATTACACATTCTGGCAGCTTGTCCCTCACACATACCCCAGAGGTTTGTCAACAACTGGAGTTCGAACTTGAACTCAATGCCACGTTTAACAAGCCTGCTGGAAGGGTGTGATGGGGCAGAAAAAATATAACCGTAATTAAACAAATGCACAATCCTAGACATGGGAGTTCGAAAAATTGCAGTTATTTAGTCCCTTCACTGTGTTCCACTGTTTTAAGTAATAGACCATTTTCAATATGCACATTTTCACGTTATTTTCACATTTTTATTACAAAATATGCTCCATGCGTCTGAGAAAATGTAGAAGACTTTACACTCCATGGAGTTCAAACACCTTTATACTTGCTTTTCCAAAAGTAGCACCTGGAAGAATCTTTTTTGCTGTTGTAAATAACAAGGGCAGTAGTTGGATTTAGCCAAATCATTTAAAACTTACTGACAACCTCCAGAGGAAGTCTAGCATGCGCAAACACGTGATGCTTGAATTCAGTGAGATTTGCAAGATTTTCATTTATAAATCACAATATGGATCTGTGGCAAAGTTGGGATTCAAATTTCTTTAAATTGGTCAGAGCAGGGCAGATAGAGCAGGAAGGAAGCATTTTATTAGAGGCAAGATGCTAATGGTATTCTTTTACAAGGGCTTTCATTAATCAAAATATCGGTGATAGAAGAAATTATATAGTGCACCCCCAGTCATAAACAGGATCAGCCCCTCCCCCCATATCCTGGCCCTCAACAGCTTCCTGTTTGCTGTTGAGAGGTTACAAGAAAGTTAAGAATTTGAAACTACCGAACCTAATTCCTGGAAGGCATTCCATCATTTTCGAGTTTCAGGCTTCCAAAAAAGCAAGGAACACTACCAGGAATCCCACAGCTTCCTTGAACCTGATTCGGAGGCAGAGACTGCTTGTGAGCAGTGCGACTGGTGGAGCCGCACCTAGCGCTGATCCGGGAGGGTGCTGTGTTTAAAAAAATAACTTTTAGGTTCAAAAGCTTTGTGTGTCCATCAATTTTCAGGCACCAATAAAAATGTCAAAGTACCTAAGGTGATCCATGTTCCTGCTGCAGAGACATCAGAGGTATGTCTAGTGGCAGTTTTGATTCATCCTAAAATAGAGCAGAGGGTTAATGAACCTGCTGCAAAGAACATGTCCCCTGCAGATCACAAAACTGAGTGTGCAGGGTGGTAGTGAGGGAATTCGTGGAGAAGGAGATCATTGGGGGAGCACCAAAAAATATTGTCACACCAGGCACCACCAGCACCCTGATCATAGGTGCGTGAAATAATGATATACGGGTACTAAAGACTGGGCTCTGGGAAAACGGGGTCAAATGATAGAAGCAAGATGAACCGCTCTTGAGTAATAACTTATCACCCAAGCGATGTGATATCACTACACTGGAAGAGGATAAATATCAATGTTTCCCATTAGGCATTCAACTACTCAGCCATGAAAAGATAAGGAATCACAGCTAGCTGGATGGAACAAGGAATCAAAAGATACTTGTGGCTGGAAGATGATTAGTTCAGTTAGATCAGGATTCCAATGGTTTCTAGATATCTGATAGGAGCCTGAAGGCAAACACTAGCCAAAAAACACAGGTGAGTGATAGCTGTTGGCGTTCTCCACTAAAAGGATCTTAACCCCGAAGTGGAGTTTCCAGTAATGCATCCTTGACCGGGATGTTGTTTACCACCACCTTGATCCAGATGCTTATGCCGCTGCAATACCCTCCAATAAGGGCGCCATCCTACTTCACAGCTGATGGACCTCACGCTCCATGCCAGAGCCTTATGAGTCCTGACATCATATAGGCAGGCTGAGACCATTTACCTAATTTAACTGCCCATATTCCTACTTTGAACTATGACCCGGTTCAACAAAAAATGGACATATTGCCTCCTATCCAGCACATGATGGTGAATTGTACAAAACCAAACTGTAAACTGTAATGGACACGAATATCAAATGATATCTATTATGTATACGGACTATATTACACTGTTTTGTTTGACAAAAGTTTAATGTATCTATAAAAAATATATTTTTTTAAAAATAAGTCCTGACATCATGTATGTTCCTCCTACAAATGACACCTTTAATCTTCACAATATTCCCATCAAGGATAATGTGCCAAGCTAAAAGCCCACGCAGAAGAGTTGCAGAATGCATTCAACCCACTGGTAAAAATGTATTTTATACAGTGCTCTTTTACCCAGGTACCAGGTGCTTGTTAAGGGAGAGGATAGGAAAGGAATACAACTGTATAGCTGTGGTCTGGGGATTGACTGAGAACCAAAGCGTTTTTATTTTCAACAAAAGTTTAGGTGGCCCCTAGTTCCAGAGAGAGAATATTTCAGGCTTTTGAAGACAAAAAGGAAAATGCTTAGACTCCCATACAGAATCTTGCAAAAGCACAGAAGGGCAAATAAAAGAGAATAGGAAGATCTGAGAGTATGAGAAGATGAATGAAGTTTAAAAAACATTTAATTGCGATAGGCTGATGAGCTACGCCTAATGAATTTAATGGAACGTGATTCTTGATCAGAAGCCAAAGAGGGCCGCAAGATTTGAGGCAATGCATGATCAATGACTTGGGCCTAGAGCGAGTCTAGCTGCCATGTTCTTGATGGAGTGTAAGACACGGGGTGAAGTAGTGAGACATGCCCGGAACCAAGGAGTTAATATAGTCCAACATAAACATAGTTGTCAACTGGACTATAGTGTTCATGAAGGAAGAGGGAAGAAGACAAAGAATCATACTCAACACTCTGAACAGGAGAAAATAGGAGGAGGTGAACCTGCTCATGTGAGCCATGGAACTGAGATGAATATCTAAAATAGCTCTCAGGTTTTGGGTACTTTCATTTGGGTTTGGATGCTGACCCGCACCATCTGACCACAGGGCATCTTATCACTGTGTCATGCTGCTTCCAGAAACAAAATCCCCATTTTGTTGGAGGCAAGTTTGGGCATTTACCCAGACAGCAATGGAACAAAGATATTGTTAAATTGAAACTGATGGTAAGGGCATAAACAGAGAATGTCCCACCAAAGGAGCATATTAGTCAAGCCAGGGAAGCCACACAGATGTTGAACAATGTCAGACTTCAAGCTCACCACTGCGGTGCCCTGCATGTCAAGCTGTGGCTATCTGACATAAATGGAGAAAAACAGCTTGTGAACAGTTCATAAAGTAGGATTTCAATCATTCCCAGACACAATCTCTCACTCCAGTCTCTCAATGAGCTCTAGAGATCGGGCTTGGGAGACCATGTCTATGATGGGAATTATTTTGTCGTGAAAATAAGACCTAAGACTCGGGCTGATATCCTGAGATGGCAAGATGGCTGTAGAAGCCCCAAAGGAAGGAACGAAAGACTTAGGAATGCAGAAGGTCTCCTATGTTGGAGTAAGATCTGAGGACTTCTGTGGCTTGAAATAAGTGTCTGTCTTCATCAGCTCCTTGTATAGGTTGAGTTGCACCTCATTCGAAGACAAAAACGACGTGGGTGGTCTGACTTTTTGCCTGATTGTCTAGGTAGTTACCCAGCCCTTTTAATGAAGAACCAGGAGCCGAGACTGAGAAACATCTTATACTTCATAACATAGGGAGTGCACAACATATCCCTATCATTTCTACTTTAACATTTTGCATAGATTTCTTTCCTTGTTTCCCTTTGGCATTCAGAGATTTTGCTATATAACAATCTCTTCCAGATATGATTATTGTAAAAGATAACATGATGGACTACAAAGCTACAGCCTGGTATTGTAACAGACGGCCACTAACCAAGCTATTTTCTGAAATAGCCACAGCCTGTCCGAAATGTGGCCACTTTGATACTGGGGCTAGACATAGCTAATGCATTCCACCATGTTTGTACCAGCTGTGAATTCAGTGCATTGTGATATGCACTGCAGATAAGTTTGCATTTAACCACCTGCAATAACTACATTAGATCATGATCTTCATCTTCTTCAAAGATTCATCCACTCCATTTCGCCCATTTCCCACCATTAACAGTGATACTACACGCTGACACCATTTCCTCTGCGATCATTTGACTAAATAAGGGGCATATTATCACGCACGCCGTTAAAATTATCGCCGCTTCAGCGGCAGAAAACTGCCTCTAATTGCTTTCTTCCTCTTTTCATTCTCTACAGGGCTCTGAAATGCACTTTGATGATGGAGGACACCACATCTCGCTAAAAAAAAGAAACTCTTCTCATTAGAACACAATTGCACACCATTGTCCGTCAGAAACTCATTTGGAAGCGCCTTAGATGAAAATACTTTCCTAATACTTTGTCTGAGCCTGACATCCTCAAAGACTTTATTCGGCCATTTTAATATTCCTGTGAGACAGGCGAGGGGGCTCTTTTGAAGGCTAGCCGGGTCATGGTCTTCTCATCTGCTGGGCTGATACTGGGAACAGTAGGGTACAAGTTCATATTTTCTGCAGCTCACGAGGTTTCCTTACCCCTTGTTATAATACCACACACTCTCTTCGTCCTTCAAAGTGTGGAGCAAGACAGGGGGTATTGGTAGCATGGACGAGTAGAAGCTGAATACTCCTAATACACAACAATTAATATATAGCAGAAATTTCCATATCTGGAAAATAAGAAGTTGGCAATAAGGCAGATGACACCTTTGCATGACATGATGCACTGCAGGAGCAAGCACACTTGGAGCACATTGCAGCAATATTTTATGTCATCAAAAACACCCAAAGCGGCCTGGCCTACACAAAGGGGTCCGAACAGAGGGTGCTCAAAATCGCCCAACGGAGAGTGGACGGCTGAAAGAGCAGGAATGATGACCCCTGGCCTCGCAGGTGGAAAGCCGGTGTCCGGCTGCCAAAGCGCAACTAATAGGGGGCTTAGAGTAGGAGTTGCCAAACCCAGTAAATACAATACCTACCAGTGAGTATCTAGTGAGTGCTATTAGGCCGATGGGTTTCTAGAGCTGTGAACTGAATGGGACCATACTGACCGTACTGTGGATGGCAAAAGAACCGGTCAATTATGATATGAACAGGGGGGGAGGGGAACTGATCACCCCGTGCATACCTAGCATTTTAGGGAGGGAGAGAGGCACTCTGCCATGTTTGGGGGTGGGTAGTTATAAATCCACGGGCAGTGGGGCAGGGAGGGGGGAGGAGGTTGAGGGGTGGGGGGAAGTGCGTTGTTTGAAGTTACATGGTTTTTCGGGGGAGGGAGGGGGGAGGGGAGAGGACACCAGTAGGTCTGGACACTGGGAATGTTACTCATTTGTTGGTTTTATTGGTACACATCGCTGTACTGAGATTCAGAAGTGTAAAGTATCCATGCTGCACACGGGGCGACAAATGCTTGATAGGCGGTTTCAGGCTTTTTCTCTGCTGGTGTTGATCCGTAGGTCGGGAAACTGTGTGCTACAAAGATATGGGGGGGATAGAGACCGAACGCTTTCCATAAAGACGTGGAATGTAAATGGGATTGGCAACAGGATTAAGAGAGGGATTGTGCAACAATACCTGAAAAGACACTCACCGGATGTAGTCCTGCTGCAAGAGACGCATCTGGTGGGCCACAAGTCCAGGGCCCTCACTAGATGGGGATACATACTCCTAGTGCACTCGGACTACACCACGGGTTCAAGGGGGACAGCCATATTGGTTAAAAAATACACACCTCTTATTGTCCACAAGACATGGGCAGGTGCGGGAGGCCGGTTCGTAGGGGCAGAGGCCCAATGGGATGGGAAACACATCAACATCATTTCAGTATATTTGCCTCCCGCGCTGGGTAAGGCAGCGCTAAAAGACCTGGGAGGTAGACTGATAGCACTCCGAGAGGGCACGCTAATTATGGGGGGAGACTACAACATTACACTGGACGACACGGTTGATCGCCAACCACCGAAGTCTAAGGCGAAAGCTAACACCCTAATGGCTGATTTCACGATGGCAATGGGGCTGACAGATGTGGGTCGTGCGCTTCACCCACTTGGCAAATTATTTACATACTTCTCCAATGTTCATAGCAGCCTATCACGCATAGACTATTTTCTCACCCGTCTGTCCTCTGTAGGTGACTTCGCCCAGTATAAAGTTTTACCAAGGGGCATATCAGACCACTCTCCAGTCTGGCTGGAATACACACACTGGGAACGACAACCACGCACTACCATAGTTCTCAACCCATGGCTCATACACGTACCGGATATAGGGGATGAACTCCGTAGGCAAACCGAGAACTACTTTATGGAAAACGTGGGGTCGGTGGACTCTGCACAAACACTCTGGGAAGCTTACAAGGTAGTACTCAAGGGTCAAGCTCTGTCCCTGAAAACTGGGTATATCGCCAAAAAGCGTGAACTACTGGTTCAGGCGGAGGCCGACCTCCTGGCACTGGAGCGGGACCACTCGCAAAATCCCTCCCCAGATGCGAGTCATCGGCTTTTAATGAAGCAAGAGGAATACAGGATGAAGACTAGGGAACAGATGGTGGCTAAACACCGTGCCACCCAGCACAGAATTTATGAACTTGGTGAAAGGGCCGGCAAAACACTAGCTTGGTTGGAAAGAAGAGAGCAGGGGTCTAGGTGGGTGCATAAACTGACGACGCCGGGGGGTGCCGCGGTGTTGCATCCACGAGAAATAGCGGAGCAATTCGCTGATCATTTTGAAAGGGTATACACCCCCTCTACGCACTACACGGCTGAAGACTCGCACCAGTTACTTCGGGATAGTGATGTGCCGAGTCTCTCGGAAGGGGAGAGGGAGACCTTAGAGGCGGACCTCTCGAACTAGGAAATACGTAAAGCCCTGGGACAGATCAAATCGGGAAAGGCTATGGGTCCAAACGGCATTCCCGTTGAGTTTCTAAAAGCAACTGCCTCCCTGACTGTACCACACCTGAAAGCCACGTATGAAGAGAGCCTGGAAGTAGGTAGCTTACCGGAGGATCAGCGACTAGCCACCATAGTGGTCATCCACAAGCAAGGTAAACCGGTAGATCAATGCGGCTCTTACAGACCAATCTCGCTGATTAACGTAAGGACAAAGGTGCTAGCCAAAGTCTTGATTAATAGATTGGTGACAGTTATCACATCGTTGGTCCACCCGGATCAATCTGGCTTTATGCCGGGAAGAAATACAGCCCTTAATATTCGGCGCCTACACAATGTGATGGCTCGTCGGAAATATATTGAAGAGGATATGGCAGTGCTATCTCTTGATGCCTCAATGGCATTTGACTCGATTGAATGGCCATACATGTTTGAGGTACTTAAAAAGGTGGGACTGGGCCCTAAATTCGTAGCCTGGGTGAGGCTCCTATATACTGGAGTGCTGGGACAGGTGAGGGTCAACAACTATGCCTCCCGGAAGTTTGAGCTGCGACGGGGTACCAGGCAGGGATGCCCGCTTTCTCCGTTGATATTCTCGCTTATTCTGGAGCCTCTTGCGGCCTGGGTGCGAAGGGACGTGATGGTGCGAGGGCTGCGGTGGGCGGAAGGAGTAGAGGACCGCATATCCCTATATGCAGATGATATACTGCTGTATCTAGCATCCCCACATAAATCGATCAGAGCGGTATTGGACATATTCACAAGTTTCGGTAAATATTCAGGATATGCTATTAACTGGCACAAATCTACACTATATATGTTGAGGGTCCCGACCCCCCGACTTCCGCCGAACTGTAGTATAGCGGTGGCGACGGAGGGGTTTCGATACCTGGGAGTCTTTGTCACACCAGACCCAGGCGGTTTCTATAGTTCCAACCTGGCTCCCCCTCTGCTTAGACTGCGAGCTGACGTGAAGCACTGGAGGTCGTTGCCTCTAACATTGCTGGGAAGGGCGGCGCTCTTCAAGATGCTGGCCCTTCCTCGTTTCCTCTATATGTTACATAACTGCCCGCATAAAGTCCCGGATTCGTACTTTAGAGCAGTTGAGGGTGAGATTCGAATGCTGCTGTGGGATGGAAAATCCCCCAGGATCGCTTTTAGAAAACTGACGAAGGGTTGGTACGATGGAGGCATTGCACTCCCTGACCTGCAGCGCTATTACTGGGCTGCGCAACTGGTAGCTGTCAACCACTGGATTTACCACCCCCCTGATGACCCGGCGTATGCGCTTGACCGATATCAAACAGATCGGTCCGGATATCTCGGTGCTCTGTACACGGCCGATAGGAAAGGAAGGGGGAGGTTTTTTGGTCCTACTCAACATACTCTAGAGATCTGGCACCTAGTCAATTCCAAGTTGGGGTGGGCTGGAGTCCTCTCGCGGGCCACACCGTTGTGGTTCTCCCAGAGGCTTGGCATGCTGTGCCATCAGTCCGGGTTCGACAAATGGGACCTTATTGGGATTTCGGCAGTAAAAGACCTGGTGCAGAAGGGAGCACTACTTACTTTTGAGGACCTCAGGAGGCGCTACCATATGGCGCAAGGAGAAGTATATAGATACCTGCAGATAAGACATGCGCTTACGGCGGCGTTCCCGTCCTTCACAGATATACCACAAATGTCGCCTCTAGAGGATCGTCTATTAGATGGACCTCTAACCTCAAAGGCTGTATCCCTAACTTACAAAAAGCTGAGCAATAACTTGCCGGACACATTTTTAAAGCTTAAAGAGAAGTGGCAGGACGACCTAGGCCCTATGGATGATGAAGACTGGCAAACGGCTCTCATGTCCCCTCGGAAAGCGGCCATTACACAACGATTCAGGCTGATTCAGCTGCGCATATTACACCGATCATACATCACAGGGAAAATTCTGGCGAGAATGGGGGCAAGACCTGACGACTCCTGTATGAAGGGGTGCGGACAACAGGCCACATTTTATCACACGTTGTGGAGTTGCCCAGAGATACGTACACTTTGGGAAGGGGCCTCAGAGCATATGCAAACCTCCCTGGGGAAAGCCATAGTACTGACACCAAAACTGGGACTTTTGAACATATGGGAGGAAACTGACCTCACGGAAACTGAACTGCACTTCATAACCCTGGGATATACATTGGTGAAGAGAGAATTGGCCAGAGGATGGGGGGGGAGTAGACCCACCACGCGTCACCCTGTGGGCTAATGAGATGGATAGATGTATGCTAGCGGAGACCGCAGTTTTTAAGGCTCGGAAATGCCCCAAGAGGTGGGATAGAAAGTGGTCGCATTGGAATGCATACCGAGGGAATCCCTGTGTATCGCTTACTGTCGAAATGGAAATGAATAGGCAGCTGGGAAGTGAGAGGGAGGTATAATATGCACTGAGAAGGGGTTGTTCCTTATTATGTTTTCATATCCTGGTTCTGTCGTCCATTCATGTATGCATGGCTGTAATTGAAAACCAAGATTTTTTTTTTTTTTAAAACACCCAAAGCAAGAGGTTGATTCACAAAGGCATGTAGAAGTATTTAAAAGAGTAGCTCTGTAGTACTTTTCAACATTCGCTTACATGCCTCTGGGAATCGACCCCAAAACTTCTAAAACTGAAATAAAAGAGGAATATGAGGGCCATATTTATGTACAATTAGTACAAATAGACAATGCTTAATTTGTAAAATATTAAGGTGCCTGGGCCCACACTTTTGTTCAGAAGATGCCGCCGGCGCTGCAAAAGGTCGGCGTGCCGAATACCAAAGTTGCATAGTCAATGATACCCCCTAATGCATCTTTAATCCATGATCAGACGTACCATCCCCCACATACTCACTCCTGCGTGTTCTTTTTCGCCCCTGCTTATTTCAATGGCACTCTTTTTTCGTCTTTCTCTTCCTCCTCCTTTCCCCTTTTTATGTTTTTCTCTCTCTTGTTCTGTGTCAAAGTCTAATCAGGAAAAAGAAGTGCTGGTGTCCAAAAATAAATGCAGGTGGGCCCCACCTGCAACCCCTAGCTCAAATTAAGTACTGCAAATAGAAAGGACTGAGCTCTCCGCACTCGTACTGATAAGGATTTGGATGTTTCGGACCTGATTCACAAAGTCGGTGAGAGTAAATAAAAAATACTCTTGTACTTTAGCCAAACTCATAAATACTTTTGAGAATCGGACCCCAAATCTTCTATTGCGGTCTTGTTGCCCTCCTTTCTGAATATCTAAAGTGTAAAGGACTTTACTACTACTCTGTCACTCACTCTTTATTCCTCTGGCCAAGATTCAAGAGATCCGGAACCACAGGTGTACCTAGCCCTGAAAGGATTTACTACAGATAGTAGCCCCCCTGGCTCTCGTTGTAGTAGTCAAAGCAAAGCATTACCATGGGAAAAGCTGAGATCGGAGTCTTTGGGTATCTTTTGGTAGGAGGTGTGTCTCTCCTGTGATAGACGTATATCAGCATTTAATCGTGTCACTAAGTTTAGGATGGCCACCCTCGTAGCCGCAGAGTTAAGGCCTCTAAGATAAGGCTGACTGTCTTTATCATGCGTGGAATGAGTGGGGAAGGTGGTCAACATCTCCCGATAGCTTCCCATAATGGCTGGCAGTATGAACTGACTGTCTTTTGCCACAGATGCTCTATATGACCCTAACTTCCCTCCCCCAACCCCATTGCCCCACTACAACAAACCCTGCAACTATCAACCAAATCAACATAGGAAAACCCTTGTTTGTGGTGATTTTCAATTTGAGAAGATAAGCTGTTGTGACACCCCCCCATCCCCAATCTAAACCACCTCATCGCAATACCCAATAGGCACCTGATCCTCAGCCGTTTGATCGATACCCCTTGGGACTCCCTTCAGCTCCCCATGGATCCTCCATAGTATCTCCCTGGGTGGCGTGTTTTGCTCTCATTATCTCCACTTTCCTAATAGCTAATTGTTTGGCCAGTACAGTTTCCCCCAGATGAGGGAGTTTTTTTCCCCGATGTCTTTTAACAGAGAGCCATGCATGAGGGCCGACAACAGTGGAGTTTTGGGGGAAATACCCCCTAGTTGAAGTCTCTTCTTCTCGGAGACCCAGGACTCGATGTGCCTTCAGAGCGGAGCGAAAAAAACGTTTTGGGCCTTCCCATACCATGATAAGATGGAACAGATGGCCCCACTGAGAAAGAAACTTTGTGAGAGCGAAGAAAATCTGTCACCAGTTTCATTGTGCGATGTTGTTGTAGAGTGCCCGCTGCAAGGTCATCATAGAAGGTCAGCTTATGGCCCTCAAAAGTAATGTAGGGAGAAGGTTGAATGAAGGCCATTATGTTCTCATTCTCATTATAAATGAGTAGTCTTGTAAGAATGTTTTGCAATATTTTTCTGTGTCAACCCCCCTGGGATTAGCTCTATGTGTCTAGTTCAGGTGGATTGTAGAGTCATTGGGATGGTTGTGCAAATGATGGAAAAGGCGCTATAGGAATGCTGGTCTGTACCTTCCACTCCAAGTGGAAGGCCTTGAATTTGAATGTGAGCAGTTTTCAAAGTCTTTCTGCTTGAGTGCGAGGTCTGCATATCGTTACCTGACCTAAGTTATGTACTTCCTTTGCGCATTCATCAATTGTATGTTCGAGATCATCTATCCACTGACCCAAGTCCATAATTTCCTGTTGAATGTCCCATAGGTACTCATTGAGATTTGCTCGGATTGTGCCTACTTCATCCTTAATTTCTTTAAGAAAGGACTGTAGGAAGTCTTCAGAGATAACGGGTCCTGGTGTACTGAAGAGTTTACCTACTAAAGACGAATCGGTGTCAGCATGATGTTTATACACCTTATTGCTCTTGGTGTGTCTTTTATTGATGTGTCTCTACAGGATCCGCCTGTCGTCATTCTGAGGAGTCGTGCTCAAAAGACAACAATGGCAGTAGGGGCTGTGGTCCACTATGGCAATAGTCACAAGTTGTCATCTTTGGGATGTCCAAGAGGGTCCCTATTACAGAAGGAGGAGCACTGCAATGAATGTCAGGTCCTATGAATGTGGGCAACTCAGCCTGCGGTCTCCAAGAGTGTCTCAAGAAGGGGGGGGGGATTCCTGACGTTCCCTCAGTCAAATCCCTCTGTGGCACCTGTCTCTGGTCGCTCAGGGTAGCAGGTCACAGTTTGGGGGCGCAAGGCAGTTAGAAGTTACAAGGCACCCAATCTGATCCCCAATGATCAGCTAAGTCTGTTTCCAGTTTACCTGCATTGCCGGGACTCTGCACACTGCAGTAGGGGAAGGCATCTCTCACCCACTGACTCGCCAAACTCCCCTCGGAGTCCACCGAACCCCATGCCTCCAGGGCCTAACGGGATCTAGGCAGTGCTAGTCATTCTGGCAAAGACAGGTCTTTCTCCAGGCAGCTAATCTGGCCACAGTTCCTCTGCTTATGGACATTGCCGGGGTCACTTCATCTGCCCTGGTGCTCTGTACTTGCAGTCCCGAGGCCTTAAGGGTCCTCAAAGAGGCCAGGCTGCCCAAATTAGTCTGCATTTGGTCTCTGGGCAGCTGATACTGGAATAGGGGACACCCACAACTGTTGTACTGGCAGGTTACTTTCTTGTAGAAAAGCTTCCTCACTTGTAAATCTCAGCAAGGTAGGATGGTAATAGAAATGTATACCTAAGTTTGGCAGTCAATATTTTTCCCCTTGGTTTGGTCTGGAATCCCTTGGAAATAAGAGAGGGACTATAATCCTTTCTCAGCAGCGGATACACCACTTCAGCCATGATGTGTTTGTGTAGGATGTATTCCTACTTAGGTGAAGGACTTCTGCAAATATTCCCAAACATAGTACATAATATCCTTGTCTTGTTGCATGCTATAGGTGAGAAAGCAATCTAAGTCACTAATGATTTGAAATAATACATCAAATACATGATTCTATACATCAAAATGTATATTTGCACAAAATAACATTCCAACTTCAACACAGTTGGTTGGAAAGAATGCCTTAATCTCTCCTCTGTGGAGTGCAGATCTCACCCTCCTAACTAAAATCCCATAAAAGCCAATAGCTCAGAAAGTTCATAGCCTGTTTACAGCTATATCCAGGGGGTGCTGCGGGTGTTTGTGTATCCGTTGCACAGCTGGGGCACTTTCGCATTATAGAAGTGGCCCTAGACAATTGAGCTACCCTTTCTGTAATACCAATTGTGCTGGTTCATTTTGTGTGCATGGGCTATGTCGAGGGGGGCATTTTTTCCTGTGCATGGTAGCCTGGCCACTTAGATATGAGGGAAAGGGTTTGCTAATGCACCAACACTGCATTACCAATGTGGGCATGGAAGAAAACAGGCTCTTGGGAAGTGTAGTAACTATGCACATCATAGAATATTATGTGGCACCCGAGTATGACTTTTGAGAGGGTGTGCAGGGACCACCCTGCAGGATCCCTGTGCTCTCTTAAAGGTCAGGCTGGTCCACCTGCAGGGAAAGATGAAGCGGTGTTTAAAGGATATACTACTTGCTGTCATTGAGATCAAAACAGAACATTTGCCCATTATTTATGGCAATAGCCACAACCTATCAGTGAATCACAAAATGTGTGTGCAACCCTTTGTGTGGGATCTACCCAGGGTTTGAATAAACAACATTAATTTTTCTTACGAACATAAAGACAGTATCCAAAAGAGAAGAACAGATGCCCAAGCTAAGATAAAGGAAGGTAGAGTAAACTGAATGCTACAAAGTCAATGCTTCTCCCTCAAAATAGAATTAAACAGACCCCTAAGATGATAAAAACGAAGGGCATCACTCTAACTCGGTCACTACATAACTTACTTTGCTCCAAATAAGGAAGAGCAGCTCTTCTTTCCAGAAAGACTGAATTGTCCAGTCATCTCAGGTGCCCTCATCACTCACTCCAGCAGCTATGTAACAGAGACAGTCACTCATACTAAGTACCCAATTCCGATGTTGTTGGGTAGGCCTCTAAATCGGATTTGACTTTCCCGGATTTGATTCGTAGCCCTTGTTTCCGACCGAATTGTACACAGGTCCGAGCGGCCAAGTACGATGCAAAGATTGCGTAAGCGCCGACCGAATCGTTTCCAAACCCGATCCTATCTGTACGGAATATGAGACGTTATTTCGCATGCCATTACTTTGCATGCTTTTACTACGCGGTTATTATTTAGCAATAACCGTTACTACGCAAGTTTTTACTTTGCATACCATTATAATGAAAGTGTTATGGTATGCGAAGTAAAAACTTACCTAGTAATAATAAAGGTATGCGAAATAACGTGTCATACTACACTTAACCCTAAAACTCTACACTACACATCACTAACACACAACACTACCCTTAACCCTAAAACACTAACCCCCCGACACTACACTAAACCCTAAAACACTACCCTAGACTTCACTAACCCACAACACTACCCTAAACCCTAAATCACTAACCCCACGACACTACACTAAACCCTAAAACACTAACCCCACAACACTACACTCAACCCTAAAACACAACCCTAGACTACACTAACCCACAACACTACCCTAAACCCTAAACCAATAACCCCCCGACACTACACTAAACCCTAAAACACTAACCTAGACTTCAATAACCCACAACACTACCCTAAACCCTAAAACACTAACCCAACGACACTTCACTAAACCATAATACACTACACAAGTACACAACCCTTCACTACCCTACACAGCCCCTTCACAGACCCACTTACCTCTTAACACACGTGGTTCAAATCTTCTCCCCCTTCATGCTTCCACCGGCTTCCTCCGTCAGACTCTCTTTGCAAATGTCCGCCGTGACTAGTACCCGCCCCCTATGCATGCGTTGTACAACGCATGCGATGTAACAGCATGCATACTAAAGGGACGCGTTGTTACATCGCATGCGTACTAACGCTTGCGTAGTAACGGTACGCGAAGAAATGTCCGCGTACTAGTGGATGTTTGCCATCTGTACGACTTGTTCGAAGCCGAATCGTGCCGCGCAATGAAGCCGGATTCTGAATGAGCAAGTACGATGCACTATTCAAACAGCTGCATCGACTCGGTCTCAGCGAGACGAAACAGCTGTCGGAATCGTACTTCGGGGGGCCATAGCAGGCCCCCCTTCACCCGGGGCCCTCTGAATCTGTCAAGGGGGGTGCCCATGGGTCCCCCCGATCCAAGCATGCACAGTGTGGCAGGTGCCATGGGGTGCCCGCCACCGGGTGTACACTTTTCCCCACCCACCACTTTTTGCTATGGGAGCATTTATACGCATCGGTACACAGGCTTCCATAGAGTTCAATGGGAGTCCGAGCGAACCGAGTCCGTAAGCACTTGGATGCATCATACTCGCTCAGTTGGTCTCCCAAAGCACGTTTCGCTTGGAAAGCTCTCCAGATCCGATTCGTGCAGAGGGCTTTCCTAACGAGATCGGAATCGGGCCCTAAGTTGTGCTCAGGAGCGCTGTACGGAAGCCACAGGAATTGGAAAGACCCAAAAACATTCACAGAAAGAGCCTTGCCCTAAAGGGCAATATGTAGATAAACACCCTTTGACATGAATGCCATATGAACATGTTTACATAATTTATATTCCCGGGGTTTGTCGGCAGTGATAACCTATTACCAAATTGCTCGGATTTAAGATAAACAACACAAATTATTACTTGATATCTGGGGGCTCTTGCAACATTATGACAGGGGTATTTCTGCACATTGTTCAGTGGAAATACCACAGCGAGGCTCAGAGGGATGCCTAGTGGGTGCAAGGTACTGGCTTAATTATCTTTGAAAACCAAAAGTGTTTTGACCATGTACTTGGTAAAGTGTGTTTTTAAACTAGAAAACAACATCTTTTCACAAAGCATGAAATATTGATTATAATTAACATTGAACATCAATTTTTCAAAGAAGACATTACACCTCCTCTTCCTACCTTCCCAGTCCTGCTCACCAAATTCTCTACTATCATCATAGTTACAGTGTCATGTAAGTGCATATAAGTTCTTGGTGCTAGACCACCTTAGAACAGATGTGTAAAGATCATTTGGTAAACAGCTTCTATTACCTACTTCATGTGTGTGAATTGGGAGTGATTTTCAGACCTTACGGTTCTGGGAAGAGTATCCTGGCCCTTCCACGCCCATCACACCCTTGAAGAAGCAATTGGACCGTTGGCAGTTCCTGTGAGAGAGATCTGAACCCTCTGGTGTAGAACATACACAACATTTCTAAGAGATAAAATAAGGACCTTGGGACAGATTTACCAACTTTTCACTTAATGCCGCGCAGCAGACAAAGTTGTTGAGCTACATTGCCCGAAAACAAGAGAGCAGAACATCATATCTACTTAGCAAAATGCCATCGTTTTCCTCTCTACTGGTGCTGGGGCACTTTAGACTGCATAATTAATCTGGGGAAAGGGCTAGTTTTTCCCAGAGTTCATCCTACCACAATATAAGTATAAAATGGTTGAGCATGCAGAGGGGCAGGTTCCTTATATTGTTAATGCATGTTGGCCCATGAAGATTTGCAACACCTCATCAGGAGAGTCTCAAGATCCTGTATAGGAAACTGTGTTTGCATTTGTCTCATATGTGCATTTTTTGATAATAGTAGGCGCTCCACCGATTCCAGTGGTTGGTATTGTACTCCTCGGACTAAAACTTGATGGAGTGTTAGGGCAAAACTCTCCTAGCCTGAGGGAACCGTCATCACCTAGGAGATTATGGGGAGTCACTGCGTGAATGATTTTTTTGTCTCTAGGCACACTAGCCCAGGTTCAAGTAGGTGTGACCACCTCTTCTTCTGGGTAGTTGGATCTGTGATTTGGCCCAACATCCTGGATTAGTGCACCAAGAGACAAAAAACAATTCACCCAGAGAATTCCCTTAATCGCTGAGGTGATGCCAGTTCGCCAGCCCTCCATAGTCACTGCACCACAACCAAACCATTTTGAAGCAGTTCACTAGTCCTCTGGCTAGAGGATTGTTGCCCAAACAATCCATCATGCCCCATGATAAAACAGTTTGGACTTATATCTCAGCAGGATGAATTCTGGTTAAAATAGCACTTCTCCTGAAATAATTTAACATCCCCATTATCTAGTCAGCTTTAATCACAAGCATGGACTCAAGTACAAGAAGTTAGAGTTGGCCATTGAGTCATATTAGGAGATAAATAATTTTTGTGCCATAGTAATTAATAAATATGAATTGTTTTTTGGCATAGATTTTGCTAGACCATATGGGATATTTAAACTATGAAATCATTTTATCAGTGTGATTAATATCCCTGGTGCATTGATAATTTAATTTCAATTTACCTCAAGTAGCTCTACAATTCTTTTCCTGGAGAGTACCATTATCTTCAGTGAATTGTTGAGATTTTATTGCAGTATGGTAAGATCTTATTATCATACCAAACTATAACATCACATTAACTTTTGCATTTTTTTACAGTGAAATTCTAGGGTTTTTTCAATGTGAAGTAAGATATTATCATGATTCCTAACTATAACATCATTGTTAGACTTGCCAAGTCCTTGTCAACAGGATCCTCATCGATGATGCAAGACCTAGAATCGCAGCTCTGCAGAACCTCGTAACCGATGAATCACCTTGGTTGCATGACACATCCTCGGCACGGGACATTACAACACTCAGTAACTGGGACTGAAGGTACTCTTGTACAGCAGGCCTAACTAGGTCCCTGTAGCCGGCCTGCGCTCCATCAAGGTTGACCTAAATTTGTGACTTTGTCCCGTTCCAGCATGACCAGAAATTCGCAGTTTGCACTTTGTACTTTTTCAAGCTATTTTCCCTAAAATCTTGAAACCTGCATATCTCTGGTTCTACTGATTGGATTTTTGTTGTTTTAGTCTTGTTTTATTTATGACTCTATTTTCCTAAATCTGGTGTGGGATTATTTTGAGATGTGTTTTCACTGTACAAATACTTTACACATTGCCTCTGAATTAAGCTTGACTGTTCTGTGCCAAGCTGCCTGAGAGTTGGGCACAGGCTAATTTAGGGTTTGCTTATGACTTCACCCTGGCAAGGATTATGGTTCTTGTTTGAGTAGAGTTTAACTCCCCTCAAACAGTAACCCAGTTTCTTACAATCACATTAACATTAGTTTTCTTCAGTGAATTTCAGTTTTTTTTAAACGTATTTACCCCGATCCCCTGCTGAGCACACCTTCCGCGCATGCAGCCAAGTGGGTTGGCCGCAGGACCTAACCACTAGCCAGGCTCTACACCCAACTTCTTGTGGGTGCCCAATGACACCCCGCGCATGGCTTTGAGCTATGCTAGTGGCGAGATGATCATAGAACCTCACTTGTGACCCCACAGAAGTGACCGGACGTCAGAGACCAAACCCCTTGTTTTGTAATGGCGGCTGGAACATTTCTGTTCAAATTGCAGTCAGCCAATTGGATCCTGCAGAGTTCACAGGGAGATGAACGACTGAAAAAAGCTCTCTTAGCTAATCAGGTCGCTTTATTTTTTAATTTACTATAAGACAGGGGACCCTCTTTGCACCTGCGGGACTAACCAATAGCTATACCTATTATGAACCCTTTCAAGCCCACTCCGTTTACCTCTTTAAACACACATTTCCCGAAAATGGCTGAATGGATTTACACCAAATGACGAAAATCACGCTTTCTGAGTAAATTTCTAACTCTCTTCCAAATTTGGTATAATCCTCTTCAGTTGTTTTTTTCTGTAATGCCGTCCAAAATTTCCTATCGGAATTAACTGCCACCTGTGCGAGCCGCTTGACAGTTTATCCCAGAAACTCCAAGATGTAGCGGAGGAGAAGGAAAGTTTCATGAAGATTCGTCAAATGGCTCCAAAGTTATGAGTAAAACAAAAGATGCTGACCTAACAATAACTACATATGACAAAACTACACAGTGGGGTGTGTGTGTGGGGGGAGGGTGTGTGTGTGTGTGTACACACACATATTTATTTGTAGAGGAATAGATAGTCAGCTCTGTTTGACGCTTAGAATGAGGCCACCATAATTCAAACAAAGTTTTGTTCTTGACAATTTCACTCAACTTATATTTTTTTCACTACTTAAGGCCTGCTTTCTCACCAATGTGCTTGAGGCCCTCCTTTCACTGTCTCTGCCTGTGAAGCCATACTACAGACCAGCTTAGTGGAAGAAAGATTGTAAGTCTTCACTAACAAATCCCATAATTACTGTGTACAGTTAAGTTCTGGCCTTGATAATTCTACTGAAAGGAATGTTGACCTTGCTAACTTGATTGTGTGGAAGATTTGCTAAAAAAGAGGTCTAGGGGGGCGTGGCCACGCAAGATGGCCGAACGGACGTGATCCATATCGGCTCCGTCACCACGAAGCTGTCGAGGGCATTTATGAAGCCCCATTGTAGCATTGAACCAGATGAGGATCCTGTTGACGGCGGTCGCAGCCCAAGATGACGGCGAGCGGCAGAACGGAGTGATTCGGAGCTTCCCGTCACACTTGGGAACCACGGAGTCTGGACCACGGCAGCTGGTTTCCCCGGCAGAACTCAGTTTGATAAGACTGCATGCACGGGGAAGCTTAAGGAAGACTAGCTCCGCACCGGGAAAAGCAGCGGTGAGCGCCAGATTGGACTGGCAGTCGCGGGAAGCAACCGAAGACATTGAAGGTAAGCGGGGAAGTCCCGCTTCAATTTTTCCCTTCTCTGGCCCCTGCGACAGGCAGAAGGAGGCACTGTAGGACTTATGAGGCACCAGAAAGACGGTGGAGAGATCTAACCACACCGCGCCTGACCCTAATATAGCGGAGGGGAGCCCAAGACAATGGTTTCCCAAAGAGGTGCTTAAGTTACCAGCCCGTATTTGACACAGCGACTGAGGAGGAAACTAGCAAACTAATGTGCAAGGGTTCAGTGAAGGCAGCTCACTACCCAGATGACATGAGCCTATTGTTGACACCTGACCCTAAGATGGCCGCCTATGAATGGAACTCTGAATAAGAAATCCTGCCTACCACGTGGGCTAGGGGAGCAGCGATATCCTGTAGATCCACAGGGGCCTACCAGAGATTTAGCACAGCGACAAGGAGGGAGTGCGCAGAAGGAGCAAGGGTCACCTGGGAATCTCCGAACCACAACAGAGACCGCATCTATGCCACCAAAGAAATCAACCTCTAAGGTTTCCAGCTATTTTACGCCTGCAGAAAGGAAACAAGTACAGGAGGAGAGCCCTGACCTCGCCATGGCCCTGACCAAAGAAGATTTACTACTATCCCTCAAAGATTCTGCAACGAAGACAATCCTTCCGTCCTCTTACAGAGAAACTTTGAGAGGAGCGAATAAGATATCGATGTACTTATACCTTTGGGCTAGCATTTGATTTGAAAAATAGACAACGTCATGTCACGGACCTCAAGGAGGGCTTGGAGATTCTAGGGCTCCCAGTACCAGAGGATGAGGCTTCCAGCTCACAGTACGGAAGAAGGGACACCCCTAGGTCAAGCTCAACACAGTGGAAAACAATCATTAAAGGACGTCTATCTAGGACCTGATTTAAAGACAAACGGAAAACGGTAGAGGCAACTGAAAATGGGTCTTCTTGACAGGACTTGGTATGTGCTGAGACCATTCCCATTTCACTATCTGACCACAGCCCAGTTACAGTGGGCCTACACTGGGGGAGGAAAGCGCAGGGACTCACAAAATGGTACTTTCCCGCCGCATTGACGCGAGATAAACTACTCCAGGACGAATTATGGCTTGCGATTAAGGAATACTTTCAGACAAATGACCCGAGGGACACCTCCCCCCAAAACAACTGGGACGCTTTCAAGGCAGTAATTAGGGGGAAATTTATTGGGATGGTCTCAGCGTTAAATAGGAAAATTAGGAACTAGAGGCTGCCCTGTCTTAGGTAGAAAAGAAAAATAAAAAGAATCCCACACGTGGCCTTAAACGCCAGTTGGGTACACTAAAAGGGAAACTCGGGGCAATCTACACTAATAGAGCTGAATTCACAATGTTGCGACTTCGACGTAGTGCGTACGCACAGGGAAATAAAGTAGACACACACCTGGCGAGACAGCTTAGGGAAAGAACGAGGGAATACATTGGCGGAATAAGACAGGGGGAAATAGAGCTAGACGACTTGGGTAAAGCGAACTTGTTCGGTGCCTTCTATCAGGAGCTCCACACAGTGGCTCCCCCTGAAGCTAAGGCCCAGAAGGAGTATTTGGATTCACTTGCACGATTGGAGAGACTGGCTGGTAGCTCCAATCTCTGAAGACGAGGTAAGACAATCGATCTGGGCTCTCAGGCCACATAAGTCTCCGGGGATGGACGATCTAACGGCCCTCTTTTATAAGACCTACGCAAACAAATGATTGCCCCATCTGACAACCCTTTTTAATGATATCGCATCAGGACAGGAGGTCACCCCCTCTATGGCAGAGGGGCTCATTACAAGCATCTCAAAGCCGGGAAAGAATCCACAACAATGCGCCTCATATAGACCGATTGCGCTATTAAATCTCAATGCCAAGCTCTACTCGGCTATCCTAGTATCCCGTTTAGAAAACCTAAGGCCCGACATTATCCATCCGGATCAGTCCGGTTTAATTAAAGGAAGACAGACACATGACAATATCCGCAGGACGCTGCACCTTATAGAACAAGAAAACAAGTTCAACATACCAGCGATAGTGCTGAGTTTAGATGTGGAGAAATCCTTCGACAGAGTGGACTGGCATTTCCTGTTCCTTGCTCAGAGGGACTCTGATTTTGGGGATAGGTTCATACAAATGATTAAAGCAAACTATACAGGCCCATGCTCCAAGGTACAGGTTAACGGGGTTAGCTCGGCCTTCTATGAGCTTGGTCGAGGCACAAGGCAGGGGTGCCCACTGTCTCCACTGCTATCTGCTCTAAGCACTGTGCCGCTGGCAGCTCGGCTTAGGGCGAATGCAGACATCCAGGGGATTAGATTTGGGGGTGATGAGCATAAGGTGTTGTTATTTGCAGACAACATTCTGTTGACTCTCAAGGGTCCGAGATCGTCTCTTTGAGCATTACAGTTGGAGTTGGAGGCGTTTGAGGGGATAGCAGGCTTCCTAGTTAATTTCTCTACATCATCGATACTAAACCTAATAATGTCAGAGGGGGAGAAACTACAAATACAGGGGGAATCCTCATTCATATGGGCCAAACACAGTTTAACATATTTGGGGGTTCAGATCACCCCTCGCATAGAAGGCTTATTCCAGGCAAACTTCCCACCACTACTCAAACAGATAAAACAGGAACTACAACGCTGGAAACCTTTGTTTTAATCATGGCTTGGTCGGATACACGCAGTCAAAATGACCCTTCTCCCTAAGTTGCTATTCTTGTTACAGGCACTCCCCATAACGCTGGATAACGATTTTATAAAAGGGGTACTCGCTACATTTGGCAGGATGGAAGGGCGAGGTTCCCTTTCATGTGTTATGGAGAGGGGGGTGGCTCTCCCAGACATTGGGCTCTATTATAAGGCGGCTCAATTATGGGAAATTACAGAATGGATATAAAAAACAAATCAGTCCCTAGCGACAATAATGGTAAATCACAGACTTAAGCAATGCTGGTGGTCAGGGAGTTACCGATTTGAGAAGTCATCATTCCTCTCTCTTCAAGATTTTAAATCGTAATGATTTTTATCGCCAGATGTGTTAGTAAAAGTGAACTTTAACATCATCTTCACTGTGGTTAGAAAACTGTCCAGAAGAAGGTGTTTATTCACGTACTCACCGAAACGCTGCGTCGACAACTGTTTTCTCATAATGATGTATTTTTAATGAAATGTTTTTATATGATATTGTATACGTAATTGTATTTAATAAATATTTAATGCTCATATATGATCTTTTTTGGGGTTTTTTAATAGTAGTGTTGACTTTATGATACTGTATAACTGTAATGTCTTCTCAAATCGGTAACTCCCTGACCACCAGCATTGCTTAAGCCTGTGATTTACCATTATTGTCGCTAGGGACTGATTTGTTTTTTATATGTTCCCCCTGTCCCTGATTGGATTATAAGGGGACCTCCCTTGTTTTTTCCTTACTTTAATTACAGAATGGTCCATGCGGGAGTCGGACAAACATTGGCTCCACATGGACCGGGCCATCGTGCGTAGGACAATTTGGGACGTGCTTTGGAAATCCAAAAAGGATAGACCCGCTAACGCATACTCAAGCACCCCCACCAGGACTACTCTTAAGACATGGGACAAGGTGAATAGGAATCTGGGATGGACCTCCTTTCCCTCCCCTTATACATCCATACACTTTAAACCAGACTACCCGCCCGCACTGAAGGAAGGCCCATTTGATGCATGGCGAGAGGGAGGGTGTTGAGTACTCTCAGACTTATTCCGTAACTATGACATTCTCACTTTTGAAAATTGCCAGTGTGACTTTAGGGTCCTGACCATTGAACACTTTCACGACCTGCAACTTAAGCATTGGGCACTACATCCGCAAGTAAGGGAGGCAGCAACTAGAAACCTGACCCCAATAGCAACCTTTGTGCGGAAAGCGAGTACCTCAAAGGGCACTAGCTCTTTTTTGTACAAGTTGTTGGTCTCTACTACGAATACACCGCAGCCTAGCTATAAAGGTACATGGGAACAGACTATAGGGAGGGAGACGACGGAAGGAGAATGGAAACACCTGTGGTCCGACATTACTAAATTTAACCACTCACTTGACTTGATAGAGGCACACTACAAAATATTATCCAATTGTTATTTAGTCCCCGCCAAGCTCAGGAGGATCTTTCCCCTCACCTCTGACCTATGCTGGAGATGATGTGGTATCCTCTGTGATTTTCGCTATATTTGGTGGGACTGCCCGACGATTAAGCCATTCTGGGAAGAAATCAGAGCCTAAATGAAAGATATACTGGGGTACCCTATACCGAGTTCCATAGACGCGACCCTACTGGGTATCAGGGATACCTCACTAGAGCACCAAACTAAGGCGGACAAAGCAATAATGTGGGCATGCCTGGGAGCAGCTAAGAAGACGGTAGCGGGCAATTGGAAGAAAAAAGAAGCACCTGTGCTGGCGCACTCACGGTTATGGAAAACACTCACGATGGAGCGTATATCTGAAATCTTCAGAGATGAATACAAGAATTTTGAGCATAAGTGGGGTCCACTGGTGTCGTACTTTACAAAGGGGCTCCCATTGGCAGTATGTCCACTCACACTACGAGAGCTACACTTGTTTCAGTTTTAAGGCCTACAACAGAGATAATATAGAGGACATCTAGCGACCAAGGGAAAGGTACGAATCGGAAACTGCATGTGACGACTCCACTCCATCAGCCGGAGTAGAGGAACAGCAAGGGAAAGAGGGGAATGGCTTCTCCACCACGGGTAGAGGGTAGTTGGGGATCGTTATTTGTACTTTGGAAACTCCAATGAATCAAGGGCTAGTGATGAGCGTTAGCAGACGGTCATTCCAGCACTGTGAGACAATGTAATACAATTAGCAGATGGTGGTATGTTGGAATGTTGATATGGCTACTAGCCGTGACTGTTAGAATTGTTTTATACATTTTTTGCCAATAAACAGAAATTTGACACAAAAAAGAGGTCTATCCTATTAATGTGACAGCCTTCCTCCCCGGTGTTTGCTTTTAGGGCATCTACGAACAATGCTCACCATGTATTCTCTCTTGCTGTGTGCCTTCTGTTTTGAGGACATGACCCTTTAGGAATTTCTATTTGCATCCATCAAGCACAAGGGACCAATCTCTTAATTCACTGTATTCAAGTATACAGCGCTAGTGGATGTTTTAGAATGTCCAAGTGGGGAATATAAATAAATATTTTCCCAAAGTCCTTGGATCAATGATTGAGCCTAATTCTATTGTATTGTCGTGTATTGCATTTATATAGCACTTAATTCCCCTTACGAGGTGTTGAAGCACTTTATACTAGATAGCATGCTGCTCCAATCCCCAAGGCTAGTGGTTATTTTAGTGCTACTGATTATTGTTGGTTATTGGTGTTAGTTTTGTCTGCTGAAGCAGACCATTCCATGCATTTATTCCAGTTTATTTGTGCTAGATTAAATTAATAGGAGTTGTGTGTGGTCATTAGTTGGTGAGAGGGTTAATGGCAGTCTTCAACACTCAGTATCTTCCAGGCTTTTAGAAATATTCAACATTCCTAGCTTACTATCCATATACAAATCACTTAATTACATCTTCATTCTTCTGCTTGGTTTGCCTTACAATCTCTCTCCTTGATGAGTGCATGTGAGGGGAGCTAGGATCCCATCCCTGTAATTTCTTTCGCTTGAATTTATGATGTGCCCATTTACTGCAGTAATGCCGTTTTTCCAGTGATTAGCCACGAACCATCCCTGGGTACCACTACACGCTCATAGATTACTTATTAGAGCTTGTCATGGCTGGTAAGAAAGCAAGCAAATTCAAGGCGTAGTGAAGGTGTGAAGAGCAAGTCAGACCAGTGTAGGCAGGACTGCATTTGTGCTGAGACAGTGTTTGGATATTAGACAGGTGGCACAGCTGAGAGTATATAACATAACCTAATGTGTATTTGTAAAGCGCACGTTCACCCCAACCGGGGTATCTTGGCGCTGAATAACAGATATTTTATTGTTACCCAACTCAATGGTTCTCATTTTATCGACCTCAGATGGATAAAAGACTGAGTGGACCCGCCGGGATTTTAACCTATGACCAGGAGGTCGGACACAGGCATTAGTCCACTGAGCCACCTGACCCGGCCTAGTTCTTTGTGGTACTATGCAGCAAATCATTTGACCAGGTTTTTCTGTCCATGCCATTAAAATTAGGCGATGCTTACCCTTCTATGCCAACAACCAGTCTTGTTCAAGGTCATCTGGGGCTGGGGGCTCATGAAAAAAACAATTCATAACTCAGGAAACTATCCTGCCTATATTTGAAATATGTCACCAGAAAACAGTCTCAACACTTCCCAAAAGTGACATATGAACCCAAAAGCCAGAGGTAGGAATACTTGGGAGGTTCAGAGAATCAAGCGTGGCCAGGGTCTTGTACAGTTACCCACTCTATTGTGCAAAGGTCTCTTTTTACCCCCTCTTTTTCTTGATCACGTTCTTTCAAATTGTGTGCATTAAAATTCGAAAGGCACGAGACAAATCACATTAAGGTAGCCCTGTTCCCACAAAGTAACATTTAAGTTTTTGAATGAGAAGATTCACCTTCCTGTCCCCATTCAGTTGTGACATTGGCAGTTTTTTTAATTACAGTTATGGACCGTTCAGCTACCTTCCTCTCTATGGTTATGGAACTCCTCGGTGACTTGCAATATCCTTATAATGTACGGCAGGGGTACTTTACCCCTTACATCTTATTGCCACCCTTGGTGGAAGTTATTTTTTACTGCTCTCACTCCATCATGTATCATGATAGGGAGTAATGTTTACTAATATGTACATGGGCCCACTAGGGACAAAATTAACTACACATACAGGATTGGAGTAAAATGTTTGTATAGGACAAGCTGCTTGATACATATGGATAGAACACTTAAGATGCTCGGTGTCCCGACTTTTTCTCAAAGCTGATCTCATTGAGAGATCTTAAATTCCCTACCACAAATGTAGGTAATATAGGAAAAATGCCTCATTCATAACTGTGTATGCCACATGCATCACAGAAACTGACTTACCACTGGACAGGGGAGTTGGCCCCTATGTGAAATATGTATAGACCACTTAAATAACCCAGCACCTAGAAACTGGATGATCAAAAGGTGAACAAGATAACTGAACAGCGGACAACAGTCTCTAATCGTTTGTCCTACCGGTGCTCTACAGTGGCTATGAAGGGGCATATCTAGGCATTATACAAAGCCCACTAATGATACTTCGATATCAAATACTTGGCCTCTGCTGTCTAGTGTGATATTGGAGATGTTGAAAAAAGCTTACAGAACCTTACAAGACTCAGCCCTACAAATTCACAAAGAAACAAAAACTGACCTATTCTTATTGGGTATGCTGATAAAAAACTCGAAAATGGAGCAGCTCATTTTTTTGCGAAAAAGAAACATCAGAAGGATCATGGTCCCTGTGACATATTTTGTATATGTGATTTCATAGAATGATGATTTCATGGAATACCATTACTGAAGAACTGTTTCCTCTAAACTGTTAAATGGAAATTTTTTGAATGAATGGCATTTACCTTTTTGTAGAAACCAATCTTTTTGGTCAAAATTGGCTTTTGAATGCTTACTTTATTAAATGTAAATGCAATGGTTGCAGGTCTTACTTTCAGAAGCAGTTTTGTCCGAGGTATTTATTTCAGTGCTTTACTTCAGGGGACAATATTTCATAGTTATATCTTTTACATTATCACACAATTACTTTTGATGATTTTAATTCACTGACACATCACCACCTGTAAACACCATCCATCACGGACCTGTCAAAACCCCTAAACACTATCAATCCCTGCCCCTTGAAACCCTTCACCACACTTAAACTACACTCATTCCTGAAGCCTAAAAGTCCTTTCTACCTAAGAAATTCACCGGGCCTGAACCATTAAATAACTCACTATTCCTAACTCCACCCATTTCAGAACCCTAAAATCACTTTCTATGTCTGAGCTCCACCCATCCCATACCCCTTAAAGCACCTCAGCACATCCAAACTCCACCCATCCCTGAACCCTAAAAAACTCTCACACCCTTAAACACCAGCCATTCATGACCCATAAGAACTCATCAGCCTGAACCAATCACCCCTGAACCCTAAAAACCCTTCTCTACATCTAAACTCCACCCATTTCTGAATCTTTAAAACCCTTCCCCACCCTAAACTCCACCACATCCTGAACCCTAAAAACTCTTCATCACCCCAGCCACTACCCATAATTGAACCTTCAAAACCCTCACCAGCCCTAACCTTCTACCATCCATAAGCCATCAATACCCTTACACTCTACCCAACCCTGAAACCTAAAAACACCTCACACATTAATACTACTAATCTGTGTACCATATAAAACCCTCCCACCCCTATACTCCAGCCATCTCTCAACCCTAGAAACCCCTTTCTATTTCCAAACTCCAATTATTCCTGATCCCTCATCATCCTAAACATTACCCATCCCTGAGCTCAAAATTCCCACAGTAGTCCTAAACTCCATCCAAGTTTAATGTAATTTTGGATTTTTACTTAAAAGGACATTTCCTTTAAAAGTTTGCTTTAATTTTCGATTTCTTTGTATTTTCATAACATTTTCTTTTCCTTAATATTGTTTTTCTATGATTTGACTTTCTCCAATGTTTCTCAGTTCTCGTTTTCCATTAATTCACACATATTAGAAAGATACATTGAGGTTATATTGTCTTATGTAGATTTGTATGGCTCAGCTTATCACCCGTGAGGGTATCTAGGTGAGCAGACCAATTGTTTCATGCAGTCAAAATGAAACACCAAGTTGCCCCTCAGTACTAGAAATGTTACTTCTAGAAGGCATGTACTGAGGATTAATAAAATATTAGCATGCAATAGAAATGCAATTAATCTAAGGGGGCATTTACTTGAGAAATGATCCCTAACACGCGGGTAATTGTCCAGGAAACAGTGGCAGCTCCTTCTCAGGAGCGGAGGAGCGTCTCCCAGCCTGCTGCGAGCGCAGCAGACATTTACAAATAAATAAAATGGAATATCAATGACGTTTTATTTATTTGCCACCACAACGGCTCCCACTTTCTACAGCGTGAGGGTGGGGCTGAATCCTGCAAATGCAGGATGACAGCACTGGTCTACAGTGCGCATGTCGGATTGGCTGGCCGTCTTGCGACAGCCAATCCGACATGCGCACTGTACACCCAGCAATCCAAAGGCTGTGAGACATCCTGGGATTGCTGGCACCATCCCCCAGCCTGAAAATGAGCTCTGGGTGATCTTCCTTCGCCAAGCCTGTAGTTGTTTTCACAGAATAAAAGCAGCTCCAGGATTGGTTGGAGTTGCGTTCCACAAGCAGGAAGAAAGTCCTTCCTTTTCCTGCTTATGGAAAGGAGAAGTGCTGCACCGGCCGTGATCCAGCTCCGCATTTATGGTGAGTCGAGTGCCTTCTCGCCGCAACATTTCTATTGAAGATGGCCGCCACTGCCTGGAAACTCAATCAAGCCAATCTGTAGGTTAAACAGATGGGTTGCCATGCTGCTTCCATTTTTGTCCGGGCAATCAGTGATAAATACGGGATAGGGAATCATTTAGACCCGTGAGGAACACCAACGCCCAAAAATAGAAGACATACAGCAAGAGAGAATGAAAGCTGAACATTGGTAATAAATGCTGTGCAACAGGGCAGCAATGAATGGTATGCAAGAGGATCCCTGGATGATGGCTGTGTGAATTGTTGGGAAATGTTAGATGTCTACTAGGGAACAAATAGTAAAATGTAAAATAGGGGGAAACGTTGATGTGTCCCATATTATGTGTGACACCATACACCTGCCCTGTATTTCTGGCACTCCGCAGTTTACAAGCTGGGATATAAGTGTATACTGATACTAGTAAAGGCAATGTTGAAATCTCCAGATTGCAATATTCTATTGGCTAAAAAACACAAAACTGGTTTAAAGAATTACACAGGACGTGTACACTGGGCAACCATGGATAAGAGTGGTTGGACTCAATTCTTGAAAACATGTTCTATTGTCTATGATGAATATAGTGACGCTGTTGTTTTTCTGTTTTAAAATGCTTTCTAATGTAACAGTGTCCACCATACTAAAAAATATGTTTAAAGGAACAGTTCCATATACTTTCTCTTACTACGCTTCTCTCACTGCGTTCTGTTTGATATTTCAAAATGGTAATGAGGAGAGATTCAAGTAATGACATTGTGCAAACACCAAACTAATGAAAATATCACATGCTGTAAGACGAATAAAGAGTAGAAACAAATTTATGAAATATAATACTGGCATATCACCCAATTGCAAAGCCAGCCCTTCCTATACCTGCAGGTGTACCAATACGACCTCCATTTGGCTTTAATTGAAGTCAAATGTAAGGAGCAGTGTCAAAACCAATAGACCTGGCCTTGCCAAAGTGATACAACGGTCATTTTTTATAGCAAGCATATGCCAGACAAAGAAAACATGCTGCTCCCTAAACATGCTGGACATATATTTTCAATACAAATCTTACATTTAAAAAAAATTAACAATCACCTATCATTTTACTAGAACAGTGTGGATGCTTCCTAGCACACAGTAGTACTTAGAAGAACTCTTGAAACCCTTTTTAATTTTAATGCACTTGAAACGAAAACATGATTAGTGTTGATACAAGGAAACGTTACTATTGGCTTTGAATTACTGCATTGTTTAGAAACACAAGGATAAGAAAATGAATTTAAAGAATAAGGCATTGGTAAAATGTAGTATTGGTCCACCAGCACTAGGAGTGAAGTGTGCTTCTTTTTAAGCAGCTATGCAAGTGATCAGGCAAAATAGCATCACTTGATGATCAGAAGAGAGACAATGTTTGAAGTGGGCTGACCCATTGCCCCATGCTTTAAGCTTTCAAGGTGAAAGCAAAAGGTCAACAACTGCTAAAGAAGCCAATAGATGAAAAGGACTGACCCAAAACCCCTCTATATATGCATATGGATGTATTTTGTTTATTTACGATTTTTTGAGACATGCTATGTTCACTCTGAGGGCTCACAGCCCGCCAATTGCCTTTTTATTTGTCTCTTCGATTGTCGTTTAAAAATGCGTGCTTGCCAGAAGTTAATCCTTCCTCTTTGTCCCTCCTTTTTATGTTTGGTTTCCTCCCAGAGAGCACCGCCCAATTACTGTTAACATTACGCTTCTGTGTTTATGTGTTCATTTGAGGAACAATTTTTTCTTTGATTCCTGCTTGCGTCACTGTTTGTCCGTCTTCGGTGGTTCAGCTTTGGCGCCCATCACTTATTTTTCCCGTCCCGTTCAAATACCTGGAGGAAATGTCAGGCACTTCAGATGCCGATTGTGAAATTCTTCAAAGTGTGCGAATTTCCCCCAAACCCCTCTCATTTTGCTGCTTGTTGCTTTAGCGAGACCTTCAGCAGCCCAACCTTGCAGCACAGTTAAGGGCAAGGCTTGGGCAACTCCAGTCACATTTTTTATCAGATGCTTGTTTATATAATGTAACCTCAAGCGACCCGAAGGTGTTGGAGTGCTGGACATGAGCACTAGTTACATTGCACAATGTCAGATTCATTTTGGGGCATTTTTATAGAGCACAAACTCAACTGACTCAAATGTATTGAAGCGCTTTACAAAAGAACCAGTTACATTACACAAGATCAAGTAAGGTTTTTTGTTTTTAGGTGCACGAAGATTAAGTGATGCAGACGACGCCCCTGTTTATTCAATATTTCCCCTGTACCTGACAAATGGGAGCAGCATTCCTCCCTCCCACGTCGCTGCTTGCCCGCCCGCTGCCTTTTCCTGTCATCCTACTCCTCGCAGAGCTCTCATTTCAAAGCACATTCACAGCAGCTCCCCAGGGACTGTGAGACATCTTTTATTATATAATGTGAATTTGAGAGACCCGAAGGTGTTGGAGTACTCTACATGTGCGCTAGTTACATTACACAATGTCAAATTAATTTGGGGGGGGCATTTTTATAGTGTGCAAACTCGACTGACCTGAAGGCAGTGGAGTGCTTTACAAAAGCACCAGTTACATTAGACAAGGTCAGGTTACTGTTTTGTTTTTAGGTGCACAGAGATTAAGTGATGCCAACGCAGTCCCTGTTTATTCAATATTTCTCCTCTACCTGACAAATGGGAGCATTTTGTTGTTGTTGCTATGTCCAGTGCTCCTATACCCAGGGGGCCGGGACAAAGGGTTTGGCCAGCGGCTTGCTGCTAAACGGATGGTACAAGCACTGTTTTTAAAGGAAAACTTTGGAGAAGGGTGTCTGATGAATAGAGGCCTGAGGAAGGAGGGATGTGATGTTCCTGCCATTGGTAAGTACTTCACTGCTCTTTTTTCATAAGCTCTTCAATACTCTAGCGATGCAGTTGCACACAGAAAGGTATAGTGCTGTTGACTTGCATCGAGGCACTTGTCTTTCTGTCTCTGTGCATTAAAAAGTCTTGGAATGTGTCCATAAATGTTTCCTGAGGCAAGCGTGTATTCCTGAAGAACAAGTTACTTACCTTCGGTAACGCTTTTTCTGGTGGATACAGTATCTGCCTGTGGATTCCTCACCTTGTGAATATCCCCTGCGCTAGCAACATTCGGAAATCTTTTGTAGCTCTCCACGCCGACGTCACAATAGCATGGCTCCACACGCGGCTCCGCTGACGTCACTGGAGCCATAAGAGAGCCTCGTTGGCGTGATGACATCAGTTCCGCCCTTTTTTCCGTGCCTCCGAGGCACACGGACGGACCGACATAATATTCAAACCAAACACACACAGTGTGAAGTCAATGCAGGAAAGCAAAAGAAATAACACACTTCCTTTGACAGTAAAGATAGATTTTATCACATTATCACTATTGTAGGTATACAAGGATGGACAATGGGAGGTGGGTGGGTCAGTGAGGAATCCACAGGCAGATACTGTATCCACCAGAAAAAGCGTTACCGAAGGTAAGTAACTTGTTCTTCTGATGGATACATCTGCCAGTGGATTCCTCACCTTGTGAAAAGATTCCCACAGCAGTCCCACTCCCGGAGGAGGGTGTCCACCCTTCTATACCAAAAAGTCCTGAAGGACGGAACATGAAAAGTGTCCGTCCCTCCTCACCTCGGAATCTAAGCAGTAATGCTTTGCGAAAGTGTGGAGGGAGGCCCAAGTTGTCGCTCTACAAATGTCCTCCATAGGAACACTTCTAGATAAGGCAGATGTAGAAGACTTTGCCCTGGTAGAGTGAGCCCTTATACCCTCTGGAGGTTCCTTACCGGCCAAAGAGTAACAGATCTTGATGCACAAGATAATCCATCTGGAAACGGTGCGCATTTGCACCGCTCTGCCTTTCCTGCAGCCAATGAAGCCCACGAAGAGCTGGTCATCCACTCGAAAGTCTTTAGTTCTATCAAGGTAAAAACTCACCGCCCTTTTAGGGTCCAAGCAGTGAAGCCGCTCCTCCTCCTTGGAAGGTTGAGGGGGAGGATAGAAGGTAGGAAGGGTAATGGACTGCCCCAAATGCAAAGGAGTTACCCCCTTAGGCAGAAAAGCAGCCCTGGTCCTGAGTACCATTCTTTCAGCATGAATGGTCAAGAACGGGGGTTTCGAACTCAGAGCTTGAAGCTCACTTACCCTCCTTGCCGAGGTAATGGCAATGAGAAAAACTGTTTTAAAAGACAATAACCTAAAGGGACACTTGTGCAAGGGTTCAAAGGGAGAACCCATCAAGTAAGTTAAGACAAGATTTAAGTCCCATTGAGGCACAATAAATGGAGTGGGCGGATATTTGTTGGTAAGGCCCTTAATGAATCGTAACACAATAGGTGATTTAAACAAGGACGGCTGATCCGGCAAGCAAAGGAATGCAGACAAAGCCGATAAATAACCCTTCACAGTAGCTACAGCAAAACCTTGCTGAGCTAGAGAGAGAGCAAACTGAAGGATGTTGGATAAACGAGCCCTCAAAGGGTCAATAGACTTCTCCCCACACCAACGGAAAAATTTGGACCACCTATAGGAATAGATAGAGTTGGTGGAGAGATGCCTGGCAGACAAAATCACGTCCACCACGTCAGGCGGGAGAGAAAAAGAATTCAGGTTGCCCCGTTCAATCCCCAGGCATGAAGGTGTAAGCTCTGGAGGTGGGGTTGTAGAACCTGCCCCTGTGACTGCGAGAGGAGGTCTGTCCTGAGAGGGAGACGGAGCGGAGGGCACGAGGAGAGGTGGAGAAGATCTGTATACCACACCCTTCTTGGCCAATCCGGGGCGATCAATATGACTTGGGCCCGGTCTTGGCGAATCTTCCTCAGAACCCGAGGAATCAAGGTTATGGGAGGAAACACGTAAAGGAGATGTGAGTCCTATCTCAACTGAAACGCGTCCCCCAAAGCTCCCTGCATCGGATACTGGAGACTGCAGAATGACGGGCAGTGAGTGTTCCCATGAGTGGCAAACAGGTCCACCCGAGGAGTTCCCCACGTCCGAAAGACGTGACGAACCACCTCCGGATGGAGCCTCCACTCATGGTCGGCAGAAAACTGCCGACTGAGACTGTCTGCATGCACGTTCAGACCTCCGGGCAGATGATTTGCCGTCAGACAAATCTGATGATCCTGAACCCAGGACCAGAGACGCAGAGCTTCTCTGCAGAGACAATGCGACCCCACTCCTCCCTGCTTGTTGACATACCACATTGCGGTAGTGTTGTCCGTCAGGACTTGAACCGACTGACCACGAAGGGAAGGGAGGAAGGCCTTGAGTGCCAAACGTATCGCCCACAACTCCAAAAGGTTGATGTGAAGCAACCTTTCCTCTGGAGATCAAAGACCCTTGATCTACAGATCCCCCAGATGCGCACCCCACCCTAAAGTGGATGAATCCGTTATCACTGTGGCCAACGATGGTGGTAGATGGAAGGGCTTTTCTTGAGACAGATTGCCCCCCACGCTCCACCAAGACAGATCCGCTGCAGCTTCTCTGGAGATCCTCACAGACTCCCTGAGATCTCCGTTGTGCTGATACCACTGCCTGCGGAGGCACCACTGGAGCGTCCTCATGTGCCAGAGTGCATGGTTGACCAACAGAATGCAGGGAGCAAACAGACCGAGTAGACGAAGGACCTTCAGGACTTGAACGACCGCTCCATTGTAAAACAAGGGAATCATTTCCTGTATGTCGAGAATCCTTTCTGGAGGTGGGAATGCTCGACACACAGAAGTGTCCAGTACCGCCCCTATGAACAGGTTGAGCTGAGAGGGCGCCAGGTGAGATTTGGGCACGTTTATCTAGAAACCCAATTTGTACAACAGCTGAGTTGTAACCTGCAGATGATGAAGCACCTTCTCTGGCGACTCCGCTTTGATCAGCCAGTCATCCAGATAGGGGAAAACTGGAATCCCCGACCTTCTGAGATGGGCTGCCACCACTGCCAGCACCTTGGTGAAGACTCGAGGTGCAGTAGTAAGACCAAACGGGAGAACCGCAAACTGATAATGATGCAACCCTACCGTAAAACAGAGATACTTCCTGTGCGACTCCAGGATCGTAATATGAAAATACGCATACTGCAAGTCGATCGACACCATCCAGTCCTCCTGTTGCAGCGCTTGAAGAACCTGCGCAAGGGTGAGCATCTTGAACTTCTCCTGCTTCAGAAAAAGGTTCAAGATCCTGAGATCCAAGATTGGACATAGCCTGCCATCCTTCTTGGGTATCAGGAAATACCGGGAGTAGCATCCCTGACCCCTTTCCCGCTCTGGAACCACCTCTATCGCACCTTTTTTCAGTAATGTTAGGACTTCCTCCTGCAGGAGAAGAAGGTGGTCCTCCGAGCAAGCACCTTGGCAAGGAGGGTAATTTGGAGGGAAAGAAGAAAGAGAAGACCAGAAACACAATCCAGAAATACAGAGGAATTAGACAAGCTACGGAGAGTCCCAGAAAACCGTTAGCGTCGACGGTGCGGAAAAAAGGGAACTGACGTCATCACGCCAACGAGGCTCTCTTATGGCTCCAGTGACGTCAGCGGAGCCGCGTGCGGAGCCATGCTATTGCGACGTCGTCCTTGTCGGAGTGGAGAGCTACAAAAGATTTCCGAATGTTGTTTGCGCAGGGAATATTCACAAGGTGAGGAATCCACTGGCAGATGTATTCATCAGAATCACACTGCATGACCCAGTGTGTAGTAATTGTATAACTCTTCAATCCCTGACAGCACAGCACCCATGATAATGTGCTGCATGGCTAAACACTTACAAGGTTCCAAAGGTGACAAATACTGGCTATGCCAATGCTTGTTTAATTATTTGAGGCAGGCGAGACAGGTAAAGCTGACTCTAGGTTAGATCTAAAAATCAACAAGAAACCCAATGACTGAACTGTGTTGAGGCTGCAGTTGTGAAAAAAATAGACATTGTAGTTGCTAAGTGTGTAGTGCCCTGGTGGCAAATGTCAAAATTTTGGAACTGGAAAAGGATAAAAGAAATGTGCAAGGGGGCGTGGTTTCGGAGCCGTTTAAGATGGCAGCGTGATGCCGGAGCTCCGCGGCAGAACTGTCTTCAGTTGTTTCGTGGCGGATAGAGACCTCAACTACACTTTAAATGCAGGTCTGTGCCTTCGGGAGATAGCGCGCTACATTTCCATATCAAGAATGTGACTTGTACCTTACTTTTCGGCACTTGTTTTCATCATGACTGTCTCCCTCACAGCGGCCGCCATTTCGTAACTGCAGCTCTTCTATGCCGCGCTCGCTTCAGCTGTGCCCAAACATGCTCTATTTTTGCATGTTTCTGCAACGTTTTTTCTCTGCCTGCCATCTTTTTACTTAAATGTTCTTGCTTTATCTCTTCATTTTTTTCTGGCTGCTGTTGTGACCTGGAAGCCCTTTGAAATACATGGAAGCCATCTTGTGACCCTCCCACTCCTTCACTATACTTCCTCTCTTCGTTTATAATTCACCCCATGTCTTACTGCCAGCTTCCTTATTACTTCTCCTGATTTTGAACGACATGGAGTGCTACCATTACTATTGACCCTAATTGTGAATGGTCCTTTCAATTTATTTATACTGCGGACACATATTTTATCTTTTGCATACCTGAAATTGCATATTCTCTAGATTCCCACCAGGTAATTAGTGAAGTGGTAGTTAGTTGCTTGCTGCACTGAACTACAACTCTCTCTGCGTTTTTGGTTTTCTCTTACTGTTGTGCAACTTACCTTTGGGGAGTTTTGTTACTAAAGAAGTATTTTTTCTGATTTCGTCATCAACCCCCCATGGGAAGGCTGAAAAACCTTAAACTTAGCTCTTCATCTAATCCATCAAATCTGCCGTACACTCGGATTCTGACTCCGCTCTCAATGATATGGAGGAATCCCCTCCTCACAAACCTGATCTACCGGCAGGCGCCATTCCGAAGACGCACCCTACCAGTAAACTTCCTGCGATCTCTACTAAGCGGACGAAAAAAGATCCTCCTTCTCTTTTGAGTTCGACCTCGCCTACCATGATATCATTCGTGAGGAAATTCGCACTCTGAAACCCTTCATCGAAGACACTAAAAAAACTCTACAACTTCTAAACGATAAATGGTCTTCGTTGGAGTCACGTGTGATTGTAGTGGAACAAAAGACACACTCCCTCCAGACATCTTGCTCTCGTATTTCTGTTTTGGAATCTGAGATCTCTCTACTCAAGAGACACACAGAAGATTTGGCAAATCAAAATCGTAGGAATAACCTCCGAATTTATGGTCTTCCTAAAAATATTGAAGGATCTAATCCAACATCTTTCTTTCAGGCTTTTGTGCCCAAACTTCTGGAAATGCCTCCCATCTCTTCCCTTAATATCCAGAGAGCACACAGGCTGGGTCCCAAGATTTCAATGAAACCTCATGGAGTCATTATATTTTTCCTGCAATATACAGACCTTATGCAAGTCTTGTCGTAGTTAAATCCAAAAAACAAGTTTTTGGGGAGGGTCACCGACTCTATTTTTCTCAAGATGTTGCCAAGGCTACAGCGGATCGTAGCAAACAATGTTTGGATCTTCGACCTCAACTGCGTTCCCTTAATGCCAGATTTGGATTAATTCATCCCTGTATTTTCAAGGTCACCTATAAAGATAAGACTATGCCGTATGAAGATCCAAAAGCCCTGAAAGAATTTCTTCGTCAACAAAGAGCTGTGGCCATGGACACCTCACGACCTATTTGATTTGACCTCATAAGCTGTTTTGTTTGATTGTATCTTGTCTGTGTTATTCCCTTTGATTGTTATTTCTTCACTTCCTGTTTTATGATTTTTATTATTCCTTCTATCTATCTCTCCTCTGTCTTCATATTTTATCTTCTCTTACAGATATAATGTGTTCCCGTCAAATGATTACATGTGGTCTCATCCATCTGATGTTCTGTCCCTGATTCATCTGGAGTTCGGTGGAGTCTTGCTGGTATCGTCGTCACCTTTTTGGTGCCGCCATCCCACACCTTCGTTCTGTGTCATAGGTATGTGTTTCAGTTGTCATATGTTTGGTAATTTTTGTCTTTATGTATTATTGCATGACTTGTACTGTCTCCTTGTTCTCCGTTTCCTTCTCTTATCCTACATATTCTTGTACGACTTGTATTGTTTCTTTGTTCTCTGTTTTCTTCTCATTACCTTTCTGATTCTCTATGCCTTTATTCTACTTTTTATCTTTCTTCTTCTCCTTGTTGTTATCCTCTCCCACTTTTTTCTCAATCTTGAATATGAATATGACACTGTATGCTTATTGTTAGTTTCCGTTCTTCTTTTTTAGTTACCTTCAGAGTTACAACTTGGAATATTAAAGGGTTAGGTAACCCAATTAAAAGACAATGGGTGTTATCTCACTTAGCTAATTTACAAACTGACATTGCTCTTCTCCAAGAGACACATTTGTCCGATGCTGAAGCTACTAAGCTTAAAAATGTTTGGGTTGGTAATGTTTTTCCTTCCCTTTGTGCCATAATTAACTTTTAACTGACTTTCTACAGAAGCCGCTTCCTCTTATCTTTCGAAAAGTAGTTCTCGCTATTACGGTGGTCAAAATAGAATGGGGAAGTTATTAGCAAATTACTTAAAAATAAGACGAGATCGCACTAAAATACAATTGTTGCAAAGCTCTAATGGTTCTCCACTTTTTAAGGACGAGGACATTTTAAACAAATTTGTTTCCTTTTATAAACATTTATACTCTCCTGAATCTCTACCAACCCAATCAGATTTATCCTCTTATTTCCAATCTATTCCTCCTTCACACGACATTGACTTTGACTCCTTGGGAATTGATATCTCTCTAGCTGAACTTACTCATGCTATGTCAGTATTACGCCATGGTAAAACTCCTGGACCTGATGGGTTTACGGTTGAATTTTATGAACATTTTTCTAATCTTCTCCTTTCACATCTTCTCCTTGGGCCTCATGTAGGTAGCGAAATACCGGTCGGTAACGGCCCAATTTCGGTTAAAATTCCGTTACCGACCGGTATTCAGACAAGTGAGATGTAGGAGACCAAAAACCACTTTTCGGTAAATATGAGGCGGTAAATACCGATTCATATATACCGAATACATAATTAACGAATCGGTAAATATGAAGTGGTAAATATGAAGTGGTAAAAAGTTAAAATGACATGTAGGAGCACTCGGTAATTAAGAAATCCAAGAAAATCGGTAAATAAGAGTCGGTAATTAACACGGATTGAAAGCAGGTGGTAACCAACAACAGTGCAGCTAAGCAATCCCAAAATGCAACAGCGTGGACACCCTGGCAGCTATGTACGTCATTGCAATGCGCCTACGTCTAGAGGCAGCAGGACTGAGGGTTTGGCGACGGAAGGAACGCATCCACAGACAGCGCATCACACTATTCCAGCTGACTGATGCAGAGATACATGAGAGGGACAGGCTACACCCCGAAACCATCATGGACTCAATCAGGGACCCGCACCCACTCCTGGACCAGCCAATGAGAAGGGCGCACGCCATACCCCCACATGTGCAGGTGCTCTGCAGCCCACATCTGCTGGCATCCGGCATTTCTCAGGTGGTGACAGCTGCGGTGGGTGGTGTATCCCAGAGTTGCCTGTCCCGTTCCTTCAGGAATTACTTCCCCCATTATATTGGCTGCATTGATGGGACACACATCCCACTCTGTCCACCAGCTGACACAGAGCACATCTACAGGATCAGGAAGTCCACCCACTCCATCAATGTGCATACCGAATGGAATGATATTGTGAATGGTCCCGTGGGTGGCAGAACCAAAAGGTGCGCGTATGCTATTTACAACGAGGTCTGCAAGTTGCCGCACAGTGATGCGGCTTCCAGACTGAGAGCTATTGACCAAGCAAACATGGAGAAGGCCTAAGCCGTTATAGATATTAGCTCTAGCACTCTCACTTCTAGGATTCAAACATGAGACAATAGGCACATGCAAGTACACGGCGCATGCAATGTACAAGCCCCGATTTTGGCGTGCGTCCTACGAGGTATCCCAGTGCCTGTGATTACACCTTCTTTCACTGTGCTTGCAAACGGTATTCATTTAATAATGATTAATGAAGTTTGCTGCGGGATGTGAGTGGTAATCCCGTACATAACTGTCTCGCATGAAGTTGTCTGCTGCAATACTGTTCTTTTTCCACCCCCGCATGGGCGGCGGGATGTTTCCATCTGGCCTTCGATTCCAACCTTGAAAGCAGAGTCCAACAAGTTGAGCAGAATAGAGCGCCATTGTCCCACAAAGAGGTGCCTTTGACTTTCTCTCGTTAAAATATTTGTCCTTCACGTTGCTACTACGCGCACTGAGGAACAGGCGCCTCTGAATACTGACCTCCCCCTGCATTTCGGCTCTTTGATCCAAAGTATTATCAATGCCTCGTCCACGACCGGCCTGGCTCAATTTTTTCTAACATGTGGGGCTCGGGTCTCGTGACCTCTTTCCAAACAATTTGTGGTGTAATTCCGGCATTTGTTCATTCACTGTTCTCGAGCATCTTTGGAGGTGTTCCGCTGCTTCTGGCGCTGGTGGCAGGTGTGCTGCTTTTACTTTTCATACTACGGAATGGCTGCTCCTTCTGTGCCACACGAGCACCTGTCCCGTCTGCATCTTCTTCGTGATAGGATGCTTGACTTCTATGGTACTTTGCCATTGGCGACTTTGAGCCTGGTTTATGGATTATCCTTCAGGTATTCCTACTTCACCTGCGTACAACCTGTATTGCACTGCCTGGATTGTCCCTTTGAATGGCCTCTGGATTTGTGCTTGACCAACATGGTGTCTCCGGTGCCGGATTTCGATCGAATGATGAGGCCCTTAGTGTCTCACGAGTTGTCCTGTTCTGGTGTCCGGATCATGGCGTGTGGAGCGGCGCATGGTATCCTGGGTAATTGGGACATCTCAGCGGCAGCCTACGACTTCTTGTCCATGAGCTATTTGGAGGAACATTCCGGGTGCCCTCTGATTGTGCTAGAGGCTCCGTTGGTTGGAGAACACGTATGTTCCTTTTCTTTACTCAATTGGATGGCTGAGACTTTTAGTGGCCCTGAAAACGATTGCTTGTTGGAAGCCGTGGCCACATATGCTGCCTATACATTCATGGATTAACTGGATTGTCGTCCATTGCGCCTGTGCTACTGGACAGCACCCTGGCGCAACATTTATTTCTTTTAGTTCTCGTTATTCTCTTCCTGATGGTCTGCTTGAGTTTTTTACTATACTTGCATTGTGTTTTTGGAATTGTATGCTGCAATTAATTGGACTGTAGGACTTTGGCGCTGCATTGGTTACGCCCTGTTCTGCTCTGACGAAACTGAACTCTGCGTTCTCTCTTTTCTTGCCTATTACATATTGCTTCGCTCAAGGGGGCGTGTAGTGAGTTCTCCCTGAATACGTACATGCATTGTTCAGTTGGCATTACCACGTTGAATGTTATGTAGCCATATTTGTGTCTTTGCACACGACACTGCGTTTACATGTTCTTTCTTGAATAAACTGCTGACTCGAGACTTCCTTCAGACGAGTGCATTCTGTTGTTCCCATCCCAAGCTCTGCGCAGCGACCTTGGTCTGTACATGCTGTGACACACAGTCTGGAATTTTACACAATGCATGTTTTCCACTCTAGGTTGTTCGACCCACGATTTAGCCATGGCACACGCGCAGCTGCACATACCTGACAGTTGGTGCTTTTCATATCTCAGACGTCATGTTTATTATTCAGACCGAAGACGAGCCTTCCTGCGAGGAGACTCCTGATGCTCCTGTGATGTGATTTCACTAAGCTGATCTTTGAGGTATGGGGTCCCCTATTCAAGCCTGAGAGACCTTCTATAATGACATGATTGTGATATTGGCTACTTAGTTAAGGGAAGGTGGTAGTGTCCTCGGTATTTTCCGATTCGCTAAATACCACCTCGGTATTTACCGATTCGGTGGATACCACCTCGGTATTTACCGATTCGGTGACTTCCGATTCGTATTTACCGAATGTTACCGAATCGGTAACTGTTACCGAATTTTTACCTACATATAACTTACCGGTTCTAATTTACCGATTCGGTACGGCTCGGTATTTATGAACCGGTAAAATTTATTTACCTACATGAGGCCCCTTATGTTTAATTACTTCATCTCCCTTGGTTCTTCGCAAGGTACTTTCCAAGAAGCTTTGATCTGTTTAATCCCAAAGGATAATAAAGATCCCTCGCTTTGCAAAAATTATCGCCCCATCTCCTTAGTTAACACAGATTACAAGATTTTTGCTAAACTTTTAACTTTACGAATAGAGCCTATCCTTCCTGATCTTATTGGCCCAGAACAATCAGGCTTTGTTAAAGGTGGTTTATCTTCCGATAATTCCCGAGTTTTCTTTAATGTTCTCAGTAAGGCCTCTTCTTTAGATTATCCTCTTGCTGCTATAGCGTTAGACGCCGAGAAGGCTTTCGATAGCATTGGTAGGAACTTTATGTTTTATGCATTGAAATGGATTGGCTTCCCCCCAAATTGATCTCCTTGATTTTCCTATTGTATTCTGGTCCTAAAGCATCTATTTTTGTAAATGGTAAAATCTCGCAATTTTTCTCACTTTCTAGGGGGGTCTGACAGGGATGTCTCCTTTCACCCTTACTGTTTATAGTGGCTTTAGAACCTTTTTCAACTAAAATTAGGCAAGATACTCAAATTTCAGAGTTTCAACTTGGTCCTCAACAAGTTAAAATGTCTGTATATGCGGATGATATTCTTTTATATTGTTCTAATCCGGATATCTCCCTCCCTTCTTTCTTCCACCAGGTTGATATTTTTTCTCACTTGTCTGGATACCGCCTTAATTGAGATAAATGTGAAGTTTTGCCTCTTAATGTCTTAAACACTCTTTTCTTCATACGGGCTTTTCCTGGCAACCGTCTAAGATAAAGTACTTAGGCTTGTGGTTCTCCTCGACTATCTCAGAAACTTTAAAATTGAATTTTAATTATATTATTAAAGCATTAAACGACTCCATTACCAGGTGGCATCCTCTTTTTCTTTCCTGGTGGGGTCGCTTAGGCTCAATTAAGATGATGCTCACTCCTTTAATTCTTTACTCTCTCTCCATGATTCCTGTACCTATTCCCGGACATTATTTAAAGAAAATTGATTCGCTATTGGTAAAATTCCTTTGGAACAATAAACGCCCCCGTTTAGCCTTGTCCATGCTAAAGAAAGATAAATATCATGGTGGTCTTAAATTCCCTGATTTTAAATCTTATCACTGGATTTCCCCTGGTATTTCTACACATCCCCGGTCTGGTTAACCGTAGAAAAGAATTTTGTCTCCCCTTTTGACTTTCAAGAAATCCTCACCTTTACTCACACTTTTTCTTCTTTGCGCTCTTCTGTCATTGCTCATACTTGTAAACTCTTAACTCCTCTTCTGCCCTCTTCCTATCCTTCTGCGACTTCGTTATCTCAACAACTCATTTGGCACAATAAATCTTTACGAATCAAACACCGTTCTATTTACTGGAAATCTTGGCATTCTAGGGGTCTGATCTGGATTTCCCAACTCTTGGAGAATCAAGCCCCTTTATCTTTTCCCACTCTCCAATCCAAATTCTCTTACCCTTCTGCTTTCAAAGCTCAATATAATCTTTTACTTCCCTCTCTCAATCAATATCTCCTCCTTCATCCACCTATCTCTAACCCTCCTTTACCATGTTCTACAATTTTATATCTATAAATGCTTGTTATCAAACCTTGAGCGAAAAAAACAAGGACTAAATTGGCATGGGAACAGGATCTCCTGCAGTGTTGGTCAGCCTCCACTTGGGACAAGATCCACAAAACTTCACGAGCTGCTAATACTACCCACACACTATTTCATTTATCATCGTCTCTTGCTTTCCCCTGCGAAACTAGCTTCTTTTTCCTCTACCACCCGCTCTACTTGCTGGTCATGCCACTGCCCTTCTGCTAATTTAAAGCACATGTTATTCGAATGCCCTCCTATTTCCCAATGTTGGCATTCTGTCTGGTCCCAAATAAACAAGGTTTTTAAAGTTCATGTCCCCTTTTCCTTATCTAACATTTTCCTAGGTTCACTTTCACTTTAATGGCCTCAGTCACCATCTCATTTTCAATTGGTGGATTTATTTATAGCTATCGCCTTCCATTTAATTACTTCAAATTGGAAACAGGCTGATAAAGTCGCTGTTAAAGCTTGGTGGAATGCTGTGTTTTTTCATCACAGACTCGACACTAACTATGTTACCCCCATTTCTCTTGCAATTAAAAGGGATTTGTTATGGCTTTCTTTAACTACATATTTATCCTCGTTTGCTCCTTTGAATATCTCCATGTGACTGTTGTTAATGCATCAGAGATGTTTGGAAACCACCATGATTGCACCCCGTTGTCCTTTTATAGTTTTTTGATGGTTTAATTTTATGGTACTGTTTATTCTGAATATTTATTCTGCCTACAGTGTAAACTGCATACTTTCTTCGTCAATTTTTATAATATACTGATGTATTCCCCCCTTTTCCTACCCCCTCCCTTTCTTTCCTTACCCCTCCTTTAATTTGTTTATTGTCACCAGCATTTCTTTTTACCCTTCACACACCCTTTGATATCAATTGATTTTTTACTATATTACTATTGTATTGTTCTTTTTCCTCTGGTTTTCAATAAACTCAAACTTTTTAAAAAAACAATACGTGCATACTAATCTCAGAAACCCAAAGAAAATTAATCCACAAGATGCTTTGAAAACTTTGGTGTAGGTGAAAGGTAAGCAACAGCAATTATTGTTCGGATTCTAGCCTTGAAAAACGTTGCAAAGAGTACAGACATAGAAGTGGTGCTCAGGAATTATTTTTTGTGAAAAGCGTCTGTATTTAAGTAATATTTTGCACATATTAAGTTTCAATCCTTATTTTCTTCCTCTCTTGATTGCTTCTTGTGTGTACTCTTTTTAAAATCTGTAGCATTTCTTTCTGCCGCTGTTTTTTGTATGTAATTATATTTATTATATACTCAAGGCTGTCAGAAAACGGTGCATGAGAATGCACTGAAAACTGAACATGCCTGGGATCAAAAGGAACCTGATGTACGTCGCTTGGCGAAATGTCTTAGCTAAAGACACAATCAATGGCACTTTAGTTTCCCATTTCCCAGCCCTTCCCTGGAAGGAGCTTTTTTAAAGCAAAGACATTAGTGCAATGCATGTAAACAATGTCACAATCTTGAAAAAGGTTTCTGTGGTATTCCTTTGTAGACTTTTTGTGTGAGAGAACTATTAACAGCTAAGTGCATAGTGACCCGCTAGCACCAGACATGCTACTAAACTTTCTGGACTTTAAAGGACGCCATGTTCTATATAGTGCTACAAACCGACCTTACGCTCTTACTAAGCCCTGTCAATATTGGGTTTGGAACCCATGTCTATTTACCGCTTTTGAAATGATGCACGGCCAAATTGCACTTCTCGGCACTCAAACTCAAATCACAGAACACATTGGCTGTGTTAACTCTAAAAGTGTTTTCGTCTCACGATTGTTTGAAAAGTGGTGCGTTAATTCAAGAAATGAAATATATAAAATGTTTTGTGGATTTTTTTTTTTTTTACAAATTAAGCATTGGGAAGAAACATGAGATTGAATAAAGGTTTAAGACAATGGAGAGGTGCTTAGGGTCACAGGTACGAAGCTTTTTTCAGGTTGCAAAAGGCCCGATTCTGCAATCGGGCCGTTTGTGACCGGAAAAAAAGCATTTTCATATGTACCAAACCCATTTTGCGATTCGGTAACCTATTACCGAGTAGCAAAATGGATTCGCGATTCGGTATTAGGATGGGGCGTGTTAAGATTGTCCGTTCCTAACAGAGACTGACAGTGGTACGTATGAATGTTTTGCGACTGAATTGCGGTCGCAAAACATTCTCGTTTTACCACCAACTTGAAGTTGGTGGTAACCCAATCGCAAATGGGAAGGGGACCCCTTACCCAATGTGAATGCAGGTGAAACATTTTTTAAGAGCAGGCAATGGTCCCACGTTTCATTTTTCTTTTCGAAACGCGTCCCCTTTTCCTTTAAGGGGAACAGGCTGCATTTAAAAAATAAATAAAGTTGCTTTATTTAAAAGCAAACAAATATATGTTGGTCTGCTGTCCCCTGCAGGTCACCATCCCTGTGTTTTCAGCGATTCCCAATGGGTCGCAAATTGTGACCTATCTTATGAATATTCATGAGGGAGGTCAATTGCAACCCCATTAGGAATCGCTAAATGTGTCAAAGACAGATTAGTTCATAGGTGGTTACGATTTCCTAATAGTGAATTGCAAAAATGTGCTATTAGGAAATCGCAAACGGAAATGCTAGCACATGTGGCCCTTATTGCTGTATGGGGAGGCTATCAGAGTGGAGCATCTTTCAGAATAGAGCAGATTTACAACAGTGGAAGAGACAACACTTTGGTTGGACGTCAGTCCTTCAAGGAACACAAACATCTGGTAATTACTAGAAGACAATAAACCACAGAATGTAACGTGACCCCAAACATAGATGCCTGACCTCATTCCCTGAACAATCAGGAATTTTTGTAAATGATTTGAGAATAACAGGAAGGAATGGGCAGAAGGAGGATATGACCAAAGATTTACAAAATGTATCGACCCCAGTTATATGATTCCTTACAACTGTGGTCCTTTGTTGGCAAACCGGCAAACATTGATATCTTCATCTGAAGCAAGTAGGCTAGGGGACCAAGTCACTGGAGAAAATGGGGCTAAATAAGAAACATAACATATGTATCAAACCCCTTCACTGCCTTCTCCCTGTTACAGTTTCCGGCTACAAGCCAAATAGAGCAACGTTGCAGCTTCATATTGTTCTTTCAAACCCAACCAACATCGATTGGAAGCAGTTGTTAAGTTAAACCCATTTTGTCAGGATGACAATACATACACACCTCACAAAATCAACACCACATTCCAGGCTGATCGTGAAAAACACAGACACTGATAGGGCCCCCGCTCAGAATAAAGCTTTGTACCTCAATGTGGCAACCAGGCTTAGGGACATTTTGGGGGCACGTGACTTTTTGCAAGGCACCCCGTCAATTTGTTTTAACCCACTCCTGAAGGTTTCACATAGGTCCAGGGATGAGGGCATTGGCAACAAAGCACTAATCTCCAGTCATTTTTTCTTCTACTTATCTTAAATAATGTTCTTGCAGAGATTTCTGCTTAGAGTGGAGATAAAGTTCACCTAGTGAAACATGCAACTGAATTGGGTAACAAGTGCATTAGACATTGTAGGGATAATATAGCCATTCTCTGCAGCCTTTAATTCCTCTCGAAACTTTTTGAATGTGACTGTAAGAGTCCACAGACCTACAAAGGCCACCAAATTGAGGAATGCGGCTGGCTAGTGGCAGACTTTGCAAATCTCACCTGTCAAAATATCTTTCATGTACTGCTGTGGCAGATGCTAGATACCATTTTAGAGCTTTCCTCTTGATTTTGCAATCCAAAGGATCAAAAAATAATCTGTCAATCTAGCATGCAGATTTTTGGGCAGATTTGTACAGGGGGAAGAAAGTTGGGGGAGGGGTGAAAAAATAATTAGTTTACCACTTAATCTCCCATAGGAAAATTGCATCTGCCTACACTCAGAATGGATGAACAGATTTACACCAAAGTGGGAACTGAGGCCCGGAGGGGTCTGATTGGCGGGCAGGAGAGAACAATTTCTCTTGAGACAGCCATTACAGGACGTAGGGCACAGTCCTCGTTTCCTGAACTTTCAATAAAAATTGCCTGTAGGTGGGGATGTGTAGGCACACCCTGATCCACAGGCCACAGTGCGGGCCCCTCAACCATAATTAATTTTTTTAAAGGCACAAATTCGCAGGATTCAGGAGTCTGATTTCTGACTATCAAATCCCCTATTCCTAAAATGTCAATCAAGGACTGTGGAACCTGTCTCAGAAACACGGTCCTGTTCGCAACTTTGAGTGCTGCGATACATGAGTCAAGAATCGGACCGGTGAAAAAGCTTGCATTGGATTTCGGATCCATATTTAGAATTCGCAAATCCACAAAAACTATTTTTTGGAAAGACCTGGCATATGGACAATCACTAGAGGTCAACACTTGCACACACCAAAGGCTATGCACTGCGTGGGTAACCATATGCTGTGGGCTAAGTGCAGGATCTGCTGCTAGCCCCCACTGCGAATTGCCAAATGCAATGTGCAGGAGGCATTGGGCCTACACCACTGACTCACTGAAGGGGAGGCGCAACCGGAACCCCCAAGAGTGGAAAATAAGTACAGCATAAGAAAAGAGCAATACAATTCACTGACAAGAAACCACAGTTGACGCTACCCCTTGATGAATGTGTGACTACAGGGAAGGATCCCCCTATCCAGACCATGAAGCATTGGGCGCTTCCAAATAGGAAAGCTTGCATTGAACAAGAGCAGACAGGTATGAGTGAGACCTTCTCTGCATGAGTTATGCACACTAGCTAGGCAGCCCTGATGAAGACGTTAACCGTTATAGGCAATATACTTTGGCCAAAACATGTTGGTAGTAAGAATGGTTAGTTGACTCGTCACCACAGAACCATTTTTCACTACATATCATTTTTTTAGGTCGAGCCTGGGCAGTGCATGCGCTGCTCAGCGAGGCATGCTGTACTCAGGAATGGACATGAAGCTCTGCCCACTCTACACCCATATTTGTCATTGTGCGTTGTAAATGTTGTCTTATGATTTGTTGATCAGCTTATAAGTCCCTATTGTCAACTTGACAAACTGATGCTTTTTCTTTGTAAAAGCACCCCATTCAGTGCTTTCACTTTAATGGTGGCCGCGCCCCTTTCTTTAGACGAGTCGGGTTTAAAGAAAGGGGCACAGCCGCCATTAAAGTAAATGCACGGTATGGGCCGCTTATCCAAAAATAGCATTTGCAATGCAATAGGTCTCGCATTTGAAAGAGTTTTAACTATTGGCACTGACATTTAAAATGCCAATAGCTCAAACTCTCATAAATGAGAGACCTGTTACATTGCAAATGCTTGTTTATGATATCAGGAGTACCTTGAAATAAAAGCAAACTTTTAGGTATAACCTTAGATATTTTTTAATTGCACCTGGACCCCTGCATTGTCCTGTATAATTTAATATCTAAGAACTCCCTTCACGGTTGAGTCCACTGAAGGGGCACTGTCCTACTTCAGTGTGCGGGGCACCTACGATGAAGCATGCCACGAGAAGTTGTGGGTGAGATGATCCCTCATATATCTTCTCTGATGTAGGACACTTTTAGGCAGTGCTGCAAATGGAAAAATAGAAGTGTAGGTACTCTGTACCAGAGTACCTGCTTGTTTCTGAGAAGTGCCGGTACTCTCCAATTAAAAGTATTACGTCTCTCTTAAGAAGTGTAGGTACTCTCCGTCTCAGATACAAAAGTGCTGGTACTCAGTACCTGCACATTTAAAACACTGCTTTTAGGGACCTATGGGTGAGCTTCTACACTGTCTAAATACCTATTCCAACATCTTTGTGTGAAGTATAGGTTCATATAGGAGGATGTATTTGGGTTTTTCCTCCGTCTCTCCTTTGGTGCTAAGAAAGGAGATGGCCCCAAGAAAGTAACTTCAGTCATTTTCATCGCCCCAGTTGATTTTTTTTTATTTTAAAAGTACATATGAAATTGCTCTATATGGACCGAGCACGACTAACTTTAGTGCCCTTTCTCCAAATATACATCCTTGCGTACATATTGAATGTATGGCTTGGATCAGAATGACGCATCTTAATTAAATCAGCTTAATCTGTAGGTCACAGAATCGCACAGCTGACATGTAATGCTGCACAGAAACCGCTCTATAAATCCATGACACAAAATCACACGAAGAAGTAACATGTTCAGCTCCAGGAACAAACCCATTGTCCGAGTGACTTAAGTGCCTGAAACGTGTTGATTGTGTACGTGTGACGCTGTCGGCTTCGTTTGTATGTATAACGCTGCAGACATCATTTCGTGGTGAAACACGGTTGTGCATGTGCTCTCTGTCGCCTCAGAGTTGATTCCATCAGCAGCCTGGGCCAGCAGGCCTCAGTTTATTCAATAGCTTGAACAGCAAAACCAAGCAGGCGGGCATATGGCAGCCAGACAATGGAGGGGACACACATCGGTGGCAATGTATTCAGGGGTCATTTGTCTTCCTGCTGTGACAGTGGTCCTCAATGAAGGAGCAGGCTTGTGGGGTCGATATTAGGGGAGCGGGCAGTCGCTCTTATTCCATCCCCTTGTGGCTTTGAGCTTAGCTTTGAGAGAGTCTGGAAGATGAAAGGCAGCTCCATGCATCTCAGATAGATGCCACTCGGTGGACCCTTCTTTCTACCTTTTAAAATCATATAGCTTAATAGGCCTTGACCTGCGTGTTGTTTACCAGCCTGTATTAGTCTATTTACTGAAAGGTTATACGGTGTAAAAGTACAAACTGCCCTCAGAAATATAGAACTGGATATTGAAGTGGAGAAAAGACACTTCATATAGTAGAAAATATGGAAAAATGCAATGCATTCTGCTATAGTCGTATTTATTTACAGAATGTAAAGCAAGCTACAAGCCCCAGGGCCTGGTTTGCACTATGGGAAACTTCAAAAGAAAATATTTCAAAACAAAGTTCTATAATACAAGGCGAGAACCATTGTGTACGTATGCATATACGCCCAGGTTTACTTAGATTTTGCGTGTGATTGCCTCACTTTGGTGGCGCAGCCCTGACGCAAATTACATTTTGGCATGTACTAAGCCACCCTAAGTCAATTTGTGTTGCTTTACAATGTTTAGTAAATACAAAGTAACACTGGGTTCCTTTGTGTTGGGTAGTCAGGGCCGGCTTTAGCGCTGGTTGCGCCCAGTGCGACAATCAGTTTTGGCACCCCCACACCCCATGACTGCCTCCGCGTATTCTCTCCGTACCACCAGGCAAAGTGCCCCTCATCTCACCAGTCATAAGTTATTTCTAAAACAGCTTCTCAGCCTGAGGTCAGCGCCCCTCCACTGGACAGCACCCAGTGCGACCGCACCAGTCGCACTGCCCTAAAGCCGGCCTTTTGGGTAGTGCTCCATGGGTGGAGCAAGTGCGTTCCCATGCATCTACTCATGCATTTTGACGCAAACCCAGATGTACATACACTTGTAAACCTGGGTTTGGGCCAAAATGATGTGCCTACCTGTCAGAGGCTTAACAAGGAGAAATATCTTCATTTTTTCTCGTTATTTCCTCTTTCCATGTCTACTGCATTCTGCAGCACACATATTAAAGTGGAATATGCCTCTACGGATTGGTTTTGTGCAGGAAGGTATACCTTCCTACACAAAAACAGTCCTAACCATAACGGAGGCGCCATCGCACCATGGTGCAAGGGTGCCTGCATTGGCACTAGGCGGCACACAGTGCACCAGCGCTGGGAGAGAGCAGCGGTGCATCATATTTTAGTACATATGGCGCATTTCTGTTCTCACCATTTCACGCAATGCAGCGCAGCAAGTGGCTTTGCTGTGACGCGTTGCGTGAAAGAAAAATAAACGTGGCACTCAGTTTTTATGTTCACCAGTACTGGTTTCTTGCAGTAGGTGAGGCTGGTATTGTGTATGTCGAGAGCTAAGAAAGAGATGTAATTGTGTACCGAAATTTTTTCAATGCAACGATGCTTGGAAATTTGCGCTGCGTTGCATGATTAGCAAAAAAACACACAGCGCCATATTTACTGTATGCCTCATACTGATGATGTCATTGGCTGCGCTCAAACAAATAATGCAATCTTAACGTGACGCTAGATACAACTATGCTATGGTGCAAATGTGAGTGTCTTAACTGAGCTTTGTAGCCTTCAGTTCAAATCTCTGGGTGCAGCCACCATATGTACTTTCACAGAAATCACACACATGATGCATTGTAAAATCACATTTTCCTTTTTGTGTGTTGTTATCACCTGTTTACACTTGATGCTAAGATTCTACGCTAGGGAAAGTCACGTTGCTTTTCATGGCCTTAGTTGACCTGGCTTTGCTTTGAATGCTAGTGTTTTTTAAGTAATTAGCATCCCGTTCCGCTAATTTTACATTCATTATTGGGCTGTGGCGCTATACAAGGCAAGGCCATTGAGCACTGTAATCACATCAACTTTCAGCGCAAAAATCCTTTTGTGCGCAAAAGCTGATCAGTGCCACCGTCTGTGCCGTTTTGTGTCACTTTGCGCTGCTTACCACCTTTGCAGTGCCTGTGCTAATGCATATTGGATCACTGGAATGTTGAGAGCTCCACTGAAGGCAAAGGATTGGCTCAGGGCCAATAATGGCTGGTATAGGCCTTCTGTTCCAACATTCCAGTGTTTGGCTTTCTGTTTCCCCCTTTTAGGTCTCGCCTGACCCAGCGCATGCGCTGGTCTGTCGAGACTTATTGAGAGGGCTCCCAAAAGTGCTACCAGGCCAGCCTAGAGCTACAGTGCATGTGCGCGGGCAGGCGCGCCGCATTTTACCGTGATTACTTTCACTTTGATGTTTGATCGTGATCGCGATCACTTTCACTTTCACGGCCGCTTTGCATAGCCAATAGGTCTCGCTTTTGGGACCTTATAAGTATTTAGTTACGCAACTGTTGCATGGCTAAACACTTATAAGGTCCCAAAGGCGAGACCTATTGGCTATGCCAATGCTTGTTTTAATTAAAAGCATTCTACCCTCCTTGGGTATAATGTTCTAATAGCCATTCCTCCTCAGGCCTTCTCCCTTGTTATATGCCCTCGTCGGCCAGTCAGGTCTATAACTCGAGTTAAGAGCCTTTGGAAATGAGTATAACCCTCAGCAGTGAGCTTGGTAAGGCTATAGTAAATCCTGACCAGAGCGTTAAAATCCTGGCAAAAGACAAAGTGATCTTCAGTAGACCTCAGTGAAAAAGAGAGCGTGTTCCATGGGGGCCCGACAAGGAGTAAAAACACTTTTGCTTGAGTAAAAAATAAGCATGCATATCTTTATTTCCATATGTATATGGTGTGTGTTTTGTATGCTTATTGTAGTCAATGCAGAACGTTAACCAGATTAAAAGAACACCGCAGCATAACAAAAACATGCAACAATTTATCTCACATTAAAGGCTCGATTCACAAAGGTAAACTAAGACTTAAGTGTAAGCTTATTACTTTTTGGTATTTACAAAGGTAAGTTACTACTATTAACTTCACTACTAGTAAAGGTATTAGTAGTAATGTTATTACTAGTACGTTTACTAGTAGTAAAGTTACGAGTAGTAACTTACCATTGTGAATACCAAAAAGTAGTAAACTTGGACTTAAGTGTACGTTTACTACTTTCTGGTATTCACAAAGATAAGTTACTACTCGTAGCTTTACTACTAGTAAAGTCACTACTTGTAAAATTACTAGTCTTAATTTAAAATAATTTTACACACAACCCAAAAAACTAAAATATTAACTTCAGCAACTAGTTCAAGCTAAAAAGAGGATATTTAACCATTTATGGATCATAAGAGCTCATGAGCAGAGGATAATACAACATTTTTTTCTTGCACTCCATGTTGCCGTCATAAAGCACACTGGTGCAAATCATTTCTTAGATCATTCACCAACATGGACAAACAAATTGCGATTCCAGAAATGGTGATCAATTAAAACAGGTAGGATGTATTTCTTCTTGGAATATTAAATGAAGGGCCATATTTATCATAAATTCACGCAGCACGCCACCTTGCTGCGCTGCAAGAATGGGAAAGGGCAGAAATGTACCATATTTACCATTGTATGGCACATCCCTGTCCTTTACTAGTGATGGTGCACTTTTGGCTGCCTAGTACCAATGCAAATGCAAAAAGAACTGTTGATGGACAGAATGCAGAACAATGTCATACATTCACCCCAGTACAGAGATCTGGGCCTGAATCCATCGTTTTTTTGCTCACCATGCCATTCCAGTTTGGACCCAGCTATATGCAAATCAGTCTTGACCCTGTGCCCTAAGGGGAACAGTCCAGCCCGGGTCCTCCCTGGACTGGAAACAAGCATCCTAGGACCGGTTACGGGGTTTCACCCCTCTTCAGCCAGGATAGCTTGATTCCAGTGGTATGGAGAGCACGGGACTTACGTCTGAGCATACCCGTCCCACTCTGGGTGACAAATGCAAAAAGAACTGTTGATGGACAGAATGCAGAACAATGTCATACATTCACCCCAGTACAGAGATTTGGGCCTCAATCCATCGTTTTTTTCTCACCATACCATTCCAGTATGGACCCAGCCATATGCAAATCAGTCTTGACCCTGTGCCCTAAGGGGAACAGTCCAGCCCGAACTGCCAGGCCAGGTCCTCCCTGGACTGGAAACAAGCCTCATAGTACCAATGCAGGCACTCTTGTGTCATGTTGCAAGGCTGTCTGCGTTGCAGGCAGGATTGTTTTTGTGCAGGAAGGGGCCTCAGAGGCATTTTCCTCTTTCCAAGTGTGCAGCAGAATGCAGCACACCTGGTAAGAGGAAACAAGAGGAGAAATAAAGATATTTCTCTTTGCTGAGCCGTTGGTATAGAGGCATACATTTCTGACATATTCCCAGGTCTACCAATGGTGGTAAATCTAGGAATGTCCCAATCCCTGCCACAGAGTAACGTAAGGCCTCGGATTTGTGCTGCCTTGCATTAGTCTAGCTTTATCAAGCCATTTAGGGCCACGCAAGGTGGTGTTGCATGGCTTGCATAGCCCTTGCATCCCCTCGGTACTTGATGCAAAGGCGACACAAAATCATGATAAATATGCTCTGAAGTATATTCAAATTATAGCTTTCATGTCAAGATTCCTATTTTATACTTGGCAGAGGGAGGCAACAGCCTCCAGCCTCCTATCCCCCAATTACAAAGGCCTTCAAAACAAGTATAGGGCTAAATTTCAATCCTTATGCAACAAGAGTTTGCATAGGAATTAAGAGTTATGTGACTTGGGAAATACCTCACCCTGGGGTAATGGTATTTACGATATGTATCGCAATTAACCAGGTCGCTTTTAATTAGGGCCTATGTGAGTAAAATACCACACCCCATACTGCCCAACATGTAACGAGGGCCAAAGAGAGATGGAGGCATATATACAACCAAACAAGGAGCAAAAACTCCCTCTCTGATCCCACCAGGGGCCTGGTAAAGACCTGTCATGTTAGAATGGGGTGGAAGTACTTACTTCCCAAACTTAACATGACCCCCAGGGGAGCACGAATGATCATAAGGTGGCGGTGGCGCTCGTCTAAGCTGATGTAGACACTGCTGTTTCCCCAGGAGCTCTTTGAGTCATTGAGGTACCTTCAGTATTCCCCACCCCTGCGCTGCCACACATGCAAGACAGAGTAGAATGGATTCTCAGAGATTCCTCTCATCCTGATGGTGTCCACCACAAACATATTCCAACATGTGTCCCTGTAGGTGAATCAGGGGCATTGGGAGCAAAGCAGTGACAATATTGGGTCATGCCAATGACTGACTCCATCCCACCATTCTCCAACCAAGAACCAGCAATCCTTGTAATTAGGAGATAATACAGCAGGTGCCAAAAGTGGAAAAATGGCATGGTCATTGTCGGGATTGGGTATTTGATGGTTGCACACATGCTGATCCTTTGTAATTGGATACATTTTGTTGGAGTCAGAAAATTATCCCTTTAGCTCCCTTTAGGTTCAATGGAAAAATTTAACAGGATTTTGACCCACTTTTTGAAGTGATATCCTCAAGAATGAGGACTGTTGTTCTGAAGACTTTACGTTTAGTACATATTTTATCTTTCCTTATTCTCCCTAATGTAGTGTCATGCAATATTTTAGAACGGAACCCTTTTCGTTCCTATCCGACTCCGTATAGCTGTGACATAGGTGTCAGAGTGCAATGCAAAGAAAGCGTGTTTTAGAATTTTGAGCTCGCAGTTGCATGCAGCCGAATAAAGATGTGTAATACTAAGCTCTGTGTGTGGCGTGGTTATTAGCGGGAACCCGGGCTGGGAAGACGCTACACCCAACTTGCCCTTTTATTGGTTTCCAATGTAGATATGTGTTTTATTTCATTATGATGTATGTTTACATTCTCTAATGTTGGTTTCATACATTATTTTTTATGTACTCAAGTTTTATTTGATTATTACTTATAATGTGTGCAAAGTAAAATGATCATATACATTTTGACACTACTCTTTTAAAAAAAATATATACTGTAGGCTTCAGAGGCCTATTACACTCTGACCATGTGGCGCTGTTTGGTGCCTTATTCCACCTCTTACGGAGTTCTTCTATTCCACAGTGTCCAGTTGCCATTTTCTTGATTTTGAAGGAGCAAACCTCAAAAGTGTGAGTTATTTGTGTGAAACTCAATATTAATGGTCCACACAGCTAATTTTGTCCCTGCCACTAAGGGCCATTTATTATTTTGCCTGCCCTGCCCTGCCACGTTCAGGGCAGTAAAAAAATTACCTCAGACTTTCTGCCATTAAATGAGGGAGGGGGCTTTCCAAAGTATTGACCTGGTGGTCCTTTGGAAAAAGGTCTCTGAATCTTAAGTCTCTTCGAGCCGGGTCCTCAAATCGTTACGCCCCTTCTACTCTCCGCCTGTGTGTTTTTATGCCTTCTGGAGCTCTTCAGTAACTTTCTTTTGTATCCGACCTACCCTGAAAATCTCAAAACAGTTGTAGTTAAACCAAGGATCAATGAGCAGGTGATATTCCACTTCTCACCATCCAGCTATAAACGGCTTCTTTTCAACAAGTTGCCAAGAAAGAGAAAAAAAGAACAAGAGAGGGAGAAGGAGCTTTGAAGCTTGAGTGGTCTTCCCCAGCATGCTACTATTGTACCAAACAAAGTGATAGCGCATTGCGAGTATCCCTTAGATGTTTTAATTATAGACAGAGAGTGAATAGGAGAGGTGCTGGAGAAGGGCCAGAAGAGGACAGGATTGTAATGGGAATAGAAGTAGAAAGAAGTTGGGAGAAGAGTGATCAATGGTGTCAATGACGGGTATCAGAACACGTCAGAGAGTTAAGAATCTCGGTTTACATGATACTCAAGTGGCCTCAAAGAAAGACTGCTTCATCATGTTTTACTGTCATGCTTCTTATGTAACCTTTTCATGGTAGATACATGTACCCGTATGCCCACCGCTGAAAACAGACTACCCACAGGAGAGCTAGGGAGCAAGTCATTTGCCTAGGTCGTCTATCTTCTGAGAAGATGGGAGAATCAAGGTACAAGTCAGATCCTTCCACAGGGTGCTAAAGGTGTGAGTCTTTCACTCACATAACCTAGTTTTGGATGAAGTGGGCTATCAGTGCTCATATTGCTGAGGTCACCCAACTAACTAGTGCACTGAGGCACTTGTGCTTTGAGCCTCGCTAGAGCATGACCCACTGAAGGCTACAACTTGTGTTTCAGACATATTCGTCACACATGGAGGGGGCAATGTGCAGAACCCTTCCTGTTTAATTCCCTGATTTGTAGTGCAAAGACAGGTGGACAGATTAGCGAGTTATAAAAGCAATGGAGAGAGAGTGTGGATTTACAGCTTAACACACCACAATGCGAAAGTCAGGCAAATCATCCTCCTGGATCTTACTGCAGCATTTAACATAGTTGCGCATTCCACAATGCTAGCTAGACTTTAATTTCTTAGTATCATTAGTAGAGCATTCAACTAACCCTCTTTGTGTCTCTGTGCTGGTTTCTTTTCCATATCATGGTGCTCTTTGCTCTTTCTGCCCACACATCTTCCAGTGGGCTTCTCACACAATCATCCCTATGTGGCCTTCTCCTTCTACAGAACCAGATTTGACAAGCTCATCTCCTCCTTTATCTACACCTTCTATCCAGAATCTCTGACTGCCTAGTATCTGATACTGAATGCCTTCCATGTCTTCATTCTATCTCCTCAAACACAGAAATCAATGCTTTCCCAGAATCCTCTGCCCCTGCAACAGAGTTTGCTTAGTTATATTCTATCACACTCTCGCTTTATGAGGTTTGTCGAAGTTCATTTCAACTTCAGTATGAAACCGTCGTCATTCTTCATATCCACCACTGACACCAGATGTCAACTAGATACATTCTAAAGTTTTCCCATAGCTTTCCTTCCACACTGCAAAACCCATAATCAACGCCCTGGTCAGGAGGAAATTTGGATGCTGGATGATGTAATACTGTGCTTACCTCTTTATGGCTTCCTGACCTGAAACAATGTTGCTTTCTTAGATACTCTTCAACCCCCCCTGGAACACTTCCACCTCCCCTGATCGCCATAAGGTCATCTGGCTTCCACCCTCTTTAAACTCTTCATCCTCTTCTTCAATGTGATACATGGTACTTCACATTCCTACTTGTCCTTGAATCTAACCCTATGTAACTCTACTAACCTTCTTCTCCTTCCATGCCCAGACCATCCTGTGCCTCATTTGGGTTCAGATCTTTCAAATTATAAGTACATTACCTCCTCATATGTTCTCCACATCCCAGTCCTTACAATGTGAGGCAGGCCTGCCTCACGACAGGCCTATTCAAACGCTAGTGTTTTCTTTATCTCTATTATATAAGCGCCTCCCACCCACCGCCATGCCTGTTTTTTACCTGTCCGACACAACGGTTGGAGAGTTGGTGTTTGCTGATCCCTATGTGTTCCTGTGGCTGCCGTTTCGTACAGCAGACATGTTCCAGTGTCTGGGGTTCAAGCTTAATCTGGCAAAATCTCATCTGATCCCTATTCAGAGACTTCAGTTTATCAGGGGACTTTTCGACACCTTGTTGGGGGGGGGGGTGTTGCTCCCTACTGCTTGGATCTTTACCCTACAGATTCTTCTACGGGACCTGCTGAGTCGCTCATCTGCCCTGGCTCAGTTTGGTTGTGCGTCCAGGGGTTGATGACTGCAACCATGGCTGTGGTTCCTTGGGCTCGCCTGCACCTCAAGTCCTTGGTACATCATCTGGTTTCTCAGTGGAACCCCTCCTGTGCAGGTTACAAAACTCTGGTTCCTCTCTCCCCTGTTCTGGTTCAGGATTTGGACTGGTGGGTTTGAACTCCCAATCTGGAGAAAGGAGTGTGGTTTCAGCTTCATTCTCCCCTCTTGTTGGCGACGGACGCCAGTCTTTGGGGCTGGGGGGCTACATTGGGGTCCTTGGAGGGTCAAGGGTTGGTAGTGTGTGGAGGACAGCGCCTGTTCCTTGAATTGGTGGGAGTTGGTGGCCGTTTGACAGGTGGTGCTGTTCTTTCAGGTTTCCCTCCAAGAGGCGAATCTGTTGGTTCGTACCGACAATCAGGTGGCTCGCTGTAACTTGAACCGCCAGGAGGTGACCCGGTGCGCATCTCTGAATCTGCTGGCTTCCATGATTTGTGCCTGGGTGGAGTCTCATTTGTTGGCATTCAGGGTCACCTGAAATTTCATGCAGATAGCTTGAGTCACAACTTTCCGTCCTCGGTTCAGTTCCATCTGTCTATTCCTCTGTTCCGGGACTCCCTGGATTGATCTTTTTGCTTCCCCTCACAACTCCCTTCTCCCTCGGTTCTGTTCCGAGGTGGTTTGTCCTCAGGCTTGGGCAGTGGATGCCCTCTCGATTCCTTGGCCTTCGGGCCTTCTATATGCCTTCCCTCGGATTCCCCTCCTCCCAAGGGTGCTGCAGAAGATTTTGGGGGAGAAGGTGTCTGTGCTCTTGATTGCTCTTTTTTGGCCTCACCGCCTTTGGTTTCCACTGCTGATGCCGCTTGCCGGGGGCAGGTTTGTCTGGCTTCCCATAGTTTCGTCTCCACGTCAGTTTCCTCTCCTGTCTTTGCATCGTCTTCATCGATTAAATCTGTCAGCCTGGCTCTTGAATGTTTGACGTTGGAGTCCTTGGGTTGTTCTTCTCTGGTGGCCTGTTATATCCAGCAGTCGCGTAGGCCTTCTACCCTTAAGAGCTATGGTAACCATTGGGGTTCTTTTGTCTCTTGGTGCTCATCTCATGATGTGGATCCTGTGGTTGGGGATCCGGCCTCTATTCTTGATTTTCTTCGAGATGGGTTCTTAAAAGACCTTTCCCCTTCTACTTTGTCTGATCAGTGGGCTACGGTTCGGGCATGTAGGAGTCCGGGGGCCTCATTGGAGGGTATTGCTCCTTTGGTGAGTTGGCTTCTGTGGAGTTTTTGGCTTTGTCGTCTGATCGCTCCTTTGTTTGTGCCTTTTGAGGATTTGCCGACTGTTCTGAGGGGTCTGCAGTCACCCCCTTCTGAGCCCTTGTTGGAGGCTGATTTGTTGTGGTTGTCTGCTAAAGTGGCGTTTCTGTTGGCCATCACCTCCGCTAGGCGGTTGGGTGAGTTGGGTGCTTCGTTTGTGTCCTTTCCTTATTTGCAGTTCTTGCAGGACAGGGTGGTTTTGTGGCTTGACCCGGCTTTTCTCCATAAGGTTTCCTCCAAATTCCATTTGCAGCAGGAGGTGGTTCTTCCTGATTTGCCTGGGGATGGAGATATGCTTGTTCCTTCTGCCTTGGATGTTCGCAGAGCCCTTCAGGTTTACCTCCAATGTACCATGGGGTTTCGTCTTTCTCCTGCCCTGTTTGTCTCCTGTGGTGGTGTGGCCGAGGAGAAGAAGATATCTACTTCCACCATCAGTCGGTGGGTGCGTTTGACGGTCTACCAATCCTATAAGTCTCTGAGTCTGCCTCCTCTGGCTCAGGGGCGTTCGATGTATTCCGTGTCCGCTACCTGGGCTGAGGTGGTGGGGGCTTTTATCCAGAAGATTTGTAGGCAAGCTACCTGGCAGTCCCAACATACGTTTGCCCGGCATTATCGCCTTAATGTTTTGCATGCCTCTGTGGTCAATTTTGCAGTTGGTGTCTTGAACGCTGCTGTGTCTTAATCCTTTCTTTGATGAAATATTTTGTACTTTTGCATGGATCCCTGGTGTTCTGTGTTTTTCTTCATATTTGTCCTGCTTGTGAGGTCCTCACATTGTAAGGACTAGGATGAGGAGGACATATGAGAGGGGTAATTTTTCGTTACTTACCGGTAATCTTCATTTCCCCGATTAAGGTCCTCCTCGTCCCAGTACTGTTCCCTTCCTCCCGCTGTGTTTGTGTCTGGACTTGTTGATAACAGGCATGGTGGTGAGTGGGAGGGCCTTGTATAATTGAAATAAAGAAAACACTAGCGTTTTGAATAGACCTGTCGTGATGAAGGACTGCCTCACGTTGTAAGGACTGGGACGAGGAGGACCTTAATCGGGGTAATGAAGATCACCGGTAAGTAACGAAACATTTCCACTAGAGCTGCTTGTGCAAGAACTTAGAGACACATCCTTCCTTCCTGTATTTAGACCCTTTCTCAAGGTTCTAAAGGTCAGCTTGTCAACAAAGGCTTAAGCCAGTTCAGGTCTGTCTATGGTGCGACTGTTGTCCTCTGCAACTGTCAAGACATTTCAGAGTTGAACCCACCATCCTAAGTACGACTGATTCGCCTTTCCAAAATGTACTTTCAGAAAATAAATATAGCATCCTGTTAAACAAAGGATTATGGGCAATGATGTTAAACATGGGCATAAACCAAGTTAGAATTGAGTGCTTTTCCATCAGTATCTTCCATTGACATTGCACAGCTTTGATTGGGCACCTGGAGCTGGTGTTAGCCCTTGTTCTGTTTTTGACTACAGGAGAGAGTCAATGTTGTATGCTGCTGCCCAGAGTTTCTAACTGCACGATGCACTTTATTAAAACCTATGTTTTTGAGGAATGGGCCCCATACCTGCATTGAGGCACTCAAATTTTGAATAATTACAACAACCCCCATGTACTTGGCACGCTTTGAGAAATCTGTCAATACAGTTCTTATTGTCATCAGGACACGACGGTGCAAAACACTTTATTCATAAACTTGGCTGCCGGACAGTCATTTTTCTAGGGTTTTAACTAATCTGAATTTTATAATTTATGCTAATAGATATAATATTGATTTACACCATCTTGTGGTTTCTCATTTGAATGCATTAATCCGGATTCTATTTTGATAATTTGCTTTTATTGTGAATGTAGTTGCACACGTTTTGAATAATTGACACATATAAATTAATTGATAATCATTAACATTGCAGTTTAAGTTCAAAAGAATCAAGTGAAGGTGTATGTACAGACTGGAATTTATGTTGTAGACATGTCCCAGCTTGTAATGAAGGAGCAAGTAACCATGGGACCTTCAACTTCACTGTTCAGATAATTTAATTTTCTTGTTACATGATTTAAGGCTGTGAAATTGTTGCACTTGTTATGTTAGGAGTGTAAATGTAAAATTGTTTTATAAAGCGCGCAATTACCCTGGGGTATCTCAGCGCAAGCGATTAGATGACAAAGAAAACAGCAAAGCTGGAAAGGGGCACTAAACTATTCAGTGAAGAGCCAGGTCTTCAACTGCTTCCTAAACTGTAACAGGATGGGATGGGAACTTAGAGTTAGTGGCAGTGAATTCCAGAGTTTCCCCACACAGAAGGAAAATGTCCTTCCAGACCATCTTGCTTTGTTTATTCTAGGGATAGTTACCATTCGAGCTGAGCTGGATCTAAGATGCCTACTGCGAGTGTGCCATGAAAGCAGTCCCTGAAAGAATACTGGACCGGTCCGATGAAGGGCTTTATGGACCAGGCTTAGTGCCTTGAAAAGGATTCTCTTCCTGACTGGGAGCCAGTGCAAATGATGCAATGATTGGTATATAGACGCAAACTTGGGAATTTTTAGGAGCATTCTGGTAGCTGCATTCTGTAGAGAGTGAGGCTTTTCACCAGATGCTTATGAGTGCCCAAATACAGATCATTACAGTAGTCCATCTTCGAGAAGATAAGTGCCATCATGACTGTCTTTTGCAGTTCCAGGGGAATGAACGGTAAAATCTTCTTGAGGACCCTGAGCACAAAAAAGCCAGACGAGGTGGTCTGATTTATTTGTTTTGAGAAGCATAATTTGGTGTCAAAGATGACACCCATATTTCTTGCTTTTTGAGCCAGCGAAGGTAGAGGGCCTAAATCCGAGGGCCACCATGACGAGTTCCAGAAAGGGGTCTCATTTTCAAAAAGCAGGACCTCGGATTTTTTCAGAATTTAACTTCAGACACTTTCGTGGCATCCAGTTTGCAATTTGAGACATGCAGCTACAAAAATCTTTGGCCTCCTCTTTAATGTCCGATGATATAGACACTACAATTTGTGTGTCATCAGCATAGGAGAATACTGTGAGGCCATGATTGCCAAAGAGAATAATCAGGGGGTAACATAGATATTAAAAAGTGTGGGGCTGAGGGAAGACCCCTAAGGCACACAATAAGGAAGGGAGAAGGAAGAGGTACTGGAATCTCCCATCTCCCATCTCCACAAGCTGTTGCCTATCACTTAGGAACAAGCTCAGCAGAGCCAGTGCGGAGTTCATAAAACCCAGCAAATAGAGCCCGTCTATGAGGAGTGAATGGTGGACTGTGTCAAAAGTGGAGGATAAATCTAATAAAATCAATGCGGCTTTTCCGCCCTTGTCGATCACCATTTTCAGTTCCTCCGAGGCTGCTACCAGAGCAGATTCACAGTGGTTTCCTCTGAAACCGTACTGTGAGGAATCAAGCAACTGGTTGGCATTCATAAATGATAATATTTCCTCATTCACTGCCTTCTCTAATATCTTGGCCGGGAAGGTGAGATATAGGCCTATAGCATTTCACATCTTTTGGGTCCAAATAGGGGTTTTCCACAAGGGGCAGAATGACAGCCTTTTTTCATATGGCTGGGAACTGCCCTGTGATCAGTGTTCTCCTTCAGTAATTCCATAAGTGGACCAGCAACTGAGATGGAGATCAAATTAAAGACCTGGGGGGCAGGGGTCCGAGGGAGCCCCAGATTTTATGGAGTTACTAAGGCTAATTACTTTTTCCTTAGTGAAAAGGGCAAACTTTTCACATTTTTGTGTGTCTGAGCCCCTGTGGAATTGTTGTGAATCCAGTTTGCCTGCACTGGTTGGAGCCCCTCCTATACCCAAGGTGTTCTGGGTAAGATTAAAATCTTGAAAGATAGAATTAAATTTGGACTGGAAATAATCTGCCAGTTATTGCAGAAGGATTGATCAGGGTTAAAAGTACTACTGTTGCTCCAGTTTAACAAAGATTTGACCGTTTGAAATAGCTCCCTGGTTGTATTTTGGGCTGAGCTTATCTTTTCAATGAAGTATTTAGACTTAGCTGCTTTAATTAGTTCCTTGTACTTCACAAGTAATTTTTTATACTTAATCTTTTCTTCCGGGCAATATTCCTTTCTCCACCTGCACTCTTGAAGCCTACATTTCAGTTGGAAGGCTTTCAGTTCTTGTGAGTACCATGGGGCTGATGGGTTTTTCCTATGGCACTTTATTAACTTTTCTGATACCAGTCTAAGGACTGCTGATTCTAACCGGTGAGTATAGTTTATTGCTGCGTTGTTCACATTGTTATCTGAGACTGGGTTCGAGTTGGAAAGAATATCCTTCAGTTCGCCAACATTAAGATTTTTCCAGGGCTGAAACTAGAGGGTTCTAAGTACATTGGTACATGGGGCTTTATTGGGGGGGACCTCAAGCGAAAGAAAAATAGCCTTGTGGTCCGACCACACTATAGGCAGGACCTTGTCCAGGCTTAGTTACTGATTATTTGTAAATACTCCATCCAAAGTGTGGTTTGCCTGATGTGTGGGTTCCACTTTTAACTGCTTTAAATCAAAGCTCTTATGATTATCCACCAAATGATCCGTGTCGGAATTATTTGTGAGCTCTAGGTGAAAGTTAAAATCTCCCACAATCGTAAAACTAGAATAATTTACGCATGATTCCATGAAGTCCTGAATCTTTCGGCTAAAGTTGGCCCTGGGGCCTGGTGGTCGGTAGATCAGTAATCCCTGAAAAGTGTATGTGTTGTTCAGTTTCAAACTGAAACTATGTGCTTCACACTCCAGATGAGGGATGGGCTGAAAGGTTGATGTGATCGATTTGCTATAAACAATCGCAATACCCCATTGATATTGACAATTGCAATTAACATATTTGCAGTCTGCTCTGCCATTCTTACCCTTAACTTTCTATTAAGGAAAACAAAAAGAAGGCATTTAATGTGTGTAGTCTATTAAGTTGATTTATGTGTTCCAAAATTTGTTTGACGCTGGTCATAGAGCTAACTGTGTAAGATTGTGTGTGTGTAAAATCTGCGTAAATTGCGGCACAGGCTCAAATACAACCCTCATTTCTCTATTATTCTATGTAACCTTTCCACCGCCCATGAGCTCATACACTACCTAACCACTACAAACAGCATTTGAGGTAGAAATCCTTCACTGCATCTAAATGTGAAGACACTTTGGACCACCAACCAAATTATTTGGGGAAAGTTGTATATATGTTTTACTGGTCAAGGCTTTGTCAGTTCTAGGGATTAAGACATGCATGTTCATAGAGAATGAAGTCTCAGTCCCCTGGACTTTATGGGCAGCAGGATATGTTGGCAGGTGGATCCTGAACTGCAACAAAACTACAGTTGAGATTGAGAGGGAAAGCATCCCTCTGAGCTGCTAGCTCGCGTCCATTGGTGCAGCAAGTGAAGTGTCACCGGGACCAGAGTCCTGAGGGACCCACTGAACCCTGATTATTGCTGTATTTAACAGTTCAGACAGCGGACATGGGGCTCATTTCCTTCCTTGCTCTAGGGCCCATGATTCACTGGCTCCTCCACTTCTGCTAGCTGAAGAGGATGAAACCGCGCTGGGAGACTTCAGGATTAGAAGAGGAAGTCCTTCATCTCATAGCTCAGATCACTATTGACAGGAACTGCCAGCTTGTAAAGTTGTTACATGAATCAGCATGTCTATAGGCTGCAGAGGAGATCTGTGGCTGCATTGAAAGCTATCCCTAACCCCAATGCATGCATTTTATTGGTTGGAAACAGCCCTCTTTAAATATACCAACCAAGTGTACCTCCTCTTTATTTTAAAATGGTGTCACATTGGTTCTCATTACGATGTGACTTGGAAAGCCTTCGACCCTCAGTTCGAAGGCTTTCTGAGTCACATCGTAGGTTTCACTTCTGACCGCCGCATTACAATGCAGGCAGTCTAAAATGAAACCGGACGGTCATTCCGGCTGGATTCCGAGTGGCTCAAGGAGCCTTTCAGCCAGTCGGAGGCCTCAATGTAATCCGTAAAGACGGCGTTTCCGCCATCGGGATTACGATGTCGGAATCCAACAGGCTTTCATGTCGGGCTCTCTGACATGGAAAGCCTGTTGAAAAGAGACTTTGGGGGCCCCTAGTAGGGTTCCCTTCTTCCTGTGGCCTCCGTTTTGGCACCGAGGGGGCATCTATGGTGCCCCCCTGTTAATCCCTACACCATGTGGCAGGCACCATGAGATGCCAGCCACACGGTGCAGGGATTAACAGAAACTCCCATTTCTCTATGGGAGCTGGTGCTACAGCCGGTTTACGGCCGAAGCACAAGCTCCCATATAGAAATGGGAGTATGGGACCGCACTGTGTGCAGTCGCATTGTAATACCGGTGTTGGGACCGCCGACCGAAGGTCGGTCGGTCCTGAGACCGCATGTCTGCCCGACATCGTAATAAGGCCCATTGTATCACTTACACCCCGAACTACACCTTATTATGTAGAAAAGATACCCGACTTTAAAAAAAAAAACTTACTTTTGAAAGTTCTTTTCAGATTTTTCTGTTCGATAACATCTCATTTATCTGTTGTTTTTGTATGGAGCTTACACACTGTAGAGGCGGCTTCAGAGCACTAATAACAATCTCTGACAGAGCCTATTAGGTCTGGCTTGCGCTGTAAGTCCGAACTAAAACATGTTAAAACGTTTGCTTCAGTAAAAAACAAAAAAATACCTTCTGTTTACAATGGATCTAAGAGAAAAAAACATTAAAGTGCCGATTCAATGTACTTTTGATATGTACAAGAGTCTTTCATTCAGTGCAATGCAAGTCCTCCATAGGAAGCAGAATAATGCACCAAGTAATCTAAAGCGAAAGAGCATTACTACTTTGGGTGAAGTCAAAATCTACTCTATGTAGAGTTTGAAGAATTGTTAACAATAGGTCATAAAGACATCTGAGTTGGCCAGCCAAAAACAGCACTCATGCCCAACGCTGCACTATCTTTCGAGCATCACAAATACTGCATTATACAAAATATGATTAATGATATTTATTTGATGAGATACACGCGTAAAGAATGATAGCATAAGAGCACATGGCTTGTAAAAGCAAGCTTTACATTCCATAATGTCTGTTTTATTGCATGGGAAGTAGATTGAATATTTATATATGAATACATTACTTTTTAAAGGTAGGCTCATGCATTGCCCCCAACATACACTGCTGCTTTGCAGTGAAAGATGAAAACGTTAATAGTCCTCAATATGTTCTTTATAAATGAATAGGTATACTGTGGACAATGCATATGCTAACCTGCATATCTGACAAGTAATTAGCAAAGCCGTGGCAGGGCTTTGACTAAGAAATAGCCTATTCCTTTTTAAGTGAAGCATACATATGGACGTGATATCTCTTCCTATGATATACTAATATCATTGCACGTTATCTAGGCTAAACAGATCCCCACCTATCTATCCTCTAGCCTAGAGCTTGATTCCTGGTTACATGGGTGTTTGTTAATGGTTGATTGGTGCACTAAATAATAAATTAGTGGTTTAAGCATTGTGGAGGTAACTGGGGAACATGGTCGATCCTGGTCTATTTAACTGGAGATTCAGCCCATGGGTCATGGCATCCCACATGCCCCACAATGCCCCTGGACTCGACGCAGCTCATATGGCTCGACAGGACCCACCCATGTTTTGCTGAACATGGTTCTCATGCTAGACAGTGCCTGCAATAGTGCACCTCACGTTCAAACCATTTGAGAAGGACATGCCAATTATATAGGGGAGTGCAATCAAACATATACCTAAATCCACTGGGACATTTATTTCACTACAAACGAACACACAATGGTAATTTGCGGGGCTCTTCCATCTGTGGTGGAAGCCTACATGCAGAGCTCTCTCATCTACTGCAAAAAGGTCAGACATTGCGCAGCTCTCACCTGGAGGACTGGAGAAGTCTCCAAATTAGGAAATGGAAAGGGTCACGTGCTCATACCTGCTTGCTGCTCTTAACCCCTAGCCTAGTTCGTTCATATGACTGGAGCGGTTCAGTTGTTAAAAGTAAGAGCAGGGGCTCAAAGTAGTCACACTAGCACTGCAAAATGCCGGCGTTGCCAAATACCAAGGCTAACCAGCCGCGATTCTACCCTCTGTCTCTCCATTCCCACCACCATACCCACCCCGTCTCTTCATCTCACTCTTGAATGCCGTTTTACATCCCTGGACTCCCTTTGTCGCGGTTTATCCCCTCTCTGACTCCTCCTTTCTCCAAGACTAATGTGCCTTCTCTCAAGAGAGCCCTCTTGTCCCTCTGTGGAAGCTCCTTGCGCTGGGATATGTTATGACAGGCACTTTTTAAAATTAAAGTATGAAAGTGTAGATACTCACTACCCCAGAGTATCTGCTTTCCACTGAGAAGTGCAGGTACTCTTCTATTTAAAGTATTGCACCTGTGCTACAAAGTGCAGGTACTCTCTCTCATATGAAAGCAGTGGAGGTACTAAGTACCGGCCCATTATAGCGCTGCGTTCATGCACCCCAGGAAGCTCTCCCTGTCTACTGTTAATAACAGGACTCCTCGCTGCTCAGGCCCTTCGTGCCCAGAGGTATAGCACAGCAGCAGCGAGCTCTGTTATTATCCCTGTCACCCGAGGCACGCCCTCGCCGCAGACAGGCTGGGGCGCCCTCCCTCGTGCCGGGGTCAGAGGCGCTGGTGACCGCGCGGCAGGCAGGCGCGCGCTGGCAGCAGCTGGCAGGCATTAATTAGTGTCACCGGCGCACAGCAGGCAGAACTGCTTCGCCACACGGGATCTCCCTCCCGCTAGCATCCATCCATGCACCGCTCGCACATGGAACAAAGCTTCGTCTGCACTTACCTGCTACTGGTTGGAGCTTCCGGGTGCCTTTCACGCACCCGCGCCGGTTCGGCTTCTCCCAAAGCAGCAAGAAGTCCTCATTGCCGGGCTAGAAATGAAAATCCGTCCTGGTGAGAATGTTCAAAGTAATCCCACGCGGCGGGTCCTGCAGCAAGCACTCCTCACTCCCCTGTCTTTTTCCACGCCGCAGGAGAGTTGTGGCAGCCCAGGCGTCTATGCAAATGAGCCACCTGCACGGACTCTCCCTGCAACGACAGGTCCACACAATGCACGAGGCAGCCCCGTCCAAGTTCTGCACCAGCAGCTCCGGGCCGTTCATCGGCAGCGGGTTAACTATATTCCATCCGATGCTCCATCTCGCAGTACCAGCCTAGCCCCAGCTCCTCGCTCGCCCGTCTTGCAGCAGCCTTTTCCTTGCCCCTGCAGTAACGACCCTTCCCCCGCCCTTCACCCCTTCGCCTGCTACTAGTCCTGCTGCCTCTGTCCGCTCCTCCACCGGTTTACACTTCCCTCCCCCAGCAGTTCTCTTCCCGTCTGCAACCTGCCCGCCGCTGCCTACGGGGGCGATGCCTGCCTGCTGCACGGACCGGCGCACCACACACAGAGCCGGGCTCCGCAGCCAGGGGAGGACTCCAGCTACAGGGGACCGCTCCCACAGAGCCCTGGCACGGCACCAACCCACAGCATTGTCCCCACGGTCTCTTTGTAAAACGCACAATGCATTTCACTCGATCAGCGTCACGCCCACATAATACCCTCACACCCAAACAGGAGCAGCGCCAGACCGTCGTGTTCACCACAGACCAGCCATCAGAAGTGGCAGAGGGTAAACCCAAGTTATTATATTGCGGATGCTAACACAGCTGCTGCTGACTCTCGCAGCTTCTGGGTGCTCCTAGCCCCTGACTAAAACTCATTCAGATGTACCAGGATGCGAAAAACAAAGACAGCTACCGAGGTGGGCAGACTGTTCAAGCAATATTCCCAGGGGCCATCAGAGTCCACCACAGGGTGATTAGTAGTGCTTTACAAGCCGCCCCAAATGCAATATCATGTACTGGCAGTCAGAGCATAGGAGTCTCTAGAAAAGTGTATTTTTGATGTGGAAGGCACTGAGCTACAGGAAAAGCTGACGAGGCTCCTAGAAATGTCAATAGAGCATATGTGCACTTGTGTGTGTGGGTGTGTATATATATATATTCACTGAAAAAACCATAGGTTTCAGGGGTGTTATAGTTAGCTGGACATTTCCCTCGTACAAAACCCTAGAAATTCCCCTGTTATAGTTAGTTCAGCTAACTATAACTCGCGCCCCCGCAATGCACTGCTGATGACATCACATATTACATCACTCATGACATGGTCAGTGACATCACTGATGACATCTCAAATGACATCACTGATGACGTCATCCATGTGATAAATTAATGCATCTTCTCACACTCTAATATAACCTTTGATACACCGACTGAAAATTTGAGATGGCCATTTTGACAACCATAGATACTCCAATACCAATAACTACTCACCCACTCATTGACTCTTAGGTCTACATACATCTCCACTCACTCACCTGTACAGTCACTCATACTTACAGTCACTCTGTGCATTTATACACCTATATAGACACTTACACTCCGCCAATCATCCATTGAGGTACTGACACATCTAGTCAGTCATGCAAATAATTAATCACAGTAAAATGTACTCACCTATACAGTTAAAAACACTCAAGTTCACTTACTCATAAAAATACTAACAAATTCTGTGTCTTCCTGCAGAAAAACAAACAGCACATGACACAGATATCCTTGCACTATGGCGCATACAGCCACTCCCAAAATCACACACTCTCACATGTAGATAGTTATATACTCTTACACACATATGCACTGCGTTTCACATATGTAGTTAGTGACACATGAGATATACAGTCAATCACTAACACACCCATACATACACTCACCCAACCATACAGTCCATCACAGAGGCACTTTTAAAACCATGCACCCACTGAATCACCCACTTACACATCTAGTCACAGAGTCACACACACCCTACCCACACAAACACTCAGGCACCCATACAGATACTCAGACAACCAATCAATAACCCATATAGACACTCATATAGCTATTCACAAAACCATGCAGCCACTTATACACCAATACACAGACACATACAGACATTCACACAGTTTAGTCACTAGTCTGCAGTAAGATACATTTAATGACTCACTTATAGAGTCAGTTACGCACCTAGAAAATCATCCATTCACACACTTGTACACCCACTTATTTTTCAACAGGCCTTTCCCTTTATATATTAAACATATTAAAACTGTTCAGAAACACATACTCAATGGATGATGTCATCACTGATGTCATTTGAGATGTCATCAGTGATGTCATCAGTGATGTCACTGACCATGTCATGAGTGATGTAATATGTGACGTCATCAGCAGTGCATTGCGGGGGCGCGAGTTATAGTTAGCTGAACTAACTATAACAGGGGAATTTCTAGGGTTTTGTATGAGGGAAATATCCAGCTAACTATAACACCCCTGAAACCTATGGTTTTTTCAGTGAATTTCTAAGGTTTTTTAAATGCCAATTCCTAACTATAACGCCCCTGAAACCTTTGGTTTTTTCAGTGAATTTCAAAGGTTTTTTAAATGCCAATTCCTAACTATAACGTGCATGAAACCTATGTTTTTTTCAGTGAATTTCAAAGGTTTTTTAAATGCTAATTCCTATCTATAACTTATCTCTGAAGATATCATGAAAAGCATTCTTTTTTAAAAGTAGGGTGCACATTAGTTTTGTGGAAAAGCATCTTTGTGATTGGTTAAGAAAAAGCAGTTTCAACGTGGAGTACATATCATAGGATAAAATTTGCTCAGCTCAACCACACCTGCTACTTGCATTTGGAAGGCACTGTTCGAACTTAAAACAATCGTCAACTTTTAACCTGCACGTGTCATTAAATGTTCAAGAAAATGTTACAAAAAAATATCGTAAAGTTTAAAAAAATGTATGAACTTTTAACCTGCACGTATTGTAGAATGTTCTAGAAAGTGTGTTGATAGAATACGTTGCACTTCTGACTTCTATGTGTTTTTGAATATTAAAAAAACCGGTTCATATGGAAAATTAAAAAGAAACAATAGAGAAGTTTTGAAACCTAAAAGAATCAAGGAACTATTCTAATTTATTCTTTACATGTATTTATGTGTGCAGCAACAAAATTATAGACACAACAGCACTAGGAAGAGGAAGAAGCAGGGAGTGGGGGTAGGGGGGGAGATGGGCAGAATGGCACACATACACAATTAAGTACAACACACATATAGACTAACAATGGCCAAAATGAAACACACCAACAAGGAGCACAAGTCACACAACCTGCCAACATCACACCACTGAACGAGCATAGAAGTGAAAACCACGCTGCATTCATACAGGATGTGTACAAAGGCCAGTCGTTGGTGTTGTGGGATGTCTGCGACCGTGGTCATCATGGATAAGATGCCCAGCATGTGGCACATGGTCGAGTTCACTGTGTGTTATGTTGCCAAACAGCTGCTCCTCCCTCCCACGAGCCCCCACACTTTTGTACAGTGAGCTGTTGTATCTTTTTCATGCACTCGTACGGCACGCCATTGTAATGCCTATTTGCGCATGTCCTGCTACATTCCAACTACAACATCACAGTGCCGTTTGGGGGTGGTGCATGCCACTTTACAACATCGACTGCTGCAGCTCTTGTAACAGGCCACACCAGAACACAGAGACACACTTACCGCACTTCCTGTACACAGACATGTCCGAGACACCCCGTTCCCCTTGTCGGATAGGCACAACCCTGCACTGACCTGTGAACGACAGACCAGCACACGCCAGTTGTGCATGCAGGAGGATGCGTACGTAGCTACACATCCAGGTTCACTGCCAACGCTGAGGTGACAGCACACTGTGATGTTGCAGGGCTCGTGCCTATCATGCTAAGACAATGACCACAGGGACACACTTACTAAGATGTGGGTTTGGGGGGCATTGGCGGTCCTGGAGTTGTTGAGATGAGTCTTCTGGCCCTCATGGGTATCCCTGTATCATGTTCATTGACTCTATGGCACCTGTGGGTGTTCTGGTGTGGCTCTTGGCTGTGTTCCCTTTCATGGTGCAGGTAGTTGTCCTGCTTAACACCAGCAGAAAGCAGGTGTAAAATCCCTGGTGCTAACGTGTCTTATCGCCGGAATTTGTTTTGCATTGCAATTGGTGTGAAAGTTGTGATGTGATTTTTTTCGTGTGCACAACAATATACGAACTGAGCAGTGTATCTCGTCAAGATCCAGCACCTGACGCACTATTCCCAATCAATATAAATACAATGAGATTTCTTAATAGATTTTGTGTGTACACTGTAAGTGCAGCCAATACCTCAGTGCAATACAATACAGGATTTTACTATTTAGAATAAATCGCAAAGGTGCACCTCGTGTCTTTTTGCACGGGAACTGCTACTCTCCATTTCATTATCAGCACTTTAACGGAAGTAAAGTTGAGATAAATCTAACACACTATTCAGAAGTTGGTGCAAACTGCAGATATCACCAGTATTCCAGCGATAAGTGCCCCAAAATTTAACACCATGGTGGACTCCATCAAATAACAGTAATAAGAACAAGAAAGAGTCACACAGCAGTTAAGAGAACAACCCAAAACATTATTATTTTTTTTTTCAAACTTGATTTTTTATAATAATAAATATGTAAACGATAAACTATTTTCAAACTTTATTTTTTTATTAACATAAATATAAACAATAAACTAATAAACAAAATGTAACAACAATAATACAAAACAACAAGGCGGAACACTCCTGTGGGAACCACGGATGTCGACGACAGACCTGAAAAATAAGAAAGATTGTTAAAAAAAAAAACCATGGTATTCTCAACAAAATACCACAAGAAACAAATCACAGATATATAAAATGTATACAGCTAACAAAATTTTATAAGTTTAACTTACAAAAACTGTAAATGTTGCCGCTTTAAAATATTTACCGAATCTGAGGAATTTTTTTTGCAGAAGGCACCATGCCCACAACGTTTTTCTTCAGTGGTGAAGAAATGCTTAACTTTTTCCAAGGGGCAAACAGAGACCAATGCCACCTTCTTCATTCGCAAGATTTGCCAAAGAGTTCTGTTACGAGGGGATCCTAACAAAAAATACTCGTGCGGCACAGCAAGTATGATGAAACACCTAAGGACCCTTCATCCAAACAATCTTGCACGAGAAGAGTGCAAACAGATGAGAAACACTCCTGTTCTGTATCTGTAAAAAAGAATCACAAATAAATGTATATTAATAACTTTCAAATTTATACTATTCCATTACTGTACAAACACATTTTATATAAAAAATGACTAAGAAACTATAGCCCTGAACCACAAGTGTGACGATCGTTAAAACACTACATGCATAGTGCATACTACTTTGAAGCAGTTCATGCCCTAAAGCCTACCTCACTAAAAGACTACATGCTAACTGACTAAATGATTACAGTACTATAAGGAGACACACTGGGTGAGTGACAGGGTGTTTGCTAGAAGAGTATGAATACTAACTAGGGAATTGAAGGTGTGAAACACAACTGTGTAGGTGATTAGAGGACTGCATCCATACTGCATAGGCATTTAAAGCAGTCCATGTGCTAAGGCCTGGCTCACTGCATGACTACTTGGGTACTGACAGAATGATTAGAGTACAGCAAGGAGAGTGCCTAGGTGAATTTATAAGTGCTAGGCTTTTCGCACAGGGAATGGATTAGTACTTGGTACTGAATGGGTCACTAGAGGAGTGCAAAGGCAGTCACAAGTGCTGGACTGTATGGATACTGCCTAGGAAATTGAAAGTGTGAAAGACAAGTGTCTAGGTGGTTAGAAGACTGCATGCATAGTGCATAGGGGTTTGAAGCAGTCCATGTGCTAAGGCCTGGCTCAGTGTATGAATACTTAGGCACTGACTGAATGATTAGAGTACTGCAAAGATAGTATCTTGGTGAATTTATAAGTGTTTGGGTTTTAGCACAGTGAATGGATTAGTACATGGTGCTGAATGGGTCACTAGAGGACTGCAAAGGGAGTGACAGGGTATTTCCTGGAAGTGTATGGATACTGACTAGGGAATTGAAGGTGAGAAAGACAATTGTGTGGGTGGTTAGAAGACTGCATGCATAGTGGATAAGGGTTTGGAGAAGTCCATATACTAAGGCCTGGGTCACTGGATGAGTACTTGGGTACTGACTGAATGATTAGAGTACTGCAAGGAGAGTGCCTGGGTGAATTTATTACGGTTTGGCGCAGTGAATGGATTAGTACATGATGCTGAATGGGTCACTAGAGGAGTGCAAATGGAGTGACAGGGTGTTTACTGGAAGTGAACGGATACTGACTGGGGAGTTGAAGGTGTGAAAGACAAGTGTGTAGGTGCTTAGAGGACTCCATGCATAGTGGATAGGGGTTTGAAGAAGTCCATGTGCTAAGACCTGGCTCTGTGCATGAATACTTAGGCAGTGACTGAATCATTAGAGTACTGGAAAGAGAATGTCATGGTGAATTTATAAGTGTTTGGGTTTTGGCACAGTGAATTGATTAGTACATGCTGTTGAATGGGTCTCTAGAGGACTGCAAAGGAAGTGACAGGATGTTTCCTGGAAGTATATAGATACTGACTAGGGAATTGAAGGTGTAAAAGACAAGTGTATAGTATGTTAGAACACTACATGCATACTGCATAGACATTTGAAGTAGTCTATTTGGTACTTAGAAACTGACTAAATAATCGGACTACTTCTAGGACAGTGCTTAGGTAAAACTTTTAAATTTTCAGTTCTGCCACAGTGAACGGAATAGTACATGGCACTGCACCTTAGTGTCAAACCCTGACTCATTTTATCAATGCATAAGCAAAGACTAGCTTCTAATGCTACTAAAACTTGACAACATGAGAGGTTTTAAATTAGTTATCTGTCAGCAAATACACAATGTTACCAAATGCTTCTCTCACAGTGGTTTCCAAATGCACACAGACTCACAGTGTGATTCTAGACAACAACCACTATACCTAGGAGTTTACCAAAAATCATTCACTACTGTGGAAGTGGTAAGGGAACTGCACACAATCTACATATTTCACGACTGCACTTTAGTGTCAATGCCTGACTCATTTAATCAAAGCATAAGCAAAGACTGGCTTCTAATGCTTCTAAAACTTCACAACATGACCGGTTTTAAAACAGGTATATGTCAGCAAATACACGATGTTACCAAATGCTTCTCTCACAGTGGTTCCCAAATGTACACAGACTCACAGTGTGATTCTAGACAAGCACCACTATCCCTATGAGTTTACCAAAACTCATTCACTACAGTGCAAGTGGTAAGGGAACTGCACACAATCTACATATTTCACAACTGCAATTTACTGTCAATGCCTGACTCATATAATGAAAGCATAAGCCATAACTGTCTTCTAATGCTACTAAAACTTGACAACATGACATGTTTTACAACACTTATCTGTCAGCAAATACACGATGTTACCAAACACTTCTCTCACAGTGGTTCCCAAATGCACACAGACTCCCAGTGTGATTCTAGACAAACAACACTATCCCTAGGAGTTTACCAAAACTCGTTCACTACAGTGGAAGTGGTAAAGGAACTGCACACAATCTACATATTTCACGACTGCACTTTAGTGTCAATGACTGACTCATTTAATCAACACATAAGCAAAGACTGGCTTCTATTGCTACTAAAACTTGACAATATGACAGGTTTTAAAACAGGGATATGTCAGCAAATACACAATGTTACCAAATGCTTCTCTCAAAATCCTTACCCAAATGCACACAGACTCACAGTGTGATTTTAGACAAGCAACACTATCCTAGGAGTTTACCAAAACTCATTCACTACTCTGGAAGAGTTAATGGTACTGCACACAATCTACATATTTAAGTACACCACATCAGTGTCAAAGCATGACTCATTTAATCAACGCATAAGCAAAGACTGGATTCTAATCCTACTAAAACTTCACAACATGACAGGTTTTAAAACAGTTATCTGTCAGCAAATACATGATGTTACCAAATGCTTCTCTCACAGTGATCCCAAATACACACTAACTCACAGTGTGATTCTAGGCAAGCACCACTATCCCTATGAGTTTACCAAAACTCATTCACTACAGTGCAAGTGGTAGGGGAACTGCACACAATCTACATATTTCACAACTGCAATTTACTGTCAATGCCTGACTCATATAATGAAAGCATAAGCCATAACTGTCTTCTAATGCTACTAAAACTTGACAACATGACATGTTTTACAACACTTATCTGTCAGCAAATACACGATGTTACCAAACACTTCTCTCACAGTGGTTCCCAAATGCACACAGACTCACAGTGTGATTCTAGACAAACAACACTATCCCTAGGAGTTTACCAAAACTCATTCACTACAGTGGAAGTGGTAAAGGAACTGCACACAATCTACATATTTCACGACTACACTTTAATGTCAATGCCTGACTAATTTAATCAACGCATAAGCAAAGACTGGCTTCTAATGCTACTAAAACTTGACAACATGACAGGTTTTAAAACAGTTATCTATCAGTAAATACACAATGTTACCAAATGCTTCTCTCACAATCCTTACCCAAATGCACACAGACTCACAGTGTGATTTTAGACAATCAACACTATCCTAGGACTTTACCAAAACTCATTCACTACTGTGGAAGGGGTAAGGGGACTGCACATAATCTACATATTTAAGTACAGCACATCAGTGTCAAAACATGACTCATTTAATCAACATATAAGCAAAGACTGGATTCTAATGCTACTAAAACTTCACAACATGACAGATTTTAAAACTGTTATCTGTCAGCAAATACATGATGTTACCAAATGATTCTCTCACACTGATCCCAAATACACACTAACTCACAGTGTGATTCTAGACAAGCACCACTATCCCTATGAGTTTACCAAAACTCATTCACTACAGTGCAAGTGGTAAGGGAACTGCACACAATCTACATATTTCACAACTGCAATTTACTGTCAATGCCTGACTCATTTAATGAAAGCATAAGCCATAACTGTCTTCTAATGCTACTAAAACTTGACAGCATGACATGTTTTACAACACTTATCTGTCAGCAAATACACAATGTTACCAAACACTTCTCTCACAGTGGTTCCCAAATGCACACAGACTCACAGTGTGATTCTAGACAATCAATACTATTCTAGGAGTTTACCAAAACTTATTCACTAGTCTGGAAGAGTTAATGGTACTGAACACAATCTACATATTTAAGTATAGCACATCAGTGTCAAAGCATGACTCATTTAATCAACGCATAACAAAGACTGGATTCTAATGCTACTAAAACTTCACAACATGACAGGTTTTAAAACAGTTATCTGTAAGCAAATACATGATGTTACCAAATGCTTCTCTCACACTGATCCCAAATACACACTAACTCACACTGTGATTCTAGACATGCACCACTATCCCTAGGAGTTTACCAAAACTCATTCACTACAGTGCAACTGGTAAGGGAACTGCACACAATCTACATATTTCAGGTCTGCACTTTTCTGTCAAAGCCTGAGTCATTTAATCAAATCATAACCCATAACTGTCCTCTAATGCTACTAAAACTTCACAACATGACAAGTTAAAACAGTTATCTGTCAGCAAATACACGATGTTACCAAATGCTTCTCTCACAGTGGTTCCCAAATGCACACAGACTCACTGTGTGATTCTAGACAAACAACACTATCCCTTGCACTATACCAAAACACATTTCTTCATCTAGAAGTAGTACTACATTTTAGTATAGAAACATAACATAACTCATTTCACAAATTCATAAACAATGACTGGTTTCTAATTCTACCAAAATATGAAAACTGAACAGTTATCTGTTTACAAACACATGAAAAACACAAATGCTTATCACAGAATAGTTTCTACATGCACACACATTATAGATAAAAAAAGTACTCCCTACGCTTTAGCAGGAAAAATACATTAGTCTGATTAAAATCCAAATAGTCTACATACATCCACTCACAATTAAATAACTCATCTTTCAAGTTCTTTTGTAGATTAAGGAGTATATCAATCACTCACCATATTTTCTTTTACAGAATATCTCTGCACTGTGCACCTCTCAGCAAAAGCAAAGAATAAAAAAGTTTCCGTTTTATTTTCCACACATATACATGTAAACATCAAATCACAATCCTTCGCACATAAACTCAAAAGCAAACACACATTTCTATTGGTTAAACATTTCAACCCTTTCCAACTGAAATACATTTCAACCCTTCCCCCAATCTGCCTTCTGCCTGTTACCATAGAAACAGGTCATGGAACACTGCACTGAGCTCACAGGTCACAAGTTCAGCACACAATGTTCCTACACAAGACAGGAAGTGTGCTTGACTTTTCAACATATCAGCTTATCATATATAATGTTCCTTACAATCTGTTTTTGTTAACCAATAACAATCATACCTTTAAAAAACAGAAATATACACCCTACCTTTCAGTGTAGAAAGTTGTCATACAACCAATGATTTCTTGTCGTTTTTAAAAAAACGTTGCCGTGGATCCGCGCACCCACCGCGAGAGAATCCGTGCATCCAACGCGATAGGATGCGCGCACCGTGCGCGATTTCCCCGTGTTTTTTTTTTTAAAAAGGGGGCCCCAGGGGATCCTTCTGGGACCCCCTAAGCACCTCTAGAGGGTCAGAGTATTTCCACTCTGCCCCCTTTATATGTTTTACACACTTATTCCCCTTGCATCTTCAGCCTCGCTTCTACCGAGGCAGAAAATGGCCGCCAACAGTTACTGGTTTCGAATGTAGAGAGGCACTCGACAGCCAATTAGCATTCAGCGCGCGATCGGGAGGGTGCGCGCTCGGTTCGGGGAGGGTGCGCTTACGGTGCGGGTACGGTCCGCAGATCCTCCGCGGCCATAGATATCACTAACTTTTTTACCCTAATTTTCTCAGGAACTACTGAACAGATTCACACCATATATGCAAAAGGCACGAGTCCGAACTGAGGACTACCTCTTTGCCAAATTTGGTGTCATTCCGTTCAGCGGTTCGGGTTGTAGCTGCGACAACAGATTCTATGGGAAATTGCATGGGGAAAATGCGTTTTGGGACCCCTTTTTTCTCGGCCCCCGCTTGACAGATCACCGCAAAACTTTCAGGGTAGGAGCGGAGCAGAGCTGGCCAAAAGTTTGGAAAATTTCGCGAGGATTCGTCAACCGGCGCCAACGTTATTCCAAATAGAATGTTGCGGATTTCCTATGGAAAATAGGTCCTAACTATAACTATCTACTGGCGACCGCCAGTAGATAATATATATATATATATATATATATATATGGAGACGAATCTTGTTATATATATATATATATTCACTTAAAAAACCATAGGTTTCACACATGTTATAGTTAGCTGGACATTTCCCTTGTAAAAACCAATGAAATTCCCCCGCTATAGTTAGTGCAGGCAACTATAACTCACGCGACCGCAATCCTCTGCTGATGACGTCAGATATTACATCACTGTATTTAGACACCTATTTACCCATGTCTTCTTCCATTAATCTTTAGCTATACATATATTACAAATATTTATTTTTCAGAAAGACACATATGTAATCAGTGATGTAATATCTGACGTCATCAGCAGAGGATTGCGGTCGCGTGAGTTATAGTTGCCTGCACTAACTATAACGGGGGAATTTCATTGGTTTTTTACGAGGGAAATGTCCAGCTAACTATAACATGTGTGAAACCTATGGTTTTTTAAGTGAATTTGCAAGGTTTTTTAAATGCTAATTCCTAACTATAACGTGTGTGAAACCTATGTTTTTTTAAGGGAATTTGTACGGTTTTTTAAATGCTAAGTTATGTATTTATTAATATTTTTCTTCCAGGTTTTTCACCGTGCGCGCACGGTGCGCTTCGCACACCGTGCGTGCTCTGTGGGCACTCAGTGCGCTTTGCGCACCGAGCCTTCACGAAGCGTTGTGCGTGCCGTGCACGCACCGTGCGCACTCCGTGCGCGCACCCCACGCATTTTCGACAAAAAAATAAATGTTTTTTCACCCTTGGGGGTCCTTCAGTGACCCCCTGACAAAGGCTAGGGGGTCAGGAACCGTCCACCCTGCCCCCTTTTCACGTTCTCCACCTTTGTTTTTCACTTTTTCACTGCCTCAGACTGCGAGAGACAAAATGGCGGCCGCCACTTCCTGATTTCGACCGATTCGAATGTTTACTGACATCTAACAACCAATCAGAATTGCGCTCCCGCACGGCATGGTGCGCGCACAGTGCACGCACGGTGCGCGCGTATAGATATTGATATGGTTTTAAAATGCTATTTTCGCAGGAAATACTGAACAGATTTAAACGAGACTGAGTAATTCTGTTCAGCCGTTCGGGCTGTACCTTCGACTAAAGGTCCTATGGAAAAATGCATGAGGAAAACGCGTTTCGGGACCCCCCTTTTTTCTCGGCCCCCGCTTGACTAATCACCCCGAGACTTTCAGGGTAGGAGCGGAGCGGAGCGCCCCACCTATTTTGAAAAATTCGCGAGGATTCGTCAACCGGCGCCAAAGTTATTCAAAATAGAATTTTCAGATTTCCTATGGAAACACGGTCCTAACTATAACTATCTACTGGCGACCGCCAGTAGATAATATATATATATATATATAAACCAGGAATCCTGAAGAAATGCAGATCGCGCAAATCAGGTACAGACCACACAGTTACGTGAAAAAAGATGAAAGTGCTTTATTCCTCCATAGATAGCAGCATGAAGCGTTTCGACCGGGTAAACCTGATCTTGATCACATGACATGGCTAAAGACCAACGAGTTTAAATGCTGTAAGGTACATGGTTAAAGCTCCTCCTTCTAGCCATAAACACTGAAAACATACTGCAAAATAAGATCGGATTTAGAATAGCTTCAAAAAGTTTTGGAATTTAGCATAATATCAAGCTAAATTGTCAACAAAACCGCTGCTAATCAAATAGAATTGTAAATATCATTTGATTCAAGAGAAAATAAAAATTATAATATACTCTTAAAGAACAGTGGTAAAACAATGGTAAATCAATTAAGGGCAAGTGCCCAATGAATACAGTACCAGAGAAAATACCGAAAAAATTGCAGTAGAAAAAGTTCATATAAAGGCCTGGAGTTCAATAACAATGAAAAAAACTTATATAACAGCAGATAAAAAATTAGTACATTAGTGTAATAAAAATCACAATCATATAAACAGTGAATATATTGTTTTTTTTAAATTTACATTTTTCTTAAGAGCAGATGCTGAAGTGCAAAAAAGTAAAGTGCCTAGTGCAAAAAAGGGAAATTATTTATACCAGATCGACTTAAAAGTCAGTGTCCAGGAAATTTAGAGGCACTACATTATGATGCTAAAAGCAAAAAGAACACGCAATTTTATATACAACATTATAGTCCCGAAAGGATTAATCCGTAGATGGTATAATTCTGTCAAAAAATGGTAGTGCTAAAAGCCTGCTATTGTCAAATTAAGTGGCCACCCTGTCCCCACATCCTATCTTCAATGAATAAAAACAAATAAAACTAGAAAACTAGTAAAATCAGTTACCATCCAATAAAAAAAAAGACATGGAAAAACATAGGTAAAAATTTACTTAAGACAATAAAAGAGCATAGAATTCTTAATAGCTGCAAAATAGGTCATAGAATGGCTCGGGTAAAAGATAACACTAAAGGAATGATGGGACAAGCCTGCCCCATAAAAGGATCACTATTTATAAAAAATTATAAAGATCTTCCCCTGTATTCAGGCCATTAGGTATCTTAGTGTCTAGAAGCAAAATATATCGGCTCTCCAACTGCCTGAGTTTCCTCTCTCTATCCCCTCCTCTTTTGGAAAATGGAACTGCATCAATAACAAAATAACTCAAATCTTTAAGATTATTATTATGAGCCAGTTTAAAATGACGCGCCACAGGATAGTTGGGATCAGAGTTAACAATAGCCCGAAGATGCTGCAGAATCCGGTTGAAAACTTGGAGTTTAGTACTACCAATATATCGAAGATGACAAGTACATTGTAGTACATAAACTGCATAATCAGTTTTACAGGTAAACAAACCATTGATTTTGCAGACATCTTGGGAGAAAGCATCCTGATATTCCACAGTGTTAACTCCAATTTTACAGGCTCTGCACGAATTGCACTTAAAAAAGCCGGATCTGTTGGAGAGCCAATTCAAAGTTTTAACCACTTCAGGACTAGTTTTGACAAGAGCATCCCTCATAGAGGGTGCCCTCCTAAAAGTAATAGATGGAACCTCACCGAGGAGTGGAGCCAGAGTAATATCAGTTCTTAATATAGGCCAGTTAGATTTCAGAATGTTTCTGATCTTTTTTTCATAACAACTATAAGTAGTAATCAGTCTAACTTCAATATCTTCCCCTTTAGGGATATTAACTCTATTAGAAACAGAGATTTCCATATTAGAGGCTTGTGGGGATTCTTGGTGTTTAAAATCATTTTGCTTAAAGCGTCTTTAAGATCACTATCTTTATAACCTCTGGCCAAAAATCTTTGAAATGATTCATTGAGACAAATATTAAGATCAATATCATTGCTGCAAATTCTTTTGATTCTTAAAAATTCCCCGTAGGGAATGCTCTTGATAAGATGTCGGGGATGAGCACTAGAGGCATGGAGAATTGAGTTACCCGCAGTGGTTTTTCTGTATAATCTGCTCTGAATAGTGCTGTCCTTAATAAAAATTTCAACATCTAAAAACTCAACTTTCTTATTGCTGATGGTAGCTGTAAATTCCAAAATTGAGCACATTTATATTAATGCTAGCCACAAAATCTTCAGCTGTTTCTTCAGACCCATGCCATATTATGAATATGTCGTCTATATATATATATATATATATATATATATATATATATATATATCACCTACTGGCGCTTGCCAGTAGGTAGTTATAGTTAGGACCAAGTTTCCATAGGAAGAGCATTTTAATATCAGCTCCTATGTGGGAAGTTTGGGGGTGATTCGTCAAGGGGGGGGCCGCGAATAAAGGGGGGTCCCAAAACGTGTTTTCTCCATGTTAATTTCCATAGGAAACTTTAGACAAGACTACAGGTCGAACGGGTGAACGCAATTACCCCAAATTTGGCAGGGAGAAGGGTCTTGGTCTAGAAAGCACGCTTTTGTTTATTTGGTGTAAATCCGTTCAGTAGTTTTTGAGAAATATCGAAATTTACAGATATCAATATTTGGGAATTCTGCCATCTGATTGGCTGAGGCGTTACGAGCACGAGCTTGCTGCTTATTGGTTGTGAGCATTGCGAGCGGTTGCAACTAGGAAGTGTTGGCCGCCATTTTGTGATTCCGTTGAAGCGAGTAAGGGATAAAAAGGGCGAAAAGAGTAGGAAAGAGGTGGGTAGGAGCGCTGTGAGGTCTGTGGGGTGGTTAGGGTGTGCTACACAAGGAGTGTGAAGTGAAGTATTCACCCATAGCGGTGTGAAAGTGCTGTTTTGACCAGAGTGAGATGGTGCTGAGGTGAGGTGCCAGTACACTCGGGGATGAAACCGTGAGCTGATTGCTGTAAACTGATGTGCTCCTGGCGCTATAGTATACTGGCCGCTGTAGCATAGCTGTGCAAGTGATGTTAGTATGGGTTTAGACTATAGCGGGAGTGGGAAGCAAACTATTCACCCCTACCGGTCTGAAGACTCAAATGGAGTGTTTTAGCAAGCAGGAATAAAGAAATAATCGTGAAGAATATAATGCAGAATGTTGCAATGCCACAGAAGACAAATGGTGAAATCAGGTGTGCTTAAGAAAGTGGCTGTGTGGGATAAAGCGATGGAGTCTGCAAGTTATATAAAAAGTGTCTTTATGTAAGTTCCATAAATGGAACCACTGGTGCAAGAGCTAAGGCATCCAGCTGAGGCAAACTCCAACCGCTTCTGCTGTATTCAAAGCTAAGCTTCTGCATCAGTCAATTCCACATTACATGTTACAGTTCCATGTGACATAAACAATACCTATTAGACATGAATTACTGTAAATTGTAGAATGAAAATAAAAGTATGATACGATTACCACACTGTGCCAACCAGTTCCTAAACAATTCCATGTTTTTTGATCTTGATCGCCAGTTCCTGAGCAGAGGCTGATGATAAGCTAATTTGTGTGAAAGGGCATCGTGGATAAGAGGCAGGCAGAGAGACGTGTGTACAAAGAATAGATATGGTTTCAAAATGGAAGTCGGGTTTAGACTAATTTAGCAAGTAAAATAGCGTATTTGCATAGGCCATACATCATCCATCCCTGGTTAGTGTGGAGAGGTAAGGGCCAGTAATGAAAACAGAGTTCAAATGCCTAAGCATACTTAGAAAGTTATTATATGAAAATAGTTCAATTGAAGTATATTAAAAAATGTAATAGGAAAAAGTCAAAAAATCAATCCAAGAATAAAGTGAATTTCTTACAAGTTTTGGAGATTGCAGTCCGGAAGTTCTTCAGCGGCTTGAGATGCGTAATGTTCCAAGAGGTGATTGTTGCCATTGTGTGAGAAAAGCGAAGCGATCCAATTCATACCCTCGAAGGGACAGTGATGTTCCTCGAATGTTGGAGCGGCAATTTGAATTGGCAGGCAATCTGCAATGTTGTCAAAGGTCGCACGTTGCAGGAGATCTTTTGCAGCTGCACAAAAATCCCATTCCGCCAGGATACCTTTTTGCGTTGCATCCACCATTGCTCCACTGCCCGAACAATCAAGTTCATGGTTTTCAAGTTACTCCATTACCTGCTGGATATCGGGAGCATTTGCTGGGATGTTGGCAAGGCATGGATCCATTCGCCAGACGATTGGGCAAGTTTTTCAATAAAAAGATGGTTGCACGCAAATTGTATATGTGTAAATAAATGTCATGTTGTAGCTGGCTCCAATAATAGAATAATAGATAGAGGCAGGCAGCCGAAAAGTTGCTCCATTTTTTCACGGTATTGATGTAGCTTCGCGTAGAGGCGAATTCTGTCGAACATGCTTGTTACCACAGGGAGCGTAGCCATTTTTAACAAGCTAAAATAGTAGTAGGATGGCCGCAAACAGAGCGAGAATTATGGGCACTGTTGCTGTTATTCCAGAGATGATCGAATGAATGAAGTCTGGTATTAGACTAAAAACAGTTTGAAAGCCTGTGAGAAGGCCGGAGGAGACAATGTTAAAAAGGTGTGCCAGACCTTAAATGTCAGATGTGTTGAAAATTGTGTAACAATTCACAAAGTGTAATGGGAGGTTCGTATTTAAAAGGGAGTGTATTTTACTTTAAGTTGGTGCTATCTGCAGTCGATAAATTACTTTTGGAGAAGTGAGGGACACTTCTGTTTGAAAGAAAAGCGCTTTCAGTTTGCACCGTTTAATAAAATCTGTTTTCAGAGTAGGTATTGAAGGCCAAGTTGAACTTTGGGAGTTTCTTTATGTGGGTGGGAATAGAGATTGCCAGAGGAAGTTATCCGGTTTGAAACAGTAAGGACATACGGTATGCCAGCTCACATTGCGTAGCAGTCCATGTTATTAAGAAGCAGATAACTGCCATTAGAAAGCTGTGTGAATGTTGGTCTGATTGTGGGAGTTGGCGTGCTTTTAAGAAAGCACGCACGATTGGGGGCTGTAAGCTGAGAAGCGTCATGCAGTTGGACATTCTTGCATAGTAATGAATGATTGCCATTGTGGTCCCACTTTACACCTGTGAGAAAAACTTCGGTATCCTCTTTAAGACAGCGATATGTAAATGGGAAAAACCACTGCTCGTGAATAAATGCGCTACCTTATATAATCACATACAACATGACAAACAACATGTACACCTAGCAGACACAACGACACTACGTACTGTGGGAACCGTGGCTAGCCATGTACACAAACCGAACATGGCATGGCACCTCTGCCACACAATGCAGAATGCGAGGAGAGATGGGAGCAAAGTATGTGCAAAGATGGCAAGTGATTCTCGATTATAAAAGTATACAATGCAAAGTGTTGAGGGGATGTGCCGGACAGACTTGAGTATGCAGAGCACAGACATTTACATGTCAACATACACTGATGGTCTATTGATTGAAGTCGACAGTGGACGCAACCATGATAGTACAGTTAGTAGGGAAGATTACGGAAACATAGCGCGTACGTGCCCCCTCCCCCCCAAAAAAATCTTTAGCGTAGTGGGCTGGCTCAGCGTACGCAAGGCTAGCGTAGGGGTATGAATAAAAGGCACGTTTCTCTGGGTGTGGTTCTCTTCCGGAGTGGCGAACATGTCTGTCAGGTCTGCGCAGCTTACACCGCCACGGGGCTGACGGCGTGAGCGAAGGTGGCTGCAGGAATAATACTCTCATCCTGCTGCTACCCAGAAACCATCATGGCCGCTGCAACGCACATATGCCCCACAGTTCACCTTTCGACACCGTCCACGTGCCGGCGGAAGCTTTTGGGCCGAGGTCTGCGAGCTGGGAAGGCTCCTGAGATCAGCGCTGGCTACCAGCACCCAGCCTGCGGCCCAGCACCGTGAAGTGCTCTGTATACTACTAACACAGTAGTCGAAGAGGTACCAACAGTGGAACGGTGTCTTGATACCACAATGGACGATGTTAGAACTGCATCTGAGAGTGCAGATGAAGGTACTCCTTTCGACCAGCTGTAACCAACTCTAGGTTCCAACAGTGTCTTGATCCCACAATGGACGATGTTAGAACTACATCTGAGAGTGGAGATGAAGGTACTCCCTTCGACCAGGTGCAAGCAACTCTAGGTCCCAACAGTGGAACGGTGTCTTTATCCCACAATGGACGATGTCCGATATTACCTGCTGCTTGTGGGTTTTCACAGAAGTCTATGCGTTGACGTGCATCAGACTCTGTGCTTCCGTAGCTAAGTGCTGCACATGATTATTGTGCTTGGTTGACACCAGTCGGTGGAGTACACCGCGGTACAGCAGGTCCGAACAGTGGAACGGGGTCTTGATCCCAGAATGGAGAATGGTAGAACTGCATCTGAGAGTGCAGTTGAAGGTACTCCCTTCGACCAGGTGTAACCAACTCTAGGCCCCAACAGTGGAACGGTGTCTTGATCCCAGAATGGATGATGTCCGATATTACCTACTGCTTGTGTGTTTTCACAGAAGTCCCTCCGTTGAGGTGCATCAGACTCTGTGCTTCCGTAGCCAAGTGCTGCACATGATCATTGGGCTTGGCTGACTGCAGTCTCTGGAGTACACCGCGGTACAGCAGGTCCTAACAGTGGAAAGGTGTCTTGATCCCACAATGGACGATGTTAGAACTGTATCTGAGAGTGGAGATGAAGGTAGTCCCTTCGACCAGGTGCAACCAACTCTAGGTCCCAACAGTGGAACGGTGTCTTGATCCCAAAATGGACGATGTCCGATATTACTTGCTGCTTGGTTTTGACAGAACTCCCTCCGTTGAGGTGCATCAGACTCTGTGCTTCCGTAGCTAACTGCTGCACATGATTATTGGGCTTGGTTGACTGCAGTCGGTGGAGTACGTCATGGTACAGCAGGTCGGAACAGTGAAACAGGGTCTTGATTCTGTGATTGAGGATGTCAGAAGTTAAAGTTTGTGATGATTTCTGTGTACCCACTCTGATCAGGTACAACCAACTGCATGTTTCCGAATCCAACGGCACGTGGCTGTGAGGCGTTAATGACCACTGACTCTGGCCTACAGTGCGGTCAGCAGAGCTCACAATTCAGATTGATTAGTGATTGTTTAATTACAGAATCCAGTAGGCAACTAACTACAACGTCTATTGAAATATACACAATAGCCTTTTAGTATACTTGCTTGAAGAAGTTGACTTATAGGTCTAGTACAATGACCAAATTCTTCTTGGTAGTGGTAAAGAACACTGAATAACAGTGTACACAGTGGACAGCAGAGATCGCAATTCGAATTGTTTTGATTTATTTATTGCAGAGTTTTGTGTAATTTATGTTGTATTTTGTGAAGAGGACGTGAGAAAAAGTATTCATGGAAGACTGTGCTCACTACTGCCTTCAATTTACACTGCAGACAGCAGTGTTCACAATTCAGATCGAGTCGCTATTGCAGATGATGTAGTGTTGTAGGCAACAGACATTGCTCCAGTGCGCTCTGTCTGCACCACGCATACGCATCATCACAGGCACCGCACACGCTTTTTGTTGCTTCGGTAACGGCAAACTGGGCAGCCCAAGTCAACGCCACATGGCTGTGGCCCCTTTGTGACCGCTCTCTGGCCTACGCTGCAGACAGCAGTGTTTACAATTCTGATTGAGTCGCTATTGCAGATGATGTAGTGTTGTAGGAAACAGACATTGCTCCAGTGCGCTCTGTCCGTCCCACGCATACGCATCATCACAGGGTCCACACACGTTTTTTGTTGCTTCGGTAATGGCAAACAGGACAGTTCAAGTCAACGCCACGTAGCTGTGGGCCCTTGCTGACCGCTCTCTGGCCTACACTGCAGACAGCAGTGTTTACAATTCAGATCGAGTCGCTATTGCAAATGATGTAGTGTTGTAGGCAATAGACATTGCTCCTAGTACGGCCTGCCTGCAGCACACATCATCGCTGGCTGTGCACATGCTGAATGCTTTTGATGTGGCTATCTAAGTGCACTAGAGCTGATGGACCCTTTATGATACAATCTTTTTGTGTATTATTTCAGATCTACTGCCTGAATCTTAGTATAACACAAGTTATGGTTGTTTTACAATAGAATCTTTTCTGTATTATTTCACATCTAGTGTCCCTACCATACTGCAGCACAAACTATTGACCCTTTTATTATTGAATCTCTTTGTGTGATCCAATGATTACTGTTGTAGTTGATGCTAGCGGTAGCGATTCCCTGAGGGCTGGTTTACACTCACCCCACACGCATCCAGCACAGACGTCACTGGATATGTGACTCTGGTAATAAAAAGCAGTCGAGCGCACGTGCCCGTACCCACTTCCACTATCTATCTGTGTCTGTGTGTTCATTATGTATGCATGATACTGCCCCTGGGCCGTACCACATTACATTGTGTTGTGGATAGCGTATGCAACCATGTTACCTCTGGCAGTGGGGAAAAGTTCTGTTATGTAGCTTTTAGATGCATGGCTATCACAGGTGGAAGGCTGCTTTACAGAGCATGAATATTGATGAAGATGATGGTTGCATGTTGTGTGTACTGTCAGATATGTGTACATAGCAAAAAGTTTTCAAAAAAGCTCTGTAAGCAGAAGAGGAATCTCTCATCAAACAATTTCGAGAGAATGGAGAAAATGGGTGGGGTCCTCCAACTGTTACAATGGGAAATGTTTTGAACCAATCAAATGCTTTTCTTTAAGGTCACATGGCAATCGCGCAGCGAGTGCGCAAGGAGGCCGCACCCGACTCGATTTTGAGAAAATATTACCATAATATAAGTTTATCACAGTTAGAAATATATAAATGTTTAAAATATTTTAGATTATCGCTTGTTCTCATATACACTTTAAACTTATTTAGATATAGTTTTGAGATGGAAAATAAAATGAAGGAAATGCGTTCCCGGCGCGACACCATACGTCTATGACTTAACACAGGGCCTGGCAGCATGCACTTGTCGCATACGCAATGCACAGCGGGGGTGACCCCATACAAACATGATGTAAGGCATGGCTTGGTACTGCGTACCCGTCGCATACTAATGTAGCAGCTGGCGCGACCACATACGTATATGATGTTACGTGGGACGCGGTGCCACAAACCCGTCGGATACGAAATGCGCATCCTTTACGAGTTTAGCAATATGGCGGATAGGATTCGCGTGCTGATGGAGCTTGGTACACTACCGGTACGGGACTTCAGTTTTCTAAAAAAAAAAAAACTAAAAAAAACGATATACATACTTTTTTTTGAAGATATAAAACATTACATATTTTTCAAATTAAAAACAAAAAAGGATACTAGAGTTCCATAATATTTAAAAAAAAATAAAAAAATATAGGTTTTATAAATATTAAAATATGAAATTAACATTTAAAAAACCTTTGAAATTCACTGAAACAACCATAGGTTTTACAGACGTTATAGTTAGGAATTAGCATTTAAAAAAACCTTAGAAATTCTCTGAAAAAACCATAGGTTTCAGGGACGTTATAGTTAGTTGGACATTTGACTCCTATAAAACCAGAGAAATTCGCCCGTTATAGTTAAGTGAGCTAACTATAACTCGCGCACCCGCAATGCACTGGTGATGACGTCACATATTACATCACTCATGACATGGTCAGTGACATCACTGAAGACATCACTGATGACATCTCAAATTACATCACTGATGACATCCTCCATCTGATAATCTGATGCACATACTGATGGCCTAATATAAACTTTGATACACGCACTTTAAAATATAGACTACTATTTTTGAAACCATACACACAACAATGCCAGATACTACATACCACCCACTATATCCTAGGTCTACACTCACATCCACTCACTTATACATGCAGTTTTCTCATCAATACAGTACTATAATATGCACTCATACACCTATACATACAGTCACAGTCCACCACTCATCCATAGAGTTACTCACACACCTAGTCAGTCATGCAAAGAATCAATCACATACCCATTTACTCATGTATACAGTTATACACACCAACTGTGTTATTTATACAAACACCACATCACTTATTTATGTAGATACTAAGACATGTCTTATACAATCACTGATACAAGCAGAGACTTTTATACACCCACTCCTTCAAATAACTTACTCTCACGTATAGTCATTTATATACTCCAACACTCACATATACTGCCTTAAAACATATGTAGTTACTCACACATATACCAGTGAGACATTCATTCACTCACCAACACACCCATAGACACACTAACTCACCCATACAGCCCTTCCCAGATGTACTTTTGAATCCATACAACCAGTGAATCACCCACTCAGACATGTATGCACAGAGCCACACCCCCCCCACCCACCCACACAGACACTCAGGCACTCATACAGATACTCAGACAACAAATCAATAACCCAAATAGACACTCATGTAGCTACTCACCAACCCATGCAGCCGCCTTTACACCAACTGAGACACTAATACAGACTTTCAGACAGTTTAGTCACTAACCCATACATTCAGTAACACATTTTCAATCACTCAGTTATACAGTCAGGCACGCACCTACTAAATAATCCATCCAGGGACTTGTAAATTCACACTTTCTTCAATCCACCTTGGCATAGATATATATTTAAACTTTACAGAAATACACATTCACTGGATGATGTCATCAGTGATGTCATTAGTGATGTCATTTGGGATGTCATCAGTAATGCCATCAGTGAGGTCACTGACCATGTCATGAGTGATGTAATATGTGATGTCATTGCGGGCTCGCGCGCGTTAAAGTTAGCTCAACTAACTAGAACGGGCGAATTTCTCTGGTTTTATATGAGTCAAATGTCCAACTAACTATAACGTCCCTGAAACCTATGTTTTTTTCAGTGAATACACATATATATATATATATATATATATATATATATATATTCACTGAAAAAACCATAGGTTTCACACACGTTATAGTTAGGAATTAGCATTTAAAAAACCTTGCAAATTCACTGAAAAAACCATAGGTTTCACACATGTTATGGTTAGCTGGACATTTTACTGAAAAAAAACCAATGAAATTCCCCCGTTATAGTTAGTGCAGGCAACTATAACTCACACGACCGCAATCCTCTGCTGATGCTAATACTGTATTTAGACACTTATTTGCCCATGTCTTCTTCCATTAAATTTTAGCTATACATATATTACAAATATTTTTTTTTCATAAAGACACATATGTCATCAGCAGAGGATTGCGATCGCGTGAGTTATAGTTGCCTGCACTAACTATAACGGGGGAATTTCATTGTTTTTTTATCAGTAAAATGTCCAGCTAACTATAACATATGTGAAACCTATGGTTTTTTCAGTGAATTTGCAAGGTTTTTTAAATGCTAATTCCTAACTATAACGTGTGTGAAACCTATGGTTTTTTCAGTGAATTTGTACGTTTTTTTAAATGCTAAGTTACTTTACGCCATTCGTGGCGTGCGTGCCCACTTAACGCAGTTCATTCCGTGCGCGCACGGTGAGCACGCGGTGCGCTTCGCGCACCGCGCACCCACTTTACGCAGTTAGTGCCGTGCCCACGTTACGCTGGATGGGCCATGTACGCACGATGCGCTTCGCGCACCGTGCGCACATGGAGGACATATTATGCACTTCGTTGTGAAAGGGATTCTTTTATTTTATCATTACTTAAATATGCCGTGAACAAATGTTGCCCTGCGGGCACCATTTGCACAGGGGGTGGGGAGAGTGTGGATAATTTTTTAATAATTTTTACCGTACGCGTACGGTAAGCGTAATCAGCGATTTTTAAAAAAATAAACAAATTGAATTTTTGGCCTTGGGAGTTCTGTGGGGACAGCTTAAGCAAGGCTAGGTGGTTAGGAGCTGTCTAAACAGCCCCTTTACAGGTTTTTTGCCTTTGTTTTTCCTCCCCCCCTCAGAGTGCGAGAGAGAAAATGGCGGCCGCCGCTTCCTGGTTTCGACCGATTCGAATGTTTACTAAGATATAACAGCCAATCAGAATCGCGCTCGCGCACGTCACCGTACGCGTACGGTAAGCTTACCGTAAGCGCACGGGAAGCGCACCGTAAGCTGCCACAGATATATATATTGATTTAAATGCTATTTTCTCAGGAACTACTGAACATATTTACACAAGACCTACAAAAGGCACTTCCTTGACCTGAGGACTACCTCTCTGCCAAATTTCAAGTAACTCTGTTCAGCCGTTCGGGCTGTAGCTGTGTCTAAAGGTCCTATAGAAAAATGCATGGGAAAAACGCGTTTTGGGACCCCCCTTTTTTCTCAGCCCCCGCTTGACGAATCCCCCCGAGACTTTCAGGGTAGGAGCGGAGCGTAGCGCCCCACCTATTTTGAAAATTTCGCGAGGATTCACCGACCGGCGCCAAAGTTATTCCAAATAGAATGTTGCGGTTTTCCTATGGAAACAGGGTCCTAACTATAACTATCTACTGGCGACCGCCAGTAGATAATATATATATATATATATATATATTTTAAATCCAATGGCCCAAGCTTTTAAGAAGGCACTCGACAGCTCCCCCATTACTCAGCAGTACGATATCTGATGTTCAGCCCTACGCGTTTCGAGGCCATCCGCCTCTCTTCAGGGGCTCGCTTCACAGTTCTGGCGCTTGCGACGTCTCTATAGTGCATGCAATTTATTCAATTGATGACGTTAGTACGTTATAAACTGTAGTTGCATGCTGGGACATGTGGTCCCTTAGAGAAATATTGTTACCCTTAGTGGGCTCCATACGCCAAACAGATTGAAGACACTTTCTTCCTATGTAGGAAATCGTCTGCCGGTACACTTTCCTCTAGTAGTTGGGCTCACTGTGCTGTTCGGTCGGGCTTCGTTCCCAGCCTCAGCCTCTTTATGTTCAAGATGGTGCTCTTCTTCACGGCTGGACGGCCGTGTAGTAATTTTAAATCCAATGGCCCAAGCTTTTAAGAAGGCACTCGACAGCTCCCCCATTACTCAGCAGTACGATATCTGATGTTCAGCCCTACGCGTTTCGAGGCCATCCGCCTCTCTTCAGGGGCTCGCTTCACAGTTCTGGCGCTTGCGACGTCTCTATAGTGCATGCAATTTATTCAATTGATGACGTTAGTACGTTATAAACTGTAGTTGCATGCTGGGACATGTGGTCCCTTAGAGAAATATTGTTACCCTTAGTGGGCTCCATACGCCAAACAGATTGAAGACACTTTCTTCCTATGTAGGAAATCGTCTGCCGGTACACTTTCCTCTAGTAGTTGGGCTCACTGTGCTGTTCGGTCGGGCTTCGTTCCCAGCCTCAGCCTCTTTATGTTCAAGATGGTGCTCTTCTTCACGGCTGGACGGCCGTGTAGTAATTTTAAATCCAATGGCCCAAGCTTTTAAGAAGGCACTCGACAGCTCCCCCATTACTCAGCAGTACGATATCTGATGTTCAGCCCTACGCGTTTCGAGGCCATCCGCCTCTCTTCAGGGGCTCGCTTCACAGTTCTGGCGCTTGCGACGTCTCTATAGTGCATGCAATTTATTCAATTGATGACGTTAGTACGTTATAAACTGTAGTTGCATGCTGGGACATGTGGTCCCTTAGAGAAATATTGTTACCCTTAGTGGGCTCCATACGCCAAACAGATTGAAGACACTTTCTTCCTATGTAGGAAATCGTCTGCCGGTACACTTTCCTCTAGTAGTTGGGCTCACTGTGCTGTTCGGTCGGGCTTCGTTCCCAGCCTCAGCCTCTTTATGTTCAAGATGGTGCTCTTCTTCACGGCTGGACGGCCGTGTAGTAATTTTAAATCCAATGGCCCAAGCTTTTAAGAAGGCACTCGACAGCTCCCCCATTACTCAGCAGTACGATATCTGATGTTCAGCCCTACGCGTTTCGAGGCCATCCGCCTCTCTTCAGGGGCTCGCTTCACAGTTCTGGCGCTTGCGACGTCTCTATAGTGCATGCAATTTATTCAATTGATGACGTTAGTACGTTATAAACTGTAGTTGCATGCTGGGACATGTGGTCCCTTAGAGAAATATTGTTACCCTTAGTGGGCTCCATACGCCAAACAGATTGAAGACACTTTCTTCCTATGTAGGAAATCGTCTGCCGGTACACTTTCCTCTAGTAGTTGGGCTCACTGTGCTGTTCGGTCGGGCTTCGTTCCCAGCCTCAGCCTCTTTATGTTCAAGATGGTGCTCTTCTTCACGGCTGGACGGCCGTGTAGTAATTTTAAATCCAATGGCCCAAGCTTTTAAGAAGGCACTCGACAGCTCCCCCATTACTCAGCAGTACGATATCTGATGTTCAGCCCTACGCGTTTCGAGGCCATCCGCCTCTCTTCAGGGGCTCGCTTCACAGTTCTGGCGCTTGCGACGTCTCTATAGTGCATGCAATTTATTCAATTGATGACGTTAGTACGTTATAAACTGTAGTTGCATGCTGGGACATGTGGTCCCTTAGAGAAATATTGTTACCCTTAGTGGGCTCCATACGCCAAACAGATTGAAGACACTTTCTTCCTATGTAGGAAATCGTCTGCCGGTACACTTTCCTCTAGTAGTTGGGCTCACTGTGCTGTTCGGTCGGGCTTCGTTCCCAGCCTCAGCCTCTTTATGTTCAAGATGGTGCTCTTCTTCACGGCTGGACGGCCGTGTAGTAATTTTAAATCCAATGGCCCAAGCTTTTAAGAAGGCACTCGACAGCTCCCCCATTACTCAGCAGTACGATATCTGATGTTCAGCCCTACGCGTTTCGAGGCCATCCGCCTCTCTTCAGGGGCTCGCTTCACAGTTCTGGCGCTTGCGACGTCTCTATAGTGCATGCAATTTATTCAATTGATGACGTTAGTACGTTATAAACTGTAGTTGCATGCTGGGACATGTGGTCCCTTAGAGAAATATTGTTACCCTTAGTGGGCTCCATACGCCAAACAGATTGAAGACACTTTCTTCCTATGTAGGAAATCGTCTGCCGGTACACTTTCCTCTAGTAGTTGGGCTCACTGTGCTGTTCGGTCGGGCTTCGTTCCCAGCCTCAGCCTCTTTATGTTCAAGATGGTGCTCTTCTTCACGGCTGGACGGCCGTGTAGTAATTTTAAATCCAATGGCCCAAGCTTTTAAGAAGGCACTCGACAGCTCCCCCATTACTCAGCAGTACGATATCTGATGTTCAGCCCTACGCGTTTCGAGGCCATCCGCCTCTCTTCAGGGGCTCGCTTCACAGTTCTGGCGCTTGCGACGTCTCTATAGTGCATGCAATTTATTCAATTGATGACGTTAGTACGTTATAAACTGTAGTTGCATGCTGGGACATGTGGTCCCTTAGAGAAATATTGTTACCCTTAGTGGGCTCCATACGCCAAACAGATTGAAGACACTTTCTTCCTATGTAGGAAATCGTCTGCCGGTACACTTTCCTCTAGTAGTTGGGCTCACTGTGCTGTTCGGTCGGGCTTCGTTCCCAGCCTCAGCCTCTTTATGTTCAAGATGGTGCTCTTCTTCACGGCTGGACGGCCGTGTAGTAATTTTAAATCCAATGGCCCAAGCTTTTAAGAAGGCACTCGACAGCTCCCCCATTACTCAGCAGTACGATATCTGATGTTCAGCCCTACGCGTTTCGAGGCCATCCGCCTCTCTTCAGGGGCTCGCTTCACAGTTCTGGCGCTTGCGACGTCTCTATAGTGCATGCAATTTATTCAATTGATGACGTTAGTACGTTATAAACTGTAGTTGCATGCTGGGACATGTGGTCCCTTAGAGAAATATTGTTACCCTTAGTGGGCTCCATACGCCAAACAGATTGAAGACACTTTCTTCCTATGTAGGAAATCGTCTGCCGGTACACTTTCCTCTAGTAGTTGGGCTCACTGTGCTGTTCGGTCGGGCTTCGTTCCCAGCCTCAGCCTCTTTATGTTCAAGATGGTGCTCTTCTTCACGGCTGGACGGCCGTGTAGTAATTTTAAATCCAATGGCCCAAGCTTTTAAGAAGGCACTCGACAGCTCCCCCATTACTCAGCAGTACGATATCTGATGTTCAGCCCTACGCGTTTCGAGGCCATCCGCCTCTCTTCAGGGGCTCGCTTCACAGTTCTGGCGCTTGCGACGTCTCTATAGTGCATGCAATTTATTCAATTGATGACGTTAGTACGTTATAAACTGTAGTTGCATGCTGGGACATGTGGTCCCTTAGAGAAATATTGTTACCCTTAGTGGGCTCCATACGCCAAACAGATTGAAGACACTTTCTTCCTATGTAGGAAATCGTCTGCCGGTACACTTTCCTCTAGTAGTTGGGCTCACTGTGCTGTTCGGTCGGGCTTCGTTCCCAGCCTCAGCCTCAGCCGCGAAGGAGCCCCGCTGCCATAACCTGCCGGATCTGAAGCGCTCGTAAACACGGGCGCTGTGTGGAATGCGGAGGCTATTATTGTTGGGTGCACAAGGACATCGGGAGCAGTGTGCCTTTCCACTTACCCACTGGGGATTTATTGATGGAACTTTTTACAGCCGCATCCATTTGGCGATATTAGGTGCACTACGAGGACCAGCAGGCTTCATTGCCGACGCCCATTGGGGCGGGATCTGGACGATATTTAATCACGAGTTGCACATCATGGCTGCTGTCTCCTTGCCGAAAGCCTGTGATCAAGGAGTTACCTGTCCGAAACGCGTCGAGCCGGCAATTTGTATTCAAGTTGGGGGGGCATGCTGCCTCTGATGTTGCCCAGGAATAAACGGCTCAACTCTTCATGTGTGGCTCCTTCTCCTTGGGCAACTTGCTGTGTTGATATATATATATATATATATATATATATATATATATATATCCGTCTTTTTCTATCTCCAAGTTTCCAACCCATGAAGGATGGCCTCTGTATGCGGGAATCGGAAACCTGCTATGTATGCAAAACACTCCACTCTGTCGCCACATAAAAGAAGAGTTTACATCACGGAAGGTTTGTGATGTATGTTCTAAGGAGATTAAATTATATCTTACTTTACATTTTTTTTAAAACCTTAAAAATTCACTGAAAAACGCAATTATTAAGGTAACATTATGTCAAAATATCAGTTAAAACATACCGTTTTAAACTAACAAAACAACTGAAATTTACCAGTTAAAGTTTCCTCAAGTAACTTTAACAGGAACCATTAAAGTACTATAGCTTGGGACCCGCCATGCACAATCTTGTCATAAATTATGTAATTTCTGATGCTGCCGTCATGCTAATAATGATTTCATGAGTGACAGTGCAGCCAACTTTGGCCGTGAGCTGCATTGAGTTGGCTTCAGGGCCTGGTTTACAGACCTGCCCTGCATCCAACCCCCTTCTACCCCATAGGCAGCCAACTCCATGCCATGCATGGCCTTTCTGGCATGCGCAGCGTTCAGTTGGTCTGACAAGTATTGGCCACATCGAGGCATACATACTGACTCAAAGAGTCACAACTATAAAACATAAAAAGTGGGCCTATTGACTTTATCAAAGTGTGAACATGCAATATGTATATAAACACATCTATCATCTTTCTTCAAAAATCACCAATATTTTGAATCAAATGTATATTCCAGTATTTCACACAATGCAATGTTTCATTATAGTGATTACAAAAAGAATGTTTAATAAAGTTTTCATTACAAAATCAACATGTCTGCGAGTCTTTCTTTTAATATTGTTCTTATAATTGCATTTTGTGGGCTGAAAAATGTTAAAAGAAAGAATCAGACTTGTTTAAAAAATAAAATAAAACTAACATGTTTCTGACTCTTTCTTTTAACCTTTTCAGCCCACAATATGAAATCATAAAAATAACCACATGAGGGCATTGAGCTCTAGCTGAAGAGCACAGAGCTCCAGCTCAGAGTGCTTTAAACAATGCGGCAAGTACTTCCGGGGTCATGGATTTAATGATCCAAGAAGCTTACTGATTTCTATGTTGTTGAGGGGCTGCTAGCCTCCCTGCAAGCATGAAAATATGCAATTTTAAAATGCCATTATGAAGTGCTCCTTCCTAGGAGCAATGAATAATAAATGAATGGCTACTGAATGTCAGCCCACAACGCGCAATCATAAAAAACAATCACAAGAGGGTCTTGCACTCAGCTGAAGAGCATAAAGATCCAAGTCGGACTGTTGTATAAATTAGGATAAATTATCCTGGGGTCATGCATTTAATGACCCAGGAGACTTACTGTTTTTTAATGTAATTGGGGAGGGTTGCTACACTCACTGAAACACACCACAACAATACAAACAATGCCTTGTGGTTCCCCTGCCTCTTCCAGAGGCACCACAAACATGAAAAGACGCTATTGTAAAATGCACAAGGGCATTATGGGACGCTCCATCCTAGGAGTAAATGAATTCTAAATGAATAGCTCCTGCTGTTCATTTATTATTATTCTTTTGAAATTTATTTTGGGTGTCCGGTGCCCACCCGGTACACCCAGATACCTTTTTGGTGGGGGCTGCAGGAGGAGCCCCAGGGTCCCCGCAGCCCCACTGGCTACCCTGCCAGAACCCATCACGGAACCCCGCGAAGTGACCAAAACACTTCACAGCACAACGCGGAGTTCCATAGCGGAGGAGTGCGTTAGGTTGCACCGTTCACACTGATTTCTAGTGCTGGGTGTTTTTCCCATGCTGGAAAATCACTGTGAACTGCACCATGTGCAATTGCAAGTGGGCGCTGCTTCTTTCTGCCGCTCGAGTAGATGCTCTACTCGAGTGGCAGCTTCCTCAATGTGAATGGAAGGTTTCTCAACGTGAGCGGTAGCAACCATCTGCGACTGCCCACATTTCTAAAATCTTGCTGGGAGGTGGTCCAGCGATTGATTTTTCCTAGCTCGCGCTCACCAACTTAACGTTGGCGAGAGAGGAAAAAACCCCTCTCCGCTTCATGAAGTGGAGATTTTCGGAACTCCGTAGAGCACGGAAAAAGTGTGAAAAACTCTGCAAACAGAGCGGTGTTCACCACCTAGGCCTAGTGTGAAAGTGCAAGCATAGAACTGTGAGTGGGTGTGTGAGTGTCTACATGGGTATGTGAGTGGGTCTGTGAGTGCCTGCATGGGTCTGTGAGTGGGTGTGTCAATGCCTACGTAGGTCTGTGAGTGGGTGTGTCAATGCCTTCGTAGCTCTATGAGTGGGTGTGTGAGTTTCTATATGGTTGTGTGAGTGCCTAAGTGGGTCTGTGAATGTGTGGGTCTGTTAGTGGGTATGTGAGTGTCTGTTTGGGTCTGTGAATGAATGTATCAGTTCCTATGATAGTTTGTGAGTGGTTGTGTTAGTCTGTGAGTGGGTGTGTAAGTGTCTGTGTGAGACTGTGAGTCGGTCTGTGAGTGTGTGAGAGGGACTGTGAGTGGGTGTCTGTGTGGTCTGTGAGTGTATGTATGGGTCTATGAGTAGGTGTGTGAGTGACTAAGTGGGTCTGTGAGTTGGTCTGTGAGTGTGTGTGTGGGTCTGTGAGTGCCTGGTTGGGTCTGTGAGGGGATGTATCAATGCCTGCATAGGTCTGTGTGTGGGGGTGAATGCCTATGTCGGTCTGTGAGTGGGTATGAGAGTGCCTGCATGGCTCTGTTAGTGGTTCTTTGAGCGGCTTCATTGGTCTGTGAGTGGGTGTTTGTCTACCTGTGTGGGACTCTAAGTGGATGTGTAAGTGCCAGCATAGAACTGCGAGCGGGTGTTCAAGTGCTTGTGTGGGTTTCTGTGAGTGGGTGTATGAGTGCCTATGTGGGTATGTGAGTGAGTCTGTGTGTGTGCCTGCTTGTGTGGTACTCGAAGTGGGTGTGAAAAGTTCCAGCATAGAGCTGTAAGTGGGTGTGTGAGTGCCTCTGTGGGTAGTACCTACATGGGTATGTGAGTGGGTCTGTGAGTGCCTGCATGGGTCTGTGAGTGAGTGTGTTAATGCCTGCAAAGTTCTGTGAGTGGGTGTGTGAGTACATATGTGGGTCTGTGAGTAGATGGGTAAGTTCCTGTGGGAGTCAGTTAGTGGGTGTGTGAGTGACTGTGTGAGTGCCTGGGTGGATCTATGAGTGGTGGTGTAAGTGTCTGTGTGGGTCTGTGAGAGTGTCTGTGAGTGGTTGTCTGAGAGTCTTTGTGGGTCTGTGAGTGGATGTGTGGGTCTCTGAGTAGGTGTGTGAGTATCTGAGTGGGTTTGCGAGGGATTGGCTGAGTGTCTGTGTGGGTCTGTGACTGGGTGTGTGTAGGTCTGTGAATGGGTGTGTGAGTGCCTGTGAGGGTCTTTGAGTGGGTGTGTGAACACCTATGTGGATATGTGAGTGGGTCTGTTAGTGACTCCATGGGTCTGAGACTGGGTGTGCAAATGTCTGTGTAAGTCTGTGAGTGGGTGGGTGGGTGCCTATGTAGGTCTGTGAGTGGGCATGAGAGTGCCTGCATGGCTCTGTGAGTGGGGGTGTGGATGCCTGCATAGGTTTTTGAGTGAGTATATGATTGTCTGTGTGGGCTTGTAAATGGGTGTAGGAGCACCTGTGTGGGTGTCTGAGTGGGTCGGAAAGTGTTTTTTTTTTTTTCCAAAGTGTGCCAAGATTTGTGGATCCGTCATGGATTTAAACGGGGGCTGAGCTGAGCCTCGGAGAGATTTGCGGATTCCCGGAGTGGGAAAAAAATGATATAATTTAATTTCATACCTAACATAGGTCCATCTAACACTCCTTTAACACACCCATGGGGTCAGGGTACCTCTGCCCTGACCCCATTAATCATTTTCTAGAAAGAGTTTAAGTCCCCAGGACCGTTCCCCAACACTTAAAATGGCGGCTGCAAGCTCCCAGTCAGGTTGTGGTCAGCCAATCACGGCATTGCTAGTGGCGCGTGACTACGAGAATCATCTGTGGAGGTCTGTGTCCTTAGATATGCAATTTTGTTTTTCCTTTAATAACTCTGCAATTACTTAATGGATTTACACCAAATCACAAAAGGGCTCTTTCTGGACATAGAGCAACCTCTCTGCCAAATTTGGTGTAATTCCTTGAAGTAGTTTGGGCTGTAGTCATGTTAAAAATGCCTACGGGAAATTGCATGGGAAACGCAATTTATTCCCCCACCCCTTTTTCTTGGTTTCCACTTCACAGGTCACTCCAAAGGGTTCCATGTAGAATTACACATAGAGTGTCACTTTTTGGGAAAAGTTTGTGAAGATTTGTCAAACAGTGTCAAAGTTATAACCAAGTAAAAAAAAAACACTTTTCCTATGGAAACTAGGTCCTAACGCTAACTACATACTGGTGACCACCAATAGGTAATATGATACAAATTAATAAACAAGCCACTAACACACCCGTATAGCCACTCAGACACCCACTCACACACAAATACACACAGAAACAGCCACTCTGATAATATATGTTAGAAGTAGTATCACTCATTAGTAGTACACAAAGTATACTAATTTAACTATTGTCGTACCTTCATATATATGTTTAACACTCATAAACTCTTAAAAACACTCACAATCAATAGATGATGTAATCAGTGATGTCATCTGAGATGTCATCAGTGATGCCACTGACCATGTCATGTGTGATGTAATATGTGAGGTCATAAGCAGTGCATTACACGGCGTAATTTACAGTTAGCTCAGCTAACTATTACTGCTCAATTTCAATGGTTTTGTACATGTGAAATCTGAGCCTAATTATAACGTCCCTGTAACCTTTGGTTTTTCCAGTGAATTTCTAAGGTTTTTTTAAATTCTATGTCCTAACTATGACATCCCTGAAACCTTTGTTTTTTAGTGAATTTCAATGGGATTTTATTGTTATTTCCTAACTGTAACCAGTAACCTTTGACAGTGAGTGTGCGAGTAAATGCATGAGTGTCTCAATAGGTCAGTGAGTTGGTGTGAGAGTGACTAAGTGAGTCTGTCAGTGAGTGTGTTAGTAGATCTGGGAGTGGCTGCATAAGTGCCTCACTGGGTGTGTGAGTGGGTGCGTGAGTCTCTGAGTGGCTGTCTGAGTGGATGCATGAATGTCTGACTGGGTGTATGAGTGAGTGAGTGAGTGTCTGAATGGGTCTGTGAGGAGATGTCAGAGTGGGTTATTGAGTGCCTCTATAACTATGTGAGTCAGACTGTGAGTGAGTGCATCAGTGTATGAGTGGATCTGTAAGTGAGTGTGTAAGTCTCTGAGTGAGTGTGTGACGGAGCCAATGAGTCTCTGAGTGGGTCTGTAATTGAGTGCATGAGTCTCTGAGTGGGTCTGTGAGTGCATGAGTCTCTGAATGGGTGTGTGAGTGAGTGCATGAGTCTCTGAGTGGGTCTGTGAGTGAGTGCATGCATCTCTCAGTAGGTCAGTGAGTGGGTGCATGAGCCTCTGGGTGAGTCTGTGAGTGGGTGTGTGAGTGTCTGAGTGCTCTCTGTTTTTCCCTCCTCTGCTCTGTTTTGCCTTTTCTGCTTGTTTTTCTACCCTTTGTTTTGAATCTCCTGCTCGTTTATCTGCCTCAGTTTTGCCTTTCCTGCTTGTTTTTCTGCCCTCTGTATTGCCGTCTTCTGCTCTGTTTTGATAATCCTACTAGTTTTTCTCCCTTTGTTTTGCCTTTTCTGCTAGTTTTTCTGCCCTCTATTTTGCCTTTTTCTGCTCGATTTCTACCATCTGTTTTGCCTTTCTTGGTCTTTTTTCTGAGGAAGAGGTGTGCAGAAGCGGCCAGGGCAGCTACCCCAGAACACGGGGGCTCATGGTTCGATTCCCGGCTGCAGGTTAGCCCAGCACCTTGTAACTCTGGGCAATAGCTCGCTTAATCCTACCGACGGCCCCCAGAGCTTGAACACCTTGCCTGTGGTAGCTGGACACTTTACAAATGCTGGTGTTATTATTATTCTTCTGTTTTGTCCTTTCTGCCTGATTTTACACCCTCCGTTTTACCTTTTCTCTTATTTTCCTGCCCTCTGTTTTGCCTTCACCTGCTCTGTTTTGCCTTTTCTACTTGTTTTTCTGCCCTCTGTTTTGCCCTGTCCTGCATAGGGAAGGGGGGCCATGCAGCCCCACTCCCCAGGCCATTTTCAGCCCCACTCCCCTTGCCATTTTCAGCCCCAGGGACCCCATCCCCTGGCGGCTGGCCTTAATTGAATGTGGAAGGGGAGACATGCGACCCACTCCCCTGGCCAATTTGACCCTGGGGACCCAATCCCCCATCCCCCAGCTTTAATTGAATGGGGAGGGGCCCACGTGGTCTTCTTCTCCGGGCTGATTTAGTCCCCGGGGACCCATCCCCAGGGCCCGGCCATGTGTCCCTGGGTGCCCTGGTGCCACCCAGGGCACCCAGTGTGCAGGATGGGGACGGCGGGGAGAGCCCCAAGGCCCCCGCGATACCAGCTATGGTCCCCTCCTCCTGCGGGAGCTGGTATTGCTATCGCACACAGGGAGCTGCTTGAAATACAACTCCCTGCATGTGAGAGCAATATTTTCATTTCTTTCCCTGCCAGCATGTCTGCAAGCAGGTAAAGAGATGAAAACTCCACTTCCGTCAAGCTGGAGCATTTTGAAAGCTCACCACTGCTGGAAGCAGAGTGTTTGCTTTTGCTTGGTGAAGCTGTAAAAGCTCAAGCGAAGCAAAAGCAAACAGGTATGTCCCAGGGGTGAGCACCCCAGGACATAGCAGAAGTCGGCCCTGGGGGTTGGAGGTCCCCACGGCTATTTATGGCTCCAGGAGGAGGGCCAGGCAGCCCTGTCCTTCTCTCTGCATGGGCCCGCCCCAGGTAGGTGGTGGTCCTCGTGGCTGGAGATCTGCCCTTACCCCCTTCTTAATGTTAAGTTGGTGTTTCCCGGGGTCCAGTGGGATCCGCATGGCCCCACTGCAGTTTTTTCCAGAAGCCCCAGGAGGGTGGGGGTGTTTGGGGCATAAATTAGCCCTGGGAGGGGGGCCCTGTGCGACCCTCTCCTTATTCATCAAACTCAGCATTGCCCCGGGATCTGGCAAACCTGGGGGCAATATTATAAGCAAGCATCGGAGACTGCGCTTGTTTTTTTTTTAATTCACGACAATATTTGCAAATATTTTCATAAAAATCGCAGTGAAATTTTAAGGAAGCATGTTTTCTTGCCCTAGCTGGGACCCTCTAGGATCACAGCACCAAAGCTAGAGGGTTAGGGTATTCCTACCCTGCCCTATTTTCTTTTTTTCTGCGTTTGTTTTTGTGACTCGGAAGAAGCTGAATCCCAAGATGGCTGCCAACACTTTCTGGTTGAAATGTTGGCAGCCAATCAGATCTCTGCAGCTCTCTGCATAAGTTCATCATTATTTGCAAAGGCTTCGCGATCGTAGAAATACAAATTTGGATTTTGTTTAATATCTGGAAAACTATCGAATTGATTTACACTAAACAACAAAAAAAAGCACAATCTGCGGACGAAAAGCTAGCTTTCTGTCAAATTGGGTGTAATTCCATTCAGCAGTTTGGGCTGCAGGCGTGTCTAAAGAGTCTATGGGAATTAACATAGGCACCGCACTTTATGTGACTCCTCCGCCTTTTTCTTGGCCCTCCACTTGACTGACCACCCCAAAACTTTACATGCACAACATGATTCACAGGGGCACTATTTTTGGAATATTTCGTGAAGAGTCGCCAAATGGCGCCAAAGATAAAGGCAAGTCAAAAAACGCTTTTCCTATGACAACAAAGAAAACATGATCATAACTATACCTATAACTATAACTATCTACTGTCTATATATATCTCTTGATATACACATAGTGATTAATGAATCCGTGAGCAAGGTGTTTGTATTTGTAGTGCCGAAACGCGCTGGGTATTCTTCCATGCCTATGCTGTTTTTGGAGATTGATTTACTGGATTAAACCCTATTTCATATTTACACCGCTGTGAGTTTGCTGATTCCTTCCGGTTCGGCACGAGCTGGAGTTGTGCTGTGTGTGTCTATGTATGTATATTTGTATCATGGGATCAAGGCCGCTTGAACGGCCGAGACGCGTTATGGCAGGAGACTGAAATAAATATTATTTGCACCATTGGAGGTCTGCAGTAGTCATTGTTGCACAAAGCAGTACGAGGTGTTACGAGGTCAAGATTATATATATATATATATATATATATATATATATATATATATATATATTCACTTAAAATACCATAGATTTCACACATGTTATAGTTAGCTGGACATTTCACTCGTAAAAAACCAATGAAATTCCCCCGTTATAGTTAGTGCAGGCAACTATAACTCACGCGACCGCAATCCTCTGCTGATGACGTCAGATATTACATCACTGTATTTAGACACTTATTTACCCATGTCTTCTTCCATTAATCTTTAGCTATACATATATTGCAAATATTTATTTTTCATAAAGACAAATATGTCATCAGTGATGTAATATCTGACGTCATCAGCAGAGGATTGCGGTGAATCTGCAAGGTTTTTTTAAATGCTAAGTCATAACTATAACGTGTGTGAAACCTATGGTTTTTTCAGTGAATTTGTACGGTTTTTTAAATGCTAAGTTATGTATTTATAATTTATTTTTTTTCAGGTTTTTCACCGTGTGCGCACGCTGTGGGCGCTCGGTGCGCTTCGCGCACCTAGCACCCACAGTTTGCAGTGCGTGCCGCGCGCGCGCGGTGCGCGCACCTCGCGATTTAAAAGAAAACAAAACATTTTTCACACACATCCACTCATTCACCCATACAGTCACTCATACATGCAGTCAACCATCAATACAGCATTATCATATGCACTCACATATCTACACAGACACTCACACACCACCACTCATGTGTGTCTGTGTAGATATATGAGTGCATATGATAATGCCGAATTGATGGTTGACTGCATGTATGAGTGACTTTATGGGTGAATGAGTGGATGTGTGTGTAGACCTAGGAATTAGTGAGTGGGTATGTACTAACAGGTATTGGTGTGTCTATGGTTTCGAAAATGCTAGTCTGTATTTTAGAGTGGGTGTATCAAAGGTTATATTAGGGTATGAGGAGGTGCATCAGGTTATCACCTGGATGATGACATCAGTGATGTCATCAGTGATGTCACTGACCATGTCATGAATGATGTAATATGTGACATCATCAGCAGTGCATTGTGGGGGCGCGAGTTATAGTTAGCTGAACTAACTATAACGGTGGAGTTTTTCTGGTTTTTGTACGAGTAAAATGTCCAACTAACTATAACGTCCCTTAATACCTGTGGTTTTTTTCAGTGAATTTCTAAGGTTTTTTTAAATGCCAATTTCTAACTATAACATCCCTGAAACCTATGATTTTTTCAGTGAATTTCAAAGGTTTTTTAAATGCTAATTTCTAACTATAACGTCCCTGAAACCTATGGTTTTTTCAGTGAATTTCAATGGTTTTTTTAAATCGTAATTTCTAACTATAACGTCTGTAAAACCTATGTTTTTTTCAGTGAATTTCAAAGGTTTTTTTAAATATTGAACTACTATTCTGCTATTTTTCATTAGTACTGTTTTTTGTAACTTTTACACTACATAAAAGAAAATACACTGTAAAACTGTTTTGTAATGTAATATATTTCACAAATTACAGTGTTACTTTTCAAATAATACAACATAATTTAACATCCAGAAAACAAATTTTTCTCCATTTTTTTGCTGTTATCAGATTCTACTTAACTTCACTATTCACAGTGATGTTAGTGTAGTATCATCAAAAACAGCAGGGGAAAAAACAATCAACTAGATTGTTAAAAAAAAACAAATGGCTAATTCTTGCAAGTACAATACGAAATCAACACAAATAACACATCCAATACTATTTCTAATTTTTAAATCTTAACTTTACTCTGTAGTTTCTGTTCACATTTTCCCACTAGGCCAAATAATGTGTAGAAAATTTTCTTTGAAATCATCCAGTATGAATTCCTTAAAGCATGCTTACATTTTCCCACTAGGCCGAATAATATTTTTAAAATTTTTGTTTCAGAAATATCAAGTATGAGTTCAGTAATTCATAAGGCAATCTCAGTTTTATTTCCAAGTGTGTATCGTTGCAGTGACTCCAACCATCATTGCATTTTAAATATACAGTATAATGTCCACATGTGGTAGTAGCTCGGGCATGGAAAACAACAGCCACTCTTGCGAAAGTTCTTCCAGAAATAGATACTTGACTAGCAACAAAAATTTAAATTTTCGTTTCCACTTTTCTTCCATTTGGTCTACAGCGTTGTAGCATTAAAATTACATATTTTCCATATCTTTGTAGGCATAATGTAGATAACATTTCTGATTGACAATGAGAACATTTATTATCACGATTTGCTTCTTTTACTAATTTCGTAAACGGTACAGATTTGCAGTCAGGTATTGTTAAATATAGAAATTGTTCTCTGTCAACTATAGTGCTTGAAGTTAATGAACACTGTTCACATTTATGATCCCATTTATAACTGAGTCCAAATAAACTCTCAATCTGGATTCCTTCATCTTCTAATACTCCAAGCACAACCATTTGAAATTCTTGTGCATCTTGTTGTATATTAGCGCTGAACGTTAAAGATCCAGTACATGTATCCAAGAGTTGGCGAATACCAGAAACAATATGGATCTTACTTCTGTCAGTTCTCAATTGCTGAAATAAAGTATAAAGTGCAGAACATAATCTTTTTTCATGACTTGGCATAATTTCATCATAAAGATCTTCTAGATAAAATATAACATTTAGAATAACATTACCATAGCAGTTGACACCAGAAGCATTTTCTAATTGGTATCCCACAACATCATCACTTGTCTGTATTTTATGTTTCTTTACATCTTTTCTTTTCTCTTTATTTTTTTTCTGCTTTTCAACCACACTTGATTCATCAACATGTTTGCGTTTTGAACACACAACAGGTTTTTTATAAACAGGATATTCACCTAAAGTTGGTGCATAAAGCCTTCTTAAACGATTATATTCTCTTGCACAATTTACATCAGCACTAACCTTGTTTTCATCGAAATCAATTAAATATAAACCAGACAATGTTCTAACTCGAGATAATGCAACATATGCCATTCCCTCTTTAAATACAGTTCTTCCAACATTTACTAAAGCATTATCTCCACTTAAACCTTGAGATTTATGAATGGTTATTGCATATGCTAAACAGAAAGGAAACTGTTTTCTACGAACATAAAAGTCTTTTACCAGCAAAAAACGTACAGCACAACATGCAATCTGTTTTACCTCTGTAATCTGATCAAATTTAATTTTCAAGAATTCAATTGCATTTCTGTTTTGATATTTTACAAATTCAACAACTTTCCCCATTGCTCCATTCACTAAACCTTCTTCTACATTCAAATTACGCCTCAAAATTACCAGACAGTTTATACATACATCTAAATTTGTTTCTAAGCCAGCAGTTTTTGATACAGGCTTTTCCATAGAATCCAATTTAGTCTGTAGTTTCTTTAAAAGAAGAATTGTTATTCCTTGATGCTCGATTTTATCAATAGCTTCAATGTGAACTATTACTTGATTTTCCAATTTCAGAAGCTCTTGATTAGATGTATAACACTCTTCCACTGTAGGCATTCAGCAGACTATAGAAGCTGCGGGCTGATTGTGGGCATTTGTGAAAGTATTCCTGTTAATTGCAGCGCATGACGGGCGCTGTGATTAACAGGAATACTTTCACAAATGCCCACATAATTCACATGCAACGTCCATGTACATAGCTGCCAAGGTGTCACATTGCTGTGTGTGACACTTTCCTAATTTTTGTATATTTGAGTGACATTTCAATGACAATGAGCGACACTTTTTGCGAGCAAAATTACGCAGTGATGAACAGGGAAACCTATAAATATCAGAAATTACACTCTGTCCTCCCTAGAAGAGGTCCTTTCATCCCTCCTATCTATTAATCTCTCCACCCTTTAAGCCTTTCATCCAGCGTCCATTTCACCTGTCTATTCATGCTCCCATCCGTCTGTCTTTTCATCTAATCCATCCATCCTTCCTTTACCATTCCATCCATCCATCCATCATTTCACCCACATTTATCAATCACCCATCCTTTTACCCTTCCATCCAGGTTTCCATCAAACTATCCAAACATTCATCCTTCAATCCATTCTTACGTGCACCCACCCATGCAAATATAACTTTATTCTTCCATCTCTCAAACCTTTCACCTTTGTATCTATCCTTATATTGACCTCTCCTTCTTGTTGCAGTTTCTTCCTTCTTTTCATATTTCCTATATTTCATTCTTCCTTTCTGCCCTCTCTTTCTCTTTCCCTCTCTTTCCCTCATTCTTTCTCCATCTGTTATGGTTTCTACCCCGCATTTAGAAAAGAAATGCAGCAAGTTTTTATATAGTGCGAACTCAACCCAAAAGTATTAGAGCGCTTTACATGATTTATTATTATATATTATTTTGTATGCATGGGGAGATTAATTGATTTGCCCAGAATCACAGGATGTTAGGCTGACCCGAAACTAAAAACCCATCTCCTAAACTGACAGCTCGAGCATTAAGCCACAACCCCAACCACAAGAGCGGAAGCATTTTCAATATTATATACAACTTGATGCAAAAAACAACCATTGACAAAGACAATAGTCTTGGATTCTTGTAGGTGTAATGTTACTTGTATTATATATCTGGATGCAATCACAGAAGCAACAAAATATCAGTAGGGTGGCACACTATGCGATGCACATATTTTTAGCGTAATTGCTTTAAAGCCACACCCTTAATTGCATTGGTTACGCCCCTTTGAAAGATCCCCGAGTATTTTCATCCCACTCAAAGCCTTGGTCTACACGCGTGGTCAGGTTCTTGGCGCACATAGCCTTGGCTGCAGCGCACAGAGACCTTACTCTGCCGCACACAGAGGAAAATAATTAGAGGGAACATTGGTCACAAACCATGTTGGTGTACCTAAGTTCCGTAACATACACTTCAGTTCTCCATGACGACGATACCAATACTCATTTGTTCCTCGTTGACATGCCATCAAATTAATTAACTGTGCTTCTAAATATTCCTCGGTTTGTTGAACTTTCTCCACAAATTCTTTCTCTGAAAGAAGTGATTGATGAACTCCAGTTTTAAGTATGCGGTTCACTGCATAGGACAGAGAAGACAGATCACTTTCAAACAAAAGGTGAAATATATATGGAATACACTGTCGAAATCTAGGATCTTCAGAATATATTCTTGTTGAGCGATATTCTGAAGCTGGAATCCGTACAGGTCAGTCATCATATCGTCCACCTTCTCCTGTAGGAAACAGCTGTAGAAAACAACGAGCTTCCAAGCTTTTCTCCCATAAACTCATTGGAGTTCCCTTTGCTTTTTTCATTTGAAATAACTCAATGCTGTTTACTATTACTTCTTTTGAATGTAGAGGACATATTGTGTAATGTTCATAAATCTCTCCACTCCTTGACTTGTCCACTTTCTCTATTTGACCACTTGAAATTTCAGATTCATCTTCCAAACTTATTACCTGCTCCTCCACATTTACACTTTTATAATAAATATTGTTCTCCATAAGATATAACTTAGCCGTTTGAAGTTTATTAACATCCACAAATTCTTGCCATATTTTCCTACTCTGTTCTGCACCGGTAAGACCCGGCCCACTTAAAGGCCTGCGTATATTCAGCACAGAGACACACCCTAAAAATTTTCAGCACTTAGAATCGCAGTTAGTTTACTAGTGTGAAAAAATCGTACAGAAAATTTACTAAGAACATTTTTAATTATTTTTTATCTCTCACACATTTATAAAATATCTCTTGTAAAGAAACGCCACTCTCCACCTTTATTTCGTAAGAACAAGCAATAAATAATCCCTTTACCAGTATTGAGTCACTAACTACTAACACTGTGCACTGTACCCAATTGTAAATCATAAACAGTGTTTAGATTATACCTTAAAGTATCATCAAATGATTCAAACCATGCATACATACACAAAGCAATGTGCACGTTTACTTTGTCCATTTACTCTCCATGTAATCTGTGCACATTGTGAATGGGTTCGCAGTATAACACCTGTCTTCACTTATATTCAAATGTACCTCAGAGTGTAAAAAATGACATCACGACCTGTGCATATGTAATATTTCCAACATAATACAGTGCAGTTTTATACCTTTGAAACTGTTTGCAACATTCTCTATATAGTACAGATCCTACCAATATGCCAATAAACCTATAAGTGCTATTTTTATAATGGATAAAGCTGTATTAGATTATTTTTATAAACAGTACTGTTGGAGGCACAAAATGGTGGTGGGAGATGGACAGAGTAAATGAAGGTGTAATTCCCAAACTTTTTATGTATCGTCCCTTTACTATACGTATATTAACAGCTTTAAGTGGGATGAAAAAATTGGCGGCTGTCTTAAAAGGGTGGCGGAGCTCAGTACCGATAAGACCCGGACCACTTAAAGGCCTGTGTACATTTAGCAGAGGAACACACCCTGACAATTACTATCACTAATAATCACATTTACTTTAGCACTGTGAACAAAATCATACAGAAAATATACAGAGAACATTTTCATTTATTTTTTATCTCTCACATATTTATAAAAAATGTCTTCTAAAGAAACGCTCCCCAACAACTTAGATTTCCTAAGAACACCCATATACAAAGCCTTGCAGTACCACACCAGCCTTGACTGATATTTCAATCTACCTCTCAGTGTAAAAAATGAGACCACACACTGTGCATATAACATTTATGGTTTTTGTTCCATCTCTGTTAAGTTAATAACACATGAATTGTCTACTCTCACCCCTTCCCCACTATTTCCAGACTAAGCATAATTTGCAAACGTGCGACATTCTGTTTATCTCGCCGGAATAGATATACAAATCCAAAGTAACGCTACATCTAATTTTCAAACCCATACAGTCTTTTACAGATGACAACTTACACCTTTTCTTTTTTTAAAACCCCTAAACATATATAAAGTACTTGTCTAACAACTAGTCACACTTTATGCATATTTTAGAACCAATGTGAAACATCAGACTTTACTAACACTATGTTATTTAGAAATAAAAAATACTTTCAAAGGTAAAAATATCGCCTCAAATACTTAACCACTACTACAGAACACATAACACACCTTCTTAATTTCTAACTTACCTTCGTACTTGGTATGCAGATTTCAAATGTCACAAACACATGCAATTCTTTCTTTGTCACACAATACATGTAGTACATCGCTTTCATCAAGAATGGAACCAGTAATGGCACAATTTCCCTGTTGCTCCACACATAAATACATGTAAAGAACAAATCAGAATAGTGGCTTGATTTTTTTAGATTGCAAAACTTCTCTCTATTGGTTATTTTTTAACTTTCCATATAAACAGTTTTTTTAATATTTAAGGACACATACAGGTGAAAAGTTCAACGTTTTCTATCAACACACTTTCTAGAACATTCTAGAACACGTGCAGGTTAAAAGTTCATCATTTTTTAAACCTTACGATAAATTTTTGCAACATTTTCTCGAACATTTAACGGCACGTGCAGGTTAAAAGTTCACCATTCTTTTAAGTTCAAACTGTACCTTCCAAATGCAATTAGCAGGTGTGGTTGAGCTGAGCAAATTGTATTCTATAATATGTACTCCACGTTTAAACTGCTTTTTTATTAACCAATGACAAAGATGCTTTTCCTCAAAACTAATATGCACCCTACTTTTTAGGAAACAATGCTTTTCATCTCCCAATCAGTTAACTTTTTGTATGGAAAAAAAAAGTAGTTCCCCATCTTTAAACATATCTCTTATTCTACGAACAGACTGCATGAGCTACAGACATCTATCCATATCTTCCAATTATACCTTCAAAATGCTATTGTGGATCGTAGGACATAGCTATGTTTTCTGGTGCAAGAGGTATGCAGAACAGAGACGTATTGACTTAGACCTAGGTTTACAAAATGTGGACATTAAATGATATGCAGAGAGAGGACTGAAGTGGCACCAATTGCTGCCATTGGTTAAAACCTGTTTGCATCTCCAACACCCTGACCTCATGATTGTGCACTGTGGTGGTAACGACCTAGGCACATTGACTGGGGTAGGTTTGGAAATGCTTATGAAGGACACATTTAGACAATTGATGTTGCTTTTTACCTCAAACTGTCTTTGTATATTCTTATATATGCCAAAGACAGAAGTAGAAATGGTCAAACTCATTTTGTCATAAGATTGAATGATCTAGGAAGAATGTCAACAAAGCTGTGTCTGCATACCTCAGAGATGATAGAATGGGGTTGATCTACAACAACAACATATGTTTTGATATGGCTCATATGTACACAAGTGATGGAGTACACTTGACCGATCAGGGAAACCGAGTTTTTCTGAATAACCTGAAACTGTGCATCCGCACTTACATGTAGCTCCAACTAATAAACACAAGGGCTCTTTTTAGAGCTGCCATATATTCCCAATGTTGGCACGCAGAGTGACAGCTGCGGTGCGGTAGCAGAGGGAGACCTGTGGGTCGTCAGGCAGCCTTGCAGAGGGAGAGCTGCGGCCCATGGCCTTGGCTCACAGAGGGAGAGCTACGGGCCGTCGGCTCGCAAAGGCACAGCAGCGTACTGGCTCACAGAGGGTGAGTTGTGGTCTGACTCGCAGAGGGAGAGCAACAGGCTGACGGACCTGCTAGCAGAGACACAGCTATGAGCTAATGGGCTGGCTCGCAGAGGTAAAGCTGCGGGCCCAAGCTGCGAGCCGCCGGGCTGACACGCAGAAGGAGAGCAATGGGCCAACGGGTCTGCTAGCAGAGACACAGCTATGAGCTAATGGGCTGGCTCGCAGAGGTAGAGCTGCGGGCCCAATGGCTCGCAGATGCAGAGCTGCGAGCCAACGGACTGGCTTCTAAAGGCATAGCTGCGAGCTGGTGATGTGGGGAGAGGGAGCGTGAAAGGGGTATCTCGCACAGACAGAGCTGCGGTATATTTTCAGTGTTGCCTCGCAGAGGTAGAACTACAGACCCGATGCCTTGTAGAGGGACAGATGCGAGCTGACGGACTGAATCACAAATTGGCTGCCAACACTTCCTAGTTTAAACAGTTTGCAGCCAGGCTCGCAGAGGGATAGCTGCGGCCCGTAATCTTGGCTCGCAGAGGGAGAGCTACAGGCTGTCGGCTCGCAAAGGCAAAGCAGCGCACTGGCTCGCAGAGGGAGAGCTGTGGTCTGACTCGCAGAGGGAGAGCTACAGGCCTGCTAGCAGAGACACAGCTACGAGCTAACGGGCTGGCTCACAGAGGTAGAGCTGCGGGCCCGACCTGCGAGCCGCCAGGCTGACTCGCAGAGGGAGAGCAACGGGCCGATGGGTCTGCTAGCGGAGACACAGCTACGAGCTAACGGGCTGGCTCACAGATGTAAAGCTGCAGGCCCAACGGCTCGCAGACGCAGAGCTGTGAGCCGATGGACTGGCTTCTACAGGCATAGCTGCGAGCTGGTGATGTGGGGAGAGGGAGCGTGAAAGGGGTGTCTCGCACAGACAGAGCTGTGGTATATTTTCAGTGTTGCCTCACAGAGGTAGAACTATGGACCCGATGGCTTGTAGAGAGAGAGATGCGAGCTGACGGACTGAAAATGGCTGCCAACACTTCCTAGTTTCAACAGTTCGCAGCCAATGAGCCGCAAGCTCATGCTCGTATCGCCTCAACCAATCAGATGTCAGAATTCTCAAATATCGATATCTGTAAAATTTGACATTTCTCATAAACTACAGAACGGATTTACCCCATTTAACAAAAACGTGCTTTCTGGACCAAGACCTTTCTCCCTGCCAAATTTGGCGTGATTCCGTTCAGCAGTTTGACCTGTAGCCTTGTCTAAAGTTTCCTATGGAAATTCCATGGAGAAAACACGTTTTGGGACCCCCCTTTTTTCTCAGCCCCCCCTTGATGAATCACCCCCAAACTTTCACGATAGGAGCTGATCTGAAAAAAGAATTTTTGGGGAAATGTTTGTAAAGATTCGTCAAACGATGCCAAAGTTATAAGCACATCAAAAAATGCTTTTCCTATGGAAACGTGGTACTAACTATAACTACCTACTGGCGACTGCCAGTAGGTAATATATATATATATATATATATATATATATATATATATATATATATATTCCCAGAAAAAACCATAGGATTCAGGGGTGTTATAGTTAGCTGCCCATTTCACTCGTACAAAACCATAGAAATTCCTCCGTTATAGTTAGTTCTGCTAACTATAACTCACGCGCCCGCAATGCACTGCTGATGATATCACATATTGCATCATTCATGACATGGTCAGTGACATCACTGATTACATCACTGATGACATCTCAAATGACATCACTGATGACATCACTGATGACATCATCCACTGAATGTGGTTTAGTTTGAAATTTAAATATGTATTATATATATACCAATCTGTATTGAAGATTGAGTGGATATATAACTGTCTGGATGGAGGATTTAGTAGCTGTCTGACCGTCTTTTAAAGTGAGTAATTAAAAGTGTCTCACTTAATACATGGATTAGTAACAAAACTATGTGAATGTGTGCAGCACTGTCTCTGTTGTTGTATAACATGCTGCCTCAGTTGGTCACTAACTACATGAGTGTGTATATTAGTTATTGATTAGTTGGGTGAGTATTTGTATGGGACACTGAATTTGTGTGTGGTTGGATGGGGTGTGTGTAACTCTATGCATAGATGTGTGAATGGTTGATTGACTAGGTGTATGGGTTTAAGAGTGCATGTGGAAACAGTTGTTTGGGTGACTGAGTGTATTTATTTGTGTGTTGGTGAGCGAATATATGTTTTAGTTGTACATATTCAACAAAGTAAAAAAATAAAAGGCATTGTATGTGAGAGTTGGTGTATATAAATAAGTTTGTGTAAGAGTCAGTGATTGTGAGAGTAAATATATGAATGAGTGTATAATTGTAATGGTGCTTTTTTAACGATGAGTTACTATGTGTTTGAATAAATGAGGTGTCGTTGGATAATTGTGTAAGTGAGTAAATTTAAGTGCGATACATTTTTTCATGAGTGAGTAGAATGACTGCATAACCGACTAAGATGACTGCTGATGTGTCAATGTCTATATATGTGTATATGTGCATTTGATAGTGTTCTATTAATTAATGACTGCATGTATAGATGATTCTGTTGTTGAATTGGTAGTTGTGTGTGTAGACTTAGGAATCAGTGAGTGGGTATGTAGTAATTGGTATTGGTGTGTCAATGGTTTCAAATATGGTACTCTGTATTTTACAGTGAGTGATGAAAGGTTATACTAGTGTATGATGTGGTGTATCGGATTGTCAAGTGGATGATGTCATCAGTGATGTCATTTGAGATGTCATCAGTGATGTCATCAGTGATGTCACTGACCATGTCATGAATGATGCAATATGTGACATCATCAGCAGTGCATTGCGGGCGCGCATGAGTTATAGTTAGCAGAACTAACTATAACGGAGGAATTTCTATGGTTTTGTATAAGTGAAATGGGCAGCTAACTATAACACCCCTGAAACCTATGGTTTTTTCTGTGAATTTCTAAGGTTTTTTAAATGCTAATTTCTAACTATAACGTCTCTGAAACCTATGTTTTTTTCAGTGAATTTCAAAGGTTTTTTAAATGCTAACTTTTAAGTGTGATAGTAGCTATATCTATTTTTTTGTACTGATTTTCTACAGTTTTTTAACTGTTCATTTATAAATATTTTATTCATAAAATAACATTATATATTTTTCAGAAAATTGCAAAAAAACATTTTTTCATTAAAACTGAAATATTGATTAATTTTCTTGTTTTCATTTTTTATTTTAATATATTTATATCATTTTCTTAAAAAAAAAAAATCCAAATTTTTTCACAGTCGCGCACTCAAAGTGTACACATCACTGTGGGTGTGCGCATTCTAGCCGCCATATCACGTGATATGCGCGATTGGTATGCGACCAGTCTGCGACTCCTGATCCCACGCATTCGCGACACATGCGCATTACGGTACGAGATGTTTGCGCGCTTGCGGGTCCCGCGTGACATCATATACATGCTGGGGCGCGCTGGGTGCGCGACCCCACAAAAAAAAATTATGTTCCAAAATGATATGTATGTGTCTTTAATATACATATTAAGGCAAGCGATTATGTAAGATATTCATCAAAATAATATATTTGTACTTATAAGAAACTTATATTATTTTTAAATATATTTTCGCGAAGTCGGGTGCGTGCGTCGTGAGTGCAGAAAACCAGGTCAGCAGAGCTGCTGTAGAGCCAGAGAACCAGGTCAGCAGAGCTGCTCTAGAGCCTAAGAACTAGGTCAGCAGAGCTGCTCTAGAGTCAGAGAACCAGGTCAGCAGAGCTGCTGTAGAGCCAGAGAAACCAGGTCAGCAGAGCTGCTTTAGAGGGAGAGAACCAGGTCAGCAGAGCTGCTTTAGAGCCAGAGAACCAGGCCAGCAGAGCTGCTTTAGAGCCAGAGAACCAGGTTAGCAGAGCTGCTTTAGAGCCAGAGAACCAGGTCAGCAGAGCTACTCTAGAGCCAGAGAACCAAATCAGCAGAGCTGCTTTAGAGCCATAGAACCAGGTCAGCAGAGCTGCTTTAGAGCCAGAGAATCAGGTCAGTAGAGCTGCTCTAGAGCCTAAGAATCAGGTCAACAGAGCTGCTCTAGAGCCAGAGAACCAGGTCAGTAGAGCTGCTTTAGAGGGAGAGAACCAGGTCAGCAGAGCTTCTATAGAGCCAGAGAACCATGTCAGCAGAACTGCTTCAGAGCAATAGAACTGGGTCAACGGAGCTACTTTAGAGCCAGAGAACCAGGTCTGCAGAGCTGTTGTAGAGCCAGAGAACTAGAACAGCAGAGCTGCTCTGTAGCATAAGAACTAGGTCAGCAGAGCTGCTCTAGAGCCAGAGAACCAGGTCAGCAGACCTGCTGTAGAGCCAGAGAAACCAGGTCAGCAGAGCTGCTTTAGAGAGAGTGAATCAGGTCAGCAGAGCTGCTTTAGAGCCAGAGAACCAGGCCAGCAGAGCTGCTCTAGCTGACACTGACTGACTGACACTGACTGACAGACACTGACTGACACTGATTGATTGACACTGATTGATTAACACTGATTGACTGACACTGATTGACTGACACTGATTGACTGACACTGACAGACTGACTGACACTGACTGACTGACATTGACTGACTACTCTCTACTACTCTACTACTGACTCTCTACTACTCTCTACTACTCTCTCTCTACTACTCACTCTCTACTACTCACTCTCTACTACTCACTCTCTACTACTCACTCTCTACTACTCTACTACTATCTACTACTCACTCTCTACTACTCACTCTCAACTACTCACTCTCTACTACTCTACTACTCACTCTCTACTACTCACTCGCTACTACTCTCTACTACTCACTCTCTACTACTCACTCTCTACTACTCACGCTCTACTACTCTCTACTACTCACTCTCTACTACTCATGCTCTACTACTCACTCTCTACTACTCACTCTACTACTTTCTACTACTCTCTACCACTCACTCTCTACTACTCTACTACTCACTCTCTACTACTCTCTACTACTCACTCGCTACAACTCTCTACTACTCACTCTCTACTACACTCTCTACTACTCTCTCTCTCTACTACTCTCTACTACTACTCTCTACTACTCACTCTCTACTACTCACTCTCTACTACTCTCTACTACTCACTCTACTACTCTCTGCTGCTCTCTAGCACTCACTCTCTACTACTATACTACTCTCTCTCTACTACTCACTCTCTACTACTCTCTACTACTCACTCTACTACTCTCTACTACTCACTCTCTACTACTCACTCTCTACTACTCTCTCTCTACAACTCTCTACTACTCACTCTACTACTCTCTACTACTCACTCTCCACTACTCACTCTCTACTACTCGCTCTCTACTACTCGCTCTCTACTACTCGCTCTCTACTCACTCTCTACTACTCACTCTCTACTACTCTCTACTACTCTCTCTGCTACTCACTCTCTACTACTCACTCTCTACTATTCTCTACTACTCACTCTACTACTCTCTCCTACTCTCTACCACTCACTCTCTACTACTCTACTACTCACTCTCTACTACTCTCTCTCTACGACTCACTCTCTACGACTCACTCTCTACGACTCACTCTACTACTCTCTCCTACTCACTCTGTACTACTCTCTACTACTCACTCTGTGCTACTCACTCTCTACTACTCACTCTCTACTACTCTCTATTGCTCACTCTCCACTACTGATTCTCTACTACTCGCTCTCAACTACTCTCTACTACTCACTCTACTACTCACTCTCTACTACTCTACTACTCTCTCTACTTCTCACTCTCTACTACTCTCTCTACTACTCACTCTCTACTACTTGTTCTCTGCTACTCGCTCTCTACTACTCTCTAGTACTCACTCTAATACTCTCTCTCTACTACTCACTCTCTACTACTCCACTACTCTCTACTGCTCACGCTCTACTACTCACGTTCTACTACTCTACTACTCTCTACTACTCTCTCTCTACTACTCACTCTCTACTACTCACTCTCTACTACTCTCTACTACTCACTCTCTACTACTCACTCTCTACTACTCTCTCTACCACTCTCTACTACTCACTCTCTACTACTCTCTACTACTCACTCTCTACTACTCTCTCTCTACTACTCTCTACTACTCACTCTGCTACTCACTCTCTACTACTCTCTACTACTCACTCTCTACTACTCACTCTCTACTACTCTCTACTACTCACTCTCTACTACTCACTCTCTACTACTCACTCTCTACTACTCTCTACTACTTTCTACTACTCACTCTACTACTCACTCTCTACTACTCTCTACTACTCACTCTCTAATACTCACTCTCTACTACTCACTGTACTACTCACTCTACTACTCTACTACTCACTCTCTGATACTTTCTCTACTACTCTCTACTACTCTCTACTACTCACTCTCTACTCTCTATTACTCGCTCTCTACTCTCTCCCTCTCTACCTCTCTCTCTACTACTCTCTACCGCTACCTCTCTACCTCTACACCTCTACCTATACACCTCTACCTCTCTGTACATGCACACATATGCACATATATATATGCATATGCATTTATATATATGTATGTGTATATATATATATACATATATAAACATATAAATATAATCTGCATATCTATATAAATATAAATTCATGCAAACATATACATATACATATATGCATACATATGCATGGTATGGCCATGAATGTTTGAAAAACTCTAATACAAGCAAAGCTAAAAAGCCACCTAATTACAAACAGAATTGCTTTAACTTAAACGACGGCGAGACCTATTGCATTTTCAATGCTTGTTTACTTTGATTCCATCAAGAAGGCATTCAGATGTGTCACACATTTTCCATAAATTCTGAATGGTAGCACTCTAGTTGCTCATTAGATCACTGTAGTAAAGCTACTGCTCACCAGGGAAGTCTGCTGCTGGTATTGAAAGTGCATGTTTCAGTCTGCATGTCAGAATTTTTTAATGAAATAGAAGAGGATTTGAAAAGTCACTCAAAATGTGCCCTAATTTTTCTTTTTTCCTCACTAATCATAATTTCTATGGCAAAATGAATCTCCTCATTGTGTTCCTTTTAAATTAAACTACTCACTCTCTACTACTCACTCGCTACTACTTTCTACTACTCACTCTCTACTACTCACTTTCTACTACTCTCTACTACTTTCTACTACTACTCTCTACTACTACTCTCTACTACTCACTCTCTACTACTCACTCTCTACCACTCACTCTCTACTACTCTCTACTACTCTCTCTCTACTACTCTCTCTCTACTACTCACTCTACTACTCACTCTCTACTACTCACTCTCTACTACTCTCTACTACTCTCTACTACTCACTCTCTACTACTCACTCTCAACTACTCACTCTACTACTCACTCTCTACTACTCACTCTACTACTCTCTACCACTCACTCTCTACTACTCTCTCTCTACTACTACTCACTCCCTACTACTCACTCTACTACTCTCTACTACTCTCTCTGCTACTCACTCTCTACTACTCACTTTCTACTACTCACTCTCTACTACTCTACTACTCTCTCTACTACTCTCTCTACTACTCACTCTCTACTACTCTCTACTACTCTCTCTCTACTACACAGTCTCTACTACTTGCTCTCTACTACTCACTCTACTACTCACTCTACTACTCACTCTCTACTACTCATTCTACTACTCACTCTCTACTACTCTCTACTACTCCACTACTCTCTACTAATCACTCTCTACTACTCACTCTGTACTACTCTCTACTACTCACTCTCTACTACTCTCTACTACTCTCTCTCTACTACACAGTCTCTACTACTTGCTCTCTACTACTCACTCTACTACTCACTCTACTACTCACTCTCTACTACTCATTCTACTACTCACTCTCTACTACTCTCTACTACTCCACTACTCTCTACTACTCACTCTCTACTACTCACTCTCTACTACTCACTCTCTACTACTCTCTACTACTCACTCTCTACTACTCCACTACTCTCTACTAATCACTCTCTACTACTCACTCTGTACTACTCTCTACTACTCACTCTCTACTACTCTCTACTACTCACTCTCTACTACTCTACTACTCTATACTATTCACTCTCTACTACTCTCTCCTACTCACTCTCTACTACTCTCTCTACTACTCTCTACTACTCACTCTACTACTCATTATCTACTACTCATGCTCTACTACTCTCTCTCTGCTACTCAGTATCCACTACTCACTCTCTACTACTCTCTACTACTCACTCTCTAATACTCACTCTCTACTACTCTCTACTACTCCCTCTACTACTCACTCTCTACTACTCTCTACTACTCTCTACTTCTCACTCTCTACTACTCTCTACTACTCACTCTACTACTCTCTCCTACTCACTCTCTGCTACTCTCTCTACTACTCTCTCTCTACTCTCTTCTCTCTATTACTCATCCTCTACTCTCTACCTCTCTACCTCTCTCTCTACTACTCTCTACCTCTCTACCTCTACCTTTCTACCTCTACCTCTCTACCGCTACGTCTCTACCTCTACACCTCTACCTCTCTCTACACGCACACATATGCACATATATGCATATGCATTTATATATATGTATGTGTGTATATATATATATATACATACATATTTAAACATATATATAATCTGCATATCTATATAAATATAAATGCATGCATACATATACATATATGCATGTTATGTACATGAAATTTTGAAAAACACTAATAAAAGCAAAGCTAAAAAGCCACCTAATTACAAACAGAATTGCTTTAACTTAAACGAGGGCGAGACCTATTGCATTTTCAATGCTTGTTTACTTTGGTTCCATCAAGAAGGCATTCAGATGTGACACATTTGCCATAAATTCTGAATGGTAGCACTCTAGTTCCTCATTAGATCACTGTAGTAAAGCTACTGCTCACCAGGGAAGTCTGCTGCTGGTATTCAAAGTGCATGTTTCAGTCTGCATGTCAGAACTTTTTAATGAAATAGAAGAGGATTTGAGAAGTCAAAATGTGCCCTAATTTTTTTTTCTGCAGCACTAATCATAATTTCTATGGTAAAATGAACCCCCTCATTTTGTTGCTTTGCAAATTAAATGTTTTAAGTGTTACCACTTTAATACAATCAAGATGGCTTCAGGTGTGCCATACTTTTGTCATAAGTAAGACTGTTAGCGCTCTAGTTCTTCTTTAAAACACTCTGGGATTTCTGTCATTGGGCTATACTTGGGCTACATCTCGGTGATATTTGTGCTACATTTGGGCTCTTTTGTCTCAGGTGGCCATCTTGGGAGACTTGTTATGAAGTTTCCTAATTTCCTCATTTACTACAGTCTCCTCAGTAGGCATACTGTCAGTTTTTTACTTTGATTCAATGAAGAAGGCATTCAGATGTGTCACACATTTGCCATAAATTCAGAATGTTAGCACTCTAGTTGCTCATTAGATCACTGTAGTAAAGCTACTGCTCACCAGGGAAGTCTGCTGTTGGTATTGAAAGTGCATGTTTCAGTCTGCATGTCAGAATTCTTTAATGAAATAGAAGAGGATTTGAGAAGTCACTCAAAATGTGCCCTAATTTTTCTTTCTGCAGCACTAATCATACATTCTATGGCAAAATGAACCCTCTCATTTTGTTCCTTTTTAAATGAAATGTTTTAAGAGTTACCACTTTATTCCAATCAAGATGGCTTCAGGTGTGCCATACGTTTATCATAAGTAGGAGTGGTTGCGCTCTAGTTGTTCTTTGGAACACTCTGGGAAGCTGCAGTAGAACACAAAGGAATCAACTGACAGTCTCTGCCCTTGTTGGATGTACATGTTTTACTGAGAATGTCAGACTTCATTCCCACATGACTGAGAAAGATAATGTGAATTTACAGAAAATATGCTCTCAGTTTAGCTTGTAGATCACCTTCCAAACCTCTGTGGGAAAAGCATGTGAAAATAGTTTTCTCTCAAACATGATTTATGATATCCCAGCAGAAGGCTTTTTCACATGGTAAAATAACCTTAGAACATACCACAATTCCTAAAATGAGTATGGTACCATCAACAAATGATTTATAATGTAACTAAAGTCTTAAAACCTTCTATTAACTGCAATGCTTTTTAATGAGGTGCTATCATGTATATTGGTCCCAAGATGGCTGCCAACACTTTTTGGATGAAGTGCTGACAGCCAATCAGATCTCACAATGAGATGTGTGTTTAGGCTCAGCCCAGATATATATGTGATTTTACTTTTGATTTTCTCAGGAACTACTGAACGGATTTACACCATATATGCAAAAGGCACATGCCTGACCTGAGGACTACCTCTTTGCCAAATTTCAAGTAATTCTGTTCAGCCGTTCGGGCTGTACCTTCGACTAAAGGTCCTATGGGAAAATGCATGGGGAAAACGTGTTTTGGGACCCCCCTTTTTTCTCATCCCCCGCTTGACGAATCACCCCGAGACTTTCAGGGTAGGAGCTGAGCGGAGCGCCCCATTAGTTTTGAAACTTTCACGAAGATAAATCAACCGGCGCCAAAGTTATTCAAAATAGAATTTTCAGATTTCCTATGGAAACTCGGTCCTAACTATAACTATCTACTGGCGACCGCCAGTAGATAATATATATGCATACACATATATATACATATATATATACATATATATATATGTATATATATATAAATAGGTATAGATATATATATATATGTATATATATATTTTCTTTCCAGGTTCAGGTGGAGAGCACCTACTATGTAGAGCAACCTACAGCACCAGCGACACTCTGAATTTGCTCACCTCAAATGTCTGAATTTCTATTAACATTTTTGAGAATAGGATTAACACAATGCCATCCGCGCCGAGATAAAAAGGGACAAAGTCTTTTGCCATTTCTACAGCAAAGTCTTTAAGCATAGGATTTGCAAATGTGTGCTATCCATGCTGGGCTGTAAAATGAGCAAAGCCTTTTACCACTCCAGGTACAGTATTACATCTTTATATTAATAAAATACCATCCAAGACAACCTGAAAGGTATAAAAGCAATCGCTGACACGTGTTTTGCTATCATTATAGCTCCGCAGAGGGGTTTAGCTTTGTCTAGACAAAAGGGAGCACCCAGTATAAGTCACAGCAATACCCTTTCAGGCATAAAGTGCCACATGCATTATGCAAAAAAAGAAGCAGAGAACTTTTAGGTGGAGAGCAGCTACTATGTAGAGCACCCTACGACACCAGCGACACTCTCAATTAGCTCACCCTAAATGTCTATATTTCTATCAAATAAAATATATAAAATGATTAATTAATATTTAATTGTTAATTAATTATTGCTTAATTCACTTCCCACCCTAGCCCCCTCAAATCTAGCATCCGGCAACTAAAGTGAAAATAAATAAGTATTCTACATTTTACATATTTAAAATTCAATTAAATAATTGATTTACAAATAATAATTAATAGTTAATTATCACTTAATTACTTTCTCACCCTATAACTCCACAAACCTAGCATCCTGCAACTAAAATATAAGTAAAATAAATCAGTAGTCTATATTTTACATGATTAATAAATCAATTAACATAAATAAAAAAACAATTGTTAGTTAATTATTACCTATTTGCTTTCACGCCCTATACCCCTACAAATTTAACAGCCTGCATACAATATATTACAAAAATAAATCAGTATTACATAAATTACATAATAAATATCAATCATATAATTAAAAACAATGTATTGAATAATTCTTAATTAGTTATTGCCTAATTAACTTTCCAACCTAACCCCCTACAAACCCAACAACCCGCTACAACACTATAATTTACTATTAAAATAGTGCAAGGTTGTCTGCATTCTGGTCAGTATAGTTTTTTGCAAGAAGACGTCACTTCCTGCACAAAAACTATGCTTTACGGCGATTTCCTCTTTGTATGTCCATGTTGTTTCCTCTTTGTATGTCCCCAGTCTTAGGGGGGTGCAGGTTTTTGGAAGAAATCCATGTCTACAGTGCTTTGTAGATATAGATTTGCAACAAAAACCATGGGATGCATAGGAGCGCCGATGCACCATTCACAGAACTCACCCTTGATGGAAAGTAATGCAAGGCAGCCATTGCGATGAGTTGTGTTGCCTTTAGTTACAAACACAAATCACCATTTCCATTGGCTTGTAAATACCAAACAGGCTTTTGCATTGTGTCTGTGTTAAAAGGTTAACAATAACAAAACACAAAATCTTTGTAAATCTGGGCCCTAGACCATTTTGAAAAAATCCATATAACCCACCTCAACCAAATCCACTCGTGCTCCCTAAAACATGGGAACTCCATGTTTTAAAGTATACTACAAATGAAAATGTCTAATCACATTTTTTGGTGAATAGGGGCAACTAATTGCTGTTTGCCAGCACTTTTTTTTTAAATAATACAAACCAACATAGAATACAAGCTTTCCTGAACTTCAAATTCTGAGCTAGTCCAACAAAGAATTGGGCCTGACTCAAATTAATAATCTCAGCTGGTTTCATCAAAGAGACATTTATATTTTGGTGTAGCCAACCTTGAGCAACCCCTGTTATCTCATTTGCACGAGACTGACCTCTCTTAAAGCATTTTAAAAGGAATTTCAAAATTTAGTGGCCATTTTTATGAGATGCAGGATCGGAAAATTCTTGGCACTAATCATTTTCCACCCACTCTTATTTTTGTGAAGTGTGTTTTGTCCTCATGTGGATGCATTTAAAAATTGCTCTCAGCCTTTCAAAAGGTTTTGAATGTTAAATCATTAGCTTGCTGTAGCTTTTGAACAGCTACTCTAGCCATCAACATTGGCCAGTTAGAACTGACATCTGGAGACATAGAGGTGCAGATTTAGAGGGCTACTTAAAAAGATAAATTACACTTTGAGTAAATCTACATGTGTAATTTATAATTTACTTTTACACTTTTGAGTAACATTGCTACTTTTGGCTACTCACAAAATCTGACTGTTAAGTTAGTCAAAAGTGCAACTTACACCTCTGCACCCCTTTAAAAAGAAGGTGGAGCCAAATGTACAAGTGTAAGTTACTTCCAAAAAACTATAGTTGTTCAGCACTACAAACTGCCAATCACTGGAACTGCAACACCCTCCCATAAATAAAATGGAGTAAGGAACTTAAAATAAAACCCCGTAGGAAATAATGTTAACATAAGTTACATTTAGAATAGCTAAAAATATCAATAAATATAATTGATTGTTATAAATAATTTATAAACAGAGCACAAACTATGATAGAAGACATGCACTACAATATTCCATATCAGGCTCTCCTAGAAGAGAAAGTATTTTGCTTTGCCAACTGTAATTTTGTATATATTTGTTCCTTTATGACTGCATGCCAAATGGTTGCCTTGTGGAATGCTTCCACTCAGAAGAATGGGCTTAAGTTGGTTATGGTGACAAGCCACTGATAAAGGCTATACATCTGATTGTTTATTATGAAAAGTTACGATTACGGAGGTAGTATATGTTCAAGTCAAGAGGCATTTAAGGGTGCATTGTTACTATTCTTAATTAAAACCTGGAAATAGGTCTTTCTTGTTACATGGAATCTCATAGATTACCTTAGAAGACAACGGTTTCAGGGTTGGTTACCCCCTCTGACAAACCATGAGTATGCACTGTGAGAATGTTTGTTAAGCCCTCTTAGGAAAGATACTATTTTGCTTTGCCAACTGTAATTTTGCATACATTTGAATTTCAAGGCTGTATGTCTGATAGTTGCCTTGTAGGAAAGTGTATGCTTAGTACAGAAGGCCTGAGTTCATTTTGGTGAAAAGCGACTGATATCAGGTATATGCTTGATTGATGTGCAGTGAAATGTTATGCCCAATGCCATAGGTCTGGCCTGTTTATTATGAAAAGTTATTACAAAGGCAGTAGGCCTGACCTATTTATTTTAAATTGCATCTGCTAGCAAAAGTAGGCCTCAAACAGTGGATTGTTGTCACATTATGTTACAGGCTGTAGAAAGGTATTTGGTTACATACAATCCCCCAGATTGCCATTGTAAGAAAGGGTAATGGTGTTGGTCACCCACTCTGACAAACGCTGAGAGTAGGATTTCACGGTGAGGGTTCTTGCTAGGCCCTATTGAGAGACGCAATATATTGTTTTGACACCTAACATTTTGTACATATTTGCAATTTTGTAAATGTATGCCCGGTTGTTGCCAGCTTCTGCTCACTACTGTAGGCCTGGGTTGTATAGGAGAGATAGTATTTTGCTTTGGCCGCTGCGGCCCCATCAAGCATATTATGAGTTTCCTCACCAACAAACTTTTCATGTTGGTGCAACCGCCATGAAAAGTGTGGCGGTGAGGAAACAAAGGGGGCCCTACAGCCTCACGCCATTTGGATGCATGTTGAGATACCCTGTGTGCATGCACACCAGTACCTGCAAAGCATGGACTGCAGCAGTTCATGCCCTGCAGGTACTGCCTTTGGGGTTCCTATTGCAGTGCATATTTCATAGACACCACCCTGGGAACGCCGAAGAACTACCAACCAGACATGAGAAAACTCCGAATCTGGCAAGCGGTTTGTACATGGGTTTGGCGGAGCAGGGCGGTCCTGCACCGCCAAATGCATAATAGGGCCCTTAGTAATCCTGTAATATTATAGAAACAAAACCAGCGCTTTACTTGATGATGCACAAATGATATTCACTGAAACCTGATTTCCACACATTATCAATTGTGTGCAATATAGTTTTATTGGTAAAATTGCGTACCTATGCAAATGTGGTGTCCATTTCAATAGAAAGTGTGCTGTTCATAAATTACACAGCACCATACCACACAATGCTTACGTTACATAAGAAATTGCTCTCCTCATGTGCTTTAAAGTGAGGTGCATCACAAAGGTTTGTAGTTCTAAAAATTGGGTTGGGTTTCTGAAAAGTTTGCGAAGCACTGTACTTTGTAATTTTAATGACTGTATGGCTGATGGTTGCCTTTTGGGAAAGCTTATGCCCAGGCTAGGAGGCCTCCGTTTGTTATAGTGATAAGCCATTGATAACAGCTACAGATCTGATTGGTTCCTTGGAAAAATATTTCTATTGCCATAGGTCTGCTCTGATTATTATGGAACGTTATGACAAACACATTAGGCTTGGCATATTGATTGTAAAACGCATTTGTTAAAATCAACAGGCATTTAAGGGTGGATTGGTATTTCTCTGTATTAAAGTCACCTAAAGAAAGGTATTTTGTTACACAAAATGTCAGATTACCTTACAGGTTAATGATTTTGGTATTGGTTACTGCCTCTGACAAACCCTAGGGGAAATATTTGCACTGCGATGATTCTTTTTAGAATCTCTTCTTAGATGTCTGCCAGGATCATGTAAACAAATCATTAAATATACATTCATGTATATAGATTTATATCTAAAGAGATATGTAAAGGGCCTTTGGGTCCACTCTGTTCTGCCATGGGTCTGTCAGAGTGTCATTTACACTCTGCTTCCATCCATGACAGCGAACTGCCTGCTCTAATGGTTCAGTCTGCATATGTTATTGGCTCTTTTGCCCTGTGAATGATGGAATTTTCTGATCACATGTGTACATCGATCTGAAAGTTAGTCCACTTCAATATCAGGGCTGGTTGGCCTGTCCTTTAGTTTTGAATTTTCTCCATTTATAGTTCTTCTTTCATTTTTTTGCCTCTCCTGTTTTTAGTTTAATGTTTCTTAAGAAGATACTTGAGCTCTCCAGGCAGTGTTTATGGGTTGCTTGCTTGCCACTCATTTCATCTGCAGTGCACCTGCATTTCACGTGGCCACTAAACCAGGAGATCATGATGAAATGCTGTTGCCCATAGTGTATAATTGTTTTACCATTCCAGGATGGGACGGCCATGCTCGAACTTCAAAACAATGATACACTATTTACTTTACCTTTGCAAAATGGACACTAGCTGCTATATTTAGTTTTGTTATTCCAGACATATGCCTCCCGAGTTCAGAAAGCAGCATGTTTTCTTTGTTCTGTTTGTATTTTTTTTTAATTGTATTTGCTGTTGAGTATGTGTGTGTTTTATTGCTGATGTGTCAGAGGATGATTGGAAGGATGAGTCAGTGGATTGATGAATGGATGCAGGAGTGCAAACAAAAGTGACAGAGTGCATGTAAGATGACTTATTGAGGTTCTACAGCCATTTGTGACACACAATTTATGTTCATTCATACACCAGACCTATTGGCACTGGCAATGCTTGTTTTTTCAGTCAGCCCCTAGTACATTATGCAAGTGGTTTCATTTTAGCTTGTAAATACAGTAAGAAAGTTGTGTTTGTATTTTAGTATTTTCTGTGCATAGTTTAATATCAAATTGGTGCACAACGTTTTTCTTGACCCCTGCCAGTTATCATCAATTCGGTTAAAAGTGAAACATGTAATTCTTTAGGTCAGAATGAAGTTTGGAACCCCAGACAGTATGTTCTTTCTACAATAAAACATGTTGCATACTTATGCAAAACTATCAAAATTAAAAAATTACTGTTTTCCGTAAATAAAAGGCGGGATCCTTAGTTGCCATTTTTTTTTAAGGCTGGAGCTTTTATAATCACGTCTTTAATTATGGTGACATATGCAAGCTCTTTCATTAAAATCTATTTGACTTACTTTACTTAATGCACTCAACACATACAATTCTTGTGAATGTAGCTGAGGCACAGGTCAGATTTCAAACCAAATAAAAGATCAAATCTATGTACTTTCCAAAGATAGCACAGTAATTATACAGTATTATAAGCATACAGCCTCCGCCTTTGCAGAAATAATTATACAAAGGTTAGCTTTCCAAGTATAGCATTGTAGGAGTACAGAATTATAGGTATACCAGCTGTGCCTTTGCAGAAATATGCATGTAATGCTTAGCTCTCCAAGCATAACACTGTGGATGTTAAATATTATAGGTACACGGTCTAGATCTTTGAAAAAGAATGCATGCAATACTTAGGCTAACACTATACAGCACTGTAACATTGTAGGTGTACACGGCCATAGGTACACAGTTAGATTTCCAAGTCTAACATTGCAGGTGTATAGTACTATAGGTAGACAGTACATGTCTGTGAAGAGACAAGCACACCATTCTTAGACTTTCAAGGTTAACATTTTAGGTGTACAGTACTAAAGGTATACAGTTCACGCCTGTGAAGAAATATGTACACAATATGATATTTCCAAAGTTAACTTTGTAGGTGTATAGTACAATAGGTACACCGTATGCATCTGTGAAGAGACATGCGCGCAATACTTCGATTTCCAAGGCAAACATTGTAAGTGCACAGTACTACAGGTGCACAGTATGCATCAGTGAAGAGACTTGCATGCAATCATTAGACTTACAATGCTAAAATTGTAGGTGTATAGTACAAAAGGTATACAGTTCAAGCAAGTGAATGAACCCACGCATGCAATTCTTAGATTTCCAAGGCTAACATTGTAGGTGTATAGTACAATAGGTATACAGTTCAAGCCTGTGAAGAAACCCCCGCATGCAATACTTCGATTTCCAAGGCTAAAATTGTAGGTGTATAGTACAAAAGGTATACAGTTCAAGCCTGTGAATGAACCCACGCATGCAATTCTTAGATTTCCAAGACTAACATTGTAGGTGTATAGTGCAATAGGTATACAGTTCAAGCCTGTGAAGAAACCCACGCATGCAATACTTAGATTTCCAAGGCTAACATTGTAGGTGTATAGTACAATAGGTACACATCCATGAAAATATACACACACTATTCAGACTTCCAAGGCTAACATTGCAGAGGTACAGTACTATAGGTACACAGCCTGCATCTTTGAAGAAACAAGCACGTAATAGTTGGACTTCCGAGGCTAACAATGTATATTTGATGTATAATAGATGTACAGTCTGCACCTCTTCAAAAACATTCATGGAATGCTTAGCTTTTCAAGGATAACACCATAGGAGTGCAGTATTACAGGTACACATACTGCACCTAGGAGGTGCACAGTATTAAAAGATATACGGTATGCACATCTTCAGAAATACCCCAACTGCACTTAGCTTTCCAAGGATAACAATGTCCAAATACATTGTGATAGGTATGCAGATTGTGTCTCAGCAGAAACAAGCAAACAATCCCTAGCAGGCAGAGCATGACAGACCTTGAACAGCTCATTGAGAAACTAGCTGCAGCAGCACAAAGCCAATCTTTCAATTAACTGTTCCCAGTTCATTTTAGATGCAAAACATGATGCGAACAGAGGTGAATATATTATCAAGTCCATGATGCAAGAAATTAAACAGAATGTAAGAAAATAGCAAACAAGTATGAAGAAACAATGCTTCATTGTTAACAATATTTAGGATACACAGAACACAGACACTGCAGTTCCCCGTATTATTTCACACACTCTAAGAATGTAAATTAACAGCAGTTAGTAAATCAAGTGTTTGCCAGTAAATATAACAGATTTAATTTACTGTCACTTTGTAACAGAACATATGCCAATGGCACATGCAAATAACACATTTGGAGGGTATTACTGCAGTTAAATGACGCCAAATAAGGAAGTACATCCTGCAGCACAATATTGCATATTTATTTTGGTAAACTACATAAAGTTACAGAAACAATATTGAAGCACCAGCACTAGGAGACATGTTTCACAGACTGAATGTATTTAATTTGTAAATGACCCACTGCTTGTCTAGGAGTTCATCCTCTCCAAAAGGGAAGTAAGCTGACCCTGGATGCTAGAAGAAGGTGTTTTGTGCAAGTATTGTCTGGATTGCATAAACGTATTCAGAGCATGGGTTATTTTGCTCTCTAGAGTACCCTGGTTCTATTTTGACATTGCACCCATTAACAGATTTTCCAATAAGATTACCCACATCACTACTTCAAAAGCATCCCAAATATTGACCTAGGATAGTTCTCCATGTTCTACAAAAACGTAAGAAAAGCAATGAAGACCCTGCCCTGTCTTTGGTATACAGACGTCCAGAGGAGACCATCAATAGCAGGGCTTTCTGGTGATCACAAAGATGTGGGTATCTTCAATAATTAATTTGTAAAAACAACAAAGAAATTAAGAATTACAACAACAATAATAATAATAATAATAATAATAATAATAATAATAATAATATCAGGGGTGCAAAGTTTTTCATAAGAGCCGCCTGTCACCACATGTGACGAAAGACAGGGATGACGAATACCAAGGCTGACTAGTTTCAATTGCACCTCATGCCTCTTTCTTCCACTGCTTTCTGTCTCTTTAACTCACTCTCTAATGTTCTCCTTGATCCCTGCTTTCTCACTCCGTCAATGTTTTCTTATATTTTTCTTACACATCCTTTCTCCCATATCTGGCTTTTTTGTTGTTGTAGTAACTTTATTCGATATAAAAATATCATAAAAGTAGAAACATTCTAAAAACAATTTTTTTTTTAAAAGTGAATAAAAAAGAACAAGAACCCACTACAGCATTGTATTCCCCATGTATACAGCATAACATTTTAACAATATCTAATACAGCATAGTTCATTGACATTGAGGGACAGGGTACAAAAGATAAAAGTATCATAAAGAGGGGGAGAATTAGGGCTGTAGATGGTGTTACTTTACAAGCTAAAAGCTAGGAGATGGCTAAAGGGATAAGAATTATTCTCAGAATTATTTAGTGCTTCTTGAGAAGTCTCTGCCTAATCCTCCAGGCTCCCCCCAGAAACTTTGCGGTCCCGATTATGACGCTAGGGACTGTCGTCTCGTAAGTTAGAATGCGCAAGGCCACCCTATGTGACCTACAGCCCAGATTAGCACATACGGGTTTCAACCATCTAGATCTGGGTTGTTTGTATGCCTGGCATGCAGACAAGAAGTGGCCGATGGATTCCGAGGGGGAGGCACAACCTGGACAACCTATATCACCCCCCTTCCCACCTTTCCACCCTGTTTGAAAATCATGAAGTGGTAATGTGCCATATCTTAATTTAAGGTAGAGTGACCTGTCGCTAGGCGATTCAATGATGTCTAAAAAAGCCTCTAATCTGGGGGCAGGTTTGGCATCCAGAAATTTTTCAGTGAGGATGCCTCTCTGGGACCGCAGAGTAATAGCGGTGACCCAATCCCAATAAATTTTTTTAACAATGGGCTTGGAAGGTGGTTGCTGATTCTCCCAGGAGTCGCCCAAGCCCAGCTCCAGCACCAGTTTTTGTAAATTGGATACCCACGGGATCTTATGACAGGCTCCAAGATGTAATATATCGTCCAGAGCGGCGGCATATCGGCATAGGTCCGGGGACCTCCTGAGCCTCACCCAGTACAATAGGGGGCGCAGCCTAGCCACATCATTTATGGGATATCTGCCAAGATCGCTACGGAGAGGGACAAGTGGGTTAGACAGAGGGAGCGAGACTATGGTGCCGATCACGATCCGGTAAAAACCGGGTACGAACCGTCGGTCGGAGCGTTTTCCCCGTCCGACTCGTACCCGGTCGTAAAACTTTACAAACATGGAATTACGATTCGCACGGAAACACCATTTCCGTCCGAATCGTAAAAAACACCGACCGACGAAAATATACATACGAATGTGATCCGGGAATGCTGCGACGTGACGTCGGGACGCTTTCAGGCAGCGTTTCACGACCCAGGAATTACGATTCGAACCGACAGCAGTCCGGACGGCAATATTTTCACGGCACCCAAAAAGTGCCGCAAAAGCGAAGTACGGCGCGAATCGACCAGAGTAGGTGGCCCGGTACGCACCGTACCCCCCCCGCCCCCGTAGGTACGCGCCGACCCCCCCCCAGCCCCCGTAGGTATGCGCCGAGCCCCCCCCCCAGCCCCCGTAGGTACGCGCTGAACCCCCCTGTATGTACACCCGTGTACGTGTCGAACCCCCCCGTGTACGTTCGTGTCAAACCCCCCCGTGTACGTTCGAGTCGTACCCCCACCCGTGTATGTACGGTGCGTACCCCCCGTGTATGTACGGTGCGTACCCCCCGTGCACGTTCGAGTCGAACCCCCCCGTGTACGTTCGAGTCGAACCCCCCCGTGTACGTTCGAGTCGTACCCCCACCCGTGTATGTACGGTGCGTACCGCCAGCGCGTAGCGCTGGGGGTACGCACCGTACATACACGGGTGGGGGTACGCACCGTACATACACGGGTGGGGGTACGACTCGAACGTACACGGGGGGGTTCGACTCGAACGTACACGGGGGGGTTCGACTCGAACGTACACGGGGGGGTTCGACTCGAACGTACACGGGGGGGTTCGACTCGAACGTACACGGGGGGTACGCACCGTACATACACGGGGGAGTACGCACCGTACATACACGGGGGGTACGCACCGTACATACACGGGGGGTACGCACCGTACATACACGGGGGGGTTCGACACGTACACGGGTGTACATACAGGGGGGGTCGGAGCGTACCTACGGGGGCTGGGGGGGGTCGGCGCGTACCTACGGGGGCTGGGGGGGTCGGCGCGTACCTACGGGGGCTGGGGGGGGGTCGGCGCGTACCTACGGGGGCGGGGGGGTCGGCGCGTACCAACGGGGGCTGGGGGGGGTCGGCGCGTACCTACGGGGGCTGGGGGGGGTCGGCGCGTACCTACGGGGGCTGGGGGGGAGTCGGCGCGTACCTACGGGGGCTGGGGGGGGGGTCGGCACGTACCTACGGGGGCTGGGGGGGTCGGCGCGTACCTACGGGGGCTGGGGGGGGGTCAGCGCGTACCTACGGGGGCTGGGGGGGGTCGGCGCGTACCTACGGGGGCTGGGGGCGCGTATGCGGGTACGGCTCCATAGTTGCTATGGGAGTTCGGTGCGGACGGTGATTTTTCCATCCGGTTGTAACCTCGGACGCACGGGATGGATCGTGATTCCTCGGTCGGACTTCACCTTTCACGTTTGTACGGTAAATCGTCCGAGGACGTGTCGGACACATTTTCCGACCCGAGGACGTGTGGGGAATGATTCCCAATGCGGTTCGTATGGACTTTTTACCATGCGAATCGTGATTGCCAGTTCGTACGGCACTTGTACGATTCGTACGGTAAAAAGACCGGATACGAGTCGCACGGGGATATTTTTTACCGGATCGTGATCGGCACCATCGTCTCTAAAAAACGTATTTTCGGATTTGGTCATTCCTGCTAGATTTTCAAATCCCCAAAGCTCTGCCCTGTAGAGAGATGCAGATAGCGCCTTCCCCGGGTATACCTTGGTTGCTGCAGCTATAGGCGACTATATGACAGCCTCTGGTGTCTAGCAATAGCTCCTGCGGCTCGCTTGTGATTTAGGAGCATTTTGGATATGTGAGGTGCCCATTTCAACTTATTATTAATCCTCACCCCAAGATAATCGAAGGCTGACACGAGCTCCAGATTACAATTGTCGACCTTGATGTTATTTTTAAATCTTTTAGAAGGGGACATGGCCATTAACTTGGTCTTTGATGTATTGATCTTCAAGCCCCTGATGTTACAAAACTCGGTAAAGCGGGACAGCAATTTTTGAAGACCCATGGGGCTCTTTGAGATCAGCAGCGTGTCGTCTGCAAAAAGCAGAAAGGGAGATTTTTCACCGCTCAAGACTGGGGCGTCGACCCCATCATCTCTCAAGTAGTCTGCCACCCCATTTATAAAGAGAGAGAACAGGGTTGGCGCCAAAACACAGCCCTGGCTTTTTTCGCTTTTGAGGATAAAAATGAGTTCAAATGCCCATCACTGACGTCCACCAGCACAAATTGAGTGAATGTTTCCTTTGTTGCCTAAGAAGTGTTCATCACAACAGCCTCATCTGCATGTGTATGTTCACTATTTAATCATGGATCAGTAATGTTGCATCCTTGTCATAAAATTACTCTCTTTGGCAATATGCATTTGCCTGGTACACCCTAATGGCAATATCCCCTCCAACATGCAGGGCTTGATTTGTGATATAATAACTGTTGGTGCTCAAAGTTTTGTTTAGTAGCCTGTGACCTGAACAATCGAAAGTAGGGGAGCTGCTTCTCAGGACTCGACCACTCTCCCGCTTCCTTGTTGCTGCTGTGGCCGGGCTTGGCTCCGCCCCCTCCTTCCTGCACCCTCGGCGCCGCTGTGAGACGAGGGACCGACCGGGCTTGGCTCCGCCGGTCCCGAATACTACTACAACTCCCAGGATCCCCTGGGCCAGGGCGACAGCTGACCACGCGCCAGGAGGCGCATAAATGGAAGCCTGGTCCCTCGCCTCGCGAGGACGCGAGCGGGACGCACCGGGCTAAGCCCGGGCAAAGGGCGGGCCGTCTGTGGCCGTCCGGGGCAGGACGAGGCTGGACTGGGGCATCCCCCTTGGCCCCGTTGCTCCGGTCCACCCGGATTATACCCACTGCGAACATAAGGTATCTAATAATATTGATCTGGAGATGGGCAAAAATACTTCTGTTACGACATGATCTAGTAATAGACAGAAAAAGTGCACTATGACTCCCTTGCCAAGTCTGACCGCGATAGACAGGATGCTACAGAAAATAATAGGGGTTGTTGTAACAGCTATAGAGAGCACTGAGAGACGCCTATCAGTCCCGCCAAATATGCGTCTTCCCTCATTACACACTAACACTACTGTTACACACGTAGATTCCTCTGGTTCTATACTCCTGGATTCCTATGCAGAGCTCCCTAGGACAGAGGGTTATTACAACATCTTGCCATTACAAAACCCACCCCTTGCAACGTTCCCTACTGCTACCAGACTTTCACAAACCGAACCTTGCAGTCCCAGGACATATCTGTGGAGTCCTCCTTTTCAAAAAATGATTTAACGGATTCTGAGGGTTTGGACGCCCCTCTTTTGGGGCCTCCAAAGCAGGTTAAACCCTTAAATGTACTAGACAGGTCACCAACTTTGTTAGCCAATGAGGAAATAAGCTATCTAAATCATAATGATTTGAAATTAGTTCAGGAGACATCTTTAACTAATGATGCTTTGTCCTCTAAAATGGTTAACCGATACCCCGAAATTCGAGCAAAAACTGGAGGCACTTCAAAAAGAAAAAGGAAAGAAACTGTACAAAAAGGGAGGAAACCAAAAATATAAAAAATTGTAGATCTGGTAAATCCTGAACAAGGGCTACCTACAGGAAGGGTATCCGCAAGGCCTGACGATAATCATAGGAGACTTACTCAAACCACTATAGGCAGCTGTACTGAAACTATCCCTCCCGCCCCGAAAGTGTAAAAAAACAAAAGACATCTATGATACCAACACAAAAGCCCCATTGGTAACGATTGACCTACCGCCAGAGTCATTACCATATGTAATTGTGCTCACTGGCGTCCCAGAATTAAAGAATGGGAAACCAGAATCTTATCAAGAACTAAAAAATAAAGTGATATTCTGGTTGAATAAGAATAGGCCGATCCCTAGATACTTGAAAGGAGAAATACTGTTTGTTAGAAGGGCTAATTGGATAGGAAGAAGACCAAAAGACATACAAGGAGACATAATTATTGTTAATTTTAGAGATAGTAATGTAGTAAGATTAGTTTGTAATGAACAGCACTACATTGATAAGGGTCCTATTAGAGTAAAAAATCGTAATTATTTTTACAGTGAGAAGGCTATGCGAATACATAGACGCCAGCAAACCACGGCCCATGAAGTGATGTCGGGAGGTCTCAACACCTACCCTCCGATACCTACAAAAAAATTACTTTTCAGAGTTATATGGGCTAGATGAGGTAGACTTACTGGAAGAAGTTTATGGAAAGGAAATTAGTGACACAACTGTTGACTCCATACAGGTGAATGAGGATAGGTGTAAAACAGGGAAAGTAGTTAAACAGGGCTTTAACCCCATTTCGATGGATCAACTGGGAAATAATAACTTATTAACATCGATAATTGGCGAAGGAATAAACATGGATCATAACCAACTTGATAGCAAGGACAATGTCGAGGTTAAATTAATTTCTTGGAACATTGCCGGATTAAGGAAAAATATGTCTGGTCCCGCATGGCACGACTATATGAATAATGGGGACCTCATTTTATTTCAAGAAACATGGGGAGTAGAAAACTTCTTCAAAGTAGGCTATAGGTCATTCCATATACCGGCATCAAATTTAAATAAAGGCAGACCCTCTGGTGGTCTGATAATCTGGGCAAAAATTACGCTGGGCATTGACTTTAAACAGATAGACTCTAATAGTCCTGACATTCTGGTTATAAAATCACAAGATGTTAAAGGACGGGCAATCTGCATCATCAACATTTATAATAGACCCCAATCGTCAAATAAAGAATCAGAGACAATAGCACAGTTAGATAGCATTATCTACAATCTAGAGCATAAAACTATGTTGATTATAGGGGGAGACTTTAATAGGAATTTCGAACCAGTTATGGGTCTATAAGACATCTATGGGGAAGAAGACAATGCTAATAATATCCCCAGCATTGATGCAAGCCATATAACATCCTGTACAAAAGGCTCCTTGCAATTGTTAAAAATGACAATGGAATATGGTCTACGCTCCTGTAACGGGCGACTTCCATCAGATTGCCCAAGTAAACCAACCTTTAAAAGAGGTTGTTTTACTAGCCACTTAGATTATATACTGGTTTCTTTAAGTCTATGGCCAATGTTCATGAACCTGAATGTGGATAACCGTATAGAAAGTGACCACTTGCCTCTTTCCCTGACCATTCTTAGCTCACTATTCGTGCCCCACACGGAGATGGTTCCTTGAGATTATAACTCTTCATATGACCCTTTAGAGTCAAATAATCGCAGGTCCTTAAAATGGCCCGCTGTAATGGGTAATGCTGTCATTATTAAGAACATTTATGAACTCTATGTAACACTCATGTCGCCGCTAGTTGATAATAATACTGAGGATTTCTCCTCAACAGCAGTGCATGGGAACCTGATACAGCAACTTAGTGTGATCTTTCAAAAGAGACTAAAAAAGTACAATCTCGCCGGAATAACCATCCGAAGGAAGGACTTTGGTATAACAAAGCCTGTCATCAGGCTAAATCAGAATTAATAAAAGCTATAAAAGGGAATCAAACAAACATTGTTAGAGATAAGAGAATGCATTACAAAAAAAACATTTTATTAGCTAAAAAGGAATGGGACGAAAAAGTTTGGACGGACTTGCTCCAAGCATGTAAACTAAAAGACCAAACATTGTTTTGGAATCTTATAGCTAGAGGCACTAAAGAAGGGACCCTATCCAGGGATAGGTTTCTAGAGGAAAGTATTTGGGTCAAACACTTCTCTACACTATATATTTATGTGGAGGGGATGAGGAAGAGTGGATACATGAATGTACAGAGCTAAATACATGTGAAACACCCCTAACATTTAGTTTGACAGATACCATATTAGCTATTAATGCAGTCAAACAGGGTAAAGCTCCAGGCCCAGATAAAATTCCCGGGGACCTCTGGAAATATGAGAATCACTTGTGGGCTCCATACATTAATTTGCTCAGTAATGACATTGCAAGAGGAGCTCCAATCCCGGAAACCTGGCGGGGCGCAGAAATTGTGACTATTTTTAAGCAGGGAGACAGACTTAATCCATCACATTATAGACCTATCAGTTTGATAGATGTCCTTCAAAAGATTTTTGCCCGTCAACTTTTAAGCAAGCTAAATATGTGGATCGAGGATAATTTTATTTTAACAAAATACCAGGCAGGTTTTAGAGTTAGAATTAGTACGGTAGATCAAGTTTTACAATTTTTATGTTTAATTTGGAAATACATTAATATCAGGAAATCTCACTTAAATGTAGCTTTTGTGGACCTCAGAGCGGCCTTTGATCTGGTCCCCAGGGGGAAGTTATGGAAATTGCTAAGGGATATGGGTGCCCCCGGGGAAATTCTCCAACAACTGATAAGGCTGCACAAGGGTAATTACGCAAGAGTGAGGTGGGGACCTAATGGAGAGCTGACAGAGAGAATAGATATAAAGAGAGGCGTCAGACAAGGTTGTGTCTTGGCGCCAACCCTCTTCTCCCTTTACGTGAATGACATCCCAGACACCCTCTTGGGCTGCGAGCATGACTCTCCCAAGTTGTGTGGTCAAGCCGTTCCGGCCTTATTATTTGCGGATGACACAATTTTAATTTCCCAGACCCCTAAAGGACTACAGAATCTGCTGAATAAATTCCTGTCCTATTGTTTGGACAAAAATCTTGAAATCAATGCTTCCAAAACTAAGGTCATGATGATCAGTCCTCATAGAGGTTTTAACAAAGCTTTTATTGTAAATAATGAAAAGATTGAACATGTGAAAAATTTTAAATACTTGGGTATTACCCTCGATACTAAAATAAATTGGAAGCCACAATTAGAAAAATCGAGGTTAATACTAACACAGAATCAAGCCCCCATAATTAGGAAGTTTAAGAATAGCCTTGTTAGAGCAGTATCACCTGCAATTGATCTATTTAAATATAAAGCTCAATCAGCTACCCTATATGGGGCAGAATTATGGGGCCACGTAGTAAGAGATGCCTTTTCAGTTCAAGAAAACAGCTTTTTTAGACAACTTTTAGCTGTCCCAGGCTGTACCCCCTTAATTCCTTTATTTTGGGATTTGAACATACGTCGTTCGGATGATCATGCCCACTTACGTCCACTACTATATTGGGTTCGCCTGTGGTCCACCGATGAGCTAGTGGACTACAGAGATGCACTAAAGGAAATAATGCAAATAAAGAATACCACCCAGTTGGCATGGTTAACGCATATTGAAAACTAGTTTTCAAAACTGGGCCTACGTAGTTTTTGGACAGATCCTGACTCTCTTACCAATTCCTCAAAAATATTGTTGAAGGCAAGATATTGGGAATATATTCATAATTGTCTATTACAAAACTCTAAAGTAGGAATATTGACTCTTAAATTTTTCAATGTTAAAACTGAAAGTAAATTTGAATGCTTTATGGACGAAAGTCAGCCCCCTCTGGCTAAATCATTGTATTTAAAGTACCGTTATGGAATTTTATAATTTAAATCTAGAACATCAACGTGGGTGTGTAATAAAGGACTTGGGTGCAGTACCAAATCTGACTTGTGCCAATTGTGTGACATGGGTGTTAAGGAGGACGAGGCCCACGCTCTATTTATATGCCCTGCTATTTGCAGGCAAGGATAAAGTGGATTAAACCAATTTGTCTCCTCTTAGGTTTTCGGCGCATCCAAGATGGGGAAAGAGTGTTTAAGGGCGATACGTCACAGACTATAGTATTTAGCCTGAGCCGTTTTCTACTTGCTGCAGCAATAGTCAGGAAAAGAAATGGCTTAAAAATGTAATGGTATTGCCAGGGCAAGTACTGATATGACACGTATTGGCCTTAAAATGTTACCCATTGAATGCAAAGTTGTTAAATAAGGGGGATCTTCTTTTTTGGAAGCCCTCTTTGTATATCAATTTGTTGTAATATGTGTAAAGTTTTATAGATCACTACGACTCAGTCACCTATTAGCCCTGCCATTTTTCTTTCCTGGTATTTTTAACTTTTTAACCTTTCTACCGCATTTTTTACATATAAGTATTACCTCGCCCATGGATGTTTGGCTTTGCTCCAAAGGACTGATGAACTTATATTGTGTTTAGAAGAATCTCTAAAGCCTTTACATATTGCGTGCCCTTTCTTGTATCTACCTATGCACTAATTGTATTTCCCTTAAATGGTATATCCTGTTTATGATGATTGTTTTTAAATATTGTATTGTACTCTTTTATGGTTATTTTAACCGAAATAAAGAAATTGAATTGAATACCAAGGCTGCATAGTCTTGATGCCACCCAATGCCCTTTTCATCCTTCACCAGAGACACTCTCTGCATCTTTATCTCAATCTTTCCGCTTCCTTTTCATCTCTGCTTTCTCCCTTTATCACTGTTTTTCCATCTTTCTCTTTCTCATACTTTTATCCTTGTGTATTTTTCTCTCTCTTGCTCTGGGTGAAAGTCTGATGAGAAAAAATAAGTGCTGGTCCCCAAAAATAAGTGCCGGTGGACCCTAGCTGCAACCACCGGCTTAAATTATGCACTACCTAAATGTCTGAACAGGACTTGTGTCATTTGTTGTGCGTTTAATTACATTGACTCCTGTGTCTGGGTGTGTATCCTGCCAGTTGTCTGGGTGTGTATCCTACCAGTGGTGAGCTGTGCTTTTAAGGGACTTTGTCAGATTTAGAAATTCAACCTCTCGCAGTCTGCATGGCGGATCCTTGCCGTCTGTGGTCTGGGTTCCAGGTGACGTCCAGACAATCAAGATTTCTGGACTGTATAAACTCACTGTTTGTTTTTGAGACGTCTGAAGGATCACCTCTTTGCATTGCAGCGACCTCTCCCAAGCACTGTGGCCCCTGACAGCACTAAGCAGCACTGGGGTGCGTTTAGACTACCTGGAGGTTTTTATGGGAATCTGCACCATACTTCAAGATGAAGAGGGATTTCTGAGAAGGAAAGAGTTGCATGCATCTTGTGGTCATTACTGTTTGGTAGTCCCAAGCAGTTTCTCTCTAGTACGGCCGTGGGTGAAGGCTGGATTATAACAATCAGTCTTATCATTAGTTCAGTACACTTCTCTCTCCTCCCACTGTATATGCTAGTAATAGGGTTTGTGATGAGCGCCGGGCAATCCAGGTGCTTAGCTGAAGACATACTCCCCATCTGCATCAGCTGTTTGGAGTGGGTTATTTTGAGAGTGTTTTAAGACTATAACCTATGCATTTGCCGGTTAGGGACTGTGAGAAGCATTGAGCTATCAGGAGTACTTATCTTTATTAGAGGTTCTTTCCAATTACCAAAAGCCTATGTATTTTTGCATGTTGTGATTTTGCTTGTGTAGATTCTCAAGGTGGTTGGTTTGTTCCCTTTCTTTTTATTGATATTAATATGTTATGCCTTTATTGTCAGTACCAGGGGCGTAACACGAGCACCTGCTGTGCAGAGGTCCCGATGCCCTCAGGGGCCCCCACCCCTCTAGAGAGGCCCATGTAGGCCAAAGTCAATGAGTATCTTTGAGATATGGGAGACTCAGGGGCCCTCATCACATTCTGCGGGGGCAAGGGGTGCATCACTTTGCGTTAAGCCACTGGTCAGTACTGCTTTGCCACCTAGAGTGCCTAGAAATTGGGCCTGGATTAGAGGTGCAGGAGGTTATGAAGCATAGATACTCACAAATATTTTCCGAGGGGCTGCAAAGTGTGGTTTGTGGTGAGCCCAAGGGCTGCAATAATGCTAGCAGGATGGGAGTGGGGATTTGTGGGTGGATACTTTATTAGATTATTTTCCTTTACTTCAGTTAGCTTGTAAATAAAAGCTTCTCCATTTATTTAACATCTTTCTGAATGTTAGTGCTTTCTGAAGTAAACAGCAGCCCAGTGCTGCTGTTAATCTGGGGGCCACATGTGAAGGTCAGGAGGGCCGCAGGCGGCCCCGGGCGTACTTTGAGTATCACTCAGAGCCTGAGAGAACACCCCCGTGGATTTTGGAGTTCCACAGGGTTCCAGCATCAGCCCCATCCTGTTCAATATATATTTGCAGCCGTTATTTTCTATCATCAAGGCGTTCGGGGTGGAGCTGATAAATTACGCAGACGACACCCAACTGGCCATTTCTCTGGAAGGCAAACAAGCAGTCCCCTTGGAGCAGTTCCAAAGCTGCATGAGGCAGACCATGGACTGGCTCCAGAGAAACTGCTTGCAGTTCAATGGGGATAAAACCGAGCTGTTGTTCTACGCGCCTACGAAACAGATTCATCATCTACCAATGGACTTTAGGCTCGCCCCGGACGTGGCCCCATTGATACCAGCCGCTACAGTACGGAATCTGGGGGTTCTATTTGATAATAATCTCCAGCTGGACTCGCAGGCGAGCAAAACCTCGAGTACCTGCTTTGGCTTACTGCGACTCCTACGCCGTATCCTTCCGCTGCTGCCTGCCGACTCTCGTAACACGGTCGTCAGGAGTACCATTCTTAGCAGGTTGGATTACTGCAACTCGCTGTATCTCGGAGCCCCTCAATACATTCTGCAGGGGCTACAGAGAGTTCAGTCAGCCGCTGCCAAGCTGGCACTTGGTCGCAAGCTTGACTCGTCCTCTACTCAGGCACTAAGGCAGCTGCATTGGTTGCCAGTCAGAGAGAGGGTCCTTTTCAAGTCCCTATGCCTGGTCCACAAGGCAATCCACGGAACAGGTCCGGTCTCACTCCAGGAAAGATTCTTAAGGTACTCCCCCATAAGGCAGTTGCGGTCATCCAAGGCCAACTTGTTGGCACAGCCTAGGTTCAAACGGGCAAGGCTGGGGGGGAGGGCCTTTAGTGTGGTTGGAGCCCGAAGCTGGAATGCGCTTCCATCGGAACTCAGGCAGACGCAGCCATTAATGGAATTCAGAAGGAACCTTAAGACCTGGCTCTTTCCAGTAGTATGATGTCCCCGACTCTGCCACTTTCAGCGATAAAATATTCCATCTGGTCAGAGCGCCTGAATACCCGTTGGGTTGCAGTGCTACTGTGCGCTATATAAATACTCATACAATACAATACAATACTGTTATAATGGACTTTTATGCGCCGTCCTCCCCACCCTTTTGCTTTGGGCTCTGTTCACACTACAGATAGCCCAGAGCTGGCGGGATGTAAACACAGTGTAAACAAGATTTGTGATGAAGAGCGCTGCCAGAGAAAAAGGAATGGAAAGAGGAGAACAAAGAGCAGGAGAGATGAAAGAAGTAAGACATGAGTACATCATGAGAAGAGACGCAGGAGTAAGAAATGTGTAGTCAAACGGAGAGAAAAGAGGAGAAGGTAGGATTTGCTAATAAAGTAGAATGATTGAGTTAATGGGGATGTATGACGTTACAACGCACACTTTTACAACGCATGCACTTACAAAGCATTTTTTACAACGCATAATCCATTACAACGCATGACTTTACAACGCAGGACACTACAACGCATTTTTTTAAAATACCTTTACAACGCATTACCATTACAACGCATACTACCTTTACAACGCATACCATTACAACGCATAATATTAAATTACATTTAAGGTAAGTATTAGATAGTATAGGGGTAAAAATTACTATTCTAACTCCAGGGGGTGCAACAGTAAGGTAAGTGTTGGATAGTGTAGGGGTAAAAATTACTATTCTAACTCCAGGGGGTGCAACAGTAGGGTAAGTGTTGGATAGTGTAGGGGTAAAAATTACTATTCTAACTCCAGGGGGTGCAACAGTAGGGTAAGTGTTGGATAGTGTAGGGGTAAAAATTACTATTCTAACTCCAGGGGGTGCATCAGTAGGGTAAGTGTTGGATAGTGTAGGGGTAAAAATTACTATTCTAACTCCAGGGGGTGCATCAGTAGGGTAAGTGTTGGATAGTATAGGGGTAAAAATTACTATTCTAACTCCAGGGGGTGCATCAGTAGGGTAAGTGTTGGATAGTATAGGGGTAAAAATTACTATTCTAACTCCAGGGGGTGCATCAGTAGGGTAAGTGTTGGATAGTATAGGGGTAAAAATTACTATTCTAACTCCAGGGGGTGCATCAGTAGGGTAAGTGTTGGATAGTATAGGGGTAAAAATTACTATTCTAACTCCAGGGGGTGCATCAGTAGGGTAAGTGTTGGATAGTATAGGGGTAAAAATTACTATTCTAACTCCAGGGGGTGCATCAGTAGGGTAAGTGTTGGATAGTATAGGGGTAAAAATTACTATTCTAACTCCAGGGGGTGCATCAGTAGGGTAAGTGTTGGATAGTATAGGGGTAAAAATTACTATTCTAACTCCAGGGGGTGCATCAGTAGGGTGAGTGTTGGATAGTGTAGGGGTAAAAATTACTATTCTAACTCCAGGGGGTGCATCAGTAGGGTAAGTGTTGGATAGTATAGTGTAATATTATGCGTTGTAATGGTATGCGTTGTAATGGTAGTATGCGTTGTAATGGAATGCGTTGTAAAGGTAGTTTTTAAAAATGCGTTGTAGTGTCATGCGTTGTAATGTCATGCGTTGTAATGGATTATGCGTTGTAAAAAATGCGTTGTAATGGTAGTGCGTTGTAAAAGTTGCGTTGTAAAGGTTGTTCCCCAGTTAATGGATGACCAGGAGAAGGGAGTATGGATAATGTGAAAGAAAGAGAGGAAGAAAAGAAACTGAGATTGAACGGGTAGAGTTTGGTAAGGGGAGCAGGAGTGATCGGGAGAATTACAGACGATTAAGAGAGATAACATGACACTGGGAGAATAAAGCAGAAGATAGGAGTGAGGATGGAAGTGAAAGGAAAGTGGTGTACAGAGAAGACAAACAGATGGAAAAGGAAGGTGGCGAACAAGCAAGCTAGGCAATAGAAGCTAGAAAGATAAAAGTCAAGAGAAGCTCAAGAAGGATGTGGGAGCAGTAGAGAATTAGAAAAATAGAAAGAGAGTGAGGCACAATGAAAATGGTTGATAGAGAGAAACAAACAGCAATTGAAAACAGATAAGTAGACTGAAAATACATACAGGCTTAAAATACAAGGATTTATGTCAACTGCAGTATCACATTCATTATCACTGTTTATTGAAGTGACGTAGTTGACTAAAGACTATTTCCTTCCTTGTAGGATTTAGTGTGATATTACACGGCTCACAGGGGCACACATTGCTAATGAATATGAAGACTTCTTCATAACAGACTGAGGGCCTGATTTAGATCTTGGCAGACGGGTTACTCCATCAAAACCGTGACAGATATCCTGTTTGCCAAAATATAAATCCTACTATATCCTACTATATCCTTGGGATTTATATTTCGGCGGACGGGATATCCATCACCTTTGCGACAGAGTAACTCATCTACCAAGATCTAAATCAGGCCCTGAGTCTCAGTAAAATTTGTGAATGCTACATTTCACCACTTTTCATCAAAATAAGTCCCTACCTATGCTACATGACTTCTGTTTCTGAATGTCGGTGTTTATGGCTATGCATCGTTTTTCAGAGAGTAACGTGCAGTGGATTGGCAACTGCGCAAAATAAAGAACATACCCCTCTAATAAACGAATCACGGATTTTGAACTTCTATACCTAAAAGCTTTCTGAAAACAGCCCATCACCCTCATTTAAGTGTGTGTTTCAATTTTACCCAAGCCATCGGGAGAAAAGTCCTGACAGCATTGGCCAATGGGTCTGGCTTGTTATTTATGATGTTAGTGTTGCTGAAAAAATGTAAAAAGAGAATGACTGTGTGTTATATTTTGTTCAGTTATACAATAAATTTGAATATGCACTTAAACCTTTGGAATAAGAATAACTAAATGGAACTGTAAGACTTTTAAAATAAACTGAAAGCAAATTAAGTTGTAGTTTTTCAATTAAGTATTACATCATAAATGAAACTGTAGCACATTTAAAGGGAATTGAGAGTATATTAAGTTGCCTTTTTTAGGTTTTGCCTGAGACAATGGATGGCTGTCATTTGTGAGACATTTTGTTTACTAAAAGGGTTTGGAGCCCACCCATCGCTTACTATTCATTGGCTTCATTGTCACTCGTATTTGCTTGTTTCTACTTTGTCTGTGCTTTGAGATTGCTTCTTTTTTAATAGCACCCTTGAGCTTCTGACGCTGGGATTGAGTTCTTTTTTCTTTCTTTCTTTCATCTTCACCGTCATGCTTCTTGTTGCTTGTTCCCATATCTCCCCTCCGCATCGGCATGTGTACCATAACCCTACCACCACCACCATACCACATTCACCCTATCATTTCCCTACCCACTCCCTACCACCACCACTCAACAACCCCCTACCACCACCACACCACTCGACCACCACAATACACCATCCTAACCTCCACCACCTTCGCCATCATCTTCATGGCACCACCCTACCTAACAATCATAACCACCATCCTACCATAACCATCACCACTCATGATAACCCTAACCGCCACCACCCCACCCTAACCCCCACCATCCTAACCACTACCAGCATCCAAACCACCAGCTAAATCATCACCTCTCAAACCACCACCACCCAAACCACCACCGCCCTACCACCATCCGAACCAATACCAGTACTAACACCCTAACAACCACCACCCTAACTACCATCACCTAAACACTTCCACTACCATACCACCACCCCTACCATCCCCCTATCCGTACGACCACCACCTGCTGAAACCAACCCCCTACCACTAGCCTAACCACCACCACTCTACCAACCACAACCACCACCCTGACCACCACTACCACCTTAACCACCACCCTAATCCCAACCACCACAGCCCTACCCTATCAACCACCATCATACTCTATCCACCACCATACTCTACCACTCTAACTACCACACCCACCCTACCCTAATCAGCACCCTACTTCAACAAGCACCACCACCCTAACCACCATCACCACTCTCACCACCACCACTCTACCACCACCCTAACTACCACCACCTACCTCACCAGCACCCTCACTAGCACCACCACCACCCTCATCAGTGCCACCATACCACCATCACCAAACTACTACCACCCTATCACCATCACTCTACCTCCAATCTACAACCACCCTGCCCACCACAACCATCACTGTCACTCTCATCACCCTCACCACACTAACCACTACCACCCTCACCACAACCTTCTCCAGCCTTACCATCAGTATGTCACCACAAGCACCCTCACCACCACCACCTTCCTCCTCCCCACCACCACCACCACCACCCTCACCACTACCACCACCACAACCACCCTAACCTCCCTACACTAACCACCACCACCACCCTTTTACTAAACATGACTCTCAGTTCCTGGTGAAACTTTTCATTTTTAACAACCATTTTCAACTCATTACATGATTGTTGCTTTCATGGAAAGTTGTGGCCTATGTTTGCATTTGTTTACTCTTGAGTAACTTGTTCTCGCCTGAAACTGTGCATTTAGGTAACCAATAAAACGAAGTGATATAAAATATTAAGAAACTTTTTTACACGTCATCTATAACTGTCTATCGACCTGTCAACATTACCTTTGGAAATCAATATGTGAAAGTTAAGAAGGAGCTCTATGGGAGGTTTTTGCTGTGTACCCTACGGCACGTGCTTGTTGGACAGGCTCACATTTTCAAAACTTCATATTTGATTGCCTTGTACACTTGCATCAAACCCTATTTTTTCTTGATTTCCTCTTTAGCCATGCTGCACATCATCACTAAAAACTGCAGTGCCAATTACCGAAACACACAATATACATCGGCCCAAAAAATATCAATAGAGTTCAAGAAAATGTAGTCTGACTGTCTACAAGAGCAGGGGATGTATAAAGAAATGGGAGAAGATTTGGTCACCGTGGCATGGATATAGGGAGACATAAGGCGACCTGAAATATATGTTACAACTGCCTACCAATATGTAAAGACTGAGCTGTCCAATGTATATGCACACTCTCACCAACAGGGTCTCCAGTAGTGATATTATGGTTCGAATGTTTGAGGGAAATGGAGTGGCTCTCACATACCTGATGATGTATTACTGATTCAAACTATAGTAATGATATTCATGGGCCTTTGTGAACCTATGTACTATATCTTTAGCCTGCTCAATAAAAAGATTTCTAAAAAAAAAAAGAAAATGTTGTCTGGATGCGGTAATCCAAAATCCATTTAATAGTGAGGTCTTCTTGGTATCCTCATATTCTTACTTCCTACTCAGTGTGAAACAGAGGAGACTTTAAACAAGGGGCCATGACATGTCCCTTCTTAATGGACATTACCGGTATGAGGGTTGACAATACAACACCATAGACCATGATGTTATTTGCTATTTGGACTAGCAGGATTATTAGACTATGGAACATACCTGTTTTTTTCACTACATTCCATTCTCTCTTGCTTAAATAGATCAGCCATGAAAAAGTAAAGTAGACTAAACACGTGTCGGCTGCCTTTGGTCTTTTGTATGTATCAATATCTCTTCATTGTAAGAATCGGAAAGATACCGAGAAGAATTCACTATTTAATGGTCTTTGGATTACCGCATTCAGAGTACATTTTATTGAACTCTAAAGATACTATTCGGACTGCTGTATATTGTGTGCTTCGGTAATTGACCTTCCAAGATTGTAGCTCTAGAACTCTGTCACTAGTACTATTGTTGCACCTTAGTTGGATGAGTGCATTTACCATGTTAGTACCTCCAAATACTGTTCACAGCTCATCTAACTTACTATACCCAATCATGCTGTTATTATAGATCTGTGAAGTTAGGTCATATCCACCATTATCTTGCCATCATCGCTAAAAACCATTAGCAAAGCCAATAGTTACCAAAGACGTGACATATTGACTTTGGTAATGCTTGTTTACATCAATTATTGGTTAGTTTGTTGCTTCATTCAAAAGTTAAAATATAATAATTTGTATGGCATAATAAAGTAAGCAAAGTAGAAAAAGAGTAATGTAAGTGTGTTAGTGGAAATGTTTTAGCCATTTTTTGTTTTTTTTAAAAAATGTTTAAAGTGAACTGATGAACAAGTTACTTACCTTCGGTAACACATTATCTTGTAGAGACAATAGATAGCTGCAGATTCCTTACCTTTGAATTTCGCAGGCATCAGACTGGATCCAAAAGTGTTTGTGTGACCAGTACCCCAGCGTGCCGTTGGGAGGCTCCGCTCGGCACCGCGTGATGTCGCCGGCGTCGGTTGTGACATCCCTGTCACCTATATAGGCGCCACCCAGGCGCGCGGAAATCAGTTCCTTTTCACTTTTTCCACACCAGTCGTACAGAGCCATGAAGTGAACTGACTTGTGTGCGCCACAACTAGGGCACTGAAAAAGGAGCAACTATAGCCCTATAAAATGAGTCCACAGAGCGGGGAGGCATGGGTGGGTCTGTAAGGAATCTGCAGCTAGATCCTGTCTCTACCAGATAATGTGTTACCGAAGGTAAGTAACTTGTTCATCGGATAGAGACTTCTTGTTGCAGATTCCTTACGTTCGAAAAGATACCCAAGCCATACCATCCTGGCAACGGGCTGCAGACAGATCTGCTAGACTAAAAAGTACCGAATGGGCGAAATTCCCATTCTTATGGACACGAATGTCTAGGCAGTAGTTCCTGGTAAACGTGTTCAGAGATGCCCACGTAGCCGCCTGGCAGATTTCCAGAACTGGAACACCACAAGCCAACGTCGTGGTCGCAGCCTTCCCCCTGGTGGAATGAGCTGGTAAGCCCTCTGCGGGCTCTTTCCTAGCCAGGGTGTAGCAGATTTTAATGCAGTCAACGAGCCAGCGCGAAATGGTTTATTTGTGCACTGCTCAACCTTTTTTAGATCCCACATAACCTACAAAGAGTTGGTCATCCACCCAGGACTCTTTTGTGTGGTCAAAGTAGAACAGCAGCGATCTTTTTGGGTCCAGGCGGTGGAGACGCTACTCTTCCTCAGAGGGATGCAGGGGAGTAAAGAAATGTGGTCAGTGTGACCGATTGACCCAGATGAAATGGGGTCACCACCTTTGGAAGGAATGAAGCACGTATGCCTGAAACATATAGACCTTCAGTATATAAGTGATGTGAGGGACACCTTATATATCCCTGGACACATGCTCTTACTGTTTTTAAATCTTACCACTACCTATGTTTTATTAAATCATAGAGGTTTTGGTTAGGGGTAATTTTCGATCAAATTTTTTTTTGTTTTCTCAGATCCCACACAGTCTTTCCAAGTAGGGAGACTGCCTCCTAGTGGAGGAAACAGACCTGATGATGACGCTATCAGTTATTAGTACGTCAAAGGCGAACATAAACATACCATTGACTGAAAATAACTGTTGAGCGTCCCTCCAAAAAAATGTTGAAACATTTTCTTAATGTGATCCTAAGATGATACCTGGTCCCACTCTTTTTTAATACTTTTGGTATATATTTTTGGAAGCAGAGTGGGAAACTGACCTCCCTTGCTTCTCCCTCCCTGTGTTTTTTAATAATTATTATACATGGATTCCTATAGGCACTGGATGTGTGAGTATGAGCAAGAATGTTTATTATTGTTTTCATATAGCAATGATACATGTACAGGCTTTTAGGCAACAACAAACGGAAAATTGCAAATGTCTTAAAATCACATTTGAGTAAATTGAAACTGACAAAGTAACTACCTCTTTTGAAAATACAAATTATGTACTGAATGGCAACCAAAACCCATCTAAATTTTTAAACACTTTCCAAAAGCAAATAAGTACATAGCATGGATTCCTGTGTAAACAAATAGTTGTTGTTCATATTTGGCTCTATGCTCAGTCAGAAAGAAATCTGACCAATGGAGGGCAATCAAAATGAATGACGTGAAAAACGATTGTCTTTAGTTGTTGTCACTTAAAGAGATAGCAGGCTCCAACTCGACCAGCTGCCTTAAAAATGTCTTCTGTGGGCCTACCGGATCTCCTTGGGAGTGGGTGGGACTGAGAGCGCCACTCCCAGGCTCGATGGGAGAAAGAATCGGGCTTACTGAATATGCATAAGCAACGTTTGGGGTGGCGGTACAGTGGCCAGGAGAACCCTCACCAGCCACGATTGTAACTACACAAAGCCCCAGCTGAAAAACGTGTAACACGTGCTCTAATTGGCTTTGACAAGCAGCTCGATAGGCACACAGGGCCGTCTAAGTTTATCTCACAGCCCACTTCAGTATTTCTTGTTCAAAGCCTTGCCATAAAACAGACTCTTACATTATTCAGATATTTTTAATTATTAATAATTCTGAAAGCTGCCCATGTTTTAAGGCGCCCCGAAGAGTGTCATAGAAAGTTGCTGAATGGGCGTAAATTACAGTGCATGGGACGACAGCAGCCAGTCTGTATTTTATCTGGCATTAGGAACAAAGGAGTAAGGTTTTTAGCCGTCAGAGTCCTGTAATTGTGAGGGCTGGTGAAGCTTTCAGCTGTGCTCAAGAAGCCGAGGCGAGAGGGTAGCGCACCTCTTGAGTGTTTAATTGTAAAGATCCTCGTGGGGGTGGCCCCTGGCAGCGCGACTGAAATGAATGGTGCCGTTAGGAACCAACTGTAAGTGGGTGGGAGGCAGGGGGAGGGGAGGGGCACACACCCTCTTAAAAGCCCCTCTGGTTTGGCCTCCAGGGAGATTCGCCCCTCTCCTTTGGCGCCGCGCCAGAGCCGATAGCTCGGAAAACCAATTAACTATGGGCTCAAATAAATTAAAATCTGTGAAACCAGACAGTTTGCCTCCAGACTATTCAAAATCAAGCTCGGAGCTGGCACGAGCGCGACGGTGCCGCGCCAGAAGCCGTTACAACCGATGTCGAACGTAATTTGTCTGTTTTAGAAGATAGGGCTGTGGTAGAAAAAGGGCAATGTGTGTGGACAACAGGCGATGAATAGTATTCCAGCCTGATGTTTTCAGTAAATGTACCCGGGCGAGCGTACAGACGAGGTTAACACTTCACAACCAGAAATTCATGAAAAGATGAATAGTGACCAAATCTATTACACCTTAAGCGAATATAAACCCAACAAATTCATTTCATATTTCCCTATACTAATTCCCCACTAACCATTGGGCATATCAGCAACAACCGGCGATAATTATCGCTAAGCGCACTTAGCGCTAGGATAATTATCGCCGGCTGGCGTGGATTTTTATCTCTGAGATAGCGTGCTATTAGCAACGCTTATCTCAAAAGCGATAAAAATCCTCACGCTAACTGCCTAACGTGAGATTATCGCTGGAAACCTAGCGATAATCTCACGCAAGGTGGCGTTAGCTTGATGATAGGGACTCACAAACTTAGACATGATATCCACCTTCCATAGGATATCATGGCTAAGTCAGTCCTGAAGCAGGCGTAAGGAATGTAGCGATAACAGGGGTTATCGCTACTTTTCTTGCCGCTATGCTTCATAGTGTGGGGCTTGATGATAGGAGAAATGTCGCTTAGCGACATTTCTCCTGTCATGTCAAGTACGCCCACTTTGCATCTCATTAGAGATGCAAATCTGGGCGTAAGGAATTCCTATGCTAACACAAGTTTTCACGCGTTAGTGTGAGCTTGCTAATTAGGCGATAAAATTATCGCCGGTTTTCGGCCGAAAACGGCTGCAAAAGCGGCGATAATTCTATCGCCTCACCTTGCTGATATGCCCCTATGTTGGGGTTCCGGAGTAGTGTGCTACCCACCGAAAAGCACTTCGACACGTCATCAGGGGTAGCAAGCGCTATAGAAATGCAAACCCTTCTGTCTTCTATCCGTTCACTATCCTTTTCAATCCAAATAACAAACTTACATGTCCACCGCTCAAATTAATTTAATATCTCCCTATACTAATTCATCACTAATCCTCTACGTTCTGGAGTATCGTGCTACTTGCCGAAAAGCGCTATGACGCATCGTCAGGGGTAGTAAGTGCGATTTAAATGCAATTAGAATTACAATTACAACAGTAATAATGCTTGCATCTGTCACACACCTTTGTTAAATAGTAATCGAAGTAAATCAAGTGTAAAGGAATGTGGTTGCTTTGAAACAGCTCCTCGCATTCGTTTTTACATGTCGGAGAAGTAGACTTAGGGTGACCAGACGTCTTGGATTTCCCCAGACTGTCCCGGTGTCCCGATGCTTTCCTTAATTTCAATTACATATCCTGGTTTTGGGACAAAGGTCAAGTCAGCCCGCAAAGGACAATTGAAAGGTTTACTATCAATAAGTAATTTCTCTGTTTCTTTCAGGCAGGGGAGGGAGGAAGTCAGCTGCATGCTCCCAGCAGGAGGGGTAGGGCAGGGAATTATATAACATTAGCTATGACAGAACCTCTACTCTGCCTCCCTACTCTGTCTCCCCTCTACTAGAGGTGTGCAACGGACGTCCCCCTACACTGCCTGAAAGAAACAGAGAAATTACTTAAGGATAGTGTATTCCTACTCAAGGAGGATATATTGACACACACACACACACACACACACACACACACACACACACCCCACACAAAAATCGGGAAAGGCCAAACATAAAAGTAAGACCAAATGCTTTAGTCCTACTTTTATGTCTGGCCTGTCCCGGTTTATACTTCTCAACATCTGGACACCCTAAGTAGACTCCATCTAATTATTTATACCTGTTTTGCTTCTGAAGAAAGAAACAGAATGCTTTAGACGAATGATACTCAAATTACGGCCTGGAGGTATAGTGAAGTTAAATGAGTATCAGGGGCGGCTCCTCCGCAATGGTGGAGGTGCGTCGCTGCACTGGCTCAGAGTCAGCAGCAAAAAACTAAAACAATATTTCGTTATCATTTTCATTTTGGGTCAGCCAGTGTGTGCAGGGAGAGACAGTGTGTGCAGGAAGAGCCGGGGCTGTGGCATGGGAGGGGAGAGGGGGAGGAGGAGTGCTATGTGCACTCCCTAAGTGCTTAAGTGTGTTTGGCTGGCTGTCTCAGGCCGACAAAACACACATGTGCACTTAGGTTTCTCTAACCCGGCTGTATTGAACAGCCAGGTTAGAGAAACCCCACAGACTTCCTGACCTGTGTGGAGTGTCCTTCCAGCCCGCTCAGGTCAATCCCCGTGCTGCCCTGCAGCACGGGGAATGGACAGGGAGGCTGTGACGTAGTCACAGTGTCTGCTGGGACAAGGAAGTCCCAGCACCGAGGTGCGACGTGGGAGGCGACCGGCAGCAGATACGTTTAATTTTTAGGTCTCGTCTGACCCAGCGCTTGCGCTGGTCTGGCGAGACTTTAAGTAAGGGCTTCAAAAAACGCTACCGCCGGCTACAGCTTGCAGTGCATGTGCACCCGAGCAGAGGCGCCATATGGCATTCCTCATGCTCATTAAGCGCATCGCTCGCCGCGCGCTTGATCGCAATCACTTTCACTTTCGCGTCGCGCGACGGCCGTGCGCGCACCACTCCCTTTATACTCTCTCTTGTTTTTAATATGATGTTTTTTCCTGTTGCCCCTCTTTTCGTGGGGGCTTTGCCACCGCTTGGGTCCGCTATACGAATTGGCAGCGCAGTTGTTTACACATGCGTTTTCTTTTTACCAATGATTCTAGAACATATCTCTCTATGGCAAGGCTTTGAAACCTGACGGCTAAAATCTAACACACTGGACGGAAATCCAGTTTCTGCGTGGTGTTCTGTGCGCTGGTGTATCACGCCCCGGCAAAGGACCCTTTGTGTTACTGCTACCTGTTCGCGTGCTCAAAGCAAACCAGGGAAGACGAGAACACACATGTGGAATCACAAACGCTGTGAGATGCGGCTTATTTCTTCAATTTAACCAGGCCATACAATCGGGATTTTCATCGGTAATGAGATTGGCAGCCGTTTGATATTTGCTATTTTTTTATCTTCTTTTGTTAAACGCACCAGGAAAAAAACCTCCATAAACATAGTCTGGCATTACAATAAAGTGGTTTATTGCAGTCTCCTGGGCAATGTGCGGTGTTTTTAAGTTCAAAATATTCCATTGCTGCAGAAGAAACTTCTACACAAAGCAGACCAGACAAGCACACTGTCATATAACTTAAACTAAGCCATACTTCAGTCAATATTTTCACTAGGTCACTTCTGAAAAGTATGTCTGCCTGCCCAAATGACAATATTATTTATGCCAGCCATTTCTCTTTCAGGATAGAGAAATTCCAGCTACTGTTTAATAGGCGGAATGGACAGGCTAAAACAACACAGTTGGAGTAGACACGGTTTATGTATGGAGTGTATATAACAAGAAAGGGCAGACCAGTCATTAGACACACAGTCTAAACTGTCCCCAGGACATACAGCCACACAAGCAAGACACTTAGCAGGTTTCATTCTGTGTTATTTTTGGAAACTATAGGCCCTGAAGTCATTATGAGTGCACAGCTCAGAATCCAGTTTTACTTTGTCCTTTCACAATGTAAAAAGTTCTCAAAGTGGTAAAATGTTATGGGATTTACACGTTTAAAAACGGGACATAAATAAAGTGGCACCACAAAGGAACAGGTAGTCAATTAACAGATTCATTTATATAATCATAAACATCGAAATTTAAGGCTTGAGCAGATATTTATACAGCTTGCACTGTATTTGCCCTGAAATATGATGGATATGGTACTCTGCATCAGCCTCTGCCTTCCTCTTCACACTCTTGGCAGAACCCTCGCATCTTCATTTGCACAAAACGGCAACGTGGCCATGCAGTCAAGCCAACGGCACTGCCAGGCACCACAAAACCACCCACTTCAATCATTCTGGCCAGACCATACCACCTCCTCAAGTGCCTCACATTGAATCACAATTTACCTCCTATCCGGCGATGCCTAGGAAGGGAGCTCTCTACTCTGGTCAATGCACGGATATCCGGGCTCCCAATCCAGAACAAGCATTGGCATAGCCAATAGGTCTCGCCTTTGGGACCTTATAAGTGTTTAGCCATGCAACAGTTGATGTTGTTGCACCAAGGATATTATGCTGCATAACTAAATACTTATAAGGTCCCAAAAGCGAGACCTATTGGCTATGTCAATGCTTGTTATTCTTTATTATTAGTATAGTCCCCCCTCTCCCCCACACCACCCCTGCCCCACCACTTTTTGCATTTGGCGACCACCACTGATAAGTATTACTCTCAGAGGTGTTTTTGAGCTGTTACTGTAGGAGGCTTGGTAACCCTGCGCAAAATGTTTGAAAATCTACCCCAGCGTATTTTTACACTCAATGCATCTCACTGGGATAGCACCTCGTGACCACTCTGTATGGGTTACCATTCAACACCTGCTGCCAAAGCTAATTCCCTTGGGGGTGGTACTTGATCAGAAGGCATCCTTGTGAGAAAGTGCCATCTTTCTTGCATGGTATGCCCCCACGTTTCTGCTAAAATGCTGAATGTACTTCGACTGAGTGTGCCCTGGACTCCTGCCAATCAGCCCAGGGCCTATGTTCCTTCCCTAAACAAAAACCTCAAAACCAAATTTGCAAACCCTGGCCACATGTCAGCCCCTGGTAAATGGTACCCTAGGTACCCAGGGCCTTGTGACCAGGGAAGGCCTCTAAGGGCTGCAGCACTCATTGTGCCACCCTTAGAGGCCCTGTACCCTAACACCCACACACTGCCCTGGCAGACTAAGTGTCTGGGTACAAGACAAAACAGAGAGTCGGCATGGCACACATCCCGGTGTGCCATGCCCAGAAACTACACTGCCCTGGCATACATCAGCCACCCCTCTAGCTGGGTCCCCTATGCCAGTGGTGTGGGCACAGAGGCAGGAGCCCTGTGCCCCTACAGTACCCAGGTTAATTCCTGGGCCCTGTAAGTGCAGTGCGGCCATTTAAGAATACATGGTGCTGGGAGCTTGTCAAACACGAACTCCACAGCACCATAATGGCAGCACCGAAGCCTGAGAAGTTTGGTATCAAACTGCTCAGCACATTAAATCCACACTGATGCCAGTGTGGGATTTAATGTACCAAGCACCACAGAGGGCAACTTAGAGAGGCCCCCTGAAACCTAACCCACAATCCACGTCTGTTCTGAGGCTGCCTAGGCTGCCACACAGCAGACATGTTGCTGGACCCCTGGGTAGGAGAGGCCCTGCTCTCCTGGGCCTGCAACAATGCACATCCTGGGCGAGGTGCTAAATCTCCTCCCCCAGGATGGGCAGGGGGAAGCGTCAAAGGCATGCCGCCTCTGTGAGCTTCCTCAGGCCACTGCAACCCCCCACTCTGGCGGGAAGCTTGGCCGGAAACCCCAAATAAGGACAGGGGATGTGCCAGCCTGCCAACCCCCCCCCCCTCAGGTGGGGGAGGCGAGGTGAAGCACATCCCCGGGCTCTCGCCATCTTGAAGATGGGAAGCCCTACCCAATCAGGGCTAGGCTACTGCCCCCCTCCCACAGCAGAGAGGCAGGATAGGGGGTGTACCCACCCCAGGACAGGGACCCATTGGTCCCTGCCCTTCACCTGCCTGTAACGCCCCTAAATCTAGTATTTAGGGGCACCCTGAACCTTCCTTCCCCAGATTCCAGATTCCAAAATCCGAAGAAGAGCTAGAAGAAAGAAGACCTGCCCTGCAGCTGCTAAGAAGAGGAAGACACCAACTGATTTGGCCCCAGCCCTACCGGCCTGTCGACCCTCGAACCTGCTCCTGCTCCAACCCGGCATCTCTTGTAGCCAGCAACTTCACAAACCCCGGAGGACCTGGCTACCTTTTGACTCTAAGCCCCTGGGACTCCCATGAGTAGAGGCTCTACTCAAAATCTATTGCTAATCTCTGGCAGCAGCCCGGAACCGCGAACCCAGCACACTCTGCACCAGCCAAGCCTGGCCTGTGCCGGAGTGAACAAAGACCACGAGGACGACCCCACGGCGACTGTGACCCCGAGTCCGGCACCCAATGACCTCCCTCGACACTCCTGAAGAAGCCTGCAGCCTCAGAACAAGGTGCCCCCCCAACCGTGATCAACAGAGGGTAAGATTTCCCGACACCAAAAGGCACCCCTGCACCCGGCGCCCCGCGGCCCCCTGTGCCCAATCCCGGGGTACCTACCTATCCTCCAACTACCCAACTTACCTCTCGAAGTGGTGGTGGCACCTGAAGAATCCTCGTCCCCGAGCTTGCAGTCTTTTTCTAAACTGGAGATTTCCCATTGAAATCAATTGAGCGCCCGAAGGCTCAAAAGCACCCTGCACCCAGCCGCCCGAGTGGCCCTGCCAGTGCAACCTCTACACCTATCTACTTCCCCACTTGCCCTGAGTAAGTGACCAGGAGCCCAGCTCCCACAGCCGCGTGGCCTGCTAGTCAGCAGCCACCAACCAAGGCCCCCCTATCCCTCATAGGATAACATTGGGCCGAACTCTCTCTGCACCCGGCCGCCCTAGTGCTGCTGGGGGTGAACCAACTGTAACTACCTGACCCTGGGGGACCCCTGAGTCTATGCCCAGAACCTCCACTCTGCCAGTCGAGTACTTACCTTTAAACCGATAACTCAATTTTCTTCATAGGGTAACATTGACTGGCTTTTTCCTGAAGTTTCTTCTAAGTGTGGACTTTTCAAATCTTAAAATGTTCACCAAAAATCAGCCGAGTAACGAAAACGAAAATACTCACCTGCTCTTAGGTGAGCTCCCAGTGCTGGATCTTGGTGCCCAGCACTGACCCTGAAAAATACTTACAACTGTACTTACCAGTAACCCAATTTTCTCCCATAGGAAATCATTGACTGTTTTTCTGTGAAATTTCTTCTAAGTGTTAATTTCTGCAAACTTTAAATATTCTTTAAAAATCGTATAACTTCTGAAAACGTAATTGCTTACCTGTTTTGGATAAAGGTCCCCGTACTGAGTCTAGGTACCCGGTACTGGATTACAAAAGTAACGAGAATATACTATACCTGCAACTTGAATTTTCTTCCATAGGGAATCATTGACTGTTTTCTATGAAATATTTTTTGTGTCAACTTTTAAAATAGCAAACTATTGTCTAAAAATCATCACAGTAATTATGTCGACTTTTATCACTTGATTCTAAGTACTGAACCAGGACTGAATCTAGGATCCAGTCCTGGAATTCCAAAAGTAATCTTAAAAGTAATCTGTGGCAAATAACTTGAAACTTCCATTGAACTCAATGCATTATTGTGTTTAAAATAGTGTTGCCTATTGCAACCACTTGTAACTGTTTACAAAAGTCAATTGCATATTGCAAAAGTATTTATATAAAGCATCTCATTCTGAGAAAGTATATTTTAATTCCAATTGTTGGTTCTAAAATAAAACAAGCATATATTTTTTATATATAAACCATTGGCCTAGAGTTCAGTTATTGAGTGTGTGAGACCATGTGCTGACTGAGTGTGTACAACAAATGCTTTACACTGTCCTCTGATACTGCCTTACTGCTCGGCCAAGCTACCACTTTAGAGAGTAAGGTTATATCTAACTTTAGCCTCTGTCAAACCTCTGGGGACTGTGGACTCTGTACACCCTGTACCTATTTGGGAACAGTATATACAGAGCCACTTTCTCACATTGGTGGATCAGCGGTGGAATACAAACTTGCATTTGTTGGACTACTTGGTTACCATCTGATCACACGACAGAACTCCTAAAATTGCCTTTAGAATTCTGATTGGTCTTTTCCAAAATTACTAAAAGTCTTGCTAGGGCCTTGCTTAAGTCCCATTAGAATTTTAGAAAAATAAAAGTCACTATAGTCAGGGTAGAGGATTAGAACTGTCAGGTTAGAATGACTCAAACAAACCCAGCTATTAGTGAAAATAATAACATGGACCTGGTGGAGGAGCTCGACCTCACACCTTACTTACACTTGTCTTTCAAGGAATTGAGGTCCCTATGCAAACTTAAAAATGTACCAATGGGCCTGCATCCAACCAAACTAGGGCTCCAGGCGCTCTTGGCTGAGTATGCTAAGGACCACCCATCTGAACATGGTGATGGCCAGTCAGATGAGGAAGGGGAAGAAGAGGAGGTGGATAATAACCCCCCCATACTATCCCCTAGGGAGGAGAGGGCACCCATACCCTTCAATCCAAGAATTAGCATCTGGGGACCTAGAGATCACACAGGTGACTCTGGTACCAGAGAGATCACTGGGGGAACAACCAGTGAAGAGGACAGCCTTGTGAAGCTGGCCAGAAGATTGAAGCTAGAGTCCAGGCTCCTGGCTATAGAAAAAGAAAGGAGAGAGATGGGTTTAGCACCCATCAATGGTGGCAGCAATAATAAAACTAAGGATAGGGAGGAAACATCTGCCCTTAAAATTCCCAAAGGGATTGTCCCTAAATTTGAGGAAGGTGAGGATATCACCAAATGGTTCACAGCCTTTGAGAGGGCTTGTGACATCAGAAAAGTAAAGAAACCTCTCTGGGGGCCACTCCTGTGGGAACTGTTCTCAGGTAACTGCAGAGACAGGCTTCTGACCCTCTCTGGGCCAGAAGCAGGATCCTATGACCTCATGAAGAAAGCTCTGATTGAGGGATTTGGATTCACTACTGATGAGTATAGAATTAGATTCAGGGGGTCTCACAAAACCCAGACCCAGTCCTGGATTGATTTTGTAGACTTCTCAGTAAAGACACTGGATGGTTGGTTAGCTGGACATGGTGTGCAGGATTTTACTGGATTGTACAATTTATTCAAGAAGGAACATATATTAAGTAACTGCACAAATGAAAAGTTGCATCAGCATTTGGTAGACCTAGGTCTAATTTCTCCCCAAGAATTGGGATAGAAGGCAGACCACTGGGTCAAGACTAGGGTGACAAGGACAACCACTAGGGGTGACCAAAAGAAAGTGGTCACAAAACCTCCCCAGGGGAAAGGTGGTGAGAATCCCCAAGATAAAAAGTCTGAGTCTTCCAAAGGGCCCCAAAAACCTGTTCAGGTGGGTGGGACCCAAACTACTCCCTATGTGCCTCAACCCTATAGGGGGAACAACTTTGATCCCTTAAAGGCCTGATGTAATAACTGTAAGAGGTCAAGACACCTAACTGTAGATAAATCTTTCCCCCACAACAAAGCCCCTAAGGCACCCAGTACAGCTACTCCTGGGGCAGCAAGTACACAAATGGGATCAGAGGTGTACCCTGAGCAAATCTGGGAACACACTGAAGCAAGTCTAGTCTCATTGGGAGAAGTGGAGTTTGCCACTGTAGCTGTGTGGCCACCCAACTTAAAGAAATACTTACAGTACCCCTGGGTGAATGGAACTAGGGTAGAAGCTCTGAGGGATATAGGTGCCAGTGTCACTATGGTGAAAGACACTCTGGTTTCCCCTGAGCAATACTTGATTAGGAAGTCTTACCCAGTCACCAACGCTGACAGTTTCACCACGAGTCATCCCATGGCAATGGTGACATTAGGCTGGGGGGCGGGGGTTACTGGCCTGAAACAGGTAGTGGTCTCTCCAAAGTTGCCAGCTGCATGTCTGCTTGGAAATGATCTGGAAACCTCAGCCTGGGCTGAGGTTGAGCTAAAGGCCCATGCAGCCATGCTGGGCATCCCTGAATTGGTGTGTGTGCAAACCAGAGAACAGAGCAAGAGGAAGGGTGAAAAAGTAGGTCTGGAGCCTGAAATAATGGCACAAACAACCAAGAGAAAAGGTAAGAAGACTGGGGAACTAGCTTCTGTACAGCAAAACATTCAGGACCCCCTCTCCACAGGGAGCGGATTTGGATACCCCTGAGGGAACTGAGTCCATGGAGCTTGACCCTTACCAGGTTGAACTCTTGGGCCCAGGGGGACCCTCTAGGGAAGAGCTGTGCCAGGGTCAGCGAGACTGTCCCACTCTTGAAAGCCTGAGGCAGCAAGCTGTTTCAGAAGCACAGGGAGATGTAAGTGGTACCCACAGGGCTTATTGGGAAGAGGGATTACTGTATGCTGAGGCAAGAAACCCCACTCCTGGAGCCACCAGGAGGATGGTAGTGCCACAGAAGTACAGGGAGTTCCTCCTAACTTTGGCCCATGACATCCCCCTAGCTGGACATCTGGGGCAATCCAAAACTTGGGAAAGGCTAGTGAGTCACTTTTACTGGCCCCAGATGCACCAAAAGGTGAAGGAGTTTGTCCTGGCTGAAGAGGGGTGAAACCCCGAAACCGGTCCTAGGATGCTTGTTTCCAGTCCAGGGAGGACCTGGCTTGGCAGTTCGGGCTGGACTGTTCCCATGAGGCACAGGGTCAAGACTGATTTTCATATGGCTGGGTTCAAACTGGAATGGCATGGTGAGCAAAAAAACGATGGATTTAGGCCCTGATCTCTGTACTGGGGTGAACGTATGACATTGTTCTGCATTCTGTCCATCAATTGTTGTTTTTGCAACCAGGCATTCACAACACAACGGTACCATGCGATAGTCACCAGATAACGCGTCAACTGACGGCGATAAAATCAACACCACGCCGCAAAAATGCAAAAGGCGAACGCAAAAAAAGCTGCGATGAGGCCAACCGCGATACAAAAATTAGCGAAAACCAGCTACAGGCCTGCAATTCACACGCATCAGGCGGGAACAATCACCACAAAAGTAGAAAAAAAACTGACATACAAATGCCAAATAACAGCCAAGCACAATGGATGTTGCCGGAGCAAGTACGGAGGAGAACCAAAACTCCACAAGCCCCCCGGAGGACCAGCCGGGAACCTCAGAGTCAGGGAAGGACAAGGACAAGAAGATTAGGAACAAGCGCTTCAGTCCGCAGGAGAACAGGATCCTGATGAAGGAGGTGGTCGAACACCATCAACAACTGTTCGTCACCTCCACTGAGGCATTGGCGACAAAAAATGGACTATGGCAGACCATCGTGGACAAGGTGAATGCAGTCGGAGTGCTGAAGAGGACAATGGACGAGGTCAAGAGGCGCTGGAATGACCTCAAGCGCAAAACCAAGCTGAAACTCGCCAACAACCGGAAGGCAGCAATACAGACTGGAGGTGGCAGTCCTGCGCCACAGGAGGAGCTGGACGACACGGAGGAAATGGTGTCCACAGTCATCAGTGGGGAGACGGTGGCAGGAGTTGGGGGACCGGACACTGCTCAACAGGGCTGGACACAACTAAGGGTGGGCGGACAACTCCGTTCCGCCCACAGAATGTGCGGAGATTTGCCCTTCCGCCTTAATAGGCGGAGAAACAAGGTAAATCTCCGCACACTCGGGCATAACAGAAGTTGGCCGCCCGCCTCCCGCCTCCCGCCCGCCTCCCACCCGCAGTATTAAATACATTAAAAAAGCAATTTTTAAATAACCTTACCTTATCGGCGGCGTCCCCGGGCTTCCATCCTTCTCCAGCGCGTCTTCTTCTGGGAACTGCGCATGCGCGGGAGCCCACGCATGCGCATTCCTCGGGAACCCGCGCATGCGCATTCCTCGGTAGGAATGCGCATGCGTGGGCTCCCGCGCATGTGCAGTTCCCAGAAGAAGACGCGCTGGAGAAGGATGGAAGCCCGGGGACTCCGCCGATAAGGTAAGGTTATTTAAAAATTGCTATTTTAATGTATTTAATACAGCGGGCGGGAGGCAGGATGTGCGTAACGGAACTATGCGGAGAGTGCGGAGATTGGTTCCATCTCCGTACCTCTCCACGTAGGTCCCTTAAGCACATTACGCCCACCCTTAGACACAACAGCAACATGGTGAGTAATGACCAGGGACTGGGGTGACGGGAGGAGATGGGCACAATGGCACACATGCACAAGTAAGTAGAGCACAGCTGCGGATAAATCATGCCCCAGACCCCAACTCCCACAAAGAGAACTATGTACCCAAGTATGCAACATCTCAGCACTGTATGAGAAGTCAGAGGCACACCGCATGCAAGGGATAAGGGGCAGCCAAGTCAGAGCTGCAGGGGCGACTCCCCCAAAATGCAGCACACACACATCACGTGCACAGCACATCAACATTGACAACAAAGTGGCACAAACCGCAACACGTTCACCACAGAACAGAGGACACAACTGGTGCCGACTGGGTGTAGACACTGGCCAATCACAAGTGGCATTGCAGTGAAATCTGAGTTGATAATGTACAAGTACATGTTGTTGGAATGTCCACTGTCCCGCAGCAAATGGGCAGCCCCTCCGAAACAGCCACGATGTACACAGTCATGCAGTCTGTATGTAAACATGTACAATGCGACAACACACATGTGAACACATTGTTAAACTGCAACTCCGCTTCACATTGCAGAGGGACAATCACCACCTCCTGCAGACCAGTCCCAACCTCTCTTCTCTGATGACGAAGAGGACCACGAAACCTTTGACTCCAACGCCCTCCGAGAGTTTATTGATAGTCTGCGCAGCACACCTCCAGGAGCAGGGCAGCCCAGCTGCAATGAGGAGAACCCATCCCCTGCACAGGCCACACTGCAGGCAGCACCCACCACCACGGCTACGTCCCAGAACCCCCACAAAGAACACATGGCCTTCCAACGCTGTAAGTTGGGATGCCAGGAGCAGCTGGCTGAACAGGTGCGGGTGGACTTCGACCGCATGACAGACAAACTAGATGCCATATGTGGGTGTCTAAGTCCCATCAGGTTCCACACACAGTCCCTAACGGACACCCACAGTCCGCTCCATGGTCTCCAACAAACCATATGTATGAAAAACAAGGGGACCCCACACGAATGTGACCTGGGGTAAGTGGATAGTTCAAAAGGACAATGGTCTGGTGAAGTCAGAGATCCTTGAGTAGCAAGGCAACAGTTAGTGATTTAAGGAAAATTCAATTATATTTAGTGATATATTGAACACAATTAGATCAAAATAAGCAACGTATGCAAGGACACAGAAGAGTAAAGGAAGACGTCACATTTTATTAAACATCATAAAATGGAGTAGCTTCCGTTTCTGTCATTTTTTGCATTTCAAGAAGAATATACAGTGCTCACACATACACAAGTGAGGATGCGTGAAATGAAGTGCTTAGTGACAATAAAAACTTTTCATCGCATTGAAAACATGTCAAAGAGAACCCAAGTGGTTTAGACAATGTTAGGGAACTTTGAAATTGTAGTCCACGGCGTTTCGATCTTAGTGATTCAAGATCATCATCAGGATAAAATTACGCGAATTTGTAGCAAACACATCTGAGGCCGGCAGAGTTGGCCGAAGGTCCCAAAGTTCGGAAGGAGGCCCCGTGCGGACAGCGGGACACGAGGGGGACTCAACCGTCCCAGGGGTATTGTAGGAAGAAGCGTGCGGTCTGCTGCCAGCGCGCTCTTGCTGTGATTCATTCATCCCTGAATTATCCACCGTTCAAAAACCCCCGGTTATACTACAAGCATTGGGTTAGGTACACACCGCAGAATATGGACTACTGCTAACGGTTGTCCTCCCGCGATATACTCGCACTCCTGAAATTTCTCCCTACAATACCCCTGGGACAGTTGAGTCCCCCTCGTGTCCCGCTGTCCGCACGGGCCTCCTCCCGGACTTTGGGACCTTCGGCCAACTCTGCCGTTCTCAGATGTGTTTGCTACAAATTCGCGTAATTTTACGTGCTCGCACTTACATTGTCCTGATGAGGTAGCTGGGTTCCACAATGAGCTCAAAACCATCCTCATGGAATTGCTGCCACAAGGCCTGGCGCAGATGCATGCTGCTGCTACCACTACATCCACATCTCCGCCACCTGAAGTGTCAGTGCCACACAGTGCGGCAGACATTCCACCTCCAGCCCCTGAGGTGTCACTGCCACACAGTGCAGGAGAGAGGTCAGCACCACCCACACGTGTGGAACATGATACAGCAGAGGACGAAGATGCGGATGAATCTGCCCTCGTGGTCATAAGGAAGCAGTAGCATTTATCTCCGCCTCATGGCCAGTTTCAGCTTGGTTCTGCCCTCTGCATCATCACCTTCCACTATCCCCCGATACACTCTGCGACACTCACCTTAGACCTCGCAGTGAACTGCCATATTCTCTTTGATCGCCAATGACACAGCTATCAGACTGTGGACTGAACTCTTCCACTTCCTTTGTACCTGTCATTCCCTGAATGACTGGCTGGCCCTCCACGGGCAAACATTTGCAATTGGGGTTTGCATGGCCCTGTACTGCTCCAGATGCAACACTCCACTGAATGTGCATTAAACATTACGAATCACACAGATATGTCGTCTCTATTGTCTTTCAAGTGTGGTAGTATGGATGAATGCGGGGTCCTCTTACGTCCATGTGGCTCATGTCGTTGGACTTGGGACACACGCATTTGTTACTTCCCTGTCCAGCCCCGTACAAAACCACGCTCAGAGCCCCGGGGTGATTGTTCAAACCCTTACGCTGTACTGGCATACGCCAGACCAGCCCACTATGCCTACGCTCCCGGGGGGGACAACAACGCCACATGTGCCAGGATTCCCCTGTAGTGATCTGCTGCTCACAGGTCTAGTTGTCAGCATGCCACTGCCACTCCCTCATGGCTGGTTTACACCCACACCACACCCATCCAGCACACGCGTCACGGCACATGGGACCCTGCCAATAAAACGGGCCGGGCGCACGTGCACAACGCCATTTCCAACCTCTCTCGGGGTTTATCCGTGTGGTGTGCATGTAGGCATGGGGGCCCAGGGGCCTGCAACATCACATTCCGCAGGCCCGGAGGGGACATGATGGTGTCCGCACCAAGACAACCAATCATAGAGGATCCATGATTGTGGGGGCACAGACTTGGTGGCACTGGATACACTGCGGCCGGCACAAGCACACCGCCACGGGACGGTGACTTTCGGTGCACTGAGGTAGGGGCACCATAAGTGCTGAGTGGGTGTGCAGCCTACGATGATGCCCTGTCCCGGCCGTGCAGACAGCTCAGGTTTTGTGTGCCCTGCTGGACCGCAGTGTAGGCCTGAGCCAGTGGGCAGCGCGGGCCTACCTCCACATGGCATCGCCTCCTGGATCACAGAGTTAGTGGCACCTATGAGGCTGAGCGAGTGTGCAGCCTGTGATGATGCCGGGTGCACTGGTATGTCCTCTGCCATGGAGTAATCAAGACCCAGCACCAAATGTGAGACCTGGTGGCCTGCGGAGCGGGGCTGCATGATGTGGAGGGTGCCATGCCTGCGGGCCCCAGGGTTGTGGCTTGCAACGTCACGTGTTGGGCCCTCTTTTCCACACGCTGGTGGTGGAAGGTGAGCAGTGAAGCCTGCAGGGGCGGGCATGCACCGCTGGGCGGTGGGAGGGGCTGGGGTGCATCTGCCTGAGTGCGCTGAGGTGGACAGGCGATGGTGTTGTGTGCAATTGTATGTACTTTGTCATTCAGGTATCTGGACTCTGTTTCAGATGACGGATCTGTGTCAGATGTGTGACCTGGTGAGCTGTACCACATTCCGGCACGTGGTTGGAGACACACCAGTGGCAGCAGGTGAGCAGTATGGCCTGGGTGCGCAGTGTAGGCACTCTCTCTCCCTGCCCCTCTCTTGTTTTCTCTATCTCTTTCTCCCCCTCTTTGTCCGTCTATCTCTCTCTTCCCCTCTCTGTCCGTCTATCTATCTCTCTCCCCCTCTATGTCCATCTATCTCTCTCTCCCCCTCTCTGCCCGTCTATCTCTCTGTCCCTTGATGTGCGCAGCACACACCTTCTCATCATGGTTTTTGTCTTGCAGGCTGTGACCTACGGATTGTCCCGAGGGGAGCAGACATGTGTCTTCATTTCTGTTCTGTGTTTATTTTAATACATTTTCATTTGTTGCTTCGAAGGTGAATGTGTGATGCTCATTTTTGTGATGACACATGCATGTTACCGGATGTGATAGTGCAACATCATGCGGGTTATTTGGTATATGATTCCGTGTGGTTGATGTGACATATCTTTGTCTGGGGGTGGGTGGGGGGGGTGCCCGGAGTGGGGCCCTGGAGGGGGGAAGTTGGGGTCCTGGGGGTGATGGCGGTGGGTGTTGTTGCCTTCTTGGGGCTCTGGGATGCATGCTCTGTGGCTCCATGGCATCTGTTGTTCTTCAGGTGTGGCTCTGGGCTGGGCTCCCTTTTGTGGTGCAGGTTGTAGTCCGACTTTGCACCAGGTCGGAGCAGGTGTTAGTTTCCTGGTGCTAACGCGCCTTATCGAATGTTTTGTGATCTTATCGCCGATGTGGCTGGTCGTTGAGAATGTTGTGGAGTGGTGTTGTCACTGCTTTTTGCTCGGGAACGCCTACTCTGCATCTCATTAGTGATAGTTGCCGGGGCCATCCTTGGCGATCTTTTTTGCAGCTGCTATTGCCAGAAAACTGGTGATATGGGCTGTTTGCACCAGCTTGTGAATGGGGTGGTAAGTTTATCACAAATTTGGCTGTGGGATAACTCGGCGATAGCTCCTTGAGAATATGGCCCTCAGTTTTGTATGAATGGGCTATCAAAGAGGCTTTCTTCTTGGTCTAAGATGCAATTATGGCCTGAGATGCTGTCTGCAGGGTTCGAAGCATCAATCCATATTGTTGTGCAGGGGAAGAAGGGCTGGGAGGATCACTGACAGTTCTGTATGACCGGCAGACTATCTGAATTCTCACATGCTTCCAAAGTATGATCGGATATGTCAGCAATCAAAGTCTTCCTATCAAGGGACGCCTTCAAATTTCTGACTGGACATCTAGAGAAAACAGAGTAATTCAAGGCAGCAACTTGCGCTGCCATGTGTTACTCCAGATTTGCCAAGCACCACAGGGGCATGCAAAGTGGCCTTGCGGGGCTTGGTAAATCTGACTTGCCCAAGGGCAACGCAACACTAAAGTCAGATTTACCAAGCAACGCAAGGCCACTTTGCCCAGTGGCATAGCAAGACCTTTTGCTGCCCATGGCGGTGCATGTATTTGCCTGTCCGCGAAGGCCGCAGGTACCAGCAGGAATGGGTCTGCCACCCCCATAACTCGTACTGGACCACTCACTCCCCCACTCCCACTTGCTATGCCACTGACTGTGCATGCCCCTGTGGTGTTTGGTATATTTGAAGTAACACAAGGTAGCGCAATGGAGTACTAGTTTCCTATTCCATTTAAACCCCCGTGAACCTGTATGGAGTTAAATGGAATTGGTACATGTATTTCTAATGAGTTGGCATCACTCAAGAAACAGAATTTCTGTAATGAAGTTTTAAATTCAGTTTTTACGTCTTCTTTTTTAAAGTCTTCGGTTTTACATTGGGTAGTTGAGCCATTTTTCAATTTTAAAAAAGTTGGCTACTTTAAGAAAAACATCCCCGCCCAAAAAAGTGTAGCAACACAGAAATGTTATAAGCCAACTACAAGACTCGGGAGGTTGGAAAATTTTAACACAAATCCAAAAGAGAAAGCTGACAATAAATACTTGGGCGTTATGAAATTCAAAATATTTTTTAAATCAAATGTTAAATCTTGGAAGCAGCAGGAAAGAGCATTAGCAGTTGACTGCCTTTTAGGAGGAGGCCGAAAAAAATCGAAATTCGCCTCGGGGTGGGGCTTAATCAGACACGCTCTAATCGGCTGAGTATGAAAGCAGGTAGGAAGCGGCTGTGTAGCAAAGATTAGCATGTGCACATCTAAGCTGCTTGTCATCACTGCAAATAGACAAAAAATACATTTTGGTGAGTCTCAAAGCATGCGCATTTACCAACGATGCAAAGCTGAAGAGGCCTGGTTGGAATCAAGCTTTGCATCTAATGGTATAGCAATACCTCACAGGCCTAGCGGGTCTCTCAAAGGGGCGTGGCCGAAGCAAATAAGGGCGTGGCTTTAATCTGTGCTTAGCATAGTGTGCTGCTCGACTGGAATTTTGCTGCTTCTGTCATTGCATCCAGATATAATACAACAAGCAACATTGCACCTACAACAAGTCAAGGCTATTGAATGTGTTAATGGTTGTTCGTTGCATAACAAATTAGCAACAACTATGTCTTTGTTGTACAGAACATTGAAGAGGCTTCAGTAATGATATAGGTAGGTAGGTAGGTAGGTAGGGTATACTTTATTTAGATATAAAAATATCTTTAAAAGATCACCTAAAAATTACACATCAAAACATTTTTAAAAACAGAACCTTGACATAACAACAGTAGTTAATGGAAACTTCAAAATACAATAAAAAAAACTTCACCAATCTATCAATGGAAAAGAACTTAGTATGCAAAGTGCAATGACCAGTTTAACATTTAAAGTGCATTTAGATTCCTGTCTTTGACAAGGACCATAAGTTCAGACCATGGACCGTGAAGTAACAGCCAATTGTGCAAAGCAACAGTTCAATAAAAAGGTATAAGCAGCAGTTGAGAAATCACAGGATAAAATTAAATAGCTCTTAAAAACGCATAAAAGCGGACCAGCCCGTAACTACTTAAGAGAGCGGTAAGCATTTCGTAAGAAAATTGTAAAAGCGATGTTTAGATCTGTGCTTTCTGGCATTAATGCTGCGATGATTGCTTGTCTGCAAGATCGGATTCCCAGCCTGTTCCACTCACTTTTCAGTTTACGTCTGCGTTGTGACAAAAAAGAAGGACAGAGACAGACTATATGCTCCATGGTTTCGGGAGACATGCCGCACCCCCTGCAGATTACATCCTCTGACAGACGGCGCCAGACGGGAAGATCTTTTAAAAATTGCCATTCACCCAGTCTGGCGACCATAAAGCTGATTTTTAGGTGCAAGGAGTAAGTGCAGGATAAGTAAGATGCGGGGGCTAACCGACCATATGAAGACATTGTTGCCCAGGCGTGTCTGCGTTTGGCAAATTGGGCTTTATCAATGATCAAGGACCTAATTCGAATACAGTTCTTAATGCTATTTTTAAATGCTGCTTTACTAGGGTTGTTTTTTTTTTTTTTAATTTCTTTTTATTTGCATTTCAACAACAGTACAAACATAATACACTGCAGAATGTATAGGATCCAGTATCGACGAGACAGTTACCTCCATACACAATGATGTCCATATTGCCGATAGGTATCCACACAATAGTGCCAGAGCAAGAATCAAGGGCAGAGTCTCTCCTCGTCCCAGCCCCCAATGCACCCCCAACATCTCCCACATCTTCAGTGTCAGCCACTGCAACCCACCATCAACCTCGACATCTGTCTCCCCCCAGCCATCCGACATGAGGGTCAGTGCACTACAACGGATTGAGCGGTGTGTGAGTTAACCACTGTGAGAAGGGGTCCCATATGTCCCGCGGGCGCATGCGTGGTGGCAGGAGCTCCCAGAATAGGGTGAGTTGCGTCTGACAGTATACTACACTCTTAAGCCACTCCCTAATAGTAGGCGTTGTGGTAGCCCCCCAGTGTATCGCAACCTGGCGCTTAGCAAGTAGAAGGAGCATGGCCGGCAGTCGGCGATGTTTAGGCTTAACCATATGCAGGATCCCCAGCAGCGCAGCCTGAGGGGTACATGGGATCGGAAGCTCCGTAATGATGCACACTAGACGCAGCACCTCTGCCCAAAAGGAGGCGATCATGGGACACTCCCACGCCATATGCAAGAAGTCAGCGCCACGCGCAGTGCATTTCCAACAATTGTCCGTGTCTCTTAAGCCTATACGATGAAGTCTGCGTGGGGTGCGATATATCATATGTATGTACTTGAAATGGATAAGCCGGAGTCTGTAGTTAGGGGATAGTGTCTCAAGCATTCTGCAGCATAGGTCCCAGTGGGCGTCAACAATGTCAACTCCCAATGCAGCGCTCCACAAATCACGCGCCACTGGGGTCACCACTGGATGATCGCTTTGCATGCGCCCATATAGACGGGAAATCAGCTTGCGCCCCGATTCCACCTTCAGGACATTCTCCAGAGCCATCAGACTCGGCGGCGGCTCCGGGAATGCAGGAAACAGTGCCCGACATGTGTGGCGAAGCTGGTGATGAAGCAGGGTGTCAAGTGCCGTTGGGGTCTCCGCAGCGCACATCTGTTGCAAGGTGATGAAGACACCATCAGGAAAGACGTCTCCCGCCGTATGGAGACCCCGTGACGCTGCGCGTTCTCCCGTTTTCATGCTCTGTAGCGGGGGCCACATTGGGTTCCCGCGCAGGGGGATTGCCGACGTATAAAGGAGATCCAGTTTAGCCCGGCGGCGCAGTCCGTCCCAGGCCCACTGAAGCGCACGCACCGTATCGATTTCATTCCGCCTGCTCTTGTGTGGCGCATATAGGGCAGTGCGGAGCGGTAACGGGCCAACCATGTCCGCCTCTATCGCCACATGCGGTTGATAAGGCGTGGGGTGTACCCAATAGTGCAGGAACTGCGCCTGCGCACAATACGCATATAGCGCGAAGTCTGGTGCCGCCATACCTCCCTGTCTTTGTGGGAGAGTAAGCGTCTCCCAGGCTACCCTCGGCTGTTTACCCCCCCACGCCAGTTCGATCATGAGCGAGCGTATCTTATTCAAGAAGTGTTTAGTCAAGGGGAGAGGGATATTAACAAAGAGGTAGAGGAGCTTGGGCAGTATGATCATTTTGGTCACAGCTATCCTGCCCGCCAGGGACAGGTGTTTCCACCGGCCTACCCTTTCCTCTATCCACTGCACGGCCCTCCCATAATTCTCCGTCCACAATGCCTGCATGTCTGTGCTAACCCATACCCCCAGGTATCGCACCGGCCCGGTCGCCCACTCCAGCGGGTAATCAGGCGTGAAGCGGGGTGTCGCCTCCGTTAAAGGCAGGATGACCGACTTCTCCCAATTAATAGTCACTCCTGAAAGCAGACCATACCGTATCAGTTCACTCGTCATAGGGGAGAGGTTATCTTGTGGGTCAGTCACATAAAGGGTAATATCATCCGCGTACATTGAAATGGTCAACGCACGGGATGAAAATCCAATGCCCCTGTTCGCATGATGTTGCCTGATCCGGGCTGCCAAGGGCTCGGTGGCAATCGCGAATAGTAGGGGTGACAGGGGGCAACCCTGTCTCGTGCCTCTTCCGATATCAAAGGGTTCGGAGACAAGCCCGTTCACCCTCACACGGGCAGTTATGTTAGTATAGAGCAGGCGAATATAGCGGATAAACGCTTCACTTACTCCCATTCGCTGCAGCAGTGGGAACAGAAAAGCCCATTCCAGGGAATCGAACGCTTTCGTGGCGTCCAATAGCACCACTGCGGCCTTGACGTGAGGGGCCAAGTAGTGTAGCACTCCAAACAGGGTCCGTAAATTGTGGGTCGTGGACCGGCCCGGCACGAACCCCGATTGATCTGGGCGGATCATTAGTGGCAACACCGGTTGTAACCGCAAAGCGAGCATTTTCGCGAATATCTTTGCGTCTGTATTTATTAGGGACAGCGGTCGATACGAGTCACAGCTCTGGGCAGCCTTCTCAGGTTTTAAGAGAGCAATAATGAGGGCCTCTCTCATCGACGCGGGAAGTACCCCAGATTCAACCGCCTCAGCGTATACAGTCAGCAGCCGGGGGGCGAGGATGTCAGCGTATTCCTTGTAAAACTGCGCTGGGAGACCGTCCGGCCCGGGCGCCTTGCCAGGGGCCAAGGACCCCAATGCCTCCTTCACATCGTCAATTTCAAAGGGGCGATCAAAATATCCTTTTTGGTGCGCATTAAACCAGATTAGCTGAACCGTGTCCAGGTAATCAGAAACGTCTGCCACGGCAGGCTCACCCCGGGAGCGGTATAGCTTTTTATAGAAGGATCGAAACGTATCCAGTATCTCCGGAGGGGAGTACACGGTGTCGCCCTGCGTCGTTTCTATAGAAGGAATGTAAGAGGAGCCCCTCTGTGAGCGCAGCAGCCGGGCCAGTGTTCTGCCCGGGCGATCCCCCTCGCCGTATCTGCGCGCCGTTGCGTGTTTATGTAAAAATTTAAGCTCCCTGTCTGACTCTGTTTGGTATTCCGTTAGTGTGGCGCGTGTTTCCGCTAGAGTGGTCGTTGAGGGGTCTGAGCTATATTGTACCTCTAGAGTATGTAAGCGGTCCTCCAGTCTCTGGAGTGTATTTCTAATGCCCTTCAGCACTCTAGCCTGTCCCGCAATGCAATGGCCCCGGATGACCACCTTGAATGCATCCCATAGGGTGCCCACCGACGCCACCGAGTTTGTGTTGAGTTCAAAGTAATCGAGTATATGTTGGTGTACCTCCTCGCGGAACACCGGATCCAGCAGGGCCTGCGCAGGCAGCTGCCACGTGAATGGGGTGATGTATGGCTTGGGGACCCTTAGCACCAGTTCAACCGGACAGTGGTCCGAGAGAGTGCGCGCTCTGTGCTGCACTTCAGACGTCCAGGCTTGGATATGTGGGGTTAGGAGCCAAAAATCTAATCTAGACCACGCCTTTCTGTGTGGGGTGAAGCATGTGCCCTCTCGCCCGCCGGGGTGCAGGATCCTCCACGAGTCCAACAGGTTATATTCTTCCATTAGACCTCGAAGAAGGTCCGCTGTGTGCGGATGATGCGTGCGCGCTGCTCCCTCCCTGTCGTTTTCCAGCGAGAGTACAGCATTGAAATCCCCTCCCCATATGTATTCCCCCGCGCCAAGGGATTGCGCCTTTAGCCAGACAGTCCGAAAGAAACCCGGGTCATCTGTGTTGGGACCGTAAGTGTTAATTAGGATTATCTGCTTATGGAACAGTTTCCCCAGTATTATTAAATATCTGCCCTCCGAGTCAGCATTTACCTTAAATGTTTGCCAGGGCAATCCTTTGCGTATTAAGATGGCCACCCCCCGAGAATAGCTGGAGCATCCAGACGTGTGTACCTCACCCCACCTAGCATTTCGCAATCGTTCTCCTGCTTTCTGTAACAGGTGGGTCTCCTGTAGAAGACATATGTCGATGTGGTGTCTGGCCAAGTGCGCGTGTGTCAACCTAATCTTGCGATGGTCATTAAGACCTCGTATGTTCCAAGTCAGACAGCGTAACTCTGTCAATGAAGCAGTGGGTAATATGCCCTACGCAGCAGTGTGCCAATCCGCGGGGTTAGGGGCAGGGCGAACAGCAAAATATCCAGTGTAACAGCCCCAGCACCTAGCAGGAAAGTGTGGATGTGTAGAGGCAATACCGTGCCGTCTTTCAAAAGTGTATGACATTTCCGCAGGTCAATAACATCAAACAAAACAGTCCCCCCCTCCCAACCTCCCACTCCAACCCCCCAATTAGGTTGAGATGCTGTACCCCTCCCAATTTTAACCCAAAAATAAAGCAGTTGCACGGGAATCATCCCTTCGAGGGCGTGGGTTTACCTGCACACTCCCCCATCAGTGAACAATAGGGTGGCCGAACATTCTGCCTTCCAAAGCCCCCAGCAGGACATACACAACAGGCAACGACTTATGCATCACCCTCAACAGTAACGGTGTCACCCGTAGAGCCCATGTACAACAGGAGTCTGTGGGATCCCAGATGCAGTGAGCTTGTTCTATATCTCCCACCCACCACAGGCATCAAGACATAGACATTCAATAAAGTTATGGGTACTCATCCGCAGAGTGTCAGGACGCCATGCTGCACAAAAGTATAACAGGGATCACAGAAACGTCCGTCAGATCATTCCACATCACTCAGCTTGTCCACCGGGGAGGCCGCACGGCTTGTGCGCTGCTCCCCATTCGTGCGCTCTGCTCTCCTGGCAAATTTCAGCGCCTCCTTCGCCTCCGTGAATATCAGCGGCTTCCCTTTGTGGTGAATTTTTAACTTGGCGGGGTACAACATGGCATATCTGGTCCCCACTTATTGAAAGATTTTTTTGGCAGGTATGAATTCGCGCCGCGCCGACTGCACAGCCTGTGTGAAGTCTGGATATAGGGAAATGGCCATGTTCTGAAAAGTGAGGTCACCCTTTTCCCGGGATAACCGTAGTATGGTGTCCCGGTCACGGTAATTGAGAACGCGAGCCAGGATCGGTCTCGGTGGTGCCCCAGGCACCGGGCGAGGTCCAAGCATTAGATGTGCACGCTCGATCAAGAACATTGCCGACAGTTCTGTCCCAAATAAATCGCGGAACATGCCTTCCACAAATTGCTCCATGTTGCCGATATTTGTGGACTCCGCAATTCCAATAATGCGCACGTTGTTTCTGCGAGAGCGGGCTTCCAAATCCTCATTGCGCCCTCGTGTTACATCCAAGACTTTGTCCATGCGCAGCAATCTTTCCCGGGTGTCCCCTTGGCCTTCTTCGCAGTCCGCAATTCGCGCCTCCGTCGCCGCAAGCCTTTCCCCATGTTGATCTACTGTGCGCGACAGGCCCTCCATGCGCTGTGCCATTGTGTCAAGCTTGGAGTCAATCTCCCTCAGGCAACCCTTTAGTTCACGAAACATACTCTTTATGTCTTCGTCTTGTGAGGGTTCCAGCTGCGTCTCAGGGACCACCGTCTGCGAAGCCGGCCCCACTTCCACATTTCGGGTGGATTTCCTTTCGAACTGGAGCCGCGGCGGTTTATTGTCCGGCTTGCCCATGATCATGCAGGGGAGACCTGCCAGTGGGATCGAGGTGGGGGGTGATCACAGCCAAGCACTCCTCGCAGTCATGCACCGCTCCCTCGGGCGGCCCCCCGGGTGCCCTAGGCACTCCGCCACCAGTCTCTCCACGTAGTTACCAGCACAGCTGCCGCGCCGACCAGCCCACCGCGCTGACAGAGAAGTGCTATGTCAGCTTCTCCCCACGGATACCGCGGCTCCGGGCCGCTATGTGGACGTGCAAATGTGGCGACTCAAGGCATGAGATGGAGGAAGCGGCTTATCACCTTCGCCCAACTTCTCCGGCGGAATATACAAGGCACGGCGTTCCCTGCCCAGTATTGTCAGCAAATTTCAATTAGGCGTGAGGTGCAAGGTATCGCCGCCTTTGGTGGTGCACTGATCTCCGACTGCGGCGCCACCAGGCCCGTCCCGGTAGTCCTTCCGGGCAGCAGCAGCCAACAGCCTCAATCCCACTTAGGGCCGGTAAAGCGAAGGGCAGGTAATAGCTCCCAGCAGCCAGGCCAGCGCCGACCTCGCAGGCTCCCCCGATCGCGGTCCACACCGCGGCAGCAGCACCAGCCGCGGCAGCTCTATCAGGTGGCCCGCAGCGCTCAGGCCTCACCGGATTCTCTGTGGTATCCCCGGGCTGCGAAATTCTCCCAGGAGTAGTCAGCACGTCATCGCCACAGGTCCACGATGTATCGATCCGGCCCCACGGGCCCCCGTCTCAGTAGCGCCGCAGGTCCTCTCCGCCGGGCGGCCCCACGTGTCTGCGCAAGGGCCCCAGCCGGGGACTCGCGTTGCGGCGACAACCGACTCGCGACTCGCGGGTTATCCGGCAGCACAGCGCAGGGCCAGCGCGCTGGCAATACTCCACCGATTTTCTCCGCGAAAACTGCCCCCAGGTCACCGGGTCTTCGACACCACTTTGCACCTCTCTGTCTGCCCGGACAATGAGGCAAACTCGGATGGGCCGACGGATAATGTGTTCGGCCGGCAGAGCCCCGTTAAACGGCGGCCATCTTGCGGCTCGGCTCGGCCACGCCCCCGCTGCTTTACTAGGGTTGAGGTCCCATAATGCACCGGCAGACATTTCTCGGATCGAATCCTTAAAAAGGTGGCTGTATGAGCCGCGTGGATTTGTCTGGGAAATATCCAAACAAGTTAAGGACTCCAATGATCCTGGCTTTGCCTGTCTCAGTTTGTGGCACAGGTTTAGATACAGACCAGTGACTGAAATTTCATAGTTTAACAGACCGAATTCTAGTCTGATCTGAGCAGCAGAAGCTGATTTGGGCAAGTGGAGGATTTTTTTGTAAAGTTTCGTCACGTGTTGGTTAAAAGAGGGATTTAGTTTCCCCCTAAAAATCTCAGCACCATAAGTCAAGGTGGGCCTAATTTTTGCTCTCATGACTTCCAGTAATGGGGACAAGCTTGGGCCAGACAAATTTCTTGAGAGCTTACAGAAGCTTACCTGTAGGTTCATGGCTTTTACTGAGATAACCTTACGCTGTTGGTTAAAGTTGCCCCTGGAGTCAAAAGTGACCCCAAGATATTTGTAAGTATTTCCTGTTCTAAGGCTAGAGTTGTTAAACTGCCAACCACCCCCACGGTATAGCTTTCTACCAAAAGTGACGACTTGGGTTTTCTTTAAATTGACCTCCAACCCATTCGTGGTTGTATAGACTTCTAGTCTGTTTAATAGCCTCTGCAGCCCTACCCGTGTCAAACTAAAAAGGACTAAGTCGTCGGCATATAAAAGATTGCTGATCGGGACACCTCCCTTCTTGGGCGGATGACTGTTTATTTCCTCAAGGGAGGATGGCAGATCTGCTATGAACAGATTGAAAAGGAGGGGGGCCAGCACACATCCCTGTTTGACTCCTCTAGTTGTCATGATTTTCCGAGAGAGATGTGTGCCGGTCCCCAACTTCACTTGTACCCACGTGCCCGAATGCAGTTGGATGATCGCGTCCAGGAGCTTATCTGGGATCCCCCATTTTTTTACCTTCTCCCATAGAGCAGCCCTTGGTACCCGATCAAATGCAGCTTTAAAATCTATAAAACAACAAAAAACCATGCTAGATGTGACTAATGCTTTGTTGACAATAATAGACAGTGACAGTAAGTTGGTCATGGTGCCCGAGGAGGCAGTGAAGCCAGTTTGGTTCAATGGAAACAGATTGTTCTGCTCTACCCAATGTCTCAGTTCCCCCAGTAGTATTCCTGCAAAGAGCTTGGCTTCGATGTCTAACAAAGCTATTAGTCTATAATTGTTTGGGGATGCATGAGAGCCGGACTTGTAAATCGGGTGGATTATTGCCCCTCGCCATGAATCCGGGATGGTTGAACTTGTCAGTGCACATTTGAAAAGATTGGATAAATATTGCGACCATAAATCAATGTTTGTTTTGAACAAAGACTGTGGTAGGCCGTTTGGACCGGGAGCGCCGTCGGATCTTGCTTTTGCAAGGACTTTGGTGACCATTTCTTGAGTGACTTGCAGATCTTCACCTCGTAGATCAGAACGGACCATCGAGCTGCTCCTGTTCAGTTGTGGATGGAGTGACAATTGTTTGTGAACGGATAAGATTGTAGTCACAGAGACTTCAGAGGCCCTAAAATGGTCAGTCAAATAGGCAGACCAGGTCGCTTCTGCGATATTTGCTGATCCGGATCTAGAGGAGCTACCGTTTTGGCGGTTGATTAGGACCCAGAATTTTTTGGAGTTGCAGCTTTTGCTCTCCCATAGAAGTTTGCACCAAAATTGGGCTAGATGGCGACGTTTATCAGATTGTATTGCGACCCTGAATAGTTTTTGGATTGTTTTATACCCATTCGAAAGCTCAGTATTTCCTGGGGATGACTTAAGAGATCGCAGAGCTTTGTCTCTAGATTTTGTCAGTGCCTTTGTATAACTGGAGATTTGGAACTGGTGGCTAACAAAAGCCTTGTGAGCGTGTTGGCTAGAAGGAAAGCAACTTGTCAGTTGGGAGCAGAAAGATGACCACGCACCCATGGAAAAGACCGCTGCGTCGGCGCTTCCTGTAATAAATACCGAACAAGCTTCCATGATGTTTGGGCTGATATCGTCGTTCCATTTTAGCCGTTTTAGGTTTTCTGTGTAAATACCTGGGCATGTCGTTGAGGCAGATATATGAGAGTCTGGCTGAATATTAAGGATAACAACTTGGGGACGGTGATCACTTCCTGATCGAGGGAGAATACTATAATTGGTCAAATGATGGAACAGCGCTGAATTGCAGATGGTGTAATCTAAATAGGAGCATTTACGGCCATTTGACCAGGACCAGTTGGGGGGAGTATCATTCGTAGATCTGCCATTCATTACCAGCAAACCAATACTTAAAAATTGCAGCACGCAGAGCTCACCGAGGCCGCAGTAAGCTTGATGTAGGGGTTTGGACTGGGTCTTGAATTCCGGGGTAGTTAATGGAAAAAGCCCTTCGTAATCGGTAGAGTTACCCTGGAAAAGGTTAGTGTTAAAATCTCCAGTAATTAGGTAGTCAAAGTTGGGATAATCCGCCACCAGGTCACACACAATTTTCATTAGACGCGTTAAGTGGGCCTTCTTTGAGCGGGTGTTAGGGTTGATATAAACATTAAGAAGAAGAAGAGAACGCTGATTATTCCATGCACTGATTTTAACACCAAGTAACCAGTCTTCGTCAAAGGTCAGTATCTCAATCGGGCCTTTTAGGTTATTTGAAACGTATATCGACAGGCCGCCTTTAGGATGGCCGTAGAGACAGGATCTAATTGCCGGTTTCCAGAATTCCATGAAACCAATAACTGGGCTAGATTGAGATGCCCAGGTTTCTTGAAGTGCAATTAGGTCATGACCGAAGATGAAAGAATGGATCTCTAAGTTAAGAAGTTTCTGAGAAAGACCACTAATATTCCATGAACATAGGGAGAGCAGAGACTGTGGCTGGGGGAACAGAGTGATTGAGGGGGGATGTAAAGGGGATCCTGACTGAGTAATGATATGATGAGACTGTGAGAGAACTATAACGAATTGTATTGAAGTTTCATGAAAGGCAGTGAAGGGTGGTACTGCTGCAGAGTTAAGTTTTTCTTCAACCTGAGGGCAAAAATGGAGAGCCTGATAGGGACTCGTCTCAGCACCTGCTTTTTGGAGCACTGGCAGGACCCGTCCCACTTAAAGCCCCACCTCACACCATCATTCAACTCTATATAAGCCACATCTGAGGAAATGGGAGACAATACGTGAGACCCTTTATCATATATGAGAACTATTTAATGGGACAGAAATATATTTTTTTCTGCAACAAAGCAATGGGTGTTTACAATCCATTCCTGATATTCAAAAATATGTGGCGACTCTTTTAACAGCTTCTCTTTTCGTCTTACACACATACACAGCCCCAAAAACCGACTTCAATTCAAGCTGATGTATACATGTTTTTATTAAGTGAAGGACACGTCATGTAGTAACACTCGCTGAAATACAGATACAGCATTTTGACTTTTAAAAATTTGGCAAATGATCAACACGCACCTGTATGAGGCAAATTGAATTATGAACTCTCCAGGTAGGACCAGAATTCTACTGCACTTGGAGGAATCTTTCAACAGATGTAACTACTAGTGTGCACCAGGGTCATCTGAAGACATGTATTCATACACTCCAACAGGATGGCACCAGAATGTTTGCTCACACAGCTTTTGCCAATTTTGGATGCTTGGCACTGGGACTGGTCATTGGTGGAACAAATATGTGTAACAGTACAGTTGGCAAATTCCCGTGATACTTTGTGCATGCAGCAAATGGCTAGAAGTAGAAAACTGGCACCAAAGGCAGGTGCCATCTGTGGACCGGCACTTATACGTTTGGCACATTAGTTCGGTGAGTAGTTGTAGTGGCACATTTGGCATGCTTCCTCAATTGGCATCCATAGTTCCATGGACATGTTACATTTTTTTAATACCTCTTCGTGAGCTGATACGTTCCATTTTGGATGGCACTGTTACACAAAGCACATTTTCTTTCGTACAGACGCTAGCTGATTTCAACAAGCTTCTTCTGCAATCAATATAGTTCCTCGTTCTTAAATAATGGTAGGATTGGCGACACTGGTTTGGCATATATTGTACTCGGTTCTGAATGTAGGTTAGAGAGGGTGGCATAAACCTAACTTTGAAGTGGACGTGTCAATCAACGAGTTAACCCAGAGTGACACCTAAGGCGAGGGTGGACCACTGGCTCCAGATGAGTCCAATGGGGTTACTAGTAGTCCAGGGCGCAGATAAGAGCCACGCCCCTCTTGATCCAATGTCTCTGTATTTTTTTGCTTGGAATCTCCACTGCAATGACATAATTGGTGGAATGGCCAGTGGTTGACAGCGTACCTGAAAGGAACAAAATGCATTTCGATTAATACATCTTTGATTATCCATGACTATCATTTCCCTAATAACATATCTGGATGATGCTAACACACACAGAAAGTTTGGCCATAGACTGCTCAACAAATACATCTACAGTGGATAACGTTAAACAAGGGGTACACCATAAATAAAATTAAATATGACTTTAAAACATTCTTGATACGATATGGGCCATAGGTTACCAGAATGAAAGTTCTGGAATGATTAAAGTGGATATGCATACTAAGAAAAAACATTGCCAAACTTCCATTTACCTACTTTGTAATATGCATGTGATAAACAATAGAAAGGCAAGCGCTGGGACGGAAAAGTCCCTTGCATAGTGATGGACGCGTACCCCTGCTTTTAGTGCCCCAGTTGCAATGATGTCTGGATCCCTGGTGCTGATCTTTGTTGTCATGGGCGAACACGGATCATGCATGTGTGCCATGATATAGGCCTGTCTCATGCATTGAGGTCTCGTTGACCCAGGAGGGCTGCCCAAAGCGCTACCCTCATAGTGGTGAAAGGATATTGCCTTTGCCAGGATTTAAGTAGCACATGCACACTCATACCATGTAGTTATCAGTAGAAGTTTAGTTCATGTGCTGAGAACATGAACTAAAGTTTACCATATGGACTCTTCTCTGTAAGGGAAATAGAGATCTGAGGAACAGCGCCGGGCGATATTTCTATTTTGCCGAGTGATTTTGATTATTAGCAGAAGTGACCAGGTCTTTCTACCTGTGTCACAGGATTGAGGCCTACAGGCTCACTTATGTAAAGTTCCGGTGCTGTGTGCTAATTCACCTTTGGCCTACATCAAGTTAGTATTTAGTGCTGTGCAGCACACAAGTGGTGTCATGTGTGTGCTGTGTGTACGTTGGCCTTTAAATTGTACAATACATGGAAGATTCTGTGTTCCATTGTGGAAGACCCCGAGCTGACTGGAGGGGCTTGAGGAGGTACAGAAAGCCCCACAGACATATTTTTGGATTGCTACATTCCTGTGAGCTGGGAGGGACACACACTGAAGGAAGGAGAGCCAGGCTGTTCAGGTAGCGTTCATTGGGAAGGGTCTTGGGCATTTCTCAGGAAGGATATGGAGCTGATAAAAGAGTCATAAAGAGAAGGGCTGGGGCTTAGGGGTAACTTTGATGCACCTATCAATGTTGCTGACATCGAGATATTAACCTCTAGCCATTCCCTTGGTCTGTGTTGTGGGGCTATCTATTTAGAGCCACTCCTGCTGTGACAGACTGCTTTCTTGATAAAGGGCAGGGCAGAGGAGAGGTGTGGGAAGCTTGCTCTGTATATATTATACCAAAGTGATATATAGTGTGCACTGAGTCCAGGGAGTCCCCAGGGGTGTAACAGAGGCTAAATTAGGTAAGTACTAACAGCTCTCTTTGTGGTAGTATGGGTGAGCAGTTAGGCTTATCCAGAGGGTGTGTTAAGCATTTATTGTACTTACTCAATCAAGACTGATGGTACACACTCAGAGACTGAATCCAGACCAATTAGGTAAGTATAAAAAGGACTGATGGCACACACTCAGAGACTAAATCCAGACCAATTAGGTAACTATAAAAAGGTATACTTATGTTTTATTTTAAGAACCAAGCAGGACTTGGCACATGCAAGTAAAATATACTCTCAAATGCAAGACTTCACAAGGAAATGCAATTGTGGTTGAATTTGCGATAGTTACAGGGTGGCATTGAGTCAAAAAGCAGTTTACATTACCCAATAATGACGTTTACAATACTTTTTGATTACTTTTAATTACTTTGACTACTGGGGGGGGTATGCCTAGATACCACACAGAGGGATCTCACACTACAAGGTAAGACTTTTCTTGGTTTAAGTCATACTGACATTTTTCTCCATACAAAACACAGTTCAACACTTAGAGCATTTTAGGGTTCTTTTAGTTGTGGGGGTTAGGACCAAGGTTCCCCAAGGTCTAGGTAGGCACTCAAGTTACACCACCAGCGGTACAGGGGCGGCCGGATGCAGAGTGCAAGGGCCCAATGTTAGCCAATGAGGCTAAGGGGGCCTTCAGTTAGGGACTGCTTACGAGCAGGCCACTCAGGTGTGGGAGCAAAGCTACAGATGTTAAGGTCAACACTATAGGGTCCAACAATGGAGCTGCACCACCAGCGGCACAGGAGTGGCCGAGTACAGGGTGCAGGAAGACGTTGGGGAGCCTGTGATTCTCAATGGAGACCTAAAGTTCAGCAAAGTAACGGCAGGCATGGGCAGGGAAACTTCCTGAAGGTGACCACTGGCTGGAGAGGTAAGTTGGGATCTTGGGGGATGCTTGGACACCATCGGTCGGGCCCCCTAAGGCCGGGGTGTAGAGGTGTCTTTTGGGGTCGGGTTTCTTTACCAGCTCCGATCGGGGGGACCTTTCAGATTGAGGCTGCAGGCGTCGTCTTGAAGCTTGAGGGAGGTCGGGGATCACCAGATCCCAGCTCAGCATATCTGGGGATACCTCCTTGTGGAATTGGGCCACTCAGACTCAGGCCGTGGGAGCTGGGTGCAGAATCGTGGAGTCGCAGGAATCTGGTTTCTGGTCTTGAAGTCTTTGTTGAGCAAATCCGGTGCTTATGGGAGACAAAGTCTGTAAGGTGAGTGCAGGGCAGGTCCTCCAGGCTCTGGGGCGCTGCTGGATGCTGGACACACCGCTTTCTTTGCTGTAGGCAGATCGGAGTCGGGACAGGCCAGTAGGGATGGGGCCAAAGCAGTAGGTGTCCTCTTCTTCCTGGGTCAGCACGGTCCTCCGTCTTTCTTCCTCGAATCTGAGGAGGCAAGGTTCAGGGTTGGCCCTAAATACTAAATTTAGGGGCGTTTAAAGGGGTGTGCAGGTCGGGACCAATGGGTCCCTTCCTTGGGGTGGGTACACCCCCTAATATTCCACCCTCCAGTGGAAGGGGGCATGAACCTCTTCCTAATTGGCTGAGTCCCCTCATCTTCAAGATGGAGGGGACTGAGATGTGTGCTTTACCTCACCTCCCCCACCTGAAGAGCGGGGTTGGCAAAGGTGGGCACACCTCTCTTTCTAGCTTGGTTTTCCCACTGATTCTCCCACCAAAAGTGGGGGGTAGAACCGGTGAGAGCCAGTTGCTGGGCGCAGCAGGAGGCAGGGACAGCTCCCAAAGGTGGCAGGCCATTGAAGCTGCCCCTTTGTGGACCCAGCCCATCCTGGGGGAGGAGGTCTGTGCCTCGGCCCAGGATGGGCTTTGTTTCTGGACCAAGAGAGCAGAGGCTCTCTACCCAGGGGTCCAGAAACCAGTCTGGTGTAGCAAATGGCGGGCAGGCATTCAGGAACCACACCAGTGCTGGTAGTTTTTCAGGGGGCATCTCTAATATGCCCTCTGAGTGCATTTTACATCAAATCCCACACTGGCATCAGTGTGGTTTTAATGTGCTGAGAAGTTTGCTACCAAACTTTCCAGTTTTTAGTAAAGCCATTAGGGAGCTGTGGAGTTCGTAATGACCAACTCTCAGATAATATACTCTTTTGGGCTGTACTACACTTTCAACCTATAAGGATGGACTTAGACACTGTGGGGGTACAGGGCTCATGGCACTGTACCCTCACCTGAGGAATAGTGCATCCTGTTAAAGGGGTGACTTACCTAGGCCTTAAGCAGTGTTGCAGGCATGGCACACAGGGATGTGTGCCATGTCGACTCTTCACTTTTCTCTGCACCAAAATACACAGCCTGCAATGGCAGTGTGTGGGTGTTAAGGTAGAGGACATCTAAGGATGGCACAATAGGTGCTGCAGCCTTTAGAGGCATTCCCTAGTTACAGTGCCCTTGCTACCCATGGTAACTTTTTACAAGGGCCGACCGTGGCCAGGTATTTGCCAATTGTGGGTACAAAGGTGCCATTTTGGGAAAGAACACAGGCATGGGAACCTGGTTGGCAGGGACCCAGGGCACATCAAGTCAGGTTGCATCAGATGTCAGGTAACAAGTAGGGGGGAACCATGCAAAAAGGGGCACTGTCCTACAAGAGGGCACTTCAAAAGGAAGCATATCCCACAACACAAACGTCAAAGACGCAGACCCCAAATCACATTTGGTATCTGGAAATAGATTATAAGAAGGGGTGCTCAAGGCCTCCATAATTGTCAAGCAGCCAGCTGGGCTGTGCAAGGAGGAAAAGCTCTGCAAGACTTCTGCCTGTGACCAGAGCTAGAAGCTAAGGTCTACTAGTCTCCCAGCTGGGCAAGGGTACATCACCCAGGGAAATCCAAAACCACCTGTCCCTGAAACCTTTAGCACCAGCGCCTGCTTGCTTGCCAAGAACAGTGTGTCCTGTGAGGAAGAGGAGAGTGCTTGGAGGTAACGCGCTACATTGGGGATCCTCTCCAGTGGATCCCTGTAGCGAGGTGTGAGGAAACAGCTGCTGCACTGATCGGGTCATCGATCATGTGCAGGTTCAAGTCGGAGCTCTGTATGCTAGAGAGGGCCACCATGAAGTTAGGCAAAGTTGGCATCACTGCCCCGCTAATCTGGCCATCGTCAGTGTGTAGAGTAAAGTCTGTGACCTTGTATTCCAGAGGTGGCCGATGTAAAGTTTACTGCTGCACTGAATGGACCGCCGCCCACGTGTGAAGTGAAGTCGGAGTCCCGTATGCCAGAGGGGACTGCAGTGAAGACTAATGCCATGCTGATCGGACCGTACCAGTGTGGGGAGTGAAGTCAACAACCCTGAATGCCAGAGGGAGCCACCATAAAGATTACAGCTGTGTCAATTGGGATATAGCTCATGTGCGGAGTGAAGTCGGTGACTCCATACACCATATCCCTGTATCTACCTCCCCTCAATAAGCCTTGGATTGACCGACTCACTCTACTACTCAGAGACAAGAGCTGAAGGGGGACTTGGCCCAGTTGCTCAAGATCCATAGTAATTCTGGCCCCGGGACATCAGGAGTAAAAGACCTCAACCCACACGATTGGTCCCAGTAGCTACTGCTTGCCTCGTGGCCCTCTGAAAAGGGTTCTGACAGAGTGCTTAAAGAGGACACTACAATAACTTAAAAACATATACAAGAAGTTTTACTTACTAGAAAAAAATTAGAGTAAGCAGAGACCAAATTGTCATTTAAAGGTAGCTTGCTGCTCTAGAGTCCCTCAAAGATGTGCAGTGTCAGTCAGCATCAGTTCATTTTGATGGGCAAGTTAGATGAAGGACTTTCAGCACCATTTTCTTGGCCAGTCTCCTGGCCTTACTAGTGAGGTGGGTGGCTTGCTATGTTTTTTTCCAATAAACCTTTTATTAGTATTTTGGTGCATATCAACCAAACATATTGTAACAAAGTAATACAGCGGATTTAAATATTCAAAATGTGTTATTGAGACAAGCTTTAAAATTCGTCATCATGATCCGTTCTATATGGTTCTGTGCCACACCATATATGGTGCTTAGTTTTGGACCTTCAGGATGAAGAGCCAACTTCAAGAGTACCTTTGCATAAACAGAATTGGAAAAGAAAAGGAAAAATAGGAACAAACATACTTAAACCCAGCCATCCCACTCCCAAAAATCTCACCTCATAACTAACAAAATAGTTTTTCTTATCATCAAGGCTAGGCCCACGGGAATCTTGAATTACAAGTGCATTATTATGATAGGGTTGACTCAGATGTTAGGGGAATGTATCCATAGTGAGCACAGTGTATGAGATGTGTTGCTCAATTTTCCTATAGGGGAGTTATGTCCTCAGGGAGTAACCCCCGTTTAGTCTTGTCAAGGTGACCATGAATCTAAGTTGTGGGGGCGTCATCTCTGTTCTGCAAAGTAGTGAAGGTTTGTGTCCCAGTACATCGCTAGAGGTTGTTTCCTCAACCCCATTTCCTCCCTGCGGAGGCCTGGTGTCTCCGCCTCTGCCTCCTTTTAGGACTTCAGTTCTCCATTGTATATTAGAGGGCGGCATAGGAGACTTCCATCTCATCGCCACAGCTCTATTGGCTTGTAGTAATGACAGAACAATACATCTTGCTCTGGCTTTTTTGTTTTCAGGGCGGGGAAATGAACGTTGGAGACAGTGCTGTGCGGCGAAAACAACAGTGTGATCTCTGGTTTGAGCATTATCAAATAATATTGCTCCCCAGAATGCGCGTATTTGTGAAGCATATCAGCCTTGGACACATGCCAGAATAGACATGTACCTGCTGCAATTCGATATAAAAGAAGTAATCTGTGGGAAGTTAAGAATGCTCTATGCAAAAAAGTGGATTTGGATGGAATTTAAGCAGTGATATACTAGACTTTACAGTGATATACTAGGGGTTTTCAACCAATAGTCATAATAAAATATCTGCTTCAAGGAATCCTTTCATTTATTTCTAAGCTGTGCCAGGGCTGTTAGAGGGACTCGTTGAAATGCCCTAAATAGCAAAGTAACCAGGCGTCTGCGATTCCCCTATGGTACGGAGTGCATGGAGAAGATGAACTGTGGCAGGTCCTTGGTCCCTAATGTGTCAGTGAATAGTCAGTTCTTGCTTGATAGTGCAATATATCAAAAAGATAATGCTATGCAAGCCATACTATTCTTGTAACTCTGGGAAGTTCAAAAGGTTCCCATTGAGAATAAATCCCCAAGTGTTGTAACCCCAGTATCTGTCGATGCCGACAGTGTTCTAGATGTGAGTATACCATGTCCTGCAGGCAGTCCCATGAGAGGGACATGGTTCCATAGTGTACTAGAATCCCCATTTCAGCAAACCATTGCTGTGTTTAGGAAAAGTGAATAAGACCCGTGATGGGCAGCATCTTGTCTCCCATTGATGATGGCCAGCCAAGCCAAAATCCTACCCTTTGGAGTTGTGCCACCAAATGATACTGAAAAAAGTCTGGTGCTCCTTTGCCAACCCCTGTGGTTGAAAGACTTAGCTCATACTATGCCACTCTTCTTCTGTCCTTCCCCCATATAAGATGTACTAACAGAGAATCGAGCTCGGGAATATTCAGGCAGGCAGTGGGGAATGACAACCGAGAGGTTGGCAAAAAAGTAAACAATGCAAAGTAACATCACTATTTTAGATAGGGCATATTTGGCCCATCATGGTCAGTAGGACGGTGGGCCAAAACAAGATCTGAGAGTGCAACGATCAAACAGTTGCCCTCAAGTTGTCCACCTTCCATGATGTATCTGAATGCGTAGATATTTAAAGGCGAGGGAGGGCCGTTGTATAGTTCCAACGCCCTCTTGACTAAATCGTTCCAGGAGATTATTCCTAAAGGGGAATGTAAGGGATTTATAATAATTGACATTAGGTCCGGATATTTTGCTGAATTCCTCCCCCTGTTCCAAGTCAAGGAACAGTCATGCCAATCGAGGCCACATCAGGGCACATCCTCCATAACTGAGAAGAGTCATCTGATTTTAAGAGAGGTTTTATGCTGGGATAAACCCCTTATGTGGCCCAGACCCGGTAGAAGTGGCAGGATGAGATCCGCTATCATTTTTCTCAGAATGTTATGACTTTCTATAAATGTAATCAAGAGAATCATGATGGTGAAGAAAAAGTTATGCACATTCAGTAACTTTGGCTAAAGGGACACTGTATGTCAACAGATTATTTGTCTATAAAATATTGCATATACAGGCGGGATTATTTCAAATATCACAGCAGCAGGCTGGAATATAAGATTCTTGTTCTGTGCTGTGGTGATGTAGAGTGGTGGTACTTTTGTTGCAGGCTTTGGACGATATGGCTCCGATGTGGCAGTATAAATGCTACATGTTGGATTTACGCCACCAAATATACTGGGAAAAGTTTGGTCTTCCCATGCCACTCCCTGTGGTCGGAAGCCTTAGCGTGGACAATTCACTCTTCTTCTGTCCTTCCCAAATATCAGATGTACAAACAGAGAATCTAGCTCACAAAATATTCTGTAGGGGGCATGGGGGACTGTGAGAAGTTGGCCTGGCATATGCTGGTCACTAGTTATAGTGGCCACCTTGCACCAGTCCAATTCGACTCTTATGGTAGATAGGTTTAAGACAACCTTTTAAAGAAAGCTATCCTAGTGGTAGCTGTGGAGAGCAGCCTTCAGGCTAAGTCTCTGAGGGATGTAAAGCAGCTTGTTTTACCTTATAATCTCTTGAATTACCAAATGAAAAGGACACCACACAGGTATATATATCAAATATATATGTATTTATTTCTAGATACACTCTACTAATCTCTTTATGAGATTAGAACCCAGATACACATTCAAATGTCAACAGTTAAGCACAAATATGGCTGGAGCCCTAGGGGCGTACCAGACCATATACTAAGAAAATGGTTTAACAAAGTCGACTTGCAAAATGACAAAGCCTAGGGCCTTGGGAATCGCTGGGGCTTCACAACTGCAGTGTTAGCAGGTAAGTAACAAGCCCACGGGAGATGCGTGCAGTGTCTAAACACAGCCGCGGGTTTCCTATAGGTTACAATGGAGCAAGTCGCGGTTTGTATTTTAAAGTTTTAGGGCACTTCGAAGAAGTCAACAAGCAAGCCACTTACAGGGTAAGTAATTCGAGGGCCAACACACACTTGGGCACCAGAGTGTACGAGTTACCTCACCCAGGGAAGCCGGGTGCATAGGTGTCTTTTGGTGTCGGGTCGCGATGCTGTTTTCAATGGAGACCAATGAAGACTTGCTGCTTGAGACGACTGAAGAGGTGTCCGCTGGAATCCGAAGGTGGATTGAAGATGAAGAGGACCTGAAAATTGAGGGGACAGTATTCACAGTCACTTGCCAGTGACCGGTGGCCAGCAAGATGGATGACCACAGATGTTGCGTCGTTTCAGGTCGTCGATGGTGATTTGTCTCTTTGCTCACGAGTTTCAGGAGGGATCGACGATGACCAGCAGCTGGATTCTGAGTGTCCCACGACGTCTGCAGCTGATGACGGTGTCGGCAACCGGATTGGAGCCAACAAGCCTTGGCAACTGCAAGTCTCGTGTGGACTGAAGATAGTCGGTGATGCAGACCAGCAAGGTCTGATGGACTTACCCAGCGAGGGTAAGTGAGGGCAGGCCCGGAGCAACCAGGAGAGCCCTTGAAGTTGGTTAGAAAGTCTTCGGGAGAGTCACTAGCCAACGGGCAAGTAACCGCAAAGACGCCTTCACAGGAAAAGTTTCACAGGAGCCCACGGTCACTCGGGACAGGGTAGGCCGCTGATTTTTGGAACCAGACCTGCTAGGGACTTGGGCCATAAATGGTCCAAAGCACAAGTTCGTAGAACGTTGTTTAGGGTTTGCACTCGAAATCAGTGCACGGTTCCCAGGTATTGCTGTTCCCCGTCACTCATGGGGTCCAGACTCCACAGCTTCGCTGGGGACTCAAAATGGCCGTCGAGAGGTCAGGCAATCTGCTTCTGGAACCGCAGGGACTTCGGACTCCGGCGGGAGCGGTGAAGTTTGCAACCGTTGATTTAGGTTATAGGTGCCTGCCAAGCAGGGGAGTCACTCCTTGACTCCAAGGGAGATTCTTCAGTCTTCCAGAGATAGTGGAACGTCGAAGGGCCAGGATTCTTCTTTGTAGAGCGTAGTCCAGGGTAATCTGAATTGCATTGGCAATACTTGGTATCTTATAGTGAAGATAGGGGAGGGACTAGCTCTATGACCACTCCTCTAGGAGGGTCAGGGTAGTGGGTGGTTACACCCACTTCCCTTTGTCCAGTTTCGCGCCAGAGCAGGGGCAGGTAGCCCCTGAACCGGTTTGAGCTGGCATATGCACAGAGGAGCCTACTGCTCCCCCAGTGCAGGACTTCAAAGCACTCTAAGAGTGCACCCACCCAGCTCCAATACACTAAATCCTGTCTGGGAGGTGGTGACACCTCCCTGTGACAGGATACCTTTTGTTGGGCTTCCTCCACTGCGAGTTTCGGTCAGCAGCAGGAGGGCAGCCCAGTGTCTGTGCTGGTGGCATCCATTTTGTGATGCCAGGGCTCTAGAAGATTTCTACATGTCATCCCCTCTAGAAGAGTGGGATCATACTCCCACACCAGTTACTGGTGTGGGGGTATGATTCCAAGTTGTTTGACACCAAACACGACATGTTTTGATGCAGTCATTCCAAAGTTAGCATTTACCGCGAGGTTATAATGCACTTAAGAAGCACCCCCTCACATAGTAAACCAAGCACCCTGCCCTCAGGATTGTTAGGGCCTGCAAGAGGGGTGGCTGATAGGTTTATATGTGTGTGTATGGTGAGATATAGGAACCTATACCTCAGTGAGGAGTGCTAACACTACCTCACACAGGCTGCAGTAGCAGGCCTGTTGTGTCAGATTGAGAATGCTTCGCAGGAGTGGCATAATACATGCTGCAGCCCCTGGTAGGCCTGTGAAGTACCAATGCCCTAGGTACCTAAGGTACCATATACTAGGGGCTTATAAGGTACCACAGTATCCAATCACTAGTGCATCTAATATGAACACCACGTTGTTTAGAGAGATCAGAGAGACTGGGGCCCTGATTAGCAGGGACCCAGCCAGACTATAGCCAGAAACCAGTGTATACATCAGAAAAAAAGTGGGGGCAACATAAGTGCAGATCCTACTCTCCTACACAACCCCCCCCCCCAAACGCAGGGACATTAAACTAACCTTGACCAGTTGAGTCTTCATGTTCTAAGTGGAAATACCTTGAGAGTCCATCTGCATTGGCATGTTGGGTCCCAGGTCTATGTTCCACTGTATAGTCCATCCCCAGTAGGGAAATGGACCACCTGAGCAGTTTAGGATTTTCACCGTTCATCTGTTTGAGCCATAGGAGGGGCTTATGGTCAGTCTGAACTATGAAGTGAGTGCCAAACAAGTATGGCCTAAGCTTCTTCAGGGCCCACACCACAGCAAAGGCCTCCCTCTCAATAGCTGACCAACGTTTCTCTCTAGGGGTCAGCCTTCTGCTTATGAAAGCAACTGGCTGGTCTTGACCTTCATCATTAAGTTGAGGCAGTACAGCTCCCACACCCAGCTCTGAAGCATCTGTTTGAACAATGAACTTCTTTTTGTAATCTGGACTCTGTAAGATGGGGGCAGTGCACATTGACTGCTTGAGGTCACCAAATGCCTTTTGACAGCTAGCTGTCCACTGAACCTTTTTTGGCATTTTCTTGGAGGTCAGATCATTTACGGGGGTCACTATAGATCCATATCCCTTACCAAACCTCCTGTAATACCCAGTCAGGCCCAAGAAGGCTCTCACCTGTGTCTGGGTGGTTGGAGCTACCCATTCCATTATGGTCTGGATCTTGCTCTGCAATGGTTGAACCTGGCCTCCACCTACAAGGTGGCCCAGGTACACAACCTGACTCTGCCCTATCTGGCACTTAGTGGCCTTGATAGTGAGGCCTGCTTTCTGCAGGGCCTCCAGTACATTCCTGAGGTGGACCAGGTGATCCTGCCAGGTGGAACTAAAGACAGCAATATCATCAAGATAAGCTGAGCAATAGGTTTCCATACCAGTCAGGACTTTATTCACCAATCTCTGAAATGTGGCAGGTGCATTCTTCAAACCAAAGGGCATTACCACAAAGTGATAGTGCCCACCTGGGGTTGAAAATGCTGTTTTAGCCTTGGCATCATCAGCTAACTTGATTTGCCAATAGCCAGCTGTAAGGTCAAATGTACTGAGATACTTGGCTGAGGCCAAAGTGTCTATTAGTTCATCTGCCCTTGGTATTGGGTAGGCATCAGTCCTGGTGACTGCATTGAGGCCCCTGTAGTCAACACAAAACCTCATCTCTTTCTTACCACCCTGGGTGTGAGGTTTTGGCACAAGGACTACTGGGCTAGCCCAAGGGCTATCGGAGGGCTCAATAACACCTAGCTCCAACATTTTCTGGACTTTAGTCCTGATACAATCCCTGACATGGTCAGGTTGCCTGTAGATTTTACTCTTTACAGGCAGACTGTCTCCAGTGTCCACTTCATGGGTGCACCAGGAAGTCTGACTTGGGGTCAGGCTAAACATATGTCTAAACTGATGTAGCACTTGTCTACATTCAGTTTGTTGATATTCATTGAGGCTACTTGCCAAAGCAACACCATCAACTGATCCATCATCAGGGTTCTGTGAGAGCAGGTCAGGGAGAGGGTCACTCTCCTCCTCCTGGTCCTCATCAGTTGCCATGAGCAAGCTCATGTCAGCCGTGTCCACATATGCCTTAAGTCTGTTGACATGGAGTACCCTAAGGGGGCTCCTGGGAGTGCCAAGATCTACCAAGTAGGTGACCTCTCCCTTTTTCTCAACAATTGTATGGGGGCCACTCCATTTGTCCTGGAGAGCTGCTGGGTCCCTAGGCTCCAACACCCACACTTTCTGGCCTGGCTGGTAAACAGTCAGGACAGCCTTTTGGTCATGCCAAGCTTTTTGCGATTCTTGGCTTGCCTCAAGGTTTTTAGTGGCCTTCTTCATATACTCTGCCATCCTGGAGCGGAGACCAAGTACATAGTCCATCACATCCTGTTTGGGAGGTTTGAGAGGTAACTCCCATCCCTCCTTCACCAGACATAATGGTCCTCTAACAGGGTGCCCAAACAGAAGTTCAAAAGGGCTGTAGCCAACCCCCTTCTGTGGAACCTCCCTGTATGCAAACAGAAGGCAGGGAAGTAAAAGGTCCCATTTTCGCCTAAGCTTTTCTGGGAGGCCTTTAATCATTCCCTTTAGGGTTTTGTTGAATCTCTCAACTAACCCATTGCATTGTGGGTGATAGGGAGTAGTGAATTTGTAGTTGACACCACACTCCTTCCACATTGCAGTTAGATATCCTGACAAAGTTAGAACCTCTGTCAGAGATGACCTCCTTAGGGAAACCCACTCTGGAGAAAACTCAAATGAGGGCTCTTGCTACCACAGGAGCTGTGGTAGTCCTTAGGGGTATAGCTTCTGGATACCTGGTGGCATGATCCACTACCACCAGTATAAATCTGTGTCCAGATGCAGTTGGTGGGTCAAGTGGACCAACAATTTCAATCCCTACCCTTTCAAAGGGAACCCCCACCACAGGTAGTGGTATCAGGGGGGGCCTTTGTTGTGCCACCTGTCTTGCCACTGGATTGGCAAGTGACACAGGAGCGACAAAACTCCTTGGTGTCCTCAGACATGTGTGGCCAATGAAAATGTGTTACAAGCCTGTCCCAGGCCTTGTTTTGGCCCAAGTGTCCTGCTAATGGGATGTCATGTGCTAGGGTCAAGAGGAACCCCCTAAACGTCTGAGGAATTACCAACCTCCTGGTGGCTCCAGGGGTAGGATCTCTAGCCTCAGAATATAGGAGCCCCTCATCCCAATACACCTTATGGGACCCACTAGCACTCCCAGCAACCTCAGCAGCAGCCTGCTGTCTGAGGGGTTCAAGAGTGGGGCAGCACTGTTGCTCTTTGCTCAGATCTTCCCTGGATGGTCCCCCTGCCCCCAAGAACTCAACCTGACCAGGCGCAAGTGCCTCTGGGGCAGTTCCTTCTTCAGGATCTGCTTCTCCTCCCTCAGGAGGGGAATCTGAGATCTGAGACAGAGGGAAAGGCCCAGCCTTAACCCTACTGCTCCTCTTCTTGGGTAGCATCTGGTCCATAGTTTCAGGATCCAGAGCTGGTTCAGCTTTATGCATTTTGGCTTGTGACCTGGTCACAGCAAATACCTCTGCAGGTATGCCCAACATCTCAGCATGAGTCCATAATTCTACTTCAGACCAGGCTGAAGTCTCCAGATCATTGCCCAACAAACATTCGACAGGGAGGTCTGCACCGACTACTACCTTTTTTAGGCCAGTTACCCCTCCCCAGGAGAAATTCACAACTGCCAGGCTATGGTTGGTACTGGTGTTGCTTGCATTGGTTACCTGGTACATTTCACCCAGGATGATCTGTGCAGGGTCCACTAGATCCTCTGCCACAATGGTGACACTAGCACCTGTGTCCCTGAATGCCAAAGCCTGTTTGCCATTTCTGATAGGCTGCTGTTTGTACTTGCCCAGATTACTGGGGCTCACTAGGAAGGACATATCAAGGTCTACCTCACAAACTAGCAATGCCTGTGTTGGTACTTTGACTAGGCCAGAGTCCACATCAGAACCCAGGGTCAACCCTACTACACCCTTATTCTGAGTATTACCTCCACCAATGACTGCACTAGGTGGAACAGTTACCTTAGGGGCTGGAGTGGTGGTGGTTTGGTCTTTGGACTTGGTACAATCAGAAGTCCAGTGCCCTTTCTGTTTACAGAACTTGCACCAGGGCTTCTTTTGGCCTTTTCCCTTTGCAGATTGTGACTCCCCACCAGATGCAGATTTTTGGGGCCCTTGTGAAGACTTCTGGTCTTTAGATTTATCCCCACCTTTATCTGAGCCTTTAGGATCTTGCTTCTTAGTGTCACCACCTTGGTTCTGGTTTTTCTGCCTCACCCTGGTTCTGACCCATTTGTCTGCCTTCTTTCCCAATTCTTGGGGAGAGGTCAGATCAGAGTCCACCAGGTACTGATGCAACAACTGGTTCTGGCAATTATTAAGGATCTGTTCTCTCATTATAAGATTATATAATCCCTTAAAGTCAGTTACTCTACTACCAACCAGCCAACCTTCTAGAGCCTTGGTTGCACAATCAACAACGTCAGTCCAATCCTGAGTCTGTGCTTTCTGGGTGTCTCTGAACTTCAACCTGTACTGTTTAGTGGTTAAGCCAAACCCATCTATCGAAGCACTCTTCAGGGCTTCATAATCATTAGCATCCTCTTCTCTAACAGTGAGGAGCTTGTCTCTACCGTTATCTGAAAAGGAGAGCCACAAGATTGCTGCCCACTGTGTCTGGGGGACCTGTTGGACTCTACAGGCCCTCTCCATAGCAGTTATCCATTTGTGGATATCATCCCCACTCTGGTAGGGAGGAACAACCTTGGACAGGTTCCTATGGTCTGGAATGTAATCTCTGCCTCTAGGGACACTGTTGCTGCCACCAAGGGTATCTAACCCCTCCTTCTTAGAAGCTCTTTGGAGCTCGAAGGCTTCCCTATCTAAGGCCAATTGCTTGGTTCTGAGGGCAAGCCTAGCTTCCTCATACTGGAGCATCTTGAACCTTCTGTTAGAGGAGGTCTCTCTGGGATAGTGTGAGTTCCTCTGTGGAACAGATTCTCTTCCAGAGTGGTATGAATGGTCAGAGTCCCTTGAGGGGGACCTAGGCCTTTCTCCCACTTTGTCAGCTCTCTTAAGGAGAATTCCTCTGTTCTGTTCAGACCCTTCTGAGTCTGGCCCTTCAATCACAGACTCCAGGTCATCTTGATTTTCATCATCAGACCCAGAGACTATGGTTGACCCACTCCCTGATGCAGACCCACTAGCTCCTAGAGCCAGTTTCAGATCGTCTGCTACTAACAGATCTATCAATTGTTGTGAGGAGGGACTCCTGCCCACCCTCAGTTGTCTTTCAAAGCATAAGGCCTTCAGGTCAGTGTAGGCTATGTCTTTGTACTGAGATGGGGTGGACCCACTGGCTCCACCTTGGTGAGACATACTAGTGTTGTGCAGTGTTGTACTACCTACACTAGTTGAGGCCTACTGAACCTAGCTTGAGCTGTAGCAAGGGTGTGCTTATCCCTTCACAAACAGCTCTAAGTTCAGTAGAACTTATTGATACTAGCTTGACTTTATATGTACCTTGAGTACCTTTAGTGGTTTTCAGTTAGTAATTCAAATAGAGATTTTCTGGTAAAACAATGGCAAGCTGGAATCCCACACGCTGCCCACCAATGTGAGAAGTTGGCCTGGCATATGCTGGTCACTAGTTATAGTGGCCACCTTGCACCAGTCCAATTCGACTCTTATGGTAGATAGGTTTAAGACAACCTTTTAAAGAAAGCTATCCTAGTGGTAGCTGTGGAGAGCAGCCTTCAGGCTTAGTCTCTGAGGAATGTAAAGCAGCTTGTTTTACCTTATAACCTCTTGAATTACCAAATGAAAAGGACACCACACAGGGCTTCACTACTGCAGTGTTAGCAGGTAAGTAACAAGCCCACGGGAGACGCGTGCAGTGTCTAAACACAGCCGCGGGTTTCCTAAAGGTTACAATGGAGCAAGTCACGGTTTGTATTTGAAAGTTTTAGGGCACTTCGAAGAAGTCAACAAGCAAGCCACTTACAGGGTAAGTATTTCGAGGGCCAACACACACTTGGGCACCGGAGTGTACGAGTTACCTCACCCAGGGACGCCGGGTGCATAGGTGTCTTTTGGTGTCGGGTCGCGATGCTGTTTTCAATGGAGACCAATGAAGACTTGCTGCTTGAGACGACTGAAGAGGTGTCCGCTGGAATCCGAAGGTGGATTGAAGAGGAAGAGGACCTGAAAATTGAGGGGACAGTGTTCAAAGTCACTTGCCAGTGACCGGTGGCCAGCAAGATGGATGACCACAGATGTTGCGTCGCTTCAGGTCGTCGATGGTGATTTGTCTCTTCGCTCACGAGGTCCAGGAGGGATCGACGATGACCAGCAGCTGGATTTGGAGTGTCCCACGTTGCCTGCAGCTGATGACGGTGTCGGCAACCGAATTGGAGCCAATAAGATTTGGCAACTCCAAGTCTCGTGTGGACTGAAGATAGTCGGTGATGCAGACCAGCAAGGTCTGATGGACTTACCCAGCGAGGGTAAGTGACGGCAGGCCTGGAGCAAACAGGAGAGCCCTTGAAGTCAGTTAGAAAGTCTTCGGGAGAGTTACTAGCCAACGGGCAAGTAACCCCGAAGACGCCTTCATTGAAATAGTTTCACAGGAGCCCACGGTCACTCGGGACGGGGTAGGCCGCTGATTTTTGGAACCAGACCTGCTAGGGACTTGGGCCACAAATGGTCCAAAGCACAAGTTCGTAGAACGTTGTTTAGAGTTTGCAGTCGAAATCAGTGCACGGTTCCCAGGTATTGCTGTTCCTCGTCACTCGTGGGGTCCAGACCCCACAGCTTCACTGGGGACTCAAAATGGCCGTCGAGAGGTCAGGAAATCCGCTTCTGGGGCTGCAGGGACTTCGGATTCCGGCGGGAGCGGTGAAGTTTACAACCGTTGATTGAGGTTATAGGTGCCTACCAAGCAGGGGAGTCACTCCTTGACTCCAAGGGAGATTCTTCAGTCTTCCAGAGATAGTGGAACGTCGAAGGGCCAGGATTCTTCTTTGTAGAGCGTCGTCCAGGGTAATCTGAATTGCATTGGTAATACTTGGTATCTTATAGTGAAGATAGGGGAGGGACTAGCTCTATGACCACTCCTCTAGGAGTGTCAGGGTAGTGGGTGGTTACAGCAACTTCCCTTTGTCCAGTTTCGCGCCAAAGCAGGGGCAGGTAGCCCCTGAACCGGTTTGAGCAGTTATATGCACAGAGGAGCCTACTGCTCCCCCAGTGCAGGACTTCAAAGCACTCTAAGAGTGCACCCACCCAGCTCCAATACACTAAATCCTGTCTGGGAGGTGGTGACACCTCCCTGTGACAGGATACCTTTTGTTGGGCTTCCTCCACTGTGAGTTTCGGTCAGCAGCAGGAGGGCAGGCCAGTGTCTGTGCTGGTGGCATCCATTTTGTGATGCCAGGGCTCTAGAAGATTTCTACCGTTTAGTACAGTGGGTACATGTCATCCCCTCTAGAAGGGTGGGATCATACTCCCACACCAGTTACTGGTGTGGGGGTATGATTCCAAGTTGTTTGACACCAAACACGACATGTTTTGATGCAGTCATTCCAAAGTTAGCATTTACCGCGAGGTTATAATGCACTTAAGAGTATATGGTTTAACCGCATCCACAAACAGCAACAGAGAATAGACTCTGCCAGCTGCAGAGGGGTCCTGCTCATGCAGAAGCACCCCCTCACATAGTAAACCAAGCACCCTGCCCTCAGGATTGTTAGGGCCTGCAAGAGGGGTGGCTGATAGGTTTATATGTGTGTGTATGGTGAGATATAGGAACCTATACCTCAGTGAGGAGTGCAAACACTACCTCACACAGGCTGCAGTAGCATGCCTGTTGTGTCAGATTGAGAATGCTTCGCAGGAGTGGCATAGTACATGCTGCAGCCCCTGGTAGGCCTGTGAAGTACCAATGCCCTAGGTACCTAAGGTACCATATACTAGGGGCTCATAAGGTACCACAGTATCCAATCACTAGTGCATCTAATATGCACACCAAGTTGTTTAGAGAGATCAGTGAGACTGGGGCCCTGATTAGCAGGGACCCAGCCAGACTATAGTCAGAAACCAGTGTATACATCAGAAAAAAAGTGGGGGCAACATAAGTGCAGATCCTACTCTCCTACAGGGACGAGAACCAGGAGTTGGTGAAAAAGTATAGAAGGCGCAGTGACATCGCCATTTTAGGAATGGCAATATTGCATGTAGTAACTACAGAAATGCAATTGTGAATAGCTATAAGCTTATTCTTTTATGGATGGGTGTATGCCCTCCCTAACCCCCTATTAACCCCTCCTTACTGCTTTATTATTATATTAGTATTTCCATTTTCCAGCCACTCCCCACGTTGCTCCCACATTTACTGCTAAGACATAGGTGTATGTGTGTGAAACCTTTGCACAGAAAAGATAAGAGGAGGCATAGAGCTCCACAAGTACGTTACTGAATATAATGTTATAGAATGTGAGTATTACTACTGTACTACTACTAAACATACAACAAGATGCAGTTTATGACTAGGCCCCTTTATAGTAAAATGCTGCGTACCTCCTTTTGATTACTTCAGAACGAGAGGGCTTGAATTTTGCAGAATGTATTAAAATATCACAAGTTATCAATAGTGTATAAAGAATAAACTTTTAATCCTAACATGCTTTTGTATACTTTGTAAATGTATATTTGTTCCTTTTAGTTTATTCATTTTCCCTGTTATGTAGATTGGCAGGATTTCCCCTCATCATTTTCTATGTTGTCTTGTGTCTTCAAGTGGAAAGCAACATTTCCTCTTATTCTTCTCCTTTGCCTGCTACCGTTGTACAAACCTTGTCCTCCAAGTTTCATCAACTATTTGTCTACTTGTTACATTTATTCCAGTAATAGGAAAAATGTGGCATTAGACAACAGTAAAGGTAGCGAAAGATCAGTATTACAAGTGTTGTGGTACACTCACAAATTTTCACCCATCACAGAGGTGTAAATGCTCTGCCTGCTGATGTCAAAGGCTGGATGCAAGATAGTCTCTGAACGTTTTCCTTTAGCTTGCCTGTGGTATGGGGCCCACTCTCTGAAAGCAACAATCCCCTCATACAGGCTGTATGAGAGCCACAGAAGCAGGAAAGAAAAAGCCAGAAGCAGAAAACAACTCCTGGTAAAAGGTAAAGCTGACAATGAAAGAGAAATCTCTGAAACAATACTGAAAAAACACAGCTCAAGAAGGAACAGGCAGCAACAGGCCAGAAAGAACATGACTGAGGTACTATCACCACTAGAGGAGGAGCAAAATCCTACCAGAGACTTTGAATGCATTGAGATACAATGCAGTTATGACTGTTGAGATTGGTAGCCATGACTGATTGGGAACACAAGCTTAGATATAATATTAAGAAGCCAACTTGAATCCTTGGCATTAGTAAACGCTATTTCAGGACTGGATTCATACCAGGAGAGAATCAACAAGGTGTTTTTCATAGAAGGGGGCCACTCCGCTGAAGTAAGCCTTCTCAGGCTCTAAGGCATACCACCAAAACCTGAGTCACTTCTGAGCACTCCCAAAAAAACCTCCTACTGGCAGCAAAAATCAGCCCAGCCCGTGGACACAGAACAACAGCATCAAAATGGAGTCTGAACAGCGACTGCTTCAGAATGTGTGATGAGTCTCGGGATCACGTACTCCACAAAGTAGCTGCCTGTGCATCTGCCTCAGCAATAGGATCCTAATAGCTAAGGCGGGAACCCACAGACAAGATTGTGCCTGTGCTTCTAGAAAGATCTATGTAGACCCCGCAATTATGCTCTGTGTATTAGGCCATTGCAATGATGTGCAATGTTTTAAATGGTAACAATATTTTAAATTAAGAGCAACATACATGAGTACCTGAAACCCTCATTTACATTTGAGGAGAGGGAATAACATTCTGTTTGAACAAATGTGAGACTATAACACAGATGAAAATAACTTGAAGTGAATAAGACCTATCCATTTTTAATGTGATGTCAAATACTTGCGTTGTAGACCGTGTTCGGAATTTGAACTATTTATTGAAACCAATACGGATGTACCCAAAGTTGAGATTCATCCTTCAGTACCAGAACAATTTCAAATATGTACTATATGAACACAAGTATCCAGTGGATCTTAACGATGTGACCTTCTCTTCTTCTTCTCCATAATATTCTTCTTGCTTTGCTATAAGTATTTTTGTGCAGTAGAAGTTAACAATGTGGTTTCTGGTACTAAACGTGGCAGCCATTTTACTTTAGTCACCTTGCTCTTCACTTCCCTTAAGGTTAACTTCGAGTGAACTGAAAGTGGTTTAAACATGTGGAGACAGACACAAGCACAGGAAGGGCTCAAAATACCCCTCTGATAGTTCATTCACGACCACTTAAGAAAGGAGAGCTGTACAACATGGTCATTCATTTTTGTTCTTTTCAGATGAATATCAATATTGGAAAGACTTAGGCCCTCGTTACGAGAAGCCCAGAAAATGGATTGATATTTTCCCACCTGGGAGCTACCAATATTGGTTACAGAAACTCCAAAATAGGGAAAATCCAGTCCATTATGAGTTATTTTTTTGTTTTCTTCTTCTTAAGTTCTATATAATCAGTCACTGAACCCTCCAAAGCACTTCACCTCTTACCTGCTCTTGTTAAGGTCTTGTAGATCGGGCACATGTAAAATCCTGTTACTGGGGGATGGCGATTTGGAATGGGAATTAACCAGAGAACCGCCATCTCGGTGTAAAGTTCTTTGGGCCGTGATTCTGATAGCTCATTCAATTCCAGATCCCAGCGAGCACCTTCTAAAAACAGTCCATGAATATAGCAGCCCTGGGCTGGTCGTTCCAGCAGCTCTGACACGGGTGTTTTCAAGACCTTATTGTGAAATGGGATGAAAACAGCATACATTTAGAGAACCATTCAAAGCATGCCACCAACCCTATCATCTGCATTTTTTCCAAACATCATCTTTCCTTCAGTTAGGCAGGGTCCAAAACTCCCTATCAGTTCATACCAAGTTAGCAATGAAGTTATTACTCGTAAAGTAGCCCCAGATCAATTTCTTCTGCCAACTAACACCAATTTAGGCAAAATATTTCTTGAAGATGGTCACTCCTAGGCTGACACACTTACAGTCTTTCTTGGCACATCTCAATAGTCCCAGATCATGCTTAAGGTCACCAGTGTCCTCAAGACACGGACTTATGACAGATTAATGAGTCTGGCAGTTTTTACTAGAACACAGCAATTACTATTAAAGTTAAAAATAAATATCATTTATTGCATATTTACAACTCAAAATATTTCAACATAATGGCACCAAACAGAAAAAAATGCGTTATTAAAAGAATGCTTTGTGTAGTGGAACGTTTGGTGAGTGATTTTATACCTACATGACATGCTTCACTTACTATTCAATTAAACATTTCTCATCACTGTTTATTCAGTTATACAGTTATCTATCAACTGCTTTTTCCCGTTATTTCTACGAAACAGAACTTAACATTTATTGAGCGATTATATTTTTTATCAACACTGATATATTTATTCTTTAAAAACTTTATTATCTATATGTTACCTTACGATGAGATGCAAATTCCATATCACATGATTTTAACTTTCATTTCCGTATTTATCCAGATCTACTTACCTTATTATACCTTTCCATTGGAAATAACAAAGTAACAATGTATATTTTCCTTCCACAGATATTTCCCAGTCCATTCAAGTTATGGCTAATTTTCAAATGCAAATTCTTTAACTATCAGAATATATGACACTATTAAGGAACTTTAGAGCAGTTCAACTCATACTCAACATTAACATCTTTCAAGCTTATCGGAATCTCATAGTCAATAAGTATGGACTATGACTAGGCGCCCCCCTCGCCTAGGTGAGGGGTGCCCTTAGTCGCGCCATGAAACCGAGCTTCAGTTGCAGAGGCTGGTTTGGGTGGTCAGATTTCACGATGACATGTGGGTACACGTTTGGAAACTGAAACCTATCTCATTTTTGGTATATAAGGCAGCTTCCCTGGGTTCTCCTCCTCTTTGTCTCCTTAGACCCAGGGAAGCCGCAAGAACGTCGGAAACGAGGGGGGAGTGTGGCACAGGGGTTCAGGGAGGCCGTGGCATAGCGGTGAACGGTTGTTCGCTCAGTTAAGTGATCTCTCGATTCCTTATGGGCAACGTTGCAGTTTTCTATCGTCGACTTCATTTCATTTGAAGGTTGCGGCAATGGCGGAGGGCGTACCTATCTCTCAATGTCCTTTTCAGACTGCAGAGATAAAATGTTGGGCTGCGAGCTATTTCATAACACATTTTTGCTGGTGTAATATGTCCCGCATAGCCGCTTTTATAGTTGCGGCAGGTAGCGGTGTAGGTTGGGACGGGCCCGTAGGCGATTGGGGCGTGAGGCGGTATAATTCTGGAGGCTGCGGAGATCTCGTAGGGCGTACCCATTTGTGCACGTCTTTTTCAGAATGCAGAGGATGAAACGTTGGGTTGCGAGCGGTTTCATAACGGGCAGGCACATTTTGCTGGTGTAATCTGTCCCGCATGTTTAATGTGCCGGTGTTGGGTTTTATCTATCAGGGTGGCACTCCATGTTACTGAGGAAACTCGAACTGCTGAAACACGAACAGTTCGTACCATACCCGTTGTTATGTCTATGTACTTACCTGTCTTCAAGGAGGCCCGTACTACTCACTGTACAGTCTGCGCTCCATGTGACCGTGGAAACTTGAACTGCTGATGTTTGTATTATACTCGTTGTTTGTCTATGTGTGCCTCATTAAGTGTGCACTCCTCATGCTGCCCACGCTGTACCGGTAGGACAGGCGCCAGAGAGAAGATTGCATTGGTGTGCTGCGGAGTGCGTGACGATGTGCCTTTGTGGTGCGGTGGTTTTTAGCGCCATTTCACACAATGTGAGCAGGGGATGCGATGCTCGGTTCAGAGGTGCATTTTCACACAATCTCTGAGGGGGCCCCACAGGGGGCGCACAGCATAAATTGTTGTCTGTCACCAAGCACATTCAGGTGGGCTGCACCCATTAAAGTGACAGCATCTGTCATCAAACTGGCAAGAGGCTTATTTGAGCTGAACTTCCTTTCATGTCCAGTCTACAGTTCATGGTCAGCCCGCCACGTGAATGAACAAAAACACGCGGGGAAGCGTGCGCGCGGCAGCTAAGAAAGCACGAGTGATTGCAATTGTTGTTTTGAACCTTGTTTCATGAGCAATAATGAAAGATGCTCTGCATTTGAAAGGGCTCATTATATAAATAGTTTCTATGCTTGTAAAATCCTCTGTTATTTACACATAACAATTAAGTCAAACACGTGATAGCCTATCTATTTCTGTCATCTTGGTCAAGATTCGACATTGAAGGTGCACGCTTTTTAGATACGTTTGCAATAAAAAGTCGGCAGCAGAAACTCGCTTTGGTAAAGGTCTCCCAATTACTGACATCTTTACGGGGGGCCGGGGTAAACATACATTTGGTTTTCTTGGCAATTAAGCAGCGGGGAAATGTTTTCCAAACTCGTCTACCATTGTAACCTTAGCATTAACTACTGAAAGGTCGTCTGTTCTGGCAGTCTATTTACATGAAGCAATATTTCGGCAGTTAAGTTGAATAAAAGAAATTAACCTTCTACTATCCAAGGAAAATGTCGCTCTGCCTGTAAGGTCTTGGCGGCTGTGTAATTTACATAATATAATTACCTTTTGTAATTACTTACCAATGCTGTGTTATGCTACTATTTTAAAGCTGTACAGGGCATTTGAATCATTACAGTTGTGTGGGTTAAGTGCAGAAAACCCATTTAGGTCTCCCCAGAGGCGCTTGAAACAGCACAGTGGGTTACACAGTCATTGGACTTTACTTGAGGTGAACCTCAAAATGGCCGCCATAAACATGTATTGGAAGTGGTAGTCGTGCATAAATTATTGTTTCTTTGTATTTATGTTTCCTGGCTATTTTAACTGAGAGCAGAACTACGCAAAGGAACTGCAGCACACTTTAAAAAATGTTTTTATAGTAATGCAGAATTCTAGGCCACAGAGGCAGATAAATCACTGTGAGATAGCAAAGGCAGTTTAATAATAAGTTAATTAGTCAGCCTTTTTTGCTGTGTATGGAGCTTCCACATTATGGTCCATTTAAATGTGTAATGCGCGCTTAAGTGCAACATTTCGTCTATAAGAAATATTACAATTCTAGAAAACTAATTTGAATGCTTGATATTAAGAATAACAAATTGAAATGATGGTGCAAAACAATAATTTTAGCGCTTTTTCTGGTGATGCTAGTTAGCATTTTTAAGTATGTTGTATTCGCGAAAGTGATGTCATAGCCTGAGATTAGGCAGAGCATTATGTAGAATCATGCAGTGAAAACGTATGCATGCAGAAGGATGCATAACGGCTCGGTGGGCGTAGGAGACTTGAACTCTGTCAAGGAATATTTTGCAAACAAGTAACTTTGGAGGTTACATAGTCACAATTACTATAGGAGGCGTTAAAGCCAGACGTGCTGAGTTAGCATATGGGAGTTCAGGGTTCGAGTCTCGGAGCTGGATCCGAGCAACATTTATGATGCTTAGTGTACATATTGTATGTGTGCAGTCGTAGGGCCGAGCCTCCTCATTGGTGGATAAATGAATGCATCTTATTTTGTGTAATTAAGGCAGAAGCGCACCAAACAATAATGGCTTGTTATTCTCTTCCCTTATATGATCGTGGGAGGCGCACCGTGAAAGCATGGCGGCAACATGCTCTCAAGACGGAACCTAGCAGGAACTTCGGGATGGCCGACATTTCGGTACCAGCAGATATGGGAAGGATTCCGTGTGCCGTGGGGTATCTGGTTCGTATGGTATAGGAAATTGGGATAAAAAAAAAAGGGGTAGTTATAGCCTGGCCTGTGAGAGCCATGCAGTCCCTCTCCTTGCACACTAATGAGGCGGAAACACAAAAGGCGTTCTTTCTAATATATCCAAGCTCCGGTCCCCATGGGCAAGGATAAGACTGGGATGGTTGGTCAGCCACTTTAAGTAACACTATCGTACAATGCTGGGGAGGTATATCCAGCGGAGTCTTGCTTACAGATGTAATATCGCTTGCAGGGCTAAGTGCCCCGGCAGTAATAAGATCAGCCGTTGGTCACTGACGTTTTCAGTTATTCTGTCCTAATACTACTGCTAGTGGCAATGGTGGCTAAATTGCTACAGGGTAAGTAGGTCCGGCCAGTGTCGACTGGGTCAGTTCGGTACCAGCCTACATCTAACATAATGGCTGGGGTGATAGCAAAAGGGGTGAACTAATTCCCGGCATTAATAGGTAGTTTCTCATTGGGTTCTCACGGTCCTACTACTGAGTCTAAATAGCCAGTGCCAGATCCTTTTAAAGGTGATTGTCGCAAGAGGACCGCCTTCCACCCAAAGTTGGGATAATCAGTCCGTGACCATGCGGAGCAGAATATATTCCTTTCCTCAAGGGTGGTTAGGACAACTTTCAGTGCCACCTTACTAGGGACAGTACATGTACACAAGCACACCACTTACTGGGGACATGAGAAATATCTGGATATTATATATTGTTTGGCTGCACCGGCAACTACTATTTGAGTGAGTACATGATCAGATTAAAAAAAAAACAAATAGTAAGAACAATAATAATATTAATAATAATAATAATTTCTACAGCTACTGCTTGCCTGGAACAAGGGCTGTCTTATTGCTGGGCACTTAGGTTCAATAAAAAGTAATACGCACTTGGGTTAAATAGAAGTAATAAGCTTAAGAGACTGAATAAGTGTCACCAGTCCAATGAAATACACTGGTCTTAGCAGGTAGAGGAAAGTATTTAGCAAAATCTACGCTGAGCCACTTACCTGGGGACAATGTAGTAGGAGGTGGTGTATCAGTTGGATCAGACAACGGGTCCAGCCTCTCTACAGGCTGCTTGGTAGAGGTGGTGATTAGGTACCGTATTCATTGGCTTCATCTCGGGTGTGGAGTAATTACACATCATGCGGTATATTGTCATAAGTAAGCCAGCCTGGGATACCATCGCGTGGACATCTTGCCATTTGGTCTTAACTGTGTATAGACAAGCACCAACCCCCACATAGGGAGCAGCCTCGGTCAGCAGGGGGAAGCTGTACATCAAAGGAAATTTTCAACTCACGCAGAACATTAAATGGCAGGGCGTGAGTGAGGGATCCCGGCAGAAGGGACACCTTAGAGCTTGCTGGGCTCTGGGCGGGCGAGTGAGGGGGCTGACCTGCTGTTGGTTCCGGACTTTCTGTCCTGACTTGTGATGCTCGGTGGATGTTCTTCGGGTGTTGCGCTGGGCTCCAGGCACACTGGCTAGGACAATGTGCTATTGGAGGCCCGGGTGGGGTCGTTTCCTCCAACATGCAGGGCACTGGGAATACAGAAGGTGGTACAGATGCTGACGTGTCTCTGGTTCCGGTCAAGTTGGCATGGATTCTAGACTGGGATAGGGAGCAGGAGTCTTGGTAGTTGGTTGGGAAGCAGGTCAAACTCAGGAGTAGGTAAAGGGTGTGTTAAACTCTCACTTCCGGTACAAGCTGGCCAGGTGTGGGGGATTACACCTGGGAGCATGTATCCTAGGGGCAGTGCTTACGTTGTAAAAGAGGGAGGGCAGGTGCCCAGATTTCTGCTGCTGAGAAGCACACTATTAAATATAAGTGCCGGTTCCCCTAAATAACTTTAGTGGCCATCACGGGCTTCCATTGACTCAGAGTAAGCACTGCCCAGTGGACCATTGTTTTGTGCGTGCTCCCCCCCCCACCTCCGTGATGGTGGAGGATATGGACATGTGGTGAAGTTGTCACAATAATTTCCCGTACATTCCCTTTAAGAAGGAGCAGGGATGCCCTGAGTGGAACATGGGAATGGTTGTTGCAAGGTGGGGCCGGCTGGCAAACTGCGCACAGCGGCTGTCACAATAAGTATGTGCTTCTCCCCTGATGGGGAAGGAGTTGGACATGCGGTGAAGTTGTCACAATCATTTTCCGGTACATTCCCTTCAAAGGCGACAATATTGAGGTTGGAAGTGATTCCGCAAATAGCCTGGGCCGGTGGGGTTCAAGTAAAAGCCATAAACGAATCGGTAAAAAAGTTGAACCATTCCATAAAAAGCATTTTAACAAAGCCCTCCATGGGTACTATTAGACACAAATTGCTACATCCCGGGATGAGGGAGTTGTTCCATGAGGATGGGGTGTATCTGTCTGCCAAGGGGATGGCGATCTTTATCCACACTGTACTGGGGGCTATTGTGGAGTACAGCCAGCGCCAGGTAGAGGGGGAGGGCGAGTGCGCCAGGGACCTTCTCGCCCTGTGGCGGAGCGCTGGCAGTTAACACCAAAGGGGGCATGCGCAACAATGGAGGTTCAGCGACTGGATAGACCCCAAGAGGGGGTACGATGGAACTGTGAAGTGGATAGGCGGGGAGGGGACTGACCTACTGGTGGTCCTGGACTATACTGCCAAGGGTAGGCGCGGGGAGGGGACTGACCTGCCGGTGGTCCTGTCTCTACTGCCCTATCCCGCAACGTATTGACTGTGTGGACTCTTTGGGAGGCTGCCTGTGTTCAGGTACCTCGGTGTGCCGGTGCGCTATGCGGTGCCCAGTATTTCAAGCAATTCAATGTTTGCTGTAGCGCGTTGGGGCCTGCCGTCACAATGTGCGCAGTTGAGTGGGTCGGGCGAGTCGTCCAACAAATTTAAGTACATGTGTATGGCAAAGCTAAAATCAATTGTAATATTATGCCTAATTTCCTTACTGCCTTTGACATGTGGCAATGTTTGCTGTAGCGCGTTGGGGCCTGCCGGCACAATGTGCCCAGCTGAGTGGGTCGGCCGAGTCGGTCAACAAATTTAAGTACATGTGTATGGCAAAGCTGAAATCAATCATAATGTTATGCCTAATTTCCTTACTGCCTTTGACATGTGGATGTTGCAAAAAGTCTGTTGCTGTGGATCATGATATATATCCAAGTAGTACTTTACTCCTGTAATGATTGTGTAGATTTATATGATTTGATGTGAATAAAAGTCTATGCCTTGGACAACATAACCGATGTTTGGATATTCTTGGGCCCAGTGGGCGCTGAGGGGTGTTAGAAGTGAGGGGGAGTGAGTGTTTCATTGTGCGCGTACTATACCTGGTACACTGATTAAAGCACTCAAGGGCATTGGTTGTAATTTATCAAAAGAATAAACGCAGCGCGAAACCCAGATTCATAAATTGCAATGGTTGGCAGACTTGTCCCCTTTAGTCAGGCTGGAGGAGCTGGATAAGAGTCAGTCACCTTGTGCAGTCACGTACAATTCAAAGCTGCCAAACCTCAGTGTTCCTTAGGAGGGTTTCCAGCTTGTGCAGCACCAGCAGACAGTATTTTCCAGTTCTTCCAAGTCTGCCTAAGCCAGTGGGCGGTGTTCTGCCTCCCAGTTGCAAATGTAGTTTTTGGTGCTGGCACCAGAGTTCCTTGCCATCCATTGAACAGTCCTCATTCTGGATACTAGCTCACAGTGGCTGGGAGTTGGCTTGGTCACTCACTTCCATGTTCCAACGAAGAATCTTATCTTCCACTGGAAGATCATTTTTGGTGCCTTATTGTGACCCTGATCCTCAGTTAGAACATACACAGTTCTTGGGATTGGTGATCACAACCGTTTCCCATTGTTTCAGCAGCCTCTCTTCTGCTTCCAAGCTATGCATCACACACACTAGGGGTCTGGCTGCCTTTCCGATGAATTCAGACGTACAGCCAGCGCATATACAACTCTTGGCTCCATTAACCACATGCCACACAAAACCTCCAACCTTATGGTTGAGATCTGGTCCAAGTCCTTTACATGCACTTGGCAGGATAGCAGTCTTCAACACATTAGGCTTGCTGGAGTAAACTGCTCTCTCCCTGAAGCTTTGACCTCAAACACCATAAGATATAGTGAACCTAACAAAGATGGAGGGATGTCCCTGCTCTAACCCGCCTCCCCAAAGCCGCACACTAGTTACAAACAGGTTTTTCAGTTACGGCAAGACCACTGCAAAATGGGTGGCAAGCTTGAAGCTCTTCAAAATATCACAATCCTAAAATGTAAAAAAATGGAAGGCCCCTAGAGAAACCCAATATCCATGAACCCACTCTCCTTAGGAAAACAGGTCTGCACATTATATCCTGTCTCTTCAACCTCATACAAGGAACTATGGAATCTATATGGCACATTAGGCTGGCCCAACCTCATCCTTGCACAACACTTTCCTTTCTTATCTCTGTGGTCCTACCATTTACAAGTCTCTCAGGGAGCAGGCACTCTCTCACCAGCACTCACTCGGCAATGCGGTCTCAGTACAAAAGATATGACAGCTGTGCCTGCACTTGAGACATTAAACACAGTTCATTTACTACCAGCAGTCGCACAAGGAGTCTTTTAATTTCCTGCCACACTTTGAGGGAAATACAAGCAATAAGAAGTTAGTGAATTCGCAATGTGCAGAGTAAAAATACTAGCAGAATCTAGTGAGCGGAAATGTGCAAAAAAGCAGATTTTCCTACATATTGTTACTAGTATTGCTGGGACTATTACCCAGACACATTACCAAAGATCTTCCCATGCTTCAAAAAGTGAGAAGGATGGATATTTCACACAAAAGAATAAACTGCCAAAAGAGGTGGTGAACTAGATAGTTATTTATTTATTTGATTGATTTGCAAAGCGCTGGCTTGTGACAAGACCCCACTTCATTGTACCACAGCATTCATAGCCAGGAGAGTTTACCACAAGATGACAGTAGATGGAGTGCAGCTATTGACTTCAGAGGATCTTATGTTACGTGAGTGCACTATCACGCGTGAGGGTATCCTGGCAATGAGAATGTGTGTGTGCCTAGGCATGCCTATGGTATATAGGTTAAGTGAAAAGACAGGTCTTCATCTTCTTGTAGAATTCAAGGAGAGAGGAGTCTCTGATGTGCAGTTGGAGGTCGTTCCACGCTTTAGGAGGAATGTAAAAGAACACCCATCCTCCTCATCTGGTTCCATGTATGCGTGGAATGTGTGTTAGGAGAAGTCCTATGAAGCGGAGGTGTCTGGGTGGTTGGTGGAAGGAGACGCAACTGTTCAGGTAGGTGAGGCCTGAAGTCTGTAGTGCCTTGAATGTGTGTATGACGAGTTTGAAATGAGCGTGTTTGTGTATCTTGAGCCAGTGTATTTTCCTGAGGTGTGGTGTGATGGGGATTGTGTGTGGGAGATTGAGAACGAGTCTGGCTGCCATGTTCTGGATGATTTGTAGTCTTCTAGTGGGTTGTTTGGTGATCCTGGGTAGTGGGTATTCCCAAAGTCCAACTTGCTGGTGACTAGGGTGCGAGTGTCAGTTTATCTAGTGTTGCTTTGGAGCCATTTGAAGATATTCCTTAGCATCTTCAGGGTGTAGAATCAGAATGTAGTGACAGCGCTGACTTGGGCAGTCATGTCCAGTTTGCTGTCAATGATTATTCTGGGGTTCCTGCTTTGGGCTCTGGGTGAGGGCGTGGGCCAGAGTTTGGCGGGTCACCAGTTGGAGTCCCATGGTGCGTTCTGGCCACAGATCACTACTTCTGCCTTTTCTGTGTTGAGCTTTAGACAGTTGGCTTTCATCCAGTTAGTGGCTTCGGTCATTCAGGCAATGAACTTTTTTCTTGTGTCGGGAGGTCTTGTCTGAGAGGAGAACATGAGTTGAATGTATTCTGCTTATGAGAGGATGTTGAAGTTGTGGGCATGGATGACACTGGCCTGAGGATCATGTATGCATTAAAGAGGGTGCGGCTGAGAAATGAGCCTTGAGGCACTCCACAGATGAGTTTGTGGGCTTCCAAGGAGTGAGGTGCCAGGCTGACAACTTTTTTTCTATACGTTAGGAAAGAGCAGATACAGCAGAAAGCGGATCCTTTGATGCCAATATCGTGCAAGTGCCTCATGAGGAAGGAGTGTGAGACTGTGTCGAATTCTGCAGAAAGGTCAAGGAGAATGAGGGCTGACTTGTCTCCTCTGTCAAGGATCATGTAGATGTCATTGGGGGCCGCAATGAGTGCTATTACTGCACAGTGGTGGGACCTGAATCCAGACTGAGTGGCATGAAGAAGCTGGTAGTTGCTGAGGTGGTCGGTTAGACATTGTTTGACTAGTTTCTTTAAGAGGTTGGCTGGGTATTGTAAGAGGGGGATGGGTCGGTTGTTGAAAAGTGTGCGGTTTCTTTCTTGAGCACGGGCATGGCAGTGTCATATTTCCAGGTGTTTAGGAATGTGTCTGAGTCAATGGAGGCATTGAGGATGGGCGTTAGTGCTTTGCTAATCACTTGGAGTCCTTTAGTGAAGGCAAAGTGGGGGCAAGGGTCAGATGTAGCCCCAAGTGGATGATCTTCATGGTAGAAGCAATTTCAACAGTGGTGATGCAGGCCAGAAGGTCAGGATTCATTCATTGACAGTAAAGAGAAATTGAGATGAGAGAGGGTCAAAGTTGCTGTTTATAGAGGTGATTTTGTTGCTGAAGAATTCAGAGAGCTTGTTGCAAAGGTCCTGTGAGCGGGTGATGTTGCTGGAGGGGGCAGGAAACACATTGAAATCTTTGATAATCGTGAAGATTTCCTTGCTGCTGTTAGTGCTGGCATCGATGCGATCTGCAAGAGCTGTGCGTTTGGTGTTCCATATCTGCTGGTGGTAGCCTCTTAGGGCTGATTAGAAGATGTCTTTTTCTTAGGTGTCTCAACTTCTACATTTGCTCTTCAGTTGCTTACAGTGGCGTTTTGTCAGCCTGAGTTCCTCTGTGTACCAGCTGGCTTGTGGTCGTGCTCTTGCTTTTCGGGAGCCAGGGTGTCGGTGGATGCAGTAATGCAGCTGTTGAGGTTTTTGATGGCTTTCATCAACTTGCAGGTGTCTCCATCTGGTGAGGGTAGAGGGCTGTGGCCCACTCTTTTTCGGAGATGCTTTTCCAGCCTCAGTGGGTGGTTCCGGTGGTAGTATGTCTGTGTTGGAGCAGGATGGGTATGCTGAAACTGACACAGGTGTGGTCTGTCCCAGTCATAGTTTCTGGCTTGTTGACTATGATATTGCTGATTGAGTAGAGAATCGAGTTCAGTAGATGTCCAGCGCTGTGGGTAAGTTTGGTCACGTGCTCGGTGAGGCCACACATTCTGAGATTTTCTACAAGGGCCATAGAATTTGGGTCAGAGTGGTCTTCCAGGTAAAAGTTAAGTTCCCTGAGGAGGATGAGAGCACTGGTGTTGATGATAAGCAGTGCGATGAAGTCAGTGATGTTGCAGGCAAAATTGATGCGGGGTCTTGGTGGTCTGTATATGAGGGTCCTGCCCAGGGAGTAGTTGGCTGTCATGGTTATCTTGAATGTGAGGTGTTCCATGTAGGGGGTTCCATGCAGGTGGTGCAGCTGATGGCATCTTTGAATATGACACTGACTCCACCTCCGGGCTCGTGCTGATGGTCTTACCAAACGATCTTGTAGTTGGCGGGGATGGCTGTAGTGATGTCCACTGGTCAGGTGAGGTTTAGTCACGTTCCTGTGAGAAAGAGCAGGTCCGCAGCATGGTCGTGGAGTAGGTCCCATATCTCTGTGGTGTATTTGGTAAGCAAGTGTGTGTGTTAAGGAGCATGCATAAGAGTGGGGTGTGTTGTTTGAGGTGTGTTTGGTCTGTGTGAACATAAGCAGGTGGTTGCTTTGTGTGAGTGTGAGCGAGTGAGGAGCTGGGTGCTGTTGATGCAGGAGTGGTGGGTGTTGGGTGTGAGAGAGTAGATGAGAACTTGCAGGAGGCCCATGTGAATGGTTCTTCCTTGTTGTGTGGTGTCGTGAGGCAGCAGTGCGGCAAGCGCCGACTGAGGTTAAAAGCATGGAGGAGCGCAGCAGTTTATTGGTGGCTAGGGGGAGAACTAGGGTTCCTGGTGTTGGGTGTGGTCCAGGCATGGATGGGCAAAAACAGACTTGTCTTTGGTACACCTGCTGTGTGCCCGCACTGCAGCGCCATTCAACGGTCCTGTGAGAAATCAGTAATGTCCGTTCCTGTGCAGATGGATGTTGGGAAATCTCTTAAGAAATTAAGTTACTTACCTGTAACTGCAGTTATCCAGTATTGGTATCTTTCATAGATTCACATGCTTAAATCATTCCCTGTTGTCGAAGTGGGAGTCCTACTGTACGATAGTAAGCTGCAAGGCTTGTACCATAGGCCATAATGATGATATTAGTCACCTTTATAGTCTATCTAGGTCCTTTGTAAAAAAAGAAAGAGGTTGTGCCGCGTGTAAAGACAGCGGCCATTCAGAGGAGCAGTGCCCCATGTTTATCATTTGATTAATTGGAGCGCCAACGTAAGCAAATCCCTTGTGATTGCTTCAAGCTTGGATATTTACCAAGCACACTGAAATAAACTATTGTTCCGGTACTCACGAATCTCGCAGAGATACAAAGAAGTGTCTGACACATAATTCATGTGTGACCAGTCGTATGGGTCAAATGTAACTCTCCTTTCACAGTCCTGAAGATGGTCTAACGGACTCATGCCAACAAGACCGAAACGTCGACAAGCTCATCTATTTTCTCTAATAATTGAGTTTCGCAGGAATTGTTTTCTATGTTATTAGATTCTTTCTTTGTCTATATGATTTTCTGAAATAGATGATATTACATATGATTTGAAGGTTGCAATTTTTGTATATTGTTTTTTCTCCTCTATCATTGTGCTTCTGTTATCACAATTTGTACTCCCCCCCCCCCCTTTTATTCTTGTTGTTTTTCTATAAATGAACAAAAATCTTTTTTTTTTAAATCTACACCTGTGTTCTTAAATTGCTTTTGATATATTTAAGTTAGACTTCAATTAACAAATTGATGTTCCTGATTTCTTCAAGGTCAGTCACCAGTTGAGACTGAACTATTAAGTTATTCGCATAAGTTACTAGACTGAGCATTATTAATGAAATCCCTTGTAGGCACAGTTACTCTTTCTATATCGTAAATTCCCAAGCCTCCAAGGGTATATTGGGTTTCGCACTTTTTTCTACTATATATAGCCAATCAGGCAACAGCACCCTCTAGAACACTCCAGACAAAGGCTGAAACTCTCAGATTTTCAAGCACAAGCGGGAATAGAACATCTCAACCTATGAGGGGAGCCTCTATGGGGAGGAGGGTGGGTCACATGTGAGTCTATTAAAGATACCAATACTGGATAACTGCAGTTAAAGGTAAGTTACTTAATTTCTTATCCAGTACTGTGGCATCTGTCATAGATTCACATGTTTGAATAAGAATAGCAAGCAGTATGCAACTGTATAGATATACATAACTATACACATAAAGGTACCCTTGTGGATGGTGGGCAGCAATGTAACATGGTATGCATCAATCTCTGAAATATGAATGCAACAATGTAAATTGTTAAAATATAGTAATCAGAGAAAACGCACTCTCAGTTTTGAAGGCTCACCTCAGTGGAATACATGGCGTAAAACTACATGCCCCAAGGCAGCATATCTTTTGTGGGCAGATTCCAAACAGTAGTGTTGAGTTAATGTATGAGCACTTTTCCATGTTGCAGCTCTGCAAATTTTATCCAGTGAAATACCAGCAAACAGGGCTGCTGAAGTAGAAACTGTCCTTGTAGAGTGCATTCTTGATTTAGCTGAGAGTGGCTTTCCTGCCTTGCAGTGATGGAACTGAATCGAGGCAGCTATCCATCTGCCAATGGTAGCTTCGGTAAGTACGTACCCTTTTTGAGGGAGACCATAAGAGATGAGTAACTGATCAGATTTTCTGAATTGCATAGTTCTTTGTAGACAGAACCTGAGACATCTCTTGATGTCCAAGGTGTGAAGAGACTGTTTAGCTGGCAATTTCGGATGTGGAAAAAAGGTACGCAAAATGATAGGTTCATTTAGATGAAACTGTGATGGCACCTTGGGGGTGAACTTAGGGTTTGTACACAGCATAACATACTCATCAGTAAAATGGAGGAAAGGCTCCTGAATAGTAAAGGCAACTCTTCTGGTTGATGTGAGGGCCAGCAAGAGAGCAACTTTCCAAGTTAGGAACTTGAGATCCGCCTTGTGGATAGGTTCAAAGGGCGGATCAAAGGGCGACTTCATGAGTTGTAGGAGAACCACATTGAGGTGCCATTCTGGTGGAGGAGCTTTAACTGGAGAGAAGGTTCTAAATAAACCCTTCATGAATTGTTTGATTATTCTGGATAAATAGAGAAAAAGTGAATTAGTGGTACACCTGAATCTAGATATTGCCGCAGGGTGAACCTTTATTGATGAATGCACCAAACCTGAATGAGCTGGAGATAACAAGTATGGAAGAACTTGTTCTGGTGATTATTCCAAGGGATGGATATTGGAAGCTTCGCACCATAAGCAGAACCTTTTCCAATTCAGCTTGTATGTCTTGTTTGTGGAGTCAGCTCTGGCTTTGGCCAGAATGTCTCTACAGAATTCAGAGATATTTACTTTACAGAACACATGAAATTTAAGAGCCATCCAGGCAATTGAAGAGATGCCGGCTCGGGGTAGAGAATCTGGCCTTTGTTCTTTATTAGAAGGTTGTGTTTCCTGGGAAGACGAATGAGTTGGGCTTAGGAGAGAAGGAGAAGCTCGGTGAACCAATGTTGTCTGGACCACCGGGGAGCAATGAGAATGAGGCGACATCCCTCCAGCTTCAATTTGGTGAGAATCCTCAGAATGAGAGGGAAGGGGGTAAACCGTTCGCATAAATTCAAGACCATCTCATTGAAAGGGCATTTCCACATGACCCTGGGATTGGGTATCCACTGGCATAAAGTCAGCATTTTGCGTTCTTGTTGGTTGTAAAAAGGTTTAGTGCAGACTTGCTACATTGTGCATAAATTCCATTTAGCACTTGTTGATCTAGTTCCTATTCGGGGCAACAGCCCGTTGTTCTACTGAGCGTCTCTGCTGTGTTGTTGATCCCTGGAACATGTATTTCTTTCAGGGTGATTTGGTGTGTTTCATACCATCTCCAGAGGGGTGAGCCTCTTGAGAAAGAAAGAGAGAGCTTGTGCTGCCTTGTTTGTTGATATAGAATATGCTGGTCATGCTTTCTGTCCAAACCAACATGGATGCTTCTGCAATACGTGGTTGGAAGGCTTGAGGAGTGAGAAAAAGCACCTTTAATTCCAAGTGGTTGATCTGGAGTGATTTCTGAGATTGCAACCACCTTCCTTGAATCCTAAGATCCTGTAAATGACCACCCCAGCCCTCCAGAAAGGTGTCAGTGGTGAGGATGTAATCCGTTGTTAGAGTCACCAAATGTGAGACCTTGAGATAAATGAGGCAGTTGGGACCACCAAATTAGCATCTCTTGCATTCCAGAGGTGATAACTATCAAGTCGTCGAATGAGCAGGTTGATTGGACCCATTGAAACTGAAGCTCTTCCTGTAGTGCCCTCATCTTCAGTCTAACCAGTGGGACTAGGTTTATGGATGAAGACATCATGCCAAGGAGCGACTTGAACATCCGCCCTGAAACTGACTTTCTTTGTGAGATTTTTAATGCCAGGTTTGGCAATCGCTGTTGCCTGTCCAGTGAGAGATAGACCTTGTTGTTGATGGTATTCATCTTGGCTCCTAAGAAAATCCTCATTTGCCTTGGGAGAGTGGAGAACTTCTGGTACCTGACTGTGAGTCCCAACTTTAGTAATAATGTCTTGGAGGCCTGCTGCGGTGTGGAAGCCTTTAGCAGCCAGTCATCTAGGTAAGGAAATACAGGACGGCCTTATTTACGAAGTGTGGCTGCCACTGGCGTGAGACATTTTGTGAAGATCCGCGGGCAGACTTAAGTCCAAACTGGAGGACTTTGAACTAGAAATGGGCCCCAGCTACGGTGAAACGGAGATACTTGCGATTCTTTGGATGTATGGGAATGTGGAAATAAGCATCTTGCAAATCCAGGGACGTCACAAAATCTCCACTGTTCAAGAGATGGAGAATGTTGGAAAGAGAAACCATTTGGAAAGACTTTTGCGCAGAAATTTAATATTCTGAGGTCTAGGATGGGTCTGCGCTGCCCTGACTGGGAAGCAGGGACCCACTCTATTGCTCCTTTTGCCAACATAATATGAGCTTCCTTCCATAATAAGTGAAGGTGAGGTGAATGTGCTCCTTTTGGAGGGTTGACTGTAGGTCTGTGCACAAATTCCAGAGTGTATCCATAAGTTACTAAATCCAACACCCATCTGTCCAATGTTATTTTCTGCCATTGTGGGAGGTAGTTTGAAATGTTCCCAAACACCTGACTGGAAGGAGGTGTAGCCGGTACCTGCTCCTGGTCACTGCTTGAGACTGGTTTTGTGATCTTGGGAAACTAGCTTATGCCGCGTTCCCTGCTTTTGTAAGCCACGGCAGGTGGCTGGCAGTAGGGCTGTTGGTAACCTGCTCTGTATTGGGATTGTGGATGATACTGCTGGGATCATTATTATACCCCACTATAAGTGACAAAGCCTTTTCCTTTAGCGTCAGGAAAGGGAAACTTGCAATATTGTAAAGTGCCAAGGGATCTGGCGGTGTCCGTATCGGTCTAAATTTCCAGCAAAGCCTCATCAACATGTTTCCCGAATAGGGACTCACCGTCATAGGCCAAACCAAGAATATTTGTCTGCACCTCCTGTCTAAACGTTGTAGCCTTGAGCCACCCCTATCGTCTTAGAACAGCCGTCCCTGCCAGATGTCAATAACCTGTTGAGGTGATGTCTAGAGTGCAATCAAACATTTCTGATGTGCACTAGAAAATGATTTTCTTTGCCTCTGCTTTAGTATCATTGGGAGTGTGGTCAAGAAGGCTGTTTACATCTGACCACATCTGTCAGTCACAGTGTGCTAAGATAGCCAGTGGATTAGCTGCGCACTGACACTTCCTTATAGTGTTGAGGCATCTACCTTCTTTATCTGGAGGCACTGAAATAGGAATGGAAGGATTCTTAGAACGCCTGTGAGCATCTTGTGAGATGACAGAATCTGGCTTAAGATGGCTAGTCAGGCAGGCTGGAGAATCGTCTGTGGCCTTGTTTTTTTTTTATCAAGGCGTTGAGGAACCATTTCCGGATTTTTCATGATTTTAATACCTTCCTCCCAATATTGTAATCAATGACCGGAATTGCCCTTACGGAATTTCTAGCCTGATCCCTAAAACAATGTAGGAAACAGTCTGATTGTTTGAATGAGGTGGGAAGGTGGAACCTTGCCACTGCTCTATTCATTAAATGATGGAAACCCCCTCTATCTTAAGGGGGGAATCTGCTGGGTGAGGTGGGAGAGGTGATGGAGTAGGAATCAAATAGTCAACCCATTTGTCAGGTGGGTGTTGGGGCTCAGGAATTTCGGCCTCCTCACGGTCATCTTCAGAAAATTAATTGTCCTCTCTTGGGGGTGGTACATTAGGTATCTGTGATATCTTTGGTGTGATAGATGGTGGCAGGTTTACTGGTGTAGCAGGAGGAATAGGGTGAACAGGTGGTGGTTGCTCTTGTGGGGTGTCAGGGAAGCTTCTTTTATAATTCTGCAGCATAGCCTGAAAGTCTTGTAATAAGGAGGCAGGCATAAGTAACTCATCTCTTCTGGGTTGTTGATAGTTATAATAATCATAGTAGCGTCTTGATGGGGCATAATATGATGAACAGTGGTGGTCATTATCATCAGAGTTCTCATCCTGCTATTTTACTTGCAGCTGAGAGGGACTGTAAGCATCCCCATATTAACCCTCTTCATCAGAATCTTGTATTTCCAGCAAATAGCTAGTCACAAGTGGAGATTTCTTACTTGGCGAGGTCAGTCTTGGTATTAAAATTGTTTTTGCAATTTTTACTCTGTTTAGGTCCCATCAAGGATGAGAGTTGCGGGGTCGATGGTGGAACTTGCTCTTGACATGGTGTCGTCGACTATTGAATCACCATCTGTGCCATCGTCACTCCCTCCAACAACAGTAAGACAGCCAACGGTACCTCCGTTGACGGTGAAGATGCCAGCGGTAAATCCGCCAACAATGTCTTCATCGGAGGTGCTGGCGTCAACAGTGTATCCGTCATCGCGCCTTCGTCTGCGGTTTCACCGCCAACGACGATGTCGATGTCATCGGCACTGACTGGACCTCTGTGGAAACAGCCCTTGTTGATGGTGACTTAGTGGGTCGAGCTTCCGTCCACTGTGCTTTAAGAACTGCAGCTGGTGTCATCACCACCGATTTCAACGAGGACGTTTTAGAAGATGATGCTGATGTACCTGTAATCATGTTGTCGACGATTTCTGCCATTTTAATGTTGACGTCTCTGAGGAAGGAGACATCTTTCTCTCCCTTTTCCTGTCAGAGTGAGAAGATAGATGGGATGAGGCTGCCCCTGCGGAGGAAAGTTTCAATGTTTCCTTTCTGAGAGGATATTTTTTTAAGGCTTTTCTACTACCTTCCGCAGCCCCATGGTCAAATGATCCTGACCTTATTTGGGTGGCATGAGAAGAGTCACTGTCTTCACCAGAAGCACAGATGCCTGGTCCTTAGATTTTTTTAAGCTATATAAGAAGACGTCCTTCTCTGTCTCGTAGGTTTTATGAAGAAAGAGGGCAACAGATCCTGCACTCTTTCACCTGATATTGAGGGCAAAAACAGTGGATCATCCACATGAAGTCTCTTTTTCCCACAGGATTTGAAGGATATAAAGAGACCTGTTTTTGAGGAGTCAGATATGGTAAATATATATACAGCAAATACAGAAATAATCTGTAGAAAACTGAGAACAGCCCAGGAAGACACCCTTCACACGACGTGCGGTAGAAACTCTGAAGGTTTCAGCCTCTGTCTGGAGTATTCAAGAGGGTGCTGTTGTCTGATAGGCTATATGTCAAGTTTGGTTCTTTTTTAAAAAGGACCTAGATAGGCTATAAAGGTGACTTGTATTCTCATTATGGCCTACGGTACAAGGCTTAATGCTTACTATTGTACCGTGGGACTCCCACTTCGACGATGGGGAATTATTTAAGCATGTGAATCTATGAAAGATACCCCAACACTGTATAATCTGGGAAATTAAGTCCGCCTGCTTGGCTTCTTCTTTCAAAGTCAGTTTTAGCAGGAAAACAGTTATGTCATTTACTGTGCTGTTTAATGATGGGAAATCCAGTGACGTCTCTTCCAGTGCAGATGGATGACGGTAATCCAGTAATGTCACTTCCTGTGCAGAGAAGCTTACAGTATCTGCTAAAGAAGAAAAATACCTTGACGTGGCCCTGCCCTCTAGTGACAGGGAGGGGTGATCCACAGCTCACTTACAGGTTGGGTGGGTCTCCTTGAAGAGACTGGTTTCCAGGTTTCTCTTGAAGAATATCAGGATCAGCTGATGGTTTATGTCTGAACTCAGTGAGTTTCAAAAGAATGTGTTTAGGTTCTGAAAAACTCCTGTTCTACCACACAAAATTTGTGCTCACATGTCCATGTTAAGACAATAATACGTAAGCAACATACACCAAAAAAAAGACCCCCTAGCTTCTTTACAAATCTACTATATGTAAACTTTTCCAAAAATGCTTCCCTTGCTTCTCTTCCCTTAAAGAATGAGCAAAAATCCCACCCAGCCTAATCTTGTTCAGTGCACATGGTGATAAAAGTACTATCAGCCTTTATATTACCACCATAGCAATAACAGCTGTGTACCTATACTATATAACCTGAATTTCTCGTTTACATTAATTAAGTGACAGGGCAGGACAATGCAGAGAGATCTATGGTCTTGTTCAAGCAAAACGTTTTAAAAGCCTTCAGTTTCAAAGAAAGTGTTGCCTTATCTCTAATAAAAAGCATATAAGGAGGAGAAGATAACTCACGCTCCTGGCTAACATAGTGGCCACCAGAAAAATTGTGCCCTGAATATGAAGGACAACGATGCATAGACGGAAAGGAAGAATACTTTTTGGAGTCAGCAATAGACTAAAATCCTACTGGGTTGGGTCATAAGGATTAGGATGCTGGAACAGTGGGGAAGGGTTGTGACCGATCATGTCTTCGAGTATTGAGAAACTTGTCACTATTTCATACATTGATTTCTTTAGAACTTGAAAGAGCTGCAGCATAGACACACTATGTTGATAACTGAGACCATTCTTACGCACAATTTAGGGTTAAGTATAAAATGACTGGCGCATTAGAGGATCTATAGCTCAGACTACATATTTTCCCCAGGAGGTAACCTATAGAATCTACGGGAAGAATACATGGTGAAAGAGATAGGAGCCCACTCTCCAATGATAATCACAATGGAAAGGGCACACAGAGGAAGTGCAAAGGGTGGAAATTGAAAGCCTGCGACACACAATGCAGTGGCAGGCCTTTAGTCACAGTTTAAGTGGACTCCAATGGGTGGCACAATACATGCTGCCCACAGGAGACCCCTGGTGTACCTATGCCCTGGGTACCTTAGTACCCGATACTAGGGACTTACAAGGGTACACCAGTAGTCAATTGTGGATGGACAAAAGTACTTACCATGGTCAATTTAGGGAGGCGGCATAGTGACTGGGGTCGTGTTTGGCAGGATCCCAGTCAGACTAGGCCAAGAACACACTGGAACCAGGCAAAAAGTGGGAGTAACCATGCTAGAAGGATCCTACCTTCCTACACATGGGTACAGAGGTAACCAGGCATAAGGATTCATTCTTTGATTAAAACTTGTCCTGAGCAATCCTCATCCTTAAGGAAGAAGTAAAACACTGGTATATCCTACCGATTTCTACGCGGGGGCTGGTAGCCCTCTTTAAAATTATCTTGCTACCCAGATTACACTAAATGGCCCAGAATACTCCGTATAATATTCCTTCTTCCTAGGACTAAAGGGTGAGATATGAACTCTGCTTTGGGATTGGAACCTGCCACAAATATCATTGGCTGTTTTATAAAATCAAAATATTGTTATATACTACTACTGAGCCTCACAACTGGGGGTGTTTAATAACTGGGCATTTACTCCAGTTGAGGACTAGAGTTCCATCTAGAGAGATCAGCTATGGGCACTAATCCATATCTACACCATACAATGATGGGCATCTCAGTACTCTCAAACAGGCCACAAAACAGGGATCGAGACGTGGGGGGTGGTCCTGGCTGCACTGGGGTGGAGAGACCGGTTGACCAGTAACACACCGCTAAGGGCAGGGGAGCTAAGAGGGATGTTCCCTTACCAATCGTTTCCAGAAAAGGGGTCTGAGAGGCATCTTAACACTGGGAGATACCCTGGGGCCTGAGGGGATGAAGAGTTATGAACTGACAGAGGAGTTTGACTTGCATCCAACAGAACAGCATTAATACTTACTGTTATGGAACTCACTAATGAACCACAAGTCAGACGAGGAAGACACATCAGAAGCCACATCATTGAAAACAAGGGTTCTGGGGGGCTGGATCCATGGAGGGAATTTTTATCAGAAATACAGAACACTTACAATGTGCGGGAGACTCTACAGAAACTGAGAGGCCGGTGGGAAAGAAACTTGGGGACTATTCAAGACAAGGGCTGGATCAAGACCCACAGCCACCACAGGGATGTGGCCATAAAAGCCAACTTTCGACATAATACAGCACAAAGTACTAAATAAGGTTTCATATATTAGAAACACACCCCATAAGATGACACTTTCCTTTATAGTGGATGGCAACAAGTGCAGATCCGAGGAGGGAACCTCCCTACGCCCCATCTGGTCATGTGATGTAACGCGGAGGTCGGGTATTCAAAGAGATATAACTATGCCTAAGTGGAAGTTGACACTTTATGAGGGTACTTGATAGTTGTGAAGAAAGACATCATGCGAGACTGGGGAACACAGGGCAGCCCTCCAGGGGCCCTCAATGTATGATGAGAGTGATCTAAGAGGTAAAGGGGTGTTCTCGGAAATTTCAAAAAGAGTTGGGGTCCCTGTAAAAAATATTTTGGTGTAGAGCGTGATACAGGAGGGGAACCCTGCGAGAGAGAAATGGTGGAGACTTCTGCGCATTGAACTGTGCCTAGATATACTCAGGAACCAAGAAAAGGGAACGATTGCTAAGTATACACTACCTCTAGTTGAGTGATGTGGGAGAGGTCCCAAAGCCATGATGGGCAAGCTACAACTTTTAGGAAGTTGGTGCTTAGTACCTCCAGCTAATGATGGATTACTGTAATTGATGGCTCCTAAAAAAATCAACAAGGAATGATTTACTTACTTTTCGTAATGTTCTTTCTGTTGTGTGCATGCCCGTATTATGTATTTGATAGTTATATAGCATGGACCTAGCCAAATGGATGATGGTTCAGCTCCCACAGATTTCTCCCAAGAATCCCTTCCCTTTCAGACTAGGGGTGGGCGGAATTTGCGTAATCGCGTTACGCAAATCTCCGCGAAACGGTAAAAATCTCCGCGAACACGCAGAAATTCCGCGAACACGCGGAATTGCTTGTTCGCGATACTTTTTTCCTGTTCGCGATCGCTGTTTGCGTGCTCGGGGTGAAATATCTCGCGAACACGCATATTGAGAACGCGAACAAGCAAAAAACTTCGCGAAGTTGCGGAACGCAGATTTTTGGGCAATTTCGCATTCTTCGCGGAACGCGAAATTACCCAAATTCCGCAAATTCCGCGAACGGAACGGAATTTACTGCCCAGGCCTATTTCAGACACCCGGACTGTATATGGAAATGTTCAGCTGCTTAGCTACCAGCCGTCACCAGGTGGCACTGTTCGACTAAGCATTGGAATTTGGAATGCGTCCGATTGTGACAGATTATGTAAAGCACCGTGGTACCAGTGACATGAATTCCAATCTAGTTACAGTGCCAAAAACACTCAGAAACAGTAGACGGAACCAAAATAGAGCAATAAAAACCTAACACTTCTCGCAGAAAAAAAGCATGAAAAAAAAATCGAAACAAAAAAAGCTTCCGCAAAAATGGGAGACAAGAGGAAGGTAAACAATCTGTCGAAGCAGAAACATCCATCAGAAAGAAGTTAAAGAAGGTAAGGGTGTCGTTATTCTAATGGATGGGTGCCCCAGGATTATTTACACGGAGGAGGCTGAGGATAAAAAGATGGCGTCAAACGGAACCACACTGAGCCGCAGAAGTTCCGGATCTTAAGCCCTGCTGACCGAGTCCAGAGCCATCAAATCATGCGCGCCTTGAACAGAGAAATCTGATGCACAACCCTTGGAAACAGAAAAGCATAGTGCAATGGAAATGTCCACGGCAACATCAAGCATTGGCAAGAGATTCCTTCCTCTAAAACTCCAGGTAGCAGAAGAGTTCACGTTTCATGTTGTGACTGGTAGCAAACAGAGCTATATATCAAAGAAAAACGCCAATGCTGGAAGAGGTTGAGGTTTGCCTCTTGATGACGTTCCTACTCATGGTTTAAAGAACCCAGCCTGGTCAGGGACTCTGCCATCAGATACTGTATCCCTATTAAGTGGCTATTGATGGCCCAATTCTCTTACCTACTGGCCAGGTCCAAATGCGAACAATTTCCCAGCCTTGCTGTAGAAAGTCCACAAAACCCCACTTATCCGGATAGAACATCGCATTGCGTTGATCACCAAGCTCTGAACCTACAAATTGCACACAAGGAAGAAAATACCCTACAGAGTAACAGAGCACGTACTATCACAGACTCAAAAGGCAATTCCCACCAGTACTAAATACTATTTTTAAACAATTCATCCAGATGAGCATGCAACAATGAAGAGATGCATCTGTATCTACTGAAATCTGATGAAGCAGGGATCTGAATCGATAACACACTTCTGTAATGGATCGATTGATCTGCCAACAAAGTAGTGGGTGAAGCACAGAGGATAAAGAATTACACATTCTTTAGATTACTGGAAAGTGGATCTGAAGACGAGGTAAAGAAATCAAGAAAATGCACAACGCCATGAAGCCTTACATACGAAGCACAGCCCTGACAGGCTGATGGCAAGATTTTATTAAACCGGTGTCCATCTTAGAGATGTCAAGCAAGTCTGATCTGAGATGAGAAAGCTGTGAGCTGAACAGTGTCCAGAATCAACACTGCTGAGAGGGGGCGAGATCCTATTTTTTACATTGATCGAAAACTGTATGTTACTCAAAAATATTAATGCGTTAGAGATTTTAGGCCAGAGAGAAGCCTAAGAAGGAGTCCTCAGTGCTGACCATCAAGATGAAGAGGAGAAGGAAAATGCCTAGTCGATGTAGAAACACTAGACCTGCCATTAAATTGGCGAAGACTCTCAGATCCTCTAGGAGAAGATGATAAACCAAACAGGAGCACCTTAAACTGCATATGCAGACTGCTCACTGTAAACCACCCATATTTCCTGTAAATCTCATTTATTGGCACCAGGAATTGAGCATCCTTCTGATCTAAAAAAAACAATCCAATCCTGGAGAAAGTGAGCAACTTGAAGCTAAGTCACTATTCTGAATGTATCCTTCTGATGAAGAAGACCCACGTCCTTTTATCGGAATATAAAGTAATGGGAATAACACCCTGACCCCTTTGGGCAAAGTGGATAAAATCCTCATGACCCCTCTTAGAGGAGAGACAACATCTCTTCCATTTAGATGTTTGTGCGGGGAGAAGGGTATGTTAAACAGGGGCATAGATGTAGGTTTCCTTTTAAAGGGAAGGGTTAACTATTCACAAAACACAACAGTCTGTACTTAATTATGATCCCTTCTGGAAACAAACTCGTCGCCAACCAGTAAATCATGAGTTGGAATCCAAAATGTCTTAGAGTGGTTTTATACCAGCTGGGGTATAGCAGCGCTTTCTTTCTCCTCGATCTCCAGAGGCACAAAAGGCTGCTGATGCTGATGGTGTTGAGGGTGCAAATAAAAAGCTGAAGCTGATGAATGAATTGGCGACTACAGCCTCAAATGTGGCGCTATGGGTTGAAATTTACAGCTTGGAGAATCGAGTCCAAGGGTCTATACTCTCACCCTGCTTTCCAAAACCTTCATGCAAAAAGGTCTTTGACTTCTCTGTTTGCAAATGAATGTTTAAAACCTCAGCTGCTTTCTTCACCACAGTGGCAATGTGGGTCCAAGCTGATGAAGCCCGAGTATTCAAAGAGCAAGATGATAAAGTGGTCGTGTGACTCCGCTTGTGCGACCCTCTGACAAAGCTTTGCACATCTCACCCTAGGACTGAAGAACACGGTGCTGGCTGAGGTTCCACTCAATATCACGGAGGGCAGAATCAGAACTTGATGGATGTCATGAAAAAGGGCAGGATTGTCTTGGATAAGGTTATTACCACTGCTAAATCCCTGGCTTGTAACCATGAAATAGCAACAAGATGCTTATCCTGGCTCAATGTCTATGTGGCCATATCTCTCTATCTGGCCTAAAACCTAGGGACATATTATAGAAGTGCCCCGGGGTAACTTTAGTATTACAGAAGGGGCCACAGATGCTTGTGCATCCCCTTCTGTAATACTGAAAGAATTGACGCACATACAACGCCAGCGCTTCCTCAAGAGCACGTTTCCAGCGTGGCCCCATGCAAATGAGGGAATCCCTTTGCCTCTGCGCCCGTGCCGTATTACAGATGTGGGCGCAGAGGCAAAGATACTACCAGGAGACACACTGACAGCGCCGTGTGTCCATGATTGCAGCCGTCTGTCGGGGAGGAAAGGAAGCTCCATGGACTTCCCAAACATCCCCTTGCAAGTAGGTGCAATCACTCACTGCAACCGTGTGCAAGGGGATCCCTAATCTCCTTTAAAAGTCAGGTGGGTGCCGCCTGCACTGTGAAAACACGGAGCGGCTGCAAAGCAGGCGCTCCGTTTTTGACATGAATGTGCTGCCCCCAAGGCACCGCAAGTTCGTGGCTGCCCTGGGGGCAGGTCATTCACCCTAATACGGCGCATTTTCCTTGATTGCGGCAGGCACACATTTTAAAATGCACATTTCTGGGGGGTCCGTAGGACCCCCTTTCCCCCCTCCAGAGGGCTGCAATTAGGTAGCACACTGATTAAAAGGTGGTGCACTGTCAGTACACCCCTTGAGAGCTTCTTTGCCTCTGCATCAGCGTCTGTAATACGGCACAGGCGCAGAGGAAAAGGGATTCCCTAACATGCAAATGAGGGAACATGCTCTTGAGGAAGCGCTGGCGCTGTATGTGCGCCAACGCTTTCAGTATTACAGAAGGGGATGCACACGCGTCCGCGGCCTCTTCTGTAAAACCAAAGTGCCCCGGGGCACGCAAAGCAGGCGCAAACACCCATTGCACCCCAGGGGCACTTCTATAATACAGCCCCTGATGTGCATAATGGATGCTTTCCATTTTGGGAGACCTTGTTTGATCCCATACAGATGTCAAGAATCAGAAAATGAGGACAGAAGCCAGCCCTCTCAGAGATGTAGGCTTAAAGGATAGGAGAGTATTACCTGTACAAGATCATTAAGGCTCCCGGTTTTCCATTTATACGGATTTTTACAGATAAATACAGACAGAAAACAATGTGTTTTCTGTCTGCATTTATCTCTAAAAGTGGATAAATACAGAAAAATGTTTTTTTTAAGTGACTCTGTACTGTCTTTCTCTAATTACAGGTAAACAGCTAAGCAGATGGACAGCATGGGAAATTAAAAAAACAAGATGCAATTTATTAAATAATGACGTGTCAACATACATTTGTGGTATAATGCTAATATTTACCAGTGAATGTTTTGTTATTTAATATTTGGTACCTTAAATAACTAATACAGACAGACATCAAAGTATGAGTGTGCGTCTATCCGTTAAATAAATATGGAAATGTACAGTTTTACAACTTCATTTGTCCGCAAAACACGAAATAAATACAGATAAAGTGGGTAAAAAATAAATGTGGATAAATACAGACGGAAATGCTAGAAAAATAAATACCATAAAACCAGGAGCCCTAAAGAGCATGTATAAGGAGGTTTTTCTACCAGCAGCTTGTTCAATTGTTTTATTGCCAAAAACAGTGAGATCATCTAAATTCCTTCTTTCAGAAAACATCTATTAAAGGGCAAAGAGGGAACATAGCCCTTAACAACACTTGCAAAGCCCGGAGACACCAATAACCAATGTCAGCTTCTCTGCCCCAGTGTAAAACAGCCCAGTGGAAGAAAACATTTTGCGCCGACTTCCACCAATGCAGGGTGGAATTTCTGAAGACTCTGGAAAGCTTTTCCAAATACTTCACTCACAAACACCAAGACTTTGAACGAGTATTAGAAAGAGTTAAAAAATACAAATAAAAGAAAGGCATTAATGCCCATTATTTGTTAATATAGGAAAGTGGCCTGACAGAGAAGTTAAGATTCATACTGAACATGAAGGCAGTAAACTAACAGATAGTGACACTGTCAACTCGATTCTTCTCTGAGCCAGGGATTGGGTCCAACAGATTTACTTGTTCAGTGCTGTATTGCGTCGTTTATGATGCCCAGCTATACTTATCCTTTTGGTCAAATGTCTGCATTCACACTTGTGTTGATGGGTTTTTAATAAATCACAAGTGAATCACTTTCAGCACATTTCACCATCTCTATTATGTTGAGACACAACTAAAAATATTACTTTTCATGATAAGGTGACTGCTGGTTTATACACTGTATTTGATACACCCGCACCTTGGTTGATTTTCAAAGGTTCTCATGAATACCAGAGTTTTCAGAGTACTAGTGTGTATGTTTTGGTTCCCTTCATAGATGTAGTTACCCAGATCACCCCTTGGGTAGTGTGGTTGCCCTTGTTCATTTTACAATGGCCTACTATAGCAGAATACAATACTGATATAGCCTGGAGCACAGAAGGTTCAAGTGAGAGCTATCTAACCACAACCAATAATCAAACAGAGAAACACATACAAAGCTATGTGCCAGTACATCCGGTGATATTTAGTATTGCCCAAGAAACACAGGATTGGGGGTGGAATATTTGTGCACATCTTACCTTGAAATCAAATGAAATTGTGTCAATTGAGACTACAGATTTCCTCGCAAAGTTCTGCAGGGTGCCCGTAAGGAAGGCCTGTGGGAAGAAGAAACCACTGATCCAGAACACGGGTGGGATTCCGTCTGCAATCCAAGTCTTCAGAAAGTCGATCCTCTGCAACAGGTCCATTACCCAAGAGGCCAAAGGCTTCAATGATGGATACGCCTAGGAGGGAAAGAATAGAGCAATTATAGCAGATAGCCACAATGACCTCTTTGCCATCAGGTGGTCCACCATTGTCTATAACATTGTGATCCCATGACATGTTCAACCTAAATAAGCAAAGAAATAATCAAAGAGAGGGAGTGAAGAGGTGCTAGGATAGAACCTACCTCCTATCTGATATTTAGTAAACAAAAGTGATTCTACCCTGTCATGGAGTGAAAAAAGTGATTCTAAATAGTTAATTAATTTTTGATTTTTGATTTTCATAATGATAAGTACAGTGAGTTTAAAGTGATCCATGGAATGCCACGGAAAGCACTATGTGTTTTTAAAATACCCCTCACACACTATGAGTCCCATAGTGTCATGCTTCATCATGGGGGTCTTCCCGTCCCTCTACGGGGCGGGGCGTGCTACTACCTACGGCTACGCGGGAGCACTGTTGTTGTGATGATAAGGCTTATGTGTAGTGCAAGGGATGTGAGTGAATATAAATACGTGTAAATAATAAAAATTAAAAGGACCCTGGCTAGTAGAAAAAACAATTTTATTCTGTTCTCTAGCTGGGACCGTTAAAAATGGGGAAGAGAGTAGGAAATCTCACAAATTAGTTTTGTGAGATTTCCTACTCTCTTCCCCATTTTTAACGGTCCCAGCTAGAGAACAGAATAAAATTGTTTTTTCTACTAGCCAGGGTCCTTTTAATTTTTATTATTTACACGTATTTATATTCACTCACATCCCTTGCACTACACATAAGCCTTATCATCACAACAACAGTGCTCCCGCGTAGCCGTAGGTAGTAGCACGCCCCGCCCCGTAGAGGGACGGGAAGACCCCCATGATGAAGCATGACACTATGGGACTCATAGTGTGTGAGGGGTATTTTAAAAACACATAGTGCTTTCCGTGGCATTCCATGGATCACTTTAAACTCACTGTACTTATCATTATGAAAATCAAAAATCAAAAATTAATTAATTAACTATTTAGAATCACTTTTTTCACTCCATGACAACCTAAATAAGCTTCAGACATCTTCCACTGATGCAAAGCACCATAAGCAGGGTCACGTCACCTAAATTAAGCTTATCTATCCTTCCTGTGCACAGAGCCCCAGCTGTTCATAAAAGGCACAAGAAACAGTCACAGAAATTATTCACGTACACACAGCTCATGAAATCTTCTACACACAGACATCTTAATGCATCTTTAATTTAGCCAAGGTTCCATGCTTCTGCCATGAGTACTGTAGTGAGTTCTCTCTGAATACGTACAGGCATTGTTAAGTTAGCATAACCACGTTAGATGTTAGAAAGCCATCTTTTTGCTTTTGCACACGGCACTGCGTTTACATGTTATTTCTTAAAACAAACTGCTGACTCGAGACTTGCTTCACACAAGAGCAATCTGTTGTTACCATCCCAAGCTCTGCGCAGCGACCTTGGTCTGTACATGGTGTGACAAACAGTCTGGGTTATTACACAATGCATGTTTTTCACTCTAGGTTGATCGGCCCACTATTTAGCCATAACACACGCGCAGCTGCAAATGCCTGAAAATTAGTGCTTTTAGTATCACAGACATCATGTTTATTATTCAGACCGAAGACGAGCCTTCCTGCGAGAAGACTCCTGATGCTCCTGTGATGTGATTTCACTAAGCTGATCTTTGAGGTATGGGGTCCCCTATTCAAGCCTAAGAGACCTTCTATTAGCATAATAATAATATTAGCTTCTTAGTAAAGGGAAGGTGGTAGTATCCACTGTCATTATAATATGATCACCCCTTTTATATTCTATGGTATTGTAACTATGTTGCTGGTTTTGATATTAATCATTTGTCTGCTTGTATTAGCCAAAGTACTGCATCTTAGGACACGTGGTCTATAAAAATAAACCCCCTTTTATTTACAACGTGTCTCTGTTGATTATTGTTGTGGACTGATGTGAGAATAATATACGAACAGGTATTTCCGATTCCCACCATTCCTGAGTATGTACTGAGTCGCTTGTTCTGGGTTGTCTATTCATTGGGACCGCCGAGCTAAACCTCGGATAACGAATGGGACACTTATGCTAGCCGGATACTGGGTTCTGGGTTCTGAGGTGAGTTTCTGGTACACCACAATTCACTGAGGTCCTGGGGTTCTTCGCATAGTTCTGTGTATCAGCAGAATCCCTGCAACATGGCGCACCTAACGTTTGGTCTATGAGTTGAAACGCCTTAGTAGTGCTTACATTTAGTCCACAGCACCCTCATTCTTGTTTCCGGATAACAAGTCTGACGGATTTAAACCTACCTAGTTCTATTGATATAGGTTCTTTCAAGCTTGATCATTAAAAAGGTTATTGAACCCTTGTGCTACTAAATACTTGAAGTATAGCTTGTCCTTATGGCAGTAGACATTGCGGCGCACAGCCGTGCAGCTCTGAAACGTCATTTGACGCAGTATGGGGTGCCGGACACGGGCATGGACGTCATCTTTGTGGTGGGAGCCGATGCGGCTCACCCGTTTGAGTTGTTCTATTCCTGGGTGACGATTCCGGCAGTCAGTGGGGATGACGATACCTTTCATTCTTACACTGCTACTGCCGTGCCTGCTAACTATGCGCCGTATAGGACACAGGAGATACCAATATCTGCTTGGCAACATCAGATTTGGTTTAATGGCGCCCTCCCCCATGTGGTTATACCGCCGAGAATGGGCCCTTTATCAATTGCAGGGGCCACTTGGCCGGTACTAGCCGGATTTACGCCTCATCCCCGTTACCTCACGGTGACGGTGGCTGAATTGCGTGTACTACACACTGCCCTTATATCAGTTTATAGGGCGTTGGTGCAGTATGTGTCGCGCACTGTACAGGCGGGGGCGCCTGTTAGTGCGGGACAACCTAGTGATCGTCACGCGGTGGTCATTAGTCCTGTTATGGTCAATTCTGTTGTGGGCAAGCGCCCCCTCACAAGGGATGATTATCCTTTTTGGCTTGCTGAAAAATTTGACCAAATAGAGGCGGTTTATCCGCATACAACTCCTGTGGAAAAACACAGGATCCTCACCATTAGTTTGCCTAAAGACTTAGTTCCCCATATAGATGATTGTGTATCCTGGGGTAAGATTTTTGCTGCGACGTACGCGCAGTGCTTCGGCACTCCGTCTATGTTACAGCTGCCCTCCATAATTAAACAGGTTCAAGAGGACCATGGAGCGGAGTCTGCGATAGAATTGGGGATGCGGCTCCTCGGAGATTTTGGCCTGGTGGCTACCATGATAATGGGAAACCTTAAGGGTGATGCGTTGCACTTTCAGGTTCGTAATGAACTGAAGAAAGTTGCTGAAGAGGACAAGCCGCAGGAATTTGCAAAAATAATTTCAGAAGCATATCGCGATTTGGGTCGTAGCTCTTTAGGAGTTAAGCCTGTGATCAAAAATCCCGATTCTAAGCAGCAGGGTAAGGCAGAAACTTTTGGTAAGGATGGTCGGCCAATTTTTCCAAAACAACCTTGGCGGACTAAACAACAGGGAAAGCAGCAGCAGCAGAAACAGGGCTCTCGGCCTGCCTCTCCCGTTCAGTCAAGTAGTGAACGCACTTATGATCTGCGAGATCGTGCTACTATTAAGTTTCCTGATAGATTTCAGGTTTCTGAACCGCGCTCTCCTCGTTCTTCACAGGAAACATCGGCTACACAGTCTGGTGGCGGAGGCGGTGGCAAAGGTCGGGGTGCTCCACAACAGCGTGACCAACCCCGACAGACTGAGGGTAAAGGCAAGCAGGACGAGTTTGCTCGACAAAGACCCCCGTTTCAGAAGAAGAAAGTGGCGGCTCTGACGGCAAAATATGCCTCAGATAGTGCGGACACAGCTTCAGAACCGGACATGGGCGCTGACGCTACTGGACAGCGCGGCAGAAATTACCATAGTCCGTCAAGCTCTGCGTCCATTTCTGGCGGCGACAGCAACTGATGTATTGGTTACTGTTGAAACAGCTGATACCAGAGTGGCTCCCCCTGATAGACTTTATGAAATAGTCTTATTAATAGAGGGTGACATACAACGTACTATAAAAGGGATTTTTTGGGATAATCTGACCACCACCTATGATATCCTCCTAGCGGAGGCAGATTGGCCCCCGGCCTTCATTTTGGAAGCTCCTAGAGGGGAGGAGAAAATCCTCCCGTCCTTTGCGCACACGGTGCCTAAGGACCAAGCTGAAATGTACGCTGGTGAGTGGGCGCTGGCGCTTGCGCCAGCGGTATATCGTACTCAAGTGGGTTGGGACCGGTTGTCCCCCTGCCATGAGATTCCATTGCGGTCTATGCCCCAGCCTCAGCCCCAATATCCCATGCGTCGTGAAGCTAGACCTCACGTCGCGGCGATCCTTGAACAATTGGAATATCAGGGTGTGATTGAAACTTGTGTGTCCCCTATGAATAACCCTTTATTCACTGTAACGAAGCCTGACGGCTCGTACCGTTTAGTTTTGGATTACCGGCACCTAAACTCCCATTGCCGGACCTGCGCGGTACAAAATACACATAGCTCGGCTCTAGTCGACAGTCTCGTGCGTAAACGGTTTAAAACGACACTTGACATTTCCAATGGCTTTTTTAGCCATAACCTGTCCACACTGAGTAGCCAGTGGACAGCGTTTACTTCGGGCGGTAAACAAAAACAGTTTACGAGATTAGCCATGGGCTACAAAAATAGCCCTGGCGTCTTTTCCGCTCGCGTGGTTTCTCTCTTAGAAAGAATAGACCCCGAGGCATACTCCTATGTTGACGATATCTACCTCACGGATGACGAGCTGTTGCCGCATCTGTCTCGAGTCGACAATATTGTAGTGAGTTTTGCTGACTATGGCTACAAATTCAATTTTGCGAAGTCTCACATCGCGGAATATACAGTGTTGTTTTTGGGCTACGAGCTCAATAATGAAGGTAAGGGGTTAGCTCCCCACTTTCTGGAGAAGTGCGCATGCTTGAGTGCGCCAACGACACTAAAGAAATTACAATCTCTGCTGGGCTTTCTAAATTTCGGCCGTACGTACATTCCTGATTATGCCCAGCGTATCAAGCCGCTTTACGCCTTGGTACAACCCACATTTTCGAAGTCTAGCTGGCAGCTGGAACATTCTAAAATTTTACAGTCTTTACAGGCTGACCTTCTTGCTTCACAATATTTGCTGACACGTGATAACCGCACCAACCTGGTAATAAGAATAGTGCCAGGCGCCGTGGGTTTCACGTATTTGACGTTTAATGAGGGCGATACAGTCCCCATTGCGTACAAATCCCACTTGTACACCTCTGCTGAATTACGTTTTTCCGCGGTCGAAAAAGTTCTGACTGCTGTACAGATGGCGATCCTTAAAGAACGCGCACTGTCACATGGGAAACAGATTCTGGTTGTAACACCCTATCCCGCCTTAGAAGCGGTGACAAAGGCAAGTGTACCAAATTCTAAAGCTTTGCATCCTCGGTGGATACAATGGGCCACGACACTGACGTCGCCAGACGTCACCTACATCTTTGATGCCTCATTACAGACTCAAGAGTTCTTGCAGTATGAATTCGTTCATCCGGCTCCTCTGTCTTTGCGCCCGCTCGAAGAATACCATTGTGTCATATACACTGACGGATCTGCGCAGCCCGCAATTGGATCAAAGCACGCCTACTCAGCGGCTTGCGCAATTGTCGTAGGTACTTTCGTAAATGGTGAATTCCAATCTGATGCAGTGCATACGCAGTCATTGGGCGATTGTACCGCGCAATTGGCGGAGCTTCGGGCTCTAGTGCTTGCACTGGAGTTTGCTGATCCCCGAGTCACTACTCTAATTGTGAGTGATTCTTTCTACTGTGTCCAGTCCTATAATGACAATTTACACTTCTGGTCTCAGAATGATTATCGAGACACAAAAGGTGGCACAATTAAGCATAAAACGCTTTGGGTTCGAGTGGCAGACTTTAAAGAACGTCTCCCTCTCGTGAATGTTATTCACACTCTTGGTCACCAGCGACTTGGTGTCCATGCTGTCGGAAACAGCTTGGCTGACGAGGCAGCTAAAACAGCAGTGGCTACATACTTAGTGGCAGCAGTTACCAGATCAAAAAGTAAGATTGATGATGACATCTTGGCAGCTATTGCTGCTACAGAAAAGGGAGGCGATTACCCGAAGGGTTTTCCTTCTCGTTACATTTACCATTTAAGTCCTGATAATGTCCCATTAGTGAGGATTAACGACGTTGGTGACAGAATTATTCCCAACGCGGACTGCAGACCCGCACTGATTCTGGCTGCTCATGAGGGGTTGGCGTCAGCCCACGCCGGAGTGTCAGCCACAATATCTCTGCTACAACAACGTTACTGGTGGTTTGGTTTATATAAACAAGCGCGCGCTTATGTTCTTGATTGTGACATTTGCCAACAGATTAAACCTTCTACTGTTGCGCGCCCATCACAAACGCAGTTGTACATATCCAATAAACCATTTGGTTGTGTTTATTTGGATCACTGCGGTCCTTTTTCTTCTGATACTGCGTACAAGTACATCTTGGTTGCAGTGGATTCGTGCACGCGTTTTCTGTGGGTATGGCCACAAAGGAGTGCTGACTCGCGGACTGTCATCAGAGATTTGCGTGTCTTTGTGGGAACCTTTGCGTGTGGTACCTTCCATTCTGATCAGGGCCCTGCGTTCGCCTCTAAGGCTTACAAGGAGGCTATGAGAAATTTGGGGGTCCTAGTCAAATTTTCGTCCCCCTACCGACCTGAGGGTAATAGTGTGGTGGAGCGAATGAACCGTGACTTAAAGCAATCATTGACAGCCCGTGTTTTAGGCACAGGCCGGAACTGGCTAGCCCATTTGTATGACGTTCAACGTGCACTTAATAATCTCCCTAGAAGGTCTCTGGGTGGGCGGACCCCGTACATGATGCTCTTCGGAATCAGAATGTTTGTACCAGACCTTGATGGTCTAGACATGGCGGCGTCGACCGCACCCTTTGACGTAGATGATCACTGTGCTGTTTTACAGACTCTACAAGAAGCCAGAGACACTCTATCGAAGGAACACATGCCCTCCACATCTGAAGTTGAAGTTCAGGTTCCGGTAGTCGGCTGGCTACCCCGAGTTGGAGATCTGGTCCGTGAGAAGGTGGAGAACAAGAAGGAGTTCGGCCCCTCTTATCGTGCACCAGTTCCAGTGCTTGGAGTGCAGGGTACAAGAACAGTCATTTTACCTCCACTTCCTGGTCGCAAAGAAAACAGGTACATCTCTATTGACAATGTCAAACTTCAGCGAGTGGCCGATACTTCTTAGCATGACTCCAGCAGTTTCATGCCAGACGATGCAAAGAAATTCAATGTTGACTCTTGCTTCTAACACCTTGCCTGAGGTTGCCATCGAGATGCAATCGGTTACTGATCCCTTGTTGCTACCATCGGCTGGTGGTTTGCCCGAAGAGACTGAGTATGCTTATCCTACACGTGGTCCCTCGCCTGTTTTACAATCTACAGCACTTGGCCAGTCCCGTTTCTCCTTTGACACTAACTCGTTGCCCTCAAGTCCCCCATCGAACGTTGCTGTTTTTTTCAGCTGGTTTAAGAGACATTTTTTGATTGCCCCTTGGACATACATTTGGCTGTTGCTTTTCAGTATTTTTTTGTTTATGTCCATTGGGTTCGTGATAGTTTTTTTCCGTCTTGTGGATGGCCACTATCTGACTGAGAGATCGACAATTAGACTTATCAATGGAACTTTGGCCCCCCACTCCTCGTCCCACATCATGAAGAGGGACCAGACTTTTGTGAATATTACTGCCTGGCCCGTCTTGGATGGAATCGCATGGGATGCTGTTAAATTCCAAATTCATGGGCCTACAGAGGTCATTAATGTACCTAATGTATTTCGTGTTTCTATGGGTGATGTGGTTAGGCAGAACATACGTTCTGATGATTGGGATGTACACGCCATTGAATCACTGTTTTCTGATTTGAAATATTATGCCGCTTTTGATGCTGAAGATTTATACGAAAATGCGGCTAATTATGCGGAACAGTATTGTTTTCAACATTATGGCAATCATTTCCTGCATAAAGCAAATACATTTAGAAATTTTGTAAATTTTACCCAGTGGGAACACTGTCCTACTCCCGAATTCGGAAGTTCACAAACACTAGTTAACAAGTACTCATATTTTTCGGATTTCAGTGTTTCCAACCCGGCAGCGTTTTATTTTAAGGTGCTGCCTGAGTCTGCCGCAAAGGTTAGACTGACACACACGAAGCTACTTTATTCTAAGTCCTTTATGGACGAGTTGTCAATCAAAGGTTATGATGTATGGAAGGCTACTATTGATCTAAAATCGGTTTGGGGTTCCAAGCCGTGGCAGGTACAGGGTACAGAGGCTTTACATCGTGCCTGTCTTATACCAAATCATATTTTATTTTTGAATTCATCCATCTTCCAAACCACCTGTTTTGGATTGGCTACTTCTAAACAATTAAAGTCACCTTCTGTGCCGGATCTGGGCGCTTATCCCAATTGGGATAACCACACAGATCTGTCCCTTGCTGCTTTGCACTCCTTAGTTTCAAATACATCTTTCAATATTTCGAAAGTTAATGGTGAGGGTTGGTTAATTTGGCAAAGCAGTTCAGATATCTGTCAACGACGTTTTCTGGGACTGAAACCGGGGTATACTCAGGAACGCGTAGACCCTCGGTTTGAGTCGTCACATACTGTAACTACATACTCTGTGGGCAAGTTATGTCAATCTTGGCTGCGACATTCCACTTTGGCGTCTGTCAAAGTTCATTTATCACAATTACATGACAAAATAGATTTGAATGATTTTGTTAAGGGTCCTGTGGGTGGCAGAACCAAGAGGTGGGCGTATGCTATTTACAACGAAGTCTGGAAGTTGTCACAGATTGAGGCGGCTTCTAGATTGCGAGCTATTGACCAAGCAAACATGGAGAAGGTTTTAGCCGTTATAGATAATAGCATTAGCACTCTCTCTTCTAGGATTTATACATTAGATAATATTGTTTCGTCAGTTGTTGATATTGTGCATGATGATATGTCTGTGTTATATCATGGTCAAAACCAGTTGCGTTCTGTTATGCAGTTTGCATGGACATTGCAGACTTTAAAGGCAGGGAGAGTCCCTTGGGACTATCTTAACACTTCGTCGTTGTTCCTTCCCTTTAACCTTACTGACAAGCAGCGATTTATGTCCATGAAGGATGCTACATTTTCATTGTTACATATTGAAAAGTTAGAACCATTGCCTTTTTCTGTAGCAGAGATCAATTCGGCTACGTGGTTAGTCCACGGATTGATAACTCTACCTTTTGCGCTTTTTAAGTTTACGTCTTGTATGAAACATTATGCTTTGGGTAGATATGAACCGCTGGGCACCGCTTTCATACATGAGGTTTGGTCCCTCCCCTTTACGTATAGATGTACTAGGGACGGGACTGAGGTTTATTTGAAGGGCGAGGAATGTACCACGTCACCTGACCATTCCTTGGTATGTAGACACATTCAATTACACGGCGCATGCAATGTACAAGCACCGAACTTAGCATGCATCCTACGGGGTGTCCCAGTGCCTGTGATTACGCCTTCTTTCACACTGCTTGCTAACGGTAGTTATTTGATTTTGAATAGTGAAGCTTGCTGTGGGATGTTAGTGGGAATCCCGTATATTGTAACTGTCTCGCAGAAAGTGGTCTGCTGCAATAATGTTCTCTTTCCACCCCCGCATGGGCGGCTGGATGCTTCCATCTGGCCTTCGATTCCAACCTTGAAAGCAGAGTTCAACAAGTTGAGCAGAATAAGAGCCTTATTGTCCCAAAAAGAGGTGTCTTTGACTTCCTCTCGTGAAACATTCGACCTTCACGTTGCTAATACGCGCACAGAGGTACAGGCGCTTCTGAATACTGACCTCCCCCTGCATTTCGGCTCTTTGATCCAAACTATTTTCAATGCCTCGTCCACGACCGGCCTGGCTCATTTTTTTAAACTTGTGGGCTCGGGTCTCGTGACCTCTTTCCAAACTATTTTTGGTGTGGTTCCGGGCTTTTTTCATTCCCTTTTCTCGAGCATCTTTGGAGGTGTTCCGCTGCTTCTGGTACTAGTGGCGGGCGTGCTGCTTTTCCTTTTCATACTACGGAATGGCTGCTCCTTCTGTGCCACACGTGCACCTGTCCCGCCTGCATCTTCTTCGGGATAGGATGCTTGACTTTTATGGAACTCTGCCATTGGCGACATTAAGCCTGGCATATGGATTATCCTTCCGGTATTGCTACTTCACCTGCGTGCAGCCTGTGCTTCACTGCCTGGATTGCCCCTTTGAATGGCCTTTGGATTTGTGCTTGACCAGCCTGGTGTCTCCGGTGCCGGATTTCGATCGACTAATGAGGCCCTTAGTGTCTCACGAGTTGACCTGTTCTGGTGTCCGGATAATGGCTTGTGGAGCAGCACATGGGATCCTGGGTAATTGGGACATCTCTACAGCTGCCTACAACTTCTTGGCTATGAGCTATTTGGAGGAACATTCCGGGTGCCCTCTGATCGTGCTAGAAGCTCCGCTGATTGAAGAACACGTGTGCTCCTTTTCGTTGATGGATTGGATGGCTGAGACTTTCGCTGGCCCTGCAAATGATTTTTTGTTGGAAGCGGTTGCCACATATGCTGCCTATACATTCATGGATTGACTGAACTATCGTCCTTGGCGCCTGTCGCTCCTGGACAGCACCCTGCCGCGGCATTTACCTTTTTTTTTTTTTTTTTTTTTTTTTGCTTTCTCCCTGATGGTTGTTTTGAGTTTTTTTAATTGATTATATTTTTTTTCCGGACACCACAGTTTCCCCTTTTGCTTCTCAATTTTTTCCGTTTCAGACTTTAACTCATGCTGAACCTTTGGATTGGTTACGCCTTGTTCTGCTCTGACGAAACTGAACTCTGCGTTCTCTCTTTTCTTGCCTACTAAATAGTGCTTCGATCAAGGGGGCGTGTAGTGAGTTCTCTCTGAATACGTACAGGCATTGTTAAGTTAGCATAACCACGTTAGATGTTAGAAAGCCATCTTTTTGCTTTTGCACACGGCACTGCGTTTACATGTTATTTCTTAAAACAAACTGCTGACTCGAGACTTGCTTCACACAAGAGCAATCTGTTGTTACCATCCCAAGCTCTGCGCAGCGACCTTGGTCTGTACATGGTGTGACAAACAGTCTGGGTTATTACACAATGCATGTTTTTCACTCTAGGTTGATCGGCCCACTATTTAGCCATAACACACGCGCAGCTGCAAATGCCTGAAAATTAGTGCTTTTAGTATCACAGACATCATGTTTATTATTCAGACCGAAGACGAGCCTTCCTGCGAGAAGACTCCTGATGCTCCTGTGATGTGATTTCACTAAGCTGATCTTTGAGGTATGGGGTCCCCTATTCAAGCCTAAGAGACCTTCTATTAGCATAATAATAATATTAGCTTCTTAGTAAAGGGAAGGTGGTAGTATCCACTGTCATTATAATATGATCACCCCTTTTATATTCTATGGTATTGTAACTATGTTGCTGGTTTTGATATTAATCATTTGTCTGCTTGTATTAGCCAAAGTACTGCATCTTAGGACACGTGGTCTATAAAAATAAACCCCCTTTTATTTACAACGTGTCTCTGTTGATTATTGTTGTGGACTGATGTGAGAATAATATACGAACAGGTATTTCCGATTCCCACCATTCCTGAGTATGTACTGAGTCGCTTGTTCTGGGTTGTCTATTCATTGGGACCACCGAGCTAAACCTCGGATAACGAATGGGACACTTATGCTAGCCGGATACTGGGTTCTGGGTTCTGAGGTGAGTTTCTGGTACACCACAATTCACTGAGGTCCTGGGGTTCTTCGCATAGTTCTGTGTATCAGCAGAATCCCTGCAACAGTACAGAGCCTTAGTTACTATCCACTTCCTGGTCTCAAACACCCTACTCCATACACAAAGGCACAATTAATCTTGCTTGCTGCAAGTTGCTATAAATCAATGATAGTTCATAAACCGAAGAAAGTACACATGGTGTGGTAATCAGACATGAAGATTTCTGGAAGTAAATGAGTCACTATGGGCCTGATTTAGATTTTAGCGGATTGGGTCCCACTGTCACCCACTGAATTAGCGGTCTACCCGCCGTATTTAGATGTTGTGGGGTCTATGGCCGCAAGACCGCCCGAGTCCTGACGGCTCTGCTAGAATAGTCGTCTTGTGTCAACAGTGCCATAGGCAAAAGTGGCTTTCAGAGGGAGTCCCGCCAAGAAACCGCAGAGCAAATTATGATGTGCCTTTCTGTCGCAGCAACTATGGTAGGAACACCGCCATACTCTAGTTGGCGGAATCGATGAAAGAGGTAAAAACATAACTTTCTTTGGGTTCCCACTTCTGTTTCTGACCTGACCTCACTGTCAAGGTCCTCCCTGTGCAGCTACTCTTTGACCATGACACAAAGCCACCCGCTGTCGCAAGAATCTGTGGCTGTACATTCAACAGTGTGTGTATGTTGTTGGCGTGCAATGTTATATGTTCATAACAAGTGCATTACACATATTGACCCACAACATTTATGTTTAGTGAGATAATGATGAGTAGTACTAGCCTGTCTCCACACCCCCATGGCCTCACTCCATCAGTACTCCACCGCCAGGACATCGCCAGCACAACGGGAACATCTAAATCGGCTCAGTGCAATCCAGCTGGCCTGACGGTGATGGAGTACTGTTAGCCAGCAGTGAATACCACTGACACGGCGGACCGCAGTCTGTTCATGCCACATCTAAATACGGCAGTCAGAATGCTGTCAGCTTGACAGATTACTTGGAACCGCCTCTGCGGCGGGGGACGACGGTAATTCTGCCAAGATTTAAATCAGGACTAATGTCCCTTTCACATTGAAGTAACCCTAACAGTCAAGTAAGGATAAAAAACAGAGGAGATAAGCCCCCACCCACATAGTGTGTCTTGCTTTGTTATCATCCATCACTATCCTAATAGTTAGTTTGGTTCCTCAGTAGGGGCTGTCTATATATTTGGATGCTGGTTGATAGACACAGTGGGAAAGACTATATGGACATGCCGTTTTTCCATAAAAAGGATACACATGTTCTCTCCATTGTGCAATTTTCTTTTGAAGAAGTGTTTGTATTATTTGAAAGTCGTATTAGGTCAAGTTTTACAGGGATTCATAGTTATAAGATGTAGAGAAAAAGTATCCGTTGACATTTCCCTCTGGTGAATGTCGGGACTCACCGAACAGGAATACCTAACTACTCAGAAAGGTACACCCAAGTTCTAGTGATGAAGATTTTTGAAATTCCTGGATAGTCTTAAGACCACCGTGGTTGATAAACAAAGCTCCTATCAAAAATCGTAAATCCTCTTGAAATTCAATTATTTGTATGCATTCGTTCATTGTTACTGAGTTTATCCTATCATTCTTACTGCCATGCTGATGACTGCCAACATGCTGGACATTAAATGTGACTCATCATATATCCTTACAAGTATCATTCAGAAAACTTGCATACATCTGTACCATGACAACAGTTTTACCTTTCCTTTCCAGAGTTCTGGTACAGCATTGTTATACAGGCTGCTGGACATCAACTCAAGCTGAGAAGACATCACCACCAAACCCTTGAGTGCTTTTAGTAGGTCGTTCAACGTCTGAGTAATTTCTTTAAGCAGCCGATTATACCTGAATTACAAAAGAGGAAATATATGTGACAATACCTTGATACAGTCCACTTACACCAATATTTCAAGTAATATTTGAACCCAACAAATATGAGACTTAATCTAGATAGTAGTGTGTTTAAAACTGTGGTATAGTGTACTGAGTAAGTTCAAGTTTGGGGTTAGCAAATGATAGGATGGATATGAGCAGAGTGAAGGGTAAAGACAGGCATGTTAGAAAGGGACATTGTCGAAATGCATATGTTAAAATGGGTATGATGAAGATGGCAAAGTTGAAGATATGCCACATTGAAAGGAGTGTAACAGGGACAAACAGGGTACATTAAAAGTGGAACAATTGCATATTGGTGAAGCGGTACATGCTATGAGAGGCATACTAAGAGGTATAGTAGGGAAAAGCTTCAAAAACGTAATGCATTGCGCTTTCTTCTTCTGTGGTCAGACACCTTGAACATTCAATGACTGCATGTCCTTATATAAAGGTCAACAATATCGGCATACATAAATATTGTTTGCACAATACTGTATACAACTATATTGTCATGGTAAGTATATACACTGGTTAGGATAGATTTATTATTCTTAACTCCACATCTATTTACCTGGATGTCATAGTGGCAGTCGATATAGTGGGTGCAATACATTTGTTGTACAATTCCATCACATAGAATATATTGGCCACGCCCACCACCATATTCCTCTTTTATGGTTATTTTTTCTCTTTTTATTGAGTTATCCAGTGATGTTTCAAATGTTCATTCATATTTATATCATAAGAAACTTACAAAAAGGATAAAGCGTAAAGCGTTATTGTCCACAAGTATCAAATAAGTAACCTATATATATTGATTCCTAACAAATCGTTTTCCTATTTTGGTGGACTCACATTCCAAGTTGCCTAGTTCTCCTGCTTACTGTCTGATCTCTGAGCACTGATTCATAATTCTAAAATTCTAAAGTCCCTAGTTTGTCTTCAGTCTTATGTCTAACATAGAAGAACAGAATGACATTTTTTTATAGTATGCTGCCATCGCAAGTAAGGGAAAAAAAGATTCCTAAAGTACCGCACTTCTCATGTATTCAATAGTAATCAAAGAAGGAAAAGTTAGCATTGGATAGAGGTACCAGCTCGGAACACCCTCTGGCAAGTCCTCACCAAATGACGACAAACACCTTTTTTCATAATCGTACATAATGACATTCTTACATGATAAATGTTTTGCCACTTTGCAATATCTTTATTCACGACCTTTAACTCCTGTTTTGATGGTGGATTACAATCTTTCCACCTTTTCTCTATTGTTCTACAGGTTTCTAATGTTCCTACAAACAGCATATATATGATATATTCGACACAGAACTAAATTCAACATTCACAGATGAGCCCCCCAAAATGTTAGTGAAACATCCATAAAAATCATATTGGTAGATAGAACTTGATGAAAAGAAACAAATGTCAACACACTGCTTCCCTGAGACCATGCCTGTATGCATGTATGGCTTGAATGTACTATCTCATCTAAAAACAAAACTATGTTCCTAAAGTATTTAAATATGCTAATCCTCTGAAATTTTGAAGGTTTTTCAGTAAATTGACCTGTAGGGGAATCCAAATCTAAGTGACATCTTATAGCAGTCTTCGTGATTCAAGCTCTTTCTTCTCTGTGCATATAAGTATAACAGAGGGCACAACTTATTATGCTGATTATACACCTTTCAGTAGAGACTCTAGCATCCTGAAAGTATATGCTACCCTACAATTAAAAGGGGCCAAATGGGATTTGGAGTCGTTCTGGTGGACAATCATATTTTTCTCAACTCAAGCTCTTCTCTGGAAACCAACCCATTACATGTACAATCAAAAAGTATTTTCTCTGGGGAGAAAGCATACACTTAGTAGGACACTTAATTGGAGATGGCTTGCTAAAATCTTGATATTTCTAGTTACAAAAGTATGTTCCCGCTAATAACCTTGATGGTAAGGGGACTTAGCTCGTCAAATAAGCATTAGAGGATTTTGAACTATCAGAAGGAACAAATTGTAGATGTTATCTTTTTGCCAGAGACCCACTGAATGCAGGGTCATCAGCATAGATTATGCCATAGACTTTAATCTGCTAAAATCTTTGTTTCAGACTCTTCAAGACTGGAGCGCTGGCTTACTGTAGCGAAACTCGGCCACACTACAAATCCCAAAAGGCCTTGCGAACGGCCACGCCCACGGGGCTGGGTATTTAATTACATATAGGTGGAACCTGCAACTTGAATGTCAGCAGTGATTAACAGCCTGAGAAGAAGGGCAGAGGCCCGAAACGCGTCGGCTTTGAGGACATTGCTGTTCACATCTCTCTGACGTTTACTGCAGCCTTGAATAAATGTTTAAAGCAAATCTATCTTGTGAGGAATCCTTCGTTTGAGGTAAACTTGCAGATTGTTGTATAACGGTGAACCTGGCCGTGAGGGAGTCCCGCTGTGTTCTAGCGGATCTGGGTGGTGCCAACCGGCGTACACAGTTAAACAGGTGCTTGTTTTCAAGGCGCTGAGGTGTTGGCAAACGCTTGGAGGATGATAGAAGAGCATCCACTGTGGAATAATTTTAACTGATGAATACCGTCATTGCAAGTTGGCTCACTGTAGCGAAACTCGGCCACACTACAAATCCCAAAAGGCCATGCGAACGGCCACGCCCACGGGGCTGGGTATTTAATTAAATATAGCTGCTCACATCTCTCTGACGTTTGATGCAGCCTTGAATAAATGTTTAAAGCAAATCTACCTTGAGAGGTAAACTTGCAGATTGAGATATATATATATATATATATATATATATATATATATATTATCTACTGGCGGTCGCCAGTAGATAGTTATAGTTAGGGCCTATTTTCCATAGGAAATCCACAACATTCTATTGGGAATATCTTTGGCGCCGACTGACGAATCTTCGCGAAATTCTCCAAACTTTTGGCCAGCTCCGCTCCGCTCCTACCCTGAAAGTTTTGCGGTGATCCGTGAAGCGGGGGCCGAGAAAAAAGGGGGTCCCAAAACGCGTTTTCCCCATGCAATTTCCAATAGGATCTGTTGTCGCAGCTACAGCCCGAACCGCTGAACGGAATGACACCAAATTTGGCAAAGAGGTAGTCCTCAGTTCGGACTTGTGCCTTTTGCATATTTGCTGTGAATCTGTTCAGTAGTTCCTGAGAAAATTAGGGTAAAAAAGTTAGTGATATCTATGGCCGGGGAGGATCCGCGGACCGTACCCGCACCGTAAGCGCACCCTCCCCGAACGGAGCACGCACCCTCCCGATCGCGCACTGAATGCTAATTGGCTGTCGAGCGTCTCTCTACATTCGAAACCAGGAACTGTTGGCGGCCATTTTCTGCCTCGGTAGAAGCGAGGCTGAAGATGGAAGGGGAATAAGTGTGTAAAAGATATAAAGGGGGCAGAGTGGAAATACTCTGACCCTCTAGATCTGCTTAGGGGGTCCCAGAAGGACCCCCTGTAGCCCCCCTTTTTAAAAAAAAACAAAAAGCGGCGAAATGCGCGCACGGTGCGCGCATCCTATCACGTTGGATGCACGGATTCTCTTGCGGTGGGTGCGCGGATCCACGGCAACTTTTTTTGAAAAACGACAAGAAATCATTGGTTGTATAACAACTTTCTACACTGAAAGGTAGGGTGTATATTTTTGTTTTTTAAAGGTATGATTGTTATTGGATAACAAAAACAGATTGTAAGGAACATTATATATGATAAGCTGATATGTTGAAAAGTCAAGCACACTTCCTGTACTGTGTAGGAACATTGTGTGCTGAACTTGTGACCTGTGTGCTCAGTACAGTGTTCCATGACCTGTTTCTATGGTAACAGGCAGAAGGCAGATTGGGGGAAGGGTTGAAATGTATTTCAGTTGGAAAGGGTTGAAATGTTTAACCAATAGAAATGTGTCGTTTGCTTTTGAGTTTATGTGCGAAGGATTGTGATTTGATGTTTACATGTATAAGTGTGGAAAATGAAAGGGAAACTTTTTCATTCTTTGCTTTTGCTGAGAGGTGCACAGTGCAGAGATTCTGTAAAAGAAAATATGGTGAGTGATTGATATACTCCTTAATCTACAAAAGGACTTGAAAGATGAGTTATTTAATTGTGAGGGGATGTATGTAGACTATTTTGATTTTAATCAGACTAATGTATTTTTCCTGCTAAAGTGTAGGGAGTACTTTTTTTCTCTACAATGTGTGTGCATGTAGAAACCATTCTGTGATAGGCATTTGTGTTTTTCATGTGTTTGTAGACAGATAACTGTGCAGTTTTTATATTTTGGTAGAATTTGAAACCAGTCATTGTTCATGAATTTGTGAAATGAGTTATGTTATGTTTCTATACTAAAATGTAGTACTACTTCTAGATGAAGAAATGTGTTTTGATATAGTGCAAGGGATAGTGTTGTTTGTCTAGAATCACACAGTGAGTCCATGTGCATTTGCGAACCACTGTGAGAGAAGCATTTGGTAATATCGTGTATTTGCTGACAGATAACTGTTTTAAAACCAGTCAGGTTGTCAAGTTTTAGTAGCATTAGAAGACAGTTATGGCTTATGCTTTCATTAAATGAGTCAGGCATTGACAGTAAATTGCAGTCGTGAAATATGTAGATTGTGTGCAGTTCCCTTACCACTTGCACTGTAGTGAATGAGTTTTGGTAAACTCATAGGGATAGTGGTGCTTGTCTAGAATCACACGGTGAGTTAGTGTGTATGTGGGATCAGTGTGAGAGAATCATTTGGTAACATCATGTATTTGCTGACAGATAACTGTTTTAAAATCTGTCATGTTGTGAAGTTTTAGTAGCATTAGAATCCAGTCTTTGCTTATATGTTGATTAAATGAGTCCTGCTTTGACACTGATGTGCTGTACTTAAATATGTAGATTGTGTGCAGTCCCCTTACCCCTTCCACAGTAGTGAATGAGTTTTGGTAAAGTCCTAGGATAGTGTTGATTGCCTAAAATCACACTGTGAGTCTGTGTGCATTTGGGTAAGGATTGTGAGAGAAGCATTTGGAAACATTGTGTATTTACTGACAGATAACTGTTTTAAAACCTGTCATGTTGTCAAGTTTAGTAGCATTAGAAGCCAGTCTTTGCTTATGCGTTGATTAAATTAGTCAGGCATTGACATTAAAGTGTAGTCGTGAAATATGTAGATTGTGTGCAGTTCCTTTACCACTTCACTGTAGTGAATGAGTTTTGGTAAACTCCTAGGAATAGTGTTGTATGTCTAGAATCACACTGTGAGTCTGTGTGCATTTGGGAACCACTGTGAGAGAAGTGTTTGGTAACATCGTGTATTTGCTGACAGATAAGTGTTGTAAAACATGTCATGTTGTCAAGTTTTAGTAGCATTAGAAGACAGTTATGGCTTATGCTTTCATTATATGAGTCAGGCATTGACAGCAAATTGCAGTTGTGAAATATGTAGATTGTGTGCAGTTCCGTTACCACTTGCACTGTAGTGAATGAGTTTTGGTAAACTCATAGGGATAGTGGTGCTTGTCTAGAATCACACTGTGAGTTAGCGTGTATTTGGGATCACTGTGAGAGAAGCATTTGGTAACATCATGTATTTGCTGACAGATAACTGTTTTAAAATCTGTCATGTTGTGAAGTTTTAGTAGGATTAGAATCCAGTCTTTGCTTATGCGTTGATTAAATGAGTCATGCTTTGACACTGATGTGGTGTACTTAAATATGTAGATTGTGTGCAGTACCATTAACTCTTCCAGAGTAGTGAATGATTTTTGGTAAACTCCTAGGTATAGTGGTTGTTGTCTAGAATTACACTGTGAGTCTGTGTGCATTTGAGAACCACTGTGAGAGAAGCATTTGGTAACATCATGTATTTGCTGACAGATAACTAATTTAAAACCTCTCATGTTGTCAAGTTTTAGTAGCATTAGAAGCTAGTCTTTGCTTATGCATTGATCAAATGAGTCAGGGTTTGACACTAAGGTGCAGTACCATGTACTATTCTGTTCACTGTGGCAGAACTGAAAATTTAAAAGTTTTACCTAAGCACTGTCCTAGAAGTAGTCCGATTATTTAGTCAGTTTCTAAGAACCAAATAGACTGCTTCAAATGTCTATGCAGTATGCATGTAGTGTTCTAACATACTATAGACTTGTCTTTTACACCTTCAATTCCCTAGTCAGTATCCATACACTTCCAGGAAACATCCTGTCACTTCCTTTGCAGTCCTCTAGAGATCCATTCAACAGTATGTACTAATCCATTCACTGTGCCAAAACCCAAACACTTATAAATTCACAAAGACACTCTCTTTCCAGTACTCTTATGATTCAGTCACTGCCTAAGTATTCATGCACTGAGCCAGGTCTTAGCACATGGACTTCTTCAAACCCCTATCCACTATGCATGCAGTCCTCTAAGCACCTACACACTTGTCTTTCATACCTTCAATTCCCCAGTCAGTATCCGTACTAATCCATTCACTGCGCCAAACCCTAATAAATTCACCCAGGCACTCTCCTTGCAGTACTCTAATCATTCAGTCAGTACCCAAGTACTCATCCAGTGACCGAGGCCTTAGTATATGGACTGCTTCAAACCCTTATCCACTATGCATACAGTCCTCTAACCACCTACACAATTGTCTTTCTCACCTTCAATTCCCTAGTCAGTATCCATACACTTCCAGGAAATACCCTGTCACTCCCTTTGCAGTCCTCTAGTGACCCATTCAGCACCATGTACTAATCCATTCACTGTGCTAAAACCCAAACACTTATAAATTCACCAAGATACTATCTTTGCAGTACTCTAATCATTCAGTCACTGCCTAAGTATTCATATACTGAGCCAGGCCTTAGCACATGGACGGTTTCAAACCCCTATGCACTATGCATGCAGTCTTCTAACCACCTAGACACTTGTCTTTCACACTTTAAATTTCCTAGTCAGTATTCATACAGTCCAGCACTTGTGACTGCTTTTGCACTCCTCTAGTGACCCATTCAGTACCAAGTACTAATCCATTCCCTGTGCGAAAAGCCTAGCACTTATAAATTCACCTAGGCACTCTCCTTGCTGTACTCTAATCATTCAGTCAGTACCCAAGTAGTCATGCAGTGAGCCAGGCCTTAGCACATGGACTGCTTTAAATGCCTATGCAGTATGGATGCAGTCCTCTAATCACCTACACAGTTGTGTTTCACACCTTCAATTCCCTAGTTAGTATTCATACTCTTCTAGCAAACACCCTGTCACTCACCCAGTGTGTATCCTTATAGTACTGTAATCATTTAGTCAGGTAGCATGTAGTCTTTTAGTGAGGTAGGCTTTAGGGCATGAACTGCTTCAAAGTAGTATGCACTATGCATGTAGTGTTTTAACGATCGTCTCACTTGTGGTTCAGGGCTATAGTTTCTTAGTCAGTTTTTATATAAAATGTGTTTGTACAGTAATGGAATAGTATAAATTTGAAAGTTATTAATATACATTTATTTGTGATTCTTTTTTACAGATACAGACCAGGAGTGTTTCTCATCTGTTTGCACTCTTCTCGTGCAAGATTGTTTGGATGAAGGGTCCTTAGGTGTTTCATCATACTTGCTGTGCCGCACGAGTATTCTTTGTTAGGATCCCCTCGTAACAGAACTCTTTGGCAAATCTTGCGAATGAAGAAGGTGGCATTGGTCTTTGTTTGTCCCTTGGAAAAAGTTAAAAATTTCTTCACCACTGAAGAAAAACGTTGTGGGCGTGGTGCCTTCTGCAAAAAAAATTCCTCAGATTCGGTAAATATTTTAAAGCGGCAACATTTACAGTTTTTGTAAGTTAAACGTATAAAATTTTGTTAGATGTATACATTTTATATATCTGTTATTTTTTTTCTTGTGGTATTTTGTTGAGAATACCATGTTGTTTTTTTTTTAACAATCTTTCTGATTTTCCAGGTCTGTCATCGACATCCGTGGTTCCCACAGGAGTGTTCCGCCTTGTTGTTTTGTATTATTGTTGTTACATTTTTTTTTTTTTTTTGTCCTCATTTGCCAAACCCTTATGTGTGAAGAAGGAAATCCGCCACCCACCATTTTGTGCTATCTTGTCCTGCCCACCAAACCCTTTAGTGTGCTATGGACAATTGCACAAAAAACAAAAGAAACAAATTGGCGGGAGAAGGAGCAAACAACACACAAAAAAGGACGACCTTCAGAAACTCCATCTAGGCATATTTCAACCTGTTTGGACCAGAAAGACGAATGAAGACCCTTGTTATAGGTCCATGAAGCAGGGAAGCTGGCATAATCATAGGACCCGGGGAAAAAAAAAAAAAAAAAAAAAAAAAACCCCGGGAGACCTACTTCCACTGTATCAAATAGTCCCAAAAGGCAATTTTCTTTTTTTTCATGCTACAGGGTCTAGCCAGGTCTACTTTAGAAACTTCATATAGGGACGATAACCATCCCATATATGTTGGAGGAGCTGTGTCCACACAAAATCTGCAAATCTGTCTCCTAGCCAACAGGATTGAAAAAAACAGGAAGGATCTGGCAGGCCCTAGGATATTTTCGTCAAGCCCAAAGAAAATCAAAGGGAGAGTATTACTAAGAGTGATATTTAGCATAGAAGATAGTGCTTCTATCACCTCTTCCCAAAAACGACTAATGGCTGGGCACTCTTTAAACATATGAACATCCGAGGCCTCAACTAGGTCACATTTGTTGCATTTTTTTCCATGTTGAAATTTGGCTAACTTTTGGGGGGACAGATAAGCACGATGTAAAGTGAAAAGATGGTTTCGCCTCAACCAGGCTGGCTTCACGATTTTATATAGTAAACTAAATGAGTTTGACCACAGCTGCTGGCACTGTTCGCCGATGTTACTGCCCCATAACACCTCAGGGAGGGTTGTGTCGTCATCTATCTCCTCCAAGATCGCCCAATACCAACATGCGACCTCCTTTCCCCCCACTGGCCTTGTCACCAATAGGTTTTCTAAGTTGCTGTATTTTCCCAAGGAGACTCCCTTTCTTTTCAAGGCCTGAGCCCAGCTAGTCAGCTGTACATACTTGAAGTAAGATAGACCTGGCCCGACTTTCTCCCGCAAAGCCTCCCAAGGTAGCATTGAACCACCACCTATCAGCTCTCCCCAGTTCAAAAAACCGGCTTCCTTTATTGGACCTGCCAGTCTGTCTTTAAGACATAAGGGAGTACCTGGTGAATCCCATATAGGTGCTAAGTTGGAAAAATAACACAACCCTGTTCTATTTCTGATTGTGGACCAACTCCTAGCCAAAGATTGTAGAGTTTTTAATTTTATTTTTTTAAAGAATTTCTGGTCTCCAAACTTAAAAAGAAAGCAGTCAGATGGAAGATCAGACCCCTCCAACATAGCTCGGAACATCCTCCCTCTAGAGTTGTCCTCTGATGTTTTTAGGAGCATTCTAGAGTAGGATAGTTGGAACGCCCAGGCATAGTATTGGATGTCTGGTGACGTAAGGCCTCCTTTCTCTCTCCTTCTCCTCAGCTTTTTCCAGGCCAATCACGAAGCTCGATTCATCCAAATAAAAGAGTTAATACCTTGTTGACATTTAGATATTTTTTTAATGTCAAAAGCCATAGGGATAGAGTTAAACAAAAAGGTATATTTGGGTAGGATAGACATTTTTATAAGGTTTGTCCTCCCAAAGATGGATAAAGGGAGGTGATTCCATGCCTTTAGTTTTTTCTGACATTGCTTATATACTCGGTCAAGATTAAAGGTGGTGATTTTGCTTATATCTTGGGTAATTCTAATTCCAAGATACCGCATGGAGGGCACTACCTCCACCTGTGTGTTGGGGGAATTCCAGGCCATAATTTCTGTTTTCTCTGAATTTATGTGGTACCCAGAGATTTTACCAAACTCCTCAGCTTTTCTAATCACAGAGGGGAGAGCCAAGTCGAGGTTTGATGTCATAATGAGTATGTCATCGGCATATAGGGCAACCCGCCTTTCCCACCCTCCAAAGCTAAATGATGGAATACTAGCCTCCTCTCTAAGAATCTGTGCAAAAGGTTCAATATAGAGGTTAAAAAGGAGAGGGGAAAGTGGGCAGCCCTGCCTTGTACCTCTCGAAATTCCAAAAGACTCTGTTAGAGAATTGTTTACATTGAGTCTTGCCGTCGGGGCCTTGTATATAAGTGAAATCATGCGGCAGAAATTTTCGGGCAAATTGAATTTCTTCAAAACTGCAGCCAGATAGGACCAGTTTACTCTATCAACGGCCTTAGTCGCATCCAACGTAAAGGCAGCCAGAGGCAGAGAAAAAGTGGTGGCGATATCAATTGCCCCTACCAGATCGTGTGTGAGGTCAGCTAAGTGTCTGCCCTTTATAAAGCCCTTTTGGTCTTCATGAACTAAAGAGCTTATCGCCTTCCCCAACCTAGTTGTCATTATAGCCGCAAAGATTTTATAGTCGTTGTTGAGAAGCGAGATCGGGCGATATGACCCACAATCCTTCAAGTCTTTCCCTGGTTTAGGTATTAAGACCACCGTGGCATCATTCCAGGATTTTGGAAGGTCCCGGCCCTTCAAGAGGATGTTATTAAAAACAGAGGCCAAAACCGGGGTGATCTCGTCTATGAGGGCCTTATAGAATTCCCCTGGTAACCCATCAGGGCCTGCTGCCTTTCCCCGCTTTACCTGCCCCAAAGCCTTCCTGATTTCTTCAACGGAGATCTCATTCTCCAACATCTTACTATGCTCTGGGGATAACTTTGGCAGGGAAATTTGATCTAACCAGGCCTCCCTCTCTGCCTTGTCTTCCCGGATATCTTCCTTATAGATTTTCTGAAAGAAGTCCCGGAAAGCCCCGCCTATTTCATCCTTAGTAATACGGGTAACAGCTTCCCCCTCCACCTTAATCTCTCTGATATAGTTTCGAGCTTGGTCGGATTTGGTTTTCCAAGCTAGTATTTTTCCAGCAGCCTCACCAAACTCAAAATGAGAGATTTTACTCGCCTCCCACCTTCTAGAGACCCTAGTTTGTAATACATTTTCTAGGTCCAACTTTAACTCTCTATGTCTTTTGTATAGTGCCCCTGATCTAATTTGGGGGTCCAGGATGTTTTCAATGCTCTTCATTTCCCTCTCCAGATTGTCAATACCTTCCCTATATTTCTTCCTTCTATAGGAGGCTCTATGCATGATACTCCCCCCCCTCCAAAAAGCTTTTAAGGCATCCCACATAATATGCAGATCTGTTGAGCCTATATTTGCCTCCATAAAATGAAGTGTCTCTGATCGTAAAAAGTTGACTTCCTCATTTTCTAACAGAATAGTGCGGTCAAATGACCAGGAAGTATAGCACTGTTTGTGCTCAAGCTTCAATACAAAAGAGATGGCCGAATGGTCGGAAAGATGTGAGGGAAGGTAGGAAATGTCTACCAATAGCTCTTTCAAACTAAAACTAAAGAAAGCATAGTCTATCCTAGACACGTGATTGTATTTAAAATTCCGAAAAGAGACCCCCAGTGTGTCCCCAGCCTTTTCCCTCCAAACATCTGCGAGCCCCAATTGTGACATTGCTATTAGGAGGTCTTGTCTAGATCTTGATAAAACACAGGCTCTGGATTTGGGAGACTTATCTAGCTTTGGGTCTAAGACGATGTTGAAGTCACCCATCCAAATAACTGGGTCCTGGAAGGCCAATAGATTGTCTCGAATAGTATTTAGATGGGAGGAATCATCCTGATTGGGGCCGTAATACCCGGCCAGTGTGAGGAGAAAACCATCCAACGTTACCCTTACAATGAGCCACCTACCACTCCTATCTTCCCTATACTCAATGATTTGAACCTTAGCTTGTTTTTTAAAAATAAAAAGGACCCCCCTAATATTTGCTGATTGATCTGTGCAAATAAAACTGTCTACCCATTTTTCCTTTTTCAAGAACTCTGTTGTTTCACCCTTGAGGAGGTGTGTCTCCTGGATGACAATGACCTGCGCCGGGGAGTCCTTCAAATACTGAAAGATCTTTTTTCTCCTGCTCCCAGTACGCAGGCCATTGACATTCCAAGATAGAAAATTTAGCTGAGTCATTTCGTCCAGCAGTCACCACCCCCCCCTTCCTCTTTCAGGTTTCCTACAACTAAGTTGGCATAACTTTCCCTACATTTATTTGGGCATGAGACAAGCAGTATCAAATTATTAAAGCTTTCCTTAGGCTTGGATTTTAGAGGATTATTTTTATTTTTACCCTTACCACCCCGTGCAACTCCCCCCCCCCCCCCCCGGAAAACCCTACCCAACCTATACTGGACAGGTGAAATGCCAGTTTTACGCCCTCTTTCTCCTCCACCCTCCTTTCTCCTCCCCCTCCCCTCCACCAAACTCAAAAACTGCATGGTGTGTCCCAAACAGAACATATTTACAAATTCTGAAATATTTTCCCCTTCATTTCTTTTTCCTCTTTTATTTATTTTTTTTTTTTTTGAACGCAAACAGTTTTATTATATATATATATATATATATATATATATTTTTTTTTATTCTTTAAAACCCCCCTACAGCTCATGTAAGACTGATTAGATTTGTAACCTGGTAGGGGTTTTACTGCCTCTTCATCTTTGTGACCCAAAAATAGCAGAGGGAAGACTCCAAAAAATTTTTTATTTTTTTTTCACCTGTTCCTTCATTGCCTTCTCAATCTTAAAGGGTTCCAGCACCTCCCCGAGGAAGATCTTTTAATGAGTTCAACATCTCGTCCGCCTCAAGAGGAGATCTAATATTGTGCATTTTGTTATTAAACATCACACGCAAAAAAGCATTAATTCTCATCTCCACTGTTGTACCATGGCCACGAAATTTTTCCATCCTTTGACCTAATTCCCACTGACGATCCCAGGTGGCTTTAGACAGGTCAGAACGGATCTCGAAAGGAAAGTCAGGGCCTCTTAGAGACTTATTTTTTAAGGCCAAGGTTAAGATTTTTTCTTTAATTGAATAGGTAAGAAAGTTGACCAAAATCTTCCTGGGCTTTTCTCTGCCAGGTTTTAAGTGGAAGTGGTCCCTGTGGATCCTTTGGATATCGCTCCCCAAAGTAGCTAGTGATTCCTCTAGATTGAGTGAGTCCTTGAGCAGGTTTATGACGAAGCTTTTGATGTCGCTCCCCTCTTTTCCCTCGGGAACCTTCAGAAGTCGGAGGTTGTTTCTTCTCGAAAAATTTTCCAAGCTTTCCACCCTCTCACGAAACACATCCCCCTCTCTTTGCAAATTATGGATTTTTGCTTGGGCTGAACTTAGGTTGGTTTTAAGCTCCTCTACAGTGCCTTCGAGGGTTTCTATCCTCTCATTGAGCCGATCTACTTTACGCTCCAATACATCGCAGGCAGCCCTTATCTCAGATTGGTTCTCTGCAGAGATCATAAACCCCTGCTTTATATCTGCTTTTAAAGAGTTTAGCAGAGATTCTATCGAAGAACAGGCTATGGCCGCCCCGTTGTCGCAAAACTCTCGCCTATCTAGAAGTCCAGGGGATTGATCGGGGCATGTAGTTTGCTTCACAAGAGCCTCAGTAGATGTTAATCTCTCTGGTTCTATCAATAAACCGCCCTGTGGGGTTAGGACAACTTGTGGACTAACACCCCCCTTAGGTGTTGTTTCCTCCGCTGCCCTGACATCTTCTGCAGCCTGCTTCTCGTGGTCCAATCCAGGCGCTGGTAAAATTATATCCGCTGAGGGAGAAGCTACCCTTTGAGATGCCATTTTCTTGTGAAGACCTGGACATATAGGGCTGCAATCTTGATTGGAAAGGTGGGGTTTTGAAATGGACAGAACTTGGGGCAGGACTTTAAAAAAAGAGCGCAAGGAGGGTGTGATGCGAGATGGTTTAAGCTCTCCTTGCCTCCCCTTAACAGCCTCTCTCATAAGCCCTCTCTGGGGACCTAATGAATCAGCAGCAACATCCCCCTCCTGCAATCTACTCTTGCTGCTACACTCAGCAAAAGATGCCTGAGTACCGTGCCTGCCCTTCGCCCCCCCTCCTCTGCCCCTAACCTTTCGTAATTTACCTTTAACAACTTTCTTTCTGCAGGAGGTTAGATCAGGGCTCTCAAGAAAAACAGATTCCCCCCCTCCGATACTCTGTCCGTGATCAGCAGCATTTCCTGACTCAGCTCCACATGTCACCGGGGCTTCAGAAGGCTCCGACGAGGGGGGGGCCTGAAAGGAAAAGGTCCCAATCCCTCTACCCCCCGTCACCTTACCACAGACTCCATGCACTGTTCTGCCACGGAGGAGACCTCGAGCCGCTGCGCTGCGGCCGCGTCGTAACTCCACGGCTGCAGCTTCCCAACGCCGTGGCAGGGAGAGCCCAGGGACAGAGGCGTAGGTGGGGGCGGGAACCCGATCCAAGGCTCTCAAACTCATCCGCTGAAAAATCAAGCCAGTCTGGGAGAGGTGAGAAAACCCCTCGCTCCGAGACGCCGTATAAACTCAACACACTAGCAGAGGAGAGAGAGGAGCGGAGAGCTTCTCCGAGGACGTGCGCTACCGCTCAGCACGCGGGCGCCATGTTTTCCCCAATGTGTGAAACAAGGACCTCCCTTTATCCATCTTTGGGAGGACAAACCTTATAAAAATGTCTATCCTACCCAAATATACCTTTTTGTTTAACTCTATCCCTATGGCTTTTGACATTAAACAAATATCTAAATGTCAACAAGGTATTAACTCTTTTATTTGGATGAATCGAGCTTCGAGATTGGCCTGGAAAAAGCTGAGGAGAAGGAGAGACAAAGGAGGCCTTACGTCACCAGACATCCAATACTATGCCTGGGCGTTCCAACTATCCTACTCTAGAATGCTCCTAAAAATATCAGAGGACAAGTCTAGAGGGAGGATGTTCCGAGCTATGTTGGAGGGGTCTGATCTTCCATCTGACTGCTTTCTTTTTAAGTTTGGAGACCAGAAATTCTTTAAAAAAATAAAATTAAAAACTCTACAATCTTTGGCTAGGAGTTGGTCCACAATCAGAAATAGAACAGGGTTGTGTTATTTTTCCAACTTAGCACCTATATGGGATTCACCAGGTACTCCCTTATGTCTTAAAGACAGACTGGCAGGTCCAATAAAGGAAGCCGGTTTTTTGAACTGGGGAGAGCTGATAGGTGGTGGTTCAATGCTACCTTGGGAGGCTTTGCGGGAGAAAGTCGGGCCAGGTCTATCTTACTTCAAGTATGTACAGCTGACTAGCTGGGCTCAGGCCTTAAAAAGAAAGGGAGTCTCCTTGGGAAAATACAGCAACTTAGAAAACCTATTGGTGACAAGGCCAGGGGGGGGAAAGGAGGTCGCATGTTGGTATTGGGCGATCTTGGAGGAGATAGATGACGACACAACCCTCCCTGAGGTGTTATGGGGCAGTAACATCGGCGAACAGTGCCAGCAGCTGTGGTCAAACTCATTTAGTTTACTATTTAAAATCGTGAAGCCAGCCTGGTTGAGGCGAAACCATCTTTTCACTTTACATCGTGCTTATCTGTCCCCCCAAAAGTTAGCCAAATTTCAACATGGAAAAAAATGCAACAAATGTGACCTAGTTGAGGCCTCGGATGTTCATATGTTTAAAGAGTGCCCAGCCATTAGTCGTTTTTGGGAAGAGGTGATAGAAGCACTATCTTCTATGCTAAATATCACTCTTAGTAATACTCTCCCTTTGATTTTCTTTGGGCTTGACGAAAATATCCTAGGGCCTGCCAGATCTAGGCCTGGGCAGTAAATTTCATTCCGTTTGCGGAATTTGCGGAATTTGGGTAATTTCGCGTTCCGCGGAGAACGCGAAATTGCCCAAAAAGCTGCGTTCCGCGACTTCGCGAAATTTTTTGCTTGTTCGCGTTCTCAATATGCGTGTTCGCGAGATATTTCACCCCGAGCACGCAAACAGCGATAGCGAACAGGAAAAAAGTATCGCGAACAAGCAATTCCGCGTGTTCGCGGAATTTCTGCGTGTTCGCGGAGATTTTTTACCGTTTCGCGGAGATTTGCGGAACGCGATTACGCAAATTCCACCCACCCCTAGCCAGATCCTTCCTGTTTTTTTCAATCCTGTTGGCTAGGAGACAGATTTGCAGATTTTGGGTGGACACAGCTCCTCCAACATATATGGGATGGTTATCGTCCCTATATGAAGTTTCTAAAGTAGACCTGGCTAGACCCTGTAGCATGAAAAAAAAGAAAATTGTCTTTTGGGACTATTTGATACAGTGAAAGTAGGTCTCCCGGGGTTTTTTTTTTTTTTTTTTTCCCCCGGGTCCTATGATTATGCCAGCTTCCCTGCTCCATGGACCTATAACAAGGGTCTTCATTCGTCTTTCTGGTCCAAACAGGTTGAAATATGCCTAGATGGAGTTTCTGAAGGTCGTCCTTTTTTGTGTGTTGTTTGCTCCTTCTCCCGCCAATTTGTTTCTTTTGTTTTTTGTGCAATTGTCCATAGCACACTAAAGGGTTTGGTGGGCAGGACAAGATAGCACAAAATGGTGGTTGGCGGATTTCCTTCTTCACACATAAGGGTTTGGCAAATGAGGACAGGGGATCTTTACCTACAGGGGAAACCAGCCACATAATCTGAGCATAAATACCCACATTAGTACAACTTTTAATTGTACATTTCTTTAAACTGATGGATATCCGAATCGATGAATTGTTGTTACATTTTGTTTATTAGTTTATTGTTTATATTTATGTTAATAAAAAAATAAAGTTTGAAAATAGTTTATCGTTTATATATTTATTATAAAAAAAATAAAGTTTGGAAAAAAAATTAATAATGTTTTTGGTTGTTCTCTTAACTGCTGTGTGACTCTTTCTTGTTCTTATTACTGTTATTTGATGGAGTCCACCATGGTGTTACATTTTGGGGCACTTATCGATGGAATACTGGTGATATCTGCAGTTTGCACCAACTTCTGAATAGTGTGTTAGATTTATCTCAACTTTACTTCCGTTAAAGTGCTTATAATGAAATGGAGAGTAGCCGTTCCCGTGCAAAAAGACACGAGGTGCACCTTTGCGATTTATTCTAAATACTATAATCCTGTATTGTATTGCACTGAGGTATTGGCTGCACTTACAGTGTACACACAAAATCTATTAAGAAATCTCATTGTATTTATATTGATTGGGAATTATGCGTCATGTGCTGGATCTTGACGAGATACACTGCTCAGTTTGTATATTGTTGTGCACACGAAAAAAATCACATCACAACTTTCACACCAATTGCAATGCGAAACAAATTCCGGCGATAAGACACGTTAGCACCAGGGATTTTACACCTGCTTTCTGCTGGTGTTAAGCAGGACAACTACCTGCACCATGAAAGGGAACACAGCCAAGAGCCACACCAGAACACCCACAGGTGCCATAGAGTCAATGAGCATGATACAGGGATACCCATGAGGGCCAGAAGACTCATCTCAACAACTGCAGGACCGCCAATGCCCCCCAAACCCACATCTTAGTAAGTGTGTCCCTGTGGTCAGTGTCTTAGCATGATAGGCACGAGCCCTGCAACATCACAGTGTGCTGTCACCTCAGCGTTGGCAGTGAGCCTGGATGTGTAGCTACGTACGCATCCTCCTGCATGCACAACTGTCGTGTGCTGGTCTGTCGTTCACAGGTCAGTGCAGGGGTGTGCCTATCCGGCAAGGGGAACGGGGTGTCTCGGACATGTCCGTGTACAGGAAGTGCGGTAAGTGTGTCTCTGTGTTCTGGTGTGGCCTGTTACAAGAGCCATAGCAGTCGATGTTGTAAAGTGGCATGCACCACCTCCAAACGGCACTGTGATGTTGTAGTTGGAATGTAGCAGGAGATGCGCAAATAGGCATTACAATGGCGTGCCGTACGAGTGCACGAGATACAACAGCTCACCGTACAAAAGTGTGGGGGCTTGTGGGAGGGAGGAGCAGCCATTTGGCAACATAACACTCAGTGAACTCGACCATGTGCCACATGCTGGGCATCTCATCCATGATGACCACGGTCGCAGACATCCCACAACACCAACGACTGGCCTTTGTACACATCCTCTATGAATGCAGCGTGGTTTTCACTTCTATGCTCGTTCAGTGGTGTGATGTTGGCAGGTTGTGTGACTTGTGCTCCTTGTTGGTGTGTTTCATTTTGGCCATTGTTAGTCTATATGTGTGTTGTACTTAATTGTGCATGTGTGCCATTCTGCCCATCTCCCCCCCCCTCCCCCCACTCCCTGCTTCTTCCTTTTCCTAGTGCTGTTGTGTCTATAATTTTGTTGCTGCACACATAAATACATGTAAAGAATAAATTAGAATAGTTCCTTGATTCTTTTAGGTTTCAAAACTTCTCTATTGGTTTCTTTTTAATTTTCCATATGAACCGTTTTTTTTAATATTCAACAACACATAGAAGTCAGAAGTGCAACGTATTCTATCAACACACTTTCTAGAACATTCTACAATACGTGCAGGTTAAAAGTTCATCAATTTTTTAAAACTTTACGATATTTTTTGTAACATTTTCTTGAAAATTTAACGACACGTGCAGGTTAAAAGTTGACGATTGTTTTAAGTTTGAACAGTGCCTTCCAAATGCAAGTAGCAGGTGTGGTTGAGCTGAGCAAATGTTATCCTATGATATGTACTCCACGTTGAAACTGCTTTTTCTTAACCAATCACAAAGATGCTTTTCCACAAAACTAATGTGCACCCTACTTTTAAAAAAGAATGCTTTTCATGATATCTTCAGAGATAAGTTATAGATAGGTATTAGCATTTAAAAAACCTTTGAAATTCACTGAAAAAACCATAGGTTTCATGCACGTTATAGTTAGGAATTGGCATTTAAAAAACCTTTGAAATTCATTGAAAAAAACCAAAGGTTTCAGGGGCGTTATAGTTAGGAATTGGCATTTAAAAAACCTTAGAAATTCACTGAAAAAAACATACGTTTCAGGGGCGTTATAGTTAGCTGGACATTTTCCTCGTACAAAACCCTAGAAATTCCCCTGTTATAGTTAGTTCAGCTAACTATAACTCGCGCCCCCGCAATGCACTGCTGATGACGTCACATATTACATCACTCATGACATGGTCAGTGACATCACTGATGACATCACTGATGACATCTCAAATGATATCACTGATGACATCACTGATGACGTCATCCATTGAGTATGTGTTTCTGAACAGTTTTAATATGTTTAATATATATAGGGAAAGGCCTGTTGAAGAATAAGTGGGTGTACAAGTGTGTGAATGGGTGATTTTCTAGGTGCGTAACTGACTCTATAAGTGAGTCATTAAATGTATCTTACTGCAGACTAGTGATTAAACTGTGTGAATGTCTGTATCTGTCTGTCTGTTGGTGTATAAGTGGCTGCATGGTTTTGTGAATAGCAATATGAGTGTCTCTACGGGTTATTGATTGGTTGTCTGAGTATCTGTATGGGTGCCTGAGTGTATGTGTGGGTGGGGTGTGTGTGACTCTGTGCATAGATGTGTGAGTGGGTAATTCAATGGTTGCATGGTTTTAAGAGTGCAACTGTGATGGACTGTATGGTTGGGTGAGTGTATGTATGAGTGTGTTAGTGATTGAATGTATATCTCAGTTGTACATGTGACAGTAACTACATATGTGAAACACAGTGTATATGTGTATAAGAGTAAATAACTGTCTATATGTGAGAGTGTGTGATTGCGGGACTGGCTGTATGGATGAGTGTGTGCTTGTACTAGTAATTGAATAAGTGTCAAAACATTTTAGTATTTTTATGAGTAAGTGAACTTGAGTGTGTTTAACTGTATAGGTGAGTCAATTGGACTGTGTTTAATTATTTGCACAACTGACTAGGTGTGTCAGTACCTCAATGGATGATTGGCAGTGTGTGAGTGTCTATATATGTGTATAAATGCATATGATAGTCTTGTACGGAGTGACTGTAAGTATGAGTGACTGTACAGGTGAGTGAGTGGAGGTGCATGTAGACCTAAGAGTCAATGAGTGGGTATGTAGTTATTGGTATTGGAGTATCTATGGTTTTCAAAATGTCCGTCTGAAATTTTGAGTTGGTGTATCAAAAGTTATATTAGGGTGTGAGAAGGTGTACTAATTTATCACATAGATAATGTCATCAGTGATGTCATCAGTGATGTCATTTGAGATGTCATCAGTGATGTCATCAGTGATGTCACTGACCATGTCATGAGTGATGTAATATGTGACGTCATCAGCAGTGCATTGCGGGTGCGCGAGTTATAGATAGCTGAACTAACTATAACAGGGGAATTTCTAGGGTTTTGTACGAGGGAAATGTCCAGCTAACTATAACGCCCCTGAAACCTTTGGTTTTTTTCAGTGAATATATATATATATATATTCACTTAAAAAACCATAGGTTTCACACATGTTATAGTTAGGTGGATATTTCACTCGTAAAGAACCAATGAAATTCCCCCGTTATAGTTAGTTCAGATAACTATAACTCGCGCGCCCGCAATCCACTGCTCATGACGTCACATATTACATCACTCATGACATGGTCAGTGGCATCACTCATGACATCACTGATGACATCATCCTTGTGATAGAGTGGCGGTCGCGCGAGTTATAGTTATCTGAACTAACTATAACGGGAGAATTTCATTGGTTTTTTACGAGTGAAATATCCACCTAACTATAACATGTGTGAAACCTATGGTTTTTTAAGTGAATTTGCAAGGTTTTTTAAATGCTAATTCCTAACTAGAACGTGTGTGAAACCTAAGGTTTTTTCAGTGAATTTGTACGGTTTTTTAAATGCTAATTTATTTATGTATTATTATTATTTTATATATTTATTTTACAATAAACTACGTATGAATGTTTTTTTTTTTTGTTTTGTTTTTTTTATTTTTTTGGGGGGGGGGGTTTTCACCGTTCGCCACCTTCCTTTTTCACTCTCGCACTGAAAACAAACAAAATGGCGGCCGACACTCCCTGATTTCGACCGATTCGAACGTTGACTAACATGTAACCACCAATCAGAATTATGCTCACGCACGTTAGGGTGCTCGCACGGTGCTCGCACGGTGTGCGCACGGTGCCCGCACCCTGCGCGCGTATAGATATTGATATGCTTTTAAATGCTATTTTCTCAGGAAATACTGAACAGATTTACACCAGACCTGCAAAAGGCACTTCCTTGACCTTATGGCTACCTCTCTGCCAAATTTCAATTAATTCTGTTCAGCCGTTCGGGCTGTAGCTGCATCTAAAGGTCCTATGGAAAAATGCATGGGGAAAACGCGTTTTGGGGCCCCCCTTTTTTCTCGGCCCCCGCTTGACGAATCACCCCGAGACTTTCAGGGTAGGAGCTGAACGGAGCGCCCCATTAGTTTTGAAAATTTCGCGAGGATTCGTCAACCGGCGCCAAAGTTATTTAAAATAGAATTTTGAGATTTCCTATGGAAACACGGTCCTAACTATAACTATCTACTGGCGACCGCCAGTAGATAATATATATATATATATATATATATATATATATATATATATATATATATATATATATATATATATATATATATATATTCACTGAAAAAACCATGGGTTTCACACACGTTATAGTTAGGAATTAGCATTTAAAAAACCTTTGAAATTCACTGAAAAAACCATGGGTTTCACACACGTTATAGTTAGGAATTAGCATTTAAAAAACCTTAGAAATTTAATGAAAAAACCAAAGGTTTCACACATGTTATAGTTAGCTGGACATTTCACTCGTAAAAAAACAATGAAATTCCCCCGTTATAGTTAGTTCAGCTAACTATAACTCGCGCGCCCGCAATGCACTACTGATGACGTCACATATTACATCACTCATGACATGGTCAGTGACATCACTCATGACATCACTGATGACATCTCAAATGACATCACTGATGACATCATCCAGTGAATGTGTGTTTTTCTGAAAATTAAATATGTTTTATATATGTATATCTCAAGGTTGATGGAAGAATAAATGAGTATATAAGTGTCTAAATTGATGATTTGTTTCTGAAAAATTGATTGTATAACTGACTGATTAAGTGTATCTTTTTGAATACATGGCTTAGTGAGTAATGTTTAAATGTGTAAATACCTGTATCAGTCTCTCACTTTGTATATAAGTGGCTGCATGGGTTGGTGAGTAGCTACATGAGTGTCTATATAGGTTAATAGTTGGTTTTTTGAGTATCAGTATGAGTGTCTGAGTGTCTTCATGGTGCGGTGGGGGGTATTACGTAGTGCATAGATGCATGAATGAGTGACTCACTGTTTGTATGTGTTGAAGACAGCATGTGTGCAGGACTGTATGGGTGGATGAGTGTGTGCATGGGTGTGTTAGTGAGTGAATGACTGTCTCAATAGTGTCTTCATAAGTAACTACATATGTTTTAAACTAGTATATGTGACTATTGTTGTTTATAAGTGAGTATATGTGAGAGTGAGAGATTGGAAGAGTTCCTGTATGAATAAGTATGTGTTTCTATAAGTGATTGTTAAAAAGACTAAGTATGTGTAAGTTTCTGTTAAAGTAAGTGTGCTGGTGTGTGTATAACTGTATATGCAAGTAAATGGATGTTTGTTTCTTTATTAGCATGAGTGACTATGTGTGTGAGTAACTCTATGGATGAGTGGGATTGTGTTACAGGATGTTTAGGTGTATGAGTACATATGATGTGTGAGTACATGTATGAGTGACTGTATAGGATTGTTGGTGGATGAGTGGATGTGTATGTGGATCTTAGAATTACTGAATAGGTTGTTGTAACTGTTATTGGTATGTCCATTGTTTTGAAAATTTTAGTGTCTATTTTTGAATGTTTGTATCAAAGGTTATATTAGGGTGAGAGGAGGTCTACCACTCTGTCACAAGGATAATGTCATCAGTGATGTCATTTGAGATGTCATCAGTGATGTCATGAGTGATGTCACTGACCATGTCATGAGTGATGTAATATGTGACGTCATCAGTAGTGCATTGCGGGCGCGCGAGTTATAGTTAGCTGAACTAAATATAACGGGGGAATTTCATTGGTTTTTTACGAGTGAAATGTCCAGCTAACTATAACATGTGTGAAACCTTTGGTTTTTTCATTAAATTTCTAAGGTTTTTTAAATGCTAATTCCTAACTATAACGTGTGTGAAACCCATGTTTTTTTCAGTGAATTTCAAAGGTTTTTTAAATGCTAATTCCTAACTATAACGTGTGTGAAACCCATGGTTTTTTCAGTGAATTTGCAAGGTTTTTTAAATGCAAATTTTTTTTTTTTCTTCTATTTTTTTTTACATATTTTTATTTTAATTTTCTATCCTTTTTTAAAGACTATGGTTAAATTTTTAAAATTCTTTAATATGTTTTTTTAATATATTTTATAAAATAAACATGTAAAATTTATTAGCAATAAATTTTTTCCTTTTTTTTATTTTTTTTTTAGTACGCGTACCGTAAGCTTACGGTAAGCGTACGGTTTACGCAACGCCCGTAATTTATCTACGCTGTTTGCGTATAGTTACGCAATTTGCGTAGCCGCGCGTACTCCGCGTGGGACGCGTACGCGTGTACGCTACACGCGCACGTTACGCGGAAGTGTCGGGGAGTGACTGTTAAGCGCATGCGCGCAAGCGCGTGTCTTTTTTACGCGCATGCGTACTTTTGCCGTAAGCGTACCGTAAGCGTACGGTAGGTCATGTGATCATGAAACACAACTTTTGATTGGTTGAAACTACTTTCAGTTCTAGAACTCTCCTACACCACACCCATTCCCCTCATTTCTGCTTGTGATCCCTTAGGAGAAGGAGCTGGGTTGTCTTTGTGATACGATGGCAGAACAGCAGAGCTCTTCTGAGAGTGAGGCTAGCAGCACTACCTTGAGGCAGAGAGCGAGGAAACAAAAGACCTCTTACGTATGGGATTATTTTACTTTTCCAGAAGGCCAGCAAAAGGTAAATGCATCCTTAGTGACTTGCAAGCTGTGTAAGCATGTACTTTCAAGAGGTAATCCTGACAGGAAGTATTCCTTTGGGAATCACACCATGATGAGACACCTTAAGGATGTACACAGAAGGACACATGCTCGACTTACTGAAGGTAACCCTTCAGTAAATCAACCCAGCACATCCACAGCAGCTCAGCCTGGACCATCATCTGCAGAGCCGAGTCCTTCTTCTGCAGGTCAGGTGAGCCCTTCATCTGTGGGGGGAGCATCTCCTTTTTCTGGTCCTCTGGAAATTAACCCTCGGTTTCTGAGGGTTGATATACGGTGCGCCACTTGTCATGATCTAATTTGTCATAGGGAGACCAGTATTTCCCTAGTGAACAATAAAATAGATCAGCACACTTGTCGTACCGACTAATATTCCCAATCTTTCTTTCCTCTGTCCCTGCATGAACACAACAGCTCTTTTAAGAGCCAACCTTACCTTTCATCTATTTTTTATATATTTTTTAAAAAACTTTTTTTATTTTTATTTTACCGTACGCGTAATTTTTTTTTTTTCTTTTTTTAAAAACACTAAAAATCAATTATCACATTACAAGGTCCTTGAGAGACTACAATTAAAAACTGCAAATGTGATTGTAGAGAAGTGGAAAAAAGGGACCATGACATTATTGACTTACCATACCCACTCAAAAAAAGATTTATTCATTTAATTTATTTTTAATTGCTTTTTAAATGGTTATAGTTTTCGAAAATTTTCTATCTCAATCTGAAAAAAAAGAAAAAAGTATTAATATTTAATAAAACATTTAATAATACAGTACACATATTTACATATTTTTCAAAAAATATTTTTGCCTTTTTTTGCTGTTTTCAGAAAATATTGCATTTCACTATAAATTGTGAAAGCAATTGCATTCATCATTTAACAGCAGGCAAAAAAAATTAACAATCTCAAAGATTGTTTTTAAAAAAGCCCAGAATCTCTTTTTTCATAAACATAACTTTAAAGAAATGCATAATATTCTAAAAAAATATCATCTAATATCTATACTTATTTCTTTAAAATACCGTCTGATATTTTTGTTTCAGAAGTATAATCACAATAATATATGTCAAATAACTCCACAATACATCTGGTTCCATTTCCTTTAGGCCAAATAGTAATTTTAAAATTCTTTTTTTGTTTAATTTCCAATGGTAATCCAATAAAAAACAAAAGTTTAAATTGTACAGATGTCACCGTTTCTCTGTAACATTTTGGTTTCCGAAAGATTAATTAATAATTAAATAAGTCCACAATAGAATTGTTTACTTTTCCGCATGGCCAAATAGTAATTTTAAAAATCTTTTTTGAAAAAATTTCCAATGGCAATCCAATAACATTCCAAAATTTTAATTGTGCAGATGTTACCGATTTTTTCTAAATTTTTGGTTTTCCAAAGTTTCCTTAAAAAATGGAAAAATTCCACATTACAATTGGTTACCTTTCCATTAGGCCAAATGATAATTTGTTAAATCTTTTTATTTGTAAATTCCAAATGGTAATCCAATAAAATGGTAAAATTGTTTTCTCCAGATGTTGTCAAATCTCTCTAAAATTTAGGTTTCAGGAAGATTAGATAGGAATTTGCTAAATCAAAAGGCAAACGTTGCTTAAAAATCAATTGGGAATCATTACACAGTGTCCAGCCTTTTTCACATTTAAGATAAACTGTGTAATGACCAGAAGTTACAGTAGGTCCATCATGGAAAATTATTGCAACTGTTACAAAAGTTTTTCCTGAAATTGATAATTGCTGTCCTGTAAACTTCTTTATTAAAGTATCCAATTTTGAACCATCAGCTCTACATCGTTGCATCATTAAAATTACATACTGTCTGTATTCCTTTAAAATTAATGTTGAAAACATGTCAGATTTACACTCACTGCATTGCATGCTATGATTAGCATCTTTAACTAATTTAGCAAAAGTGACTGTTTTACTCTCTGGCAATGTTAAATAAATAAACCTTTCAGAATCAACATTAGAGCCACATATATTATAACAGTTTTCACAACTATGTTCCCATTTATAAGAGAGACCAAACATATTTTGTATTTGTACCCCTTCCTCTTCCAGTACCTGAAGAAAATACATCAAGAATTCCTGTGCATCTTGCTGTACATTTTGAGAAAACTGTGTTCGTCCTGAACATAAATCTAAAACTTTTCTAATTTCAGTAGCACTTTCTATTTGAGTTTTATCATTACTCAGCTTTTCAAAAAGGAGACTCAGCACAGTACAGAATCTTTTTCCCTGATTTACTATTATCTGCTCTTGCAAACTTTCCAGATAAAATGCAACATTCAGCACTACATTAGCGTAGCAGTTGACACCAGAGCTATTTTCAAAATAACATCCTACAACCTGTTCTTCATTTTCCTTATTCTTTTTGCTTGCAATTACATCACTCCTCTTTTTTTTCCTCCTCTCTACATCTTCATTACAGATATTCTCATTTCTCCTTTTACGAGAAACTACACGTTTCTCCAACACAGGATACTGACCTAAATGAGGAGCATAGCTTCTTCTTAATCTATTATACTCCTTTACACAGTTTGTATCAGCACTAACTTTTGAATCATCAAAGTCTATCATGAATAAACCTGATAATGTTTTCACTCGTGACAAAGCAACATATGCCATACCTTCTTTGAACACAGTTGAACCAATGTTCACATATGCACAATCTACAGTCAATCCTTGAGACTTGTGAATAGTTACAGCATATGCTAGAGAAAACGGAAACTGCTTCCTACGTACATATAAGTCTTTAAGCATGAAACGAACTGTACAACGACAAATATCTTTAACTTCTTCTATCTGATCAAATTTTATTTTTAAACATTCAATTCCATCTTTTTTCTGATAATTAATAAAACCCACAACTCTTCCCATAGCTCCATTAACTAAACCTTTTTCAACATCCAAATTTCTCCTTAAAAATACTCTACAGTTCATGCAAACATATAGATTTTTTTCTAATCCAGCTGTTTTGGAAATCTTCTTCTCTAGTGAATCCAATTTATTTTTCAGTGTGCCTGTTAATGTGACAGTAATTCTTCCATCCTCAATTTTGTCCACTGCTTCCAATTTCCTGATATCTTCCTTTTCCAATTTCAAAAGCTCCTCATTGAATATTGAGCATTCACGTAGAGTTGGCATTAAGCAGATGACACTTTTGTTTTCTGCAATGTTCTTGTATATCTTCTCTGCAACTATTTCTTCCTTTGGAAATAAATTATGTAGCAGCCGAGTCTGTAATGCTTTTTTGCCAGCTTCTGTGAGTAGTCCAATCCTGATATCTTTCAGAATACTTCCATATTCTTCATCGTTTGCTTGCCTCATATTAGTTGTAAGTTCCTTGTACTCAAAGAAGGACCAAATATTTGCATTACCGATGCTTCCCAATGACTTCTTCGTGTCTTCATGTGTCACAGTATTAAACACTGGTTGTCCTTTAACTGGAGTAAGTTGCAAAAGATCTCCAAAAACTATGACGTGTTTTCCTCCAAAAAACACGTCATAGTCTGACTTCAGAATTTGCTGCATTCTTAAATGCACAAAGGCAAGCATTAAGTTCGATACCATGCTCACCTCATCAATAATGAGAACTTGCATCTTCTTCAATACTCTTGAAACTTCCAAGCATGCTTCTCCAGTTAGCTTGTTGTATTGTATTTTGTTCTCATGCTCCACTGGTAACATTAGCAAACGATGTAAAGTGATCCTTTTATGTTATATGCTGCTAACCCAGTTGGAGCAGTAACCACACAAGACAAAGTAGAATCCGTTTTTTGCTGTAGGTAGCTTCTGATGACTTTTATAAGGAAACTTTTTCCAGTTCCAGCTTGTCCGCTTACATACATCCTGATTGGATGAAATGATGTGCATGAGCACTCTTTTTTTTCATGTAGAAATCCGTGATCAATTTTGTTTCTGATCTCTTCATAAATTTGTTGCTGCTCTTGATTCAGTTGTCTTTCCAAATTTTGTAAGTCTATAAATTCTTCTTGAGCTTGATTCATAGCTGTTTCCACTTCATTCATGGCTATTGATGCTTCATTTTCAACGATTGGTTGTCCTAGGGGATCTTGACTGAGTGTTCCTGAACTTTGGCTGTCCTGAGAACTGTCTCTAGCTATTTCTGCTGCAATTGTAGTTTCCTGTTCAATTTCTTCATTTAACATTTGCAGATAAGTTGTGAATGTTCTGCATTGTATGCTGTCTTTGCAAGCATTAAATGAATCTTCATAGCTTTGAAATTCTCCCAGTAGTTCATCCTCTGTACGCCATGGTTTAAACAGCTGTAAAAGAGCCAAGTAGTAAAATTCCTTTTTGTCAGTAGTGTCGCAACTCAGCTTCCGGTGATTTATCAAACTTCCTTTTGTTTGCTTCACCAAACATCCTTCCTCACCAATAACTTTATATTTTCCATTGTTGATGTCTTCTGCGGCTTTCCGTGAATAAATGTAGTTCTGCAGCACTTCATAGAGACACATGTTCTCCAGATGATGACTTCTCTTTGGGTAATATGTATCCAACATGTTTGATTTCAAAATATCTGTACTTTCTGGGTCATTCTCGGCCAAATATTCAATTTCTCCAACAGATTTCAGTACCCGATTTCTCATTGCTGCAAGGCCTAAACTTGCCCAAATTATTCTTCTTGATTTCGAGTAGAGACTTGCAGAAGATAACCTATCTGAACATTCGTAGGATCCAATTTCTCGATGCGATAACATCTTCAAACTGAAACTGTACAGCTTCTTACTGACAGTTTTCTCGTGAGAAATCTCTTCCCACATTTCCTTCAATTCTGTTTTTTCTGATTTCGTAATGTAAGACGTTACATATCGAGCAACAGCAATGGAATTGTCAGCTACATACTCTATTTCCATGTTAGCGTTCCACATGGATAAAATCACTGGGTTGTAGTCATTTATATTTTTTGATTCTTCTTTTCTTTTAAGGTTGTAGGTATTCTTAGGTGATTTTCTTGTGATAGTATGTCTCACAGCTGACATAAAACTGTTAACTCTTCCATTTGAAAGAACAGGTCTAGGAAATCCAAATCGACATTTAGTGTAGTATTTATCTTTGCTCTTGTATTTCCGTCGACAGTATTTTCCACACCGATGACTTTGGAAACGTAAAACTTGCTCCTTTAACTTTTTCTCTTCTGTGCTTTTTGGTATAGCACATGTTGCATATTCTTCAATGTAAGATAACACTGCTTCATCAGTATCTGTTCCAAACTTTGGGGCATCCTTGATCCACAACAGCATATGAATATGAGGAGCACCTCTTGCCTGGTACTCTTTTCTCCAAAAGAAATCCACTACTTCTCCTAGAGGTGGATTTTTTTTATTGCAGATGAAGGACATCATAGCCTCAAATCTATGATTGAAATATCTGCAAACATTAACCGGATCCAATGAGCACAGTTCTCCTGCTGTTTTGTATTCGATGTTTTTAATGTTTGAATTTGCCTCTCGTAGAAAATCCAGTAAATCATCCCAAGCGTACTCAGCACAGCTTAGGGTAAGGAACCATGTTGGTGTTCCTAAATTCCGTAACATGCATTTTAATTCACCATGGCGTCGGTACCAATATTCATTTGTCCCACGCTGATAAGCCATCAGATTGATCAGTTGTGTTTCCAAATGATCATCTCGGTGCTGCACTTTCTCCATAAAATCCTTAGCAGACACATTTTGTAAATGTACTCCACTTTTTAAAATGTGATTTACTGCATAAGACAGTGCAGACAAGTCGCTTTCAAATAAAAGATGGAACAAATAAGGAATACTTTGTCGAAATCTGGGATCTTCAGCATATAGTCTTGTAGTCCGATACTCAGAAGCTGGAATCTGTTCCGGACGTTCATCGTATCGTCCTCCTTTTCCTTTAGGAAACAGCTGGGGAAAACATCGAGCTTCCAAGCTCTCCTCCCATACACTCACGGGAGTTCCTTTTGCTTTCTTCATCTGAAATAGATCAATATTGTCTCCCATAGCTTCTTTTGAATGAAGAGGATGTATGCTAAAATGTTCATAAATTTCTTCTTCCTTTGACTTGTCCACTTTTTCAATTTGTCCAGTTGGTGTTTCTGTGTCTTCTTGTAAATCTTCTTCTTCTTCTATATAAATTGATTCATACCATTTGTTATTCCTTTTCAAATACAAATTTGCTCTTTGTACTTTCCGTACATCTACCAGCTCCTGCCAAATCTTCTTATTCTTTGTAGGTACACCATTAACCAGAATAATTAATGGTTCAGTTTCCAAAGTATCCGCATCAATAGTTTCCATATTTTTTTTCAAATCCAAGGGCAAATACACCACTCTACCTTTTAAACCTCTCAATAAATCTGAAGGAGGTAATTTACCAGTTTTGGGCTCCATACGTACTATGGTCTGGAACGGATGAACACATTGAATGAGTATAGACTCATATGTATTTAATTCAGAAAGTTCAGCAGGAATAGCATCCAATTCTAAATTATTATGTACAGCTCTGGTCGGCATTCTATTTTCCTCTAACTTGTTGTAACAGTATTTACAAATACGCTGAACTTCACCCAATTCAAAACAATTTTCAAGAAATATATAGGTGGCAAAATCCTTCCACTTATAATTATCTTCATTTTCACTCTTTCTGTAGAGATCAACATACCTGGTTTGTTTTCTATAATGAGTTCTGCGGCAACAAATACAAGTTATATTTGGTCTTTCATTAGAGATTATTGCAAATTTTGTTATGTGATCATTAAATGTCTTACTTACAGAGGGTTCTACATTTTCTTCCACTTCTTCCTCATTTACTGTGTCCTTCTCTGCACTGTTTTGTTCAGGACCAAAGTAACAAAACTGAATTTCATCAACAACCTTCTCTACATCTGATACCGTTCCACGGAACAGAGCCCTATTCAATTCATCTAACTTTATTGCTGGACTTTTAGCAAAATACAACCGTCTCACAAACTTTCTCATTTCAGTATGATGAACAGCCAGCATCCTAAAATGATGGAAAACACTATTACACACTTTTCTAGATAGACAAGCCAGAGAATGACCCTGCAAACCAGTATTCTCTCTCACTCTGCATGGATCTAGACTTTGAAGCACCTTCATCTTCTGTTTCACACTTTTTTTGCTATATTCTCTTAGAAACTCACGAAATTTATCAATAGATTCCTGACGCACAGTGCAAATACTACTACAATTCCAAGTGTACACTGGGGCTTTAGGACGTCTCCCCATAGCCTCATCCGCCATCACTTGTACCTCATCTCTTGGAACCATTATCTCCTTCTCCATTATGCAACCATTTTTCACTTCATAAGCACGACCTCTGGTGTCAACTGCATGCAGCAAACTATTACTTTGAAAATAACTCTCTTCATTAAAAAAAGGTTCACTATTTGAACTATGCATCCATTTTCCTAAAAACACTTTACAAAAGTTTGTTCTGTTCACTACTCTTTTCCTTTTGCTATGTGATTTCAGTACATTAACCATTTTGTCTAATGTACGCATCCTATTAAAAATTAAAATGAATAGTTTCCTTTTTAATTCTAATGCCTTTGCTGCAATGGCTTCAATTTCTTTTTTTCTCTTATAAAACTTTGCCTTTTGCTTATTTTTCTTCACATCCTTTATCAAATTGGACATAACTCTCCTCTGAAACATTTTTCTACGTATCTCTTTAAACGCTGTTTTTCTGTTTAAGTTTATCTTTTTAGTTGCAGAAGGTATATTTGCATTAACTAAATTCTCAATTTTTTCCTGTCCTTTTCGATTCAAATCATTCTTTCCAGTACAGACATTTTGTACATTTTTCCTTTTTTTGAATATGTTCCTTAGAAAATCTTTTTTTTGCTTACCAGAAGATTTTTTCTTCTTCCCAACATGAGCATCTTCAACTAACTTAGGTCATCCAGTTGTCTTCAAATATAGGTTTTTTTTCTGCTCTTTTTTTACTCTGGATTTTGTAGGCATCTTAAATTTTGTTCACTGCTCTTCAGCACTACCTGAAAAAAACTAAAAAAAAATTCCTTTATTTTATTTAAATATATTACTACATTTGTTTTCACATTAGTCACAAAACGAAATTTCTTTGCCAATTTGAAAGCACACTTACTGCTCTTTTTTTTGGCAAGTGATAAACACTTTTACAGACTGACACATTATGAATCCACTTTTCAGAGTTTTTTACAAAGCACATGTCCAAACTGCTTTTTCAGACCAGCATCATTTGTAACCTGGGTGTCTGCCTACACTCCAGCAAGGGCAACCAGCCTTAGTGATGCTGAATGTATTTGCATTACTGACTGAAACCTCAAACCCCACTCGCTTGTGAATACTGTGCATGATTCCACATGGTAAGCAGCTACCTGTGTGCTAAGAGTCTGCTTCTGCACCAAAAAATGGCTCCCCCTTTCCATCTAATGCAACTGTGAAATCTCCAGAGCAATACGCAATAAATCTCTGCCTGTAATTCCTATTTGCACACAGAGTCATGTTTTCACATTAGTCACAAAACGAAATTTCTTTGCCAATTTGAAAGCACTCTTACTGCTCTTGTTTTTGGCAAGTGATAAACACTTTTACAGACTGACACATTATGAATCCACTTTTCAGATTTTTTACAAAGCACATGTCCAAACTGCTTTTTCAGACCAGCATCATTTGTAACCTGGGTGTCTGCCTACACTCCAGCAAGGGCAACCAGCCTTAGTGATGCTGAATGTATTTGCATTACTGACTGAAACCTCAAACCCCACTCGCTTGTGAATACTGTGCATGATTCCACATGGTAAGCAGCTACCTGTGTGCTAAGAGTCTGCTTCTGCACCAAAAAATGTCTCCCCCTTTCCATCTAATGCAACTGTGAAATCACCAGAGCAATACGCAATAAATCTCTGCCTGTAATTCCTATTTGCACACAGAGTCATGTTTTCACATTAGTCACAAAACGAAATTTCTTTGCCAATTTGAAAGCACACTTACTGCTCTTTTTTTTGGCAAGTGATAAACACTTTTACAGACTGACACATTATGAATCCACTTTTCAGATGTTTTACAAAGCACATGTCCAAACTGCTTTTTCAGACCAGCATCATTTGTAACCTGGGTGTCTGCCTACACTCCAGCAAGGGCAACCAGCCTTAGTGATGCTGAATGTATTTGCATTACTGACTGAAACCTCAAACCCCACTCGCTTGTGAATACTGTGCATGATTCCACATGGTAAGCAGCTACCTGTGTGCTAAGAGTCTGCTTCTGCACCAAAAAATGTCTCCCCCTTTCCATCTAATGCAACTGTGAAATCACCAGAGCAATACGCAATAAATCTCTGCCTGTAATTCCTATTTGCACACAGAGTCATGTTTTCACATTAGTCACAAAACGAAATTTCTTTGCCAATTTGAAAGCACACTTACTGCTCTTTTTTTTGGCAAGTGATAAACACTTTTACAGACTGACACATTATGAATCCACTTTTCAGATGTTTTACAAGGCACATGTCCAAACTGCTTTTTCAGACCAGCATCATTTGTAACCTGGGTGTCTGCCTACACTCCAGCAAGGGCAACCAGCCTTAGTGATGCTGAATGTATTTGCATTACTGACTGAAACCTCAAACCCCACTCGCTTGTGAATACTTTGCATGATTCCACATGGTAAGCAGCTACCTGTGTGCTAAGAGTCAGCTTCTGCACCAAAAAAAGGCTCCCCCTTTCCTTCTAATGCAACTGTGAAATCACCAGAGCAATACGCAATAAATCTCTGCCTGTAATTCCTATTTGCACACAGAGTCATGTTTTCACATTAGTCACAAAACGAAATTTCTTTGCCAATTTGAAAGCACACTTACTACTCTTTTTTTTGGCAAGTAATAAACACTTTTACAGACTGACACATTATGAATCCACTTTTCAGATTTTTTACAAAGCACATGTCCAAACTGCTTTTTCAGACCAGCATCATTTGTAACCTGGGTGTCTGCCTACACTCCAGCAAGGGCAACCAGCCTTAGTGATGCTGAATGTATTTGCATTACTGACTGAAACCTCAAACCCCACTCGCTTGTGAATACTGTGCATGATTCCACATGGTAAGCAGCTACCTGTGTGCTAAGAGTCTGCTTCTGCACCAAAAATTGTCTCCCCCTTTCCATCTAATGCAACTGTGAAATCACCAGAGCAATACGCAATAAATCTCTGCCTGTAATTCCTATTTGCACACAGAGTCATGTTTTCACATTAGTCACAAAACGAAATTTCTTTGCCAATTTGAAAGCACACTTACTGCTCTTTTTTTTGGCAAGTGATAAACACTTTTACAGACTGGCACATTATGAATCCACTTTTCAGATTTTTTACAAAGCACATGTCCAAACTGCTTTTTCAGACCAGCATCATTTGTAACCTGGGTGTCTGCCTACACTCCAGCAAGGGCAACCAGCCTTAGTGATGCTGAATGTATTTGCATTACTGACTGAAACCTCAAACCCCACTCGCTTGTGAATACTGTGCATGATTCCACATGGTAAGCAGCTACCTGTGTGCTAAGAGTCTGCTTCTGCACCAAAAATTGTCTCCCCCTTTCCATCTAATGCAACTGTGAAATCACCAGAGCAATACGCAATAAATCTCTGCCTGTAATTCCTATTTGCACACAGAGTCATGTTTTCACATTAGTCACAAAACGAAATTTCTTTGCCAATTTGAAAGCACACTTACTGCTCTTTTTTTTGGCAAGTGATAAACACTTTTACAGACTGGCACATTATGAATCCACTTTTCAGATTTTTTACAAAGCACATGTCCAAACTGCTTTTTCAGACCAGCATCATTTGTAACCTGGGTGTCTGCCTACACTCCAGCAAGGGCAACCAGCCTTAGTGATGCTGAATGTATTTGCATTACTGAGTCCAACCTCAAACCCTTAAACTATTCTTTTATTATACCAGTACACCTTAATTTATTGTGAAAACATAGTCCATATTATTTTACATGTTCCTCACATTTAAATTTCTCCCAAAACAGAAAATAATAAACACAACTTCAACAAAAAGAATTGCATTTCTATTATTCATTTCTTAATTTACCATATACATCCCCTCTCAGACTCTAAACTCACCTTTAAAATTAGTTAGTTGTGAAAGAAATGTGGCACTCAAACAGCAGATTATCAGAGCCAGGATCTCTGTTCTCTACACCTCTCTCCTCTCAGCAGAACCAGATAATGGCAAACTTTCCCTCTCTTTTTCCACACATATACATGTTAGTTTCAAATCTCAGTGCTTGCCCCTTTTTTTCAAATGTAATCACACATTTCTATTGGTTGAAAACCAACCCTTTTCCAAAAGTACCCTTCCCCCAACTTGACTTCTGCCTAGTACCCTTCCCCCAACTTGGCTTCTGCCTGCTACCATAGCAACAGCTCATGGAACACTGCTGTGTGGAGTCAGGTCAGAAGTTCGCCAAACAATGTTTCAATTCCAAAGAGCAAGAGTGCTTGACTTTTCAAACCTAACAGCAAATCCATAGTACTGTTCTTTGGTAACACATTTTTCTGTACCAATACAAAACATGCTTCTATTAATTTACACATACAGCCTAGTTTTTATTCTAGAATGGTATGAAACAGCCAATCAGTTCTTTTTTTAAAAAAAAAAATATGTATGCCTCCATTTCCAAACTGTCTTTCTTTTCATATTGCCATTCTACTGAAAGACACCTCCTGAGTGCATCCAGTTCTCCTTTGAAGATGTTCACAGTGTGGATTGTAGGGCACAGCTATGTCTTCTGGAGTGAAAAGTATGCAGAGAAAACAGATATGGTGAGAGACCTTGCTTTGCCAAATGTAGACATTAAATGGATTGGTCAGAGAGGGTTAAAGTGGCACCAATTGATGCCATTGGTGAAATCCTTCATGCACATCCAACACCCTGACCTCATAATAGTGCACTGTGGTGGCAATGACCTAGGCACTTTGACTGGGGTAGGTCTGGAAATGCTTATGAAGGAGACCTTTGCACAACTGTTTTCACTTTTCCCTAAAACTGCCTTTGTGTTTTCTAACATATGCCAAAGGCAAAAATGGAACTGGTCCAATCATTTCTGTCCGCAGATTGACAAAGCAAGAAAGCACGTCAACAAATCTGTTTCTGCTTTCCTCTGTGACTATGGTATGGGTTCCATTTACCACAACAACTTGCGTTATGACATGCAAGACATTTATAGAGGAGATGGTGTACACTTCAATGATGAAGGGAACAGAGTCTTCCTCTTGAACCTTAGACTCTGCATCGGTACTTACTTGTAGGTACCACTAAAAAATCACTTAATAAACACAACGGCTCTTTTTAGAGCCCCCTAATATCTAAACACTTAAATCTGATTTTCATTTATTTTTTTTTATTTTTTTTCTACCGTACGCTTACCGTACGCGTACCCCGTGATTTTTTTTAAAATCAATAAATGTTTTCTTTGTACTTTTCTGTCCTTCTTTGACCCCCTTACAAATGTTAGGGGGTCTGTAACTCTCCTCCTTGCCCCCTTTTCTTGTTATCACTCTTTTTTTTCTGAGTGAAACACACGAAATGGCGGCCGCCGCTTCCTGGTTTCGACCGATTCGAATGTTTACTAAGATCTAAGAGCCAATCAGAATCGCGCTTGCGCACGCCAGCGTACGGTAAGCGTACCGTAAGCGCACCGTAAGCTGGCTCAGATATATATATTGATTTAAAGGCTATTTTCTCAGAATCTACTGAACAGATTTACACCAAACCTACAAAAGGCACTTCCTTGACCTGAGGACTACCTCTCTGCCAAATTTCTAGTAATTCTGTTCAGCCGTTCGGGCTGTAGCTGTGTCTAAAGGTCCTATGGAAAAATGCATGGGAAAAACGCGTTTTGGGACCCCCCTTTTATCTCAGCCCCCGCTTGACGAATCCCCCCGAGACTTTCAGGGAAGGAGCGGAGCGTAGCGCCCCACCTGTTTTGAAAAATTCGCGAGGATTCGTCGACCGGCGCCAAAGTTATTCAAAATAGAATGTTGCGGATTTCCTATGGAAACGTGGTCCTAACTATAACTACCTACTGGCGACCGCCAGTAGGTAATATATATATATATATATATATATATATATATATATATATATATATTTAAGGATTTTAATTTTACCTGTGATCAAGGCAGATGGGATGCCGAAACGCGTCACGAATTGAAACTTGTTGTCCTTACAGATATGCGGAAATAAAGCACCTTTGGTTTGAAAGTCAGGTGTGCGGTGTGCTCCTTTGAAGAAGCTGCAAGGGAGTAGTTGGTCGGAATCAAGTGGGGTGCTCCGTCCCCACATGCTGAGGCCGCCCTGAAAAAAGAGGTTGATGCACTCTATGCAGAGTTCTTAGTGTGATATATATATATATATATATATATATATAATGAAATGAAAGAGACTTAGCGCATGGATACCCGGGGGCATCCCAGCACTGCAGCGGATGCTAGAGGGAGGGATGCTCTATGGGAATAGCCAGGTTTTAAGTTGTCTCCGAAATGCAAGATGGTTAGGAATTTTACGGATAGAGAGTGGTAGGGAGTTCCAGAGCTTAGCAGCGTTGTATGAGAAAAGACGGCCGCCTGATCTGGCTTTTTTGATTCTAGGTACTTCAGCCAGGCGGAGATCGTCCGAGCGCAGTCTTCTGGAAGCCTTGTATGGTCTAATCAATGTTTTGATGATAGGTAGCCCTTTTCCTTCCAGACACTTGTGCGCGGTACAGAGAGCTTTAAAATGTATTCTCTCCTGCACTGAGAGCCAGTGAAGGGAGCATAGGGCGGGCTGAACTGAGCAGCAGTTGTTTGTGCCCATAACCAGTCTTGCTGCAGAATTCTGCACAGTCTGTAATTTAGCTATCACTGAGTTTGGGGCACCTAAGTAGAGAGCGGTACCATAATCCAACCTAGATAGGATTAGGGCCTGGATTAGTAACTTTTTTGAATGACAAGGTAGATGGGGTAGTATTTTGCGGGTCATTCTAAGCAGGCCGTAGCACGTGGCAGTAGTCTTCCTTGCTTGGGCTCTAAAGGTGAGCTTGGTCTAACCAGATACCCAAGCTTTTTATCTCCTTTTTTGGGGCTGGGGCCGGGCCCATACAGGCCGGCCACATTGTGCTCGAGTTGAAACTTGACTGGTTGCCCAACAACATAAGCTCCATTTTATCACCATTGAGCTTTAGGTGGGATGAGCTCATCCAGCTGGCAACTTCCTCTAGACAGGAGCATAGGTCAGTGGGTGACTGTTCAGCATGGTTCAGTGCCACGACTAACTGCGTATTGTCAGCATATGTGACTATGTGGATTCCAAAGGGGGATACAATGTCTGCTAGAGGGGCCATGTATACATTAAAAAGCGTGGGGCTCAGGGAGGAGCCCTGGGGAACTCCACACTGTAGAGGAAAGGGTTTGGAGAGAATGTCACATTCCAGGAAGGATTTTAGCCATGATAGGGCCGAGCCTGCCACTCCAACTTTTTTGAGACGGTGTACCAAGGTACGGTGGTTCACCGTGTCAAAGGCTGCACTTAGGTCGAGGAACATTATGACAGTGGATCCTCCAGAATCAAGAATCTTTCTTGAAGCTTCCACTACCGCTAACAGGGCAGTTGGTGCCTTGACAGGGGCGAAAGCCTGTTTGTGAGGGGTGGAGCAGTTTGTGGGCCTCAAGGTGCGGTGAGAGTATATGTTCAGAAATATGCTCCGGGGACGAAGAACCCACAAGCTCACTCCCTCAGATTAGATTTCTCAGAGAAAATGTGACTATATCAAATGAGCACGAGAAGAGGCGGGAGGGGAACCTCACACAAAGAGAATGTTATCACTCCAGGACAAGAACATCAAAAGGAAGCAAGAAGAGGTTGAAGGGCAAGAGGCAAGAAAACATACGGGAGACACTGCAGAACAACGTGATCATTAATATCTCCTCAAAAATCTTAAATGATAAACACATCAAACTTCTAAACAAAGGATTAACCTTTCGCCCGAATTCTAAATTAAATCTGGTGAATGCCAGAACCAACTTCTATAAATTTTCAAGGAAAATGAAATTTAAAAAGTCTTTTGCACAGAAGGAAGACAAAAGGAAGGAAATAAACAAGTTATGTCAGTGATAATGGCGCGGGACCTGAGTCCATTAAGATCTCTTGTCATTGTTGAAATTGAGGCATTTGACAGGGATACATGAGATGAAGTTGAGTGCTTGTCAGATTTGGAGTTATGGGAACATCTGGGGATTCCAGACCAAGGCCGAATATCTGTCCTCAGCGCCCGCAGGGAATATAATTGACCTATTCCAGGAGATCATGACTGAGGGGTTACATAAAATTAGCATGACATTTTTTTTAAAAGAAATAAGAATACATGCAACAACATGATGAAAGAGAATTGGGAGGCACTCTTGGATCTGCAAGAAGACAAAAGTATCATAATAAAAGCCAGTGATAATGGGGGTAATATTTTAATTCTAAGCCGTGAGAAGTATATAGCAGAAGCTAATATACAACTAAATAATGAAGATCATTACAGTAAACTTCCCAACGACCCCACCAATGAACATATGCATGCATTTCATCTCAAACTTAAAGAATGGCATGGTAGAAACCTTCTGGATGATGAGGAATACATGTACCTCAAAACCACCCATCCCACAATACCAACAATAATTCCCTTCCTAAAGTCCATAAAGATTGTGCAAACCCCCCCCCCCCCCCCGATAGCCATCGTGCATTCGATTGGCTCATTACTTGAGAAAACCTTAAGATTTCTTGATATCTTTCTATTTCCATATGTGATTAATCTCCCATTTTATTTAAGGGTCTTACAAGAATTTTTGAACAGGATCAATGCTGAACATTGGAAGTCAAACTATCTTATGGCCACAGTTGATGTGGTATCCTTGTACACATCCATTTGGCATACAGTTGAGATGAAAGCATGCAAATTCTTCTTAAAGTCCTGCTCAATATCTTTTTTGGAACATTCCAATATGCTATTTAGAAATTATGGACTTTTTTCTCCACCACAATGTCTTCGTATTTAACAACAACTACTTTCTGCAAATACAGGGAACTGCGATGGGGACATCATCCGCACCAACCTATGCAAATTTAATGATGGGTTGGTGGGAGGCGGAAGTCTCTTGGAATGAACAAAGCAAGATAAATATGGAACAAGTAATCTTATGGGTTTGTTTAATCAATTACTTGTTCATCAATTGGGAAGGTGAAAGAGATCATTTTGAGATCTTCAAGAAATCCTTAAACAACAGCCAACAAGGATTGAGATTCACCAACGACATCAGTGAGAAGGAAATCAATTACTTGGATATTGGCATCTACATTGACAATGATAAAATGTGCACCAAGAGTCATAGAAAGTCAACCAGCATGAACAGTATCCTCCATGCCAACAGTGGGCATCCGCAAACCCTAAAATGGAGTGTACCGTATGGGGAATTTCTTTGAGCCAGGCTAAATTGCTCGGAAGAGGTAGAGTTTGATCTGCAGGCTGAAGAGATGTACCAACGATTTAGAGTAAGAGAATACCCCATTGATGTTTTGAAAGACGCCCTACGAAGGGCAAAGTAAAAGTAACATGAGAACTTGTTGGCGGTGAAACCAAAGGTTATTACAAACAAGGATTACCCTGAGGTTTCCAGATATATTATGGATTATGATATGTCCAACTTTGAGATTAGAAAATTGTTAAAATAGAACTGAAAGACCATCAGACCGGACGAAAATCTCAAGGATCTACTACCAGAACATCTAAGCATTACATACAGTAAAACAGCCTCATTGGGGAACTTGTTAACCAGACGTTACTTGAATCATGACAATTCAGTGAGAACTGGAATTGGCAATTGGTTGTCAAGTGAAAAGAGAGGATTTTGGAAGAGCTTTAAGTGCAAAGCTTGCACTCATGGACACAGTTTAACTGAATTAGGGACGATGCATGGGAAAACCAACAAAATAAATGAATGGATAACATGTGAAACTACGTTTGTGGTTTATGTTCTCGAACGCACATGCCGAAAAAAGTATGTAGGAAGCACTGTAAATAAACATAAACTTCGCAGTTTACAACATCTTCATGCAAGGGTTTGAATGCTGATGATGAACTTCATGTTCATCTGCAACCTCGACCTTCTTAAACTGATCATTTTTATAGCAGAGTATAAGAGTATATTCCCAGATCCCCACCCTACCATCTGTTTTTCTTCCCTTCTATATTGTTACATGCACTGTATGGCATTTACACCTCTATGAGATTCACACTTTGTTGAGTGTGGAGCAAAGTGCTTAGGAATATGCTGATAAAAAGATGTTAATAATATAAGTAGCAATATTTGACATTGAAAGAATATTTTCACTTATGATGCACATAACAGATCTGTGGAATAATGCTTTGCATTTGTGTTCTGAATGTGAATGCAGTACTGAATGATTATTATTGCATGATGTTTCATGGAAATGTAACATGTTCCTATGAACATATCAGCATTGTTACTTGTACTTTACAAAGATTACATGGGCCTAATCTTGATTTTTAACTAATGAATTCTGCATTAGTATTCCCTTGTACCTTAACAGCATTGGATTGCATTTGCAATAAGGAATAGACTGATAATTATGTTTTGACAATATATGCAGAAACACCTGAAAATGGTAGAAATTCTAGTACACATTGCACGAGAAAATGGTGATATTTGGAATTATGTTATACATTTGTTTCTCAAATGAACTGAAAAGTACTGGATATATATCTGTGCATAAAGTATTTTTTTAGAACATAGATAATGTTACTTAACACATTTGCGCTCTCAATGAATCCGAAGTACTGTATGCAGATATTGCACTGAGTGGAGGAATCGCTAATGCATTTGCACTTTATCACACACGGAGACACTCCAAATGTTGCACACAAAAAATTGGGACATTTGGAATGTGTATCTTGAAAGGGTCAATTAGTACTATGGCAATATCTGTGCACAAAGTCTTATGAACACAGATGACATTATTGTTTTGCATTTTCACTTTAATGAATTCGAAGTACTGTATGTGAAGAATGCACTGAGCTTGGGAAATCACTACTGGTTTTGCAATTTAAACCACACAGAGACATTCAAACATATTTGCTTTCATAAACATTGTGTCAAATGTAGTATTATCAATGTGTCTCATGGTACTTTACTGACAAATATTGTTTGTCAACCTTAATGAATCTGAAGTACTATATGCGAAGATTGCACTGAGCTTGAGAATCGTGAATGCATTTGCACTTTAAATCATACGGAGACATTAAACATATCTTCTTGCACATGCATTGAGTCAACTATCGTATTACCAAGTGTCTCATGGTACTTTACCGATGTATATAATGTACAAACATTGGTTTTATAAGTACACAACCGTTTGTCAGCACTCTCCCTTGGTTGACATTTCTCAAGATAAAAAGCCACGTGGCAAATGATGTATATACTTTTGAAAAAAGCTGAAAAGAAAAAGAAAAATGGTGATCGAAATGTGCCATGATAGCCTATATATGACATGTTAGCAGTCCAGTTGTTTTCTAAAAGTAATGGTGGTGAGGTAAAGGGTTTTTCCTTTAAATGTACTCTCTGCACTGAGTAACTCTTTGACACTGTGGAAGGCTAAGGCAGAAACACACTGGTCTACACCCTTGCACCTTATCTAAAAAAAAAAAAAGGATTGTTTATAGAAATGGAGCCATGCCGCTTACTTCTTCTTTCCCATGTGTTGAGATGAAACAAACAGGCAAATGCGGGATGTTGTGAAGTGTTTGTGGTATAATATTTATACCCACACACACACATATATATATATATTATCTACTGGCGGTTGCCAGTAGATAGTTAAAGTTAGGACCTATTTTCCATAGGAAATCCGCAACATTCTATTCCCAATAAGTCTGGCGCCGGTTGATGAATCCTCGCAAAGTTTTCCAAACTTTTGGCCAGCTCCGCTCCGCTCCTACCCTGAAAGTTTCGTGGTGATTCGTCAAGTGGGGGCGAGAAAATAGGGGGGTCCCAAAACACGTTTTTCCCATGCAATTTCCCATAGGATCTGTTGTCGCAGCTACAGCCCGAACCGCTGAACGGAATGACACCAAATTTGGCAAAGAGGTAGTCCTCAGTTCAGACTCGTGCCTTTTGCATAAATGGTGTGAATCCGTTCAGTAGTTCCTGAGAAAATTAGAGTTAACAGTACATATATATCTATGGCCGGGGAGGATCCGCGCACCCTACCCGCACTGTAAGCGCACCCTCCTCGAACCGAGCGTGCACCCTCCCGATCGCACGCTGAATGCTAATTTGCTGTCGAGTGTCTGTCTACATTCGAAACCAGGAACTGTTGGCGGACATTTTCTGCCTCGGTAGAAGCGAGGCTGAAGAAGCAAGGGGAATAAGTGTGTAAAACATATAAAGGGGGCAGAGTGGAAATACTCTGACGCTGTAGAGGTGCTTAGGGGGTCCCAGAAGAACCCCCTGGGGCCCCCTTTTAAAAAAAAAAAACGGCGAAATGCGCGCACGGTGCGCGCATCCTACCGCGTTTGGTGCATGGATCCAAGGAATTTTTTTTTTTAAAAAGACAAGAAATCATTGGTTGTATGACAACTTTCTACACTGAAAGGTAGGGTGTATATTTCTGTTTTTTAAAGGCATGATTCTTATTGGTTAACAAAAACTGATTGTAAGGAACATTACATATGATAAGCTGATATGTTGAAAAGTCAAGCACACTTGCTGTCTTGTTTAGCAACATTGTGTGCTGAACTTGTGAACTGTGTGCTCAGTGCAGTGTTCCACGACCTGTTTCTATGGTAAAAGGCAGAAGGCAGATTGGGGGAAGGGTTGAAATGAATTTCATTTGGAATGGGTTGAAATGTTTAACCAATAGAAATGTGTGTTTGCTTTTGAATTTGTGTGTGAAGGATTGTGATTTGATGTTTACATGTATATGTGTGGAAAATGAAAGGGAAACTTTTCCATTCTTTGTTTTTGCTGAGAGGTGCACAGTGCAGAGATTCTGTTAAAGAAAATCTGGTGTGTGACTGATATACTTCTTAATCTACAAAACAACTTGAAAGGTGAGTTATTTAATTTTGAGGGGATGTATGTAGACTATTTTGATTTTAATCAGACTAATGTATTTCTCCTGCTAAAGTGTAGGGAGTACTTTTTCTCTCTACAATCTTATTGACAGTGTGTGTGCATGTAGAAACTATTCTGTGATAAGCATTTGTGTTTTTCATTTGTTTGCAGACAGATAACTGTGCTGTTTTTATATTTTGGTAGAATTAGAAACCAGTCATTGTTTATGAATTTGTTAAATGAGTTACCTTTCTATACTAAAATGTAGTACTCCTTCTAGATGAAGAAATGTGTTTTGGTATAGTGCAAGGGATAGTGTTGTTTGTCTAGAATCACACAGTGAGTATGTGTGCATTTGGGAACCACTGTGAGAGAAGCATTTGGTAACATCGTGTATTTGCTGACAGATAACTGTTTTAAAACCTGTCATGTTGTCAAGTGTTAGTAGCATTAGAAGCCAGTCTTTGCTTATGCATTGATAAAATAAGTCATGCTTTGACACTAATGTGCTGTACTTTAATATGTAGATTGTGTGTAGTCTCCTTACCCCTTGCACAATAGTGAATGAGTTTTGGTAAGCTGCTAGGGATAGTGTTGCTTGTCTAGAATCACACTGTGAGTCTGTGTGCATTTGGGAACCACTGTGAGAGAAGCATTTGGTTACATTGTGTATTTGCTGACAAATAATTGTTTTAAAACATGTCTTGTTGTCAAGTTTCAGTAGCGTTAGAAGCCAGTTTTTGCTTATGCTTTGATTAAATGAGTCAGGCTTTGACACAAAAGTGCAGTCCTGAAATATGTAGATTGTGTGCAGTACCCTTATCACTTCCACAGTAGTGAATGATTTTTGGTAAACTCCTAGGTATAGTGGTTGTTGTCTAGAATCACACTGTGAGTCTGTGTGCATTTGGGAACCACTGTGAGAGAAGCATTTTGGTAACATCGTGTATTTTCTGGCAGATAACTCTTTTACAACCTGTCATGTTGTCAAGTTTTAGTAGCATTAGAAGCCAGTCTTTGCTTATGCGTTGATTAAATGAGTCATGCTTTGACACTAATGTGCTGTACTTAAATATGTAGATTGTGTGCAGTACCCTTACCTCTTCTAGACTAGTGAATGAGTTTTGGTAAACTCCTGGGACAGTGTTGCTTGTCTAAAATCACACTGTGAGTCTGTGTGCATTTGGGTAAGGATTGTGATAGAAGCATTTGGTAACATCGTGTATTTGCTGGCAGATAACTGTTTTAAAACCTGTCATGTTGTCAAGTTTTAGTAGCTTTAGAAGCCAGTCTTTGCTTATGCATTAATAAAATGAGTCATGCTTTGACACTAATGTGCTGTACTTAAATATGTAGATTGTGTGCAGTACACTTATCTCTTCTAGACTAGTGAATGAGTTTTGGTAAACTCCTAGGATAGTGTTGCTTGTCTAAAATCACACTGTGAGTCTGTGTACATTTGGGTAAGGATTGTGATAGAAGCACTTGGTAACATTGTGTATTTGCTGACAGATAACTGTTTTAAAACCGGTCATGTTGTCAAGTTTTAGTAGCTTTAGGAGCTATTCTTTGCTTATGCATTGATAAAATGAGTCAGGGTTTGACACTAAAGTGCAGTAACATGTACTATTCTCTTCACTGTGCCAGAACTGAAAATTTAAAAGTTTTACCCAGGCACTGTCCTAGCAGTAGTCTGATGATTTAGTCAGTTTCCAAGTACTCATGTTGTGAACCATACATTACCAAATAGACTGCTTCAAATGTCTATGCAGTATGCATGCAGTCTTCTAACATACTATACACTTGTCTTTCACAACTTCAATTCCCAAGTCAGTATCCATACAGTCCAGCAAACATCCTGTCACTCCCTTTGCACTCCTCTAGTGACCCATTCAGTACCAATAACTAATCAATTCACTGTGTCAAAAGCCAACCACTTATAAATTCACCCAGGCACTCTCCTTGCTGTACTCTAATCATTCCGTCAGTACTCAAGTACTCATGCAGTGAGCCAGGCCTTAGCACATAGACTGCTTCAAATGCCTATTCACTATGGATGCAGTCCTCTAACCACCTACACAGTTGTCTTTCACACCTTCAATTCCCCAATCAGTGTTCATACACTTCTAGCAAACACCCTGTCACTCACCCAGTGTGTCTCTTTATAGTACTGTAATCATTCAGTCAGTTAGCATGTAGTCTTTTAGTGAGGTAGGCTTTAGGGCATGAACTGCTTCAAAGTAGTATGCACTATGCATGTAGTGTTTTAACCATTGTCACACTTGTGGTTCAGGGCTATAGTTTCTTAGTCAGTTTTTATATAAAATGTGTTTGGACAGTAATGGAATAGTATACATTTGAAAGTTATTAATATACATTTATTTGTTATTCTTTTTTACAGATACAGAACAGGAGTGTTTCTCATCCGTTTGCACTCTTCTCGTGCAAGATTGTTTGGATGAAGGGTCCTTCGGTGTTTCATCATACTTGCCGTGCCGTAGTAGTATTTCTTGTTAGGATCCCCTCGCAACAGAACTCTTTTGCAAATCTTGCACATGACCAAGGTGGCATTGATCTGTTTAGACGAGCCCTTAAGACCTGGATCTTCGGCCTAACAGATGTCTGTTCCTTGGCCATGATTTAGTTTGGACATTATAGTTAGTCTAGTTATCTGAAGCGCCAGGAGACTCCGTCAGGAGTGACAGTCGCGCTATATAAATCTTTCTTTTCATTTCATTTCATTTCATCTTTGTTTGCTCCTCGGAAAAAGTTAAAAATTTCCACAGCACTGAAGAAAAACGTTGTGGGCGTGGTGCCTCCTCCAAAAATTCATCCTTAGATTCGGTGAATATTTTAAAGCGACAACATTTACAGTTTTTGTAAGTTAAACTTATAAAATTTTGTTAGCTGTAAGCATTTTATATATCTGTGGTTTGTATCTTGTGGTATTTTGCTGAGAAAAGCATGTTGTTTTTTTTTTAACAATCTTTCTGATTGTTTTTTTTTTGCCCGCTGTTAAGTGATGAATACGATTGAAATCACTATTTTTAGTGAAATTCAATATATTCTGAGAACAGCAAAAAAGACAAACAAATTACTTTGTGGAAATTACGCTGTGTTGTAAAAAATGTATTATTACATGTAATAATTCTCTTATCCTTTTCTTTCACAGATCCAAATTTAAAAATAAGCAATTTATATGAATTTAGATTGCAATGAAAATCTGAAAAAAATGTATACCATTTTTTATTGCTATTACTGTGAAGGTAAGTTTAACTAAGTCTCAATATGCAGAATGAGGAGGTCTGCAAGAAGCTACAAAGTTGAAACACGTTTCTAAAAACACTCTGTTTATACCTATGTAGTTTTGAAATTTGAGGGGTTCATAATATTTCCCATTGTTGCTATTGAAGGACCACAATCATTTCAATCATTCTTCTTTGAACATCTTTGCAGACAAAACTCTGTGCTTACCTTCTATCATTTGCAAGGAATTTTTAAACTGGAAATATGTCACTTTTTGTAACATAGTTATTGCGCAAGACACTCTTTCATATTTACAAAGAGAGGAAAAGGCACTACGTGCACTTTTTATACTCCATGTAAATACAACCGCATTATGCACACCAGTTTGCGTTGAAAGGGTGTTCTATAAGTGTTGTCGTGCATGATTGCACTGAATACTCATAGAACAAGTCACATGTCTAGATTTGACAGAAATCATAAATCTCGATATGTGTGTGAATGCTGCACCATTCTAAAATTGGTGTAGGAAAGCACAACAAGGAGAATTGTTTTCATTTCTCCACATTTTTATATCTTCAATGCATGCTACAATGCTCAGCATACATTGAAGGAGAAAAATGCCTTTACTGATTGTTTTTGTGCAGGAAGGTGTGTCTTCCTGCACAAAAACAAACAGCACATGACACAGATATCCTTGCACTATGGTGCAAGGGTGCCTGTGTCACCACATGGCTGCAGTTTAAGCAGCCGTGCAGAGAGAAGCATAGATTTGCAACATATTTATGTACATATGTTGCATCCCTGTGCTTCGGAAGTACTACAGCACACTGCAGTTAAAGAGGTTACTGTGTGATGCTGCAGCACTTCCTCATAGTTCTGCACTTATACATTCACCATACGCTACTAATGCATTCATTCAGTCAATTATGTACTACACATACATTCATCTAAACTTTCACACACTAACAAAGAAATTTAGCTCTTTTTTTAAACCAGGAAAGTTAGTTCTTAGAAGATCTTTTTTTTTTTCTTCTTTCTTCTTTTATATTTTTGGGGGGGTTTTCTGAACAATTTTTAATTTTTTTTGGTTTTTCTGCAAAAAAAACCCAAAAAACAAAACAGGAGGAACCAAACAATGAACTTCAGGGAACAATAAAAAAAAATAAAAAGTAAAAAACTAGCAAATGTGACTTTCTTGCCAGCGGCAGATCAGATCGTCGACTGCTCACCGTAGCACAAAGTCGCATTGCACTTAGTGCAGAGCACTTTTAAATATTGAAATTGAAATTGAGGACGGATGTCCAAATTTTGGGCTGATGGATGCACTCTTGAAGTGCTCGGCTGCGATGAGATGGAAGGCGCAGGAGCAGGAGTGTTTCTCATCTGTTTGCGCTCTTCTCGTGCAAGATTGTTTGGATGAAGGGTCCTTATGTGCTTCATCATACTAGCCGTGCCGCACGAGTATTTCTTGTTAGGATCCCCTCGCGACAGCACTCTTTTGCAAATCTTGCATGTGACCAAGGTGGCATTGGTCTTATTCTGCCCCTCGGGAAAAGTAAAACATTTCCACACCACTGAAGAAAAACGTTCTTTGCGTGGTGCCTCCTCCAAAAATTCATCCTCAGATGTATGAGGTGATGCAGGTGATGCCTGCTGCCCTGAAGCCATTTTAGTTGAAAAAATTAAGAGCTAAGTGTAAACTTAGTCTAAAAAAATCTTCTTCTATGCAAAGAGATGCTCCTCCAAAGAAGGTCAAAGAAGAATGATTGAATTGGGTGGGGTCTTTCAATAGTTAGAAGAGGAAGTGTAATGAACCAATCAAATCTCTTTTTTTTCAGGTCACATGGGATCCGCGCACCCTGCGCATAGGCAGCACGCACCCAGCGCGCATCTGCGAAATTAAATTAAAAAAAATTATAGGATTAGATGTAAAAATATATTAGTTTTAAGATTAGTTTAGAGTTTGTCTTCAATTAATATTCACATTAAATACATATATATATTTTTTTTAAATGTTAAATATTTCGCTGGATCTGCGCACCTACCGCGTCATAGACGCAGATGACGCATCGCAGAAGCGCGTAAACGTCGCGTTACGTACATCGAACGTGTCGCGTATAGGCTGGGAGTCGCGTACCAGTCGCATTGCGATCGCGCACTAAACACGTACCCAACGCATACCATGCGCGGATGCTAAGGCGTAGGGATCGAGAACGGTGCGCATAGGGTGCGCGGATCGTAAAACATTGCAAAAAAAATATATAAAATAAAGTTTTGAACATATAGTTAAAAAAATATTTTTAAAAATATGTTTGAAAAACCCAATAAAAACAAATAATATTTTTACATTTTTAAAAGAATTAATTAAAAAAAATATTTAAAAATGGTGATAAAAAAGTATTTAAAAAAAAACCATAATTAATTAAATTGACACACTGAATTTGAAAAATATAGAAATCCAATCATTAAACATGATATCTTTAGAGATAAGTTATAGATCGGAATTAGCATTTAAAAAACCTTTGAAATTGACTGAAATACCAAAGGTTTCATGCACGTTATAGTTAGGAATTGGCATTTAAAAAACCTTTGAAATTCACTGAAAATAACAAAGGTTTCAGGGGCGTTATAGTTAGGAATTGGCATTTAAAAAACCTTAGAAATTCACTGAAAAAACTATAGGTTTCAGGGGCGTTATAGTTAGCTGGACATTTCCCTCGTACAAAACCCTAGAAATTCCCCTGTTATGGTTAGTTCAGCTAACTATAACTCGCGCCCCCGCAATGCACTGCTGATGACGTCACATATTACATCACTCATGACATGGTCAGTGACATCACTGATGACATCTCAAATGAAATCACTGATGACATCACTGATGACGTCATCCATGTGATAAATTAGTGCATCTTCTCACACCCTAATATAACCTTTGTTACACCGACTCAAAATTTCAGACGGCCATTTTGAAAACCATAGATACTCCAATACCAATAACTACATACCCACTCATTAACTCTTAGGTCTACATACACCTCCACTCACTCACCTGTACAGTCCCTAATACTTACAGTCACTCCATACAAGACTATCATATGCATTTATACACCTATATAGACACTCACACACCGCCAATCATCCATTGAGGTACTGACACACCTAGCCAGTCATGCAAATATTTAAACACAGTCCAATTTACTCACCTATACAGTTAAACACACTCAAGATCACTAACTCATAAAAATAGTACCACATTCTTACGCTCTTATACAATCATTGATACAAACACACACTCATCCATACAGCCACTCTCACAATCACACACTCTCACATATACCCACTTATATACTCTTACACACATATATACTGCCTTTCACATATGTAGTTAGTCACACATGTACCTCTGAGATATACATTCAATCCCTAACACACCCATACATACACTCACCCAACCATACAGTCCATCACAGATGCACTCTTAAAACCATGCACCCATAGAATGACCCACTCACACATCTATGCATAGAGTCACACACACCCTACCCACACAAACACTCAGGCACCCATACAGATACTCAGACAACCAATCAATAACCCATATAGACACTCATATAGCTATTCACATAACCATGCAGCCACTTATACACCAACACACAGACACATACAGACATTCACACAGTTTAGTCACTAGTCTGCAGTAAGATACATTTAATGACTCACGTATAGAGTCAGTTACGCACCTAGAAAATCATCCATTCACACACTTGTACACCCACTCATTCTTCAACAGACCTTTCCCTATATATATTAAACATTTAAAACTGTACAGAAACACATACTCACTAGATGATGTCATGAGTGATGTCATTTGGGATGTCATCAGTGATGTCATCAGTGATGTCACTGACCATGTCATGAGTGATGTAATATGTGACATCATCAGCAGTGCATTGCGGGGGCGCGAGTTATAGTTAGCTGAACTAACTATAACAGGGGAATTTCTAGGGTTTTGTATGAGGGAAATGTCCAGCTAACTATAACACCCCTGAAACCTATGGTTTTTTCAGTGAATTTCTAAGGTTTTTTAAATGCCAATTCCTAACTATAGCGCCTCTGAAACCTTTGGTTTTTTTCAGTGAATATATATATATATATATTTGACACACTGCACTGCGAAAATATTTATGAAAACAAAATGAACATGAAAAGAAAAATGAGTAACAGTGAACTTTAAAAATTATGAGACTGCACACTCATAATGCATGTTGGGACTTGTAGGATGTCAGTATCACGTGGACACGTGAGAGTCTCACTTGTGATCAAGGCCACCATTGTGGCTGAAACGCTTAAGGAAAACAAATGGCTGTTTCTTGGTGGAATAAAAGTGCAAGTGATTTCCCCGAAATCTTTCCAGCGTGCTTCTTTTCTTTGAATTGGAGGCTTGTTGGATATTAATGGAGATTGTCCGCCCCAAGCAGTGACCGCTCTGAAGAGGTCCATGCTCCCTGCGGATGCATTCAGCTTGGACATATATACATACATATATATATACACATATATACATACATATATATATACACATATATATATACACATATTACCTACTGGCGGTCGCCAGTAGGTAGTTATAGTTAGGACCTATTTTCCACAGGAAATCTGCAACATTCTATTCCCAATAACTTTGGTGCCGATTGACGAATCTTCGCGAAATTTTGAAAACTTTTGGCCAGCTCCGGCCCGCTCCTATCCTGAAAGTCTCGGAATGATTCGTGTAGCGGGGGCAGAGAACAAAGGGGGGTCCCAAAACATGTTTTCTCCATGCAATTTCTCATAGGACCTTTAGCTGCAGCTACATCCCGATCTGCTGAACGGAATGACACCAAATTTGGCAAAGAGGTAGTCCTCAGTTCAGACTCGTGCCGTTTGCTTGAATGGTGTCAATCTGTTCAGTAGTTCCTGAGAAAATTACAGTTAAAAGTACATATATATCTATGGGCGCGGTGGATCCGCGCACCCTGAGCGCACCCGGAGCGCACCCTCCCGATCACGCGCTGAATGCTAATTGCCTGTCAAGTGGTTGTCAACATTTGTAAACAGGAACTGCTGGCAGCCATTTTGTGCCTCGGTAGAAGCCAGGCTGAAGAAGTCTGTGGAATAAGTGTGCAAAACGTATAAAGGGGGCAGGGTAGAAATACCCTGACCCTCTAAACCTGCTTAGGGGGTCCCAGAAGGACTCCCAGGGCCCCACAATTTATTTTTTTTGAAAAAAAAACGCAAAGTGTGCGCAGGGTGCGCGGATCCTGCCGTAAAAAAAAATATATAAATAAAACGGAGCTTTGTTTATAATAAGCCCCCGAGGGGGCCAAATCCCGGGGGCAAAATTATGAAATTTAAAGGGGGCCCAGGGGCCCCCCCCCAGCCCCGGGGACCGCCACCCCCCGTATAATTTGTGGAGGGGGGCTCTACGGCCCCCCCAAGCCCCAGGGACCACCACCCCTCCAGGGCTTTATGTATTGAGGGAGCGGGGCTGTGTGGCCTCCCCTCCTGGAGCCCTCGAGAGCCCTGGGGACCGCCACCCCACAGGGCCGGCTCCTGCAGTGTCCTGGGGTGCCCACCCCCAGGACACTGTTGTTTGCTATGAGAGGGCGGGAGTCTTCTGCCCTCCCATAGCAAACTTGGTTTGGATTTTGAAAGAGAGAGCAGGGAAACCTACTCTCTCTTTCAAAATCCAAACCATATTACATTTCCACACGGGGAGCTGCATGTCAGCAGCTCCCCATGTGGAAAAGCAATACCGGCTCCCGAAGGACGCGGGGAGCCGGTTGGGACCGTGGGGGCATTGGGGCTCCCCCCACGGTCCCCAAAGTTTTTATAAGCCCCGGGGGATGGGGTTCCCGGGGATAATAAAAATTAGTGATAGGGACTATTTTTTTTTTTTACTGTAAAATTAGGAGTTGCACATCCAGCGCGGTGTGCACGCGTTGGATGCACGACTACTAACCTGTGGGCTGCGCAACTCAAGCGCGTCTGGTGCACGACTTCTACGCGTCAGATGCACGATTCTAACACCTTGGGTGCGCGACTCCAAGCAAAAAAATAAATAATATAAGTAGATTTAAAAGAATAAAAAAAAATAATAAAAAAAATATATTTAGGTTTCAGACATGTTATAGTTAGGAATTAGCATTTAAAAAACCTTAGAAATTCACTGAAAAAACCATAGGTTTTAGGGGTGTTATAGTTAGCTGGACATTTCACTTGTACAAAACCAATGAAATTCCTCCGTTATAGTTAGTTCAGCTAACTATAACTCGCGCGCCCGCAATCCACTGCTGATGATGTCACATATTACATCATTCATGACATGGTCAGTGACATCACTGATGACATCTCAAATGACATCACTGATGACATCATCTAGTAGATGTAATATGTGACGTCAAACCTATGGTTTTTTCAGTGAATTTCTAAGGTTTTTTAAATGCTAATTCCTAACTATAACATGTCTGAAACCTATGGTTTTTTCAGTGAATTTATAGATTAAAATGGCAAATCTTGGAGCTATTTAAGCCCACATGGGCGTTATCGTAATCGCTATCGGATGTACGCTGTTTTCCTAAAAATAGGGGACCATGCTTGATAAAGTTATGACGCAATATAATTGTAATCTGTAGATCTAGTAATATTGTCTACATTTTAAGGTATTGCGCTTTATTTATGTTACACTTATCCTGATGCCGTTTTATTGGTTTTTTTGTATGTTGCAGGCAAAAACTACTAGTCTTTTGTCTTCTAAAACTGTTTTGTAGTCCTCACATGACTGTATCACGTGCACAGCATAAATGGTGGATTTGTTTGACAAAACAGTGTTGGTGAACAAGCCTGCTGGTCCAGGCGAAACGCGTCCGACATAGCCACTGATTAAACCCTGGCTGTATTTGTCACAAGACATTGCGTCGTGTCCTTTTGTTTCGAGAGGAGTGTTTGTTCGTATTCTAGCGAACCAAGCTTGGAGTTTCGCCTAACGACGCACCCGCTGTTCTGGAGTTTGCGGTGGCCGTATCCAAGCAACGCGGCAAAGGAATTTGACGCCACCTCCCCCCCCCTCACGCAAGAAACGAGTGAAGAATTTCTCGGCAATAGCAACCAGAGTGAGTTACGGTGGTCCGGTTGAGTCGGAGGACCCGTGGACATGCCGTCTCTCAGGTAAGCTGTATCGAGTGTGCGTGAGGGGAAGCGGGGAAGCCAACATTTAGTAGCAAGAGCAGCTTCCAGTCAGGAAAGCAGCAGTTTTCGGTTCTTGACGAGAAAAATTACAGGGTTTAAGATGTCGGCTGCGGAAATGAAAGAAAGGGAAGAGGCAGCTTTATCGATCTTTGATGACAACAAGCAGGTCGTGAAGAAGGGTGCAACGAGTGCAATAAGTTTAACACCCAATGACAAAGTGTCGGATGTGCTAGTCAGACTAAAAAGATTAGAGAAACTAAAATGAAGTGAACTTTCAAAGTGGTGGGAAGCGAAGTCTCTACAACGGTACCTGGAGGTTAAAAGAATCCCTAGGGGCTTGAGAATCCTGGTAGCCCACACATATGAAGATCCTAACCCTAACATGCTACGTGAGTGGGCTGATAATAACCAAGAATCCTCACGGAGAATGCTTGCAATTCTAATTAAGTATGCCGATATTGATAGGACCAAGATAATGGAAGAAATTGGGTAAATAACGGAGATGTTGGAGAAGGAAGTGGATCAAGAATTGATCAGTAAATTCAAAAAAGATATGACAGAACGCCTGCATAAGTTAGAGGTCTCAATCAAAGAGAGGAAAGAAATTAAATTCATGCGAGATAAGGGCGATTACGAACGAGGACAGATATATACATTTGCCAAGAAATTTGAAAATGTCCGTAGACAAAAAATGAACCCCGGGATGAGAACGACAGGGGCAGCCCAGTCAGAACTTGGCAGTTTATTAAGCTCTGAGATTGAGACATCTGCAGATGAAGGACCTAGTGGCCCCACAAGTAATCAAATCCCTTCAGTACTGGATGAATTCGGTTTTTTACAAGAGGAACGGAGGTTCAACCTCCGTCCAAGAACTGCAACAAATTATGCAGGACCCGGAAGGGGAAGAGGCAGAGGCAACAAAGGCGCAAAAGGGCCAGACAGCGGCACTGGCGGTGGGAAGAACAAGAAAAAGTAAATGACATAACTTTGCCTGAGAGTCCCATGGCAGTCATTAACCTAACATCAATCCCGTTATCAACCATAGAAGAAAAAATACTTCAGCTTGGTCTATCATATTGTCCCCCTGCGGAATTCAATTATGTGTCCACCAGAATTGACACATTCAAGTACACCAGAATGTTGAAATTAAAAAAGCATTTCGCAATGAATCCTAGTAAATACAAAGTACCGGTAGCCCAATCAGGTACTGCAACAGAGAATGACCTACGAAACCTACAGGTCAACGATATGAACTTAATACTGGAACTGGGACAAATGGGCAATGAACAAGAGACGCTGCAGAAATACCATCACACCTTGCAGAGGAAACTGCATTAGAACAGGGTGTTGTGATTGGGGAGAGTGTGTCTACAGGTTTTAGGCCTCGCTCAAGATTTATTCCCACAACTTCGAAGGATTCAGTGGACATATTTAATGAACTGGTAATTAATGATTTAAAGAATCTGGAGAAATGCACAGGGTCTATACATAAAAAGTGGTCACAGCAACAAAAAAGTTGTATGGATCTTATTAAGAAATTGTCCTTAAACAACGACTGTATTGTTCAGAATGCTGATAAGGGTGGGAACATAGTTTTATGGGGCAGATAGAAATATCTGGATGAAGCATATAAACAACTTAACAACAAGAATAACTATGTAAGAGTCCCCCCTGACCTGATGTTAAACAGTAATTGTGTGTTTAATACCAAATTACGGCAGTGGTATGATCTAGGTTTGTTATCACATGATGAATTTCGATACTTAGAGATAAAAAATCCAGTAACTCCAGTCTTTTATCTTATACCAAAAGTCCACAAAGATCTGAACAACCCCCCAGGGAGGCCAATTATTTCGGCCATTGGGAGTGGTTTGGAAAACACTTCTAGGTTTGTTGACTCATTCCTATGTCCGATGGTAAAGTTGCTACCTTCATTTATTCAAGATACAGGCGATTTTTTAAAAAGCATTTATGATATCCCATGGGAAGATGACATGTTGTTAATGACTATTGATGTTACTACGCTTTATACAAGCATAAAACATCAAGATGGCCTTAATGCCATCAAACATTTTTTGGGGACAAGACCAATTTCTTTATGGGCTCATACTCAAATGTTATGCTCCATGGTAGAATGTTGCTTAAAGAATAATTTGTTTCTCTTTAATGGGGAACTGTTTCAGCAACTCTGTGGCACTGCGATGGGCACCTGCTTCGCCCCCAGCTATGCGAATTTGCATATGGGCTGGTGGGAGGAGCAGGTGGTCCGACTGCAGTGCCAGAAAGAATGGGAAAACAACATCCTCCACTGCAGTCGTTTCATTGATGACTTGTTTGTCATATGGAGAGGAACTGAAATATCAGCCATTAATTTTGTTAAAAAACTCCAGATTAATAATCTCAATCTGAAGTTTACAAGTACTGTGAGTAAGAATGAAGTGAACTTTTTAGATCTTACGGTATATGTCAAGAATGGTCACTTGCACACTCAAATATTTCGCAAACCGACAGCAGGAAACACGTTGCTACATGCAACAAGCTTCCACCCCAGCAACCTTATTAGAAGCATCCCCTATGGGGAATGTTTAAGAACAGTACGTAACTGTAGTGAAGCTGCCACTAGAGAAATAGAACTACAGACCTTACGTTCCCGTTTTAAATCAAGAGGATATGGGGAAGAGTGCATTCAGAGTGCAATCCAGAAGGTCAAACAAAAAACAAGAGAAGAAATTCTATTTCAACCATCAGAAGTGAGTAAACGCAGACAAAATCAACTACAGGACTCAAATGAGTGTAGATTGGTAACTTCATTCAATAAACAGCATGGGCAAGTCCGCAGTATTTTGATGAAACATTGGCATTTGATACGAAATGACCCTATTTTGGGTCATATTGTATCAAAAAAGCCTTTGATTACTTTCAGAAGAGCCAAATCATTTAAGCAAATGTTGGTTAGCAATATGGCACCCAAATCTTTGAAGCAGCCCCTTAAAACATCATGGTTGAAACGTCAAGATGGATTCATTAAATGTTTGAAGTGCAAAGCTTGCCAGCATGGCATAAATACAAAAAGTTTACAACAGGCTGCTCTCGAATAGAGAAAAATATTAGAGGGCAGTTTGATTGCAAAACAGAGTTTGCCGTATACGTACTGAGCTGCCCGTGTAATCTTCAGTACGTGAGCAGCACAATTCTTCCTGTACATAAGAGAATACTTCAACATTTAAGGGCCATCAAACATGTTGATAGAGCATACCCGGTGGCACGGCATTTTGCAGCCTGCCATGGCAGTGATGTGGCCAGTTTAACGTACTTTGTTATTGATGCGATTGCACCCAATGTGAGAGGTGGAGACAGACAGAAAGGTTTGAGAAAACTGGAATCACGTTACGTTGTGGAATTAAACAGTAAAGCACCAATGGGCCTTAATATCGAAGAAGATTTGTATACACATCTATAAGGTCCTGATTGAGCTTAAATTACTCTTCCTGGAATTTCCGTTTTTAAATTTACATATTATAGTATAGTATGTATTATTTTTTATGTATATATTTTTCTGTTTTGTTAATAAGGTTACGATTGGCTGAATCAATTCACTTTATTTTTTCAATATTTGTGGTATTACGTTATATGGTGAACCAGATATATTAGGTATGCCCACTGGGGCAGAATTAGATTAAAATGGCAAATCTTGGAGCTATTTAAGCCCACATGGGCGTTATCGTAATCGCTATCGGATGTACGCTGTTTTCCTAAAAATAGGGGACCATGCTTGATAAAGTTATGCGGTGGCCGTATCCAAGCAACGTGGCAAAGGAATATATATATATATATATATATATATATATATATATATATATATATATATATATATATATATATACACACACACACACACATATATACGTTGTCTGCCTATGCTTTAAGAAAAATTAAAAGAATTACGCTGTCTCCTTGTTTATTCTGTTGGAGCTGCTTCGTATGTATGTAAATATGTATATATATATGTATTTATTTATATATATAGTAGGAAGGTAGGATCCTTCTAGCATGGTTACCCCCACATTTGCCTGGTGTTGCTATGTTTTTGACTAGCCTGACTGCGATCCTGTGCTTCTTCCCTAAATTGGACATGGTGAGTACTTAGGTACACCCCAGATTGGCTACTGATGTACCCTTGTAAGTTCCTCGTATATGGTACTAAGGTAACCTGGGCATAGGTACACCAGGGGTCCCCCATGGTCTGAAGCATGTATTATGCCACCCATGGGAGACCACTCAAATTATGACTACAGGCCTGCTATTGCAGCCTTTGTAAGCTGGTGCTAGCACCACATATGACAGATGCACAAGTTACTACTTGTGTAATGATATATCTGTAAGAGACATCAGTTAGTGATAGATTCCTTACCTTAGAATAATCCCCAGGCGTCAGACTGGATCCAGAAAGTTTTTTCGCTAGCAGTACCCCAGCGCGTCAGTAGGTGGCATCATGCGGCTCCGCGTCCATCGCTGGTGCCGTATACACCGAGATGACACCACGGAAACTACTTAAGTGCCACCCATGCGTGCTGATGTCAGTTCTGTACACGACTTTCCGCGTCAGGAATGCAGAGCCATGCAAGAAACTGACCACTGGTGCCATAAAACTAGGGCCCTGAAAGGGGATGACCTTAACCCTAGAAATCGGTTCGCAGAACGGGGAGGATGGGTGTGGCGGTAAGGAATATATCACTAACTAAAGTCTCTTACAGATATATCTTTACACAAGTAGTAACTTGTGCATCGGAAAGAGACACGTTAGTGATAGATTCCTTACCTTAGAATAGATACCCCAGCAATACCAACCCAGGTGGTGGGTCTGCAAATAGATTAGACCAGAAAGTCACGGAGAACAGAATGGCCAAAGAAGCCGTCTCTCCGGACTAGACTGTCAAGGCAGTAATGCTTGGTAAGCGTGTGCAGCGAGGCCCACGTAGCCGCCGGACAGATATCCTGCAAGGGAACGCCGAGTCCCAGGGCAGTAATGGCTGCCGTTGCCCTGGTAGAATGGGCACACAGCCCCACAGGAGGCTCCTTCTTAGCCAACGAGTAGCATGCTTTGATGCACAGAACGACCCACCGAGAGATGGTTCGTTTGTGCACAGCCCGACCTTTTTCGGCGCCCATGTAGCCAACAAAGAGCTGGTCATCCACCCGGAACTACTGTGTGCGCTTCAGTTAGAACGAGAGCGCACGTTTCGGGTCCAGACGGTGGAGCCTCTCTTCCTCTTTTGAAGGATGCTGAGGCGGAAAGAAGGTGGGCAAGGTAATGGTCTGCCAGATGTGGAAGGGCGTGACAACCTTTGACACAAAAAAGGACGGGTCTGTAAAACCACCTTGACCGGATGAACAGAAAGGAAAGGAGGTTTAGAAGAAAGAGCCTGGAGCTCACTCACTCTTATGGCAGAGGTGAGAGCTACCAGGAAAGCTGTCTTGAGAGTGAGAAGACGTACAGGACAGTTATGAATGGGGCTCAAAGGGAGCGCATATCAGATAGGTCAAGACAATATTTAAGTCCCATTGAGGCATTACGAAAGGCACGGGGGGAATGTGTGCGTAATACCTTTCAGGAAACGGTTAACAACCGGAAATTAAAGAGAGAAGGCTGATCTGGAAGCCTCAGAAAGGCGGAGATGGCCGAAAGATAACCTTTGACAGTGCCCAGAGCAGAGCCCTGCCGGGCCAAGGATAGTAAGAACAGAAGGACTGCAGAACGAGGGGCAGAAAGGGGAGCAACAGACTTTGCTGTGCACCACACCACAAACTTGTTCCACCGGCAGGCGTACACCGTCTTAGTGGATGGACGCCTGGCTGCCAGAATGACATCACAGAGGAAGATCGAAAGCTGTCAACTGTCGCCGCTCAATCTCCATGCATGGAGGTGGAAGCTGGACAGGTTTGGGTGGAGGACCGTCCCCTGCTGCTGCAACAGAAGATCCACTCGAAGAGGCAGACGGATCGGGGGATCGATTGCCATGCTGAGTAGCTCGGGATACCAGTATCTTCATGTCCAATCGAGAGCCACAAGGATGACTTGGGCCCGGTCGCGCCGAATCTTCTTCAGCACTCTGAGCGGAAGTGGTATAGGCGGAAAGGCGTACAACAGACCGCAACTCCACATGCGACGAAAAGCGTTGCCGAGCGAGTGCCGCCTCGGAAATTCCAACGCGCAGAACTGATGATATTGCGCGTTCTCTTCGGTGGCAAATAGATCTAACCAAGGCTCTCTCCACTGTAGAAAGAGACCGTGCGCCACATCTGAGTGCAGACGCCATTCGTGATCCATCAAGCACCGGCAGCTGAGTTTGTCCGCCCTGGCGTTCAGAGAACCTGCCAGGTGTTGAACCACCAAGGTAATGCCTTGATGTTCCAGCCATGGCCAGAGGCGCAAAGCCTCCTGACATAGGGTCCATGACCCCACCCGCCCTGATCTCTGCCTCCCCATCCCAGGAGGGATGCATCCGTCACCAATGTGTGCTCCAGTTGGGGAAGGGAGAGGGATCTGCCATTGACCCAATTGTGATTCGTGCGCCACCACTGCAATTGTCGTGCAGTGCCCTCCGAGATCTGGACATGATCGGACAGGTCGCCCTGATGCTGCGCCCACTGGAACTTCAGGTCCCACTGCAGAGCCTGCATATACCATCTGGCATGTTGCACCAGCAGGTTGCAGGAGGCCATCAGGCCCAGGAGCCGGAGGGTCATCCTGACTGAAACCCAGGATAGAGGCTGAAAGATCGGAATCATAGCCTGAATATCCCGGACTCGCTGCTCGGGAGGATAAACCCGAAACCGCGTCAAATCCAGAACCGCTCCTATGAAAGGGAGCTGCTGAGAGGGACTCAGGTGCGACTTCGGCACGTTGATGGAGAACCCCAGCAAATGCAGGAGGTCGGCCGTAGTCTGAAGGTGGGAGATGACTGCCTGGGGCGAGCCCGCCTTCAATAATCAGTCGTCGAGGTAGGGGAAGACTGACACCCCTGACCTGCGCAGATGAGCTGCGACTACTGCCATCACTTTCGTGAACACCCGAGGGGCGCTGGTAAGGCCGAAGGGGAGCACAGCAAATTGAAAATGCTTGTGGCCTACCGTGAACCGCAGGTAATGCCGGTGGCCCGGCAGGACGGGGATGTGAAAATATGCGTCCTGCAAGTCGAACGCTACCATCCAGTCTCCAGGGTCGAGGGCAGCCAAGACCTGAGCCAGAGTAAGCATTTTGAACTTCTCCTTCCGGAGGAAGCGGTTGACGTTCCGGAGGTCCAAGATGGGACGCAGACCCCCTTTGTCCTTCTTGGGGACCAGAAAGTAGTGGGAACAACAACCACTCCCTACTTTCGGCCCCGGAACGCACTCGATGGCCCTCTTGGCCAAGAGGGTCCTAACTTCCTGCTGGAGAGTCGCCAAGTGTTCTCCTGACATGCGGTGGTACTGATGTGGCATGGCTGGAGGGGGGGACTGAAAGGGAAGGGAGTAACCCTTGCGGATGATCTGCAGCACCCATGTGTCTGATGTGATAGCGTGCCAGTGGGGGAGGTGATGGCGGATCCTGCCACCCACTGGCGTGGGGTGCTCCACAAAGCTCGGATTAAGAAGGTTTGGAGGCAGAAGCGGCGGAGGTGGACTGACCCCCCATGCTGATTCCCAGACCCGCCACTGGGGAAGCCGCGTCCGCAGCCGCACTGCGGTTGGTTCTGCACAGGCTTGCTGAAGGAACGTGCCTGGGTGCCCCTGCCGTTACCACGAAAGGAACGAAACCCAGGAGGGGCTGGGCTTTTCGTTGAAAGACCTAATGACTTGGCAGTAGCCCTCGAGTCCTTAAAACGCTCCAGCGCACAAACAGGCGGGTGCCATCAAAGGGCATGTCCATGAGCGAGCTTTGTACATTAGGCGAGAACCCGGTAGGCCTCAACCAGGCATGGCGACGAAGCGCCACAGTCGTAGAAATGTCTCTACCTAGTGAGTCTGCGGTGTCCAAACCACACCGAATGGCGAACCTAGCCGTATCCTTACCCTCGGCAACTGCTTGAGACAGCACAGCCTGGGCCTCCTCAGGACACCGAGGCAACACCTGTGCAACGGCATCCCACACCGCGTGGGAATAGCGGTCCAAGAGGCAGGCGGTGTTCACTGACCTCAGCCCTAAGCTGGCTGAAGAGAACAACCTTTTGCCGAACTGCTCCGGCTTCTTAGAGTCCTTATCCAGCGGAGCTGTGGGAAAGGCACTCTGGGACGTCGAAGCTTGGATGACAAAACTCTCGGGTGTAGGATGAGTGTTCAGAAAGGCAGGGTCACCCGGCGCTGAGCGATGACGCCTGGCGACATTCTTATCCACCTGTGTCTGGCCGTGACCAAGTGCCCAGCAAGACTTCAGTGAGGGGGTCGTTAAATGGCAGTAGGGGCTCCGACGAAGTGGACGCCGTCTGGAGCACCTCGGTGAGGAGATTAGTTTTCAGGGCCAGCATAGGTAGATCAAGGTGGAGCACCTCAGCGGCCCGACGAAGCACAATCGTGTATGAGGTGCCCTCCTCCATAGTAGGTGAAGGAGAGGCAAACCCCGGGTCAGAGGAGAGATCAAGGCCCCCGGCCTCCTCTAACTCATCCGCCCAGTCCTGCTCAGAGTCACACTGGCGAGCAAGAGGGTCCTCAGACCCCTCCCAGTCATCCTCCGCCGCATGCGGGACAGGCTGCGGCAGCAGGGCAGGGACCGGGGAAGAAACAAACGGCGCCGGGAACGGCGCTGGACGGGGTGAACTGGCACCTTGTCCCAGTGCGGATCCCAGGTAGGGACAAAAGTGTCCGAGAACCGGGGCAGGGGCGGGACAAATGGTACCCACTACGGCGCCGGAGGTGGAGCTGAGGGCAGCGCTGGGGCCGGAGCTGGCAGCGCGGGACCTTGTGGTGCCGTGGCCGGAGACAGCGGCGCAGGATCCTGCAGCGCCGGGGCCGGAGCCACCGTTGGCCTGACAGGATCCTGACACTGGACCGCGGAGCCCAAGGACGCGCCGGCGGGAACCCGAGGCTCAAACAGGTGGTCCAAGCTGGCAAGAAAATCTTTCACCTGAGCGGGGGTCACCGTCGGACGCAGGTAAAGTGGGTAGGCCGCGGGAATCCCGGGCTCCATAGGAGCTGTAGGGGCAAAACCCCTGTCCCCCTCGTCCGTATCCGGAGATCGATGGGGGGACGTCGGAGAGCGACAACGCTTCTTCAACTTCTTTTTGTGTCATCTCTTACCCGAATCCGAGGGTGAAGGCTTGGAGCCCGAGGAGCGATGATGGTAGCCTCACGAGCATTCCCTGGAGCGGCCCCTGGACCGCGAACGGCACAGGGAGGAGTGCCGGACCTCAAACAGCTTTCGGCGCCGCTCCCACAAGGCCTTTGGGGTCATGGCCAAACAGTTCATGCAGGCCCGGGAGTCGTAGTCGATCTCCAGGCAGTAGAGACCGACGTCGTGGGTGTCCGCCACCGACATATTGAGACGGCAGGCCCCACAAGACTTAAACCAGGCATTCCTACGTGCACCAGAGTAGACAACTGAGGAGACAAAAAGTCTCAAAACGATAGTCAAAAAGTGACTGAGGTACGTGCTTTAACCGGATCTGCGCTTACTGGCACAGAAAAAGGAAGAACTGATGTCAACGTGCATGGGTGGTGCCTAAACAGTTTCCGTGATGCCATCTCGGCGCATACGACGCCAGCGACGGACGCGTAGCCACACAATGCCACCTACTGACGCGCAGTGGTACTGCTAGCGAAAAAACTTTCCGGATCCAGTCCGACACCTGGAGATTATTCGAAGGTAAGGAATCTATCACTAACGTGTCTCTTTCAGATATAAGTTTCCTTATATCTGAGGTCAACACTTACAACCTATAAGACACCCTTTAGGCAGGCCTTTCAATCCTGAAGGCAGGGTGCTCGGTTGTAAGTGTGAGGGTGCCCCTGCATGAGCAGGGCACCCCTACATTAAACGGAGTCCATTCTCCCCGGTTGTAAGTGCATCAGCCATTACGATACATAGAGTGGCCATGCATAACTACGCAATGGCTAACTCGAAACTGGCTGTGACAAACCCTGTCGTGTTTGGTATCAAACATGTTGGGATCATACCCCAACACTGTAAACGGTGTTGGAGGTATGATTTCCATGTACTGTAAAGCTCCTACGGGAGGCCCTCAGTACTCCAAGTATCAGTCTTCTAGACCCGGACAGCAAACTATGGCTGCTGCCAACCAGAGATACGATTCTGCCCTCCTGCTGCTGAGCCAAGCCAAGCTCGAGCAGGGGGAAGGCAGGACAATAGGTTTCCTGTCACAGGGAGGTGTGACCACCTCACAGACCGGAATTAGTGTATTGGGTCAGAGTGGGTGTGCTTGCCAGCACCACTAGACTGCTTTGAAGGGCACATTTGGTAATTCCAGTTGGAACCAGCTCTGGGAGCAGTTGGCTCCTGCTCAGGCGCGAAACTGGACAAAGGACATGAGAGTATCCTCCCCACTGTCCAGCCCCTCCTGTGGGAGGGACCCATGAATCGTCCCAACCCTTTCCTTAGGGTACCTGAGCGATTACCTGTGGGTGGTCCTTAGATTTGTCATGGGACAAGATTCAGATCCAAAACCACTTAATCTTCAACTGTCTTGGCACTTTGGACTTCACTGGACTTTGCTTTGGGAACTGAGACTGCAACTGGGAAGACCCCTTCTGCTCCTGGTCTCATTGTCCTGCCAGTCTTCTGAGTCGTCAATGCCTGTGCCACACACAGGTTCTTCTACAGGCCTGTGGACATCCAAAACACCAGAAGGGTTCTCCCTTGAAGTGAATGAGTCACTTCCCTGCATCCGCAGGCACTGCAACGAAGCTGACCGGTCTGCTGTTCCTGAGCTCCTACGGACTCCGAAAGCATCAGCAACACATGTGGTGGTTCTGCAACTCCCTCGAGGCCTGCACTGTCTTCACAGCAAGTTTGACGCCAGTATCCCTTGTCAGAACCACTGGTGCACTACCCCTGTGCACCGCTTGTTGACTCTCTTCACCAGAGATCTTTGGGCTCCAAGAAGCTCCAGCTTCAAGCATCTCCTGCAACCAAGATCTTTGCCTGCACCACATCCTCTGCATCATGGGCCTTTATCCTTTGGTGAGCTGCTCGAGGTCCTCTTGCGACTGCTGTAGGTTTGGCCCATGGGTCCTCTTGAGGGTCTTCTTAGGCTCCAGTGGGCTCCCCTTCTTGCTCAGGGCTTGCTCTGACTTACCTGCTCGTGGTGAGTCCTTTGGACCTTGCTAGTCCAGACACTGCACCTTTTTTGCATAAAACATTTGTTGCCGTTGCCAAGGCTTGTTTGTGCTCCCGACGGACACCGACCACCTGGTTCTTGACATCCGACATGGGACAGCTCGTGAACGCTTCTGGTCTTCTACAGCGCCACCTGGTATGCACAGCTGCAGCTTCAAAGGGCACTGTCAATTTTCATGCATCTCCGATATCGGTGGGCATTCGTCTTTCGTGCCTCCTGGTCACTCCTGAGTAGCATAGACTCTGTCCCCTCTGCTTGCAGGTACCTCTCATCTCGAATCCACCTTTGGGTCCCACCGGACTCTTTCACCTTCTTCGCCAGCGGCATCTTCACTGAAGTCCTCCATTGTGGACTATGGCGGTTTCCGTCATCACTTCGTACCTATGGACCCAGCTTCCCTGGTGTAGGTATCCTGGTTTCTGGGGTATTCACTGGTGGGGTGACTCTCCAACCTTCCATCTTCCACGGGGTTTCTTCAGGGTCCTCTGGGAAGAGTCCTTCTTCTTAAAAACTTCAACTGCGACTTACCCATTGACTTGTATTGAGCATGCGGTCGTGTTCCCATTCTGCACAAGGCCACCGTAGGGTTCCTGGATACTTACCTTGGGTGGTTCCTTAGGTCCGCAGCTCTTCTACGTCTTCGATTAAAATGAAAAGGTTGGGGGTTCTCCACACTCAAAAACAATAAATTATTTACAAATATATATATACCTATATATATATGTAGGGGTTTAAATTACAGTAAAAACTACCTTGCTTGGTAAAGGCATGCTTGGTAAAGGTATATGAGTGGTAAAGACAGGTATGGTAATGGTGTATGCGTGGGAAAGGCATGCATGGTAAAATGCATTACGTGGTAAAGGCATATATTGTTTAGTCATACAACTACTCGTTAGGCTTCTCTATTGTTGTGAAAGCATGAAACTTTACAAGAGCTTCCCATGGATACTGAGCCTTGTTCTGTCTTTTGGGGCCACCCATGTGTACCTGAGTGATAATTATAGGGCTGTCAGCATTTCGCTGCAGCACATGGTCCAAGAGCTGTTTAATGAAGCAGATTCAATCATTACCTTCTGTGCACTCTCCAAAACTTCTAATGCAGATATTTTCTCTTCTACATCAAATTCTAGGTCTGTGCATTTATGGTTCAAATGTATTTTATTGAATTTTGAGCACATACTCTCATCTACATCCAAAGACCGGTGAAGAGGGTTGATGAGAATTGGGAAGCAACAAGGTTGAGGGTGTGGTAGGGGATGAATGCGGAGTGGGGAGCCGCAAGAGGAGCAGGAACGGGAGGGCCGAGGGGTCCCAATATTCCAGTAGAGTGTCTTGAAGCTGCAGAAGTGTCTTCAAGGGAGTTGAGAAGTTGTTTCAGCAAACATTAACAAGGTCTGGTCAATAAGTCTGTTGGGTCTCACCCTATCAATCGGAGCACCATGAGGTAGCAAGGTCAGGGAAGATTCCACATGTAATGTGATAAGAAGTGGAGGGATGGTCCCCACATTCTGTTGAAATGTGGCATTGAACATTCGAGGGAGGCTGTGAGCTTCTCTATAGCAATGGTATCCCATAGTTTGCGTAGCCAGTCTGTGAGGGCAGGTATGATGTCTGTACCACATTTAGACGTGATAACTTGCCTAGCAGCACAAGGGGCTCATGTTATTGCTTTCCACTGTCAGAGCAGAGTGGGTATGTCAGCTGGTTCAGAAAACCTATACGTGTATAACTAGGGAAGCGGAGGACCTACATCTTGAAGATTGCATCAATGTCAATTAAAGTGTGGGGTCCCGCAGCGTTCTGCTTTGAGCACCACCCTTTTTAACATTTACTTGAGCCTCCTAGCAGATATTGTCAAGGAATTCAGAGTGTTGATTGTGTCTTATGTGGACAACACTCAAATTGTCATCTCACTTTCCCCAGAGACTGATCTAGTTCAGATACAACTGGCTCCCTGCCTTGAGAAAGTCGCTTGGTGGATGGCAAATCATTCGCTTAAGCTAAACAGAGATAAAACGGAGGTGAGGATTTGGGCAAATAAGCCCAAATACAACCCCCAAATGCGCATAGGATGACCAGAGAGCTTAGGGCCTCCTCCACCCCCTGTCTCCCCATAAAGAGCTTAGGAATGTGGCTGGACAGTGCCTTAACCATGGAAGTGCATGTAAAACAAACTTACAGCAGCCTGTTTTTGGATGATCAGATCTTTATGAAATATTCTTGATCTCCTACCCACCCTGTCTAGGAGAATAGTGGTGCAAACTTTGATTCTTTTCCCTTTAGATGACAGGAACTCCCTGTATTTGGCTCCTCAACTACATCATCAAGAGACTGTAACTGATCCAAAGCTCATCAGCTAGGGTGACCCTGAAACTGCCTAAATATGCATCAGCAAAACGTGTGCTGGCTTCCCTGCACTGGTTTCCAGTAAAGGACAGAATCAGCTTTCAGGGACTTTATCTGGCCCTGAAAAGGAATAAACCGGAAAGAGCCTATGTTGATCGCAGACCTCTTGGCCCCCTACACCCCCTCAAGGAATTTAAGATCTTCCAAAGCGCAACTATAAAGGTCCCTCAAATACAAAGAATGAGATGAGGTAGTAGATCTTTTTCCTACTTGACCCCAAAACTCTGGAACTCAATGACTGCTCACTTGAAAATTAAACAAACGGGAATCGCTTCAGGAAAATGCTAACGTCCTGTCTCTACCCCCACTAGCTCTCTTGTTTAGCATTAGATCAGTGTGCAGGCTATGACTCACTCAGCGCTGGGTAGCCTTAAGGTAGCTATGCGCTTTACAAGTCCATTTAGCATACCATAGCACGTCCTCCCAGTATCTCTTGAGTTTGGGGCTACTCCACAGTAAGTGTGTAAGAATGTAAGCGTGTCCGTTTGCCTGCAGTTCCACCAGCAGGTGTCCATGCTGGTGAGCTTTCATTTGGCACTTCTGGGGGGAGTGTAGTGCCAATAGTGGATGGTTTTCAATAAGCATTCTTTCCCTGCGGCATTAAAGGAGGAGGCAAGAATTCTTTTGAGGATGTCGGCTAATTCTTTGAGTGTGAAAGTGCGCTCTAGTTTGGTTTCCCAATGCCTTTGGGCTGGGGAAATGTCAGTATCTGTGGGAGTGTTAAAAAATCTGTAAAAATCGAAAAGCAGGTGCTTATCATCCAATTTGGAATTTGTCAGCGGTCTGGAGGCATGCAGGCGGATAGAGTGTTGGGTGACCCAGTGTCTGACTGCGGTATAGTGCCAGTATTCAGTGCCTGACAAGCCGTAGTTAGTTTGGAGGTGTGGAAAATCAATGATCCCCGTGTGGTCATAGAGATCGGTGATCTGTTTGCAATTGGCTTGCTGACATTCGTGGAACTCAGAGCCAATGCGAGCTTGGGGGAACTCTGGGTTTCCCATGATAGGGGAGAGATAGGTATTCGATAGGCCTTTTGTTGCCATAACAAAGAATGTAGTGAAGCACCCGCCACACCAGCTTAAACGGGGGTGATGTTGTGGCAGGTTTAATATTTTTGAAGCCCTGCTTAACTTTCATCTCTGGCTTGCAAGTCATCTCAAATCAGAAACAGAAACTAATAAATGTTGTATTAATAAACTACAATCCTACAATAGTGACAGAAAAAGGGAAAATTATTAGAATGGCACAAAAAAATTAAGTTAAAGGCAAATGGAGTGAAAGCACAAAAGAAACAATGTAGAATACAAGTTATAAAGGTAGGTAAGGAAAAGAAGCATGGTGGAAAATGGGAGAAAAAAGCATAGAAAATAAGCAAAAAAAGTTGCAAAGAAAGAATGAAGAAAAAGAATGAAGGCTGGAAATAGAATAAGTAGGAAAACGTTAAAAAAAGAAGAAAAATGGAAGGAGGGAATGATAGAACAAAGGCAGAAAATATAATGAAATAACAGAAAAAAGAAATATAAGATGAAAGTAAGGGCAATGGAAGGAAAGAAGTGAAAGAAAAACTTAACAAATTAAAGTATACAAAAAGAAAAGATGGAAAGACGGTGCGAAGGAAGGACAGGGGCATGATAAGAATAAAGGAATAAGAAGAATAGAAAGCCAGAAAAAATGGACAGCAGGAGTAGTCGAGTAGAGGAGAGTGGACAGAATGAAAAAAAGAAGGAAAGAAAGAATTAAAGACACAAACATAAAAGAAAAACAAGCATTGAAAATGCAATAGGTCTCGCCTTTAATTAAGTTAAAGCCATTTGCTTTGCTAATGGTATTGTATAGCAAAGCAAATGGCTTTAACTTAATAAAAGGCGAGACCTATTGCATTTATAATGCTAGTTTAAGTATTGGGAGTTCACAGAGAATTAGACCACAAACAAAGACACAATGAATCCCTGGAGCGATACTGGAGGGATGTTGCCACCAGTGTAATGTGGAGAAATATTTGAATGTCAGTGTCTCATGAATGTAATGCTGTGAATGAGAAGCAAGTGCGCAAAATGGGAAATACCTGCAACAACTTTGGCTCATCCATGAGCGAGGCACACTAGATTGAGGCCTCAGCCGAATTCTCTTTATCAAATCCCAACATTACAGACCACTCGTATTAAAGAACTCTTGAAAACAACTTGTTTAGTTGCACAATAGCAATTTACTGGTGTATTGAAATCATTGGGGTTACTGATATTGTTTAATGCACTGCTGAATGTAGTACAAACGAAGCCACTAAAAGCTTACCTTTAGGTGGGTGTGTTTTTCATCCTGCAGTGCCTGAAAGTAAAACCTTTGTCAGAGACAATCACGAAACATTTTCATCTTGAAACGAGAGGCGATGTTGCCGAACACTAATGAAGCTAGCTTTACGGAAAGGGAATTCTCTTAACATATTGACTACAGCAGCGGTTCGAACACAAAAAAGAGTCTCCACAGCGAGACCGTTACAGTTTATATTTTAATTAGATCCATGGGAAACGTTTTTTGCCACTCTGCTAGGAAAACATTGGCAAGGAGCAAAGAAGTGCAGGTCTCACACAGTGGCGTAGCTAGGGGGGGGGCGGTGGGGGCGGTCTGCCCCAGGCGGCACTATTTTGGGGGCGGACAAAGGCATTCAGATAAGGCTCTGCTTGCTTTCGTGGACGTTCGGGGACGGGCAGAGAAGGAATAGGACTCGGGCAATGTCCTCTTCTTTTTTGTGCTGGCAGCTGTCCCCCCCTCTCTTCCTATTATTCCCACTCTTTCTGTCTTGCTTATCACTTACTGAAAACCGTAACTTGAAGAAACGGTTCACAAACTCTCTTTCCTTCTTTCATTTAGTTGCTTCCCTGTGAAATGGATCCAAAAAAGAAAAGCACTCTTGCGGGAAATGCCCTTTTTCTGACATTTTTCTATTCCAAAGTGCAGCGGGATGGAGAGAAATAGAAGGTTTTAAATATGAAAAATAAATACATAACTAAATAAAGCAAGACAGAGTGGTTGCAAAGTGGCCAGATTGGTTTTATTCACATCCAAACACATCAGCCTCACTTTACAGACTTTGCAGTGAAGCGCTACTTTTGTTTTCTCGTCTTTCTTTGAACAGCATTGTTGTCCCCAGGTGGGGAAGTGCACCATTCCTGGAGGGACTGCAATACATGGTTGATGGATGGATTGGAAAACAAAATGTGTACCATGGCTCTGTGTTTATGGATGTGGTCTTTTTAAACCATACTGCTTACGTTTATTAAGGATATAAGCAATGGACATTGAAACGGTTCCCTTCAGGGCCCTGTAGTCATGTCCTTAACTTTTCAGGTAAAACCACTCGCTGATTTCTGAATAGTGAGTGAGAGATCATTAAGGTTACCATATTGTTTCTGCTTACATTTCACATGCTTTACTTAATCTTGCATTTCCTATGAGTGTTTGCTTTTCATTTTTTTTTTTTAGGCACCATATTACTCATATCAAGTGCATAATTTGAATTGAGCCACATCCAAGTGCTTATAGCGGGCAAAATTAGGTGTAGCTGAAGGCAGTGCAAGTTTCTCTCAGTGGGGCAGTATGGTGTTCAGTGGGGGAGAGGATGTGGCACTATGGCCAGAGCTGTCGAATTTGGAACTGGGTTCAGCCTTCATGACCAGTCCACCAGACCACTCTACTGAGGGAGCACATTCCCATGCTAGACCTTAGAAGGCCCCACTAGAACTTAGAAGGCTTGATGTCTTAGCACAAGCAGGTGTACCCTAGTGGTGTCAATTGTGATTTAACCTTGAAGGCCTGTCCACCACAATCCATACTGAAGTTCATCTCCAGTCTTGCGGGCAGGCCTACGAAGCAGCACACCCTAGAGCAACAGGGATCCAGTCACTGACTCTGTCACTGATGTCACATGAACCTTGAGCAGGTTAGGGCGGTGCAAACGGTGTGACTGCACTGGGTACCTATATCGGGTGGGTAGGTGCGTAGTGTTTGCAAGTATATTATGGTTTAAAAAAAACTTGCTGCCACCTTCCTGGCCTCCAGCAATTTTCAGAAACAATAAAAATGTCATGAAAACTTCGGTGATTAATGTTCTTCCTAGAGAGAGATCTGAGTTTTTTCTAGTGGAAGGGTTCCTGGAAAGGTAGCACAGAGGGTTAATATGCCTGCTGCAAAGAACATGTACCATGCAGATCACAAAGTGCACTGCTTTAATGGGGGGACTATGATGAATGGTCATTTAATGTCAGCTGTAGATGATGGATCCCTGAACAGTGTCATGTATGTGCATGTTTGCATTGTGCTGAGGGGATTACCAGGTAATTGTTCACGCAGCTCTCTGATGGATGTCACATGCGTTTTTTCTGAGTCCCCAGATAGATCATGCAGTCTGTGTGTTCTCTTTTGTACTGACAGTCACCGGTGTATTCAACTGTGTAGCCTTGGACTGTGTCATGTATGTGCATGTAACTTGCATGATCGAGGTAACTATTAGCGGCGATACTACGTGTCTCTCGGTCCTCTTTCAAGTGCTTGCCGTCCTTTTCCCCCAGCAAATCCCCCCCCCCACCCCTAGGGGCGGCAATCTGAGGGATAGCCCCGGGCGCCACAAGCTCTAGCTACGCCTCTGGTCTCACATGAATTGCCACAGTTTGAAGCTGCACGCGCTTCACTGTGTAAATTCCATGTTTTTTATCCAATCGTCCCGTTTTAAAGCAAACAGGAACATCAATAAGCGAGCATTCGCAGCAGTCGGCCTTCACGCCAAGCTAAAAAGATGCTTACTGACCTGGTTTTCCATTTAAAGAATTAGCGCATTCTGGGAGTTGTAGTCTTGCGTGAGTTTACTTATTCTCGAGGGGGAATACAACTGATAACACAGATTTTTTTTATTATTTATTTTTAAAGGGAATTGAGGAAAAGGGATTGAAACAAGTGGGGCGGTAGGTGGTTGATGTGTATATACTCATACCGCTTAGTATTTGGCGTGTAACTCTGATGCAATACATTAATGGCAAGAAGTATTGGGTTTATGAGGGAAGAGAAGCTCTGATGAAAGCATAAGCAACAACTGGCATACACACAAGCAGGTCGTTTTTACCTATGAAGGCAAGAGAGCTTTCCCTCATCCAGCCACGAGGAAAAGGGGGCGAGACAGCTTGGGGCAGGGGGGTGCGAGAGAGTTTAATGGAAAGCAGAGCAGGGACAAGGAATGAAGAGAAAGCAGGGGAGGGAGAAAGAGTGGATGGGAGGGAGGATACGCACGGTGATCACATAACCAGCTGCCTCCAAGTCCGCAGACAGCGAAGTGATGCAGATAATCAAATTACATACAATTCTATTACAGGACCGGAGGCTTCGGATTATGCTTCTCTTTCTTTTATTTGCTACTCACAGCAACCAATGAAAAAACGTTTTGTACGTAAATAAAACTACATTTCCCATGATGCTCGTCAATACATCACATCCTGCATAGCCCTATAAGAGCCACTGTATCCTGTTTCTCCTCCTCTTCCTTTGCTGCTCACGCAGAAAGTTAAGTGCAAGAATTATACTATGTTTATCGTCTAATATTGACTGTTTAATTGATTTATAACCATTATTGTGGGGTAGTGCTTGGGCGTTTATTGTGCTGGGTTTACTGTTTTGCTGTTTTGCATTATGGGCGCGATGTCGCAATGTGTTCCGTCAGTGCTTGGCACTGGGTTGCGGAGTGCTCTGACACCAGCGCTCGTATCGCGCTGTGTTTACAGAGCCTCCAGCAGTGTTGGAAGGCTCCTGCTGGGAGCGGTTTAAAAATTGGTGCGCTCCCCACCGGGAGCAGCAAATCTCTCTAACGCGGGCGGCCCGATTGGGCCTCAATTTAATTCCCGCTGGCCTCAAAGTGCCGCGCTGCCGCCAGCAGCGTTTTTCCTGGTCAGTTTTTTCTATACGCCCTCATTGTCGGTGCGTTTGCCACATGAGACCTCCCTCGATAACGTGCTTACTTGGTTACAACAAATCAATGTGGTCTATTGGTTAAAGGCTCTGACTCCTCTTCCAAAGGTTCAGTGTTCGAATCCTGGTTCTCCTGGTTGTACTTTTAGAGTTCAAAAAATTGTCTTTACATTTAACTTTATATTTAAATTTGAATCTATATCGAATTTTAGGCTTGGTGTTACTATGATGAATGTTTGTCAATATTCAATACTGCACTTGCTTGTGTGTGCACGTTAGCGCTAATAAGTTTGGCCCACCCGGGCCCAGAATAAGGTCACTCCCGCTGGAACGGAGATGACGCGCTGACACTTGCTTGCTGCGTAACTAATTGGGCATGCGCGCGATCAGCATGAAAAAGACTTGGCCTGGCCGAGCACAGACTCAAAGCGCTCCCACAAAGAGCGGCGATACTGCGCTGTCGTTTGCAGCGTTCCAAGTGAGTCACTGTGGCTCTGTGGTCACGGTCTGTGACTATTAGTCAAGAGGTTACGAGAGGCACTGTGGCCTTATGGTTAGGGTCTTAGACTTCTACTCTTCAGGTTAACTGTTCAAATCCTGTGGTTTCTGAATTAAATTACTCCTGGCACTTCCATATGGTTGTTTCTGTTCGCGCTTACCCGCCAAAGGCTTTCCCTAGTTGTTGAGTGCGGTTATGGAGCCATACCGCTCCGATGTGCGTAGCTCAATTGGGCTACATTTGGACGCTTTTGGCCTACGCACGTCACACGCGTCCCCTGTCTGCTCTGAGGTACATAGTGCCTCCTATTTTTACATGGAGCAGTTTTTTCCTTGTACGCCTTCCCGGCTGCAACAATAAGCTGGCCCTTGGAGGGCGCACACGCTCCTGGTATTTCAATATGGCTTGACGCCCTTGGGGCTGGAATAATTAGACTACAGCATTGCTGAGGAGCTGCTACATTATTATTTTTCAATTCTCGTGTGCACAGGGGGTTAGCTCCCCCTCTACTCCTCCATTACGCTGAAATTTGCACTACAATATTGAATACAGACACCCTTAGACACTACATGGGTGAGATATAAGGAGGATGTAATCTATTCTAAGGGAGCGCACAAGTCTCCTAGGATAACTTTGTTGACGCTCGGGTTCTCCACGTCCTAGAGGCGCTCAACAGGGCCTCAGAAATTACAAGACCCGCGCCCGGGGTAGCAAGTCTTGATTGATGCCCATCATCATTATTAAGTGACAAAATCCTTGGGCATGATTTTCTCCCTACCTCATTCAACCCGACGGATATTGGCCCGTGCGCGTTCGACGGGGCTTTGACAAAGACACAATAGATTTCAATTAGGGCGCTGCTTGATATTCCTGTTATGGTGGAGGAGTCGCCTGTCGTCGACGCCAGCCTCCTTCTTTCTTACTAGTAGTAAAAAAATCACAGAAAGGCCAGGATGCACTCCTAGTCATAGCCAGACATGAACAGCGATAGGCTTTTGTGTAACGCCTTCTGCGCCATCTCTTCCGAGAGACGCCAATCCTTTCATAAGGATGGCCAATTTAGACTTCATGGCTGCGCTGGCCTTGGGCGACGGATCCTCTTGGGGACAGTTTCGCTACTGGACGTCTCTATAATATGTGGAATTATGAGGGTCTTTCACGAAGCCGGTGCTTTACGGACCTTTTCGGGATTCCTACTAGAATTATCAATTCCTTTCCCAACATATTCAATAACTCCCTAGCATATAGCGCTCAGGAGGGTGTCCAGGTTTCACCTTTTTTTCCCTTTCCGTCGTTCGCGGCTGTTCCGATCAGAACGGATGGTTGGGGTACTTGATGATTTTTCTTCCGGGCCCATACCGATATTATCCATGTAGACGGTCCCATTTCGGGCCATTGCCAGAGTAGTAGCACGATTAGCATCGTTTATCAAACAATCTTCCATGCCTCTCCATTCATTTCGGGTCCTTTTTTCCAAATCAGGTCTCTTGACACACCCTACACGTCATGCGCAATATCTTGGCAGTGGGAGCTATTAACCAGTTAGAGGTCTTCTTTCTAGTGGAGTTTGTGAAGGTCTTCTGATATTCTGCCGGAGTTATCAGATTAGGTCATTGCAGAATTCACTCCATGATGGCAGAACATTCGGTGGTTGTAAGCCTTTTTAGGGTTCTTGTTCAACAGACCTTTTAGCGGCGGGACTGATTCGTCAGTTGCAGACACTTCAACTGGAGAACAGATCCATTGAAATAAAATGATGTATGCCTTGTCCCACGACTGTCGGTGGGATTGAACTATGCTTCCCTCCGTTTAATCCAACTTTTCGGAAAAGGGGACGCAGATATTTCGTCAATTAGCGAAGCGATCTTAGCAACTCTCGTATGGAAGTCTCCATCTTGTTTTTCCAGTGCTCCTTGAGACGGGCTTTGACCCGCTTAGAGTGCTCCGTGACCCTTTACAATATTCCAGGGTCCTCATGCAGAAGCACTCGCTGGTAAATTGGGACAGTTGTCTTTTATGATAGACCATGGAGCTGTAGCTCGAAGGTAAGTCTTGTACCTTTGGTGGCACAGGGCCAGGTTTCGAATCCCGCCAATGCTGTAAAAGTATCCCCAGGTGGTACAATTTTCAATCAGTTGTCTTTTATGATCTAAAGGTTTTCAGGCAACAACGGAACTTGCCGGATTTTCAGACACGCAGCTGGCTTTCATTACTAAACCTGGGCCTTTCACCCAAACACAATACTTCTCGACATGGGAAGGCCGGGTTCATTGGTAAGTACACAACGCGTTATTTCTATGGGAGCTGACTTTCCCTGCATGGTGAAGGTTTTATCAGAAATAATGTCATAGGGATTTGAGTAGCGTTCGCTTCACAACGGCCATTTGGCCGTTTCTGCAGGTCGTTCTCGGTTAATGGTAAATTGGTGGGCTTGCGCCGGTATGCTGGTAGTTATTGAAAGGTAATAGGGTAGCGAAAAACTCCAGACCAGAATATTCCTCTCTATGGGATGTTCTCGTTTCCTTATTTGATAAATGGCCAAATAATACTATGTGGACAAGGAATCGATTATCGTCAAGCTGTGTTACGAGGCCTTTCTACCTGTCGGTGTTCATACGACGTGAAAAGCCCTCGACTTACAGGTACAGTATCTTCTCCAGGAAGTTTCATTTACAAGTACTGTCAGGACTACAACTTGTCAAGTCCTGTTACATATCGAGTTTTTCCAACTAATGCAATTTATGTGTGGTTCCATGCCTTACGGCTTACACGAGAGGTACTCTGACTTTGCGGTCTGAGGTTTAATATAATTGTTGATCAGATTTCAGAAACCTTTTTAAATATGTGTATGTGGCTATGATAGCCAGGTGGTTGAAGGCAGTCATGCCAGAAGACGATATTCATACCAAATGTTTGGGGCACCGTCTGTTCATGGTGCCATAGCTCTTATATATTGTATGATGATTTCTAATGTTCAGGACATTTCAAGATCTACTTTTGATTTTCTCAGTCTCTGTTTGAACAGTTTATTATAAACCGGTGGTGATATGACTGTAGTTAAACTAGCATAATCCGAAGCCTCCGGTCCTGTAATAGAATAAAAAATTAGCTAGTATAGTATTTTCAATTCTATTAAGGACACAGAGGCGAGGATTATCCCACCCGGTTTTATTACAATGTTGGTAATAATTGCCCACCCACATGTATTTTTATTTTGTATAAGCAGAAGTTACGGGATTTTTCCCTGTCTCATCCTTTCAGGTTCTGGAAATAAAAGATGGAGCAACATCTGGCTAAGATGACAAACTTTCCAGTTTGGTTATGGTTCTTCCACATTGGAGGATGATCCTTGGGACTCATGTTCCTTATTTTGGACTGCAATTGTTAATGATTTTTCACCGACAAGGTTCGAGCAAAGAAAGAGGAGGAGAAACAGGATACAGTGGCTCTTATAGGGCTATACAGGATGTGATGTATTGACAAGCATCATAGGAAATGTAGTTTTATTTGCGTACAAAACGTTTTTGTACGTTTTTGTACGCTTTGTGAGTAGCAAATAAAAGAAAGAGAAGCATAATCCTCGCCTCCATGTCCTTAATAGAATTGAAAATTCTTGGCGCGAATGCTAGCTGAATTTTAATTCGTGGCCCAAAGAACAGCTCGGAGTTCGGCTGCGTGAAAAGCACTCCTCTATCATGCAGCTGAAAGAACATCAATTTATGACGTTAGACCTACTGCTTTACTGCTTTTTGGAGGCGGGGCTCAGGGGTGAAACTGAAAGTGAGGCTTGAGATAAATGAAAGTAACAAACAAAAGAACGAGCGTTCATTGGAGACGCTTGAAAAGGTGCAGCCAGGGGGACAATGATTTTGCTTGCTGTGCAGGGGAGATAATGTAAATAAGCACAGCAAAAAAAACAAGCAGCTGTGTCTCTGAGAGATACAGATGGAAGGGGAAACAAATAGTGCTTCCCCAGTAATTAAAGGAAATAGTGTAACGCCGCGGTTAAAGATCCAATCCCGGTGGGCGTGGCTAAAAGGAGACAGGGTGGCAACAAGGAGGGATTGACATGCCTTCGGTGCAATCATTGCACTGCCTTTGGCATAATTTGTGACGCCATACGACGCGCAGGAATGAAAGCTGAAGGCGGAGCTGAGACACGGCTTCTGGAATCATATGGATTCCAAGAAGCGCTGCTTACGTCAGTCCTAGATCTAAAAATGGGAAGAAAGAAGCATAAAAGGAAATAAAGAAGATGGTAAAAAGGAAAAAATGAATGAGATAAGTCAGTATTGGTAAATGTGTATTTTGGGGACAAAGTCCTTTAAAATCATACTGTAATATCCATCATTTTGCACAATTTTCTGCAAATTTTCTACTGGGATGCAATTCCCATGGCACTTCATAGGACGGGTTAGATTCATTCACTTTGCTCAGACATTTAGTGCAATATATTGTTCAAAGTGGGGGGTATTTTATTTTTCTGGCTATTCACTTGCCCATAACACTGTCCCAGCCTACTATGGTCGTCCAAGTGATTGGTAATAAGTAAACCCCTTCTGGGCGGTGCTTTTTGCAGAGCCACAGTATTTTCTAGAGGTGCATCCCTGCTATGGCTTGGTAAATGAAGCACCAATGTTTTTCTTTTAGTCATCTATTCCATTCAGCCAATCATCGAAGTTGGGTCGCTAAGTAGTAGTGGGTAAGGCGGTGGACATCTAAGCCGCAATCAGCCGTGGAAAGGTATGCATGTTTTCTGGCTATGCGGGGTCACTTTCCGCCCCACATGTAGGTTTCTAGCATTTGAGCTCAATTAGTGCTTGTGGGGGCATACCAAAGGGAAGAGTCTGCAGCGTATACAGTATCTTGGGTAATAAGGTAATTTTTACTGCTGCTATCCGTCCTGTCCAGGAGAGACCTCCTTCTGTCCAGCTCTGCAGATCTCAGCGTGCTTTTGCAAGGAGGTCTGCATTGATACGCTCCACTGTCTCTCGCAGAGTGGGGAGTACTGTGATCCTCAGGTAGGACACGCCGGTGCCCAAGGAAAAGGAAACTGGTTCTCCAATTGGGCCTGGTCGTTCTGCGGTTTGGTTAAATTAAGAGCCTAAGTTTTGGGATGTTCACTATGAAACCCGAGACCTTTCTAAAGGTGTTAAGCTTACTCAGGAGAACATGGAGGGAAGCCTGAGGTTATGTTAGGCAAAGCATAACTCATCAGCTTATAGAGCTATTTCATGCTCTGGGCAACCAAAGGGGATGCCTCCATCCAATGTATTTGCCCTCACTCTCTCAGTGAATGGCTCCATGTACAGCTCAAAGAGGAAGGCAGATATGGGGCATCCTTGTCGGGTTCCCCTTGCTATTGAGAATCGCGTGGTGGTAAAGCATTCACCCTCCCATGAGCAGTGGCGGATGGTATGTCCATGTATTTAGACAGTGATGTGAGCATGCACTTCTCCGTAAGTTGCTAGCCGTAACAGATTTCTTGGGTGTGGCTTGAAAGTAGAGCTGTCTGTAAGATTATCATCAATTATTTAAAATATACATAGGTTGGGCGTTAGTTCCACCTGGTGGAGTACTTCTTTCTCATCTCATGCACTTGACTGTTGTCATATTATTCTGCGTCCTGTAGAATGTTTGTATCTCAGTGCATTAGGAACTATGTTAAGTCTCAAAGTACTCCTACACTAAATTATTTATCACATCAATGCATTGTGTATAGACAAATTTGCTTCCACTGCAGCAGGCTTTAATGTTTTAGTAAGAATCAGAATGCAAGTCAGACCTATTGGCATTTGCCAATGCATTTTTACTATGGTAGCTCCTTGTGCCACATCTGCTCGTTTTCGTAGACCTAACAATTGAACCTGATGCTCATTTCATTAAAGTCAGCTCATAAAGTACAGGTTCCCAACTTAGGTTTTGCTTTAAAATCAGCTTTAAAATAAATAGTAAAAGCAGGTCAAGAGATCTTTGTTGATGTAGAGCCCAGCCTACAGGCTACAAATTATGCCTTTGAAAAATCACTTTTATTGCACCATCTGAACAATGGCTTGGTAACCTTGTGCTCCTTCTGTAGTAGCTCACGAGCTCATTTCATACAGTTCATTGGTGTCTATTCCATAACACCAAACCCATTGAGAAGTTCACAAAATGGAATCCCTGCTCCACACAAGGTTCCTGAATATGAGCTGTCTATTACATGAGGACACCAGAAGATCGGACACAACCAAAGAGAAACCCCATCATGACCCTGACTTCTTGGAAGAGCTTCAAATCAGCCTAGCCACTTCTGCTTTCTATCATTCAGTTATATTGTGGAGACACTAGTTTACATATCTCTTTCTGATGGCAAATATTAGTGATCAAGCTGTTTGTTGTCAAGCTTGTTCTCTTACCCAAGTGATTACCTCTTTTACAAGATATTATCAATGACTGGTCTATGAGTCTAATAATACTGAGAATCTTACTGCACATATATTCCTGCTTTCAGTTTTAAGTTCATACCCCCACTGCCTCTCTTCAATTTTGCAGACAGCCTGGCCAAAATATATTTAATAAAATCTTACCATAGAAACCTAACACAACTTATTAGGCGTCTCCCAATTTCTCTTTCCACACTTAACTGGGCAGCCTGTGTTTTGAATCCCTACACATACTTATCACAATATATATGGTCTGAAGACATCTGACAAAATACTAGTTGTGTTAATAACTGCACAGTGCTTTGAATAGTTTTGCTTACATGCCAATAGCAGCATTATTGTTTCAAAAGTTTACAATAAACAGCTATTATTTTCGTACATGAGCGATGCCATGGGGAGGTAGGGGCGTGGGAGAAATCACTTAGCAAGAATCTGGGGCAGCGTAATTTTGGCTCCACCCTTACACGTCACAGATGCGTAAGATAAACGTGCACTTAGTACTTGTTTTCTGTGTGCCCTAATGATATTCACTTGACATCATTATTCAAGTGCATTCACTGCAGAATTAGAGAATTCATAAACACTGTGTGCCTTGATTCATTAAACAACATTTATTGTTCAGATGATTGAATAGAAACCATCCTACTAAGAAAATATAGTTACTTTAGAAACGAAATTGATTTATGTAGCGTGTGCACTAATGTTTCATATATTTCATTTAAATGTAGTTCTTAGTCATACTTATAGATATGTATTCAAGATTTTACTGTATGCCGCCTGTAATATGAGTATAACGTACAGACAGTTTTATCAATTTATGTTTGAAATTGCACCTGCATATTAAATGTGCACCATTGGATTTAATACTTTAAAAATGGCTTGACTAGGCCTATATTTCTTCTGCATAGAATACTGTTTTCTATTTTTTGCTTGCATGGATTTTTCCTTGCAGGTACATTCACATGGTTTGTTAGTTTGAGAATAGATTCAATACTGTACTAGTGATAGAGAGAGATTGATAAGGAACATGGAGAGCCAGAACATTTACTTAAAGGTTCTATTCACACAGTTGCAAACAGTGGTTAATTTGTAAAAAATTAAGCGCCGGGGCTTTCATCAGGAGGCAGCTGGCACCAGCCCATTTCTCCTGTTAGCGCCGTCTAAAACAGAAGAAACTACTATCCATGAAAGTGAGGAGAGGATGTGGTGTTACTTTCAGAGCAACCGATTTTGGAGCTGGGGAACTAGGTTCTAGTCTCGGCATCAGCTCAACATCCTGTGATTCTTGGCAAATCCCTTAATCTCCCATATATGAATGTGTCCTTAACTGGTGCTCATGAAAACCAATAGTTTTGATGATTAAGTGCCAGTGCTAAGCACCGGAAAGCACAGGCTCAAATTAAGCACTGGTTGCAAAGTGTCTTAGGTGACCAAGGACGATGTAGTTCCCATGTTCGGCCCAAGAAATTTTGTGAATGTAGCAGATTACGTGAGAATGGAAAGGACAATGAAGCGCCTGATGATGTTAACAGAGGGGTGTTGCTCTGGAAATTCTGGTGGAAATAACTGTTGTTCAAACTGTCTATGACAGCTTTCTTTAGACTTTGAGAGGTTTCGACCTCTGTGATTTCCCTTTGATTCTTTGTTGAGTGTGGCTTAGACTAAACACTAATTTTTCTGACTCAAAGAAGACTCTTGACCGAGCTTCTGAAATGCTGTCACCTTCCCTTACTTGTCCTTATTTTCCTATTTTTCTGCATTTCACTGATTTGTGAGAACCCTTTAGATTATTAAACCATCCTCTTAGTTTGGGCTATAACTTAGATGATTTTAGATTTTACTCATGTATAGAAGAGAGAACAAGAAAAACTCTTCTCTGTGCATCAAATCCTGTCGCTGATCTTTTGTTGTATTGCTGTGACTGAGCTACTTGTTTGCCTTATACTGGTACGCCTAAACTTCTTTAGAAAGTTGGGTTTCCCGTTTGTTATTTTGGACCTTTACTGCATGGTGCTAAGATTTGTTTATCTTAACTTGAGTGCTAACTTGTAATAAACCTTCTTAACTATATTCACTGATTCCTAGTCCTTGTTGTGTAGTCAAATGGGTTACACTGTTAATTGAAATTGATTAAATGCAAACTCCCTTCACCTCTCAGGCGGCGAAGAAAAGGTCCATCTGAGGTGCAAGGTAAAAGGGTTGGTCCAATCTGCACCAAATCTATTGACAAAAAGAAAGCAGAATTTGCTCAGAATACTTCTATGTGATATAGGATGGCCAGGATGTAAATGTGTTTGGATGCAGGATACATCTGAACTTTGGGAGAAGAATTTGACTAGGTTTGAGGAGCAGAAAGTGGTAAGGCCTGGAAAGTAATGCGTGGTAGAGAAGAGATACAAGGTTGAGATCATGCAACGTGTGTTGAAGGCTCGCTCAGTATATAGTGTCCAACTATGGTGAGGCACTGTGCACTGAGTCGAGGCAACCCTTAGTGATACTGTTTAGATCACTGATAACCATAGCTCTCAAGGGGTAGCTCTGAAGAGCAGATAAGGCTTATTCAAGAGGGTGTAAAGTGGGTACATTTACCACATCGTCAGTAAGCAAGCTTTCACACAAGAAAGAATCACACCAGTACTGTAGTATTTATTTACACGTATATAATCAAAGAGGGGGGAGGGAGGGAGAAGCTATGGTCCATTTGGCTTCCATGGAGTATACAAAGACCAAGAGATTCTGGACCACTTGTACCTGTGTGGTCGGGTCATTGGTTATTGGTACCTTTCATAAAAAACCGTACTCCGAGCGAGAACAAGTCAGTCTCCCAGAAACCGCAGTAGGTCGGGAATTCTTGCCGGTCCCCCATGGAAGCCCTCAAAAGGACTTACCAGGTACTATTGACCTGTTAAACAAGTGGCGTAATAATAACCCACTTCCAACGGTTGTTCAAATAACACCTCTCCACATCTCTAGGTCCTGAAGAAAGCCCCAAGACCCGGTTGGGCATGACGGGGCTGAAACATGTCGACCTCACATATGGAATAACCAGTGAGTGTGATTGGTAACATGATCTACATACGCACACCACTGCTTTTAACCTTTTTCACATCTCCATAGAATAAAAGATTTTTCCAGATATGGCGATGTAGAACATTTTAGATTTCACTCCACTTGAGCACTTCACTTTTTTTAAGAGACTATTTTGGTCTCTGGACACTACTGTAACGTCAGTGGGTCTACCTCCGGGTGGAGGTCAGCATACCAAAAACTAACCCGATGATGATGCTGTCACATCACGTCAGGCAGAGAACCAAGATATACCACCTCCAACCTGCGTGCATGTATGAGGGTTTTTTATGAAAGGTACCAATAACCAATGACCTCGACCACACAGGTACAAGTGGTCCATTCTCTCTTGAACTTTTTATTTATTTACACAACACTGATAACTAACTTGGTATATTCCCTACACCAGGTCCATAGGATAACACGGGGTATATCGTGGTTGATACTTTCTGGTTTCAGGACCCTTCTCAAAAGACCCCAGAAGACACCAATTGGATCAGGGAAGGTTGGAGAGCCAACCACCTATGGATATCCATGGAACCAGTATACCTGCATCAGGGAGCCTGTGGGCATAGGGGTGATGTGTTTTCGGAATCATCTGTTGAAGCTAATGGAGGATCTTGGAAGTCCGGAAGCTACAGCGACTCGTGGACCAGGACGGTGGAATACAAGCAAGGATTCTGGACGAGAAGCACCTGAAAGCAGAGGGGACAGAGTCCAAATCATCCGGAGGTTACAAGGAGGAGCAGGAGAACAATGCCACCCCTTGTTGAAGGTACTTGCTGTAGCACAACAGTGTTGATGAAGCAGCTATGGAGCTCATGTGCTGATTCAGGAGCACAGGATGATTCATCCACGAACTGCCCAACGATGGTTGAAGAAGGCAGGAGGGTCAGTGGCCGGCAGGATCACCAACAAACCTTGGCAACGCCAACAGTCGGGCAGAAGCAAAAGATGCTTGGTTACAGACCAGCAAGGTTTGTGGGACTAACGCAGTAAGAGTAAGTCAGGGCCCACTCTCAGCATGCAGGAGAGCCAGCAGTAATCATTGGAGCCTACTTGAGGACCCTCTGGAAGCAGGCACAGGGAGATGCAGAGAAGTCTCAGTAGCACACATGAGATGAGGGCCCACGATGCAGAGAATGCAGGCAGGACGTTGTTCTAGGAGCTGTGTGATGCTGGAGCTGAGGCTTCTTGGAGGTTAAAGATCTTCAGGCAGGAGAGTCACCAAGCCTTGGCAATGACAAACAGACACACTGCACAATGTGGTTCAAGAAGGATTACAGTCTCCCAAATTGCAGGTAAGACTGTTCAGGCCTTTGGGGAGCTAACAAATCACCACCTGTGTTGCAGAGCTAGGTGGTGTCCATGGGACAGCAGGATCAGTAGACCAGTCATTAACGTTGAGGTGCCTGCGGATGCAGGAAAGTTCCTCCTTCACTCCAAGAGAGATTCCTCCTTGCTTGGATGCATGCAGATTCCTTCCTGACTCAGATGATGCACAGTCACAGAGTTGCAGAAACGTGAAAAGCCTGGAAGCAAAGTTGCTGCAGGAGTCTTCCCGCCAAGAGTAGTTTAGTCTTTGGTCCTTGTTCGAAGAAGCAGCAGAGTTCCAGTGTCCACCAGTATTAGAGCCATTAGACAATCCTAAGAAGACAAGCAGTCGGTTCTTGAAGATGTTGTCCGGACAGATCTAAGGACCGACCCTCAGGGAAACCCTTATGTAACCCAAAAAGGGGGAAGGACATCTTCTGCTGTCACCCACCTATCAGGTGGCTCAGAGACGCTACTCAGCTGGCCTAGCCAGTCAGATGCTCCCAGGGGCCAAGATTCAACATGGCAGAATCAAGTGGCCACCTAGCTCTGGGCACATCCTTAGGGAGGAGCTGGACAGGGGAGTGGACACTCCCCTGTCCTTTGTGTAGTTTTGTGCCAGAGCGGAAGCCATGAACTCCTGATCTGGGCAAAACTAGTTTATGCAAGGAGAGCACCAAATGTGCCCTTCAATGTAGTCTGGTGGAGCTCAGAAGAGCCCCACCCTCCCTAAGTCTAAAAGAGAGATGGTCACACCTCTTTTTCGCAGGACATCCTTTGTTCAGCCTTCCCTGTCTGAGTTAGACCCATTATCAGGGGGGCAGAACAGTGTCTAAGGCCGGCAGCGGTTCCAGCTGGCAGGCAGACCCTGTAAGGCTACACAGGTAGGTATTGGGGGGGTCCTCTAAGGAGCCCTCCCACTACATGGTATCATGCAACTAACACTGGAATCGGTGTAGTTGCATGATTCTGACATGTTTTGATACCAAACATGTCCAGGTTTGGAGCAGTCATTATGTAGTTGGATATCTCGACTTGCCAGTGTCGACTACATACCTTAAAATGGCTGCCCCGCACTTACAAAACCCAGTGAATGGAGTCCGGGGTTTGTAGGGCTACCTCTGCTTGTGCAGGGTTACCCACACACTTAGAACCATGCACCCTGCCCTTGGAATGAGGGCTCTACCTTAGGGGTGACCTTTAGGTCTACAGTGCAGTGACCGGAATATAAGGAAAACCTTATATCTAAAGTGAAAGATGCATACACCATTTCCCGCAGACTCCGATAACAGCTCTGCAGACACAGTTTGCATGGACTCCCATGGGTGGCACAATACATACTGTAGCCCATGGGAGACCCCTGGTGTACCAATGCCCTAGGTACCTCAGTACCATATACTGATGACTTACAGTGGTACCCCCGTATGCCAATTGTGAGGTGTACAAAGTATCAAATTCAGAAGAGAGAGCACAGCCACTGGAGTCCTGGTTAGCAGGATCCCAGTGAACTACAGGCAAAACACACTGACACCAGGCAAAAAGTGGGGATATCTATGCCAGAAAGATCCTACTTGCCGAAAGTGTGAATAGTATTACGTTTCAGGAGAAGAAGCATCATTTTTAGGGGAACGATGAAGCTGTATCTAGACCATACGCACAGTTAACATGTAGAAAGTAAGAGGAGGTTAATTCACATGTAGATTTGATGGAATGTAAATGCAATACTTTACCGAATGACTTCCTGTATCAACACTGTGTTCATAGATTCTTCATACATGACTGGATACTTTGTCATTACGTCTCGTACATCAATAGGATGTGGAGTCTTGGCCAGGATATTTACAGAGATCTCTTCGACCATCTGAAAGACAGTGTGAAAACAGAACAAAGAAGTGAGAATTCTACACAGAGACAAAGATGAGTTTCAAAAACACAAGGTGGTACACTCTGCCATATGCAATATTTTGCACACCCATCTATGTAATCTTTTGTTGATTATTCCAATGGAGGGTCCTTCATTTTTGTCTCATAGAGGGTACATGGGGGAAACTATTTGGACAATATACTAGTCTTGCCAAGCCTACCCCAAAAAAGTTAGCTGAAGAATATTAGAAGAACATCTTAATTAAATAACGTCCATTTTCAGAACACTGTTAACGAATGAGCACTGAAACAAAGGTTTGTAGGAGGCTCTTCTTCTATAAGCAATCCACTTCCCCAATGGGTATTAAAGCATAATGCACTTCTTTTTGAGTCACTTCTAACTTTTTTCTTTGATTAAGAATGTGCAGACCAAATCTAGAACGGAAATGCAGATGGACTTTTCTACGCTGTAAAAGCTCTAGCCCTGTGGTTGAAAAGTGCAGTCTCCAGAACATACCTCCTCTCTCCCTCTGCCTCCGGTAGAGGAAGTCTTAGGCTGGAGTTGAATGATGGAATTGAGTAGCGCAAAAGTCTCATTCTGGGCAAATGTGATGTTGGCATTATCATGGAGACCAAAAATCTCAGGCATATCATTGATTGGCAGACTTTTTACGTACAGTAGGTAACCCTGTAAAAGAAATAATAGAAGAAAAAGTGAGAAGACATGTTGACAAATCATATAAAGAGAGAAAGAAGTGGTGATAAAATAACAGTGAAAAAGTAAACATGTAACAGAGAGGTAAGAAACATATGTCAGACAAGAAGAAAACAAGCGAGAGAACTGCAGTGGGATGGCATGTGGACAGGTTTCAGGCACAGAGATGTTGTTGAAGGTGGGGTTGGCATGGTGGGGAATAGGCAGCAGGGAATGAGAAAGGGATGAGAGGAAAGGTAAGGTTTTAAAACTAGAAGAATCTGTTTACATTTAGATCATATGTAGTGCTGATCTGCTTGTAGATACCAGACTCAGAGTATACAAAATCCTCTTTAAGGACATCAGGTTGATAGAAATCTGCTAGAATGTTTAGAATACAACGCCGGTCCCAGTCATCAGTCACACGTCCTCCGTAGTTAATCTCCCCAGCTGTGTATTTCAAAACCTAACAGAGGGAAAAATAAAAGAACCTCACTTAAAGGCATTTCTTAGTCCATCCTTTCTTGTTATGTATTCTCAACCAGCTAAAAGTGGTTCATATGTCACCTCGTACCTTGTAGGGTATGTCTGCATACTCATCTAGAAACATCTTCAACTGGCTAATGCAGATACGTAAGTCTCCATCGGTGAACTCGTAGGGTATGTTGAAGCCCAGGGGACCAAACTTCCTTCGCTCCAGAGTGTTCCCATGGAAAAGGCAGAGAGATAGGAGCAGGGATTTGAATTCAAGAACCTGAAAGACCAAGAAACATCAGTGTGAGTGAGGCTGGGACTCATATTGCTGGAACCATTAACCCTTGAGATTTCTACTTGGTCTTATACCTGGGGTAAAGAACACATTTAGTTCCCCAAAAACTGACCCAACTTTTTGTGATATGGAATTTGTGCTACACTCAATATGAATCGTCTCTTGTACATTTTCTGAATGGTCAGTCATTCAGAGCGAGCAAGTTAATGAGAATATTTAGAAGGACTCAATAGCCAGGTTACATAATGTAGGACAATATTTTTGCACAAAATCTCTGCACTGTCATCAATCAAAGCAGAAACATATAACCTTATCTTGTGATATATTTCCATCTGCATTGGGTCTGTTCATAAAGTAAATATTAGATTTATATGCCTACAGAACTGGCATTTGAGATGGCATCATGAATCCAAATCTAATATATTCATAGCACATGAGATGGAGGCACATTTAAGTGAGGGAATTTTGCAGACGAGCATAATTTCATGTGCAATGAGTCATAATAGTTATTTGGATTGAACAACTACTAAAACAGGCATTTTCTTTAGAAGCAATATTTTCACTGAGGCCGGTCTACAGCATTTTTAAAGGATGACCATCTCTGCTCAGAGTCCCCATGCTTGACTTTGTTTAATAAATGAATCTAGTCCATGGCAGATGTGTTCATAGATGGCATTTATACTCCTCTGCCTATGCTTTGTGACAAAAATGGCTTATAAAGTAGAGACTAACTCCAATTGTTGAAGAAATCAATTGAAAACTTCATCAGAAAAAGTCAGGCAAATTCTCACCTGATATACATGGGGTCATGATATGCTTCAGCAACAGTGGACTTCACGCATAAAAAGCTTCTAAACAATTAGATAATACAAAGAATGTCTGAAGCTTGAGTTAAAATGGGATTGTCTCCCATCTCCCATTTGTGTGATGTGGATGCCATTGGTAGGTAGAAAGCAGATTTGATAGCTCTTTGTCTGCTACAGTAGCTTAGGCTAACTACTACCCTTTGCATAAAACTTTATGTACCCATTAGAAATTACATTTGTGTTAGCTATTTACATCACACTGCACAGTGTAAGAGCTTCAATATAGAAATTGTCAACTTCCAGGACACATTTGCCCTTTTACGAAGTCATTCTGAATATTGGTACATGCAATGGTAAAACACATTTGTCACTGAACACAATATCTCTCTACAAGTTATTTTGATCAGGTTCAGAGGTCTGGCAATCTCCTTATAATCAAAAGGAGTTACTATTTGTCATTTTAATTAGCACTATGTTGAAGACCATTAGCAAATGTTGGAAATTGAGCTTCTTCCTCTGCTAATGAGGGGTAGGATTTAAGTAAATTTAGTAGACGGGGGTCCGCCTCTCTGACAAAACCCTGTTAGATCAGGGAACAGCAGAAAGGTGGTTCCCTTTTGGACATCTTTATGGACTGCTGATCGATGGTTTTACTGGAATTGACATCAAGCTGAGTCCTTCTTCACATGGTTCACCTTATCTTGTTTTCCCCTCACTCACTCACTTCCACCTTCTTCCAAGCTTCCTCTTCCTTTATTTAGACTTAGAATTATGCCTTATTCTTGTATGTGAATTGGTGATGATCCCGCATCTTCTTTGGATATCTAAATGTCTAATGCTCTCCTTTAATATTTTACTGTTGCCACTGAGAGTTACATACCGCAGGGGGTTAATAATTTGTGTTTTGTAAGACAGAGGATGTGTATTGGAATGTGGATTATTAGCAGTGGTAAATATGTATATACCACTGCCAATAAGGCCACTAACACAGTCGAGAACTCAAAACAGGTCTCAGAAAAGTATTCATTCCCATGCTCAACCCTTGGTAGCTTGGCTGCGAGCCAGCAAGCTTTTTTTTTTCAATCTTTTAATTTTTTTTTATTTATTGACATTTTCAATGATACAACAAGAAAATCAGACGCAAACATAGCCAGTCATTTGCTTATGTCATACAAAATTTTCGTTTCGTAACATAGTTATGTGAGTTACTACTCCATATATTCACCTGATCTCTCCGACACAGAGTCCCAACAACATGATAAGAAATTACCTTATAGGGAATGCAGCAGTATCGTCAATACAATAAATCAGTGCATGACACATCATATTCAACTTTAAACAACCAAAAAACTTGAAAAATAGATACCATAAATTGACACATTTACTCTATCCCCACCCCACGTGTTGCAGACCCTCCCTCCTCCCATATGTTTATTTCTAAGGCACCCCGGGATCATTCGCCTCATGGTGTTCACGGGCCCATACCACAAATGGTTCTCATATGTCTTTGGGTCTGGATGTGAAAGGCATCAACTCCTAGAATGTGGTCAATTGTGAATGCCCAAATGTTATGTCTGCTATCCAGTCATCTTTGTATGGGACCCGCTTACTCCCCCAATGTATGGCTACCCACCTTTTAGCAAAGAGGAGCAACAGTGCATGTAGTTTCCTAAATTTGGCAGGAGTGTCTTTAACATACTCCAGCAATCCCTGTAAAGGATCAGGCTCTCCATTCCGCCCAATTATTTGGTGGATTATATGAAATACATTGAGCCAGTATTTTTCTAAACGCGGGCATTCCCATGCCACATGGAAGAAGCCGGCTGGAGCCCTCCCACATGCGAGCCAGAAAGCTTAACTTCAGAGACAGGTATGTAAAGAATTTAAAAACACCAATTCAAAAATAATTAAGACACAACATACAATTAAAGTCCGACACCAATTTATACAAATAGGTTAATATGTTTATATTTAAGATGACGCCACAACGAAAAACATCCAATGTAGGGAAACGGAGATATGAATTTTCAAAGATTTAGCTGTACATGGCACATAGAAAACTATAGCACCTAGTGAGACACTGATTGCTCTAGACCAGAACAAAATCCAAGTTTCAGGCTGACCACGATGGAGCCCTGCGCAGCTACTCCTTGCGGTAAGCCTCGGTCACAATTTTTTGCCTTCTGACTTAGAAACCTTCCTGGGGCTTTTCTGCTGGGGTCCCTCGATGCTCTCCACCAGTCCAGGTTCGGTGAGGGTTCGCTGGCTTGCCTTTCGACAAGCTTCCAGTCAAATTATGGAAGTTGGACCTCTGGAGCTTTCCAGCGGGATGAACCAGGAATCCAGGCCAGCTCGCGGTTGAAGCTGGGCAGTTTGCCTCTCGCAGTTGGGGCCGGTAAAGTCTGCTAGCTTTGAACTTAGAAACTTTTACTGAACTTTTTCTCCCAGGGTCCCTCGATGCTCTTCACCAGGCTGGGGTTCGCTGGCTTGGCTTTCGACAAGCTACCGGTCAAACTCTGGAGATTGCAACTCCGAGCTTCACAGCAGAACGAACCTGGAGGGCAGGTTGGCTCACGGTTGAGGGTAGCCACCTTGGCTAGCCAGGTTTGAGTCGGTCTACTTATGGAGATTTTTTCCAAAGTTGCTCCAAACTTCTGTAATTTCTTCCTGAAGTTCCTTTTGGGGTCTCAAAGTGTATAAAACACAATCCAGGGGTCTGGAATCTCCAAGACGGTCCTTGAAAGTTTGGGTGTCATAAGCCACTTACCTGAATCACAGATGATTCCAGTGGGGCGGTGTCACTAGTTCCTGAATCTGGTGGCAAATCCCTGGGGGAAGGAGGTTAGGATGCAGACAGCGTACAGAATCAAAGATGCTGTGGCTCGTCTACTCAACATCCACACAGCAGCAGGCATTCACACCAGTCTGATGAATGGTACCAGCAGATATGGCTTTAGTCTAGTATTAACACCATCTCTTAAGGTATTCCCTCACGAAAGCTTTTCAAATCGCACCCAACCTTTAGTTATGTTGTTGTTTTGTTTTCATTTAGAATGTTTATAGAGGCCCCTTTATCAAAGTTCTCGAAAGTGTAGTGAGTATAACTTCAGCATCAAACCCACATGCAAATGTGAACCGGGTTAGCTTCACCCAAGTCCTCTCTGGTCAGAGCCCTGCCAACAATATGTACTAGTTTAACAAAAACACTGGAAGGTGTTTTATAATGTTCACAAAGGTCACATTGTAATTGCTTATAGCAAGGAACAGGTGCAGGGGTTTAATTTGATGAGGGCTGTCTTCCAGAAGGTTCACGTTGAGGTCATCTATGCCGGTTGCTTGATGCTTATTCTGGTGGATTTTCTAGATGTTTCTGTGGCGCCGGAAACCTGACCTTGCAAATGCAGCATGGTAAATCATTTGTAAACACTATAAGCCTTTTTAAACAAACCGGAGAACACCAGCTGCAGCTAGCTATTACCAACAGCATAACATAACATGTGTATTTGTAAAGCGCACGTTCACTCATAGGTATCTTGGCTCTGAATAACAGATGTTTCTTGTTACCCAACTCAATGGTACTCATTTTATCGACCTCAGATGGATGAAAGGCTGAGTGGACCCGCCGGGATTTGAAACTGTGACCATGAGGTCGAACACAGATGGTCAAAAGTCAGGGTACAATACGTTTGTTTATCTATAAGTGTTGGGAAGAATAACATGAGTCATGCTGGTATATTGTGATAGTAAGAAGAAGTTAGCAGTTGCAGAAATCCTGACACTGGGACTTCAGATCCAACAGTCCACTTGGACGAAACCCTTACAAGTCCACTGAACTCACTCCAGGCTGGGGATTCTTGGTGGTGATGGTCCAGGTGAGCTCTATTAACCTGTAGCTTGCAAGGAGTCCACTCTTTATTGCTCTTGAAGCAAGTTAGGTCCACAGGGCTGTAGTTCCAGATTATCCAGCAAGCGCAGTCAGTCAGAATACAGGGTCTGGTTGGTGCAAATCAAACTTCCAGCATGGGCCCTTATTTTTCTCTTGTTTCAAGCCTATTCATTGTTCTCTGGGGTCAAGCAGGAGGACACTCCTGTCCAATGAGGTGCAGGGCAACACCCCACAGCATAAACATCTCCTCCAAAGTGTGGCACAGTGGTCTACTGGAAAGCACGATTCTTCCAAAATTCAATATGGCTGAAGTCTCAGCAGAGAGGCAAGATCTAGCTAAACCAACTCAGGGATGGCTCATTTACATAGCTCCTCTCCCTCCCATATCTGCAAATTCCTTTGTCAAGCCATCTGGCTGGGTTCAGAGTGGAAGAAGGATTAGATGGGTCTGGCTGTCTTTTTCTACCTTTAAAGCTGTTGCTTTATGACCCCTCCCCCTGCTCTGGCATTCCTGCTGGAGCAGGGTCATCTTACAAAAAATATCCTTTTCTCCCTGTGTGCCACTAATCGCTTCATAAAATCAGCCTGGCTAATCCACTTACTCAGGCCAGACCAATGGAAAGCTAAATTTTGGCTCACAGACAAGAGAGTCATTTAACTTCTTCTCTGTACGTTTTAGGATAAATTCAACAACAGCATATTGTTGGATTTATCAATACCATTCTCCTTATATGATATTTTTCAGTTGTCCCTTGTGATATGACTTCACAAACTATTGCAATGTTAACCTATGTAGCTGGGAATATACAATACCAGGGCCTATAAAACTGTTTTTATAAGGACCCTGCTTATAGATACCTGACCCCCTACCCCTGGGACACCTAGGGGAGACTTTAGGGGTTCTGAATATACAATAATAATGTAGATGCTCCCTTTAACAGTGCTTCTAGCACAAAATCGATTTTGGGAAGCACTTTACTACAATGGGGGAAGTGAAATTTGTTTTATCTCTATCCACCAGGCATATAAAACTCCTTTTATAAGGGTTCACCTTATAAGTACCTGACCTCCCACCCTTGGGACGGCTAGGGGAGACCCTGGGGGTACCTAATATACCAAAATGTTGTTGTTTATCACTTTGTAAGTGCCCCTAACACCAAAGTCGAGTTTGGGCACAATTTACATTTAAAAGCTGCTTTAAAATGACCTCAGATGCTCAGCAGTGCACATATGCTAGCGCAGAAAGGGCTGCTGGCCTTTAAACTGCCATGCCCTATTATATACTAGGGACTTAAAGGTAGCTTTAATCCCCCTGCCCTATTATGTACTAGAGCCTTATAGGAGAGGTCATGCCAAACATAGGAGTACCCTTACCCTAGTATGTGTAGGTGTCTCCACTGTATTCTAAGTGTTTTCACCCTAGCACTGGTCCTTGTTCTGGTTAGGCAGAGCCCAGGGACAGTCAGAGTCAGTTACCAACAGTACCAGTCAGAATAAAATGGGGGTGCCCAGGGCACAAGATGACTTTAGTACAATGTGCCCTTGCCCTTGTCATCTATTATCTAATGACTGTTGCTCATTGCATAGAAACTTCAGTAAAATGTTTTCAGTGGACAAAAGAAGCCACAGATCAAATATTTTTCCCACCTGCCATATTAGTTAATTGGTCCAGCTGAATCTGTATACATTACAAAGGACACTGGGATGGAATCTGTTTTTAAGCAAAATGGTCAGATTTGACAATCCTTTTCCACCTGAAAGATGAAAAGTAGGCCCCAGTGATCTCACCTTGGAGCAGGAGTTTATAAAATCATCACTCAGGCTCAGGTACGTCTTCAGTAGGTTGGCCTTCACCCCCCGCGGGGGCTCAATGGTCATCTTCGAACTGTTTTGAAGAATGGCTACTGGAAAGCGGTTGCTAGGTAAACTGGTGAGCCAGAGGCGAAAATCCCTATGCACCTGGACATGGAGAGATAGGTATAGAAGAGACAAGCATGAGACAATAAAAAGTGTCATTAAAAATGTAAGGTCTCAATAGCTCATGCACAGTTGATAATTTCTCTCTAAAAATGAACCAATGCAATTTTAATATATAGTTCCAATCCTTTAGCTTGGTCAGCAAGGAGCATATGTATGTTTCTATGATGTCATGCCTTTTATACATTCATATCTGTAGCGTCTTAGATCCATAAACTCATATATGTATTTAAAGCCCATTTGTCCTTAATGTAAGACTGGAGCCTCTTCTAACTTAATTAACAAACTCTGTGATATAACTGTGTTAACGCTAAATTGATTAATGCAATTTGTAGTCCCTGATCAGACATTTAGATCAAACTAAGATGAATACTTTCTGTCCCTCTAAAGTAGAGAAAATATTGAACAGATATGTGATAAGTTATTGGAGATCACAAGAGGATTACATGTATACGAAAAAGTATTGTCTTCTTGCACATGCTAACTCTTGAATCTATAACACATCATTGTAATTTTTGTTAAGACACTGTGTTTTCTCCTCAGTACAGCATGCCAACACTATATCAACAGACTCAATACTACAGTTGATGGATGAACATGAAGCAAATTGTGTGTGATTGCTTTGAAAATGAGTGTTGAAGTGTACACAGGACTCAAGAGTCTAAGTATCAGTTTTTCCACAACTTTAATGTGCGAGATAAATCATTTACCTGAAGTTCTTCATTCGCTACATCTCTGTTCCAACAAGCTCCACTATTTTAAATAGTCTAGGAAGTCAACAGTGAAAGCAGAATCCACTAATGTTACCCCAAATTAGTTTTGCACTACTCTCAATCAATCAATCAATCAGCATTTGTAGAGTGCGGCACTGTCAACCCTTGGGGTATCTGGGTGCTGAGGTGGGGGTCTCCATCATGCTAGCTCCCCCTATAACAGGTCGTGAGAAGATGGCGGGAAGAGGGAAGAAATAAGCAGAAAAATCAAAACAGAGGATTGAAAAACAAGCAAGCAGAAAAGGCAAAACAGAGGGCAGAAAAACAAACAGGAAAGTAAAAAATTAGGGCATAAAAACGAGCAAGCAGAAAAGACAAAAAAGAGGGCAAAAAAACAAGCAGAAAGGCAAAACGGAGGGCAGAAAAACGAGCAGAAAGTCAAAACAGAGCAAGAAACAAGCAGAGGAGGCACACAACAGGGTAGACAAACAAGCGGAAAAAGCGAAACAGGAGCAGAAAAACGAGCAGAAATGGCAAAATAGAGCAGAAGAACAAGTTACTTACCTTCGGTAACGCTTTTTCTGGTGGATACAGTATCTGCCTGTGGATTCCTCACCTTGTGAATATCCCCTGCGCCAGCATTCCACAGAACTTTTTTCCCCAGCTCTCTACGCCGACGTGGACGACGTCATAATGCATCGGCTCCGCTCGCGTCACCGGAGCCATAAGAGAGCCACGTCGGCGTGATGACGTCAGTTCCACCCATTTTTTCCGTGCCCTCGAGGCGCACAGGTGGACCAACGACAAATTCAAAGTATACACAGTATACAATATACGATCAAATATACACAGTACATAAACAAAAGGAAAGCTAAACAAAATAAGCATCTCCTACAAATGTACCAGAAAGCATAACAACATCTCAAACAAGACAACTTTTAAGGTATACAAAGGTGGACAACGGGGAGGCGGGTGGGCCAGTGAGGAATCCACAGGCAGATACTGTATCCACCAGAAAAAGCGTTACAGAAGGTAAGTAACTTGTTCTTCTGATGGATACATCTGCCAGTGGATTCCTCACCTTGTGAATAGATTCCCACTTGCAGTCCCCACTCCAGGAGGAGGCTGTCCACCTTCCTATACCAGAAAGTCTTGCAAGACAGAGCGCGCGAAGTGGCCCTCCCTCCTCATCTCAGAGTCCAAGCAATAATGCTTTGCGAAAGTATGGAGGGAGGCCCAAGTCGCGGCTTTACAAATATCTGCCACAGGAACACCCCGGGCCAAAGCAGATGTAGATGATTTAGCACTAGCTGAATGAGCCCTAATACCCTCAGGAGGAACCTTACCAGCCAGGGCATAGCAGATCTTGATGGCAAGGATGATCCATCTTGATAGAGTGCGCTAGTGCACCGCTCTCCCTTTGGAATGTCCAACATAACCCACGAAGAGCTGATCGTCCAGACGATAGTCCTTCGTTCTGTCCAAGTAAAAGCTAACAGCTCTCTTTGGGTCCAGGCGATAAAGCCTTTCCTCCTCCTTGGAGGGATGAGGAGGTGGATAAAAAACAGGGAGAGTAATAGACTGCCCCAAATGAAACAGAGTAACAACTTTGGGCAGGAAAGCAGCCCTGGTCCTGAGTACCATCCTTTCAGCATGTAATGTTAGAAAAGGGGGTTTAGAACTAAGAGCTTGAAGCTCACTCACCCTCCTTGCCGAGGTTATGGCTACAAGAAAGACCGTCTTAAAGGACAACAGCCTCATAGGACAACTATGAAGAGGCTCAAACGGGGACCCCATCAGAAAAGTTAAGACAAGATTAAGGTCCCACTGTGGCATTACAACTTGTTTGTACGGCCTTTGATAAACCTCAGTACAACCGGAGATTTAAATAATGACGGTTGATCAGGTAGACATAGAAAAGCCGATAAGTCCGATAGATAGCCCTTGACTGTTCCCATTCGGCGCACAGTCAAGACTGATTTGCATATGGCTGGGTCCAAACTGGAATGTCATGGTGAGCAAAAAAACGATGGATTTAGGCCCAGATCTCTCTACTGGGGTGAATGTATGACATTGTTCTGCATTCTGTCCATCAATTGTTCTTTTTGCATTTGCCACCCCGAGTGGGACGGGTATGCTCAGATGTGGGTCCCGTGCTCTCCAAGCCACTGGAGTCAAGGTATCCTGGCTGAAGAGGGGTTAAACCCCGAAACCGGTCCTAGGATGCTTGTTTCCAGTCCAGGGAGGACCTGGCCTGGCAGTTCGGGCTAGACTGTTCCCATTGGGCACAGGGTCAAGACTGATTTGCATATGGCTGGGTTCAAACTGGAATGGCATGGTGACCAAAAAAACGATGGATTTAGGCCCAGATCTCTGTACAGGGGTGAATGTATGACATTGTTCTGCATTCTGTCCATCAATAGTTGCTTTTGTCACCCCGAGTGGGACGGGTATGCTCAGACGTGAGTCCCGTGCTCTCCATGCCACTGGAATCACGCTATCCTGGCTGATGAGGGACGGAAGTCCGACACCGGTCCTAGGATGCTGGTTTCCAGCCCAGGGAGGACCTGGCCTGGCAGTTCGGGCTGGACTGTTCCCATTGGGCGCAGGGTCAAGACTGATTTGCATAGGGCTGGGCCAAAACTGGAATGGCATGGTGAGCAAGAAAACGATGGATTTAGGCCCAGATCTCTGCACTGGGGTGAATGTATGACATTGTTCTGCATTCTGTCCATCAATTGTTCTTTTTGCTTTTGATATGTCCAGGCTGTTCCTGGGAGTTATCATGAGTGCTCAGGGCACAGGCTCCCAGCCCCACAGAGCATTACACTGGCCCGCTCCACCCAATACCAGTGCTTCTCTCATGCTGGGAGAAGTGCTGGGATTGGGTGGGGTCTGGGAGCATGTGATCCCGGGAATTGTAGTGCCAGGAGCAGCACGGCTCAGTACGTCAAGGGAAAAGAAGAGCGTGGGTCAACGAGGGAGAAGAAGAGCATGGGTTGACAGTGAAAGGTAAGTGTTTAAAGATTTTTTCCCCACTCTGCCCCCCAAGTCGGATTGGCAGCAGCCACTGCTGGATCCCTGTAGGGCTGAACGTGGAGCTCAGGCCACTTTCTGAAGGGATTGCCATTTGACCTCTATTGTAATGGAGAAGAGTCTTGGCAACCCCCTAGTTGCTTTCCTATTGTGGAGGCCTGGAAGAGATACTGACTTCCCAGGGGCAGGTGATCTCCCCTGGATAAAATATGTAAGAGACCCCCTGATGAGAATGTGCAAAGAAAGGCTCTGGGAAGATCCTGGGGGGATTGTCCTGTTAATCACCAAATTGGAGCTTGAAAGTAGTTTTAAGAATCTTAAACTATGAAACCTTATGACAATTCCAGCTCTGGGTTTGTTGACAAGCTCCTTTTTACAGGTCAAAGATTACTATAAAGCGGAGCAGTTTCTTGATGAAATTGAGTCCAATTTGGTGAGAGAGCTCTATGTACAATTTTGATATAGGTCCTTACCATTGTGCACATATACCTGTAAATGGGCACGTTCTATGGAGCAGGCTTGTCCGTCCTGTAAACTTGGTGCTGAAACTGTAGAACATGCTCTCTTTTTTGCCCAGAGTATAGTAAGGTTAGGGCTAAATGGTTAATTCCAATCTGCAGGAACATAGTGACCACGCAGCACATAAAGTCCTATAGAATCTTACAATCGGATACTAGCAAATACATTGTGTTTGCTGTATCAAGTTATCTACTTGCAATGTGGTAACCAAGGGAAACATAACATTCTGTTATCAGCGATTGGAATGGAAGGGATGTATAGGCTGAGCAGTTGTAATGTTAAAAACACCTAGTATGAATGACTCTTTGGACCTTACTATTACAATTCACCAAGCACTTTTATACTGCTGCACTTTTTATGACTATGCTGTTTTTACAGGACTGTAATTGGTTGATGAGCTTAAGAGAGTCCATTGATACTTTAATTGGCTTATTGTACAGTGTTTTATCAACTTTTAAACTACTTTTATTGTACTTGTAAGGTGGCTGGCCGCTTCTTTTAATTCTTGTCCACATCAATCTTAATGAATAAATAAAAAAATGTATTATTTGTTTTGTTTTTGTGCTATTAATGTATTAATTTGCTTGTTCTTTTATGGCACATTGCTGAAATAAAGAGCATTGGCTGACATTTACACCGTTCCTGAGCTGGTAAGTGCAGCTTAGGTTGTTATATGTCTGGGCTGGATCCAAAAAAGGTGAAGTGGAGAAAAGAAAAGCCCTTTTGCATAAAAAACACCAGAACATTCCAATATGTTCAATTATGGCATGCAAGAGGTTGCCAGTTGCAAAAGGAAAGCTCTACAATAGCCACTCATACCCGGACCAAAAAAATGTGTGTTGTGTCCTTCCATACACAGGGTCCAACTCAGATACAAAAGCTGCACCTCAAACAAAGGCTTCTGACTGTAATATAACAGGATGTCTAATTGACATAGGAATAAACACAATGCAAAAAAATATACTTTTGGATTTGGTGGTTACCTCCAAATTTTCAAACATATGTTTGCATGAAAGAGATAGCTGACCTACCTGACCCACGAGGTCTGTGGGTACCGCGTCCTCAGCCATTGAAGAGCCTAGGAAGCCTGCAGGGCATGGTGGCTGGGTGGGTAGAGATGCGTCCGGAAGCCCCTTCTGTGGCCACAAGAGGAGCGAAAAGTGGACTGGGGTTGGGGAGGGGAGTAACACTGCTGTCCTTGAAATGCTCCAGCACAGAGTCTGTCTGGTCTACATAGAAATGGGAGCCATCCAAGGGAATGTCCTTGAGCGAGGCCTGGTAATCCCCCGAAAAGCCAGTGGTTCCCACTAGGCATGGCGCCTAAGGACGAGAGACGATGAGACCGCTCTACCTTGTGAGTCAGTAGTATCCAGTCCACAGCGCATGGCAAACTTAGCGGCGTCTCTCCCATCAGCAATAGATTGGAAGAATATGGCTCGTGCCTCCTCCTGGACCATAGGCTGCACCTGCACAACCAAGTCCCAGAGCAAATGGAAGTGTCAGCCCAAAAGGCACACGGTGTTCATCAACCACATTGCCAGACTGGCAGAAGAAAACATTTACTTTCCAAGGGTATCCATCCTCTTAAATTCACTGTCCGGCGGAGTGGTAGGCAATGCACCAGGATTTACTCTGGAAGTGAAGGCTTTGACCACCAAGCTCACTGGGGTAGGAAGCTGGGTGAGGAAATTGGGGTCCCCTGGGGTGGAGCGATGGCAAGGAGCAATTGTTCTATTCACATGAGCCTCAGTGCAGGGCTTGGACCAGGCCCCAAGTAGGACGTCCATGAGGACTTCGCTAAACAGAAGAAGCCATCCGGAAGGGGTAGCTCCCAAATGAAGCACCTCCTTCAAGACATTCGTCTTGACAGCTATGCAGGGCAACTGAAGGTCCGGGACCTCGGTCGCCCTCCTCATCTCCATAGCAAATGAAGCTCCCTCCTCCATAGCCACGGTAGGAGGAGAGACCAAGCCAGTATCTGGAGAGGTGTCCAGATTACTGGTATCCATGAAATCTTCACACCAGGTGTCCTCGGTGACATCCAGGGTCTGGCATTCATCAGGGCCCAGAGGCCCCTCCGAGTCATCCCCAAGTCCTAGCCCATAGGAATATGGCCTGGCTCACACCTAGGTAGTCTGCCCCCAGTGAGAATCAACTTTGGACAACGTTCATCCGGCTCGGTTTCGGAGTCTGGAATGAGTATGGGGACTGCCCCAACAGTGGGCACCGGCGATGTCAGCAGTGGAGCCGGTGCAGGGGAAGGTCTAGAAGGCTCAAGCTGCGCCTGTTTGGATCTGTCCATGGATCCAAGGGGTCCGATTGGCACCGGGGGAGAACCTGCCGGCAGAAGACCGGGGGGCAGGAGGCAGCATATGTTTGCATGAAAGTAGATAGTTGGCCTAGCACCAACTCCCACAAATTTATGGCATAAGCTGAACCTTGAGACTAGTGTATCAGCTGATATGTTACTCCGAGGAACCTCTGCACCAGCATAGAGGAAAGATTGGACATAGGGAGACAGGGCTAGGCACTAACACTTAGGAGGAATCCTGCTGCTGCAACCTGGGACTAAAGAGGTACAATGCCACAGGAGTAAAGACCCAACTGGAGCTCACTTCGTGATCTGCATGTCCAGTTGGTGTCATGCCCCACGGTCCGCGACTCCTGACGCGGTAGTATTTAAGGCACCTCGTGACAAGGAAACGCGCTTAGCGTTCTTGTCTCGAGATTCATTTCCGTCACGACGCTCAGCTGCCTGACTTCCGGTTTTGTCATTTCCTGTTTCCGGCTTCACTCGAGTGAACGAAGCCGGGTTGTTGTAAACGCTGCGTGCTGCTACTCCTCGTGGCGTTTTATCCCTGCTCGCTACTTGACCAACTCTAGCAGGGTGGACTTTCCCGTTTTCCTTTGTGCCCACGTGAGAAGTCTCGTTCATGTAGGTGACGGATTTGTCCTCTTTGTTCTTGCACAGATAGTTGACTGTGCTGGTTTGAAAGGAATTTGTCATCCCTTTCTGCCGGGTGAATCCCGGTGCCTTCCCTTTAGTCAGAGTTGCCCATCCCCGCTTGCACGAGCATTTCTTTCCTTATTCTGTCCCCTTTATATTTTTTCCCTCGTTTTGATAAGCACTTCATTGGCGGATCCCGTTACTTCTACCTGCCAAAGACGTGGTTCAGAATCATAGTACCCTGATTGTAGTCCTTCACGTGCCCATTCCAGGGAGGTGTTTTCAGTCCTCTCCTATTCCAGCAGTATCTCGTTTCTCCCTGGGGAATTGCGTGAAACACTGTGGTGTGGATCTTCTCGTCAGAAACACGGTAAAAGCGCACTGCGCTACATTGTCCATCAATTACTGTTTACAATCCCAGTGGGTATTTCTGTTTGTTTTGACATTTCATGTTATCTATTTCCATAGAATACCTTCCACAGTGATCATCAGACAATTAGAGTCCAGGGAGTTGGTAGTTCCTACACACCATTATAGAGGGTAAGAAGACAGCGGATATAGAGTAGACTTGGGGCTGACTCTTACTTCATTCTAACAGTGTGCTCTCCTTCGTATAGGATCTTATAGTGAAACCTGGAAGCCTTCTCATTGCAAGAATAGAAAGCACGATACAGGGGTAGGTGAAGTCAAGGGCAAAGTTATACAAAGGGAGTTGGTTGTATGTGGCTTTGTTTACACCATATTTACACCATATTTGTTTTACAGGGTGTATGCCAGGCGTCGATTGTCTTATCTACGGATCCAGAAGCCAGTGACCCATTGAAGTGCGAACCCTCCTTCCCTTGTTTTGTTTCCCTGTTTTCCCTGGCTAGTCTTCTGAGTCTCTAGAGTCTGATAGAGTCGGAAGACAGTTGGGGAAGGCTGCGGAATTCGCTTCAGGTTTCTGACGCTCCTGCGGAACAGCAGACAACCATTACAGTTGGTTCAAGCATGCTATTGAGGTCCTACTACCTGTTAAATGAGCCTTTGCCAATACAGGAGTGCTGCAGTCTTTGTCCAGTGTCCCAATGATCAACTGCATTGCATAGAGACCTCGCCATTTTCCTACAAGAGAACCTTGTATGCCCTGTATCCCAGCAAGAACCCGACTTCTGAGCAAAACTCAAGAAACCCCCAGTATCTCCTCATCTTTAACATCAGAAATTAAGAGTCTCGTTTGCCTCTTCCTTATGATAGAAAGGGAACAATCGCCATACTTGTTATTTTTTTAATGACAACAATTCTACCCCCAAAAATAGTTTTATCACAGGGAGTTTTATATGTCAACTTGTATGATAAGTCTCTACAGGAGAATAGGTCTACACAAGCATTGGTAAAGGCACTAATTTGGGGTTTAATGTGACAACACATAAAAACACAGGCAAGCAGCAGTAATGTCTCCAAGCAATAGCACAATGAAATCAGACCTAATGATTTTGCCAGTGCTTGGTAGTGGTTTTGGTGATGGTTTGACCCAAAGAGGACCCTTCAATGTGACAAACAAAAGCAATTAGGAGGCACATTAGGGTCAGGACTTAGTGCGAACCTGACTTGAGTATGTTAAAAGCAGTCATAATTGACCGCCGCAGTAAAGAACACAAGATTGCTTTCTGTGTACAATACATGTATGAGAATTGAATAAGACAAAAGGGTGATGGCTAAGTGTATGTTTAAGATGTTAAATAGTATATCATGCATTATAATGCAAGCACTCTATGGAAGGCCGAATGAGGGTGAAGGGAGAAATATCCCTTTGGGTGATCAAAAATGAGACTGACAATGTCCCAAGCCAATGGCTGAAAGAGGCTGATCCAAATAATCAACTGTTGAAGTGGAGTGACCCATAGCTCACTCTGTACCTACTGTGAAAAATAAATAGGTCTTGCGGGTGGCTGCCCTGTAAACTCAGGCCTAAAATAGTTTTCTGCAAAAAGAACTGTTGATGCCACTGAAAATACAAGGAAGGACCTTATTCAAGGGAGCACATAGAATGTGATACTTTATTTACTGAGTGCTGCAACTTCTATTGCCTTCTGGTGCTAATTTCTGGGAATAATTTAAAATGGTTGAGAATGTAGGAAAAATAGCAAAAATATGTTGTGACTCGTACCTTTTCAGGATCTATTGTTTCAATAAGTCTCTCCAATGAGGGCATCCAGCTTGGTGCCAGGTGGCAGTTCTGGAAGAATACCCATTTTCCACGTTCCATTGAGCTGCGCATCATTTCTTCTGCGCGTGGACCCTAATGAAAAAAAGATAATAGTAGCAAAGGCCATCAATCCATAAAATATCATCGTTAGAGACAAAGAGGAAAAACAAAACCATCAATAGTTATCATGTCGTAAACCAATGTAACAAGCATTGGCATAGCCAATAGGTCTCGCTTTTGGGAATTTATAAGTGTTAAGCCATGCAACAGTTGATGTTGTTGCACCAAGGATATTGTGCTGCATAACTAAATACTTATAAGGTCCCAAAAGCGAGACCTATTGGCTATGCAAATCCTTGTTGTTACTGGGGGCCGGTTTTGCAGCAGTACTTCAAAATCGGCCCCATGTAACAAAAGCGCAGCAGCAGTGTTTTCCACCAGCCCCCCCAGTCCACCCCTCCCCCTCCGGCCGGTCCAACATAATTGCCAGTGCAGGTTTGTGTTCCCAGTCTGGCCCTGCCCTCCACCCTTAACAAGTTACACATGCTACTAAACTCCAAAGGGCCAAGACACTTGGTGTCCCTTCTATACCACGCGGCACAGAAGGAGATGCCTGGCATAAGTGGAGGAGCTCGGAAGCGCTGGGATATGAAACTGGGAACCCCCCTCACTGATGCACAGTGGGTCTATTGCTGCCAACAGACAGGACAAAAAGCATCAAGCAGTAGGCTATGTATTATCCACTATAAATTCTTGCATAGGCTCTACTATACCGATATAATCTCCGCCTTGATGTAAGATGTGCAAGGTGAGGTATGGAGGGTGCAGGCTTGCTACATCTGACATGATCATGTCCCCAGATTCAGACTTACCGGAGGGAGCTCGAGGAGGCGCTAGCACTTATGACTGATCACCCTCACGCTACCGGTGGCAGTGTTGGGACACACGGGAGATGTAGAGACGGGATAAAGGGAACATGTATCACTTTGTCTCCTCTCAACTAAAAGGTGGGTTGCATGTAGGTGGGGAAGGGGCCGAGCACCGAAATTCAAGTATTGGTTGCAATACTTAATATACTTTAAGGATCAGCTAAACACATACATCAAATTATTGCCCCCTAGCTCCAGGACCAGGAATATATTGGGACCATTGGAATCTTACCTTTTAACCCAGAAGTCAGCCACTACCGATAACATCACCCGACTCAGTATATCAGAGACACCTTCATTCTTGATGACCTACACACTCTACCAACCTTTGGTACGGCTCCTTCATCATTGTAAGTTTCCTTACGTTCGCATGGGGAGACCGCACTTATTATAACTGCATAACTGTTATGAATGAAATGTATCTCACAGTTGTATCTGCTGTTTGCTACTTTGTCAAGAAATACTCTATTTTCCCTTGACGAGTACTTTGTATGTAAATGAGGCTCTAAATCATGTCTAGGGCTCTTAATTAGGTGGTATGTTGTTGCACAAGACCGCTGTAACTGTTGACTGTTATTCCTGGTTTATCTCTCTTTGTACACCTCCAGGATAAATGCATCCTTTGTGATGTAAATCAAAACAACCAATAAAGAAATTATTCTTAAAATTTGGTGATTTGTGCAATGTACTTCCTTAAAAAGGACAACCCCGATATATTTATACCACTTTGACTTGAGATGGCGAAATGAGAAGGTGCTTATATTTTTTGATGGTATTTTAATGTTTTGTTGTATCCTCGTCTAAATAAATCGACTAAACAAGGGATCCGCAAGATGATTTACATCAGATGAACAGTGAGTAGCACAACCAGTCACAGCTTGGGGACTGTTAGACGTCTGGTGATAGACAAAGGACACAGAGTCAGGATTCTCGTTTTCCTGTGCTCTTTGTTGAGTGTTCTTGCATATTGACATCATTTCTGTTCACCTTAATTGAAATATTATCTGTGTTCTTATCATCCTGTTTCCAAAGACAATCTTGGATCATAGCCCCTTCTCTTTTAAAATCCCTGGGTTGGAAAACTAAAAAGAGGTCAGAATTAGCACGTGAATTTCAGCGCTCACTTTTGATCAAACCAGCACATGAACAATGCACCCTCCCCTAAATGACTACTTCAAGGATAATCTGTGTTCTTCCTCAGTGAATCGGTTGCCGTACAAGGGTCGCTCTGACCTGTGCAATACAAAACGCAAGACACTCAGAGTTGACATAGATGATTTGTGTCAGCAAAAGGTAAAGTTAGACATTAAACACGCCCCTCTAGAATGTGAATCCGCCCCGTCCGGTACAGACAAGGTATACACAGAAATCATAGCAATAAGAGCCTTGATTTTGAAGAAAGCCGAGGATAAAATGGCAGTAAATCTGTGTAAACACAAGCCAGGAGTCGTGAATGTTCTCTCTTCCTGGATCTGATAATCCCTCCTCCTCCCCAACACTCCTCCGCAATTCATGATGTAATACGACACATTATCACCACTTTTTTTTTTTATTGAATCCTGTACCCCTCGTCGCCAGTGTTGAGATGCGGACAGAAAGATCGGCCCAGTTTTGTAGAATGTAAACTGCGTTTAATCCAGCTACGAGGATTAGGGGGCATTCACATCCATTCCAAAGCTCTGTTTCTCCTCTAAATGTGGGCTGACAACCACCTGACCCTCCAATCTCTACCTCAGCTGAGAGGAAACATTTTGGGATGCCAATCATTCTGAAAGGAGACTCAAGCTGGACATAACCAACGTCATTTAAACATCAGTAATCTGCCCATAGTTTTGACAATACTTGTGTGTTTATTAACATTTACTTCCTGCAGAGACAATTTTTAAATAAATAACACACCGCAAACTGACATCCTCCGAGAGAGCTCCCACACATTGTTCTGCCTTCCCCACTGGGAGGCGCCCCATATGTCTGAGGCTGCATGGGTGCATGGATGGAAAGTCAATTTCCTGGCGTGTGCAGTGCTGTAAATCCAGCGAGAAAAAGCTCACCCGCAGTGCACACGTTTAACCTGTAGAGGACTTTTGGAAAGAACCACTTGAAGACCCTTTACCTTAAATCCACCCCTGATGACAACAGACTGATAGCAGTTTAATTACTCTAATAGCGTCTGTGCGGGCACGCGGGGGCCCTGTTGTGTCAGGCCTGCCGTGCTTACCCCGAGCCCTGAGGTCATTCAACCTTCCATGAGGTGGCCTGAACCGCCAGAAACAAAACACGGACCGCGCTTGCCGGACATGCGGCCATCAATCAAAGAAAAAGCCTCGCAGAGCGCACACTTCACTCTCGTGCAACTGTGTCAACACTGCATATTCTGATGAAAGTGACCCGGGTTGTTATTCTTGCATTGGCCCTCAAGTGTGCCTGTCTATGCATTAGTGCATACGGTTAAACAAGCGGCCATGCGGCCACTAAAGTGATCGCGATCAAACATCAAAGCGGCCGTGCGGCTGCGAAAGTGAAAGTAGTTGCGGTCAAGCACGGCGCGCGCGCCCGCGCACATGCACTGTAGCTCGAGGCTGGCCTGGTAGCACTTTTTGGAGCCCTCTCAAAAAGTCTCGCCAGACCAGCGCATGCGCTGGGTCAGGCGAGACCTAAAAAGGACTATTGATGGACAGAATGCAGAACAATGTCATACATTCACCCCAGTACAGAGATCTGGGCCTAAATCCATCATTTATTTGCTCACCATGCCATTCCAGTTTGGACCCAGCCATATGCAAATCAGTCTTCACACTGTGCCCAATGGGAACAGTCCAGCCCGAACTGCAAGGCCAGGTCCTCCCTGGACTGGAAACAAGCATCCTAGGACCGGTTTCGGGGTTTCACCCCTCTTCAGCCAGGATAGCTTGATTCCAGTGGCATGGAGAGCACGGGACTCACGTCTGAGCATACCCGTCCCACTCGGGGTGACAAAAGCAACTATTGATGGACAGAATGCAGAACAATGTCATACATTCACCCCAGTACAGAGATCTGGGCCTAAATCCATCGTTTTTTTTGCTCACCATGCCATTCCAGTTTGAACCCAGCCATATGCAAATCAGTCTTGACCCTGTGCCCAATGGGAACAGTGCAGCTCGAACTGCCAGGCCAGGTCCTCCCTGGACTGGAAACAAGCATCCTAGGACCGGTTTCGGGGATTAACCCCTCTTCAGCCCGGATACCTTGATTCCAGTGGCATGGAAAGCACGGGACTCACGTCTGAGCATACCCGTCCCACTCGGGGTGACAAATGCAAAAAGAACTATTGATGGACAGCTGCTAATATGGCTTGGGCCTGGTCTTGGCGAATCTTATTGAGAACTCTAGGAATCAAGAGTATGGAGGGAAACGCGTAAAGAAGCCGGGAGTCCCAATATAACTGAAACACGTCTCCCAACGCTCCCTGCATCAGAAACTGCAGACTGAAGAACGCCGGGCAGTGCGTGTGTTTCATTAGTGGCAAACAGGTCCAAATGAGGAAATACCCACATCTCGAAAATGTGAAGTACCGCATCCGAATGGAGTTGTCATTCGTGTTCAGCTGAAAACTGACGGCTGAGACTGTCCGTACGTACGTTCAGAAGTCCGGTCAAGTGATTTGCAATGATGCAAATCTGTTGGTCCTGAGCCCAGACCAAATTCACAAAGCTTCTCTGCAGAGAAGATATGACCATACTCCTCCTGTTTGTAGATATACCACATCATGGTAGTCTTGTCTGTTAAGACCTTAACTGGCTGACAGCAAAGGGAGGAAGCCTTGAGAGCCAGACATATCGCTGACAATTCCAAAACATTGATGTGCAACAACCTTTCCTCTGGAAACCAAAGTCCTGGAAAAAAACTTTACACATCAACGGTGGTAAAAAAAAAGAACTGACGTCAGCATGCCAACGAGGTCCTCTTATTGCTCCAATGACATCATGTGAAGTCACGTGCAGAGCCGATACATTTTGACATCCTCGTCAAAGTAGGAGAGTTAAGGAGAAATGTTTCCGTAGAATGCTGCACATCGGGGTAATTCAAAAGGTGAGTTATCCACAGGCAGATCTAATCATCAGAAATGTTTTTATGTGCAGCTAGTTTCTTCCAAGATGAAGTCTTCAGCCAAGTAGCTGTTCCAAACAGCAAGGTGAATATATTTGTAGTGGATTTGCATGCTCACCCAAACTGCATGCGTGCATGCATTTAAAAATATGAATGCACAATGAACTCCCAGCAGCAACGTAACCACCAGTCTTCAGTTAAATCTGCACTCATTGAAAAAGGAAATGAAGTTTTAAAGCCACTCTTGAGTGCTTGCTATGGGTTCACAGTGAGATCAGAGAAATAATGGTCAACATTGATGAAACTGTATTGATCCATAATAATGAAATTAAGAAATTTCTTATGAGAATGTACAATGACAGAATTCGTTTTTGTTAGTCTAACAAAAAGAATGAGCCACTTATGGTGATCTCAGCTGATTTGACCAAAATAAGATCACAGGATGCAGTACAATCAACAGGAACTATTTAAAAAAATGTCCTGGAAGATCTAGATTTTGGACTTAATGACAAATGTTGTGATGCCCCAGAGTTCCGCAAATCAAGGGAGTCAACAAGAGTCTCACTCACTCAGAAGGGGGAAGCGGCAAAATTCCACTACTCCGACCTCCCCTCCCACATGACTATAACACACACGGAGGAGTAGGGAAATTGTAATCCAAGGGTGGCACGTGCTTTGTGAAAAATACTGTCCTCACTCACAAAATTGTGACATGCTTCATCATTGGGCTTGCTTCAATACACCCCTGCACAAACCAACGCCTGGGGTGGAGCAAAAGAGAGGGAAAGACAATACAAACAAAACAGTTTGCATCACCGAAAGAAAAGTGCAGTGAAGGTTAAAACTAGCTTGGAGGTGTTCCCTTTCGACAATCTTTTCTTGGGCCCACCGGCTAGGGCTAAAAACGTAAAGGATGGTGGTGATAGAAGATGAGTTCTTTCACCCCTCCTTACTGCCAAATTGTTGATATGTTTCTGCTGTCTGATACAGACCCATAGTGTTGGGTCACACCAGCATTCTTCAGGACCCTTCGGATTCCAAAATGTGTTACCCTCAGTACCTGGATTAGGTATCCTTGGAATGCGTTACTTCTAAGCATAGGGTTCCCCTATGTAACTAACACTCCGTAATATGTAGGGGAAGACACAAGAAAGGGGGGATAGAATTACTGATCAAGAGGCTTATTGGACTCATTAAGAGCATCCGTACTACAACACTCAACATCCCCTATTGTATATTCCTATCTCATAAAGCAAACACGCAGCACCAAGGTGCTCACTGTAACCAGACCAGACATTCCAAGTGGAACCATTTTCACCTAATACCATTCGCAGGAGACCGTACTTTCCTAGACCAATGTCCAATGCACACCTGTTGCGCTCTCACCCATGCAGTGCAATAAAAACAAACTCACCGAGTTTCATATTCTACAACGCTAAAACTAGCGAGGTCTTGGGAGTGACCCCCTGTTGTCAAACTCTAGGAGAGAATAAAACATAAGAATGATGGAGTTGGGGGAGGAGCCTAGCGCGCAACCAAGATGGCCGCGTAGGTGCGAGGCTCCCGAGGACCTCCGCAACCTCCTACGATTATCCTGAAATTATCCTGTCCTGGATGAGGGGACTATGTTGGTGAACCCGAGCTGAGGTGGCACCCGTTTTCCGCTTCCGAATCGGACCTCGGACACCGGAGTGAGCACCGATTGAGGTTTGCGGCCTTCCCCTCGCCAGACCCCGGATTTGCGCTGTGGGGTGATCCAGTGACAAAGTGAACAACAGCGGCAGGCAGGGCCTGGCGACTCGCGTACCCCGCACTTTCGCTTTCGCACCACCTTGTCGTTTCTGCGAGGTTGGGTCGCGGAGCCCTTGGTGTTGGTGTGGTGTGGCCTTGCTGGGAGATTCTGCCTGCCTGCCGGCTGTGATCCACCCCACTGCTCTGAGGGGGCCCCCCTGGAGCTCGTGGCCCTGCTTTCCTGCCCTACACGACGTGGCTGGTGCGACTGGGAGACTGGCGGCCATGGCCACGAAACAAGATGGAGACCGGGCAAAGACCAAATCGACCCGGCGTGGCGCCGTCCATCAGGCCAACAGTATGGACCGCTATACCCTCCAGAAGGGATCTCCCGATGGACCGCGCAAGTCCCCTGAGAGCCCTCCTGATGCCCCAGACCTGCCCGCAGATCTGACTCTGCGAGATGTCATGGGCGCCATTGCCGAGATGAAGGCCTCGGTGGGCCAGCGGTTTGATACACTGGCGCAGAAGATTGACTCGGTCCTTGTGGATGTTGGCCTGGTGAGGGCCGATCTTTCCAAAACCAACGACCGAGTAGATTCTTTGACCCACACCGCATCGGGCCTAACGACAGATGTGGCGGCCTTGCAAACAGAGGTGCGCCGGCTTAGTCAGGCGAGTGCACTGATGGATCGACGCCTGGAGGACTCCGAGAGTCGGGCACGGAGGAACAACGTCCGCATTATTGGGGTGCCCGAGGGACGCGAGGAGGCGGCGGCGGATCTCTTTGTGGAGGACCTGATTGCTACCCATCTCCAGCCACGGGGGCTGAGCAAATTCTTCGCTGTGGAACGGGCCCACAGGGTTCCCGGGGGAAGGCCGAAGGTCGGAGCCCCTCCGAGACCTCTCATCGCCCGGATTTTTAATTTTCGGGATAGAGACGCTATCCTGCAAGCCTCCAGACTGCATGGACCAGTCAAGCTCGACAATATGGAGGTTAATTTTTATCCTGATTTCACCCCAGCGGTCCAGAAGCAAAGACTGAGCTTTCTAGGCGTCAAACGCCGTCTTCGGGACCTAAACCTCAAATACGCCATGCTTTTCCCGGCCAAGCTGCGTGTGGAGGTGGATGGTCGCACTCACTTCTTTGATCGTCCTGAAGCGGCCGGGGACTGGCTGGATACTCTGCCCGGGGATCGTGATCGGGGGGGCGGGGGGGGGCGGCGGGGGGAGACGGCACGCTGGATCGGGACTGAGGATCTAATATTGGGCCTCACTCTGGACGAAAATGTTGCCACTTTTGATTCTGCGTCAGTTTTTGTAAGTTCCCCTCCTATGGAGGTTGTGTTGGGTCTATTGGGGGTTCTCCCTCCTCCTCTAGGGGGTTTAGTTAGTCTAACTATATATGGGGCGACAGGCACACTGCACGTTGGGGGGGCTGTTTGGGCTCATGCAGGGGTGCAGGGAGGGGGGAGTTCTGTTGGGGTGGGTGGGTGGGGATGGGGTGTTGTTCGTTTTTATCACAAGGCAAACGTATTTTTGTGTTAGTTCTAAAGTGCTCTCCGGGGGACGAATGATGGCTTCTGTACATGATGGGGGGTAGGGAACTAACTTTGTTGTCTTGGAATGTGAATGGACTGGGGGACAGGATCAAACGGGGTGTGGTCCTGCAGTTTTAGAAGCGCATCTCGCCCGATGTAGTCTTTCTGCAGGAGACACACCTTATTGGCAACTCCTTCTGCGCCATGAATCGGCGTGGCTATCGCCTAGTGGCTCACTCGGGCTTCACGTCCGGCTCAAGGGGTGTGGGCATCATGGTGAAGAACTCGCTCCCGTTGGAGCTTGATGAGGTGCTCCATGATGACAGGGGACGTTACACGGTCTTGGTGGGAAGATTGGAGGGCAAAGTGATTGTCTTTGTGTCAGTATACATCCCACCGGGGCTGCAGTCGACCACCTTTGCGGACCTTGGGCGCCTTCTCCTTGGCCTTCCGGGGGGGCTTTTGGTTGTGGGGGGGGATTTTAATGCGGTGGTATCTGGGACTGTGGATCGTCACCCCCCTAGGGACCTCCCCCGGGCACAGGCGTGGCTACCCGGCCTCTTGGATACATTTGGATTAGTGGACTGCTGGCGTTTAAAACACCCCACGCAGCTGCAGTACACTTTCCACTCGGGAGCCCATGGTAGTCTCTCACGACTAGACTATGTCCTTGTCCCGGCGGCTTATGTTGGGAGGGTGGGAGAGGTGCGCCATTTGCCACGGGGTATTTCGGACCACTCCCCGCTCCTACTGCACTTTGATGTCTTTCCGAGGGGTGAGGGTAGGGTGGTCCCAATCAATCCTTGGTACCTGCGCGACCCCACCATTCGCGCTGAATTGATTAAATCCCTTCAGCGATATTTTGATGAGAATGTGGGGTCTGTGCCTTCGGCTGTACCGCTATGGGAGGCCTTCAAGACAGTGCTCCGAGGGGAGGCCCTATCCCTTATTTCCCACGCCCGGAGGCGCGAGCGGGAGGAGGTGACCCGGATGGAGGCTGAAATAGCCGAGTTGGAGGGTAATTTAGAAGGTGGGGTGACGGATGCCGCATTGCATGTCCTCCAACTCAGGCAAGCGGCCTATAGGGCCCTCGTCATGGAGGCGGCCAGGGGCCTCAGTAGAGAGCAACAGGGGCGACTGTATGATGTGGGTGATAAGGCTGGTAAACTTATAGCGTGGTTGGACAAAAAAGAGAGAGCAAATCGTGTGGTCCCGCTGATTGAGAAAACGGATGGTGTGTGTGTAACTGAGCCAGAAGAAATTGTCTCCTGCTTCGCGGATTATTTCCATGGGGTGTATTCCCCGGTGTCTCCCTGCTCGGAAGAGGATTCCCGTGCCCTGCTCAGTGATATCGCGCTGCCGTCCCTTTCCGGGGAGGACAGGGTGTCGTTGGACGCCGCTCCCACCTCCGACGAGATCGCCCTCGCCATACGCTCGGTCGCTTCCGGCAAGGCCATGGGTCCGAATGGTCTCCCTATCGAGTTGTACAAGTTGCGACCGGATACGCTGGCACCCCACCTCCGGGCTATGTTCCTGGCGGCACACTCGGTGGGCTCCCTCCCGCCGGACCAGCGTCTGGCTACAATCGTGGTCATCCACAAGGAAGGGAGACCTCGGGACCGGGTTACATCCTATCGGCCCATTTCGCTACTGAATGCGGAGCCCAAGATTCTCGCCAAGGTACTGGCCAATCGGCTGGTCGGCGTGGTGGGCGATTTGGTTCATCAGGACCAATCTGGCTTTATTCCCCATCGCAACACAGCCCTTAATCTGCGGCGTTTGCACGGTGTGCTCGCACGTGCCCCGTTCATACGGGAGCCGGCCATTTTGGCGTCCTTAGACGCCACCATGGCGTTTGACACGCTTGAGTGGCCATATATCTGGGCGATGCTTGCGAAGTTTTGATTTGGCCCAGGGTTCATCAGTTGGGTCAAATTGCTGTATTCGGGCCCATTGGCGCAGGTGGTGGTGAACGGAAGAGTGTCGGCTCCGTTCGAGCTGGGCCGGGGCACACGGCAGGGCTGCCCCTTATCGCCGCTCCTCTTTGCACTTGCCTTGGAGCCCCTGGCGGAGTGGCTGCGGTGGGAGCCTTCCATCCGTGGTCTCCGCTGGACCCCTGAGTATGAAGACCGCGTATCCCTATACGCTGATGACATCCTCTTGTACCTAGCTTCCCCACGTAAATCACTCATAGTACTGGTTGATGTTTTGCATTCATTCGGTCGTAACTCCGGTCTGGTCATCAACTGGGCTAAATCGTGTGTGTATGTTCTCTCTGGGGAGGCTCCTATCCTCCCGCGGGGCTGTCCGATCCAGGTCGCCCCGCAGGGATTTAGGTACCTGGGTGTCTTCATTACTCTGGACCCGGAGGCTCGGTATGATCGGAACTTGCTTCCCCCCCTCCAGCGTCTGAAAGAGGATGTCGCGCGCTGGCGGCGTTTGCCGCTTTCGCCGCTCGGCCGGGCGGCATTGTTTAAAATGATGTCGCTGCCGCGTTTCCTATACGCGTTGCAGAACACTATGGACCTCGTCCCGGCGCGCTACTTCCGCAAAGTGGAGAGTTTGCAGCGCCGTCTGTTCTGGGACGGGAGGCCACGTATTGCCCTGGCTAAGCTGACGCTCCCATGGTATGATGGGGGGATAGCCCTCCCGGATATTAAACGGTATTATTGGGCCTCCCAGCTAGCTGCGATTAATCAGGGCCTATATGGGCCAGCCTTAAACCCGGCGTTTGAAATGGATAGGATGCTACTTCCAGGTGGTGACCATTATCGAGCGCTCTATTCTAGCGCGCCCGACGCTCGCCTAACGGGGCCCACGCGTGTCATGGTGCGAGTGTGGCACGCGGCCAATGCAGCTATGGGGTGGAAGGACCGTCTGACCCGGGCGTCACCACTATATGCGTCTGAGCGGTTGGGCTCCTTGTGGACCTCGAAGGGCTTTGAGCAGTGGGACTTAATAGGCATTAGCAAAGTGGGGGATCTCTGGACGAGGGGAGGATTTAAAACGTTTGAAATGCTGCAGACAGAATTTCAGTTGCAGGGCAGCGAATACTTTCGGTATTTGCAGGTCCGACATGCGCTGGGCTCCGTCTTTCCGGACGTTGCCTCCATCCCGGAGTGTTCCCCCCTGGAGGATAGAGTGCTGGACGGACACGTCCCTGACAGCACGATCTCACTGATCTACAAAAAACTGATCAACGACCGCTCAGACTTGTTGATTGCCCTTCGTGAGGCTTGGGTAGCCGATGGGCTGGAGCTGGACGACGAGGACTGGATCTCCGCGGTGGCCTCCCCGAAAGAGGTGGCCATACCGGCTCGCCTTCGCTTCGTCCAGCTCAAGATACTCCACAGGGTCTACATGACGGGGCCAAAGCTCCTGCGTATGGGCTACGCTGAGGACTGTTTGTGTAAGCGCGGGTGTGGTGCGCTGGGGACTTTTCTGCATATCTTGTGGGAGTGCCCGGAGGTGGCGGGGTTCTGGCGTGGTGTGCATGAGGTGCTGCGAGTGGTCACGCATGTGGCGCTGTTGCCCGAAGCGAGGAGATGCCTGTTGAATGTGTGGGAGCCTACCGATTACTCGGTGCCGCAGACGTGGTGGGCGACTCTGGGGTATATGGTTGCCAAGCGTGATATTGCCCAGCTGTGGGGATCCCAGAGGCCCCCGACTGTCTCGGCCTGGAAGGAACATATGGATTGGTGCATGTTTCGGGAAAAGGTGGTGTATGTGGCGAGAGGTAAGCCTGCGACATGGGTGAAAGTGTGGGGCCCCTGGAACGCCTACCGCGGGGGAATCTGTGCTCCACCGTTATTGCCCGATCCGTCGCTGGCCCCGTCCCCTTAGCCAACTCATCCCCCCGGTACCTGGGCATTGGGTGTACCCAGCCCTAGTTCTGATCTCTCCCCCCTCGTGAGATTCCTATGGATGGCTAGGATCCCCCCTCCAGGGGAGCACGTGCTGCTATTTCCAATTGAGGATTGCCTTGTGGGTTTGTTTGTAGTTGTTGTTCTTTAAGTTTAAAATGGAACCGTATAGTGGGGTAAGGACAGTGTGGCTCGCAACGATGTTACCTCCTGTGCATGCTCGGCCGCAGCACCATGTGTTTTATAAATGTATATCGTATGCTCCTTTCACTGCTAGCGGCCGGCCAGAAGGTTGTAGGCCCATATTTGTATATTTTTGAGTCTTGTAATAAACGGTTTCAAAAAAAAAAAAAAAAAAAAAAAAAGAATGATGGAGTTAAACAATAGTATGATATTTCGTTTTGAGAGGCAGGGATTTGTAATTTATCTTGTCTGTATCATGATATATATAAAATCCTTTCGGTTGTCAAAGCCGCCAAATAATTCCCGGATTTTGCTGAGACCATGATATGTGTAACACTGTTAAATCCACAAGTAAAAGCCCAGCTGTTTTTTGGTAAGAGAAACACTGTGAAACACCTGGTAGCTATAAATAAATGTCCCTTCTTTTCAACACCCTAACAGGGTTACTTGAACCAGGGATATGGATGGCCAGGAATGGTATACCCGCAATAACAGGGTTTTCAGAACCCCCACTTCCCACAGCCACAACCCCCTTTTTTAGGCAGAGGAAAGGGCAGAGGGAAACAAAGAGGACAACAGAGAGTCTCATGGGAGGACCTGGACCAACTCATACCCAGGAGCATGGCACAGAACCTGACACCAGGCACGAGCAGGGAGGTTTATTAGTAGTAAACCTATCAGAAACCCCCTTGGCCCCCTCACAGGAAAAACTCTTGAACAGAGGGCTTGGTTTCATCCTTACCAATATATTAAATCATTTTCAAATTCGGCAGGAATTGGCTGCTTTCTTCAGGAACATTTGACTGAGGATCTTCTTTGCTTTGAAGGCAAGGCGTATAGGGAGGCACAATCTGGTGACACATTGTTACGCCTCAAGTCATCCTTCACTCCCCCTATGGGATCACTACCACTTGAAGTGGCTACTTTCGAACAGGCGGGGATCCATGATTTTGAAGCCCTTAAGAAGCCAGAGGATTGACCCTTTATTAACCTAAATAACGTTGAAAAGGAAGCATTGAGATAACTAAAAGACAACCATTCCCTTATAATCAAACCAGCGGACAAAGGGGGTGCCATTGTCATCCTTGACAAGAAGACTTACACTGAGGAGTGTCTACATCTCTTATCTGACAGAAAAAAACTATCAGATCTTGAGGAGGGATCCCACCATGGAAATCGCAAAGGAAATCTCATCCCCAGTGGAAGAGGGTTTAGCTCACGACTGGATATCAAAACAGGAAGCCGACTACCTGAACAAGGACCAACCGGTCATACCATACTTCTAAATACTCCCCAAAATACATAAGCCTACACGACCACCCCCAGGTAGGCCGATTGTATTAGGGATCAGGTCTATTATCCCTTGTCACAGTTTTGTGACTTCTATCTAAAACCTCGTGTGCAGAAGATGAGAGCCTATCTGAAGGATACATGAGATATTTTGAACCTGATAAAGGAGTTAGAATTCGACCTCCACAATGAATTCTTGCTGGGCCTTGACATCGAGGCCCTATACATGAACATCCCTAAGAGAGAAAAATTTAGTGTGTTGGAAGACATTTTATTTGGAGAAGAATGGATATACCAAACGAAAAGGGCCTTCATCCTAAACTTGTGTGTGGAGTATAAAGGGGGTAGCCCATAAATACTACCTGACCTGGGTCAATGAGTACAGTATATAACATAAGGTCGTGGCAGCATACTTTTTTTAAGTAAAGAGAATAAATAGCAAAACACAAAACATTAATTTATCTGGTATAAATCCAAATTCTTTAATTTAGAAAAAAGGGAAGGAATCCCTATTGTAATTGTATTGAAAGCATTAACATTCAAAGACAATGCTGTTGTTCAATATAATTTGAATACAGTATGCTGTAGTGCTCTCAGTGTGGAAGAGGAAAAATGAGAGAGGTAGGGGTTCAGTGGTAACGTGAGGGTAAGGGACAGGGAAAAGGTATTAGTGACATAAGTGCATCAACATTTCCTGGTGTAATTCTTTTCCAGCCTCAGTGAGGTCAAATGTTCCGGAAGATACACATAACTCAAATAGACAATAGATTATTCTTAAATAATGTCGCTGGACTTTGTGTGGTATGTGTTGTCGACGTTTCGACCCCTATAGGCAGGACTGGTTGTTGTCCTTGCAGTGGGGTCTTCTTCAGGGCTGGGAGGGGCACCTGAGGAATAATTGGAGAATATCGATGTGAGGACAAATAGTCTGGAGTGGTGTTTGCTACTTGATGGATATGGTTGGAGAATACCTATTATGTTTGAAAAGACGGGAAACCTCCGCCGTGTGTATTGGGAATGTGGGCTTGATGAAGCTCCTACGAGAAAAGGGGGAGAGGGAAAAGGGGTCACATGTATGCTGGTCAGCAAATACCAGCAACAAGAGCGTTAATGTCAAAGGTGAGCATGAGATCACTTACTCATGTCCTAGGTATGCAGCATGAATGGCTTACAGACGTGGGAACAAATCGCATGAATTCTAGAATGGTAAAAGAGAACGGGAGGTTCTCATTAGTCATAGTCGGGAAAGGAAACTGAGGAAATACAACATACAGACAAATCAAGTGGACTTGGAGCAGCAATGTCAAACGTGGTGAGTGGCGCCAATGTGGGTACGGGCAAAGAATGTATAAAAACAGTGTGTTGAAAGGTATATTTAAAATAATAGGGGGCCAGTAAGGCTCGGAGGACCTGGGGTTTGCAATGTACACATGGAGACGCCTATGAGATGGGGAAAGGCTGACAATGCTAAGGCGGGCGGCTCGGTGAGAGAGGGAAAGCCAAGCCATGAATGCGGGGTGCGCGGTCGAGCACTGAATGAGAAGGATTGCTGAGATCGGGATAGAACTGAACTAACGAAAGGGCGCTCCAAAGTGAATTCCGCAAACTAAGCGGGGGATGGCAGCCAGAAGTCGTGAGGGCTGCGCGTGCGATCAAGCACCGAAAGGTGAGAAGGATTGTTTGAATCCAGGGTAGAACTGGGCATACATCTGTGCGCTCGAGTGTGAGGGCATAAAGGATTCTGAACGATGCGGACTGGGGGCGAGATGAAGAGATCAGTTGAAAAACAGACGGGGGTTCCGTCCGTAAACTTGGCAGAAATCGCCCTCACAAAAAACATTTTGAATTTGATGGCACCCTATATCAACAGACCAACGGCGCATCAATGGGGAGTACCTTCACCCCCAGCCTGGCAGGCTTGTACGTAGGAGCATTCGAGAATGAACACATCTACAACAAAGGAAACACATGCTCACAGAATATCAGACTGTGGCGTAGATTCATTGATGATGTCCTGGTGATATGGAGGGGAGACGAGCTGTCTGTACAGAAATTCCTGGAGTGGTTGAATGGTCGCAACCCTTTGCTACATTTCACAACTACTGTGACAAACACAGAACTACCATTCCTGGATTTGGTGAACGAACCAAAAGACGGGAGGCTCTCTACCAGCGTGTACCACAAACCCACAGACAAAAAGTCCCTACTCTCCTTTGAGAGTTTCCATCCAAAATCTCTAAGGGAGAATCAACCAGTGGGGCAATTTTTTCGCCTCCGGCGGAACTGCACGAATAGGACGACTTTCAACGACGAGGAAGCAGAGCTCCTGACTAAAAAACTCCACAGAAGAGGATACCCTGAAAGAGTGGTCAAGAAAGCCAGAAAGAGAGCAATAAACACCAACAGAGATAATCTATTGGAAAAGGTGGAAAAAAACAACTGTGTCAAAAACAGTCTGCCATACCGCTTTCAATACAGCCACACACCATAAAAAATGATTAATACTGAGTAATTGGCGCATATTCCAATGGGCTGAACCTGGAAAAACTTTTGTTCTCCTTTAAGAGAAGCGCCAACCTGAAGGACCTACTGTTCCACATACGACCCAAGGTCCCAAAACCCATTGGTACACAAGGTCAAAGGGTGCTGCCTCCAATCACTGGACACACTAGATGTGGTTCATGCGTTGTTTGCCACCTGACAAAGGATTCGAAGAGTGTAGATGTGGGCCTACCTCACCAATGGGAACAGAGAACACACACAAACTCAGAAAATGTAATCTATCTTATCACATGCCCATGTCGGAAACAATACGTAGGCATGACCACGAGATAGCTTAAAATACGTATTATAGAGCATAGGAGTACCATCAGAAGCCAAAAGTCAAACAAAAGACTCACGACACACTACCTGGAAGAGCATTGGACTTCCGTATAGGAAAGTACGGGCTCCTGCGAATGGTATAAGGTGACAATGGTTCCAATTTTGCGTCCTAGGGCTAGTTGGAATATTATTTGGTAAAATGCCCTTCGTAGCTTGTTATTTCATTTCTTATTCCACAGTATGGGGCAACTTTGTTCACTGTTACATGTGGAGTGTACATGCCTAGAGCTTCTTAAAATGCTTGTCGGTTACATGATGTACCTAGCATGATTATTGTCTTTTTCAATGATAGGGGTCAACGGTATTACCGTGCGTTGTCAGAGTAGATTCGATGTCGACAAGGAATTCGATGCTCGCAGCAATAAAAATAGGGGTTATTCATGGGCAGCAGGCGTAAGGTCGGTGTCGCCCGGTAATTATCATTACCATGAGCCTTTGTGAAGAGATGCACTGTGTTACTAATCAATATATTCCTTAGTTTTGTTTTTAGCCTGGCGTAGGGAAAACTAGGGCATAAGGGAGATCAGGGCGGTAGGGAGATGCAGAATAACTTGGGTATCCCTGAACCCTATCTGTTAAAGGTGTTCCATGGGATGTCATCATTTAGTCCCACCGCATGACTCTTGAGTCAATACATCCACTTCTGTTCCCTCATAAAAAATAGTCTCTTTCTATCTCCCATGTTTAGATGTAGTCTGGGTTTGTCCAGCACCGTCCACGCTAGGTCATTTATTGTGTGGTGCTCTTCCAGGTAGTGTGTCTTGAGTCTTGTGTTTGACGTTTGGCATCTGATAGTACTCATATGCTCCATAATACATATTTTAACCTTTCTCTGGGTCATGCCTACGTATTGTTTCCGACATGGGCATGTGATAAGATAGATGACATTTTCTGAGTTACAGTTCGTGTGTGTTCTCTGTTCCCATGGGTGGGGATTGTGCTAAGCTGAGGTAGAATGAAAATAGGTTGTTAGTTTGCTGCAACTGGGTCCTCAGCAGGTCAATGGGCTTGAAAGGGGATTTGGTCTCCAACAAGAGAACATTCTGTCAAATGATTTTGAGACTGGATTTCAAGCATTTAGATGTTCATCCCAGAACCTAGGGGTTGCAGTTGTGACATTGTCAAAGGCCTTGATATCTGTAATTTCTCCACCGATAATGAATATTTCTCTTTATTTGTTGGATGTGTTCATGATATAGGGAAAGTAATAGGCTTTTTTGGCTGTCTATACTGCTTTGTGATAAACAAGCATATGGATTTTGCTGGCTATTTTGTGTTTTTAACCATAAGATCTTCTACAGCTTCTTTCTAGTTTATTGCCCTGTCTTTTGAGCTGTGCCAAGTCGACAATTTACCATTTGTTATTTTCCGTATGTGATTGTATTTTTTTTATTGATCTGGAGCAATCACATAGAAGCAATATTATGTTTGATGATTTTTAATAGAGTCTTCGGATCATTGTCAGTAGGTCGAAGGTTCTGCAGTTTAATATAGGATTTGTAGAATGTGGGAAGCCAGGTGGACTTATTTATGCTTTTATCCAGAAAGCAGAACAGGCAGACAAGGAGAGAGAAAGAATCACTAGACCAGGATCACAATCTTATCACATTTGAAATGATCCAACTGTTACCAAAGACTAGATCCATGATATGACCCGAAAATCGAGAAAACCATGGATTTAAATAAACCCTTTAACCAAAGGTCTGTGGATCAATAAATGCTTATGCATTTATAATGCAGGGGCACTTACCTGTCCTTGTCCTAAAGAAATGGCTGTTAACTTCTTTGAAAAATGCATCTCGTCAGCAAACTTGTAGAGGTCGACAGCCGGGTCAGTGCCAGGAGAAAGCACAAAAATCAAGGGGATAACAGGCGTAGAATCTTTGTATACTTCAGACAGATCAGAGGTCTATAGGAATAAACAATAAGATTGCATCAGGCCAAGACCTCTGTGAAACTCTTTTATCCATATTAAGTCCCCTCCACACTATAATTCTTTACACTTATTGTGCGTCACAATCTCTTTCACTTATCACTCCCTTTTCCACTCTTCCTAGAACATTCCACTGTCATCATTTCTGTCTCCATCTCACAAACGACAACTCTTTTTTTATTTGTGACATCCCTATATCTCTCTCTCTCTCTCTCTCCAATGTACCTTCCTGAGCTTTGCTTTTACAAACCACTGCAATATGGTAGGTTACTTAACAGTTTGTTCGAATTCACCAAGAATACGAGTTCCATAATACACTTAGTTATTAAATGTACTTTATTATTTATTTGAATTATGATACATAGACTACAAAGTTTCAATGAAAGATCTTTACAAAATTAAGAAATTGTAATAACCAGGTTAAACAGTTTAAGAACATGACACCCATAGATCAGGACACTCTTTGCTCTTCTGACTACTGACCAAAGATCGGGATTCCCCATTTCCGTAAGGTGCACAGGATCACCCTTCTCCCAGTATATGCTCCATTACTTATCTAGATGCAGTTGCTATATATACATTTTATGCTATGTACAGCACATCTTTGTTCCCAGGCCAGGCACACACTATATAGAAATTCCAACATATTTGTGCCTAATATGGGCTAAGAACGTGATAGAAAACAGACGATGAAAACTCCTTTAGGATTCCAAAAGCCTAAAAAAATAAAACTGAATCATTATGAGAGCTAATCAATTTCAAACTTAATTTACTCCACTTTCAGAAAATTGGGGCAAATTACACAAGTGTTTTGGAAATGGAGGTTGAGGGTTTTGGTGTATAGGAAGTAATGGCGCACAGCAAATTTACGTTAGTGTGTGTGGGTCGCAATGGTGCGTATGGTGCTATCTAGGAAGGGGAGACCCTTATAACCCCTTAATATGTGCAGGGAAAACCTACCACAAACAAGTGTAGCTAAATCCTGTGCACATATACATAATTTCAACAAGACATACAAATATCGTTTGAAGCAATTTGTTCAGGATTCTTGGGTGATGACGTAATTTCTTTATTCTGATGGAAAACGCAACCAGCCGACACGTGTTTCATCAGGGAAAAGTAACCCTATGACTCTTCAGGGCTTAGGGAAGTTGTCCAACGCTGTAATGTCCCTATACCGGTGCTAATTCCAACCCAGTAGGGCACAAGTTAAAATACACAGTTGAATCCAAGGTGATAAGAAGTAAGGCGTCTGGGAAATGGAGCAGCAGTGTTGCGTGATCGGAATGCCGGTGATAATTCCAACTCGGCAGCCCTCAATCCGGGTCAAAGTGCGCAAGTCAAATGTCCTGTGAATATCTGTAATGAGTTAGAAAATGGCTGAAAGCCGCCAGTAGAGTATACGTGCAAATCAAAAGTCTATATGGTCTACGTGCAAGGTGATTTCACCTATTCGTCGCATACGAGATGGAGACTCCTCGAGGAACCAGCCCCAACAGGACGTTCGCATTGCTCTGTATCCAAACGGATACGGTGAACATGCACACGTGTTCTTCCTTGATTGTACTCGTACGCGATGAATAGGTGAAATCACCTTGCATGTAGACCATATAGACTTTTGATTTGCATGTGTATTCTACTGGCGGTTTTCAGCCGTTTTCTAACTCATTACAGATATTCACAGGACATTTGACTTGTGCACTTTGACCCGGATTGAGGGCTGCCGGGTTGGAATTATCACCGGCATTCCGATCACGCAACACTGCTGCTCCATTTCCTAGACGCCTTACTTCTTATCACCTTGGATTCAACTGTATATTTTAACTTGTGCCCTACCGGGTTGGAATTAGCACCGGTATAGGGACATTACAGCGTTGGACAACTTCCCTTAGCCCTGAAGAGTCGTGGGGTTACTTTTCCCCGACAAAACACGTGTAGGCTGGTTGCGTTTTCCATCAGAATAAAGAAATTACGACATCACCCAAGAATCCTGTACAAATTGCTCCAAACGATATTTGCATGTCTTGTTGAAATTATGTATGTGTGCACGGGATTTAGCTACACAAGTTACACAAGTGCCCCTGAAGAACAGCTGGTCTTTGTTTTTGATAATTTGTGCTCATAAATCAGCTCCATATTGTAAAAAGTGTGACAGATTTTGTGTGGTCCCCTCTGTTATGCATAGTGCTCCGACACACTCATGTCAGAGCAATGGTACAAGAGTCTTCTTCAGCAGTGAATCTTTAATTTATCCACATTCTTGAACCCATCATCGTCACCAGGCTGGTAACCCTGGTTTACCAATGCTCTCTAGCAGTGTGCCAGTACACCGTAAAACATCGAAAAAGCCATTGAAAACATACAACATATTAACCTCGTTCTATGACTCGAAGTCTTGGCAATCAGAGAGGCTGGCACTCATCTCTGCTCCTCCAAGAGGCCCCAGCTGCCAGTTTTTAGACCACAACAGTGTGCTGGGAACTCTCAGGAGCTCTGCTTCATACACCTCTTCTCTCTACCTTTTCCCTTGAGGGAATTTCTTTAGTCACCCCTCCATGGCTGATAAATTGCCTAAAAATTATCTTTTTAAAAATAGCAAGAAATGTGGTGAAAGGAAGGCCATCAGGATGACACACATGTTCTCTGTATTACCCGTTTGCACTTGCACCATGCATTGTGGAATTGGCCTCCATATGCCAAAAAAGACTCTCAGAGACAGACATTCGGCGGTAGCACTGATTGAGGAAAAAGGCAGGTCTTTGCTAGCCAGGTCGGCACAATCAAAGAGAAAAGAAATTTTGGACTTTCAGGCTTACTCAGGGAAGACAATTATCGGAAAGCTTGCACATTCTAACCCTACCGTGAAGTTTCAGATTTCTGGTCGCCCGCATAAGAAAGGTTAAAGGCAAAAGAAAAAAGAAAGGCATAACAAAGTAAAAAGGAAGCCTCGTTCCTCTCAGAAAATTTATCAATGGAACACCACTCTTTGTAAATATGCCAGAAAGCTAAGTATTCTGCTTCAAAATCCAAAATCCCATCGAAGAAGGCCAAAATACAGCTGTCCCCAAAAATGATGATGAAAAGCAGATCAAAACAGAGAGTGGCATCACTGGCATCTCTGTCTACAGTCAGTGCCAAAGTCTATGACTGAAGGCTCAAGTGAAACGAAGCCACTTAGTCACCAGACACCTGCCTCATCCACTTCAGGTATACAAGGTAGCGGCTTATCATGGATTGATGTGCCGTTTATGGAAGCCGGATCAAAAACGCAGTCTCCTCCACTGATTTCTGGGGTGAATTTTCAAATCTCAGCATGATTGTTGACAATACCTTCGACTCATTTGTTAACGAGTAGTCCAGTCTCATTGAAAAATGTTTCAATCCTTAGCGTCGTTTACTGACTCGGAGACTATGTACTTTGTCCTTTGTGTCTGCATTGGTGACAACTTAATTGTTCACTGCCACTGTACCTTTAGGTTGCACTCCACCCCCAATTTTTCCCTGGTTCCTCCACAGTCACTAGTGGTATTTCCTGAGTCCTCTCATCCTGCAGATAGGATTATGCTGTACTACTCTTTGGGATGGAAGATGAAATTTAAGGTATTCCCAAAAGGATTTGCATCATTCGGACTAAGGGGGTTTCTTTCCAGTTGGTGCCTATTTTCTACCACCAATTCAAGGGGACTAGAACAGCACTAACTCCAAGACACCTAAAAATTAACCATATTACACTGAATTCAGATGAAGAAGAGAAAGCTGAAGGCAGCCGCAGCCATCGTCGACAGCAAGAAGAACCTCCATTGTTGTCTCATAACCAAAATCATAGGCACTTTGAAATCTGTCAATGGTGGCTGTGCCTTTAGCTGACTTCTATACAAAGCATGATATATCATATATTTAATTTAATATATTTAATAATATACACAACAGGTCACAGTTAATTTCAGAGAACTCCAGCTGAGGAGATTACTCTTTTGTTAGCTGTACCTTAACTCTCTAACTCCAATGCATTCCATGCACCCAATTCAGTATATCTTATGGATAGGAGGACAAGTGGCTTTATGCTAGCACTTTGAGGAAGTAGAATCACAAGACTCTGAAACACAACTAATACAGTACTAAGTATTTATTTCATAACCAAAAAGCCTGTGGCACTGAAAGGTATTCATAAGCTGCGCTTGTATCTAATCTTGCACATATAGGCAGGGCCTGCAAGTATTTATTGGAATATGGAATTATAAAGCTTATTCACAGAGAACGGCCCTCATTGTGTGTAACCCAAGGTAACCTTCATTAGCGTTTCAGGCATCTAGTTCTTTTTAACATCTTCCTGCTCCACCTCATTGGAAGGCACTGACTTGTTGCATCCGTTCAAGGGACTCTTAGACTTTGGGAAGACTATTTGTTTGATGAGTTTTCTCTTTTTTACCTTTTTGGACTAAGTGGGCTTAATTGAAAGTTTTGATTGTTACCTTTTCATCCTTGAACGGTTAATTTGTATATACATTACTTCTACTTTCACTCTCAATCTGTCAGTGGTATTGAGTTATCACATTCAAATCTGTATTTTCAACTTTATATGCACTCTATGTTGTTTATTTCTCACTATTGATTCTTGCATGTGCCAACAATTCTCACATAGTTATTTCTTGAACACATCCAAGCTTCCAAATGTGAGATCAGAGGACAGCTCAAGGAATATTTGGCTCATATATTTTTGTAAATACCAAGACTTGTGTTGCACAGACAGTGTGTGGTAAACATCTAGCTACTCTTTCACCTCAACCCTATCCATGGGGATTTTGCCTTCAGTGCAGCCACCAGTGCGGCAGCTCCACTGAAGGCACTGAACTCTGCTGAGAAGTCACCAACGTTTTTTCACTTGCTGAAAAAAAGTGGTGTGTTGCGTTCCAACACAATGATAGCAATGTTTCTAGACATACAGGAAGTCTTCTAGATGTGTGTCGGAACAATGAGTTTTTTCTTTCCAGGAGCCGCCATGTAGGTCATGGCGGACTTTGCCCAGAAAACATGCATTGGTCACCCACCAATGCATTTGGCAGATGTTGGCACCAATCTGGCAGCCCACTAGTGAACGAACCAGCAGGTCAAGGCATTACATAGTTGGAGTGACCTGAGGCTTTGCCAATGAAAAACCAAGCACTTCCCCTGACTATAAATGGGGTGGGGGAACCAGACATTTAGGGGTTCAGAAGCACTACCGATTTATGGTTGTGTGCCCAGTCCGCCAAACTTCAAATGACTCAAAGTACTTTTTTCTCTCTTGTTTACTCTCACAATATATATATTAAACATTCAGAGTTTTATCCGGGAACCCACTGGAGGGCCATAAACGCATGCCGAATTGACATCAAGGAAACAAACCAACAGGAGGGTATAAAATCCAAAAGTGTACTACATTTCCCAGCAGACACTGTTTTGAACTCGATCATGGAGGCACACTTGGGGCCAATCGAAATTGTAATAAATAGCGAGGGAAATGTGGCCGCAATTAACTGTTTTCCTGATATGTGGCCTCTGATGAGAAGCGACAGTGCTTCGAAACGCGTAAAGCCAAGGGATGAAGCATCGGGATGGAAAGCTGTATGTTTCTAAATAAAAGTTTTGGAAACCGACCTGCGAGTGGTGTGCGGCCTCATATCTGAGCACTCTGGATATATATATATATATATATATATATATATATATATATATATATATATATATATATATATATATATATATATATATAACATTTCTTTCTTTCTATGCATGTTTGTAGCCTCCTTTATCTTCTATTCCCCACACATCCTGCTTTATGATGCTCTAATTACACCTAGTTCTGGTCGCCCACAGTATTCAGTCCCTCAATCCTCTTCCTAATCCCCCTCTCCACTATTTATATCCATCTGTGTCTCATGATAATTCATCCTTTCAAAATTAACACTACTTATATAAATGAAGATACAAAGAAAATCTACCTGCCTCTCATGATGACTCAACCTAGCATTAACATGCTATGAATGCACATGTACAAATAATACATTCTGCCACACAGTTCAACTGCTTGAATTACCTGTGGCTCAATGAATCTCTGTCCCAAGTTGGATGCGACAAAGTCCTGCATGGCATTGGTAACCTTATCCCCTCGTAGGCAACGGAGAACCAAAAGCTTCTGGAAGGCATCAAGTTTATTGTTCCAGTCACCAGGCAGAGGCTCCCTGAAAGAAAATTACAGCGTCACTAACACAAATTCCAGTGATCATGTTAATTCAGATTATCCCAAACTATGTTCCCAATCCAAACATTGTAAGTTATTACAGAGGCTCTGGCCTAGCCTCCACACCAGTGTACCAAATCGCCAAATAAAACAAAGGTTGCAAGTTGATATTAAACAAGTAGGTTACTGGGTGATCAATTTTCCCAATCAGTTTAATGATAGCATGCTTTGCAAAAAGAATACAAGACAATTTTTGAAGTCTAGTCTCAGTGGTAATTTACAGGGCACTTACAGCACTATTGGCATCGGTCTTAGATGTGGGAAGCAGTGCATGAGTATGATTAGTGTAACTCAAATCTTATTGATCTATACAGTTTTTTGGAGATGCACAAAGGCACTTTATGCTATCTTAAAGGGATTCATTGACGCAATCCTGTGAAGTTTCGTCTACACTCAACTATGTTCAACAAAATTGTAGATCATTTTGTGTTACTTTGGAGAATTTTCCCTATGTTAGTTGGAGGTAACTTTCAATTAGGGCTTAAGCCATTTCAGAGATGCTTACTTGCACGGTTTTGTTTTTGAGAGACTCCCGCAGGGGTCCTCTTCAAATAATTTCTTGGATGATTTTGAAATTTCTCTTCAGGACTGACCTGTGAGGTTCAGCACTGTCAAAGATTTCCTTGAAGCCGGTCAAATGAAGCACAAAATGGCGAACAAAGCCTGAGAAGTTCTTCAGGTTTTCCAGGGCCAGGATATCACGCCATGCTCTCTCGCTTAACCACTGTGGTGCCGGGTTTTCCTGAATGGTTTCAATTGTTCCCCCAGAGAGCAGATAGCGCCACTCATCCTAAAAATCCAAACACAGAGCCATGGTGTGAGATTTGAACATAAAGAAGAAATTACTTTGCACGATAAGAAAGGAAACCTGAAAGAACTGAGAACAATAGGTAAATGCCACATAATCTTGGAGGAATGCAAGGAAAGTTTGGGTAGGTGCAATGATTTTTTCCAGTTTTTGGGCAGCCACCAATAGTGAGTCCTGGAGTAAGGCTAAACATGGCATCTCTATGTGAAAGGCAGGCTGATGTAACAAGGTATTCTGAATCAATAAGGATTGGTTTTGCATCTAGTGGGATGACTGGATACCCAGCTGTAGGAGTGCCTGTGATGTGCATAAATTAAGTAGAATTACAGAGAATCTGTAGTGTGTGAGGAACTTGCAATGGTACTACCAGCTGGGTAGCCCTGCAGTGCCTTGGCTCTGCAACCCCAGTATAGAGGGTAAATTGAAGAACATCTCCCTTCTGAGTACTCTGAACCTGAATACGATCCCTTGGAGGACAACCAGACACCAAGGGATCAAAGAGCTGTACTGACAACAGGCCTACGTCAACAGTGGGCCGATTACCCAGGGGCATTCTGTACCAGCAGCCTATTTTCAAGGGACACAAGATGCAGAAGATGGTTGGAGGAACATGACCCTGATGACATCTAGTTAGCCAAAAAAGGAGAATGTTCTGTGGGACTCTACTGACAAGGGATTCCAAGAGCTATAAAAAGATCATGCGCACTGGTTCCCTATTGCAGCACAGAGGAGATTCATTGTCTTGTGAGCATCATCTTACTGTGAAACTTGCCACCTGAATTCCCATCCTGCTATAAGAACAACTATAGGAAAGAGCATAGGAAAGAACAAGGAATTCTCAAAAATAAACCTTGTATACTGTCGCAGTAATGACAAGGATCTGAGCCACAACTGATCTTCCCTACATCCATCTCAAGTAAGCCAGCTGACATTCCGTTCTGGTGCGGCCAAACACCAATACACTGAGTATCATCAAGACATGATCAAAGTAAAGCAACTTGGGCTATCAGAAAAAACATGTACGATGACCTCCTGTCACGGCACAACAACTTATTATTGAGAAAAAAATCCAATATATTTCAACAATGAGAATCCTTCATGTCAATAGAATGCTCGAAACAGCAATGGCAAGGTAAAGATCTACAACTTAATCTGTGTCTTTTTCAAGTTAGTCAACTGACACCCAGCCTGGCATTATGAAACAGCATACAACAAGTGATCAAGAACTACCCAAAATTAATCTACGAGGCAGGCAGCAGAAACACATGAGCTAACGTAATCAGCAGAGGGACACCTAAAAAATAATTCTGTTATACGGTCAACATGCCAGTCTCCCTCCCGTAACAATGCTGAGAAACGTTTGTGACTTGCATGTCCAAAAAACAATCCAAGAATACCATCTATCACCATGCTTCGGTAAAACCCAGAACGACAACCAGATAAAAACATTTAGCATACCCAAGAGTATCATAAATATAAATACACAAGCAGGTTTTACTGACCAGACAACCCCTCCCACGTGACCAACTGGTCTCTCATAAGAACAAAATCCCTTAAATACATGCTGATCGATGCAAGATCTACATGAAAGAATAAACATCACCCACATGACCTAATCTGGGTCATGTAACCAGACTGGCTATCCATAACTGAAACATGGCCAGCAGAAGATGCACTTCTCTACCCAACAGAACACTTGAACATAAATGTAGGAAAAACCTAGACCAAGCAGCCACAATCAATACATTCGTCAAGTTCACATCTATTCAGCAAACATACATGCTGGTCCGTCTGTGAACGCTCACACAGTTAGGGTGCCACTATGCAACACTAGTGGCAGTTAAGGGCTATACAAGTGTCAGATAACATAACATAAGCTTGATTGGTGAGCAAGGGCGTAGGTGAAATCTCACTTCACTGACAAGGGGTTAGGCCTGTGCCCGAGTTAGCCTCAATTAAGTCACAAAGTCTCAAGTTTCCAGATAGATTCTCAAGCATGCCACCTCATGGAGGACTCTTATGGTTACTAGGAAGATGGACTTCACACCAGCACACAATTCCATGCAGCCTTTCTGCAGCCTACGACCCCAGAACAAGTATTAGACCCTTTTTGGGTTACAGCCAGGGAGGGCAGTGTCCCTGAAAATTGATGAAGGAGACCAAGAATGGAGAGTGAAAACTCATTTGTCTGAGTGAGCCACAAGTTCCAGTACAGATAAAGTCAATAATATTTGTTCTCTCTGTCAGATTTGTTTATGTGTAACCTAACTATGCTGGGTAGCGCTGACTCTTTAAATTGTTGTATGGCACCCATCCTGCTGAATAAGAGTCCTTATTGGAGCTGAACATATAATATTTATTAATGGTTCTTGGACCCTGATAACTAGGTGCATCAGTAGGTTATATGTTATGATGACTGCGAGAGATTAGAATGACGTCAAAATAATTCTTCATTCTGGTCTAGGATGTTTGCCTACTCTTGCCCATGTTAGCGCCAATCTAAGCTTATTGCCGGAAAGGGGTGGGGGTCATATATAAAAAACCAGGGCAACATTGTGATGAGCTTAATAAAAGTATCTGTATGGGTATCTCCTCACCAGGTCGATCTTGCCCTGGTTCATCATGATCCGAATGCAGAGTAGGAAAGCAAACATTAGTTTGTGTTTCTCAAACAGGCTTCGGCAGACATTGCTGTACAGACTGAATGTAAAGTATTTGTTGATATTTTCAATGCGATGCTCCACCGTTTCTGAAACAGAAAATCAAGTGTTAGTGATACAGCATTTGGGCTGATGAGACAGCACTTGCTTATAAGAAATACAAAATTAATTTCAGGTAAACAAGGACAAACCATTAGATTTGAGAGCTAAGGTTTGTTTTTACCAAGGGAAATATGGTCATAGCATTTTCCTGTTCACTTTGAGATACCCTTGTTTTTAAGGAGTGAATGTTATTGCAGCCACTGTTAAAACTAAAGGGCCATCATAGGAGGCGTATTCCTTGTTATACTAGTTGTGATGTTTTGGTTTTGTTGGAAATGATACAGCTCTTATACAGCAAGACCCACCAAATAAGGTACATGGATTATATATGAGAGGAAGGGAGTTAATACTTCTCTCTATTCAAGCATATCTTTTGCCCTTTAATTCCTTACTTTTATAGGAGGGAGTCAAGTTGTACAAAATAGGCAAGAAAATCTGCACAGTATGTTTCTTGTATATTGTTTCACCCAGTGTTCCATGGGTCTCATCTATTTAACTTCAGACTAATTTGGCATCTGAACTATCACATTATTCAGTCAGGTAAAGGGATGCCAGGTCCTCGACAGGCAGGTAGACCAGAAACTCCTATGCATTGAATATGTGCTCATTAAACTCTAAGTCATACATAATGTCTGATGTACCTGCTCTTTCAGAGTTCATAATACCAGACATGAAGATGCTTAGGAACCATGACAATGAGTATTGGTACATCGGGTCAACATTTGAGAGATCAGAAACGCAGAAGAAGAGGATCTGGGTGCGAACAGCCACAGGTACATATTCAAGGCGGGTGGCGTCAATATCTTTCTCAGTCTGCTCAGCCACACGCACTTTGGCCTGTGATAAACATCAAGAGAGACAAAACAAAATAACATTAATGAGCAACATATAACATGCCTAAGGACAGACAGTGGTGGAGAAACAAGGCTGATATGTAAATTCCAAGATAGATGTTTTATGAAGGTAAATTAGAAGGGAAACACGTCACTGACCTTGATCTCACCCGCTTTCTGCTTTGAAGCCTCAAGCACTTTGATGAGTTCTTCATCATCTACTGGGTTACCCTCTGAGGAACTGAGTCTAAAAAGTATTTGGTCCTCAATCTCTTTCAGTTCCTGTCGCATTTTGGCATTGCTGATTATCAGCTGGTTTTTGGCTTCCTCTAGGTCTGGACGTTCCTCTGCCACAACTTTACCTAGGAGTTGATCTTCCAGGCCACTGTTAGAACAAGTATTAAGATCACTTATCATTGCATTTAAACAAAATACTCACTGTAATCATTCCAAAACAACCTAAAACTACTTTAAATTATCTAAATTGTTACACTTGCCCCTCACTTGTTCATCAGAAACTCTTTCAGGTCAAACTGCCCCTTGACCTCTACAAATGTCTGGCATAATTTCACAATCAATACAGTCAATATAAACCTATATGAAGACTCATGTACAAAGTTAAATCCTTGTCTCACAAAGTCAATTGCCTAGACCTCTAGTCTTAGTCACACATTTTTACCCTCTGGCGATGTATATGTGGTTATGTTATGTTATGTTATGTTAGTGCTATTTGTATTGCGCACGGCTGCTCCAGCGAAGGAGCGTCCCGGCGCACCGACAAGGTGGCGAACACAACACAACTGGGGAACAGAAATAATTATTAAGAAATTGGGGAGTGAAGGATTTAACAAAGCTCAGAAAATAAATGAGTTTTAGCGGCCTTGCGGAAGGAGAGCAGGTCACCAAAGGTCCGGAGTTTCAAAGGGAGAGCGTTCCAGAGTGCGGCTGCCCGCACCTTAAAAGAGCGACCCCCCACCCGACTGAGTTTGAACCGAGGGGCTACCGCTAATTCTTGGTCTAGCGAGCGCAGAGTGCGGCCCGGGATGTAAGGGCGCAAGAGTTGGTGCAGTAAGGGAGGTGATAGGCCCTTCAGAATTTTGAAGGAAAGGCACAAAACTTTAAAGTGGATCCGCTGCCTAACGGGTAACCAATGCAAGGCTCGCAAAGATTGACCGGCCGAGCAAAACCTAGGAAGACCTATGATCGCTCTGGCCGCAGCGTTCTGCACTCTTTGAAGTCGGGTTAACTCAGCCTGGTTTAATCCTATAAAAAGGGAGCTGGCATAGTCCAACCGTGCCAAAACCGTTGCTTGCACCACCAATTGACGAGTTGCGGCATCGAAGTATTTAAGGGCAGGGCGCAGATTGCGCAGGATGCCGAAGCAGCAAGCCGCCGTCCTTTTGGTGTGGCCAACAAAGTTGAGGGAAGGGTCCAGCCAAACACCAAGATTTTTGATCTCCGCAACCGGAGTGGGGGTCGGCCCCAGCTCAGAGGGCCACCAGGTATCTCCCCATAGGTCCGTCCGCTTCCCAAAGATCATCACCTCCGTTTTTTTTGCGTTTAGTTGGAGACAGTTGGACGTCATCCAACCAGCCACCGCCCTGAGTCCTTCTCTGAATCTTGGGGCATCCACCCCAGAGTCCCCGCTGATCGTGACCGCTAGCTGGGTGTCATCTGCGTACGACACCATGGTCATACCACAGAGCTTCACAACCTCAGCCAGCGGCCTCACGTAGATGTTAAACAACGTGGGGCTCAGCGAGGAACCCTGTGGGACCCCAAGAGACAGAGGATGGCATTTGGACTGGTAGGGCGGGGACGCCACACAGAAGGAACGATCCCTGAGAAACGAACGGAACCACTGGTGTGCAGTGCCGATAACCCCTATCTCCTCAAGACGTTGCAGGAGAATGTCATGGGAGACCGTGTCAAAGGCGGCGCTTAGGTCTAACAAAACAAGCGCCGCCGTTTGACCTGCATCCAGAACTACCCGAAGGTGCTCGACCATAGATAACAGTGCTGTCTCCGTACTGTGGCCAGCCCGAAAACCATTCTGGGTGTCGTCCAGAATGTTGGCACGCAACAGATGACCAGAGAGGGCGGTGTTGACATGCGCCTCCGCGAGTTTGGCTGGCCACGGGAGAAGTGAAATCGGGCGGTAGTTCTCCGATTTTGTAGGGTCGAGAGATGGTTTTTTCAAAATGGGCATTACTACCGCATGCTTCCATTTCAAAGGCACTTGGCCTGATGATAGCGACGTGTTGATTAAGTCGCAAACCGGGCGAGCAAAAACCTGGTCTCTGAACATAGGTGGCTTGAGCGGGTCGTCCGGCGACCCCGACTTAACTCGGAGAGCCAAGGCCGTGTAAGACTCCAAAGAGAGAGAGGGGAGAGAGTCTAGCACCACCTGATCCAACCGGATGGGAGGCCCCATACTGGTTTGTGCAGTGGAGGAGGGGAAGGCCCTATATATGGTCTGGACCTTCTCCAGAAAGAAAGCCGCCAGCGCTTCACAATGAGTATTGGAGCTGATGGAGTTACCGGCCGGCTTCCTTGCCACTAGGTCTTTAAGGGCCTTAAAGATGGTTTTAACAGGATTCCCACTATTGCGAAACTCCAGAGCGTAGTATTCAGCCCGGGTTCTACAAACCGCGCGGTGATAAGACTTGACCGCAGCCATATACAGGGTTTTTTTGCTGCTGTCATACCTCTTCCTCCAGTCTCTCTCTGCACGTCTGCAGACACTTTTCAGAGCCCTCAGATTGCCATCATACCAGGGACTGGGGGCGCGGGAGCCACACTTACTGAAAACCATCGGGATAAGGGAGTCGAGGGCCCTGGTTACCCATCCGCAGAAATGGTCATAACCAGACTCCACGTTCTCCACTGCACCCAGTGGGTCGTCAGTGAGAAGGCGGTGGAGATCTTCCGCCTTTAATTTGCTCCAGCGCCGTCTGGGCATGGCTCGCAGTGGCACCTTAAGTGGGGCTTCATCAAGACTACAGTGAATGGTCACGAGTGAGTGGTCTGACCAGGTCAGGGGGAGGGGGGGGGCCACTGTAACCCCTTCTAAGTTAGAAAAAAAGGGGTCCAGAGTGTGGCCACCACTATGAGTGGGGTCCGAGACCAGCTGGAACAATTGAAGGGCCTCAAGGTCCGCCACCATCCCTCCCACAGAAGAAAGACACAAAGTGTCAAAATGGAGATTCAAATCACCAATGATAGAGAAATTGGCAGACCCTACTGCTAGTGAACTAACCGCCTCAGGGAGAGCCTCTCGAAATGCCACTGAGCTACCAGGTGGACGGTAAATCAGCAATCCTGACAAGGTAAAATGCGGAGTAACCGCAACCTTGAACAGGGCGCTTTCGCAGCCCGTGATGTTCTGCACACTCCAGGCGCAAGAGTAGCACGATTTAACAGCAAGAGCGACGCCACCCCCTCTCGAAGAGCGGTTGAGCGTGTAGATGGAATACTCAAAGGGGAACGCCAGATTCAATACCGTAGAATCGGTGTCTTGCAGCCATGTCTCTGTCAGACAAAAGATGTCAGGGGGGTCATTGTCCACAAGATCAGCAATATCCTGATAATGCTTGACCGCCGATCTGACGTTTAAATTCCAGATGGTGAGATGTCGCGAAGAGACCTTACTGCTTATGGCAGGCTGCACTATACAAGACCCCAAACAGGAAGGGGCTTCGAGTAGCCAGCCGCCACAAGCACAGCGATGGGGGCCACACAAAGGGTCAACGCGGACTTCGGCGCAGGGAGGCAGACAGGTATTAAATGCCAGGAGACTATCCCTGGTATACATAAGCATGGTTAGAGATGCACCTGATGTAAATATCGCCGCGAAGCCAGCGCAACCGAGCGCGGACGGGCGCAGACGGGCAGGACTCAGGCACGACTCCGGCCACGCGAGGACGCGCCCGCTGCGCGATCCCGCTGCGCTAGGGGAAGAGCCCTAAATAGGTGTTCCCAGGCGTCACATGTGCATTCAAGCGCTGTCAGGTGGAAAAGCCTCACTCCACTCACCCCACTCCAAGATGTCCGCCAAAAACGAACCAGGCACCCACCCCAGGACCAGACCCGCCAAAACGGCGGTGAAGGGGCACAATTTAAGGTGCAGGTAAGGGGCAATTAAAAAAAGGTCAAAATGACCAAAACAAACAAAAAGAATATATAACGTTTTTAAAACAGCAGTTTTACTGCAAAAACGCGCAAGCGCTCTCGCAGCAGCAGCTACCTTGTCAGGGGCTGAAAGCAGGAGGGACTCGCCCTAAATAGGTGTTCCCAGGCGTCACATGTGCATTCAAGCGCTGTCAGGTGGAAAAGCCTCACTCCACTCACCCCACTCCAAGATGTCCGCCAAAAACGAACCAGGCACCCACCCCAGGACCAGACCCGCCAAAACGGCGGTGAAGGGGCACAATTTAAGGTGCAGGTAAGGGGCAATTAAAAAAAGGTCAAAATGACCAAAACAAACAAAAAGAATATATAACGTTTTTAAAACAGCAGTTTTACTGCAAAAACGCGCAAGCGCTCTCGCAGCAGCAGCTACCTTGTCAGGGGCTGAAAGCAGGAGGGACTCGCCCTAAATAGGTGTTCCCAGGCGTCACATGTGCATTCAAGCGCTGTCAGGTGGAAAAGCCTCACTCCACTCACCCCACTCCAAGATGTCCGCCAAAAACGAACCAGGCACCCACCCCAGGACCAGACCCGCCAAAACGGCGGTGAAGGGGCACAATTTAAGGTGCAGGTAAGGGGCAATTAAAAAAAGGTCAAAATGACCAAAACAAACAAAAAGAATATATAACGTTTTTAAAACAGCAGTTTTACTGCAAAAACGCGCAAGCGCTCTCGCAGCAGCAGCTACCTTGTCAGGGGCTGAAAGCAGGAGGGACTCGCCCTAAATAGGTGTTCCCAGGCGTCACATGTGCATTCAAGCGCTGTCAGGTGGAAAAGCCTCACTCCACTCACCCCACTCCAAGATGTCCGCCAAAAACGAACCAGGCACCCACCCCAGGACCAGACCCGCCAAAACGGCGGTGAAGGGGCACAATTTAAGGTGCAGGTAAGGGGCAATTAAAAAAAGGTCAAAATGACCAAAACAAACAAAAAGAATATATAACGTTTTTAAAACAGCAGTTTTACTGCAAAAACGCGCAAGCGCTCTCGCAGCAGCAGCTACCTTGGTTCAACGTCACATATTTAACAGTGCATGCCACACATATTTTAAATAGGTGCATAAATTCTGAGTTGGTCATTCTACTATGCTGGATCATGTGGTCAGATTAGATGAGCAAATGTGTGATTGGGGTAATCAAAGTGGCATGCAGCAGTTTCTCATTTTCTCCACGTAAAATGTTGCATAGAAAAACTACAATGTTCTTACATCGTTCTGGTACTTGTCAGGTTCGGTAGACCACTGCACAGGCACTTGTTACACCATATACTCATTTGGGTCAGATAAGTACATGTAAGAAGCATGGAAGTTGGGCCGCAAATTAAATGTAGGTATATATGTGAGATTATGTAGTGCAAATGTGACTGAAAAGAAACAGAGCACTTTACTTAGCAAATGGTAGGGGACTGACACTGAGGGAGAGGGGGATAATATTAGATTATGTACAATAGGGAGGAAAGTTGCTGCCTCATCCTATGCACTAACTATGGTTTCATTACGACCTGCTTCACCCCACACAACATGCCTCTACCGTCTTTCCAGTATCATATGTTCTTTCTACATTTAAAGTCAGAAATATTTGCATTCATAGGACTGCTATCACCAATATTAAAACTCCAGATACCATAATAGCCCTTCTACAATCCACACAGATGTGTGTCAAATTATAGTGGTCACTGGGACTAGAGCCCTTCTGTTAGCCAAATGATAAATCCTTGAAGAACACGTAATTTACTTTCAGTAACAGCTTATCTGGTAGAGGCTCTATCTAGCGGCAGATCCCTTACCTTAGAATATTTACAAGGCATCAAACTGGATCTGGAAGTTTCTAGTAGTGCCCTGCACACCATTAGGTAGCATCGGCTAGCTCCGCATCGGCTGCACTGGAAATGGTGTACGCAGTACCTATATAGGTTCCACCTTGGCACACTGATGTCAGTTTCTTTCACAACTTTCCATGCCAGGAGCGTGGAGCCTCGATCAAGACTGACAACCGGTGTGAAAATTCTAAGGCCCTTAGCAAGGTGACTCTTACACCTTAATCAGATCGCAGAGCAGGCAGGATGGGAGGGCGGGTAAAGAATCTGCGGCTAGATAGATTCTCTACCAGATAAGGTGTTACCGAAGGTAAGTAACTTGTTCATCTGATTGTGACTTCTAGCCATAGATTCCTTACCTTAGAATAGATATCCAAACAATGCCTCCCGGAGGTGAGTCTGAGAAGAAGATTTAAACCAGAAAGTCTGATTGGGAGAAATGCCCGTCACAATGGACCTGACTCTCAAAGTAGTAGTGCTTGGTAAATGTGTGAAGAGATACTTTGCTGACTGACAGATGTCCAGGACAGGGACCCCGTGGGCTAATGCAGTGGTCACAGCCTTGGCTCTGATGGAATGAGCACACAAGCCCTCAGGGGGTTGCTTCTTGGACAATGCATAGCAAATCTCAATGCAGAGTACTATTCACCTTGAGATGGTCCATTTCTGCACAGCCTTCCCTTTCTTGGCTCCTACGTACCACCTGAAAAGTTGATCGTCCACACAGAACGCTTTTACTCTTTTGTGCATCAAGATAGAACGACACAGCTCTTTTTGGATCCAGCCAGTAAAGTTTCTCCTCTTCTTTGGAAGGGTCAGGCAGAGCAAAGAAGGTAGGCCGGGTGATGTCTGGCTTACTTGAAAAGGGAAAAACAACAAAAAATCCTTGGGTCTGAGTTATCTGAAAGAAGAGGACACACACACACACAAAAAGGCACTACCAATAGCCGCAGGTGCACTGTTTTTTAATCCTGACAGCAAGATCTTCCAAATAAATTAGACGTTAGGTTCTCTTTAGCCAGTTTTATCATCACTTCACCCACGGTAATTCTTTCTTTGCGCTGCGTTCTCACTCACACTATAGGTCTCATTTGGAGGATTTAGTAGATCCAGTTAGAGCAGTTGAAAAACATACCTGAGCTCCTCCCTCTCAGAGAGGGGGTCGTAGCCCTCAGAGGAACTAGGTTTTTCCTCTGGGAGGAGAATCCCAAATGATGAAGCATGCCACCGTAGGTGGGTATGGGATTTCATCCTAAAGGGATTTTATCCCCCAGCTAGGCCGCTTGGGTTATTGGTAATGCCATTTTGTGTGTGTGTCCTCTTATTTCAGATAACTCAGACCCAAGGATTTTTTGTTGTTTTTCATTGATAGATTGGGGATGTAATCCTTTGCAGGTCTCTAAAAAATTTCCCAACGACCCTCCCTTCATTATATTTGTCCATTACTTGAAAAGGGGCTGCAGCCTCCAGAAGGAAGGAATACCAGCTTCTCTTTAGAAAAGGTGGTGTAGGAAGGGTGTGCTGAGAGTGCCTGAGCCTCCATGCCAATTTAATAGCCACTAGAGAAGCAGTCTTGATGGTCAACCGAAGAGGGCAAATGTGCAGAGGCTCAAAGGGTGCAAACCTTAAAAAAGTCAGGACAGAATTTAAGTCCCACTGGGCATGATAAATGGCCTGTGAGGAAAAGAATGTTGCAAACCTACGAGGAACCTAGCTACAACAGGTAACTTAAACAAAGAAGGTTGGTCTGGCAATCGCACAAAATGCTGAACTGGCCGATAAATAACCTTTAACCATGCCCAAAGCAAAGCCCTACTGGGCTAAGGATAGATCAAAGAGAAGAACCTGAGAAGGGCTGTAAAAAGATGGTCGATGTACCTAGATGCACACCATGCTATCCATTTTTCACAGCTGCAGGAATATACTGATTTGGTGGAGGGATGCCAAGCTGGCAGAATAACATCACAGACCTCAAGAGGAAGGTCAAAAGCTGCCAACAGTCGCTGCACAATCTCCAAGCATGAAGGTAAAGACTGCGTAGTTTTGAGTGCAGAACTCTCCCTTGTTGCTGCGACAAGATCCTCTTGAAGAGGCAGCCTGATCGGGGGACCAATGTTCATGCTCAACAGCTTGGAATTCCAGGCTATCTGTGCCCAATATGGAGCCACAAGATTAACTTGGGCCTGGTTGTTCATGATCTACTTGAAAACACCAGGCAGTAGTGGTATTGGCGGAAAGACGGAGAGGCAGTCTACTCGACACAATGAGTCTCTGGGCAGTAGCCACCTTGGAAACGTGAGCGCACAAAATTGCGGACATTGCACGTTCTGAGAAGTGGTGAAAATATCTAACCAAGGCTCTCCCCACTCTTGAAAGAGACCTTGCACCACCTCCGGATCGAGATGCCATTCACCATCCGGTAGGCATCATCATCTATGTTTGTCTGCCCTGGAATTCAGACAGCCAGCATGGTGTTGAACCACCAGTCAAATGACCTGGTGTTCCAGCCATCTACAGAGATGCAGAGCCTCTTGACAAAGGGTCCACGACCCCATACCACCCTGTTTATTGCAGTACCACATGGCGGTGGTGTTGTCCGTTAACATTTGCATCAGCCTTCCTTTGATCGAAGGAAGAAAGGCTTTCAATGCCAAGAAGAACGCCAAAAGCTTCAATAGTTTGATGTAATGCCCAAACTCTGCCAGAGACCAGAGTTCTCTGATCTCCACCTCTTCCAGATGGCTGATTCATCCCAGTAGTGATGCATCTGTCAGTAGTTAGCTTAGATAGGGAGAGGGGTCTGCCACTGACCTAATCACGGTTCATCAGCCACCACTGCAGATCAGGACCATGTCGGAGAGATTACCCTGATACGGTGCCCACTGGGACTTCAGGTCCCACCACAGAGCCCGCATATGCCAACAGACATGTGTTACAATCCGAATGGAGGAGGCCATGAGACCCAGCAACCTCAGGGTCTTTGTCACCGAAATCCAGGAAAGAGGTTGAAACATTGGTATCATAGCCTAAATATCCTGAACTCCCCACTCTGGAGGATAGGCCTGAAACTGTACCATGTCCAGAACAGCTCAGATGAAAGGGAGTTTCTGAGAGGGACTCAGGTTTGACTTTGGCATGTTGACAGTCTCCCCAGATAGTGCAGGACCTTTGCCATAGTCTGGAGGTGGGAGACGACTGCCTGTGGCAAGACCGCCTTTAACAGTCAATCGTCGATAGGGGAAAGGCTGGAACCCCTGACCTCCGCAAATGAGCTGCACCACCCCCACCACAGTGAATAACAGAGGGGCCCTGGTAAGGATGAAGGGGAGCACGGCAAACTGAAAATGCTCTTAGCCCACAGTGAGCTGCAGGAAATGTGTGTGGGCAGGCAGGAAGTGGATGTGGAAATATGCGCCCTGCAAGTTCAGCGCTACCATCCAATCTCCTGGATCCAGGGTAGATTGTACTTGGGCTAGCTTGAAAATTTTGGATTTCTTCTATTTCAGACAGAGATTGAGAAGGAGCAGGTCCAGGGTAGAACAAAGACCTCTGTCCTTTTTGGGCACCAAAACGTAGCAGGAATACCAACCAAGACCTACTTTTGACGCCAGCACAGTCTCGATAGTTCTCTTGGCCAAGAGAGCCAGCACTTCCTGACAGAGCAGGGAGAGGTGGTCCTCCGTCAGCAGGTCGTATGTGGGCAACATGGGTGAGGGGTGGTCACAAAGGGAATGGTGCAGCCCCTTTGGATGATCTGTAAAACTTAATGGTCTGATGTTACTGACAGCCAGTGGTGCAGGTGATAGCGCATCCTACCCCCCATTGAATGCCCATGGTCGGAAGCCAAACTACTAAAGGGGTTTGGAGGCTGGGACTGTATGGACGTGATTGGAAGCCTCTTCCACGGCCATGAAGGGGCAAAAGGTAGACTTGTGTTGATAAAGGGCCATGGAGAAGCCCAAGTACCTGACTATAGCTCTGCTGCCCTTATTGTGATACAGTACAAAAGGGGGTGGTGATGGACGGAGTATCAGAACCAATCAAACACTCACACCCAGTCAACAGATCTGAGTTTGATCCATCACCGTTCTTTAGCCCACTCTGCCACCCCAGTTCAGGCATGGCCATATGCAAATCAGTCTGACCCTGTGCCTCAAGGGAACAGTCCAGCCCGAACTGCCAAGCCATGCCTTCCCTGGACCGGAAACAAGCTTCCTAGGACCGGTTTCTGGCATTTCAGCCGTCTTCAGCCAGGCTTGCTTGAGTCCAGTGGCAAAGTGAGCAAGGGACTCACGTCTGAGCATACCCTGCCAACTTATGGCGAACAAAGCAGTACAACCACCCCCTTTTGTACCTCTTTGTTCGCCATAAGTTGGCAGGGTATGCTCAGACGTTGAGTCCCTTGCTCACTTTGCCACTGGAATCAAGCAAGCCTGGCTGAAGACGGCTGAAATGCCAGAAACCGGTCCTAGGAAGCTTGTTTCCGGTCCAGGGAAGGCATGGCTTGGCAGTTCGGGCTGGACTGTTCCCATGAGGCACAGGGTCAGACTGATTTGCATATGGCCATGTCGGAACTGGGGTGGCAGAGTGGGCTAAAGAACGGTGATGGATCAAACCCAGATCTGTTGACTGGGTGTGAGTGTTTGATTGGTTCTGATACTCCGTCCATCACCACCCCCTTTTGTACCTCTTTGTTCGCCATAAGTTGGCAGGGTATGCTCAGACGTTGAGTCCCTTGCTCACTTTGCCACTGGAATCAAGGAAGCCTGGCTGAAGACGGCTGAAATGCCAGAAACTGGTCCTAGGAAGCTTGTTTCCGGTCCAGGGAAGGCATGGCTTGGCAGTTCGGGCTGGACTGTTCCCATGAGGCACAGGGTCAGACTGATTTGCATATGGCCATGTCGGAACTGGGGTGGCAGAGTGGGCTAAAGAACGGTGATGGATCAAACCCAGATCTGTTGACTGGGTGTGAGTGTTTGATTGGTTCTGATACTCCGTCCATCACCACCCCCTTTTGTACCTCTTATTGTGATACAGCGCTTAGTTCACCTACTCTCCAAAAAGACGACAGTCTTCAAAGAGAGTGTCCATTAGCGATGCTTGGACATCCCCTGAAAAGCCAGGGACTCTCAGTCAGGCGTGGTGGAGAAGGGTCACCAACTATGAAATCGCTCTATCCAGCAAGCCGGTTGTGTCCAGTCCACATTGTATGATGAACTTTGCTGTATCGATCTCGTCAGCAATTGCTTGGGAGAGTTTGGCTTGGGCCTCCTACGAAACCATAGGCAGCATTTGTGCAACCAAATCCCAGATCATATGGGAATATCAGCCCAAAAGGCATGCGGTGTTCACTGACCACAGTGCAAGGCTGGCGAAAGAGAACATCCTTTTGCCAAAGGTATCCAGCCTCTTGGATTCCTTATGCGGTGGAATGGTACGGAAAGTGCCAGGGTTGACACTAGAGATGGAGGCTTGGACCACCAATTTTCCTGGGGGGGGGTGCGGGGTAAGGAAAATTGTGTCCCAAGAAGTGGGGTGATGGTGGCTGGCAATTGTATGATGCACAGAAGCCCCTGTACAGGGCTTGGATCAGGCCTGAGAAATATGTTGGCAAGGGCTTCATTTAAAGGGAGTAAGAGTTTGGATGGGGCGACTCCTGGTTGAAGCACCTCTGTCAAAAAGTTTATCTTGACTGCCACTGACAGTAATTGAAGGTCCAAGACCTCAGCTGCCCTACCCACCACCATAGCAAATAATGCACCCTCCTGCATAGTCACAGTAGAAGGAGAGACTAAGCCGGTGTCTGGTGAGGTGTATAACACACAAGCCTCTACCAGATCATCATACCAGTTGTCCTTAGTATCATCTAGGGGATGCTGGTATTCATAAGCATCCTCAGACCTCTCCCATGTGTCTCCCTCTCCAGGCCTGTCGAAGGAAAAAGGCACTGGCTCCAATCGGGACGGCATGGTTCCCAATGAGGTCGAACTGTTGTTGAATAATGCATGTCCAGTTCCGTGTTGGAGTCAGGAATGATGTTGGGGATGGCATTGCCATGGGGTGTTCGCGGCATTGGCACTGGAGCAGGCACTGAGGAAGGTCTTATTTCAAAGGCAGCTCCACTCCGGATTCAACACCAGATCCATGGGACCCGACTTGTGCTGAGAGTGAAGCTGATGGCGTGGATCCAGTGGGGGCCCTCCAGAGCCCGTTGAGCCTGAAGGCACTCCAGAGGGGCCGGGCCACCCAAATATCAGGTACATGGACCTATAAAATTCTTTCAGCTGGGCGGGTGTCGCACCGGCTCCTGGAAAGTCAGAGAAGACCCTGACTCAGGCTCCGCAGAAGCTCAAAGCCTGGAGTGCCGCCGCTCCCATGCCTAGTCAAAGACTTCAACGTGCGAGGCTTCTACTTCTTGGATTTCTTTTTGCAGTGGACTTAACCAGCGTCTCCTGGGTGTGGCTCCTCAAACTGTCCCAGGACCTTTCATGCAACTGGGATCTTGAGTGCTGTGGGGTCGTCGGAGTTGGGCGGCGATGAGCTGGAGGGAGCACTCTGTGCCTTCGGGTGTATGGTGCAGCAGTCCTTGCAGGTCTTGGGAGTCATGGTCCCTCTTTAAGCACCCCAGACAAACCAAGTGTGGGTCTGTCACAGACGTATGCCTGTGATAGGCAGCACATGGTTTGAAACAATCAGGTTTCTTTGGTGAAATCCTGTAACACCAGGAGAAAAAATCTCTCATAAAAAGAGTTTGACAAAACGTTGAGGAAAAAAAACAGGCAAAAAACGACCAAGGATAGTTCTTCACGGATCAGCACTATCTGGCGGGGAAAGGATGAAACTGATGTCAGCGTGCAGGGGTGGTACCTATACAGGTACTGCATACGTCATTTTGGGCTTGGACATTAGGCAGCGGAACGATGCCACCTACGGTGCGCAGGGGCTGGTCAGAAACTTCTGGATCCAGCCTGATGCCTTGGGAACTTTCTAAGATAAGAAGTCTATGACTAGATGTCTCTATCAGATACACTACTCCAGCTCTCCCATACACACTACCAAATATATCCATGCCTTTCCTCGAAAGCTTCTCGCATATGTACTTTATTTTGATATCACTCCCTAAACAGCTCACTGACTATTAAACTGCTTTTACACTTTGTGGTGGCAACTGCTACATCATTAGTGACACTGCAATATCATTACAGTTCCGGACATAAACAATGGCTACCACCAAGTCAAAGAAAGGATTTGGCATGTTCATCTGCTCCCATGTGAAGCCCCACAAATAACTTGCCATGCACGTTTCCAGATTCTCATGAGCAATAGAGACTTCAGAGAAACAAACAGGTATTTTTTGCTTCCAGAAAGTACAAGTCAGATATGTCACCCATCCTATAAACTCTGTCAAGGAATGGTGTGGCCCTAGAATATCGAAAGCACAATATTGATGGGACAGAATATCAAGGATGGAATATCGAAAATAAAATATCAATAGGTAAGTAAGTATAGATCTTCTACACCTAACTCCACATATATGTACATACATGGTGCATATACCTTCAAAGAGAGTAGATGTGGAGTTAGGAATAGAAAATCCATACTTTCCTACATGACCTTACCTTTCAATATTTTGTTCCTCTACATTCTGTCCTCGATATTCTTGTACCACAATGCTGTTGGCATCGATAATCAATAGTACAATCCCACTGAAGGAAATATGAATACCTAACTAAAATAGCTATTTGTAAGCCACAAAAAAAAACAGGAAGAACGTTACTAGTTACCTGGGCGAGAGAGTGAAGTTGATGAGTGTGACCTTGGAAGAGATTTCAGGGGTATAGTGAGGATTTGGCAGGTTACTTGTGATATACATCTTGAAGTCAGCATGGTACGGAATCACTGTGTCTCCCAACTTTATCACTATGTTTCCTTGCTGTTTGTATGTCTGAAAAACAAAAAACAAAAGGAAGTGCTAATTAAAAGAAGTTGAACACTTTAGAATTGTAGATACAGTGCTGCAAAACTGCGCTGAATATCTTGCAGCTACTTACATTTTCTCCAAATACATTGATGCTACACCAAATAACTTGAAGCTACTTCACCAAAGGTACACCTACCAATATCCCTGATTGGAAGATTTAATCTGCACAAATGGTGTCCCAGCCTAAATATATGTGTATCTTTTAGACACTGATCAACATGACCACGTTATACTTAAATCTACTTACATTTATAATAATTTTGGCCTTTTTGGCCCAACAAAAAACTGCATAAAGGATTTGGATACATTGTAGTTTCCCATACAGAAACGTGTATGAGTGTGAGAAGATATGTTGTAGAATAGATTGATTGCAATAGTTAATAACTAGGCATACTTGTAGGCTTTGGATTAGCTTTATGTAAGTAATTTCCTGAGGTAGGCAAAGCTATCGTTTGAAAAAATAACATTTTTGAATATTTTTTATCAACTCAAGTATTCAACTACATATAGCTATTACTTGGTTTTTGGACCACCTGGAGGTACAGTAAGAGAAGACTTTGGTCACAAGCAACTGGAACTGGGGGTTATTGATAACGTACTGATTGAGTTTGTAAGCTTTGCATACAAAACTACTGCTGCTCAATAAACTCTTAATTACTGAATGATTCTATTTGGAATGCATTACATTCTTTCTCTACTTAGTTAATTGGAACTCTTTGGCTGGAAACTAACTAACATTATGCCATATTCATAGATTTTGGCTTCAATGGTTGACATTCATTTTTACATTGTAGGGAAGCTTTGTTACCTCGGGTACTTCTACATTCTCTAGGTATCCACATGTATTTCTATTTTTATCTTGAGGATAATTAGTTCTTTCTCATTGAAAATTTTAACTATTATGTCTGATATTCCCATTTGTCAAGATCTTTGGTGCAATAGAAGCAAATAAAGTACCTTCAGGTCATATGTAATTTCCTAGCAGCTGAATCCTTTCTAACGCTGCCATATATAGTCAGTGGCATAACGTCGCCATTTCAGAGGGGGGAATGAGTGGACACAAAACTTTGGTGCTAGCTACATCCTCTTTTAGCACACAGAGAAAACTTTACAAACTTTAGACAAAACAGGTTTTTATGGATTATAGTGTTCTCCTTGTTCCCTGTGCAAATTCTCTGTCTTTGAAATATACCAATTTGTGGTGGATTGGGATATGGAAGTATGCATTGCATCTTGGCCGTCTAAGGACACCTTAATTCTTCTTCCTGAAGCAGTAACAGAACTTCCTGCAGTGTGACCATTTGAGAGAACTGCTTGTGAAGGAACTTATTAAATTAACTGAGATCTAGAATGGAACTCCATTCTCCATATTTCTTCCTGATCAGGAAAAACAGGAGTAGAATCCTTTGTTGGAATCTGGGAATGGGCTCCAGGGTTCCTTTGTTCAACATTATGAGTATTTCAGACTGTAATAGGGGAAGATGTTGGTGCACCACGTTTTCACAGTGGGCACCAGATATCATTGGATGGATTCCAATGTGTGGTCAAAAAGAACAAAATTTAGGAGCCATTTGTCAGTTGTTGAAGCACCCTACAATGAAAATCAATGCAAAATGATAGTCAACGCCTCCTTGTGTCTTGTTGCATATTCTGGAAGCTTGCTTTCTTTTTATCTTGTATTGTGAGAAGCTTAGAGGGGATCTGTTCTGAACATAGGATGTTTAGTGGTAGTGAAACTGCTGCTTTTGTTTCTGTTGAGATAAACTATGTTGGAATTGGCTCTGCAAAAGGAAGGAAGGCCTCTTCCATGCACCCACTGAAAGGGCATCTGCCATCTCTATTGAAGCACCCCTGCAATACAGACCCAAGTGTCAGCATCAGCATTAATTGACTACAATGCCTTGGCCACATGACCGCCGAATACAGCTTCCCTATCAAAGGGCATGTCCAGGAACCCCACTGCACGCGCGAGTATGGGTCAGCATATTTCAAGGCAATATGAGGTGGCGTGGGGCACCAGGCAGGGCTGCCCCTTGTCGCCGTTGCTATTCATTCTGGCACTGGAGCCGCTTTTACACAGACTCGTGCCTTCGCTATTTGCAAGGGAATAACGCGTGGTCGCACATCCCACACTGTCTCAGCATACGCAGATGATCTCATTCTTTATATCAAGGACATGGCTGCAGATCCTCACCCAATGCCCTCCATTTTCGAGTTGTTCCAAGATCTTTCGGGCCTGGCTATTAATGCTGCCAAGTCATACGCATATTTCTTTGATGGCGCCGTGAGAAGCGGGGGCTTCGTGTTTGGCCCCTGGACCTTCCACATAGCACCTGATACCTTTAAATATCTCTGAATATAAATCTATCGTAGTGCTGCGGACCTACTGGATGGCAATCTTATGCGTGCGATTGCCGCTCTCAAATCTCAAATTCAGTTCTGGGTCTCATTGCCCCTATCGGTGGCAGACAGAGTAGCCATCACAAAAATGGTGCTGCTGCTGTGGCTCCTTTACTATTTCACAAACTTACCGATACTAGTCCCCGCGAGGATCTTTAAAATGTTGAACTCTCTGGTGTCCGACCTAATATGGGGTACAGGACGCAGACGTATTAGCCTAGTGAAACTACAACTCACCACGAAACAAGGGGGGATGGGAGTGCCGGATTTGCGTGCATATTGCTATGCCAGCCAGTTGCAATGGCTGGCATATTGGCTGGCAGGACGTAATTTGCAAGAATTGGATATGTTGTCACGGGACAGGGACAAGGGGGTCATACACAGGCTCTTATAACCACAGGCTCCCCTATTGCCGTCAACACCCCACTTATTGAAGTTAGCAATTGCTTACTGGCGGAATGCAGTGAGGTACACTGGACAGAAGACGCCGTATGCCCCCACTATTCCACTACTGGGTATCCCTACACGTTTGGGGCTAACCACTGACCGCGCACTACAAGCATGGGCTGGAGCGGGAGGGGATTTCTTTTCGGAGGGTGCATTAATGACACATGAAACGTTTGTGCATGTACATGACGCCCCTGAAACGCTGTTCCTCCTACACACACACATATCCAGATACATACGCACTACATGGTCACCTGAGGGCACTGAACCATCCACGAACACATTACTTACCATGCAATATCTAATGTGAAATGGGGCACGATTGACAAAATGGCTAACTCACGGAATTGGAACTGAAAAGGCAGTCTCCTTACGGCCGTTATGAGACAAGTGGGAAGGGGATGTAGGCCGTGCATTTACAGCTAAGGAGTGGGACACTATATTAGGGCACCCCAAGAAGGTCTCTCGAAATCCTAAATTTAAATTTATTCAATTGATGGTGTTACATAGAGCTTATTTTTCCCCACACAGACTGGGCGCTATGTTTCAGGGGGCGGAAGATGCCTTCCCGCGCTGCCGTGCACCCGATGCAGGGTTGATACACATGATATGGAACTGCCCTAGACTATGACATTATTGGGCAACTGTCTGCAAAATATTGATGGATATAGCCCCGGTGCACGGGAATGACACATTGGAATACTGCATACTGGGACTAGGACCCCGTGAGAAGAAGGATAGCTCTGCCTCTCGTTTTGCTAATCTTGCGCTCCTGTTGGCCAAAAGAGCCATAACTACAAGATGGAAAGGCACTAGGGCCCCGTCCCTGCAGGAATGGCACACGGAAATGTTGAGATGGGTAAGGCGGAGGGGGCTGAACTACAACGGGAGGAATATAGAGGCCCAAGGAAAACACCGATTTCGTTGAGCTGGAATGCAATGCTAGAGGAATACGCTGCGATATATATTTTGTCCTACTGAGGCAGACTCAGACTATTGCAGGAGGGTTTGATCAACGGATACGGGACACATAGGCCCTTCACAGTCTTTGTGGGCTATACTGTGTATGTTAGCGGGATTGTACAGTTTGCCTACGTCAGTCTTTGGGATAGAGACACATATAACTGCGAATGTGTAAAATGTGCAAATGCCACTGTTAGATATTATGGCCGAGCATATGGGGAGGGAGGGGAGGTTGGGTAAGAGTTTTTGTTAGAATATTATATCTGTATTAGATCCTGATAGATTTGACTAATCATGACATGTTTAGCTGGACTCCTGGCGTAGATGAAACGGACGAAAACTTTTTGTATTTGCTCGCCGGTTGGGATGTATATTAACGATCTTAAACCACTGAGTGATGTCACGAAGAGACTATCACGGATGTTCGATATTATTAATGGGTGCTATCCTACACTGGTTGTAAATATGTGAACTATGCCAGGTACTTATATGTCCATATATCGCTCTATAAGATCCGGCTCACTGTTATGTGCAATCAATAAAAATAAATGTGAAAAAAAAATAAAAAGGGCATGTCCAGAATGCAATTCTGCATCTCTGACCAGAAGAAGGATGTGTACCATAACACCCTCGACGCCTGGAGACTGCTGCTCCTGCCATTAAGTGAAAAGCTGTTGTTGCAATATCCAAGGCAGCATCTATCAAAGCAATGGAACTGCCTTCACCTCTCCACTCTGATTGTCCAGAATAAGGTCGCACATCCCACACTGTCTCAGCATACGCAGATGATCTCATTCTTGATATCAAGGACATGGCTGCAGATCCTCACCCAATGCCCTCCATTTTCGAGTCGTTCCAAGATCTTTCTGGCCTGGCTATTAATGCTGCCAAGTCATACGCATATTTCTTTGATGGCGCCGCGAGAAGCGGGGGCTTCGTGTTTGGCCCCTGGACCTTCCACATAGCACCTGATACCTTTAAATATCTCTGAATATAAATCTATCGTAGTGCTGCGGACCTACTGGATGGCAATCTTATGCGTGCGATTGCCGCTCTCAAATCTCAAATTCAGTTCTGGGTCTCATTGCCCCTATCGGTGGCAGACAGAGTAGCCATCACAAAAATGGTGCTGCTGCTGCGGCTCCTTTACTATTTCACAAACTTACCGATTCTAGTCCCCGCGAGGATCTTTAAAATGTTGAACTCTCTGGTGTCCGACCTAATATGGGGTACAGGACGCAGACGTATTAGCCTAGTGAAACTACAACTCACCACAAAACAAGGGGGGATGGGAGTGCCGGATTTGCGTGCATATTGCTATGCCAGCCAGTTGCAATGGCTGGCATATTGGCTGGCAGGACGTAATTTGCAAGAATTGGATATGTTGTCACGGGACAGGGACAAGGGGGTCATACACAGGCTCTTATAACCACAGGCTCCCCTATTGCCGTCAACACCCCACTTATTGAAGTTAGCAATTGCTTACTGGCGGAATGCAGTGAGGTACACTGGACAGAAGACGCCGTATGCCCCCACTATTCCACTACTGGGTATCCCTACACGTTTGTGGCTAACCACTGACCGCGCACTACAAGCATGGGCTGGAGCGGGAGGGGATTTCTTTTCGGAGGGTGCATTAATGACACATGAAACGTTTGTGCGTGTACATGACGCCCCTGAAACGCTGTTCCTCCTACACACACACATATCCAGATACATACGCACTACATGGTCACCTGAGGGCACTGAACCATCCACGAACACATTACTTACCATGCAGTATCTAATGGGAAATGGGGCACGATTGACAAAATGGCTAACTCACGGAATTGGAACTGAAAAGGCAGTCTCCTTACGGCCGTTATGAGACAAGTGGGAAGGGGATGTAGGCCGTGCATTTACAGCTAAGGAGTGGGACTCTATATTAGGGCACCCCAAGAAGGTCTCTCGAACTCCTAAATTTAAATTTATTCAATTAATGGTGTTACATAGAGCTTATTTTTCCCCACACAGACTGGGCGCTATGTTTCAGGGGGCGGAAGATACCTGCCCGTGCTGCCGTGCACCCGATGCAGGGTTGATACACATGATATGGAACTGCCCTAGACTATGACATTATTGGGCAACTGTCTGCAAAATATTGATGGATATAGCCCCGGTGCACGGGAATGACACATTGGAATACTGCATACTGGGACTAGGACCCCGTGAGAAGAAGGATAGCTCTGCCTCTCGTTTTGCTAATCTTCCGCTCCTGTTGGCCAAAAGAGCCATAACTACAAGATGGAAAGGCACTAGGGCCCCGTCCCTGCAGGAATGGAACACGGAAATGTTGAGATGGGGCAAGGCGGAGGGGGCTGAACTACAACGGGAGGAATATAGAGGCCCAAGGAAAACACCGATTTCGTTGAGCTGGAATGCAATGCTAGAGGAATACGCTGCGATAGATATTTTGTCCTACTGAGGCAGACTCGGACTATTGCAGGAGGGTTTGATCAACGGATACAGGACACATAGGCCCTTCACAGTCTTTGTGGGCTATACTGTGTATGTTAGCGGGATTGTACAGTTTGCCTACGTCAGTCTTTGGGATAGAGACACATATAACTGCGAACGTGTAAAATGTGCAAATGCCACTGTTAGATATTATGGCCGAGCATATGGGGAGGGAGGGGAGGTTGGGTAAGAGGTTTTGTTAGAATATTATATCTGTATTAGATCCTGATAGATTTGACTAATCATGACATGTTTAGCTGGACTCCTGGCGTAGATGAAACGGACGAAAACTTTTTGTATTTGCTCGCCGGTTGGGATGTATATTAACGATCTTAAACCACTGAGTGATGTCACGAAGAGACTATCACGGATGTTCGATATTATTAATGGGTGCTATCCTACACTGGTTGTAAATATGTGAACTATGCCATGTACTTATATATCCATATATCGCTCTTTAAGATCCGGCTCACTGTTATGTGCAATCAATAAAAATAAATGTGAAAAAAAAATAAAAAGGGTATGTCCAGAATGCAATTCTGCATCTCTGACCAGAAGAAGGATGTGTACCATAACACCCTCGACGCCTGGAGACTGCTGCTCCTGCCATTAGGTGAAAAGCTGTTGTTGCAATATCCAAGGCAGCATCTATCAAAACAATGGAACTGCCTTCACCTCTCCACTCTGATTGTCCAGAATAAGGTCAATATAAGGTGCAAGGTCCAACCACTGCTATCTGTCATAAAGGCTGACAATGGCTAATGTGTTCACCATCTTAATGACTGTAGCCACCAGAGTGAATACTCATTTACCATAATTATCCATCTTCCTCCCCTCATGATCTGGTTGTGTGGAAATGTTTCGGTTATATAATCTTCTTCGGTTCTGCTTGCATGACCACCAAGTCTGCTTTGCGCTTGCTTGTCAAACAAGTGACGTTCAGTCAGGTGCCATATTGTTTTTTTATCAAGTCTCAGCACCACAGCTGGGACTGATGTCAGAACCCTTCATCATTTCTAGCCCCTCCTGACATATAATCTATGCTTGGTATGGATTATATAGCTCTCCTCTCTGGCTCCTTAAAATCCTACAGGAAGCAGTCAGTCTCTGGCTGGTACCTTAAAATACTTGGAAGGTCTCACAATAATCACGTGAAAATGTGCATTATCATCCAGGAGAGAATCTGCTTGTGGGGGTGAAGGATCCACTGTGGCAGTAACCATACTTGCGACGGTGTAACATGTCCACCAAACTCTAATCTGGCCCTTAGTTCTTATCTGAACTGTGGTTCTTCAGTGCTGCTATGATTCATAGATTCACATGTGCTGCAATATAGTAAAGCAGCCTTCTTTTCTAGACCTTCCAAAGTTTGGGCCTTTTGGAATCCCCTTCTTCCTTTTCTGGGAGCTCTGGAGCTTTGCACTAGACATCTCAAATGATGGTGGTTTGTAAATAAGTACATCAGTAATTCATTGTACCAAGAAGCAAATGCATATTTGATACACTTTGCTTTCTAGACTAAATATGCCAGTTAACAGATGTGACAGGTATTACGCTTCTTAAATAAATGTTGTGGACAGGTTAAGATATATTAGTCTAATCTAAAACTCCAACTGCACTGCACAAGCAGCTTCATATGGATGTGACAGGTGATGTCCCACTAGCAGATGAGGGATGGAGAAGGGAAAGATTTGCAGACTAATCTGTTACACTACCACTGCTACCTCAGCAGGGGTGGAGTTGCATACGCCAGCACACACCGTGCATGCGCAGATGGGTTTATTTTAATATCGGCCCAAACTCACAGTAGGGGTGTGAGTGTGAAAGAGAGAGACAGCGAACAGTGAGGGTAGAAATACTTATTGTTTCTTGCACTGCACTGTAAGAAGAATTCACCCTAGCTGGGTGCTCCAGTCCCCTTCAGTTAACTTAGCTAAGCTAATGAAAGGTTATGGGGAAGTGCCCCAGGTGAGACACTGAATGCGTGGCAACCATTGTTGCCTGCGACTGTCCCTAAAGTAATAATAGGGTCTTACTCTCTTGCTTTTTACAGGTCCCACAAGCACTCTGCTTGTCCGCAAATCCCAAATGCCTGCTTTAGACCTCACAATGGCTTAGGAGATAAGCGCTGCAGAATGCAGCTCCATATCTCCTTAGCTTGGCAACACTCCATGTGGCTTGGCGTCTGTTGGATTGGCAGGCTGCCTACCTTTGGCCAGGCCTGGACGACTAAATATACATAAAACTATCAGTGCGACTACTCTCTCACTTTGCCAGCAAGTTTTGGGACCGCCCAATGTTTGAATGATTGAATCTGTCTGTGTGCTTGTTTCTGAGTGTGTATGTGTATATGTGAGCCTGCATTGCTGACAGTATGATTAGGGATGTTTGTCTGCGTGGGGCAGAATCCCTGTATTCTGATGACCATCCATCATAGGATGATTGCCATGGAAGGCATAATGGTGGTCATTGCATATTGTTGCCACCATCAACATTATCACAGCCATAGCATAATAGCATCTAACCCTAACATAGATGATCCTGGTAGGTATATGTGTAGCCTTTGCATACTGCTGCTGCCCTTAACAGCATGTGGGTCTGGCATGATCATGGCCATCCCTCACATATAATTGGACAGCTATCACCTAATATAGATTTAGCTCTTTCATACTGTTACCGTCTTTGACATTTAGGTGGTGACCCTGACATAATGGGGGGTGCACGCTGGCATTTTATGTCCACACTTGGAATAATAGAAGCCCTTCCGTGGCTCTAACACATTACGCTCCCCTTCACATTTTAGTGGCCCTGGTTTATGACCCTTCTTGCCATAATAGTGAAACAGTGAGTCTGGCATTTTGTGGATATTCCTAGCATAATTGTGGCCCTGTCATATTGTGCCATCCAAATAGCTGAAAAGTGGTCATTTATGGCACAAATGGTAAACTGGTGGCCCTGCAATAATACTTACTGTGGCAACACCTGACATAAACGTGGCACCATCAGTCATATTGTATCATAGCTACCCTCCTGATAATGGGCATTGATAATATGTGATTGTGATTTGTGGGACGTGTGGTAGATTCTATCTGCCTGTGGCAGTTGGACTTTGTCAAAATATCAACGACTTTTATGAAAACATCAGGTAGAATATCAAGGTTTAAAGATTACTCAGCCTTTTCAGCCAGAAAGTCTAAAGTAAGGTATTGATCTGAAAACATTGCATACTGTTAGGGACCTATCAATGTAATTGAACAAAGAAGTGAACAATATTGTTGAATTAACAGACCTTCATCTCAAACTTCTTCCATGTGTCACAATTGTTGTTACTTCATAAACACTTACTTAAAAACAATAGGGCCGAATTCCTGCAGCCCAGCTATCACATGCACTTGCCAGCACAATACTTTGACAAACAAAGTAGCTTTCGGATGGAACTTGTTGCATGAAACTCAGTAAATAATTTCCCTGTTTCCCCAAGTCACGGTTTTAGGTCGAGCATTCGAGACCTCTTGTATACACTTTATTATATACTTTAGTATATATACTTTAGGATATACTTTAGTATATACTTATATGTGTATGTACTTTAGGTCGAGCATTCGAGACCTCTTGTATATACTTTAGTATATACTTTAGTATAAACTTTAGCATATACTTAAATGTGTATGTACTTTGTGGGCTCTGGAGATCAGCCCTAGGACTTGTCTGCTGCCGCTTAGGGACTTTTTTTTCTTGTTTAACTGCCTCTATTTAGCTGTCTTGATAGAAAACAACCAGCAGAGGTCAGTAAAATACCAGAATTGCTTTCTGCTGAGGGACTTTCTTTTTTTATTTTTCTGGCAACTGCCTCTATTGAACTTTCTTGATAGAAAACAACCAGCAGAGGTCAGTAAAATACCAGAATCACTATAGCATTCACTATAGCATTCTCTAGATTCCAGTCCATAGAAATGGTCTTCCACGAGCACCCGTAGACAATAATATTTTTTTCAAATATTGTATTTTCAGTGATAGGACCACCGAAGACCCTGTTTTTATATTAAAAACAGAGCTTTGGACTATACCATTTCCAGCTGAAAGGCAATATTTCTCTCCAAGTCATTCCATACCTGGCGTGTCACGCAGTTTGGTGCTTACTTTCCCGCCATGTTAAAGAACAGTAGATGATTCAGCAACCAGGCTAATGTGTTGCATAGCTAAATACATATAAGGTCCCAAAGGCGAGACTGATTGCATTGCAAATGCTTGTTTTACCTTCTAATTTGAACCGAATTTAGAAATGTAAAAGAAACTGAAACTGTTTTAGGAATACAATGGTACCTGTTTCAGAAGCACTGGTTCCAGGGCGGGATCCAATTCCTCCCCAACATTCTCTAACATGAATGGCTTCCCAAAGCGAATGGCATTTTCCAAACTACGCAAGAAGTCCCGGTCACTTAGCTTGACCACATCTATCGAATTATCCTTCTCCTAGAAAGGAAAAAGGTGAGAGAAGTGAGACTGGACCGTGGCATGGTCTTTAAAGCAACAGGACAACACCTATAAATCTTAATGGAGGTAAGTCATTCTAAGTACATTTCATTTGACTTTAATCATTCATCAAAATAAACTGCAGAAGCAGTGGACATTAAGACACGAATGCAAACCTATAATGGTCCACCACGTCGATATCAGGGACACTATTCTATGTCATGTAATCAACATCTGTAATGTACCAAACAGAGCTATTCTTTGCCAATATCTGTAATGTACCAAACAGAGCTATTCTTTGCCAGAGCTGAACCTGGGTATATTCTTATATCCGAGGCAATTGTTGAGTCAACAACACATCCACAGAGGTATGTAGAGAGATAGTTAAATTTGCAACAGTCTTTTTCTAGATAAATTATCAAACAGACACACTGCCATGAGACTGGGGAGTGAGAAAAAGTTGAATTATAACATTTTTATACATACAACTTGATAATCAAAAGAGATGAGGTGCTCAGATTATTTTTCTCACACCACAGTCTAATGATAGATATGTATGTCCCTTTTGGCGAGAAAAGGAATTTTGATGAAAAATGCTGTATACCAAACAACATATTTTCATCACAGCAAAGTAAAAAAAAAATAATAATTCTCAAGGGCAATTAGTGAAAAGAGCTGCGCCCAACTTGTATGCCAGGCTTTGGCATACAAACAGTAGAAAGTAGAACCATAAATCAAGAATTTAAATGTTTTTGTGCGAGCAAACTATATAAATCAAAGAACCCAAAATGAAACTCCGTTTCAAGCTACAAATCATGTTGTGTCTGCAGCTTAACAAAAAGAGTTTTTGATCCCATTACCAAAATCTTATGGGAACACAAAAAGGACAATGTAACCATTCTCAAAATGCCATGACCTTGACGAGCTGCCTAATCAAGAGGGCTGACCCAAAGTACCCTCTCTCAATGTCGTTATTCTCGTTTTGATGTGTTTCAAGTTACAATTTTTTAACTTTGATACTATGTGTCTGGACTGCTTTGCAGGCGTGCCCCCACTTTTTGCCCCATTTAAACTGCTAGATGCTGGTTTTTCGACTCCGACAGTGCACTGAAACCTGCTAAACAGGCTCCAGTGCCAGTGTACTTTCCACTAAAAATGAAATATCTAATTGTAATCCAATTGGCAAAGACTTTAGCATCCTTGTAAGTCTCTAATAAATAGTAACCCTGGTACCTAGGGCATGGTTGCTAAACAGGATCCCTAAGGGCTGCAGTATGTCTTATGCCACCCTAAGGCACCCATACAAAACTTACATGCAACACTGCCATTGCAGAATGTGTGAAAGGGTGCAAACCCTTCTGAAAACAAGACATTGCACACAGCCTGTGTGCAATGCCAAAGTACACTGCAGGTACTATACGGAAGTCACCCCAACAGCAGGCCATAAGAGCCCTAAGGCAGGATGCGGTATAGCACTTGTAAGGACATAGCTGCATGAGCAGATATGCCCCTGTGATGTTTAGTTCTATTACTAGATATTATAAGTGAACAGGGAAGCCATCTTAAGTATGTGTACGGGCAGTGGTCATTACGAGCTTCCCAGCTACATAATGGCTTCACTGAAAATAATGGTGTTTGGTATCAAAGACCTCATCTTAATAAATCCACACTGATGCCAGTGTTGGATTTATTATGACATGCAAACAGATGGCACCTTAGAGGTGCCCACTGAAAGTCTACCAGTCCTCTACTGTGCTTGATGACTGGTATCGACCAGGCTGCCACCGCAGACGCCTTTCTGACCCCCTGGAGGTGGGAGCCATGCTCTCAGAGGACAGTAACAATGCCTGCTCCAGAGGAAGGTGTTCACACCTCCTCCAGCAGGATGGCTAGTGAATTAGCATGCCATACACAGAGGCTTCAAAGCCTCTACCACCTTTGATATGTGACCCAGGCTTCCCCCAGACCAGGGCCATGCCACACCCTGCCATGGGGATCATTTGGCACCAGAGCAGGCAGGAAAATTAGCTAATCAGGAGGCGCGTCACACTTAGAGGCTGAATACATCGATAAGTTGGGCACCCTGAAGTGGGCAGTCAAAGAAGGGTTTTATCATCTTGTTTTTGATTGAACTAGGAACTATGGGTCAGGGTTATACCCACTCCTCACAGTAAGTGGTCATATAGGGGGTGTAGTCACCCCAGGGGTAGGTAGCCCACTGGCTACTACACTGCACTCCTGTAACACCCCTAAATTGAGTATTTAGGTGGCCCTCTGACACCAGGAATGTAGATTTCCCTGACAAATGAAGAAGAAGGACCAAGTAAAGCTGAAGAATTTGGCACCAAACCCTGCCTACTTACCTGCTCCTTTCCTGACAATTGCAACAACTCAACTCGTCCTGCAGCTGTGTATCCTTCAAAAGCCTCGGAGGGTCTCCAGCACTTCGCAAAGCCATCAGCATCTCCCTTAAAGTGAGGCAGCCACTTCCCTGCGGCCTGCAGGCACCGACAGCAATGTCCAGTTCACCGTTCTGCTGTTCAACGGATCCACCAATGCAGCAGCCATCCAGGAAGAGGTCACTGTGCTCCCAGAGGTCAGATCCATCTCCCCACCAAATGAGAAGACGCCAGGACCAACCGGAGCAGTCTTGCACCAATACCAGGGGGTATCGGACCCCTTGCAGCAACCAAAGTTGTTTGAGTCCAGTCCGGACTCCAATGCCAGAGAAACCGAGCAGCCGACGAGGGATGTCAGCACTGCAGAGGCTAGCACCGAGTGGCCCTGCTGTACTATTTTGTCCCTCTTTGCATTTCCAACTGAGACCTGTGGGTGCCTTTGATGCACGATCACCAACCAACCAAATCCTCTGTAACAAAAGCTCCCTGGCCTGGGTCCACGACAACCGAAGGTGCTCCTCTGCTCCCAGGGCCCCTACGAACCGAGACCCATGTTTGGAGCTCCCGGACTTGTCCCCAAGTCCCCCTCTGCAGCCTGTTTCTAGCTGGACCTTCTCGTTGTCAACGGTGCAGAGCGCCCTGTAAGCCAATAAGGGTCGTCTGGACTTTCTACATAATATACCTCCTTGTGGCATACTACGTAAGAAACCAGCTTCCTACACTATGCTGATTTGGAAAAACAAACTTTAAAAAATAATAATAATACAAGCTACATTTTATGTACATTTCTCTGTCCATGAATGGAATTTAAAAAGTTAAAGATCATAGCAAATTAAACATCCTTAAATCACATAACAGAGCACGACCCAGCATTTAGCCACTGCAAAGCATAAACAATAAGTGCATACATTACACAAATTAAACCCACGATCTCAAGTTCATTAATTAACAGTGAACAGTTAAGAAGCTCTTTTAAAAACAATATTAACGATAATGTTAAAACATGCATATAAAATCAATAAAAAGACCCAGTAAAAAAGGTATTTTGTGGACCTGCAGCCGCTACTCAATCAACTCCTAACATTGCCAGTAACACATAATCAATCCTAATATAAAACATCACAGTATAAAGTGCAGATATATTCTATCTGCCTGCTAAGGCCACTCTGAGCTTCGAAATGCATTAATGCCCTTGTCACAACCTTAAATTATATTTTTATGACCCCTAATTCGTGTGGCTGTCATTTATTAACTAGCAGCCGTCCCTCAAGCAACTCCTCATGCTACTAAAAATAAGGTGTCCTAAGTATAAAGTGTATAACATTCCATCTACATGATGTACTATCTCCTAACTAATAAGTGCATTAATAAGCCGGCCACCACTCAATTTATATGAACTACATAATAGCGTTACTTCATCCACTGCCCTCTAAAACTCTGGCCTTAAACCTTGAGATAACTTTCTCAAATAATTTGCCTAATCTGTAACAGAGTGATATTTTCACATTTCATAATAGTGCTGAACAACGAAGCGAGAGTCCAAGTGCCCAGGGCTATGAAAACAGGGAGCAGCTACCTCCTTCTTTCTTCTAAAAAAGCTGAAAAAAACTAGTAAATGACTCAATGACCATGCTCCATATGTTCAAAATGGGTACTTTCTAAAATGTCCCAAAGAATAGGATGAATCGCTTTTCAGAGTTCTCCAATCTATGAATCGATGCATCTGGCCCAACCTCAGCTTCATCATCCAGCGTCTTGTTGCCCCCCCTTGCCTTTTTTTCTATTAGGCGGTGCTGCATTTTGCATGACCCAGCAGCTTCAGACAAGTGATTAAGATGGGGATGTCAACCACAATCCCAGTAATCGTATAGGGTAACTGGGTCTTAAATTAGGCTTTTAATTATAGTCTTTCTTCCTACATTTTTGATGTGTTGCTGGCAAGAGCCCTTAACAGGTAGCTAAAGCTCTGTGCTTCAGGACAGATAAAGCTGACAGCCTCAATGTCTAAAATGTCTTATAAATGACAGCTGAAATATAACCCTTGGTGATGGAGCACTGTAGGCAGGATATCTATTCCCTTCACATGCATGTTCTTTGTGGATTCCACAACGGTTGAGTGTGTAAAACAAACGTAACATCCACATCTGGTTGGTGCATGGACTACTGTTTATAGCAGTGTCAGCACAATAGTGTTTAGTGTACTGATGCCCAGATAGCAGATTTGCCAGACATTAATGCAATCCCTTTGTTTAAAATTGATGTAACCACTTTGGATCTGTTGGACTGGATCATAATCTCTCACAAAATAGCACGATTCCTGCACCAATTATCTGAAAATATAAGTAACTTTAGTATGTTTTGCATTGCCATTTGCTCGAACTCCACAAAATCCTCTCTTGAAACTGCTAGAAGTCTCATTATTTTTAAGATAAAAATAGAAGTGCTCTTCTATCACGTGGATAATTTCAATCGCTCAGTTCAGAAAGCGATCCTGAAAGACGCTCAGCTGAAAAACAAACTAACTAGAATTTAATCACAGACTGTCACATGTGACTATCCATTTTCAGGTGCCCACTGTTCACATTCACTGGTTTTGAAGCAACATCAATTGAATTGTAATCCTGGCAAACACTTTTAGGAGACTCCTCTTACAACTAGGGTGTCCATTCATCATCCTGCAACAAACCTTGAAGGTAGTCTCCTGTGCAGTTTGTTTGAAATGTTTGGTGCAGCTTGGTCATGGTTATTAGTGACACAAAGATGTTTTCCCTAAGAAGTGCTCCATCAACCGTAACCACAGGCATGCAAGGGCTGCCCAGTAATGTAAAGCATTTACTGTTGACACTCGTAATATTCCTATTTTATTTTAAGTTTAGTAGAGATTCTCTGCGCAGTGAGCAACCATGAATCACTCCCCTTTCAATAATATGATTAAAACTAAATGACAACTGTTCCATAATAGGTGGCCTGTGCCAAATTCTGACATATATAAATGTCTTTCCTTTTATAATTTAGTCTTCCTTGTCAACATCTACTGCAATATTCAACTCATCAGGTTGCCAACTGATGTAATGATTGTGATACTATTTTTCATCTATAGTTTTAGAGGGTCATTCTAATATCACATCAAGAGAAATCAGTGATACAATCAACTCCAGCATCATCATATTTGGTCACTCTAAGAAATATATAAATATGATTCATGCACACATTATCTTCTTGTAGTTACATTGACATTAACAGAACCCATCTGCTATCTATTACCAAGAGAACTGAACTGAAGAGGACCATAGTGATCCGTTAAGAAGAGGCTGCTTACAATATTCCCCTCACTGGAGGACAGATAATCAGTGTGCACCCCAATAACTGATCCCACATTAGTGCTGGGATTGGTGACTCAAAGTTTAGTCAAATCCAGTCAGAATTGTAAGCTATCAAAGTGAGTATTGATGACAACAATTTATAGATAACAATTTTCAGTGTAGATTAAATGCACATTTGTTCAACAATCTGTGAAACTGAGTGTATTTTGGTACTTGGAAGCTAGTAAATCCTAGGTCTACATACAACTTGCTAATGAATACACTTTTGTAATGTCCAGATTCCCTTATGCCATTATTGGCCATAGATTCTTTGGAAGTTTATGTCCCATGTCCTAGTGTCACTGTTCACATGCAATGAAAGCAAAGAACCTCATTCCTGACTTCAGTAAAAGGCTAAATGCCAGGGTGATTTCTATTGCATATACAAAAGAATGGATACTTTTGTGTCCAGAATCTACAAATACATATAACACAAAATAAACAAGCTTGTGAGTATAGTTACATTAAAATCGTTGTGCATCAAACCTCCTATCTGGAGGTGTAAAGAATACCTTATAGTAGATCAGGGAATTCTACTAGATTTAAGAGTTTACCTTTCTCTCGATACAATAGTACATTTCTCATACTCATTTCAAATTAAGCCTCTGAATGTGACTGTTACCCTATCTTGTTTTGCTTATCTGGAGCTTTTGCCTGAATTTGCCTGAATTTTGAAGTTATATTGTTCAGCTCTACAATTTGTTTTTGCAGCAAATCTTAAGTGACAAAGCTTAAAATGACAGCTTATGTCTCTTCTATGATTTTTTCAGGGGTTGGTTTACTGCATTAAACAAATGGATGATACAGTTACGAAACGGAATATTCATCTAACTTGATGTAATGTCCCCAAACTCTTTAAGAAGGTTTTATCCGACTGTAACTGCATGTCTCGTCTATGGCGACCAAGGTGGGAAAATGGTCAGAGACTGCAAAGGCCTCACTCTACTGCAAACTTTAAGTCACAACTCATGTATTTGTTTTCGTTTTGCACATTGTATACCACAATTCTTAAGAATATATTTGTTTGAAACAAAAATAACGCTATAACATATATGCGTAGCTCTCCTTCCATGAAGGCTTATACATGAAAAGCAGCTCGAAACCCTCAAAAATCTGAATGAAGCATATCCTTTGCTGGATAAGCATCTTATCAAGTGCATGCTATTTGCAAATCACCAACCCTGTGAGTCGATGGTAATAAATTTAAAAAAAAGTGAACAGTCATGTCACTAATAAAACATAAAAATCATTGTAAGCGTCACTTCCAAGATCCACTTCTGACAATGGTAAATATTAAGTAAAAGCACTCAAACTGCAGTTTGACTTCATTGATGAGTATTGGTAGGTGCACGAATAAACAATTTGAAAAACGTATTGCAGGGATATTCAAAATTAGAAACATTATAAGAAGAACAGAATGATACAGCTGTATAAAATGTTCATTAGACGCCTATAAGTAAAATTTGCACACTGTGCCTTTCTAAGTAGTCTTTTAACTTGGAACATGTACAACAGTATGACCTTCATCATCCACCTCATACTAAGCAGAATTGAGCCTTACCATATTCTTTATCCACTTGTTCGCCTGGCCCTGTGGGTCAATGAAGTGTGGCCATCTGTTTGAATACTGTGTTATCACACCATTCTCCACAGATAGAGCGTCATTAGGAAGACCAGCAATCTGTAACAAGCAAGACATTGACATGTTATTTACTGGTATCTAATTCCAGTAAATGTTGCTAACCTCTGTCTGATCTACAAACAACATCATCACATTAAAATATTAAATTAACTATGCAAGCACCTTATTTGTGGGCTGTCAGTGACAAATGACCAGGATTCAGTGTGTATAAAATGCTGCTGCTACTTTAATTCTAAAATCAAAATAATTGGCACTTAGGGTTGACATAGGCATAAGATTGCAGTATTTGCAAATAGGGTATATGAGGTTGATCGAAACCTCTAAGAGGGTTTACTACAAAAAGAAATCGATCTTGATTGGCTTCTATATCATCAAGAGACCTCTGTTGAGACAGACAAATATCTACACTTCCAAATATCTAAATAAGTAGACATTATAGCAATATGTGTGTTACCTGAATTCGACATGTAATAACTCTACCCAAGAACATGATACTGTACCCTGAGCATCTGTGGCTGTACCAGTCCTTTAGCAATGGTAAACTAAATGGCTTTCTGGGCAAGAATGACCTCCAGATAGTTACTCAAACATCTGCTTGAATCTCAGCGTAATCACCAAACAGAAAAATATCACCAAGAAACATTGAGGACAAGCTAACACATACCTTCTCTGAGGCACTTCCACCTCAAATCACAAATGGAGTCCAAACTGAGCCTCACATTAAGCCCACAGTTGAGTCTCTTGACGGCCTGTGACCTCACTGCTACCTATTTCACCCACCCCAAGGTCTACACTGTAATCCCCTAATATTCTGTGTGGTAAATTCAGTGTGGGACATATAGTCTATTGTTAAAACTGCCAACGTTGCACAAGCAACTGCCTGTGACCTACCATTCCCTCACCTGGTTCCAATCCCCTAATGCAGTGGCTCCTAATGCCCAGCACCACAGGTCAGGAATCACAGAACCATACCACAATGGCTCCTCTGACATAGTATCACAGATATCAGGAGGACAGGCCTCTAGTTTCAATTGGTCTCATGATCTGAGGGCTGCTGGAGCCACCACGTAGCCACTGACTGCCTCTGTAATGTCACCATCTGGTACTTTGATTCTGTGGCAGACTACCGCTGCATCAGAAAGTCCAAATAAGCTTGTGTGTTCAGCTCCCTCACTTCTCCGATCCAAGTACTGTGGGTTAAGCAATCCGGAAAAACTTGGTGAACTGCAAGCAGGTTGTCTTCAAGAAAGATTATGGTGATGTTGTCTGCTCCACCCCTTACCCTTCACAGGACAAAACAGGAGTACCTTATGTTTCTTTCCAGCAGGGCATTTCCACCCAAAAAAGGAAAAATAGCATCTGCTCAGCTGGACTTTGGTCCACAACTTAGGCCTATGTATGTTACCTTTCTCACTACCTCACCACTACAATTACAAAGCACCATGTTTCCATGCAAAACTGCATCCAATACATTTCACCATTATATATGCATTCCACCAGAGGCATAACTTCTTTTTTCAATCACATCAGACAGCCTTACATGGTAAGCAACAGAGTAAGTGGCTTTACTAAGCAGCCAAAGGTCTTTGAAAATCTGTGATGTGGACTTATTGAGTTTAAGATGAACCTAAAGGTGGCTTGCATCGAGAGGTAAGGTTCCGTGTCCAGTGGATATCCCAAAATAGCAAAGTACTTGGTTCTTGTTTCAGTAAAACACCCATTGCATTTCACCTTTGTTTAGCCAGCACTTACCTGCCATGTGCGGATCTTCACTGGATCCCCTAATGTACTTATCAGGGTGGGTGCCTCAGTGCAGGGAACACCATGCTCCTTGAGTGTCGTCATCCAGTCCTCACAAAGGGCACTGCGGTACTGACCCTGCCAAGACAGAGGGAAACAGATGACTCATAAATGTGTTTCTTTGTATCTTTTATCCTTGTCATGTTAGAAAAAATAGGAACATAATTATGCGGCCAAATGTCTTAGTTTATTTTCACAAAACCAATAATTGTAAAGAGAGCACCAAATCGCAGGTGTAAGAAACTGGGTTATTAACTTTACAGGATTTGAGTCCAAAGCAAGTAATAGGTCCATAATTGTACCCTTACTGGGAGCCAAGTGCCCAATTGTAGGAGTTGGCTCTCTCAGGCTACCGAAGCAGAGCAGTCCAAGGCCTACTCAGGAGAGGTGGTGTGGCTAGTAATCTCCATCTGCTGGTACACAATTAGACTTTCTATAAACGATTGCCATGTCAGTGCTTTTTGTGAAAAAGGAAAAGTACATTTATTACACAAACATGAATTCATTTACACACACACACACACACACACACACACAAATATATAAATAACACAGATGGAAATACTTTTGGTGACATTCTGAAATCACTTTTGACCCTTTGTGGGTCATGACCCCCACAATCACTGTATCCCCACCTATGCCAGGAAGTACATCACCATATAGGGGCTATCATAATAAATAAAACAGGCCTATTGGCTTTGTCAGGGAGTCGCCCAATCAATATACGGCAAGTCTATTGGCTTTTTATGGGGGTCATCACCTTAATATTTAAGGCAAGACCACTGGCTTTGTCAAGGGGATACCTCAGTAAAATATAAGGTAAGCCCATTGGCAGTGTCTAGGAATCACTACATTATTAACTAATAATCACATGTTAGGATTCAACATTGAAACGTATGGATTCAGTAACTATACTTATATACATCCATTACCAATAAGCATTGCATTGTTTATCAACAAAATTGCTGAAAAAGCATTTGAATTCAGAACAACAATAAACATGGGGGGCAGTGGAGTCCAATCCTTCCACCCAACTGGTCCTCAGGGGCATGAGAGGGCCAGCACCACTGGCCCTGGAGAAACCCATCTAGTCCTGGGGATCAGCTGCAGGCAAAGTCCTTAGTCCATCAGGTGGCTTTTGTCCTTTCAGGTGGTCATGATTCTGGTGTCATCGCCATTAAGGTCAAGGGTCTTGCTCATTGTCTCTCCCTTTTGCAGGAGTTTGTAAGTGTGGGTGGAAAGTTCTGTATGCCAGGTACCTCAGGCCAAGTCTAGGATGCCACATTATCCTTCCAACCCTGTCCCAACCCTCCTGCGCAGTATTCTGGGACAATACAATATGGCAGAACACTTATCCAATGCAGAGCTCCTGTGTCTACCCACAGGATGTGTCATTCTGAACCACTTCTGGGACAGCTCCCCTTTCCCACTGGGTTTGGAGCCAAGCTAGATAGCAGGGCAATTGGGAGGACAGACCCAGGTGCCAGCTACATATACCTGTGAAAGGGGAGGCCCCTTTGAAGTTAATCAAGTTACTGGTCACAGTTCTTAGGGCATCCTGTCAATGAGGGAAACTCCATCCCCACAACCAGGGTCTTTTGTCCACTGTCTGGAAGCAATACACATCTCACTGAAGGGGAGGCATCACTTCTAATGTGGCACTGAACACTGGCAGAAAGACTTTTTGGTTTTAGGCAGAGGTAATGACAAATTTCTAAAAATGTTATTTCCAAAGTAGTCAATTAAAATCCGACTTAACCATTAAGTTGGATTTTTAATTACTATTAAATTGAATTATTTCTCCAGCTGCTACCGATCCAAATTTAGCAATAAGTGTTATACTGTGGTTCAATGTTTCCCTGTGGAAGCAGCCAACCTTGCAATAGTGAAAATAGATTTTGGGGGTATTTTACTGTAAGGACGTGTCCAGAATTAACTCCTACTTTCAAATATCCTGCCGTTTATGGGCAGTAAGACCTACTTATGGGTTAGTTATTAATATCTAAAAGAAAGGTTTAGTCCTGTCAAAGGTTTTTTTCTTAAAGGTCAGATATGCAATTTAACACTGCCACAGCTCTGTTACCAGTATACAGCTGCCAGGCTACACACAACAATAGTCTCTCAAGAGGCAGCCCGCACACATGCTTAAGTGTAATCAGCCCAGTATCCCTTACCCTAACTGCGTCATAGTGGCTTCATCTTAAAAGGCAGACACTGGTGGTAAAAACGAGTAGACTAATTACTATGAAATTACTGTAAGCGAGGCATAGCAAGTGAGACTGACCCACAGTTAAGGTTCAAAATCCGGGTGACCAAAAGTCAAAAAATCCTGGTGAATTAAATGGACTGGACCTATTTGCAACATAATCCTACTCCGTTGATTTGATAAAGGCTAAAGACCAGTCAAGTCAGTACTACTGTTAGCTATTAAAAGCAATTGTAGGGAAGATATCAAACTGAAAAGGCACCAATATAAAACCTCATTGAAAAAAAGGAAATGTGTGTGCATAACAGATGGCAAGATCTTTTGGGGGCAGTACATTTCTTTAGAATTCTGGTGTAACACATCCAATGCTAACTATCAAGCGAGCCCCTCAGGCTTGAAGTATGTATATTGTAGAAGATCGTTGGTATGAATACTTTTCATTACTCTATTCCAGTGGCAGCTTGTACTTTTAGGGAAAGCAGCAGTCCCTCACTTGTCACAGAGTGGGATGAGGTCAGTGAGACTGCTGACCCCACCCCACTCTGAGACGAAGTGTCAGTGATTGACACTAAGCACTGGGCACTTCAGGGCTTAGAACTGATCGCCCTGGTTCGAGGCAATCAGTGATGCTCCCTCTTGTCATGAGTGGGAGGGCCTCGAGGTGCTTTGCCAGGCTGAAGATGTCAAGCCCACAGGAGCCGTGACTTCTTCAGCCCAGCAAAGGTCAGCTCAGGCAGCCAGGAGCCTGCACATTTAGCGCATGTCTAGCTCTTGGCTGCCTAACCTGAAAATAAAGAGTGTCCGTCAGGCTGACTTTTGCTCAGGCTGACAGACGTTCTTTATAGAGGCCTGTAAATCTTGTTTTTTGCTCAGGCTGACAAACATTCTTTATAAAGGCCTGTAAATCTTGTTTGTATCACAGACCACGATTTAGTGCGGGACCGTCCTGCCTTTTCCTTTCCCATCTCGAACAGCGATTGACTACTTGGTACAGACTTGCAGATATTTGGGACCTCGTTGATGTCTGCACCTTACATGGCCCCGTGCCAAGACGGACCTTACACAACCCTCCCTGAGAATCTTTTTGAATACAGAATTTGATTATGCATCAGTCACACCAGTAGAGCTACTCCATGATTCTACTTCCCCTGCCTTGAGAAAGCCCCAAGTCTGCGCGCCACATGTTGGCTGTCTCTACTATCTAGTGTGGTTCTGACATTAGAATCCCATTGAAATGAAAAAAGAAAAGAATATGTTGCACTAATCTAGGACTACAGACTCCTTGAATACATTTGAACTCCAAAATGCTGCGCTACACATCAACTCTGCACTGGAATTCTCCTTGCTCTTCCTGTGTTTAGCCCTCCACGACAACATGGACCAATGTCTACAATCCACACACTGCTATCATTTTAGGAACTGCATTAGGAACTACTTTTTTCTTTGTTTAAGAGCACTTCACACAAGTGCTCATGTTTCCACTCACTCTGAGCTACGTTTCTGGACACAGGCCTTTAAATCTTGGTCTTATCTCATCACATTTACTGTGCATTCAAAGAGACTGAGGCCAAATGTCAGAAGCTGTTTTCCGAGGGCCCCTGTTTACTTTTTTTTCCTCTGACTTCAAAGTGAGAAGATTTTTTTTTAAATTAATGTATTTCCTATTGTCCGTGTGTGTTCAGATCCAGACTCACAAACACGCAGGGTAAGTCTTGTTTTCTGTAAACACTTCTGAAAGCCACCACTTCCTATGCTAGCAAGTTGGCTTGTCTCCCCCGGCGTTTATTTGTGTGTTTCTTTTGTGCTGTTTACAGGCTTCAGTTATATATTTGTGTCATTTATAGCTGTAAGAAGCTGGATTTCTGTTAAGTTGAATGGTGTATATAAGCATCATCGCTTTCATAGAATTTTGAAATAGTTACCCGATGCAAAATTTGCATAGGCGAAGTTCCCAGTTGTACAGTTGTTCTGTTGCTGAGATTGTGGTGCGGATGTCTGGATGCGGCTAAGACAGGTACGGTTGAAGGTGCATTAGAAAACCTTTTGTTTACCGGTTAAAGCGCCTCAGTATGCCTCCTGCTGGTGCCACGACTCTGCAGTTCTAACTCGCTCTCCATAATTCCCCAGGCCCTCTAGGAGTTACTGCTATCCCTTCCTCTTTGTCTGGCACTGAACCTCCTTGTTAGTCATTCATGATTTTAACCCCTGCCAGTGGTTATTTAACATTTTCTATTTCGATTTTTTTCCACCGTTCGTTTCCTTCTATCCATTTTCCCTGAATTTGTTATCGTTTCTCTCACTCTTGCTTTATCTGGTAAAATCCCTTAGCTGGTTTTGAGACCTACTGCTTGGGAGATATGTGTGTAATGTGCTGCTCGTGGTTTAAACACTTGGGGCCTCATGTAGGTAGCCCAATACCGGTCGGTAACGGCCGATTTTCGGTAAATATACCGTTACCGACCGGTATTTAGGCTTTTGAGATGTAGGGGGATCATTTCTGTATTCGGTAATTTACCGAATCGGTAAAATTACCGAATCGGTAATTTTACCGATTCGGTAAATACCGAATACAGAAATGAGATGTAGGGGGACTGTGTGGTGGGTGTGGGGATTCCTTATTTACCACCAACTAATAGTTGGTGGTAAATGACGAATATGTGTGAAAATGCATTTTTGTGCACTGTGAGGTGTGCAATGTGGCAGACATACATGCCCCTGGGGCATGTATGTGCGCCACATGTGCACACATGGACGAATCAGGGGTGCAACAGGGTGTGAATGTGACACCCTGCCACCCTTGAATGTGCTCCCCCCATTACCGAATCGGTATTTACCGATTCGGTAATGAGGCATACCTTCCCATTGATTCAATCAATGGGAAGGTATGCCTCATTACCGAATCGGTAAATACCGATTCGGTAATTACCGACTTACTCCGATTCGGTAACATTTACCGAATTATTACCTACATACACTTTACCGATTCTTAAATACCGAATCGGTATGATTCGGTATTTTAGAATCGGTAACGTGTATGCCACCTACATATGCCCTTGATTTGTTAATTCAACATTTTTATTTTTATATACAACTCATTGGATACTTCAAAGGTACGATTGGTCAAAGTTTCCATGCATGCCCCCATTCAGAGATCTGACTGCATTTTACTACTTTTAATTGTCCTTTTATTTATTTCCGCTCTGATCCGGTGTCAAAGTTCTGGTAGTTATCTTTTTGAATTTTTTGGGTTGTTGCAACTATCTTTGGAGTCGGTTAAACATTTCACTTGATGAGTAGAAGAAAGTCACTTCTGTAGCATACCAAAAACTTACTTACACACTTTGATTGTCTTCTCTTGGCTAAAAGACATTCATATTGACAAAGCCAATAGCTCTTGCATCTCTGACACCTATTGGCTTTGCTTGTTGTTCAATGAAACTCCTTACCGTGAAGGGGCCCAGGTAGGCAACAAAACCCGCAGAGAGCAGCACATCCCCTGCAATGTTGTTGATCATGAACTCCAGGCTGTGCACCGTCTCCTGCCAGCGAACCTTCTCATCAGCCAACCCATTGATCAACTTCGTGTTGAGTAGAGAAAAAAGGAAAGACAATGGAGATGGCAAAATTATGTACAAAGTCCAAACACATTAATGTACCACTAGAAGCAGATAGCCCCATAGGGATAGGGAGAAATAAAAACTGAGATACCAGAGAGAAGTGAACAATGAGCAATAGGAATACAAAATAATACAAAGAGACCCAAACACATACATCAGCACCCTTTGTCTAACTAACACCTTCTTTTTCTTATCTATAGGGTTCAACTGGAGTCAAGGTTACTAGTGGACTTATCCAGGCACCATGTTTTTTGTGTTTTTTGTGTTTGGCTTGTTTTGGACACCCTCTATGGGTTCTACACGTCTACATGTCTACCCTTTACATTGGCCTCCAGGCTGATGATTTTGAGTAGTGTTCTCACCTCTGTGTGGGGTTACTCTTTAAAATTCAGGTTTTTGGGCCCTTCTATTTTAGGTCTTGATTACAGATAGCTTTCCTGTCCATTGGCAGACCTATTATTTCCAATACAAAACACTTTTCTTATGATTGGATGGCTTTGTTGTTTATCTCAGGTCTCTGTACTTGATTCAATGGCTTTTCTCCTTATTCATGTGTTTGATCGCCTATGAGTATTTACATCACACTGGGATGTGATTAGATGACTTGTATCCTTCCATTGCTGCATCACACTGCATGAATGTAGGAAAGTAGGATCTGCTTTTATGGTGACCCCCACTTTTTGCCTGGTGTCAGTGTATTTTGACTGTAGTTTGCTGAGATCCTGCTAACCAGGACCCCAGCATCTGTGCTCTCTCTCCCAAAATGGCTTTGGTAAATACTTTTGTACCTCTACAATTGGCTACCGGTGTACTCTTGTAAATCCCTAATATATGGTACTAAGGTACCCAGGGCATAGGTACACCAGGTGGCTCCCATGGGCTGCAGGTTGTATTGTGCCACCCATGAGAGACCGCTTCAACTCTGACTACAGACCTGCCATTGCAGCCTGTGTGAGATGGTGCTTGCACATCTCATGACAGATATAAATGTCCTTATATCTGAGACCACTACACTTAAAACCTATAAGTCACCCTTATGGAAGGCCCTTCAGTCCTGACGGCAGGTTATAAAGGTGAGGATGCCCCTTCATGAGCAGGACACCCCTACAAACCCCCGGAATTGATTCTACAGGCTTTGTAAGTGCAGTCAGACGTTTTGAGACATATAGTGGATATCAACCAAATTACAAGATGTCTAACTACATAATGGCTGCATCAAACCTGGTCAGGTTTGGTATCAAACATGTTGGAATCATACCCCAACACTGATCCAGATGTTGGAGGTATGATCCCATGTACCGGTGGGTCCCTTAGAGGAGCCCCCGGTACTCCCGGTTACAGCCTTCCCGGGTCTGCAAGCACCACCAGACTGCACTGAAGGGCACATTTGGTGACCTTCTTGCATACTCCGGTTTGAGCCAGTTCAGGAACCCTTGGTTCCCGCTCTGGTGCAAGACTGGACAAAGGACAGTGGAGTATCCTCCCCTCTGTCCAGTCCCTCCTCTGGGAGAGAACCCAGAGTCATTCCACCCCTTTCCTTGGGTATTTAAGGGATCCCCATGGGTGGGTCCTCAGATTCGTCATGGAACAAGACTCACTTCTGAAGCCAAGGCACTCTTAGACCGTCTGGACACTTGTACTTCGTCTGGAACAGAGACTGCATCAAGGAAGACTCCGGCTGCTCCTGGTCTCACTGTTCTGCAAGTATTCTACCTCATCTGTGTCTGTTCTTCACTCAGTTTCTCCAGAAGACCTGTGGGCATCAAGGACATCCGAATAAATCTTCCTTGGAGTGAAGGAGTCACACCCCTGCATCTGCAGGCACTGCAACAAAGCCGACTGGTCTGCTGCTTCTGTCATCCTACGGATTTCCCAAGGCTTGGCAACACAGGTGGTGGTTCTGTGGCTCTCCAGAGGCCTGACCTGTCTTCCCTGGAATTTGGAGGACACTATCCCTCATCAGAGAAGCTGGGACAAAACCCCTGTGCACAGCATCAACTTGCTGTTGCCAAGGCTTGTTGGCTCTGCACTCCAGAGATCTTCAAGCTACAAGAAGCTCCAGTCTCCAGCACCTCATCCTTTGAAGATTAGCATCCTCCTCACTTCAGCCCTTGCACCGTGAGCCTCCATCTTTGGTGAGCTGACTGAGGTTCTCTTGCAACTCCTGTGCCTGTGGCCTGTGGGTTCTCTCGAGGGTCTTCTGCTTTGGTGGGCTCCCCTGCTTGCTCACGGTCTGCTCTGACTATCCTGCACTTGGTGAGTCCCTTGGACCTTGCTGGTCCCAACAATTGCATCTTTTCGTCTTCCACGCCAGTTGTGGCCACCAACGCTTGTTGGTGCTCCCGCCGGACACTGACCACCTAGACACCGACATCCGACGTGGACAGCTCATGCATGGCTCCGGGTCTTCCTCAGCATCTCTTGGTCTTCCTCAGCATTACCTGGTCCCCATAGCTGCAATGACAAGGTCCTCATCAACTCTCCTGAGGTCCCTGTAAAGGGTAGGCATTGTGCTTCCGTACCTCGTGGTCACCTCAGAGTGGCATAGATTCTGTCCCATTTGCTTACAGATTCTCTTCATCAAGAATCCACCCTTGGATTCCACCGGACTTCTTCAGAGAATTCTCTAGAAGCCTTTCTTCCCAAGTCTTCCATTGTCATCTACGGGAGGTTCTGACGTCGTTTCCCTCATGCAGGTAACCTAGGTCCTGGGGATTCCACGGGTGGGCTGGCTATCCAACCTTGCGTCCTCCAAAGGGTTTCTTTGGAGTAATCTGGGACGGGTTCTTCTTCTTTAAAACTGCAACTGCGACTTCTCCATAGACTTCCATTCCACTCTGCACACAGCTACGTGGGGTTCCTGGGTACTTACCTTGGGTAGTTCCTGGTTCTCTCAGCTCCTCTGAGTCCTTTGGTCCAAGTCCCGTTCCTCTTTGCAGTTCACATTCCACTTCTTTAGTATATGGTTTGGTCTCGCTCTGGAGACCAGTGTATATTTGTGCTACTTATGTCATTTCTGTGAAGTATTTTCATGCGTACTGTTGATATCTCTGGCTAGGAAATATACCAATGTGTTAGTGATTGTGTTGTGTAATAAATAGACTTATTTTAGAGACACTGTGTGATTTCATTTAATCTAATTTACACTACTGATTAAACATGGTAAACCAAGCTGCTTTACTCTCCTTCAAGAGAGGCCTGAAGGCTGCGCTCCACCTCTACCACTTTGAGACCCTATGGTTATCAAAGACCACTAAAATCACCATAAGGGTTGCCTGGATTAGTGCAAGGTGCATCACTCTTTCAAATGTGCACCATATACTAAGCCAGCCTCCTACAGTGAAAGACTATTTCAAATATTCTCCACTTTGTTTCAGCTGCTGTGCTGTCCTAACCCATTTCTCCATAGCTGGCATTTTTAATTGGTAGAAGGTATGCGTGATTCAACAGGCACTGTGAACATTGTCACTCACATTCCCTCAGCCAGCTGCAGGCTTTTCTCTTGAAACACCACAATTTTCCACCTCTCCATGAACTGATCTACAAAGGTTGGCCGCAGTGCATAGGAATAATTAGTCTCTCAATTTTCTCAATATTTATGAAATAAACTTAACAGCGCATGGAACCTCAGTGCACAAGAACATTGCTAGGCTCTGTGGGTTGACTCAGAAAGCAACACCCAGGCAGTGTCAAGCCTTTTTACACAATTATCTGGCATCACAGCCCTGCAGTGCTTTGTCCTTTGGTGTCAACGACATTTAATTCTCTTCAGAAAGTACAGAGAGCTCTACTAATTATATAACACAGTGAACAACAGACATGCAGTCCTTCCTTAATCTTGCCTGCAAATCTGGCTCTTTTGGTGCTTGGGCGGATGCTAAATACATCATTGGCCAGGCGACCCTGAATGGTTTTAACATGCAGATGGATGACAGAGGATCTCGTACCGGGAGCATCACTCGAACCACCGGAGCAGCATAAATTGGCTTTTCCATGCTGATTAGAGAGCTGTCCCCATTTACCGGTTTGCAGCATCAGCAACACAACCCCTCCGAACTTAACATAGATCATAAGCCTTAGTTCACCCTCACTGGCCAGCTGTGGAGTTCGTACCTGATCTCTCTTCATGCTCTCTGTGGGCCAGCAGTTGGTTGTCCTTGTTTTCCAGTTTGGAGACTTGAATCATTTGTGTGATGGATGCTTGCTTTTCTTGCTCCTTTTGTGCATTGTTCCCTTGCCTCTTGCTTGACTAGAGATTTGGGTGTTTGGCACTGTGGGTGACCTGGCTGGTTCGTACCTTGTGCTATGCAACCCTCATTCGCCAGTAGCTATTCATACACTGGTTTGTGGGGATGGTGTGAACTGGATAGTGTGCTTAGTTCTTCTTCCTCCATCGGCATCCACCTTGTGTGATGGGGTACATAGATGATTGTTGCTGCAAGAGGTAGCTTTTCAGCTGCTCCAGTTTTCTCTTCTTCGGAGGTGTCCTGCTTCCTGGACCTCTGGTGGCTTCTCTGTAGTGTTGGCAGCTTTTTGGGCCTTCAAGCATGGGATGTGGGATGCACTGTACATTCTTCTTCTGGTATCCATGAAATGTCTTGTTGGGCCTATTGGCTATGAGTTATGTTTGTTCCAATGGAAACTTGGATCTGCCATGGACCTGCTCTGCCTACATTTGTGGGCCTTCTAGTTGGGTTGGGCTTTTGGACTCCCTCTCCTTCCATCTTTTTTAGGTCAGGGGTCGGGAGGCATGCTTGGGCTACTTCTCCCAGGTGAGCAGTCGATAAGGGCTACACATGCTCTTGGCAGGGCTGTAAGGTTCCTTGCCTCCGGCTCTCTGGTGTTTATCAGACTGTTTCTGGCTTTCCTTTGGTTTACCTTAGGTATATGGCTCAGTCCGGTGTGCTCTTGTGCCCTATTTGGGTGTAGCGTCGTTCCTCTTTTGGGGGCTTCCCATTTGTTACCAGGGTTGTCTGTGATTGTTTTTTTTTTAGGAGTCTCTGTCTCCTGTCTCTGATCTGGGCCTTCTGGCTTGTCAGTGCTGCTTCTGCTCTCTTTCCTGAGGTGGCGGTGGATGAAGTTCTCTTTCCAGGGCTTTCGTTTTGCCTGTAGTGGGTATGCCTGCTTTGCTGAGTGTCTTTGTGCTGCTGCCTATTGGCCCTTCTGGTGACTTTCATTTCCTGTGGGGTTGGCTGACTGCTTTGTGTTGTTTCCTTTGGCTTCCGTAGCTCTACAGTTGCCTCGTATGGGTCACCATTGCAAGTGTCACTTCTTTTGGGACCCTGAAGCTCTGGGCCCACTTGTGCTTCTGTCATTTGGGTGTCTAGTGCTTGTTGGTTTTCTTTGGCACTAGCACTTGGTGTTTTTGTGACTTGGGTTTGTTATTTCTTCCTTTTTTCTGGACTTTGGTATTTCTGGCTGACTGCCTTAGTGGAGATCAAGATACTCAAGACATAAAAACTGGGTAGAGAAATTGATGAGATAATGCTTCGTTCACTTACCAGTACTTAAAATTCTGAGATTCTACTTCCATATCCCAGTCCTTATGAACCTCCCATCCCCGTTGGTGTGTGTCTGTCTTCGATCATGGTCTCATGGACTGCTTTGGTAGCAAACTCAGGAGGTTTCTGGGAAAAGGTGAGCCTTTACTGGCACACACGAAGGGGAAGAATTTACATTTGTTTTTTTTTAGGTGGGCAGCAGCGTGCCTGTCTTTAGGGTGTGGGCACTCCATAAGAAGTAAGGGCAAGGGCGAGGAGGAACAATCTGAGTAACGGGATTACTATCAAGTAATCAAAGCATTACATTCTTCCGGTTTTTAAAACACCCTCAAGACCAATACTTGCTCAATCCACACTATTCCGTTATCAAAAAGACCTGACCTCCGAAACCTACTAGGGCTGGAAAAAAACACATTGTGCCAGCCAAAGTTGTCTGAGTTGCCAAGTCAAACCAACACAATCAAACCATAAGTAATAAAGCAAGAGAAAACAAGGCTTTATTCAAAACAATCAAATACTATGCAAGCCATCCACCATCCCTTAGTCCACAGAAAAATCAATAAACAACCTTTTCAGCAACAAAATAGTCAGTTTAGGCAACAACATGGGTCTAACCAAAAGTACACAGCATCCATGTAACTGCAGTGAACATGCACCTCAAAAGAAGTCAACACTCGGCACTTCTTTCAAACACTAACCATTGACTATCTTACCACCATGCTTCAATATCTCCAAGCAATGATTTACAATAATTACCCTCTTCGATCTTCCATCATCAAGCCCCACTCCCTTGCAGCCCTCTGTCCTTACCTAGGCATCATCAATACCTCCCTCAGAACTGGCATCTTCTGATTGTTCCTCAAAACCCGCAAAATCATCTCCCTTCTATAAAAACCCAAGCTGGATCCCAACAACTTCACCAACTAAAACCTCATTGCCAGGAACCAACGAGAGAGGTGATGGATAATCTATACACCTAGTGAGAGCCAGAGGTGAACACATGTAGCAGAATATCAGGAGGGCAAAACTAGAAGCAGACTGACAAATAACACCAAGAGCACAGTGAGAAGATTTCTGACTTTGGAGAATAGACTGATGACGAGTAGGAGGCGAATAGGACAAAGCCTACTGCATATTAGCTACAGGTCAGCTGGCCCTTTAAAAACTCAGGTCATACAAGAGTTTCGAGTAACATTAGGCAATACAAAGAGGCTGAGACCTCCAACGTTTATGCCTGGTAACATTTTATCTGGGTTGTTATGGCTTCACCTATTTGCTGTAATTCATTAATCTGCCTTGCGTTCCCTCACCATTATTTTGCTTCCCCCCTCCGTATGTTGCATTTTCCTCTTTTTCCAGTCTTTACTGTTGCTTCTTACCTATTTGTTAGCTGGTTGTTTTGTGTTGGTTTTTATGTTTGCTACTGGTCTACACCACCATAGCTCAGATTCCAGGAAGTCTCTGCGTACTCCATGGCACCACAGTAGGTCTTTAAACGATCACAGGTAGATGAATCAATATTCCTTATTGTATATTAACCTCCTTTACATTTTGTGTATGACACTGAATTCCACTTGTCTGCCACATAGTGCACCATTTAGCAGATAAGACAAAGTGACAGCTTATTTTGAGTTGAGATATAATGTCACCCTGTACAAGTCGCTGACAAAGTGTGCTCTCTCCCACTTCCCTTTTTTTGTTACCTCTCTTTCCCTGGTGCCACTTTAGAGAACCACATGAATCTCCAGGGTGAACTTTACGTCAGAGCTACCTGGCGGTTAGCTCAAAGCACAACACTGGCCTTGACACTCCTGGCCTGCCTCATGTTTCCTGAAAGGGTCTTTGAAAGATCAGTAGCACTTCAACTAGAACATCTCATATATATTGCTACAACCTGTTGCTGGTTTTTCAATTGGGATTCTGACATCCGTGCATTACAGATTCCACAACCATGCTAGCCACAGACAACATTCTCCAAAATTATAGGTAAAGGGTGCCCCTGCCTCTTGGTCATCCCCAACCTCTTGGCAGTCTTTGACACCAAGTTCAATGTAATATCCTATCTAGCCGCATAGCCATCTAAAACACTGTCTTGAACTGATTGACATCGAAACTAGCAAATAGACGACAGTACGCTTAAATGGACTCTCATCTAGCTACTTTCAATCTAATCTTTGGTCCCACAAGGCTCCATCCTTATATCAATGATATCCAGTTTATATATAGAGCCCAGTGGGGTGCTCCTGGCCAATGTGTATGAGACACAATTATATATATCTGCCTGCATGTGATCAAATGATTGATGTCCGCAGCCTGTCAAGCCATCACAAAGTAAATTCACCTTCCTAAATGGATCAGAAATGCCACTTTCTTGCCTTGCAGCTTCATGGGATGTCTCTTCCGCTCGCATCTACAACCACATCATTGGGTTTGATATTAATCCCTACTCTCCTGTAGGAAGTAATCAAAAATATATTCCTGTTTGCTTGTTGTCCTATCAGCCTCCTATGCAGAATAATAGCCTTTGTAACAGCCCACACTAAGATTAAATGCATCAACTGCTGCAATGCGCTTATTTCTGGACTTGACTCTCACACCGCATAAGGTCACCTTCTAAGTGGCACTGTCAATGTAAATATGACCTCATGACCCTCGCACCCAAGATCTGCACTTTCTCACTCTGCTGCCTCACATGAAATTGAAATCTATGTGCATTATTTACTAAACCCTATATGCCAACAAACCAGACAGCACAACCAGAAACACAGTTTCTCATGTCTTACCCACACCATTCAGCTCTTAAGTCAGATCGTTCTAAGAAATGCCTAGGGCAAGATGGAGCTCAGTGCATTCCCACCTCACTTGTTTGGGTCATGTTCAATGAGGTGAGTGTGCTACTAAAGTGGCACTGTTTGTGTTTGATGCTTGTCAGGCATTTTGTATTTTCATACTGATATTTAAAAGTTACCATGGCATTCCCACCTTGACTGCTGGGGATGATTTAAGCATGTGAATCTATGAATGACACAATGCTAAAGAAGGGCAGGAATACAGTGGAATATCCCCTTAAAGAGAATTACATTTCTCTGAAGAGATGCAGACGGCAGACAGCACATGCAGTGGTCCCCTGAAAATACCTTTGTTATTTGGCACCCCATTTTATGGTCCCTCTACTGCAGCAAAGGAATATATCTGCTCTGTGACAGTCTATGGAAGTCCCATGGCAAGGTCTGTGTATCTCATATCTGTAGTGTTCAAGCTCTATCTTTGCTTACTGATGGAAGCATGGGGCCATCTCCCCTCTCACCTTGTCAGCGCGTGACAGCTTTTGTTGAACCTGCTCACAGTTGTTCTCCAGCTCTTCTTTCTTGGACAAACAATCCTTGTATTTTGCTTCCAGCGTAGTAATACCTGCCTCCACTTCACCAAGTTCTGCCTTTGCCTTCTCTAGGATTTTTGTAGTAATATCAAGATCCTCCTGTGCTTCCCGCAGGGCTTGCTGTAGAAAAAACATAAACAGAATTGTCATTAACCTCGTATTCATAGGACCCTGAACACTTGAATGAAGAGCATACAGATCCAAAACGTTCTTGAAATGATCTTCATCACTTCAGAAGAGTAACCATGGTAAATAATGACCAGACATAAACAATACAAGTGAATGTACCAAATATTGACCACCACATAGATAGGCTTAGTGTCTTCCACCAAATCCAGTTCTGGAAGCCAACATGCCAGAAGAACAAATAAAGACTGAAGGCAGTATGAAGATGAGCTACCAAACTGGTATAATAATGGTGCAAGTATTAAACTAAGAATAAGTCCCCTGAGGAATGGCTCATTAATTTAAATGTGTATCCCCTGGAAGAATGAAACACTCAGTGGATATGGGAGGCATATTTAACTTACTACATTTAAAAGGGTAATAGTTTCTAAGCAGCGTCAGTCTGCTAGAACTGTAAATAGTGATACAAACTGGAGAAGCCAAGACACAGGAACTTACTTATTTCAAGGAATTGTGCAAATCTTTACTATTATAATTGTGACATTGTTTGTGAACCATTGATGTTTGTGGTTGGAATACAGTAGAAGTAGCAGATTCTATAAGTAGCGAATCCATGTCTGATGGACATTAAATTAGATCTGAACTTGTACTCCACTGGGAAGCGAATTTGGGGTTCATCTCGCATTTTCTTGTTTACTCATATTGAAGCACATTCTGAACAATTGGCTGCTATACTCTTTGCAGTTTAAGAAAGTATTTTTAAGAATAACAGCTGTCTCACCTACTCATATGCTAGCTACTAGCAACATGCAGTTTTTATAGGTATCAGCAACATAAAAAAACAACACTAGATTCTAAAAAATATCATCTCTGAATTTAAATCGCAGTTTGCTAGAAATTTTCTCAAATTGAATGGAAGAAAAATGTGACCACTGCTCATGTAAACCAAAGTATCACCTACCTTCTTTCCACCTAAATGTCACCTCTCATGCCCAAATACTGAATCAGTCCTGGCACCATGGTCAGAATACTTAGAGCAATCAGCAACTTCAAATGTGTACCTTCAACATTCCAAGCTAATATCTCTTTCCTCTTCCCGAGGGCAACTCAGCAGAAGTAGAAACTAAAATCAACATCTATTGCATCTCTCCCTTCCTATCCCTCTGCCTGGCAAAGCACAAATCTAACATTTAGTTGAGCACCCCAGCAATACTGCCACCTAGCAAGAAACGCCAGTACTTAACCTCACTGACAAAGTTATGATAATGGATCATATTGATGGTTGCCACAATGAGGAGAAAGTTTTGAGGATACGCCACAGCTGGGGAAAGAAAATACATTGGTAGATGTCCAGCAACCGCACCATGATCAGGGGCGTCTGGAGTATTATTCACATCTTTGTGAATGAGACATGTCATCGTACCCAGCTCTTTGCTCCCCTCATACACTAGCCCCCTTGCTATATCCACTAATGTATTATCTTTGTCCAATACCCACACAATTTTCTCTTTATCAAGGCAACTAGCAACAGGGTCCAATGTCATAACTTGTTGATGCTAAAACCTTTTGCTTTTACAGTTTCAAATATACATGACGACTTCTACTTCAATTTGTCTGACGTTTTTGAGTTGGAGGTAGTCTCCTGAATAACCTGCTCACATTGTAATATTTAAATCCAGTAGAGATTTTCAGGCTGGAACAGAGAAGGCAGCCTGGCTGGTACCACTTCGATACCACTCCATGATTTGGCCATGACTGCGACCTTCTTCTAACAGCAGGCCCTCGTCCATAGTCGATGACTTTACTTAGGATTCTGGACTTCAGCAATAATGGCCACCACATGTTCAGCCCAGTGTTCATGGTTCTGGTGGGAGGGTCAATGAGATCCGGGGGCATCAGCAGTGTCTTAACTGCATCTCATTTGCCTTGGTTACCCATGAGCCAGTAATCGTTGAGACACAATCCAGGAGCAAAGAGCTATAGCAGTTAGACATTTTTTGGTAATGTGTTGTATAAGTGTCTACCAATTCACAGCCCTTGTGGGGTTGTCAAGTACTTGAATTTGTAGTGGATTCCTATGCACCTTTTGGACTGTATAGTTTAAAAGTATACTGAATATAGTTTGGCCAATATGGAAGCTACTGGGTGAGGTGAGAGACAGATGGAGATGTGATTCAAACATGGTGTTGTGGCATAATTGCTCTTAAGCATGAAGCATTGCAGAGAATGAAAACAGACGTAGTTGTGCCAGCAGATACTTTAGGGTATCATTCATGAGAAGCCATCATTGATATGGATCAGTGTGTCCACTGGTAACATACTTCATGGGTCTGTGCAGAAGTGACAGAGGGTCAAGCCCTGGATGCAGGGTTAAAAAAACCAAAGCAAAGAAAATGGAATGCACTCAGAAGCGACATACGTCCAGACATTGGTGGTACAGTTTGGAAACAAAAGAAATCTAGAGTGTGTGGAATGCCTAGGTGGCGAAGATAGCAATGGCTGTGGCATGCCAGATGTAGAGACCACCAGACATGTAAAACATCTTCCCATGAGCTTTATCTATGTGGGAAGATGTTGCTTTGCCATTCCCGGATTCGGGAGATGTTTGAACAGAAAGAATGGGCATCCCCTGGGGGTCTGCTACTTGATGTTGAATATCTTTGAGATTTAAGTTGTAATAGTGGCTTTTTATAAAATCTTATGTGTCTGCTTGAGTACCTGGAGGTCTATGGCCAGGTCCTGTGGGGTACCAGTGCCACTATGGACAGCACCTCCACAGCCTTCGCCACAACAGCATGATAGCATCTAATTGATGAAGGTCCCTGCAGTCACAAGTATTCACCTACTGGACGGAATATCCAGCATGGCAAAGGTAGGTTACAAAGCCTAGTAAATGTATCCATAGAGAAATCATTGATTACTTAAGGGCTAAAAGTTGTAGATGGGACTCGATTTGACAATGCCACCTGAATCAGGAAGTCTGGTGCCATGCATTGCACTTTTCAACTCAGCTGAAGTACCCAAGACAGTGGGAACTGCAAAAGAAATACTTGGAGTCGCACTCGATGGGAGTTGCATCAGGATTTGGTGCTGTTGAGCAGCAGTTGTCTTTCAGACCTTCAACTTGTGCTCAAAGCAAACAGGAAGGTGACTAAAGAAGGAAAAAACAGCCAGAATGGAGACAAATTCTGAAGCCAGATTCATAGAAGGCTTGCAAGTGTTGGATCTCTCCTCCAGCTGCAACTGGTCTGATGAATTTGACCTGTCTGCCATGAAGTTTATAGCCCATTTGGGAATGACAGCCATGTGAGAATCTGCTGGGCAATGGGTTTAGGAAGAGAAGGACATCACTATCTGGGCTGTATCTGGGCAGACTGTTACTAGCACCTTACTGGGTAACTTTCAGAGGAAGTTAACTTGGCGGAAACTGGTGCTTTCTGTACTTTCATTATATTTTGGAGCCCCTTGAGGTTCAGAATGCACTGAGCACTTTAGGAGATCTGCACCTGTGCCACCAGCTCCACACAGAAGTCAAGGTTAACCACAAAAGCAGATGAGGAGTAAGGAGTGCTGTCTACACCACCAGACACGGGCGGTGAAAGAGACCATTCAAAATCCCACAGGAGGAGATGGTCTAACCGTCCCGTCCTAGCTTCTGGAGTCACTGGACCACATAAAAACTTTTCTCCCACATCAGCACCCAGATAGGGTGCATCCTTTTGGTGCAACAGTCTATGGCATCACAACTAGAAGGAGAGACTGTCTCAAACCTTTGGGTGTAATGATGGCTTGACCCTCCCATGAGAAGGTCGACTAAGCTCAACTCAATTGTACAGTGGAGCTTCCACAGTAGCGGGATTGATTCTAAAGAATTCTCTACTCCTAGGAGCTTCAGACCCTTCATCTGTACTGTTACAAGGGTCCGAGTTGAAAAACTCACCAGGTACAAGAGGTAGATGGCATTTCAGCTGCACGCTTTCACCTTCCGCAGGGTTACTCACAATACCTGCATAGAACCAGTGAGGGTGACCTCCACTATGGAGACAAAGGGTGCTCTGTACTGCATTCAGTGGCCAATATTCTGCACTGATTCTTCTTCCAGGGAATGAAAAGCAAAGTCTGCACAGGAATGTGGTGCACCCTTTCTTTGCATGCAAGCCATGGGGTTACGGAGGGACATTGTACCAACATTAGCACACAGAGCGGAGGTGTGCATGAATGGCTATTCACTTAGCATATGACTGAAAAGTTATATAGGGTAGCTGCTGAAATTGGCTGATGGTGCAAGGCTTCAAACAGTGGCTCCTAGGAATCAGATACCCATAACCTGAATTGAAAAGATAGAGGTAAAACAGCCAAAAACTAGAGCTAAACGGATAAAAGTCCACTTCTAAAAAAAGAATATGAAAAAAGAATAAAAAAACATGAAATTGCACAAGGACACTTGTGCCATTAGCAAAGTGAGAAACAATCCTGAGAAATTTCAGGCAATTCCGAAACAAATGAATAGGTTATGTTCACTGGTTGCCATGTAACCAAATTAAATGGCAAACTCCTCTACTACTAACCCACTTCCACTAAACGTGAATGAGCTCCCTTCTTTGTCATCTGTTAAGAACCTACAATCTTCCCCTTCAAGAATCAGTTACAGGAATGGTCTGAACTCCACCAACTATAAGTCTATGAGTCAAATATTGTGTGGAACCTCACAGGCGATGAGCACCATTTGTCTATCCTACTGGCAAAATTAATCTATAAAACATATATTTAAAATGGAAAGGCTGTTAATGATCACCATTTGCTTCCTAAAACTGATCTTCTTAAACCTACCATCATGGCTAAACACATGAATACCAAAAGCTATGGTTGTTCGATAGACGCTTGAGCTGCTTCTCCAGTCAAGTCACCTTTATCATCTCTTCTTTGCCCATCACTACTTGAACACATCCTATGGAGCCAATAATTTAAGCTGAGAACACATCAATATGAACCTGAACAAAGATTGAAACAATCTAGACGCCATGAAGCCTCTAAGTGGGTCACCAACAAATTAAAACAGGCTAAATTAGAGTTGCGGCGTCAGAAACGTAAAGGGCGAAAACAACTATGCTCTAGAGGCTAACTCATGTTATTTATCTCACCTCAAGCAAAATAAATCAGATATTCAGAAAGCTAAATCGGCTTATTATACAAACAGAATTATTTCTTCTACTAATAAATCCAAAGAGATCTTTGGAACAATATCTGAACTCTCCAACCCAGACCGAGTGACACTACCTATTATTCCTTCTCTAGTACTTTGTGATGCATTAAACATGTAAGTTGGTGAGAAAATTAAGACTATTAAAACCAACATCCCCCTAGTCGTCTTCCTATTAAAAACGATGATGAGATGAATCCTAGCACTCGCATCATTTCCAGACATTGGCAAAGACACTTTTTTCATCTTATTGACAAAAGTAAAATCTGGTTCCGCAAACAACCCTTGCCCCATAAAAATCTTTAAAAGTTTTTTCTGAAATCCCAGAACCAGCGTTGTCACTCCTTAATCAATCATTAGTCAGGGAGAGTACACAGTTCTTTTAAAACCGCAATAGTCGCACCACTTCTGAAAAACCAAGGAGAAGATCCCTTAATTAAAAAAACTATCACCCTAGTTCCCTCTTTCCCCTCCTTACCTAAAATACTTGAAACACATATGGCACAAAATCGTTGTTCCTTTCTTAAGGAAACCCACTTCCCGGTCTCCTGTCAGGCTGTTTTCCGCCCAGCTCACTCGACTGAGGCAGTCATTCCATCAGTTATAGATGATATGCAAGAAGAAATTGATCACAATAACACTTATGCCCTGGTGCTACTTGACTTATCAGCGGCCTTCAACATGTTGGACCACAACCTTCTAGTGGGCTGGTCAGGGCTACTGGATTAAGGGGCACTGCACTTGACTGGTTTGTCTTCTTCTTAAGAGATCGAAATCAGGCAGTCCGTCTAAGTCCGTACATGTCTTCTAAGGTCCATCGAGACTGCGGAGTACCTCAGGGATCTTCATTATCCCCCATCTTTTTTAATATCTACATTTGTCCCCTTATCTATGCACTTACTAAACTTAACTGCAAAATGTATAACCACGCGGATGATACAGAATTGCTTTTTAAACTGGATAACTCCCCCGAGTCGAAGGAGCATTTTTAAACTACCATGATGTTCATCCAGAAGTGGATGAATGGCAATCAGTTGAAATTAAATACGGACAAAACAGAGGTACAGAGGTTATTATAACCAAAAATAAACTTGAAAACTGGTCAGAGTAATTTCGGCCTGCTCAGTTAACACACACCCCTCTCCAAAGAAAGGAGTTGTCCTTGAAACATATAATTGAATCAGTTATTTAATTTCTAATGCTCCAGAGAATAAAGAAAATTGCCAAATTCCTTACCTCTGAAGCTCTTGTTCAGGCTGTTATCGCCCTAGTGTTGTCAAAATTAGATTATGCTAACCCCTTATATGCTGGCCTTTCGAAAGGCCTCATTAGAAGACTGCAAACAGGGCAGAAACAGGCTACTGTCCTGATCCATAAACAACCTAACTATTGTTATATTACCCCTCTGATGAAGAATCTTCATTGGCTTCCCACTGAACAAAGATTAACCTTCAAGGTTGATTGCATTATTTTTAAATCTTTGCATTGTAACTACCCCTCCTTTATCAGTTCTCAGATTCAGAAGTATTCCCAAATTCAAGTGTAAATGCTCGGTGGGGTCAGATTCTCAGTAGTCACCCCAAAACTATGAAGGCCTTGCCGTATGAGATAAGATCTGCCAATAGCTAGCCATCCTTCAGGAAAGCTCTGAAAACCTGGCTCTTCAGCAAGCTTAAAATACTTAGCTTCTGTTTAGTTGGCATCTCCTGATATCTCCTTAAGCACCATGAAACCGTTTTGTATACGCGCTATACAAAATTACAGTATCATAACAAAATATACAGCTTTCACACTCTGCAGATATATTTTGTACTTGCCCAGGGAGCAACCATTTGAAGCCTGGAGCTGAGCCAATATTAGGTCACCATCACACAGCAGTTAACATAACAATTGCTGAATCTTGCACAGTGACTAACTGTATCACAAGAACAGGCTACTAACTTTATTAACTTAGCAGAACTACACCCCAAGAACACTTCTGTTCCGATGCAATGTTTATTTCATCCTGGTATGTACACTGCATGTTGAACCGGTAATAAACGTAAAGCATTTACAGCTCTCAGAAACCATGAGAGAAGGATAAAATAAATAAATGCATTTTTGATCTAGTAAACAGACTGACAAGGTAGCCCTTACCCTTTTAGGCTCCACAGCCTTGGCAATGAAGTGATATTTATGCATAGCTCGCACCCACTGGCAAATAGAGGTGCAAGCTTTGGACACCCGGGCTATGGCTGCTGGTTGGAACTCCTCGTTATCAATGTATGGCTGGATAGTTTTGATCACTACATCTGGAATATTGTCCTGACAAAATAGAACAGAAACATGAAGAGGAAAGATAAAGTACAGGTTTTGATGTTCTGAACATTAGATAGATATGAGAGGAGCAGGAGCTCTGGGAAGAAGCCCTGGGTGTGCTCAGCAGTGGTACAATGATAACTGTGCTCAGCTCTAAATCATTACAAAAGGAACATAAGGAGCTTCAAAATGTAAAGTGTGTGCTCAATACTGGAATATATAAAACACAGGGCAAAGGGTGCAAGAACAGGGGCTAAAGCATTTGCAGTCTGGAGATGATACAAGGACCTCTGTACTTGGATAGTTTTGAATGACCAGGATATCTCAAGACAGAATCGTCTGTGTAGCGATAGGATAATGTAAGGCAAATAGAAAATGCAGGTGCATGTCATTCTGTGGTCTCAGCATGAGAGGAAACGACAAGTGTGCTCATTACAGCAACAGTGTAAGAGATGTAGAGTGTGTGAGTTGATAACATTGGTGTGGTTAGCACTGGGGCAGCATCAGATGATCAAGAGATACTTAACTGAAGTTCTTGATCCATGGACAACACTATTAATTCAAAATGCTCTTAATGCTCACCTTGTCAAATTTAAAAAGTCCCTCAAGGAATTTCCCTGGATCTTGAAGCATCGCCTTGCCCGGCTCCCAGTAGTCATCTACTTTGCTGCCTGGCATGTCTCCTTGGACTTTTTTGGGCTTGATTCCTTTTAAGATGCAGACAGCTTCTATTACCAGCTTAACACCAACTGGGGGCCGCTGCATTGCTCGCACCTGGAAAAAACATAGTATGATCACGATTATCCCTTGACACCCTCTTATCAAAAACAATGGATCAGTATTTAAGGTATTTAGGAAGCAACATCTATCACAAGTTAGACTTTTCTATCATTATCTGCTTACAAAATCTTGCAGTCTTAAAGAAGCGAGGACGAAACAAGTCAATAAATAAAGGTACTCTTAGGGATGCCTATGTCTCCCCAAAACTACCCTTTCGTGCTCAAACAAAACTCCCATTCTGTTGAGCTCTATTTCCCCTGACTTCAACTGATAGCCACAGTTTTGCATCTGAATTTTCCTCATCATTTGCTTAACTTAACACTTCATTACCCTTTTACTAATGATCGCTTTCAGTTTTCTTCCAATCTTACTTGCTAAAAACAAAGCTTCCTTAGTTCTCCTTCATTGCAAAATGTTCGATTTCTAGTACTTGGTTTAATTCTCACTCAAAGCTCCAGGCCAGTAAAATACATCAGCAAGTTGAACCCTCACTCGTGAGAGCTCTAGCTTGAAAGTTGAAATCCTGGCAGGAACATCTTAGCCTTATATCATTCCAATAACATTTAATAACAACTTTGATTGGTTAATAGTAATTGTATACAACCATGTCCTTAGTACTATATAAATTGCATTCACTTATTGTCTTAGTCCTCTACAGATTCCTTAACTGTTCCCCAATGCACTTATTGCTTAACAAGATAATTTCTTGTCTCCTTTTATTTCGTTTGAGTGTTATCCTAGAGATGTACTACCTTCACAATCAGAGCTTTCTTATAATTTTCCCATAAACATCTTTAGTTACTTCTTAAACTATTTTGTTCCAATAAACACAACTGAATTTCAATTTTACCTTATTTTTCACATATTTAAGGCATGTGATATAGCATATACTTAGCTTCAAATTATATTTTATGATTTTTTTTTTTTACCTTGGGTGTTCTCTCTGAATTAATAAATGGTAGAAGATATTTGCACATGTGTGAGATCCAAGAACACAACTTTTCCATAGCAATGCTCACACAGGCTCCATTTACTACCATTAGCTAAAATACAAAACAAACATTTCTGCCTGAAAACATCACATAGAAAAAGTCTACAAAGTAAAAAATGAAAGAAGTAAATGGCGCCCTAATACAACAGGGTTTAGTAACACCTTCTGCAGGAGTGAGTAGGAAGCCAAGAGCTAGTCATAGGAGATAAACCCATACCATGAGAGGAAGTAGAAAATAAAGTATAAGAGTAAACAGGTAACAAAGCATATAGAGAGTGTTTGGGGGATAGAGGACAAAAGCAGAACGGATCGGTCATCACAATGATGGAGCCGCCTGGGCCTAGTGGGGCGGGTAGGTCATGGCTTTGTTATCAGCAAATAATGAATAGTATTTCTCCGTTCTGCGTGTCGATCAGCTTCCACATTTTTACGCTTTAAGATGTTAAATATTACTGTCTTCCCCAGATGGAGCAGCTCAATGATGTCTAAGAAGACAGAGTGTCAGAGCCCTCTTAAACCGGTTAGAGGGGCAACAAATTCAGAACATCCTATATTGAGTTCAAGTGACCATGGACATTCAAGACACTCCAAAAGAGATATCTCTGCCTTCACTGACCACACTAAGTTTTGCTATGTTTGGAGTTTATTTTCTCAAAAATTACAGATATTTATTTCAGGAGTAGTGGTCTGTATAGTGAATTTTCTTGCTGCTCTAACTGACAGTTTATGAAAGCAGCAAGATAATTAAACAAGAGGGATGCTAGAAAGAGTTGATTCTGGAAAAACTAGAAATAAATAATGACAATAAGCAAATGAACCAGAGTCAGTATTAGTATGTTGATGAACAGATCTATGCCAGGTTCCCCTCCTTGGACAGGGACACTCAGAGCAGTAGACATCAACAAGAGTCATGTTCAGGCTCAGTTTATCTGAATTTCTTAGAACAACTTGTTCTTCTATATCGTTATGGAACTCCTCGGTGACTTTCAATATCCTTATAATGCAAGGCAGTACTTTATCCCCTACACAATAAGCGACTTGTGACATATCCCGTCGCTGATTATAAAGAAATTACGTCAGAACTCAACTGTAATAACCTTTTAGAGTCGAGTTCTGAAGTCACAATGTCTGCTGCCAGAGCCAGCAGCCAAGGGGAAAGGCAGATCAGTCACAGATCATAACTAAAGCAGCTGTTTCAAAATTCTGCTTTCTTTCTTCCGCTCTCTTTTCTAGCTGTATAGTAGAAAGGAGATGTCTATGGCAATGTTTATTGTATACACTCCTTAGGTAATTATAGAAAAAGTAGAATCTGTCTGTGCGTTTCTACACATTCAAAGCTACTGCAGACTTATATTAAACAAATTGTAATATCTTTTTCCAAAAAATATGATGGGTTTGATTTTTCAATAAAGATTTTATTTTTATTCTTCATGTTTAAAAACCTGCTCTCTCTTTCATATGAAAAAGCAGTGCACCAAGGATTTAAGTGGTTTGTGGGAAAGTTAGTGGTGTGACCATGTATCATACAGAATAAAGTTTCCCTTGCCATACTTGATAGGGATTTTGCACGTCACCATGGAGGTCAATAACCTTATAAAGCAACTCAGCCTTCGGCCTCGTACTTCTATATGATAATGAAACACCTCAGTGGCTAGTATTATCCTTATAATGGACGCCAGTGGATGCTTTATCCTATATATTATAGTTGAGATTTGACGTCTCTAATCACCTATTATAAGCAAATTATATAGCTGCTTTACAGTAATAAGTATTACAGCTGAGTTGTGGCATCAAAATGTCAATTACCACAGCCAACAGCAAAGTGAAAGGTTGGGCAAGGAGCAAAATTACAAGTGCCGTTAAAATAATGAAAAATGGAAGTGTCTTTTCCATCACCTGATACATATTTTATATATTTTTCTAAAATGACTAGTGAGCAGTACCCCAACCCCAGGCCCCCGCCCTGAGCCCTAAAATGTACCCCTGCGCTGCCCTTAAGACAACCCCTACCCCTTCCCAACCCTGAGGCCTAAAATCCTGCCCCTTTTTAAAAAAAACTACCCAACTCCCCCACCCTGAGCCCTGCAACCAACCTCACCCCTAAAAACACCCCCAAACCCAGTCCCAGTCCTTAAAACTACCCCAGCACCCCCTCACCCTGCCCAGAGCTCTAAAACCCTGTCCCCTTTTAAAAAGACGGCCCGACACCCCCTGCACGGAACCCATAAAACCAACCCCCACTCCTAAAAGCAATGCCCCCAACCCAACCCTAGCCCTTCAAACTATCCTTACCCCTTCCCCCGCCCTGAGCCCTAAAACCCTGCCCCCTTCCAAAAACTACCCTGACCCCTCCCCCCTGACCCTGAACCCTAAAACCGCCCACCCCAAAAACTACACCCCCAAACCCGTCCCCATCCACATTTATCGGTCCAGAGCTTCCTGCTCCGACACTTCCTCTTCCTCTTCCCACCCATCCGGAAACTAGACCGCTACCTGCCTTAACCACGCAAATGCATGATTAAGGCAGATGCGTGGTTCAGGCAAGTGTTGTTACGCTTGCAGGGAAACGGCACGCATAGCTCAGCCTTTATTGTAAAGGCTGTTTCCCGTGCAGCATCTATCTTTGCAGATGCCAGCTTACTGCTCTCTCAACTGAGAGTGGACTGGTTCCTTCATTCTCTTCGGGATAACTCTGTTCAACACATGCCTGGGGTTGATAGAAGAGTTACCCCTCTGTAATTTGCACAGTTACTCAGATCACCTTTCTTAGGGATATTGATGAGATAGCCCTCCTTCCAGTCTGATTGCACTTTTTCCTCTTCCCTAATCCTTCAAAACATGGGGTAGATTATGTCTACTGATGTTTACATGTCTGCCTTCAGTGCCTCTGAAGGAATGAATTTCAGGTCTTGCTGCCTTCGCATTTCGCAGATGTTAATTGGCTTTCCGTATTTCTTTCTTGGTTGGTCTGCTGCAGCCGATTGGCAAGTCCTTGTCAGCAGGCTGTATGATTGGTGGAGACTGGGGCATGGGCTGGTTTAGCGGTTCTTCAAAGTGGTCCACCCTTCTTCGTTGTTTGCCTTTGTTACCCATGATTGTCTTCCCAGCTTTGCCTTTAACAGGTCTTTCTGGTTTGCTGTATCTGCCAGAGTTTCCTTGTTATGTCATAGAGTTGTTTCAGGTTTCCATGGCTTGCTGCTTCCTGGGATTCTGTGGAAAAACCACTGATGAATGTTTGCTTGTCTGCTCTTAAGCTTCTATACCTAGTTGGTTTTGGTGTATTTGCCTTGATCATTCGCTTTTTCTGCTCTTGTTTGGCTGGTGTTAACTGCAGCTTTACTTTCCTTTCTCACTTGGATTTTGCAGAGCGTCTCCGTGAGATCCATCTGTTATGATGGTGTTTCTTGGGACCCTGTCCCTCTTGGCCGGTTGATGTCACTGTTTCTTTGATCTTCTCCCACTGACTTTCTACTGGGTCTCGGTTGTCCTCTAGTTTTTGCAGGAGTTGAAACTTGTTCCTGAGGACGACTGAGTATTCACTCGGTTTCCAAGCTTTTTTGAGGAGAGTGGTGTTATATTACTGGTGTTTTTTTCTCAGTTCCATGCTTTCTTCAGCTTTAGCTTTAGCCTGGCCACAACAAGGTGATGGTCTGATGCCAAGTCAGCTCCTCTCATCATTCTCATATCCTGCCTAGACCTTCAGAACTTCTTGGCAATGCAAACATAATAGATCTGATTCTTTGTTGAATTGTCTGGTGACAACCACGTTGCCGTATTCTTTTGTGTGGGACTACACTACAGCCTATCACCAGACTGTTCAGGAAACAGAGATCATTGAGCCATTCACCATTCTCGTCCATGTATAAGGCCATGGTTGCCCATGACTTTTTCGTACCCAGCGTTGTCGCTTCCAACCTTGGAATTGAGTGGCCACATCAGTAAGATGATGTATGTCTCAAGGCATTTCTCCAGGATGGACTGGAATCTGTTATAAAACTGTTCTTTTTCCTCTTCTTTGCAGTCATTTGTAGGTTCATAGCACTGAATAACATTTATGTTGATCCTTTTTTTCTTTGTGCAAAAGGTCGGTGTGATTATTGTAGGACCGTTGACTACCATCCAATCAGAGCTCTGTTGGCTGCTGGTGTTAGCATCAGTGCTACTCCCGGAGTGTGCCAGGCATTCTCTTTCTCATATCCAGAATACAGCAGCATTTCTCCTGGAGCCAGTCTTTTCTGTTGTCTATGTCCATCTGGTCTTGCTGATGCCAAGCAGGGCAAGGTTGTATTTTTTAATCTCCACTGCCACTTGGGCTGTCTTGCCTGTTTTGCACATGGTCCTCACATTCCATGTCCCGATGGTGGCTTTGTGGCTTACAGGGATCTCTGGCTTTCACTACAAGGCATCCATAACATAACATAAGTATTTGTAAAGCGCATGTTCACCTGGAGGCATCTTGGTCTCAGTGAAGGAGATTCCTCTCTTCCCAAGGCAGGGATGTCTTTTGGTCTTTTGACTGAAGTTTCTGTATCTAGGATTTTTTTTACATGGTGGGTTAGCTAGCCCCACACATAATTGAATAGGCCCTGGCATGCTTTTTTAAGAGCTCCTCTTGGCTACTACTTTAGAGATTCCTTAAAGTGCTCACTGAGCTAGGTATATGGTAGCAATAGCTAGAAATAAAGATTTTTATTCTACAGATATCCTGAATTTTTTTACAAAACTGTTGAGCTTTTCAAACTTCACAAAGGTTGCAGACATTAAATTGCAAGAAGGAATTCCTGCTACAGCAAATTTTGTGGGAAAGAAATCTTAACAAAACACACTTTTTGCATGAAAACTTTTACACAAAAGATTTTTGCAAGAATATTTTGCAGCAACGTTTTAAAAATGTAGTAAATTTGGGAAATTCATAAAACAATGTAGGTGAAATTAAAGGTTTGCCCAACTCTAGTTAGAGTAGTTTCTTCTTCCTTACAGACCACGGGTGGTTCTACAAGTCACCACATCCCCAACCCAAACAACGTCATTGTGGCTTTTCATGGGACTTCTTGTACACTTCCCCACAGATTTGCTTTGCAGGTCCCAGAAAACGCGGTCTGGTTGGTGCCATCTTTACCTCAGTAATATCATTTCTGTTGAGCGATTTCAAGCTGGCAAGAGCAGCATCCAGGGCTGGGAGGGCTTCGTCGAGGTCCTTCTGAGCATCATCTGCAATGGCTTGAGCTTTTTGTGCCTTTTCAGTTGCTTTTGCTTCTTCTACTTGTACTGAGGCACGTGTTTCCTCGGCTATGACTTTGTCTACCTGCAAGACTTAAAACTTTTAGAACACTTGGAAAATGGCAAATCGTGAGAGTGTGTAATGAACATAGTACTAGAAAGCACATTTATTTTAAATGCATCTCAGGAATACAAAGTGGCTTTCTCCAAATCACACAAAGTTTTGGGTGAGTGACGCTCAAATCAGAACCTTGGTCTCTGAGATGAAAAACAAATAACTAAACAACAAGATGAAATATCTGCCCAAATTATAAAGCTTGTCCTTTAAAACAGCAAGGCTTTCATTTGATATGTGTGAAAATTACTAATTATTAACAATAATGTATGTACTCTATCTAATTAACTCAGGTTGTGAAGTTCTTGACTTCTCTTGCTTAGAGCCCTAGAGTCTTATCTTTAAATCTTGAAGTAGTTTAGCCTTTGTGGGGTGCAGCAAAAGGAAGCGTTTGTAAGCTAGTTTTGAAGAAAAATTGTCAAATTGTGGTATGCACAAACATTTCTCTTTCAGCTTATTTGCCTTCTATGAGTTTATTTGTGCTCCTAGTTGGTAAAGGATAAAAAGGGGGGGTTTAAAAGGGAGGAATTAGGTAAGAATGTGCTAATAGTCCCTAATATTGAAAGCCAACATGTTTCGAGGTTATCCCCTAAACCTCTTCTTCAGGACCGCATGGGGACCGGCCCCATGTGTACCACTCCATGCAAAGACCTATAATAAGGTGATAAAGTAAAAAGGAAAAATAAACGCGCACATTAGTGTCAGCGTAAATCAATTACATACGGTTAGATTGAACGAGTAGTATTTAGTAGTTAATCTGCCTCATGGTCTGCCGGGGTGGAGGAGCCTAAATAACCTTGATTCGGCTTGCCTCCGTCAAATTGACCTATTGGATCCCATCGGCAGACCGCATCTTGATAGCACGAATAAACTCATTTACGCTCACTAGCTAGGTAATTTTTAATTTAAACCCACACCACTCCCCTCTCACTGCACTACACATAGTCTTCACTAAATAGTGCTCCTACGTAACTGTCGCAAGTCGCAGCACGCCCCAAGCAGTAGATTCTTGAGATGGCCCCAATGATGAAGCATGTCACCTAGGGGAAACCTTTGGTGAGTGAGGGGACCCAAGAAAAGTATTTTCTTTTCTCTATTTGAGGTGCGTCTTACTCACTAAGTAGACCCCTCCCTTCCTATCTAGCTAGGTTCTCTGATCCCTGATGTCAGATCTTTTTTTGCGTTATAATTACAGACTCTACATGTACAGTAAGTGGTGAAAAGTGGAGTGTTTGCAAGTCACGCTGACAGCGGATTGCGAAGCTTGGGGGACTGCATGCTGTCCCCACATCCTGAGCAAACAGCAGGTGATCTACTTCAGGCCATCGCCCGAGCTGGCTCAAACCCTACTGAACATAAAGCAAAGGGAGCCAAATATATGCCCTGTGGTACAAATATGTTTTTTGACAGTGCAGGGCACATCAACAACACAGCCCGCTGTTCTCCACAATCAGTACTTAGCTGAGGATGCCACAAGAGGCTTACATGAATGAGTGAAGACTGGCACTGCACAGTGCTGGTCAGAAGAGTGGCAGCATAGAGCATATTGCGTTTCCCTGCAGGCCTTTAACACATGTTTAGCCACAAAACATAGTTTGATTTTTTTCCTACAGCTTTTTCGAGACAATGAATTATTTGTGTGGACTAACCCAGGTTACGATGAGGTGTGTTTTACGATTTTGGTTCAGATGAAAACAAGCATCTGTTGTAACCCTAGGGAAGGTGAAAGTACTCCATTTTCATAATGTACTAATGATCTGTTTGCCCCTTACAATTTCCACTCTGCTGCCTTGGTGTAAAAAAGTGGAACTGAGTCCATTATTCACCACAATACAAATTAGGTTAATAAACTCACTCCTCCTACCCCACCACCCCCTTTCCATATTCCTGTATTGTGGTTTTATTTTGAGTAAAAAGTGAGTGGCAGTAAGGGAATCGTATTACTCTGCCATGTGTCTCTGCAGCTGTCTCACACCCAGCATTGCATTGCAGCTGCCTGACAACCTTCTCAGGAAGAGGAAGAGGGCAGGGGCATGGCATCTCCCAGTGCTGTCTACAAACATTAACCATTTCTATACTACAAAGTACTTATATATACTCTTCTCTTTGTCTTACACCGTGCTGCAGGAATTGGCAATCTAAAGTGCTTGAAATGTTTTTACTAATCCGCGTGAGCTACTCTCATGAACAGTTTAGCCCAGGCTGGGTGTTGTTGCCTCACCCACTTCCCCTCTCATCTCTCTCTCTCTCTCTCACACTCCCACTACCCACTCACATCTCACAGTACCACTGCCCTCTCTCATCCCTCCATCACTCTCTAACTCCTCTCTATACTGCCTACTCACACATGCTACCTTCCTGAACCTCCTCACGATGTGCACTAGTCCACCTCTCTCCTTCCTCCCTCCCTCTAGGTGCCCCTTCCACTTGTCCCTCTGTCTCTCTCTCGTACTCTTTCTCACCCATCTATCTCACTCTCTCATGTACTATTCCTGCCTCTCTCATTTTGGTTAACATCAGGTCTTTAAGCACAGTCTCTATCCAGTAACTTTTCAAAGTATCTGTCCCTCAAACCCATGCTCTCCTCCTCTTCTTAGGGTGTCTTCTGCGTACACAAAACCTCCCTCTTTATACTTCTATATCCTGCTCTCCCCTTCTTTCTACCTTTCTCGCACACTTTTTCTGCTCCTCTGTTTCAAATTCAACAACCTTTTCCTACACAAACTACCTATCCCTCTCATTCTTCCTTTCTGTCTATTCTCTGCAGCTCTCACCACCATCTATTCACCATGCCACATAATGCCACTACATAAATACACTACACAACACAAAATTACACAACTAACAAGTCCAATACAACCCACATCATTCCTCTCCATACCATATACATCCACTACACACCAAAACAAAACACATGGGAAAAAAGCATTATCATTTACAACACAGATAGCTCTACCGATCACAAATGTGAGACCTATTGCATTGGAAATGCTTGTTTACATTTGGGATAGGGAAGAGAGGCCATGTTATACATGGTTCCCCATTACTCCTACACCCTTGTGTGGAAGTTGAAAGCAGAGGCACATGATTTGAGGGGGCCATAAATAACAAAACATTATGGAAGAAGAACAAGTAAATTACGCAAATGTTCTCCACCACAGGGTTTGGAGTTATACCATAGATACGCAAGTTTCGCTCTCGTTGTCTATTTAATGTCAGTCAGAATCCATTGGTGATAAACATCCCTGTAATTCACTGTTATCCATCCATAATTCTATATGTTATGTATTACTCTTGCTGAGAGAGGCAATATTGTGAATATCAAATCCTAAATCTGGTTATTTACTGCTATTATGTTGCACCAGTGAGTAACACACATTGTTTCCCACAAGTGCTGCATCATGAAGGAATTCTAGGTTGCTCTAGGAGGGCTCTCTCAGATCCTGTCAGTGTATCACTGGAAAGCAGAGAGAACAGTTTCGGGAGGGGAATGTAGTGGGAGGGAAACCACAGATGTTTTAATGTATGAGCAAAGTGGGTTATTGCTAGGGCCCCCATTGTCCAGGAGGCCCCTGGTAAGGTGAGTAGGACAGTCAAAGTTTCTGCCGTAATATCTTTGCTCATAAAAACACAAATTATATTTCTAATTTGACAGTGAAGCATGTTTCTCAGAATCAAGAGGCCACATTTCCTACTCTTTTATGTAAAACAGGTCAGAAACCAAAGTTGCTGTGCTGAGCTGCATAAAAGAGAGTGAGCAGGATAGCTGCATCTCTTGTCACAAGCACTAGCACAGAATTTGTTTGCCTTGCACCACGCACAAACTTTTGCACCATAGTCAGTGGCGGCTGGTAGGGAACAGGGCCCTTTTCTGACAGCTGTGTCTCTCCTCCGCTTCTCTGCTCTTCCTGACTTCAGTCCGGAAGAAGCTGCAGGAAGCACCCGGCACACAGACTCCCCTAAGCCAATCACAACACTGCAATGCAACGTTGTTATTGGTCTGAGCACCGTGGATCTGCGCTAAGATCGGAACTGGGAGCCTGTGCATATTCCTCACCAGGCTGTCCATTACAGCCTGGTGGGGAACATGCAAAGTGTGCATGACTGTTTCCCCATCCACCCTGAGCCACCAGCCCCACCCTGCCCTAACCAAGCGTGCAGCAACCAAAAATAAAACGATTATAACCTTGTTATTATCGTTTTTTCCCCCCTTTTCACTGTCTTAAGAGCAGTGGGGCGACGCTCCTCAGCCTTAGCGAAGGTGCTGCCACTGACCATAGTGCACAGGTAGGTGCAAGAGTCTAGCTTTTGTTCTGAAGGGTAGGCTACAAAACACTAGGTAGTACCATTTTGTACAAGTGACACAAACCAGCAAAAAACGTTCATGTGGAATAAACTTTACAGCGCAAAACTTGTTTTGCCATAGAAAGTTAATCCATGGTTATTGACGCAAGGTCCTACCTACTAATAATAGTAGACCGGGTATTAAAAAATGAATGCCTCTTTGAGACAGTATTTAAAAGGAGAAATGTTTTTATTTCTCCAAATATTTCTGGCTTTGTATATGTGTTGCAGTGTACAGGCAGCAGACATGCAAAGTGGTATTTTGTACTGGAAAGATACCCTTCCAGTACGAAACCTATATTGACATGACATAGATACTTATGCACAGTGGTGCAAACGTGTGTGCATGACAATAGGCAGCCTGATTGTGCGCTAGCAATAGGGAGAGAGAAGGGATGTGCCATATCTTAGTAGATATGGTGCTGTCCTGCTCTTTCAATCTTATGCCATTGTGTGAGGTTTTCATTAATCTACCCCATTGTTTAGACTAATTTAAAAACTTTTCTCACTTTGTATATGTGCTGCACCATGCAGTACACATGAAAACCGGAAGAAATAAAATCATTTTTTCCTACTTAGCACATAAGTTAAGGAGGCATATTTTATTGGTGCAAAACCCTGTCAATCAATGTTAGTAGATAAGGCTGTGCATACCAAAATAGGTGATATAATGGGAAAGTGTATGTACCAACCATGGAGCGCCACCTTGTTTTGCACATGGTGGAATTACTTTTAGGGAAATTTTCCAGTGCAAAACAAACTTTGTCCTGAAAAGTCATTCAAGTCTCAGCACTAGTTTTCATCACTTTTGGTCACTCTGCACTTAATAAAAGTGTAGATAGATGTGGCCCATATTGTGCATGTCTGGCCTCCCCACCCTTAACCCTCAGAATTTCAGGTAGTTGGTGGTAATTAAATTGAAAAATAATCTTTCTGTGTAATTTCTCGCTCCTTACTTCACCTCACCTCTTTTATGTTACCCTTCTCTCTCTTAACTGCACTCTCTCTACAGCTCTATGTTCCTACATACTCTGTCTCAATTTCTGATCTCTCTAACTCACCTTTCTCTCAAAATACCTCACTCAATATATCTCAATGCCTCTCTTAATATACCTCACTCAATATACATCAATGCCTCTCTGTCAGCATCTCTATATATCTATTACTGTCAATCCCTTCTCATATGACCAGAACACTTCTGTGCCTAATCCCTCTATCTGTACCTCAGTGCGCTTTCTCCATCTTTTGTGTTTCTCCAGTTACTTTTGTCACACAACCCCATCTCTATATTTACCTGTCTCTCAATCCATGTGACTACTACAATACCTCTTCGCTACTTCTTTTAGGCCCTTTCTCCACCTCACCAATCCCTCTCACCTCGCTATCTAATTTCTCTCTCTACCTCACTTGTCTCTCATTACCTCACATGTATCTCACAGTTCTCTCTCTGATTAACTAAGCTCTCAATTTACCTCACGTTTTTGTTCTTTAGTTCATGTGGCCAGGAGCTGTTTTTTTACATTTGGGACAGGGAAGGGAGAGCATGTTATGCATAACTCCACGATTACTCATTTGCCCCTGCCTAGCAATTGATAGGAGGGGCAGAAGATTTTTGAAGCCTTTCACAACATAAAATTATAGATCCATAAAGAAGGAATAACAGGACTGTTTTGTCATGTGGTCGCTGAGGGCATTGTCGACATCTTTAAGTTAGCATGACCCCGGTAGCCATGATGCTGCTTTTGCGCACGTTACTAGATGTCTTTAATTTCACAAGCCTCCGTTTATGCCTTTCACATGAGAACTCTCTGCTGTGCTCATTCTCTGCCTGTTCCTGGAGTTTAGTCTGAACATTGTGAGCAAGGTCGATAAACACTGCCCCTTGTTATTCTGTTCTGGTCAGGCCCTAGCCCCTAGACAAAATATGCCAATGCAGCTGTTTTTGCTGGAGACTCGTACTTTGATATTATGGGGATGCATGCTTAGGTAAGAAACACTTGGAGAGGGACCTTCCCAGGAAGAGGAGAACACGCACCTGTGATGTAGAAATACGATCTACTGCCTAAGGTATGGGGTCTGCTGACAAAGCCCAGAGATCTTCTAATACTTCTTCTTACCAAGGGGAGGGAGCATAGGCACTGTAGTCCTTTCTCCATAGTCTTTGTATAATAATGTCTCCCTTTATAATATGTGGCCATAATGCAATGCTAACGATATTGGTGTAATGCATCTTTATGCTTGTTGCGGCACGTATACTGCATTTTAGAGCATGTTAATAAAAATAAATGTTTTAAACTATCTTCGTGTCTCTGTCAGATCTTATTGTGGACAAATACGAGAATGTGGGCGAAAAGGTGTGTCCTGTTACAGTGATTCCTGAGAGATCCGGGAGTGTTGTGTTCTGGGGTGTCTAATCATTTGTTTCTCCATTTGTGAGTAGGAGGGCGAGTGAGACACTGTAGCTAGTCGGTCCTGGGTCATGGGAACTAAGGTGGTGGGAAGGCTTAGCCCCTATACACCGTGTTCCCATTTTCCTGTGCATAGTTCTGTGTATGTGCAGAATCCCTGCAACAGTTTTTCACCTTGGGGTTCTGAGCAACATCATAGAGAACTCAAGTTTTGCTCCTGTTGTCAATCTGATGTCACTCAGAATCCATCAGTGAAGAACATCTCCATTATTCAGTGTTACTCATCAGTGATAACTTTCAAGTGCTCTCTTGTAAATCATGATTATGTTATTGATTATTCACAGAGCCTCACACTAATTAACAGGGGAGCTCTACATGTTTGTACCTTGTTAAGGTAGCCAGTTCCTTCTTAGGGCCTGGTTACGAGTTTGGCGGTGCAGCACACCGCCAAACCCTTGGTGAGGCCACCCACCAGATTAGGAGTTTCCTCCTGTCTGGCGAGCTTTTGTTTAGAGTTCCCACGGCAGTGCCTCTAAAAAGGGCACCACAATGGGAACGCCAAAAACAGTTCCAATGCCATGCAGGAACTGGGTTGCCAGCACACAGGGGGGCACATGTTGTGCTCCCCTGTGTGCATACACTTGGCGCAGAGGCCCCATGGGCCCGGTAGGGCCTCCTTTGTTTCCTCTCTGCCAGGGTTTACATGGAGGAGGAACCACCATGTAATCCCTGGCAGAGAGGAAACTCCTAATATATTTGGTGGGACTGTGGCGGTCCCGTCGAGCATATGGATTCCTCCTGACTGTCGCAACAGCTCCAGGGAACAATGGTTCCCTGGCGACTGCGGTAGGCTGTGGCGGTCCTACCGCGCATCTTGTAATAGGGTGTGGGGAGACCACGGCGCCCCCGCACAGACTCATAATCAGCCCCATAGTGTCTAATTTAAGAACACTTCACACACAATAGGGTAAGAGCACACTCTAAAACATAATATAGATTGCTCTCTTGTCTCCATTAATATAGCATAAGGATTACTATTCCAATCTCAAGAATGTCCCACATACAATGATAGATTTGAAGAACTGTCCAGCAAACTGCGATACTTTTCATAGACATTCCCATACAATCACCTGTGGTAGAAATTAACTTCCTTACACACACCCATAAACTGTGTTTGGGTAAGGGCGGGTTGTTTAACATGCACTCATTTGTCGTCATTGCAAACTCATTCTCGTTACCTTGATTTTATCCATGGTTGTTACAGTGTCTTGAGCCGCCTCTTCCAAAAGTGGACGCATGTTCTCCAATTCCTCCTGCATTTTTGATACATCCTCTGCAGTTTGCAGCAGCTACAAAGACATACATAAAGAAATGAGGGAAAGATGGGGAAAACAGAAAGAGAGTGGGAAAAGAGAGAACAAGGTAAAATGGAGCTGAGGGGGGAAAAAGGGTTAAAGAGGACCAAAGTGTGGAAGCAGAACACATTAAAAGCCTGGAAGCCAGAGAATGATATGAACAGAATAAGCGGATTTAGAAAGACAATAGACTATGGTATGAGAGAAATGCGTGCTTGCACACCAAAAAGAGAAAAGAATGAACAAGATAGGGAAAATAATCCCCTTCATACACAGCCTATCACCAACCTTGCAAGATCCTTGAGAACCTTATTCAAGTATGTCATCACCAGAATTAAGTCGCAACTAGATGTAAATAATAATTCTTTCATGGAAGAGGGCCTATTTTCTACTTTCAATTAGTCCAGGAAAGGAATCCAAAGGACACACGTCTGGAGATATCCATCACATATAGCGTGTCACAATGAAGCACAATGTGATTTGACTTCCTTTATTTACAGTCTTTAGTGTGCTACTGATGACAGAGAGGGAGGATGTTTCAGCACTGCACCATTCTCTGAAACATGTGGGGTTAGAGCCTAAAAAGATGTTATTGATGTGGTATATTAGTTATTCATTCAAAATGCTCTCCAATTGTTTGCCCAGAAACGATATCCCGGTTACCTGTCTGACATTGCTGAGTCCTCTGGTGTCTGCATAGTGTTTCTTTATCAGTGGTGTGACTTGACCTTTTTTAAGCTGCCAGAGGAATTTCCCTCATCAAATAAGAGACACAGCACTGCTACCTACTGAGCACTTGGTACCTCCCTGTCCATTGGCATTTAGTAAGTACAACTGGAGGCTTCTGGTGGCCAGACTTTGTAGGACTTTGCCTATGCCATGAATGCAAAAGCTGGTCCTAAGTGAGACTAGGCAAATAACTAAGATCCAGACTTCTAGTTTTGCAGTGTGTTAACACTTTATAAATCCCAGAGAACACAACTGACTCACGATTTTATTAATGCCCTGGATCTATAGCCAATTCCAAGGGGAGCATGTCTGAGGCTAGATCTCTGGTGGCAAATATTGTTGCATATTTCCAGTGCTTAAGGTCTATATTTTCTTTTCTCTTAACACCTTAAGTATAAAGTTTCCATATGGAGCATGTCCACTCGAATCCACAGCCATACATTCCATGGTCCTGGCACATTTTAGCTAAGCCACCAGATTTCTTTGCGGTTCCCTGTGTACTTGGTCAGAGAGAAAAACATGTCCAGAATGCAGGGTTTTTCTTTTATTGAAAGCCCATTTTAGGACACATATCTCACATGCATTGTAATTGGTACAATAGCTTCCTACTATAAAAGGGTTGACTTTAAGCTCTGTGCATTATCTATCAAGCTTTCAACCACAGGAGCTCATAATTTTGAGGACAAATTGGTAGGTCATGAACCATCCTGTTAACAACAGCTGTCCCAGGACCTCCTGGTCTCAAAAGATCTGCTATCTAAATGTTCATACTGGGGTGTGTGTCTGCTTTTAAGTGTAGACAACTCCAAATGTGGGCCTCTCAAGGCCTCATTTATAGATCAGTGGATGTAGGACATCAGCCAAAAGGAGGTGGAGTGCACAGACGCCCTATTCAATATTAAATAGGGTGGTTTAGATATCTGCCACTTTTTGGGGGATGTCCCACATCTGCCAAACTCTGGATAAGCCCTAACTCTTTTTCTACCTGTAGAAGAACTCCATTGCTTTGCTTCCCTCTTGGCAAAATGTTAGATTGCACATGTATCCAGCAGCTGTGCTGTTGAGGACATGTCCAGGTATATAAATATAATGAGGCATTTCATTTGTAATTTTACATTTTAAAGGCTATCAAAATGAAGTGTGAACATTTAGGTAAAATGGTGGCTGTAATGGGTAGGCTAGGGGTGGATCTGAGAGACAGGGTGGAGCTGTGCATAGCCAAAACAGGTATTCAGCATTCTGAGTTTTTAGTACATTGCTTAGCACCAAAACAGAGTGGATAGCTCAGGAACTTACTTTTCTTTATTGGTTAGTTGTTTTCAGCAACGACTGACTGTTTTTTCCCTTTAGAACAACATATGGACACACCTCAGAAGACCCCTCCAAGGCCTGGCTCTGAAGAGGAGAGAAGATATCCTTGACAGCTGTACTACCTAGATCCTGCCTGCCAGAGATCATTGAAGGAAGATGTCTCTTGCTCTGCCTAAACTTCTCCCTCCATGGCTGATGGTGCCATTCTTCAGCTGACACATTGCTAAAAGGTAATAATGTGCTGCCAGTGTAATCGGGCCTTAAGTCTTAAGAGAGCTCAGTCACAGCTCAGATCAAAACTGTGGCCTCTCTCTACCATAGTCAAACATTCAGATTCCACACACTACCCGAGACATCAAGGCAATCTTATATATACAGGTTTTGCTCTCTTGTCTACATGGTTGCAGATGGATCTCACAGTGGCAAGAAGCAATATCAATGGTGACACTGCACGTTATAAGAGGCAATTAACATAACAAAACACACAAAAAGGGAACTGTTCTAATGTGAAATAGACATGTAGGGATGATGACATAGAGGTGGCACCCAATATTAAGATCATGATTTTTTTGTTTGTTTTGTTAAGGCTTTGGTGTTTAAGGATATTTAAATATGTGCTCTGATGAAAGGAAGCACGGTTCTCCCAAAGATTCCTTAGAATGCAAAATAACTGTAAACCTGTCTTCAAGTTATCTTCTACTTTTGACTTGATTCCAATAGTTTCTTTTGTCACTTACTGCTGTTTGTAGATGGCAGCCCTGTTAAACTAAGTCAATCCTTACCTTGTCCAAACCAGTCTTCATTCTGGTCTTTGCAGTTTTGAGTTCCTGTTTCTTTTTGACAATGAGTTTAGCAAAAGTACTCATCAGTTCCAAGTAGGTTTTTGGTGTGATGTAATTGTGTCGTGATAGCTCAGCAAGGTACTGCTTGGACTTTACTGCAACAGATTGATGAATAGAAACACACATTGTGATCTGAATGAAAAGACAACAGACATGGAGAGATCAGACAACAGACTCGACAAAAACAAAGTCATCATTTGTTCTTTTTACTAAAGTTTTACAAAAAAACAAATAGCTTTCCATAAGTAATGGAAAGCTTCATATGTATTAGTGAAGACAAACAATTGGAAATAATAATTTAATGATGTTAACATACCCGCAACTATACTGAAAGATCGGAAAATTGTTCTTTTTTATTACTGATGAAAATAATGCTGGAAGCCTACAGATTCAGTCACATAAGCTGTGCATTTAGAGAAGGCTTGGAAATATAAGTACAAAGACTCTGTCATTGTGAATCCATTGAATTCACAAACACCTACCATGCCATTAATAACAGCTTGACTGGCCTCTAGCTCGGGAATATCCTGAAGAAATGAAGATGCTACAGACCTCAGGGCTTCAGCTGGCCACTCATTAAACCAATCAATGGTGCAGCAATTGACTAGAGATGGAAATTGTCTTAGTCGAGCACGAAAAACTTCCCCAATGGGACTTTAGGAAAAACATGAGAGGAAAAAAGATGTGTTTAAAATGAATATTAGTTAAACAAAAAATACAGAGATTCACTATCCTTGCTCAGATTAAATGATACACCCCACTTACATCTATCACTGTTTCATTACTCCCAAATTATGTTAGCTAACTCTCACTGATGAGCTTAAAGAGTAGGTGTTACATACTGAATATATACATTTTCCAAAACTTTGCTTGACAGGTTGGATTTAGAGGCAAAAACCCATGCAAAGGACTACATTAAACAGTGAGAAGTGTAGTAAAATCTTTGGGATTATTATTTCTGTATTTCTGCAACAACAAACACAAAATCATAACAAAACAGCCTGCCATACATAGACATTTTTTGCCTTAGTAAAACCACGGGGTTCCCAGCAACGTCTTTCAATGAATAAAGTCTCTGAAAAAAATAAATATATATATATATATATATATATATATATATATATATATACATACATATACACACATATATATATATATATATCCAAGAAAGAAATGACTCAAACAGATAGATTCACCAAAGAACAAAAATATATTTCCACTACAACGTTTCAGCTTCCGCCTTCCTCAGGTAGTACAAGATGGTTTGCTCTGTGGCTGCACAGATGACACAGCTGAATTTTCAAAAAGCATCATGAGTGAAGATTCCATTTGGAATGTGGAATAAATGCAGTCCTGAGAGCTCTTGAGATATGCAGTAATCAGGCTGTGTTGTCAGTAATGTTCAGTCCATCTGGATGCAGTGATTTTAAACGGTACATCCAGAAGTTTTCCCTGGAGTCCAGTAGTTCTTCCTTTGAAACATGTTCCACGGGGAAAATCTTCAAATCTGATAGTGAATGATCCACAAGGTTGAAATGATTGGCTACAGGCTGGTCAATTTTCTTATTAATTATTGCAGATTTGTGGTTCCTGAATCGTGTACGGAGGTCATTCACTATTTGGCCTACATATTGTTTTTACAGCTTTGCCGTTGGCACTGAATCACATAAACAATGCATGTTGAGCGACATGTAAGATGCTGCCTTATTGCATAGGTCCTTCTCGTAACAGAACTAGTTACAGATGATGTTTGTAAAAGATATTCACACGTGATGCACCTTTTAGAGTCACAGCAATAAACCCCTGCATTTGTTACAGCTTGCTTGAGTTCAGCTCTCACAATAAGAGATCGTAAATTTGGAGCTCTGTGGTAAGCAATGACTGGTGGTTTTGGAAAAACCTTTTGCAATTTTTCACAAGTGGACAGTAAGGGAAATGTTTTTTGCATTATATTTCTGTAGTTAGGAGCTGATGGATGATAGTCAACTACAAATGGAGTTCTGTCACTTTTGTTTCTGCCGTTGGTATTCCAAATAAGTGCTTCTCTGGGTAACTGCAAAGACTTGTCAATTTGTTGCTGTATGACATGCAGATGATAGCCTCGCCTTTTAAATAATGTAGCAAGCTCCTGTAGATGGTCTTTACACGTTTCCTCATTGCTGCAGATGCGTCTTATTCTGAGTGCTTGGCTGTAGATGATGCTCAGTTTAGTGTGGTGTGGGTGACATGAAGTCCAGTTTAGATACAAATGAGCATCTTAGGCTTGTGGTACAGATCAGTTGTAATTTTGTGTTCATGAATGGTGAGTAGCACATCCAGAAAAGGGAGATGAGGCTTCTGTTTAGTATTGCTGCTGGTAAATTTGATGGTAGGATGGATATTGTTGATATAAGCTGTAAATTGTTCCAATGTTCTACTTCCTGCATTCCATATTATAAATATGTCATCAATGTATCGTAGCCATACCAGTGGTTTGATGCTAGAAGTAGCAAGTATACAGTTCTCTAGTTTGCCCATGAAGATATTTGCATAGGATGGAGCCATCCGAGTGCCCATGGAAGTCCCTTGTATCTGCAGATAGTGTTTACCATTGAATGTAAAATTGTTGGATTTAAGGATAACTCTTGCAAAGTTGGTAAGCACATTTGTTGATGGCTTTTTCACAGTTCTTTTATCAAGAGCTTCAGATAATGCCATAAGACCATCCTCATGTGGTATATTGGTGTATAATGATGTAACATCAAATGTAGCCAGAAGAGTATCATGATCAAATGTGGAGGTTTGGTTTAATTTTTCAATAATCTGAAGGAAGTGACTGGTATCTTTAATAAATGAGGGAAGTTCCTGTAAAATGGGCTGGAGGTGCAGGTCCTCTGTGCAGCCACAGAGCAAACCATCTTGTACTACCTGAGGAAGACGGAAGCTGAAACGTTGTAGTGGAAATATATTTTTGTTCTATGGTGAATCTATCTGTTTGAGTCACTTCTTTCTTGGATATTTTATTTCTTTGTGACTCATTGTATCCTTTGGGATCCAGATTTTTGCCCGGGCTGTCTGTTGTTTTCTTGTGATCCTTCATCTTCAAGTATGTATCTATATATATATATATCTATATATATATATATATATCCACCATAAAGTTGCCCAAAAGAACACGCCACACACGGAGAGGTGAGTTCCTTCTTTTATTGCAGGTTACAGCAGCACACGGCTCCCATTTCAGCATGAAAAACAGCCATACGCGTTTCAGACTACCTCGAGTCCTTGATCACTGGCAATCTCAAAACAGCGGCATTGCCGGAACTTAAATACGAAAATCCCGCCCTGGTGGGCGTGTGCCATTGCATCATGGATCTTGAAGTTCCCATAATAAACCTCAGTGGGTGCCGTCATGTAGTTAGAGAGATAAAAGTCTTTTTTCCAAGTGGATGATGAAACTGGGAAAGCCACGTTATGCTGTCCATACCTCGACCTGCAACCTTGAACCCTCGCCGTCCTTTCGGCACCAAACCTTCAGCACCGCAGGTCCGCCTTGAAGCAGCAGGGCGTGATCTTTTGGGCAACTTTATGGTGGATATATATATATATATATATATATGCAACTCCTTGAACTCCTCGAACCTCCGCTACAAACACACAGCAGCAGCGGCGAACAGAGTAAACGGACCCCAATTGCTGGCAGGAAGATTTTATTTCTGCTCCTCTGCTTAGTGACGCGTTTCGAGCACAGCCGTGCCCTTGATCACACACAGGTAACAGTTCGCCAAAGCCATTTAAACATGCAGGGTGAGTTCACTTCCTGTGTCAGGTGATCATAGACACAAGAAAAAGACTTGCAAAGAAGACAGATTCTGTACATTCCATTATATAATCGCCATAAATTGCTTAAATGCATCACGAAATTACTAGATGATGTATGCAATATATCTGTATAAATACAAATAAAATTAAAACAGCATCATCGTTAAATGTATATCACTTGATTCACTTAGTGCAATTCAAAGTGAAAATAATGCAAATACATATATAAATATATTTACAACAACACTGGTAATGGATAAAAGAGTGTAACACAATATAAAAACTGTTAATAAATAGGATAAAAATTTCACTAATAAAACAGAAAAAATAGTGCCACATAATCCAGTAATGAACCAGCGAAAGTGATACATAACAGCCTGAATGCTAGTGATAGATATAAATATGGCTTGAATGTGGTTATTACATGTCTTAATGCATAATCTGAGGTAGAAATAAATATAAAGTGCCACAATTATGTGCAAAAGCATGACCTGATTTATCCTTTCCTTTAAAAAGTTTATTTTCATCTCTATTGAAAAAAGGAAAATCTACAATAAGTAAAACCCATGAAAATTCCCTAAAAGATCCTGAAAGAATCTAAAAAATCTAAAAAAACGAAAATGTGCAAAACGAGCAAAAGCAGCTGGAATTCTATAGTAGTACTGACAAAAAAGACCAAATAGAGCCAATTAGAGACCCTGCAAGATATTGCGAAGGAGTGAGGGTTGGGTAAGCAAAGATGTGACTAAAACAAATACAAAAATCTGCCAAAACCCGTAAAAAATCCATGAAAATTCATAAAAGCTTGTAAAAACTTTTTATAAAAATTCATAAACAATCCACAAAATAGCAGGTCCAAGAAGAGGTCAGCACAGTGTAATAGGGGGAACAGCCACATATTTCTAAAGGAAGTTGTGCAGATCTTCAGTTGTATTTAACCCATGTGGTGCTTTACTATCCAGTTCTAGAATAATGCGAGATTCTAATTGCCTTAATTTCTTTTCTTTATTTCCACCCCTTCTCAAGGGGGGAATCGCATTGATAACAAAGTACGAGAGGCAGCTGAGATCGTTGTTGTGTTCTCGTTTGAAGTGTGTGGCTACAGGATAGGAAGAATCATTATTAACTATAGCCCGAATATGTTGAAGAATTCTGACGTGCACCTGTAGCTTGGTACTGCCAACGTAACGCAAGCCACAGGTACAAGCCAAAACATACACCGCAAACTCGGTGCGGCAGTTGTAATTCCCATGAATCATACATTTTTCTTCCGAAAATGGGGTGGTGTAATGTGTAGTATTGACACCAAACTTGCACGCACGACACGTGGAGCATTTGAAAAAACCTTTTCTTGGTTTCAGCCAAGTGCCAGTAGTTCCCGTTTCTGGGCAGCTTTTGACTAACTGGCTCCTCATAGACTTTGCTCTTCTAAAAGTGATAGTAGGAATATCAGGGAGACGAGGACCCAAAACACCATCTGTAAGAACTATGGGCCAATTCTTATTGATAATATTTTTTATCTTTCTCTCCTGTCTACTGTATGTAGTGATTAACCTTGGACATGAGTCAGCTTCAGTTACGTCAGTTTCTTTAGCTGTCCCATGTAGAAGGGTGTCTCTAGGTCTGTCTCGTGTTTTCGACACCGCACGGGTCAGGATTTGGTCACTGTACCCTCTTTGTTTTAATCTATGTAACACACCCTTGGTGCATTTGTCAAGTTGTTCCGTTGTACTGCAGATACGTTTGATCCGCAGTAGTTCACCAAACGGAATACTCTCTATTAAATGTTTAGGATGGCTGCTATTAGCATGTAGAGTGCTGTTGCCTGCTGTAGGCTTCCTAAATAAAGTTGTTTCAAGTATATTATCTTCAATCAGCACTCTAACATAAAAATTCGACCGTGGTTGTACTGATTTGTGATGTGAAGTGCAAATTCATATGATTCTGGTTGATGGTAGAAATAAAACTAATTTCACTTTCCTCATTTCCTCTCCAAATCACAAAAACATCATCTATATAGCGTAGCCAATGCACCACATGATGATTAAAAATTTCCCAATGTTGTTTTTTAAGGACCTGTTCCTCCCACCAGCCAACATGTAAACAGGCATAGCTGGGGGAGAAACAGGATCCCATAGCCACGCCTCTTTGCTGTTTGAAAATGTCATTTCCAAATAAAAAGAAGTTGTTGTTAAGACACCAATTTATCAAGTTGATTAGCATTCTGTTATGAAGAAACAATTCACTCCCCCTTGAGTCAAGGAAATACTTAACAGCATTCAGCCCATCCATGTGATTGATGCTAGTATATAGCGATTCAATGTCTAGAGCAATCAATAAGAAGTTAGTCTCCCATGTGATGTCTTTGATCTTATTTAAGAAATCACCAGTGTCTTTAATATAGCTGGGAAGTTTTTTTACAAAGTCCTGTAGAAAAAAGTCGATATACTGGGAAACGTGTTCACTGACACTGTTGATGGCAGAAATAATCGGTCTTCCTGGTACTGGTTGAGTTAATTTATGCACCTTTGGGATCAAGTAAAGTGTCGGTATCACAGGGAAGTCCATGTCTAAAAATGTGTATTCGGATGAAGAAATAAGACTCTCCCTTTTGTATTTTAATAATTGCTTCCTCAGTGATTCTTTGGCAAGGTTGTACTCTTTAAGGTTTGATTTACCATAGCATTCTTGATTGTTTAGTTGTCTTTTTGCTTCAGTAATCTACTCCTTTTTTGGCCAGAGTACGATGTTGCCACCTTTGTCAGATGCCATAATGATAATTTCATTGTTCTTCCCCAGTTTAGTCATCAGACGATCATATTGGTTGTTCATATAAGATGAATTTTTTGGTTTCTTTTTGGTTTGAATATACAATTTTTTAATATCATCTGTCACACGGTCATGGAATACATCCACTGAGTCTTTGGGCATCATAGGAATGAAGGTGCTCTTTGGTTTAAACGGACTGATCCCAGCTCCATATTGAACAATTCCTTCATTGGACAGTCTGTTTTGGGTGTTAGAGCCAGCCTCTGTATCAGGTTGTATCGCCGCTTGTTCATTGCTCAGTTCCTGCATAGTTAAGAGGGTCGGCATATCAGCAGCTTGTAAACCTAGCATGTTTCCAGGCAAGTTGTCTTGCGTTGTTTGACATGTATCCAGGCCAGTTTTAACCGCAAATAATTTTTTTAATTTTAGTTTGCGAATGAAGCAGAAAATATCAATCCTGGTGTTGGCATAATTGAAAGAGCTTTCAGGACAGAAGCTGAGTCCTAGGGAAAGAAGCTGTTTTTCTGCTTTGGATAGTTCGACATTGGACAAATTGATTATTGTTTGTTCAATTATCGCCTCTTTCTCTGCCATTGCTGTTTTTTCTTTTGTGTTGATTTTCCGGCATTTCCGTCTTGCTTTTCTTCTGGCATTCCTCTTTTTTCGTTTGGTTGATTGTTCCGATTCCTCGGTCTCAGCGTGTGGCGCCTGTCGATGGCTAAAAAATCAACCTCTTCTCCCAGGCTGTAGACACCTCCATCCATGTTTCTAACCAAAATATTACCTTCTGAGCCAGTATCGCTTGTTAGAGATTCGCCATCTGTCCCTGAGGCTTTATCATCTTTATTCATATCCGTGTGAGTTGGCTGAGGAATTTTGCCAGTACGTCTATCTTCAAAGCGTAATTTTTTGGCATGTTCAAATTTTCTCGCATATGTGTATATTTGTCCTTGTTGGTAGTCCATTAGATCACGGGCAAATTTAAACACTTTGCGTTTCTATATATATATATTCACTTAAAAAACCATAGGTTTCACACATGTTATAGTTAGGTGGATATTTCACTCGTAAAAAACCAATGAAATTCCCCCGTTATAGTTAGTTCAGATAACTATAACTCGCGCACCCGCAATCCACTGCTCATGACGTCACATATTACATCACTCATGACATGGTCAGTGGCATCACTCATGACACCACTGATGACATAATCCTTGTGATAGAGTGGCGGTCGCGCGAGTTATAGTTATCTGAACTATGGTTTTTTAAGTGAATTTGCAAGGTTTTTTAAATGCTAATTCCTAACTATAATGTGTGTGAAACCTATGGTTTTTTCAGTGAATTTGTACGGTTTTTTAAATGCTAATTTATTTATGTATTATTCTTTTTTTTTTTTTTTTTTTGGATTAACACCCCGCGATTTAAAAAAAAAAAAAATTCTGCCTTCGGGGTCCTTAAGGGACCCCCTGACAAAGGCTAGGGGGTCAGGAACTCTTTACCCTGCCCCCTTTTCACGTTCGCCACCTTCCTTTTTCACTCTCGCACTGAAAACAAGCAAAATGGCGCCCGACACTTCCTGATTTCGACCGATTCGAACGTTGACTAACATGTAACCACCAATCAGAATTACGCTTGTGCACGTTAGGGTGCTCGCACGGTGCGCGCTTATAGATATTTATATGCTTTTAAATGCTATTTTCTCAGGAACTACTGAACAGATTGACACCAGACCTGCAAAAGGCACTTCCCTGACCTGAGGACTACCTCTCTGCCAAATTTCAAGTACTTCTGTTCAGCCGTTCGGGCTGTACCTTCGACTAAACGTCCTATGGAAAAATGCATGGGGAAAACGCATTTTGGGACCCCCCTTTTTTCTCGGCCCCCGCTTGACGAATCACCCCGAGACTTTCAGGGTAGGAGCTGAACGGAGCGCCCCATTAGTTTTGAAAATTTCGCGAGGATTCGTCAACCGGCGCCAAAGTTATTCAAAATAGAATTTTCAGATTTCCTATGGAAACTCGGTCCTAACTATAACTATCTACTGGCGTCCGCCAGTAGATAATGTTAACAAATATAATATATTCAAAGCTTTGCACAAGTAGATGAGTAGACATCAAAATAAAATACCAGCTTTACATTTACGTTAATTCCAATGCGAAAACGAGGATGCTATCAATTAAAGCTAACAAATGGTGTCCAGTTATCTAATAAATAATGAGGGAATTTATTTTATAAATTAAATGTAGTTATAAACATGTTTAAATATAGAAATGCACTTTTTTTGGAATTACACTGGAAAATCATGAAAGGACGTTTATATATATTTTTGCTGTAGAAGCAGGGCACACATGACATCAGGCATGGCTGACGCCGACGCGGAGTCAAGCAACACCGCCTACCGGTGCACAGGGGTACTGGTCTAAAAAACATCCAGATCCAGTCTGATGCCTGGGGATTATTCCAAGGTAAGAAATCTACGGCTAGACGTCTCTATTAGATATTGCCAAACAGACATTCTGTTAATGTCTATCATAGTAAGAGAAGCCAAACAAGGGTTGTTTCTCTATGTTCCCTTGTAAGCCCTATCTCTTTTTCTAGGATTACTCAAATAAATTACTTAGTTGAACCCCTCCAAAGCATCCAACAGGATCCAGAAATATTCTCCAGAATACCCCCGGTGTCACTGAGTTCAGAACATCATCATTAAGGGCGCCTCACAATCACACTGGAAGTGTGTTGTTGAACGCCATATATGGTACCATGTGTAACACCGACGTCAGTTTAGTCTACTCTGCCCAACGCCACACCTTACGATGTAAAAAGATGCAGTATAATAATAAATCCACACCAATTACCTCATTTGGGAAGGGTGAAAGCACGGAAGTAAACTGTAGGTGCAATGATATCCATTTGAAAGAACGTCACCAAAGTCAAGTAATTTGTTCTAATGAATATTAACACCCCACAAATAACTCACTAGAACACTACCAAAGCTGTACCTCTAAACAACAAGAGGTGAGATTGAGACATAGGCCATCGTGTATCAGAAAAAAGCTGAACAAAATCCCCTAATGAATTAGAACTAAAGCCTACTGCCAATCACATGTAGTGTTTTGAAGAATGAAGAGAGGACCAGGTAGCAGCATTGCCATTAGACTGCACGTGATCACCCCTCAGCAGAGTCAAAGTCACACTTACACCCCTCGTAGAATGAGCACAAAATCCCTTGGGAAGATGTTTCCCAACTCACACTTTTCAAAGCTTCACTGCTGGCAAAATCACGTGTGCAATCCTATGCTTCCTAACTGCAGATCCTATCTTGTATCTTCGAAAAGAACCAAACAAAGTGTAATCTTTTTGCAAATAAGAGGTTCACTAGATATAAAAACTAAGAGCACTATTAGGGTCGGCCTGTGTAATCTCTCCTCATTTCCTGATGGATGAGCAGACGGAAGGAAACAGGAAAAGACCTAGACTGAGATATGTGGATTTCGCAGACAAGCTTACGCAAAAAAGGAAGGTTAAAATGCAAACCTAAACTTTTCTTCTGAAGAACAGTAAATGGTGAAGACGCAGATAGAACTTTAAATTTGTTAACTCTTCTTTATGAAGTCATTTCAACCAAGTAGCTAAATTACAAAAAAGAAAATGAAGATACCATGACTGTAGAAGCTTGAAAGTCGATTCCAAGAGATAAGTCAGTAATGTCATCTAAAAATGAAGGTTTTAATGGGAAACTAAAAGGTATTACCAGATGTATATATTGGTGGTCATGAAAAGTATGGAAACCCACCAATTTGGACACCCCAGAAACCTCCCTCATGTGATCCGCTATTTACACTTCAATACCATAGGTTATTAAAATTGCTGTGGAGTCATGTTCACAATCCGTTCCTAACTCTGAAAGATTTTTTTTTTTTAAACCAATTTATGCAATTTTTTTAGCACTATAGCAAAAACGATAAAGGGCCTTAATGGCACAAATAGATACCATCCATAGATACAAATACATATCACTAAAGAATTATGTTATATTAAATGGTCCAAAAGCTACAACCAAGATTGTCCTGTCTAAGATACACCACTGCCAGGAGTTTTAGAAATCTATCAGGTGGATAACAGGTTGAAATGGAGCACTTTGAACTGATAATGTATCTCTTTTATAATGAAGCCGGTGGGACTGAACAGAGTGTATGGAAGTAGGCCTCCTAAAGATCCAGATATACCATCTAGCACTGATTCTGCAGTGCTAAAAAGTACCAACCTCAAAGTCAACATGTTGAGTTTCTCTTTGTTTGTAAACTGTTCCAGAAACCAAAGATCCAATATCGGTCTCAAACCTCCCCCATTCTTAAGGATTCAGAAAGTAATGGCATAAAGTGTTCCTTCTGTGAAAAGGTAGAACCAATTGTATTTCTCCTTAATCAATAAGCCTTCCATCTCACTTAAAAATATGTTTGTCTGGGTGGAGGACATGAAGGATGAAGAGTTACTGGTGTAGTTTCATCCATCCAGAAAAGCCAGACCGTAAGAAATAATAATCTATCAGCCACCAAACCCCCTTGTTATGATTTATAATGTACCCCAATATAGGCCTGGGTAGTCACCTAACCTTTCACCTACATTTTCCCTGCCATTGTCCTACATAAGGGTTTTGATACTGACCTTTTACCTAGTTAGGTGCTGCTTAAATGTTGTGTCGTAGTCTTGTTTATTATGCATGAGGATTCTCAGAATCACAGCAGGAATACCATCTTCTGCATAATAACTATGTATAAGGTTAATTCCTTTCGTCATCCTCTGCCGACATGACTCAGCAAGGTAGAACCCCTGAGGGTACCTTTTGGGTATATAAACACCATATCTTTGCTGGGGCAGAGAGAGGAGAAAAGACTTCCATTCTGACACACTAACGTGAGACGTTGAGGTTTCTGCACACAGACACTCCAGCACGCAGTGGTCTGACTTCCCTCGCAGGGTGTCCTTCTTGAGACCAAGCAGGGTCATTCGTTCTCTCACACCAGGTAATGGCTTTATCCTAGGGGGATTCTTGGCTCTACACCTCCATACATGCTAGGTATATTTAGGTACATCTAGTTAGGATTAACATCGTAGGAGTATGCATTATTGTTGTCATGCCTTTATATGCCTGCATATATCCATTGTTTTAGCACTATGGTAGAATTCTACCATCCATTTACTCTGTTGGTGCTTATAACCGTTTATATCTGTTTTTGTCTTATGGCTGAAGCAGCACACATATTTTACACTAGAATGAAGCTGGTTCAATAAATGTTTATTCAAAACGTCCCCATTGTTCATTCTGTGTACCTCTCTGAGACAAAGTGAGCACGAGTGACTGAGCGAAAAGTACCGTACTGTTTCCACCAGTGGCGGCTGGTGCCATTTGAAAGTGGGGAGGCATAAAATTATTGCCGTACAGCACTGTGGTGTGCAAGTGAGCCCAAACACCCTACAGGGGGTTTGGGGCAGTTCTCCCCCTGAGAAAATTTTGAAAAAAGAGTGGATAAATGGTGCATTTTCAAGTAAATATTGAGGAAGGAGGAAGGTTAATAAAGCAATATGATTGAATTATTTATCATTTAAGAAATTGCCAATTTTTATGAGCTATAGAGGACAATCTTTGCGTATGCTGAAGTTATCATTTGCCCATATTAACTTTTGAACACACTGATACACTTGTAATGGTTTTAACTATACAATAAATACATTCATTGACTGTGCAGTGCTGTACATCAATATGATGACACTATTTCCTTAAATACATTTTCTGTTTTCATGCAAAGAACACCATTTAAAAAACAAAAAGTGCAACAGTGACTTCACTACAACATTCTGAATGAGAGAGCCAAGGGGAGTTGTGTGAGGGAGTGAAATCAAGAACAGCTGTGTGAGAGAGTTTGTGCTATATAAAACTACAAAAAAGGAAAGAAAGAAAGGGCCATAAGCACTGCGTCCTCTCTCTCTCTCTCTCAGATATGAGCACCTGGGCACAGCAGTTACAAGCTTTGTTGCATGCTTCATGTTGGGCACCAACACAATTGTGAGGATTCAAAAACAAAGGACCTTGAAGAATACCCCTGAAACAACATGTATATAGCGCTTAAAGCCGCAAGCAAGGTGATTTTTTAAAAAGTATATAGAGCGACAGCGATTAATATGTTCCAAATTCATTTCTGGAATCCCTGAACGAGCGGAGGAAGAGTGAATAAATTAATGCACAACTATATACATATGTAGACATACATATATATGCAGGGCATACATAGCACCAACCCACTACAAAATAATTATAGCTACACAAAAATTAAGTACAACATCATATTTATCAACAACTCCAAGTAGTGATATCTACTTTGAAATGTTGACCCACTGAAGCACCAACTCTGTCCTTACATTTCGGTAGGTGAAAACATTTTGTCACCATTTTAACGCCTTCTAAAATAATACTCTAAACTATCTAAATATGACTCTCGTGCACTATGCGGACTGCACAATTTCCCAATTATCATGCAGTTCTTCTAGTGAGGTCGCACTTGCATGTTACACATGCACTGAAAGCCGAATATCAGAGCACCTGTAACGCCAGCGCACTGGAATTAAGTGCTGGATCAATGGCTGCATTTTCCCAAGCAATGGCTCGCTAAGATGTTGTGTAGTTAAAATCTTGATGAATCGCACGTGCACTTGTCTCATATTTTCTCACCTCCCGACGGCGTCACTGTATTTGCCTTCATATTAGGACGGTGCACGTTAGCATTAGCAGTGATGAGGTAGCTGTAATTAAAACAACACCTTGAGGACGATGAATAGATGGGAGGTTTCTCTAGTGTCTGTGTAAGCATTAGGAATTAAGTCTAAATCCCTGCAGCGTAATGATAGAGAATCTGGGCGCATATGAAATTGTTTGGAAGTTTGATAGCCTATGTAGCGCATTTCATCATGAGAAAAACGTAAATAAGAGAAACACAGTTATGCACACTGAATGTCTACTGCCTGCAGCAGCCTTCGTAGTCACCCAAAAGCAGGAATTATCCAGAGTTGCACAGCCTGCGAAAACCAAAAGGACATTTCCATGCCCCAGCCTTTGTTCAAGTGTTCTCCTTGGGCAGGTCACACCTTGCCTTCTGCTAACAGTTAATGTTCAGTTACATGCAACTAACTGCCCTTCAAATTATGATATTTCAATGTCAAACACTGCACTTGACTTTACAAGCATTTCAGTGGTAGGGGGCCTCTGAGGAGCAGCACGGTAGGCATGCAGGGAGAGGAAAGAGAACTGACTCTGGTTACCAGCAACTACGAGCCATCCAACGACTTTAGAGGACGTATACAGGCAGGCAGGACTGCACCATAGATACAATACCAGACATGTATCCCAGTACAAGCAAAAACACTTCACATACTACCAGGGGTACCTTGAGCTGGTGCAGCTGTGTAGTGACTAAGCCAGAACAGTAAGTATTACACCCTAACATACTACTCACATTTTACGAGGGAGAGCTGGTGAGCAGTTTCCACACTGGTGATCAGATGCAAAAGCCTGTATCCCACTAAGAAAGTAAGCTGGCTTTAAACGTTAGTGATGTTATGGGGTGGTCAAAGGCGCAGTAGTCACTCATACTAAAGGAGTACTCACTTGGGTGAGCAACACACCATAATCACCTGGATCTCTGGTCAAGGGGCTTGTTATAAACACATTGCTTTGTCTTGAAAAGTTAGATGAAGGAAAATGAATGTTACAGCTGCCTAAACATGGGATAAGTCAGATTCACAATTCAAAAGTTGAGAGGAAGGCTGCAGAACAGTTTTAAAGGAATTCTACATAAAATCTAAATTAAATGCATACACATCTTTGGAAAGATTATAAGAGCCTCATTCTAAATGCCTTCTTAACTACAAATTCAGACACAGATGGTGATAATGCTGTTGTATGATTTGGTTTAGAGTAAACTGCACTGTTTTCGCGGTATTTGTGTTTTTATTAGGACGTTGTGTGGGCAGATTAGTACCATTAGAAGGATACCATGCAGAAAAAGTAGATAAAAAGAACGTTTTAGCATACTAGACTCTGTTTCACTCTGCAAAAAATGTAATCTTGTCCAAAAATCTATCTGATACCATGCACAAAAGTTTTACCCTGGGCAGATTTTGCTGGTGAATGAAATTGTGAGTGTGCTTGATATAGAGAACTCTCCAGCAGCATAGTGTGTGATCCTGTGGAATACGACTGGCCACGGCATTTTAAATAAACCCAAAATATTTATAAAAAGAAAAGACTATTGCGACAAGCTTTACCCATGATCCTCTTCATTAATCTGTACATCACTCCCATGCTTCAAAGTTAGGGCCGCAAAATATAATTTCAAAAGTATGCAAACAGATAGGTACGTAGATAAAGACATACAAATACACAAAAGCATGTAGTGCCTTCAGTAAAGAGAATCTTCTGACTGGTTAATACTCATGTTCTCTCGCCACCATAAGTCTGTGGTCACAGCCCTAATGTCTGGATCCCACCTGCGCTGCCCAATGAATCTATGATACATGAGAAGATTACAAACGAACAACAGAGAACTATTAGCCAATTACTTGCATCATAGTTGTTAACTTAAAACGGCAGGCACTTAAAATGAATTAATCATATCTTGTTATTTTTCAAAGCCACAGCAGCGCGTGGAGGGAGTCAGACGTGTCATGTTCAATAGTTGCCAGAAACTATCCTCTCCTTGGTAAAATTAGTTCATAGTGGCACTGTGAGCTAGCTGGTATACAGGCAAACATATCTGGTGGGAGTGTCTGAAATCAGCCTGAACACCAGTCCCACAGTTTATGTTGTCTAGAAACACGCAGGTCCAATATAGATTTATAGGAACTACACAACATGGTGCAGCCAACATTGGTTTGGTTCTTATTTAACGGTCAAATCTGCGTAGTTCAGTCATGCTTTCTCAGAGACCCCTACTCATATTTATCCAGAAACGTCTGGAGTGGGAAGGCAATAATCCCCACCGCTGAGTAGGCATATCCTATGTATTGGCTGTAGGTTTATTCAAGCTTGAAGGATTATAGTTCCCTATTGTGCATAAAACCTTATCTAATTTTCCTTGAAACACTTTCAACAATGTCTGTCAAAGAGGACAATGCAGCAGCATTACATGCAAATGCAGCGGGGGTTGAAGAGCAGGAAGGTGCAATAAACATTTCAGAAAACGTCAGGATTGCACTTACTTTAAAATTAGCAGACTTTTGGAGTTAAAGGCAGTGTTTCCCCACACAGGCTCACAAGAAAAACACAGAATATTGAAAAATTGCTTGCCAATAGGGATAGCTCCCCCAATAGAGGACTCTACCTCTTTGGGTACAGTTTTCATTGCCATCTACACCAGAATTCATGCTATCTCTTCAATAGCAGTGATACCAGAAGTATTAAGACAAATACAGAATGTGTATGGAGCAGAACCTGCTCTAAATTTGGGGATGGAATTATTAGGCAATTTTTCCCATGTATCAATATTTATATTATCAAACATAAAAGGGAAGGCAGCAGTGGTGGCTAAAAGCCAACGCATGAGGGAATGCACTCCTGCACAACAGGAGAAAGAATTACCTAAAATTCTCGAAGATACATATGCCGAATTAGGTAGACATAATTTGGGAGTTAGAGCTACAAAACTGCAAGTACTGGGTAGTCCTGAAAAGTATAACTCCAAGCAAGCACCTGGTTCTTCTAAAAAGAAATGGGATAATACAAATAAAAAATAGAAAGAATAGATCACATCAAGGGGGTGATCTGTGTATTTTCAAAGTCGAATGGATTTGGATTTGAATGTGGCCAGGTGTAAAAGACTGAGAAACTCTTAATCAATCTAACCAGTGAATAATTGCAATCAATCCTTCCTATCACAATTTCTGTTACACTCTTCCTACACTAGAGCACTCTCTCTTCCCACACGTTCCTTCGGAGCATCCTTTCCCCTCACTCTATCAGTTGCGGTAAGGAATCAACTGTTATGTGAATTATGATGGAATAAAAATAACCCTTGTTCTGCAAATGAAATTTTGGTTGTTGCACTTCAATATATTAATTGTATTAATTACTAGGAGCCAACAGGATATAGGCTCAGAGAAACTGTGAATGAATGAATGAATGAATGAAGGTTGTGATTTACATGACCCACCTAAAATAGGCCTAGGACCTCTGTCTTTCCTACCACATGTGGAAGAATGGAGACGCTGATGGCCTGAGGAGATATCTCTGCCTCTCTCAGCCCAAACCACGGTAAAAAAAATCTGGGCCTCTATATTGACAGTGCTGTCTCGAAGAGACCTCAAGTCCAGTCTGTAGTGGGCATCTACTTTGGCCTGCAACGTATGTTGAGGAAATTTCTTCCACTTCTCTCATTGGAAACCAAGAAAACCGTGGTCCAAGCACGTGTTACTTTCAGACTGGACAATGCCAACATTTTGTACTTAGGCCTTCCCTAATATCTCCTCCACGCCTCCAGGTGGTTCAAAATGCTGCGGCCAGACTGGTCCTTATGCTCAAGCCCAGAACTCACATGTCCCCGCACCTGAAGGCATTGCACTGCCTCCCTATGAGTAAAAGGATCAAATTCAAGGCCCTGATACTGTTCTTCAAAGCCCTTCATGGTAGGGGCTAATTTTCTCACTGCAACAGATTTAGACTACAAATTTGATTGCACGTTAAAACCTCAAGCATTTCTGCAGTACGAACAAGAAAAGCCTCTCCCAAATTAAATTATGCCTCTAGATCAGTATGAATACATCATTTACACTGACGGATCTGCTCAACCTGCCGTAGAAGTAAACAGCAATACAGCGCAGCTTGTGCGATTGTAATGGGACATATGCAGGGTGATAAGTTCCGTCCTAGCAATACGCAGACACAGTCTCTAGGAGATTGCACGGCTCAGCTGGCAGAACTAAAAGCCCTAGTACTGGCATTAAAAAATGCGGATCGAGAATTCCCCTCACTAATTGTGTGCGATTCATTTTACTGTGTCCAGACATCAAATGAATATCTTCACTACTGGAGTCAGAATCGTTTTAAAAGCTCAAAAGGTTGCACAATAAAGCATAAGATGCTTTGGGAACAAATGGCAGAGCTGAAGAAAGGCCTGCCGAGGGCTCACGTTATTCATATGCTGAGTCATCAACGTGTTGGCGTGCACGTTGAAGGGAATTTATTGGCTGATGAAGCCGCCAAGGCAACAGAGCGAACTGCTGCTCTAGCTGCAATCACTCATTCATAATCGAGGATAGATGGACAGATAATGGTTGCTGTCATCGCTTCACGCAAAAACAGCACAGCCTTGCCAGAAGGCTTTCCACTCAAGTACTCCTACAAGTTAGATGCGCAAAATATTCCTTATGCTCAGATTCATTGAGTGGGGGATAGAGTAATACTAAACATGGATCGCAGATTAGGTTTAATGCTAGCTGCACACGAGGGTCTGGGTTCAACACACGCAGGGATTACTGTGACTATTTCACTACTGAAACAACGCTATTGGTGGCCAGGGTTAACGAAACAGACAAAAGCATTCGTCCTTAAGTGCGACATCTGTCAGCAATTGAAGGGTTCCACTGTAGCACGTACAACGCAAACACAACTAGTGATATCAGACAGGCCACTCACCTGGGCCTATTAGGACCACAGTGGTACCCTACAATCTGATGGGGCTTACAAGTATATCTTGGTGGCAGTGTGTCACGATTAAGCATAGGCATACCACGGGAAGTACACTGTTGATAACACGAAGGAATGAATGAGGAGTGTATGGGTGGAACTACATCTCCCAGAATGCTGAGGGAGTGCGTCTTGTTCTACCTCTTCTTCTTCTTTCTGTACTTAAACTCCTCCCGCACTTTCATCGGTGCTTGTCACCTGAAGTCTGGCTGACTTACAATCAGCACATTCCTGATTCCCGCAGAACGCCGTGTCCGCCGGCGAAAAAAGCTGCTACGAACAGGGTTCTGCTCGCAATCGCGCTGGGGCACGATCACGCTTTTGCCACGTCTTGGTTACGGCAGTAGGAGCTTCCTGGAAGCACACGGAAGCGCTTCACAATGGCTACAACCCTGGATAGCAACTGGCATACTGTTCCAAGTCCTCTAGATAGGTTTAGTGACTGTCTTTTTCTTGCTCATGAATGGCCATTATCTCCCAGAATGCTCAGAAGTATCACATGTGAACTTGGTCCTGAAACCACATACGTCATCTCATCGTGAACAAAGAGACCTGTCCTTTGTGAACATTACAGCAGTTCCCGTTCCTGAAGGAACGGTTTGGGATAGGGTTACATATGATCTATTTGGTCCGACTCAACTTTTAAAAATACTGCATCTACTCATCACCTCCAGTACATTCTCTGACTATTGGGATTATGAAACTGTAAATAGTATGCTGTCTGATTTAGAACAATCTGCTGCATTCTCGACAAATTAAATGTATGATGATACATCTGATTTTGACACCATGTATTGTCACCAATATTATGGTCATCACTTTCTGCATAAAGCATTACACCACGTCATGTTTTCACATACCACCAATGGGAACATTGCCCAACACCACCGAAAGGTAGTTCACAAACGTTTGCACAGAAGTTTGCTTATTTTTCTGGGTGTAATACATCAGATCCACGCTCATATTATCATAGGCTTGAACCTATATCTGCAAAGAAAAATATGCCTACTAATACGAAACAGATATAATCTGCATCCTTTATTGCCCAACTGTCTGTACCGGAATTCGACTTATGGAAGGACACTATAGACATAAAATCAGCCTGGGGTACTAAGAAATTGCAGGATCAGGGAACTGAGGCACTATTTAGAGCATGCCTCATACCACAACAAAGGAACTTCCGGAATGACACCGTGTAACAGACTTCATGTCTTGGGTTAGCCAAGATCAAGGACTTGAACACACCTCGTATTCCCTCGCTTTCACACTTTGAGGTATGGCAAAACTATACAGAACATGGCGAGAGTACACTAGATGACATAATACAATTTCATACAATTCAACAGACCCCAATTGGAGGGGATGGTTAGTTTGGCCTATTGACACAAATAAGTGTAAGTCAAGATTCAAGGGTTCCATTGAAGGGTTTAGTATCCATAGGCCTGACCTACGCTATGTACAGCGAGAACATCCAGGGGTAGTGACATCATACAGTGATGGGAAGTTATGCCTAGATTGGCTAAGAACCTCAACACTGTCACAGGTGAAACAACACTTGTCCTTACTCTCGGAAGACATGGATTTAAGGGATTTTTTGCTAGGTCCCCAGTAACCACAACGGAAACACTGCTTATACGCTATTTACAATTAAGTTTGGAAAATCTCTCAACAGGAAGCTGCAGAGAGATTCCGTGAAATTGACAGAGTTAACTTAGAAAATTCTTTGGCTGTGGTTGACAATGGTATGACCACACTGACATCCAGGATTTATTCCCTGGGCAACATTGTGTCTTCTGCAATAGATATAATGGAACAGGATCTGTCCATCCTAGAACATGGGCAATCGCAGTTATGATCCATTCTATTATTAAGCTGGACGCTACAATCATTGTGCTCTGGTCACGTGCCCTGGCGATATATTAATAGTACATCTCTATTCTCTACATATGATACATCAGAAGGCAGAAGAGAATAGTACAATGAGACGCAAAAAATACAATGCTGCACATTGAAAACTTAGACCAATTACCTTTTACCGTGGCAGAGTCACCGTCCACAGAAGGGTTAATTCATGGCCATATAACATTGCCAGTAACAACTTTCCAATTTCAATATTACCTAGAATACCACCAGGTAGGCAGATATGAAGCAATGGGTAAGGACTTCATCCATGAATCTTGGGAATTACCAAATAGATTTAGATGCAGGAATGGGGACACAGAAGTATTTCTCAGCGGTACAGACTGCAAGACTTCATTAAGTGGGTCTCCAGTTTGCCAGGATATTATGCTTCACGGGCCTATAACGGTTCAGTTGCAAACTTATCCTGTCATTTAAAGGGATCCCCAGCTGCAGTGATTAATCCACTGTTCAGGCTGCTCTCGAATGGGAGTTACTTAATGCTGAATGATCAAGGTTGTTGTGGGATGCTTCCAGGCATTGCATATCGAGTCACAGTAAGTTCCAGGGTTGCTTGTTGTATGCAAGTATTGTTTCCACCAACCCACACGGTCATGGAGGCACAGTTATGGACTTCGTTGAATATTTCTTTTATACGGTTTGATACTTTGAGCCAATGGAAAGCCATGCTTTTACAGAAGGATGTGCCCTTAACCTCAGCACAAGAGACTTTTGATCTTCAGGTTGCTCAGCTGAGATACAGACACTAGTACAAACTAACTGCCCTTTCCATCTCAGAGAAATGGCACAGCGGATCTTTAATATGTCTTATACAAAGGGTATTGTATACCTATTTAAGACCATAGGTTCTGGACAGTTATGCACCTTTTAGACAGTCTTCAGAGTGATTCCTGCTTTCATACACTTCGTCTTAGGAAGCGTTTTCGGAGGGCTTCCGCTAATCCTTCTACTGGTAGTGGGAATCCGGTTTAAATTTTTCTGCTACGCAATGGACGTCCCAGATCCCAAGGAGATGAAAAAAGAACTCTTGGAGCGACTTTGACGTGAGCACATGGTATTCCATCTGGGCACACCTCAGCTTCAGGAGCTAAGCAAGTATTGGTTCCTAACATTTTGACCAGTCTGGATTGACGGTGTTTTGCCTGTTCTCCGCAGCTTATATGCAGACAAGAATGCGTGTTGGACCTCTGTCTTACACTTCCATCGGTTGCGCCTCCAGACGTGGATGCACTGCTGGACCCCAAAGGCCCATGTAGTGCAGTGTCTTCAGCTTATTCGCATGGTGATGTCGGCATTCTTAGATCGACCACTGGATGCTTCAACTCCTGTTGGATTGAACACCGGCTCTACTGCAGGCACACAGGCTTTGGATGTTTCAAATGCTTCCTCAGCATCGGCTGTGGGAACTGAAGTAGATCACCTTTGCTCGATTGACCTGTTCTGTGAGGTGTTACAGGGTTTGTCATCTGAGAATGGCAGCAGCAGTGATGTTGCGTCTCCCACACAGGACACATACACATTTGGCTCTCTGTGTGCTGGGAAGAATTCTGTCTTTTTCCAAAACAACCGTAATTGGAATTTAAAAAATATATATTTTTTCTTACTCTAACTGAGCACCATGGCTAGATGTACTCAGTAGCTCAAACTATATATGAACATATTTGTACATTTAGGTACACCTAGTTAGGGTTAGCATCATAGGAGTACGCATTATTACTGTCATGTATCTATATTCCCTGCATATATCTATTGTTTTAGCACAATAGAAGAATTCTACCATCTATTTACTCTGTTGGTGCTTGTTAGACCTGCCAGCCCTTTGGCTGTCCCCTCCTCATTTTTCTTCCTTTACCCTCTAATTTTTCTGTCCACTAGTTTTTTTTGGTGTTGACTTAGAGGCTCTGGCTACCCCATTATCACTAATTGATGGTGTGGCGCAAGGTGCTTCCCTAAAATGGAGGGAGAGTGAGAGCTCCTCTACAAAATGGTGGCCTAAACTATCACCTCAGAGACTGGGCCATAGGCTGACATGAGTTCCAGAACCTTCTGGGCCACTCTGGACAGTCAGGGCCCAGGCTATATATAGAGGTGAGGTGCGTCGGCCATTTTGTGTGAAGTGAGGTAGTCAGGAGTAAGGCACCTGAGTGGGGAGGTAGGTGCGCTGGAGGGAGAAACTGACTGTTCTTAGGGCCTACTTTCTTCCCCCATCGGTTGACACTGCCCCCTACCTCGTGACCTAGCCCTGCCGTCAGCCTCTGACCCTGGGATCACGTTAACCTTTCTGTGCTCCCCGCCTAGCAAGGACCCCCGAAGAGAACTGGGGAAAGGAGATAACATCTACGACCTTATCTTCTACTTCCCTGACTGGGCCTGGGCCCCCCCCTATCTAGATCTGCCTCTGGCGTGTGGACTGCCACCTCCCAACCCACCTGCCCTGAGCCAGGGCATCGCTGTGAGGAAGAAGGGAGCGCTAGGCGCTGAGAACATAGCCACCCCTTAATTTGTGTGAGGAAGAAGGGAGCGCTAGGCGCTGAGAACATCGCCACCCCTTAATTTGTGTGAGGAAGAAGGGAGCGCTAGGCGTTGAGAACATCGCCACCCCTTAATTTGTGTGAGGAAGAAGGGAGCGCTAGGCACTGAGAACATCGCCACCCCTTAATTTGTGCCACCCCCGTCGGAGTTGCCCCAGAGGGTAACTTACCGCCGTGGCCCTGGGCCGTGTCGCCTGTTCCTGCCATCCTTGGGCCCGCGGGGAGGTCCGGGGCCCCGCCGCTGCCGTCGCAGCCTCATCGACGCGGCTCTCTGTGAGGAGAGGGCCGCCGGAGTTTAAAGAAGGCCGCGTAGGCCTGAAGCCGTGATCCACCGTCACGTGACGGAGGCGGACTGCGCGACGCCGCCCCCGCCGCTGCAGGATTCAATCTGTGAGCCGCGCCACCGCAGGCCGCACTGCCATTGGCGGCTGCGGGCGCGCCTCTGCCGGATCCCTCCCCGATGCGGAGCTGACGTAGAGATCTGCCAGAGTCCCCGCAACGCGGGACTCCCAGCCGACATCGGTGGGCCCGGGCCCAAAGCCTCAGAGACCGGCGCAGGGCCTGAAAAAGGCCGAAGACACAGGTAATCTCCGGGGAGGAGGGCGGGAGGCCCACAAGGCCCGGAGCACGCCCCTCCCCCAGGGAGATCCAACGTGAGGCCCCCTTCGACCCCAGAGCGTGACTGAACTGGACCACGGTCGCCCTTCACGAGGTGCCCCACGGGGAGAAGGGTCCAGCAGGTGCCTCAAAGACTTGCCATGTGTTAAAGCGCTATTGATTCCTGGATCACTACGTTATGCTGGAGGGCCACATCTGACGTGTTATTGATTCCATAATTGAAGTGCGAATGTTCTGCCAGATGCAGCGCTATGTGCGGCACTAAGTCCAATAACTCTATTTAAGGTGCTATGAAATCGCTATGTGCAGCACTAAGTTTAATAACTCTATTTAAGGTGCTATGAAATCGCTATGTGCAGCGCTATGTCTAATAACTCTATTTAAGGTGCTATGAAATCGCTATGTGCAGCGCTAAGTTTAATAACTCTATTTAAGGTGCTATGAAATCGCTATGAGCAGCGCTATGTTTAATAACTCTATTTAAAGCGCTATGGATTGCTGTGCTGCGTTTGACCACTAGATGGTGCGCTTGATTTCATACCAGGTCTAAGATATTTATGCAATGCCAATCTAGTCACGATGAAATGTTTTGACCCTAACGTGATGTAGATAAAAACTGATTGGTTTCATTTGAGGGAAAAGAAAAACATGATAGAAGGAAAGATAAAGCTTTTGTAATTTTTCTAAATTCTCTGGTGTAGTGTCGTTTTTAGTGGTGGTACGCTGGAGTGCTGAGGTGAGTGGGATGCAAGCACGACATGTTACTCTGGAATGAGGCCTTTCCACTTGAGCCAAGCTACCCAAGGACTTTAGGTCCAACAAGTTGGTGTTCAGCGGTGGGATTCTGAGCTAGTGCTTGCGTCCACTCATCAGCAATTCAGTGTGCGCCACGCACCCTACACCTGATTTTTGTTTTTATTGGAGTTTTCTCCAGGTTGTCTCCCTGATTGGATTCTTTTGGATTTTCCGAAATTATCCCTGTCCTGTGGTGTGGCTTTCTTTTGAAAGAAGGTTCCTCTTACCTTGAGAGTTAATTTCCGCATTGTTAGGGCCCCACCTGGCAGGATGGAGTTTGAGCTGGGTAGTCTAGAAGAGTACACTATAACTCAGCTAAAGGAATTCTGCCAGGAGACGGGGGTATTTTTCAAGCGGGGAGCAAAAAGAGAGGAGCTCCAAACAAGCTTGAGAGCCTGGGTGATGGCCCACCCTAGCGGGGCACGGGAGGAGGAGGGACCGGGACCGGACACCACGGAAGGGGCAGAGTCACTTCTTCCCACTGAGAGCAGCAATAGGGTTGCAGGACCCAGGGCGCCTTCAAGCGCCGGTAGTAGCGCTTCAGGTGGAAGCCTTTCTTCGGCTGACTTAGCCGACAGGAGGGAGGAGAGGCAGTTCAGGATGGAATTAGCCCGCTTGGAGAAGGAGAGGGAAGAGCGGAGGTTCCTTCATGAGCTCCATTTAAAAGAATTGGATCTCAAGGCCCTTCAGTTAGGGACCCCCAGTAGTCCTGTTGGTGGCAGCGTACAGAAAGAAGTTCCCAGGGAGCCTAGACCCCACTTACCAAAGGATGTCGTTGCCAGCTATGGTGTTGGGGACGACATCGCCAAGTGGTTGGCTGCCTATGAGGTCTCCTTACGAGCCCATGGGATCCCGGAAGCTCAGTGGGGGGGTGGTCTGTACAGGTACATGCCTCCGATGGGGAGGGATGCCCTTTTAGCCCTAGAACAACGGGAGCAGACCAATTACCCCATCATGAGGGTCGCCTTGATTAGGAAATTTGGGCTGACCCCTGAGAAGTACAGGCAGAGATTCCGGGGTAGCCAAAAGCTGTCCGCCCAGAATTGGGTGGATTTCCTGGACTACGCCAAAAAGGCTTTGGAGGGCTGGGTGCAGGGCAGTGAGGTGAAAGACTACGAGGGGTTGTATAACCTGTTTTTGAGGGAGCACCTCCTCGAGAAAAGTTTTCCGGAGCTGCGTCAACACCTGGTGGACAGCAAGCTGACTAATCCTAGGAAGCTTGCAGAGGAGGCGGACATCTGGGCTAGTACCCGGGTGTCTTCAAAAGGAACAGGGGGGATTCCTAAAGTACTGGACAGGGCGCTCCCCAGAAGAAAGAGGGGGGAGACAAAAAGAAGGAGTTCCCTAAAGGCCCCCAAAAGAGTTTGCAGGGAAAGGGATCAGGTTTCCCTCCTAAGGTTGGCCCCCACAAACCACCTTATCCTGACCGTGGTCAGCAGCCTAGGGTTGTCCGTTGCTATGAGTGTGGTGAGATTGGGCACTACAAGGGGGATACCAAGTGTCCCAAGAGACCACACCCTCCCACTGGAGGAAAGACCCCTGGGGTGGCGAGTGTAGTGCTCGGGGAGGAGTTGCCCCTAGATAAGGTAGGTGAGTGGGCAGGGCTAACATTAGTGTCCCTGGGAGACTGCGAGATGGTTCCTAAGACCTATGTGCCCTCGAATACTAGCAAGTACAGGCAATGGGTCACCATCAATGCCCAGAGGGTGGAGGCTCTGAGGGACACAGGAGCCAGCATGACTATGGTAAGGAGTCAGCTGGTGTCCCCAGAGCAGGTGGTTCCCAACGTAGTCCACCCGGTTGTGATGGCTGACAACCGAGAGGGTCACTATCCGGTGGCCCAGATTCCCTTTGAGTGGGGAGGGGTTGCGGGTCCTCTTCAAGTTGCGGTAAGCCCTGCCATGCCGGTCGACTGTCTGTTGGGAAATGACCTTGAACATACGGCCTGGAAGGAGGTTGAGTTCAAGGCTCATATGGAGATGTTGGGGTCGCCTGAGTGGACCTGTGCCAACACGCGGTACGTGACTGCCCGGAGGGGGATTCACAGAGGTTGGAGCCTGGGACAAAGGCCCAACCAGCTGCCAAAAAGGGTAGACGGGGACAGGGGAAGCCTGCCCCGGCATCTGCACCTCGTAAGATGGATGGGGCAACTGAGGTGGTCCCGGAGTCCACAGAGGGGGATGTGACTTCCCTGGAGGGCTTACCTACCCCTGCAGAATGGCAGGTGGAGGGAGGACCTACCAGGGAGGAGTTTTGTTGGGCCCAGAAGGAGTGCCCCACCCTTGAGGGCTTACGGCGACAGGCCGAAGCCCAGGCAGCGGGTAACGATCCGGGGAACTTCCACATATATTGGGAAGATGGTCTCCTCTATAACGAACCCAAGGCTCCGGTGCATGGATCATCCCGGGCCTTGGTGGTTCCCCAGCGTTACCGAGCCTTCCTTTTGGAATTGGCTCACGAGATACCCTTGGCAGGACACTTGGGACAGGACAAGACCTTTGCTCTGCTTGTCCCTCACTTCTACTGGCCTCAGATGAGGATTACGTCCGACACTTTTTGTAGGACATGTGTCACCTGCCAAGCTAGTGGGATAACAGGGGTGAAGCTGAAGGCTCCCCTGGAACCACTGCCTGTTGTTGGCACCCCCTTTGAGAGGGTGGGCATCGACATTGTTGGGCCATTGGATCCACCAACGTCTGCCGGTCACAGGTTTATCCTGGTTCTGGTGGATCATGCCACCCGGTACCCAGAGGCTATTCCTCTGAGGACCATTACTGCACCTGCGGTGGCACGGGCCCTGATGGGGATTTTCACCCGGATGGGGTTCCCCAAAGAAGTTGTGTCTGACAGAGGTACCAACTTCATGTCAGCATACATGCGGGCTATGTGGAAGGAGTGTGGAGTTACATACCGGTTCTCCACCCCTTATCACCCTCAGACCAATGGTTTGGTGGAGAGGTTTAATAAAACCTTGAAGGGCATGATCAGGAGTCTGCCCGAGAGCCTGCGGAGGAAATGGGACGTCCTCCTGCCTTGTTTACTGTTCTCCTACAGGGAGGTACCGCAGAAGGGAGTGGGCTTCAGCCCCTTCGAGCTGTTGTACGGGCACCCTGTACGAGGACCCCTCAGCCTGGTGAAGGATGGATGGGAAAAGACTCCCAGAAAACTTCCCCCGGATGTGGTGAGCTACATGCTGGCCTTTCGTAGCCAAATGGCTAGGTTGTGGAAGCAAGCTTCCGAAAACCTAGAAGCCAGCCAGATGGTCATGAAGGAGTGGTATGAGCAAAATGCTCACCCGGTGGAGCTGGAGCCTGGCCAGAATGTGTGGGTCATGGAGCCTGGAGAGCTTAGCGCCCTCCAGGATCGCTGGTCAGGCCCCTTTGAGGTGATTGAGAAGAAGGGCAAGGTCACCTATGTGGTGGATCTTAAGACCCCCAGGCAGCCCCATCGGGTGCTCCATGTCAACCGCCTCAAGCCCCACCAAGAGAGATCAGAGGTCACTTTGATGATGGTGACTGATGGGTCAGAGGAAGAGGAAAGTGAACCTCTCCCTGATCTTTTCGCGTCCCAAGAGAAGGATGGGTCGGTAGAGGGAGTGATCCTCACACCATCTCTAACTCCTGAACAGCGGAGAGACTGCCGCCAGGTTCTGGAGCAGTACGCTTCACTGTTCTCACTTATCCCGGGAAGGACTCATCTGTGTACCCATGATGTTGACACAGGGGACAGCCCACCTGTGAAGTCCAAGTCCTACCGCTTGTCGGATAAGGTGAAGGCTAGCATCCATGGTGAAGTCACTAAGATGCTGGAGCTGGGAGTAATTGAACCTTCAAGCAGTCCCTGGTCCTGTCCGGTGGTACTGGTACCCAAAGCTGGCCCGCCGGGCACTACCCCAGAACTCAGGTTCTGTGTGGATTACAGGGGACTGAACTTTGTGACGAAGACCGATGCTCATCCTATCCCGAGGGCGGATGAGCTTTCTCGGTTGCTTACCTGGATGACATCGCCGTCTTCAGCAGCAGCTGGGAGGACCATTTGGGTCACCTTCAGGCTGTCCTTCAGGCACTGCAGCTGGCAGGCCTGACGATCAAGGCCAGCAAGTGCCAGATCGGGCAGGGGCCGGTAGTGTACCTCGGTCACTTGGTGGGTCGGGGCAGGGTGCAACTCCTCCAGGCCAAGATTGAAACCATCATGGCCTGGGAACCCCCCAAGACTCAGACGGAGGTCCGAGCCTTTCTGGGCATCACCGGTTACTACCGACGCTTCGTCAAGGGGCATGGTACTATCGTGGCTCCCTTGACTGAGCTTACATCAAAGAAGCACCCTCGACGGGTAATCTGGACCGAGGTGTGTCAACGAGCCTTTGACACCTTGAAACAAGCAATGTGTGCGGCGCCTGTCCTCAAGGCCCCTGACTTCTCCAAGGAGTTCATCGTCCAAACGGATGCGTCGGAGCATGGCATCGGGGCAGTACTGTCGCAGCTCAATGAAGAGGGTCTAGACCAACCTGTGGTTTTCCTATCCAGGAGACTACTCCCCCGGGAACAGAGGTGGAGTGCGATCGAACGGGAGGCTTTTGCGGTGGTGTGGGCTCTGAAGAAGTTGCGGCCATACCTGTTTGGCTCGCACTTCCTGGTTCAGACCGACCACCGGCCCCTCAGGTGGCTGATGCAAATGAGGGGCGAGAATCCTAAGTTGTTGAGGTGGTCCATCTCCCTACAGGGAATGGACTTTAGGGTGGAACATCGCCCAGGAGTGGACCACGCTAATGCTGACGGTCTCTCCAGGTATTTCCGCCTTAGTGAAGAGAACTCCCAAGGGATTGGGTAGCTCTCCCCACTTTCAGCTGGGGGAGGACGCGTGTTAGACCTGCCAGCCCTTTGGCTGTCCCCTCCTCATTTTTCTTCCTTTACCCTCTAATTTTTCTGTCCACTAGTTTTTTTTGGTGTTGACTTAGAGGCTCTGGCTACCCCATTATCACTAATTGATGGTGTGGCGCAAGGTGCTTCCCTAAAATGGAGGGAGAGTGAGAGCTCCTCTACAAAATAATGGCCTAAACTATCACCTCAGAGACTTCATGTCTTGGGTTAGCCAAGATCAAGGACTTGAACACACCTCGTATTCCCTCGCTTTCACACTTTGAGGTATGGCAAAACTATACAGAACATGGCGAGAGTACACTAGATGACATAATACAATTTCATACAATTCAACAGACCCCAATTGGAGGGGATGGTTAGTTTGGCCTATTGACACAAATAAGTGTAAGTCAAGATTCAAGGGTTCCATTGAAGGGTTTAGTATCCATAGGCCTGACCTACGCTATGTACAGCGAGAACATCCAGGGGTAGTGACATCATACAGTGATGGGAAGTTATGCCTAGATTGGCTAAGAACCTCAACACTGTCACAGGTGAAACAACACTTGTCCTTACTCTCGGAAGACATGGATTTAAGGGATTTTTTGCTAGGTCCCCAGTAACCACAACGGAAACACTGCTTATACGCTATTTACAATTAAGTTTGGAAAATCTCTCAACAGGAAGCTGCAGAGAGATTCCGTGAAATTGACAGAGTTAACTTAGAAAATTCTTTGGCTGTGGTTGACAATGGTATGACCACACTGACATCCAGGATTTATTCCCTGGGCAACATTGTGTCTTCTGCAATAGATATAATGGAACAGGATCTGTCCATCCTAGAACATGGGCAATCGCAGTTATGATCCATTCTATTATTAAGCTGGACGCTACAATCATTGTGCTCTGGTCACGTGCCCTGGCGATATATTAATAGTACATCTCTATTCTCTACATATGATACATCAGAAGGCAGAAGAGAATAGTACAATGAGACGCAAAAAATACAATGCTGCACATTGAAAACTTAGACCAATTACCTTTTACCGTGGCAGAGTCACCGTCCACAGAAGGGTTAATTCATGGCCATATAACATTGCCAGTAACAACTTTCCAATTTCAATATTACCTAGAATACCACCAGGTAGGCAGATATGAAGCAATGGGTAAGGACTTCATCCATGAATCTTGGGAATTACCAAATAGATTTAGATGCAGGAATGGGGACACAGAAGTATTTCTCAGCGGTACAGACTGCAAGACTTCATTAAGTGGGTCTCCAGTTTGCCAGGATATTATGCTTCACGGGCCTATAACGGTTCAGTTGCAAACTTATCCTGTCATTTAAAGGGATCCCCAGCTGCAGTGATTAATCCACTGTTCAGGCTGCTCTCGAATGGGAGTTACTTAATGCTGAATGATCAAGGTTGTTGTGGGATGCTTCCAGGCATTGCATATCGAGTCACAGTAAGTTCCAGGGTTGCTTGTTGTATGCAAGTATTGTTTCCACCAACCCACACGGTCATGGAGGCACAGTTATGGACTTCGTTGAATATTTCTTTTATACGGTTTGATACTTTGAGCCAATGGAAAGCCATGCTTTTACAGAAGGATGTGCCCTTAACCTCAGCACAAGAGACTTTTGATCTTCAGGTTGCTCAGCTGAGATACAGACACTAGTACAAACTAACTGCCCTTTCCATCTCAGAGAAATGGCACAGCGGATCTTTAATATGTCTTATACAAAGGGTATTGTATACCTATTTAAGACCATAGGTTCTGGACAGTTATGCACCTTTTAGACAGTCTTCAGAGTGATTCCTGCTTTCATACACTTCGTCTTAGGAAGCGTTTTCGGAGGGCTTCCGCTAATCCTTCTACTGGTAGTGGGAATCCGGTTTAAATTTTTCTGCTACGCAATGGACGTCCCAGATCCCAAGGAGATGAAAAAAGAACTCTTGGAGCGACTTTGACGTGAGCACATGGTATTCCATCTGGGCACACCTCAGCTTCAGGAGCTAAGCAAGTATTGGTTCCTAACATTTTGACCAGTCTGGATTGACGGTGTTTTGCCTGTTCTCCGCAGCTTATATGCAGACAAGAATGCGTGTTGGACCTCTGTCTTACACTTCCATCGGTTGCGCCTCCAGACGTGGATGCACTGCTGGACCCCAAAGGCCCATGTAGTGCAGTGTCTTCAGCTTATTCGCATGGTGATGTCGGCATTCTTAGATCGACCACTGGATGCTTCAACTCCTGTTGGATTGAACACCGGCTCTACTGCAGGCACACAGGCTTTGGATGTTTCAAATGCTTCCTCAGCATCGGCTGTGGGAACTGAAGTAGATCACCTTTGCTCGATTGACCTGTTCTGTGAGGTGTTACAGGGTTTGTCATCTGAGAATGGCAGCAGCAGTGATGTTGCGTCTCCCACACAGGACACATACACATTTGGCTCTCTGTGTGCTGGGAAGAATTCTGTCTTTTTCCAAAACAACCGTAATTGGAATTTAAAAAATATATATTTTTTCTTACTCTAACTGAGCACCATGGCTAGATGTACTCAGTAGCTCAAACTATATATGAACATATTTGTACATTTAGGTACACCTAGTTAGGGTTAGCATCATAGGAGTACGCATTATTACTGTCATGTATCTATATTCCCTGCATATATCTATTGTTTTAGCACAATAGAAGAATTCTACCATCTATTTACTCTGTTGGTGCTTGTTAGACCTGCCAGCCCTTTGGCTGTCCCCTCCTCATTTTTCTTCCTTTACCCTCTAATTTTTCTGTCCACTAGTTTTTTTTGGTGTTGACTTAGAGGCTCTGGCTACCCCATTATCACTAATTGATGGTGTGGCGCAAGGTGCTTCCCTAAAATGGAGGGAGAGTGAGAGCTCCTCTACAAAATGGTGGCCTAAACTATCACCTCAGAGACTGGGCCATAGGCTGACATGAGTTCCAGAACCTTCTGGGCCACTCTGGACAGTCAGGGCCCAGGCTATATATAGAGGTGAGGTGCGTCGGCCATTTTGTGTGAAGTGAGGTAGTCAGGAGTAAGGCACCTGAGTGGGGAGGTAGGTGCGCTGGAGGGAGAAACTGACTGTTCTTAGGGCCTACTTTCTTCCCCCATCGGTTGACACTGCCCCCTACCTCGTGACCTAGCCCTGCCGTCAGCCTCTGACCCTGGGATCACGTTAACCTTTCTGTGCTCCCCGCCTAGCAAGGACCCCCGAAGAGAACTGGGGAAAGGAGATAACATCTACGACCTTATCTTCTACTTCCCTGACTGGGCCTGGGCCCCCCCCTATCTAGATCTGCCTCTGGCGTGTGGACTGCCACCTCCCAACCCACCTGCCCTGAGCCAGGGCATCGCTGTGAGGAAGAAGGGAGCGCTAGGCGCTGAGAACATAGCCACCCCTTAATTTGTGTGAGGAAGAAGGGAGCGCTAGGCGCTGAGAACATCGCCACCCCTTAATTTGTGTGAGGAAGAAGGGAGCGCTAGGCGTTGAGAACATCGCCACCCCTTAATTTGTGTGAGGAAGAAGGGAGCGCTAGGCACTGAGAACATCGCCACCCCTTAATTTGTGCCACCCCCGTCGGAGTTGCCCCAGAGGGTAACTTACCGCCGTGGCCCTGGGCCGTGTCGCCTGTTCCTGCCATCCTTGGGCCCGCGGGGAGGTCCGGGGCCCCGCCGCTGCCGTCGCAGCCTCATCGACGCGGCTCTCTGTGAGGAGAGGGCCGCCGGAGTTTAAAGAAGGCCGCGTAGGCCTGAAGCCGTGATCCACCGTCACGTGACGGAGGCGGACTGCGCGACGCCGCCCCCGCCGCTGCAGGATTCAATCTGTGAGCCGCGCCACCGCAGGCCGCACTGCCATTGGCGGCTGCGGGCGCGCCTCTGCCGGATCCCTCCCCGATGCGGAGCTGACGTAGAGATCTGCCAGAGTCCCCGCAACGCGGGACTCCCAGCCGACATCGGTGGGCCCGGGCCCAAAGCCTCAGAGACCGGCGCAGGGCCTGAAAAAGGCCGAAGACACAGGTAATCTCCGGGGAGGAGGGCGGGAGGCCCACAAGGCCCGGAGCACGCCCCTCCCCCAGGGAGATCCAACGTGAGGCCCCCTTCGACCCCAGAGCGTGACTGAACTGGACCACGGTCGCCCTTCACGAGGTGCCCCACGGGGAGAAGGGTCCAGCAGGTGCCTCAAAGACTTGCCATGTGTTAAAGCGCTATTGATTCCTGGATCACTACGTTATGCTGGAGGGCCACATCTGACGTGTTATTGATTCCATAATTGAAGTGCGAATGTTCTGCCAGATGCAGCGCTATGTGCGGCACTAAGTCCAATAACTCTATTTAAGGTGCTATGAAATCGCTATGTGCAGCACTAAGTTTAATAACTCTATTTAAGGTGCTATGAAATCGCTATGTGCAGCGCTATGTCTAATAACTCTATTTAAGGTGCTATGAAATCGCTATGTGCAGCGCTAAGTTTAATAACTCTATTTAAGGTGCTATGAAATCGCTATGAGCAGCGCTATGTTTAATAACTCTATTTAAAGCGCTATGGATTGCTGTGCTGCGTTTGACCACTAGATGGTGCGCTTGATTTCATACCAGGTCTAAGATATTTATGCAATGCCAATCTAGTCACGATGAAATGTTTTGACCCTAACGTGATGTAGATAAAAACTGATTGGTTTCATTTGAGGGAAAAGAAAAACATGATAGAAGGAAAGATAAAGCTTTTGTAATTTTTCTAAATTCTCTGGTGTAGTGTCGTTTTTAGTGGTGGTACGCTGGAGTGCTGAGGTGAGTGGGATGCAAGCACGACATGTTACTCTGGAATGAGGCCTTTCCACTTGAGCCAAGCTACCCAAGGACTTTAGGTCCAACAAGTTGGTGTTCAGCGGTGGGATTCTGAGCTAGTGCTTGCGTCCACTCATCAGCAATTCAGTGTGCGCCACGCACCCTACACCTGATTTTTGTTTTTATTGGAGTTTTCTCCAGGTTGTCTCCCTGATTGGATTCTTTTGGATTTTCCGAAATTATCCCTGTCCTGTGGTGTGGCTTTCTTTTGAAAGAAGGTTCCTCTTACCTTGAGAGTTAATTTCCGCATTGTTAGGGCCCCACCTGGCAGGATGGAGTTTGAGCTGGGTAGTCTAGAAGAGTACACTATAACTCAGCTAAAGGAATTCTGCCAGGAGACGGGGGTATTTTTCAAGCGGGGAGCAAAAAGAGAGGAGCTCCAAACAAGCTTGAGAGCCTGGGTGATGGCCCACCCTAGCGGGGCACGGGAGGAGGAGGGACCGGGACCGGACACCACGGAAGGGGCAGAGTCACTTCTTCCCACTGAGAGCAGCAATAGGGTTGCAGGACCCAGGGCGCCTTCAAGCGCCGGTAGTAGCGCTTCAGGTGGAAGCCTTTCTTCGGCTGACTTAGCCGACAGGAGGGAGGAGAGGCAGTTCAGGATGGAATTAGCCCGCTTGGAGAAGGAGAGGGAAGAGCGGAGGTTCCTTCATGAGCTCCATTTAAAAGAATTGGATCTCAAGGCCCTTCAGTTAGGGACCCCCAGTAGTCCTGTTGGTGGCAGCGTACAGAAAGAAGTTCCCAGGGAGCCTAGACCCCACTTACCAAAGGATGTCGTTGCCAGCTATGGTGTTGGGGACGACATCGCCAAGTGGTTGGCTGCCTATGAGGTCTCCTTACGAGCCCATGGGATCCCGGAAGCTCAGTGGGGGGGTGGTCTGTACAGGTACATGCCTCCGATGGGGAGGGATGCCCTTTTAGCCCTAGAACAACGGGAGCAGACCAATTACCCCATCATGAGGGTCGCCTTGATTAGGAAATTTGGGCTGACCCCTGAGAAGTACAGGCAGAGATTCCGGGGTAGCCAAAAGCTGTCCGCCCAGAATTGGGTGGATTTCCTGGACTACGCCAAAAAGGCTTTGGAGGGCTGGGTGCAGGGCAGTGAGGTGAAAGACTACGAGGGGTTGTATAACCTGTTTTTGAGGGAGCACCTCCTCGAGAAAAGTTTTCCGGAGCTGCGTCAACACCTGGTGGACAGCAAGCTGACTAATCCTAGGAAGCTTGCAGAGGAGGCGGACATCTGGGCTAGTACCCGGGTGTCTTCAAAAGGAACAGGGGGGATTCCTAAAGTACTGGACAGGGCGCTCCCCAGAAGAAAGAGGGGGGAGACAAAAAGAAGGAGTTCCCTAAAGGCCCCCAAAAGAGTTTGCAGGGAAAGGGATCAGGTTTCCCTCCTAAGGTTGGCCCCCACAAACCACCTTATCCTGACCGTGGTCAGCAGCCTAGGGTTGTCCGTTGCTATGAGTGTGGTGAGATTGGGCACTACAAGGGGGATACCAAGTGTCCCAAGAGACCACACCCTCCCACTGGAGGAAAGACCCCTGGGGTGGCGAGTGTAGTGCTCGGGGAGGAGTTGCCCCTAGATAAGGTAGGTGAGTGGGCAGGGCTAACATTAGTGTCCCTGGGAGACTGCGAGATGGTTCCTAAGACCTATGTGCCCTCGAATACTAGCAAGTACAGGCAATGGGTCACCATCAATGCCCAGAGGGTGGAGGCTCTGAGGGACACAGGAGCCAGCATGACTATGGTAAGGAGTCAGCTGGTGTCCCCAGAGCAGGTGGTTCCCAACGTAGTCCACCCGGTTGTGATGGCTGACAACCGAGAGGGTCACTATCCGGTGGCCCAGATTCCCTTTGAGTGGGGAGGGGTTGCGGGTCCTCTTCAAGTTGCGGTAAGCCCTGCCATGCCGGTCGACTGTCTGTTGGGAAATGACCTTGAACATACGGCCTGGAAGGAGGTTGAGTTCAAGGCTCATATGGAGATGTTGGGGTCGCCTGAGTGGACCTGTGCCAACACGCGGTACGTGACTGCCCGGAGGGGGATTCACAGAGGTTGGAGCCTGGGACAAAGGCCCAACCAGCTGCCAAAAAGGGTAGACGGGGACAGGGGAAGCCTGCCCCGGCATCTGCACCTCGTAAGATGGATGGGGCAACTGAGGTGGTCCCGGAGTCCACAGAGGGGGATGTGACTTCCCTGGAGGGCTTACCTACCCCTGCAGAATGGCAGGTGGAGGGAGGACCTACCAGGGAGGAGTTTTGTTGGGCCCAGAAGGAGTGCCCCACCCTTGAGGGCTTACGGCGACAGGCCGAAGCCCAGGCAGCGGGTAACGATCCGGGGAACTTCCACATATATTGGGAAGATGGTCTCCTCTATAACGAACCCAAGGCTCCGGTGCATGGATCATCCCGGGCCTTGGTGGTTCCCCAGCGTTACCGAGCCTTCCTTTTGGAATTGGCTCACGAGATACCCTTGGCAGGACACTTGGGACAGGACAAGACCTTTGCTCTGCTTGTCCCTCACTTCTACTGGCCTCAGATGAGGATTACGTCCGACACTTTTTGTAGGACATGTGTCACCTGCCAAGCTAGTGGGATAACAGGGGTGAAGCTGAAGGCTCCCCTGGAACCACTGCCTGTTGTTGGCACCCCCTTTGAGAGGGTGGGCATCGACATTGTTGGGCCATTGGATCCACCAACGTCTGCCGGTCACAGGTTTATCCTGGTTCTGGTGGATCATGCCACCCGGTACCCAGAGGCTATTCCTCTGAGGACCATTACTGCACCTGCGGTGGCACGGGCCCTGATGGGGATTTTCACCCGGATGGGGTTCCCCAAAGAAGTTGTGTCTGACAGAGGTAGCAACTTCATGTCAGCATACATGCGGGCTATGTGGAAGGAGTGTGGAGTTACATACCGGTTCTCCACCCCTTATCACCCTCAGACCAATGGTTTGGTGGAGAGGTTTAATAAAACCTTGAAGGGCATGATCAGGAGTCTGCCCGAGAGCCTGCGGAGGAAATGGGACGTCCTCCTGCCTTGTTTACTGTTCTCCTACAGGGAGGTACCGCAGAAGGGAGTGGGCTTCAGCCCCTTCGAGCTGTTGTACGGGCACCCTGTACGAGGACCCCTCAGCCTGGTGAAGGATGGATGGGAAAAGACTCCCAGAAAACTTCCCCCGGATGTGGTGAGCTACATGCTGGCCTTTCGTAGCCAAATGGCTAGGTTGTGGAAGCAAGCTTCCGAAAACCTAGAAGCCAGCCAGATGGTCATGAAGGAGTGGTATGAGCAAAATGCTCACCCGGTGGAGCTGGAGCCTGGCCAGAATGTGTGGGTCATGGAGCCTGGAGAGCTTAGCGCCCTCCAGGATCGCTGGTCAGGCCCCTTTGAGGTGATTGAGAAGAAGGGCAAGGTCACCTATGTGGTGGATCTTAAGACCCCCAGGCAGCCCCATCGGGTGCTCCATGTCAACCGCCTCAAGCCCCACCAAGAGAGATCAGAGGTCACTTTGATGATGGTGACTGATGGGTCAGAGGAAGAGGAAAGTGAACCTCTCCCTGATCTTTTCGCGTCCCAAGAGAAGGATGGGTCGGTAGAGGGAGTGATCCTCTCACCATCTCTAACTCCTGAACAGCGGAGAGACTGCCGCCAGGTTCTGGAGCAGTACGCTTCACTGTTCTCACTTATCCCGGGAAGGACTCATCTGTGTACCCATGATGTTGACACAGGGGACAGCCCACCTGTGAAGTCCAAGTCCTACCGCTTGTCGGATAAGGTGAAGGCTAGCATCCATGGTGAAGTCACTAAGATGCTGGAGCTGGGAGTAATTGAACCTTCAAGCAGTCCCTGGTCCTGTCCGGTGGTACTGGTACCCAAAGCTGGCCCGCCGGGCACTACCCCAGAACTCAGGTTCTGTGTGGATTACAGGGGACTGAACTTTGTGACGAAGACCGATGCTCATCCTATCCCGAGGGCGGATGAGCTTTCTCGGTTGCTTACCTGGATGACATCGCCGTCTTCAGCAGCAGCTGGGAGGACCATTTGGGTCACCTTCAGGCTGTCCTTCAGGCACTGCAGCTGGCAGGCCTGACGATCAAGGCCAGCAAGTGCCAGATCGGGCAGGGGCCGGTAGTGTACCTCGGTCACTTGGTGGGTCGGGGCAGGGTGCAACTCCTCCAGGCCAAGATTGAAACCATCATGGCCTGGGAACCCCCCAAGACTCAGACGGAGGTCCGAGCCTTTCTGGGCATCACCGGTTACTACCGACGCTTCGTCAAGGGGCATGGTACTATCGTGGCTCCCTTGACTGAGCTTACATCAAAGAAGCACCCTCGACGGGTAATCTGGACCGAGGTGTGTCAACGAGCCTTTGACACCTTGAAACAAGCAATGTGTGCGGCGCCTGTCCTCAAGGCCCCTGACTTCTCCAAGGAGTTCATCGTCCAAACGGATGCGTCGGAGCATGGCATCGGGGCAGTACTGTCGCAGCTCAATGAAGAGGGTCTAGACCAACCTGTGGTTTTCCTATCCAGGAGACTACTCCCCCGGGAACAGAGGTGGAGTGCGATCGAACGGGAGGCTTTTGCGGTGGTGTGGGCTCTGAAGAAGTTGCGGCCATACCTGTTTGGCTCGCACTTCCTGGTTCAGACCGACCACCGGCCCCTCAGGTGGCTGATGCAAATGAGGGGCGAGAATCCTAAGTTGTTGAGGTGGTCCATCTCCCTACAGGGAATGGACTTTAGGGTGGAACATCGCCCAGGAGTGGACCACGCTAATGCTGACGGTCTCTCCAGGTATTTCCGCCTTAGTGAAGAGAACTCCCAAGGGATTGGGTAGCTCTCCCCACTTTCAGCTGGGGGAGGACGCGTGTTAGACCTGCCAGCCCTTTGGCTGTCCCCTCCTCATTTTTCTTCCTTTACCCTCGAATTTTTCTGTCCACTAGTTTTTTTTGGTGTTGACTTAGAGGCTCTGGCTACCCCATTATCACTAATTGATGGTGTGGCGCAAGGTGCTTCCCTAAAATGGAGGGAGAGTGAGAGCTCCTCTACAAAATAATGGCCTAAACTATCACCTCAGAGACTTCATGTCTTGGGTTAGCCAAGATCAAGGACTTGAACACACCTCGTATTCCCTCGCTTTCACACTTTGAGGTATGGCAAAACTATACAGAACATGGCGAGAGTACACTAGATGACATAATACAATTTCATACAATTCAACAGACCCCAATTGGAGGGGATGGTTAGTTTGGCCTATTGACACAAATAAGTGTAAGTCAAGATTCAAGGGTTCCATTGAAGGGTTTAGTATCCATAGGCCTGACCTACGCTATGTACAGCGAGAACATCCAGGGGTAGTGACATCATACAGTGATGGGAAGTTATGCCTAGATTGGCTAAGAACCTCAACACTGTCACAGGTGAAACAACACTTGTCCTTACTCTCGGAAGACATGGATTTAAGGGATTTTTTGCTAGGTCCCCAGTAACCACAACGGAAACACTGCTTATACGCTATTTACAATTAAGTTTGGAAAATCTCTCAACAGGAAGCTGCAGAGAGATTCCGTGAAATTGACAGAGTTAACTTAGAAAATTCTTTGGCTGTGGTTGACAATGGTATGACCACACTGACATCCAGGATTTATTCCCTGGGCAACATTGTGTCTTCTGCAATAGATATAATGGAACAGGATCTGTCCATCCTAGAACATGGGCAATCGCAGTTATGATCCATTCTATTATTAAGCTGGACGCTACAATCATTGTGCTCTGGTCACGTGCCCTGGCGATATATTAATAGTACATCTCTATTCTCTACATATGATACATCAGAAGGCAGAAGAGAATAGTACAATGAGACGCAAAAAATACAATGCTGCACATTGAAAACTTAGACCAATTACCTTTTACCGTGGCAGAGTCACCGTCCACAGAAGGGTTAATTCATGGCCATATAACATTGCCAGTAACAACTTTCCAATTTCAATATTACCTAGAATACCACCAGGTAGGCAGATATGAAGCAATGGGTAAGGACTTCATCCATGAATCTTGGGAATTACCAAATAGATTTAGATGCAGGAATGGGGACACAGAAGTATTTCTCAGCGGTACAGACTGCAAGACTTCATTAAGTGGGTCTCCAGTTTGCCAGGATATTATGCTTCACGGGCCTATAACGGTTCAGTTGCAAACTTATCCTGTCATTTAAAGGGATCCCCAGCTGCAGTGATTAATCCACTGTTCAGGCTGCTCTCGAATGGGAGTTACTTAATGCTGAATGATCAAGGTTGTTGTGGGATGCTTCCAGGCATTGCATATCGAGTCACAGTAAGTTCCAGGGTTGCTTGTTGTATGCAAGTATTGTTTCCACCAACCCACACGGTCATGGAGGCACAGTTATGGACTTCGTTGAATATTTCTTTTATACGGTTTGATACTTTGAGCCAATGGAAAGCCATGCTTTTACAGAAGGATGTGCCCTTAACCTCAGCACAAGAGACTTTTGATCTTCAGGTTGCTCAGCTGAGATACAGACACTAGTACAAACTAACTGCCCTTTCCATCTCAGAGAAATGGCACAGCGGATCTTTAATATGTCTTATACAAAGGGTATTGTATACCTATTTAAGACCATAGGTTCTGGACAGTTATGCACCTTTTAGACAGTCTTCAGAGTGATTCCTGCTTTCATACACTTCGTCTTAGGAAGCGTTTTCGGAGGGCTTCCGCTAATCCTTCTACTGGTAGTGGGAATCCGGTTTAAATTTTTCTGCTACGCAATGGACGTCCCAGATCCCAAGGAGATGAAAAAAGAACTCTTGGAGCGACTTTGACGTGAGCACATGGTATTCCATCTGGGCACACCTCAGCTTCAGGAGCTAAGCAAGTATTGGTTCCTAACATTTTGACCAGTCTGGATTGACGGTGTTTTGCCTGTTCTCCGCAGCTTATATGCAGACAAGAATGCGTGTTGGACCTCTGTCTTACACTTCCATCGGTTGCGCCTCCAGACGTGGATGCACTGCTGGACCCCAAAGGCCCATGTAGTGCAGTGTCTTCAGCGTATTCGCATGGTGATGTCGGCATTCTTAGATCGACCACTGGATGCTTCAACTCCTGTTGGATTGAACACCGGCTCTACTGCAGGCACACAGGCTTTGGATGTTTCAAATGCTTCCTCAGCATCGGCTGTGGGAACTGAAGTAGATCACCTTTGCTCGATTGACCTGTTCTGTGAGGTGTTACAGGGTTTGTCATCTGAGAATGGCAGCAGCAGTGATGTTGCGTCTCCCACACAGGACACATACACATTTGGCTCTCTGTGTGCTGGGAAGAATTCTGTCTTTTTCCAAAACAACCGTAATTGGAATTTAAAAAATATATATTTTTTCTTACTCTAACTGAGCACCATGGCTAGATGTACTCAGTAGCTCAAACTATATATGAACATATTTGTACATTTAGGTACACCTAGTTAGGGTTAGCATCATAGGAGTACGCATTATTACTGTCATGTATCTATATTCCCTGCATATATCTATTGTTTTAGCACAATAGAAGAATTCTACCATCTATTTACTCTGTTGGTGCTTGTTAGACCTGCCAGCCCTTTGGCTGTCCCCTCCTCATTTTTCTTCCTTTACCCTCTAATTTTTCTGTCCACTAGTTTTTTTTGGTGTTGACTTAGAGGCTCTGGCTACCCCATTATCACTAATTGATGGTGTGGCGCAAGGTGCTTCCCTAAAATGGAGGGAGAGTGAGAGCTCCTCTACAAAATGGTGGCCTAAACTATCACCTCAGAGACTGGGCCATAGGCTGACATGAGTTCCAGAACCTTCTGGGCCACTCTGGACAGTCAGGGCCCAGGCTATATATAGAGGTGAGGTGCGTCGGCCATTTTGTGTGAAGTGAGGTAGTCAGGAGTAAGGCACCTGAGTGGGGAGGTAGGTGCGCTGGAGGGAGAAACTGACTGTTCTTAGGGCCTACTTTCTTCCCCCATCGGTTGACACTGCCCCCTACCTCGTGACCTAGCCCTGCCGTCAGCCTCTGACCCTGGGATCACGTTAACCTTTCTGTGCTCCCCGCCTAGCAAGGACCCCCGAAGAGAACTGGGGAAAGGAGATAACATCTACGACCTTATCTTCTACTTCCCTGACTGGGCCTGGGCCCCCCCCTATCTAGATCTGCCTCTGGCGTGTGGACTGCCACCTCCCAACCCACCTGCCCTGAGCCAGGGCATCGCTGTGAGGAAGAAGGGAGCGCTAGGCGCTGAGAACATAGCCACCCCTTAATTTGTGTGAGGAAGAAGGGAGCGCTAGGCGCTGAGAACATCGCCACCCCTTAATTTGTGTGAGGAAGAAGGGAGCGCTAGGCGTTGAGAACATCGCCACCCCTTAATTTGTGTGAGGAAGAAGGGAGCGCTAGGCACTGAGAACATCGCCACCCCTTAATTTGTGCCACCCCCGTCGGAGTTGCCCCAGAGGGTAACTTACCGCCGTGGCCCTGGGCCGTGTCGCCTGTTCCTGCCATCCTTGGGCCCGCGGGGAGGTCCGGGGCCCCGCCGCTGCCGTCGCAGCCTCATCGACGCGGCTCTCTGTGAGGAGAGGGCCGCCGGAGTTTAAAGAAGGCCGCGTAGGCCTGAAGCCGTGATCCACCGTCACGTGACGGAGGCGGACTGCGCGACGCCGCCCCCGCCGCTGCAGGATTCAATCTGTGAGCCGCGCCACCGCAGGCCGCACTGCCATTGGCGGCTGCGGGCGCGCCTCTGCCGGATCCCTCCCCGATGCGGAGCTGACGTAGAGATCTGCCAGAGTCCCCGCAACGCGGGACTCCCAGCCGACATCGGTGGGCCCGGGCCCAAAGCCTCAGAGACCGGCGCAGGGCCTGAAAAAGGCCGAAGACACAGGTAATCTCCGGGGAGGAGGGCGGGAGGCCCACAAGGCCCGGAGCACGCCCCTCCCCCAGGGAGATCCAACGTGAGGCCCCCTTCGACCCCAGAGCGTGACTGAACTGGACCACGGTCGCCCTTCACGAGGTGCCCCACGGGGAGAAGGGTCCAGCAGGTGCCTCAAAGACTTGCCATGTGTTAAAGCGCTATTGATTCCTGGATCACTACGTTATGCTGGAGGGCCACATCTGACGTGTTATTGATTCCATAATTGAAGTGCGAATGTTCTGCCAGATGCAGCGCTATGTGCGGCACTAAGTCCAATAACTCTATTTAAGGTGCTATGAAATCGCTATGTGCAGCACTAAGTTTAATAACTCTATTTAAGGTGCTATGAAATCGCTATGTGCAGCGCTATGTCTAATAACTCTATTTAAGGTGCTATGAAATCGCTATGTGCAGCGCTAAGTTTAATAACTCTATTTAAGGTGCTATGAAATCGCTATGAGCAGCGCTATGTTTAATAACTCTATTTAAAGCGCTATGGATTGCTGTGCTGCGTTTGACCACTAGATGGTGCGCTTGATTTCATACCAGGTCTAAGATATTTATGCAATGCCAATCTAGTCACGATGAAATGTTTTGACCCTAACGTGATGTAGATAAAAACTGATTGGTTTCATTTGAGGGAAAAGAAAAACATGATAGAAGGAAAGATAAAGCTTTTGTAATTTTTCTAAATTCTCTGGTGTAGTGTCGTTTTTAGTGGTGGTACGCTGGAGTGCTGAGGTGAGTGGGATGCAAGCACGACATGTTACTCTGGAATGAGGCCTTTCCACTTGAGCCAAGCTACCCAAGGACTTTAGGTCCAACAAGTTGGTGTTCAGCGGTGGGATTCTGAGCTAGTGCTTGCGTCCACTCATCAGCAATTCAGTGTGCGCCACGCACCCTACACCTGATTTTTGTTTTTATTGGAGTTTTCTCCAGGTTGTCTCCCTGATTGGATTCTTTTGGATTTTCCGAAATTATCCCTGTCCTGTGGTGTGGCTTTCTTTTGAAAGAAGGTTCCTCTTACCTTGAGAGTTAATTTCCGCATTGTTAGGGCCCCACCTGGCAGGATGGAGTTTGAGCTGGGTAGTCTAGAAGAGTACACTATAACTCAGCTAAAGGAATTCTGCCAGGAGACGGGGGTATTTTTCAAGCGGGGAGCAAAAAGAGAGGAGCTCCAAACAAGCTTGAGAGCCTGGGTGATGGCCCACCCTAGCGGGGCACGGGAGGAGGAGGGACCGGGACCGGACACCACGGAAGGGGCAGAGTCACTTCTTCCCACTGAGAGCAGCAATAGGGTTGCAGGACCCAGGGCGCCTTCAAGCGCCGGTAGTAGCGCTTCAGGTGGAAGCCTTTCTTCGGCTGACTTAGCCGACAGGAGGGAGGAGAGGCAGTTCAGGATGGAATTAGCCCGCTTGGAGAAGGAGAGGGAAGAGCGGAGGTTCCTTCATGAGCTCCATTTAAAAGAATTGGATCTCAAGGCCCTTCAGTTAGGGACCCCCAGTAGTCCTGTTGGTGGCAGCGTACAGAAAGAAGTTCCCAGGGAGCCTAGACCCCACTTACCAAAGGATGTCGTTGCCAGCTATGGTGTTGGGGACGACATCGCCAAGTGGTTGGCTGCCTATGAGGTCTCCTTACGAGCCCATGGGATCCCGGAAGCTCAGTGGGGGGGTGGTCTGTACAGGTACATGCCTCCGATGGGGAGGGATGCCCTTTTAGCCCTAGAACAACGGGAGCAGACCAATTACCCCATCATGAGGGTCGCCTTGATTAGGAAATTTGGGCTGACCCCTGAGAAGTACAGGCAGAGATTCCGGGGTAGCCAAAAGCTGTCCGCCCAGAATTGGGTGGATTTCCTGGACTACGCCAAAAAGGCTTTGGAGGGCTGGGTGCAGGGCAGTGAGGTGAAAGACTACGAGGGGTTGTATAACCTGTTTTTGAGGGAGCACCTCCTCGAGAAAAGTTTTCCGGAGCTGCGTCAACACCTGGTGGACAGCAAGCTGACTAATCCTAGGAAGCTTGCAGAGGAGGCGGACATCTGGGCTAGTACCCGGGTGTCTTCAAAAGGAACAGGGGGGATTCCTAAAGTACTGGACAGGGCGCTCCCCAGAAGAAAGAGGGGGGAGACAAAAAGAAGGAGTTCCCTAAAGGCCCCCAAAAGAGTTTGCAGGGAAAGGGATCAGGTTTCCCTCCTAAGGTTGGCCCCCACAAACCACCTTATCCTGACCGTGGTCAGCAGCCTAGGGTTGTCCGTTGCTATGAGTGTGGTGAGATTGGGCACTACAAGGGGGATACCAAGTGTCCCAAGAGACCACACCCTCCCACTGGAGGAAAGACCCCTGGGGTGGCGAGTGTAGTGCTCGGGGAGGAGTTGCCCCTAGATAAGGTAGGTGAGTGGGCAGGGCTAACATTAGTGTCCCTGGGAGACTGCGAGATGGTTCCTAAGACCTATGTGCCCTCGAATACTAGCAAGTACAGGCAATGGGTCACCATCAATGCCCAGAGGGTGGAGGCTCTGAGGGACACAGGAGCCAGCATGACTATGGTAAGGAGTCAGCTGGTGTCCCCAGAGCAGGTGGTTCCCAACGTAGTCCACCCGGTTGTGATGGCTGACAACCGAGAGGGTCACTATCCGGTGGCCCAGATTCCCTTTGAGTGGGGAGGGGTTGCGGGTCCTCTTCAAGTTGCGGTAAGCCCTGCCATGCCGGTCGACTGTCTGTTGGGAAATGACCTTGAACATACGGCCTGGAAGGAGGTTGAGTTCAAGGCTCATATGGAGATGTTGGGGTCGCCTGAGTGGACCTGTGCCAACACGCGGTACGTGACTGCCCGGAGGGGGATTCACAGAGGTTGGAGCCTGGGACAAAGGCCCAACCAGCTGCCAAAAAGGGTAGACGGGGACAGGGGAAGCCTGCCCCGGCATCTGCACCTCGTAAGATGGATGGGGCAACTGAGGTGGTCCCGGAGTCCACAGAGGGGGATGTGACTTCCCTGGAGGGCTTACCTACCCCTGCAGAATGGCAGGTGGAGGGAGGACCTACCAGGGAGGAGTTTTGTTGGGCCCAGAAGGAGTGCCCCACCCTTGAGGGCTTACGGCGACAGGCCGAAGCCCAGGCAGCGGGTAACGATCCGGGGAACTTCCACATATATTGGGAAGATGGTCTCCTCTATAACGAACCCAAGGCTCCGGTGCATGGATCATCCCGGGCCTTGGTGGTTCCCCAGCGTTACCGAGCCTTCCTTTTGGAATTGGCTCACGAGATACCCTTGGCAGGACACTTGGGACAGGACAAGACCTTTGCTCTGCTTGTCCCTCACTTCTACTGGCCTCAGATGAGGATTACGTCCGACACTTTTTGTAGGACATGTGTCACCTGCCAAGCTAGTGGGATAACAGGGGTGAAGCTGAAGGCTCCCCTGGAACCACTGCCTGTTGTTGGCACCCCCTTTGAGAGGGTGGGCATCGACATTGTTGGGCCATTGGATCCACCAACGTCTGCCGGTCACAGGTTTATCCTGGTTCTGGTGGATCATGCCACCCGGTACCCAGAGGCTATTCCTCTGAGGACCATTACTGCACCTGCGGTGGCACGGGCCCTGATGGGGATTTTCACCCGGATGGGGTTCCCCAAAGAAGTTGTGTCTGACAGAGGTACCAACTTCATGTCAGCATACATGCGGGCTATGTGGAAGGAGTGTGGAGTTACATACCGGTTCTCCACCCCTTATCACCCTCAGACCAATGGTTTGGTGGAGAGGTTTAATAAAACCTTGAAGGGCATGATCAGGAGTCTGCCCGAGAGCCTGCGGAGGAAATGGGACGTCCTCCTGCCTTGTTTACTGTTCTCCTACAGGGAGGTACCGCAGAAGGGAGTGGGCTTCAGCCCCTTCGAGCTGTTGTACGGGCACCCTGTACGAGGACCCCTCAGCCTGGTGAAGGATGGATGGGAAAAGACTCCCAGAAAACTTCCCCCGGATGTGGTGAGCTACATGCTGGCCTTTCGTAGCCAAATGGCTAGGTTGTGGAAGCAAGCTTCCGAAAACCTAGAAGCCAGCCAGATGGTCATGAAGGAGTGGTATGAGCAAAATGCTCACCCGGTGGAGCTGGAGCCTGGCCAGAATGTGTGGGTCATGGAGCCTGGAGAGCTTAGCGCCCTCCAGGATCGCTGGTCAGGCCCCTTTGAGGTGATTGAGAAGAAGGGCAAGGTCACCTATGTGGTGGATCTTAAGACCCCCAGGCAGCCCCATCGGGTGCTCCATGTCAACCGCCTCAAGCCCCACCAAGAGAGATCAGAGGTCACTTTGATGATGGTGACTGATGGGTCAGAGGAAGAGGAAAGTGAACCTCTCCCTGATCTTTTCGCGTCCCAAGAGAAGGATGGGTCGGTAGAGGGAGTGATCCTCTCACCATCTCTAACTCCTGAACAGCGGAGAGACTGCCGCCAGGTTCTGGAGCAGTACGCTTCACTGTTCTCACTTATCCCGGGAAGGACTCATCTGTGTACCCATGATGTTGACACAGGGGACAGCCCACCTGTGAAGTCCAAGTCCTACCGCTTGTCGGATAAGGTGAAGGCTAGCATCCATGGTGAAGTCACTAAGATGCTGGAGCTGGGAGTAATTGAACCTTCAAGCAGTCCCTGGTCCTGTCCGGTGGTACTGGTACCCAAAGCTGGCCCGCCGGGCACTACCCCAGAACTCAGGTTCTGTGTGGATTACAGGGGACTGAACTTTGTGACGAAGACCGATGCTCATCCTATCCCGAGGGCGGATGAGCTTTCTCGGTTGCTTACCTGGATGACATCGCCGTCTTCAGCAGCAGCTGGGAGGACCATTTGGGTCACCTTCAGGCTGTCCTTCAGGCACTGCAGCTGGCAGGCCTGACGATCAAGGCCAGCAAGTGCCAGATCGGGCAGGGGCCGGTAGTGTACCTCGGTCACTTGGTGGGTCGGGGCAGGGTGCAACTCCTCCAGGCCAAGATTGAAACCATCATGGCCTGGGAACCCCCCAAGACTCAGACGGAGGTCCGAGCCTTTCTGGGCATCACCGGTTACTACCGACGCTTCGTCAAGGGGCATGGTACTATCGTGGCTCCCTTGACTGAGCTTACATCAAAGAAGCACCCTCGACGGGTAATCTGGACCGAGGTGTGTCAACGAGCCTTTGACACCTTGAAACAAGCAATGTGTGCGGCGCCTGTCCTCAAGGCCCCTGACTTCTCCAAGGAGTTCATCGTCCAAACGGATGCGTCGGAGCATGGCATCGGGGCAGTACTGTCGCAGCTCAATGAAGAGGGTCTAGACCAACCTGTGGTTTTCCTATCCAGGAGACTACTCCCCCGGGAACAGAGGTGGAGTGCGATCGAACGGGAGGCTTTTGCGGTGGTGTGGGCTCTGAAGAAGTTGCGGCCATACCTGTTTGGCTCGCACTTCCTGGTTCAGACCGACCACCGGCCCCTCAGGTGGCTGATGCAAATGAGGGGCGAGAATCCTAAGTTGTTGAGGTGGTCCATCTCCCTACAGGGAATGGACTTTAGGGTGGAACATCGCCCAGGAGTGGACCACGCTAATGCTGACGGTCTCTCCAGGTATTTCCGCCTTAGTGAAGAGAACTCCCAAGGGATTGGGTAGCTCTCCCCACTTTCAGCTGGGGGAGGACGCGTGTTAGACCTGCCAGCCCTTTGGCTGTCCCCTCCTCATTTTTCTTCCTTTACCCTCTAATTTTTCTGTCCACTAGTTTTTTTTGGTGTTGACTTAGAGGCTCTGGCTACCCCATTATCACTAATTGATGGTGTGGCGCAAGGTGCTTCCCTAAAATGGAGGGAGAGTGAGAGCTCCTCTACAAAATAATGGCCTAAACTATCACCTCAGAGACTGGGCCATAGGCTGACATGAGGAGTTCCAGAACCTTCTGGGCCACTCTGGACAGTCAGGGCCCAGGCTATATATAGAGGTGAGTTGCGTCTGCCATTTTGTGTGAAGTGAGGTAGTCAGAAGTAAGGCACCTGAGTGGTGAGGTAGGTGCGCTGGAGGGGGAAACTGACTGTTCTTAGGGCCTGCTTTCTTCCCCCCTCAGTTGACACTTCCCCCTACCTCGTGACCTAGCCCTGCCGTCAGCCTCTGACCCTGGGATCACGTTAACCTTTCTGTGCTCCCCGCCTAGCCAGGACCCCTGAAGAGAACCGGGGAAAGGAGATAACACCTACGACCTTATCTTCTACTTCCCTGACTGGGCCTGGGCCCCCCCCCTATCTTGATCTGCCTCTGGCGTGTGGACTGATTGCCACCTCCCAACCCACCTGCCCTGAGCCAGGGCATCGCTGTGAGGAAGAAGGGAGCGCTAGGCGCTGAGAACATCGCCACCCCTTAATTTGTGTGAGGAAGAAGGGAGCGCTAGGCGCTGGGAACATCGCCACCCCTTAATTTGTGTGAGGAAGAAGGGAGCGCTAGGCGCTGAGAACATCGCCACCCCTTAATTTGTGTGAGGAAGAAGGGAGCGCTAGGCGCTGAGAACATCGCCACCCCTTAATTTGTGCCACCCCCGTCGTGGCTGCCCCAGAGGGTAACTTACCGCCGTGGCCCTGGGCCGTGTCGCCTGTTCCTGACATCCTTGGGCCCGCGGGGAGGTCCGGGGCCCCGCCGCTGCCGTCGCAGCCTCATCGACGCGGCTCTCTGTGAGGAGAGGGCCGCCGGAGTTCAAAGAAGGCCGCGTAGGCCTGAAGCCGTGATCCACCGTCACGTGACGGGGGCGGACTGCGCGACGATGCCCCCGCTGCTGCAGGATTCAATCTGTGAGCCGCGCCCCCGCAGGCCGCACTGCAATTGGCGGCTGCGGGCGGCACTAAGTCTAATAACTCTATTTAAGGTGCTTTGAAATCGCTATGTGCAGCGCTAAGTATAATAACTCTATTTAAGGTGCTATGAAATCGCTATGTGCAGCGCTATGTTTAATAACTCTATTTAAGGTGCTATGAAATCGCTATGAGCAGTGCTATGTTTAATAACTCTATTTAAAGCGCTATGGAATTTGCTGGGCTGTGTTTGACCACTAGATGGTGCGCTTGATTTCATACCAGGTCTAAGATATTTATGCAATGCCAATCTAGTCACAATGAAATGTTTTGACCCTAACGTGATGTAGATAAAAACGGATTGGTTTCATTTGAGGGAAAAGAAAAACATGATAGAAGGAAAGATAAAGCTTTTCTAATTTTTCTAAATTCTCTGGTGTAGTGTCGTTTTTAGTGGTGGTACGCTGGAGTGCTGAGGTGAGTGGGATGCAAGCACGACATGTTACTCTGGAATGAGGCCTTTCCACTTGAGCCAAGCTACCCTAGGACTTTAGGTCCAACAGTGCTCATAACCATTTATATCTGTTTCTGTCTTATGGTTGTTGCAGCACACATGTTTTACACTAGAATGACGCTGGTTCAATAAATGTTTATTGAACACATCCCCATTGTTTATTCTGTGTACCTCTCTGAGACAAAGTGAGCATGAGGGACTGAGTGAAAAGTACCGTACTGTTTCCACAATCCCGGAGGGGTCAGGGTTGTTCGATAGTTGCCAGAAACTATTTTCTCTTTGGTAAGAGGAGTTCATAGTGGCACTGTGAGCTAGCTGATATACAGCTGAACATATCCGGTAGGGGTGTCTGGAATCAGTCTAGACACCAGTCCCACAGTTTATGTTTTCTAAATGTGCAGATCCTATATAGATTTATAGCAACTACACAACAGTGGTATGAGTTCCCAGTGGTTGGATAGTTGTTCCTGGTAGTAGATTGCGTCTTGTAGCCATGCCTCTATGTTTTTGGCAGGCTGTCTGGAACTAGGCATTCAGCCAGAAGAAGGAGCATGGCAGTGAGACGACGGTCTCCGTGGGGGACATCTTTGACACAGTCAAGGAGGTCGATCAAGGGGGTTCGAGGTGGGGAGTGGCCGGTAAGGGTCTGTATAGCAGAAAATACCCCTACCCATAAGTCTGCCGCCCGTGGGCACTCCCACAGCAGATGTAGGAAGGAGGCTTGAGGAGCAATACAACAAAGGCAGCGTGTGTCTGCCGCTAGGCCAATGCAATGGATCTGCATTGAGGTGCGGAATAGCCTGTGGAGGAATTTTAAATCTATTAGGCGCAGTCTGTAGTTGGGGAATAATGATGCCGTGGGACCACAACAGTAGGACCATTGGGCATCCGTGATGGAGGGTCAGTGTCTGTCTATCAGGTGAAATGCACCGTCGGCTCCAGGACGGGAGCTGTGCCTTGCATGGTAAAGTACACGCGAGTAACCAATTTGCAAGGCAACAGGGTAGTGAGTATGTGTCCCACAACATGTAAGGTACGGGGAGGGTCAGGGTGGTGATAGAGGAGGAGCTCTAATGCAGTGGGATTCATCATGTCCGTGGCCTCAAATGGGGGCAGGAAGTGGTTCACTGGGTGAAGATCAGCGAAGGTTGTAAGTCTGTGCCCCCCGCACTCTTGACCTGGCATCCTCTTTATGCAGGGGTGGCAGAAGAGGTTGTGCCCAATGGGTATGGAAGGCATGTATAGGCAGGGGTACCTGGCGCGCCGCCTCATGCCATCCCACACCTAGCACACTCACTCCACTGTGTTTATTTCACTTTGCGGCAGTTTATTGGGTACATATAACACTGTAGTCAAGAGTCAGGGTGCTGCATGGTCTGCCTGTTTGTGGGGTAGAGCCAAAAATGAATGTATTGCACCTGTGCACTGAGTGCATACAGGGTCACATCCGGCGATCCCAGTCCAGTAAGGTGAGTATTTCCCAGGAAATCCTGGGTTGCTTGCTGGCCCAGGTCAGCGTCATGAGGTTCGATCATAGCTGCCGCAGGAAGTGTGTTGTTAGTGGAAGAGGTAGATTCAGAGACAGGTACAGGAATTTGGGTAGAATTACCATTTTGACACTGGCTATCCGTCCTGTCACGGACAGTGGAGCGGGACCACACCAGGATCCTGTTCTCTAGCAACTCCATGATCTGGCCGTAGTTGGCCCACCATAGCTTGTCTGAGTCACAGCTGAGCATCAATGCCCAGGTACATAACAGGTTCAGAGCACCACTGTATCGGGTATTCAGAAGGGAAGGCCTGCGTGCAGTCGGTGAGGGGGAAATGTGTGGACTTTACCCAGTTAACTTGGATACTGGAATATCCCCGAAGTGAATGACCTCTCAAATAACTGGAGCTAGATTCTCCTGCGGCTTACAGATATATAAAGTAATTTCTTCCACAAACATGGACACCACCAGGGCTCTGGCCGTGAATCCGAGGCCACAATGGGCATGGTGCTGCCACAGTTTGCCGGTAAGAGTCACAATCGCAACGGCGAATAACATAGGAGATCGTAGGCACCCTTGGCATGTTCTGCGAGTGATCAGGAAGGGTTCAGACAACATTCCATTGAGCGGTTGATGGGCGGTGGGGGATGCATGGGAGAGCCGGATCTGTCGAATAAAGCGGGGACTAAGGTCACATCGGGTGAGTAGGAGAAAGAGATAAGGCCCCTCAAAGGAGTCAAAAACCTTTGCAGACTCTAACAGTGTGGCAGCGGCGGCAAGCTGAGGTTCCAGAGTGTGCATGTGGGCAAACATCATGCAGAGATTGTGCAAGGTGCACCAGCCTGGAATGAATCCAGATTGATCCAGTCGCACTATAGTAGGCATCAGGGGAAGGAGGCAATTCGCCAGCAGTTTTGCATATATTTTGTTATCTACGTTGATCATGCAAAGCGGCCGGTATGAGTTACACTGGTAGCTGGCTTATACAGTTTGAGGAGTGACACTATGACCGCCTCTCACAAGGATGGTGGTACTACCTTGATTTCCAGTGATTCATCATATACTGCTAGTAGATGAGGAGGTAGCAGGAGAGCGGATTGCTTATAGAAGGAGTGGTCAATCCATCCACCCAGGTGCCTTATCGCCGTGAGGCACTGAATGACCTGCACAATCTCCCCTACCATGAATGGAGAGTCCAAGTATGCCTGGTGTGCCCAGTCGAGCTACAGCAGCTGGATTGAGTCCAGATATACAGCCTGCTCTCCGTGTTGTGGACCGGCATTGCTGCATTGACTTTGGAATAGAAGGAGCTCATCATCTGTAAGAGTCTTGTAGAAGTGGACTGGCGCTCCTGCCGTTTGTCTAGGAGAGCTATCACATATGCAGAAGTACGGGGTTTGTGGAGCATGCCAGCTACAACCCTGCCGGGACAGTTATCTACCTATCTAGCCATCTATCCATCCATCCATCCATCCATCCGTCCGTCCGTCCGTCCATCCATCCATCCATCCATCCATCTATCTATCTATCTATCTATCTATCTATCTATCTATCTATCTATCTATCTATCTATCTATCTCTCTCTTTACAACATTATCTATTTATATATGTCTGTACAACTCTATCTATCTATCTATCTGTCTGTCTGTCTGTCTTTGCAAGCCTCTCTATCTTTTTAACTCTCTGTGTTTATTTGTAATAAAGATTTACAAAACAGTACAAAAAACGCAAAGGTATGAGGCTGGCAGCCAATGCCAAAACGGATTGACTTTTCTAGGTCTGGTTTTAGCCATGACCTTATGCTTTTACTAAATTTATGTAAGCCAGATGTACATAGACTCACATTTGCGATTCCCTAATAACACATTTTTGCGATTCGTTATTGCAAACAGCTATGTATGACAGTGTGTTTATACGGTTTACGATTACCAGAGGGTCACAAATTGGCCTACCTCATTAATATTCATGAGGTAGATGGCAATTAGTGACCCACTGGAAATCTCTAAAAACACAGCAGACCACCATGTCTGTGTTTGCTTTTAAATAAAGCAACGTTTTCTTTTTGTAGTTTAAATGCAGCCCGTTTTCCTCAAAGGAAAACGGGATGAGCTTCAAGAACAAAAATGAAAAGTTTTCTTTTCATTTTTTGAGAGTAGGTAGTGATCCATGAGCCCACTGTCCGCTCTTAAAATTTTTTTTCACATACATTCACAAAGGGGAAGTGAACCCTTCTCGTTTGCAAATGGGTTACCACCTACTTCAAGTAGGCAGTAAAATGAGAATGTTTCGCGACCCGATTTCGGTGGCAGAAAATTCATACATACCACTGCAAGTTGGTGTTAGGAAGGACTGCCTTAAACACTCCCCTTCCTAATACCGAATTCAAAACCTATTTTGCGATTCGGTATTAGGTTACCGAACCACAAAATAGGGTTTGTACATAAAAAAATGCTTTTTGCAGTTGCAGACAGCCAGATTCTGGGAATAAGGCCATTTGCAAACTCAAAAAAGCTATGCACAACTTGCCCCCTGTTACAGGAGTTTTCAGCAAGACTTACTCCATTAGTTTGTTATGTCATTCACATTTTCTTCCACCCATTCCAGCATGCATCATGGGGAAATTGTTCAGCCCACTTCAGCCACTGACTGACTTCACTGTCCTTTCACAAAGAGCATGTGCACACGCAAGTAGTTTCCTTCAGTGCCGGGAACCACTATGGTGTATGTAGCCAATATTTTGTTTATTTTTTAAATTGATGAAGGCATTTCAGCTAACAAACAATAATGTTTTAAAAAACCATGAGAGAACAATATTAGAATTGCCAAAATGAAAAGGCAGGCGGACAAGGCCAGACCTAACTACTATGTCAGTGCTTGTTTTAAAAAGCATTTGGAGACAGCTTCCTGCACATGGAATTTGCACTTATGTTTCAGGTAGATGTAACCAAGTGACACAGGCTTCTTGCGAGAAAAAAACTAAAAAATAATATATATATCTATATATATTGTAAGGTATATATATTTACACTCTTAAACTTCTTAAAACACTCACAGTCAATGGATGATGTCATCAGTGATGTTATTTGAGATGTCATCAGTGATATGATCAGTGATGTCACTGACCATGTCATGAGTGATGTAATATGTGATGTCATAAGCAGTACATTGAGGGGGCACAAGTTATAGTTAGCTCAGCTAACTATAACTACTGAATTTCACTGGTTTTGTACAAGTGAAACCTGAGCCTAACTAGAACGTCCCTGTAACCTTTGTTTTTTTCAGTGAATTACTAAGGTTTTTTTAAAATGGGAATACCACTGTGTAGGACTTACAGGAGGTACAAGGAGGGCTTCTTGGCCCCCAAGGTCCCTCAGGAGTAAAGTGGACTTCATCCCCCAACCAGAAGTGCACCACAAGCCACATTTGCAGAGTGGGGGAGAAAGGGGACGTGGCCTCTGAAGACCTCTTAGCAATCCAGCTGTGTGGGACTTACTGGAGGTAACAGGAGGGGTAGTTGGCCCCCAAGGACATTGTTGGGGGCTAACCACCCTTCCTGTTACCTCCAGTAAGTCCCACACAACAGGATTGCTCGGACCTCAAGTAGAAAGCCACACCCCTTTCTCCACCACTCTGCAAACGAGCCTCCTGGCGCACTACTATTAGGGGGATGAAGTCCCCTTAGTTATTGAAGGTCCTTGGGGGCCAACTAAGCCTCCTGTTACCTCCAGCAAGTTCCACATAGTGGGTTTGCTGAGAGATTTTCGGTGGCAACGTCCCCTTGGTGGCCCCATATTCCCCTCCTTCGTTAACTTTAAAGCAAGTGTGGGAGTCTGTGCATGCTTTTTTTTACAAATTGCCTCGGATTTGCGGATCCACCAGGGAATCCATGGCAAAATTAAAAATGCTTTTTGTCCTCAGACGGGTCCCTAAGGGACCCCCCACCATATCTGGGGGGTCAGGGTATTCCTACCCTGCCCCCTTTTCTTTTTTTTCTTTTTTTCTGGTTGAAGTGTTCACAGCCAATTAAATTTTATTAGGACTCGCGTCCCCAGATATCTATATTTTTTAAAGATCGATATCTCAAAAACTACTCAACTGATTTGCACCAAATCGCAAAAAGCTTACTGAACCAACATTTAGCTTTCTTGCTAAATGTGTCGTAATTCTGTTCTGCAATTCGGGCTGTTGTCGTATTCAAAAAATGAAAAATCCTCTAGACTTAACATGGGGAAAACATGTTTTGGACCCCCCTTTTTTTCTCGGCCCCCGCTTTTCGTGGAGATCCGTCCAGCGGCGCCAACGTTATTGGCAAAATAATGTGGGAAAGCTAAGGAGAAAAGTTTCCATGGAATGCTGCGCATTGGGAAAATTCAAAAGGTAAGGAATCCACAGGCAGATGTATCCATCAGAAATTACAGTTACACGAGTTAACTGTAACTGGTGCATTTCTGAGTTTTTGAGTTTTAAATGGTATTTTTTAACAGATATTTTCAACTAACTATAATGTTATTTTAACCTTTGTGTTTGTTCAGTGAATTTCTAGGTTTTTTGTATGTGAAGTAAGATTGTATTACCATATATCACACAGTGGTGGTCACCACTGTGTAGTTACATTTGGGACATGGTTTTCATAAGAAATAGATTTTTTGGTTTGCTAATAACTTTGGCATTGTTTGACAAACCGTGACAAACCGTCACAAAACACAGGTTCATCCACATCAGCTCTTTCCCGGAAAGTTTAGGGGTGATCTATCAAGCGGAGACCCAGAAAACAGAGGTGGTTGGCCAAAGTGCATTTTTCCCCATGCATTTTCCCATAAGAACTTTAGATGCTACAGTCAAAACGGCTGAACAGAATTACACCAAATTTGGCATGATCATGATCCAGAAGGCATGCTTATTGTGATTTGGTGTGAATCTGTTCAGTAGTTATTGAGAAATTAAGATTAAAAAATGTGTATATATCTAGTGATGCCATACTGTGAGGTCAAAACACAGGGTTTGGTTGGCTGGATGCAACAGAGAAAGTGGTGGCTGACATTTCATGACTCATGGTCCCCTTGTCATCAAAAGTAAATGCAAATAAGGAAGGAGGCAAGGTAGAGTTATTGTGTTATGGGGGCACACTCTAGATGTATCACTTCAGATATATATACACCATGGCATTGTATCCATCTTTCTAACCATGGCAACGCTATATTCATATGGAGTCTTCAAAGTGCCAACGAGCATACTCTTTAATCACCTCCATTGGGATGTGTCTAGTGAACTAAATGCCTCCTCTCAGCGGTATCCTTTCATGAAAAACCTTCATTATTAATTGTTATTTCTTTGTATTTTAAAATGTGTAAATGTTTGCAAAACATTACTTCTTATTCACAAACCTGTCAGTATTTTTTTTTTTTTTTAAAGGAATGTAGGTAAACATTGTTTTGACACTTTTTAGACCGTTCCACTGACCAAAAGGGGAAGAAATTAAAGATAAAGAAAAGTGAACAGTAAGAGTATACCAAAACGTATAAAACACTGAAGGAATTTCTAGTAAACTACTGTCTTAGGCAATCAGCAACACAAGCTTCTACATCACTGCTTTCACCACTATAGTAGATTTCCCTGCCTCAACTGTACAAGAATGTCAGTAAGTCTTTCATGTACTTTGGACTGGCACGGGTTCAACAATGGTTCAGCAATTTAGTTTTTCTTTTCTGCGATAAAGAGTATTTCATGTGAAAGGCTTTCAAAACTAAATGTTCTCAATTGTTGTTTCATTGTTTTGGTAACCATATTGTACTTAGGCTTACGTTTATGCCGTTTGAGAACGTTGCAATGTTAAAGACCTAAAACTCTTTTAGCAAATCTCTCTTCTACACCATCTGAACTGTCAAAAAAATCACAGATCATGCTCGCAGGTGGTCCAGAGAGAGACTGCACCCTTGGTAATTCCTTAATGTTACCCATCTGCTGGGCTTTCTTGTGCATATTTAGCAGTTGCAGTCGCAGTGAAATGTAAAAATTGAGTGGGGGTCGGCTTTGCAAATGTCACAAGGTGTTGTGAGTGTTGGTTAGTTTGACAAAAAATGTACCCAAAGTCTTGCGGCTTTTCAATACTTCGCTACCAATAAAGAAACGAAAAACCACAATCCTACACGAACGACACGCAAATCATCCTGTCTATCTGTAGAGGCGTCATCTCACCAGTAAATAGAATTACAGATTGTATGCTGGCAGTCAATGCATGGATGAGTTTGCAATGCCTCAATCTCAATTCAGGAAAGACAGAGGTGATTCTGTTTGGGAATTTTTCCCCTAACTGGTCACAGATCTGGTGGCCGGTTGAATTGGGAGCAGGACCCACCCCGGTCACCAAAGCAAACGATTTAGGAGTGCTTATAGATCAGAGACTAAATTTTGAAGCACAAGTCAAGGCAGTATCATCAGCTAGCTTCTTTTTACTCAAGAGGATCAAGAAAATTCTACCTCTAATCCCAATGGACAACAGGAAAACAGTGATTATTTCCCTAGTCATGGCTAAATTAGACTACTGCAATGGGCTCTATCTTGGAATGCCCATGAAGCAGACTCATAGATTCCAGATGATCCAGAATGCAGTGGCAAGGCTTCTGCTGGGGATCCCCAAGTTTCAATCAATAAGTAAAAATCTTAGGAGACTGAATTGGCTTCCAGTCAAAGGTTGTTTTAAGTTTAAGGCCTTATGTGTCACATATAAGGCACTCCACAACATCGGTCCTCAGTTTTTGAGGCAGTCATTAAACTGGTACATCCCAAACAGATGTCTCAGATCCAAAGTGGCAAAACTGATGCTCTCTCAAAGATTCGGTAAGGCTAACTGGGGCGGTAGAAGCTTTACTGTGGGAGCCACGAAACTCTGGAATGCCCTCCCCTTCTCCATCAGAAATCTTCAACTTTTACATCCTTCCGTAAGGCCTTAAAGACTTGGCTATTTAATGAATAGTTCACCTGCCTGCTTGCTGTACTGTTAGCGTCAAGACACCGTTTGGTATTCGTGCGCTGTATAAATCCTAATAACATAATATAACTTGGACCATTCCATGGTTTGTTGCCATGGAAATAAAGCACAAGAACAGTAATTCTGAACGAAACAATCAACCAAGTCACTGTCATATTTTATATGAAAATACACGTTTCTCTTTTATTCATTAATGTGGCTTTTAAACTATTATGTAAAATAAAAAATATTGCATTGTATTAATGGTTAGAATCGATAGGAAAGCATTTTCTGTTTTCCTAATAAATTTGGCGCCATTTTTCGAATCTTCACAAAACTTTCCCAAAATTTGTTATTCCACCTTGGCTCCTAATTGGAAAGTTTGGGTGTGATCCGTCAAGCAGGACCGAGAAAAAGGGGAGGTCCCCATTCATTTTTCCATAGGAAAATTAGATACAGCCATAACTGATGAACGGGGTTACACCACATTTAGAATAAAACTCGATCTTGGCCCAGAAAGTATGGTTTTTTTTTGTGATTTGGTGTAAATCTGATCAGTAGTTTTTTTAAAGATTATGTGTTAAAAAATGGTATATTTCACGGCGCGGCCAATCTGCAGAGCCAACAGATCTCAAAATTAGATCAGATTGGCCTCTAAAACATTAATAATGATGTGGCAGCAGCCAGTCACGAGTCCTAGAAAAACTTTAAAAAAAGATATAAGGAGGCAAGGTAGAGATACCCTGCTCCCCTAGGCCTGGTGAGGAGGGGGTCCCAGAGGGATACTCTGGGGCCAAAATAATAATTTTTAGTTTATCGCAAATTTGCAGTGGATCCGCAAGTCAATAGTAAAATTTGAACAAAAAAAAAAGCCTGTGCTCCCGGGCTTGAAATAAATTAACGCCTCTAGAGGCTCTGCAAACCCCATCCTTCGGGGCCAATACAAAATGAATGGGGAGGGAGGCATGCAGCCCAGCTCCCTGAGCCTCCATAGGCCCAGGGAGCCCCTTTCTGAAATTCTTGAAATGGGGCGGGGATGAGCAGCCCCCCACCCAAAGTCACCAAAGGCCCCAGGGCCAGCCTAATTGATGTGTTCCAGGAGGCCACCCCCAGGACACTGAGCGAGCAAAGCCAGCTCCCACTGCACCCAGGATAGGTGCAAGCAAAGAGTCAGAGCCATGAGCTGCCCCTGCGGTATCCAATGTTCTGTGTTGTGGGTGCCACGGATATGCACCGGGGCACCCCTCGAAGGCCCCAGGGCAATGGGACCTCTGGGTCAGTAAAGTATCAAGGGACGGGAGACGCGCTCCCCCTCTCCTTAAGAAATTAATACGGCAGCAGGAGATGGGTTCCCCAGGCCTGTAAAGGCTTGGGAAAGGAGGCTGCGTGCCCCCTTCACTGAATGAATTTAGCCCGGATATGAACATTCACGTGATGCAATATAGGGGGTAATTATCAGTGCACAGCGTGGGCGCGAGTTATAGTAACTTTAGGGCACAATCTATAGTTATTTGAGATAACTATACCTGGTGAATTTCAGTGGTTTTGTTAATTTAAAACAATATGTTTTAACTGACATTTTCACCTAACTATAAAGTCCCATTAACCTTTGTTTTTTTCAGTGAATTTATAAGGTTTTTTTTAATTGAAAGGAAGATAATATTAACATACCTAACTATAATGTGACTTTAACCTTTGTTTTTTTCAGAGACCCATTGGCAGGGGCGTCCAAAAATGCAGATTCCACCGATTTTTGTTTTATTTTGAACAAAAGAGTAGCTGAACAAAATACATCAAATTTGGATTGACAGCTAGCCAGATCTTGGTCCAGAAAGCGTGCTTTTGACGATTTGGTGTAAATCCATTCACATGTTTTTGCGAAATTAAGGTTCAAAATGTATGAATATATCACAGCACGGAGGATCTGTGGACCGAACAGATCTAAAGTTAAGATCTGATTAGCTTTTACCACATCAATAAGGATGTAGGCAGAGCCATTTTAGGACTCAGGACTCAATCCCATGTCCTCAAAGAAGTAAAAAAAAACACACAAATAGGTGGGCAGGGTAGGGATTCTTGACTCCCTAGGCCTGGTGTGGTGGTCCTAGGATGAGACTGCAAATCCTCGGTCCTGTGAAAAATGGATTATTGTTATAAGTATTACTACTGAGAAGAGGGCATGTGGCCTCTCTCTACCAGACATTGTAGGAAACTGGCTCTGAATATACTATACCAAAATGAGGTATAGTGTGCACAGAGTCCAGTGGAACCCCAAAGGTAGGCAGAGGTAAAAGTAGATAGCACCTTACTCTCCATTTGTGGTAGTGTGGGCAAGCAGTAAGGCTTTATCAGAGGGTAGTGTTAAGCATTTGTTGTACACACTCAGCCAGCAAATGATGTCACACACTCAAAGACTGAACTCAGACCAATTTGTTTGTATCAAAAATATTAAGTTATTTTATTTCTAGAACCAAGCCTGGTGCAGTAAGTGAAATAATACTTAGCAAAATCGCATGCAATGTTTTGCACTTGAATGCAGGTTCAAATGCAGTTGGTTGAATTACAGATAAGTCAATATTTCAAAATTACTTTTCAGATTACTTTGTACATTACTTTTTAGATTACTTTTTAAGTTACTTTCTCTACTCAGTGTGATATGCCTAGATATCACACTGGGACATTTCCTAGAGGAAGGGTAAGTAAATCAGTTTTTGTACATTTGCAGTTTTTCAGCGTTTCATACAAACCAACTCCACACTTTAATCCTATGGGAGGAAATTAAGTTATCGGTTTGCAGGTAAGTACAAGTTTGTGGGAGTTGGTAATCTGGGGTTAGAACCAGGGTTCCCCCAGTGTCAAGGATGCACTCTTGAAACACCCTCAGTGGCTCAAGGGAGTGCTGAGGCCCAATGTTATCCAACGGGGGATAAGGGGCCTCCGGTTGGTGGCTACTCACGAGCAGGCCACAAGGTTGTGGGAGCAAAGCTTCTGGTGTTAGGCTCAGGGCAAAGGGTGATCCGAGTTAGCACCCAAAGTACACCTGCAGGGGTAGCTGGGTGTAGGGTGCTGTTTTGGCGTCAGGTGCCCTGTTGATTTTAATGGGGATTCTTCAGTTGGAACAAAAACTGCAGGCTCAGGGACAAAGATTTCTGGAGGTGACCACTGGTTGGAGAGGTAAGTTGGGATGCCTGGGGATACTGGGACACCATCGGTTGGGCCACCCAAGGCCGTGGGGCGATGGGTGCAGGGGTGTCTTTGGGCAACTCAAACTCAGGCCGTAGGCATCGGGTGCAGGGTGGTGCAGATCCGTGGTTTTGGCCAGAGTCTGTGGGTGAGCAAATCCAGTGCTCATGGGAGGCAAAGTCTTTGGTTTGGAAGGCAGAGAAGGTCCTTCGGGCTCTTAAGGCTGTTGGCTGCAGGACACACCAGAATTTCGCTGGAGCAGGTTCGAGTTGTGGACAGGCCGGTAGTCAGTGGGTGTCGTCCTTTTCTTAGTTTCAGCACGGCTTCTTCGGTCCTTATTCTTCTCTTCTTCTGGTTGGTTCTTGTCTGAGGAGGCAGGGTACAGGGTGGCCCCTAAATACTAGATCTAGGGGTGTTACAGGTAGGCAAAGGATCGGACCAATGGGTCCCTTCCATGGGGTGGGCACACCCCCTATTATGCCACCCTCCAGTGGGAAGGGGGCATATGCCTCTCTCTGGTTGGCTGAGTCCCCCCCATCTGCAAGATGGCAGGGACTGAATGTTGAGCTTCACCTCGCCTCCCCCACCTAAGGGGTGGGGTTCACAAAGGTGGGCACACCATTCTTTCTCACTTGGGTTTCCCACTGATTCTCCTGCCCAAAGTGGGGGTCAGAACCGGTGGGAGCCAGTTGCTGGAAGCAGCAAATGGCTGGGGTAGCTCACAAAGGTGGCAAGTCTTTGAAGCTTCCCCTTCGTGGACCCTGCCCATGCTGGGGGAAGAGGCTTAGCACCTCGTGCCAGGATGTGCATCGTTTCAGACCCCCGGGAGCAGCAGGCTCTCGACCCAGAGGTCCAGAAACATGTCTGGTGGTGGCAGCCGGCGAGCAGCCACTTAGCCTGGACACTAGAGTTAGGTCATTTTTCAGGGGGCATCTCTAAGATGCCCTCTGAGTGGATTTTTCATTAAATCCCATACTGGCATCAGTGTAGGTTTAATGTGTTGAGATGTTTGATACCAATCTTCTCAGTTTTCAGTAAAGCCATTATGGTGCTGTGAAGTTCGTAATGACAAACTCTCAACACCATATACTCTTAATGGAATTACTGCACTTACAATGTCTAAGAATTGGCTTAGACACTGTAGGGGTACAGGGCCCATGCACCTGTACCCTCACCACTGGTATAGTGCACCCAGATAGAGGGGTGGCTGACCTTTGCCAGGGCAGTGGATTGCTTTAATGAAGTTTTAGGGAAGGAACATAGGCCCTGGGTACCTGATTAGCGGGAACCCAGGGCACACTCAGTCAAAGTACATCAACAGTTTGTCAAAAAGTGGGGGCAACCATGCAAAAAGAGGGCACTTTCTTGCAAACATGCATTGTTATTTGAAGGGTGCAGCCCCACTTCCCAGTCATTGTGAGGCCTGGGGATTCCTATCTCCCAGGGTCGCAACAAATACACGTGTCATAGGTGCCCGGGTCCCACTGGGACACCCACAGAAAATGCAGGCCTTGGGGTCTGGGATGGAGCAAAAGGCCATAAGTGGCAGGTGGGTGAATGCCCAACCCTACGCAGCGTTTAGTGAGGGACTTTTTTTTTAAAAACCATAAAAATTCACTGAAACGAACAAAGGTTAAAAGGAGTCATAGTTATTTGAAACAACTATAACTGGTGAATTTCAGTGTTTTGTTTACCTAACCATTAATATTTTTTTTCCAGTGAATATCTATATATGGTGTATAATCTATTGGTGGTCACCACTGTGTAGGTATTGTTAGGGCAGAGTTTCCATCGGAAGAGCGTTTTTGTTTCACTAATAACATTGGCTCAGTTTGACGAACTTTCACAAAACCTTTTTAAAAAATATTCATGCACCTCGGCTCCCTTCTGAAAACATTTGAGGTGATCCATAAAGCGGGAAACAAGAAAAACAGGGTGTCTGAAAAGATTTTTCTATGTTAATTCTCATAGGACGTTTTGGGAAGCAATACAGAAAAAATGTCTGAACTGAACAATACAAAATTTGACATAAAGTTAGAAATTACTCAGAAAACATGCTTTTCATTATTTGGTATGAATCCAGTCAGTTGTTTTCAAGAAATTTGAAAACAACTGCCGGACTTCCTCATTATATCTACAAAATAAGGGCCTCTGATTGGCTAAGAGAAAGCTTTTTACTTCTTTCAGCCTGTGTGTGACTGTGGGACATATACTAATCATGCAGTACCGAGCAATCTGATTGGCTAGCCGCAAGTTCAGGAAAAATATTACAGCTGCCATTACAGGTCACAGGGCCTTGGTAACTGTGTACTGAAGTAATTTAAAAACACGTATTGGGGGAAGCCTAGGGATCCCCTGATCCCCTAGTGTGGTGGGGGGAGGCCAGATGGACCCCCCACTCTTCCACTGATCAAAAGCAAAATATTTTTTTTTCCATGGTGCTGGTACTGCTGTACTCCTGTGGGACCCAGGAAGGAGTGAGGTACTGCAGACTCTGCAGGAGCCATTGCACAAAAACCCCCATAGTACTGCAGGACTGTGCAAGCCTTTGTGAAGCTTGCATGGTCCTGCTGTACCATGTAGGTGGCACTTGCATGGCGGTACCATGGGAGTACGCCTGTACTGCAAAAAAGATTCAAAACAATAAATTAGAAAAAGGTCTGTGGGATTTGTAAGTGGTTGGCTGCAGGGCCTGGCTGCAGACCAGACCCTGCCATCCACCACACACTAAGCACAGCCAAAGGCCACTTAGGGCAGGTTTTTGGATATCCACAGGAGGCTGGGTGCGGCCAAGACCTGTAGCCAACTTCCCATTGAGCAGGAACAAAGGGTGTGAGCAGTGGGTTCATGGGCACCTGTGGGGGAGTGGGCACAGGGCTTGGGCCAGGCCCAGTGGCCAACACCCTGCTGTATGGCTCGGTGTTGGCCTACCGCAGGGGGATGGGCTTCTGTGTGGGGGTTGTTTGTCTGCAGTAGCTGAGTGCAAAGGCCCAGCGAGCAACCCATCACTGCGCATGACTAGAAACTGTGCTCAGCAGAAGAATTGGTTGAATATGGTTTAAAACAAAAATCACTGAAACAATTAAAGGTTAAAGCGAACTTATAGTTAGGTATGGTAATAAGATCTTACCATTTCACCTTACGTTAAAAAAATCTCAGATATTGAATGAATAAAAAACAAATGCCAGAAGTGTCAATATATTTAGGTATGGAAATAAGATTTTAGCTTATGGCAAAAATAAACTTAGAAAATCGCAGAAAAAAACAACGTTTAAAGTGACGTTATAGTTAGGTGTACATTTAAAAGCCATAAAACAACTGAAATTAATCAGTTATAATTTACTAAAGAAACTATTTCTTTCACCCCCTCCATGCACTGCTTATACCCTCACATATCACATCAATCATGAAATGTTAAATGACATCGTTGATGACATCACTGATGCCATCAATTATGACATCATACAATCATCGTGATACCGTCCTACAAGGTTTGTTGGCTTGAAGTAATTCAAAACGCTACACCTGCAGACAATTTTCTATTCAGCTTAATGGGATTACCCTCTCATAGACTTCACATTACTCCCAATTCTAAGCCAATAGGTTGGTAGGTATATATTGGACTAAAAAGAGACCTTCTGTGAGATCCTATGGATGACACTCTTTAGTTGAGTGAAATACACTAAACACCTTCCTGAGATGGTCACATTAGCATACAACCTTGGAGCCATGCTTACAACACCAGTGTGAGATAAACCACATCTAAGTGGGGCACTCTTACATTCTATATTATTCTACAATCTGCAATGCCGTAATACTTCAGCAAAGTTCTGGAAAAAGACATCCAAACATTATAAAAGTCCTTGTTACAAAGAATTTGTGTATACCACTGTATTGCATCTATAAAAGAGGGGCATGTGACCAGATATTCATTGGTGGATAATCTATTGTCAACAGCAGCTTTAGCCTTACTCACAGATTTTTTGTAACAGGCTTTACTTAGCTCTAAGCCACAACCTACTTTCAATGATAATTCTACAACCCACATCAGGTGAGCTCAGCCTTTACCTTATTTACCTTGAAGCACCTCTTCCACCTCAAACTTTACTGATTTGTAAATGGTGCACCATAACTTTCAACATGCATAATTTCAATTGACTCAGAGGCTTACACCATTTCCAACCTATGGGTACACATGTGTACACTTTATGGTAAAAATGACTATTGTTTTATCAGTGAACTCATCAGGGATTTAATCAATGATGTAATGTGAAATTTCATCAATGATCTCATTTAAGATGTCACGAGTGATGTAATATGTGAGATCATAAGCAGTGCTTGGTGGGAACGCAAGTGATAGTAAGCTCAGTAAACTATAACTAGTGAATTTAATTGTTTTTGTGTTACTTCAACGCCTAACTATAATATCACTTTAATCTTTGTTTTTATATATATGTTTTTTATTACCTACTGGCAGTCGCCAGTAGGTAGTTATAGTTAGGACCTATTTTCCATAGGAAATCCGCAACATTCTATTTGGAATAACGTTGGCGCCGATTGATGAATCTTCGCAAAATTTTCCAAACTTTTGGCCAGCTCCGGGCCGGTCCTATCCTGAAAATTTCACAGTGATTCGTCAAGCGGGGGACGAGAAAAAAGGGGGGTCCCAAAACGCATTTTCCCCATGCATTTTCCCATAGGACCTGTTTACGCAGCTACAGCCCGAACTGCTTAACGGAATTGCACCAAATTTGGCAAAGAGGTATTCCTCAGTTCAGACTCGTGCCTTTTGCTTAAATGGTGTAAATCCGTTCAGTAGTTCCTGAGAAAATTAGAGTTAAAAAGATAGATATATCTGGGCGGAGCCTAACCACACATCTCATCGTGAGATCTGATTGGCTGTCAGTACTTCATCCAAGAAGTGTTGGCAGCCTTCTTGGGGCCAATATACATGATAGCACCTCATTAAAAAGCATTGCAGTTAATAGAAGGTTTTAAGACTTTAGTTACATTATAAATCATTTGTTGATGGTACCATACTCATTTTAGGAATTGTGGTGTGTTCTAAGGTTATTTTACCATGTGAAAAAGCCTTCTGCTGTGCTATCATGAATCATGTTTGAGAGAAAACAATTTTCTCATGCTTTTCCCACAGAGGTTTGGAAGGTGAGCTATAAGCTAAACTGAGAGCATATTTTCTGTAAATTCACATCATCTTTCTCAGTCATGTGAGAATGAAGTCTGACATTCTCAGTAAAACATGTACATCCAACAAGGGCAGAGACTCTCAGTTGATTCCTTTGTGTTCTACTGCAGCTACCCAGAGTGTAGCCCAAGTATAGCCAAATGACAGAATTTCCCAGAGTGTTCTAACGAACAACTAGAGCGCTAACAGTCCTACTTATGACAAACGTATTGCACATCTGAAGCCATCTTGATTGGAATAAAGTGGTAACTCTTAAAACATTTAATTTACAAAGGAACAAAATGAGGGGGTTCATTTTGCCATAGAAATTATGATTAGTGCTGCAGAAAGAAAAATTAGGGCACATTTTGACTTCTCAAATCCTCTTCTATTTCATTAACAGATTCTGACATGCAGACTAAAACATGCACTTTGAATACCAGCAGCAGACGTCCCCGGTGAGCAGTAGCTTTACTACAGTGATCTAATGAGCAACTAGAGTGCTAACATTCAGAATTTATGGCAAATGTGTGACACATCTGAATGCCTTCTTGATGGAACCAAAGTAAAAAACTGAAAGTATTTCCTACTGAGGAGACTGCAGTAAATGAGGAAATTAGGAAACTGCATAACAAATAAATCTCCCAAGATGGCCACCAGAGACAAAAGAGCCCAAATGTAGCCCAAATATCACCCAGATGTAGCCCAAGTATAGCCCAATGACAGAATGTCCCAGAGTGTTCTAACGAACAACTAGAGCGCTAACAGTCTTACTTATGACAAAAGTATGACACACCTGAAGCCATCTTGATTGGAATAAAGTGGTAACACTTAAAACATATAATTTACAAAGGAACAAAATGAGGGGGTTCATTTTGCCATAGAAATTATGATTAGTACTGCAGAAAGAAAAATTAGGGCACATTTTGACTTCTCAAGTCCTCTTCTATTTCATAAAAATATTCTGAGATGCAGACTGAAACATGCACTTTGAATACCAGCAGCAGACTTCCCTGGTGAGCAGTAGCTTTACTACAGTGATCAAATGAGCAACTAGAGTGCTAACATTCAGAATGTATGGCAAATGTGTGACACATCTGAATGCCTTCTTGATGGAACCAAAATAAAAAACTGAAAGTATTTCCTACTGAGGAGACTGCAGTAAATGAGGAAATTAGGAAACTTCATAACAAATAAATCTCCCAAGATGGCCACCAGAGACAAAAGAGCCCAAATGTAGCCCAAACATCACCCAGATGTAGCCCAAGTATAGCCCAATGACAGAAGTGGGCAAAACACTTATTTGTTGTGTATTTGCAGTTTTATATAGTGCAGACTTGTCAGGTATTGGAGTGCTTTACATGAGAATTGGTTACATCACACAAGATCAAATTCATTTTGGTTGTAGACATGGGGAGATTAAGGGATTTGACCAGAATCATAGAATGTTGAGTTGAAGCAGAAACTCCAACCTGGTTCCCCAGTTGCAAAGTCTGCAGCTCTGGAAGTAACACCACATCCTCTCCCCTAGGTGCAACATTTAATCAAGTGGTCAACTGGATAAAAAAACATAAAGATTACAAATAATTTAAAAGTTCTTTGTCGCTATTTGAAAACTCAGAAAATATGTCCTCATTTTAGTTTTTTAGAGCACTAACCATAATTTTGATGCAAATAAGACCCTCTCATATATGTAATTTCTAAAGAAAATGCTCTAGGTATTACAGTTTTGATTACATCAAAATGACATCAGGCGTTCCACACATTTATAATAAATATAGAATCTTAGCAATCTAGTTGTTCATTGGGATACTGTTGAGAGGCAGAGGGCAGGGGCACGGACTCTGAAAATTGAAGGCAGGTAGGAGAGTGCAGAGGCAACAATTTGACCACACTGGGCAGGCAGGAAGGACAGTGGCAGCACAACAGACTATGGAGGGCAGTGGGAAGGGGGGCAGGGGCAACAAACCAACAATACAGGACTGGCAAGAGAGGCTGTGGCAATATAATAGACCATTTTGGGCAGAAGTTAGAGGCAGTGGTAGTACAACCATACATGCCAACAGACCCGTTTCAGCCAGTAAACGTCCAATGTTTTTAAGCTCAAATGGGCTTTATTTGATCTGTCTCCTGTCTACAATCTCCTCTTTTTCAATGTAACTCAAAGGGGAAAATCAATACCCCAGTTTATTTTCAAAATCTCCCTCTTACCAAGTTCAAAATGTTGCAAGTATGGTACATTGGATCATGGTAGGCAGGAGGAATTGGGGTAGGGAGATGGGCACGGATAACAGAGGATAACAGAGGACTGGAGGGACATGGAGAGGTGCACCAAACTGACCCTACAGGGCAGGCATCAGGGTTTGCAGCAGCACAATACACCACACAGGGCATGCGGGACGGGAGTGCAGCACAACAATCCATAGAAAGCAATAGGGAGGCGACAGGACCATGCACATGGACAACAGAGAACAGAGGGGAAAGAGGCAATGGTAGCTAGCTGACCATAATGGACAGACAGAAGAGAAAGCTGCAGCATAACAGACCATAAAGGGCAGGAGGGACAGATCAGGGGCATTACAATGGAACAGACGAGCCAGGAGGGAGGGAATAGGGGTCTGCACATGGAAACAGAGGGCTGGGGGCAAGGGGGCAGGGCAGGAGCAGCAAGATGACCATGGAGCTCAGGCAGCATGGGCACTAGAAACAAGACACACCATGGAAAGCAACAAAGAGACTATGATGGCATACACACAGACAATGGAGGGAAGGTGGGAGGGGGTCAGGGGAAGCTAGCTGACCACACAGGGAAGGTGGGATGGGCCATGGCAGCACAGAAGACCATGCATGGCAAGCAGGAGGGTTAGTGGCAGCACAATGGCTATGATGGGCAAGAGAAGGAGGGTGCAGGGGCATGCACAAAGGACCATGGAGGATAGAAGGGAGGGTCAGGACCTGGGCACAGACGAGAGAGTTCAGGGGAAGGGGCCTCACAACAGACCGCGCGGGGCAGGCAGGAAGACCAGTTGCAGCACAACAGACCAGGGAGGGCAGAAGGGTGTGGCAGTAAAATGGACCATGGAGGACAGGAGGAAGGGGATAGGGGCATGGCATGTGTACAGGCAGGGTGGAGGTGGCAGGGACAGGTTACAGTCATCTGACAATGCTAGGCAGGTGGGAGGGGAGTGGCAGCTCAACAGAACACTCAGAGTAGATAGGAGTGGCAGGTCCATGGAACATGGTGGGCAAAAAGGATGGAGAAGGGGCATGCACAAAGACATCGAAGGGCAGGGGGAAGGAGAATAGGGGCAGCAAGCTAAGTACAGAGGCTAAGCAGGAGGTCAATGATGGGCCATAGAATTGGGCAATGTAGGGCAGGAGGAGTGGACTGGTACATCATGCTAAATGGAGGGCAGTGGCAGCACATCAGACCATGCATGGCAGGAGGGAGGAGGCTAGTCAATGGATTCAGACAACAGAGGATAGGGAGGAGGTGGATGGGGCAGCAAGCTAACTGTTCAGAGAAGGTGGGTATTAGGAACTTTATTGTTTTTAAAATGTGTGTCTGTGCGAACTACTTAAAATATGAACAAGTATGCAGCATAATCTCACTTTTATTCAGGAAGAAGAGGACGTTTGTGACTGTGACTCCGGGCTCACTTGGCAGAAACACCCCCTGACCCTCCACCACCCATCGCAAAATGTAATGCCTGTGAAAAGGGTAGGTGGACGCAGTGTTATATAGAACATATTCCTGAGAGCACGATTGAAAATGAAAACTAGATATAGTCTATGGTATAAACTATGCACCAAAAAGTGTGATATAAGATGAACCGGGGCGTGAAATATAATATGCAATACATTGTGCGCAATGACAGATTCATTGGAGAGCGCGAGATAGCACAGGCACTAGTGTGTGCTATGCGATATGCGCCTTGGAGTGTAACATGCACAGGGGCAGTGTTGTGTAACCTAACTAGTCTCTAAAGTTGTAATATAAAATATGTGGTGGTGAGTGTGACGTTGCATATGCACTGTGACAAAGATATGGATCCCAGATTGTAATATGTATGGCATAGCGCTGTGCGTTATAACATAGGCATCGAGGAAGGCACGTTAGATGGGGCAATATAACCCGTGCGAAGGCAAGTGTGGCATGACATATTCACGGGGTGGTGTTACAGTGCACATGGGCTAGAGAGTGTCATAGCATACGCACTAGCTGGTGGAATACAACACAGAGGTGTGTGGCACTCGGCGGGCACTGGTGGGTGTAACACAGCATTGGGCTCAGCCAGGAGCACGCTGTGACTCTCAAGTGAGGTTCGTCTCCTTTCCAGAGAGTAAAATAAAAAGTATTACACATCCGGTGGTGGATGTGTGTTTTATTAACCGCAAGGGGGGTTTCTTGCATTGTTTGGTCGAATTTTTGTCGAATCCCCTTTAAATGGCTTGGTTTGCGTGTGTATTAAATGTGCCCGTCAATAGCTACCCATGTTTGTATAAATAAACGACAAGGGTGTCTACCTGAAGAGTACCCACCGGCGGGGGCGCCGTGATTAGGCACGGTAGGGCGTCAGACACGTCAGAGCTTTACTAGCGGTGTAAATACATTCCACGTGGATTCATTGTATGCACGCCTTTTAATGAATATCACGCAAATCGTCATGGTGATAGGTAGATATGGTTTGTCCAGCATGTCCTAGGTGTTTCTATAAATATATATTTTTTTAAAATAATAAAAAAGAAAAAGGCCGGCCCCGGGGGATTTGGTCCCCGGGGCCATAAGTGGCCTGAGGAGGGGGGCAACACAGCCCCCCTCCTCCGTTGGGGTCCCTGGGGCCGATTAAGGCCTTGGGAGGGCCAAATTAATTTTTTTCAACAAAAGAAATTAGGGTGCAGGCCCTGGGGGATGGGGTCCCCAGGGCCAATAAATTAGAAAAGAAGGGGGGGCCACACAGCCCTCCTTCTTAAAAAAATAAAATAAATAAAAGACCATGCCCCCTCCTTGCAGCACTCTGCAAACGCGCCCCTTGGCCAGTTGTAAGTTGGGGAATTAATTCCCCTTCAATACTGAGGGTCCCTGAGGGCCAACTAGCCCAACAGGTATCTCCAGTATGCGCCAGGGAGCTGCGTTGCAGACAGGTGTTCTGAGGCCACGCCCCTTTTTACGCCTCTATGCAACGCAGCTCTGTGGCGCTTACTGGAGGTACCTAGTGGGCTAGTTTGACCCTAGGGACCCTTAGGATTCAAGGGGACTTAATCACTCAACTTAGAACGGCCACAGGGTGCGTTTAAACAGTGGTGAAGGGAGGGGATGGGGTCTGAGGTGACGTGTGCAAACACACCCTGTGGCGCGTTTTAAGTTGGGGAAATAATTCCCTTTCAATCCTGAGGGACCCTGGGGGCCAACAAGCCCACCAGGTGCTTCCAGTAAGCGCCACTGCTCTGCGTTGCAGAGAGGTGGTGCAGGCCGTGCCCCTTTTTACACCTCTCTGCAATGGCGCTTACTGGACGTACCTAGTGGGCTATTTTACCCCTAGGGACCCTCAGGATTCAAGGGGACTTAATCTCCCAACTTAAAAAACGGCTACAGGGGGTGTTTACACAGTGGGGAAGGGAGGGGATGGGGCCTGAGGTGATGTGTGCAAACACGTCCTATGGCGCGTTTTAAGTTGGGGAAATAATTCCCCTTCAATTCTGAGGGACCCTGGAGGCAACTAGCCCACCAGGTGCTTCCAGTAAGCTCCACTGAGCTACGTTGCAGATAGGTGGTCCAGGCTGTACCACTTTTTACACCTCTCTGCAACACAGTTCTGTGGCGCTTACTGGAGGTACCTAGTGGGCTAGTTGGACCCTACGGACCCTCAGGATTCAAGGGGACTTAATCTCTCAACTTAAAATGGCCACAGGGCGTGTTTACACAGTGGGGAAGGGAGGGGACGGGGCCTGCGGTGACGTGTGCAAACATGCCCTGTGGCGCGTTTTAAGAGGTAGTTTTAATCCCCTGCCCTATTATATACAAGGGGCTTACAGAGGAGGTAATGCTAATCACAGGGGGACCCCAACGCATAGTGTTCCCTAGTGTATGTAGGTGTTTTCACTGTATTCTGAGTGTCTTTTAACATAGCACTGGCTCTAGGACTGGTTAGTCAGACTCAGTTACCACCAGTATCCGTCTGAAAAAGTTGAGGGTACAGGATGATTTTGCAACAAGGCTTCTTTCTGCTCTTCTGTTTGTTCTTTCTGCACGTTATCCTTCTTCCTGCACTTTTCTTCTTTGAGGACTTCTGTTGCTTCTTTCTGCATTTCTTTTTTTTCTTTCTGTGCGTTTTTATTCTTTCTTCACATGCCCTATGTCTGTAGGCATAGTTAGAAATTAGCATTTAAAAAACCTTTGAAATTCACTGAAAAAACCATAGGTTTCAGGCACGTTATAGTTAGGAATTAGCATTTAAAAAACCTTAGAAATTCACTGAAAAAAACATAGGTTTCAGGGGCGTTATAGTTAGCTGGACTTTTCACTCGTACAAAACCATTGAAATTCCCCTGTTATAGTTAGTTCAGTTAACTATAACTCGCGCGCCCGCAATGCACTGCTGATGATGTCACATATTACATCACTCATGACATGGTCAGTGACATCACTCATGAAATCATGAAGTCCGCTTAGATTTCTTCTTTTACTTGTGCCTCTTCCCTGTGTCCCTCGAAGACCTTGAGTGGGAAGAAGAGGACTTGGGGCTCTGAAAAGCAGTCCCACAACCTCCTCTTCTTCGATAGAGAACGGGATCTCGCGGAGTTAGCCGGGCTGCAAGGAGCTTCATAGCCCGCTCCTGCAAGGCCTTCGGAGCCATGGCACCACAGTATGAGCACAACTTTGAGTCGTAGTCGTGCTCTAAACATCAGAGACATACAAGGTGGGGGTCGGCTACCGACATGGCGCGGTGACAGGCGCCACACGGTTTGAAGCCTGTCATCCTAGAAGACATCTCTCAACACACAGAAAAAGATTTGGTCAACAAAAAGTAAAAAAAACCTAGCAAAAATGACGAGGGGTAGCTCATCCCGGATCGGCGCTTAACTGGCACGGAAATAAAAGAACTAACAGCCACGCACCTGGGTAGCGCATATAGGTGAACGCGAGGTCATAACCCCCGATGTCACGTGGAGCCGAATGTCACCACCCGAAGGCGCACGCAAGGGGTGCTCCCATGCGAAAGTTTCCGGATCCAGCCTGATGCCTGAGGAATTCAAAGGTAAGGAATCTGCAGCTAGAAGTCTCCATCAGATAAACTTAGTCAAAAAATGACCAGGTCTGTGCTGGCTGGCACAGAAAGAAAATAACTAATGCCAGCGCACCTTGGGGGCACCTATATAGGCATCGCAAATGTTACTTCTGGTGCAGACGACGCCACACTGAGCCGAACTACGCCACCTACCAGCATGCAGGGGTACTGCTTACGAACACTTTTCGGATCCAGTCTAATGCCTGGAGATAATTGTAATGTAAGGAATGTGTGGCTAGAAGTCTCTATCAGATATATTACTTTACGTTAAAAAAACTAGATATTAAGCTGAAAAAAAACAAAGGTTAAAGTAACGTTATACTTAGCTGTGATAAAAAGATCTGTTTTTGTTAAAAAAAAAAAAACCTTAGAAATCCTCTGAAAAAAACAAAGGTTAAAGTGACATTATAGCTAGGTGAATATCTCTGACAACATTAACATTTTGAACTAAAAAAAAAACACAGAAAATCACCACTTAGTTAGTTAACTATAGCTTGCGCCTCCGCCATGCAATGCTTATGACCACACGTATTACATCACTCATGACATGCTTTATGACATCACTGATGACATCTCAAATGACATAATTGATGACATCATCCAAGCTTCTTTTGCACACATTGCTCTATAAATGAATATGGCTTTTGGGGTCTGAATGTAAGCACAAAATAGATCATAATAATATGAATGATCATTATTGCCATCATATATACAACCCCCTCAGTTGAACCAAGCATGCGCTGTGTGTAACAATGACCCTAAACTATACGCTTCATGGGTAGCCGGGTTCATGTTGACTATGTACTACAGATAGACAGGTAACTCCTACTGCAGATAGTGTTCAATATGTATACAACTGTTCAGAGAAAACCATGTTCCTCCAGATACTCACTTTCTGTTGCATAACTAATGCCCTACTATGGGCAGTCTTTATCTGTATCAAACCCCTCACAGTCACCAAACCTTCATAGAGAAATGAAGTTGATATTAATAGAACAGTGGGTAGTGTAGAACAAGTTACTTACCTTCGGTAACGCTTTTTCTGGTGGAAATAGTACCTGCCTGTGGATTCCTCACCTTGTGAATATCCCCTGCGCCAGCATTCCACTGAACTTTTCTTCCCCAGCATTCCACGTCGACGTGGGCGACGTCATAATACATCGGCTCCGCTCGCGACTCCGTATGACGTCACCGGAGCCATAAGAGGCCCACGTTGGCGTGATGACGTCAGTTCCACCCATTTTTTCCGTGCCTTCGAGGCGAACAGGTGAACCAACGACAAACTCAAAGAATACACAATATACAACACTCCAACACATATACACAGTATATAAAGGAGAAAGATGCCAAATGAACAAGCATTTCCAACAAATGAACAAGCATCACAAACAAGACTTATCCTATGGCATACAAAGGTGGACAACGGGGAGGCGGGTGGGCCAGTGAGGAATCCACAGGCAGATACTGTATCCACCAGAAAAAGCGTTACCGAAGGTAAGTAACTTGTTCTTCTGATGGATACATCTGCCAGTGGATTCCTCACCTTGTGAATAGATTCCCACAGCAGTCCCCACTCCCGGAGGAGGGTGTCCACCTTCCTAAACCAAAAAGTCTTGCAGGACCGAGCGCGCGAAGTGGCCCTCCCTCCTCATCTCAGAGTCCAAGCAATAATGCTTTGCGAAAGTATGGAGGGAGGCCCAAGTCGCGGCTTTACAAATATCTGCCACAGGAACACCCCGGGCCAGAGCAGATGTTGAAGACTTAGCTCTAGTAGAGTGAGCACGAATACCCTCAGGAGGAGTCTTACCAGCCAGGGCGTAGCAGATCTTGATGGTAAGGACAATCCACCTTGATAATGTGCGCTTGTGCACCGCTCTACCCTCTGAATGACCAACGTAGCCAACGAAAAGTTGATCATCAAGGCAAAAGTCTTTAGTCCTGTCCAAGTAAAAGCTGACAGCTCTCTTTGGGTCCAGACGATGGAGTCTTTCCTCCTCTTTAGAAGGATGAGGGGGTGGATAGAAAACAGGGAGGGTAATAGACTGCCCCAAATGGAAAGGAGTAACAACTTTTGGCAGGAAGGCAGCCCTGGTCCTGAGAACCATCCGTTCAGCATGTAAGGTAAGAAAAGGAGGTTTGGAACTAAGAGCTTGAAGCTCACTCACCCTCCTTGCCGAGGTTATGGCTACAAGAAAAAACACCTTAAAGGACAACAGCCTCAATGGACAGCTATGTAGAGGCTCAAAAGGAGACCCCATCAGAAAGGTCAAAACAAGATTAAGATCCCACTGTGGCATTACAAAAGGAGTGGGAGGAAACATGTTTGTAAGGCCCTTGATTAACCTCAGAACAACCGGAGATTTAAATAGCGACGGTTGATCCGGAAGGCATAGAAAAGCCGACAAGGCCGAAAGATAGCCTTTGACCGTGGCCACAGCACAGCCCTGCTGAGCCAAGGAAAGGGCAAACTGGAGCACCTCAGAAAGATGGGCTTTCAAAGGGTCAATGGATCTCTCTCCACACCATTTAACAAACTTGGACCACCTGTAGGAGTAAATGGACTTGGTGGAGTGTCGCCTGGCCGATAAAATAACATCCACCACATCCGGCGGGAGAGAGAAAGAATTCAGGCTGCCCCGTTCAATCTCCAGGCATGAAGGTGTAAGCTCTGGAGGTGGGGGTGTAGAACCTGCCCCTCCGACTGCGAGAGGAGGTCTGCCCTCAGAGGGAGACGGAGCGGAGGGCATGAGGAGAGGTGGAGAAGATCTGTATACCACACCCTTCTTGGCCAATCCGGGGCGACCAAAATAACTTGGGCCCGGTCTTGGCGAATCTTCCTCAGAACCCGAGGAATCAAGGGTATGGGAGGAAACGCGTAAAGGAGCTGTGAGTCCCAACTCAACTGAAACGCGTCCCCCAGCGCCCCCTGCATCGGAAACTGTAGACTGCAGAATGACGGGCAGTGCGCGTTCTCGGGGGTGGCGAACAGGTCCACTCGAGGGGTTCCCCACGTCCGAGAGACGTGACGAACCACCTCCGGATGGAGCCTCCACTCGTGATCGGCGGAGAACTGCAGACTTAGACTGTCCGCACGGACGTTCAGTACCCCGGCCAGATGATTTGCCATCAGACAAATCTGATGGTCCTGAGCCCAGGACCATAAACGCAGGGCCTCTCTGCACAGACAAAGAGACCCCACTCCTCCCTGCTTGTTGACATACCACATCGCGGTCGTGTTGTCCGTCAGGACTTGAATCGACTGACCGCGAAGGGAAGGGAGGAAGGCCTTGAGTGCCAAACGAATCGCCCGCAATTCCAGAAGGTTGATATGAAGCAACCTTTCCTCTGGAGACCAAAGACCCTTGATCTCCAGATCCCCCAGATGAGCACCCCACCCTAGGGTGGAGGCATCCGTTATCACTGTGGCCACCGATGGAGGTAGATGGAAAGGCTTTCCTTGGGACAGATTGCCCTCCACGCTCCACCAAGATAGATCAGCTGCAGCTTCTCTGGAGATCCTGATCGACTCCCCGAGACCTCCGTTGTGCTGATACCACTGCCTGCGGAGGCACCACTGGAGCGCCCTCATGTGCCAGCGTGCATGGTTGACCAACATAATGCAGGAGGCGAACAGACTGAGCAGGCGAAGAACCTTCAGAACTGGAACAACCGCTCCATTGTGGAATAAAGGGACCATTTCCTGAATGTCGAGAATCCTTTGAGGAGGAGGGAATGCTCGACACACAGTAGTGTCCAGTACCGCCCCTATGAACAGGTTGCGTTGAGAGGGCACCAGGTGAGATTTGGGCACATTGATCGAAAAACCCAAGCCGAACAACAGCTGAGTTGTCACCTGCAGATGACGCTGCACCATCTCTGGGGACTCTGCCTTCAGAAGCCAGTCGTCCAGGTAGGGGAAAACCGGAATCCCCGACCTCCTGAGATGAGCAGCCACCACTGCCATCACCTTTGTGAAGACTCGAGGTGCGGTAGTAAGACCAAACGGGAGGACCGCAAACTGATAATGTTGCGACCCAACCGTAAAACGGAGATACTTCCTGTGCGACTTCAGGATTGGGACATGAAAGTACGCGTCCTGCAAGTCGAGCGACACCATCCAGTCTCCTTGCTGCAACGCTTGAAGGACCTGCGCAAGGGTCAGCATCTTGAACTTCTCCTGTTTCAGGTAAAAGTTCAAGATTCTGAGGTCCAGAATCAGACGCAATCTGCCGTCCTTTTTGGGGATCAGAAAATACCGGGAGTAGCATCCCTGACCCCTTTCCTGTTCCGGAACCACCTCTATCGCACCCTTTTGAAGCAAGGCTAGAACTTCTTTCTGCAGGAGAAGCAGATGGTCTTCCGAGCAATAACCTTGGCAAGGAGGGTAAGGGGGAGGAAACTCCCAAAAGGGAAGGGCGTACCCAGTCTCCACGAGGTTCAAAACCCAAAGGTCGGTTGTAGCAGATTTCCAACCCCGTAGAAAGTAGGACACCCGACCCCCCACAGGTCTTACATGATCCGGAATGGGGGATCTAGGGCTGCTTCCCTGAAGCCTCATTTGGAGCAGAGGAGGAGGAGGAAGAAGAAGGGTTGAGACCGGAACCTCTCCGACCCCTTTGCTTCCCTCTATAGGAGCGATAGAGGAGATTCTGCTGCTGTTGTTGCTGCTGTTGCTGGGGTTGACGGAAGGAACGAAAAGATGATCTTCCGAATCCCCTAGCCTTTCGGAATGTTGAACCCTTAGCAGGAGCCTGCAGACCCAAGGACTTCGCCGTCAACCTACTGTCCTTAAAACGTTGAAGGGCAGAATCTGCCTTCTCCCCAAACAACTTCTGTCCGTCAAAAGGCAGATCTACCAGCGTGGCCTGGACATCTGCTGAAAAACCTGAAGAACGGAGCCAAGCCTGTCTCCTTGCAGCAATGGACGACCCCATAATCCTCGCCACCGAGTCCGCCGTATCCAGCCCAGACTGGATCACCTGCCTGGCAGCTGCCTGAGTGTCCGCAACAACCTCCAAGAAGGACGACTTATCCCCCTCAGGTAACTTAGGGGCCAAAGTTTTTATAGAGTCCATCAGGGCATGAACATAACGCCCCAGCAAGCATGTGGCATTTGATGACTTCAACGCCATACTTCCTGAGGAGTAAGTCTTTTTGGCCGCCTGATCAACTTTCTTTGACTCCCTATCAGCAGGAGATTGGGGGAAAGCACCCGAAGCATGTTTAGAACATGAAGCCTGCACCACTAGGCTCTCCGGAGAAGGATGCGTGGATAAAAAATCCGGGTCTCCTGGTGCAACCCTGTACCTCCTTGCCACCTGTCTGCAAACCGCCGGAGCTGATAGAGGCTTCTTCCACACCTCCAACACTGGTTCCAAGAGAGCCTCATTGAACGGTAACAAAGGCTCCGAAGCCGACGTCGGAGAGTGCAACACCTCTGTAAGCAGGTTGGATTTGTACTCCACAGAGGGCAGCTGCAGATCTAACAACTCCGCGGCCTTCTTGATCACGACATGGTAGGGTGCCAATTCCTGTGGAGGAGAAGACCTTGCAGAAGCATGCTCCCACTCTGGGGTGGTATCCAAACCACTTGCTTCCTCTATTCCTTCAAACTCATCCGAAGAAGAGTCGACTTCACCTTCTTCCACCTCTGCCCGATATCTTCCTTCCTCCAATACTCTTTGGGCCTCCCGCCTCGATCGGATCCGGGGAGCCGGCGTCGTCGACGTCGTACGCGGCGTCGGTGGAGCCAAAGGCACCGGCGTCGGAGGCGCCATAGGTGGAGTCGGCGGCGCCGGACGCGGCGCCGATGGAGTCGGCCTCGGCGTCGAAGAAGGCTCCGAAGATTGACGGTCCATCCGAGGACGAATCGGATCCCCAACCGGCGCAGGAAACTGCCAAGAAGGCGCCATCGGCATAAAGGGCAGAAAAGGAGCCTGAGCGTATTGCTGCGGCACTCCCAGTGTAAACGCCATCGGACCCACGGGACCAGCTGGTGCTCCGGATGGGAAGGATGCCTTCTGAAAAATACCATACATGGCATTCAGAAATCCCGAAGGATCCGTACCTGGAGCCGGGAATTGGGGATAAGGGACCGTCCCTGTATCCCCTTGTGGAGTCACCGGCGTCGGCTCCTCAGAATCATCCGCCGGAGCCGCAGAGTCATCAGGCACCGGAACAGCCTCCTCCTGCTCCTGCTCATCCAAATGAACATCAGATTCCACTCGACCCGAAGTCGAAGCCTTGGACGGTGCCGGTGACGGCGTCGGGGAACGAGCTGGAGCCCGCTTCGGCGAGGGAGACTTCGGAGACTTATCAGGAGAAGGCGAAGGGGACAAGGCCTTGCTTCGACGTCGACGGGGCGAAGCCGACCTCGACCTCCTAGACTTCGAGGACCGACGTCGAGAAGAATGCTTCCTTTTCTTGTGGTGCTTCTTCGACTTCGACGACCTCGAAGTCGATGACTCTCGTCTAGATTTCTCCTTTTTTCTCCCCCTCTTCTCCTCACCGATCTTCTTCATGAAGAGTTTGGTCTTCCTCTCCTTCAGCGCTTTAGGATTCATGCTCCTACAGCACCCGCACTCTTCCATGTCATGATCAGAGGAAAGACACCATAAACAGTTCTGATACGGATCCGTCATGGACATCAGGCCTCCGCATTCCCTGCAGGGCTTAAAGCCCGACTTCCTCGTCAAAGACATACCGATTTTAACAAAGTTACACCACTAGACTACAAAGTAGCTAGAGAGCACTGGGAAAAAACCGTTGCGCGTCGACGGCGCGGAAAAAAGGGAACTGACGTCATCACGCCGACGTGGGCCTCTTATGGCTCCGGTGACGTCATACGGAGTCATGAGCGGAGCCGATGTATTATGACGTCGCCCACGTCGACGTGGAATGCTGGGGAAGAAAAGTTCCGTGGAATGCTGGCGCAGGGGATATTCACAAGGTGAGGAATCCACTGGCAGATGTATCCATCAGAAAAGTGTTTACTCTATGGGGAGAGTTTACTCAGTGCCACACTGTTTGCAGACAGTGAAACTCTCATGAGAAATACTCTATCGGAAGAGTTTACTCAGTGCCACACTGTTTGCAGACAGTGAAACTCTCATGAGAAATACACCAGAGTTCATTTCAGACCATTTTGACTCTTCCACATGTGGGGCGCATATCACCTAATTTTTCCCTGTTGTATATGAGTACTCAAAATGATCATTGGCTACTTCACGAAGTGTATATTGAGTTATTCCATGCAATGAAGCCAGTTTCTGTTGATTTTATATGTGCAATGCACCCAAAATGTATTCTAGACTACTGGATAGCCATATTTTCAAATACTTGCTTTTAGGAAAAGGCAAGCCCAGACATACTGCTGAGACACCAAAAGCAAGACAGTCCAGACAGCTGCTAAAGGAGCCAATGGTCATCCTGAGGTGGCAGGTTTATCTCAGGAGTCGTGAGATTTATGGCCATCATTGTTTGGACAAGACCACTCATGACTAATTTTCAAGATGGATTCTTTTTCCTTTTTAGAGTTTGAAGACTCAATAGCAAAGCCCCTTCTGACCTCTTTGAGAGTAGGAATTTGTAATTTAAATTAAGTCATGGTTTGTGAAGTCGCAGGGAAAAGTGTGGCCAAAGAGCTGGCTGTTTCATGAGGAGCAGGATGTCCTGGAGATACACGTAAACAAACTGTGAGATGGTATTTTAGTTAGCCTTGGAATGAATCTGGTGAAAGGAACTGCATTATTAGTTCAAGGGACCCTTAACATGTGCATAGAGCATTCTATAAACAAATATTCAACTAACTGTTCTTCAACAAGTTCATTGGGAAAATGTCCCAAATATGGCAAATTAACATTTCATCTTTATTCTTTGTTGTCTATTGATAGACAATGGAAGAAAATAATGAGTGAAGCTTGTATATCTGAGCAACAAAGACATTTTTCTGAGCAGAGCTTCTGTTTCGCAACAATGGGCCTTACCTCATGCACAGCACAGTGTGTATGTTATTACGCACTCGCTTAGTATAGGCTGCCATCATGTTGGCCTTAGTAGGCTGCTGACCCATGTCCAGAACAATCGGCTTCATCGCTGTGACAATTTGGTCTTGTTCATCAAATCCATAAATGTTAGGAACATCTCCTGAGTTCAAGATATTGTTAATGTCTTCTAGGAAGGACTCACTTTTAATCTGAATGGAGATGAAAACAATTTTTTTAACAGGAGGAGCAAAAGTAGCTATATGTTAAGGTAAAAATACTTATAAAAATATGTATGCTAGATTTTGGAAAGTGCAGCAAAGTAAACAGTACCATGGTGGGGGTAAACAGATGTGAATAGTAGTTATGTGGGTTCCAGTCAGCTGATCAGTTTTGTTTACATTTCAAAGAGCTGAGCAGTATCTGTGAAAGTGATGGACAAGCACAGATGATATTTTAGATACTTTAGAGCCAAGGCCTTTGGCCTTCCTTGTGGGGTGCCCTAGGGATCATCTTTGAGCCCCACTCTTTTTAACCTCTATGTGAACCCTCTGGCCGAGTTGGTGCGGTCTTTCGGATTTCAGGTGCTCTCCAATGCGGACGATACGCAAATTATCGTCTCCATCTCGAATGATTTGCAAACAGTCTCAGAAAAGTTCAATCAGTGTATGTTCAGCATTATCTGCTGGATGAAGGGCAATTCACTGAAGATCAGCGCAGACAAGACTGAGGTGCTAGTATTTGGGTCAGAGAATTCCATCTGGTCAAATGCTTGATGGCCTGCAGATTGTTGTACCCTTCCTGTCCCGGTCAGGACAGCAACAAATGTGGGTGTCATTTTTGACGATGGTCTGACTTTTGATGCACAGGTTAGCCACACAGTTAGTATTTGCTTCTATATTCTAAGAACTCTTAGAAAGGTGTTGCCTTATATTCAATCCGAACTGCATCAGTCTATTATCATCACATTAGTCACCTCTCAGCTGGACTATTTCAAAGCTCTGTACCTGAACATCATTGCTTTCTCCCTTAATAAGCTCCAGGTGGTACAGAACGCAGCGGCAAGGCTGATTCTTAATATTCAGAAGCATCAGTCAGCCAGGAAGGGGATTCTTTCCTTGCATTGGCTCCCAATCGGGAAGAGTATCTCCTTTAAGGTTCTGAGCATGGTATTTAAGGGCATGCATAGTAAAGGTAGGCCACATCTGAAAACTAGTTTCCAATGGTACATTCCTGGGAGGGTCTTGAGATCCTCCTCTCAGGAAAAACTGGTGTCTCTTACATTTCGCAGGTCCAGATGGGGTGGCCGCTCCTTTTCTGTAGCGGCGACCAAGCTTTGGAATTCCCTGCCCACCTTTCTTTCCAATGTGGACTTCTTACCGGTTTTTAAAAAACTTTTGAAAACATGGCTGTTTTCATCTTAGATGGCTGCAGGTGCGTTTCTCTCTTTCTCCTCATCTGTCTGCTCAGTGCCTTTACACCCTCGGGTATAAGAGCGCTTTATAAATACTATCCTATCCTAAAAAATACTATACTGTCCTATATGTATTTAGGGAGCAGCAGAATACTTTACAGAGAACATTTTATTGAACGTGTATCACAAACAGTAACCATGCACAGCTGCTTGAAGTACTGGATGAGGTGTGGTGTCTACTTGAAACTAGATCAAGGGAAGTAGTATGTTTTAACCCCTTCGGTGCTCATGACGGAATGGTTCCGTCATGACCCACGGTTGAGCTGTGCTCATGACGGAACCATTCCGTCATGACCACACCCGCGCAAGATTCCGTCAGCACAGCGGCGGAATCTGCGCAGCATCGAAGGGGTTAACAGATTTGTATTAGTTTACAATTTGTTTCACAGGAAAAGTAATGATTCACCACAAAACATAACAATTTTGGTGCAGTACTAAAGCTGGGCTCAAAATAATTCTAGTGCCCAAGTTTGAAGGTGAGCATGTTAAACAATATCTAACATGCTCTACTAGTTAATTGTGTTTAAAGGGGGATGTTACATGCTTTGGTACCTAGAGGTGTGAGCAGTGCCCTTTGGCAAGTCAGAAATAAGTAAATCAGTACCATAAGAGATCTCACAGTAATTGGCACTGCAACCATGTTTGGAATGGAAGGTGAGAAGCATCTTGTGAATGTTTGGAAGAGCTTGTGGAATCTATGTAGGGGTTACAACAGGTTAGCAATAAACATGAACGTTGTGGACAGAAGAGCAGTACATGTATGGCGGTTCAAGGAAATAAGAAGTATCTGTGTGTGTTGTAGAGATGTGCAGCAGCTAAATGAATGTCAGAGTTGTTGGTAAGAAGAGTACTATCTTTGTGAGGACTGGAATATGTGAAGAGTACACCCGCTTGTGTCAGCATTAAGAGCATTCATAGGAAGCAAGGCTAGACACATGAGCAAGTGCTCAGTCAGCAGAACTTTTATAAGTTAAATAATACCCCATACATTTCAGAAGTGGAAAGCAACAATACAGGGTGGTGCAAAAGTAATTAGTACCTGAGTGTCAGTAAAGAGGAAAGTGATGGGAATATCCTGCAATCCAGCCTTCAGCAGAATGCCTTTGATGTCCTCTCGCCACTCAGGAATTCCGTAGTTCTTAGCGAGTTCAATCTGGAAGCTTTCATATTCTGCCCTATAACCAAGGAAGAGATGTAAATTAGTACCCCTGACCCATCCAATTGGAATGCTTAGAAAGTTGGTACCCTCTACTGCTCCTCTGAATTCTAGGTTCAGCTACTGACACAGTGGGCATATTTTTATTTTGTTGTGTGGGTGAGATTAGGGTTTCGGGTAATACTAGACCTTTTTGCCCATCTGACATTGGTCGTTAGACGCTGTGAACTGCTCTTCCCTTCATTATTTGCCCTTGCCTCTGGCACACAATTGCAGGGTGAGCAATTAACAATAGTTTACCGCAGTCAACAACCTCTGACTAGGGTTCTGACCTCTGTTGACATCATGGGAAAAAGTCAATAATGCTTAATCAAAAAAATGAGAAACTGAAAGAGATTCAACTGAATAAGTACTTTCCCTCATACAGGCAGTGCTGTATTATTTACTCCTGCTTGCCAGAGACTGGGTAAGAAATCTTGTATTGAACTCAAGCAGGGGCACAGGCAATCATTTTTAGATATTTTTAGATACCAATACTGTTATTGTTTTGTATTACTACTAATGCCGCTTTAAACATCAGTGCACATTGGCACTGATGTTTAAAGCATCATGCCAGACTAATGGTAAAACTGATGCTGTAATAATTATTTTAACATAATACTGCAGAATTACTATGGAAATAAAATACAGCTCCTCCATTCACTTCCATATGATAAACTGGGCATGAAGGGGTTTTTGTTTCACAATTCTCTATTGGAAGATGAAACCGAGCGCTCGGTACATAGTATGTGGTGTTCCCACAAGGCAGGGCCCCTTGAAGGACAAGGAAGAGCAAAATCAAGGACGACATGTGGGTCCACATCTGTACACAGAATGGTCAGAGGGGTGAGGGAGGGTCCAGAAAAACATAACATGACTGTAGGAAAGTGGGGTTCTGTTGCAGTAACCCCCTCACACTTTTTGCCAGACTACTGATGCACTTTGACTTGATGTGCCCTGGGTCCCAGACAATCAGGTTCCCAGGGCCTGTGTTCTTTCCCCCAAACTAACCCTCTTGGCATCTCTGGCCACATGTCAGCCCCTGGTAAATGGTACCAGAGGTACCCATGAAACTGGGACCAGAGAAGGCCACTAAAGGCTGCAGCACTTATTGTGCCACCCTTAGAGGTTCTGTACCCTGACACTCACACACTGCCTTGGCAGGCTGTGTGTCTTGGTGCAGAACAAAGTGAAGAGTCGACATTGCACACATCCCTGTGTACCATGCCCACAAACCACTGCCCTGGCATATATCAGTCACCCCTCGAGCTGGGTGCCCTATGCCAGTGGTGAGGGTACAGGTGCATGAGCCCCGCACCCCTACAGTACCCAGGTCCATTCCTGGGCACGGTTACTGCAGTGTTGCTGTTGAGTGTATATGGTACTGGGAGGTTGTCATTAAGAACTCCACAGCACTATAATCACTACACTGAAAGCTGGGAAGTTTGGTATCAAACTTCTCAGCACATTAAACTCACACTGATGCCAGTGTGGGATTTAATGTAAAATGCACCACAGAGGGCATCTTAGAAATGCCCCCTGAAACTTGACCAACTTCTAGTGACCTGACTGAGTGGCTGCCTAGGCTGCCACCAACGGACATGTTTCTGGACCCCTGGGTCGAGAGCTGCTGCTCTCGGGGGCCTGAAACAATGCACATCCTAGGACGAGGTGCCAAGTCTCCTCCCCCAGGATGGGCAGGGCTCACAAAGGAGAGGCTTCAAAGGCATGCCGCCTTTTTGAGTCTCTCCAGACCATTTGCTGCTTTAAGCAACTGGTACCCACTGGTTCTACCCCCCACTTTGGGCAGGAGAACCAGCGGGAAAAACAAGTAAGGAAGAGAGGTGTGCCCACCTCTGCCAACTCCACCCCTAAGGTGGGGGAGGCGAGGTGAAGCACAACCTCGAATCCCTGCCATCTTGAGGATGGGGGGACCCAGCCAACCAGGGACAGGCGCTTGCCCCCCTCCCACTGGAGAGTGACAGAATAGGGGGTGTACCCACCCCAGGGAAGGGACCTATTGGTCCCTGCCCTTTTACCTACCTGTAACGCCCCTAAATTTAGTATTTAGGGGGCACCCTGAACCTTACTTCCTGAGATCCAGCCTACCTACAAGAAGAAAAGAAGAGGAAGGATGAAGAGCTGTGCAGAGCTAACAAGAGGATGACGCCCACTGACTTGGCCCCAGCCCTACAGGCATGTCTCCCCTCGAGCCTGCTCCTGCGAAATCCCGGCGTGTCCAGCAGCCAGAAAACCTCACAAATCCCGGAGGACCTGCATGCCTTCACTTCCCAGACTGTTTCTCACATGAACACCGGACGTGTTTAAACTGCAGCTTCAGGTGCCAGCCAGAGACCGCAAATCCAGCCCACTCTGCACCCGCCGAACCCGGCCCGAGCTTGAGTGGAAAAACACCACAAGGCCTTCACCCCGGCGATGCTGACCCGAGATCCGGCAACCCCTGACCTGTCTCAAGCCTCCAGACAACGCCTGCAGCCTCAATCCAGAGGATCCCCCCTACCGCAACCAGAGTGGGTAAGAAAATCCGACGTCCCAAGGCAGCCCTGCACCCGACGCCCCACGGCCTTGAGTGCCCAACTCGACGGTGCCTAGCCAACCCCTGACATTCCAACTTACCCCTCGAAGTGGTGGTCGCACCCAGAAGATCCTCGTCCCCGAGCCTGCAGTGTTTCTTTGTCCCGGAGGTTCTCCATTGGAAATAACAGGGCACCCGACCTGAAAACAGCACCCTGCACCCGGCCGCCCTAGTGCCGCTGAGGGTGCACCTTTGGTGCAACTTTGGTCCCCAACTTGCCCTGAGCTAAACCCTAAGAGCTTTGCTCCCACAACCCCGTGGCCTGCCTGCTAGCAGCCACCAACTGGAGACCCCCTATCCTCCATAGGATAACATTGGGCCTCAACACTCTGCACCCGGCCGCCCTAGTGCCGCTGAGGGTGCAACAACAGTGCATCACTGACCCTGACGGACCCCTGAGTCTAACCCCAGAACCTTAACTTCCCCAGTCGTTTACCTACCTGCAAACCGATAACCTATTCTTCCTCCATAGGATAACAGTGACAATTTTCCTTCCAAAAAACGACTGTGGAGTTTTGAAAACTAAAAATATTCCTTAAAAATCATACAAATAAACAAAACGTGTTTTCTCACCTGTTTGCAGGACATGTCCCAGTGCTGAATCTAGGCATCCAGCACTGAGTACGTAAAAGTAACTTACCAGCAATTTGTTGAAAAAGTCTATTCATTTCAATGTACGGCTCCAAAAAGTTTGTGTGTGGAGTTTTGAAATCTGAATATATTCTTTAAAAATTGCACGAATAACAAAAACGCATTTACTCACCTGTTTTCAGGAGATGTCCCAGTGCTGAATCTAGGCATCCAGCATTGAGTTAGAACTTACCTGCAATTTGTTGAAAAAGCCTATACATTCCAATGTACTGTGTTTGCTGAGTGTTGCAACCTACTACATTATCTGTAAATCAAAGCAAGTACAATTTCTACTGCATTTTCAAACTGTATTCAATCAAGTAACTAATTACTGCAAAGTATTTAAATGCTTACCTGCACCAGGCTTGCTTGGTTCTAAAAATAAAACAACAGTATATTTTTTTATACAAAAACAATTGGCCTAGAGTTCAGTTATGTAGTGTGTCAATTCATTTGCTGACTGAGTGGGTACATCAAATGCTTAACCCTGTCCTCTGAGACTGCCTTACTGCTCGACCTAGCTACCACAATTAGAGAGTAAGGTTCTATCTAACTTTAACCTCTGCCTACCTCTGGGGACACTTGGACTCTATACACACTATACCACATTTTAGTGTAGTATATATAGAGCCAGTTTCTTACAATGACAAAAAGAAACAAATAGAGAAAAAGCAAACATCCATACTCACGTCCACATGCCCGGGAGGGTGGAGGTGGGGGGAATTGGGGGAAAGGGGTAGAGAATAGGGAGAGAAGGGGGAAGAGAGGAAAAAGATTAGAGGCAAAGAAGAAGAGAGATGTGGAAAAAGCAGGAGTGGGGGAGGAAAGAGATTACTTTTTCTTAAAGACTGTTTTCACAAAATCACAAGTTTTAAAGTTGTTGTTAAAATTATTTTGGCAAGACCCCAGAAGACATCTCATAAAAAGGTCTCTTAACTACTTTTTGTTTTGCAAAAATTGGCGAAAATGCTGTTAGGCAAGACAAGCCTTTTGGTATAAACAATGATTTAGGGAAAATCCACATTACTTTATTTAATAATTAATCAATCAATGTTTATTTCTGGGAATTACCCCATAAAACACACATACATAAAATTAATTATAATACATCCATAGTAGAAACACTAAAACATGATAAAACAAATTAGGATTAAAAAGAGAGGCCTTGGTGCTTTTTTTTTTTAAGCTAAACAACGTATAAGAGTTCTTATACTAAAATCAATGTTCTCACTCATATCAGTGTGAGCACATAACATCTAATTCCCGTATTCAGACACAGCAGTCTTATCCATTTTTCCCTAGCATACTTATAAGGAGGACAGAAAAACTAAATATGATCAACATTTTCCAGAACAGTAGTAAAAGTCAAACAATTTCCAATAAAATCATTAAACCTGCCCACTTATATATAAAACTGTTAGTTAGCAGCATCCCATATCTAAATTTGACATCAAGTGTTTTAGACTGTTGAGGACAAATAGCATCCATGAAACTTTCACAGCGGGGAGTAAAGCTTACAGGCCAGGGGCGTGTCTGTCAAAGTACCACTACTCACAGAACAATGGCACTCGTGAACTACACGATCTCAGAAAGCTTCAACTGCAGTCCACCTCAATCCTCATGCAATTGATAAAGGGTCATAGCAAAATGTTTCTAGCCCCAAGTTAAGCATCCAAGATTTTCCATGGATAAGCGATGGCAGCTTATGATTCTTATTGAAGTACAGAATTTTTTCACGTCCCTTCCCATACAAAAAGAGCTCAGGTGTTGACCAAATTTGAATCCAAAAGAGGAGAGGTCTAAGGGCGGCAAAACCCCCAATTCTCTTTTGCCCAAGACCAAAGTACAATAGGATAGAAGGAGTTCTTTGGGGTAAGTTCAATAAGGTTCGTGTGCCCACCTTTGCCAACCCCACCCCTCAGGTGGGGGAGGCAAGGTGAAGCACAACTCTCAGTCCCCACCATCTTGCAGATGGGGAGACCCAGCCAACCAGAGTGAGGCATATGCCCCCCTCCAACTGGAGGGTGGCATAATAGGAGGTGTGCACACCTCAAGGAAGAGACCCATTGCTCTCAACCTTTTACTTACCTATAACGCCCCGAAAAGTACGAGTTATTTACCTTCGGAAACTATGTATCTGGTAGAGACGATTCTAGCCGCAGATTCCTATATGTAGAATTATCCCCAGGCGTGAGACTGGATCCGGAAACTTTTGCCACAGCATCCCTGCGCCGGGGGCGGGGCGACATCACGCGACTCCGCCCAGGCGTTGTCCGCATACGTGACGTCAGCGAGGTCACATAAGACCCGCCCGGCACACCTACGTCGGTTTTCTTCGGAGAACGTTTCTGCACCACAACGTGGAATCACCAGATAAAAAACTGTGGGAGCTTGGGAACAGTGTGCGAAGAGCAGAAAAGCTGAAAAGAAACAGTGACTAACAACACCACCAGGGTAGTGCCAACTCCGCAGAATCCAAGGGCTGGGAAAGGAGAAAGAAGAAGAACAAGCAGAAACCTGCGCAGCCACCCTGCCCGCACATAGACAACCTCCCATCCCTGTGCCCCGAATGGAAGAACAGGCATAAAGTCATGGCACATGGAGGAAGCCCACCCTCCCATCCCGAGCAAGGAATGGAACCAGTCCAAAGACAGACAGGGACAACAAACTTCTAAGCCACCCCAATGTAGAGGACAACCACCCACAAGGACAAGGGCAAGACATGGCCAGAGGACCCTCAAACCAGAGGATAGCAATGGAAGGAAGGGAGGGGAGGGAGGACAAGGATAGAATTAATCCCCCTAAAAATCGGAGTAGCCAGAGCAACAGGGCACCGGCGCACCGAAACCCCATCCTCCAAGGAACCAAGGGAGGAATGAACCGCCCCCAGACGGAGCCACCCGTCAAGAACAAGGAAGGCACTCACAGGAGACACAGCCCCCCACTGGGAGGCGAGTACCGAAGGCCAACCAAAGGGTCCTCGCAGAATAGGGGAGGAAGGGCGAGCCGTGAAGGAATCTGCGGCTAGAATCGTCTCTACCAGATACATTGTTACCGAAGGTAAGTAACTCGTACATCAGATAGAGACTACTAGCCGCAGATTCCTTCACGTAGAATAGATACCCTAGCAATACCCCCTGGGAGGGAGGGTCTGCGAAAGGACCCCACCAGCCAATGCAGAACAGAGGGCCCCACAGGGGACCAGATCTGTGGACCAGGTAGAACCTCCCCCCTGCCAGGCCAAGGGAACCCCCACAAGCAGAACCCCATCGACCCCAAGGGGATGTAGGGGGGAAAGAAGGCTGAAGAGGCTCGTACACTCACAGCAGAGGAACCAAGGGCAGGGGCTGAGAGGCCGAAGCACCCCACTCCCCCACAAGGCAGCACAGCTTCTGTCGAATGCCAAGACAGGAAGACAGAAGAAGAAGAAGTAGCCTAGAGAGCCCAAGGAAACTAGGGAGAAGAATACCTAGAGCCAACCCTAACTCAGAAGTCACTGAGAAGGGGACAGAGAAGGAGGAGGACGGAGCCCTGCCAAGAGCCTCTGGATGGCGGAGTCGGCCAGGGCATGAAACAACAGACTGCCATCAAATGGGAGATCAATGAGCGACTGAGGAAGCCATGGCCCGGCCCAGCGCCTCAGAGACGTCTAGAGCGGAGCACAGAATAAACGCCGCAAGCTCCCAGCCATCCAACGCATGGTGCCGCAAATCCACCAGAGCAGACACCTGGGACGCTGCAGACCCCAGAGACTCAGCCGAATCCCACAAACAGGAGGAGGCCCTAGCCAGCACACACAAGGTGTTAAGGGCCGTGCTGGTCGAGGCGAAAATGTTGCGTCCCCAAGTGTCCAGCACAGCGGGCCTCCCTGGACGGCGGAGCCAATAGGGGCGACAAGGAGGGAAAAGCAGTCCGCAGAAGGGGACTGGCGGCTGAGGGGTGAATGGACAGGCACGCCGGGTCACGCGGCGTCGGAAGGTGCTGATGCAGAAGATGCGAAGGCACCGGGTCCCCGGCGGCAAGACGCCTCCAAGCCCCTGTCAAGGCAGAAAGGAGTGAACCTTCAAAGTGAAGCAAGATTTCCCTCCCACCAGAGCCCTGGTGGAGGACCTCCAACAGATGGTCTGCCAGAAAGTGAGCCACCGGGTCACCTATGCGTAGGATGCCTACAGCCGTGGACACCGCATGAGTGAAGGTTGCACCCGCATCCGTGGGGCCCTGCGGAGGAGAAAGCAACTCCTCTGTGGGCGATGGCTACAAACTAAGGCGCCGTCCCCTAGGCCAAGCGGGGCGGGCAAGGGCCAGACCTGGAAGTCAGGAGGTGCCGAAGAATGAGGGTCCTGCCGCTCCTTCGACGGACACCCCTGCCGCAGAAAGGGCGGGAAGCCACCCTGCGACGCCGGTGAAAAAGACACCACACGGCGACCAGTCTCCGGGGAGGACAACACCAAAATGCAGCCTGCCTCCGGAGAAGGAGTGTCCGAAGACAAATCCGCCGTACGACCCCTCTGCGGAGCCGAGGAGTCCGCCGCTTGAGGCAGGACACCGGCGCCATCTGGCGTCGACGGGCAAGGGACCTCCAGTCACCCCGCACTGGAGACCGGAGCAGGGACCGGAGTAGAGCTGGAGCCGCACTGACCCCGACCCCCGCCGAGGTAACCACCTGCGTGGGGGAACGGGATGGGCCCGGGGAGGGGCCCGAAGCCCTCCACTGGCCGCGGCCCAGAAGGAGGCAAAGGTCGCTCGGAAACCCCTGTGGCGGCGCCAGGGACGATACAACCTCCGACTCGCCCTCCAACGAGGCAGCCGCCTGTGAGGAGGTATGAGAGAGGCCCGGAGAAGGACGAGGAGTCTGCCCCCGACCTCGACCCGAAGCGGGACGAGGAGGGGCCACTGACCCCTGTGGCACCGCACGATCCAGCTGCTGCCAGCGCCGTAGCGGCGTCACCTCGGCCTTAGACAGGACCACCCTGCCAAGGGACCGAGAGGGGCTCGGGGATGCGACCTGAGCCCCGGCGACCTCTGGCAACACCACAGGGACCCACGTGGCGAGGCAGAGACGCCATGGCCTGAAGGAGGTGCCCCAGAGGTGCCGCACCCCAAAAGCACCACATCCTCCAAGCCTGGATCCGACACAGTCGGCGCTGGGGCCGGAGTCACCGGCGGCGCCGCGGAGGGCCTTGCGCGAAGCGAGGGATCCGCCGACGCCCCAGGAAGGGAAGGAGGAGGAGACGCCAGCGAGGCCTGCAAAGCCGCCGCGTAAGTCTCCATCTGGACTCTTGATGCCCCAACACCGGGAAACGGTGGATAGGACGACACGCGTGCCGCATCACCCGTGGAGAGTCCACGCCCCCCGTAGGCCGAGAAACAGCCCCCGGGGACGAACTGCGACACTTACCCACCAGGGAGCGACGCTCACGTGACATCGGAGAAAGGCGAGGATGACGACCGAACAGCCATGCCGACGCTAAGAAGAGGAGGATGCCCACTGACTTGGCCCCAGACCTACCTGTCTCCTGTGAACACCGGATTTGTTCACCCTCAGACTCCAGCTCCTGCAAAATCCACGAGAATGCACCACTCTGCACCCGTCACCCATGGACCGAGATGTTGAGTGGCCCAACACCACGAGGAGGTCTCCCTGGCATTCCTGACCCGAGATCCAGTGATCCCTGACCTGCCTCAAGACTCCAGCTGACGCCTGCAGCCTCAATCCGAAGGGTACCCCCAACTGCAAAAAGGAGCCGGTAAGAAGATCCAACCCTAAAATACACCCCTGCCCCCGATGCCCTACGGCCTTGGGTGGCCCAACCAATGGTGTCCCGACAACCCCCAGCATCCCAACTTCCCTCTTCAAGTGTTGGTCGCTCCCAGATGACCTTTGTCCTCGAGCCTGCAGTGTGTTTGCAAATCTTGTGGCCTGCTCTTGAGCAGCCACCAACTGGACGCTCCCTATCCCACATTGGATAACATTGGGCCTCAGCATTCTGCACCCGGCCGCCCTAGTGCCGCTGATGGTGCTTTGAGAGTGCATCCTCGACCCTGGGAGACCCCTGAGTCTAACTCCAGAAAACTAACTCCCACAACAAAGTACTTTCCTGTTAACTGATAACTCTATTTCCTCCCATTGGATAACATTGACGGTTTTCTATGAAAAGGTTTCTAAGTGTGGAGTTGGAAAATCTATAAAAGTCTATACAACTGTGTACAAATAACCAAAACCCATTTACTAATCTTTATACAGGAAATGTCCCAGTGCAGTATCCAGGTATACTACACTGTGTAAGAAAAGCAATCTGCAAAGTAATATACATGACCTACTACTGAAAAGTCATTACAAAGTATATGTACAATATTTCAAGATATTGCATTTCCAGTAATTTTGCTGTAACCAAAACAAAGTATATATGCAACTGCAATTCAAACTGTATTGCTACTGCAAAGTATAAAAAAATTACCTGTGCCAGGCTTGCTTGGTTGTAAGAAATAAATTTAACTAAATAATATTTTTGATACAAACAAATTGGTCTGAGTTCAGTCTTTGAGTGTGTGACATCATTTGCTGATTGAGTGTGAATAACAAATGCTTAACACTACCCTCTGATAAAGCCTTACTGCTTGCCCACACTACCACAAATACAGAGTAAGGTGCTATCTACTTTTACCTCTCGCCTACCTTTGGGGTTCCACTGGACTCTGTGCACACTATACCTCATTTCGGTATAGTTTATACAGAACCAGCTTCCTACACATGCCCCTAAAGTCATATATTTAGTCTTAGCTACATTAATCTCTAGATACCCGCAGAACACAAAAGTCAGTCACTAAGTAAATTCGGAAGGATCCATTGGTGTACGAGATAAGAGCAAGGTATTGCCCACAGATAAAAATGTGGGTATGGGATTTCCCTCCAATACTGGAGCATTATGGGCGCAGTTGTTTAAGAAGTCTATGGCTTTATTTATGCAGAGAGAAAACAAAGTTAGTGCAAATATGCATCCCTCTCTTAGACCACGTTCCACAGGGAAACGTTCAGTTAATTCTCCACACTTCCCCCATCTCACTTGAGCATAATTATTTGCATGGAGCCTAATTAATACATTGAGAATGTTTTCAGGCAAGCCCATTGACTTGAAGGTGTGGCAAAGTTTATTCGTAGGGAGAAGCAGTTCTTAAATCAAAAAAAGTCACATATAAAGGCTAATTTTTCAGTTTAGAACACTTCTAAATGATTAAGACAAACTTAAACCTGATTGCACTAATTTTGCTCCTAAAACCTGCTTAGTAAGGTGGCAAAACCTGTGTCTCGTTCATCCACCTGGTTAACTTATCAAGCAGTTGCCTAGCAAACATTTTCTATAAGTGATTAATCAAACAAATCGGTCTATAATTTAATGGTACACTCTTATCACATTTCTTGAAGATAGGTATAATTTCCGACCCTCTCCAGTATATGGGATATCAGCACCTTGGAGTATTGTGTAGATCTCCTGGTATTTTGTCTGAGCCTAGGGTCTTCCATGTTTTTACAGTTTCAATTGCTTTTAAAGTATCAGATATTGAAAGAAAGATAAAAAAAAGAATGTCCGAACCTAAGGTCGCAATTATAGGAGTGATTTTCCCAAATATGGGGCAGTAGGTAATGACCCGTAGGGCTACAACCATAGAGACTCTCAAAAGCCTCAATGTGCCAAAAGTCAAAATTATCATTACCTTTAGCAGCTTCAAGGAGATCGGCCCAATTCCCTTTATCCCAATTACTGTTAATGATATATAGAATATGTCTTCATTTTATAAATAAATGTGGTAAATTGACCTTGTTGCCAACTACTCGGCAAATGTTGTTTGATAAATCCACAACTATGCATATGTTTGATAAACATTATTTGAATTTCGGGTGGGAAAATAATCACCCAAGCCTCCCTTGCTAACTGTCAATTAAACATTGCTAGTTGTAAAAAAGTAACAAGCCCAGAAATGCAGCAAAATTAATCTCTATACATTGTTCTGTAGATATTGTCTAGGGTCATCAATCCCACCCTCGCCCCAGACTCCGATCACAGTAATTAATATGTCTTTTTATCAAGGGGGCCTGTCCCTTGGTGCCATGCAGCAGTACTTTAATATGCTTGAACACAACATCTTGCATTGACCAAGAGACCAAAGTACATAAGGCTTATATCCATCTTGTTAAAAATCCTGAATGAATCAAGGACACTGTGCGGTAGTAAGGTCGAGGAGGGAAATGGCAGGGGGATATCTTTATCACGGATCATTGGAAGGGATAAGCTGGAGGGAGAGGAAGTAGAAGTCAGCTGTAAAAAAGCTTGGGAGGATGACAGCAAGGAAGTGAACAGCTGGGGATTATACTGAGAGTGAAGGGATGTAAGTCAGCAGTGGTAAATATAACTTTAAAAACAATAGCTGCTTAAAGACAGACATTTATACATATATACATTTGGATATGTAGATATTTGTACAGTAAGTGCTTACATATGTGTGGCTAATTTAGTAAGAGACTGCCGTCCACTGCCACCAACTCCCAGAAGCAGTGCATTTCCCATTGGCTGTCGCAGGATCCGGCTGATTCGGCAAATATGCTGAATGGCGTCCATGAAGAGTACGAGCTTCATCTTGCTTGTGTTGATCTGGTTATAATCCTCCATGTAGTCTTCAATCACACGCACCATCTGAAAACAACAAGATATAAATATTAAAACACATACAAAACCCATTTAAGTGAATTAATAATTTGACAGAACTTAGAGACAACACTTACAACGTACACATGGAGAGACTCTTCTATCTATGCTAAGCAGACTTGTTGAACTACAGTGAAAATCTCTAGGTAAAACATAGATCACAAAGTGTTCTATTCATTATCCAGGAGAGACTGGTAGAATTGCACTGACCACTTAAAAAAAAAACATCAACAGCAATAACCATAATGGTTGTTGGGCCAATGGGGCAGAAGCATCAACATCCAGGAGACCGAAAGGGGAGCTCAAACAGGTAAATAACCTAAACCATCTCCATCCAACCTTCCTTGAATCTTATTTTTAAAATAATTCTCAATTGCCTAGAGAAAACAAACTAATATTTGAAAATGTTGGTGAGTGAGGCCAACAATCATAAAAAATATGAATAGACCTTTAGGTTGGGAGGCTCCTGCTGTATCACAACGTGCTTGTCTTGGCATTGAGTGTATGTAGTTCTAGTCGCAGTACCCATAAAAGGTCTGGTGACACCCAGGTCATTTTGATATTCTTGAAAACCCCTGCTTTGTTTTACTGTTGTTAAGTGTAACCTGGTTGTCTGAAAGTGTATGACCCACAAATGACTCTGGGAAAGGGAGGTGTCTTATCAACTACCCTGGTTAGGTCTCAACACAAGTCTCAGAGAAACTCTGCTCAACGCCTGGTAGCTATGGCATAATCAGAAGGCAATTCTCTAGAGAAAAGCAGCTGCTTTGAAGCAGTACCAACAATTTCACAGTAAAAAACACAACAAAATAAAGCAAAAAGAGCATAAAAAAGTATATTGTCTTTGAAAAACAACAGATGTTAGATGACCGAGACCTAATCATGATTTTAGGCAGACCACAATGTAGTGAAAACTAGCTAAACTAAGCAAGTCACTGTGGTCAAAGTCTCTGAAATGCAAGTAAAAATGTTTACGCAGGGCAAGGTCAAAGAATGAGCCAGGAATGTATCCTCAAGATCATACCATGAGCGCGTCCCACCATCCCCTACACCGCGATTGCAGGGTCTTCGCCATGAGTGCGAAGGCCCTTTGTGAACCAGGCCCTCAGTGTTTTCCTCAAGTGCCACCCATTATATTGAGAAAACGTGCAGTAGATGTAATCTGCACTGGATTACAAAACAACACTTCCAGAATTCTTTCACAGGTCTTATTCGTATGTGCAGTCAATATGTCTGTAGCAGAAGCACTGATTTCGTAAAATGCAATTCCGTATTTAGGAACATTTTCTGCTGCTGCCTCACTCACAGTTTTAAGTTAGGAGGTTCAAGCTCTACACAGTCTACTGACAAAAACTTTACTTCTAAACAGCCTTTCGGTTGCTGGTTACAAATGTTTGTAGACAAACAGGGCACAGTCAGTTTACTGGCCTCTTAATTCTGGTAAGGCCCGTAAAAGGAGCTACCCGCCATATTATCTGAAAAGCTGGTTCCTTTCAACCAGACATTTTGCCTTCTTGAAGGAGTTGCAAGGTCCATGTAAAATTTCAGGGGGAACTTTGAAGCACCCAGGGGAATCGGTGAAGAGAGACCAATTCGGCGGGGGACTCGTGAGCGTATCCTATCGGCATACTTCATAATATACAATATTTCCACCTCTAGATGCTCCCATGCCCTAAATATAGGTACCTTCTGTGCAAATCTAGGAGAGAAGAAGCCTGACTAATCTCCAGGAACCTTGTGATGAGACTAAGCATGTAGCACCCTTCCACATCAACAGTTACAACAACCTCAAGACTAAGGGCCTGATTACGAGTTTGGCAGATGGGATACTCTGACACAAACATGATTGGTATCCGCTCCGCCATATTACAAGTTCCATAGGATATGATGGAATTGTAATTTGGGGGATGGGATAACCGTCAAGTTTGTGACAGAGTAACCTGTCCGCCAAACTTGTAACCAGGCTCTAATTCTGAATATTAATTTTGAATTCCTTTCAAATCACTGACATGCCTTTAACCCTTACACTGCCAGGCTGCTTTTGCAGTGGTATGCCAGAGTTTTTTTATTTTTATAATTAGTGCTAGAATGTTAAGTACCTCTTTGGGCACCAATAGAAGCTATATGTTGTTTTGCCACATTCAGAGCCATGCATAGGTGCAACCTTCACATCACATCAGAATGCAGCCTGAAGATATAATGAAAAATGTGTGGATAGTTTCATTATATTAAACAGATTTGCTCAGAATTTAAATGCATTTCTCAAATGGACAAACATAAATTCTGAAATTCTAACCAAGGAAATGTTGTGAATGTCTGCAGTCTGGCAATACCAAAAATCAGTGTTTATTTTCTACCGAATATAGTCTATACAATAAAGTAATAGAGCAGATTGCCAAATTGTGGCATGAGAATGGGGACAACAGAAATTGAACTAAATGGAGAGTGTAAACACTATATATTTTCTAATTCCATATGGAGCAAGGAATCTTCTTGTATGATATAGACCTCTCTTTCATTGACTGGCAAGCTGGTAGAACACTCTGGACATGGCGTTTCTCAGCTCTATAGCAATATTTTCAAAAAGATGGTAATTTCTTCCAGTCTCCCTTGAACAGGAACACACACTGCTAAGGCTTGTTCCTCTGGGCTTCCTGAGAGTGGGGATACCAAACATCTATGGGTTTTCCGTGGGTACAGAGTGGCCACAGGTGATGAACCAGGTGCATTGCATTTAAGAAATTTGCACAGCAACTGAAAGCAAAATGCCGGGTCAGAGTACCGGTCATTAGGTTACAGATTTGACTTCTTAACATCTGTAAATTCTAAGCTGCACATTACTTGGTGTCAGACTTCCCTCACCCTGACTGGCTGGGTGATCATGCTAAATATAACGTTTGTAAGAATTTGTAGCAATCTTTGCAACACATGGTCATTTCCTCAAGTTGCTCTCCATCAGTAACACACCCATTCCAAGGCTTGACCTCCAACTGTGTTCCTCTCGATCTTCTGAGCATAGGTGGTACAAGACATGTATGGGTCTTCTATGGGCTGGAAAGGATGTGGGGAACCAGGAAATATGATCCCTTTGTGGAGGGCCTTTCCAAAAATTCCAGACTATTGTCACTAGATAATTACAAATATAGGGGCAATCACAGGGGTCAATTTCCTTTAGACTCTATCATACCAATATTGGGGGCCCTGGGGAAGGAGAGAGGACTCCACATTCCCATCAGTCCTCAATTTGGTAAACTCCTTAAGCATCTGCATTTGGAGGCTAGGTTATCATTGGCCTAGTTTTGGAAACGGTAGCTCACTCCTCCAATGCATGTCTGATGGGCAAACATTTGGTAAATTTATTCTAACGAAAAACTGACTGCACTTATACATAACCACATAGCTAAATTCTAAAATGTTTGGGCTCCTTTCGTGACATACATAAAAAGAGCTAGAAGATACAGGAGTGGCCCAACTGGTAGACCTAATGTTCTTCGATGATCCGGTATCAATGAGGTATCCCCAACCTCAGTGTCATCTTGTGATAAATAAGCAAAGCAGTGTTATCATGCCCAAGGATGTTGAACTGCTTAAATGTTTGAAGGGGGATGTATCCGTCAAAATACATGTCTCATGGTACTAAAACATTTATGCACTTGTATATAACAAGCATAACTATGCATATGCCTGGCTGTCTACTGTGGAATAGAAATAAAAATAATATGCGATTGTAATTTACATGAATAAAAAGATTCCAGAATCTTTTGAAGGTAGTAAGCACCATAACCAAGCTTTAAAGCCATGTATGTCAGCCCCAACAATCTTTAAAGAGGAATAGCAGATGTTAGGCAGTAAAGCAACAGCATGTTTTTTTCATGAAGATAGGACAGAATGTGCTTTCTTACTTTGCTTTTTTCTTCAATGAACTGATAAACTTTAACATCAGAACCGGGTGCCATGAAGTCCCCATAAAGGACTGGCTGGTCTGGAATAACCTCTTCAAAATGAGTGCCAAACTCCTGCATCTTCTTCTTCATCAGCTCATCGAACCAAATGCGATCATCGTCATTCACAAGGCGGTCCTTAAAGATACGACAGTTCTCGTGGTACCACAGCCTAAGCAAGTGCAGCTTATCCTAAAAAATAAATAAAATCGGAGATATTTGGTACACTTCATTCAGGTTTACAAGAATGCCCAGAAATGACATCATACTATACATTCCTGCTGTTATTGATGCAGGTATACCACATGATTATTGTATTACATCAAGAAATGTTCTTAATAGAGTACCACCAGAAAAAAGCCAGTGGTAAGAAAGTGAGAAAATGAGCAAAAATGTACAGCAAGTTTGTTGCCCTACATCATACTTCATTTGTCTGCCTCATGCCTAATTTCCTAGACATTACTACATCCTGCTATGACCTTAAGATTTAGCTATAGAATTTAAATAATGGCCAGAAAAGAGAAACAAGAGAAGAGGCAGATGTAAAAACTACAGTGAAGCTGGTTCCAGAGCTGTTGAAACAGCAGCATGAGAGCCAAGAATAAAAAACCTTGCGTGGGGTAAATACAACGCCATGCATTATAAAACGAGGGAGAAGGGCATCCCAGAATCAAGCAAGTAGGTTATCTGTATATACACCAAAGGGCATGTAAGTAAACTGCTAGTGTCAATAAACTACAACGCTACAATACAAAGCATGCAGAGAATGAAATAATGCCTGAAACCTGTAAGCAGAAAGCGTAGAAGAAAATGAAGATTCAAGTTGATCTAAAATGAAAATATCTTCTTTTCAAAGAAAACAAGGTGCAAGGTTGAAAAGACTAACATCCTGGGACACATTATCGATATACAGGAGATGGTCTTACTTCATACTTTAAGCAAGAGTGTGGGGACTCTTCTCATAAGACAAAGGAAGAATGGAGGTTAAGGAAGATAAGAGAATTTTTCAGAGTTTAGAAATCTGTAAACATTATTATGGAGGCCAATATTGATATTCGAAGTCTATAAAAGTCTGAAAATGAAGAAGACTGACACATAATCTTCTAGCTACCAGGTGCCTTTTTTTCAGGTTTATGCAGCAACTCACCAGCATCGTGCTTGGTACAGCCATCAGCATGCCTTGGAAAACCTTGGACATATCACGCAGGTTAAAGGTGTAATGCGACTTGGCCGGTGTAGGTAGTAGCTGGGATGTAATAGTTGCATACATGTCAATGGTGGCAGCTACAAGTGGCTCATTCAAGTTCAGAAGAGCAGGGCAGCCAGCTGCAGACAGATCAAAAAAACAATTTCTAAAAGGGTGAGACAAAATGCAATACTCAACATTTCAGTTGGTTAATCATTCAAAGTTTAGCACACAGAAGTATTCAAATGTGGAAGAGATGCATTTATTCGATTTATTGATAAAAGACTTTTCCGAGTACCTGTGTCACCTTAATAACAGACTAGGTTTGGTGCTATGATTATGAAGGTTATGCTTAAAAATCAGATAATTTAGGAAAATGTTCATGTAGAAAACTGTTCATGTTGTTTGACAGTCAGGCTTTCTGGTAGCCTCACTAATGATGTAGGCATAAGCTCACTTATAGAGAAAGCATTGATTCTCGCTTGTCTCTGGAACTCTTTTTTTGATAATTTCCCATATGACATGAACCCATATCGACCCTTGTTACCTTCTCTTTCTCATAACCCACACAATCTGACCACCGTGTATACAATAACAATCTATTCTTCTAACGGTATCATAAACGACTTATAAGTCAAAAAACTTGTCTCAACATTTAACTAACACAAGACATTTAATCATCTGTCAATTCTTAAGTAGTTGGCCGCAAATCAAGTGAGCATCCTAACTACTAATATGATTAGTTCTGTCTCTCTTAGTTAATACTTTATTAACTCATTGACAGTGATTGCCGGAAAGCAGCTAACAGGAATTTACTACTTAATAAATCTATTTTAGTGTATGTGCCTAACACAGTCCTCAATCTGTGGACAAGGAATTTGTTTCCTTGAATTTAAGTGTGGGTATCATGCTAATCCTTACCAATGGCATGGCCTGATCATGTGTCTGCTTACCCCAGCATAAACGATACTCTGCAAGTAAATTCCTCAAACTACTCCTAGCCTGCAGCTCTTCTTTGCTAAATGCATGTATTTTTCTCTTAGGAATATCAATGTAAAAATAAGCAATGTCTGGTCTGCTTTGATCTTCTTTGCACTTCTCTGGCACCAATTTCCTCTGGCATGGAACACTTCCTGCACTGCATGTCGCAGTTCTTTTTTACCACTGTGTTTTTTACAATGTGCACTATTTGATATTGTTTCATACCACATGTGCATCCCTGCACAAAATAGGCTTTTCTGCACACCACTACCCACACTTGAGGATGTTGAAGGACCCTAAGCTTTGCAAACTTAGGACCTGATTTAGTTTGGTGGAGAGGGTACTCTATTGCAAGGGCAACCGAGTTCCCGCTCCACCAAACTGAAGTTCCGCCCACATCATGTAGATTTGGGCATAAATTCATTATGTAAGGGATGGGAGCTACTCCATCTCTTCTGCAAACATACACCTCAGACAGCCCGACAGAGTAAAGACCCTCGGAGATCTGGTGATTTGACTGCCTGTGGGCAGTCAAATAGCCAGTTTTTACTATAAAACCAGGCAGTAAGGAATAAATGAAAACGTTTTATTATCCCCCACACCAATGGTGAGGGATTCATTAATTTGTATTTCAAAAGCAAAATCCCTCTTTGGGATTTTGTAATTGAAAATAAAAAAAAAGGTTAAACGTTTGACAGAGGATAGTATCATGTTGATGGAGCCATTCGTCAAAGTTTTAATACATTGACAGCGACTAATGCTCCACGTTTTTTGGATTGCGACTTACATATCATATCCCCAGTTCCATTACTGAGTTTCAAGTTCCTCTCATTTATAAGCTGCTGCTGCCTCCCTCCAATCGAGCAAAGTCCGCCCCACTTTGGTACCATGTTACACTACCTCTCTTGCATGCCATTTCAGTCTGCTCCATGAAGTCACCCTATTAGGCACATTACTTTTACATTTAATGTGAACTGTTAAGCCCATTCGAACAATATAAACATTTCTCCTGCATGTCATTCCAACCCTTCTAGCAAAATCTTCCTTTCTTGTTCCTAATGACCATTACGTTAACTCTTTGTCCCTCTGCAGAACTACTCATCATACTTCTTCAAATGTACCCTCTATTCTGCTGCTATTCCTCTTCTATAGCATGCTCAGCTAATTGCTACAGCACAAATCTGCAACACTACACTTAGGCTGTCCGGAATTCGGTTTAAACCGAATCTAAACGACAGTACCCTACCGGATGAAAATCAGCGTACTCGGTTTAAACCGAGTGTCACTGATTTTCATTGCTGTTGCACCACTTGGCCACTTGATGGAGCGAAAGCGTTAGATGCAAAGCCCCAATTTAGGCCAGAGAACAGAGCAGTTTGGAACGTGTCCCCCCCCCATTAATTTCAGGGACACACATTGGTTGGCAAGGTTGGTGGGTGGGGCCAGGTCCGATTGAAAATGCTGTCCGGACTTTGTCTGGCCCCACACACCACACCGCAGCGCACTTCATACCCCCACGACGACGAGACGACGACCGCCAGTGCTCCAAGGCCCAGCAGGTAAGTGGAAAGTGTGGGTGTTCATGTCCCCATACCACGGTTTCACAGCATCCACGCCTTCGGTGTCCTCAATTTTGTGCTGGTTCTGTAAAGTACTCTCTTTGCTTAAAGGCCAAGTGAATAATCTCCGTAAGAGTGCTTGGAAGATCTGCGTCAATATGCAAGCCCACCTCCTCAAGTTCTTTCGTTTTAGTTAATGTGTGCATATAACGAGACTGTACCATCTTTCCACCTTTAGGCATTTTCGCCGTGATTTCATTACTACTCCCAGAGCTATTGGTGGATACATCCATGGGCGTAACAAAGGCTCCGCGCAGCCTCCGCGGTGCGGGGGGGCCCCCAGCTCCAGGGGCACCCTTCGGCGCACTGGGGACTGACGAGGGGAGAGAGAGACCACACGGCCGGCGCAGGCACCGTTTATTTACAATACTCCGTGCTTGTGCAACTGCGGCCGATCTGTGTCAGCCAGTCTGAACAAATCTTCCCCTTTCGAAGGTTTGCTGCACAATATTGTCCCTGTGACACCCCCTTTGAAGTAGAGTGCAGACATGATTGAGGGAATCAAGCGAAGTGGGGTGCAGTCGGGAGTCAAGGCGCGCATGTCATCTGTATCTGCCTAGCCCTGCTGCCTAGCCCTGCTACCTACCCGAGCGTAGATCGAGGCTGCGCAGGGTGAGGGTTTTCGATCAAGCTGCATGTCAAACCTGTAGGCAAGCCCTTATTGCAGCACTCGTATACCTGCCCAAACAGAAGTGGGGGACCACGAGTCGATAGCCCACAGATGGAAACAAGCCATTACCGTTACCAAAGGATGACGTGGCCGAACAGTTTCATTTTAGAAAACTTTGCACCATTTCCTACTGTCTCTGCTCTAACAGTGCCGCTACTTGGGTGTCCCGGGCAGCGTTGCCACTGATTGGCTTCATTCACAGCATGGCATGGCAGCACTTGTATTCAGACTCGAAGCTGCTTAGAAGCCGGCAGCGGCAGCAGTGTAAAAAAATTATTATTGGACTTACAGGGCTTCGCCCCCCCCCCCCCAGTTGTGTGTGGCAGCCCGGGATGAGACTGGTTCCCGGCGCACATACAGCCGCACCCGAGCACTTCACAGGTCTTTAAAAGACCATTTGCATGTTAATGAGGCCTCGCTGTTGTTTCACCCCTTCTAAGAGTCCCTGCAGGTCCACTCTGCCTATGGCTTAAAAGATTTAGCCCCCCCCGAAATTTTTTCTTACCCCCCCCCCCGAAAGTTGGTTCTAGTTGCGCCTATGCTGTGCCCTCATGATTTACGATTAGTATTTACGGGCATAAAACATGATTGAGGGAATCAAGCGAAGTGGGGTGCAGTCAGAGTCAAGGCACGCATGTCATCTGTATCTGCCTAGCCCTGCTACCTACCCGAGCGTAGATCGAGGCTGCGCAGGGTGAGGGTTTTCGATCAAGCTGCAAATCAAACCTGTAGGCAAGCCCTTATTGCAGCACTCATATACCTGCCCAAACAGAAGTCGGGGACCACGAGTCGATAGCCCACAGATGGATACAAGCCATTACCGTTATCAAAGGATGACGTGGCCGAGCAGTTTCATTTTAGAAAACTTTGCACAACCACCATTTCCGACTGTCTCTGCTCTAACAGTGCTGCTACTTGGGTGTCCCGGGCAGCGTTGCCACTGATTGACTCTGAGCTGGTCGAGATTCAGTACATAGGATGCTACGATGACTAAACCATGGAGGAGACTAATGCACAGGCTCTTCACTAAACCACTCACTTTATGAATGTTATTTAAGTGAATCAGAGCAGTGTACACTGTGTACGCGAGGTATTTATTCCTCCATCCTCCTTTTGACCATTACCTTGCTCATCACCTCTGACTGTCTCCGTCTTGCATGTCCCACCGTGCCACATTCAGGCCCGGGTCCCTGGCTTCATTCACAGCATAGCACTCTGCCTATGGCTTAAAAGATTCAGCCCCCCGAAAATTTGGCATGGATGTTCTCGCCAAGACCCTGCTCTACATCTCTTTCTTTCTTACAAAGTCGACAATGTATATTTATTAGACGTTGTGTTTCATGAAGAAGGTTAACTTGTATTCTGCACACACTAGTTATTTTGCACATGTAAATAAATATGCTGATTTTGTAGATTGGAGAGTAACTTGTTTTTGGAGTGCTGTTGTTTTATTAAGGAAAAGTGCAAAACAAAAAAGCTGACTGACAGTTAGTAGCAATACCACAATGCTTCTCCTGTGCATTGTTAGATTTAACCATAACTACAGAGGCGCCAGTAAAGCCTCTAAATAGTATGTTTTTGTGTGCGTGCGTGTTTATCAATAACATCTCCATGTAAATTCATTACATAGTGGTTGCAGCTTTTCTGTAGTAAAGGTTAGAACATGTAATCCGTAGGAAAAATATTTTGGGTCTTGCTAAAAAACCTTTTTTCTTAATTCGACGAACATGCACGTTACGTTGCCATAAAATGTATTCCACTTTTGCTTGACCACAAAAGGTTTTCAACCAATTGATGAAAGCGTTCAAAAGTTATAGGGAAGGAGGAGCCTAGCGCTTGACCAAGATGGCCGCGTGAGCCTTGAGCTCCCGCTACCCTCGCGCCCTCCGGCAATCATCCTGTCCTAAATCCTGATTTTCATGCACGGAATCCTGCAGATGAGTCACAGCTGGGGCGATTGACGTTGTCCGGGCCAAGATCGCCCACCGGGGACCGAAGTTGTGCACGGCGGAAGATTGCGGCCTACCTCCGAAGGATGCCAGGGGCTTGCGTTGGCAGGATGCCCGGCCACTAATTGAACAACAGCGGCCTTGGGAGGTGTGAACTGACGGACGGATGCCGTGGCACTTTCACTTTCGCTTTCTCGCCCTTTGTTTGCTCCGGGTTGGGAGTGCGTCATACAGATCCTCTGTTGTCTGGCAGACCTCCACCCGGTCCTGACTGGCTGTTGAAGACCTAGTCGTACCTGTCTCCTCTACCTGAGTGAGGGACGTCCTCTTGCGACTGACCGTCCTGCTGTCCGAGATGTCGACCAAATCGGAGGCAGACAGGTCGAGGTCTAAGACTACCAGGCGGGGAGGCTATATCCAATCCAACAATATGGATCGTTATGCCCAGCAGAAGGGGTCGCCTGGTGGATCGGGACCGTCGCTGGAAGCACAGAAGGCCGATTCATCCCCAGCCTCGGAGTTATCATTGCAGGATATCAAGGGGGCGATAGATGGGATGCAATCTTCGATTGGGCGACAGTTCGAGACCCTGGCGCACAAGGTGGACATGATTTTGGTCGATGTCAACTTGATTCGCGCGGACCTGGGAAAAACCAATGAGCGGGTCAAGTCCCTGGACCTCAAGACTACTGGCCTCGCGGACGATGTCTCGGAACTCCAGGCTGAGGTCCGCAAGCTACGAACCGCGAATGACCTCTCCGCTCGCCGGCTCGAGGACTTTGAAGGTCGGACCCGGCGCAATAATGTGCGCATTATTGGGGTCCCGGAAACTTCGGAGGAGCTCTCCGTGGACCTCCTCGTCGAGGATCTGGTGGTGAATCATCTTGCGCCAAAGGGCCTCGGCAAGTTTTTCGCGGTTGAGTGGGCTCACCGAGTGCCTGGCGGACGGCCTAAGGTGGGAGCCCCCCCGCAGCCGATTGTCGCCCGGATCTTCCACTTTCGAGATCGGGACGCTATCCTGCAAGCATCGAGGGTGACAGGCCCGGTGCCTTTTCAAAATGCCTCTGTGAGCTTTTACCCTGATTTCACCCAGATGGTGCAGAAACAGAGGCAAAGTTTCCTGGGGGTGAAGCGGCGGCTTAGGGATATGGACCTGAAGTATGCCATGCTTTTCCCCGCTAAGCTGCGTGTGGTATATGAGGATCGGACTTTCTTCTTCGAATCGCCGGACATGGCAGGGGACTGGTTGGATGCACTCCCTCGGCGACAGCCCGGCCGGGACGGCGTGGATGGGGTGGAAGGCGACCGGGATGGACGGAGGTGATACCTTCGGTGCTGGCCTGCTTCGATTCAGCCCTGGACAGTGACTCGCACCTTATTGCAGTAATGGGAGGGCGGCGGGGGGAAGATAGGGGCTCTTTCCTCCCTTGGGGTGCTTTTTGTAGATTTGTTTCTGGTAGGGCGACAGGCACACTGCAAGTTGGGGGGGCTTTGTAAGCTGACGCAGGGGTGCAGGGTGGGGGGGGGGGTTTCAGGATGTTGGGGTTGTTGTTTGGGGTTGTTGTTTTTTCTTGCAAGGCGTAGCAATGACTGTCAGAATTGTCCGATTGTGGTTCTCTGGGGGGGGGGGAGGTTTCTTTGTGTTCAGGGATGGGGAATAGGGGCTTAAACGTACTCAGCTGGAATGTTAATGGCTTAGGGGACCGTATAAAACGGGGAATAGTCCTGCAATTTTTTAAACGGACCTTGCCAGATGTGGTCCTCTTGCAGGAGACCCACCTTATAGGGAATATGTGTTATGCACTTAACAGAAAGGGCTACAAATTCATTGCTCACTCGGGGTTTTCCTCGGGATCCAGGGGTGCGGGCATACTTGTCAGAGCTTCCCTACCATTTGAGGTCGACTCCACCATTGCTGATGATAGGGGGCGCTTTGTGGCCGTGTCGGGGAGGTGGGAGGGCAGAACGTTGGTTTTGGTTTCTGTTTATGTCCCTCCTGCCTTGCAGGCCTCCACGTTTGCTGATCTGGGCAAGGCCTTGTTGGAACTCCCCGAAGGGATGCTAGTTGTGGGAGGGGACTTCAATGCGGTTGGTTCTGGAATGCTAGATAGGTACCCGCCCAGAGACACCGGGGGGGCTCAGAAGTGGCTTCCCGACTTTATTGATACTTTTGGCCTGGTAGATTGTTGGAGGCTGCGGCACCCCACTCAGCGACAATACACCTTCCATTCCGGGGCCCACGGGAGTCTCTCCCGGATTGATTATCTGCTCACTCTGGCGGCACACGCCTCTTTGGTAACTGAGGTTAGGCACATGGCACGGGGCATATCAGATCATTCACCGGTGTGGGCACGTCTGGACATAGGCCGGGTGGCGGGGGGCAGGGTGGCTCCCATTAACCCCTGGTACTTTCGGGACCCCAAGCTGCGCAGCGCGTTGCTGGAGACAGTTGACCACTATTTTCGAGAAAATCAGGGCTCAGTTGACTCCGCGGTGTCCTTGTGGGAAGCTTTTAAGGCTGTACTGAGAGGAGAAGCCTTGTCCTTGGTAGTGGCCGCCAAGCGGCGGAGAGACGCCTAGGTGATACAAGTGGAGGACGAGATAGCGGCTCTAGAGTTGGTCTTGGAGGGGGATATTGAGACGTCCACGCTGCACAATTTGAGCCTGAAGCAATTGGAGTATAGGGATCTGGTGACAAATGCCGCCAAGACCCTCCACAGGGAGCAGCAGGGGCGGTTGTATGATGTTGGTGATAAGGCCGGGAAATTGCTGGCATGGCTGGACAAAAAGGAGCGTGTTAATCGTGTGGTGCCGGAGTTGTTGACGGATGGGGGAGAGGTTGTCACTGATCCCGACGGTATAGTCCGGTGTTTCTCGGACTATTTTCGTACGGTATACGCCTCGGTCTCGGATAGACCGACTGAGGACTCGTGTGATCTTCTGCGTGACATCGCTCTGCCCTGCCTTTCCGCCATTGATAGGGAGGACCTCGATGGTGATATCACTGTAGACGAAGTGGCAGGTGCTATCCGTGCGTTGCGCTCTGGTAAGGCTTCGGGCCCAAATGGTCTGCCGATAGAGCTGTACAAGCTTTGTCCGAATAAGTTGGCTCCTCACTTGACCGCCATGTTCGTGGAGGCGCGGGAGAACGGGTTTCTTCCGCTCGATCAACGGCTGGCGACAATTGTGGTAATACATAAAGACGGAAAGCCCCGGGATAGGTATGGTTCCTATCGGCCGATCTCGCTCCTCAACGCCGAGCCGAAAATCCTTGCCAAGATTCTTGCGAACCGCCTGGTCCGGGTACTTGGCGACTTGATCCACCCGGATCAGTCGGGCTTTATCCCGCACCGTAACACTGCACTAAACCTTAGACGCCTCCATGGAGTGATTGCCAGGACGGGTACGATGCGAGAGCTGGCTATTGTGGCGTCCCTCGACGCCACGATGGCCTTTGATACGGTAGAGTGGGCATACTTGTGGGCGGTGCTGGCCAAATTCGGATTCGGGCCTGGATTCGTGGGGTGGGTGAGGCTGCTCTATGAGGGGCCTCTTGCAAGCGTCGTGGTGAACGGGCGGGCGTCGGCACCTTTCGAGCTCGGGAGAGGCACCCGGCAGGGTTGCCCCCTGTCGCCGTTGCTGTTTGCCCTTGCTCTTGAGCCATTGGCGGCGTGGATACGGTGGCACCCGGATATACGTGGGATTCGCTGGTCGCCTGACCACGAAGACCGTATTTCACTCTACGCCGACGACATTCTGTTATATCTTGCCTCGCCTAAGAAATCTCTGATAGTGGTTTGTGACGTCTTGACATCTTTCGGTAGAAACTCGGGCCTAGTCATTAATTGGGGGAAGTCACACTTGTATGTCCTGTGTGGGGATGTCCCGCCTGTCCCGCGTAACTGTTCGATCCAGATAGCCCAGCAGGGCTTTTTGTATTTGGGGATCTATATTTCCACCGACCCCATCTTGCGCTACGAGAAGAACTTGCTCCCTCCCTTGGCGCGCCTGCGGCGGGATGTGGCGGGCTGGCGGCGATTGCCGCTCTCCCTCCTTGGCCGCGCTGCACTGTTTAAAATGATGTCCCTTCCCCGTTTCCTCTATGCCCTGCAGAAAACTCTTGACCTGGTCCCGGCCAGCTATTTCCGTGAGATCGAAAGTCACCAGTGCGCGCTCTTATGGGACGGGCGTCCGCGTATCGCAGTCGCTAAGTTGACGCTTCCGTGGTACGACGGTGGTATCGCGCTTCCAGACATTCTACGTTATTACTGGGCCACCCAGTTGAGCGCGATTAACCATGGTGTCTATGGTCCGGCGCTGAGCCCTGGCTTCGCCATGGACTGCTGGTTGCTCCGTGGGGGTAACTACCACAGAGCGTTGTATTCGAAATCGTCGGACCTCACCCTCACGGGGCCCACCAGAGTGGCCGTCCATGTGTGGAAGGTGGCGACGGACTCGCTGGGCTGGAGGGGTAAGCTTACCCTTGCCACCCCCCTGTTTGACTCCGAGATTCTGGGGAAGCTTTGGCGCACAAAAGGGTTCGAGAAATGGGATTTGATTGGCATATCCAGGGTTGGAGACCTTTTGGTTAAGGGTAAGATAAAGTCGTTCGAGGAGCTGCAGAAGGAATACGAGCTGGGGAGCACAGAGTTCTTGCGTTATGCTCAAGTGCGCCACGCCTTGCGGTCAGTCCTTGTGGAGGGGGAGAAGGTGCCCGAGTCCTCTCCGTCGGAGGATCGGATCTTGGATGGTCACATGCCAGAGAGCACGATCTCGCTCATTTATAAGAAGCTTATCAATGTTCGGGCGGATCTTCTCCTAGGGTTGCGCGCTCAATGGACCAGGGACGGCCTTGAACTAGATGATGAGGATTGGCAGTACGCAGTTTCTTCTCCCAAAGAGGTCGCTATCCCCGCGCGCCTGCGGCTGGTGCAGCTTAAAATAATCCATAGGGTCTATGTGACGGGGCCCAGGTTGGTCCACATGGGTTTCTCTGAGGAGGGCTTATGTAAGAGAGGCTGTGGTATGGTGGGTACCTTCCTCCATATTATTTGGGAATGCGGTGCGATTATGGAGTTCTGGAGGCAAGTCCACGAGGCGATGGGGGAGGTGACAGGAATTGTTATGCAGCCTGAGGCGCGATGTTGTCTCCTGAATGTCTGGAGTCCTACTGACCACAACGCGGCACAGACTCAGTGGGTGACCCTGGGGAACATGGTGGCCAAGCGCGATATCGCTCGGCTGTGGGGCTCCAATAGGCCTCCCACATTGACAGCGTGGATGGAAAACATGGACTGGAGCATGTTTAGGGAGAAGACAGTGTATTGTGCTCGAGGGCGCCCTCGGAAATGGCACGCTGTGTGGGGGCCATGGAACCAGTACAGAGGGGACATATGCCTGCCCCCCGACCCGGATCCGCCTGAGGAGCAACTTTCCCCTTAGTCTTTTTCCGGCTTTGACTTTCCCGCTGATATGTGACTGTTTCTAGAGTCTCTGCCTTTCCCTCCTTTCCCTTACTATAGACCTGTGCCTGTTGGACGTGATGGGGCTCGTCCCCCCTGATGGGAACCTCTCTTGGTGTTTACAGTACCTTTCGCCTTGCTTGTGTTTAGGGTTGTATTTATGTTTATGCAAAATAGAACCTTTGGCTCTCCTGTCAGTGATATGTGGATGCAAACATGTGTTGAATCTCTAAAGCTGCCGTACCTCCGGGTTGTCGGCTGAATAGCTGTGTCACCGATCTACAATAAAGGTTTTAAAAAAAAAAATTAAAAAAAAGTTATAGGGAAGAAGTGCCTATTATGGATGGGTCTTTGCGAAATGTGTATGTTAATTGTTTGGACAGCATGATAAAACTGCCTGACCAGTATGTCATCGAACGTTGTACACAGAGGCCTCTGTCTTGAGTGTGCTTTTCTGAATTTGGTGAAGTCTTGTTGAGAACATTTGGCGTACGTTTAAAAATGGAATGTATAAGTTTCTGGGCAGGAAGTGTAAAATCTTTGCAGGCATTCCTGGGCCTAATTTTTCAGGGGGGAGGGTTTTATATAGCGGAGGTATCAGAGTGCTTTACATGAGCACCAGTTGCGGTACAACCTCTCCTGACATTGTTTAGTGCAACACAGAGTGCAGGGCGCGAAGACAGACAAGAGAATGGGGAGCCGAGGTGTGAATGGCCAAAGGGCCAGAGCAACACCAGGCCCCCTGCCTGTCTCACATGGAGGGGAAAGGAGCTATTGTGTTCTGGCGTCTGTCTTACTACAGCCGCACCTGAGTACTTCACAGGTCTGTAAAAGACCATTTTACTTAACAAGGCTTTCTTGTTTTTCTCCCCTTCTTAGAGCCCCTGCATCTCCATTCTGCCGATTGCTGGAAGAATCCCCCCCCCCCCGAAATTTGACTGTAGTTGCGCATCTGGGAGCTATGTAAGTATATTTACGCCGCTGGTCCTTATTACTGTTGAACTGTATATGAATGTTTCATATTGTACACATGGATTCAACATTCCCCTTTCATTAAGCTGCACATTCTCCTGACAATAGGTTACCTGACCTGCATCTGTATATACATCGCATTTATTTGGACTTTTTTAAAGCGTGAAATTGGCCTAAGGGCTTTCGACCACCAAGTATTAATCACTTTTAGGCAAGCTGGAGGTTAGCTAATGTGCATACACCCCGAACCGATTCGTTTTAACAGCATGTTGGTTAAAATGCATGTAGGATACCAAGGATACAGATTTTTAATGTTTACAATCAAAAGCATTTAGACACTGCAATTTGCCAGTTTTCGTGAATGTTCCTGTTAGAGCCCTGATGGCTGAAGGTTTTGCTTCATGGTCAGCTATTGCAACAAACACATTTTGAAGACTTTCGCATCCTTAGTCAATTCAAGGCCAAGAGGACAAGGGAGAGAGTCCCAGAGTGAGGAATCTGAGCCACATTGTGCCCATCGTTGAAACGCATTTTTCATGTCAGATTGGACTGAGAGTCTCATTAGGGTGGCTGGGTAGACTTTTTGTTTGGTGTCATCAGGCTTTAAAGATAAAATGGATTCTTATGCTATGCCTCAAATATGTGTTCGTCAATTTCACCAATTGGTTGGCAGCCTGTTTAGTGGCATCGTTATTTTTTCAACAGTACACAACCGGTTTCTAAGTGTTTCTTTTATGATCTAGTTTGCGCAGAACAACATGCCCCGCAGAATAAAGACGGCAGAAGATTATGTGCTGGAAAACAAAGATTTCATGGTTGAAGAAGTGCGTGGGCAAAAGATGTTAATTTGCAGGTTTTGCAGAGTGACTGTCCCAATAGTAACTGGGAAGACTGCAAGACGAATTGCTGAACATCTTGTCACCAAGACCCACTTGAAAATGAAAGAGCCACCTAATAGCGACAGCCTATGCCAGATGTCTCTTGCTGAGAAAATGACACGCTTCAAAAGAAAACGTGAGGAAGAAATGGATGTGGCACATGAATTTGTACGTGGCCTAGTGCAATCTGGAACCAGCTTACACCAAGCCGATGGACCCATTGGGAATGTGTTCCGCAAGCGTGCACCAGCATGCAAAACATTACCAAGAGCAACACAAATGTATGACAAATACCTACCAGAGGTGTTCCTTGCAGATATTGAACATATTTCAGAGTTACTCCAAGGTGATGTAAAGATCTCTGTTACGCTTGATGAAACCCCAGAGATGCGTAGTGACCCAGCAGTGGCAGTGCTAATCACATTTTGTGATGCAAAAAATGGATGGTACAGACGTAGCATCATGGCAGATCTAGATGTACTGGAAACATGCAACGCAGTGTCACTTGGAATGCTGCTGCAGAGAGTTCTTACCAAGTTTAACAAAGATTGGAGTGATATTGTTTGTATTTGCAGCGATTCCGCTACGTATATGAAAAAGTTATGTGATGACCTGTCAAAAGCAATACCTGAGCTGAAGTGTTTCCCTGTAAGAGATCCATGCCATTTGCTAGATGGTATGCTGAAAGCAGCTCTACAATCTTCTGAGCTAATGAAGAATGCTATTGATTTTGTAGTCCATTCAGGTGCACTGTTTCGGTATGCGCGGGAACTAAAACGCAAATATTTCTCATTTTGTGTTTTGTGTGGCAGCAAAGAAAAAGTAATCCCAACTGTGTCATTTAGTCGGTGGTTCTCAGTCCTAGAGGCTGTGAATGCAATTTTATCTATGTGGCGACCGTTTACTGATTTTCTGCTTAGTGATGATGCAAAAGGCAAGAAATGTGAGGATCTTCGGGTGCATATTGATAGCGATGTAAAAAAAAGTACATTGTACTGCATTCTTAGATTCCTACAGGAAAACATGACTGCTGTAGTGGACATAATCAAAAAACTAGAGTCAGAAAACACCCTGGTCTACCAAGTGTTCAGCATAATTGGTGTAGATGTCAAACATCTCCTCGAGAGTAGGCTAGGCGACACTTTTAGTGACTTTGGCACTGCAACATGTTCCCTGTTAGAATGCTTGCCACTTGGTAAGCAGAGAAGTGTTGAGGACCAATTCAGGAAATTTTATTTCACAATGCATGAGAAATGGCTAGCTATGATGCATAGAAATGTCCCTTCACCAACCATGGCGTTTGAAGCCAATGAAGCCTCACTTTGGTACTCTGCGCAAGTGTTAGATCCCTTCCGTAAAGGGGAATTTTCTCCAGACTTTGCGAAGTACAGCTTCATTTTTGACCGCTTTAACACCTCGGAGGGCATATGCACCCACTTCAACGCATATGTCGCTGAACCTCGCCCAGAGAATGTCAACCTTGAGGTGCACCAGTATTGGCATGGAAAGCTACGTCAGTGGCCAGAGTTGGCAAATTGTGTACTGTCTGTTTTGGCGTTGCCAGTCTCAAGTGCCAATGTCGAGAGGGCCTTTTCCCAAATAAAAGTGTACATGGGTAGGAAAGAGAGAGCGCGAATGACCAAAGATTCACTGAAAAAATATTGTATGGTGTACTAAAATAAATTCGACTTGTAAAAATGTATTTTAACCTCATATACACTGTACATAGACTGTCTATATTCCATGCACCAATTAAGAAGGCAAACAATAATAAAAGCAAAGCGTCCCATAAACACCGGTAAAACACCGTTTCAGTTGTTTTTTTGGGGCGAAAATGAGTAACCACTGAAAAGCACTGTTTTTTTGAGGTTTTGAAATCACTGGAAAACACTGAAAAAACACCATCAGAATTCACCCAAAATAGAAACTGAAAACAGGAAAGCCTAACTACACTCCATCACAGCCTGTTAACCACTAATAAAGCATCCGCACATTTCTCCAGTGTGCCACACTCATTACCTCACTGTTTCCCCCTACATTGCAAACCAATGTTCTAGCATGTCACCCCAGATCTACTGCATTCCACTTTACTTCATGACCAGCTCTTCAAAATGCTGCACATTTACCCCTACATACCATTCTTCCACTACTACCTGTGGCTCCACCACAATTATGGCACCACACTATTCTGCAAGGGGACAGAAATCGATGACAGCTGACCACCTGCAAGTCTTTACGAATAACCACAATCTGCTTGTTGTCTGGAGCCATGGGAACCCACAAGCTATGGAGGCCACTTTTAATTCTGCTGTGCATCATATGCTTGCGGAGTGACACCTGGCTTGTGGCAAGGGATGTTGGTTCTGGGTTGAAGAAGTGCCAGCTTTTGGCTTGCACCCTTCTAGGTTTCACCGGTCCTCCCCAGCTTTACAATCCTGCACGCGGCCCCACTGGAACTCTTTGGCGGGTTAGGGCAGAGACCTTACGGGACACGGTGTTTTCTGAAGAGCTCATGACTAAATCCTAAAATATATTGATCAAGCCAATCATGGCACTGTTAACAGCATTGGTATGGTGTGTGTGGCTTGCAAGGCCACAATCAAGGGTAGGTGCATAGCCAAGTAGAATGGAATCCTGAATTGTCTGTCTCACCTGGAGTGCAAGCTTAAGGGGCTGGAACAGATTGTTACCATAGGGCAGAACGGTCCTGTGATTGAGCAGATCAGGGACAAACTCTCTGGAATTAATGAAGTGATGGAGAGAAAGTGTAAATTCTGTGGTAAGTATGCGTCAGCTCGTGGCTAAGGGGAAGGAGAGCACATCACTAGCTGATATGATCAAACACCCTTGGGCAACACATGATGTTCTCAAAGGAGAAGATGTAAATAGTTCACACTGCTAGCATACTGAATATTATTTCACAATACTAGCAGATGTTATACACTCCCATGGGCTCACACACCCCCTCTCAAAATGCAGAATACTTAAATGACACTGCTCTGGGCTGGCTAGGTGATGCTCATCTCCTTTTCCTCACACAGCGCTTCAGTCTTACAGGAGTTTGAGAGGTTATTGGGAGGCTCCCTCCTGGTAAGGCACTGGGCTCTGATGGGTTGTCAGCGGAATTTTATAAGCGTCATGCTGCTCTACTAGATCAACATCTGCTGGTAGACTTTGAGAAGGCCGGAACGCATCGTCTGCTCCCTCATCGATGACAGAAGCTAACATTATTAAACCTCTGAATCCAAGGAATCAGTGTGTACAAATGAATTCGTCACACCCCTTTCACTGCTTAACTGTGATGCCAAAATCCTCACCAAATTAGTAGCCAACCGTATAAAACTTTTTATTCCTGACCTGTTGATACTGAACCTCTGTGTGTTTATTCCGGGCCAATCGACAACCCATACCTTGAGCATGCTCTCTGCTCTGCTGCAGGATATAGATCTGGACATTGATGCTATCTTTCTAGATGCTTTCCATTCCCTAGAATGGGCATACCTGTTCACCATACTGCGTAAAAAATGGGCTGGCCTCAGCCATTCCTGAAATGGATTTGGCTGGTATATTCTTACCCGGTGGCCGGTGTCTGGGTTATTGGGGTCAATGCATCACCTATTGCTGTCTCACGTGGCACAAAGCTGGGCTGTGCAATCTCTTCTCTAGCACTGGAGCTACTTGCTGCTAAGCTTTGCCAGCGCTATTCAGAACACCCATGTGGTTATACTAGCCACTATGTTCTCATACCTTTATTTGCAGATGACATGACCCTATACGTTAGGAGCCCAAGCAATTGCCTTAAAATGATCATGCAAGAATACATCAAACTTAGTGCTCATTCAGATGTAACTATAACTATTAATTGGGGCGAATCTCAAATATACCCTCTCACCAGTGCCACATGAAAATTCACAACAGACTTCTCATTGAATTGGTGTGATGAGTCTCTAAAATACCTAGGTATATTGTCTAGTCGAGATGTGGATGTGATCATGAGCGGAAACTATGGTGTTGTGACAAGATTGCCAAGCAAATCACATGCTGGATATCTTTCCTGCTCTTTTTAGCTGGTCGGATAGAGCTTTTCAAGATGGTCATCCTCCCCAAGCTACTTTGTTTGCGAACATTCCCATTCCCTCACCAAGGACTTTTTTCACGCACTACGAACTCAACTGATTAGGTTGGTATGGGTAGGCAAATAGCCCAAAATTAAGTGGGAAACACAGACACTGCCCATTCACTGGAGTGGGTTTGAGGCTCCTGACACGTAATAATATTACTCTTGCATTCAGGATCACTTCACCCATTCTTATTTGTTTCAACCATCTCCTTATTTGACACACTTGGCAATTGAAAAAGATGAGGTGGCTCCTAACTCCCTACAATGAATAATTGGCACACTTGCTCCTGGCCTCACTCACTCAATAGCTACTGCTACTTGTACATTTACCGCCTGGGATAAGTCGAGTAGGAGGGTGGGTGCAACCATGATCTACTCTCCACAATGCCATTAGGCTGTCACTTGAGCCTGCCAGTAACACACTAAGCTAAGGCTATCTCCCAGCTGACAAATCAAGGCCCCCTTTGCTGGGGCGATCTTCATAGTAAGGGTTCTTTCATTACTTCAGCTGACTTTAAGAGAGACTCCTCTTACATCCCTATAAATATATTTGCATATTATCGGCTGTGGGAATCGAGCAGGAAAGTTGTCCCCGATTTCCCCTTGGAGCCTGTCCATTTCAAAAGTTTTGAAGTGTTTTAGTGGTATACCTCCACCAAGCATTTAATCTTGAGTTTGTACCCACTGACTTGAGATGATGTACCTGAGGTCACTCAGACCGCTGGGGTGAAGACTTGGGGTTGGTACTGCCAGTGGAGGTTCTGCTAGCAAAATATTATCTGGCACTAGATTGCACATCATGCAGTTATAATTTCTACAGAGAACCTACTACGCTCCCCTGATGCTGTGTAAATTCGACCTAAAGGAGAACTCCAATTGTGAAAGATCTAGTGAGTCAGAGGCTGTTTTTTGCATTTGAACTGGCAGTGCGGTAGAGTGCAATCCTCCTGGAGTGAAGTAATAACTAATTTTTCAACAGTGATCAACTGTGAGATCCCTACGGCTCACTCAGTTGGCATGGCTTCCAGGAATATCCACGTTGCACAGGAAATGTCTTGCCTTGGCCTCTTGTTGGCCAAGAGATAAACAGTTTGCTGGGGCAGGAGGAGAGCCCCAAAATACAGATAGATGTTGGATTTCTTCCTCTATTGCAATGAACAGCTGGAACTATATGCAGAACTCTTGCCGCCCACATCCAAATCCAGACACATTTAGAGTCTGCTGCAGACTTACCTACTCACTTGATCTCCTTAATGTAGCAATTATTGGAACATTTGGCTGACGCAGTGTGTCTGTCCATGACTAGAAAGCCAGTTACTCTGGACCAGATACTATGTCTGTCACACCTCACGCCCGCTTTAATGGAGGATCTGTCTCTTTGTTGGCACAAAAATGATGCTAGAGTTATTATCTTTGTACCTAGCTGTCTGGACTCTAGGCAATGAGAGGTGGCGTCAATGTATTTGGTTTGTCTTTTCACCCCTAACATCATACTTTAGTATAATGTGATTGTATTAACTGGTACCAATTGATGTACTGTTTAATTGCAATTAATAAAGAAAACATGTTTTTTTAAAAAGATAGTTATTGGAGGGGTGCTCCTATGTCTTCATGGAATCTCACATCATGACTGAACCAAACATGACTCGAGACGGTAACAGCGCTTACTCTATTCATTACCCTCATAATCTGTCAAAAAGTGCCTCTAAAGCCTTTAAACACAACCTTCTCAGAAAGAACCCTGATACCCTATTCCTGAATACCTCCTTCAATGCCAGAAAAGCCATTATAATCAACAACCTTATATTCTTCACAAGAAAAATAGCCAAATGGCGAGTGGCCTTTCACAAGCTACTAACCATCCATGTCCATAAAAATATTCCCTACGGTACTAGATTTACAACAACACCCACGCAGAACCTCAGGGCCACATTGAATATAACGTCCTATAAAAATGGTACTGTTCTAATTCAAGCAGCTAACAAGGACCTAGAACTATTCGACAAATACTTCATCACCCTCAAAACACACACCCTCACCCCACGCAATGCCTCTCAGATCCTCACTAACCTACCACCCCTGCTACTCATGAAGATCAGCGTCCCCCCGCCCCACCCAAACCTGAGGAAGGAAGCACTACTAACGCTCCGTCCCCAACACACATCTCACTAACTCCCTCATCTACCTCACGCAGCACCTTTCATCGTCCCCCTCCTTCTCACAGATCCAAGGATAAAAGCAACAATAACCCTCCCTCCTGTTCACGCACTGCGCTGACATCCCCACCCACTTCGCGCATGGCGCTGACACCCCTTTCCACGTCATACAATGCTTCTCACGACCTTACCTCGACCCCTTGCACCCTTTCCCGTCATGAAGAACACCGACCCATGACCGCACCCAGAACCAATGAAATAAACAACTCTCCCTCCTTAATACGCACTACTATGACACCCTCATCCACTCCATGCAGCGCTATTCAAGACCTTCCTATTACCCCCTCCATTCTTTCCTCTACTGGAAAACATCAACCCCTTCCCTCACCCAGAACTGATGAAAGAAATACTAACACTGACTCCTTTGCACACACTACACTGACACCCTCGTACACTTCACACAACACTTCTCACTACCTCACTACTACCCCCAACACCCCTTCTTCTCCGGAAGAAAATCAACCGCTTCCCGCCCCTAGAACCAATGTAAGAAACGTCAACACCTCTCCTTCCTCAGCTTGCATTGCACTAACATCTTCACCTAGACTTACCATTAGAGCCAATAGCAACACGACTCCCTCAACATCCAACATCCTATCTCCCTCACCACACCCGCAGATTGATCAAGACTCACTCAAAACCCACTCACACCACACCGCCAGGAACCTACATAACGTTATCTTAGAAATACGAACCATTCTACTACTTGCAGAAAAATCTCTTACTAAACTTAAGCATCTTCAGAACTCTCTTGAGACAGATGACATCATGATAAAATCTATCCCCCTGCCTCTACTCAATCGACACTTGCGCACACGCAATCTCCCCAAATAGTTAACGGACCAGGAAATACAATCACTGCTACTGCTATACGAAAAGCCTTCTTGCCCTAACATAGACAAAGAGGAATACGCTATCCTCCCAATCCCCATCAACCCTTGCAGAACATCCCACCCAACCCATAGAGGAATAAACCGGAACAATCTTCACTCTATAAACTCGAACCTCGCTAATCAGGAGCTTACTACTTTAACGAACTCCTCAAACCAAATCTCTTGCCTCCTACTAAACTGCCGTTCAGCCCCTAAACATGCGTCTGACATTGCCGACCTCATCCTTAGCATGAAAAGGGATATAATCATCCTCACAGAAACTTGGCTCAAGGAATCCTCCTCACCATGCCTAGACCGTCTTGTCCCTCCAGACTACAACATCATTAGATTAGATAGACCATACAAAACAGGCGGAGGCTTAGCCTGCATACATCGATCTGACATCACAGTCACAAAATTTCAAGCGGAACTCCTAGACTCCTGTGAATACCTTGGGATTTTCGGTGAAATCATCAAGTAACCACTCCCTCAAACTGCACATACTCTACCACCCTCCAGGTCTTAACACAACTTTCACAGAACAACTTATGGAAATCATCACTACTAACTCGTCCCCTCACTCCACTGACATATTCCTTGGCGACTTCAATCTGCACTGGGAGAACCCACTCGACAAGCAGGTTATCGCACTCAAAACCTTCCTGGCAGACCATTCCCTTGACTCAAGCTATCACAAAGCCTACTCACACAAAGGGCGCTACCCTCGACTGGCTCATTTCTAAACAAAACACAATTGAATCGATCTCAATTACCCCTTGTGACTGGTCAGACTATCACATTATCACCTTCCAAATCCCATTCACTAACAAGAAAACTCCCTCGCAACAAATCAAGCCGAAACAATGGATAAGAGACACAAAGAACATTAACTGGAACAACCTTGCCTCCCAATGTGAGAAGGCCCTTGCCCCCCCTAATGACATGGCAGACGTCAATGCCCTTACTGACCTTTATAACTCCACGATGACCAAGGTTTTCAACCAAGCCGCTCCGCCAAAACTCAAAAGTATTCCAGGCAAGGATAAAAACCCATGGTTCAGCGGAGCCCTGAACGATGAGAGACGCAAACTCAGAACAACAGAACGTAAATGGAGGCAACATCCCTCCCCCCTCCATCATAAACTACTTCGAAAAGCCAGAAAATCATATAATAAAAGCATTCTATAATCAAAAAAAGACTTCTTCAAATCAGAACTAGAGAATGCCAAAAATAAACCAAAAAACTCTTTGAAATTTTGAAAAAACAATCGAACAAACTTGCCAAATCATCAACCGTTACAACGACTTCACAGCTAAATAGTGAAGAATTCTCCTCATTCTTCACAACAAAAACAAATTACCTCCAACTTGAACTTAGATCGGCGGTTATCAACTTAGCTACCCCAATGATCACTCAAGCCACTAACCAAACTCAACAAAAGCTAAGTCTGCCCAAAAATAACTCTCACTGGTCTACCTTCAAACTTTACGAGCTCAAGGACATCACAAACATTATAGAGACTACCAAACTCAATAACCACTTCAATAACCCTGTCCCAGCTAATTGCCTTCCTCAACTCTACCATATCATCTCTCCTCTCTGGACAAATATCATCAACGCCTCACTAACACAAGGTCACATCCCAGACTGCCTAAAATCTGGTCAAGTCACCCCTATCCTAAAAAAACCGACAGCTAACACCTCCGACCCCAACAACATCCGACCTATAACCAACATCCCCATGCTAGATAGGTCTTGGAAAAATGTGTTCAGCAACAACTAAATCAACACATCGCTAACTTCAATCTATTAAACATCCACCAATCGGGTTTCAGACCTGGCCACAGCACAGAAACTGCCATCCTACATATAGTAGACAACGCCCTCTTAGCTCTTGACCGCAATGAAACCTGCCTACTAGTTCTGCTTGACCTCTCATCAGCCTTCGATACTGTCAATCACGACAAACTCTTAAGAAGACAAGAAAGCAGAATGGGTCTATCTGGCACAGTCCTTAGTTGGTTCAAATCCTTTCTGGAAAACAGAACACAATCATTCATGACCAACAAGATTCTTTCTCTCTCCTCAACTAACCTACTGGGAGTTCCACAAGGCTCTACCCTATCCCCCACACTATTCAACTTATATGTCGAACCACTTATCGACCTACTTCAGCAGGCAAACATCTCCCACCATATGTACGCGGACGACACCCAACTTCACATTAAGATCACCTCCATGGAAGAGATAATGATAATGAATCTTGCTCTCGAAAAAAAACGTCCAATGGTTAACAACCAACTTCCTTAAGCTAAACTCACAAAAAACGGAATTTCTCTTAATCTCTCCCCCCAATAACTCCCAGGAAATAAAGGAGTGGACCAAAATGATCACTGCTTTGAACTGCACACCAACGTTGGTGGACTCCACAATATCACTTGGAATCACACTGGATAAGAACCTTAACATGCAAGCCCACATCAACGCGATGGCTAAAAATGCCCGCTTTCACCTCAGCTACCTCAGAAAAATGAAGCCATTCATCGAGAATCCAGACCTCAAAACGGCAGTTCAATCGTTAGTCATATCGAGGCTGGAATATGGATGCACTACCCTCTCAGGGCTTCCCAAAACCTCTACCGCCCCACTAAAAGCCTGTCTTAACGCGGCAGCTAGACTCTTAACTGGATCTAGGAAATTTTACCACATATCGCCACACCTAAAGGCACTCAACTGGCTAGCCTATGATGCTCGTATTCAACTAAAGATGGCTTGCATCACACACAAGGCGTTACACCACAACACCCCCCAATACCTAGCCCAAAAACGTACTCTATCGGGAGAAAACAGACACTCTAGGAGTGCAGATAATCTACTCCTGAAACCCTCACGTTTCAACAAGACTAAAACCTCCAACAGAGCTTTTTCAGGTGCAGCGCCAAGAATCTGGCACTCACTTCCGCCATCCATCAGAAAAATCACCTCGAGACCCCTCTTCAAAAAGGAAGCAAAATCATTCTTGATGAGCAAACTCCTCCCCCAAAGTCTGCACAACACCATGCCAGCTTATATCCTCTAACTTGACTATAATGATCTGGACGATCTCTGTTATACTATGCTGTTACTTTGTATTCGTTGGTCTTATTTTTATGTATGCTATGTTGATACTAATTGCGTTACTTGTACCCTGATCACCATGTAAAGCGTTCTGTTACCCTACTCTGGGTCTGGTTCACGCTATATAAAACTCTAAAAATAAATAAATAAAATATGGAATGCTTAACACAAAGGTGACAGTTGTAAATACTCCTCAAACTATTAGTGGTGTCGAAAGCTTGTCTTTCTGCATCTACACGTAAGCCTTAAGTGACATGCACAAGTTACTCCGCCTAGCCAACATGAGGTTCTTCTCCTGAAAGGAACTCCACCATTTCTGCACAACCATCTGCCTCACCTATACTCCTGTCTTGTCGCATATTTGTGATACCCCTTTCATGAGCAAAGTGTATTCTCTACTGCATCCCGAACATCGACTCACTCAAGGAAATGTGTTGCATTTAAATGCTGCTCTTCAACACTGTAATCTTGACATTCAATCCTCCTTTACTGCACATACTATTTGCAGAAAAGCCTTCCTTCTTCTATTTTGCCATGCATGCCAAATGTCATATCTCCCAACGAGACAGTCACTCTTGAAGAAATCGTCTATTTCATAAAAGCCTTCTCTCCTCTCTCTCACACACACACACACACACACAGACACACAACCATTAATACACATCTCTCTGTTTCCATACAATGCTACTGTACTTGTCTACTTCAACAAATGCTCCTGTATAGCACTCTTCTCCTTTTTCCTAATTCACTCCTCTTTTGCCTGAAAGAAACTGCTTATCCTGCGCTCATCTCCTCTTCTTTTATGATAGCCTCACTTACTGACTGCTTCTCTGTGACTTTTCTCTCCAAGTAATCCAGCTATAAAAAAAGAAAAAATAGCAAGTTGTGAATGCTTTGAATACATAGAGAAAATAAGGAAGCTAGGCTCTCTACTCAACAACGACTTGTGACAATGATAATGTCTGGAATCGGGCATATACTCACCAATTTTTAAATCAGCCCAAGGAAAAGAAGACACCTGAAAGCCTCAATTATAAAGACAGAATGACTGTCACTTTCCCTTTGGCAGTTGACAGGGACATTATCAAAACTGATCAACTACAGTGACAAGTCAATTGGTCTTTAACATGCTACTCACTCCAGACAGACCAAGAGAGGTAATCTCTTGTTGAATGGAGATAGAGACAAGGGGTGACACCTGGTGATCTATCAGTCAATCACAAACACAAAAAGATCATCTCTTCCAGCAAGAATGAAACACGTGTCCTACCAACATTCAAACATGACAAAGGCACAGGATAATCTAAATTAGGAACTATTTATCTTCAAGTTCCATCTTTCATTGAGGATGGAGCCTTACCCATCCAACTGCCCAGAATGGTTGAGAAGATCTTCTTCTTGCTGCCGTCCTCCATCTCTGGAAAGGAAAGGAAACTGAAGTGACGGGTGAGACGCTGGGTGACAGGATTCCTGCCTCCTCCAGGCGGTCCCATGGCACACACAAAGTTGATATCCACAAGCTGCTTAAAGACACCTGATGAACAAAAAAAATCAAAAATCAAAAAAAAGTTAGGATGTGGAATTTGAAAATGTGGGAGAAATACTTTGTTAATACTAACAAAATATCTTTTGGAAGAAATGCAGCTTGACCAGAGAAGACATCCGCATGAAGAAATAAACAGCAGGTTTAAAAATTTGGTTTCTTTTAAAATCATAAAGGTGTACATAATAAATAGTAAAACAATTGATAAAATCAAATCAGCAATTCAAATAAAACAATGTCAACAAGATATTTTACACCCAGAAGATTATCACGTTCTTCCTATTAACAGCAAAAAGGAAATAATCGAAAGTGCAAAGAACATTTGTTAGGTAGAGCCTAGTGTCGAAGAAGCCTATACTCAATTTCATGGGCTTTCCCCGGCCCCTCCCTTAGAGTTTGTTTTGACGAATTCTCCACACCCAAAATAAAAATCTGGAGACAGCAAACACAGTGCACTCTTTTGTGTCGTATCTCAATATCTTACTCGCTTCCCAGTAGTATTATGTACCCATAAGCTAACATACTGGGATGATGCATCTTCGACGAGGAAAATTGTATAATGGACAGAAGAAGAGAAAGTGATCAACTGTCTCCATCTGCAACAAACAAAACTGGCAATTTGCAGATGAAAATCCTTTTTTGGCCCACTTACTAGTAAAAGATTCTAGGGGGAAGATCCATGTCTAAACTTTATATATAGAGTTTTAGCTTGGGAGGGGCAGATCCTATCCAGAAGAGGCTCAAAAGTGGGATAACATTTGTAGGACAGAAATGTATCCGTAATGATTCCAGCTTTTTGTTCATTCCAAGTTTGCTGCACAATAAATTCCCATAAGGCTAATTTTAACTTAGGTAAGGCTCCTTTCTTTAGGAGGGCTGGCGATGTGTTACTTCCTTACTGCAATATTGCAGCCAATAGGCATATTTGTCTTCAATGATAAAGCCTCAAGCATCAGGTTTGAACCAAGAAAATAAAAGCACGTCAGAAAACATGCCAAGTAATGCCAATGCCACAAATAGCCCATCTATCCAGAGTGAAAAAAATATGAACCACAGCAACGTAAACCCATAATTTGCATGACTACTGGGCCCTGAGCCCAACTAATCATTCTACAATCCACTACTAGTCCACATCGTAGGGGGCAATAGAAAAACCTCAGACACTGTTGTCCATATCAAGTATAACAAAATAGGCAAAGTAGGAGTTAGGAGATTCATTGACAACCTTTAGGTTCTTAAAAAGCCTCTTGATGCAAAAGTTAACTGGACGCCTTTCATCTGTGACGTTCTGCATGAGGCATTTTAAAAGGATGCAACATTTTAGAGAATGCTGCTTTCAGAGGATCAGGCACATGATCCACAGCTTTTCCACTATATGTCACAAAGAATAAACGAATCTTGCCAAGTTACTGTCAACATTAAGGATGTCAAAGCCAGGGGGCGTGGCCAAGATGGCGACGGGAGCGGACGCTGTCTAGAGGAGCTTCGTGCCCACCCGCAACAAAATCCTGCAGGATCCTGCCCGTTTGAGGTCTGCACACCATAAACGCCCTTAATTGTTGCTGGGGGGCTGTGACGGATGCTGGGGGGGGGGTCCCGGTCGCTGCGGACTGTCCTGGACTGGCGCCACATGTGTGGCTGCGGCGTACGTACTGGGCCGCTGGTGCGGTGAAGAACGGGCCTGTTGGGAGCTCGGCCCTGGAGGGGACAAGTGAGCTAGGGGTCGGAGCCTTCCTGGGAGCGACCGCGATCCCCCCACTCGGCGTTCCTAGGACCTGTGGTCGGAGGGCTGGGTAGGGTGACCAACTGGCATTGGTGCAAATTCAGGACGGTGAGTGTAAAAATTCAGGCCAAAGGGTCAAAATTCAGGACACAAATTCAGGACAGGAGGTCAAAATTCAGGACAAAACTTCAGGACAATAGGTAAGTTTTACAGACACATCAGAGGAGGTCGCGCAATAGTATATAAGTAAGCCCAGCCATATCCAAACATATTCAACCATTTGCAAACCTATCCATCATGTATCCTTCCATCTATCATTTCACTCATCCATCCCTTCATTCAAATTTTTCACTCATCCATCCATTATCCATCCATCCACCCTTTCACCCTATCCATCTGTACACTCATCCAGCCACTCTTCTACCCATCCATCCATTCACTCATCCATCCAGCCATTTACCCTTTCACCCATCCAGCCATCCTTTCACTTACTCATCCATCCATCCACCCAGTCACTCATCCTTCCACCCATCCACCCTTTCAGTCATCCATCCATCCTCCCTTTCTCTCTCCATCGACCCTTTCACTTAGCCATCCTTCCTTCCATCCATCCATCCACCCACCCACCCATCTACTCATCCACTCATTAATCCATCCATTGACCCTATCACTCATCCATCCTTTCTCTCATCCATTTATCCTTTCACTCCTTCACTCATCTATTCATCCTTTTGTTCACCCACCCTCACTTTCACTCACTCATCCATCCTTACATCCACCCTTTCACTCATCCATCCATCCGTCCATCCATTCACCCTTGCACTTATCAATTCATCAATCCATCCATCATTTCACTCATCCATCCACCCACTCACTCATCATCCACCTTTTCACTCATCCATCCTTTCACTCATCCATCCACCCTTTTACCGATCCAGCTACCCTTCGACCCATACATCCAGCTATTTACCTTTTCTCTCATCCATCCTTCCACTCACTCATCAATCCATCCATACTCTCTCATTATCCATCTATTCAATCTTTCATTCATCCATTCACCCTTTCACTAATTCATCCAACCATCCTTCCATCCCTTCACTTACTCACTCGCTCACCTTTTCATATTAATTTTGAGCTGAGCCTTTTTGAGAAGAGGCCCATCAAGAACTTCACCCTCGCTGCAGGAGCCATTCCAGCACTGGGACAGAAACCACCCAGGGCGGAGACAGGATCCACCACAGGGGGGGGGGGGCAGGAGCCATCAGGGGGGGGACAGGAGCCACCACATGGGGGGATAGGAGTCATCACTAGGGGGGGGGCAGGAGCCATCACAGGAGGGGTAACAGGCTCCACCAGGGTGGGCACAGGGGTGGGCATGCAGTATTCTAGTATCATCTTGGTCTCTTCCAGGGTGGGGTAGGGCTCCTCACCCCGTCCTGGACAAGACAACGAGACCACAGGCTCTCTTTCTAAAATGTTATTTTTGCCATCCCCCACTGTGATGTACTGTACTTAAAGGAGATACTCTAAGAGAACTGATTTAACTGATTGTCCTCCATACTTTGTTAATCAGTGTGGGCGAGATTGTGCCCTTTCTTTCTTTTATTACATTATAGACTGCAGGTTTGAAGAACCGAGGTTTGCTTACAATTTAGTAACAGTAATTAAGCTCTGTGAAGAGAACCACGTGCTGCCTCGGTGTAATCAGGGTCGGTTCTCCGATTTTTGGAGCCCTAGGCAGAAAGGGAATATGTGAGCCCCCTCTAAATTGCAGAGACATGACGCATTCAGGGCTGTTTGCATCTGAATAGATGCCCCTGCCACTGAAGCTGCTGCCCCTCCCTCTCAGTCACCTTCAAGCACCTCTTAACAGCTCATCAAGAGCGGAAGGTGTGAGGGTTGCCATCCGCTGTGCCTCTCCAATGCTGCTGGGTATGTGAGTTTTGGTACTGCATCGGAGTGTTTTACACCCACCTCAGCAGCATCGGAGTCAAGCAGGGAGGTGGGTGGAAGCTGTGCCGGCTTTAGGGTGGTGCGACCAGTGCCCGGTTAAAATTACGGACAAATAGCGTCCGTTAAAGAATCCTTCACGGACAACGGACAGACGGCCGAAATTACGGACTGTCCGTGAAATTTACGGATTTACTATTCTGTAAATGTGTGGAACCTTTTTGGGACAAAGTTTTCAATGTTATCTCTAAAATATTTTCATGCACCCTCAAAAGGGAACTCTCTACGTTGCTGTTCGGCTTCCTCAGGGTAGAATCATTGAAAGATGAGGACAGTGCCCTTTTGGACCTGCTCCTGACAGCAGCAGTTAAGGTCATCTAGAATAATTGGAAAGACACACAAAAGGCGTCTTTTAAATGTTGGCTAAACTGGGTCTCTAATCTTAGGGGTGCTGACAATATTGCGTTACAAATTTCACCATGGAAACTCCCCATCAGACATATGTGGGACAGCCTTGACCTGTTCTTCAATTCACATAAACCGCCTTGAACCATGAATCTTAGAGGGGAGGGTAGCCCCACTGGCTGCCCACATCCTGGAGTATAGATTGGCTAAATATTCCCCTAAACGGGTCGGACTTAACAATGCAGTTGTGTAGCATCAGGTGATGCATACCCATTTTGTACATTGTATAATCTGTATTATTGTATTTATTTCCCTTTTATATATTTTTTGTATATTAAGTTCAAATATAATGTGTTTAGCCGAAAAGGGGCCACATACCCCTTTAAATTTCCTACCAAGGGAATATCATAGGTTTCAAGACGCAATGTATAGAATGTCATCATAACTTCTTAACCTCAAATGTTATTGTATTATGTACGCTTTTTGATTTCATGAGCGCTATTTGTTTGCATTTAATTTGAGTTTATGTATTATTGGTTATGGAAACAACCAATAAAACGTTTTTGAACACCAAAGCTCCAGGTCGACACAGAGGTTGGTGGTGCAGCTGGATGGGTCCCTGAAACTGGAGGGGGCTGACTCTGGAGGCGAGGGCAGGAGATCCCCCAGGATAGACCTGGAAACACAGCGGGCTGAACAAGACACTGCCAGAGCTTCGGTCAAGGTGGTGAAGGCCACAGGTTCAGACACAAGCATGGGCAATGTCGTCGAAGATACTCCGCAGCAAAGAGATCCTGCATGAATGCTTGAAAAGTGGACATAGTGGAGAACAGAGTAGCCCAGATATGGGTATTGTTGGGACGCGATTTGCGCCTTCACCCTCTTTAGGGTGCGTGGGTTTGGAATATGAGGGGCTCGCTTTCTTTCTTTTCCCCCTCCTCTTTCTCCTCTCCTCATACATGTGTGGGGAATTCAAATGGTCAATGCAAATGGTGCGGGTGGGCGCCGTCTCTTCCCCCTCCTCTCTACCCGCTCTTTCTTTTTATTCCCTTCTCTCCTTACTTCTGTATCCCTATTATTCTCTTAATCTATCATCTTTCGTTCCATCTCCTTTCTTTAGAGGGAGATATAGTCTGACTGGAGACGTAAAATGTCGAGGTGATTGACTATGAGTGATTAAGGTATGCATGGGAGTGATTTTAGATTGGGCTAGGGTGGGCTCGGCTGACGGACGCCCCAGTGGTCCGGACGGGGCACCACCCTTTTATCACGATAGTGTAGACAACAGCAGTGTTCATGGGTATTGGTTGTGATGATGCGAGTAGCATGATGTCTGAGTGGAGTTTGTGTGTGCTTTTGTTATTGTTGCATTTGTTGTTGTACAGATGGAAACTGGTTATTGTTATTAAGGTGTATAATTGGGGTGGGGGTGTGATGTTTGGGGATCATATGGGGATGCACGTTGGTTTAAAACAGTATCTACCCAGGGGGTTGGAGGTTTCTAATGTTCAAGTTATTGGGGTATTTGGCAGCGGCGGAAGGCAGGATGGTAACAAACAGGTTGAGACTGGTGGTTATTGTTGGTCATGGGGCACTATAAAATTATAACATGGCATGAGCTAGGGGTAAACTCATTTGTAAAGCAGTATCGAGTGCAGACATATTTGCGGTGGCAGGGCACGCAGGTGGCTATGCTACAGGAGACTCACCTGCTGGACACTGAAATACAGAAACTCCACAAAAAATGGAGGGGACAATTGTTCGCATCCACATTCTCTTACTATGCCAGGGGAATGGCCATATGGATAGCTCCACAGGTCCTGTTTATGCTCCGCAGCTATGAAGCTGATGTAGTGGGTAGATACGTAATAGTGCATGGCTATATGGATGGTATGGAGGTGTGTAAGGTGAATGTTTATTCCCCCAACCTGGATGACGCGAATTTCTTTGCTGAGTTAGAGAATCGGTTACTACCATACATTGGGATACCGGTGGTATGGGTGGGTGACTTCAATTGTGTGCAAGATGGTACCCTCGACAGGCACCCCCCCAAACACCACACCAAGCGGAATATGTCATCAGCCCTGAGTGGGGTGATGGACAGGCTTCAGTGTGTGGACATATGGCTTGAAATGCACCCTCAAGAAAGTCAGTATACATGTTATACGCCAGCCCGCGCAGTCTATAGTAGGCTCAACAGGTTTCTGCTCTCCCATGAGTTGTGTGGTAATGTGGGTGGGGCCTCGGTACTGGGCCGCTTTCTATCAGATCATGCCCCTGTGCTGTCAGAATGGAGACCTGATAGGATTAGGCCGAGAGTCCCAATATGGCGATTGCAATCACATACGCTAAAAGATCAAGTATTCAGAGAAGAACTTGGAAAAACCATACTAGATTACTTCAATGAGAACTGGTCGACTACCAGAACCAGAAGTAATGAGTGAGATATGTTCAAAGTGGTCATTAGGGGGGAACTGCCTGTCCAGGGTGGGGAGCACCAAAAAATGATTAGAGACGGAACTGAGTGGGACGGAAGACACATTGGCAGGCTACAACGTGAGGGGCGCGAGATGGATCAACTTTCAGATGCCCTCTTACAGGCGCAGCACGTAGTGGGGGAGATTTGAGATAGACTGGATTGCTTGACCCGCAGGGAATACCGGCAGTTTCTGCAAAGAGAATGGGACAGATCAGGTAGACTGCTCGCGTGGTTGTTAAAATGAAAACGCCCACCCCCGATAATTCATACATTGCATCGCCCGAGGGGGGGATCAGCGAATACACAGGCCGGTGTCAATGCAGTCTTATTCGTTCACCTGGCTGACACATACCAAGGGATCATGGGTGACGAGAGCTCAGATGGGGGTGACTTCCTTCATGGGGTTCCACTGCCGTGGCTTTCATATGAACAGCAGGAGGAACTGGAGGCAGCACTGCAGCTGGAGGACCTCCAGGAAGCCCTGCGGAGAATGGCCAGGTGTAAGGCGCCGGGTCCAGACGGTCTACCTGTTGAACTTTATCATGGGTATGCCGATGTAATTCTTCCACGTCTGTTGGATATGCTGCAGGAGGCTAAGCAGGCTGGATTCCTTCCCCATTCCATGCGTGAGGCGCAGATTGTCATGCTCCCCAAGCCTGACAGAGAACCAGAGGACCATACTGCATATAGGCCCTTGTCCATGCTGGGAGTGGACACAAAATTACTGGCTAAAGTTCTGGCTCTAAGACTGCGGAGAGTAGTAAACCCATTGGCGCACGAGAACCAATGCGGGTTCATGCCAGGGAGAGGAACTCATATGAACCTCTGTAGATTATCACATGTTCTGCACTCGGTAGCAGACACGGACCTCAGGGCGGCAGTAGTCGCCCTGGATATTGGAAAAAGCCTTTGATACTCTCCGGTGGGACTACCTCGGGGAAGTACTGCGGAGAATAGGGTTTGGAAATGAGGACATAGCCTGGGTCAAACTGCTATAATGCAAACCGGTGGCTGGTATGAGGATTGGGATGGGAGGTATTTGTCGGACGTTATAGAGATTGGGAGGGGCACAAGGCAGGGGTGCCCATTATCTCCGCTACTATTTGCTCTGGCCATGGAGCCTTTGGCGGTTCGATTGCGCAGGGATATGGAACCATGGGGTATTGAGGTAAACGGTCGTACACATGTGGTTTCAATGTATGCAGACAATGCTCTCCTTTTTGTGTGTGAGCCAGCAGGGTCAGGAAATACTGAACTCAGTTGGGGCTTCTTCTGGCCTCCGTATCAACTGCCAGAAAACAATATTGTTCCTGCTTCCTGCGTTGGCCCAGGGGGCAGCTCACGATCTCCCTGTAGTTGGCATGGATTGGAAGTGTGATTGCTTCTGTTACCTCAGAATGCAGATTGCTCATCAGCCGGAGTCCCATTATAAAATGAACATGGGGAGGGTCCTCGATGGGCTACGGGCATCAATAACATGTTGGAACAGGTTACCACTGTCGGTTATGGGTAGAGTGTTGGTATCAAAAATTGTACTTTTGCCTCGCTGCCTCCATGTACTCCAGAACTCCATTTGCAAAATCTCTAAGTCTACATTTGACACACTGAACTGTCTCCTGTCTTCCCTGGCCTGGGCTGGAAAGCGGAGCAAAGCCAAGCTGGAAACACTTAAACTAGACATGGAAGGGGGTGAGCTAGGGTTGCCAGACCTAAGGCTATATTATATGGCTGACCTGCTGCAATATACCACACAGTGGTGCATGGGGGAGCGCACGATTGAGACGGACCTACTAGTACTATTGAATGAGAGTACACAACTACAGCAGTTCCTAATGATGAGCTCTAGGGTCCCTAAAGATTGGCGTACATAATTTGGTGGGTTACGGAAGTTTGGGAGCAAGCAGTGACCCTGGTGGTCCGAAAGGCCCAATATGCTAGTGTACTGCCTCTGCGGTGGTTGAAGGGTTTCCAGAAAATTCAGGAGGTCATGGATATTTCGAAGTGGTACGAGGGGGTTGTGAGACTGTGGGAGATTTATACCAGAATGGTACATTTATGACCTTTCAGGAAACTCAGGACTGGTTTCAGGTGCCACCTGGGCAATTTTGACAGTATGCCAAAATATCACGCACTGTGCGAGAGATGTGGAAAACATTTCCTGATGAACCTAAAGAGTCCTGTACATTGGTAACACTGCTAGATCCAGGTTCTAGTCGAGGGCTTATCTCACACATATATAAGACAATAAAGGGGGACCGGGGATCGAATCTCGACATGATCAGGGCAAGATAGGACAACCGCCTGCCCGTCCCACTCACCGACGGTGAGTGGAGGAGAGCTTTGGCGCAGGTAGCGGAGGCTACAAGTAATGCATGGTTCAAGCTAATCCAGTTTTATTACCTACACCGGAAATACCTGATACCACAGCGACGAGCGAGGTTCACCCCAGGGTTGTTTTCTGCGTGTCCGCCACGTTCCTGCATATGACTTGGTATTGTCCTCGTCTAAAACGGTTTTCGAACCAGGTGGTGCTGGCCCTTAGTACAGCAATGGTGGTGCAAATTGACACCTCCATAAAATGCTGTATCCTGGGCGTGCTTCCGACACCCAAGAAGGGGACTAGAATGCGCTATAATTTTGCGTTATTAGGACTGGTTCTGGCAAAACGGCAGATAGCGATCCACTGCATACACCCAGCACCGCCCAAATGGGAAAAATGCAGGGCTGATTTGCGGGAGTGGGGGGTAGCTGAGGAATGCCACCTCAGAGCAGTAAGTTTCAATGAGAATGCAGAGTGATCTCTTGGAATGGGGACAAATATTGACTGAGGTGTCTATGGCAACGAATGAGAGTGAGAACGAGAGCATGCATAGTTCACCAAGCGTTGGGCCCACTTTATCACCAGCTAATGCAACGCCACCACATGTGCCCTCTCGCACCATGAAAACATGAACCGTAAACAAGTCACGAGTGCACCGCCAGATTTTCTATAGGTTCTATGCCGTCTGCCTGTTGCTGGGAAGGGGGTGGGGGTTGGATAAGGGTGAATCTAGATTCCATATTTTGGTTATCGTGCTATTATATTGTGTATTTTAGGATGCAGATCCTACTTTCAACAAAAAATGTACTGCTGCTCAAAACGAGAGTAACTCGGCTCACGGGTAGTGAGGTCAAGCGAAACAGTGAAATGTCATGTTTCAAAGCTTTGGAAGTACGATGACTATAGATGTTGAAAATGTAGATGCATGTCCTTGTTATGGATAAGCTGGAAGCAGTGATTAATAAAAACAAGTTTAAAAAAAGGATGTCAAAGCCAGAGATCCTGGCTTAAAAACGTTCTTAACCCCATTGTGCTGGTTTTTATAGGACTATAGTGACGAGGTTGGAAATTTATTAAACCTGCAATTGGTTATCTGAACCACTAGAGTGTCAGCCTACAAATGAGTCATTAAGGAAAACCACTGCCCTACAAGAAAAAGTGAGGTGAGATTTGTACACCTCCTCCAACTCAGGTTACTCATAATCTGAGAAAAAAGTCAAATAATTCTCACTAATATACACATGCAATAGTGATTATTAACACTTTTTTACATTTCTTAAGCTGGAATGTGCAGTCAAATTAAATAAAGAACACTATTTTGAAATGCTGTTAGAAGAGTTTCCTAAGTGACAGACAAACACATTCTTAAGTGTACCTGGACAACAGAAAAACAGGCCATACTTCAGAATATTATCCTTATACCCTCAGGGGTATGTTTCAGTCTATTACATGCAGAATGACAGTGGGCTAGTAACGGGTGAATTAATTCAATGGTGAAAGTCACTGGGTTTCAATCAGCTCAGGCGGGTCTCATACATATGTTGTGAACGATATACACACCTGACCACCACAAGCAATCTGATGGTATGGTAAATGGCTTAGAATAAGTCCAGGCTTTCATTGGTTTTGTTCTGCCCAGTGTTACAGCGGTTAAATGCAGGGTCTTGAAACGTTCAGTTTTTTTGTAGAGGAGAAGTCCCTTCCCAAAACAATCCTCTAGCAAAACAACAATCAGCCCACAAAACAAAAGCGACAAACCATCACCGGGACCATCTGTTAAGGAGTTTCCTGCACCAGGCAAAATGATCTTCCCAACATTGGTAGCTTCTGCTTAGCAAAATGATGGGGATCAATATAACAACCTTATACTTCATATATGTGTGGATACAAGTTCAGCAGAGAAAACGTGAGCAGGGCTATTAAATCAGTGGTGATAATCCGTTCCATAGCCAACAAAGGGAGGGAGAGAGGGAGGGAGGGAGGGAGGGAGGGGGAGAGGGAGAGAGAGAGAGAGAGAGAGAGAGAGAGAGAGAGAGAGAGAGAGAGGGAGGGGAGGGAGGGAGAGAAAGGGAGAAGGAGAGAGAAAGAGAGAGAGAGAGAGAGAGAGAGAGATGTTGTGTGTGAGAATTGTGGGCAAAAATAACAATCATGGCTCGCATACAGGAGTATATAAATTGCAATTATTGAGGATGGGGATTACTATGTCAGTGCAAAGTCCTGTTGCTAGCGGTCCCACTTCATTCAAAAGTATCAGAGGAAAGAGGTGGCTTCTGCCTTTAGACTACAATTCTTACAAGTTATCTTGTTGAGAGATGTGGAGGACGCTGCTAGCAAAAATATTGCAGGGTACAGAAGCACCATTTTGGTGACTGGCACCTTCTTTCCAGTAGATGGGGCCCATGGTTCCATATATCCTATATCATTCCAATGCCAAATGTAGCCCAGCACTGTGCCACAGTGTGTCTATAATGTCAATAGGCACCTTCCTGCTTTAGTTAAGTATTTGACGGTCCAAATCTAATTCTTCAGGACATTTAAAGAGATGGAAAATCTGCAGGTATAAAACATTAATTTAAAATATTTGGGTGTAGTCAAGAAGAAAGAGAGGGACAAGCTTTGACTGTATATTTGGTAACGTTATACATTTGAAATCTTACCAATCTGCTTACGGTCATACCAGCCATCATGGTCCATATACTGACGCAGTAGCTCAATAGGTGGTTGGGCTCCATAGGTTTCCAGTGCTGGCATGTTAAGATCATCAATAAAAAATATGAAGTATCGTCCAAGGGGTGGGCCAAAAAATCCCTTTCGTCTGTAATAGGAGAGGAGATATGTGAATGTGAATGGCTGGTAAGACAAGACTCCGTTACTAATTAAAAAGAATATATGCCAATAACGTTGCTTCCTGTGGATGCTTCAGCTTCCTCAAACATAATGATGGACAATCATTCAGTTTTTTTCTTAAATGTGCTTGGGCATTAATGGCATTGTAACCATCAACACTGTATGTGAAGACAGAGGAAGGAAAACATACACTGTACCAGCACTAGTTTCTTACTCCTTCTGAAAGCCAAACTGCTACAGCAGTGGAATAAGCTGAAGGACAACAGAGGGCAGTAGGAATGTGTTAGGAACAGTTTTAAAATTATTAACAATTAACAAGCAAAAGGAATGAGTGGTCTCTCCTGTTCATTTATGCAATATTCACTCTTATATAAAAGATAAAACAATCTCACGTTTGTACTGGCATCTGTGAAATTAACCACTAAAACAAATAAGTCATTGGGCATGGACCAGTCAACATTCAGCATATACTGACAATTCATGATGGGAAGTATTTTGAAGATGACCAAGGAAGGAATCTTCTACAACCTTGCTTGTAGACTTCCTGGTACAAATATGGGGGGGCGGGGAGTGGTGGCTGCGGCAGCGGCCAAGACGGCCACTCGCCTATGAACCTCTGGCGGTCGCGGACCACAGCTACGTATGGATCACCTCCCCTAAGGCACCTAACCGCATCTATGACATGCGATTCTGCGCTTGATAGTGGCCGGACACTGGGGGTCTGCTTTCCTGCCGACTGGATCTCCTGCACGCCCAATATCCTCGAGGAGACTTGCACCGACCGGCTTCGCCTCGGAAGCCCCACTGCGACAGGGTCCATGGGCAGGCCGGAGGCCAAGGCTACTGAGTCTTGCAGGGGCCACGGTCTCCCTTTCCCTGCATGCTGTGTATTGGCGCAGACTTCTGCAACTGTAGCTGCAGCACCCTGTCTCCTGTGCCAGCTTGTCGGGGGCAGACCCGTCGTCACCTGCCAGCGTGTACCCCTCACACAGGCGCAGCATCATGACTACTGGAGACCCCAGCTTCACCCGTACAGTGTACGGTGAGTGAGCGGTGCTCTCTAGTGGACAGGGCCCCCCATCGCTGTGCATACCGTGAGGTTGAGTTACCTCCCCCCGGCCCCTGACACTTTTCAGCTGAGCCTTTGGTGCTTTGCACCTGCTAGTCTGGCGCCTCCGCCTGCGGCCTAGCGGGGCACCATCCTCTTCCGATGATGATGCACTACTGCCATGAGAGCTTAGTTGGACTGCCCCTTTCTTACTGCATCTGCCTTGGGACACTGCTTTCCTCAACCCATAATTGACACCGCATTGGCTCATGCAGCCAGCCACACATTTGACTCTAGCCATGCCCATTTATCCTGTACACTCACCGAGAAGCTGGTACTGGGCAGGCACGACCAACACCAGTCCCTTCCCAATTCTGAGACCAAGTGGAACTTGCTTGTTATGTAGGGAGATACCCATGGTATTGCTGCGTGGTTACTACCTACATATGGCCTGGGTGGTAATCCCGTTCAACAGCCCTGGCTGACGTTCTGCTGGGACTTGCGTCTCCATCCTTGTCTACTAAGCTTTTAGGCACCCATGCTGCAAAGTACATAACGGACCTTACTTGCCGTGCCTCGGACTGTTCCCACAGCCTCATTACAATTGCGGTTTCGCTGTGGGGCTTAGTGGAACCATGCACTGGCTGGGTGGAGCCGTTCAGTACTAACGTTCCTTTCCAACCCACCCACCAGCCTTCTCATAGATCTCAATCCTAACCCTCATAATGGCCCGAGGGGACCCCTAAAAGCGTAAATTGCTCTTTGAGCAATCTAGACCCACCCGCCTCCAAGACTCTGATTCGGACACTGATGAGCCAACGAACTCCGACGATGTAGGTGATGCAGCTGCCACAATGGCAGAGCCCAGGGCTGGGTATCGCTCTATAGACGCCTGTTTTGATACCCTCACCAGCCGCATTGACCACATGGGGGAGCGTCTGGACCATCAAACCACCAGGCTAGACAGTGCCGAAGAATGTATCCATCCATATTGAAATGACTGGCTTTGACCGCAGCAGTATTACGCCCACGTTTGTGGTGTAGCATGCACACCGTACCCTTTTCCCACGACCAATAGTGGGTGCTCCTCCACGGCCATTACTTGCATGCCTTCTCAACTACCAGGCCTTGAGCGAGGACCCTTACAATATCAAGGCTCCTCCATCGCGTTATTCCCTGACTTCACCCTCATTGTGCAGAAAGCACAACATAAGTACAGCAACACCAAGGACTCGCTATGCAAGGTTGGCCTCAAATATGCCATGCTATATCCAGACGTTATGTTATGTTATGTTAAGGGAGATTTGTTAAGCGCACTGTCACCATAAGTTTCCTGGCGCTGATAGACCACCGAGATTGTGCAAGAGGGACTTAGCGGGGGTGTGAAAAGAGCAGAGTTTTCAAGGATTTCCTAAAAGACAGAAGAGAGGGCTCAGTCTTGAGGGAGAGTGGAAGAGAATTCCACAGCTTGGGAGCCAGGTGGATGAAGCTGCGGCCACCTAGTCTGGAGAGTTTGAAACGAGGGATGACCAGAAGCAGGAGGTTAGTGGACCTCAAAGTACGGGAGGGACAGTAGGGGGTGACCAGGGACTTCACGAAAGCCGGGGAGGGGCCAGTCCGGGCTTTAAAGACCAGGCAGCAGACCTTGAAGGCTATTCTTTCACTGATGGGCAGCCAGTGTAATTGTTGGAGTAGGGGTCTGGCCGACTGCCATCTTGGAATTTTAAAGGCAAGTCTTGCGGCCTGGTTTTGAATGATCTGTAGCCTGGATAGCAGGGATTTTGGGAGGCCATGGTACAGGGAATTAGAGAAGTCCAAACGGGACATCACCAATGCTATTATGACCTGTAGCAAGGCTTCCGGGGTCAGAAGGTGGGCGACTTTCCGTATCCTGTAAAGCTGGAACATACAGGCGGATGTTACAGCGCTCACCTGGGCCTTGAGATTGAGCTCAGAGTCAATGATGACCCCGAGACTCTTTACACAACCAGCTGGGAGAGGCGAAGGGCCGAGCTCAGAGGGCCAATACTGGGGGCCCCAGTGGGAAGCGCTCCTCCCGGGAAGGAGGAGCTCAGTTTTAACAGGGTTGAGCTTCAGTTGGTTTTGATTCATCCAGTGCTGGATGTGTATCATGACCGCCTGGAAGTTGGTGATGGCGTCAGGGGAAGTGAGGGGAAAAATAATTTGTAGGTCGTCCGCGTAGTTGAACACGGTGACGTCCCACTTACCCAAGGAGTGAATAAGGGGTTGGAGATACAAATTAAAAAGAAGGGGGGACAATGATGATCCTTGGGGGACGCCACAGAGCGACGGGGCGCTGGGAGCTCTGAAAGGGCCCAGGCTGACAGCTTGGGATCTTCCCTCGAGAAAAGACCTAACCCAGGTATAAAGAACAATGGTTCCCTTGGGTAGAAACAATGCGTATTGTAGTTAGCCGTAGTTACTTCAGCATAACATATAATACATTTCTGAAAGCAAAAACATTTCTTGAACAAAAGGGGAAAGAGGAACAAGAACACAGAGAAAGGATTTTCATTGATTTATGTATCAGAATTGATAACATTCGATAAACAGAAACACATTGTAGAATGTTATACTTCCAAATTCATACAGTGATATAAAATAGTGAGATAGTGGTGCTCAGTGGTGATATAAATACATAGTGCAGTGAGGTGAGGGTGGGAGGATGTGGTTTGTTTTTGAAAGGCCAGATTCAAAATGCAGTAACAAGTAAGTTAAACAAATTAAATAGTTGGTAACAACTATGTCCTGAGATCTGTGCCACAATAGATCGTCGACGTTTCAACCCTATGGGCGCTTGGTGGAGTGTCACAAGCGGGTCTTCATCAGGACTGTGGAGGAGGAGGCCCTAGGATTTCAAGGGCGGTCAAGGCAAATTGATTGGAATCAGGCCTTTCAAAAACAAACCACATCCTCCCACCCTCACCTCACTGCACTATGTATTTATATCACCACTGAGCACCACTATCTCACTATTTTGTATCACTGTATGAATTTGGAAGTATAAAATTCTGCAATGTGTTTCTGTTTATCGAATGTTATCAATTCTGATACATAAATTAATGAAAATCCTTTCTCTGTGTTCTTGTTCCTCTTTCCCCTTTTGTTCAAGAAATGTTTTTGCTTTCAGAAATGTATTATATGTTATGCTGAAGTAACTACGGCTAACTACAATACGCATTGTTTCTACCCAAGGGAACCATTGTTCTTTATACGTTAAATACCCAGGTTCCTAGGGACACAGGGTCACCCCATTGTGTTAATATATATGCTATATCCAGAGAGACTAAGTGTGGAGGTCAATAGAAATCCTTGCTTTTTTGATGCCCTGTCGGAGGCGATTGACTTCTGCAAACAATTTGTCATGTCAATGTCCAACTCCAGACGTTTCACACCGAATAGTTCTAGTCAACCTTCTACAGCGCGACCCTCCCTTGTTTGACACTGTTTCTCCTGTAGTCTTCCCTCAATGATGATTGTCCTCTTCGTGGGCAGCCTCCTTTGCTGTTGACAATATATGGTTGCCCTATCAGCTATTGCTGTTTCTGTATCAATGATGCTTATTATTGTTATGATCCAAATTGTGATCCTCATTTTTTCTTTCGTGTATCTTCATTATGTGGTCCATCAACCAAGGCCGTGCCTGCCCCAGTGGTGGATACCGACCTGTTCTATAGGGTTGTTTAGTTTATTGTTTTTCATGTTAAGGAGTCACTGGATGCCTTCTCATTTGGCGTGGGTGCGGGTCGGGGCTCTTTATTGGTTTCACATTGCATATCGATTGTTTATTGAACTCTTTACTGTTATGGCTAACTCCCTTTTCTGGTCCTATTTCACAGGCAGGCATGTGACAGCAGGGAAACGGTGGCAGACAGACCTCTACTTACCTGAAATATCCGCAGGATTAACAATCCACATAAGGGTAAGAGGGTTCTATCCTATATGTCCAGACATGGTGCCAAGATAGCTTTCCTTCAGGAAACTCACCTCCTGCCTCAAGATTCCCAGACGCTTGCATCTTCCTGGGTGCACATTGGAACTTTTCCAGTTGCAGCTCCTATTCTAGAGGGGTTTGTATTCCCATACATACCGGTGTCCCCGTCTCCCTTCTTACCAGTCACACAGACTCGGAAGGCCGTTCTACTATGCCTTAAACACGGGCACAGTGGTGGCACAGAGCACTCTTTGGGAGGCTTTCATGGCCTATATTCGCGATGTCTGCATGTCCAAGCATGTGGACATTCTAAGAGACATTCGCTCTCAGTTGTCCCGGATCGAATCCGAACTACTAGATGTTGACCGATCCCATTCCCAATCGGACAGCCCCCCCAACAGCCCTCCACAAGCTTCATAGACGCTCAGCCCTGATGACTGAAGTCTGTGACCTGGCAGACACAGAAATAGCATACATGAGGAAACATGTTACAGCTAGGCGCAACGGGGAGAGGGAGAGACCAGGCCGTACTCCTGCACGCTTTCTCTGCCTTAATCACTTTAGCGGATATGACACCGAACTTCTCACGGCCTCCAGGAACAGCGTTAAAAACAACGAGGGCATATTGGCTGAGTTCTGAAATTACTATGCACACTAACACACCTCTCGCTCCTCCAACCTGGAGTCTGTGATTGCAGACTTACTCACTGAGGTTGCGATGGTGTGGGTGATTGATGGATAGCGCTGCTTCTTAGCTGAACTTACAACGTGCAAGGAAATCCTACAGGCTGTAGATGCTTTGGGCGGCTCTAAGGCCCTTGGACTCGATGGTCTCACCGGAGCATTCTACAAGGCATATACACATTTAATAGCCATGTATCTTTTAGCTATCTACACAGAGTTCCTGAACATGGGCTCTCTATTGCCAACACTCCGAGAGGCGGTACTTACACTACTGTTGAAACTTGGCAAAGATCCAAACTTGTGCTCCTTCCACCGCCCACTCTCAATCCCCAATCTCTATAACAAACTTTTGCCCAAGGTTCTCACCACCAGACGGCTCCTGCTGATAAAGCAGATCATCTCTCCCCGTGCAGTGGGGCTTCGTACCCCATAAATCCCCTTCTCTCAATCTCCGGACAATCTTTACGGTGCTGAACAAGGTGTCCCTGACCAACCCCGCAAGATTGGCCTTGTCCGATGCAGAGAAAGTGTTTGACTTGCTGGAGTGGCCCTTCCTTAGAACAATGCTGACGAAATTTGGTCTGCCCTGCTGGTTTATTTCCTTAATTATGCTCCTATACTATAGCCTAGTGGCATGTCTTAGGGTAAGTGGCTCCCTCACGGTTGTCTTCCCCTCTTCTAATCATCATTGAGATGGACCCATTGGTCTGTCATCTCCAGTAACGACATATGCACCAAGGCCTCCAACTCACACTCAGCCCACTCCTACTTTCTCATTATGCAGATGACATACGCCTGTTCATTCACCACGCCTTTGAAAACCTTCTGCCCCAATTCATGAAATTCTCTGTTTTGAGAGTCTATCTGGTCTCCATACTATCTGGGCTAAGTCTGAGCTTTTCCCACTTACCGATAGCACCTCTCCTGCAGAGGTGGGTTACCCCCAAACCTGGACTACAGATTCCACCAAATATTTAGGCATACACCTGTACAGGCATAGGAAACAATTGATCTGCCTGAACTATGGCATGGCCATTGCCAGATTTCGACATAGGTAGAATGATGGATCAAACTTTCTTTGTCCATGGCTGGCCGAGTGGCGATAATTAAAACGGTCGCTCTCTCCCATTTCCTGTATCTATTTCTTAACATTCCAATACCACTCATGTAACAAATTTTAAATACCCTCCGTAGCCTTCTGCTCTGGCTTATATGGTCTGACCGTAAACCTCGTTTCAGTTGGGACACCTTAACGTTCCCTTACAAATGTGGTGGCCTTGCAGTTCCTGATTTCCATGTTTATTATCTTGCAGCCCAGTGTCAATATGCTCACCGCTGGTATCACACAGACGTACGAGTCCCTTATCCCAAACCTGAGAGAGAACAACTTGGTGACTAATCATCTTCATCTATTCTACCAAAAGGCATCCCAATTGACCCGTCTATCTTTAAACTTTATCTACCACCTGCTGGGCATGGCAGAGGATCCGCCACTTCATGGGCGGGGGCCTCTTATACTCTCCGGATTTACCGCTGGCCAACAACCCATGGCTCCCTATCACTAGCGAGAAACTAGTTAAGCACACCCTCCAACACCATGGCCTGCCTATTATGAGAGATATGTTTCCAGAAGGCCATGTGCTAACATATGCCAATGACACCGGTTAACAAATTGCCTCCTACATTGATCATTTTGTTCTGCGGCAGCTCCATAATACCCTGCGCTCATGCATTACTACATATTCTCTCGCCCCATATGACTTACCTCCCACTGACCCTCATAATCACTGACAGGGATGAGGATTAGCTTATTTCTACCTATCGTACGTGCATTACCATGAACCCTGACTCCACTGGATGGATCCGAGAGGCCCGGAGTGGTGGTCTGGGCAATCCACAATCAGACAAAATGTGGTCCAACTTCTGCTCTCAAACTAAACTTGTCTCTGTTACTCACAAGCAAAAACTCCTACACTTCAAGTTCCTTCATCGGGCATACATTACCTCTACTGATACTGCAAAATATTAACCTACAAAATCCACCCTATGCCCCAAATGCCACGCCCCATATGCCAATTTTGCACATTTAACCTGGGTTTGCCCACTCATAGGGCGATATTGGTCTTCTATCTTCTCTCTACCATGATAGACACCACAGTTACACCTGACCTCTTGGTGGCATTGGTGAGGTACACTCATAATATCCCGAAAACCAATTGCAGATTCACCTCTGTGGCACTTCAACTTGCAGAACAGGAACTGGCACTGCACTGAGGTAGCTGGAGGGTCCCCACTCAGTCTGCATGACTCAAAAGTATGTCACACTGTGACAAAATCAGTGAAGACTACGCACAGCTACAACCCCTCACCTCTAGGCCTTAAGATATTTGGCAACCTTTGAGCGATGATCTACTTTCCCTGGAGTCGGACACTCTCTGTTGAACAGTATACCACAAACACTTCGTAAGCTTGTTTACTGTGTACTGCTTCTTTCATGTTGTCTGCGCCACCTTGCATCTGTATCGCATTGAGGAAATATGAATTTTGTGATCAGTTATGTCCCCTATCGTAGACCCCAACGGCTCCATGTGCATGCTATAAGTACATGTATGTTCCCTCCTGCTCCAGTTTTGAAGACGCAAATATATGTGCGTCCACCGTCAACATGTCCTCTTTCAGATCCGCCATGAATGGGTCAGATATTCCATTCCTAAGTATGAAAGGCCACCGACTTTATGTGGTTCACTTTCCACATTTTACAGATTCAGGCGAGTAGGCCCTGAATTCTGTCATCAAGCCTTTTCCTGCCTTCTGCTTCTGAAAGCTCCAGTCTGAGCCTGCATCTGTATCCATGAACTTTGTCCTACTCCCTGCGCGGCTAACGGTGCCTGATCCAGCCTGTCGCCTGCCAAAAACTGTATTTCACCTTCAAGATTATCTACTCCGCTCCTCATCCGATGCATTCCTGTCTAGTAGTTTAGGTAAACATTCCTCCAGCTACCGTGCAAAGGGCCAGGCCTCGCTGTCCTCATGCAAGTAATTCATAGCCCCGTTACCATGGAATATTCCTACCCCCTCGCATCTAGTGTAGACACTTAGACGCTTGTACACGCACTAACAGTCAGTATAGAATAGATTCTATCCTACAGACCTCTCCTTTTGGATAACACAGTTCTTTAAACATAGGATATTAGATATGATTTGGGATTAGGTTGACATGACCCCCAGACTTCTGTCTCCACATGTAGAGCTAAATGTCAAGTCCCCTTCACCCTCTAGTTGCACGTCAATCACACGTCATGCGGCTGCGCGCGCATCTCTGCCAAATATTTCTGCTGACATTGCAGGATTCTTTTATGGATCCACCCACTTGTGACATCATGTATGATGACGTTTATTAAATTACGCCCATACATCCGCCTCTATTAGTTACGTATGCACCTTTTATCTGTACTATCAGCTGTTACGCCTCTTGCATCTGTTTCACTGTAATGTATTTTCTATAAAACTGCTTATCTGTCAATAATGTATGCCCTTCCTTCCTGAACTTTCGTGGTGATGGAATAGAAAGCCTACAATTCGAATTGTATTCCTTTGTATAGGAATAAAGCCTTTTAAAACCTCTAATATCACGGATTCTGCCTCTTATATTTACTGAGTTATTCTTAATAGACTTTACCGCATAAAAAATAGTACCGGTAATGAAATATTTACCACATAAATTGGCGCCCGAATAGGGACACTTTCTCATCTCACGCGCCGGCGGTGCGTTGCAGGCCCGGTCTCCTGCCACAGCTGAACGGACAAAAACGCGTACCTGCAGGATTTCCTGTATCTCCCTCCGGCCAAGCGGGGACGACTGAGGCTGCGATCAACACCCAGACGAGGCGGTGAGAAGTGCGAAGTGTCCCGACCAGAGCCTAGCTGAGAGAGCAAGATCCGAGGAATACAGAGGCCCACCAGGTTCCGAAGTTCCGAGTCCAGTCGAGTCGAGTCCAGTCCGGTCCAGTTTCAGTTCCGTTCCGAGGCCTTCCGTTCCGAGCTACCCGGTGAGTACCATTACCGGGGAGGCATTTAACGTGCACATAGTCTGTGCCGGTCAAGACGGGTTTGGGTACACAAATCCGGTCTGCACTGTTTTAGCAGTGTATCTGTACTGTTTAGCAGTATATATAGTATGTCTTGCATATAAATAAGTACTATCTAGTGTCAGTATTATGTCAGTAACTAGTTTTCTATTAGTTATCATTGTTCGTAAAACTGTTAAGTGTTAAATGTTTTAAATACGTTCTATATATTGTGGTGTGAATGATTGTTCATTATTGTGTTTTCTTGTATAAAGTGTGTTCTAGTAATAAGGTTTAAAAATGCCGCTCTTTTCGAAACTAAGACAGATCAAAACTAGAAAAGGTGTACTCGAAGAAGCTGTTCCCATCCCACCTAGGGATACTCCAGGGTACTTTATGTATCATAAGCATGGCCTAGATGCCGTATTATTTCTTGATTTATGGGTGGACTACACCAAAGAATTACCAGAGAGTCAGAGATGGCCCGCAGCGGGGACCTGGGATGCAGATTGCATCATGAGAGTAGAAGAAGAATTATGGAAAAAGAAAGCCAGACAGTCACAGAAAGATGCCATTGAATTATGGCGTAAAGAATCATATAGACGTACAGAAAAAGCACTCAGACAGGAAGAGAAAGGTAGAGAGAATTCAAATAAAACCAGAGAAAATCTATTACTTGAGGAAGGTACCCGAGTAAAATCAGAACAAGTAGATAGACAAAGAAACACTCTTATGAATGGTATGTATCCTCTTCTGGCCGAAGGGTTACCTAAGGCTACCCCGGACATACCAAAAGACTTAACTCCTCCATTGCTCCCGATAAAAGCACATCCCAAAACAGCAAAGGACGTTTTCCTTTCCTCCTATTTAGATGACGCAGCTCCCGAGTATGCTAATGCCATACCACCCACACCGCTTGCCGATGGTGTTCAACACCAAGAGCATTCGTCTGTATCCCCGCAACTACAAACTCCTACACAAGTTCCAACAGGCCCGTCCGTTTCTACGGTTTTTCCCGCATCTACAATCTCTATCCTACGCCCAACGAATCCTTTCGTGCCTAGCACCTCAGATGGTGCTACAGGAGGTACGACAGATATGTTTGCCACACCGCCGCGAAATAAACAGACCCTTAGAGATTTAGCACTCCAACGTACACCCCAACTAGCGACATCCGACATATTTAAAGAACAGCTTGTGGATTGTAGATACGACCCAGTACCAGGTAGACAGGATAAATTGCTCATATCATCACTACGTATAAGACGAGCTACATTATATTTAATGACGATACCAGGAATGGGTGAACACCTAGACGAAATATATCGCTTTGTCCAAACAGGGCGAGGTCCAGAAAGTATTAACGAAGCTATGGAATACCAGAAAGTGGATGTCCAAAGACAACTACTACGTTTTTTCATAAATTGTGTAATTAGGAATCAAGACAGGCCTGGGGCAGATCACGATACAATGCAAAGACTTGCCAAATGGGGTCAGAACATATCAGAAGAGAAACATGATAGACAGGCGTGTATAATCGCCATGTTTCGAAAGATCCGCAAGGAAGTAGAACGAATACATAAAGAAAGACGAGAAACAGACAGAGTAGAATCAGAAGAAGAGGAGGAGCAAGAATCAGAGCAATTAGAAACGATAGCTTATGTAGGTAGAGGAAGACCCCATAATAATACCAGAGGCTTTAATGATCCGATACGTGCGATACGTCCAGAATATAATAGACATTTTCCAAACCCTATGTTAAATACAAAATCCCCTGAACACCTATTCCAAGCCGCTGATAAATTACTCCGAGATCGAAGGGGGTACCACATGCTCGATTCCATGGACGAACAAGAATTAGCCAGGTCAGCAGTACAATGGGCTGACAGTCCCGGCGAATACAATGATGATGTACTTGCACACACGTTTCTGAATCTTGACCCATATGAACAGCGTTTAGCTAGTATATACATGATTCAACACCTCCTTATATTATATAAAAGCCAACACTCCGATCCAGGACCCTTACCTGACATATTGACAGAACTACTCACGAATATATGGAGAGGGTCAGGTACTGATTTGATTAAAGAGATTCTAGAATCCCGAAACCAATATTTAAATTTCGTATGCCCAGAACACGTTCCAGTTCCCATCATGGGAAGAAAAATGTATCACATAGATAGACAGAACCCGTTACGCGAAGTGCACCCAATCAGAAGTGACGGTAATAATTTTACACGCGTGTTTGTGTACACGCCTATAACTAAACTGGAATTATTAGAAATGAAGAAAGTAGTACCCAGCCATGACAAGGATCCAGCAGGTTTCCACCGTGAAATAAAGGACATGTTACTCATGGGAGAGTATACCTACCCCGATATTATGAAAATATTAAAAGTCCTATTACCCGCCGGTGTTTACGAAAAACTCAAAGAAAAGGAATGGGAGGTGGGAGACCAAAAGATAGATTGGACAGCATTAGAAAACGAAGAAAAGGCCAGAGCTGCAGGAGCAGGGCTTGGGGAAAAGACTACAGCACTAGCAGGATTACTAATACAGGTACTGCCACGTTTATTAACTACGAAAAAGGAAGACTGGGGTGCAATCTCAGCCTGTAAACAAAAGCCAGATGAAGACACTAGTGATTTCTATTCCCGATTTGAAAAATGTTTTAGTATAAATAGTGGCATAAAAGCCAGTAGTGAGTCATATCCACATCTGTTTGTGACAAAATTAGTTGAAAATTCTCTGCTGCAAGTCAAGAATAGAGTATTGAAGTTCGAAAGTACCTGGCAAGGTAATACCCCATCACAGATGTTACAGATGTTACAATATCACCACAATAGAATTAGAGAAGAACAAGAACACGAACAAAGACGTATGAAAGATACAAAAATGAAAATGCTTGTTGCACAGTCAGTTCCATCCGATGGTCATCAAAAGGGTGATTCCGCAGGTCCTGCGAAAGGGACATGCAACTATTGTAAACAACAAGGTCATTATATACACGATTGTCCAGTCCTGAAACATAATATTGCCACAGGTAGAACCCAGGAGAGACCACGTTTACCTAGACAGGATCAGAATCAACAACAAATCCCTCAGCATGCACAACCTAGGTTAGCTCCGCAACAACTAGCTCCACAACAGGCAGCTCCACAACAGATCATAGCACCACCACAAGCGCAGCCTATTGCTGCAACACAAGCGACAACACAACAGATGTATCAGTATGCACAAGCAGATTATCCCGATTATCAGCGATACTCATGAGATAGCCTAGAGAGGGAAGTTGGCTTACCCCTTATAGAGGTTCCTGTAGACCAAGAGGGACCTTATGTACATAGTGAACTATTAGGGGAAGACAGAAAGTTTTTACTTGATACAGGGGCAAGCAGAACAACTATAAGACACAGTGAAGTTCCAGGGGCACCCCTCTCAGGCTCACAGAATATTTCCCTTGGATTCTCAGGAAAACCCATAATTAATGACGTAACACAACCTCTTCCACTCACGATTGGTCCATTGACACGTACTACAGATTTATTGCTTACTAAATCATGTCCAGAAAACTTGTTAGGTATAAAAACATTGAAAGCTCTAGGAGCTATAATATGTTGTTCTCCGGAAGGAGTACGATTATTTCTACGTGACTTCAAAGGTCACTACGTATCTAGAGACATGGATCACCGACTGCAGAATTTACCTACACATTTATGGGCACAAGGCCCCACTGATGTTGGTTGCATGAATATTACACCATATCGTGTCACACTAAAAACAGGAGTAATACTACCACGAATGCGACAATACAAGTTACCACCCGATGCTGTTGTGGCTTTACTGCAAATCATTGACGAGCTCATTGCACAAGGAGTGGTTGTCGAAACCGACTCCAATGTATGTAATTCCCCGATAATTCCGATTCTTAAAAGAACGGATCCAAAAGCACCACCAGTATATCGATTAGTTATTGATCTGCGCGAATTAAATAAATGTATTGTACCACAATACCCTGTGGTCCCAGATATCTCTTCATTACTAACAGCTATCGACTCAGAAGCAACGTTCTTCACTGTAATTGATCTCAAGAATGCTTTCTTTAGTGTCCCAATAGATCCGGAAAGTCAATATCTGTTCGGATTCAGTTTAAATGGACGAAGTTTTTAATTCACACGCGCACCTCAAGGATTTACAGAAAGCCCCAGCATCTATAGCCAAGCACTGAAACGAGAACTTGACAGTATCCACATGCCAGTTAACACTGCCTTGCTTCAATATGTCGATGATCTGCTGATCACCGCCTGAAGCGAACCTGAATGTGAAAAAGCGTCACTGACGGTTTTGAAATTTCTGGCCGACAAGGGGCACAAGGTGTCCCCTTCTAAGCTGCAATTCTGTGTCCAGCGAGTTGTTTACCTTGGGCACTCGCTGTCCAAGGAGGGAAGGCAGCTTACATCCGACCGCATCCAGTTAATTGCTAACATGTCAGCACCCAAGACACAAAAGGAGGTGCGGGCTTTTATAGGCCTCACTTCATACTGTAGGCAGTGGATCCCTCAATATGCATTTCTAGCAAAACCACTCATCCAGTTGACAACACAGGAGGCAGCCACATCGACTGTCCTCCCTTGGACTCAAGAACATATACACGCCTTTGAAAGCTTAAAGAAAGCTTTGTGCCAAGCACCTGTTTTAGCAACACCATGTTACAATAAACAGTTTACACTCTTTGTTACAGAACGCGAAGGTACTGCCTTGTCAGTGCTCACTCAGGAACAAGCAGGATCACACAAACCATGTGCTTATTTCTCTAGTACATTAGATCCAGTAGCTCAGGCACTTCCTGCGTGCCTGAAATCGGTGGCAGCAACAGCTTTAGCAATCAGACAAAGCGATGCCATAGTGTTAGGACACCAATTGACAGTACAAGTACCACACGCAGTAGAGGTTCTCTTGAACCGCACACAAACACAACACTTGACTATAGCGAGACTCACTGGTTACGAATTAACATTGTTTCAGCCACACATAGAAATCAGACGTTGTAATACGTTAAATCCTGCCACACTGTTACCAGTAGGCGGAACAGATCCATTGGCACATGATTGTGTCGAAGTCATTACTATCACGACGAAACCCAGACAAGACTTGACAGACATCCCTTTGTCAGATCCAGACTTGACATTGTATGTAGATGGGTCATGTATGAGAACAAGTACAGGAGAGTTGGTGGCCGCTTACGCAGTCACAACAGACACTGAAGTCATTGAAACAAACTGTATTAACACTTTGTCAGCTCAAGCAGCAGAGCTCATCGCTCTAACACAAGCCTGTATTCAAGCCACAAATAAAAAAGTCAATATATACACAGATTCACGTTATGCATTCGGAGTCGTCCATGACTTCGGCGTACTGTGGCGAGAGAGAGGTTATTTAACTTCTCACGGTGCCCACATCCAACACGGACCCCTCATTCAAGCCCTATTAGACGCGATTCATTTACCTACTGCAATATCGATTATGAAATGCAAAGCCCACACAAAGGTTACCGATATCATTTCTCAGGGTAATGACCTAGCTGACAGAACAGCTAAACAGACTGCTCAGAATCAGACTCACACAACTGACATGACAAAGACAATAGTTCCGACACCAACACATTGCATGACAGTTAAGGATCCCGCCCTTGATGTAATTGACATACAGACACATGCTACACCAGAAGAAATAAAGAAATGGACTGAATTAGGAGGGATCCAAACGGATCAAGGATGGATGACGAAGGAAAAATCTATATGGTTTCTTCCCGACTCCATGGTTCAAGTTATCATTAACACAATACATAGTCCAGCGCACCTAGGAGAAAAAGCTATGCTAGACAGCATTCAACACATTTGGTTCAACAAACATTTACGAGCCGCAGCTAAACAAAAAGTTCGTACCTGTATGATATGTTGTCAGTTTAATCCAGGTAAAAGCATCCCCGTAGAACAGGGTGGATTTCAACCTCCCGATCATGCTTTTGAAGTCCTCCAGATGGATTATATCCAGATGGAACGATGTCGAGGATTCAAATATGTTCTCGTAGTTGTCTGTGCTCTTTCCCGTTGGACAGAAGCATACCCGGTTTCAGATTACACTGCCCCGACTACTGCCAAACAGTTAGTTCGAGAATTCTACCCACGGTACGGTTCACCACGTGTTATCTACTCAGATAATGGCCAGCCGTTCTCATCCGAACTAATGAAACACGTTTCCCTTTTGTTAGGCTACCAATGGAAATTCCACTGTGTCCGACATCCCGAGGCAGCAGGTCTCGTGGAACGCCATAATCAAACTCTGAAAATTAGATTGTCCAAAATATGTAGAGAAAAAGGAGTCGATTGGATAGTAGCCTTACCAATTGCGCTCTTTTACATGAGAATGGTAGCACATTCTCGAACAGGGCTATCCCCGTACGAGGTGATCTTCGGTAGACCACCAAATATGTGGGGGACGCCTATACCTCGCAAAATCACTGATGTTGACTGTAATATGCTGACAGATTACCTGGCTTCCTTGATGTCTGCACTACAATCTTGTCGTTCACAGGTAACCGCAGCTTTTCCCGATAATACTGAGGTGAAGCCCCATGACGTGGTCCCTGGTGACCTGGTTCTGGTCAGGAATTTCGACCGGAAGACCCAACTGGAGCCTAGGTGGAAGTCGCCGAAGCTAGTTCTACTCACTACAAGGACAGCCGTGAAGATCGAGGGACGGAAAGGGTGGTTGCACTCGAGTCATATCAAGAAATTTTATGGACTACCATCCAGTGTGAATACTCAACCCTGTATTCCCTCACAGACAGACTCAAAGCTCCCCTTGGTTGAGCAGTCAAAACCAGAACTTTACAAACTAAAATTAAGGTCTAGTAAGTCAGACAATTTGATTGTTTAAGTCCTCTCCAAGGTGAATCGGTTGAATTTGTCTCTGACATGTATCCTCTAGACCGGAATAGAGAAAGAAATCATCAGATGCAGCTTAAGAAGCATGCGTATTGTAAATCATTTCGTAGTTACTGCACAGTAACATTATTAATTTTGTTTTTTCTAAGTCTTCTGATCATCATTGTCAGCATACTATTGCACATGTATTACCCTATTCTTAAGCGTGCTTACAATGTAACTGCAGAACATTCTTTTAGCGAATTACCTCCGCACGAGTTGTCCTATAGATTTGCGCTGCGCAACAACACATTCATTAGTATGTTACATCATTCCCATCAAACCAGCAATGCCACAAATTGTTGGATATGTGGCCGACTCCCTCCCTATCAGAACTATAAGGGAGTTTTGCCCCTCTTTCCCTACCCGTTCACACACAATGGCTCCTGTGGAGCATGGTTTAGTTTGATTAATTCCCTAGATTCAAATTCCGCAGTTTATCAAGACAACTGGGTATGGGGAAACCTGAACTTAGTTTTGCTTAAAGTCTGCTACCCTAACAAGGAGGGACTTCCCAGAAGAACAGGAACTGATCTAGAAAATGAAGTATATGGATTAGGTAATTTTACACTTAACCTCATGATCCTGAACGTTGAATCTGAAGCTACACCAATCTTGCCCGCCATGTCAGTATTCCCAGTAAAAGGGGAATTATGTATAAGAAAGAATGGTTCCATACACATGGGCCATAGTAAATGCACCACTGTAATAAAATTCAGTGATCAAGGCAAGTCTACATTTAGAGCTTCTCGCCATTCCTACTTCATATGTGGCCAGACCGCATATATATGTCTACCTTTAGATTGGGATGGTACCTGTTACATAGCATTCCTTCTACCACCTGTTTTCCTAGCTCCTCCTGATTATCACCGAAATACCCATTTAGTACACAATAGACAGCAGAGAGATCTCCCAATTGTCGATTACACTGAAACAGCATGGGAAAAATACACAGATTTCAATAAAGGTTTCTTTCCCTATATAGGTACAGTCACTAATAGTAAGCTGATAAGTAGATTAACCAGAACCCTTGAAGCAGTAGTGAACGAAACTATTTCCGCCTTAGGCAATTTAACAGAAGAGCAGTCTGCTATGCGGATTGTTGTGCTTCAAAATCGTCTTGTCCTTGACGTCATCCTGGCCGATAGGGGCGGAGCTTGTAGGGTCATCGGATCAAGTTGCTGCATTTTCATACCAGAAAATTCGCCGTCAGTATATAAAGCCATAACTCGACTTCATAAGATTGTAAGCCAGATACACCAGAGTCCAGGCACCTGGACTTGGTCCGGTTGGTTCTGGGGCGTGTTGTCAGCCTGGGGATGGAGAATCCTATCCTTCCTAGGTATTGGCTTTCTCATACTATTCAGTTGCTGCTTATGTCTACAATGTGGGCCAGCGATTTGTGGTCTGTGTGCCACCTCGTGTATCCCACATCCAAGTTTTCGTTCGAGATCCCGGAAGAAGAAAGAAGAACAAATGATGCTATATGAACAGATCGATGGATTGATGAAGATCGATATCTCCTGAGGGTCCGTAGGGGACAAGGAGGGAATGAGGAAATATGAATTTTGTGATCAGTTATGTCCCCTATCGTAGACCCCAACGGCTCAATGTGCATGCTATAAGTACATGTATGTTCCCTCCTGCTCCAGTTTTGAAGACGCAAATATATGTGCGTCCACCGTCAACATGTCCTCTTTCAGATCCGCAATGAATGGGTCAGATATTCCATTCCTAAGTATGAAAGGCCACCGACTTTATGTGGTTCACTTTCCACATTTTACAGATTCAGGCGAGTAGGCCCTGAATTCTGTCATCAAGCCTTTTCCTGCCTTCTGCTTCTGAAAGCTCCAGTCTGAGCCTGCATCTGTATCCATGAACTTTGTCCTACTCCCTGCGCGGCTAACGGTGCCTGATCCAGCCTGTCGCCTGCCAAAAACTGTATTTCACCTTCAAGATTATCTACTCCGCTCCTCATCCGATGCATTCCTGTCTAGTAGTTTAGGTAAACATTCCTCCAGCTACCGTGCAAAGGGCCAGGCCTCGCTGTCCTCATGCAAGTAATTCATAGCCCCGTTACCATGGAATATTCCTACCCCCTCGCATCTAGTGTAGACACTTAGACGCTTGTACACGCACTAACAGTCAGTATAGAATAGATTCTATCCTAGAGACCTCTCCTTTTGGATAACACAGTTCTTTAAACATAGGATATTAGATATGATTTGGGATTAGGTTGACATGACCCCCAGACTTCTGTCTCCACATGTAGAGCTAAATGTCAAGTCCCCTTCACCCTCTAGTTGCACGTCAATCACACGTCATGCGGCTGCGCGCGCATCTCTGCCAAATATTTCTGCTGACATTGCAGGATTCTTTTATGGATCCACCCACTTGTGACATCATGTATGATGACGTTTATTAAATTAAGCCCATACATCCGCCTCTATTAGTTACGTATGCACCTTTTATCTGTACTATCAGCTGTTACGCCTCTTGCATCTGTTTCACTGTAATGTATTTTCTATAAAACTGCTTATCTGTCAATAATGTATGCCCTTCCTTCCTGAACTTTCGTGGTGATGGAATAGAAAGCCTACAATTCGAATTGTATTCCTTTGTATAGGAATAAAGCCTTTTAAAACCTCTAATATCACGGATTCTGCCTCTTATATTTACTGAGTTATTCTTAATAGACTTTACCGCATAAAAAATAGTACCGGTAATGAAATATTTACCACAGCATCGTGAGACTTCTTTGTTATTACTTTCCCTCCATCAACGTTGATTCAATGTTCGATATTGATTTGTATATTCTGCTGTACCAGGTGGACTACCCATGAAAAATGAAGTATGAGCTTTATCCATATACCAGAGACCTACTACATAATTAGAGAGATGATACTTGGCCTCATGCTACTTCAAAGGGCCCAACATTTTAAAATTGCTAGGAAAGCTATGTCTGTACAGATAAACAGTAGCATAAGAAATGGGTCTCAGACACAATGAGTCTTGTCATTTTCAAACGTATTATACCAACTAAAGACTCAGTTTAATTGCAACTTGCTCCCCACTCCCTAGAGGCTTCCCAACACTGACAAGCTCCTTTCTTGGTTAGTTCTGATAGGGATCCTGTCCCCCACCACAGATGATGTGGCACCCTAAAAATGAAAGAGGTTCAAAATGTCAGGTTCCTATTGGTCTATGGCATCCCTGAACTACTATAAGAAAGAATAATGATTACTACTAGGTTGCTACAGAAATCTGAAGAAAGATAGGGAAGAGAACAAGAAAGAAACATTGGACTGGAGTTTGCCCTTGGGCTGAACTCTGTGCAGGTTGGGAGCAATATTAGATCTTTCACTCGTGGTACTATGATAAGCCACTTCACAGACTGTAAGGTAAGTGGAAGATCACAAGTAAGAATGAGGCACAGATCAGTTGAATATGACCGGAGCACAACAGAGGCTTACCGGTTGGAGCACCAGAGGTTGGTGGTTTTTTAGTCTTTTAACCATTTTTGTTGTGTTTTATTACAGCACAATACAGGCTCATGCGTATATTTTATACATATCTCTGTAATTCGATACCACTATAGGTGCTGTCCATACATCAGTATTAGCAGGAGTCATTGGATTATTAAGACATTAGTCAAGCAAAATAAACAGAGAAACAACAAGCCATGACTACATCAGTACCTTAAAGGGCTGCCTCAGAAGGAAATAGCCCCTCACGTTGTAGCCACCAACAGCCTCAGGCTTCCATCTCCCGAGTCAGAGATCTATGCTAAAAGGGGCACTGGAGGTTGTTTTTGTGACAAATCCCCTAAAGACCAAGATACCAGGAGGAAGTCCCAGAATGTAAATGTAAACCAGACTAGAGAAAAGCTCAGGATGCAAATGAGAGTATGCCCGGGTGTATCACAAACCACAACACACAATGTAATAGAGAAAAGGTATTAGAATTACTGAACACATGAGAATAGTTAGAAGAAAATAACAAACAAAAGGGATGCATTAACAAGTGAAAACTAGTATAAAGCAGAGAGCCACAACAACTAACACATTGCCAGGCATTGACTCCATGTTTGCTAGACCATTAAATACTAAAACACTAACTCTACTCCAAATGCTCCAGAAGTGTCTAATAAACAAGGAAATACGTGAGCTGAGAACAAAATGCAGTCTACTGTTCAAGTCTATTCAGTTTGCATTTGTCCTGTACTCCAGAATTTCCAGCTTTAACTTGCCCAAAGCCTGTCCCCTCTCTTCCTCCCAATTCACCAGAAGAATTTTCACGGGACCGAGGGATGCTGTATAGATGTTTGGTGTAAAACCAAACTCTGCCTTCAGTCTGGTAAACTGGTGCTTTAAACCAATGACGTTCAGGAAAACCTTTGTATTGTGCTTTGGCTTGGGGCACATGTTGATGGGCTGCCCTTTGACTAATGTGAATCTGATGTAGTAGATTTATAACAGAGGATGACATCCATAAGAGCAATAGAAGGGAGATATTCTCAATGAAGAATATAATGAGCTATATGCAAGTTCTACAAGCATAATCTATTGGTGCCAACAATTTTGATACCTGAAGTATTGTCCCAAAGAGTGGCTACGCCACTCAGTTTGTCCTTTGTTTGTGGATGGAAACTGGTCAATTTAAAATGTTGAGTATATGCTATTATCATCAGTTATTTCAACAAGAGGCAGTGTACTGAGCTTCCCTGTCAGTGACAATGATATCAGACAGCCTCCGTAATTAAAGATGTGGACCAAAATGAATACTGCAAGTTCTACAGCTGTAGGTATGTTTTGACGGGAATGAAGTGTTCCATCTCATGAAATAATCCACCACTGCCAGTAATGATGATATATCATATCTATTCGAAGAAGAGAGCTGGACAATGAAGCCCACTGAGAACATGTTCTAGGGTTGAGTTGGAGTGGATAGGGGTTGCAGCAATCCTACTGCAGGTGAACGTTAAGTCTTGATGTGAACACACATTGCGCACCTCCTGACATATCTTTGTCTCAATTGTTTTATTTTAGTCAGCCAGAAGTAACGACTGACCAATTCTCATATATTCCATTGTTCTGTATACCTTGCTACATGACACCATTTCATTACCATTTGTTGTATCTCGGTGCATGGGAGATATAACCCTTCTTAATACATCAAGTCTCTATCTGTTTTGATGTGGTACTAACATGAGAATCCTGAACCTCTCCAAGTGGCACAGTTGTGATATGTCGAAGACAAAGAAGTGATCCATTTAGGATACTGTCAATGTACATGAGAAGATTTTGAACATTTTCGTTCTGTTCATATATGCCTGAATCAACTGAACATTCAGCTTTCTCCCTTCATCATTTCTACCAAAATGAAGTTCTAAGTTAAGGTTCGAAGCAGATTTATTTTATGGGGCAGTTGTTCACTGAAGCTTGCCTAATCTCATTTTGGTCTTCTGTCCATTTGCTTAATTATGTAACATTTTCACGGAATATTGTTTTACTGACCTTTCCTCACACTGTCATAATTGTGAACTCCACTTAATATACTTCACCTTTATCATTTCTTATTTTCTTATTTTCCTTTCACTGAATCTTCAGATGAGTTCATTACAACCCCCACCTCCATGCTCTTTTTAGACTTGCCTTTTGTCAAGTTTACTGTCAATGAGGTCTTGCGTCTGATTGGCAGAGGTCCGTGCTGAGAACATCAGGAAATTGGGGATGTACTCCATGGGTAGGTTTTTCAGCAGCTTGTCTGAGATGGTGAGAGTTTTTCCAGTGCCAGTAGGACCAATGCAAAGAACCTGGTATAAAATGTAAACAAAACCCTCAATGAAAATATGAATTCCATATACAGAAACAAGAGGGGAGACACGGATATGATAGAAAAAGGCACTTGGGACACAAGGTATGAAAGTAAGAAGACATTGGAGAGAGAAATTATATATAGCTAGCTTCAAGTACTAGTTCTCAAATGTTGGTATTCCATCATCTACAGATTCACACGCAGAAGGAGAGCAAGGAAACTGATAATTACTTATACCAGCTGGTCTCCAATATGAGAATTATCTGTGGAATCATAAACAGCAAATATCCCTCACTGTTAAGAAGAGGACATTTGAAAACTTTTGTCAGCATGTCGACCTCACTCCAGCAGTGATTTTGAATTGGTTCCCATAATAATGAAAGTTGCCAGAATACCTTCCCCGCAGTCAGCGTTTTAGTGTCATCTTTAATCAGGAAGTGTAACATATATGGAAGAGTGTACTATCCCGAAACAAGTAAGATTAGAGGTTTGCTTATGAGTCCATCGAAAAAATCCATCCTGACAAACCTTGGGGTTTCTTTAGAATTTGGCCGAAGTGAGATATCTCCCAAGATTTGGCGACTTTCCCATCCGCCGCATTTAGAGTGTACATATGGCCACACACTTCTCTTAGAGAGAACAGGACACCAGCCAATTTATGGTAAATGTTTAACCTTCGCCAAACTATAAATAACTCCTTTTTTAAAGCATTTACAAAGCTATGTGCTCTACATAGGGTGATCTGGACAACTGTCAATTTGTGGCAGATATTCCCTATCAGCCAAATTCTAAATATCACCTCTTCTGTTTTCCAATATGGGATCTTCCCTACTTTGATTTCATATACATAGAAGCCCTCTAAGTGTATACTTGTGCAGAAGAGTGTCAATGTGAATAACACCTTCATGTTGGCAAGATAGTTTCCTTCATCTTGGGTGCGGTTAGAGTAGCAATTGTTCAGCACGGTTGAAACAGCCATTACAACAAAACATTTTTAACACCTGCTATAACAGCGCATGCCATCACAACAACAGTGCCATCACAACGCAATGCAATTACAATGCATGTCATTACAACGCATATGCCTTTACCATGCATGCCTTTACAACAAATTTTGTTGTAAAGGCATGAATGGTAAAGGCATATGTCTTTTACATGTAAGTATAAGGTAAGTATATAGCATTTAGGGTTGTTTGTTTTTTTGGGTGGGAAGGGTAATTTTAGGGTTTAGGGTGGGTTTGGTTTTTAGGCTGGGAAGGGTAATTAGAGGATTAGGGAGGGTTTGGGTGGGTAGGGCAATGTTTGGGTTTAAGAGAGTATGGAGGTTAAAGGGTACTAATTGTATGTCTTTACCACGCATGCCTTTGCATTGAAATGGCATGCGTGGTAAAGGCATATGGGTGGTAAAAGTCTGCTTTGTAATAGTAGGTCCTTATAAAGGCATTGACGTAGTAATACCCACATTGTAATGGCACGCGTGGTATTAGTAGGCGTTGTAACGTCATACATTTGTTCAGCAAACCCTGCCCATAAGGTGCATCTCCTCACACACATCATCACTTCTGCCCATTTATGTTCAAATCTCAATTTGTTTGCTAAATGACACATGTTGGAAATGGCCCTTTTTGCAGGGTTGCCCCTCTCCAAACGTTTTGCCTTACTCCTCCTACTTTCTGCTGAATTCGATTTTGCTGACCTTAGGCCTCTGAGCACTTTACCACTGATAACCAGAGCTAAAGTGCATGAGCTCTCTCCTCTAAACATGGTAATAATGGCTTACACCCAATTGGCATATATAAGTTCCTAATATAGTACACTACATTTGCCTAGGGCCTGTAAATTTAATGCTACCAGTGGGCCTGCAGCACTGATTGCATCAGCCCTTTAAACATAGGTCAGGCCTGCCATTGCAAAGCCTGTGTGTGCAGTTTTAAACTGCCATAATGACCTGGCAAAATACACCTTTTGCCAGGCCCAAAGCTTCCTTTTTAATACATATAAGTCACCCATAGGGTAGGCCTTGAACAGCCCAGAGGGAAGAGTGCGATGTATTTGAATACCAGGACTTGTACTATTTAAGTTTTACATGCTATGGTAGTGAAAAACTCTTATATTCATTTCTCACTACTGCAAGGCCTATATCTCCCATAGGATAATATTGGAATTACCTTATTATATTTAATGAGCATAAATTCCAAATTGAAAGATATAAGTGATTCAAGTATGGTGTTTTTCCAATGCTAGTTTAAAATTCTAATTTATGGTGAGGTCGGATATTAAATTACAATTCTGAAAATATCACTTTTAGAAAGTCGCCATCTTCTTGCCTTAGCTATTTGGTGCCTGTCTCTGGTCACATGACTGGGTGTATCAGGCAGTTGGGCTTTGTGTATTCATCATAGACAGCCACACACAATGGGAGCTTAGGTATGACTGAGTGGGCCATCACTGGCAGGATGGAAGAAAGTAGCTTGACCGAACCTCACTTAAAACTGTGTAGGCTATGTCCTGTCCCCACACAAAGGGCTGAATACCCCTGTAGTTATTCTGGAGTCAGGGTAGGGAAGGGAGGGCATCTGTGCACTTCACAGGCATAACTCTGATGCATCTCCCCACTTCTAAGGCACAACTGTGTATAAATGAAGGACACCATCACTTCAGTACACTTTTAGACCTGTTGGTACTCTGCCAGGAAGAAGAACTGCTGTGATGCTAAATGACTGCCACTCTGCTAGAATGCTGCTTTGGGGATCTGCTGCCTGCTGCCCTCTTGCCTGGGTGAGAAGGACTAGAGCTGAAGCCCTTGAACCCAGAACCCAGAGTGACTTCAAGGGCTAGTTGGCTGGCCTCCTGATCTGAAGCCTCATGAACATAACAGGTTTCCGACCTCCAGCAACTGGACCATGCCATCTGTGAGTCTACCCTGCAAAGTGGTGCCACCCCAGTCCTGGACCCTTGTAAGTGTGCCTAAGGTGCTTGCTAGCAGAACTGACGCATCTTCTCTGCTGAGCAGCGCTTCCCTGAGCAGAACCGATACCTCGACACTGCTGAGTGGATTGACCTGTCACAAAAGACCTGCAGTGTAGCCCCACATGTCCTAGGAACCGAGGCATTACCCCGACAGAGTGGTGCATCCATAGCCCAGGTCCCCGCATCTCTCACCGACGGCAGCCTCGAAGACGATGACGACGACGGACTGCACATTGCAGCAGCACAACTCCTCAGAACTGACGCATCGCCAGGTGCACAACGCATCCCCAATGCCTGACTCTGCATCACAAACCCTGTCGATGGGACCTTCAACGACAACGCAACAGGGCCTTGCACCGCAGCCTCACAGCATCTCGGAACAGATGCATCACTTCCGCTATGTGACGCTTCTATGACGTGGATCCACGCAATGCTCCGCAACCAGGATTTAAGGTACTCTGTTCAGCGGGCCTGGCTGGGTCCATGAAGGCGGCCTGCACTGCATTGAGGTTGGCCTGAACTTGTGAATTTGTCCCGGTTGGGGATGACCAGATTTCCCCATTAGGCTATGTACTTCTTGGTGCTATTTTCCCTACAAAATTTAAAATTCAATCTCTCCAGTACTACTAATTGGATTTTTTGTCATTTTGAACTTGTTTAATTTATAAAAATGTACTCTAATTTTCTATTTTGGTGGTGGGCTTCTTTTGTGGTGTGCTTTCACTGTTTTAGAGTTTGAAGTGTTGCAGAAATACTTTACACATTGGCTCTAAGTTAGACTTGACTTATTTGCGTCAAGCTACCAAGTGGGTTAATGTAGGGTTTGCTTGTGCCTTAGCCTGACAAGGATAGTGGTTACTGCATGTCCAGGGCTGACACCCTAGTAAACTAACAACCCAATTTATTACAATACTTCTCAGGCATATTCCAGAATTTCCACTATTAAAAAAAATCCTTTATTTCATAGAATTGAAACAATCCATTTTATTACATCTATATATTTAGATGTCTGTGCCTCTATGCATTTAGTTTCTGAGGAAACATGAGTCCATCTGAGCATTAATCCTAGATTTTGTATCTGAACAATAATGTTTGAATAAAACAGATTTTGGAGGCTGACCTGCAAAATAATGTTCAATAAAGGATAGCAGCATGTGGTAAGCCAAATGTCTTAGTTCACACTGCTTTTCTCATGATCTCAAAGCAATAAGAAACAGCTGGCTTGCGTCTCAAATTTTTTGAACTGTATATATAATATTAGAACATAGGAATGTTGGAAGCTCCATTGAAAACAATGGAGTATCTCCGGGCTTATAATGGCTGGTATAAGCCCGGAGCTCCAACATTTCAATGCTTCTTTGTTCACAGCTGTGGCTGTGAACACAGGCTTCAAGGAGCCTGAGGGGATTACAATGCCCTCGCACTCTCTCAAGCCTTTGTTTTATAGCCTTATAGCCCGCCATAGCAGGCTATACCGGCTATTATAGGCCCACTCCAGCGTTAAAGCCTTTAACAAGGGAGCGGGACTTTAATAGCCGGTATAGCCCAGCTACGAAGGGCTATAAGGCTATTAGAACATTCTGCCACTAGAGGGCAGAATGTTCTAACAAATAAAACAAAGGCTTCAGGGAGTGCGAGGGGACTGAAATCCCCTCAGGCTCCCTGAAGCCTTTGTTCGCAGCAACAGCTGTGAACAAAGAAACATTGGAATGTTGCCGCTCCGGGCTTATACCAGCCATTATAAGCCTGGAGCTACTCTATTGTCTTCAATGGAGCTCCCAACATTCCAATGTACTAATATTTGTTAGAACATTCTGCACTCTAGTGGCAGAATGTTCTAATAGCCTTATAGCCCTTCGTATCTGGGCTATACAGGCTATTAAAGCCCCGCGCCCTCGTTAAAGGCCTTCGCCGACGCTGGAGCGGGCCTTTAATAGCCGGTATAGCCCGCTAGGGCAGGCTACATGGCTATATTATATTTCATTTTAGCTCAAAGCTGTTGAAGGTGAAGGTTGTGCAAACATGGATGCTGTACTCTGCCTTGCTGCTGCAAAAGAAGATCCTCCCAAACAGCAGGAAAAATGCTTACGGCCACTAGGTTGACTTGGGCCCAGTCATTCATGATCTTGAGAGCTTTAGGCAGAAGAGGTAGAAGCGAGAAGGCACACAGGAGTCTCAAACTCCACTCTAGGGGAAAGAGTTTCTGAGGGAGAGCTGCCTTGGAAACTCCAAGCTAAGGTCTCCCATTGATGGAAGATGGCCTGCACCACCTCTGAATGCAAATGTCATTCATGATCCCTTTGTCAATGCCAGCTGAGTTTGTCCACCCGTGGGTTCAAAGATCCCACCAGGTGGTTGGCTACCAGAGAGATGCCCTGATGACTCAGACAATTTCAGAGGCACAAAGCCTTCTGGCACAAGAAGCAGGACTGAGTTGGTTGAGTCTGCTCTTGAAAGCCTGGACCACTAGATTTTGAGGAGTAGGATGCTGAGGAATGAAGGACAAGCCTTCAGGAGCAGGTCGGTGTTATCTGGACACCTGTCTGTCAACTGGTAGACAAGAACCAAGTGTGGCCTAAGTGTCCATTGGAGTGTCTGTAAGGGCTTTGTTGAATGGGAGAAATGGTTCGGAGGAAGTCTGCACGGGTGCAGAACTTCCAGGAAAATACCTCAACAGATGGGAGTTGGAGGTCCAAAATTCTGCCGCTCTCCTTACCAATATCACAAATGAAGCTGAGTCCTCTATGGAGGGACCAGACGGGGAATTGAAGCCAGTGTTTGGGGAGGTGTCTAATCCACTGTCATCTTGAAGGTCTAAAAATAGATTCTCCTCCTCATAACATTGGGATGTAAAATCGTTGACATCTCCTTTATCATGATGTTTTGAATCTAACATGAAGGGAACGTGTCTGGGTAAAGGTTGTGTTCACCCAAGTCTGAATGGGGCCAAGTCGGTTGCTCTGAGGTCCAGGTGGGCGTGACTTCAATCAAGGTGGATTCGCTTCTGAGGTCAAAAGAACAATTGTTTCTTCCTCTGGCATCGGTGATGACAGCACAGGCGTCAACACACAGGGAACCGGCAACGATCTTTGTGCTGGATTTGGAGCTGGTATGGATGCCAGCCCGACATCAGGGTGGACACAGCAGCAGTGTCAAAAGGCATAGAAGAAGTGAATGGATCCACCAGTGGCAGAATGACCAGATATCTCCTTAGATCCTTGAGGCCCAAACACACGGCAGAGGGAGCTGGAAGGATGCTGAAAATATGCAACATGATGTCTTTGACTTGCCTACCTACAACAACTTGCATACCTAACAACAAAACTCGGGAAGGCAGAGGTCAGGTCCTACTCTTCAGGCTTTCCTCGCTCTGTCCCAAAAAACTTTGGAAGCCACTCTTAATACAATCAAATCAGGTTCTCCCCTGGATCCAACTCCTCCTGATATTTTAGGGCAAGGTGGCAAATCCTAATTATCTAACCTAATGGTCAACCACTCACTCGAAACTGGCCATATCCCCCAAACATGGGAACATACGATAGCGAAGCCGCTCCTAAAAAAAAGTTACTCCCACTTGGCAGATAGTTACAGACTCATCTCTCTACTCTACTTCCGGTATTGAGTAAACTATTAGGAAAGCATGTTAACAAATACCTGTCTAGCTTTTTAGAGACTTATGACATCCTCCATCCCACCCAGACAGGTTTCAGAGTGGGCTGTAGCATGGAGACTGCACTGCTGGTAGCCACTGAAGAACTCCGCCCTGTCTTAGACCAGGGTGGTTCCACTGCAAAGATAATGCTGGATTTAAGTGCAGCTTTCAACATGGTATCGCACTCTATGCTCATCGAAAGTATGATGGAAGTTGGTAGCTCTGGGGATGCTATCAAGTGTCTGGAAGCCTTCCTGCGGAATAGGAGCTTCCAAGTGCGTGAAGGTCGATTTTCTTCTTCTATCCATCTCCTGCAGCATGAAGTCCCACAGGGTTCCTAACTGAGCCCCACACTTTTTAATTGGTATGTACTCCCACTAGTAGAAGTTGTAAGCAGTCTGAAATGTAACAGCGACAAAACAGAAGTACTGGTGATAGGCAATCATAGCTCATTGTGGCAGGAACTGTTCTGGCCAGAACAACTAAGCAAGCTACCAGAGCCAGCCAAAGCATTAAAAAGTCTAGGCGTCTGGATAGATGACAAGCTTATGATGGAGACACAGACCAAAAAACTGTCCGGTTCCTGTTTTGGCATCCTGGGCTCCCTCAGGAACGTTTTACAGATGTTACCGGAATCCACAAGCAGAACAGTGATAAAGAGTCTAATAAATTCAAGTCTAGACAATGGTAACTCCCTCTATTTAGACAGTCCTAAATATGTGATAAAAAGGCTCCAAGTGGTACAGAACACCGCTGCAAGACTCCTGCTCAAAGTTCCCACACACCAATCAGCAAAACCAGCCCTACGCTGGCTGCCTGTCCAAAGGAGAATTCAGTTTAAGGCTCTATGCATTGTGCATTGGCCAACCACAGAAAAGGCCCACTCATCATCCGGAATTTACTCACCCCATATGTTGTCAGTGTCCAAGATCAAAAGAGCAAGAGGTGTAGGCCGCTCCTTTGTTTACCTTGTATCCAGGATACAAGGTATACCGTGTGAGGCCGGGACAAGAATGAGAGGCAAGCTGACATTCACAAGACTTCTCTTGAGAAGAGCGGCAGGGTGAAAGGGAAACAGGTTTCGGCTCTTTTTCTATATTTTGACTCTAACCCAATTACTTTGAATGGGAAGAGGGCCTCTTTCAAGAATGGCCTCGAGAATGCGTTTGCATACTTGACTTCGAGCAAGGCCAGTCCTTACATACCTTCCGACGCTTTTTGACAACGAAGAACTTGGTCTTGCATTTCTGGATAACCTTCAGTTTCATCCTTGCGAAGTTCCCACATGACTTAGTGGAAAAGTGTAGCTCACTGGTTAGAGGAGGCATACCCTGAAGCAGAGGTCAGACCCGGGACCAGGGTTCGATTCCCGACGCGGCAGGGTCTGGAGCCCAATTGTCCACGGACTCGATAATTCTCGCTTCGGTGCCTACTCTAAGCACGAGTTCACACTATGCAGCTCTGGGCAACAAGCTTGCTTAATCTCCACAACGGCCCCCTGCGGCGGGATGCCTGGTTTTCACCTTGGGGATGCCCAGTACGGGTTATCTCACAGGGAAAAACCAGGACGGGTTCCCAATGCAAGCGCCGAGATGCCCAAGGGTAATTTGAGCCCTATATAAGACCGCACATACATACATACTTAGAGTAGAGTGACAAACCCAAAAACCAGAGTAATACCTTGTGGGGATCTGGCACAGACATTTGATTGTGACATTCCCTGCAGGGTTTGAAACCGGTGCTTTTTGAAGGGGACATAATCCCTTGAACACTGTAAACATTTTGTGAAAATAATCCTGTCAAGTGATAGAAAAATTAAGGAGAAAGCTCCAGATCCATGTTCGAAGCCACCGAAATGTCAGCACACATTGGGTGGTAGTTATGTGACTGCACCCTTCATTTCCAAGATGGGACGGAGTTGACATAAAGCTGCCAAGACACCACCTACCAGCATTTAGGGATTTGCTGAAAAAGTTCTCTGGATCCAGTCTGGTGCCTGAGTGTATTCATAAGATGAGGAACATACCGTTAGAACTATCCATTAGAAACTGGTTTATCAAATATACAGAAGAACATCACAAACAAATCCAGGCTGGGCAGCAAGCATGGGCAACTGATGCACAGTTCTCAATGGAGGAAATGCTCATTACATTGCAAAACATTCCAATAATCCAGTGATGACTTGCATAGGTCTGGTACCAATGCATAATGGAAATACCGTAAATTACAAAGCATCCTATTCCCAATATATACAAAATAATTTAAGCATCTCCACAAGAAAGGCGGTCTCCTACCTGGATCCACTTATTCTGAATAGGGCTAGATAATCCAGTTGAGTATAGTGCACCTGAGTTTTTCATGGTCCAAGTGATATTAAGCATTTGCCCACAATTCCAGTCTGCAGATGATTTCATTAGATCCTTGTGATTTGTTTACCAATGCCGGAGAATTTGGTGATTCTGTGCCTTTGCAGAATGCTTCTGCCATTTATTTGCCTATTTTTTATTTAATTTTGACACAATGGCACCCACTCAATGCTCAATCGAAATGAAAATGGTCCTTCATATGTAATGCCTTGAGGAATGAAAACAATTTGAAATCTATGTGTTGATCTAGAACCAACGGACTTGGTGATGTGACCAGGATGGTGTTTTGTGTTCTACATTTTTGTTTTGTACTATGAGAATTATTTATTTTAGGGTTTTTGTAAAGCACATCAATCATCCTCTGGGGATATCGCTGCAGTGATTCGGCATACTGTCATTTGTAGAGGCATTAGGTAGCACAGAATCCTCATCTCTATGTTCTAAACAGAAATGTTTTTAATTTCTTCCTGAATCCGAAATTATATTCAGTAAGGAGTAGCTCCAAAGGTAGCCTGTTCCAGTCACTAAATGAGAAAAAGAGAGCCCTCCAGCTCTAACTCTTTTTATATGAAATGATTTAGCCAATGCAAGATTGCGAGATCTCAGATCACATGTTGGAGTGTAGAATTCCAAACTAGTTTGTAGGGTTTCTGGGTCTATCTTATACAGCGCTTTATGCGCGTGACAAAGTAATTTGAAATTCGCTCTTTGCACATGGTCAACCAATGTAGCGTCGCTAGACAAGCAGATGCAGAGCTGTATCTGTCTTTATTACATTTCAATTTGGCTGCTGCATTTTGCGTTACTTAAAGTCGGGCAAATAGATAGTCTGCCATAAATTAATATTCATACTCACAAATATTGTTTCCTCCATGACTTTGTACTTTGTCTGTAAAGTATAATTTTTTATTAGGTCTCGCCATGCTATCGCGTAAGCGATTGCAAAGCGAGACTATAGGATACGGGTTTCAAAAGTGCTCCCAAAAAGCGGATTGCCTTGCTAGCACGCGCACAATCACGCGCATCGTGCCGCCATGCAATCCGCATTTTGGGAGCACTTCAAAGGGTCCGCTCCCCCGCCCCCAAGCGCACGCGCGCCACGCTCCGCCGGGCTTGTCTTTTTTTTTTTAATAAACTTTAAGTGCGAGTAGCGCGTGCGGCCAATGCTTGTCCTCTGAGACTGCAGTGCTACAGCTGCACGTTGCTTCGTTATTTAAATCCAATCGGTTGGATATCTTCTTCATCCGAAGGCTGTCTGCGGTAAGGGGGGGGCGATGGAATCTACCAAGCATGCAGGGGAGCTTGGTGGCAGGTCAGGTCATGACCGACCGTGCTCGTCGGCTGCCGCAAGCACCTTGTTTTATTTAAACTTAAAGCACGAGGCGCACGTGCGGCCAATGCTTGTATTCATGTTTGAAAACTTTCGGGTAAAACAATTTTCACCCCTGGTCTCTTCTTTTGAACAACTAAATCAGGAAGAGAAACAAACCGGAGGATTTCTCCACAAAATGCGAGACGCCCTCGTGAATGCTAAAGCGTTCAGCAATCGTGCCCCAAAGCCGCAGTTTGATGTGTAATTACCGCGGCATCCTCCGCGTGCCGCACGGACCGGAGGATCGGCAGACAAACACCCGCCTAATTGACAACAGCGTTGCATCTTTCCTCCACAAATAAATGTCAGATGTGCAGAAAAGTAATCACAAAAGAGCTTGCGCAGGTAATTATGTTATCAATGCCACTTCAGAGCACTGCGAGAATATTTTTGAAAAAGGGAATTAATTACCTGACTGCAGCAAGCGTTTCATATCCGCGCAGGAGATCGTCACTGCGTTCCCTCATCCCAAAACAGGTGCGGGTGGTGAGCAAGCCGGAAGCGTTGTGCCTGGGCGGGCGGGACTCCTGTCACACTCACGGCCGCGGCCCTCCGAGTATTCGTTTGGTTGCTCTCTGTCTGTGTAATGCTGCTCGGAGCGGCTTGGCCCTCGGGAGCTCTCACTGTAATTATTCCATATGGCACTGGCAGCCGGTTCGTCCATTGCTGTCCATGTCCAATGAGGCATATGTGTGTGTTATCGGTGCCCGAAAAGAGACAAAGGCCTAGGCACACAGCGGCCACAAATGGAAAAGTGTTACGAGTGGTCGCCTTCAGAAAGGTCTGTCTTTTTAGCCAATAGAATGTTGCATTTTGGGACTTGTAGTTTCATTCTGAAGTCAGCAGGGGTGAAATACACCACCTTGCTAAAGGTTACAAGTTAACAAATCAAGACAGGTTGTCGATGTCATTAATAACAGAGGCCAGTGGGCAGATATGAAAGTCGCTTACAATTACAGCACCTTAACTGCAAAACTATATTTATAAAGGGTTTAAGGCACGCAGGATTTAATTTAAACCGTGCATGGTAGACAAACGGTTAATAACTTTCATTCTTAGGTTTGCCTCAGCTACACACAAAGTGATCCCATGAGCCACTGCGTGGCATCTTCCGCTCCTCTTTGTGTTTTAGACAACACAACTGTGCTTTCTAAAAGTGGCATTGTGACCGCTGGAAAGAAATCACGTTATTTTAGCATCTGCCATGGTTCTTATTTCGACTTTACTGTTGCAAGTAGTATGGGCTAAAAGAAATCCCTGTATGCAAAGTGCTGACTGTTAAAAAACTAAAACTGGCTGACGACGTGTACATAGTCAAGATTCAAGGCCAGGTTTTTTTTTTTTTTAGCATTCTGGTACCTGTATCCCTACTCATTCCATTAAAAAAACAGGAATGCAGCTTGCAAAATATGAATAATTTCTTTGCCCATTAGGGCTTGTTTCTTTTTTTCTTAATCTCCCACCCCACCACCCTGTCTGGTAGTTGCTGCTACTGCCGTCCTCTAAATCAGGCCACCTTAAAGGATAAAACTCTAGCTTATTGAATGTGATGACTATTTTTACTCTATTTGAGTTCTAATCCCTTTACCACCATTATTGCAACGGCTGAGGACCAAGTTAAACAAGCATTTGCAATTCAATAGGTCTCGGATTTACCTGAGTTTAAGCTATTGGCATTGTAAACGACAATGCCTTTTATTTATTTTTTAAAATCAAAAATAATAAAAGGCATTGTCATTTATAATGTTAATAGCTCAAACTCGCGTAAATGCGAGACCTGTTGCATTGCAAATGCTTGTTTAATATAAGCATCGATTTACATACTGGTTAAATCCATCTACGAGGTTCCTACTTATAAATTCTTTAAAAAATAATTCTGAGTATATTAACACAATAGACACCAATAAAGTCTAGTTATAAATTATATAATGTTCACTACACTATAAAATTAGCATTGCTAGGAATTTTACTATTTAGCTGTGTTCATACCCAATTTCCTAAAGGGATGCTGGGTTTTTCTGTTATTGTTGCAATGATTTTGAAAAAACAAGTAGTGTGACCTCAAGCGAATAGCAATGCTGAACAAGTTACTTACGTTTGGTAATGCTCTTTCTGGTAGGTAATCTACCTAACTGCAGATTCGTCACCTTTTGAACTCTGCCAGGCACCAGAATGGATTGGTTTTTTTTTTCTCCAGCAAATGCTCCTGTGAGTCGGTATGCAGTGCTGTCGGACTTACGGCGGCCTTGCACCGCCTCCGAAAGTGATGGTTGAGTCTTATATAAGCGTCAATCTTGCCCACTGATGATAGTTCTCAACTAAGCATTTCACACCCTTAAATATGGAGTGTCACTGAAAGATTGGGAATGCAAACTTATTAACGCCTAGAAGACTATCCCACATAACAGAGAGGAGGGCGCATTGGTAAGGAATCGGTAGTTAGACCGAGTACCCCTTAAGAAAGAACGCCACTGAAGGTAACTCACTTGTCCTTGTGATGGAACATATATAACCACAACTTTCTCACCTTTTAAATAGATACCAAAGCTGTACCTACCGACACTGGAGCGTCTCAGATTTGTACTTCAGACTAGGAAACACTACAGTGCAGAGCAGGCAAAATGCCACTCCCTGTAGAACAGAAAGCTAAGGCAGTAATGCCTGGTGAAGGTATAGACAGATGCCCTTGTAGTCGCCAGGCAGATGTCCAGCACCGAAACACCCCTGGTTAAGGAGGTAGTGGCAGCCTTAGCTCTAGTAGACTGAGCCAGAACGATGGTTTGTGTGGCCAAGGTACAGCTCATCCTTATGCAAAGAACGACAACTCGGGAAAAGGTTTGTTTCTGAACTGCCCTACCCTTCTTAGCACCAGAGAAGCCCACACAAAGTCATATATCCACTCAGTGCTCTTTAGTCCCACCAATATAAAAGCTAAGGGCTCTTTTGGGGTGCAACCGATGAATTCTCTCCTCCACCTGTGAGAGATGTGGCAGGGAGAATAAAGCAGGGAGTGAGAAGTACTGATCCACATAGGTAAGCAACACCACCTTTGGTAGAAATAATGCCAGAGCCCGAAGCACCAGCTTGTCTGTAAGAAAGGTGGTAATATGATGGTTTAACTGACATGAGCAGCAGTTCAATGACTTAGTATGTGAAGTAATCACAAAGAAAACAGTTTTAATGGACAGGACCCTGAAAGAATGGCTGTGCGTTGGCTCAAAAATCATGCACATTAAGAAGAAAGGAATCAGATTAAGACCCTACTGTGGCATTAAAAAAATGTGCAAAAGGAAACATGTGGAAGTTCTTTCAACAAATTGTATCACAACTGGTGACTTAAATAAAAAAGAGCTTAACAGGCAAATGTGAAAAGGGAGAGAGGGCGGATTATAACCTTTAGTGCTCACATCAAGTTCTTGCTAGACCAAATACAGGGCAAATAAAAGAACATCAGAAAATTTAGCTTGGAGCATATCAACCTGATGGTCCTTGCAACATGACACAAACTTAGCTAAATGTCCATCAAAACTGCTCAGCTGGTTTCGCTCAGTCTCTATGTGTAAAGGTGTAGGTTGGGAATGCTTGGATATAGAAACCTGCCTTGTTGGGAGAGTAAAACCTTCCAAACAAGTTGACAGAGCAGGTGACAAATACACAGACTAAGCAAGTCAGAGTACCGGGCCCTCCAAATCCCATCCAAGACTATCAGGATAAGCAGAGTCCAGTCCCTTCTTACCTTCTTAACAGCCCAAGGAAACATTGGCAGAGATGGGAATGTATGAAGCAAACCGGAATCCCACAGTAAGCAAAACACATCTCCCAGTGTACCTTGAGGTAGAACCTCCAGAGAATCAAAAACTCAACAATGAATGTTCTCAGAAGTGGCAAAAAGACCTACTTAAGGCATGGCCCACAGGGAAAACACAACTTGAAACACCTACATATACAGACATCACTCATGTATGGATAGATGTAATCTCTGAGCTCATCTGCCCTTGCATTCAGGGACCCCACCAAATGACTGAAAGCAAGGGAAAGTCCCTGAAGCTCCAGCCAGTGCCACAGTCTCAGCACCTCCTGGAACAGCACACGTGACTCCACACTGCCCTGTTTCTTGCATTGTCACATGGCAGTCAAGCTACCTATAGAACTGGCACAGGATTGCTCATGATGGAAGCCAGAAGAGCCTTAAGAGCCAACTGGATGGCACGCTGCTCCAGAAGGCTGATGTGATGCCTCTGTTCGAGCAGAGACCAGAAGGTTCTGCTCTCCAGCTCATCCAAGTAGCTCTCCCAGGGCAGAGTGGAAGCATTCATCCCCACTGTCAGCTCTGGATGGAGAAGTGAGAACAGGCTCTCGCAAGTCAGGTTGTAATCCTTCATCCATCACTAGATGTCCTGAGTCGCCTCAGCTGACATATGGAGGGTGTCCAAGTTCCACCCCTTTTTAAACCCCTAAGAGGCAGGGATTCCACTGCAGAGCTCATATGTGCCAGTGGGCATAAGACATCAGCAGATTTCACAAGGCCAGGAGACCAAAAAGTGTCAGATTCATCCAGGCTGGAATGCCCAAAACATCAGGATCACACCCTAAATGTCCCGTCTCATAGCAGGAGTCAAAAGTCTTTGAACACCAACCGTCCCAGAAGGGCCTCTGTAAAGAATGCTCTTCACTGGCTAAAGGTTGGATTTTCGCTTTTTGATAGCGAACCCTAGGGTAGAGAGGAGCAAGATGACCGTCATCAGGTAGCCTGCAACAGACTGGGATTTGCATGCCCTCTTCAAGGTACAGGAATATCAGCAAAGAGGAAGATGAATACTGGCACTGTTGATGGTGTCCCTTTCTCTGCAGCCACCATGCCCCATGGAGGAGTGAACGGACTGGACTGCCTGCTGCATGGGTTGAAATTGTTGGCTGTGGCAATAAGCCAGGGCCAAGGAATAACCCATGGACTTCTGGTATTGTTGATTAAACTGGTGGGCCACACAGCAAGTCCAATGATCGTACTGTGGCACAGCTATGTTTAAATCTCTCTAGTGCAGAGCCCACCTTGTCAACAAACAGCCTAAAAGCATTAAAAGGCATGTCCATAACAGATGCATTCATGTCCCCAGATTAACCTATGGCACTCATCCAGGTGTAACGATGAATCACCACACCAGTGCCAATAGCATGACTTGCACAGTCTGTGGTACCCAGCCCAATCTGTAAAATACCTGTGCCTCATTCTGTCCAGCTTGGACAGTTTGTGCGAGGGAGTTCCGAGAGACTTTAGGGAGGGCAGACAAGATCTCGATCACCATGTACAAGAGGGAATGAGTGTATCATTGCAGCAAAGGCTCTGGAGTTAAAAATCTAGGTTTCAAAATTTCAGTTAGAAGAATAGCCTTAGTTTCTACAGTTGGCAACTGCAGTTCCAAAGCCTAAGATGCTCTGCATATTACAACTGCAAAGAAAGAGTTATCCTCAAGGCAGGCCTTAACTGAGAGTTCAATTTAATATCTGTTGAAGTGTAAAGACCATTAGTATTTTTGAGGTCCAAAAGTTCACCATAAGCATAGTGATGGTGACACCAAATTGTCCACCTTCTCCTCATCACTCCAGCCATGTGGACCATTCTGTAAGTCTTGTATGAGGCCTAAATCTGAGCTGAATAAAACCTCAGTGTCTCAGATATTGTCACCAGGGCAGAGGTACTACTGGAGACTGCTCCAACACCACTGAATGTGGCTTGGTAACCTCACAATGAGACATTGGCCAAGATGTAGATGAACTTGGCTTCGGATATGACATAGGTGTCCGAACCCAAACTGATGTGGGCCCAGACAAAGGAGTGGTGGTACGGCCTGGCACCAGGGAGGAATGTGGTCAGGGGTCTGAGTAGGACCCGCCGAATGGGGGCAACAGTGGACAGCAGTAACTATTTGAAACATCAAAAGAATTTGACAAATTACAGCAATGTCTATGTATTTAAGATTGTAGTGAAGGTCACAGTGTTTCGATCCTCTAAATAAATAAGCGGGTCATCATGAGTACTTATAAACGTTTGATACATTTTTCTGCAACAGAGTTAAATCAATAGTTGCTCAAGAAAATAAATACATTTCAGGAAAGCTTCTTCTATAATGTAATTGACTTGTAGGCATGTAGGGCTAAAGAGCCCCCTGGAAAGTTAATTGTAAAAAACACAGCCAGGGGCGAGCACTAATGAAGCAATTCAAAACAGGTTGGGCACCACAAAAAGCAGTTTTGGAAGCAAGCAAAGGGATTTCCTAATGCCCTGTATGGCTAGAAGCTGCAAATAATAATTACCTGTTTGAAATGGAGCTCTCTAGACTGAGTATCAGTTCTGACAAAGTCAGACTGCTCCATGTGCCCCTTCTTGCTTTTCTCCCTGTGTTCACAATGGGATGACCAGGAGGAACTCACGAATTTTCCATGATTCTCATGCGTTTTATTCTTTCCAGGCACCTGGCTCCTAATCTACTTCTTGGATCATAACTTGGCCTTTATACAGACCATCGGAAGAGGAGGATTTTAATAACATTATAATGCAAGGACAGAGCGGAATAGCATAGAAACAAGGAAAGAACTTACAGGTTTTTTGTTGACCAGCAGCATTTCCAGAAGGCGTGACATACGTATGGTATCTGGGGTGGTGACAATGATGTCTGAGAAATTGGTGTCAGGAGTCAAAGAGAATGGTGGAGCTGAGTCCATCCAATTCACCCAGCCGACCTAAAAAAAATAGAAAAACAGGCTGTGATGATGGTCTTGAGCAGGCTTCTCCAACGAATAGCTTGTGAGCTGCTAGTATCTCTTCAGCTACTTGTAAGTAGCTCTCCTGTGTGCAGTCTAGTATACTATAAGGAATTAATGTATGTATTCCAAAATTAAAAAGTGTGTGTATGAGACAAAAAGGTGTGTATTTTCAGAACTTCTGTTCTGATGTTTGGAGAAAAATGACTGAATTTCCCAAATATATTTAAAGCATTTGAGTGATCAATCTTGCAGCATTGTGGGGATTTTTACTCATATTGGTGGCCTTGATTGCTTGTCAGTGGTGTTGCATCTGTGGCTGTTATGTATTATTTACATAGAAGAGTCATTCCACAATGACAAAGCCTTTTTGACATTACAAGTGGCAACCATGTCTGACACACTGAGGTGATCATTGCTGGTAATGTTACATGGGGAGGTTGCTTATGTAATCTTGTCTGATACGGTCACTATTACAACACTAAGACTCTCAGTAGCTCGGGAGGATTTTCTTTGAGCATAGTAGCTCTTATTACAGAAAAGTTTGGAAACCCCTTGTCTAGAGGGAGGGAACCTAGATTCTTACCTGGAACAACATTATAGTCGATTTAAGTCATACAGAAGACAGGTGGTTGTATAGCAAAAACCCTACACTCACATATTTCAAAGTGCTCTTACAAGCAATGCGGAAACACATTAAGCAAGTGAAATAAAATATTTGTCTAGGATCACACAGTTTGGTCAAGCGAAGAAAAATTCCTAGATTTTCTGATTTCACATTGTGCCATTCAGCCTCTAAATGGGTATCAGATTACCTCTCCTATTTTACATCAAACGTAATGTTCTTTTTATTAATTCTTGTTCCAGATGGTTAGAGCGTGGGAGGCAGACAGAAGCCACATTAACGCTTGGCCTGATTTGTGCTCGAGGGCCAATGAAGCCCTTGTACTGAGCCAGAGCCAGGCATCTGGCTCAAGCCTGGCTCAAGCTTTCAGAGTCTTGCCCTCCTCTATCACTCACCTTACCTTGTTTGTGTCTTTCTTAGTCTCATGGACTTCGTAAGGATTTTATGGGCCCAGGGCCAAATGTATTTTGGGGTCCCCTGTTCAGAGCAGCTTTGAACTTATGATTCAATTTCAACTCTTTTATGCCCTCTTTAGCTGGGTTACTGACATTGCACAGGCGCACTCGTCCACATTTTAAAGTTGTTACATCTAATATTCAGATAGAGATGTGATGTGAAGTGAAGTGTTTTCAATATTGTAACACAGCAGCAACCCACTAATATGACTGCAAGTAATCTCTGTGACACCCTCCCATTTCTCATCTATGAGGTTCTGTTTTGATCTAAAAGAACTTTTGCTATGGATGTTGCATGAAACAAATACAACATTTCTCTGTAAAATGTCTATAATAGACTCACATACATCACTCACATTGAAAATAAATTAAAGGGGAACAGTATTTAAAACAATATATCTAAGAATCATGGACACGAGGGCAAGAATCTCTGTAGAACAGAGCTGGCTCTGTCTGGGGCCTCCTGAAAGGCTAGGCCAGAGCACACTTTGACCATGCCTTAAAACATCTCTGCTTAGTCTCTTGCTTTTTCTTTCTATTACTTACTGTGTACACCTTTATTTGTCTTTACATCTTTTACCTTGTTCCACTTTTTTGTCCAATTTCTTCTATTTAGCAAATAATCTTTTGCACATTGTGCTTTAGTTACTTCTTGATGTACTTCTACTTTGCCCTGTCTTTCCGTCTCAGCCTTTTTCTGTGTCTCTTTTCATAAGCATGGGTGTACAATATTTGAAAGGTGAACAGGTGATGTCAATGAAGCATGTAGCAAACAACAAGAACAAGCTAACTACCATATTATTCAACTAGCATCCAGTGTATATATAGTAGTCTCTCTGGGAAAAAACATTAGGTTTTTTAATGACCCTCACCCAACAACCTAGTTGGTGGCATGCTTCATCGGGTTCCCAGCTAGGGGTCGAGTGCCTCCCAGGTGTGCGACAACGCCTCATTACAGCGGAGCAAAATTCTTTTAATGACAAAGTGAATATATTACCACTACCTCCAGGATACTCTTCCTGATCAGGATAAATGTAATAATGAGTTCTACAGGTGGTATTAAAAACAGTAGCAGATGTAACTGAGAAAATGATCTCCCACATCCAGGAATGGTCTACATGTTTCAGCCAATTCATGTATGTAAGTCAACTTTCTTCAGGACCAGTGCTGTCAAGGCCGGAAGCAACCCTGAACGGGTGCAATGAAAAGCACACTCCCTGAGGTGTGCATGGAGAGAGGTGAATTTGTAACTTAGAATTTACACCCAAAGTGGAATGTCTGAAGAAAAAGAAAAAAAAGAGACATACAACATAGTTCATAACAAAATCAATGATTTACATTGGATGCAGAGTTTTTGTGCAGCGTGTGTTTTGAGTGTACCAACATCCTCATGAAACTAGCTAGAGGTTTTTCTGCAGCCAGGTACTCATGCTGAGTTTATAGCCACATGCGATCATTTTTTAACATTCACATATGTGAAAAATGTTCTGTGCACCTGAATTACAACAGCGCAATCCACTCGTATTTCTCAAACGTGATCATGATCTAATGAAATAAGTGCTCATGCAAGTCATGTGTGATTCATAGTAACTGCAAGCATATTTTAAGAGGTAGAACTACACAAACATCCATCAAAATCTCGCAGTCAGTGTTAGACCATCTTTTGGAGTGTTTCTACTGTCTTTTTGCCTTCTGCCCTCCTGTTTTTGATGGTATTCTGGACTTTGTTTTTGCTGGTTTTCGTGTCTCTGCGAACATTTTCACTGCTATTCAGCGCTAGAGTGCAAGCGCTCTTACTGTAAAGTGTGTTACAATTGGTTTTCCATGATTGGGATATTTGATTTACTAGTAAGTCTTTAGTACAGTGTACTGTGTGTAAATAAAATGCTAATAGTGGGCTTGCAGCACTGGTTGTGCCACTCACACAAGTAGCTTTTCAAAGGTGTCTCACACCTACCAGTGCAGTGTCTGTGCGCAGTTTCTACTGTCATGTCGACCTGGCAAGAACTCCCACTTGCCAGGCCCTAACTTTCCATTTCCTTACATGTAAGACACCCCTAAGGTGGGCCCAAAGTATCCCTGTGAGTATGGTGCAGTGTGTGTGAACGGTAGGATATGTCCTGGTGTGTGTTACATGTCCTGATAGTGAAATACTGTGCAGATCGTTTTTCACTGTTGCAAGGCTATCTCTCTCCTCCATTAACATGGGAGTTGACTTGTAACACCTTGCAAGCATAACTTTCCATTGGGACAAGATAGAGAACTGAAGTTTAGGCTTCCTGATCTCAGAATGAGTTTAAAGATACATTTTTTAGTAATGATGATTTTTATATTGTGTGTTTGAAAATGCCATGTTTAGAAAGTGGGCATTTTCTTGCTTAACCATCCTGTGTGCCTCTGCCATTTGTGTATTCACCATCTGGATTCAGGGTGACAGGAGCTGGGGATGTGCATTCACAGTACACAGATACAAGGGAGGGCTGAGGTGTGTCCTGCCTTTCCTGGGTGACTCATAGACAGACTGAAAACACCTGGCTGCATTTAGAGTAGTGGGAGGAGTTGTTGCTTGCACCTGAATGGACTGTAGCTGCCTCTCACAAAGCTGTCTCCCCCTCCTGGAGTAAACGTTGCCTGAGCCAGGTAGAAATGGTTCATGTATGCCAGAGATACGTTGTTTGTGCCAACTTCAAAGGGAAATGTGGTATAAATATTGGGGCCTTGACTCCAGGACTTTGGAAATCTTTTGGATCAAGGAACCTACCAAGAAGAAGACCTGGAGAAGCTATGAGGAGAGACTACCACTTTGCTGTGTGCTTTGCTGTGTTGGCCTGCAGTGGTTGCTTTTGTTTTGGGCAGGGAAAGGTCTGGTTTGAACATTCTACAACTTTTTCTTCTGAGTTTCTCCAGGGGCTTGAAGTAGAGTTTGCCCCCTGTTCAAGAAGTCTCAGGAACAGCAAAGACTTGGCCTTCCTCTGGGACCGTGTGTTTCGGTTGCCACAGAGGGAAACCACAACCTGACGCCATCACCACCACCGGCTTTGTGAACTAAATGCACCGCAGAGGGTACCGCCACACTTCGCACAGCAACTCTGGTCTCACCGCCTCAGCCACCAAGCCACTGTGAACTGTGGGCACCGCACTCCGGACTGCCTCGCTTCAATCCGCCACCCAGGTCCCACTGACAATGGCGCCACAAGCTGACATCTATGCCGCTACCTGCATCATGGTTTGGGGGCAGCAAAGTAAGTTAAACGACGTACCGCCCCATCCCACACTGCCATCTTCGCCCACCAATGCCAGCCCAAATGACTCCAGATCTTCAACTGGGACCGTTGCTTGTACCGTGACCTGTCAGCAATGCGACGAGCGCCGCCCCACTTCGCACCGCAGCTCTGGTCTCACCGGCGCCACTGGACGACCGCCACCGTGCTGCTGCCTGCACCGTGACCTGAGGGTACTGCATGTCGCACCCCTCTGCTTCACACCGCAGCCTCAACACCCGCCACAGCCGGCCTGCACCATGGTGGTCAGCCGGAACAAAGCGTACTATTTGAGGGTGGTCTGACACAGATAAATATTGGCTATTTTTCTAAAACTGGTGTGGTGTCCTTTTGTAATGTTTTCACTATTTTACTGTGAGTTATGTGCAAATGCTTTACACATTGCCTCTGAGATAAGCCTGACTTCTCGTGCCAAGCTACCAAGGGGGTGAGCAGGTTTTTTTTTTTCAGACGTGTAACTCCCTTATCCTGACTAGGAAGAAACGGTCCCTACTTGGACAAGGTAACAACCTGCCAACCAGAGGCCCCCATTTCTAACATTGGTTGTCAGCAGTGAGGACAGGACTTGCATTAGCACTTGACATTGTGTGATTGGTGTACACTGCTACCATATCACAGACCACAATGTACCACATACTGTTTTCTTTTTGGTCTATTTTTGTATTCCATCTTTTTGAACTTCCTGTTGCATCATGCCTGAATCAACAGGATCGTCAGTGGCATCCCTAGAAGTGTTTTTTGAGGAGGATAGGTTGGAAGCCTAAACGGTGAGGGAGTTGAAGGCTGTGTGCAAAAACCTGAAAGACCAAATCAGAGGCCTCACAAGTAAAGAGGAGCTAGAAAAGGCGCTGAGGGCCTGGGTAGCAGCCAGAAAAGCCAGTGGGCAATCTAAAGTTCCTCGTGGGGAGGCCGAAGAGCCAGTGCAAAGGGTGGATGTGATTCTCCAGGCAGGCACTAGTGGTCTGTCCCCAGAAGAGCTGGAGGGCAGGCAGGAGGCAAGGTAGTTTGAACTGGAAACACTCCTGCTGTGGAATGAAAGGGAGGACAAAAGAATAGCCATGAAGAGAGGAAGATGATCTTAGAGCATGAGCATGGTATCAAGGAGCTGGAGCTAAAGAGTAGGTCCAGCACAGATGGTGGCAGAAATACCTCAGGGCACTCAGATAGAGTAGTACACATTCCCAAGAATGTAGGAAGAGAGTACAAAAAGGGAGATGACATACAATGTCTATGATGCAGCTATCCGCATGAAAGGGTTCCATGAGAAGAATTGGGGAGCAGGATTGTGGAACCACATTGCAGAGGAGGGACACATTATTGGCGCTGGATAAGGGGTACAACCTCATCTACACGGACATGAAGGAGGCCCTTCTCACCAGGTGTGGTCTCACTTCTGACCAGTATAGGGATTAGTTTAGGTGCAGTAGGAAAACTGATGCACACACTTGGTTAGAATGTATAGATTCTTTTTGCAGATCATTGGATGGCTGGGTAAAGGGCAGTAATGTGACAGATTTTCCGGAGCTCTACAATTTGATTGCGAGGGAGCACTTGTATAGTCTATGTTTTGCAAAGCTGCGCCAGCACTTGACTGATAGTAAGCTGACTGACCCCAGGAAGCTTGCTATGGAGGCAGACTGCTGAGTGAGTACCAGGGTCTGCAAGAAGGTGTATGGGAGAGACTCCGCCAAAGGTGGGCAGGGCCCCTAGCAGAAGAGTGGGGGGACAAGGGTAAAGAGAAGGAGTTCTCTAAAGGGCTCTAAACTAGTACCCAGAGCTAGGATTCCCGCCCCCACCAGGAGAAAGGAAACCATGAGTCTCTTCAGGAAAACGTGCAGAGACGGGACCCCATAAGTGATTTGCATCTGACCAGGTGGGTCACATGAAGGGGGATCCCAAATGCCCCGAGGGGGCAAGCCACCCACCAGTTGGCAGTCCAAGGTGTTGGCTAGTGTAGCGCTTGTGGAGGAGGGGTTCCCAGAGGAGGGTGGGGATCCCGCAGAGATGACCCTTGTCTCACTAGGGGGCAGTGAGATGGTCCAGGGACGCCTAGTGCCTGCAAACATTAAGAAGTACAGTGCCTGGGTGACCATCAATGAGAAAAGGGTAGAGGCTCTCTGAGATCCTGAAGCCAGTGTGACCTCAGTCCACTGTCACCTGGTATTTGAGGAGCAATTAGTCCCCGGTATATTTGATCAAGTAGTTTCTGTCGACAACTCAGAGCACCAATGTAAGGTGGCGCAGGTTCTCTTTGAGTGGGGTAGGGGGGGTCTCAGGTCTCTTGAGGGTGGTTGTGAGCCCTGCCATGCCTGTAGATAGTCTGTTAGGTAATGACCAGGAGCAGTCCTGGTGGAAGGATGAGGAGCTCAGGTCTCACTTGGAGATGTTGGGGTCGCCAGAGTGGGCATGCTTAACCACTCAGTCCATGACAGCCAGAAAGGGTGATCAGAATGACCTGGAGCCTGAAACAGTGGCCCAGGTGGCTGCTAAGAGAAAGGGCAAGGGGCAGGGGAAACCCGCACCAGACGTTCCCACGGTCCAGGAGGAGGCTGACCTTAAGGGGGATGCCGAGGAACCTACAGGGAGGAGGGGGGGTCCCACCAGAGGGGAGTTCTGCCAAGAGAATAAACAATGCCCTCTCTAGTTGGTCTGCGACAGCAGGGTGCAGACCCAGCAGCTGGTGATCAGTCTGGCTCACACTGGATTTACTGAGAGAATGGTCTCCCATACAGTGAGCCTAAGGTCGCTGAGCCTGCGTGCTGGTGGTAACCCAACACTTCAGGACCTTGCTACTGGGTCTGACTCACAACATCCTTTGGCAGGATATTTGGGGCAGGACAAAACCTTTGACAGGGTTGTCACCAACATCTTGTGGCCCCAAATGCAAAGGCAATCAGATACACATTATAGGTCTTGCCAAACTTGCCAGGCAAGAGTGAGAGGAAGTGTTAGGCTGCTCTCCAACCTTTCCAGCTATAGGCTTCCCTTTTGAGAGTGTGGGGATAGATGTTGTAGGGCCTCTGGACCCCAAGACAGCATTGGGCAACAGGTACATCTTGGTGGACCATGCCACCCAATACCCGGAGGCTATCCCTCTGAAAACAACGATGGCACCTGTGGTGGGCCAGGCATTGATGGGGATCTTTTCCCCATGGGGTTCCCCAGAGAGGTGGTATCCGACCGAGGGCCCAATTTCATATCCATGTATATGACATCCCTGTGGGAGGAGTGTGGTGCATCAAGTTCACCACTCCTTACCACCCCCAAGTTAACAGTTTGGTGGAGAGATTCAACCAAACCCTTAAGGGCATGATCAAGGGTCTAACCGACCCCATGAGATGTAAGTGGGACGTCCTCTTGCCATGCATTCTCTTTGCTTACTGGGAGGTACAGAAGAAGTCATTAGGGTTCAGTCCGTTTGAGTTGCTGTATGGGCATCCTGTGAAGGACTTCTCAGTCTGGTGAAAGAAGGGTGGGAGACAGCTCCCAAGACCCCTCCCCAGGATGTATTTATCTACATTCCTTTAGAAATCCACACAACGAGGTGATCCAGTGTCCGTGTTTTCGCGCAGACTACAGACCGCAAACTGGATCAGAGCGGGTGAGGACGCCGGCAGCCCCACAGCTCCCAGCCTGCGGTCCCGCTGATTTCCACACAGCGGGGCCAAGAAAAATGTCAACAAAAGCTCCATTTGAGCCGCAGGCGGTAGGCAGGTGGTGCCAGGCACTGCACTGCCGAGCATCAGCCTCCCGCGTCAGCCTCCCCCCTCCCGCAGAGCACTGAATACGGGTTTCACTCCATCGTGGCGCTGTGACGCTCCGGTGTTTCAACCCCCAATTGCAGTGTTAAGCAGCTGCATGGGAGACCACTGTCACGAGGACCGTGACCATTAGCTGTACCAGTTTGTACCTTGTACGCACCTTGTACCTTGTCCGCACCTACAGCCTAGCGCTAGCCTAGCACCAATGGAGTGTGACCTGCTGTGACCTGCTGCGTCCTGCTGACATGAGAAATCGACCCTGAGCTTGAATCGATCTGCGCAGGGCTGAGTAGGCTGAGTCGGCGACCGCCGCTTTGGTTTTGGCTTCTGCCTCGCTCGCTATCCCGGATCGGAGCTGGAGCTGGATCTTGGGCGGAGCAGAGCCTGATCCTGAGCGGACCTGGAGCTATAACAGCTTGGCTCGGTTTGGCTTAGCTTGTTTGCCGGTCCCGCCTGACTCCTTGCCTGATCAGTGGTGGACCAGCAGAAGATCAGTGGGACTGAGGCAGCAGCAGGTGTCACATGGTGAGAAGGTGTGCACTGGTTGTGTGCTGGTTGCTGTATGTACGGAGCTACAGGTGGAGTGGGTACAGGGGTGTGGGTGCAACACCATAATTGTCCTAAATCGACACAGGATACGGAGCTAGATTGAGAGCAAGAGGCTCCAAGTTTCTACCCGCAAAAAAGCCCCTCCTGAACCCTGCAAATCTCCCCTAACCGCCACAACTACAACCATAAACTACAACAACAACCCCTCCTTGTGTTGGAGATCGACCACAAAATCAACCTACCACAATTAAGAATCGCAAATCAAAGATAATGAAATAAACATCCACACCAAACGGTCATAAACAACAACAACAATAACCACAACAAAGCAACAAAAAACAACAAAAATAATAAAAGCAATAAAACAGGAATAAAAAACACCAACAACAATATTTACACCAACAATAAAAACAAACAAGCCACCAACCACTGTTAGTACACAAGTGACCATGAGGTCTGGCAAGGAGAGGCGGTCAGTAACAAATGTCATTAACAACAGAAAAAAGAAAAACGAAATCCTGAGGGAAACAACCAAACCAACCGATAGTCGCTCTTTCACCCTAAAAACTACGCCGGCAACAGTAGTGGTAAACACAGAGACATCCGCCAACATGGATCACAGAACCTTAGCGAACATATTGGTGGATATAGACGGGGCAGGTCAGCAGACAGACAAGTGCAGCCACAAACAAACAAAGAAATAAAGTACTTTCAACCTAAAATCTACTCAAAATTTTCATTTGTGAAAGACGCTGGAGCAGTACTCAACCTAGGTATCAATAAACAACTGGACCTCCCTTCCCCCCTACACCCATTGATTCTGGATGGTTTAACAGGCTATGGTCCAATGGACAAGCTGGCTAAACCAGGAGGATGCAGTACGGCACAACCCTGCTGGACAATCGATGGGGTGTTTAAAGAGGTAGCAGACTCACAGGCAGTACACGAAGCCCAGCAAAACGCAACATGCACCAACTTAAACACCAGGAAAGAGACTGAAGAAAGAGTACATGAAATCCGTCCATGCCTACTCCCAAGGAGGCCTCAAGACTACCATTGGAGCCAGAAATTAAAATACAGACGTGCAGAACATAAAGATCCAAGGAGTCGCAGCCCCTCCAGGGTGCTCAGACCCAGAAATGTCTATATTTGGGTGAACTACTGCCTTCTCCACTCTTGACGAACGGTTAACTAAATCAGCAGGAGAAAACCCCCAAAACTGAGTCCACCGGTCACAGACCCGGACTTCAAAAACCCTGATTACATCAGTGACACTAACGGGAAAACCATGGTGATGACCACAGCGGATGCAGCAAAGCCTCAACCCAGAGAGACAGCATAGAATATCAACACTGGCTTTAAAACAAAAGCCAATTCACTAATCCAACCACCTCTTGGAACACAGCTAGAACCTGCCCCCATCACACCGGGGGACGAGATAGCAACGACAGGGAGTAAACATGAAGATCTACGGAACAACCATGACCCCCAGAACAACGCAGTCAGCAACACGTCTTTCATCACGACAGAAGAATGGGAAAACCTGATCCTTTAGCCTCCCCTGAATGCCAATTACCGGCATAGACCACAAGCAGCATCAACAAGAAGACAGGTCACCCAGATGAGGAGGACATCCAGTCTAACAATTGGCAAACATCCAAACAGCGTCGGAAACAAAGGAGGAAAGGAAGGAACAAGAATCCATCAATAAAACACTTCTTCGAAGCTGCACCAATACCCCCGAAAGGGCAACAGGAAGAGCAAGCGGCGCATTAACAAACGCGCAGTTGGAGCCAAACGGCATCGACACCTCCGGCTTATGTGGGAAGGAACAAGCAGGAGAGGTAAGCGAGGATAACTGTCTCGGACTCACCAACTCACGCGAACAGGCAGGAACCCAGCTGATAATGACAGCAGCCAGGGTAGCTGCCGCAACGTTAACTGCAGCAGCAAAGGCCCACACTGATCAATCAACAACAAGGAATGCCAAACCAAAGATTAAAACAGCAAATAGAACAAGGCCAATAGCAGAGAAAAGCGCCAGTGCACGGCGCACGGAAAAAGAGCAAACCTCGGACTTTCCAAATATAGAACAAAGGGACGTCAAACCAGATGCGGAAACCGCAAACAGAATACGGCCAGTGAAACAGCAAAACGTTAGCGGAAAGCTCACGGCTCCAGAGCGTAGCCTGGACACCATAGAAATGGCAGAACATCAAATTGTGACAACCTCAAGTGCAGGTGAAAACAAGAAATCCGTATGCACCGAGCACCTTCTAAAAAAGCTCCATAAGGAGACGTCCATGGCAGTTCTGTTTATCCCAGAGTATAAATCCAAAGGACTGGGAGACACCCTAAATCGAGATAACATTTTGCGAATACTATCCGCAATTACCAGTCTGGCAGGGATTAGCTCACGAGACCTGGAATCCGTAGAATTTGAAACTTTTAAACATCTCTCGGAGCAAGAAGCAACCAAGACAGTTTGGGCAACTGGAGAAATAGTGGAGCACATTTTTAAGGAAAAGCACCAACTTGAATCCTGGGGGAACCGACTGCATCTCCAACAAGCAGTCAGGTATACTGATCCACTACTTATCCCCCATTGAGAGCCTAAAAACAGCAGAGCAAGGAGTAAGAGAAGCTCTGGGCCCCTCATCTCCGTGCTTAAGGGGGACACGCAACACCTCAGTAGAGACCTTGGAGAGAAACTGTTTCACCAATCAGGACATCCAGGGCCAAGGAGTACATGATACACTACAGGATTGGTCCTGGAGAGCAAAAACCATAAACACAAAAAGGGAGCCCCTCTGAAAGGGACTAGAACAGGAAACAAACATTCCTAACCTAAAATGTTGTTCCTGGAACATTAATGGCCTGGCACCAAAACAGGGGACTGCGCTCTGCTGATGTACCTTCAACAATTTGATTTAATTCTGCTCCAAGACACGTGGCTGGCAGACCCACTTCCCCTGCTAAGTTTCAAAACATACCACCTCCCAGCAACTAGAAACTCAAATTTTGGTCGTTTTAAGGGAGGCCTAGCAATCTACACCTCGATTAAAACCATAATTACGGCCAAGGAATTAACAAGCATAAGCACTGCAACAAACGAGATAAAAACAATTACGCTGGACATAAGTGGTCCTAAAAACAAACAGCAACATCTACCTACACCCCCGGAACAAAAGAAACAGCGCAAAACATTTGATAATAGAACTAACTAAACTAATTACCGAAACAGCAACCTCAAACTTTATCGTCTCCGGCGATTTTAATATGTTCCTCACAGAGCGTGGCGACTTTAGAAAAGTCAGGACAATATCAACAAACAGCATGGGGAAACCCTCTTCAGGACAAGTGCAAGTGGGGCAAGCCAACAAAAATCTCCAAAGAACTGTTGAAGGATCTAGAGAGCTTGCCCTTGGTAGCAATAAACGTCGATTTAGGGGGGACCGACCCCAAGCTGCAACTTTTCACAACGCGCTTGACGACACCACAATAGACTATACCTTTTCGTCTTTACCACTTTATCATATGATAATAGACTTCAGGAACGGAATACAAGACTATAGCGATCATCAACCCCAAGAGTTCACACTAGCCACACAAGGAACAGAGCTTACTTATCCAACTGCTGATTCATGTACAAACGTAACATAAAGCCGTAGGAGAATATAATGTAACACACATGATCCTGTGAAACTCTTGGCAGAGTCAAAAAAACGGTGGGAGGAGAACAAACTACAACATGACAACATTCTAACAGCCTGGGAATGCTTTACTGAAAGTTTTGGTCCGTCTAACTGTAAAGCAATCTTAATAAATCCAGAGCAAAAAACCAAACAAGCACCACTGAGAAGGCCGACAAACAAACAAAGAATCCATTTATCGGGAACCCAACACTCCGAGCTAAGACAAATAAGGGGCGAAATAAACGAAGCAATACGGATAATACACGGCTGGAATTAAGGAAACTCAGGGCCCGGAAAAATTAAATAATTTGGCTAGCGAAAAAAGAGACCACGGAAACAACATGGGCAAAACTGCTACACGATGCAAAATCAAAGAACAGCTGTTTTGGCAGACAGTCAAGAGCATAGAGAATCCAACGGCACCAGGAATTAATTCACACATAACGGAGGACGCCTAGGTAAAATACCTACAGGGCCATTTTAACACGGAAGACGGCCAAAACACACAAGACAAAGTGGTACGTCAGAGCGAGTGGCAATATCAAAAGCAGCGCGGACCACAGCCTACACCCTTCCTCTCCCTTAAAACGATTGTGGACAGAATCTCAAAAAGCCGAAACGAAGGAGCGCCTGGCCCTACCGGGATCCCCCCAATAGTATACGAGCAGGATACAACCTACTGGGCCGGAGCACTACAATCAGTTTTTCACATTGTTTTTGAAACCAGAAGAATACCAGATTCCTGGAAAGGATTGATCATTTCACCTATCCACAAGAAAGGTAGTAAGAATGAACCAAAGAACTACAGACTCATTGCGCTAATCGATATTGAGGCGAAATATTATGCTGGCCTACTATTCGCAGAATTAACTGAGTGGGCAGGGTAAAACGATCTAATCCCAGTCAACCAAACAGGCTTTCAGAAAAACCTGGGAACGACTACAAACATTCTCGCTCTATCACTTTTAATTGACGCCACAAAAGCAATTAACAAACCTTTATTTGTTTGCTTTATCGATTATAAATAGGGCTCCCGGTTTTATGGTATTTATTTTTTGGACATTTCCGTCTGTATTTATCCATTTTTTTTTTTTGTCAACTTTATCTGTATTTATCCATATTTATTATGGATTTTGTGAAAAAAATAAAGCTGAAACTGGTATATTTCCACATTTATTTAACCAATAAATATGCAGTCATGCTTGAATGCGTGCAAGGTTTCAGTGATATGAGCACCCGCAGAAGATAAATCAGTGCACTTATATGAAAATATGCACATTTCAGTATCAGCTTTGTGCAGATCTACTGCTGTTTAAGCCTTTTTACTAAAATGTCTCTCTTTTACCCCATTACCTATCAATACACACAGTTATTGGCTTGGCACTCATGGTAAAGTGTATTTAGAATCACTCAAAAAGCACTCAATTTCCGTTTTTATCCACATTTAAAAATAAATACAGACAAGAAAATAAATGGTTTTCTGTCTGTATTTATCTGTAAAAATCAGTAAAAACAGGGAGCCCTAATTATAAAGCCACCTTTGATTGTGTCAACCGAGGGAAATTGTGGGCTAAGCTATCCGGGTGGAAAATAGCTCCAACCCTTCTGAGCCAGCTAATCCTGATCCACTCCAAGACATGGGTACAAATTAGACTGGGGTCCGGAGACAGCCTGTCGAGGAGGATTCCGACCACCAAGGGGCTAAAACTCGGTTGTGTTCTTGCCCCCACCCTGTTTAGCCTTTTCGTGTCAGACCTCTCGAAGGAACTGGATAATTGTCATCACCACGAATTTGGGTGGCCTGTCACTCTCAAACCTACTATATGCCGACAACTTGCTACTGATCAGCCGAACCCCAGTTGATAAACGTATCAAGCAACTTTGCCATAAAGAACGGATTAAGCATAAATCATGAGAAATCCAAAGTAATGACCTTTAACCAACGAGGCAATAAGAACCAACTCAGATGGTGGCTGGGGAGCAGGCAATTGGAGATGGTTAAAAGTTACAAATATCTGGGAATTATCTTTGATAGCATGGGAACGTACCACCAACAAAAAGTGGCTATTCAAGGAAGAGGAACCATCCTGGCTGTTATGCTAAAAAACATCAAGCACAAAGTAACTGGCCCCAATCTTATCCCTCTTCTGGAAGTACTTCGGGCAAAGCTACTACCTACAATCACGTATGGCAGCGAATCAATAAGAATGAAAGATGAAACAATTCTGGATAAGGTGGTCTCTAAAGCTGCCAGAATAATATTCAATCTCCCACAAAACACTTCTCCAGCACAAATAAGGCTGGAGTTTGGCCTACAAAATCAGCAAATAGCAAGGAAGGGCACTTACGCCAAATGCTGGTACAAAATAAAGAGTGCAAAGCCTGGTTTCTTAAACTCATACTTGTGGAAAGAGATGATCAGAAAAACTGACTGCCCCGCTATGGTTTATCTTCAGTCAGGATTAAGGCAGCTCGCCTTACAGGACTTGTGGGAATTTTATCTTCCTCACAACAGTTTCAAAGCCTTCGTGAACAAAACGGTGAAGATTATTTCCCTAGAAAAAGACAAAACAGACCTAAATAAGAGGGCATACAGTTGGTTTGTGATCCAGAGCTATTCGAGAAGTGTTGCACAGCTATATTTAAGTACAAGCTTCTCGAGAAGTATGAAGGAAAGCCTTCTGGCAATGAGGCTGGGGATTCGACGGTAAAACCACATTTACCGCCATGGAAGCGCACACATCCAGCCCCCAACTGCAGACTATGTGATAACCCCGAAGAGGACGTTCTACATCTACTGTGCCTCTGCAAGAGTTTAGATCTTGAACAAAGACAGCTTCTAAAGCCGTGTCTGAACAAAAATCGAATACGGTCATGCAGACAGGCGGTGAAGGCCTGCTTCGAGGGGGGCGACGTTCGGCTAGCCTGCAGCTTTGTACATTTTATGAAAGTTGTCAAAACAAAACTAAACCTGGCAATCCCCAACTAACCAGCTTGTATTCCAGGTTTCTGCAAATTCATCTGGTATCTGTTCACCGGGAAGGACCATTTTTAGACTACCTTTAACCTGGCAAAGAGTTTATATTTAATCACACAGACGCTTGAACCTGGGTTAACCTCACGGAGGACAGTCCCACAGCAGTCATTGTGTGCTCAATCATGATACGCACATTAACATATATTTTCAGTACAGTATGCAAATGTTATACTTTTGTATTTTATGAAACCACTTTAATTTTAACGGATCTAGCACTGTTTTACGTTATTAGTGTTTTTATATGCAGTTTGCTAAGATTTTTATTAATCAGGCAATAAAGATTACTTACTTACGAAATCATACTAGGAGCTTCAGGAAACTCGCTCAGGCGAACCTGGAAGCCAGCCAGGAAAAGATGAAACGCTGGTATGACCAGAATGCCAATTTGGTACAGTTTCAACCTGGCCAGAAAGTGTGGGTCATGACTCCAGTAGAGCCTTGTGCTCTTCATGACAAGTGGACTGGGCTTTTTGAGATGGTGGAGCGCAAGAGTGATGTCAACTACCTGGTGAACTTGCAGACCACCAGGAACCCTTTGAGGGTCCTACATGTGCATTGCCTCAAACCTCACATTGAGAGGTCTGAAGTAAGCATACTCTTGGCGACAGATGATGGGGGTGGAAGAGGAGAGTGAACCTCTTGTCAGCCCAGGAACATGGTGGGTCAGTGGAAGGTGTGAACCTCTCCCTTACCATGGCCCCTGAGTAGCAAAGTAACTGTTGCCAGTTGTTCGTGCACTTTGCCACACTCTTCTCGCTGACCCCAGGTGTCACCTACTGGTGTACCCATGATGCAAAAACTGTGGACAGTCCTACTGTGAAGCACAACATTTATAGGCTGACTGATAGAGTCAATGCCAGCATCAAAGAAGAGGTTTTTTTAAGATGTTGGTGTTAGGGGTGATAGAGCCCTCTAACAGTCCTTGGGCCAGCCCAGTGGTCTTGGTCCAAAAGGCTGCTGCACTCAGTGTCACTCCAGAACTTAGGTTCTGCGGGAGAGACGCACGAGCCGCGATTCAAGATGGCCGCCTCGCGAGAGTCTACGCGCGTTTTCGGCCCGTTTTTGTCATTTAAACGCCGATTTCTGTCAGAAAAGTGCCCTGGAGGAGGTCGTTGTGTTTATGAAGGTCTCACCAGCACTGTGGAGCAATTTCAGTCGTTTTTGCTCGGTGGAAGTGGGTTTTTTCGCTGCCTGGTTCCTGCTCCCTGCACATCATTCAGGTACAGCCAGGCTTTCAGTCAAGGGGGCGGAGCAAGCTTGTAGGAAAGGGCCTGGCTTGGGTCTAACCACTCCCCCAGCCCATTTTAGCTGCTGCACCAGTCATTCCTTGGTGTTTTCCACAGCTTTCATTTCCTCCTTCGTTATTTTGTGTCCGCAATTATATTTTTGACTCTTTTTCACTTTAAAATGGAAAATAAGAGTTCTGTTAATAAAAGGAGGCAGCAATTTTCTCCTCCTCCTGCTAAATCAAAAGTAGTGGAGTCTTCTGAACCTTCACTGTCTTTAATATTGGAGGAAATTCAGGCACTTCGAGTCAATACAGATACCATTGCATCTGAAGTAAAAAATGTGCGTAAAGATATGGCCACCCTGTCAATGAAAATATCAGATAATTCCATCAAAATAAACGATAATAAGGTCAAACTGGACTCATTTACTCCATTGGTGGCAAATATTTCTCCTATGTGCTCAACATTATTGGATCTGGAAAATCGTAACAGACAATATAATTTACGTATTTAATCTTCCTGAAAATGTTGAGGGAGATAACTGTAGACTATATTTGGAGAAATTATTACCTAGTCTTCTACAAATTAAATTCTCAGAAAAGTTTGAAATTGATAAAGCCCACAGGACTCCCTCACACAGGAACCCTCAGCACACAAAACCGTGACAAATGATTTTTAAAGTTCTTCGACACCACCATTTGGTTCTAATCAGAAAAGCAGCTAGAGAAATCCCTTCATTGATGGTTAATGGGAATAAAATATTTATTCATCAAGACTATGCCAAAGAAACTGTTTCAATTCTCAAAGAATTTACTGCTCTTCGCCCGCAACTTCGCAGTTTAGGCTATAAATATGGTCTTTTTGATCCATTGACGATGCGCATTTGGAAGGATAATTTTTCGAAATCTTTTCAACGTCCAGAAGATTTGAAGCATTTTTTGGATCAGCAGTCTCTGCACTCTATGGATACCAATGACTCTGCTACTTGATTTTTGCCGGTTATGTTTTTTCTTTCTGACACAGTTCTGAAATTTCTCTTTATTGGGCTCCAGCGGTTTCGGTCATGCTTGTACAGCGTGTGTGCGTTTCACATTTCACATTTATGTCTTCTGTTTGTCGTTTTTTTCATGTTTTTTCATTTTTTCCTTTCCTTCTTCTTTCTATGGAGCTACCTGTTTCTCATTTTCTTGATCCTTTTTTTATCTTTCACTTCTTGTACTCTTTTCTCCTTTCTTCTGTTATGGCTAATATCCATGATATTAAAGTAATTTCATTAAATGTTAAAGGATTGCGCCCTCCAGTTGAACGTACAAACATTTTAGATTACCTAGGTAGTTGCAAAGCTGATGTTTGTTTTATACAAGAGACTCATATAGATGATAAAATTTTAGATTATATGCAGAAGAAATGGGTAGATGCTATTGTCTCTTCTCCTGCCAATGGTAAAAAAAATGGTGTCGCTATTCTCTTCGCAAAAAAGCTACACTGTCAAATTTTGAGTAAATCTTCTGATAAGGATGGTAGATATATACTCGTTAAAATTAAAGTTCACGACTCAGTTCTATTTTTATTAAATGTTTATGGTCCTACCGCAGATGATCCTATTTTTTGGTCTAATCTTACAACAGAGGTTCTAAAGATTGGTAATGTCCCTTTAATTGTCGGAGGTGATTTTAATGTTATCTTTGAACCTTTATTAGATAGATCATCTCTCACTAAGTTTCGCCCTTCTAAGGTATATTTTGCTTTCAAATCATTTATTCAAGCCACTAAATTAGCTGACATTTGGAGGTTACATTTTCCTACAGAAAAATGTTACACATTCTTTTCAAACCCTCATAATTCCCATTCTAGAATTGGTTGTTTATTGGTTTCCAGGCACCTAATTAGTTCAATAACTGCTCCTAATATTGGTAACATTGATATTTCATACCATGCGATGATTTCTTTGGTTTTGAACTTGGAGTCAACTTATACTAAACAATCTAGATGGCGAATGAACACTGGTATAATTCTCAATGAGTATAACAAGCCCAAACTTTTAGCTGCTATTCAAGAAATGTTATACTTAATCCTGAAGGGTCTACTTCTATGATAAATAGATGGGATGCTTTCAAAGCTTACATTAGGGGCGTAACCATATCTATTATGGCTCATGAAAATAAAACCTTTCATGCTACTGTGAAAAACTTACAAAAACAAATTGCGAAATTTGAACGACTTTTTATTACATCCAACAATCCTCAATATAAATTTAAATTACAAAAATTGCGTTATGAATTTAATTCAATCCTTAGTAAAAGAGCAAGTATTCAAATTTCTAATGCTAAAGCCAGATTTAGTTTTAATGCCAATAGATCCGGTAAACTATTAGCTAATTATTTGCGCATAAAAAAAGATAAAACTCAAATCAATTCAATTCTTGGTCCTCATGGTAATATTGCTCTCTCTCACAATGAAATTGTTAATGAATTTATGAATTTCTATTCAGCATTATATAATAAACCAGATTTTCTGGAGGTTTCCTTAATGGACTCCTTTTTAAAATCATGTAAATTACCCAAGATTTCACAATCTAATAAAATTAGACTTGAGGCACCTATTACCAAAGATGAAATCCTATCAGCTATAAAATCTCTTAAAAAGAACAAATCTCCGGGTCCTGATGGGATCCCTGCGGAATTCTACGAAGAATTCCAGTCACACCTTTTGCCATTTTTACACCAACTTTTTACGTTTTTTGGATCCACTGGAACTACTTCTGGTTCTTTTACAGAAGCTTTAATTATAGTACTTCCAAAACCAGATAAAGATCCCACCAGAGTGTCTAATTATCGTCCTATATCTTTAATTAACCAAGACTGTAAATTATATGCTAAAATACTTGCTACTAGATTGGGCCCCATATTAGACTCTATTATACACCCTGACCAATCTGGTTTTATGAAGAATAGATAATCTGCTAATAATACGAGAACTTTGTTTCATATTATTGAACAAAGTACTACTTTATCGGTACAATCTGTAATTTTAGCCTTAGATGCTGAAAAGGCATTCGATAAACTCCATTGGCAATTTTTATTCCATACGTTGTCCTCATTTAATTTTGGAGATACCTTTATTCGCATTATTTCTGCTTTATATTTTGCCTCTACTGCTCGTCTATTTATCAATGGCCAAGTTTCATCTCAATTTTCGCTTTTTAGAGGTACAAGACAAGGATGTCCTCTTTCTCCTCTTATTTTTAATTGGCATTGAACCTTTTCTTAACTTAATCAGAAATTGTGACCATATTAAAGGAATCATTATTAAGGATGTTACTGTTAAAACCCTTGCCTATGCGGATGATGTGCTTTTATTTGTTAGTGACCCTATATCTTCTTTTCCCTCATTAATGGATATTATAACAAAGTATTCTGCAGTTTCTGGATACACTTTAAATACTAACAAAACTGAATTCTTTCCCTTAAATGTTTATTGCACTCCTGATATGCTTCCCATGCAGGAAATTATTTGGCAAAAGAATAAGTTAAAATATCTTGGAATTTTATTTTCCTCTTCCATCAAATCGACAATCAATCTTAATAGTGATTTTATCCTAAATTATATTAAAGACAAAACGTCTAAATGGTCAGCATTACATCTTTCATGGTGGGGTAGGATGGATTCTCTTAAAATGACTATAGCTCCTAAAATATTCTATACCCTTGCCATGGCTCCTACTCAATTTCCATTAAAGTTTTATAAAGATGTTGATAAACTTTTGTCAAAGTTTTTATGGAACAGCAAACCTCCTCGTATTACTTATAAAAAATTAAAAGTTCCTAAACGTAATGCTGGATTTGGTATCCCGGACTTTTTTCTTTATCATAAAGCTTTTATTTTAAAACAAAGTTCAGTATGGTTTAATTGCTCCTTTTTAAATAATTCTCCTACGTGGCTCCGTATTGAGAAATCAATTACGAATCCATTTCCATTACCTACTTTGGTGTCCATGCATAATAATGCTCCATTTATTCAAAAGTCAGTTATTATTAAATCCACTAAAATGTTATTTAATGACCTTGACTTAATTTTTCTTTTTCCCATGAACAACACTGTCGAATTATGATTATGGTATAGTAATGTTATTAAATTGAACAGGAATGTTAATTTTTGGTTTTCATGGATTAAGGCTGGCATTTTTTACCTTAAAGATATCTATTCCAATAATACGTTTATTTCTTTTGAAACATTGCAAACAAGTTTTGGTTTATCTAAATCTGACTTCATTAAGTATCAATATTTGTGCAATTCAATTTTAGACTCCTTTCCTAATGCCATCCCTTCTAATGTTACAGCTGACTTAGCAATTTATATTCAAACAGTTTCAAAATCATCTCATGGGGTTTCTATTTTATATAAAAAAATATCTGATACTCTAGGTAGCAATACAGAGATGATTTCCACTTTTTGGAATAATGAACTTTCACTTTCCTTGTCCACTGACACATGGAAAGATATTTGGCTTAATAGTATATCTGGGTGGTTGCCTGTTTCAATCTACCAAACTAATTCGTATATCCTCTATAATCGTTTATGGACTCCATCACGTTTGTTCCAAGCTAAACTTCTCCCCTCTCCTGATTGTTGGCATTGTAAATCACATCCTGGTTCATTACAACATATGCTTTTTGATTGTCCTTTGGTTTTAAAATTTTGGTCTGAAGTTTGGGATATCATAAAGAAGATTTTTAAATTTCAAATTGATCTTTCCTATCAGTTAATAATTTGTAAGTCTGCTATTCTTCCACAAAATATACATGATTTAGAGTGTAAACTTTCAATTTTCTTATTTCGGCTGCTTTAAAATCCATTACTTTTTGTTGGAAAGATGTTTCTGTATTATCTGTTAATGCTTGGTGGTCATGGGTTATTTTTTCAAGAAGAGGTGCTCAATAATCTATGAATGGGATCACTCATAATTGTTTTTCTTATCAATCTTTTTGGTTACCTGTTAATGCATATTTATCCATTTAATGCTGTATTAATAATTTTAATTCAGATTTGAACTTCATATGATTAATCTTATTGTGGCATATAGTAGCTCTGTTTGCATCTTCTACGTTAATTGTTATATTTTTTCCTTTCCCTCCCCCTCCTTCTATCCTCCCTTTTGGTATTTTTTGATTATGTATTTTCTCATTACCTAAGATAATTTTTTCTATGATTTTGATTATGATATACAATGTTATCTAGGTATTATTGCTTAATCATAATATTTTATGTGTTGTCTATCTTTTAGTTGTATTTGATCAAAAACTCAATAAAATATTCTGAACACAGAACTTAGGTTCTGCATGGACTACCGTGGGCCCAATGCCGTCAACATGACTGACGCGCACCACATCCCCAGAGCTGATCAGCTCATTGATCGGTTGGGAGCTGCCAAGTTCCTCAGTAGGTTTGGTTTAACGTCTGGGAACTGGCAAATTGCCTTGACTGATGGGGCCAAGGAGAGGTCTGCATTCTCAACCCCAGAGGGGCACTACCAGTTCAGGGTAATTCCCTTTGGGTTGAATGATGCCCCTGCCACCTTTCAGAAGTTTGTCAACCAGGTGTTGGCTGGACTTGAGGATTTCAGTGTTGCCTACTTGTATGACACTGCAGAGTTCAATTCCAGCTGAGGGGGGATCACCTGCATCACCTCTGGGAAGTGTTGAAGGCTCTGCAGAAGGCAGGCCTCACTATCAAGGCCAGTAAGTGCCAGATAGGACAGGGGTCTGTCTGTGGTGTACTTAGGGCACCAGGTAGGAAGAGGCCGGGTGGCGCCTCTATAAGCTAAGACTGACACTATTCTGGCTTGGGAGGCCCCTAAGATCCAGACAGAGGTGAAAGCCTTTTTAGGTCTCACCGGTTACTATAGGAGATTTGTCAAGGGCTATGGCACCATTGTTGCCTCCTTGACGGAGCTGACTTCCAGGAAGCAGCCAAGGAAAGTGATATAGACTGATGCATGTCAGACCGCTTTTGATACCCTGAAGGCAGCCATGTGCACATCGCCCGTGCTCAAGGCACCCGATTTCTCCAAGGATTGATGCTTCAGAGCATGGTGTGGGAGTGGTGCTCTCACAAATGCATGAAGAGGGCCTAGACCAGCCTGTAGTCTTCCTTAGCAGGAGACTACTCCCTAGGGAACAGAGGTGGAGTGCAATTGAGCGTGAAGCTTTTGCTGTGGTCTGGGCACTGAAGAAGCTAAGACCCTACTTGTTTGGGACTCACTTCCAAGTTCAGACAGACTACATGCCCCTCAGAAGGTTAATGCAAATGAGGGTTGACAACCCAAAACTGTTTTGGTGGTCCATTTTCCTACAGGGAATGGAATTTACGGTGGAACACCACTCTGGCAATGAACATGCCAACGCTGATGGTCTGTCCAGGTTTTTCCACCTTAGTGAAGAGAAATCCCGGGTGGATGGGTAGTTCTCCCTACTTTCAGCAGGAGGGGACATGTGTTAGCAGCTGCCTGCACCGTGACCTGAGGGCACCTCACGCCGCACCGCTTCTCTTCACACAGCAGCCTCAATGCCCCGCACCACTGCGGTGGGCCGGAACAAAAGGTACGGTTTTAGGGTTTTCCAACACCACACCGCCGCTTTCGGCTGGAACCGTTGGATTTGTGTGTTTTCGACACCGTGATAGCCCCGGACGGAGCTCTCAACTTCAAGGAACTGCATTTAAAGTCTATTTTTGCATTATTGATATTTTGGATAACTGTGTTTGGAGTTTTATCGTTTTGGTCTTGTTTTACACAGATAAATATTGGCTAATTTTCTAACACCGGTGTGGTGTTCTTTTGTAGTGTTTTCACTGTATTACTGTGAGTTGTGTGCAAATGCTTTGCACATTAACTGACTGGCTTCTCGTGCCAAGCTACCAAGGGGGTGAGCAGGGATGATTTTAGAAGTGTAACTCCCTTATCTTGACTAGGAAGAAGGGTCCCTACCGGGACAGGGTAACAACCTGCCAACCAGAGACCCCTATTTCTAACAGTCAGGCAAAGAACTGTGAGTTCTATATGTACCAAACACTGTGTTCATAGGGGTTATTTTCGGTTGTGTTGTATAAGGTTTTGAGGGAAAACCTTTGTGACCGCCTATACTAATTCATATATATATAAAATGTATCAGACAAGAAGGCATAATTGATACCTACTATAGTTGCGATACATTTTATGCAACATGTATCCCGGTGTGAGGCGGTGCCTATTGTCACACGCTGTGGGGAGAAAAATGTCGAAAAATTGTAAGGGCCAGCGCATAATCTGGTAATCATCCTGGCCGATTTACGTTTCGGTCCTTCTAAGGTCTTCCCCCGTGCCCACTTACTTCATCAAGGTTAGGAATATTACATTTATCCTGATCAAGAAGAGTATCCTGGAGGTAGTTTTAATATATCAGACTCACAAAATTCACTTAGTCACTAAAAAAAATCCTGCCTGGCTGTAATCAGGCGTTGCAGCATACCTAGGAGGCACTCGGCTCCCTAGGTGGGAAACCAATGATGAAGCATGCCACCAACTATGTTGGTGGGTGAGGGTTCCTAAAAAAAACGTATTTTTCCCAGAGACTACTATATATACACTGGATGCTTATTGAATTATATTGTAGTTAGCTCATTCTTATGGATCACTGATACAACATCGACTCCTATAACATCGAACTACAAAAGTATCGAGTCAACAATATCGCATACAAAAATATCAACACTCAATACACAAAACAAAAATAACACAAACATCGATAAAAAAAATTGTTAAAAAAACTTCGATGACAAAAATATTGAGAACAAAAATAAAGAACACCAAAATATTGATAACATTAAAATAAAAATATAACACAACAAAAACATCGATATAAATAATATCAACAACACAAACATCGATAAAATACCTGTAAACTATACCAAAAAATAACATTTAAACATAAAAATAAACTCTTTTCAATAATATAATGAAATAACTTATTCCAAACATTATAAACAACCACTTAAAAAAATTACAATTTTTTTTCTTTAAACAAATACACTGAAAAACCAAAATCTAATAAATAAACAAACAATCAATCAATTCATTAACACAAAATTTACCGTGAAACGGACAAACACCCAAGAAGCACGAAACTTGCGAGACAGAAAACAGAACGAAAAAGAACTATACAATCAACTATTGAGAAAAACTCTCATTAAAAGGTAAGAACAAATCTTTGTAAATAAATAAATAAAATTAGCTTAAAAAAATTAACTAAATCTATAACGTTTTCCTTCATATGTCACAGATTAAACTTCACTAAAACACCACCTAAAAAATTCAAAACAAAGATTTGCTTCCACAACAAGAAAAACAACACTAAAAAAATATATAACCGAGCCGGATCCGGAGTGGTTTCCGACCGAACCGGAGTCCTGCAGTCCAACCGAGCGAGTACGATGCGGCCGTATGCTGCCGGACTCGGTTCTGTCGGACTCCCATAGAAGTCAATGGGAGCCGGTCGTACGACACGTACATGGGCTCCCATTGACTGAATGGGTAAGTCACGCACAAGGGTGCCCCCTACAGTGAGAACGCATCAGTGCCATCCGCACCGTACATGCCTGTGTTGGGGGGACCCTTGGGTCTCCCCCTGTGTCCGAGTTGTAGGGCTGCGGGTGACAGGCAACCACCCAGACAATTTGCGAGCCGGTTGCACAGGCTGTCCGATGCGTGCATCGTACTGGCTCGGTCGTGAATCGCATCCATTGCACGCCACGCTTAGCTTACGACCGAGACGTACGGAGCGGTTCGGACCTGGAAACGACTCGGTCGGTGAATTTCATGTAGCTCGCATCGTACTTGCTCGCTCGTACAGCTGTACGAGTCGGGCGGAAAACACGCGTACGGCTCGTAGTTTTTCCGGCCGGATCACGTTCGGTGCCCTTCCGACCCGGATCAAAATCGGCCCCCAAGTGTTGCATGGCTAAACACTTATAAGGTCCAAAAGGCGAGAACTATTGGCTATGCCAATGCTTGTTTAACGAGTCATCTTGGACCAATACATTAAAAAAATTTTAAAGTCCTTTTGTAGGCACACACACGCATGTTGAACAAATGTACAAGCGACCAAATCTAACACTGAGGTTGCATCACTGCGTTTGTATCAAACACCACCAGCAGAACTAAATAAAATAAAGTCTGTATAAAAACAAAGCACGGATGAAGCAGTGACCAAAGACCAGATCTCAAAGATTCAGTGGCTAACACTGCAACTTATTTTTAAACTCTTAGATATCTGATTTCACTTAAAGCTTTATTCTGAATGGATCACGTGATTCCTTAGATACAGGTGCCTTCTAAAGTTAAGAAAAATACTTGGTTCGAGTGTTTAAGCAATGTTCAAATTCTGATCACTTCTCCATAGCAAGTTGCAGGAAAAAAAAGACAGCAAGATGCAATTTAAGGAGTGTCAAATAGTGTATGATGTGGTAAAAACAAAAATCCAGTGCCCTAGGGAACACAGACCAGTCCTTCAGAAGTACTTTGGATCACAGAAGCACTGCAGGAGATTAAAATTCAAATTGAACACAGTGGCAAGAGGAGAGAAATTTGCAAATGGAGTAACACATAAAACTCTAAAACAAGGAAGCAAGTTTTAATGTTAATTAGACAGGTACATGGCATGGGATGATGAGAAGAGGCAATATCTATTTTAAAAAAAGGCCAGCAAACAGTTCAGCTGGTGAGGCATGTTATTCTGATCTCATAAAAAACAATATGTTGCCAATGGTGAGCTGCCGATAAATAAATGCTCAAACGTTGGTGATTCCCCTCCAGCAAGATTGGCACCTCAAATTCTCAAAGTGTTAGTGTTCAAGAGGATATGGAACCATAGAACAGAGACTAGACAAGAGACAAGCAGAAGCAAATAATCTCTGGAAGACACACATCTGCACAGGAAGGCCTAATGCTGGCTGGCCAAATGCTCAACTTGGTGAGGGGGGGTGACACTACTACAGAAACATCAGGAAGTTTAAAAAAGGTAGCATTTAGAATCTTAGTAACCCTGTTTAATGCATCACCAGAGACCGGAAAGGTTCTGAAGGGTTGGAGAAGTACAGGTGTATTCTCACTTCAGAAAAGATAGAAAGCAACTCACATAGGCAAAGTGGGCCAGGAAGACATCAGCAAAGTTGAAATTAATGTTAATCATAAAAAGGAAAGAATATGTGATTGTGCTGGCTAAACACAAGAAACCTGAGAGCTTCCGAATAAAGATCTAGTGCCTTGAAGACTACCACTACTAACACATTGTGGAAAACTAACGGTTAACATTCGCAAACATACATCTACAACATGGCTTAGCTTTCATCGTCTTTGAAGACAAACTTTCGGAGCTTGAGGTCCCGCAGTACCAGTCCACCCTTGTGGCAGTGTGCTACAGCAGAGGCTATTTGATAGAGCAGTCTGGCTGCCTCTTCTTCCTTGAGCTTTTTGCAGGGGCAAACATTTAATCTGCGCAATCTGATACAATGTGTATCAATAGTTCAAGAATCCTTTTGCATGCTGTGATTGTGTGCATTTTATTTGCTGAGCTTATTCCCGTCAGTGTTTGGTATGGACTCAGTAATATAGTTTTCTGACCCGTCGTCGAAATGGTCAGTGTATCGAGTCTAGTAGTCAATATGAAGAGTACCTGTTGAAGCTGAACTACATAAACTACACATTTCCTTGGCCAATAAACTGACTTCTTGGTTACTTTTAAAATCAAAGTGTTTGAACACATAATGAGGCAAACTTAAGCAGAGTCACGTGTGTATGTATGAAACAGGATGGACCCATGGCTGCTTCCGTGCACCACAGCACGGCAAACGCTTGCCAGGTGCTTACATTCTAGAATCACCATGTAAATACATCATCCACATTCCATACGCTCTAACCAAACCATACCATACTACAAAGCGTCTAAAGAACCACGATTGTAAGTCTGTGGGTACTGCGAGTCCTCTCCAGACTGTCAGACCCAACAACACGGCTGAAGTAACGTGTTGCAGTACCGAAATGGAGACGGCGGGCTGATGATGCAACAAAGCGTACAATCTACACAACAGCGGGGATCTGTTAGTTTGCATCAGGAGGTGTGCTGATGGGCCTGGTTAAGTGCGGCTGCTCTCAAGTGTGCCCCAAGCACGAGTTATCCTGCTCACTGCACTGTGGGGTTTCAGGTTCACTAGCTAGTACTGAGTGCTCCAAGCACACAATGGTGCTGGGGGAGGGGTGTGGGCAGCTTCACTTGCATGCACCGAGTGTGCTCCAAGCATGAGAGTCTGCTGGCTGCACTGCTGAGAGTTCTCGGCCGCATCGCATGAACTGTCTTAGGTCCAAGTACCAGAACGGCCCGCTGACCGCACGAGATACTCCGCTGCGTGTCCGAGACCAGGGCGATCGCCCCTCTGCAGGCCGCTGCATCCGGTCCACTGGATCATAGGGCAGGGTCTCACTGTTGAGCGTGGCTTTTGTTCTTGGCCTTTGCCACAGTGCCGGCCAGTGTCCCATGCCGGCACACGTCAAGCTGTTTCCGGATGCGATAGTAACTAAGCCGCTCGTAAGAGGGCGGGATATCCAGGGCACAGCAAGGTGACTTCAGCCATCGTTACCTGTGACCGCAGGGCCAGGGGGCTACAGCGGCGGCGGAGAGAGGGGTCCTTCATGCACGCAGACGACATTGATTGCCAGAACTGGGGTGCGTTCCACGTGCCAGCCCAGCCGCACGCCTTGGCGATAACCTTGTGGGGCAATGAGTTATTAAAAAATAAATAAAACAATGCAGTGCAAAAAAAAAACAAGCACAAGCATGCGCGACAGCAGGGGGAGGGGAGAGAGGAGGGGGCCTGCGCGTTTCCCTTGCGGGAGCGAGCAGCAAGGTGCGATAATGCTCACACATGGCGCCAGCTGCTAGCTCCCGCAAGTGAATCTCCAGACGTGCACGCGTTGCCATTCAAGGCAATGGAACGCATGCACGTTTTTGGCTGAAAAACCAAAGCGATCGCTAAAGGTCTTTTTGCCTTTGCAGCGCATGCACGTTGTGTAGGCGAGACCTAAATAGAGACTAAATAAACTAAATAATCAAATTACATGTAAAAAAATTACATTTCCCTTTTAAACCAACAGAAACAAAGAAGCCAGTGAATAAACCACGAACATCGAAAAAATATCCAACAAGAAAATTAAAGCAAGACAAATGTACGTGTATTCTCAAATATAACAATTAAGTCTAAGATGACACCAAATGGAGGTGGATATGAGCGATTTCTCGTCCAGAGAAAAAAGCAAAATGCTAACGAACTTGGGTTTCCGGCCCGATGCGACCTATCACACAGGGTTAAGACCAAAATCGACTTTCAATCCAAATGTTCCATATGATAACATAGAAGCTTTCAACAGCATCATGATACGAGAAATCAACAAAATGAGAGAACAATGTCAAAAATCATCTTGGGACAACTTGACCAGATCTCAAAGAAATGCTTCGAAGACATTAATGGAGGATGAAACCATAGTCATAAAACCCTCTGATAAAGGGGGTAATATCATTATCATGGATATGGAACATTACACCCAAGAGGCTTTAAGACAATTAAGTGACATCTCGTGCTATGAAGAAATTAGCTGGGAGACATACAGGATTTCAATTGTCAAGTACCATGACTTATTAAAAAATTGGTGGGAGGAGGGAATTCTAGATAAGGCAGAATATCTGTTCTTGAAAACTGAAAATCCACGAATTCCCTGTTTCTATCTACTCCCCAAAATACACAAACACCCTACCAGACCACCAGGGAGGCCTATAGTATCCTCCAATGGTGGATTGCTAGAAAACACCTCAATTTTCCTGGATCTTTTCTTATCACCATTTGTAACTCAATTAAGATCTTATTGTCGTGACAGTACAGATTTCCTACGTCGAATTCATGACATCACCTGGGAAGACAATTACCACATGATAGCACTGGACGTGTGTTCCCTATATACCTGTATTGAGCAAAAGAAGGGAGTTGAAGCATGCATGTACTTCCTGAAGGAAAGACACATCTCCCTATGGGATCACACACAGATGCTAAGGACCATGATGCTTTATTGTTTAAATGAAAACATCTTCCTCTTTGACAGAGTCCTGTATCGTCAGAAAGCAGGGTCCGCGATGGGCACCTGCTTTACCCCCAGCCTGGCAAATCTTTTTCTGGGCTGGTGGGAGGAGCGTGTGGTTTGGGTAGAAGCCAATGACAGATTCACGGGGCACATCCCTATCTGGATCAGGTATATTGATGACCTGTTCTTGATATGGGATGGCCCCGCGGATCTGGCATTGGAGTTTATTAATGAGTTGGGGAAGAATGACCTAAATCTAAAATTCACCCACTCCATCAGCCGCACATATTGTGAATTCCTGGATGTTGCAATTAGAATTGAGGGAGGACAAATGGTCACAAATCTTTTCAGGAAGGAAACGGCTGGAAATACTTTGCTCCATGCCGACAGTAGTCACCGCTCTCCCCTAAAAAACAGCATTCCTTTTGGCGAATTCCTTCGGGCTCGAAGGAATTGCAGCACCAACAACAATTTTGCAACAGAACAACATAACAGGACCAAAAGATTCAGACAAAGAGGTTATAAATATAAGATCATTGAAACTGCTACAAAAAAGGCTGCAGAAATTACCCGTGATCAAGCACTCTTTTCCTCTAAAAAGAGAAATAATTTGACTAATAGTAATGGGGCACCGAGACTAAAAACCACCTATAATACCAGGTCCAACCTTTTGAAAAATGTCATGAGAAGACATTGGAGACTCATAGAAACGGATCCCGTAATTGGTTCCAGTGTAGGGAAAACACCCTCCATTACCTATAGGAAATCTAAGTCACTACGAGACCATCTTGTCCATAGTTACCACCAAACATCTAGCACCACAACATGGTTAGGAAAAGCAAAGGGCTTCAGAAAGTGCAATTCCTGCAAAGCCTGCAAACACAGTGTAAATCGGGATGATTATTGTGAAGGACTGGTTAGAAAAAGGAAAAAAGAAATTAACAAATTCACAACATGTACCAGCGATTACTGTGTCTATGTCCTTGAATGCCCCTGTGGGTTAAACACGTGTTTTGCAACATATGAGGGCAATAACCAATACTGATCCCAATTATCCTGTCGAAAGACATTTCCAAGAGAGACATCAGAGCAATGCACACTTACTTAAGTTCTATGGCATCGACAGAATCCCACCTCATCCCAGGGGGGGGGGGAGATCGCGAAAAACTGTTACGAGTTACTGAATCCAAATACATTATAGAACTAAACTCAAAAATCCCCAATGGCATGAACTATGGGGAGGAATTTGCCCCCAGTCCCCGTACACTTCATCAGGTTTAGTGTAGGAAGTCTGGGTATGATGGATTAATAATACTTAGCTTACCCGTTAAATAACTTTCCCAAACTTTCTAATTCCCTCACAATTTTCTAATAATTTCCTTTGTTCACTCTGGCACATTATAGATCTTGATTATTGCATAAAATTCTTCACTACAAACAGCACCTGACCTATGTCCCAATTACGTATAGAATTTGAGAATAACAGATGTATGCATTATGACTTATGTATTTTCGAATTATGTGGCTAGAATGTTGGACACAAAAGTATTAGTATACTATTTCTAATCATATGTAAAGTATAAAAATACCGCTGATATGATGTAATTTTGGGTACATTACCCCTGATCGCCATTTGCCGACCGTGCAGCACATGATTGTTATCTATTTTGAAATTATACGGCTTTGAAATGTATCACAGCACACGTATTAATAACATACGGAAATGACATATGCCCAACTATAGAAACATTTCAAAAATGCATAATTCTGCATTTTTGGCAGCGCATGGTGAACTCCAATAGAGCAATTATATGCTATCATTATGTCACCAATTATGTGCGCCATCTTATATATAATTTCTCTATATACAACTTCACCTTTTCTCAAATTCATGATTTTGAACTGCATTACAGAAATAGCTTTGATAGTTTTATAATAATGAAGTGTTTATATCTAGTAATGAATTCTAAGACATTTTGACGTATTACGCTCTAATGTGTCCGTTTCTGAGTGCTTGTGCGAACAGAAGTATTTTTTCCCTATTTCTATGGGGAATTGGGCACAGGTCATTTACTTGACAAAGGCTTCGCCGAAACGCGTCGTACTGTTTGGTTTGTGAGACAATAAAAACCTTTATTGGACTCGTCCTATGGTGTGCCGTTGAAGACGACTTCTGTGTGGGAAATATATTTAGCGGTGCTGTGACCGCTGCAGGCACCGGCGTCGCAAGGAGGGTGAGCGGCTATTCACAGCGATTTCTGCAGATATATATATATATATATATATATATATATATATATATATATATATATATATATTTTTTTTTTTTTTTTTCACCACGTTCTCCCGTCAACTCCCCTGCTCTCAACACAGCGGGTGCACCAGCCGCGAGGACGAAAACTCGCGAATTCACGCCAGCCACAGTTCAAAGATTGCTGCGCACTCCAACCAGTATTCTTAGTTATTCAAATTTTTTATTTGTTTGCAAACACGACAAAGTTACTGACAAACGCGTTTCAGCCTCCTGGCCTTCGTCAATGTCAGTGATTCCCTGCTCACACCCCCTATATAAACACATCATTTCATTGGTTAGCAGGGTTTCCAATCAAAGCAAAAGAATATGCAACAGTGAAAAAGTGAAAATAAAAATAAAAAACGGTCCTGCAGAGACTAAATACCGCTTTGGGGAAGTGTCAGCCATTTTAACATTGTGTTCCCTCACATTAAACAGAATGACAGTATCACATTAAATGCCACACTTTCACAGGAAAGACTAACGAAAAGCAATGAATTCATTCCTCAAATGGAGTTTGGTCACAGTGGAGTTTTTTAGCCTGTCTCAGTAAATCCCATGCTGATCATTAGAGGTGATATGCCCCTATATGCTATTTAGAATTTATAAACCCCTAAAATAGGGTGGGCGTGTGAACAACGTGGTTGGAATATCAAATATCAATCAATTTGAAATAAAGCTCTGCATGAGCAGACTCAAATTCATGCTGTCTATTCTGCTTTCGGTATTTTATCTAGGACTGCCAATTTTTCCCCAGTCTTTCAGCTCTAAAGGCACAGCGCATTGTTTCTACCAATGTTATTTTTCATCCGATAAATGACCACAACTCCTCCTCCTGGTTAAGCCCCCCCGGGATCCTGGTACGCAGTTCCACTAGGAGTTTGGCCTCCAGCTGTCTTAGTGTTTTCACTCTGTCTCCCCCTCTTTCAGCTGGCTGAATCTCATCTAGACAAAAGTATGTTAATTTGTCACTCCTAGCCTCGTGCATGTTGGCAAAATGTCTCGCCACTGGGTATGTTCTATCCCTGTTAGTTATTGCTCGTTTGTGCTCTAATACCCGTTTTTTTGCCGGGTGTATCGTGCTTCCAATATACTGCAACCCGCAGGGGCAGGTTAAACAGTATACCACGAAGTTGGAGTTGCAGTTCAGCAACTTGTCAATGGGCCTCCTGTCCTTCTTTCCAGGTATGGAATAGTCTTTGACCTTTTTGCAATTCTTGCAGGCCTTGCAATTCATGCATGGAAAAAAGCCCGTGGCCAATGGCTTAATCCGGGGTTTGTCCTCAAAGTGGCTGCGCACCAGGATATCTTTTAAGGAAGAACTCTTCCTATAGGTGATGTCAGGACCCGAGGGGATCAGTTTCCCAAGGACCCCATCCGTCAGTAAAATATTCCAGTTTCTCTGAATGAGATTCCTGAGTTTTTGTGCCTCAAATGAGTAGGTCATGATTAACCTGACTTTACCTTGCTCTTCTTCCGTTCCCTTCTTGTCTACTTGTTTTTGAGCTAGCAATTCTGGCCTGCTTCTGCTGCTTGCCTTGACTGTTGCTTCCTGCAGAACCTTGTTGGTATACCCCCTATCCCTAAATCTCTCTAGAGATTCAGTGGCAGCTTCTAGGAAGTCGTCAGGTCGGGAGCAGTTCCTCTTGAGTCTTAGGAGCTCCCCGTACGGTATGCTGTTAATTAGATTACGGGGATGCTGACTCCAAGAGTGCAAAACAGTATTCCCTGCTGTGGGCTTTCGATATAGCTTGGTACATAACTTGTTGTCTGCCACAAAGACTAGAAGATCTAGAAATGCTACCTCCTTATCACTGATGTTACTTGTGAACTGTAGGTTCAACTCATTCTCATTGAGAGATCTTATGTAATCTTCTGCCTCTGTGCGCGTACCTCTCCATACTATGAAGAGGTCGTCAATGTACCTTGTCCATAGGGCTATCTTGTCTAACCAGATTTCATTTCTGCCCGCCCAGGCCACGTGCTTCTCCCACCAGCCCACGAAGAGATTCGCGTAGCTGGGGGCGAAGCACGTGCCCATCGCGGTGCCCTGTATCTGCAGGTACAGCTCCCCCGCAAACAAAAAAATGTTGTTGTGTAGGCAAAAGGATGCTATTCCTAGTAGCATTTTATTGTGTTCCTGAAGCTTCAGGGATCTGGTCTTTAGAAAAAACTCAAGAGCTGCCAACCCTTGTGAGTGTCTAATGCTGGTATACAGACTGGTTATGTCTAATGTGATTAGCAGAAATTCAGTGTCCCAAATGATGTTCTGGATCTGACGAATGAAGTCGGTTGAGTCCAGGATGAATGAACTGAGGTCCTTTACCATCGGGAATAGGAAAGAGTCCACGTAAATGGAAGCCTTCTCGAGGAGACTTCCCAGCGAGGACACTATTGGGCGTCCTGGCGGTGCATTGATGTCCTTATGGACCTTTGGAAGGTGGTAAAAAGTGGGCAGAACTGGACATTCGACCCTCATATATTGAAATTCGTTGACCTCTAGAATTCCTTTACTGCTCCATTCTTCCAGAAGGTCATGGAAGGCCTGTATACTTTTATTGTAGTCCTCTCTCTTGATGAGTCTATAGCTTTGTGTATCGCCTAGCAAGCGAAGGGCCTCCCGTTTGTACAGTTCCTTGGTCATTAACACGACGTTCCCTCCTTTATCTGACTGTTTGATCACCAGTTTGGGGTCGTCTCTTAGGGATTTCACAGCTTCCCACTGCTTTCTCGTGAGGTTATATTTTCTTCTCCCCCCGGGAGTGATGGTGGCAACTCTGAATTTGTCAAGGTCCTTGATTACCGCCTCGTGGAAGCAGTCAATCGCATCATGTGGAGTCTGCGGGATAAATTTAGATCGTGGTTTGAACTCACTTTTCCCGCTGCTCTGTTCAATCCCAGTCTCTGCTAGCAGTTGTGTGTTGCTTTGAATGTCCACATCACCCTCCACTAGCTCGGATTCGTGGAGATCACGGATCGTTGTTAAGATTTCCAGATCGCTGCCTACCAGGTTTCCCAAAGCCGATTCTTCCGTATCTTGTTGTTTTTTCTTGGGGCCAGGGTGCATTGCGAAAATTTTGCGAAGCTTAAGTTTGCGGACGTATTGATACAAGTCGATGCGTGTTGTCGTATAATCCCATTGTGTCGTTGGGCAGAAGGTCAACCCCTTTTGTAGCACAGTTTTCTCCGTTTGCGTTAAAGTTCTTTCTGAGAGGTTGATAATGGAAAGGTTGTTCACTTTCTCTTGCCGCCCCGCCTGCTCCTTGTAACCCGGGGTTCGTAATTTTGGTTTGCCGATCTGCCCTCCTCGCCTTGTTTTCCGCCGCTTTGCTCTGGTGGACGGCTCTTTTGCGGGAATTTGCGCCATGCTTCCTTGATAAGGTGATATTCCTCGGGAAAATGCTGGTCCGTATTGGCAGTTGCTCCCCTGGGATTCCTAGGGATCTCTGTTTCGGAGAGATCTGCTTCCGATTCTGATGTGTCAGATAAAGGAGGGAACGTCGTGTTAATGACCAAGGAACTGTACAAACGGGAGGCCCTTCGCTTGCTAGGTGATACACAAAGCTATAGACTCATCAAGAGAGAGGACTACAATAAAAGTATACAGGCCTTCCATGACCTTCTGGAAGAATGGAGCAGTAAAGGAATTCTAGAGGTCAACGAATTTCAATATATGAGGGTCGAATGTCCAGTTCTGCCCACTTTTTACCACCTTCCAAAGGTCCATAAGGACATCAATGCACCGCCAGGACGCCCAATAGTGTCCTCGCTGGGAAGTCTCCTCGAGAAGGCTTCCATTTACGTGGACTCTTTCCTATTCCCGATGGTAAAGGACCTCAGTTCATTCATCCTGGACTCAACCGACTTCATTCGTCAGATCCAGAACATCATTTGGGACACTGAATTTCTGCTAATCACATTAGACATAACCAGTCTGTATACCAGCATTAGACACTCACAAGGGTTGGCAGCTCTTGAGTTTTTTCTAAAGACCAGATCCCTGAAGCTTCAGGAACACAATAAAATGCTACTAGGAATAGCATCCTTTTGCCTACACAACAACATTTTTTTGTTTGCGGGCGAGCTGTACCTGCAGATACAGGGCACCGCGATGGGCACGTGCTTCGCCCCCAGCTACGCGAATCTCTTCGTGGGCTGGTGGGAGAAGCACGTGGCCTGGGCGGGCAGAAATGAAATCTGGTTAGACAAGATAGCCCTATGGACAAGGTACATTGACGACCTCTTCATAGTATGGAGAGGTACGCGCACAGAGGCAGAAGATTACATAAGATCTCTCAATGAGAATGAGTTGAACCTACAGTTCACAAGTAACATCAGTGATAAGGAGGTAGCATTTCTAGATCTTCTAGTCTTTGTGGCAGACAACAAGTTATGTACCAAGCTATATCGAAAGCCCACAGCAGGGAATACTGTTTTGCACTCTTGGAGTCAGCATCCCCGTAATCTAATTAACAGCATACCGTACGGGGAGCTCCTAAGACTCAAGAGGAACTGCTCCCGACCTGACGACTTCCTAGAAGCTGCCACTGAATCTCTAGAGAGATTTAGGGATAGGGGGTATACCAACAAGGTTCTGCAGGAAGCAACAGTCAAGGCAAGCAGCAGAAGCAGGCCAGAATTGCTAGCTCAAAAACAAGTAGACAAGAAGGGAACGGAAGAAGAGCAAGGTAAAGTCAGGTTAATCATGACCTACTCATTTGAGGCACAAAAACTCAGGAATCTCATTCAGAGAAACTGGAATATTTTACTGACGGATGGGGTCCTTGGGAAACTGATCCCCTCGGGTCCTGACATCACCTATAGGAAGAGTTCTTCCTTAAAAGATATCCTGGTGCGCAGCCACTTTGAGGACAAACCCCGGATTAAGCCATTGGCCACGGGCTTTTTTCCATGCATGAATTGCAAGGCCTGCAAGAATTGCAAAAAGGTCAAAGACTATTCCATACCTGGAAAGAAGGACAGGAGGCCCATTGACAAGTTGCTGAACTGCAACTCCAACTTCGTGGTATACTGTTTAACCTGCCCCTGCGGGTTGCAGTATATTGGAAGCACGATACACCCGGCAAAAAAACGGGTATTAGAGCACAAACGAGCAATAACTAACAGGGATAGAACATACCCAGTGGCGAGACATTTTGCCAACATGCACGAGGCTAGGAGTGACAAATTAACATACTTTTGTCTAGATCAGATTCAGCCAGCTGAAAGAGGGGGAGACAGAGTGAAAACACTAAGACAGCTGGAGGCCAAACTCATAGTGGAACTGCGTACCAGGATCCCGGGGGGGCTTAACCAGGAGGAGGAGTTGTGGTCATTTATCGGATGAAAAATAACATTGGTAGAAACAATGCGCTGTGCCTTTAGAGCTGAAAGACTGGGGAAAAATTGGCAGTCCTAGATAAAATACCGAAAGCAGAATAGACAGCATGAATTTGAGTCTGCTCATGCAGAGCTTTATTTCGAATTGATTGATATTTGATATTCCAACCACGTTGTTCACACGCCCACCCTATTTTAGGGGTTTATAAATTCTAAATAGCATATAGGGGCATATCACCTCTAATGATCAGCATGGGATTTACTGAGACAGGCTAAAAAACTCCACTGTGACCAAACTCCATTTGAGGAATGAATTCATTGCTTTTCGTTAGTCTTTCCTGTGAAAGTGTGGCATTTAATGTGATACTGTCATTCTGTTTAATGTGAGGGAACACAATGTTAAAATGGCTGACACTTCCCCAAAGCGGTATTTAGTCTCTGCAGGACCGTTTTTTATTTTTATTTTCACTTTTTCACTGTTGCATATTCTTTTGCTTTGATTGGAAACCCTGCTAACCAATGAAATGATGTGTTTATATAGGGGGTGTGAGCAGGGAATCACTGACATTGACGAAGGCCAGGAGGCTGAAACGCGTTTGTCAGTAACTTTGTCGTGTTTGCAAACAAATAAAAAATTTGAATAACTAAGAATACTGGTTGGAGTGCGCAGCAATCTTTGAACTGTGGCTGGCATATATATATATATATATATATATATATATATATATATATATATATTCACAGATAGACAAACAAAATGGCAGAAGGAGCAAAATTCATCACATCACAAAAGGGAAAACTACTGCTACACGGGTTATACATACATGCGAGAAAAAATAACAGGAAACAAAACCCATTGGAAATGTAGCAAATACTACTCCAATTCTTGCTATGGGAGAGCCACAACAGTCGAAACAAATGTTATTAATGTCAGGGAACACAACCATCCTCACAATGTCACAGATATCGAGGTCAGAGATGCTCAGAAACCATCAGAAAAGCAAGCACCAGCTCCCAACAGTCCAGTACCCAAATATTAAACTAGCATTTGCAATGAGTTTAAGCTATTAGCATTGTAAAGGACTTGTAAAGGACTAGGGGGCATATGTATCAACATCTCCATTTGCGATTCTCAAATAGCGATTTTTAGAGAATCGCTATTTGAGAATTGCAAAACGGGATGTATTTAAAAAATCGCACAATTTTTGCGATTTCTTAAAATTCCTTAATTGCGATTAGCAAATTGCGAAATCGCAATTAAGAAATACCTTCCCATTCATTCCTATGGGCCAGGAGGCCCATAGCAATGAATGGGAAGTCCTTCTCAATTTGCGAATCGCTATTTGCTAATCGCAAATTGAGAATATTTTCAAAGGTGCAAGGGTGTCATGATGACACCCTGATGCACCCCTGAAATCAGCATGTGTGCACATATGGCGCACATACATGGCCTAAGGGCATGATGTGCACCACATGGCACTTTGAAATATGCAAAAAAGTGCATATTTTAAAGAAATCGCAATTTACCACCAACTTGAAGTTGGTGGTAATTTGAGATTTCTTAAGGAGAAATCGCACAACTTGGGTGCGTTTTACATTGCATTTAAGAAATCGCAATTTGCGATTTCTTAAATGCTTACGCAAACTTAAGAAATCGCAAATTTAGCGATTCCTTAAGATTGCGAGGCTGAAATGCCTCATACATCTCCTTTTGCGATTTTGTATTCGCAAACGCTGTTTTTTTGCGATTCGCAGCGTTTGCGAATACAAAATCATTTGATACATATGCCCCAATGTCTTTTATTTATGTTTTGGGTTTTAAAACATAAATAAAAGGCATTGTCAATTACAATACTAATAGCTCAAACTCGTGTGAATGCGAGACCTATTGCGTTGCAAATGCTTGTTTTTATTACAAGTGTGGTAGGGAGACAGAATTAAAAAGTTTGAAGACCCCTGATGTAAACAAATATGGAATCAGCTTTAATACCTGGAGCAAACAGACAATTTGGTCTGCAACACCAAAAGAGTAGCTCTGTCCAATACATCAGTTGGGCAGTGGTTTTTGGAAGACAGAGGAGTGCCTTTAACTGTGCTTGATATGCTCCACTGTGCATACTTATATTTATGAACAAACTGCACGTCTTACAGCATACACATATTGTGTGCTGCCCATATCCTTTGTCAAAATTCACCAATTTAGACAGGATTTTAAAGCGGCATGGCATATTGTATTTAGAAGAAACTGAACAAACTTAACCCCTTCTGTGCCACGCCCTTTCCCCCTCCTGTGGCGGGCGTTTTATTAGTGGGTGGGGTTCATGACGAGATAGTCTCATCATGGGCACAGCGCGACCGTGCTCCATGACGAGACTATCTCGTCATGGGCACTGAAGAGGTTAAAGAATGAACACAGTGCCCTCTAAAAAATAGACTTGAGGTGACATAGCTCTGCCTTGAGCTCTACCAGAACCCGTGGCAATTTGCACATTTGTTATAGCCTTACAATCCTATCTTTCCAACAACCCGCACCAATTTATATTTACGGCAAGCATGAAACTAAGTTACTTTGTGAAGTATAATTGGATTTACTGAACTACACTATGGGTGAAGGATGGGACGTTCAGGGCTTACTCTTCGAACTGCCTTTGGTTAGCGTATTAGTGACTTTAAAATGCATTTAGAATGGTTACTTGATGGATCATTGGCTTTAATATGTTGACTGGTGTCGCAAAACCACCAAAAAGCTCCCACAAAAGAACACTCTAGCATGCTTATTGTTTGCGAAAGTCGGTAGAAAGCCCCGTTAAGATATAACTGGAAGACAACAGAGTTTAAGGAAAGCTTTTGCTATGCCCATCACCCTGTTTTCCCCTTGTGTGCTGTGAATAGTAACTTGTTTTTCTGGTCAAAAGTAGTCCAACAGATACACATGTACATTCAACTGCATGTGTGTAAATACAGGATCATGTGATCATGCACAAGCCTGGGGGTCATGATACATAAAATACGGTCGTAACTGTGGCGCTGTAATCGTTCTCTGGCAGTAGGCCTCACCCTATGGCTATACTCCTTTCACACTGGACAAAACTAGCAAGCAGGATCACTCTCTTTGCATAGACCCACGCTTCAGACACGCAGGGAGATTGTCACGCATATTGAGTTTTAAAAGTAAAGACCTTGCAACACCAATCATGCACATGCCACACAGGGTCTGTGCTTGTCAATCCCTGAGGCTACTCAGCAAGCATGGTAGTAAGGGCTTGTGGCAAACAATGTTGCTACAAGCTGCCTGGCAGCAGCACGACGTGCCCTCCGTCTCTGCAAAACCGAGCACTAAAGCAGATGCACCAAACTTTCAAAGTCCACTACAAGCTGGAACCCAAGAAGAAGAGTGGGCAAAGCTGTGAAAACCACTTTTTATCAACAAGCGAGCGCGCGCCTCGCGCTGAAAGCAAAAAGAAACCAAGTGCGCACCTCGCGCTGAAAGTAAAACAAATAAATAAAAAAGGCGTGCAGGCTGCAGCAGTAGGCGTGCGCGCGCTTGGGAGAGGAGGCTTCACTTTTTCAAGCACTGCACTCGTGCTTCTGGCGCGCCGCTGTGAGCTCCCGCAAGGTGGATGCCGCCACAAGCACGAGTGCAGTGCTTGAAAAAGTGAAGAGCGACGGCTAAAAGCCATCCTATGCTGCGCATGGGCTCTGAGTAGGCGAGATGGAGTAGTTTCTTACCTGTAACTCCAGTTCTGTAGTAGGGGTATCTCTGTTATAGTCATAATCTATTAATAATCCCCGCCCATGTGCGGGGACCCCGGAGCAATCAAAAATATCTCTTAAGCTGTCCCGCATTTGCAAACCTGCAAAGACACTTAAGAGACAGACAAAATAATACAGCCTAATCACCACAAGGCTGCACTGGCCAGCACTTCCTCTGAAGTGAACACAAAAGCCAAAATAAAGTTGAAATGTCATTTTTATTCACATTTGACATGTTCCTTTATTATCACACACTCCCTTCACCAAAATCCCTTTAAACAATAGAGAGGAAGGGGTGGACAGACAAGCCCTATAGGCTGTCATTATGTGTCTGCTAAAGGGATACCGTGCCTTTAAGAAACTCTCCAGAGACCCCCGGTATCCCAGGATGCACAGCCAACACAAGTTACTTTCAGTTCTTTTTGAAGGTGTATAACAACAGGCCTGATACCGTCAGGTTACTCCACCGGGGAGGAGGGAGGGTCGCTTATGACTATAACAGAGATACCCCTACTACAGAACTGGAGTTACAGGTAAGAAACTACTCCTTCTGTAGTAGGGGATCTCTGTGTATAGTCATAATCTATGAATAGAATGGCAAGCCCATCCCAACCAACAAGAAGCGGTGGAGTAAGACCAACCACCAACAAATCACTGTGCAAACAAATTCCTTAGCGAAGCCTGTCCAACCTGCGCATCTGCCCTAGCATCAGAGTCCAGGCAGTAATGCTTTGTAAACGTATGGACTGACTTCCAGGTGGCAGCCTTACAAATGTCAGCAATGGGAACATTCCTAAGCAAAGCGGTGGTAGCCGCCTTTCCTCTAGTCGAATGTGCTGTAGGCTTACCCCCTAATGTTTTATTAGCTTTTTGGTAACAAAGCTGAATACAGGAAACAATCCATCTGGAAATGGACTGCTTTGAGGTAGCTAAACCAGTTCTTACCGAACCATAATTAACAAACAGTTGATCCGACCTGCGGATATCTTTTGTCTTATCCAGGTAGAATTTCAACACCCTACGCACATCAAGTGAATGCAGAGACCTTTCCGCCGGAGAGGAAGGATGCTGAAAAAACGTAGGCAAAGTTATCATCTGATTCACATGGAAATCTGATATCACCTTAGGCAAAAATTTAGGATGGGTACGCATCACTACTTTAGAAGCATGGAAAACAGTATACGGCTCTTGGCAACACAGAGCCTGAATCTCACTCACCCTCCTGGCCGATGTAATGGCTACAAGGAAGGCCGCCTTCCAAGACAAATGCTGCAGCGAAGCCTTATGAATAGGTTCAAAAGGCTCCCTCATCAATCTAGATAACACCACATTCAATTCCCAAGGTGGAGAAGGCCTTCTAACAGGGGGAAACACCTTACGCAAACCCTCCAAAAAATCCTTAATCACAGGGATTTGAAAAAATGAGGTTTGAGAAGGGCCCTTCCTATACGCAGTCAGAGCTGCGAGATGAACCTTAATAGATTGGAAATTAAGCCCAGACTGAGCTAACTGCAGCAGATAAGGCAAAATAACGTCTTCTTTACAGGATGTAGGGTCAAAGTCCTTCGCCTTGCACCATAAGCAGAATCTCTTCCACTTATAGGCGTAGGAGGTCCTCGTAGACGGTCTCTTAGCCTCTTTTAAGATCTCCATACAGTCCTGAGGCAGGTTCAAGTGTCCATACTGCACTAGCTCAGGAGCCATGCTGCCAAACTCAATGACGAGAGATTGGGGTGAACCATCTGCCCTCCGAACTTCGTGAGGAGGTCCGGCCGGCACGGCAGGCGCCGGTGCGGCAGAACAGACCGGTGAAGAAGGTCGGTGAACCACCATTGTCTCGGCCACTCCGGAGCAATCAGGATCATTCTGGCTCTGGATTGCGACAGCTTGATCAGCACCGCCGGAATCAGGGGAATGGGTGGAAAGGCGTAGAGAAAGCTGTTGGACCAGCTGATCCATAGTGCATTCCCCAGCGTCCCTGGTTGGTAGTACCTGGACGCGAAGTCGCGGCATTTGCTGTTTTCTGCCGTGGCGAACAGATCTATATCCGGAGTGCCCCATTCTGCGAAGACGTCTCTTAGCACGTCGTCGTTTAGCACCCACTCGTGGTTCTCTTGAACGAGTCTGCTGAGCGCGTCTGCTTGGGCATTCTGCACTCCCGGCAGGTGGGTCGCCGTGATCGTCATATTCCTGGCCACCAGCCAGTTCCAGATCGCCTGTGCCTCCCGAGACAGGGTGCGTGACCGGGAGCCCCCCTGCTTGTTGAGGTAATACATGGTCGTAGTATTGTCCGTCTGAACCAGCAGGGAGGACGTCCTGAAGGAGGGATGGAACGCCTTCAAGGCCAAGTGTACTGCTCTGAGTTCCAAAAAGTTGATATGGTAGGTCGTCTCCATCTGCGACCATATCCCCTGAATCTGAAGAGGGCCCGAATGCGCTCCCCAGCCCTGGAGAGACGCATCGGTCACTATGGTCTGGGCCGGAATGTCCTTGTGAAAAGGGGTCCCCTTGCAGACATTCTCTGGGGAACACCACCATTTCAGAGACTGCCGAGCGTGCTGAGACAACTGGATCTTGTCCTCCCAACGCCCCCTCCTCTGGTCCCATTGATCCTCCAGACATTCCTGCAGGGGCCTCATATGCAGACGTGCATTGGGGGTGAGGAAGATGCAAGAAGCCATCGACCCCAGTAATGAAGACACCGTCCTCACCGTAGGAGAGCGGGCTGAGATGAGATGCAGAGCCTTCCCACGGATCGATAAGCGTCTCTCCTCCGAAGGACACACGCTTGCGGTCAAGGTATTGACTGAAGCCCCCAAGTACTGGAGACACTGCACAGGGATCGGCACTGACTTCGTCATGTTGATGTGCAGCCCCAGACGGTGAAGCAAAGCCGCCGTCCTGTTGAAATGGCACTGGGCTTCCTGATAAGTGGACGCTTTGATCAACCAGTCGTCCAGGTAAGGGTACACAAACACCTTGGTCTTCCGCAGGTGTGCCGCGACCACTGCCATGCACTTGGAGAACGTCCGTGGCGCAGACTTCAGGCCAAACGGGAGTACGGAATACTGGTAATGGTTGTTGCCTACCAGAAACCTCAGGAATTTGCGATGCTTCGGTGCGATCGGCACATGAAACTAAGCGTCCTGCAGATCTATGGCGCACAGCCAGTCTCCTCGATGCAACTGAGGGTAAATCTGATGCAGGGACAACATACGGAACTTTTCTCGGCGGATCCACCTGTTTGCTTGACGCAGATCCAGAATAGGCCTGAACTCGTTCTTGTCTTTTTTTCTTACGAGAAAGAACCGTGAGTAGAGACCTTTTCCTTTTTGCCTCAAAGGAACAGCTTCTATCGCCTTCTTTTTTAATAGAACGTCCGCCTCCCGCTGGAGCTCCCGCACCATGTAAAGGGAGCGCACTGGTGGAATCTGTGGAGGCGAACTGGTGAAACGAAGACAGTAGCCATTGCAAACAATATTCAGCACCCACTTGTCCTGTGTTATTGTCCTCCACTCTGCCAGGTAGTGTTGAATACTTCCCCCCACCGGAGCGGGTAACGGATGAGGGGGAAGTAACTTTTCAGGGCTTCGACCCGGACGGGCCTTTGTTCCCCGCCGAGGACTGATGCTGGCCTCTGCCCCTCTGGCGCTTCTGAAAGGGCTGCCTCTGGTACTGCTGCTGTTGCTGGGGCTGTTGCTGGGGGCCCGACTGACGCCCTTGGCCCCTCTGCTTGGTGTAGCGCCTGCCCGAGGAACGGAAGGACCTCCTCTGCTCCTTAGGCCGCTCCAGCCCCACCGCCTTCAGAGTCTCCGCCTCAGCCTTCATGCGGGCCATCTCGTCATCCGCATGCGACCCGAATAACGTCGTGCCAGAGAATGGTAGATTGGCGATCTTCTGCTGCGCTTCCGGCTTGAGCGGAGTCAGCCGCAGCCAGGAATGCCTCCTCATATGTATGCCGTGGCAGTACCCATGGGCTGCCAACAACGACACGTCCCCCGCCGCACTGATGATCTGATTAGAGACCATCATGCCCTCGTTCAGCACCTCTTGAAAATCCTCCCTCTTGTCTCTGGGCAGGGAGGCCGCGAACTGTTGCAGGGAGTCCCAAAGAGACCTGTCATAGCGCCCCAACAGAGCGGAGGCGCTAGCGGCCTTCATTGCAGTAGCCGACGTGGAGCACATCCTCCTCCCCAAAGAGTCCATTTTGCGACTCTCCTTATCCGGGGGAGCCGTGGAGGAAGGCGTCGTAGAGTGTTGCTTACGAGCCGCCGCCACGATAACAGAATCCGGTGGGGGGTCCACTCTGAGGAACGCCGGATCCGAGTCAGGGGCCCTGTACTTCTTTGACAGTCTCGAGGGCGCCGGCTTCACCACAGCCGGCGTTAAGAACACTTCCATCGCAGGTTCCTCCAGTCCTGGGACCAGCGGGAGGAGGGGGCGCGACAGATGTACTTTATGCAAAGTCTCAAAAATCACAGACGTAGTGGGAATAGGGGTAGTCACTGATATCCCCAACTTCGCAGCCCCTCTCAGTAACACCTCCTGGAACGTGGCAATGTCATCCACTGGAGAGACGCGGGAAGGAGGCGTCTCTGACAGCGAGGGCGAATACTTGCCAGCCCCCGGAGAGTACGTGCCCCTCGACCCTCTGGAACGGGACCGATACCTCCGTCGACCATGTCCAGAGCGAGTGGAGGATCTGCGCCTACTCCGTGATCGCCTGCGAGGGCGAGAGCGAGATCTCTGCCGGTGAGGGACCCTCGGGGGAGGAGGCGGTGGCTGCGGTGGTGAGGCAGGCAGCTGAGGCACGGGCAGAGGCAGCGGAGGAGGTGGAGGAGGAGGAAGAGGAGGCGGAGGAAGAGGAGGAGGCTGAGGAGGAGGAGGCAGTGCAGGCACCGGTGGAGGCGCCGGTGGAAGGTCAGGCACCGGAGGCAAAGGAGGCCGCTGGGTACGCAGCGGGGTCAGATGGTCTGAAGCCCCATCACTTCTAGCCGGAGAGCCCCCATCATCATTGTCCGGGCTCGCGGCCACTCTCCTCTTCTTGGCGGGCCTGTCCCGCGGGGAAGCCACCGAAGGCGAACGTCCGCGCCTCCCCGATCCTCGACTGGAGATCGTAACCACCGAGGACGTATTCCCCGATGTCTGGGACGTCGAACTGTACCTTGACCTCGAACGGCGTCTCTTCGCCCTCGACGACGAGTGCCGCCCCGCAGTCGATCGTCCTCTCGACGTCGAACCAAGTCTCCTCGACGTCGACCTATGCCTCCTCGAAGTCGAGCCCCGCCTTGATCGCCGTCGCCGGGGTGTCTGCCTCGACGTCGACTGTCTCCTCGACGCCGACTTCTGGCGTCTCGACGTCGACCGCCGGTGCCTCGGCGTCGACTGCTGCGATCTTGACGTCGATCGCTGGTATCTCGACGTCGATCGTTGATGTCTCGACGTCGATCGTTGGTATCTCGACGCCGATCGTTGGTGTCTCGACGTCGATCGTTGGTGTCTCGACGTCGACCTGCGTCTCGGCGTCGACCGCCTCCGCTTCGACGGCGGGCGCCGGGATCTCGGCGTCGACTCCGTCAGCGTCGAGCCGTGGGTAGACGGCGGCGAGTGCAGTCCATGGGGCTCGGTACGACGTCGATGTGTTGTCGACGTCGACCGTGACACCTGCGACGGCGACCCGGTCCCGGGTCTCGCCGGCCCCTCCCTCGACGTTGAACGCCGAGGCTGCCGCGACCCAGAGCCCTGGATCGACGGCGAACATACCGGTGCCTTCTCTCTCGCCGTCGACGTCGTCGCCTTCGACGTCGAACGCGACCTACCAGCCGGTAGGTGTCGTTTCTGCCCCTTTTTCTGCCCGGAGGTCCCTCCAGGGGCTGAAGCATGGGCGGAGGAGGGGGAATGGGACCCTCCATGCCCTGAAGTCTCACCGGTCCTCTGCTTCTCCTGTCCCTGAAGGCGAGTCTTCTCCCGGTCCCTCAGGGTCCTTTTCGAAAAGGTGCTGCAGATGTCACAGGCAGCTGGGACATGTGAGGGCGACAAGCAGAGGATACACACCTCATGTGGGTCCGTCTTAGCCTTCTTCCTCCCACACTCAGGGCATTTATCGAATAAAGCCATGCTGAGAGTGGGCCAAAACTGCTCCAGATTGCAGGCAGTAGTAGACAAAGGCTTTAGACGTCGAATGAAACCACTTTTAATCCAAAAAATCCGATTTTAATCAATTAAACCACCCAAAAGGGTAGAGCTCAAGCTCCAGGGTCCTGCTAGCAGGAGCCGGAAAAAAGAACTGAAAGTAACTTGTGTTGGCTGTGCATCCTGGGATACCGGGGGTCTCTGGAGAGTTTCTTAAAGGCACGGTATCCCTTTAGCAGACACATAATGACAGCCTATAGGGCTTGTCTGTCCACCCCTTCCTCTCTATTGTTTAAAGGGATTTTGGTGAAGGGAGTGTGTGATAATAAAGGAACATGTCAAATGTGAATAAAAATGACATTTCAACTTTATTTTGGCTTTTGTGTTCACTTCAGAGGAAGTGCTGGCCAGTGCAGCCTTGTGGTGATTAGGCTGTATTATTTTGTCTGTCTCTTAAGTGTCTTTGCAGGTTTGCAAATGCGGGACAGCTTAAGAGATATTTTTGATTGCTCCGGGGTCCCCGCACATGGGCGGGGATTATTCATAGATTATGACTATACACAGAGATCCCCTACTACAGAACTAAATAATTATTAACTATGTCACAGGACAACTACCATCCATCCCCACTCTAAAAAGATTAATAGCCAGAACTAAAATAGCTACTGCTCAAACACCACCCACCCCTCAAACTTTTGCAGAAATAAAAATCTTACAGGAATACACTGTCACCCACAAAGATGAGAAATTCATTCTTCATGACAATAACAGTCATGAAAGACAAATTATTATCTTTCCCACCAAGTACAACATACAAAAGTAAAAAAACTGCAAAACATGGATGATGGATGGTACATTCAAAGTTTGCCTCAAGCCTTTTTACCAACTCTATACCATCCACGGTGAATATGAAGACACTAACATACCCTTCATATTCGCACTGTTCCCCAACAAGCAAAATATGACCTACATAGAGCTCCTTACAATAATAAAATAACACACCAACAACTACTTCCCACAGAAAATAATCATTAACTTTGTTCAAGCAATGATTCAGTCAATTTTAAAACTATACCCACACACTGCAATAAAAGTTTGCTATTATCACTTCAATCAAAGTATCTGGAGACACCTCCAAAAATCTACTCTAAGTATAGATTACGCCACAAATAACAACGTTAACTAACAAATCAAAAAATAATAGCCCTGGCCTATGTACCAACAACTGAAGTGCCCACCACTATAATATACTTCTTGAAAGCCTTTTCTACCAAGCCAACGAAACAAAACTAACTCCCTTCCTAGATCACTTTAAAGACAACTGGGTGGAAAGGCTACATGGGTCAGGGCATCGAAGGCAACCAAAATTCCAAATCCCCTGGTGGAACGTCTACGATAGCACTCTAGCTCAAAAATTGAAACACGGTGGAAGGATGGCATAATGCCTTCCAAGCCACAATAGGAAGAGGACAACCAACCTTACACAAACTAATAGAAGCCATCAAAAAAGAACAGAGCTATCAAGAGCTAAGACTAGAGCAATCCCTAACTAAAATAGGTTCTAAACTCAGTAAGCAAACAAAAACAATGTATGATTACCTACAACACAAAACTCGACTATTTCCAAACACCAAAGGGCTAGAATACCTAGACATGATTGTTTTATGTTTAAAGTATAGATTTAGCAATGTTAAACATCATAAGCATTATAAAATTACAAAAACATTTAAACAACATAATTCTACTCTTTTTTAAATTAATAATTATAATTATGTAATTTAAAAATTAAAAACTTACATATAAATATATGCCATAATATAATTATAAAAATAAAAAAGGAACAAGCAAACCAAATGTTACCGAAAACATTTCCCACCTATAATAATAAAAAAGAACTTTGGGGGGCATTACGATGAAATCCGTCCGCCTGCCATTGTCCCAGGGATGGGGACGGTCTGCCTATAATGCGGCGGTTCCCACAAATGAAATAAGGATGCGACCGCCACCACGGTGCACGCAAACAGCATGTTTAACATTGTGGCAGGTGCTGCCCAAAGAGCATGCAGGAAATGTAAGGGGTGCCCCCAAGTGCCCACACCAACGACCCCTGAACAAGGGGGCCGCTACGGGCCACCAAAATACATCCCGCCACGGAAAGGCTGGTGGGGTTCCAGCATCCTGATCTCGCAGATGGTGCCTACTAGGCACCGCCACTGTTCTGTGTATGCGGCACTGTCCGACAGGCAATCGTAATGATTGACTCAGTAGGACCCGTGGCGGACAGGCTTTCGGCCCACCAGGCACACCGCCCGATATCCTAATCTGGCGGGCGGTAATTGGCCTTGCGATGGCAGTGAACCCGCCACCCGCCACCAAGAGCCTGCCGGTGGCGGGTTCACCACCATCGTAATCAGCCCCTTAGTTATGTTGCAGTAGACGGTCATCGAAAAGGAACAAATCCATAGTAGATAAATCGAAAGACGAATCCACCCAAAAAGAAAACCCAAAAAAATGCAAAAATGCAACTGTAGAAAAAAGGCTGCAATGACGCAATCCTCTCAATAACAAAACCCTCAAAAACACACAAATTAGCTTGAAAAACCGCTCCGAAAAGCCCAAAAAATAAAAGGAAATGTAAAAAAGTAAATTGTTTCAAAGAAACAAAATACATTTTCCTTTTTTTTTTAAAAAAAAGAAACACGTCTTCAGCACCATCAGTACACGAATCGAGAAACCTGTAAAAAAAACAACACAAAAACTCACACAAGTAACATATATAAACGCACAAATATTAATTTCAACATTAAAACCAACATAACATAATTAAACAACACATAACTAACACTAAATAACACTCTACTACTCTTCAACACTACCTCAAACACATAAAACACTAAACTACCAAAACAACACCTAACTACACATAAAATGAACATTCAATGCCCTAACAAATCTAACTACACTACTACTACCTCGCCCCTAACCTAAAACTACCTTAAAAGTAAATGAAATCACACTACCATAACCAACGAAACACAGATCCCAACCGCAAGGCTCCGTCTTGCAAAACGACCTAAAATGGAAAAGTTGGAAAATGGAAATAAAAATGGCTGCGTAGTAAAACTGAAAAAAACAAGAATTGAGAAAAAAAATTAAAAATCCAAAAACCTAAATGAATATTTTTACTTTTTGTAATTTTTTTTACAAATGTCGAAAAAATTTACAAAAATTTCCAAATATATATTCAATATTATTTGTCAAAAAACAAAAAATATAATATGTTATATATATTAAAATGTATGTTTGTCTGATGTACTCACCTTCAACATATAAAATTACAATAAGACTATTGTAAATGTGCAACTAATATAACAATGTTTAATTAAAAAAAAATATGAACAAAAATATATTTGTGAACCAAATTGTAAATTATTTAATACATTAAAACACTTTTTTAATAATAATATTTAATATACTAAACAATAAAACAAAATGAACAAACTAGAACTTTGTAAAATACATATTATATAATTTTACAACAAAAATAAAACTATATAACATGTATTAAAAAATATGTAAAAACAAATATACTAAAAGGTTTACTTTTTTCCTAAAAATTGATAAATAATTAAAATCAACAAGTTTATAATGAAAGAACTGAACATATATTTACTTTACTATTACATCACTATACTTCAGAAAAATTTTAAATTTTTCAAAACTCTTCAAAAAAATATATATGTACAAATATAAATGTACATGAAAAATTCAGGAAAAGTGCTGAATAATAAACCAACAAAAATAATATTCCAATTCCAAGACCAACTAAACTCAGGGAAAGTGCTGGATAATAAACCAAAACAAATTACGATTCCAACTCCAAGACCAACTAAACTCAGGGAAAGTGCTGGATATTAAACCATAAAAAAACTACTATTCTAACTCCAAAAACAGCTAAACTAAGAAAAAAGTGCTGGATAATAAATTTAAAAAAATTACTATTCCAAAACCAAAACAAATAAACTAAATGAAAATACTAAATAATTTAAAAATTATAAATATATAAAAATATAAAACATTTCAAAACTATGAAACAAACGTAATAAAAATATAAATTTTATTTTTCAAAATTACAAATTGTACACAATTTTTTTAACATTCATCACCCAAAAAATAAAAAATGAAAACAAACCATATTATAAATTACAATATTTAAAAAATGAGCAAGAAAAATGTAATATACCCCTTCTCATGCACAGTCCTACCAAGACGTACAACTGAAGTAGGGGATTACAGCGAGGAGGAGGAGGGTGGCCCGGAGGCGCCGCGATAAAGGTAAGTGCGCTTTTATTTACTTTAATTGTAATTGGGTTTGAAAAATACTTATTGCGGGGGGTGGGAGGCGGGAGGGTTTGGGGTTGAACTCCCCTCCGCTCCGTTCCCCACGGAACGTGGAGTATGCAAAAATCTGCAAACTCCGCCAGCGGAGCGGAGTTCGTGGCCCAGGGTTACCATCGATATTCTTGACTCGATATTCATGTAACTTGACATTTCTACGTTGATATTCTGGCTCTGCATCCATTCCTATTGTTTGCTATAAGTATCAAGGGTAGAAGAACGCACACTTTTTTCATCACTCTCTATTTTTGTTGAGTCCCTGAAGCATGTTCAGAGGATTTAACTTAGTGTGATTGTTGGTGGCATGGTACGATAAATCCTTCCATGTGACCACCACCGTGAGCACCTGGACTCTAACAGACAACATTTCTCTGTGGTTCTTCATTGAGAATTGGCCTACACAGCAATTAGCCAGTGCCCGAAGGGCTGTTCTGATAGGTCAGACTGTGGGTAATTTTTTTGCTGTTTGTGGCCTTTTTTATGGTCTAGTAGATCGGTTTTACTGTTGATTTCCCTGATATTACTAACAATCATTGCTTGTAGCAAACACAAAAACACACAGGCTCCTATACCTTGCAAAATACCTACACAACTGTCTTTATGAGTTCAAGGGCCTCTTTTTTTTTTAATCACAGTCCAAACTAGTTAGGCAAACTTCAGGAGTAGGTAACTTTCCCCTGTGGCTGAAAGTCCTACAGGCTATTAGCAACAGTTTCACCATGTACTTGGGTCCAAAGGAAATTTACCACATCAATATTTTCTTCTGGCATCAGCCTTGCTCTCAGTTTACAGTGTGTCTCTGGTTTGTGGTGGACTATTCTCAATGTGTTCAAATAGCAATGCAATGCCATGTGTGCAGGTCCACTAGTGAAACCACAAGGCCAACGCAATATCGTTTACTCACCTGGCCCATATTGAAACATGGACTAATGAATGTAACAGATGCGCATGTCTGGAGTCTGATCAACACCTATCATGTAATTCTGGTAAGGGTCAACATACAGAGGGGCTGAGGTGGGATGGCATCATGGCAGGAATACTGCCTACCTTATCCCCACTGTATGAGAGGTATAAGATGAACATGTTTAATAGAACTCGAAAGAGGGTAAGTTATGCCTGGTCGTGGATAAATGAGAGGAAATTCTGTTGATGGTCTCAAGCTGTCCAGCCATGCAAATTGGTTGTTTTGCCAGGGTATTATAGGCAAACAGCTGTAGTTAGTTCTCATCAAAGCTTTCTACAGAAAAGATGATGCTTGAAACCCCAGTTTTCTCTGGTAGAGGAATACCTAAATGTCTCTGGAGTGCAATGATCTCAAACTTCAAATGGGAAAAGCTGCTAAGGCACGAATCAAACGCTACGTATAAATGCCACACGTTGGCATATACCATACCCAGAAAAGCCAGTTGGGTCTAGAATCCAGTGGTGTATGTGCAATAGCATAGCCAAGAAATAGATAAGCCCTGAAATAGGATGGTGCTCAAGCATCAAGCTAATAACTGCCAGTCACTGCTTGTAGGAAGCTGGCTCTGTATATACTTTACTAAAAAGAGGTGTACTGTACACAGAGTCCAGTGAGTCCCCAGAGGTAGAGCAGAGGCTAAAGTAGATAATACTTTACTCTCTTTTGTGGTAGTGTGGTTGAGCAGTCAGGCTTATCATAGGATAGTGTTAAGCATTTGTTATACACACTCAGGCAAGAAATTATGTCAAATACTGAATCCAGACCAATTGGTTGTATAAAAAGTTGTTACTTTGTTATTATATTTTAGAACCAAGTATCACTCAGTGCAGTTAGGTTTATGCACTATTTAAAAGTAGAAATACTTTTTAAGGATGCAATTCTGTTTCGTAAATGCAGCATATACTTTACAGTTTTGAGAATGCTTTCTGTAAATGTCAATCAAATACACTTTTAGGTCATTGCAAAGTTGAGCATAGACAGTTCAATGCAATAGATAGGAACCACAATGCAATCCTATGGAGGAACGCAATGTTATACAGTTTGCAGGTAAGTAATCAACTTACTTCCCCAGGCTTTGGGGGTTTAGTACAGCACAGGGTAAGGTTCAAGATCAAGTAAGTACTGCACCGCCAGCGGCACTGGGGCAGCCGGGTGCAGATGTCACTAGGCCAAATGTTTTCCAATGGAGCTTGGGGGTACCTCGGAGAGGTGTGGTTTTAGGGCAAGAGCCCAGGGGGTTAAGGTGAGCACAAGGAGGCCACAAAGCTGCACCAAAGCTACAGGACCAGCGGCACAAGGGCGGCCGGGAACAGGGTGCAAATCAGGTTTGGGCGCCTAATGCTTTCCAATGGAGATCGTCTGTTTCGGAAAGAGGTTGCAGGCTTTGACCAGGAGGCTAGACAAAGATGACCAACGGTTGGGCAGGTAAGTTGGATATCTAGGGGACACCTGGGCACCATTGGCTGGGCTCCCTAAAGTCGTAGGGATGCAGGGGTGCTTTTTGGTGTTGTGTTTCCTCAGCTGGGTTCTGTGGCGGTCAGGGAGACCCTTGCAACAGAGGCTGCAGGCTTCAAGGGGGGGCCCTGGAGAGGTCAGCTGCCGCTACAGACTTAGTCAGGCTCGCCAAAGAGATGTCATAACAACAAGGAGCTAAAGGGGAAAGAAAGAATTGGGTCATCCCCCACTCAAAGCAGTTTCTTCAACAAAAGGACCCAATCTATTGAGTACAGCAAGAGTTTTTCTATACTGTGTAAACACAAGGAATCGAGAGGTATCAAATTCGCCTCTTCAAAACCACCTCCAATTATTTAAATATGTGGGGTGGATCCCCAATTTACCAGAATCTGTACTAGTATTTAAAAAAAAAGGCTCGGCAAGAACCCTAAATCAATATAACAGTCACAATGTTCAAAAAAATATATTCAAGTGAAAATGTGAAGAAAATCATTTCAATCACAGGGATCTAGACGCCCCACACCATGACCATCAGTGAAGGAAAAAATGTGTAGAGCAAGGAAGCACCTCACGTGCGCAACACCTTAGCGGGCTGAAGCTGGTTCGATCATCACCAGTACTGCCACGTTTCTCATCATCGGTTGCCACCTTGCTCAAAGAAAAGCTGAAAAACTGGACCAACAAAAACTCAAAGAATATATAATGAAAAAGGTGAAGATATGTGAACATCACACACCAAAGTCCTGAATTAAAATTGATAAAGAACCATGGCTGCCAAAATGTTATTCTTTGCTCATGGGTCGATTCAAATTTAAAAAGTGCTGCGTTTTAACAGACAGAGAGTCAATGAGCCAACATGTTTCATTGCCTTACTTCTACCGCAACTTCGTCAGGGCAACAGGACCTCATTCACCTTGTCAGCACACTTGCACTGAACTATTTGTGACTGTAAAACATAAAGAAGAAGGGTTCCTGCCGTTATACACTGAATGTCAGAACAGAGTCTCACATCATCCAAGTTCTTCAAATGAAATAAAATATGTATGTCTATGAAGGTTGCCATTACCCGTTGTCAGCCAAGGTTTTTCATACCAGCTTAACAATGTGGCACACAGGTACTGTATGTATTGCAGCAGACCTGTTAATTGCGAGCCCTCCTATACTTTAGGCATTCTGTAGAAAAGATTTTTTTTTTAAAACACACAAAGAGAGCTACGATCAGAAATCAATATTCCAACGTACATAATTCAAAGCGCATGAGACATGCCACACATGTTCGTCAATCTTAAAGACTCTGGGGCATGAAAGTCTGTCCCAGTTTTTTATCTCGTCTTGCCACTGAAGCTATGAACAGGCTAATTTAACTCTTAAGTGTAATGCAACACCCTCCTTTCACGACATAGAGAACGTCGCGAGATTCTGTACATGGCCCACTCACTAAGCTCCCACGTAAATGTTCAACCCGTTAAATCAGGTCTGTAAACGTGCCCCCGTCCGTCTCAAAACCCTCACTCATACATCTCACCGCATAATCAACACGTCCCGAGCTTCGTCTCAGCCGCTCCGGGAACATCACACGGACGTCTAATAAACCTGAGCAGCAACTCGTGAATTCCGTTACGATCAGTGAAATCATGTGATGCATCCTGTAAACAACGGCGCCATCTTTGAATGTGCAAATACTCAATTCATGTTCTTAAAGTCATTTATTATACTAGATCCATACTCCCAGCCTATCTCCCATCCGGGTATGTCAATCAGACAATGATGTTATCCATGCTGGTTTATCTCCGACTGTGTTGTGGATTTCAACATTGTCCACAACAGACCTCATCTACAGAACTCGACATAGGAATGATAGGGGGGAGTGAGGGGGCGGGGGGGGGCGGGGATAATGTATTTCTCAAGCTGCAAAAATCTTGATCGTTTCTACAGCGGATGGCCCATACATCGAGGGTTTTTTAAAAAAAAAACTGCTCAAATGTTTGCATGTTTTTTTCAACATATTTATTGTCAATAAAGTTTCTTAGCAAAACACATCTTCTCCAAGAGCAATCTATTCAGCCCCTGGGTTTCTCAAGATTTAAAGTAACCTCAAAGCCTAACCACTACAGTAGAGGCCTTAAAACACAGCTTGCTGATCACAACCAAGAATATTTTGGGGGAGTAGGTACATATAGAGGGAGCATGCTGACCCACAGGAACAAGTTTGAACCTCGCCCTCACAGGGCAACTTTATTCCATTCTACCCCATCGTTCAATCCGATTTTATCATCGCCAAAGAGATGTGACAGGTTAGGTAGGTCACTCAAATGCGGGTCAGGCGTCGAGTGCAGAGTGTGCAGGGGTCGCGGATCCTCCTGGATTCGGGATCCCGGAAGTTGGGGTTTCTTTGTTGGACAAATCCGTGTCCATGGGAGAAAAGAGTCTTTGTTGCAGGCAGGTCAGGTCTCTGGGGGTTCTTGGAGTTGGCTAGCTGCAGGACACGCCAGTTGCTGCAGGACACCCCAGTTGCTGCATGCCGGATCTTGAAGAAGGAGACAGGCCGGTAGGGCTGGGGCCAAGGCACTTGTCGCCGTCCTTCTTCGCTGCTGCACAGCCCTTCGGTCCTTCTTCTTTGTAGGTAATTGAATCTGAGGAGAAAGGTTAAGGGGTGCTCCTAAATATTTGATATAGGGGCGTTACTGGGGTGTTCAGGTCGGGACCAATGAGTCCATTCCGGGGAGTCTACACCACTCCTTATGTCACCCTCCAGTGGGAGGGGGGCATATGCCTTGTCCTGACTGGGGACTTCCCCTCATCTTCAATATGGTGGGGACTGAGATGTGTGCTTCACTTCGCCTCCCCCACTGGAAGGGTAGGGTTGGCAAAGGTGGGCACATCTCCCTTTCTTTCTAGGTTTTCCCACCAATTCTCCTGCCTAAAGTGGGGGTCAGAACTGTTGGGAGAGATCTGCTGATAACAGCAGGGGCTGGGGGTAGCTAACAAAGGCGGCAAGCCTGTGGGTCTTGCCCACTGGGAGGTGGGGAGGCATGACCCCTCTGCCCAGGATGTGTTTTGTTTCAGGACCCAGAGAGCGGAGAGATCCCTGCCCAGGCATCCAGAAACCTGTCTGGTGGTGACAGATGGCTGGTAGCAAGTTAGGAACCACATCAGGGCTGGTCGTTTTTCAGGTAGCATCTGTAAGATGCCCTCTGAGTGCATTTTATATTAAATCCAACACTGGCATACGTTTGGGTTTAATGTGCTGAGAAGTTTGGTACCAAACTTTCCAGTTTTCAGCAAAGCTGTCAGGGAGCTATGGAGTTCGTAATAACAAACTCCCAGCTCCTGTACTCAAAATGACTCTACTGCATTTACAATGTATGTAAATGGCACAGACACTGTAGGGGCATATTGCTGATGCAGCTATGCCCTCACCTGTGGTATGGTGCACCTTGCCTTTAGGGTTGTAAGGCATACTATAGGGGTGACTTACCCATGTCAAAGGCAGTGCGGTGGGCATGGCAACCAGGATGGATGCCATGTTGACTTCATTTTAGTCTGCAACAAAACATGCAGCCTACAATGGCAGTGTGTGGGCTGTTAAGGTGAGGGGTTTATGCAGGTGGCATAATACGTGCTGCAGCCCTCAGAGGTCCTCTCTAGTCACAAGCCCTTGGTACCAGGGGTACCTTTTACAAGGGACTTACATGTGGCCCAGAGGTGTGCCAATTGTGGAAACAAAGGTACAGTTTTGGGAAAGAACAGAGGCCCTGGAACCCTGATTGCCAAGGACCCAGGGCACACTCAGTCAACTTGGTGTCATGAATCTGGCAAGAAGTTAGGGGGTAACCATGCAAAAAGGGGCACTTTCCTGAACTGCTGCTGAAAGCCACAGAGGCTAAACACGCGAAGCAGGTACAGTGACACAGTAAATGCCCCATGAAATCAGTTATGGGCCTTTAAATCAACTTGTCTTTGATAACTGTCATAATTTAGAAGTAACATGTACATAACCATTGACCTACTGGGATGTGTACTCTTATCTAAAACCAATCCAGGTCAGCCCTTATAGTTCCCATGGAAGCGAGTGGCCTTTAATCTGCAGTTTACAAACTGGACTCATAACCACTGCACTTTATACCCTTTGCCCCGGTCCCTAGAACCATAATCCCTCAACAGACAGGTTGACAGGAAACCCACTACTAGTTCTTATGTATGCACCGCATGGTTTCACTTTCCATTAAGCAAGAGTCAGAACACTGATAAATCGGCACCCTTGCTACATAACTGTTGCTTAATATGTATTAATTTTAAGTGTGGTTTTCTGTATTTTATTAAAAGAAAATTGACTTGGTTGCATTGCACAGGTTTTAATTAACTATGCAAATAAAATTACTAACTTATTTACAATCCAGGCTAGTACATCACTTTCATAAATTCTAAACTTAGGCTGATCCTTGTGATTATGATGTCTGCCTTATCAATTTCTGATGTGGCTACAACAACGACTATTGGCAATGGAGAACGAAGGACCGATTTGAGGGAGGAAACATGGAAAAAAGTGACTGCATCCTCAGAAGGGATCATGTGCATGTTAGACCTGTCATCCTTAGGGTGGTCTTCCCCCCCAAACATTTTGCCTGTTTACTCCTTTTTGTGCTGTATCTTTTTGTTGGCCTTAGGTCTCTGAGCACTCTACCACTGCTGACCTGGGTTAAAGTGCATGTACTTCTTCTGGTCATGTCATGGTGACACTGGTGTGTACTTAATTGGCATATTTTGTTTATTTATAAGCCCCTTGTAAAGCGATATACCATATACCCAGGGCCTGTAATCTAAATGCTACTAGTGAGCCTGCAGCAATGATTATGCCACCCACACAAGCAGCCTTTCAAGCCTGTCTCAGGCCTGCCATTGCAAGGCCTGTGAGTGCAGTTTACAGCCACTTCACGTGGCATTTAAAACCACTTGCCAAGCTTTAAAGTCCCCTTTTATTAAAAATAAGCCACCCCAAAGGTAGGCCCTAGGTAGCCCTAAGTGCTGGGTGTGTGGTGTAAGTAAAAGGTAGGACATGTACTGGTAAGTTTTGCATGTCCTAGTAGTGACAAACATCTAAATTTATGTTTCACTACTGTGAGGCCTACTTCTCTCATAGACTAGCATTGGAAATTCCTTAAAACACTTTTAAGCTGTAATTCCTCATCATAAAGGAGTAGCTGCATCATGTTTTATATCCTTGGAATAGTAATGAGAAATCCTCTTTAGTGGCAAAGATGAATTTAATATTATATTTTAGAAATGCCACTAACCTAGCCTGTCTCCAATACACCTGGGGTTGGGTGACAGCTACACTTTGTGCATTCCTTCTAGACTGCAACAAATACAGGGAGGGTGGGGTGAGAGAGAACTCATCTGCATTCTGACAGCTCTTCTGGGCGGGAAGAGTGGGGGAGCTGACACACCTGAATAGGCAGTGTGCTGTTGCCTACACAAAGGTCTGACTACCCCCACAGATAACCTGGCAGACAGGGCTGGGATGAAAAAGGACCTGTGCACTTCAAGGGCCTGCTTTGAAGTCACCCACACTTCAAAGACACATTTGAGTATAAGTATTAGGGCTCTGGTCCTACCAAGACAGTACATTACTGGACCTGTGAAGAACTCTGCCAGGAGTAAAGCCTGCTGTGCTACAAGGATTGCCACTCTGCTTGACTGCTGCTCTGGGAGAACTGCTTATCTGCGCTGCCCTGCTGCCTACTGATCTCTGACCTGCTGAGGAAAAGGACTGGACCCATCTCACTTGAAAACTGAGTGACTCCAAGGGCTTGCTGGCTTGCACCCTGTTCTGAAGTCTCATGGCCGTCGAAGACTTCCGCCAACTCTACAACAGCACCTAGACAATACCACCTGTGAATCCTGCCCTACCAAGTGGTACCAATCCAGTCCTGGGCCCTTGAAAGGTGATTTCTTCTGTCCAAAACCATCAAAATCGACACAATGACAACTTTGCGCTGATCGGAACCAATGAATTGCTCAGTGACGCAGGAGCCGATCGACAATATCAACTATACGGACTGCGTTGCTCGACGCTGACGGAAAGCGTGGCTCGATGACGACACAGCGCCAGCACTGTAAAGGGGTTCGTTGACTGCCTCGACTGTGCAGTTTGGCGCCAATGCTTCACCTCTATCCACAGGATCAACACGGCGACTCCTCGCATCGAGTCTTCGACGTCACCGCTTGGTCCATCGAAGGTACTTCTTCAGCAGGACCTGCATGAGTCATGTAGAATCCTGCCCTCCATCGCGTCAGACTGAAATTTGGATTTACCCAGCCCAGCATGACCTCCAATAACCCCTAAGCACTATTTGATTCTAAGCACTACTTTTTGATTTATTCTGTAAAAATTATTAACTCCGGCTCTACTTATTGGATTTGTGGTGTTTTGATCTTGTTTTATTCATTTTCTATTTTCCTAAATCTGTGTGGAGTTCTTTTGTGTGTGGAGTTCTTTTGTGTGTGGAGTTCTTTTGTGTGTGGAGTTCTTTTGTGTATAGGTGTGTGTATAGGTGTGTGTATAGGTGTGTGTGCATGCGTGTGCGTGTGTGCGTGTGCACGTGTGTGTGTGTGTGTGTGTGATTGTGTGTGTGTGTGGTTTTTTTTTCCCTAATTGGACCGGGAGCATACCTCTGCCAACCAGAGACCCAATTTCTAACAGTGCACAATGACCTACTTCTGATTGGTGAGTTATTGATGAAACAATGCAGGACTCCTTCAAGGTACTCTAAACACTTGCACACTGAATAATTTCATGTGAATGAACTGGAGGAAGTGCAGGCAGAGGCAAGGCTGACTTGATCATCCATGACTGACTTTGTCTTGTCAAAAATGTTTTGCATGCTTTGTGAACATCAAAGCTAGATAGGGTCTTACAGGCATAAATGCGTAGTCCTGCATGAATTACATTCATAACAGAGAAGATAATTATTGGGCCAGCCCTCTATTACAAATAGTGAGTGAAATTCAAATCTGTATGCAAATAAAAGTCTGACCACGGATCAGATTTCAGTCTTCACCAGTAATTACTGCAAGCCTGCATTTCCCCCCTGGAACATTTCACCGGAAAAAAGTTAAAACCTGAGGAAATTTGTGCCGTAAAGACAAAATGGGTTTTTACAAGTACAGAGCCCTGTGACTGCTGTACTCGTGGTGGCGATCCGACAACCACCGTCCCTGTAGGTCCGCCCACAGTATTCAGAGTGTGGCGTTCAGACTGCCACAGGACCGCCGCCTCCACTGGGATCCAGGATCCCTCAGCGGTGAGGAAAGGGGGAGGAAAATGCTGGTGGTGCCGATGCCGGGACCGACAAGCATTTCTGAGTTGCATTTCCACTGCCCATTTAATGACATAGAGCCCACCATGAAAAGGGTGGTGAAAATGCAAGTAAGGGGGCCCTAACAGGGCCCCGGGTGATTTTGCCCATTGGGGTGCATGTGGGGGGGCAAATGTTGTGCCTCCCTATATTTGTACCTTTGTTCCTGCATTTTGTGGCATTGACGACATGTGCATGCTACACTGTGCAGAAACATACAGTAGGCGCTGTCAAGGCGGCGGTCTGCTTGTTAGGCTCCCCTATGATCCTAACAGACTGCTGACATGACACTGCTGCTGCACTGCCCGTCCATCCTGGATTCAACTCGGAATCTGGCGGGCGGGTGCAACTTGGTCTTGGCCTTCTGGGTGCGTATCGGTGGCCGTCCTACAGGAGGACCGCCAAACTCAAAATCGGCCCCATAGTCTACATGTTATGTCTTATTCTGGCTTGTAAAACTCAGAGTAAGAGGAACTTACTATATGAAGTAAGTACACCACGAAGCGGTATCAGTATTTATTAAGTGTGGTGCAAGCCACAATAAATGTAATAGAGGCCAGAGAATCCTTTATTCAACTCATGTCTTCTCCAGTCTCTTTACTCACCTCGATCTTTCTCAGGTTTCCAGAATTGGGTTGGCCTCTCTACAATTTTTTCCTAAATATTTACATCTCTGTTTCTAGAACCCCAGTATCTCTTATCCACCATTTCTCATTCTCATCCTGTTCTTTCAATAGCTTCAATATTTTAACATGAATATCTGGTAACCTAAGTCCACACTTTCATGCTCTTTGAACATTTTCACTATCTCTCTCTCAAGAGCCTGTGAAACCTCAACACTTGATTCATTGCTTCCAGTGTAGGTCTTATGGCCGTGTTACATCCCGTCCTCCCCCGTGCTGACAACTTTACAAATTTGTCATTAGACTGTTGTAGATATCCTGCTGATGCCCTAGAATGTACTCTTCATCACCTTCACTTCTTTTTCCTCATCTTCTTCTTCTTCAGCTGTACTGCTAATTCCTGCATCATCCAACATGTAATCATACACTAGTCCTTCAGCTGGGAAGAGGAGCTTGATCTGAAGGAGAAAGAGTACTGCTGTTAGTATTGTAAATGAGGGCTCCTATTGTTTCAGTATCTGATCACCTTCCCTTGTACCAAGGCAGAGCAACTCACACATATCAAATACAGAAGGATTATCAGAATTTACTTAGAAGTGACCATCAGCAGCCAAGAGTAAGATTGCTGATATCTGCGAAGAGTACGGACACAATCAACAAAGATATTTCTGTGAGATGCTAACTCTGGAGTTTTCAGTGGGCCCAAATGACAGGACTACATCCCCAAAATAAGGGTCACCTCTTTTATCCTGTAGATCAGGTGCTAGAAACATGAATAAGAGAACGGCGTATACAGGGTGGGTGAGTAGAGAGAGAGAAGCTTTCTTGCTGCCTCTTTACTATTAATTTGAGACTGTGAGAGAGACCGTGCTTGCTGTGACGCTACATTCAACCTCACAACTACACTCAGTGGTCATATGGGTAATCTGATGGTCATAAAAGTGTGCAAGTCACATGGTTATAATGGTTTGCTGGGCATGTGAAATTAGGCAAAATATGACTGGAAAAGAGCAAACAGTCAATACTCCTTACTAGGTATGCAAAGATTACAATGTGTTTAATCTGTTTTTTCATCTGTGAAACTGGCAGTATTGTTATTTAGTATGTGGAAAATGGCAATATTTGTTAATGCTAATATAAAAATTGATGATAGGTCATTGAGGATATGAGAATATGTGAGGTGGCATAAAATATCAATACATGTTATAGCCAACACAGAAAATGACAGCACCTTTTTGCTGAGTGAGCGGAATCTGGCAATATCTGCTACTGGACATGTAGAAACTGGCACTAATTGACTGAGCATACATAAATTTCCAATACCTGCAACATACACAAGGCCCAGTAGGACAATGCAACTCAGACATGTTGCTTTATTCTCAATTTAATTAATAGAAAATTTCATTTGCTATTGAAGGGTCCATACAATACAAAAGAGCCTGCAATCCCTGCAAAAAAGCCGTTCAATAATATCCTTATTAGAGGCAACTTGTGAGGCCCCTAGTCACCAGTAATGAAGAAATTACGTAGCTGCTCAACTGTAATAACTTATTACAGTTGAGTTCTGGTGTCACAATGTCTGCTGCCAGCAGCGGAGGGAAAAGGCAGGTCATGGAGCATAATTAAGGCTGCAGTTTAAAAAATAAAAAATAAACATGGCTTTTCCTTCTTCTGTTCTGCTTTTCTGGCTGAACAGTGACATGTAGAAAGGAGATATTAACGGCAACATGTTTAATGTTTTCCATGCATTAGGTAATTATAGGAAATATAGAATCGCTTTGCATGTTTCGACACATTGTAAGCTACAGCGTGTTTTGTTTTAAATCCCACTTACATTAAACTGATTCCCTTATCATTTTGCAACAAATATCTGACTGCTTTATGGTTTGTTTAATTTTGCACTAGAGATTCTAACTCAACTTTTCATGTTTACAAACATCCCATCTCTTTCATACGAAAGAGTAGCAAAACAAGGATTTACATTTTTTGTGGGATGGCTTATGGCGTGCCCATGTATCACAAGGAAAAAAAGTACACCCTGCCATCGATTATAAGGATATTTTAAGTCACCTGGAAGTTCCATGACCTTATAAAGGAACTCAGCCTTTGCCCTTGTTCCTCAATATAGTCTCATAACTCCTTTGCGACTTGCAAAAACCTCATAATGTATGGCAGGGTTACTTAATTCAATATATATTCAGCTGAATGTTTTGATTCATCCCAAAACGTTTATTTTGTATTCATATATTGATAATTTTTAAACAATTAAGTTAGTAACCAATATGAGCATATACGTACTCATGGCATCTTTTCTTACATGCTACATATCAAATTTCACATAATCAATGTTATTGATTGCAACAAGGCACATCATTGGTTATGATACACATGACACATTTTCATATCTACATATGCATCGGCCCAATCAGAAATCTATCTCCGACCATGAGCTTGACTTCCTCTCCTCCTTTTAAGTCTGCTCCTATTCCTCATTGATAGTCATCACTACCTCACACTTTCTATGCTCTACCTTTCTCACCAGCTCACCTTCTCATTACTCATCTTTTCTCGCAGCCAAGTGCTAAATGCAACCCTGCTTTGGGCGTCTCCTGTAGCACCAACACTCCATACCAATGAGAATATGAACCAGGACTCAATGAGCTCTGGGATGCGCATCTGTTTCTCCAAGGGAATCTTCTTGTCTCCCTGCAAAATACAAAAAACGTTCTAAGTTTCAGCAGTAAAAGTAAGCTTGCTCTACACATATCAGTCACAGAAACATTTTGATAGAGCGTACTAACCAAGTAGATTACAAGGTACATAAAGGAAGACGAAATGCATAAAGCTTATGCACCTTCAAAAGAGCCAATGAGAAACAAATCAAGTTCTGATTGCATTCCTGAGAGAACCTTGTAGATTCATCATTGAGTGCTACCGGCTGGCTAATATCTCATCGTCTGCACTTTCCTTCAAATGCAGGAAAAAAGCTAAACCTCCAAGGACTACTTTGGGGAGAGGCCTGAAACAGTGTGTTTTCGAAAAACGAATATGTGATGAAACGTTACCTCTTTAGGGGAAAATGGGTGGAAAAAACAGTCCAGAAGTTTGAGGAGGCTCACAACTAAATTACTGTCTGTTGAAGTTATGACTTCCTTGACTGATCGCCGAACAAAGTTGATTGAATCCTACAAGAGAAGAAGAGACAATGTTCTTAAGAGACAGTAGAATTAGGAGTGTCACATGCTAGAATAAGAATCAGAAGTTGGAGACTTTGCATTGCCTTTAAAAGAGAAACCAACTGTTGGGGAAAGTGAAAATGTTACTTTTGGGAAGCAGTTATCTTCCTATGCTGGACCTCTAATTAAAAAAAAGCATTTTATGATATCTTCCTTATGACTAGAGAGCAGGCCACTTTAAAATTCATAATAGTGCTTCTCACAGGATCATATTAGTATACTCGCCTTCTGAGGGCAAGAACCAGTCATTCTTACCAGCTTTATCTACTGTCTTGCACAGCAGCTCATTGAGTTCACCAAGAGTCAGGGATCACAGTGCTAAGCAGGCAACCTCAACTCTGGCCTACGTTAGATCAGGGAAAATGTGCCGACCTGATTTCTATACCATCTATGCATAATAGGCAAGGTTAATAGGAGTCCACAGGTCACACACATTACAGAATCTCAGGTCCCCACTGAGCGATGGTGAAATGCAGTCACCCACTTGTGATTTAAGTCCTCTAACCTTCTCTCAATGTCCAAAGACACTATCTCCTTCTTCAGTAGCCCCAGTTGTGTGCCCTCGGGCCAAGACTACTAGGTTTCAGAGAGCCCTAGAGTAGGAGTATATCCATGTCCCCAGTAAACTGTATATAAACTGATGAATTGCTTGCACCAACCATTGCTCTGCACCTATGGTTAGTGAATGAGGAATTTGTTATTTTTCGTGGTTCAGTTCCAAGTGTTTATGAGGTACAGAACTGTTTCTTGTGATACTGTGTAGAGCCCATCTCTCTAATTACAGGTGCCCTGGAAGACCAGACCCTATCTACTTAACCCACAGACGCCTGAGGCACACTCACCTCAGAAGTATCCAAGTTCAGACTGGATAAGCCTGTACAAACTCTGTAGATTCTTTTATTTTCACCACTGTTCTTATCAACCACACCCACCACTTCTCTGTGACATCTACACAAGTGTGATCCAGTAAGAGAGACCTCAGATTATTCACCGGCATTCCCACCAATCAGTCTAAGCCCTGCTACAACTGTATTCCCCTTATTGTGTCTTGACTTGCAGGTAATCCTAATTACTTAAATTCTCCCTTTCTGGAGAAATCATTATGTATTGCCTCCACATACACACTTATGTCCAGGACACCAGCCTCAGAGCATTTAAAGTCCCATGAAACTCCAGTACTGGGGCAAAGTGTCACAGGAAGAGAGTGATATAAGTAAGTGTAAAACATTGAGTTGTTGGTTGAGTGAGTTGGAAACCATGCTCAAGCAGCAACCAAAATCCATGTCAGGGTGAACCACTAAAGTCACTAAGCTAAACTGTGCTTAACCTTCTGGTAGCTTGGCACAAAAGCAGTCAGGCTTAACTTAGAGGCAATGTATAAAGCATTTATGCAGCACACACACAGTAACAAAGTGACATCACAACACAGGACAATTCCAATACCAATTTAGAAAAATAGATGACATTTTAATACATTTTTTGACGCCAAAACAACAAAAATCCAATCAGTTGAACCAGAGTTATGCATTTTTAAAACTGTAGGCAAAAACTAGCGCCTAAAAGATCAAAGGCCAACTGCAAACATCTGCGTGAGACCAGGTCAAAAGCGAAAAAATATGGCTGACCACGATGGAGCGTGGGTCGGATACAAGAAGTGGATTGGAAACGGTCAGCACTTACCTTCAGACTTATAAGGAATTTTGTAGGAAAATGTCTGAGAAGGTAAAGTTCAGCAGGACAAGGATGCAGACAGAGTCCGAGGAGGAGGTGTTGCCATCTGGGACCAGCTGGATGAAGTGGCGGTGTTGATTTCTACGTTTGACTTAGTCTCTTTTTTAGAAGTCGAAAACGGGAAACATCCTTTACCACGAAGGCTTTACAACGCGGTACGTTTACTACGGTACACTTACCACGTAAACGTCTTCATATATTCGTCGAAAACCTCCAGCGGGACAAAGCTGCAAGCAGTAGCCGAAGAGGGCTCCACAAGGCAGGACACCCTTGTACGAAGGACCGCTGAACAGGATTTCCTGCTACAGGGAAGAATGTAGCGGAAGTTGTCGCAAAGTCAGGCTGACCGGCAATGCACCTTGGGTGGATCGACAAGCAGGTAGATCCCGGTCTTCTCTCAGTTCTCAGAGCACTGTTGTCTATCTGGGCACCTTGAGCACTACTTCAAAGGAGAGACACCACTTGTAAGGTCAGGATTCACTCAGGCTGCGCCCAGGTGTGGGTTCAAGATGGTTGGAACCTTTTCTGTCTCTGAGACTCTGATCAGGAGACCACCCAACTAGCTGTTGAAGTCACTCTGGTAGTCTTGGGTTATGGGCCAAAGCAGAAGGGAACGCCTCTGAGGCAGCAGAGAAGTCCTTCCAGGTGCAGCAAAGCAGTCTTCTGAAGTACATAGAAGGACACAGCAGCAAGCTGTCCTCTGAGAGTCCTTCCGCAGGTCCAGAAAGTAAACTGAAGAGTGGGTCTGAGGGTCCTATATTTTTATACCTGGTGCCTTCTTTGAAGGAGAAGTTTAAAAAGTGTTTGGAATTTCCTGCCTCCCTGCCCTAGCTCCACCCTGGCTGCATGCACAATCAGCTAGTGTGAAGTCCTTTGTGTGAAGACAGGGCACAACCTATTGAGTTGCAAGTAGGGATGTGTCCAGCTCCACCGCCATCCTGCCAGCGATTGCCCATCCAGCCACATCTAATCCCTGTGCATGCAGTTTAAACTGCCATGTCAACTTGGCAAGTAAACCCCCTTGCCAAGCTCAAACCTTTCTTTCCAATACATATAGTCACCCCTAGGGTACACCCTGGACAGGCCACGGGCAGGGTGCAGTATATGTAAAAAGTAGGACATATACTTTTAAGTTTTAAGTGTCCTGTTACTGAAAAACTTTTACATTTGTTTTTCACTACTGCAAGGCCTATCTCTCCCATGTGATAACATTGGGATTACCTTATTAAATTTTATAAGTCTAATTCCCAATTGTGAAGAGAGAGACTCTTTTTAACTTTGGTGTCTCTGGAATCACAATTTAAAATCCTAACTTAGGGTGAAGTCAGATTTTAAATTCCAATTCTAAAAATACCACTTTTAGAAAGTTGCCATTTTCTTGCTTTAGCCATTTGGTACCTGCTGCCTGTCTCTGATCATATGTCTAGGGTGGGTGACAGTTGGGCTTTGTGTATTCCCCCAGACAGTCACACAATGGGAGCTTAGGTGTGACCTGATGGGCTGTCCTGGCAGGATGGGAGGGAGGAGCTGGACCCAGCCTCACTTACACCTTAATAGGTTATTTCCTGTCCCCACACAAAGGGCTGCATAACCCCATGTAGTGAGTCTGGAGCCAGGGCAGAAAGCAAGGGCTTTGGTCAAAGGCATGTCTCTGAAGTCTCCTCCACTTCAAAGACACAACTGGGTATAAGTACTGCACCTCTGACACCACCAATTCAGTACACTTCTGGAACTATGGATACTCTACCAGGAAGAAGGGCTGCTGTGCTGCTGAAAGGACTGCCATTCATCGGGACTGCTACTTTGCTGTACTCCTGCTTCGCTGTGCTGGCCTGCTGCCCTCTTGCCTGGATGAGAAAGATTGAACCTGCATCACTTGAACCAAGAACTTAAAGTGACTCCAAGGGCTAGTTGGCTGGCCTCCTTATCTGAAGTCTCAGGGACATAAAATACTTCCAACCACCTTGTTTCTGCACCTGGACTCTGCCATCTTTCAGTCTGCCCTGCCAAGTGGTGCAACCCCAGTCCTGGACCCTTGGAAGTGGGCCTATGATGCTTGCTGCAGCAGAAATGACGCATCCTCTGTGAAACTGATGCATCACCGTTGCTGCGCGGATCAGAACTGGCGCATAGCCCCCGTTGCATGGATCAGAACCGGCGCATCGCCTCTACTGCGTGGATTGATACGGATGCATCGCCATTGCTGCATGGATCCGACTGTTGCATCGGCTTCGGAACCACCATTGCGTGACGCTCCTCTCGTCGCAGGGTCCTCACATTTCTGTTGACTGCAGCCTTGACGATGATACCGAACCTTCGCATCGCAGCACCCTGCTCATCGGAGCTGATGCATCACCAATGCTACGCTAGGTAGGACCAGCGCATCACCCCCGTTGCGAGGATTGACACCAGTGCATCGCCTTGTCTGTACCGCAAACTCAACGTCGACATAACAAGGAATAGAGTACTTTTGTTCAGTGGACCTCACTGGGTACCTGTAGCCGGCCCATGATCCATTGTGGTCAGCCTGAACTTTTGGCTTTGACCTGGTCCGGTGCGACCAGATATCCAAAGTAAACGATTATTGCTTCTAAGTGCGATTTTATATAATTATTTTTTTTAAATCAAAACATCTAGTTCTACTGATTGGATTTTTGACATTTTGGTCTTGTATTTATTAAAATATTTTCTATATTACTAAACTGGTGTGGGATCTTTTTATGTGATGTTTTCAATGTCTTTACTGGTTGAAGTGTTGTACAAATACTTTACACATTGCCTTCAAGTTAAGCCTGACTGCTCTGTGCCAAGCTAGCTACCAGAGGGTGAGCACAGGTTAACCTGGGGATTGCTGGTGCCTTACCATGACTAGGATTGTAGTTACTGCTTGACCAGGGGTCACACTCCAGTCAACCAGGAACCCAGTTTCTGACGGCAAGCTACAAACAAAGCACAACAGTGGCCACATGCCTTTTTCACTGAATCTTCAAGGATTGTCTGCAGCCCAACTCATAGTAGCCCATTCCTCTCAACCTACAGACCAACAGCCAACATCAGAAGTTAAAGAGGATTTTGCAAAGAGCTTATGATCAAGGACAAGATCCATTCCAGAGCTTCTACTATCTCCTGAAGGAGTGGAGGGCAGAACACAAGGAGGCCAGGAGGGTGTCATTATCACCCTGAAAACTCAAGCTAACAATTTCAATATCAAAGGAAGGGAGGTATGACAAGTAGTAGCTATGGAAGACAGGGAGATAGAAAGGCACTTACTTACTCCATGTTTCATGTTTTCTCCACCAGAAGTAGGATGGGAGCAAGAAAAGAGAGCACTAGAGAAGCCCCTTAGGAAACCAAACAATTTATAAACTAGTGCATAAATGCTGGGGGGGAGGGGGGAGGGAGTAGAAAATCGTGAAATGGTGGGAAGATCCTATTATATATTTTATATATATATATATTACCTACTGGCGGTCGCCAGTAGGTAGTTATAGTTAGGACCACGTTTCCATAGGAAAACCTCAACATTCTATTTTGAATAACTTTGGCGCCGGTCGACGAATCCTCGCGAATTTCTCAAAATAGGTGGGGCGCTACGCTCCGCTCCTACCCTGAAAGTCTCGGGGGGATCCGTCAAGCGGGGGCTGAGATAAAAGGGGGGTCCCAAAACACGTTTTTCCCATGCATTTTTCCATAGGACCTTTAGAACGAGCTACAGCCCGAACGGCTGAACAGAATTACTCAAAATTTGGCAGAGAGGTAGTCCCTAGGTCAAGGAAGTGCCTTTTGTAGGTTTGGTGTAAATCTGTTCAGTAGATTCTGAGAAAATAGCCTTTAAATCAATATATATATCTGAGCCCGCTTACGGTACGCTTACCGTACGCTTACGGTAAGCGTACGGTGGCGTGCGCGAGCGCGATTCTGATTGGCTCTTAGATCTTAGTAAACATTCGAATCGGCCGAAACCAGGAAGCGGCGGCCGCCATTTTGTGTATTTCACTCTGAAAAAAAAGAGTGAAAACAAGGAAAGGGGGCAATGAGGAGAGTTACAGACCCCCTAACATTTGTAAGGGGGTCAAAGAAGGACAGAAAAGTACAAAAAAAACATTTATTGATTTTAAAAAAAATCACGGGGTACGCGTACGGTAAGCTTACGGTAAGCGTACGGTAGAAAAAAAAAAAAAAAAAAAATGAAAATCAGATTTAAGTGTTTAGATATTAGGGGGCTCTAAAAAGAGCCTTCATCATTGAAGTGCACACCATCTCCTCTATAAATGTCTTGCATGTCATAACGCAAGTTGTTGTGGTAAATGGCACCCATACCATAGTCACGGAGGAAAGCAGAAACAGATTTGTTGACGTGCTTTCTTGCTTTGTCATCGCACCGCGTGCCCACCGTGCGTGCACGGCACTAACTGCGTAAAGTGGGCGCGCGGTGCGCGAAGCGCACCGTGCGCGCACGGAACGAACTGCGTTAAGTGGGCGCGCACGCCACGAATGGCGTAAAGTAACTTAGCATTTAAAAAACCGTACAAATTCACTGAAAAAACCATAGGTTTCACACACGTTATAGTTAGGAATTAGCATTTAAAAAACCTTGCAAATTCACTGAAAAAACCATAGGTTTCACACATGTTATAGTTAGCGGAAATTTTACTGATAAAAAACCAATGAAATTCCCCCGTTATAGTTAGTGCAGGCAACTATAACTCACGCGACCGCAATCTTCTGCTGATGACATATGTGTCTCTATGAAAAAAAAATATTTGTAATATATGTATAGCTAAAAATGTATGGAAGAAGACATGGGCAAATAAGTGTCTAAATACAGTATTAGCATCAGCAGAGGATTGCGGTCGCGTGAGTTATAGTTGCCTGCACTAACTATAACGGGGGAATTTCATTGGTTTTTTATCAGTAAAATTTCCGCTAACTATAACATGTGTGAAACCTATGGTTTTTTCAGTGAATTTGCAAGGTTTTTTAAATGCTAATTCCTAACTATAACGTGTGTGAAACCTATGGTTTTTTCAGTGAATATATATATATATATATATATATATATATATATATATATATATATATATATATATATATATATATATATATATATATATATATATATATATATTATATATATTGTTTAGATGGCAATCAAATATTTTTCAACCAACAGCTGATCTGGAAATCAAGGTTAGTTAGGGACAGCCACTTTGTTCCATACCTATTGATGAAGTAAGATCTGGAAGCTTTGTTGTTGGTCTTGGAGATCATAACCTGCTCTACTAAAGTTGGGTCCTATTAATCTCCTTCTAGTAAGATGAACAGAGCTACTGTGTGTATTGACCAGGTGTTCCGTTTTTATTTTAAAACTTTGGAAATTTGTGGTCTTAAATAAGAAACATATATACGTAGTTTTTGTTGATCTTGGCGCAAAGCTTGATCTGATTCCTAGGAAGAAACTCTGGACAGCACTCAAAGATATGGGAATGCCGACCAATTTACTGTACATCATAATAAGCTTATATAGTGAAAACTATGCCCAAGTAAGATGGGGTAGGAAACGTGGGCTAAAAGACTGTATTAATGTTGATAGGGGTGCTCGACAAGGATACACATTAGCTCCACTCTGTTCAACTTATAGATGAATGGGCTGATTGAAACACTATATGACTGCACTGGTGATCTCCCAAAATTAGTAGATCAAAAGATACCTGCTTTTTGCAGCCGACGCACTACTAACCACTAATTATGGGCCTGCAGAATTTAATTATTTGGTTCTCATCCTGAGAAAAATATGGCTTGGAAATTATTGTATCCAAAACAAACTTCATGACTTCGTCCACATAAGGCTTTTACAGGGAAGGTTAAGATAGGAGCAGCTTATTTGGAACAAGTCAAAGAACTTCGTCCACATAAGGCTTCTACAGGGAAGGTTAATTTAGGAGCAGCTTATCTGGAACAAGTCAAAGATTTTGATTACCTCAGTGTAGTAATTGCCAACTCTCTATCATGGACGCCACAAATATCCAAGAGCCAGCTGACACTAAAATACGCAGGGTCAACAGTAGTGAAAAACTAAATAATTACAGACCGATATCATCAGCCCTAGAAATTTACTACTAGGTGCAGCTCTATGTAGAGCAGAAATCTGGGCATGGACCAAATAGGGGGGCTTGAGAAAACTAAAAATATGTTTATCAGATCTATACTAAGGTTGCCTCAGAGTGCCCCTCTTATAACCATGCAATTAAATCTGGGTCTAAAGAATGTAATGTAATGCATGCTGCAGTTCTTAAACCCTTGATATACGGAGTCAAGGTTTGGACTGGTACTTCTCCAATTCTCCTAAGGAAAGCATTTATAGAAGTGAAAGGCCTGGATAAATCTGGGCTAATACAATGGCTCAAAATTGGATGTATAAGCTAGGATTGCATGACGTTTGGGACAATTCTGACCAGATTATGAAAGCTACACTGAGCCGGTTAAAGTGTAGATATTGGGACTATATTCAGGAGAATCAGTTGCGCAAGCCTATTACTGGTGCTTTAACCGAAAAGTTTTTAGATTTTATTGGTAACCCGGGTTTCAAATTGTTTCTGGATAGAATTGAACCACCGCAAGCTAAATCAATTTTCCTAAAACTCAGTTACGGAATTCTGGTTATAAATAAATGTTGAAGCAGACGGAGGAAATATCAAGGTCCACCTTCCTGACCTTTACGTGAGGTGAGAACTGAGTCAGAGGAGCACATTTGTTTCTTTGTCCCTCTAATACCAAACTGAGGAAGACCTGGATTATCCCTTTTTGTGATACTTTATTTATAGCACGTCTAACGGCTGTCATCAGACTACTAAAAAGCGATCTAAAAATTGGAAAATCTAGCGTCCGTAAACATGTGATGCTTAAAACAATCCCATCCATTGAGCCATATCTTTTGTGGCCATTGACGTCCCATGAGCGGTTTTTATTGATCAGGTTCCGATTGGACTATTTCCATCTGTTACTTGCTGTCCCAAAAGGGAGTTGCAGAGGCCAGATGTTAGCATCCTGTGGCTGCGACGGAGTGTCTCCTCAGGACTTGCTACACTTTATGTTTTTCTGTAAATTTTATGAAGTACCACGCAGATATTTTTTAACACCTCTTTTAAAGAAGTTGAATTTTATCCAGGTCCGCCCAGCTCTTTTTTATTTACAGCTACTGAAACCAGATTGTGTAACTTTTATAGTAGGCTTTCTGAAATTCTCTCCGAGATCTAGGATCTGTATGGAGAGCTAGTAAACTTTCAACGTTGGTAGGCACCCCACATTACTACCCATATAGATGAAGTTTTGGCCTCTAGCTGTGTGGTTTTTCCCCCCTATTATTCCTTGCATTAGATGAATATACTTTTGTATTTTAGGGGACCATCTGTCTCAATTTTATTGTTATGAATTGTATGTTTTAATTGCTACATGGAGTTGTGTAACTTTTATGGTTTTTATTTTAAAGCAGAGTAAAGTATTTTGAAATTGAAATGCTAATAAGTGATATTACAGAAGAGCTTGTATTTGCCTTGTCTAGATATTTATTTTACACATGGCGATTGAGATGTAAAATATTAAAGCAAGATCAGCATCTAAAAGGGATGCACCAAATATGTTATTCTACTGGTTACTGTATCTAAATATTTTATGGTTTTTCTATTAGGTGTAAACAGGATTGAATATAATCTTTATTGGACAAGCACTTTGAACAACGTTGACTGAACACTCTCTATGTTTACTGTACCTTTCTAAGAGCACTGTATCAAGTGTAAATAGGATTGATTCCAACTTTTATTGCATAAGCGCTTGAACAATGCTGACTGATCCCTCGTTATGTCTTGTCTAGCTTCTATCCTAATTGCAGTAAAATACCATTTGTAATCGAAACACCAATTATCTTGGCATTATCTTTACAATTCGAATTCAGCAGCAAAACTGAGCGATAGTCAGCCGGGTTTGCAGTTCGCTTCTTTTCTTGTGGAATTAATATTATCAAGTCCCAGTGACCCTCTGTGTCTCTTTGAAAGCCTTAAACAATTTCTTTGAATGATGTGTTAATATATCACTAAAGGCCTTGTAAAAATAATTAGACAGAACCTCAGGACATGGAGTCATCCTAAGGGCAACCACAAATAAAGCAATAAGCCATTACATAATGGTCAAATAAAAATAAAATATGGCGCATTAAAGAGTAAAAAGGAAGAAAGCGGACCACAGCACTTAGCATTTAGAAGATACTCAAACAAAATACAATTAAAAATCTTAAAAATCAACAAGCAGGACGGGCATGGGTGGGAGAGCAACAGATAACCCGGGGATTTAATGATGGGAAATTACAGAAGTGAGCGCATAGAGAGAGCAAGGGGTCGAGGCACTCAGCATAAATAAAAAAATTATAAAAAATGATTTAATGCTAATGTGCGTGGGCTACCTTTTTAGGTTAATCACAGTCGAAAAACACCTTTGGCTGATACCAAAACTGATAGACAACCCTACGTGCCAATACCTAAAGCCAGTTGATCCACAGTAGCCAGTGGCAGAAAGGGGCTGTCCAAAAGCTTGTTTCAGTTTCTTTATGTATGTGAGTATGCTGTATGTGGATATGTGGAGTGTGTTGTGTGATGACAATAAGCCTTGTCAGGTGAGACCAAAAAGGAAAACAAGAGCCTATCTTTTAGTGCTTTTGTTAGTCGTTCCGCTAATGGTCTCCACTGTTATATTTTAGCTCCTAAGTGGAAGGAAAGAGCCTCTTCCAAAGGAAACTTTTGTCTATTTGAAGGTACACCAACCCCTGAGATAAGTCCATGTAATTTTTCTCTCTTTAGAATGTCTTATCTTTCAGGTCATTTGCTTCTCCTATTGTTGATATGGCGGTAACGCCGGGCCCCAAACCCCACATTCAGCAGTCTTTCACATTATTCATTTATAACAGCATTCAAAGCTAGAGAGATGCTTACACTTGAGAGAGTAAAGCAATTCAATTACTGTTTATCTATTAGGTCACTAGACATAGAAAGTAAATTAAATAGGATTTATCCCTAGAGGCAAAGGTGCTATAAGTTAAGTTTCTATGTAACATGTTCACTTACCAAGATAACCTGATGCAATGAAGGAGGAAAAAAGGTACACCAAGGTGGTCACAAGTTATTGATACGTTTATATCCGAGAAGTGGGCTAAATGTTAGCTGCAAATGTAATATATTTTAATAATGTTTTGACATGAAACACACCTGAAAACAATTCTGCTTTGAATATAATTGTTTGGTTTAGTATAATTGCGAAGTTTTTAGAAGCTCTTGATTGCTCCACTTTGTTGCACTAAATTGTCCCTGCCAAGGATGGGGAATACAAGAAACAGGAAGCTAACCACATGCACGGACATAAGAGTGTGCAGACGGGCTCTAGCGCATTATGAACAAGCATTTGTAATGCAATAGGTCTCGCATTTGCGATAGTTTACGATATCGACATTGTAAATGATAATGCCTTTTATTTATCTGTTTTGATAAATAACACATAAATAAAAGGCATTGTCATTTACAGTTCCCATAGCTAAAACTCTTGTAAATGCGAGACCTATTACATTTCAAATATGCGGCCGCCGCTGCTTGGAAAGTGAAAGCGCGCATGGTGAGCTGAATGTTGCAGGAAAGCATGTCATGCCTGCAGTAGGAGAAACTCATTAAAGAAAATAGTGCTTACAGACTAAATGAGACATACCGTATAACAACAGAAGTTAAAGGGCCGGTCCTCATGGGAGGTTACAAAAGAAGATAAGACGGTACTAAGGAGGGACTAACAAGCCTATTAACGAATCAGAAGCCAGCATTTACAAAGAACAATGACAGAAGCCAATAAAAAATATGGGCGGCGAGTGGGCAGTGCTTCAAGTCCACACTCAAATACTGCATGGCTGCAGAGCAGCGCATGCGCTGCCCAGGCTCGACCTAAAAATAACAAGAACGGAAAACAACATCTTGACAAAATCAGGCTGATGAAACTCAGTTTTCCATTTCGGGCAAATTGTCATAATAATCAAATACAATTTCCACAAAATTGCATTTTTTGTTCTCACAGCGGGCAACAACAAGATTTAATAAAAAACAAACATAATGGTAGGAAGACATGGCCATGTATACAAAAAGAAATGGTTTCAAAATTGGCAAAGTTTCGTTGGACATTCAAAAGCTTTTTGATGTTTCTTCTTGCTTTCAGGTAAAGTTGCAAATTATATACAGTAGCTTTGACAACAGACTTAATGGTCTTAATTGGTAGCCAATAATTGACTATATGTGGAGTGGTTTAAAATATACACAATCAGGAGAGATTGAAGTAAAATTGGTTTTTTGTATACTCTGGTTGTGCAAACAGGACTTCGTGTATACGACTCTCTAGCACAGACGAATAGATCGCAAAAAAAGCGAACCAACCGCCCCTATTTTACATTGGGATACTACTAGCCATTGGCTTAACTTACACGAGTATTAGGGTATAAGATTGACAAATTCTGGCGCAAATGAAAAATTAAATAAAAAAGTAAACGGATCCGAGGGGACAAGAACACCCATAACAGTATTGAACTGAACTACACTACCCAGAAATCCTATGCCTCAACCTCACATACGTCATTTAACATCCCAGCATCCCTTTCTCTAATCATAGAGAACACGCGTTATGGGATAGAACAACCCATTAACGAGAAGGAACTGCCCTACTTAAGAGAGACGGCAATTCCACAAACGTCTCCGACGGCAGACGATGTGTTCGATGAGGTGTAACGGCGATGCGGTATCCTTGATGAAGTAAGTTGAATGAGGGCTGCGCTCACCACGCAGGATGAGAGAGAACGAGATTAGACACTCTGCATACAGCGTAGACACAGACAAATGCCCTGATTGCGATAAATCACACATTGCGTTTCTTTTGCTTCTCGTCTTACCCACAGTATAGTAACAAACTTGAGGAGTTCTCGAGCACACAAAGGTTTCCGCTGTACAAATGTGATTTTGCGGCAGTGGTATCTTGAGTAAAGAACGCACCCAGGAGGGACTTGATTCGGAGTATTGAGGGATAGTACTAACCGTTATTTATGTGATATAGCAGACTAACATACAAGGTTAAGAGTGTGAAGCATACGTCATGGGCTAAGTGCTATGGGATATAGACAGAGCACAAATCAATTATCACCATGTATATTTGAATAGAAGGTGCTACACGCATATAAATTACGGCCAAAAGAGTTCCCAGGTACAGTTGTTGATGATGAACGAACAATACATTTTTTGTCTTTAGTGTTTGACTACAGGACAGCACCCTAACACATGAGATCTGCATGATGCGAGTAGGCATCAATCAGAAGGTGAGCTTCTGTAGGATTTCTTTGGATAAATTAAAAAAAAAATTTTTTAAAACTCTTCCCACACCAAAAATCCTTTCCCACAACAAAAAAATAACACGCTAAGGAAATGGCCTTGGATAATATAGACTGGTGTGATGAGTGGCTTACACAAATATATAGGCACGGCCTTTTCACTTATAGACATCGTCCCTTTGAGTGCGAGCACGTCATGTGGCGACTTTTTTTGCAGTGCAATGGCATTTTTTAAGATGGTTTGATTAGTGTAGTCTACTAAGCCCTAGTTAGTGAGCACATAGTCAGGTGGTGCACCAACACTCCAACCGTAGTTCAGCGAATATGAGCACGAGATGGGCTACAGACAGTATTATTATTGTACATATAGGAAATATATCAAATTGTCTTTCCCCTTTCCCATTAGAAAATCTACTGAGGTTGAAGAAAAAATACGGACAGGTGAGTGCATTAGGCCTCACGGCTTGGGTTGCATGTAGCACATGCACTGTTACACGGCAGGGACCTTAAGAATAAGGCACAGAAACATAACGCCCTGACGAAGGCCCACAGACCCGACCGGGCTACCTATATGGGCCGAAACATGTTGGCAATCAATTGAGGGTACATTTGAACATAATTAAGTTCAAAACAACCCCAAAATATAGTTTTTATTGATACCATGAGTACCCTAGAATAAAGGATTCAGGAGGGGTATACTCATATGTATTTTTAACTTAATCTGGTTCCCTGCTTAACCAGTCATTCATTTATCTAAGCACTCCCATAACATCTATGGTTGAGTCCGCCCAGAGAGTACCATCTCCTCTGGGTGTGGAGTATTTGCCTATGATGAAGCATGTCACTATTATGTGAGTGAGGCTTTTACTTCAATATCTTTGATATTCCACCTGACAAGTAGGTAACTGAATAATATCCTAATACATCCTTAGAGCGGGTTGTTCTACCAGTCTAACAGTAGTTGCTGATTGTGAAAAAAAGTTTATCCGGGAGAACGCAACTACGTTGTTTATTCTCTCACTCTCTTTGTGTGAAAAATGAGTTTAGAGGGGCCTCTATAGCCCTGAGAGCTTCACAAATACGATTCCCAAGAGGGGTGCAAGGACACCAAACAAAGTGATTTTTAGGTGGACTTCCAGTCATAATGGCGGAAGGACTAGCCTATGATGAGGATGAAATATCATCCATTTTAGCCATGCCATCATTTTTTTTTTTCTTTTCAAAAACCTTTATTGCGCCAACAAAGTGTACACAGCTATTCAGCCAACAACCCGGAGGCAGGCAGCTTGTATTCATACCGGCGCGCCAAGAGCGCGGATCAATGCCGTACACTGTTTAGAGGAGAGTGATGAAGCATTCTGCAGCGCCAAACAAACAAACAACAACCCTGCCAGTAAGCATCATTAGTGGGAAGCATATAGCTCGCCAGTCGGTACCAGACCGTAGATGAAATATTGCAATTGTCGTCTCAGCAGTACAGTGATAGGGACCACAGAACAGTAGCCACCGTCCAGGGGCCCATAAGCCCGCCGGATACGGCTGCGGCAACGAAGCGGAGCAACCCTGCAAGGGAATACAAATCGCCAACAAGGCCATGCGAGTGCTGCCTGCGGCACCGCCGCGGCCACAAGGAGGAGAAAAACGACCCGCCCTCCCACCGTCCCCACCATACTCATATCACTCACCCAGGCTACCAGCCTCTGAGTCCCTGCGCTGATGCTCCCGGGCCCACAATCTGGTTTACCAACACAAAAACCTGAGACCAATAGCTGTCTAGTTTGGGGCAGGACCACGCTATATGTAGAAAGGAGGCCGCGGCCGATCCACACCGCCAACAGTCATCCGCCTCCCTAAGGCCCATCCGTTTGAGGCTGACGGGGGTTCTGTAGAATCGATGCAGATACTTAAAATGTATCAGCCGCAGATTATAGTTCGGCGATAGCTCGGTAAGTTGCCCGCAGCAGAATTCCCACTGTTCCCCCGTAACCTCAGGGTGGAGCTCACCGTTCCAAAGCAACAAAGCCGTGGGCACCTCCACCTGGTCCACGCTCTGCGTGTGGCGATAGATGCGAGTAACCAATTTACGGGGGGACGGGGAGCCCACCACCGCCTCGAAGGCTGAAAAGACAGGCGGCGCGATAGGGAACTCCCTCGACAGCGCCTGGCATGCCTCACGTAGCTGATGGTACAGGAATAATTCGGAGAACGGCACCGCACCCCCATCCCCGGGTGTCGGGGGCGGCATGAACTTGCCGTCGGGGAACAGGTCAGCCAGTGTACGAAGCCGCAGCTTCTCAACAAGGTGTCCGGCTATCCCACCCGCCACACAGGGCAGCATCGGGTTATGCATCAAAGGGAGCGAGGGGGCATATAATAACAGAACCTGTGCCCTCCGGCGTAGCCGCTCCCACACCCACTGCAACAGCCCCGCTGTATCGACGTCTGCCCCAGGGCGGCGCGCCTTGGCGCAGATTGCCACCCCAAGTGGAAGGGGCGCCACCACTGCTCTCTCCACCGCCACATGAGGCTGAAAGGGGGTAGGGTGGGACCAGAAATGCAGGAATTGTGCCTGAGCACAGAGAGCATACAGCTTCATATCCGGGGCACCCAGACCTCCCCGCCGCAACGGCAATGTCAACGTGTCCCACGCCGCCCTGGCCTGCCCGCCCGCCCAGACCAACTCCACCAAGCAAGAGCGCAAGGAGGCAAAGAAGTGCGACGTGAGTGGCACAGGTATATTGGCAAACAGGTAGAGGAACTTGGGCAGCACTATCATTTTTGCCAACGCAATCCGCCCGGTCAGCGTCAGGGGTAGGGAAGCCCAGAGCTTCACTTTTGCGCGTAGCCACATCATTGCCCTACCAAAGTTGAGATTCCAGATCTCCTGAGTGTCACAGCTAATCCAAATCCCCAAATATTTGACCTCTCCGGCCTCCCAGCGCAGGGGGTACTCGGAGTACACCTCCGTGGTGCTGTCCGTGAGGGGGAAGAGCACCGACTTGGCCCAATTTATGGAGATGCCAGCGAGACCCTCAAACCGGACGAACTCCCGCAATATTGGATCAAGGTTGTCCGCGGGATTGGTAAGGTAAAGGGTCACGTCGTCCGCATAAAGGGAGACCAGAAGGCTTCTGGAGCTAAAACCTATACCCCTCGCCATGTGATGCTGCCTAATCCTGGCCGCAAGCGGCTCCATAGCTATGGCGAACAGCAGCGGGGAAAGGGGGCACCCCTGTCTAGTTCCAAGCGAGATGTGGAACGGGTCAGACACTAAGCCATTCACCCGCACCCGTGCAGTGGGCAGAGTGTAGAGCAAACTAATTTTCCGGAGCAATAGCGCACTGAACCCCATCCTTTCCAATATTTGGAACAGATAGGGCCATTCAAGGGTGTCAAAGGCCTTCGTGGCATCCAAAAACACCACCGCGACCTTGATCTCCGGGTGTAAATAATGCAGCACCGCAAATATGGTGCGCAAATTGTGGGAGGTCGCTCTCTCCGGTATAAACCCCGATTGATCTGGAAGGGCAATTAGCGGCAGCATTGGCTGCACCCGGTTCGCGAGAATCTTGGCGAGGATCTTCACATCCACGTTAATCAGACATAGGGGCCGGTACGAGTTGAGGTCATCCGCGGGCTTATCTGGTTTTAGCAATGTGATAATCAGTGCCTCGCGCATGGTAGCAGGCAGAATTCCCATTTCCAAAGCCTCCTCGTATACCGCCAACAACCTGGGCCACAGTTCCTCTGCATATGCCTTGTAGAAGACCGTCGTGAGACCATCAGGTCCCGGCGCCTTATCAGGAGGCAAGCGTCGGATGACCTGCGCTACATCCCCTGCGTCTATCGGAAGATCCATATATTCCCTATGTTTGTTGTTAAACCATGCTAGTGCAATGGAATCCAGGAAGGGCGTGAGTCCCTCCGGGCACGCGTCCTGGGTGGTAGTATATAACCTGGAGTTGAACTCGGAAAAGGCACCCACTATCTCCCCCCTAGTGTGAAGCAGTTCACCCGCTGACGTGTGCAGTTCATGGATATACGTAGCGGGCCGCGGCGGCCTGGTCATGTTCGCCAGTACCTTCCCCGGCCTCCCACCCTCGCCGTAGCGCCGAGCCTCGGCATATTTCCCTAGGAATTTAACTTCCCGCATTGCCTCCTCGTCATAGGCCAGTAATTTAGCTTTCAGCAGCCCAGCCACCTCCGCGCCGCCGCTCTCAAAGAAAGTGCGTTCGAGTCCCCTGATATCACCCTCCAGTGTGGCCAAGGTGCCCCGTATCGCCCTCAGCACCCCTGCCTGACGGGCTATGCACTGGCCCCTGATGACGACCTTAAATTCCTCCCAAAGAGTCGCAACCGAGTCCACAGAACCCACATTTCAATCGAAGTAGTCGGTGACATCCGACCGTATCTCCTCCTTGAAGGCCTCATCGAGTAGCGCGTGGGGCGGGAGCCTCCATGAGAACGCCGGGGGAGGGTCGCCCGGCAGCCGCAGCTTTAGCATGCAAGGCGCATGATCAGATAGCGAGCGGGGCATGTGCTCTACCTGCGATGTCCACAACGCGACGTCTCGCGACACCAGCCAGAAGTCCAAGCGGGACCACGCACCCCCATGGGCTGATATACAGGTGCCCTCCCGGAGGTCCCCATGACGACCGCGCCACACATCCACCAGCGCGCCATCCATCACAATTTCGCGCAGCGCGGAGCTCGCCATCGGATTCAGTGTGCGAGCCACCCCCTGCCTGTCTGCTCTGTCATCAAGCACAGCATTAAAATCCCCCCCCCCCCAGATAATGGTGTCGCAGCCAGTGGCCTTCACCTGCCCCCAAATCTTGTGGAAGAACCCAGGAGAGTCAACATTGGGCCCGTACACAGCTATAAACACCACCGCGATACAACACACCATACCATGTACTAGAACATATCGGCCGTCCGGGTCACACTGCACAGACCCCTCCCTCCAGTCCAATCCACGACGGAGCAGTATTGCCACCCCCGGGCATAGTTCGAGTAGATAGCAGAATAAACATGTCCCCATCTGGTGTGACACAGCCTAGGGGCAGGAGTGGCATTCAAATGGGTTTCCTGTAGCATGCAAACATCCACACAGTGCCGCACCAGATAAGCATGCACCAGCCTGGCCTTCCTATGATCGTTGAGCCCCCGAACATTCCAGGTAATACAGTTCAGTATTTTGTCAGTTCTTGGCATACCCCACACATAGGAAGTAGATCATAAAACGACATGTTCACGAAAGTCGACTTGCACAGTCTTGGCACCACATAGCGAGCAAACAGTCTAGTTTGGCAGTAAACAACAATCCAAAGAAAATCCCCCCCCAACCACCCTCCCCTCACCCACTCCAATCCCCCAACCGGGTCGTAGAATAGCCCACCCCAACATGCGCCCACAAAAACCTGGAATGGAAGCGGGAATATTCCCAGTGGTGTATGGCTTTGTCGGCTACTCCCCTGTACGAAACAGGGTGGCCGGAAGATCTGCAGGGGATGCGAGCCACCCAAGCCCTAATATAGGAAATGTACCTGCTGGGCCGCGGCAGCACCAGAGTGCCAGGTGTCCCCTGTGCCCTACCCAAACAAGTGACGAGCAGACCCCAGGCAGCTGCAAGCTCCTCTCTCATAGGCACCAGGATGAGGGACCACTGTTACTCATTGTCACTGAGCCCTCCAGGCACCGCCTTCGCAGCACCCTTGGTTCGCTGTCCAGATTTGCAACCCACATGCTTAGCGAATTTCATCGCTTCCTTGGCATCAGTGAGAATGTGGGTAGAACCTTCAAAGGACACTTTTAACTTGGCCGGATACAGCAGCGAATAGGGGACCTGCGACTGCAGGAGAAGCCGCTTGGCCGGTAGAAACTCCCGGCGGGCAGCCTGGACGGCCGGGGTGAAGTCAGGATAGAATGAAAGTGTGTTACCCTTGTGCGTGATAGTTCCTTTCTCCCGGGCCAGCTTGAGGATTGTGTCACGATCTTGGTAGTTCAAAATCCGCGCGATAATGGGCCGGGGCGGCGCCCTGACAGGTGGTTTCTGACCCAGCGACCTATGCGCCCTCTCAACCGCGAACACCACGAGAGGCCTGGATCAAACAGTTCGTGAAGGAGGTCGGCGACATACGTTTCCATTTTGGATATGGCCGTGGTCTCTGTAACGCCAGTGATGCGCAGATTATTGCGCCGGGACCGCGCCTCTAAATCCTCGTTCTTTGCACGAATGATGCCCAGCAATTTGTCCATATGCAGTAGTTGGTCCTTCGTCTCCACCTGAAATTCGTGGAACTCAGATTGACGGGTCTCCAGCGTGTCCAAACGCGTCTCATGCGACGCCACCTGCGTCTTCACCGAGTCAAGCTGGCTGGTTAGGGTGTCGAGTTTAGTATCGATATTCCTGAGACTAGATCTCATCTCTAGCATCAATGTGCGCAAATCTTCGCCTTGATCATCTGAGGGGGAGTCCTGCTTCTCCGCTTCCTGGGGGCCCCTCTCCGACTCGACATGCCGCGCCGCGCGCTTGTGGTCGAAGGTCAGCTTCGACTGTTTAGCGTCATGTTTACCCATGGCGGCGAGAGAGAAAGCGTCCACCCGAACGATCCACCAGCCGCCCCACAGTCCAGGGGTACCTTCGCGCTGATTACGGACCACTCTCCAAACCGCCGGTCCAGTGAGAGCAGGAGTCCAAGCAGCGGCTTCCTCGCAGTACTCCTCACCCCCTATCCACGCGGTCAGGCCACCGGGCCCGCCAGCAGCGCCACCGCAGGTCCCCTCGGGCCACAGTACAGAGCGAGTCCGACCACCGCACCTCCACACAGAGCGGGTCTCCACACTTCCCCCGATGCTACGGGGGGGGTACACAACAGCGAGGGGGGATAGGAAGCAGCTCCGCAGTAAGCACCAGTGGCCACCCACCACCAGGCCAGCTCACGATGGCACCCACCGCTGCGCTCCCCCCCCCCGCTGCCACCAAGGTCGCGCTCCACGTCGGGCTCCCCAGTCACGGCCCCCGGGTTAGCAGGCACAGCTCAGGTGGGTCGGGCACACACCGCCCCCTCCAGCGAGTCGCGGGCGCCAGCCAGTTACCTTGCCACTACCGCAGGGCCCCGCAGCCCCTCCACGCGGTCCAGCGGTCTGCAAGTCACTGCCCCCAGGACTCAGGCAGCATCCCCAGGATGGCGGCCGCCCCCGACGATAAGCACCGGCTCCTTCCCGGCGCCAGGGTCTAGTCAGCAGTCCTCTCCGTCTGGGGCACACCTGGGCGCCGCGTGCAGCCCCTGCAGGGCGCGGCCGATCGCAGCAGTCGTCCGCGCCTCTCGACGTGGGGATCAGGCAGTCAGCCTCCAGGCTGCCTCAGCACTCTCCGTCGCTCCGTCCAGCTCCTGCTCAGGGTTCGCACCTCCCTCACAGCGACCTCCACCACAAGCCGCTAGCGCCGGCGAAGCAGGGACTCCACCACTGCCCCTCTCCGCACCAACACAGGCCCTCGCCGCCGCGACCTCCTCGGGCTAGATTTATGGCTCACCCCCGTGGGAGATCCAGGCTACCCCTCCTCTCCGGCCGCCCAGTGGCTTCGCGGGCTCCGATCCAGGCGAGGACAGTAGAGAGGGGGCCCAGCTCGCTACCGCTGATGCTCCGTCGCCCCCAGCACAGTGTCAGCTGGTTTGGGCAGCACACGCTCACCCCGATGTGCAGGATAAAGACAGGATCGCTTTCCGGCCGGCGGAGCTCGCTCACAGAGCGGCCATTTCACTGCGCGTCAAGCCACGCCCCCCCACAGAGCGGCCATTTCGCTGCGCGTCAAGCCACGCCCCCCAGCCATGCCATCATTGATCTCTGACACGACACTGACGTATGTAAGCCAAAACAATGGTGACTGGGATTCCTTAACCGAATTAAAACGTACCCAACTCAAAACCTTGCTGCATGGGGCAATCATGACCGAATATTTGAGGGGCAACATAGCACCCAACGGTCTGATTGTGGCAAACTCCCCTCGAATATTCCTCAATGACCCCGAATTTAGACGTAGCTGGTCTTTGATTGCATGGAAGTGCAGTAGGGATTGGCTCGTCTTAATCATTAAGAGTGCAAAAAAACTTTCAGATGCTCTTCTCATTGAAATAAAAACATTGGAAAATGGACTAAAAACCCAAATCACAATTGCACAATTTAAGAAGAAATTAGATGAAAATAACAAAGTAATAAATGAATACAAAGAATATCTCACTCAAGCCAAAATCACTAAATTTCAAAAAGATTTTAAAAAATTCAAGTTTGAGAATGTATTTCCATACTCGAAAGAGGATTATACACCTACTGAAAGGGACAAATCAGATTTTTCTGACACAGACAGTACAGGCTCCAGGAATTACTCCAGTGATTCATCTTCTGATGGCCAGAAAGGCAACTATAGACGAAGAGGAAACCGTTCAAGAAGAAACAGAGGAACATACCAACAATTTGGCATACATCAACAACCACCGTTTGGATGGAACCCCTTTATGCAAGCACCTTTCCAACCACCACAATTTGGATACCAATGGCAACCCTATCAACAGCCTTTTTTAGGGAGAGGCCGAACACGAGGAGGAGGAAATCGGAGAGGGCCCCGGGTGCAGTGGGAAACGAACAGGGAAGACCCAATAGAACAGGAACCCAGACCGAGCACGAGCAAGAACACTCGGGAATATTAAATCTGAGCACCAGAGTCCTTTCTAAACCACAAGAAGAAGTTCTAAAGAAAGGACTTGGTTTTGTTCCAATGAATAGGTCAAATCTTTTTGACCTAAGAATTGAACTTGCCGAATTTTTCCGTAGACTTCGACTATCGGTGTTCTTTACGGAAACAGAGGGACCAGAGGAATTGATCGACACCACAGACAAAAACACAGGCCTCAGGAAGAAATCTAAATTCATCCCTCCAAACCATACTATGCCACCAGCATTACTAGCTTTTGAAAAGGCAGTAACATTGGAAGTTGATCAACTAAAAGGCAAGAACAACAAAACGTTCAATAATTTTACATCTACTGAACGGCGTACATTGGCTGAATTTGAGGAGATGCAGGACGTCATAATCAAACCAGCAGATAAGGGAGGAGCAACAGTGATCCTACCTATCTAAATGTATAAGAACGAATGCCTGAAACTACTCAATGACCCTCGGAATTATTCACGACTGCAAAGAGATCCAACTGGGAACTTGAAACTAGAAATACATGAGATGGTATCGAAAGCAGTAGAAGAAGGATGTATCACCACTGCAGAGGAGAATTTTCTAAAAGAAAAGGATCCAAAGACACCATACTTTTATATTCTCCCTAAAGTACACAAGAATATACATCCACCACCAGGTAGACCGATCGTATCAGGCATCGGTTCGGCACTAGAACCACTCTCAAAATTTGCCGACCATTTCCTAAGACCAATGGTACAAAAAATGCCGTCTTACTTAAAAGACACACAAGATATTCTGTTGAAACTCCAACCACTGAGGTTTGATCCAACCACTGACTACTTGATGACTCTAGATGTGGAGGCACTATACACTAGTATCTCCTAAGAAGCCTCCCTTACAGTGATAGAAAAACTGGTAAGATTGGAGAATTGGACATCAATAACACCAATAGAATTCGTTGTCCAGTGTGTACGATTAGCCCTAACCAGAAACTATTTTGAATTCGAAGGGGAATACTTCCTACAAACCCATGGAAATTCTATGGGCATGACCTGCGCACCGAGCGTAGCGTGCCTCTACGTTCATGACTTTGAAACGTGCTTCATCTATAACGAGACAAACCCTTACCAATCCAACTTGGGGGTATGGAAACGCTTTATAGACGACATCTTTATTATCTGGAAAGGAGATGCTGATACAGCACAAGAGTTCCTGACTTATTTGAATACCAGGGATGAATACCTGAAGTTCACAATGACTTTAGAGAGAGATCCGATTACCTTCTTGGATCTAAAAATGTGGCCAGCTGAAGGGACACTAAAAACAGAAGTGTTCTATAAACCTACTGAGGCCAACAATTTACTCAGGTACGATAGCTTTCACCCCAAAGCCTTAAGAGACAACTTGCCAGTCGGCCAATTCCTAAGATTGAGAAGGAATTGTACTGACAAGGCAAAGTACGAAATTCATGCTGAGAAGCTAACACAGAAATTGAAGACCAAATCTTACCTGACAAAATTGATAAAACAAGCATATAAAAGGGCTAAGAATAGCAATCGAGAAGGACTGTTGGAAACCACAAAGAAACCTGATAACAAAAGAATGGTCTGTGTCACTACCTACGGAACAGATTCCAATAAAGGAAAAAGCATTGTTTTACGACATTGGAGAACATTAAATTCAGGCGGTTTGAGACTGGAAAAACCGTTGTTCGCATTTAAGAGAGGAAAATCAATCAAGGACTCCGTTGTCCACACTCGTCCTAAAAAGAAACTTGGCAAAACAGGCCAACAAAACACACTATGGAATCTACCAGAGGTAGTCGGACACTTCCCATGCAAATCGTGCAGTGTATGCAGATTAATTACACCTAGCAAAGTGATCGAAGTGGGATTGAGAACCCCTTGGGTACAACGATCCTTTAGCAACTGCAATAGCCACAATGTAGTCTATCTAATAACATGTACCTGCAAGAAGATATACATTGGCATGACCACACAAAAAGTGAAGACTAGAATCAATGAACACCGCAGCACATTCAGGTGTGGAAAAACAATTACCAAAATGATGCGGCACTTTCAAACGCAGAAACACAATGAGAACGACTTCACTTGGACGGTGATTGAAAAACTACCGGACAGTTGTAATGAAAGACAACTATTAAAACTAGAGCAGAGATGGATTTATCGGTTGTCAAGTACCACGTTAGGTCTCAACGAAGAAATCCCGTGGTATTCCATGACCTAACCTGAATACAACAAGATTTACCCCCATACTCCAGTCAGTGCAAATATAAAAACCTGAAAACACGGAGTTTATCAAATATACACTAACATTGAGCTTAAGCCAACTCTAAAATGCCATCTGAATACCAGTCTTTCACAACTAAAGGAATGGATGGTGTGGTAGACGATAGCAGGCTGACCAAACTAGGATGCCTAAAAACTAAGAGTCGTGTACGAACGCACCCGCTACCAATAACAGAACGCATACAGTTCACAAGTATGGATTCTTATATACAGTAGCTTTGACAACAGACTTAATGGTCTTAATTGGTAGCCAATAATCGACTATATGTGGAGTGGTTTAAAATATACACAGTCAGGAGAGATTGAAGTAAAATTGGTTTTTTGTATACTCTGGTTGTGCAAACAGGACTTCGTGTATACGACTCTCTAGCACAGACGAATAGATCGCAAAAAAAGCGAACCAACCGCCCCTATTTTACATTGGGATACTACTAGCCATTGGCTTAACTTACACGAGTATTCGGGTATAAGATTGTCAAATTCTGGCGCAAATGAAAAATTAAATAAAAAAGTAAACGGATACGAGGGGACAAGAACACCCATAACAGTATTGAACTGAACTACACTACCCAGAAATCCTATGCCTCAACCTCACATACATCATTTAACATCCCAGCATCCCTTTCTCTAATCATAGAGAACACGCGTTATGGGATAGAACAACCCATTAACGAGAAGGAACTGCCCTACTTAAGAGAGACGGCAATTCCACAAACGTCTCCGACGGCAGACGATGTGCTCGATGAGGTGTAACAGTGGTGCGGTATCCTTGATGAAGTAAGTTGAATGAGGGCTGCGCTCACCACGCAGGATGAGAGAGAACGAGATTAGACACTCTGCATACAGCGTAGACACAGACGAATGCCCTGATTGCGATAAATCACACATTGCGTTTCTTTTGCTTCTCGTCTTACCCACAGTAGAGTAACAAACTTGAGGAGTTCTCGGGCACACAAAGGTTTCCGCTGTACAAATGTGATTTTGCGGCAGTGGTGTCTTGAGTAAAGAACGCACCCAGGAGGGACTTCATTCGGAGTATTGAGGGATAGTACTAACCGTTATTTATGTGATATAGCAGACTAACATACAAGGTTAAGAGTGTGAAGCATACGTCATGGGCTAAGTGCTATGGGATATAGACAGAGCACAAATCAATTATCACCATGTATATTTGAATAGAAGGTGCTACACGCATATAAATTACGGCCAAAAGAGTTCCCAGGAACAGTTGTTGATGATGAACGAACAATACATTTTTTGTCTTTAGTGTTTGACTACAGGACAGCACCCTAACACATGAGATCTGCATGATGCGAGTAGGCATCAATCAGTAGGTGAGCTTCTGTAGGATTTCTTTGGATAAATTAAAAAAAAAAATTTAAAAACTCTTCCCACACCAAAAATCCTTTCCCACAACAATAAAAAAATAACACGCTAAGGAAATGGCCTTGGATAATATAGACTGGTGTGATGAGTGGCTTACACAAATATATAGGCACGGCCTTTTCACTTATAGACATCGTCCCTTTGAGTGCGAGCACGTCATGTGGTGACTTTTTTTGCAGTGCAATGGCATTTTTTAAGATGGTTTGATTAGTGTAGTCCACTAAGCCCTAGTTAGTGAGCACATAGTCAGGTGGTGCACCAACACTCCAACCGTAGTTCAGCGAATATGAGCACGAGATGGGCTACAGACAGTATCATTATTGTACATATAGGAAATATATCAAATTGTCTTTCCCCTTTCCCATTAGAAAATCTACTGAAGTTGGAGAAAAAATACGGACAGGTGAGTGCATTAGGCCTCACGGCTTGGGTTGCATGTAGCACATGCACTGTTACACGGCAGGGACCTTAAGAATAAGGCACAGAAACATAACGCCCTGACGAAGGACCACAGACCCGACCGGGCTACCTATATGGGCCGAAACATGTTGGCAATCAATTGAGGGTACATTTGAACATAATTAAGTTCAAAACAACCCCAAAATATAGTTTTTATTGATACCATGAGTACCCTAGAATAAAGGATTCAGGAGGGGTATACTCATAGGTATTTTTAACTTAATCCTAAGCACTCCCATAACATCTATGGTTGAGTCCGCCCAGAGAGTACCATCTTCTCTGGGTGTGGAGTATTTGCCTATGATGAAGCATGTCACTATTATGTGAGTGAGGCTTTTACTTCAATATCTTTGATATTCCACCTGACAAGTAGGTAACTGAATAATATCCTAATACATCCTTAGAGCAGGTTGTTCTACCAGTCTAACAGTAGTTGCTGATTGTGAAAAAAAGTTGCAAATGAAGCAATAAAATATTAGCACAACAATAAAAGAAATAGAGAAAGTTAGACGAAGACCGAAGAATTACCATCTGCATTCTCTCAGGTAAACTCACTTGCACAAATCTTGTAAAGAGAGAGTCCAGCTCCTCTGCATATGGCTTCATGACTGATGGGATGAGGCGAAGCCAGCATTCAGTGAAAGGTGTCAACCCCAATATGCTGGGCTCCAAATAAACCATACCACAGCGTGAGACAGTGGCGGGAGAAGCCACAGCCAGGTCTGCCACCTCAAACATCATTGTCATCGACTGTGAAGGAAAAACAACACATGCTTCTTACCAAACAGTGTAAAATCACATATAATTACAATTAACTTGCACTGTTTTACATAAATGCAGGGGTACATCAAAAACAGTAGAATATTTACACATTTCAGGTCGAAAAGTGGCAATATTTAGTTGACAATGAAGGGAGGATTCTGAGGGACATTTTATAAGGGTGCCAGGTGGATTTGGAAAGTGAGAAATTAAAAAAAAGTGGGAGGAAACTGCTGTATAAGACGGGAAAAAGTCAAAGGGGAATAAATGGGCAAGATTTGGTTAAAAGACATATGTAGTATTAGGCACCAGCAATCAGTAATTTCTTGTGCTGTGTGAAATGGACTGTAGAGGCCACGGTGAAAATGCCTTCTGTGAATGTCCAAGAAGGGACTGGTACCAAAGGGGACTGTCTTATTTAGTTAAGAGGGGATAGTTAACAGGTACACTCACTTATTAGGCATTGTATGTTGCCTCCAAGCTCTAGGATCTAGCAGACAATGAAGGGAGGATTCTGAGGGACATTTTATAAGGGTGCCAGGTGGATTTGGAAAGTGAGAAATTAAAAAAAAGTGGGAGGAAACTGCTGTATAAGACGGGAAAAAGTCAAAGGGGAATAAATGGGCAAGATTTGGTTAAAAGACATATGTAGTATTAGGCACCAGCAATCAGTAATTTCTTGTGCTGTGTGAAATGGACTGTAGAGGCCACGGTGAAAATGCCTTCTGTGAATGTCCAAGAAGGGACTGGTACCAAAGGGGACTGTCTTATTTAGTTAAGAGGGGATAGTTAACAGGTACACTCACTTATTAGGCATTGTATGTTGCCTCCAAGCTCTAGGATCTAGCAGATACATTTATAAGTACATTGGGATTAAAAGTGCCGCTGTACTGCATGACTTGTTCATGCCTGAATCTGTTTGAATGGTAGTAAAGAGGGATACTCACGCTTTGGAACTCTGCCAAAAAGGCTTACAGCATCCTAGGTTTATTAACCTCCATAGACAATTCCTACAGAAGATCATTGTCCATATACTAAATACCTACCTTTAGGGTTCTGCTTGCTTGGATTCTCCAAGACCTGGTCCCACTTCTTCAGTAAATGAGAACTGCACTGTGAACTGCACAATTTGAAAACACCCTATATACTACATAAGCATTACTCAAATCATATCTATCATGGCTTCAAGATCAAAATGGCATCTTGATTAGAACCACACCATGCTTCTAGATATTCTTTTCCTCTTCTTTGAGTAAATAAAAGAAAGGAGAAATCAGAGACATGTATGATGTCATTTCTGGAATCTGTGTTAATTTCTTCGAAAACAAGCGTCTCATATCTTACCACTGTTTCTGAAATAAAGTTGCTGAAGATTATGCTCAATCCTGCCCAGATTCTACAGTCATTTATACTTACGAGGAGTTAGTTGAATGTCCATTATATACCGTATGTCCAGGCACATTGTCTGCGCTCAAAGTAAAGAGGCTGAGGAATCAACATTACAATTCCCTTGTGGTTTAAGCTCTCCTAATTTGGGCATAGTTCTCACATTCACAGAAGGTTTTTAAGCACCATTGGAGTTCTTATGAAAAGACTAGAGGTGTTTCAAGTTTTTGACCAAGCTTTAAATTCGGTGCCTGTAGTCCATTTTTGCAGCAACTAAGCCTATCGTGACTCAAATCTATGCTAAAGCTCCAATGACTACTTCAAATTATATATTAAAATAATCAAAGGGTTAAAAATTCAAATGTTAAAATACTAATACAAAAAAATCAGGAACAGTTGGAATTTTCTGCAACACTAAGTAAAATAAAAACAGTACTTTTTTCTGACCCTTGACTAGGCTGAACCCACACCAAACATTGCATCAGTCTATGTTCCCAGTCTATCACATCTCTCTTCATTGCTAACTATTCCTCACTATTAGACAGCTACCAGTATGTCCTTCCCCTTCAAGAAAAAATGTTGTGGACATTTTTACATACTGGCTCTAGAAGTGTTAATGGCTCCATTTATACTGTGGGTTAGGGGTGTAGCAGCTTCCTTCTGCCAGTTGGATTTCTGTTTTTTAAGACAAACTGCCAGATAGGTGTTTGTCTCTAGGGGTGCAGGTTCCCCCGGGGAGTTTTTGCCCAGGGGACATTTTTTTATTTTTCTCTGTATACCGGTCAGGAAAAAATAAAGGCTTACTTGATGTCCTAGATAGGCTGCGCTTCCCAACTCCATGCTATCTAACCATCCAGCACCAGTGAGGGGTTTTCCAGCTGTAGCCACTTGTTACTTTTACATCTGTAACACAGTGCTACGAAGTGCTTCTCCTCCTCTACATGACCAAGAGGAGCCCTGAGCTGAGTAGGCAGGTCAGGGACCCATGACTACTCAACTCTAAATTAACTTCTAAATCTCCTTACACCTTTTAAATCGGTTTCCTTGGGCTTCTTTGTTTGGTGTTCTTTCTCTGTTCCAGAGCATCCCCTACTCAGAAAGAGGGATGATCCCTTTGGAGTGATGGGTTATATAATGGCCCATTCTGCAGTGGTTAATGCCATCATCATTTCTGTATAAGAAGGCAAACGTGTCCTTCCACTGCCTACATGCCCTGAAGGTACTTTTTTATTATTTGCTTTCGAGCACTCCATGCAAGTGCATCTGTAGGACGTCTTCTCTTCCCCCCTGGGCTCTTCCCACATCGTTCCTTCCAGACCTGATGTCCTTGTTCATGCTTATATCAATTTGTGCCTTAAAGAACAAGGTACTTACCTCAGTAACGCATTATCTGGTAGAGACTCTATCTAGCTGCAGATTCCTTACCTTTGAATTTCCCAGGCGTCAGGCTGGAACCGGAAACTTTTGCTGAGCAATACCCCTTGCGCGCGACCTCGGGTGGCTCCATTTGGCTCCGCGTGATGTCGATGGCGTTGGTAGCGTCAGTTATGACATCACGGTGCCTACATAGGCACCACCCAGGCACGCGGACGTCAGTACTTTTCGTTTTTCCACACCAGAAGTGCAGAACCACTCAGTGACTGACAAAAACGTTTGCAAAACTAGGGCCCAGAAAGGTGAGAAACTCTAGAGCTATAACATCAGTCCGCATAGCGTGGAGGCATGGGTGGGGCTGTAAGGAATCTACAGCTAGACAGAGTCTCTACCAGACAATGCATTACCGAAGGTAAGTAGCTTGTTCATCTGATAGAGACTTCTAGCTGCAGATTCCTTACCTTTGAATCAGATACCCAAGCCATACCATCCCGACAATGGGTGGCGGACTCATGGTCAAGACTAAAAAGTCTTGCAGGACTGAGCAGGCAAAGTGCCCATTCCTGCACAGTTGACCATCAAGGCAATAATTTGCGAACGTGTGCAATGACGCCCACGTCGCTGCCTGACAGATGTCTTGGAGTGGGACACCCCGAGCCAAGGCCGTAGTCGCAGCCTTTCCCCTGGTGGAATGGGTCCTCAAACCCTCAGGGGGCTGCTTCTTTGCCAAGGCATAATAGATTTTAATGCAGAGAACAACCCATCATGATGGTTCTCTCCTGCACTGCCTTTCCCTTCTTTGCCCCCACATACCCCACAAAGAGTTGGTCATCCACCCGGAACTCTCTTGTGCGGTCAAGGTAGAACGACAACGCTCTTTTTGGGTCCAGTCAGTGGAGACGCTCCTCTTCCTTAGAAGGATGTGGGGGAGCAAAGAAGGTGGGCAAAGTAATGGACTGACCCAGATGGAATGGGGTCACAGCCTTTGGTAAAAAAAAGCACTGGTGCAAAGCACCACCTTGTCTGGAAAGGAGATAAGATAAGGAGGCGAGCTGGATAACGCCTGCAACTCACTCACCCTCCGGGCCGATGTAATCGCCTCTAAGAAGGCTGATTTGATGGACAACAGCCGGAGGGGACAATAGTGGAAAGGCTCGAAAGAAGTACACATCAGATAAGTGAGGACCAAATTAAGGTCCCACTGTGGCATAACAAAGGGCGTGGGTGGAAAAAAGTGAACCAGCCCTTTCAGAAATCTATTTACAATAGGAGATTTAAAGAGGGAAGGCTGGTCTGGCAGCCGCAAGAAAATGCTGACAGAGCAGAAAGGTAACCCTTGAGAGTTCCCAAAACAGAGCCCTGCTGGGCAAGGGTAAGAATGAACAAAAGGACAGTAGAAAGAGGAGCAGTAAGAGGGTCAATAGACCTTTCTGTACAATATAATACAAATAAATGCCAACGGCAGGTGTATACCGACTTAGTGGAGGGTCGCCTGGCCGCTAGAATAACATTACAAACTTCGGGAGGAAGGTCAAAAACCATCAACTACCGCCGCTCAATCAACACGCATGGAGGCGCAGAGCTGACAGGTTCGGGTGGAGAACCCTCCCCTGCTGCTGCGACAGAAGATCCTCCCGAAGGTGCAGCCTGATCGGAGGATCGACACTCATGCTCAGAAGCTCTGGATACCAGACTCTCCTTGCCCAGTCCGGCGACACAAGGATGACTTGGGCCCTGTCGCTCCTGATCTTCTTCAGAACCCTGGGCAGGAGTGGTATGGGCGGAAAGGTGTACAATAGGCCTGAGCTCCACTCATGATGAAACGCGTAAACGAGCGAAAGCCGCCTTGGAAACTCTTGCCCGCAGTACTGCTGACATTGCGCGTTCTCTTCGGAGGCAAAGAAATCTAACCAAGGTTCTCCCCACTGCTGAAAGAGACCTTGCGCCACCTCCGACTGGAGACGGCATTCGTAATCTGCTAGGTATAGACGGCTGAGATCGTTTGCCTTGGCGTTCAGAGAACCTGCCAGATGTTGAACCACCAGGGTTATGCCCTGCTGTTCCAGTCATGCCCAGAGACGCAGGACTTCTCGACAAAGGGTCCATGACCCCACCCGCCTTGCTTTTTGCAGTACCACATGGCAGTGTTGTTGTCCGTGAACACCGGCACCAACTTCCCCTTGACAAAGGGAAGAAATGCTTTCAATGCCAATCAAATGGCTTGGAGCTCTAACAAGTTTATGTGGAGCACCGCCTCTGCCGGAGACTAGTGACCCCTGATCTCCATCTCTCACAAGTATCCGTCCCATCCCAGAAGGGACGCATCCGTCACAATTGTGAAATCTGGTTGGGGAAGGGAGAGAAGTCTGCCTTTGACCCAATCTCGGTTCGTTAACCACCACTGCGGATCCTTTGCAGTTCCTTCCGAGATCTGAACCACGTCGGTGAGATTTACCTGGTGCTGTGCCCATCGGAACTTCAAGTCCCACTGCAGAGTCCGTATATGCCATTTCGCTTGTCTTACCAAAAAGATACAGGAGGCCATGAGGCCCAACAGCCTCAGAGTCAACCTCACCGAAATCCAGAATAGAGGCTGAAATATCGGAATCATAACTTGAATATCCTGGACTCGCTGCTCGGGAGGATAAGCCCGAATCTGCACTGTGTCCAGAACAGCTCCGATGAAAGGGAGTGTCTGAGAAGAAGTCAGGTGTGACTTCGGCCCATTTATAGAGAGCCCCAGCGAATGTAGGAGGTCCGCCAAAGTCTGAAGGTGGGAGACGCCTGACTTGGGCGAGGACGCCTTCAACAACCAGTCGTCGAGGTAGAGGAAGACTGAAACCCCTAACCTGCGCAGATGTGCTGCAACCACCGCCATCACCTTGGTGAACATCCGAAGGGCACTGGTTAGGTCGAAGGGGAGCATGGTAAACTGAAAGTGCTCGTGGCCTACCTTGAACCGCAGTTAACGTCTGTGGCCCGGCAGGATGGGAATGTGAAAATATGGATCCTGCAGGTTCAATGCAACCATCCAGTCTCCTCGGTCTAAGGCAGACAAGACCTGAGCCAATGTGAGCATTTTTAATTTCTCCTTTTTGAGGAAGAGTTTGATGGTCCAAAGATCCAAAATGAGCCGAAGCCCCTTGTACTTCTTCGGAATCAGAAAGTAGCGGGAATAACGGCCACTGCCTTATTGTGAAACTGGAACCCTTTGTATAGCTCCTTTGGTCAAAAGAGCTGTAACTTTCTCTTGGAGCAGCTTTAAGTGATCCTCTGCCAGCCGTTCCTGACTCTGCAGAATAGTAGGAGGAAAAGAAAGGAAAGGAAGAGAATAGCCCTCCTGGACGATCTGCAAGACCCACTTTTCTTTTGTAATAGATCTCCAGCAGGGGAGATGATGATGAATTCTCCCACCCACTGGAGTAGTCTGGTCCTGCAGAATCAGCCTAGGAGTGCTTGGAGGCTGCGGCTGCTGGGGGCAGTGTGGTAGACGACTTCTGGCCTCCAGTCCGAGGACGGAATGTACCGCGTCCACATCCAAGCGCAGCTTAAGCAGTCTGTGCGGAACGGTGGCTAGGATAGGGTTGAGGTGGCTGGAAACCCCTTCCGTTGCCACAAGAGGGGCGAAAGCAAGACTGGCCACGAGGAGTGGAGGAGAGGCCCAAGGGTCTGGCGGTAGCTCAAGAGTCCTTGAACCTGACCAGGGCAGAGTCTGCCTTTTCCCCAAAAAGGCAGGTTCCATCAAAGGGCATGTCCATCAAATTGGCTTGGACAGCCCCCGATAAGGCAGTTGTACGAAGCCAGGCGTGGCGCCTCAAGGCCACTGTCGTTGAAATAGACCTGCCCAGCGAATCGGTCGTATCCAAGCCACACCGTATGGTGAATTTTGCCGCATCTCTCCCGTCCTTGATAGTCTGGGAGAGCACAGCCCGGGCATCCTCTAGGACATGTGGCAGCACCTGCACAACCGTCTCCCAAAGAGAGTGGGAGAAACGGGCCAATAAGCATGCGGTATTCACCGACCGCAATGCCAGACTCGAGAAAGAAAACATCTTCTTCCCAAATGAGTCCAGTCTCTTGGATTCCCTATCCGGAGGGGCGGAAGGGAATGCGCCCTGGGAAGTAGATGCTTGGACCACCAAACTTTCTGTGGTGGAGTGTAGGCTGAGGATCTTTGGGTCGCCCGGTGCTGGGCGATGGCGGCGTGCAACCATCCTGTTCACAGGAGCCCCTATGCGAGGCTTGGACCAAGTTCCTAGTAGGATGTCCGTAAGTGCCTCATTAAAGGGCAAAAGAGGTTCAGAGGTGGAAGCTCCAGGTTTAAGCACTTTGGTCAGGAGATTAGTCCTGACCTGCACTGAGGGCAGTTCCAGTCCAAGGTCCTCAGCTGCCCTCTTAACCACCATAGCATAGGACACCCCCTCCTCCGTAGCCACTGTAGGTGGAGAGAGCATGCCAGAGTCTGGGGAAGTATCCAGACCACTGGCTTCCCCAAGTTCCCTTTACCAGTCCATTGTCTCCTCAGAGACATCCTGGTTCTCGATAGGGTCTCCAGACTCCTCTCATTCCTCTCCTGAGCCTAGCACATCCACAAAGCGCTCAGGCGACAACATAGAAACCCATGGTTCTGTCAACGTCAGAATCGGTGCCATACAATGCCGTTCCGGCTCCGTGTCGTGGGGAATGAGGATGGGACTTGCGCCACCGACAGCCGCCACCGACGCCACTGGCACCGACATCAGGTTCAACACCGGGGAGGCCATGCTGGTACGACCGGCATCAAACTGGATCTGAGATCAGATCCCTGAGGCCCCACCGGCGCCGTGGCCGCAGCCGACAGCTTTGAACCCGATGGGGCCACATCCGACCCCGCAGCGCCGAGGGATCACCAATGGGGTCATTCCACTCAAATACGCGGTGTATGGCCTCCTATAAATCCCTAATTTGAGCGGGAGTCACTCCAGCAATGGAGGGAGGCGCAAAGTAGACTCTGGCTCTGGCTTCGCAGAACCGTGCTTAGAGCGTTGGTGCTCCTTACCTCTTTCAACGATGGACGCCAGTTGAGGTGAAGTTGAAGTCCGCTTGGACTTCTTCTTCTTCTTGTGCCTCTTCCCCGGATGTGCAGATGACCTTGAATGGGAGGAAGAGGACTTAGGGCTCTGTGAGCAATCCCGCAACCTCCTCTTCTTTGAACAGGATCGTGACCTCCTTGGAGTGTCGCTCAACGGTGTCGACTGCCGGGTCACGAGCAACTTCAATGCCCGCTCCCTCAATGTCTTCGGAGCCATCACCCAGCAGTCTAAACACGACTTCGAATCGTGGTCGCGTTCAAGACACCAAAAATATCGACAAAAGTCGAGAAAAAACAGCCAAAAAGCGGCAGAGGGGTAGCTCTTCCCGGATCGGCGCTTAACTGGCACGGAAAGAAAAGAACTGAGGTCCGTGCGCCTGGGTGGCGCCTATGTAGGCACTGTGACATCATAACCAATGCTACCGACGCCATCAACGCCACACAGAGCCGAATGGAGCCACTCAACGTCACGCCAAGGGGTATTGCTCAGCAAAAGTTTCCAGATCCAACCTGACGCCTGGGAAATTCAAAGGTAAGGAATCTGCAGCTAGTAGTCTCTATCAGATATGTGCATATATCAGAGCGTGAACTAAATGTACTAAGTTTCCTGCTCATGACCTGCTGGAATATGCTTCTTTACCACCAAACTAATAATGAAGGCAAGTTCAATTGGCCTTACCAATGCCTTAAAAAAAAAAAAAAAAAATTGGTCCCGTGCACAATTTAACCTGTGACGTACTGATGCACATGTACGGCAACTCTAACACTGAGGTTTTGCCGGGTGAGCAAGTGATGTTTAGAGCGCAGTATAATCCGCCATTTTAGCATCTTCAACCCTCACTTTAAGACCGGTGCTAAATACCAACTGCCCACCAATGATGGGGAAGGAAACCCAGCGCTGACGGTAGGGCTGCAGCATAGCCATGAAACAAAAAGATTGTGCTTTAAAATGCACCGTTTTTCAGTTTGCTACATGTTTTGTTGTACTGCATTAATCTATATGTAGTGCACACAATGTATTTTTCCTTCTCTTCTCCCTCATTGTTAGGTTAACCGAATATGCTGCTTTAAACAGATATAATCTTATAATCACTCTTTTGCTTCATTTCGTGCCACCCCCTGAACACAGCTTAGAGGACTGGAAAGATCTTTGCTTTCTGGTAACCAAAGAGCTCAACAATTTATATATATTAAGCACGTAGGCCAGAGGTAGGAAACATCTTGGGGTCCCAAATACTTCAGTTTATTGTTTGAGACTTCAAAAAATGTTATCATCAATATAAACCCATTTTAAGAGTCATAAACTTTTATCTACTGCTAAAGTGGGTTTCTGAATGGTTACCAAACCACAACTTAAAAAGGATATGTTGTGATTGTCACTTTCAAATTACAACTTAGTGACATATATGTCAATGGTTTGTTACTAGGATTCCAGTCACAAACCATTAAAAAATGTTTCCGACTCCCAAGTTGAGGTGGTAACTTATTTGAAAAAGTGAAGGGATCCTCTTTGGACCCCTTCCACTTGGTGAAGTGTAGTAAACCTTTTAGGGTGAGTAGGAAAGGATCTCTAGGACCACTGCCAACTCTCTCTGTAACTTAAAAAAAAAACTTTTTTTTTTAAACAGTCTCATTTCATTTACGGAAGCTGGGCTATTTTAAAATAACAAGCATTGTCAACACCAATAGGTTTCGCCTATACAAAATCTATTGGCTTTGTCATTGTCCGTGTGATAGGGTTTTTTTTTTACTTTAAGTTGTATTGCACAGCAACTGCTCTGTCAATGTGTTTTTACATATTGCAAAGTCAATAGAATTCGCTTAGGCGAAACCTATTAGCTTTGCCATGTATATTAAAGGAACAAGGGATTTTTTTAAATCTGATCCTGCAACTGATCAAAGAAAATGAATGCCGCTCTATAAGGAGACTAAAGCCAAACAAATAAAAACTTTTGGTTCAAAAACATTGTGTCTCTGTTCAAAACACAGCAGACAAATATCAGCCAGCATATTGCTTTGTTCTCGCTCTCTTTGCCTACCTCAGCACTTTTACTTCCATAAGAGTTTGTTTTCAAAATTTTTATTTGACACCAATGATAGAAAACTAGACAACATCCTAATGCTCTTAATTTAACTTTACTTGGCATGCATGTAATAATATGGATATTGATGCGTTTATAGATAAAAATGAACTATCATCCATATTAATAGAACTGCAAGTATGTAGTCAGGCAGGCCCTGCGACCTAGACCCAGGATTACGGATTGATGGGTCACCCGTGGGAGGGTGCATAGCTGGCAGGCAAACACTTGGGCAGGAAACTCTTGATCAATCCCACAATTAGGCGCAGCGACATTACAATGGTCAAGGGAGATTGTCCCAATAAAGCATACATGGCCGGAGGGGGCACTGGCACTTCTAAAAACACCATAAATTCAGATGCCACATGAGTTAGGAACACATAGCCAATCAGGACCTAGCATACATAGTGATAACGCACTCCCCATGGCGGAAATCTGGACACATTTCCCACTGACCATACTGTTTCCATGCAAGGCGAGACCCACCTGTAGTAACCATTTGACCATTCATTTAAGACTCTAAGGAAGCAACTAACATTCCTCACCATATATGGTGCGCCGGAACCTTTTGTTGCTTGTTGTTATTTTTTTTATATAAGAAGAGCACAGACCTGATGTAAATTGAGACACTCCTCCGCTCTAGTGCCTGTAACGGTTTTCCCGGCAAACTGTTTAATTAAACAAACTGTTACTGTTTTGCCAAACGCCTCTTGTCTTCTGTTTTTTAAGGAATTCCAATTCAAACAACACATAGACCCCCCTGTATTGACCCACCCCATATATAGATAGGCCAACACCTTAAAGAACATCCAGCCTCATCACTGTTCATGCTCAAAATGTGTTCTACTATTACATGCCTGAGTGTAAGTTGTGGACAAGACATCTGCTGCAGACAAGTCACTGAAAGGCATCACGAATAGGAAAGTTTAGGGTCGGGTCGCATGCGGGTACTGACAGACCATGTGACCTTGTGAGAAATGAGAGAAGGCCACAGCTATGGGCAAGGACGCACTATTACTGATTACAGCAGAGTTGCTTGTTCTCGAAATAACACATGCTCTAATATCAAATAGGGTGTCATTTTATGCACAGATGACCTCAGCAAGGGTTTTTTTATGTGTGTGCGTCTATAACACTTGTAGGACCATTCACATCTGACTAAGTCAATGAGCAGTGGCAGCGTGCCCTGCGCAAGCAGGGGCTGAGATTACGCAAAATTTGTCCTGGTACTAAACATATGAAAATGCTTTTAGCTCTTTGAACAACAGGGAATATGGTGCACACCTGGAGAGATGCATGCGGAGATTTGAGAATAATAAGTAGAGGAATGCTGAAAATAGTAATGAAAGTCGAGGACTGATGACAATGACGATCTGAATGGAGCAATTGTGGGACGGAATGATGCTTTAGGGAGAGAGCTGATACATCCTACTTGGTGTTTGTAGAGGTGTAGATTAATTGTGGGGAGTGATCAAAGGGAGTGATAAATTGAACTGTAGGAAGTAATAGCAAATAAATCCTCATGCTGGTTAACTTGATAGCTTTCTCTGAGTTATAAAAGGTGTTGGGAGGGTTTTACATGTGTTGGGAAAGAGGACAGAAGAAGAGTTAAGATATATTGGTTCTCACCTCACTCAGTTTGATGATCTCTCCGGAGCTAAGGCATAACTTCTTGTTATCATCCAGTACTGTATTCATATTTTCAATCCATACTGCATCTACTGGCCCATCAAACATATACCACTTCTTATCATGGTCTGCCGCAGCAGCCCCTCCACGGATAAGTGAGGAAAGGATCCCATCAGTCCTGTAAAAGTCAACAGTGGAATGGATTAATGACTCAGTTTAATACAATATGACTGTTTTTATATTTGTGATGTATATGTATTTGTTATGAGTATTATGACTGTAACATAATTAGAAGAAAGAAAAAGATTTGTATGCACTGCGATAGTTCTTACACTTGTGGCATATATGCATTTGTATATGTATACTTTGATGGTTTTTGGATAACTGGATAAAGTATTTCTGACTAGTGACCCAGCATTGGTGGGTACTTACTGGAAAGAAGTGTAGAATACATTATAAAATGTGTGTTATTTAGGCCAGAAAAAACGAATGTTATGTTCTCTTTCATTCACATTGAGGCACTCAAACTAAAACTGATCATCATCTGTATATGTCACTAACCTCAAGCATTTTTCCTTCATCTTCCTTCAACAGTACAGGATCATTTGTTGGTTATTTTTCACGTAGGTTCATCAGGACAGACCCCAGTTGCTGGCCATGCTGTGTAAAGGGAGACCTCAATTCCTTAACCTTTCTGGGGAATGGTGGAGATTGTTATGGTGCCTAGACATCCTCTTCTTATTCCTTGTTTGCACTGGTACCAATGTGAGACCAAGAATGAAATCCAGGACCCTCATGTGAAGGGAAGAACAAGTTACTTACTTTTGGTAATGCTCTTTCTGGACGAGCTGGTGTCAGTTGTTTCAAGACTTACGTGTCCTGCAGGTGCAGAGCCCCAAAAACAAATTAATAGACAGTGTGCACATTTCTAGACTTCGGACCTTATTAAGGGATAGAGGCCAACCATGAAATGGGGAGCATGGGAGGGTAGGAATGGTATCTGCAGCTAGATACTCTACCAGAAAGAGCATTACTGAAGGAAAGTAATTGTTTTGACAGAGACTTCTAGCTGCAGATTTCTCACCTCGTGAATTGATACCAAAACAATGCCTATTCTGAGGTGGGTTTGTAGATGGAATCAAGCCAGAAAGTCTTGCAGGACCGAGCAGGCAAAATGCCTTTCTTAGCGAACTTGACTGTACAGGCAATAGGGCTTTGGGAACGTATGGAGGGACTCCCATGTTCCACCTGGTAAAGGTCTAGGACAGGGACTCCGCTTGCAAGCCCAGTGATAGCAGCTTTGGCCCTGGTAAATGAGTATGCAGCCCTTTTGGAGGCTGTTTTTTTGCCATTGCATAGCAGATCTTAATGCAGAGCAGACTCCGTGGCCATTGGTACAATCTATGTAGAAGCTCAATTCTCTCTTGGGATCCATGCAATGAAATCTTTCCTCCTCCTAAGAGGGGTCAGGATGAATATAGAATGCTGGCAGGACATTGGTTTGACCAAAGGAGGAATAGCATCACAACTTTCAGCAGTAAGGACTAACGAGTCCACAGAACCAGTTTGTCTTGGAAGAAGAAAGTGTATAGTGCATTGACACAAATAGACTTACTCTCACTCACACCTTGTGCCAAGGTGATGGCAAAAGGTAACACAGTCTTAATAGTGAGGAGCCAGCAAGGAACAGCATTGAAGCGGTCCAAACGGAGTACACATCAGATAAATAAGTGTTAGGGCCAGATTAAGGTCCTCTTGGGGCATAACAAAAGGAGAAGGTGGAAACGTGTTGCAGCCCTTTTAAAAATTGCAACCACTGACTTAAACAATGGGGGTTGAACTGGTAACCTTCAGAAGGCAGAAAGGACCGAAGGATAACCCTTAACCATGCCCAAAGCAAAGCCTTGCTGTGCAAGAGACATAACAAATAAAAGAACATCCAATAGCTTGGCCTGGAGTGGATCAATTTGGTGTGTGCCAAAACAATCCACAAATCTGTCCCAACAATAGGCATATAGGGTTTTCATTGAGAGACCCCTGGCTGACAAGTTAGCATCTATCACCTACAGAGGAAGCCTCCGCCACTCAATCTCTAAGCATGAAGGTGGAGATAGTGAAGGCCGGGATGCAGAACCCTGCCCTGTTGCTGCGACAGCAGATCCTCTTGGAGGGGCAGCCTGATTGGAAGACACATGCTCAAGCCTAGGTTCTGGATACCAATATTTCCGTGCCCGATCCAGAGCCACCTGGATAACTTTTGCCTGGTTTGTCCTGATCTTCGTGAGAACTTGGGATAGGAGTAGGATAGGCAGAAAGGCATGCAGGAGTCTTGAATTCCTCTTGAGGTGGGACATGTCTCCAAGTGAGAGACAACTTGGAAACTCAACGTGCAGAAGTGCTGACATTGCGCATTCTCAGCAGTGGAAAACAGATAGAACAAAGGTTCTCCGCATTCGCAGAGACCTTACGCTACCTCTAGGTATACCTGTTATTCGTGATCCACTGGGCATTGACGGCTGAGTTTGTCTCAATGATCCTGCCAGGTGGTTGATCACCAGGAAAAATCCTTGATGGTCTAACCATTTCCAGAGGCACAAACCCTCCTGGAATAGGGTCTGTGACCCCCACCCTGCCTTGCCTCTTGCATGACCACATGGTGGTGGTGCGGTCTGTGAGCACTTGGACTAGCCTTCTCCTTCATGTTATATTAATTTAGATTTGTTGAGCGCTTAATACCCAAAAGGTCTCTAAGCGCTGTAAGAAGAGTAGCGTTGAATCCAAGCAATACAGTTACAGTTACGCCCAGGACAGCAGGATGACTTTTAACGCCAAGTGGATGGCTCTCAGTGTCAGAAAGTTGATGTGGAACCGGGAATCTGCCAGAGACAAGAGGCCTATGCTCTCCACTTCTCCCAGGTGAGCACCTTAACCCAGAAGCGATGCATCGGTCCCCACAGTAAGCTCTGATGGGGAGGGGAGAGGCGTCTGCCACTGAGCCAATCGCAGTCTAGTACCCACCACTGCAGATCTTTCACAGTCTCCTCCAAAATCTGAACATGGTCAGAGAGCTATCCTTGATTGTGACCCATTGAGACTTCAAATCTCATTGCAGAGGCTGTATATGCCATCTGGTGTCCTAAATCAGCAGGATAAAGGAGGACATCAGCTCCCACTAGCCTCACGGTCGACCTCACTGAAATCCAGGACTGAAGCTGAAAGATCTGTATCATAGCCTAAATGTCCTGGAATCTCTTTCCTAGTAGAAATCCTTGAAATGGAACTGTATCCAGAATGGCTATGATAAAGGGGAGCATCTAAGAAGCAGTCAGTTGTGACTTCCGCACATTGATAGTAAACCTCAAAGATGACAAGAGGTTTCTCGTAATCTGGAGGTGTTTGATGACTGCCTGGGGCAAGCCCACCTTCAACCGCCACTTGTCAAGGAAGAGGAAGACTGGCACCCCTGACCTCCGACGGTGTGCTTCCACCACCGCCATCACTTTGGTGAACACCCAAGAGGGGATGGTGACACTAAAAGGCAGCAGAGAGAACTGAAAATGCTCCTCTTCCACCACAAACTGCAGGTAGCAGCGCCGATGGGCCAGCAAGGAGGGAGGGAATATGGAAATAGGCGTCCTCCAGGTCCAATGCCACCATTCAGTTTCCAACGGCGACGGCAGACAAGGTGTGGGACAGGGTGAGCATTTTGAATTGTTCCTCCCAGAGGAAGGTGTTGGTCTAGAATAGACTGAAGACATCGGTCCTTGGGCACCAGAAAGTAGCAGGAATGATAACCACGCCCTACTTCTGGCACCATCACCCTTATGACAGCCCCTTTGGCAAAAGGGCTTGCATTTCCTGCCACAAAATGGAGCGCTGGTACTTCGTCCGTTGATATGAGGACAGTGGAAGGAACGATGGAAAAGAAAGAAATGGCAAGGCAATTCCCTTGAAAACAATCCGTATGACCAACCTGCCCGATGGGATCTCCTGACAGCCATATAAGAATGGATGGATTGTGCCTCCCACCTAGTAGCTGTATTCCTGCAAGGTCACACTAAAAAGATCTAACAGGAGCTGCCACGGGCTGTGGGGCTCGCTGACCTTGGCACTGGGGCAGTGGGCACCACAGACTTTACCGCGTAACTGTTGGATTTCCTGCGGGGGCTGGATGGTTTGGCTGTAAGGGGTGCCTCAGCCAAAGGAACGGTGGAACTGTTGCAGAAAGGCCCAGAGCGCAAGCACCACCCCAGCGCTCCATAAAGCACCCGAGAGCCGAATCAGCTTTCTTCCAGAACAGGCAGGTCCCATTAAAGGACATGTCCAACAAGGAGGACTGCACTTTGCCTACTTCCGTGATTAGGAGGTAAGATATAGGGCAAGCCCCTCCATAGAGACTTCCAAGGCTATAGCAGACAGCCAGAAGTAAGCAGCCAGAAAATCAGCAAGCAGTTGGAGAGAACACACAACCACCTACAAACCCAGTTGATCACACGGCAACAAATGGTGGCAAATGGCAACACTGATGCCTTTGTCCCATCTGATGGAATGTGTGGTGTCCAAGCTGTAACAAATCATGAGCTTGTCAGCACCACAACCATCTTGGATTGCCATAAAAAATCAACAGATGTGTGAATTTCCTTTCAACAAACAGCTAGGCTTTGTCTTGAGTGGTACTGTGAAAGAAAAGCTGGGCAGCCAGACCAGGGTGGTAGCACCTGGCAATCTGTCGGTTGACAGGGGAGCAGAGCAAGGTTTGGACCAAGCCCCAAATAAGGTATCCCTCAATGCCTCGTTAAAAGGAAGAAGGGGCTCGAAAGACATTTGCCCTGGTTGTAGGACTTCTGTCCAGAGATTAGTATTCACCTCCAAGGTGGGGCACTGGAGGTCACGTACTTCTTCCGCCCTATGCACCACCATTACATAATAAAGGAAAGAATAGTCCCTTGAGGGGGAAGTGTAAACCTCAACTTCCTCAGAAAGTAGTAATTAATCATTAAATAATTGGTCTTACTGAAAACAACACATAATTGTTCAACAAAAATAAAACTCATTGGTCTTTCATATTCAAGACGATTAAAGATAAGTTGGTGCTCTCAAATGACGCAACGGTGCAGTGAAAGTGAGGTAAGTGGGTATAAAGTGCGATAGTGCTATACAGTATATGTACATAAATAGTTACTGATTAAGAATGTAGTGGTGTTTGATACACACTCTGACAGAGTTAAAGGCTCCAATTTCACATAAAAACAGTACACTATTATTGTGTCAATTTTTTGACCCTGTGCGATCAATTGAGCAGGGTCGTCATCAGGACGAAGATTGGGAAAATCTATGGAGGAGAAACAACGTATCAGCTGGTTTATGATAGTCTATTTTGTTTTTTTTGACTAATGTGATGGGAGTGAGAGTTAAACTACCCATTGGTGGATATTCATGTAGAGAATGGCAATTAGTACATTCCAGAAGGATTCTGCCGCATCTGTCAGATCAGGTATGGCAAAATATTGTCTAAATCTGTGGTGAGAAATGTATTGGTTATGTACAGCGCGTGAAAGAGTCTCTACATACAAGCGCCTGATCAAGAATAAAACAGCTCTAGGGACTCACCCAATGTGTGAGACACCTTGCAAAAGTATGTGGACTCAGATTCGAGTGTAAAGTCAGACGAGGTTCGACCGTCATCGGAAAGGACAACTGAGGTCGGATCGTCAGTCGGCGTAGTCGGCCTTGATGTGTCCGAGGCCATAGTGGATTGCAGTATCAACAGGGGAGTCAGAACATGAGTCGGAGGTAAGGTAAGGGTGCAGGGTCCGGGAGACTCCAAAGGCGAACCCGCCCACGTCATCCCAGGTGGAAAGCTTCTCAGCTTGTTGAGGCCCAATGGAGTGCCAGAGGGAGTCAGCAGAGATCCAAAGATCCAGAGAATGGCTGAGCGGAACTCTTCTATCTGATGCAGCATAGGTAAATGCCCCAGAAACTCAGGCTGTTTGGGAACCATCTGCAGAAGCAGCTCCGAAGTTGGTCGACTTCGGGAATTTGGAAATAGAGCTGGACTTGAAACGGTCTTGTCACAGAGTCTTCTTATGCTTGCCAACATAGAGTTTTGCTTGCGTTCCCTGATGGCCTTTGGGTTTATTGATGCGCAGTCTTTTCAAGCCTTGGAGTCATGGGTTGGCCTCAGGCACCACAGGCAGACCTAATCGGGGTCTGTCCCAGACATTTGTTTGCAACAGTCCCAACAAGGCTTAAAACCTGTTGATTTAGGAGTGACATCACTTGTACACTGTAGAAATTTAGAGAAAAATCAAGGTAAATGTCTCTGAGATCCGAGCGGAAGCTCCGGATCTGCATCTGGATGAGAAGAAAGAAAAAAACTAGCATATGCACGTGGCATCTATTTAGGCCCCGCACATGATTTCTAGAATGGAACAGTGTCACTGTGGAACCGCAAGATGCAACCTTCTGGTGCGCAGAAGTACTGCTGAAAAGCTTACAGATCAAGACTGACTCCTGGAGAATATTCAAAAGGTGAGGAAACTGCGGATAGAAGTCTCTATCAGAATGAGCATATTCCAAGCTCACAGAGGTCTCTTGACCCTTTGAGGGCATGCCTGTCTAAGGGGCCATTCATTTCCTCTCTCTCAAAAGAGGAAATTCAACAAGATGCTGAGTCACACAGTGGACTTCACAGTGTCATGAATGACACCAAAGTACTTCATGCAGTGGTTTTGCATTTTGGCGTTATACATCACCTTCCTAAACCTGAATTTAACTCACACTTGTTGCGGAAGCTCTGAAAGCACAGGAAAGCTATAAAGAAAAATAGTATAGTAAATGTTGATGATCACTTGAACCCATAGGCATGGCTTCAAGTGCATTTTGAAGTCCTCACACCTGTACTCAGAAAATGGAATAAAATGGTTTGGATGGTGAGTTCTACGTCATCACATTCAGCCCACATGAGACATGATTGATGCAACATGATGCAATGACCGCATGTAAAATATGGGATTTTCCAAATTTAATGAATCTGCAGATGCCATAGTATCCATTGTACTCTCATTTATCAAGGCATGTTTTACACACTTCCCGGAAATCTGACTCAGGTATCTGGACTTATAGCATTGGCATATTATGCTATCTGCAGCATGACCATTTTATTTAAACATTCTTGGATCATTATTTTTGATGCAGCTTTCTATGATTGTTCTATCCCTTAAACATTCACTCTCTCCTTGCCCATACCCGGAAGTTATTCCACCCTTAACAAGATATTTTTCTGCAGGGCCTATGCCAACAAGGCCTGAGCTTTCTGTGACGGGATCAAATAAAAATTTTTTCCTAGTGTCAGATAATACAAACGTGCTTGTTTTGTGTGTTTGCTTTTAATATCTTGCTTTTAGAAAAGCAGGCTTACTGCACTAGGCTCCTATAAACTGAGTGAACATGGAGTACCTCTGTGAACAGGGTCTCTGCATGCACCCATCTCTAGAGACTTATGTCATAGCTATCACTTAAGCAAGAAGGAAATCAAAACCCTTTATGAAATGAATTATTTCTGTGAGTCCACGAATGTAAGGATGAAACTGAATTGAGAAAAACTAGTGCTAGACATGTCCACATGCTTTAGGTTTATTAAGTTGAGGCATGCATGGATGTGCATGTTACACTGGAAAAATGTAGGAGTTTATGATATGGAGGGTAGAATTGACAGGACTCATCCAAAATTGCAAGCCAGTAATGTCAGACTGAAACACATTTGTCAGTATGTGGTTCATGACTTCTTACAGGAAATTTGTGTATGAGAGTAATGTGATACAAATTGTTTCTCTGGCATGTGGAATTGGACAGGGCTTTGGTTGTCAGCTCAAGGAACATGAAATCTAGATTATTCAATTGTTGCCCCAATGTCAGATCTCAGCATGTCTCATCTATGTCATCCCCTGCCTCAGCCCATATGTGCAATTTGGAAAAACAAAATCGGAATTACCGGAAAATTGTGGTTTCAGGCACTGCTATTAATCAGTGGTTGGCAGATAGACAGCGGGGCACTGACACGGAAGGGTATATTCAATACATTCATAAATACTAAATATCTCTGCCCATTAGTCAAATCCTGGATCATCTATAATGCGTTTATCCTCTTTTGAGAACGGATTCAGGATTGTACATATGTCTTCCAATCTTCACCCATTATTCTCATGTTGCCACAAGTTACTTCTCTATAGTCATTGGAGGCAATCTTCTCACCTGTCTCCTCTAGGTCAGTTTCTTCTTCTTCCTCATGTGACTGGTGAAGAAGTGATTGTCACTATATGCACAGCTAAAGTGGTAAGCAAAGGGCATTTAAGGAGATTGGAATATTTTTTCTAGGAGGCTAGCAGCTCCTGCTTAACCTATGCTTGGCTATAGTGGTATTCCATTAATAAATTAAGGGTTAATGCAACTCTTCAAAACGGCACACTATCTTTACATTTGCCAAATTATGAGATAGGAGATTTCCATAAACTTCCTTCAAAGTTTTGCAAGGCTCACAGTGACTGTGTTTCCTTCACAATTTCTTCTGCATCTAATATGCTCCGGGAACTCTTTAAACCAGTGTTTCCCAAACTGGGGTCCGAGGACCCCCAGGGGTCCGTGGCACATTCTCAGGGGGTCCGCAGGTAGCAGTTTTAAAAACACTGCAAAGTTCATTGTAAAATTTGCAGTTTTCCAGCAACTATAAAAGTGTCAAGAAAATGCCAGTGATTAATGTACCTGCTGTAGAGAGATGAGAGTTTTGTCCAGTGGCATCTTTGACTTATCTAATGTGACACAGAGGATATACTTACTGCAAAGAACGTGTACAATGCATTTTAAAAAACAGTATTTTATGTGCATAGGTCAGTGGGTTACTGATTTTGTCAGAAAGATTTTTTTGTTACTGTGCAGTTCATAAGTGACAATCGTAATCTAGCACAGTGACCTATAAACTGTCATCAAAGAGCTGCTTGCAAACTGCATAGTAAAAGTTAGTAACATATGTTTATTCCCAGTCTATCATTATCCTGATGCTGCTAAAAAGGTTTATTAGGGTGGAAATACATTTTTCTTGTTAAAGTCAATGCTAACCACTGTGTTATGTTCTGAATCCTGAGTTTGTGCTTCTCCAGACCAAGCACTCTTTACCCAGTATGAATGACATGTGAATCCTACACCTTGTAGTCTCCTTTTCCTTATGTAATATTTTCTATACACTGATTTACACGTATGATTCATTATCTCTATATGTGTGTGATGTAAAGTGCTCTGACATCCTACAATGGTATGAGAGATGCTAAAACAAATGAAATACATGTGACAGCGGGGATATGGGGAGATGAGAGGCACTGTTGGAGGGTGATAATAAGCGAATCATTGAAGAACCCCAACAAAGATTGTTGTATTGTGGTGCATAGTAAGGTCTTTAGTTACTATTCTTTAAAAGCTAATACAATTCATTATATAATGATAAATGTGTTGTAGACAACACCATTGTTTCCTAAATTGTTTTGGGGGGAGAGCCTCCCAAAGCCCACTTTGTAGTGGTGAGGCTCCTTCACTGTACTTTGTGTGCACCGTATAGGGACTGGTCTGAAAACATTTGCCAGGGCTGCTTTGAGTTTCCAGTCAGGCCCTGGCAGGAGCAGGAGCCTCGTACTGCAAAATAAAACCAACCATTCAAAAGTTAGTCACGGAGATGCAGCACCAACCGTCCCATTGAAAGTTTCCATTTCTTTGCAAATTCTTTCAATATAAAATTCGAAAGGGGATATTTACAACAGAATTGGCGGATCGTGTCATTAGTCTCCTTGGCTTAACAACACACTCCGCCACTTCAGGGCTGCACCATATTTACAAGAATATGGTGCAGCCTTGCGTGTTCCCCTGCGCTGGCACTACACTTCCTGCACATGAACAGTTTTGAAATGCCGTTTTGTCACCTCTATGTGTGCTGCCTAATGCAGCACACATGGAATTTACAAAACGTCATTTTTATTAAAGATTGTTTATGTGCAGGAAGGGTCACCTTCCTGAACATAAACAATCCAAGGTGTTTTGCTTTTTCCGTGGGAAAAAGCAAAAATGAGAAGAAATAAGGCATTTCTCCTCGTTTCGCCAAGTTAAGACCAGGTTTTTCATGGTCTTAATTTAGGTGCTGTCTCCTATTTAAGCTGCCCTTGTAAATAGAGGGCAGCGTCAAACTCAATGGGTGTTGGTGTGGAACGCCCACTGCAACTCCTACTGCTCACCTCTTTCACGCTAAGCATTGCGTGAAAGTGGGCCTTATTTACAAGGCAGCGTTAAACCACAATAAGTGGCTTAACGCTGCCTTGTAAATAAGGCGAAGACCCTATCGCCACAGGAACATCGCAAAAAGTGACATTTCCATGGCGATAGGGACTTGTAAATATGCCCCTAAAATCCTTAGTAATTCGAGTATTTGTTTTGTGTGCACAAATGTGTTTATGTTTTTTTAAATTACTGTTTTAATGTTTGAAATTTAAATCCGACAAATTGCTTGGGGGTCTCCGGCTTCCAGTGGTGACTCAATGGGGGTCCTCAGGAGTCAAAAGTTTGGGAACCACTGCTTTAAAATCATTGGTTCTTTTCTTTCTCCTATTGCCTTAGAGAATAAACTTACTCCTTCAGCCAAACTGTGTGATGATCTTTCGGATTACTTTTTAAAGAAAATCTAAACAATTTAAGCTCAGTTTTCAAGTCAAAGCTCACTTAATAATCTTGATGCCTCAAACTTGCCTTCTGGTCCAATATTATCAGTATTTAATTCAATATCTCTTGAGGACTCAGCTAAAGTACTTGTCAAGTGCAAATCTGGGTCCTCCTTTCTAGATCAATGTCCCCCGACATCTTAAAGTTAGTCCCCACATCTGGTAATCGCATTTTAAATAATATCATGAATACTTCTTTGAAGTCCGCATCGGTTCCTAAGAGTTGGAAACAGCTATTTTGCTTCCATTATTAAAGAAGTCAAAATCTGATCCAAATATTCCAAGCAATTTCAGACCAATCTCACTTTTGCCGTCCATGGTGAAAATGCTGGAGAAATTAGTTAATAAACAACTCACCCATTACTTGGAATCCAATCATCCTTTGCATGGCTCTCAATCCAACTTCGTTCAGGTTCTAGTACTGAATCCGCCTTGCTAGAAATCTCAGAGTTTATTAAAGACAATCTCAATCAGAATTCCCCTGAGATAGTGGTCCTACTTGACCTATCTTCAGCGTTTGATATGGTCTCTCATTCAATTTTAATAAAATAAAAAGGCTCAGGTAAATTGGAATCCACGGTTGAGCCTTGACTTGGCTTAAATCATTTCTTGAAGACAGGAAGCAGGCTGTTTTTCTTACGCCTCATCCCTACAATCCAAAACCTCTTGAATACGGGGTCCCATAAGGCTCTCCACTGAGTCCCACTATGTTTAATATATATACCTGGAGCTGTTGGCGAATCTTGCTGAATCGTGGGGCTTGCGAGTGATCTCATATGCAGACGACACTCAACTTCTTCTGTCTTTTCAGGAGAATATTATGGAGGCACTGATTTCATAAAAACAGTGTCTAAAATCAGTAGTTGAGTGGATGAAGTTGTTGTCTGAAATTTAATTCTGACAGAACAGATATTTTTTTTTTTCAGGACAAAATGCTCTCCAGATTCCTGCAACTGGTGGCCGGCTGAGCTTGGGTCTCCTCCCACGCTCACCTCAACTGTAAGAAATATATATCAAATTTGACACTAATCTTTCTTTGTAACCTCAAATTAAGGAAATTTCCTCTTGCTGTTTTACAATGCTCAACTACTTAAAGAGAATTTTGCACTCAAAGGTTTTTTGTTCACACTATGGTAACCTCTAGACTGGAGTATGGGAACAGTTGGCATTTGGGCCTTCCGGCTTATCTGATCCAGTGCCTTCAGATTGTTCAAAATACAGCTGCTTGATAAATTTGAAAAGTTATTTTTAATTATCCGCTACACCTTCTTTCCCACAATTGAATTGGTTGACTGTAATCAACCACATTCAGTTTAAGGTGCTAACTTTTGCCTAAAGAGCATGAGTGCAGAAAGGACCCTTCTACGTAAGGAAGACATTTAAACTTTATCGCCAGGTCAGAACTCTGAGATCAAATAATTCCAAAACTGCTGCAAGTTCCTGTTGTCCGTAAAGTTTGAAGAGGGGAGTCATCGTTTGTTTATCTCACATCCAAACAATGGAATTCTCTCCCACTCAGTTTACGTTTGGCTCCCTTCAGAAGATATTTTCTAAAAAAATCTTAAAACTTTTCTTTTTGATTACATTTGTGTTACTTGTTTTTTTGTTTCTACTGGACAGTTTATTTGCTGCCATCCCCATGACGCTTTTCGGAAGCAGCTGTGCACTTTATAACTTGTACTGCATTGTTTTATAAAGGGTCTTATGGTTCTGTAAATAACAGAACAGTAGAATGGAACTTTTGGAGACCAATCACACTCTCTTGTTTATTGGCCAGAATGCTAGCTCCAAGGTATGGTAGCCATCTGATTATACATTTTCTATATGTAAGCTACACACTTATGGCAACATTTGCTTTTAATTTTTCTCTTTTGAAAAGAGGAAAATGAATAGGTATTTGGTGCGCAATGCTAAGCAGTTGGTTATTTTTTCAAGGCAGCCATAAATACAGTGCTGGCTATTTGAGTATCATTGGTGTGACTCCTAGTGCTGCCACTTCATTTACTATTATTTCAGGAATATACTATTTCTCTTTGTAAGTTTATATTTCAGTTCTATAGGGACCTTGTGGCCCGGTCTGATGTACGTTTGTACTCCAAAATGGAAATTGTTACCAACAGATATTAAATTGAATCATTCATTATGTTACATTTGTCTTTTTACTTGTAGGACTCTTTTTTAGACATTTTAGATTGTTCTGTCCTGATGATGGCCATTTTACTAGCAACATGCTTGCAGTGAAGTCAGCCATATTACATTTGAACCAGGGACAAAAGCCATCTTCTATTTATTGCTGTCATATTGACCTAATTTGGTGTACCTGTATTACAATTCAATGGTCACTTGTTAATATTTGTATGATTATTTTTGCTCACAAGCACTTATATTATAAACAATCACCATACAAATTACATAATAATTGTAATACATCTTTTAAACTGTACACACGTCAAAAGAGTGAAAATGCTTCAGCTCTAAGAAGGAAAAGATGGTCCTTAAGACGATCAAAACCCATGGATGTATAAATAAATCAAAAAAGAAACTATGTTTTCTATATATTATATACCCAGGTCCCATTTGGTATATTCGGATGACCTTGTTGTTTGCTATAATCCAGTTTCTTAAAGTGGCATTACCATTCATGGGTGAGCAAGTCAAATTCTCCATACAGCTGTCCCATTGTTATAGATTTAGGATTCAGAATGAAGTAATGCACTGCCTCATATGTGCCACCACTTATGGATGGCATACCCTTCAGGGATGTCATTGCAGCTGCCAGGATTTTATAGCACTGAAATGAAACAAAAATATAAGATGTTACACATTAGCATAAACTATAAAAGAGAATTATAGGAGATACAATGCAAAACCAATCAAGTAACTATACTGGATTTTAAAGGAAGCAGATGTAACCAGAGGCATATTTGAATATTCTTTACATATGATTTCTTTATTATTCACACATACTAATACAGTCCACATGTAGACTACAATGCTTTTGCAGTACATTTGTTCTTTGCTGCTGTTTTTGTTCCAAGGCCACAAAACACAAGCAATTTCAGGACCTGAATGAGGGTTTGGTGAATGTAGGATTTCTTCCAAAGAGTGGTTATCTCAAATGCTCTATTCAGAACGCATAGACAACTGACTATAAATATGGGGGAAGGGACATTGCAGCTTTTCGATAGATGTCCCACATCTGACAATTTTAAATCAGGCCATAGATTTGGCCCATGTTTTATTAGCTTTTGGGAATATTTTATATGTTGGTAAACCAATGTATAACAGTTCTCACTAAACTTGTTTTTGAATACACCATGAATGAATGTCTTGTTGGCACATCAATGAAAGCATGCATCTTTTTGATGCAGCCTAGCAAATAATAAAAGTGATATTGTTTTGTCACTCAGGGATTTGACAGTTAGGGCCTCTTTTAGAGTTTGATGGACTGAATACCATGTCAAAACGTGCTGGATGTCCGGTCTGCAAAATTACCATAGGGCATAATGTACTTATAATACAGTGGATGGGGCACCAAGCACATTTATGAAAGAGTATCCCATCCGCCGAACTCTAAATAAGGCCCTTGGTTCTTCATGAACAATGAGGGCAATTGTTTACCATGGAAGTTCTAGTAGTCTGCTTCGACATCATTTTCTTCAATGTGTAATTGAGTTATGTTTGTATACCTCCACAGGCCACTGCCATTCTGTACTACATCTTCTTTTTTTGTAAAAACATTTTTTATTGTCTTCTCAACAACACAACTCCCCAGGGCCCCCGAGGGTACCAACAGGTCACAAAAGAGTATCATATGAGTTCGACTACACAATTATACAATGACATAAATACTCTTCCCTTGTGGGCCCCCCCTCCCCTCCCACCCCCCCCCCCTCCACCCTTGTCAGTGTGCCCCCTACCCCTAGTCTTCCGATGGTAAGCCCTACTCCCGTAACATATTATTTGCAGGGGTGGTCTGTCCCAGCTCTACCAACTTAAGTGCGTTCCAGGAGCCCTCCCTGGCATGGGTCACCGTCCATCATCCCGAGCACCCTCCTAATCTCTCCGCGCTGGATCCCCATACTACAACATCTTCTTAACGTTGACACTCATTGCTGGATGCACATTTAAATATTCTGTCATCCGCTCAGACCAGAAATCAGATGTTTGTCAATTAGTGCACCCCATGCTATTAGTCAGTCAGTCAGTCAGTCAAAATTACTTTATTCGGTTCATAGCAAAAACCATAAAAGTACACTGAACATAAGACAATACAAACATTATAAAAACATTTAAAAAGGTATTACATACATGTTAAAAGATAATTTGATAAAAATTACTCACAAATCAGAAATTAATTACACTATGACCACGTGATTTTTTTCCTTAACCTCATTGAGATTACTAAGAAATTAGCTATGTTAAAAATCTCCCAAGGAAAACCCAACATCTGAAGATACAAAAGTGCTGGTTTAACCTGTCTGAATCCTTTATTTTTTATAAGGGGGATAATAATTTTTTTGCGAATTAAAGACAGGTGGCTACAAAAAAAGATAAAGTGCGTAGTGTCTTTGATAGAAAATCTATCACAGGAGCAGATCTCCAGATCCCTCTCCTTCGTCCACCCAGGAGAATCAGTAAGTAGAAGATGGAACTTGTTCATTCTGAACCTAATCAATAAAAAACGATGATGCATGTTGTTAACAATAAACAGGTACGGCTCTAAACTATTAGATGTAACAATCAACTGATGAGCCCTTACAGTGGGTTTAAGTAACTCCTTTTCTTCCCTTATTAGCATAGGCCTCTGTTTATGGGTATCTTTAGCCCATTTTAGGTCCCCCTTTAATATGTTACTAGGATAATCAAATATATCTGGCCGACCCAATTCCCTGGCTAAGTTCTTGATATAGTTCAACCAGGGAATAGTTTTACCATACTCTAGCGATAGGCAATCTTTTATGATCGCATGGTTCAACTCTAGTTCAGGGTTTAGCCAAATTGAAATCCATTTAAAAAATGGGGCTATAGCTATACGGTCCGCTAGATGGTCTATCCCACATTCTTGGTGGACAATATAGCCCGAGGTTGAACAGAGGAGGGATAATAAAGATTTTAAAAATGTGTCTTCTACGACCTGTAATTCTAAAGCGTTTTTAATTCCCCACAAATCAGCGCCGTACAATGCAATCGAGGTACATTTAGCTACATAGATGTTCAACATAGCTTGCATAGGTTTCACCCCCAATTTACGTCCAAACTCTAGGACAGCGAGTGTTGCCCTTGCAAAAGCATTACGTTTAGCTGCTAGTTGTGGGGCCCAAGTAGACTTATCATCAAAGATGACCCCCAAGTAAGGGAATCTGGTAACCCGGGATAGAACATGGCCTTCACAAAACATAGTCTTTACTTTCTTTGGTTTAGAACCCACGATCATCACATGGGATTTGGAAAACTTCACGCCAAGATCAAGTGCAATCATAAATTTTGCAAAGGAATCTAAAAGATTTTGGAGCCCTACTGCTGTTCGTGCTAAAAGGGCGGCATCATCTGCATATAATAATGCCGGGATGAGGTATTTACCCGCCCTAGGGATATCCTTGCATGACTCAGTTAATACAGAGCCCAAATCATTAATATAAAGTGTAAAAAGCAGGGGGGCTAAAATACAACCTTGCCTAACGCCATTAGTGATTCCGATCTTATCCGTGCAGTTACCAAGGCGATCATATCTGACAGTGGCAGTGAGATCTCTATGTAGATCCGCAAGGAAATACACAATATTTGCATCTATGCCACATTTAAGGAGTAGCCCCCATAGTTTCGAACGATTTACTCGATCGAACGCCGAGGACAAATCCATGAATGCTAGATATAACGTCCCTTTTTTAGCAATGGTATATTTACCTATTAAAAGGTGGAGGTTCAGGCTTTGGTCTATGGTCCCGCGACCCTTACGGAACCCATATTGTAGGCACGAAAGGGTATCCGTATCTTCTAGCCAGTCTGTTAGTCTGCCCAGGACCACACGCCCCAGAACCTTCACTGCTGAATCAATAAGGGAGATAGGCCGATAACAGCTAGGATCCCCCCTGTTACCTTTCTTAAAAATAGGAATGATCACAGATTCGGACCAAGTGTCCGGAATTCCTGCGATACATACCCTATTAAAAACATTTGTTAATACTATGGACCAAGTCTCAAGATCAGATTTAAAGAGGTCCGCTGGGACACCATCGGGACCTGGAGCCTTGTTGCTTGTCATTTTCCCAATGGCCTCAGCCACCTCTGTCTTAGAGACTAATAAAGTATATGGGTTCACAATAGGGGAAGAAATACTCGGATCCCCACAGGTGCCCATTTCATAGACTGATTTAAAATGAGAGTGCCATGATTGTTTCCCAATACCGCAATCTAGTTGGTCATTGCATGTGTCACGAAAGAAGGGTTTGTTTACCACTGACCAAAACTTGGCGCTATTTCTGAGAACATCCACGCAAGAGAGTTCTTCCCACGCGTCCTCCCTAATCTTCTTTTTCCTAATGTCCAGGATTTTATTATATTCTTTCCTCAGCCCAGCAACAATAACCCTATTCACTGGCTTGGACTTTAGGGCGGTTTTCAGCTTTCTATTTGCATTTGAGCAGTTTTTGTCAAACCACCCCAGCTCGGCCTTATCCTTATGTTTACCTGGGCAACTCAGGTCTGCAAGGATCTGTGAGCAGATTACAGAGTATGCCACCAGAACCTCATCATTCCCTGCATCAAAATCCAGGCACGTATTTAGCTCAGGTCCTACTTTACTTTTTAAATTATTGTAAAAATCGCCTGGAATAACTTTGTTCCATCTGATTCTGCGATCCTGATCTGTAGGACGGATATCAGATTTATCTACGCTAACTTGGGATTTAACAGGTTTTTTAAAGAGGTTCAAAATACTAAGGATCACGGGGTTATGGTCACTGAAATGGGTCCAAGTCGCCATGTAGCTGTTAATACTAACCCCAAAAACTGAGCTAACAAAAATATAATCAATAACTGAATTTTTCCCATTTCCTTTAAAAGTGGGTATATTATCATCTTCCATAAAAGGGAGTAGCAGACCGTGGTCTGCCAGTATGGTTTCCAGAAAATCACCCGCCACTATATGTTCGAAGTGAGCATCCCCTAACTCAGTCGGACCCAAGGGATCCGAGGAAGAGCACTTAAGAGAACAGCCATGAATATTAAAATCACCCATTATTACGGTGAGACAATTCTCACTATTATTTTTGTTGTTCTCCTTATGATTAACCAAAAAACAGTTTAACGCGGCCAGGTGATCAGTCGTGGCAACTCTATCATAGGAGTTGTAAAAATTAACAATTAAAATGTCAAATCCCTCGATCATTGAAATTTGGATTGCCAACCAATTTGGCGAGCCTGTTTCTAATTGAGTCAATGACCCGGGAATACTTGCCGAAATTAAAGTGACCAACCCACCCTTCGCCCTCCCCATACTAGTCGGGGTAGCAGATGCAAAAAAGATAACATGCCCATCAATACTCAGCGTGTCCTCTGTGTCCCATGTTTCTTGCAAGCCAATGACATCGCCCAGGCCGATTAGATCTCTCCAAGCAGGGTCATCTAATTTACTTTGTAGGCCTGCTATGTTCCAGGTGATCAGTTTAGATGAGGGACCCAATAATCCCTGATTCAGGTTTAGTCAAGTGGGGACATTATTTGGCGATATCACGGCTTCAGGGACAACAGTCCATATGTCAGGGGTAATACTTTGTTCGCGTGTTCCTAGTCACTCGTTTTCTTCCAAATTGGAAAAGACATCAAATCTATTCGAGACTGGGACAGCAAAATTATTAGGGCCAAGTCTATTGGGTTGGTCAAAAACCATCGGTCTAGTATAAAATGGGGGGTAGAAAAAACCCAAGGGGAGAACATTCACAAACTCTTTATGGATTCTCAATGACCCTGCCTGTCTCAGTATATCATTCACCAGCCCTGGGGATCTGAAACTTACAACTATGCAGTCTCCCTCCAGGTGTTTAGCAGTCTTGCCCACCCATGGAACCCTTCTAATCATCATAAAATGATTGTCAAGATGGTGGCCCAAGACCGTTTTATTTGACAAATAGTGGAGAGCCTTATTTTTCAGGGAGGTCCAATGTTCTTTTTTATCGGCCTCCAATTTAGGAACGTTAGCTAGGATTATAGTGTAAGGGCATGCCTCTACCGGTAAATGTAATGACAAATCCCCTCCACGTTGGGGTACTAAAGAATGTGCCCCCCCCCTTAATCTGTGTTTGCCCTTCCTTTCCATGTGTGTTTCCCAGTGTGTCTTTTAATGATGGGAGAATATTAGATCCCAAACTGTTAGTCACAGCGGGAAGAACTGGTTGTTGTAATGGAGTAATCATTGAATTCAACAAACTATCAACTGAGGCCGTAACTGTACTAAGTGTATCCCCTACCAAGGTACTTGGGCCTGTCTTGGGCACCTTGGTACTGAGGTGAGATTCAATAATACTAATACGGTCCTCAATGCGCTTCAAAGTATCCATTAAGGGCTGGGTGAATGATCTAAGGTGAGCATCCATAATTGAAACAAGGCTCGACATGAGTGACTCCCTACTCTTGTCCGTGCCTGAATTAAGGCAATCACACCTTCTCTCATCCGACTCCACTCTATCTATATGAGAAAAACTACTATTAGTTTGATCCAACCCTGAGGCGATAGTTTTAGTCCTTGGTTGTTTCGCCTGTTTCCGATTGCCCTCTGGATTTTTATTAGCCTTTCTTTTCCCCGTGACAATTTTCCCCCCTTTAATCAGCAAGTCGCTTTTAGCCCTAGACTGTCTGGTGTGTATGGCCACAGGTGAGGGGGCTGTGCTTTCTATGTGTAAGGGAGCAGTAGTTATCGGTTGACAATCTTCCACAATTGACCCATTGGGAATCACACGGGGATACAATGCAGCTGGAGGTGCACTAGAAGAGGGAGTATCTACCGAAGGTAGCGGAATATTTGGGTGTCCAGTGGGGTCAAGAGACAGTCGCCGTTCAACCAAGGCGATTTCATTAACTACAGCAGTTTCCGCCTGTTTTAAAAAATTGTCCAAAGTCCCCATGCCCGCTGCCCTTGTACTTGATTTAGAAGGCCCCTTCGTCATCTCAGATATGAGTATGTGATGACACTGCTTACAGTACTTTACAGGACTCACCCCAATTCCAGTAGATCCAGTAGATGTGACAAATGTAACACAATGTTAAGGGGTAGTCCCATCCCGACCTCCTTCGCCCTCTGACGGCCTCAGACGGCCCGCCCTTTGCCCGGGCTTAGCCCGGCGCAGCCCGCGCGCGTCCCGCGGAGCGGGGGAAGCGGATGGCTTTTAAGCGCCTCCGGGCGCGTGGATGACGTCGGTGGCCCAAGGGAGTCTGGGGGGCTGTAGTCTCCCCCCGCTCCGAACCGCGAGATGCTGTGGCGGCGGCGGGGGAGACACGCAGCCCAGAATAGCCGGGGGACAGCGACCTCAGGAGCGGCCAGCAGAGCGTCCGTCAACACCCCCAACAAGTAAGTATAATCCGCGTTTCAAGCTTTATTAGTCATTTAACTTATATGTGAAAGAATATACTCTTGCTAATAGGGCACCAAGTTCAACTATGGTTTTGGTTTTTTTTCAGCCCAATCACTCAATCATTTATATAGTGTCGCTGATCACCAAGGATGGTCTCAAGGCGCTGGAGAAGCTAGCTGCTGTGCAATGGCTTCTTCATTCAAACATCCAGGTCTTGAGTTCTATCCTGAATTGCTGGATCAAAGGTGCAGTCCTGAGGTGTAGGGGGAGGTCGTTCCAAGCCTTGGCCACCAGGTGTGAGAAGGAGCATCCAACACTGTGGGTTCAGCGGATCCAGGGGGTCTCTACGAGGAAGCGGGACGCTGATCATAGGTGTCTTGTCATTGGTGGCAAGTGAGGCGTTTGTTGATGTATTCAGGTCCTTCGTGTGTAGGGCTTTGTATGTGTGGGTCAGCATCTTGAACTGGCATCTCTTCTGGATTAGGGGCCAGTATAACTTATTGAGGTGGGGTGTGATGTGGGTCCTTCTGGAGAGGTCGAGGATGAGTATTGCCTCTACGTTTTGAATTGTCTTTAATCTCTTAAAGAGACAAGCGGTGGTTCTGAAGTAGAGTGTGTTTCCGTAGTCCAGTCTGCTGGTGATGAGGGCCTGGGAGACGGTCCTTATGCTGTTGACTCGGAGCAATCTTAGGATCTTGCGGAGCATGTGTAGGGTGTGGAAGAAGGCAGATGACACTGCGTGGACCTGTTCCTTCATAGACAGCTTGCTTTTAAGGATGATGCAGAGGTTGTGGGAGTGGTCTGTCTGAGTAGGGGGGTGGACAGAGTTCCATGACGAGGTGTTGTTCCCAAAGATGAGGACTTCCACAAACATTATTTTGGAATCACACCCTCTTTTCCCCACATAATCAAAGTAAAGACTACTTAGGAACTGTTGGCTATGTTCCTTCTTTGATAATGATTACACATCAGTGCATATTGAATGTCGCTGCATGTGTCTTGGGTGATTTTGGGGGTGTCCAATGTTGCTTCATCAGTGCTACATGCAAGCTGTTGGTACATATAATATAAAGCAATGTGGAAAGCACACAACATGCCTTACTCAGCTAGCAGGTTCAGAAAATGAGATTTTGTCACCTCCATAAAGCACTGATAAGCATAGTCTAGTATGAAGGGTGAACCTGTTAAGTATAGACAATTCTATGCACATGAACTTCTAGAGGACCCTAAGCCCTTTCATATGCATGCCATCAGTAGCATATGTCAGATTGACGAATGTTAGATACATCAAACCTTGATCTCCAGATACACAACATGACTACTGCTCAGCTGTGCAAGATCATATTGCACATCAGTAAGAGTGCTGGTATTTCCTATCAGTGTTGTAATCATGTGAGCAATAACTATAATAATAACACTTTGCTGTTGTGGCACTAAGAAAATCCGGTCTGTGGATTTTGTATCATGACAAATGCTCTTCTCATAAAGTGGTGCAATTAAGAGTTAGTTCCATCCAAGGGAATTATAGTTTGTGTAGCAAGAGAGGCGCATGCAACAAATATCTCCCATAAATTATCTAAAGAAAAATCTTCAGATGAAAGAGCAGGAATTTTTAATGTCATTGGTCATCTCTATTCATACGGTATCAAAGACCATTACTTATGGTTGAATGAATGAAATGTTGGTATTCTAGATTGGCAGAAGAAGAATAAAGTTAGATGCATACAGAAACATTGACTCTGATAGATACTTTAATTGAAATTGTATTCGCCATGCAGACCTATTGTCTTTGAAAAGTCACAGCTGCAGGTTGGGACTTATGACATTTTTTAATAACCTGTTATAGAGCTGGAATATTTAAAAGATAATGACTCAGCAATACAAATAGTATTCATTAGATTTTTCCCTCTGGCAAGTGGGTGCTACAATGCATGACTTGCAAAAACCAAAACAGCTGGTGCATTTCTGTGCTGCAGCTTCCTACTGCTGAGTTGTGCCTTCTCTAAATTTCTCCTGACCATTTCATTGTATCGCCTACTTTTGGCCCTATCTGTAAATGGATCTGGATGGTCCCAATATGTTCTGGTTAATAATAATATGCCCATTGCAGCCATTACCTGCTAGGTCTCACAGTTTATTTTCAACAATCCTTTATTTAATACAACTGAGAACAATACAATCCCCATTTTGACACTTCCCACCCATGGGACTTGACTGCTATTAGGAGTAACAAAATGCAACCATTTTACAAAACAAAATCAAAGAGTTGTCTTATGGATCAATATTAGTACATTCTAATTTTTCCCATCTAATATGTGAGGACTGGTTGTCTTTATAATTGGTTAGGGTGTAGCGTCTCTAGCAAAAAGTAGAAAGAAAGCAGCAGTTTAGTCACAATGTCTTTGAATAGACAGAATGTTGACACCTAGATGGTAATCTATGTGGTTGCATTTTTACCCAAGTGAAATCCCTACAGGAAGCAGTGCTCCCCTGTTTACAGAGGTAGGTATAACATCTTTATTATTATTTAGATACATGTCTATTTAACAATGTCCACACATTGACAATAAAACCCCGCAACCTACCCCCGCTACCCTCCCAAAGTCCCATTCATCAGCTTTCTAAAACATACGCATACACATGCATGTCAAGTCCCAACAAAAAAAACTGCCTGTTGTCAAGTTTGCGGTTTCAGTCCTCCTCCTATATAATCAACATAGTTCTGCCAGCACTAAGCAATAATGATTACTAACAATACTTCTAGCCCAAGCACATTTTTAAATATTTTGCTAACGTATAGGCCACATCAAAAAACCCCACCTTCGTGAGAAGTGCCAGTGTCTCATTGTAATGCCATATATTAGATTTTAAAAACAATGGTTTTAAAATCTGACACCGTAATCTATAAAAGTGTAAACATTCTAACAAGGGATGCACATTAAAATTTACCAAACACGTAAACCACATGTGCAGTTTTTACAGAAGCAAAAAGTACATTAAACTCATCCAATTTTAAAAATCATAAATTCAGCGCCACTCAAAAGTGTTATACTGGGGGCATGGCAAAGCGGCTAAATAAGGGTACATCCTACGATAATCCCAGGACTCCAACGTGTAACTTGCTGAGTGTTTTCTTGAAAGGTGGGACGCACCTCCCATACACTAAATACTTCCATCTTCAGTAATGACCCAACTTTCAGCAATCTAGAACTAACTGGCGCAGCCCACTTTGGATCACTTTTGATATTTATATAGCAAAGAGGCTAGACACCTACGGAACCTCTGAGGTCCAAAGTTTATACCAAAAACGAATAGTAGTTTTATAGGCTAAAAAGTTCCAAGCCAACAGATTTCCTTCCAGTCGTATTGCTGGGCACATTTTGCATTTGGGTGCACCAAGCAGTTTTTTCAGGCATTTACTCTCACACAACTCCCAACTTGCCTCTGTACCTATGATTAACAATTCAGCCTCAAGCAAACATAGAGTTGAAATCATTGCATTATAAACGGTAAATACCAGGGACAGAGATGGTCCTCCATATGTGTTTTTAAATTTGACTAGGCCACCTACAGTGGAAAGGGCACAAGCCTTCACCATTTCTTCTAGCAGGGCCCAATGTAATGTTACAATTAAACATCATTACTAAATATTTATATGAGGTTACCACCTCCACCGTATTGTTACCTAATACCCACTTATATGGTTTCCACGTTTTTCCAAAGTTAAATATTTTTGTTTTCTCTGTATTAACCTTTAGTTTATTAGCCACAGAATACAGATAAAACCTATCCAACTTCCTCTGGAGGCATACTTGTGTAAAATCTAAAATAGTCAAGTCATCCGTATAAAGGAGACACAAAATATGTCTGCCACTCATTTTCGCAAAAAAGATTTAGAATTACCGAGGACACAGGGTAAATCTGTGAGGAATAATGTGAGCAACATAGGAGAAAGGACACATCCCTGTCTTAGCCCATTGTCCAGCAGGATTCTAGAAGAAAGAGAGCCATTTAAGTCTAGTTCCACTTGAGATCAATTCTGATGGTGTAAGGGGGAGACCAAACCATATACTAAGAAAGTGGAATGCAAACTGCAAAGGAGAATGGGACTTGGACCAGAAGACGCACAAGCAACGAGGACACAAGGAACCACCCAAGTTAAGTACCACGGAACCCCATGAAGGCTGTGTGTATAGTGGAAACACAGCCGTGTGCCCAATGAAAGTCAATGGAGAAGTTGCAGTTTTATGGAAAAAGGACCCTTCCCAGACGACCCCGAAGAAACCCATTGGAGGACAGAAGGTTGGAGAGCCACCTCACCCACGGATGCCCCAGGAACCATGTTTCCTGCACCAGGGAAGATGGGTGCATATGGTTGAAAGGACGTCAGAACCAGTTGTTGACAACAATGGGAGACTTCGGAAGAAATACCTCCGGAGGAGTCCTTGAAGAAGTCCAGTGAATCGAAGAGTGAATTCTGGAAGTGAAGAACCTGCAAGCAGAGGGGACAGAGTCTATGCCACTCGGAGGTGACCAGGAGGCATTGAAGCACAATGCCCACCGATGTCCTGAGGTTCAAAAAGTGAAGGCAGTGAACTTGTTACTGCAGCTGTGAGGACCAGGCGACACTGAGGAAGACCAGGAGCCGTGCCAAGCTGTCCCACGTCGGATGCGGGTGACTAGGTGGTCGGTGTTTGGCAAGAGCACCAACAAGCCTTGGTAGCCGCAACTGGTGTAGTAAAAGAAGAAGGAGCAATGTTGGGATCAGCAAGGTCCAAGAGACTCATCAAGAGCTGGAGAGTCAGAGCAGGCCCGAGCAAATAGGGGAGCCTATTGAAGCAAAGGAAGACCCTCAAGAGGACCCACAGGCTGTAGGCACAGGAGTTGCGAAAGGACCTCATGCAGCTCACCCAAGATGGAGGTCGACGATGCGAGGACTGCAGGAAGAATGCTGTTCTTTGGAGGATGAGGTGCTGAAGACTGGAGTTTCTTGCAGCCTGGGGATCTCTGGAGTGTAGAGCCAACAGGCCTTGGCAAAAGCAATTTGACGCAGTACACAGGGGCCTGGTCCCAGCGTCCCCTGACAAGGGATACTGTCCTCAAAACTGCTGAGAAGACAGGGCAGGGCTCTAGGGAGATGCAGAACCACCACCTGTGTTTCTGAGCCTCTGGAAGTCCGTTGGATGACAGGAGCAGCAGACCGGTCAGCTTTGTTGCGGTGCCTGTGAATCCAGGGAATGACTCCCTAACTTGATTTCTTTGGGTGTCCTTGATGCCCATGGGTCTTTGGGAGAACGTGCATGAAGCACAGACACAGACGACGTAGAAGGCTCGAAGAACAGCGAGACCAAGAGCAGCAGGAGTCTTCTCAGTTGCAGTCTCAGTTTCAGTCAAAGTCCAACAAAGTCCAAGTGTCCAGATGGTTGAAGAGTGGCGTAGTTTCAGGCTTGAGTCTGGTCCCACAATGAATCTGAGGACCCACCCACAGGGGAGACCTTAAATACTCTAAGGAAAGGGTTGGAACCGCTCGGGAATCCCTCCCAGAGGAGGGGCTCTACAGAGGGGTGGATTCTCCCCTGTCATTTGTCCAGTTTTGCACCAGATCAGGACCTAAGGGTTCCGGACCTGGCTCAAAATGGAGTATACATGGAGGGCACCATCTGTGCCCTTCAAAGCAGGTGGTGCTGGCAATACACTAAGCCATGTCTGGTAGGTGGCCACACCTTCCTGTGAAAGTAAACCTACTGTTCTACCTTCCCCTGCTCGAGTCTGGCTCAGCAGCAGGAGGGCAGAATCGTGTCTGTGGTCGGAAGCAGCACTAGCTACCTGGCAGACCCTGAAAGGTTGTTACCGGTACCAGTACTGGTACCCCTGTACAATGCATCATACTTCCAACACCGGAATCGTTTTTGGGGTATGATTCCTACATGTTTGATACCAAACATGACTGGGTTTGATGCAACCATTATATAGTTAGACATCTTGTAATGACTGATGTCCACTATATGTCTTAAAATGGCTGACCGCACTTACAAAGCCTGGAGAATCGACTACGGGTTTATTAGGTGTGTCCTGCTCATGCAGAGGCACCCTCACAAGTATAACCAAGCACCCAGCCAGCAGGACTAAAGGGATCACCAGAGGGGTGACTTATAGGTTTTAAGCGCAGTAACCTCAGATACAAGGAAACTTATATCTGTCGTGAGGGGTGCAAGCACCGTCTCACACAGGCTGCAATGGCATGCCTTAGTCACATTGTGAGTGGTCTCTAATGGGTGGCACAATTCATGCTGCAGCCCATGGGAGACCCATGGTATACCTATGCCCTGTGTACCTCAGTACGATATTCTAGGTACTTACAAGGGTACACCAGTAGCCAATTATGGAGGTACCAAAGTACTTACCAGAATCATTTTATGAAAGAGAACACAATTGTTCCTGATCAGCAGAATCCCAGCAGGCTAGATCAAAAACACACTGACACAAGGCAAAAAGTGGGGTAACCATGGAAGTAGATCCTACTTTCCTAAAAGCAGTTTAAAAGACCAATGGATGAAGAGCAATGACCTAAACTACTCTATTGTCAGTTTGCAAGACCCATTTGAGCACAAGAGACTGAAAACCTGCAGGAGACCGCAAACAGGTCAGTGGAAAATATGGACTTGCTCCAAAAACTACATTTCCATCCACAACCCCAGCCACTGGAGAACTACCAGAAGCAGGCACACTTGTGAGTGGGTAGTGGCAAAACAAGTATTTCAATCCAACCTCTAAAGAGTTCCCTTGTCTGGCAAGAGATGTGGCTCTTCTCATTTTGCTATAGTTTGCACTCAGCTTGTTCAACATTTCATCTTTGTTGTCGACCCTTCACCTTTGTTATTTTCTGGCTCATTTCGTCCCCTTTAGTCCTCTGGTTCTCTTACCATTTGTTGGTGAATCCTGCTCTGTTACCTTCTTAGCAGTTTGTCTCTGTGTCTAAACCTCCTCTCTGCGTGAAGTTCCATCTTCAGCTCCTGAGTGGGGTCTGCGGTACACCAGAAGCTAGTTACAGAGTCCCGTCTGCATGTATCTGGTAACCCTGGGTGTAGTTTGCGTAGTAGCGCTACGCGAAGTGCACTTCGCACTACGCAAGCTACTCGAGCTGCGGAGTGTGGTAGGGAAAGTGCTGTTCGCAATGATTGCACAGTGCCGGATGCTTGTCCGTACTGTGCAATCATTGCAAACAGCATCTTGCACAGTGCAAGCGGTCGTTTTCTGCCTCTCGAGTAGCTTTGTACTCGAGCGGCAGCTTTCTCAACGCTGACTGGTAGTTTCTCATCGCGAGCGGTTGCGAGCATACGCGACCACTCGCAATGAGAAACCTGACCTCCCCGCGTTGAGAATCTCGCCGGGAGGTTTATTTTCCATGCTCGCGATCGGCAACTTGACGTTGCTGATCGCGAACTAGGAACAAGTCTCACCGGGATGTCATTTTGCTCACTCACGGGCGCCAACTTGACGTTGAGGACCGCGAGCAAGCAAAAAATGCCCGCTACGCGTTTTTGCACTGTACTATGTGCAATTCGCGTAGCGCAAACTATGCACACTACGCAAGCGTAGCGTAGTACTACGCCCAGGGTTAGTATCTGGAAAGTCCAGCAACTTATTACCCTCTTATTTAATATACGTTCTCTATTGAGACACTCTTAGTACTTGTGTTCTCTCATCCTTAGATGGAGACTTTGAGATTCTAAACTGTGTCCTATGATAATTTGCCTCTCAAATGCATTCCGGAATTTCTACACACTAGCCTGCAGGAGTGTGTCTTTCCTTCTCCCTCCATAACCTCTTTTTCCTTAGTCTGGATCTTCTTTTACATCCTTGGTCCATTGTAAGGGGTGAAGTCAACCTACAGGGGGAGACTGAGGGATTGGACTTGGCATCCACCCTCGTGGAACACTGTGTTCATAACACGTATACATATGCATATTATATTATTCATTTGTTTAAGAAACAATAGTCTGGAGAGACAGATAAAACTGTCTCAAAGGTCAGACTTAACAGAGCCCCAGCAGTCCAGGGGGGAGAATTCACTGAACTGCTATCTTCAAAGAAGATATTGAAATAAACAAAGAACAAAATATTTATGATGAGTACAGTTTGTGATTGGCTGTGGCAAAGAGGTATGATTAGAATGAGTGGATGTGGGCTAAAGGCTAGGGCGGTCGACCTCAAAGCTGGGGAACCGGGTTTGAGTCTCTGCAGAGATTCTGGGCATATCACTTAATCTCCCTGTACAAAAATGAATGTGTCCGTGTATAATGCAACTGGTGCTCATGTAAAATACTCTGATACCTTTGAGTCTAGTTTGCGTTGTATAAAACCCCCCTAAAAAATGTCTTTCTACTCTTAAGGCCTGTTTCATCGCATGTGGCTAAAACAACACAAGTACACCAGTGAAGGTTAAAAAAACTCTAAAGTATATACAATTATTTTACTTACCTGTGTTTTTCCTGAACCTGTTGGTCCTACCAGCATGAGGCCATGACGTACAACTGTTGTTTCATATAACTGGATACACTTAGTAACAAAACCTAAAAAGTATAATGAGTAAATGAATTAAGTTAAGGTATGAAATTTATAGAATGGATATAAAAAGTACCATGATATCTCTTCTTTCTTTTGCCATGACAAAGAAGGGAATTACATTGATGAACAAGTTACTTGCCTTTGGTAACGCTCTTCCTGGTATAGACTCCATCTAGCCGCATATTACTCACCTTTTGAATATTTCCCAGGCGTTAGACTGGATGTGGAAACGTTTCAGAAGTAGCTCTGCACAGAGGTAGGTGGAACTGTGCACCTCCGCAGTGATGCTGTTCCCCTCTGGAAAGGATGTGCAGAGTCCATATAGGTGCCATTCTCCCAAGCTGATGTTAGTTGTTTACAAGAGTTTCCACATTCCTAGACACAGTGCCCCAAAAGAAAATTGGTGTGCACAGATTCCTAGAATTGGGATCTTATTAGTGAATAAAGTCCAAACACAGAACAGGAACAGGAAGGATGGGAGATCTACTAGAAAGAGGGATACCAAGGTAAGTAACATGTTCTTCTGATAGAGACTTCTAACCACAGGTTCCCCACCTTTTGAATAGACACCAAACCAATACCTATTTGAAGGTGAGTCTGTTGAAGGACTTAAACCACAAAGTCCTGCAGGACCAAGTGGAAAAATGCCCTTTTCAGCAAACCTGACTGCACAGACAATAGTGTTTTGTGAACATATGGAGGGATACCTACATAGCTGCTAGTAAATGTCCAGGACAGGGACTCTGTGTGTCAATGCAATGGTAGCAGCTTTGGCTCTGGTAGAATGAGGATGCAGTACTTCCAGATGCAGCTTTTTAGCAAGTGCATAAGGGACCTTATTCCAGAGCATAATTCAGTGGGGGACGATTCTCTTTAGCACAGCCTTGCCATTTTTCAATCATGTCCACCCGGTGCTCTTTGGAACACTCGATGTAAAAGCTCACTGGTCACTTGGATCTCTCTTCCTGAGAAGGGAGAGAAGCAGCATAGAATGCTGTAAAGATGCCCGTATGACCAATGTGTATTGGCACAACTTTAGGCAAGAAAGATGCCTGTGTCCATAATTAGCTTGTCTGAGAAGAAAGTGGTGTATGGCAGGTTGACACAGAGAGCTTGAAAATCACTGATGTGACACAGTAATATTACGGCAGTGAGGAACACTGTTTTGAGGGTGAGAAGCCAAAAGGAACAACTGTGAAACGGCTTGTGCACATCAGAAATAGAAGGACCAAGTTAAGATCCCAGAGTGGCATGACAAAAGGGAGAGCCTGCTAGGCTAGGGATAAAACAAATAACATGCCAGATAACCTTGCCTTGAGGGAGTCTATCTGCTGAGTATCGCACCAAGTCACAAAATTGTTCCAACCACATGCGTATACAATTTTTGTTCAGGGACGCCCGGCTGCGAGATGACATCAATCACCTCTGGAGTAAGATCAAAGGTGTTCAGCTGTTGCAGCTCAATCTCCAAGCATGAAGGTGGAGATTGAGAGGGCCCGTGTGAGGAACCCTGTCAAGTTGCTGTAACACCAGGTCCTCCTAAATAGGCAGCCTGATCGGAGGGCAGGTGCTCTATCCCAGGAGTTCTGGATACCATACCCTTGGTTCCAAATCCAGAGCCCCCAGAATGATTTATGCTCCATAGGTCTTGAACTTGAATAGTCGAGGCAGAAGTGTTATTGGTGTAAGGGCATACAGTGGTCCAGAGGTCCATCCAAGGCAGAACTCATCTCTGACTGGGAGATACCTTGGAAAGGCCAACAGAGACACGTGCTGGCAAAGCGCATTCTCGGCGGTGACGAACAGATCGAGCCAAGATTTTCCCCATTCGCAGAAGAGAACTTGTGCGACCTCGGAGTGTAATTGCCGCTTGTGATTCGCTAGGCACCGACGGTTGAGCTCATTTGCCCTGACATTCAATGATCCTGACAGGTGGCACGCCACCAGGAAACTTTATTGGTGGTTCAGCCATTTCCGGAGGCGCAGGGCCTCTTCGTACAAGGTCTGTGACCCACCCTGCCTTGATTGCTGCAATACCACATGGTGGTATTGTCTGTGAGCAGTAGTACCAGTGTCCCCTTGATGGCTGGAATGAAGGCTTTCAATGGCAAGCGGCTGGCCCTCAGTTCCAGAAGGTTGATATGAATATGGGATTCTGCCGGAGACCACAGGCATCTGTTCACCACCTCTCCCAGATAGCCACTCCAACCCAAAAGCAATGAATCGGTCACCACTTTCAGCTCTGAGTGGGCAAGGGAGGCGGGTCTGCTACTGACCCAATCGCGGTCCAGTACTAGCACTGCAGATCTGTTGCAGTCTCCTCTGAAATCTAAACGTGGTTGGAGATGTCCCCTTGATTTTGGGTCCACTGAGACTTCAGATCCCACTGCAGAGCTCACTTATGTCACCTGCTGTGCTCGACCAGGAGACCATTAGTTCTAGCAGCCTCATAGTCAAAGTCACTGAAATAAAGGACAGAGGATGAAAGATTGGAATCACAGCATAAATGACCTAGACTCTCTTCTCTGGGGAAAGCCACAAAACAGGACTATGTCCAGAATGATGAAAGGGAGCATCTGAGAAGGATGTGACTATGGCTAGTTGATTGTGAACCACAAAGATAACAGGAGGATCTCAGTAGACTGGGGTGAAATTAGAGTCAACAGCCAGTCATTGATGTAGAGGAAGACTGGCACCCCTTGACCTCCAAAGATGTTCTACCACCACCACCATCATTTTTGTCCTTGGGGCACCAGTGAGACCAAAGAGGATCACAGCAAACTGAAAATGTTCTGCCTCAACACGAACCACAGGTAGTGCTGATGGGCCTGCAGGACGGGTGTATGGAAACAGGCGTCCTGCAGGTCCAAGGCCACAATCCAGTCCCTAGGGTTGATGGCAGACAAGACCTCGGCTAGCATGAGCATTTTGAATTTCTCCTTGCAGAGAAAGGTGCAGGTCTAAAACAGGATGAAAGCCTCTGTCCTTTTTGGGAACTAGAAATTAGCGGGAATAAAAAACACTTCATAGTTCTGGTGCTGGCACTCTTTTGTTAGCCCCTAAATAGGATGAAGGCATCCATCCTTATTGGGCACCATAAGGTAGCAAGATTAAAAAACACTTCTTAGTTCTGATGCCAGCACCCTTTTGTTGGGTTTGCACTTCCTGCCGCAAAACAGAGAGATGGTCCTCTGTCAGTCGCTGGGAGGATGGTGGAAGGTGCAGTGGTGTGGATAGGAAGGGTTGGGCATAGCCCTTCCGAACAATCTGCAGGACACACCTAACCAGTGTAATGGACTGCCAGCCCAGCAACAATCATCAAATCTGCCTCCTGTGATCTGCTTAGGGCACTCGAAAGGGGTTTGGCAGGTGGGGCTGCAGGGTTGGTGGACTAGATGGTTTATGAACTTGACAGAGGGGGCATGGGCAACACATCTCAACAGCTAAGTGCTGGGCGCCTTGTGGAGGTTTAAATGACTGGTGGTATGGGGCGCCTCTGCAGAAGTCATCAAAGGAGCGCTACAGCTGATGCGGGTGGCAAGGTGCATGGGAGAGAGCATGCCTTGGCACTGCTCTTCTTGAACTGCTTGAGAGTGGAGTCTGTCATCCTCAAGCAGGCGAGTCCCATTGAACGGCATGTTGATTATAGACGACTGAACATCGCTTGAAATACTGGTGGACCGCAGCCAAGTGCGGTTGCGAATGGCAACACTGGTGTCAATGGCCCGTCCAATGGAATCAGTGGTGTACCAGCCACAACGAATTGTGAACTTGGCCGTGTCAAAACCATCCTGTATGGTCTGGGAAAATCTTCATGGACCCCTGGGAAGGCTTGATCCACCGAATCCCAAAGGGAGTGGGAATAGCATTCCAGCAGGCTGCTTGCATTCACTGATCAAAGCACAAGGCTGGTGGAGTAGAAGATGCCTTTCCTGAACATCTCTAACTTTTTTACTTCTGATCAGGGGGAATATAAGGTAAAATGTTAGTGTTAGCTTTCCTGCAGATGCCTGCATCATCAAGCTTTCAAGAGAAGGGTGCTGAGATAAAAACCCCGGGTTGGCTCGGGCCGGGCAGGGATCTCATGCAATATGACAGTTGACTAGGGGGCCAGAACAAAATAGGCCCATGCTCCCAACAATATATCCGTAAGGGCCTTCTTAAAAGGCAAGAGTGACTGAGTGGATGTTTGACCCTGGCTGAAGGACTCTGTAAGAACATTGGTCTTGACCTCCAAGATGGGGTGCTGGAAGTTAAGAAATGTGGGTGATCTATGCATTAACATGGCAAAAGAAGCATTCTCCTTAGTGGAAGGACCAGGTGATGACAGGAGCTCTGATTCAGCGTATTTATCATGGCCACTGGCGTACTGCAGGCTCTTATATCAATTCTCCTCCTGATAAGGTTGATCAATTTCATTACCAGCATCATAATCATTGACCAAATCTGCGCCACACAGGAAATGTAGGGTGTGCATACGTCTTGGTCGAGGCAGATCTAGAGGAGGTAGAAGACCTCTATGGCAAACGAGCGCACTCTCGGCCAAGGCTGAACAGGAACTAACTTGGTGTCAGAGACGATAAATGGGGCCTTGTCTTTCGGCATCGATGGAGTCTGCATCAGTATCGAATTACTGAGAACCAGCTAGCATTGAGGCGCCCGGAGGCGGAGTGGAGATTGGAGCTGGAGGCCGCCCTGTAGGGGGCTCTGAGGGTCTAGCTGGTGCCGAGGATGAACCCACTGGCCATAATCCAGGTGGAGATCCTCTCAGCTCATTGGGACCTGCAGGCACACCAGAGAATCGGAAAGGATTCAAAGAGTCAGAGCATGGCCTCACAGAACTCTTTGATCTGTTAGGAGTAGCAGACAGCCCCGGAAACTCAGATTATTCTAAAACAAGTTGCAGGAGTGGCTTTATAGTCAAATTACTTCAGGAGGAAATGGAGATATGTGGCACCACCACAGTGACTTTTTAGCGGAGTGTGAGTGGCGGGAAGGAGCCAAATTCCACTTTGGGGTATGGTGTTTTTCTTTGATTCATCTGAAGACTTTGAACGAGATGAAGGGAGATCTCCAAGACGCTCCTTCGACTTCTGTATCTTGAACAGAATGAGGTCTGAACTTTCGACTGGGACCGGTCTTGCTGTAGAGTCTTCCAGTACTTCGCAATACGGTTTGCCTCATGGTAGAGTATGGCCTTCGGGCTGATCTACGCACAAACGCTGTAGACCTTTGAATCGTGGGTCCACCTCATTCACCATAAACAATTCTGACGAGGATCTGTTAAATACAGTTGTTTGCGACAGTCTTACACTGTTTAAAACCTGTCTTTTTGGAAGATGACAATTTCCTCGCAACTTGTAAAACAATTTTTGATTTAGGTAAGGGTCTCATAGATACGAGAAGCAGCTACAGATCTGCATTTGGTGGTGTGGAAAGAAAGGAACTGAGTCAGCACGTGGGGCGTATACAGTCTCCACACATCGTTTACAAAAAGGAACAGCATCTGTGTGAAGCAGCACAGCTCCAATTACCATCGAGCAGAGGTACTGCTGAAAAGTTTACGGATACAGATTGAAGACTTGGGAAAATTCTAAATGTGAGTAATATGTGGCTCGAAGTCTCTATCAGAACACTGACTTTACATAAAGCATCCTTACACTTAAGAGCTGAATTATAAACATTTTAACCGATGGGAACCAAAACACAGTAGACCAGATGAAGTGAGGTAGAGAAAAGAAACCAATTGTCATACTGAGAAGATAGTGTCTTGTAATACAACTGGCAAAACACCAGAACCTGAAACGTTTGCAAGCATTTTAAGCAGGTTGTGTTGTTCAGATTACAGAAATCCATGAACACTGGTACTGTTATTGCCATCTGAGAAATATCTCAGATACCAATATGTAGTGCAGTATCTCATTCATCCGTGGTGGCACTAATAAAATTAAGATATTTAAATGTAGATGTAATTGTCCAATATTTGACATCTTTTATAGATTCCCATGCGTTTTTGAACATTCCACAAAATCAGACAGAGGATCATCTGTAAAAAACAGTACACTTGCAGATAATACTGCTTTATTTTCTAAAAAACTTGATTCTAGTCTTTTTAAGAATCAAGAGGGCTTATTTGTTTCCTTTTGCCCTTGCCCTGCAGACCAAATACCTCCACCCAAACCACAATCCTAGCTATGCTGAGACCAAGTGCAAATAATGTAGTTCAGCTTACAGGATGTAGGTTGGTTTGCATGTAAATCTATGAAAGATACCAATAGGGCAGGGTGGCTAAGACACAAATGATGATCCCATTTCATGCTATAATGTGCTGCATACGAGGCCCTTCTTTGCAGAGTCACCTCTTTCACTTAATTATGCCTATCTTGTGCTTTAGTTGCTCTCTTTTGCCTTAGGTTGGAGGGGAGTTCGCCAGAAAGAGCATCACTGGCTGTCAAAGGAGCTTTGGGTCTCAAAGGCATATCCATTAGCGTCACACCCACTTATTCCGTAGCAAGACATCGAAACCCTCAATGGCGTTGCTATAGATATAGAATGTGTTTGTAGGAAAGTGGAGCATTATTGGTGTGGGAGTTAGTCCTCACCATATAATACTATCACAATACCCCAAAGATGGTCCATGGAATCACACTAGTAAATCCTTAGCTCAGTTCTGGTAGAGTGGCAAAGAGCAGTCAGTCTTTACTAGAGAAATACGTGTTAAGCATTTCAGAGTTGAAACATGGACAATAAGTAATTGACACAACTCAAGAGAAATCCAAGACTAATTTATAAAAAACAAAATTGTTTTTATCATAATTTAGAAACCACAATGAACGGAATAGTATAATTATAGATTTTAGAAGTAACAGAAAATCTACGCAAAATAATGCAAGAAAAATGTAACATTGTGGTCAATGAGAAAAAAACACTAGTGACAATCAGTCACTTGCAGGTCGAGCTGCATGGTATGGTTGCAGAGCAAAGGTGATCTGAGTCCCAGGACCAAGCCATGATAGTCAGTTCAATTTTACCTGGCCCATGGAGTCTGGGTGCAGAGTTGTCCTGGCTGTCCATGGAGCTGAACGGGAGCCGCGGGAGAGCAGCTTTTACCACTAAAAGAATGCTGCAGGGGAAAAAGATGCAAAAGGACAACAACGGAGTGCTTGCTGACGTCAGTCACAGGTCAGATGGAGTTCCCTCTTAAAGCAGCATCGAGTAAAGGTGTTTATTGCTGGACTGGTGACTAACAAGCCTTGGTAGTAGTGCGAAAAGTAACTTCAATGGTCTGTGGTCCTGGTGAATGCAGTAGCTGCCTGCAACTTTGTGGCAGGCAGGACTACAGTTCCCACAATGCTCTACTCCATCTGAATTTGGGTGAGCTCTCAGAGGGCCCGATGGCCAGCAAATCTATAGATCCAGAGTGGTGTTTTACCTGCAGTTTGCAGGGGACTATTGTCACTAGTCCTGTGGAGTCCGAGGGTGCTTCAGGCTTCCACAGGGGTCCCTCCGCCAGGGAGTGCCAAGTTTTAGCCAAAGATGAGGCTCGATCATTTAGTTCCACATGGACAAAGTAGCCCTCTTTTGCTTTGGTTCTGTGGGCAAAGTCCCGTTGATGCTAACATGGCCTTTTCTGGGTCCGTCCTTGAAACCAGGTATTCAGATCTGAAGTCGTGGTGTCAGGCGTCCCTTAAATCCTAGATTTAGGGGAGTTATGGGTGTGGGAGCTAGTAGCCAATGGGAAATTAGTCCCTGCAGCTAATCAGCCTCTGAGATGCCCACATTTGGGGGCGTAGGCCACCGTTTCTACCGAGAACTCTCTAGTCTGCCATTCCTAAAAATGGCAGAACTAAAATTGTGGTGTACAGACCAGGCTGCTAACCCTGGACGTGTGGCTAGCCCTCGTGCATAGCTAATTTCCCACCTACCAGGTGTAAATGTGCCTGGCAATGGGGGATGGCTGTTTTCTCCAATGGGAGTCAGCCCTGATACATATCAGAGGTAGGGCAGCCTTTGAAGTTCACTGCCTTGATGTGCCACTTCACTAGCCTGCTTGGGAGGAGTGAGCTGTACCCCCCTTCCTTCCCAAGCCTATGTTCCTGACTCCTGGGAGTGATCACACTGCCTGACAGGAGGTAAGAATCCTGTCTTGGTGGCAACAGGCACAGGAAAGTGCTGGAAAAAAGACAGAGAGATATTTGCTTGTTCTCAGAGGTTGGACAAGCTTGCCTTCTGTTAGCATAAGTGTGAGAAAAGGTTAGTTAGAGGGGCTCCTCTGTGGGAAAACAAACAGACCAGATGGGAGTGAGCTGTTCTTGACTTTGCTGTTGAACTTGCCTGCCACTGCTGAACTGTGGACTGGACCCAGCAGCGAAGTGACTTCAGTAGAAAACAAATTAAATATTTCCCTAGTCAGAGCTGTCGGAGCTAAAACTTAAAGCTTAAGTGGGACCCTGAGAAATGTATCTCCGACTGAAAATGTGAGTGTGTCTGAAAGAACAACTTCAATATGGAGAATGGCAGAAAAATTATTCCAGCAGCGAAGCGACTTCAGTGGAAAGAAAGTTCAAGATTGTCCTGATCAGAGCTCAAACCTAAAGCTTCAGTGGGACCCTGAGAAATGTGTCTCCAAATTTGAGGAATCCTCTCTGGCTACAGCATTCTGCTGTGCCTCATTGGAGAATTTGGACTTATGAAAGAAAGATTAAGGGCCTAATTTAGCGTTTGTCGAATGGGGTACTTCATTGTAAACATGGCATATCTTGTCTGCCTTATTATAAGTGTATTATATGCTATGGCACATGTAATAAAGCAGATGGGAGAGTAACACACCTGTCAAAGTCTAAATCAGGATACAAGTCAGAAGGTAAAACTCATGACATGTGCAACCCACCAGTATTAACTAACCACTGTCCCATCATTGTTGGGAATTTCACTGCTTTTTTTGTCACTATTGTCTGTTGATGCTTAAATACTTAACACTAGTTTCTTTCAGAAAAGCATGCTCCTTAAGGCCTCAGTTACCAGTTACCAGGGGCTTTATCAAAATAACAGTTTTTTGACCTATGAAGATACTAAATCAATAATTTAGTGGGTTGATTCCCCCCAAATTAGAAACCCAGAATCTCACATTAATAATAGTTCACAGTGGTGCAAAGTATGGCCAGCACTTTAGAATGCAGGTTTGTATCCTCATTGTTTGGCCAGGATTCGCACAAAGTGGTGGGTGTACCTTATAACACAAGCATGAATGACATTTGTTACTGATTAAAAAGTTACTGACCAGCCACATCCTTCAACTTCATCTTAGTGCAGTTGTTTCGGATTGCTTCCTCCAGGGTGCCATAGTCAATGTCCTCCTCTTGGATTTTGGGGAACAGATCAGATACTATTCCATGAAAAAGTTTCAAGTCATCTTGAAGGAACTTGGGCACATTGACATCACGAATGGCCCTCAAGCATATCAGCTCCTGCATAGACATTAGAGTCAGAATATAAAAAAGATATGGCTCTCCTTTTTCTAAAATGCATCACTCATTCCTAATTAGGTCAGTGCCAATTCATCATCTGTCACAACACTCCATGCTCTCTAAGATTACTCATGTGCAATCTAGGTAACCTGTGGCAAATGGGGTCGAATAATGCGATTGGCTCATTAATATTCATGAGCCTCGCATTTTGCAACCCCCATTGAGAATCGCAAATAGTGTCCAAGACACTGTTGTACATGCCAAATAGCGAGTCACAAATTGCGAGTCGCAAAAGTAACGCAATTTGTGAGTCACTATTTGGCAGGTCGTACATCTGGCCCTTATTTTCTTACTCCAGCATTGGAACTTCAATAGATTAACATGATTGAATCCAATTAAACAGCAGTTAGTAAGCAAATCTTTTTTTTTAAATGTTGAGCATGTACAAGATATATATGATATAATATATTATATATATATATACACACACACACACACACACACACACACACATACACACACGTGTACTCACAAAGTATATATCTAAGGATATATACATTTATATATTCACTGAAAACACCAAAGGCTACAGGGACGTTATAGTTAGGGTCAGATTTCACTCGTATAAAACCAGTGAAATTCTGCAGTTATAGTTACCTGAGCTAACAATAACTTACACCCCTGAAATGCACTGCTTATGACCTCCCATATTACATCACTCATGACATGGTCAGTGACATCATTGATGACATCACCTACAGAACCACTCACATACCTATTCATACCCCATACAACCTCTCCTATGCCACTCACACACCCGTACAACCACTGGCATACCCATTCACAGACCTATACTAGTACTCACACACCCACTCACTCCTCCATAGAGCCAATCACGCACCCACTCACTCGTACAGTCACTCACACAGCTATTCACTCACCCATACAGCCAATCATACAACCAATTACTCATCCACACAGCCAGTCACATAACCACACACTCACCCATACAGCTACTCACACACCCACTTATTAACATACAATGGCACTCACCCACTCACACACCCATTCAGCCTCTCAACACAGCCACTCACTCACCCACAGAAGCCCTCATACACTCACTCACACAACCACTTACATACTCATTCATACATCCATACAAGCACTCATACATCCCTGTACTCACTCGTACAACCATTCACACAGACACTCACTGACCAATACTGTCACTTACACACAAAGTCACTTAACAAAACACCTACTCAAACAGCCACTCACTCACCCATACAGCTTCTTACATAGCCGATCATTAACTCATAAAACCATTCAGACACTCACTCACTTACCCATACAGTAACTACACACCCACTTACCCACTGATAGAGCCACTTACACTGTCACCTACCCACCCATACAGTCACTGGCACATCCATTCACTCACCAATAGAGCCACTCACACAGCTTCTCACTCACACACACAACTACTCACACAACCACTTATACAACCATACAACTACTCACACACCCATACGCACAAGTATACATACAGTCACACAGCCACTTATTAGATATATATTAAAAGAAGTATCACTCTTTAGTAGTACACCTAGTATAAGACTTTCACTTTTGTAGTACCTTAGTATATATGTTTAACAATCATAAACGTTTACAAAATACTTATACCCACTGAATGGTGTCAATCAATATTCTTTATTTGATTTTAAAACAAAATAAAATCATAAAAGTCAGGCAGAGTGTAATACATTTCATAAGTGTCAGCATCAGTGCAGCTTACTTTAAAAAACTAGATAGATAGCATAATATAAGATTGCATACTAGAGGTGTGGTTAAGAACTGTAAAAACAATAATGCAGATCTCACTTGGTGGAAATTCATGAACTTCAGAAGTGGGCGTATACATTTTAAGCACAAATAATTGTATTTCGGACAGGTCATAACTATATGTAAATTATCATTGATAGAGACGTTATCACAATCACACAAGAGCAGTATCGAATCCTTAAAACAGCCATGAACAGAGGGCAGTAGCCGCGGGAATAAGTTATACATAAATAATTTTTGTAAACATCGCTGGTGGTGGGGCATATCCCAAAAAAGATAAGGCTCCAATCTGCTTACATTTTCATCAGTATCGAATGATGTACTATAAGCTTGTTGAATGCTATGGCCTCGTGGTCTGATGCTATGCTTCTTGGACCCATCTGTGGTCGGTTTTGACTATACAGCTTTGATCGATATAAAGTTCAGGTCTCCCTAAGATTTTCATACTGGAAGATACGTAAGCCAACCAGGTGATCAAGGAGGAGTTATCCAGATTCATGAAATCTTGCACGATCTGTCTGTTGAGACATAACTTCTCTTTGTCTAAACCAAGAGCCAGAGGGTCTGGGGGCGGAGCCGGATATAGTCAATAACATAGCCCATGCTCAGCTATTCATGAACAACCTCAAAGGGTGTACTTTGTGGGAACCCTAGGAGACCCCTAAGAAATTTGTTTTCAGCTGTTCGGATTAGAGCAAAAGGCCCGTATTCCCCCAGATGCCACATCCATAGCTGGCTATTGAAATGCACTTAGCCTTAAATATGTCTAAAAATGTTTTTATACATATGCACACTAGCGTACTAGAGTCTATGCTAAACTTAGCCCTATTGAAAGCTATTACATTATGATTTATTAGCTGGTGCCAAATAAGACAAGAGTCCAATTGAACACAGAAATAACAAAACATAGCCACCTGGCTGATATGGTAACTTTATACTACAAATGTCATGGTTTTTTGTCTTGGGCGGACCAAACTTCATAACATGTGATTTTGAAAAGTTAGTGGACAGATTGAAGCCATTCATAAAATCAATAAAAAGATCTAAAAGCCTCTGTAACACCTTGGCCATCCGGGCAAATAATACAGTGTCATCTATGTAAAGCAGAGCGGGGATTGGGCGTCCTCCAGCTTTGGGGACGTCCAAGAAGGGTTCGCATAGAGAAAAAATAAAATGGCGCAAAGATGCAGCCCTGGCGAACCGCGCACTTCAATTTAAAGTGCTGTGTGCATTCACCACTGGGGCCATATCTGACAGATGCCAAAAAGTCCTTGTGCAAATCATGCAAGATATAAAACAGTGCAGGCTCTATTCTCATCTGAACCATCATGGACCACAGCTTAGAGCGCTTAACTCTATAGAAAGCTGCATTGAGGTCCATGAAGGCCAGATGGATAGCCACCCTCTTAATCTTGGTGTACTTGCAGATCAGTAAATAGGGATTCAAGTTTTGCTCACTTGGGCCCCTCCCTGGTCTAAACCCATATTGCAGGTCAGACAAAGTGCTGTTCTCCTCTACCCAGGCTGAGAGTTGCTCCAGCAGGATCCAGCTAATGATTTTCACCTCCACATCTATGGGCAATATGGGCCTGTAACAGGTTGGATCTGACCTGTTACCCTGTGGTAGACTGCCCTAGCTTTCTTAACCTTTTCCCAACACCGGGGTAATTCAGACAGAAGTTTCAGCAAGTCCTTATCTGCTTTAGAACACTTTTTATCAAACTATCTGACTGGGCAAGGCATGGATGGGGTGCCTGGTTTACAGAGAGCAGATTTAATAAACCTGCAAATTTTCAAAAAAAGACAGCATTATACTTTGAGCTGACGCATCCTCAGTGAGACACATTAAAAAATCAGTTTGGAAAAAAGTACCCAGGTGAAAATAAAATCCAAAGAGACAATTGAAGCCCACCGGCCCTGGTCAATAGATAGTAATGGCTCCTTGCAAATATGGGCCATGTCAATGGACTTTTTATCCCACAAATTGGAGGCCTAAGGTTATAGTCGCTTAGATTATCCCACATAACCTTGAAAGCTACAAGAGCTAAGGACAGGCAAAAAGACAAAAGAATGTAATCTATAGTTGTGACCTCGCCCCTTAAACGTGGGTACCCTCTCAACTGACCTCTCTTGTCTAGAATCCACTAGAGTGACCAAATTATACTCAGCAATTAGACTATTGACAGTATCGCCCTGCTGTGAGTGTGTGAGGTGCACCTAGTGGGTAGATGGGTTCTCAAACTCTGATACATAATTATCTTGTCAAGAAAAACAAAGGTGCACATTAAAATCCCCCAATAACATAATTACAGTAAATAGAGATTCTGAGTGGAAAAAAACATCTACAAAGACTTTTATACAAGAAACGGCATCTGTTTCACTCCTGGATATAGCTACATTATAAACATTTAAGACAAGCAGTCTACATTTATTTCTAAAAGTCAGAAGGGTGCCAAGAACATCCTTTGAGTTGGACTTAATGGGATCAACTTTACAGTTAAGACCCAGTTTAACTAGTATCACAAGGCCTCCATTGGTGCCCCCACTAGGTGACAGAATAGCTGGTTCAGTATATGAGGCAAAGCTGTACAGGTGTAAGCATCCCTTGACATCCCACATCTCCTGTAGACATAAAACATCAAAGGTAGCCAACATTCTAATCCATCCATCATCGGTTAGCCTACCCCGAACTCCAGCAATGTTCCAGCTAAGAACCTTTAAGTCCACGGATCTATTTGGAGTCATCGCCATTACCAAGTCCTCTTCAATAGGGGCAAGACTCAGTCAATCGAGATCTTCCAACTGACTGCTGAGTGATATACCTGCGGTTTTACTATGACTTAAGTGATTGACCACTCCATCTTGTGGCCTAAGCTGGACAAAATGCGGGATTCCCCTTTCACGATGACCTTACAATGTGGGGGGGGGGGGGAATAAAAAAAAAAGCCTAGTGGAAGCACTAAAATTCGGTCCTTGGTGGTATCTTTAGGCCCAAGAGTGTGGCGGATAAGTCCTCTCCGCACGGCGCTACTGAAATTGACTATTATACAGTCGCCTTTGAACATCTTCTGGGAGGAACCACTCACTGGATGTTGTCATCAGTGAAGTCAATTGAGATGTCATCAGTGATGTTACTGACCATGTCATGAGTAATGTAATATGTGAGGTCATAAGCGGTGCACTGCGGGGAGTAAGTTATAGTTAGCTCAGTTAACTATAACTGCTGAATTTCACTGGCTTTATGCAAGTGAAATCTGACCCTAACTATAATGTCACTGTAACCTTCATTTTTTTTGTGAATTCCTAAGGTGTTTTAAATGCTAATTCCTAACTATAACGCCCCTGTAATCTTTGTTTTTTTTCCAGTGAATTTCAATGGGTTTTTAACTGGTAGTTGCGTTTGCAGAGTGGTGGAGAAAGGGAGCAGGGCCTCCGACCAGCTCATAGCAATCCTGCTGTGTAGGACTTACAGGAGGGCTTCTTGGTCCCCAAGGTACCTCAGCAAAAGTGCCTCCTGGCCCGCTCTTGGTTGGGGGATGAAGTCCCCTTTCGCTGCTAGGGGTGGAATTGCTGAGAGGTGGTCACAGGCCATGCCCCCTTTCTCCACCACTCTGCAAATGCGCCTCCTGGCGCACTGCTGCTTGGGGGATGAAGTCCACTTTAGTCCTGAGGCCATCGGGACGCAAAGGGACTTCATTGCCCCACCAGCAGTGCGCTGACAGGTATGTTTGCAGAGTGATGGGAAAAGGGGCGTGGCCTCCGACCACCTCTCAGCAATCCCACTGTGTGGGGCTTACTTGAGGTAACAGGTGGACTAATTGGCCTCCAGTGACCCTCAAGAGGCAAGGGGACTTCATCCCCAACCAAGAGCGCGCCAGGAGGTGTGTTTGTAGATTAGTGGTCACAGGGAACAGGGCCTCGGCGAGTTGCGTGCTTTGTTTTTTTTTCATTTAAGAAGGGGGGCTGTGTGGCCCTCCTTCCCTTGACCCCTTTTGGCACCCTGGACCCCATCCCCCAGGGCCTGACCCTTTAAAAAAACAAATCACAATAAAAAGGGAGGGGGCGAGCGGCTCCCATCCCTGCGCACTGTCAGCCCATCCCCGGGGCATGGGCAGCTGGTTGGGGACTGCGGGGAGAGCCTGAAGGCCCCCGCGGACCCGGCCAGCTCCCGCCTCCTGCAAGAGCGGGCATGGCTTTTTACCCCCAGGGAGCTGCTGTCATGCAGCTCCCTGGGGATACAAAGCAAAGTGTGCTCACTTTGAACAAGCGAGGCAAAGTGCTCTCGCTTGTTCAAAGCGAGCACACTGTTTGCTACAGAGTGCTCCTGCCATCCCATATCAAACTGCAATGCCCCAGGGGCAGGCACCCTGGGACATTGTTGGAGCCGGCCCTGGGGGGTGGCAGTCCCCCAAGGCCATTTAGGGCTCCAGGAGTGGGGCTGCGCGGCCCCCTCCAATTTGGCAAGTAGCCCTGGGGAGGTGGTGGTCACCGGGGCTGTGTGGGGGGGCTTGAGCCCCCACACAATTTTTTAAACAGCTCCGCGGAAGCGGCAGTCCCCGGGGCGGCATGGGGGGCAGAAGCCTCCCCACGCATAATTATCTAAATAGCTGCAGGGAGGTGGCAGAACCCGGGGCTGCAGAGGAGCCCGGTGGCCCCCCAGCATTTTACATACATAGCCCCGGGGAGGTGGTGGTCCCCAGGGCTGCATGGGGGGCTGGGGCCCCCCATGCATTTGTTTTAATCAACATAGATCCCCAGGGAGGTGGCGGTCCCTGGGGCTGCGGGGGGGCCTCATAGCCCCCCGGCATTCAGTTAGTAAGCCCCCCGCATCTCATTCTATCATTGCACCCGAGACCTGGCCCACCCGGGGGCTTAAAGAAACAAAGCGCGGAAGCCCGCGCTTTGTTTTAAGAAACAAAATCTGACAGATTCGGGGATCCACCGCGAATCCTGCCCCCCACATTTTTTTTATGCTTTTTTGGGTCTTTGCAACCCCTGAGCAGGTCTAGGGGTCAGGGTGTTTCTATATTGATCCCTTTTCTTGTCTCTTCACTATTGTTACCTTTTTCCTTGTGACTCAGTTCAACCGAGTCACAAGATGGCTGCCAACACTTCCTGCTTTGAAGTGTTGGCAGCCAATCAGATTGCAGCCATGAGATCAGGAGGGTTCGCGGATCCTCTGCATCCCCACTTGTATATCTGAGAAATGTTTCAATTTCTCAGGAACTACTGAACGGATTTATGCCATTTAATGAAAAGAGTGCTTTCTGAACCAAGTGCTACATTTTTGCTAAATTTTGTGAACAGCAGTTTGGGCTGTAGCCATGACTAAAGTTTCCTATGGAAATTAACATGGAGAAAACTACTTTTGGGACCTCCTTTTTCTTGGCCCCGGCTTGACGAAGCACCTCAAAACTTTCAACACAGCAGTTGACCTGACCGCCCCATTAGTGTTGAAAATTTCGCGAAGATTCGTCAACGACGTCAAAGATCATCATCAACATGAACAAGAATATAGTGCAAAGAGAAAGTGTGCATAACTCAGAAATAATGGTGGGAAGAAAAGAAAGCTCACCACTACTGGTGAAAAGATGTCGCATCACAGCTTGACCCACTGCTGGGTCGCTGTGAATGTCAAAACCCAAGCAGTTATGCCTTGTAAAGGTGAGTATATTCTTCCAGGTAGCTGCTCGGCAGGTGTCCTGAAGTGACACAAAAGCAAATAGCGCAGTTGAGGCAGAAACAGTTCTGGTAAAGTGGGTGTGCACTGATGTCTGTAGCGGTTTACCTTCTGCTGGATGACAGAAGCAGATAGCGTTGGATATCCATCGATCAATACTTTGCTTGGAAAGGAGATAGCCTCTCCGTGGAGCACTGTAAGCCACAAAAAGTTGATCAGACTTGCGAAAGCCTTTAATCCTTTGTACATAGAATTTTAAACATCGCTTGACATCTAAAGAATAAAGGACTCTCTCAGCTGGTATTGTAGGAGCTGGAAAAAATCTCCTGAAGATGAGTGGCTCATTTAAATGAAAGTCTGATGGGACTTTATGAATGAACCTAGGATTTGTATGAAGAACCACTGCATCGTCCCGGAATTGTAGGAAAGGTTCTTAAATAGCAAGGGCATGAATTTCGCTAACTCGTCTGGCCAATGTTTAAGCTATAAGGGGGCAACTTTCCAGGAAATTAACTTCAGATCAGCTCTGTAAATGGGTTTGAACAGGTGCTTCATAAGTTGTGAGAGGACAACATTGACCTGGCAGAGTGGCGGAGGAGATTTCGCTGGTGGAAAAGCTCTAAACAACCCTTTGAGGAATTGCTTAACAATTCTAGTGGACCATAACGAAGGCAGGGTAGATGGTCTAAAGCGGAGATAGCTGCCATGTGGACCATGATGGATGTGTGAGCCAATCCTGATCTTGCCAAGTGTAGAAGATAAGGAACAATCTCTTGAGGCGAAGAAGAGAGCGGATGCACGTTAGCTTGTGGGCACCAAAAGCAAAAGAGCTTCCACTTAAGGTGATAGGTTTTGGTAATACTCTCCGCTCGGGCTCTGGATAGTATTTCCCTGCAGTCCAAAGATAAGTTCAAATGGTTGACCTAATGTGCCGAGGAGCCAGACCGATAAACTTAGATGTTTGGAATTCTGATGCACCCTGGCCCTGGGACATCATAAGAGAGATGGTATCGGTTTCAACTGGATTTGAGGTTTCTCTGAGAGAAGCAGAAGCTCCGTAAACCAGTGCTGGCATGGCCAGGACGGGGCTTTGAGGATCATCCTGTACGGTTCAGCCTTCATCTTCATGAGGACTCTTGGGAGGAGAGAAATGGGAGGAAAGGGGTAGGCAAAGCTGCCGGACCATGGCTTCGAAAATGCACTCCCTCATGATCCCTGATGGGGACTCCAACTTGCAAAAAATTGGCATTTCTTATTCTCAGGGGTTGCCAAAAGATCGAGACTTGGTGAGCCCCACTGGAGAAAAATGGTGATGAAAGTTTCCTGACCCAGCTCCCATTCATGACAAGATGGCCTTATAATTCTTAGTTTGTCTGCTATTGTTTTCTGCTGTGCGGGAACATGTTCCCTTCGTAGGGACACTCTGTTGCGAATAGCCCATTCCAAGATGCACTGCACCCCCTGAGAGAGGAGGCGTGATCTTGTGCCACCCTGCTTGTTTTTGCATTGTAGTGCATTGTGGTAATAATGCCCATCCAGATGAGTACCACTGAGTTCCTTATTTGCGAAAGGAAAGCCTGTAATGCAAGATAGACTTAAGTTCTAAGAGACTGATGTGTAATAGGAGATGAGGCTTCTTCCATCTGCCAATGACTTGCAGGTCTTGAAGGTACACCCTTCATCCTTCCAGGGAGGTATCTGTAGTTATGACAAGCGGAGAAGGTATACTGAGGAAGGACTGACAGATTCTTTCGACATGCCCACCAAGATAGGGCATTGATCATAGCAGGAGTGACAGTGAGTAGATTGCCGAAAGATGCTGTGGCCTGTAGCTAATGTTTTTCTAGTTCCTCCTGAAGGTGACGCATTCTTAGACAACAGAATGGAACAAGGGAAATGCGGGATGATATAATTCCTAATAGGGATTTGTAAAGGTGTACTGAAAGAGACCCTTTCTTATTAGGTCTGCCAATGATGCTAGCTTTACTTGTCTTTCCAGTGAAGGATATGCCTTATTGAGCGTTGTGTTGAGCATCACTCCTAGGAATGTGATAGTCCTTCAAGGATGCAAGATTGACTTTGTTGGATTCAGGTAAGGCCAAGGTCGTTGAATAATGCTGTGCAGGCTGCAGTTGATTCCTTTGCTTCGTGAATGGACAGTGCCTTGACTAACCAATCGTCCAAATACAGTAACATACTGGTGCCAAGCACTTTGTAAATATCCTAGGGGCAGATTTTAGGCCCAAAGGAAGGACCGTGAATTGGTAATGGATCCTGCCTATTATGAATCGTAGAACCTTTCTGTGGGATGGGTGAATTGGGATGTGGAAATACGCATTCTGAAGGTCGATGGTCATCATATAATCCCCCTGTTTTAAGAGCAATAGAATGTCCTGTTAGGTCACCATGCAGAAGGACTGTTTTTTGAGATAGGTGTTTTGATTTCTCAAGTCCAAAATCGGCTGCCTTTGTTCGAACTTTTTGCAGACCAAAAAGAAACGAGAATAGAAAACCCTGCTTCGTTGTGATGTAGGAACTGGTTCTATTGCTCTTTTCTTGAGCACTGTGATGACCTCCAGTTTGAGAAGATGAAGATGCTTAGGAACAGAGTGTTGAGGCGGAGTGGGCGGTGGGATTGAATACATTCTACAGTATGGCCAAATTGAACAAGATGGAGCACCCACTGGTCTGTAGTTATATCCTACCATTGATGGAAACAAGCAGATATTTCGCCCCCCCAGCTGGGCTGATGATACAGGGGGCATAGACGGAGCCTGCATGCTGTCATTGGGGACGGCCGCTGTCTTTGCCTTGATGCCCAGTCCTACCTCTGGGTGCAGGGCAATTGTAAGCTGCTGGTGGTAGCTGCAGATGGGAGCACTGGGAACAAAATTGCTGGGAGGATGAGGTGTAAGCGGGGTATCAATATTGTTGGTGACCTCCCCTGTAGGATGGAAGGCCTCTTCCATGGGTGCTTTGAAAGGGCACTCTCCTATATGGAAGCATCCCCAGCGACTTAACTGTGTCCATATCTATCTTGATACACTTTAGTACCTAAGCCACATGTTTGCCAAAAACGGATTCACCATAGAATGAGAAGTCTAGTATCTTGTTTTAGACCTAAGGCCTGAACGAAGTAGCTTTAAGCCAACTCTGGCGGGGGGTAACACAGCAGCACCTGCAAGCTCACGAAATGCAGTAGTGGCAATGTCCATGGCACAGTCAATCACTTCTGAAAATGTGCGCTCTCCTTCCTGGAGGATCTTCTTGGCCTCTGCTTTACTGTCCTGTCGGAGCTGATCGAGATACAGGACAAAATCGGACCACATATGGTATGGCGATAATATCGACCAAGAACAGCAAGTAAGTTAGCCGCTCTAACCATAAGCGCCAACATTGAGGAAAACCTTTCCCCTATATTGTCAAAGCGCCTTTCCTCTTTGTCTGGAGGTGCTGTTATTGATGCAGACAAGTTTTTTGATCTGCATTATGCTGCCTGTGAGATAACAGAATCCAGTTTGGGGTAACCGGTCAAGCAAGCAGGAGCGTCCTCTGTAGCTTTGTATTTTTTAATCTAGGTGGTTAAGGACCTTGGTTACTGTGACTGGAGTCTTTATGACTTTTAAGCCCTCTTCCCAGATGTAGCTCACAATGGGCATAAGTCTTACGCTCTTCCAAAAGGGTTCTTTAAAATCATAAAGGAAGAAGTCTGTCTGAGTGGTGGGCATGGGGAAGTCAAACCATTTTGCTGCTCTGTCCAGCAAGTTGGGGAAACCTCCTATGTCTTCGGGCAGGAAATCCACGGGAGTTGGAGAAGGAGACGATGGTGCGGGTATGAAATAATCATCTCATTCTTGATGTGGGTCACGGAGGGTAAACACCCCTTACTACGCATCCATCACCCTGCATGTTGTTACAAGGCGGTCGTTACAACGACTGCGTTGTAACAACGCATACCATTACCCCGCAAGTTGTTACAATGACTTGCAGAGGGGGGGAAAGGGGTTGGATTTAAATTCCAACACCTTCCCTACTGTCCGCACAGACTGGAGTTGGAATAGTAAATTATACTATTCCAACATCCAGCGCCTCCCTCCGCAAGTCATTGTTACGACTTGCGGGGTATTGGCATGCGTTGTTACAATGCGGTCATTGTAATGACCGCGTTGTAACAACATGCGGGTTGAGGGAAAGCGGAAAAAAGAGGCATGTTCATCACGGAGCTCACCCTCTTCCCTGTTGTCATCAGAAGTTGCAGGGTCATGAAGAAAAGCAGTTTTGCGGAGTATGGCGTACTGAAATAGGCAATAACAGTGGATTTTGCTGTGGAATAGATGCAGGTAAAGATGTTGATTTTGCTGGTGGAGAGACTGGCGCTGTTGTAGTAAGGAAGGCAGGCAAACCATTTCCTCTTGATACTGCTGGTGATATTGCTCCTGAGGGGCATAATAACCTTAACTTTTACGCTCTCCCTCGTCATAATCCTCTTCTTGGCACTTGACGTGCAGTTCTGAAGGGCTGGGAGCATATCCAAACGGCCCTTCATCACAAGATGCGTCCTACTCCATAAGCTGGGATGGAAGCAAAGAAGACACCTTACTGGGGGAGGTGTGCTCAGGAGTCAAATGCCTTATTTTATCATGTTTCTGCTGTTTTTCCAGCTTTTCCTTCTTCGCCAGGATCGCCAACGAGATCATCAGCAGCGTCGGGCCGTCGAGAGCAAAACTATAGTATCTGTGGACGGACAGGATGTTGTTGAAGTTATTATTGTTGTCATCAACGACGATGTTGGCGGAAGTGCCATTGTCGATGGAGATGCAGTCTTCGACGACCAGGTCGTAGTCACCTTAAGTGTCGACCGTTTAGTCAAATGGCTTGTGGGTAAGGATGTCTGAGACAGTGCAGATACAGCGCCAGCGGCTGAGACCGCTGCAGACGTTGTGGATTTCTTTGTCGGAGCCGACGACGATGGTGCCGTCGACGAGGAGTCTCTCCTCTACGGTCTGTCTGGAGGTGGTACAGAAGAAGGTTATTTAAAAGACTGCCGCACCTGAGGAGGTGGTGCAGGTGGCTCAAACCTGGATTTCTCTTGTCTTTTTGAGGCGGTATCTCGATCCTTTTTCTCCCTTTGTTCTTTTTGAGGAGATTTGGAAGGACTGCGACTGTAAGACCCATCAGAGGTCTTTTTTGAGGCTTTTAAAGGTCGCTCATGAGAAGAGTGTGAATGCGATGATCTCTCCCTCTTATGTGAGATTCTGGAGGAGGAAGATGATACCTCCTCACTGTCATCACTTATTACTGGCTCTTCCCTTGCCTTAAGCTTTTGCAGCCAAATGAGCAACCGCCCCACACAGTCTTTTCAAAGTCTGGTTAGAAAAAGTGCAACATACCTTGCATTCTTTGGCCTTATGATCTGGACAAAGGCAATATATAGAGTCGTTATGAGGGTCATCTGTATAGAGCCTTTTCTTAGAACAGGTACCACAAGCTCTGAAGAGGCTCTTCTTCTCCTTATCTGACATGAAAAAGTGTCAAAATACAGATCCAAATTGAAGGACAAAATTAACCTGTATCTATTTTGAAGCAATAAACGAGTTTTGAAATTCTTGGAAAACAGTTTCAACAGGATAAGTGACGTGCCGCAGAAAATCTGAGGGACTGGAGCTTCTCACCAGTTTGTTCTAGAGGGTAAAGCAACCTGATTGGTTGAAACCTATGTTTGATTTCTTTTTTAAACAATGACTATGATATGTTGCAAAATTAAAGGGCCTAGGTTCTGTCTAGTCTATGTAAAGTCAGCTCAGTCTCTCACTCCTCCAGGTTGGCTCTCAGTAATATTCAGCCCGTTTTTTAAAGATATGTGCTACCTGAAGTCCAGAGTCCTAGAGTGAGCCTGGGTAAGATACTTTAACCCCTCATACCACCTCCAAACTTTAGCTATGCTGACATTTATGGCAATGTCCCATGTCCGTGGCAAGATGGCCATCGGAAGATCGAACCCGACGACCCCCCCCTCCCCATTACTGTGACACATGGCTCTGTATGTATGTGCCCAGAGCCGGTCTGACTGGCTCCTTGTCAGTCTATGACCCGCATGACTGCCCCAATCCTTTTTGATCCTTACCTCCAGCATTTGTTGTTGTTCTTGTCATGAGAAGTGTCTCACTAATATCTCCAATATCTATCTATATTTATTTATTATTATTATTTCATTCCACTTTGCTCCCTTTTGCCTGCATTTGATTGGCCACTAAACCTAAGATTTGCAAGTAACTCCTACTGGGTCTGTCACAGAAAAGTGACTTCAAGGTCATTCTGAAAGATCTTGGTAATAGATACGGACAAGCATCCTCCCAGCTGCTATATCCAGCATCATTCACTCCTACCCTCAAAAGGACAGCCATCTTGAAGAGACACTCAATCTGCTCTCCCCAGCCTACGTCACCCAAAATGGAATCTCCCCTTGCCAGCAAGTTGAAAGCCCTACAACCCCCTACAGGAAATTATTATTACTTAATAAACTACCCTCCTAAATGAACCAAAAACACCATGAGTAATATCAAACATAAAATCCTACTGAATTACCTCATCGTCACTACCAATCATCGTGCTCAATGAAGGAAAGTCCTATCCTCCTCACTCAACACCACCATCACCAAGAAAATTCCACACAGTCAAACTCACTATAGTACCCTCCACGTTTAACAGCACCGTTCTCATTCAATCTTCAGATCGCAATCTGGAACTCTTTGCCGATCTCTTCTCCTATTTCAAGAAAATATCAGACATGGCCACTCCCCTGCCTGCCCCTTTGCAACTCTCTGACTTCTCTCCATCTAACAACCTCATCTTTCTCAACCCCCCTTACCCATTTATCCATAAGCACCACCGCAGTCCATCACATCCCCTCCCCCAGCGAAATTGCTGGAACTTCCCATGACAACAACAATCTGACGTTTTCACTTTCCACTCTTCTGTAGACCCCTGCACCTACAATCCCTTCAACAGGATTACTACATCCTCTGCTTCCTCTCAACCTACCATTACCAAGACTCTGACTGCGGACCCCCACATTGCCCGGTCTCGGCTGGCTTTCTACACTACAGTGCATCCCCAGCCAGGAGCCTCTCTAGAATCGCAACACTTACTCCATGCTAGACACTATAAAATCTGAACTGCAGCTGATTAGGGGAAACGTCCTTAAACTAGCTCATATCACTTGCAGCCTTGAACGTAAGTGGACCTCATATGCGACTCACCTCCAGACTAACAACACTCTAACTCACAATTGCAAACCTGCTTCTATCCTTGCCTATACCTGGATCACACATCCTGCTGGAGATCTACACCGAATCATAATTACTCTTCCCGATCCAATAGCCTAGTCAGATAGTTATCGAACAACAATATACTTTCCCTACTAGATACTTATAACCATGCTCCAACCAGCCATGCAATGCCTACTACAAAAATCAAGATGATTATCACCTATCCTCTTAGGAGATCCCACCCCAGCACCAAGTGTATAAATAAAGCAAACCTCATACAAATTCCTAACTCAACTGTAGTTTGGCTATGAATCATGAGGCAGACATAGACAATCTTATACTTAACCTTGACATCCTTTTCCTCACTGAAACATAGCTGAACGAATCCTCATCCACAATACTTGACATACTAGTCCCCCGAGTAATTACATCATCAGGCTAGACCGCACAGGGGGGGGCCTAGCCTGCATATACATATCCACACTCTCTATGAAATCTTCACAAGCTATGTCTCTGACCTTCGGCAAATACCTCAAGATCAACATCACCATCACCACCAATAATAATTCAACTTGCTCTCCTGGAGATAACCACACATTCATCGAACAGATCATGGAAATATTCTCCTCCAACAATGCAGAATATACCAACCAGATTTTCCTTGGCGACTTCAACATTCACTGGAACAACCCCAGCACCCTCTTGTGAACAGTTTCAAAGCCTTCTTTCAGGATCTCAACCTTGTCGAAGCCTGGAACAGCTAAGACCAATAACAAAGGGACCAACTTTGATTTAATCCACTGCATCAACTTCATTTCAGAAAGGGCAATTATTATCAAGGGCAAACCTGAGAAAGCCAAACATCGGGTCTGAAACACCTGCAACATTATCTCACTCAATATGTTGACTTTTAGCTACGTCATCATGTTTCTGCAATCTACCATGTATGATGCTCATGCCCCAACCAAGCACTACATCAATTCTATGTCAAAAATCATGGACACCCTTGCCCCAAAATAATAAAGAGAATCCTGTTTAAAAGATACAACCGTTCATTCAATTTTAACCTTAACGATGAATGCTGATACCTCAGACTATCAGAAAGAGCATGGAGACATACCCCCTCAAACCTCAAACTTCTATGACAAAGACAGAATGCCTATAATAGGCACATTAGGAACTCCAAAGCAGCAATCTTCCAAAATCAACTTGACACAGTATTTAATCTACCAAAAAACTGTTCGAAATTGTTAAAAACTTTACTAACTGCAAAAGCGGTCCCCCATTCTCAGAAAACAAAATTCTACCTAACTGCGAAACCTTTGCCTCCTTCTTTGCTGAGAAATCCATGCCAATCACCACCAAAATGCAGAACACTATGAAACTTCTACCATGTGAACCTCCCCCACATCCTACCCCACTCGATCAGGAAAAATTCTTGAGAAACCCTCATCTCACACCTAAAAATAACACTGCCTGGTCTAGTTTTAACACCTTTGATGAAAATTAAATTTGTCAACTCTTGACCTCACTGAAATACTGCGAAACCTTCAACAATCCCCTCCGAACTTCTCAACTTCCTACTCCCTCTATAAACTAAGATAATCAACGCCTCACTCACCCAAGGCTCCATACCAGACGGCCTCAAAAGTGGACAGGTCAACCCCAACAACTACCACCCTATCTAAAACATTCAAACTTTAGCCAAACTCTTAGAAAAATTTTTGCACTTACAGCTTCGCAATCACATTGAGTAATTTCAACTCCTCTGCCAGGGTCAGGCTGGCTTCCAGCCAGGCCACATCACCTAAACTGCCCTGGTACACATTGTCGGCGATGTCCTTCGCTCACTCAATCAGAATGAATCTTGCCTATCGATCCTACTAGACTTATCAGCGACGTTCAACACGATCAATCATGACACCCTTTTGAACCTATTAAAACACAGAAAACACAAGCTGGGTCTCTTCAGTACCGTGTTAAAATGGTTTTCCTATTTCCATCACAATAGATCGCAGCACATTCTAATCAACCATGCTCTTTTCGATCAATTAGCAGTGTCGCTTAGCGTACCCCAAGGTACTATTCTCGCCCCAATATTGTTTAACCTCTACATGGAGCCCCTAACTGGAATCCTCAAACTCGCCCACATCTCTTACCATATATATATGAGGACGACACAACTCTGCATGAAAATCACCATCCCCAATGACATCAATATCGTCAAAAACACACTGACAAAAACACAACATTTACTGATTCGTAACCACCTCAAACTCAAAGCCCGCAAAACAGAATTCTTATTGATTTCTCCGCCCGCTATCGTCCCCAGTATCACAGACTGGCTCCGAGATCTTACTGCCTTGAATTGTACGCCACACATCTTTGACTGCTGAGTCCCTAGAAATAATCCTGGACAATGCCCTCTCCATGCAAAAGCACATCAGTGCCGCCACCAGAAGAGCTAACCATCAACTGCCTTTTCTAACAAAACTAAAACCTTTCCTCCCCTTGGCAGACCTCAAACTTACGGTTCAAGGTCTTGTTTTATCGAAATTAGATTATGGTAGTGATACCCTTGTGGGCCAACCAAAAATTACTCTTGCACCACAGAAGGCTACTTTGAATGTGGATGATAGGCTCATCACTGGATAAAAAAAAGTGATCCTATCACCTATGACCTCCAATCACTGAAATCGCTACCCTATGAGGCTAGGATCCATCTCATAATTGCATGTATGACCCATAAAGTGCTGCACCACAATACCCTCTCTTACCTTACACAAAAACTGACCCTATCTGGTGGAAACAGACCTTTAAGAAACACAAGCTCCCTTCTACTCAAGCCACAAAAATTCAACAAAAAGAAAACCTACAACCGATCCTTCTCTGACTGCCCCCCAAAATCTGGGACTCTCTCCCTCCCGAGATCAGATGTAACCCATTCACATTCATCTTCAGGAAAGAACTAAAAATTCTTCTATCCAACTAATTATTTTTGCACTGAGGACACTCCTCCCTCTCCTCATGAATGACTCTCTCCTACCTGTTTGATGTTGCTTCTAATCACACCTTTGCCCATACTCACGAGATCCGTGCTGTTTTCCCTGAGTTACCCAGCCATTTACACACTGTTCTGACACCTATCGGACATTGCTTATGACAGTTCTTATTATTGCCTATATTATCTTCTCTCTCCTCTTACCATTTGCTTATGTAAATTTTGCCCTCCTGACTTATACTATGTTCTTGTATGATGCCTACTGTTTTGTATCATACCTTCCTCTGTTAATTCCTGTAAAGCGTTCTGTCACCCGAAAGGGTCTTGTTTGCGCTACATAAAACTCTAAAATAGATAAATAAATGCATACGTCATGTTTACTATAACCAATAAGCATTCTTTATCTGTCCGGAAACCACCACCAGAAAATCAATTATGGTAGGGTAAACAGACACTATTATAAGCATCTCAGATTCACACTACAGGGTCTTGAGATCCAAACTCCAAAAAGTACTTTTACAAGTGAAAGTACACCTTGAGGCAGTTAAGAAAGACTAATTCTAAACAAAACGCAATGAATAAATAAACCAATCAATTATCTAAAATGCCAAACATTCATGCTATAACCATAATGGTGTCCATGTCACTAATAATATCATGTATTTGTGTTATACAAATTTGGGGTTCTACTCGCAACAGAGGCAATCACAATTGCAGAGAATGCATGTTGCTCAATGTATTGGAAATAACTCCAAACAGAATGTTAGGAAATCCGCCATGAAAAGTAAAAACACAATGAAAAACTTGAAGGGTACAGCATTAAAGGACTGGTGAGGGAAAATGTGGCCCTGAAAGTTCAGGATCCTCATTCCTCCTATAATGCAAAAAGCACAAATAAAAAACATTTCAAAACCCAATTAGAACAAGGCAAGGAAAATGAGGCACTAAGCTGGTGCACAAGACAATATATTCGAGCTACGTGCAGGCTTGACCAGGGCTATTCGTGTACATCTAACACCGAACACATCTGCAATCAACTAAACTGTCCTTAACTTAACTCCTGCTCATCTCTTCTTTAACCTAGATTTTTACATCTTAATGAGTGTTACAGATGTGTGATACTGTAAAGAAATACATTAACACAAGGCATTATGTGGAAGGAAAATATATTACTTACTCTGCAAACATCTGTTCGTGGCATATAGTGCTGTAGATTCATATGCTGTGCATACTCCTATTTTCTAGTGTTGGGTCTGGATGTGTGCAAGTTGATTTTCTTTGAAGATGTCTTCTCGATTCACCAGGTAGTTTTCCGCACGGAGGGTGAGGCTGGAGATGGGCGAAGCAATAGAGAAGAACAAGAGAGAGATCACCATGCAGGAAAAGTATAAATGATCACTGCAACAACAAGAGGCTTCTTGAGGAGGCGGGTGGGGACATGTGAATCTACAGTACTACATGCCACGAACAGAAGCTTGCAGGGCAAGCAACATTTTCCGTTCGATGCATGAATGGCTGTAGATACACATGATGTGCATAGACTATAAAGCAGTCCTTCCCTAGGAAATACCTAGCCTGTGGCTGTTGAAGTAGACTGAAAATGCATACAGCGTACAGCCTGGTCAACATTGTTTTGTTGGCATGCTAGAACATCCACACAATAGTGCTTTGTCAAAGTATGTGTTGTAGACCAAGTAGCTCCTTTGCAGATGTCAGTTTGGGGAATATTCCCCATGAAGGCCGTAGAGGCCCCAATTTTTATGTGTAGAATGGGCTCTTGGAGGAATTAATTGACTCTTGGAGGAATGGGCAAAGTCCTATTGGCTTTTGCATAACAGGTTTGGCTACATTTGACTATCCATCTGGCTCAGCCTGATTTTGAGAGAGCCTGCCTTTTATGGGGTTTAGAGAAGGCAACAAGTAGCGTTTGAGCTTACATTAATAGCTACCCTATTCAATATTAGCATTAGTGTCAGTGATCACCTGAGTACATCATGCAGGGCTGCCAACAGTGCCGTAAACAAAGATTTGTCCGTTTGGAATGCCTTAACATGGGTAATACCTACAATGCCTCTGGCACAAAAGTAATACTATTAGTAATAAGCCCCCCAAACTTGAAATGATTTATCACTCAAATATCAGCTCTAAATACATTTTGCAAATTCAACCAGTTTCCTTCTCCAAACATCAGCTTAGGAGTCCCAAAGATACACACATTTTTGTCTTGAATACACGCATTTTAATTTTAATTTTAATACACATATTAATTCAGACTAGCAAATGCTTTTAATTCAGTAGGCTGGAATGCACAAGTAGCTGGAGAGCTACCCATAGCTCACAAGCTACTGGTTGGAGAATCTTGGTCTGCAACGCAGTCAGGATGGAGAAAGAAAACTGGCAGTTCTATAGACTGGTTAAGCTGGAAGGGAGAGACCACCTTAGGGAGGAATTTAGGGTTAATGCCAAGGTCTGCATGTTTCCTTAAGGATGTTCATGCATTCAGGAAGAAAACTGAAATAACCAAACTCTAAGATCTCAGGAGCCAGATCGCAAAGTTGAGCATCCTGGGGTTCGAGTGCCTGATTTCTCCATGGTTCCTCGTGAGAAGGTTCGGCCTGCTGGGGAGCCGCTCACGAGGACCACTGAGAGCTCAAGAAGAGTGGTGAATCATGATGTCTGGCCAAGGTGGGAGCCACAAGGATAAAGGGGAGAAACGTCTGCCCGAAGTTTCCGGACTACAAATGGAAAGAGAGGGAGAGGCAGAAAAGCATAGGCAAATATCCCTGACCAGTTCATTCATAGATCACTGCCCATGGACTTTGGCTATGGAGTTAAAGAGAGCGGGTGCCGTACTGTTTCTGAAGGTAGTACATGGCTGTCAAGTTGTCCATCCGTATGAGGACTACTTTGCCCAAAATATGGAGGAGCAAGGTCTTCAGCGCTAGGTGGATGGCTAACAGCTCCAAGAAATTGATGTGGAGACCCCGATAACTGGGTTCCTGCTGAACTCGGAAAGTCAGGTCCTATAAATGTGCCCCCACCCCGTGAGGCTTCTTTTGTAATGATAATTTGTAGAACAGGTTAGCAAAAAGGATGCCCCTGCAACAAATTGTTGGTGTTCCCCAACTGCAGAGGGCAATATGTGCAGCGGCTCATCAACACTAGGTCTTCCCAGTGGCCTTCCGCTTGAGACCATTGATGCATTGAGCATCCTTGCAGTGTGTGCATGTGAAAAAAGGCCTCGGTAACTATGGCGATGGAATAGTTTCTTACCTGTAATTCCAGTTCTCTCATAGGGGAATTTCCATGATAAGACATAAGCATTGAATAGTCCCACCCATGTAAGGGGACCCTGTAGCAATTCTTTAATATATCTTTTTAAGTGGAGATTTTCACCTTCCTTCTGGAAGGCCTGCAAATACATTACGAAAAAGACAAATAATGTAGCCTCGACACATAGGCTACAATGGTCCAATTCTTCATCATGAAGTAAAAAAAAAAGGCAGTACATTAAATATGAGAACAATTTAAGATGTTTTGCAAACAGCAGAAATCCCCCTCACAAACCTCTTTTTTATGATAGAGATGAAGGAGTGCAGGACAAAGTAGCCTCATATGCTGTAATAATATGGCTAAGATAGAGGCTGTGCCTTTAAGAATCCAGAGAATATCAGTATCCTATCATGCCCAGGTGGCGGTTGTTACTTCAGTTCTTTTTGAAGGCGAATTGAGATATATGTAGATTGTAAGGATATCTCTGTCTGTTCCACTGGGGAGGCGGAGGGTTGCTTATGACTTATCATGGAACTTCCCCTATGAGAAAACTGGAGTTACAGGTGTCTCTCGTACGGGATTTCTGTGTATAGCCATAAGGGTTGAATAGAATAGCAAGCCTATCTACACATGGCGTGGTGGAGGAGACTAAGGATGAACTAGACAGTTTAAGCAAATAGGTTTCTGAGGGAAGCCTGCCCTACTTGAGCATCTGCTCTATCATCAGAATCTAGGCAGTTGTGCTTGGTGAATGTATGAACTGATTTCCAGGTAGCTGCTTTGCAAATTTCTGGCCTAGGAATATTGTGCAGCAAAGCAGCAGTAGCTGTTTTCCTCTAGTGAAGTGTGCTTTTGGTCTAGCTGAGAGTGTTTTGCTTTTTGATAGCAGAGCAGCATACATGAGACTATCTATGCTCAGAGGTGGCTAAGCCTGTACAGAGTGGACCGTAGTTGATAAAAAATTAGTCTTATTTCCGGATGTCCTTTGTCTTGCCTAGATAGAATTTAAGAACTCTCCTCACATTCAGGGAATTGAGTGTTCCTTCCCCTGGAGTAGATCGATTCTGATAAAAGTGGTTAACAAGATTGTCAGGTGACATGGAAGTCCAAAATTACCTTAGGGAGGAATTTCGGGTGAGTCCTCATGACCACTTTACTAGAATGAAATACGGTGCATGGTTCATGCTAACAGTGTACTTGGATCTCACTAACCCAGTGGGCAGATGTAAATGCCACCAGGAAAGTGCCTTGTGTATGTGCTCGAAGGGGCCCTGCATAGCGCGTGAAAGGACTACATTAAGCTCCCATTGAGGGAAAGGGCGCCTAATGGGAGGAAAAACCTTCTTCGAACCTTCTAGGAAATCCTTAATGAAGGGGACTCTGAAGAAAGAGGTTTGTGCAGGGTATTTTCTGTAGGCAGTAATAGCTGCCAGGTGATCCTTTATATAAGAGAATTGTAAGCCAGATTGAGCAAAATGGAGTAAGTATGTAAGAATGACATCTTCCTGGCAAGAGGTAGGTTTCTTGTTCTTAGATTAACACCATATACAGAATCTCTTCCATTTGAAGGCATATGCAGAATGTGTGGAAGGCCAGTTTGCCTCTTTGAGGATATTCATGCAATCTTGCAGTAAGTTCAAATGTCCATACTACACTAGCTCAGGAGCCATGCAGCCATTCTCAAAGAAGAGAGATTGCGGTGTACCATCTGGCCTCTGAATTTCATCAGGAGGTCTGGTCTGCATGGCAGCTTGAGATGTGGATGGATTGACTAGGGAAGGAGGTTCGTGAACCACCATTGACGAGGCCACTCTTAAGCTATGAGTATCATCTTGGCTCTCAAGTGGGACAGCTTGATGAGGACTGCTAGGATCAGGGAAATGGGCAAAAATGTGTAGAGAAATTTGCTGGAACAGTTGATCCATAGGCCATTACCCAGCACACCTGGCTGGAAGCACCTTGATGTAAAGCTTCGGCATTTTATGTTTTCTGCTGTGGTGAACAAGTCTACAGCTCGGGTGCCCCAGAGTTTGAAGATGTCTTGAATGAGGTAGTTTAAGACCCCGTTGTGGTTTTCGTAGAGGAGTCTGCTGAATCTGTTTGAACATTTTGTACACCTGGAAGATGAGTTGCAGTGATTGTAAGGTCTCTGGCCAGAAGCCATTTCCAGATTGTCTGGGCTTTGTGATAAAAGGGCCTGGACCTCGTCCCTTCCTGCTTGTTGAGCTAGAACACTGTTATGGTACTGTCCGTCAGAACAAGCAGGGAGTTGGCCTTGAATGATGGATGAAATGCCTTCAGCGCCAGATGGACTGCTCACAGCTCCAGGTTAATGCAGTATGTTGATTCTCTTTGTAACCACCTGCCCTGAAATTAGAGGAGGTCCATGTGGGCTCCCTATCCGAGTAGTGAGGCATCTGTGACTATTTGAGGAGGAGTCTCCTGATGGAATGGTGTACCTTGAGGTAGGTTGGTTGGAGAGTACCACCAAGGACAGCTTTGCCTGATGGGATAGCTGTATCTTGTCATCCCAATTGCCTGTCAGTTCGTCCCACTGGTCTTCTAGGCATTGCTGTAGGGGCCTCATGTGCAGATGGGCATTCGGTGTGAGAAAAATGCAGGAGGCCCTTGAGCCGAGGAGAGAGGATACTATTCTAACGGTTTGATGAGAAACTTTCATGAGAGCCTGAGACTTCCAAAGGATTGATAAGTATCTCTGCTCCAAAAGACACACTCTTGCTTGTCGGGTGTCGATGAAGACACCTAGGTAGTGTAGTAGTTGCACTGGGACAGAGGCTGACTTTGTGTGGTTGACATGAAGGCCCAGGCGTTGTCGGAGTATGCAAGTCCAATTGTAGTGAAACTGAGCCTACTGAGATGTGGATGCCTTGATCAGCCAATCGTGTAGATATGGGTAGATGAATAACTTGTGTTTCCGGAGATGGGCAGCAACTACTGCCATGCACTTGGAGAATGTCCAGGGTGCTGACTTCAGGCCGAATGAGCGAACTTGGTACTGATAATGGTCATGCCCAACTACGAACCTCAAGAACTGTTGATGCTTTTGAGCGATTGGAAAATGAAAGTATGTGTCTTGAAGCATGATGGAGCAGAGCAAATAACCTTTGTGTAATTGAGGATAAATTTGGTGTAATGCTAGTATCTGGAATATTTCTCGCCAAATATATTTATTGCCCATTTTGAGAGCTAGAATGGGTCTGAATTTGTTCTTGTCTTTTTTTTATACAAGAAACTATCTGGAATATAGCCCAGTGCTTTCATATTGGGGTGGAATAGGTTCCACCGCCTACTTTTGGAAGGGGATGTTGACCTCTGCTCGTAAATGTGGTAGTTAGTATCTGGATGGTTTCAGAGGTATGGACGGTGGCGGACTGGTGAACCTGAGACAACATCCATTGTGAACAATATTTAGAACCCAGGCGTCTTGTGTGATGTTTTTCCACTCTTCCAAAAAATGATGGATGCCTCCCCCTACCGGAGTGGTTAATGGAAAAAGGGGAAGGGAAGATTCAAGGTTTTGAACCTGATGATTAACCTCCCTGAGCAGGCAGCTGGCTTGATCTTCCTCGAGCCTGCTTTCTCTGGTAGGACTGGCAGGATCGTTGTTACTGTTACTGTTGTTACTGTTGTTACTGTTGTTACTGTTGTTACTGTTGTTACTGTTTACCAGTTTGTTGGGGGCCCTGATACCAACGAGGGGGTTGAACCCTCTGTGTAGAAAAACGCCATTGGAATGGCCTGAAGGTTTTTGTTTGGCTCTTTAGGTTTTTCTTAGCCGACGGCTTTCAAAGTCTCAATGTCTGCCATCAATCTTGCCATTTTGTCATTGGTGTGAGTGCCAAAGACAGTGGTACCAGAAAATGTCAGATTGAGAATTCTTTGTTATGATTCTGGCTTGAGAGTGGTAAGGCGAAGCCACAAATGCAGTTGGAGAGCGACATAGTGGCAGTATTCGTGTGCCGTAAGGTGTAGGAATCAGGCTCTGTATATACTGTACCAAAGTAAGATATAGTGTGCACAGAGTCCAGTGGATCCCCAGAAGCTTTACAGAGTCTAAAGTAGATAATACTGTACTCTATTTTGTGGTAGTATGGCTGAGTAGTCAGGCTTATCAAAGGGCTGTGTTAAGCGTTTGTTGTACAGACTCAGGCAAGATGATTACCAACACTTAAAGACTGAATCCAAGACCAATTGTTTTGTATATGAATATTACTTAGTTACCTTTATTTCTAGAACCAAGAGAAACCCAGCTGCAGGTAAGTACCAGTTTAAAATAGCAATACTCTTCAGACAGGACTGTCTTTCCAATAGCAATAACCATACTTGACAGTGATACTGAAAATACTTTGTGGTGTCAATCAACAGTAGCAGTAACTTAGCAATGCTCAAGATAGACAGTGCAAATATCAAGAAATGCAATACAGTCCTGTGAGAAGAAAACAGTTATGCACATTTACATGTAAGTAGTCGACTTACACATCCAGTCTTCGGGGTCAGATCAAGGTAGGTACTGCACCACCAGCGGCACTTGGGCGGCCGGGTGCAGAGGTCACTGAGTGCAATGTTAGTCACTGGAGACCGGTAGCACCCACAAGAGGTGCTGGTTTCAGGTAGGTACCCGTGATTTCAGGGCTCTTGTGCCAGTGGTTAAGGCAACCACAGGGGGGCCACAAGGGAGCACCAAGCATATACCACCAGCAGCACAGGGGCAGCGAGGTGCAGGGTGGAAATCAGCATTGGGCGCCCATTGCAAGTGAATGGGGGATCTCAGTCACACAAAGAGGGTTCAGGCTAGGACCAGGAGGCCCGACAAAGGTGACCCAACAGCTGGGCAGGTAAGTAGAAGTGTTGTTGGACAGCGTCTTCTTCGTCCTTATTCTTCTTCAGGGTCAAGGTTCAGGGGTTCCTAAATTTAGGGGAATTACAAGTACTGGCAGGCAGCAGCCAATGGGCTCCTTACATTTAGGGTGACTACACCCTTTGTATGCCCCTTCCCATTGGGGAGGGGGCATCCCCTAAACTGATTGGTTAATCTCCTTCCATCCAACATGGAAGATTTTCTAAGGAGGGGGTCACCTCGGTCTGGGACACCTTTGGGGGGTCGCGGCAGAAAGGGGTCACACCTCTCCAGCTTACTAATTTTCCTGCCAACGCTGCTGCCAAAAGTGGGGCTTGGCCAGAGGGGTGGGCATCTCCACTAGCTGGAGAGGCCCTGGCTGGCATAACAAAGGGCAGGAGACCTTTGAGACTCACCACCCTGAATGTTGTTACTGCTTTGGGTAGTTGATGATCACCTCCACCCAAAGCAGGCTTTGCTCCTGACCTACAAGAGCACACGGGCTCCCATCACAGGGGGTCAGAAACATGTCCGAGTGTGGCAGGCTGGTGCAGACCAGTCAGCTATACACCAGGGAGTTGGTCGTTTTTCAGGGGACATCTCTAAGATGCCCTCTGAGTGCATTTTAACTCAGCCTCGACCCTCGATCTAATAATTTCCAATCCCAACTCCATTCAGCTCAAATCAATTCTCCCCTGTGACTGGACGGACCATCACTATATCACCTTCCGTATCCTAGAAAGTTAGAACTCCAAAAGATCACAACCATTAAAACAAAAACATTGGAAAAGAACGCTCCAAAATACAAACGTTAATGAGCCCATATCTCACTGTAATATCTCCCTACCACCGCCTGCAAACATGGCTGACGTTCACGCCAACACGGATCACTATAACAACTCCATGTTGTCTGCCCTGAATGCAACTGCCCCCATCAACTAAAAAGAAAATCCATCAAAGACTCCAAACCTTGGTTCACCGACAGCCTAAACGCTGACAGACGCAGCATGAGATTAGCAGAACGTGCCTGGAGATCCGCTCCATCCACTGGTCTACTAAAAATCCTAAGACTAAAAAGTAATAGATACAGCAAACTCATCAGAATGGCGAAAGCAACCGTCTTCAAATCCCAACTCGACAAAGCCAAAAATCGCCCGAAAAGGCTGCTCGTGTTGATTAAGTTACAATCCAATAACACTCTTATCCAATCTTCTCTCTTCTCCTGCCCTCAGCCAAACTGCGATGCCGTTGCCGACTTCTTCCTGGAAAAGTCGAGTAAGATCAAATCAGATCTAAAATCTGTCCTGATTGCTCTCTCACCCTCTCCTGACTCCGCCTTACCCTCGCCCCCTACTACACCGCCCTGCCCCTCCCCTAAAAACAATGCCTCTTGGTGTCAATTCACACCCCTCAATGAAACTGCCATCTTCAGCATTCTCTCAACCCTGAAACCTTCAAATCACTTCAATGATCCCCTCCCCCCAACTTCTTTAAAGAAATGATAGGATCAGTAGTCCCACTATGGTCGAAGATCCTCAATGCTTCTCTTCTTCAAGGTGAGAGCCCTGACTGCCTGAAGGCGGGCCTAGTTCTCCCCATCCTCAAAAAACCCACGGCAGATCTAGAAGACCTGAATAACTATCGTCCAATCACAAACATCCCTGCCCATCCACGCTACTGTCACATCCCACAGAGCCCGTTTCAATTACTACAGTGCTACTTTGAACTAATCACCGTGCCCTTATCAAAGAGGCATTTGCTTTGTCCACGGACCTGTCATACAATATGGGAATATTATTTTAGCCATACTGGCTGTTCTTGAGAAGACTACTTCTTCTTTCCATTACAGAGAGTTGTCCCATTGTGGAATTATTACTCATCGTCGTGCATGCCCTGACGAAGTTCACTTTTTGAACGAAACGCGTTGGCTGAGACTGTCCTCATATTACTGTTGGATTATCACAATAAAGAACATTTCCATTGAAGAAAACTGACCACTTGGTGTGATTTAGAAACGGAACAATATGGTAGTGCACTGCTCCATTTTTTCTTAAATCCTTGGGAAATGTGTACATGAACAACTGTGCAAACACATTGAGCAATTCCAACTTCTTGACCAATTACAATCGGGCTTCAGTCCTGGCCACAGCACTGAAACAGCCATCACTCATATAGTGGATGACGCGCTCACTTTGCTTGATCCAAATTAATCTTGCCTACTAATACTACTTGTAGGTTGGGGCTCTCAGGCACTGTACTATAATGGTTTACCTCTTTTCTCAATAACAGAACTCAGAGAGTCAATTCCAATCAAACTCTATCCAACCCCAGTCCGTGCACACTGGGTGTGCCCCAAGGCTCCTCGCTCTCTCCCACGTTCTTCAACCTTTTCATTGAACCACTAAAGCTTTAAAAATCCAATATCACATGTATGCGGATGACACTCAACTGTACATGAAAATCACTTCTCCTGAAGATATCAAGTCACTCAACGGAACCCTGTACAAAACACTAAAATGGCTAACCTCTAACCACCTCAAACTAAACGCCCTTAAACCGAATTCCTCCTCATCTCACCACTAGGCAAACCCTCATTGTTGAGAAATATCTAACAAACCTCTCAGCTCTCAACTGCACACCACACATCATTGATTCCACGAAATCACTAGGAATTGTGCTAGATAAGAACCTAAACATGCAGGATCACATCAGTGCATCTACCATAGGAGCGTTTTATCAACTGAGCATCCTAAGAAAACTCAAACCCTACCTTCCCCATGATGACTTCAAATCTGCTGTGCAAGCACTAGTCATCTCAAGACTAAAATATGGCAGTGCTATTTTATGCGGGCTTCCGAAACTCAGTTTAGTCCCCCTTAGAGCATCTTTGAATGCTGCGACTAGACTCATCACCGGCTCTAAGAAAACCAACCACATCTCTCCGGACCTGAAATCGCTCAACTGGCTTCCGTTGGAATCAAGGATCCAGTTAAAAATTGCATGTATGACTCATAGACCACTACACTTCAACACTCCTCTTTACCTGGCAAATAATCTCGAACTATCGGGAGGCTCCAGCCCTCTAGGACACAGGTCTTCAAACTGTGGGGCGCGCCGCCCTGGGGGGCGTGGATGGGTTCCCAGGGGGGCGCAAAAGCCTCTGCAAGTACATGTAAATGAAGAGGCCTGGAATTGCAGCGATGTGTATTTGCTGCATTTCCAGGCTGTCTTCATTTACTCTGAAGCCCTCAGAGTGCCGTGGGGCCAGAGGTCAGTGGGTGTGCTGCTGGGGGCTCGCTGGGCAGTGTCTGGAGTCTTAAGTCTCCAGCACGCCTGAGTTTTCACAGGTCTTTAAAGACCAATGACACATTTACATACCTTTGGAAACTGGTTACCGAGGTTTTTTCTGTTTCCAGTACCTCCTGGGCCACCACTCTGCCTATTTTTTCATTGTATTTTACATTTACTGATGTAGTGTGAGAATGCTTTTCATGAAAAGGAATATAAAAAAGGGTTGCCAATAGAAAAAATGCCAGCCATGTATGTTTAAAGAGCCTGCAAAGACCTTGCTTTGACACTAAATAGGGTCTTATATAAAAACGTATGTATTCATTTGTAATGCGACTCTGTCTGTTCCTTTTATTTTCAGTCATGAATCATTCAGGCAGCCCTAGAACACATTTAAAAGTGCTTTATATTTTCGAAGTATACACAGATAAGTACCTAAAATAGGGTTTTAGGTACTGTTTATTTTTGTACCGTCTGGGTCATCAAAATAATGAGCTGGCAACCTTAATCATAAGACTGGAAGTTTGTTGCAGGATCAGCACATTATTTATTTCCTTCACCCTCGATTCCCTGATTAATTCCGTAATAGCAATAGTTTCATTTATATCTGAAACCCTACGCCCCGTCAATAACATGCTGATTAACTTCAAGTGTCTGGGAATTCACCCTGCATTCAGACAACTCACTCCTCATTCTCACCCTTCACTTTCAAGCTCACCCTGCACTCACAGCGCATAGTTATGGTTTTTCCGCATTTGCCACATAATCCATCGTCTGCTGCATAATTTACAGATTATAAAATGCAGCAACACATGTTACCTCACAGTGGAAGGCCCTTTCTAAAGGTTGACTGCTCACCTTTCTGTTGCTTGTTGCTATATGTGGGTGTTAATGTGGTACTTATGAGGGGCAATAAAGGCCAGGACAATGTGAACAAGTGTAAAAATAGCAAAACAGCACAGTAATGCTATCACAAAAAATTAAGCATAATTTTCCTTTGCTTGCTGCATAATTTGGCCTTCTCCTGCCTCATAATTCCAATGGCCCTGTTTATAGTACTGTGAGGTCCCAGCCTGTGGCAGAAAGCACTGTGAATATGTAAGTCATTATTTTAAATCAGTATTCACATACTCTAAGCTAGTCTGCTGAAAAATGATGCAGTGATTGAGATAAAACACGTTCTTACAAAATATACTTTAGTAATAAGTAATCAAACTGTATCTAATGCAGACATTTTTGTAAGTGTCTCCACTATTCCAGATTCCAGCTGATAACTCCTTTACATTACATCTTAAAAAGAATAGATCTTTGCCACCATAAAGCTTTAAGCAGATCCACTGGAATTATTCAGCAGAACAGGACAACATTATGCGGCACGTTTGACTAAATTATGCAGCAAGAAAAGGTAAATTATGCGGCACAATGCGCCACATTTTGTGGTTAGCATTACTTCATTTTTTGTCATTTTAACTCACGGTAACACTGTCAGGGGAAATATTTCACCTCATTAGTACCAGTTTAACACCCAAATACAGCAGTAAGCAACTACAAGATTACCAGTCAATCTTTGCAAAGGGCCTTCCACTGCTCCGGAACTCTGTCACGCTTTAAGTAACTTTTGTTCTGTTTGAGCTAGAATCAAGTATTTTTTGTTGAAATCTGCAGATTATGTAGCAAATGCAATAAACTGATAATTATGTGGAAAACGCTGCTGCTGCAGAAACTCATAATTCCAGTGGCCCTGGCTTTAAGTGACTCAATCAATTAATGGCTGGTAAGAAGGCTGGTTTCTTTTTTAACTTTCTGCACTACCACCACACACTTCGATTTCAGGCAAAGGCACCTCAAAGTCAGTATTAACCATTCAGGGGCAGTTTTTTTAGGAAAGCTGAGTCCATGGGGTGGCAGGTAGAAGGCCAGCAGGGTTGCATTCAGATCCAGAGCCCTATTCCTCTCGATCCCTGGGGCCTCACAGTAATGGTCTAGGAGACAGAGGAATAGAGTGAGATTCATAGATATTGTCAAAGAGATGGCCCAGAATAGGGAGCACTGTATGCGGACTCATTTTTATGTTTACAAATGGCCAGAGACCACTTCTTCAGAGAGATACCCCAAAGAAGGGGACAATATAAGTGTTTTAGGTTTTTTTAAAGGGACATTCATTAGTGAAGCTGGTGCTGCTGCCAAGTGTGTAAGTGGGAACTGCTGGTTATCATAAAGGAGCAGATACAGCAGGACTGGGGCCCAGGGATTTGGGGGGCCCACTGCATCACAATTATGACTGTCTACCTTTTTAAAAAAGGGGCATCAGAGCTTATTGTCCTTTCAAGCATTAGGACAGAGGTGATGATCCATCTTGGTGGGGAAGAGATAAAAGATGCAGAGGAGATAGCCTGCTACTCAGGACTGCAGTTATTTTTAGTGCAGCAGGTATAGTTGCATTGGGGTCAAAAAGTGTGAGGGGCTCACAACACCCCTATTATGGGGAGCAGTTTGTTTGGGATATTTGTTTTTGTTTGATTCATTTGCTCTTTTATAAATCTCATATTTGGTGCGGTTCATAAGCTATAGAAAAAGTATTCCTGAAATGATCTCATAAGCCCTGTTCCCTGCACGCAGCCATGTCCCTTCCGCTCCTCCAATCCTTGCCATAAAGTTTTGAAGGGGGGCCCGACCTCAAAAGATTTTGCTTATGGGGGGCTCAGAGTAAAACAGTTTGAAGACCTCTGCTCTAGGAGCACCAGCACACTGCTGCTCAAGCCGAAGAAATAAAAAAAAATGAAAACCTACAATCGTACATTCCCTGGTATTGCCCTGAGAATTTGGAACTCCCTACCTGTGGAAACAAGACTGATTCCTTCAACATTTGCCTTCAAAAGGGAAGTGAAAGCCATTCTGATGAACACTGCGTTGAACTAGAAGTTTTTTTTTCCATTTGTCTCCTATCTTGTTTAGCCGATGAATCTGCTACTTAGCATTTGCTACGGCCTCAAGTGTCGTCCGCTAATATGTCAGTATGTTCCTGATGTATATTTTTCTACTTTGTCTCCCACAGCTATCTAACTATGTCTTTCACAACTCGTTTGTAAAGTGCTCTGATACCCGCTTGGGTCATGTTCGCGCTATACAAAACTTTAAAAATAAATAAATCAATCAAATTTGTAATAAATCCAGCACTGGCATCAGTGTGGGTTTATTATGCTGAGAAGTTTGATACCAAACTTCTTAGCATTCAGCACTTACAATATCTAAGAGTGGAGTTAGACATTGTTGGGGGCATATTGTCCATGCAGCTATGCCCTCACCTGTGATATAGTGCACCCTGCCTTAGGGCTGTAAGGCCTGCCAGAGGGGTGACTTACCTATGCCACAGGCAGTGTGTGAAGGCATTGCACCCAGGGATGTGTACCATGTTGATTGTTAGGTTTTGTCTGCACCAAAACACACAGTCTGCAAATGGCAGTGTGTATGGGTTAGGTGAGGGGTCATTGAGGGTGGCACAATACATGCTGCCCTTAGGGAACCTGGTCACAAGGCCCTTGGTACATGTGGTACATTTTACAAGGGGCTTAAGTGTGGGCCAGAGGTGTGCCAATTGTGGAAACAAAGGTACCGTTTTTGGAAAGAACACAGGCACCGGGAACCTGATTAGCAGGGACCCAATGCACATTCAGTCAAAGTGCATCAGACATCAGACAAAAAGTGGGGGCATCCATGCAAAAAGAGGCACCTTCCTGCACAAGGAGGGAAGAATCTGCTGCAGCACTAATTATCTGATTAGAGACTATCAAACCTTCAGTTTTTTGTTAAAATCCTCACACTTGTCTCTTGGTAGAAGATCAACAAACTACTGCAGGGATTCCCACACAGATCTATCCTATCTGCTTAGCAGGGCAGTGGGGCTTGCAGACTACACTGTGTTTGCGGCAGTACTGCTGTCCTTCCGACCGACAGAGTTCAACTTGAGACTCTCTTTATCCGGAGGAACGGTGGAAGGATGTTTCTTTGCTGCCACTACAATGACTAAGTCTGGTGTTTGGTCCATACGGAGAAAGGCAGTATCCTGCTTCAGAGGACGGTACTTCTTCGGAAGTCTATATGGAGCAGGCTTAACAGAAACTGGGGTTAAGGAGAGGTCCATAGCAGGAACTAAGAGACCGGGAACCAGAGATAGTAAAGGTTGTGACGCTGACCCATGCTGACTGGTCTCAAAGATCACCGATGTAGTCGGCGTTGGTGTGGACATCAGCATATTTAGGTAGGTAGCACCCCTCACCAAAATGTCTTGGAAGGCAGTAATGTCATCTACTGGTGAAATATGTGGAGGAGTAGAGTCTTATAGAATAGGAAAGTATCTCCTTGTACTTGTAGACAAGTGTGTCTGGAGTGAGACCATGAATGGTGACGATGTGAGCATCTGGATGATAGTGATGACCTTGATCTATGATGGTGGCCCTTAGAATGATGATGATGTGCACATGAATGAGATCTGGGCCTAGGTGCAGGATCTAGTGGTGCTGATGGAGGTGGTTGAACAGGAGAAGGCCGAGACGTTGGTTTCGCTGTTGATTGACGTCGATGTGTGAGCATCAAAATTTATGTTGTTGGCAAACAGCAGGTGGGTGTTGTAGTCAACGGGTCCCTTGACGTCGAACGAGGTCTATGGGTGGACGGTAAAGACATCAACGTCAGTACCCTGCGCCTCGACGCTGATCTGTGGTGTTTTGCCTACGTCGAATGGGTAGATGGCGAATAGGTTGGTGGAGTACCTCTTCTCGATGTTGATGTCCTTGACGTCGACCAGGACTAATGGCGTTTTTTCTCAGTTTCCTGTCTGGGACGCCGTCCAAAGTCAGATGAAAAAGCCCTGGAAAAGGACTGACCCTCTTCTAGCTCTGAGGTCCCACCCACAGATTGTTTCTGCTGTTTTCGCTGCTCCTCTGAACCCTGAAGGTGAAGTTTCCCTGTCGCAAATAGTGCATCTGGAAAAGTTCTTGCAGATGTGGCAAGCCTCAGGAGCACTGGGGTCTGGAAGACAAAGAATACATACTCGGCGCAGATCTGTCTTGGCCTTTTTTTCTCCCACAGTCAGGGCATTTATCAAAAAGGGATGGCATTTTTGAAGTAAAAAAACACTAATTCCTATCATAAAATGACAGAAAAAGGCAGGGACAGAAAATTTAAGATGAGTATTTAAGGAAAAATACAAAACTTTATCAAGCTGAATGCTCCAGGATCTGTCAGCAGGAGCCGGAAAAAAGAACTGAAGTAACTGCCACCACCTGCGCATGATGGGATACTAGAGGTCTCTAGGTTCTTAAAGGCACAGCCCTTTTTTAAGCCATTTAATGACAGCCTATGAGGCTACTCTGTCCTGCATGCCTTCATCTCCATCATAGAAAAGGGGTCTAGGGAGGAAGTTTTCTGCTGTTTGCAAAACATCTTAACTTGTTCTCATATTTAATGTACTGCCCTTTTTTGACTTCATGGTGAAGAATTAGGACATTATAGCCTATGTATATAGGCTGCATTATTTGTCTTTTTCTTAAGTGTCTTAACAGGCCTTCCTGAAGAAAGGCAAAAATCTCAACTCAAGAAGATATATTAAAGAGGTGTTCTGGGGTCCCTGCACATGGGCGGGATTATTCAAATCTTAATACTATACATGGAAATCCCCTACAAGAGAAACAGGAGGCCATCATGCCAAGGAGGTGCATGAGTGTTCGGACTGTGACCTATTAATTTGGCTGAAAAAGAGGGAGCAATGCATTGAAAGAATGTACCCTTTCAGGGCTCAGATAGGCCTTGCCTGCCTCTGAGTTGAGAACCACCCCTAGGTAGGATTGGATCTGAAGCATTGGAGGTGGGACTTGGTGGCGTTGATGGTAAATCCCAGGTCGTATAAGAGTTTTATTGTGGCCTGGGTGTGTTCGCGACTCTGTTGCTGCATTGCACTTTTTATCATCCAATTGTTTAGGTAAGGGAATACATGGATGTCCTCTCCTCGCAGGTGTGCAGCTACCACTGCAAGGTATTTTGTAAACCCTTGAGATGCAGTGGTGACCCAGAACACTAGCACCTTGAACTGAGAGTGTTTGCCACTTACCACGAACAGGACTTAGTAATAATGCTCTGGATAAATCAGGATGTGGAACTAGACACTTTTGAGGTGATGTGCAGCCATGAAGTTGCCTTGTTTTAGCAGTAGAATGACATCTGAAGAGTGACCATGTGGAAATGTTCTGACAGAAATTATTCGTTAGGGGCCTGAGGTCCAGGATAGGCCTAAAAGACCCATCTTTTTTGGGAATGAGGAAATAGAGGGAATACACCCCTTTGCCCTGTAGGTGTTGTGGCACAGGCTCTATGGCCCCTTTGAGAAGGATTGCTTGAACCAGGAAGCTGGCGCTGGTGTTCTGGGGAGAGGGTGTGATTGCAAGTTGGTAAGTTAGGAGGCATTGAGGTGAGCTCCAAACAGTAACCATGTTGAGTGATGTCTAATACCCACTGGTCGTAGGTGATGTGTTGCCTGGTGGAAAAGAACCTCTGAAGTCGACCCCTGCCAGGTGTTTTGTGTTTGGGGTTGAGGGCCGGGGAGCAAGTCACTGCTTGGCGGGGGTGGTTCCTTTGGGGAGCCTTGGAACTGTGGCCCCAGTATGGTCCTCAGAAGTAGCCACTTGTGGAGGGTTGCTGAGCCTGCTGACACTAGAAGGAAGTGGAAGCATCTGGGGAGGTGGCCTTGGAGCTGCCATGGTAGGCCGGCCTGCAAAAGGACCCATGAGGTATGGGCTTCTGGAGAGTGCCCACGGCCTTCATGGTCTCCATGTAGAGTGGGGCAGAAGGGGAGGTCTTGTATTTTTTGTCTACCTTAGGGGTGAATACTCAAATTTTAACTGGCTCCCTAAAGATGTCCGAGGCCGGTTTAAGCATGCCTTTGAGTATTGGGAGGAGTTTCCAGCAGGAAATCCTCCTTGACGGCATCCATATGCATCTTAACCTTATGGAATGAAGCAACCCTACCAAGGACTTCATAGTATGAGGTAGTGTCATCTGGTGGGAGGGACAGGTGGGATAGAGCTCAGGGTCCGTATCCACTGGAGGGTTCACAACATAAGGTTCCCAGGGGTTGGTCTGCAGGGGTATATTATATGAGTAACCTGTGACGTGAACTCCAAAGTCAGACTGTGGTGACCCCTGTGGCGTGGAAGGAAGAGAATCAGTAGGGAGAGAAAGTATAGAAGATGAGAGCTGAGGCTGGGGGAGGGTGGGGAGGGGATTGGTGGCTGAGGCTGTGGAAGAGGGCTGGTAGCATTGTTGTGCTGCTTACGCTGCTTGGACTGCGGTGGAAGCTTAGGAGCTGCCTCTTTGATGTCTGCGTGGAGGACACTGGTGGCTGGGCAAGGATCCATTCCATGTGAAGATGGATCATATTGTGCCACTAAAGGGTGTCTAGGTCGTAGTGCAGCTTTTGGAGAACAGGTTCCACAGAGTCAATGGAAAATGGTAGTTTCAGTGCCGGGGATTTCTGTGTTGGCACATGGGTTGTTGGCACCAAAAGGAGCTTCGATGCCGAAGGCTGTGGACCCGAAGGGCGTTTCTGTGCTGAACTTGAGACGGATCAGCCCAAAGGTATTTAGAGTGACAACGAGAGTAGCGAAAATATGTCAGTTCCATCACAGGCAAGGCATGGAGATCACAGAGCAAACAGAAGGGTGAGACCGGGTGGGGGCGGTGTTAGAAGTTAGCCTGATCCTCGCCCGGAACAAAGCTTTGCATGTTGAGACGACACGGGATAAAGAGGTCATGATAGGAAACAATATCGACGGATGGGAGAGGAACAAAGAAAAAACGAAGAGAAAACCGCAACGGTGTCTATTTGGAGTTGGTAACACACATCCGAACCCAAGGGGGCAAAGAAAACAATCTAACGGGTGGAACCGATGATCATGCAAATTACCAGCAAGAGGTGGAGTCACCCTACCTTGTGACTTAAGAAGACTACTTCAAAGAGAAACAACTTGCACACACTGGTGCCCAGCACTAGATGGCAAGAGTATGCACAGGATGTGTATCTACAGCCACACATGCCTTGAACAGTATATTTTTTGGTACTGCGTGGATCAAAATATAGTAACAACTAGTCAATTCTGAGGATATCTTTTAAGTGTCATACATTCATTTTGCTCAAAGTCTTTGTCTGTCTTTTAAAGGTCTGAACAGACCTTGCTCATGGTCGGGTTTTGTTTATTGAAATGTTTGGACGTTACCTCATTCATGGTGGGGTTTTCCCTCTTAAGGTTGCCTGCGGCTGAGATCACAGTCTTCACAGCTCTCATTCCAAAGTCATAATGGTCCTGCATCAGAAACCAAGAGATAGGAAATGCCAGAACTTAGAGAGCAGTGACATTTGATGTGAACACACATCGTAAATTATGAAATGGAAATACAGAGACAGATTGAAGAACAAGACACAGATGCCCTGCAAAATATCAAATTCCAGCAGATAGCAAAAGGTGCATAGACATTAAAGCACAATATCTAAAAACATGACTTTTAGATAGCTGAAGAAAATAAAAACAAGAGTAAAAGTAAGGCAGTTCTTATCTTGCAAGAATGCAATTTTGACAAGTCTTACCTGGGAACTAAGTTGCTCAGAAGAAAGTTTAAATGTAGTAGTAATTTTCTTGGACAGAACCTTTGCATTGTTGAACCCGAAGGAGTAAAGCGAGATTTCTGCAATCATTGCATAGTCAGGAACCATCATAGCAACTGGCCGAAACAGAGCCTATGGGATCAAGTCAGAATTCCATTAGTGTAGGGTGAGCAAGTTATCTAACTCTGAGTTTTGAATCAGCTCCTACTTTAATACTATCAACTACAAAAGCACAGAGTGCGTGATCTAAGAAAGAAAATGTTCTAACCTAGTAGTATTTTATGGAACTGTAATCAATGGTGTTTATACAATTGCACCAGTGGTAGATAACATTTCACAGAATAAAGCTGGACATTTGTCCTAGATGGCATGTAGCACTTTCCAAATCTCTAAAATAAATCTAAATCTAAATACCATGTTATTTATTGTTAAAGTATGAGAAACAGACAGATGGCATGGAAAATAAGGAGTAGAAGAATCATCCACAATTATATTGAGCTATCACGTGTTTTAGAACACAATTTCCATGCAGCATTCAGTCACAAAGGATGGGTGTTTGTGTGTTAGCATCTGCCAGGAAAGAAAAATGACAGCGGTAGCTAGAGCACACCAGCTCGAACATGTGATTGTTTAAGTCTGATTAGAAGTTGGCAAGCTGGGTGCTGCATGATTTGAGTCAAACATGGATGTCTGTGTAGGGAGGTAATTGTTTCGTTGGTGCAAGAAGACAGTGTGGGGAATACACAGATTTGTGTGTCTGCATTTCTGTGTGTGCTTGAGTAAACACATTCATGTGCCTCGGACCTTATGTATTTGCATGTGCATCTGTGTCAGTGAGTGTGCCTGGCGTGTTTTCTCCTCTGGCAATCGCCCTCTGAAGTAGGGTGGCTCTGTATATGCTATACCAAAGTAAGGTATAGTGTAGACAGAGTCCAGTGGATCCCCAAAGGCTAATGTAGATAATACCTTACTCTCTTTTGTAGTAGTGTGTTTGAGCAGTTAGGCTTTTCAGACGGTTGTGTTAAGAATTTGTTGTAAACACACAAGAAATGAGGGAGAGAGTCAATGACTTACTCAAATTCAATGTTTGTATAAAAATATTACTTTGTTACTTTTATTTTAGAACCAAGAAGAACTCAGTTGCAGGTCAGTACCAGTTTAAGAATAGCAATACTTTCAGGTACAGTAGGAATGTGTTGCAAATAGCAATAGAAATACTTTACAGTAATACTGGAAATACGTTGTGGGTTCAATCATCAGTAGCAATAAGGTAGCAATGTAGAAAATAGACAGTGCAAATAGCAAGAAATGCAAAGTAATCCTATGGCAGGAAAACAGTTATACACATTAACAGGTAAGTATACAACTTACTATCCCAGGCTTTGAGTGTTTTGACCAGCACAGGGCAAGGTTCAAGGGGATGCCAAGTCTGCACCACCAACTTGCACAGTGACGGGCGGGTGCAGGTGTCAAAGGTGGTGCCGGGAGCCCAATTTTAGTCTATGGAGACTGGGGGTGATTGGAGATACACTGTTTGCAGGTAAGTACCCATGGTTTCAGGGCACAGGCCCTGGGGGATTAGACAAGTACAAGTTGGGCCACAAGCATCACCAAGCTTACAACACCGGCGGCACAGTGGTGGCCGGGTGCAGGATGCAAACACATTATCAGGCACACAATGCAAGTGAGAAGGGGAACTAGGTTTCACAAAGAGGGTGCAGGCTCGGACCAGGAGGCTGGACAAAGGTGACCAACGACTGGGCAGGTAAATTGAGATGTCAGTGAGCACCAGAACACCGTCGACAGGGCTCCCCAAGGTCAGGGGCTGAGGATGCAGGGGTGCCTTTGGAGGTCAAGAAATCTTCACTGGAGCCGATCGCGGTCTGGGGGACCCTTCGTGCTGAGGCTGCAGGCTTCTTCATGGAGTCCAGGAGAGGTCATCCACCAAAGGATTCGAGATCAGGATCGCTGGGCACACTTCATTGGACTGGTAGGCCACTCGAGCCGTGCGCGTCGGGTGCACAGTGGGCAGGACTTGTGTTTCCGAAGTGCACAGGTGTCATTAGAGTTGCTTTCTTTGTGCACAGGGCCACTTTCCTCGAGAGTCCTTGGTCTTTAGGGAAGGCAGGCAGTCCTCTGAGGGATTTAGTGGTTGCTGGGCTCGCAGGACGAGTTGTCTTCTTTGAGCAGGGTCTGGAAGCTGCAAACAGGCCGGTAGGGCTAAGGCCAAGTCAGCTGCTATCTTGAGTCTTCACTGCTGCACGGCTCTTCTGTCATTCTGTTTCTTTAGGTTGCCAGGGAACTGAGGATCAAGGTTCAGGGGTGCCCCTAAATACTCAATTTAGTGGGTGTTAAAGGTACTGGCAGATAGAAGCTAATGGGCTACTTATCTCTAGTGTGACTACACCCTTTGTTTGCCCCCTTCCCTTTGGGAAGTGGGCATTCCCTAATCCAATTGGCTAACATCATTCCATCCAATATGGAGGTTTTTCAAAGGAAGGGCCACTTCAGCTTAGGACTCCTTTGGAGTGGTACTGGCTGAGAGTGGACACACCTCTCCTGATTACTAATTTTCGCGCCGACCTTGCCACCAAAAGTGGGGCTTGGTCAGGGAGAAGCACACCTCCACTAGCTGGAAAGGCCCTCTAGCATAACAAATGCAAGGAAGACTTTGAGGCTTTCAGCCCTTGACTGCTGTTGAAGTACATCCGCCCAGAGCAGGCTTTGTTTGTGACCCACAAGAGCACAGGGGTCCCACCTCAGGGGGTCAGAAACATGTCTGTAAGTGGCAGGCTAGTGCAGACCAGTCAGCTACACACTAGAGAGTTAGTCGTTTTTCAGGGGGTATCTCTAAGATGCCCTCTGAGTGCATTTTGTAATAAAACCAACACTGGCATCAGTGTGGTTTATTATGCTTTATAATGGAGCTGTGGAGTTTGTAATGCCAACCTCCCTGTCCATGTACACAATATGCCTTCACTGCACTTACAATATTTCGGAATGACTCAGACACTGTAGGGGCATATTGCTCATGCATCTATGCCCACACCTGTGGTATAGGGCATTCTGCCTTAGAGCTGTAAGGCCTGCTAGGGGGGTGACTTACCTATGCCACAGGCTGAGCTGAGGGGTCTCCGAGGGTGGCACAATACATACTACAGCCCATAGAGACCATCAAAGGTCACAAGGCCCTTTGTACCACTAGTACCTTTTACAAGAGGCTTGCATGTGTGCCAGAGGTGGGCCAGGGTTGTGCGAATGGTGGAAACAAAGGTACAGTTTTGGGGAAAAAACACAGGCACTGGGAGCCTGATTAGCAGGAACCCAGTGCACATTCAGTCAAAGTTGCATTCAGAGTCAGGCAGAAAGTGTGGGGGGGGGTAACGATGTGAAAAGGGGCACTTTCCTACACCCTCCATAGTATCAATCCCTGGCATTTTGTGTTCTACAGAATACTGAGGTCATTTCTGAAACAATGGCAGTCACTGCTGCCATAATTGTAGCAAACCTGGACTTGGGTAATTCTTCTTGACATAGTTTTCCCATCTATGACTTAACCATAGCCACCCATCCTATACCAAGGGCGATTATTGAAATATTTTGAGAATCCTTTGTCTAATCACGGCTGCCTAAGCATAATAATGTCCACGCCAGACATATAAATTGCCACCTTTAGCTTACTGTGAACATGCTTGGCATTGTGGTGCCCAGGTTGGCATAATGCTACTCTGGTGTAATCATAACCATGAGCCACATATTGCTGGAATCCTGGGGCTAAGCATGGCCACTACTAGCATAATAATACATGCTTCTGCCATAATGAAATCCTTCCTAAAAACAATGTTTGCATCTTTGGCCTAATGATGTCCACCACCTGGGACATAATGCTGGTCACTCCAAGGATAGTGATGGGTGTTGTCGATATAGTGTGGGCATCATGAATATTTTAGGATCCAAACTTAGAATAATGTTGATTCACTCATAATGGTGGCCATCCATAGTAAACTGAGGGTATCTGGGGCATCACGGTGCCCACTTATGGTGTATGATGATATTTCATGAGCATGTAAGGCGTTTATTGATGTGAACACTTGATGAAAATGTCAGTGATGTTTGTGGACAAACAGTGTATTTAATACCAAGTAGACCCATCAATGCACTCATCATTTGAGTCAGGTCACGAGGCAACTCAAGACCTGACACTACATCCCGCCTAAAAAGAACCCAGATTAGAGGGAAAATGCTTGTGAAATGTCCAGGCCAAGTGAGGAATGTGACGATGCAGGTTTTGAAGTCTGATTTTCTGTCTTACCCACCAGAGACAGGAGGCAGTCCAGCAAGCACAGCCGTATCAGTCTGGCTGCTATAGTGATCACTGCACAGATACAATGTCAGGAGATGTTTACAAACAATGTTGACTTTGCTTTTGTTTGTCCCAATTTTTGGCTGCCTTTGGCCACATTTGCGGTGTTGATAATTTAGTCATATTTAGGCACTTGTAATGTGCTTGTTACCGTCAGTGGCACAAACCTGCTCAGGTGCCTGACCTACACATTGAAAGTGTGTGTACAACCCACTGATGAGAAACACAAGAAGTCAAGTCATGCATTGATATATGCTGCACGACGCAATGCATATGCTACTAAAATCTGAAGCGCTGCAAATGAGGAGATGGGGAGTGGGGGTTTTGGGGAAGCGCTGCAGGAACCAGGAGAGAGGGAAATGCTGTTACAATTTGAAAGAAGATACGTTCTGCAGGGACCTCAAGGAAGTGTGCACAACAGTAACCTGGAGGGATGTCACTGAAGCACTGGCAAAGCCAATTGGCCTGGCTTTCTAAATGTAAATGCTCCTTGATTGAGTGCCACTTTTGTGCATCTGGCTGTACAGACTGCTGAGTGCATTTACCGATGGACATGTGAGTTTATGGATGATAGAAGGAGTGAGTAACTGAGTGCATGTATGTATGAATGTGTAAGTAAATACAATGATAAGTGCATGGGTGGGCACGTGGATGGATGAAGGGTGAGGTAAAACATGGATGGATGATAGTTATGTGTGTGTGCTGGGGTTGACTGGTTAGGATAAGGAGTGAGATTGTGGGCGGCAAAGAAGGGTGATGGTGGCTGTAGTTCCATTGGACGTAAAGGGCTGTTCTCCCCTCCCACTGCTGCTGTATTCACCCATTCTCCACTTACACTGCTGCACCTCAATCACAGATTCGCTCACATGGCCAGTCACTTCCGATCACACATCTTTCATCCGCTCACCCACCCATTCTCTCATAAATGCATTCCCTCACTCAGGCACCTATACAAACAAACTGTGTAAATAAGTTTGTCTGTGCTAGTTCGTATTGTATATAATTCTGCATTCATTAAAAATATTGTATTTAATAAACCTCATGGTTAGTCAGAATACCTCAATACAATCGCATAAGAACAGTGCTGTATAACTGAATTGTACAGACTGTGAATATACAGGCACCTCTGTCAGAAACCCATTCTAAGAGCCACGGGGCAAGCAGGGTTTACTGGCTTTACCCGGGTGGGTTGAGGCCTTTCACTCTTGATGTCCCGAGGCCCAACATATTATGGATTCAGAGCAAATGCGCCAAGTTCCCCTTCAGCACTTGACTCTCAGGAATAGCGTAATCCGTGTTGTCCAAGGCTCCCTCAGGGGAGGTAGCTATAGGGGTGTGAACACAAGCTCACAACTCAAAATTTGCAGAGAAGCAGCAGGAAGTTATTGTACAGCCAAATACTCACTTTTATTGAAAAGAGAAGTATTATGTTTACAGCTATCAACATAAAGGTAAATACGATATTCACACACAACCACGCAGTCCCCTGAGGTCAGAGCTATAGTTTTTCGTATGCAGTTCCCTGTGTCCCACTCCCTCCTTGCACTAGCAATTCTGGTTATTTACCATTCACTTTAGGCAACATCAAGGGTGAGCCCCCCCTAGTAGTCCAAGTCTCAAGAATCCACTTCAACTCTATATTAAAGTCAACAGTGTTCCAGAGCTGCAGTGATATCTAGCAAGCAATGTCCCCATGGGTGTACTTGCCCGAAATCAATCTTACTCGCACCTGTACTGCTGGATTGGAGCAACCAGAGTTCTTGAGTGCTCCCATTCTGGGGTCCTAGAGCGGCAGCAGCTGATTTAGGTGAATTTGCTGCATGTGGCCCAAGCAGACTGTACTCAGCCTGTATAGCTTCTCACATGCGGTTGTGCCACTGCAGCAACCATATGTTCTTTGAGCTCCTCTGTGCAAAGTATGACTCTTTCTTGTCCATCCCACACTGGTGGTGTGGGGTGGAGAGTGCAAAGACCCTGGTGTGAATGCTTCGTCCCAGTGCAGGTACGCCGGGGTCCCCACGCCAAACTCAATTCGACGACGACTTTCATCAGGTCACACGGCTTGCTAATCCAGGTGACACCACCTGGCATTTGCGGTCACCATAACCTCATTGTACACGGGCTCTGGCCAAATCGGCACAGCGAAGTCATAAGACGGCGGCTGCTCCTTGCATTCTGGGTCGCAGCTCACCTCTGCACAACGGCTATGGTCTTCATACCACAGCAATCTTCTCAAAGTAGTCCCTCGTGGCATACATGGTAGCCGGCTCCTCACTATGCATGGGCTCAGGCCTGATCGGCACAGCGATGCACACAGCTTACTTCCCGGCAGCCCCACCCTGGCATATGAGGATCGCTGACTTTGTCCTGCACACAGGAAATGACCAGATGTGTTCAGCAGCTTTCACCTCACACCTCACAAAGGGAGTCTACTCAACAGGGCTCCCCACTGAACCTTGCTCCCTCCAACACTCTCCTCTTTTTCACAGGGTACATTGGTCTTGGCAAGCAGGCATGTGATGGTGCTCCAGGGCAGGTGGTCTTGGATTCCCTGGGTAATGTTCCCCCACCAAGCAAGGAGACTAGCATGCTTTGGCCTCCAATCCAGATCACAGACAGAAGTCTTATAGAGCTTCCCCTCCAAACATAGCTCCTCTGACTGCTTGGCAGTTGACAATTTTTGGGGTCTTGCGCTCCCCCTCTTATAGTCCATTTCCAGACACCAAATGTGATTTAGAGTCTGAGTCTCTGAAATGTATGCTAGGGGTCTGCTTCCTTTCGAAGTGCCCATTGCTCTGCCCTCTCTTCTTCCTAAAAGCAGTCTATCACAGCATGAGTGACTCCAAATATGATAGCCCCACAACCCAGGGCATGGGAGTGCATTGAATTCACAACTGGATGTGAGCCACAGTGATATGTGTATCAAGCTGTTATCCCAGGATCTCAGCACTACTCTTTAGGATCCCCTTATTAACCCCACCTCCTTCCAGAGATGTGCCCAAGCCCCTTCCTTGTGATCTCTCTGAATCAAGGAGCACTCATTGAAGTGTACGGGGAAGCCTGGTTCTCCCCTCTTCAGTGTGGCCTACTCAGCTTATAAGTATGCAGCATTATGCAAATCTGTCTGGGGGGATTCCTGAAACTCCTCATGCTTCACCATGTAGGCATGGGGCTCCCAAAATAGAAACTAGAGTCTGCCATATATTGTGCCATTCACTGGCACACATACACACAGTACATGCATTTAATAGACATATACTGCACAGCACTGTATACCTCATGTTTTGTCCCACTCACAGGCACACATACATCCAGCGAATGCATTTACCATAAGCACACCACACAGTATTGCATTATCCCTGTATTGTACCCTTACAAGACACTCATGCACCCAAAGCATTTACGCCACTTATGCGTAGACCAAGCGATGAGTTAAGCAGAGAGTATCACAACTTTGAGTGAGTGAGCCTGTAGGGCTCACTCCAGTTACAAAGATTAACAAGCATTGGCATAGCCAATAGGTCTCACCTTTGGAACCTTATAAGTATTTAGTTATGCAGCACAATATTCTTGGTGCAACAACATTAACTGTTGCACGGCTAAACACTTATAAGGTCCCAAAGGCGAGAGCTATTGGCTATGCCAATGCTTGTTTTCATTAGTACGAGCTGCAATATCGAAATTGATTTTTTTTATTGCAGACATCAAAAAGAACGACTGAACTTCGGGATGGGAGCGGATGAGAAATTTAGTGATGTCGACATGGGATTAAAATCAATAGAGATGATGTCACCCTGGCTTAGAAGGAAAAAAAAAGGTGAATGATGCATCCCCCGAAGAAATGGATTGACCCCACGTCACTTTTGGTTCTGGTATAAAAGTCTTCCTGCAGTTTCCATGGCTGTCTGCAATCAGATCACTCCTAAAAGACTGGGCAACAAACAAGTTCCTTCTGATGAACACAAGGGTGAGGCATCCTCTTCGTCTGCTTGTCTCTTTCAGACTGAGGGACAGTTCACAGCATCAAACAGCAACAAGCCGCATTTCTAGGCTAAGCAACAGCGTTGCCACCTGCAGTTTTTAGTTTTTGGAACAGAGCAGCTCTGGAAGGTTTGAGCAGGCGGAGCGTTTCAAAGATGCTGACAGCATTCGCCACAGTTGTCCTGTGGATCAGGTTTGATCTGGGAGTACATGCTGCTGCTTGCGAAGCCATTCGGATCACGATGTGCAGGAACATGCCATGGAACATCACCCGGATGCCCAACCACCTGCATCACAGCACGCAGGAGAATGCCATCCTGGCTATTGAGCAGTACGAAGAGCTGGTGAACATCAACTGTAGCCCAGTGCTCGTTTCTTCCTCTGTGCAATGTTTTCACCCATCTGCACCCTGGAGTTCCTGCACAACCCTATCAAGCCCTGTAAATCCTTCTGCCAGAGAGCAAGGGATGGGTGTGAGCCCCTCATGAAAGATACAACCACGTGTGGCCTGAGAGCTTGGCTTGTGATGATCTACCAGTTTATGACCGGGGTGTATGCATATCACCGGAAGCCATAGTGACCGACCTCCCTGAAGGTAAGTGAATGCAAAGAGTGTTCATCAGTAGGTCTTATTTAGTATATAAGGGGCATGTGATGGCGCTCTGTACAAGTGTCATAGTCTTTATACTTAATTGCAGTCAGTAGAATAAGAATTGTTTCTGCAGAAGTCATTGATATGTCTCAGGAGCGCACTTCAAGGAGTTGCACTATTTCAAAGCAAAACAAGTTCCTTAAAAGAGCACAGTTACTCCTCAAAGTCTAAATACACACAGATCAAAATTTCAAAAGTACCCAAGGATGTGCCGATTTATTTTTTAGTCATTTCGAAAATCTCACACAAGTACATTCAAGTGAGGGGGGTTAATGTAAAGAGGTGGCCAAAAAAATGACTTTTTCAGATGACAAATTAAGAAATAGATGTTTGAGAATCTCCAACATGCATATTTCTGCCACCTGTTCTTCAGCAGTAAAAGCAACCAAGGATGTATTTTCCAGTCAGGCATTAATTCCAAAGTGAAGCATCAAACGATATACTTGCAAAAATCGGTTTGTGCCACAGCAGGTAAGCTGCACTCCTGAATCAGTGTGACATGCTGACTACAATGCATGATGTTCTGATGCCATAATGTGGCCACTTTTGATATTGCAAGCATCGGTATAAACACACTGGCATGTTAATGCTTGCACTCTTGCTTGTGCTGGCCTCCATGGCGCACAGGCCATATGTTTTTTTCAATTAGCACACGCGCCGCTGCTCGCTCCTGCAAGGTGGATGCCAGCACAAGCACGAGAGTGCTTGAAAAGGAGCAGACCGATTTCTAAAGGTCATTTCCTAGAGCAGCGCATGCGCGCTGCCTAGGCGAGACTTAAAAAGGACCTGCTGACTCCTACTCATCACTACATGGTTTACTGACACTCCTGCACTCGTGCTGTTTAGCTCCTAGTGAAGGCAGTAGTCTTCCACTACTATGAGGGCAGCAATTTGGGTGCCCCTCCCGGTCCAACAACAGCGCAATCCATGAGACAGGCCTACGTCATGGTGCACACGCATGATCCATGCTTTCCTATGACAACAAAAATCAACATTAAGGATCCAGACAGGAGTACAGCTGGGGCACTCAAAAACGGGGTGCATACCCATTACCATGCGGAGTACTTGTCCATCTCAGCAACCCCAAACATATTTGACTTCAGGTAACCACTAATACCTTAAGTATATTAGAAAAGCAACTATTTGTGTAAAGTAGCTAATGTTTTTGTGCATTATCCCCCAGTACTTCTCAGCTTTTTACAGTAATGTATGTGTATGATGAACAAGTTACTTACCTTCGGTAACGATGTATCTGTAAGAAACATTAGTTAGTTAGATTCCTCACCTTAGAATATCCCCAGGCGTCAAGATTTTTCATCAGCAATACCCCTTGTGCGTCGCTAGGCGTCGTCTGCGGCTCCGCGTCCGTCGTCGGCATCATGCGCCTGAATGACGTCGTCGGAGTACTTAGACGCCGCTCTCGCGCGCTGATGTCAGTTCTTGTACATAGCTTTACGCGCCAGGAACGCAGAGCCATGCAAGAGACCGACACTGTTGCCAAAAAAGTCCAGGGCCCTGAAAAGGATAACCTTAACCCTAGATGTCGGTTCGCAGAACGGGGAGGATGGGTGGGTCGGTGAGGAATCTAACTAACTAATGTTTCTTACAGATACATCATTACCGAAGGTAAGTAACTTGTTCATCTGAAAGAAACACGTTAGTTAGATTCCTCACCTTAGAATAGATATCCCAGCAATACCAACCCCGGTGGTGGGTCTGCCAACCAAGATCACACCAGAAAGTCCTGGAGAACAGAACGGCCAAAAAAGCCGTCTCTCCGGACTTGGCTGTCCAGGCAATAATGCTTGGCAAACGTGTGCAGCGAAGCCCCCGTTGCTGCCTGACAAATGTCCTGCAAGGGGACTCCCCGACCCAGGGCAGTCGTCGCCGCCGTGGCCTCGGTTCCTTTTTAGCTAAGGAGTAACAAGCTTTGATGCACAAAACGACCCACCGAGGATGGTCCGCTTGTGCACCGCCCGCCCCTTCTTAGCGCCCACGTAGCCAACGAAGAGTTGGTCGTCCACCCGGAACTGTTTTGTGCGGTCCAGATAGAAGGAGAGCACACGTTTTGGGTCCAGACAGCGGAGCCTCTCTTCCTCTTTCGAGGGATGCGGAGGCGGAAAGAAGGTGGGCAGCGTAACAGACTGCCCGATGTGAAAGGCAGTCACAACCTTAGGAAGGGCGAGTGCGGAGCACAACCTTGTCCGGATGGATAGAAAGGAAAGGAGGCTTAGAAGAGAGAGCCTGGAGCTCACTCACCCTTCTAGCAGAGGCGATGGTTACCAGGAAAGCAGTCTTAAGCGTCAACAGACGAAGAGGACAATTATGAAGTGGCTCAAAGGGAGCGCACATCAGATATGTCAAAACAAGATTCAAATCCCACTGAGGCATTACGAAAGGGACAGGAGGAAACATGTGAGTAATGCCCTTAAGGAATCGAGAAACAACAGGGGATTTGAAAAGAGAAGGCTGATCAGGAAGCCGGAGGAAGGCAGAGATAGCAGAAAGATAACCTTTAAGTGTGCCCAGAGCAGAGCCTTGCTGGGCCAAAGAAAGAAGGAAGAGAAGAACCTCAGAAAGAGGGGCGGAAAGGGGATCCACAGCCTTTGCTGTGCACCATGCCACAAATTTGTTCCACCTACAGGCGTATACCGTTTTAGTGGAGGGACGCCTGGCTGTCAGAATCACATCGCAGACTTCAGGAGGCAAGTCAAATGGCATCAACTGTCGCCGCTCAATCTCCACGCATGGAGGTGGAGACTAGACAGGTTTGGGTGGAGGACTGTCCCCTGCTGCTGCGACAGAAGGTCCTCCAGAAGAGGCAGTCGTATCGGGGGATCGATTGACACCAAGATGACTTGGGCCCGGTCGCGCCTGATCTTCTTCAGCACACTGGGCAGAAGTGGAGTAGGAGAAAGGCGTACAACAGACCGCAACTCCACTTGCGACGAAAAGCATCCCCGAGCGAGTGCCGCCTTGGAAACTCAACGCGCAGAACTGCTGACATTGCGCGTTCTCTTGGGTGGTGAATAGATCTAACCAAGGCTCTCCCCACTGCCGAAAGAGGCCTTGCGCCACGTCCGAGTTGAGACGCCATTCGTGATCCATCATGCACCGGCGGCTGAGTTTGTATGCTCTGGCGTTCAGAGAGCCCGCCAGATGTTGAACCACCAAGGTGATGACCTGATGTTCCAGCCATGTCCAGAGGTGCAGAGCCTCCTGACAAAGGGTCCACGACCCCACCCCGCCCTATTTGTTGCAATACCACATGGCGGTGGTGTTGTCCGTGAACACCTGCACCACACTTCCCCGGACAACGGGAAGGAATGCCTTCAGTGCAAGTCGGATCGCTCTCAGCTCCAAAAGGTTGATATGGAGCCGAGACTCCGCCGGAGACCAGAGTTCTCTGATCTCCGCCTCCCGCATGTGGCCCCCCCATCCCAGGAGGGACGCATCCGTCACCACTACGTGCTCCGGGTGGGGTAGGGAGAGGGATCTGCCGCTGACCCAATCGCGGTTCGTGAGCCACCACTGCAACTGTTTTGCAGTGCCCTCCGAGATCAAGACATGGTCGGACAGGTTGCCCCGATGCTGGGACCACTGAAACTTCAGGTCCCACTGCAGAGCCCGCATTCGCCACCTGGCGTGATGCACTAACAGGATGCAGGAGGCCATCAGACCCAGAAGCCGCAGCACTAACCTGACTGAAACCCGGTATAGAGGCTGAAAGATGGGAATCAGAGCCTGAATATCCCAGACCCGCTGCTCCGGAGGATAAGCCCGGAACTGCGCCGAGTCCAGAACCGCCCCGATGAAAAGGAGCTTCTGGGAGGGACTCAGATGCGTCTTCGGCACATTGATGGAGAACCCGCGCAAATGCAGGAGGTCGGCCGTAGTCTGGAGGTGGGAGATGACTAGCTGGGGCGAGCCCGTCTTCAACAGCCAGTCGTCGAGATAGGGGAAGACTGGAACCCCTGATCTGCGCAGATGAGCTGCGACCACAGCCATCACTTTCGTGAACACCCGAGGGGCACTGGTGAGGCCGAAGGGGAGCACCGTGAACTGAAAATGCTTCTGACCCACCGTGAACCGCAGGTAACGCCGGTGGGCCGGCAGGACGGGAATGTGAAAATAAACGTCCTGCAAGTCCAACGCTACCATCCAGTCTCCTGGATCCAGGGCAGCCAGAACCTGAGCTAGGGTAAGGATCTGGAACCTCTACTTCCGGAGGAAGGCGTTGATGCTCCTGAGGTCGAAGATAGGGCGTAGGCCCCCTTTGCCCTTCTTGGGAACCAGAAAGTAGTGGGAATAGCAACCACGACCTACTTGTGGACCAGGAACGCGCTCAACGGCCCCCTTGGCCAAGAGGGCTGCAACTTCCTCCCGTAGAAGATTCAAGTGATCCCCCGACATACGGGGGGCACTGCGGTGGCATGGCTGGAGGGGTCGTCTCGAAGGGGAGGGAGTAGCCCCTTCGGACGATTTGCAGCACCCACCTGTCCGACGTGATGGAACGGCAGTGGAGCAGGTGATGGTGAACTCTGCCTCCCACTGGCGTGGAATGGGCCTGAAAGCACGGACTAGGAGGGCTTTGAGGCGGATGCTGCCGGGGTGGATGTGGACTGACCGGCACGTTGACCCCCGGTACCGCCTCGGCGGAATCCACGTCCGCGACCGCGTGCAGGTTGGTTCTGCGGCCGGTGGCTAGACGTGAGGGGGCGCCCCTTCCTTGGCCACGAAAGGGACGAAAAGCGGAAGTTTGCGGTCGCGGCCCGAGAGGCCCAAGGACTTGGCCGTAGCCCGGGAGTCCTTGAAGCGCACCAGCGCACTATCCGCCTTTTCGCCAAAAAGGCGAGTGCCATCAAAGGGCATATCCATGAGGGTGCTCTGGACATCCCCTGAGAAAGACGTGGACCGCAGCCAGGCGTGGCGGCGGAGCGCCACCGTGGTTGACATCGCCCTTCCCAGCGAGTCCGTAGTGTCTAGTCCAGATCGAATAGCATGTCGCGCTGCATCCCGCCCGTCGGCAAGAGCCTGGGCGAGCCACGTTTGGGCCTCCTCCGGACACTGGGGCAGCACGTCCTCCTCTGTATCCCACAGAGAGTGAGAATAACGGTCCAAGAGGCAAGCGGTGTTCAAGGACCGCAGTCCCAAACTAAGGGAAGAGAACAGCTTCTTACCTAACTGTTCCAGCCTCTTGGATTCCCGATCCGGGGTAGCGGACGGGAAGGAGGATTGGGAAGTAGAGGCCTGGATAACCAGGCTCTTGGGCGTGGGGTGTTGGGACAGAAAACTGGGGTTGCCCGGAGCAGGGCGGTGGCGCTGGGCCACGTTCCGATCCACAGGAGGTACTGTGGAGGGCTTGGACCAGGTGCCCTTCAGAACGTCCACTAGTGCCTCATTGAACTGCAGCAGAGGCTCCGAGGAGCTCGCTGACGGTTGAAGCACTTCAGTGAGGAGGTTAGTCCTCACGGCCACAGCACGCAGCTCCAGCCCAAGGGCTTCAGCCGCCTTGCGCAGGACCACGGAAAATGCAGCACCTTCCTCCGAAGCCACAGTCGGAGGAGAGATGAAACCAGTGTCCGGGGAGGTGTCCAGACCACTGGCATCCCCCAGCTCATCTGCCCAGTCCTGAGATAAGTCGGCCTGCATGGCCAGAGGGTCCTCAGACCCCTCCCAGTCGCCCCCGTCATCCGATTCCTGATAAACAGGGGGAATAATTGGAGCCGGACGGTTGATGAAATTGTCATCCATCGGCGTCGGCTGCGGCCCGGACCGGGGCTGAACCGGGGAACGGCGTCGTCCGGAGACGGCGCCGGGGGTGGAACCGGTGTCGGCGCCGGCGGAGGAGGCGTCGTGAGGTCGACCGGCACCGACTGAGATCCATGCCTGGATCCCACGGGGACCTGCAGCGTCGGGACCGAAGTTGATTACGGCACCGGGGCCGGAGCCGCCGGCTCGCTAGGCTGCCCAGTCGAGCCCGTGGGCCCCGGAGGCGCGTCGGCAGGCGTCGGCGGCGGAGCCAGGCCCCTCATGGCCGAGAGGAAGGCACTGATCTCCGCCGGAGTCGCGTCAGTCCCAGGGACCGGTAGGTATGGGACGGACGCGGCTCCGGCGGAGCCGCGGGGGTGGCACCACCCGGACCCTCGACCGAGTCGCGCGACCGGCGAGGGGAGTCCGAAGAGCGATGTCGTCTCTTGGACTTCTTACCATGCTTCGACTTACCCGAAGAATTGGAACCCGACGAGCGGTGAGGGTGACTGCGGCTCCGCGACCGGTCCTTCAACCTCCTCCTGGACCGGAACCTTGAACGGCGCGGGGCCGAGTGTCAGAGCTCGAGAAGCTTGAGGGACCGCTCCCACCTAGCCTTCGAGGTCAAGGCCTGGCAGTCGAGGCACAACTCTGCATAGTGGTCGGCCCCCAGGCAGTAAAGGCACCGGCGGTGGTGGTCCGTCACCGACATCAGTCGGTGACAGGAGTCACAGGCTTTAAACCCAGGCATCCTACCGGCACCAGTTCGAGTCGAGTAGACAAAAGAGTCCAAAAAGTTTTAGTCAAAAAGTGACTAAAGGGGTAAGCTCTTCCCGGATCGGCGCTGTCTGGCGCGGAAAAAAGAAGAACTGAAGTCAGCGCGCGAGGGCGGCGTCTAAGTACTCCGACAACGTCATTCCGGCGCACGACGCCGACGACGGACACGGAGCCGCAGACGACGCCTAGCGACACGCAAGGGGTATTGCTGACGAAAAATCTTTCCGGATCCAGCCTGACGCCTGGGGATATTCTATGGTGAGGAATGTAACTAACGTGTTTCTTTCAGATTAATGTTCCTTACAATGCCATACCATCTAACATGGTGAGTCCTTTTGGAGCTTGTTCAGACCTGACATCCTTGGTGTAGTATTCCCCCAGACTCTTTGCATCCACCCCTCCTGGTTTCCTAAATTGCTTTTTGCTGGGTTTAGAATACTGTGCACTTTATCACTGCTAACCAGTGCTATAGTGTTCTCTCCTTTAAACCAGGAAAAATTGGACTACACCTAATTGGTACATTTAATTTACTTGTAGGTCCCTAGTAAATTGTACTACATGTACCCAGGGCCTCTAAATGAAATGCTACTAGTAGGCTTGAGGCACTCATTGTGCCATCCACTAAAGTAGCCTTTTAAAACATGTCTCAGGCCTGCCGAATGTAGTGCAGTTTTAAACTGCCATTTCAACCTGGCAAAATAAACCTTTTGCCCAGACTATACCTTCCTTTTTACTACTCATGAGTCACCCCTAAGGTAGGCCTTAAAAGCTCATAAGGCAGGGTGCATTGTATTAAAAAAAGTAGGACATGTGCACCTAAGTTTTACTTGAACTGGCAGTGAAAAACTCCTAAAGTCATTTATCACTGCTGTAAGGCCTCTCTCTCTATCTAATTGACTAACCCTGGGTTACCTTATTACATTAATTAAGTCCTAACTTTGGATTAGGAGCAGACAGAGATTTGCTGTTTACAATCAAATGAACTGTAATTTGAAATCCTTTTTATTGGTAAATTTGGATTTTGAGTTAGAATTCTGAAAATTGCACTTTTAGAAAGTTGGCAGTTTCTTGTCCCAACAATTTGTGCCTTCTGCTTGTGTCCTGGGTCACATGACTATGACTGACTATGCTGTTGTGTTCTGTGTATTGCTTCCAGATAGTAAAACAGAGAGGGCTTAGGTATGGACAGAATTGGTCACTCTGACAGGATGACTGGGCAGGGTTATACCCAGCCCCACTTACACTTCAAAGAGCTTTGCCCTCTGGACACACAAACAAACTTGAAACCACGCCTGCCCTGCCTTTTGTTGTCACCCCCAGACAGGTTGGAGCCTTAACAGGGGAAGGGGAAGAACTTTCCAGAACCAGATGTAAGGGTAGGACAGGGAGTCCTCCCACCCATGACTTCCATCAGGTATAACTATTAGATCTCCAGAGCCACTCTTCAGAGCACTCCTGGGCCTGTGGAAGATACAGAAGAAGGACTGTCCTGCTGCCAGGGCACTATTATGCTACTTGAGGGGCTGACTTTCTGTCTGAGAATGAAGATTGAACCTACTCGTCTTTATCCCAGGCTAATCAGAGTTAATCAAAGGGTCAGTTAGATGGCCTCCTGTGTGAGCTACATGGACAGCACAAGCTCCAGAGGCCCCCCTGCAACTGCCTAGCTGACCAGTTAGAACTGGACCTGTCCGTACCTGCAACTGGACTGGCCTGAGCCTTGCTGGCCACTGCTGGAGTGAGTCCCTGATCCTCCAGAGGCCCCCCTGCAGCTGCCTAGCTGACCAATTGGAACTGGACCTGACCGTACCTGCAACTGGACCTGCCTGAGCCTTGCTGGCCACTGCTGGAGTGAGTCCTTGATCCTCCAGAGGCACCCCCTAGGTCATGGACCCTTGGCTGCCATAAGAGTGTACTCCTCCTGAAGAAAAGGTACAAATCCTGATCTTTGGGCTCCTCACGACTGGGCCAGTTTGCACCAAGACTCTGCCACCTACGACGACTACCAATGCAAAGATCTAGTGAGACTTGCTCTCTGCATCAACAGTGACTGCCATCAACAACCCGCAACACAAGACCTGCACTGATTAAATTTCTATTGTTCTGGTATCACTTTATTCATTAAAATGTACTCTATTTTTCTAAATTGATTTGGGATTTTTCTTGTGGTGTGTTTTCACTTTATTACTGTTTGTGTGCTGCATTAATACTTTACAAATTGCCTCTAAGTTAATCTTGACTGCTTTTGTGTCAAGCTACCAAAGGTTTAAGCACAGATTAATTTAGTGACTTTTGTGGTTCACCCTGACCAGGATCGTTGTTGTTGCCCTTCCACCCGCCTCAACCAACAACTTAATTTCTTACAGGGTTGGACTAAAGCAGCCCATTGAAGCCTTGTTTAGGACAGTTCAAGCTCCGGTAAACATGCCATGCCACAGGCAGAAGTCAAGGCTTCCCCTACCTTTAGGTTGTCCGGTAACTCAGTGCGGCCAGCATAGCCAGGGTTCATCGTGATAAACACAGCACATGAAGGTATCAGTGGGATCTCAACACCTTCAAACATGAAACGGTCCACCTGTGGAAAAAAGACAAGCATGAGCCTGATAAAGGAGGCAGGCTGGCATTAACTGGAGGGAAACTGAGAGGAAAATTGGTGATGTGGTTTTCATTTTTGTTAGAGTTATCTCATCTCACCTTAGTTTGGAAATGGATTTCTGAGAGAACAAGGAAAGACAGAGCCAACTACTGGTAGGATCAGGTACTCATTCTAGAATAAAATCATTGTTAAGTCTCTACTCAAATTATTGTGTATATTTATCAATCCTGTTTTCATCACTTGCTTTTGTGCTCAGACATGTGTTTGTGGAATAAGTGTCACTAATGGAGCATATTTACAGGAAAAAACTGATTCCACATGAACATTTGTGAATCACTTAGTGAGCCAAGCAGGAGCACCACATTTCAAGAAACATTTGCAGGAGGAGAGATTTATCTTCTGCATTTCGTTTTATATGTCCTACATGATGTGTTTTCTCTGTTACCATTTAACCCCTTCGCTGCGGCGCGAATTCCGCCGCAGCGCTGGGGGGGTTTGGGGGCTTGACGGCGCCGCTGTGCTCATGACGGAACCACGCCGTCATGAGTCACGGGTGAGCTGTGCTCATGACGGCGTGGTTCCGTCATGACTCCACCCACTGCGCTAATCGCCCGCACAGGCGGGGAATTAGCGCCGCGTGGGCGGAGCGGCCGACAACGGCCGCAGCATGACGGAACCACTCCGTCATGAACACACGGCGCCCGTGGCTCATGACGGAGGGGTTCCGTCATGAGCGGGGAACGGGTTAATTGACAAAACTGACACACAGGTATTTTTTTTAAAGGATTTTGAGGGTAGTAGAAGGTTCATTTTCAAAACACTTTGAATACTGCACTAAGTCCTTTTTATCCAATTTATTGCAAAATGCATGTATTTATGGATATTGCAAAATGGCTAAATAGTGTATCAAGTCCATAAAAAATAATAAGGATGCTTTGTTTGAATCTTGATATAAAACCCCCGTCAAGTATGTTTCGTGAAAAGGTGGTGTATGTTGCGAGGGGTAAGCCTGGGGCGTGGGTGAAAATCTGGGGCCCCTGGAACGCCTATCGCGGGGGTATTTGCGAGCCGCCGCTGCTGCCGGCTGCTTCACCAGCTCCGTCCCCCTAGCCGACCCCCTCCCCCAGCCATGGGCACGTGGTTCCCCAGTCCCTGATCTGTTCTCATTCCCCTCTTCAGAGTTTGGCGATTGGTTGGGGTCCCCCACTTAAGGAGCGCGTGCTGTCACTTGGGATTGCGGGTTGCCTTGCGGGTGTGGTTGTTTTTGTGTTGTTGTGTTTTGACAAAAGGAAACCGTATTGTTGGTTCGGAGTTATGTGGCCTGCACTGCTGATATCTCCTGATTTACTCTTTTCGCACCGCCAAGAGATTTTTCTGTATGTATGTCATATGCTACTGCTACTCTAGCGGCCGGCCAGAAGGTTGTAGGCCCATACTTGTAACTATTTGAGATTGTAATAAACGGTTTCAAAAAAAAAAAAAAACCCCGTCAAGCAGCAGTACTCTCCAGGACTGGATACATCAATTGTGGTTACAAGTAATCAAAAAGGTTGGCAATAGCCCTAGCAGGCATACAATTTTCATTTAACAAAGCATATAAACAGAAATTCTCTCCATAATATCAATGTGTGTAGATCATAATAAACTGAACAAACAAACAAAGGAGTAAGCAGGATATCAATCATTAGGTAAGAGAGGGAAAGCGGGTTTGATGACAGTACAGGATGACAAAAGTATTTAAGGAAAAATGAAGTTATTCTCAAGGGGGACATTGTTTTTTTTCTCTAGGTTTCAATTGTTCCCATACTGTCGGAGGTGTCTAGAAAAACTCCATGCTTAGTTCCAAATGTATTTAAGGAGGCATTAATGACTCTATTGGTCACCTCTGCGAGTGATGGTGGAAAACGTTATCCAATGGTGTGGAAGAAAATGAATTACTTACCTGTAACAACGGTTTTCCAGTATTGGTATAGATTCACATGCATGAATCATCACCGTCGTCAAAGTAGGAATCCCACGGTATCATTACAAAAGCAGTAAATGCTATACCAAAGGCTACAATGCAATGAATAGTCACTGCAATAACCTATCTACATTCTTTTATTTAAAAAAGAGCCAAAGTTGAACTATAACCAGTCAGATACCAGCACCCTGTAGAAACCTCCCAAGAGAGACTGTTTCCCACAGACTTTCAAGCACAAGTGGAATAAGAGTTATTTTTAGTTGAATAAGGAAAGCCTCTCAGGGGCGGTCACAAGTGAATATATGAAAGATACCAATACTGGAGAACCGTGGTTACAGGTAAGTAATTTGTTTTCTTCTCCAGTATTGAGGTATCTATCATAGATTCACATGCTTGAATCAGAATAACAAGCAGTACGTTGGTTATACAAAGCAGAACTATATGTTCCCTTAGAGGATGGTGGGTAACAAATTCATGCATATTAGCCTTTCTATAATATAATAGTTACATTAATAGTTACATTCATATATAGAAATGCATTCCAATGAGCCCGTAGCTTTCAGGAGTCACTCGACAGCTCGCCTCTGCCTCAGCATCTTGAATGTAGATTAGAGAGCCCTACGCGTTTCGAGGCCATCCGCCTGTCGTCAGGGACTGGCTTTCATTACTGGCGCCTGAACACTCTCCTTAATTTGTGCATACTTGATTAATTGATGGCCCCCAGTGGGCCGCGCTTCGTGCGCCGAACTGCATGCAGGGACATGTGGTCCCAGAAGAGAAAATTAGATACCCACAGTGGGCTCCAGGCAGCGAGTTTGTGTAAAAGCATTTAGTATGAATCAAGAAGTCGAGGCAATGTCCTTTGTAGTTCGGGCTTGCTGTGCTGCTCGGATGGACATAGTTCCCAGCCGCAGCCTTCATATATAGAAATCAGAAGTGATATCTATATATATATATATATTATACATATATATATTAAATATATATATATGTGTGTGTGCGTAGCAAGACGAAAAGTATGTCCATGATAGAGGCTTATCTTATTAAAAAAGATGACGTAAAACTGCTTGTCCTACAGCTGAGTCACTGAAGCTTGCCAAATCCAGGCTGTAGTGTTGGGTGAAAAACTGAGCGTCGTCATGGGCTTTATATTTCTTGTCAATCCTGGGAAGGATTATACACACATGAGGTGACATTTTTATGATTTGAATACCTACCTCCCATATAAAATCAATTATAGGTATTGCCATTACAGAGTTTCTTGACTGGTCCTTAAAATCATGAAGAAAACATCAGACGATTTGACTAGCAGAGGAAGTTGGAATCTGTATGATGCCCTCTCCATCAGGGAGTGAAAAACACCTGTGTCTTCCGGTGGTGAGTCTGTTGGCTGAGGAGAAGGGGGATAGGCGTGGGAATTAGGTAATCATGACATTCGCTGCCCACTGAATGGGTGTCTCGAAGTTCTCCCTCCTCACTATCATCATCGGAAGAAGATGGATCCTGTCTCAGTGGCATGGTCATATTTGAACCCAGAGTCATTCGAGGCGTAGGAAGAGCTATAGGAAGCGGGGATGCCAGAGGTAAAGGTGCAGCAGAAGGTGGAGCTGGAGCTGGAGCTGCTCCTGTAGATGAAAGAAAGAGTGTGTGATAGTCCTGCAACATTACCTGTAGATCCTGCACTACAGCTACAGGAATCTGAACCATTGGTTCATGTACAGAACCCATATACTTTGCCTGTGAAATGCTGATGATGATAATCCTGTGCATAATACACTTTCTCATCCTCATCATCATCCTCTTCTTGATACTTAACATGAAGTCCTGATGGGCAATGATCTGGTCTGAAAAGCACATTATCATCAGATTCCAGGACGTCCAGCAAAGGGCTAGATGGCAATTGAGAGATTTGTGAAGAATCTTGTAGAAAACATCTCGTCGATGGGAACGTCGAGGGTGGGAAATACGGAGTGAGCAGCAAAGATGAAGGCCTCTTTAGTTTTAATAGTGGCGACGTCAATGAAGTTTTTGTCGACAATGGTGGTGGTGAGACTGCCGTCAATGATGAATGGATGATCATTGGCTCAAGGTCGTCTTCGTGGACGTGTCCGATATGTTGGTCGTCGTCAACAAAGCGGACGTCATCAACTGTGCAACAGCTGCTGACAAGGTCATCCTCAACAAAGCATCGGCCGTAGGCGAGGTGGCTGTTGAGGGAGGCTGGCTCAGAATATGGTGTACACCTATTGGTGATACACCCTGCACTGAGTCCAGGCAACCTTTAGTGATAGTAGAAGTGGTCCCTGCTAACCAAAGCTCTCAAGGGGTAGCAGCGGAGAGCAGCTCAGGCATATTAAGGAGGGTGTAAAGCAGGTGCATTTACCACACAAGTCAGTGAGGCTCACACAAGAAAAAACCACACCAGTGTTAGACAAATACTTTAGTATTTATTACACATTAACACTAAACTACTTTGGTATATCTCCTCCCCAGAGATATCAATACACAATCAACATAACTTAAGAACAGGTAAGTAACACATAGAAGCACAAGAGCCCCTATGGGGGGGGGGGGCAAAACCATATACCTTGAAAATGGAATGCGAGGTGAGCACCCAAATAAGTCTACCACCCACGGATCTTTAGTACTGGGGAAGCACAGATCCACCACAGGTAAGTGACGAGGTGACCCTAGGTGCCCATATGTAGAGGTGATACCCCAGATCGGTGTCCATAGAAGAACATAGGGGAATCGCGGTTGGAGTTTTATGGATTTAAGACCCTTCCCAGAGGACCCGAGGAAACCCGTTGGAACCAGGGAGCTTGGAGAGCACACCCACCCATATATACCCAGAAGAGCCGGATACATACACCAAGGAGCCCGGGTGCATAGGTATCACAGTATGTCACAACCACCCGTTGAAGTCAATGGGGAACCTCAGCTGCCCAGCTGCTAAAGTGACCTGTGGACCAGGTCAGTGGAACCCAGGTGTGGATTCTGGATAAATTGTACCTGTGGAGAGAGGAGAAAGAGCCCAAGCCACCTGGAGTTGCCCAGGAGATGCAGGAGCACGATGCCAACTCCTCTCAAGTGTACTTCAATGTAGGACGGAGGCCTTAAAGATGCAGCTGTGGAGTAAAGGCGAAGCTGTTTGAGGACAGGAGACATCCACGAGCTGTGCCACGTTGGTAGATGAATTGCAGGTAAGGTCAGTGGCCGGCAAGACCAGCAACAAGCCTTGGCAAATGCAACAGATGTGTTGCAGTGGAAATTGCAGAGCCACAGATGATTGCAAAGCACAGAGACTTCTGAATTTTATGCTTTCCCTGGTGTTCATGGGAAAAGTCATTTTTTGATGTTTTACTGTCTGCTGTTTCTTGGATTTAAATATTAAAGTGAAAAAGAAAAGCATATTCCTCGCCTCCATGTCCTTAATAGAAATTAACCTTAGCTTTACTTCAGCTAGGCAAATTTGAATTCACAAATGGAACTGTATGCTGCTCAGGGCTGGATGCAGCTGACTGCTCCCATCCTTAAGTACAGGAAATGGAAAAGCTGACACTTAACAACCTCCCTTCACTGAGAACAGCTGAATACCAAATTGGGAGGTAGAAAATAATTGCCATGAAAAGCTCTCTGAATCTGCTTGGTGTAATTTGAATGATTACAAAAGATGATAACTCATTCTCCAGACTAAATGCACCAGCATTGCTTCCCCCAAGTCATTCTTTCTTTTGAAAACACCAGAGAGCAAAAAATTGGTAATTTGCCTTCTTGAAAAGAATCCTCCTGTAGACACCACTGCATCTGAAAATGTTTTGAGACCACCTGTCTATAAAAGTTCCACTTATGCAAACAGTTTCTCCTGCACAATGAACATAATAAAAAAGATGTTCCTCTCAATTTTCTAATGTCACAACATCACTGTTTAAATGAAAGGTTTCCAAAAGCCCTCTCCTCCTCACTTGTTCACCTCCGCCAGAACTAGTGTCAGTGAGGAAACGTTGTTAGAGCCAAACAATCACTTCCAGTCATTTATATTAGTACATATAGTGAGTTGCTTCAGACCAAAGGCTACTTGAATTCAGAGACTTTAAAGATGTCCTCATCCTCTCAAGAAGGCGTCCATCAGAAAATCCTGAAGACCAAAATCCTGTCCCCTCAAAAGATTATTGTTCAGCATCCACCAAGTGAGAGCCCTTAAATATTCTGCCTCACCACCAGGAGATGGAACATTTGCTGTAGATGCTGCAACCACTGACACCTCAGAAGTGGCTTTAACTACCATCTTTGTAGTCTTGTCTGAGGTACTGACAAGATGCATAAAGCAAGAAGGAAACTCCGCAGAAATTAGAATCATGTTTCTCATCATCTGGACCCTAAATATTGTCAGAAGCTCCTTCTTCAGAGTAGTCACTTTTCAATTACTAGAATCTTCGTGATTGTCATCTCTTATAATTTTGGGATTTTTAGGGAGAAGAACAGAACATGCAACAGAACCACTACTTTTTGGACAAACAAGAAAATGCTTATTTTTGGAAATATCCTTTAGGGACCTGTGATATGCCGCCCCAATGGGCAGCATCCTCGTGAACATCCAAAATGCTACTATGAACTCAAAAATAAGAAAGCTGGGCTAAAAATGCTAATCGTCCACCATGAAACATAGACATTTCTTCTGCTATGGAACAACTGGAATATGGAAAAACACGCCTGACGTAGCAGAAGACACCATCCACTTTCAGAAAAGTCAAGTTTGTGTAGTGTAACAGGCACAGCTGTGGTGCATGTCTGTTGAAGCAGACCGGCTTCATGAAACAGCACATGATGAGATAGGGGTATACACTCAGGATAACACACAGAGATGTTTACAAGTTCTAAGATGTTGGCATGGAGGTTCTTTCTTATACCCCTATAACTTAATACAAGACTCACCCTCTGCTGTTGAGCCTTCTGAATTGTTGCGATCTGCTGGGCTACCACTGAAAGTACTTCAACATCGATCCGGTTAAACTCATCAAAGCAGGCCCATGCTCCAGAGCTAAGAGAAATTAATAGAAAAAAGCATTTAACATCGAGAATACAAATACAGGAATGTTGGGGAGAGTCATTGATTATCCTGAAATATTTTCTTACATCTGTTAAAGGTTGTTGGAAGCAGATCAGGCTAACGTTGGGGGGCAGTGATTTGTAGACAGTACAGGACAGTGTTTGTTAGGTAATAAATGTTGCCGTTATTGCTGAATTTGATCTTTGCGACTCAGATTAGGCAATTTAGGCAAAGGTCTCTCACTCCTTCTGTTGATAGCCAGAAGCAAGGGTGATGGCAAACAGACTCTTAGTTTCCATGAGCATCCACTAGAAGTTCCAACTCTTATTTTTCCCCCTGGATTTCCACAGCTTCAAGGTCATACAGCCTTCCAGGCACACTAGAACTTTAACAGCAGGTCCCACTGGTGTTTTTGCAACTTGGGTTCTATAACCCAGGAAAGCAACCTCAGTCCCATCAGAACTCTAGTACAAGTCAGTACTCATATTAATGTCTTGCCCCAGGAATCAGAAAAGCATTCTACATTCAGAACTGCTACATAGTTAGTGATGTTTGTTACTGCCAGTGTCATTTTTAAACGTATTGCATCCCTATCTTAAAAGTTTACTAAAGTAATTTACGCTCTTACTACAAAAATGACCTCGCCAAGCTCAGAGAGTAGCTTTCAGCCAAACAAAACAAAACTACACTAGCAACTACCTCTGAATATCAACATACAGCAAAATGTGCCTTGTAACAATATCACTATTGGTCTTTGTCCCTTTAAGACTTCAGAGAAGATCCCTCTTATGAGGTAGAGGAGTAATAGGCCACCACGTGTATGCCTTCAAACTAGCAGCCTTCTGTACCTGCATTGAGATCAATAAGTGAGCATTCTGGTACAATGTCATGCTGATAGTTTTACAGGGCTGGGCTAAGGAGTGAAACATATATTCTTGTTGAAACCAGCCCCAGACATGCCATTTTGCAACGAGCTGGAGTTGACTGCATTAAAGCCACAGTCTATAACCTCCTTATGCAGTCTCCCCAAATAAATTCAAGGTTTTATAACTACCCCTAAAATTCCATACACATTTACATTTTTATACAAACAGATGCAACCAATAGACACATGTGAAGTTATACTTTAACCAATAACAAAGGAAGTAATGAAACGGTCAGGCTGTGCTGGTCAATCGACTCATGTAGAAGGAGGTCACTAATTAACAACAAAGGCCTGAGTTCGACAACTCTGAAGTATATAATGTAATAATGCTCCACTCAGAATGTGACTTCCACAGCTTTTATTGTTGCTACTTCTTAGAGCTGCTCAAGTAGTCAATTAAGATTTCATAACACAAATTCACTAAGACACAAAAGGTGAAGGGAAGGTGCTTGCAATGAGTCTAACCACTGGCAATCCCTTGGGGTAGCATTCTAACCCACTGTTCTTTTGTCCACCATGCCACCTCTTATAAGACTCATATGCAAAAGGGACAGTCCAGCTTCGAACAGCCAAGCCAGTTCCTCTCTGAACCGGAACAGAAGTCCTGTCAAACTGACATTTTTCTTAGCAAATGCATTAGACAAACGTGTTTATGTTAGGTAATCTTCTGTTTTAAACAAAAGCCCCAGAAGGTAGATTCTCACTCCTGGAGCCCCCAGTACCAATGCTTGAAGAGTATTAATGGATTTTCTACAGCGAATTAATACTAAGAAAACTGAGCTTTACCCTTTATACATGCCCTGGCCCTTTTCTCAGCATGATTAATTTGGCTGGTGTGCAATTATTTCACAATAATGCCTCTAGAACACTCCCTAAGTATGCATTATAGGATATCAATAACACTCACAAATTAGGTATCTGTAATCCCCATATTATAGCCATGAACTTGGAGAAAGATTTCTGATCAGATTTTAGGCTGGATGGTGGGATTTAAATTAGAAGAAACCATTACTCACTGTGAAGCCAAGGAACAGCATGTTGTGTCCAAAAGTCATGCAGAAATATGTGTCCTGTGGATCTGTGACCTACACTCTGTTTGGTAAAGTGCTTGCATCCTAATTTTATCACTAAATTGACTGCAGTAGTTTGGTTCAAAACAACCCTCTATTCTTTCTTCAGGCCCTTCTTCTGAACTAGGAAGTACCTTGAACAGACTTCTTTGCTCCTGGCAGTTTTCCCGGACTAGAATGTCCCTCCTACACTCAAATACGCACTGTGTCTTCATGCCCCTGGGTCGTGAAGTGTGTTACAAATTCCATGAAGATGATTTCTCTATAAGGTCCCTGCTTGCTTACGCTTGCCTGTTCACTTCTTATGGGCCACAGGCAGGATTCCTAATGTCCAAAAATACTTCTGATAAATGTTCATATTCAGAGCATCTTTATTCTACCTTGGTCAAGAAGCATATTAAGACTCATTGAGCACCGCACAGCTATATACTCAGAGAATTTTCATTCGGCTGAAAATGCACTATGGCACATACAATTCCCATCTCATAGTAATATTCCTATAGAGTTGTGTCGATATGAAAGACGAAGTTAGCTTTGGAAATGTGTGCTCTCTGTGGTCATCTAAACCCTAGAGATATATGTCACTGGTAGCAGTGTCTCCAGGCACATTCAGTTGATTTACATTAGTGACATGTGTGGTTGTTAATCACACTGCTGATAGGTTTCACATAGCCCAGCACATTGATTTTATAAGCTGACATACCTGGCGAGACCTTTAAAGAACTTCCCCATTGCCATGAAGTCAAGCTGGTCAGAGCAGTTAAATACAACGGTTTGTATGGCAAGTGCTTTGCCAAGATCTTTGGTAGTTTCAGTTTTCCCAGTTCCGGCAGGGCCAGCTGGGGCGCCACCAAACTTGAGATGCAGGGCTCCAGTCAGTGTCAGATAACACCTAATCACAACAGAGGAAAAAACAGGTCACAAATACAAGCACTTTTCAAGATCTGAAAGAATACTCAAGAGCCCCAAGCATACATCTCTCTCTTGCACAGGGAATTACCTACCCTCTCCTATTAGGACTATATCCTATATTACTGATTGAACAAATCCATGATACATGTTAATTACATTCTGCGAAGCATAGTATGATTGATGTCTAGAGGCTTTTTGCTTAAGGTTTTGGGTGCTTCTATAAGCAGTGGTGTCTAAGCACTACCCTTCTGTGAAACAGTGTAGTTATTTCCTTTATTGCTGCTTGTGGCAACAGAAGTCCCCTCACTTGAGTTTTCCTCCACTAAATCGTAGCCCAGGCAGAGTGTTATCTATTTAATACCATTTAAGTATAAAAACAAAAATGTGGGTAACATAAGAGTTATAAATGATTTATCTCAGGTTTGTACTACCCTCAGCAAATAAATAATATGCAATTTATTCTGCAATGCCTTAACCAACATATTACGCATAATAAACATTTGCACATTACTATTTTAGAATGCATTAAAAGAAAGAACGATTGCCCTTTCAAACTGTGTGATCTCAGAAAAACAAATGCTACACACAACAGCAGCATCAGATTGCTTTAGAATGATTATGGTGGCAACTTACTGTGGTGCATAGATAGCTCTGACAAAATGTAACCCTAATCAAATTCTTTTTCTGGGCATATTGGTGAACCGCCAAACATCTAGACATTTGACTTACACAAAAACCAGTGACTGCACATTATTTACAACAAAGGAGAAGGACCTCCTAAGGTATAGGTCTTGGTATATCCCAAACATTGTAACTCAAACCAAAAAGTAATTGAAAGATAACAGAAAATAAGTTTACTGGTAAAAATACGCTCACGTTCGAAAAGTAAACCTCTGTCATAGGTTAAAAGGCCAACAGTTGGAGATGTGAATAAGAATGTCAAAGCTCTAATGATGATTACTATCTTCTCCCACTGTTGATTGATATTGGACTTTAGTCATTTCTTGAAAAAAATCTAAGATTTTATTTGGTGAGCGAAATTCTCAAAAAGGGACACTAAAGAAAGCGGATGTAGACATTGGTTAATTCTGAGACTCAACTCGTTTCATCTGCTGCTGATAGATATCCGTATAGAAAACCACTTTATTTTAAAATTGGCCCCGATTATTATTTCCGTGAGTGTATGCTAATCCCATGTGTCTCAAACACCATACTGATAACATATGCACACCATGAAACTACAGACTTACAAACCTGTCAGTTAAAGGAGTAATCACAAGACGTCCGGTGTTCCCAAGATATTCATAGCCATAAATGAATTCTGCATTCACCGCTCGGATGTAGAGATCGTCCCTTGTCCAGTAGTATCTAACAATAAAATATAATTTGAGGACATATAAATGGAAAAATAATACAACCAGTTATGAAAGTAAGCATCTTTGTGAGATTCAAGAAGGGTCACAATTTCAGATGTCATTCAAAAAGAAGCAGAATATGATGGGCATTGAAGATAGTGATGGAAGTGCATTATGGGATAATTTACACTGCAGTGAACTTAATGAATAGAGTGGCATGAAGTCAGTAGGCTGGGTACATCGGGTTACCAAGAAGGAGCAACAAAGCGCAAGCTAACCTTCAGACTTCATTGAACATCACATGCCTGTGGATAGTTCCAAACTTCAGGTAGGAGATGAACAAGTTACTTACCGTCAGTAAAGCACTTTCTGGTGGATACTCTAACTGTGGATTCCTCACCTTGTGGATATCCCCGGCCGGATCTGGAAAATCATAATCAGTGCTCCTGTGCACCGATAGTTGAAGCCATGGGACTGTGCGCTGACTTCGTTCTACTCCAGAAGTGAAGAGCAGAGCCACATATAAGCACCACCAAAGCACCACCATTTCGTAGGCCAGCCCGTGCCTTGTAAATTGGAACATCTTTAAATGGAAAAGTAAAGTATTCCACAGAACACGGAGTAGGGCGGGCTGTGAGGAATCTGTGGTTAGAGTATCCATCAGAAAAACTGTAACAGCACCTGGATACCCTCATGGGTACCAAGCAGTGCTCTACAAATCCACATTCCATTTCATTACAGGAGGTAAGCAACTTGTTTTTCTGATGGATACTTCTAACTGCAGATTCCTCCCTTGTGAATAGATAGCAAAACAGTTCCTCCCAAGGTGCTAGGTTTATGGATTGGCTCAAGTCAAAATCTTCTGCAAGACCGCAATAGTAAAATACCCATCCTAACGGACCTAACTGTCAAAGTAAGAGTGCTTCGTGAATGTGTTCACTGGTGCCCATGTAGAAGCCTGGCAGATATCCAGACCAGGCATTTCACATGCCAACTCAGTGGTAGCAGCCTTGACTCTCGTGGAATGATCCCTCAAACCTCCTGAAGGCAGCTTCTTGGCCAATGCTCTGAGGATCTTAATAGACAGAGAACTATCCATTGGGAGATGGTCCGCTTCTAGACTGCTTACCCTTCTTTGCCACAGAGAACATCACAAAGAGCCGATTGTCACTCCAATGCCCAATGGTTCGATCAATGTAAATGCTCAGTTTTCTCTTGGAGTCCAAGCAATGGCGCCCTCTTCCTCCTCCTTCAAGGAATTAGGTAGAGCAAAGGTGAGAAGAGTGATGACTTGTCCAATGTGAAATGGCATAAACACCATTGGCATGAATGCAGCTCGAGTTCTTAATACCAGTTTGTCTGGTAAAAAAGTTGCATAAGGCATATGGACTGAGAGGGCCTGAAGTTCATTCACAGGCCATATTGATGTTATTGCAATCATAAAACGGTTTTTATGGTCAGGCGGTGCAATGGGTAACTATGCATCAGCTCAAAATGGGTAAACAATGAAGAAAGTGAGAACTACATTTAAGTCCCACTGTGGCATCACAAAGGGCTTTGGCAGAAACACATGTTGATAACCTTTAACCCCTTCGCCGCGGCAGGAATTCTGCCGCGGCGCTGGGGGGGTTTGGGGGCAGTTGCGGTGCCGCTGTGCTCGTAACGGAACCACTCCGTCACGAGTCACGGGTGAGCTGTGCTCATGACGGAGTGGTTCCGTCACGTCTCCGCCCACTGCGCTAATCGCTCGCACAGGCGGGGAATTAGCGCCGCGTGGGCGGAGCGGCCGCCAACGGCCACAGCATGACGGAACCACTCCGTCATGAGTACAGCGCCCCCGTGGCTCATGACCGAGTGGTTCCGTCATGAGCACGGAAAGGGTTAAGAAAAGGCATCACAACAGGTGATTTGACCAACGAAGGATGTCTGGCAAATATATAAAGAATTATAGGGACCTTTAACAGGGTCCACTGCAACACCTTGCTGAGCCAAACACAAAGTAAGACATCTAACAATATGGCCTAGAACGGGTCAGTCTGATGGGTGCCAAACCAAGCCACAAACGTATCTCAGTAGCTGGCATACTCAGATTTCATGGAAGGGCACCTGGCTGCCAGAATTACATCATTGATTTCAGAAGGTCAAAGGAGATCAACTGTCACCACTCAATCTCCATGCGTGCTGCTGTAGGTTGCAGAGGTCTGGCTGCAAGGCTCTTCCCTGCTACTGTGAGAGAAGATCATTGCAAAGTGGCAGCTTAATCGGAACACCGATGCTCAGGCCTAGAAGTACTGTATACTACATTCTCCTGGCCCAATCTCAAGCCATAAAGATGACTTGGGCCGGCCTTTCCTGGCCTTTTTTGGAACTCGGGGTAAAAGAGATGAGGGCAGGAAGGCGTACAGGAATGTGTCTCCAAGAGACAGCCTTCTTGGGGAGTCCTGTGTGCAAAATCGTTGAAACTGCACGTTCTTGGAGTGAGCACAGAGATTGAGCCAGAGGGATCCCCAATGTTGGAAGATGCCCTGCGGCACCTCTGGGTGTAACTGCCATTCATGATCCACAAGGCGTCAGCGCCTGAGTTTGTTGGCCCTAGCATCTAAGGATCCTGCTAGTGGTGTATAATCAGGGATGTCCTGATGACGCAGCCAGTTCCAGAGACACAGAACCTACTTGCACAGGAACCAGGACCACACCATGCCCTGCTTGTTGCAATACCATATGGTGGTGGTATGAACTTGCACCAGCCTCTCTTTGATGGCTGGCAAGAAGGGTGCCACGCCAAGCGAATCGCGCAGAACGCCAGCAAGTTGATGTGGAGGCGTGTCTCCGCTGGAAACTAGAGTTCTCTGTTCTCCAGCTCTCCCAGATGACCACCCCAACTCAGTACTGACACATCCATCACTACCTTCAGCTCTGGGTGAGGTAGGGAGAGAGGTTTGCTACTGGTTCAGTTGCAGTCGAGCAGCCACCACTGCAGATCTTTCGCAGCCTCCTCTGAAATCTTGATGAAATCTGTAAAGTTCTCTTGGTGCTCTGGGCCCACTGAGACTTGTGATCCCACTGCAGGGCTTTCATGTGCCACCTGCCATGGTTGGAGAGCAGGATGCAAGAGGCCAGTGGGCCACTAAGCCACAGAGCCATCCTCAGAGACCCAAAACAGAGGCTGCTTAATTGACAACCACATCACTGTCACGAGGTTCGCAGAAACCGAGGTAGGGGAAGAATCGGTCTCTCAATATCCAAACATGCATAGTGACAACCGACATCACTCTGGTGAACACCCAAGGGGCACATGTAAGGTTGAAAGGAGCACTGCAAATTGAAAGTGACTGTGGCCCACCTTGAACCGCAGGTGAAACCAGTGGGCCTGCAGGACTGTAATGTAAAGATAGGCATCCTCAGGTCCCATACCACCAAGCAGTTTCTAGGATTCAGGGTATATAGAGCCTAGGCCAGCATGAGCAACTTGAATTTGCCTTTTCGCAGAAAGGCTATGATAAGGCTAAAGATCCAAAATAGGATGAGGGCCTCTGTCCTTCTTCGGCACAAGGAAGTAGCAGGAATAACAGCCAGTGCCCACATCTGGGGCTTGTACATCCCTATGGGTCCTTTGGCCAACAGAACTAACACCTCCTGGCGTAAAAGTGGCACATGGTCCTCTGAAAGCTGCTCTGATGTATGCAGCAGCTGTGGTGGGTCAAAAAGGACAGGCAAGGTGTAGCCCAGTTGGTCAAATTGAAGGACCCATCTGTCGGATATGATGCTCTGCCAACCCTGAAGGAAGTGGCTAACCTGCCTCCAACCGGATGCACTAAAGAGGTTTGGAAACCGGAAGGGCAGGGGATTGAGACATACACTGACCTCAATAGCCTGTTCTTTGTCTGTTGGGTACACAGCTCAACATGGAAAGAGCTGGGAAGCCTGCTGTGCGAGCAGCGGCGGCTGACGCTGTTGAAATGCCAAGTTCCTGGCATTCTCCTGAAAAGAGAGAAACGATTGGAGAGATTGCTGAACTGGTGTCAAAAAACCCAAAGAGGGTTCCGAGATGCAGCTCTCTTTCTCAGATTAGGTGGGAAACACCGTAGGGCATGTCCATTAGGAACACCTGGACATCCAAGGAGGATCTCACCCATGCATGGCTTTGGAGCACCACTCTTGTCTAAATAGCCTTTCCTAGACAAACAGTGGTGTCTAGGCTCAATTGGATGACACACTTCCACATGGCTGACTCTGGTTTGTGTCCAAGTCAAACAGTTGGTGCAGCATTTGTGTGCGGATGCGCCTTAATGGTATATCATCAGAGGATCGGAGTGCTGGCTGTGCCATATCGAGATCTGGGTGCTATGTCAGACAGGGTGAATTAGGCTTAGAGTGGGATACCACAATAAGTTGTGGATCCTCCTCTGGTGCCGGCATCGATGACCACGAGATGAATGGAGATTTTGGCGCTGGACCAGAAGTCAGCACTCACGCCAGTTCAGAACCCGAGGCAAGTTTCAAGGGCACAGGCGGGACTGGTGGCAACCTGATTGGAGGCCACTGGGGATCCCTGAGGCCTGATGGCACATGAGAGAGAACCGGAAGCGCGCTGAAGATGTGCAGTGTGGCCTCTCTAAAGTTGAAACCTGCTGCAACATCACCTATGAGATCAAGGCTAGAATCAGCATCTCGCTGTAAATGGAGCGAAACCTGGAGGCACGGTGACACTCTCATGCCTTCCCTGGAGAATGAGAATGGCGTTAAGGGTCCAAGTCCCACTAGGACATTTTTGCTTCTTTTCGGAGTTACCTGAGCACCTGGATCATGAAAAAGATCTGCTGAGGTAACGACTTAATGAGCAGAAACAGGGACGTGCTCTTTCCTTCGAACAGGAGCAGGACATGCATGGAGACTCAAGTGTTTTGCCACAGAGCGTTCCGCTTCATGTTTTCTGGAGGCTTTCAGATTAATCTGGGCATAGTAGTTGCAGACCTTGGAGTCGTGTGCCATACCCAAACACCAGAGGCACACCTGTTGGGGATCTTTCACAGATATACGTTTGCGACTGTGCCTACAAGTTTTAAAACCTGTATTCTTAGTGGATGACATTCCCTTGCACACCGGAAGAGTTTAAGTAAGAAAAACAGACAGAAAAATTCTCTTTAAGTTATGAAAAAAAGGAGTGGAGCTCCGGATACACATCTGAAGGAGGAGAAAGAAAGGAACTGATGTCAGCGCACATGTGACGCTTATATGCGGCTCAGCAAATCACTTCTGGAGTGGAACAACGTTGGTGCGGAGTCACGCAGCATCACCTAATGACATACAGGACCACTGCTTTTTGAGTTTCAGGATTCGGTCTGGCGCCTGAGGATATTCACAAAGTGAAAAATCTGGAGTTAGAAGTTTCCATCACAAAACGTAGCTTCCATAGACTATGGAAATGAGACACAGAGCCAGGTGAAGTCTGGTCTTAATAAGTGTGGGTCAAAGAAGAATAAAAATAAACAATATGGTGTAAAACCATAAAATTCTGAAATGGGGTGGTATGGTCAAGATGGTGGCCAGATAAGACGTGTCTTTGTGTCTCTCCGGCTCCGCCAAGACATAGCACCAACCTAGCCTACTCGCACAAGCTGTCGCCGGTGGAGGGACGTGCTGGTCCGGTCCTGCAGTCTCGGCGGCATCCTCGGAGCTCTCCGAAGGACAGTAGTGCACATCCTGGAGAAGCTGGATGGAGGCCGACTCGCTGGGCACAACGTGAATGGCGCAGAGCAGAGCACTGCAGTGTCGGGCCCTGCTTGAGGGAGAGGAAAGTCTTGGCCTCCCGCTCTGAGACGAACAAGCCCGTGCTGCAGCAGAGTGCCCGGTAGTTGCCGACCAGCACTGGGGGGACCGGTGCGTCACCCCTGCACGTGCACGCAGCAGCTGAATGAGACGGCCGCCCGGGTGCGGGTCCTGGCGTAGGCCCGCACCCGGGCGGAGTGGAAAAGAGCACAGGCAAAGAGACGGCGAGAGCCGACCGCTCCATCCATCCCTGAGTGGACATCGACAGGCCTGAGTGCCCTCTGCAGACTCACCCTAGGATGTGAGGTACTGCTGCTTATGGCACGGAAGGTGCACAGCACCAGAGGGAGGGGCACTGAGTTTTGGCAGACGACTGGGGTCCGCTGACGCAAGGCTAAAATACATTTTGAAGGCCTCTTCAAATACAGAGAGCAGAGGGAGGGCCCCGGTGGCTCACCTCGGACCTCCTGGATACGGCAGGGGGCGGCCACTAGAGCTAGAACCTGCAGCAAATATTCCCCGATGCGGCAATCTTGGTGGGAAGGGACTTCAACCTAGTAATGGATGCTACGCTGGATCGAACCTGCCAGCGATCCATGCAGACGGGGGCTTTCTCGACTGAAGGCAGGTGCTGGCTTGAGGAGAATGGTTTATGGGACATTTGGCACCTGCAGCATCTGGCGGTGCGAGACTACACATTCTTCTCTGCAGCACACAAAACTTACGCACACTTAGACCATTTCCTCGCATCAGCAGCGCTGGCCCCCAGGCTGAAAGACGCGTTCATTGAGCGGAGATCCCTGCCAGACCACGCGATGATCATGGTCACGATGCAGGCCGATAATGGTCAGCCAAGCCCTTCCCGGTGGCACCCGAGGGAGGGTCTCCCCCAATCCCCGAACGCTCTATTAGGCATGCACTCGAAGCTTACAGAGTACTTGCAAAAGGATGATATAGACAACACCTCCCTGGCTGCAATCAGAGAAGCATTGAAACTAGTAATGAGGGGGGAATTTATCACAGTCTTGGCAGCAGAGAATCGGGAGCGCAGGGACAAACGGCGGAGTCTCGAACAAGAAGTAACGGAGATGGAATCTATCCATAAGCACACTGGGGCTCCGAGAATTTGGAGGGAGCTAGAAAAGAAACAGCTCCTTTTGAAACCACTAGACTTAGATAGGGCAGAGTATGCCCTCTTCTGACTTCGGCATAAATTCTTCTTGAGCAGCGACCGATGTGGAAGAGTGCTCGCTCAAAGGCTTAGAGTTAAGGCGATGGCTGCTGCAATCACCTCGATAAAACGGCCTACTGGAGAGGAAGTGCACACAGATCCCCAAATAGTTGAGACATTCAAAACTTTATATCAGACCTTATATGCCGACACTGACTCAGAGCCCCAGGAGGCTCATGCCTACCTTAAAGAAAGCTCGGTCACCCGCCTTCCAGAATCCCTCGCTACCCAGCTTGATCACCGTATACAATTTGAGGATGTGATCTCAGCAAATGTTCACAGCACAATTCTACAAGGTCTTTTGCCAGGAACTGGCACCACTGTCGACGCAGCTGTTAAACTCCTACCTTGAAACTGGGTCGCTCACTGATTCTATTTCAGAGGCCTCGATCTCTGTGATTCCCAAGCCCTTTAAAGATTCCAGCAAATGTGGGTCATACCGACCTATCTCCTTACTTAATACAGACGCGAAACATTTCGTTGGGTTCTTGGCAGCCCAGCTGCAACCGCTGATGGCTGGACTCAGACCCAGACTAAGCAGGGCTTAGGTGGAGATAATACTAAAAGACTCCTCCACCTCATGGTTGGTATCCATAGATCTCGCAAAGATGCACTGCTCCTGTCAATCGACACAGAGAAGGCATTTGACAGAGTCTGCTGGAGTTATCTTTTTGACACACTCCGCCATCTCGGCTTTGGGGACCAGTTTATTAAATGGGTTGGATGCATCTACCGGTGCTCCATTGATCGTTTGTACAAGTGAATGGGTTATCATCTTATCTGTGTCTGATAGCCTGCGGCACGAGGCAGGACTGTCTGTTGTCTCCCCTGCTCTTTGTACTCTACATGGAGCCACTAGCGCAAAGAATCTGAGACCATCCACTGCTTGAGAGTATTCGATTTGGAATGGACACCCTTAAAATCAGCCTATACGCAGACGATGTGATTCTCTCAATGGCAAACCCATACACTTCCCTACTGGCTTCGTTGGGAGAGCTGGAGAGCTTCAGAGAAACCTCAGGCTTTAAAGTGTATCTAAGCAAATCCCAAATCTTGAATCTATCAGCCCCTTAGGCATGTGAGGAGAGCCTATGGAATAAATTCCAACAGTGGGCGAATCAATCCATACCTTACCTGGGTATCCTTCTGGCCCCAACTCTTCCAAAGAACCTTGCGCTAAACTACGCTACGCTTATAGATCAGACAGCAAAGGCCCTGGACGGATGGTCCCGCCTGAAGCAGCCCTGCTTTGGATGTATCAAAGCGGTAAAAAATGACAATACTACCGCGCATTCTATATATCTTTCAGACACTACTGTTTGTCTCGCTACCGAAGGCCCTATGTACTCAGCAACTGGCTATTAATAAGTTTGTCTGGGGAGGAAAAAAAACGCGACTCTCCATTGCTCAACTGATTCAGCCCAAGCGGGAAGGAGGAGTAGGGCTGCCGTTGGTCCATAGTTATCTCCAAGCGGCGCACCTCCGCTATATAGTTGAGTGGAAACGCCCGCTCTCCGAAAAACACTGGTCCTTTATGGATCAAATAGTGGCGGGAGCAAATATCTGACGAGAAGCCTGGCTCCCACGTAAGCATAGGGCTTAGGGATTGTATTCCTCCCCAGTCACTTCCTCAACTCCGAAAGCATGGGACTCAGTAGCCGGTAAGAAAAGCCTAACAACATTCCCCTCCCCGATGTCCCCAATAGTGGACGACCACGACTTCCCCCTGGGCTGCAACTCAGAGGTGTTTCAGAGGTGGAGAGAACTATGATGTAAATGGGTGGGCTCATTTTTTTATCCTAATGGATTATTCCATTTGAGCAATTGAGGCTAGACTACGAGCTCCCTTTGACAGACGCCTTCCACTATCTCCGGCTACGACATTGGGTCACCTCCCCAGACTATCATGCAACGGCCTCACGGCCACTCACAGTCTTTGAGAAGTGGCTGGTGCATAAAAAGGACGATAAGCATCTAGTCTCTGAGCTCTATGCCATGCTCTCCACTGGGAAGGAGGGAGGACGCACTAAGGGACAGCTGTGATGGGAGGAAAAGTTGGGTAGGGCGCTTTCGGATAAAGAGTGGGCTGACATACACTACAGGGCACACGGCACGTTGCACAGCACTGCAGGGACAGAATCGGTCTACAAAGTAATAACATACTGGTATCTCACCCCAGCCCGCATTCATAGCTGGGATAAAGGCAGCTCTGAGAAATTTTGAAGGGGATGCAGCTTTGCAAGCTCTCTAGTGCACTTATTATGGCACTGTCCAAGACTGGTTTATTTCTGGGAGCTAGTCTTGGAAGATATTGATAAAGCTTTCGGCACCACACTTCCACGCTTCCCAGTCTACACCTTACTAGGGTTGCCGAATCCTCTGATTTTCCCCCTACGCTCCCTGAAAAGGAGACAAATAGCATTGGCACTGCTGGTGGCGTGCCAAGTAATTCTGGCCCACTGGGGCACCTCAATTGCACCAGACCACACGGCATGGCTGGCATCATGGTTAACCTAACCCATGGAACTACTGTACTTGGTTGCTGAATGCAAAGTGGAGGACTAAGCTAAGCTGTGGGCCCCTTTTCTCCGGATTCTCTGAACAGATCTACGAGAAATACCATGTCCCAAATACTTGCAAATACTGCGATTACTCCCTAGAAGTGAGGAAGAGGCGATACCGTCCCCACAGGAGGCGTTCATTGTTCCACCAACGTTATAATCTGTAACTATGTGAAGCTAATTAGAGTAGAAATAGGTTTGCATTATTATTTTGTATGTAAAACAGCCCTTTAAAGGAATAACGGCCCATTGACACTTAACACAGTAGTTCTAGGGGGGGCGTGGCTTGGCTGCCGAGCGGAATGGCTGCCTGAAACCGCAGCTCCGCCGATCGAGCACAGAAATCCTTCAATTATTTGCTGAACTGGGGTGCGGGCTCGGACCTCCCCGCCCGAGACGGTAGTCCAGGGTGTCCGCCCTTTACTTTGGCTGTTCTGACCCCGTCGGAGACGCGTGGGCGGAGAGCGGCCCGCGGGAAGCACGGAGACGCGGCGGCCTACAACAATCGCGAGAGCCGGGGCCTTGCGTGTGGAGGGCCCGAAATCTGTTCGAGGGGTGAGGCAGAGGCTGTTCGATCGCCCCAGGAGACGCGCGCCCCGCCGGATGTTCACCCCCTTCGGCTGAAACAGTGAAGCTGAGACAGCGGCGGCTGGTGTGGAGGACACCGAACGTGGACTGGAGGTGCGTCTAGGGGAGAGGCCCGAACGCACTGCGGCGCTCTGGGAGCTCGCTGGATACCGGGGACGGCGCGAAAAGGTCTTGATGCTTGCGATCGGCGGGCGCTGCTGGGCCCTGCTCTGGGAGCACGTGTTGCCGAACCTCATGGTCTGAGACTCTGATCTGTTCCTTTCACTCGCCTGCCCCTGGATTGCATGCCGGTGAACAGTGACGGGCCCGATCGGCTGATTGCAGTGGCGGCCATTTTCCCTGAAGCCGTAGTTCTATGGTCGAAGGTTCCAGGGCGACGATCGGAGAGTCATGGTCGCCTGCCGTACATGTCCCGACCATACTGCAGTGATGTTGGGGCGTTGACCTGGGATGCGGACAGTGAACGGCTGTACTAGTGTTGGCCTGCTCCGACTCTCCCCGCTTGGTCCGTTTCTCTGTGCCCGGTGCGTGACCCGCCACTGGGGACCCAGCCCTCTTGCCTACCAACGAGGCCTAACCGCCCTGCTGCCCTTGACGAGACGCTGGTGGTTGGCGATTGGCGGCGACTGGTGCAGTGTGAGGAGTCCGCGGCTCGGCCGCCCACACATACTACGGGCGCCGGGTAGCATCCGGTGAGCGGCCATGGGCAAACCGGACACGCGGCAGCCGAAAATCACCTTTGACAAGTCCAAGCAGAAGCCGCCGGACCCAGACCTCCGTGATGCTGAGTCTTCTCGAACAGACCGGAGTGGTGCTCAGGATGTGGACATTAAAGCCATGTTTCAGGAACTGAAAACAAGTTTACATGGCATTGACGGCAAAATGGATGCGCTGGCGGCCCGCATGGACGGTATCACGTCTCGCATGGACAAGCAAGAGGGGAGAGTGGAATCGCTCGAAACACGTGTGGCCGACACGGAGGAAAATCAGACCGGCCTTGCCGGCCAACTGCGGGGCATGGATAAGATCCTGACACTCATACAACAGAAAAATGAGGATTTGGAAGCGCGCTCGAGGCGCAACAACGTCCGCATCACGGGTGTGGCGGAAACGACGGACATAACCAACATGGAGCTCTTTGTTGAACAAATGTGTAAGGATCTGTTTGGGTCGGGTTTGTCTTCGATGTTCCTGGTCGAGAGGGCTCACAGATCATTGGGGCCCAGGCCTAAACCAGGTGCACCGCCCCGGCCTATTATTGCACGAATCTTAAATTATAGGGACCGGGACGTGATCTTACGAATGGCAAGAGACATGTCAGACGTGCAATACAAGGGCAACCACATTGCACTATATCCGGACTATACGATGCAGGTTCAGGCCGCTCGAAGGGAATTTTTGCCGGCGAAGAAACTTTTTCAACAGGCGGGCACCAAATACTCCCTCATCTACCCTGCTAAACTCCGGGTCCAAGGTCCCGGTAAACCGTCCTTCTTTGTTGATGCGAAGGCGGCTCTGAAATATGCCAAACAACTGTTAAAGGACCAAAAGTCTCAGGCACCTGCAGATGACCCGGACCAGCGGGACAGGCTAAGTGATGTTGAATGACTGCTCCTGTATGCTTCTAGTTAAGTCACTGGGTGTTGCCTGTCCGCGCTGTGCTGGGCCATAGAGAACGTTTAATTCCCTGGAGTACCAATTTCAGATGCTGGAAGGGAGCTGAGTAGGACTGCGGGATTGGGGGGGGAGGGTCCTTGAGCTGGTACACTAGGCCCGCGCTCGATCGCCCTGTCATGAGTACAGGGCTTGTGGGTGGCCAACCTGCGTACCTCAAGGGATGATTCCCATTCATTGTTCACATCTAGGGACTGTAGTTACAGTTGTCGTAGTTGGGAGGGGGACCTGGGAGGTCATTGCACAACCTGATTGGGGGGTTGGAGCGGGTGGGGTAGGGGTTTGGTCGTGGTTGGGGGTTTTTGTTGAGTTCTATTTAAGTTTCAGAGCTGGGTCGGAGGAGGCGAAAACTGCTATTGAATCGCACATTGTGCACTGCACGCTGCCATGTCGACAGTCACCTAGCAAGAGGTGTTCTGGCATTTGCCGGGCAGGCTGCCCAGATGGCCGGGTGGGACGTGTGCTGTCTGTCAGAGAAGGGTTGCAGAAAGTGACGCAACGAGGAACAGGTCCGTGGCCTGGTCGAGTTTTATTCCAATGCTTGTTGCTGTGTGGAGGTTCCCTACCTTGTCGGCGGGCTTACAGATTGCTGAGGCATGGCCGCCCCCCTCTGTTGAGACCCGCTGGGTTGGAAATGCTTGCTTCGAGATTTTGCAGGAATTGGCCGGGCGACTGGGGGGTTGGTGTATGTCTGATGCTTGCCCGAACTTTGTTAACACTCCTGGTGCTGTGAATAGCATAAAGTGTATTACCTGGAATGTACGAGGCATGAATGATAGAGGGAAAGTGAGACTGATACAGGCCTTCCTAATTAGAAAAGGTGCGGACATTTGCCTTCTGCAAGAGACGCACCTGACGGCCAATGCTGCGCAGCTGCTCAGGCACAATCGATGGGGTGAGGTAGTCCACGCTCACTATTCTAACTACTCTAGAGGGGTGGCGATACTTATCAGAAAGGGGCTTCACTGGAGGACGCATGAGGAAATCAGGGACGCAGGGGGCAGGTATGTTCTGTTGGTCGGTTCGCTGTGCGGCGCGAGAGTGATTCTGGTGAATGTGTATGGCCCGAATGACGATAATCCAGAGTTCTACGAGGAATTGTGGCATAGGGTGCGGACCTGTGGACCTGCGGCGATATTGTGGGGAGGTGACTATAATGTGGTACTGTCAGATACTCAAGATAGGCAGGACACAACTCGGGAACATCACCCCAGGGCGTCGGAGGCGCTTGGCCATATTATGCAAGAGGCAGGGCTGGTGGACTCCTGGAGGACACTGCACCCTGAGGCCCGCGCCGGTACGTGTATCACAGCTCATCGTGCGGCCTGGTCCAGATTGGACTTCTGGCTGCTGTCCAGAGATTTGCACTCATCGGTGTTAGAGGTGACTCACTTGCCGCGGTCTCTTTCTGATCATGCCCCGGTTTGCTTGACGCTATCCACGCCGCCGCAGTACATTCAGCCGTTTAGTTGGAGGTTCCCCTCCCGTGCGCTGCGCGACCAGGTCTTCCAGCATTCTTTGCGGGAAAGATTGGAGGAATACTTCGCACTCAACGAGGGCTCAGTTGATTCACCTGGCGTGCTCTGGGAGGCCTGTAAGGCAGTAACCAGGGGTCATTGCATGGCACTCAAAACTGGGGTTCTGCGCTCCATTAGAGATACCCTGAGCAAGTTGGAATCTGAGCTAGCCCAGCTTGAAGCTGCGATGATGGCGGCCCCTTCTGGTGGTGCGAGTGCAGCCTTCAGGTCGAAACTGACCAAGTATCAAGAGGAGGCGGAGAGGGAGGTCGCGTTCTTGTCCAAAGATTCTCAGGCCAGACGTTACGGAGAGTGTGATCGAGCTGGACGAACACTAGCAAGCATGCTGCGCCCGCCACGTGGGTCGGAGCATATTCTCGAGCTACAAGGGTCAGGGGGTGAAGTGATTCGAGATCCTCCGGCTATACTGACAGTGATGACAGATTACTATAAGGACTTGTATACCTCTAAGGTTACACCTGATGACACTATTATTAGTGACTACCTGGACACCATAGCACTTGCGTGGTTCAGTAATAATGCCCGACAATATATGGACCTACCCTTCACGCAGGAGGACATTCGAGCGGTGATAGCCGCTATGCCACTCAGCAAGGCACCAGGCCCCGACGGGCTGACGGCGGCCTTCTACAAGGAATATGCAGACCTACTGGTCCCGCGATTGCACAGTGTTTTTGAGGAAGCGATGGAGATGGGCATCCTCCCTTCCTCGATGCGAGAGGCCCTTATCATTACGCTGCTTAAACCTGGCAAAAATCCTGTTACCCCGGACGCATATCGCCCACTCTCGCTAATTAATCTTGACGCCAAAATTTACGCGAAATTACTCGCTGACCGTCTGAAATTCATGCTGCCACAGATAGCGTTGTCCGATCAGTCGGGCTTTGTAATGGGGAGGTCCACTTCCCACAATCTCAGAGTGCTGTTTGGGCTCCTGCATTATTTGGATCCCAAGGTACAAGCCGCGGCCGCATTGCTTGACGCCACTAAGGCGTTCGACTCATTAGAGTGGAAATTCCTACGGGCGTTATTCACTCGCATGGGTTTCAGCCCCTCCTTTGCCAGGCGTATTGGAATACTCTATAATCACCCGACGGCTAGGGTGCGGGTCAATGGTCAGACGTCTGCCCCGATCCCCATAACCAGAGGGACTCGTCAGGGCTGCCCCTTGTCGCCATTGCTGTTCGCCATTGCGACGGAGCCGCTGGCGGCTCGTTTGCGCCAACATCACACTCATCGCAGTATTGGCTTCACATCGCGTGGCCTGTTGGTGTCTATGTACGCCGACGACATATCCATATATATGATGAATCCATCGGACAACTTTGACCCACTGATGCGCGAGGTGACAAGATACAGTGGCCTCACAGGTATCGATATCAACTGGTCGAAGTCGGCGATGTTCCCGCTGACGGACGGTACGAGTCAATGCCATACGGAATTCCCGATTGACTGGGTCACTGATGAGATTAAATACCTGGGCGTACGCTTTAGCCGATCGGTGCAGGACATATGGCTGGCCAATTTTGGTGTGGCCGTGGAGTGGCTGGAGTGTAAGGTGAGGCGCTGTAAGGCGCTGCCGCTATCACTGATGGGCCGCATAGCAATTGCTAAAATGGTGGTCGTTCCTAAGTTTCTTTACTTATTCGTTAACATCCCCCTGCCACTCACTAGGTCGTTCTTCCGTCGGCTTCGCTCCGCCTTGCTTGAACTGGTCTGGGCGGGTAAGCAGCCCAGAGTGGCCTGGAACCTCCTCACACTTCCCTTCCGTCAGGGAGGCCTCGCGGCCCCGGACATGGAGCTATATGCGTACAGTGCTCAGGCCCAATACCTGCACTTCTGGCAGCACCCGATCCCTTACCAGCCGCACGTGGCTATCGAGATGGACGTTGCGGCCCCCTGCCCCCTTCGTGCAGCGGTGTATCACAGATACAGACGCTCCCGGGATGACATTGACACTGTTGAAATGGTCCGCTGGGCCTGGTCAAGCATTGCCAAACGTGCGGGCGTTGATGCTTTATATGCGCCAAGCATGACCCTTGCGGATAATCCACTACTGGGGCCATTGACGGACGCGGCGGTGGTGCGGCGGGCGCAGGCCTCCGGCCTGAAGGTGGCGGGAGACTTGTACCCAGACGATACCTTCCTTGCATTGCGGGATATGGCGGCAGCGTCGGAACCGACGGCCTCGGAGCTTCTTCTCTACTATCAACTGCGGTCCGAATGCAAGGGCAGGTACCCTATGTTTCCAGATGCTCCGCCGACGCTTGCGGCCCTGGAGGACGTACTCTCGAATTCCTCCGCGCGCAAACTGATCACACGTATCTATAGAGCTACTCAAAACACAGCTCCGGTTGTGCACACTGACTCTAGATCCTCGTGGGAACATGAAGCGGGTATATCTATTACCGAGAAACAGTGGGAGTACTGTTGCTCCCAACTTGAAAACCTATCCCCTAATTATAGGCTGCGGTTGGTACACTTCAACTATCTGCACCGGACTTACCGTACGCCCATGCAACTGTGTAGGATGGGACTGCGGTCTGATGCGAACTGTTGGAGATGCGGTGAGAAGGAGGCCGCGTTCTATCACCTTGTATGGGTGTGTGGTCCCATACGCGACTTCTGGATTGCAGTCTTCAATACCGTGGGGCAGATTGTGGGGGTGGAACTGGAGCCGGACCCACTTGTGGCCCTCTTGGGATTCGTTAGAAATGTGCCTAAGGCCTCACGTAGGCTTGTGGCCCTTTTACTATTACTTGCTAAGCGTCAAGTAGCGCTACACTGGAAGAAGTCGATGCCGCCGAAAGTGGCGGCCTGGATAAGATCGGCGGTGTACTGTAGGGAGCAGCTGACCTCATACTGGGACCAGCTGCCACAGCGCTCGCGGCCTGTAGATATATTGCAGCCACTGGTGGATTGGTTGGCTAGCACGACAGCGTTGGAAGTTGACTAGGCGGTCTGATTGTGGCTTTGGTGACGTGGCGAGGTTGGAGTTTGACTGTGGTGCGCTGTACGTGGTGATCCGCCTGACATAAGTGATCTGGGGTTTGGGGCTCGTATTCTTTGGGGGGTTGTCAGTCGATTGAGTTGCCTGGGCGGGCTATGGGCGCAGCGTGAAGGTGATTATGACATTTCGATTATTCATTGTTTGCTTCCTTTCGACTCGGGCTCTCTGTTAGTTTTGTTTTGTTTGGTCCATTGCAAAATGTTGTATTGCTGTTCGAATTTACGACCTCAAATGCTTGGGCGGAGTTCCGCCTCGCAAACTAGCTGCCTGCCTCCGGGTTGTTGGCTGAATAGCAGTGTACTCTTCGATGGAACAATAAAGGTTTTGGAAAACAAAAAAAAAAAAAAAAAAAACACAGTAGTTCTAAAACATATCATCTAGCAAACATCCTTACCAAATTTGAGGGGGAATAAAAGAGTGGTATTTTGCGAATCATAATTAATAGGTTTATTCTATACCTGAGCTGAGAGATCCACTCAAAATCATTTACACTGGTCACTTTTTCATCAACAAGCTTAGCAGCAACATCCTTGGCATGGACTTCAATCACGATCAGAGCAGAGAGGACCGTTCTCTGCATTCTAGACAGTTTACCACGCACCAGGGCCACCAGGTCACTCAACTGTAAAAACAAGAAGCAGATTCAGAGAGCCATTCAATCAAATATGCGAACAAAAGCAGGTTGTTGAGGTCGATATGAAGAGCAGAGCAGCTGATAATGCAAACTTTAATACCACATGATACAATCAATACAACTGTCATATACCTGAAGGACTGGTCATGCCAGTGCATTAAACCAACAACACAAATGAGACTCCTGGTTCTGTCAAATGGAAGAGTGCTAAGGGGATGTCCCTTTTAAAGGACGGTTTCCCCCACCCACCTGAAGGTGGCATGCTTCATCATAAGGTAACCTCCTCGCATTATCAGACTAGTCATAATGCAAGCTACAACACCCTCTTTGAGAGAGAGGAGCTCAGGGATGTTTTCTTTGGTAAAGAGGTCTACTAAACCTGTAGGTGAGCAGGGTGGGGTGAGGAGTGCAAAAAAGAAGAGCAGTTTGAGCTAAAACTAACTCTAGAGTGCGCAACAGACCTTATGAGGGTGCCCCAGGGCCAGGATTAAAACCAGGCTATGACAGGATGGAATTCAACCTGTCATAGAATGAAAAAGTATGTCAACATATTTCAGTTTGGTACCCTCCTAAGAGGTGTGGTAGCTTTCTTCAGGCCCTTGTGAAAAGTGTACTAAGGTGTAAGTGATAAAGGCACTGTGTTGCAGGCAAATAGAAAAATAATGGTATACAAAACCAGTGGTTGAAGTGGAATACTACTCAGTCAGGGGTCCACTGGTGGGTGTTTAGCCGCAAAAGTCAGGTAACAAGCTTCAGCTTTACCTTGGCGCAAACTCAAGGTGGCGTCAAGTCCTGTTCGGCTTGAGCGTGGGTTGCGCCAGGAAGGTAGCTTGCCAAATATCATCAGTAGTTTGAAATAATGACTAAAGCTTTAGGGCAAAGCTACGTTGTTCATTCATCCACTGAGCTACTGGGGCACCAGTGACTAAACTGTAAGCCAGCAGACTTGACATTCAAACTGATATAGCAAAGGGAGTCCCATCACATACCTCTGAAATAGTAGTCAAACTCTGTGGGGCTAAATGCTTGGTCATATATTGGTCTAATATCATCATGGGACACTTGGTGGAGATACCAAAGCCTATAAAGAACAAGTTACTTACCTTTCATGATGCTCTTTCTGGAGGATACACTATGAATATATATAAACAACAGGAGAGAGAGGGAAATTGTAGCACCCACTCTTGTTCTCCCAGGGAATACTCAATAAACAACAAAAGAGTGAAGCCAAAAAGTAAAGGGCTATCAACAGGAGTCACTCATGTTCTTTAAAAGAGCCCTCACTCACCAACCTAGTTGGTGACATGCTTCATCATTGGGCTCCCACCAGAGAGGCCGAGTGCCTCTCCGGTGTGCTACGACGCCTGACTACAGCAGAGCAGGATTTTTTGTTTTATGATAAGTGATGGTGCAAAAACGGGATAAAATAGTCTTTACTATTCCAAAAGAATTTTAATGGTGGGATAGTAAGGCTAGATTAAAATGTGTAATGTGCGGTGGATGTTGCGACTGAGTAAATTGATCAGTCACATCCTAAGTAAAAGTGAGGTCTACATGTTTCAGCCTTCAAGTACTAATCGCAAGGCTTTCTTCAGGACCAGGGACCATGGCGGTATACACTCGCTAAGGAGCACCCTAACCAGTGGCCGCAATGGGAACCGAGTTACTCACGGTTCGCAACTGATGCCTTCAGGACTTCTGAATGCGTAAAGACTGTTAGATGTAGGGAAGTTTTACATCATGGGTCCTGGCAGGGGGCGGTGACTTATAGTCACACGCACTCCAAAGTCTGCCGCCCATGTGGCACCTAGTTTGTGCCCGGACAAGCATGTCACCAACTAGGTTGGTGAGTGAGGGCTCTTTTAAAGAACATGAGTGAATCATGTTGATACCCCTTTACTTTTTGGCTTCACTCTTTTGTTGTTTATTGGGAATACACTATGAAAGTACAGATTCCTCACCTTTAGAATTTCCCCAGGTGCCAGACTGGATCCAGAAGACTTTTCAGCATTGCCCCTGTGCGCAGGAGGTGGTGTTGGGCAGCTTCCCATCGACTCCACTGCACCCCAGAAGTGGCAGCTGGAGCCGCATATAGGAACCACCAAAGCGCACTCACTTCAGTTTCTTACTGGACTCCACCCATACACTCGGACATGAAGCCCAAACAACTGCTTGTGCCAGTGTGCAGATCTCTAATTTGAGACCTGTTTTAGATGGAACAGAAAAAGGAAGGGAGGAATCTGTGGTTAGAAAGAGTAGCGACCAAAAGAGCTTTACCAAAGTTATTCTGATGGATACTTCTAACTGCAGACTCCTTACCTTAAGAATAGATATCAATGCAGTACCTCCCTCAGTGGTGAGTCTGGGGAATAACTGAGACCAAAAAGTCCTGCAAGTCCGAATGGCCAAAATGTAGTTCCCTTAGGGCCTGGCTGTCAAGGCAATAATGCATTGTAAACGTGAGAACTGATGCCCACGTAGCAGTCTGAAAAATATCCAGGACAGGCACTCTGTGTGCCAGCACAGTAGTAGAAGCCTTGTTCGGTTGGAGTTCAGCAGATGAGCCTGCCTTGAACAGCCAGTCTTCTGGATCTCCAGCCTGATCCCGGCAGGGCTGGAGTGCCTGTTATTTAGTTGGAGGGACTTGGTGCTGCATGCAAGCGATGCCTCGAAAGGGGCAAAATTGTTCTGAATACTGCCTTGCTGGTGTGGAGGGACCAAGGGAGCGGGCAGTGACTCTACTCTCCTTGAAGTGCTCAAGAGCAAAGACGTATTTCTCACCAAAATAACAAAACTCGTCCTAAGCAAAGCTTGAAGTTTGTCTGAAAAGCCTGTGGATCTCATCCATACATGGCGGCAGAGCACCACGCTAGTGCAGACTGCTCTGTCTAAACAGTCAGTCATGTCCAGGCATGACCGTATGACAGATTGCATCCTACCATCTTGCATGTCTGTGCTTAGCTGGTGTGAAATTCTTCTGGGATTGCTGGCAAAATCACAGCAACCATCTCTCATAATGCATGGGAGTACCGTCGCAACAAACTGCTGGCACTGACTGACCTGAGGGCGAGGCTACATGAAGATAACATCCTTTTCCCAAATCTCTCAATTATTTTTCACTCTCCTTCTAGAAGGGGTTGTAGGAAAGGAATTGGAGTTAACCCAGTTAAGTGAATGTCTGTATTATCCGGCTCAAAGCAGGAGAGTGCTGTGGCAGAACGGCAGGGTCACCTGGAGTGGTTCTTTGATGACGTGCCACCGGTCTATTCCCAGCTTGTGCGGAAACAAGGTTAGCCCAAGTGCCCATGAGGGTGGCAGTTGGGGCTTTGCTGTTTGGCAGTAGAGGTTCAGATGAGGTTTGTCTGGGTTGTAACACTTCCATGAGGATGTTGGTGTTTACCTCAATAGAAGGCAACTGCAAATCTTCAGTCACATGTCTAATAATCACAGCGAATAAAGCTGACTCTTCCGTTTAAGGTTTTTCCGTGGAAGGGCCAGGAGATGTATCCAGCCTGAGTCATGGAGATGTGTCCTGCTGACAGCCCTCTTGTAGGTCAGGATAAAATTTGTCATCATCATATTGAGGAGATAATGTATACCCACCATCACCACGTTATGTAATGTCTATGGGTAGAGCACATTAATCACTCATGAGGGCATCCACGTGCTTGAGCAGGTGTGGAGGTAAGTGTCCCGCCAGAGTAATTTGAAGTGCCAGGTCTTCAGCTTCTTGCGGTACTCAATCAGTGAAGAGGAGGCTCTGATGTGCTGTGGGAGGCCGTTCCATGTTGTTGGTGCGATGTATGAGAACAAACAACCTGTTCTGCTATTGAGGGATATTTGTGTGAGTATGAGTGAAACTGAGCATAGGTGTCTGTCTGTCTGGTGAAAGTGCAGGCGGTTGTTGAGGAATGCATCAACACCATCATCACCAAAAGCTGGTTGGCTCTGACCAGAGTCAGATTCAAACAGTTGTTGGAGCACTGGAGGGAAACACCTAGGCAAAGGCACTGTTTTATCAGAGTCAGAGTGTATTGGGTTCGGGTGCATCAGAACTGTGCTGGAGCAAAACGTTTGTCAACATCGAGACAGATTTGGTAAGGAGATGGACAGAATTATGAGATCCATGTTTTTCTTTGGCACTGAGGCTGGCTTAGATGCAGCAGGAAACAGTATGTATTGTGGTGCCTGGTGTGAAGTTGGCTCAGAAGTCAGAGATGAACCCGAAGTGGGTTTAGGAGGCACAGAAGGCACAGAGGGAGGACCTGCCTGTGGTAACCAGACTGGGGAGCTCTGCAGGTATATGGGGCCAGAAGGTGCACCACAGGGCGCTGGTAGGGTGCCTAAGAGGCATAGTATGGCATCCTTAAATGTCTCAATCTGTTGTGAGGTTGCTCGCAGACCTGAGATCAGCTGCAGAAGGGGACGAGAAGAGAGACTAGGCAGCACCTTGATGTCCTCATGACCTCTCAGATAGGGATGATCTGTCTCAGGAACAGCCCCAGGAGTGGGAACTGGGCCGTTTCCTCGACTTCGAGCGAGCATTACCCGACACACGAAAATGAGGAAACTGCAGTGTCAAGCCAAACGTGCCCATAAGCGGGGAACCTTGCCTGGGGAAGTGGACACTACAAAAAAGCAATAAATGGACTTGGGGCCATAGCACCGGAGTGAATCAATGGAAAAGTTGTAGCTAACAGGATTTAAGGAAGCTTTTGAGGTTTAATCTACGAGCAGGGATATGCACCCAAGATGATGAAAGTTATGAGGCCCCAACCTTGATGTTCTTCTGACACTATCGAAAAGGCGCTGTCCTCTAGGAAAGAGGGGCGTCTCCCACATGCACTCAAAGAAATATGTACAATCCTTAACCTGCTTTTGATGAAGTTTTTCACAAACCGCGAGGGGCTCTGGTGTGTTTAGATGCTGTCAGCATCTAAACACACCGGAGCACCTCACGTTCGCGCTTGCATGGAATTTTTTGTATAAGCCTGCACTTTCTACAACCGGCTTACAGTGGGTCTCCTGCCCACACGAAACTGAGCGAAGCTCACTGTACAGCCCCTGACGAAGGGCATTCATGCCCGAAATGCATTGGGTATAAACAATTGTTTGGTCAACGTCAACAGTTATTATGATGTAATATTAACGAACCTTGGTAAAAACTTTATGACCACACCAAAATACGAATGAAAAATAAAGAACTAATTTTAGAAAACGTTTTGTGAAAAACGTCATCAAAAGCAGGTTAAGGATTGTACATATTTCTTTGAGTGCATGTGGGAGACGCCCCTCTTTCCAAGAGGACAGTGCTTTTTCGATTGCTTATCTATTCCTCATACTCAGGAGGACCCACCCCATTACACCACCTACCATCTTACTTACGTTACTACATTACCTTGCAGGAGTGCATCCCTCTGTTTCAAGTTCAAGTCAACTTCTGACACTATCCCCAGCTTCCCCCTTGTTCTGGCAGCCATGCCTTCATTTTTGTAGGCCCTGAAGTTTCAGCATTCATGAGATGACTTCTGAGCACACACAGATTACTGGATGCTGCTGCTGCTTCTTGATTGCAGAGTGTACACCTCCAAGATTGGTGACACCACTGCCCCTTTCCTTTCTCGTAAGCATAATAGTAGAGACATACAACATGAGGAATTTATTAGGCCCAGAGCCTTGGGTCAAAGAAAGGGGCAGCAGCAGGAGATAGTGCCAGATTCCCATGCCAAGCCGAGCTAACTAAAGTAGAGAGGATGTATTGTGCTCTATCAACTTTCTGGCCTCCTAGGACCAACCATAGGCACCACGACTGTAGGTACGACATATGAGCTTCTTCCTCTTCACCCTGTGTCTTTGCTACATATCAATAGCCTAGAAGCACATACAACGGAATGGGTACCAAGTTATGATGTAAGGAACATTACCGCACCACAAATATGTACAACCCGTTTGCTAAACATGGAGAGAGTGATAATGCTGAAAGGCTGGATACTTACAGCCAATTCTGCAAACATGTATTTTCTCAAGTAATATGGAAAAAACGTCTCCGCTGGTATAGAACCTGCATTTTGTGACCAAATCTTAAATCAAAGAATATTCTTTTCTGTTTCTGACTATGAAGTAAAAATTTAATTATTATGCACATAGGAATATACATTTATCCATTACTGTGAATACATTTTACCTGAGCACTAAGCTGTGGGAAGAGGCGGGTGGAAAGGTCTCCAGCATCTAAGGCATCAGACACTTCCTTGGTCCAGAAAGTCTGGCATCCAGCAATTGTGACTTGACCAGGCCATATAAGGACCCACTCCGTACGAGGAGTCTGAAAAGCAAAGACCATGACAAACAGTAAGCAAAGTATGAAAAAATATAATGTGGTTATAAATACAAAGGGGCCAGGCAGTAATGCTCTAGCAGATAATGAGGGATTTTCATGGAAACAAGCTCAGCAAGACAAATGATAAAGGTGCAATAATGGCAGGGTCTTTGGGATATGAAATGCTAGCATCAGCTTATTGCTTGGGTGGTGACTGTAAACAGATGTGCTGTTTGTATGAGATTTCAAAGGGGAGTCAGTGAAAGGAGAAGAGTGAGGGTGAGTACAGGATGGTGGCTGTGTAAATCCTGGCTCCGTGTCACGCTGTCTATAGGGACTTCTTAGGCACGTCAAGCCTTTACCGTTGCATATCAGTGAGTGTGTCAGCAGAACAGGAACAATAACATTGAGTATGTCTTGAAGGGTAAGACCTCACATTCCATACTTATATATCTCTAATGCAAGAGATTCATATTTTATTAATTATTAAGATAATTTGCAACTAACATTGGACTTTGAAATGAATGGGCTTTCGGAAACTTGTGACCACATTTAAGGATACAATTAGCAGGCAAAACATAATTTTGAAAAATCTGAACATAGCGCTATGCACCACCCATTAGCTTTGGTAACACAGCACAAGCAGTCATCAGCAGCAGTGATATTTCCAGGTAAGAGACCCAGAAATTCAAAAAGAGAAGAAAAGAAATCAAGCCTTGTCTGCGCCTCATATCCAAACTCCATCTCTTTTACAGTTCTGTAAGAAACTGAAAAGACATATCTTTTGAAGAATTCCTTAATCGCAATAAGCTGCTCTTCCTGGATGCTATATAAAGGATGAACCTGCTGCTTAAAAAGAAGCTTAGTTTGCATCAACATCTTCCTGGAGCTGAGATGAGCCGAGGCACACCTATCGATGCAGGAGATCCATTTCAAGTTCTCACATCCAGTCTGGTGCCTGGAGGACATTTAACAGGTGAGTAATATGGGCACATAGAAGTAGCCATCAGAAAGACTTCCTTTGTCCTTAATTCCTCATCAAAACGTTGAATTCAATGAAAGGCAAAAGAGATCAGAAATCTTTGGCAACTGAGCCAAAGGTATAGCAACATATAATTTGATTTCTGAAGACACCAATAACTGAATGATTCAATGCGGGAAGTGATCTCCATAATGTCACATTCGCTAAGCGTCAAGGCAGATCACTACGGAAAACAAAACATGACAGGTGCTTAACAGTCATGGTGATCCTAATTAAGAACCTCTGTTTATCATCACATCCAAGACTAAATCATCTTACAGTGTTGTCATCTCAATGATATTGCTTTTACCTGCCTCAAAATATATGAAATGATGTGCTGGCCATATCGATATTGAAACCTGTAACTTATATATGCTGCAGGTTACAAAGAGATGGCTGCAGTTAGAGCATTAACCCACTGATTTATTCGAGCAGTTGAGACTGTGGTTTCCAAATAAGGGCATGATGTTTGTCCATGACAGGGGTAGTGAGTCAGAAATAAAATAAAAATAGAAAGTTAGTGCTAATTGGAATCCATATTATCACCATGGCTACAAAGTATATCAGCAGAGTCCAGTGGGCTGTTTTTATTATCCAAGAATTCTAAAAAAAAAAAAAAAAAATCAGTTGGTCACTATTAGAAGCACAATCCTAACTGGCAGCAAATTAAATTTTCAGATTTGCTTTAGAAATAAATGCGTGTCCGCAAGAAAGTAATGTTACTCCTAATAGTGACATTTGTACTTGGAGTCCTTAGGCACCCTCTATTCAAAGTCATGAGGCTTCTGTACATAAGGGGGATACAAAAAGATTTTTGTGCAGCACAAAGATTTCAGAAGAGTAGGGATTGTGGATACCGTATACTTTAAGCAAACCCGCTTCAAGACTCTAAGAGTCTTTCATCTCATCTGGAACGCATATAAGCGGGTTGTTTCAGGCATTACCCAATTCAATCAGCTTACGTATCGGACCTACAATCCCAATTTCCCCTACTCTGTTCATGAGGGCTTCAGAGGTGCCAGGGAAAAGGGGCTACCTACTTATTTTAGGACAGTTATTTGAAACAGACGTTTTCTCTTCATTTTTGAGCATACGACAACAGTTCTCTTTCCCATCCATTGTCTTCTTTGGGTACCTTCAGATGAGGCATTTTATCTGTAGTCTTAAGGTTGAAGATCTTCGCAGTTTGGATCATATACGGAATGCTCCTCTAAAGAGAAACATTGAGCTGGTCTACAAGGTGATTTATCAATCATCACAGAATAATATGGTTGACCCATTCCAGCTGCGGGGAGATAAATGGAGCTCTCTCCTTAACACTGAAGTAAAACACTGAAGTAAAACACTGAAGTAAGGGTTGTGGACCTTAGGCGCAGTAATGTGCTGTTTCACCTAGCCTAGAATGTATCTCATATTAAGGTACATCACCTGAAATGTATCATTGATTGGTATTATACCCCTCATTGTCTGTTTGTAATGAAGCTTCTACCAGACAACCAGTGTTACCATTGTGGATCGGCAGCACCTAATGCGGGTCATGTTTTTGGATCTTGCTCCGCACTGCATTTTTATTGAGAATTTGTCTTCAGTAAGCTCTATGCTATTTCAAACTTAGAAGGGATAGTGGATCCGAAATTGATTATGTTGGGTCATTCACCAGTTATTCCTTCTTATCTATAGGGCTTATACTTCTTTTCTATCTTGAAAGCAAGACTGGTCCTGGCACGATTTTGGCTTTCTAGTGAGTCTCCCGATCCATGGTTTTGGTGTTGTGAATTCTTGAGCATGAGTAGACTGGAGATGGTTTTAACTGAAAATGATTCCTGCAGAAAAAAGCTCATTTGGATTTGGGACCCCGATTGGGGCTGGTTGGTCAATATAGCTGCTCTACAGGACATGTCTGCTTAGGCACATTTTCGTTATTTTTTCCTTTTTTGTTTTGGCGCTTCCCTCCACTTATTTTTTATTATTTAGTATATGAAGGTTTATTCTTCTCTTTTTTTTCTCTTCCATTTCTGCAAGGGAAAATTCTGTATTTTGGTTAAACAAATGGTCTCTTTCTGGGTCACTGTATTATATTTCGTTTTGCTATTGACTGTGCTTTCATATTTATATTTTTTGTTAAATATTGTATTTGGTCCCCCATTCTCTGCTATGTTTCTTGTTCAGCTCGTAAAAATAAAAAAAAATGCATGTGTGTGCGTATCCACAATAAAGCAATGTTACGCCTAGTAGTGACGTTTGTACTCTGCGTCCTTAAGCACCCTTTATTCTAAGTCATGAGGCTTCATATCCCCTCTTCTGGATATGAAAAGATCTTTGTGCAGCACAAAGATTTCATAAGAGCAGCCCCTGATGTGCCTGTTGAAGCTCCATACTGTACTGTTTTTTTCTCTTTACCTTTGAAGAAAAAGTTGAACGGGCAGTCTGGCAGAAGGGGGAAGGGGTACTATAGAAAGGAAACTAATGGAAAACTATGGTGAAAGACTGATACTTAGTGAGTGCCTGCATCCACACTCATCCTTCAGACTCGTGGGCGGATTTCAAAGAGTTCAGAAATCCAAATGGGGTGGAGGCAACTTGTAGATACTAATCAGAAAAATTTATATAAAGGGTTTGGCCATACCGAGCAAGTGATCTGAAAACTGTACCATGACTATTTGATGCTTGCAGAATGACTGTGGCATTGTAAATGTGTTAGTAGTACAGACTGTATAAAGTGGAAGATACCACTGGAAGTACACCAGTCCTGAATTGACACTTACTGTACTGTACAGTGGATACATTTCTGGATGCAACACCTACTGATACTGCACATTTCTGAACACATTTGCACTATTTTGAGAACAATCTCGGCTTCGTACCGAAGCGTGGGTCAGGGGCACTGAAGCTGATAAAGAACCCTTTCAGAGGATATGAAGGCCTAAAAAACGAGGACTCGAATTAGAATTGGGTGGACAGGGCACTCCATCACAAACGTTATGGAGTATGCTGTCCGCCAAATCCTGAATCCACCTGCCCTATTTAGAGCTGAGTGCACTATAAGCTTTCCACTGGCAACACCCCTGTTGGCTCAGTCAGCGGAAAGCCTACTTCGACAGCCTGATGGAGTGCTGGCCATTAGAATAAGGCAATCAATCCATGCACCCTATTTTGAGCTACAATCTATCCGTCACTAAAAGTAAATTAAAAACAATGGCTCCCACACCCAGAGAAAAAATTCCATGAGTGTAGGGGGTCATTAATGTTTTGTTTTTCAAAATAAACTCCCACTTAGGGAGAATATTTTTTGGGGGAAAAACAATTGGTGGATGTCTGTCAAAACAGACGGCAGCCATCCACCAAACGTTTGGTACCTTCAGAGGAACCCCCATGACAGCGGTTCCTCTGAGGGTACTAAGATCATCCCTTGGCCAACAGTGATCAATAAATTCAAGAGGTGGTATTCCGTCAGGATGGTGGATATAAAGCCCCCCTGCTGCCTTGACAGATGGCGGGGCGCCCGCCTGCTCTAAATCAGGACCGAAAGGTTTAATAATAAAATTGGTGGGCCTATGTAAGATCCAATTTGTGGGGGGTTCTTTCAGGATCAGGGGTCGAATGCAGATGTAACAGACGGGAGGAAAAGCACTTGATGCAAATTAAAATCCTTCTGAACGCTAAACAAAAAGAATGGCAGGTTTCTGGAGGCAGTTTTTTTCCTGAATAACAGTGTATGGTTTGCCCCATAAAAGAAATTGTCGATGCTTATTTTTGTAGCTGACATTACCACAACAATAAAATAGCTTTTCATGTGAGCATTATCTCGTCATTGGTGGCCCGGCCTCAGCCCAAAACAATTATTAGCCAAATACAATAGAAAACCCTTAATATTGCAAACGGAATCTGTGAAAGGTGGGAGGTATTCCTAGGTTTTTGCCCTGAGCATCGCCCTCAGGGCAGCACTTTTTCCAATTCAGAATTGCTATTTTCCAACCTTTCCAAAAAAATATTTGGGGAATTTATAACTTTCCCCCCAAATATTCTAAGACTCGAGTTAGAATAGTAAATAAGCCTCCTGGAATATTTGGAGGAAAGTTGCTCTTTCCCCAAATATTCTAGGACTGGAGTTAGAATAGTAAATAGGCCTCCTGGAATACTAGGAAGAAAGTTGCTTTTTCCCCAAATATTCGAGGACTGGAGTTAGAATAGTAAATAAGCCTCCTGGAATATTTGGAGGAAAGTTGCTCTTTCCCCAAATATTCTAGGACTGGAGTTAGAATAGTAAATAGGCCTCCTGGAATACTAGGAAGAAAGTTGCTTTTTCCCCAAATATTCGAGGACTGGAGTTAGAATAGTAAATAAGCCTCCTGGAATATTTGGAGGAAAGTTGCTCTTTCCCCAAATATTCGAGGACTGGAGTTAGAATAGTAAGTAAGCCTCCTGGAATATTTGGAGAAAAGTTGCTTTTTCCCAAAATATTCAAGGAGTGGAGTTGGAACACTACATTAGACCTTCCAGTGTCCACCACACCCACTGCTGTCCTGAGGGCGCATTTCAGGGCAAGAAACAGAACGGGATGAACGCCATCTTAATTTCCAGGTTGAATTGCCTAATTTATGACGTTAAGACATCAAGTGACCAACTACTATGAGGACATCGGCCTCGTAAACACAAGAACACAATAGAACGACCATCGTATTACAGACATTAAAAACACTATTTAACGTATACCAGATGGGAGTCCAACATAGCTTAAACCTTCCATAAAGCAAGCAACACCATTGTTAGACTTTCTTTAACAGCAGGGCAACTGACAAAGTACCAACCTAAGACGTACAAGCAACAGTAAAGCCCACTAGCCACATCTTTACGACACCAAAATCACACACCCACAATTAATTAAATCAGAGATTTCAACAATACAACACCGACACATATAATCAAAACACAACTCGGACTACGGTTTGTGATAGAAATCTCAGCAGTGCGTGGAAGACAACCACGGCGACCATCATCGCTAAGAGGCCATACTTTTGGCAGTCTGTGCGCTATACGAATGCAGCTAAAGTAACATAGCTTCAGGGGAAAACAAACCTTGGCTGCAGACGCCAGAATGGGAACACATGCAAGTCATTAATTCGGATAGAAACAGGTGTGCAACCGAGGTCAGTTATGTGTGCACATTCTTTCCTCTAACTAGCTCCTTCGCAGTTAGGGGAGGCGAAAAGGGAGTCATTCGACAGATGTAAAAGTTTCACTTCTAGGTGAAAGAAAGAAAAGAAAGAAAAAAGAAAGAAAAAAGAAAGAAAGAAGAAAGAAAAAAGAAAGAAAGAAAGAAGGAAAGAAGCAAGTGATGGGTAGAATGACCGCATGAGAAGAACTGAACTGGCCCATAAAAAAACTGCAAGGTTCTAGACCGGCTAGTGACTCTGGTAGGTCGGTAGGGCTGGGGCAGAGTCAGTCGCATATTAAGCTTTCCCAACGTAATTGAAAGGCAAGAATGGCTGAGTCCTACGACATAGCTCCCAACTACCCTGTATGCCAGGACACCATAGACCACATGTGGCTGAATTACGAAAGAAGCACAGAACAGGAAAGTAGAGTACTAAGGGTTGGGTTAAAGGACTCACCTGTGTGTACACCTTGATAGAGCGCTCAATGTACTCCCTCACACTTGCCTTCATTACCCTCTCAACCTCAAACAGCCAGTCCTCAACGTTTCCAGTGGGGTAAATTCCGGTGGATAACTGCACTTCCTCTCCTTCTCCGGAGTACATATGAGTAATCTGCAGATCTGGCTGGAACATGAGCTGGTGGAAAGGATGGAGTAAAAAACAGAGAACATGATCCACAATTCTCTTTCCAAAGCACACGGCACAGACAACCCCTTCCCGCACCCCCAAAGGAAGAACAATGATAAAATCCATCTGTTAAATAGATCCTTTCTCTTATGAGTAATGACCCTCCCCGAGCAACAAATTAGCCTGGATCCTAACTGGTCAGCAATTAGACCAAACAATGGATGTTAGGCCTAGTCACAAGATGAAATCTCACTTAAATGGGAAGAGGAATATTTCCAGTGGTTTCCACTTGTATTTGACTGGGTAAACCATGTACATTCTTCTTTTAAATCCATTCTGATCTCAGCCTTTTGCCACGCTCTGAAGAATGGACCTACGGTGTAATCTCTCACATACTACAGCCCTTACCTGTTGATAACATTCTGACGCTCAACATGATTTATTGTGAAGTCATTTGACCTCATCATCTCTAGAACGCTATATCTTGCCACCATGGTTACCTTAGGCTATCCCCTCAGGATCTATACAGTACTCTCAGTGAGATCTCAAGGCATAGGCCCTTGATTTATCTTGAAAGGAGGTTTTCTCACCCAAGGGTCTGTTGACTTTAAAATCAATGGCTTTACCACGCATGCTTTTATCACCATCCTTTACCACGCAGTGCCTTTACCATGCATGCCTTTGCCACTCATATGCCTTTTCCACACAAGGTAAGCAAAATTAAAGTAAGTAAAACCCCTGACTTTGTCTATCTATCTATCTATCTATCTAATTATAGTGACTGAAAATAAAAAATAAAAAAATAAAAAAATAACGTTATAGTTAGGTGTGATAAAAAAAGGTATGTTTTTGCTTAAACAAAATCTTAGGAATTCACTGCAAAAACCAAAAGTTAAAATAATGTTATACTTAAGTGAATATGACACTAACATCATTAACGTTTTGGAAAAGAAAAAATAAAGAAATACACCAGTTATAGTTAGCAGAGCTAACTATAACTTGTGCCTCCACCGTGCACTGCTTATGACCTCACATATTACATTACTCATGATTGTTCTATGACATGATACGGCCCCCCTTCCCAGAGCCTCATTAGGCCATTGGTACCCCATTCCCTGGTCCTTAACTATGTTGAAAGGTAGGGGGGGCCACATTGCCCTCCTGAGCCTCATTAGGCCCTAGGAGCCACAACCCCAGGGCTTTTTTTAAAAAGGATTGGGGGGCCACGTGGACCACCCTCCCAAGCCTAATTAGGCCCTGGGGACCCCATTCCCCACGGTCGTTTCTTTAAATTTACAAGAGGGGGCACTAATTAAATTAAAGGGGAGTGTGACCACTTGGCTGCCCTCCTCAAGCCTATTCTGGTGCGGAGACATGATCCACGAGGGCCTGAGTTTAATATGATATACACACATTTAGGGGGCCATGTAAGGGAGCTCCAGGAACCCTGCTGCTGCGGAGTCGGCATTGCTCCCACCCGCATGGAGCAGGTATTTATGAGGCTCCATCGGGCGGAAGCAATCTGTTGATCTGTGTAGGAAAGTAGGATCTTTCTGGCACAGATACCCCCACTTTTTGCATGGTTCAGTGAGTTTTGACTGTATTTCACTGGGTTTCTGCTAAGCAGGACCCCAGTGACAGTGCGCTCTCCTCTACATTTACTGGTAAGTACTTTGTAAACCCCAAAATTGGCATATTGGGGTACCATTATAAGTCCCTAGTATATGGTACTGAGGTACCCAGGGCATTGGTATACCAGGGGTCTCCTATGGGCTGCAGCAAGTATTGTGCCACCCTGTGTCTGCAGAGCTGCTTTTGCAGTCTGCCTGACAGGGTGCATGCACCATTCACTTCAGATATAAGGTTTCCTTATATCCCGGTCACTGCACTTAAAAACTATAAGTCACTCCTAAGGTAGACCCTTCAGTCCAAGGACAGGGTGCATGGTTCTAAGTGTGTGGGTACCTATGCACACGCAGAGGAGCCCCTACAATCCCTGGACTCCATTTTCTGGGCTTTGTAAGTGTGGGGCAGCCATTATAAGGTATTTAGTTGATACTGGCAAATAGAGATGTCTACTATCCAGTGGCTGCCCCGCACCTGGTTATGTTTAACATCAAACATGTTGAAATCATGCAACTACACAAATTCCAGTGTTAGTTTGCATGATACCATTGTGAGGTAGTCCCCGATCACCCAAAACCCGTGTCCCCCCCCCCCCTGGATTGTTCCCCCTCCAATGTTCTCCCTTCCAGGGTACAGCCTACGGAAAACGATCTACCGCGTCCGTGACAACGGAGACCCCGCCCCTCTCTTTATTACAGGAGCCAATCCAAAACGACAGCGGACCGGAAGGACTGCCCCGTGACCCCGGAAGTCCCTCCTCCATACTGCCGGCTAGCCAGAGAAAAGACGGAAGGAAGGAGTCAGCCGGCGTCGGAGTATCGTGGCAGGAGGTTTCGACTGGCGGTGCGGAGAACGGTGAAGGCGGTGGCGGAGAAACCGAAGAGTGGTCCGAAGAGTGGTGGACTCCTACAGAGGTGGCTGAAGAGCGGCCGTAACTCGGCGGAGCGCGTGAGTACCAGTTACCATCTTTCTAGCACGCTAGGTGCTCTGTGTAAATAGTGTAAATTCCCGTGTAAATGTCCCTCTCCCTTAGGCACTTACTTTTCACCAGACAGGTCCCGTCTACATCATATACAGCACCGTGCACTTTGTAAATATCGTCCCCCACGCCCCATTCCGAGCACCCCTTTTTCCCCTGTGCCAGTCCCGCTCCGTCTCCCTTCTCTCCCCTTTGCCCTCACGGTCATTTCTTCGCTTTCCTCACCCCTGGTTATGGTTACGGTTTCTACCAACGAATCCCAGTAGGACTAACGGCTCCTTTTTTCTCTCTTACTGCCCTCCGAGGAATCGTCCCCGCCGGGTGCCGGGTACCGAAGTCGACGTCAACGAACCAAAGGTCCTGGTGCCCCACAAAGACGGGAAAAGAGGAAGGACCCGACTCGTAGTGCCGTCCTTCTCCCGACTTGAGACCTTTCTGGGACCCCTTCGTTTCTATACTACCTGACTTGTGTACAATAAAAAGTCAATATTGCCCACTATATCCGGCCTCCTTGCCTGCTTTTCCAGTCCGCCTACAACCCACGATCACATTTGGTGTCAGAAGTGGGATCACCTGGAAGCATGGAGGCCGTGATGAAGAGGATGGCCGATTCCCAAGAACAATTGGGGCAGTTAATGGAGCGATTCTTAAAGACCGCCGAAACCGATCGGGGACAACTCCACGATGTCTTGAAAGGACAGGGGGACACCCACGAACAAGCCATGGGGAAACTGACAACCGTTCTGGAACACCAGAGACCAACAACCTCCTTGCCCTCTGTCGTCCTACAAAAGTACGTGCCAGGAGAGGACCCCGACTTCTTCTTTACCAACTTCGAAAGACTAGCACAAGCTGCCTCGTGGCCTAACGACCGTTGGGGCCACTACTTGGGTCCCTTGTTGACCGGTGACTTGCAGGCCGCATATCAACAGGCAAACATACAGGGTACCACTCCTTATGTGGATATCAAGAAATGCATCCTCGAACGACTGGGCATTGATGATGAAACCTATCGTGTAAAGTTACGTCAGATCAAGGAAGGACCCCAAGAAACCCCCAGAGCCCTGTCGTTTCGAATCAAAGACTTAACCAACCGATGGCTGAGACCGGATACGGCCACCAAAGAGGAAATCCTCGAGAAAATCTATCTTGAACAGTTTTTGATGTCTTTATATCCTAGCACGCAAAGGTGGGTAAGACAACATGCCCGTCTTACCCTGGAAGTCGCAGTAGAAATAGCCAGCGCCTACAGTCGAGCTCAGGACCTGCAACGAGGCAAGGAGGATCATCCCCCTAAGGCCCACCCCGCAACAGGGCCACGTGCTCACCGTCCTCCCTTCCCAAGAAGACCGGAATCAGTCCCTCTGCCTCCTGTCCCTGTGCTACCGAGGCCTATCAACCCCGGGCCCCAATGTCACAGTTGTGGTGGGTTTGGACATATCGCTCGGGTTTGCCCCCATAAGGAAGAACCAATGGAGGTTGGGAGGTTGGCCTGGCCCGAAACTATGTGTGCTCAGTCCCGGGTACTGCGCCACCACCCTTCCTTTGTCCGGTGACCATTGAGGGACAAACACTGATGGCTCTGGCAGACACCGGGTGTCGACAAAGCGTTCTTAGGCCTCAGGTCTTGCCTAACCCGGTTCCTTCCCCGTCAGGCACAGTCGCCATTCAATGTGTTCACGGCGACACGAAAAGTTACCCCACCACCCGAGTGCAAGTACAACACCCCAAGGATTCTGGAACCACCCTCACCGTAGGTCTGATACCTGCTCTTCCGGAACAGGCCATCCTGGGGAGCGACTATGCTGGCTTACCAGGACTTCTGCAGGACACCACCGATTCCCTGACCCGCTGGTGGGAAGAAGCCCCTTTTCCCCAGGGGCCATCCTCCCCTACGATGGAATCTAAGGTCCCGAAAACCAAAACCCAAAAGAAAAAGGAGAAAAGAGAGTACACCGGGGTATTTCCAGTCGTACCGGAAGAACACCCCTGGCAGACCGACAGGGAGTTCAGGGCGGCACAGCAAGAAGACCCTAACCTACAGGAAGCATGGGCAAAGGCGTTAGACCACGAGGATCCCCTTACCGTAGGTCCTTATTTCTACAAGAAGAACGGGTTATTATATCGTAAGGGGGGAACCCAACAAAAGCCCCAACTTCTGATCCCTGGCCCTTTTCGAGAGAAGATCCTGTTCTTAGCCCACAACCACCTCCTGGGCGGTCATTTTGGGGAAGAAAAAAACAGCCAATCCATCATAGAACGATTCTACTGGCCAGGGGTACACCAACACATTAAAACGTATTGTAGAGAGTGTCCGGTGTGTCAAAAGCATAGTCGATATCGCCCACCTAGGGTACCCCTACAACCCCTTCCAGTTATTGATGTCCCGTTCAGTAGAGTAGGGATGGACATTATAGGTCCCTTGTTGCCCTCACGTAGCGGCTGTAGGTACGCCCTTGTCATAGTGACTATGCCACGCGTTTCCATGAAGCCCTACCGTTGCGTCAACCAACAACCCAAAAGGTCGCCAAAGCTCTCATCTCGGTGTTTTCTAGGGTTGGGTTTCCCCGGGAAATCCTAACCGACCAGGGCACCCCTTTTGTCTCCAATCTAATGAAACAAGTCTGCTCCCACCTAGGGATCAAACAGATCCGAACCTCAGCATACCATCCCCAAACCGACGGTCTTGTGGAAAGGTACAACGCAACACTAAAACAAACCCTAAAAAAATTACTGGGTTAGAAGCAAAGCGGTGGGAGGACATGTTACCATTGGCCCTGTTCGCTATTCGCTGCAAAACCCAGAGCAGCACCGGTTATTCACCCTATGAATTGCTCTATGGCCGACCCCCTCGTACCCTACTAGATATGGCCCAAGAAGCCTGGGAAGCGGAACCTGATCGCACGAGACCCTCCCCGAATACATGGAGAATCTAAAAACACACTTAGCTGTGATAAGAGACATAGTCCACCGTAATCTAGAGAACGCCCAAACAAAACAGAAGGAGCAATACGACAGGGGTACCAAAAACCGCGTCTTCTCCGTGGGTGACCAGGTTCTCCTGATGATGCCATCCTCCGATCAAAAACTCTTAGGCCAGTGGCAGGGTCCTTATGCTGTCCTTTGCCAGGTAACCCCCGTCACCTACGAATTAGACCTTGATCCCACACGCGGTACCACTCAAATATACCATATAAACCTGTTGAAAAAATGGGAAGGCCCTTGTCTCGCCCTATCTGGCTCGGTGAACCATACTCCCCTTTCCTTTTCCCCTTGCATAGACTCTGGACTAACATCACAACAGCGTCTCGAACTAACAAATAGTCTATACCCCTTACGCACAGTTTTTTCGTCTTTTCCCGGCCATACCACTGTCACCGAACACATCATACGAACAGTACCTGGGAAGGTGGTGCGGCAAAGACCGTATAGAATCCCTGAAGCCCGCAGGGTGGTTATACAGAGGGAGATTGAGCAGATGTTGAAAATGGGTATAATAGAACCCTCGGTGAGCGATTGGAATTCCCCGATAGTACTTGTACCCAAACCGGACGGGTCTGTAAGATTCTGTATTGACTTCCGAGAAGTCAACAAGATATCCTCCTTCGACACATATCCGTTGCCTCGCGTCGACGAGATGGTCGAGCGTATAGGGAAGGCTCAGTATATCTCCACGCTGGACCTCTGTAAAGGGTATTGGCAGATACCCCTCAGAGAGGAGGACAGAAAGAAAACAGCGTTTTCCACCCCTGAGGGGTTATACCAATTTCTAGTACTTCCGTTTGGCTTGCATGGCGCCCCTGCCACCTTCCAAAGAGCAATGAATCACATCTTGCGGCCCCACAGCTTGTATGCGGGAGCCTATCTGGACGATATCATCATTTATAGCGACAGCTGGACACAACACCTAGAACACCTGCAAAAGGTCATCACCTCCCTGGGGTCTTACGGGTTCACCATCAACCCTGCCAAAACCACCCTAGCAGCCCAAACGGTTAAGTATTTGGGATATCTCCTGGGTGAAGGCCTGATACGACCCCAGCAGAGAAAACTGAAGCCATCCACTCCCTTCCCTTTCCCCAGACTAGAAAAGACCTTCGTGCTTTCCTGGGTCTCCTCGGTTATTATCGGAGGTTTGTACCAAACTTTTCCCAAAGAGCAGCGCCGCTTACCGATTTGTTAAAGAAGTCCATAAAAACAGAAACCTTCCTTCAGAACCCAACCCCTGATTTGTGGAATGCTTATACCGACCTGAAAAATGCCCTGACCTCTAGCCCCGTATTAATCAGCCCTGATTATGCCCAACCCTTCCTCCTCCAGACAGACGCCTCCGAACAGGGACTAGGGGCGGTGTTGTCCCAAAGAGACCCGTTTGGGAACGAGAAGCCTATCCTCTACCTCAGCCGCAAATTATTTCCACGAGAAAAGAACTATGCGGTTGTAGAAAAAGAGGCTCTAGCAATCAAGTGGGCCGTGGAAAGCCTCCGCTACTATCTGGAAGGAAGGGACTTCACCCTATTCACGGATCATGCCCCTCTAGAATGGATGGCTCGGAACAAAGGACATAACGATCGGGTCCTCCGCTGGTTCCTGGCCCTTCAACCCTATCGCTTCACCACTGTACATCGTAAAGGAGCGAACCAAGGTAATGCGGACTACCTCTCCCGCTACCCAATGTCCACAACCCGTACAAGAAAGACAGCTAGGGAAAGAGAATGTGAGGTAGTCCCTGATCACCCAAAACCCGTCCCCCCCCCCCCCTGGATTGTTCCCCCTCCAATGTTCTCCCTTCCAGGGTACAGCCTACGGAAAACGATCTACCGCGTCCGTGACAACGGAGACCCCGCCCCTCTCTTTATTACAGGAGCCAATCCAAAACGACAGCGGACCGGAAGGACTGCCCCGTGACCCCGGAAGTCTCTCCTCCATACTGCCGGCTAGCCAGAGAAAAGACGGAAGGAAGGAGTCAGCCGGCGTCGGAGTATCGTGGCAGGAGGTTTCGACTGGCGGTGCGGAGAACGGTGAAGGCGGTGGCGGAGAAACCGAAGAGTGGTCCGAAGAGTGGTGGACTCCTACGGAGGTGGCTGAAGAGTGGCCGTAACTCGGAGGAGAGTTACGGCGGAGCGCGTGAGTACCAGTTACCATCTTTCTAGCACGCTAGGTGCTCTGTGTAAATAGTGTAAATTCCCATGTAAATGTCCCTCTCCCTTAGGCACTTACTTTTCACCAGACAGGTCCCGTCTACATCATATACAGCACCGTGCACTTTGTAAATATCGTCCCCCACGCCCCATTCCGAGCACCCCTTTTTCCCCTGTGCCAGTCCCGCTCCGTCTCCCTTCTCTCCCCTTTGCCCTCACGGTCATGTCTTCGCTTTCCTCACCCCTGGTTATGGTTACGGTTTCTACCAACGAATCCCAGTAGGACTAACGGCTCCTTTTTTCTCTCTTACTGCCCTCCGAGGAATCGTCCCCGCCGGGTGCCGGGTACCGAAGTCGACGTCAAAGAACCAAAGGTCCTGGAGCCCCACAAAGACGGGAAAAGAGGAAGAACCCGACTCGGAGTGCCGTCCTTCTCCCGACTTGAGACCTTTCTGGGACCCCTTCGTTTCCATACTACCTGACTTGTGTACAATAAAAAGTCAATATTGCCCACTATATCCGGCCTCCTTGCCTGCTTTTCCAGTCCGCCTACAACCCACGATCACAACCATGTACTGGGGGGATCCTTAGAGGACCCCTCAATACCTACCTGTGTAGCCTTTGCATAGTCTGACTGCCAGCCCGCACTGCTGGTGACCCTAGACAGTGTTCTGCCACCTTGCTGATGATCTTCATGGAGCAGGGGAAGCTGAAAAAAGAATTAGGTATGGTGGGGGCACTTCCGAGTGCCAGCAGACTGCATTGAAGGGCACATTTGGTGCCCTCCATGCATAAGCCAGTTTTGCCCAGTTCAGGAGCCATTGGCTCCCGCTCTGGTGCAAAACTACACAAAGGGCAGGGAAGTGAACACCCCCCTGTCCTGCTCCTCCCTAGGGAGGTGCCCAGAGCTCCTCCAGGTGGCCACTTGATTCTGCCATGTAGCATCTTGGCCCCTGGGAGCATCTAACTGGCTACGACAGCTGAATAGCGTCCCTGACCCCCTCTGATAGGTGGTTCACCACAGAAGAAGTCCTTCCCCTTTTTAGAGTTACTTAAGGGCTCCCTTGGGGGTGGGTCCTTAGATTCGCCCCGACAACAACTTCTGGAGCTGTCTGCCTGTCACTGAAGATTGTTCAAAGACTCTTCTGCTTGTGGACACTGGAACTCTGCTGTTATTCAAGCCAGGAACCACAACAAGACTGCTCAAGGTGGGGAGAATCCTTCTGCATCTTCATCCCTGTACTTCTCCAAAGATCTGCAACTATGTGGCCATGCATCCTCTGAGTCACCAAGGACTCAGCCTGCATCCTAGCCTGAAGGAATCTCCCTTGAACTGAAGGAGTGACTTTCCTGCATCTGGAGGCAACTCGACGTCCACAACCGGTTTCTTGATCCTGTTGTCTCACAAACATTTCCTGGCTCTGCAACACAGGTGGTTATTTATTGGTTCTCTAGAAGCCTGATCAGTCTTCCCTGCAAGTGGGGAGACTGTAATACCTCTCCAGCCAATGTAGAAGGCCGCCCTGTGTACCGCGACTGTTTGGTGTTACCAAGGCTTGTTGGCTCCTTCCACCAAAGATCTTCAAGCTCCAAGTAGCCCCTGCCTTCAGCACAGCGCAGCTCCAAGCAGTTCATCCTCCCTGCATCCTTTGCCTCATGGGCCTTGATCTCATGTGTGCTGCTGGGGCTTCCTTGCAACCTCCTGTGCCTGCTGCCAGAGGGTCCTCAAGAGGATCCATCGATTCCTGTTGGCTCTCCTGCGTACTGAGGGCTGGCCCTGATTTACCGCTACTGGGTAAGTTCCACAGACCTTGCTGGTCTGCAACTAAGCATCTTCTCCCACGAACCGTTGTTTGCGTTTCCAAAGGCCTGTGGGTGGTCCTACCAGCCACTGACCTTCCTGCACTCATTGACCAGCATGGGACAGCTTGTGAAAGGCTCCTGGGCTCCGAGAAAGTCGCATGGTCTCCACAGCTGCTGTTTCCTCTACTCCGTGTTACATCAAGAACCTCCAACTAGAGCTGGTATTGTGCTCCTGTGCCTCCTGGTCACCTCCGGGTGGTTCAGACTCTGTCCCCTCTGCTTTCAGGTTCTTCTCATCTGGATTCTTCATCCTGGTTCCACCGGCCTGGTCCAGGAGACGCTGTAGCTGCTCTACTTCAACGATCCTCCATTGCCATCTACGAAGCTTTCCGACACAACTTCTCCCCTATACACCCGGGCTCCCTGGTGTAGGTATCTGTATTTTCTGGGTATCCACGGGTGGGGTGACTCTCCAACCTTCCTTGATCCAAGTGGTTCCTTTAGGATCCTTTGGGAGGTATCCTAGAACTCTAAATCTCCAACTGCAACTTACCCTGTGTTGTCTACTCGGCTGCGAGTGGTTACAGTGTAACCACTCACAGCCGGGAGCCTTGGGATCCCTGGCTACTTACCTTGGGTGGTTCTTTGCTTCCCTTGGGATCCTCCAACCTTGGGTACTAGTTCCGTTTTGGTACTCCCCTCGCATCTCACTATTTTAGTATATGGTTAGGCCCCCCGGTTGGATCCTATGCGTTTTGCTATGCTACTTACCTCTTTTCCAAGTATTCATAGTGTATAATTTATATTTCCGGGTAGGAGAAATACTAAGTTAATGTCTAGTGTTTAGTAATAAATATAAAGAATTTCTACCCACCTTGCGTGGTTCTTTCTTGTGTGAAAAGCTTACTGACCAACATAGTGGTACATGCAACTACTTTACAGCCTCCTAGATAAGCCTTAGCTACTCTCCACAGCTACCCCTTGAGAGCTTTGCTTTTCAGGGACCTAAACACTATTACTAAGGGTTGCCTGGACTCAGTGCACAGTGACTCACCATAGGTGAATACTATATACTGATCCAGCCTCCTCCAATCTGTTTCCCTGCCCGAAACTGATTCAAAGCTCCCATCCACTGGGAGCAGACTTTGTATTTGCTCCCTTTTGTCAGGAGTTTTGAAAATGCTCCCGCGAAACAAGAGCAAACACGTTTCCCTGGTCGCACCAGTGCAAAGCAGGGAAACTGCTGTGTCCCAGGGTGGGCTCCCAAGACAGAGCAAGTGAGCTGGCCCTAGGGCATGGGGTCCCCGGGACCATAGAAGGCTCAGGGAGCGGCCCGGAGTGGGGGGGGGGCTCGCTCCCCTTTTAGGAACATTTTGGCCCTAAGGGTGGCGCCAAGAAGGGCTCAGGGAGGGGGACAATGTGGGTCCTCCCCATATTTGATAAATCATGCACGAGGTATAAGGTACCCGAGCCCAAGCGCAGCTCGGGGAGGGGGCTGTGCACAACCCCTCAACATTAATGAATCGGCCACAAGGGATGGGGTCCCCGGGGCCGAATACAGCGGAACTGATCCTGTGGGACTGCAGCAAAAAAGGATTAATTTTAGCCCAGGGTGGGGGGGGGGGGGTTCCCTTTGGTTTGCTGGCAGCCAACGTGCTCGCACCCGGGAGGAGGGGTGTAATTTACATTTTTTGGCAGGTGGAGTCACCACCAAACCCCCTCACCTTTACATTTACCACTACACCCTTACCCACCCCTAAAACCTAAAAATATCCTTAACACCCTAGAACCTTACTCACCCCTAAATATACTCTTATCACCCTACATCCTTAAACCCTATAAATACCCTTACCACCCTATACCATCACCCACCACTAAACTCTAAAAATACCCTTACCACCCTATACCCCTACCCACGACTAAGTACGTGTGTGTGTGTGTGTGTGTGCGTGTGTGTGTGTATGTATGTGTGTGTGAGAACAAATAGGAAGCAGAAAACTCTGGGTAGTTTCCAAATTTAGGTGGGGAGCAGCTCCTCTATAGAGCACCCTGCAACACCAGAGATACTCTGAATCTGCTCACCTCAAATGCTGTCCCTTTCTCACTAGGCGTGGATGGCACTGTGCTAATCCTATGCTCAAAAACTTTGCTAGAAAAACAGACATTTGAGGAGATTAGATTCAGATTGTCGCTGGTGTTGCATGATGCCTGCCCTGTAGGGTACGTTTGGTGCTTCTGCCCTCTGTTATCCGAATCCAAGTCCCTACCCTACTCCTCCTGCCCTCCGTGGTCCACTGTACCTTACTTGCCAACATTTTGAACGTAGAAAGAGGGGGAAAAAACTGGGAATGAGTCTCCTCATTAAATTGGGTCTGTTGGTATGTATGGTTGTACTGCCACTGCCTCTTCCTTTTGCCCTCAATGTTCTTTTATATTGCCACAGCCTCTCTTGCCTGTACTGCATGGTTGGTTGTCGCCCCTGCTCCCCCTTTCCCCGGCACTCCATGGTCTATTGTGCTGCCACTGCCCCCCCGCCTGCCCAGCGTGGTCAATTTGTTGCCTCTGCACCCTCCTCCATGAGAGGGTCTTATTTCCAAAGAAATAATAGTTGGTGCTCTGAACAACTAAAATGAGAACATATTTTACCTGAGTTCTCAAATAGCGACAACACACTTTTAAATAATTTGCTATCTTTATGTTTTTTATCCAGTTGATTAGTAAATTTTATGTTACACTTAAGAGAGAGGATGTGGTGTTATGGCCAGAGCTGCTGACTTTGAAGCTGGGAAACAGGTTTGAGTTTTGGCATCAGCTCGACACCCTGTCATTCTGTTCAAATCAACCTCCCCATGCCTAAAACCAAAATGAATGCGTCCTTGTGTCATGTAACTGATGCTCATGTAAAACACTCCAATACCTTCAGGTCACGTCTGTGCTATATAAAACTGCAAAACAAGTGCTTTGCACACTTCTGTCATTAGGCTATACGTGGACTACATTTGGGTGATATCTGTGCTATATTTAGGCGCTTTCTTTCTCTTGGGAGACTTATTTGTTAAGAAGCTCCCTAATTTCCTCATTTAATGCAGTATCCTCAGTAGAAAATGCTTTCAGTTTTCTACTTAGAGTCCATCAAGATGGCGTTCAGATGTGCCACACTTGTCATGAATTCAGAATGTTAGCACTCTAGTTGCTAATTAGAACACGGTAGTAAAGCTGCTGGGGATTCTATGTCAGGACCAGAGGCTTCGGATTATGATTTCTCCATCTTTGCAGTTTATTAATACCAAATCTTGCCCACGTTGGGTGCCGAATAAGCATCAGCGAGACCCAAAGGCGCGCTACAAAATTGTTTAAACAGTAGAATCATATAAATTCATATAATACTATAAGGAACAAATAGAGGTACTTATCTTAGCACCGAGCAGCAAAGAAAGAGGATATTAAAACAACGACATTGCTAGTTATACAACCAGAGGCCTTGGGATTGGTGATTGTAATGTGATATCATGCTATGATTGATGGGACATGTAGTTTTAAAAAAAAGTCTATTTTGATTGGCTGCTGTCGATTTGATATTAATAAACAGCAAAGAAGGAGAAAGCATAATCCTCGCCTCCGGGTCCTTAATAGAATTTAAAATTCTTGACGCGTTAGTTGGGAAATGCTGCTAGTGTCGAAAGTGCATGTTTCAGTCTGCATGTCAGAATGTTTTAATGAAATAGAAGAGGAATATACTTGAGAACTCACTTAAAATGTGTCCGAATTTTTCTTTCTACAGAACTAACCATAATTTCTATAACAAAGTGAACCCCCTCATTGTGTTCCTTTCTAAATTAAATGTTTTAAGTTTTACCAATTTGATTCATACACATGGCTTCAGGTGTGCCATACTTTTGTCATTAGTAAGACTGTTAGCGCTCCAGTTGTTCTGTAGAAATCTCTGGGAGGCTGCAGTAGAGCAATAGGGAATCAAATGACAGGCTGTTCCTGCTGAAAGTAAATGATTTACTGAGAATGTCAGACTTCATTTTCATATGGCTGCGAAAGATAGCATGAAGTTACAGAAAATATGCGCTCATTTTAACTTCTGGAGCACCTTCCATAACCTCTATGGTAAAATCATGAGAAAACTGTTTTTTCTCAAACAAGATTCATGAAATCACAGTGTAAAATCAACTTAAAACACGCCCCAATTCCTAAAATTAGCATGGTACCAATAAATGATTTGTATGGTAACTTAAAATCTGTTATCATCCTTTATATGTTCTCATTTTTGTGACCCTCAAATCCTGCCATTCACTACAATGCATTTCAAGTGGGTGCTATCGTGTATATTGGTCCCAAGATCAGTTGCCAAATTTTGAGAACGCTCTCTAGTCCAAAGCCAAACAAAAGGTAGCCCAAAATAGCCCATTGGTGCTGTTCTCAGGAACGACTGACTTGGGCACTGTTATGCAGGCAGAACATAAAGATTTGTAGCTGGACTATATTACAGAGATGGTGTGCCCTGAATGTCTGACCCTGCTAGCTGCTTCTTTTGTCTTTAGAGAGTGCTCGAAACAGCCCTGTAAATTTACCCATGTTCATGCGTGGTGTGCTGCTCTTGTCTCAGTTTTTCCTTTAAATTCTGGGACATGTAGTCTTGTTTAGTCCATTATAAAATATGACTACAAGTCCCAGAATTCAAGGAAAACACCTGACTGGACCAGTACATCACACATGGAACTAGGTAACGTGGCAGCTAGGTCGTAGAGTGGGCCAGACAATAGAGCACTACCCAGTAGCATACAAAGAATGCCACAGACCGTGTGGCAAGCAAGTAAAATTACCCCTTTGACTGTTGGGATAGTACAATACATCAATTATGAGGCATCAATGGGCCCTTCAGGTCTTTGGGTCCTTGTGCCACTGTACCTGCTGCACCACTGATACTGTGCTCCTTTCAGTAAACAGAAACGTGTGTGAGAAAACTGCTGTACTAAGAGCTTCAGTCACACTTCTTAGTCAAACTCCCAGCTCTTGGCCAGCTCTGGCACAGTGGATAGTGCAGCAAAGACTGAGCCTGTTTACCAAAACAAATTTCTACCCCAAGATGCTAAAAATAGCACAAAGCTGCTTTAAAAATAGGCCAATATTTAGCAACCCGCACAAATCAATATTTACTTACAAAACCAGGAAGAATGTAGCCCAATTGTGTGTGATCTAACCCAATCTGGCAACACTGCCCAAGATGGCTGCCAACACTTCCTGGTTGAAGTCAGGTGTGCAACGCCCATTGGGCTTAAAGAGCTTCAGCCCCCCCCCCTCCCTCCGTCGTGTGTGGCAGCCCGGGCTGAGACAGCTTCCCGGGCACACACACAGCTGCACCCGAGTAATTCACAGGTCTTTAAAAGACCATTTACGTGTTACTAAGGCTTTGTTACTTTTCACCCCTTCTTAGGTGGGGAAAAAAAACTTGCACTTCGTAATCGTTAATTCATTATCTGGAACCCTACAATTTCCTACATTCTAAAAAATAATGTGATTGCACCAGCCTAGTTCTTTTAAACATTTTAGATTTTGAAGAATGCAATGAACTGATGTGTCGTAATCATTCAAAGTGTTTGATGGTGCTGAACTCAGCCATATACACAGATACTCTTTAGAGTTAATCGAAAACACTAATAGTCACCAAATTTGCCATTGACTCACCTTAGCAATATTTTCAAAGCACTTGCGCAGATGAGGCTGAACAGCTGTTGGGTCCTTGGTTTGGGACAAAATTTCCAGCAACTCATCATCCGAAAGGAAATAGAACCTGAAAGAAACATATTTCACTTGAAGAAGTGTGAATATCCAAATTAAATATGTGCATTTAGAGCAATCAAAGCGCTGGGGGTCTGGGAAAAGTATAGAATTGTTCGACAACTACTCGTACGCCTAGCTAAATGAAGGAACGAGAGCCCAATAGCCTTTTTGGTTGCAGAAGTGGTATTACACTAACATCACTATTTACGAATCTTATTTTTTCATACTTTTATGGATTTTTACTGACTTAATGTCCTGAGCTCTCATTTGTGAGCACCAGACTTCAAGACCTAATGCTTGGCTGAGCAATTAGAATTGCTGTCCTACTGGTTAGTGGACTTCACTTAAACGAAATTGGCTATACTCCACGTATGCTGAGACCGGGTACGCAGCATAGACTCTTGTTGCCAGGAGTGGATGGCCCCAAGTCTCCCACTTCTAATTCGCAATGCCATCACCTATCGGAAATGTGCTCTGAGATATGCAAACATACCACCGTATTATGCCCCTAACATAACACTGGGGGGAGGGGGCACACTCACGCCGCTCAGGCTGCTACCTTGGGAGACTGAGGGGATCATGACTATAGGGGATCTATTTACTGAGGGAGCACTGATGACCCATCATGACTTTACACAACTTCATGGAATCCCAAATTCTCTTTTCTTGACCCATGCCAACATAGTGCGCTATAATCGTGTTAACTGGTCACCGACCGGTTCGGAACCCAAAACACATACCCTGATTCAAGCCATCTATGAGATGGGCACTGGTAGATATTTAGTCAAGTGGCTCTATCGGGGACTGCGGGCCCATTTACATACATCTTTAGATCCCTTACAAATGAAATTGAATGCAGATCTGAACTGTGTTTTCCATGCTAAAGAGTGGTATTTTCCCTAGAGTACCCAAGTGTAATATCCCTAAATGCCCGCTTCAAATGTATTCAATTTTTCTCCTACACAGAGCATATTTGACACTGTTGAAACGATAGGATCTTTCCGACAGCGTGACCCACCTGCCCTAGATGTAAAGAAGACACTGCAGATCTGCTGCAAATGTTGTGGGCCTGTCCTTCACTGTTATCTTATTGGGGGGACATAAAGGAATCACTTTTGACCCTTACAGGGATTACACATTTGGACACAGCTGAACACTGCCTTTTTCAACTATATCCTAAGCCCAAAAATGTTAAAACCATGGCTCGATTTGGTGACCTGGTGCTACTGCTGGCCAAATGACAAATTGCACGACGTTGGAAATACCCTAGAGTGCTCCTGGTCTCCTGTTGGTATGACGTATGAGGAAGTTCTGCACTGGGGTACGGCGGACAGTTATACACTACGCAGGGATGAATATCGTGGTTTACGTAAACAACCCATAGCAATGCTGTAGGATGACTTGAACAGCTTCAATCCCAAGGCGATGATCTGCACTGATCAATATCAGCTCACTGGCGACAGTGCCTTCATGACTCTGGCACCTGACATGCCCTAACCTTGTGTGTACAAGACTTACGACAACGCCTTTAGAATCTTACTGATGCAGGAGGGTACTACTACCCATACTACATGGACTCAGCATGGCAGTTTTGGGGAGAGGGTTGGAGGGTGAACATTTTTGGAAATGTTTTCTGTTTATTTTCCTCTCCTTTATTTATTCATGTACAAGTGGTTCTTATGTAGATTGGAATATATACTACATACTATGTACCATCCATGACTGTTCAAGTCTATTGCTCATTACCACCAATCATGCTGACTGTACAACATTGTATGGTTATATTTATTCTGTGCATGTCTTCTTTTGTTATAAAAATGCAATCTAAAACATACAAACATTTTTTGCAAGGATTCACTTACTACATGCAGAACTCTATTGACCTTTGGGTCTATGTTCGAACTTTATAAATACAGCCTACAAATTTAAACCGAAAATAAGTAGCTAAATGGACATTTCAATTTCTCTACTGAAGATGCATCCGATACATTGTTTAACCTAATACTTTCTCTGCTTACCAATAATGAATGCTGTAGAAAGTTCAACTGCCTTGTGAGCGCCCATAGAAAGTGGGTATCCATATAATGTTATGAATCAGACTTGTTAAGACGGACTAAGTAACTCTTTTAATAAATAATGTTTTTCCTGCAACCCAGGTAATCTTACCATCTTCCTCCAGCATACACTGCTTTATTTCATACTTGCGTGGCTAAACTAAAATAAAACTTGTCTTCAATGTTATATCATCCAACTCTGCTATCCTAACCCCCAGGACAAGCTTGCTTAGAACCACTGGAATCTTTGAAATGAACACCTGAAGATCCAGTCTCACAGACCTGAGCAACAGCCTGCTGGTGTAGATGCTAGACTCCTCACAAGGCTGAAGATCCTTCCAGGTTTCCCAGGTTGGCATTTTACCTACAGCTGGAAGAATCTTTCAAAAGCGCCAGCTGAAACACCCTGGCCAAAACATTACAGTCATGATTTTATCATAACAGTGTTTCACGATCATGATTTTGCCCAGAAGGCATAAAATGTAGGACCATCTAACTGAAGAACTAGTGAGGTTCCTTATATCCAAACTTATCAGTGGTATTAGTTGAACGCAGGGTTTGTGAAGCCACAAAGGAGGAGAAACCATATGGTAGAGAAGACCCTTTCTGAAGCAAATGATTATTGTGTCGACATTATAGAGTATGATGGAGGTCATTTACGTTTCAGTGGGCTCAGGTGGACCGGGTGCTTGGAGCACAACCTGCCATATTTAAAGATCACAGCCTGGCGAGAATCTCTATGATGATACACTTTTGGTAGGGCTGAATGCCAAGCGGATTTCATGTTTTTTCCCTCCCTGCACAATTTTTTTTAACTTTTCACATACTCCCAGATTATGGCGAAAACATGACCCGGATGTGCAGGGAGTTTTCTTCCTGTAGACGACGGTCATTGCTGATTTTCCTTGTCTCGGACCACTATGCCTCTCACGGCGGACCTGGGTAGGGAAATTATGCATTGGGAGGGCTACTTTAACTAGGCCTAAGATATTGCCTGGCTCGCACACATGGTGAATGGACAGCAGCAGTGATACAAAAGTGTGCACAAGCATTCCTGAAGTGTACCCATATGCACCGCCACAAAGAAAGCTGTAGCTGAAAAGATAAGCCCCAAACCAGCTACTGCATTCTGAGCCGCCCTACTGCCCTCAGACATCCTGCTCCAGATGCAATTAACAGCTCCTTGTAGGGATGGTGTGTGGCCTCCTGGTGGGGGGAGAATAACTCCTTTGCCTCTCCATGCGGTGAGCGATCCTTTCCAAGTGGAGTTACATGTTAAGCACCTAAATACCATCACTCAAATCATGCATAAATAAGGGTAGGGGATGACTTTGGAACATGGGGAACAGGTTTGACTCAACATCATGCAATTCTGGGCAGATCACTTAATCGTTCTGTGCCAAATAAAATGGGAAGAATGTGTAGCCTGGTTCTGTTGTAAAGTACTACAATATCAGGTTTGTGCTATACAAATACAGGACATGCAAACACCAAATGACTGACCTTACTGTATGCATGCTGACTGTGGGCTGCACCACAATGCGAATGGCGCTTCCAGACAAGAATGGTTAAAAGGAGCTGACCCAAAGCCCCGCTATATACATGTATGTATTATTTCTATGTATTTATTTTACTTTATTACAAAGGATCTGGCACAACACCCAAGGGTTTTCTTTCCGCCACACTCAAATATGCCAAAAGAAAAGGAGCATGAGGCCCATCAGGCACACCCAATTCACTCTCTGCTATAGAACCGATAGACCTTATTTAGCATTGCCTGGTTGCTGAGGTCTGTCCAACAGAAATTAACAGGGAAAGGCTATAAACTGGCTACAGCCACCCTTGAAATATAATTAAACTATCTAACCTTGGGCCCTCATCCTTTTTCCATAATCATTCTCTAATTCAATTGATCTGTGAGAAAATGTTCTAAAGATACAAGTGGTACACTGCTGATTGTAACCTTGCTATGACTAGTCTTTTGACATTTCAGTACGATATTTTGTATGGATGTAAATCAGAAGTCATCAATACTAAAAATCACTCCAAATATTAAAAAAAAAATAAGAGAGGTGAGATCAATAGAAATCCCAAACGTGTCGCCTCTTGCCTGTCAGTTCTATGTGTTTATGTTTGGGGCACTTCTAAAGCCCACGAATACTAATGCTTCTTTGCGCTAACCAATCCAAAATGTCACAAGAAGGAATTACCATAAATCAAAGGCAGTTTAAAAGATTTTTAATTCCATTCTAAACTGAAGAAGGTTGTGTTCAGAGTTGAACAGGAAGATCATTTCATCCTTTGGCTGCAGCATATAAAAACATTCTTTGACCACTGACTGCCAACCAGGCTTTAGGAACATCCAAGAGAAATTACCTTGAGAATGCAGGTTACTAGTTAGAGAGTAGATATTACATTTATTGGCCAAGAATTCGGACGAACCTCCATACATTATCTTATAAACAATGACTAGTGATTTAAATGCAACTCTCTGGGTTATCGACAGCCAATTAAGCTGCATCAGGACAGGCGAGCTATGCTACCTAGAGGTGGTCCTGGCGATCGTGTGGGCGTCATCAGGTTGAAGTAATTCAATCCTTTTGACTGACTTGTTAGGCAAGGCCAAGTAACAAGAGCTGGCGCAGTCCAGCAGCGACTGTATAAAAGAAGTGATAACTTCCTTAAAAGAATCCGCAGGAATAAAGGACAGGACTGGCAGAAACTGGAGGTGGTAACCTAAAATTAAGTTGACATCAAGAATAACTCTCAATTCTCTATTTTGTCAACAAGTCAGGGAGCTGGGCCCATGCCATTTCTCTTTTTTATATTTTATTTATTTTTTATTTGGAGATGTAAGCACTGTAATCATAATACATATACAGCAGGGAGAAAAAAAAGAAAAGAAAAAAAAGAACAAAGAGAGAGGGGGTACCATTATATATTAAACAAATGAATAAACAAGTAAAATATAAAAGTAAACGAAAATATATATTCTTCCTTGCTTAATCTATCAAGGGTCCCCAAATCCGATAGAACTTCTTCCCAGAACGGATGCCTCTGCTCTTCGCGATAGTCATCTCCCTCTCTAGAATCTCCCTTAGCTTTGCCCACCATTCAAAAGCTCTAGGCGGAGTTTTAGATACCCAGGCACGGGCAACGCACACTCGTGCTGTTACTAACATAATTGATATTGTAGGTCTTAATCCTGGGGATACATCTGCCTTATAGCGAAGCATAATCTCTTTCTCTGCTAAATATAGATCAATTTTTAGACGGTCAGCTATAATGCCCCATATCTCATTCCAAAAAGTTGCTAGGTCCCGCAAGTAACAAACATGTGTAAGCAGTTTACAGCTATCATTCCACACTTGGCGCACTTACATTTATCATTCGTGTTTATGTTACTAGGATCTGTCCACTTAACTATACGTTCTGGTGTGTAATAGAGCATAAACACTGTTTTAAACTGTTGCAGCTTAAGGTTAATAGAGTGGACCGAGCTATCTAAATACTCCAGTGATTCTTCTAAGTCAGCTGAACTAACATCTTGGCCGAGTAACTCAGCCCATTTAAGTGCTATCTTTGAATTATCATTCTCCCAAGTTTTGAAAAGTAATTGATATGCCTTACTAATAGTCTACTTTGATTCTGAGTGTATATATTGCAGTATATCTGATCCCATAGGTTGTTTTATACCTTTGAATCCCAGTAAATAATCTCTTATCTGCGAGGACTTATAAAACATGTTTTTAGGGAGACCGAATGAAGTCTGCAAGTCTAAAAACGTACGGAACCCAGCGGCATTATACAGATGGCTAAGCTGCCTAATACTAAATCTATTCCAGGATTTTGCTAACACATCATGAAAGAAATCCGGGAACATAGGATTACCCCATAATGGCATGTTAAGATGTATCAAAGGCAGAGAGTGATTAGCTGTAATTTCACGCCATATATAGGCTATATCTTTAAGAGTCTTAAATCGAACTCTCTTAAAATAGTTTGGGTCTTTATTCTGTATATGAACATAATACTATCATTACCGATAGTAAGATTATAGCAATTTTGTTGTCTTCTATCATCATGGAGATCTCGCAAACGTCCTATAAAAGAAGCCCAGAAATATAATTTAAAGTCCGGTAATTTAAGCCCGCCCTGGAAGTAAGGAAGTTTTAAATAATTTATAGCACGTCTCTGCTGTTTATAGCTCCAAATAAAACTACTAATGGTCCCCTCGAGTGAAAAAAAACCAAAATTCGGACTCTCAAAGGTATTGCCCTGAATAAGTAAAGAAATTTAGGCAAAACAATCATTTTTATAATATTGCAGCGTCCTATAATACTAATTGGCAGTTTATGTCAGATCCTCATTTTAGAAATCATTGCTTTAAGTAGAGTATCATAATTCAATTTTATGACCTGCCGTATGTCTGAAGTAATCTGAACACCTAAGTAAGTAGCTGACGCACAGGCCCCAGTTATAGCCCTTCCTGGTTGAAAGTTAAGGACAGTCTGAGTTTTACTAACATTAAGCTTATACCCTGAGAAATGACCGAATATACTTGCTTCAGTTTGGATTGCTTCTATTGCTTTTGCTGGGTCTGTAGAGAATACAGCAATATCATCGGCAATTTTCAGTTCTTCAGAGCCTAGCATAATTGGCGGGATAGATGGATTGGAGAGCAGAGATTTAATGTATGGTTCCATATATATAAAGCAAAAAGTAAGGGTGATAGAGGGCACCCTTGCAGAGTGCCCCTCAGCACCTTAAATGGTGTAGACTGGTAACTTAGATAGATTAATTTGGCATTCAGACACCTATATAAGGCTTTTAACCAGTCATAAAAACAACCATTAATGTTATATGCCGTGAGTGTAGCCCATAGACAGTCCCAAGTTACACGGTTGAATGCCTTTTCTGCGTCGAGCATAACCATTCCTATGTCCAAATTAGTTTTAGAGGCAGCATCAAAGCCAACAATAGCAGTGTTCACATGCGCAGTCGCATCTCTTCCGGGTATAAATCCATGTTGTTGAGCGGAGACAAGTTGTACCATAAAAGGTGCAAGACGCATTGCCAATATTTTTGCAAAAATGTTTGCATCAGCATTTATTAATGATATGGGCGGTATGATCCACACTCTTTACTCGGTTTGTTTTTCTTTAAGAAAAAAACAATATTTGTCATATCCCAAGTCTTAGGTATCATTTTTTTTATAGCGATATGGTTCATAACTTTAGACATTACAGGAATTAGGCCGGCCTTCAAAGTTTTATAAAATTCGACCGGTAAGTTATCTTCACCGGCTGCTTTCCCAGAGGGAAGATCATCAATAGCCGCTGATATCTCTTCCGCTGAAATTTCTAAGTTCAATAAGTCTGCCTGCTCTGTTTCCAGTCTATAAGTCGTTTCATTAAAACCACACTTTTCCAGATAACTGAGAAATGTTTCTTTATCAAACATATTAGAATTACTATATAAAGTCTGATAAAAGCCAGAAAATTGTTTGACAATCTCTTCAGGTTGTGTGTACCATCACCTCTTATGCCCTTTAATACCCGTTCTGCACGTTTATCGGAGAGTTGGTGTGCAAGCACTTTTCCAACTTGCTCACCATATTCATACTGTAAGGTTTTATGTTTATTGTAATTTGCGGCGTTCTTTCTTTTAAGGACCGACTTAGCGCTGCATGTTTTTCAATTAGAACAAAAATATATTTGGGAGTGTGTAGGAGCTACCATATGTTGAGTAGTACCTTTCATAATTTCATCTGCGTGTGCTACTTCTAATTGTCGAATAACGTCTCTGGTGTCCTTATTTGCCTGATTTTTAATTCGATTCTGTCTTAAAACATATTGCTGAGTAGCTCCCCTTATGTAAGCCTTAAGTGAATCCCAGACAGAAAAAAGAGAGGCAGAACCTTCATTGTCCTGTATAAAATTACTGATGCATTCCAACATGAATACTTTATATTCTCTATCTTTCAGCAAATAGCGAGGCAGCGAGAATTGACAAGCTGGTTTAACAGATGAACTAAGTGTTAGGCTCAAAAGTAAGGGATTATGATCTGAGACTATTTTAGGGCAGACTTCACACCTGGCTACTTTAAGAAGGGAGTCACAAGTAAAAAACATATACATTCTTGAATATGATCGGTGTGGTGCACTATAATATGTTTAACCGGTGATGAAGGATACAGTATCCGCCAGACATCTTTCAAGCCATGTAGTCTAGCCATTTCCACAATGGCCGCCTTAACTTTCCTCATTCTAACCGAGACTCCTTGATTTGTCGAGTCAATACTAGGGTTCATAGTGCAATTAAAATCGCCCATAATTATTAAGTCTCCCTGCCAGTCAAAAAGCTCCATGGTCAAGGTCTCAAAGACAGATGAATCATCAGTATTAGGTCCATAAATAATACATAACACATATTTATGACCATTAATAAGTAACTGCACTATTATCCACCTGTCTCGGTTATCATAAGAGGCTCTAAGCAAGGTGTGGTCTAGCCACTTATCAACTAAAATAGCAGCCCCTCTAATAGAGACTGACTGAGATGTACAAGCAACTACCTTATAACCCAGTTGTTTAAGTAAATATCTATCTTTGTACGCCAGATGTGTTTCAACCAATGCAGCAACATGAGGTTTATAATTATGAATTTCCGTCCGAACCAACTGTCGCTTATTTATTGAATTTAGTCCAGCTACGTTCCAACATAAACACTTTATGACTCCCATTATTTTAGTATTAGAATCATACAGAGGACCCAAAACCAAGAAACTGTAGTCCCTTTATCATCATTTTTAAGTAGAATAAGAAACGTTAAACATTCATAACATTCCATGCCGTATATGTCATTTCAGATATAAAATATTAGATCAGACATATTCTATCTGCTTGCTCCTTCCAATTTTTCCTGTTTAACACCCCCACCCCAGCATCCCCAAGCCCCTACCAGCCCCACACACTGGCCAAACCTGGGGGACACCCTCCCACCCGCCCTGTTCCTTGGGGAAAAAAATCACCCCCATCCAGGCTGTCGGTGGACCTGACAGCCAACGTGAACTTGCACCACCCCGATTGCTACCCGCTCCACCCTTAACACACCGTATAATTATTTAAAGTAGGTTGAAGAAGGAGAAAACAAAAAACCCCATTATAGAAGGAAAAGGCCCCATTAGAACCTATTAATATCAGTAAATAATATAGGCTATCATAAGCATTATCAAAATATGCATTCAGTGCTTATAGAGTCTAAGGAGGCTGGATGATTTGGAGCCTTCCATTGATCAAGAGTTTGCTGAGCCTCTTTAACTGAGTGGAAAAGCCAAGTGTGGCCACCACGAATAGTCTTAAGTCCGGCGGGTTCTTGAAGGAAGACTTGTGTCCCATGGCTTTCATAGGGTCAATCAGTTGGCGTAACTTCCACCGGCACTCCATAGTTTCCTTACAAAGATCTGACCTCACAGAGAACGAGTATGAATTGGATGAGTTAGGCCGAGCACGAAAAAAACCAGCCTGGCTAAGCAAGAAGTTCCTGAAATAAATAATCAAAGGTCTAGGATGCTGGCAGCTAGCTCGTGCTTCTTGGTTAAGAAACAAAGGAAGCCTATGGGCCCGCTAGCTCTGAGAATCCCAGTCCCAGTCAGAGAGATCTGGAAAAGATTTCTGGAATAGCTGGGCCACATAGGCCCTAGGATCAGCACCCTCCTTTTCCTCAGGGATTCCAAACAGCCGTAGGTTATTCCTTCGTTGTCTGTATTCAAGGTCCTCAACCTTATTTTTAAGAGATATGATTTAAGTTTCATGTGTCTCTATTGTAGATACTGACACTGCAACAGTGTCTTCTGTATTCGACAAACGCTGTTGCAGTTCCGTTATTTCTTGAGTGAGTCCAGTTACTTTAGTTACTACCTCAGATAAACCCTGTTGTGTCATATTGCTATCAGCTCTAGCTTGACTAAAGCTATTTAACATCTCCGTTCTCTGTTCGTGAAATAATTGAAAAATAGCAGATAGAGTAGGTTCATCATTAGTATCTTGCCTTTGATCGCATGGATTTGTAGGGATGGTAGAAGTGAGGGCAGCGATAGTTGAAGAAGATAGGTCCCGGCTAGTACCATTCTGTTCGCCAGCAGAGTGCGTTTCACCAGCATAAGCACCAGGACCAGGACCCGAGCATGATCCTTGTCCTGTACCCGATGATTCTTGCATTTGTATTTCATTATTAGGAGAAGATCCAGATAGTCTTGAAATCATAGCTTTTACATGCCCTTTAGCAGTAACACATTTCCTAAGGGGGCTAATTTTGTTAGTGCATCCATCTGTTGCTATTGCTTTTAATGCGACAGAGTGTAGCCTAACCTGTTCTTTAGCCTTCTGCTTCTTCTTCGGTTTTGCCCCTTTATTATGGCTACTATCAGCTTCAAGTTGTCAACTGTCTCCTTCATATCAGATGAAAAATTGCTACCTTTAGAAGCTGGATCGTATGTAGCGGCAAAGGCAGAGGAGTAATTAGCGAAGTGAGCAGAGACCGAAGCTGCATTCTCCGAGTTAGTTATTGCCGGTTCAGTAACCTGTTCTGAGGTCGTTGTAGATATATGACAAGGCTCACCTTCATGAATTACTTTCTCGTTGAAATCTGCTCCTGCATGGTCACTGTGTGTCTCCTGACCATTCCTAGCTTCAACAACTCTATTTATTTTTTTATCTGGCGATAAAATGATTGCTGTATTATCAAACTCTGTCCGCTCTGTAGCAAAGTGCGTGTCAGCCAGCACTTTAAGGTTCATAGTTAGCCTATTACAAGTATCATTACCAGCATTTGATAAGCTTAATTGGGTTACATTTGCAATTGTATCCGGCTCTGCTAAAGTATCATGCAATATAGATTTCTGCAAGTTCTCATCAGGCAAGCATTCAGAAGCAGAAAATCTAAATCCAGCATTAATTTTTGTTATAGAGTCATTACCTTGTATCATTACTGAAGTCGTCAAACTAGCATCCAGTTCGGTAGAAGGGGAACAGGTTACAAAAGTGTCTCGTTCTCTCTCCTGTTCTCTCTCCTATTCTGTCTCCACTGCCTCCAGCAGGGCTGCTGCCACAGACTGTTCCATAAGAGGGGCTGCACAGGACTGTATGATAGCAGCCGCCTTGCCTGATTGTAACAATTTGAGAACAGGTCTCCCCAAGCGAAGATTTTCCCCTCGCACATCACTGGTAACACGCAAACCGGAAGGCACCTTAATTTTTGTGCCCTTGTTTTCTCGCGCCAGTGAGGAATTAGCAGGTGCTGTAACAGGAGCACGCTGATTCCGGCCGCACTGTGGAACCATAATTTTGCCCAGGTGAGGCAGACGCTGCAATCCGGAAAGGCCGAGGGAGTAAGCGTTCCAAGAACCGTGACCGCAATTAAAATTCTGCTGCGATACACCCGCAAGCCAGACAATAGCACGGCAAAGTCGAGCGGGCGACAAGCCAGCAATAGCGGAAAAGCAGGAAATTTAGAGTCCGCGATAGCAGGAGCAGGGATTGAAGCGGGAGCAGCCGGGTTACAAGCTCACAACGGCGGCATCAACCCGCCATCTTCCTTCCCCACGTGATCACTGGACCGACCTCCGCCAGACTCAAATATGCCAAAAGAAAAGGAGCATGGGGCCCATCAGGCACACCCAATTCACTCTCTGCTATAGAACCGATAGACCTTATTTAGCATTGCCTGGTTGCTGAGGTCTGTCCAACAGAAATTAACAGGGAAAGGCTATAAACTGGCTACAGCCACCCTTGAAATATAATTAAACTATCTAACCTTGGGCCCTCATCCTTTTTCCATAATCATTCTCTAATTCAATTGATCTGTGAGAAAATGTTCTAAAGATACAAGTGGTACACTGCTGATTGTAACCTTGCTATAACTAGTCTTTTGACATTTCCGTACGATATTTTGTATGGATGTAAATCAGAAGTCATCAATACTAAAAATCACTCCAAATATTAAAAAAAATAATAAGAGAGGTTAGATCAATAGAATTCCCAAACGTGTCGCCTCTTGCCTGTCAGTTCTATGTGTTTATGTTTGGGGCACTTCTAAAGCCCACGGTTACTAATGCTTCTTTGCGCTAACCAATCCAAAATGTCACAAGAAGGAATTACCATAAATCAAAGGCAGTTTAAAAGATTTTTAATTCCATTCTAAACTGAAGAAGGTTGTGTTCAGAGTTGAACAGGAAGATCATTTCATCCTTTGGCTGCAGCATATAAAAACATTCTTTGACCACTGACTGCCAAGCAGGCTTTAGGAACATCCAAGAGAAATTACCTTGAGAATGCAGGTTACTAGTTAGAGAGTAGATATTACATTTATTGGCCAAGAATTCGGACAAACCTCCATACATTATCTTGTAAACAATGACTAGTGATTTAAATGTAACTCTCTGGGTTACCGACAACCAATTAAGCTGCATCAGGACAGGCGAGCTATGCTACCTAGAGGTGGTCCTGGCGATCGTGTGGGCGTCATCAGGTTGAAGTAATTCAATCCTTTTGACTGACTTGTTAGGCAAGGCCAAGTAACAAGAGCTGGTGCAGTCCAGCGGCGACTGTATAAAAGAAGTGATAACGTCCTTAAACAAAATCCGCAGGAATAAAGGACAGGACTGTCAGAAACTGGAGGTGGTAACCTAAAATTAAGTTGACATCAAGAATAACTCTCAATTCTCTATTTTGTCAACAAGTCAGGGAGCTGGGCCCATCATATCAGGCCACAGAGAAGGTTGCCATTTCTCAACTGAGTTCCAGGTTAATAACACCACTATCTTGTCAAGATTCAACTTTAAAAAAACTATTTATCATCCAAACTTGAATGAAACAAAGGATGTTGGCAACGGTGCCAGAGTTACGAGCCTTTTAGAGGCGTTTGAATAGTCCTTGCGTATCATTTGCATACATCTAAAAATGGACACAGCACCGTTAGCGCTGAATTTGTGGGAGACATAAAATTTAAAAGCAGAGGAGATAAAATAGATCCCTGTGGCATACCCCATTTGACCAACTTCTTTATGGATGAGGCTGACTGTTTGTTTAAAGCAAAACAGGACACATTTAAGCCACTTAATAGTATGTCCGTGCAGTCCAAACTCTTTAACCCTTTCCAGCAGATTTGCATGATCTATGGCAGTGGTTCCCAAACTGTGCGCCATGGCTCCCTGGGGAGACGTCAAACCTAGCCAGGGGAGCCGTGCACCAAGCACTCTAATGCAATTCATGTTGAAGGGTCTGTTGTCTTTAGTTAAACTAATTAGACTTAAACGCTTTAAGTCGATGATTTGTAAGTGACATACCTAAAGCTGTAAACATAGTGCTTAATTGATGGCATGTTGAGGGAGATGACCTCCATATTTCACTGGGTCCCCATGTTCCAACACTCCCAAAGTAAGTAGATGCCAGATTTATTTGGTTAGACTTGTTAATAGTTTCGTTTTTTTCCAAATGCATTTTACACCAATGTAGGTTTTCAGGAAAGTACAGTTGTCCTGTCTATTAAACACATTATGGGGCCAATTACTATGTCGGTCAGAAAGTCTTCCGACCGAAACTGTTTCAGAATGGTTTCTGACCGAATCGGTTTCTGAATGGTTTCCGACCGAATGGGTTCTGCGAGTCCGACTGACTACGATGCTTCCCAACATCGTTCAGTTGTACTCTCATGGACTTCAATGAGCGCCTGTGTTCCGAACGAGAACACAGGCGCCCATTGAAAATAGGGGTGGTTGGGGAAAACCTTGCACCCTGTGGCGGGCACCTCATGGTGCCTGCCTCACTGTGCATGGTTGCAAAGAGGGCACCCATGGGTACCCCTACGGGCCCCAACCGAAGGCCTACGGGTGAAGGAGGGCCTGCTACAGGCCCTCAAAGTCGTATTCCGACAGCCGTTTTGTGTCGGGCAAACCGATTTGGAACAGCTGTCAGAATCGGCCAATGTATTCGCTCGGTTGAAAACCGTGTCCATGGACCTGTAAGATTCGGTTCCAAACGACTCGACCTGTCCAAATCGGACAGCCCGAACAGTTTCCCTGCATCGTAATCAGTTGGTCGGAAATGTATCGATTCGATCGGAAACATAGGCTCTGATTCGGAGAATCCAAATTCCGTTCGGAAGCTTTCCGACCGACATCTTAATCGGCCCCTAAGTATTATTAGGTTTTGACATTTGCACGTGAATCATAGGTACTTCCAGAACACTTTTATTTTTAGTACACACATACTTCCAGACAGGCCTGCTCTCTCCTTGAGCACAGGGAAGTAAAACAACATATTCAGCATAATGCCAACATTTAGAAGCAAGAAAGAGGGACATTAAAAAAATATATATCTGAGGAATGTATTTTACTTGCATTGATTTTGAGGCGCTTTTGGGGAGGAGACAGCAAAAATAAAGCTGTATATGGTTTAGAAAATCGTGAGTACCCTGCTGAGACAGGTGTTAGCACATATGACATTGGAAGAAATGGAAGTGCATGCAAATAATCTTCAAGCGCAGAAACACTTTGGCAATGGGGACTTCATGCATAGGGGTGCTATCTAGCACTGTAAGTGGGATAAAACAGTTTGAGAGGTTACTCTAAAAAAGGCATGGGCAAAGAACTGTAACTAGGAATATTTTATTAGAGGCGCTGCCTTAGTAATACGAAACACCCTGCGTATATGATTAGAATACCTTCATCAGCTTCATCCCAGTTTTTTTCAGGGAGAAAAACGCAAGTACGTCTGAGGCCGGGCTTACATCCACCCCAACTCCAAAAAAAAGAAATAGTGGGGAGCCATGGGCAATAGCCAATTGATCAAGGGAGCTGCGGGTCGAACAAGTTTGGGAACCACTGATCTATGGTATCAAATGCTATGGAGAGTTTGAGCAATATCAGTGCCTCGAACTCTTGACGATCCGTGAGCCAACGCAGATCGCTAAGGACAGGCGAAACCACCAGTTATGTATCTTGGCTGTACCAAAGTCAGACTGCAAAGTAAATAAGTTTTCCACCTCAGTGAAAGCATGCACGTTTTTCCATACTTTTAGCCAGAAAAAGATGATGGAAGTGTTGACATCATCGGGAGAAAAAGGTTCTTCAGTAGAGGTTTTACCAGCACTACTTTCCAAGCCTGGAAACTGTTGGATCAGGCCCTTTCTGCAGGGTCATCCCCAAACTTTTTGTCTTCACTCCTCCGACTTTACTGAAATCGCTTTTGTGAGCTTTAGGACTCTGTGCACTTTACCATTGCTAAACAGTGCTAAAGTGCTTGTATTCCCTCCCTAAACCATAGTAAAAATGGCCTACACCTGAATGGCCTACCGTTTTATATATTATATATTAAATGCTATTAGTGGGCCTGCTGCACTCGTCGTGGCACCCAATAAAGTAGCCTTTTCAAATATGTCTTATGCCTGCCACTGCAGCATGTAGTGCAGTTTAAAACTGTCAATTTGACCTGGCAAAATAAACCTTTTGCCAGGTCTAAACCTTTTACTTTTTTTAGACATATAAATCACCCTTGTGTAGGCCTTAAAAGCTCTTAGGGCAGCGTGCATGGTATTAAAAAAAGTTCGACAAGCAGGTTTCAGTTCTACATGTCCTGGTAGTGAGAAATTCCTAAAGTCATTTTTCACTACTATAAGGCCTTTCTCTCCCATTAGCTAACTCTGGGAACCTTATTACATTTAATAAGTTCTAACTTATTATTGGGAGCTGACAGAGTTATGCTGTTTTTACTCAAATTAATTGGAATTTAAAATCCCCTTTAATGGCAAAGTCAGATTTTAAGTCACAATGCTGACAATGCCCCTTTAGAAATATGCATTTTCTTGTGCTCACCAGTTGTGCCTTCTGCCAGTGTCGTAGGTAACTTGACTGTGAATGGCTCTGCTGATTGGGTTTGTGTACAGTGACACAAGGAGGATTAGGTGTGGAAAGGCTGGTCCATCCTGCCAGGATGGCTTGGGCTGAGCTGTGCCCTGCCCTGCTTACACTTCTAAGGGGCTTGCCTCTAGCACACACAAAGACCCTGAAACCACTCTTTTGTCACCTTAAACATGTTGGAGCCTTACCAGGAGGAAGGAAGATTTTTCCAGAACCAGACGCGAGGGAAGGAGAGGATGTAACCTCACACACAAAGGCTGGCATCAAATATAAATATCGGACCCTCAGAACCACTCTTCAGCTCACTTCTGAATCTGTGGAAGACTCCTAAGAAGCACTGCACTGCTGCCCTGCTGCAAGAAGGACTGTCCTGCTACTGGAAGAACTGCTCTGCTGCCAGAAGGACTGCCCTGTTGTCCTGAGAAAGAAAGACTGGACCTGCTTCTTGAACCCGGGACCACTAGAGTGACTACAAGGGCTAGTTGGCTGGCCTCCTGTTTGAGCTTCAGGCACATAATGTGCTTCAGAGGCCTTGAACCCTGCTGCTGGCCTCTGCTGTAGTAAGATCTAACCCCCAATTGGTGCCCCTCCCCTCGGTCCTGGTCCCTTGGTAGTGCTGTTGGCAGTACTTCTACAAAACCTGGGACTTTGGAAATTGTTCAACATAAACTGCCTGGGAACTTATCTGCCCACAGTGCATCGCCGGTCAGCTGACTTCCTGGTAGCTCCCACTACGTTCATCTAATCAGCAGCAAATCCCTTTCAACAGAACCTCTCGGTGAAAGTATTTGGCCTTGTGGAGCCCTCTTCAGCTATAGCCTGCAGCTTCGCCCCGCTGGAGGATTTCAACTTTCAAAAAATCATCTAAGTCCGAAGGTAGAAATCTTCACCACAACCTCGTCCCATGGCTCCTCAATGCCAACGACTCCTCTTGAGACACAGCCTGCTGCTTTACCCCGCTGAGTCTCTACCATCTCCAAGAAAATCTTCAAGATTTTTTCTAAGTCCGAAGGCAATCCGAGACAGAACCCAATCCACCCCTTGTATATGAATCGCACTCCATCTGGGTCAGCCTTCACTTTTGACTTTAACCTGGTCTCACACGACCAGATACCGCGTTTGGCACTTTGATCTTTTAAGATTATTACTGTTTGTGTGATGCATAAATACTTTACATATCGTATCAAAGTGAAGCCTGACTGCTTTTTTGTCTAGTACCAAAGGGTAAAGTGCAGGTGAATTTAGTGGCTTTTGTGGTTCACCCTGACAAGGACTTTGGCTGTTGCCTGAATGGGGCTTCCACTCCCCCCAAACAATAACCTAATTTATTACAGCTACCTGACCTTCACTGAAAGACTGCTTAAATAAAAAGGCTAAACAGCGAGGTATGGGGCAAGCTAATTACTCCATTGTTTTAGCAAGGCAGATGTCTCTTGGTGAACCCGAGGCTTTAGTGGATATAATTGTACATATAACCTATAACAGATTTGGCAAATACTGGTCAAAAAACGAATCTCCTATTGTAACAGGGTGCTCCTTTGAATACACATGGAATGAAGAATTGTATCAAGCTTCTCTTATAGAAAAAGTAAAACAAGTTCACATGAGGGAGAATATGATTTGTACATGTCAGGGTAACAGCACGATAATACATCACACTATTGCTTCCAATGCTTCACAATGAAAGGTTTGATAGCATTGTGTCAGCACTGATTGAGTAAAATAGTTTTTAGAACCCTGCTTTGCTTCTGATAGCACCGATTTATAAATGGAAAGGATATTTTCTGATCACTGTAGTAATATAACTTTAAAACAACTGTACCCCACTTTGTTCTAGCCATCCTTGATAAAGATCTCAGCCTGCTCCAAGATGGCACCTTATTGTCAGAGAATTAGCACAGCGTAAAGCAGCAGTTGGGGCTGATCCTGGTGGGGTTTGGACAATGAGTGTCCTGCTTAATTTTTCTGCGGTGCTTGCCACCCATTTAACATGGTGACTCCCAGTGTGGAGGATCTGGATCCTGACTGTTAATCAATCTGAGAGTAGCAACTAGTAAAGTGATCCAGAGTGGCTGGGTGCATTAGGGGCGCAAATGCAACCCTACTTGGAGCAGGATGCTGGGATGCGCTTCTAAGGGCACATGAAGTAGTGGAACAGAGGGCAATACGTGGGGAAGGTTGCTGGAGGGGAAGTGTAGCAGATCACTGGATTATTTGTGGACTGCTGCATCTCCACATTATTAGGACTTACCGAATGATTGGAGCTGCCTGGAGAGGCTTTGGCAGCAGATATTATTTGGCAAAATGCCACCAAAAGGGATTAACTAGCATACAGGAAGAAGACCAAAAGACTGCAAGGGAGCTGAGCTCCTGCTCACCCAGGAGTAGCTGATCACAGCAACGCTGAAAGAGCTGTAGGGTGTCACATGCAGCACTGAGGACAAAATGTTCACTATGGAGAGCACACTTACCTCAATGCAAAACTGAGTAGTAGTTACTTAACAGATCTGGTTTCCAATTAAAGTCAATTAGACCCAACAAAACTACAGCAAAGCAAATATTTGCTATTCAATGGAAACCATAAAATACTGAATGTTGTTGCAGACGTCATGTGTTGTCAACAAAGTATAAGTGTAAGCCCTATCTTGACGCACTTTTCTGTAAGGGATGCTCCTGCTGTGCCACACTTGGGGCCCATGGAGAGTCATCCAATATCTTCTTGTGATCCTCACCAAGATCCATCCCTAACATATTGGGAGCATGGCTCACCTCACCTCATCTGGATTCCGCTTGATGTTCTCTGCATTTTGCTGTGCTACTCCTAAAGGCAACTTTATCTAGCTGTACTTGTTCTTCAGCCGCAAGACGTAAAATACTGCTGACCAGTGTATGCCGAACAACAGCTGCGCAGAACACAAATATAAAATAGCTTGTGCAACTTCCGTACACCTGGAAGCATCACTGCAGTCTCCATGCTGCTTTAAACAAACACAAGCCCACATCCCTGGCAGTCCTCACTCCAACTTTAAAATAAATATAAAACATCTAGTAGGCACGACCCAACAATGTAGCAGTTCATCTCCTATGTTGTACTAGTTGGCTTACTTCACAGTGTGACCTACACAGTCAAACTCTCAAAGGTTTACTGTCAGTGATCAACATTTGGTGTTGTCTGAGCACATAAGATGATATTAATGTACCCATAGTGAAAGCTCTGCATATACCCACCAATGGATCCAACAAATGCAGACTTAGGATCAATGATTGTGGTACTTGGAGACTGGGCAGCGAGAAAACATCATAAGGGCAACCGACAAAAAGAGGTCGACATAGGTGGTGATTCCAAGGTACATATTTTCCAGAAAAATAGGTATGTGACTCTGCAGCAGAGGCAGGATCTGCATCTTATCAAAAAGGAGTTAACTGCCCTTGGAGTAGGGGGCTTCCTCCTTTTCCTGGCCATACTACATAGGTTGAAGCGGGAAAGACTTTTCAGTTCACAAAAAAGTGAAAAGGCAGCCGCGGTCTGTGCAGGTAACAGCAGTAGGGCGGTGGGGCCGTGTGGGGGAGGATTTCGCAGGACGTTGCAGAGGGAAAATTATATAAATAAATAATTTTCCCTCTGCATCTTCTCTCGAAAGGCGATGCTGCATGATCTTGCTGCCTCCTTGTTGAGTTTTAATAGTAAGTATGGAAGGCTGATCTGATCGCCTAACCATTTAAAGTCTAAGAGGAGGCAACAGAAGTTAGTTATTATTGGCTTTGAAGGTTTTTGTTTAAGTGTGCGCTGATGTAAATTGATAATACTGTTAATCTTTATATCCTTATCTCCTTCACTCTTTCTGCAATTGAGAAGGTGTCCAGGTGGACGCCTAATGGGGCTGATGTGATAACTAAAAACAAGAAATTGATCTGAATCTGTGTTGGGGTATAGAGTATTAATCAGCCCTGCAGATCGAAAAGAGCTTTTATTTATAGTGTATAATTCAAATGAGCACTATATTTGTTGCATGTTGGAATGGCAGTAAAAAGACTGATGACATAAAGTTCACCAAGTGAATGTGATCTTTCGGGACAGGCAAAATTTGAAAACAGGCTAAATGCCATAAGTCAGCATTGCCAGGGTGTGAAACATAGATGTGTATTGTTGCACTACTTAAAAGTATTTACATTTATCTAGATTCTATGTAGATATCTAATTTATAATCACCTTTGTCCCCAAACAACATGCCTACATGAAGAGGCATGTATATAACCTTTGACTAGAAGGTCTAAACTTATGGTGAAATATCAGCCTTAACCAAAAAATATTATGTTATACACTTTTATAAAGCACTCTGCTACCAAACAAGGGTGTCCTGATTCTGCCAACTGAAAGAAGAAGAAGACAAACACTTCAAATGAAGCGGTAAACAACCAAGGGCCAGATGTTCAACGCTTTTTTCGTTAGCAAACAGCCAAATTCACATATTCAGGCCATTTGCGGATGAAAAAGGCATTTTTCAATGCACAAAAGTCCCAATTTGTGATTTGGTAACCTATTACCAAAGCACAAATTGGGTTTGTGATTTGGTATTAGGAAGGGGCGTGTTTAGGGGGTCCCTTCCTGATACCGAAAAGCAGTGGGATGAGTGAATGGTCTGCAACCGAAACATGGTCGCAAAACATTTGCATTTCACCACCTACTTAAAGTAGGTGGTAACCCATACGCAAATGGGAAGGTGTCCCCAAGGGAACGCTTCTACTTTGTGAATGTATGTAAAAACATTTTTTTAAGAGCATGCAGCAGCCAAATCTTTTAAATAAAACGATACTAAACCCTTGTTTGTTATTGTTTTATTTTTGATCGCAGATGTGAGGCTTGGCGGCAGGACCAGGGGAATGACAGGCACGAAAATGGAGTGTTTTGCACTGTTATCAGTGCACATGATGGTTTGGCACGCTGTCTCAGGACAGTCAAACCGTCATGCGCACTGAAGCGCTCTCCAACCTGAGCTGCGTTGCCGGGTTGGAGAGAGGAGGCACAGGCTCCTATTCTAACAGAGTGCAGATTGAGGGTGCTCAGACCACTCCTGATGCTGCTAACATGATGCCAGCAACATGAAAGCAGCATCAGGACTGGCCGCAATGGACTCTGGGAGCATGTGCCTGCAGTGGAGAGGAGTATGATGCGGCAGGTAAGTGTTTTAATGTTTTTCTTTGTCTCGTCACCCGTCCCTCTCCCGCCCCACTTCCCCCAGCCGATACTTGCAGGCAGTGGTCCCACACACCACTGCCTACTCTTAAAAAATTAAAAGAAAACTTTTCATTTTTCTTTTTGAAATGCATCTTGTTTTCCTTCAAGAAATGCCTCTGTGAAAGGTAGGACAGGTGCCTCTTTCCTAGACCCCTTTGATAAAAAGTCAGTGACCTTGTCATGTATAGGAACATCTTGTTCTTAATGGTGGCCTCAACACTCATAAAAGTGAGTACTGGGGTTCTGCTTCTGAAGCATGAGTCAACTGTGACATTGAGCATCTTTGCAATGCTTTTAGGAGATAAGTAGGCTTGGTGTAAGCAATTGAATTGTGATAGTTTAAAATTTGAGGATCTGGTGATTTTCTTTGTGTGTTCTAGAGTTGTTTCACATTCAATATCTATCCGATCCTTACCAAGTAATTCAATATACATCAAATCCTTCCAAGCTTCAGGTTCAGAGTTCTCTCAGTTCTAGTCTGAAATATCTTTAACAGTAACTTCCATATTGAGGTACTATTATTTTCCCCTGTAACAGCCTGGTTTGTAATGTGTTACATGTTTGAGGAACATTTGCATAATTCTCCATGCAAGGTGAGTAGCCCATTTTAGTGTGTTGTAAGTCAAGCAGGACCTTTTTGCAATGCCACCTGCGTCTCCGATGCATTTGAATGAATTGAGTGTGCTGGATTAATACAGACTGCCCACATTTTCAATTCCTGTGTTAATCCAGGGATGTTTATCTCACAACCGAAATACTTTCTAATGCTAGATGCACTATCAGGATTTCTAGTGCATAGGCTTTGGCACTGCAGACATCTTTGCCACCAATGTCTGGTTTTAATAACTAATTTAAAACAAGAGCTGTTCAGTCTTTAATGCGCACCCGCGAGTTATTGCCAGGGCTCATGACGAACATATGTATGTTTTCCCTTGGTCACTTTTATAAACCCATCTCCAATAATTGTGTGCCCACGCCTATGGCCCTTCCTCTGGCCAATCGCTTCTCGGCTCTGTCTGACTTAGATGTTCCTGATTGACAACCAAGACCGAGTAACAAACTCCCTGCCTTGCCGTTGATTGAGGACCCTATCCTGCCGCTAGCACCTGTACCTATTACCATTGATAATTCTGCTAACTCATTAGAGTGTATAGCATCAAGGACAGGTACCTTAAATGTTATAAGTTGGAATATAGCAGGCCTCCAAAAAAGACTCCTCGACCCTGGGTGGGACAATTTTATCCAGAGTCAAGACATAATTATGTTACAGGAGACGTGGGCAACGGTTAATTTACATGTAAATGGGTTTCAATGTCATAATATTCTTGCCACCAAATCTAGAATGGGCCGCCCTTCCGGAGGCTTATCCATCTGGATTAAAATCTCTGCTGGAGGCTCTTCCAGGGTCATACCGACGAACAAGCAGAACTTCCAGGCTATATTATTTAAACAGAAAACCAGTCTTTTCCTGGTAAATTTTTATAATAATGATTTTAGCTCACTACCTAATATACATTTTAGGAAACTTTTTAATTTTATCACCACTCTGGAGTCTAGGGCTGATTTTAATGACACTTTCGGCCTTGTATTGGGTGGAGATTTTAACGCCAAATTAAATGAAGTTTGCCCAACTTCCAAGGGCTGCAATTCGGGTTTGGGGTGCCAAAGGGGTGTGGAATTAATTACTTTTTTGAGCATACATAATTTGGAGAATGTTATGGACCATTTTCCCACTGTTCCCCTAGTGCCCACATTCAGAGGTAGAGATTGTTCTTCAATAATTGATTACATTTTTATATCCCCTGGGCTGGCAGACCGTATTAGTAAGGCTAAGGTAATTCCAATGTCCCAAGGGGACCATAATCCTATCATGATCAGTTTAAAGACTATCCATCGACCAGTCTACAACAAGGAATGCGGTGCTAGGAACCTCTCCATAGGCTCTAATAATCCCAGATTAAAATGGAGGGGCATTAATGTTATGACGACTGTCCAGACCTTGGTCAGAGATAACTTTCCTCTTTTCCTCTCATGTTTGTCCGATTTAAGCCCTAACCTTGGGGTTGTAGAAGATTTTGTCAAGATTTGCTCAGCCCTCTGAGCACAGCTCATGATTCCGTTGTGCGCCATCACGGATGACCAGGGATGGTTTGATCATGAGTGTTCTCTGGCCAACCGCGACCTGCGACTAGTCTTATCTGTTAGCCCGAGGAACTTGACTGATGTAAAAAATGCTAGGTCCCGATATAAATTGGCCATTAGTAGAAGGAAGGAGGAGATTCTCGAGGAGCGCTGGGAGGTACTAGCGCAAACTGCCGCCCGGGGTAGGGGAGATATTTTTTGGGCCGCGGTCAAAGACCTGCGTTGCGCGGGTCAGGTCGCGACCCCAATGGATTGTACTATTCCTGGAGCTGCATGGGTGGACCACTTTTCTAAGATCTACGCGGCTCCACCCTCTGCGGCGGCCATCCCAATATTTAACAGCCCCCCATGGACTGATATATCACTACCTGAGGTGGAGGAGGCCATCGCACAGAGCGCGGGGAATAAAGCCCCTGGCCCAGACGGCCTCCCAATTGATATTATTAAGACCCACCCTGATTTATGGGCCCCACTCTTGTTGAATGTTTTTAAGAACTTAAATTTTACTTCTCTACCACCTCCAACTTGGTCATCCAGCATAATAGTGCCTATTTTTAAGAAGGGTGACCGTTCCCAACCATCATGCTATAGGCCTATCTCCCTTATTGACAATACTCTAAAGATTTTAGGGAGAGTACTGTATAATAAAATCCTATTATGGGCCGAGGATAACCAAATTTTAGAGAGTTGTCAGTTGGGTTTCCGCAACAAAGTGGGAACTGCGGAGCAGTGCCTTAATCTGAACCTTATTTTGAGCAAATACACCGTAGCACGTAATTGCCCAATTTATTTGGCCTTCATGGACCTATCTACTGCCTTCGACCTTGTCAATAGGTCATTACTCTGGAAGGCCTTATTGGATTACGGTCTGGATGAATCATTGGTACACTTCCTGGCCTATTTGCATAGGGACTTGAAGGCCTGTGTCAGGATCGGCACTGGGGGTGAGGTCTCCGAGCCAGTTAGAGTTAATAGAGGGGTCAGACAGGGATGCGTCCTAGCCCCTCTCTTATTTATAATATATATCAACGGCCTACACAAACATCTGGTTTCTCTAACTGGTGATGTCCCGACCATAAAAGATAATTATCTCCCCGCTCTGCTATATGCAGACGACGCGGTTCTCATGGGACGCACCCCAAACGCTCTACGCATTCTAGTGAATGGCTTTGTTGCACATATGGATTCCCTAGACTTGAAGACCAATTTCAAAAAGTCTTTTGTAATGTCTTGCGGCCCGAAGAGGCATCATATTGGTAGTATAGTTGTGGGGGCAGAAAGACTGGGGTCAACTGGCAGTTTCCCGTATTTGGGTGTGGTCTTTGCTGCGAACAACTCCTGGAGTGGGCATATCGCCCACGCCAGGAGTAAGTTCTCAAAGTCCATTAACTCAATTTTGAGCCTCCCCCGTCCAAAACTGACCGGGGCATTGCCTGCTATCCTAAAAATATACAAAACTCAATGCGTCCCGGTTGCTACTTACGGTGCTGAGGTTTGGGGAACCGCCAGTTGTTCAGACATAACTGCCGAGGAACATAGATTTTGTAGGAAACTTCTCTGTGTTCTCATTACTTCCCCACATTTCATATGTCATAGGGAATTGGGGTTGCATTTTATAGGGGATTTTATTCGTGCTCGCCCAGCCCTTTTTTGGCTGTCGATCTGGAAAAATCCCGCCGCCAAACTGACTAGGGACATCATTGAGGATTGTTTCCGCTGCGATAGGGGCATGTCCATTCCCTGGCTATCAGGGGTGCATAGCGTTTTTCGTAGCGTGAACTTTGAAGATACTTTCCTAAAACCCACCACTACTAAGCACCCCACTAAATGTGAGCTTAAAAAAGCCCTTTATATGTCATTTGATGTCGAAAGGGTAGCAAGGGAGTCTTTGAAACCTAGTGTTTGTGGATATTTAGCTCGCAATTTCATAACTTATCCCATACCCAGTTATTTAACTCTCCCGTTGAGCCATTGGGAGCGTGGCCTTATATTTCGCCTTAGGGCAGGCACTATTAAACATGCACTTAGTTTCCCTTTATGGAATTTTAATGACCAATGTGTTGAGCCATGCCCTTGTGACCCCCAGAGTAGGCAAACAATTTTACATTTTTTATTTTTTTGTAAATTTTATATGAAGTATATTAAATGGTTTTTAATTCCGTATTTTAAAAAATCAAAACCAATTAGCCTGGAACTCGCATTTTCAATGATTTTGTCCCTGGACGATGATGAACTTGTCTTTCGTGTGAGCTCTTTTTTTTTTTTTTTTTTTTTGAAAAACCTTTATTGACATTGCAAATAAAGACAAGTATGGGCCTACAACCCTCGGGCCGGCCGCTAAGCAGTGAAAGTAGCAGCAAGCAGATTCTAATCACATGCAGCACCTCGGGAAGCAGATTCTCCATGCTAGTATTCTCTTATCCACTGAACAGCCCAAGAGGGAAACCAGGATATAAAAGGTTTTCATTTTACAATAAAGGATAGAAGGATCAGGTGCCAATCAAGTTCTCAGCAGCGAAAAATGGCAGGCAGAATAGTGAACGTCAACAATAAATAGCAATCTATCAAGTCAATGGCGCTGAAACAGGAGGTTCAGGATGTGGAGGGATATCACGAGCTGTTTGCGCCTGCAGTCTCCTGCCCTAGGACCCATAAAACCCCACGGAAATGGGGCACAAATGAAAAACATTGATTGGCCACGAAGGAAACCTACCGCACTGACCCCAGAAAAGAAAGACAAAGAAGAATAAGAGAAGAAAAAGAAGGCCATAGAAACAAAGTAAAGGACTATAGAAGCCCCTCCCCCAACCCCCCACCCTGCACCTCTGCAGATGACTACGGCCCCCCCCCCGCAGCGTGCCTGTCGCCCCAGAACCAGACCCGAAATATAGAAGAAACAGAGAAAAAGGGGAAAGAGAGGAAACCCCCCCTAACAGAAAAGGGGAGAGAGTAATAATAAACTGGAGGAGGGCCTTCAACCATGCCCCCGGCTTCTCCCTCCCGCACAATATCTTCCTCCCCAACGCAAACAGTAAACAGCAAAAGTTCGGCCATATCTAAGAGAAATGGGGAGCATTATTCACCGACTACACTATTAGTTACATCGTGAAAGCACACAACCCCCAAGCCCGCCCGCCTATTAAATGACAACCTCTGAAGGATCAGCCTTATCCTTGGCCACTCCTTGCGAATCCACCAATGCATACCCATCGACCCATTATAATGTCCAAGGTTACAAGGAAGAGGAGCGTCCAAAGAAGACCAGGAAGGGACACACACATGTGGGGAGGACGTTTCGGAACACCAACACAGTCATCGTCATGGAAGATCACCTTTCCCAGTACTGCCCCAGGGCCTGCGCCGCACACGAGGTCCAGGAAGGAGGAATCAGCCAGAGCAGGCGACCGTTGCGTGAAGATTGCCTGGATCGCCGGAGGCCGCGCGTGGGACAAAGTCACCACCTTCCGCTCAAGTCCAAAACCTCCGGAACAGACCGACCCCACAGCCAGCCGACCACACGCTGCCACAGTGTCCAAAGTTTCCATCTGTCCCTTATTCACAGAGGCGGTCACGGTACTTTCCTCCTGTGGAAGGTGAGACAGAGCCTTATGTACCTGGGGACAGGCCGACCGCAATTGTTCCGACGCTGACGCAATACCATCAAGCTTCCTCCCCAAAACCCGGGCGCCGTGAACCAGGGTGGAATGAAGGGCTCCGAGAGCATCGAGAAGGTCACCGTACCCCAGCACGGCCCCCCGCGCTCGCTCCGCTACGCTCCTCTGCGCCACACACTCCCAATCTTGCTGCGACCCAGTGCACAGGATGATAGAGTCCATCCTATCAAGATGGCCGCAGGGCAGGGCCACCCCAGATGGGGACCGGGTCTCAGGCACAAGCGCATCAAGTTCCATGTCACTGCAAACAAGGGTCCGGAGGCAGGCAAAAAGTGTATCCAGTGTGTGGTCACAGGTGACAGTCGTTCTCCCCCTGGGCCAGTGTCTGCGAAAACCGGGAGCAGCCCGCGCAAATCGGGACGAGCCGCAGGCCGCGTCCGATCAGTGCACTGGCGAGGGTCCAGCCGATCGCCGATAACCCCTGGAATCGTCCCCCCGGGTATGCACCCGTCACGCTATTCTCGGTGATAGGAGCGACCACAGCGAGATTCAGGCCAATATTCGCGCCGCTTCGGTATTCCGACTCCACCCGGTCACCAATGGCCGCTGTTGTTGAACTGCCGCCCGGCCATGTTGTCCACCCGAGGTCCCGGCTCCAGGGCCGCACAGGCCGCAAACTTCAAATGAACATTTCTCGGGCGGTACCGCCGCTAGAAGCTTCAGGATCACACGATCGGTTGCCGCTCTCGATCACCAACACGGGCACGTAGCGCAGGCTGAGGATCTCATGCAGGATATCTGTGCGGGATGCGGAGATTCACGGAGCCGGGAGCCTACGCTGCCATCCCGGTCGCCATCTTGGCTCCTCCTCCGAGCTCTTTCTTAAAAACCGTGGTTCGTGCCCGGTTAACAATGTCTTAAAGTTTATATGGACTATTCCCCATGTGTAAACAGTATTTTATTATTTCATTGTATGACTTTACAATTGTTTTCTTTTTCTTCTGCACTTTTATGGATTGTCAATGATCCGAATAAAGTTTTCATTGATTGATTGATTGATACTGCTACAGTGATTGAACTAATTTAAAACAAGAGCTCATCCCATATAGCCAAACATGGCCTTATACAATGTATGTACAGGTAGATCAGCTTCTAAATCTTTACTCTTCATGTGTGTCCCTCCCTGGAACCATGTAATGACCATTGCAGTTGGGCCACAAGATAATATCATTCATGGTTTAGGAATCCCATGGAAGCTTTGCCTATTAGCTACTTGAGTTTATAAGGTCCATCCTTTTCCTCCCATTAACCTGTATCAATTCAGAGGCTATGGTGTACAAGTCCGCAAAGAACTTTGAATGAAGATCGGTCTTGTGGTGCAGATATTCAATCTGTGTTATCATGTGTGGTTGGCGTTGCACGATACCAGAGTAGCATCTGGGATATGTGGTATGGAAAAATGTGGAAATTTTTTTAGGTCCCAGATTGCTGCTGGGGTGTTACAAAGATTAAGGCATGGAGAGCAATTAATATCCATTAGAAGAAAAGCTCTTCACTAAATCCTGTTTCTTAATTTGAGTACCAGGGACAAGATTTGAGTAGCACATGTCATCTATTCTTTGCACCACCAATTGCGCAGAAAAGAGGAACGATAGTGACAACGTTAACCATTTAACTAATATTAGAGGAGCTGATGCCGAGATTTTCAATAGTCAAATAATCTAAGCTACATTACTTCTGAAGCCTTTCTTAACCCACCTTCTTACTGGAAGAAATCGGGTAATATTAAGTAATTAAATTAAATGGGGTCTTACCTGAACAAACCTTAAGCAGAAAATGGCATTACCTGGGAAAGGATGCTCTCTTGGTTTCCAGGTATTCACTCAATCCCTTCTGCACCAGTTCTAGGAGTTTGTTGCATTCACGTAGGCTCTCTAGAAGTCGCGGATCAGGACATAGTGCTATCACCTGTCAAAGGAAATTGCAAAATAACTGAACAACTCGAGAGTAAGGAGATTGTACATCCATCACAAGAAACAGAAAGAAACAGAACCTGCGTCCTCAGTACAATCAAAACCAGGACGTTCAGTGCAAAAGCGTTGGCAAAGCCAATTGGTCTGGTGCTATATGCCAAAGCCTGTTTTCTTATGCCATAGGAATCCCTTACTTGGAGGACCTAGGCAGCATTGAGTGCATTGTCACCCTGCCGTATTCCTACCCGCTGAAAATCACGCATCGGACCGGACTCCTCGGCCGGTCTTCTTACAGGTTTACATAAGCGTCTGTAAGCAATTCCCGAGCGCAACTGTACACAACTACTTACGGTCCCACCGTACTTCCCCCTTCCGGACTTAAGGGTTTCTGAGTCCATTGGGCAATTTCTTATGCTCAGGCCAGCAAATTAATTTGTCCTGATGATGATCCTAGTATTTCACGACAGGATCAAAACGTCGTCGACCTAATCTTACAACGTGCACATTATTCCACTGTGTTAAAAAAGTGCAATTGTTGTTAAAAAAAGCTTCTAACATTGGATAATGTACATAAGCTCCTCCCGTCTTGCCTGAAATGCCCTTGTGTTTACTTGTATGTAACTGTTCTTTATGTGATGTAATTTCTCCCTGAAGGATACAGGACTGTGTCCCACAAAAAGTATATTTTCGTATATGTGAATATTACATTGAAGAATTAAAAAGGTTTGTCCGGCTGGACATCCCCCTAATATAGTATCGATTCTGGACTATATTTATTCTTTCTGTACCCTCATTGCTCCAAGGACCACTGTTTCTTTTAAAAGTACTATTACCCAAGGTCCTTGATTACCTTGTTTGGGTTCCCTTGTTTTTTTTTCAAATATAGTTTTTAATAAGAGGTTGTTGTGGGAATTGCCAGTCCTTCACCAATTTAAAACAAATAGAAAAATAAAACAAATAGAAAAATAAAACAAATGGAAAAACAATAGAAAAATAGAAATTTAAAACAAATAGAAAAAAGCAAAATTATGTTTTGGTTTCAAAACTACACCTTGCCATAGCACTGAGATGACCTATTTTGTGTATGGATGTTTTCCTTTTAAAAGGGCAAAATGCTGTAATTAACACAGACGTTAACCAATGGCAGAAGTGGGCTGGCCCACGGTTCCATGCTATATGCTGTAATGAGCGGCAGAAAAATAGGAAAGACGTAACAGATCATTGGACGAAGAGGGCTGATTGAAAGTCCTAGTTATTAAGTATATAAGTATATAATACATATATAATTTCACTGAAATCAAAAGGTCTTGGCTAACACTAGACCTGAAAAAGATCAGACAAAGCTGAATGGAATCAGGACTGTGAGAATTGGATAGCGACGTACATCAATAAAAGGAGCTGCGTGTTCACAGTGAAAGCAGGAATACATGAAGAACCCGTCATTCTTCATCCACGAGTTTTATGTTGTAGATGGAAGAGAGTTTGAATCAATTCATTCTTTTAAGCAGGAGAGTAAAATTAGAATTTAAAATGGCGACCCTATAATGGCATCCACTGCCATGTGTTCCTTGAAAGCTGGCTTATATCTACAGATTCACCATTTCTTGATTGATTCAATCACCCCTTACAAGCTGACTCTTCTGCACTACTGTTATTGTCTTTAGTAGTTGTTCTAAGGCTTACGAGTACCTTCGTTTATAAGTGTAAATGTATGTGTTATTCACAAAACATGAGTTTACTCATTTGTAAAATGACACTATGCCTGTGTTATTTTGCACTGCTGTCATTTTACACGAGGCCAAACTATCTTCCGGTGGCAGGCTGTAGGTGTGCCAGGGTAACGATGCTCGCCTTTGTGATTCAATCAATCAGAACATTTGTAAAGCGCACTACTTACCCGTGAGGTTCTCAAGGCGCGGGAGGGGGGATGCTGCTACTGCTTGAATAGCCAGGTCTTGAGGAGTTTTCTGAAGGTAAGCAGGTCCTGGGTCTGCCGTAGGAGGATGGGGAGGGTGTTCCAGGTCTTGGCGGAGAGGTGGGAGAATGATCTGCCGCCGGAGGTCACTCTTCGGATGCGGGGGACTGTGGCGAGGGCGAGGTCAGCGGAGCGGATCTGGCGGTTGGGGATGTAGAAGCTGAGTAGTCTCTTGAGGTATGCTGGTCCGGTGTTGTGGAGTGCCTTGTGTGCGTGGGTGAGGAGCTTGAAGGTGATCCTCTTGTTGACGGGGAACCAGTGCAGGTCTTTCAGGTGGGGTGTGATGTGGCTGCGGCGAGGGATGTCGAGGATCAGGCGTGCAGAGGCGTTTTGGATGCGTTGAAGTCGTTTCAGGAGTTTGACCGAGGCTCCTGCATAGAGGGCGTTTCCGTAGTCCAACCTGCTGCTGACGAGGGCCTGGGTGACTGTTCTTCTTGTTTCGGTGGGGATCCACATGTACATCTTGCGGAGCATGCAGAGGGTGTTGAAGCAGGAGGACGAGACGGCGTTGACCTGCTTGGTCATGGAGAGAGTGGAGTCTAGGATGAACCCTAGGTTGCGTGCATGGTCGGTGGATGTTGGAGCTGTTCCCAGTGTGGTCGGCCACCAGGAATCATCCCAGGCCGAAGGGGTGGAGCAGAGGATGAGGACTTCCGTCTTGTCTGAGTTTAGCTTCAGTCGGCTGTTTTTCATCCACTCGGCGACAGTTTTAATTCCTTCATGGAGGTAGGTTTTGGCGGTGAGGGGGTCCTTGGTGAGGGAGAGGATCAGCTGGGTGTCATGGGCGTAAGAGATGATGTTGAGGTCGTGCAGTCGGGCGACGTGGGCGAGCGGTGCTATGTAGATGTTGAACAATGTCGGGCTGAGGGATGAGCCCTGGGGTATGCCGCAGATGATCTCGTGGCTTCGGAGCAGAAAGCGGGGAGGCGGACGCTCTGGGTTCTGCAGGAGAGGAAGGAGGTGGTCCAGTCGAGAGCCTTGCCTCGGATCCCAGCATCGTGGAGGCGTGTACATAGTGTGCGGTGGCAGACGGTGTCGAAGGCGGCTGACAGGTCCAGGAGGATGAGGGCTGCGGTTTGTCCTTTGTCCAGCAGGGCCCTGATGTCATCAGTGGCGGCGATAAGGGCAGTTTCGGCGCTGTGGTTGCTGCGGAACCCGGACTGGGACGGGTCCAGGATGCTGTTCTCCTCGAGGTAGCGGGTCAGTTGTCTGTTGACGGTCTTCTCGATGACCTTCGCTGGGAACGGGAGCAGGGAGATGGGCTGGAAGTTCTTGAGGTCCTTGGGGTCAGCCTTGGGTTTTTTGAGTAAGGCGTTGATCTCGGCATGTTTCCAGCTGCTCTCTGGGAAGGTCGCTGTCTGGAAGGAGATGTTGATGGCTTTCCGGAGGTGAGGTGCGATGATGTTGCTGGCTTTGTTGAAGATGTGGTGAGGGCATGGGTCTGACGGAGATCCGGAGTAGATGGTGTTCATGATTTTGATGGTGTCGTCGTCGTTTATGTTGGTCCAGGAGAGCAGGGGGTCGGTGCGGATGGTGGCCGTGGGGACGGAGGTCTCAGTGGTTGTCGGGACGGTCATGGCGTTGAAGCTGTCGTGGATGTCTGCGATCTTGCGATGGAAGAAGGTAGCAAGGGAGTCGCACAGGTCTTGCGAAGGTGGGATGTCGTTGGTGTTGGAGCTGGAGTTGGAGAGTTCCTTCACGATGTTGAAGAGCTCTTTGCTGTTGTGTGCGTTGTTGTCTAGGCGGTCTTTGAAGGAGGCCCTTTTGGCGGATCGGATGAGGGGATGGTGTCTGCGGGTGGCGTTCTTGTGGGCTGCGTAGCTGTCCGGTGTCTGTTCACGGTGCCATTTCTTCTTTAGCTTTCGGCAGGTTTGCTTGGAGGCCTGGAGGTCTTCAGTGAACCAGCTGGCTTTCTTGCTGGTGTGTCTGTTGGAGGATTTCTTGATCGGGGCAAGGGTGTTGGCGCAGTCGTCGATCCATTGTCTGAGGTTGCGGGCGTTAGAGTCGGGGTCGGTGGGGGGCGTGGCTTCGCCGAGCTGCGAAATGGCCGTGCATTAGAGCGGCTCCGCGGGCCGAGCCAAATTAATCCGTGCAGACTCCGTTCATACTGCCCCGGTGGGGAGCCTCTTTTCGTAACACTGACCTGCGGGCAATGCGGCAGCGCTGGGGAGCGGAAATCTGCTAAGACGAGCAGAAAGCGGCAAAGACATCGGTGAGGCCTGCTGGCACCTGGGGACAGTGAATCCGGGACCTTGCGTGAGTGCTGCCCCAGGAGGCTCCGAACGGCGGATGGGGGCGGAACGGCGAAAAGGCTGGAAAGCACCCGGGAACAGCGACGGACTAACCTTGGAGTGACCGGAGCCTAATCTGGTGGGCGCTCTCTGAGCTTGAACGACACTGGGCAGTCAACGGAGGAGAGCTCCGAGCGGAGGATCGGGGCGGGTGCTGCACGCTGTCTCACGTGACGTGCTGTGGGCCCCGGAGGCGACGGGGGAGGTGTGCGGCGCAGACGGACGCCCCGGACATCCCGCTTAGGGGAAATCATCGGCGCAACTACAATCCCGGCAATTACCATCCCGATGAGTGCGCTCGGGGGCACTTCGATTCAGCGCGTCCCTGGCGCTGTCGGTGGGATACGGGCCTCGGCGTGTGGCGCCGTTTTTGTAGGTGGGCCACGCCCAGCCCTGGTTACTGTAATCTGGACAAATTTAGAGGCTGTGGGCACTGAGGCAACTGAAGCAGAGACTTCTGGCTTGGTCCCCTTATTTGAACTATATGAGTGGTGGCAGCACTGTACTCCCAGCAGGGAAATTACATGCCATCAGACCCGTGTACTAGCAAGTGACCCTTGAATGGAGCTGTGAATGCGACTGCGGCGCTGTGCGGGGATGAGAAGATGGACTGCTGCTCGGATCTGTGACCCTAGGACTTTCGGATGAGGACGGCGGCCTGACAGCCCCATTGAGATAGTCTGAAGGGGAGCTATTGCGGCGTTGGTCGTGGCTGGTGTGGGACGGGGTGCGGGCAAGGATTGGCCCTGCGCCTGGCGCCGAGCTGTGCTATAGGCCGTTGTCGCTGCTGTGGGTTGGAGAAGTTGGATTCTTCTGCTGAGCGCCGCTGGAGTGCACAGACGGAGGAGGGTATGGTGACAAATGCGCACTGACACTGTCCGGTACGGACGTAAGAAGCCGGGGCACTCGTAGAAAGGCCATATGTGGAGGTCGACGGCGTCCACACGCTGATGCAACAGTGCAGGGAACGGTTGGGTCGGGTCCTTGTGGAGACGCTTTGAAGGAGTGCAATTAGAGCTGCTGAGGGAAAGTGTGGTCGGAACCGCGCCTGCCGTGCTGCTCTACAGAGGGGTTGGAGGTTATCCCCCTGTGGATGTGTGGGACAACGACAAGCTGGTGAATTGTGCCTTCAGGCGGAGTGGCTCACAGGCAGTAAGCCTGCCTATAGCTAGCATTGCCTCGAGGACCCAGAGGACAGCTAAGATGGTTAAGCCTGACACGCGACAACCCAGGATCACTCTTGAAAAAAAATCTAACAAAGCGGTAGAAGGTGAATCCAGCCAGCAGAGCCAGGCGGAGGACGGGGCTTCGGCGATGCCGCCGGAGGAAGACATCCACTCCATGTTTAAGGATCTGAAATCCAGTCTCCAGGGCCTCGACTCCAAGATGGATTCCCTGTCAGCAAGAATGGACAGGATTACGCACAGGATGGAAAAACAAGAATGCTGAATGAGCGTATTAGAAACCAGAGTTACAGAGGTGGAAGAGGGGCATACTGAAATGGACAAGAAATTGCGGGACATGGACGGGGTGCTGCGTGTCATCAAGTTAAAGAACAAGGATTTAGAAGCCAGATCGAGGAGGAATAACGTACGAATTACAGGGATTTCGGAAACAACAGACATACAAAATATGGAGAAGTACATAGAAACCATGATGCGAGACCTTTTTGGCCCTGCCTTATCCGCCATGTTCCTCATAGAACTGGCCCATAGAACACTAGGGCCTCGGCCACGAACGGCGGCACCGCCGAGACCCATACTGGCGAGGGTCCTCAACTATAGGGATCGGGATGAGATCCTTCGAATGGCGCGAGAGAAAGGGGCCACACAATATAATGGTAATAACATCGCCATGTATCCAGACTTCACGCTACAAGTCCAGGCGGCCCGCAGAGAGTTTATGCCAGCCAAGAAGATCTTTCAACAGATTGGCACCAAGTACTCGCGGATCTATCCTGCCAAACTGCGGATCCAGCGTCCCGGAAAATCTATCTTCTTCACAGACGCGAAGGCTGCTTTGGCGTATGCGAAACAGATGGCCAAGGAGCAAAAGCAGAGAACGCCATCGGAAGACCCCCAGGCAGCAAATAATCTGAGTGACAATGACTGATGGATTTGACACACTATGCGGGCTGTGCAGATAAGTCCATACTTCTGAGTGATTAAGTGGCCAGGTTGTTGATAACTGTAGTGTTTACAGTCAAATTACTATGATGGATCGATATGTTCATATTTTTGTATCTTCACGGCTCACCCCCCCCCCCCCGGCGCACCAATAGACACTGAGGACGGTTTGTATTGGCTCTGGTGCTGGGGCAGTAAGTGATAAGTTCGGCCACCCTGCCATGAGTACAGGGGTGTTATGCCGGCGGATCCATGTTCCCCTTGGGATGATTCCCTTAGGACTCCCAATATGGAGCTATTGTTTACAGTTGTGGGGGGTAGGGGGGAGGACACACACAACCTGTTTGGGGGGTTGGTGTGGGAGGGTCTGGGGGACGGACAGTTTTTTTCTAGGCACCTGCCAACTTTTGGATGTACGCCCAGGGGTCGATGGAGGTTGAAGTGTGTGTCTATGCCCGCAATTGACCATGGGGACGTTACTGCTATGGCCAGTCAATGGCCTAGGATTCTGTTAAATGTGGATCTAGGGGGTCCTGCGTCACCTACAGAGTATAAACACAATGAGTTTTTGTTCCTACTATCTCGCAACTAAAATGTCTCACATGGAATGTTAGAGGCTTAAATGATCGCCGAAAGTCGAGACTGGTCCATTCATACCTCACTAGACATGGAGTGGATTTATGTTTATTGCAAGAAACACACTTAACGGGAGGCACGTCAGGCATGCTCCGGAATAATAGATGGGAAGAGGTGGTAGAAGGGGGATACTTCAACTACTCTCATGGAGTGGCTATCTTAATTCGTAATGGGCTAAAATGGCGCACACATCACAAATTGATAGACAGAGAGGGACGGTATATCCTATTACATGGAACACTGTACAATACGCCCACGGTGTTAATCAACACATATGGCACAAACTCGGCTGCACCTGACTTTTTGTAACATATTAGACAAATGATCCAGTCCTGGAGCGGTGCAGCGGTTATCTGGGGTGGGGATTTCAATGTTGTCCTTTCAGATGTAGCGGACAGGCAGGGGGCATCCCGGGAGCATCACCCGAGGGCGGCCACAGTATTGCAGGATATTGTGTCGGACCTGCATTTAGTGGTTTCATGGAGAGCGCTACACCCCACACTTAGAAAGGGCACCTGTGCGACACACCACCGCAACGCCTGGTTGCGTTTAGACTTTTGGTTAATATCTAAAGACATGCACACTTGGGTCATCGCGGCCGATCACCACCCACGCACACTGTCAGATCATGCACCCGCACAGCTGACATTTCAAGTCCCAGGTCCGTATATAACTTCATTCAGCTGGAGGTTCCCTTCAGGGGCACTACTGGACCAAGTCTTTAGGGAAGAACTACGGGGGGAAATAGAAAGTTATTTCACACTTATTGAAGGCTCGGTGGAGTCACCAGGTATGTTGTGGGAAGCATTTAAAACTGTGATACGAGGTGAATGTATAGCACTTAAGGCGGGAGTCCTCAGAGATATACGAACCACATTGCAGAGGCTAGAATGTGAGATTGGAGCGCTGGAACGTGCGTGGGCTCATTCCCCATCCCCTGCCATTGCGGCACAGATCAGATCTAAATTGTCGGAATTTCAAGCAGAAGCGGAGAGGGAGACGGTCTACTTACACAAACATGCTCAGGCACGGCAATATGGAGAGGGAGACAGGGCCGGGCGTACGCTAGCGGGACTGCTCAGACCACCTAGGGGGGCATACTATATAACTGAAATGCGCACAGAGAACGGAGAGCTGGTTAGATCACCGCCAGAAATCTTGGACACAATGTCCCGGTATTATGAAACACTATATACTTCCAAAACTAATCCTTCACAGTCCGACATAGTGGACTATTTGGACACTATGGCTCTGGCATGGTTTAATGACAGAGCTAGACAATATATGGAGCTGCCCATTACAGTGGAAGACATTAGGCAGGTAATAAGCAGCATGCTGGCGGAGAAGGCTCCGGGGGCGGACAGGCTTACTGCGGCCTTTTACAAGGAGTACTCTGGCTTGCTGGCCCCGTGACTGCTGCAGGTATACTTAGAGGCAATGGAGGCAGGTATCCTTCCTCCCACATTACGAGAGGCCACTATAGTTGTTCTGCTGAAACCCGAGAAGGACCCTGCGGCGCCTGATTCGTACCGTCCACATTCTTTAATAAATCTAGATACTAAGATTTATGCAAAACTCATTGCTAACAGGCTGCAACCATGCTGCCGCTGATAGCACTACCGGATCAGTCTTGTTTTATACCTGGTCACTCAACTGCCCATAACTTGAGAACGCTGTTTGGCATATTGCACTATTTGGCCCCCCATGTGCAGGCGATTGCGGCACTGTTAGATGCCACGAAGGCGTTTGATTCTTTGGAGTGGAGGTTCCTCTTTGTTTTACTGCCCCGTATGGGGTTTAGCCCCTTATTCCTCAAACAGATTCAGTTGCTTTACTCGGGTCCAGTGGCACGGGTCAGGATAAAGGGGCACATGTCGGAATCTGTTGCCATAACAAGGGGAACAAGACAGGGTTGTCAGCTGTCGCCACTGTTGTTCGCCATTGCAAAGTAGCCATTGGCGGCCCGTCTTCGCCAACACTATACTCATAGGAGCGTAGGGTTTACCTCTAGAGGGCTGTTAATCTCAATGTACGGGGATGATAAGATAATATACCTAACAAACCCAAAGGATAACTTCGCAGCAGTAATGCGAGAGATAGTTCGGTATGGTGGGCTTACAGGCATTCAGGCAAACTGGTCTAAATCCGTGATATTTCCACTAACTGATGAAACCACTCCGGTCGACACGGAATTCCCCATACAGTGGGCAGTTGGAGAAGTCAAATATCTAGGTATACGGGTGAGCAGATCGCTGCATGAAATCTGGCTGTCCAACTACGGCACAGTAACGGACTGGATCAAATGCAAAATAAAGAAATGGAGACAGTTACCGCTGTCATTGATGGGTAGAATTGCCATTGTTAAAATGGTGATCTTGCCGAAACTCCTATACCTATTTGTAAACATACCAATGCCGCTAAATACACATTTCTTCAAGAAACTAAGATCTCACATTCTGGATTTGGTGTGGGCGGGAAAACAGCCCAGAGCTTCCTGGAAGCTGTTGACACTACCATTTACCTAGGGTAGATTGGGGGCTCCTGACTTTGAGCTGTACGCCTACAGCACTCAGGCGCAATATTTACATTTTTGGCAACACCCAATGCCCTTTCAACCTCAGGTGGCGTTCGAAATTGATAGAGTGGCTCCCATTCCGCTGAACATGGCAATATATCAGCCCTACAAGAGACCCCACTTGGAAATAGACACGGTAGAAACCATGAGGTGGGCTTGGAGAGGGATTGCAAAAAGGGCCCATCTCAGGGAATTATATGCTCCATCCATGCCACTGGGAGGTAACCCATTATTCACTCCTTTAACGGACAAAGCTATCGCATCACACGCTAAGGTGCATGCATTGGTAAAGGGTGGTGATCTGTTTCCGAATAACGTGTTCCTAACATTACAACAGATGTGTGACTCACGCACACCCACGGCATCGGACACGCTTCTGTATTATCAACTTAGGGCCGCATGCCGTGCTAGATATGAGTCTTTCCCGCACTACCCGCGCTCGAAAATGTCTTAGCAAATCGATCTCCCCGGAAATTAATCACGCGCATTTATACTATAACGCAAAAAGAATCGCCTGTTGTCGAGTGTACGTCCAGGGCGGAGTGGGAGAATGACTTTAACCATGTTATCACAGATAAGCAATGGCAATACTGCTGCTCGCAGTTGGAAGAACTGTCCCCCAATTACAGACTGCAGTTAATCCACTTTAATTTTCTACACAGGCTATATCGTACGCCCTCTCAACTGCATTGCATGGGCATTCACCCGGACACGAGATGTTGGAGATGTGGTGCTCCAGGCGCCACGTTCTCACACTTGGCTTGGGAGTGCGGTCCGATAATGAGCTTCTGGGAGGACGTTACTGTGCATATCAGGCAAATTACAAATAACCAGGTTCGGGCCACCCCACTGACGGCACTTCTGGGCTTTGTATCTGAAGTCCCAAAGAGCTCTCGGAAGCTTACGGACATGATGCTGGCGAAGAGACAGGTGGCAATCCACTGGAAGAAGCAGCAGCCTCCTACCATAGCCGCATGGGTTAATACGGTAATATATTGTAAAGACCAGCTTTCCAACTACTGGGAATGAATGTCAAGTAGATCCAGGCCTGTTGACATCTGGAAACCATTTGTGGCATGGCTAGGTGCAGGGGGGTCAGACCTTCTAAGGAACTAAGCGGGGAAGAATTGCAAGTCATGACGGGTACTTGGAATCGGCGTTGAATCATTAGGGCTAGAATTTAGAGTGTGGGGATGTAGGGAAAAGAGACATCGGAGACAAGGGTCATAGAGAGGAGGAGAAGGCCGGCTGGGGCATGGCAGTCACACGAATCACACGTCACATAGGGCGACACTACAGAAACTTGGGCAAGGCAGGTGGGGTAGGGGGAGGGGGAGGGGTTGTTGTTTTGTTAAGATTAATCAACACACATCTACGTTGTAATCTGTAATAGTATTGCCAATGGTCAATGAGGATGACGTCCTTCCAATACTCTGAATCGCTGCCGGCCCGTGGAGTTGTAGGCATAAAAGCTGTGTCCTGTTGACAAGGTATTTATGTACTACATGCTGCCAGCTTCCGGGTTGTAGGCAAACAGCTGTGTTCACATAAATCTTTCAATAAAATAAAAAATAAAAAAAGAGTCGGGGTCGGCGGGTGGGCTCCGGGCGAGGGTGGTGGTTAGCTGGTCTTCGGTGACTTTGCTCCAGCAGCGGCGGGGGGGTCTGTTGGGTGCGGTGGTGCGTGGTGGGTTTCTGGAAGGGGAAGTGGATGCAGCGATGGTTGGTCCAGGTGAGTTCGGTGGTGTGGTTGAAGGAAACGTGGGAGCTTGCGGAGAAGATGGGGTCAAGCGTGTGGCCTGCGGAGTGGGTGGGCATTGTGACGAATTGTCTGAGTCCGAGATTGGCAAGGTTGTCGTTCAGGGTGGTGGAGTTGCGGTCATTTTGTTCTCGTGGTGGAAGTTCAGGTCCCCTTGAAGGATGTAGTCTGTGGAGGCGAGGGCGTCGCTGAACTGTCACTGTTCACTATTTGTCCAGCACATTTTTAGCTTGGGTATGACAGGAAATGCATTCCTGTCAAGGGAATGAGTAAGTTCATATTCAGGGTAAGATTAGCCACCAAAATGGGTGGAGACATAGGAGGAAGGGAGTTTCTCCAGGCAAAAAAATATGGACTCTATGGGGAAAATGTTAGTGAATGCATGCATGTGTTATAATATTCTGGCATACATTCTACATCTCAGTATGTGAAAATATCAACACATTTGGGCACCCTTGCCTTCGATGGGGTATTGTGTGGAAAAGGTTGCTGTTTTGACCTATTGCTTGAGTTCCTGTTGATGTGGTGGCCACTATGCCCAGCTGTGAATGAGATATTTGTAGTGTTGTAGTCTAGTGCTGTACATGTGACATCAGGCACTCACGTTACCTCGTCGCGGCAGTGTAAATAAGTAAACGGCAAAGTATAGATGCACTTGCGCCTCTTGAAATAAAATACACTTGATAAAGCATCATGGTGTCTGCGCTTGTATCGAGGGCGTACACACTATAAATTGGCGACGAGCGGACTCGAACCTGCCGTTCCAGCCGCCACAAGGTTTTCATCTTCCGGCCCGCACTTCCGGATCACCGCGCACTGTCGGCGCGAACTGCATACAGGGGGAGTGCCGTCCCACAGTAGCCATGCGGCGTTACATACACGCCTTTGATCTCCGCAAGCGGCTTAACAGCCTTCAAGAGCACGGTAAGAAGCCGGCGCTCTTCTGCTGAATGAAAGTCACACAGGCCAGGAGGCCGAGCATGTGCGCACAGAGCTGGAAACTGCCCACTAGGCGGCGCCTGTAACCTTTCACTAGACCTTGCCCAGCAGCTCCCCTTGCCAGCAAGTTACAGCCTACTACCAGGGTACTTCTGTCACGACTTGATCACATTGCCCCAGAGCTCCTGCATGCCTGAGACCACGAAGGGGCCACAATGCGAGGACCTTCACCACAGCGCCACTGGCAGCAGCAAGGTACCAAACAAATCAATACCCCTCCACGCTGGTCATTGAGCTGCATATTCAGCTATCCTGACGGCAAAGTAGCCTATGTCCACGCCCAGGGAGTTCACCGTCTAGCTGGTGCACCAACCCATCGCCATGTGTGCCCAGACCTTCTCCCTCACGAACCCGGTGCCGTTACTCCTGAAACCAGGGGAACCGGCAATGAAATGGGCCGACTGGAAGGGGTACTTTCTGAACTACTTGTCGGCGCTAGAGGATGAAGGGGAGGAGGAATTCTCCAGCAAACACAGGACGAAAGAAAATTCTACTGCACAGCCTAGGACCCGAAGGGTTGTGAGTTTATGAAAACATGGTAAAGAAACCGAGAGCCACGACCGAGGTGGACATGTTCCAACACGCATTGGAGGACTTAGACACTCACTACCAGCCAGTCATCTGTACGGCCATTGATAGGTACACTTTCTTCCAACGGAAACAGACCGAGACTGAAACGGTGGACGATTACGTGGCTGCACTAAAAAACTAACGATAAACTGCAAATTTGGGCACCTGCACGACTACTTAATACGAGACCAAATAATAATGCACACGACAAGCACCAACGTTCAGGAAAAGCTATGGGTGAGTGGCGAAGCACCTCTCCATGAGATCATAGCCATTGTCAAAAAGGCCGAACTCTCAAAACGGTGTGCCGCCGCGGCTAAGAAGGAAGCAGAGACGAAACCTGCGGTCTGCAAAGTCAGCGACACCACTGGGTCAAGAGACAAGCCACCCGCTCCCACACCATACCGCCAGACCAGGCGACCCACTCGGACTCCAGCGGCGCAGGCCCCACCCACGATGGACAAGAAGGGCTCCTGCTACAGATGCGGCAGCTCCGTCCACATGGTCAACGACAAACAATGTTTTGCATATCACCTCTGACCCTGTTTACCAGGCAGGTCGCTCCCCTCACCGCCACGCAGCCCCCTGTGTGACCACTGACCGCTGCTGCATTGTGTCTGCCTGCGCTAGAGTGACTGTGCCCTCCTTCTCTTCTGTACCCACGAGTGAGTGATTCTCCCCCACTGTACCTGTGTATTTTGCTGCCTTGATTGTTCCCCTCTCCTTTGGTGCCCAGATTGTGTCCCTTTTTACTTCTGTCATTCCCCGCGTCTCCCCTCGCCGCCCGTTTCCCGCCGCCGCGTCCCGTAGCTCCGCCCTTCTCGCACCCTATTGGCCGCCGTGTCCCGTAGCTCCGCCCCCTCGCACCCTATTGGCCGCACCGCTCCCACCTCCCAGCTGCTCATCCCTCCCTCTCCCACTCATATGGAGGCCGCGCAGCGGCCGCGCCGCTGGCGCTAAAGACGCGCCTGAGGCAAGCCCGTCTGCGCCTGTCCGCGCCTGGCCCGCGCCCAGCGCCAGACCCCCTGGCCCCCGCAGATGCCAGCCCACCCGCAAGACCTACAACGCCGCCACTCTCATCGCACTCAACACCGGCCGGAGCCCCGGCTGCTGCAGAGCCATCCCCAAGACGCACCCACGGACCCTTCACCTGCCAATCCTGCAAGTTCTCCTGCATCCGGACCCGTACCGCACCCGCCATGCCCAGCACCAACAGCAACCACCTGAAGCACCTGAAGTGCATCCTGCTCAACACCCGCTCCGTCCACAGGCACATAGTGGAACTCTGGAACCTGCTCGACGCCACATGCCCAGACGTCGCCTTCCTCACGGAAACCTGGATGAATGCCTCCTCAGCACCCGACATCACCATCCCGGACGGATACAAGATCACCCGGAGGGACCGCGCCAACCAGAATGGAGGAGGCATCGCCATCGTCCACAAGAACACCATCTGCATCACGACCAACTCCGAAGACACCCTCACAGCCGCCGAACACCTGCACTTCCAGATCCACACCGACCCCAAGACCACCCTCAGAGGCACCCTCATCTACAAACCCCCGGGACCTCGCACACAATTCAGCGAAGACATCGCCGACTTCATCAGCCCGCATGCCCTCCACTCCGCTGAGTACATCCTCCTCGGGGACCTCAACTTCCACCTGGAGAACAACAACGACCGCAACACCACCACCCTGCTGGACAACCTCGCCAACCTCGGACTCAAGCAACTGGTGACCACCCCCACCCACTACGCCGGCCACACGCTCGACCCCGTCTTCTCCTCCAGCAAGGACATCACCTTCAGCCACGCCACCGGACTCCACTGGACAGACCACAGCTGCGTCCACTTCAGCTTCAGAAGGACCACGACTCACCACCACCCGCAACTGGTCCCCCGCAGAAGCTGGAACAAGATCACTGCCGACCAGCTCACCACATCCCTGAGCCAGAACCCCCCCACCAGATCAGCGAACCCCAACCAAGCCGCCAACAACCTCACGGAATGGATCAGCAACTGCGCAGACGACCTCGCTCCACTGAAGACCCCCCCCACCAGACCCGGCACCAAGAAAGCATCTGGGTTTACCGACGAACTCAAGAGCTCCAAGAAGAAATGCCTACAAACTACAGACAACATGACCACCCTCAAGCTCGCCACTCGAAGACATCACCAGCTGATCCACGCCACCAAGAAATCCGCATTCAAGGAACGACTGGACAACAACGCCTGCAACAGCAAGGAACTCTTCAACATCGTCAAAGAGCTCTCGAACCCCAGCGCCGGAAACAACGACATCACGCCCTCGCAAGACCTCTGCAACTCGCTCGCCTCGTTCTTCCACAGCAAGATAGCAGACATACACAACAGTTTCAGCACACAGCCAATGCACCCTACGACCGGAACAACACCCCCCACCACCACCCTCCGCGCCTGGACCCCAGTCAACACCGAAGACACCATCCGCACGATGAACTCCATCCACTCAGGATCCCCAACCGACCCCTGCCCTCACCACGTCTTCAACAAGGCCGACTCCGTCATCGCACCCCACCTGCGGGACATCATCAACGCCTCCTTCGACACCGCCACCTTCCCAGAGAGCTGGAAGCACGCCGAACTCAGCGCCCTACTGAAGAAACCATCAGCGGACCCCACCGACCTCAAAAACTACCGCCCCATCTCGCTCCTTCCTTTTCCGGCCAAAGTCATCGAGAAAACCGTCAACAGACAACTGTCCGCCTTCCTCGAGACGAACGGATCCCTCGACCACTCGCAGTTCGGCTTCCGGGCCAACCACAGCACCGAGACCGCCCTCATCGCAGCCACCGACGACATCCGAGCTTTGCTCGACACCGGGGAAACAACGGCCCTCATCCTCCTGGACCTCTCCGCGGCGTTCGACACGGTCTGCCACCGCACCCTAGTGCAGCGCCTCAACAACATCGGTATCCAGGAGAAGGCACTGGAATGGATCATCTCCTTCCTCGCCGGAAGAACACAGAGAGTCCGCCTACCCCCGTTCAGATCCGAGGCCACCGAAGTCATCTGCGGCGTACCACAAGGATCATCACTCAGCCCCACCCTCTTCAACGTCTACATGAGCCCCCTCGCAGCCATCGCACGCCAACACAACCTCAACATCATCTCCTACGCCGACGACACCCAGCTGATCCTCTCCCTCACCAACGACCCCGCCACCGCCAGAACCAACCTACACGAAGGGATGAAAGACATAGCCGAGTGGATGACGAACAGCCGCCTGAAACTGAACTCAGATAAGACGGAAGTCCTCATCCTGGGATCATCACCCTCCGCCTGGGACGACTCCTGGTGGCCGCCTGCCCTTGGCAGCGCACCCAAACCAACAGACCATGCAGGCAACCTGGGCTTCGTCCTGGACTCCTCCCTCTCCATGACCAGACAAGTCAACGCCGTCTCCGCATCATGCTTCAACATCCTACGCATGCTACGTAAGATCTTCTGGTGGATCCCCACCGAAACCAGGAAGACGGTCACCCAGGCCCTCGTCACCAGCCGACTGGACTACGGCAACTCCCTCTACGCCGGAACCACAGCCAAACTCCAGAAACGACTCCAGCGCATCCAGAACGCCTCAGCACGCCTCATCCTGGACATTCCCCGACACAGCCACATCTCCGTACACCTGAGAAACCTGCACTGGCTCCCCGTCAGCAAGAGAATCACGTTCCGACTCCTCACCCACGCACACAAAGCTCTCCACAACCAAGGCCCAAGATACCTCAACGACCGCTTGACCTTCTACACGCCCACCCGCCAGCTTCGATCAACCAGCCACGCCCTCGCCGTCCCCCCCCGCATCCGAAGAGCCACAACAGGAGGAAGATCCTTCTCCTACCTGGCTGCCAAGACGTGGTATTCCCTCCCCATCCACCTCCGCCTGACCCAACACCACCCCTCCTTCAGGAAGCAACTCAAGACCTGGCTGTTCGAGCAGTAGCGGACCCCCCCTCCCCCAAGCGCCTTGAGACCCTCCGGGTGAGTAGCGCGCTATACAAATGCTTGATTGATTGATTGACGTCAAGTGCTCCTTCTGCGGGATAGTAGGACATTTGGCAAAGCCTGCCGGAGGAGACCCAGCCACATGTCAGTGAAATGTATCATGAACGACTCTGAACCCGACGTGGGAGAAGGGGATAGAGATGATGACTGCATACTATGTGTGGATGACCAGGTTTGGGGCATTGATTGCAACGCCAAGAAGAAACCTTCGTGCATAGTGACCATTGGGGGTGTCCAAGTTTCAATGGTGGCGGACTCAGGTTCCCCATTCACCATAATACAAAAAGCGGTCTGGGACTCAGACTTTGCCAACACCATAGGGCACCAGCTACACCCCACACACATACACACTGTCACCTAAACTGGCAAGAAGATCCCCATGGTAGGGTTCAGACCCCTCACATTTGAGTTCAAAGGCAGGGTTGCCACAGGCAAACTATATGTCGCAGAAAAGGGCCCCTCACTCTTGGGGTGGGCCGACCAAGGCACACTAGGCATACAGCTCAATCCCAGTGGTGACATTCAAGTCCTCATGACGGATGACACGCACACCCTAGCAGAGGACACCTTGAGAAAAGACTTTCCTAGCGTCTTTGGAGGCACCATAGGCCAACTATCTCAATTTATGCACAAGATAGTTCTGAAGGAAGGTGCCGTACCCGTCAGCCACAAAGTGCGCAACATCCCTTTCAACTGCCGAGACGCGGTACAACAAGAATTGCAACGTCTCGAAGAGAGTGGCGTAATTGAGCCCATAGAAAGCGCCGAATGGTTGGCGCCACTTGTCGTGGCGCGGAAACCCAACGGGAAGGTGCGCCTATGCATTGACCTTCGAGAATTAAACAAAAACATCTTAGTAGACAAATTCCCGCTACCACTCATCAGCGACCTCCTGGCTCAGACCAAGGACATAAAATGGTTCTCGACGATTGATCTCACAGCAGCATACCACCAGATCCTACTCCACCCATCCAGTCGGAAACTGACCTCCTTCATTACACCATTCGGCTGCTACAGATTTCGTTGCCTGCCCTTTGGACTGGCATCAGCGGCATCGGTGTTCCAAAAACTCATGCATAAACTCTTCAAGGCCAGCAAAAACGTACTATTCTACCAAGACGACATACTGATCATGGGGAAGACCAGAGAAGAACACAATACCACCCTACGAGCCGTGCTATGCACCCTGTCAGCCAACGGGTTCACGGCTGAACTCGAAAAGTGCAAATTTGGTCTGCACTCCGTGACATACGTAGGAAACGAAATGGGTGACACGGGGATATTTCCCAAACGAGCTAATGTGGCGGCGATCAGAGCTGCACACCAGCCCCAGACCAAAGAAGACGTCAGATCATTCCTTGGACTGGCAGAGTTTTACAGCAAGTTCGTCTGCAACTTTGCCACGATAACCCATTCCATACGACAACTCTTGAAAGACAAAGTTAGCTTCTGTTGGACGCCGACTCCAACCGTGAGTTTGAAGCCATCAAACAGGACATCTGCGAGGCTATACCTCTCCAGGGATTCTACTGTCGAGCCCCCAGCATCCTGACCCCGGACGCGAGCGACAAGGGGTTGGGAGCTGTCTTGACGCAACGCTTGCCTGACGGGACAGAAATCACGATAGGCTTTGCATCCCGCTCGCGCCCAATGAAGAAAAATTCAGCGTGATCGAAAAAGAGATGCTAGCGGTCACCTGGGCCATGAGAAAAGTTTGTCAATACCTATGGGGCTCCCGCTTCAGCCTTCACACGGACCACAAACCACTGATAAAGGTCTTAACATCCAGCGGTCATGCCACAGCCACCCCGCGCATCGCCAAAATGTCCCTCAAACTCCTTGACTTTGTGTATGATGTGGAATACCTACTGGGCCAAAAGAACAAGGTGGCAGATTTTCTCAGTCGCTCAGCGGCCATGGATGCAGCACCAGTGCCCAGCGAAGGGGATGACTACCAAGTCGCATTCATGGAGGACCACGAAAGCAGCATCAGTGCACAAGAATGGACATCTGCTTACGACACGGATCCTACATTGTCAAAAGTCAAAGCCTTTGTCACGACGGGTGGCCAGAGAAGAGGCGTGTATCAGAAGACACAAAGAAGTATTGGGAAGTACAGGACGATTTATCCCTCAGAGATGACACCGTTTTTCGGCTCCGATGGGGCAAGGTGGTGCCCCCTGCAACGCTACGAGACCGCGTCCTCACTATAGTCCATGAAGGACACTTGGGGATCGTAATAGACCCCAGTTCATCTCGGACAAATGGAAGGCCTTCACGCAGAGGAACGGGATCAAAACACAGCACACCCCAGTGTATCACCCGGCGGGCAATGGCCTTGCCAAACGCTTCAACCGTGTCATCATGGGCTCAGTCCAAGCCGCAATCAACGCAGGCAAGAATTGGGAGACAGAACTCAAAAGCACAATATGGGCATACCGGATAACGCCCACAGTGACGGGCTACAGCCCATTCAAAATCCTAAGGGGAAGGGAACCCTTCACCAAGGACAATCGTGCTTTGATGAACATGATACTCCAAAGCGGGCCCTGGCGGTGGTCAGAAGCAACATAGCCAAAGCGCAGAAAATCTACAAAGAACACTATGACCGGCGACACGGAGTACGTGAAGTCTCCTTGGCAGCAGGTGACTGGGTCAGGGTGAAGCTGGGCCAACTCTGCAAGAAAGGAGACAGCAAATACAGCAAACCACTACAAGTTATGGAACTCTACTCACGTTCCGCCCTCCTGAGTGATGGCAAGATTTGGTCACACAGCTGCATGGCAAAGTGCAATAAAGTCCTTCGATGGGCCAAGGATTGCACTGCTGCAGACGCCGGTTATGACGGGGAGGTAGACGAAGCGGGGGATATCTGTTCGCCAGAGAACTCCGACCGACCCGGCACAAAGGGGAGTCAGGGGGTCACCCTGAGCCAAGTACCAGCACAGACCCCACTCAGCACACAACACCCCAGCAAACCAAGGAGGCAAACAACTCAGGCACAGAACAGAGAGCACTGAGCACCACACGCACCACACCTCAAAGGGCTGAGACACAAAAGGAGCAGGTCTCCGAAACTCGCACCCTCACAGGAAGGTTAGTGGTACGTCCCAATAAATACAGCAAATTTGAAATGTAACCCCGTCCCGGGACACACTTACCCCATCCTGTTGGTGACAGTTTTGTTACTTTCATGTTGTTGTTCTAAAAGGGGGAGATATGTAGTGTTGCAGTCTAGTGCTGTGCATGTGACGTCAGGCACTCATGTTACCTCGTGGTGCCTGACGGGATTGCGCACTGCGTCGCGCCAGTGCAAACAAGTAAACAGCAAAGTATAGACGCACTTGCCCCTCTTTAAATAAAATACACTTGATAAAGCATCACGGTATCTGCGCTTGTGTCGAGGGCGTAGACACTATAATATTCTCCATCTGCATTCCTACCGCCGATATTAGTAGGAGGAGTGATATGAGCAGTCGGGTTTTAACCTTTGAAAGAGTATGGTGGGTAAGAGAACCCATAAGAAAACCCCTATACTGGGGTATTACACAGCTCTCCTTTGCTCCATGCCAGAACATTGCCATGCTAAGTTTCTGCCTTCAACTCTGCACTCCTTTGCTCCATGCCAGAACATTGCCATGCTAAGTTTCTGCCTTCAACTCTTGGCTTTCATCACAGACTGGGATCTGAAAAAAGGAGGCCAATAAAATAATAAGGTGCACAATTACTGGCTGGGTTTTGGTATATTTGCCAACTGCACGTTGTCTTATTATGTAGTTAGACCATCCTGAAAAATAGCTTGATCTGAATTAAGACTTTGCCCTTCAAGCAAAAGAATTAATGAGCGCTGTTCTGGCTTACCCTCATTCTAGATGTCCAATCTCCTGCACTAGTTTGGACACCCAGAGACTCCTAGCATGTGCATTTACCTTTGCCTTTTTTAAATATAGGAGAAAAGAGCCATATAAGGAGGAAGTGCGAAGAAAGATTACCTATGTAATGAAACGGTGGACTTTTAAAGATGCAGGAATTGTGTGTGGTGTTATGACTGCAGGAGATGACATACTGCACTGATTCAATTCCTGCACTGAGAAAGCATTGACCAAGCAAAGTAAAATAAACTTTGCAAGACAAAGGTAAAAAACACAGAATGTGAGTTTGCCATCCCTTGAAGCATACCACTGCTGGCTTTTTAGATCACACCTGTAAGCAGCGTTAGCTGTCTGTTGTCAAAGACCTATTGTTATATTGCTCATTTGTTGCTCCCCTATGCCTACTGTCCCTCTTCATCCCGCACCTCGGTTTTTGATTACTTTTTTTACACTATTTGTTTCCTCCGGGCATGGCAACTACAAAGTGCTACTGACCTGCCTCCTTTATTTGGTGCTCTAACACACTTTATTTACTTATTTAATGATCTAAAATGGCAATGGCAACGGCCATAGTGGAATAATAAAATAAACATGCCAGCATGGATGTCACTATGGCACTATGCATGTGTACACTTTTGCACTGACAGTGGTCATCTCTGAATGATTCCTCTCATAAAGAAAAAGGAAATCCATTTCAAGATGGCAAACATGGGTTATGACCCAAAGGGGGTCATTTTTGAATGTTTAGTCTACTGTTCCTCCATATCCTAAAAGTGAGGAATCTGTGGTTAGATATATTCTGCAGAAACTGCTATATATCATAGAGAACTAAAAGGGGGTGGTGGATTGGTGAGGAGTCATCTAAATATTATTACTTTTTATAACGAAGTAATGAATTAATAACCTTGAGGTCTTCCTGTGGGCAGGAGCAGCTTTATTGCTCTCAAAGCAAGCCTCTTTACTTAAGCCAGGAGTTCTGGGACGCAACTGGGCGAATGGCCGTTAAATGGGACAGCTGTGAAAACTGCAGAGCATAACCAAGCTTCACCACTGAAAGGACTTACAGAATGGTGTTTATCTAGGTTTGGTGGTGATAATGGAGGGAAAGCTTTTTTCCCCTGTGGCGGTGGAATGGACTTGGCCACTTGGGTTCTTCAGATGTTGAGTGTATGTCTTTGAGGAAGTTCATGTCATTGCTTCATGTGAGATGGTTTTGCTGAAGGAGACCAGAAAGATGTTGCTGACAAAGATAGCAGTATTATTGATATCAATTTTAGATTGTAATCTATTTGTCAGAGTGCATGGGGAAATAGCAAGTGGCGCATTGTGACGGTTGCCATTTTGACTGCAGGTGGCAATAATATTTTGTCTGATATAGTTAATTTAGTTGTCAAAGTATTGTTAAGTATCAGTAAAGTATTATGTTGAGTGTGTGATGAAGCTCTTGTGAGCTGCCGTAATAGCTGAGACTCACAATCACAAGAGCACAACCCAACTGTCCATATGAACATGGGTATACATTTTATAGCTTAAGGCAAGTGTTCACATGGAACTGATTCTCTAAAAGACAATATGGTAATACAGGAAATCCTGGATAGACTTAATCCCAAGAAGAACATGAATATTTTCTCAGAAAAGAATTTCTGTTCTGATTAATTCCTAAAAGAAAAACCAACCAGTGTTTAGAATAAATTAGATTCAGCCGAATCGAAATGTATTTTTCATCAATATCAAAATCAAATCCTGAATCAGAAAAAATAACAGACAAGAAATGAATAGTAAAGAGATGTTCTGAAAAAACCATGAAAAAAGAAGTGACAATATAGGTGAACATAAATGGCATATTGGCTAATGTTATGCAAGACAGCCAAATAACATCACAACTTTTTCAAGCACAGCGGGTGGTGTCCCGGTGTTCATTTGTACAAAAATAAAGCCTATCTTTGTTGGTGTCGAGAGCGTTTTGACCCTTTGCGGATATCAGAGTCTCATCAGGACAAGGATGAACATGGGGAATGGTGGTGTACAGGAGGAGTGAAGGAGCCAGCAGGTCTGTCTCAAACACCAGGGGAGAACTTCAGTCTAGTGTATGTGAATAACATGAAGGCTCAATTCTGATGTGCACTCATTAGTTGGTACATAACCCTGAAATGTGTTATTTTGTGAAGGCCATTGCTGGATGTTCAGAGTGGGTATGGTGGCCAGTAACCCGAGCGAAACCCCGTGAGTCAAGAGAAGAGGGAAGCGTCTGCACAGTGAGTGGTGGACTACAAGGTAATATTTAGTGTGCTGCGATCCACGAATGCATTAGGATGAAGATCAAAGTGGCGAACTCCCGATCAGAGACCGCTGCAGAGTGATAGCCCTTCAGAATTGAGCCGACTTGTTAGTCACATACACCAGACTGAAGTCATCCCCTGGTGTTTGAGCCGGACTTGTTGGCTGGGTCACCTCCAGTGGTTCTTTCACTCCTCCTGTACACCACCATTCCCCAGGTTCATCCTTGTCCTGATGAGACCCTGATATCCGTAAAGGGTCGAAATGCCGTCGACACCAACAAAGACAGACCTTATTTTTGTACAAATGAACACCAGGACACTACCAGATGTATTAATGTTCTTCGTGAGATTAAGTCTATCTAGGATTTCCTGTATTACCTTATTGTCTTTTAGAGAATGATTTCCATGTGAACACTTGCCTTAAGCTAAAAAGTAATAGCTAAGACGTCATAAGGAAATTTAGTTTTGTGGCAGGTGTTATTGAGCATGCAGATGAGCCTTTCATGGAAGTTAGGTTCTTGTGTGTAAAAGGAAGCAGAAGGATTGTTTACCTATATTGATATTGAGTAATACATGGGTGCCTGTTATGGGTTGGAGGTTGGTGTTGATAGTACAGAATAGTGTTTCTGGGTCAGATGGGCAGGAGCAAAGGAAGTTAGAGGGATGTTGTTAGTAAATTGATTTGGGTTATTCTTTGTGTAGGATCCTATCTGAAACGATGGTGAAGTGTATGGCATGAAGACTCAACCTGTCCAGTGGTTGACCGGATATGGTTTAAATATTGAGGTCCGCTGTACCGCCCTTAATGTATGTGGTAAGGTGATGTGAGTTATCCTGGTCTGATAAAGTCCATGAAGTAGTCTCACAAGGCATGTCTGGTAAGATTCACAGTGAAACTAAAGTCCATGATATATTAATTGTCAGTGTTAGGTGTTGAGGAGATTAATTCAGTGATGATGGAGATTTCCTGCTAGATCCTGAAGGATTATAGAGATGTGTGAAGGTGAAAATCACAGAGGGAGTGTGGACTAATAGAAAGAAGGAGCATTCGAAGGAGGAGGAGGGTTTGATTTGTAAGAACTAAGGGGCATATGTATCAACCGAATTTTTAATCGCAAACGCTGCGATTCGCAAAAAACAGCGTTTCCTATTAAAAATTCGCAAAACGGGATGTATGAGGCAAATTCTCATCGCAAATTTAAGGAATCGCTAATTTAGCGATTTCTTAATTTTGCGTAAGCATTTAAGAAATCGCTAATTGCGATTTCTTAAATGATATGTAACACGCACCAAAGCATTGCGAATTATCCTTAAGAAATCGCAAATTACCACCAACTTCTAGTTGGTGGTAATTTGCGATTTCTGTTAAAAGTGCACTTTTTGGAATTTTACAAAGTGCCACGTGGCGCACATACATGCCCTTAGGGCGTGTATGTGCGCCATATACACACACATGTTCATTTCAGGGGTGCATCAGGGTGTCATCATGACACCCTTGCACCTTAGAAATTATTCTCAAATTGCGATTAGCAAATTGCGAATCGCAATTTGAGAATTACTTCCCATTCATTCCTATGGGCCTCCTGGCCCATAGAAATGAATGGGAAGGTATTCCTTAATTGCGATTTCGCAATTTGCTAATCGCAATTAAGGAATTTTAAGAAATCGCTATAGTTTTGCGATTTTTTAAATACATCCCGTTTTGCAATTCTCAAATAGCGATTCTTTAAAAATTGCTATTTGAGAATCGCAAATGGAGATGTTGATACATATGCCCCCAGGTGCCTTATAACGAGTACGGCGGTCCTGAGACTCGTGGAGGTCCGACCACCACCTCCAGTCTGCCCTACTACCTTCCGCGGCAGTCCCAGCCGAAGACCGCAAGACTTGTAATAATGCCCTAAGAGTTGACATGCAGATGAGTGGATGATGGCAAGGCTACCACCAGTTTTGTGAGGGTATAGTAGGTGTCTGGTTTTGTGATTGTCTGCCCAACGGGGACCAGTTCTTCATAAGATGGGAGCGTCAGTTTGCGCAATGTGTCTGTGATGAAGAGAACATCAAGGTTGATGTAACTGATGCGACTGTATCCAATGGATGCAAGGTAATTGTTGTTGTGCATTGATGAGCCTGAGAGTGAGGGATGGATAGATGATAGAACAGACATTTACAATGGGTGTATGTGGATTTAGATGGATGAAGATGCAATGGGGTATGGGTTGCTCCCTGAGGAGAATGGGGTGTGGTTGCTCATTAAACAATTGAAGGGTGGTATATAGAGGGAGGCAGGAAACGGGGGTTTAGAGGCAATCACTCTTGCATCTGGGGATTTATGATGAAGGAATATGCTGTTCTTTTGAACATCAGCTGAATAGCATTTAAAAGCATACTATTGGGTCAGATCATACGTTCCATTTCACACAAATACTGTGGTCTATGTCCTTGTTATTATTTGTTACCTGAAAGCACCACATTGCCCTTCGGATCTTTCTCAGGGAATAATATCTAATTAGATGACTAAGGTTGTAGCATCGGAGTTTACCAATTTTTCTCAATGTTACCTTTTGCACTGCCAAAGTTTATGGCTCTCTCAAGTTCATCTAGGACATACCTTCATCTTTGAAAATCTCAGAAAAAAATGAAGGCACGAGTGTACAAGATGCAAAGGAGACCTCAATAGGGGAGTGTGAAGCTGAAAAGTTTTTTTTTGCTGAGCTTCTGCAAAGTTTATGATTTCTACAAGTACCTCATCATGTTTTCTGAATGTGATGTTTCACATTAAAATCAAGGTTTCTGCACCCATTTTAAGTTGTTTTAAGAAGAAAATTGTGCCGACAAATATCCAGTTTCAAAGTTGTAAACTTGTGAGAAAAAGTCACATCTATTTTCACTGCCAATTAAAATTCTTGAGGGAATATTGGCAATGTGCATGAAATGTTAAGTCAGGAAAGTAAATGGAGAAGTAGGGAAAAAAAAGAATTTCCACAAACTAAGGGAAGGGCAATAACCAGATTCTATGCAAGACTTTGTTTGTATAATAACAACATTGCACACCCGTGAGTTGGAAAATATACACACTGAAAGCTCTTCCCTCTTGAAATGCACAAATACATGTTATTTCCTATCAGGTCGAAAGAAAAAGAGGCATCATTCAGCACAATTCCTTCCACCAGAGCACTGAATGAGATGGTTTTGAGAGAAGTGGATTATTGTACCTTTGTTTTTTTTCTCACTGCTGAGGATTCTGGCCTTGCTCCTGTCAGGATTACTCTGACTGAGCGGAAACGACTGCCTTTCTGATTGGCTCAGTGATTATGAGAGAGGAAGCCTCTAACATCCTAGACTTTCTGAAGGAGCTGATGAACATAAAGGCCTTGTTAGAGGGTCTCTCTTTCAAAGGCATGCCGTTTTGCATACATAAGGCCCTAAGAAGGGAGGTCATTGATATTCTGTTGTACCTTCAGCTTTGTGCCAGTAATATTGAGTAAGAACATTATTTTAAGGTAGAGTTACTGGGTTACAAGAATATCAGAAAAATCTTCTAAGTCTGCTGAAGCTCTGATAGTCTGCTTTTAAACCAAATGGCTTTCATAATGACGGCAAGAATGTTTTGTTTCTTGCAGCATAACCTCCAAGAAATCTCATAATTTCTCAATACAAATCCTAGAAGGATCCAGTTCAACATCCCAGATATTTGGACACTTGATGCCCTCCAAGCCACAGAGCTTTTAGAACAGAACTCCTGCACTACCCCGATCAGGAAGAGCAGAATAATATACAGAAGCCTGAAAAGAAGATTTCTTTCTTCCCTCAGGTACAATGGCTGAGTCAGTGGAATGCCCAAGAATCAATGGTACTTATTTTTAGAGTTAAACATATAACAGAAGCATAAAAAATAAATTACAGACATTGTTATGTGAAAAGTATTATACGTTCTCACCTTAACATTCACCTATTCTGCTGCATCTTCTGGGGAGTAATTAAGGTGTGGTGTAGATGGTCTTGCATGCTCTTGACTTGGTGAGGAAATAGGTTGTAAATCTTTGCAATGTAACTCTGATGTGGCTAACGCCTATGTCAAAAGGCTCTAAGGAAGGAGGGTATGGTATGAGCATTTATATAGTGCTTACTGCCCCTGATGAGGCGCTCAAGTGCTTTGCAGGTGAGTAAGACGGTACTCCTTGGAATCCAGAGTTAGTGACGTAGCCACGCATAAGGATTGCTATTTGTCATGCTGTTTTTCCGTCCATGTTATGAATTTTGCAACATGCACATTTATTGTGTCCTTTTTAGATATGGAGGTTAAAGTTGTTGTGTGTTTTGTGTTATATGAGAAATGTAACACAATTAGGACCTGTGACAGTGTATTGTATTATATTGCGTTGTATCATACCTTATTGGTATTTACTAAGGGACAGATGTAGGTGGCCAAATAGCGATTGGTAACGCTGAAATTCGCAGAATTTCAGCGTTACTGATCGCTATTTGGCTGCGAGCAATGTAGGCGAGTGTAAACCTACTAACAAAATAAGGAATCGCAAAATTGCGATTCCTTATTTTGCTCTTGCATTTAAGGAATCGGGAAAAGCGATTCCTTAAATGCAATGTAAGTAGCACAAAAGTAAGTGCACTTTAGCCTTAAGGAATCGCTAATTACCACCAACTTCAAGTTAGTGGTAATTAGCGATTTCCTTTAAAAAAGCACCTTTTTGCTTTTTTTAAAGTGCCATGTGGCACACAGTCATGCCCTTAAGGCATGTATGTGCGCCACATGTGTACACATGCACATTTCAGGGGTGCAACAGGGTGTCCTTTTGACACCCTGGCACCCTTGAAATAGCGCCCGCTATTTGCCATTCTTTAATACCGAATCGCAAATAGTGAATATCTTCCCATTCATTCCTATGGGCCTCCTAGCCCATAGGAATGAATGGGTAGGTATTACTTATTAGCTAATCTCAATTTGCGATTCGCTATTAAGGAATGTTAAGGAATCGCTAATATTTTAGCGATTCCTACCTACATTCAATTTTGCAAGTCCTTAATAGCGAATCGGTAAAATTCGCTATTAAGGATTCACAAACTTGATTTTACCGACATCTGGCCCATAGTGTTTTCTACTACGACAAGCTGTTGAAGCACTTTGTGGATGGGTATCGCTTAACTCTGTATTTGTCAAGTAACTTGAGTTACAATATATCAAGCTGTATAGCACACAGTTTCTTAATAGCTTGACATGCAATTTGTAACGCAGTTTATTAAATAAAGCTTCAACAAGTGTTATGCTGTTTACCATGCCCTATGTCCCTAAGAGGTTATGCCATCTGCCATGTCGGCAGTCATTCAGATGATTGCACATGTGGTTGTGTTTTATCATATCAGCGGTCATGCAATCTATAATGCAAGAGCATAGCTTCCATCTGGAACAGTGGTAACAATGAAATACTAATTGATTTCATCACAGAAGCAGCAGAATGCCAGCCAGCGGTGGTAGTGCTAACCAACTAGGAAGTACAATGTTGAGTCAACTCAAGAGAGTCAAAATCATAACACCCAGCAGTGTCAAACAATACTGAAACACCACACAGCAAATAAAGGAGTACAGAATCCTTAGCCCATTGAAGTGATCAGCTAGCTGGAGGGGCTTCATCAAGTGTGACACAGACACCATAGTAGATATCTGCAGTTTAACCCAGGAAGTATGTAATTATTTGATAGATACAGTAGTTGCCTGGGTGAGACTAGTAGTGGCAGCGGGTGAAATGTGTCAGGTGAAATGAAGAGACAGTGGGGGAATTAGTGGTGAAAGGGCAGAACTCAAGGCAAAAGGGCAATTGAGAAAAAAGTCTGATACCCAGCTTGTAAGTTGCATTCACTCTTTGTCATTGAGAGTTGTCAGTGCCAGGCAGATTTCAAACTTTGCTTGCTAGGGTCCAACTAGAGGGAATACAGGCGACATCTGTGGCAAGTACTGGTTCCAGGCAGCCAGGATAAATGTCATATACAGTATCCAGGAATGGTAGTGAAGCAGCACATGGCATGCACTGTTTAGAGATAGCCAGATAAATGTCCATTGGAAAACACAAAAGAGGAACTACTAGTGAACAAACAGGTGTAACACAGGCATGCTCATTGTTAACAAAGGATCTACTTTACCAGTAACTTTTGGGGTAGCTCAGTGAGACATAAGAATCTTTTTCTTTTAGGACTTGAAGATCATAGGTCTTATGCACTCTTGCTGGGAGTGGTGGGACTTGCCATTGCAAGAAAAGTAGTTCTGGTTACAGGCCGCAACAGTCCCTAACAGGGGAGTAACTTCAGTGAGTCGCCCTCTAGCTCAGATGCCCTTAACTATAGGACACCTGTGGGATAAGGAGTTCAAATCCCAGATCCTCCTACTTTTCCATGTCCAAAGGCCATTGAAGGCATTACGGAAGGATGTGGTGAAATCGTAGATCAAGGGTGATGCTGGATGTGTTCTCCGTTTGTAGAATTGTCAAAATTGTCATTCAATAGCTGTTCAATTAGTAATATCATATCAGTATTGAGTAGTGTTTGAATGTCAAGAGATATAAAGCGGTTCTTTCAATGACAACTGCTCCATTTCCAAGCATTTCAACATGAACTTGGAACAAGAAACTGTTATGAATCAAGGTAAAGGAAGCCACAACTGAGGGACTCTGAAGGGTGTCTGGTTGGAAATCTCAAGAGAGGAAGAGAACAGAAGGAGTCTGCTCTCCCTTACCTGACAACTGTATCTTTAATGTTTCAGCTGAGCAACCTAAAGAGGTCTTTCGTCTTAAAAGGGCATGCTGGACTAGCCGTTTAGAAGGAACGTTTTAATGTTAATGAAAGACAGTGAAGGTCATATGATAAAAAACCTAGTACCCGTCACCAAGATTCAAGTTGCTAACCAACACCTAAAGATGCGCTGTCTCAGATTTTATTTCGAATTATTGAACCAGTTATAACCACAAAGTGCACCATTGTATACTTTTATTACAGAGACAACATCGTCTAATGCTGCGGTTACAACAGAGAAAAGTGGTTTTAAGACTGATAACATTACCAATCAATGGATCCACAATATAGGAAAAAGGTGTGAGAATTAGATAGAATCACAATACAAACAGAAAGAAACATGTACAAATTACACATGCAGAAATGAAGACATGTCAGATGCACATACCTGATTGTTTTCAACGGCACTCTTCATTATTTTTCTCCAGGTCCTCTCCATAGTCTGATAGCGTTTGCTCTCTACGGGTAGCTGTCTATTGATGTCCTCAGAACTGAAAATGGGCTCTAAGTATAGCCAGGATCTCTGGCATGTCAGCCACTCCTCGAGAACGTCCTAAGCATGGAAGGAGTAAGAAGAAATGTCTGAAAATAGTCCATTTCTGGTTGAGGAGTAAAAACGGTGTGCAGTAAATGCCTTTTGCAGGGGAAAAGCAGAGTCTGAGATACCCTAAAGGTGCTCACCAGTTCATGCAAAGAAGCCTGATAACAACCAGTCTAGACAGATTTTTGTGGGTGTAATTTCTCATTTCTTTACCTGTGTCATTCGGAGTTTGCCCTCCCAGGTACTGATCCGTGCTTCAAAAGGTTTCTTAAATGGGGAAAAGGACATACTCTGGGTCATCACAATATGGTCATCCAGTAACTGTGAAGCTTCATCTGGGCTCTTCAAGATGAAGGTTCCTGTCTCTTTGTATGGCAGCACATTGAAAAGGACCGACTCCCACTCCTTCTCCATTTTATCTAAAGCCTGTGAAACAAAAAAATAATAATTCCTGTACACAGGAGTCAACTAGTTCATAAATGATCAACCACTGATGAAACTCACTAGATAGAATTATATATCAAGGCCAAAGCTCTTTTGTCCCACCTAATGCATGTATCCCCAGAGTAATAGCTGCTGGTTAAAGACACATGAAAGGGTAGGACTTGATATTTTGAAACTTAAAGGAATTATTGCTGTGTTTAAGAAATCAAATCAATTTAACTGAGCTCTGGAATCGGCAGGAGGACTGCAATGAAACAGATACTTCTATTTAACTGTAGTCTTTTAGAATGTTCATTATTATAAGAACCAATATAATGATCAACGTGACGCATGGTTCTGGCATCTTTTTAAAACCCAAAGCAAAAGGAGATATGATTGATGACCTTTCAAATGCTAGCGGAGGGCATGACATTGGAAGTGGTGGTAATTTTGTATGTATACAGAGATCATAAATAAAACACAAAAAAGTATGTACTTCTGTTTTAAATTATTGTAAAGGGTAGGTCATTTTAAATGTCTCCCATATTTCTACCCTGTGTGATATGTGAAGCTAAAGAACAAATAAGACGTGTGAAACTAATCTGAACAATTGCTTTTCCTTTCCTCACTTCAGACAAGGCATTAGAAACCTAGTGCTGGGGACGGTTTCAGAATTTCTCGATTATTGTGATTGGTATTGAAAAGTAACCTTTTGCATCTGGGCTCTGCAAAAGCAATATCCCTGTTTTTGGCATTCTCAAATCCCTGGCCTTACTGTTGCATAGCTGCAGGACTGAATGGGCAGATAGTTAGGCAGGAATGAGGATTAGATATGCCTACATCTATTCAGCAGTAAGTACAGTTCTAGAAAGGGACATTGTTGCTGCAGCTTTTTGGTGTGGCCGTGTGAGAAAATCACATTCACTATAAGCAGTCAATGGGAGTCACCAGAACAGCCTATATCTACTAAGTTCCATAAACCCTTGACAGTTGCAGTGACCTAGTAACCACGTCTGGAGGATTACCACGTCTTAGAGTTTGGCAGGTGACCCTACTTGAGGCTGTCTTTTGGGCAGAATAATACAATAAACACCACTAAAATTGTATTCCATATCACCACTTTTTCTTCAATAGTGGAGAGGCTGCATTTTCCAGATAAACAATTAAGCCTGGGTGGTGAACTCCGCTCTGTTCGTGGAGTTTTTTTCACACTCGGCGCTCCATGGAGCTCTCGGGGTTCTGAAAAATTCCGCTCCACGTAGTCGAGTTTTTTCCTCACTCACTAACGGTAAGTTGGCATACGCATGTGAGGAAAATCCAACGCTAGACCACTTCCCAGTGAGATTTCTCAAGCAGTTGTGGATGGTCGCTACTACTCACGTTGAGAAACCTTCCGCTCTCTTTGAGGAAGCTGCCGTTCGAGTAGAACTTCTACTCGAGCGGCAGAAAGAAGCAGCACCCCCTTGTACTGTGTGAGATGCTTTTCACGCTGATTTTACAGTGTAGGACAAACACCCGGAACAAAAAATCAGTCGGAATGGCGCGCGGAAACCCATCCCATATTTCGCGGAACTCCACGTAGCTTGGCGGAATTTTTTTGTCACTCCGCCCAGGCTTACAAACAATCTAGTTTTCCAGAGATCACTAATGACATATTGAACTAAAAGTTCAGTGTGCTGAACTACGACTGAGACATTTGTTGGAAAATTCTTACCACACTAGTCTACAAAACCTTTTGCGGTCTTCTGCCAGTCATAATTATATATTCTCCTTACCTATATACCCATTTCTAAAGCACTGCCTGACCAAGATCCGATTGTCTCAAATCTTGCGTTTAACTAGTGGTACTTCTTAATATATGTTTTCCACTTATCCTGCCACTGCACCTGTAGCACCATTTAAATCAAGCAAATTAACTGCAATTGTGACTGCCTGCATATTAGTAAAATTGATCTAATAATGCCTACAAAGAGCAAACAAAGGTACTGATGCATGACTAGGAAATACCACAAACGTTCTAAGGCTAAATCATCTCCTTTACACAACAAAGTAATAAACAATTATGTTCAGGATAAAGACCCTTATCCACCCTTAGGTGGCATGCGTCATCATTGGATCCCTCCTCACACCAGGAATCCAAGCTGTATGGTGTGAGCTACAACGCGCTTCTCAAAGAAAAATGGAGAAGGGAGGAGCTCTTCGGGCGTTTTTTGTAGAGGTGAGGTCCCTTTCAGACTAAGGTGTGGGTAAGGTGTGCGGAGTGCAAGATGAATGTGAAGATAAAGTTAAAACTACCTCATGGTGGACTATTAAGTACATTTATTAGGGGTGCTCACAGGGCAGATTAAAATTCAGAGGGGAGGGAATACCAACAATTCCATTAAAAAAAAGAGGGTCACTATGTTGCTGCCCATCTCATGACCCTATCAGGAGGTTCCGCACTTTCAACAGGACCAATCTATAGGTAGTCACTATGCTAATATGAACAGAAAAAGATACATTCTATACTTAATTTTTGATGTCTATACTTAATTTATGATGTCACAGACAATGGCCCATGGTTGTATGGTGTACGTCCACCGTCATTATCACCTGTGAAGGAGTTGTAGATCAGAGACAGAAAATGATATCTCACAATTATAGGTAGAGTGTATTCAAACATAATTGATTCACAGGCAGTGTTTACGTGCTCAGTATGCAACAAATGTGTGTAATAGTCATGCATGATGTGATCCACCAATCCCTATGGGTGAAAATAGTGTATCAACAATACAATGATAATGCGCATTCCGCAATATGTCAAGTGTCAAGCCTCAACCCCAGCCTTTGCTGACAGACACAAACAGGGCTAAAGAGTTCATGAAGAGATGCACAAAGTCATAATGAGACACACATAATCATTATTAATCTGGACATATTGGAAAATAACACAAAATAAGTAATATATTGGACGGAAATTCAGAAAACAGCCTCTGAATGAAACAGAAGCAGACAATCAATTTATTAAGTTGACGTGTGCATCCTGGGATATCCATGCAAGAATGTCATTGTTTGGAACAAGGAAATGTTCTTAAAATAGTTCTAATATGGGACAAGACCTTGTTAGATCTCGAAAGAGTGAGAAATCCTTATATCTGTCAGTCTTCTGTTCTGCTACAAGCAGTTGTCAGGGGAGCAGATAGCAAGGTTCACAGCTGAGCGTCTTTTAATCAGAGGGTCGTTGACACTTGTGCACCCCGAATGACGAATGCGTGGCGCTACTGGGAGACGTAATTTTCTTAGTCACGTGGCGTGTGTGAGAAGCTGTCCAATAGAGAAGGTTATATTCAGGGTCATTGGGAATTGTAGATCCCACACGTGGGACAAATGTTTAAACCTCAAGGATTTAAAAAAAAAAACATACAATATGGAATTGTCCACAAGTTGAGTTGCGATCATTTAGAGTACATGGAAATTCAGAACTTCCTTATGCCCAAGAAAAATTTTATATTGTCCAAAACGTGATATATTTCTTTTTTAAAAGGTGGAGGCCAAAAACAGAGGTGCAGTAATGGGTTTGATCAGTATTTTCATAATGAAAAATCAATTCAGAGTATCAGACGTCAGACATCTATGGTAATGTTTGTATATGTAGTAGGAAGACAATTTAGCTTCATCACTACATGTTCAATTGAGTCTTCAAAAAAGATGGTCAAGTGACACAATTCAAGAAGGATGCTTATGCTCATGATAAACTCACCTATGGGAGGTTGTCTTTGAGTCCAAGAATAAGGTTGGGCAATCTGAAGGCCCATCTCCACTCCCTTTGGAAGAGAAAATGTATAAGGGGGATACACTTTTAAAATAACCCCTGCTCACCCCCTAGGTAGCTTGGCACGAGCAGTCAGGCTTATCTCAGAGGCAGTGTTTAATGCATTTGCACATTACTAACAGTAATACAGCATGTATTAGCTGAGCTGTATCCTGGACTGAGGCGATGTGTGAAGGGGTACATATTCTTAGTATTTGAAAATAATGAGTAGCTAGTGGGGCAGCTAGTGTGGTAGAGAGTTATGTTTCAGCTGGGAAGAGGCACAACATCTAGCATAATTGCTATGGATGTAAGAAATGTGATTAAATCATGCAAATGCTTTGGAAAACCTCTTTCCTCCTCATGCCTAGCCTTGTATGTAATCATGCTGCGACAAAAGAAGCCAAACCTGGCATACTTGCAACTGAGGAATTCAATTTTGAGTTCAGTATGAGTTTGAGTGAAACTCTTGACTTGAGGATGTTTGGGGTTGTGGGTGGTTGATACTGAAGGTTAAGTATGATTCACGATATCCAAAGGTGGCCGAAATAAAAGGTGGTGAACAGCTCTGCAAACTGTTAACGTCAAGGCCTATTTAGCCCCCCCTCTTAAATGTCAGGTAAAAAATACTTCTGACACTTAGGTTTCCAGTGATGCCAATGCCAAAGACCTGGCAATTAAACTCACCAGAAAATAGGAGGATCCCCTTACTTAAGAAACCTATCAAACTTGATTTAAGGCTCTAGGATATTCTCCTTAGGTTCCAAAAGGAGACAGTAAAATAACTTTACCTGCGGATCCTCCATAGAAGTATCCATGCAGTTGACCCTTTGGTGATGAATTGCACGTATGAAATTTATCCATTCTGTTGCATAAGCAGATAACCAGGTTAAGGCATTTTTCTCAGAGCAATAATCTGCTCAAGACCAAAAGAAAACAGTTTGAACATGCAGCTGAAGTGCTGTTGTATAGGTTGTTGCTTTCAAATCAAAACATATCAGTTTCTTCTCATGTCATTTGTCAAAACTGAATAAAGCTCAAGCAAAGAACTTTTTCGCTCAGCATTAAGTGAACGAATCTGACATCTGAATCATGAGTGCATCTTGCTACCCTTTCAATAACTGGTTGAAAGAGCAACTTCCCAAATTATATGGACTTAAATGTTTTAAGGCATATGTTAGTAAGCTGGAGAACTATGTACTCCATCCAAGCTACTTCCTCAATGGAACATCTCTTTTCAATACATTCACAAAAAGACCCTATTTATAACTGTCCATTTTAAGCCATTTATTGGGTCAAGGAGGGAAACAATGTGACAAAGTCTCTGCATTGGCTATGCTAGCAATGTTGAACATATGCCAGGAGTCAAAGGACTGAACAAAAAAAGCCTAGACTCAAGAGAAGGTTAAATAACTACTTTATCTTCCATAACCTCTTTCTTTTTCATTATCCATTTTTATCATTAGATCAAAATCTCCCACTTTTTCAAAAGAGCTAAAAAATTACCTGTTCTATGGAGAATTCCTTGCCAGCAATTTCAGCGACTTTTGCTATACTCTCAATATGGTCTTGCAGGTTCATCTCTAGACAGCGTGTAAAAGTTAAACTGGCCTTGGGTTTGACATTAATATGGATTTCCTCGGAAAGCAATTCCCAGTGGCGGTTCCTCATTCCTGGATTACGTAGGCCCTGGAAAAGTGGAATGTATGGCCGGAAGTCCTCAATCCTGATCTTAAACTCCTGAGCCACATCCTGGCATCCTGCAAAGTTAAGAGTCAAGCAAAATCAGTTAGTTCAGATTCCACATATGTAGGATGCATAATACACTGATACCTCATTACCTGTCTCAAAAGCTGTGCCCTGGCCATTGGTCAACACCCAGGTGACTTATACAAAAGAAGTCAAGGAGTGGTCCACAAGGATAAGGTCCATTCAAGATTTTCAGAATAACATTTCACTACATAACTAATTCCCATATAGACTCATGGCAGATAAGTAGAAAATCAGGTATGCAATTGGGACTCGTACACAAACATTGGACACCCTTGATTCTTTTTTTTGAAACATACTTTATTGGTTTTTTAATTTTTGCATCGTAACAACATGTTACATCTTGTACCATCTTAAATATCTTATTAAGGATACATATGTCTACAGCATTTTCCTGCTGCGTCCCAAGTGCACATAATACTTTTATACAGCAATTTAACAGTCCACAAATGAACTACAAAATATTGATCACTGTTGATGGTCATATTCCAACATATTATTACCGCAAACTGTCCCCCAACTACCCCCTCCCGTCCCTCCCCGGTCTTACGTGTACTTCTTTTTCCTCTTGTATGCGTAACATTCGGTCTAGGCTTGTTACATAGTCACGTATACATATCTGAATTCACCCTGTGCATGCGTCGTTAACAGGGTATGGTTATTCTTCTGCATATTCAGTTATATGTCTCATACCGGGACTTAAACTTCATCTATGGACTTTATGGCTTCTAGCAGCATGTCCCACTCCAGTGCTATTGGTATTTTTCGTAAGCCTTTGAGTTCTTCTCTACGTAATGCGGTGCTTTCTGCAGTACCCCAGCGCAGTAATTCCGTGTACCAAGTCAATACATTCGGGGGTTTCCGCGACTTCCATCTCATAGTAATGTTTCGTATAGCTAATATAAGTGCTAGATCTACAAAACGGTATTGCACTTTATACTTGGACGTTTGTTTATGCAACCCTAGAATGCACTCCTCCACCGTGTCCTGCACTTCACGGTTTACCGCTTCTCCTGTTCTATACCTGATGATATCCCAGTATTTCCGTAGTTTTAGATTCTGTCTAGCTTGTGTGGAGTAAGGTAAGCCCTATAATACCAAAGTCCGTATAAATTTGAATTTCATGTTCCTCGATGACTTCCTTGGGTGTTCTAGTACCTTTGTCCATTCCTTATCTGTGAAGTCCCTATCTATATCTCCCGCCCATGCAGTTCTCAGCGTATCCAGAGTGGCCGCAGTATGCGAGCTGATGCCTGTATAAAGCCACCTAATAAGGTGCCTGCCCCTTCCCATATAATGTACCATTTTAACCAGGTCATTGGTAGAGGGCTCCTGCCTTTGCGGGGCCCAGTGTGTTTTTACGTATTGTATCAGTGCAGCGTGTAATAGATATAAATGTGCCGGGGCCCCAGTTTCATTAATAAAGGTGTTGTGATCGAGTAGTAGCCCGTCCCCAAATAAATCAGACATTGTGCTAACCACTGCATCTGACCAGGGAATCAATTTGCGCATCGTGAGTCTGCCTCCCGCTAGGGGGATACCCAACAAAGGAATGTTACCTGCATATGCCTGGGTCGTTTGCATGTAATGCAGCACCGCCTTCCAACATTTAAGCGCCGTGAATAGCAGTGGGGGGGGGGGAGTCTCTCGGGGGTCTGCTGCCAGGTAACTGTGTCTGTCTAATGCGCGACGAACACATGGTATATATAAGATGTAAACCTATGGTTTGTGTATACACACTGTGTAAAGCAATGTACCAACTGGCCCATGTGAACCGCCTGAGCTGAAACACTTACTTATTTATAGCTCCGTGCCATGTTCATTGTGTCTGTTCAAATGCGCGTTGTACATATGGTTTTTCCAAAAAGCATATCTAATGAAACTATCTAGATGAAACTCAATTCTAATACAAAACAAACATCCCTTTTCAAAACATTATTGTTTGTGTATATGCACTGTATAGAACAATGCTTGAACTGGTTTATGTGAATTGCCGGAGCTGACACTTCTGTCCACTTCTGTCACACTGTTTAATAGAACCACCTATGTCCCTGGCGCTTAGACCATTGAAAATAATCTGGCACTCTGGCTTTCGCTATTAATATATATGGAAACTTTCACGAATAAGGAAAGACTTCGAAATTATACTCTGAAAAGTTATGCGATGCTGAGAATTTTTAATACTTTATAAGCATGTTAGTTTGTTTGCAAGATATCAAGCGCTTAAACATTTGCCTTATACGCACGAATATTTGGGTTGTCCTTGAGAGACCAATCGAATTGGCCCACATCAGTCCTGTTTCTATGTCCGTTGACAGCTCCAATATAGCTGCTGCACGCTCGGCTCTCGGCCGGCTACATGCAACAGACGGACTCCCTTTGACTAAGAGATGAATTCGGAAGACATCAGGTAGGAAGCGTCCAATTTGGCTTGCTGGACACTTTTTGATCGCTAGTAGAATAATCTCCTAGAAAAATGACGTCGGATCGTGTAGTTTGTTTATAGTGTTTAGACGTTAGCCTACCCGGTGCCTGAATGTTTAGTTGCTCGTTACGATCTGGGGAGTATACGTATGTATCGTACAGATCGACTCGTGACTAGTCTTGGCCACTTGGGGAGTTAATCTCCACTGTGATAAACATTGGTGATACTGTATCTAAAATCGTTATTTTAAGTAACCATGGCACGCTTACATTTTGGAACACATGACCTAGTTTTAACGTCTGAACAGACCAAGCAACTCCTGTGGCACTAAATTTGGGTTGCTTTATGCTTTTTACAGTTGAACTTGTGTCCTGATGTCCACAGCACTATACGCAAATTCTCTACCCTGAAGTCAGGTGAGCAATTACGGGGTTCATTAACTTATAATGGTACCCAATCTTAGTCATATGAATATTATTCGGATTATCCCCATTTGGGTTTATATCCACAACAGGTCCCGGTAATCAGAGTATAAAGAGACCGAAAAGACTTAAAAATTAGACCAAGACGAATCAAGATCCTCTACGATTCTGGTAATTAATTTTCTATGTTCTCAATGCCGTAAATTAAATACCTTTTGCATTTAATATATGCGTACTAATGTGTACACATGTCACCAGGTAGTCCCTTCAGATTGAAATCGAGTGGCAATAACTGCATTTTGGTGAACATCTGTATCATCACCTGAATTTTAGGTGAGTTGATGGGGAAACTTTTGTTCTCCTTGTCATAAAACCTTTAACACAGCTTAGATACTGATCTATATATATTTATCTTGTGTAGGCTGTTATACACTTCCTGTGTCCTGAAGAAGACCCGATATGACTATGTACGACGACTGGTTGCTATAGGGTCGAAACGTTGACGGTTCTACAGTCCCGTATCAATTGGAATTCCTTGTATATACCATAAAAAATTAGGACATGTGCCTTACAAGGTCTATTCTTTATCCATAATTAAGCTGAGGACGTTTTTTTGCGAATCTCTGCAAAAACTGTTTGTGTATTTTATTGATAATCACGTATATATATTGTAAATATTTACACCTTCACTACTACACTTAGTCACCTTATTCACTTTGTCACTGCGTCGCTTCTTTACAAATATTATTGTATATACAGCCTCTTTTCATTTTTTTGTTCATATTCCAATGAATTGATAAATGAGTTGATATTCAAATGAATCTTAAAAAATAAACTATTGTGTTTTTTGAAAATATTATTCATTGTCTAATATTGATTAATCTTTTTGATCTACTAATGCTGTGTTTTGTGAAGTTTGATTTCTTTCAATTGTAAATAATTGCTTCCCTTTGGAACCATTGTTCATATTGTGTTGCTGCCAGGTAACAGCAGTGCATGTAGTGCACCGTTGTCTATATCTGCCTCCGTGAACCCTATTTCCTGCAAGTTGCGACCCACCGTCCAGTATGATAGCCACCGCAATTGGCATGCATAATAGTATGCTCGTTAAGTCTGGGACGCCCAGTCCGCCCATGCGTGTGCCTACTTGCAGTTCCTTCAGGCTTATACGGCATCTGGCATTACCCCAGATAAGGTCAATGAGCATCGTGTTCAATAATTTAAATGTGGTGTGTGGTACGAGTAATGGTAAATTAGTAAAGTAATATAAAAGTCTCGGTAGGACCACCATTTTTGGAAAGGGCTGTCCTCCCCATTACAGATAGTGGCAGTGCCATCCAGAACACAATACTGGAGCGCAAAGCCCGGATTGCTTTGTGTAGGTTACCATCAAGCATATCTGCATGTGTCCTGTAAATTTGTATACCTAAGTATTTAAAGGTATCCGGGGCCACCGTTAGTTGAGCGTCCCCAAAATCTATATGTGCAGTTCCTGCATGGTCTGTAAAAAAGAAAGCATGTGATTTCATTATGTAGATGGCTAATCCAGACACAATTTCAAAGCGATGGAATGTATAGTATATTGCGGCTAGAGGCATGTTGAGGTCATGCAGGTATAAAATAATGTCGTCTGCATATGCCGAAAACAGGTGCAGTGTGCTTCCCAGCAATATACCCTGGTTTGGGAACTCTTTCCGCAGTGTTATGGCCAATGGTTCCAAAGCCAGTATAAAGATAAGAGGCGACAGGGGGCAGCCCTGCCTAGTCCCTTTATGTATTGAATATTCTTCTGAGATGTGGCTACAGTGCGGGCTCGTGCTACAGGGGCCTTATATAGTAGACATAGCCAAGCGATATATCCCTCCGGGATCCCAAATTTCCCCAGGGCCTGAAACATATATTCCCAGTTTATGGAATCAAAAGCTTGTCTTAGGTCAAGCGAGAGACAGCCCACATGTGGGTATCGGCTCGGGGCTTCCGACATCAGATGGTGCAATTTTCTGATATTCAATGATGTGCTGCGTGACGGTAAAAACCCAGTTTGATCAATGTGAATTAACCTAGACAGGGAGGGCAATAACCTGTTAGCCAGTGCTTTACTTAAGATCTTATATTCCGTGTTTAGTAGGGACAACAGCCGGTAGTTGGCCATATCTGTAGGGTCTCTACCCGCTTTCGGAAGTGATATAGCGAACGCTTGTGCTGTTGTGGGCGGTAAAACTCCCTCCTTCCACGCAGTTTTATATAACAATTCCAGGTGAGGCACTAGGGAATCTGCATATGTACTATAGAACTCTATTGGGAGCCCGTCCATGCCAGGGGTTTTATTTCGCAGAAGTCCCTTCATAGCAATTCGGATCTCAGATTGGGTAATGGGTCCAGTAAGGTCTTTCTGAGCTGCAGCTGTGAGCCTTGGGTATGTCAAGTTAGAAAGGAAGGCCTCTGTTTGGGACTCCATGTCGTGATCTGTGGCACTGTATAATGTGGCGTAATAGTGGCGGAAGGCTGCATTAATATCTGCCTGGGTGTGAACCTCAGACCCTTCCATCGTTGCAATCTCATGTATAACCACTGTAGGGGGAGCATCCCGGATCAACTTGGCAAGCAATGCACCAGACCTATCCGCTTCAGCGTGGGCTTTCTTCATGTATGCTTGGTAATCAATGACCTGCAGCGTCTCTAGTAGTTCTGCATGTTTTATTCTTGCTTCCTGTAGTGGGCCCTTGCGGTCCGCGTGCGTGACTGCTTCCTGCTCTAGCCTGCCCATATTATCTTCTACCTCTATTAATGCCTTATGTATTTCCTGTCTGACACCCACACTGGTACTTATCCCTTTTCCCCGTATCACAGCTTTAAAAGCATCCCATTCTCCTGCTAGTTGCCGTATTGCTGTTTTCTGCAGAATAATGGTCAATGGTCCCGGAAAGGTCACTGCGGAATACCGGGTCTTCCAGCATCTGTGGCCATAGCCGCCATGTGGGGACCGGTGTGGACACCCTCCCCCAAGCCATACTAATCTCCATTGGGTTATGGTCTGAGAAGGTTTTTGGTAAGTATGTGGCGTGGAGTGTTTGCATTGCTATTCTGGTGGAGCAGTATATTCTGTCTATTCTAGTATGCAGGTCGTGCACTGCGGAGTAATAAGAGTATTCTCGGGCGTGGGGTGTCTCATCCTCCAGACATCACACAGTTCCCAACCATTTGCCCATTTATCCAGTGCCTCAGCTTGCTTAAACACACCTGCTCCATGCAGCGGCGGGTGTGATCTGACTAGGGCCACATCCACCACCGCATTGCAGTCCCCCCCCAATATCCATGGCTGTCATTCCCATCCTGCCAACGCCCCGCTCACCACGTCCCAATACTTATCTTCTTCCAAATTCGGAGTGTACATCGTGCCCAGTATTACAGGTTGTCCATCTAGCGTACCTTTCACATATATGTATCTGCCCAGCTTGTCCACCCTTTGTTCCATAGCTTGAAATGGTACCCCATGCCTTACCCAAATAGTGGAGAAGATTTGTCCCCTCCATTTTTTGCGCAGCTTCGCCGCTTCACTGTCTATCATATGGGATTCTTGCAAATATACTATTTGTGTTTTGCGGCGTTGTAGCTGCGCATGTATCCTATGCCTCTTCTGCACTGTTCCCATGCCCCGTATGTTATCATGGTGTAGATACCCTGCGTTGTGATTATAATGTGTTTGTATCTGTGGGAAAATTAATGTGACGCGCAAATGTAATAGCCTACCCATCCATTTCCGTACCGTGAGACCGTCCCACCCCCCTAACAACCCAATACTCGGTCTGGTCGTCCAATTATACCGGACGATGCAACTTAACTTAAACAATAAGAAAAACTCAGTGGTCATGCATAGCACCTTTGCCGTATGGGGGACATCGCTAGCGCTCCACATGTGGGGTACTCCCACACAACAATACTGTTAAGCTTACTACGGAACCTGGCCCTAGTTAATAATGTATATTGCAAATAAACCCGCCAGTGCCGCGGACATGTTACAGGAAACCATTCTGCAGTTACATAATGAATACGTGCGGGTGCAATCAGCCATATAAGTCCTTGATGACTTGCGGGGTCGCAGATGGGAACAGGGCCACACTGCCTTCAGATTCAGATTTGTGCGTTGCTTCTTCTTCCGAGGAGAACTTAGCTGCCACTGCTGAGGTATGCGTGAGAGTGGCCACAGCTATAAGTGCCTTTGTTTTAGTCTGCTGCATCTGCTGTTTTGTGATATACTGCCGCGCGGGAGTCCGGTTCATTCTTTGTCCTCCTCACCCAGCAGAGACCACAGAGCTGTTCCTGCTCTTCGCCGAGATCTGACAGTTAGTCGTTGCGGCGTTCGTTAGTTCCATCACTTCCAGCCAGTCGTCCACATCTCCTGGGCTTTCAAAGAAATAATATTTTTGGTCATGGATTTTTAACCGCGCCGGGAAGAGCAGGGCATATTTCAGATCTAAGTCTCTAAGCTTTTTCTTAACTGCCAGAGAGGAGGAACGTTGTCTCTGAACTAACATTGTGTAATCGGGTATAGTGAGATTTTCGTGTTTTCAAAGTTTATCGGAGATGATTCACGGGCTTTTTGCAGGAGAAGGTCTCTATCGCGAAAGTTCAATAGTTTCACTATTAAAGGTCTGGGTGGAGCTCCAGGTTTTGGGCGACCAGTAGGTATCCTGTGCGCTCGCTCTATACAATATTGTGTGGAGAGTCCTTCGTTGGTGATATGATCCCGGAACCACTGTTCCATATAAGTCGTCGCGTAGTTCCCTTCACTTTTTTCAGGTAGTCCAATGACTTGGATGTTATTATGCCGGGCTCTTCCTTCTGCATCTTTCACTCTATCCAGCAGGGTAGCTACCTGTTCTTGCAGCTGTGCAACCTTAGTTTCAGCCTGTGCTCGTCTCGGGACGACGTCCTCTAGTGTCGCGGTATTTCCCTTCACCTTGTCCGCCAGTTTAGTGTGGTCCGCCCGGAGCAAGCCGAAGCCAGCAGACAGAGGCCCCATTTGTAGTTCTATCGCCTTTCTGGATTCGCGCACTTCCTGTAGGATGAGATCCAACTTATCCATAGGGGCAGGTGTTGCAGACGATGTAGTGCACTCAGGTCCGGCCTTTTTAGTTGCAGGATCTACCATATCTGGGACATAGTCCTGTCCGCCTTGGTCCTGCTGCTTCACTCCCTTACGCTCCATCCTGCAAATCGATCCAGCAACAGGTAGTCTGAATACAATAGACACAGGGTCTCAGCGTGCTTCTCGTGCGTCACCAATACACTCCGCAGCATTCCTCCCAATGCTCCCACCACAGCACCGCGGCTCACATATGGGTCCAACACCGGTCAGCGCTGCTCAGTCCAACTGTTTGCTCGTCGCCTCTATGCCCGCATGTATCCTGCGTGTAGCAATGGTGCCATTCAGTCGGGCGGGAGGCCCCGATGCATCCGCTTTTTGCCACATGGCACATGGCGGTAGCAATCGCAGCAATCCTTGCGCCACACCACTCAGAGTGCCAACACAGCAGCCTTACACCGTGTCCACCGTGGTTGCCAAGGACTAAGCAGCAGGCCACGTTAGCCAGGGAGCCTCACGCCCCACGGCCTTTCCAGGAGCCGCTGCATGCCTCACACTTCCAGTCTCGCCGCAGCAGCATAGATGGGGCCCGTGGTGTCGCCCCGTTCCGCCCGAAATCACTGCCACCAAATCGCCACCGGATTATATGGCCTTCCCCCTCCGCTTCTGGGGAGGGCGCACAGGCAATTCAACCCCTGGTGGCCTCACAGGCACACTTTCAGCTGCACAACGTCGCCGGCCGCCGCCATTTTCGGAACGTTTCCCAATATGCTCTCATGTAGTGACTTCGATATACCAGCACACCATCTCCGGGTCTCTGAAGCATGCACTCGCACCCATCCAGTATATCACAGTACCTTGTTTGTCCGTGGCCCATCAACAGAAAAGCCACATGCAAGGCGCCGTGTCTAAACTCGCTGCATAGCTCCTCACCAAACTACAGGGAAGCAGGCCACCCTGCATCTCCGAACTCGCGTAGTCTCCGGCCCCGCTGACCTGTCACACCTCCCGCGTAGTTCCGTTTTCTTGGTGCCTGCCGCCTCAGCTCCCTGCAGGTTCTTCCAGCAGCAAAGCAGTCTAGTTCTCAGGCCGTGCAGTCCCGTTACAGCCTCAGCGATGTGAGGTATTTACTCCAGGCGCGGGTTTAAATCCCATCTCGGCCTTCCACACCCCGCTGCCCACTGCACCATCAGGCCTCCGGGGATGCAATCTCTGCCAATCTCGCTTCCTCCAGCACTCAGGCGGCACCGAGTCCACCTGCTCGTCACCGCAGCTCACTCCCGCACTTTGGTGGCTGTCCTGCGGAGACTAGTGGGTACATTCCAGGATTACATCGGCCCAGGTCCGGAGCTCGTCTAAAAGACGACCGCAATGCTTGGCTGCCAGCCACACCCCCCCATTGGACACCTTTGATTTACACTATACCCTACACCGAGATGTTTCAAATATTTTGATTCTATTTTTCTCCTAAGGTGTATGCAGAAGTATTGCCCATTGGCTTTTGTCTTAAATGCTGCCTTCCGATTGGTTTGAGGCTTGTTAGTCCCTCCTCAGTCATCATTTGTATCCTTCCACGGCTACTGGTCCCTTTACTCCTAGCACTATTTTCTTTTAGGTCTCGCCTAGCGATGCAGCGCAAATGCGCTGCTATCGTTTTGTGAGGCATGCAGTATACACTGTAATGTGGAAGCTTCGTGGAAGCGCCGCCCACTCTCTGCCCATTGGCTTTTGTCTTAAATGATGCCTTCCGATTGGTTTGAGGCTTGTTAGTCCCTCCTCAGTCATCATTTGTATCCTTCTACGGCTACTGGCCCCTTTACTCCTAACACTATTTTCTTTCATGTCTCCCCCTAGCCCCCTCTCGGCCCCTCCCTCAGTCTGTGACTTCTCACCCCCCACCCCCTCACTCTCGTTCGTGTCTTTTTGTGTCTTCAATGCAATAGGACTCGTGTAAATCACGACCTGCTTTGTTTACGTTTAGTGCGCCGTGCGCGCTTTCACTTTCTAAGCAGCCGGACAATCGAACGGGTGCTGTTTGTGTCTTCAATGCAATAGGACTTGTGTAAATCACGACGTGCTTTGTTTATGTTTAGCGCGCTGTGCCACTGGTCCGTCTCCCTGTCGCTGTCTCAAGCCGTGGGGGAGGCTGGCCAGTTATCGTCGATAAAGAAGGAGCCGGGACAGCAGCCCATTGCTTAGCACCTTTGCCACCGCGCACCGCCATTGCAGTTGAAGGAAGCCCCTGCTGAGAGACTGGAGGCAAAAGAGGTGACCTCCAAACAATCAGCCAGTGCAGCCGGTCCGCTGAGGCAGCCGTGACCCAAAACGCCTGCTCCGAAAAACCTCACATATTTAGTATCTCGAGGACTGGCTGCGGGAGAGGTTAGAGCAGTGGATTCACATGGACGCAATTTTGCCCCGCATATTATGCCTCAGAGTAAAGTTGATCGATTGATTGAAACATAGACTAGGAATATGATGGATTTGAGAAATATGAAAGATAAAATACCAGTAACAACATCCATTGGTGCACTGCGAATTGACTTTTCAATAGCACATCGGCCGCATTATTGCTCACTGTTATCTTTGATATGCTTATTATGCTATGTCTGTGCCCTGGGATCTCTCCATATCACCAATTTTACTTCTGGAACCCCAATTTTGTGAATCAACATCTGAAATGTTTTTTCATACGCGGTGATATCTCCCTGCCTACAGAACACATTGGCTTCCTTGCAAGGGCAAGGTGTTTGAAAACAGCACAAGGCCAGATGATTGTAGAGGGCCCCTTACAGTCCATGGGGGAGGGGTGGAGGCTAAGATTTTGCTACCCCACTGACGCATTGGTGTAACTTGGAACAGCATGCATGCTGTGTTCATCGCACATTATTCCTCTGTGGTGTCACTCAACACAGAATTGACCGCAGAAGATTTACGTGCATATTTGAGTTAGCACTTATTCTGTGACTTAATAACAAACTAGGCAAAGGCCTCCACGTGCGATATTTAGCGGTATAAGCTCGCAATTACCGCGTCACTCATAATAAGCTGCTTGGATTTCAGAATGCTTGGGGTGCTGTACTGTACATAGCTACCAGTGCAAGTTTTAATTCTGATGTTTGTAAAATGGGTTCCATGATCCCACTGTGCAAAATGTAAGAGCGTTTACAGGTTAGAACATTATTTAAAGAGCGCAATTTCTCGTATGGCTTGGAGTTCAAGCTGCTCATACGTATAGATGACTTAAATCCATACAAACAGAAAACTCTGGAGGTCTTAAAGCCAGACCTAATGTCCTTGCCAGTGCTTGTTCGACCGTGACATTCCAGCGAAGGTTAGCCCGATCTCAAACCATAACAAGTTTCGCTGATCATATTTGTTTCACAGATCATATTTCAAGTTCGGCTCGTGTCTTTCTCGAGTACAGAACTCGCTTCTGTTTCAGTCTAGCTATTGCTCATGATCAGTTTCAATTTCATACCACACTGTTCTTTTCCTCCACATTCCTCTGCTGCTCCACGTCCCTGACAAAGTAACACAAGCATTTGCAAAGCTAGCTGGTCCGACTTATGCTGCAAGCCTTTTGCCAATGCATTAGCTTTCTCAATGCATATTGGTTTTTGTAAAACTTTATTGTTTGGGACTAACTGTTACCTTAACCCCTTTCCAATGCGCCCCACTGAGAACAAATGCTCTTTTCATCCGGATATAGCAGTTGTGTAAGGCTAAAAGAGAAGAGGTAATATAACACCCAGGATAATGTGCTGCATGGCTAAATACTTTTAAGATCCTAAAGGCGAGACCGTTGCATTGCAAATGCTTGTTTCTGTAGCAGTCAATCCTTAAAAGCATGGGTCATAACCCAAACACAATTTAGTCTTAAGTTTGAAGGTGCTACCTCCTACTTATTGCAGGAGACTGTCCTTCTGAGTCCCAGATTTTTGGAGTTACACCAAATCCCTAGTTAAAACTGCATGTGTGATTTGTGCAGTTTCACATTTGTAGTTTCGACTTTTGGAGGGTAAGTGCACTTATGACTATGTTAGACAGCTGGACCTGAAACCGCAGACTTGAGATCTCTATCAGAGCGCTAAATGCCTGCATCCCAAAGGTCATTCAATGGCCTGCTCTACGCTTACATAGAAAGTTTGCCTTACAGCACATGCAACTTTGCCAGTCAGTATGCAGATTATTGCTGCATGATGACTGGCAGTATTGTAGTCCCTAGACTGTCAGTCACTTTTTATGTATGATCTTTGTATACTTTGGGAAAAAATGCCAGTTGACGTTGATTACAGAGGAGATGCAGGAACCTCTAAATGTAGCTGAGTGGGAAGTCACAGCCAAGCAAATCAGGAATGGAGGAAACCGATAAGTAAAAAGTGATTATGCATGCATGCATGTGGCTGAGTGTATATTTGTCTGTTTAGCTACCGGTGTCTTTCTGACTGACTGTTTGCATACATGCACTTGTCTGTTCAGCACAGTGCTCTGCCTCACTCCATCCCTGGCAGACCTTAGCCCCCCCATCCATCCCTGGCAGACCTTGTCCTCCATTCAACACCGGCATACTGTTTTTAAGCCATGGTGTTTGGCCACCCAACTCGATATTCACCACCACCCATCACATCTGGTGGCCCTATATAGCCTACATGGTCTTGGTGGGCCACCTCTTCATGGTGAGGCCTTCACCTAGAAGAATAATGGCACTGGCATACTGGTGGCTGTTTTTGGTATAGGGTGGGCACTGCAAAACGTCATTTTAAGTATTCAGGTAAGCTACATTGGTAGTGCTTGCAGGAAGCTGTCTTAATATATATAATTCAAATTGGGTAATAAAATTCATTATTTAAATTATTGAATCCTTGAGAAAATGTATGCTTCCTCCTCAAGCTCAGTAGCAAAATGCAAACCACTTGCATTTGTAAAGCTCCCTTGTTAAGTCCACTGTAGCAATAGACATGATGCCAATGTGGTCAATGAACAAGTTACTTACCTTTGGTAACACATTATCTGGTAGAGACAATATCTAGCTGTAGATTCCTTACCTTTGAATTCCCCAGGCGTCAGGCTGGATCTGGAAACTTTTGCGTGAGCAGTACCTCTTACGCGCACCATCAGGTAGTTCCTTTCGGCTCAGCGTTATGTTGTTGGCGTCGTTTATGACGATGCGGTTACCTATATGGGCACCACCCAGGCACGCGTACGTCAGTACTTTTCATTTTCCCACACCAGAAGTGACTGACGTAATTGTGTACCAAAACTAGGGCCCTGAAAAAGGGAGTAACCCTAGCCCCAATAAATAAGTACACAGAGAGGGGAGGCATGGATGGGTCTGTAAGGAATGTTCAGCCAGATACTGGCTCTTCCAGATAATGCATTCCTGAAGATAAGTAACTTGTTCATCTGATAGAGACTTCTAGCTACAGATTCCTTACCTTTGAATAGATACCCAAGCCATACCATCCTGGTGGTGGGCTGCAGACAAATTTCTCATAGTAAAAGGTTCTGAGGACCGAATGGGCAAAATGTCTGTCCCTGTGGACCTGACTGCCCAGGCAGTAATGCTTGGCAAATGTGTGCAGAGATGCCCATGTTGCTGCCTGGCAGAAGTCCAGGACTGGGATACCCCAAGCCAATGCCGTGGTCACAGCTTTCCGCCTGGTGGAATTACTTTGTAAGCCCTCAGGGGTCTGCTTCTTAGTCAAGGCGTAGCAGATTTTAATGCAGAGACCCCACAAGAAATTGTCAGTTTCTGCACTTCCCAACCTTTTTTTAAGCTCCCACGTACCCCACAAAGAGTTGGTCGTCCACACAGGACTCATTTGTGCGGTCAAGGTAGAATGACAACACTCTTTTTGGGTCCAGTGGGTGGAGACGCTCTTCTTCTTTAGAGGGATGCGGAGGAGCAAAAAAGGTGGGCACCATGATTGATTGACCCAGATGGAATGGGGTCACCATCTTTGGAACAAATGAAGCACCTTATCTACAAAAGTCATCATGTAGGGGGGCTTACATGATAACCCCTGTAACTCACTGACCCTTCAGGCAGATGTTATTGCCACCAGAAAGGCTGTCTTGATGGTAAGCAGCTGTAGGGGGCAGTTGTGGAAAGGCTCAAAAAGAGCACACATAAGAAAAGTGAGGACCCAGCCCTTTGAAGAACCTAATTACAATTGGAGATGTAAACAGAGACGGTTGGTCTGGGAGCCGCAAAAAGTGTATAGAGCAGAAAGATAACCCTTAAGATTACCAAAAGCAGGGACCTGCTGGGCAAGGGTAAGAATGAAAAGAACAGTAGAAAGAGAAGCAGAAAAAATAGACCTTTCTGTACAATATGATACAAACCTTTGCTACCGGCAGGCATATACCATCTGAGTGGATGGCCGCCTGGCCGCCAAAATAAGATTGCATACTTCAGGAGAAAGGTCTAAAGCTATCAAATGTCATTGCTCAAACAGATTCGGGTGCAGGGCCCTCCCCTGCTGCTGTGACAGAAGATCCTCCCAAAGGGGCAGCCTGATCAGAGTATCAATGCTCATCTGCCAAAGCTCTGGATACCAGACTCTCGGTGCCCAGTCCGGAGCTACAAGAATGATTTGGGCCTGGTCGTTCTTGATCTTCTTCAGAACTCTGGGCAGAAGTGGCATAGGCAGAAAGGCATACAAGAGGTCTGAGCTCCACTTTAAAAAAAAAGAGCCGCCGAGCAATAGCCGCCTTGGAAACTCCAGCATACAAAACTGCTGACATTGCGATTTCTCTTCGGAGGCTAACAGATCCAACCAAGGTTCTCCCCACTACTGAAAGAGACCTTGCGAAACCTCTGACTGGAGACGCCATTCATGATCCGCTAGGCATCGACGGCTGAGTTTGTCTGCCCTGGCATTCAGACAATCTTCCAGGTGTTGCCCACCAGGGTTATGCCCTGCTGTTCCAGCCATTTCCAGTGATGCAGGGCCTCTTGACAAAGGGTCCACAACCCCACCCCACCCTGCTTGTTGCAGTACCACATGGCGGTGGTCTTGTCAGTGAACACTTGCTCCAACAAATTGATGTAGAGCCCCGACTCTGCCAGAGACCAGTGTCCCCTGATCTCCACTTCTCTCAGATGGCCGCCCCATCCCAGGAGTGATGCATTTGTCACCACTGTGTGATCTGGTTGAGAAAGGGAGAGGGTTCTGCCTCTGACCCAATAGCGGTTCATCAACCACCACTGCTGATCTCTTGCAGTTTCTTCCGAGATCTGGACCATGTTGGTGAGATTTCCTTGCTGCTGCACCCACTGGAACCCACTGCAGAGCCCGCATACGCCATCTGGTGTGCTTACCAACAGGCTGCAGGAGGCTATGAGGCACAGCAGCCTCAGAGTTATTCTCACTGAAATCCAGAATAGAGGTTGAAACATCGGTATCATAACCTGAATATCCTGGACTCGCTGATTGGGAGGATAAACCCGAAACTCCATTGTGTCCAGAACAGCCCAGAGAAAATGGAACATCTGAGAAGGAGTCAGGTGTGACTTCGGCACGTTTGTGGAGAGCCCTAGCGAATGCAGGAGGTCAGCCATAGTCTGAAGGTAGGAGACAACAGCCTGGGGTGAGGACGTCGTCAACAGCCAGTCATCAAGGTAGGGAAAAACTGAAACCCTCAATCTGCGCAGATGAGCTGCAACCACCGCCATCACCTTGGTGAACACACGAGGAGCACTGGTAAGGCCGAAGGAGAGCAAGGTAAACTGAAAGGGCTTGTGCCCTACCTTGAACCGCAAGTAATATCTGTGGCCCTACAGGATGGGGATGTGAAAATAGCATCCTGCAGGTCCAATGCTACCATCCAGTCTTCTAAGTCTACGGCAGACAAAACCTGAGCTAAAGTAAGCATCTTGAACTTCTCCTTGAGGAAGAGATTTATGGTCTAAAGATACAAAATGGAGCTCAACACTTAATCAGAAAACAGTGGGAATAACAACCATTGCCTACTTCTGACACCTGGTTCCTTTCTATAGCCACCTTGGCCAGGAGAGCTGTAACTTTCTCTCGGAGCAAAGTTAGATGATCCTCTGCCAGCCATTCTTGGAGTGGCGAAATAGGAGGAGGAAATTAAAGGAAAGGCAGAGAATAGCCCTCTTGAATGGTCTGCAAGGCCCACCTGCCCGACATTGTGGAACTCCAGTGGAGGAGATGATGATGGATTCTCTCTCCAACTGGAGTATCATGGTCTTGCAGAGTCAGACTAGGAGTGCTGGGAGGCTGGCTACCGAGGGTTGGGTGGCTGACAATTTCTGGCTTCTATTCCAAGGATGGACTGAACCGCGTCCACGTCCCTGCAAAACTTAGGAAGTATGTGCAGGACGGTGGCTGGGATACGGTTGGCACAGCTAAAAACCCCTTCCGGTGCCACAAAAGAGGCGAAAGTTAGACTGGCCACAAGCACTTCAGTCAGAAGATTAGTTCTGACCTGCACAGAGGGCAACTCTAGTCCAAGGACCTCAGAAGCCCCCTCCTCTGCAGCCACAGTTGGAGGAGAGAGCATTCTAGTATATGGGGATGTGTCCAGTTCACTGGCTTCCCAAGTTCCACATACCAGTCCATTTGCTTTGCAGACACATCCTGGTGTTCTAAAGGGTCCATAGACCCCTCCCAGTTCACTCCCGTGCCTGAAACACTATGAAAATGAACATGTAACAACATAGCACCCCTGGGCTCTCCTGGCACTGGAATCGGAGCTGAGTTACACCGTTTCGACTCCGAGACGTTGGGGATAAGGATGGGGCTTAAACCACCAGGGCGGCAGCGGCACCGATGGACCTGACTTCAGGTCCGATGCCTGGGAAGGTCAGATAGGCATGACCGGTGCCGCTCGGATCTGGAATCGAATCCCTAAGGTCAGAGCCGACAGCATTGAATACACTGGGGTCCCTTCCGACCCAGCAGGGCCCGAAGGATCCTCAGAAGGGTCAGCCCGCTCAAATACGTGGCGCATGGCACCGTAAAACTCTTTAATTTGAGTGGGGGTAGCTCCGCCCCTCCGATAAGGAGGGAGGCGCGACGTCGATCCTGTCTCTGGCTCTGCAGAACAGTGCCTAGAGCGTCGGTGCCCCTTACCTCGGTCTTTCACTGATGACAGCCGAGGGGAAGACCAAGTCCACTTGGCATTCTTCTTTTTGTGCCTCTTCCCAGAGTGTCCTGAGAACCTTGAGTGGGAGGAAAAGGACTTAGGGCTCCGGGAGCGGTCCCGCTACTTCCTCTTCTGTGATCGGGACCAGGATCTCCGTGGATTCTCGCTGGTCGGTGTCGACAGCTGGGCCGCAAGGAGCTTAAGAGCCTGCTCCTGCAAAGCCTTTGGAGCAATGATTCGACAGCCCAAGCACGACTTCGGGTCCTGGTCGCACTCAAGACACCAAAGACAGACGAGGTGGGGATCGGTAACTGACATAGCCTGGTGACAAGCGCCACACAGTATAAAACCTGTCTTCCTCGAAGACATCCCTCGACATACAAATAATTTTTTTTTAAGTCGACAAAATTCGAAAAACCTGTAAAAAGCGACAGAGGGGTGTAGCTCTTACCAGATTGGCGCTTAACTGACGTGGAAAGAAAAGAATGAATGTATGCGCACCTGGGTGGCGCCTCTATAGGAGGCCGCAACATCATAACCGATGCAACGGCGTCACGCGGAGCCGAATGGAGCCACCCGACGGCACGCACAATGGGCATGCACACACAAACATTTCCGCATCCAGCCTCGAGAATTCAAAGCTTAGGAATCTGCAGCTAGAAGTCTCCATCAGATCTTAATGTTCAGTTGTGCATCTGCTACCTTTTCTGAAACAAGGCTTTCTAGTTCAACAATGGAAAGAACTGGTGAAGAAACTGGCCAACTTGCTGAAGCAGAAGATATGGAACTTGAGAAAGGGTTAGAAAGTTGTTCTAAGGGAGGAGTAGAGTTCCAAGAAAGAATTTTGAGGATATACCACCCTGGAGTTGTAAAAAGTCCAAAGAATTAGAGGAATCAGAAGAAAGGAATTTTGAAGCTTTTCTGACAAGTCAAAGACAAGTGTATGTCCAAGAGACTTTTTAATTCCCATATTGGATGCAAATTCCGAAAACCAACTGTTCTTTTCTGTTGTGAAAAGATCTATGCAGCTTCCCCAAACAATCCACAGCACTTGAGAACTTTGCACTCTGATTAATTTTGATGAGTCTGTGTGGCTCCACATTACTCTTCCCTTCTAGGAAAGATGCAACAGGAAGAATATTATTTTTTAGGGACCAGTCCCAAAGCAGAGCTAGTAAAATTCACATACAGTACGACCATGTGACTCCTGGATTATTTGACTAAAATACAGCTGCAATGTTTTCCATACGGACTTGGACAACTTGGCCTGAAAAGAAGAAAGGATGTGAGGCCCAGGAAAATGACCTTAATCTCTAGGTGACTGATGTGAAAATGTCAAACCTAGAATGTGTAGAGTGCAGATATCCGTTGATCTCGACATTATGCTATCTAGTCATACTGTGCTTGATCTGTGTCATTACAATGTAAAACCAGAGACTGGAATGAAGCAGGTTTTACACCAGGCTCCACCAATAGAGTAACTAACAAATACCTGGGAATTACAATCGTCTTTGACTGAGGTCCCAAAGATGTACCAAATTCTGGAGCACTTTAATGTTGGGAAACCCTCACCTGCAATTGTGCCCAGAGTAGTAAATGGAGGTTATATGTCATCAGAGTTATGAGTCTTCCAGAAAAACTGAGGAGCCGATTACAATGTCGGTCGGAAAGGCTCCGAACGGTATTCGTTTTTTTCTGAATCAGTGTGGGAAGCCTTGTTTCCGACCGACTCGGAAACATTACCGAACGACCGATTACGATGTTAGGTAACCGTTCAGTCTTTCCGACTTGGTTCTGACTGGCATTCAGAGAAACCGAGTCGGTCGAAGCCGACTCATTCTGCTCTACTGATAACGTTTCCGACCGATGCATTCCGATGTCGGATTCGGACAGCCTTTATGAATCGGTTTGTCCAAAACAGATTGGCTGTCAGAATCCGACTTTGTGGGCCTGTTGTAGGCCCCCCTTCACCTGGAGGCCTCCGGTTGGGGCCCGTAGGGGTACCCATTGGTCCCCTCTTTATAACCATGCATGGTGGTGGCAGGCACCATGGGGTGCCCGCCACAGGGTGCAAGGTTTTCGGCAACCACTCCTGTTTTCAATGGGAGCCTGTGTTGTTGGTTGGAATACAGGCTTCCATTAAAGTCAATGGGAGTCCGACCGAACGGTGTTCCGTAACATCGTAATCAGTCGGTCGGACTCCCAGAATCCGATTCGGTCGGAACCATTCAGAGATCGAGTCAGTCGGAATGCTTTCTGTCCGACATTGTAATGAGGCACTGAATTGCTTCACTGAAGGTAAAAATTCTCTCTCAGCTTGGTTGTGCAAGACTCTCCAATGTGTCTAATACCAGTCCTATGAATTAATTCTCCAGAATTGAATCAGATAAGGTATTTTATAGTTGATGGAAAATCTAAAACAACACTTAGGTTTCGATTACGAGTTTGGTGGCGGGACTGCCCTGCCGCCACACCATCAAACCCGCATGAGAACCGCCCCGTATTATGACTTTATTAGTTCCTCTGACATTCCCACAGCAGTGCAAATAAAATAGGCAACGCAATGGTAATGTCAAAGGAAGTTCCAGCACGGCATGGGCTGTAAAGTCAATGCCGTGTTGGAACAGGATATGCATGCATACAGGGGGGCACATATTGTCCCCCTGTGTACATCCACATTGAGTGAGCCCCTTTCTTTCCTCATCTACACTGTTTTCATGGAGGAAAGACCTTCAGTGGCAGTGAGGAAAGTGGTAATATGCTTGGTGGGACCGCGGCGGTCCTGCCAAGCATATTACTGCCTCAAGACCGCTGTGCCACAGCCAGTGAACGGCGGTTCCCTGGCGGCGGCGGTTCCAGGGTGCCACAACCACCAAGATCGTAATGTGGCAGTCGGAAGACTGCCTGCCCACCATGAGTCTGGCGGTCCTCATCATTTGGGGCCATGTTGTTGCAATGTAGTAATGGGTTTCATTGAGACATCGAAGATTTGACAAAACTAGTCAGTGATCAGTGACTCTCTAGAAGGTGAAGATGAGCTGCCAACTCTCAGAGCACCTTTGTAAGCACACTGGAACAGGGTTTAGGATGAAAGAGAGGTTGATATTATTGCACTACAATGGAAAATCACAGTTAATAACAATGCTACTCCTTTATAAATATGTGGAAGTAAGTATCTGTTATAAGGCCCCACAAACACAGTGGTTCTTTCTTTACTTAAAATCTGCTTTTTTTATGTAACACTGTTTCTTTCCTTTGGACTCCTGCCAGACATTAAAAGCCCTAAAGTGTTGGGAATGTTTATCATTTTCCTGCCATTGAGGTATTGCAATAGCTGTTAGCTATACAGAAAATAGTTTTGAATGCTTACATAACCTTGTCTATAGAGGGAGAAAATAGGTTCTGGCCATCAAAAGGAAAGGAAATGATCTTATTCTAATTAACATTGGTTAAACAGCAAACACATACCCACACATCCCTTTATCCACTAACTCAGCTATTATTTGCCGTCACTGTGGTGTCCTCAGTTGCTTATGTATCTGCAATAACGAAAATGCTCCCTTTTTATCTCTGAAAGCCAAAAGAGCATTTTTTACAAAACCATGAGGGAAGAAACATATCTCGGTTCTCCCAGTTTTACTAATGTTAAGCTCTCAAAGCCGGATAAGCATGCATTTGCCTGACAGAAATGTAGAAATTGCTTAGAAGAGTGAAGCTGTCACTTTTCTTTTTCCCACTGCCATGGTAACAACAGCAAAGTGAGTTAGTAAATTCCCGTTGAGGATGAGAAGTGTCTTTGGATGGTTTATAGTATCCACAGATTTAGTACACCTCTCCGAAGGAGGTGTTTTTACTAGTGTGTAAACATACTTAGTAAAGGTAAAAAGATACCTGATGAAATAGATTTAGAAGAAGGATAAAGGTTTACCACCTCCATTTAGAGTCACGACCTGACCAGCAGTTTATAGCACTGTCAGTATTTTTAAATAGGGTCACAAAACAACTTTAAAAATCATCAAATCTGTTATTTGTTCCCTTTGAAACAAAGAATTAAAGCAGCAATACAACACGAAATGACTTCAAAAGTAGTTTAGAACATTCTAAACTATTCCTGAATATATATTAGAGCAAACAGAGGCCGAACAACCATGTTGAAATTCAGCATCAATAACAAGGGGTGCAGCCAAAAGGCATATTAACCTTTTTCAGGAGATTTGGCTCTAGACGTCTGATGTGCACCAAGATGTCTTTATACTGTTTTGGGGATTTCCAAGACCCAAACACACCATTGTTGTATTCCAAAACCCTTATCTGGTTGAAAGACCTCATCTGGAACTATAAAATCACAAGTTCTACAATTTGGTGCTTTGCCCTTAAGAGGCTCTTGCAGAAGGATGCACAAGATAATCCCTAGTCGATGGACTAGAGAGGCTGTACACAGTGGACATGAGCTTCTAGGCAGTACTGAGTGGTGTTACTGATTAGGTAGCTACTAAGACACCATTCATCTCGCTACGAAATCCATGGTATCCTACAGAAAAGGTTCCTCAGCAACCTCAAATGAATTCCAGCACTGAACTGACAGGAACTCACTGGAAGTAGGTTATTCAAGCATGATACCCAGCATTTATGAGGGTCAGCCACCCAAATAAATGAAACCCCAAAGAAATGTCCTGTCAGCTAGGCAAAAATACAGGAATTTTATATGGACATTTGTTGACAAAGGGACCAGGGTTTGGTCAAGTGGAGGGATGATCACACAGGAACTGACCAAAACCTATTTAAAGAGACAGTATCCCTTTAGATAACCCTTATGGTCTTCCCTGCCGGACTAGGTAATAGCAAGCTAGTTGAGAAGGTAGCTAGAAAGAATCATCAGTTTTGTCTCTGTCAAAATCCCAAAACCCATGCACACTTTCATAAACTCACACAATTTATTACGCAGGTTCCTGTTTTAAAACTCATTAGCACTTCATTACACAAGCAGTACTTTCTCCTTGAAAGATACAATCCAGTCAGAGCAGTATAAATTCCTAAATGTACAGAATTACACTTGAGTTTAGATTCTAAGACATACATTAGAATAATATTCAGCATTATTACAGAGAACACTTTATCTGCTATCAAGCTGCATCGGAAAAAAATAAAGGGTCTGAGTTATGCTTTTACCTGGGATGTCTTTGAATTGTTTTACACACTTGTGTAGAATCTTGTAGGATTCTGTAACATTCTTTTCTAGTTGCTCAGCATCAATAGTACTGAGTGGGTCATTCATCCAGCTGTCGAACCACCGCATCCAGTCTGAGACAGTGGTCCATAGGTCCTTGTATGGCTGGAAGTCTTTCACCAACTTGTTCAACGAGTCAAACTGAGAGCAAGGAAAGATTCAATAACAGCACATAAAAAAGAGACAATTCATCCAATGCTCACTTTATGAAATATATGATTTCTCCTCACTTTTTTTCACTTTGCTGATAAGTGATCTAGTTTCTACTCTCCTGTAGAGTATAAGGGCCACATGAACAAAAGGTGTTAGCGGTCGTAAATGGAGAAACAGGCTGTTTGTGATCACTAAATTGCGTTTTTACATGTACTAACCCTATTTTGCGAGTTGGTAACCTATTACCACATCGCAAAATAGGGTTTTCGAGTCAGTATTAGGAAGAGGCGTGTTAAGGGCGTCCCTTCCTAACATCAAGTTGCAGGGGGATGTATGAATGTTTTGAGACCAGAATGTAGTCCCAAAATATTCGCAGTTTACCACCAGCATCAAATTGGTGGTAACCCATTCGTAAATGGGAAGGGGTCCCCAAAGTCCGCCTTCCTTTTTGCGAATGTGGGCACAAACATTTTCTAAGAACAGACAGTGGTCCCACAGACCACTGCCTGCTCCTAAAAAATGAAAAGAAAACTTTTCTTTTTTGTTTTTGAAATGCATCCCGTTTTCCTTTAAGGAAAATGGGCTGCATTACAAAAAAAATGCTTTATAGAAAAAGCAATCACAGACACCGCAGGCCACCATCCCTGTGAATTTGGCCATTCCCAATGGATCGCAAATTGCAACCTGCCTCATGAATATTGATGAGGGAGGTCCATTGCAATCCACTAGGAATCGCAAATAGGGTCAAACTTACTGTTGTACATCACATTTTGCAACTTTCGAATTGCGAGGCGCAGATCGTTGCAATTGAGAACTCGCAAAATGTAGAGATCATTCCTGTGGCCCTATGTCCTTAGTTTTGATTTTATTGAATAGTTTGAATATAATACAATCGTTTTTCTTATGTGGCTGCCAATATACACCGATAAAACACAAACATGGTCTTAATAAGTGGACCAAGAGTCTTAGACACAAACAAAACTGCACAAATCAGTAGAAAATATAGCATGGAATAAAAGGTTCTGGACAAGGATGAAAATGTACGCAGTGTCTGATGTTCTCACTTGGGGGATTGAATTAAGGCAATCCCACATTGGAGGAAAAGCAGGGCTGGAGTAAGAAATTATTTGAGGTCAGCTGTGTAAAGATTGAATAGCAAGGGTGCTCTGACAAACCCCTATTTCAGTTCATGATTGGTTAACACTTTAGTAGATATGTGCTGACAATCTTCCGGTAGCATGAGCACCCATCTGTATTCTTGTAGAATGTGAATACCTCAGTAGGTTTGAGTCAATGCCCCTTTGGAGAGCTTATTCCAGAATGTCTGTCTACTGGATTGAAGTTCGCCGAATTGTTAACAAAGCAGTCATATATTGTCAGCTTTTGATTTTTTGCTGCCTTGTTAACCATCAGCGCTAAGATGCCAGTACACACACATACACACCATGTGCACGTTGCACAACATTTCACTCTCTTGGGAAATTTTTTTCCTGGGTCAGGAAAGAGGGATATTAGACGTTAACCAGTTATGGAGGAGTTGTAAGAGCAGTTAGGCAAAAACCTTGGTTTCTCCATCATGTAAGGCGATATGCCCTTAACTTGTCTGCTTTATTCAATCTCCATTCTTAAACATGGAAAGGGAAATGAGACTTTCTATGATGCTGGGAGATTAGCAGAAGTACCCACATTTATGAAAAAGTTGTGTTGGCAAATGTGCCCCAAAAGAGGCATCTACTTTAAAGATGGCTGACACAATTCCATTGAGACCTGAAGCTTTTAGTGGCTTCTAGACTTTGAATGCCTTATTAGTCTTCATTCTTTTGACAATTGCAATAAGGCATAGCTGGTTAGTCGGACATCGTACACTGTTCTTGTCAATCATAAACAGAGATTTAATGTTAGAGTCCAATCCAGTGTTGAAATACCAATATTTTCAGCAGTTGCTTTGGCTGATTTCCATGCTGTGTACCATTTGCAAAGTTTTTGAATGTTGTATCGTTGCATTATGTCACCTAGTTCAATCATTTTTTGAAAATGGTATGCTATTTTCACTTCCATGTTGTATTTTAGTATGAGTTCAGAAATCTCCCTTGCTAAAGCTGGCTAGGAGGATCATTTTTATCTTCTATTTTGTAGTCTGAAACACAGCTTCACTCCAGCTAATTCTTCCTTCATGGGTAACTCAAGAGTTGGTGTCTGGAGGTGTCACTGTTTGGGTCTTGGAATCACTGTTGAATCAGAACTATCAATACCTAATTGTTTGAATGATCTTCCAATACCTTAATCATGGGCTTCACTTGTGTTTCCCTTATTGTCAAGAGTGGAAAACCAACACTGTGGATGGCGATTTGTCCAAATTTGAAACTGTGCATCAACTTCAATGGACATTTTTCTAGCATTTTGAGTTTGTTGTCTCCATCACACTGCTGAATTAACACTAATGGGAGGATAATATACTATCTTGATGTTAGTTATTTTTTTATTTTATTTTTTCCCTGAGAGAGAAGCATAAACCATTAAGTACATTGTGTTACAATACAGGATGTTGAATTACATACATTTCAATGCAAAAAATAACATAAATCATACATAAGGGAACATCCACTAAAAGAGAGACAGAGAACTGGCAGAAACAGAATAACTGTAAAGACATAGTGTAGGAGGCTGGCTTAGTATATAATGCACACTTATTTAAGTGAAGCACCTTGCACTAATCCAGACGACCCTTATGGTGATGTTTGTGGTCAGACAACCATAGAAAGCTCTCTAAGTGGTAGCTGTGGAGAGCAGCCTTCAGGCTTAGTCCAGAAGGAGTGTTAAGCAGCTTGTGTTTACCAGAACTAATCATATCATGTAGATTAAACGGAAAAGAACCACACAGTGTAGTTCTAAAAATTGTTATATTATACACACTCACTAACAAACTGGTATATCTCCTACCCGGAGATATCAACACAATACAGACAATATCTAAACTGTAAAACAGGCAAGTAAGCACAAATACACAGTGGTCGCCAGGGGGAGACCAAACCATATACTTAAGAAGTGGAATGCGAAGTGCGACCGAAGTCGGGACTTGGACCAGAAGCCTCAGAAGAGCTAGGGGCACAAAGAACTACCAAAGGTAAGTACCCAGGAACCCCACAGAGGCTGTGTGCAGAGTGGAAACACAGCTGCATACTCAATGCAAGTCAATGGAAAAGTCGGGGTTGCAGTTTTTAAGAAGAAGGACCCTTCCCAGCGGACCCTGACAGAACCCCTGGAAAACAGAAGGTTGGAGAGTCACCCATCCGTGGATACCCCAGGAACCAGGATACCTACACCAGGAAAGCCAGATGCATAGGCGCAAAGTGACGTCAGAAACAGCCGTAGGCCCCAATGGAGGATTTTAGTAAAAATACCACAGACGAGGAAGGTGAAAGAGTCCGGTGGAATCCAAGGGTGGATTCTTGAAGAGGAGTACCTGCAAGCAGAGGGGACAGAGTCTATGTGACTCGCAAGTGACCAGGAGGCAACAAAGATTAATGACCACCAATGACTGGAGATGCAGTAGAGATGACGGTTAACTTGTCGCTGCAGCTGTGAGGACCAGGCGGAGCTGTGGAAGACCATCAGCTGTTAACAAGCTGTCCCACGTCGGAAGTCGAGAATCAGAGGGTCGGCAGGAGCACCAAGAAGCCTTGGCAGCAGCAACAGATGTGGTGCACAAAGAAGTTGCAGCGTTGGGACCAGCAAGGTCCAGGGGACTCCACCAAATGAAGGGGAGTCAAAGTAGGCCCAGAGCAAGCAGGGGAGGCCTTTGAAGCCAAAGAGGACCGTCAAGAGGACCCACAGGCCGAAGGTAAAGGGGTCGCAAGAGAACCTCGAGCAGCTCACCAAAGATGCAGTCCCACAGTGCAGAGGATGTGGTGAGGATGAAGATCTTGGTAGGACGAGATGCTGGAGGCTGGAGCTTCTTGTAGCCCAAAGAGCTCTGGAGGACAGTCAACAAGCCTTGGCATCAACAAGTCAACGCGGAGCACAGGGGTTCTGTTCCAGCGGTTCCGACAAGGGATACTGGGCTCAAACTTGTTGATAAGCCAGTGCAGGCCTCAAGGGAGTTTCAGAACCACCACTTGTGTTGCTAGGCCTATCGGAGACCATAGAGCGTCAGGAGCAGCAGACCGGTCAGCTTGGTTGCGGTGCCTGCAGATGCAGGGGAGTTACTCCTTCACTTCAAGGGAGATTACATTGGGTATCTTTGATGCCCACAGGCCTAGAGAAGAACCTGGATGAACCACAGGTACAGACGACACAGAAGACGGGCAGAACGACAAGACCAGTAGCAGCAAGAGTCTTACTTGATGCAGTCTCGGTTCCAGGCGAAGTCCAAGGAAGTCCAAGGTGCCCAGACAGCAGAAGTTGAAGTGGTTTCGGATTTGAATCTTGTCCCATGACGAATCTGAAGAGCCACCCACAGGTAAGCCCTTAAGTAGCCTAAGGAAAGGGCTGGGACAATTCAAGGATACCTCCCAGAGGAGGGGCTGGACAGAGGGGAGGATACTCCCACGTCCTTTGTCCAGTTTCGTTCCAGAGTGGAAGCCAACGGCTCCCTGAACTGGCTCAAACTGGAGTATGCAAGGAGGGCACCAAATGTGCCCTTCAAAGCAGTCTGGTGGCACTGGCAAGTGCCCCCACCCCAGCTCAATACGCTAAGTCCTGTCTGGGGAGGTGGTTACACCTCCCTGCGACAGGAAACCTATTGTCCTACCTTTCCCTGCTCGAGCTCGGCTCAGCAGCAGGAAGGCGGAATCGTGTCTGTGGTCGGCAGCTGCACTGGCTTGCTGTCAGACCCTGAAAGGCTGTAACCGGGAGTACAGGGGGGTACCCCAAGGGAGCCCCCCAGTACATGGGATCATACTTCCAACACTAGAATCAGTGGTGGGGTATGATTTCAACATGTTTGATACCTAACATGATCGCTTTAAAATGGCTAACCACACTTACAAAGCCTGAAGAATCGAATCTGGGGTTTGTAGGGGTGTCCTACTCATGCAGGGGCACCCTCCCACTTCTAACTAAGCACCCTGCCTTCAAAATTGAAAGGCCGCCCTTAGGGGTGACTTATAGGTTTCAAGTGCAGTGACCTCAGATATAAGGAAACTTATTTCTGTTGCACATGGTTCTAGCACCAGCTTACACATGCTGCAGTGGCAGGCCTGTAGTCACAGTTTGTGTGGTCTCTCATGGGTGGCATAATACATGCTACAGCCCATGGGAGATCCCTGGTGTACCTATGCCCTGGGTTCCTTAGTACCATATACTAGGGGCTTACAAAGGTATACCAGTAGCCAATTGTGGAGGTACCAAAGTACTTACCATGTCAAATTTGGGGAGGAAGCACAGTGGCTGGGGTCCTGATTATCAGGATCCCAGCCAGACTAGTCAAATAAACATACTGACACCAGCACAAAGTGGGGGTAACCATGCTAGAAGGATCCTACCTTCCTACAATCACCCTCTAAGATAAAATCATATTCCCTCAAATCTCAGTTCTGATCTTTCAAGAATTTCTTTTTTACCTGACTGAGTTCTGTTTTACTTTATTGGGGGCTTGTAAGAGTTCACTAGTAAAGGATCTCCAGACCACACAATGACCTTCAATAGTTGTAACTTTAATATATGTAAATTTTTATATCAAAAAACACCAGAGCACACCAAAATATAGTTACTATACTCTCTAGTGCGTGACACACTGTTTACAAAAAAGTCCAAGTCCATAAGTCGAATTCCATGTATGCTGTCTGAACACACAGTTCGCAATAAATGATCCGCAGCTGAAAAAATGTTCCGTTATCACTTTTTATTTCATACACAAACGGCTGCCATTTGTGTGTAACGCGCTAAGGAGTATAGTAACTATATTTTGGTGTGCTCTGGTGTTTTTTTATATAATGTTGTATCTAGACTACATCTGTAGATCTAGTAGTATAATACTCAAGGTGGGTGAGTATTTGGCACCATGGGAGCACCCAATACAAAATGAAATGATATTGATTTGATGCGGTTTATACTATCAATGAATACTTGTTGATGCGCAGGTCGAAAAAGCATATCCACCAATTGTTTTTGATATATATGTCAATTTTTAGTTGAGATTAAAAACTGGGGACACTCAAAACGATGTGCAGAGGAAATGACAACTGATTGACACCCACTCAGGTGCACATAAGGATTTGAGGACGTCTGAATATTATAAATATAATAAGTAGAAAATTCATATAGTGCCATGGCCCACACTCCTTGAAATAAAAGCATATTGAGTAATTTTCTATAGAAGTTCAGGATCCCAGGAAGCTTAATTAATAGTGAGGCCCTCAACATTATTCATGGAAGAATTTCTATTTTTTTTGGGTTCAGGGGGGTCTATAATTTGCGTTCTGCATTCCTATTACCATTTTGTCAAAGAACCACATCCTTGCCGTATGGAAAATTGTTTCCGTTGTTTATTAAACGTGGGTGCTAATCTACACCATTCCATACTCTTTATTATTGTCAATTATTTTCATTTAGGGCATGGAGAAATTCTTTTGGGTGTATTTTCGTCTATCAGTCTATTTTTTGTATGCCATTGGGTATATATAGGTACAATAGTTATTTCCCAGAGTCTGCTTCCGGGTCCGACAGGTTTAATCACACATCTTAACTGCGCTGATTACATGGTCTGACCAAAGTTTATTTTACAGGATTGACATTTGTGGGTGTAGAAATGAATGTTCATGATTCATCCACCTTTATCACGTAAGATTGCAATGCTTTCCAATGGGTTGGAATTATCTTTAAAGTTGTTGGGAAAATCCAAGTTACCTTTGTCGGTTCTCACAACAGCCTCAATGTGTTTTCCAAAAATTGTACTGAAGATATATATTTTGAGATAAAATGAGAGTGTTTTGGTTGTACTTTTAATAGCCGGATCACATTACTCTTGGTTCAAAATATCATATTAACTAATAGATTCTGCTAGTGGTCGTAAATATGAATACATTGTTGGCTTCCAAGCATGTAATTTTCTGGCTAGCATTTCAAAGCATTTAAAATGAACGTCTGTTTATGAGAAACTTCAACGGCTTTGTCAATTGGGAAATATGAAACTTTTGTCTCCTGTCCCTTACTCTGAAATTTCCTACCCTTGTTTCACCATCCGAATTCCTCCCAACTCAACTTCATCTTTGTTGGACCTGTGGCAGCATAGGTGTGAGATGCTCTCTGCTTTTAATAACAAAGTCCTTCCTTAGTGTCTGGGTTTTACATACTTTCCATTTCTATGACAGAGGCATTTTGACACAACTTAGTTCAGCTTGATCAGTGGTGGCTGATTACTCATCATTTCTGTTGAAGAGGCCCAGTTTACTATGTTCTGTCCAACAATCGCAACAATATGTCTGTCTGGATAGGCTTCTCTTGAATTGATCATAACAAGCAACTTCTTATCATTTATCATATTTTTTAAGGTAAACAGATACGCTTACTGTGTTTGAACAACTAGTTTGAGCATCAAGGTAGCCAAGAATACTTGTATGGTTGTGAGAAGTATTTGACTTAAGTACTCTCTTACCAATTGTCTCATCCCCTTTTTCTTTTTCCATAGGTTTCCACATTTTTCATAATTTTTAAGAAATAACTGGTTTAAACAACGAGGTTTATCTGCTGTTCACCCACTACTGATTTAGAAGCTGAAAAGTGTTGGGGTGAAATATTTCTTCCTGTAGTGCCTCTCCCTTCCGTCCCGGGTCAGGTTATTTGTTGATGGCAGTGCTTAATTTGAGCCAGTGGTTGCTGGGGTAGGGGGTGGGGGAGTGGATGGGGCAGGGGATCACCGGCACTTATTTCCCTGCATTAGATATTTAAAGATTGCAGGAGAGAGAAAAACATACAGATCAGAAAGACCGCAAAACCGCTGCAAAGGGAGAGAGCAGGATCCTACAAGAACAGGAAAAAGGGGCAGAAGCTGTCTGGTAGTGGATGAAAGAATACCTGCTATGGTATTCACCACACTGAAGTTTAATTGCCCTGTCCTCCGATTTATGAGCAGAGCGTTGGGCACCTGCAACCTTTCTTTCACGAATGAAGCACTGGCTGACTGTGCAGTGAAATGCAATTGCTCTCAGATGAGTCAAAGTGGGGTCACATAGGAGACACCATAAAATCAATCCTGCCACACAGCATTAATTGATTGATAAATCATGTGCAGTTCCCCAGTCACAACACACTTGCAATTGTCTCCTTTACTGCCTCGGTCATCATTTTCATTCTCTTGTCAAATTAATAATGCAGGTCACCACTTTTTGTGGGATGTAAATTTGAGTGCCCAACTTTGTAGATTGTCACCTATATGCCCCTACCCTTCTGTCCAAGGTTCTTCACAATTACGTACATCAGAGAAAAGAGTGGTTGTGTGGTGCAAGTCTCTACATCATCACTGGTGTTCTTGGTGTCTTGAACCTCCTTCCCAGGAGGAGATAGGAAACATGCTTCAAATAACTCTAGACGATCTTCTGGGGTTTAAGAATATCAAGATTAGCAGGACTTTGGGAGGGTGGCATTTCATCCAGATGTGAGGTACCCAGGGATATTTCCCTGCCTTTCCTTTCTTAGACCCACGTTCCCATTCCTACCGTAAGTGTATTTCTGTGGCCTTAGCTGATGAGTAGTTAATTATGCAGCATTCTGTGCTTGTCTACTTGAAGACTGATAGGGCTTCTCCTGATTGATTTGATTAAACTGTTGGGGGTAAAAATGGTATTTTGGTTTGAAAAGCTACTTACTAATTACATCAATGTATTCTGGGCATGGAGAGCATTCTCTTCTATCTCCCCTGAGTCTTAGGCATGCATATTTACAGAACTATGCTTACATTATTTGTTAGAGTGATCTATAATATTTGGATTGTGCCCTTTCAAAGGTCTCTTTACTTATGCTTCTGATGTTCACAGAGTGTGCCTATCATCTGGGCTCCTTTGGTTCTCATAGCTTCTCCCCTGCATTTGCATTTAAAACAGGTGATGCTCATTTTGGCATTAAAGTCTTAAGAACTGGGTTTTTTTCAACATTGTCCCCGTGTTGAAGAAATGGCGGGCAGAAGGTGCTACCTGCGTGTTGTAAAATTTGAATGTTCTAAAACAATTTTGACAACTGTCAGAGAGCAACAGGTAAATGTCTCATGATTAAAGTGCACCATGAAAAAGTGCCTCTGTCATCCCTCAAATGACTAGGTGGAAAACGAAGAAGTAAAGCGCGTACTTCCAGCTGCACAGCAATCTATGGATTACAACTGCTCTCAGTGCTCTGCCAAAGCATGCTGAAGGATAAATTAGCAGCTCAAACCATTCACAGATGATTAACACCTCCAGTATTTACCGTAGTTGGCAATTATTATATGGCAACAGCTATGAGGCTGTGTGATCTGGAGTTACTAAATGCATTGCCAGCCCTATCATTACACCAACTGCAGCAATGCTCACCTCACTCAACACCTTTGGCTCCTTGACTATTCATTCGATGCAAACAGCATGTTTGCCTGTGTGGATGAAGGACTACACCACAGGTTAGTAAAGTTTGTACAGAACACATTGCTATAGAAACCCCTGTCTGAGTGCCCTTGACACAAGTGCTTGGCCTTCATTTCATGCAAAAAAATAATACTGGACTCTTGGTCGAGTTCAACCACTCCGTTGAGTAATGTATAAACAATAATGCTTCATTTGGTACAGTTGCATTGAAAAGGCAAAAATAGGCCTGAGATGACAGTGATGTAACCTGCCAGAAATCAGCATTCTGGTGGATGGAAAGCGAATGATAACCTGGCATACTCCAACTAATAAAGAGACACTCAAGGCACCTATCAAGGTTGGCAAGGGGAACCATCTGCATATGACAAACCTTTGCAAATACTAGCAGCATTTTGATAGGTCCGCACAAAACTGAACTGACTGCAAAGACTGCCAAAGAGAAGAAAGGCTCCTCACCGTACACAGATATTGTTGCACTTTTGCAGCACATTCCAATAATAGTCTATGGATGAAAAACATATATTATTCATGAGATGGCCACATTTGAAAAATCATTGTCACTACACATTGATGTCAGATGCTGGGCTCCTGCCTGCTCACTAACCAGAAGGAACCGAACACAAATAGTTCGATGTGTGCCCTGATATCAAATATTATTCTACAAATATGTCTGCGTGAACTATAACACAGACTATGGCCCCGAGAGTGACACTCCTTAGTAAGATCTGTAAAACATAAGATGTCCCTACTAAGAAAGTTGCTAAATTGTTTGTATCAATCTAGCAACTACTCAAGTGTCTGGTTCTGCACTTATAATGAACTACATGAGCTTACTGCTCGCCGCGTTGTGTCACAGGAATCCCATTAGAAATTAATATTATTGCATGCTTAGCACCTATAGCCACTCCCAGTTGCTAAGGTTCATTTTACAATGCAATATTTTGGATCAGCTTCAATCTGGCTTTAGCTTTATAAAGGTGCCCAGTCAATGTTGGTGCTCTACAGTATGGGTATTGCAAAGTGCTTTACTTGTATTCCTCAGCCTTTTGCCAGTTTTCGCCCTCCTGGGGCGATACATATCAAGGTAAGGCCCCATCAAGGTGGTTTGCATCTCTACTGAATAACCCAAACACTAGTCCCAACTCTCAACTGTCTACATCACCTGTTGGACTTCGGCAGGGATTGCATTAGGAATAGTCTAGTTTAACTTTCATATCTGCCTTGCAGGGGATCTGCTAATAACTCCTGGGGCTGTATTCCACTCTAGTGCAACTATTGTGCTGTGCATAACTAAGACTTTCCGAAAACAAGACCAAGGTCTTTGAATTCTGCTTATTGATACTAAATAACAATAAATTAAAGCGTGTTTGGAAAACCACAGTTTTGGCCTAAATAGTCTAAAGGAGAATTTTTTTGTTGTGTGCCCAGGAAAACATATGCTGCAGCAGCGTGAACTCTAATAGCAAAAATTCATAACAACACTGGCCGGGTCATCAATTTTGGGATATTTGTGGTCTGCCGTGCTTCACTAGATTTTCTGACCCAAGTAAAATGTGTGCCAGAAATAAAGCCTTTGAGACACTATCTGACCTATTTATCCTGCTGACTACAAGAATATTTATCAAGAAATAGTTTCCTAATGACAATGGCCTTCTTAGAAGGATCTTGCAAAATCTTTAATATATGGACTAGAGGTGCTGAAGATTGTCGATTTTGGTTTGCCCCAGGAATGAAGACTGTTGAGTACATGAGTCCTATATTGAAAATATTATTATATTAATTGTTGCTGACAGAGTGGCTTTTTTTGGTTATCACAGAAGTCCACATGAGCCTGTTCACAAAGTTACACACTTTAAATGTCATTAATTACTCAGGTTTATACGGTGTTGCAGGGTTGTATGACAGAGGCACGCATGACTAAACCACGCGTGCTTCTACCACGCTGCCACAACAACTAATGCGTCTTAACAACGTCTTCCTTTACCACGTAATTTCGTGGTGAAGGCATGATTGGTAAAGGGATATACGTGGTAAAGATCACACCCTACCCCACCCCACATGGAGCCCTAAAACCTGGCCCAATGTACGATAACCTACCCCAACCCCAGACCCACCCTTGAGTCCTAAAACTGCCACCAGCCCTGAAAACTGTCCCTACCCCCACCCTTAGCCCTAAAACTTATCCCGTCTCTTAAAAACTTCCCCAACCCAGCCCCCCACCCTAAGCCCTAAAACTGCTCCAGCCCTAAAAACTGTCCCTTCCCCACGCCCGCCCTAAGCCCTAAAGCTGACCCCCATGTCCTAAAAACTACCCCAACCACATCCCAGACACTGGAATGTGGAAGAATGGAGTGTCAGAGTGGAATAGAGTAGAGTGGTGTACAGTGGAGTGGAGTACGGTACAGTGGATTGGCATAGAGTGGGAGGCATACATTGAAGTGGCGTAGTGTAGAGTTGAGGAAACAAATTGGAGTGGTGTCTCATACAGTACAGTGGAGTGTTGTATCAGAGTGTTGGAAACCTCATAAAGTGGAGCAGAGTATTGCACATAAGAGAGTCTGGGCATAGAGTCGAGTTCAAATTTGGACACTGGAGTGTACAGGGATAGAGTGGAGTAGAGTCTAGAAGAGTGGCATAGAGTATAGTTGAGTTTTGAGGAGTGGAGGTATATAGCATGGGGGAGAGTACACTGGAGTGGTGTAGGGTGGAGTAGCATATAGAGGAGTGGCATAAAGTGGAATAGCACAGAGTAGAGTGCTCAGACTGGAGTGGCATACAGTGGAGTGGCGTAGGGTGTAATAGAGTATAGAGCCCGACACAGCCTTCAGCCGCCACCACAGGGGAGCCAACAGAGCCCGTGCGCTCATTTCCCCTATCGACACCGCTGCCTCTGTCATCGCTGCTGGGAGGTAGGTGACTACACCTCCCAGAAAGCCGCCAGGGACGTCGCGCTTGCGGCCAGGAGGTGCTTAAAAACTACTCAGGGCTCCCGCAGCGAGGGATGCGCGCGGGTGTGCGGGCGGGCCTGTCTGTGCCCGTCAGCGGCCGAAAGAGGCCGGGCTGGACCACCCCTCTTGGCCCCACCAGACAACGTGTCAGCACAACCACAAGTAAGAAGGCGTGAGGGCTTCTTAAAGTAATAATATCTCCCATTGTTATCAAACCCTGATTTGTGTTTGGATCCAAGTACTGTTCTATCACGGGGAGGAAGAAACTTACGCCTGCTGCGAAAAGTACAGACACTACTCTAGATGGGTATTACAGAAGGCTGTGGGGGCTATTAATAAAGAAATTGAACTTGCCGAGCGCAGACTTTCATTAGCCCCATCTGACGTTTTGAATACTCAGTCTGCCCAGCCTGTTACTTCCTCTACCCTGGAGGTGCCCACTATTATTACATCTGTCACACCCCCTGACCATCTGGCACATCTTCCACTCCCTCTTTCACCTACTATTATCATCTAGAGCCAGGGTGCCACAGAGGGTGCACCAAAGAGAATGGAAGTTGCAACACATACATCTACGGGGACCAGAGCATGGCTGGGTCAAAAAGGTAGCGTATTGATTCAACAGGAGCTGACCAACGTGTAATGGGCCATTTGCCAAAGGTCAAGAGAACAAGGCAAAACCCCCCAGGACCAGTGGGGAGATTGTGGGGGAAAGGTGGGCTTACCAGGTCCTAGACTGAAATGGACACGATGTTAGATTGAATCGGTAAAATCGTGCTGGATCCTTTAGAGCCTATTGTGTCCCGCCTAGGTCGTATTGAGGAGCAGCTTGATCAATTATTACTGATCCACACCAGCACAAAGCAAGCAAAGAGAAAAATGCGACCTGGCAAATGGCATTGGTGAGAGAGGAGTTAACGTTCCCCTTAGTGCTCCCGAGGGTGGGAGGGCCCAAATAAATGTCCCCATGTAATGCGATCAACCCATCGGATCGTGCCCATGATAGGGTTGATAGCATGGACCACCTAAGAGCGCCGTCAGCGATGGCACCCGGTCATGGTGTGGACCCTAGCGGTGAGCGAGGGACCATTAATTGTTCAACATTGGATAGGCATAGCAGGGTGAGCCTATTGAAAGGGAAAAGGCCCATAACTGGTTCCGTGCCTTATCTGCCATGCAGCCAGGGTGATAACACTATTTTCAACTTACCCCCGGGATGCACACATTATACCTTGGTCCTGATAGGGGTCCCTTATCTACCACCAGGAAATCACGAAAGCTGCCAGAGCCTTATCAATAAATCTGCCCATTGGTGTTCTAGTAAAATCCAGGCCCAGATAAATTGGCACAGGCATATTATCATGGCAAGGCAAGCGAGCTGGCTGGGAAAAACAACTAAAAATAGAGAGGGTGAACGTGTAGTGTTGAATTTTAATGATAGGTCGTGTGCTGGCCTTGCCCTACGGCACCTCAGGGATTCCCACGCGGAGCAGATACAGGCCTGCCCCTTGGGTTATTTTTATCCTTACCGGCAGGACGCTGTTAAAAGCCAACAGTCACGCCCCCAATTCCTAAATGGACCTACTCTCCCTCAATACCGCACGTGGGTCCATCCTAATAGCTTTGAGGCACTTTCTGGGCTGACTGACATAGATTGACTACCTTCCGACCCTTGTAGCCCAGACAAGATGGTAACACCAGGTGGGCCATTAGGGAGAGACCCTAATGTAGAGGTAAGAACAACAGTGAATGGCGTGGTCGAAACATGTGTGTATCATCCCCCAAAAAAGATTCTATTATTTGTAGCGACACACATGAAATAGAGACCGGGGTTGATTTATGCACTCCGCAATTCATATTTAATTCTGGAGTAGGGGGCCATGATCTGGATTTTACACCTGCTAGACTTGCTATTACCAGTAACCAGGAAGCTCCAGTGATAAGGAGCCATAGAGTTGGCTCGATTAGAATTGTTTCCTGGAATATCGCAGGCATTCGCTCAAAACTAGAGGATGAGGTATGGTTAGAGTATGTCAAGGCCTTCGATATTATTTGTGTTCAGGAAACATGGTACAGGGAGAACATTGAGCTAGATGGTTACTACTCTTTCAATGTCCATGCAATAGCCTCACCAGTAGGGAGGGCAAAAGGAGGGTTGGCGACCCTGATCATAACAAGAGGCGTCCGACTGTTCACACTGCGGAAATACAGAGCCCTAAAGAATATTGCAGAACTGATAAACTGGCTTGCTTACACCCACTTTTCCTTCTGGGCTATAGAGATGAATGGGGACTGTCTGAATCTGATCCTCAAGCTCTCATTCCCCTTGCCTGACCTCAAGATGGCCACCCCAGTGAGACCCTCCTCGATGCTCCTTCTCTCCTGGTGCAAAATCATGGATCATCGTCCAGATCCTGATCAGCCCTCACCCAACTTTGTTCCTGCTCACCCTCCAGGACAGTTTCCCTGAAATCTTTCCCTCGACAGCTGAGACCTAGCCATTTTGACTGATGCCCAGTGGAGCTACCTCGCTAGCTAAAGGGAAGATGGGCTATGGATTCCTTCCTTGACCATCACCTACCCAGCCGGTCTTTGGGATAACTCTCCTGCGTCTCTCCAGACCAGCCCACCATCTAGGGATGGAAGCGTCCACCACCTAATCTACGCACAATGACAATCTCTGAGCATACTCCTGATCTCTATCCTGACAGCGGAGTCCGAGCTCTATGTATGACGCCCGATGGACTGCTCTGTTCAGCTATTGAGGAGATCGGCCTTGGTTCATTCCCTGACTGTCACCTACCCAGTCAGACTTTGGGCACAGTTTTTCTCCCCGTCTCGCCCACCCACCCCCCCATCGTATTTCTGTTACCCTGCTATTTCCTTGTCTCCTAGCCATCTGTTCCCATTCAGCATTCTTTCATTCTTTGTCTACTTCCTTTGCTCCTTTCCCCTCTCACCTGAATCTTTCCCCTTGCCCGCTACACCGCCTAGCTCCCTATCCTTTTGTGCCCTTTGACTAAGCATTCCTTCTCCCCTTGTTGGGGAAAGATCCAAGATATATACACTGGATTCTCAGCGTACCCGCTGAGAGAGTCCACAGTGCCAAGGGAGCCACTCACAATTGAGGTGTGGTATGGCACCCCTGGCCAAAGCACTCCCTCTCCCCTTTTTGGGGAAGGACCCAGTAAGTAGGCCTTGGAGTCTCAGAGACCCCTCTGAGAGAGTCCACTGCGCTTAGGGAGCCTCTCGCAACAGAGATGGGGTAATGATACCACTCCCCCTGGGATCACAGTTTACTGGACTTTGGGCGCAGCTTTGACTCGTCTTCCGGTTTGTGTCCCCGTCCCCCTCCCCCTCCTCTTGCCATGCTTTGTCTCTCACCCTCCCATCCTCTTTCCCTCCTCCATTCTCTGTCTACTTCCCCTGCTCTTACCCGCTCCCCCCCCGGAATCTCTCCCTTTGCCTGCTTTTTCCCTGATCTATATGATCCTTTTTGTTTGTCTCAACCTTACTTGTCACTATCTTGCCATGCTCTAATAACCGTTTAACCTTTGTAAAGATGTAACCTGCAATTAGTGTCTGATACTCTTGTAAAGCGCACTTATACCTCCGGGTCTAGCCAGCGCTATATAAAACCTTAAAAACAAAATAAATAAATCTCCATCAAATATGGGTCCATTAAGGCGGAGCCTATTTCTGATTCCCCTTTGTATCAATTCATTCTGATTTCAAATGTATTTCAGTCCAAGACGTTACTGATAAATTGGTATTATAATATATTTGACCAGAACAGTTGTGACATCATCGATACCCTTAAGGATGAAATTGATAAAATCGCGAGGATGTGGCAGCCTCTGTGTATTTATTGGGTGGGGGATTTTAATTGTTCTTTATGCCAGCACAGTTCACAACGGATGTGTGGGTTATTGGACACGGAGGGGCAATCGTTGACACATTTTATACACACCCCGCAGGGTGACGCCTTAAACGCTATTATTGTAAACAATTTGCTTTTGGTTGACAACTTGGTTAGCAGCCCCCAAATACTGTATCCTACTTATTTGGGCAGAGGAAGGGAACGTGTCATTGATTTTATGTGGATATCCAGGAAATACTCTCTCTGGGTTAAAAGCTTTGAGATAGAGCCCAATAACGCTAGTGACCATAACCCCCATATAGCCTCCGTATATGTAATAGCCCAGGAGGAGAAAGGGGATGGCCACCCTCTCCAGTATAACTCAAATCAAGGGGTGAGATTGAAATGGAACAGAATAAACCCATCCCAAGTCGAGGAGAATATAGTTAAAACTAATTTAAGTTCCATTCTTGAATGCCTGGACCAAGATTCTTCCCCAGATACGGTAATAAAGGGCTTCCAGCTAATTTGTAGGGATGTATCCAAAAATCTGGTAAAGACAATAGGAAGAGGGGAAGCACAGGAAACAAAATGGTTTAATGCTGAATGCTCAAGGGCACAAAAGGACCTCAAGAAGGCGTTGCATGTCATTTCCCAAGATAAAACCTTAATTAAAAACGAGAGGCAGGCTTATAAAAACACAGTCAATAAGAGGAAAGAAGAACTGAGAAGGTTAGCCTGGGAGGACTTAGAGAGAGCAAGCACACTTAAAGACTTCAGAAGTTTCTGGGAGGTAATAAACCACCCTCTTTTCTCATAGGAAGCAAAGGGTATGGACTCAATGATACCGGGGAAAGTTTGGGAATCTCATTTTTGCAGTAAATGAACCCTAATGGAATTTTTTTTTTGCAATTCTGTTTTTATTGAGTTTGAATTTAAACAGTTGTACAGGAGAACCATGTACGGCATCATGTTTCACATTCAGTAAGTCATAAGCTTGTACAAACTTTTAGGACATGCCAACTGGCCGGACGGTGGGGGGGGAGGGGGAACAGCCTGGTGCCTGCGCGCGCACCCACCACCACCCCCCCGGGAGCCAGCCGCCCCACCCTTAACAATTCCGGTGTCCTCTATGCAGGGGGGGCCAGCACCACCACCCACCAGCCATTGAGCCGTACGAGGGCAACTGATCACGCCTACGCAACTGAGGCGTCAATAAAGTCGGGAAGGTTACATGTTATACAAAAGGAAGAACCCATAACAATGGCAGCGGTGACAACGGTTCGCTTGGTGCGCTCCTACCCCCTTCCCCACCCCGACCTCCCCCCCCCGAACTCCAGGAGTACCCCTCAAAGTCCCAGTGGGCGCAGTTGTCGCCAAGCGTCCCCATACGCCCCATCCGTGATCCAGCGATAATGGGGGCCATGCTATCCCGTCAGCGGGTTTGCCTACACTACGCCGCCGCCTGCGCCAGTGTCCTCCTGTCTGGCCTCGCCTGCGCAGCCCGTGGCACCCTCCCCCTCCGAGCGCCGGAACTCTACAAGCAACTGTTCCCAGCGGTCCGCCATGGGCTCCCTCCGCAGCCCCAGGGTGTCCTCCCTACGGATAGCCGTCCCTTCCGCTCTGGCCCATGCCTGGAACGATAAACTCCAGGCCCGCACGTGCGGCGGGTCGTGTGCCTTCCATCTTCGGGTGATGAGGCGCTTCGCCACCACAAGCCCCAGATCCAGGAATCGCGACGCTACCTTATCCTTGGGCGGCCTGGTAAATTGGTGCAGGACGTGCTCGGGCCAGTCGAAGGGAATGCTGCGTCCTGTGCTCCCCCGCAACTGCCCACTGACCGCCCTCCAATAGGTGTGCAACTCTGGGCAGCCCCACAGCAAGTGCAGCAGCCCCGCCCCTAGCTCACGGCACCGAGGACAGTGCGCGTCAGCACGGTGGAAGTATCTATTAATCAGCTCGGGTGTGAGATAGGCCCTGTGAACTATGAACAGCTGGATTTGACGGAACCGCATATTACGGGGGATACGCGCTGGGCTCTTGAGGACTCTCTCCCACTCCCTGTCCGTCAGCGGCCTCCCCAGATCCAGTTCCCACTTGCCGCGGAGTGGGCCCAGATCAACCGCCGCGTGCTCTCGCAACGAGGCGGCGAACCAGCGAACCAGGTGTCCGCCCCTCCCCATGACATGCAGGTATTGCATGGTTAGGTGTTGGGCAGGCTCTGTGGCCATGCTTCCCCATTTGGCGGTGAGGCTCGCCAGCAGTGAGCGGTGTGTGAGGAACCCGCCGGGTGGGAGCCCGTCCTCCGACACCAAGGTCACCCCAGGAGACTTCCTTAGACGTCCCAACAGATCTAATAACCGCACATCAATTGAGCTCCTCCCTCGCAGTGAGCAATATTGAGGATGCGCTTGCGAAGGGGATATGCTTGAAAGCCCCAGGCCCAGATGGGGTACCTTTAGATCTGTTTAAAGGCAACCCTCAACTCTGGGCATCCCTCCCGACTAATGTTTTTAGAGCAGTAATAATAGGCCCTATCCCATTGTCTTGGAAAGAGGAAATAGTAGTACACGTGTATAGAAAGGGAAATAGGGATGATCCGGGCTGTTACAGGCCCATATCGCTAATCGATGCCACAGCCAAGGTACTGGGGAGGGTCATTTTAACGCGCTTCAAGACTTGGGCGGAAGCCACTGGGTTCATGTCCCAAACACAATATGGCTTCAGAAGGGGCATGGGGACGAATGAATAGTGCCTCAACCTGTCTTTGATCATGGGCAAGTACATGAGGGCGAGGAAGGGGTCAATCCACCTCGCCTTCATGGACTTGTCCAGTGCCTTTGACACGGTTAATCGCGAAAAATTATGGGATCAGATGTGGAAAATGGGCTTGCTGAACCCCTAATTACCCTCCTGGGTAGGCTGCATGCGTCCACTACTGTTGCCATACGATTTGGTCCTGGGGGAGAGAAGACCAGGTCTATTGCCTCCACGGAGGGAGTTCGACAGTGGTATATACTGGCCCCTTTTCTTTTGCTTCTGTATAAAAATGGCCTAGAGTCAGCCCTTATAGAACAGTCATCACATTTTCCGAGAATCGGAGGCAATCCGGTTCCGTTTTTGGCGTATGCGGATGACACGGTTTTAATGGCCTTAACTGCTAATAGTCTACAGAAATCTTTGAATATTTTTACTGATTTTATATGTTATCATTAGATTTAAAAGTAAATTTTAGTAAATCTTATATCATGGTGTGTGGCCCGAAGCAAACTAATCAAAGAACATTTATTGTTAAGGGTAAGACCATCGATAAGGTGTCCAATTTTACTTACTTGGGGAATGTTTTTAATAGCAAATTGAACTGGGACCACCTTGTAACAGCTAGGGTACAGCATACTAGTTGCGTAGTAGAGGGCCTATTCCGCTTTGCTTGTAAACTGGGCCACAAGCCGGTAGCGGAATTAATCACATTATATAAATCAAAATGCCTGTCTGTCGCAACCTATGGGGCATGAGTGTGGGATTACCATAAAAGTAGCCAATTACAAGTCTAAGAAAATAGGTTCATAAAAAGATTGCTGATGATCCCAAAAAGTGTCCCGACAGCCTTCTGCCATTCTGAGGTAGGGCTGGATTTCATAGAGGACCGAATTAACATTGCCCCATTAGTCCTCTGGGCCAAAATCTGGCTTTCAGAGGACCTAAAGTTTTCAAGGAAAATTATCGAGGATTGCATGACCCTCGATAACGCCCTGACTATTTCATGGCTTCGATTTGTTAAAAAAAAGTTTCATGAAATAGGTCTGAAGCACTACTATGATAATCCGGCCAGTATCCACAAAAACATGAAATTAATCATAAAAGAGGCATATTTTGAGATCTTGACCAATCGTCACCGGCAACGAGGATTGCAATATCATTCTGATCGGTCTCCTTTACGACAATAATTTTACCTATCTTTTACTATGAATGTACAGTTTTGATTTTATATGGCCAAGTTTCGACTTTGCACGTTGCACTTTCTTGTGGCCTTCCCTAAGCAGGCTGGATGGTGCAAGAATCTCATTCCCTGCGCCTGCAATAACTTAGCCCAACAAAGCACCTTGCACTTTATGCTGTTTTGCACACTCTATAAAGAGCCGAGGGAAAGGTTCCTCATTCCAATTCTAAAAGAAATTCGCCCTTGCACCTATCAAAAGGGTTTTAATTTCTTACGTTCTTGATCTACTGTTGCTATTTATACTGCCGTTTTAAATTTTATCAAAACTGTATTTTTTTTATAAGAAAACGGTATGAATTGTAAATGAAAATGGTGCTTCTTAAATTTAAGTATTTTTTTAAGAAAGAATGTTTTTTATTTTTAAAAGTTGAGGTAGAGGTATAAGAACCATATTATTGTATAAACTGGACACGTCAATTTTAAGTATTATTTTTGGTATGTTAAACTTTTATGGTCCAATCTGAACCAAATAAAGTTATTTTGACTTGACTTGAATTGAACACCCTGTGCAGTAGGGGTCTAACTGTGGTTTATAGTCAACATGAACTCGGCTACCCATGAAGTGTGCGATGTAGGGTTAAAGTTGCACATAACACAAGCTTGGTTCACCTAGGGGGGTTGTATATAGGATGGCATTAACAATGATTCATATTCAAGGGAGTAGCTAGGTGAATAAGATTAGGGGGTATGAGGTTCAGATTTTTCAACAATTACCCTGCATATAATGTTAAAATACATTATATGACAAGCAGGGAGCAAGAGAGGGGCCTAAGGGGCAGTGGAAAGGTAGAGGAATCTGGATTGGTAGGAGCACGAAGTGAGAGAAAACACAATATTTTGTAAAATAATCAACATGTTTGAGGACTTTGAAAACCGAGAGAGGGAGACAGTGTGTCTGCGTTTTTGTCTGCAAACATCTTTATCTAACTATTCATCAGAAAAAACATTAATTTGGGGGGTTGTCATGTCCCAAACAACCCCTCGGAAGCTATGCCCCTGTACATATTATCATGATTTAATTTGTACTTATTTTCAGACCTCTAATGCCATACTCCTTTATAGAGCAATGTGCACAAAATACGCTTGGATGATATCATCAGTGATGTCATCAGTAATGTCATCAATGATGTAATTTAAGATGCCATCAGTGATGTCATAAATAATGTCATAAAACATGTCACAAGTGATGTAATATGTGTGGTCATAAACAGTGCATGGCTGGGGCGCAAGTTATAATTTCCTCTGCTAACTATAACTGGTAAATGTCTCTGTTTTTATTTGGTTCAAAACGTTAATGTTGTCATTGAGATATTCACCTAACTATAACATTACTTTAACCATTGTCTTTTTTCAGCGAATTTCTAGTTGTTTTTTTTAACATAAGGTAACATTTTACTACCAAATGTGAAGCCAACCCCCTGCCGCACAGGAGGTCAAACCATGCTGAGCACACCCTTTGGCCATGCACAGCAGGGGGTTGGCCAGGTCCTGTTACCAACCCACCTGTAGGCAGCCAACCCACCCCTGCATGTACCCAATCCCACACCGAGCACAGTCTTTGGTCGTAAGTGGCGTGAGGTTAGCTGCAGGGCACAGCTTTCAGCCAGTCCCTGCAACCAACTTCCCATAGGCAGCCAACTCCACACAAGGCCGTGCACAGTGGGAGGTTAGCCTTACTTACTGACCTGCCGCCAGGCCCTGTGGCCAAACCACTAGCAGGCTGCCAACCTCATGGCATGCACAGCATTTGGCGTGCACAGTGTAGGAGTGGCCTTCAGGCTCCAGGGACTACATCCTCTAGGAACAAAACATAGATATTAAGGGGGAAGGGGCATGCAGCCCTCTCCCTGAGGCTCAATTGGTCCTGTGGACTAAATCCCATGGGGCCAGTTCCAATAAAAAAAAGGGAGAGGGAGCCACATGGAGCCCTTTCACAGGTGTATAAAGGGTCCGGGGACCCTATCGCCCAGGGCAAAACACAATTAAACAGGGGTGGCCACCCCTCTCCGATTTCAACCACCGGGGCCATATGCACTGATAAAGGGAAAATAGGCCCCCCTGGTCCCACTCCCCGAGCCTCATTAGGCCCTGGGGACCTGATCCCCTAAGGCTGTATGCACTTTAAAAGTGTGTGTGGGGGGGGGTGCGTCCTTTCTTCCCAGCCTTCTTGTGCTGGTTGACCCCATCCCCTGGGGCCCAATGCAAAAAAAAAGGGAGGGAGCAGCGCAGCCTTCCTCCAAGTCTCCTTGGGCCCCGGGGACCCCATGCTCTAGGGGCCATAGATGGGTGCCCCAATGCCCAGCCGGGGCACCCACATATATTATGTTGGGGGCAGGGGGAGAGAGCTCCAGGGCCCCGCGGCTCCATCTGGCTCTCCGCATGGTGCAGGAGCCAGCATTGCTCACGCCCACAGGGAGCAAATATCTTCGCATGCTCCCTGCAGGTGGGACCAATACTTGTTCTGTTTCCTTGCCCACATTAGTGCAGGCAGGGAAAGAGAATACAAGTCTGCCTCCAGCCTGCTGGAGCATTTTTAAATCTCCCAACAACTGGGAGTAGACTTACATGTTTGCTCCCATTTGGTGGAAGATTTTAAAATGATGACACCAGGTGGGAGCAAACACGTTCCCCTGCCCGCACTAGCGAGGGCAGGGAAACTACTGTGTCTGGAGAGTGAGGTCCCCAGGACACAGTAAGTGAGTCGGCCCCAGGGAATGGGGCCCCCGGGGCCTTTAAAGTTTCAGGATGGGGAGCCATGCTCTTCCCCTAACTTTTTATTTGGATCACGGCCCTGGTGGATGGGGCTTGGGGAGGAGGCCCACCCTTAATTTTTACAAATTCAACCCTGGGGGATGGGACCACCATTGGCTCAGTCTTGTCACCTCACTCACCACAGAACATTAACTATAACTCATGCTTTTTCCATGCACTGCTTATACACTTGCATAGTACATTACCTATAGCATATGCATTCATAACATAAATCATTTCTCAAATTACATTATTTATCACAACACAGTGCATGGTAGAGTGGCAGATTATAGTTAGTGTTGCCTGATTAGCGAGCTGAAAAGTGTGTGTAACAAGGTTTACTACTTATAATAATTTGAAGGTGGTGAATAAATTCTAAATGAAAGTTAAAACAATAACTTTAGAAAAGTCTGTGTAGTTTGGTTTGTATAGGGAAATAGGTTTTCCTAACTATAACTAAGCTTTACCCCTTTGTTTTTTTCATTGAATTTCAATTTTGTTATATTTGTTTTATAAAAATGTATTTCAAATAGTAGAGTCCAAAGTCGCAAGTGGAGAGTTGTTATGTGAAGTGCTGTATAATGCAGTGGAGGTAAGTGTTGTAAAGTCTGTTGTTATGGAGTAGAGTATTGCAGACTGGAAAAGAGTAGAGTAGAGTGCAGTAGCATATCGTACAGAGTAGTAAAGTGTTATATAGCGTAGTGGCATGGTGTCTTGTAGTGGAGTCAAGTATCGTAGATTGGAACAGCAAGTTGGACAGTGGAATGGCAAGTGAAACAGTGGAGTAAGGTGTTGTAGACTGTCAGAGTAGAGTTGAGTGTCTTTGAGTGTAGTAGGTTGAAGTAGAGTATCATAGAGTGGAGTATTGTCAAGTGGAGTGTCATACAGTACAGTCGAGAGTGTCGTAGAATGGAGTGCGGTGTCATATAGTGGAGTGGCATGTCGTTGAGTGTCATACAGTGTACTACAGTGGCGTAGAGTGTATGGGGATAGAGTGGCGAAGAATGGCATAGAGTGTAGGACAAAGTTGTAGAGTGTGGTTGTATACAGTGGAGTAGAGTGTCGGGCAGTGGAGTGGTGTAGAGCGAAGTACAGTACAGTACAGTGGCGTAGAGTGGATAAAAGTGGAGTAAAGTGGAATTGAGTACACTGGAGTGAGGAAGTGCAGAATGGAGTAAAGTGTCAGAGTGGAGTGGCATAGCATACAGTCGAGTAAAGTGTCATAAATTGGAGTACCGTGTTGTACAGCAGAGTGTAGTGGCCTGTCCTACAGTATTGGAAAGTGATGTAGACTACAGTAGAATAGAGTGACATACAGTCTAGTTGATTTTTGTACAGTGGAGTGGAGTACAGTACAGCGTTGTAAAGTGTGGTAGAATGGATTGGCATACAGTGTTATAGAGTACAATGGAATAGAGTGGCGTATAGTGGAGTGGAATGGTGTATAGTGGCATAGTGGAGTACAGTGGAGTACTGTGTCAGAGTAGAGTGTAGTAACGTAGGGTGCAGTGGCATAAAAAAGTTGTGTACAGTGTTGTATAGTGGCCTAGAGCATCATAGAGTAGAAATGAGTAGAAAGTTGTACAGTGGCATACTGTAGAGATAATACAGTGTTGTACAGCAGAATGAAGGGATAGAGACGGGAGTAAAGTGTCAAACAGTGTAGAGTGGAGTTGCATAGAGTACAGTAGAGTGTGAAAGAGCAGACCTATGTAGAGTGGATTGTTGTGTAGTAGCATAGAGTGAGTTGAAGTCTTGTACAGTGGAGTAGACTCGAGTGGAGAGAAGTAACATAGTGTGGAGTAAAATTCAATAGAATATATTGGTGTGTCATACAGTAGAGTGGCGTGGAGTGTACTGGCGTAGCATACTTAGTAAACTGTTATAAATTGGAGTGGGGTCTTGTACAGCAGTAAAGTGGAGTGCTGTGTCAGATAGAAAAGTGTTGTATAGTGGAATAGAGTGCTGTACATTGCAGTGTATGGGTATAGAGTGGAGCTTAGAGTTGGACAGTAGAATGTACGGGATAGAGTGAAGCAGAATGTCAAAGAGTGCCATATATACATATACATATACATATATATATATATGCATATATATATATATATATATATATTTTTTTTTTTTTTAAGGCTGGAGTTATACAGAGTGAAGGAGAGTGTCAAACAATGGAGCGACGTAAAGTGGAGTGGCGTACACTGTAGTAGCATAGAGTGGATTAACGTAAAGTGGAATAACATACAGTGAAATACTGTACAGTGGAATGTGTAAGAGTGGAGTGTCATAATGGAATAGAGTAGAGTGGCGTACAGTGGAGTGGAGTGGAGTACGGTATAGTAGACTAACATAGAGTGGAAGGCATACATTGAAGTGGCGTAGTGTAGAGTTGAGGAAACAAATTGGAGTGGTGTCTCATACAGAACAGTGGATAGCTGTATCATACAGTGTTGGAAACCTCATAAAGTGGAGTAGAGTATTGTACAATAGAGAGTAAATTTCAAAGGCTTTTAAAATGCTAATTACTAAATATAATGTCCCTGAAACCTATGTTTTTTTTCAATGAATTTCTAAGGTTTTTTAAATGCTAATTACTAACTATAATGTAGTAGTCGCGTTTGCAGAGTGGTGCAGAAAGGGGGCTGGGCCTCCAACCAGCGCCCAGGAATTCCGCTGCGTAAGACTTACCGAAGGTACCAGGAGGGCTTCTTGGCCCCCAAAGTCCCTCAGGAGTTAGGTGGACTTCACCCCCCAACCCGTAGTGTGCCAGGAGGCACGTTTGCAATGTGGTGGAGAAAGGGGGGGCTTGGCCTCCGAAGACCTCTTAGCAATACCACTGTGTGGGACTTACTGAATGTAACAGGAGGGGTCGTTGGCCCCCAAGGACGTCCTTGGGGGTCAACTACCCCTCCTATTACCTCCAGTAAGTCCTACACAGCAGCAGTGATACGTTCTCATAGCAGGCTATGCCCCCTTTGTCCACCATTCTGCAAACGCGCTCCCTGGCGCGCTCTTGGATCGGGATTAAAGTCTCCTTCGATGCTGGGGATCCTTAGGGTCCAACTAGCCTACCTGACACCTCCAATAAGCCCCAGATAGTGGGATTTCTGAGAGGTGGATACAGACCCGCCCCCTTTCTGCACCACTCTGCAAACGCGCCTCCTGGCGCGCTCTGGGTTGGGGAATGAAGTCTCCTTGCCTCCTGAGGGTCCCTGGAGGTCAACTTGCCCTCCTATTATCTCTAGTAAACCCCACACAGCTGGATTGCTGAGAGTGGCCCGAGGCCATGTCCCCTTTTTGCACCACTCTGCAAATGCGCCTCCTGGCGCACTGCTGCTCGGGGGATGAAGTCCACTTTAGTCCCGATATCCTCAGGACACAAAAGGAGCGTTTGCAGAGTGGTGTAAAAAGGGGTTTGGCCTCGGGCCACCTCTCAGTAATCCCACTGTGTGGGGGTTACTAGAGGTATCTGGTGGGCTAGTTGGCCCCTAAGGACCCTTAGGATTCAAGGGGACTTAATCCCCCAATCCAGAACGCGCCAGGAGGCGCGTTTGCACAGTGGTGCAGGGAGGGGTCGGGGCCTCCGGCGAGATGCCGCCTTCTGTTTTTTAAATTATTGTTAGAAGGGGGCTGTGTGGCCCCCCCTTCTCTTAATATTTTGTGGGCCCTGGGGACCCCATCCCCCAGGGCCTGACCCATTTAAAAAAGAAAAAACGGGAAGGGGGTCATTGGGATCCCTCCCAAGGCCGATTTTAGCCCCGGGGACCCCATCCCCTAGGGATCGGCTTTATTTATTTTTTTCTAAAATATATTCAAAAGGGAGTGGGCCGAGTGGCCTCCCTCCCGGGCCATTTTCAGCCCCGGGGACCCCATCCCCTGGGCCACGGCCTAACTGTTGGGGACCGCAGGGGAGCCCCAATGCCCCTGTCGTCCTGGGTGGCCTCCTGCGGGAGCCAGGATTGCTTTTGGGCAAAGGGAGCTGCAAACATGCAGCTCCCTTTGCCCAAAAGCAAATCTGCTTTGCTTCGTGGAAGAGCAGATTTTCTTCTCTCACTTCCATGAAGCAAAGCAGTGTTTGCTATGTCAAAGCAAACTTCAATGTCCCGGGGGTGGGCTGGAGCCGGCCCTGGGGGGGTGGCGGTCCCCAGGGCCATGAAGGGCTAATGGAGGGGGGCCGCGCAGCCCCAGGGAGGTGGTGGTTCCTGGGGGTCAGCGAGGCCCCCGCTCATTAATAACAAATTCCCGGAAAGGTGATGGTCTCCGGGGCTGCGAGGGCCCCCACATAACAATATTTCATAATTATTGAAGCCCCAGGGAGGTGGCAGTTCTCGGGGCTTGGGGGGCCCGCGAGGCCCCCTCTCCCATTAATAAAGCCCCGGGGAGGTGACCATCCCCGGGGCTTGGGGGGGCCAGAGAGGCCTCCCTCCCATAACAAAGCCCTGGGGAGGTGGCCGTCCCCGGGGTTTTTTGGGGGCCCGCAAGGCCCCCCCACCCATAATAAGCAAAGCGCCGGGGAGGTGGCAGTTCACGGGGCTGCGGGGGCCCACGAGGCCCCTCCCCCATTAATTACAAAGCCCCAGGGAGGTGGCACCCCCCCTCCCATTAATAAAGCCCGAGGGAGGTGGCGGTCCCCGGGGCTTGGGGGCCCATGAGGTCTCCCTACCATTAATAACAAAGCCCCGGGGAGGTGGCGGGCCCCGGGGCTTTGGGGGGCTGCGTTTTTACACACACATTATTAAGACAGCCCCGGGGAGGACCTTGCCCACCTGGGGGATTAAAAGCAACGAAGCGCGGGCAACTGCGCTTCATTTCTTTTTTTTCCGATGGGTTTCACGCACCATACGCAAATTCCGCCCAAAATATTTTTTTTAATGCTTTTTGGGGCCCTGGGGGTCCCAGTGGGACCTCCTGAGCAGGCCTAGGGGGTCAGGGTGTTTCTACCGTGCCCCCTTATCCTTTTTTTGTCCTTTTTTCTTGCGGCTTGGTTCAACCAAATCAAAAGATGGCTGCAAACACTTTTTGGTTTGGAGTGTAGCCAATCAGAATAAAGCTCGTGCTCGGGACGGTTCGCGGATCTAACATGGTCACCAGATATCGATATTTTTTATTTTTGGAATTTTCTCACCAAACGACTGTGACGGATTCACACCATTTAGCAAAAAGAATGCTTTCTGAACCAAGAGCTTCCTTTTTGCCAAATTTGGTGTAATTCTGTTCAGAAGTATGGGCTGTAGCTTTGGCTAAAGTTTCCTAATGAAATTAATTTGGAGAAATCCGGTTTTGGGACCCCCCTTTTTCTTGGCCCACGCTTGACAAATCATCTCGAAACTTTCAAGACAGGAGCTTTCCAGAGCGCCCCATTAGTTTTGTAAAGTTCGCGATGATTCGTCAAACGGCGCCAAAGATATTGGCAAAAGAAAAAATGCTTTTTCTATGGAAACTAGGTCCTAACTATAACTACCTAATATATATATATATATATATATTCCCCACTGAAAAAACAAAGGTTAAAATTTCACTTTAAATGTAACATTTTAAACTAAAATAAATACTGAAATTCAACAGTTAAAGTTATTTCAAGTGACTATAACTCAAGCTCCCACCATGCACAGTGTTGTCATCATTGATGTCAGTTCAGTTATCATCAATCATGTCACAGAACATGACATGAGTGTTGTAATATGTGAGGTCATATGAAGTGTATGGCAAGGGCGCAAGTCATAGTTACTTGAAGTAATTATAACTGTTGGTTTTCTGTGTTTTTTAGTTTAAAACATTACGTTTAAACTGATATTTTCACCTAACTATATGCCACTTTAGCTTTTGGTATTTTGACTAACTTTCTGAGCATTTCATTTTTAATGCAAAGTAAGATAATATTACCATACGTAAGTATAATGTCACTTTAACCTTTGTTTTATTCAGTGAATTTCTAGGGTTTAACGTAAAGTAATATTTTATTACCATACGTAAGGCCAACCCCCTCATGCGCAGGGTGGGATTGACCACAGGGCCCTGTGATCAGTCCCCCTGGGCAGCCAACCCACTGAAACATGCAGCCAGCCAAACCCAGCTGCGCACAGCCCTGTGGGCAACCAACGCCCTGTCATGCACGGCCAAAGGAGGTGTATACAAGAGGTTGGCCACAGGCCCTGACTTGCGCTCAGGCCCTGCGCCCTACAGACAGGGGCAGCCGGTCCACCCATTACACACGGCCTTTAATTGTTTGCAGCCAGTCACTACAGACACTCAAGTCTGCCTCCCCCTTTTTTCACATTTGTCAGATCCTGCAAGACTCTTGCACGAGGCAGCGCAGCCCCTGGGTTCCTGTGGGAATTTTGTGGGAGTCTAAGGGAAGTTGCTGGCTCCTGTGGGCCATTTGCTGATTTTTTGGGAAATTTCACTAATCGACTCCCACCGCACAAGGTCCAGAGGGTAAGAGCACCACTACCCTGCTCCCTTATACCTTATTTTGTTTTGTTTAATTTGCAAGAGACACAGGGACGGAGCCCTGTGCCCTGAAATGGTGGATGCAACTTTCTCTTCATGTTGCAAGCAGCCAATCAGAATTCCTGCAGGAGTTCACAGGAGCCTTTTGCTCCAGTGGAAGCATGGCAGCCACTGGGAAAAAAGCCCCCTCAGTCAATCAGATTGCTCTATTATTTGAAGTTGCATGATAGTAGGACTCTTGCAAGCCTCCCACGAACCAAACCATCGAGATATTCAAAGTTTTGAGCCTTAATTTCTCAAAAATACCGAACAGTTTTACACCAAATCATGCTTTCTAGTTCAAGATTTCTGCCAAATTTGGTGTAATAAGTTCAGCCGTTTGCGCAGTATCGCTATTCAGTTTTCCTATGGAAAAGTGCATGGGAAAATTACATTTAGGGACATCTATTATTTCTCAACTCTGCTTGCCGAACACCCCAAAACCTTCCAGGAAGGAGCTGAGGTGGATGAACAGTTTTAGAGGAATGTTTTTTTTAAATTTGTCAAACAGCGACAAAGTTATTAGCAAACCAAAACACGCTCTTCCTATGGTAAGTAGGTCCTAACTATAATTACACAGTGGCGACCGCGAGTGTGGATTAATACATTGTCCTGAGTCACTAGTTCTGAGATAGTCATCAGAGATACTGCTCACTAATGAGATAATGCTCGGAGCAAAGCTCTTTTACAGTACCAAGATATCACACTGGTGAGTTAAATATCTCCCCAGAGCTTACTGTATCAGATCTGCACTTATAGAGGTGAAGGGAATAATAATGAACATCAACCAGAGTTCATTACTGTATATGCTAGGAACCTAAGGAGGCATTGTACAAACTATGTTTGTTCTCCTACCAAACAATAACTTACATTGGTGACGGGCATTCCAAACAGTCGTTCTCGGCTATTGTAAAGCTGTGCAGTCTGCTGTGCATCCTTCAGCTGCTTATAGACCCGTCTCACCTCATTAGCAATCTCATGGGCACGATTAACATCAGTGTGTCCTGCGAATCCACCAACTACTATCTGAAAACACAAAAGGCAGAATTGGCTAGGGAAGATTTAGAAAGTAAAGCTTGTCAGCAAATAAGATGGCTCAATAGATTAATGCTTCCATTTATGACAACTATATCAAATTAATTAATCATAGTTCAAATTATTTTTGGCTCCATTCAGCCTGTACCACATCATCAGACACTAATAATACAGGCACCATGGATTTAAAACTGACTACTGTTATACTTGGAGACAAAACTTACTTGTCATCATAGCTTCAACAAAGGTAAGCAACTTTTTCTTCTAATTGATATACTTTGCCTACAGATTCTTCATCTTTTGATAGAATCCAAAGGTTTTGTGAGAGTATGAACTCAGACATTCCAAATTTTACAAATCCACATAAGGCATAGGAAAGGGTTCATAGACTTGACACAAAAAGGGCTTCATGTCATCATATATCACTATTATTAAAGACAGGTAATATTATACAGGTAGACAGTTATTTTTAGCTTGTGGTAGATCTTAAAGAGAGAGGGTGGTGTTTAGCCAGATTCTATGTGCAGTAAACAAGACTTCTCCTGAGGTGGAAAAGCTGTCACTTGAGCAGGTGGAGAGCAAATAGACTGTGTTCTTGAGCAGTGATCCTATATGCAGGTACTCGACCTACACTGAATTATTTTCCAAAACATTTTCCCTTTACTTCAGTGTATAAATGGAGACATTGTTCAGAAGATTAGTGATTCAACATATCTTATGGGAACTGAAGTCTGGAGACAAAGTCCAAGAATTACCACTGAATAGTGTTAGAAATTGGGTTGCACGTTGGGAGAGGTATGCACCCTCTCCAACCATGAGCCATAATCCTAGTCAGGGTAAGTCAGATATACACTTTAAATTAACCTGTGCTCACCATCTGATAGCTTGGCACAGATCATGTAGGTTTAACGTAAAAGGCAATGTGTAAAGTATTTGTGCAAACAATAACACAGTGAAAACACAACAAAAAGATCCACGCTAGTTTAGAAAAATAGATTATGATTCTATAAATAAAACAAGACCAAATTCATATTAATCCAGTAAGCAAGAGTCGAGATATGAATGTTTAAATATTAAAAAATAGCGCGTAAAAGCAATAAGCGCATATGGGAGTTATCTAGTAGCGCTGGACCGGGGCAAAGTCAAGCATTCAGGCTGACCACAATGGATCGTGGGCCGGATAAAGGAGCCATGCAAGGCCTGTTGAACAAAGTACCTTGATCCTGGTCGCAACATTGCTATGCGGAGCACAGCCATGCATTCTGTCGCTGTTGATCTCACAGTCAAGGTGACGCTTCAATTTTCTTCACGCAATGATGGCAAAGCGCTGGTTCCAAATTCGATGCCCCATGCTGAGATGCGTTAGTTCTACAGACGATGTGCTGGGTTTCTCCACGCAGTCAAGGGGTTTGCAGATTTTCCCACACAGCAGCGACAGTGATTCCAATGCCACAGTTCTTTAAGGCGATGGGCTGGTTCTAAGTGCAAAGCGACGATTCTACTCCCGCAACAGCGACAATTCGTCCGTTCTGCTTTCGCAGACAGGAGATGCATCAGTTTGACTGGAGCTATCACCTGCAGCCACATCCCATGGACAAGGCACAGGAGCAGTTGGGAAGACTTTGATATCCCTGGGTATCAAAAACAGGAGGCAAGCCAACAGGCCCTTGGATATCTGTCTGGGTTCAAGTAAAGTCCAGTTCTTCCTCAGCCAGCAGGGGCAGAGGGTAGCAGGCAGCAGGGCAGCACAGCAGAAAAGCAGCAGAGCAGCAGTCCAGTAGAGAGACAGACCTTGTAGTAGCATAGCAGTCCTTTTTCCTAACAGAGTTTCTTTACAGGTCCAGAAGTGTATAATTTGGTAGGGTTAGAGACCTGATTCTTATACCCAGTTGTGTCTTTGAAGTGAGGGTGATTTCAAAGAATGGTCTTTGAAGAGCACAGAGGTCTTTTCTTTCTAACTCTGGCTCCAGGCGCACAACAGGGAGGTAATCAACCCTTCGTGTGGGGACAGGACGCTGCCTATTCAGGTGTGTCAGCTCCTCCCTCCCACCTGCCCACGATGAGCCATCAGTATGTAGATGGGCACTCAGACACACTTACCCTTCCTTTATGTGTGGCTGTCTAGAGGGAATGCACAAAGTCAAGTTGTCGCCCACCCAAGATATATATTGGAGACAGGCTGAAGACACAGAGCTTTAAGAGCAGAGAAATGCTAACTTTCAAAAAGTGGTATTTCTAAAATAGTAATGTTAAATCCAATTTTACCAGTAAAGAGGATTTATCATTACCATTCCAGTGATATGAAACATGACAGATGTATTTCTTCTCAATCAGGAATTACAGTTTAAAAGTCTAATAAGGATATCCCAATGTCAACCTATGAGAGTAGTAGACCTCACAGTAGTAAAAAACAAATGTAGGTGCTTTTTACTACCAGCACATACAAAACTTAAAAGTACAGTCCTACCTTTTACCTACAGAGCACCCTGCCCCATGGCTCCCTTGGGCCTACTTTAGGGGTGACGTATGTGTAATAAAAGGGGAGTTTAAGGCTTGGCACTGGGTTTTAAATGCCAAGTGACAGTAAGCTGCACATACAGGCTCTACAGTGGCAGGCCTGAGACATGTTCAAAGAGCTACTTGGGTGGGTGGGTGGCATAATCAGTGCTGCAGGCCCCCTAGTAGCATTTAATTTACAGGCCCTGGCCACAGGTAGTGCACTCTACTAGGGGCTTACAGGTAAATTAAATAACCAAATTGTGGATAAACCAATGTTACCATGTTTAGGGGAGAAACACATGTTCTTTAGCACTGGTCAGCAGTGGTAAAGTACTCAGAGTCCTAAGGCCAACAAAAAGAATCAGCAAAAAGAGGAGGTAAGCAGGCAAAATGTTTTAGGGGAGACCATCCAAAGTCTGACGGGTCTAAACAATAGTACAATTAGTTGAGAGAGAAAGTTATACTGTTTTAGTTTTATCCTGTTTATAACAGATCTGTGAGCAGAACCGAGTAATCAACTGGCTTAACAGCACTCACTAGCAACATGGCTATACTGAGTCCTCGATTATTATTTTAGCTGGCAGTGATTTCAGTGATACCACTGAGGATCCTTCACAAAAGGACTGCATGCTGGATAAACAGCAAACTCTTGCCATTTCTGTGACAACTTCACCCCAAGAATCTAGATTTTCCAAACAGAATGAATAGCCATTACTATTTATACTGGAAACTGGCTTATGTGTAATCAATGGGCATTTCCCCTCAGATAGGAAAGTGCAATGGACTTTTCACAGTTTCAGCAGCTCCTGCTAACTAAGCTGTATCTGTATAAGCCCTTCACTTTGAGGTCTGATCCACAATTTTGAAGTTTAACTAGACTTTCTACCGTAAATCTTGCATTGTCTCACTATACAAAAAGGAACATAAGACAAATCTGATAACTGTAGGACTGATTTCTTTCTTAGCAACAGTAGAGACGTCTTGGGTAGATCATTTGTATTTGCAAGACCAATATCATAGGTCGAGATTTCTTTTTGGTAACTGCTAAAGCTGGTTTTAGATCAAACACAACAGGCACAGCTGAGCAGAGTTTTCATCTGTTTGCAGTCATTTTGAAAATATTATTATCAAGCATAGGGCTCTCTATGTTGGTCTTCTTAGCTTTTAATAAAGTGGGCAACCACAAGCCTATTTATTGTGCATTTTTGTAGGATTATTTAAGAGCTAAGATTGGAGTAGTTCATAGGGCTGCTGTGGTGCAGTACGAAGGCACAGGTACAAAATGAAACAAATCATAAAATGTCAACAATCTTTATTGCCACCAAGGTGTTCTACCAGGAGATGCTTGACTCTGTTGGAACTGAAGTACCTGTTTATGGAGGAACTTGCTTTCCAGGTCTTGTGTGTTTACCCTATCCAGCCAAGATGACTAGAAAAGAGATCAAACTATCTAAATTATTATTCACATATGAAAGATATTGTGTCAGCAAAGGGTTGCTGATAAACAGTCATAAATCAAACATTCTCATAAAGAGAGAAGAAGATAACTTTGGAAACAAGGTATAATTTTCAGCATGTGTATCTCAAGCAAGCATTCATCTTCAACTATTTGGACATTTGTTTTACATCAACTGGGAGGTTGTAGAGCTCAATAAATGAGAAGCAAATAAACTTTTCACACTACTCAGCCATTAATAGGTTCAGTATGTTGTTAAGAGGACGTTAACTTCCTACCCTGCTTAAGGAGCATAATTTGTCTTTCCACAACTGAAAAGCATTTTTCTGAACAATCCTTAGAATTCTGCATTCAGATTTTTCCTTGCTGTTAATAGCAAACCTAGGAGTAACTGGCATTAAAGATTTGACTACCATTTTGCTTAGAAGACATGGGAATGTGGCAAATGTTGATTCCTTTCCATAGGTGTGGCACATCAGGGGCAATTTAGCTCAGTTAGACGTCTCCTGTCAGTACCTGAATACATTGGTTCTTATATACAAGAAGTACTCCTAATATTGCAAGTGAATGCATGGATTTTATTGTACATATTGCAGAAATTATCCCCACTAGAGCAAAGGGTGAAGACCTCTATCAGAGCAGCACAGGGTAATGGTTCAGAAATGGTGGTTGGAAAAACTCCTTGTTCAACCTCAGCCCTATAAACATTTTGTGGAAAATGTATTGATTAAGCATATCACACTTTTTTTAGGCAGGCACTAACCTGTAACACCCTAGGGAAGTTAGGTAATTGATCAACAATTTGAAAAGCTGCATTTTGAAGATTCCTGACAGAGATAATTTTTCCTGAAAAATTATCTTGTTTTGTTTTAAGGATCAGTTGTTTATATTTAGCCATTTCAGTTTTATTCTCTACTGTAGCATCAGTGCAGTAATTTCTCCTCCATTTCCGTTCTGCTTGATACAAAGTGGTCTTAGCTGGACTGAGTTAAGGGGAATTCCAGGGAGTGGGCATCTTCCGTTTAGTTATAACGTTTTGAATTTGAGGGACATGGAGATCCATTGCCATGAGAACCAAAGAACCAAACAATAAGGTATGAAGCTTCAACAATTGGGAGTGGAGAGAAATTGGTAGCCCCCAATGTAGTAACAGTATTGCTAGAATCCAGCTTTTGATTGCCAGATGATTCTAGCCTCCTTTGACTTGCCAAATGGAACAAGGATAATCAACTGAATGATATGATGTCTGACCAGGTACAAGGGAGAATTTGAAGATCTGAAATGGTCAGATTAAAAGACCAATACTTCGCTTAAAAGTCCATCATGTTGTTGTTTGTTGCCTTTTTAATAATGACAGTATATATAGTGCGCTAAGCCAACATGGTGGCATCTGTACCGCCTTGTACTTGCACCGTATCAGAATCAGAAATCAATGGGTTGTTAATCCTCTCAGGTGTTTCAACTCTCATTGTCTACATTTGAGAAATAATTTCTCTGAGGTAAAACTCAGATTTCTGCTGCTCAGATTTTAACAAGCAAAATACAGTTAGTTCCAACTTTGGCAACTCCAAAAAGACAACAATAAAAGTCACTTTCTTTGAAATATCACTCTACTTCATGTGTGGTGTTGGAACTGGCTTTGAAAGAGTCAATACAGTTCTAAGGACAGGGAACAAAGTTGGCAGCACCGTGAGAGATTTCGTTGAAACCAAGGATTCTGGTATCACTTGATGGCACCAGTAGGCATACCAGAGCGTGACACGTTGATAATAGTCAAGAACAAAGAAACCGCAGCCGTGAGGGGAGCGGACAATTTTTCCACTTTCCAGCTGTGAGGGGAACGGCTAGGGAAGAACTACACTTCCCAGCAGCCCCGAGCAGACCCCCGCCCTTGACGTTGCGTCCCACGCCCAGAGGCACGACTAAACCCACACAGGCCTCCCGCAGCACGGGACGCCAAGAACAAAGAGACCGCAGCCGTGAGGGGAACGGCCAATTTTTCCACTTTCCAGCCGTGAGGGGAACGGCCATCTTCTCCACTTTCCCGCCATGAGGGGAACGGCCGGGGCTGCCAAATCCAGCCGTGAGGGGAACGGCTAGGGGAAGAACTACACTTCCCAGCAGCCCCGAGCAGACGCCCGCCCCTGACGTTGCGTCCCGCGCCCAGATGCGCGACAAAACCCACACAGGCCTCCCGCAGTGCGGGACGCACGCGTGCGTGCCCGAGCCGCGCCCGGGCAAAGCCCGGGCCAAGGGCGGGCCAGTCTGCGCCCGGCAGAGCCCGGGCGACCCTGGGCTGGGCCACACCCCTTGTTTTGGATTCTGGAGCCTAAAGGACATTTTCCTCACTGGATTGCCCACTTAAGGTTAGTGCCATCAATTTGTACAGTCTACCTTCTCTAAACATGCAAGCCAAGGGGAACGCTGCATATTCGATTTCCGTTCAACCTTTTTCTCAACAGAAATACCTGTAAATGTATCATTCGATTGAATAGCGGTGGGAAGCTGTCAACTCTTGCCTCCTGGGATTTGTCACGGAATCAAGTAGCAATTATTCTCCGGCACCTTCAGAACTATTAACATCCGTGACCATGGGCAAACCAAAATCAGTCACCGCTGCCCAACCTGCATTGCCACTACAACCTACCTCAATAGATAAAATGCTGCAAAGAGCAATAGGAGCTGTAGCCACAGAGATAGAGCGGACAGAACGGCGCCTCTCACTAACGCCAATTATAGCCCCCTGTCCTTCCACCCAGGAACTTTGTAGCCTGTCCCCGCCTATACCATTAACACTGGATCCAACACCTGAACCCCCAAGGACACGCTCAAAGGTCTGTGTAACTTCCAACATTGAATCACCTCTGGCAAGCAATACCAAAAGAAAAGGGACTACCTCCGGACCAAAGCGGAAAAAAACAACAGCAAATAGGGCAAAGAACAGCAACATAGGGGAAGAAGGAACAGGAGAAATACTGCAGGCTAATCATGAACAACCACCCTGGGTGGGACATTTGATGATGGACCTAAAATCCCAGTTCAGGACCATCATAAAGGAGGAACTCAAGTCACTAACGGACCGGGTTGACAATCTGTCTCTATTAGTTGACAATTGGGCGGGTAAAGTAGAGCTAACCCACAAGGAGGTGGAGACAACCAAATGTCTAGTCCAGCAAATAGCTCCTGTTGCCACAAATCTACCCACCTCAGCCCCAAACCAAGAGACAGATCCTAACAGGCCCAAACCAACAGACTCGAACGCAGCTGATTCCCCAGGGAAAAATCCATCTTGCCAGAATTCAGCCATCAGAAACCATCCGCAGACAGCTCCCCACTGGAGAGCATCCCCAGGGTACACCCGGGGGGGGGGGGGCAGCAGGACCAGCTTTCTGGTGGTTAGGCTCTACCTCTGGGAATAGGGAACATTGGTGATCTCTGAAAAAGTCTCAGCAGAAGAGATTGCTTCTCCACGTATTATTCTCCCCCCGGCTTCAACACCTTATGTCGTTGTATTAGTAGGAGTACCAGAAGTGAGAAAGGGATGCAGGGAGTCCTACCATGAACTAAAAAATAAATGTATTTTCTGGCTGGTCAAACACAGGCAATTCTTATACAAAGACGCAAAGGAAATACGTTTTCACTCGCAGGGTAGGTTGGGTGGGCTGGAGACCAAAAGACATCCCCGGGGACTGTATAGTGATAAACTTCAGGGACCCGCGGATTATGTTGTCTCTCTTAGAGTGTGGATCCCAGAGGGAGACTGGGGGCATGGCATCCCTCCCCCTGGGATATTTTTGTCCCCCAGGATTAAACCCCCGGATCAGGAGAAGGACTGCTTGTGACAGGGATGCGAGGATGGAGGAAAGGCCAACGCTCATCCAGAATTGGGACCTCAGTCGACCACCCCTGTATAGCATTCCTGTTGCAAACAGATTTAGTCCTTTAGACTCGATAGACTGATTCACCCTCAATGGGCCCCCTCACCAAAGTTTTGGCTTCCAAGCAGAGAACAAGGCCCAAAATATTCCACCCGGATGCTCTCTCACATCAAGGAGGTCTTGGGAAGCACACAGGAGGACCAGAGAATGGTAGTGGTGGGAAGGGGAGCGATCCATCGAGTGTAACTCAGCAACCAACTCACGTGAGATATCCAACCCTCAAGCGACTACAACACAAATGGAAGATAAGTAACTCTCCCATACCCCCTTCCACGAAGCTTCCCTTGATAGCAACGAGTATTAGCGACTCGGGCTATGACCAAGTGGCAGTAGGCAATATTGGAATTAATAATCCACAGCGGGTGCAACCTAATTCCAGTTCCCTGGTCTTTACCCTCGCAGCAATCGAGATGGATACACCGGGTTTTCAAATACTATCCTGGAACATGGCAGGACTCACCTCGAAACTGGATATACCAGACTGGGGGGCACTTATTGATCAACATGGGCTTTGTAGGTTCCAGGAAACCTGGGCTAGAGAGCCAACACATAGAGCGGGATACGTGTCCTATAGCATCCCAGCTGAGAGGCGGGAGAGGGGTAGGCCCTTCGGGGGTCTAACTATCTGGGTTGGCACACACCTTGGTTGTAAGGTCAAACAGATAGAAACTCCATCTCGTGACATCCTTTGCATTTTTTTAAGTTTCCCCCTTAAAAACAAAATCGCTCTGGTCAAGGCCTACTCATGCCCAGCCAAACCTCCAACACTCTCGAAATACTGTCCACCTTTCTTTTAACAATACCAGATAACTACTGGTTAATCATAGGAGGGGACATTTTATTTGTCAATTCAAACCCCTGAATAGACTTCCCAATAGTATCTCAAGCGATGAGGACTCAGTTTGGGCAATTCCAGATTCCAGCATCCCGCCCATACGGGCCTGGACCCCGTTGGCCTTACAGATGCATGCACTCACGTTAAGTCACTCACTAAGGGGATGCAATGGCCGTCTAACATCGGACAGTCCGGGGAAGCATACATATAACAGACCAGGGCATGCTTCAATCATTGATTACATCCTAGTGGACATCAAATCGTAGCATAAGGTGTTAGACTTTAAGATCATTCCCTGCCACGAGAGTGACCACAACGCCGTCGAACTAGATGTATCTGCCCCATATGACAGAAGCTCTCCAGGAGGGTTCCCACAACCTACCTCAGGACTTACTCAGGCCAACAGAGGTAGGAGAATTCGCTGGGGGGAACTCTTGCAATCCCAGACCAAGCTCGCCTCTCTATACCAAAAAATCATTCCCCTACTCACTGTAGCACACTCTCACTCAGAAATGACTGGCATTTCAACCTCCCAGACCATAGTTTCCAACAACCATAAAGACATGCTTTCTATTCTGGCTCCCTTTTTTGCTACTAATAGAAAGGTCAGGCCAAATAGAAATCCACACAATTCTTGGTACAATGACCATTGTAGAATAGCTATATCAGACCTCCTAGTTGTTATTAAGGCAAATAATAGACCCCAAATCAAGGTAACCAGGGCAAGTTATAAACTAGCCATAGCAAAAGCTAGAAGCAACTGGGAGTGTGAAAAATGGGTCAATCTAAGAATCGCCCTGGAAAATCATGACATGCGGGCATTCTGGAATCTGATTAACACTGGAACATCTGAGGGCAAACCAGCAATTTCAGTAAACATAGGGGAGGAAGTCTGGAGAGCCCATTACAAATCCCTATATGAATCCACTGAGAACGAAGATGGGCCGGTGGGAGTGACCCCTTCCCGCCTAGAACCACCCAAACGAGATATCCCCCTGTTCACTCTAAAGGAGATCATGGAAGCTCTGGGTAAGATACTTCCTGAAAAGGCACCAGGGCTGGATAAGATCCCGGGTGACTTTTTCCACTCAGAATCCTCTATCTGGGCCCCCTATTTGTCAACTGTGTTCAGCGCCATCCTTCAAGGTATGGCAATTCCCTCAACATGGGTTGGGGCAGAAATCATCCCAATCTATAAAAAGGGCTCCCCGTTGAGCCCAGCAAACTATCGCCCCATCAGCTTGATTGATATAAGCCAGAAAACTATGCACGCGCCCTTCTGGGCAGATTACTGGCTTGGATAGAAGAACACAACGTACTCACACGCTGGGTTTAGGGACAAGATCTCCACCATCTATCAAATCTTTAGACTACAGCTTCTGTTTTAGAAGACTGTGAGCATCGAGGGTGGCAACCTCTATCTCATTCTTGTGGACATTAAATCCGCTTTTGATTTAGTTCCGAGGGATACATTGTGGGAGATACTAATGGATCTAGGGGCTCCAGATTACCTCTGCCACGAGATGAAACGCCTGCACCAAGGAAACTTTGCTCAAATAAGGTATGGCAAAAACGGAGAGCTCTCGTCCCCCTTTCTGGTTGAAAAAGGTGTACACCAAGGCTGCGTTATGGCCCCAACCCTCGTTTCCATTTTTATTAATGGTTTAATAGAATTTTTGTTGGCAATAAAAGACATTGACGCACCCCGGCTAGCGAACCGGAAGATACCCGCCCTGATGTTTGCAGACGACATCCTTTTACTTTCAAAATCCCCTATGAGCATGCAAAGGGTCCTCGATGCATTTAGCACCTTCTGTAAAAAGAGGGGTTTGGAGATCAATCTACAGAAAACCAAATACATGGTTTTCAACGCAAGAAATCATTCTCGCCCACACCCCTCTTTAGACGGAAGGGCGCTGGAAAGGGTGACTATCTTTGAATATCTTGGGATTACCTTAACCGAATAAATGGACTGGGGGGCACAAATAAAAACAGCCAACCTAAAATTGGCCCAGGCATCGGGGGGCATTCTAAAGGTATAAAATAAATGCCCTCACAAGGTAATAGGCCCAGCAGTTGAAGTATACAAGGTCCAGGCAAGGGGAGCAACTCTGTACGGGGCAGAATTATGGGGACACTGCCTCAGTACTCCTCTATCGTCAACAGAGGACTCCTTTATTAGACAGCTTCTACGACTTCCTGTTAGCTCCCCTCTAACCCCCTTAGGCTGGATCTCGAAATTAGCCCCATAACAGACGAAATAGCTCTAAGACCACTTCTCTTCTGGCGAGGTCTGTGGAGCATCCCAGAGCTTGCCCCTTACAGGGATGAATTAAGGTAAGTTATGAGTATGCTTGGTGCGGGAAAATTGCCTTGGCTACCGCACATAAGGAATACATGTCACGCCTTGGGGAGGGAAAATGTGTGGAGCTCAGCCGAAGATTCTAGCACTGTGACCCCAAGAAAGGTATTAATCGAGAACTATAGAGAGCTAAAAATGACCCAGCTATGGAGTACTTCCTCAGGGAGCCTATCACAAAGGTTTATGGATATAAAACTAGTATATCGGCTAGAATCAGTATTGGATGACATCCAACCGTTCCACGCAAAGAAACTGTACATCCAATTCAGACACGGGACACTCCCACTTCGATCGTTCACACTAAGTGGTTAGGCAGCCGCAGTCGGGACTGTCCCGTGTGTCTGAACGTGGAGGAGACTGAAGTGCATGTACTTTTCTTTTTCCCTGCCCACAGGAGGCCTAGGTCCCACTGGCTGGTCCAGCTGTGTAAGAACATGGGCCTCAGACATTGTTCTGAGACCCTTAGACTGTTAAAATATGATACCCAAATGCCCATAGCCTTTGCTATCACACATTTTTTGTATTTTATGTGGCATATTCGTAGCGCTATTTTGAAAACGGAGTCAACAAGGCTACAGGCCAACAAATGTCCATTATCAGTTATTAATGATTTTATTTAGAGGACAGGCGCGTTTCCCTATTAACCTTGCCTGGATTCCCTTTTCTCGTCTTTTTATTTTGTATATAACCAGGTTTTAAAGGATAATCTAATAACATTGCCACGTTTTATCTGACACTGCTGTTAACTTTTTGTATCTGGTCTTTTGCTGTTAATCAATGCAACATGCGATTGTCCACATAGGACTGCACTTGGTCATTTTTTCTGCTAATTATAAATTCAGAAAGATTGGGAAAACTATATTGTCCCCGGACACCCTTCCTTTCTAATCATGTGTATTATGTAGGTGCCTTTTCCCCTAAGATAACGTAAGATATCTCCTTTATTTTAATCAATGCACTATCATGGCTAATACTGCTACTTCGATCCAACACTGCACTTTATCTGGACATAAACGAAGGAAAAGAAGTAGCAGTCTCTGGAACACACTTACAAACTAGGTCTACGTCCGGGGACTACTTGAAGAGATGTATTTTTGTACTTAGTGATTTCTTGCTTGATCAGCAAATCAAACCGTGTTATTTATCTTTTAGATAATTTAAAGCATGTTGACAGAAATTGTATATAATGTATTATTCTTTTTATGTGCTTTTATGGTCCTAGTGGCCGAAATAAAGATTTTTGACTGACTGACTGACTGACTGAATAGTCAAGACAGCCTTTCAGATCTGCTAAAGCTCCTTTGGGGAACAATAAACATGTGCAACAGGAATAATGTGAAAAAGAGGAGGACATGTGCTTGTTGGACTACCTGTATTTCATATGTCAAGATCCTGACAAAAATAGTGCTGTTAGGCTTTTTGTTGATGCCAGGGCACAACTCCTATGGCACACACAACAACGCTCTCTACCCCATGACAATGATAGTGACTGAGATATGAATTTTTCGCAAAAGAGGCAACCAGCTATTTTGCCCCTCTTCCTCTCAGGTCCTGGTATTCACCTTGGCAAAGAGGTCACCAGATGGTGCAGCATGAGAATGAAGAGCTGCATTTGACAATTTAATGACTGTCTGACCATAAGTCCTCTGAGTATTATTTTTTAAGTTCTACTGTGATAATTGAAATAAAGCTGATATTTTGTGAATATTGTAATTATATAATTTTCATGGAGATTAAACATTTTAATACGCTTCACTGTAACCAATTAAAGGGGATTCAGCGTAGGTTTGATATGGATTTTGCTTTTCCTACCCAGTTCATTCGCCACCTAAAATCCAATAGCTTAAAAATTAATTCCAAGACTTTAAATAACAAAATCAAATGGAGTGAAAGTTATAAAGCACTAAGGGCCTCATTTAGAATTTGTTGGATATAGTAAAAGCACTCAGGGTGGCGGAGGACTTTATGCCTGCTCCACTGTCTTTACTCCTCCCACCAAATTGCTGGTTCGGCGATCAACTCTATGGATTTGTATTAACTGCCATCAATGCAGTTCATATAAAGCCAATGCAAAGCTTGGTATTCGTCTGTCATTGGTTACGTTTGTTTTTCAAAAATGTCAAACTAATTGTTGCCACACCATGGGCTTTTTCTCCCATGATTTGCGAGTTATTTTTTGATTTTTACTGCCCCTCACCGCCAGGTTTTGTAGCTAACCTGGCTCACCCGGGCCCTCTAAAGCTCCACATGTTTGGGTAACTAGGGCTCGGGATGAGATCCACTTCAGTGACAGAGAGAAGGGGGATGGGCCACTTTGATATACAGATGAACACTGAGTCAAGAAGACACAGAGAAGCAGAGCTAAGAAGACACTGGTGTCCACCCCTCTTTTGGTGTGCTCTCTGGGGGGGCCATTGTGCCTTCTGGGTGGGCGCAAGGAGGAAGGTGGTAGCAGCTCTGGACAATGGTGCATGTGTTACTCAGACAGATGGAATATGAGCCTATAATGGGGTGTATGCTGGGCTTGCTTACCCTTTCCAGGAGCATCAAGTACCTGAATGATAAGATTAAGAGGGGTCAGTACTCAAGACAGGCAAACAGTACTCTTCCAATATCCTTCTTTGCAGGATCCTCTCTTGGTTGGCTTTAAGTTCTGTGAGTCTGTCATGTAAGAGTTGGCGGGCGGTCTTTCTCTCTCTTGGGACCAGTAGGCTGGAACAACCTACCTTTAGAGCTCAGGCGTACATAGAATGAAAGACTTAAGGAAAATGCCTAAAACCTGGCTCTTTGTCCAGTATATATCTCTCTTTTGCCCTTGCTGTTATGCGTAGTGCAGGGACACTCTTTTGATTAGCTGCATGCTTTATAAATCCCATATAACATAACAAGGGGGCTTCACTAGAGGGTTCAGGAGTGTCACAGTTCTACAGAGGGACTTCCCCTACATATACCCACCATGAAGCGGGACACTATGGAGCACTACCATTTGACCCACCTTAACGTATTTACATCTCATCCAGTGCCTGCTACCTTCCTTACAACATTATCCAAGGTCATACTTGAGGCCCCACCTAAACTACTCACCACAGCAGGGGTTTTCAACGGGGTCATGGATTGGGAGAGGGGCAGCCACTCCCCAGGTCAAACATTAGAGCTGGACTTACCCCCCTCCGAGGCTTTGTTAGCTCCATGGATCTAGTGGATACATGGAGATTACTTCACGCTACAGCGAAGGATACTTTCATCTCAGGTTCCCATAAAAACTTTGTCAAATTAGATTATGTCTTTTTGACCATCGCGGATCCATATCTTATGGAAGTAAAGAGGCTTGTATCAGGCATCTCAAGCCATGCACCAGTTATGCTCTCTTTGACTCAGCCGGAGGTGGAGGAGTGTGGCGGCTTAAGGCCTGGTGGCTCTCAGATGAGGGGTTCTCCTCATTTCTCACAGAGGAGACAAAATTATATTTTAAAATTAATGCAGGATATGTTGACTCTCAGGTCATGGTATGAGAAGCCTTTATACCTATACTAAGGGGGAAGAGCTTGGGTTTTATATCCCAGATTAAAAAACACTAAGACGGAGGGAGCCCCTCTACTACAGGCCAAACTCTTGGTGCTCAAGTGTGCATTCAGAAGTTTACATGACCCACAGACCCTTTCCACCTTGGAAAAGACAAAAATTTCACTACAGCAGCATTTAACAGAAGAAGCAATACAGGGATGGTTCGCCATGCAGTCGCTTAAATGTATACGGCAACAAAGCCAGGAAACGCTTATATTGGTTGTACTGCGTGGAGGACCACATCTGCCATGTTCGAAAGATACGCTTGGCATCTTGTACGCTCATAGTACACCGTCTCAGGGTACTGAAACATTTGCCTCATACTACACACACTTCTGCAGTCAGTCAGTAAAAAACTTTATTTGTTACGCTTCAGCAACATAAAAGCACCTCAAAACTTAAAATCACATAAAAGAATAAACATCACAATAAGAACCAATGCAGAATAAAAACTTTTAAAACCTTCACATAACAATTTCTTTAGAGGAGGTCCGGCCTCACTTTTCAAATCTGTCATATGTAGGAGGCCATGGCGCAGCAGACCAACAGATTATTCAATTGTTGCAGGAATAATAAAGCTGCTCTACACTGTCTTACAGTCAATATTTCTAAAAGGGGAGGACACAATTCCTTCTAGGCAAATCATAGAAAGGACAAAAAAATATAATGTGCAGGTTCGTTTGGGGGGGAAACACAGGGGCATGGGGAGGGACCTGAGAGGGAATGGCAATTTGCAGGAAAACCCACCATCAAAGGCAACAGATTGCAGTCAATGTGATGCCCTGAGCAATATGGAACTGAAATACTTCTTAGATATTATTTCTTTATCCTCTTTGACACTAGAAGAATCTGAACGATCCGATCGCCAAGAACAAGTACAACCACTGATGAAGTGAGTGAAGCAATCTTGCCTCGGGCAAGACACTGGGATCTAATGGCTTCTCAGTGGAATAGTTCAAATGTGTTGTTTCTAACATGACACCATGTCTGTGAGATATATCCATTAATGCAGCTGTCAATCAGATTCTTCTATCAAATCTAAAGGAGAGAGTCAATATAGTCCTAAAAAGGTCAAGAAACCAGCGGAGCAATGCGCCTCCTCCATGCCCATATCGTTGATTAATGTGGAAGTCAAGGTTTTATGAAAATTCTCGCCATCCAGCTGCTCTTCAGCGTGCAACCCCTGGTCCATGCAGATCAGCACATTTTTACCCCAAAATGATCCATGGTCAGTTATAATTACAGGACAAACCCTTGTACCCGCATGGAACTAGGATTACAACTAAAATATAACATTCATAAGCTCCATTGCATTCATTTGTTTAAGTGTTTGTTTGCACTTGTAGATCAAATACATTTTGAAAAAGGAATTCAATATGTAAAATACTAAAGAAAACATCAATTGTTCTATGCAATATTAAACTATATTAATCATCCAAGTCATCAAAAGCTTAACGACAGTGCAAAAAAACAGTGCTGTGCTTTTAAAGTAACAAACCAAATATATGATGAGAACAGATGCAACAGAAATCTATGTCTGACATAATATAAGACACCTTCCTAATACCATGACCTTGACCCTCGCATGTCAGGGCCTTTGGTGTTGGTAATGGTCAACTTTAAGAAGGCATTTGACTCAGTGGGTTGGGACTACCTCTTTGCTCCACCAATTCATTTGCATGGCCCCCTCCTTTACACCAAACCAATTGCAAGGGTACATATGAAAACAAGTTACTTACCTGTAACTAAAGCTATCCAGTATTGCTATCTTTCATAGATTCACATGCCTCAATCATTCCCCGTCATCGAGATGGGTGTCCCACAGTAAAATACCAAGGTAGTGCCATAAGTAATAAATAGGCTAAAAAGGCCAAAGGCCATATCTTAGTAGCCTATCTATGTCCTTTTCAAAAAAGGATCAAAAGTTGGTTCTAGCCAATAAGCTGCCAGCACCCTCTAAAACACTCCCAGCAGAGGCAAGTTCTCTTCAGATTTTCCAAGCACAAGTGTGAAGTAAGTATACCCAAAATGAAAGAGAACTGACTCAACAGGGAGGAGGGTGGGTTGCATGTGAATCTATGAAAGATACCAATACTGGATAACTTAGTTATAGGTAAGTAACTTGTTTTCTTATCCAGTATTGGGGTATCTTGTTATGTTATGTTATGTTAAAAGAAATTTGTAACGCGCACTATCACCATAGGTTTCTTGGCGCTCAATTGACCAGTAGCGTGATTCAGGAGAGAGGGTTAATCATATGCAGAACGAAAAAGCAGAGTTTTTAAAAGTCTGCGAAAGGAATCATACTGAGGACAGAGACGGAGTGAGAGTGGCAGGGAGTTCCAGATAGAGGAAGCCTGGACTGAAAAACTCAAGCCACCGTGCTTCTTCCTTTTAAATTTGGGGACCTCAAGGAGATTCAGAGAAGCTGAGCGAAGGGCCCTAGAGGGAGTATAGCGAGTCAGGCACGAGGAGATGAACGCAGGGGCTGCATTCGAGAGGGCCTTGAAGGTGGAACATGCCAATTTGTAGATGCAACGCTTGGAGATGGGGAGCCAATGCAGACTAAAGAGGAGGGGAGTAACATGCTGATATTTGGGCTGGTGGTAAATCAGGCGGGCAGCTTGATTCTGGACCAGCTGAAGTCGATGAAGGAGGCCGGCTGGGATACCCGCATACAGCATATTGGCATAGTCAAGCCTTGAGGTAATAAGTGCAATAACAACTTGGGTCAAAGCATCTTTGGTAAGAAACCTGCTAATCTTACGGATCCGCCTGAGATGGAAAAAACAGGCTGAAGTGACCGAGTTGATTTGCGATTTCATTGAAAGATCTTCCGAAATGATCACCCCAAGGCTTTTGACTGAACGCACGGGAGTCGGTGCGGCCCCCAGAGATGTTGGCCAGTAGGTGGAATTCCATGGGTGGTTAGGGCCACCTACCAAGACAAGCTCGGTCTTGGTAGGGTTCAGTTTTAAGTGGCTGTGATACATCCACTCTGCGATAGTCAGCATAGTAGTCTGAAAATTAACACGGGAGGAGGGAAGAGGGTCAATAGGAAAAATTAACTGGAGGTCGTCCGCATAATTAAAGATTGTGGCTGGAGAGTTTCGGAGGGAGGCTAATAAGGGTTGGAGATACAAATTAAAAAGAAGCGGGGATAATGCCGAGCCCTGTGGGACTCCGCAAGGGAGGGAAACAAAGGGTGCGGACAAAGTGGAAAGATAGACGGACTGTGATCGCTGGTGGAGAAAAGATCTGAGCCAGTCGAGGACCACTCCCTGGATGCCGGCATTGTGGACACGGTCGATCAAGATGGTATGATCAACCGTGTCGAACGCCGCTGAGAGATCTAATAGGACAAGGGCCTGAGATATATTATTGTCAGCGCCCTTCCTGAGGGTGTCCAAGACTGCTACTGTGACCGCCTCGGTGGAATGGAGGGGTCTGAATCCCGCTTGTTGAGGATCCAAATAAGAGGATTTCTCTATAAAAGAGCTCAAACAGCGGGTAACGTAGGTCTCCAGAATTTTTCCTAAGTAAGGGAGGAGAGAGATAGGTCTATAATTACTAAGTATAGTGGGATCAGCGTTAGATTTCTTCCGGATGGGTAGGATAGCGGCTTGCTTGAAAGAGAGAGGGACCTCCCCCTTTGCAAGAGAGTTGTTTAATAAAGCAAGGGGGGGGCCAGGACAAGCAAGAAAGGCCTCTCTCAAAATCTGCGGGGGGCAGCAATCATTAGGGGAACCTGACTTGACTTTGAGAAGGAGTGAGGTGAATTCTTGAAGGGAGATAGGTGGAAATTCCGACAAGATACTGATGTTTCTGGGAGGAAGAGGGGGGGGACAGGAGATGCCGGGTTAGGGATATTGTTCCTTATGGTTGTTATTTTCTCTATAAAGTAAGAGTTTAGTGCGTTACAGAGGGTTTGGGTCGGCTGGGGCTGAGGGGTAACCCTGTCTGGCAAGGAAAGCTCATTTACTATCGAGAAGATGTCTTTCGATTTGTTGTTAGAGTCCAGGATTAATTGGGAGAAGTATGCCGTCTTGGCTGTTAAGATCGCTTGTTTATAGGTTTTTAGAGCCCCAATATAGACAAGTTTTAACTGTGGGTCATAGTGGTGACGCCAACGGCGTTCAGCTTGCCGCAAGGCAAGTTTATCTGCTTTAAGTTGGTCCGTAAACCATCGTTGCGCGTCATGGGGGCGCTTAGTTTTGATCTTGTTTAGAGCGGCTACTTTGTCACTAGCCTGACGTATCCATTCTTCAAGATTAGCTGCCTGAACCTCAAGAGAGGTCAGAGATATAGGAGCAGTAGAAGCGAGAATGTCATGGAATTCGGGCAGGTTAGCTCTTTTCCAGTTACGGGCCATGAGATTCTTGATGCGGGGGGGAGGACACGGGATGTGCAAATGAAGATAGAAAGAGATAAAATAGTGGTCCGACCAGGGGCAAGTAAAGTCTAAAGGGGGTGAGATATCAAGATCCGATGTCCAGACTTGGTCAAGGATGTGACCCTTTAAATGAGTGGGGGTGTGGATGTGTTGGGAAAGATTCATGCCTTTCAAAAGGTCAGAAAACTCGGCCGATAATTGACTTTCGTGGGCATCTGAAGGCCAGTAATTGAGGTCGCCAATCACCACAAGGTTAGCGTGGTCTATTGCTAATTGGGCGATGGAGTCGCTGAAGAGTTTGGGGAAAAGAGGCATATAGTCAGGGGGTCGATATACAAGAACACAAATGAAAGACGATTTAGGGGAAATGAATTTCAGTGCCAGAAAATCCGATTTGGGGATAGAAGTTACCGTAACCTTGGAGAAGGTGTGTGTCGAGCGGATGATGGCCGCCACTCCGCCACCAGTCTTCCCCGCAGGCCGGTTAGTGTGTATAATATAGTATCCCGAAGGGATTGCTGCAAGAATATCCGGAGCTGAATCTTCAGTGATCCAGGTTTCTGCTAAAAGAAGGATATCTATGGTGCTTTGATGCAGTAGTTGAAAAATCTCAAGCTGATGGCCAATGAGGGAACGGGTATTGAGATAGTAGATCAGTAAAGAGGCAGAGATCTGCGGTGGCAAAGGGGAAGGGTCATACACAGAATCCGGTGCCGAGAGGTCAGAAGGAATGTGTATGCCACATGCTTGGGCCGCTCTGACAGCACGGGCAGGAATGGGACCTGAGGATTTAAGTCTCATAAGTTCGGTGGAGGAATAAGAATAGAATTGGGCATTACGGCAGGGCCCTGGGCCTGGTCGGCCGCGGACGGGCGCAGACGGGCTTGACTTGTGCGCGACTTCGGCGCGAAGTCGGCGCTCCCGCTGCGCTCGTCCGCTGCGCTTCCTCCAAATGGCCATTAAGTACCTGAGGCGAGGGAGCACTAGACCGCTAACCTGCAAAGATGGCGTGCAGGGCGGAAGTGGTGTCGCGAGCAGGGAGTGGGATTCCTCGAGCTGACCCTCCGCACAAACGGCACAAAGCCGGGACGGAACGGGGTCACGAGGGAGTGCAAACAGGTCAGTAACAGAAGTGCAATACAATGTTTAAAAACAAAGCTTTTTTAAGCGTGCTCAGTAAAATCATTAATGAAGTGCAATTCCATAAGCATAGGCAGAGTCCGCATCAACATGCCACACGCAGCCTAAATCGCCGCGTTTAGTCAATGGGCTGAGCTATAACGGAGGCTAAATACCCTTCACGCTCGGCAGCACTAGACCGCTAACCTGCAAAGATGGCGTGCAGGGCGGAAGTGGTGTCGCGAGCAGGGAGTGGGATTCCTCGAGCTGACCCTCCGCACAAACGGCACAAAGCCGGGACGGAACGGGGTCACGAGGGAGTGCAAACAGGTCAGTAACAGAAGTGCAATACAATGTTTAAAAACAAAGCTTTTTTAAGCGTGCTCAGTAAAATCATTAATGAAGTGCAATTCCATAAGCATAGGCAGAGTCCGCATCAACATGCCACACGCAGCCTAAATCGCCGCGTTTAGTCAATGGGCTGAGCTATAACGGAGGCTAAATACCCTTCACGCTCGGCAGCACTAGACCGCTAACCTGCAAAGATGGCGTGCAGGGCGGAAGTGGTGTCGCGAGCAGGGAGTGGGATTCCTCGAGCTGACCCTCCGCACAAACGGCACAAAGCCGGGACGGAACGGGGTTACGAGGGAGTGCAAACAGGTCAGTAACAGAAGTGCAATACAATGTTTAAAAACAAAGCTTTTTTAAGCGTGCTCAGTAAAATCATTAATGAAGTGCAATTCCTTTGCCTGCTTAATTTAAATACCTGCAGCGTATTTAAATTAAGCAGGCAAAATTGGATCCGGGGGCCTAATGGAGGGCTTTAAATGGCACCCTGTAATGAACTGGCACGAGCGGACCCACTGGAGGGTGTAACTGAGCTCTAAAGGACTGCAAAAACCAGTGTGCAATGCGTAATGGGTGGAACTGAGACACACCGGATTCCATTTGGGGAACAATTTAAAAGCACACGTGAATATTTGCTGAGAGCTGAAAAATTACCGTTTGTACCACGAGCCTCTGAGGAAAGAGACAGATTCTCTGAAACGCGTCAGGCGTAGGGTGAATAATACGGGATCCAAAGCTGCCTGTTTTTATGAATAAAGGATGTTCCTTCTCCTGCAGTGGGTGCGGCCTCAAGCGTTGAGCAATCTTTGTCGGATATATTGTGGCGGCTCCAGCCACAGAGGGATTGCGCCGCCCGAACAGAAGGGAACCACACAGGTTAAACTTTGATCTGTGAATGGCGCTGCAGGTATTTAAATTAAGCAGGCAAAATTGGATCCGGGGGCCCAATGGAGGGCTTTAAATGGCACCCTGTAATGAACTGGCACGAGCGGACCCACTGGAGGGTGTAACTGAGCTCTAAAGGACTGCAAAAACCAGTGTGCAATGCGTAATGGGTGGAACTGAGACACACCGGATTCCATTTGGGGAACAATTTAAAAGCACACGTGAATATTTGCTGAGAGCTGAAAAATTACCGTTTGTACCACGAGCCTCTGAGGAAAGAGACAGATTCTCTGAAACGCGTCAGGCGTAGGGTGAATAATACGGGATCCAAAGCTGCCTGTTTTTATGAATAAAGGATGTTCCTTCTCCTGCAGTGGGTGCGGCCTCAAGCGTTGAGCAATCTTTGTCGGATATATAGTGGCGGCTCCAGCCACAGAGGGATCGCGCCGCCCGAACAGAAGGGAACCACACAGGTTAAACTTTGATCTGTGAATGGCGCTGCAGGTATTTAAATTAAGCAGGCAAAATTGGATCCGGGGGCCTAATGGAGGGCTTTAAATGGCACCCTGTAATGAACTGGCACGAGCGGACCCACTGGAGGGTGTAACTGAGCTCTAAAGGACTGCAAAAACCAGTGTGCAATGCGTAATGGGTGGAACTGAGACACACCGGATTCCATTTGGGGAACAATTTAAAAGCACACGTGAATATTTGCTGAGAGCTGAAAAATTACCGTTTGTACCACGAGCCTCTGAGGAAAGAGACAGATTCTCTGAAACGCGTCAGGCGTAGGGTGAATAATACGGGATCCAAAGCTGCCTGTTTTTATGAATAAAGGATGTTCCTTCTCCTGCAGTGGGTGCGGCCTCAAGCGTTGAGCAATCTTTGTCGGAGATATATATATATATATATATATATATATATTGTATCCAATCCTGGTTTCTCGTAGTTTGAAACAGGCGCTGACACCGTGGGATGAAGTCTTCAAGGAAAATACTTTATTTCAACAACACTGTGGCCCAGACGCGTTTCGGCGGACTGGTCCGCCTTGCTCACTGTGTCCGACCCAGTTCTCGTAAGTTTTTTTATACAATTCATCCACATGACACAAACCAAAGGGTTGCTTGGAAACGGTGAAAGCAACGATTAGCATAGAGGAAATACTAACGGAAAATAAGTCTTTCTTCCGAATAGCAATATTTACAAAAACTCGTAAGCAAAAAACGATACAATAGTAAATCACAATGCCACCATCATGATTAATGACTTAATGCCTATCATATGCAGAATAGATCAATAATTAATACCTCAATGATCATTAAGAGTGAACATGTAATAAATCAATTGATATTGGAACGGGATAAAGCCCCAGTGGGCAATATACTTAACTTGCATCTATTCTGCTTTGTATGACCCAATTTATACAAAGATTGGTGGTGGCAAATCTAAACAATTGTTACTACATCATAATATTTTTGCTACAAAGTAAACATATGATATTCCCATAAGAATTTGGTAAGTGAGGATTTTGTGAAAACCAAACAAAATTTCGAAACACAAAATACAACTAGGTCAGATCTGATAGGATTGGTCTTCGAATTTTGAAGAGGCAGTTGTTATCTTAAAGGTGTACATTTAATGCTTCATCAGCATTGAGGCCATATGGAATCTTGCAGTCCAACAAGATTATGTATCTTGACTCAAGTCTCCTGAGTGCCAGTTGTCTGTTACCACCCCTAATGTTCTTCTTGACACTATCAACAACAAAATATGCCAGATATTCTGCTTTGCCACCATGTATGTTGTTGATGTGACGGGCCACGGGGTATGCTGGATCATTGTTATTAATGGCCCTGAGGTGTTGTAGAATTCTAATATGTACGGGGTGAATGGTACTACCCACATACAATTTGTTACAGGTACAACGCAGCACGTATACTGCAAATTCTGTTTTGCATGTATAATGCTCCCTAATCTCCAATGGGGTTTTTTACGTAAGGGAGTGGAGATTGAACTAGTGTTGACTCCATATTTGCAAGCTTTGCACTTTGTGCATTTGAAGAATCCATTTTGGCACTTAAGCCAACTGGTGCCCTTGACTTGTACAGGAGCATTACATACAAGTTCATGTTTCATTGATTTAGCCCTCCTGAAAGTCAATTGGGGGAGCTTAATGCATGATGGTCCTATGATAGGGTCACAACTCACTATTGGCCAGTGTCTATACAGGATTTGTCTCAATTTCTGATGGTAAATGTTATAACCTGTAATAAGCCTTGGCGTTTGTGACATTGCTTGCCCTGGTGTTACTGTTTTTTCTTTATTTTTGAATAAAAGATCTGCTCTAGTAACATTTGCGCATTTCTGCTTAGCAGTTTGCAGAGTTTTTACTTTATACCCTCTGTTGCTGAGTCTTTCAAACAAGTTATTAGTTGAATCTACTAGACTCTCTGCTGTGCTGCAATTACTTTTCATGCGCAGACACTCTGCATAAGGGATACTTTCAATCAATTTAACAGGATGGAAACTTTGGGCATGTAGGATAGCATCTCCCGATGTTATTTTTCTGTCTGTACGTGAATGTACTTTGTTATTCATAGGGTATAGTTCCAAATCCAGATATACAATGGATTGCTTACTGATCGTGCCTGTAAATTTTAAATTTAACTCATTACTATTGATGGCATTTATAAAATCATTAGCACTTTGTTCACTACCCTTCCACAAAAAGAAAATATCATCGATGTAGCGCTGATACAACATTACATTATTGGACATTTGGATATTATATGCCCTCATGAGTACCTGCTCCTCCCACCAGCCCATATGCAAATTCGCATAGCTGGGGGCGAAGCAGGTACCCATAGCCGTACCTTGTGTCTGTTTATACAGCAATCTATCGAACATGAAAATATTGTTCTCTAAGCACCATTCCATCATTTGCATTATCATGACAGTATGTTCATGGAAACTTATATCCCTTGTGCTTAAATAATGTTTGGCAGCTCTTAGACCATCCGAATGTCTTATGCTCGTGTACAGACTCTGTACATCCAATGTAACAAATAAATAATCTTCATGCCAATTGCAGTCAAAAATCTTAGTCAAAAAATCCCCAGTGTCTCTGGTGTATGCTGGCAAAGATTGTACGAAAGGCTGAAGAAAGAAATCAATGAATTTACTTGTGTTCTCAAACCGACTTCCTATGGCGGATATAATTCGCCTGCCCGGAGGACACTCTGCATTCTTGTGAATTTTAGGTAACAAGTATAATTGAGGTGTTACAGGGTAATCATTTTTTAGAAAGTCCAATTCATTCCTTGTTATTAACCCATTTCTTCTCCATTCGTACAGACTTGCATGATATTTTTCTTTGATGCTGATGGTGTTAGTGGCACTGATCCTTATGTAGCAATTTTTGTCCGATAGTTGGGTTAGTGCTTCTTTATTATACATTTCAAAGGGCCAGAGTACAATGTTGCCCCCTTTGTCTGACCAACGTACAACAATATCGGAACGTTCCTTTATTTTGAGCATTACACTTGAATATTCTATCGGCTCTTTGTGCCTCATTCTGTTAAAGGCATTGCTACTCTCAAATGCCAATGTTTTAAGATCCTTGATCATTCTCTCAGCAAAAATGTCGATATTATCCCTGGGCATCAAAGGATTAAATATACATATACATATTTCATAAATTATATTAAGGAATAAATTGCCCAATACATTTGTGCAAATACTGAATCCACTATCCACTTAAAATTCGAAAAAAGAAAAAACAACAAGAGAGTGTTTTTTATGAAAATTAAAGAATCTGACCTTAGTTAAAAAGATGACACAATACAGCCTGTCCAACCGCTGCATCCTCCTGCGCAGAATGGAGGCAGTAGTGTCTTGTGAACGTGTGGACATTCTTCAATGTCGCAGCACGGCATAGCTTGTCTAATGTCACTCCAGCAAACAAAGCTGTAGATGCAGCAACAGTTCTTGTGGAGTGCTCTTTAGCCCTCACTGTCAGAGGTTTATTTGCTTTTTCATGGCAAAACTGTATCGCAGATGCAACCCATCTGGCGATTGTGGCTTTCGTTACTGCGGTTCCGAGTTTTCCTAGACAGTAGGCCACTAGAAGTTGATCTGTTTTCCTTATTTCCTTTGTTTGTTTAAGATAAAATTTCAAACATCTTTTGATAGCCAATGTATGTAGAGCCCGTTGAGCTGGGCTAGATGGGTTTGGAAAGAAAGTTTGCAATATTACCGGTTCATTTGAGTGAAATTGTGTTGGCACTTGCGGAATAAACTTAGGATTTGTCCGAAGGGCTACGTAATTCTCTGTAAATTGTAAGAAAGGTTCTTTATTGTAAAAGCCTGCAGTTCACTCACTCTTCTTGTAGAAGTAAGAGCCAGCAAGAGAGAAACCTACCATGTAAGAAACTTAAGTTCTGCTTTATGAATTTGTTCGAATGGTCGTCTCATCAATTGTGCTAGGACCACGTTGAGTTTCCACTCTGGAGGAGGTGCGCGCACCGGAGGAAAAGAGCGGAAGAGGCCTCTCATGAATAGTTTTATGAGAGTAGATGAACAGAGAGAAGGAATCTGAGGAGATTTCCTGTGTTGGGAAATTGCAGACAGGTGAACTTTTGCTGAAGAAAAGGTGAGGCCCGACTTAGCTAGCAAAAGTAAGTAAGGCAAAATCTGCTCAGCAGGGGCTTGCAGGGGATGAACTTTGTTCGTTTCGCACCAGCAACAGATTCTCTTCCACTTCAGACGATATGTTTTGATAGTGCTTTCAGCACGGGATTTAGCCAGTATTTCTCTACAGGCTTATGAAATATTGATATCCTTAAACTCTAGGAATTCAGGAGCCATGCGTGCAAGTGAAGAGAACGTGGATCCGGATGGATCACTTGGCCCTTGTTCCTCGATAACATCGTTGGTGACTGATGAAGACGAATGGGTTTGTGCTGTGACAATAGAAGTAACTCCGAGAACCAATACTACCTTGGCCAACGTGGTGCAATCAAAATTAGCCGACAGCCTTCCGATTTCATCTTGATTAGTACCCTGGGGATTAATGGGATGGGGGGAAAGGAGTAGGCATAGAAACCTGACCATCGCATTAAAAGGGCATTTCCCCGTGACCCCAGTGTGGGAACCTGCTGGCATAAAACTGGCATTTTGTGTTCTCCCTCGTTGCAAACAGGACCAGAGCTGGTTTCCCTCATCTGAGAAAGATCCTGTCCACGTGTGTTTGTCCTAGCTCCCGCTCGAGGAAGCTGGACTGAGATCTGTTTAGTGTATCTCCCAGAGTATTGTGTAGACCCCTGACATGCTCGGCCCTCAAAGAGATTCCGTGGAACGTTGTCCATTCCCATAATTCCTGAGCCTCTTGAGATAGCGTTATGGATTTCGTTCCTCCTTGTTTGTTTATATAGTACATGCTGGTCGTATTGTCCGTATGGACCAGCACTGAGCAACCTCTTATTTTCTGAAGTAACGACTGGAGAGATAAGAATATAGCCTTGAGTTCCAATCTGTTAATGTGTTGTCTTTTCTGTATCAAAGACCACTTTCCCTGGATTTGTAAATCCTGCAGATGACCTCCCCATCCCTCCATGGAGGCGTCTGTCATCAGAATGAAATCCGGGGTACTTTGGAGAAAGGTTAAACCTTGAACAAGGTTTGTCGTTTGAGACCACCATTGAAGTGCCTCCACCATCCTTGTTGTGATTCGAATTACATCTTTGAAATATCCCAAAGCTTGTTGCCACTGTTTCTGTAGTTCCCCCTGCAAAGGTCTCATCTTTAGTCTCGCTAAAGGCACTACGTTTACTGCTGACGAGCACATCCCTAGCAGTGATTTGAATATTCGTACAGAAACTGACTTTCTTTCTGAAATGGTCCCAGCCAACCTTTGAAGTAGCATCTGTCTCTCTTGAGACAAGAATGCTTTGCATTGGACGGTGTCCAGGGATGCTCCCAGAAACAAAATTACTTGGGTTGGATGCAAATTTGATTTTTCCCTATGTAGAGTGAGTCCCAATGTATTGAATAGATGGAGACAAGCTGCCGTTGTCTGATCGGCTTCCTGCTTTGATGCAGCTTTGAGCAGCCAATTGTCGAGGTATGGAAAAACTTGAAACCCCTGAGATCGAAATGCCACTGCTACTGGTGCTAGGCACTTGGTGAAAATCCGTGGTGCTGACTTTAGACCGAACGGGAGCACCATGAATTGATAGTGGGAACCAGCCACTGTGAACCATAGATATTTCCGGTGCTTTGGGTGAATTGGGATATGAAAGTATGCGTCCTCCATATCAAGAGAAGTCACGAAATCTCCTTTGTTTAAGCATCCCAAAATATCGGAGAGTGTCACCATCCTGAACGTCTGTTTTTTTAGAAACTTGCTGAGTTTTGTTAGGTCCAGAATCGGTCGCCATTCTCCTGACTTCTTTCTTATTAGGAAGAAACGAGAATAGAAACCTCTTCCTCTCTGAATGGATGGTACTTCCTCTATCGCTTCATTGAGGAGCATGATCAAGACTTCTTTTCGTAATAAGTGAAGACGAGGGGGACCCCTGGGCGGAGTAATAAGTAGTTTTTGAATACATTCTAGGGTGTAGCCCTTGGTGACTAGGTCCAACACCCAGTGGTCTGTTGTTATCTCGTGCCACTGCTGTGCATAAGCAGAAATCTTTGCACCCACGGGTAGGTAGGGAAATTTGACTGGTACCCTGATGTACTCATTGCTTTCTGCCAGTCACGGCGCTGTTGTGGTGTTCGCTTGCGGCCTCCCTGGCGAGAGAAACCAGCTGTTGAAGATTGGCGATATGATGGCGGGTTGTAAGATTGGCGATATTGAGGTTGATATTGCTGATATTGTTGAGATCTTTGATATCCGCCTTTGTAGGTGGGGAATCCTCGTCCTCTGGCGCATCTAAATTGTACTCTTCTATATTGCAGAGCTCCTAATGACTTTGCAGTATCTGTATCGTTCTTTATCGCCAGAAGAGTGTCGTCAATATGTTTACCAAAAAGCGACACTCCATCATACGCCATGTCCAGAATCTTAACCTGAACCTCAGGTCTGAAGGTGGTAGCTTTCAGCAACCCCTGGCGTCAAAGTACTAACGCTCCCGCCAACTGCCTAAAACTTGTGTTTGCTATGTCGAGGGCACAATCAATTGTTTCAGAGGTAGCCCTTTCACCCTCCAATAAGATCTTTTGGACGTCCTGTTTGTTTTCTTCCAGGATGAGGTCTATCAGCCCCGCCATATCGACCACATTTGACGGTCATAGAGGCTGATAATGGCTAAAGCATTTGCTGCTCGAATTGATGAAGCTGCCATTGCCAAAAATGTCTTTCCCATATGGTCCATCCGACGACCCTCTCTGTCCGGAGGAGTAGTAATTGGCGTTGCCGGATTCTTCTAACGTCTCTGTGCAGCCTGAGAGATGACAGAATCTGGCCTTGGATGTCCAACAAGGCAAGATGGACTATCCTCCGGAGCTCTATATTTTTTCTCTACACGAGGCAGTACCGCTGGTATGGATGCTGGCGTCTTCATAATCTTCACACCTTCCTGCCATATATAGTCGATAATCGGAATTGAACGTACCAGCTTTCTTGTGTCCTCTTTAAAATCATACAGAAAACATTCTGTTTGTTTCACCGTGATAGGTAAGTGGAACCTACTGGCTGTCCTCTGCATTAAATTGTGAAACCCCCCCCCCCCCACTGTCTTCTGGGGGAGAATCTGAAGGTAAGCGTGGAGGAGGGGATGGTGTTGGAATTACACAGTCGTCCCAAGGATCCGGAACAGCTGTTGGATCTGGTAATTCTCCTTCTTCCTCTTCCTCTTCCGAAGAGGAAGTGTTCTGAACTTCAGGGTCAGCTGAAACTGGACTTGTTACATTTGCCGGTGTGCTAGGTATTTGATATTCTGGAACTGTTGTTGCTACCTCCACTTGCGGAACCAGGTTTTCTGGTAGAATTTGTTGAGGAGGGAATCTCTGTCGGTAATCTGCCAACATGGCCTGCAGATCCTGAATCAGTGACGGCGGCAGATGAGCCATCTCTCTGTGGCGTGTTTTCTGTTGAGGATTAAATTGATAAGTATGACGAGGAGTTATATATTGCTCCTGATAATAATGCGCCTCATGGTAATCCTCCTCGTCATCATCGTCATCTTGGCATTTTACATGTAGCTCAGATGGACTGTGAGCTACTCCATATAGTCCGTCCTCATCCTCATCATCTTACTCCTCAATATAACCTTCCAAAAGGTGAGATGATAGTAAAGGTGATACTTTACTATAATCTTGAAAAGGCGGTTGAAGAAAAGCCTTTAAAAACAGTCATGGTCTGAGATATCCTCGTCGACGGTGGCGTCGACGGTGCAGAAATTATTATTGAAGGAATTTCTGTCGTCGACGGTGTTGTCGTCGACAGTGTTGTCATAGCCGGTGGAGATATTGTTGTTGACTGTGACTTTGTTGACTGTGACTTTGTCGACGATGTCTTCGCCGATGATGTCGTCGTCGATGGTATCTTCATCGACGGTATCTTCGTCGACAGTGTCGTCGTCAACTGTGTTTTCGTCGACGACGGTGTTTTCGTCGTCAACAGTTCCTTCGTCAGTGATATTTTCGCTAACAGTTTCTTCGCCGATGATGGGTCGTCAACAGGTGAAAACGATGAAGGTCTTGATTCAATGAAAATATTTGTCGATGAAATAGAGGACTGAATCGCCGTCGTCGGGATGGTTGCCATCGACGATGGTGTCGATGAAGTCACACATATTGTCAACGATGACAGAGAAGTCGTCGTCGACACTGATTTCTTTATGTGCTTTCTACTCACAGAATCAGTAGAAGAGGATCTTGAGCGCGTTTTTTTTCTCTCTTGACAGGTGTGGAGGGCACAGACAAAGTTGGCTCAGAGGAATGTTTGGAGCTCCTCTCTTTACATACAGGCTTTTCTTGGGAAGACTTGAGATGTTTTCTTCCCTCACCTGAAGATCTTTCCTATGATCTAGCCCTTTTGTGAGAAGTTGAAGCCATTCCTTCTTCCTCATCTGAAGTGTGAGCCTGTTCTTTTGTGGATTGAAGCCACAAGAGTAATCTTCCTTCTCTGTCCTTGAGGGTCCTTGAGGGTCTTATTAGAAAAGGTGCGAAAGATTTTACAGTCTTTCACCTCATGCCTTGGATAAAGGCAATAAATACAGTCTTTATGTAGATCATCTACGTGGACCCTCTTCTTCCCACAGGTCTTGCAAGGGCGGAAGAGGCCTTTCTTGTCTGACATTTTCTTCAGAATAGCTGAATAGAAGGAAAAAACTCAGAGTAGCACTCAGGGAGACTCCCTTCCACACGACGTGCGGTGACAATCTGAAGAGAACTTTCGTCTGCTGGCAGTGTTCTAGAGGGTGCTGGCAGCTTATTAGCTAGAACCAACTTTTGGTCCTTTTTTGAAAAGGACATAGATAGGCTACTAAGATATGGCCTTTGGTCTTTTTAGCCTATTTATTACTTATGGCACTGCTTTTGTATTTTACTGTGGGACTCCTATCTCGACGATGGGGAATGATTCAGGCATGTGAATCTATGAAAGATACCCCAATACTGGATAAATTGGCATTCTGCGCCCACCCTTTCAAATTCAACAAGGTACTAGGCAGTAGTGCCATCTCTCTGTACTGCTTTTTGCTCTGGTCATTGAGTCACTGGCTCGGTCCTTACCAGTAGAGTACTTGATTCACAGATGTCGATGGGGAGAAGCAGTGGAGGATTGTGTGTCACTATTTGTGGACATGTTGATTTTCTACCCAAGCAGACTCGGTTTTACTAGCCATGCATGTGATGTAATTTTGCAACTTTTTGTGAGGGCCTTGGGCCTGTGTGTGTGTCAGTTGCGGGAAATCTGCTGTACACTGGATTTGCATCACAGCGGACAAGGTGCTGTGGGACCAAACAATAAAATGGGAACTGTAGTGCTTCACGTATTTGTGGGGTATACAAAATTCACGCAGTGCAACTCACATGGTTTCGAATATTACTCCCCGATTTGGTTGCTAGAAAGAGATTTGGATTGCTGTGCTTCACTCCCTCTATCATTAATGGGTCGAGTTGCAATTGTGAAACTGGTCCCGTCACCAAATATTACGCTACACCTTCTACAACTATTCCTACCAGGTTTCTCCTGCATTCTTCCTAAGAAAATGCATAGTTTGGAGGCTACATGTGGAAAGTAGGCACTCTGAGACTTTTTGTGGCCAAGTGTTCCAAGTCCCTATATTACAGCGCATTGATGGGTGCTTGATATAGTGTTGTACGACTGCATATCCAGCCAACTATTGACTACTGACTGGCTATTTGGCCCCATGAATGGCCTGGCTTATTGTACTGAAAGGTGGTCCTGGGAGAAAGCTTCCTATAAATGTCCATCCTGCCACTAAACTAGTAGTTGATATTTCCAGGAGATCAGATGGGAGGGTAGAGTGACTGGGGAGACACCCTTGTGGCTTGAGATGCACCTGCCCTAGGTGGCCACTCTTTAGGGAGGGTGGTGACAATCTTGACTACTTATCGACTTATTCAATTAAAATACCTGCACAGAGTATACTACACAAGGAAACGATTGTTCAAAATTGAACAAGACTCTTCCGCAACATTCCTTAGGTGCCAAGGAGATTGTGCTAGATTCTTTCTAACTGCTTAGGCATGCCCAGTTATGCAAGTACAGGGTGATGGAAAATTTCTTAGGCTGGCTGATACCAACAACCCTAATCTTACCCTTATATACAGATTCAAAGACATTGATGCCACCTTATATGAGAAAACCTTACTCCATCTGGGTCTGGTTAAGGCCAAACGAAACAATGCACAACATTGGAGAGGTACTAATTTGTCTTCCATACGCATGTGGACTCAAGGCATGAATAAATGTTGGAAGCTTGAAAAAGGAATCTATCACCCCAGTTACTATCTACGCACAGCCTGGTGGGAATACTTGCAACTGCACTGAGATATTGCAGAATAAACATTGGGGATTTATGGGAACTAAGTAACAGTTGCCTTATGAACATTTTGAAAGGCGTGTTATCTTGTATCCTCATTTGCAACTATAGTTACATTATGTTCATACAATCTGAATTGTCTGGTGTAATGCTTTTGAGGATGCAACCAACATGGGAGCAAGATGGAACCATTTTGCTCCATGTGAAAAGTGAGTCGACTTGTCACCTGTTTTAGAGGGGCAAGGATTATAATCTATGTGAGAGAATAGCAAAGAATATATTACCGCAAGGCTATCCACACGCTCCAGGAAGTTATTCTGATCAATCAATTGAGCTTTACGGAATCTTTCCTCGTCTTCTATATGTTCTCCTTGAACAGCTTCCATTATGGATAGGATTTTATTTGGCCAGCTAATGGCAGCCCATCTAGAGGATGAAAAATGCAAAGCAGCCATTAAAATGAAAAGAGTTGCAGTCTATATTAACTGCTACACACTGGTTCACAACCTCAACAGTGCACGCAACATGGACACAAGAGGTCTCCGGGCTTAACCAAACCACTACACACGACAACTCACCACAGGCATATTGCACCTCAAAAAAAAGAAACACCCTATAACACTGTAACACACAGCAGACTATATGACAATACCACACTACATCTCCATGCCCACATTGTAACTTATGCCATCAATCCAAACTCCACCTTTTTTAGACCATTAAACACCATTTGAAAGGACACCATGCCATATCACATCACATCTCACTACACCTTCCCACACTTAAATCGACCAGACCATATGGACATATCCAGCACCATACCATTCGCTAGCACACATCACTTTAGCCAAATACCAAGCAATCCAGAACAACTGTACACACTTTGACAAAACACCATAACCACCACATCACATTATGATACACTTCATCACAAAACATCACAACACTACTTCACATCAAGACTAACTGTAGAACACAATAACAAAACACAGCTTTCTCACCACACATCTCTACCCAAAATAAATCACATAATACTGTGATCAGCACCACTCTACTACATACAAACCCTGACTGCTACACACCAACAACTTTGCAAATCCGGGAATCCCAATAAAACATACAAGAGTATTGACCCCGGCACAAGTCAAGTCATATCGCACTGTACTTTCACGGACCAGGAGCCACCCAACAATGTTGCATAAGAAAACCATCACCTACCTGTAATTATAACTCCAGCATTTGTATCTTTCAAAGATTAGCATGCTTGACTCATTCCCCATCATAGAGGCGGGTTTCCCACAGTAACTTTAAAACAACAGTATCAGAATACAGTTTGCTTGATAAGCCTTAAACCAGTGTCACTTTTGTAGCATACTCAATTCATTGGAAAAAGTATCAAACTTCAGCTAATGAAGTGAGTGTGCCCTGAATGCCACCCCTCCTAGAGACCTCAGATGTCTGCTCAGATTTCTAGTGTGAGTGTGAACAGAGTATGTAATTGCCTTCTTTCCTCACCTATTAGGTGAAGAAAGAAGGCACATGTGTACCTATGAAAGATACCAATGCGGGATAACTGTAGTTATTAATTGTTACAAATGTTCTTCTCCATCATTTGATCTTCCATAGATTTACATACTTTAATAAGATTAGCAAGCAGTACAATTCATAAATAACATCAACATTTAGGATGAAGGGTTACAATAGAAAAAGGTTCACCATAAGGAAAAAGATGATGCAGAACAGGGTGTCCTACCGCTGCATCTCTTTTCTACTACTGCTTCTATGTAGTAACTTTGGGTAAATGTATTGTGTTTCATCCATGTCACTGCCTGTCAAATGCCTGTGAGGCGTACCCAGGAGTTGGGGTTGTTGGATATGCCAATCTCCTCGTTTAATGTGTCTAGATATAACTTCAAATATTTATGCATGTCAAGAGAATGTGGAGCTCACTGCTACATCTGAAGAACCAATGGTTCTTTGAAATGAAAGTCAGTGGGCACATTTGGAAAGAAATTTGTATTTGTGTGCAATGACAGTTTGCCCTTGGTAAAGTGGAGAAAAGGCTCTTTCACTGTGAATGCCTGCATTTTTCTCACTCTGTCTGAAGCCATGTTATGAAGTAATTCCATGAGAGGTATTTGAAACTTGCCTAATGGCCTTGCTCAAAAGGGCTCTGAAATAATTGTGATAAGATTATATTAAGTTCCCATCTTGTTGGTGGTCACTGAGTCAGCGGAAAAGCCCTGAAGAGACCATTGACAAATTCTTTAATGACCTTTCTGGCTCATAAGAAAGGGACAGAGAACTCCTATAACTTTGTATTCTATGTTTTGCTAGTAGTCTGCAACCCCTCTTGTGCTCAGGAGCTAGGCTGTCAAGTTGAGGGACAACTGTTTATAATGCAGTACCCTGACCGTTGTAGCAGAGAAGAAGAAATGACTTGTTGCCCATATGAATGAGTGGCAATCAATAGTTACAGGAGAACTGAGTAAGCATACTGCTTGGGCCATGATTGAGGTATAAGGATGATGCAGCAGCTCTCCTTCTTGACTTTGGCTATCGTCCACGGAACAAGGTGAAATGTTGGCATGGTGCAGGTAAATGTTTTGTTCCAAGTCATCAAAAAATACATCTTCCCTCCTTCCAGGCAGCTGGTGCATTTTGGCAAAGAAGTAGCATTTCTTGTTGAAGAGTTCAAGAGTGGGCATGTCTGGCCAGTCAGTTGTTGCTGGCCCCTGGTAAATATTGACCTTCAGAAAGGTTCTATGTTGAACTGCCAATTTCCACAAACACTGCACCTCTTTTGATACAATCTGTCAGGATGCTCCTCCTTGCTTGTTTAGGTAAAACGTGGACATAGTGTTGTTCGTTCGGGTAAGAACTGATGAATTTCAAATCCTAAAAAGGACGGAAGCGAGGCCTCTACGTATTGCCGAATTCCAACACACTGACTGATGTATAGGAGTGTCTTGAGTCCATACTCCTCTTGCCGAAAGCTCCTGACAGTGAGCTTCCCATCTCTCCAAGAAAGTACCCCTAGTCAATAGGTAACTAAATGCCTGGGTTATGACTGACCTGCACTGATATTGTTCCTGTTGGTCCTCCATACTAGAGATGATTTGACACAATCTGTCATGATTCCTATGTCTAGAAACAGCCTTCAGTTCACATACATTGTGCATCCAACTATCCCTGCATCAACTCATATGAAGGCAGCAGTCGAATATCAGTGGTATTCATGAGAACATCATTCCTAAAAGTACGTACAGATGTTTGTCTTGTGCCAGGAAACTTTGGTAGTGCTTTGCAGCCAATGCATGATAGAAATGCCTTTTCCTTTCTGGTATCGAGAATGGCTACTAGGAAATAAGTCTTGGAAGTTGGGAATAGTAGAGATGAACAAGTTACTTACCTTAGATAATGCCTTATCTGATAGAGAGTCTATCTAGCTGCAGATTCCTCGCCTTAGAATATTCCAAGACGTCAGATGGATCGGGAAATTTTTTAGCAATCTCCTAGCATGCTGGTAGGGGGTATTGTTTGGCTCTGCATAGTGTTGTTGGAGTAGTCTGCGCCAGAAGTGACACACACAGTGCCTAAATAGGCATCATCTCAGCGCGCTGACTCAGTTCTTGACTGTTTTCTGTACCAGAAGCACAGAGCCAAGCTAAGAAGTGCCAAAAATGAGATCCTAAAGGGTGTATATTTATGTGAGAAGACAGTCCGCAGAACAGCGAGGATGGGAGGGTTGGTGAGTAATTTGTGACTAGATAAGAGTCTACACCAGATAAGGTGTTAGCAAAGGTAAGTAACTTCTTCTTTTGATAGACTCCTAGCCACAGATATCTTACCTTAGAGTAGATATCAAAGCAATCTCTCCCAGGAGGTGGGTCTGCAGACTGTTTTAAACTAAGAAGTCCTGGGGTATGGAACGGGCAAAATGCCCATCTCGCCAGACCTGTCAATGAAGTAGTGTTTGTCGAACGCGTGCAGTGATGGCAACAAAGCGGCCTGACAGATGTCCAGTACTGGTACTTCTCTAGCTAATTCAGTGGTTGCAGCTTTAATACTTTCAGAATTACCTCTTAAGCCAGTGGGAAGCTGTTTCTTGGCCACTATGTAGTAGATCGTAATGCAGAGGATGATCCATTGAGAGATGGTTCTCTTCTTAATTACCTTCCCTTTCTTTGTCCCCATAAATCCAACAAAGAGTTGATTATCAACCCGGAAATCTTTGGTACGATTAATATACAACAAAGTTCTTTTTGGATCCAGGCAGTGGAGTCTCTCCTCTTCTTTAGTAGGATGAGGAGGTTGAAAAAAGGGAGGTCGGGTGATGTTCTGCTCGCTGGGAAAAGGTGCGACAACCTTTGGCAAAAAAGATGCTTGAGTTCTAAGAATCAGCTTGTCTGGAAAGAATGAATTGTAGCTAAGATTGACTGAAAGCTCCTGCAGTTCACTAACCCTCCTGGCACATGTCTTCACCACAACGAAGACAGTTTTGAGAGTTAGGAGCCTGTTTTGATTGCGCCTATCAGATAATCTCAGAATCTTCCACACTATAGCCCAACACTCGGCGCAGCCAAAACTTTAACACAGCACCTTTAGAAAAGGGTTTTATTTTACAAAATGCAAGGACTCTCTCTGTAGAATAAGGCTTGAGGTTTTATTTCACACAATGCTCTCAAAAGCTTTCCCAGATGCCAAATGCAAAAGATTCAAATATACAAAGATATATATATATGTATATGTTTATATGCAAGCAATAACAACACACTGATGAATAAACAAGCAGCAAAGAATATGAGCTAGGACTCAAGCAAATATACTGGACGTCCTGCAAGAGATCAGAAAGCTATAGATATATATATATCAAATGAGTAGATTGGAGGTGCACTTTGACTCACTCACACATCACAAAGAAAACACACTCACTCACACATCCAATGATCACACCCACTGGCTCACATCACAATGGCAATTACCAAAACTCAATACATCACCTGGTGCAAAAACACCGCATCTCAGACTGGGAAAGTAAACAGCTATAGATATATATATATCAAATTAGTAGATTGGAGGTGCACTTTGACTCACTCACACATCACAAAGAAAACACACTCACTCACACATCCAATGATCACACCCACTGGCTCACATCACAATGGCAATTACCAAAACTCAATACATCACCTGGTGCAAAAACACCGCATCTCAGACTGGGAAAGTAAACAGCTGTGATTGAGAGCCTCAGCACCCAGGGTTCACTCTGAGGTAGACGCATCCGCCACACTCAGATTCCAAACTTCCGGTTTCCAAGTCCACAACCCTCAGCTTTAAACACACTAGAAGGTTCGAGAAAGACCTCCCTCTGGGCCAGAGGAATCTTACCAGAACTGGCCAGGTTCCAAGCAAGCATTCCCACGACAGGATGGAGCTCTCACGTCCCTTTCTCCAAATCTCACATGTTCCAGCCTTTATCTTGACAAAGCTCTCAGAAGCCTTTCAGAGTACATAAACAATCCCTTACAAATACAGAAAAACCTTGAACTTGAATAACCCAAGCAACTTGTAAGCGCTGCTGTGCACACAGAAAAGCTGAAGCAAGACAAAGCCAGGGGAAAAGGATGACATGAGGCCATGTCATAGCCAATAGTAAGCACGTCCTAATTCTCATAACCCAAACAACTTGCAAGCGCTGCTGTGCACGCAGAAAAGCTAAAGCAAGGCAAAGTCAGGTAAAAGGATGACATGAGGCCATGTCAAAGCCAATAGTAAGCACTTCATAATTCTCATTAATATACAACACCGAGCACATGTGTGCCTCACTGCCCAAAACACTGCACTTCAAAACCAAAGAGTACATTCCACACCTCTCTCTCCCTTTCACGCTTTCAAATGCACAACCCACACGTTCTGTTCTTGGCAAGGCTGTCCACTTCGTGACAGCTACCACTGAAAGACAGCAAGATTACAAGAAAGAAGAGAAGCAAGGCATATGCAGGACCGTCGTACATCCAGGCTAGGATGAAATAACACACTAAAGTCAGTTCAAATAATGGTAGTCAAAGGTCATCACAGGGTCTCAAACCACAAGAGTGCCTCTAGCACTACAGAGCCATATAGGAAACTGTGCATCAGCTCAAAAGGGGAACACATGAGGAAGATGCAAACTACATTCAAGTCCTGTTGGTGCATAATGAAGGGTATGGGAGGAAAGATATGCTGCAAACCTTTAAGGAATCTAGTCACAACAGGCGACTTAAACAGGGAAGGTTGGTCCAGAAGTCGTAGAAAGGTAGAAATGGTGGACAGATACTCTTTAACTGTGCCCAAAGTAAAGCCTTGCCTGGCCAGGGAAAAAGCACAGAGGATCAACCAATTTAGATGTAATCCAAACCACAAACCTGTCCCATCAGCAGGCATAAATAGTTATAGCCTGGCTGCCAAGATGACATCGCACACATCTGAAGGGAGAGCAAACACCCTTAAGTGTCACCGTTCAACGTCCATGAATGAAGGTTTTAGAATGAACAGGTTCGGGTGCAGTACCCTGCCCGGTTGCTGCGACAGAAGATCCTACCGAATGGGCAGGATGACTGGAGAACAGATGCTCATGCTCAGGAGTTCAGGATACCATACTTCCCTAGCCCAGTCCTGGGCCACTAAGATGACTTTGGACCAGCATTCTTGATCTTCTTAAGAACTCTGGACAGGTGTGGTATCAGCAGAAAGGCATACAGGAGTCCTCAGCTCCACTCCAGATGAAATGCGTACCATAGCGAGAGCCGCCTTGGAAACTCCATCACACAGAAGAGCTGACATTGCACATTCTCAGCAGGGGCAAATACATCTAACAAAGGTTCTCCTCTCTTGGAAGCGACCTTGCACCACCTCCGGATGGAGAAGCCATTTGTGGTCCGCTTCGTATTGACAGCTAAGTTTATCTGCTCTGGAATACAGAGAGCCCACCAGATGTTGAACCACCAGGGAAATACCCTGATGTTCCAGCCATGTTCAGAGACAGAGACTCTTGACATAGAGTCCACAACCGTACTCCACCCGACTTTCAATGCCAGTTGGATCGATGTCAGTTCCAACAACTGATGTGGAGCTGAGACTCTGCTGGAGACCAGAGCCCTCTGATCTCAACCTCTTCCAGGTGGCCTTCCCAAACCATAAGTGACACATTTCTCACCACTGTGAGCTTTTGGAGGGGAAGAGAGAGATAGAGATGTGCTGCTGACCCAATCGCGGTCTGTGAGCCACCACTGCAGTTCTTTTGCAGTTCCCTTCGATATCTGAACCAGGTCGGAGAGATTTCCCTGATGCTGCCAACTGTGTCTGCATGTTCCACTGAATAGCTCGCATATGCCAATGGGTATATTTTAACAAAGAGATGCAGGAAGTGATGAGGCCCAGGAGCCTCAGAGTCAGTCTCACCGAAATCCAGGATAGAGACTGAAATATCAGTTTCATAGCCCAAATATCCTGGAATCGCTGTTCAGGAGGATAAGTCCGAAACTTCACTGTATCCAGAACCGCTCCGATGAAAGGGAGCATCTCGGAGGGAGTTAGGTGTGACTTCGGCACATTGATAGTAAACCCTAGCGAGTGCAGGAGGTCCGCCGTAGTCTGGAGGCGTAGAGACGACTGTCTAGGGCGAGCCTGCCTTCAACAGCCAATCGTCGAGGTAGGGGAAGATTGGAACCTCGGACCTCCGCAAATGTGCTGCACCCATCGCCATCACCTTGGTGAACACCGAGGGGCGCTGGTAAGGCCAAAGGGGAGCACATCAAACTGATAATGCTCCTGGTCCACCGTTTATTTCAAGTAGTGTCTGCGGGCCGGCAGGACAGGAATGCGTAAGTAGAAATCCTACAAGTCCAATGCTACCATCCAGTCTCCAGGGTCGAGGGCAGATAAGACCTGAGCCAGGGTGAGCATCTCAAACTTTTCCTGTTTCAAGAAGTAATTGAGAGGGTGCATATCTAATATAGGACAGAGGCCTCTAGCCTTCTTTGGCACCAGTAAGTAGCAAGAATAGTAACCAACACATATTTCTGATGCTGGCCCAGTCTTAACAGCTCCTTTGGCCAGAAAGGCCAGCACTTCCTGTTGCAAGAGCGCAAGGTGGTCTCTGTCAGCCAGTCAGGAGATGGAGGAAGTGTCGGCAGGGTTTGTTGAAATGGGAGGGTATAACCCTGGAGGACAATCTAGAACACCCATTTGTCTGTCATAATCTCTCAACATAGGGCCAGTGGTGTTGGATTCTGCCACCAACTCTGTTCTCATGCTGGATAGAGGGCATACTAAACATACTAAAGAGGCTTTCACTATGTGGCTGCCAGGACAGGGGGCACTCACTTGGCAGACCTTTGGCTTGGACCCCACGAGGCTTGTGGGAGCCGTGTCCTCAGCCACAAAAAGGACTAAGCCTACTGGTCATTGTGGCTAGGGGGGAATGGATGTGGCTGGTAATCCCTACCACATCCACGGAAGTCCTTAAGGTGCAATGCGGCTGTTGTGGGGGCCACAGAGAGCCCCAACAAAGTGGCAGTGGCCCTACTGTTCTTGAATCTCGGCAAGGCTGAATATGCCTTGCCTCCAAAGAGACGGAATCCATCAAAAGCCACGTCTATGAGTGAGGTTTGGACTTCTCCCAAAAAGCCAGTATTCCTCAAACAGAAGTGAGGTCGAAGCACCACTGTGAAGCAATAGCTCTCCCTAGTGAGTTGGTCCTATCCAATCCGCATCTAATTGTGATCTTTGCTGCGTCTCGCTTGTCAGTAATAGCTTAAAAGAGTATGGCCCGAGCCTCATCGGGGACCATGGGCAGCACTTGCGCAACCGTATCCCACAAAGTATGGAAATAATGGCCCAATAAGCATGCAGTGTTCACAGAACACAGTGCCAGGCAGGTGGAAGAGAAAATCCTCTTACCGAAGGTATCCAACCTCTTGGATCCCCTATACCGTAGTCTAGTAGGGAACGCACCGGGATTGATTCAGGAAATTGAGGCCTGAACCACCAACCACTCAGGTGTAGGGAGAGGAGGGCGGGACAATGGTGGCAAGCAATGGTCCTATGCACAAGAATGCCTGTGCAGGGCTTGGCCCAGGCTGCGAACATGACATCAGTGAGGGATTCAATGAAGGGTAGTAAAAGTTCTGGTGGGGATATCCCCGGTTGAAGCACCTCTGTAAAGACATTGGTCTTGACTTGAACCATGGGCAGAAGGGCCGGGACCTCAGTCGCCCTCCAGACCAACATCGCAAAAGAGGCCCCTTCCTCCATAGTCACTGTAGGCTGAGAGAAGAGGCCAGTGTCTGGTGAGGTATCAAGACCACTGGAGTCAGCCAGGTCCTCATACCAATTGTCATCAGCCATGGACTCTGCTAAAGGGTCAGTTTAGGTGTAGGGATCCTCAAATCCCCTCGAATTGTGTTCTTCTGTGAGCCCTTCAGAGTTGGTAACCACAATGAGCTGGGCACTGCCATGGGCATCGGTGGTGGCATAAACTGGAGCAGTCCGCCAAGGAGGTCGCAAAGTCAGGCCTGTGGCCAATCTAGATCCACCACTGGATCATAAGGGGTTGATTGCTGCCGAGTTCGGACCCTCCAGCGGAGCCCCAGTTGACAACCCTCCTGAACCCATGGGACTCAGTGCTCCAGAGGGATTCGATGGGCCAAAGATGAGGATCAGGGCCTCTTAAACCTCTCTGAGTAGTGCAGGCGTTGCTCTGGGATTTGGGTTGCACCGCTGATCTTTAAGACTTCCCTCAATGACTGATGATAGTCATTTAACTCAGGCATGGACCATAAGCGCAGCGAATACATCAAGGGTTTTAATGAAGCTGCATCCCTGATTCTCTTTAGCGTGTGATCAAGCAGGAACTATGTTGTCACAACTGTGGATCTTCTTTGTCCTTCCTTCAGTTTCCAGTAGATGAATCAGAGTTTCTAGTGTCAGGAGGAGCCCATTATACTGAGGGTGTTAAGGGGTGTGTAAGGTAGTAGCCAATGGGCAATTTGACACTGGGATGTCTATACCCCCTATATAACCACTTTCTGGGGAGAGTGGGCATATACATGACCCAGAGTTACTTGCTTCACCAATTTGAAAATGATGAAACCCTCCCTTGGCTATCCACTTCAGGTGGCCCACCTTAGGGGTGTTCCAAGCCTGAAAGTGTGACACGCTTTCTAACGAACTATATTTTCGCCTGCTCTGGTGCCAAATGTGGCATTCCCCAGGTCTGGGGGGGAAGCTGTTGTTTGCATTTCTAATGCGGCAGAGGCTTTGAAACCTCTGACCTTGACATGGTAATTCACTAGCCATCCTCATGCAGATGTGCCCTCACCTATAATGTAATGTATTCTGCCTTAGGGCTCTAAGGCCTGCTGTAGGGGTGACTTACTTATAGTATATGCTATGAACCTTGGCATGCCACACAGGGAGTGTGCCATGTCATGTTTTCAAAATAGTTTGCACCATTTCAAGCATCCTGCAATGGCAGTCTGCATGCAGTTTTTTGTGTGGTCTCTTTGGGTGGCATAATACATGCTGCAGCCCATAGGGGCCCTCGTTAGTACCCATGCTTTGGGTACCATGGATACCATTTACTACGGCCAATAGAGTTCCAATTAGACATTTACATTGTGTTAAGGAAAGAGCACTGAAACCGAGTAGTGTGGTTAGCAGGGACCCAGTGCACCTTCAGTCAAAAAGCATAAGTACTAGGGCAAAAAGTGTGGGTGACCATGTCAAAAAGGGCACTTTCCAACAGTAATCAATATCTAAGTCATAGGTGACAGGAACGTCATTTGCAATGAAGGGAAACCTGGCTTTCTGTTCAATAACAGTGATATCGTTTGTTAGACCTGATCACCATTGGATTGGTATTCCCCAGACGTCTTGCATTCACTACACGTTTTTTGGCCATTAGAAAAGCTAACCAGTGGTATTATGCTTGTGCTCTCCCTTCTAAATATGGTAAAATTAGGATACCATTGATTGGCCCATTCAATATACTTCAAAGACCCTAGGTCTTGGCATTACAGGTATCTAGGGCCTGTAAATTAAACGATACTAGTGGGCTGCAGCACTTCTCATTGTGCCACCCACTAAAGTAGCCTTGTGAAACATGTCTCATGCCTGCCACTGTAGCTTGCAGTGCAGTTTTAAGCTGCTATTTCAATAAGCCTTTTGCTAGACCTAAACCTTCCCTTTTAATACTCCGAAGCATACATAAGGTAGGCCCTAAAGACTTATAGGGCGGAGTGCATGATATTAAAGTAGCACATCCCTGTTCCACATCATGGGGGGGAAATCTCATAAACAGACTCTGTGAAAAAGTAGCACATGTGTACTTCAATACTTAAGGCTTACATGTACTGGCTAGGTCTCCCATAGATTAACACAGGTTACCTTATTACACTTTATAGGTGATAGGTTCAGTTTGGGTGCAAACGGATAGAGAAATACTTTGTCCACTCTTTGGATTTGTAATTTTAAATCCTCTTTAATGGTAAAGTCAGATTGTAAGTTAATATTCTGAAGATGCCACCTTTAGAAAGTTGGTGCTCTCTGTCCCGGAGGGGGGTTGTACTCAGCCCTTCGTGAGCCTTCGTGAGCCTCAACGGGTCATCTGAGGGCTGTGTGAACCCCCTTTCTTAATTTGCTGCCCTATGTATGAAAATAGGCTCTGCTTTCATGGTTACACACACTTTTTGCCTGGTGTCAGTGTGTTTTGACTGTAATTTGCTAGGATCCTGCTAATCAGGACCCCAGCATCTGTGCTCTCTCTCCCAAAATGGCTTTGGTAAGTACTTTTGAACCTCCACAATTGCCTACTGGTGTACCATTATAAGTCCCAAGTATATGGTACTAAGGTATCCAGGGGGCTGCAGCATGAATTGTGCCACCCATGGGAGTCCACTTAAACTTAGACTTCAGGCCTGCCATTGCAGCCTGTGTGAGGTGGTGCTTGCACCTGTCACAACAGACATATGTTTTCTTATATCTGAGGTTACTACACTTAAAACCTATAATTTATTACTATGGTAGGTCCTTCAGTCCTGAGGGCAGGGTGCTTGCTTATAAGTGTGAAGGGGCCCCTGCATGAGCAGGACACCCCTAAAAACCCCAGAGTTGATTCTCCAGGCTTTAAAAGTACGGTCAATCATTTTAAGACATATGGGCCTCATGTAGGTAGCGAAATACCGGTCGGTAACGGCCGATTTTCGGTAATTATACCGTTACCGACCGGTATTTAGGCTTTTGCAATGTAGGGGGCACATTACAGGATTCGGTAATTTACCGAATCGGTAAAATTACCGAATCGGTAACTTTACCGATTCGGTAAATACCGAATCCTGTAATGATATGTAGGGGGAGTGTGTGGGTGTCGGTATTTACCACCAACTAATAGTTGGTGGTAAATGAAGAATGGCTCTGTAAAAGCATTTTCAAGCGCTTAGAAGTGTGCAATGTGGCAGACATACATGCCCTTAGGGCATGTATGTGTGCCACATGTGCACACATGCAGGAATCAGGGGTGCAACAGGGTGTCAATGTGACACCCTGCCACCCTTGATTGTGCTCCCCCCATTACCGAATCGGTATTTACCGATTCGGTAATGAGGCATACCTTCCCATTGATTCAATCAATGGGAAGGTATGCCTCATTACCGAATCGGTAAATACCGATTCGGTAATTACCGAATTTCTACGATTCGGTAATTTTTACCGAATGAATACCTACATAGCATTTACCACTTCATAAATACCGAATCAGTATGATTCGGTATTTATGAAGTGGTAAATGCCAGGCCACCTACATAAGGCCCATGGTGTACATCAGTCTTTACGAGATGTCTACCTATATAATGGCTGCATCGAACCTGGTCATGTTTGGCATCAAGCGTTGGAATCATACCCCAATACCAATTCCAGTGTTGGAGGTATGATCCCATGTACTGGGCGGCCTCTTAGGGGAGGGGGGGGGCTGTACTACGGGTTGCAGCCTTTTAGGGTCTGCCAGCAAGCTACTGCTCCTGCCGACCACAGACACTATTCTGCCCTCCTGCTGCTGAGCTGAGCAGGGGAAGGCAGAATAGGTTTCCTGTCACAGGGAGGTGTGACCCTGTGTATTGGGCTGGGGCGGGGCACTTTGCAGTGCCATCAGACTGCATTGAAGGGCACATTTGGTGCCTTCCTTGCATACTCCGTTTTGAGCTTGGTTCCCACTCTGGCGCTGAACTGGAATATGGACAGGGGAGTATCCTCCCCTCCATCCAGCCCCTCCTCTGTGAGGGACTCCATAGTTGTTGCAACTCTTTCCTTGGGTATTTAAGGGCTCCCCTGTGGGTGGGTCCTCAGATTTGTCGTGGAACAAGACTCACCTCTGAAACCAAGATACTCTTTGACGGTCTGGACACTTGGACTTCGTTGGGCTTTGACTGGAACCGAAACTGCATCAAGGAAGACTTCTGCTGCTCCTGGTCTCGGTGTTCTTCAAGTCTTCTGCCTCATTTGTGTTTCACTCAGGTTCTCCAGAATACCTGTGGGCATCAAGGACATCCAAAGAAATCTCCCTTGTAGTGAAGAAGTCACTCCCCTGCATCTGCAGGCACTGCAACAAAGCTGACCGGTCTACTGCTCCTGTTGTCCTATGGACTTCCAGAGGCCCAGCAACACAGGTGGTGGTTCTGCAGCTCTCCAGAGGCCGGACCGGTCTTCCTTGCAATTTGGATTACAGCATCCCTCGTCAGAGCCGCTGGGACCAAACCCCTGTGCACTGCGTCAACTTGCAGTTGCCACGGCTTGTTGGCTCTGCACTTCAGCGATCTTCGGCTACAAGGTGCTCCATCCTCCAGCACCCCATCTCTTGAAGATAGGCATCCTCACTGCATCCCTTGCACCGTGGACTTCCATCTTTTGTGAGCTGCCTGAGGCCCTCTAGCGACTCCTGTGCCTTTGGCCTCTGGGTCCTCCTGAGGGTCTTCTCCTGCTCCTTGCACGGGGCCTGCTCTGACTCTCCTGGACTTGGTGAGTCCCTTGGACCTCGCTGGTTCCAACTATTGCATCTTGTCATCTTCCTCATCAGTTGTGGCTTCCAAGGCCTATTGGTGCTCCCGCCAGTCACCGACCACCTACACGACATCCAACATGGGGCAGCTCGTGAATGGCTCCTGGTCTTCCTCAGCGTTGACTGGTCCCCACAGCTGCAGCAATAAGGTCAGAGTCAACTGTCCTTAACTCCCTGCCAAGGGCTGGTATTGTGCTTCTGTGCCTCCTGGTCACTTCCGAGTGGCATAGACTCTGTCCCCTCTGCTTGCAGGTCCTCTTCTTCAAGAATCCACCCTTAGATTCCACTGGACATCTTCACGAACTTCTCTAGAGGCCTTTTCTCCAAAGGTTTCCATTGTTGTCTACGGGAGGTTCTGCCATCACTTCACCCCTATGCACCAGGCTTCCCCGGTGCAGATGACCTGGTTCCTGAGGCATTCAGAGAATAAGGTACCCCTTAATGTTTAATTTTGTGGTTTGGTAGAAATGAGGAAAACAGAAACATAAATGAACATGTACCTCCCACTTGACCAACTCTAACTATCCATTGGCTATGTGAAGCTCTGTTGGGCTATCCCTATGCTTAGAAGAATCAAATACAATTTACAAAGAAAGTACATCAATTCACATTTTGTTTATTATTTTCTCTTTCAGTTATTTCTGTCATCTTTTTTTGAAATTTATAAATGCATTTTAATAAAAGTCACCATAATTTTTCTCTATATATGTATACAACTCATACATGGTGCAAAATTAATACAAAACTATTAAATGTGCAAATTTGGCATAACTTGTACAAGAATATGCGTACAAATTAACAGTATTAGATTTGTCCCCAAACCATTATCACACAAATACAAAACCTCACATCCAATCATAACATACCAGACATTCTCATACACACATGACAGTTTGTAGTGAAAGGCCTGATATCTTTCATGACACTGCATTTGACTTCTTCTGCTAGCATTTTAAAAGGAATGTAGGCATCGTTTCTGGAGTACCCCAAGCAACTGGGCAGCATCTGTAACTAATATTATATGCTGGAGGTTTAATCAATGTTCTTCTGGAAAAATCGATTGGCATTTCTGAGATACAACTTTTAAATTTCTAGTCTGAAAGAAGTGGCTTGAAGTCATCATTGCGGAGAGAGCACTAGCGCTCCAGCCAGCTGTTGGAAGCTGATGTTAGTGATAGCTCTGGCTGAGTCAATGGTAGCTGCAAAAGCCCATTGGCCCTTTCTAAGAATTGCACTGATCTTCTATTTCTTGTCCTTTTGTAGCAGGTCTATATATGACACTATATCATACAACATATATGGTGATCATATTTTCCTAGGATGGCCAAGATGGTAGCTGCACAAAAGTATCTCATGGCCATCAAGGGCGCTGTAGGAGGCTGGCTCAGTATATAGTGTCCCCCTGTGGTGAGGCACTGTACACTGAGTCCAGGCAACCCTTAGTTATAGTGTTTAGGTCGCTAAAAACCAAAGCTCTCAAGGGGTAGCTGTGGAGAACAGCTACAGCTTATTCAGGAGGGTGTAAAGCAAGTGCATTTACCAGTTTATAGTCAGTCAGTAAGCTTTTCACACAAGAAAGTACCATACCGGAGTAGGACCGAGGTTTCTAGCATGGGTTTGGCTCTTCTACATGGCACCAGCTGTGCCTCACAGTCTCTTGGTATTCTTGGTGCCTGAACGTGTAGAATGAGGGTCACTGATTTTGACCAATTGATCATGTATCCGGAGTACCTTCTGTATGTAGCAAAGACATTTAGGATTCTGGCAATCAAGGATCTGGGCATGCCAAATACAGGAGGATATCATCGGCATACAATGATATCCTATCTTCCCAGTCCTCCGACCATTGAAGGCCACGTATCAGCGGGTCCCCCCGGATCCAGACCGCAAGAGACTCGAGAGCCAATGCAAATAATGGCAGCGACAGGGGACAGCCCTGTCTGGTCCCACGATGGAGCTTGAACATTCGTGACACCCTCCCATTCACCTTTACTTGCGCCTTTGGGATCTTTGTCACAGCCAACCGTGAACTCTTTATGGCTAGAAATCTACACCCCACTTTGTCCCGCTTGAAGGAAGATGTGCGCCATTGGCGGGCGCTTCCACTCTTCTTGTTCGAAAGGGCGACCCTTTTCAAAATGATGGCACTGCCACGCTTTCTCTACGTCCTCCGGAATACTCCCTTCCCAGCGCCAGATGACTATTTTAAATCCATACAAGGAGAGAAGAGAGCTGCTGTAAGACGGGGGGGCTCCAAGAATAGCTCTCAATAAACTCACTAAGGGATGGTATGACGGGGGATAGCTCTCCCTGACATTCGAAACTACCACTGTGCAGTGCAATTAATGGCGGTTATTCAATGGGAGAATACGCGTCTCTGGGAAAGACGTCCTCACATTAGCACTCAATAGCGGAAGAGCCGCTGTAAGAAAATGATGCGAGCGATATTGCTTAGTTCTTTGCTTTTTTAATTCATATTAACTTCATATGATCATTTCCGTAGTACTTTAAGGTTCATACTGACATTTAGTGGATTCAGACCACAAGAGTAATGTACTACAATATGTCCATCATGTAATGGTAAGCCAATTTTTTACAAATTTCCCCGATGCATTTCGGGACAAGCCCTTCGTCAGGGAGAATTCTGAATGGCCACAATGGTGTAAACGGCGTAGGAATCTCGGATTCCTACGCCGTTTACACCATTGTGGCCATTCAGAATTCTCCCTGACGAAGGGCTTGTCCCGAAATGCATCGGGGAAATTTGTAAAAAATTGGCTTACCATTACATGATGGACATATTGTAGTACATTACTCTTGTGGTCTGAATCCACTAAATGTCAGTATGAACCTTAAAGTACTACGGAAATGATCATATGAAGTTAATATGAATTAAAAAAGCAAAGAACTAAGCAATATCGCTCGCATCATTTTCTTACAGCGGCTCTTCCGCTATTGAGTGCTAATGTGAGGACGTCTTTCCCAGAGACGCGTATTCTCTCAGTTTTCCACACCTCTACTATTAGGAGGTGGTCTCACCAGCACCAAAACATTTACACGGAGACTACCCGATTAACCACCATTTACCTGTGAGTGCAACCGCTCTATTCAACTTTTCATTGGTTATTCAATGGGCCCACATGCCCAAGACCGAACCAGCATACCGCATGGACCGGCTAAACCTGGGTTCCAGCTGGTACCTTCGTGCCCTATATACCCCGCCGAAAAAACTCCAGCTGTGGGACCTACTGTGCTCACAATCCAGGCTTGGCACATGACGCTGGGGGAGATGGGGTGGAAAAATAAAATCACACAGGTGACACCGTTGTGGGAATCCCAACTCCTTAGTAACCTGAAAGAAAGACAGGGGTTTGACAAGTGGGACCTGATGGGCATCTCGGCAGTGAGAGACGTGTGGAGGGGAGGGAAGATAAGACCATTCACAGAACTACAGAAAGACTACAATTTAGCCACCACCAAGGCGTTTAGCTGTTTACGACTCCACGCTCAAAAACAGATTACTGGAGGAACATATCACCAAAAAGGCGATCTCCATAACATATAAAAAACTGATAAATCATGCACCAGAACAATTAACCCATTTAAGGGAGAAATGAGGAAAAGACATCCCGGATATACAAGAAGAGGAGTGGATGGAGGCACTCGCCTCCCCTCGGGAGGTGGCGATCAGAGCCCGTTTCCGCCTGGTGCAACTTAAAATTCTCCATAGGGCCTACATTTCATGCACCACATTGGTAAAAATTAGGAAACTAACCGAGGCTTTCTGTTAGGGGCTGTAAAATGGAGGGTACATTCTTTCGTATAATATGGGCTTGCCCCAAAATTCAAGAATACTGGTCTACAATAATCCAATGTTTAAATGAAGTGTATGGGATTGAGTTGCGAAGTTCGGCAAAATGATGTCTACTTAATGTGTGGGAGGCAACGGATTTGGGGAGTGAAGACCAAATAGGGGTAACTTTAGCACTGATAATTGCCTTAAGAAATATAGCACATGCGTGAGGTTCTGATGTGACTACCTCCCAGAGGGACTGGAAGAGGGATTTGTACTGGTGTATGGTGGCAGAGAAGGCAGAGTATACCAACAGAGGATGCCCCCGCAAATGGGGGAAGATCTGGAATAAATGGAATTACTTTAGTGGCAATCCATGCACGGCTCCAGAGCCACAGAGGAGGTGGGAAGAAATGCAGAAGGGAATTGATTAAGGGAGGAACAACGGAGGAATAACTTGGAAATGGGTTGTAAGACTGTTAAGAATGTCAAAGCTGTATTCAGGAGACGTGATAGCATCTGGCACATGCATCAACGTAGGCTTTTGCGATTCCTTAATTGCGATTATTAAGGAATCGCAATTAAGGAATTGCAAAAGCCTATGCATGTAGGAATCACTATAAAAATAGCGATTCCTACACATTCCTTAATTGCGACACGCAAATTGCGAGTCGCAATTAAGGAATGCTGTCCCATTCATTCCTATGGGCCTGCAGGCCCATAGGAATGAATTGGAGATTGCATGAGCAATTTGCGAGTACCAGTAGGTACTCGCAAATTGCTCATGCAATTTCAAGGGTGCAAGGGTGTCAAAATGACCCTATTGCACCCCTGAAATTGATCTGTGCACATATGTTGCACACACACATGCCCTAAGGGCATGTGTGTGCGCAACATGAAACTTTGAAAAATGCACAAAAGTGCATTTTTCAAAGTTTTTGCAAATTACCATGAAGTTCACTTCATGGTAATTTGCTCCCCCTATTAGCGAAATCGCTAATTTTTTTACTTTAATGCATTGCATGTAAGGAATCTCAATTTGGGATTCCTTAAATGCAATCGCAATTTAAGTAATCGCAATTTAGAGATTCCTTAAATTGCGATTTTTGCATTTGGGATGATGCATCCCAAATGCAAAAATACCGGTCGCAAAGTGGCAGATTCTGAGAATCTGCCCGTTTGCGACCGGTTTTTCCTTTGATGCATGTGCCTGCAAATTCTTTTTTTTTTCTTTTCTTTTTTTTCTTTTTTTTTGTCCTCATTTGCCATTAACCCTCTTATAAGAATCACCAGCCACCTAGTGTGTCGCGAGCGAAGAGAACAACTCGCATACCAGGACACAATTCACAAAATGGCAGAAGATAACTCCATGGTGAGAGAAGCTAGTTAGCTTATTTACTCTCTCGAAGAATCTGTTCAGCCTGGTGGGGCGAATCGTTGAACAATGAGACCGGCGTTCAAGATCCAAAGAGTAACCAAGGCATAATCATAGGACCCGGGGAAGAAAAAAAAAAACCCGGCGTTCCTATGACCAGTTTAACAGAAGGTCCCAAAAGGCCACATTTTTTTTGTTGACACGTCTAGCCAGGTCCAGCTTAGATGTATTGCATAAGGATGTAAGCCAATCGCCGTGTGATGGAGGTACGGCATCTACCCAAAACCTTCATATTTGGCGCCTTGCCAGGAGAATAGCATAAAAAAGGAAAGATCTTACCTGACCCAATATGTTTTCATCTATGCCAAAGATAACCAATGACAGAGTAATGCGCATGGAGCAATTGAGTATAGAGTCCAGTGTGTCCTTTATTTTCTCCCAGAAAGTACAGATAGAAGGGCAATCCTTAAACATATGTGTATCTGAAGCATCCAAGAGGTTACACTTGTTACATCTCTTTCCTGGCTGGAATTTTGATAGTCTTAAAGGAGAGAGATAAGCACGGTGAACGGTGAATAGATGGTTACGCCTCAACCACGCAGGTTTGACTAATCTATGTAGGATGGTAAGTGAAGTAAGCCATATTTGCTCGCACTGTCGCCCCATCTCCTCTCCCCATAGTTGGTCAGGGAGGCTAAAATCCCCATCCACCTCCTCCAAAATGCTCCAATACCAAAAGGCCACCTCTTTGCCGCCCGCCTGCCTAACGACAAGCTGTTGTTCCAAATTACTAAATTCACCCAGCGGGACAGCTTTCCTAGCTAGAGCCCGAGCCCGAGCCCAACTCTCAAGCTGCATATATTTAAATCTTGATAGCTCAGGGCCGACCTTATCGCTTAGTTCATCCCATGTCAGCAGTGCATCGTTTACCAACAACTCTCCCCACCTTACAATACCGGCATGTTTCAGGGGGGACGCCAACCCATCCTTCAAACACATTGGTAAACCCGGGGAGTCCCACACCGGGGCATAGTTTGAAAAGTAAGACAGCCCTATTTTCTTTTTAATCTGAGCCCAGATACTGGCCATAGATTGAAGAGACTTTAATTTAACCTTCTTAAAAAACTTTTGGTCACCAAACTTAAACATAAATCCCTGAGAGGGTAAATCCGTCCCAGCCAACATGGCTTTAAACATTAGACCTATCGAGGAGTTAGATGGCACTTTCAGAAGCATTCGGGAATAAGATAGTTGGAAACCTGCAAATTCTTTTTGAGGTGAATGTATCTGCTTTGTTGGTACCACACCAGGTGAAATAAAAATACTTTGTATTTATTAACACACACTAGACACTAACTTGGTATATCTCCAACCCGGAGTTATCAACTACACACAAGAAATACTTCAGAAATAGGTAAGTACCATAGAATAACACATAGGGCCTAACCTGGGGGGCAAACCATAAAGTAAAATAGTGGAATGTGAGGTAAATGCCAAAAAGGGACTAGTATCCAAGGATGGAGGACCACAGGGAAAACACCGAACCATCCAAGCTGAGTAGCAGGGACCCCAAGGTGCCTGGGTGTAGAGTGGTTACACCGGGTCAAACGTCCATAGGATAACACAGAGTAAGTCGCGGTTGAATTTTTACAGTTTTAGGACCCTTTCCAAAGGACCCCGAGGGAACCACTTGGATCAAGAAGGTTGGAGAGCCACAACACTTGTGGATACCCCAGGAAACATGATAAACCCAGGGAGACCAGGTGCATCGGGGTGAAGTGTTGTCGGAACTGCTCGTAGATGCCAATGGAGGCTCATGGAAGATCAGCAGCTACAGAGTCTCGTGGACCAGGCCGGTGGAACCAAGGAGTGGATTCCAGATGAGAAGAACCTGAAAGCAGAGGGAACAGAATCCAAACCACCCGGAGGTGACCAGGAGGCACAGGAGCACAATACCAGCCCTTGTTGGAGGTTCTTGCAGTAGCATGGTGAGGTTGAAGCAGCAGTTGTGGAGACCAGGCGACGATGCAGGAGCACATTAGCCGTCCGCGAGCTGTTCCATGCCGGTCGACCAGTGCAGGAAGGTAAGGAGCTGGCAGGACCACCAACAAGCCTTGGCAAATGCAAACAACAGTTCGCGGAATAAGTTGCTGTGTTGCAGACCGGCAAGGTCTGTGGGACTAACCCAGCAAGGGAACTAGGGACTTACAATGGTACACCAGTATGCCAGTTGTGTGGTGTACAAAGTATTTACCATGCAATTTAGAGGAGAGAGCACTGCCACTGGGGTCCTGGTTAGGATGAATCACAGTGAACTACAGTCAAAACACACTGACACCAGGCAAAAAGTGGGGTTATCTATGCCAGAAAGTTCCACCTACCTATAGGCACTCTATACACAAAGTACATCCTTTGCTTCTCAATGGCAGTAGGACAGTGCAATGGGCAGTCAGATTTCTAGATTTCTCTGTGCTGCCAGCATTGTGACTGAATCACTGAGTCAGCTTGTGACTGTCCTGTGAGGCCTATTGAGGTGTTGTCTGAAGCACTGTATTTTTTTGGAAAGCTTCAGAATGACTGGTGCTATTGTCGCAGGTGTTGGTATTAGTTTTTAGGTCGAGCATTCGAGCTCTCCTGTATATACTTTACTATATACTTAATATATACTCATATGTGTATGTACTTTGTGGGCTCTGGAGATCAGGCCTAGGACTTGTCTGCTTCCGCTTAGGGACTTTTTTTTCTGTTCAACTGCCTTTAATTAATTGTCTTGGTAGAAAACTACCAGTAGAGGTCAGTAAAATACCAGAACTGCTTTCTGCTGAGGGACTTGTTTAAAAATAAAATTCTGCCAACTGCCTCTATTTAACTTTCTTGATAGAAAACGACCAGCAGAGATCGGTAAAATACCAGAATCACTTTAGCATTCTCTAGATTCCAGTCCATAGAAATTGTCTTCCACGAGCACCCGTAGACAATAATATTTTTTTCAAATCTTGTATTTTAAGTGATATGACCACCGAAGGCCCTGATTTTATATTAAAAACAGAGCTTTGGACTGTACCATTTCCCGTGAAAGGCAATATTTCTCTCCATGAGTGCCAATACCTGGCACGTCACGCAGTTTGGTGCTTACTTTCCCTCCATGTTAACATGGAACAGTAGATGTTTCAGCACCCAGGTTAAGGTGCTGCATAGCTAAATACATATAAGGTCCCAAAGGCGAGACCAATTGCATTGCAAATGCTTGTTAATGTATTATAGTTATTGCCTTGACAGATTTCATAGAAAGTAGGATTTTGTTTTTGAAAATAAAAAACATTAATGCCCTCTCGCCATGGGAGTTTTCTCCCATAGTGTGGGGGCATTTTGCAGTTTCACTGCCCCTTACTGCCAAGTTTTACCTGGTGGTGAAGGGCAGTGAAAACTTGCCATTTGTTTGCCCACTCTAAATCGGGCTGGGAAACCAATGGCAAAACCTCAGACAGCTCTAACTCTGTGGAGCTGTCGGAGGTGTATGGCCAAAGCCACATCACCTTCTGTGCCAAAAAGGATGGGTTACCCGGAGCAGGTCTGTAGTGCCTCGCTATGGAGCAGCCCTGAGCAGGGCTTGGTTCAGGTCACAACCAGGGCATCTCTTAGGGATTACTGATAGGAAGTAAAGATTGCAAAGGTGAAGAGACCGGTTGTAAAATCTCAGCAAGTATATTAGCCTTAGTTTCAACATTAGACAATTGTAGTGTTTGGACCGCTGCTGTCCTGAGTACAACCACAGAGAAGGAAGCACTTTTGTCAGTAGGGGATCCCATTCAGGAATACAATTGAGTTTCAGATAAATTGCCAAAACTACTTGCATCCTGGTGATCTTGATAAAGTCCTTTATTGGGATAGTGTGGGAGCAAGTTGTCAGTCTCTGCCGCATTATCTCCATGAGTGAATCGCATGTACTTCTGAGTCAGAGCCTGATACAGCCACAGGGGAACTAAAGATACCAACACTGAAGATGGGACTGCCAGATGATGCTTAAACACTACTGACTGAGCCTTGGTGATTTTGTAGTGACACATTGGTCTGGATTTAGCTGAACTCTGCTCCGAGATCAGTGTCTTGATTAGATCCGGAACTGACTTCACTGAAGATGGGACCGCCACCATAGGGACTGGCTCCAGCGCAAGGCCAGATAGAAGCCAAGCAGGGTCAGCTGATGCCAGGCAAGTGTCTGTAGGCAAGAGTTCGACTGGGGGCCCAAGTGGATCTGTGGACCTCAAAGACGCTCCAGTGGGGTCTGGAATCATAGGGAAGATTTGCAGCATAGCCTTATGAAGACCAATCTACTTCATCGGCTCCAACGGCAGAATGCAGTCATAATGATGATCTGAACGGAGCTGGGACCTTAGAGTGTTGACTATCTGACTCCCTCCATGAAGTGGGTGTGTTGGGGAAGGCCTTCTGTCTGGACTTGTTGTGTTTCCATCAGGACATGTCCTTGGACTTACTTGAAGATGGAGATTTGGATCGGGACATGGAATAGGAATGGGCCCATGTGAGCATGAGCAGCCCACCTTTTTATTCTTGGCAATATAAAGAGACATCTCCCGTTTCCTGATGGCCTTCAGAGGCATCAGGGAGCATTTATTGCATGTCTTTGAATTATGTTTGGATCCAAGACACCAAAGACAGACTTGTGTGGGTCCATGAAAAACATCTGCTTCCTGCAGGTACAGCATAACTTGAAGCTTGCCATTTTTGGTGGGGCACATCCCTAGTACACAGTCTTCTGCTGAAAAAAATCAGTTTAGAGATCAGTAAAGCACTAACATAGTTTGATAGCAAAGCTCCTGATCCATGTCTACGGGTGCGGACAAAAGTGAACTGAAGTGAGTGCGCTGGAGTTGCAGCTATATATAAGCGTTCCAAGTCGTCACTTCTGGGGGTGAAACAAAGCTGTTGCAGAGACTGATGGCGCCAAATATTGCCATATGGGAACATTTCTGGAAGAGTTTATAAATACAGACTATCACCACAGGGAATTCAAACGGTGAGAAATCTGAGGTTAGAAGTATCCATCAGAATTTATTTTATCTTGCTTTTCTCTTAAAAGGATCACAGGTTGATGGATCAGAAGTCTAATTCCACACCAGAGAATCTATTAATTGAATGTGCTTCTTTAAAATAAAATGCAGTATGCTTAATGTAGCCTGTTGAAAGGCAAATGGAGGTATGAATGTGAAAATTAGGTATAAATCTCTAAAAGTGATCCAGGAACCTGTACAATTCAGAATTTATGACCATCAGTGAAGATCCCATGATTGAGACAAGGGAAACATGGATAAATAAAGATTACTAAGACGATAAAGTGACAAGACTAAATGAATGATAATGAAAAGGGAAGTCAGAGAACAGAAGGGCTGCCGTGGAAAAGCCCAGTACTTACTTTATGTTAAACTCTTCTTGAGAGAGACTATAAAAAAACTCATCAGTGATGTCATACTCAACAAGGACCTTTGCTATCTGTTCCTGTAATAGAAAATGAGGTTGTTAGAAGATCATGTAACACAGATATCCAAATGAGCTTTTATATAATGGGGTAATATACTTACCTGAAGAGTAACAAGCTGTTCAGGCACTTGTTTCATCCACTCACGAAGTTCAGTTAGTTCTTCTATTGTGTCTGGCTTGTCGTACAACTTTTTGCTGATGTTTCTGAATTCATCAGAAATCTAAATAAGAGCATGAGACATATAGGGTTACAATAGACTGAGCCATATTTGATACTATCCATTAACAATGCTGGCATATGTCAGTAGCAGCACAGCAGGAATACCTGTCCAAAAACAAGCCTGATGACCGTCAAGTATAAAACAATCTCAGAGAGAAGTGATTCAGCTAAGCTAATTACTGCTTCCAGTTTTGTAAAACTTAGAGTGTTAGTCACTTAAACATATAGAAGGCCCAAATACCACCACACTGGTTTCAGTTGTTACGAAAATTTAAGCTAGTCAGAAAGCAATCATATGGGCTACAAGACCTGAGCAGCTGCAATCCTAGTAGCAGTCCCCAGCGACTAAGGGAGCCAACAAAATGTGATAAGCAAAGAACAGCAAAAGACAGACATATTCCAAATACAAAACTAAAGTGGCTGGTGGCTCACTGGACTAATGTATCCACTCCAGCAATCTGTGTTTCACCTCCTGGGCCCGTATTATATAGAATGCCTTGGGGAGCGCAATGGACATGTGCATTTCAGTATTACAGAAGGGGCTGCAATACTTGTGCAGGTATTGTGCTGGAACTATTCTAAATGGGCATTTGGTAATTTGCATGAATGTGAGGTCCTATGCAAATGCAGGAATGCTTTGGTTCTGCTCAGAGACAAAGAGGCCATCAGGAGACACACTGACTGTGTGCCACAAAAAGATGGAGGGCTGTCAGTGCACCCTCCAGAGCCCGCCCCTCTGGAGGGACTAGGGGGTTCCCATGGACATCCCCAGAAATCTCCATGCAGAAAGGTGCAGTCACTCACTGAATCTGCCTGCAGCGTTATCTCTGTCCCTTCTTGAAAGTACAGGCTGAGTGCCACATGCACTGTGAAAGGTGGACCAGCAGCTTCAATGAGCTGGTCCATCCTTCACTAAAGAGTTGCTCGCAAGGTAACAACTTCATAGGTGCCCTAGGGCAGTGCAATATCAGTACTAGGCGAACTGTACTTATTTGCACTCTGCTGACATACTTTAAGGTGTGCCCTGGTACAAACAAGGACCGTGCACCCTTACTGTAATGACCAGTTTGAATCCCAGCAAGTCAAACTCAGCCTTCATCATTCTGAAGTCAATAAAATCTGTATCATTGAGTTGGGTGACAATAAACATCTGTTATTCACGATGCCAAAATGGGTGAATGTGTACTTCACAAATACACCTTATGAAACATTAGGCAGTGTTATGTTAAATTAAGGCAGAGTAAGCATGATTGAGTGAAATCCAACCAACTCTGGCCATGATTCCATATCCAAATGAGAGTCAAGGAGATGAATCTTATCCTAATTATGCTTTCATCTAAACTGAAAAATTAAACAGTGAAATGTAGAGTGAAACAACACACATTCTTTTATTATCAACATTATGAACTGAATGAGCAGAAATATTTAGATGGATAGACACGTAAAATTGACAAATTCTAAATCTTGGAATTTGTAATGTTGTTCATAAAAAGGTACTCCTGTTTTCAGTTCAAGGAGGGTTTCTTTGAGTTATAACATATGCTAATATTTCAAAAGATTAAAATTTGGGGTCAAAAAGTGAGATATTTTCTATTAAAATGCAACAATTAGCATTTATTAGTGTACCACGCAAACCCTTTTGGTCACTGCTGACAAAAGTTGGCATGGTCTTTGATTTAGACACCTCATACAAGCCATGTGTACTGAGCTTTATGCTAACGTTTTAATCAATGGCACATTGTGAGGCTAATTAGGTCTCAGCTACTAACATCTCAAGCTGTCCACAGGCAGACCTATTGTTTCCAATATACATAGAGTGGACTTTGGGTCACCCACTTATTCATGGTTGGATGGCTTTGTTTTCTATATCAGTTTGGTACTCCTGAACCAAGACTGCCAGCCATGCAGGGTCACACTTTTATTGTGACATTAGCATAAAGATTAGACATTAGTCGATGTCGACAATTCAGCTATTACTACTTCTACTTTTAGGCAGGGGCGGCTCCTCCGCTATGGCGGAGGAGCGTCGCCCCAATGCTTTCTCGCAGTGCGAGAAGACAAAATATAAAATGGTAATAACTATTAGTTAGTACCATTTTATGTTTGCTTTGCGGACGGGTGGGTGGGTGACGCTGGCCTGCTCTCCGAGCAGGGCAGGGAAGGAGTGGTTTGCCCACTCCTGAGTGCACAAAGGCTGTTTAGTCGGCCCTCTTGAGCCGCCCAAACCAGTCATGCACACTTAGCCCTACTCCATGCAGGCTGCATTGCAGCCTGCATGGAAAGCATGTCCATCCCTCTAGTCCCTGGCCCCCAGCCCCTGGCCGCCGTGAGACCAATCACAACGCAGTGTTGTGATTGGATTAGGGGAGGAAGCCTGGCTGCCTGCTTCATGTTCCAGTCGGAGGCAGGAGAGCAGGAGCAGAGAAGACGCGGGACCCAGCGGAAAGGTAGGTTTTAAATCTTTTTTGAATTATGACCCACCCCCCCCCCTCGCGCGACCTGCACTCGCGAGCCATGCCAGCAGCTACTAATTTTAGGCAGTGCCATGTATTATAGAGGATGAGCCAAATAGATCTGGTAGAGCATATGACTAGTTGTAAAATGTCACCATGGCAAGGATTATATGATTCTAGGGCTCCAGGTTAACTTCTGCTATATGCAAGGATACTGCCACATATTTAGAAATCATATTATACAATAGCATAGCAAAGCAAATTCATCTCTGCTTTATTAACCTGAAATACTGGCTTTGCCAATGCTTTTTGGTTGGCAATGGCAAACACAAGCACCATGACACAGAAGGCTGGCAACATTGCAATAGGTTTGTAGGGGTATATAGTGGGAAGTTAATTCAGTAATAATTATCTAAAAATTAATTGTTAATTATTTAGTTAATTTATTATCAATTAGGTAAATGGTGCTATACTTCTTTATTTTATTTTTATTTTAGCTGTGGGCTGCTAGGTTTGTAGTGTTATAGGGTGGGAAGTTAATTAAATAATAATTAAATAATTTGTAAACTGATAATTAATTGATTATTAAATATTGGAAACTTTTTTTAATGAACATATATATGTATATAATATATATATATATATATATATATATATATATATATATATATATATATATATATATATATATATACATACATATAATAATTATCTATACCTTTAATGTTAATTGATGTTTATATTAAGAGTTTAATATTTTTTCTAAATTAATAGGTTATTAAAATATGTAACATGTTTGAAGTGAAGTAGTCTCCCTACTGTTGCACAGACTGGAGTGGGAAGAGTAAATTTTACTCCTACGAAGTCCAACGCATTCCTTACTGTTGCACGACTGGAGTGAGAATAGTAAATATATTTTTTTTTCACAGAAAACACAAAGGTTACAGGGACGTTATAGTTAGGCTCACATTTCACTCATACAAAACCATAGAAATTCAGCAGATATAGTTACCTCAGCTAATTATAACTTACACCCCCACAATGCACTGCTTATTATCCTCAAATATTACATCACTCATGACATGGTCAGTGGCATTTTTTCTCCTCGCATGCACTGTCGGGATGGGAAGATGGAGGCCCGTCGATTGTAGGAGCTGTGAGGGGCATAAAAGTTTGGGAACCGCTGACTTGCAGTTTGAAGAAAGTGTCGAAAGGTAACAGCAGATCTCCTTTGTGCCTTAAGGCAAAATAATGTTATCAAAAATTGAAAAAGAAAAAAAAACCATTCAAGAACAATTACAAAAACCTAACGCTAACTCAAATTAAAGTACAGAAATGTGAAAAGCGGCAATGTCATGTTTTAGTTTTTGGAGAACTCAGAGGAAGTAATCACTAGGCCTGGGCGATATCTCAGATACGTTCATGGAGTTTGCAGAGTTTTCGCACTCCTCGGAACTTGCTGGGTACCGACTACGCAGAGCGGAGTTTTTTCCTCCATTGACCTCTCACCAACGGTAAGTTGGCGAGCGTAAGCGAGGAAAATCCAATGATGGATCACTTCCCAGTGAAATGTCTTAATGCAGGTGGTCACAGATGGTCACTACCGCACACGTTAAGAAACATTCTGTTCAAGTAGAACTTCCACTCCATCGGCAGAAAAAAGTAGCGCCCTCTTGCACTGCGTGGGATGCCATTTGTGCTGATTTTACAGCATGGGACAATCACCCGGAGCTAGAAATCAGTGCGAATAGCGTGAGGTAACACACTCCGCCGGTCATGGAACTCTGCGTAGTTTGCTGGAGTTTTATTGTAACTCCCCCCAAGCCTAGTTATCACAAGGACAGGCCACTAAATGGGTGAGAGTGGTGCCTTCAGCAGAGAGGGGGGAGAAAAAGGAGAGAAGTCACGATAATGACGGATACTACGAACTCTAATTGTTAAGCAATTAGTCCTCATTTTGTCTTACTATGCAGTTTTTACTATCCCATGTCAATATAATGACTTTCTATTTGAAAAACTGCTAGTGGCTGAAAGTGTTAAATAAAATTGAAATTGACTGAGTGAGTGAGACAAGAAAAGCACAGTTGATATAATAAAAGATTAGGAGAAATGAGGGAAGACATCAGCACCAATGTTACAGTCAAAGCAAGAAACCAGCAGTTTTGTCCTGTGCTTGAACATTCAAAAAATACTTTCTACACGGAGCTGCGGGGTCAAGTAAAGGTCAATAACTGCACGTCCCGAATATTTACATTAGGCAGAGGCACTAAACAAGGCTGCCCGTATCCCCCCTGCTTTTCTCCTTGATGCTGGAACCACTGGCATCCTGGGTGCAATGGGACGCTGTACTCAGAGGGTTGAAATGGGAGGCAGGAATTGAAGATAGGATCTCTTTACGCGGACGACATTCTGATATATCTAGCATCCCCTTATACTACAATACACAGACTTTTGAATATTTTTACAAATTTCGGCAAATACGCCCACTATGCCATCAACTGGGCTAAATCGGTGCAGTTTGTTCTCTGGGGCCCAATTCCCAAGCTTTCTCCGGGATGTGAGATTGAAATAGCCCTTGACTGATTTCGCTACCTTGGAGTTTTTATTACCCCAGACCCCAACTCTTCTATGAGAAAAATGTAGCCGTCCCTTTAGAACGGCTCCGTAATGATGTCAAACATTGGAGAGCGCTGCCGCTTTCGTTCCTAGGCCGAGCTGCCCTGTTTAAGATGCTTGCTCTCTCACGATTTTTGTATATCCTCCAAAACTGCCCCTACACGATTCCTGACTCCTATTTTACAAGCATTAAAAGCGAGGTCTGATCACTACTGTGGAGTGGAGGCGCGTCTCTCATAGCATTGCTTAAACTGACTGAGGCGTGGTACGACGGGGGATTGCACTTCCAGATATACGACTCTACTACTGGGCCTCGCAATTAGTGGCAATAAATCACTGGCTGTACCGTTCTCCGACAAACTCAGCCTACATGTTAGACAGATATCAGGTGGGAAGAGAGGGGTGCTTGGAAACCCTATACACAAAGCCCCGGAAAGGGAGATATCTGGGCCCTATGGCTCGGACGGTGGAAATTTGGCATCAGGTGACTAAACGTCTGGGTTGGACCGGTGTGCTGACTCAGGCCAGACCCCTGTGATCCTCTCAAAAACTGGGGCTCCTGTGTTATCAATACAGATTTGATAAATGGGACACAATCGGAATCTCTACCATAGGCCAGTTAGTAAAAAAGGGTAAAACCTTACATTTAGTGAACTACAGGGAAAATATGAACTGACTCAGGGAGAGATTTTTCGCTATTTGCAGATCCGCCAAGCACTCACAGTAGCACTTCCAGACATGGGTAATTTGCCAGAATTCTCCCCCTTGGAGGACCGGCTGCTTTCTGAGCCCATCCCAGACAAAGCCATTTCACTAATGTATCATAAATTATGTAACAACCTGCTAGATCCCTTTCTAACTCTCCGAGATAGATGGCAAGCCAACATCGGACACATCGACGACAAAGACTGGCAAACAGCACTGATGTTCCCAAGGGAAGCAGCTACTACTCTTCGTTTACGACTGATCCAATTAAAAATTCTACATAGAACGTACCTTATGAGGGTTACTTTAGCTAGAATGTGAAGTAGACAAGATACGCTATGTTTGCGCGGGTGTCCGAGGCAACCTTCTATCATACTATATGAGACTGCCCACACATACGACCCATATGGGACAGAGCTACAAAAGAAATGCAGGACGTTATAGGGAAACAGATAGCTCTGACACCACAGCTGGGGCTTCTTAACATTTAAGCAACCGATCTCACAGAAGTGGAACAGAAACTAGCCACTCTGGGGTACACTTTAGTAAAAAGAGCAATTGCAATAAAATGGGGGGGGGGGCAACGGAAAGACCTTCGACTAAGGCTTGGGCAGCTGAACTTGACAAGTGTATGATTGCAGAAAAATAATTCTTTAAATCTAGAGGATGTCCCAAGAAATGGGATAAAAAGTGGAGCAGATGGAACGCGCATAGAGGGGGCTTATGTATATCCCCAACCGTAGAGATGGAAATGTCAAGAAATAATAGACACTCACCTGGAATGATTGCTTGATTTACTGTGCACTGTTATACTGTATAAACCCGCTATAACCTGACTGAAATCTATCCCTACCAATGTTTGTGATTCTTTGAATGTTGAAACCAATAAAGAAATTTTTTTTAAAAAAATACTTTCATCCTACTTTGCCATTATTACCATTGACGCAACAGTGGGGGTTTGTCACGTTTTGATATCTAGGTGGGGGCTGGGGCTGTAAAAAAGCTTCTTCATGAGCTTACCCTCAATTAACGGGCTGCATTAGAAGTGTCTGCAGAGTCATTATTAACAAGCATTTGCAATGCAATAGGTCTCGCGTTTGTGAGAGTTTAAGCTAATGGCATTGTAAATGACAATGACTTTTATTTATCTGTTTTGAAAACCAACACATATATAAAAGGCTCTGATGGGTTGTCAAGGCAAGATTAGTGTATTCTAATTCTTGGAGGAAAAAATTCCAATTCAAAGCAAGTTGATTTAAACGTGAGCTAGTCCTTTATTTGCACTCATACATAGGGGTGGGTATGAGAAAAAACCAAGGGGTGGCACAGCCAACACGTGTTTCGCCCCCTACATGGCCTATAGGCCTGGGGCTTCTTCAGGGCGGGTATTACTGAAAATGGACGTTTCCACGATGTGCTAGAAAGATATAGTCGGATTCTAAGGGGAGGGGATCAAAAAGGAGAAAAGAAATCCTTAGTTCAAAGAAGGAGGTAAAGCCGACGGGAGTAACTGCTTCGTTGCAATGCTTACCTCAAATCTTGGCTAATGCCCGGTACGAGTGTTCTGTTTCATTCAGTTCTGTTTGTGCGCTTAGCGGAGGCAGCGTAAATAGCGGGGCTCATGGAAGGACATCCGGGTCGGGACCCGGAAGTGGCCTGGTTCGTGCGGGAGCGCCATTTTGGATAGGGAAGGGGACGGGGGAGGTAGATTGGCCGTTTAAATGTCATGTTAGTAGTCAAGGACAAATAAAGTTTCTAGTAAGAAAAATTATAAGGATTTAGTTGAGTTGAAAGGGGCCAATGGATCATTGGCCATTCAAGAAGGTGCGTAGAAATATAAAGCGAAATTCTAGGGGATACCAAGGGTCGGACTGTGGAATGGTTCTGGATATATAGTGTAGATTTTGTACAAAATACTATTCAGACACATTTCCAGGGGAATGAGAGGAAATTCTAGGTTTTAAGATAGGGATGTTAATCATAATGGTTTCACACCCTAGGGAGAAAAAACAATCAGAAAAGGTGGACATTCAGTTAATACAATTAGTCATCTCCCAGCCATACATGCATTTCTGCATCTTTGTTGAGTCCTAGTTCAGTTGTTTTGAAGTTCATGATCAGCTCGCTTTCGCGTCTGCGAAGTCTCAGTTCTCGGTTTCCTCCTCTTTTGGTCTGGTGTACAATTTCCAGTCCATAGAAGATGAAATCCTTTTTGTGTTGATGTTTGTCTGCAAAATGTTCCGTCAGGGGGTGACCGGATGTGTGTTTGTGGATATTACGGTAATGTTCTTGTATCCGGATACGTAGGGGTCGGATTGTACTCCCGATGTATGGTAGGTTGCATGGACAAAGGATCACATAAATGCAAAATTTGCTATTGCAATCAATCCATTCTTTTATTGTGAATTCTTTTCCTTGTGTCATTGGTATCTTTTTGGTTTTGTCGCGGCTCAGTTTACAGACACTACAGTTCTTGCAGGTATGGTATCCTGGCGGTCTGTCTAGAAAGGTGGTAACTTGTTTGCGTTTATCCTCAAATTCTGATTTGCACAGTATGTCTTTTAGGTTCGGGGCACGTCTGAAGGTTATCTCCGGATAGGTTTTGATTTCATCAGCTAGATTTGGAGTGTGTTGTAGCAGGTGCCAGTGTCTTTTCAGGCTTTGCCTGATTTGGTGATGACCAATGCTGTAGTCTGTAATAAATCTTATTGCTGAGTCATTCTTATTTTTTCTTTTACCATCAGTTGTAAACATCTGTTTGCGATCTAACTTTGATACTGTTGTCATGGTGTTTTTAAGTGTGGACTTCTCATATCCTCTTTCGGATAGTCTTGATATGATCTCATTCCCTTTGGTTTCGAAGACTTCATCCTCGCTACAGTTTCTGCGGGTCCTCAGAAGTTCTCCTTTAGGGATATTTTTGATGTTGTGACGTGGGTGGAAGCTGTCAGCTCGCAGGATGGAATTAGCTGCAGTGTCCTTTCTGTAAAGTTTGCTTTGTAACGTATTGTCTTTGACATAAAGAGTAACGTCCAGGAAATTGACCTCCTTTTTGGAGAAAGTGTGAGTCGTTTTGATTCCCCAGGGGTTTTGGTCGAGTTTTTCCAGAAATCTTTTTAGAAGTGTTTCATCTCCTTGCCAGAAGCATAAAATGTCATCGATGTATCGTCGCCAGAGTATTATGTGTGAGGTAAAATCGGCGAAGTTATGGTCCCACAGCCAGAATTTTTCCACGTGGCTCATGAAGATACATGCGTACGGCGGCGCGAATTTGGCTCCCATAGCTGTCCCGCGTCTCTGTCTGTATATCTTCCCATTGAAGCTGAAGACATTGTTTTCCAAGCAGAAGTTCAGCATTTCAAGAGTCATTTTGTTGCATTCCAGTAAGTTGGCTGATTGTGTCCATAATGAGAGTTGTGCTGCAGTTAGTCCATCGCGGTGTTCGATGGATGTGTACAGGCTGACAATGTCAATAGAGACTAGTATGAAATCTGGTTCCCACGTTATATCTTGGAGTTTGTTCAGAATGTCTTTTGTGTCTTGGATGAAAGACGGTATTTCTTTCATTAGTCCCTGTAGTTTTCTGTCCACGTACTCTCCTATTCGTGAGCAGGGCGAATTAATTCCTGCTATGATGGGTCTTCCTGGTGGAGGGTAGGTGCCTTTATGTATTTTGGGAAGGAGGTAGAGGGTTGGCATGGTGGGGTACGGTATGTACAAGAATGATTTTTCTGATTGGGATATAAGTCCCAAGGTATACCATTTGTCAAGTCTGGTTTTAATGGATTTGAGGATGTCTGCGGTTGGATCATTCGTGAGAAGTTCGTAACAGGTGTTATCCCCAAGTTGTCGATTTGCTTCTAGTATGTAGTCATCAATGTGTATTGTGACCGGGTTTCCTCCTTTGTCAGCCTCTTTCACAATCAGGTCTTTCCTGTCTTTTAGTTGTTTTATCGCTCTCCTCTCTTCTGGAGTGGTGTTATGTGGGAGGTATTTTAATTTTCGTTGGTGTTTAGTGTATTCTTTTTCCAGATCACGTGTAACTGCTAAGTGAAAGGCATCTATGTTGTTCCCTGCCGGTAGTTGTGGTAGGAAGGTAGATTTCTTGGTTAATTTGCTGTCTATGGAAATGTTGGTTTCAATTCCTAGTTCCAGCGCAGTTGTGGTCAGTGTATCTGAGTCATTTTCTTCCTCGCTCAGGTGAGTTAGTAAATCCACATTTTCTAGTTCTTGGATTGATAGTTCCGAAGTGGTAGCTATGAGTGGCGCTTCCTGTCTTATGTCCCTGTCTGCAAAGAAAACCTTGAGTTTTAGTTTGCGAATGAATTTGAAGAGATCTATTTGTGTTTTGGTCAAATACCATTGGGCAGTTGGGCAGAATGAGAGTCCTTTGTTGAGTATGCTGGTTTCGTTTTCGGACAGTTGGATGTGGGATAGATTTTTTATTAGGTTGCTGGACATTATGTTCTTCTTTCCATCTCCTTTTTTCTGGATCTCGTAGTTACGCCGATTGTTGGTGTCTGTTGGCGTCCAAATTGTTGGGAACCTCCCATGGTTGTAGTATTTGTGGTGTTTGAGGCTTTCATACCGAGTCGGTAACGTAGTACTTCCTCTAAAAAATTGACCTTGCATCTTGGATTTTCACTTTCCGATGCCGGTGCAGGTGAGTCGATGTCAGAGCTAGTAGTGGTTCCTGGGTATTGCTCAGAATTGTTCGTATTTGGAGTATCTTGTGGTTTCGTGTCGTACTTTTTGGCAAAAGTGTACACTCTTCCGAATTGGTAGTCAAGTTGGTCTCTCCTGAATTTACGATTCTTTCTTTTTATGATATCCTCTTCGTATTCGTCAATGATTTGATTAAGGATCTCGTAGTTCTTCTTTATGAGTTCTCCCCAGTTAGAATCCTCTATGTGTTTGCTTAATGAGTCAACTTCAGTTTTTGCTATATTGTATTCCTCTTCTGCATGATCTATGAGTTGTCTGATCATGTTATTAGAACATTCTTTAAGGTTCTCCTCCCATTTCTTCATGTATTGAGGGTTGGTGGAGTCTGAAGGGGGAAAGATTAGTATTCTTAACCCCCGTGGGATTCGGTCTGCTTCAAGGTATTTTTTTAAAGATTCTGCTTCCCACCATTTGCTGGTTTCTCTTTTTACTGCGCGTTCCAAGTTTTGAAATGTATTTCTTGCTGATGTAGGGTTTGGTTTGGACGTTGTGCTCCTATTGGTTAGAGGTTCAGTTGAGAAAGTTTCCTCAATCCTTGTTGAACGTTGTGCTCGTCGGTCTTGGCACGATGCCATGGGTTCTGTATTTGATGTATTTTACAAGTTTTCCGATGTCACCTGGTAGGTGGTGTTTGTTAGTATCTATTCACAGAATTTCAAGCTTATCGGTTTTCGAGGATATGGCCTTATGGTAAAGTATTTCTTCGGAAGAGGGGAGAAAGGCCCCTATCCCTTACTCGCCAGGTAATAAGCGTTAGTCGAGAGGTACTGGTTCTTGCCCAATGACAGGGGGAAACCCCTATCCCCCTAGTTTTAGCAAAAGTTCTGATGGGTTGTCAAGGCAAGATTAGTGTATTCTAATTCTTGGAGGAAAAAATTCCAATTCAAAGCAAGTTGATTTAAACGTGAGCTAGTCCTTTATTTGCACTCATACATAGGGGTGGGTATGAGAAAAAACCAAGGGGTGGCACAGCCAACACGTGTTTCGCCCCCTACATGGCCTATAGGCCTGGGGCTTCTTCAGGGCGGGTATTACTGAAAATGGACGTTTCCACGATGTGCTAGAAAGATATAGTCGGATTCTAAGGGGAGGGGATCAAAAAGGAGAAAAGAAATCCTTAGTTCAAAGAAGGAGGTAAAGCCGACGGGAGTAACTGCTTCGTTGCAATGCTTACCTCAAATCTTGGCTAATGCCCGGTACGAGTGTTCTGTTTCATTCAGTTCTGTTTGTGCGCTTAGCGGAGGCAGCGTAAATAGCGGGGCTCATGGAAGGACATCCGGGTCGGGACCCGGAAGTGGCCTGGTTCGTGCGGGAGCGCCATTTTGGATAGGGAAGGGGACGGGGGAGGTAGATTGGCCGTTTAAATGTCATGTTAGTAGTCAAGGACAAATAAAGTTTCTAGTAAGAAAAATTATAAGGATTTAGTTGAGTTGAAAGGGGCCAATGGATCATTGGCCATTCAAGAAGGTGCGTAGAAATATAAAGCGAAATTCTAGGGGATACCAAGGGTCGGACTGTGGAATGGTTCTGGATATATAGTGTAGATTTTGTACAAAATACTATTCAGACACATTTCCAGGGGAATGAGAGGAAATTCTAGGTTTTAAGATAGGGATGTTAATCATAATGGTTTCACACCCTAGGGAGAAAAAACAATCAGAAAAGGTGGACATTCAGTTAATACAATTAGTCATCTCCCAGCCATACATGCATTTCTGCATCTTTGTTGAGTCCTAGTTCAGTTGTTTTGAAGTTCATGATCAGCTCGCTTTCGCGTCTGCGAAGTCTCAGTTCTCGGTTTCCTCCTCTTTTGGTCTGGTGTACAATTTCCAGTCCATAGAAGATGAAATCCTTTTTGTGTTGATGTTTGTCTGCAAAATGTTCCGTCAGGGGGTGACCGGATGTGTGTTTGTGGATATTACGGTAATGTTCTTGTATCCGGATACGTAGGGGTCGGATTGTACTCCCGATGTATGGTAGGTTGCATGGACAAAGGATCACATAAATGCAAAATTTGCTATTGCAATCAATCCATTCTTTTATTGTGAATTCTTTTCCTTGTGTCATTGGTATCTTTTTGGTTTTGTCGCGGCTCAGTTTACAGACACTACAGTTCTTGCAGGTATGGTATCCTGGCGGTCTGTCTAGAAAGGTGGTAACTTGTTTGCGTTTATCCTCAAATTCTGATTTGCACAGTATGTCTTTTAGGTTCGGGGCACGTCTGAAGGTTATCTCCGGATAGGTTTTGATTTCATCAGCTAGATTTGGAGTGTGTTGTAGCAGGTGCCAGTGTCTTTTCAGGCTTTGCCTGATTTGGTGATGACCAATGCTGTAGTCTGTAATAAATCTTATTGCTGAGTCATTCTTATTTTTTCTTTTACCATCAGTTGTAAACATCTGTTTGCGATCTAACTTTGATACTGTTGTCATGGTGTTTTTAAGTGTGGACTTCTCATATCCTCTTTCGGATAGTCTTGATATGATCTCATTCCCTTTGGTTTCGAAGACTTCATCCTCGCTACAGTTTCTGCGGGTCCTCAGAAGTTCTCCTTTAGGGATATTTTTGATGTTGTGACGTGGGTGGAAGCTGTCAGCTCGCAGGATGGAATTAGCTGCAGTGTCCTTTCTGTAAAGTTTGCTTTGTAACGTATTGTCTTTGACATAAAGAGTAACGTCCAGGAAATTGACCTCCTTTTTGGAGAAAGTGTGAGTCGTTTTGATTCCCCAGGGGTTTTGGTCGAGTTTTTCCAGAAATCTTTTTAGAAGTGTTTCATCTCCTTGCCAGATGCATAAAATGTCATCGATGTATCGTCGCCAGAGTATTATGTGTGAGGTAAAATCGGCGAAGTTATGGTCCCACAGCCAGAATTTTTCCACGTGGCTCATGAAGATACATGCGTACGGCGGCGCGAATTTGGCTCCCATAGCTGTTCCGCGTCTCTGTCTGTATATCTTCCCATTGAAGCTGAAGACATTGTTTTCCAAGCAGAAGTTCAGCATTTCAAGAGTCATTTTGTTGCATTCCAGTAAGTTGGCTGATTGTGTCCATAATGAGAGTTGTGCTGCAGTTAGTCCATCGCGGTGTTCGATGGATGTGTACAGGCTGACAATGTCAATAGAGACTAGTATGAAATCTGGTTCCCACGTTATATCTTGGAGTTTGTTCAGAATGTCTTTTGTGTCTTGGATGAAAGACGGTATTTCTTTCATTAGTCCCTGTAGTTTTCTGTCCACGTACTCTCCTATTCGTGAGCAGGGCGAATTAATTCCTGCTATGATGGGTCTTCCTGGTGGAGGGTAGGTGCCTTTATGTATTTTGGGAAGGAGGTAGAGGGTTGGCATGGTGGGGTACGGTATGTACAAGAATGATTTTTCTGATTGGGATATAAGTCCCAAGGTATACCATTTGTCAAGTCTGGTTTTAATGGATTTGAGGATGTCTGCGGTTGGATCATTGACAACCCATCAGAACTTTTGCTAAAACTAGGGGGATAGGGGTTTCCCCCTGTCATTGGGCAAGAACCAGTACCTCTCGACTAACGCTTATTACCTGGCGAGTAAGGGATAGGGGCCTTTCTCCCCTCTTCCGAAGAAAAACTTTACCATAAGGCCATATCCTCGAAAACCGATAAGCTTGAAATTCTGTGAATAGATACTAACAAACACCACCTACCAGGTGACATCGGAAAACTTGTAAAATACATCAAATACAGAACCCATGGCATCGTGCCAAGACCGACGAGCACAACGTTCAACAAGGATTGAGGAAACTTTCTCAACTGAACCTCTAACCAATAGGAGCACAACGTCCAAACCAAACCCTACATCAGCAAGAAATACATTTCAAAACTTGGAACGCGCAGTAAAAAGAGAAACCAGCAAATGGTGGGAAGCAGAATCTTTAAAAAAATACCTTGAAGCAGACCGAATCCCACGGGGGTTAAGAATACTAATCTTTCCCCCTTCAGACTCCACCAACCCTCAATACATGAAGAAATGGGAGGAGAACCTTAAAGAATGTTCTAATAACATGATCAGACAACTCATAGATCATGCAGAAGAGGAATACAATATAGCAAAAACTGAAGTTGACTCATTAAGCAAACACATAGAGGATTCTAACTGGGGAGAACTCATAAAGAAGAACTACGAGATCCTTAATCAAATCATTGACGAATACGAAGAGGATATCATAAAAAGAAAGAATCGTAAATTCAGGAGAGACCAACTTGACTACCAATTCGGAAGAGTGTACACTTTTGCCAAAAAGTACGACACGAAACCACAAGATACTCCAAATACGAACAATTCTGAGCAATACCCAGGAACCACTACTAGCTCTGACATCGACTCACCTGCACCGGCATCGGAAAGTGAAAATCCAAGATGCAAGGTCAATTTTTTAGAGGAAGTACTACGTTACCGACTCGGTATGAAAGCCTCAAACACCACAAATACTACAACCATGGGAGGTTCCCAACAATTTGGACGCCAACAGACACCAACAATCGGCGTAACTACGAGATCCAGAAAAAAGGAGATGGAAAGAAGAACATAATGTCCAGCAACCTAATAAAAAATCTATCCCACATCCAACTGTCCGAAAACGAAACCAGCATACTCAACAAAGGACTCTCATTCTGCCCAACTGCCCAATGGTATTTGACCAAAACACAAATAGATCTCTTCAAATTCATTCGCAAACTAAAACTCAAGGTTTTCTTTGCAGACAGGGACATAAGACAGGAAGCGCCACTCATAGCTACCACTTCGGAACTATCAATCCAAGAACTAGAAAATGTGGATTTACTAACTCACCTGAGCGAGGAAGAAAATGACTCAGATACACTGACCACAACTGCGCTGGAACTAGGAATTGAAACCAACATTTCCATAGACAGCAAATTAACCAAGAAATCTACCTTCCTACCACAACTACCGGCAGGGAACAACATAGATGCCTTTCACTTAGCAGTTACACGTGATCTGGAAAAAGAATACACTAAACACCAACGAAAATTAAAATACCTCCCACATAACACCACTCCAGAAGAGAGGAGAGCGATAAAACAACTAAAAGACAGGAAAGACCTGATTGTGAAAGAGGCTGACAAAGGAGGAAACCCGGTCACAATACACATTGATGACTACATACTAGAAGCAAATCGACAACTTGGGGATAACACCTGTTACGAACTTCTCACGAATGATCCAACCGCAGACATCCTCAAATCCATTAAAACCAGACTTGACAAATGGTATACCTTGGGACTTATATCCCAATCAGAAAAATCATTCTTGTACATACCGTACCCCACCATGCCAACCCTCTACCTCCTTCCCAAAATACATAAAGGCACCTACCCTCCACCAGGAAGACCCATCATAGCAGGAATTAATTCGCCCTGCTCACGAATAGGAGAGTACGTGGACAGAAAACTACAGGGACTAATGAAAGAAATACCGTCTTTCATCCAAGACACAAAAGACATTCTGAACAAACTCCAAGATATAACGTGGGAACCAGATTTCATACTAGTCTCTATTGACATTGTCAGCCTGTACACATCCATCGAACACCGCGATGGACTAACTGCAGCACAACTCTCATTATGGACACAATCAGCCAACTTACTGGAATGCAACAAAATGACTCTTGAAATGCTGAACTTCTGCTTGGAAAACAATGTCTTCAGCTTCAATGGGAAGATATACAGACAGAGACGCGGGACAGCTATGGGAGCCAAATTCGCGCCGCCGTACGCATGTATCTTCATGAGCCACGTGGAAAAATTCTGGCTGTGGGACCATAACTTCGCCGATTTTACCTCACACATAATACTCTGGCGACGATACATCGATGACATTTTATGCATCTGGCAAGGAGATGAAACACTTCTAAAAAGATTTCTGGAAAAACTCGACCAAAACCCCTGGGGAATCAAAACGACTCACACTTTCTCCAAAAAGGAGGTCAATTTCCTGGACGTTACTCTTTATGTCAAAGACAATACGTTACAAAGCAAACTTTACAGAAAGGACACTGCAGCTAATTCCATCCTGCGAGCTGACAGCTTCCACCCACGTCACAACATCAAAAATATCCCTAAAGGAGAACTTCTGAGGACCCGCAGAAACTGTAGCGAGGATGAAGTCTTCGAAACCAAAGGGAATGAGATCATATCAAGACTATCCGAAAGAGGATATGAGAAGTCCACACTTAAAAACACCATGACAACAGTATCAAAGTTAGATCGCAAACAGATGTTTACAACTGATGGTAAAAGAAAAAATAAGAATGACTCAGCAATAAGATTTATTACAGACTACAGCATTGGTCATCACCAAATCAGGCAAAGCCTGAAAAGACACTGGCACCTGCTACAACACACTCCAAATCTAGCTGATGAAATCAAAACCTATCCGGAGATAACCTTCAGACGTGCCCCGAACCTAAAAGACATACTGTGCAAATCAGAATTTGAGGATAAACGCAAACAAGTTACCACCTTTCTAGACAGACCGCCAGGATACCATACCTGCAAGAACTGTAGTGTCTGTAAACTGAGCCGCGACAAAACCAAAAAGATACCAATGACACAAGGAAAAGAATTCACAATAAAAGAATGGATTGATTGCAATAGCAAATTTTGCATTTATGTGATCCTTGGTCCATGCAACCTACCATACATCGGGAGTACAATCCGACCCCTACGTATCCGGATACAAGAACATTACCGTAATATCCACAAACACACATCCGGTCACCCCCTGACGGAACATTTTGCAGACAAACATCAACACAAAAAGGATTTCATCTTCTATGGACTGGAAATTGTACACCAGACCAAAAGAGGAGGAAACCGAGAACTGAGACTTCGCAGACGCGAAAGCGAGCTGATCATGAACTTCAAAACAACTGAACTAGGACTCAACAAAGATGCAGAAATGCATGTATGGCTGGGAGATGACTAATTGTATTAACTGAATGTCCACCTTTTCTGATTGTTTTTTCTCCCTAGGGTGTGAAACCATTATGATTAACATCCCTATCTTAAAACCTAGAATTTCCTCTCATTCCCCTGGAAATGTGTCTGAATAGTATTTTGTACAAAATCTACACTATATATCCAGAACCATTCCACAGTCCGACCCTTGGTATCCCCTAGAATTTCGCTTTATATTTCTACGCACCTTCTTGAATGGCCAATGATCCATTGGCCCCTTTCAACTCAACTAAATCCTTATAATTTTTCTTACTAGAAACTTTATTTGTCCTTGACTACTAACATGACATTTAAACGGCCAATCTACCTCCCCCGTCCCCTTCCCTATCCAAAATGGCGCTCCCGCACGAACCAGGCCACTTCCGGGTCCCGACCCGGATGTCCTTCCATGAGCCCCGCTATTTACGCTGCCTCCGCTAAGCGCACAAACAGAACTGAATGAAACAGAACACTCGTACCGGGCATTAGCCAAGATTTGAGGTAAGCATTGCAACGAAGCAGTTACTCCCGTCGGCTTTACCTCCTTCTTTGAACTAAGGATTTCTTTTCTCCTTTTTGATCCCCTCCCCTTAGAATCCGACTATATCTTTCTAGCACATCGTGGAAACGTCCATTTTCAGTAATACCCGCCCTGAAGAAGCCCCAGGCCTATAGGCCATGTAGGGGGCGAAACACGTGTTGGCTGTGCCACCCCTTGGTTTTTTCTCATACCCACCCCTATGTATGAGTGCAAATAAAGGACTAGCTCACGTTTAAATCAACTTGCTTTGAATTGGAATTTTTTCCTCCAAGAATTAGAATACACTAATCTTGCCTTGACAACCCATCAGAACTTTTGCTAAAACTAGGGGGATAGGGGTTTCCCCCTGTCATTGGGCAAGAACCAGTACCTCTCGACTAACGCTTATTACCTGGCGAGTAAGGGATAGGGGCCTTTCTCCCCTCTTCCGAAGAAAAACTTCACATATATAAAAGGCATTGTCATTTACAATGCCAATAGCTAAAACTCTCACAAATGCGAAACATCACTCTAAGTACACTGAAAGGGAGGGGGGAGGGGGAGGGAAATGCTGTGGTTTGGGGGCCGTGTGCTAAAGGGCGGTGCTCAGCTGTGCAAGCAACGCCAAGAGAGTGATATAGACTTTACCAAGTGTTGCAGCTCTATCAAACAAGACGCATTCTAGAATGTATCTGGTGAAGTCTGCTTAGATTTTGAGACATACTGTGATATAATTCACGGGATGAGCTCTTTATGCCCAATTTCTCATTGCTGCCCATTTCTTTAGCGCTTCATACTCCGACAAGGCTTCAAAGCATTTTGGGGTGTATGAGTAAGAGGCTACTCAGTTTGCTGCTCTTTGTTGGTAGACTTTGCATCTATATAGTGAAACCAACAAGCGTAAGAGGTATGTTATCTCGCCAGAGTTCCTAAAAGGACATAACTGACTCTTCTACCGAATTCTGTGGCTGCTGATTGGATAAAATGAGGAGAAGGATGAGGGCTGTGGGCAGCCCCTCTCAGTGCACCGACTGGTGGCGGAGGTCACTGAATTGTGCGTTATCTTAGCTGGAGATGCCCCATACATAGAGCATTGGGAAGAGATGTGATGGGTGGGAAAGAGCTCCTGCTTCTGATAAAAATAAAGGTGTTATAGAGTGTGTTACTCTGCACCTGAGAAAACCCATGAACTGCAGAGGGCACAGGGCATGCAATGGGGATATCCAGGTCAAAGCGGTAGCCGCCAAGCCAGCAAAGGAAAGCAGCTCACGGAGAAAGAAGGAAATGCTCAGGGTTGAAGTCTCACTCAAGTGAAGCGGTGCAGGTCTAGAAGTGTCGCCAGGTGCCTGTCATGGCGCGTGCCATAGACCCTGCTCGTTCAGAATCTAAAGCAAATTTTATGTACGTGTGGAGTGTTTGAATAGCCCAACGACAAAGACACTGTCCATCAGTGATGGGAGGGAAGATAGGCTCTCACAGCTGAGGTGGACTTTTACTTTGTGTGATATTGTGTTCCTTTAAGAGGTGTCTCTTCAGGGCGTTCCTAAACTGTAGCAAGGTTGGGCGGGCGGGGTCTGATGGATACCTAAATGCCGTTTCAAATACAGGGTGCATAATGGAGCATTCTGTGACGAATAACTTCATGCAGCAATATCATTTCAAGATTGGGGAGGGGCTGTTTCAGTGTCGAATAGCACGTAAAGATTACCACAAGGTAAAAGGTGCTGAAGCAGACATAGTAAATGCCACAGCGGTTAAAATGCTTTGTTTCATCTCCACCTGAGTGACGTTCTGCATAGATGGCACACAATAAGCGCAGCAGGAAAAAAATGGTAAGGATGCCGGGAGTTAGCTACTTACCTGCATAAGTAACAACAAAGTGAATACTCTCTGGGAAGTGACAGCCCACAAACAGACTGAAGGCATATAAGTGCACTTTCAAGTGTAAACAGTACACTCACTATGTGTCACGTAAACACCTTCTGCGTCTGTTGTGTTGGCAAGTATGCAATGGGAGCAGTTTCAGGTACCGTAATTGGGGGTGGTAAATAAATAGCATCTTCATTCAGTGGAGTTATTTTAATGAGCTAATGCTACAAGATTTCGGTATTGCTGATGCACCTTAAATATGGTGAGTGAACCGCACGCAACGTACAAACTATGAAACAATTCGGAGCGCGTGTGAAAATAGTCTACAGCAGCAATCTGGAGGGAGGGGCCTGAAGGGATCAGAGAAGGCCCAGGCATAGGATAAGAGAAGCATCACACTGAAAACAGTGCAGAGGGTTTAGGAAACAAGCATTTGCAATGCAATAGGACTCGCATTTACGCGAGACCTATTGCATTGCAAACAGGAGAGCGGGCGGGGGGCAGGGGGGCGAGAAGGCACGGACTGCGGGAGAGGGGAGAAGGCACGGGCAGTAAGAGAACTATATTAAAGAAAATAGTGGTCACAATCTAAATAACACATACCGTGCAACACTCGAAGTAAAGGGGCCAGTAGCCATGGAAGGATACAAATGACGACATGGGCGTCATAAGGAGGGACTTACAAGCCTATAAACCAATCGGAAGGCAGCATTTAGGAAGGACAAAGACACAAGCCAATGAAACAGATGGGTGGGGGAGTGAGCGGGGCTTCCCTCAGGTAGTGAACTACCACAGATCAACCCCAGAGCAGCACTTGTACACTGGCTCAGGGCCTCGGCACTAGTCGCCCAGAATTGAATGGGAAGATACATAAGCCAGATTTAATGATTATGCACAGAATGTCCACACCCGTCGAATCCGGACAATACGAGTTAAAGGCCCAGAGATAAGAAGTTACAAGAAGGACCCAAATTAATCGCTCCTTTCTCTCGTGTAGCTCCTAAATCCAGAGGCCTTTATGCTGACAGTTTACAAGTGCTATGAAAATGTAAAATATATATGCCCTACGTGTGGATTTATCAGGTGCATTTTCACACTCGGTTAAACCAGGCGTCATATGAACCACACTCTATATTCCCATGTGCGGAAAACTGGGCCACTCAGAATCTGCAGTTCAGGTGTCCCACCCAGTGGGGTAGCTAGAACTACTCCCACCCGGGGCAGCCCCTAAGTTTGCCGGGGGGTTAAATGCCACATCAGGCATTAGCATTACCAATTCGCTCCAACTCAGTTTTTTACTGCATGGACTGTAGCGCTATCTACGAGTAGGTCCAAGACGGCCATATCAATGCAACATTTTCAGGATAACCTCTATGTAAAAGAGTCATTGCATGTATACTTATGGTTGGCATGAATCCAGCCCTGCCAAAGGCACTTTCAGCAAAACTGATACTGTCCTTTTTTTGACGAGCTACGATAATGAATATGCTACAACAAATGTGACCTCTCTGTGGGTCTGGGAAATAAGAGTGATGTTAATAATAATAACTGGGTTTATATTTAGCTCTTAAAACTACAATTCAGTGGTTTCTAAGTTCTATACACAACTGGTGTTACTTTTACCCAAGTTCATGGCACTCAGTTCACCGACCTCGGACGGATGGAATTCGGAGTGGGCCTTGCAGGCATTCAACCTCCTAAGTTCCCACAAAGTACATCAGATTTCAACAGTAACCATTTAACTCAACTAGCCATCCTGAGCGTTTAAGTACAATGAAACATATTTCAGCCAATATACCAGCAACATCTATGATGCAAAACGTGTTCAGAGGCACTGTTCATTGGAACAGATGACAGTGGAAGCCTTGACCAATGGCCGAACAGACATCTCCAATCAGCCACAACTGACGATTTGGCACAGTCAAGCGTTCAAATTTTAGGCACTGTAAGATTTTCACTGGCTTTGCACAAGCATGACTTTTGAAATATATGTATCATATTAAAAAAAACTTAGTAATGCCGTATACGTACATCTTCCACTTCTTTGGACACCTTCTTGGCCAGGAACTCCAAAATGGCGTTGGTCAGGGTCTTGCACTTCCGAGACAAGTTCTGCTTCGCACCATCAATGCTGACAAAGAAGGGTCCAATGATGATGGAGCTAGGAAGGGTGTTGTCCAACCGCTCCTTTTCCAAGTGGTATTTCTCCACGGCAGCCTTCATATCCTGAGCTGAAGCGTTCTGAGTCTTTAACGCCCTAGGAACACAGAGACACGGCAATCAGTGGCCTTCTTTTTACAACACACTGCAGTTCTGCAGTATTTTTTGCAATAATACTGCCTTCTAAACATGTGAGGAGTCTCTATCTGTCTTTGAATATAGCTGCATACGCATTTGCATTGTTTTTTGATAGAGCCAAATTAGGCAGCAATGGGAGACTACAAAAAATGCAAAACCAAAAACAGGTATTTATGGGACACAAAATCAACGTATAAGGGTTGCGACATTAGACACAAATTTACAAAGTGTCAACATTTGAATGAATCTAAAGAAATGTCAATTTAGGGTCCAATATATTATTGTAATCTTATTTTGCAACCATCAAAGGTTTTGGATTCCGTGATAGACCAAAAAGGAAAAATGCTGTTGAGAGTTTAAACCTAATTTCAGATCGTAAGACCAAGGGAATAACATATCTGAGACTTTTGTTAAACACCTCCCCGTAGATCAATCACAAAGACACAACTACAACATCAACACTAGAAAGTAGCAATGAGAAACTAGAATTCTAACATAATAACATACGGTTGGCTTGTACTATGGGACAATAATTGCTCAATTACTGGTCACTGAAACAGTTTAGGCGAGATATGGACGTCTACAATAAATACCCATTAAAAGACACTCATTCTGCCATTCATATTCAGAAATGAATTATGAAGGACCTCTTACTGAATATGCCTTTGATCCTATGGCCCTCTTGTGTGAAAAAACATGCAAAGTTAATGCCCATATCGTACAGAGCTTGGAGCAGCTGCCTCACAACATTAGAAGATGTCATTGGTCTATGGGGACATTTGAACAAATTCACTAACTGATCTTAATGTGGGTCCCTCCCTAACTATAAACCTCCCGATTACTCTTTGTCTGACAATCAGAGCAATCACAATGAGTACAAACAACTTCAGGCACGTGCATCCTGCTGGAGATGTCCAATGCTAATGCATCCTACTTTTCCCTACAAAAGAAAACCACGGTGTAACATAGTAAGCGAAGGTCATGACCATGTGTCGCTTATGAACGAATGAAGAAGTAATTTAGAACACTGTTACCATGCGTTATTCATGAACTCATGCACCTTGAACTGATTGGTCCTTATTGAGACTTTACCACTGGAGCCGTGAAGAATACCAAAGCCTACCCCTGGCTATGTATATGTAATGTGTTTTCTTGTGCATATGGTCAATTTATTTATGCTTCTGCTTTGTTTGTTTTTTAATTTGTTCATTCACTCCTATAAGATATTCAACACTTGTATTATTTGATACTACTCGATGTACTGTCGAATTTCTGTACATGTCTAAATGCCAAGAAACAAAAATATTAAAAATAAATAAATAAATAAAAAGAATACCAAAGCCTATGGACAGAACAGGTTGGCTGACCAAAATAATAATTTTATTGTTCTATACTGTGAAGATAAGGATTTAAACAGTGATTGATTGTTTATATTTATCATTAAGAGTGCAGCCCAATTTATGAATTGAGGAATGTTAAGTTACCTGACTTCCAACAAAGTGACAACTCGCCATAATCTGGTCAAAGCTAAAAACAGTTCTAGAACCTACGAGGGGTTTGTCCAAGTAAATGCACTTAAATGCACTTCAAACGACAGTGTTACAATTCATGGGGACTCTAAGCTGTCTCACTCTCCGTCAATCATATGGACCAACAAATGTCAGTCTTCCTAAAGAATTCCTGAAAAGTGATCAACATCCTAATCAAAACATCAGTAAACCCAATCTTTTGTATTTTGACGCTCAGAAGCCGTGCCACAGTGGAAATTTCTGGAGGTGGTGCGCACAGAGAATGTCTTCTTCCCCTTAGAATTTGCCAGTAAAACAGATGGCAAAGCACTATATTAACATACATGTAGTGGCACACGAAGGATTGGCAGATAGGAATTTGGGAACTGAGGCAGGTCAAAAGGTGGGCGAATATTGCTTTCTACTAAGTAACACAGGAAGATGGATTTGACTAGAGCTTCTGAGTGGAGTTAGGGACTCAATCCTTGATTCTCTATTGGTGATTCCCTGCAGCTATAGACAGTCTGTATATTGGTACTGTGGATTTTGAGCCAGTATACCTATGTTACACACAGGGAGAAGTTGAACACGGTTAAAGAAAATGAGAGGAAGCCCATGAGGGGAAAAGGTGATTTCTTTAACTAACTGACCTCATCAGCAGGGGAAAAATGTAATTCAGGTGCAACAGTTGAACTGGCTGTCTCATGTGGAAAGGCCCTTCTCATGCAGCAAGTGCAGAGCTACTGTCAGTGAAAAGCAAACTCAAGGCTCTGAAGGTGCGACTGGTGGCAAATGATAAACAGATGCAGGAAATACCTCAACAAATGGGTATTGGCACATTCAATCTCCTTGTCCAGGATACAGCCCAGGAGTATAGTCAGGAGTTCAATAACTGCAGCGTTAATGCCAAGTTACAACTGAATCTAAGACTGAAAGACTGGATGATATTTTCAGAGCATTGCACCAGTAAATCTTGAGGTTTCCATTGTTCTCAAATGGTGAGGATCTTAGAGATTTGGTACAGAAATTTCAATTCTCTGGGGTTCTCGGCGGAACCAAGGTGGATATTATGGGAGTTGTTATAGTAACAAAGCTACCCAAAAAGGGATCATCTGGGAAGCAGTAAGGAGAATGGCACTGATTAAAAAGGTTCGGCATTACAGAAGTTTCTGTTTTCAAAGGCAGTCATCAGAAAGAAAAAGCTTTCCAGGGGAGCAAAATGTTGATCTTCTTGGGTCTTAGCCGTACGCCAGAGGAAGCAGAAGGTGCAGGTGGTGCAAGGTGAATTTGTGGAGGTTTGAGAGGAGATTTCAATTTGTCAACCAGACATTTTGAGGGTACTTTATGAGCGGGAAGTTCATAAGTACAATGACCCCAAGGCACCTCAACATTATTTCGCAAACACGCAAAGTAGAGTAGTCTTGCAGATATCTCAGTGGTGTGTACAATTCATGGGGATCTCATTATGGTAAACTGTCATTTGTGCGGCCTGATGGAGAGAAAATAGGTGGTTTGTTATAACTGTGCAGGGGTTGCAATGTGGGCATAGTGGATTTGTTCTGAATTGGCTTAATGAAGAGGTTTACAAAAAGGTACTAAAATCTTGCAAAACATCATCATACTCATATTACAACTGTATCTCTAGGTTGGCCGATCTGGGTGAACAGCAATTGTGTCATCAACACACACCTTATTAACAGATCACTTTAGGAACATCTCAAATAAGCTTAAACCTACATTCATCACTGTGCTCTTTATAAGGCCCAACACAGAGTTAGAGGTTATGGATAAGATCAGATCAATCAAGTGCCTCACATGTGCCAGTAAGGCCATTAAAAATATGCTAACCGCTCAGCTCTTCTCTCACCTTGAAATAAACAGCCTCCTAACTGCTTACCCATCAGGCTTCCTTCAAAAATATGGCACTAAAAACACACTCTTGGGTTTTAGCGAAGAGACGTTCACTACAAGAGAGCAAGGTCCCACATATGCCCTCATCTTGCTAGGGCCTCTGCAAGAGTTGACAATGATGACATCAGCATATTGTTATGCTGCCTCAAGGAACTGCCGGGGGTCAAAGGCTTTTCCCTAAAATGGTATGCCTTCTTCCGATCGCACTTTTCAAAAGAAACTGGATCTTTCACAACCTCAGGCAAAAATATCTCAAAAAGAGTGCTGCAGGGTCAGTACTAAGACCTAGTCTATTCAATATTTACAGCTGCCTGAAATCCCACGGTTCAAGATTGGTTTTCACATGTGCACTGCTGATACCAAGCTACAAGCCCAACTACATATGGTAGACAGGGGCTGTCAATCTGTTGTAGAATGCACCCTACATGGTTAGGGTTGTATGATTCCAAATTGCCATTGGTCTATTCTGTGCCACAGTGGAAGTCTTCATTTTGGCCCCATCACTCCAGGCCCTCTCCTATTTGTGTGCCCCTCTACCAGGGCTGACTTCCCAACCCCAACAAAATGTTTGCAACCTTAGGGCTACATCTGACTCAGAGCTTCATTCTTCCAACAAGTAACAGTGAGAAATATATTCTGATCTACCTACACCTTAATGAAACAACTACTGACATCTCAAAGCCAAGCTGTCCATCTAATGTTCAGCCTAATGCCTTCTGACTACATATCCTCAGCACTGTAATTCTCACACCGGCTACCAATTAAGGAACACAATGACTTCTGGATGCTTTTAAGTTTTCACAAACCTTTACCACACCTCATTACCGCACCAGAACAATTCAGCTGTACCAGCCAAACAGGCACCCTAGTTAGGTATATCAAAACATGGTGGTTACACATAAGCTAAGAAACAACAAATTCAGAGGTTGGTCAATCCATATCCAATTCTCTACTCTTTATAATCTCACTCATTTCACTTGAGACTAACCCAGATTCTTTAAAATGCATATAAGTCCCCATGACTATAATGTCCTGCTCCAATTTTGGTCCCTAGTCTTGTAAAGCATGCCTCTCCACCATAACACCTCACCTGTTATCCCACACACTTTCTCCCTGCATGCAGCACTCTAAAACGCTCTTTCTAACCACTAAACATTGGGAAATTAATAAACAGTCTAGCCTGAACAAATGCTGGTAGAAGCCCTACTACTCTCATTAGAAGTCTCAAAAGCACTACCTTCACTCACATATTGGATTTTAATATATGTATCCGAAACCCCAAAGCTTGCAACAGGTCCACCAATAAGGCTGTAAAGTGCATTAATGTAACACTGCTCTGTGCAATGAACACCAGATGTTCTAATAAATAATCATTCAAATGCCCCTGTCCTTAGTTAGACTGCTACCAGCCTGAGAACCTTGGCAATGAATCAAGGGGATTGAAAGGGAGGCAAACACATCTCAATTTCTTTATCTCCCCTCAACAAATTGAACGGAGTCAATTTTTCTGAGGGCATCTCAAGTTCAGTGAGGTAAATGTTCCTTAAATCCAGATGACAAACCATTTATATCTGAAGGATGACAACCACTCCAATAGGTTATTGGGGATAGACAAATAGTCGTCCCCTAGCATTAACTGAGGACTTTTTTTCAGTGGGAACAGCTCTGGCAGAGTAAACTTGTCCACCTCTGTGTGTGTTTTAGGAAGAACAGTAACAGTAATTTGCCATCAAAAGGCTAGGAAGGATCCTCTATATGTACCTAGGCTTTTGCTGTGGAAAAAGCACCTTGTTTCAACAGCACTATGAAAACTATGATGCTAAAAACAGGTCTTGCACCTTTTTTCAACGTAGGTATAGAAGTGCATGAGCATCTCTGTGGGTAAAATGTCTTCAAGTAGAATGCCATCAGCCTCCCTGCCACCTTCAATTATAGCCAATTCTCTCAATTTAAGATCATTTGTCATCAGAATTCTCCTGTTCCTTTCCTCTGGTATCACCTCGTACCCCTGAGATGGAGGCCTCCATTGGAGCCATAAGCAAAAATGCCTCTTTGGCCATAGCAACATCTTCACTTTGGTGAGTTCTCAAAGCCAGCTGTACTTACTGCATATTGATGATCTTCCTCTTGCCTACAACTAATCCCTTCCTCCTGTTGAGGGGCACAGAATAAGCAAGGATCGGGGTCCATTTAACCCTAGAAGTAAGTGTTGGATCTTTCCATGAGCTGTTAATAAAAACAATGCTTCCCTTCGGGGACAGCCCTAACCACTACAACTGCTCTTTCAACAGCAAGTGCTGGATACTCTATCCTCAGGAGGAAGTGGGCGTGGTTATGACGCTTGCGATGTGCGGATGGTGGCACATGGAGCCGGGCTGCCGGGCTGACTAGCTTGATTGTTGAGTTGCCGGGCATCAGGTTGGTGGAGGAGTTGTTTCTAGGCTTCCAGGTGACCCATGGGCAACTTCGTGGGGGTCAGGGGGGGTTACACGGTGACGTGCTCCAGCGCACCAGTGCTCCTGTGGCCCTCATACCACACCACTGCCATCATCCTCCCTCCCCGTATCAGCAGTGAAGTAACGAAAACTTGCAAGGCAGGCGGCAAATGGTGGTAAATGGTTTCGTCAGTCTTGGCTCCAAGCTGCAGGTGAGCAGTGCTGGGGAACTGAGTGAACAGCATTAAGGCAGGCAGCAAGAGGGCAGGTGTAGGAACTGGGGTCACCAGTCCCCCAGGGGGTAGCTTGGCGAGCTCCCACCTCAATTGCCTCTCCTCCCTCCTGTCCTCATATTCTTCTGGCGACGCACTCCTCCTAGACCCTACACTACTGCCTGCCCACGGAACGTCTCCCCGGTAGCAAGTTTTCAGTAACATCAATACGCAGTAGGTCTAGCTCTTCCTGTGCGCCCGCCTCCTGCGGTGCGCCCTGCCCCTCCTGTCCCCCATCCCCCCTCCCCTCTGGGTGGGCCCTTACCCATGCCCTCAAGGCTGCACGGAGCTCCTCTCCATTGTCTCTCCGCCCAACAGGCACCCCCATCCCCTGACAGAATTCCCTCAGCTGCACCACTGTATACTCTCCAAGGTTGGCTAGCTGGAACTCCATTTTGACAGGTGGGGACCCAGATATCAAAGGGAAAGACACTAGGACGTAGGCAACAGTATCGGGCTAAAACAGGACTCCGCACGCGCAATTTAGACAGTGGGAGGGGTCAATTGATGCAGCTTGCATACACAATAGGCGTCCAATTGCGGCGCCCACCGTCTCACTGGAGGGTGCTGTAAAGCCACAGGTCCTGATCCCACCGCTGCCACCAATGTAGGAACTGGGGTCACCAGTCCCCCAGGGGGTAGCTTGGCGCGAGCAAGTAGGCACCCGAAAGCTTAAGTGTAAAGTGGCCATACAGCACACACATCCACTGAGACAGGAAACGCACGCAATGACTGACACCACACCTGGGAGTTTGAGTAAAAATCCAATAACCTTTATCTAGATCAACGTCAGGGTAATCAACAATCCTGGCATTCATCAAAGCATTTCATTAAAACTAAACATGACCTTTCATTAGAGCATTTAATTCAAAATAAACATGGCAATTCATTAGAGCGCTAAACCTGGCATTTCATGAGAGCGCTAAACCTGGCATTTCATGAGAGCGCTAAACCTGGCATTTTATTAAAGCGCTAAACATGACATCTCATTAAGCGCTAAACATGGCATCTCGTTAAAGCATTTCAGTACGAAGGAACATGTCATTTAAGATAACTAGTCAACTTCTCATTAAGCCGGAATACCACCTTCTGGCAGGCAGGAGTAAACATTTACTTCATCTGAGGAGTATTAGCAATATCCTTGGGCCCAAAATACCCTGCCATTTATAGGGCGGGAGTTAACCGGGCCTTGGACGGTTTATTCCCCGTTCCTGGGGCAAGTGGGGGCCAACAGGGCCCAACGACAGTCTCCCCCGGGGGAGGGGCGAGCTCCGGGCCTCCCTCTGGCCTTCCGCCCTCCTCCCCGGGGGTTACCTGATCCTCTGGCCTCCTCGGGGCCCTTGCGGTGGATTTCCGGCGGGGAGGGGGCTCTCTCACTCCTTTGAGCCCTCCCGCCAGCTGTGACAGCTCTCCGGCGATGTCCGGGCTGAGCGGGGCTCCGTGACGAGCAGTGCTTTGTGGGGCTCCCGGCGGACCTGGGGGCGGCCGGGGAGCTCCGCGCTGTTGAGGGGCCGGTCCCGGGCCCTCCGTTGGCTCCTAGGGCCCGGGGACCGATTGCAGGGATCTCCGGAGAGGCGTGCCCGCAGCCGCCAACAGCAGCGCGGACTGCGGGGGCGCGGCCTCCCGATCCAATCAGCGAGTGGCGGGGCGGAGTCCAGGAGGTCGCCCCCGCCACGTGATGTGAGGCAACGGCCTCTGGGCCTAGCGCGTTCTACCCTTGATTCTGGCGGCCCTCTCCTGACTGAGGGCCGCCGCGGGGATCATGCAGAGACGGCCTCCCGGCAGAGCTAGCACCCAGGACGTGCCAGCAAAGGCGGGGCCCCGAATTCCCCAGCGGGCCCCGGGACATCAGCAGCGCTTAGCCCCCTCAGCGCCGGGCCGCGGCGGTGAGTGTTTGTGCAGCGCCCCGGCAGGGGGGGGGGGAGCACGGAGAGGCAAAGCAGGACAGTTCAATTACAGGCAGGGCAGTTCAATTCCAGGCAGGACAGTTCAATTACAGGCAGGACAGTTCAATTACAGGCAGGGCAGTTCACCCACGCTGGGGCAGATCAGTTCAGGGGCCCCAGGGGGGGGGAAATCAGGGAGCGCAGGGGTGTCACAGCGCTGATACCTGGTCGATCCCCCAGCAGTCCTGAGGAAACTTACAGGGTCTTCTCGGCGCTTGCTGGAACCTGCGCCCTTGGTAGAAGGTTTCTTGAGGGGGGGGGGATTGAGTTGGTGGCTGTAGGTAGGTGAGTCAGTCTCTGCAGGTCGTCCCTGGGTCCCCCTCACGCCGGGCCAGATCAGTGGGCTAGTCCAGTGTTCCTCACGCAGCTTGGAAGGCAGCACCTAAGCCCTGTCACTCCCAGTGGTATAGGTCCCTGACTAGGCCCTACCGCCTAAGTCTCCTGCGTAGGTTCCCGCAGGTCAGCGTCGCCCCAACTGACTAAAAAGTTTCCCTCCTTCCCTTATGTAGGCCCAGGTCAGGTGACCCCTCTCTAAGGCGGCAAAAAGCAGACCCCGCCTCTATTCTAGAAGGTTCCAGGAGGTTCCCTAGCTTAACTAGGGGAGAAAAAGGCGGGCTGGTGTGGAAACAATGTTTAGGGTCCCAGCCAGCTCCTGGCAACTAGGGTGCTACTAAAAAGACCACTCCGCAGTAGCAGGGGCCTGTGGCAGCCATGTTGGGAGAAGAGAGCACCTGCACCTTAGCATTGATTAGCAATGGGAAGGCGCTCGGAGACCTAAGGCCAACGAAAAAGAGGGTGGAAAAAATGAGGCAAGGGCATGGGTTAATTAACTTAATGAAGCAGCAGATTAGTAAAGGAATAACAGAGACATTGCTGAGCAGAGATCCCCCGAAAATAGATGGGTTTCTGGAAGACCACCAGAAGGAAATAGATAATGCAACAGGGCGTCCTCCGGGAAGGGAGAGGGGGGTGGGAGGCTAAAGTTTGTATCTACCAAAATTGCCTCTAGTGTATGGAAAGTTAAGACGTTGTAAATGGGTCCATGCCTGTGGTATAAAATTGCTAAATGCTAGAAGGGGCAAGGAATGTACCATCATCCTTAATATGTATTTGCATGCAAGCAGTCGTCTCCAACTATAATGAAAAGATGGAATTGTTTAAAGATGTTGTTAATATAGGTGCACAGTACCCTCAACACTTGTTAATCTTAATGGGGGACTTTAATTATAAATTAGTTTTTGAGATGGTGGACCAAAGCTATGAGGATCTCCTACCTGCATTTAATACTTGTGTCTTATATCAAATAGGCTCATAAGCCTAAATGGTTGTGTGCCTGTCGACCAGCAAGGAAAACCTTCCAATATGGCAACCAGAATTGCCCAATAGATTATGTGTTTGTGCAAGCATGGGCCTTCAATCTATTTTAGGGAATTTGAGGTTCTATAAATAGAGGGAAATGACCAATACCCATTAAGAACAACCCTTAGCCTGGATATTGTTCCAGGACAGACAAAGGTTCTCCCTATAAAGGTTGAATACAAGACACGCCTAAGAACAAGAATCTCTGAGAAACGTCTAACGTTAGTGAAGGCTCTCCAATATAAATACAGGGAATTCACATCTGAAGAGGTATCCTTTGACTTTTTACCGTAGTACGAGGACATAATTAAAAACGTTTTCCATGCCTAAAAATTGAATTGACAGTTTTTAATAATACTTGAGATAAAACTAAGATCGTGAAGCAGTCCAGGAATAGCTGGATCGATAAAGAATGCAGACTTTTAAAATGGAAAATAAGGAAGCTTGCAAGAAATATAAGGTTTTCTAGAAATAAAACTGGCATGCTATAGCTTCATAGTTTAAGAAAAGAATTTTAAAACCTGGTGGCAAGCAAGAAGTGGCATTTAAAGCTGAATGCTGGGAAGTAATGCTCAAGACAATAGAGTCAAATAATATCAGGAAATTCTGGAGGCTGGTACAAAACGGTATAGGAAAAGCCCTGGGGAAACTGACAGGCTCAGTGGGAGAGAATACATTTTCTTGTAAAAGAACAAACAAAGAAGAGTTTCTCTGCACTAACAATTAAGAAAACAATCAAAATGCTAAAACGCACAAGGGCAGTGGGACTAGATAACTTACCAACAGTAATAATAAAAACAAATATTGCCTGGAGGACCAGCTTGCTCTACCTCCTATTCCAGGAAATCCTTATGACAGAAAGATTGCCGGATAGTTGGAAGGGAGCGTAAATCAAACCAATATATAAAAAAGGTGACCATTCCCTCCCAGGAAACTATGGGCAAAGAAATCTGCATGATGTAAGTGGAAATATCTTCTCAAAAATCCTTTTAGGTATGTGGAGGGAATGGGATGAACAAATACCATCATTCCTCAAGAGCAAGGAGGTTTTAAGGGGAGGCATTTGATAATCAATCACTGTTTTAGTTTATGGGCCAGTACTACAAAATCAATAGAGCAATGTGGAGGACTGTATTGTTGTTTTGAGATTTTAGTTCTGCATTTGATTCAGTTGATCAGGTTTTGTTATGGGAGGCATTAAAGAGCTTTGGAATCCCCAATGATCTACTATTTATTTTACAAGAACTCCATAGGGATAACTGGGCACAGGTAGAATTAGATCTTGAGGGATCTCTCGCCAAGAGCATTGATATAATAAATGGCCTGAGACTGGGGTGTGTTCTGGCCCTGCCTTATTTTCCCTATTCCTGGTTGACCTCCTTACAATACTTGGCCAATCGAATATTTTTACCCATAAAATGAATGGCTTGCATGTACCCTGTCTCTTGTATGCGGATGAATTAGTATTTTTTGATTTGACAGAAATTGGCCTTCTGAGAAAACTAGACGTAGTCTCAAAACATTAAAAGTCAATATGGAAAGTGCTCACAGTAGGGAAGAAGAGGATAAGGTTGGCCAGGGCCATAAATAAAGTCAAAATTGAGACAGTTAGAATATATAAATATCTAGGGAGGTGGTTCTCTCATGATTTACAATGGAAGGATCGCCTAGCTTCCATAGAAGCCAAGGCACTTTCATCCGTTGGGGGGCATGAAGAAATTTGCTAAACGTTATGGGGGTTCCTTCCCTTCAACCTGTGCTGGCAGTCTATCAGGGTATGATAAGGCCACAGTTCCATTATGGTGTCGATTTGGTTGCCATTAGAGGTTAAAAAAAATAGCTGGGACCTTGAAAAAGAAAGGTGAAAAAGAAAGAATTTTGGATGCAAATAGATTGCAAGGAGAATTCTAAAATCTCATTGATATGCAAAAGGGAGTACTACAAAGTGAGCTAACCTGGGCACGAGCAGTTAGATGGAGGATCCTTAATTGCCGTGGGAAATTAAAAATAGAAGATGGTATTGATAGGGTATGGGTGAGCAAGGCTGAGCTTAGCAGAGTAACAAAACAGGTCTCCAGAAAGGAGGATATTATCTACCTAAAGAACAAGAAATCTGTTTCTGACTTGGTGAATTCATGGATGGGGGACGAGACTTTCCCCTATCTTGAGAAACTCCCAAATATACAAATCATCGAAGTCGAAGTTCTGATGTCAGATTATCACAGAACCATGCTAAATGAGGATAAAACCGGTAAATGTGGCCTCAATATGAAGAGAGATTTAATGCATATCTTGGTGGACTGCATGTGGTTTTTAGCTAAACTGATGTCCCTATTAAAACCAGTTTAAAAAAACAAATATGATATTAAGGATCGGGGCAAGCGATTATATTATTTGTGGAAATGCGATTCCTGGATGTACCATGTTCTATGGGGCAATGTTTACTGTCAGTGGATTTATTTTGTATAGTCTAATTGACCATTTTATGAAGGATGATTGGGGTTTTTAAGAATGTATTATGGCGAGTGATTTTTATTATGTGTGTAAGCCTCAGGACAAGCCAACTTAAATGTGATAGGATGAATTGTGGTTTTAATTGTGTCTTATTGTGAGAGTTGCTCAATTTTATCCTTGATTTTAACTGTTATATGTGTTTTAAGAATTCTTGTTTAAAAGACTATGGTCTAAATACATATGTGTTTTTACTGACTGATGTGGGGGAAACTTGAGCCTGTGCTTCCTAGGCAAAAGAGGTACTCGTGGTCAAAAGGTTGATTTGGAATACACCATCAATTTAATGCATACCTATGTATCCTGTTCTGCATAATCCTGTGCAGATTTTTAATATATATAATGTAAATAACACAGTTATTCGAATTTTTCACAAACATTTATGGATCATAAGACGTAGGTGCTCTTGGTGGACGACGCAGTATAGTGACTAGTAAGAAATACAATGAACAAGGAGTGCACTGTGAAACAAAGAACATACCAGTGGACTTAGAGTTGCACAAATTAAAAAAAAAGATTAACCTCTGTTCTTAGGGCCCCACAAATGGCACTTTATATTATTAAGTCAACAGGACAACAAGTCGACGTTTTGACCCCAGAGATTCCACTTAAAACGGAGTCTTCGTCAGGGCAATGAAAGTATACACCTACAATAGAGGATACATGCATTCTTAATCATGAAATAAAATGTAACAGAAGTATATTAGATCCATGAATGGAGAAGAAATTTTCCCCTACTGCACAGTGTAAGGGAAAAGTATAGGTAATGATTGTTCTGAGTCCATAAGCTTCACAATACCAATCTATACACCATAATAAAATACATTAGAGACAAAAGCTGTGTTGTCTTCATATCACCAAAGCTGCTGCAATCCCAGGTGACAATATGGAATCAACCTCACACCTGAACCACAAGCAGTGGTCCAGCCACGCCAACAAAGGATTCATAGGATTGCTCAGCTTTTCGGTTCCGGCACACCCCTCCATCTCAAAAATTTGGCCCAGATAGTATCCACTCTACCTGGGGGACAGCCCACATCCATCCTGCAAGTCCAGTGTCAGGCTTTAAGCCAATCCTCTGGGAGGGGAGCTGCTGAGTTTAACCAGTGCTTGCAGATCTCCTTCTCGCAGGAAGCGCTAAATAAAAGAGTAAGCACCTCTGTGACCAGCCCAAGAGGCTGAGTGACTCAGTATGGACACCCAACACCAGCACAGGGCTTAGCTCAATACTGACTCCGAAAGGTATCGGCTAAAATACTGCTCACGTTCTTTCAGAAACCACTAATCGAAGAACATGTGGCAAACATATACTCCTCATTCGCTTCAGGGTGGCCATATCTTTTACATCTTGGTGTCAGAGATCGCACAAATCTTGCTATCCTCTGAGGTGTCCAATATATTCTATTAATAGTGAAAAAGTGATTTTTTTTTTATTGGCTGGCTTGACTGTAGAGGATAACAATGTCAAAGAGACTTGCCACAAATAAGGGAGCACGGTTCTGGGATTATTCCCTTCCAGGTTCCATACGGTGCCTCCAGAGTTTTATCTTCCGCTTCCAGGAGCTTCCAATACCAATTGGAGACCTCCTTACTTATGCGCAGTGTATCTTGCAGGAGTGCTTCAGTCTCCCAGGCACCACCAATCTCTGAATTAGTAGTCACATACCAAGAAGAAAGCTATATATATTTCTTTATTGATACTGCAATATCAGATATGGCCAAAGGAATTAACCATCTGCCAAGGTATATCTCTGATGATTCAGCTGTGACTATGTTTTTCCAATGCCCTGCTTGTGGGCAGAGTCCTAGATGGACGGTTAATCATGTCTTCTCCTTCACAAAGCCATCTCGGCCCTGGAGAATGCTTGTAGTGAGTTATTTACTGACAATATGAGGTCCGCATCTCCCACTATAGTGTGGGATACATTTAAAGCTTTAATTCGAGGGGTTTTGCAAAATCTGCCATATGCCAAGAATAGTGCAGAGATAGCGGAGTGTATTGACCTGAAACAGGAAATTGGGGCATCTGAAGCTACCCTGCAGGTGTGAAGTTTCTCTAAGGTCAGGGATCAAGCGTAAAAGAGGCTAAGTGAAGGGACAGTTGGCAAGCCAAGAGTATGGATCTCTTCGAGTATGGGGAGAGATCAGGAGAACTTCTAGACTGTGAAATGAGATCAGAGAGGTCAAGGAATAATATTAAGGGGTTAATTATCAACTCACAGGGGGATATCTCTAAAAATGCAAGGGAGATGCAGGGTCATTTGTTCTCCCTTTTTTCAGCATTATACACCGAGGAGATTACTCCTGACTTTGATGGTCTCAGGGGGTGGCTGCAGGACAGGGATTTTCTGGGGCTTTCTGAGACTAGACAGGAGTCTGAAGTTTGGGAGCACTTGAGTTGGACTAAGAACGGGAAAGCTACGGGCCTGACGTTATGCCTTTGGAGCAGTGTAAGACATTAAAGAAGGGGGTACAACCATCCTGGGGAAACTGTTTAATTCCATCCATCTTGAGAATGCCCAGATCCCGCAGTCATGGAGGAAAGTTACGCTAGTGCTGATTTTGAAACCGGCAAAGATCTTAAGAAGGCAGATTCATATCGGCCGATTTCTCTTTTAAATGCCGAATACAAGGTTTTTGTCTGTATTCTGGCAGATAAGATGGCTAAATTGGCTCCACAATTATTCCATCCTGTTTAGAAAGGGTTTGTCCCTAAGTGCCAGATCCATGATCTTACTCAGCAATTAAATGGATGCATCGATCTGGCCATGACTCACTCTATTCCATTGACTGTTGCCACAATAGATGTTGCCAATGCCTTTGATAGGATCTGTTGAGGTATTTGTGGGAGGTCTTGGCAGCAATAGGGTTTAGCCCATGTTTTATTCTGACTCTCCAGAGAATGTCTGCAATCTTGTCAGTGCAAATTTTATTAAATCGAGCTCCCACAGAGAGTTTTATGATTACTCGGGCCACGAGGCAGCAGTGCCGTCTTTCTCCTCTTTTGCTTATCAAACCATTTGCCCAGCTACTTAAAAGAGATCCCGAGGTAATCACTTTTTTTTCACAACAATTAAAGAATCAGGTAGCACTATACGCAGATGACCTCATAATTTATACATCAGATCCTCTTCAAACCATCCCTAGGTTAGAAAAATTAGCGGAAGAATTTGGGGCGCTGGCAGGATATTCGATGAACACAACCAAGTTGGAGATTATGTGCTGGAATATCACTAACTGGGATCGGGAGGTGACTGAGTTTAAGTATTTGGGCAACTCAATAGTTAATTCACTGGGGGCGGTCCCAGTTCTTAATCTAGGGCGGCTAGCAAAGGAGATAGTTTTGCTCCTTATTAGGTGGAGAAATTTGAGATTCCTCATCTTAGAATTCTCCCCAGGTGCCAAACTGGGTGCAAACATTTTCTCAGCAGTACCTGTGAGCATCAGTAGAGGGCGTTGAGTGACTCCGCAGTGACGTTGTCTCCAGATGTGACATCCACGGAGTCCATATAAGCCCTCTGCGGACAGGCTGACATCAGTTTCTTTGTGACCATTTCCCTGCCAACAAGACAGAGCCAGGTAGGGAAGCAGTCTCAGGAAACATTTTGCCAAAAAGGGAAACATTCTGTATCAACAAGTACAGATAGACAGAACCACATGAGAATGCAAAGAGGAGATCTAGGTGACCACAGGGTGCTCAGTTCGCAGAACGGGAAGGATTGGTTGGTCGATCGAGAATCTGCAACAACATCCTGTCTCTACCATAAAAGGCGTTACCAAAGGTAAGTAACTTGTCCATCTGATAGAGACATCTAGCCACTGATTCCTTATCTTAGAATCAGATACCCAAGCAATACCATCTTTGGAGGAGGGGCTGGGAATCAACCTCACCAAAGATCCCCAAACAGAAGAAGCCACGCCAATAGATAGAAGGGACCAGACTATCCGAAAAATGAAAGGTGAAGTAAGATGTTCAGCGAAAGACTGACCCCCAAGAAAGGCTATGGAAAGCCATAGGGAGTAGAAAGTAACAAGACCATGAAAAATAAGGTACAGAACCAGTAAAAGAGGCAGCCCCAAAAAGGGATGCAACCCATGATCGGGGGATACAAAGGGGCCAAAGACAATAGTCCATAAGGTCCAGACTAAAAACCAACGGAAGGAACATACACAGCGAGCTCAGCTGCAGCAAACACATACAACAAATAAAGAGCGCCCACTGATCGTCAAGGAAACTATCCTGAGAAACAGATTTCAAAAGAATTGGCCTCCAAAAAAGGAAGGATGGAGATAAGAAATGAAACAAGAAAGGACAGAATTAGTAGAAAAACAAGAATGGTAAAAGAAACCGCTCTTACACTGGGAACCACAATAGATATATATATAAGGCATCCCTTGAAATAATATAACAGAGCTGCTCATTGAAGAGAAGAAAGGAAACAGACAAGTGCAACTAAGAAGGCAGAACCAGGACACCAAGAAGCTCTTGGTAAAATGCAGCGACATACACCATATAGAAGGCCAAACGACAATATGCGCAAACACAAACATAGATATACATGTAGCAAAGACACTACAAGAGATCCATTCAAGAGATAGGCATATACATGCAGAGACATCCAAATATAAATGTATATTAGGATAAGTCTGCAAATTCAAAAACGTAGAAATTCCCATAGAGACACGAGTGATACAGAGTACAGCAAAACTATATCCACTCTTCCAAAGGTAACCCACGTCCTCTGTCAGTGAACGGGAGGATGAGAAGTGGAGGAATGAAGGATACTCCAAGAACAGAGGGAACGAAGGATGGACATCCTGCTGCCGTAAAAAAAGATGTTACAATAGTAACTGAGGTGGAAACAGAAAGACAATGCATGAAAACAGTAAAACAATGCCACATAAAAGAGTAGGCAGTGGAAGTTATTGCCCAATACAGGAAAACAAGGGCAACCATCCAGAACAAACTCCACCAACTGAGGAAGGGTGCAAGTAAGTGGCAACAGGTGAAACGAAATAACCAGCATGTGGAAGTCCATGATGAAGAAGACCGCAAAAGTGAATGAAGAGGGCTGGCTGAAACCAAGGGCAACATATAGTCGGCTTTGACAATCACACATTGTCCAACTTATGGAAATCGGAGAAACGGGTAAGAAACCTGAGCAACGCTTCATGGAAACTTGAGGAAAGATAATATAGGCCCTAAGAAAAAGTAATGCATTACCCCCACCAAGAAAGCTGGGTGGAGTGGGGGGTGGAGCCTCTAATTCAGAAAAGGGGGGGGGGGCACACCGCAAAGGTGGGTGTGGAGGTAGGAAAGATACAAGGAAGAAAGGGGAACCCAGCCTATTGTGAAAAGATACCAGTCAAAGATCCAAACAAGCAAGGGGACCGGTGTCCCAGGCGAAGAGGACTGAAAAAAAGAGCTGACACAACAGTTACCCCACAATCACAATGTCAGGAACGTATAAAATAGGCATAAGTATACTAGTCTTCTGGAGACGAACAGCCACAGGAACACTGTATGGCTGGAATCGTGGAACCCAGGCTTGAACCAACAGGAACATAAAATTAGAAATCCATGCATTCCAGAGAGTAAAACAAAGGGCCACAATGAAAAGGGTCCAAGATGTAAATGAAAGCAAATCAGGCCAAGAGAGGTTGCCTGCCTGCGGCACCTGCATAGCCTATAGAGGCAGAGAAAAGAGGAAAGTGAGGTCCCTATAAGGGGTACAAAGTGCATAAGTAGCTCACAAAAATGCCTCCAAGCCATACAAAATAAGGTCCCTGAAAACGGGGAACAAGGCTATAGTGCAACCGCACAACATAAACAGAATACCTGTCATAGAGTAAGCACTCGGGTAGGAAAATTTAAGCGGCAAAAGAATTCAAAGAACAGACTCCCAGGAGATAAGTTCCAGATGGCTGGAAACTAAACCTGTCACCGACAGCATAAACAAGACAAAAAATACCTGCAGAAAGCAGGAACACCACAGCGGGTGTATCCCTGGAGGGGAGAGAAGAACTCATCCATAGGAAGGTGGGAAAGAGTCAACACACAGGGAAACAACTGTCTTCAACGACCTTAATACAACAACAGATTTAATACTCCACCATGAGTTTCTCTGAATCAGCATAAATGAGTCGGCATGCGCACTAAAAACAGATTGCCATCAAAAGTCATGTTGATCAAAGCAGTTTGCTCAGCGTCCGAAAAACTGGAAGTATGCAACTATGCGTGCCGACGTAGCACAATGGAAGAGGTTATAGCCCGGCCAACAGAATCAGTTGTCTCCATATCACAGTGGATGCTAAGTGTGGCAGGTTGCAGCCTATCTTGTATCAGGGGAACAAGAGTATTTTGGGCTTCCTCTGGAAGGGATGGCAAGTGGTGCTCCACAGAGTGCTCCACAGAGTCCCACAAGGCGTGGGAAAAGTAGTGGGCAAGCACAGAAGAAGTGTTCGGAGAACGCAACGCAGCGCTAGAAGAGAAATACACCTACCATAAGCGTCAAAGTTCCTGGCCTCCCTTTTCGAGGGACGAGGGAAGAAAATCAGTAGCCTGTGTGGCTATAGCAGCCTGAACCACAAAACTTTTAGTAGGTGGATGTCTAAGTAGACAGAAGGGATCCTCTGGGGTCAGGCGATGTCTGTGAGAAATTGAGGAATTCTCAGAGAGCCCTGTTTCGTGCTTAGTCCGAGCACCAAACAGGATATCGAAAAGACAGTCACTATAAGGAAGTACAGGCTCAACATTAGACTGGGCAGGGTGTAGGACCCCAATTATGGGGTCAGTTGACAATTCCACCGAAGGAAGGTGTAAATCCAGGACAATCAAAACACAATTGAGCATGTCCGCCAGTGCGGAACTCAACTCTGTAGCCAAACCAGGAGGAGACAGGAGGCTGGCGAAGATTCTAAACTACTGGCGTGACCAAAGTCAAGTAACCACCCAGATTGTATAGGGGGCAGTGCCATGTCCGGAACTGGAGGAGGACACACCACACCTTCTGTAGTACTTCCACAACTATGGTACTCAGTAGTAAAAACCAGAGGAAGGAAGTCTGAGTAAGTCGGTTCCATCGGCAACACATCCGATACCGTGACCGAAGCCGGTCGGCACCAAGTAGGTGACACCTCGACGTCAGAAGGAGCGTTGATCGGTGATGACAGCACCATGATCGGAGCCGGTAGACAAGAGACCGACACGGACATTGGAGTCGGTAGACCTCAAGAAGGAGCCAAAGGTGAGAGCCGTGATGAACTGTACACCTGCGCCGCCGAGGTGTCAGACACAAGAGGTCGGCCTGAAGCCAGGAGAGAACCCACCGTCGGCATCACAGGCATGACCTCATACACTTCCATGGAGCCCAAGGGCGCTCCAGAGAGAATTGACGACCCAAGAACAGAAAGAAGGGATTAAGAATATTGTCTCATCTGGGTCAAAGACGCCCCAGCCCCAGAATAGGTGGAGAGACGTGGGGCAGACTCATTGTAGGAAAGTACCCCCTTTTTGCATGATTACCCCCCAATTTTTGCCTGACATATGATGCAACCTGACTTGAAGTGCCCTGGGTCCCTGACAATCAGGATCCCAGTGCATGTGTTCTTTCCCAAGAATGTACCTTTATACCCACAACTGGCAGATCTCTGGCCACAGGTAAGCCCTTTGTAAAAGGTACCATGGGTACCAAGGGTACTGTGATCAGGGAAGGGCTCTAAGGGCTGCAGCAGCTATTCTGCCACCCTTAGAAGCCCTGCACCTTAACACCCACACACTGACATTGCAGGCTGCGTGTTTTGGTGCAGAGAAAAAGAGAAGAGTCGACATGGCAGACATCCCTGTGTGCCATGCCTTCAAACCACTGCCTGAGGCCTAGGTAAGTCACCCCTCTAGCAGGGTGCACTGGCCTTCAGGTGAGGGTACAGTGGCATGAGCCGTGTACCCCTACAGTGTCTAAGCCCATTCTCAGACAAGTATAGTAAAGCCATAAAGTGTATATGGTCTGGGTGGTGGTCATTACAAACTCCACAGCTCCATAATGGCTTTACTAAAAACTGGAAAGATTGGTAGCAAAGTTTCAGCACATTAAAAGCACCCAGAGGGCATCTTAGAGATGCCCCCTGTAAATGGACCAGCCCTGGTGTGGTTCCTGAATGGCTGCCTGCCATTTGCCACACCCAGACAGTTTTCTGGACCCCAAGGTAGAGAGCCTCCGGTCTATGAGTCCAGAAACAGAAAGTGTCATTGTTAGATTTGGAGGTCTCTAGTTGGCAGAGGTAGGTACCTTTGACAAATACGGACCCTTGCGTCTAGTCAGGGTAAGGGGGTACACTCCTAAAACAACCCCTGCTCATCCCCTTGGTAGCTTGGCACGAGCAGACAGGCTTATCTCAGAGGCAGTGTGTAAAGCATTTGTGAATACATACAGTAACCCAGTGACAACACTACAGATGGACACCACTCAAGTTGTATATTAAAAATAAGTATTCTTTATATAGACTTAACACAAGACCACAAATGACAAAATCCACAATACTGTACTTTAAAGATGGCAGAATTAGCTTAGTTCTCTTTAGATGTAAAATGCGACACGGAGTTCAATGTACCTTAGGATGCGTAACGCTATACAACGAAAGTGGTGCAGGGAAGGTGATGCGTCAGTTCCTTACATGCAAGAACGGTAATGAGTCGGGTCCCTACTGATGCATAGGGGATGCGTCGGTTCTTCTCTGCGAGGGGAGGTAATACATCGGTCTCTTACTGCGCTTCAGTGGCGATGCGGCACGCAACGCCGTGATGCGATGAAGATCCGGTACAATGCGACAAAGATGCCGTCTTCTTCTTGATGCGACACGATGCGTGCATGCCCGACGGCCGTGCGGCAACTCAACGATTCTTCTGAGCCGCGACAGGCCTTGCGACATGCTTCTCGGTGATGTGGCGGCGTCTGATGCGACATCGATCCTCTTCTCCGGTGATGCGAGGCGCTTTCACGTTGTGTATGCGACAGTGGCAGTTCAGCGTCCTGCTTCTTGCTCGTGAGTCGCGCTTCCAGCTCCTTGCGACACACAGTCCCTCAGAAAGCACAACACAACAGCAGGCACTTCCAAAGAACTCTTGGGGAGCTGGTGGTTGAAGTCTGTTGTCCCTGAGACTTCAGCAGGAGGCAAGCTCTTTCTCAAGCCCTTGGAGATCCTTCACAAGTTGAATAAAGTACACACAAAGTTCCTTTCTCCTCTCTTTGGCAGTCAGGCAACCACTGCAGGCCAATCCTTCAAGCTTAGGGATAGTCTCTCATCAGTCTCTCTGGTTCCTCTCCTCAGCAAAGGTTTCTTCTTGTTTCCCAAAAGTGATCTAAAGTTCTGAGGTCTGGGTCCCCCTTTTTCTACACAGTTTCTCTTTGTTCTCTGAAGGCACCTCTGGTCAGTCCTGGAGCACTCTGTTTACATGACTCCTTCTTTCCATTCACAGTGCAGGGCAGAGACGTCAGACGCACCACAGGAGGTGGAGCCAGCATTGTGGAGGGAAGGCACAGCCCTATTCAGGTCCGAGGTGCAACTCCTCCCACCCATCTACATGCAGATCTCTCTATTAAGCCCTGTGCTGACTCACCCTGTCTCCTGGAATCCCCCAGCCCCTGTCACTCAAATTCCAGACAAGGAATACACAACCTAGCAGAGGCAGGCTTGAATGGTTAGACAAGATAATACCTACTTTCTAAAAGTGGTATTTTCAAACACAGAATGTTAGAACAGAGTTCAGGCATACTAAACTCGAATTTCTATCATGTTCCCTGAGTCAGTTAGGATTATAAGATGTAATAATCAAACTTCCCATTCTGGCCTATGGGGAACAGGTAGCCTTGCAATAGTGAAAAACAAAAATGGCTGTAATTCACTATTAGGACATGCCACACACACCAGGGCATGTCTTACCTTATACTTACAATGCACCCTGCCCTTGTTACTACCATATGGGTGTCTGATATGAAGAAAAGGGAAGGTTTGGGGACTGGCAAGTGGGTGCACTTGCCCAGTCAGCATGGCAGTACCAGACTGCACACAGGCTCTGCAATGGCAAGCCTTAGACACACTTTAACAGGCTGCTTCTTTGGGTGGCACAACCAGTGCTGCAAGCCCACTAGCAGCATTTGGATTACCAGCCCTGGGCACTCCTGGTGCACTGTACTAGGGTCTGACAAGTAAACCAAATCAGCCAATCATGGAATCACTAATCCATACATCAATTTACAATAGGGAGCACTTGCACTGTGGCACTGGATAACAGTGGCACAGTGCCCAAAGCCTCTAACACCAGCTAAAAACATGAGCCAACAGCAAAAAATGGAAGGGAGACCAACGCCAAGGTACCAGGTCTAACAGTCATGCATCCTCCCCCAGGTTGGGCTGAGTCCACGAAGGGAAGCTTCAAATGCCTGCCGCCTTTGGAAACTGGCCCTGCTTTTTACTGCCCACAGCAACTGTCTCCCACCGTCTCCCACCGGTTCTGCCCACTTTGGGTGGGAAAATCGACAGGAAAGCCAAACCACAAAGAGAGGTGTGCCCACCCCACCCCTCAGTTGGGGGAGGCAGGGTGAAGTACACATCTCAGTCCCCTCCATCAATTAGAGAGAGGCTCATGCCTCCTCCCACTGGAGGGTGGCATAATAGGGGGTGTACCCACTCCAAGGCAGGGATGCATCGTTCCTGACCTGCACAGCCCTTTGAACACCCCGACATTTTTTATTTAGCAGCAACCCTGAACCTTGCCTCTTCAGATTTGAGGAAGAAAGAAGGACTGAAGTGCTGTGCTGACCCAGGAAGAAGAGGAAGCAAACTTCTTTGGCCCCAGCTCCACTGGCCAGTTGCGACTCTGACCTGTCTGCAGCGAAGAAACCAGTGCAGCCAGCAGCCCCCCCAGAGCCCGGAGGACCTGCCCTTCACTCACCTTACAGACTCTGTCTTCCGTGAGCACCGGATTTGCTTAACAAAGACCACAAGACCACAATCCGAAATTCCGGCAACTTTGCATCACTCGGCACCTGACGCCTACGGACCGAGTTCGAGTGGCCCAACACCACAAGGAGGTCTCCCCAGTGATCCTGACCTCGGATCTGGTGATCCCTGACCTCCCTCAAGCTTCACGATGACGCCTGCAGCCTCACCCTGAAGATTCCCCCCGACCAGAGCTAGTAAAGAAACCGGACGCCAAAAGACACCCCCTGCACCAAACGCCCCACGGTCTTGGATGGCCCAACCGTCGGTGACCTGGCATCCCCCAAGAACCCAACTTACCTCTCCAGTCAGTGGTCGTCTTCAGGAAGTCTCCCTGCCCCAGCATTCAGCAACTTTGCCGCAACGAAGGCCTCCATTGTGAAACACAGGCTCACGTCTTCTTGGCACCCTGCACCCAGCCGCCCCAGTGTCGCTAAAGCAGCTTGCTCCTGTGCTGATTGTTGGCCCCTGCAGTGCTGTCCTTAATCCCAGGAACTGCTCGTAAGCAGTCCCTAACCGAAGTCCCTCTTAGCCCCACTGGCTAACATTGGGCCCCTGCACTCTGCACCCTGCCACTCCAGTGCCACAACTTGAGTGCCTACCTAGACCTTGGGGAACCTTGGTCCTAACCTCCAAAATTCCCACTTGTGAGATGTCTACTTACCTGTGAAATTGATAACCATGTTTCTCCCATAGGAACCCATGTGATGAGTTTTTTAGCCTAAAATGTTATAAGTGTTAAACTGTGTTTTGTATTGAAGAAAAGGTCATCATAACTTGAACCAAAAAAAAGTCTTACTTACCTTATATTGCGAGATCCCTCAGTGTGGTATCTAGGCATACCACCCCCATAAGTCAAAGTAATCTAAACGTATTCTAAAAGCAATTATTTTGTAATGTAAACTTCTTTTTGAATCGATACCAACCTGTAATGTTTACAAATTCAACCACAACTGCATTATCTTGTGAAGTCTTGCATTTGAGAATACATTTGATTTACCTGTGCCAAGTCCTGCTTGGTTCTGAAAACAGAATGTCAAAACAATTTGTGACAAAAGCAAAAAGAACAAATGATGGACGAAATGCTGAACAATGTAAACAACACCCCTCACCAGGGTCACAAAGATCTGGGTTTAACCTACTGTTTTTTGCTTACCATGCCAGCTCAGTTTGGCCCCAGCAATATGCAAATCAGTCTTGACCCTGCTCCTCATTGGAACAGTCCAGCCCAAACTGCAAAACCATGTCCTCCCTGGATCGGAAAAGAGCATCCTGGGACCGGTTTTGGGGTATCATCCCTTATCAACCAGGCTAGCTGGAATCCAGTGGCGCAGTGAGCACAGGGCCCACGTCTGGACATACCCTTCCCACTTAGGGTGACAAAGGCATAAAGTACAAATGAAGGATGGCATGCTAAACAATGCTAGCAACCATCGGCAAGTAGCAGGTGTACACCTCAGAGACCTGGTTTTATTATCCAGCAAGCTGAGCTGGGGTGGGATATTTTTTAACCCTATGCTTTGCCCAGAAATACAGTTAATGAAGGATGGCATGCTAAACAATGCTAGCAACCATCGGCAAGTAGCAGGTGTACACCTCAGAGACCTGGTTTTATTATCCAGCAAGCTGAGCTGGGGTGGGATATTTTTTAACCCTATGCTTTGCCCAGAAATACAGTTAACAGATTTATCAAAAAGCCTCCTACATATATTGCACATATCACCTTGTCCTTCTACTCCTCACTCAGGAAAGAAACAGTCAAAATCACCCTTCGCAATGGGTAATAAGAGACCGCAATTCTGAACAAAATGACCACAATGTATTCACTGGTTTCCTAATAGTGTCCTGGACTTTGAATAGAATCACACCCTCTATCATCAATACTTGATAACGCTCTGGAACTTTGTTGTCACAAGGCTGGAACCAAGCCTGAAGGGTGTGCACCCAGCAAGAAAATGAAATGAGGAATTCTGCATCATTCACTGCGCCTATACAGAAAACAAGCTGGGACTTTAGTCTGGGTGCACTTTCAACTCCCGGTAGAACCAGCCAGACTAGGAGCCACATGCTGAATGGGACCAAAGTGTACTGACCCTGCTATGTGAACTTGCTCACCTGTGGTTTTGATCAGACAAGGCCTTAGCAAATAAATAAATAAAATAAAATAAATCCGTATTTGTAAAGCGCGAACTACTCACCCTTACGGGTCTCAAGGCGCTGCGTGCCGTCGTGGAAATTAAGTGAGCTATTGCCCAGAGTCACATGGTGTGCTGAGCTGAGCTGCCTCCGGAGCCGGGGATCGAACCGTGAATTCTGTGCTCCGAAGTCAGCTTCCCTGGCCGCTGCCCCACACCGCTCCACTCTAGCAACCCACCTGCTTTGCTGATAGGGAGTCCAGGGCCAAAAACGTCAATTGTCCTTAGCTACAACTCCAAAATATGCCCCAGGCATTCAGTATGCACATAGTTACTTCCCTGAGTGCTGGTATCTGCTGGTTTCTGCCTCAAGAAGACCACTACCTTTTTATGGTTTTCTCACAGGCATGCCTGTACGCTAACTGGAGCATAGACCTGTGTGAGTTAAACTCTGGCAGAGAGAATCATCTGCAGCAAACTAGGATTCACCAGCCATTTGTGTGGGTAAAACATGGCCAGAGGGTGAATGTATTTATGCATGTATATGGTATTGCTATAGCACTAGCCAAAAGGCAGCAGAGTGCTGTACATCATCAAACATAAGCTTAAAGGCAGCAAGTAATTGGAAAGGAAGTTGGATTTTGGACGGTTAGTGCACTGTGATGTAGCAGTCTTTAAAAAGGTGATCCTTCAACTCTTTCCTAAATTAGAGCAGTGTTGGGGTGGTCCTGATGGATACGGGGAAGTTGCTCCAGTTCCTGGATGCATAGATGTAAAAGGCCTGCTGTCTTGTTTTTTTCTTTTTTACACTTTTTAGTCTGCTGGCTGATGGTGTTCTGGCTGTAGATGTGCAGAATCCACCAGAGATGGTATGCTTCTCTGCAAGATAAGCTAGGATGCTGGTGGTGATGTTTTTATAAAGGATACAGCACATTTTGAAGATGCTATGGGCTGGTAAGTGGAGCCAATGGAGTTTCCTCAGATTGGGGGTGATGGGGACTTATTTCGTCAGGCGCTGGATGTGATGTGCTGCAGTGTGTAGCATGCCCCTCAAGGGTGCCATTGTGGAGTCTGGGAGGCCATGTAGTTATGTATTACCACCATCCAGATGCATGAGTGCAAGGGCTTTAACAGAAGTACTAAAGTTGCTTTTTGGAAGAAATGATTTGACTTTCTTTAGAAGAGAGAGCTGGTAGCAGGCCATCTTTTTTATTTTGGCCCTGTGATCCTTGAGGTTGATGTTGGTGTCCAGGGTTAATCCAAGTGACTTAAATTCGGTGAGAGTTGAGGTTCGAAGTTGTCAAGGTTCATGTCATTGGGGCAAGTTTGTCCTGCAGCTTGTTTGTTGTTTTGGGCAAATCAGAATAATTCTGTCTTTGTTAGGTTGAGTTTCGGGTAGGCGCTGGGCATCCAGTTCTGGATTAGGCGCAAGCAGTGTTTGAGGCATTGGATATCCGAAGCAGAGGAGACTTTCAAGTAGAGTTGTGTATCATCAGCATATTGATGAAACTTGATGCTGATACCTGTGAGTTGAGCACCAAGCAACTCCATGTGAAGGCTGAAGATGACTGGAGACAGTTCGGAAACCTGAGGGACTCCACAAGTGATGAGGGTGGTTCCAACAACAGTAATCGTTGGCCATGACTTGTAACCAACGCAAAAGCTCCTGAAGTTGAAGGACATCTTTGAGTGCCAACAACAAGTTGCCCACCGGTCTCTGCATCCTGGATACCCTGCATTGGAACCATGACAATTGAGTTTCATGATGCCTCTTGTGGAAATATGGATTTTTCCGGTCAGTTATGTCCCCTATCTTGGACCCCAACGGTTCTATGTGCATGTTACAAATACATGTATGTTCCCTCCAGTTCCAGTTATGAAGACGCAAATACATGTGCGTCCACCGTTAACATGTCCTCTGCTGATCCGCCATGAATGGGCCAGATATTCCATTCCTAAGTACGAAAGGCCACCGCCTTTATATGGTTCACTTATGCCATTTTTCAGTCCAGGCAAGTAGGCCCTGATTCTGTCATCAAGCTTTTCTTGCTTTCTGTCTCTGAAGCTCCAGTCTGAGCCTGCATCTGTGACCATGAACTTTGTCTCATTCTCTGCGCGGCTCACGAAGCCTGACATCAGCCTGCTGCCTGCCAAAAACTGTATTTCACCTTCGAAAATTATCTGCTCCGCTCCCTGCCCAACGCATTCCTGTCTAGTAGCTTAAGTAAACATTCTACCAGCTACCAGGCAAAGGCCCGGCTTCTCTGTCTTTATGCAAGTAATTCATAGCACTGTTACCATGGAAGATTCCTGCCCTCGCATCTAGTGTAGACACTTAGACGCTTGTACATGCACTTATAGTCAGTATAGAATAAGATTCTACTCCAAGAAGGTCTCTCTTTTGGATAACATAGTTCTTTAAACATAGGATGTTAGATATGATTTGGGATTAGGTTGACTTGACCCTCCAGACTTCTGTCGCCACATGTAGAGCTAAATGTCAAGTCCCCTTCACCCCCTAGTTGCACGTCAATCACACGTCATGCTGCTGCGCACGCATTTCTGCCAAGTATTTCTGCTGACGTTGCGAAATTCTTTCATGTAACCACCCTCTTATGACATCACATCTGATGACGTTCTGTAAACACACCCAGTTACGCCTATCTTTGCCACGTATGAATATATTATCTCCACTATCAATTGTTACGCCTTTTGTATTGGCCTCACTGTAATGCTTATTGTATAAAAGTAATTGATTATCAATAACGTATGTACTTCACTTCCTGAACCTTCGTGGTGATGGAACCTGGAGCAACCGATTATAATCGACCTCTGGAATAAAGCCCATTCCGAACCTCTAATACCACGGATTCTGCCTCTTATTTACTGAGCTATTTCATTATGTTTCTGTACCAAATTAAGTCCCGGTAATTAAATTATTTACCACATAAATGGCGCCCGAACAGGGACACTTTCTCATCTCACGCGCCGGCGGTGCGTTGCAGGCCCGGTCTCCTGCCACAGCTGGACGGACAACAACGCGTACCAGCAGGATTTCCTGTATCTCCCTCCGGTCAAGCGGGGGCGACTGAGGCTGCGATCAACACCCAGACGAGGCGGTGAGAAGTGCGAAGTATCCCGACCAGAGCCTAGCTGAGAGAGCAAGATCCGAGGTATACAGAGGCCCACCAGTTTCCGAAGTCCCAAGTCGAGTCCAGTTTCCGCAGTGTTCGAGTCGAGTCCAGTCCGGTTCAAGTTCAGTCGAGTTTCTGAGGCCTTCCGTTTCCGAGCTACCCGGTGAGTACCATTGCTGGGGAGGCGTTCTGGCGTGCACATAAGTTGTGCCGATCCAGACGGGTTTGGGTACACAAATCCGGTCTGCACTGTTTCAGCAGTGTATCTGTACTGTTTAGCAGTATATCTAGTATATCAAGTATAAAAATTCAGAATAATTCAGTTCAAGTCGAGTATCATGTTTAATGATTAAGTTTTTCTTAGATCATCGTCATCATCACTGTTGCTCAGTTAAATGTTAAATGTTAAATGTTTATAGTACGTTCTGCATATTGTGGTATGAATGACTGTTCATTATTGTGATTACTGTATTAAGTTTGTTTAAGATCAAGTATCAGATCAGTTCTCAATATGCCGCTCTTTTCGAAACTAAGACAGATCACAACTAGAAAAGGGGTACTCGAAGAAGCTGTTCCCATTCCTCCTAGGGACACTCCAGGGTACTTCATGTATCATAAACATGGCCTAGACGCCATATTATTTCTTGATCTATGGGTAGACTATACTAAGGAATTACCAGAAAGTCAGAGGTGGCCCTCAGCGGGGACCTGGGATGCAGAGTGCATCGTGAAAGTAGAGGAAGAATTATGGAAAAAGAAAGCTAGACAATCACAGAAAGACGCCATTGAATTATGGCGTAAAGAATCGTATAGACGTACAGAAAAAGCACGTAGACAGGAAGAGAAGAGTAAAGAAAATTCAAATGAAGTCCGAGAAAATCTATTAATTAAAGAAGGTGCACGAGTGAAATCAGAACAAGTAGACAGACAAAGAAATGCCCTTATGAATGGTATGTATCCCCTTCTGGCTGAAGGATTACCTAAGGCTACTCCAGGGATACCAAAAGACTTGCCAACCCCATTATTTCCAATAAAGGTACATCCTAAGGGGCATCCTAGAACCGCAGAAGATGTTTTTCTTTCCTCATATTTAGATGACGCAGCTCCCGAGTATGCTAACCCCGCCCCACATAGACCGTTGGCCGGGGAGGTTCAACGCCAAGATCCAGTACCTGTAACCTTACAGCATCAAGTTCTGACACAAGTTCCGGCAAGCACATCTGTTTCTGCATCTGTCCCTACAGCTACTTCTATAGCTGTATCCACACCTATAGTTGCTGTATCACGTTCAACGAATCCTTTCACACCCGATACCCCAGATGGGGCTACCGGAGGTGCTACCAATATCTTTTCTACGCCACCTAGAATAAATAAACTTACTTTTCAAGAGTCAGCACATTCACGTACCCCCAAACTCATAAATGCCCGTACGCTTAAGGAACTTCTTATAGATTGTAGATATGACCCAGTGCCCGGAAAAGAGGACGAAATGACCCTAGCATCATTACGTATCAGACGAGCCGCAGTGTATTTAGTGAAATTACCGGGAATGACTGCACATCTAGATAATATATATCATTTTGTCCAAACCGGGTGAGATTCTGAATGTATTAACAGAGCTATGGAATACCAGAAAGTGGAAATACAGGGGGAACTGTTGCGTTTCCTCATAAATTGTGTGATCAGAAATCAAGACCGACCGGGGGTAGACCCGGAAGCAATGCAAACTCTTATCAGATGGAGCCAGAATATATCAGAAGGGAGACATGATAAGCAAAAATGTATAATAGCCATGTGCAGAAAGATCCGTAAAGAAATAGAACGCCTACACGAAGAAAGATTAGCGGTAGACCAGTTCGAACAAAGCGAGGAAGAAGCATCAGGACTGCCCACAGGACAGTCAGAAACTATAGCCTATGTAGGTAGAAGAAAATATTGTAATAGTACTAGATGTCTTACTGATCCGATACGTCCGATGTGTCTAGAAAATAACAGGAAATTTCAAACACCAATAATAAATATAAGGTCTAACGAGCATTCATTCCAAGCAGCAGATAAATTACTCCGAGAACGAAGGGGTTATCATTTTCTCGATTCTATGGATGAACAAGAATTAGCCAGGTCAGCCGTTCATTGGGTTGACAGTCCCGGGAAGTATAGTGATGACACAGTAGCGCACACATTTTTGAATCTCACCCCAGATGAACAGCGTTTAGCTGGGATTTATATGATTCAACAACTTCTTATACTATATAAAAGCCAACATTCAGATCCTGGTCCCTTACCTGATATATTGACCGAATTACTCACGAATAGATGGAGAGGTTCAGGTACTAAGCTAATTAAAGAAATACTAGAATCAAGAAAGCAGTACATTCTTTTTATATGCCCAGAACATGTCTCACTGCCCATCAAGGAAAGAACCATGTATTACATGGACAGACAGAATCCCTTACGAGAAGTGCACCCAATAAAGGGCGAGGACAATCAGTTTAAACGGGTATATGTGTATACGCCCATATCAAAAATAGAATTGTTAGAAATGAAGAAAGTGGTACCCAGTCATGACAAAGACCCAGCGGGTTTCCACCGAGAAATTAAAGACATGTTACTCATGGGAGAGTATACCTATCCCGACATTATGACTATATTAAAGGTATTAATGCCTGCTGGCATTTATGAGAAACTCAAGGAAAAAGAGTGGGAGGTAGGAGACCAAAAGATAGATTGGACAGCACTAGAAGCAGAAGAAAAGGCCCGAGGTCCAGGTTCGGGGCTTGGGGACAAAACTAAAGCACTACCAGGTTTACTAGTACAGGTACTGCCACGTTTATTAACCACGAAAAAGGAAGACTGGGGTGCAATTTCAGCCTGTAAACAAAAGCAAGATGAAGACACTAGTGATTTCTATGCACGATTTGAAAAATGTTTTGGTATAAATAGTGGCATAAAAGCAAGTAGCGAATCATACCCACATCTGTTTGTGACAAAATTAGTTGAAAATTCCTTGCCCCAAGTGAAGAATAGAGTATTAAAATTCGAGAGTACATGGCAAGGTAACACTCCATCACAAATGTTACAAATGTTACAGTATCATCACAAATAGAATTAGAGAGGAACAAGATCATGAACAAAGACGCATGAAAGACACGAAAATGAAAATGCTAGTCTCCCAGACAGTTCCAGCTGAAGGACATAAAAAGGGTACGACACATTCTGGCGATTTAGCAGGACCTGTAAAAGGGACATGCAACTATTGTAAACAACTAGGTCATCATGTACACGATTGTCCCGTCCTGAAGCGTAATATCGCCACGGGTATTACAAAAGAAAGACCACGGCCACTTAGACAGGATCAGAATGAACAAGGAGCTTTGCAGCATGCACAGTCCATGCCAGCTCCACCACAGACTATACAGTTTGTGCCAGCTGCACCAGCGCTACCAGCTGCTGCCACACAAACCACGACACGACAACTGTACCAGACCGCACAGTATGACTATCCTGATTATCAACGATATGCATGAACCAGCCTAGAGAGGGAAGTTGACTTACCCCTTATCGAGATCCCTGTAGATCAAGAAGGACCTTATGTACATAGTGAATTATTAGGCCAAGACAGAAAATTTTTACTCGATACAGGGGCAAGTCGAACAACTATAAAACGTAGTGAAGTTCCAGGGGCACCCCTCTCAGGCTCACAGAATATTTCCCTTGGTTTTTCAGGAAAACCTATTGTTAATGAAGTGTCACAACCTCTTCCACTTACGATAGGACCTTTGACCCGAACTACAGATTTATTGCTTACTAAATCATGTCCAGAAAACCTGTTAGGAATAAAAACACTGAAGGCTCTAGGAGCTATAATATGTTGTTCTCCGGAGGGAGTAAGATTGTTTTTACGTGATTTTAAAGGTCATTATGTGTCTAGAGACATGGATCCCCGATTGCAGACTTTACCTACGCATCTATGGGCACAAGGCCCTACTGATGTTGGTTGCATGAATATTACACCATATCGAGTTACACTAAAGGCAGGAGTGGTACTACCACGAATGCGACAATACAAGTTACCACCAGATGCTGTAGTGGCTTTACTACAAATCATTGACGAGCTTATTGCCCAAGGAGTGGTTGTAGAAACAGACTCCAATGTATGTAACTCACCGATAATTCCGATTCTCAAACGAACAGATCCGAAGGCCCCGCCAGTATATCGATTGATTATTGATCTACGCGAATTAAACAAGTGCATTGTGCCACAATTCCCTGTGGTCCCCGATATCTCATCATTACTGACAGCTATTGATTCCGAAGCAACATTCTTTACTGTAATTGATCTCAAAAATGCCTTTTTCAGCGTCCCAATAGATCCGGAAAGCCAATATTTGTTCGGATTTAGTTTAAATGGACGTAGCTTTAAATTCTCACGCGCACCTCAAGGATTTACAGAAAGCCCCAGCATCTATAGCCAAGCACTGAAACGAGAACTTGACAGTATCCACATGCCAGTTAACACTGCCTTGCTTCAATATGTCGATGATCTGCTGATCACCGCCCGAAGCGAACCTGAATGTGAAAAAGCATCACTGACGGTTTTACAATTTCTAGCCGAAAAGGGGCACAAGGTGTCCCCTTCTAAGCTGCAATTCTGTGTCCAGCGAGTTATTTACCTTGGTCACTCGCTGTCCAAGGAGGGAAGGCAGCTTACACCCGACCGCATTCAGTTAATAGCTAACATGCCAATACCCAAGACGCAAAAGGAGGTGCGGGCTTTCATAGGCCTCACTTCATATTGTAGACAGTGGATCCCTCAGTATGCATTTCTGGCAAAACCACTCATTCAGTTGACAACACAGGAGGCAGCCACATCGACTGTTCTCCCTTGGACTCAGGAACACACACACGCTTTTGAAAGCTTAAAGAAAGCTTTATGTCAAGCACCTGTTTTAGCAACACCATGCTACAGAAAACAGTTTACACTCTTTATTACAGAACGAGAAGGTACTGCCTTGTCAGTACTCACACAGGAACAAGCAGGAGCACACAAACCATGTGCTTATTTTTCTAGTACATTAGATCCCGTAGCTCAGGCTCTGCCTGCGTGCCTAAAATCAGTGGCAGCGACAGCTTTAGCAATCAGACAAAGCGATGCCATAGTGTTAGGACATCCATTGACAGTACAAGTACCACACGCAGTAGAGGTTCTTGTGAACCGAACACAAACACAACACTTGACTATAGCAAGACTTACAGGGTACGAACTAACACTGTTTCAGCCACATATAGAAATCAGACGTTGTAACACATTGAATCCTGCCACACTTTTACCGGTAAATGGAACAGACCCATTAGCCCACGATTGTATTGATGTTATTACAATCACGACGAAACCCAGACAAGACTTGACAGATGTTCCATTGTCAGATCCAGACCTGACGTTGTATGTAGATGGTTCATGTATGAGAACAAGTACGGGAGAGTTAGTGGCCGCTTACGCAGTCACCACAGACACTGAAATTATTGAGACCAAGTGTATAAATACCTTGTCCGCTCAAGCAGCAGAGCTCGTCGCTCTGACACAAGCCTGTATTCAAGCCGCAAATAAAAAAGTCAACATATACACTGATTCACGTTATGCATTCGGAGTCGTACATGACTTCGGCGTGCTGTGGCGAGAGAGAGGTTATTTAACTTCTCACGGTGCCCACATTCAGCACGGACCCCTCATTCATGCCTTATTAGATGCGATACATCTACCCACTGCAATATCAATTATGAAATGTAAAGCTCATACGAAAATTACTGATATCATTTCTCAAGGCAATGATCTAGCTGACAGAACAGCTAAACAGACCGCTCAAACTCAAAAATCCGACATGACGAAGACAATAGTTCCGACGCTGACACATTGTATGATGGTTAAGGATCCCGCTCTTGATGTAATTGATATACAGACACATGCTACACCAGAAGAAATAAAGAAATGGACGGAATTAGGAGGGATCCAAACGGATCAAGGATGGTTGATGAAGGAAAAATCTGTGTGGTTCCTTCCTGATTCAATGGTCCAAGTTATAATTAACACTGTACATAGTCCTGCCCATCTAGGAGAAAAAGCTATGCTAGATAGCATTCAACATCTTTGGTTCAACAAACATTTACGAGCAGCAGCGAAACAAAAAGTTCGTACCTGCATGATCTGTTGCCAGTTCAACCCAGGAAAAAGCGTTCCCGTAGAACAGGGTGGATTTCAGCCTCCTGATCACCCTTTTGAAGTCCTCCAGATGGATTATATCCAGATGGAACGATGCAGAGGATTCAAATATGTTCTCGTAGTTGTGTGTGCTCTTTCCCGTTGGACGGAGGCATACCCGGTTTCAGATTACACTGCCCCGACTACTGCCAAACAGTTGGTTCGAGAATTCTTCCCACGATACGGTTTACCACGTGTTGTTCACTCAGATAACGGCCAGCCGTTCTCATCCGAATTAATGAAACACGTTTCACTTTTGTTAGGCTATCAGTGGAAATTCCACTGTGTCCGACACCCCGAAGCAGCAGGTCTCGTAGAAAGACATAATCAGACCCTGAAAATAAGATTATCCAAAATATGCAGAGAGAAAGGTGTCGACTGGGTAGTAGCATTACCAGTTGCACTCTTTTACACAAGAATGGTAGCACACTCTCGAACAGGGCTATCCCCGTATGAAGTGATCTTCGGCAGACCACCAAATATGTGGGGGACGCCTATACCACGCAAAATAACTGATATTGACTGTAATATGCTGACAGATTACTTGGCTTCCTTGATGTCTGCACTACAATCTTGTCGTTCACAGGTAGCTGCAGCTTTTCCTGACAACACTGAGGTGAAACCCCATGACGTGGTTCCGGGGGACCTGGTCCTCGTGAGGAACTTTGACCGCAAAACTCAGCTGGAACCTAGGTGGAGGTCACCTCAGCTGGTGTTGCTCACCACAAGAACAGCCGTGAAGATCGAAGGCAGAAAGGGATGGATTCATTCAAGTCATATCAAGAAATTTCATGGACTAAAATCAGATGTGAATACCTCACCTTGTGTGTCTTCACCCATTGACTCAAAACTTCCTTTTGTGGAAAAAAGTGACTCTGAACACTATAAACTAAAGCTTAGGCCCAATCAGTCGAGCAATTTGATTGTTTAATTCCTCTCCAAGGTGAAGCGGTTGAATTGTCTCTGACATGTATCCCTTGGACCTGAATAGAGAAAACACCCGGAAAATGTTGAAACGACAGGCGTACTGTAAATCACTGCGTAGTCACGGCATAGTGACATTATTAATCTTGTTTTTCTTAAGTCTTTTAATAATTACTGCAAGTATATTGTTGCACATATATTATCCTATTTCTAGACATGTTTACAATGTTACTGCTGAACATTCTTTTAGTAAATTACCTCCGCTTGAGTTGTCATACAGATTTGCGCTGCGCAATAACACTTTTATTAATATGTTACATCATTCCCATCAGGTTAGCAATGCTACAAATTGTTGGATATGTGGCCGACTCCCTCCCTATCAGAATTATAAAGGAATTCTACCTCTTTTTCCATATCCGTTCACACACAACGGCTCCTGTGGAGCATGGTTTAGTTTAATTAATTTCCAAGATTCGAAATCTGCAGTTTATCAAGACTATGGGGTATGGGGAAATCTGAACTTAGTTTTACTTAAGGTCTGCCACCCCAACAAGGAGGGACTTCCCAAAGGAACAGGAACTGATCTAGAAAATGAAGTATATGGATTAGGTAACTTTACGCTTAATCTCCTGATCTTGAATGTCGAATCCGAAGCTACTTCAATTTTGCCCGCTATGTCAATACTTCCAGTAAAAGGTGAATTATGTATAAGAAAGAATGGTTCCATACACATGGGCCATAGTAAATGCACCACTGTAGTAGAATTTAGTGATCAAGGCAAGTCTACATTTAGAGCTTCCCGCCATTCCTATTTCATATGTGGTCAGACGGCATATGTACGTTTGCCTCTAGATTGGGATGGTACTTGCTACATTGGATTCCTTTTGCCACCTGTTTTTCTAGCTCCTCCTGATTATCACAGAAATATTCATTTAGTATATAATAGAGTAAGGAGAGATCTCCCAATAGTCGACTACACTGAAACAGCATGGGAAAAATACACAGATTTCAATAAAGGTCTCTTTCCCTATATAGGTACCGTTACTAATAGTAAGCTGATACGTAGATTAACTAGAACCCTTGAAGCAGTAGTGAACGAAACTATTTCCGCCTTAGGAAATTTAACAGAAGAGCAGTCTGCTATGCGGATTGTTGTGCTTCAAAATCGTCTTGTCCTTGACGTCATCCTGGCTGATAGGGGCGGAGCTTGTAGGGTCATCGGATCAAGCTGTTGCATATTCATACCAGAAAATTCGCCATCTGTATATAAGGCCATAACCCGCCTTCATAAGATTGTAAACCAGATACACCAGAATCCAGGCACCTGGACTTGGTCCGGTTGGTTTTGGAGCGTGTTATCAGCCTGGGGATGGAGAGTTCTATCCTTCCTAGGTATTGGCCTTCTCATACTATTCAGTTGCTGTCTATGTCTGCAATGTGGACCAGCGATTTGTGATCTGTGTGCCACATCGTGCATTCCACATCAAGATTTTCATTCAAGATCCCGGAAGAAGAAAGAAGAACAAATGATGCTATATGAACAGATCAATGGATTAATGAAGATTGATATCTCTTGACGGGCAAGTAGGGGACAAGGAGGGAATGTGGAAATATGGATTTTTCCGGTCAGTTATGTCCCCTATCTTGGACCCCAACGGTTCTATGTGCATGTTACAAATACATGTATGTTCCCTCCAGTTCCAGTTATGAAGACGCAAATACATGTGCGTCCACCGTTAACATGTCCTCTGCTGATCCGCCATGAATGGGCCAGATATTCCATTCCTAAGTACGAAAGGCCACCGCCTTTATATGGTTCACTTATGCCATTTTTCAGTCCAGGCAAGTAGGCCCTGATTCTGTCATCAAGCTTTTCTTGCTTTCTGTCTCTGAAGCTCCAGTCTGAGCCTGCATCTGTGACCATGAACTTTGTCTCATTCTCTGCGCGGCTCACGAAGCCTGACATCAGCCTGCTGCCTGCCAAAAACTGTATTTCACCTTCGAAAATTATCTGCTCCGCTCCCTGCCCAACGCATTCCTGTCTAGTAGCTTAAGTAAACATTCTACCAGCTACCAGGCAAAGGCCCGGCTTCTCTGTCTTTATGCAAGTAATTCATAGCACTGTTACCATGGAAGATTCCTGCCCTCGCATCTAGTGTAGACACTTAGACGCTTGTACACGCACTAACAGTCAGTATAGTCAGTATAGAATAAGATTCTACTCCAAGAAGGTCTCTCTTTTGGATAACATAGTTCTTTAAACATAGGATGTTAGATATGATTTGGGATTAGGTTGACTTGACCCTCCAGACTTCTGTCGCCACATGTAGAGCTAAATGTCAAGTCCCCTTCACCCCCTAGTTGCACGTCAATCACACGTCATGCTGCTGCGCGCGCATTTCTGCCAAGTATTTCTGCTGACGTTGCGAAATTCTTTCATGTAACCACCCTCTTATGACATCACATCTGATGACGTTCTGTAAACACACCCAGTTACGCCTATCTTTGCCACGTATGAATATATTATCTCCACTATCAATTGTTACGCCTTTTGTATTGGCCTCACTGTAATGCTTATTGTATAAAAGTAATTGATTATCAATAACGTATGTACTTCACTTCCTGAACCTTCGTGGTGATGGAACCTGGAGCAACCGATTATAATCGACCTCTGGAATAAAGCCCATTCCGAACCTCTAATACCACGGATTCTGCCTCTTATTTACTGAGCTATTTCATTATGTTTCTGTACCAAATTAAGTCCCGGTAATTAAATTATTTACCACACTCTGAAGGCCTTGAAGTCCCACAGAGGATGGATGTAGAAGCAGTAGGCTCTCAATTTGAGGTCAGTTTCTGGAAATAATATTAGCTAATTCTTTCAAATCTTGTCCATTTTAGGGGTTAGAATGGTTACCAGCAAAAAGAAAATACAGACAATTCCATTACTATACAATTGTCATTACACTCTGCAGCTTGGAACGTAAAGTAAGAAAAAATAGTGGTGTTATAGTTTTCACTTAGAAGGTGCAGGGCCAACTTTAAAATCCCACATAGAAATAGGACATTCTGACCTGCCGTGGTCTTAGGGCACTTGCTTCAGCACCATCCACTAAAGCAAAAAACTGACCATGAGAAAAGACAGATGGACGAGTAAAATGGCTACTGTTGAGTGGAGATGGAAAGTAGTTATATTTCGAAAATAAAGGACAGGAAATCATTCTCCTCTTTTACTACAGTGATACTCTCTTACTGCTGTAATTATAAAGAAGGACACTTAGGTTTTTATTTTTTTTAATTAAACATATATATGTAGGAGATTCAATAGTTAGACATGCATTAACCGTATGAGTGGGAAGGGAAGTCTAGGAGAGGGTCTGATGGTAGACAAAAAAGGGGGGGGTTAATAAAAATGTTTTCTAACAAACCGGTGCTCTTGTCAGCAATCCTTGTGCACTCCAGCGAGCATGCCATAGAGGTATTCAAGGATAACTGTATACATTTGAGGGTAAATTATATAACTGTCCTGACACAGAGAAATTCACACTGTACATCTGGCTAATAATATTCAATTTAGGGACAATTGAAGTAGTCGCATGCAAACCAAATACATAGGGGTCTGATGCTTTTCTTTTCTGTAGATTTGAGGTATTTTGAATCTGTTTGATAGACTTGCATAAAAGTGTAATCCTTTGGCTTGGATTTAATTGTAATTGAATTGGTTTCAGATTTTGAATTGCGTCTTAGAGACAAATGAGATCAGAACATCTGTAACCACATCACATGTCTATGATATCATTATCGAGTTCAGTGAAAATTTCGGTTATTTTAGCCCTCTTTGCAAGTTACTTCAGCTCATTTGTATCCTGCGAGTCAAGCTGCGCTTTGGTTGTGAAAATATGGAAGTCATGAGTTTTCCTGAATCTCCGCAGTATTCTTTGTAAATGCAAATCTTGGAGCGGAAGTGTTTTGTTCATGAGGGAAACTTAATATTGATTGCCAAGACATGGTGATAATAAAAGACAATGGGCCCGATTCACAGAACTAATCTGAGACAAAATCCTAAACTTACTACTTTTGGTATTCACAGAAGGCACTTACTACTTTTGGTATTCACAGAAGGCACTTACTATTTTTGATATTCACAGAAGGCACTTACTACTTTCGGTTACATTTACTACTTTTGGTATTCACAGAAGGCATTTAGTAGTAAACTTAGTTTACTACTACTAAATGCCTTCTGGGAATATCAAAAGTAGTAAGTTTAACAAAAAGTAGTAAGTTTAACCAAAAGTAGTAAGTGCATTCTGTGAATACCAAAAGTAGTAAGTTTAGGATTTTGTCTCGGATTAGTTCTGTGAATCAGGACCAATGAGCCTGACATACAGATAAAGCTTCTTTTTAAACAAATGTATGCATATATCCCTCTGTTTCTACACACTGTGATATCACGTCATGTAACATCATAAGGCCATAGGCTTTATGATGTCACATCTTGTGATTACGCTGTAGTAAAATTATTTGTGACAACACCTGTGGTGATACTGTCAAATATGCAATATATGTGTCACTCCTGGGGATTTAAAAAAAAATAAAAGGTTTATATCTCTGTCAAAACGAGTAAGGTATCTATAGGATAGACAATGGAGTACCTCTATGGGTTTAAAGCAATCTTAGCACAAGGCAGAGGCAGCCACAAAAACATGAGCGCAGTTGTGGAAAAGGAACGGTGTACTTACTCTATGAAAGCATCGACGTCAGTATTGCTCAGCTCTAGGTACTGCTCATACTGCTTGGCATAAGCGTGCAGCGGTAGTATTGCTTTAGAGATGGCATTGTGAATGGACTTGCGCAACTCCTCAACTGCTGGCTCATGCAGACCAACTGATTCCAGCAAAGGTGTACCACTGATGAACATTTCCTCCATCACAAACTGGCAACAGAAGAGAAGAACAAATATTGAAAGATGGATGTCAGCAGTGATAATGAAAAAGCATGTACCCAAAGAACAGTAGATCTCTGATTGGCATCTAGAGCGCTCCCCTCCCTCTACATAAAAACCTATCTCAGACATCCCATAACCTCTTTTTTATCTGAGTTTCCGTTGTTATCATTCTCTCACCAGTGTCATAAGACATGACACCATTCTATGTACATGTGTTACGTGAATCATAACACACACTTCTGTCTTCATGGCTAGGACCGCGCGCTATAACACATAAATAAATAAAAATAGAATGACGGGAAACAAGAAAGCAAATAACAGTAACTGAAAAAGTGTCAGGTTACCCTAGAAGTTAAGGCATTAGGTGTGCTTAAGAGGGTAGCTGTTAAGCTGCCAGGCTCAATCAATGCAATTCTGTATTTGCCGGCAACATAAAACCAAGAACCGCTAAAGGAAGACTAGCAGGTTCTGCAAAAGACAAGTCAACCACAAAACTCAACTACAGAACCCAGCAAGCGAGCTGGTAAAAGATTTTGCTGCATGCAGAGAAGGTGCAAAGTGATGGTTGTGTTGCAGGATGTCTTCCACACGTGAATGTGCGGCAAAATACTTGCAAAAGAAAAATATGTGTAGAACCAAGCATGAAAAATGATCTTGAGTACTTTGTATTGCTCAATTTATTTCAATTGGGGGGGTTTCATTTTTATTTCTCTCCCACTACTTTCCGACCACTGATCTACATTCTCAGTGACGATGAAATCTGGAATCAGCGGTAGAAATGTGAGGCCCTCGGAGAGATGTGGTTTGTGATACCACCACTTCAATGCTTCTCGTATGTTCGGGGTGACAGAGATCAGGTCCTCGAAGGACCCCGTTGCTTGAACCCACTGCAGTTGAAGTTCCTCCTGCAACAGTTTCATTTTGAGGCGAGTCAAAGGAACTAGGGTGTTTTCCTAAGAGAGTATACCTAGGAGCGATTTGTACATCCTCACTAAAACGCACCGTCTTCTTGAGATGATGTGTGCCAAGTCTGCCAGTCAGCCTTGCTGTTCGTGAGATAGGAAGGCCTTGTTCTGGACTGTGTCCAGGTCCGATCCAAGTAACGTCAGTGTTCGAGTGGGAATGAGAGAAGATTTTCGATGGTTCAAAGTAAGGCCTAGCTTGTGGAAAAGTGAAAGGCAGGTTTTGGTAGCTGCTGACATTTGTTATGCAGTTGGGGCTTTTAGCAGCCAGTCGTCTAGGTAGGGGAATACCTGATGAACTTTCTGATTTAGGGTGGTTGCTACTGGAGCGAGGCATCTGGTAAATATCCGCTCGTTAGACTTCAGGCTGAATTGGAAATGGGTACCAGCTACTGGGAATCTGAGCTATCTTCGATGTTTGGGATAAATAGGGATATGAAAGTAGACATATTCCAGATGGAGAGATGTTATGTAATCTCCGCTGTTGAGACAATGCAAGATATCCACAATAGTAACCATTCTGAAGGTTTGTGTCCTGAGAAATTATTTTAGTTTCCTAAGATCTAATATAGGTCTCTACTCTCCTGATTTCTTGCGTATGAGGATAAAACGGGAGAAGAATCCCTTTCCCCTTTGAGTCACAGGAACCTTCTCTATATCTCATTTGGAGAGCATTATTGTGAGAGGCTGGCTTAGTATATGGTGCACACGTATTCAAGTGTTGCATCTAGTACTAATCCAGACAACCCTATGGTGATTTTAGTGGTCTTTGATAACCACAGAAAGCTCTCAAAGTAGTAATGTGGAGAGCAGCCTTTAGGCTTATCTTGAAGGAGTATAAAGCAGCTTGATTTAGTAGTTTAATCTGTAGTGTAAGTTAGATGAAAAGAAACCACAAATTGTTGAGCAAAAATAGGTCTATTTGTTACAACACAATATCACTATCACATTCGTATGTCTCCTACCCGGAGATATCAACACAATACACAACAATACTTCATACGCAATCAGGTAAGTAGCACAAAAAACAGTGGTATCCCTGGGGAGACCAAACCATATACTAAGAAGGTGGAATGCGAACTGCAAAGGAGAACAGGACTTGGACAAGAAGATTCAGAGGAGCTGGGGACACAAGGAACCACCCATGGTAAGTGCACAGGAACCCCATGGAGGCTATGTGTAGAGTGGAAACACAGCTGTATACCCAATGGAAGTCAAAGGATAAGTCGCGGTTGCAGTTTTGAAGACAAAGGACCCTTCCCAAAGGACCCCAAAGAAACCATTTGGAAGACAGAAGGTTGGAGAGCCACCCCACCCGTGGATGCCTCTGGAACCAGGTTACCTACACGAGGGTAGCCTGGTGCATAGCCGTGAAGTGATGTCGGAACCTGCCGAAGACAACAATGGATTACTTCAAAGAAGATGCCTCTGGAGAAGACTGTGAAGGATTCCTGTGGAATTCCAGGATGGATTCTGGAAGTGAAGAACCTGCAAGCAGAGGGGACAGAGTCTATGCCACTCGGACGTGCACAGGAGGCACAGAGACCCTTGCCCACCAATGCTGGGAGGTTCTGAAGAGTCGACGGTGATCTTGTCGCTGCATCTGTGAGGTCCAGGTGACGCTGAGGAAGACCAGGAGCAGTGCACGAGCTGTCCCATGTCGGATGTCAGTGACTAGGTGGCAGGTGTCCTGCAGCAGCACCAACACGCCTTGGTAGCCACAACTGGCGTGGAAGACGAAAAAGGAGCAAAGGCTAAGGGACTCATCAACAGCAGGAGAGTCAGAGAAGGCTCCGAGCAAGAAGGGGAGCCCACTGAAGCAAGAGAAGACCCACAGGATTACCCACAGGCTGAAGGTAAAGGAGTTGCAAGAGGACCTCATGCAGCTCACCAAAGAAGCAGGCCCACGGTGCAGAGGATGTGGTGAGGATGCTGATCTTGGAGGGAAGAGATGCTGGAGTCTGGAGCTTCTTTAAGCCCGAAGATCTCTAGAGTGCAGAGCCAACAAGCCTTGGCAATGGCATGAAAACGTGGCACACAGGGGTTTGGTCACAGCGGTTCCGACGAAGGATACTGGCCTTAGAATTGCAGAGAGGACAGGTCAGGCCTTGAGGAAGGTGCAGAACCACCACCTGTGTTGCTGAGCTTCTGGAAGTCCATAGGGTGATAGGAGCAGCAGAACGGTCAGCTGCGTTGTGTTGCCTGCAGATGCAGGGGAGTGACTCCTTCACTCCAAGGGAGATTTCTACGGGTATCCTTGATGCCCACAGGTCTGTTGAAAAACCTGGATGAAGCTCAGAGAAAGACGACGAAGAAGAATTGAAGAACAGAAAGACTAGGAGCAGCAGGAGTCTTCATTGATGCAGTCTTGGTTTCAGTCGAATTCCAACGAAGTCCAAGTGTTCAGACGATTGAAGAGAGATTTAGTTTCAAGGGTGAGTCTAGTCCCACAACAAATCTGAGGACCCACCCACAGGTAAGCACTTAAATACCCTAAGGAAAGGGTTGGAACAACTCAGGCTCCCTCCCAGAGGAGGAGCTGAATAGAGGGGAGGATACTCCCATGTTCTTTGTCCAGTTTTGTGCCAGAGTGGAAGCCAAGGGTTCCCTGAACTGGTTCAAACTGGAGTGTGCAAGCGCCCCCAGCCCGTCCTGTCTGGGAAGTGATCACATCTACCTGTGACAAGAAAACTATTGTTCTCCCTTCTCCTGCTCGAGCTCAGCTCAGCAGCAGGAGGGCAGAATCGTGTCTTTGGTCAGCAGCAGCACTAGCTTGCTGCAGACCCTGAAAGGTTCTTACCGGGAGTACAGGGAGGTCCCCTAGTGAGCCCCCCAGTACATGGGATTATACTTCCAACAATGGAATCTGTGTTGGAGTATGATTCCAACATGTTTGATACCAAACATGACCGGGTTCGGTGCAGTCATTATATAGTTAGACCTCTTGTAATGACTGATGTCTACCAGTTATGTTCCCCAACCTAGGCCTTAGTGGCAAAGCAACCTTTTACCTACATTTGTCCTACCTTGCTCTGCATAACTGTTCTAGCACTGACCTTTTATCAAGTTATGTGCTGAATATATGTCGATTGGTTTCCTTGAAACAAGCCTCATTTATCATGCATGAAGATTCTTAGTAAAATCCCTTGCACAGGAACTAGAGGAGACGCTTCCACGCTGACACAAGACACTGAGGACTCTGCACGCTGAAGCTTCAACATGCTGCGGTCTGACATCCTTCACAGTTGACCAAGACAGGGTCCTTCATTCTTTCCTATCAGGTAATGGGGTTGGGTCTTTCCTAGGGCATTTTTAGCTTTACAACCACATACATGCTAGGTACACTTAGGTAGGGTCCGCATCGTAGGAGTACGCTTGATTACGGTCATGTTTAAATGCCTGCATATATCCACTGTTTTAGCACCGTGGTAGAATGCTACCTTCTATGTACTCATTTGGTGCTTATAATCTTTTGCATTTGTTTCTGTCTAATGATTGTCGCAGCAAACATGTAAATGCTTATTGAAAACGTCCCCAAAAGTTTTCTGTGTATCTCTCTGAGATTAAGTGAGCACGATTGACTGAGTGAAAAGTACTGTACTGTTTTCACGATCCCTGAAGGGTCAAGGGTTGTCATGTTCAATGGTTGCCAGAAACTATTAGCTCCTTGGCAAGGTTTGCGGGCTCATGGTGGAACTTTGAGCTAGCTGATCTATAGGCTGACATATCCTGTGGGAGTGTCTGGAATCAGTCTAGACATCAATCCCTTAGTTTATGTTACCTACAAACGCGCAGATCTTCTGTATCTTTAGGAACTACACGACATAGCGCCACCAACGTTGGTTTGGTTCTAATTTAACGGTCAAATCTGAGTAGTTCAGTTGTGCTTTCTCAGAGACCCCTACTCACATTTAACCAAAGACGTCTGGAGTGGGAAGGGAAATCCGCCGCAGCTGAGTAGGTATATCCTACGTATTGGCTGTAGGTTTGTTCAAGCTTTAAGGATTATAGTTTCCCACACTGTGCAAAACCTTATCTCTTTTTCTTACTACTTCCTCCCACAATGTCTGGAGATGGCATTGCAAATGCAAGGGAAGAAGATCAAGAAGTTGAGCTTAACATTACAGAAAATTGCAGACATGAAATTACAATGAAATTATTACAATTTGGCCTCCCAGCAATGGGTTGAAGTGTTAGCTTTTTGATTGAGGCACACAAGGCATTAAGAACAGAGGTATTCTATTCTTGGGTTATATTCTCGCCTGCCGATGCACGCACACATTAGTTTCATACTTACATTGACGATGAAACACCTGGAGAATACTTTCCATACATGGACGTAGAAGTCCCGTTAACATACCATGAGCATATTAATTGGTATAAAGGCGCCTGCCCCCACACCAAAACAAATGTGAGACGGTCCACGCAGCAGAGAAGGAACGACCTGGCCGGTCCTTGCTGCTTACAGCAAATCCAGAGATAGATACATTACAAGCAGCAGAATTACATACACTTTACAGAGACGTAGTAAAACTATAGAGAAACCTAACACAATTCGTAATGCGAACACTTACCATTCAACCTGCGTGGATTACTCAGGCTAGTCAACCTCAAATGACTACGGAAAATATTAGCCCACAAACACTGAACGCGATTATGGGAAGAATGTTCACCATACGTGAGCAAATGCCGTCCTGGATAGCACAGAAAATAGCACAGCTTGAAGCAGAATTTCCCCATACGGGCCCGCAGGAAAAACACAGAATACTAACAATTCGCTTGCCAATAGGAATAGCTCTCCCAGTAGAGGATTGTACCACTTGGGGTGCAGTTTTCGCTGCCCTTTATACCAGAACTCATGGTACCCCCTCAATAGAAGTTATACCGGATGTATTGAAATAAATATAGAATGAGTACGGGACAGAACCTGCCCTAGACTTAGGGATGAAACTGATAGGCAATTTTGCCCAGGCATGCACAATTATGTTAGGTAACATAATAGGGGAGGCAGCAGCAGTGGATATACACCAACGCCTGAGGGAAGTCACTCTTGCACAAAAAGAGCGAGAATTGCCTAAGATTATCGAAGAAACCTATGCTTCGCTGGGTAGAGATAACTTGGGAGCTAGACCCCGGAAAACCACAAGTGACGAGTAATTCTGAAAAGGATAACTCGAAGCAAGCACCAGATTCTTCTAAACAGAAATGGGATAACAAACAATCAAAACATAACAAGGAAAATGCATCACAGGGTGGGTCACCTCAACGGGAGCCTTCTGAGAAAAATGACATTCTTAGGAACCATGATAATATCAAAAAACCTAACAGGTATCAGGATACTGATACACGTTCCTCTTGTTCCTTTCAGAGTTCATCAAAACACTCGGAGAGGGAAGGAAGATCAGAACACAGATCAGAAGAGCGAGTGAAGCCAAAAGGGGAGATACATCGCACTTCAGACTACATTATCAAAAAAGAAGATAAACCCAAAACTAAACCTCAGTTTAAAAAGAAGAAGGTAGCAGGCCTTAACATAAGAAATGCCCAGCCTACTGAGGACTCTGCTTCTGAACAGGGTAATGGACTCTGATAATGCTAGACAGCGCAGCAGAAGTAACAATAGCTCACCAGAACCTGATGGAATTTTTGGTGACAGCAGTGTTGAATGAACATATCACAGTGGAGACACCGTATACAAGGGTAAGTGTCCCACATAATTTATACAATATTACACTCCAAATGGAGGGGGACATACCCAGGAAAGTTAAGGGTCTCTTTTGGGAGAACCTGACATATTGATACGACATCCTTTTGGCTGAAAGAAATTGGCCACCTGAGTTTGTTATGGAGTGCCCTAGGAGGGAAGATGAAATTTTTACTAGCTTTCTCTGACCTTGTTCCAGAGTCATTTAAATATTCATATGCACATTAGTGGGCATTAGCGCTAGCTCCCGCACTTCACCACAGTCATGTAGGGTGGCATGCTGAGTCACCTCACCATGAAATCCCATTAAAATCTACTCCTACACCACAGAGGCAGTACCCAATAAAACATGACGCAAAGAAACAAGTCAGGGAGATCTTAGGTCAATTTTAATACCAAGGTGTGATTGAAAATTGCACCTCTTATATGAATACTCCTTTGTATCCCGTAATGAAAACCGACAATTCATACAGTTTAGTTTTAGACTACAGGCATTTGAACACATGCACACAAACATTTGCAGTACAAAATGTACACATTGCAACATTAATTAATAACATTGTGCTGAAAAAATACAAAACACTAGATATCTCGAATGGTTTCTTCTGCAAAAAGATAGAACTTGTAAGCAGATACTTGACAGCATTCTCGGCCCTCGGCTCTCAACGCCAATTCTGTAGACTGCCCCATGGGAATAAAAATAGCCCGGGGTTGTTCTCAGCAAAAGTAACAGAGTTACTTCAAAATTGTGATGATGAGGCATTGTCCTTCATAGATGATATTAATCTGATGGATGATGACTTATTGGAACATTTGAACAGGGTGAACAACAACATTTTGGGGTTTGCTACTGTGGGCTACAAATGTAAAAATCAAAAATTGCCTACCTCAATCTCCTATTTTTGGGATATGAGCTATCAAGTGAAGGAAAAAGCCAGGCAGCTAATTGTTTTGAAAAATGTGCGCTGCTCCAACCTCCAAAGACTCTGAAGGGTTTACAATCCATTTAAGGATTCCTAAATTTTGGCAGAATGTACTTTTTGGATTATGCAGAAAGGGTTAAACCTTTCTATGAGCTAATCAGACCTGATGTTTCAGTCCAACAGTGGACACAGGAACACACAGAAATTCTCTGTTCCGTACAAGCTGACATGATAGTTTCCAAACACTTACACACACGTGTAAATACCACTAATTTGGTGATCCGTGCAGTCGTTAGTCAATCAGGATACACTTACCTCACCTTGAATGAAGGCGAAACGGTACCCATTGAATATAAATTACATTAGTACACAAAAGCTGAAAAGCGTTTTGCATCCACGGAAAAGATACTTACAGCAGTACAAACTGCTATAGTGAGAGAAAGAGCACTACCACAGGGGAAATGCATAATTGTTGTGACTTCAGTACCAATCTTAGAGGCTGGTACCAAAGCAAGCGTTCCAAACGCAAAAGCACTGCATCCGCGATGGATACAATGGGCTATATCTCTCACTGCAACAGATGTAGATTACAGATATAATCCTACACTGAAAACACAAGCATTTCTGCAATAAGAAATTAAAATATCCTCTCCTGAATGAAATCTTGCTTCTCAATCGGTATGAATACATAATTTATACTGACAGATCTTCCCAGTCTGCCATAGGAATACACAATACAGCGCAGCATGTGCGATTGTGAAGGGACATATGCGGGACAGCAAATTCCGTCCTAGCAATACACAGATGAAGTCTCTAGGGAGAAACAGCGGTTACAACGCTGTTGTTACCACGCAGGTAGGTAACAACGCGGTGGTTACAACGACCGCGTTGTTACGACGCGTGGCTTTACATCACATGTCGTTTCTATGACTTGCGTTAGGTGGCGTGTAACACAAGGGAATGTGTTGGATTTTAAATCCAACACATTGCCTTGCTGTTGCGCTAACTGGAGTAGGAATAGTAATTTATACTATTCCTAAGTCCAGAGTGTCATCTAGCGCAAGTCATAGAAACGACTTGTGATGTAAAGCCACGCGTGGTAACAACGCAGTCGTTGTAACGACTGCGTTGTTACCTACCACGTGGTAACACCATGCGTTGTATTTTCACAAATTTGTCTCTAGGAGATTGCACGACACAGCTGGCAGAACTAAAAGCCCTGATACTGGCACTAAAAAATACGGATCGGGAATTCCCAAAATTTATTGTGTGCGATTTGTTTTATTGTGTCCAGTCATAAAATAAATATCTTCACTATTGGGGCCAGAATGGGTTTAGAGATTCCAAAGGTGGCATAATAAAGCTGAAAGTTTGCTTGCCACTGGCTCATGTAATTCACACATTGAGTCATCAGCGTGTTGGCGTGCACATTGAAGGGAATTCACTGGCTGAAGAAGCCGCCAAGGAGACAGTGCGAACTGCTGCCATTGCTGCAATCAACCGTTCAAGCACGAGGATAGACTGACAGATAATGATAGCTGTAAACGTTACGCGCAAAAGCTCAGCCTTGCCCATAGGTTTTCCACTCAAGTACTCCAACAAGTTAGATGCAGAAAACATTCCGTATGCTCAAATTCTAGGAGTGGGGGATAAAGTAATACCAAATATGGATCACAGATTAGGATTAATTCTAGCTGCACACGAGGGTCTGGGTTAAGCACACGCAGGTATTGCTGCAACTGTTTCACTACTAAAACAGCGTTATTGGTGGCCAGGTCTCACTAAACAGACCAAGGGTTTTATCCTCAAGTGCAACATCTGTGAGCAGATGAAGGGTTCCACCATAGCACGTCCACCTCAAACACCACTACTGATATCAGAGAGACCACTTGCATGTGTCTATTTGGACCACTGCGGCCCCTTATAATCTGACGGGGCTTACAGGTACATCTTGGTGGCAGTGGATTCATGCTCTAGATTCCGGTGGGTTTGGCCTCAGCGCTCGGCTGGTGCCCAAAATGTTATAAAGGATTTGCGAGTCTTCATAGAGACATACGCGATTGACACATTACATCCCGAACTTGGCACTGAGTTTAGCTCACTGGCTTACAAAGAAGCCATGGGAAGTTTGGTTGTGGCCTTGCGGTACTCCTCCCCCTATCATCCAGAGAGAAATTCAATCATGGAGAGAAAGAACCGGGACTTAAAGCAATCCTTAACAACTAGGGTATTAGGCTTGGGTGGCAGTTGGGTCAATCACCTATATGGGGTCCAGAGGGCACTTAACAACATGCCAAGAAGTTTCCTGGAGGCTGTACTCCATATGATGTCCTGTTCGGGATAGGAATGTGGGTACCAGACCTTGACTGTGGCAGCACAGTGGTGGATGAAAAACCATTTGACATCAATGATCGTTTGGCTGTTTTACAGGAACTCGATGAATTCTGTGCATTACAAAGCAACGTGTAAGTAAAACGCCCCGCCACTGGAGAAGTGAAAGCTGTTTCGGCATGACCTCCCTGGGTCCCAAAGATTGGGGACCTGGTCCGAGAAAAGATAGAGGACAAAAAATAATTTGTGCCATCTTACAGAGTGCCTGTTCCTGTCCTGGCTGTCAAAGGAATAAGAACAGTACTTCTTCAGCCTCTTGCCGGCTGCAAAGACAATAGATTCATCTCAATTGATCTGATCAAACCACACTATGTGGCTGATACTCAACAGTAGGCCACGTGGGCTCCTGGGAAGCCACCGATCTCTTCTCACTACTAAGTTCAGATGGGAAGATTAATAACTTTTGAAGACTCCACTCCGCAAAGTGAAGGAGTTACCAACAATGGAATGCAACTTGTACCTGTTGAAACTGAACAATATCAAACTACAAATGAAACAAAGATCTCAATTCAGCCTAATACCGACGTCTTTGTGAATATGTCTCGAATGGAGGCACCTGCCAGTTCCACAAATCCTGCTTAGCTACCAAAGATAGATCGGAATGTGTCTGGCTACTTCATCGATTTTTATGATTTCTCATCGGATCTAAGTGAACCCAAGTTACTGCCACTGCCTGCTCCCCACAACCAACAACGTTTTTCTATTTTTGGCCGAATAAGACTTACTTTGTTTTTGCCTGTCTACAGCTCTGGATTGCAATTGGACTACTGTTCCTAGTCCTTTGGATTAGTATAGTGACTGTCTTTTTCTTGATCCTGAATGGACATTACCTCCCAGAACGATCTGCAGTACGACATGTGAACTTGGTCCTGAAACCACATGCATCATCACACTGTGGACAGAGGGACCTGTCCTTAGTGAACATTACAGCAGTTCCAGTTCCTGAAGGAATAGTATGTGAGAGAGTTTCCTATGATGTATATGGTCCTACTGAACTTTTGAGAATACCGCATTTATTCGAAATTTCTCTTAGTGATATCATCACCTCTAGAACTCTCTCTGATGATTGGGACATTGAAACTGTGCATACTATGCTATCTGATTGAGAACAATCTGCTGCACTTTCAAATGATGAACTGTATGATAGTACATCTAATTTTGACACCATATTTTTTTACCAACACTATGGTCATAATTTTTGCGCAAAGCAGGTATCCCAAATACTTTTTTCACTTACCACCAAAGGGAACATTGCCCAATACTGCCGAAATGTAGTTTAACAACATTTGCACAAAAGTTTGCTTATTTTTCTGGGTTTAACACTTCATACCCAACCTCTTATTACTATAAGCTTACACCTACCCCCTGCAAAGAAAAATATGCTCACTAACACTAAGCTTATATACTCCACTTCCTTTATTTACCCAACTGTCTTTACAAGGTTTTGACTTTTGTAGGGACACTATAGACACAAAACCTGTCTGGGGGAACTAAAGATTGGCAAGTTCAGGGAACTGAGGCCTTATTTATTTAGGGCATGCCTCATACCACATCAAATGATTTTCCTGAACGAGACAGTGCACCAGATTTCCTGTCTTGGACTAGCCAAGATCAAGGATTTGAACACACCTCGGATTCCCTCTCTTACACACTTTGAGGGCTGGCAAAAATATACACTATACAGTGAGGATACACTAGATGACATACTACACAATGGTTCTTACAATTCATCAGACCCCAATTAGAAGAGAAGGTTGGTTTGGCCTATCGCCACAAATAGGTGTCAGTCAAGATTCAGGGGTACCACCAAAGGGTTTAGAATCCATCAGCGCTCTGTACAATCAGAATACTCGGGTGGTGACATCTTACAATATTGGGGAGTTAGGTCCCAAGAGGCTACGTCAAAAGCACTTCTTGTATGCTATTTACAAAGAGCTATGCAATATCTCTCAAAAGGAGGCTGCTAGGAGACTACGTGAGGTTAACCTTGAAAAGGCTATGGCAGTGGTTCACAATGGTATGAACACACTATCATCCAGAATGTATTCACTGGGCAACATTGTGGGCCAGATGTACGACCATTATTTGCATTCACAAAGGAGATTTTGGCCCCTTTGCGACCCCAAAATAGGTCAGCCCAATGTACTAACCCTATTTTGCGAGTTGCTAACCTGTTAGTGACTTGCAAAATAGGGTTAGCGACTCACTATTAGGAAGGGGAGTGCCAAAGGCGTCCGTTCCTTATAGCGAGTCCTTACCCATTGTATGATTGTTTACCACCCTTCTCAGAAGGGTGGTACAGCACTCGCAAATGGGAAGGTGTCCCCAGGGGACCCCTTCCCCTTTGTGAATGGATACGCAAATATTTTTTAAGAGCAGGCAGTGGTCCCAGGGACCACTGACTGCCCTTAAAAAATTAAACTGAAAAGCTTCATTTTTCTTTTTGGGAAAACGTGATGCATTTTTTATAAAAACTGCTTTATTGACAAAGCAGTTCCAGACATGGTGGTCTGCTTTCCCCAGCAGGCCACCATCCCTGGGAGTGCCAGCCATTCCCAATGGGGTCTCAAATTGTGACAGCCTCATTAATATTCACGAGGCACTCAATTTGCGACCCCATTGGGAATCGTAAAGTGTCTGAGACACTGTTGTACATTGAACTTTGCGCCTCGCAATTAGTCGCAATTTGCGAGGCGCAAAATTCAATGGTCGTACATCTGGCCCTATGTCTTCTGCAATAGATATAATTGAAGAGGATTTGTCTATTCTACAACATGGACAATCGCAATTGATTCTATTAAGCTGGATGCTACAATCATTGCGTTCTGGCCACATGCCCTTGCGCTACATCAACAGTACGACTCTGCTCTCTGTATTCAATCTAACAGAAAGTCATATGGTAATGGCACAAAGAAATGCAAAATATACCATGTTGCACATTGAAAAATTGGACCAATTACCTTTCACCGTTGCTGAGTCACCTTACACAGAATGGTTAATCCATGGCTATATTACACTGCCAGTCACGACAATCAATTTCAATACTGTCTCCAGTATCACCAGGTAGGCAGGTATGAAGCACTAGGAGAAGAGTACATACACGAGTACTGGGAATTACCGTACAGATTTCGATGTAGGAATGGGGACACTGAAGTTTTTCTCAGCGGTTCAAACTGTAAAAGTGCTTTAAGTGGGTCCCTAGTTTGCAAAGACATTTCGTTTCACGGAGCCAGTAATGCTTCGGCTGCTAACTTGTCCTGTCACTTGAAGGGTTCCCCAGCTGCTGTGATTTATCCGGTGTTGGAACTGCTCTCCAATGGGAGATATTTGATGCTGAATGATCAAGGCGGTTGTGTAATGGTGCCAGGCATCGCACATCAAAGATGGCTCATGGTGGCCTGCAGAGTTAGGGAAATTGCCTAAACCGGTATCCAAAGCTAAAATCCTAGGAGTTGTACTTAATAACAAATTGCCCTATTCATATCAAATAAATGTTATTGTTTCTGCCTCCTTTTATTTCATTAAGAAATTAAAGAAAATCTTTCCTTATATTCCAATTAACTCCAGGAGGACAGTTGTGACTGCACTAGTATTATCTAAGTTGGATGACTGCAACGGATTGTATCAAAACATGCAAAGTAAACATCAAAAAAATTTGCAGATGAAACAAAATGCAGACACAAGACTCCTACGGAATCTGCACAAATACCAATCAGTCTCCAAAGAAATTCGGAAGTTTCATTGGCTTCCGGTAGCGAGCCCCATTAAGTTCAAGACCTTGTGCTTGGCTTACAAAGCACTGAACAACACAGGACCTACCTTCTTAAAAAATATATTTTCAAGTGGTACCACTCTTGTAGACAGCTTCGCTCCACTGATGCCAGGTTCATGACTCTGCCCAGGTTTCGTACTTCCAATTGGCGTGGTCGAAACATGAGCTATGGAACCGCAAAACTTTGGAATTATCTCCTGATGCACATTAGATCAGCAAATTCTTTATCATCTTTTAGAAAGATTCTCAAAACCTGGTTTTTCCAGAGTTAGGGAGTGATCCAGTTAGGTTTGCATTTAACTTCAGCGCCAAGACACCTCAGGGTATTCACTCGCTTAACAAGTTTAAATAACATAACATAAAATAACATCTAGTCACAGTCAGTTTCAGGGATACTTGTTGTCAGCAAGTATTGTTTCCGCCGGCCCACGCAGTTAGGAAGGTAACACTACGGCCTTCATTGAAAGTTTCCTTTATACGGTTCGATTCTCTGAGCAGACTGAAAGTCATGCTTTTTCAGAAAGATGTGGCCTCAACCTCAGCCCGAGAGACTTTTGATCTCCAGGTTGCAAGGTCTTCATCTGAGATACAGGCACTAGTGCGTACAAACTTCCTGCTCGATTTTGGGGAAATGGTTCATCGTATCTTTAACATGCGTGATATGAGGGGGATTGTGACCCTATTTAAACATATAGGTTCTGGACTGTTGAGCACCTTTCAGACAATTTTCAGAGTTATTCTGGCATTCATACACTGCATATTAGGAAGCGTTTTTGGAGAACTTCCACTGGTACTACTACTTGTAGTGGGCATCCTGATTTCAATTTCCCTTCTTCACAATGGACGTCCCAGTTCATCAAGAGATGGAAAAAGAACTGCAGGTGCGACGTTGTCGTGAACGCATGGTGTTACATCTGGGCACACCTCGGCTTCGGGATCTAAGCGAGCATTGGTTCCTATCGTTCAGATCAGTCTGGTTTGACTGCATCTTGCCTGTGGTCCGCTGCCTGTTTTGCAGAAACGAATGCGTGTTGGACTTGTGTCTGACCCTTCAATCAGTAGCTCCACCAGATATAGACGTACTACTGGACCCCTTAAAGGTCCACATGTATCATTGTCCCTCACAGATTCCCATGATGATGACGGTATTCTTAGAGCCTCCACGGGATGATTCAGCTCCTGGCGGAACGGACATTGGCTCTACAATAGGCTCACAGGTGTTGAGTGCTTCCTCAGCGGCTGCTGTGGCAACCAGAGAAGATCACCTTTGCTCCATTGACTTGATACAGGAGGTGTTACAAGGACCGTTGTCTGCGAATGTGAGCGACAATGATGGTGAGTCTCCCACACAGGACACATAAATATTTGTCTCTCCATGTGATGGGAACAATTCAGCCTTTTTTCCAAAACAAGCCAAATTGGAATGAGAACCATAATTTTGTTTTTCTTTTATTTCTTCTGCTCTCACTGAGCACCATGGCTTTCAATGTGCTCAGGCAGTCTGATCATATATTGAGTCTTTAATGGACTTATAGAGCTTTTTTAGCATCTTTTTTACTTATAACATGTTTTTAGATGTTTATAGACACTGGTTTTATGACAATGTTTTTATGCTTTTTAGTAGGCTTATTCTAGCATTAGTTGACCTTGTCGACCTTCAGATGAGGAGTGGGTGTTATGTTCCCCAACCTAGGACTTAGTAGCAAAGCGACCTTTTACATAAATTTGTCCTACTTTGCTCTGCATACCAGTTCTAGCACTGACCTTTTACCCAGTTAAATCCTTGAAACTAGCCTCATTTATTATGCATGAGGATTCTTGCTAAAAACCCCTGCACATAACGTACATAACAGGATTAACATACTCTGTTCCAAAGCACTCCTTCTCTCCTTGTTGGTGAGGGATCCAGCATTTATGCCCTGGAGTCTCAGAGACCCCTCTGAGAGAGTCCACAGCGACAAGGGAGTCTCACACAGCGGAGGCCTGTTTTTTTTAATACCATTACAGCTGGGAGCACAGCACCATACACCGTGACCGGCACGCTCTATGGAACTTTTGGACTAAGCCCCCCTAGGCGGAAACTAACCTTTCTGTATGTACTGCGATGCCCAAGCAACCTTTGGCCGATGACCGGTGGAGCTTTCCCACGCAGCTATACAGGAGTTTGGCTCTGGTTCACCCCTAGGCCATCACCTACCCAGCCGGACGTCGGACACTTTTTTTCCTCGTCTCCCCGTTGTGCCTCCTACACCCTCCCCCTCCTCTTCCCTCCATTATTCTGCATCTACCTCCACTATTCCTTCCCTCCCTCCCCTAATCTTCTCTCCCCCTGCCTATTTTTTTCCTCATCTTTTTTTGCTATGCATTTGTACTCGTGTAATTCCGGTAACTACGCTCCAGTAACTGATGTAACTTTGTAACCATGTTCTGAAACAATGTTTCTTCCTCGTGTAAAGCGCTCCGATAACTCCGGGTCTAGCCAGCGCTATATAAAGCTCAATAAATAAAATAAATAAGACTCTGTACAAAAGTCATCGCTATCTTCATCCTAGGGCGACAGAGCAACTGTGCATAGTTGCAATTATTTAGGCTCATTTACATAATCGTACTCACAACATATCGGTTGTGGTAGGAACCCCAAGGCTATCTTTGTGGTATAAAAGAACTGCACCTTCACTAGGTAACTAGAAGAGACGCTTCCACGCTGACACAAGTCACTGAGGTCCCTGCACGCTGAAGCTTCAACATGCAGCAGTCTGACATCCCTTGCGGGGTGTCTAACTGGTGACCAAGATGGGGTCCTTCATTCTTGCACTGTAGTGTAAGTGTACACTTAAGTAGGGTCGGCATCGTAGGAGTATGCTTGATTACTGTCATGTTGAAATGCCTGCATATATCCACTGTTTTAGCACCATGGGTGAATTCTATCTTCTATTTACTCTGTTGGTACTTATAATCTTTTATATTTGCTTCTGTCTAATGATTGTCGCAGCAAACATGTTTTATACTAGAATGACGCTGGTTCAATAAATGCTTATTGAAAACGGCCCCAACGTTTATTCTGTGCATCTCTCTGAGACTAAGTGAGCACGATTGACTGAGCAAAAAGTACTGTACTGTTTCCACGATCCCTGAAGGGTAAAGGGTTGTCATGTTCAATGGTTGCCAGAAACTATTCGCTCGTTGGTAAGGTTTGGGGGCTTATGGTGGCACAGTAAGCTAGCTGGTCTATAGGCTGACATATCCTGTGGAGGTGTCCGGAATCAGTTTAGACCTTAGTTTATGTTACCTACAAACACACAGATCCTATGTATCTTTAGGAACTACATGACACTATATGTCTTAAAATGGCTAACCACGCTTACAAAGCCAGGAGAATCAACTCCAGGGTGTTGGAAACCGGGCAACCGGGTTAGCAGTCACCAGGTTCCCAGCACAATGGTAGCTTGGCTCGAGCGGTCGGGGGTCAGGCACCGTGTTAAGCGTACGTCACACCCTCACAATAACCATGCGTTCATCCGTTCCAAAAACGACACTACACCGTAAAAATTATGAAAGAAAGTAGTTTGTCTTTATCTTATTTTCTCTTAGTTGCAGGTTTCAAAACATACATACAATACCATAAGACTTTTCTTGAAAATAGCAGGTCAAATAAATAATACCACAGTGGGGTTTCACTAAATAGGATCAGGTCATAAATAAGCAAGGAATAAATAGGGGTGCAATAAATACAAATGGCTAATAAATACTGTCAGACAATAAATACAATGCAGGAATAAATACAGTCAGTCAATAAATAAAGCACCTTCAATAACTTAAATAACACCATCAATGACAATTACAGTTCACAACCCTTTCACGAGGTAGTTTGGTTTTACTTCGCCCAAGTACAGCTTGTGGTCATTTGGATGACATGGGGGGTGTCCCACCTAGATTGGTCAAGGCTGGGCCTGAACTGAGGTAGAATAAGGGTAACCTAAGGATCTGGCTCTCCCAAAATACACAACCCCTCACAGAGGTCACTGCACCAGTCTCAGTTCACCCCTGGCACTCCCAGGCTGGTTCTAACACCCCTCTAGCCCCTAGAATGGTCTTTTAGGGCTCCACAGGGCCTCAGATGCCCTTTCTACCACTTACTGCCCTTTTCACGATGATCGGCTCCGCTCGGCGCCGTGTGGATGTCGTGAGGCGGCTCCGGCTCGATGTCGCTGGGCGGCTCCGGTTCGGTGTCGCTGGCGGTTCCGGATCGATGTCGCTGGGCGGCCTCGGCTCGGTGTCGCTGGGCGGCTTCGGCTCGGTGTCGCTGGGCTGCTCCGGCTCGATGTCGCCTTCCGGCGTCGCAGGGTCACGGTCTCCCCGCTTCCGGGTGTCTCCGGAGTGCGATCTCCACTCCCGACCTCCGGCGCGCTTCACCTCGATCTCCGGCGACTCCGGAGTGCGATCTCCACTCCCGACCTCCGGCGCGCTTCACCTCGATCTCCGGCGACTCCGGAGTGCGATCTCCACTCCCGACCTCCGGCGCGCTTCACCTCGATCTCCGGCGACTCCGGAGTGCGATCTCCACTCCCGACCTCCGGCGCGCTTCACCTCGACCTCAGGTGACTCCTTACTCGACCTCCGGTGCCTCTCCACGACCTCCGTCGGCGCCCTCTCTGGACCTCTGACGGCTCCGGGTACGACGTCTGCTTTCTGTCAGCGCCGTTTCTCCACCTCAGGCCTCAGGTCTCCAGGCTTCTCGACGTCAGGACTCCAGGAGGACACCGCTAAACAGGTCAGAAGCTTGCTGGTCTTCTTCTTTAAGGCCTCTTCACAATATTTAGGTCCTTAAGATGATTTTTCTAGTCTTGGTCCCACACAGGGCTCTAGGCTGGGCTTGGTCAGTAGGGACTAGCATCAAGGGTGGGTTTCTGGACCCCACTCCAAGCACTGGTTTCCACCCCTGCTGCCTTACTCCGACCTCCTTCTGAACTGGTCCTCTCTCCTCTCTAGTCAGTTGCCAACTGCCACTCTGAGATGGCCTCCCAACATTCTAAACTGCCTCTCCCTGTCACAGGGTTCCAGAATGTTACGGAAGGTTCTAGAAATCTCCAGTGGGTTCTGATGATGTCACAGGTGACAATGGGTGGCCACCATTTTGTGTCTCAGGCCCTCAGACAGAAGTTCCAGGGGTAGGGAAAATGGCTCCCTGACCCTGCATCAACACTAAAAAGTCTGGTGGTTCCCAAAAAGGAAAAATTATAACAGGGTTTGAGGCAAAAGTGGGACAAAATAAATAATGATGAGGAGGGACCACCCAAAGGGCTGACAGGTCTAACACGCGTCCCCCCCAGCTGAAAGTGGGGAGAGCTACCCAACCCCTTGGGAGTTCTCATCACTAAGGCGGAAATACCTTGAGAGACCGTCTGCATTGGCGTGGTCCACTCCAGGCCGATGTTCCACCTGAAAGTCCATTCCCTGTAGGGAGATAGACCACCTTAGCAACTTGGGATTCTCCCCCTTCATCCGCATCAGCCACCGAAGGGGTCTGTGGTCGGTCTGAACTAGGAAGTGCGAGCCAAACAGGTATGGCCGCAACTTCTTCAGAGCCCATACCACTACAAAGGCTTCACGCTCTATTGCACTCCACTTCTGTTCCCTGGGAAGTAGTCTCCGGTATAGGAAGACCACGGGTTGATCCAGACCCTCTTCATTGAGTTGCGATAACACTGCCCCAATGCCATGTTCCGATGCATCTGTCTGGACAATGAACTCCTTGGAAAAATCTGGGGCCCTTAAGACCGGGGCCTCGCACATGGCTTGCTTCAGTTTCACAAAGGCCTGCTGGCAAGCCTCCGTCCAGACTACCCGTCGAGGTTGTTTCTTGGACTTAAGCTCCGTGAGGGGGGCCACAATGGTCCCATACCCCTTCACGAAGCGGCGGTAATATCCTGTGAGGCCCAGAAAAGCTCGGACCTCAGTCTGAGTCTTGGGGGGTTCCCAGGCCATGATTGCCTCGATTTTTGCCTGGAGGGGTTGCACCGCTCCCCTACCCAGCAAGTGTCCAAGGTACACTACCGACCCCTGCCCGATCTGGCATTTACTGGCCTTGATCGTTAAACCAGCGTGTTTCAGGGCCTGGAGAACAGTTTGCAGGTGACGCAAGTGATCCTCCCAGCTGTTACTGAAGACGGCAATATCATCCAGATAAGCAGCAGAGAAACTCTCCATTCCGGCGAGGATCTGGTTCACCAGACGCTGAAACGTGGCAGGTGCGTTCTTGAGCCCAAAGGGCATCACGCAGAACTGGTAGTGGCCCTTGGGCGTGGAGAAGGCTGACCTTTCCTTAGCTCCATCAGTCAGAGAGATCTGCCAGTACCCGGATGTAAGGTCAAAGGTACTCAAATATTGGGCAGCTCCCAGCCGGTCAATCCGTTCATCCGCCCTCGGGATCGGATGAGCATCAGTCTTGGTTACTGAATTCAGTCCCCGGTAGTCCACACAGAACCTCAGTTCCGGTTGGGCACCCAGTGGTACAGCTTTTGGTACTAGTACCACCGGACTGGACCAGGGGCTGCTGGAAGGTTCAATTACTCCTAGCTCCAGCATCTTAGTGACTTCACTGTGAATGCTGGCCTTCACCTTGTCTGTCATCCGGTAGATCTTTGACTTCACAGGTGGGCTGTCTCCTGTGTCCACGTCATGGACGCACAGGTGAGTCCTACCCGGAACAAGGGAGAACAACGAAGAGTACTGCCCCAGGACCTGGCGGCAGTCCTCCTGCTGTTCAGGAGTTAGGGACGGGGAGAGAATCACTCCCTCCACCAAACCATCCTTCTCTTGAGACGCAAATAAGTCGGGGAGAGGCTCGCTTTCCACGTCCTCTGCTCCGTCAGTCACCATCAGCAATATGACTTCGGGCCTCTCATGGTGGGGTTTGAGGCGGTTGGCATGCAGCACCCGTAGGGGCTGACGAGGGGTCTTCAGGTCCACCAAGTAGGTAGCCTTACCCTTCTTCTCCAACACCTCAAAGGGTCCTGACCAGCAATCCTGGAGGGCGCTAAGCTCTCCTGGTTCGATCACCCACACCTTCTGGCCAGGCTCCAACTCCACCGGGTGAGCATTGTGGTCATACCACGCCTTCATCACTGCTTGGCTGGCTTCCAAGTTGTCAGAAGCTTGCTTCCACAACTTAGCCATTTGGCTCCGGAAGGCCAGCATGTAGCTCACCACGTCCTGGGGAAGCTTTCTGGGAGTTCTTTCCCATCCGTCTCTCACCAGGCTGAGAGGTCCACGCACAGGGTGCCCATACAAAAGCTCGAAGGGGCTGAAGCCCACTCCCTTCTGTGGCACTTCCCTGTAGGAAAACAATAGACAGGGTAGGAGGACGTCCCATTTCCTCCGCAGGCTGTCAGGCAGACTTCTGATCATGCCTTTCAAGGTCTTATTGAACCTCTCCACCAGACCATTGGTCTGGGGGTGGTAAGGAGTGGTGAACCGGTAGGTCACTCCTCACTCCTTCCACATGGCCCGCATGTATGCTGACATGAAGTTGGTCCCCCTGTCGGACACAACTTCCTTGGGAACACCCACTCGGGTAAAGATTCCCATCAGGGCCCTAGCCACCACAGGTGCAGTAATGGTCCTCAGAGGTATAGCCTCTGGGTACCGTGTGGCATGATCCACCAAAACCAGGATAAACCGGTGACCAGCTGTAGTAGGCGGATCTAACGGACCCACAATGTCGATGCCCACCCTTTCAAAGGGGGTGCTAACGACAGGAAGTGGTTCCAGGGGAGCTTTCAGCTTCACCCCTGTTTTCCCACTGGCTTGACAAGACATACACGTCCGGCAGTAGGTGTCGGACGACACTTTCATCTGAGGCCAATAAAAGTGTGGGACAAGACGGGCAAAGGTCTTGTCTTGCCCCAGGTGTCCTGCCAAGGGGATCTCATGAGCCAACTCCAGAAGGAAGGCTCGGTAACGTTGAGGGACAACCAAGGCCCGTGACGATCCGTGCATGGTTGCCTTGGGTTCACTGTAGAGGAGGCCATCCTCCCAGTAAATATTATAGTTCCCCTCAACGTTCCCTGCTGCCTGGGCTTCGGCCTGTCGCCTCAGTCCCTCAAGGGTAGGACACTCCTTCTGGCCCTTGCAGAATTCCTCCCTGGTCGGCCCTCCCTCCACGTGCCACTCGGCCGGGATGGGTAGGTTCTCCAGTTTGGTAACATCCCCCTCCGCAGACTCCTGGTCCACCACCTCCGGTGGCCTATCCGTCACACGGGGCGCGGATGCCGAGGCAGGCTCCTCCTGCCCTCGGTTCTTCCCTTGGTCGGCAGCCGGCGGTGCCTTTGTTCCAGGCTCCCGCCTAAACGAACTCCCCCTCCGGGTAGTCGCAGACCTTGTGCTGACACAGGCCCAGTCAGGTGTACCCAACATCTCAGCATGAGTCCGGTATTCCACCTCCTTCCAAGCATTATGCTCCATGTCATTCCCCAGCAGAAAATCGACTGGCACGGCAGGGCTTACGGCAACTCGAAGTAACCCTGCAACCCCTTCCCATTCAAATGGAACCTCGGCCACCGGATAGTGGCCCATTCTGCCGTCAGCCATCGCGGCAGGGTGGAGTACATGGGGAATCACCTGCTCTGGAGACACCAGTTGGCTACGTACCATAGTCATACTGGCTCCTGTGTCTCTCAGAGCCTCCCCTCTTTGGCCGTTGATGGTGACCCACTGCCCATATTTTGTGGTATTTGCGGGCACCTGGATCTTAGGAACCATCTCCCGTTCTCCCAGGGACACTAAAGTGACACCCGCCCACTCCCTTCCCTTATCTAAAGGCATCTCCTCCTCAAGCACTACACTAGCTACTCCGGGGGCCTTTCCTCCAATGGGAGGGGGTGGTCTTTTCGGGCACTTCACATCTCCCTTATAGTGTCCGACACCACCGCACTCGTAGCAATGGACAACCCTTGGCTGCTGACTCTGGCCAGGATTAGGGTTTCTGGGTGGGTTAGCCCTAGGGGTGAATCCTGTTCCCTTCCCTTGGGAACTATTTTGGGGGCCTTTAGAGAACTCCGTTTTCTTTTCCCCTCCCTCTTTCTTCTGGGGGGCGCCCTGTCCGGTCTTTTGAGAGTCCCCTCCAGTCCCCCTTGTGGACACCCGGGTACTAGCCCAAATGTCCGCCTCCTCAGCAAGCTTCCGGGGATTGGTCAGCTTGCTATCCACCAGGTGTTGACGCAGTTCAGGGAAACATTTTTCGAGCAGGTGTTCCTTCAACATCAAATCAAACAACCCCTCGTAGTCCCTCACCTCACTGCCTTGTATCCAACCCTCTAATGCCTTCTTTGCATAGTCCAGGAAATCCACCCAATTCTGTGTGCCCAGTTTGTGGCTACCCCGGAACTTCTGTCTGTACTTCTCGGGTGTTAGTCCAAACTTTCTTACGAGCGCCACTTTCATGGTGGGGTAGTGGGTCTGCTCATCCTGCTCCAGGGCCAATAATGTATCCCTGCCAGCTGGAGGCATGTATTTATACAACCCCCCTCCGCAATATTTCTCTGGAACCCCATGGGCTCTTAAAGAGACCTCATAGGCCGCTAGCCACTTGGCGATATCATCCCCTGCACTATAGCTAGCTACTATGTCTTTTGGCAGATAGGGTTTGGGTTCCCTGGTGATTTCTTTGTCTTTGCTGCCACCATTAGGAACAGTTTGTGCCCCGACTCGTAGGATCTGGAGATCTATCTCCTTGAGCCTCAACTCGTGAGCCATCCTCCGTTCCTCCTTCTCTTTCTCCAGCTCCGCCAACTTCCATGTGAGCTGTCTTTTCTCCCTCCGGTCAGTTAATTCTACTTCTGATAAGCCGCCACTAGAGACACTGCTGCCCTTCCTTGAAAGTGTTCTGGGCCCCTCTACTAGGTTCCCCACCTCAGGTTGGTACAAACCAGCCCCCTCGCGGTCAGTCTCTCCATCCCTGTCCTCCTTTTCAGCCTTACTTTCTCGTCGTGCCTCCCCCCAAGCCCTCAAGCTGGTTTGGAGCTCACCCTTCTTTGCACCTTGGGGACAAAACACCCCCTCTCGCTCACAAAACTCTCTGAGTTGGGCCACAGTGTAGGTTTCCACATCCTCCAACACAAACTCAATTTTGCCGACTCAGGATAGAAGACAGTTGCTTACAGAAGCTATGCAGGGGGGTACCTTTTGTAATACCTCCTCCCACCACCAGAAGTAAATTTGGAAAAACAAAACTCAAAATTAGGAAGTTCGCTTGGAGAAAACTCCCGGTGTAGGCCTATGGACTACCCACAGTTATTGTCGAGTGGACGCAAGCACAGCTCAATCCCACCACTGAACACCAATTTTATGTTGGAAACCGGGCAACCGGGTTAGCAGTCACCAGGTTCCCAGCACAATGGTAGCTTGGCTCGAGCGGTCGGGGGTCAGGCACCGTGTTAAGCGTACGTCACACCCTCACAATAACCATGCGTTCATCCGTTCCAAAAACGACACTACACCGTAAAAATTATGAAAGAAAGTAGTTTGTCTTTATCTTATTTTCTCTTAGTTGCAGGTTTCAAAACATACATACAATACCATAAGACTTTTCTTGAAAATAGCAGGTCAAATAAATAATACCACAGTGGGGTTTCACTAAATAGGATCAGGTCATAAATAAGCAAGGAATAAATAGGGGTGCAATAAATACAAATGGCTAATAAATACTGTCAGACAATAAATACAATGCAGGAATAAATACAGTCAGACAATAAATACAGTCAATAAATAAAGCACCTTCAATAACTTAAATAACACCATCAATGACAATTACAGTTCACAACCCTTTCACGAGGTAGTTTGGTTTTACTTCGCCCAAGTACAGCTTGTGGTCATTTGGATGACATGGGGGGTGTCCCACCTAGATTGGTCAAGGCTGGGCCTGAACTGAGGTAGAATAAGGGTAACCTAAGGATCTGGCTCTCCCAAAATACACAACCCCTCACAGAGGTCACTGCACCAGTCTCAGTTCACCCCTGGCACTCCCAGGCTGGTTCTAACACCCCTCTAGCCCCTAGAATGGTCTTTTAGGGCTCCACAGGGCCTCAGATGCCCTTTCTACCACTTACTGCCCTTTTCACGATGATCGGCTCCGCTCGGCGCCGTGTGGATGTCGTGAGGCGGCTCCGGCTCGATGTCGCTGGGCGGCTCCGGTTCGGTGTCGCTGGCGGTTCCGGATCGATGTCGCTGGGCGGCCTCGGCTCGGTGTCGCTGGGCGGCTTCGGCTTGGTGTCGCTGGGCTGCTCCGGCTCGATGTCGCCTTCCGGCGTCGCAGGGTCACGGTCTCCCCGCTTCCGGGTGTCTCCGGAGTGCGACCTCCACTCCCGACCTCCGGCGCGCTTCACCTCAGATTCCGGCGTCTCCGGAGTGCGATCTCCACTCCCGACCTCCGGCGCGCTTCACCTCAATCTCCGGCGACTCCGGAGTGCGATCTCCACTCCCGACCTCCGGCGCGCTTCACCTCGATCTCCGGCGACTCCGGAGTGCGATCTCCACTCCCGACCTCCGGCGCGCTTCACCTCGATCTCCGGCGACTCCGGAGTGCGATCTCCACTCCCGACCTCTGGCGCGCTTCACCTCGACCTCAGGTGACTCCTTACTCGACCTCCGGTGCCTCTCCACGACCTCCGTCGGCGCCATCTCTCGACCTCTGACGGCTCCGGGTACGACGTTTGCTTTCTGTCAGTGCCGTTTCTCCACCTCAGGCCTCAGGTCTCCAGGCTTCTCGACGTCAGGACTCCAGGAGGACACCGCTAAACAGGTCAGGAGCTTGCTGGTCTTCATCTTTAAGGCCTCTTCACAATATTTAGGTCCTTAAGATGGTTTTTCTGGTCTTGGTCCCACACAGGGCTCTAGGCTGGGCTTGGTCAGTAGGGACTAGCATCAAGGGTGGGTTTCTGGACCCCACTCCAAGCACTGGTTTCCACCCCTGCTGCCTTACTCCGACCTCCTTCTGAACTGGTCCTCTCTCCTCTCTAGTCAGTTGCCAACTGCCACTCTGAGATGGCCTCCCAACATTCTAAACTGCCTCTCCCTGTCACAGGGTTCCAGAATGTTACGGAAGGTTCTAGAAATCTCCAGTGGGTTCTGATGATGTCACAGGTGACAATGGGTGGCCACCATTTTGTGTCTCAGGCCCTCAGACAGAAGTTCCAGGGGTAGGGAAAATGGCTCCCTGACCCTGCATCAACACTAAAAAGTCTGGTGGTTCCCAAAAAGGAAAAATTATAACAGGGTTTGAGGCAAAAGTGGGACAAAATAAATAATGATGAGGAGGGACCACCCAAAGGGCTGACAGGTCTAACACAGGGTTTGTAGGGGTGTCCTGCTCATGCAGGGATCCCCTCACACTTATAACCAAGCCACTGCCCTCAGGACTGAAGAGCCTGCCATGGGGTGACTTATAGGTTTTAAGTGCAGTGACCTCAGATATAAGTAAACTTATATCTGCTGTGAGAGGTGCAAACACCAACTCACACAGGCTGCAATGGCAGGCCTATAGTCGCAGTTTATGTGGACTCCCATGGGTGGCACAATACATGCTGCAGCCCATGGGAGACCCCTGGTATACCTATGCCCTGGATACCATAGTACCATATACTAGGGACTGACAAAGGTACACTAGCAGCCAACTGTGGAGGTACAAAAGTACTTACCAATTTAGGGGAAAAAGCACAGTTGCTGGTTTCCTGATTAGCAGGATCCCAACAGACTAGGTAAAAAATAACACACTGACATTAAGCAAAAAGTGGGGGTAACCATGAAAGCAGATACTATTTTCCTATACAACCCCCCCTCACCAAAACACAGGGAGATGAGAATAACCTTGCACAGCTGAGTCTTCATTTTCTAAGTGGAAATATCTGGAGAGTCCATCTGTTTTGGCATGCTTACTCCCATGCCTGCCACTGAAAACTCCATCCTCTGTAGGGAAATGGACAACCTCAAGAGTTTGGGATTTTCACCCTTCATTTGTTTAAGACTTAGGAGGGGCTTATGGTCTGTCTAAACAATGAAGTGAGTGAGAAACAGGTATGGCCTCAGCTTCTTCAAGGTCCAGACCACATCAAAGGCCTCTCTCTCAATAGCTTACCAATGTTTTCCAGGGGGTTCAACCTTCTGCATATAAAAACTTGTTGATCCTGGCCATCTGCATTAAGTTGTGATAAAACAGCTCCTGTCCCTATCTCAGAAGCATCTGTCTCTACAAGGAAGGTTTTGGAGTAATCAAGACTTTGCAGAATTGGAGCAGAGTAAATGGCTAGCTTCAGGTCATCAAATGTCATCTGACAGCTAACTGTCCACTGAACCTTCCTAGGCATTCGTTTGTAGGTGAGATCATTAAGGGGTGTCACTATAAATCCACAGCCCTTAACAAACCTCCTGTAGTACTCAGCCAGGCTCAAGAAAGTTCTGACCTGAGTCTGGGTAGTGGGAGCAATCTAGTCCATGATGGTCTGAATTTTGACCTCCAATGGTTGAACTTGGCCTCCACCTACAAGGTGACCCATATACACAACCTTATTCTGCCCGTGCACAATACTACAACGCATATGGTGCTTGGGGGATGAACAGAGGGAGTGGAATACCCTGGCACGGCATACCCTACTAGTCTGAGAATGAATTTGGAACTTGCAGGATAACAACAGTTGTGCATATTCCTGTGCAGCGGAGGGAAACACTAGGCCTTGTCTCCGCAATGTTAATAAGGAGGTGTGGGTCATAGTCCCGACGTGACTGAAAGCTTTAAGCCTGAAGGCCCAGAGGCTTGTCGTGCAGAACTGCTGAGAAGAAGGGTAAGAGCCCTCAACCCCATCGCTATCTGACCTTGAACAAAGGAGCCATCACGCACAGCTTGGACGACTGAGCCGCCGTTCAGTAAGAGGCCTTGCATCAGACACTAAAGCGTACCGAACTCTTCACTGCATTGGGTGAGGCTGCATGAGTGTTGTGGCACCTGCCAGAGGCAAGTCGCCCTGAGGTTGTAGACAGGAGAGCAGCCAGGCAAGCGACGGCACACCTCATCAATAGATCCCTTGTGGGTTACACTTAGCCTGGGCTTAAGAGACCGCATCTGGGTAGTTTAAAAATAGGAAAAAGGATAATAAAATCTAGGATCTAACGGTAGGTGGAGGACCCTCCCTTGAAAGCATATTGCTGGCAATGCAATAAAGCCTACAGTCCATTGATGGTAAAATAGAGGCATTGAATCTGAGAATGGATCATATGGCGGCAAAACTGGGCAAACAAGGCACCCGCATCATGGAGGCTGAACAATGCATCTCCATGGCTGATGATGGTCTAAGTTCCGTGGCCACTAAATGTTCGAGTATGCAGAAAATCCTGACAGTTATATTAGCTAAAAATGAGGACTTGTAGGCTAGATTGAAAAGGAACAATCTTCGTATTATGGGAATTCCAGAATCCACAAATTCAGGCAAGTTCGAACAGGATGTGGAGACCATGCTCAAGGAAATGCTGGGTGAGGATAATTTTTTCTTTAGTAATGATTGTGAAGCGCGCTCATATATCACTGGCCCCTAGACCGGTACCAGGTGCTACACCGTGGCCCATCATTGCCAAACTAGTGAATTACCAGGACCGGGATACAGCGCTGTGCTTAGCTCAAGAAATGGGCGCCATATCGTACCAAGAGAACGAGGCCGCACTGTAGCCGGATTTTACGGCAGCGGTCCAGGCGGTGCGATGAGAGTTCCTGCAAATGAAAAGAAAGCTGCAAACCGTGCATATACTGTATGCAATGGTGTACCCAGCCCGATTGAGAATCCAACATAAGGGCAAGCCAAAATTCTTCACAACCACTAAGGACAAGATGACATTCATAAAAAAGTTTGAGAATCCAGATAGGATCCATCGCAACACTGACAATGGACATACCTCGGACTAGGAAAACTGAAGACAGATGGCTTGGTAGTCAGGAGACCTGCAGTATACCATGTGGTGAGGTATCAAAGGGATGTGATATTTCTGCTAACTACAATTGCTAACTTGGGCTGTGATATATGTGAGAACTATAGGTACTGTGGCACCAGAAGCAAAAGATATATGGCATCAAACTGTTGAAGTTAGTTTCTGCAAGTAAAAGTGTGCATTGACGAAGTAGAATATGCATGGATAATGCTGACTTAAATGCCAGAGATTTGGAGATGACTAGAGGTCTTGTGTTATTCCCTCAGCCGCCCCTGTTCTACGAGGGAGCGTTGGCCACTAGAGGCCCCTGGAGGGTGTACCCACCTTTGTAATTTCTGTTATGTGAGCCTTTATACAGGTTCAATGCTACGTTAGTCATGTTCTTTTTGAGCTGTTTTGGTTATACAGGGAATTCTTTGGCATGTTTGGGATATCGGGGTGGGTGGGTGGATTGTTTGGGGTATGTATCTGTTCTGCCATGGACAACATTTATGATGACAAATGCTTCATAATCACAGACACGCCATTAGATTATTCAGTATTGAATGACGACCACACGTAGGCCACAAGGAGGCCAGGCATCACAGTGGAGACACCAATAGGTGGTATATCCTGGGTCATGTGGAATGTTAGAGGCCTGAACAATCTGAAAAAAATGAGGCAGGTGTTAGCATATCTGAATCGTTATGGTATCCAGATTGCACAACTTCAAGAAACGCACCTAACATGACACTCAGAGAAAACTATAGCCATGAGATAGGCTGGAGTAAAGGTAGGAAAAATGTGCCTTTCGCTCCCACCCACTTGGTGACAGATGATCAGGAACGAGATATTATATTGCAAGGGCAACTCCATGGCAACCTAATCACTATTGGTAATGTATATGGGCCAAGTACAGATGATACATTCTTTACAGCCATATGTAATCGCCTACATGCGCTGCCGTCATCTAATGTCACCGGGGGGGTACTTCAACACACCTTTGGTTTCCCATGAGGATCACTCATCAGTGACGGTTGGGGCCAGTAGGCACACAGCAGAGGTAATAAGGGTGGGAAATGTGGGAATATGGCCTCCTTGATATCTGGAGGTTGAGGACCCCAATGGTAGAGAGTGAACTTATCACTCAAATATACATAACTCCTGGTCCAGGTTGGACTATTGGTTTGTGACAAAAGACATAAACGCATGGATAACCATAGTAAGACACCTACCTAAAACACTATCTGATGGTGCTCCGGTCCAGCTAGTGATTAATGTCCCTGCGCATACCCCACCACAGTTCCAATGGAGACCACAAGCATCCTCCTTATCAGATCAAGTCTTCCAGGAAGGAGTGCGGGCGGTAATAATCGACTACTTCCATATCAATATGGGATCTGTGCAATGTATGACCACCATAAGGGAGGCATTTAAGGTGACAATTCAAGGAGCTTGTATAGGAATCCAAGCTAGGGTTCTAAAATATATATGTTCCCGCCTCAAGAACATTGAATCCACACTCTTAGACCTATAAAGATCGTATGAAAATGCCTTGAACATAGCTACACTGGCGAAAATACATGAGAGGATCACTCAATATAATGAGATAGGAGTGCAGGAAGTCCAACATATGTCACAAAGATAGACAGCTAGGGCCTATGGCGAGGGGTAGACCAGGCCGCACGCTAGCTGAAACAATTGAGGAACCCTGGGCACGAGCGCACATAGTGGAATTGGCAGCCGAAGATGGTACCTCCTGTTTTGATACGCCGGGTATCCTGAATGCCTTCGTTAAGTTCTATGAACATATGAATGCCGACCGTACTTCAGAAACAGAGACAGAAATGGTGGCCTGCCTTGAAGAGATTGCTTCGGGGTGGCTCTCCTAAGGCCATTGATAATTCCTGGCGCAACCGCTTACTATAGAGGAAATAAAAGAGGCTATAGGCGCATTAGCCAATGGCAAAGCATCTGGGAGCAAAGGGCTGCCGGGAGAATTGTATAAGGAATATGTTAATTTGCTAGCCCCACAACTCCATGCATTGTATTGAGATGCATACCAACAACAGTGTTTACCATTAACGCTTAGGGAAGATCTCATCGTCACGTTACTGAAACCTCACAAACTCCCTCAGAAGTGCGAATAATATCGACCGCTATCCCTCATAAATACGGATGCTAAAATTCTTGCTAAGGCCCGGGCCACAAGGCTTTGACTTCTACTGCCGATTATGCTTCTCCTGGATCAATCTGGCTTTATGCTGGCACAATCCACTACACGTAATCTGCAAACCCTATTTGCGGTGCTGCATCAACTAGACCCTACGCTCCCTGCTGCGGCGGTATTTTTGGATGCCACTAAGGTTTTCACTCAATCCAATGGCGATTTATGTTTGAGATCCTGCAATGCATGGGAGTCCCACAGGCCTTTATACGATGGATACAAGTGTTATACACAGGACCTGTTGCCCAGGTACGTGTTAATGGGCAGACGTCAGATACCTTCTCACTTTTCAGAGGCACAAAACAAAGGTGCCCGATGTCGCCTCTATTATTCACAGTAGCGTTAGAGCCATTGGCATCTATTCTGCGACAGCAAAATACGGATGTCGCACTGTGCTTTCGCCAGCGACCACTGACCATATCGTTATATGCGGATGACATGGTGCTTTATGTGAGGGATCCTGGAGCCAATTCGGAACAACTTATAAGGGAATATATACGATATGAATGGCATTATGGATTGGGCATAAATTGGTTGAAATCCACTATATTTCCCCTAACTTGGGACACCATGCCACGAGCATTAGAATTCCCTCTGTACTGGTGTGATGACCCTATTAAGTACCTGGGGATATGGATACATAGAGATCTCAAATTAATCATATATACAACTATGGCAGGGCAGTCTCACGCACGAAGATCAGGTGTCGAGATGGATCAAACTCCCGCTATCCTTTGCATACAGGATTGCATTGATGAAAATGGTGGTGTCACAAAAATATTTACATTTGTTTACAAATATCCCTATACGTTTAACACAAGTCTTCTTCAACACAGGTTGGCATGGGCAGGAAAACAGCCTTGACTGAAATGGGACATACTGACGATACCATACAATAAAGGTGGGTTTCAGCCCCAGATCTGAAACTATACTATCTATGTTTGCAGCCCCAGATCTGAAACTATACTATCTATGTGCACAAGCGCATTTTGCTCATTACTTGCATCAAACTCCTAAATACCTCCCACACATAGTGGTTAAAGCTGACGCTGTACATCCTGTGCCCCTCAAGGCAATGATCCTGAATGTTAGCACGGGTCTATCGCAAGAGGAAAAAAATACTGTGCAGTGCACCGCACATGCCTGGTTAGCGTTCGGGAAAGAGCACAGATGGAACCTTCATATGAGCCGGCTCTGCCGCTTGAGCAACACCCCACAATTTTGGTAACAAGTGAGTCTGGCTCGTTAGCCATTCTGAAAGCGGGGAGACGGAGCACACTGGGAGATGCCTATTGAGGAGGGCCCTTTATAACCTCCTCTGATCTACATAGAGAAAAAGATATGTCCCTCATGCTTGTTTTTCTATATTGCAGACTACAGGCAGAATTTTGCAATTTGTACCCACAATTCCCAGCACAGTCATCAACACTGGAGGCACTTCAGTTGTTACTCACGACAGACACACGTAAACACTTAGTCACAAATCAGTACAGAAGATTGGTATATGTGCAGTACATTAACAGGCCAACTGACACCAAACTATAATCTTAGAATTATACATTTTAAATTCTCAAATGTACTATACTCCGATTCAACTGTGTAAATTCAGACTCTGGGAGACTGCATATTGTGTTAGGTGCCATGCACCTGAAGCTGATTTTGTACACTTGGAGTAGGGCTGCCCCAGGGTTCATTCATACTGGGAACAGGTCACACACACACTCTCAGAGGTGGTGGGGGAAGCAGTAGAATGCACTCCTTCAATATGTTTAATGGGGCTGATTAAAACCTTGCAACCTCCCTAACCGCAAACTGGTGGCCATTGCTATGTTGCAGACAAAGAGGAGGGCTGCTAGGAGGAAAAACTATCTCCAAAGCACAAATGCTGGCTAACTGACATGGCGTGTTGTCGCGATCAATTAGAGTGACATGCCGAAGAACTCCATCAAGCCTCGTGGCCTAAGGATGTTTGGAGCCCTTTTACTGCATATCTGCTAGCCAAACAGGATGAATAGAGATGTTGGGACCATACTTACTTTTTTTTTTTTTTAAAGGAACCACCAGTCTAATGTATGAGAGCAATGTGGTCTGCACAGATTATTGTATTGTGATGATACATCAGCACTAATGGCAATGTTTTTTCACTGTTATGCAACTGAAAATTTATAAATAAAATATATATTTTTTAAAAACCTTACTGAGTCCTCTCTGGCACTTTGAGGCCTTGATAGTGAGGCCTGCCTTCTGCACATTTCTCAGGTGGACCTGGTGATCTTCCCAGGTGGACCTAAAGATGGCAATATCATCTAGTAATGCTGCCCTTTAGATTTCCAGACCTTCCAAAACCTTTTTCACCAGTCTCTGAAATGAAACAGGTGCATTCTTCAAACCAAAAGGCATCACAATAAATTGATAATGCCCATTGGGGGTTGAGAATGCTGTTTTGGGTTTGGCACCCTCAGAGAGTCTGATTTGCCAGTAACCAGCTGTCGGGTCAAATGTACTGAGATACTTGGCAGAGGCCAGAGTATCAATTAGCTTATCTGCCCTTGGGTTGGATGAGCATCAGTCCTAGTGACTGAGTTGAGTCCCCTGTAATCCACACAGAACCTCCTCTCTTTCTTACCATCCTGGGTGTGAGGTTTTAGAACAAGGGCTAGCCCAAGGACTATCTGAAGGCTCAATGACCCCTAAATTAATTATCTTTTGGACCTCAGTGCTGATGCAGTCTCTGCCATGGTAAGGCTGTCTGTAAATGTTGCTCTTCACAGGCAGTCACCGGTCTAAAATCAGCTTGCTGGTGTCCAGTGAGACTGTCTGCCAAGACTACTCCTTCTACTGATCCATCAACAGGGTCCTGAGAGAGGAGATCAGGGAGAGGGTCACTCTTCCTCCTGTCCCTCATCAGTGGCCATGAGCAAGCTCATGTCAGCCCTGTCAATAAAAGGCTTTAGGTGGTTCACATGAACTACCCTTTGGGGACTTCAGGGAGCACCTAGGTCAACCAAGTAGGTGAACTCGCCTTTTTTCTCAAGTATGGTGTGGGGGCCACTCAATTTGCCCTGGCCTGGAGAGCTGCTGGTGCCACAGGCTCCAACACCCACACTTTCTGTCCTGGCTGGTAAACAGTCAGTACAGCCTTTTGGTCATGCCATGCTTTCTGACGCTACTGGCTGGCCTCATGGTGTTTGCTGGCCTTCTTCATATACTCAGCCATACGAGAATGCAGGCAAAGGGCAGAGTCAACTGTGTCCGGTTTAGGGGGGTTGAGAAGCTGCTCCCATCCCTCCTTAACCAGACACAGTGAACCCCTAACTGGATGTCTTAACAGAAGTTAAAATGGGCTGTGCCCACAACCTTCTGAGGAACCTCTCTGTTGGCAAAGAGAAGGCAGGGTAGTAAGTCACTCCATTTTCACCTCAGCTTTTCTGAGAGTCTCATGATCATACCCTTAAGGGTCTAGTTGAACCTTTCAACAAGCCTATTGCCCTGTTGATGATAAGTGGTGGTAAACTTGTAGTTTACACCACACTCCTTCCACATAGCAGTGATGTAGCTAGAAATGAAGTCAGTACCACTGTCTGACACAACCTCCTTGGGAAACCCTACTTTGTAAAAGATTCCAAGGAGGGCCCCAGCCACCACAGGAGCTATAGTGGTCCTAAGGGGAACAGCTTGTGGATACCTAGTGGCATGGTCCACCACCACTAGTATATAACTATGTCCAGATGCTATTGGAGGGTTTAAGTAACCTACAATGCCTATCCCTACCGTCTCAAAGGGAATCTAAACCACTGGAAGTGGAATTAATAGGGGCCTTTGTAGTGCCACCTGACTTACCACTAGCTTGGCAGGTAACACAGGAGCAACAAAACTCCTTGGTATCTTCAGACATGTGGGGCCAGGAGAAAGTTAGGGACAAGCCTGTCCCAAGTCTTGCTTTCCCCAAGATGTCTGGCAAGGGAAATGTTGTTTGCCAGGGTCAATAGAAAACCCCTGAATTTCTGAGGTATAACCAACTTGCTGGTGGCACCAGGCTTGGGTTCTTTACTTTCAGAAAATAAGAGCCCATCTTCTCAATAAGTCCTATGGGACCCACTGACATTCCCTGCCTCCTCAGCAGCAGCAGCTTGCCGTTTAAGCTGTTCCAGAGAGAGGCAGGTTTTCTGCTCCAAAATCAAACCTTTCCTGGAAGGTCCCCCTGCCCCCAAGAACTCTGCTGTGTTGGGCCCAGCTTCCCCTGGGACAGTTCCTTCACAGGGGCTGATGTCATCCCCCTCAGGAGACTGATCCTCAAAGGGAGTCTGGGAGGAGGATAAATCCTTACCCTTTCTGCTCCTTCTCTTGGGAGCTGGCTGGTCCATTCTTTCAGGATCCAGGGCTCCCTATGTGCCTAGTCTCTTGGCCTGAGCCATAGTGACCACAAAGGCACTGGCTAAAATGCCCATCATTTCTGCATGTGTCCTGAACTCCACTTCAGACCTGGCTGAAATTTCTAAGTCATTGCCCAGCAGACAGTCCACGGGTAGTTCCGGGTAAATCACAATTCTTTTTGGGCCAGTTAACCCCCCACCCCAATCCCCAACTGAGATTAACAACAGCCAAGGAATGATCTGTCCTGACATTGCTAGCATTGGTCACATGGTATATCTGACCAAGTAGAATTTGTTCAGGAGACACCCGTTTCTCTGTCACCATGGTAACACTTGCCCCTGTGTCCCTGTAAGCCACAGCTTCCTGACCATTGATGAGAGGCTGTTGTCTGTACTTGCCCACGTTAGTGGGACTTATAAGTAAAGTGGCAAGTTCCATGCCACTATCACAGACTAAAACAGCCTGAGAGGGTGTCCTGTCCTGACTCAGCCAGAACCCACTTCACTACCCAAAGTTAACCCTACTAATCCCTTGGGAGCACTACTACTACTAGTGCTAGGGGCGCTAGGTGCTTTAGGAGCCATAGTAGTAGTATCTTTGGTGTTAAACTTAGAGCAATTGGCATCTTTTGCCCTATGGCATTTTTTCTAACAGAGATAACACCAAGGTTTCCTGTTGGACGAGGAAGAGGTTTGGGACCCACTCCCAGAGGAAGACTTTTGGGGACCTTGTGAAGACTCTTTCTTGTCTTTACCCTTTTCCCCACCCTTCTCTTGGGCCTTAAAAGCATTTTGCTTCTTCTGGTCACCACCACCATGAGATTTCTGCTTCACCCTGGTGCGGACCCACTTGTCTGTCTTCATGCACCCAATTCTTGGGGAGAGGTCAGATCAGAGTCCACCAGGTACTGGTGCAGTTGTTGATTTTGACTGTTCTTAAGGACGTGCTCCCTCATCAATAAATTGTACAGTCCTTCATAGACATGCACATTACTTTCATGAAGCCAGCCTTCAAGGGCCTTAATAGCACTGTCTACAAAATCTACTCAGTCTTAAGTGTGTGCCTTCTGTGTGTCCATAAACGTAACCCTGTACTTCTCAGTGGTTACACCAAACCGATCTATGATGGCATTCTTCAAGACTATGCAATTATCTGCATGTTCCTGCCCCACTATGCAAAGTTTGTCTCTACCTTTGTAAGCAAAGGAGAGCCACAGGATAGCTGTCCACTGCCCTTGAGAGTCCTTCTGAGCTTTACAGGCCTTCTCTAAAGCAGTGATCCATTTATGGATGTCATCCCTCTCCTGTTAAGGAGGGACTATCCTGCGCAGGTTCCAAGTGTAAATGGAGTGTTCCCTAACCCTAGGTTCACTAGTGATGCCACCATGGGATCCTTTCCGTGTCTCCTTATCCAGGACCAACTGTTCTTTCTTGACTCTGAGCTTGGCCCTCTCAAGTTTGAGCAGATGGTATTCCCTTTCTAAGGAGTCCTCCCTTCTGCTAGAGATGGAGGTCCCTATATAAGTGTGAGAAGAGGTGAATTCACACAGGAGGACCTGGACCTCCCCTGAACTCTTTGTACTCTCCCAGGAAGAATAAAGGCGGAGCTCCCTCTAGGACCTTCCTCTGTATCTATTGTACTATTCCCTGGGGGATTAGAGTTTAACAGTGAGGTGTTTTCAGATTCCTCCTGGTCAGGGTCAGAATTAGGGTCACTGGGGTGAGACAGCCCTAACTCTTCTTCTAGAGCCACACTACCCATACCCACATTATCCTGCTCAGGATTCTGGAGGTCATCCTGCAGGAGCAATTGGAAGAGCTGCTTTGTGTTAGGGTTGGTTCCTGTCTTTATTTTTCTGGGTGCAACCCGGGACCTAAGTTCCTGGAACTGAAGACCACTGTATCTAGAGGGTTAAGCCTCTGATGTTGCCCCCACCTACCCTAGTGAAAACTAAACTTTCAAAGATCGGCAAAAGGGTCATGCTAAGACCCTTGACTACCACTCCAAAATGTTCAGTAGAATATACTGACAACAAAAGTATTATATGTGCCTTGCCAATGATGGTATTTCATGTAACCTTAACCTAGATTAAATGGTGATACAGTGCGGGCTTAAATCCCAACCGCTGCACACCAATGTAGGGGGCTGGCTTAGTATATGCTGCACACTTATTCAAGTGGTGCACCTTGCACTAATCTAGGCAAACCTTATGGTGATTTTAGTGGTCTTTGATAACCATATAAAGCCCTCTAAGTGGTAGCTGTGGAGAACAGCCTTCAGGCTTATCTTGAAGGAATGTTAAGCAGCTTGTTTACCAGTTTAATCTGTAGTGTAAGTTATATGAAAAGAAACCACACAGTGTTTAGCAAAAATAAGTTTATTTATTACAACACAATATCACTATCACATTGTTATATGTCCTACCCGGAGTTTTCAACACAATAAACAAGAATACTTCACAAGTAATCAGGTAAGTAGCAACAAAATAAAGTGTTCTCCAGGGGGAAACCAAACCATACACTAAGAAAGTGGAATGCGAATTGCAAAGGAGAACGGGATTTGACCAGAAAACTCAGAGGAGCTGGGGACACAAGGAACCACCCAAGGTAAGTACCCAGGAACCCCAAAGAGGCTTTGTGCAGAGTGAAAACACAGCTGCATGCCCAATGGAAGTCAACGGAGAAGTTGCAGTTGCAGTTTTGAAGAAATAGGACTCTTCCCAGAGGACCCCGAAGAAACCCTTTGTTAGACAGAAGGTTGGAGAGCAACCCAGTCCTTGGATGCCCGGGGAACCATGTTACCTACACCAGGGAAGCTGGTGCATAGGGGTGAAGTGACGTCTGAACCTGCTGTAGAGAATAATGGATGACTTCGAAGAAGATACCTCTGGAGAAGACTGTGAAGGAGTCCAGTGATATCTAAGGGTAGATTCTGGAAGTGAAGAACCTGCAAGCAGAGGGGACAGAGTCTATACCACTCGGAAGTGACCAGAAGGCAGGAAGACTAAATGCTGGGAGGTTCTGGAGGGTCGACGATGACCTTCTCGCTGCAGCTGTGAGGACTAGGTGACGCTGAGGAAGACCAGGAGCCGTGCACAAGCTGTCCCACGTCAGGTGTCAGTGACCAGGTAGTCAGAGCCCGGCAGGAGCACAGCAACAACCTTGGTAGCCGCAACTAGCGTGGAAGACGAAAAAGGAGCACCATTGGGACCAGCAAAGTCCAAGGGACTCGCCAACAGCAGGAGAGTCAGGGCAGACCCCAGCAAGCAGGGGAGCCCACTGAAGCAAGAGAAGACCCTCAGGAGGACCCACAGGTTGAAGGCACAGGAATCGCAAGAGGAACTTGCGCAGCGCAGCAAAAAAGCAGGCCCCTGGTGCAGAGGATATGGAGAGAACGCTGATATTGGAGGGAAGAGATGCTGAAGGCTGGAGCTTCGTGTAGCCCGAAGGTCTCTGGAGTGCAGATTCTTGTGCTTCGTTCATTATCGTCCCCCGGGTGGGCCACGTCCCGGGGCATTATATAAAAAAGGAGGGGAGTACCACGGTCCCCCCCTCCTGGGGCTTATTATGCCCCGGGGACCACCACTTCCCTGGGGCTTCTTCAAATATTAATGTGGGGGAGGCCCAAATGGCCTCCCTCGCTGCCCTGGGGACCACCACCTCCCTGGGGCTTATTTCTTTTAAAATTAAGGGTGCCTCTTGGACCTCCACTAAGTGATCCCCACCACTCTGCACACATGCATCCTGGCACACTGCTGGTTGGGGAATGAAGTCCCTCTGCCTCCAGAGGGTCCTTGGGGGCCAACAAGCCCAACAGCAACCTCTAGTAAGTCACACAGCAGGACTGCTGAGAGGTTTTCGGAGGCCTATCCCCCTTTCTCCACCACTCTGCAAACACACCTCTTGGCGCTGGTTTGGGGATTATGTCTCCTTGGCTCTAGAGTATCCTTGGGGGCCAACAAGCCCTCCTGTTGCCTCCAGTAAGTCCCACACAGCGGAACTGCTGAGAGGTCATCGGAGGCCACACACCCTTTCTACACCACTCTGCAAATGTGCCTCCTGGTGCACGTTTGGTTGGGGAAAGAAGTTCTCTTGGATGCTGAGGGTTCTTGGGGGCCCAGAAGCCCTCCTGCTACCTCCAGTAATTCGGACACAGCAGGATTCTTGAGAGCTGGTCAGAGGCACTGCTTCCTTGCTCCACCAATCTGCAAACGTGACTACTAGTTAAAGAACCATAGCACTTCACTTAATAAAACCAAAGGTTGCAGGAACTTTATAGTTAGGAATTAACATTTGAAAAACCTTAGGAATTCGCTTACAAAATACAAAGGTTACACAGTTTAAAAATCTTGAAAATTCACAAAAAAATCAAAGGGTACAGGGAAATTATAGTTAGGCTCAGATTTCATTCCTACAACACCAGAAATTCAGCAGTTATAGTTACCTGAGCTAACAGTAACATACGTCCCTGCAATACATTGCTTATGACCTCACATATTGCATCACTCATGACATGGCCAGTGACAACACTGATAGCATCTCAAATGACATCACTGATAACATAATCTACTGAACCACTCACACCCCCAACAACTCTCATATGCCTACTCACACACCCACAGAATGCCCATTCATACTCATACTCACATACCCTCTCACTCTTTCATAGAGCACTCACACACCGACTCACTCACTCATACAGCCACTCACACAACCATTCACTCACCCATACAGCTACTCATACAACCAGTCACTCACCCATACAGCCAAACAGCCACATACTCAACCAAACAGCGAAGCCGGGACAGGAGAAGGAGACACTGACTTCCTTCGACGCCGAGCAGGTGATTTCGACTTCGACGTCGAAGCCTTATGATGCGACGAATGCCTCCTCTTTTTCTTATGCTTCTTGCTCTTTGAAGCATGTCCCGAAGTCGACTTGGAAGCCGACCTCGACCTCGACCTCGACCTGGATCTTCTTCTACCTCTTTTCTCCTTTTTCTTCATCCGGGCGATAAAAAGCTTTGCCTCTCTCTCCTTAAGAGCCTTCGAGCTCATTTTCCTGCAACTCGAACAACCTCCAACGTCATGGTCCGAGGACAAACACCAAACGCAATCGTCATGCGGGTCAGTGATGGACATGTGTTTGCCACATTCACGGCAAGGCTTGAAACCAGACTTCCTTGTCGACATTCTCGAAGAAAGACAGAGAAACTTCAGAATAAACACAAAGTAACAGGTAAAGCTACCAGTAACGATTCCCGAAATCCGTTGGCGTCGTCGGCGCGGAAAAAAGGGAACTGACGTCATCACGCCGAGGAGGTCTTCTTATGGAGCCGGTGACGTCAGTGGAGTCGCGAGCGGAGCCGTGCCTCTGTGACGTCGTCTTCGACCTCATCGGCGTGGACTGCTACAAAAGTTTCCGAATGTTGCTGGCGCAGGGGATATTCACAAGGTGAGGAATCCACTGGCAGATGTATCCATCAGAAAGCCACATACTCAACCAAACAGCTATTCACACACCCACTTATTCACCTACACAGTCACCCACATGTCCACTCACTCACCCATACAAGCACTTACATTCCCATTCACACATTCATTCAAGCACTCACACATCCGCTCACTCGCCCATACAGCCATTCACACAGACACACACTCTCCAATACAGCTACTCACAAACACCCACTCAAACAACCACTTACTGACCCATACAGCCAATTATACACCCAGTCACTCAGTCATACAGCCATTCAGACACTCACTCACTCATAGTCACTACACACCCAGTTACCTACCCATAGAAACACTCACACCGCCAGTCGCTTATCCATACAGCCACTGACATACCCATTCACTCTCCAATACAGCCACTAACACAGATTCTAACTCACCCACACAGCTACTCCCAAACCCACTTATACACCTGTCATGTAGTTCTAACTAATCCATAGTACCTGCGCGTTTGTTGGATAAAATTTGGGTGAGGTGCCTAGACTGATTCCGGGCACCCCGCAGGATATGTTGGCATAGAGACCAGCTAGCTCACAGTGCCACCATAAGCCCCCCACCCCCAACCTTACCAGGGAGCAAATAGTTTCTGGCAACCACTGAACATGACAACCCTGATCCCTCAGGGATCATCAAAACAGATCAGAACCTTTTGCGCATTCACTCATGCTTACTTGTGCTCAGAGAAATATACAGAGAACATACAGTGGGATGTTTTAAGTATATTTATTGAAGCAACGTTATTCTTGTATAGAATACATGTGCTGTGATAATCAGTAGACAGAAGCAGATGAAAGTGATTACAAGCACCAAAAGGGTAAATATAGATACACCATGGTGCTAAAACAGTATATATATATATATATATATATATATAACAACTCCTCCAAACTGCTCCAGAATGCTCACCACCTCCAGACCGGAGGGCGCGTCGACGAACGGGCCTCCAAAGCACGGCCCGAAAATATCAAAGATAAGAATCCTCTTGTCAAAGAAGGAAAGTCGACGCCTTGTCTGCTGCGCATAAATCTTTAATCAGCTCAAAACGTTATACGCGTTTCGCCTGCAAAGATATCGACCCACTAGAGGGTTCTATCTTGGATGACAATCATCACCAACGTCTGCATACTGAAGACGTAGCAATCGACAAATAAGTTATGTAATTTGTTTGCGCAAACAATTAAAAGAGGGAAAGAAAGGAATAAGTTTAAAAAAAAAACAAATATAAATATAAAAATAACATTATGCAAATAACACATAACTAAGTGCTACTTGGGCAGACCAAATTTGGAAATAAAACATATCACTACAAATGTTTTCCCACTTTATAAATTTAATATGGGTTGTAATGCAAGAGTCAATCAAGTGATTATAAAACTGAGGAATCAAATTCTTGCAAAAAACGGTATTGTGTATTGTTTATTGATATAAGGTTCAAAAACTACGAGGTCCAGAATTCTATGCTTTGTAACTGATGACATCAACAGTCACATGATTAATATTGATTGTTTTTATTGGTCAATTTCAAAAGTGTAATGACAACCGTGATCAAGCTATCAGTGGATGGTGAAACGCGTTGGTTTGTCTTAAGCCTGGATATCTATTAAGACGAATAAAGAATTGGGATTAAAACTAAACAAACCGTGAGTGCGTGCTAATTGGTTTCCTACCAGGGAACCGTCGGAGGATGTTATGACGGCACAGCTCGGCCGCAGCATTGCACCGGATAGAGAAGCGCCAGGGGCCCCTTGAAACGGAGCGGAAGTGTGGAGATATATATATATATATATATATATATATATATATATATATATATATATATATTATCTACTGGCGGTCGCCAGTAGATAGTTATAGTTAGGACCGTGTTTCCATAGGAAGTCTCAAAATTCTATTTTGAATAACTTTGGCGCCGGTTGACGAATCCTCGCGAAATTTTCAAAACTAATGGGGCGCTCCGCTCAGCTCCTACCCTGAAAGTCTCGGGGGGATTCGTCAAGCGGGGGCCGAGAAAAAAGGGGGGTCCCAAAACACGTTTTCCCCATGCATTTTCCCATAGGACCTTTAGTCGAAGGTACAGCCCGAACGGCTGAACAGAATTACTTGAAATTTGGCAAAGAGGTAGTCCTCAGGTCAGGGATGTGCCTTTTGCATATATGGAGTCAATCTGTTCAGTAGTTCCTGAGAAAATTGCATTTAAAAGCACATACACATCTATAGCCGCGCACCGTGCGCGCACCGTGCGCGCACCCTAACGTGCGCGAGTTTAATTGGTGGTTACATGTCAGTCAACGTTCGAATCGGTCGAAATCAGGAAGTGTCAGCCGCCATTTTGTTTGTTTTCAGTGCGAGAGTGAAAAAGGAAGGTGGCGAACGTGAAAAGGGGGCAGGGTAGAGAGTTCCTGACCCCCTAGCCTTTGTCAGGGGGTCCCTGAAGGACCCCAAAGGCAGAAAAAAACATTTTAATTATTTATTTATTTTTAAATCACGGGGGTGCGCGCAAAAACAATAAAAAATTTTTTTTAAAAAATTAATACGTAGTTTATTGTTAAATAAATATATAAAAAAATAATAATACAAACATAACTTAGCATTTTAAAAAACGTACAAATTCACTGAAAAAACCATAGGTTTCACACACGTTATAGTTAGGGAATTAGCATTTAAAAAACCTTGCAAATTCACTTAAAAAACCATAGGTTTCACACATGTTATAGTTAGGTGGATATTTCATTCGTAAAAAACCAATGAAATTCCCCCGTTATAGTTAGTTCAGATAACTATAACTCGCGCGACCGCCACTCTATCACAAGGATGATGTCATCAGTGATGTCATGAGTGATGCCACTGACCTTGTCATGAGTGATGTAATATGTGACGTCATGAGCAGGATTGCGGGCGCGCGAGTTATAGTTATCTGAACTAACTATAACGGGGGAATTTCATTGGTTTTCACACTGTGCATAGATCGCCATCTGGTGTTGGGCCCGGATGTTTGCACTTGTTTCTGTCTTGGAAAGTCTTTGGAAGTCACGAGGTATGTGACTTCTCCTTTGGATCATAGTGCTCATGGGCATCGGCTCCATCCTCAGATTGTTTTTCGCCAGCAGGGAAATGATGGAGCTTAGTAAGAAACAGGAAAGATGCCCATGTGTGGTGTATCCAAGTAAGATAATACTGGAACAGATAAAGGTAGCCGGGGAGGCGTGTGTAGATCTGCAGCTCTACATGCCAAGAACAGATGCATACTGGTAAGTAGCATATGACAAATGAGCTGCAGATTACACACTGTGCATAGATTGTAAAGCAGTACCCACTCCTAGCGGCGACCACCAGTATCTGTTGCAGTAGTTTGAAAGTTTTGAGTACAGCCTGGCCCACACTAGCCTGTTGTTTAGTTTGCACATCAGCACAATAGTGTTTTGTGAATGTGTGCGGTGTAGACCATGTAGCTGCTCTGCAGATATCATCTAAAGGAATGTTTCCTAAAAATGCCATTGAAGCCCCTATCTTTCGTGTAAAGTGGGCTTTAGGAGGAACAGATAATGTACGTTTTGCTTTGTGGTAACAAATCAGTATGGATTTGACAATCCACCTAGCCATCCCATATTTTAATATGGGGTTGCCTTTGTGTTTTGGTGAGAAAGACACGAATAGTTGGTTGGTCTTACGAAAGGGTTTTGTTCTCTCTATGTAGTATAGTAGTGCTCTTTTGACATCTAAGGTGTGAAGAGCTCTTTCTGCAACTGTTTGTGGCTGCGAGAAGAATACAGGCAGCTCTACAGATTGATTGAGGTGGAAGGGAGAAATAACTTTAGGGAGGAATTTAGGATTAGTTTGGAGAACAACTTTATTTAGATGCATCTGGAGAAAGGGTTCTTGAATGGTTAGTGCTTTCAGTTCACTAACTCTTCGTAGAGAAGTAATGGCTACGAGGAAAGCAGTTTTCCATGTTAAGAATTGTAGCTCACATTTATGTAGAGGTTAAAATGGAGGCCCCATTAGTCTTGTGAGAACGATGTTTAAATTCCACACAGGGGGAGGTGGTACTCTAGGGGGAATTATTCTCTTGAGTCCCTCCATAAAGGCCTTTATGGCAGGTACTCGGAAAAGTGAGAGATGTTTATTTTTATTTATTTTATTTTAAAAGTTTTATATAGCGCTGGCTAGACCCGGAGGTATCAGAGCGCTTTACATAAGGTTCCACAGAAATTATAAAATTACTTCAGTTACACGTTACATCAGTTACCAGAAAAACATTTCAAGAGTGTAGAAGACTAAGTAAATGGAGTTTAGAAGGGTAAGGGGGTGGGGTAAAGGGGTAGGAGTTAGATAGAATGGAGAGATGAAGGAGGGTCTGCCCAAAGTCCGACTGGGTAGGTGACGACCAAGGGGGAAGTCCACAGTCCATCTCCTCTTCAGCTATCAGGTAGCTCCACCGGGCATCAGCCAAACAGCTAGGTCTCCGCGGGAAAACAATTAAAGAGCAAAAGCAGCGGTGGGGAAGAAACAAGACAAATGTCAGAAGTCCGGCTAGGTAGGTGGCGGCCATGGCGGTGTGCCGGAGCCAATCTCCCCTATAGCTGTCAGTGCAGCTCCACCGGGAATCAGCCATGTATGCGTTTCGGGTTCCACCAGAATAGAGAGAGGAACAGGAGGTGATCCAAAGTCAAGACTCAAGAGGGGTAGGGGGTAGGTAGAAAGGGGAGGAGGGAAATAGGGTCAGGAGAGAAATCGGTCCTGGTGTTACTGGGGAGAGCCTTCAGCTACGTTCTCCAGCTGGCCACTGGGAAAAAGATGGTGAGAGGAGAGGTGAGGAAGGGACAGACCAAGTTCAGAGCTCCTCGTGGTGAAAAGACTCCCCTGGCGGCCATCTTAAGGTCAGGCAAGGAGTGAAAACCCCTGTGGGTCCCTACATCCGGGTCCTTTTCAAGGATTGCTAAGACCCTTCCTGGGGCCCTGCTATTATTGCTTTCCCCCCTCAGGGTGCCTCTGGGGTGCCCCCGTGCCATACCAGTGTCTGGTAGAGTGCCCAGGGTGAAAGGAACGGCTACTGGCACCACTCAACCTATAGTTCTGGCTCCTTTCCAGAGGTTTGTACCAGACTTTGGTGCTGGCCACACTGCTGGCTCTCCAGGTGTGGACTATTACTTCTTGGGTCTGCCTGATAGGACACTGCCTTCCAGAGGGTTCACCTGAGACAGCTGGATACAGTGTTGGACACATATGTAGTGTGGTACCAACAATATTAGTACCTGTATCCAAACAGATGTTCGCACAGAGGACAATGGCTGTCGACGGTGTTGTGAATCCTGCTATGGGGGCGGCGAGGCAGTTCCTAGTAGAGCTGGATGGACAATAAAATCACCGGCAAGGAGTACAAAGGCAGTGGGCGCTGCATGAGGCAGGCGGGCCGCGGTGCGGTACACAGTAGTAGGCACTCACCAGCGTGGCAGTGGTGCGCTCCTCGCCTCCCGCAGCAGGCACGGCCGCAAGTGGCGGCCGCTGTTATCGGGGAATCCAGTTGTGGGCTCCGGCTGGAGGCAGCCAGCGGTGACGATCGTCTGGTCCGCGGGAGCACACCGGGCACGTCGGCTCCCCGCCTGTTGTGATTTGCGGGTGGAGGCTGGTGAGTGACAGGGCGAGGAAGCGGCCTCCGGTGTTGGTGGCGAGCAGCGCATCAGCCACACGGGCTCCTCGGTAGGCAGGGGCACTGTGATGGAAGTTCAGAGGCCGGGCGGCGTTGCCAGGTCAAACAGCTCCCGGTTAAACGTGGGTCTGTTCGGGGGTATCAGCCGCGGTAGCTTGAGGGTAGGGTCTGGGTGGGCGGTGCGACGTACTCACCGGGCAGGCTGGTCTCGGAACCGGTGGCCGCCATAACATGCCATCTGAAGGAGGCTCAGGCATGAAGACCCAGGTGGACGACCAGGAGGAGAAAATATTAGTACTGTTGCGTGTGGGACGGTTGTAGCTGGAACTTGGCGTGATTTATTGGGAACCCCAGGTCGTGAAGTTGTTGAATAGTGGCATGAGTGTGTTGTACACACTGATTGTACGATTTGGCTTTTATAAGCCAGTCGTCTAGATATGGGAGGACATGTATGTGTTGTCTCCTTAGCTGTGCTGCCACTACTGCTAGGCACTTGGTAAACACTCTTGGTGCTGTGGTGACTCCAAATGGGAGTACTTTGAATTGGTAGTGCTGACCGTCCACTACGAATCTGAGATATTTCCTGTGAGCGCTGTGAATGGGAATGTGGAAATAGGTGTCCTTGAGGTCTAGAGTAGCAAGGAAGTCGCCCTGGGAAAGCAGAGGGAGGACCTGCTGAAGTGTGACCATGTGGAAGTGGTCTGAATGTATGTATAGGTTTAGGGGTCTGAGGTCTAAAATAGGCCTTAGAGATCCGTCCTTTTTTGGTATGAGAAAATATAGGGATTAGACTCCCTTGTTTTGTTGGTGCAGGGGAACTGGTTCTATTGCACTTTTTTGTAGGAGGGAGATTACCTCCTGCTTTAACAGTAACAAATTTTCTTGTGACATTGGACGGTGTTTGGGTGATATGTTTGGGGGAGTAGATGTTAGTTCAAGACAGTAGCCTGATTGAATGATTTCGTGGACCCACCTGTCTGAAGTGATGCTTATCCAGGCAGGGAGAAATTGGTGGAGTCTTCCCCCGACTGGAGTGGAATAGTCGGGGGGAAGTGGAGGGAAGTCATGGGGTATGTGTGGAGGCAGAGCGGGAGTTGTTGTTTTTGCCTCTGCCTTTGCTGTTATTCCTCCTGTAACCACCCCTTTGGTAACCTCCAGTGAAGGTGGATTGTGCGGGAGCTTTGTAAGAGGTGGAGGGGCTATCAGAGGAGTAGCCTCAATGGGTGCTTCTAAAGGATGAGCGACGAAAGAACCGTCTGGGAGCTTGCGATTGCAAGGCTCCCATAGATTTGGCGGTATCTGTATCCTTCTTCATTTTCTCGAGGGATACGTCTACATTGGGACCAAATAGGTGTTGCTCATCAAAAGGCTGATTGAGTATAGAACTCTGTACTTTGGGTTTAAAACCTGATATACGTAACCAGGCATGCCTGCGCAAAAGGACACTGGTGTTGATTGCCCTTGAGGCGGTATCTGCTGCATCTAGAGCACAGCGGATGGCGGTGTTAGTGATGGTCTTACCCTCTTGGATTAGTTCACTGGGCCTGTCTTTATATTTGTCAGGGAGGTGCTGCATTATGGACTCAAGCTCACCATAATGTGCCCTGTCATACCTGGCTAGGAGCGCTTGGGTGTTAGCAATGCGCCAAATATTTGCTGCCTGGGACGCTGTGCGTTTGCCAGAGGCGTCTAGGAGTTTTGATTCCTTGTCGGGTGGTGGTGTGTCACCTGACATTTGGGAATTTGCTCTCTTCCTGGCATTAGAAACTACTAGGGAGTCTAGTGGTGCGGGGCCCTTAATGTATACTGGGTCAGTAGGGGCAGCTTTATATTTCTTCTATATTCTTGGGTTGATGACCCAAGCTCTGACGGGATCTTTAAAGATCTCTGGTGCATGCTTAATGACCCCTTTAAGCATGGGCAGTGTTGAGGTGGACCTTTGTGTGGTATCAAAGGTATCCATAAGAAAATCCTCCTCTACTGGGTCTGTATGCAGGGCCACCCCGTGGTATTGGGCAGCTCTTTGAAGGAGCTGGTTGAATCCGATATAGTCCTCTGGGGGGGAAGGCCTGGAGGGATAAATATTGTGTTGTGGGGTGTAGGTGACATCTGGGACACTGTAATCATCCCAGGGGTAAGGGGAGCCAGTAGCAGTAGGGTCCCCAAGGGGTTGATCGTCCGCACCTCCCCTTGCATCATCTGAGGTGTTGTTATCATCATCATCATCTATTGGGGTAGGTGATGGTGTGGTGGGGGAGGAGGAGGAGGAGGAGGAGGAAGAGGCGAAGGAATCCTTAATGGAGAGGTAGCAAAGTCTCTCTTCTTTGGTGGCGGTGCGGGCGCAGGCATTTCTAGTGGTCTTTTCTTGATGCTGAGCATTAAATGACCAGTTTTAGGATCCTTCATTGAAGTCTTTTGGGTAGGATCTGGTCGAAACAGTTCATCTGTGGGAGACAGGTCCTTCGGAGCCGAGGGCTTCGGTGCCGTAAGTTTTTGGGGCGTCAACTCGGTAGCGGTTCTAGGCTTGGAACCGTGTAGTTTTGAAGTGTCTTTATCAGTTGGAACTGGTTACTAATTTTTCAGTTCCGAGGTCTTTGGCTTGGAAGTATCGGGGCCTTTCGGCGGGCGTTTTTTAGTTGGCTCTGAGGGTGTTGTCGGTGCCGAGGAACTGGTGGTAGCCTTCGACGCCGAGTGCTTCGATGTGGGAGCAGCGGTCGGCATGGATGAGGTCGATGACGCCTTTTTCTTCGGTGCCGGATGTTGCTTTTCGGTACCGAGGGTAGGCTGACTCGAGCCCGAGTCGCTTAAAGGTTTACTAGGCTTCCTTACCGGGCCCGAAGGCAGGGCATGGGAAGCAGTGTCTCGGCGTGTACCTGAACCCAAAGGTGGAGGTGGTACTGAAGCCTTTTTTGATGGTGTCGGAGGGGGGAGGGGGTCGGGGTTGACGTCTGTACTCACAGCCCTTTGAGCTGGAGTGATGTCTTCGATGTCGGAATCATCTGCTTCGGAGGCGCTGATGATGGCTTCCTCGACTCGACCCTGCTCCGGAACATCGACGCCCTCTTGAAAGATGTCATCAGGGATCGAAGATGATGAGCGCGCCATTGTTCTTCGAGCTCGTCGGTCCTGGATGGTCTTTTTGGAGCGGAAGGAGGCACAAGCTGGACAGTCTCTGGCCTCGTGCTCCGGCGAGAGGCAGAGGTTGCACACCTCATGTAGGTCGGTGTGGGGAAACTTCGATAGAAACGACATTTGTACATAGTGTGTAGAAAGGCCTTGTACATTATGCTCGAGGCATCGCTATAATGTTGTGAGAAGCTAGATGTGTAAACAAATTAGTTTCAGTGAAACTAATCCAACATTGTCATGCACGCAAATATGTGCAAAAAGTCATGCCAGAAATGTTAATGTGAAAAATAGGTCAATGTAAAAAATGAGCAGCTTCGCTACATGGGCCTGGCCCGGGCACATAACACACTCATACCGCCACTCACACACCCATACACAAAGGATACATACAGTCACACAGCCACTCGCATAATATATTCCAGAAATAGAATCACTTAGTTGTAGTTGACCTAGTATACTAATTTAACTTTTGTAGTAGTTTGTATATCTGTTCATCTTCCATAAACTATTAAAAGCATTTACGCTCACTTGATGATGTCATCAGTGATGTCATTTGAGATGTCATCAGTGATGTCACTGGCCATGTAATGAGTGATGTAATATGAGAAGTCATAAGTAGTACATTGTGGGGTCATAAGTTATAGTCAGCTCAGGTAAGTATAACTGCTGAATTTCACTGGTTTTGTACAAGTCAAATCTGAGCCTAACTATAACGTCCATGTAAGCTTTTTTTTTGGAGGGGGGTGAGAGAGAGAAAGTATTTTATATATAGGCATATAACCTGATGAAGGACCTCTCACGGGTCCGAAATGCATCGGGACTGACGTGAAAGCACATACGATGGTGATGCAGCTGGTTAAAACACATATATATTGAAAAGGTTTGAATGTGAGTTGGTTCTAAACAATGACAACAACGGATTGGCTTATCTTAGCTGTATTAAAGGAGCAATGGGTTTTCATCACTGAACGGATTACTTCAAACAAGGATTATTCAGAGCAAGCATTGAAACTCTCACCTCCAGGCTGTGCAAAGGGAGACTGTATCCATTTGGGGATAGCCAGTTCTCTTTCCCCACATCCACTCCCACAAAACTGCTCTCTTTTGCCACTCAAACTCTTCCACTTTCACTGTATGTGCAGGCCCCACTCTCTCTCTCTACATACCTTGTGCTCCAGTCACATGCTCTCACTGCTTGGCATTGTGTGGCAATGTGTGCTTTCTCTCCATGCCTCACACATTGCAGTCTTTACTGTCTCGCTACCTACCTTGCATTGTTCACTGTTCCTGCTGGAGCAGCACAATTTAGACTCCACCCTCGCACGTAACAAAAATGCAAACTATGTGCATGCACTTGACATTATATTCATTGTGTGCCTTAATTTAATTTTTTTTTTTTTTTTTTAACATGTGTGAAGCATTTAAATAGCATTACTGAAATGTATTCACTGTAAAGACTAGAGATTTATACATGTGTGCACTAATGTTTTGTTTAAACAATGAAAGCACGTATTTCTCATTCACGTTTTACACTTGCGTTTCAAATTAGGAGGTTGGCTCAATATATAGTGTACACCTATGGTGAGGCACTGTACACTGAGTCCAGCCAATCCTTAGTGAGAATGTTTAGGTCCCGGAAAACTAAAGCTCTCAAGGGGTAGCTGTGGAAAGCAGCTAAGGATTATTCAGGAGGGTGTAAAGCATTGCATAGACCACTTTAGTTGGTCAGTAAGCTTTTAGCACAAGAAAGAACTAAAGGAGGGGAGTAGAAAAATATACTTTAAAATACTTTAGATTTATTCCTACATACTAGCCACTAACTTGGTATACCTCCTACCTAGAGGATTCAATTACACACAACAAATACTTAGAAAATAGGCAAGACAGCATAGAAAACAGATTGGGCCCAACCGAGGGGCAAAACCATAGACTAAAATAGAGGGATGCAAAATGCTTACCAAAACGGAACTAGTACCCAAGGGTGGAGGATCCCAGAGGAAACAAGGAGCCACCCAAGGTAAGTAGCCAGGGAGCCCAAGGCTCCCGGATGCAGAGTGGTTACACTGGGCCAGTGTCATCGAACAACACTGCAAAGTCGCAGTTTGGATTTTCAGGAACCTTGGAGGTCCCACTTCAAGAAAGGAAGGTTGGAGAGTCACCCCACCAGTGAATACCCAGAAAAGACAGATACCTGCACCAGGGAGCCCAGGTGCATAGACTGAAGTGATGTCAGAAACCTCCGTAGAAGCCAATGGAGAGTCATGGAAGTTCTGCAGCTACAGCGTCTCATGGACCAGGCCGGTGGAACCAGGACGAAGAATCCAGATGAGAAGAACCTGAAAGCAGAGGGGACAGAGTCCAAACTACCTGGAGGTGACCAGGAGGAAGAGGAGCACAGTACCAGCTCTGGTTGAAGGTTCATGCTAAAGTGCGGTGTGAAGAAAACAGCCACTGTAAGGACCAGGCAATGTTGCAGAAGACCATGAGAACTTCATAAACTGTCCCACACCGGTCAATGAGTGCAAGAAGGTCAGTGGCCGGCAGGACCACCAACAAGCCATGGCAGATACAAACAATGGTTTGCGGTTGAAGATGGATGCAGACCAGCAAGGTCTGAGGGATTAACCCAGCAAGTGTAAGTCAGGACCGGTCCCCAGCACGGTGGAGAGCCAGAAGGAATCAATGAAGCCCCGGCGAGGACCCTCTGGCAGCAGGAACGTCACAAAGAAGCCTCAGCAGCACACAGAGGAAGAGGCCCCATGGTCAAAAGATGAAGGCAGGATGACGTGCTTGCAGCTGAGCAGTGCTGGAGGCAGGGGCTGCTTGGAGCTCAAAGATCCTCCTTGACGAAAGCCAGCACGCCTTGGTGACAACTAACAGACGCGGTGCACAGGGAGGTGGACACCATTGGCTGGAGAGGGATTACAGTCTCCCAACTTGCAAGGAAGACTGGTCAGGGGTCTGGAGAACCAACAAACTACCACTCGTGTCGCAGAGCCAGAAGATGTGAGACAAGAGGATCAGCAACCCGGTCGTCGTCGTTGAGGTGTCAGTGGATGCAGGAAAGTGACTCCTTCACTTCAAGGGAGATTCTTTCTAGCTTGGATGCAGGCTGAGTCCTTGGTGACTCATAGGATGCACGGCCCTGGAGTTGCAGATCTTCAAGAAGTGCAGGACCGAAGACACAGCAGAAATCTTCCTATTGGGAGCAGTCGTGTTGTGGGTACTGGCTCGAAGAAGAGCAGAGTTCCAGTGTCCACCAGTAGAAAAGTCGCTAAAGAAACTCCAGAAGACAGCAGTAGGTTCCATAAGTTCTTTTCTGTACAAATATAAGGGCCTACCCTCAGGGGAGCCCTTAAGTAACCCCAGAAAGGGGAAGAACTTCTTCTGTGGCATTCCACCTATCAGAGGGGGTAAGGGACGCTACTCAGATGTGCTAGTCAATCAGATGCTCCCAGGGGCCCAGACTCAACATAGCAGAATCCAGTCGCGGCCCGTGCAGGTATGTGCGGTGGGGCGAAAGGGGGAGACTGGAAGTAACATCGGTGATGCGGCAAGCGCAAGGTAAGTGGTTTTATTTCTTTCTCTTATTTGACCTATTCTGTAGTTTGTTACTTCCACCCCCCTCCCCTGCCACACCGAGCTTACCTGCACGGGCCACCTGTGGCAGAATCAAGTGGCCATCTGGAGGAGCTCTGGGGCACTTCCCAGAGGAGGGGATGAACAGGGGAGGTGATCACTCCCCTGTCCTTTGTGTAGTTTCGAGCCAGAGCCGGAGGCAAGGGTTCCTGGACTGGGTGACCAAATGTGCCCTTCAATGTAGTCTGGTGGCACTCTGAAGCACACCCCACCCTACCTAATTCTAAAGGAAGAGGTGGCCACACCTCTCTGTAGCAAGAAACGTTTTGTTCAGCTTCCCCAAGTACATGGTGTCATGCCACTAACATCAGAATCGGTGTAGTGGTAGGATTCCAACATGTTTGATACCAAAAATGACCAGGTTCAGGGCAGCTATTATGTAGTTAAACATGTTGACTTTGGGAGTGTCCACTACATACTTATAATGGTTGTCCCACACTTACAAAGCCCAGAAAATGGAGTACGGGGTTTGTAGGGGTACCTCTGCTCATGCAGGGGTACACACACACTTAGAACCATGCACCCTGCTTTTGGACTACAGGGTCTACCCTTGGGGTGACATATAGGTTTTAAAGTGCAGTGACCAGGATATAAGGAAAACCTTATTTCTAAGGTGAAGGGTGCTTGAACCCTGTCACGCAGAGTGCAATGGCAGCTCTGCAGACACAGTTTGCATGGGCTTCCGTAGGTGGCATAATACATGCTTCAGCCCATGGGAGACCCCTGGTGGTCCAATGCCCTGGGTACCTCAGTACCATATACTAGGGACTTATAATGGTACCCCAGTATGCCAACTGTGGGGTGTACAAAGTAATTACCAGCAAATTTAGGAGAGAGAGCACAGCCCTGGAGTCCTGTATAGCAGGATCCCATTGAACAACAATCAAAACTCACTTGACACCAGGCAAAAAGTGGGGGTATCTATGCTAGAAAGACACTATCCTACAATATTGCATTTATTTTGAAAGTTATATTTGCATATGTAAGCATGTACTCTTTTACTCCCATTTTACATTTCTTCATAAAGTTACACATGCATGTATAGCCATGTATTCAAAATGTGCATTAAATTAGCCTGACTACAGGCCTCAGTTGCATTGATTTTGCTTCGCCAACATGTTTTCTCCTTTGCTTGCAGGTTTATTATCATGATTTTTGCAAGCTAGATAAAGGCTTATTTTTTGTATTAGATGGCTGATAGAGAAGCCCGAAGGGAAACTTTGTAGTGAACGTGGATAAACAATGGTCAAACGAAATCTTCTGTTTATCATGTATCATGTATCAGGATGGCAAGATGATCAAGTGGGAGAGTCGAAGTTTCAGATTGATGCGATGTAAACCTGGAGTGATGTTGAAGATGTACTTAAGTAGTGACCTGATTGGTCCTGGGTGGTATGAAAGAGATAAGAATGTTCTGAATCTCCTGTTACTTTAAAATTGGTGCTCTCACAGTGTTAGGAGGAACTCTATTTAGACATAGATAGGTACAGACCTGTCAGCTGGTCCTATTCTTGAAAGTACGAGGCTTTATGCTAAAGACTTATTTCTCTTTTCTTTGGGCTTCTACTGAAGTCTGATCATGCTGACACCTTTGTCTCCTATACTCTCCATCTACAGACCCTTGATAGATGATCATCTATCCAATCTATGTTTAGAAGAGTGATGGGAAGTTTCTTTAACCCCTTTAAGGAACACCTGTTTGCTTTAATCTGTGTTTATACAATTACGATTATCGCAATTCGATATATCATATTATTGCACCTTAACTTACTGAGATACTTCAGCTTACCTATTGCACTGCTGCATTTATTGAACTTATTCCTGGTCTGAGTATATACTGCATTACTTGGTAACCAAAATAAAACCCTTTAACTATATGCAGTGATTCCTGGTCCTTATTGTGGAGTTACATTGGCTTCACAATTTACAAATGTATTGTTGATGTTGCCTCCCTTTCCGTGCTTCACGTCATCTAACAAAGGTCCATCAGACCAATGGGGAAAAATCTTTAACGACTTGACAACGCGTTTATGCATGAGGGCCCTGTTCTCCATCACTGCTCTCTGCCCACTTTCTCTGCCATGCTGTTTGACCTAGTCCAACACTTCCTACTGTGAGGTTCAGGAATATATCCTGTTCCCTCTCTGTGCTTCATCTTTCATCTTTTCTCTCTCTCTGCTTTGTCTTTTATCACTCCCTGACTCTTTTTCTGTCCCTGAGACTGCAAACTCTCGGCCCAGCTCTGTTTCCTTAACCTGTTTTCATATTTCATATGTGTTGCATCCATGAAACAACCAATGATTACCTTAGTGGGCAGTTCTGAGCTGTCTTACCAAAACAACTAGACAACGAATTGAGTTGACACCCAAAGTGGTGCAGAGGGGCATTATGGAGAAGATGGGAGTCTAGAAGAGCGCGTACAGGCATTAGCCTGAGATTCCTAGTCGCCAAGAGGGATATCGCTAGGAAATGTCCAGCTAAAATTCCCCCTACAATTCAGAAATTGGAATCAAGGTATGGTCAGATGCTCTACATTAGAAAAAAATGGACTACACAGCCAGGGAATGATCACAGAAATATAAAAAGATATGGAGAAAGTGTGTGGTCAAGATGTAATCCCAGGACACCCAATTTCTTTAGGAAATGGTCTACTACGTTTTGTCTTTCTTTGCAGTGCATTTGGACATATTACTGCGAAACATATATCTTTCTATTAGCATATAAGGTGCACAAATGTAGTGTTGTTTATTTCCTCACTGCTTACGTTTTTGAAAAACAATAAAGGTTTTTGAAAAAAATTATAATTAGTCAGTGGGGAGAAAAGAGATATTTTACTCAGTTAAGCTATTTTAGTCTTCAGCCATTTCCTTTGCGCAATTATTTGCCAATGTGTTAAAGGAAAGATTATCTGCCCCGCAAGGGCTATCAACAATTTGAACTGGGGCAACACTAGGGCTAGTATCGAACGGCGTCTATTGTGCTCATATTCAAAACCTTTCCGTACAGGTTGCCTTGTGTGTGCTTGCCCTAAGCCTAGTTTTTAGGGAGCTGGCTGGGTTACTAACCTAAAAGGTTACAGCTACTCCTGAATATGTGGAAACAAAAGAATCAGGTCTATCAGTTTGTAACTAACCCAAAACCTTTATTTTGGTCCATTTCCGCAACTAAATAACCATATTTCATCTCAAAGTCAACAGTGCATTAATTTGAATTGAACTCTATAACCCAGTACATGATTTTAGGTGGAGATATCATCATCATCATGACCTCCATGTCAATACTGCCTAAGTGTGGAACACAGATTAGACTTGACTACTGTAAGGTTGAAAGTGTTCAATATTTGCACAGCTGATAGAAAGCATAAAAAGTACAGCCATCTTTGGTGCATCTGTGACTGCGAATGTAAGAGCAAAAAAATGGGCGTGTGTAAGAGTGGGCAGGTGAGAGGATCGTTTATGACAGAGCGAAGGATTTCAGAGTTTTAGAAGATAATAGTGAAAGGAGAGATAAGTGAAAGGAAGTTGTGAGACAGGTATGGTAGTCTTTATCATTTTACAATTCATATATTTCCATAAAAAACGATAAAGAACATTTCAATAATATAAAAATTCCAATAAGCAATGGGCACCAGTAACATACCTTTTCAAGCTGAGGAACCTTGCTGGTAGCCTGGATCCCCTTATCAAACAAGGACATCACTGTGGTTTGAAAGTGTTCCAGCGGTGTGTTGAAGCGAACCCCGGAATTGTCAAGCATCAGATCAAGAGAAAAGATAGGGATTTTACGTGGCCTTTAAAAAAGAAAAACAAACAAAGGTTAAAAATACATTAGGCAATTATTTTTTATTGAAAATACTAAAACCAGTAAAATTGTTGAAATAAACCGCAGGCAGTATATTTGATTTTAAGAAATCTGCCTGATAATTACATTAAAATGTGCTTCTTTTGCTATATACTACACACCATCAAATGGTTTGTTACTTTATAACCCCAACTGAAGGCAGACTTACCATACAGTGATGAATTATAAGCGATTTAAAACCTGGCAAAAAAAGGACACGCTCGCAAAAAGACACCCTATATGTAATCCTAGTTCTCTATCATGGAAATCATCATGCATTCTTGAAGGCTGCACAACTGCGTATGTGTATTATCTCTAAACACTTTATAACAGAAAAGCTCTCGTGGTTTAGAAAAATATCTATATACAGTCACATTTCCTTTTCTGATTTTTTTTAGAGAGCCAATTAAACATTTAGCTGTAAAATTTCTCTCAAAGTGTTGTAATGTCAAGTGCTTAATGTATCTTAAAAAATTAAGAAATGCTTATAAAAAGTAATTCCAAAATCTAATTACATCTCCGATTTTTAAACTGTGAAAACAAAGGGTTTGATTTAGATCTTGGCCGGAATGGTTCAGCCATCACTTTTTCGACGGATTCCCTGTCCGCCTACTAGGCGGCCCACCCGCTGTATTTAGATGTTGGTGTGTTCAAGGAGAAAGACTGTCAGAGTGCCCCCATCACCGTTAGAATTTCTCACCCGCGTCGATGGTGCGATAGGGAAAGCATCTGTCGGAGGGAGTACCACTACTTTGTCCGCCAGGCCAATCACGATATGCCTTCCTGCCAACGCAACTGTGGCATCAAAACCTCCAAACCTGAGTTGGCGGATTACAAGGTATATAAGGCAGAAATATACCTTTACTCACTCTCGCACTTCCTTTTCCACCATTTAACTGATCTTCCAAGTCCTGCCTCAGCTGTTGCATGACCACAAAACAAATCAACCCAGCTGTGGCCAGAATCAAAGGTAAGCTCCTCTCTTACCGGTTACCTTTTGAGTTGTGTGATAACATTTGTTCTGGACTCATGCCTTAACAAGCAATAGAATACCAATGTGCAAGGCAGATGTGTGTAATGTTGATGTTTAAGAAATGTAAAGAAACACACCTGTATGATTATACTGTACTTCAAAATCTGGTGCAAGCTGCCTTACAAAAATGGACACAGACAAAAAAGGCATCCTTCAAACAATCTAAAACTGACCATGTTGGTGAGTTCAAATAAACCGTCAAACTAAAAACATATCCATTACATAACATTGGAATAAGTGAAATGTAACATAATGTAGAGCATTCACAAGACAAGGTGTAACATTTACTTTTTAAATACCTGTAAAATTAATGTCAGTCACAAACTTTAACCAGTGAACATATTAATCCCATTATTTTTTAAGGTGTAATGCATATGTGTTTATTCTCATTGCTTAACAAGTTGAAAAAACACACCTCTATATATTTGTTGGTGCAAGTGGCCATTATCATGATGAATCATTGCATCTAAATTCAAAAGACAATCACATACAATGTTAACCAGTGTATGCACTTCACAAAGATGACTTAAAATTTTTTTTTGCATTTCCTGCCATAAAGGTAATTCAAATATGTACTTCACATTTTTGTCATAAACATTTCTAGGAATCATACAATTGCAAATGAAAATTAATGTCAGGGCACACTTGTTGCAAATAAAATAGTGATTTTATTATCCACATGAGATACTCCTCTCAACAAATAACTTTCAACAAAACAAATCTCAGTGCTGTGCCCTTGGTGAAAACTTGTCTCCTATCTAACTGCCAAGGGAAACCTCCTCAGGAAGGGGCCTCTAGTGGGCACAGAGCAGGTACCTCAATGGTCTTACTTGGGAGAGGTGGATTTGGGTTTGAGAGGGGTGGGTTTGGAAGGGGTGGGTTTGGGAGGGATGGATTTGGGTTTTGGAAGCGGTGGGTTTGTGTTTGGGTGGCATAGTTTTGAGTTTGGAACGGGTGAAGGTCAGGGCGGGAATAAAAGCTGAACGAGGATAAAGGCGTAGGAGGGGTGTGAGAGGATTCAGCTTTGGGGGTAGAGTGAGTTGGAGTGTGCTTGTGTTTATTGGTGTGTATGTGTTTATGTGCGAGTGTGCTGCTTGTGTCTGCTGTAGTGGGTGCGTGCAAAGGAGTGAGTGTTCTTGGGACAGGGCTGGGAATTGGGAATTGGGATGGGGATGGGGAAGGGGCCTGACTTGGGGCACAAGGTTGGGCTAGTTGGGAGGCTGTGGTCAGTGAGGAGGCTAGTCCTGTAAATGCTCTCTGCATTCCAGCTATAGCACTATGAATGCCTTCCATGTGTGCTACCATTTGTTACAGGTGGCAACTAAGCCCCTGAATGGCATTCAGGAGTGCAGTCTGGCCTACAGAGATGTTTAGTAGGAGGTCAATAGCCTGCGCAATCAGTGCAGCCTGGTGGATGGGGGTAGGGGTGAGGAGACTGCAGTGACAGAGATGCCACCCCTGTTAGTTGGGCGAGTTTGGCCAACTGGGGGGACCAAGAGGGAGGGTGGTGATGGTTCTCTGGGTGGTAGACAAGGATGCAACTGTAGGGTCCGCCGCCACTAGGGACTGCTCGCTTGTGGAAGCCTCTGAAGATGTTGTTGTTGAGCTGGTGGCCTCTGTTATAGTACCTTCACCCTCCGTGCCACTGGGTCCCTCGGTGTCGGTGGTCTCAGGACCCGATCCACAGTGGCCAGCTGCTTCCCTGGATATGAAGCCAAGGTCCCCCTTTGCCTGCTGCTGAAGATGCTGTAAAGACATATTCAATAGTTTTACTATATATGTGATCGTAAACTTTGAACACAAAATATTTTCCAAGTTTTCATATTTCACCTGCTTCAAGGTTCTCAAACCTTGGTTCTACATTATCATAAGCTCATGCATGTAGGCAACATTTTCAGAAACCATTTGGTCACAGTTTTGTTATTCTCCATGATAGCTCCTATATCATATATGATATTGTCTCTTATCCATTTTTTTTAATTCTCTCCTGCAGCTGTTTACCACCTCTGAATGGTTGGGCTTTGTTGTTTAGAATAGTGAACTTATGTCACCAAAAAGGGTATAAACCAAAAATACCTATGTACAGTGTGTTTACAGGGCAAACAGATCTGAATTATTTTCATTCACAAAAAGTAAAATATAAATCAATATGTGTCAGCGAATATTGCAACGTTGTACCAATATTTGTATAAACAGAAAGGCAGTTTCATTTGCTCGGGCAGTTCACAATAGTAATACTTACTTCAAGTAACTAAAATATATTTCAAATCTAAAACATATATCATGGATTCTGTACAGAAGTAGCTTATCAATTACATCTCGCACCATGTAGATACCTATGCTGTTAGAAATTAAGAAAAATATTTTTGGGTGGATTGACAAATGACTCCTATGGCATAAGTAAATACATAGGCACTGTCATGGTCACATAGAGCAGCCGTCATGCTCTGTGGCTGAACGCATTTCCGGTCTTGGAGGCATCAGGATGGTTGGCCGTTGTGTAGCTTCGCGGTACGCAGGTTTTGCTGGCTTGCTTCGAGCACTGGGAGAATGCAGGGAGCGGAGCAGAAAGCAACCTGCATTGCATTGGAACAACCTTGGAAACAGCTACTCGGGGGCGGGGTCCGCAATTGGAAAATGCCCTGACCGTTGCGCATCAGCAGATTGGTAGATCGGCAGATCGGTAAGGAAGACTTTCTGGTACGGGCAGGATAAGATTCGCTCTCTGTGAGCTGTGCTACACTGTATTACGCTGTAACTTTGTTGTTCTGGGCAGTATGCTGCATTTGTCTTAGTTTGCCTTAGTACATTTACAATATCAATGTGCTTACCGATTTATCGGTCTATGTTGTCCTGAGACTTCACGAATGTCATGAGTGCCTTATGATTATTATACCTGTTCTCTCACGCTCCGCTCTCTACATGCCTAATAAAAGAGAAGGAGAGGCACGCTAAAAGTCTGCAGAAATATCTTATTGAAAGCAGTGATTAAAGGCAAGAGGAGAGGAGGCCAGAACCAGAGGCCAGAAAAAAACAGTTTTGAGGAAAAGAAAGGAAAGGAAAAGAAGAAAACAGGGGTTAAAAAGGGGGGGGGGGCAGGCAACCTGTGGTGGGACACTAGGTCTTATTGCAGGGGGAGGGATTAAAGTGTGGTTGCGGAGGTGGTCGGTGTAGCATGGATGCGGCTTGCTGCCACCTTGCAATAACTCCAGCAATAGCCCCGACCCCTGATCCTCCTCCGCTCTGCCACAGAGGGGAAAAGAAGTGCAAAGAAAGGATATCACAGTAGACGCTGATATATATATTGCCAACTGCTACCTGCATGAAACGTATTTCAAGAGACTCCTCAATGAAAACCCTTACAGCCAAGTGGAACCTCAAAGGGGATAAGGCTGGCACTCTACAAATATCCGAACAGACCCGAAAAACAATCGGCCTCAAATTTTGGATCAACAGCTCCATTCTCCCGAGGGGTCATGGCACAACCTCTCTCAAGAAGCAAGTAGTAGAATGGAATCCAGTTCCAGCACTGAAGCTATCTCTCCTCCTACCTCCATGGTAGCAACTGGCCTTCCTGCAACTTTCAAAACCCTCCTGCTTATACCCCGAATGTGGAAAAAAGAAAGCAGTCGTACCCATTATTCTCATAGGCCATCACCAAAGAGATTCAGGAGGAAAGTTGCCCAAAGTCCAATAAAGCTCAGATGGTCACCAAGCTACAATAAGCTCAAACGTTGCCTTTGAAGTCTAATGAACTAACTCAACACGGATTAGAAGTGGCAACTACCTCCACCTTAGATCCCCTGCTGGCTTCTCCAATAGAGGCGACCTTGAGTCAGATCTTACGCGAGCTACGCAGGATGAAGATCTGGCAAGAGAAAGCCCATAAGAAAACAAATGAACAGCTCAAACAAATTAACAAGCACATCCAACAACTAGCCTCGTGCATGACTCAGGTAGAGCTGAAAGTCTCCAATCTAGAAGATTCTTCCAGCAACCAAAAAAAGATATTTTGAAAAATGCAGATCAAGCTGGAGGATCTTCAATTAAAGATCGACGATGTCGAAAACAGAGCTCGGTGCGCCAATCTGAGATTCGTGGGAATACCTGAGGATTCAAAGGCTGGCTTATCTGTACAAAATTGATTTCTGACTTGATCCATAAGCATGTAGTACCGGAAAAGACAGCTGAAGGTAGAGATCTCGCCATTGTTCAGGCACATCAAGTTCCAGCAATCCGGCCTACAAATTCTAAATACCCTCTAACAGCCAAGAGTTTGTTGGACTGATAAATGAATTTAAACATTATGGGGCTCCAGCTGGAATTATGCACCAATCCAAATTAGGAGTGCTATTTAAAGGAGGATCTCATGTATTTTTGTCCATGAAAGGGGCCCAAGAATTTTTGCGTACAATAGAAGAGGAAGGAGGGTGACAGGGGGGAGCTCTACTGAATTAAAACTTCAGTCCAGGGGGTCCACAAGAAGGGAAAGGGAAGGGGGATAAGGTGACATTTTCCCTTTCTTAAAAAATCAAAATAGCCCCTCAATGAATTCAAGCCATTCGGCTGCTCCTCATGGGAATAAGCTCAAGAGTACCATTTCAAGGTAATTACTTAAGGGGAAGGGGCAACAGTTGGGGGGAGGATTACCACTGGGCTTATGATGGTTAGGGCCTCTAAAGGGGGGGTGGGGAACTGGGGGTACACGGGGATTCGGGGGTGATGGGATGAAAAACAGAACATTTGCAGTTAGTAAAAGTACAAAACGTGCTATTCAAGATAATAAGAAAATCTTTAGGACAAATTTCAGTCTGGTTTTATCACTCTTACTTGTCAAGGGGTAGCAAGATGGAAAAGAAAATGGTCAGCAAGGGTACAAGCTCTACTTTGAAGGAGTATGCCAGATAAGCAAATGATTAGGATTGCCTCAAGTTATATCAGTGGAGCCAACAATCAAACTAAATTTAAATCCACACTTCAGTGGCTGGTATTGGCCCAAATATAAATTATTCTACTCTAGGAAACTCACTGGAAAGCAGATTCCACTCCTCCTAGTTTACCTAGCTGTATCTCACAAGCCTTTTTTGCATCTGCTGGGGCAGTAATTATGGGTGTCGCGATTTTCTTCATGCGCCACTGCCAGGGGGAAGCCTTGCAGATCATCAGAGACCCCAGTGATATGTGGATTATAGCAAGCTGGAAGGTGGGAAATATGATTTTTCAGATTATCAGCTTCTATGTCCGATAGAGGACGATACAGCAGCCCTCAAGAAACTTAAGAACGTCCTTTGGAAGCTTTCTGGTGACATAATCTTAGGGGCAGTTTTCAATTTATTTCAGAATTTAAATCTAGACTCTTCACGTAAGAATAAAGTTCAAAATAAACCTAGAGCATCTAGATGTTTGGCCACATTGATTCATGATCTTCCATTAATTGATCCCTGGTGAGTTTAATATCCACAGTCATGTGAATATACTTGTTTCTCTAAGAGATTTAACTCTGCTTCTAGGATTGTTTTTTTTTTATCTCACATCAATGGGTGCGGGGCAAGGCTTATATCCTCTCAAATCCATTTTCTGACCACTCGGTCCCAGTAACAGAAAACAAGACCAATTTTACCAGGCAAGAATGTCCTCGATGGACTCTAGATAGGACCCTATTAACTCAAGAAGAAGGGGTCACAACTATGCGTGTTAAGATTAAGAAATGCTTGAAAAGAAATATGGGATCCGCCTCATGCTTCTCTGTCTGGGAAGCTTGTAAAGCTTTCATTAAGGGGAGACATAATATCATATAGAGTTAACATATCTAAAGGACTGAAGACCACGGTCACAACTTTGCAGCACGAACTAGATCAAGCAACCCAGATGTACATATAGGACTATTCCCAAGTGACCAAAGCTAGGCTAGAAAAAGCTGCACAGAACTTAAAGAATGTTTATGAATCTCAAATAATTGCCAATCACAATACATGCTTTCAAAAATTATTTGAAGAAAGCGAGCTTGCTGGAAAGTTTTTGGCCTGGTCAATAAAAAAGAGAAAAAACTATGCCACTCTCACATCTATTTACGATGAAAATAGAAATCAATTAGTCGATTAAGAGGCAGATATTGATGCGGTTTTCCTACTCACTATAAGAAACTATATGCTTGTCCATCTCTGCCTACCTATGGATTTCAAACTGTTATGTCAGTATTGTATGACTGATTACTTGGCTTTATTTTATATCTATGTGCTATACTTTTTTCTCTTGTTAATACATAAGCGGGTATTTATTTTACTCCTATGTCAATGTACATTTTGGGGTCATCCTAGGAGTGTTTGTATTATCTGTAGTTGATTTCCCTGGGGATAAGACTATGTCTATAAGTGCTATTGTTGTCTTTAACTCTTTTTAATAAGGCATTTGTTCTGTTTTCACATGGGTGACTGACCTTTCTCTGTATTGACAGAGCAGGTCTGGCTTGGATAGAACTCTAAATGGCAAAGAGGTATTGCTCAATGGCATGACCCACTGATCAGAGTTTCACAAGTTTCAAACATGCAGTTGGAGTCTGGATATGACAGCACATAGCTTTATATTTTTAGGGTCATTTGGTAAGAATTGTCCTACTGTTATGGGTAAAATTACCCCCATGCTTTTAATGTCTTTAGTACTTTTCTTTCTGTGGTTCTTTCCACAGTGCTTATGTTGTGAGCATGAATGTGTTTGAGACCCATTAAGGGTGCAAATAGTTTTCTATTCATAGAGATAGTTGGTTTCTACCATAGTTTGCCATGCTAACATGGATAATTTTATTCCCATGCTTTTTAATGTCTTATGACGATACCAATCTGTGGTTCCTTCCACTGGTTTTTAAATTGTAGGGCATGTTATTGCTTGCCTACATTAGCATGAAGGTCCAGTCTTTTCTCTGGTTCTAGACTGGTTTTGTTCTAGTTGGAGGCTTTTTAGTGGTCTCAGTTCGCAAACCCTCCTCCAGGTATAGTATGCTTTGGTATTTGATTCTAAAGTAAGGACGCTGTACTTGGCAAGAAGAGAGGCTGGAGATCTGAAGCCCAAAGATCTCTGGAGTGAAGCGCCAACAAGCCTTGGCAACGGCAAGTCGACACGGTGCACAGGGGTTTTGTCCCAGCGGTTCGGACGAGAGATACTGACTTAAAAATTGCAGTGAGGACAGTTCAGACCCCGAGGGATTTGCAGAACCACCACCTGTGTTGCTGAGCCTTTGGAGGTCCGTGGGACGTCAGGAGCGCAGACCGGTCAGCTTTGTTGCGGTGCCAGCAGATGCAGGGGAGTGACTCCTTCACTCCAAGGGAGATTACTTCAGGTGTCCTTGCTGCCCACGGGTCTGTTGAAGATCCTGGATGAAGCACAGACACAGACGATGTGTCTCAGGATGCTTGTTTCAGGTTCAGGGAAGACCTGGCTTGGCAGTTCGGGCTGGACTGTTCCCATGAGGCACAGGGTCAAGACTGATTTGCATATAGCTGGGTCTGAACTGAGGTGGCAAAGTGAGCTAAAGAACGATGATGGATTCAACCCAGATCTGTGACTGGGGGTAAGTGTCTGAAAAGTTTCAGCGCTCCGTCCATCAGCTCCTTGTGTTTGCTTTAGCCTAAAGGATATGCCATTTGATGGTGTACACTTATTTGGTGTACATGCAGATTCTGCTTTGCCGTGATTTAGAGCAGGTCAGTGCTACGAAAGCACCTAGACATATCTTTAAATGTTTTCATTCTTTCTGGAATTTGGAAGAAGTATTGCTCCGTCCATCATCTCCTTGTGTTTGCTTTATATCCTTTAGGCTATTCTGGACTGCCTCAGAAAATCCAGATTGAAGTTGCCAGGCATGTCTACGCAGCACAAATGACTGAGCCACAGCTCTCCCCATGGAATCTGTGGTATCCATACCACTTTCAATGGTAAATTTAGCCACTTCTCAGCCCTCCTGCATGCACTGTACCAGTTCACTTCAGGCATCCTTTGGAAGACATGGGAAACCTGCAAAGACTGCATGCAGTATTCAAAGACCGTAATGCTGCACTAACTGAAGAGAAAATATTTCTCCCACAACTTTGCAGCCATCTGGACTCAGTACTTGGTGGGTAGAGGAAGGACACTAGGGTCTGAAGAAGCTGTCGCTACCTGCACAACCAAACCCTTTGTGGAGGGATGTTTCAAGAGACAGACAGGATCCACAGAGGTGGGACGATGCCTATAGGATAGTCCGGTCCACTGGCATTCTCCTAATAAAATGTTGCTTAACGACTCATTATAAGGGAGTAAGACCTTCACTCCTCTCTCCCCCTGATGAAATAAATTAACTAAAGGGTCAATGGATAGTTGAGTGAGGGAAGCTGCCAATCCAAAACAATAGCTGCTCTCTTCTGTATCCATACCTGTTGGAGAAAGTAAGTCCAAAACTGGAGAGTACTCAATTCCACAAGCCTCACCTAGTTTGGTCAACCAATTTCCTTCTACAGGAGGCAGGGTAGTGTTGCCCAAAGGGTTTTGATCTCTTATATTCTCCCCCTCACCTTGAAAACTGCCTATTATCATAGGAAAAACAGATACAGGTTGTCTAAGTACAGCCAGAGTTGTTGAAAGCAGATAGCTGTAATGCCACTACAACCGATGCCGTCCAGCGCCGTTTTCATGTCAAAAAGAGTAATGGGCTCGGCATCAACCGGTACAGCCGACGTCATTGGTTGACCAAGAAAAAGGTACACTTTTTCCTTGATGAACTGTCGAGATGGGCAAAGAACGGCTCCCTAACCGCTTCAGATCTGCATTACAGGCGTAGAAAAGAAGGAACTGATGTTGGCGAGGGGGTTATATGGACTCAGTTGACGTCAAATCAGGTGGATGACAAATAGATACGGAGTCACAAAGTGACCTCTTCAGACAAACAGACGTGCTATGGAAAAATGTATGGATACAATCTCGTGCCTGGGGGAAGGAATCTGCTGCTAGATGTCTCTATCAGATAAATGGTTTGGGTTATGTGTTACTCTGTCTCCAATGCGTACCCATCCCTGTTTGTATTGTTTCAGAAATGGTATGCCTCTCACAAATATTTTCCAAAAAACAGACTGGCATACATACACATTTGTGAAGTAGTAAGACATCATGCAAATCTTTGACATTTAACATGAATGGAATAGTGTTTTGTAATCAAAATACACTGTGGAAAAATGTAGCCATTTAATCTGATGTTGCTAGACATTTTGGCCCACTTGCTCGATCTGGTTTGTGTAGAAAACCTACTTACCAATGTGACGGTCGGAATATCCACTGTATCATGAGTGCATTTTATGCAATGTCATGTGTAATAGGGCTAACCTTACATCATTCACAATAGTGAAGGAGCATCACGCCTGGCAAAATATAGACTTGTGGCCTGTATGCTACAACTATCCCTATTAACATCAAACACCTGATGTATATTTGTTGTTTAGGCATGTGACAGCTGAAACCAGTCCTTTGGTAGTGAACAAAAATCGAGTAGGATCCTTTTCCACAATGTCATATACAAAACACATCATCACACACCTAGGGCAAAACTTACACCTTTAACTCTTCTTCTACGTTGGACATGTGTCAACCTTAATGTTGATGGCAAAATTAGTTACCCCCTTTATGTTGCCTTTGGGCTCTCGACTGCCCATCACATTCCAGTTAGGCCACTGTAAGTATGCCGGCTATTAGGGTCCTGGGTGCAGCACACGAGATTCCCACATTGGGATGACTTGCAGCACTAGACTTCTGGTGACGTCTTGGTCCAGCGTCGTAGGTCCTCTCACCTCTTCCAACAGTGAATGCTGCAACGCTTGTAGACCCCAAGGGTCCGCACCTTCTTGGAGATGGACTTCCGTATCTCCTTTTTCTGATGGGTGTTGACCGGTGTGGATACAAGAAATGAAAAAAATATATAATTTTTTGTGATTTGTTGTTTGTTTGTGCTGATGTAACACATTTTTACTACATCAATCACAAGCATTACTTAAGAGTTACTACACAATATATTTTTGTTTTTAATTTTGCCAAAATAAAAACAATAAATAATACTTTTGTTGTAACCTGTTGACTACCCTTATCCTTTGTGATTTCCCAGATTCAACAATCCAGGCCAGTGAGATCATCTAGGACAGGGGTCGCCAATATTTTCTGTAATGGAAGCTACTTCTCATCAGTGAATATCACTGTGTAATACTGAAGACTAAACAACTTGCGCATTGTAACCAGACACCTCCACGGCCATCTACATTAACTTGAAGCCTAACGTTGATAGCACCAGATACAATGGTTTGAACTAAATACCATGACTAAGGGCATTTTGAAAGGGCTGCCATGAGTGTCAGTAAGAGAGTGCTCTTTGGGGATGTATGAACATGTGTGCGAATGAAGGGGATGGATTTGTATGAGTGCCTGAGAAATTTAAACTGTTTGTGTAAATAATAACCCTCCATTTCATTTCATTTTTCTGCCATTTAAAAGCATTCAGAAGCATCATTTTGTTCACAACTTAAATTCTGAGTAGACAAGGATTTCCAAATGTACAATAACTCATTGCTTAAGTTGTTCACCTCCATGACTCAGCCCCAGCCTGGACCACAAATCTGACTGAGCACTGCTCATTTATTGTCAGGCCCTGCTATCTGCAGCCTGATGATCATGATGCCACATGAACACAGACTTCCCTCAACTCTGAAATGAAGGTATGACCTTGTGCCCATTTGAAAAAGAGCTCAAGGCTGTGAGCTACTCTGAAGGTGTGAGGGAGCTACTGGTAGTTCCCAAACGACTGGTTGGAGACACCTGATCTAGGCTAATTCGGATTTGTGGGATAATATACATAGTAAGCATAATTTTAATTTGGTATGTAAAAAATTATATATATGTACTATATGTCCAGTTGTAAAAAAGATATAATGTGTTTTTTTATTTTAAATGAACAGAAATGTCTACATTTCACATGAAAATCATATACATATACACAGATATATCTCAAAATATACACCAAATAAAACATAGGGCTCAAAACACACAACACACACTAATTATTTTATGTAATGTAAACAATAAAAGACACTTCACTTCAATCACTACACTTCAATCAGGAACTCAAAGGACCATTCTAGCCTGTGTTTTAAAAAAAAATCAGTTAGACAGTTTTGAAATACATTATAAACATGTACCTGTTCCTCTGGTGAGCCATCGAACTGGCTTTACTGGGACCGAATCTCAGTTGCCAGAAACTCCAGCTCCTCCGGCGAGAAGGCCATGGCCATGTCTCCTGCTCTTTCTGATATCGTGGCTCCAAGAGGTCAGAAACAGCAGCTAAAAGTTTAGGTCTTGTTGGCTGCATTTACACGACATAAACAATCATCAACGGTGACGGACACATCCATTGACTGTCCTACGTTGCTTTCACACACGTTAGATTGTGGCTGGGTCCGTCGTGGAGTTTCACACCCACTAGGCGGACAACTTTCATCGCGGTCGACTAATTCCAAATGTACCGATGGCGAGGTCAGGCAGCCGCCATTTTAGATTGTGGAATCGTGTGTTTGTGACTTTTAAGTGCTTCTCCACCACTCAAAATGGTGGCCAATTAGTTCACATGTTGAAAATCCTAATGTTGTTCATTTGTTTTTACACAAAAGTGCAATGTAATGACTTAATGTGGTTCGATGCAAGACTTGCCTGGCAGTTTTTATACCGCTGTTGACGGTATTTTTGCAGAATGATAATTATTTTTATAATATATTAACAATGTATTATTTACACATTTAAAAAAAAATTACACAAGTAATAAATATTAATTTTTCCCAAAAATAATATTACACATAATATTAGGTTCTGAATACTTATGTATAAAAAAATGTATATGCATTAAAAACTGGATGAAACATGTGGTTTAATTTTAAAATATGTTTACATACATTTAAAACATTATTTTATTTTTAAATGCAGACATATGAACCCAGGGAGAGTGAGGAGACAACAATCATTTCCAGACCTTGCCACCATGGAAGAACGCAATATTGTCAAAAGATTCTGATTTTTGATTTAACACCTCAGCTGCAGCCAGATCTTTTGCCTCACAATATCAATCCCACATCAATTACACCAATAGTCAAAATGATGACAGTACTCCATTTTGTGGCCAGAGGATCATTCCAATACACAGTGGCAGTATCTGGTGGAATATCACAACCAACTTTCAGTGGTGTGCTACAAGAAGTTCTTTCTTCAATGATGAGACACATCAACAGCTTCATTCAGTTTTCTACAAAACAGGATTTTGCCAATGTGAAGGGAGATTTCTATGCCTTCTGCCACCTGCCACATTGGTTGGAGCAACTGATGGCACTCATATCCACCACACGCCAGAGAACAAGTCTACCGCAATCGAAAGAACTTCCATTCAATCAATATGCAAGTTGTCTGCTTTCCAGATTTGTACATCACAAGTGTGAGTGTTCTTTTTCTTGGATCAACCCATGATTCCATTATACTTCGGAACAGTAGCAATCCCCTGAAAATATCACAACTTGGACCTGAGAGAGCTTGCCTTGCTGGTAAGTACTATCTGTCATATTGTTTAGTTAACGTAAAGTGTAATGATGTATAATCGTGTTACATATGTTTGGCTCATTTTTTTCATCCCAAATAGGAGACTCAGCTTATCCTAACTGACCATGGTTGTTAGCACCACTGAGGAATCCAACAACGCCAGGGAAAGTCCACTTCAATGAGGTCCATGGAAGAACACAGAGGCCAGTGGGATGGGCTTTTTGGCTCCTAAAGACCAGATTTCGATGTCTGGGGAAGACTGGTGGAGCCCACCTCTACTCCCTCTATAAGGTGTGCAAACTTACTATGTCATGCTGCATGTACCACAACATAGCACTACGATGGAATATCTCATACATTGCAGATGAAAAAGACCATGAAGAGCCACTGGGTGAGGATATTGAAATGCCAAATGAAGATGATAGTTGTGAAGAAGAAGGAATTAATGTACATCAAGATGTCATTGACAACTTCTTCACATAAGTTTGAGTAAATAATTACATTTTTGTCAACCGAATTGTTAAACCAACTTTTAATGTAATGAGGATAAAAGTCTGTGATGGAAATGTTTAAGAAAGGTAAAAAAAAATGACACCCAGGGCAAAGATGTTTGTTGATCAAATGTTTGACACATGAACTACTGTGTTCATTTGCATTGTTCATCTTTGATTGTTCTTGTGTAATCAAATATAGGCATTTGTAAGGTATCTATTTTGTAATGTAATTTACTGACCTTTTTCCTTTTCTCTGTTTTAAGGACCATTTACCATGTCATCTTTATTTGGACATTTCAAAGTTGTGCCATTTGCAGTTATATGCTGCTGTTGCGAAGCAGAAAAGGGAACATGGGTTGATCCCGATGAAGACACACAGACTTTGGGTGTACATATTTTGTACTGAGACAACTTGCACAGCGATTGAATGGAAGTTTTTAAAGTTGCATTACACTTGTTTTCAGTTGAATGTTGGAACCAAGTCAATATGTGCAGCTTGATTTGCTCTAGGCACATGTGGTAGTCGACCCAAAGCATACTAATCTCCCTTCACATTGGCAAAATGTTCATTTTATGGTAAGTGTATGAAGCAATTAATGTGCCTAATCATTGGAGAAAGAACTTGTAGCACACTACTCAAAGTAGGTTGTGACATTCCCCCAGATACTGCAACAGTGTACTGGAATGATCCTGTGGCCACCATATTGAGTACTGCCAGGATTTAGGACTATTGGTGTTATTGTTGTGCAATTCTCATTGTGAAGCAGAATATCTGGCTCCAGCTGATGACATAAACCAATAATATTTTGCCCATTGAATCTGATTGTTTTGAATATATCCCCTTCTTCCATGGCAGCAAGGAGTGGACCTGGAAATGTAAAAATGGCACTAAGAATTTGTATTATGCATGATTTATTATATTTAAGAAACATTTGACAGACCAGTCTTTTTCAATTATAATAAAATAGTGGTTGATGAGTTTTTGGTATTTGCATATTGTTGTCATGATAGAAATTTGGGTGAAACATTACCTACTTCGAAATCATTCATAAAAAATGATCATTTGATTGTTCACATTTTATAATATATGATGGAAGAAAAAGAATGAATAAATACAGAAAAGGAATATAACACCAGCCTTTGACTTTGTTAGCCTTACTTTTATTAAACAAAACAAAATAAATCAAAACAGAGTGTTAACTAAAAAGCAAACCAAAAAAGCAAACGTTAGTCATGGTGAATGAAACCATTATTAAAGTGCCAAAATTGTTTGAAGTCCAATGTTCAAAATACAACTGGGATCAGAAAGGTAAATGTGCCCAGAAAATAGTCAACAGAGTGAATGGTAGTCACACACTGGGGGAAATTAGGTTCTGCGCCTCTTGATGGTGGTCTTGCCATTCTTTCCTGGTGGTCCGGATGAATGTGTGCTCCTCCGGGTGTCTGGTGGATCTACAGTAGCAGGGACTGAGATGGGTGCAGGTGTTGCCTCTTGTGGCAGGGCCTCCCTTTCTGTGGCTGAGGCAGATTTAGTAGGCCCCGATGATGTTGGATCACAGAAAGGGGAAGATGATGTGGAAAAGCCCTGCACATATGGGTGGAAATGTCCTCCAGCACCCCAGTCAAGGAGCCCAAAATGGAGCACAGATTCTCCATCTATACATTGTGCTCCCTCTGCAACTGCTTCATGTCCCGGAGCTCGGTAAGGACCTGGCCCATCATGATGGAGGGTTCCCAAGTCTTGGTTGAGGGTGGCCTGGGTGACAGAGAACCTAGTTGCCTCACTATGCTGGCCCATAGATCTCCTCCCACAGCCCATACACCCACTACCCTGGACCCTTGACCCAACGTGCCCTACCCCACTGGTTCCTGGCTGAACTGGAGGTGGTGGTGTCTGTACAGCAACCAGGACTGTACAGCAACTAGGACTGGGGGGCACAAGATCGGTGGGGTTGGTTTGAACACAGAAAGTGGAGGTATCCGAAAGCTAAGGTGTTGTAATAGCTGGAGTGGGAGGTGTAGGTGTGGGCTGAGTGAGACTCACTGGAGCCGTCTGACCGGGCAGACCAGATGGACCATGCTGCTCCTCTTCATCTGGACTTTCAGGAGTGGAGTCCTGACTGGAGGCTTGATCCTGGGAGGTTTCCTCAGTGCCAGATGTTTGGCCATGTGCTCTGGCTGATAGACCTATTATGATTGTCAAAAATACCTACATTGTAAAAGAGTAGATTGCACATCCAATGAGTTTTGAGCGAATAATTTAGCAACCTAATAGGGAAAAGGAATTGAATATCATGATTATACCTTTCAGTGGTATTGAAATTAATTACACAACCAATTTCAATTTCATACAAAACTACTGCAAATAAACAGGTAAGAAGATGTGCTGAAATATAAAATAAACATTATTAAGTATACATGAAATGCACCAACCATTCAACACTACACAGTAGAGAGAAGAAATGTGAAATTAACCATTCCAAGACGCAGCAGGCTAAAAAATGACTTTTACACAACATAGAAGGATGTTTAGCATTGGTCATCATATTAGCATGTGCAGAGTAAATGTTTCACATATACCACTCATATTCAGCATACAAATTTACATATTTTAACATTTTTTGGCGAACAAACTTTGATTTGAGCAACTAATGACATCCATTCAATTATATTACAAGAAAAGGACAACATACAAAATTCAATGACAATTTCCAAAAGAGAGCATTAAACAGAGATTGATCAATAAATGTAATTTTTCCATAAGTGAAAATATGATATATAAAAGGGAGAATGTGCAAAATTACATTGCTATGTAATGTTAAAAAAAAAACAGAAGCAAGGCATCACTGTAGTTGTAGTTATTTCAATGATACATTCATAACACTTGCAAAATTGTAACTTGAACATACCTAGTGAAAATCTGCAGTAAAAAGAGAACAGATATTTACTATATGAAAAACATATATGTTATTTGGTGTTCAAATACTTACCAGCACCATTGCATGATGTAAAATGTAATGGACATTGAAACCTGTTATTGTACATACAACACAATACATTCGAACAAACAAGCCAGACAAGATGTTAATGATATATTCTGGTTTGTATGTTGAAACTTATTTCAACAAAACACATTAGCAACAGCTAACTTAAAGTAAACAGGGCATTTAGGTTTAGTGACACCTTGAAAAGTGTAACTTAATAGTCTCCACTCATCCAGGGTTTCCTGTCAAGCCTTCAGGATGTAGGACCTGCAAGACCTTTTCCTCCCAGGGACAAAGTTGCAAGGGGAGGCTGGGAGAACCAGCACCAGTCCTCTGGGCCTCCAGCTGATGCTTGCAAGCCAGGGAATGCACTCTCCCTGCAGGTCATTCCACCTCTTCCTGATTTCGTCCTGTGTGCGCAGGTTGCAGGTTGGAGGACATTTACACCCATGCTACAGCTTTCACTCTGTCAACTAATCCGGCCCATATTTGCCTTTCTGAGCTATAGTTGTATTTTGTACTTGGGCTCCAAACAATTGTGGCTTTACTCTAATAATTTCATTCACAATGACTAACAATTCTCCCTCTGTAAAACAGGGATTTCTCCTACCTGCCATTCTGAGATAATAAACTTAAATGAATTAAATGATCGACAAGATAATAAAGAAAAAGGAGTAAATGAACAAGGAATAAAAGAAACATGTGACTTGAATTGAATTGAATTAAAATTTATAGAGCGCAGCATATACCCGAGGGCGTCTTGGCGCTATTCATGATCTGAGAGCATAGAGAACACACGTAGAAAGCCGTAATCATGTTGAGTGATTTAGGCGGTTTGTGTAAACAGCCAGGTTTTCAGGCCTTTCCTAAAATGGATCAAGGAGGGAGCTGATTTTAAAGTGATGGGTAGTGTATTCCACATCAAAGCTGCTGATCTAAAGATGCTCCTGCCTTCCCAAGTAGCCTTTTTAGAGGGGGGTAATTACCATGTTCCTAGCTGTTCCAGACCGCAGGGTTCTATTGGGAACATACCATTTCAGTTTATTCCTAAACTGTGATGGTCCAAGATTGTGCAGTGATTTAAAAGCCAGGCATAGGACTTTAAACTTACATCTCTGCCTGACTGGGAGCCGGTGTAGTTTTTTTATGGCTTCTTTGGCAGAGACGTTTTTAGGAATATTCAAAATGAGGCGCACCGCCGCATTTTGTACAATCTGAAGCCTGTTGAGCAGGCCTGAGTTGATGGTAAGGTAAAGGCTATTGCAATAATCTAGACGGGAGAGGACCAGAGCCAGGGTCACTGTTTTTAAAAGATCCTCTGGTATAAATTGATTAATTTTATTAATTAGTCTAATGGCACAAAAAGGAATGGCTGTGATTTTGTTGACTTGGGCCTTAAATTTAAGTTCTTCATCGATAATAATACCCAAGTCCTTGGTTTTAGCCGCGGGGGCTGGTAGTACTCCAAGTGCAGGTGGCCACCAGTCAGTTGTCCAGAGGGAGGGTTTATTACCAAAGATGATGACCTCTGTCTTAGTTGCATTCAACTTTAAACAGTTGACATCCATCCAATCACTCACATTCTTCATAAAGACTTCAGTAAAAACGTGCTCAGGAACAAAATTCTGCTGCAATGGAATGGCAAAGAATCATGGTCTAAACTGGTGTGATTATAGTGTGGTATGCAGGTGAAAACATTTAGCCAAAATACATCATGTGTGTAACTGCTAGCATCCATCCTACAGCCACAGGAATAGTCTAATGTCCAATGTGGACCTCATCCCGTGACGGGATCCTTCCGTCTGCAACCCGCTGTTAGAACACAGCCAGCACAACAGTGAAATCTCAATAGGCTTGACGCAACTCCGCCGCCCTGATGGCGACTCTTAAACTGAATATGGAACAATACCCCATACGACCTATATTGCTTCTATAAACGCTCAAAGTGCACACAAGTCGGAAAAGTATTTTGTGCTTGGCATTGGCAAAGATTCTTAGATTAGATCTTATGTGTCCGTGGCCATCCTGCTCTTTATGTGGTGTTCAGTCAGACTTGTGTGCACTTTGAGGGGCCGATTCCGATGCGGGCAGGAAAGGCTCCGACTGTTGGTCGGAGTCCTCCTGCCCGCATCGGAATGTGTCGTTCGGATTCCTTTCCGACCATGCCATTCTGATGGGCTCGGTCGGAAAGGAATCTGACTCGGTTTTACGGATGGCTCAGACCGGCTCTGAGATTTCGTCCGCCATCCGGAAACCCTCCAGCACTCCCCCGGCCGGCTCTTTTGCAGCCAAGGGAGTATGATGGCAGTTTCCCACTGCCTTTTTGGGCCGGTCTTTATGTCACAAAAAGGCAGTGGGAAACTGTCTTTGAGGGCCCCCAGCAGGGCCCCCATGGGTGTGAGGTTGCCGAATGGCCACCTAGGGGGCACCTATGGTGACCCCCTGTTGATCCCTGCACCCGGTGGCAGGCATCTTGGGGTCCCTGCCACTGGGTGCAGGGATGAACTGCACCCCTGCTCTTTCAATGAAAGCATGCATTCCATTCGGAATGCATGCTCTCATTGAAAGGTATAGGTATGCGACCGAACAGGGTTCAGTTGCATCCTACTTGCAGGTCTGTAACTGACGACAGAAGGTCGTTCGTTTACTGTTCCTGATTGATGTCGGAATGACTTCGGTCTGTCCAACATCAGAATCAGGCCCTGAGTTTTTATAGAAACAATACAGATCGTGTTGGATATTGTTCCATATTTAATTTGTGTTTTCCCCCTTTTCCCAGACCTTAATATCTTATTTGATGGATTTCTATTTGCCAGCAGAGAAGTCCGCCCTGTCAGCAGTAGTGAGCCGGTTATGCAACGGTAAACACTCTGTAGATGCGGATGGAGATTCAGCCTGCATACATCTAAGTTGGGCGGTTGGGATACCGTCAGCTTGATGGAGTACTTGGATACTCCACCGCGGAGTGACGACGGTAGTCCAGCCAAGATCTAAATCGGGCCAAAATCCATACATGTCATGAACTGCTAATGAATGAACTTAGCTGTGTTGGAAACATTACAGTGCATCCATCTGCTCCACAGCTTGGCCCCTGCTACTCTCTCCAGTGCCACAAGGGGAGCAGTCAATGTTCCCCCAAGCTAGGTCACAGCTTCCCCTTTCCCGAACACCATATCTGCCCTTTGACCTGCACTAGCCTCTCTTCTGAAATTTACCAGCTGCTGACACCAGGCGCTAAATGCCATCAGTACATTTCCTGGAATTGGGGTAAACATGCACATTTTTACCGGGTTTTTCCCAGTCTCTTAGTCATTTCCAAGCATATAACTCATAATGGCTAATTTATGGGATCCCAGCCGGACTCAAAGATTCCAGGCCTCCAGCATCCCCACACCTAATCCGGCTGGCCCACAATGAGGGCCAAAAAGAGCTTCAAATAAAAGAATAGCCTGCTTACTTGTAATCCAAGTTCAGCATTGTTGGAATCTTCATTTAAATAATAAATGTTAAAATAATTCCCTGCTCTATGTGAGGACTCTTACAATACTTTAACATTTATGACTATCAATAAAAATCCTATGATGCAGAAGCCTCTGTTGTCTCTTAAACTATATCATTAAACTAAAAAAGTTCATCATGAGGACAGACAGTAAGGCTCCTAGTTCATGGGCTTGGTAGTGTTTCCCAATAGGAATCCAAAACTGGCCTGCCTATGTAGACTTTTATGATGGAATATAAATGAAAAATAAGTATCAACCTAAGCAGCAACTAATTGGTGGGTTTAAAGAACTTTACCACAATGTAAAAGTGAAAGAATAAAGAGTATATTTCTTAAAATATTCTAACAGGTGATGGTCTGTGACAAAAGTGGACTATAAATCTGGCCTAGCCATATGGAACAGAAAAAATGGCTGTATTCTTAGATAGATACAAAAGCTCTATTCTCTAGTATCGTATTAGGTGCTTCCCTGATTTAAATAAAAATGCTTATACTGTCCTCTTGGGAACGGGTACAACCATATCTTAAGCTGCTAGTGATCTAGATCATAAGAACTACAAGACTGTGATGCAGAGTCTCCCCTATCAGCCTGGAGAAAATTTCAGCTTTTTGGGAACCATCATATGTGGTTCCTAGAAGAGGTGCAAAGTGTACTAAACCTGCCGGACCTATGTTGCAGTTATAAAAATCCCATATCTGCTAAACATCATGGATTTGTGGACAATAACTAGTATCAAAGGATGCTGAACAAAAATGTAAATATACTTAACTGCATAAATAAATCTAAAGCGAGACTTCAGCCGAAGACCCGACAACACAGTATAGGCATTACCATTTTTTTAATGACTGTTAAAAGAAGGTAAGTTTGGAAGACTTTCTTAAAGAAACACACATTTTGTTAAGAACACACTCATTAAGCCCCAACTTGTGTACTTCACAGGTGTCTGCAAAGGGTGTCTGTCTAATTACTCCTTCCATCTGGAAGATTTGTAACAGAAAGAGCGTCTCTTCCAGCTACTTTATATAGTACAATGTAGTACATTAACAGTGTCTTGCTTTAAAGGACTAATAGGGAAGAGGGCTGTGCATGGATGACTTCAGTTACCAGATGTAAAGACATCAGTCTGAGGGGAAGCACATTCCTTGAACTGAGATCTTCCTGTCCGAGACCAACACAATAAATCAATATTCTTTCTTAAAGAGATTTGCCCTGCATGTCTACCATTAAAGGGAGGAGACCATCCTGACCAGAAAACAGTTCAGACCCTCCTATCATCAAGATGCCTGCATCAACTCATGAACAGTACACTTGTGATGGCCGGAAGCAATTAATACCAGGTAATACTAGAAAATATTTGTCCTAACATAGACTTGTACCCCTTGACTAAATGTCCTTCAAGTTGTAACAGGCAGTGCTTAAGATGTGGATAGAAAAGTCTTGCTTCTTTCAAAGCTGAGCCACAACTGCTTCCAAGCACTTGGTATACAAATCTACAGAAATGACTTAAGATCACTCTTATAACTTTGTTGATTGACAAACCCCCTGCTAAGAAAGAGATCTCGTCATGGTACAATTTGATCTTGGAGGAGATGGATGGGGTATTTTTGTTACCGGATGAGCTTTGGGGGCCAGATATAAGTAATACTAACCTGCAAGAATTATGGGGTACATCATGTAGTATGATGTGGGATGTCGTGAAACCGGCGTGGTTGCGCAGGAACCACCTTTATACTATTCATAGAGCTTACTACTCTCCCCTTCGCCTCTCTAAGTTTACTCAGGGGAATATGGTAGTGTGTGCTAGGTGTGGTCTCTTGGCTGCCTCGGATATCCACATGTTTTACGAGTGCCCTTTTTTGTCGCAGTTCTGGGAAGCTATTTGTAAGATCCTGTCAACCTCAGTGGACTTCAACATAATATTAGATCCTCAGTTAGTGATCTTTGGAATTTTAGAGGGGGTCTCCACATTGGCGAAAAAGTTAGTCTTCTTTGCTATACTTCTCGCTAGAAGGGAGATATGCAAGAAGTGGAAGGACCCTTCACCTCCTTCTGTCAATGAATGGTTTGCTTCTGCCTTGCAGGTCTCCAAGCTGGACTTGGCCAGAATAGGGAATCCTGATAAAAGATCTTTTTGGCGCCTTTTGAAATGGGATCATTGAGAGACTGGGGTTTTTTTTTTTTGTTTTTTTTTCCCCCCAGGTCCAATGATTGAGCCATCTATCCCATTTCTGGGTATAAGCATTGCCTTGATACTTTCTTCAGTATTCTGGCGGATTTTCAAAATCCTTTGAAGGGTTGCGCTATGCTGATCGCAGGTATGTCAAGCATTATTGCTATGGGACGAGGTCCTCGCTCCATGTTCTGTCCCTTCCAGTTGGTATGTACTGAGGTAGCATATCGCTTGTTAACCTATCGATCATACATATAGAACCTTGGTGGCGTATGAGGACAAAAAAAAAAAAGAAATGACTTAAGATCGAACCATACATCTGACACACTGCTACAGTTTGTAGCACAGTAAGAGGTGAGTATAAAAATCTGGTAGTTTGACATCAGTTAGAAAACCTCCTATCCGAATTTAACATTTTAACATTTGAAATTGTCTATTTTGGTTTCTGGCCAACTGCAACGACCTACTGATGCTATAACCGCAGGCAGTGTGGGAGGAGGAAGAGGACACAGATAGCTTCCCTTATCAGGCTATAAGGAGGAAGCATAGGCAGTTTGGTAATAAATAAAGAAATGGAGCTGTATATGCTGCCAAAAGGCATGGCATGAACCACTTTCACAGCAACCCAGAAATGTAAACAAAAGGTCCCCAATGAAGCAGCTTGGATAGTGAGGAAATAGGAGGGGTAGGAGTAGATATTTCTCTTTTATTTTGCATGGGGAATCTACTTTAAGGTGATCTCAAATCTTGCACCTGAACGTCGTTATTTACATTAACGAATATAACTTGTAAATGTGATCCGATGATGATGAAATAGGATTACAATCTTTTCATTCTATTTATGATACACTGTATATGTTTCAACATGATTTATATACTAACAATATACATTTTAAAAATAAAAGTAAAATATTTTGGGTTCTAAATTGTTTCCCACTTTGTCTTTTCTTTGACTCTCCATTGTGGATCTGTAGTCTCTCGCACCAGGTGTCTAATGATCACTCTACTTCTGCCTTATAACACAGCATACTACACCTCCCAATCTTACTTGTAAGGGCTGTTGACAAGGTCTCCTCCCCAGACCATGTTTTCTGTGCAGTCGAGGACACTGTAGCAGCCATCTAAGATAAACTGGGCAAAGGCGACAAGTGAATCCTGCACCAGGAAGCGGAGGGAGTCTTGAAGGTTATACTTAATGAGATCCATGAATTTGCGAAGCTTAGACATTTGATAGACCTCCCAGTTTTTCTCATGCAGGTTGTAAGCACCTTTGCCTACATCTCTCAAGCTTGAACGCACAGCATTCTTAAGGGTGCTGACCCAACTGTCCTTTAGAAATAACTGAACCTGAAATAAGAAAATGGAAAATGGAAATCACATAAAGAACAGGGCACAGCCAATGAGTAGTTCAAGCAATAAAGAAATAGGTGTTTATGCTTAATCCCCTATATTTTGGCAATCTTTGAGCATGCATTTGCATCATCCAAGATATTAAGGATTTTGGTTTTAAGAACTCCTAGTTTCTAGTACAACAAGGGTTCATATATGTACTAAACATTATCTAGCATACATAAGGTAACCAAAGCCCAATCAAAACCATTAATTTATGGATTTGGCATAGGTACCTTGAAATAACGTTGATGCTACAGAAGTAAAGAGTTTTATTAATTCATGTGTTAATATGAAAGAGCTGGAACAGGTGTGCAACTGTATCAATAGTTTCTCTGTAATAGTATCCTCCTTACATTCATACCCGCTAGAAAATCACTTTTTACCACCAGGGAGATTCCAGATTTTTTTTTCAAAATAGACCTCTAACTTTTTTTAAGAACCAGCTAGACCATGTTATCCAAGGACACAAAATGCATTTTTGAATCTGTGAAGAGCACTCTGCTCCTCGCAGTTGTGCAACTGCATTTATTTTAAAAGCTGTTCCCAATTCACAAATAGGACCTGCATGCAGGAGGACGGCAGGCTTGGAAGCAGGTTTGCTTAACTGCCTGGTCTAGCTCTGCCTCTGTTGGACCTACGTCCTAGGGGTAGCTTGGCTCCGGTCAACAGGCTTACATCTCTACTTGGCCTCTCATGCTTGCATCCTGCCCAGCTCGCAATCTTGCGCAGCCTCACACAAAAAGGACACTACACCGATTAAATTTAAGGTTTACTAGAATCCTTTAACTTTCCTTCTCTTTAACGGGGATACTCAGTTTCACATAGCAGAGTAAAACATTACATTTGCATTTAGAAGGACAATTTCATTCCAACGTTACAACTTAAAGAAAACGGTACGTGAACACCCTCTGAGCTTCTCCTCCCACCCGGATTCAGAAGACCCAGGATAAATTCCCACTGGGAGGGCTCCAAACCACCGCTATAATTTCTGCAATGTCAAAAGAGAACTTGGACAATTCCCAATCTCCTCTGTTTAAGCGCTGCGTTGGATACTCCCTGTTGCTGGCAATAAATGGGTTACCTCTAACAATCTACACTTGTCTATTCGCTATCTAGCCAATAAATTATTACATTTCAACATTGTACATGAGCCCCGGTGATTACCAGTGTGGAGACTGCTTTTCTCAACCCTACGATGGATATCTGTTTCTTCGCCTCCCCCCTCCCCTCTCGGTGGACAGTCTCGTTTACAATCAAATCAGTCTGCCCGCACTATCAGTCTCGAACCTGGGTCTCTCAGAGACTGTCACTAGGGTACCTCAAGGCAACGCCTGGCCGCCGCTGTGCACTCTTTGGTGCCCTCCGGGGTCCTCTCCCACCTCACCTTCTTAAGCCCCTCTTACTGTGCAGCCACGGAGGTCTTCTGACGACCGGTTCAGTGGAAACCAGAGCTGAATGATTTGGGGGTGGGCCAGTACTCACAGCGCCAGACGGGAAATCCTGACACCAGGTAGAAGGTGAAAAGCTCGACACCCTCTTTCAAAGCGCTTTCCCCCTGCCACAGGCCTCACTTTCTCCGCAGACTTGACCAGCTGGGTAGACTCGGGTCGACCCGGTTTCAATTGCAGGATACGGCCGCCGCCTCAGGAGTCAGCGTGTCTTGTGGGGCGCGGCCTACCTCAGCTTCCGGCAACAGAGAGGGGCGGCCTCTCGGCCCCTCTCACGTGATACGAGGAGGACGGCCTCCAAGCCTGTCGCGTCCCTCGCCTCCCTCAGACGACTCTCCTCACCCGGATCGCGGCGCCGCTTGCTCACCAGCCTCCTCTCCCCAAGCCTTTCCACACCGCTCTTGCCAGCAGCGAGCCACCACCAGCGGACAACAGGAGCCCTCCGTTCTCTTCAGGGACAGGGACTCGGGTAGGGAGGTTGAAGGGGGCCCCAAATTAAGGGTGCCCAGAATTCTCCGGTGCAGCTTGTCCGGATTTTATAGTTCTCTTATCTCCTGGGGGGGGGCCTCGCCTCTTCAGCTCGAGATGAGAGGGTATCGCCACCGCCAGTCGAACTCCACCCAAGAAGAGATGAGGATGGGGCTGGTCACAGATAGGGATCCTGGACCTCCTTCAAGGGTTCTGGCCACTTTTTGGAAATCCTAGAATTACGCTGTTCCACCAGTTCACTGCCTGCATTCAGGGACCGGTCACAAGAGTAGGGGTGGCGTTACTAGGATTAGGACTCAGTGCAGACCCGTGGTCCTGTCCGTTCCCCTCTGAGTACAACCACCTCCTCACACGAGCGCCTCACTCCTGAATGACTCCACAGCTCAACTTGATTCTAAGATGGCCGCCCTCCTGCCACCTCTATTTGTCACCTTGGCCTGGACTTGCCAGAGGGGTCCAGAAGGTTCTGGAACCTCCCATGGCAGTCATGGCCCGGGTGCTGAGGTGACAGTTGGAGCCACCATTTTGTGAATCCTACCTTCCTCATCTATCTACCTCAGTGGAGCACCTTGCGCCTTTCCCTCATGTGATGTGGAAAAGACACCCAGAACCTCTACATCAGCACCCCAAAAAGTTTAGTAGACAGAAAAAAAATGAGAAGGGGACAAGGGACAAAAATAATAAAATGAGGAGGGGGAACTGCCAAAGGGCTGACAGGTCTAACACGCGTCCCCCCCAGCTGAAAGTGGGGAGAGCTACCCAACCCCTTGGGAGTCCTCTTCACTAAGGCGGAAATACCTGGAGAGACCGTCAGCATTGGCGTGGTCCACTCCTGGGCGATGTTCCACCCTAAAGTCCATCCCCTGTAGGGAAATGGACCACCTCAACAGCTTGGGATTCTCGCCCCTCATTTGCATCAGCCACCTGAGGGGCCGGTGGTCAGTCTGAACCAGGAAGTGCGAGCCAAATAGGTATGGCCGCAGCTTCTTCAGAGCCCACACCACCGCAAAAGCCTCCCTCTCAATTGCACTCCACCTCTGTTCCCGGGGGAGTAGTCTCCTAGATAGGAAAACCACCGGTTGGTCTAGACCCTCATCATTGAGTTGCGACAGCACTGCCCCAATACCGTGCTCCGACGCATCTGTCTGGACGATGAACTCCTTAGCGAAGTCAGGGGCCCTGAGAACAGGGGCCGCACACATGGCCTTTTTCAAGGTGTCGAAAGCTTGTTGACATCCCTCGGTCCAGATTACCCGTCGAGGGTGCTTTTTGGAAGTGAGCTCAGTCAAGGGGGCCGCGATGGTTCCGTATCCCTTGACAAAGCGTCGGTAGTAACCAGTGAGGCCCAAGAAGGCCCGAACCTCTGTCTGAGTCTTGGGGGGTTCCCAGGCCATGATGGTTTCGATCTTGGCCTGGAGGCGTTGCACCTGGCCCCGACCCACCAAGTGACCGAGGTACACTACCGACCCCTGCCCGATCTGGCACTTACTGGCTTTGATCGTCAGACCTGCCTGCTGCAAAGCCTGAAGAACAGCCTGAAGGTGACACAAATGGTCCTCCCAGCTGCGGCTGAAGACAGCGATGTCATCCAGGTACGCAACTGAAAAGGCTTCCATTCCAGAGAGGACCTGGTTCACCAATCGCTGGAACGTAGCAGGGGCGTTCTTGAGCCCGAAGGGCATCACACAGAACTGGTAGTGACCCTCGGGTGTGGAGAAGGCTGACCTTTCCTTGGCTCCATCCGTCAGGGAAATCTGCCAGTACCCGGATGTGAGGTCAAAGGTACTGAGATATTGGGCAGCTCCCAACCGGTCAATGAGCTCATCCGCCCTCGGGATAGGATGAGCATCCGTCTTTGTCACTGAATTCAGTCCCCTATAATCCACACAGAACCGGAGCTCTGGGGTAGTGCCCGGTGGGGCAGCTTTGGGTACCAGTACCACCGGACTGGACCAGGGACTACTTGAAGGCTCAATCACTCCTAGCTCTAGCATCTTGGTAACTTCCTCATGGATGCTAGCCTTCACCTTATCCGACAGTCGGTAGGACTTGGACTTCACAGGTGGGCTGTCCCCTGTGTCCACGTCATGGGTACACAGATGAGTCCTTCCCGGGATAAGGGAGAACAAGGAAGCAAACTGCTCCAGTACATGGCGACAGTCCTTCCGTTGTTCAGGAGTTAGTGACGGTGAAAGGATCACTCCCTCCACCGATCCATCCTTCTCTTGGGACGCAAACAGATCGGGAAGAGGTTCACTTTCCTCTTCCTCTGACCCATCAGTCACCATCATTAACGTGACCTCGGGTCTCTCTTGGTGAGGCTTGAGGCGGTTGACATGGAGCACCCGATGGGGCTGCCTGGGGGTCTTAAGATCTACCACATAGGTAACCTTGCCCTTTTTCTCAACCACCTCAAAGGGACCTGACCAGCGATCCTGGAGGGCGCTAAGCTCTCCAGGTTCCATCACCCACACCTTCTGGCCAGGCTCCAGCTCCACCGGGTGAGCATTTCGGTCATACTATTCCTTCATGACCGTCTGGCTAGCTTCTAGGTTTTCAGAAGCTTGCTTCCACAACCTAGCCATTTGGCTACGAAAGGCCAGCATGTAGCTCACCACATCCGGGGGAAGTTTTCTGGGAGTCTTTTCCCATCCATCCTTCACCAGGCTGAGGGGTCCACGCACAGGGTGCCCGTACAACAGCTCGAAGGGGCTGAAGCCCACTCCCTTCTGTGGTACCTCCCTGTAAGAAAACAGCAAACAAGGTAGGAGGACGTCCCATTTCCTCCGCAGGCTCTCGGGCAGACTCCGGATCATGCCCTTTAAGGTTTTGTTAAACCTTTCCACCAGACCATTGGTCTGGGGGTGATAAGGAGTGGAGAACCGGTAAGTAACTCCACACTCTTTCCACATAGCCCGCATGTAGGCCGACATGAAGTTGGTACCTCTGTCCGACACCACTTCCTTGGGGAATCCCATCCGGGTAAAAATTCCCATAAGGGCCCGTGCCACCGCAGGTGCAGTAATGGTCCTCAGAGGGATAGCCTCTGGGTACCGTGTGGCATGATCCACCAGAACCAGGATAAACCTGTGACCGGCAGACGTTGGTGGATCTAATGGCCCGACAATGTCGATGCCCACCCTTTCAAAGGGGGTACCAACGACAGGCAGTGGTTCCAGGGGAGCCTTCAGCTTCACCCCTGTCTTCCCACTAGCTTGGCAGGTTACACACGTCCTACAAAAAGTATCGGACGTAATCCTCATCTGAGGCCAGTAAAAATGAGGGACAAGTCGAGCAAAGGTCTTGTCTTGTCCCAAGTGTCCTGCCAAGGGTATTTCGTGAGCCAGTCTCAATAGGAAGGCTCGGTAACGCTGGGGAACTACCAAGGCCCGGGATGAACCATGCACCGGAGCCTTGGGTTCGCTATAAAGGAGTCCATCATCCCAGTATATGTGGAAGTTCCCCGAATCGTTACCCGCTGCCTGGGCTTCGGCCTGCCGCCGTAAACCCTCAAGGGTAGGGCACTCCTTCTGGGCCCGACAAAACTCTTCCCTAGTAGGTCCTCCCTCCACCTGCCAATCTGCAGGGGTCGGTAAGCCCTCCAGGGAAGTTACATCCCCCTCCGTAGACTCCGGGACCACTTCAGTTGCCCCATCCACCTTTGGAGGGTCAGATGCCGGGGCAGGCTTCCCCCGTCCCCGGTTACCCTTTCCGGCAGCTGGTTGGACCTTTGTCCCAGGCTCCAACCTCTGTGAATCCCCTCTTCGGGTAGTCACGGACCGAGTGTGGGCACACGTCCACTCAGGGGTCCCCAACATTTCCATGTGGGCCCTGAACTCAACCTCCTTCCACGCCGAGTGTTCAAGGTCATTTCCCAACAGGCAGTCGACCGGCATGGCAGGGCGGATCGCAACTCGTAGAGGACCCGCAACCCCTCCCCACTCACAGGGAACCTGGGCCACCGGATAGTGACCCTCTCGGTTGTCAGCCATCACAACCGGGTGGACTACGTTGGGGACCACCTGCTCTGGGGACACCAGCTGACTCCTTACCATAGTCATGCTGGCTCCTGTGTCCCTCAGAGCCTCCACCCTCTGGGCATTGATGGTGACCCATTGCCTGTACTTAGTAGTATTCGAGGGCATCTGGGTCTTAGGAACCATCTCACAATCCCCTAAGGACACTAAGGTTAGCCCTGCCCACTCACCTCCTTTATCTAGGGGCAACTCCTCCCCGAGCACTACACTCGCCACCCCAGGGGTCTTTCCTCCAATGGGAGGGTGTGGTCTCTTGGGACACTTGGCATCCCCCTTATAGTGCCCAACCTCACCACACTCATAACATCGGACAACCCTAGGCTGCTGACCACGGTCAGGATAAGGGGGTTTGTGGGGACCAACCTTAGGAGGGAATCCTACTCCCTTCCCTGGTGAACTCTTTTGGGGGCCTTTAGAGAACTCCCTCTTTTTGTCTCCCCCCTCCTTCTTCTGGGGGGCGCCCTGTCCAGCCCCTTGGAAATTCCCTCCAGTCCCTTTTGAGGTTACCCGGGTACTCGCCCAGATATCCGCCTCCTCTGCAAGCTTCCTGGGATTGGTCAGCTTGCTGTCTACCAGGTGCTGACGCAGCTCCGGAAAACTTTTCTCGAGGAGGTGCTCCTTTAAAATTAAATTGTACAGTCCCTCATAGTCCTTGACATCACTGCCCTGCACCCAGCCCTCTAAGGCCTTCTTGCATAGTCCAAGAAGTCCACCCAATTCTGGGTGGACAACTTCTGACTGCCCCGAAACCTCTGCCTGAATTTTTCAGGGGTCAGCCCAAATTTCCTCACTAGGGCTACCTTCATGACGGGGTACCTGGTCTGGTCTGGCTGTTCTAGCGCTAATAAGGCATCCCTCCCCACCGGAGGCATATACCTATATAGGCCACCCCCCCACTGGGCTTCGGGGACCCCATGGGCTCTTAGAGAAACCTCATAGGCAGCCAGCCATTTTACAATGTCATCCCCTATACCATAGCTAGCAACTACATCCTTGGGCAGGTAGGGCCTGGACTCTCTCGGGATCTCTCTTGGTATGCTGCCACCATTAGGACTGCTGGGGGTTCCAAGTTGAAGGGCTTTGAGCTCTAACTCCTTTAAGTGAAGTTCATGGAGGAACCTCCTCTCCTCCCTCTCCTTTTCCAACCGGGCGAGATCCATTCTAAGCTGTCTCTCTTCCCTTCGGTCAATCAGGTCAGCAGAGGACAAGCTCCCCCCTGAGGCACTACTTCCCACCCTTGATGGGGCCCTGGACCCAACGTCCATATTACCGCTCCCAGGGTGAAGAAGGACTTCTGGTTCTTCTAGGAGACCTGGTCCTGGTTCTTCCTCCCGTTTCCCGCTAGGGTGGGCCATAACCCAGGCTCTTAAGCTTGCCTGGAGCTCTGTCTTCTTCGCCCCCTGCTTAAAGAATACCCCCCGTTCTTGGCAGAACTCCTTCAATTGGGCCGCTGTATACTCCTCCAGCCTACCCAATTCGAATTCCATCCTACCAGATGGGACCCCAACACAGTTAACAAGAACTTTACTCAAGAAGACTTTCCCAAGAAAGGAAATATACACAGGACAATTTAAAAAACCTCCAATTAGGAAAACAATCTGGAGAAAACTCCAGCCAAAACAATCCAGTGTAGGTGGTGATGCGCGCAAAACTGCTACCAAGCGGATGCAAGCACTGAATAAGGATCCCACCGCTGAGCACCAATCTGTTGGACCTACGTCCTAGGGGTAGCTTGGCTCCGGTCAACAGGCTTACATCTCTACTTGGCCTCTCATGCTTGCATCCTGCCCAGCTCGCAATCTTGCGCAGCCTCACACTAAAAGGACACTACACCGATTAAATTTAAGGTTTACTAGAATCCTTTAACTTTCCTTCTCTTTAACGGGGATACTCAGTTTCACATAGCAGAGTAAAACATTACATTTGCATTTAGAAGGACAATTTCATTCCAACGTTACAACTTAAAGAAAACGGTACATGAACACCCTCTGAGCTTCTCCTCCCACCCGGATTCAGAAGACCCAGGATAAATTCCCACTGGGAGGGCTCCAAACCACCGCTATAATTTCTGCAATGTCAAAAGAGAACTTGGACAATTCCCAATCTCCTCTGTTTAAGCGCTGCGTTGGATACTCCCTGTTGCTGGCAATAAATGGGTTACCTCTAACAATCTACACTTGTCTATTCGCTATCTAGCCAATAAATTATTACATTTCAACATTGTACATGAGCCCCGGTGATTACCAGTGTGGAGACTGCTTTTCTCAACCCTACGATGGATATCTGTTTCTTCGCCTCCCCCCTCCCCTCTCGGTGGACAGTCTCGTTTACAATCAAATCAGTCTGCCCGCACTATCAGTCTCGAACCTGGGTCTCTCAGAGACTGTCACTAGGGTACCTCAAGGCAACGCCTGGCCGCCGCTGTGCACTCTTTGGTGCCCTCCGGGGTCCTCTCCCACCTCACCTTCTTAAGCTCCTCTTACTGTGCAGCCACGGAGGTCTTCTGACGACCGGTTCAGTGGAAACCGGAGCTGAATGATTTGGGGGTGGGCCAGTACTCACAGCGCCAGACGGGAAATCCTGACACCAGGTAGAAGGTGAAAAGCTCGACACCCTCTTTCAAAGCGCTTTCCCCCTGCCACGGGCCTCACTTTCTCCGCAGACTTGACCAGCTGGGTAGACTCGGGTCGACCCGGTTTCAATTGCAGGATACGGCCGCCGCCTCAGGAGTCAGCGTGTCTTGTGGGGCGCGGCCTACCTCAGCTTCCGGCAACAGAGAGGGGCGGCCTCTCGGCCCCTCTCACGTGATATGAGGAGGACGGCCTCCAAGCCTGTCGCGTCCCTCGCCTCCCTCAGACGACTCTCCTCACCCGGATCGCGGCGCCGCTTGCTCACCAGCCTCCTCTCCCCAAGCCTTTCCACACCACTCTTGCCAGCAGCGAGCCACCACCAGCGGACAACAGGAGCCCTCCGTTCTCTTCAGGGACAGCAGAATTCACTTCAGGTAGGGACTCGGGTAGGGAGGTTGAAGGGGGCCACGAATTAAGGGTGCCCAGAATTCTCCGATGCAGCTTGTCCGGATTTTATAGTTCTCTTATCTCCTGGGGGGGGGGGCCTCGCCTCTTCAGCTCGAGATGAGAGGGTATCGCCACCGCCAGTCGAACTCCACCCAAGAAGAGATGAGGATGGGGCTGGTCACAGATAGGGATCCTGGACCTCCTTCAAGGGTTCTGGCCACTTTTTGGAAATCCTAGAATTACGCTGTTCCACCAGTTCACTGCCTGCATTCAGGGACCGGTCACAAGAGTAGGGGTGGCGTTACTAGGATTAGGACTCAGTGCAGACCCGTGGACCTGTCCGTTCCCCACTGAGTACAACCACCTCCTCACACGAGCGCCTCACTCCTGAATGACTCCACAGCCCAACTTGATTCTAAGATGGCCGCCCTCCTGCCACCTCTATTTGTCACCTTGGCCTGGACTTGCCAGAGGGGTCCAGAAGGTTCTGGAACCTCCCATGGCAGTCATGGCCCGGGTGCTGAGGTGACAGTTGGAGCCACCATTTTGTGAATCCTACCTTCCTCATCTATCTACCTCAGTGGAGCACCTTGCGCCTTTCCCTCATGTGATGTGGAAAAGACACCCAGAACCTCTACATCAGCACCCCAAAAAGTTTAGTAGACAGAAAAAAAATGAGAAGGGGACAAGGGACAAAAATAATAAAATGAGGAGGGGGAACTGCCAAAGGGCTGACAGGTCTAACAGCCTCCATGAATAGTAAAGCAGCAGTCATGCATATGCTACTTTATTATTCATTGGCCTGTATTGGTGACATACTTGGAGGGACAGGGAACTGTCGTTATCAACTGCCCTACCACCCTCTTCGACCATGTGGCAATTTGAAAAAAATCCCACCTGCCCTTTATGAACCCCCCCCCCCGATTCTTCTATTCAGTACTCAGATATGTTACTCTGCTACAGGCTGAGGCCATTTAAGAGGCCTGATATCCATATGCTCATTCTAAATTGTAATTCTTTTCTCCTTCGGGGCTGTCTGTTAATATAGAATAGGCCTGAAACCTAAGCAGAAATATGAAATTGCCACTTCATTGTAAATTGGCAGTGCATGTTTAAAGGACAGTTACACTTGCTTTATCTGTGCTTGCGTGATGTGTAATGGTAGGACCAACGGCTATGCGCATATGTGAACTGGATCCGTTTCCTGAATAACATGAAGAGTCAAACTTAGCCTCAACTTCCCACCAAATTTCTATACTTGTTTTAAATAATTTGTTCTTCTATTCAGAAAAATTACTTTGGTTAGTTATTGAATTAACAAGCCATAGTTACTGTTGGCTCAGAAAAGCATGAGATGTTTATCGAACCTGATATATTTCAACAGTGCAGGGATTGGCATTTGTTCAGAGTGATTGACTGCACCCAACTACAAAAATTGTCCAATTATTCCCCAATAAATGCGGTTTAACATGTGGATTTTGGTACTATCTGTATAAAAATCCACATGACCTCTTACTTACCATGCATTTTTTCCTGGTACATTTCAGCAGGTTTTACCTGCCAACATTTTATGGGGTGAAATGTGGGGACTGTTGTGCTTATCGCGCAAATCATAATTGCAATACATGCAATAACTGGAGTTACTGTTTATATCGCAATTAATCAGGCTGACCGAAATCGAGCCTAACTCTTCTCAGTATTTTTGATAAGCATATCAATTAAATGTTGTAATCATCTGGCACTTTAAATGCTAAAGGTCAGGCTGTCTGCTTATAGTTGTAGAGAAACCAAAGGCCCTTCAATTCTCAGCAGTATTTTAAAGATATTCTTAAAAATCAAGTGCTCATAAAACAGGGATGGCATGATGTGCACTTGCATTAAGGCAGTTTTTGTCCTGTTTTATTTTGTGGCAACAGGAAAACAATACCAAGCTGCATAGGTCAGTCCAAAAGGCAGGCTTACTTCATTGGCAAAATAATGAACTTCAGTCCCCCTACACAGCATAGGAGCCATACATCCTGATTTCAGAATGATCGTGCCAGATGTTTGAACAGCAAGCACTGATAAATTCAAGCCAACCTTCTCCTAAAATCTGCCTACTTTTTTGGAAGGAGGCACTTAACTCAAGGCTGGAAAAAGTGTCTTAGCAAAAAGTCTTTCCAAGACAAGCTCCAAAAGAATTTGACAAATAGGTAGAATGCAACTAGTGTATCCCTTTTTAAAATCTAGAATGATAATGCTGCCTTTCCAAGACACCTTGATCTTTCATTGTCTTCTTTAGATGAATAATTTTACGTGGCAGACTCCTTAACACATTGGGCTCAGAGGCTCAAAACTGTTTTAAACCCGACATCATTCTTAGCACATTCACCATAGGGCCAAGGATCATGTAAACTCCAACAACTATGACTTTCTCCTCATAATTTGTCTCTATAAAATGTACTTAAACTGCTTCTAGGTTACAAATAATTGCAACTCATTTCAGGGTCCCAGAGTTCTTCCCAACCAAATAACCAAAACATGTATCTGACTCTAGACTCAATATATGTTTTTCTCCTTAGCTGTAGTACTTTATTCCTTTCTGAAATTATGTGTTGTTTTATACTTTATGTGTTTACACATTTCATGTTTTGTAATTATCCCATACATTTTCCTGGGGTGTTTTTTTATGCCTTCACAGTTGGTCAGTTTTAGAAGTGATTAAGGACAAAAACTAACATCATCAACCTCTTGAGATCCCAATACAATATTATCCAACTCATGCCCCATCAACTCTTTGAATATCCATCACAACTTGACTTTAAATAAGAAATGTGGTAAACATATATATGGTACTACTAGTTCTTCCTGACATACAAAAGTCTAAACCTTTCCTTAATCCCTAGTTTTAAGTCTTATTAACAAAAAGGTTATAAATATTTGGTGTTGTACTTTCCCACCAAGCGTACCTTGAGCTAATAATCATGTGACAAAAGAAGGAACAGAAACACAGTCACAAAACAATACATTGGTGAAAAACACACCACTGTGCAAAATGAGAAATATAATTGCGACACATATTTGAAAAATACAGCAATGCAGTGCTGATAATTTCAGACAATAAGAAGCTTAAAAAGTATTGCTTGCCGTAATATTGCAAACATATTCGTAAAGTTTTTCCTATGACTGTTATATTAATGGAACTTCAATAATTCATGAGATTTGGGACTAGAAAAGCATTGAATCATATAATATTGCCCCATTCCAGAACAGGTTGACAGACTGACAATTAGCTATTAATAATGATATTAAGTGGTCCAAGTTCTCCACCCAGGCTGTATTGCAGTCTGGGTGAAGAACATGCCCAGGCTCCCACTGTCTGTCGGAGCGCCAAACCATGATGCTCAGACTAATCACAATGCTGCATTGTGGCGTTGTGATTGGCTTTAGGGAGCCTGGGTGTGCTTCCTGCTCCGGCCAGAGCAAGGGACTATGGAGGAAAGACACGGTGAGGAAGCAGGGAGAAGGTACTTTTTTTTTTTTAATATCAATAAACTGTTGCTCCTGTTTTTCCAAGTGTTGCCGACACTGCAGGAATTACATCTAGAGTCATTTAAAAAAATCTCTAAACCAGTAGAAACTGCAAATCTCTGTTCTGGAACCACGTCTATCATCTTCTCATGCTAAGTTATATCACATTATATTTCTCATCAGTCTGTAATATAAAAAGGACAAGGTAAATATTGGTCTTTGGAATTTTAAGACAGGTGTCCACTTCTTCACAATAGTCCTCAACTAAGAAAATGTGGCAAGAAATGTCTGTAGATCATTGCATAAAAACAAGCAAGAACAGCCAAGGAAAACTCAGCATCCACATCGAACATGACTAGTGTCCAGCTGGTAAAGTCAGAAGGTAGATAATATGATTTTTCACCTCAAATCAAACACAATCTTTATTCAGTCTTTGGATAAAAATCATGAAAGTGCAAAGTACAATAAATCACAGTAAGAACTCATCATAATTTTTTTTAGCATTAGCGCAAATATTGATAAAAAACAATTGATTGGTACAAAAAGAACTGCTCCATCAGCATGCATTAACACAATCTAGTGCTACCACAACTGGTGTTACCCCTTAATTGATTTTCTACTCTGAATGGACATTTTAAGGAAGCAACAAACACTGGAAAAAATGTTGGAGTTACATAACATCTGAAGGACGCTAGAGCCTCTCTACACTTCTTAAAAGAAAAATACTTGAGACAGAGTTGGAAAAAGCTACGATAAAATTTGCAAAACAACATATGCAGCAAAGATTGCTCAGCAAACCCGTCACAAGGACATACAGGTAAGTTACTATCTCACACCCTCGCCCCATCAGAAAAGCACATAAGACCATATGGTACCGGACCTGAATCTAAAAAGGAGAGACCTCACCCATCGTGTAGGCTCCAAGGTTATATATAGTGCTAAATCTCCAGTGGCTAATGTGATGAAATAATTGCGAACAGAGTGTTTACAAAAAACCTCCTCTGTTCTTTGGCAGAAAGTAAGCTATGCATGGCAGGACTTAACCAGCCTCTTACCTAGCTTACTTATTGTATCGTGGGCGGTAAACATTTTGGGGAAACCAATGTCGGTGAAGGACTTGCTGACATTGTTCAGCCCAGGAATAGAAAGAACCTTATCCAAACTAAGGCAATCTAAAATAACATCTCTATTGAAACTTGCTTTATTATTGGTTCACACAATCCCCCAAAGCAAGAGCGGGCCATTTTAATTCTATCTGAGACTTTATTCTAAATTAAGTTTGGGATGCAGAATAAAATGGGGGCTGGATAGCGGGAGAACTGCCTGCAAATCCTGTTTTTCTTCTTCCTGTATGGGGAAACGTTGTGGTACCCCACAAACCCAGCAACATAAGTACTTGTAGGGACACACTGCAGGTTATAACTCTTGAGGGAAGGGGAAATAGGGCCCCTGCCTTCCTTCTCAACCAAGTTAAATAGGGACCCAGCCGCCCTACCTAGTTTCAGGCGCGCTGTATTCACTTGGGGTAGCCAGGAATTGGCGGAACCAAAAGGTGACACCCAAGTAACACAAATTATATACCATGCTCAGGGATTGCTCTTGCAGCTTTAGGGATGACATATTTCTCCTGCTTCGCACACCAGCCATTATGTAAGAGTTACCAAAATTGGTTAACATGTCAAGATTACCCATAAATGATACAAAAGATTCAACCATAGTCCCGCAAGGCATGGGGCATCCTGGCCATTAAAACAGCCGCGCCCGCATATAATAATTGCCAGGACAAAAGAATTAGCAATTTTCTTCACATTCCCGGTAGAAATAGATAAGTGGGTGCTTAGGTCGTTGATGGAAATAATAACACGCATTGGCATAGCCAATAGGTCTCACCTTTGGGACCTTATAAGTGTTTAGCCATGCAACACTTGATTTTGTTGCACCAAGGATATTGTGCTGGATAACTAAATACTTATAAGGTCCCAAAAGCGAGACCTATTGGCTATACCAATGCTTGTGTTACTGGGAGCTGTTTTTGTAGCAGTGCTGCAATATCGGCCCCCTGTAACAAAAGCAGGGCTGGTCCGACTTAATTGCCAGGACTGGTTTGTGTTCTCAGTCCGGCAGTGGCACCAACCATATGCATACCAGAGGTGGTCTAGCCCCAGTAAGAACAGTCTTACTTGAACTGCTTTGGCACCCCCCCTTTTGAATAGGAACACAAGCAACTCCAGACGGTGTCCATCTTGGACTTCATCTGTGAGTGCAGCTTGTCCTTTACCAAAGAGAGGTACAGGGCCTACAATTCCGGCGCAATGTCCATTTAGGAGTGGTGCCAATCTTGATTTACATTTGGCTGGTCCTGGTCTGCAGTTGCAAAGACAAGCTGAAAAGCAATGGAATGAAATGCGAGCCAGAGTGATTACCAATTATTTCAACTTGTATTTGAATACTTTTCAATTATAACCTTTGTCAGTCTGGCTCCTGCTGTCACACAGCAGGCCTGAGCCCGTGCCTGCAAACAATGTTAGCTTGTCAGGTAGAGTCTGAAACCAGTGGGTGGTTTGTTGATTCTCTCTGATCCCCCCCCCCCCACACACACACCGCTTCCCTGAAAGTGATCAGCAAAAGGGAGCTAGCAGCTGGAGAAAACAAATAGCAGGTGGAGTGAGCGCACCTCCCACCACCTTAACAGGGGTTCGGTCGGTGACACTGAGCTTATGATAGACTGCGTGACTAGAGAGAGATGATTTTAAAGGGGGGGGAGATGAAAGAGGTGTCTTTGAAGGTGATGTGATGCGAGATGTGTCTTGTGAACAGCTGTCATAAGATGATATCTTGGAAGGAGCATTGATGGGGTCTTGTTAGAAGGCGCTATATATATACATATATATGTGTGTGTGTGTGTATACATACATATGTGTGTGTATATACATATATGTGTGTGTGTGTGTGTGTATATATAGTGTAAGGGGATGTGAAGAGAGAAATTTCTTGACAGAAGTTGTGAGGAGGGAGATGCCTTGCAGAGGTCTCTGATTCGAGAGATGTCTTGGTCCGAGGCAAGGCCGCTGCTGGGGAGATTGACGTCTTACAAGAGATTGCGAGGAGAGAAATATCTTGGGTTTAACTGAGATGAGAGCGATGTCTTGGATAATGCTTTGATCTGAGAGATGTCTTGGGAGGGGATAGGACGTGAGAGATGTCTGGGTGTCTGTGAGGAGCCTAAAATGACAAGGATGTTCTAGAGAGACAATCACTGGGTTTGTGAAGAGAGAGTTTTCTTAGAAAGAGGTGTGATGACATAACTATTTTAGAAAGAGCTTTGATGATGTTCTTGTGGAGATAGATACATCCTGGTAGTATATTTGATGCCACAGATATTCTAAAAAGACTTTGTGTTTACATGCATTGCAAGCAGCTGTGCTGATTTTTTGTAAGGGATGCGATGTCTTCGTAGAAGGAACTGTGAGGAACTATACGTCTTGGAAGGAGCTGTGATGGCAGTGGAATGAGAGCAATAACCTCCTAGGAGCTGTAATAAGGGGAATGTCTTGGAAGGTGTTGTGTTGGGCAATTGAAGAGATATGTAAAATACAGGAGGGCTGGGTGTGGCATAAGAGGGTTGTCTTGCACTGATCTGTGATGAGAGCAAGGCTGTGAAGGATGCTGTGCTGGTCTCAAAGAAACATGCCTTTGAAGTGCCCACAAAGAAAGAAATGGGAGTAAAATTTGGTAATTAAGTGATGGGTTCTGGCATGGGAGAAATGTCATTGAAGATTCCAGGACAGGCTCTGGATGGGGGAGATAGCCTTGAAGGACCTGTTAGGTGAGAGATGGTCTTTTTAGTAGCTATGATGAGAGATTTTTGGAAGATCAGCACTGGGCTCTGGCGTGAGAGAGATATCTCGGAATGGGCTGTGATTAGATGGATGTCATGGAAGGAGCTGTGATGAGAGAAGTGTGGTAGATAGTGACTGGTTCTGGCTTGTCAAAGATGTCTTTGAAGTGTCTGTATGGAATGAGATATCTTCAGGGTTACAGGAATTATGCAATTCTGAGGCTGCATAATTGCACATGTTTGCCAAGTAATCTGTCATCTACTGCATAATATCTAGATTTTAGCACAAAAAAATTGTTTCTAGCTCAAACTGATCAAAAGTTACTAAAAACTACCCCATGGTTGACCGCACATCTGTCCCGCTGAGAGATCCCAAAGAGACGCGGTTGAAGCGATTCACTGACATACTGGCACTCACGGATCTGTGGCGCAGACAACACCCGCAGATCAGGGCCTATTCCTTTTACTCAGGGGCCCATACAGCCTTCTCAAGAATAGATTACATGTTGCTCCGGCGGGAGATCTGGGGGAGGTGTATGTGGTGGAGTTCTTGGCGAGAGGACCTTCGGACCACTCGCCTTTGCGCCTCACGGTGGGCACCCGCGCACACAGTCAACATCGGGAATGGAAACTTAATGCTTGGGATCTGAAAGATGCACAGATTGCGAAAGAACTCAGAACAGATACCAAGCTTTATTTTAAATAAAATGTGGGGACGGTGGACTCGGCGGTCACACTGTGGGAAGCATACAAACCAGTACTACGGGACCGGGCACAAAATATCATTGCTCATAAACGGCAGAAGGATGATGAAGAGATCTCTGAGATTGAGTCCCGAATCCTGCAGCTTGAAACAAGGGCTAATACAGGAGAGGATCCCTCCCTGTTGCGTAGTTTACAACTTCTTAGACAGGAATATCTCACGCTGGCCAGGAAAGATGTACAACATGCCATACAGGCATTACACAGGAGACTGTATGATGCGGGAGATAAGACGGGCAGGTTGCTTGCCTGGCTCAGCAAGAAAGAATTAGACAGCAGGTGGGTGACACAGATACGGGAGGAGGATGGACAGACAGGTCGACAAGGCTTAATCTGAGAGGGCTGCATAACTAGCTTGAAGTGTTGAGTAAGTGGGATTTCATTTTGTCCCTTGGTGCCGAGAAGGCATTCGACACGGTACACTGGCCCTTTCTCATGTCTGTACTAGAGACGTTTGGCTTCAGACCAGAGTTCCGGCAGTGGATCACCGTCCTATACGGCAGGCCTGTGGCACGGGTCAGAGTCAATGGGGTGTTATCAAGGGAACTTCCTATAGGCAGGGGCACCCGCCAGGGCTGTCCTTTATCCCCCCTGCTCTTTGCCCTGGTAAAGGAACCACTCGCTTGTGTGATCCGTATGCACCCAGACATAACAGGCTTTCAGATGGATGGGGTGACAGAGTCCGATGAGCGCATATCCTTATATGCGGACGATATATTGTTGTATGTGACGCATCCGGTTACCACACTCCCAAGTATTATGAGGAGTTGTGAACTCTACCGCGCACAGGCGGGTTATAAGATTAACTGGGGAAAATCCTGCTTATATCAGATGGGTGGGGGTGACGGGTACACCATGGGTCCAAGTCAGCTTCAGATGACTCGAGAGGGCATTAAGTATTTAGGTATTTATGTAACAACGAACGCGAAGCTAGCACTGGATCACAATTTGTACAGGGTGCTGGGAGATTTTCGTGAGGACGTGGGGAGATGGAGGTCCCTGCCGCTGACCCTGCTAGGCAAGGTGGCCCTATACAAAATGATAGTGCTCCCCAAATTCCTTTACGTGCTACAAAACACTTACCAGTTGATACCAGTGGAGGTGTTCAATAGAATTGACAAAGTACTACGGACGTTCCTCTGGGACGGACGGCCGCCGAGGGTAGCATTGGCGACGTTGCAGCGTAATCAATATAATGGCGGCATCTCCTTGCCAGACCTTCGGGCGTATTATTGGGCATCCCATCTAATAGTAGTGAATGACTGGGAGCATATAGAGAGGGATCACCCCACATACGCTTTAGAACTAGCACAATTCATTAACCACCCGTACACACATTACATAAATGGGGGGGGGGGGGGCTACACAACTCCTCACGGCAACGCGGATCGTCCTAGTAGCATGGAAACAGGCGGTAAGACAGATGAAATAGGGCGGAAGGATTACTAGGGAAACCCCGTAATGGGTGGGAAGTCGCCTGCCAGAAATTAGGAAGCTGCGAGGCTTTAGGAAATGGGACCTGTTGGGCATTTCACAACTTAAAGACATACTACACCGTAAAGAGTTAGTCACTTTTGCACATCTACAGACGGAATATGATATGAACTCGACTCAATACTACAAATATTTACAATTGAAACATGCCTGGCGGGCGCAGGGCTTAGATACTGATGATATCCCCGAATACGCACCATTAGAGGGACGACTCTTGATGGGAGAGATAGCAGAAAAAGCAGTCTCCTGGACGTATAGAACAATCATAAACAACAAACCAGATACATTACAGAAGCTGCGAAGGAGATGGGAATCAGAGATGGGGGTGATGGATGATTTGGACTGGGAGATGGCATTGATGAATCCCCGCGAAGTAGCCATCAGATCGCGCCTCAGGCTAATTCAATACAAATATTTACACAGGGCATACTACGACAGAGCGCGGTTGCACCGCATTGGAAGGGCTGAAACACCCACATGCTTGCGTTGTCTAGGGTGGGAAGGTACATTTTATCATACGGTTTGGGAGTGCTCCGAGATTCAAAGGTATTGGATGACTCTGATGGGGGAGATGGAGAGTGTCCTGGGGGCGGAGATCCCACTCACCCCCTCGTTTGTCCTATTGGGAATATCCACAGATATTGAGCTCCCTAAGCCTGGGTTTGTCCTGCTGCAGCTGGGGTTGGTGGTCGCAAAACGGGACATAGCCAGGAAATGGGGGGCCGCTGAGGGACCATCTCTTGTTGAGTGGAGAAAGAGCATGGACATATATATGCTAGGTGAGAAGACAACCTACAAGGCACGGGGCTGCCCCAAAAAGTTTTGGAAAATATGGAAGCCTTGGCTTGCACACTATGGACTCTCGCTCTCCGACTCATAATGACTACACAAGGCCGGATATGTGGTTGGAGGGGTGGGACGGGATACGCAATAATGCTCCGACACATGATAGCATTGTTTGATTCCTCTTTACTGCTGATTGGACACACTGCTGCTGTTTATTGGAAAATGCTTATGTATCTAATTGGTATTCATTGTTGTTGTTTTGCAATGAGAGAAAATGTCAATAAAAATATTTATAAAAAAAAAAGTTACTAAAAACATGGTGACGTGTTCAGGTGCCGTGGAAGGCCCTTCAAATAGAAAAAACTGGTCATCTTTCAGTTGGTTAAATGTGCATTTGGTCGTTAAACTGATACTAATCAGATAAAATATTTGCCCAGACAGTATCACCATGTCTATAAATCACAAAATAATGAAGCAATACTATGAAAAAATGTGCTGCATTGCATCGCATGATTTACTTTTTCTTGCCACATAATTTAGTCACCCGTGCTTCATAATGTGATGCTTCCCTGCCACATAATTCCAATGGCCCTGGATATCTTTGAAGGGGCTATGATGAAAGAAATATCTTGCAAGGACCAGTGACGGCAGATATTTGGCAGCTCAGCAGTGGGATCTGACATTAGATGACTTTGAAGGGTCTCCGCATGGTTCTGCAAAAGAAATATCCTTGAAGGAGATATGGCAAGAGAAGTGTCTTTGAAAGAGCAGTGATGGGAGATGTTTGGGACATCTGCGACGCTCACTGCTAGTATGAGAGAGAAGTCTTTGAAGCAGCTGCGCCAAGGGAGGCGTTAGGAAGAATCAATGCAGGACATTGCGCAGGGGTATAACATGACGAAGAGACTGAGTCCCCCCTCAGCAGCGCTCTGAAACAGCAAGTTGCAGTGACGTAACTAGCCAGTGTGCCATTGGCCCAGGTGCAAGGAAGGAAATGGAGCCCCCTGGCCACTGTTTCAAATGTGACACACAGCCAATAATCAAGGTTTAGGGAGCCTCTCAGGCCTCTGGATCCCAGTGCCACTGCACCCGCTGCACAAGTGGAACCTACCCAGCTGGGAACAGTAAACGGCTCGCTTCAACACTGCCTGAGACAAGGGGTTTTATCTAAAATCGTCTTCATTCTGTAAATATCACCTACGTCAGCAGCGAGGCCTCCAGACCGACTGCCTGGCCCTTTCATGGCTGCATCAGCCAGGCCACCTGGTAGGAGGGGGGGAGAGAGGTAAAAAGCAGGATATATGCTGAGAGAGAGGGTCGCGTGGGCGGACGCGTCACTGTCTGTGACGAGGCCACCGAGGAGGCGCTGTCTCGAGTCATCATTACCACTCTCGCGGCTGGCAGCGTCGACGTCTTTCCACTGTTTCAGCCACTGGTTCTGTCAAAGGGACTTTAAAACGCTCTTTTGTCAAGAATTACAGCGAAAAAAGAAGTCTCTTGTGTTGCACAAGAGAAATCAAAACTTACTGCACGCGCAACATTCTCTAAAATATTACTATTTTGTACTGCGCTAGGGTTCTGAGAGGTTTTGCAAAAATAGGGGATTATTTACATTTTAGTAACTTCCCCCTGCCGTCCAGCTTAAAGCGTTTCACTGCAGCGCAGTTTAGGTATTGCTATAACTTCCCTATCCCTTCTGCAATCTCAGAAATACACAGAAATCCTGAATGTTTTGTCCGTCTGCAGACAATTTTAGCATCCTTTCCTGTAGAAACGTCTAGGGCTGTGCCTTTTTATGTCAGCAAAGTTCCCGATTTTTGCATAACATCAAGTACTTTCAGGTTTAAGGTCACCTTCACCTACCCAAAGTTTTTCTGCGCATTGCAAGTGAAACAAGGCATCATAGTATTACATCACACCATACTGTGACTCACTCACCACACACCTTCCCTCTTTAATGACTGGGTAAACTAAATTTCTAAATAATGATAGAGAAGAACAAATTAAAATACTGTGAAAGAAACAACCTAGTGCAACGAATGAAACAGAAGCCACGAGCGAGTAACCAGGGTTTCAAGATAATAACCAGCGCGCCCCTCACTCCTCACTTACTGAAAACTGTGACTTGAAGAAACGGTTCACAACATCTCTTTCCTTCTTTCATTCAGTTGCTTCCCTGTGAAATGGATCCAAAAAAGAACCAGCGCACGCCTCGCGCTGAAAGAGGCAGCAGGGTTAGGGGGGAGAGGAGGGGGCCTGCGGCTGTTTCCCTTGCGGGAGCGAGCAGGAACCATATGTTAAAGTTCGCTCCCACAAGGGAATAGCCAAACGTACACGCGTTGCATTCAAAGCAATGCAATGCGTGCACGTTTTTGACTGAAAAACGGAATCGATTGCAAAAGGTCTTTTTGCCTATGCAGCGCATGCACGTTGCGTAGGCGAGACCTAATAAAAATCAGGGGTGTCAAACACACCTCTGGCGTACCCCACTAGCTAGAGGAAAGACGTCAGAGTTCCCCAGATCGGCCATACCGCACCCTGGCCCTTAAGTTTTCATTTAGGGAATACAGGAAATTTACCAGGGGGGCTTCTACCCCAAGATTGTTTAAAGTCAGCCACAGCGTGCTCCTGTTCAGGCAGTCAAATGCAGAAGATAAATCCGTAAAGGCAAGGTACAGTGGACAGAGCGTGGGAAAGGTGCATTTACTCATAATCAAATGCAAGTTCAGGCACTGCTCCACTGTACCTAGCCTTGGACGAAAGCCATACTGGCAAGGGGACAGAAAACTATTATCGTTGGCCAAAGTCTGCAGGCGGTGGAAAATAACCCTCCCTATGACCTTCCCTGAACTATTGATAAGAGATATCAGCCTGTAGCATTAGGGAGGCCCTCAGTCTGCTTTTAAAAAATTGGTACAATTATAGAAAGGATCCAGGAATTCAGGTACGTACTGCACAGAGAATTGTATATTCATGTAAATCCATAGGGATCCCATCGTGCCCGGGAGCTTTACCACTAGATTTTTGTCTGATTGCTTCTCTTTTTGTAGCAACACCCCAACAAATCTATAACCAAACAAGCTGTTTCACAAATAATGGTTTGAGCGTAGAATAAACATTTCAATGCCTAGAGCACTTCAAGGAGCTAGGTCACACATTGCTCCCTCCAACAAGGACATTTTCCAAAACAAGTAAATGTAGCCCAACTCCAAAAAATATTCTTGCTGACTCCTCTTATCCTGGTAATCACCACCCCATACAGAATGTGGATTTAGGGCAAGTATGCTATTTTGACAACCAGCTGCCAGGATTTGTCTTAAAATCCAATCTAATGGGGTTATTGGCCTTCTTGACAGCTCTGAGTTGAAGGACCATAAAAGACACTCCTGAGTGACTTGCAATACCCTTAGAATGCACACACGTGGTAATTGAACCCCTATATAGCACAATATCCAATGCCCTGCAGCTCCTTATTTAGTCCTTTATATGGGCGCCTCAGCTGTGCTCCTGACAGGTGCCACATAATGCTCCTTGCCTTTGCTTCTAATAATGTAACTGAGCAGTGTTAAATTTATAACAACTTTTGTGTTTTCATGTACACTGCTAGTGCGCAGGTCAGCCCTCTCAGGCTCTAGAGGACGTGGAGGGCTGAGGGGGGTGAGGCACCATACATCCACGGGGTTTAGTTTAAAAACGTAGACTCTGTAGTTGGAGGTTTGGATTTCTCATGTGAGGGGCGTAGTTCAACAAGGATTCCCTCACACAGGCACACTCCATTTTAGTCAGCAGACGTAATGTGCATGCCTTAGGCAGCATAGTATATCTGGTAAAATGTGGCTGTGAGGGCACACATCAGTGCATCCCCGAGTACAATGAGAAGCAACACAGTGCAGCAGGGGCAGAATCCCAAGCACTGTCCCAGTTTCTTATAGGGCTGTGCTTTCTGTCCCATCAAGAACCTGGGAGAGGGATTGAGGGTGGCCTTTCCCTTTTCAAACCTGACCTTGCTGCGCTGCCTGACTCCTCGCTGGGAATCATAGTTTGCTGGTACTAATGTCCAGCGCTAGTTTCCGTCCGTGCTGCTGCCATGGAGCCTCCGAGATGCCAACTAAGAAGGCAAGGTAAGTAAAATAAAATGTGATTTCTCTGAGCATGTGTGTGTATGCTTGCAAGTCTGTTTTTGAGTGACAGTGAGTGAGATTGAGTGAGAGTGTGTGTGCGTGTTTGATAGTGTCTATGAGAGTAAAAGTGAGATTCTGAATATGAGTGTACGAATAAGTGAAAGTGAGTGTGAGGCAGAGAGTGAAGGAGTGTGAGTGCTTCATAAGGAGTGAGTGATTGGAGAATCCGAGAGGGAGTGGGCGTCAGGGGTGTAGCCATCAGTGGTGCTGTAGGTGCAGTTGCATCAGGGTCCAGAGTCAGAAGGTGTGAAAGGGTGTTTGTAAGTGAGAGTGAGAACCAGTGAGCATGTGTGTGAGTGCTAGTGAGTGGGAGTAAATGAGAATGAGTGAGCGTGTCAGTAAGAGTGAGAGGGAAGACAGTGAATGTGAGAGAGTGTGTATGAGTGAGAGACTCCAGTGTGTAAAAGTTTTTTTGTTTTCATATTTTATGATTGTGAGTAGTCAGCCCCTGGCCATGGCATACTCAATGTATTTCTGGGCTTATGATGGCACCCAAGGTAACATGCTGCCTCTGGCATGTCGCAGATGATTCTTGGCATAAGGAAGGGCACCCAAGGCAAAATGCAGACACAAATATTGGAGCTAATACTTGATATATGGGCACACCTGTAATAAAATTATAGTTTTGGCATACTGGAGGTAATTCTGTCTCTTAGAGAAGGCAGCCGTTGCAAATTTGGGTTGAGGGGGCTGGGTAGAGGGAAGCAAACCATAATAAAATACTGGCTTTGAAATACTGGAGGAACATTTTGACATACGGCCACCCATGGTATATGGGCTGTATAAATGGCAAAAATTCTGATACCGGAAAAAATTATGGAATTCTTGTCATTATGGGGGTACCCTAATTAAATGGTGACATTGGTACAATTAAGGTAATTCTTAACATATGGGAAACTATCAAGGCAAATTTGGGGAACATTGGGATAACTCCTGGTTAGCATTGCACCACAATTAGTTAGTTGTTGACTGCACCCCTCGAAAATATCAAACTTTCAATCAAATTAACCATTTATAGGTGTGCAGACTAGGTGTGTGCTCTGGCATGAACACATAAAATATTCACAGTGATCGCTGGTGGCCAGCAGGCTGTCCAGTCCCAAGATGCACTGTCAAAATAGGCCCATGGACTTTTATAAATCTTCTTGAAATCAAAAAAGTTGTGTTGAAGTTCTCCAATTTCACATTTTTAATTATTGATTAAATGCATCAATCTTCATAATCTACAGTCAATGTATTTAAACATCAAATCCGTTGAACATTCATCAGAGTCGAAAAGCATCTTGCTTCATCAATACCCAGTGCATTTCGGGAGTAGAACCCTTCGTTAAGGGTAACTGTAAACAAATTTACAAATATGATATCAAGATCGCATAGTGGGAACCCTATCTAATTCACCGAAGATGCATGGTGACTAAATGTGAATGACCACATGCACTACTGGCTTCCTACCACAGGAAATGTAGTGGAGTTGCCTTAACTAAAAATAACGTTTTAATAACATGCTTGTGATGGCATGCTAACAACAAAAAATAAAATGTGTCCTTCCATCCAAGGTCTAACTTCTGCAATGTTTTTTAGTCCAACTAAACACAGAGGGCCCAACATCCTGAGGTTTCCCTCCAACCTCTGTATTTTGATTACGGCAGTCGGAGGGAAAACCGCAAGGGGATTCCACTCCTCTTCCGACAGGCCCGTTGGAAGAGGAGCAGAATAGCAATCCCTTCAATGACAATGGAGCTTGGCTCGGCTCCACCGTCTGGATTACAATGTTGTTTTCTGACAGCCAATCCATTTTGGCCTTTTCGACATGGATTGACTATCGGAAACTGGCTTTGGGGGACCCTATCAGGGCCCCCTTCCCCCCGTAGCTCCGCATTTGGGCCTGGGGGTACCTCAGCATCCCTGCACCATGTGGCAGGCATTTGGGCGTGGGTGGCACCTCAACATCCCTGCACCTCTTGGTGCCTGCCACATGGTGCAGGGATGTTTACAAACTTCAATTTTTCAATGGGAACTTGTGCTGAAGGCATTTTCAGCCCGCTGCACATGTTCCCTTTGGAAAATGAATGCTTCCAATCGCACTGTGTGCGGTTGCATCCAAATTAGGGTGTCAGAACTGCTGACTTATGGTCGGGCGGTTCCTTACCCGCAAAGGTGTCCGCCCAACATCGTAATGAGGGCCAGAGTGTAAAGACAAGCTACATGGGCAAGAAAACTGTTCATGATGTTTTAGGCATATACTGTTGTGTTAGAGCAACTTCATTACACCCTTTACACTTTGACGGTGTACCAGCATAAACCATGTGAAGAACTCAACATGAATACACCATTCTAGAAAAAGCGCATTAAATAAAACAATCATGCAGCGGCAAAGACAGTGCATCAGTGTGTTCAGTGCCAGTACTCAGTTAGGAGTGACAGATCATTCAAAGAACCCGCCACCAATGGTGTTTACCTAGATGAATAGCGTGTGAACACCTTATTGAAAAAAGAAACACATTACCTAAAACGATCATGCCAAATTGAAAACGGCGTGTCTGCATGAGCATTTAGTGAAAGTATTGGGTTGGGAGCACCAGTCTATTTAAAGCACCCGCTTTCAGAAGTGAATACCTCAGTGAGTAGCGTGAAACAACCCGAAAGAGTAAGTGCACATGCATGCCACAAAAACAAAGAAAATACTTGTGTTGCAAAGTATTACACCCCATCACTTTCATAGATCACCAGCTGCCACTGTTTCAATTCTTCTTCTAAGGAACTTGGATCTTTTTACTTTTTAGCTCTAAGAATGTCTAAATATTAGAACAACTGAAGCACAGATTTATTACTTTATCACTGCTAAAAGAAGTGTATCTGTTATATGCTGATGCTGAACTATGCATCAGATAAGACTATTTCTTTCTTACCTGGGAGATGACCTGAGACTGGACCTGTTCAAATTCTTCCAGACGAACGGTTTTAGCCAAAGTCGAATGAAACAAAGACATTGCTGCTACTTTGTTGCATTCGGCTCGCACTTTAGTGAGAGCATTGATGATTTCATGTCTTGTCAGCAATGTGATAAATATGAAGCCACCCCGATTTTTATCAAAGGGATAGTCTGGAACCTCCACACAACCTGTAGGGAGCAAAGAAATAGTTAGGTAAAAACAACTTTCTTCAGTACTGGCAATGAGAAAAACTGAAGCTCTCCAAGTGGACACCGAATAATCGCTATAACAATTCAAAAGTTTGAGGGAGCTATTAAACCATTAACATTATTGTTGACTCTACAGGTCATTGTAGCACCCTCACAGAGAATGCTGTGTTCCCAGAAATAAATCTAAATATAGAAGAACTACAACATTCTATTGACTTAATATGTACATTTGCATGGCTAACCCTGTGGCTATGAAAGGCCTTACTCCAGACATCACACATTGTACCCACATAAAAGTAAAGGAAAAGTACTTACAAGTAACCATTCCACTCAATCATGGATATATTCAGCACAGTCATATTATTTAAATATTTTGCTCTGACTGGGAATATGTGAGGAACAGTTCAATTTTAAAAAGTATCAGGAGACACTAGATAACGGTGACAAAACATATAAGGAGAGATGGCCGATTGGTTGCTAAAAATTATTCTTGATGAAGACCAATGATTCAGTTCTCTTAATTCAGCCCTGAACTGTAATCAATAGCTATCAACAGGCATTCCAGAATGTCCTTAGGTTGATGATGAGTACTTGGATCAGAATGTCTTTTGAAGAGGTATTGAACTTGTGACATCACTCAGTGTCCGGTGAGTGATGTAATACATGGGTTCAACCCCGAAGCAGCCATCATCAAACAAAGCAACATTCTAGAATGTCTATTGTTGGCAATTGTTAAAGATGCAGGACTGGGATAAAAGAAGTGTATCTATATGTACCCTGGATGTCCCCTTAAATATTACTCATTAACTTTCAGGACAGAATAGCAAGCGGTACAAAGGTGCCAGTCATAGAGGAGTAACACGCAAAAATGTAGTCAACTAACGAAAGAGATTCATGGAAAATCTGCTCACTCCCCCTTAACGTTGTCCCTTTACTTCTCTTAGATAGATAAAGTAAATGGTGACAAGTGGCATGCCTTGACCACTCATCCATACTATCATTGAAGAGTCCAGTCTGGCCTTATTATGCCACAGGACACAAGCACCACTTACTGATGAAGTCCAACAGGTGGGGGATTGGTTTGGTTCAAGCTCTAAGGGAGTCTAGCCTATTTAGCGTTAAACTGTTCTTATTGGACAAAACCAAATCTGATTTGCATATGGCTGTTTGGAACGGTGCAGTGAGTGAAAACAATGGACTTGAATGCAGTCTGAGCAATTACCAGTGACTGAGACATTTGTAATCAACCCACCAATCACCTTTGTGTTTCAAAAGAACATATTGTCAGGGAACATGCTTGATGCAAGGCAAAGCATTTAGTTCTTTTTTTTACTGCATAAAAAGAAGTCATTTACCTGCTATTCATACAAGGCATTCTGGGATGGCTCAGCCGACTTCCTGTGAGAGGCGTAATTTCCCCAAAAACCAACTCAGTATGGAATAACTGTACCTTGTTATTGGGTGTATATGTCACAAAGATCAGGAAGTATTCTAAAAACATATGAAAAGTTATGACGATTCATTTGATACAGACATGCCTTCTCTCTTCCAATTCTCCTCCTGTACACCTTCCTCTCCACAGTATAACATGTCTCTCCCCAGTGAAAGAAGTGTCCTGATTTAAATAGATCCACAAGCTATAAACTGAGAGAACTAACTATGAGTGCCACCCACACTAATTAAGATATCAACTGAATCGTTAAGCTTCGGGCATACAAAAGGGCAAATCCCATGAGTTAGGCCTTTTGACAAAATAAGAGTATTATCAGTGAAGGTTGCAAAAGAATGAACCACTAGATGTGACCCAGACTATGGAAGACTGAACTGCATGGAAGAAGCACTTCAATAAGTGAAAAGCACACAAAGATACCACCACATACTCTGAAAGAAAACACTAAATTTCAACAATGTATACCCTCCTTTCCAACCTTCACAGTGAAAGCATTTCACTCTACACAATGTTTAACAGCATGACCTAAAAGAAAGAAGTTGCCCGGAGTATCGAAAAGAGGAACATGAAAGATGGACAGTCTGAACCGATAGATGATGTAACTATTTTTAAATGCACGCCACGCTATGCAAAGAACAAACTGAATTCAAGTCTAGCCAGACATGAATAAGCCGAATTCAAAGATACACACCCTATTGAACTGAACCTGATGAAAAGAATGCTCTAAATTATGGAAGAAATAACCTTGGTTGAAGGAGTTCTATAAACTGTGGAAGACAACCAATTAAAGGATCAATCCACACTAGGAAGGTGTAAACTAGGTGGAAGTTGTTCCATAAATTATTGAAAGAATGAATTTGGTGTTTGAAGGACTCTGTCAACCGTGGACATATATGACAATGAAAAAGTTAATATTAAGCAAATAAACTCTTGTCCCAGTGTGGGAGGATATTAAGGATGCGGTTACATGAGCAGATTATGCATGTAAAATTACACTCACCTTTTTTCAATACAGGTTCCACCTTTGTATCTGGAAGCAAAACATATGAAAACATCTGTGGCTTCGAAGAGACGACCTGGTCAAAGATCATCTTATTCATAGTGCGTGAATATTCCAGACCCACTTCCAATTCCAGACGATTCAAGTGATCCAATAACCTAAATACACAAAGAAGGTTTAACAAGTAGATGTACTGCGGGCATGTTCCTCAGCATAAAGTAAATGAGAATTAAGGAATTAGTGATGAAATGAGACTGGGAAAGCATTTAAACTGACCTAGCAAAGTAATGATTTTTATATAGTGCTTATTACTGTGGCTGTGCCACATATACAAATTGAAAATAACCAGTCTCACATTTTAATGTATTCAATGTACCTACCTCAAAAGGATGTACAGGCGTGTTATTCCTAATGCAATTAAAACCTTTGATCTCCAGGTCTGATAAGATGTAAAATTAACAAGTCATTGTTCAAGCTTTGACCTGAAGGTATGAGATGTAAGGGCTGTTAATAAAGATATCTAAAGACCATTAGACAGCAAGGAACAGGAGAGTGGCTCAAGAATTTAGCCGAAGCTTGCCTATTATTGTGTGTTTTATAAATTCACTAGACCCCTCAACAGAGCAGAATTTCTTTTTTTTTTTAACGCCCCATTGTCTGATTCACAAAGGTAAATTGCTCTTTTGAGTAAGTTTACACTTTGTTGTAAGGTTACTACTTTCGGTGTTCACAAACCCAAGTGCAGATTTACTACAAAAAGAGTAAGTTACAAGACTCCACCCCGACTAATACAATAGGCTTACTCTTGTGTGGGTGGGTGACATATCTCCCTAAACCCCTCCCTGACCATCTCCAAACCCCTAAAAAACAATTTACTTACCTAAAATAATGCCTTTTCTGGTAGAGACTCTAGGCAACAACAGATTTCTAGCTTTTTAAATATCTTCAGGTGTCAGACAGGATCCGGAAACTTTTACAGATCAAATTTTCCGAAAGAAATTTCCTCCAGCGCCGACGGGGGTGTCACCCAGCATCGTATTGCATTGTGCTGCTCAGTCCTGTGCAGGTATGACATTGGGACCAGTACAAATAGGCCACCCGCATGAGCTAGCATCAGTTTCTTTCTATACTCCATCCATGTTATCAGATCTGGAATCTCAAGAAACCAGTAATAGCCAATGTTCACAATTTATAGATTGGCAACTTATTACATATGTCTTGTAAGAGTCCATTCTACAGAACGGGGAGGTGGGAGGGTAAGCGAAGAACTTGTGGTTAGATAGAGTCTCTACTAGAAAAGGCATTACTGAAGGTAATAAACGTCTTCTTCTGGTAGAGACTTAAAACCACGTATTCCTCACCTTTTGAATAGATATCAAAGCAGGACCCCTCAGGTGGTGGGTCTGTAGAATTATTCATTCTCGGAAATCTTGCAGGACCGAATGAGCAAAATGATCATCTACCTAACATTGTTATCCAGGCAGTATTGCTTTGCAAATGTGTGGCAGAATGCCCACATAGCAGCCCAGAAGGTACTCAAGACAGGCATGTTGCGCGCTAGTGCAGTGGTAGCACCTTGACTCTGGTAGAATAAGCATGCAAGCATTATGGAGGTTGCCTCTTGGTTAGTCCATAGCAGATCTTAATACATAGGACAATCCACCTAGAGATGGTACTATTTTGTGCCGTCTTGCCCTTTTTTGCTCCAGAGAAACCTCTAAACAGCTGTTCATTCTGTCAGAATTCCCTAATTTTCTTGATATAAAAACAGAGAGCCTTTTTAGGATCAAGACAACGTAGTATTTCCTTTTCCTTAGAGGGGTGATGTGGTGCATAAAAGGATGGCAAAGTAGAAGATTGACCTACATGAAAGGGCGTGACTACTTTGGGAAGGAATGGTGCCTTCATACGAAGGCTCAACATTTCGTGGAAAGGAGACATGAGGAGGCATCACTGTTAAGACCTGAAGTTCACTCATGCACCTGCCGACATCATGGCAATGTGGAACACCATTTTCAGTATAAGTAACCATAAAGAACAAATGTGCATAGGTTGGAAAGGCAAGGACATCAGGAAAGTCAAGACTAAGTTCAGATCCCATTTTGGCATTATGAATGGGACAAGCCAGAACATGTGGATCAACCCCTTTAAATGCATCACAACATGACTTGAAAAGAGATGGTTGATATGGTAACTGCAGAAAGGCTGAGATGGCCAATAAGTAGCCTTTAACTGAGGCTACAGCAAAGCCTTGCTGGGCCAATGATAAATTTACAAGAGAAAATAAGAAAGAGAAGCCAGAAAGGGTTGGATATGACGTGAGGAGCACCACCTCATCACAAAAGTCTCCCAGCATCCTGCATGAACAGTTTTGGTCAAAAGACTACTGGTTGCCAGGACAATACTAAATACTTTGGAAGGAGGATCAAAAGCCATTAACTGTCACTGCTTAAAAACCTAATGCATGGAGGTGTAGGTTGCGCAGTTTCAGGTGGGGTCTGCAGCCAGTTCAATTGCAATTGATCAGCTACCAACTACAGGTCTTTTGCTTTCTCCTTTGACACCAGGATGTAATCTGACATAGTTCCTTGGTGCTGAGCCCACTGAGAATTCAGATCTCACTGCAGAGACGGCATGTGCCACCTGGCATGGTCCAAAAGCAGGATGCAAGAGGCAAAGAAGCCTCAGAGCTGAACCTCGCTGAAGCCCAGGCTGCAGGATGAAACATCAGGATTAAAGCCCAAATGTCCTGGACTTGTTGTGGCAGAGGGATAGCTCAGAAGAGCACCATATTCAGGATGACTCCGATGAAAGCGAGCTGTTGTGAAGGAGTCAGGTGTGACTTTGGCACATTTATGGGAAGATTGGACATTGTCTGGAGATGGTTGGCAACTGTTTGAGGCAAATCTGCCTTCAGCATCAAGTCGTCTAGGTATGGGAAGACTGGTATTCACAACCTTCGCAGGTGGGTTGTAAGCACCATCACTGCCTTTGTGAACACTTGAGATGCCCAAGGGAAGCATGGAGGACTGAAAGACCTTCTGGCCTACCTGAGCAAGTGTGGGACTGTAGGATGGAAATGTGGAAGTATCTATCCGGCAGTTCAGTAGTACCATCCAGCCTCCTGTATCAAGGCCAGACAGAGCTTGGGCCAAGGTGAGTATCCTGACCTTGTCCTCCCCTAAGTAGAAGTTCAGCGGGCATAACACCAGGATTGGACTAAGGCATCTATTTTGTTTCAGAAAGTAGCAGGAGTAACAACCAGTCCTGATTTCTGAAACAGACACCCTCTCTATTGCTGCCTTCGCCAAGAGAGCCAGAAATTCTATTTGGAGTATAGTGAAGTGGTCCACCGGGAGATGTTTTGGTGTGGGTGACATGTCTAGAGGGTAGGAAAGGAAGGGTAGGGATTAACCTTGTTCCACAATCTGAAGGACCCAATGATTTGAAGTGCTGCTCCTCCATCCGTGGATTCAACCTCCGCTCTGCTGACAGAGGGTCATCAAAAACAAATGAAAACAGTTTTGCTGCAGCAGGAGAAGCTGGGGATTGGTTGGAATGTTGTCTTTGGCATTTTGAATGGTGACTGCCTACTCCCTGACCTCTTCCTCTAGAGGATTGGCTAGCCTGCTGTTGCTGAGATAAGTATGGCTCCTACCTCTGCAAGAAGTCTCAACAAAGATTGTGTTATTGAGAAAACTGCAGAGTTTGTGTAGTTAAACCCAATGAGCCAGCAGTAGCTTTACAGCTCATGAAACTTTCAAGGGCTGAGTCTGTCTTTGCTTTAACAGGTTTACAGCCATCAAGAGGCATATCCATCAATGACTGTTGCACATCTGTGGAAAAGAAAGTATAGCATATCCAAGCATGGCATCAAGCATGAAGCGGGTAACAATTGCTCTGCCAAAACAATCAGTGGCGTCTAAGCGTGATTTAATATAATACTTTGCAGCATTCTGTCCAACATAGACTAGAAATTGTAACACTTGTCTGACTTCTGCAGAGACCACTGGTAGAACATCAGCCACTCTATACCATAAAGCATGGGTGTATCTTCCTAAAAGACATGACGTGTTAACAGTCCTAAGGGACAGACTCGATGAAAAGAGGAGTAGTTGGAAACATATTTGGGTTGCTATGACTCATACAGGCCTGTACCACAAGGCTTTCTGGGGTTGGATGATGCAACAAAAAATTCAGATCTCTGGGAGCTGGCCTGTGACATCTTGCAACCAGCCTAGTTAATGGGCAAGATCCTGGTTTTTCCCAGGTGCCCACTGAAACATCATTATTTATTTATTCTTTGTTTTTTTTATTCCTCATATCACCATAGCGTCTGCAAATCTCGAACCGCTCGATCTATCTACCCTGCGGTCTACTGCATTCGCCCAAGGTCCCGGGAAAGAAGGTGGGACCTCTGACATTGCCGCCATGTAATCACTGGAATACTTGACCAACTCCTTGGACTTCACACCATGTCGAAAAATCAGCCCAGATTGCAGATGTACTGCCCATTGTACATCCCAAAGTAAAAGTTAACTACCTTTGGTAACGCCATATCTGGTAGAGACAAAGTCTAACCGTAGATTCCTTAACTTTGAATTCTCTCCAGGCGCCAGTCTGGATCCGAACAAATTTCAGCAGTACCTCAGCGCTGGGGGACGGCATTGTATGGCTTCGCGATGACGTCGTCTCCAGATATGATGTCAGTGGAGACATACAAGTCCTCTCTGGGAAGCGGACATCAGTTTCATCTGTGAAGAGAGCGAGAGAGAGAGAAACACCCCAGCTCTGACGACCACACACATTTGGAAATGGATCTTATTGCAAAATCTAAACAAAAGCTGAGAGGCCAGGTCAAACAATTTGTTTTGGCCCCAAATAGATTGGGATAGTGACCACTGGTATATCAACTCATCACTGAAGGGGTATAACCCTTACCTCCAGGTCATTCACAGAGTGGGAAGGATGGGAAGGTCATTAAGGAATCTGCAGCTAGACTGTGTCTCTACCAGATATAGCGTTACTGAAGGTAAGTAACTTTTACATCTGATAAAGACATCTAGCCGCATATTCCTTAACTTGGAGTTACATAACATAGCTATACCTCACTGGAGGAGGGTCTGCGAATTAATCCTACAAACATTCAAGGAGAACAAGGCAGTCAACTAAAGACTGGTCAACAACATGTCGGATAGAAAAACAAGAGCTGGCTCTTAATAGAACCTATGACTTCCGTTACGAAGCATACAAATAAAAAGCAACTGTACAGGCCCGAGAAAATCATGTGGAATAGTGAAACAAGTGCTTGGCTCTTAAAAACACCTACGACTTCTGTCATAGAGCATGTTAGACTTGGCATCTTTTGGCGTATTTTCCCTATCTTTTTGCTTTATGACCTATCGGTTTTGACTCGGTTTTTGCTGGTTTAGTGTCTTTGCACACTGTCTCACTGCTGTACATTGTTCAACTGCAAGTGCTCCTGCTGTAAATTGTTATTATGGATTGGTGTTTCCATGATTGGCATATTTGATTTACTGGTAAACCCCTGGTAAAGTGCACTGAGTGTGCCAGGGCCTGTAAATCAAATGCTACTAGTGGGCCTGCAGCACTGATTGTGCCACCCACATGAGTAGCCCTGAAAAGGTATCTCAGACCTGCCACTGCAGGGTCTGCGCGTAGTTTCTAACTGCAATGTCAATCAGGCAAGGGCACCCACTTGCAAGGCCCTAACCTTCCCTTTTCTTACATATCAGTCACCCCTAAGGTAGGCCCAAGGTATTCCTCTGGGCATGGTGCTGTGTATGTCAAAGGTAGGACATGTACTGGTGTGTGTAGCATGTCCTGGTAGTTAATTACAGTGTATTTTGTTTTTCACCACTGCAAGGCTATCTGTCCCATAGGAAAGAATGGGAGTTTTACTTATAACATCTTATCTACAGACTGGACTGCTACGCTAACGCTGTTATTTTAGATTTATTGCCGCCTGTTGTAATTCCGCCGAGCTTTTAGCTTTTTTAAAATTTGAACTTATTGTGTTTTAATGTTTAAATAACATTTTCCTGTCTCCCCCCAACGCCCGCATTGCTTGCACACTAAAATTGTTTTGCACAACTCACCATTTGGGTGTTGCTCGCGCTGCCTCACTCCCGACCGCCATCTTAGGTGTGGGTCTGAGACGCTCCCAAGTCGCTCCGGGGCTAGCGCTCTAGTCTGGACAAGCGCTCCTTGCCACACGCTATTTAAGGGACTAAAATGGTCGCGCGCAATGTCGCGCCGGAGGAGCGCCAGAGGAAAGCCCGTCTGTGCCCGTCCGGGCCAGGACGGGCCCAGGGGCCACCCCCCCGGCCGGCCATGTATATACTTGCCCGATACCCTCAGGTCTCTTAACACAGGCAAAACTGTGTTAGATGGGACAACCCTCGCCACATTACGGTCAGAAGCTTTGTTACAGGGAGAGGAGGTACTCACCCACACCAGGACTCAAGGCCTTATAATTGCAACGTTAAATACACGCTCTCTGCAAAAGCATCACCTAGAGGTATTCTCACTTCTGGCGGAGGGCGAGATAGACATCCTTGCTCTCTCAGAGACATGGCTGGGCGCGTCATCAACACCGGACGTTCTAGCTGCCCTGCTTCCTGATTTTGACGCACTTTGGTACAATCGCCCTAAGGACAGCAGAGGGGGAGGTGTGGCCATTCTGTTCAAAAAGAGTCTCAAGGTGACACAGATTGTAGCAGAAAACTGTGATTGCGCAGAGCTGCTAGGGATAAAAATATCACTTAACTCCTCATGCATCCTGCTGCTGCTAGTATATCGCCCACCCCAGAGTTCACCTGAATTTAACGACATCTTTCTTGAACTGCTGACAGACTTGGCCTCTAGATATAAGTCCCTTATAGTGGCAGGTGACTTCAATTACCATTGGGATAAGGTTCCCAGGAAGCCCACTGAGACAGAGTTTGAAACAAATCTCTCTGCTCTTAACTTACAACAACTAGTAATGGGCCCTACCCACATGAAGGGCCACACACTTGACCTTGTCTGGTCCTCCCTGTCCCTTATGGAAATAACTGAAGTTAGCCATTGCATCTGGTCAGACCATTTTCTGATCAAGTGCTGGGTTCCGGGAGATCCTTTGCCGGCTGCTTCAAAGCAAATGCGGAGGAAAGTTCGGTCTTGGAAGAAGATTGAGGCCGATTCTGATTCCCTAATCTCGACCCTGCTCTCCTCGACCCCCCCCCCCCCCCCCCCAAGACGACACACATGAACCTGGACTCTGACACTACTGCCCTGATGACCTGGATCCGGTCCGCTCTAGATAAGCTCGCCCGGAGCAAATGGAGAGGACCAGAACAAAAGGAAAGGGAGCCCCATGGTTTGACGCCTCACTCAAGAAAAAGAAGCAAGCCCTCCGCAAGGCGGAGCGTAGGTGGAGACTCAACTATTGTCCCGTAGAGTCGCTAACCTTTAAATCACTTCTTGTTAGTTATAAGATGGACATCCTGGCGAGGAAATCTGCCTTTTATGAGAACAGAATTAGGGAGGCTACAAACAAACAGAGGGAGACCTTTGTGATTCTAAGGAAACTTACGCAGCTAGGCGAGAAAAGCCTTGCGGGTGATCAACCAGATTGCGATATCTTTCAAGGCTTTTTCCTTCAGAAGGCACAGGACATCTTGACGGACATTACTATGATTCCAGCTGGACTGCCTTTGCCATCCTGCCCAGATAGTCAGCTGCAAACTGGGACCCTAAACAGCTTCCCATATATTGATGAAAAGCGACTGGCGGAGCTGGTTGGCCATGTCAAATCAGGCTCCAGCACAGATCCCTGTCCCCCGAAAAAAAATTAATTGGCCTTGCCTGGTATTCAGCCTCAGTTGCTGAGCTTACTGAATGCCTCACTAGATGCGGGCTACCTTCCAGCTCAGCTGAAGGAAGCTAGAGTCTCCCCACTCCTCAAGAAAGCAGGAGCCGATGTTAAGGTATTGAAAAACTATAGGCCTATCTCCCAGCTGCCACTCCTGAGTAAGATTTTAGAAAAACACGTCCTGAACACCTTAGCTAGCTATCTGGAGGTACATCATCTACTCCATGCCAGGCAGGCTGGTTTCCGGCCACAGCATAGTACAGAACTAGTTATGGCTACGGTTACCGATGAGCTGAGAGTCAGAGCAGACAAGCCTTGTGCCCTGATTCTATTAGACCTGTCGGCAGCATTTGATACGGTCAGCCACACCATCTTGCTGGACCATATCGCTAAGCTAGGGATAACAGGACAGGCGCTCAAGTGGCTAGAATCCTTCCTGTCAGGACGCACTCAGAGGGTCCAGATGGGGGACCAGCTGTCTGGGATTAGTGAGGTGACATGGGGTGTGCCCCAGGGGTCCGCACTCTCCCCCTTACTTTTTTTTTTTTTTGAAAAACCTTTATTGACATTTCAATCAATAACAAGTATGGGCCTACAACCCCCCGGGGCCGGCCGCTAAGCAGTCAGAGCAACAGAGATCAAATGTTAACACAGGCAGCACCTCGGGGAGCAGAATCTTCATGCTAATATAGTCTGGCCAGTGAACAGCGCAGGTAGGACACCAGGATAAAAAGGGTTTTCATTTTATAATGGAAAAAGACAGAAGGATCAGGTGCCGAACAATTTCCCAACAGCGATAAGAGGCAGGCAGAATGATAAACGTAAGCAATAAACAGCAAGCTATTGGATCAATGGCGCAGACACAGGAAATTCAGGATGGGGAAGAATATCATGCCCAGCTGCGCCTGCAGTCCCCTGCCCTAAAGCCCAGAGAACACCCCGGAAATTGTGGCACAGATGAAAAGGCAACGATTCACAACAAAGGAGGTGTACCACGCTGATCCCAGAAAAGAGAAAACAAGAAGAATCAGAGAAGAAAAAGGAGGCCATGGAAAAAAGAGATTAAAGACTAAAGAATCCCCTCCCCCAACCCCCCACCCTGCACCTCTGCAGATGAGTACGGCCCCCCCCCCCAGCAGTGTGCCTGTCGCCCTGGAACCAGACCCGAAATATAGAAGAAACAGGGAAAAAGGAGTAAGAAAAGAACCCCACCAGAAGGGGGGGTAGAGAGAGTATTAATAAACTGGAGGAGGGCCTTCAAAACATGCCCCCGGCGTCTCCCTCCCGCACATTATGTTTCCCCCAAAGCAAACAGTAAGCAACACAAAATCGACCATGTCAATGAAAGATGGGGAGCATTTTGCACCTACTATACCGACAGTTATACCATGAGAGCACGCAACCCCGAGCCCGCCCGCCTATTAGCCGACCACCTCTGAAAGATCATTCTTATCCTTGGCCACTCTTGACAAATCCGCCCATGCATACCCCTCGACCCGGCGCCATGTCCAATGCTACACGGTAAAGGAGCGTCCAAAAACGACCAGGAAGCGACGCACCCCGGTGGGGTGGAAGTCTCTGAGTACCAACCCTGTCAGCATTATGGAGGAACGTCTTTCCCAGTGCTGCCCCAGGATCTGCACTGCACACAAGGTCCAGGAAGGCGGAATCAGCCAGAGTAGACAACCGTTGCTTGAGTTTTCCCCGGGTCGCCGGAGGCCGCGCACCGGACAAGGCCACCCCCCCCCACTCAGGTCCAATACCTCCGGGACAGATCAGACCCACAGCCAGTCGATCACACAATAGTAGACTGTCCGGAGTTTCCAGCTGGTCACTAGTCACAGGGGTGGCCCCGACATTGTCGTCCTGAGTGCAGTGCAGGAAGTCCCTGTGTATCTGAGGACAGGCAGGCCGCAACTGTCCCAACGCTGATGCCACACCATCAAGCCTACTCCCCAATACCCAAACGCCATGAAGCAAGGTGGAATGAAGGGCACCGAGAGCCTCGAGAAGGTCACAGTACCCCAGCACAGCTCTCTGCGATCGCTCCGCTACGCTCCCCAGAGTCGCACACTCCCGATCCTGCTGTGACCTGGTGGACAGGATGGTAGACTTCATCGTGACAAGATGGCCGCCGGGTAGGTCCAACCCGTATTGGGACCGGGACCCAGGGGCAAGCGCATCAAGGTCCATGTCGCTGGCAAACAGGGTTCCGGAGGCAGACCAAAAATGTATCCGTTATGTAGTCACAGGCAACGGTCGTCCCCACCACGGACCAGCGCCCGCGAAAATCCGGGAGCAGCCCGCAGGAATCAGGGCGAGTTACGGGCGGCGTTCGGGCAGCTCACCGTCGAAGGCAGAGGCAATCACCGGAGAGTCGTGGAACTGCCACCCCGGGCATGCACTTGTTCCGCTCCGCTTAGTGGTAGGAAGCAACCACGGCGAATTGTAGGCCGATAGTCGCACCGATCCGGCAGTCCGACTCCACCCAGTCACCAAAGGCCGCTGTTGTTAAACTGCCACCCGGCCAAGGTGTCCACTCGAGGTCCCGGCTCCAGGGCCGCACAGGCCGCAAATTGCAAATACCCGTTTCTCCGGCGGTACAGCCGCCAGAAATTTCGGAGTCACTCGATCGGTTGCCGCTCTCATTCACAAACACGGGCGCATAGCGCAGGCTGAGGATCTAATGCAGGATATCCGTGCGGGATACGGAGGTTCACGGAGCCGGGAGTCTACGCTGCCGTCCCGGTCGCCATCTTGGCTCCTCCCCTCCCCCTTACTTTTTAACGTCTATCTACAACCATTGATGGAGGAGCTCATGCGTAGGAATTGTCAAATCTTTAATTACGCAGATGATACTCAGCTGCTGGTGCAGCTGGAAGATACAAGGGAGGCTGAGGAATCAGTGAGAACCTTGCTCAGATTCACGGTCAACTGGATGACCAACAACCTCTTGAAGGTGAATGCTGAGAAAACGGAGGTGCTGGTGCCTACCAACCAGGCTAATCCTTGGGGTGATCTGTATTGGCCCCCAGAATTAGGTAAAACCCCCACTCCTGGTACGGTGGTAAAAAGTCTTGGTCTAAAGATTGATGCAGATCTTACCATGGGCCCCCAGGTTTCGGCTGTAGTGGGCTCCTGCACGGGAGTGTTGAGGCAATTACGCAAGTTGACCCCTATCCTTTCAGCCTCCCCCCTACAAACCATCGTCTCTGCTACAGTCATCTCGAGGCTAGATTATGGCAATGCCCTGTACCTGGGATTGCCGCAGAAGCTGCTGAGGAAGCTGCAGGTCGTGCAGAACGACGCAGCTAGACTGATTTTCTCTCTACCGAGAAACTCACATGCAAGCCCACTCCTTGGGAAGCTGCACTGGCTGCCTGTGAAGTTCAGGGTTCAGTTCAAATGTCTCTGTGTGGCCCATAAAGCACTCTTTGGCAAAGCCCCAGAGTACATTAAGCAGCACCTGAGGAGGTATGTTCCCGGCAGAACCTTGCGCTCAGGTCAGGCCTCCAATCTGACTCAACCCAGATTTAAACTAAAAACTAAAGGAGTCAGTGCCTTCTCGGTGATTCTTCCGAAACTCTGGAATGAGCTACTGGCCAGTCTGAAGGAAGATTCACAGCTACTTTCCTTCAGGAAGAAACTCAAGACGTACCTATTTAAAAAGGCAATATTACCGGCGTAATCAGAGATGGCAGAGGGTTCCGGGATGACAGTATGTTGTGTTCTTTATGTTAAAGCGCTTAGAGACCGGCGGTGATAGGCGCTATACAAAAACTTTATAACATAACATAAGCATAACTTCCCATTGGGACAAGATAGAGGAATGGAGTTTAGTATGCCTGGACTCAGAATGTAACAATGAATCTTTTAGTAAGGATGGTTTTTATGTTCTCAGTTTGAAAATACCACTTTTAGAATTTAGGAATTTTCTTGCTTAGCCATCCAGTGTGCCTCTGATGGGTTTGTGGATTGACTGTCTGGCTTTGGAGGGAAAGGGGCTGGGGATGTGCAGTCACTCCAGAGAGTCTGGATGAGTCAGGGCTGGGCTGAATAGACCTGGCCTGAATTTAGAGTAGTGGGAGGAGATTACCTTGCACCTGAATGGGCCTGGTCTGCCTGGAACAATGCTGTCTCTGCCTCCTGCTGGGAAGCTGGGCCAGAGAGGACCAAACTGGTTTGGACTAAGCCCAGACACTCTCTGCCTGAGAGAACAAAAGGATTTTGTGTATAAATATTGGGGCCCAGACCCCAGAATGTTAGAACTGGCTGGAATCAAGGAACCTACCAATAAGAAGAGCTGGAAGAGCTGGCTGGAGGAGTACTACCCCTTTCCTGTGTTGTTGTTTTGTTGGGTTGGCCTGCAGTTGCTGCTTCTGCCTTGGGCAGTGAAAGGACTGGACTGAACTTTCTTTTACTTGTGCTGAGTCTCTCCAAGGGCTTGCCTCCTGTTCTTCACCAACCTCTGGGTACCGCTTCTGAAACCGCTGTTTCAGTTGCTGCAGAGAAGGGAAACGTAACCAACTCCGTCACCGACTCTGTCACTGGCTTTGTGTCTCGATGGCACCGCAGAAGGCACTGTCCGCATCTTGCACCACAACCTTGGTCTCACTGACGACAACCGCAGCCGCTGCCACCGAGCACCGTGACCTGTGGGCACCGCACTCCGCACCTCCTTGCTTTACTTTGCCATCCTGGTCTTACCAATGCCGTCGCTGCTGCAGACTTTGACACCCGTGACCGCATCATGGCTAGGGGCACCGCTCGTAAGTCTCACAATGCACCGCCTCGTCCCACTAAGCAGTCTGGGCCGACCGACGCCAGCTCATGATTAATATAGTGAGAACAATATGAAGCGTTCACAATCAATGACACAAAAGATGCATATATAGACATAAACATATATATATATATATATACACACAGATATAGACCATATAGACCTCCTTGAAGAAAACAACTTACAACATTCTGTCCCAGCCCTAAATGGCAGTAGTATGCAAAGCATGAGTATCTAGAGCACACATTCCTTGAACATATACAGAAGTGTATCATCAGATACTCCTATTGGCCTTTCCTTTCACAGAATTCCACCGGCCAATGAATACTGCAAGAACGCAAAGACATATAAAACTTGCCCACTACTGAATCAAGGTTCGAAAGACAGAACATAACTTGAGTCTCAATTAGCACCTATGTAGCAAAAGAGGCGCACATTAAGTTACAGGCACCTATAACACCTATGAGACAAGACAAAATGAGAAACACATCAACACGTAGTAATATATATGCTCCATACATCATCATACATAAAATCCCTGAAATGAGAAATTTGGTAAAAATGACACCACCCCCAGAAAACAGTATATGTGATTTGTCAGAAGAAAAGTGCGGTCTGTCGATTGGCAAACAAGAAAAACAATGATGAAACCTCACAAAGTGAGAAATGCTGAAAGAACAATACATTCCCTCAAGAAGAAGGGAATGTAGATCAGAACTATCTTTACCAAGAACCTTCACTAGAAGGTTGAATGTACCAATTTATAATAACTTGGGGCAAGGTGGCCCAAACGCAACCGTTGCTAAAACACCACACCACGCCGCGGAGCAGGGATAAGTATACAGTCCTACAATGTGGAGCATGAACATGTATACAGCATGGGTAGATAATGACTGTATTGGGGTGATAAAATCATGTTTATACTAAATGCTGTTTTTTACCCTAAAGGAAGAACTCACAAGCAAATAGCATTTGAAGAATGCAAAATGTGAATTGTGAATTGTGAACTAGAGCATGATCCACCTGCTAAACCTCCTCAAAACTCTGATGCACTCAAAGAAAAACTTAGGAGGCGAAACAGATCGCACTGAAGCCACTGGTTTGGAAAAACACATATATACGTGAAAATGCAATAGAACCTTGAGGAAGGCTTCACAAGAAGAAAATGGAGCTAATGCTCACTACAATAGTTCTAGAAGAACATAATGCAGTATAACTGCTACCAAGGTAGTATACCTGAAGAGCTATACAATAGCAAACCTGAAATCCACATAGAGTAAGTCATACACCCATAAAAGGAGGTGTAATCTCTTGAGGCAAGCTCTTTTTCAAATAGGAAAGAAATTAAACCAGCTACCCAGCTGCAAACCCTATACAGGAATTAAAAAACTCAGACAAGGAAGGTAATAATCTACCATAAGTCCGAAGAAGTGCCATGAAAGCCATAACACACAGACCACAACTATGGACATCCTAGAAGAAATTCTATCCTTTCCGTACCCGATTCACATAGCTTATGCTTCCTTTGATACTTTAGACCAAGTGCCCGGTGATGTCTGAGAGTTGGGGCTTATAGTCTGCCACCATTCATGTATATGTTAGTTATACCTGCTCTTCTCTTCTGTTAGCGTGATTATAACGTTACATACTATTTGCTGTTAGTCATGAGCCAGCGAAGGTGGGTTACACCCGCTGTTTTCTCCGTCACTTACATTGTTTGGGATGGGTAGGTCAGGGATCAGGAGGGGCATTCCCCCCCCCCAATGTTCCTTTACTTTTTTATTATTACCTGTAGGTTTCTGTCTAACCCTTGCTGACCTCCCTGGTTCGGCTTCAGTTCAACTTTGCACTTACCTTCTCTTCCAGCTCCTATTTGGAGTTCTTTCTCTTCATCTTACAGTCAGCCCACGGTACAAACTTTTCCTCTCACCTAAACTGCCATGGTCACTTCACGACATGAATAATTCCACTCTAGATAGCAACCTAAAAATGTTCTCTTTAAACATCAAAGGGCTTAACAATGCAATCAAATGTAAAAAAATAGAAAACTACCTATTTAAATTGAAGCCTGATGTTATTCTACTAAAAGAGACAAAGACTAACCACAAGGGGTTTGCAGGATTTGGTAGGAGCTGGATTGCAGACATCAGCTGCTCCTCTATGGAACACAAGAAGAGTGGGGTCGCCAACTTGATCTCCATGAACTCAGGCCTATCCACCATATCGCACTTAGCGGATGACAATGAAAGATGGTTTCTCTCTAAATTCTCTAAAAATTCCTGCCGCTTCCACATTCTCAATGTTTATGGTCCGAATACTGACGTTCCGGATTTCTGGGACTCCTCGACCCCCCCGTCCCAAATATCAAGTGACGATCTCCTAATCACGGGCAGAGACTTCAATCTTCCCTTAGATGTAACCATTGACAGACAGTGCAGGTCTCCCCTCTAGCCCTCTAGATCCCACAGGTTGTTACACAAACTTTGTGCTAGATTCAGCCTTCTTGACTCTTGGAGACACCAACACCAAGATATTAGGGATCACATCTTTTATTTCCATCCCTGAAAAATCTTATTCCAGAATAGACTATTTATTGATCTCCAAAACCCATATTCACCTGATGAACAAGTTACTTACCTTCGGTAACAATATATCTGTAAGAGACATATATTAGTTTTAGATTCCTTACTTTAGAATTAACCTCAGGCATCAGACTGGATACGGAGAAATCTTTTCGTAGCAGTACCCCTGCGCATCAACAGGTGGCGTTGGTCAACCCCGCGTTGGTCATTGGCGTTGTGATCATCGGGATGATGTCGCGGTATCTAGTTAGACGCCGCCCTCGTGCACTGACATCAGTTCTTTACACGACATTCCACACCAGAAGCGCAGAGCCATGCAAGACACTGACCATTGGTCCCGAAGGTGCGCTGGCAGAGTCGGGCTGCCCAAAAATAGAGTGAAGGGCTTCGTAAAAGCTACGAAGTTAGGCAGGAGTCGCTACAGCTTCCGGAAAAGGAGGAAAGCCTGGAGCCGACCCAGCAGGCTCCGCGGGTGGAACCGAAGGCCTAGCACAATCCGCCTCCGGCATCACGTCAGCCGACAGACGGGGAGAACGCGTAGAGCGACGATGCTTCTTCGCCTTCTTTTTGTGCTTCGACTTACCCGAAGACGAAGACTTTGATGACGAGTGGTGAGGATGACTCCACGACTGGTCCCGCGACCTCCCTCTCACCCAGGACCTCGAGTGGCGGGGAGCGGACTGCCGGACCTCGAGAAGCTTTTGGGACCGCTCCCGCAAAGACTTCAGGCTCATGGCCCGGCAGTCGGAGCACGACTTCCGGTCTTGATTGCGCTCAAGACACCAAAGGAAAACGAAGTGTGGGTCCGTGACCAAAATCAGTTTGTGACCAGAGTCACAAGCCTTGAAGCCGGTTCGAGGACAGGACATCCCTACATGCACCAGGAGTCGTCTCAACACTAAAAGAAGTCGACAAAAGTCAAAAAATAGGAGTCAAAAGTGACTAGAGGTACAGCTCTCTCTGGATCTGTGCTGGCTGATGCGGAAAAAGAAAGAACTGCCATCAGCGTGAGAGGACAGCATTTAAGTAGATCCATCGACATCATCCTGGCAATCACGACGCCAACGAAGAGCGCGGAGGCGACCAACGCTACCGGTCGACGTACGGGGGTACTGCTACGAAACAATTTCTCCAGATCCAGTCTGATGTCTGGGGTATATCTAAGGTAAGGAATCTATAACTAATAGTCTCTTTCAGGTAGATCAGACAGACATTCTGACGAGAATAGTCGCTGACGACTCTCCCATTACCCTCTCCCTTACCTGTGCTAATATCTATACCCCCAGCAAAATTTGGAGGGTTAATGACGAATCAATCAAAGATGCTGCCTCCAGGAAAAATGAATGGGCAAACCATAATAAACGACTTGGAAGACAACTCAATTGTCGATACCTCCCCTTCCAATCTCTGAGATGCACTGAAGGCGACAGTCAGGGGTACCCTTATAAACATCCAAGCCAAAATTAATAAGATCACAATAAAGAATTGATGAAGCTAGAAAAAGATATTAAAACTCTGGAGTCTTCCCACATCTCCGACTCGAACCCTCAAACCCTCTCCACCCTCATCAACAAAAAATATGAATACAACAGAATCTTGAGCGAAACAGCAGGTGTATGGATCAACCAATATAAAAGCCTGAAACTCTGAGACACGAATAAAGCAGGCAAAATCCTAGCCTCCTACCTAAAACATAAACAGAACCACAAGGGGATTGATTAATCAAATGTAAACCACATAACATTTTGAAAATTCTTAAAGAATTTTACCAAACACTATATAAGATGACTCGTTCATTTCTGCACCCTCCTGTGAGCGTACCTCAATGATAATCCCCTCCCTGCCATCTCCGATCAAGTGAAGCTGACCCTAAACTCAACATTCTTGATGGTAGAACTTGATTCGGCAATACGTTCCTTGAAACCCCGTAAAGCCCCAGGCCCTGATGGCTACTCTGCTAACTTTTTTAAAACCTTCACTCACTTACTCAAACCAACTCTGTTATCCCTGTATCAACACTTTGCTGACTCTGGAACCATCTCAGGCACTACTAGCGAAGCCACCATAGTTGTAATCCCAAAAGACGGCAAAGACCCAACGCAGGTTAAGAACTATAGACCAATTTCTCTAATTAATTTGGATGCTAAGATCTACGCTAAGATACTTTGTAAGAGACTCAAGCCTCTCCTTCCCCGGCTGACTGACCGCTCACAGTTGGGTTTCATGAAGAATAGGCTATCCAATGATAATACCCAAGTCCTATGCCACGTCATAGAAAGATCCAAAGCATCACCTTCAGAAACAGTAGCGATTACCCTCAATGCTGGAAAAGCTTTTGATAGGGTCCCCTGGACCTTTCTCCGCGAGTCCTTATTGAAATTTAACCTTGTAGAATCTTTTACTAAAATGGTCATGGCTCTCTACAGTGATTCATCGGTTAAAGTGAGGTCTGTGGGCCTACTCTCCACAGATGTCAACCTAGAGAGAGGTACAAGACAGGGCTGCCCCCTCTGCCCAACCCTTTTTATCCTAAGCCTTGAACCCCTTCTCCACAAGATTAGATCCAATCCCCACATTCACGGTATCTCCTTTAACAAGTCTACAGTGAAGCTTGCAGACTACGCAGAGGATATTTTAATAATGACTGAAGAGGCTTCACAGTCTATTCCTGCCCTACTTCAGCCTATAGAAGAGGATGCCCAAGTTTCAGACTATAAACTAAATAAAGATAAATCAGAAATCCTTGTCCTGAATAATCTGTGCTCCAGAGCCCTGTTTGCGAACACAGGCCTAACCTGGCAACCAAGGTTTATTAAATACTTGGGCCTGGGGTTCAACCCGGATGTATAAGATTCCCTACACCACAACGAGAACCTAACACTGAAGAAAATTGAACCTCTCCTGGAGTGTTGGAATCCCAAATTCCTTACATGATGGGGCCGTATAGAGTCTGTCAAAATGATGATCACCCCTATAATCAACTACCTCGGGAATATGCTTCCGTTAACCCGATCGGATGATTTCCACCAAAAAGTCGATGGATTATTAAACAAATTTATATGACAGAACAAACGCCCCAGAATATCTATCAAAAAACTCTGCCTACCTCTCCATTTTGGTGGGGGGAATCTGGCTGGCTTCTGTAAACACCAAACGGCTTTGCTCGTGAGTCAAGGCTCCCTCTGGTTCTCCCAATCACTGGACTTTGAGAGGGGGCTACAAAGTGATCTCCACCCTATTTCCCTCCTAACCAGTGCCCCAAAACCCCCTGCCTCTGGAAAAGACATTCTTAACACCACCAAAAGAGCCCTGCTGAAAATCGGCAAGCTCCTTGAGGTACTGATCACTAAATCTAATATTATTACCCTTTGGAATAATCCTAAAATAAGAATCCAAGGCGTTCCGTATTTAAGGGTATTCATTTCTTAAAAGATCTCGAGTCTCCACAATTCCCAGCCTCTTTCAGAGAATTGCGATCTCACTTTGGCCTACAGGAATTGGATCTATATGACTGCCTCAAACTTAAAGTCAGTCTGTCCAATCTTAATCTCCCTCCCAGTGTGCCCTCTCTTCCCAAAGCCATTCTGACCTTTAATAAGTCTGGGCACTTAGACTCCAAGTTCTATCGCATCTTGAAACCGAAATCTGATAACCTAATCTTGTGCACTCAGGCTAAATGGGACTCCACTGAGACTTTCACTCCGGAGACCTGGAACCTAATAGGGAAGTCGGTAATCTCTCACAAAATTTCTCCCTCCCTCCCCCAGGTGAAACTCTGGCTACTGCACAGAACCTTCTGGACTCCGTACCATCTCCACAAGCTCTCCCTCAGGGATGACCCATTGTGTTGGAATTGTAATAACAACTGGTGACCTACCCAACCTCCTCTTCTACTGCAGGGCAGTAACTCCATTCTGGGACTTGGTAGTCAATTTCATTCACACCCTGTGTGGGGTCCAACTAGAAAAGAACTTCCTTTCCCTTGTCCATGGATTCCTGGACCCAAATTTCAACTCCCGTAGTGATAGCCTCTTGATTGATATTCTCCTAACGGCTGCCTGCAAATCAGTACTCTGTAACTGGAAAAACACAGCAGCCACCTTTTTCTGATCTTGGTTAAACTGGGTCTCCTTCTTGAGAGGCGAGGACAACATCTCCCTCCGAAGCTCTCCATGGATAGTCCGCAAACCCTCTGTCGGGACAGCCCTCGACAACTACTTTGCCTCCACCAAAACTCCTTAAAGACCTATTGAGTGTGTAGCTGGATCTATTCCTTGTTGCCCATCGCCTCATGTCTGTTATTGCCCTGAACAAGCATTCTATCTGCTCTTCAATTCTGGCTGATGCTATTTCCCTTGACGTCTGTCTCTGTTCTACTTAACTGCCTTATGTTTTAATATTCACTGCAAGATAGCAGACACCATGTACCATGTACTCTAAGTGAGCTGATCATCTCTGTACACCGCTTCTCACTCAACCGCCTACTGGTTTCCATTTTATTATTAAATTACCTAATTTTTACCCTATTATTTTAACTATGACTTATACATTTTTATTGGGTGCAGAACTTTATACTGTTCTGATTTGATGCGACCCGCCTTAGTTTTGATATATGTTCATGAATTTCTATGTCAATCTCCTATCCCAGTCCCTCTGTACCAGGTCTGGGCTCTTCAACTTGCACCTTTTTGTATCCATTTGCGGTTTCTCCCTCCTCTGTTCATTTATCTTGGAAAATAAAAGTCTTTTGAAATAAAATAAAAATGAATACTTGAGGGAGGAGCCTAGCGCTTGACCAAGATGGCCGCGTGAGCTTAGAGCTCCCGAGACCCTCGCGCCCTCCGTCGACTATCCTGTCTCTAATCCTGATTGTATGCATGGCATCGTGTCGCTGAGTTGCCAGGGAGGCGATTGATGCTGCCTGCGGTCGGATCGTCCATCGGGAACCGGACTTATGACTGGCGAAAGATTGCGGCCTAACTCCCGGAGATGCCAGGGGCTAGAGTTGGCAGGATGCCCGACTCCTAGTTGATCAACAACGGCCTGGTGAGGTGTGAACTGTCGGACGGAGGCCCTCGCTCTTTCACTTTCGGTTTCGTTCCCTTTGTCTGCCCGGACACTGTAGTGCTCTGGGTGGCTTTATAACCCCGGGGACGCTCGGCGGGCTACTTTGGAAGAACAAGGCGGACCTGCTCACTCTTTATACCTCTCTCTGAGAGGGGACGGTCTTCACTGCATTGGACTGCCTGGAGTCCATTATGTCGGGCAAGGCAGAAGGAGATCGGCTGAAGACTAAGTCCACCAGGCGGGGAACGTATTCCCAAGTCAACAGTATGGACCGATACGCCCTCCTGAAGACATCGCCGAGTGGATCGAGCCAGGCGCCGGATGCCCAGAAGGAGGACTCGCCTGGGACACCGGAGCTCTCCCTGCAGGATGTCATGGGCGCGCTTGATGGGATGCAGACCTCGATGGGGCGGCAATTCGAGGCCCTGGCACATAAGGTGGATGCCATCCTGGTGGATGTCAACTTGATCCGCTCGGACCTGGGCAAGACAAACGAACGCGTTAAGGACCTGGACCACAAGACCACGGGCCTCACTGATGAGGTTGCGGATCTGCAGAACGAGGTCCGGAAGCTGAGGGCCGAGAGTGACCTCGCCGCCCGCCGGCTGGAGGACTTCGAGAGCCGGTCCAGGCGCAACAACGTGCGCGTCATCGGGGTCCCGGAGTCCTCAGATGAGGCTTCGGTGGACCTGCTTGTGGAAGATTTGGTCCTCAATCATCTGAAGCCTAAGGGCCTTGGAAAGTTTTTTGCGGTGGAAAGGGCCCATAGAGTGCCGGGCGGACGGCCCAAGGCGGGTGCCCCGCCGCGGCCGATTGTCGCCCGGCTCTTTCATTTCCGAGATCGGGACGCTATCCTGCAAGCTTCGAGGGTGACGGGCCCAGTCCCCTTCCAGAATGCGTCGGTGAATTTTTATCCGGACTTCACCCAGCAGGTGCAGAGACAGAGACAGAGCTTCCTGGGGGTGAAGCGAAGACTTCGGGAACGGGACCTAAAATATGCCATGCTTTTCCCCGCCAGACTACGGGTGGTGCATGAAGATCGGACATTCTTTTTTGACTCTCCTGTTATGGCCGACGAATGGCTGGACGCTTTGCCCCGGCGACGGACCGGGGACGACACAGCTGAGCATGGAGACAGTGGCCGGGATGGACAGGGCTGATATCTCAAAGCCGGCCTGACTTGATTTGACCATATTTGAAGATTTGAACAGAGTGCAGTAACTGTGGAGGGTTGCGGGAGGACGAGGGGTGCTCTTTTCCTCCCTTGGGGTACTTTTTGTAGATTTTTGTTTTTGTAGGGCGACAGGCACACTGCAAGTTGGGGGGGCTTTTTAAGCTGCAGCAGGGGTGCAGGGTGGGGGGAGTTATGGGGAGTTTGAATTTGTTGTTGGGGGGTTTATTTCTGCAAGGCATGATGATTATCCTCAGGGTTGTTCCATGGTGGCGCCTCGGGTGTGGGGTGGGCCTCTTTCCGTTTGAGGATGGGGGGTAGAGGCCTAAGTGTTATAAGCTGGAATGTTAATGGTTTGGGGGATCGCATTAAGAGGGGGATTGTTTTGCAATTTCTGAAACGCTCAATGCCAGACGTTGTACTGCTGCAGGAGACGCATCTCATAGGCAATACGTGCTATGCCCTGAATAGGAAGGGGTATAAATTCATTGCACACTCGGGATTTTCTTCTGGGTCCAGGGGTGTGGGCATCCTTGTTAGAGCATCGCTGCCCTTTGAGGTGGACTCCACCATTGTTGACGATAGGGGGAGGTTTGTGGCGGTGGCGGGGCGGTGGGAAGGAAGGACTTTGGTTTTGGTTTCGGTTTATGTCCCGCCGGCCCTGCAGGCCGCCACATTTGCTGAATTGGGCAGGGCTTTGCTGACTCTCCCGGGGGGCATGCTGGTAGTGGGAGGGGATTTCAACGCTGTGGGCTCCGGACTGCTGGATAGATACCCGCCCAGGGACACAGGGGGGGCTCAGAAATGGCTTCCAGACCTCCTGGACACATTTGGCCTGATAGACTGCTGGAGGCTCCGGCACCCCACACAGAGTCAATACACGTTTCACTCCGGGGCGCATGGTAGCCTCTCCAGGATTGACTACCTGCTCACTCTGGCCGCACATGCCTCGTTGATATCCGAGGCGAGGCACATGGCACGTGGTATCTCTGATCACTCGCCAGTGTGGATCCGGCTGGATCTCGGTCGGGAGGGAGGAGGGAGGGTGGCCCCCATTAACCCATGGTATTTCCGAGACCCCAAGATGCGCAGCGCCCTGGTAAAGAAGGTAGATAATTACTTTAAGGACAATCTGGGAACCGTGGACTCGGCGATCTCGCTGTGGGAAGCTTTTAAGACCGTGCTTCGGGGGGAGGCCCTCTCCCTGGTGGTGACTGCCAACAATCGGAGGGATTGCGAAGTGCGGCAAGTGGAGGAGGAGATTGCGGCCCTTGAGGGGGATATGGAGGAGGAGGTCACAGAGTCCTCATTGCATGAGCTTTGCTTGAAGCAGGCGGAGTATAGGGACCTGGTGACAGAAGCCGCCAAGACCCTTAGCAGGGAACAACAGGGCCGTCTGTATGATGTTGGAGATAAGGCAGGGAAACTCCTGGCGTGGCTGGACAGGAAGGAACGGGTCAATAGAGTGGTGCCAGAGTTGATTGGAGAGGGGGGAGAGGCGATTGTGGAACCTGAGGGGATTGTGGAGTGTTTTGCGGAGTATTTTCATAGGGTTTATTTCTCTGTGTCGGACAGGCCGCCCGAAGACTCGACTGATCTCCTCCGTGATATCGAGTTGCCCTGCTTCTCTGACATAGATAGGGACGATTTGGATGGCGACATCACGGTTGATGAGGTGGCGGGGGCGATTCGCGCGTTGAATTCGGGTAAGGCCTCTGGACCGAACGGACTGCCGATCGATCTGTACAAACTGTTCCCGGATAGGGTCGCCCCTCACCTGCGCGCCATGTTTTTGGAGGCGCGGGGGGATGGGATCCTTCCGTTGGATCAGCGGTTGGCGTCGATCGTGGTCATACATAAAGAGGGTAAACCCCGAGATAGATGCGCCTCCTATCGGCCCATTTCACTCCTCAACGCTGAGCCGAAAATTCTGGCCAAACTCCTGGCTACCCGTCTGATTAGGGTACTTGGCGATCTGGTCCACCCGGATCAATCTGGCTTTATCCCGCACCGAAACACAGCATTGAACCTTAGGCGTCTTCATGGCGTCATCGCCAGGGCGGGCACGCTGCGTGAACCGGCTGTTGTGGCATCTCTTGATGCCACGATGGCCTTTGACACGGTGGAGTGGGCATACTTATGGGCCGTGCTGGCCAAGTTTGGTTTCGGTCGCGGGTTTGTGAGTTGGGTCCGGTTGCTGTACGAGGAGCCACTAGCGAATGTTGTGGTGAATGGTCGGGCATCTCCTCCGTTTCAGCTTGGTAGGGGTACTCGGCAGGGCTGCCCCCTGTCGCCTCTGTTGTTCGCCCTCGCCCTTGAACCGTTGGCTGCGTGGATACGTTGGCACCCGGATATACGGGGCCTTCGGTGGTCGCCTGATCACGAGGACCGTATTTCGCTCTATGCCGATGATATCCTGTTGTATCTTGCCTCACCGAAGAAGTCACTTATAGTGGTCTGTGACGTACTCGCATCGTTCGGTAGGAACTCAGGGCTTGTGATTAATTGGGGCAAATCGTATTTGTACGTTCTTAGTGGCGAGGTCCCACCGATCCCTAGAACATGTTCGATACAGGTTGCCCAGCAAGGTTTTGTGTATTTGGGGATTTTTATATCCATGGATCCTGTTGTGCGCTATGAGAGGAACCTGCTCCCCCCCTTGGCACGCATGAGGCGAGATGTTGAAGGTTGGCGGAGGCTGCCGCTCTCCCTTGTTGGGCGTGCGGCCCTGTTCAAAATGATGTCCCTTCCCCGCTTCCTCTACGCCCTCCAGAACACCTTGGACTGGGTACCGGCCAAATACTTTCGGGAGGTCGAAGGCCTCCAAAGGACGTTGCTGTGGGATGGGCGGCCGCGAATAGCTATTTCAAAGTTGACGCTCCCATGGTACGATGGGGGCATTGCGCTCCCAGACATCCGACGGTACTATTGGGCCACGCAGCTGAGCGCGATCAACCATGGGTTTTACGGCCCTGCCCTTAGCCCTGGGTATGCCATGGATAGGTGGCTGCTGCGCGGAGGCAACTACTACAGGGCGTTGTATTCGCGGTCCCTAGACTCGTCCCTCACGGGGCCCACAGGTGTGGCGGTGCGCGTATGGAAGATGGCGACCGACTCGCTGGGCTGGAAGGATAGGCTCACCCTCGCTACCCCATTGTTTGAATCGGAACGGTTGGGAAGACTCTGGCACACGAAGGGCTTTGATAAGTGGGACCTGATAGGTATATCCAAGGTGGGAGATGTGCTGCATAAGGGGAGGGTAAAGTCCTTCGAGGAGTTGCAGACTGAGTTTGAGCTAGGGCCTTCAGAGTATTTTAGGTATATCCAGCTGCGTCACGCCCTCCGATCAGTCCTTGTGGAGGGTGAGAAGGTGCCGGAGTCCTCTCCCCTTGAGGACCGAGTCCTTGATGGTCATATGCCCGAGAGCACGATTTCGCTCATATATAAGAAGTTGATAAACGTCCGGGCAGACTTGCTATTGGGGCTGAGAGAACAGTGGACCAGGGATGGCCTCGAGTTGGATAATGAGGACTGGCAGTCAGCGGTCTCTTCGCCTAAGGAGGTTGCGATCCCGTCGCGTCTGAGGCTGGTGCAGCTTAAAATACTGCACCGGGTGTATGTTACGGGGCCAAGGCTGGTCCACATGGGATTCTCGGAGGACGGCCTGTGCAGAAGGGGATGTGGTATGGTGGGTACTTTCCTGCACATCATCTGGGAATGTGGTGTCATTGTGGAGTTCTGGAGGAGAGTCCATGCAGTTATGGGGGAGGTGACGGGCATTGTGGTACAGCCGGAGGCGCGGTGCTGCCTCCTGAACGTCTGGGGCCCCACTGATCTCGATGAGGCGCAGACCCAATGGGTGACTCTGGGTAACATGGTAGCTAAAAGGGATATCGCGCGATTATGGGGCTCCTCAGGAACCCCTACACTGACCGCGTGGAAGGAGAACATGGATTGGAGCATGTTTAGGGAGAAGACGGTCTACTGCTCTAGAGGTCGCCCCCGGAAGTGGCATGCCATCTGGGGGCGGTGGAACCAATACAGGGGGGGAATATGTCTTGCCCCGGACCTGGAACCTCCCGAGGAACAGCTTTCCCCCTGACCTACCTTCCAGCACAGTTTGGTTTTGGTAACCGTTCTGGGCCTCTGCTGTTCCCCTTCTTCCTCCGCACACAGTCTTATACTTAGTAGATGAGTGGGGTCCTGCCTCCCCTGGGGGCTTTCGCCATGGGATTTCAATGTTTCTGCCTTGCTGGGGTTTGTTGTGTGTTTTTTCTGTGTTTATTTAAAATTGGACCTTTGCATTACTCATCGTACTGTATCTGGGACACATTACTGTATCTAACTTGCAATGCTGCCGAACCCTCGGGCTGTCGGCTGAATAGCTGTGTCCTGAATTTCGAAATAAAGGTTTTCAAAAAAAAAAAAAAAAAAAATTCTGACTACATACTCAAAAAAAAAAAAAAAAAAAATGAATACTTGCACAATAAAGATATCAATCAAAAAACAAAAAGTCGTTATACAGGTGTGTTTAAATAAATAACGAAAATTGTCAAAATTAAAAATATATGCATTACACATCATTAGGATAAGTGCAATGGCGGTAGCAATGGCGGTTCTTAGATTGTGTATAGCCACCGCATGGCTTGATCCCCAACCGCCATCTTCCACACAATGGAGGACTAGATTACTTGCCATATGCAGTGTGGAGGTGGCAATTTATAAGAACAAGGGATCTAGGAAAAAACAAAGAGGAATGATGATTTGGGAACCTTTGTTACTCTGGATAGAAGATCACAGCCAAGGGTAATACATCTAAGGGAATAATCTTAAGGTGAAAGTGGTTGTGTGAATTTCTGCTCCTCTGTGCCTTAGTCTTCTTTTTCTCTTTGTCCTTTCGGGTTATCAAATCTACACGCTGCGAGAGACTACTTCTATAATGTTTATACTAAAGGTGGTTTATCCGAAGGTGTTTCTTGATCTTGGTCTCTGTGGGGGGAGGGGGGGATTGAAATATATTGTATTAAAATGACAAATGTCAATAAAAACTATTTTTAAAAAAAGGATAAGTGCAATGTAACATAATGTAGAAAATGCACTAGCTAAGGTGTACCCTTTAACCCCATTAATTACCCGTCAAATCAATGTCAGTCCGCAATTTGAATCATTCAACATAATCATCCATGTAACATTTCCCCTTGTCTAGTCCAAGTCCTGCATTGTGTCCAGTTTCAATTCTCACATTATCTTATAAGGTGTAATACATATGTGTTCATTTGTATCAGTAATCAAGGTGAAACAATCACAACTGTAGTAACATTTAAATAAATAATTTAAAAATCTATTTGTTGGTGCAAGTGTCCATTATCATGATGTATGTCTGCACATAAATGCAAATGACCACTACATAAGAATGTTTACCAGTGTATGCACTTAACAAAGTAGACATTAAATAAATATGTTGCATTTCCTGCCATAATGGTAGATGAAAATATGTACCTCGCCTCAGTGGAAAATAAAATTGGCGAAGTCCAGGTGGATATGGCCCTTATACGCCAAGACCTCCATAACGTCACGGCCCGCATCTCAGAAGCGGAATCCCGTCTTTCCACAGTTGAAGACGATGTCCACCAATCAAAAGGCAAAGTATCCCAACTGTGGACCCACACAAAAGAACTACACAGAAGGGCCGAGGTCGCTGAAAATGGATCGAGGCGCAATGACCTCTGATTGGGTTTGCCTGAAGGGATCGAGCAGGGCCAAGCAGCAGCCCTTGTAGAGAGATGGACCAAGTCCTGGATGCCAGAAGACACACTATCGACTTGGTTTGCATCGGAGAGGGCACACTGATCCCTGGCATCCAGACCACCCTGGGCACCATACACCGACCCATCATCGCCAGGATCCTTAACTTTAAGGATAGGGATGCAATCTTAAGGGAAGCACGCTCCCAAAACACCCTGACTTACCAAGGACACCATATAATGATTTCCCCAGACTATAAGAGGGAGGTAATGATTTCCCCAGACTATAAGAGGGAGGCCCAAACTCAACGAGGTTCATACACTGATGTCAAACAAAACGCCGGGCCATAAACCTCCAATATAGACTGCTCTTCCCGGCCCGTCTCCGTGTTGTCTACCAGGACAGAGCCTACTTCTTTGAATCTCCGGAGTCGGCCTGGACCTAGCTGACTGAGGAGCATCCCCTCAGGCCTCTAGCCACGATCTCCCCTCCAAGACACCAGCCTGGAACTGCACCACCTTCATCCCCTGAAGCCCGCAGAAGTTGCACGCGCTCACGCAGAGGCCGTGGTGCCCAAAGACAGACTTCAGCATTGCCCATCTCAGCCACCCAGGGCCCTGGGGCCCAGTATGAAGTCTCAAGCTCCCAAACGCAGCAACAGAACCAATGCTTGGATAATCCCACAATGACCATGAACACTGCTTCGACAGACACAGAGCTCTCCCGAAGCCCAGTGATCTGAAAATGGGCAGTCTGGCCTTGGCTGCACAAAATGTCGGAGGCTGCCCAGGAGGTTGAGCCACAAGGTCAAAATGAACCAGTGTAATTTGACACTTTCTCACAATGTGATGGACATATCTGAATTTCAGGAGTGGTCCACCACACAACTGCTACGCTAAGCGCATCAGTTTAGCTTATTAACTTTCATGTTGTTAGGGCTACAGATGCTTCCGTTCCAGAAGTATAGGGTGGGGGTGGTGGGGGTCAGGACCATAGTCCTAAGTTTTGGTTCACCTTTGTTAGGTTCTTGCAGCACACATCCCATTCAGCAGTGCAAACACACACAAGGCCTGAAAAGCATAAGCCTAATGACCACTACACACCTGCCCAGGACCTAGCATGTCCCTTCGGGAAGGCTGTGCCACCTGTATCTCTGGCCCCCATGCAATACCCATGAGGCATACAACGTATAAAAAGGAACCCCTCCGGGTCCTTTCATGGAACGACAACGGCCTGCTAGATCGAGTCTAGTGCACAGCGGTCCTGAGGCACGCCCACAGACATGCGCCTGACGTGCTATTGCTCCAAGAGTCTCACCTAATGAGGAAACACTGTCCCTCCCTATTGAGATATGGGGTCGACAGATCTTGGCACTTTGGCCCCTAACAGGGCTCACGAAGGGTGGCAATTCTCATCAGGCAGTACCTTCCCTTCGTACTCACCCATGCCACAAAGGATCCTCTGGGCCTCTTTTTGGCTTTGACTGGAACACTAGGAGGAAACACTATCAACCAAATGTCAGTATATATCCCACCTGCCACTCTTATAACCACCCTGTCCACTGTTAGCGATCTGTCACCACCCTGCCCCCGGGTGAGACAGTGATTGGGGTAGACTTTAATGCGGGCTCGCCCTCTACTAACAGGAAACTGCTCTCAAAGAAAATGGTAGATTGGGCGTCGATCCTGGGTATATGCGATGTCTGTAGAACGTGGAACCCTAGAAGTACTTTCTACACTCAACATCTGTGGCGCACCAAACCCACACGCGCAATGACATGATTTTCATGCCAGCTCCAGAGTACCAGAGAGTAAGCAATATTACCATCCTCCCCCGAGGGATCTCAGAGCACTCACCACTACTCCTTCAACTGGGCGGCCCCACAGGCATGGCGAGACCCACCTGGAGACTGAACGCATAGTTCCTCCAAGACAACAAGATCCGGAAGACAATTGGGGAGGAGTCGGCAATACTTCCTCACTAATCCAGGCTCGGTCCTCTCTCCGGGCACTCTCTGGGAAGCAGGCAAAGCCACAATCTGCTGCTTCACCAAAGGACAACTCAAAGCTAAGCGAATGGCTCAAGACAGCCAACTGGCCCTCTTTGAAGCCCAGGCGACTCGCCTAGAGAGTTCTTCGGCTGGAGCGGCGGGTGAAAGTTGCGACAGGCAACTCTTACTGCTGAGAGACGAAATCAAGCAGATCTTGCTAGACTCGGCTAAACTGTTGTGAAGGTCCTCCATTGCGCAAACCTACAGCTGGGGAGACAAAAACGGGAAAATACTACACAGACTGGCATCGTATCCTCTGGCGAACCACATAGTACCAGAGGTCCAGGACTCCTGCAGAGTCACTCATCGTACGTCAGCAGCAATAGCAATAGCCTTTGCTGACTATTACTCTCGGCTATACTAGGTCTAAAGATCCAAGGCCACACTTGCAGAACTAACTAGCCTCAGAGGGATTCATCTACCCCAACTCTGCGCAGCTGAGGCGGATATTCTTGACCTTTCCATTACACAGGAAGAAATAGGCGACGCCATCTCCCTAGTTGCGAATGGGAAAATGCCGGGCCTGGATGGGATCCCGCAAGAGTACTACGTTGCATACCGAGAAATGCTGATTCCTCACCTCCATGATCTATTCACAGAAGTTGCAGAGACCGGGGCATTCCTGCCCGAAACAGACTCTGTGACCGTGGTAGTCATTCCTAAAATGCAACCTCCCTCACCTTCATGTGTGGACTACCGTCCAATTTCACTTATAAATACTGAGGTCAAGATATACATCACAATCCTGGCCCAGCGGCTGCAACCACTCCTCTGTAAACTCATCCACCCGGACCAATGCGGTTTCATGCCGGAGCATAGCACAAGACACTACCTCCAGCACCTGAATCTGGCTCTCACGAACTGTCATGCACTCCCCCCCTACCTAGCACTGCTACAAGTTGACTTCGAAAAGACCTTCAATATGCAATACCTGGACAGTGTGCTGGAAACAGCTAGACCAGCTACCACTTCTGTTGCCTTATTCAAGCTCTATACTCCAAACCTAAAACAAGAGTCCTTATAAACGGGGCCCTCGCAGAGGCCTTCCCAACCGGTAGGGGGACGAGGCAGGGATGTCCCCTATCCCCCCTCCTCTTTGCCCTGGCGATGGAGCCACTGGCATGCCTCATCTGGGACGACGACCGAGTGAGAGGCTGGAACTGGAACGGCACCCACGAGGATAACATTGCCTCGTATGCAGACAATGTCCTGCTCTTTTTAGCACACCCGGAGCAGTCCAGGCCTCGCTGTCTTCAAATCCACTGCTCCTTTGAGTTGGCGTCGGGACTGCGCCTAAACTCGTCCAAGTCAATTCTTGTGCCCCTTCACTTATCATGGGAATGCATTGACTGGCAGTCTACCATCCCCATACCGCAGCAGTTGTTCAAGTATCTGGGGATCTGGGTCGCATTACTCCAAGACTTGGTATGGTCACTTAACATTACCCCACTGGTTAAAAGAGCTAAGGAGGATCTCAGAGGATGGCAAAAGCTGCCACTCAATCCCCTAGGGTGAATAGCCCTTTTTAAAATGATGAATTTTCCCCTGCTTCCTGTACATTATCCAGACCACCCTGTTCCACCTACCACGCAGCTACTTCAGAGAACTGGATAGTATTGCCACAAGATTCCTTTGGGGGAATTCAAGATCACGACTGGCCATCGCCCACTGCCAAATCCCACCCCTTGACAGGGGCTTGGGTATGACCAATCTTTATCTCTACTACCTAGCAACTCAGTTGCTCGTTCTGCACCATCGGTTCAATGGTGGCTGGTCCGACCCAGCATACAGAACTGAACTAGTGGACCTGGGACTGACACGGATCCAGGCAATGATGTACAGAGAGCCAGTGCCCATGGCCCTTCCAACGGTGACTCGAGCGGTCCTGCTGACCTCACGCTCAGCCCTTTGCTACACCCAATGGGACAGAAAACGGACTCAGCACACACCCCTATGGCAGGCTACCTGGCTGGGGGAGGTAGGGGCTCCGGAGTGCTTCAAAAAGTGGGACCTCATGGTATCTCACAACTGGGAGATGAATGGGTGGGGGACAACCTTCGTTCGTTCCAAGACCTATAGACTCACTATACCCTTCACCCATCACAATTTTATAACTACTTACAGCTGTGCCATGCTCTCAACGCGCACATATAGTTAAATACAATATTCCCAGAGTTCAGCCCAATGGAAGCGCAGATCATGATGGAGGACCTGGGAAAAGGTGGGGTATCGAGAATATACCGCTTTCTCACTAACAACAGTCCAACAACACTTGACCAACTCAGACACTAGTGGGAGGTATGGTCGGGCCCGCTGGACGACGAGGACTGGCGGGATGCCTTGATGACACCCAAAACAATTACTACCCCTGCCAAGCTCCACCTGGTCAAGCTGTACTACCTTCACTGTGTCTATCTCACCCCCAGTCGCCTTCTTCAGTCAGGCCTAAGACCCACCCCCTCTTGTACACAATGTGGACTTGAACTGGCAGATTTTTATCACATGGTGTGGGCATGTCCACGTCCTACCCCATACTGGGAAGCACTGGTTCCCAAGCTGACAGACGTCCTGGGATGGGTGGTGCCACTTAAACCCTTGAACCTACTCCTAGATATAACGGACAGCCTAGACGGAACATGGCAGACAAGCTCTTTCTGGGCACCGCCATCGTGCTGGCCAAGCAGGACATCGTCGCCGCAGGGTTGAATCCTACCCCACCTAGTGTAACCAAATGGCGCAAAGGTGCAGACTGGTGCGCAACGCAGGAGAAACCATTGTATAAGGGTAGGAGTTGTCCGGCCAAGCACGGGAGGGTCTGGGGTAAGTGGCTGGGCCAGCTTGGGTAACAGAGCTCCCCCTCTCCCTTCGGGGTCGAGTCTGAGCACGACCTTAGATGCGGGTACCGTTCATAATGTGTGCTGGCGCTTTTTGGTGATGACAGTAATTTGATGTACATTGCTCGATATAAAACTTCAGTGCTGTATTTTACTGTTCAGAAAATCAATAAAATTGATTATAAAAAAAAAATATGTACCTCACATTTTAGTCAGAAACATTTCTAGGAATCAAACAATTGCAAAGGAAAATTAATGCCAGGACAAACTTAATGAAAAGGAAATTAGAGACTTATTCAAATAATCAGATATGTCTCTCAAAATAAATCATAAACAAATGGCAGTCCATGCCGATATAAAAAAGACCAATGTTGTGCTGTGGACTAAGCTTGCCTCCTAAATCACTGACAAGGGGAACCTCCTCAGGACGGGGTATCTAGTGGGCACAGAGCAGGCACCTCAATGATCTTTCTTGGGATGGGGGGTTTGGGAGGGGTGGTGGTGGGTTTGGGAGTGGTGGTTTCTGGTTTGGAAAGGGTGGTTTCTGGTTTGGAAGTGGTAGTTTTGACTTTGGAAAGGGTGGCTTGGCGTTTGGGAGGGGTTGATTGGGCTGTGGAAGGGGCCAAGGAAAAGGCAAATAAAACATCTCCACAGGGAAAACCGTTAGGATAGTCAGGAGAGACTTTAGTTTGGTAAGTAGAGGGAGTGGTAGTGGGTGATGTGCATGTGTCTGTGGAGGTTGCAGGTGCATGTAGACCTGGTGTATGTTGTGTAGGTTTGGATATGTGTGTTTTCCCAGATGTATGTTGTCTGGATGAGTGTGGGCGTTTCTGTTTTGTGGGTGTTGTTTCTAATTTATGTGTGTGTGGATGGTGTGCTGTTGACATGCTGTGTGTGGTTGTGGATCTGTTGGTGCATGTGGGTGTGGTGGTGGGGGCATCTGTGTGTTTGTGTGTGTGCTGATGGTGGGGTTTGTGGGTGTGTTGGTGGGTGTGGTGTTTGTGGGTGTGCTAGTGGTGGTGTATGTGGGTGAGGTGGTGGTTGTGGGTATGGTGGTGGTGGATGTTGGTGTGGGGGTCGGTGTGGTGGGTATGGGTGTGCTGATGGCAGAATTGGTGGTGGGTTTGGGTGTGGTATCTGTATGTTGTTTGGTCGAGTTCCCAGTAGAGGTTGCTGGTATTGCGACGTGGTGGGTGGTGGGGATGCAAACGAAAGAAAAAAATATAAAAATATTAAAATATTAAAATTACACTCACCTGCTCCGACGGCCACCATCTTCCTCCTCATCCTCCCCTCCCGTGTCCAGGAACTGCTTCACACTACGCAGGCTCCCAATCCCAGCACTTCTCATATGCTGGGAATGCCATACTCAGCATGTGAGCAGCGCTGGGATTGGTCAGAGCGTCTCAGTTCAGCGCTCATACTTGGAATGGGAGCCTGTGTTGGTTTCTATACCCAGTAGTACAACACAGCTAGGCGGAGAAATGCTAATTGTGCATGACTGTTTGGTCGGCCCCAGAGAGTCGGCGAAACCGTCATTCCCATTTGGCAGTGCCCACCACTCCCCCCTCCTCCCTGGTGCTGCTGCTGCAGTGTCAGGGTGAATGGCCCCACCCCACCCTCGAGCCGAGCCTGTAGGACAACAAATTAAAAAAATATATATATATATTTTATTATCATTTTATTTGTTGTCTGTTGCCTCTGTTGGCTTTCAGCATGTGGGGGGGTGGGGCGACGCTCCTCCGCCATACCGAAGGAACCATCCCTGCATGAGGAAGCATATTCTGGGTGTGGAAGACAGTACATTCAATAGAATCAGGAAATGTTAGAAGATGTAAAAATGGAATAGGATGAATTAGTAAAAGTGATCGAATTAAATGCCCATTTGAAGTTCAGGTGCTTGTAAATATGAGTAGGATGGGAGAAGAGAGATCAGAGACACTAATCTTCAAACATACCCATCATCTTTTTTCATCCGTGCAGTGCTCAGAACAAACTGCTTCATTTGGTCCAAACTTTGCTGTTCAATGTTTCGTTGTTTATCCAATGGCATGCAGTCAAGATAGAGGTTGTACAGTAGCCATGACTCTGTCTTCTTACGTAGGAAACTGGCAGAGATCACACGCTGAGCAAACTTGCGGGGGTCTTCAGCTGCGAACTGTATGCGCACCCGGGGAATCCAATACTGAGAAGGCATGAGTGGGGACCTTCCTGTGGGAAGTCGGGAAACGTGTTAAGAAGTGATGATATAAAAAGCAACAAAAGCACAACTAGGTTTCACAAAAAACACAAACTATTTACTAAGTTTTTTACATAGTGATGATTCTTAGCTAATGACAAACACATTGTATGGATGTGTATAAATAGCATTGTGTAGAGACCTATTTTTTTAACATTCTTTATATTCAGATATGTATGATTAGTAGGCGTAACATACACAGTTGCCAGATAAATTATACATGAGGTCTACAAAGCAGTTTTGTGGTGCTATCTGAGGTGAGTGATCACACACTCCAGGTGAAAGACATAACAATCAAAATGTAGCCCGGGAGCGTGATCCAAACCGAAACAGAAAAATCCTTGTTTTTATTGCACGTGGAAATGAACAAAATATATACATTTCCATGTGTGCAAATAACCCAGCAGAGTTCCCACCAGTGCAGAATCTAGTGGTTTGGGGTTTGAGTTTGAGTGCAATTATCCAATAACTTCCTTTTCTTTTTTTGCTCTCCGTCTTGGTTATTTTTTTCATGAGGAGAAATCCCTTCTCCTACACACAAAAAATATGGGTGAGTTTTTCACATCCAAATGAAAATTTACTCCAGTACTTTTTGTCATTAAAATTAGATGAGGAAAGTAATTGAGACTATCTGCAAATTTCCACATGATATGACTTTGTGGATGTACGCAACTTTTACAGTGTCTGCCCATCTTCTCGTGGCAACATCCATGATCCCACACTTATCAAATTCAAAATAGTGGAATGTTTGTCCTACCAGCATACTCCCTGCAGTACAAAGTGTGGGAAAGGGTCAGAAAATTCATCAAATCGTATCTGATTGAATCAGGATTTGGAAATTCTGATCCTGAATCCAACTTTTTGTGGTCACAACTGTAATACCTCAGGCAATCCCTTTCACTGACCCAGTTCAGGAAGGATCTCAAGACCTTGCTCTTCGACTGAATCTCCACGCCCAGACGGATCAGTAACCCCCCCAACCCCTTAGCGCCTTGAGACCCTCAGGGGTGAGTAGCTGCAAACCCTGATTGATTAATAATATACAACCACAAAGAGTCCTGTGACTCAGACCTGAAATGTTGTACTGCGTAACAGACTACCTTAAAAAAAACTCAGTGGGAGCTTGTTCAACATTACATCGTACCTGCAGCAGTTACACCTCCGTTCAGTATGGGATATCCATCAGCATTTCTCACCAAGTTATTCTGAGTGACCTTATGCACCAAGTATGTTTTCTTCTGCTCATCATAATCCAAGACACCTACACTGTGCCATTCATAAATCAAATCACGACTCTTGGGATCCTCTGTAAAGGAAGAATGAGGGGAAAAAAATTAAAAACACTTTTGCCTAAACCCCAATCCACCTTTTATTCACCCCCATTGCTCTAATTCGCCATTTCATTTTGATCTAAACAATAATTCTTCTCTCTATGACTTCATTCCCCACTACTTAGCATTCACCAGAACTTTCTTCACCATACCAAATAATTAACTTCTTCTACAGTTCTTCTTCCACCCCCTCCTCTTACTGCCCCACATTTCCCAGTACCTCATAAATTGCCCTACAAGTTACTATGGAGCTATGTGGATTCCCCTGTGCCGTGTATATACCAGTATATAATCTACCTAAACTCTATCCCACTCATCCTCCACACCTTTTGCCTTATCCTGAAAGTCTTTCTCACCTTCTCTCCGTTGTATGATCATTTGTCTTGGTCCTCTTTTTACTCCTCTTCTAACAAGCTAACATAACTGTATTTTCTCCAGAATGTAGCTTCACATAGATATACTTGCTTACAATAGAGTACTGGGCAGTGAACATCGTCAGGGAAGAGGGCATAACAGAATGGATTTCAATAAGCCATATTTTTAAGACAATCCTAACCATTTTAAGGGCCCTGTCAACATCCAATACCTAAGCAGAACTGTTTAAAGAGTGTGTAAATGCTCACATCAGTTCTGTGGAATGATCAGTATATTCTTTAAACTTTGAGAAACACTGAATAGGGCCATAAAGCAGACATTTCTGCAGCTTTTTGATGCAAATATGCACACTGTTACATGGAAGCAGGGAGGAGTAAACAACATAGTGGATCAGAAACAAGGGTGATGACAATGAGGCAACAGTGAGGATCCGGCCCAGAGAAACAAAGACTGAACAGGGGTGGATGAGAAACAGACCTTGGGTGCAAAGAGGATACAACACAAAAGATGATCAAAGAAGAAACAAACAAAGGACATGGAGCAAAGAAAAGCAAATAAAAGAGTATAGCGACAACAAGGAGGGGACTCCTCAATGAAGAGGGAGGTTACAAAAAAAAGCCTAGAGTAAAACATACTAGTAAAACATAACTCCGCTTGCCCAGAGTACTCAAGCAAGAAATTTTTTACTAGTAAGACAGCCACAAACCTGTAAAAAGTGTGACGCATGAAAAAACTTTCCTTTAGGCAGAGAAGTACATATCCATTCTGCCCTAAAATTTTAAGTAGGAAAAGGTTTTTATTTTGCAAAGGGATTGCTGTACTCTGGCCATAAACGTGCTGCCTCTACAAAACTAATGGTCAGCCAGGAAATGAAATCAGACTCTTTTTCAAGCTTCGGATCCCTCAGCACTGTTGTCCTCGCCACCGTTCTCCACCTTTTATGCCCATTTGCAATACTACTCAGAGCTCTCATAATACATAAATGATGTTGCGTAAATTATAGATTATTTCAACAAAATGCTTTACAAAATTTGTATCAGAACGAATTAAAGAGTTAATATCTATAATAGTTTTTTTAATGTTTCTAAAATATGTACGACACCAGGTAATTTCAGAGTGCGGCAGTAAAGCTACTATGCAAAAAGGTTTTTTTGGGACCGGTACTTGAAGGAAATGAAACTAAATGATGGGCATCAAGGCAGTTCCATAACAAGGCCTTGTTCTCAGAGACCAACTTGATCGCAAATCTGGCCTTTTCTTCTTTAGATAGGATATTTACAGCATGTTTTGAATCAAGGGAGTAAACAAAAAACATAAAATACCACACTCTCAAACACATAGTGAATGATACAAAATTAGCTAGTGAAACCCTGCCTATAAGGGCTCAGGGAGTGTGGTGGGGGACTTCTCCCCACGCATTATCCCAGGGGAAATGAATAAAACAATGGGGGAAAATGGTGCATTTTACAGCACAATATTCATATAATGTACCAAAACACTTACATGTTTGTAGACAATTTTGAATAGAAACTAAGGAAATAATCCAGGAAATCAAAGACCCTTACTAAGGCTGGCCTTCTCCAGGTGGAAGTGGGTGAACTTTAGAGAGGTTTCCCTCCCACAAAAACTTTTGACAAAATTGGGCAAACTTGGAAAGTGTTTGTTGGACCTTCCCCTCTCTGCAGGGTAACCCACGGAAACATTTTGCCTTTTCCCTCCACTTTTTGCTGAATTTGTTTTTGTTGGCCTTAGGACCAGTGCTAAAATTTTTGTGCTCTCTCCCTAAAACATCTATAAATTGGCTTATAACCAATTGGCTTGTTTAATTTACTTGTAAGTCCCTTGTACAGTGGTATACCATATACTCAGGGCATGTAAATTAAATGCTCTTAGTGGACCTGTAGCACTTATTGTGCCACCGACTCAAGTAGCTCTTTAAACCATGCCCCAGGCATGCCAATGCAGCCTGAATGAAGTGTTAAACTATCATGTCAACTTGCCATTTAAATTCCCTTTCCAAGATTTAAATTTCCCTCTTTAGGTCTCGCCTATGCAGCGCGCATACGCTGCATAGGCAAAAAGACCTTTAGCAATCGCTTCGGCTTTTTCAGCCAAAAACGTGCACGCGTTCCATTGCCTTCAATGGCAACGCGTGCACGTCTGGAGATTCACTTGCGGGAGCGAGCGGCGCTATATGGTAGCAAATATCGCTCCTGGCGCTGCTCGCTCCCGCAGGTGAAACGCTTTCACTTTTGCAGCCACGGCAAATTTGGCATCTGGGGGAGGAGGCGTCGCTGTTTGAAATGAGGTGCTCTAGCAGACTTCTCTGGCTCCTGATGCAACTAAGACGAAAGGCGCTGCGAGTTCGCTTTCTGCACCGGCAAATGGCAGAGTCAGTAAGTGTTTCTTTTTCTTGTTGAGTTTCTTTCGGTGCATTTTCTTGCACTTGGCTTGCCCACTGTCTTGCTTATTTGACTAGTACATGTTAGCGGTGATGGGGATCAATAATTGAGCTATCAAGATTTCTGCCACAGATGCACATGCCTCAGTTTGCGTAGCGCCGTGCACAAAAAGCATCCCCGTTCAGTTCCATTTTAATACTTGTAAACTTCCAATATGCGAGAGTGCACTATGTTCAAGCAAAACATGCACATATGTAGCCATGTGGGTTCAGTGGCGCTGCGGAAGCTCGGTTCAAGCACAGTTTTGCACCTCTTTGGTTAGGGGGCAGAAGCGGTATTGCTGCACTTCTCATGAACGACTAGGCTCTGTGGCCTGCATGGGATCCTTCCGAAATGTGCTATTTTGTTAACTTGCTTTAACTACTGACACAAAAGCCACTCTCACAACTGCAACAGCATTTATTTATGTTAATGCACATCTCTGTATTTGTTGCTTGTGGGGCACACAGTGAGTCCTCCACAAGGCAAGTCTTTCCAATTAATGTTACAAGTGTTGCCAATGAGATTGATATTATTTGTGATTATAAACTGTCCTGGACATAGCACATGTGATGAAAAGTGAATGTTTTGACACAAAATCCCAAAAGTGTCTGGCGCGCTTGAAGTGTACCCATCCTAATGCGGTGCTACAACTCTTTGACTGGAAATAAGCTTTTATATTAGTACAGGGAATAACAATACCATGGGTAGAAACCATCGCATACAGTACGATGAAAACCTGTTGAGTGCCCAAGATCACAAAAGAAGCACGCTGACACCATCATAGAACTATGGCTCCAAATAAAATATGACTCAGTAAATCTGGTGGAAACAGAGCTGTTTCCGCTACTTTTAGATTCACTGCTGGTAACTGAGGACATTATTGGTGGTAAAAATGAGACTTCATTTTTTCTCTGCATTTCTTGTAATGGAAACGGTTTTCTGTGTCACTGATGCTGTAAAACTGCATCACCTAAACAGTTTCACAGCTAAATTAAATCCCTAGCTAAGTGTGAAATAACTCGTAAATTACATCACTCAAATATAATACATTGGGCTTCTCCATTATGTTAGAAAGTACAATGATTTTGGGTTTGCAGTTCCATCAATTTTAAATGAAAATAGGCCATATTCGAAAGAGACAAAACAGGAATATGTTTATTTTTTGCATCGAACGAATGAAACCGAATTTGTGTTTTTTTTTTTACCCTACTAACATATTTACTCTGCCCACTCTTCGTGTTTAATTTCAAGTTCCCACAGTACATCTGTATTTGAAATACATGGAAAGATAATTTTTGAAAGCGTGCACATTTTCTATTCCGAGGTGTCTTGTGTACAGTAGCTGCCTTCACTTACTAAGATCAGCTACACAAAATGGCAGCCAGTCAAGGGAAAGTAAACGGAGATCTCAAAGTTAACAAAAAAATTACAGTTCTCCCGTTGAACAAATAGCATTCCAGGCCTTTTTATTGCAGAGCTTCAATATGACCTTCTTTAAAGTTTTCTGGAGGTGCAGCGGCACCCACGGCACCCATACTCCTAATGCCACTGTTGCCACAACTGTTGTGGTCACACAGACGACCTTTGCACCTCCAGGATGAAGTTTAGGAAATGCCAACCGAGTGATCATCCCTGTGCTTGCAGAATGTATAGCAGGACCCTCACCAAAGCCCTCTGCAGATAAGGATACCTTTTCTCAACTGTGGGCTCCCATGATCCGTTGCTTTTGCAGCAATTGTGAGCACAGTGCTCATGCCGATGGGCCCTCTAGGCCTCCTGCTGCAGCATGTCAGTGTTTTCTTTTCCTTTTCTCCTTGTTCATTTTTACATGCCACCCTCGGCGGATGGAAGGCTCTAATAGCCCTGTAGCAATTCTACTTCCGGTTTTAGCAGTTAAAGAGCCCTGTACTTAGGAAGAGGGCCTTGCAATACATATGGGCTAATGTATCAATACCCTGCTGTACATAATAACAATATTGCTAGCCACCGAGGAGCTAGTTCCTTTGCAAGGTACTGAACTCCGAGTCGACTTGCGGTATCACTTCAATGTGCAGGAGAAGCTATTTTATTCCTTATAATACATTTCGCACCTTCAACCTTCCCTCAAGTTGCTTGTTATAATTTTGGCAGCCTGCTCTTTAATGTTCATTGCAGAAAAGAATATTAAAAGCAGAAACTGTGGTAACAAATTACACGGATCAAAAAGACGTTAGTCATGAAAAAAACACTAGTCAGTTTAATGCAAGTCAGATTAAAACAAATGCTGTAGCTCAGAATGTGGAGAAACATTCAGAGATTCTATCTTCCCTGTAATGCCCTATACCATAGAAACAACAGCTGTAATTGTGTTCCATGACTTGCCTTTCACTCCTGCTGCTGCAGGCACTATGGAGTCAGAAATCAACTGTAAAAACTCATTACATTTAAGGAAATATGTCATTCCTTTATTACAGATGACTACATATCTTACACTTATATTATAGGACATATCACATAGTACCTGTTGTGTATTTTTTATTGCACTACATTTTTATTTTCCGACAGCTTGAAATGCTTCTTCCTGAAAAGTGCAGCTAGCAATGGGCATCAATTGGAAGTGTAATGCTTAGGCTTTGTTTTTTTCAACAATTTATTTAAGCAAGTTAAACAACTGTAATCAGTGGTAAGGGCCAGGGGATTTAAACGATTCTGTGGCTGCAGCATTCACAGCATAATTATGGATTCAAGAGGATTGCAGAATAATTTGCATATTTTACCAAATGGTTGTTTGAATTTCAAACGGATAAAAACAATACTGATGAGAATGTCCTGCATAATTTGCATTTTTTTGCCATGTAATTTAGATAACCTTGCAGCGTAATAAGGTCCTTCATGCAGCATAATCCTAGTAGCCCTGACGATGTTAAAGCTCTACAAAGTGGTTAGGTGGCGGTCAACGTTATGATGATAAGATCTGTTTTTTACAGGCAAACTGGAAATAATTAATGGCTCCTGAAATATGGACTTTTATACCACTGCATATTGTGCAATAAAAGTATCAAAACCGCCACTGTGCTCGAAATGTGTGTGTATATATATATATATATATATATATATATATATATATATATATATATATATATATATATAAAGTCCAAATACCCATTCACTTGTAAGAACGGGTCCGACACCACCTGGCAGAGACAAAGGATTTATTCAGGATTGTAAGTCAGCGCAGGACTCTGTAGTTAACTGTAACTTCTAGGCAGACGCGTTTCAGCATGTGTGCTTTCTTCAGTGCCGGTTACAGAGGCAGGACCTCACACCTGGGTGCCGTTTTGAATCTTGCTGAAGCCCCTCCCTTTGGAGCCTCGACACGGCCTCTCCTCCGCCTCACAGTTGTAATCCATCCTGCGTTGCCGATCTGGACTGCTGCATGCCGGTAAGTGAAGTCCATTGTGGATTCCTCTTTAGTAAGTAGGAAAACAAAACACCAAGTGGTGTCCCAACATTGTGGTTCCTGGATCTCACTCCGCCGCAGCCGTCTGGTAAGCTGTAGATACTGACACCACTTTTCTCTGCCTCGCGGTTAATACCGCTCCTCTCTCCCCGAGCAGTGATGTGGCACCCTGTGGTGATGAATCTGCGTGGGGGGGCAACGCGTATGTAGTTATACATCGTCCAAATGTTGCTTGCTTACGCGTTGCAGCCTGATCGAGAGGGGGTGCCGGTATACCAGTGCCCGCAATACTGGTTATTTATAAAGTCCAAATACCCATTCACTTGTAAGAACGGGTCCGACACCACCTGGCAGAGACAAAGGATTTATTCAGGATTGTAAGTCAGCGCAGGACTCTGTAGTTAACTGTAACTTCTAGGCAGACGCGTTTCAGCATGTGTGCTTTCTTCAGTGCCGGTTACAGAGGCAGGACCTCACACCTGGGTGCCGTTTTGAATCTTGCTGAAGCCCCTCCCTTTGGAGCCTCGACACGGCCTCTCCTCCGCCTCACAGTTGTAATCCATCCTGCGTTGCCGATCTGGACTGCTGCATGCCGGTAAGTGAAGTCCATTGTGGATTCCTCTTTAGTAAGTAGGAAAACAAAACACCAAGTGGTGTCCCAACATTGTGGTTCCTGGATCTCACTCCGCCGCAGCCGTCTGGTAAGCTGTAGATACTGACACCACTTTTCTCTGCCTCGCGGTTAATACCGCTCCTCTCTCCCCGAGCAGTGATGTGGCACCCTGTGGTGATGAATCTGCGTGGGGGGGCAACGCGTATGTAGTTATACATCGTCCAAATGTTGCTTGCTTACGCGTTGCAGCCTGATCGAGAGGGGGTGCCGGTATACCAGTGCCCGCAATACTGGTTATTTATAAAGTCCAAATACCCATTCACTTGTAAGAACGGGTCCGACACCACCTGGCAGAGACAAAGGATTTATTCAGGATTGTAAGTCAGCGCAGGACTCTGTAGTTAACTGTAACTTCTAGGCAGACGCGTTTCAGCATGTGTGCTTTCTTCAGTGCCGGTTACAGAGGCAGGACCTCACACCTGGGTGCCGTTTTGAATCTTGCTGAAGCCCCTCCCTTTGGAGCCTCGACACGGCCTCTCCTCCGCCTCACAGTTGTAATCCATCCTGCGTTGCCGATCTGGACTGCTGCATGCCGGTAAGTGAAGTCCATTGTGGATTCCTCTTTAGTAAGTAGGAAAACAAAACACCAAGTGGTGTCCCAACATTGTGGTTCCTGGATCTCACTCCGCCGCAGCGGTTAGGTAGTTATAGTTAGGACCTATTATCCATAGGAAATCCGCAACATTCTATTTGGAATAACTTTGGCGCCGGTTGACGAATCTTCGCGAAATTTGAAAAACTGGTGAGGCGCTCCGGTCCACTCCTATCCTGAAAGTCTCGGGGTGATTCGTCAAGCAGGGGCCAAGAAAAAAGGGGGGTCCCAAAACGTGTTTTCCCCATGCAATTTTCCATAGGAGCCTTTAATCGCAGCTACAGCTCGAACTGCTGAATGGAATTACACCAAATTTGGCAAAAAGGTAGCCCTTGGTTCAGAGTCGTGCCTTTTGGTTAAATGGTGTAAATCCGTTCAGTAGTTCCTGAGAAAGTCAAAAGTAAAATCATATATATATATCTATGGGCGCGGTGGATCCGCGCACCCTGAAGAGCACGAGCTGTATGCTAATTGGCTATCAACAATCCAAACCAGGAAGTGTTGGCAGCCATCTTGTGCGAGGCACAAGAAAACAGAAGAAAAAACGCGCAGAACCAAAAAGGAGGCAGGGAAGAAACACCCTGACCCCCTAGGCCTGCTCAGGGGGTCTCACAAGGACCCCCAAGGCCCAAAAAATATATATATTTTTTTTTAAATCGGCAATATTCGCGCTGGGTGTACAGATCCTGCCGATAGAAAAAAAAAAAAAACGCGGGCTCCCGCGCTCCGATGCTAGTTAGCCCCCGGGGGGAAAAAATCCCGGGGGCATGTTGAAAATAAAGTGTGGGGGGGGCCAATCCCCCCACACTGCCCCGGGGACCGCCACACCCCGGGGCAAAGTATGAATAATTGCGGGGGGCACACTGCCCCCCCCGCAGCCCCGGTGACCGCCACCCCCCGGGGCTTAATAGTTCAATCTTGAGGGTCCCTGGGGGCCAACTAGCCCACCAGGTACCTCCAGTATGCGCCAGGGAGCTGCGTTGCAGAGAGGTGTTCAGAGGCCACGCCCCTTTTTACACCTCTCTGCAATGCAGCTCTGTGGCGCTTACTGGAGGTACCTAGTGGGCTAGTTTGACCCTAAGGACCCTCAGGATTCAAGGGGACTTAATCTCCCAACTTAAAACAGACAGAGGGCGCGTTTACACAGGGGCGAAGGGAGGGGACGGGGCCTGAGGTGACGTGTGCAAACACGCCCTGTGGCGTGTTTTAAATTGGGGAAATAATTCCCCTTCAATCCTGAGAGCCCCTGGGGGCCAACTAGCCCACCAGGTGCTTCCAATAAGCGCCATTGTGCTGCGTTGCAGCGAGGTGGCCCAGGCCGTGCCCCTTTTTACACATCTCTGCAACGCAGCTTACTGGAGGTACCTAGTGGGCTACTTGGACCCTAGGGACACTCAGGATTCAAGGGGACTTAATCTCCTAAATTAAAACGGACACAGGGCGCGTTTTCACAGTGGTGAAGGGAGGGGATGGTGTAGGAAAGTGGCTCTATATATACTGGACCAAAGTAAAATCAGCCGAACTATGAATTCCGATGTACTCACCTGTTACCAGGAGAGACCTCAGAGCTGCATCTTTGAGCACTGTACTGATCCTGAAAAGTAATTCTAACCGTGTTTACCAGTACCTTGAATTTCATTCCATAGGCTAACATTGACTGGTTTCACTTGGAAATTCTTCTGAGTGTGGAGTTTTGGAACTTTAAAATATTCCTCTAAAATCAACCGAACTACGAATTCCGATTTACTCACCTGTTATCAGGAGAGACCTCAGTGCTGCATCTTTGAGCCCAGTACTGATCCTGAAAAGTAATTGTAACCGTACTTACCAGTAACTTGAATTTCCTTCCATAGGATATCATTGCATGCTTTTTGCTGAAAAAGTTTCTAGGTGTCGATTTTTGAAACTTACAAATATTGCTCTAAAATCAGCCGAACTACGAATTCCGATTTACTCACCTGTTATCAGGAGAGACCTCAGTGCTGCATCTTTGAGCCTATTACTGATCCTGAAAAGTAATTCTAACCGTACTTACCAGTAACTTGAATTTCCTTCCATAGGCTAACATTGACTGGTTTCACTTGGAAATTCTTCTAAGTGTGGAGTTTTGGAACTTTAAAATATTCATCTAAAATCAGCTGAACTACGAATTCCGATTTACTCACCTGTTATTAGGAGAGACCTCAGTGCTGCATCTTTGAGCCCAGTACTGATCCTGAAAAGTAATTGTAACCGTACTTACCAGTAACTTGAATTATCTTCCATAGGATATCATTGCCTGCTTTTTGCTGAAAAAGTTTCACTGTGTTGATTTTTGAAACTTACAAATATTCCTCTAAAATCAGCCGAACTGCGAATTCCGATTCACTCACCTGTTATCAAGAGAGACCTCAGTGCTGCATCTTTGAACCCAGTACTGATCCTGAAAAGTAATTCTAACACTTATAAATTCACCCAAGCACTCTCCTTGCAGTATTCTAATCATTCAGTCAGTATCCAAGTATTCATGCAGCTAGCGAGGCACTAGCACATGGACTGCCTCAAACACCTATCCAATATGCATGCAGTCCTCTAACCACCTACACACTTGTCTTTTACACCTTCAATTCCCCAGTCAGTATCCATACACTTCCAGCAAACACCCTGTCACTCCCCTTGCACTCCTCTAGCGACCCATTCAGCACCATGAACTAATCCATTCACTGTGCCAAAACCCAACCACTTATAAATTCACCCAGGCACTCTCCTTGCAGTACTCTAATCATTCAGTCAGTACCCATGTACTCATGCACTGAGCCAGGCCTTAGCACATGGACTGCTCAAACCCCTATCCACTATGGATGCAGTCCCCTAACTAACCAACACACTTATAGTTCTGCACTTATACATTCAACAAAAAAAACAATATTTCAGTTTCAATATTTTAAAAAACATTTTTATTTCCATTTATATTAAAAATATATAATGTAATTTAAAAAATAAAATATGTAAATATAAACAGTTAAAAAACTGTAGAAAATCTGTATATAAAAAATACATATAACTATTATTACATTTAAAAATTATCATTTAAAAAACCTTCGTAATTCACTGAAAAAACCATAGGTTTCAGACATGTTATAGTTAGGAATAAGCATTTAAAAAACCTTAGAAATTCACTGAAAAACCATAGGTTTCAGGGCTGTTATAGTTAGCTGGACATTTCACTTGTACAAAACCATTGAAATTCCTCCGTTATAGTTAGTTCTGCTAACTATAACTCTCGCGCCCGCAATCCACTGCTGATGTCACATATTACATCATTCATGACATGGTCAGTGACTATAACATGTCTGAAACCTATGGCTTTTTCAGTGAATATATAGCAAAGCACTATGCTATGCTCGCGTAGTTTGCGAAGTTTGCGCTACCTCGCACTACGCGAATTGTGCGTAGCACAGTGCAAAAACGCGCAGCGTAGTGCAGCGGTAATTTTTTGCTTGCTCGCGGTCCTCAACATCAAGTTGGCGACCGTGTGCGTGCAAAATAAACCTCCCGGCGAGATTCTCAACGCGGGGAGGTCAGGTTTCTCATTGCGAGTGGTCGCGTAGGCTCGCGGCCGCTCGTGATGAGAAACTACCAGTCCACGTTGAGAAAGCTGCCGCTCGAGTAGAAATCTACTCGAGCGGCAGAAAACGACCGCTTGCACTGTGCAAGATGCTGTTTGCGATGCTTGCACAGTGCGGACAAGCATCTGGCACGGTGCAAGCATCGCACACAGCATTTTGCACAGTGCACTACGCAGTTTGCGTAGCTCGCGTAGTGCGAAGTGCACTTCACGTAGCTACGCGTAGCGCTACTTCGCAAACTACGCCCAGGGTTAATATATATATATATATATATATATATATATATATATATATATATATATATATATATATATATACACACACACATACATACATGCAGAACACAGTGGCGCTTGCCACGGTGTACTTCTAGTTTGGACATAGGAAATAGATTTTTTTGTTCATCCACCTTAGTAAGCTCCTTCCTGGAAAGTTTTGGGGTGATCTGTCAAGCGGGGCTGTGAAAAATAGGGGCGGGGGGATTCTCAAAACGGAATCACACCAAGTATGACAGAAAGCTAGATCTTTCTGCAGAAGGCATGCTTTTTGTGATTTGGTGAAAATCCTTTCATACATTTGAGAGAAATTAAGCTGCAAAATGTATAGATATCTAGCCACACAGGAGAAGCAAGGGAATAATGGCAAAGGAAGCATTTCGATTGGCTGGTCCCGGGGGACTGGGATCTGTGATTAGATGGACGCCACATGAAGAGAAATATTGCAGTCGCCATTTTAGAATTTGAGGACTCAGATTCCATGTCCTGTATATTAAAATAAAGCACCATAGAAGTTGGCAGGGTAGGGGGTAACCTGGCCGTTGTTGCAGGGTTCTAGAGAGGACTGCCCCACCCCCGGCTTAAATTGCAAAAAAAAAAAAAAAAAGTTTTTCTCTGGGTAGCATGCTACTATCCTTAAAGTGTTTCAGTGCCTCCTCTGGGTAACATAGTATCAGAAGTAGGATATACCCCATGATTCCATGAAAACTGTGGACACACACATTCATAAGAGTAGCAAAAGGCCACTCCTTTCTGGGCAAACAGACAATTGCTTAAACATCAAGAACCATTCAATTTTAATGTTTCCCCATTTTTAATAGATAAGTATGCTGCAGAAGTGCAACCAATGTAACATTGAGAGGGTGATTGAGGGCCTACGTACGTTGGTAAACTTCTGGACATCGCTACCACTGTCTCTCATAGGCCAAGTGTCAGTTGCAAAGATGGTGTTTTTGCCCCGGTGCCACTATGCTCTCCAGCACTCCTTTGATGTGCTGTCCCGGGCAGTTTTTTGTCGGCTCAATTCTCTCCTGATGGCTCTGATCTGGGCAGGGGGCTCGTAGCAGAGTGGTACAGTTCCATATGACGTTACTACTGAAGGAGGGTGGACTGGCGATCCCTGATCTGGAGCAGTATTAACTGGCTGCTCGGATACAACACTCAGCAGACTGTATGGTCGAAGAAGCCACTTGGGAGAAATCTATGCTGGGTGATTAAGAGGGCCTGCCGACCCTACTGAAGATCTTGATGGACGGGGGCCTTGCTTGGTTAGACATACTGCTTCCTTATGAGAACGTACTGTCAAAGGTGTTCTGGGGAGGGCACCGTTTGCTTGTGAATTGGTCTTCTGGGACCTTCCTGCATTCCGAGTGTTGGGGATATGGTAGACTTGATGGGCAGAAGGGCGAGTGGCTGTGAGGTGTTGAGGGATCTGTTCTCTAATGAAGAATCTATTACCTTTGAGGCAACACAGGAGAGCTTAGGAGTGGGGCTAGGCCACTTCTTACAGCATGGACTTCAAAGACAACTTTGCAAGGTAATTTTTGGATCTAACACTAAGATCCATTTTAGAAAATGAGTGCAACATTGTGCTTTGAAATTACATTGGTCCAGTTGTTCTGGCAAAAACATGATAAGCAATATAATTCCACTTAAAATCCCCAGTCACCTTTTCTCCACATATATCTTGCTCTCATTTCGATCCCTGGGGCTCTATTTTACTATCTCTCTTCTCTCCTCAACTAATCTCTGTCCCCATTGCTTCTCTCACCTTTTTCCCTACTACCTCTTTTTGTTTGCTGCTGCATCTATCTTCTCCTTCCCGTCTCTCCAGCTCTCTCTTGCTGTTTCTATTTACTCTCCTCCTCTCCTTTTCTAGAACCTCTTCTCTGTACTTCTCAATATTGTTTATTCTCTCCTGAGCTTATTCTCCATAGACCATGTATGGCAACTGAAACTTTCTCTTTGCTGTATATGGCCATGCACAGCCACTGCCACCTTTCTTTGGCCACTGTGCATTTTGCTGTTGCTCAGTCCCTTAAGCCTACTATCTTGTGGGCCTTCTGGAACTGAAGAGGTCCCAATCAACAGTGTAACAAAAATGTTAGTGCAATGTGGTCATCATATCCCTGCAACTTGTATTCCTTTCTTGTTGTATAGGACATCAGGCTGCATGGATTTGGTCGGATTTAAATGTTTCAGGGCAGAGAACGACCTATTGACGTCCATAGCTACACCTCCACAGTGCAGTGGACTTTAGCGGTGTGTCCGCAATACAGAAAAAGAAAATGTTTCTGGTAAAACACCGGAAACATTTTCATTTCCAAAAATCAAAATGGGGAAGTGAGGGGAATGCTTCCTTCAAGTCCAGAGTTTTATTTATTTTTTTGTATTGCGTAGCACTCTGTGCATGCTGATGCCACAGTGAAACAAAAGGGAAAGTAGACCATGCTAATGGAATCTGTATGAATAGAAAAATGTTGTAACACACAGCGCTCCTACAGTTCTCCCTATAACAATAGTACTCCACTTGAGTAGCTGGGCTATCATCCGTGAAAGGAAAGGACTCAAACGTAACTAGGAAACATCAAGATTTTGCCTTGACAATTGACCCATTCTCTCCATGTGGGTAGCTATGGTATTTAGGCCAGGGCTCAGTCGCCACCCAGGGATACCTGGCAGGCTCAGACATTTCTGAAAACAAGTCACTTAGGGTAGGCCGTCGTGGTTGGGTTGCCCTGCAAACACCAAGCTTTGGCTAAATCAAAGATTTTCCTCATATTTATATGAAGGAAAATTCAGGAATCTGTGAGAATCCATAAAATTCCTACCAATCAATGTTGCCACACTTCTCCCAATAAAAACGGTACCCCCCCAATTTTCACCAAGTATTATGAATCTAGTAATTACTATGGACCTTATAACAGCAATTTATTTGCTATGACGATCAATTTGATAATGAGAAGGCAGAATTTCAAAGGTGACAATACATTTAAAAAGGCAGATTTTAAATAAACAGATCTGAGATTGCAATATATAAAAATCTGAAACCGTTATTCGATGTTGTGTGGCGATGTCTAGAGGGGTCAATTTCAATACAAACACATTCAGCATCAGATGCCTTGATTATGGTTACAAAAATATTTGGTTGAAGGAAATGAATAATCAGCATGTTGACCTAGGCAGTGTTGTCTAGATAGTAAACCATTTGTGAATGATAGTCCGTTACCTCAGCCCTTTGTGACATGACAGGGTATAGTGGGTCATTTAAGATTCTCACTACTGCTAGTTAGGGTATTTCCAGCCCTCTGCAGCAGACACATTAACATAACAAGCTATCTGGCTCCTGCAAATAAAATAAAGATCGCATGATTAGATACACTATCTTACCGGGCATATTTCACAACAGGCCAGTGTCCCCAGAAAGGCTGTAGGTTGGAGCAATGTCAGTCAAATATAAGTCGTACCTGACATGTGATGATTCTGCCCCAGCCAATAGACTAATCAAAGAACCATTACTATCAATAATCAGTATTGAATCAGGAGATTTCCTGATTGGACATTGCTTCTGAATGGCTGCTAGGTTTAGGTAGTGACAAACACTTATGTATCCGGAATAGGAAAGGTCATGAAAGTTGCTGGCTTAAGAACAACATGACTCAATGTCCTGCACAACTGTGCAATCTTTTCACATAACAAATTCTTGTTTGACACACCATATGTGAAAGGTGAGAAGGGAGTTCAGCTAATGCCCAGTGAATTCTTGGCCTCTAAGCGTGACTGCAAAGTAATGTTGATACCAACTTTCACATCAGCTCTTCACACACTACAGCTTATCATCTCACAGCGGCCCATCATACCCCCTCTATTATTTAACATCTATCTAACCCCCTTACCAAACCTGAATTAAATAATTAAACCTCACCTGTGACAACTATGCTGATGGCACCCAAGCCATTTAAACAAGCATTGGCATAGCCACTAGGTCTCGCCTTTGGGACCTTATAAGTGTTTAGCCATGCAACACTTGATGTTGTTGCACCAATGATATTGTGCTGGATAACTAAACACTTATAAGGTCCCAAAGGCGAGACCTATTGGCTATGCCAATGCTTGTTATTACATAGATGTCATCCCTAAGGAAGGCGCTAGGCAGCCCATAAGGCAGAATGCTGGGTAATTGAAAGGTTGGACGTGTACTTTTAAGTTTTACATGTCCTGATAGTAAAAAAAGTCTACATTTGTTTTTCACTACTGTGAAGCCTACCCCTCCCATAGGATAACATTGGAGATTTCTTATGACATTTAATACGCTGTAATTTTCAACTGAGAGCTGGAGCTATCTCATGTTTGGAGTCTTTGAAATTGTGGTGAAAAGCCCTATTAAATAGCAAAATCAGGTTTTTGGTCACAAATTTAAAAATGTGACTTTTAGAAAGTTGGAATGTGTCTGCCCTTAGCCCTTTTGTGCCTGTAGCCTGGTCTGGGGTACATGACTGGGTGTAACTGACAGTTGGACTTTGTGAATTCCTCCCAGTCACACAATAGAGGGATTAAGTGCACCTCAAAGGGCCATCTAATGGCAGGATGGGTGGGTAGAGCGGAGGACAGCCCCACTTACAACTGAATAGCCTGTGCTCTGCCTTGACACAATGAGCCTAACGACCCCACTTTGTCACTGCAGCCAGCTTTAAGCCAGGGCAGGGGAGGCAGGAAATTCTATGCACTTCCTTTGTCTAGAAGGTTCTCCCACCTTCCAGACCTAGGGCACCAGAGTATGAAAAAGGAACCTCAGACACAAACACAAACTTTTCAGTACACTTCTGGACCTGTGGATACTCTGCAAGGAAAAAGAACTGCTGTGCGGCTGGCATGACTGCCACTCTGCTGAACTGCTGCTGCCTTGTTGTATTGCTGCCTTTCTGCCCTGCTGCCTTCTTGCCTGGGGTAGGAGAACTGGACCTGTAAATTCATGTTGAACCCAGGGCTATCATAGTAATTTCCAAGGGCTAGTCTGCTGGCCTCCTGATCTGAGCCTTAGGGGACATAAATGGCTCCCCAACATCCTGCACTAGCACCTGGACCCAGCTGAAGTGAGTTCCTGACCCCCCAAGTAGTGCCCCTCATGTCTTGGACCCTTGGTGTGGCTCAGAGATCTGAATTAATCTTTTAGACTCTTCTCAATTGAAGACAGGCCTGTTTGCACCGAGACCTCGCTGCTCGCACCTCATTTCAACTCGAAGCGCCATCAGCTTGACCCTTCGCGCAATAGCATCAACCACTTGCGGAGACCGCCAACCAGAAGCTCCAGCAATGCCTGTCCACGATGCTTCTTGGCCTGCTCTTCGTGCTACTCTGGCAGCCTTCAGCGATGCTCTCCCTGCTCCGCTTAGCACAGATTTCAGAAGGTAAAACTTCAGCTGGCCTAACCTGGTAACTAGCGGCCTATGCTCCATCACAGGTGCTTGAACCTGTGACTTTGGCCCAGTCCAGCGCGATCAGCTATCAAAAGTTGACATTATGTGCTTTCTGGCACTATTTCCACAATAAATAAAATAAATCATAACTCTGGTTCTACTGATTGAATTTTTGTTGTTTTGTGTCAAATCATTTATTAAAATTTGCTCTATTTTCCCAAACTGGTTTGGGATTTTCTTGTGTTGTTTTTTTCACTTTATTACTGTTTGTGTCCTATATGAATACTTTACACTGAGCCTCTAAGTTAAGCCTGACTGCTCTTTGTGCCAAGCTACCCAGGGTTAAGCACAGGTTAATTTAGTGACTTTTTGTGGTTCACCCTGCAGGGGACTGTGGCTGTTGCTTGACCAGGGTTTACACCACAGTCAACCAAAAACCCAATTTCTCATGGTTTCCAACTCAAATTCCAAATACATTGGCTGAAAAAGCCATAGATTGCATCTGCAAATCTGAAGGAGCACTCAAGAAGTGTTTCAATACTGTCACTGTGCGCTAGACAAGTTTGATCTTCCCCAAATGTTTTGGAGGGCTTATCCCTCAAGAAAATACAGTAAAAGAGCATGTACAATTGAGCACATTTCAGTCTAATTGTATACATCAATAAGAAGCAAAAGGATTTGCAGGAGTAATTTGGGTATTCAAATTAACATTTTCAAATTCAATATATCATCGTTTCTCAATTCTCTCTTTCACCTCATTTCAATTTTCCAACTTGCCCTGAATGAGATTTTCATTCACACACTCTGACTAAGAATATTAATGTAGTGGGCTGCTGGGGGGGGAAGGATAATGTGGAAATAGCTTGACAATACAGATAAAGAAATGACTCCACAAAAAGTATGAATTAACAGCCAAATGAACAAGAGTCTTTAACACCAATGTAATAGTGCCAGTACCAATAGGAGGAGACCCAGCTCAACACGAAGTATCACTCAAGTATCACCTATAAGTATACCATGGAAGTGCAATCAATCTGTCTCCAAACATCAGCTTCAATTTTCCCAAAAACACACATTTTGCTTCTAAATTCCAGGTTTTCATTTTCAGTCAATGAACACAAATTTGCCATACAAAAGCATGTACACTTTTTCACGTGACTTTCTGTCCTCCCTTCGTCCTTCTTTTAAGTCTTCTTTTTTCTTTCCTGACTCCCATTTTTCTTTCCTGTCTTCTCCCTTCCTTCCTTGATTCTTCCCTTCTACTTGTCCCTCACCCAAAACCTTCTTTCTTTTAACCACTGATTTTGTTCTTTCTTCTCCCTCTGTTCTTCTTTTTTGTGTATTCTTCCTTCTTTTGTCATCCAATTCCATCTTCTACCTCTTTTTTATAGTTCTTTTGTGCAATACCCTTTTTCTTCCCTGTCTTTCTTTTTCTCCCTTCCTTTATTTTCCTATATCCCCTTTCTCACACCCTCTTTCGCCATGTGGCTTAATTTTTTTCCTTTCTCTTTTCATAATTGCCCTTGCTTTCTCTCTATCACACAGTTTTCATCCTTTGGAACTCCATGCTCCCATTCCTCACCTCTGACATGCTATTACAGAGTCATCCCCTTCCTACATACAACCTTACAAAAGCCATCTTTGACTGCCTATGTCTGGTACCCATGACCCATAAAAGAAAAAGAGGGAAGGGGGGGGAAGGAAAAATAGATGAGAGAGGGGAAGGAGAAGGGAGGAGGGAAGAGGAGAGAAAGGGAGAGGAGGGGTAGGGGGAAAGAGGAGGAGGGAGGAATAGGGGTGGGAGGAGGAGGATGGGGAGGGAGGGTGTTGGACTTGCCCCTTTTTGCAGGGTCATCCTGAACTTTTTGCCTTCCTTCTGGTATTTTTTCTGACATGGTGTTGGTGGTTTTAAGACTCTGGGCACTTTATCATTGCTGTCCACTGTAAAGTGCATGTGCTCTCTATGGTAAAACATGGTAAGATTGGTCTACACCGGTTTGGCATATTTAATTTACCTATTAGTCCCTTGTAAAGTGGTATCTCAGATACCCAAGGCCAGTAAATTAAATGCTACTGGCGGGCTTGCAGCGCTGCTTGCGCCACCCACCAAAGTAGCCTTTCAAACCTGTCAACCTTTTAAACCTGAATAGGCTGATCTGCATTTGGAGTAGTGTAAGGAGTAGCACCTAGGCCTAAATAGGACTGTGCCTGCACTACACAATGCTGGCTCCGCCCCCCTGTGGTGTGTCTGGGGCCAGAGCCTACACTGACAAAGGAGGTGGTCATGAACTTTTAGAGAAAGGTGCGAGTGCCCCAGAACTGGTTTGGACCGGGCGCAGAGCCCTGTGCCAGGGGGAGAACAAAGACATTTGTGGTATAAGTATTGGGGCTGTGACCCCACGAAAGTGTGTGATGTTGGTGCTTACTGGAAGACAGGACTAGAGGACTGTTGGGCATCAGGAGGAACCACCGTGAAGGACTTTCCCTCTTCTGGGCCTTGTGAGCTAGCCTGCCTGGGCCCAGCTCTACCCTGTGTGCTGGTTCTCTGGCCCAGGGATTTGCCAGGGCTGTGTGGCTGGTCCTAGGGACTGGGAAAAATCTAGCACGTGGTGAGCGCTACACCAGTTGCCCTCCTACTTCGGAGCCAAACGTCTTGGGCTCTTTTCACTTTTTCAGACTGGAGGAGCTTGTGTTTGCTCGGCTTCCTACTGAGTGCAGGAGAAGCGTGCTATTGGATGCACTGAGGTGAAGAGAGAGAGTGAGCTCCTGGTGCAAGAGGCACTCCGACCTAGGAGCAATCATACAAGTCTGATTCCAGCGTGTGCTAAGCGCTGCAGGCTCCTTGTGTGTGGGCTTGTTCCTCAGAGTGCAGAGCGCTGTCCCGGCTTTGTGCCCTCAGCGCGGTTTTTGTTTCGCTCTCCTCCTGAACCGCATTGCGAGCCGGAAGGCAGGTTCGCTCCTAGCATCTGGTTATGGGCAGGGCTGTGACAGCCAGGGGCCAAGTGAGGAAGTCAGGTGGAAGACGCCTGATCCCCGGGCGGGGCTCCCGTGAGGAAGGGGAGAGCCCCACGGGTATCCTGCACTCGATTGTGGGTGGACTGTGACCTACAACAAGAGAGAGGCCAGCAGCGTCCGACCGCCTTGCCTGGCTGTTGGGAGCAGCGCCGCCAGCACCGCCGCCTTGGCCAACAGCACCGTTGACGTAAAGGAAACCCCCAGGCAGAAAAGGGCGAGGCTGACGGAGACTACGCACCGTGTATCGCACCGAAGGGAGTCAGTCCTCAGCTGCCACTGCAGCGGAGTCGGTGCAGCTCGAGGCTGGTGAGTGAGTGCAGAGCCCCTCACCTCCATTACCCTTGTTTGGCGAGTGGTCTTGGGCAATTAGGTTTTCCTACTGAGGGGGGGGGACCGATGTAAAGCCTTCCCCTCCCCTACCTGCGGGGAACATTGCTGATACTGTGGTGACCGGATGGCGGTCCTGCTCCGGCTGGGCCTGCCCGCAGCGCCAGATGTATTCTCCAGGACAGGAGACAGGGGGAGTTGCACACCCGCCCCTTTGCTGGTGCATTGTGTCCCTGAACGGGGTGAAACCTCGGAGGCCCCCGAGGAAGAGAATGGCCATCTTTTAAGAGATAGGCGGGCAAGTGGCCCAAAAGCATATACCTAGGACACCAGGCACCTTATAAGAGAGCGCAGGTGTCACGTTGATGGTAGTGCACCTTTAGGGGTATGTACACCCTACAAGTGTTCACGATACTGCCCTGCTGATGATGTTGTGTACACATAACCTATCATGTATTTGTCACCTCTGAAAAAGTCTGATGTACTTATGGTATTCCAGGATAGGTACCCTGTGGCAGGTGTTTACTGTGGTGCCTTGTGCTGAGGATTGTATGCATAAGATTCTATGTACTGCTACTGATGGTTTATGTCTAAGGTGTTCATGATAAGTGTACTATTACTAGTAGTTACTGGTTGTTTTCACTACCTGTGAGGGTGATGACAGAGGCCCGATTGGCCCTGTAAGTGTACATAATCCCCTGTAAAGTAATGCCAAGTGCCAGGTAGCACAGTGTATATACGTGATTATTCTCTGATGTATTTTATGGATAATACAAAGGCTATTTTAACATAACCTTGTGTGGAGTTTCTTTTGTGGTGTGCCTAGTGTGTCGCTGCTGTGTGAGGTTGTTGCGCAAACGCTTTACACATTGCCTCTGGGATGAGCCTGACTGCTCTGCCAAGCAACCAAAGGGGTGAGCCGGGGTTATCTTCAGCGTGTAACTCCCTTGCCCGGACTAAAGTGGTGGTTTCTGCTTGGCTTAGGCGCATGCCCTAGCCAACCAGAAAAGAAATCCCATTTCTAACAGAGGGGAAAGAAAGAAAAAAAATCTTCTTTTCTCTTTCTCTCTTCCTCCTTCTACCCCTCCTTTCCCCCCACCCCCGGCATGGTTGACTGCTCACTGCACTGATACCTCCGCTCAAAACTGTGGCTTAATCTATCATAGCCAGAGCTTTTGGTGATTCAGAAGTACCTGACCCCGCCAAATACTAAACTCTCCTCCACCCTACCATCTTGGAGATTGTTCTAGAACCACCCTAAATACCCCTATTCTTCATCATACAATGGACAAAAAACTAGAGCCCACTGGTCTCCATACCTTCACCATTAAATACCCCCCCAATCTATCCAAATATGCATCTAAAAAACTCAAACACTGGCTCCTCAAAACCCGCCGTGAAACACTTGTCTCAGAACCATATTTCTGCGCTAACAAAGGTATATTACCAATTACCTATTCTTTTATACCAAAAAACGTGCATAATGGAGGAATGTCTTGTATTCTGTCCTGTTTTCCCTAGCAGCACGGGCAGTGGGTATAGGAGAACCGGGGTAACGGGAGGTCAGGGACTGGGGAGAGCACAATGACCACCCACACTCAGTACTGTAGTCGGAAGCCCTGCCCCCGAGCGGGCTGCCTCCCTTTATTGGCTCCCCGCAGGCCACGCCTGGCCTGCGGATGTAGGGGTGTGTGTTCGATGTCGTTACAACAACTAGACCGCAGTCATTACATCCCTACCAAACTCCGGGGTCTTTTCCTCCTTTTCTTCTCTTTCTCACCCCCCCCCCCCCCCCCCAACATTGCTCTGAACTGGGTATGATAGTCACTTTCCACGTTTTTGTTGTGATACTTGCGGTTTCCCCTGATGTCGGGTGTTCGGTCTCAGCCGGCAGGCAAAGTCTCTCAGTCTTTGGCTGGGCTGGGGGTTTGGCCTCAACCCATATCTCCCCGATCGGGGCCCCTCGTTCGGCGTCATGGCCCGAGGGCTACCAGTGGCTGCCACGGGTAGGGGAACTGCCTCAGTCCCCCCTGGTATGGCTGGTGTACGTTCTACGGTGGCCTGCTCTTCCTCTTCCAGCACGGTGTTCTCTAGGGGCAACTCGTCATCAGTGCCCCTTCCTCCGTCCGCCGGTGGCATCGCTCTGAACCAGGAAGCGTTTCTTGTTACTGTCTCGCCTCCTTTCCTGGCGGTGACCATGGTCCCTTTTACGGCCTCGACAGTCCAGAGGCCGGGTTCGAACCGGGTTTGAAATTTGCCCCCGGGCCGCCTGTTTTTAATGATCACCTGTGTCCCCAGCGAGGGTATCTTGGATGCGGCCCTCCGGCGGTGATTGGCTCGTCTATTGCTTTGTTCGCGTCTCTCCTGGGTCCCCTCCTGGTCGACGGGCGCCGGCGTCCACTCCCGGCTATTGGGGAGGAGGTCCCTCCTGGCCCCTTGGAACATGAGGCTCCACGGGCTCCTTTGGGTGGTGCAATGGGGCGTGCTCCTATATTCCCTCAGGAATTCATGAAGTCGTTGTTCTGGGTCGGCCTGTTCCACCATGGCTATGCGAAATGTCTTGTTTAGGGTGCGCATAAAACGTTCCACTTCTCCGTTGGCTTGAGGCCATTGGGGTGTGATACGCCTGTGCCGGATCCCCCTTTGACTGAGGTAGGTGGCAAATTCCGCTCCCTGAAACGGTGGCCCGTTGTCACTGCGGAGTTCTTTGGGATAGCCGAACATGGAGAATATCTTTTCGAGGGCTGGCCCCACCTGTCCAAACGCCGTGGAACTCACCCTCTCTGCCACGGGGTATTTGGAGTATGCATCTACCACCACCAGAGTGTGTCCCTCACCGGGGAAACTCCCAAAATCCACACTAACACTTTCCCAGGGTACTAGGCAGGCGTCCTCCGTGATGATTGGTTGGGGTCGGTCCGGCTCGCCTGTGAGCTGGCAGGCCAGGCAGCTCCGGACATGTTCTTCGACCATCTGATCCAGCTCCGGGAACCACATTTTCTCTCGGATTCTGGCTTTCATTTTGGTGGTCCCTTGATGCCCCCCGTGGGCAAGTTGGATCGCCCGCTGCCTCAGGGTCGACGGTATGATTAGCCGGGGCCCACGTAGCAGTATGCCATCTTCTGTAGCGCTAAGTTCATGCCGGATGCGCCACATCTGGGTGATTGATTCTCTGTCTTCTTGCGCCCATGCATTTGCTTGGTGTAGGTATCCCGTCCATGACCCTTCCTGGACTGCTTTCAAAGTCTGCCGCTATACTGAATCCAGCTCAGCCCCCTCTTTGATGTCGTCCAGCGTCATGTTCTGGGGGCATGCTGTGAGGGCAACCCACTGGGCAAATTCATCGCATGCTTCATCTGTCCCCGTCTGGTCCGGGGCAGGTGGGTGACGGGATAGAAAGTCCGCCGGGTTTTTGGCCCCGGGGCGATACACTACTTCCATCTCGTACGGTTGCAGTTGGACCGCCCATCTCTCTATCCGCGGGGGCGGGTGGGGTGAGGCACCTTTGAATAGTGGCACTAGCGGCTGGTGGTCGGTGACCATAACAAACGGGTGCCCTCGTAGGTACAGATGGAAGTGGTTGCAAGCCCATTTTATGGCAAGTGCCTCACGTTCGATTTGGGCGTACCTCGCTTCGGTTGGGGTGAGGGCTTTGCTGGCAAAACTCAGTGCCGTCCACTGGCCCGGCCCTTGTTCTTGGGTGAGTACCGCACCCAGCCCTACGGGGCTCGCATCAACCAGTACTTCTGTCCGCTTCTTGGGGTCGAAGTAGGCCAGCGTGGCTTTTTCCAGGAGTGCCGTCTTGATCCCCTGGAAAGCTTCCTCTTCCTTCGGTCCCCACCTCCACGGGGTGTCTGTTCTCGTCAAGGCGCGAAGCGGTTCGCTCCACGTTGCCAATCCCGGGATGAACCGTCCGCAGTAAGTTGCCATGCCAAGGAAACTCCTGACTTCCGTGGGTGACGTTGGGGCTGGGGCGTCCTTGATGGCTTTTGACTTCCGAGGATCCACCTGAATCCCTTCCTGACTAAACACGTAACCGAAGAATTCGATCTTGGGTTGAAAGAATTGGCACTTGTCTTTGTGTAACGTCGCACCATGAGCACTCAGTCTCCCCAGGGTGTCTCGCAGGTGTTTGTGATGTTCGGCCGCCGTCGCCGAGTGGATGAGGATGTCATCGCTGACGTTGATGACTCCCGGCAACCCCGACAGCAGCTCCCGGATGGTATTCTGAAATACCTCGGCCGCCGAGGATATCCCGAAGTTAAGTCTTTTGTACCGCCGGAGTCCTATGTGAGTGCTGAACGTAGTTATGAACCTGCTGTCTTCAGCCAGGGGCAGCTGGTGGTAGCCGGCGTTCAGGTCAATCTTCGAAAACCACCTTGATCCGTTTACATCGGCAATGATATCGTCCATTGTTGGGGTCAGGTGACGTTCCCTCTTGATGGCACGATTGGGCAGTCTCATGTCTATGCACAGCCTAATGGCTCCCGGCTGTCGCGGTTTCTCTACGATCACCATGGGTGATACCCACGGGGTGGGCCCCGAGACCTTTTCAATGACTCCCAGGTTTTCCAGGTTCTCCAGTTCCTTTTCCACCACCGGCCTCAAATGGAACGGGATTCGGCGATGCCTCAACGCCGTCGGCTTGATCGTTTTGTCGATGTGCAGTCGTATCGGGTCACACTTGATGCATCCCAGGCCCTTGAAGAGTTCTGGAAATTGAGCCAGTAGCTCATCCACCTGATGTGTTCGGACCCGGTGTGCGAAGGCTATTAGCTTTAGATCCTCCGCCGTGTGGCTACTCAGCAGTGTTTCTGCCTCCCTGTCAATGATGTGGACTGTTGCTGTTACTTCGACTTCATCCGCCTTGATGGGTACAATCATCTTCCCTTTTAGTGGGAGAGGGGTATGGGCCCCATACGCAAAAATCCTTGTCCTGGATGGTATTATCTGTGGCCGAGGTCGTAGTTGATTGAATTGTTGCAGTCCCATCACATTCACTGTGGCCCCGGTGTCGATTATGGCCTTTATCTCATTTCCTCCCAACTGAACAGTGCACGTCGGTTGTGGCCTCCTCCTGCGCTTCAGCTCCTGTGCGAAGGATATGATGTGCACCTCTTCGTCCTCTGAGTCGGAGTAGTCGTCCACCGTAGGCAGGTATCTTTCTTGGGCAACCCTGGCTCCTTCCAAGGGCATCGGGTCGTCTAGGGATAGTTGCCGCACCGCTTTCGGTAATGACTTGGGTTTCCACTGTCCTTTGGTGGGGTTTCGCCGTCGACAGACAGATGCGAAGTGGTTCGGGACCCCACAATTCGTGCATGTTTTTCCCTGTGCGGGGCATTCTTTGGCTGCATGTGGTTCGTATCCGCAGTATCCACATTTTGCTCGTGAGCCTTCCTTCCGGGTGCCCCTGTGATTCTTATTCCTGGCTGTCGTCTTTACTGCATCCACCTTTTCCGTCTTGATGTTGTCGCACTTTCCCGCTTGTTTGTTCAGGGCTTGGTCCATGGCCGTTGCCCTTACCGCTGACAGGTCGTGCGACCGGGCTAATATTAGTATGTCCTCAAGCGAGATGCCTGGTTTTCTTAGGATTAAACCCCTTAACGTCTTATCCCTGCAGCCTTGGATGATCTGTCTCCGTATCGCTCTGGGTTGGTCTTCATTGGTGCACGTGCTTGCGAGTTCCCTCACTCGCGCGTAGAAACGGTCCATAGATTCACCTTCCCGCTGCCGTGCCTGCCCCAGCTTAAATACTTCAAAATCCAGATTCAACTGAGGGTCAAAGTAGCCATTAATGGCCTGGACAGCCGCATCATAGTCGTTCACCGTGCCCGTGTTAGGTAAGTGCTTGAAGAGTTTGAAAATTTCCTCCCCTGCATAGTGGAGTAAAAGCGACCTTTTGATCGCTCCATCCGTCTCCCTAGATGCCATGAAGTAATTCTCTAGGCGCTCCAGCCATAGCTTCCATCTGGGGGATGCGGTGGAGGGGTCCTCCACCTCGCTGAACGGTGGCAGGACTCCTGATGCGGCGTGCTGGTATAGGACATGGGCAGGAGTCGCCGGTTCGTCATCAGCCATGGCTCGGCCCTTCTGGCGTGGGTCGACTTGGCAAGATCAGGGAGTGATGGCGACGACTCGCTTTGGCCCCTGCTTGTTAGTGACCCGTTTGTGTTTGCCAGTGTTCGTCGTTATTATTTTCCCTTCCTCCGGGCCTTCTTGGTCTCTTGCTGCCCCTTTTCAGCTGTGGGGCTGTCCTCGACGTTGCGCGTGTCTCCCTCCTTTCCTTCGCGCCTTCCTCGCCACGTGCGTCTGGGCCTCCTGTTCGCGCCGCCCACGTGTGTACCGGTAGGCCGTTTATCACTGCGCATGCGCGCAGGGCTCCTTGTTGTGTGGGCCGCGCTCCGCGCGGCGATTCCCCTCCTTCCGCTTCGTCGCGGCGTGCTCGTGCCTCGCCCACCCTCCTGGATCCTTCACTGCTCACCGGGGTTGGGCCGCGTGGTCTTGGGGCCCGCTCACCTCTCGATTGTGTTGTAGGGTTGTGGGAGTCCCCGATGTCGCCCCGACTTTCTTTCAGCTTGTCGTCGTCGGGTGGGTGCGCGTGGGAACGGATCCCACCCTCGTCGCCAGTGTCCTGTTTTCCCTAGCAGCACGGGCAGTGGGTATAGGAGAACCGGGGTAACGGGAGGTCAGGGACTGGGGAGAGCACAATGACCACCCACACTCAGTACTGTAGTCGGAAGCCCTGCCCCCGAGCGGGCTGCCTCCCTTTATTGGCTCCCCGCAGGCCACGCCTGGCCTGCGGATGTAGGGGTGTGTGTTCGATGTCGTTACAACAACTAGACCGCAGTCATTACATATTCCATGATTCGAATCTCCGACACCAGGAAAACACCTTAAGGTCTCAAATAATCTGTCTCACATTCGCCCTTCTGCAATCCGAACGTCCCTATACAACGGTAACATTCTAATGCAATCCTCGAATGACACTGGATGGGATTTTCCCCATCCTCAAGAAAATGGTGAACAACAAGAATTCACATCCCTGGAGCTCTGGACCTCCACAGACTTCCCCTACTATCCGATCAGTTATTCGCAGCTGTGAGCGGCAACAAATAGAAGATATCGTAACCGGAGAACAGTGGGCTCCGATCTAGCCCGTCCCGTTCCGTTCCGGTGCTCCCAACTCTGAAATTGATCGCGTTTGATCGTCTGCAACGTTCACGGCTTGCACCTCAGTTTGGAGCCGGGGCCTCGAGTGGTTTGCTGGCCCGGACACTTGGGAACCTGTCTCGCATCTCTCCGGGTGAAGCGCGGTCGCATCAGCGGCTCAAAACAGAGCATGTGCTGGCCTACTGTTGTGCTGAGCACCGGGATGGCTGACTACCGGAGTCTCCGGAGGTGAGGTACGGAGAGGCATCAGATCACCCGGTGCTGGGCCACCGTGGGGGAGAAGAGGGGGGAGCGCATCGACTTGCTGGCCTACTCCTGTGTGCCCGAATGTACAGGCTGCAGCGTGTAGGACACCCACTGTGACCCTGCACGGGTCTCGGCAGCGTCAGCGCCTCTGAGGAGAGCGAATGTCCTTTCTACCCTGCTGGGCTTCAAGGGTGCCATCGCGGACCCCAATGGGGCTACTTACAATGCTCGGCTCCTGGGGCTGCAGGAGGCATCATCCGAGGCGGCGTTTGTTAGCCGCTCAGTGGTTTCAACATGGGGAGAGGAGAACTTGATGTAAAGCACCCGGCCGGATGCCCGGAGGACGGGAGTGGCCCGGTCCGACATCTCCACCAGTGCCGGCTACAGCGCTCTGGGCGGCCCTGACAACCCACCACTCATCCATGCCGCATAAGCTCCAACGTGGGCAGTACCCATTTTTAAAGTGACTGTAACGCCACTGTGGCCAGCTGATTGAGAAAGACCCGAGCAGGTCCGCTGAACCTCCAGTGTGCGCTGCCCTTCCCGAGCTGGGCTGGAGGTCGCAAGATACAACCTTCAGGACTCCTCAATATCAAGGTGCACCATTTGTCGACGCAACTCCCCCCTTCGCCACAGCCTGCTAAAGGGAGCGCAACGAGGAGCTACTTTAGGGGTAGGAAATCCAAAAGGCTGCTTGTGTTTACCCTACACACTGGCAGGCGGCGGTGAGTACTACCACCTAGCTTGTCACAAATCTAGCCGCTCAACTGTCACTTAGAACTATGGGAGGCAGGGGTCAGCATGTCGTGCACCAAACCAAACTTGCCAAATACACTAGTGCCAAATCGAGACAGGAACTGCCAGAGCGTGCCGCGACACCCACTGAGGAACACGCCGGAAAGGCGAGCTAGGAGGTCACTTTACAGGACATAATGTTGGCGCTTAACAAGGTACACTCGCCCCTAGAGTCTAAAATAGACACTGTCGCCTCGGAACTCACGCGAATACGAGCGGATTTCCGTAAATTGAGCACCAGAGTGTCAGAAGTAGAGACAACAACAGCTAGCCTCTCTGTGGATACGACTGCCCTCAAAAGACAAGTGACGCACTTAAAATCTGAAAACAAAACCCTGGTGGCAAAGCTAGACGATTTTGAGGGCCGCTCCCGGCGTAATAACGTGCGCATTTTAGGCGTGCAAGAAGGAGCGGGGGGGACCGGCAGTTGACCTGTTTGTGGAAGACCTAATCAGAAACCACTTGCAACCTCGAGGTCTTTCGCAGTACTTCTCAGTCAAGAGAGCTCACCGAATCCCAGGAGGCCAGCTCAAACCAGGTGCGCCACCCAGACCTATTCTGGCCCGCATTTTCAATTTTAGAGATCGTGATCTCATTCTTCAGACTGCCAGAATAACCCCTCCGTTGCAATACGAGCACAGTACGATCTCGTTCTTCCCCGATTACACAGCTGCCGTAGCCAAACAGAGGCGTACCTTCCTGGCAGTCAAGAAAGAACTTCGTGCTTGTGACCTCAAATAATCAATGGTATTCCCCTCGAAATCGAGAGTGGTAGCGGATGGGAAAGTGTGGTTCTTCACGTCCCTGGAGGATGCCCAAGACTGGCTTGATGGATGGCGCCAGGTCACCAATCGCGGAAGATCGGGGAGGGAAAACGATCGTCTGGCATCAAGTGCAACACAGTCACAGCCACAAGAGGAAGGTACCGTGTGCGACGGCTCCAATAAAGTCAAGTAACTTACAACACATTAGAACTCCTCTTGGAGGCTGAGAGCCTCAGACACTGTCTGACGAAATAACAAGCTTTCGGAGCGGCATCTGTGTGGAGACGGCAATTACCTGCTCGACATGTATGACCCAGACAATATGCGACCACTGGGCCACACTAGATGAATATCTCCTTGGATGCTCACAGCTTTCAATGCTGCTTGCCGCACTGCCCTCGGACAATATACTAAGACCTTGGGAGAATCGTGATCACCGCTGGAGACCCATATACAACCACAAGAGACACCACAACAGATAAGGAAAAGGGGCTGGGGGGGATACCAGGGCGGACTTTCCCCCACAAAGGTATTGAATAATGGGTACTAGGGACTCTGCAAAATTGGGGAGGCGGGCAGTTCATAAACCGTCATGCAGGGAGGCAGGGTAGGGGATGTTCTTAGTTTTTGTTTGCTTCTTCTTTTTTACTTGATGTTCAGGTTTATGGTACAACAGTTCAATCTCCGTGTGAGACCACACCCCATGCGTCAGGTACACTGCTCTGATTTGAATAGTCCTTATGTCACATGTAACCACACACCCTAACCCAGTCATTCGCCAGCCCACACAGGTCCAGCACCTGCCATTTATTTCCTGGAATGGCCTCGGAGATAAAGTGAAGAGAGGCTTAGTGCTACAATTTCTTAAACGTAGAGCACCGGCGGTGGTGCTCCTGCAGGAAACCCACCTAGTAGGCACCACGTGTAATGCCCTCGACAGATGGGGCTTCAAATTGATAGTGCAGTCTGAAGGGGTTTCGTGTAGAGTAACCTCGCTCATTTATTTTTAGAAAATTCTTTTTATTGGCATTTTAAGATGCAAACGTACATACAACATGTGTCGCATAGGTAAATGTGGTTCATAAGTAGCAGAGTAGGCCTTTATCAAAATAGGGAGTACATCAATATCTTGTTCAGTGAGGATGTGGTCTGTGTTGTAGCAGAGCATTGCCAGTAAGAGAAACTGGGGGGAAACTGAACTGGGATGTGCCATGGGGTTTGTAGTGTTTGGGTGGGCGTACGCGATGGGTCCATTATTGCCTACTCGACAGTGCAGCTACTGCTCGCCTAGGGGGAGGCGGGTGTGTGGATTAATGTGGGGGGCCGTTGAGTGTGAGAGAAGGACGAAGACGGACCCGGCTGGTCCGGAGGTGGCACAGGGAGTCGTAGTGGAGGATCCATTGTCTCGGGAGCCTGCATAGCGGAGGGCTGTACCGTGTTGGGGGTCTGGATGGCAGTGACTGTGTTTTCCGGGGTCTGGGATTGTCTGAATTGGTACAATAGAAGCGCCCATTCTAGGGAAATTGGGACTTTGCGGATACCTTTGGCTTCTTCTGCGCGGATTACCTCCTCCTCAGCAGCCGCCCATTTAAGAACCGCCCCCACCCATGCTGCTAGTGGGGGGCCTGATGAGGCACACCAGTGCATGGCTATACAGCGTTTGGCCAGCAAGTGGGCCAGGGATACAAAGCGCATTGGTATTTTGTGTCGTTTCCTCCGTCCGAGTATGCCCAATGCGCAACCCTCCCAGGTGGTCAGGTGGGTCAACCCGGTAAGCTCCTTGAGTGTCGAGTGGATAGATGACCAGTAGGTCTGAATGTCCGGACACGTCCAGAACATGTGGTGAAAGTCTGCGTCCCCCGCTGGGCAACGAGGGCAGAGGAAGGTCGTGTCGGGGTAAAATCGTTGAAGGCGTGCTGGCATTAAGTAGGCCCTGTGCAGGATGTGAAACTGTATGTTCTTGAACCGGGTGTTCCTGGATACTTTTTTGGGGAATTCTATCGCTCTTTCCCATTCACTATCGTGGAAAGGTCGCCCTGCTTCCTCCTCCCAGAGGTTCCGTAGGGGTCCCAATAGCGGGGGTGTCAGTTCCCTGATTGACTTATATAACCATGTGGTGTGGTGGCGCCCCGGTCCCATTCGTAATATTGTGTGGAGAACCGGGTGTGTGGGGGGTTCCCCCAAGGTGAGGTCGGAGTACGGCCGGTAGTGGCTGAGAAGTTGGCGATGACGCAAGAATTGGCCTGGGGGTAGGTCATACCTGACCATGAGTTGCCGGTACGACCGAAGCTGTCCTTCTTCGAACAGTACTTCTGCCTCGGTAATGTCCCTTGCCGTCCATTCCCGCAGCATGGCGGAGGTGAAGAACCCTCCGTGTCTGGGCCAGCCGACCAGCAGTAGCAATGGTGTGTATGGAGGGCGATCTGGCGCCATGCGGTGTATACGCTGTACGCACTTCCGGGCTATGTCTACCTGCAGGGGGTATGTCCGCGTGGGGCGAGACCCCGGCATGAGTAGGCGGTGTAACTCCGGTATGGGTATGTGTCCCGTGGCAGTACATGTTTCAAGTGTGCATCTGTCTGACGTCCAATAGGAGAGCCACTGGAGCTGCGATGCCAGGAAGTAGGCTTCGAATGATGGTGCACCAAGCCCTCCCTGTGTCATGGGTAATTTCAGTTTGGCTAGCGCGATCCTGTGCCGTCCCTTACCCCATATAAGAGATCTGAGGAGCATGTCTAAGTCCTTGAAGAAGGAGCGGGCGGGATTACTGGGAGGTTGGTGAAATGGTATAAAAGCCGCGGGACCAGGATCATCTTTGCTAGGGCGACCCGGCCTATCAGGGCCAATGGGAGGCTCCGCCAGAACCCGATGGAGGATCGTATCCCTGCGAGTGCCCTGCGGTGGTTACCCTCGTAGATGTCAGCTGGGGAATGGTATAACCTAATCCCGAGGTATCGGGGACCTTCTGCCGCCCAGTGTAGTTTCCGGCCACCGATCCGTACATCCTGGGGAGAGACGCCTGGATGGAGGGGGTACACCATCGATTTGTCCCAATTCACTTTCAAGCCCGAGGCCTCCGTGAATTCCGCTAGGGCGGTCTCTAAATGGTGAGATCCGCTGTCACGTCTCGTATGTATATGAGGAGGTCGTCGGCGTACATGGACACGCAGTGTGTGACGTTCGCTAGTGGAATACCCCAGTCTTGCCCGTCCCTACGGAGTCGGATAGCCAAGGGTTCCACCGCGAGCGCAAATAATAAGGGCGAGAGGGGGCATCCTTGTCGTGTGCCCCGATGTATTGCAAATTCCGGGGAGATGTAGCGACCAAGACGAACCCGAGATGTAAGGTTAGTATATAACAGGCACGTGTAGGCTATAAGCGTGGGACCCAGTCCCGTCCGTCCGAGGACGGCAAAAAGGAACTGCCATGTGAGGGTATCGAACGCCTTCTCGAGCTCCAAAATTAGACACGCCGCCCGAGGGAATCGACCGCCTAACTGATCCTGGATGTGAAAGAGGCGCCGGATATTGTGAGAAGTATTCCTCCCCGGGACAAAACCACATTGGTCCGGATGTACCAAAGAGCGTATAATTTGTGAGTATCTATCCGCTAAGATTTTCCCCAGGATTTTACAGTCAGCTGTTAGTAGTGTGATGGGGCGATAAGAGGCGAGGAGTTGGGGGTCCCGGTCGGGTTTCGGAAACGTCACTATCACCGACGCTCTCATGGAGCCGGGTAGTTCACCGATCCCGAGTGCCGAGTCCAGCACCGCGAGGAAGCGTGGAGTCAACAGAGAGGCGAAGGTGGAGTAGTATTCGAGCGGAAACCCATCCGGGCCTGGGGCCTTGCCATGGGCCAAGGCCCTTACAGCGCTGGTGATCTCCGTGGCTTGTATCTTCATGTCCAGCCCCGTCTTGTCCTCAGTAGAGATCTGGGGGAGAGGCAAAGGGTCCAGGAAGTGGTCGACGGCCCCTGGATCGAGAGATGAGGGGGCAGTGTAGACCGTTGAGTAGTGTTGGTAAAATGCCTGAAGGATCTCGTCTTGGGATTGCACCAGGGAGCCTTGGGGATTTATAATTGCAGTGATGGGCCGGACCTCAGTGTCTTGTTTGGCAAGCCATGCCAGGAGTGTGCCCGTTTTATCGCGGTCCTGGTGCATGCGGGTAGCGTAAGTCCGGAAGTTATGACGTCTTAGATCTATGCACGCCGCTTGCTATGCCGATTTGGCTTGGGCGACTTGGGTCGCCGTCGCTACCGACTGGTCTGCGGCTTTGGTAGCCGTGGCCAGTCGCTGTTCCGCCACCTTTAGGGCTTGTTCTAGCTTGTGTCTCATTCCGACCCGCTGTTTAATACATTCCCCACGGGCTACCACCTTGAAGCCGTCCCACTCGACCAGGGCCGACGATGTAGTCCCCGTGTTATGAGTAAAGTAGTCTGAAATGCTTTGTTGGTGTTCATGTGTGAAGACCTGGTCTGTGAGGCATTCCCGTGAGAGTCGCCATGTGGGGACAGGGGGGTGCGGGGTCTCCATTGGAGGCCTAGAAGGTGTGCATCGTGATCGGAAACGACTCTGCCAAGATAGTCCGAGTGGCATACTTGCGGGAGAAGCGTTGCGGAGCATAGAAAGCAGTCGAGCCGAACTCGTAGGTTGTGTGGGATGGAGTGGAAAGAGTAGATGCGGGCCTGAGGGTGGTGTAGTCTCCCTGCGTCCGTGAGCGACCAGTGCGCCACACATATTTTTTTTTTTTTTTTTTTTGTTTTTTGAAACCGTTTATTGCAGGTTGTAAAAGTTACAGGTATGGGCCTACAACCACCCGGCCGGCCGCTAGAATGACAAAAGCATATTGCATACATACAGTAAAAGTCTCTCGGCAGTGCAGAGCAGTGAAACAGGAGTAATCAGTGGTGCAGGCCACACAGCTCCAAGCCCATAGTACGGTTCCCTTTTCTTGAAACAAAACAACACCAAAAAACCACACCCGCAAGGCAACCCGCGATCCAAAGTGACAGCACGTGCTCCATAAGTGGGGGATCCAAACCAGCAGCAGAACTCTGAGGAGGGGAATGGGAGTAGGTCAGGGACTGGGGGGACCGCGCGCCCGCGGCCGAGGGAGGGGGGCCGTCTAGGGAGACGGAACAGGTGAGGCAGCCGGTAGCAGTGGTGGCTCACAAATACCCCCGCGGTAGGCGTTCCAGGGGCCCCAGAGTTTCACCCACGCCCCAGGCTTACCCCTCGCCACATACACCACCTTTTCACGAAACATACACCAATCCATATGCTCTTTCCAGGCCGATACCGCAGGGGGCCTCTGGGATCCCCACAATTGAGCAATGTCACGCTTAGCTATCATGTATCCCAGAGTCACCCACCGCGTCTGCGGGACCGAATAGTCATTCGGTTCCCATACATTCAGCAAGCATCTCCTCGCTTCCGGCAGCAGCGCGACACGCGTAACCACACGCAGGACCTCATGCACACCACGCCAGAATCGCTCCACCTTCGGGCACTCCCACAGTATGTGCACGAAAGTCGCCAGCGCACCACAGCCACGCTTACACAGTCCGTCACCAGCAAAACCCATCCGCAGAAGCCTTGGCCCCGTCACGTAAACCCGGTGAAGGATCTTGAGCTGGACGAAACGAAGGCGAGCCGGGATGGCCACCTCTTTCGGGGAGGCCACCGCGGAAATCCAATCCTCGCCGTCCAGCTCCAGCCCGTCGGCAACCCAGGCCTCGCGGAGACTAGTCAGCAGGCACGATCTGTCGTTGATCAGTTTTTTATATATGAGGGAGATCGTGCTGTCCGGTACATGGCCGTCCAGCACTCTGTCCTCCAGGGGGGAAGACTCCGGAATGGATGCGACGTCCGGGAAGACGGAGCCCAGCGCATGGCGGACTTGTAGGTACCGAAAGTACTCACTGCCCTGCAGCTGAAACTCCGCCTGCAGCGTCTCAAAAGTTTTGAATCCCCCCCTCGTCCAGAGATCTCCCACCGTGCTGATTCCGATCGTGTCCCACTTCTCGAAGCCCTTCGACGTCCATAGGGAGCCCAACCTCTCAGACGCATACAGCGGTGACGCCCGGGTCAAACGGTTCTTCCACCCCATAGCTGCATTAGCCGCGTGCCAGACACGCACCATAACACGCGTCGGTCCCGTCAAACGGGAGTCGGGCGCGCCAGAGTAGAGCGCGCGATTGTAATCGCCACCGGGTAGGAGCATTTTATCCATCTCAAATGCCGGGTTCAAGGCGGGCCCATAAAGGCCATGATTAATTGCAGCTAGTTGGGAGGCCCAGTAATACCGTTTAATGTCCGGGAGGGCGACCCCCCCATCGTACCACGGGAGCGTCAATTTAGCCAGAGCAATGCGCGGCCTCCCGTCCCAGAACAGCCGCCGCTGGAGGCCCTCCACCTCACGGAAATAGCGTGCCGGGACCAAGTCCATAGTATTCTGGAGGGCGTAGAGGAATCGCGGCAGGGACATCATTTTGAACAAAGCCGCTCGGCCGAGCGGCGAGAGCGGCAGACGCCGCCAGCGCACCACGTCCTCCCTCAAGCGCCGGAGGGGGGGCAGCAAATTCCGCTCATAGCGGGCCTCCGGGTCAAGTGTGATGTAGATACCCAGGTACCGAAAACCGTGGGGGGCAATCTGGATCGGACAGTCCCGTGGTAGGGCCGGAGCCTCCCCGGAGAGCACATAGACACAGGATTTCGCCCAGTTGATGACCAGGCCCGAGTTGCGACCGAATGAGCGCAAAACATCAACCAGGACGATCAGTGATTTACGCGGGGAGGCGAGATACAGAAGGATGTCGTCAGCGTAGAGGGACACACGGTCCTCATGCTCGGGGGTCCAGCGGAGACCACGGATAGAAGGGTGCCACCGTAGCCACTCCGCCAGGGGCTCCAGGGCCAGGGCAAACAGGAGAGGCGACAGGGGGCAACCCTGTCGCGTACCCCTCCCCAGCGCGAATGGGGCCGAGACTCGCCCATTCACTACCACCTGCGCCAATGGGCCCGAATATAGCAATTTGACCCAGCTAATGAAACCCGGGCCGAACCCGAATTTCGCCAGCATCGCCCAGATGTATGGCCATTCAAGCGTATCAAACGCCATGGTGGCGTCCAAGGATGCCAAGATGGCCGGCTCCCGCACAAATGGGACACGCGCGAGCACCCCGTGCAAGCGCCGCAGATTGAGCGCCGTGTTGCGGTGCGGTATAAAGCCAGATTGGTCTTGGTGGACCAGGTCGCCCACCACGCCAACCAACCGGTTGGCCAACACCTTGGCAAGGATTTTGGGCTCCGCGTTCAAAAGCGAAATCGGCCTATAGGATGTGACCCGTTCACGGGGCTTCCCCTCCTTGTGGATCACCACAATTGTGGCCAGGCGCTGGTCCGGCGGAAGGGAACCCTGCGAGTGGGCCGCCAGGAACATCGCGCGCAGGTGGGGCGCCAACACATCCGGGCGTAGCTTGTAGAGCTCGATGGGAATACCATTGGGGCCCATGGCCTTGCCGGATGCAACCGAGCGAATAGCCAAGGCAATTTCGTCCGAGGTGGGAGGGGCGTCAAGCGAATCCCTGTCCTCCACCGTTAGGGAGGGCAGTGCGATGTCCCGAAGCAGGGCATGGGAATCTTCCTCCGAGCAGGGGGAAACCGGGGAGTAGACTTCGCGGAAATAATCCGCGAAGCAGGAGACAATGGCTTCCGGCTCGGTGACACACGCACCATCAATACTCTCAATCACAGGCACCACGCGGCTCGCTCTCTCCCTCTTATCCAACCACGCAATCAATTTGCCAGCCTTATCACCCACATCATACAATCGCCCCTGCTGCTCTCTACTGAGGCCCCTGGCCGCCTCCGTGACGAGGGCCCGATAGGCCGCCTGCTTTAGGTGTAGGACATGCAACTTGGCATCTGTTACCCCGCTCCCCAGGTCACCCTCCAGTTCTGCAATCTCGGCCTCTACCCGGGTCACCTCCTCCCGCTCGAGCCGCCGGGCATGGGAGATAAAGGAGAGGGCCTCCCCTCTAAGGACTACCTTGAAAGCCTCCCAAAGGGAGATGGCGGAAGAGACCGACCCCACATTCTCGTCGAAATATCGTTGTAAGGATTTGATCAAGTCGGCACGAATGGTGGGGTCACGCAAATACCATGCATTGATTGGGGCCACCCTGCCATCCCCCCTCGGGAAGACATCGAAATGCAACAACAATGGGGAGTGGTCTGAGATACCCCGTGCTAGATGGCGCACCTCCCCCACCCTCCCTGCATGGGCCGCCGGGACAAGGATGTAATCAAGCCGCGAGAGGCTACCATGGGCACCCGAGTGGAAGGTGTACTGTAGCAATTCGGGATGCTTTAATCGCCAGCAATCCACCAGGCCCAGCGTGTCCAGAAGGCCGGGCAGCCACGCCTGTGCTCGGGGGAGGTCCCTAGGGGGATGGCGATCCATAGACCCAGAGGCTACCGCATTAAAGTCCCCTCCAACCACCAGCAGGCCACTCGGAAGGTCCAGAAGGAGGCGCCCCAGGTCCGCGAATGTGGTGACTTGTAACCCAGGCGGGACGTACACGGATATAAAGACAAACACTCTACCCTCCATTCTTCCCACCAAAACCGTGTAGCGTCCCCTCTCGTCATGGCGCACCTCATCAATCTCCAACGGGAGCGAGTTCTTGATCATAATACCCACCCCCCGCGAGCCCGAGGTGAAGCCGGAATGTGCCACCAAACGATATCCCCGCCGATTCATTGCATGAAAGGAGTTACCTATAAGGTGCGTCTCCTGCAGGAAGACAACATCTGGTGAAATACGTTTTAAGTACTGCAGGACCACACCACGCTTAATCCTATCCCCCAGGCCGTTAACATTCCATGACAACACAGTCAAATCCCTACCCCCCATCATACGTCGAATCAATCAGTCGTCCCCCATCGAGCATCTTAATAACAACAACATAGTAGCGGGTTTGCCCTGCGGTGCTAACAAACAACACACCCCCCCCACCCCCCGGTCCCAACAGAACTCCCCCCTCCCTGCACCCCTGCATGAGCCCAGACAGCCCCCCCAAAGTGCAGTGTGCCTGTCGCCCCATAGCTAAATACTAACTAGTCCCCCAGAGGAGGAGGGAAGCCCCCAACAGACCCCACGCAACCTCCATAGGAGGGGAACATACGCAATCAATAAATGGTGAAGGAACAACGTCCAGAGCAAGGCCTATTCAGTCACCCCTCAATTCTGATCCGGCGGGCCCTCCTCGCCAGCCGTGCCCCCCCCGCCCCCCCGGCCCCGATCTCCAGGCAGAGTGTCCAGCCAGTCCCCAGCCGCCTCGGGCCGGTCAAAGAAGTGCGTGCGACCATCCACCTCTACCCTCAGCTTGGCTGGAAAGAGCATTGAGTACTTGAGGTTCAGGTCCCTTAGGCGACGTTTAACCCCAAGAAAGCTCTGTCGCTGCTTCTGGACCGCCGGAGTAAAGTCAGGGTAGAAATGTATCTCCATGTTGTCAAGCTTGACCGGTCCCTGTTGCCTGGAGGCCTGGAGGATAGCGTCTCTGTCCCGAAAATTAAAAATCCGGGCAATGAGCGGCCGCGGCGGGGCACCAGTCTTAGGTCTGCCCCCGGGGACCCGGTGAGCACGCTCCACCGCAAAAAGCTTACTCAGCCCCCGGGGCTGGAGATGGGTCAGGATCAAATCTTCCACGAAGAGATCCGCCGCCTCCGCCTCTCGTCCCTCCGGGACCCCCACAAGACGGACATTATTCCTCCGGGCCCGACCCTCGGAGTCCTCCAATCGCCGGTCCATCAGGGCGCTCGCCTGGCCAAGCCGGCGCACCTCCTTCTGGAGGGCCACCACGTCTGTCGTGAGGCTCGTCGTGGTATGGGCCAGGGAGTCGACTCGGTCGTTTGTTTTGGACAAGTCTGCCCTCACAAGGCTCACATCCACAAGGACCGAGTCTATTTTTTGCGCTAAGGTGTCGAAACGCTGGTCCACCGAGGCCTTCATCTCTGCGATGGCGCCCATGACGTCCCGGAGGGTCAGATCCCCTGGATGAGCAGATGCCTCCGTCGGGCCCACCGGGGATGCACTCGATGTCTCCGGAGAACCCTTCTGAAGCGTGTAGCGGTCCATACTGTTGGCCTGGTGCGCCGTGCCACGGCGGGTCGTCTTCACCTTCGCCCGGTCGCCATCTTGTTTGGTGGACATGCTGGCTCTTCCACAGTCGTGCCAAGCTCCCCAAACGGGCCGCTATACCAGTCACGGGTGCCAGGGGGGGGGGCAGGGGCGACCACCGAACCGCGGGTCAACCCACCGCCGGCGGGTCAGCCGGGCTCCTGGACAAGGCCACCGCACCCCGCTCCGCAGCCCGACCCGGCTGAGAGCTAGGAGGGCGCAAAAGCGAAAGTGAAAGTGCGGGGTATGCCAGTCGCCCAGCCCCGCTCGCCGCTGTTATTCACTTTGTCCCCGGATCGCCCCACTACTCCAATCCGGGGGGCCGGCGAGGAGAAGGCCGCAACCTTCGATCGATGCTCCCACCGGCGTTCGGGGTCCGATTCGAGCCCAAAAAACGGGTGGCGCCTCAGCTCCGGTTCCCCAACACAGTCCCCTCAACAAAGACAGGATATCGCCAGGATTAATTCAGGAGGTCGCGGAGGTCCTCGGGAGCCTCGCACCTACGCGGCCATCTTGGTTGCGCGCTAGGCTCCTCTTCCGCCACACATATTTTAAAGCGTTCGATTTGTTTGTGGGTGGGGGAGTGCGGGAGTGGGGGGTGTGAGCGGTCCAGTCTCGGGTCCAGGATACAGTTATAGTCCCCGCCTAAGATCCAGGGTACATAGGTGAATTGGGCAAGGGAGTCTGTAAGTCGGTCCCAGAATTTATCCTGATCTACGTTCGGGGCATATATACTTCCCAAGAGGAGAGCCCTGCCATCCAAAAGTCCCTCCAGTAAGGCGAATCTGCCTTCAGTGTCCACCACCCGTCTAAGTTCCTGGAATGGGGTCCCTGGGCGAATCCATATCAGTGCCCCTCGGGCGAACGAGGAGTAGGTCGTGGCGCAGATAAGTCCGTGCCATTTTACTCGCAGTTTGCCCACTTCAGTCGAGTTAAGGTGGGTTTCCTGTAGACAGATAATGGATGCCTTCTGTCGCTTCGCGTAGGCGTATATCGCATAGCGCTTACGTGGGGTGTGTAGACCGCGTGTGTTGAGCGTGAGTATGTTTATGTCTGCGGAGTTCGTCAGCTGCGCCATGGGTATTTACGTCTGTGTGCGGGCCGGGTGAGGCGCCCGCCAGGTGAATTGTTTCGTAGTCTCCTAGGGAAGCGCCGTGCCTGTGGGGAGTAGGCAGGTGGGAAGCCCGTCCGAGCGGAGAGTCTGTAACATGAAGCCCCATGGCAGGGTGGAACAGGTGTGAACTGGGGTACTGATAACATGTGGGGGTGCGGGAAACTGTCCCAATACAGAGGACTCATCGTTTAGGAAACGGTGCGTCCAAACTTCCTCCCGTAACACGAGGAGGGATAACTGCTCTATACGAAGGGGGGTGACGGTATGCATGCGCGAAGCCACCCGTTGAGTGGGCATGTAGAAGGAGCAATGTGCGTCGCGTGCAGGGTGTCAGCCTCTGTGTTTGAGATCATGAGCATCAGGCAGACATACATGCAAGGATACAGTGCGGCAGTCCGTATGCCTGAGTTGCCTCAGGGCAAGGCAGGAGAGGTCAGTCCGTCCAGCAGCCCATCTGCAGTTTGCGGGGTAGCATGGGGGAGCACCGCCAGGTCCATCCCCGAGACGGTGCCATCGCTGTCATTTTCGCCTTCTGACGAGAACAGGTGCGGGGGTCGATCTATGAGTTCCGAGGGCGGTGTAGTGCGCAGATCAATTGCTGCTTGCAGAGCCCCGCGTCTTTCACGCATAATCTGCTCGAGGTCGGGGGAATCGTGAGAGCTGCTTGTAGGCCTGGATTCGATGTGGTGAAGCTTCTTGGGGCGTTTCCGGGAGCGGAAGGTCTTGACAGGCGAGCCCCTTTGGGGATGAGAGTTGGGTGCCCGTGAACAGTGCTGATCTGCCCAGTCCTGTGCAGCTTCCACGGATGTGAAAAAGAGGGAGGACCCGTTGTGGATGATCTTGAGACGGGCGGGGAACAGTAAGGGTTATTGAATCTGATTGTCTCGCAGTCTCCGCTTTACGTCCAGGAAGGAGGATCTCTGCTGTTGTACTGCACGGGCATAGTCCGGAAAGATCATTATTTGGTGGTTTTCCACCCGTAGTGGCGCCGCCAATCTCGCCGCCCGGAGCACCGCATCCCGATCCCGGAAGTGGAGGAACTTTCCAAAAGTGGCCGGGGCGCCGCGCCGGGCGGGGGCATCTGGGCAGGCACTCGGTGAGCCCGCTCGATGGAAAAGAACGCCATCCGGTCCGAGGGCGGGGTAAAGATTTCAGCCATGTTTCCATGTATTCTATGGGAGTTCCTCCCTCGATGCCCTCCGGAAGCCCCAAGCACTCTGATATTACAGCGTCTCAAGCGACCTTCCAAGTCGGTAGCGCGCTCCTCCACCGCGGTCAGACGGGTGAGGACCCCCTGGAGTGTCATCTGATGTTCTTTCAGCTTTGGCTGTATTTCCGCCATCGTCCGTTCCTCCGTGTGCACCCGGTCAGCCAGTTTCCGGTGGTCATCGCAGAGAAGGTTGACATCCGTCGCTAGGGTAACAAGCCGTTCCTCCATGGACAGACGGGATAGTTCAATGGCGGCCAGGACCTTGTCCAGCTTGTCCGAAATTGAGAGGTCCGTGGAGGACGCTGTGCTGGGAGACCAGGTCGAGGTTTTTGGCATGTTCTCCGGGGCTGTCTCCGGGACCGCCTTGTGTGGCGCGGGCCTTGATTTCCCCATCCTGTCTCCACCTGGGGCGTAAAAGGTCGGTGTCGCTGATCAGGCCTCGAGAGCTTGCTGCGGTGCCAGGGGTCCGTGGGAGGAGGAAGGGCACGGTGATGAAGGACCACGAAAGAGCGGTGCCGGGGAGCGGCAGCTCGAGGCGGTATCCTGGGGCTCCCTCCACTGATAGGGTGCCGGGGCCCCCGGTGGTAGATCGCAGCAACCCCCTGCACAACGCCCCCAATTGCCTACCACCTATACGGGTAGCTCGCCTGTGTCCGATGGTTTGGGTGGGAGATCACGTTCGTCGTCCATGAGATTTGGCGGCACCCTCCGCCGGACTCCCGGGGGATCCCTGCAGTATCCGCATCAACCAAGTCCGGTCCAGAGGCCCACAACAGAGGTGAAACCCCCGCAGCAACCCAGAGAGTAGCCAGTGAGGCCTGCGGCGGGGGAAGCTTGAACAGCGCCCGGCGTCCGGGGCGTCCCCCGCCGGGAGCAGGGCTCGTCGCCGCCTTGCGCTGGTGCGGCTCGTCGCGCCGGTCCCCCCCCGATCTCTAGGGTCTTCCGGGGCCCCAGGGGGCTCTCAGGTGGTCCGCGTTGGGAAGATGGCGGACGGGCCGTCCGGGAGCACACCCCCCCCCCCCCCGGGCGCTGCCGAGGGGGGCGCTGGCGTGACAGTCACTGAGGCAAAGGCGAAGGCCTCACCAGTGGTGCAGGAGAGATGCCAGTGTCCTTTTCGCGGCCATGTTGAGGTCAGGCAGGCAGGCAGCGCGTGAGAGGGCCAGGAAATCACTGGGTCGCGCTGCTCCCGCCGGATCCCAGCACCCCCTCTCCACTTCCCCAGGAGTCAGGTATGGGGGGTACCTGGGGTCCCCGGCGGCGACGCCAACGTCCAATCCCGGCTCACTGCGGGCTCTCGGTAGCCAAGATGGCGGATCTGTGTGTGGCGGCGATGATCCACTGCCCCAGAGCGCTCCGTTCCGAAATCCTCGGAGTTGCCGTTGGCTGCCCGTGTCCGGGCCGCCGTGTGAGGAGAGCACAGTGTGCTGGCGTCCCCAGTGTCCTGCCCCGCTCCGTCCTCTTTCTCTAGCAGGGAAGCCCCGGCGCCATCTTGGGTCGCGGGCTGCGGCACTAGCTTCTCTGTCCGGGAGAAGCCTCGGCACTACTGCTCCTGACGCGTTCGGGCGCCCATCGGGACTGCTCTGCCTTGCAGGTGCCTTCCGGTGGTCCCTGGGTCGTCAAGCACCCGTTGCGACGCTCCGAGACGCTATGAATTGGCGCCCGGTCACGGAGCCTCAGCACTGCATGACCGCCATCGTGGCTGGCTTGGCCACGCCCCCTAGAGTAACCTCACTCATGAGCAGAATCTAGGTCCAAAACAAAACCGTGTGAGGACTGTAAATAGGAATGGCCACTCTACCGTATCAAAGGCCATATGGGCGTCCAGGGACAATAGCACGGCTTCTTCTTGTATCATGTGTTTGCGTCCTAGTACACTCTGGAGTCGCCTGAAGTTTAGGGCTGTGTTCCTGCCAGGCATGAACCCTCACTGGTCAGAGTGAATCAAAGTAGTGAGGTGGGGTATAAGTCTATTTGCTAAAACATTGGCCAAGATCTTGGCTTCTGCGTTGATTAGGGAGATGGGTCTGTAGGAAGCACAGTCCCGGGCTGGCTTCCCAGGTCTATGTATGGCCACAACCGTTGCTGTTCTCTGATCTTTAGGGAGTTCACCTCTTTCTAAGCTGGCATTGTACATATTCAATAGGTAGGGGGTGAGCGTATTTGCGCATTTTTAAAATAGTTCGATAGGAATGCCATTCGATCCCAGGGCTTTCCCCGACTGTATGTTTCCTATTTGCCAACGTTAATTCCTCAGTAGTGAGCTCTGACTCTAGTATTTTGGCATCATCTTCTGCTAGCGTAGGGAGGAGGATATCTTTGAGAAACAACTCTGCCTCTTCCTGCTCTATTGAGACTGCTGGAGTATAGACCTCGGAGTAGTGGCGCGCTAATGTGTCTACTATAACTTGGGGACATGCACAAAAAAGCCACGTCCTTAACATATCAGAAACTCATTAATAACCACCCCGACCCCACACTTTCCATACCGGAGAGATGGCAGGAAGAGGTGGGGAAAATGGACGAGACGGATTGGCAAGAGGCGCTGGCGTCCCCGAGGGAGGTGGCGATCTCGTCAAAACTACGTGTAATCCCGAAACCTCTGTGTGGTCCTCTCTCCCTCTTTCTCTGTACGGGCGCACAGCCATTTTAAAAATGGTATCACTGCCCCATATTTTATATCGTCTCCAGAATTACCCATACCCCATTCCGCGTACATGGTTCGCACAAGTAGCAGCCATACAAAATAAATTCATGTGGAACGGTGGGGCGGTCAGAGTGGCGCTCTGCACATGTTCACAATCCACATATTGAGGCGGGATCGCCGCAGCGGATGTTTATGCCTATTATGTAGCGTCCCATGTGATGGTAATAAACGAATGGTGGTACTGCCCCCCACGGATCCCCCATATTCGGCAGAACATGCTGCTATGGATCAGGTCCCGCTCCTTCATTTATTATACAGCACAGTTCGCCTCGATCACTTACCACCGGCCGGAAGAGTGGTGATACAGCTCTGGTGCGCCAAGACCTGACAGATGGGATGGAAGGGGAAGCTTACTCAAATGACCTCCTTATGGCAGGGCACATATCTCCGCTCCTTAGCAGCATTAAAGGGGTTCAAAGGGTGGGACCGTGTCAGGATTTCGACTCTTGGCGATGTAATGCGCGGCACCACCATGAAATCTTTTCAGCAATTACAGACCAATTTTGATTTACACAAAACACAATTCTATAAGTTCCTTCAGCTCCGACACGCACTTCGTCCCCAGATCCACACATTAGAATCCCTCCCTGAGTTTCAACCATTGGAGGGGCGACTGCTTACAGGGGATCTACGACCTCACAAGATCAAACAGGTCTATCAGACACTGACAACCCATTCACCCACCACACTGGACAAGACCAGGCTTGCTTGGCAGGCAGACATACCTGACCTCACTGACGATGATTGGGCCAAAGCCATCGCCAGCCCTATGGGTGCAGCGGTGTCCATGCGCTTTCGGCTTATCCAATTTAAATATCTACACCGCGCATATTACACTAGGGTGCGTCTATGGCGGATGGGGGTTATTCAGTCCCCTGTATGCCTGAGGTGTGGTGGGGAGGAGGGGACCTTCCTACACACGGTTTGGAGCTGCTCAGTGTTACAGCCATTTTGGCGCCGAATTCGCTCGTGTCTCCATAAGGTGCTGTCCTGGGATCTCCCGCTCGACCCCCGCCTTTTCTTGTTACATTCCACGGATGATATAGGGGGAATAGGTATAAACAACACCTCTTGTTTTTAGCTCTCGCAGTGGCCAAAAGAGATATAGCCCAAATGTGAAAGGCAACATCACCCCCGACCCTGAGTAAATGGAAAACTGAACTGGACAAATGTATGGGGGCTGATTTCGAGGCCTGTGGATGCCCCGCTAAACACCGCAAAATATGGACCAGATGGGCGTATTATCGCGGTATTGACCTTCCCCCCTGCCTGAATCGGACCCCTGAGAATTGTCTCGTTGTGTTGTTCTGTATCGGTATATCCCCAATGAGAGTTTTTAAAACATGTGTAAGTAGTATATTAATGTGGCACACTATGATGATTGCACCGCTTGTACAAATTTGGAGACCGGAACCTGTCTGTAAGTTTATCGTTTATGACACCTACGTGTTTGGTAGGTGTTGTTATTTGTTAGAAATATGGTTATTGATACAAATTAAACCTACATTGCTGTGGCCAAGGTGGGGCTGCGACCCCTATATATTGCGAGATAACCTAATAAAAAATGTGTTATAAAAAAAAACAACTACGTGTAATCCAACTCAAAGTGCTACACCGGATTTACTACACTAGGGTAGCGTTAAATAAAACGGGAAGGTCGGACTGTCAGCTCTGCCTACGACAGTGTGGGGCAACGGGTACATTTTACCATACATTGTGGGAGTTTCCTGAAAATTATGACATATTGGGAGGCAGTGATGTCCACAATAACGAATGTCAGTGGGGCCCCGGTACTACCGGAGCCTAGGAGATGTCGTCTGTAAATCTGGGAAGCCACAGACCTTAATAATGCAGCACAAACTTGGGCGACACTAGGTATAACAATAGCTAAAAGGAACATTGCAAAACAGTGGGGAGCACGAACTACTCCCACTGTAAGGGACTGGAGTGGGGATATGGATATGGCAATGGTGGCCGAAAGAGCAGTATACATACACAGGGGGTGCCCTAAAAAGTGAAAACGGGTATGGGGAAAGTGGAATGCCTTCAGAGGTAACATATGTGCTTTGCCGACCGACGATCTATCAATGGACAACAGTGAATGAATAACGGACTATAGATGACCCTAACTGTACAGACTTAATGCTATATTGTATGGGAAATTGGGCAAAGAATGTCACAATGTAAAGTGATTGATGGTCTCATTGTTCTTCAAACCTGATGATTTTTCGTACCATATTGTTTAAGTTCAGTTCGTGTATGGAACATTATGCCCTAGGAAGATATGAACCATTGGGTACTGCTTTCCTGCATGAAGTTTGGTCCCTTCCATTTACATAAAGGTGCGTGAGAGAGGGTAAAGAAGTTTATTTGAAAGGAGAGGAATGAACTTTGACACCGGATAACTCAGTAGTCTGTAGGCACATCCAATTGCATGGCGCATGCAACGTTCAGGCACCGAATTTAGCTTGCATTCTGAAGGGGAATAGTGTCCCAGCAATTATGGCCACTTTTACATTATTAGCTAACAGTAGTTATTTGCTTTTAAATAATGAGGCATGCTGCGGGATGCTAGTGGGAATCCCGTACATTGTAAATGTCTCACAAAAGGTCAACAACTGGCTTGGTGCATTTTTTCAAAATTGTGGGCTCCGGCCTCGTGACCTCCTTCCAAACAATATTTGGTGTGATACCGGCATTTTTTCATTCTATTTTTTCCATCGTCTTCGACGGGCTTCCGTTGATTCTCGCCCTCACGGCCTGTGCGCTCCTGTTAGGCTGCTTGCTGCGCAATGGCTGCACAGTATGTATCACACGACAGCCTGCCCCGGCTGCTTCAACTTCGTAACCGGATGCTTGAATACTATGGAACATTACCACTGGCCACTTTAAGCATAGCCTATGGATTTTCCTTCTGGTTCTCCTATTTTACTTGCTTGCAACCTGTTTTTCATTGCCTAGATTGTCCTTTCGAATGGGCTCTGGATTTGTGCCTGTCCAACTCGGTGTCTCCTTCCCCGGATTATGATCGACTGATGAGTCCCTTAGTGGCTCATGAGTTGGACTGTTCTGGCATCGGGATTATGGCCTGTGGAGCGGCACATGGAGTCCTAGGGAATTGGGATATATATACGGCAGCATATGACTTCTTGGCGAGAAGTTATCTTGAAGAACACGCAAGTTGTCCTCTGATTGTGCTAGAGGCTCCAGTTATCGAAGAACATGTATGTTCATTTACTTTGCTAGACTGGATGGCGGAATCTTTTACAGAACATTATAATGACTTCCTCTTGGAAGCTGTTGCTACTTATTGTTCTTACACGCTAATGGATTAATTTGGGAGTTGTCCATCTTCCAATAATCCGACCCCGATATGTTTACATTTTTTCGTTTTTACTCCGCACTAGCCTCTGTAACGCCTTTGCAAGATGTTATATGTTTTTTTCCCTTTTTCTAGCAGTTTTTCGAACTGTCACTACCAATTATATGGATTGGCAATACATGAATTTGGTTCGGTCTCTATCGAACTTGAACTCTGCGTTCCTACTTTGCTTCCCTATTTTGTTCGTGGTCCGATCAAGGGAGTGTGTAGTGGAGACGGAGTTCCATGTACACACATTGCTATGTAAAAACGCCATCTTGTCACTTTGCTGCTTTTGCACACGACACTGCTTGCTTACTTTTTCTTCACATGAGAACGGTCTGTTGTTCACATCCCTAGACGTGCACCGCGACCTTAGTCTGAACACTGTTTACAGAAGCCGTCAAGGTCAAATAACTATGTATGCTTTTGAATTCATGTTGATCTGCCCACGCTCTAGCCATAACATACACACAGCTGCAAATATCTGAAACTCGGGTGCCTTTAATATTGCATTTTGCATGCATGATTCAGACACTTTGGAGAAGACCTTTTCCAGACACAGAGCAGAGCTGATCCTTTGATGTGATTCACCTAAGCTAATATTTACGGTATGGGGTTCCCCATTCAAACCTAGAGACCTTCTATTAGTTTCATAATACTAGCTTTCTTGTGAAGGGAGGGTGGCTGTAATCCACTATCATTTATAACATGATTTCTCCCTTCATTTTCTATTGTATTGTAACAATGCTGATGGTTTTATTTTTAATCATTTGTCTGCCTATGTTAGCCAAAGTACTGCATCTTAGAGCACGTAGTTAAAAATAAACATTTTAAACTTTACCGTGTCTCTGATTACTCTTGTTGTGGACTGATATGAGAATAATAACGAAAAGGTGTTTCTGATTCCCACCATTCCTGAGAGTACTCTAAGTCGTTTGTTCTGGGTTGTCTAATCATTGGTAGCTTCGAGATGATACGGAGAACGAATGAGACACTGATGCTAGTCGGATAGGGGTTCTGGGTACTGAGGTGAGTTTTTGGTACACCGCAATTCACTGAGGTCCTGGTTTCCTGCGCATAGTTCTGTGCATAAGCAGAATCCCCGCAACATTATCAATGAAAAGAGTTAAAAAAAGAAAATAATTCACATCTCCTTCTAAATCACCCCAGCTACCCTGATGGCATTCTCACACACCACCAAACGTCAATCAGCACCTCCCTGCCACCAGCAACTACTACCCCACCTTCTCTCCTGACCTAGCCACGTCAGAGTCCTCGTCCCCAGTTGGGCTTAAGAATCCATTTGTGAGTTGCCAACCCATAGCACATGCTTCTCCAGCCCCTATTCGGGCAAACAGAGATTCCTTCATCTCTGGACCCCCTCATTTGCTCTATCTCCTGTCAGGTGAACTCTTCTGCGAGGATCCCTCAGGTATGCCCACAGTACCCCCTTATGCCCTGAAGCTCTCTTCCCGCCCAACCTTCCCTCCTACCCCTGCCTCATCTCCATGCAAGCAGGCCCCCTGCAAGACCTCCCTGACCCACAAACACCCCATGGCCTTAATAATGCAGTTTCCTCTCAACCAGGCCTCTCATGTGGCCTCTTCCCTCTACTGGACCTCACACCACAACCCATAACCAACTGTCACCACACTGCCTGGGTTGCAGGCCTTGAAGAGATCTCACTTAACCTGCTCCACCTCAGGTATGAACTCCAGAAACTGACATAGATCACCAAACAGCTTCTGCCCAGACATAGACCCAATAGTGCCTTGATGAATCGGACCAACTCCCAAACAGGCATGTATCTCTCCCATGACCTACACTCCTATCATCTTCACTCAAAAACTATATCCTTCCACAATGCCTCCTCTCATCCCAGGAGACTGAATGCTGATCTAGCTGACAGTGACATCCGCGACCTCCTCCTCTCTTACTCGCACTCAATAGATACTAACAAGCCCTACCGGGTCAAATCCAAACCATTCAGGCTAACCCCTACAGAGAATGCAGCCACAATCACAGAACAGTAAATAGCATCAACCTCAAGTGAATTAACATCTCTCGGGCTGCCACTGTCCCTACCACTAGCCAACTGAAATGCGTACTTCTAAACTGCAGATCAGCTAGTTCACCTGATATCGTTATCCTCACAGTAACCTGGCTAATCAGCTCATCTCCTCCTATTTTAGACTTACTAGTACTCCCTAGCCACGGCATAACTAAACTAGATAGAACTAGGAAACCAGGTGGTGGAATAGCCTGCATCCACCGAACACAATCTCTGTGTATACCAGTCAGAAACTGTCACTCTGTCTACCTTTGAAAATATTTGCATCACCATCGCTAGCAACAACAGTCTCATTTTCAAACTACACACATTCTACCACCCCCCCCCCGGAGACAATCTGCCGTTCCTTGAACAAATCATGAAAGTCATCACATCCAACGATGATCCTCAAGTGTATTTAATCCAATTCTGCGACAGTCCCACACACAAGGGTAAGATATTGGACCTCATCATTTCTAAAATGAACAACATCAAATTGGAATCCATTATCCCCTGCGGCTGGTCAAACCACTATATTGAATGTCCTGGATTCTATTGCCCCTTCAACAAAAAAACATTTCCACTAGTCTCCAAACCTTGGTTCAATGACAATCTAAACTCCGAAAAACACAATCTAAGATTAGCAGAGAGAGCCTGGAGATCCATAGCATCCACTGAACATCTAAAACGCCTAAGATCAGTAAGGAACACATACAACAGGAAAATCAAAAATGCAAAGGCAAACTTCTTTAAACTCAGCTTAACAAAGCCAGAAATCGACCCAAAAAACCTTTTGAAATTGTCAAGCAACAATCGCTTATCTCTCCAAACCCACTGGATCCATCACTCCTCCAAACTGTGAGGAATTTGCCTCCTTCTTGGGAAAAACTAAAACCATCGAAAATGACCTACATTCAATGCGGAAACTACTTTCAGCTGCCCTGCACTTGTTACCACTCACCTACCACGACACGGATCAGTTTGGTCCCCCATGGGGATGTCCCCAAAAACAATGCCTCCTGGCACACTTTCATTCCCCTCAATGAAAGTGATATCTATAACGTTCTTCTAGCTGTTAACCCATCTAATCACTTAATAGACCTGCTACTGCTAGCAAACTTTAAGGAGATAAAAGTTGCTACTCTCCCCTTACGGTCTAAGATTGTTAATGCCTCACTACGGCAAGGCACTATACCTGACTGACTAAAAGTAGGGCAGGTAACCCCCATTCTAAAAAAAACTAATGCAGACTGTTCAGATCTTAACAACTTCTGCCCCATCACCAATATCCCCACTCTGGCGAAATGTCTAGAAAAATGCGTGCAGATTCAAAATCTGCAACCACATAGAGAACATCAAACTCCTGGACCAACACCAATCCGGATTTCATCAAGGTCACTGCACGGAATCGGCACTCACTGACTTCTTGAATGACATATTAAAAATGCTAGACCAAATGAATCATGTCTTCTGATACAGCTTGACTTTCCTCTGCTTTCTACACTGTTAAACACGACAATTTACTGACCCTACATGAACAGAGGATGGGCCTATCAGGACATGTGCTGCAATGGTTTACTTCATTCCTCCACAACAGAACCCAAAGAGTCAGGGTGAATCAATCCCTTTCTCAGCCTTCTATGGTCACTCTGGGGGTACCACAGTGTTCCGCCCTTTCATCCATTCTTTTCAATTTATTTCTGGAACCTCTTGCAGAGGCCTTGAATTTTGTCAACATTCTTTATCACATGTCTGCAGATGACACTCAAGTGTATCTGAAAATCTCCTCCCCAGAAGATATTATTTCCTTCAACTCTCCTTTGCAGAACACTCAAAACTGGCTCACTGGCATCCACCTCAAGCTCAAAACTACCAAAATGGAATTTCTCCTCATTACTCCTCCTTACCACACACAAGATCAACCTTTGGATGAAACATCTAACAGCCCTCAACTGTTCTCCTCACATTATTGACACCGCTAGATCCTGGGGAATTGCATTTGACAAATTACTGAATATGCAGAATCATATCAGTAATGCCACCAAAGAAGTAAATTACCAGATGAGTATTCTAAGGAAACTTAAGCCCTTCCTCCCACAGGACGACCTTAAGCTGGCAGTCTAAGTTATTGTGTTGCCCAGGTTGGACTGCGGAAGTTCCACTCTATGCGGTCTTCCTAGAAATAAACTGGCCCAGCTAAGGGCCTCCCTTAACGCTGCTGCCAGACTCTGGAAAAAAAGAAATGATCACATATCGACGTCCCTAAAAGCACTAAACAAGCTCCCTTATGACGCAAGAATACAACTAAAGATTGCTTGCATGACTCATAAAGCCTTACATTTCAAGACCCCCAAATATTTGGCACAAAAGCTAGAATTAGTGGGGGGATGTAGATCGTCAGAAAGTGCGAACTCCCTACTACTGAAACCACAGATTTTCCACAAAAAGAAAACATGCTACAGAGCCTTCTCGGGTATCACCCCGAAGATATGGAACTCTCTGCCGTCAGATGTCCGCCTAATCTTGTCTACCTCCTCCTTCAAAAAAAGAAGTGGAAACTCTTCTGATGAACAAGTTTCTGCCCTAAGATAATCACCTTATGCTCTATTGATAACACCTTATGTTTTGTTGACTGTATCTCTGCCTGCTATTACTGTATGGTGTATGACTACTACATTGATGATCTTCTATAGATGTCAAACTTACTATTCTCTGTTCATATATGTGATGAGTTTATGCTTTCACAATTATATCCTGCCTTCCTCTCATGTAAAGTGCTCTGATGCCCTCTAGGATCATGTTCACACTATACAAAAGTTTATAAATTAAATAAATTAAATAAAAATAAAAAATACAATTTAAGAGTGCCACCACTTAGCAGAGAGGGCCCAAAAAGAACATTATGAAGGTATAGCTTGACCAGATTTGTGAGCAGCACTAGATCGAAGGATGCTGATCATTTAATAACATGACAGCACACTCCAGCTTCTGACAGAGGACTGCTCCCCTTCTGCCCTCCGCCCCACTCATGTCCTTCTCTACGTTTTCTGCAGAAATGACTCCTGCAGTGAGGAAATGAAGCCTCACTGACTCCTGCAAGACTGATTTCAGAGTGGTAAAATAAGACACTCTCTGGTTACACGTGGGGGACTCTACCTTCTTGTCCTTCCTGAGCTCTATTAATGAGATGTTTCAAATGGAACTCCGTTATGATTTTTGAAACAGTAAAAACAAAAAGAGTCCATCTGTAAGGAGAGGCGCAACATCACCTTGAGGGTGCTCTGATTTTGCAACTTGAAACTTTCTGCAACAGTGGATCCTTTGATCTTCCTTTTAATAAAGCACCAAATAACATAAAAGAACGTGTAACGGTCTGATGTCCAGGCTAGAATGATGAATTTTTATCCTGCACCACTTTTAAATTAGGCTTCATTGAAAGTTTAGTGATTGATTCACAAAGCCATCAGCACCTGTAATGTTAAATTGTAAGCTCCAATGTCTTGATGTACAAGAGCAAATTTGCTTTAGGTGTCTTTGCACTCATAAGGGACTTACTCATCCACAATAATGGCCCATATTAGTGTAATATTACACGCGAGTCATTTTCTCCCAAGGGTGTGGCATGGTTGTCCAATGAGAGAGATGCAATGGAAAGTTTGGTAACACCCTCAAGCCAATGAGTCAGTAAATATTTTCAATCTTTTCTAAGACCCATCCCCACCCTGAAAACACTTAGAGATGTACTCCTGTTAATGAGGAGAGTAAGGGCCTGTTTAAACCTTGGCAGACGGGTCACTCCGTCACAACAGTGACGGATATCCCATCCACCGAAATATAAATCCCGTAGGATATAATGGGATTTATATTTCAGTGGAGGGGATATCGTCACCGTTTTGACAGAGTAACCAATCCAACTACATTGAGAATCAAAAGAGGGAAAATTACAATCAGGTCACCCTCCACTCAAAAGCAACACTCTACTGAATAGACCTGACTGTTAGGGAAACCCTACAACTTATTCAAATCCTGGGAGCAGGATACTCATCTCTCCACCCAACCGCTGGCTTTTATCAATTGCCACTTGTTTCCAGACCTAAATGTCCCAAAAAGCTTATTTAATGTGTTTATCAGTCCACCCCATATTGTAACCCCACTCAAAGGTGTGTACAAAAAGTGTGTGAAAGGTGAGAAAGTACCTCCATAAGCATCACCAAGGGAGCTGCTGGTAGGTACTCACCAGTTTGCCCACGTTTCTCATCAACGGTAACTTTCTTACCCATGAAAAGAAGGAAACAGTATCCAATGAAAAATGAAATCGGAGATGAAAGACATAGAATTTGCAAAAAAGAGTGCTTGTGTCAAAATAGACCTGTGATATGTTGTTGAGAGGGCAGAGCAGGCCTCGAGGGATGTGAAGAACCACCACATCTGTTGCTGAGCCTTTCAGAGTCCGTGGGAGCCCAGGATCAGCAAACCAGTCAGCTTAGTTGCGGTGCCTGCAGATGCAGGGAAGTAGCTCCTTCATGTTAAGGGAGATTCCTTCAGGTGTCTTGGATGCCCACAGGCCTCGGAAGGTTCCTGTATGAAGCACAGGCATGGACGTTGCAGCAGACGAGCAGGGCGAGGAGACCAGGAGGAGCAGGAGTCTTCTTAGTTGCAGCCTTGAAGCCCAGACCAAAGTCCAGACTGCCCATACGGGCGAAGATGTGGTGTCTTGAAATTAAAACTGTCCCACAACGAATCTAAGGACCCACCCACAGGTAAGCCCTTATGTACCCTAAGAAAAGGGTTGGGACGATTCAGGGTTCCCACCCAGAGGAGGGGTTGGACAATGGGGAGAGTACTCCCATGTCCTTTGTCCAGTTTTACACAGAGCGGAAGCCAACGGCTTCCTGAGCTGGTTTGAACTGGACTATGCAAGGAGGACACCAAATGTGCCCTTCAAGCAGACTGAGTGGTGCTGGCAAGCGCTCCCACCCAGCCCCAATACACTAAACCTTGTGTGGGAGGTGGTCACACCTCCCTGTGACAGGATACCTATAGTTCTGCCTTCCCCTACTCAAGCTTGGCTCAGCAGCAGGAGGGCAAAATCATGTCTCTGGTCGACAGCAGCTGTGTTGTGCTGTCCGGGTCTAGAAGGCTGGTACCGGGAGCATTAAGGGCCTCCCAGAGGAGCTTTAATGTGCATGGAATCATACCTCCCCCCACCGTTTACGGTGTGGGGGTATGATTCCAACATCTTTGATACCAAACATGACAGGGTTCGTTACAACAAGTTTAGAGACGGTCATCGCATAATGACGCATGGCCACTCTATGTATCGTAATGGTTGATTCACTTACAGCCTGGGAGAATGGAATCTGAAAACTGTAGAGGTGTCATGTTAATGCAGGGGGCACCCTCACACTTAGAACCGAGCCCCCTGCCTTCAGGATTGAAAGGCCTGCTTCAGGGGTGACTTATAGGTCTTAAGTGCAGTGACCTTAGATATAGAGAAACCTATATCTTTCGTAAGTGGTGCTATCACCAGCTTACACAGGCTGCAATGGCAGGCCTATAGTTACAGTTTGAGTGGTCCTCGATGGGTGGGATAATGCATGCTTCAGCCCATGGGGGACTCCTGGTGAACCTATGCCCTGGGTACCTCAGTACAAAATACTAGGGACTGATAAGGGTACAATCCGGGATGTACCTAAGTACTTACCATACCAATTTAGGGGAGAAAGCACAGAGACTGGGGTCCTGATTAGCTGGATCCCAGTCAGACTAGGCAAAAACACCATAGCACCAGGCAAAAAGTGGGGGTAACCATAAAAGCAGATCCTACTTTCCTACAGTTTGTCTCTATTACGAAAACATTTTTCCTGTGGAAAAACCTTTCCTATTCCCATTGTCAAAATGCATTTACTCCAGTCTTTGATAGGAGTGAATCTCTGACTATCTTTAGGGTAGATGAAGCTCGTGGACAATTTAGTAAAACCTTCCAAACACACAAGCATGTACTTGTTGTCAAATGTTTGAGGGCATCTTAAACCAAGACTTCCCCACGCCTAAAAACAGATTTACTGATGCGTAACATTAGACAATAAAAACCATAAAATATTAATGTTATAAATGAGTAAATTCGTCAAAGGTGAACTTGCTCTCACATTTCAAGTCGCTTGCACATGTAAATTGAAGTTAATCCAGAAAATGGCAATGTGAATTAGACCCTATGAATTCAAATGCATAGTGCATGTGCATTCAAAGACATAATTCTATCCTCAAAATAAATCTGAAATACCATTGACCAAAAGCTATGTAAAATCAATAGGCCAAGTTTATAAAGGCTTTTTTTTCTCCTCACAGTCCTACTCAATATGAGTTGATGGACATACACAAAAATGTGACGGGTTGTCCTCACACCAGGTGTAATGCTTCATCATAGGACAATCCACGCTCTTCAAAAACCCAGTTTAATGGAATGCAGGCCTTCACCTGAAGTCAGGGAGGCACTTCTACCCAAGAGTGGACCCGTGATTAAAGTGTATTAAAAACCAATGTGGCATCCTAGAAACTATTTTAATCATTAGACATGACCCTTGGTGTTAAAACCAGTTGTGGCAGAAAAGGGAGTTAGTGCCTCATCACCACTTATACTGTTGACATGTTTCTGCCTTGTGGCTCAAGTGAGTCCATGGCATTCCTCAGGACGGGAATACTGGATCCTAATGTGGCAAACCTGCACTGGGCTGCCCCTACCCAACTACCCAAGAGTGACCTATGTCTACCACATGTATTTTTGGCCCTTATGTACCCCAATGTTGGGTCCTCGGCCCCATGGAGTAGTGCTCCGGACCACCTGTAGTCGCACTTTTGCCACGGTGCGTTCCTCCCTGTAAGCCTATATGCGTCAGCTCCTTCCTCCTGATGTTTTACCAGCCAAAGGCACAGAGGTTAGAGCAGAGGACTTAAGCGACAAGGGGCTTGCTGCGAACTCAGTGAAACATGAAAGTGTGAATTTTCTAACAAAAGCAGGCTCTTAACTAAGAGCATTTGCACTTTTTCTCTGGAAACAAAGGGCAAGTTCTAGCATGGAATGTGGAAAGGAGGAATTCCATAGTGGGATCTAAAAAATCATCCATCAAAAGAGTATAAAAAAACTTACAAAGACAGTCTTATGAGATAAAATTCTGCAACCTAAAGTCTTTTTAAGGGAGCATGTAGGGGAGGGACAGAGTAGGTGAAGCGTGCTGTGCTGTAAATGGAGGAAGGGAAGGAGACAGAATTTTACATTTCAGGTGTGTGTAAACTACTAGGCTTTCCTTGGAAATGAATGCATCGGAAAGTTTGCTTTTTATATATAATGCATGTGAGAGAAAAAGAACTGAATGTGACAAAGATGTGATGATTGAGTGTACTTTTCAAATATAAAGGTTTCCTGTGCATTGCAATTGAACCACTTTCCCGAAAGGAGGATGATTGACCAAATAGCCAACAGCATGAAGTACAGATGTATGCTACTCTGGCCTGATCCAAGATCTGACTGATGGTGTCCCACAAAAATGGCTTAAGGAGCCTAACCCAAACAAGTCAATGGTTAAAGGAGGGTTAATCCAAAGCCCACTCTATGCAAAATGTAAACAGTAAACAATGGGTCTTCAGACAACTGTGTTATCAAGCCAGAACTACAAAGGGAAGGGTTAGTGCCCTTGATCATGAAGTGCCAGTTTGGAAATCAAAGGCAGTGAAATGGGCAGACGGGAGGAGGCTAGAGTGCCTTGTCCCTTGTGAAATTACATGTTTCTGCATCTTTAGGTGGAATGGAAAGATTACATTACTATGAAATGATATGCAGGATCATCTATCAAAGCATGGACATGAGTCCTAGACAACTTACTTCTCCCAAGGGAAGGAAAATGGGGAGCATACAGTAGTTCCTAAACTTACCTGACAAGCGTGTTGCTTTTTCTTAGACATGTAGGTCTACAATTTTTCAAATATACCATCCCAATATTGTAAGGTCAGGAACATGACCATGTGTTCCCCTTTCAAACACCATTATCCTTGAATATCCAAGATAAGGAATAAAATAAGTTGACTGATAAAAAAGGAAATAAAACAGCACTGAAACGATAATAGGAAAAATGAAGGACTGAAGTGCAAAAATGATGAAAAGTATAAAATAAAATCTGCAATCAAAACAAAAAAAACAAGCACTGGCCAGTAGCTATAGCTAGCTGCTTCCCCAGTGCTTTCGGGCCTATTGGCAAAGTCCCAAAGATGAGATCTATTGTCTTTGTTAGTGCTTGTTTTTTAGCAAGGATTTTAGAGATGCTGTACAGCATTCTCAAAACTGTACAGCATGGCTAAAGAAGAATACAAAAAAGTCCTATGGTGCATGTGCGCATCTACAAAATGACAGAGGCATTTTTTATTATTTTATTTACTTTTTTTAAGTGGGTTTTGGTGGAAGCAACACAGAGGGTGAGGATCGGAAGCGGTGACACAAAGTAAGTGGGTGGGGGACTGTGAAAAGCAAGCAGACAAGAGAGAGCAACATGGAACTGAGGGAAATGTGCGGGAGAAAGCTATGCTGGGAGAGAAGCTCACATGGGTGAGCACACTACGGAGGTGGTGTGGAGAAGCACACGGGCAAGAGAGAGCAACAGAGTACAGAGGTGGAATGAAAAGCATACTGGGAGACTGCTGGAAAACACATGCACTCTAGTGGAGTGCTTAAAACAAAAGAAAAAGGTAGCTTCCTTAAAGTGAGCATTGGAAGGACACAAGTAAATTGGGAAGGCTATCTATTATGAAGCAGGCAAATGAGAGTGACAGTAAAACCAACCAAGGGTATATACAATGGAAGGCTGCAATCCCCTCTATGTTCTTGGTAATCCCATAATATGCCTTTCACAACCAGACAGCTGTGCTACCTAGTAGACTTGACCTAACCAAAATTGTTAAACTAAAACCGTACTGAGGCCAAAAGAAAAGATGGACAGCACATTCAAATATTAATATAAATCAATACCTAAAAAATAAAAATAGGGGTATAGCAGGTAGAGCCCAGGGTTGAAAGGCAGTGTCCAGTGTTTTTAAACTACCACTGGAGTGGATTGAGTTGACCTTTTAATTACTTACCCTTAACAAAAGGGCTAAGTCTAAAAATATCAAGAGTACTATCACTTATCAACGTGGTTTGGCATTCTTCTCCAGTCGGGGGGCAGTCAAAGCATATTATTAATCTATATTAGAAAATAATGTAACAAGCAGTATTTTAAAATATTATTCCACAGCTCTGCCTCCATACTACCGACCCACTCTTACATGCAGCTTCAAATCCTGTCTCTCTTTATTTCTAACCTACGCTTTCTGCCATTTTTCTGAAAACTCATCTCTTAATTAACTACTCCAACCCCTCCTATATAGGGGAATGCAATGATTAATTAATTGCCCCTAACCACTAGCTCGTAAAAAGAAAAATGAAGAGATTGGAGCTTACCATGCCCCAAAACATCATTCGTGGGAAGTAGAGCCTTGGCTGGAATTGGCTTCCTGTCACTAAAACTTGTCTCATACCCCAGACCAAGCCATTCAGATGGTGTGCGGACTTCAAACTCCTCATCATCAAACACCTAAAAAGAGTGAAATCAAAGAAAATAAGAGTTAGTAGAAATCAAACTGAATAATCGCACAATATCAGTTGTGCTTGTATGACACAACGCAGGACAAATGGCACAATCAGGAGTGTGAGCTGATGGCCAATAACCCAACAAAAGGTATCAGTTGCAGGATGTAGAACTGGACTGTCAATGAGTTGACAGGCTACCATTGAAACATGCAGAGATTGGCAGGTCACAATTCAAAAGGCAGATTTAGCCTTCCATCCTCCAAAGGTCAGTACATTGGGTGCCATTAAACTGGTCAATAGTAAAACCTGTTATAGCCTTAAGAAATGGCCAGAAGTACAGTATGAATGGATATCTAAAAAAATGGCCACTACTATGATGATGAGAATTATTATTATTAATATTATTAGTAGTAGTAGAAGTAGTAATAGTGAAGAAGACTGGTATATTGCAGGAATAATGTGAAATTAAGTATGGGTGTCACAAGGTCATACTTCTATAGAAATGTTGGCGGGTGTAGAATGCTGTCTTGTTCTATTATGTTGGAAGTTATGTGGTTCAGTCTGATCTGTACAGTAAGATTGGTAGTTTTTATGCCAAGTACTAATCACTGAGTGGGACTGTTGTTGTGAGGCGCTACATTGTGAAAACTCATCTTAATATATTTGTCTGGTTATCTCCATTTTAATAGATCGTAGGTTAGGCAGGTATTTTCACATCTAGAGAGAGAAACCATGTCCACTTGTTTCTAACATAGTTTAGTAGATGTTACACCTAAGTAATCTCTAGTTGAATGTGGCTTGGTAGAGATATGCTGTAGCCTCAACTGTAATGAACGCAAATTGGTAGAACAGTCCTGTATTCTGACAACAGGGACGTTTTGATGAAACACTTTATATTTATATATCTACAGAGGGTGGATCTAGATGCAATTAGAAGTTAATCTGAATTCATTCTGGGGTTGGTTTTAGATGAGTTGTTCTGGATTACCACTGGTAGGGAAAAATCTGTATAGGGAAATGCACTGTTGTCTTGTTGTTCCTACGTGAAAGTAATGTTGAGGCATGCAGTGTTTTTTCTCTCTCACAGGTTTCATAAAGTCACCTCCAGTCTTCTGTCCAATGGCATCAAGATTCAAATATGTCTTTACTAGTTTACTTAAGGAAACGCTGTACAACTGCCACTAGTCTTATCTCTTGAAGAGGTTAGACAAGCAATGGGGCTACCTTGTGAAGACTTAAAGAATAAAGAATCTTTTAAAATTCCATCGCATATGTCGAATAATATGTTTTCTTGTAGACCTGATTTAATGAATTAGTGTGTGCTGATCATTTTCTGGAAAAAAGCAATGGGGCACTGTATTCCTAGCGGAGGATAGGCAGCTGGGCCTTGGTGCTTTACTCTGCTGACAGGCTGGGTGTTAGGTAGATGAGTACAACTCCTCTAAGGGAAGGCCCTTTGTTTTACCTCTGCTTTACCTCCGTGTTCAATGTAGTGTCATCTTTAGAGGCAAGACAGAGTAACATTTTTCTCAGAAAATGCTGATGGGTAACAGTGGCCTATAATACATTTGGAGATGAGAATGTATTCACGGAGATGTCTTTCAGTCTTACCTCGAGGGGAAGGTAGGTGTTCAAAGGTGGTCCTGTCTTGTTTTCAATGGTTGGTGGATTAGCTGGATCTGGATGACGCGGCATTAGTTGATTGGAATCTATACCTTCTTGAGCTAAGAGCTGAGCGATATCCATACTCAAGAATAGCCTCCTCCTTCTGTATAGAGAACCAAGGAATTCATAATCATATTCAAAATGTAAAGTTTTAAATGTAGTACTAAAGATCAAGTGTTTAATAAGCTAGTGCGCAAAAGTCAAATGTTTAATTTACCAAACACCCATGATTGCACTGAAACAGTTCAACTGACACATATTTTAACAACGTTTATCAAATGGTCTCTTTTTCACAGCATATACCAGAACAGTGTGTATCACAGACAATGTACTCAAGAATGGTAAACAACTGTATTAACTGCATACATAGTCTTTGGGCCTTTGTTTGAGAAGGGCACAAACAGGACATCATACACACACAGAACACTGTGTTCTGTACCATTCTCTGAGAACTGCATCCCTATTTTGAGGGCATTATAGAGAGATATTGTCAAGGACTGAGTGACCATCCACTCTGTCTTCAGAAATATCCATTTGACAGCTGTAATGCTGGCTGAAATAGTATGGCCACATAAATAAGGGGGAGGGGTGGGTGGTCTGATGGTATTTCTACGGATATCCCTCCTTAACAACCCTGCCATTCCCCCCATTGCAACCTCAACAGAAAACGGTGGAAATGTCCCTGACCTGTTGTGATAAAACTCCCACCTCATCAATGACTACAACTGTGGATTGAGCCCAAGAAATGAACTCGTCTTTGAGGTACATTTTTTGTATTCACATTTAAACTGTTTGTCAGGCTGAAGCCTGTGTCACACGGGTGAGGAGTTAACCAAGCCAATGGGAAGTGGCATAGACACTTAGGGGAGGGGTGAAGAAGAAAAGGGCCATGTCACAGAGAGGAGTAGGATGGGGAACTCTTAGGGAAAGGAATGAGAGCATATGCCACCACAGTCATTTTTCACATGCATCAGCTCGACATGCAGGCTACAGCCACTGTCAATGACAACTAACCACTACACGGCCAAGCAACTATAGATTTTGTAGCATATCTGTAGAAGCAGTGCCTTCTCCACACCGGCCGATTGATAGATAGGCTATCAAATGTTAAATGAATACCTTTTTCTTTAACAAAGTGCAGCAGGCCTACACTCTATGAAGTAAAATAAATTATTGGCAATACTGGATGCGGCAGGAAAGACTACTGACTTCTCACTTTGCAACAGGATAGTCTGTGTTATCAACAGTGTACAGGACAATCATCTAGGTCACTTCCTATCACACCCTGTCTCCTGTGTGTAGCAAACAATTATATTTCTGATCTGTTGCACAAAAATCCAACGTTCACATCCTTCAAAGATTCACATAATTTTGGACTATTGTTCACACTCCAAGACAATGTGTGAAAAGTACACCATGGTACTTGTTGCAGTGTAATGACTTCAGTTTAACAATGATATGAATCTATAAGACATAGTGTTCAGCCATGTATTCGCTCAACAGGGCAGACAGGACATACACGTATTTTGGATGATATCCCACATCCAACAAACTCTCAATAACTTCCTAACTCTGAAAACATTAAGAAAGGAAGGAGAATTAATTCAGCAGGCCAATGAGTTCCCATCTGAGTGTCAAGGATACAGAAAAGGGTATATGAAAAGGCACCAAGAATTAAAAAAATTCCCCAAATATGGGCATCACAATCAGCAAGCAAGGGGAGAATATAGTCTATCATTTGAAGGCAGGCCACTCTCTGGAGCAAAGCCACCTTGATAGCAAATGGCACTTTCTGGGAATTGATATGGGTTTACTTTTCAGAGGGCGCTGCTTTCTCAATTAATATACCAAGAAAGTGAGACAGTTAATTGATGTAAGATTGGAAAGGTAAGTTGGGTCCAGCCAGGCTTTCTTAAAGATTATAAAAAGTGGAGCTTAACCAGATTTCAAGGCTGGGAAAAAAACCTTAAGGACTAAGGGGAATTCAATTGTGTCATATGTTTTTGAGGCCTTGGATCGTTTCGATGATTCTGACCGGTATGGAAACAACATGTGAATTAATGAAATATGCAGCGCTGACATGTAGTATGTATCTGAATACATTTTTGGGGGCGTCACTTAGCATGTCAGTACCAGTGATGCTTTGGCCAGTAAATTATTCAAAAGGTGAATCGTTCCCTGATCACTGAAGTGTCAGATTCAGTCAAAAAATAATGCGGATCAACTGGAAAAAATCGTTATTGAGAAAATGACCAATCTAAATTGCAGCAATCCATTGATAAAGACTGATATATATTTTTACGTATCTAAACAAGGCAGACCAAGGAAGCTGACCAGTTACAAACACCTAAAAAATATTTACTTGGCTTAAATGAATAACTGGACATTCAGTACATGATTGGTTTTATTACATAGAAGAAAATCAAGGTACAAAGATGATTAATGACCATAGAAACTGACAAATATATTTTTCAATTGCACGTAAAATTATGAATAGCCTTATTCATTTCCTACCAGTTTTAGGGCTTTTTGTATCTTTGTTAGTCTTTTCTGTTCATAGGATTCAAAATGTACTCTGCATTGCCATTGAATGGTTGCCCTTGTAGAAGTAGTTTTGGATTTTGCCAGTGGACCCCAGATATTTTACTTAGTGGTACTTCTGTGATCGGTGAGAAAACTCATCTTACATTTACTGATTGGCCCACAACTCACATGAACTAAGGATTCCACTGGTGTCCCAGTTGCAAATAGCACTGCAACTGTCAATTCTTCACTAGAAGAGGCAAGTCAGACATTTAGAGATAGAATTCATATGAAGACATAGATTAGGCACAATAGCAAGCACCCTGCTATAGCCAAATTAATGTCCACTTCACAGTTTAAACATGCAACAGATGCACTTAAAATATAAGAAACATTCATGAAGTAAAACAGTAAATCAAGCACTTCACTGACTATCTTCTGGACCGATCAGATCACAAGTTAAAGAGACATTTAGCAAGGCTTTGGCTTTCCTACACATTGAATGTGGAATTAAAACCAAACAGGTATAAGTATCGATCCAGGCTCAAGCCTTCTCCAGCCTAACTACATCTATTCCTGACACTCAGTGGTTACCTGTCAATCTCTACTTTTCGAGGGCTCTGCCCTGGAACCACCTCATAGGGAAGCTGAACTTTAGGATTATAGGCTTGACCAGGGAAATCTGACTTCTGCTTCACTTCTGTGGTTGGTCCAAAAACCTGTTTATCCAGATATGGCTGCAAGTCTTGTGGAGCCTGGAAAGTTGTGACTGCAAAATAAGCACCAGTGGTAACATATGAGTACTTCATTAATCAAGACTAGATGTAGCAAAAAGGCTGGGTATGCAAGATCACTTTACCTTTTGGTGTATGTTGCTCTTTTTCCGCCTTCCAGATTAACTCCTGCTGCACCTTCGGCCCAGCATTTACATTCTAAAAGAAAAGACTCATAATTCTGCAGGCATTTGGACATCTCAGCTGGAAACATTTCTTGTTTTGTAACAAATTAAGCAAACTGATTTTTTAAACAAAATTATTATAGGTTCCAGGAAGAAGTTACACTCTTCTAGAACATTATTTTGAATATGTTTCTTGTCCGCATGATGTCACATATGCCGCTCATTAGGCCCGGGTTACACGTGTACTGGATTCAAGTGTGAGGTGGTCAGAGGATACGTTTCCAGCTAATATCCCTACATCTGGATATTCCACGTTTTTGTCCCTGGAATTTCGAATTATATGTAGACCTGGAATTACTAGGTCTAATTCGATGCAGAATCCCCATTGCCACAGAGATCTTTGCACTGCGGAGGGCTGAAGGAGGGATGTGGAAAGGGCATGAAGTCGAGGAGGAGGCTGGTGCCACACAGGACGGAGCACTTCATGCTTCCTCTGTGCTGTCGCAGGGGGTCAGACGTGGGCTGGCTTTGTTTATGGCCACCTGTCCTGGCCAATCCTCCTGCAATTTTACCAACTGGTAAAATCGCCACCATTATTCCCTCACCCAGAAAATCCATGGACAGTTGTGGTCAGGCGGAGCACTATATCCGTCAGAGATCGGGTTGTAAGAACCACTGGAGGGAAGTAGGGAATACTTTATTGTTTGATTAATAAAGATCATTACAACGGTGAACATGCATCACTAATAAAAAAAAGTATATCAAATAATTGCTAAAATATTTACACATAGTACAAAAGACAGGCGTTATCCAAGTCTAAGTTTTCGCTTCCATTATTTCCTCTTAGTTTTTTAAGAATCCACCCAAATGCATCCATTTAGTCCATTTGTACCATCACAACGAATAGGAAAAGTAATGTTCATCAATAAATAATTAAAAGACCTGGAAGTCTATATTTGTTCATAATAATAAAATATTAACTTCATCTAGACAACTTTTTAAGAAGCGATTAAGAAACAGTTAATAACCGTGGTTGTCCGTTCTAATTTAGCATCTGCTGAGGCCACAGGGCAAGACATTAGTCATTTAAGAGTTAATGACTAATACCACTGATAGTGCAATTCCATTTATATGGTAAAATCCCTGCATACAATAATTTAAAGGTTCCAGGGACGCACAAGAAAGCAAAATAATCTGTGCACAAAAAGTCGTAATCAACTGCTATTCAGTGGTACGGAGGAATGAGTAAATCTACAAAACAACGTTGGACTTGATCCTCTCTTTTATTATTAACAGTTGATGACTTGCTGGCTATCACTGTTTATAAATCTTCTTGCTGTTCTTTTAGCGAACTTGGTGAACCGAATATTAACCCCTTCGCCGCGGCACGAATTCCGCCGCGGCGCTGGGGGGGTGCGGGGTGAGCACGGTGCTGCCATGCTCATGACGGAACCACACCGTCATGAGTCACGGGCGAGCTGTGCTCATGCCGGCGTGGTTCCGTCATGACTCCGCCCACTTGCATTGATCGCCCGCACAGGCGGGGAATCAGTGCCGCGTGGGCGGAGCAGCCGCCAACGGCCGCAGCATGACGGAACCACTCCGTCATGAGCGCACTGCGCCCGTGGCTCATGACGGAGTGGTTCCGTCATGAGCAGGGAACGGGTTAAGCAATGGATTATCCAGGTTCATCGATGCAAGGATAGCTTGTCAACACGTGCGAATGCCAAGTTTGTTCCATTCGCTCTTTAGCAAGATCTTTCGGTCCTCAAGGAGTGCAGGACAAAGATATACCATACGCTCAATTTTTTCCTTGCTACTCCCGCACCCCCTGCACATTATGTTGGTATTTGGCGGCGCCAACTTGGCAAATGATACAGGAATGGCCATTCACCCATTCTGAGGGCCAAAAATCGTTTTTTCCACAACACTGAATAGGTACATGACAAATAGGGTGCCATGATCCCTGGCTTAAACCCTGATACGATTGTCCAGGCGTGCTTACGTTGTGCCAGTTGGGCTCTATCCGAGTGGAAAGACCAGAGGCGGACGTTTCTTTTGATGTGGATTTTAAGTGCCTGCTGCGATGGATTGGAGCTCCAGATTTCTTTTGTGTCCAGGAGTTTTAGAGAGTCTTGTAGATAACAACGGTATGATCTACCAAACTGACCGGCTGAGATTTCCTGCCACAAAAGGGCCTGAAGGTTTCCTTCTCTGGAGGTACGCAACTTGTTGCACAGCCTGATGAATGCTCCAGCCCCTACTGCTTGGTGATCTTGGAGACCAAAATCAAGACGTATTGTTATACAGGCGGAATACTTTAAAATGTTCATAAGAAAAATGCTTTCTTTAGAGAGGTGTCCTAGATAAGTACTCCTCCAACATCAGAATATATGATCACCGCTATTTCCCCCTCCCCCGTGGATATACTGTACCAAGTTTCCAAGTTATTCCAAGGACATGTTTCCATGCCAATTTCTGAATTTCTACCCCCTGGTAATTCATACTGAGATTTCAGCTGCTGTCCCCCAAATCATCTTGCTGTTCTCAGTGAAGAGGCCAGACTCAGAGCAGATACTTCTTATTTTTTGGATACTGGCCCTTAGCCAATGGGCTATCATTGTTGCTATCCAAACAAGGTGTCACTAATCACTGTGGTCCATATTCACAAAGAAAGGAGAAAATCTAGATTTGCAGATCTGCACCCATGTTCAAGTGAAGATTCACTACTTTTAGCGATTCACAAACATTTCCAGGGATATGCACAGAAACTGCGAAAGGTGGAGGTTTCCATGCATATCCCTAGGAAGGTAGTGTGACACTCCCAGAGGAATCCTATTCTCACAATACAGAGTTATCCACAGCGGAAAACTCCACAAAGGCAAAATAGAATCCCCTGGGGCGGTCCTCACACAGGGTATCGGAAACCCTGCAACATACAGCACACAATTCCTGACGTTCTCAGAAAAAGCAAGGACACCTTGGAAATTGCAGTATAAAGATATTACTGACTGCACCAGCAACGCGTTTCAGCTTACACCTATATCACTTCCCACCCTCAGAATTGGTTTATGTCAGCCCTTGGCTAGAATAAAAATCCAACCCTTTTCAGCATGGAAAAAGGAACGAGAAGAATTTGTGAATGGCAACACCAGCCATGACTGTTGGTGTTCACAAACTTCCAATTCTAACTATATCTTGCAATGCCCAGTTTCCCATCCCTTGACTGGGATTTATAGGTAAGGAGAACTCCACATTTGTGACACATAAATGGGCTTAATCCTGCCAGAAATCCCTTTGTGAATTCCTGTCAGGAATAAAAAGGTACATTTAGTCGTACATCTAGGTTTACAACCAAATTAACCTTAGTAAATATGGCCTTTTGCTTCCAAGTAGGAAAGGGCCCTCAAGTTTATTGGGACTTGACCTGTTAATCACTCTTGTGTATCCCAACAAAGTGGATATTTTAAAACGCTATAGCAAGTTTCCGAACATCTGCAGTTTTGGGTGGAAGTACTTCACAGAAATGTGTTCATTTTACACCTTCAAGTAATTATCAGTCTTTCTACACACAGCTTAAGCTGGGTGCCACAGCTCATGTCATCAACCCCCAAAAGCATACAGAAGAACGTTGGATCAATCCTTTGGGCCACTGGTGGGAGGGCACCCTTCAGCCATTGCTTGGAAAAAGTATAATTCACATTTTAAATTGGCACAGAAGAGAATTGTTCTCTCACTGCTAGCAGTTGAGTACTAGCTCTGATATTCCTCCTGCTTGAAGAGTACTTCCCACACCCAGAGCAAGGACGGTGAAGAGAAGCGTTCCCAAACTGCAATGGAGCCATATTTGTTCTCCAATGTTTTCAGTCTCCTGTGTCCTGCAGTGTACCCTGCTGTCAGTGTTACCGACGTTTTGTACCCCACATCCCACCGTGCCTCTCGGTAGCTTCGGGAGAGCTGTGTGTGAAGCCGGACAGAGGGAGGCGGTACAGGGTACAGGGTGCAGCACCGACGGGCCACAACAGAGGAGGCAGCAGGTATGCACAGGAAAGGGCGGAAAGGAGGCCAACCTAAAAGTTAGATGAGAGATCTGAATTGCCATGCGGTTAGAGAAAATGACACATAGCTTACTGTTTCTGGGGAGGTGCAGGCCTGGACGTTCACAACCCATTAGACCGGCTTAATTGTACATTCCATTGTCGTGAGGGGAACGGCCATCGCTTGCCCTGTTCTGTTCTGTTTGCCATCCTCCTGAGCGGAGATTACATCTCCCAGAGGCACCACCGCCGCGGCGCTGGCCGTGACGCTACCGCCCATTCCTGGAGGCGCGTTAAGAGCGCTGCTGGCCTCCCACTCTGCGGGACGCGCTTACTTGTACATTCCTTCGCCGTGAGGGGAACGGCCATCACTTGCCCTATTCAGCTCTGTTTGCCATCCTCCTGACCGGAGACTACATCTCCCAGAGGCACCACCGCAGAGGCGTGACTCTACCGCCCACGCCTGGAGGCACGTTAAGAGCTCTGCTGGCCTCCCGCACTGTGGGACGCACGCGGGCAAAGCCCGGGCCAAGGGCGGGCCCCTCCACGGCCGTAGGAGCCCGGAGGAGGCTGGGGTTCGCCCCCTCTAACAACAGGCCCCCCGCAATCCTTAGCCGATCTCCATGTACTGTCTTCTTTTTTTTTTTTAGTAAACTTTTTATTATATTTGCATTTAAGGCACAAACAAATTAGGTACATTATCCATATATTTCTAGGCATTACATTTTTCATGTTGGATGTTGTGTCACTTGGCGCTCGAGCTTCACAAATGCCCCGACAAAAGACAACCCTCCCCCCATTACAATTCCAGTTCCTCGTCGTTTTCAGTATCTGAGTCCCCCTCCGCTCTTATGTCTGGAGGTTCACAAATGTATCCCCTGTATTTATTCCAGGGCCCCCATATCTTGTTCCATTTCCTCGGGCAGCCACGGTTGATAAACACTGTTTTTTTGGCCACCATGGCAACATCAAGATCTCCACACCAGGCGGCAAGCGACGGTGTCTCTCTCGCACCCCATTTTTGCGCAATGTTGCGCTTCGCCACCATTATCCCCATTGTTTCCCATTCCTGTGCTGGGCGTGTAAGATCATTCGGCTCCCACACATTTAGTATACATTTCCTGGGTTCGGGAGCCAACGACACCTCCACCGTCTGTGATATGGTCCTCATCACTTGCACCCTATATTCCGTTATTTTGGGACATTCCCACAGAGTATGAAAAAAGGTACCTTCCTCCCCACAGTGCCTCAGGCCGTACGGGTGTGGTGCCGACCCTATTGTGTGAAGGAGATATCTGGTGTAGTAAGTTCTGTGCAAAGTTTTAAGTTGCACCAATTTAAGTCTTGACGTTATCCCCACCTCCCGCGGTGAGGCCAGTGCCTCAGGCCATTCAGAGTCGTCAAATTCACGGACATCTTGGGACCATTTTCCCCTGAGTGCCACGTGGGGGTCTGGTAAATTGTTCATTAACTTTCGGTATGTAAAAGAGGTGGCCCGCTTATACATGCATTCTGTCAACAGCCTATCCTCTAGGGGGGTGGCCTCAGGGACCTTAGTGCCGGGTGGTAGGGCCGCATGCAGCGCATGTCTGATCTGCAAGTATCTGAAGCTTTCAGAGAGCGCCAGGTCATATTGCGCCCGGAGGTGCTCAAACGTGGCGATTCCTCCCTTGTGCCACATATCGCCCACCGTTGATATTCCAATTGCGTCCCACTTGTCAAAGCCCTTGCAGTGTCTCAAGCCACCTAGCCGCTGCGTTACCCACAGAGGGGTAAGCTGTGTTATCTTTCCAGTCCATCCCATTTTAGCATGCGCTTCATGCCATATGCTGACCGTCTGCCCCGTGGGTCCGAGTAGTGCCGGCGTGTGTTTCTTGTTATAGAGCGCGGACATCATACCTCCCTCCCCGAGCCCATGTCTATCTGCCATATAAGCGGGATTCGTCTGTGGAGCATGAACCCATTGATTGATGACTTTCAAGTGCGCCGCCCAGTAATACAATTGTATGTCCGGCAGTGCGATGACCCCATCGTACCACCCTTTGGTGAGTTTGCGCTGTGCAATGCACGCAGGCTTGTTCCCCCACAGTAGCCCAGAGACCTGAGCCGCAATGTGTTTAAAATAGGTGGTTGGCACGGAGTATGGTGTATTTTCGAGTGCATATAGAAACCGAGGCAGCGCCATCATCTTAAAAAGCGCTGCCTTCCCCAATAGTGTTAGGGGGAGCGTCCTCCAATGGGCGGCATCTCTTTTTAAACGTTCCAGGGGAGGCCTGAGATTTTTTTGAAAGAATTCGGCCGTCGCCGTAATGTAAATGCCCAAATAACGGAACGCGTCCACCGAGATCCGCAGTGGACAGTCCTTTGGAAGCAGCGGCGGTGAACCCCGGAGCAGAAAGAGGACTGATTTGGACCAATTGATAGTGTAGCCCGACGCACGACCAAACTGATTACATATATTAAGGAGTGCCAGGAAGGATCGTCTGGGTGACGACAAATAAAGCAGTACGTCATCCGCATACAGCGATATGTGATCCTCCCAGTCTGCTGTCCAGCGCAGGCCACACTTCATGGGCTCCCACCTGATCCATGCCGCCAAAGGTTCCAACACCAGCGCAAACAATAATGGTGACAGCGGGCAGCCCTGGCGCGTGCCCCGGGACAGTGGGAAGTCATTTGATATATTCCCATTAGCTGTCACGTGGGCCAGTGGCTTTGTGTAGAGGAGGCCCACCCATGCACAGAATTTGGGGCCGAACCCCAAGTGTGTCACGACCGCAAACAGGAATCGCCATTCCACCATATCGAACGCCATACGGGCGTCCAGGGACAGGATAACTGCTGGCTCCTGAAGATAAGGTACACGGGCCATCACTCCGTGTAACCGCCTCAGATTTAGTGCCGTGTTTCTACTAGGCATAAACCCCGACTGGTCCGGGTGAACTAGAGTTGTGAGATGTGGGGTAAGCCGTATCGCAAGGACCTTTGCTAATATTTTAGCTTCAGCATTGATTAAGGAAATGGGGCGGTAGGAGGTACAGTCTCATGTACTGTCTTCTGACTTTACTTTCTGCCTCCACGTTCAGTGTGCAGTGTGACTGGTACTTATTATTGTGGCAGAGCGACTTACATTGACAACTTAAAAATGAGCAATCCCACAGCGATTAAGAGCAAGGGGGCCAAGGGGACCTTGGATGCCTTTATAATGAGGGCAGAATCACTGCTCTGCCGCGAAATAGAACTAACAGAGAGGCGGCTGTCTCTAGACCCTTCATTTTTTCCGAGGCGATCCTCACTAGGAACACACAATCTGGCTGGCATTCCCCAAAATCAAACTCTAATTCAAACTTGCTCATCACCACTCTATTCGGGGGCAGCACTGGCCGCCCTGGATAACCCGGCACCCGCATTTGATGATCTGATAGCACCACATATGGATACCTCTAACGGTCCTGGTATAGCCTTTAGGACCCAGACTTCTCACCTACCCACAGAGGGCACAGGGGTTAAGAAGAAGGCATCTATGAACTGCAAGAAGGGGGCGGGCCCACTAAAACAAAAACAACAAAAGGGGCCTCAGCGTAAGCCTCAGTGTAATTCTGTGGTGAGGCACGGTTACATAGGCACACAGACTACGGACGGCTCTTTGTTAATGCAGCCACCCCCCTTGGAGGATAAAACTGCCACCATTGCCGCCTTGGACACTGTCCTTGAACCGATTAAGGAATCCATAGACAAAAACTTTGCTCTATTGGATGGTAGTCTAGAGCATCTGGATGGCGCATTGACTAACTTGTCCGGACGTTTAGAGTTGTTTTTCCCCCCTGTGTACCCCCAGGCGTTGAGGGAGGGCCAGGGCCTCGGCAATGCTTCTGACCATCAAAGCTCAGCCTTGGTTCCCCTAGAGAAGTTGTTGGCCATGACATCGGGCATCGAGGACCTGCTGAGTAAAGTACAGGGTGTAGGCCTAAATAACATACTGCATAATCGCCCAGTGAGCACACTAGATGATGGAAGGATAGCTACCCCCCTCTTGGCAGACATCTCACAATCAGTCCCAGGGGGAAGTGTTGGCTTTAAGATCACTCTTAATTTAAATCATAATAAAGTGCCAGCCCAAATAGCACCCAGTGACTCTAAAAAGATGCCCAATTCGTGCACTATTTTTAGGGAAAGGGACAGTGTAAACGGAGAGGAGGTGACCTTAAATTTACCACCAGAAGCCACACCTTATACAATAATATTGTCAAATGTACCACAACTAACCTCCAACTCAACTGAATCTTGGGAGTCCTTACACAATAAGGCCCTTTGTTGGCTCGGATCTAAATCCGGCCTAACTGATGTCCTATTTAGGGAGTTTAAAATGGCAAGGAGAGTAGGATGGGTGGGTGTTAGACCTGTCAGCCCTTTGGGTGGTCCCTCCTCATCATTATTTATTTTGTCCCACTTTTGCCTCAAACCCTATTTGAATTTTTCCTTTTTGGGAACCACCAGACTTTTTCGTGTTGCTGCAGATTCAGGGAGCCATTTTACCTACCCCTGAAACTTCTGTCTGAGGGCCTGGAGCACAAAATGGTGGCCACCTGTGACATCACCAGCATCCACTGGAACCTGCTAGCACCTTCCAGAACCCTGTGACAGTTGAAGGCGGTTTAGAATGTTGGGAAGCTAAGACAGAGAGTTGGCAGTTGGAGCTGGCAGTTGGCACCTGACTGGTGAAGAGTGAGCAGCACAAACGGGAAGGAGGAAGGAGTGAAGCAGCAGGGGTGGAAACTTGTGCCTGGAGTGGGGTCCATAAACCCACCCTTGATACTAGTCCCTACTGACGGAGCCCAGCCTAGAGCCCTGTGTGGGAAGAAGTCAGAAAAACCATCCTGAGGACCTGGACAGCAGGAACAGGCCTTAGAAACAAGAGAACAGCAAGATCCTGACCTGGAAGCTGGTTTCCCTGAAGTCCGACGTCGAGTAGCCTAAGACCTGGAGCCCGAGGTGGAGAAGCGGCGCTGACTGGAAAAACAGACGTCGTACCCGGAGCCGCCAGAGGTCGAGAGAGGGCGCCGTCAGAGGTCGTGAGGAATACCAGAGGTCGAGGAGGAAGTCACCTGAGGTCGAGTGAGCGGCGTCATCGGAGGAGTGAAGTCCGCCCTCCGGAGTCGTCGGAGACCGAGGTGAAGGGTAACGGAGGTCGGGAGTGAGGATCGCACTCCGGAGTCGCCGGAACCTGTGAGAATCGTGCCGGAGGTCGGGAGTGGAGGTCGCACTCCGGAGTCGCCGGAAACCTGTGAGGAGCACCGGAGGTCGGGAGTGAGGATCGCACTCCGGAGCCGCCGGAAGTCGACATCGAGGCAAGGCCGGCCGACGTCATCGAAGCCGAGGTCGCCATCGGACCGGAGCCGCCCGAAGTCGACATCGAGTAAGACTGCCCGACGCCATCGAATCGGAGGCCGAGATCGAACCGAGGCCGCTGACGTCGAGACCGGAGCCGCCGCCGGCGTCGTCAAAGAACTGACATTGGGCCGAGGCCGCCGACATCGAGCTGGAACCGCCTCACGGCATCGACCCGACTCCAGCGGCGTCGGAGCATCAGGAAAAGGGCAGTAAGTGGAGTAGAGGGCGCCTAAGGCCCTGTGGAGACCTGAGAGACTGCTCTAAGGGGCTAGGGAGGTGCTGGAACCAACCTGACTGTGCCAGGGGTGAACTGGGACTAATCTAGAGAAGTTGTGTGGAGAGAGAGAGCCAGGTCTCTGGTATTTCCCCCCTTTATCTACCTCAGTTTAGGCCTCAGCCTTGACCAAGCCAGGGAGTAGACACCCCCAAGCCTTCCACATCCCCACAAGCTGTGCCTGGGCCAAATCAGCCCTTAGGAATTCAAAAGTGATCTGAATCCATGAGTGTCACTGTCAGCTTTTAAGTATTTATTAGGGGCACTGTATTTATTGTATTTAACCTATTTATTGTTCCACTGTATTTATTGGTCCACAGTGTTTATTGATGCACAATATTTATTGGTTACAGTATTTATTGCCTCAGAATAATTAATTGCCTGGCTGTATTGCACTTTTATTTATGCCTTCAGTATTTATGATCACCCCTATTTATTGAATCAGTAAGCCAGTATTTATTTGTCCTGCACTTTCTAAAAAGCTTGTATATTGTGATTGTTATTTATTTTCTCCAATCAGCAACTAAGAGAAAAAGCAGATAAAGAAAGTTATTTTCATAATTTTTACGGTGTAGAGTCGTTTTTGGAACGGATGCACGCATGGTTATTGTTTGGGTATGTTGTATGCTTAGCACGGAGCCTGATTCCTGACCACTCGAGCCAAGCTACCACAGTGTGTCCGGAAGACCACCACCACCCCTTCTAGTGTGGGAGTGGTTTTCCAACATAAATTGGTGTTCAGTGGTGGGATAGAGCTGTGCCTACGCATACTCAACAATAACTGTGGGTAGTCCATAGGCCTACACCGGGAGTTTTCTCAAGAGCGGCCTTCCTAATTGTGGGTTTTTGGTTTTTTTTCAAATTTACTCTGGTGGTGGGAGGAGGTATTATTAAAGGTACCCCCCTGCATAGTTACTGCACAAAAACCTGTCCTCTAACCTGAGTGGGCAAGATGGAGTTTGTACTAGAAAATCTAGAAACGTACACGGTGGCCCAACTCAGGGAGTTTTGCCAGCGGGAGGGGGTGTACTGTCCCCCAGGAGCAAAGAAGGGTGCACTCCAAACCAGCTTAAGGGCTTGGGGGGAGGCACGCCGAGAAAGCAAGGCTGAGGAGGAAGACAGGGATGGAGAGCCTGACCCCGAGGGGGCTGAGATGTACCAACCTGAGGTGGGAACCTGTCAGCAGGGCCCAGAACCATTTCTAGGAAGGGCAGCAGTGCCTCTAGCGGTGGCTTGTCTGAAGTGGAGTTAACAGACCGGAGGGAGAAAAGACAGCTCACATGGGACTTAGCAAGGCTGGAGAAGGAGAAGGAGGAGCAGAGGATGGCCCATGAATTACGACTGAAAGAAATAGATCTTCAGATCTTGAGAATCGGGGCACAACCTGTTCCTAATGGTGGCAGCCAAACCCAAGAGATCACCAGGGAACCTAAACCATACCTGCCAAAGGACATAGTAGCTAGCTATGGGGTGGGCGACGATATCGCCAAGTGGCTAGCGGCCTATGAGGTCTCGTTGAGGGCCCATGGGGTTCCAGAGAAGTACTGGGGAGGGGGATTGTACAAGTACATGCCTCCAGCTGGTAGGGATGCTTTATTGGCCCTCGAGGAGGATGAGCAGACCCACTACCCCACCATGAAACTGGCGCTCATCAGAAAGTTTGGACTAACACCTGAAAAGTACAGACAGAAGTTCAGGGGTAGTCACAAACTGGGCACACAGAATTGGGTGGACTTCCTGGACTATGCAAAGAAGGCACTTGAAGGTTGGATTCAGGGCAGTGAAGTGAGGAACTACGAGGGGTTGTTTGACCTAGTACTGAAGGAACACCTGCTCGAGAAATGTTTCCCTGAACTGCGGCAACACCTGGTGGATAGCAAGCTGACCAGTCCCCGGAAGCTTGCTGAGGAGGCGGACATTTGGGCTAGTACCCGGGTGTCCACAAGGGGGACTGGAGGGGATACTCAAAAGGCCGGACAGGGCGCCCCCCAGAAGAAAGAGGGAGGGGAAAAGAAAAAGGAGTTCTCCAAAGGCCCCCAAAATAACTTCCAAGGGAAGGGAACAGGATTCACCCCTAAGGCTAACCCACCCAGAAACCCTAATCCTGGCCAGAGTCAGCAGCCAAGGGTTGTCCATTGCTATGAGTGCGGTGGCGTTGGACACTATAAAGGAGATCCGAAGTGCTTGAAACGACCACCCCCTCCCATTGGAGGAAAGATCCCCGGAGTAGCTAGTGTAGTGCTCGGGGAGGAGATGCCCTTAACTAAGGGAAGGGAGTGGGCGGGTGTCACTTTAGTGTCCCTGGGAGAACGGGAGATGGTTCCTAAGATCCAGGTGCCCGCAAATACCGCAAAGTATGGGCAATGGGTCACCATCAACGGACAAAGAGGGGAGGCTCTGAGAGACACAGGAGCCAGTATGACTATGGTGCGTAGCCAACTGGTGTCTCCAGAGCAGGTAATTCCCGATGTACTCCACCCAGCCGCGATGGCTGACGGCAGAACAGGCCACTATCCAGTGGCCGAGGTTCCCTTTGAATGGGGGGGGGTTGCAGGTTCACTTCGAGTTGCCGTAAGCCCTGCCGTGCCAGTCGATTGTCTGCTGGGGAATGACATGGAGCACAACGCTTGGAAGGAGGTGGAATACCGGACTCACACCGAGATGCTGGGTACACCTGACTGGGCCTGTATTAGCACAAGGTCCGCGACTACCCGAAGAGGGAGTTCATTTCGGCTGGAGCCTGGAACAAAGGCCCAGCCAGCTGCCAGTCAAGGGAAGAACCGAGGACAGGAGGAGCCTGCCTCGGCGTCCCCACCCCGTAGGACGGATAGGCCACCGGAGGTGGTGGACCAGGAGTCTGCGGTGGGGGACGTTACCAAACTGGAGGACCTACCCATCCCGGCCGAGTGGCACGTGGAGGGAGGCCCGTCCAGGGAGGAATTCTGCCAGGGCCAGAGGGAGTGCCCTACCCTTGAGGGGCTGAGGCGACAGGCCGAAGCCCAGGCAGCAGGGAACGTTGAAGGGAACTACAGTGTTTACTGGGAGGATGGCCTCCTCTACAGTGAGCCCAAGGCACCCCTACATGGATCGTCACGAGCCTTGGTAGTTCCTCAACGTTATCGAGCCTTCCTTCTGGAGTTGGCTCACGAGATACCATTGGCAGGACACCTGGGGCAAGACAAGACCTTCGCCCGTCTTGTCCCACACTTTTATTGGCCTCAGATGAAAGTGTCGTCCGATACCTACTGCCGGACATGCGTGTCTTGCCAAGCCAGTGGGAAAACAGGGGTGAAGCTGAAAGCTCCCCTGGAACCACTTCCTGTCATTAGCACCCCCTTTGAAAGGGTGGGCATCGACATTGTGGGTCCGTTAGATCCACCGACTACAGCTGGTCACAGGTTTATCCTGGTTCTGGTGGATCATGCCACACGGTACCCAGAGGCAATACCTCTGAGGACCATAACAGCACCTGTTGTGGCTAGGGCCCTGATGGGAATCTTTACCCGAGTGGGTTTTCCCAAGGAAGTTGTGTCCGACAGGGGGACCAACTTCATGTCAGCGTATATGCGGGCGATGTGGAAGGAGTGTGGAGTGACATACCGGTTCACCACTCCTTACCACCCCCAGACCAATGGTCTGGTGGAGAGGTTTAACAAAACCTTGAAGGGCATGATCAGAAGTCTGCCTGAAAGCCTGCGGAGGAAATGGGACGTCCTCCTACCCTGTTTACTTTTTTCCTACAGGGAAGTGCCACAGAAGGGAGTGGGCTTCAGCCCCTTCGAGCTTCTGTATGGGCACCCTGTACGTGGACCTCTCAACCTGGTGAGAGACGGATGGGAAAGAACTCCCAGAAAGCTTCCCCAGGATGTGGTGAGCTACATGCTGGCCTTCCGGAGCCAAATGGCTAAGTTGTGGAAGCAAGCTTCTGACAACTTGGAAGCCAGCCAAGCAGTGATGAAGGCGTGGTATGACCACAATGCTCACCCGGTGGAGTTGGAGCCTGGCCAGAAGGTGTGGGTGATCGAACCGGGAGAGCTTAGTGCCCTCCAGGATCGCTGGTCAGGACCCTTTGAGGTGTTGGAGAAGAAGGGTAAGGCTACCTACTTGGTGGACCTGAAGACCCCTCGTCAGCCCCTGCGGGTGCTGCATGCCAACCGCCTCAAACCCCACCACGAGAGGCCCGAAGTCATCTTGATGATGGTGACTGACGGAGGAGAGGACGTGGAAAGCGAGCCCCTCCCCGATTTGTTTGCGTCTCAAGAGAAGGATGGGTCGGTGGAGGGAGTGATTCTCTCCCCATCTCTAACTCCTGAACAGCAGGAGGACTGTCGCCAGGTCCTGGGGCAGTACTCTTCGTTGTTCTCCCTTGTCCCGGGTAGGACTCACCTGTGCGTCCATGACGTGGACACAGGAGACAGCCCACCTGTGAAGTCCAAGATCTACCGGATGTCAGACAAGGTGAAGGCCAGCATTCATAGTGAAGTCACTAAGATGCTGGAGCTAGGAGTGATCGAACCTTCTAGCAGCCCCTGGTCCAGTCCGGTGGTGTTAGTACCAAAAGCTGCACCACCGGGTGCCCAACCAGAACTGAGGTTCTGTGTGGACTATCGGGGACTGAATTCAGTGACCAAAACTGATGCTCATCCGATCCCTAGGGCGGATGAATTGATTGACCGGCTGGGAGCTGCCCAATATCTAAGTACCTTTGACCTTACTTCAGGGTACTGGCAGATCTCTTTGACTGATGGAGCAAGGGAAAGGTCAGCCTTCTCCACGCCCAATGGCCACTACCAGTTCTGTGTGATGCCCTTTGGGCTCAAGAACGCACCTGCCACGTTTCAGCGCCTGGTAAACCAGATCCTCACCGGAATGGAGAGTTTCTCTGCTGCTTATCTGGATGACATAGCCGTCTTCAGTAACAGCTGGGAGGATCACTTGCGTCACCTGCAAGCTGTTCTCCAGGCCCTGAGACAAGCTGGATTGACGATCAAGGCCAGCAAGTGCCAGATCGGGCAGGGGTCGGTAGTGTACCTTGGACACTTGGTGGGTAGGGGAGCGGTGCAACCCCTCCAGGCGAAGATCGAGGCCATCATGGCCTGGGAACCCCCCAAGACACAGACTGAGGTCCGAGCATTTTTGGGTCTCACGGGATACTACCGCCGCTTCGTGAAGGGGTACGGTACCATCGTAGCCCCCCTCACGGAGCTCACGTCCAAGAAACAACCTCGACGGGTAGTCTGGACGGAGGCTTGTCAGCAAGCCTTTGAGAAATTGAAGAAAGCTATGTGCGAGGCCCCGGTCTTAAGGGCCCCAGACTTTTCCAAGGAGTTCATTGTCCAGACAGATGCATCAGAACATGGCATTGGGGCAGTGTTATCGCAACTCAACGAAGAGGGTCTGGATCAACCCGTGGTCTTCCTATCCCGGAGACTACTTCCCAGGGAACAGAAGTGGAGTGCAATAGAGCGTGAAGCCTTTGCAGTGGTATGGGCTCTGAAGAAGTTGCGGCCATACCTGTTTGGCTCGCACTTCCTTGTTCAGACCGACCACAGACCCCTTCGTTGGCTGATGCAAATGAAGGGAGAGAATCCCAAGTTGTTGAGGTGGTCTATTTCCCTACAGGGAATGGACTTTCAGGTGGAACATCGGCCTGGAGTGGACCACGCCAATGCAGACGGTCTCTCAAGGTATTTCCGCCTTAGTGAGGAGAACTCCCAAGGGGTTGGGTAGCTCTCCCCACTTTCAGCTGGGGGGGACGCGTGTTAGACCTGTCAGCCCTTTGGGTGGTCCCTCCTCATCATTATTTATTTTGTCCCACTTTTGCCTCAAACCCTATTTGAATTTTTCCTTTTTGGGAACCACCAGACTTTTTCGTGTTGCTGCAGATTCAGGGAGCCATTTTACCTACCCCTGAAACTTCTGTCTGAGGGCCTGGAGCACAAAATGGTGGCCACCTGTGACATCACCAGCATCCACTGGAACCTGCTAGCACCTTCCAGAACCCTGTGACAGTTGAAGGCGGTTTAGAATGTTGGGAAGCTAAGACAGAGAGTTGGCAGTTGGAGCTGGCAGTTGGCACCTGACTGGTGAAGAGTGAGCAGCACAAACGGGAAGGAGGAAGGAGTGAAGCAGCAGGGGTGGAAACTTGTGCCTGGAGTGGGGTCCATAAACCCACCCTTGATACTAGTCCCTACTGACGGAGCCCAGCCTAGAGCCCTGTGTGGGAAGAAGTCAGAAAAACCATCCTGAGGACCTGGACAGCAGGAACAGGCCTTAGAAACAAGAGAACAGCAAGATCCTGACCTGGAAGCTGGTTTCCCTGAAGTCCGACGTCGAGTAGCCTAAGACCTGGAGCCCGAGGTGGAGAAGCGGCGCTGACTGGAAAAACAGACGTCGTACCCGGAGCCGCCAGAGGTCGAGAGAGGGCGCCGTCAGAGGTCGTGAGGAATACCAGAGGTCGAGGAGGAAGTCACCTGAGGTCGAGTGAGCGGCGTCATCGGAGGAGTGAAGTCCGCCCTCCGGAGTCGTCGGAGACCGAGGTGAAGGGTAACGGAGGTCGGGAGTGAGGATCGCACTCCGGAGTCGCCGGAACCTGTGAGAATCGTGCCGGAGGTCGGGAGTGGAGGTCGCACTCCGGAGTCGCCGGAAACCTGTGAGGAGCACCGGAGGTCGGGAGTGAGGATCGCACTCCGGAGCCGCCGGAAGTCGACATCGAGGCAAGGCCGGCCGACGTCATCGAAGCCGAGGTCGCCATCGGACCTGAGCCGCCCGAAGTCGACATCGAGTAAGACTGCCCGACGCCATCGAATCGGAGGCCGAGATCGAACCGAGGCCGCTGACGTCGAGACCGGAGCCGCCGCCGGCGTCGTCAAAGAACTGACATTGGGCCGAGGCCGCCGACATCGAGCTGGAACCGCCTCACGGCATCGACCCGACTCCAGCGGCGTCGGAGCATCAGGAAAAGGGCAGTAAGTGGAGTAGAGGGCGCCTAAGGCCCTGTGGAGACCTGAGAGACTGCTCTAAGGGGCTAGGGAGGTGCTGGAACCAACCTGACTGTGCCAGGGGTGAACTGGGACTAATCTAGAGAAGTTGTGTGGAGAGAGAGAGCCAGGTCTCTGGTATTTCCCCCCTTTATCTACCTCAGTTTAGGCCTCAGCCTTGACCAAGCCAGGGAGTAGACACCCCCAAGCCTTCCACATCCCCACAAGCTGTGCCTGGGCCAAATCAGCCCTTAGGAATTCAAAAGTGATCTGAATCCATGAGTGTCACTGTCAGCTTTTAAGTATTTATTAGGGGCACTGTATTTATTGTATTTAACCTATTTATTGTTCCACTGTATTTATTGGTCCACAGTGTTTATTGATGCACAATATTTATTGGTTACAGTATTTATTGCCTCAGAATAATTAATTGCCTGGCTGTATTGCACTTTTATTTATGCCTTCAGTATTTATGATCACCCCTATTTATTGAATCAGTAAGCCAGTATTTATTTGTCCTGCACTTTCTAAAAAGCTTGTATATTGTGATTGTTATTTATTTTCTCCAATCAGCAACTAAGAGAAAAAGCAGATAAAGAAAGTTATTTTCATAATTTTTACGGTGTAGAGTCGTTTTTGGAACGGATGCACGCATGGTTATTGTTTGGGTATGTTGTATGCTTAGCACGGAGCCTGATTCCTGACCACTCGAGCCAAGCTACCACAGTGTGTCCGGAAGACCACCACCACCCCTTCTAGTGTGGGAGTGGTTTTCCAACAGTGGGGAAAAGAGATAAGAGGTTCCCTGGCGACTGCATTGTTCTCACATTTAGAACACCAAACCTAACACAAGAGATCTTGCGCCGACAGGGTTCCAATCATGTGACCAATCATGGTATAAACGTACTGCCCTTGGGCTATTTTTATCCTCCTACACACTATACTTCCTATGTAAGACAGCAGACCCCGGTTTACCCCATGAATTATTCCCAACCCAGCCTATCCTTGATTAACAGATCTGAGGTGCTTTCTTCCCTGGAGGACATTTATTGACTTAGTAATAGCGGTAGTAATGTGGCTCAATCCCAAACTCCGGGAATAACTTCGCCATGTATAGTTCCCACGGCTAACGTCGAGCAAGTCGATATTGAGGTAGGAGACATTCCTAATAATTATAATACCCAGAATGGAACAACTCAATTTACCACAGACATCACTCATAGTGATATATCAAATAGCCTTGATGGCCCCTACACCGCCCTTTTCCCTACCGATTGCGCATCTCAGCCTGGGCCCAGAACTAATTAAATGGAAATTCTGTTTTGGAATGTGGCAGGCCTTAAAGTCAAACTGACAAACCCTGCCTGGCTGGAATGTATTTATAAATTCGACATTATATGCACTCAAGAAACCTGGACTGATACTATACAACATATTAATGGTAATAAAACATTCTTCAGTCCAGCGGTCTCTTCGAGTCAGGGGAGGAATAAGGGTGGCCTTAGTACCTACGTGTCCTATAGATTAAATGCACACAAGATAGACTTCGCGGAGTCCAAGATCTATTATCAGGTGCTTAAAATCAATATAGACAATATTTATTACTTAGTCCTAATACATTTTTATAATAACATACCCGTTGGGGACACTGAACAAATTCTAATGCACCTGCAGAGAGACTTGGATAATATACAAAGGAGTACTGGCAAAGACTACTGCATAGTTTCGGGTGGGGACTTTAATTGTGGCCCCTGCCCACATACCGTAGGAGATGTCTATGGTATTGAACTAGATGACGATAATGATTCGTCCCATTTTTTACATTCTGCTCCCGGTGACCAATTCAATTTGTTAAAATACATTTTGGAACTGGGTTTTGCTAACAATGTATGTTTATTCCCAATTCCTTTTAGTAGCACTTTTAATGGTCGTGGCCTGTCTTCAGTTATAGACCACATACTAGTATCAAATAGATACGCAGACAGAATACACTATTTTAAAGTACATCCCGTTGCTTTTAGTGACCACTACCCCATTAGCGTCCTTCTAGATCTTCCTGCCAAGGTGGAAGATATTGTTATTAACAGACAAAATGGCTATACAGTCAAATGGGCAGGCGTCAATTCATCCGAATTATGTAAGCACCTTTTAACTATTTGTAAAGACGACTTCATGGTCTGCCGCGACGAAACTGCTAACAAATCTGACATTCTTAGCTCCTTCATAAATATATCCCAGTCCATACAAAATAGATTACGGGTAAAAAGCAAAAAACGGGCAGATAAGAGGAGTGGCTGGTTCGACTCTAAATGCTCAAAAGCTCATGCAGCCCTGATAACTGCCTTACATAAGCCCATAAAAGATCGAGGAGCAATAAAAAGGGCTAGATTAGCTTACAAGATATCCCTTAAGGGACGCAAGTCGGCCATAAAGCTAGAACTATGGCAAAACCTAAAATTAGCAGCAGGTCTGAAAGACATGAAAGGTTTTTGGAAGGCCGTGAATGCCCCTTTTTTTGCTTTGGGTAATTCGCCCAGCATTGAAATCACAATAGGGGAGGATAAATGGGTGACTCACTTTTCTGGTCTTTATAACAACCTGGCGGATCCCCAAAACAAAGAGGCCTCAAGCATAAACTCCTCAAATTATCTTCCAATTGAAATCGATTTTGATGCCCAGGAGGTGATTTTAGCTATAAACTGAAGCGTGGGTGGTAAGGCCCCGGGACCAGATAGTATACCATTGAATTTATTTAAATCAAGTCCAGCGCTCTGGGGACCCTTGTTAGCTCTGGTCCTAAAGGCTTGCTCTACCTTGGGATTTACACCCACCTGGACGGAGTTTATATTTGTCCCTGTTTTTAAAAAAGGTAACCGTGACGACCCGTCCTGCTATAGACCAATATCACTATTGGACGCTTTTTCAAAGGTGGCCGGTTGTGTCGTCTTAAACCGCCTCCAGCTCTGGGTGGAGGAAAAGGGAATAATTTTAGAACTACAGTACGGTTTCCATCAAGGCGTGGGAACCGTCGAACAGAGTCTGAATTTGAATCTACTGCTGGGAAAATATGTACAGGCCAAAAGGGGGAGTCTATTTTTATGTTTTGTTGATTTGAGTTCAGCTTTTGATTGTGTCAACCACCAGAAGCTATGGAGCATTTTAGAGACCATGGGGGTTGATACACCCATCCTAAATGTTTTAAACAGTTCTACCTAGATGCCTGGGCCCGGAGGCGCTATGGAAGAGGCGGCGAACTCAGCCACAGCTTCCCTGTAAAGAAGGGGGTGAGGCAGGGGTGCATGCTAGCACCCCTCCTGTTTACCCTTTATATTAACAGTCTTGGTGCAAAACTAAGTAGCGACTGTCAGGATCTACCATGCATAAATAGACGACCAATCGGAGAAATTGTTATATGCAGACGATGCTGTCCTATTGGCTCGTACCCCGCTTGGCTTACAAAAAGTCATCTCTAGCTTTTCTGCCTATATGTCAAACCTTGACCTCCATGTACATATAAAAAAAAACATTCACAATGAAATGCTGTAAGCCCAGTATCAAGTGCCGAGATATCTTCATTGATAATAGGAAACTCGAATTTACTACTCATTTTTCTTACTTGGGCATTGTATTTGAAAGAAGGGGTCTATGGGCTAAAGCCATAGAATCTAGAAAATTATTATTTTGTAAAGCAACTGGTGAATTGATCCACTTTGCCAGTAAATTAGGAAGGCGCTCAATCGCTGATCTACTAACAATCTACAAAGCTAAATGTACACAGATTGCTATGTATGGAGCGGGCATCTGGGGTTATGCTAATGTCGAATGCCTGCAGCTAGTAGAAAATAGGTTTTTAAGATATCTCCTAGTGATCCCTAATAGTACAGCCATATTCATACGCCACGCTGAGCTGGGTTTGCCCTATCTTTCGGATCTAATTAAACTGCAGCCTATCCTGCTGTGGCATAAGGCTTGGACCGGTATTTCTACTAGCCTGAACAGGGACTTGATCAGCGATTGCCTGTCCCTTGATGGGGCAGACCGCATTCCCTGGTTGACCCATGTTAAAAATTTCCTAGAGGATTTACGACACCCGAGTATTTTTCTAACCCAGATAGTTTGAATAAGGTCACCAGAAATAATCTAAAATCATTATGTCTAGATCACTTGGAGACTATTAATTTAGCTACTAACATTGTGAAACCGTCAGTGAGAGTACACCAACTACTTCTGACTCACTCAGGAATACAACCATACTTATTAAATACCACAGGAGCCTATGATAGGTTGTTACTGACCCGTTTACGCCTTGGTATTTTTCACATCAGGGTCACTTTTCCAAACATTAACGATTGGTCTCGCTCTCTATGTTTATGTCCGTGTGATAATATCTCTGCTCAGTCGACAATTCATGTTATGTTTTTTTACAAATTTTATTCTACATTTAGGACAAAATGGATTTTACCTATTTTAAAGTGGTATGGCCTGAGACAATGTCGACCTGCCTTTTTAAAGTTGCAATATTTGAATGATGGACCCGTGACTGATCATATTGCCAAGTATCTGAAAGGGGTGGTTAGATACCGGATGACAATGGACGGTCCTCCTCTTTCCTAAATTGTCTGAGTTCTTTTTTAACCCATTTTATTCAAATTATCGTGATGTAATGTATGCTGTCTTAATATGTATTGTGCTTTTATGGTTTAACACTTTTTAAATCGAATAAAGCGTATTCTGATCTGATCAATCCACTCTCCTGTGATACTACACTAAAGATGGTTTTACACCTAAATGTGTTTTTCCTCCTAAATGTGTCGCATTCTACTAAACATTTTCAACATGCTAGTGCGCACAAAGCGATTTTGCACCATAATGTACTTTCAAGCAAATGTGATGCCATACTGATGCACATCTTTCACACCTCATGTGACAACTTACTTACATTATCTCTTTGTGCGGAGTAAGTTTTAAACTATATGCCATACCAAGTCCTGCTCACATTGAATCACTGTTGATTCGTGCACCTAAAAGTGATTTTTTTCTTCTCCATATGTTTTTGTACCTGAAAGTGTCTCCACACTCCTTTATTAGTGTTGCGTAAAAAGCAATTTTTTCACCTGCATGTGTTTGCACATTCCTGTTACTGTACACCAAGTGTGATTTAGCACCTCAATGTGATTTGTACTAACCAAAAGTGTTTCCACGCACCTGTAGATGTTGCACGCACCTGTAGATGTTGCACCTAGAAGTGTTTATGCACGTAAATATGCTTTTTCTTCTGTGATGTTTGCCCCTAAAACATTTTCCGCTGTTGATGTTGCACCAAGTGTGATTTTGCATCAAAATGTGATTTTGTTCCTAAATATGAAACCATAATGCTATTTAATTTAGACCATGGGCAATATCCTAAGAGCAAGGAATGAAACAATAGGAAGAAGCCAGATACTGCTGGCGCCTACAAAACACACACAGCAGGTGGCTTATGCACCAGAGATTCCACTTTGCTCCTTATCTCTGTTTAGGAAGGCGAAGAATACAGTGGGCCATCCACAATGGAGCAGAGTGGGGGTCGTACAGGTAGGGCATGATACTCTTGCCTACTGAGAACATTTGCAGAAAAATGGGAAGAGTATGGGCTTCCCAGGACAGATTCTCTCATATCCAGCCATTTGAAAGGCTATAATAGGGACTTAGGAACAAGCTCAATCTGAGCCGTAGACAGGAAAGCATTTAAAATCCTTCTAACATGTGGCGGAGCGGAATATGGATACAAATTTATACAAAGCCATCAGAACAGAGCAAAAATTAGATCTCTTGCGCCTCAAAACTAATTGGATGGATGATTTGGAGAGTGACCTCACTGACTGGGACGGAGCAACCACCCTCAGGTGTACCCGATAGGTCTTCAGAAATGCCTAACTTAAATTCGTTCTATTTACTTTTCTATACAGTACTTATCTGACACAGGCAAGATTGCATTGTATGTTCCCAGGTGGTGGAGGGAAGATATCACAGATGTGCGGAGACGGTGCAAAATTTTATCATATGACATGGCCCTGTAGTGCAGTCTTTTGGGGAGAAAGAAGTGGAATTGTTGGCAGAATGGACAAGAAGACAGATTCCACGCACACCATGAACATGCCTCCTGGGACTACTACCTAGAAGATGATTGATTTAGCACTAGCAATGGCCAGGAAGGGCATCGCGAACTCACTGGAGTCAATCTTTGCTCCTTTAGTCCTCAAATGGCATTAAGAAGGGTTTGGGCTGAGACAGAGGACTTGGTGAGACAGCAGCTGAATTACAAGCATGGAAGAGCAACAAGAGAATCAGGGTGTGACGCCATCCTGTTGCAACTAACTTTAAAATCTGACAACAATCCCCCAAGAGCCACCCAGCTCATCTTTGAACATGAACAAAAACAGTCTAATGTGTGTTTCACCTGTAGTTGAACAAACAGTGCATTCTAAAACTTTGGGTATCCTGTCTGAAGACTTTACCTATATCAAATGTTCCTGATGTAATGTGCACTCTTTCACCCTTTGCTCTTCTGTATTTTAATTTATGAAAATAATAAAATATATTTAAAAAAACAATTAGGAAAAAGCCCATCTGGACGCACCTCAGCAAAAAAACTTGCATGGTTAGCAGCAGCTTTGCTCCTTTAATTCTCTGTCTTCTTGTACACCTCTAGCAGTTTGGGATTTGGCAAGCACAGGTTGTGTTTTTGTGTTTTTTGGGTGATGACTTGAAAATACGGAATTCCTGCAAGAGCCTTCAACCTGTCTCTACTGAAGGGGAAAGAATCCATCTGACTTTTGTGGCTCCCATATCTCGTGACCAGCTGTCCAAGAGGAGAGTTAAGGGAAGCTACCACACCTTCCACCGGAGCCTTTGAGATTTGGGCCCATGACATTTCTAGGCATTGGAATAGATGACTTTCATCTCAAAATTTGAGCTGAGATTACTTTATTACCAAATCCAACTGGCCTGTTAGCAAACCTTAAAGGAAGTTGTTTCAATGATTCCTTTGATTGGCGTATTTGTTGGTGAGATTCATGGTGTTAGCAAATACCAAGCACTGCAGCATTTACCCTGGCTGCTGATCCATCTATCTACTCTTTGTCTGGAGAGAAACTGAGACTCAGTTGTAGCACTTTCCATTTGAGCGACAGTCACTAAGAACCTTGATCGCAGAACTACAAGTGACTTTACTGGAAGTTGCTAAAAGTGATGTTTACACACTTTCTCTTGTCCACAAAAGACTGAAATAATCTGTTGCAGCTTAGAGACTCAGTAAACTCAGTTTTGGGGGGCATGCACCTTGCAAAGAGAATATTGCTAATTTTCAGCATTACCCTACAGTTAATATGGCCTGCACAGCTCAACGTTACAGCATTGATAGTGCCTAAAAGAAGCAGCAGTACATCAAGAGGTTATATCCCGGATGAAGAATGCCTCCTTTGATGATTATCATTTTTATAGTGCAAATAAAAACCTTCATTCTCTCTTAACTAGAGTCCTAGCTGGACCTTTGTTAAGTTCTATTTGACACCTCAGTTGCTAACTCCTACACACCACTTAGGTCAGGCGTACTACTTAGGAGAAGTCAAATTCTCATGTGGACCTCCACAAGACTCAATTAGAGTGGACAGATGTTCCCACACCTGGATCTCCAAGGTGCAGAAACACTGGACCCAGGTCTACTGGGCAGTAAAATTGCATGGGGAATGGACTGAAGTGCAAGAAGGCATGGTCCCCGAGGCTTGTCTCACCCCTACCCAGGCACAAAGGAGCATATAATGCTACCCCCTGACACAACACAACACCCTCTCTATTCCCATCTGCACCCCTCCCCGCCCTGCATCATTGTCGCAGATATTTACAATTTGCTGTGGTATAGCAGGGGCCACACAGTCATTCCATAATCCATGGGTTTAATTCATAATAGGTAGACATATGTGCAGAGGTACCACGAGGTAATGTAATTTATGGCCACTCGGAATCTCCGCACATATATCTGTCTAACTTGTAATCGAGGTCTTAGATTAAGCCTTACCTCTTAGCTTTACTACGCTAAAAGAGGCATGATCCACTGGCAGTGATTGACACATTTAAAAATAACAATAGTAGCCTAAATTCCTTGGGCATATTTGGTAAACAACAGTTACTCATTTACAAACCATCAAGGAACCACTGATTATACATTGTTCATACTGTCCAACTGCAAAGCATACCTGTTAACCCGGTGGTCTACAGTGCATAACCAAATAAGCAAAGATTAATTGAAACAGTTCTCAGATTTCACAAACATATACTTGACATATTGTTGAAACATGCTTGATGACCCAGCTTTAACAGCTTGAAGGGATCCCTTATACCTCCCGGCAGCGTGTGGGTAGGTCGTCCGCCAAGCTTGTGGTTCATACGACACTGGAAAGTCCAGGTATCTTGACCTGCCGGGAGTTGATGGTGCCAGTCACCAATTGTTTTGGGGTTGGCCATCGCATCGACAGGTACCACATCTTTAGGTGCACTGTGTGGTATATCACAGTTAGTAAACCAGAACACCACTAATAGTGTAGATTGACAATCCTTTCTAGGCCCTGAAGAATTGCCGCCAGATCATTCTGACACATAGGAAAGAAACACATTGACCACATGAAGTTGAGCGTAATATGCTGACACATTATATCAGGAAAGGGCCACTCTATATATTTTTAACCAGGTTGGAAGCCAAGTTCATTAAAATTATTCTGTTTGGACTTCCACTTCCTGTTTTATCCTCGCACTGTCTACTGACCTCCACGTTAGCACATCTACACTTTTACGTCCCTTACACCCATGGCACCATACGGTAAGGAATAAAAGATTTCTGCCAAAGTGCCCCTCATAGGGTGCCCGTCAGGTATTGCAGCGCCTACCTAACGAGGAGCAAGCCCTATGATGAAGCATGACACCCAGCTGGCAGGATGTGTGAGGGCCCTAATTCCGAAAGGAGGGATCCCCCTCTCCCTATTTTCCTAGGGGACAACCTTTTCTTTCCTTCTCATCGCACCTAGCTTCCTTTTGCCTCATTAGGAACTGCATACCCTCTTGGTTTTGATCCCTTATAATGGGTCTGGGATTCTTGATCTTTTTGGGAAATAGAAGGTGCGGTCAGTAGAGACCCTTCCTTTCCTTGGAGGCTTCAGGGCTATTTAATTATATATATTTTCTTTCAGTAAAACTAAAAGTAGAGAGTTATAATACATAGTTATGTGAGCTAATAGATAGTGTGTCAGATAAGAACACATTTCACTGTTACCGCTAAAAAAGGAGCAATTAGATAAACAACAGTGGAACAAATTTTGTATATGCTCTCTGGAGCAAACTTAGCTAGGAATGGGTCTGAAAACAGTAGAATTAGAAAACTGCAATCAGCTGGCTTTCTGCAAAGAATTAATAGCTCACCTCGTCAAACGGTGCTTCACTGACTAAGGTACTACTTCTCTTTATGTTCTAGTTTGTGCTCCTTTAAGCTATCCTCTAATATGCTTTACTCTAAAATGTTATGAGCAAATGTAAATATGTTCCATATAGTTTCTCAAATTAGTTACATGTAAAGCTCTATGTTGCTAAGTGGCTAGGCTCACGCTATATCAAATAACACAAATAGATAAATAAATACATACTATAATTCAATATGAAAAAAACATGAATCAACAGAATGAACACAGCACTGTTACACATGGCAGGAGCATATCAATGTCTCATACTCACTCCCAGGACATCAGCGGCACCACGAGTCAAGATGTCTGAATAAAATCCTCGCTCTTTTATGACAGGATACTTCCTTTTGGATGCCCTCTTACTGGTGCTCGCATCTTGAACATCAGCCCCAGACACATTCACTTTGGCCGCTGGATGAGGTAGCATTGTGGTTTGTGGACTGTAGGGCACCCGCCCCAGTGAGTGAGACAAGTTTCTTTTGTTTTTATCCATCTTGATTTTCCCTCAGTGAAGAAAGGCAAATGTATCTAGGGAGAAAATGGAAGGCATCAGTGCCTGCACTGCATTGAATAGCTGTAATCTCTGCTGGAACTAACTGTGGGTTACAATGCAGATGGCACTCTTATTCAGAAAGTTATTGGTTAAGGAAGCAAAAACACAAAATTAATCCAATGGACCAGAGCTTTTAAAACTGGGAGTTCAGCAGTAGTGACTTGCATATAGCCCAAAGATCTAACGTTTTAGAGCAATCTAGGTGGCTCACTCAAAACACACTATTTACGGATCTAAATTGTAAAGTGCTACAGGAGACAATCATTACCATAATTTTGTTCCGGGTATCTCATAACAGGCCACCACCTCACCTAATAAAATTGGACAACCCCATTACACCCTCTACAGAAGTAAAGAACCTAGGTGTGGACGCCAACATCTCACTCCAAACTCAGGTTAACCAACTGTTCAAGAGTGCATCGTTCACCAAGATAATCCTATTCAGGACCTTCCCTTACCTGGGACTCTCATACAGGGTCCTGGCCTCAAGAGCTCTGGTCTTGTCACTAAGAGAATAGACGCTGTAATAATCTTTCAAGATACCTGGTCAGCAAATTACAAAACCTCCAAAATGCAGCACCTAGACAGGTGTTAAACATGGGCATAAGTGACCACATGACTCCTGCCCTCAAACTTTTGCACTGGTGCCCCATCCGTTAGAAGAGCCTCATTCAAAGATCACTGCATTAGCCACCAGGCGATAGATTAAACAGGAGAATCGCTCTACAATCAAAACTCAGACTGTCTTGTCAAAGGAGGAACCTCAAATCCAGAATGGCCCTACTCTTGAACACGGTCTTCTAAAAAAAAAAATTTAAACACAGGATCAAGCACATAATCATTCTCTGTAGAGACATGCAAAATCTATCACACTTTCCCTACTAAAATGAGGATAATAGGTATAACTATATTTTCATGCAGCACTGCATTGAGGCATGCCTGCTACAACACGACTGGAGCACACTACCAAACCCGTCAAACTTTTCAGAAGAAATCCACGGGAAAATTGTACTCATTTGCCATAGTAGGAAAATACTAGGTGAGTGAACTATAGGAACAGGCTTGAACCGTGTAATAGAGATAGCATTTTCCAACTCCATGGCAAAAGAATGCATGTATCTGCATAATTTAAATCTTGTAGCTCAGGTTTTCAACTAAGATAAAAGCAACATACCATAAAATAAGAGCATTAAATTTGCTGTATTTTAGGTCTTGCATGCTAGATAGAAGTAGAAGATGCAGGCCATTTTTATTTAAACTGAACAGAGGATAGGCCCAGGAGCCCTTATCTAAAAAAAATATCTTGCTGTGAGAACAAGGCAAGCTTATCAATAACTACAAATCGCAGCTAAAATTTATGTCTTCTAAAAGGCAAAACGTTCACATCTAGGTAAACTGAAAAATATAAATGAAAATATCATAATCAGATATTATATACGAACCCCATATTTTGAGTATGAATTTGCGAGTTCCCGTTACAAACAGTTAACTCCCTGGCATGTTCAGTTCCCAAGATATTACTTTGGCCAATCTGAATTTCCTAGAAGTGTGATAAGAATGTGGTTATGCATATTTTGAAAGTAAAAAATCAAAAATGAAATTACTAGGCGAGGGACCATGTAAGAAGAAAGTATTTCCCGAATAATCCTACTTGAAGAAATCCGTATCCCCTATAATCTAGTGTCATTCTCCTTGTGCATTTTCAGGTAGGACTCACCTGAGCACATTAGTAACAATTTTTCATTTTCATCCTTACTAAGGAAGCAGGAAAATAGGCCCCCTAGAGGAAGTTGGGGATCCTTGGCCCTGAGGAATGCTCCAGACCCATATGGGCTTCTAAGACGGGCAGAAACATGTTGGCCTGATCCTGATGGCGGTGTAAGTTATTGATCTTACATTATCCCCCCATTAGTTTTTAACCCTACCTAATGTACCCCCTAATAAAGACAAATAGCCAGGATACATTAAAGTCTTCTTAATTCACTGACCTGGAACCCTCTATTGTCCAGTAGCTTTTATCTACGAACTCTCTCCTGAGGCCAACAGGAGGTAGAGTACACCCTGGAAGTACTGTCCTCCCAGAGTAGGGAGAGGTTGCTGATGATGAAGCATGACACAATTTTGTGCGTGAGGCGCCCTCTTCCATGAGCATGACCTTCCCTCTGTTCAGCACTCACTGTGACCATCCAAGTAGGACTTTTTGGTCGTTTGTCTTTAGGCAATAATACTAATGGTCTTTTCTACCTGCAGCTGCCGTACATTTTGTGGCAACAAGCTAGTATTTATGGCACGTGTAGCTGCCTCATATGAGTGAGGCTTGCATAAACAGTGAGACTTCAGACTAATCTGATCGGATAGTGGTGTGAAAGTAATCAGCTACATGACAAAGAGGGCTTCTCTGGTTTACTCAGCGATGACCAGCAGCACAACGCAACACCCACTATGCTTTGAAAACCTCTAAGGTGGAGAAATTATATTTTCCTCAACTAATGTTGATGAGTCACTCACAGTACCAAGGTCCATCTCATGTTCTTGTTCACATTGTGAATACATAATATCTGGCCTGAACTGCAATGTGAGGGAGAATGTAGATGTGAAAATTGCAGGAGAAATGATGCAAGACATGAACTATCTATCTGAATGTTGAAACATTAATGGCTAGGATTAAATAAACAATGGTTTGTGGTGATGCTTAAATACTGTTGTGCCTTTAGACACAGAAAATTATTTGTGGTAAGTTTAGGAGTTGGGCAGATGAGACTGTGACATTTTCTAATAAAATGGAAGGTGCAGCTGCGAACGTGGACACCTCAGATAGAGTATGAAGGGCTAGGTGAGATACTGGAACCAACACAAATTAGCGCCCAGACTAGAACTGCTACAAGATGAATGACTTCTTAGCTTTGACACGCTGGGGCTACCAACTGTTGCTCAATTGTCAATAACTAGCACTGATAGGAGCATTGGGCAGGAACATTTATGGCCCACTTGAAGACAACTGCATAGACATACTCTCAGTGAACTGGTATCACGATCCAATCTTCAGAAGTGCAGTACACAAGTAAATATGGAAAAGGACAATCTGGGTAAACAAGCCAACACTAATAAAATGGATACCTATAAAACTACATTTACCACAAAAGAGTTGAGAGAGATGACCATGGGAGATACCAAAGTAATGCCCAAGGAAACAGGCTCATCATCAAAGACCCATTAGCAACAAATAAAAAGAAGACCACCAATGCAGACCAGAATAGAAACATTAGTAACTCATCTAAATCTAGAAAGGACAGATCTGTGGAAGGTAGGTCTCTGAAATGGTCATAGATGTGGCAGCATTTCAAAGTAAGCCAGCAGTAACATCCCAGAACTATAAAGTAAAGTGGCAGGACTGGATACACTGACAGGACAATAGAGACAAGAACTGAAGAGGTAGAGGAACGCTCTTAAAATAATTATATCCGTCTTGTGGTGCTCTCAGAGGAGGCGGAGGATCAAAAACTAATCACTGTTCATGGAGGGATTTGATACTGCAAACTTTGAAACCAGGAAGACTATCCAAACTGTGTTCTGCGGAAAGAGCTCAAAAGACACAGGTCCCACCACTGAAGCTGGGAGCATCGTCAAAACGAATAGTTTGCAGATTACTTAATCACAGGCATCTAGAAGATCATGCTATACAAAATATTAAAATGCACCATTGCTCCCGTTACCAGACTACATCCATGAAGTGCAAAGATGATTGTATCAAACTGTACAGAGTAAACTGAGAGACTTGGGATACAATTATATGCTACTGTTCCAGGGAAGACTGCCGGTGATAGATCGAAATAAAATCCTGTTTTTTATGGAACCGGATCAGGCCTATGGACAATATGGAACAACAATGCAACTAGCCAATTACCACACTTTCAAGAAACAGAATGATGACCCCCCCCCCCCAAGATATTGGCTTAGATTCTCTGGTCACTGGCAAGGAATACAATGAAGCACGGTCAGGAAGTGGAAGGACTGTAGGGCCACAAGACAGTACACTGACAAAGGGTTTGGGCATGCCCACCATCAAAGACATTTATCAATCTCTTCTGGCAGCGCAATACACATGAGGCTGCAGACAACCAATTAACCTAAATGGCGAGGAATAAACATTGGGTCACGATCCATGGTACACTGATTTGGCAAAGTATTTGTAAAATCTATGGTGGCATAGAGATTCTAAGTGGAAAGAAAGAGGCAATGGGTCATCATTCTGAACTTTATGCTGTAAAAGCTCTAGTGTGGTCAGCTCTCCTAATTCAAGTAGAGGCCCCTCTGTTGCCTCATCCTAGTTAACTCACTGGCTTGGAGCTAGATGGGAGGAGATCCTGTGCAAAAGAGTGTTTCATTATGCTCCAACACTTCTGTGGATTTTAAACATTGAAAGTTATTTGGGAGAAGTGCAAGGGTGGGGTACGTGAGACACTGAAATGTTTTCTAATAAAATGCAGACAGGGCCGTGCCCCAAACGAGACTACCTTAATGAAGGGGAGGTATGATATCCGAAACAACACAAGTGAGAGACAAGACAATGACACCTACAACAGAAGGTGGGGCCAGATATTTAGCGAGAGGCATCGGTCGGAGTATACTGAGAGAGGAGGACATGGGACATCGTCTGAGTTGAAATTAGTGTTAAGTTTATGACATGGAATTTCATATGTCTGAACTGCAGTTATGAAATATGAAGGGTGAGAATGTATTTCAAAAGACAGAGGGTGCATTCTGTGTTACTGCAGGAGACACATATGGTAGACAAGATAGAAGAATGCAAACGTTCGAAAGGAATCGAGGGGCAGTCTATATCATGCTTCCTATACACCACACACCAGTGTTGAGATATGCATAACATTTGAAATACCAATTAAAGTTATGCATAGAATATTAGACCCGGATGGTAGATGTGCTATTGAGGGGCAAACTAGATGGGACCGATGTACTACCCCTGGAGATGTATACACCAAATAAAGATGATGCAAGTTTTTTCTCTAAGAGTGCAGGCTTGTGTGCTCCCTAACTGGCAGCACAGAAACAGTGAGCGGGTGATATTAACTGCAGATGGGACAAAAGAACTTGTCAGGTACCCTGTAGGAGGCGAGCACCCGTTGTTTAAAGGGAAAAAAAAAAGAGTAGTCTTTGACTAAAATATGGTCAGTAAGTTGCTACAACAACACAGTGATCTGGAGGTATATTCATAGTACTCAACAGTACATATAACAGGCACGCACACTTGGATACATCTATATATCGATCACTTTTGTGGACAGGTTTATCCACATTATATTTTGCTCGACATTTCAGTGAGGAAAGAAATGAAACAAGAGTTACAGACACAGTTTGATCTAAATGGTAGAACAATTACTAGCATGGGCAATGAGTGGGACAAAATGGAAACAGAGATACATGGTTATGCAATAGGGAAAACATGAAGGGTGAGATAAACATTGGTAAAATAACTTGAACAAAAAGAACACTTACAGGCACTAAAGAAAGAACATGTCAGCAGAGCAGATTTTAATCACTGTGCAATTAGTGAGGGTAAAGGCAGGCTGACTTGCACTGACACTATAAAAATATAAACATGGCTTCATGAAGAGAGAAAGCTGGACATGGGAAATTGCCCACACTGTAATTAAGAAAATAGGAAACGTACATCAATAATAGCATTGATGGACCCACTGGGTAGAATAGTATATAGTCAGGAAGGGATCAAAAAATATTATTTGACTACCTGACAAGGGCTACACAGTGCTAGGCAATAACTGACAATTTTGACCTAAAAAAACTAGCAGACGACCAAAGAGACTTCATCAATATACCAATAACAAAGGAGATAGTACAGGCCATTAGTAATCTGGATGGGGTAAGACACCAAGGGGAGACGGGCTCCCTGTTGAAGTATACAAAGAATTTGGGGACATACTGGTGGAAAAACTGCAGAAGGTAGTAGCAGAGGAAGCTAAATTGAATCAAATACATCCAGAGACTATGTGGGAGGCTAGGACAGTAAGGAATCATTATGGAAAAGGTAAAGCTACCAATCATAAAGCACACATACTGCTCAGCAGTTAAATACGAATACTAAAATCTTCGGTAAGGTGTTGGCCAATAGATTAAGACTGGTGATAGTAGCTAAAATAAGTCCTGACCAATGTGGATTCCTACCATGTAGAAACCCTGGGCAGAACTTAAGAGAATTTTGAAGTTCATGGAAGAAAGTAAAAAATACATTGCTAATGATCGTGTATTAGCATTATTTAATACGGAAAAACCTTTGACGCAATTTCCAAATTGCTTTTTGGGGCAATTTATTTTTTGATTTAAAACTGCTTTTTAAAGCTGTAGAGTGAGAGCATAGACTAATTTTGCAGTTTTGGATAGGTGGATTTTGGTAACAGGCATGAGGCAAAAATGCCCACTGTCCCAAAGCTATTTACATTGAGGATAGGACCACTGGGCTGCCTGTTGACCACTAGGTTGGTACAATATGATTTTCAAATAAGGCAAACCACACACATACTAGCACATGCTGATGACATGCTTATATACATAAGAAATAAATATTACACTTTCTGTTCCACTATTGCTTATATACATAAGAAATCTTACACCTTCTGTACCACTATTGCTAGAATGGGTGAAAGAATTTGGAAGACTATCTGTTCTTACACTGAATTGGGATAAATTCCTGTTATCCCTAATCACTATGGGTGGGGCAAATGGAGATGCATTTGCCTCATGATTACCCATTAATTAGCACAGTTTGGTGGAAAGGATAAACACCTGTAGAAATTATCACATGGGTGAGGAGAAGGAAAAGAGTGAACCTAAATGTGTTGCAGAGGAGCAGAAACGAGGGTGGGATGCCACTACCAGAAATGAAGAGTAATTGTCTAGCTTGCTAACTAGAATACTTTATGACGTGATTTGCAGAGGAAGGACGACTAGATAAAACATTGCTATTTGAGATGGTGGAAGACTATGATGTTATGTTCCAGGGTTAGGCCCATGTAGCGAAGCTGCTCATTTCTTACATTGTGCTCTTTTTCACAATAAGATTTCTGCCGTGAACTTTTGCACATATTTGCATACATGACAATGTGGGATTAGTTTCTCTGAAACTACTTTGTTCACACATCTAACTTCGTACAACATTATCACGATGCCTCAAACATTATGTAAAAGGCCTCTTTACACACTATGTACAAATGTCATTCTATCTTCATAAGCAAGACGACAGAGTTACCAACATATCCATAACATCGCTAATCTACAACGTACATTGCAAGGCTGCTTTCTATTATAAATAATGAGCATCCCAATAGATTAGTAGAGGAGGCACTTCAGCTAACAACGAAGGTCCCTGCATGCTGAGACTTCACCACTTAGCGGTCTAACATCTCATGAGGGGTGTCCAGTTTGTGACAAAGACGGGTTCCTTCACGCTATCTCATCAGGTAATGGGTTTGAATTGTCCTTTGGGAGGGGATTCTTGGCTCTACACCTACACACACTCTAGGTACACTTAGAGTAGGGTTCGCATAGTAGGAGTAAGCTAGATTACTGCCTTGTATATGCGTGCATATATACATTGTTACCACCATGGTAGAACTAGATCTACTATTTACGCTTTTGGTGCTTGTAATCACGTTCATATGCTTCTGTCTCCTAATCATTGCAGCACATGTATTTTATGCAAAAATAACATTGGTTCAATAAATCTTATTGAAAACGTCCCCCAGTGTATTCTCTGTATATTTCTCTAAGAATAAGTGAGCTAGAGTGACAGAGCGAAAGGTTCTGAACAGTTTCCATGATCCCTGAGGGGTCAGGGTTGTCATGTTCAGTTGTGGTAAATAAAATAAATATTACCGGACTGAATTTCATGCGGAATCTTAAATTAAAGTAAATAGCTCAAAATAACAAGAGGCAGAATCCGTGGTATAAGAGGTTTCTAATGGGCTTTATTCCATTCAAAATGGCCGACTCGAGTCGCGGCCCTCAGGTTCCGTCACCACGAAGGTTCAGGAAGTGAAGTACAATAATTTATTAACAGACATGTATTTTTATAATAAGTACATTACAATGAAACGAATGTAGAAGGCGTAACATTTGATAAGAAAAATGACGTGACAGTGACATAATCGAAACTAGGCGTAATAAGGAATAAAAGAAACATGATTGGTTAGAATTATCAGACATAGGTGGATCTATAAGATAATACTTGGCATAGATGCGCGCGCGGCAGCATGACGTGTAATTGACGTGTAACTAGGGGGTGAAGGGGACTTGACATTTAGCTCTACATGTGGAGACGAGAAGTCTGGGGTCAAGTCATCCTAATCCCAAATCATATCTAACATCCTATGTTTAAAGAACTATGTTATCCACAAGGAAGAGACTCTCGGACAGAATCTATTCTATACTGACTGTGTGCGTGTACAAGCGTCTAAGTGTCTATATGAGATGCGAGGGGCAGAAAACTTTCCATGGCAACAGGGCTATGAATCACTTGCAGGAGGACGGAAAGGCTGAGTCCTTTGCTTGTGAGCTAAAGGAAATGTTTACCTAAATCACTGGACAGGAATGCATCGGCTGAAGAGCAAAATAGATAATTCGAAGGTGAAATACAACTTCTTGGCAGACAGGCGAAAACTAGCCGAGGCAGGCACCGTTAGCTGCACAGGGAGTAGGACAAAGTTCATGGATACAGATGCGAGCTCAAGCTGAAGCTGTCAGAGACAGAGAGCAGGGAAAGGCTTTGAGGACAGAATCGGGCCTACTCGCCTGAACTGTAAAAATGGAGTAACTTAGCCATATAAAGTCGGTGGCCTTTCATACTTAGGAATCGAATATCCAGCCCATTGATGGCGGATCTGACAGAGAACATGTTGACGGTAGACACACATATGTTTGCGTCTTAGAAACTGGAACTGGAGGGAACATACATGTACTTGTAACATGCATATAGAACCGTTGGGGTCCAAGATAGGGGACATAACTGATCAGGAAAATCCACATTTCCACATTCCCTCCTTGTCCCCTTCTTGCCCTTCACGAGACATCAATCTTCATCATTCCATTGATTTGCTCATGGAGCATCATTTCTTCTTCTTTCTTCTTCCGGGATCTTGAGCGAAAACTTTGATGTGGAATACACGATGTGGCACACAGACCACAAATCGTTGGTCCACATTGCAGGCATAGACAACAACTGAAGAGCATAAGAAGGCCAATACTTAGGAAGGATAGAACTCTCCATCCCCAGGCTGATATCACACTCCAAAACCACCCGGACCACGTCCAAGTGCCTGGATTCTCGTGTATCTGGCTTACAATCTTATGAAGGCGTGTTATAGCTTTATATACAGATGGCGAATTTTCTGGTATGAATATGCAGCAGCTGGATCCGATGACCCTGCAAGCTCCGCCCCTATCGGCCAGGATGACGTCAAGGACAAGACGATTTTGAAGGACAACGATCCTCATCACTGATTGTTCCTCTGTCAGATTGCCTAGGGCGGCTATAGTTTCATTCACTACAGCTTCAAGGGTCTTGGTTAGTCTACGTATCAGTTTACTATTAGAAATTGTACCTATATATGGGAAAATACCTTTATTGAAATCTACATACTTGTCCCATGCTGTCTCAGTATAATCAACAACTGGGAGATCTCTTTGCTCTCTATTGTGTACTAAATGAACATTTCGATAATAATCAGGGGGAGCTAGGAAAACAGGTGGCAAAAGGAATGCTATGTAACAGGTACCATCCCAATCTAGAGGCAGACGCATATATGCAGTCTGACCACATATGAAGTAGGAATGGCGAGAAGCTCTAAATGAAGATTTACCTTGATCACTATATTCTACTGTAGTAACGCATTGGCTATGGCCCATGTGTTTGGAACCAACTTTTCTAACACATAATTCACCCTTAACTGGAAATACTGACATAGTGGGTAGAATTAGTTCAACTTCGGATTTGACATTCAAAATCATTAGATTAGGTGTAAAATTACCTAATTTATACACTTCATTTTCTAGATCAGTTCCTGTTCTACTGAGGTGACCCTCCTTATTAGGGTGACAGACTTTGAATAAAACTAGATTCAGATTTCCCCATATCCAATGTTGTTGATAAACTGCTGTGTCTGGGTCTATGGAATTTAATAAACTAAACCATGCTCCACAGGAGCCATTGTGTGTGAACGGATGTGGAAAGAAAGGCAGAACTCCTTTGTTATTCTGATAGGGAGGGAGTCGGCCACACACCCAACAATTGGTCGCATTACTAGTCTGATGGGAATGATGTAACATACTAATGAATGTGTTATTGCGCAGCGCAAGTCTATAGGATAATTCATGTGGCGGTAGGTCACTAAAAGAATGTTCATCAGTTATATTGAAAACACGTTTAGAAACAGGATGATACATATGCAAAATCATACTCGTAATAATTACTAAAATACTCAATAAAAACAAAATTAATAATGTCACAATACAGTGGTTACGCAGTAATTTACAATAAGCATGTCGTTTCATTATGATTCTGGACTCTACATGATTCAGACCTAAGGGATACATGTCGGGACAGATTCAACCGCTTCACCTTGGAGAGGACTTAAACAATCAAATCGTCCGACAGTTTAGATCTGGACCTGAGTTTCTGTTTATAGCACTGAGAGTCATTCAGTTCAACAAAAGGAAGTTTTGAATCAGTCTGTGAGGGAGTGCAGGGCACAGTGTCTATATCTGAAGGTAGTCCATGAAATTTTTTTACGTGACTGGAATGAATCCACCCTTTTCGTCCCTCGATCTTCACGGCTGTTCTTGTGGTCAACAGGACCAACTTGGGTGCTTTCCACCTGGGCTCCAATTGACTCTTCCTGTCGAAATTTCTCACAAAGACAAGATTACCCGGAACAACGTCATGGGGTTTCGCCTCAGTGTTGTCGGGAAAGGCTGCAGCTACCTGTGAACGAGAAGATTGTAGTGCAGACATCAAGGAAGCCAGGTAATCTGTCAGCATATTACAGTCAACATCAGTTATTTTACGTGGTATAGGCGTCCCCCACATATTCGGCGGTCTACCAAAGATCACCTCATACGGGGATAGCCCTGTTCTAGAGTGTGCTACCATTCTCATGTAAAAGAGTGCAACTGGTAATGCTACTATCCAGTCGACACCTTTCTCTCTACATATTTTGGACAGTCTGATTTTCAGTGTCTGGTTATGTCTTTCTACGAGACCTGCTGCTTCGGGGTGTCGGACACAGTGGAATTTCCACTGATATCCCAACAGGAGTGAGACATGTTTCATTAATTCGGATGAGAAAGGCTGACCGTTATCTGAATATACAACACGTGGTAAACCGTACCGTGGGAAGAATTCTCGAACTAGCTGCTTGGCAGTAGTCGAGGCAGTGTAATCTGATACGGGATACGCCTCTGTCCAACGGGAGAGAGCGCAGACAACTACGAGGACATATTTGAATCCTCGACAACGTTCCATCTGAATATAATCCATCTGGAGGACTTCAAAAGGATGATCAGGAGGCTGAAATCCACCCTGTTGTACGGGAACACTCTTTCCTGGATTAAACTGACAACATATCATACAGGTACGAACTTTTTGTTTAGCAGCTGCTCGCAAATGTTTGTTAAACCAAATGTGCTGAATGCTGTCTAACATAGCCTTCTCTCCTAAATGTGCTGGACTGTGAACTGTAGCTATAATGGCTTGAACCATGGAATCGGGGAGAAACCACACGGATTTCTCTTTCGTCATCCATCCTTGATCTGTCTGGATCCCTCCTAGTTCAGTCCATTTCTTTATTTCTTCTGCTGTGGCACGTGTCTGTATGTCAATTACATCAAGTGTGGGATCCTTAATTGTCATACACTGTGTTGGTGTCTGAACTATTGGCTTTGTCATGTCGGATGTACGAGTCTGAGCAGTCTGTTTAGCTGTTCTGTCAGCTAAATCATTGCCTTGAGAAATGGTATCAGTAACCTTCGTGTGTGCTTTGCATTTCATAATCGATATTGCAGTCGGTAAATGAATCGCGTCTAACAGAGCATGAATGAGGGACCCGTGTTGAATATGTGTTCCATGAGAAGTTAAATAACCCCTCTCCCGCCAAAGCACTCCGAAGTCATGTACGACTCCAAATGCATAACGTGAATCAGTATATATGTTGACTTTCTTGTCCGTGGCTTGAATACAGGCTTGTGTTAGAGCAACAAGTTCTGCTGCTTGGGCTGACAGAATATCTATACAATGTGTTTCAATAACTTCAGTGTCTGTTGTGACTGCATACGCGGCCACTAAATCTCCTGTACTTGCTCTCATGCATGATCCGTCTACATACAACGTCAGGTCTGGATCTAACAATGGAACGTCTGTCAAGTCTTGTCTAGGTTTCGTCTTTATTTCAATGATTTCAACACAATCATGAGCTAGTGGGTCTGTTCCAATTACAGGTAATAGTGTAGCAGGATTCAATGTATTACACCGTCGGATCTCTATGTGTGGTTGAAACAATGTCAGTTCATAACCGGTAAGTCTTGCTATGGTCAAGTGTTGCGTTTGTGTTCGGTTCACAAGAACCTCTACTGCATGTGGTACTTGAACTGTCAATGGGTGTCCTAATACTATGGCATCGCTTTGTCTGATTGCTAAAGCTGTCGCTGCTACTGATTTCAGACACGCAGGCAAAGCCTGAGCTACGGGATCTAATGTACTGGAAAAATAAGCACATGGCTTGCGTGATCCTGCTTGATCCTGAGTGAGTACTGACAAGGCAGTACCTTCGCGTTCTGTAACAAAGAGTGTAAAAGGTTTGCTATAACATGGTGTTGCTAAAACTGGTGCTTGACATAGAGCTTTCTTTAAGCTCTCAAAAGCTAGTGTGTGTTCCTGAGTCCAAGGGAGGACAGTCGACGTGGCTGCCTCCTGTGTTGTCAACTGAATGAGTGGCTTCGCTAGAAATGCATATTGGGGAATCCACTGTCTACAGTATGAAGTGAGGCCTATAAAAGCCCGCACTTCCTTTTGCGTCTGCGGTATTGGCATGTTTGCAATTAACTGAATGCGATCAGGTGTAAGCTGCCTTCCCTCCTTGGACAGCGAGTGACCAAGATAAATAACTCGCTGAACACAGAATTGCAGCTTAGAAGGGGACACCTTGTGTCCTTTGTCTGCTAGAAAATGTAAGACTGTCAATGAGGCTTTTTCACATTCGTGTTCGCTTCGTGCGGTGATCAGCAGATCATCGACGTATTGAAGCAATGCGGTGTTAACGGGCATGTGTATACTGTCAAGTTCTCGTTTCAGTGCTTGGCTATAGATGCTGGGGCTTTCTGTGAATCCTTGGGGAGCGCGGGTGAATTTAAAGCTTCGTCCATTCAAGCTAAATCCGAATAAGTATTGGCTCTCCGGATCTATTGGGACGCTGAAAAAAGCATTCTTGAGATCAATTACGGTAAAGAATGTAGCTTGAGAATCAATGGCTGTCAGTAATGATGAGATATCGGGGACCACGGGGAATTGTGGCACAATGCATTTGTTTAATTCACGCAAATCAATCACTAATCGATATACTGGTGGGGCCATCGGATCAGTTCGTTTAAGAATCGGAATTATCGGTGAATTACACACATTGGAGTTAGTTTCTACAACCACTCCTTGCGCGACTAGCTCGTCAATGATTTTCAGTAAAGCCACTACAGCATCTGGTGGTAACTTGTATTGTCGCATTCGTGGTAGTACCACTCCTGCCTTCAGTGTGACTCGGTATGGTGTAATGTTCATGCAGCCAACATCAGTAGGGCCTTGTGCCCATAGATGCGCTGGTAAGTTCTGTAGTCGGGAATCCATGTCTCTGGATACATAGTGACCTTTAAAATCACGTAAAAACAATCTTACTCCTTCCGGGGAACAACAAATAATAGCCCCTAGGGCTTTCAATGTCTTTATGCCTAACAAATTTTCCGGACATGATTTGGTAAGCAATAAGTCTGTAGTTCGTGTCAAGGGACCTATCGTAAGTGGAAGTGGCTGTGTTACTTCATTAACAATAGGCTTTCCTGAAAAACCAAGGGAAACATTTTTAGAGCCTGAGAGGGGTGCCCCTGGAACTTCACTACTTTTTATGGTTGTTCGACTTGCCCCTGTATCGAGTAAAAATTTTCTGTCATGACCTAATAATTCACTATGGACATAAGGTCCTTCTTGATCTACTGGAATCTCGATAAGGGGTAAGTCAACTTCCCTCTCTAGGCTGCTTCATGCGTAACGTTGGTACTCAGGGTATTCATACTGTGCGGTCTGATACATTTGTCGTGTGGTGGTTTGTGTGGCAGCCGCAGGCAATGGTGGTGCAGCTGGCACAAACTGTATGGGTTGCTGTGAGGCTGGCATAGACTGTTGCTGAACTGGCACGGACTGTCCATGCTGCATAGCTCCTTTTTCATTCTGATCTTGTCTAACTAATCGTGGTCTCTCTTTTGCAATACCTGTAGCTATATTTCGTTTCAGGACTTGACAATCATGTACATAATGGCCTAGTTGTTTACAGTAATTGCAGGTTCCCTTTACAGGAACTGCAGAATCACCAGAATGTGTCACACCCTTTTTGTGACCATCTGCTGGTACTGTCTGAGAAACTAGCATTTTCATTTTTGTATCCTTCATGCGTCTATGCTCGTGTTCTTGTTCATCCCTAATTCTATTGTGATGATACTGTAACATTTGTAGCATTTGCGACGGAGTGTTACTTTGCCAGGTACTCTCGAATTTCAATATTCTATTCTTCACTGGAGGCAATGCATTTTCCACTAATTTTGTCACAAATAAATGTGGATATGAGTCACTACTTGCTTTTATACCACTATTTATACCAAAACATTTTTCAAATCGAGCATAATAATCGCTTGTGTCTTCATCTTGCTTTTGTTTACAGGCTGTGATTGCACCCCAATCTTCCTTTTTTGTAGTTAATAAACGTGGCAGTACCTGTACTAGTAAACCTGGTAATAGTTTAACTTTATCCCCGAGCCCTGAACCTGCGGCTCGGCCCCTTTCTTCCTCTGCTAATGCTGTCCAGTCTATCTTTTGGTCTCCCACTTCCCACTCTTTTTCTTTCAGTTTTTCATATATGCCAGCAGGCAAAAGCACTTTTAAAATCGTCATAATATCAGGAAAGGTGTACTCTCCCATCAGTAACATGTCTTTAATTTCTCGGTGGAAACCCGCTGGGTCTTTGTCATGACTAGGTACTACTTTTTTCATTTCTAATAATTCCATTTTTGATATGGGTGTGTAAACAAATACACGGTGAAACTCATTGTCTTCGCCTTTTATTGGGTGCACTTCTCGTAGAGGATTTTGTCTATCCATGTAGTACGGTGCTCTTTCTCTGGGGGGCAGGGAGAGAGAATCTGGATTTACAAAAAGGACGTACTGCTTACGTGACACTAATATCTCTTTAATTAGCTTGTTACTAGAACCTCTCCATCTGTACGTAAGTAGTTCCGTTAATATATCAGGTAAAGGACCAGGGTCAGCATGTTGGCTCTTATATAATATGAGGAGTTGCTGAATCATATAGATTCCAGCTAAACGTTGTTCATCTGTACTGAGGTTGAGAAACGTGTGTGCTACGGTCTCATCACCGTATTTTTCAGGACTAACAATCCAGTGAACGGCTGATCTGGCTAATTCTTGCTCATCCATGGAATCGAGGAGGTGATAACCCCTTCGTTCTCGTAGTATTTTATCTGCGGCTTGAAACGAATGTTCAGGAGATTTCAGATTTATTACAGGCGTCGGATACGTTCTGCTATTATTTGGACATACAGAGTGTATTGGATCAGAAAAACATCTAGTATTTTCACAAGATCTTCCTCTGCCTACATAGGCTATGGTCTCTGACTGTCTTGCAGAGTCCCCTGATTCGGACACTTCATCTTGCTCAAACTCGTCTGTTCCCAATCTCTCTTCATGAATACGCTCTATTTCTTTACGTATTTTTCGGCACATGGCTATTATACAATTTTGCTTATCGTGTCTCCCTTCTGATATATTCTGACTCCATCTTGTAAGAATAAGCATTGCATTCCGGTCTACCCCCGGACGATCTTGATTTCTGATCACACAGTTTATGAGGAAACGTAACAGTTCCCCTTGTATCTCTACTTTCTGGAATTCCATAGCTCTGTTAATACATCCTGGATCTCGTCCTGTTTGAACAAAGTGATATATGTTATCTAGATGCGTAGCCATCCCTGGTAACCTTGCTAAATACTCTGCGGCTCGTCTGATACGTAATGATGCCAGGACCATTTCGTCCTCTTTACCAACCACCGGGTCATATCTACAATTTACAAGAAGTTCCTTAAGCGTACGTTCATTTACGAACTTAGGTGTACGTGAATGTGCTGACTCTTGAAAAACAAGTTTATTTATTCTAGGTGGTGTAAAAATACTGCTAGCACCTCCCGTGGCCCCATCTGGGGCGTCGGGTGTGAAAGGGTTCGTCGAACGTGATACAGCAACTATGGGTGTCGATACCCCTGTAGAGTCGACTGCGGAAACAGATGCGGAAACAGATGTGCTTGCCGATGCTTGTATCGGGACTTGCTGTTGCACGGGGACAGATACCTGATCCTGACGTTGAACCCCTCCGCCAGACGGTCTATGTGGTGTGGCGTTAGCATACTCGGGGGCTGCATCGTCTAGATATGAGGAAAGGAAAACATCTTCTGCGGTTCTGGGATGCCCCTTTGGATGTACCTTAATTGGAAATAACGGGGGTGGCAAGTCTTTTGGCACCTCCGTAACAGCCTTAGGTAGTCCTTCGGCTAGAAGGGGATACATACCATTCATAAGAGCATTTCTTTGTCTATTTACTTGTTCTGATTTCACTCGGATACCTTCCTCAATTAATAGATTTTCTTGAACTTTATTTGAACTTTCTTTACTCCTCTCTTCTTGTCTACGTGCTTTTTCTGTTCGTCTATGAGATTCTTTACGCCATAACTCAACGGCGTCTTTCTGTGACTGTCTGACCTTTCTTTTCCATAACTCTTCCTCCACTTTCATGATGCACTCTGCATCCCAGGTTCCCGCTATGGGCCACCTTTGACTTTCCGGTAATCCTTTGGTATAATCTACCCATAGATCAAGAAACAATATGGCATCTAAGCCATGTTTATGGTACATGAAATGTCCTGGAGTGTCTCTAGGAGGAATAGGAACTGCTTCTTCAAGCACCCCTTTTCTGGTAGTAATCTGTCTTAACTTCGAGAAGAGCGGCATATTGACAACTGATCTGATACTTACTCTTGAACTTACTTAATACGAGAAACACAATAATGAACAGTGAACAATGAACAGTCATTCATACCACAATATGCAAGACATTTTCTGAATACTTTAAACATTAAACATTAAACATTATAACAATGATCGACAATGATGACAGTCTGCCTAACTAATCACCACGCTGAATTCTTGACAATAACTGAATACTTCGGAATACTTGATATACTGCTAAACAGTACATATACACTGCTAAACAGTGCAGACCGGATTTGTGTACCCAAATCCGTCTTGACCGGCACAACCTATGTGCGCGTCAACACGCCTCCCCGGCGATGGTACTCACCGAGTAGCTCCTTGAAACGGAAGGCCTCAGAGAATGGACAGGACTCGATAACTGCGGACATCGGACCCTCTGGACGTCGGAATTTCGGAAAACCTGGTGGGCCTCTGTATACCTCGGATCTTGCTCTCTCAGCTAGGCTCTGGTCGGGATACCTTGCGCTTCTCACCGCCTCGTCTGGGTTGATCGCAGCCTCAGTCGCCCCCGCTTGACCGGAGGGAGCTACAGGAAATCCTGCTGGTACGCGTTATGGTCCGTCCAGCTGTGGCAGGAGACCGGGCCTGCAACGCACCGCCGGCGCGTGAGATGAGAAGGTGTCCCTGTTCGGGCGCCATTATGTGGTAAATAAAATAAATATTACCGGACTGAATTTCATGCGGAATCTTAAATTAAAGTAAATAGCTCAAAATAACAAGAGGCAGAATCCGTGGTATAAGAGGTTTCTAATGGGCTTTATTCCATTCAAAATGGCCGACTCGAGTCGCGGCCCTCAGGTTCCGTCACCACGAAGGTTCAGGAAGTGAAGTACAATAATTTATTAACAGACATGTATTTTTATAATAAGTACATTACAATGAAACGAATGTAGAAGGCGTAACATTTGATAAGAAAAATGACGTGACAGTGACATAATCGAAACTAGGCGTAATAAGGAATAAAAGAAACATGATTGGTTAGAATTATCAGACATAGGTGGATCTATAAGATAATACTTGGCATAGATGCGCGCGCGGCAGCATGACGTGTAATTGACGTGTAACTAGGGGGTGAAGGGGACTTGACATTTAGCTCTACATGTGGAGACGAGAAGTCTGGGGTCAAGTCATCCTAATCCCAAATCATATCTAACATCCTATGTTTAAAGAACTATGTTATCCACAAGGAAGAGACTCTCGGACAGAATCTATTCTATACTGACTGTGTGCGTGTACAAGCGTCTAAGTGTCTATATGAGATGCGAGGGGCAGAAAACTTTCCATGGCAACAGGGCTATGAATCACTTGCAGGAGGACGGAAAGGCTGAGTCCTTTGCTTGTGAGCTAAAGGAAATGTTTACCTAAATCACTGGACAGGAATGCATCGGCTGAAGAGCAAAATAGATAATTCGAAGGTGAAATACAACTTCTTGGCAGACAGGCGAAAACTAGCCGAGGCAGGCACCGTTAGCTGCACAGGGAGTAGGACAAAGTTCATGGATACAGATGCGAGCTCAAGCTGAAGCTGTCAGAGACAGAGAGCAGGGAAAGGCTTTGAGGACAGAATCGGGCCTACTCGCCTGAACTGTAAAAATGGAGTAACTTAGCCATATAAAGTCGGTGGCCTTTCATACTTAGGAATCGAATATCCAGCCCATTGATGGCGGATCTGACAGAGAACATGTTGACGGTAGACACACATATGTTTGCGTCTTAGAAACTGGAACTGGAGGGAACATACATGTACTTGTAACATGCATATAGAACCGTTGGGGTCCAAGATAGGGGACATAACTGATCAGGAAAATCCACATTTCCACACAGTGGTTGCCAAAAACCATTCGCTCCCTTGTAAGGTTAGGGGGGCTTACGGTGGCACTGTGAGCTAGCTGGTCTCTAGGCCACCATATCCTGCGGGGGGACCGGCATCAGTCTAGGCACCTCACCCAAAGTTTATGTTGTCCAAAAAACGCGCAGATCATACGAATTAGTGGGAACTACACGACAATGACTTGAACCAACTTTTGTTCAATGTCGACATTTTGGTTGGCAGTACACCTTAAATGGTCAAACTGGCCCAGAAGCAATGGAAACAATGTTTGTACTAAAATTCTAATCAAAAAGTGTTATGTACCGGAAACAAAAGTGAAAACAGTTTTACAGGGCCCCAGGAGACAGTAATGTTCAGCCTTGGAAAGAGGGGGGACTCCAGCAAATTTGGAAATTATTCTTCAGTAGCAAAGTGCTCACATATAGGGAAGAACAGAATATATTTGGAGTCAGAAACACTCATATTTCACAGTATGCTAGGCCATGACAGATGGATAAAAACACAAGGGTACAGTTCCACAAGATCCCAATATTACCCCATATATCACGTTATGAGGGACATGAAATGCACCAGAACATTGGTTACATGACTATAAGAGAAGACAGAACACAACTGAGGGTAAAATTGAGATAGCCCCCTGTCTTATGGGGAGCAACTATCTGAGAAAAACTGGATGCAGCCCGTAGAGTGCAGGTGGAGATCTCCAGCAATGCTAGATTTCATGTGACACAGTTCAATGTCTTGCAAATTACTTACATGACACCAACACTACTGAACAATGTTCAGTATTAAACTAGCCATATTCCCTGAATGCACTCAAAGTGGTGCTAACTTCAATCACATGCTATGGGGCTGCACAAGGATTGCTGCAGTATGGATAGAAGCATGAAACAAACAATTGAAATGAACCCCCCAGCCCACCAAGAGATTTAAGAAGAAGTTGAGCAAAGCAATAAGAACACAATAAAGATGAAACCTGGCAATAACAACAGACCCTAGCTATGCTCCCATTGGCTCAAAAATAATTTCTAGTCAGGAAATCGCAACACAGCAATCTATAAAACAGCAAAATTTGCAGATGATATTCTGTGCGTCATTACAATCTCTGAAACATCTTTACCTGCGCTGGTCCTGGAACTCTAAAAATTCTCACAGGTCTCAGGCTTTAAGATAAACCACTCAAAGTCCATTAGACATGGAAAACTAAAAACTGATCAGATTTATCAGCACTGTGTAAGCCTGAGGATTTACCGTGACTTCAGGGCATTTTGGAATATTTGGGTATTAAAATCAAACGCAAAATTCGACAAACTATACGAGGTAAATATCATCTCATAGCTAGACATGTTCTTTAAAAGATTTATACCACTGGGGAAAACTAGAAATATCCCAGTTTAGTCGCATGTCAAGTATCAAAATTAACTTCATCCCGGGAATACTGTACTATACAGAAACCTTACTACTGATAATCCCAATGGAAGTTATAAAAAGAATCAAAGGCAAATTAATAGCATTCACATTGGAAGAAAAGAACCAAAAAGTCTCCAAGACACTATTACATAAAGGGAAGCATTAGAATGGAATGGGCTGGCATTTCCTTAAATTGTAAAATATATACAAGCTGCAATAATTAAGGCACACAAAAAACCTCACAACACCACACAGTAGCAGGTTATGGTTACAAGCTGGACAGGCACATTCCACAAGCACAATACATATTCTACCCATGGGGCCACCCCATGTGATAAAAGCAGATAATTTACAACTCCCTGCTCGAATTGGACCCCAATACTAGAATACAGTGGTCAAGAGAGGAGTGACAACATACCCCTCCCCAATGACACCCATGTTGTACAATCCAGATTTCACTCCCAGGTACCAATATAAGGAATTTATTAATAGACTGTCTCACGCTGAGGCATATTGGAAGATTATTATGAAGAAGTGAGACCTAGAAGCTTCCCTCCCTACCTTCACAAGTAGCAAATTGATAGAAAAGACACCTATAAATATAATCAGATGATGCACTGGGCAGGAAAGGGAGACCAGAAAATAGCAGTGATTAGAAATTTAAGGTTATAGAATCTCTATTAAAAGAACATACTACAAAAACGTGTAACCTTCTCATACACTTGACCAACCAATAAATTAATCTAAACCATTATATGCAGCAAATTGGGAAAACAGAATTAGGCTTAGAAATAGATGATGATTGTTTGATGAATGCCTGGTCCAGAGTCTCTTCCTCATCTATATACAGCCAATATAATGAAAAAACCTACAAAATGCTGACGAGATGATACTTAATCCCTGTTCGCCTTCAAGCTGTGTTTGAAACCCCAATCCTGTTAGCTAACTTGCAACGCAGGAGGCACTATGTGGACTTGTGATAAAATGTAAATATTTTAGAGCAAGATACTGTTTAATAATAAAATCAATAAAATCTGTTAAATTGAAATATAACTCTCTTATATTATTGCTTGGCGATATTGGGAATGATTCAAAATACCCACATACCACTACAACGGGCAATCTTCTCACTCAACTACTCTTAGCAACTAGGCTTACTTACAATTGCCTATTCCTGTAAAATGCCCTGATCCCCCTGTTAATATTTGGTAGTCAGCAGTATGATCTATATACGCCACGGAAAAACTCATGACAATAGCAGAAAACAAAATGGATTAATTTGACAAGATTTGGACACCCTCTCACATGTATATAAAAACACAATGATCACATGGAGCCAGCCCAGGCCATATGTCTGCAAACCTCCACAGATCAAGAATATGCAGACCTGGTTCCTATTTAGAATTATCTAGCCTGGATATAAATACGAACAACTAAATAATTAAGCATCCTAATTGTACTTAAGTAATGACTTAAAGGCTCTTGAATTATTCTAATCAGAAATAAAGTCTGTAATTATTTACATAATGCAAATGTAGAGTGCTAGTCCTGTACAAATAGGGGAGATTGTGTACTGGTGTTTCACTGCAAATGCAGTCCTCCTTATGTATGTACCTGACAAACTGTTTAAATAGATTTGGAGAGAAAAGAGGGGCTATGGCCGCAGCGGTCAAGACATACAGAGGACACATTTTAGAAACCCTCCTGGACCTCTTTCCACATTCATTGCCATCCTGCAGCTGCTGTACATCAAAACACACCGTAGCCCCACTACTCTGTAGTCCCACACCCTCGGTGCAACCGTGGTGCTGAAGGTGGCTTAATCGTCCATTGACTGTTGGAGCACATGATGAAGCTGCCGCCTGGAATACTTAGCAACATGGCGGCTGCCTGATCCCAATGGTGAGGCCCTGCTCGCGGGAACTGGGGGCTCCCGGATTGGAGTGGCCTACGGACAGGCCCATTGTGGGCTTGCGTTCCTGTGTTCCGATGTCTGGAGGTCAGTTCTGCTGCCGAACGGAAGTAGGGGAGGAGCATCGTTAGTGTGGAGGCCTGCTTTGGGGACTTGGCAGTGGAGCTGCAGTCACCTGCTTCCGTACCCACTCTGGTGGCTGAAAAGGCCTAGCGTGGGGAGTGGATCTGGAGGTGGCGAGGGGACAAAGCCACCTGGGCCCTTCTGGAACAAAGCCCACGGGGTTAGAGGGAATCCCTCCCCATGTTTCCCATAATTTGGGGGGTAGTGACGACTCTTATTTCCCTGACACCACCGGTGATCTTTTGCATATACGAACCTGCCCACTAGAGGTCCCTCTCCTTAGCTGGGATGCAGATGTTGCCACCGTGGGGGCGGATATGATTGGTTGGACCAGAACCTGGCCCCCCTAAACCTTCTTGCTGTCCTTGGGGATGAATTGATGGAGGCAATAGACGGGCTCTGCATCGAAGATGCGTGGGGGTATGGCAATCTGGGACACTGGGCAGTAATGTGAGGCCTTTGGCTACTAGTGCTACTGCTACTGGGGTAAGTGGGCCAAAGGGAATCCATTTGTGGCCCAAGACCCAAACCTGCCTCATCTTTGGTTGCCATGGGGAAAGATGAAGGTCTCCAGACGTACGCTCAGCCCAAAATAGATATGTATATCTCCAGCTCCTTGTGAAGGAATATCTTGCTACCCCCCAGCCCGAAACACACTGACTCTATGGAAGCTAACTCTAAAGGCCATTCAACCTCTTGTGAAGCAGTAAAACATAATTTGGAAGGTAGGAGTTGATGTTGCCCGTCTCCATCAATACCTTTGCAATGTGGTTGGACAGGTCACTGAGGTAGAGGGGAGGTTCTCCAACTTGGAAGATACAGTGGTGGACCTTAAGGAGCAGGTGACTAAATTGATCTCTGCCACGCATGCACAGAAGGCCTGTGCAGAGGATGCAGAAAATAGGTCTCGGCATAAAAATCTCTGATTCGTTGGATTTCCAGAAGACACCGAACCCCCAAACCCAGAATCTTTCCTCGACAATCGGATCAAGTCCCAACTCCTGCTTCCCAGAACGAATCCTATAACAGTGGTTCGTGGTGGAGCTCTGACCCAGCGCCATCCTTAGGGTGCACCCACACATTATATGATAGCTAAAATCATGAACTATCGAGATTGAAACAATATTCTGTGTGTGGCACGCATTGACGGAACGCTGCTCTTCCATACATCCCACATTATGATCTTCCCCTACTACACAAAGGTGATCCAAAAGCAGTGTAAATTCTTAAATGCCGTCAATCGAAACTCAGAAAAATGCCCTCACAATACACTTTGATTTTTCCTGCAAAACTGAAGGTGCTCTACAAATCCCACTCTTACTTTTTTTTAAACTCCTGAAGAAGCCTGGGAATGGCCCAGGGAGAAAAGAGAGCTCCATTGCCATTACTCTCCCCCCTCCTCCCTAAGTATGGCTACCAGAGACAGCCAATCACACCATACCAGCATTTTAAAAATGCTAAAGCCACGCCAACTAACGAAATCTCAAAAGATGCGCAGACCACACGTGTGCTCCCCAGAATCCTCAAACAGTGACCGCAGCTGCTCTTAGGCATGGGGGACCCCACGGCATGATTCTCTGGAGCTCCATACTGATCAACACCCCATACACATGGTCAAAACTGGAGGGGAAGGGTCACCGCTGTAACAGAGGTAACTGTTGGGCGAGAGATCAACATTGTTCATTGAAGTGGAAGCCTGGGGCTGCAATGGTTAATTTAGAATCAGAGTCACTTTTTTGTTCATCTATAATGGGCATTCAGGTCCACCTCTAATGCCCAGTTATGTATTATGTACTGGTTCTAACATTTAGGGGGTTAAGGGCAACAGATGCTTCTTTGGTGGAAGTGTGGGGGGGTTATGTTGGGGGATTGAACAGTTTCAAGTTCTAGTTTGTCGCACTAGGTTATCATCAAGCACATCCATACTCACACATTACACTCCACGATAATGATTCGCTCAGGGTCCCATGTTCTCTGGATAGGCTCCCATGCTATGTTTACCTGTTACCCTCATAGCTGACTTTCAACTAATATGTTAGAACATTAATGGCCTCCTTGATCATATGAAATGAGCCATACTACTTCTACAAGAAATCCACCTGCTGGGCTCTAATTTCCCCTTTCTGATTAGATTCAGCTATGACTCCATCTTTCACGCAGACTCTAGTAGAGGGTCCTTAGGCATGGCCATATTACTCCATATCACATTCATACAAAGAATCAAGTGGGAGAGGTCCAACTAGATACGTACTACTCCAAATCTGTCAATAAACTACAAAAAGTACATCTGGTTACTTAGAAGAGAAAGTACTGTACACACATATAATCCTGAATGTATGTGTGTGTGTGTGTGTCTAGTATGTTGTATAGCTATTAGGAGAGAGCTTCTTAAAGGATGTGAACCCTCACTAACCTGAGAATCACATGCTTCATTATTGGGTTCCTTCCTCACACCAAAACCACAAGGTATCTGGTGTGGGTTAGAACTCCCCAATGGGAGGGTCTGTGAGGGGCAGAGTGCAACAAAAAGTGGGAGTAAAACTGTATCTGAAGGAACAAATCAACCTTATTCGATGGCCCTCTGGGACTGAGTTAAAATAACAGGACACTGGGATTTAAACAAATACACACCTATAGATGGTCAACATGTTTCTAACCGTGGTGGACCCCAAAGTGGTCCGGGGGCATTTATTAGGATCTAAAAAATGTGTCACTTTGCCCAAAGAGAAATCAGTAATAATTCAAGATATACTGGCCACAGAAATGTCGGCCTGATGAGGATGGTGGTGGCCTGTATGTTCTCAGGGTCCACAGTCCTTCTGGAAAAAATATATGAACAATGTAGCCAATACTGCTTAAGGAAAAGCTCTCACATTACATACGGTGTTAAACAATTGTACATGATCGCATTACCTGCTGTTAATCAATGTGATTAAAGTGTATATAATAAATCAATAAGAAATCAAAGTGATGCCCAGTCATTATTATGTCGTCTTACCTATACTGAGAAAAGGAAGGTCCACTCTCAAGCCACTAGGTAAGCCTCTTCCGCAAAGCTAGAATAAAATCAGGCATAAGAATGGAACAGCAGCTAAAACAACACATCCCCAGAGGGCACACAGAGACGACCAGCTACAAAACCATGCGCATAAAATTAATATACTTCAAAACCCCTGGGAGGGGGTCATGCAGGCATCATGGTGGGGTAAGGTGTCACAGTGCGGGCGAGGTCCGTGATTTACAACAGGGTGCTAGGGTCTGTGGTAGGGATCATGAAGTAAAATAATCACTTCATACCAGGGTCAGAAAAAGACCTGGGTAAAGGCGATCAGCTCGCTTGAATGCTCATAGTCCCGCAAACTGGACCACATAGAGACAACAACCCAGGAGGTATGGGGGATGAATGAAGACTTAAAAGGGAGGCACTGAGGCAGCCCAATCAGGGGTGGCGGGTTAAAGGAGAGACACAGCTCCATTGTGCCACTGCAAGCAACAGTTGGATTAAAGTAGCTTCCGCAACCCAAGAATGGGAACGGGAGACAGGGAAAAGGCTTGCCTGCATTTGTCAGGGTGGAAGCTGCGGGACATCCTGGCGAGAGTAGGACCAGATCGCCGTCTGTGTCCAAAAAATATGCACCAGGAGGTGCAGCATAGTGACGTGTCAGCAACATGGACGTCGAGGCATGTCAGACCCTCAGGGAAGTTGTAGTCCCTGAACAGGACCGCATCCCGCCGTAGGAAGGCTGCTCAGAGAAAAATATGTGGCGACGTGCCAGCACGGAAAGCTCTCATGAGAGTTGTGGTCTCAAACAGGACGGCATCACAGCGTGAGTGGAAAGAGCAACGAAAGTGTTTGCCCAACGTTGTGACATGTTGGAGGGCAAATTAACTAAAGAGGTGTTTCAAAATGACAGGAACCCTCCACAAGCGGAAAGAGGGTCATGCATTTTCTCCTGGGCCACTACAAGTGTGTCAGGAAACCTCCATGGTGAGAGAAGGTATCCCGTGCTATGGAGTGGACCAATGGCAAAGGTTACCAAGAGGGAGGCATCAAAAGGGATTAAAACAAATGTTTTGTGTCCTGTGTGCCCTCTGGACTCAGCCAAAAAGCTACATGGGTTCACCTCAATGACAGTTGTAGAGAGGCAAGGAGGGGGAAGAGTTCATTCTAATTACTAAAGGACCTAGACTGGTCCACGGGATCTCATCATTCAGACCTTGTGTCTCGCTATGAAGTCTGAAAATCCAAGATTGCTCCCTACGAAAGAGGACTGATTCGAGGGTACCCATAGCTGGTAGAAATAGGGGTTTATCCATAACCACCCATGCAATTTCATCCTCTGTATGGCCAGAGTCAAATAAGTGTGTAGTGAGTTTGGTGTTCGACTTATTGCATCTCACTGAGCTACGGTGTTCTACTATCCTCATCCTGATCTTACGTGTAGTCATCACTATGTAGTTGAGTTTGCATGGGCATCTGAGAAGATATATCACTTCTTTCGCGTTACAATTGGTGTGATTCAGAAGTTCCCATGGGGTCTTGAGGCCTAAATCTACCTGAACTGTTGGTTGGGTATATAGACAGACCGAGCAGGACCCACATGAAAAGTGGCCTCTCACAGGCCTCGATCTAGTTAATTGTGTTGGTTTCCATGCTGTTCCATTCTTATGCCTGATTTTATTCTAGCTTTGCGGTAGAGGCGTGCCTAGTGGCTTGACAGTGCACCTTCTTTTTCTAAGTATATGTAAGACTACTCAAGCAGAATAATCACTGGGCGTCACCTTAATTTATTATATACACTTTAATCATGTTGATTAACAGCATGTAATGAGATCCGGCTGCAGGCTCAATTTGAGCACAGGGTATCAACGGAGAGAGGGGTGCCCCCATACTGAGCTGTTGACTGGTTGAGGTGGAGTTCTTTGTCCAGCAATAGCGGGCAAATTCACCTTCCGGAGCAGTTGGACTATGAACACTTCTGGTTCTTGTACCCTTTTTTGTTTATTCACTTGAGCACCCTAGCAGCAGCATCTTTACAGGTCCTGAAGAAAGCCTCGCCCCAAATCAAGGGCATTTTTAGGCTGAAACATGTTGACCACTGTTTTCCACCATACTACTGCGACTTAAATCCATGTCGCTGGTGCACCGTTTTTAATCCTGGTAGAGGGTGCTTCTGAATAAAACACATATTTTTGAGCCCCCTCGCTAGTTTTATTTACACTTCCTGCACATTTTGTATTTTCTTTGCGCTGCGTCCTCGCTCACACTATTCTGCTCATCACATGTGGATTTAGTATATCCCAAGAATAGATATTCAAAACATCCCTGAGCTCCTCCTTCTCAGAGAGGGGCTTGTAGCCCTCAAAGGAACTAGGCGTTTCCTTTGAGAGGAGAATCCCATATGATGAAGCATGTCACCTCTGGTGAGTGAGGGATTTTGTCCTTAAAATGGAATATTCCACAGCTAGGTCTGTGTGTTATAGTTTGTGGCTTACTTATCTCATATTTATCAATATTCTGCACAAAATAGACCCAAGGATTTAGTACGTGGTTCTTGTGTGATTCAGACGTTCCCATGAGGTCTTCAGGCCTAAATCTACCTGAACTGTCGGTTGGGTATATGGACAGACAGAGCAGGATCCACATGAAAAGTGGCCTCTCACAGGCCTCGATCTAGTTAATTGTGTTGGTTTCCATGCTGTTCCATTCTTATGCCTGATTTTATTCTAGCTTTGCGGTAGAGGCGTGCCTAGTGGCTCGAGTGTGCACCTTCTTTTTCTAAGTATATGTAAGACTACTCAAGCAGAATAATCACTGGGCGTCACCTTAATTTATTATATACACTTTAATCATGTTGATTAACAGCATGTAATGAGATCATGTACAATTGTTTAACAAAGTAGGTCATGTGAGAGATTTTCTTTTTATTTTCCTTTAGCACGAATGGCTTCATTGTTCATATATTTTTTCCAAAAGGACGGCAGACCCAGAGGACATACAGGCCATCGCCTTCCACATCAGGATGACTTTTCTGTGGCCAGTATGTCTTGATTTATTACTGATTTCTCTTTGAGCAGAGTGTCTAAATTTGTAGGTCGTGATGAATGCTCCCGACCACCTCTGGGGTCAACCTCGGGCAGAAACATATAGACCATCTATAGGGGTATATTTGCTCAAATCCCCGAGTTCTCTTATTTTAAGTCTATCCCAGAGGTCCATCGGATAAAGTTGATTTGGCCCCTTACTGACCCTCTAACACTGCTAATTTTCAAACCACCTGAGCTCCTCCCCGTTGGGGAGTTGTAGCCCACACCAGGTACCTTATGGTCCTGGTGTGTGGCGGGAACCCAATGATGAAGCATGTCATCCTTGGGTGAGTGAGGGTTCTCGTCCTTTAAGAGCTCTCTCCTAATAGCTATATAACATCTTAGACACACACACAAATACATACAGGATTATATGTGTGTACGGTATTTTCTCTTCAAATTAACCCAACGTACTTTTTGTGAGTTCGTATTACTCTATAAATACTTCCCCTTGTTGGTGACATGAACTCTCCAGGACCCACGTCATCGTTATGTGGGGATACAGGGGTCCTTAAATGGGAAACATTATAACCTCATGTGCATACACATACCACCTCAGCTACATGTACAGATTCAGGACAAGCTTACAGAGGTGGTTGCGGGACTGCCACCCGGGGTAACGACCCTAGACGGTGACTTCAATGCCACTTTAAACCCTTCCACAGACACATTAGGCCTACCCACCAGACATCAACTGGAGAAATCTAAGCAACTTGCTACATGGATGGACTCACTGGGTTTGTGTGATGCGTGGAGGGAGGGTCTGGCACCGGAGAAGGAGTGCATTCAGCCACCTCCACTTCATTAAAAATCTAGTCACTTATAGACCTCCTGCTTCTTCCTGCCACTGACATGAAACATATGACAGCAGTCAATATCCTTCCCAGAGGGATTTCTGATCATTCACCAGTCACTCTCCGTGTGGGGGGCCCTATGCACCACAAGAGACCGATTTGGCGTCTCAATGCCTGGTTGCATGCTCGCGGACAATTCATAGCAATGGAACGCCACTCCTACTTTGAGCTACATGGCAGGTCATTGCCACGGCAGGCATGCTGTGGGTAGCCACGATAAGTATCCTAGCCAATGTGTACCTCAAGCTCACCGAGAGAGACGAGCACAGCCAAATGACCAAGTTTGAAACAAGAATTATATGAGTGGGAGCCAGGAGTGTCTGAAGCATCAGACTCTTTCCGATGGCAGCTCGAAGTTAACAGAGCATCACGCATGTCACAAGGCATGGAGTCACATAGCTCAGCTTGAGGGCTTTGGCAGTGGGACAAAATCGGGATGTCCACACTTAGTGAGGTTTAAGGAGAATCACACATAAAATCGTTCCAAAAATGTCAGCTCCTATACGAACTGTCCCACACCCAGTTCCACAAATACTTATAACTTGGACATGCACTAGCAGGGTACCAGGCGGAACTTAGTAGTTTACCAGAGTTTAACCCGAGGGAAGCAAAACTGATGATGGGCCGCCTGGATGGAACCTCCCAGTTTTACCACTTTTTGGTCTGTTGGTCTGCAACGCCCCTGACATGCTTGAGAATCTCAGACACAAATGGGAGCGTTGGGCGAGTACACTGGAGGACACTGAATGGCGAGAGGTATGCATGTCTTCTCGTGAAATTGCGGTTTCTGCGTGCCTGTGGCAGGACCAGCTGCACTAACTACATATAACTTACCTTACGTCGCAGCTTTTTTGGCATGCAGATATACTCCCTGAACCCAGGTTCAAACGATGCCTGCTCCCCAACGCCACCTTCTTCCACATGGTAAGGCAGTGTCCGAGAGTGGAGAAATACTGGCAGTCAGTCGCCAAAACTCTCACTCGAGTATTAGAGAGACCTCTTGAGTTGTCGCCTAAAATGGTTTACTGGATCTCCTAGAAGATGTGGAAGGTGCTCAAGGGGAATTTGCCTGTGTTGGTATGGCAACAATCGAAGCTAAAAGGAACACTGCACGTAAGTGAAAATCTCAGAACCAGCCAACACTCTCTGAATGGAAAGTTGAGATGGACTGGATGCTGCCCCCCAAATTATCACAAGATATGGGGCAAATGGTGGATATATTTTTGGCTCACAAACATGCCTGGAAATACATTTCCAAATATCGGAGGTTCATCAGAGAGTAATTGAGGGGGGGAAGTTGCAATGTGATTTAATTTTGTTATGATGTTGTATGATTATTAAATAAAAGTTGGAAAGAAAATTAAAAACAAAATGGTAAAAAAGGGAACATTACTGGCCATAGTATAAGCCAGACGCAGGATTGTCATATGGCCGAAGAAGTTAGACTCCCACATGTACAGGTGGATAACAAGCTGCTGGAACACAGAGAAACGTGTAAGTCATTTTGGAAAAAAATACTATTTTTCTGCACAAGCTGTCGTGCATGTCTGCAAAACAGTCAGGTTTTAGAGAAACAATAAATGAAATTAACATCAATTAATGAACTAGTGATGTAAAGATATATGACGGGCATAGGTCTAATGAAAGGCATAAAAGCCCGGGCATCATCAAACTATGAATACTTTTTATTTTTTACAATCAATACTTGATGTGACAACTGCACTATGTATGTAAGCGAGAGGAAAACTAAGCAACTAGCAAAAGTGATAGATTTCAAATGAGTCAGATTGACTATTCCAACAACCAATTTAGGCAAAAGTAGGTAAAGGGTTAAACTTTGGAATGGTTAGATCTACTATTCCCACTCCAAAGTAAGCGAAAGCAGGGAAAGTGTTTTGGAGGGGTTAAATTTACTATTCCCACTCCTATATAGGCAAAAGCAGGGAAAGTGTTGGACTTTGGAGGGGCTAGAGTTAATATTGCCATTCCAAGGTAAGCAACAGTAAGGAAAGTATTGATTTCTGGAGGGTTTAGAATTACTGTTCACAATCCAACAAAAGCAAAATCAAGGAAAGTGTTGGACTTTGGAAGGGTTAGAGTTACCATTTCCACTCCAATCTAAGTAACAGAAAAGTAAGTGTTCGACTTTGGAGGAGTTAGATCTATTAGTCCTACTCCAATCTAAGCGAAAGTAGCGAAAGTGTTGGACTTTGGCAGGGGTTAGTTTGGCTGGAGAGCAGCACACTAGAGAGAGAACAGGACAACATACAATCTTATTGGAGTGCTTAGCCAGAAAAGAAAGTTCCCTAAAAGTGAGCTGTGAAAGGATAGAAGCCAGCCCATCAGAGAGATGGTAAGGAGGATACACTCCTGTAGTAAGGACAAAGACAAGATGGACAAGATGTGACAATGAAAGTCATCAAGTAAGAAGCAAACAAAAGAGACTGATAATAAGGCAAGCCCAGGGGTATTATTTAGCTTTTCAAATGGAATGACCTTAATCTCAAGGAATGGATGTCCTTTGTGAAATACCACGGAAAGGGGACTGTAGCGCAATAACTAATGTGCCCCTGCTTTCTTCTATATGTAGATTTTGATAAGTTTTACGAACCATCTACCTTTAAAGAAGGGAACTACAATGAGTAAGATGATCAGTCTCCATATCAACGGATAGATAAGGCAATGAAGAGGGTTATTTTACATTGTTACAAGCATGTCTGGTGCTATTGGATAATGTTTTGTTTATGGACTCTCATGCAGCAAACATATGTTATTCATAGCTTCTTATAGTCCAGATCTTTAAACCACTGGTCCATGGATCTTTAAACTGAAAAGTATAGATATTCCCCTTTGAAGAGTAAAGCTTAAATTATATTAGGAGTTGGGTGCTCAAGGTCTGCAATGTCACAACAAATCTTTAGGTACGGTAGGTCTTATGAAATGGGTTTTCAGAACATCAGGTAAGGTTCACCGGAAAGAGTTCTAGCCGTCACATCTGTTCTCAGTGGTTAGATTCAAAGTCCCTTGTGTTTTCTGGGGAACCATACCCCAGCTCAATTGGTTGAACAAAGTGACGTGGGCATGCTAACCACCAAGCACGGCAGACGTACTCTAAGCGAGCTCCGCGCCCGGCCCAAAGAATCCTGTTATATCCTGTGGAGCTGGGGCTAATCCAATGTCTGAACAGACGCCAAAGAGCAGTGGAATGGCCGAAGGGTGGGCTGGCCGCCTCTGATGCCGGATGGAGTACACCTAGATGACTGTAAAAGACGTGAGCAGAGGAGCCGGTTGAGGCCTACCTGTGCGGCCTACCCTCGTAGCTGGGGACCTGGAGCTGGGCCGCAGGGTCGCTGCGACATCACGGATACGGCGAGGAGCGGTGGAGACCTCCTCCCCTGCTCCCAGATCTTCCCCCTATGCGACTGAGGCTGCGGATACATCCGAGGCCCCCCTGTGCCTGGGCAGGGGTTGCGGCTTTGTGTAGTGGTGACTGCCCCAAGCTGTGGTCCCCCTGGCCTGAAACACTGAAATACAGACACCCTCCTCCCTCACCTGGTGAGCACTCAGTGTACCCTGTTAGCTGCAGGCAGTGAGTGCGGGGGCGGGAGGCGGCGGAGTGTTATTGGCCTGGTTGGGGCTAGGATTGAAAGAGGAGCGAAGACCGGGGCCAACTGGGCCTGCCGGAGCGAGCGTGCCGGTTCGAAGATCAGGTAGGGGCGGAGGCGCCGGATGGGGCCTACGTGTGCAACCGGCCCTCACGGCTAGTGATCTGGTGCTGGGCCGCAGGACCGCCGTGGCAACAAGACGCAGTGTGGAGCTGTGGAGACCTCCCCCCCCGATTCCAGATCTACCCCCCTCCGCGACAGACAGCGGATGCTCCAGGGCCCTCCCTTGTGCTCGAGCGGGGACTGCGGCAACGAGATGCCTGGGGCCTGCGGCTCTAAATGAGGATGATTGGTATGGCCTGTTGCTCTCCTCCCCGGCCTGTAGCAACAAAATACCGGAGCCCCCTCCCTCACCTGGTGAGCACTCGGAGGACCCCTAAAGATACCAGCGGTGAGTGTGGGGGCGAGGGACTGTGGCTTGCTGGTGGCCTAGCTGGGACCTGGCTTGGGGCAGGAGCGGAGGCTGAGGTCCGGCTGGGCCTGCTTGAGTGTGCGTGGCTGCTGGAAGACCTGGGCCTTGCGAGACGGACTTTTGTAACCGTGCGAGAAGTAAGTGGCCCCTAACCTGCGGAACTTTGATTGCTGGATCTCCGGACTGTTGCTCTCCCTTCCCTTTTGGTAAATGCCAGCGGCAGCAAGAATAAATGGACCCTGGGGGTACAGTTGGGACCTTGTGGGGACTATCACTGGGCTATTGGCCCCAAAAACCCAGCGCCAGTTTCCCTCCCTCCCCCCTCCCTCCCCGAGCACACTAAGAACCGGGAGGCAGGTTGAACCTTGGGATGTGGTCTGAGCCCCCTACTGCACTGGAAACGTGTGAGGAACACCCACCTGTAATGCTGTAATAGAACTGAGGTCAGCGAAAGGAACAGATCACCTGCTGAACTCCTGACCCGAGGTACGGCGCCATCTTCACTTCTTCAGACATATACGGGAGACGGTGGAGTACTGACGGGACCCTGAGATGTGGCCGGTCCTGCGAGTGGCCAAGTATAGCTCTCTGCCCGGGGCCGGTCTGGGAGGAGTGTGCTGAGGGGCTGGAATTGCCGACCCAGGAGCTGTGCTACAGACAAAGTGAGGCTCACTCTCGAGGTGTGTGAGGGGGTCCAGGGCAGTGGCAGGGCCGGCGGGGTGCAGGGATGCCCCGAACGCTGATCTCCATTTGAAACAGACCTGCCGCCGCGCCGGGATTGCTCTGTGGCTCTGGCCTCCTCCTAGTGCCACCACGCTGGTCTAGATCCTTGCCATCGAGCTGTAAGGGGGAAGCCGGGTGATCTGCCCTCATATTACCCCAGGGGGTCACTGCCACGAGCAGCACCGGCTTACTAATCTGTACTGGGCCAGCAGTAGACAAGACACACGGGCCCACTGACTGCCCACCCCGGCCTATGTGAAAGGATCCTGCCTTGCAACAGTAATGTCACCAGGCCTGGGTTGTCATACTTATCCTACAGGAATACTAGATTGCATCCCAGCACTGCACTGAACACCACCACGAAATGGGGTGCCCCATAACCAAATTCCTGAGTCAACCGCCACGAGCTCCCACCAGCTAGAAGACACAGATGCCCAGCAACCTTCATCGAATTGTATCCCACCAATATGGAAATAACCCTGGACAAGCTAGATCTAATCCTTCGAGAGGTGAGGGACTCACGCAAATCTATTAAAAAGCAAATCGGCTCCCTCACAACAGGCTTCACCCTCCTAAAGGCAGACTTGGCTAAACTGGCCTCAACCGTCAAAGAAAACAACTAACATTGGCAGAGTTGGTACCGCAGCACAAAGAGCATGCAGCGCAACTCACACAACTGCAAATGGCAGACCTTCAGGATAGAGTCAATGATGCAGAAGGCAGAAATCGCCGTCATCGGTATGCCAGAATGCAGCGAAGGTCCCAATGCTGCCAAGTTAATGGAGCAATGGTTTAGAGAACATGTAGCCCCAGAGGGTCTCTCACACTTTTTCTGCATAGAGAGGGCACAAAGAATCCCATCGGGCCGGCCAACGGCAGGGGCCCGACCGCGCCCCATGATTGCCCGAATACTCAATTTCAGGGATCGGGACATGCTGCTCCAGAGGGCCAGAGAACGGTCCCCAATCCAATACGAGAACCAAAGAACATCGTTATACCCAGACTACACAATGCTTGTGCAACGCAAGAGGTCCTCAGGCTGCCAAAAAGAAGCTCAAAACTCTGGATCTTAAATATGCCCTGTTATTTCCAGCACGATTGAAGATCATGCACGATCAAAAAGCACACTTCTTTGACACTCCAGGGGAAGCTGTCGAATGGCTGGAGGTAATGTTCCCCCTGACGGCATCTGGGACTTCTTCATAAAGTATGCCTCAAAGCCAGAAGACTGCGCCAACTCGGCGACCACGTCGCAATAAACTTGCTTGTAACTCTCAGGCTAGGAACACCACGCTGGAGCAAGCCTTAAAGGGTCGAGAAGAGGGGACTGCAGTGGCAAGCACACTCAGAGACTCTCGCCCTCTATCAACATCAGAATCCTCGGAGAAGAACACTGTTCATTCTGACTCGGAGAATAGCATAGCATTGTTACGTACTGTGACTCCTGAGACAGCAGATGATTTTTTAGGGTAATATGTTTTTGAACGGGAGGGCCTGAAGAGAACAGTCCGGACAGTCTACAAAGGTAACTTGTAAGGTAACAGCCAATAGCGGCGCACACCTCCATTCCCAGCTCCGATATGGACACGTTGGTAATTGTATCTGGCCCGGGCGCTATAGGCTCTGTACCTGCTTATATCACCATGCAGTGTGTATAAAAAACGGGGGATTGATTCGATAAGGGTTTCAGAGGCCGGAATCGGTACAATGGCTATATAAACATGTGGGTGCCTCTGAGCCCATAAATCACAATTTTTCTTTGTCTTTCAGTCCTTTTTATTGACTGTAAGTATTAATTTAATTTTTCTATTTTACACTGGATTTAAAGAGAGAAAACACTTCATCAATAGACTTTTCACCTGTCTTTTCCATGAAAATTTACAAATTTCTTGTACACTTATTTACACTTTTCAGCATCAACATATAACAAAACATGCATCTGTTGCTCAAAGTAAATCACTTACATAAAAAATATTTACAATACATAACAGTACATAAATGTCCAGCTGATTTTTTGGAACCCTAACTCAGTTGGTCCTCAATCGTCACAATCTCTTTTGGTCCTTAGCAGGGTCAGAAAACAATTTTTTAATTGGTTTTATGGGGGAACTTTAAATTAATTGTTGTTCCCACTCAGGGGAAGCATAAACACTTAGATATTTTTCCCAATAAGTTCTGAATCGCTGCTTGTATGTTGCCAACGCTTTTCGACCTGTAATGTATGGACCTGCGACTTTGTGGTATGGTCTTCCTCAGGGCTTATTAATGTTCTGGTGGGACATCTTTTGCCTGTATAGGTAACAATGTATCTAATTTTAGTGTACATTCTTTTTCATTTATTAGTCTTTATTATCGATCATAATCATCATAAAAAGACATTTACAAAATGAGCGTTTTGTACAGTATGAGAAATAAAAATACATACAGGACACAGGAGAAGTAAAAACATAAATAAGCACGGGTCAACTGGCTATTGCCTCCTGTTTCTAATAAACCAAACCCACCCCAAAAATTTAGCAACTGCTACTACAATACATTCTCCCGTGTTGAATCTTAGGATGTTAAGGGCCTCAAGCCCCTGTCTGGTACCCAGGGTTTGACAAATGGGTTTGAGCCATTTGGCCCGGGGAGCGGCGTATGCTGGACAAACAAAAAATATATGGCCCACAGTTTCAGCACAGTCTAAGCACCAGCGACAGGAATCGCCAGTCGCACCCTTCCAATTTTTAGTGAAAGAATTGGTGGGTAAGGTACCAACCCTCAATTGGTGGTAGAGCTTCCTGTCGCTGGGCTTTGTGATAATATCCCAGTAAGCTTCTAGACATGGGGCATTTTTCTCCACAAGAAACCTGCCTGACAAGGACTCTGCTGGAACTCGGATTTGATGTTTTTGGCAAACCATAGTCCAATAGAGACTTTTAAAGACTTTTTTGGGGGGGAAGGAGTTGGAAACTGGGTCAGTCCAGAGAGCTCCCAGGCCCATGGATTCTAAATGTGAGCTAAGTTGCTTAAACCACAAGATATTTCCTGCGCCCAGGATGGAACGGACGTCCAGGAATGCCTTGGCGTAGGGCTCTAATTCCGGAACTGTCCATAATCTCCTCCAAAAGGACAGTGGTTTAAACCTGGCAATGTCATCAAAGGAATGACAGCCAAGATCCAGCATAAGCGGTTTCACAGGTGTCGAGCTAGGGAGGCCCGTTAGTAGCCTAAAAAATTTATGTTGAGCTTTAACCAGTGGGGAAAGGTCAGAAAAACCCCAGAGTTCAGCACCATAAAGGATTGCTGAGTTGATCCTAGCATTATAAATTTTAATAACAGGACGTATTGTTTTCGTCTGGGATTGTTTGTGTTCTTTAACTAGACACCCCGAAAGTTGGGCAAATTTGAGTGAAAGAACATCTATTTGTGGCTTCCAACTCAATTTGTTTTCAAGGACGATCCCCAGGTAGGTCATCACTTGTGTACGTTCAAGTAAGTCATCATTCATAGTTACTTGACCTTTCGTACCTTTCCCTTTGTTGAAAACCATGTATTTCGTTTTTGAAACGTTCACTGACAGATCGAAGTCAGAACAGAAGTTAGAGAAAACATTCAAAGCCGTCTGTAAGCCGGACATAGTCTGTGATAAAAGCAAGGTGTCATCGGCAAACATAAGGAGAGGGATTTTTATACCTCCCAACGAAGGGGCGTCTGTAGGAGTGGATAAAAAATACTTCACAACACTGTTAATAAATAACAGAAACAGAGTTGGTGCAAGGACGCACCCTTGCCTGACACCCCTATTGACGTTAAATCTGTCGGTGACCTGTCCTTGCTTCCCCCAACGAACTATTGCGAATTTTTTTTCGTGCAGCCTGATTACATGTGCAGAAGATCGGCGGGCATCCCTAACTCTGCTAAGACCGCCCAAAGTTTGGACCTGTTAACCAAGTCGAATGCTGACCGAAGGTCAACAAAAGCGGCATACAAAGTACTACCGCAGACATAGACTGTTTTCCAGATGATCAATTGAAACTTGAACGCCTGGTCGATGGTACTAGTACAGGGTCTGAAACCAGCCTGGAGGGGCGAGATGATATTCTCCTGTTCTATCCATGACTCTATTCTAGCCAGGATCATCCTTGCTATAATTTTTTGAACAGAGTCAATTAAGCTAATTGGGCGATAGTTCCCCGGGGAAGAACGATCACCCTTCTTTTTTTTTTTTTTTTTTTTTTTTTTTTGAAAACCTTTATTTCGAAATTCAGGACACAGCTATTCAGCCGACAGCCCGAAGGTTCGGCAGCATTGCAAGTTAGATACAGTAATGCGTCCCGGATACAGTACGAAGAGTAATGCAAAGGTCCAATTTTAAATAAACACAGAAAAAACACACAACAAACCCCAGCAAGGCAGAACATTGAAATCCCATGGCGAAAGCCCCCAGGGGAGGCAGGACCCCACTCATCTACTAATTATAAGACTGTGTGCGGAGGAAGAAGGGGAACAGCAGAGGCTCAGAACGGGTACCTAAACCAAACTGTGCTGGAAGGTAGGTCAGGGGGAAAGCTGTTCCTCGGGAGGTTCCAGATCCGGGGCAAGACATATTCCCCCCCTATATTGGTTCCACCGCCCCCAGATGGCGTGCCACTTCCGGGGGCGACCTCTAGAGCAGTAGACCGTCTTCTCCCTAAACATGCTCCAATCCATGTTCTCCTTCCACGCGGTCAGTGTAGGGGGACCCGAGGAGCCCCATAATCGCGCGATATCCCTCTTAGCCACCATGTTACCCAGAGTCACCCATTGGGTCTGTGCCTCATCGAGATCAGTGGGCCCCCAAACGTTCAGGAGGCAACACCGCGCCTCCGGCTGTACCACAATGCCCGTCACCTCCCCCATAACTGCCTGGACTCTCCTCCAGAACTCCACAATGACCCCACATTCCCAAATGATGTGCAGGAAAGTACCCACCATACCACATCCCCTTCTGCACAGGCCATCCTCCGAGAATCCCATGTGGACCAGCCGTGGCCCCGTAACATACACCCGGTGCAGTATTTTGAGCTGCACCAGCCTCAGACGTGACGGGATCGCAACCTCCTTAGGCGAAGAAACCGCTGACTGCCAGTCCTCATTATCCAACTCGAGGCCATCCCTGGTCCACTGTTCTCTCAGCCCCAATAGCAAGTCTGCCCGGACGTTTATCAACTTCTTATATATGAGCGAAATCGTGCTCTCGGGCATATGACCATCAAGGACTCGGTCCTCAAGGGGAGAGGACTCCGGCACCTTCTCACCCTCCACTAGGACTGATCGGAGGGCGTGACGCAGCTGGATATACCGAAAATACTCTGAAGGCCCTAGCTCAAACTCAGTCTGCAACTCCTCGAAAGACTTCACCCTCCCCTTATGCAGCACATCCCCCACCTTGGATATCCCTATCAGATCCCACTTATCAAAGCCCTTCGTATGCCAGAGTCTTCCCAACCGTTCCGATTCAAACAATGGGGTAGCGAGGGTTAGCCTGTCCTTCCAGCCCAGCGAGTCGGTCGCCATCTTCCATACGCGCACCGCCACACCTGTGGGCCCCGTGAGGGACGAGTCTAGGGACCGCGATTACAACGCCCTGTAGTAGTTGCCGCCGCGCAGCAGCCACCTATCCATGGCATACCCAGGGCTGAGGGCAGGGCCGTAAAACCCATGGTTGATCTCGCTCAACTGCGTGGCCCAGTAGTACCGTCGGATGTCTGGGAGCGCAATGCCCCCATCGTACCATGGGAGCGTCAACTTTGAAATAGCTATTCGCGGCCGCCCATCCCACAGCAACGTCCTTTGGAGGCTTTCGACCTCCCGAAAGTATTTAGCCGGTACCCAGTCCAAGGTGTTCTGGAGGGCGTAGAGGAAGCGGGGAAGAGACATCATTTTGAACAGGGCCGCACGCCCAACAAGGGAGAGCGGCAGCCTCCGCCAACCCTCAACATCTCGCCTCAAGCGTGCCAAGGGGGGGAGCAGGTTCCTCTCGTAGCGCACAGCAGGATCCATGGATATAAAAATCCCCAAATACACAAAACCTTGCTGGGCAACCTGTATCGAACATGTTCTAGGGATCGGTGGGACCTCGCCACTAAGAACGTACAAGTACGATTTGCCCCAATTAATCACAAGCCCCGAGTTCCTACCGAACGATGCGAGTACGTCACAGACCACTATGAGTGACTTCTTAGGTGAGGCAAGATACAGCAGGATATCATCGGCATAAAGTGAAATACGGTCCTCGTGATCAGGCGACCACCGAAGGCCCCGTATATCCGGGTGCCAACGTATCCACGCAGCCAACGGTTCAAGGGCGAGGGCGAACAACAGAGGCGACAGGGGGCAGCCCTGCCGAGTACCCCTTCCAAGCTGAAACGGAGCAGATGCCCGACCATTCACCACAACATTCGCTAGTGGCCCCTCGTACAGCAACCGGACCCAACTCACAAACCCGCGACCGAAACCAAACTTGGCCAGCACGGCCCATAAATATGCCCACTCCACCGTGACAAAGGCCATCGTGGCATCGAGAGATGCCACAACAGCCGGTTCACGCAGCGTGCCCGCCCTGGCAATGACGCCATGAAGACGCCTAAGGTTCAACGCTGTGTTTCGGTGCGGGATAAAGCCAGATTGATCCGGGTGGACCAGATCGCCAAGTACTCTAATCAGACGGGTTGCCAGGAGTTTGGCCAGAATTTTCGGCTCAGCGTTGAGGAGTGAAATGGGCCGATAGGAGGCGCATCTATCTCGGGGCTTACCCTCTTTGTGTATGACCACGATCGACGCCAGCCGCTGATCCAACGGAAGGATCCCATCTCCCCGCGCCTCCAGGAACATGGCGCGCAGGTGAGGGGCGACCCTATCCGGGAACAGTTTGTACAGATCAATAGGCAGTCCGTTCGGTCCAGAGGCCTTACCCGAATTCAACGCGCGAATCGCCCCCTCCACCTCGTCAACCGTGATGTCGCCATCCAAATCGTCCCTATCTATGTCAGAAAGGCAGGGCAACTCGATATCACGAAGGAGATCAGACGAGTCCTCGGGCGGCCTGTCCGACACAGAGGAATAAACCCTATGAAAATACTCCGCGAAACACTCCACAATCCCTTCAGGTTCCACAATCACCTCTCCCCCTTCTCCAATCAACTCTGGCACCACTCTATTGACCCGTTCCTTCCTGTACTCCACGCCAGGAGTTTCCCTGCCTTATCTCCAACATCATACAGCCGGCCCTGTTGTTCCCTGCTGAGGGTCTTGGCGGCGTCCGTCACCAGGTCCCTATACTCCGCCTGCTTCAAGCAAAGCTCATGCAATGAGGACTCTGTGACCTCCTCCTCCATATCCCCTTCAAGGCCCGCAATCTCCTCCTCTACTTGCCGCACTGCGCAATCCCTCCGATTCTTGGCAGTCACCACCAGGGAGAGGGCCTCCCCCCGAAGCACGGTCTTAAAAGCTTCCCACAGCGAGATCGCCGAGTCCACGGATCCCAGATTGTCCTTAAAGTAATTATCTACCGTCTTTACCAGGGCGCTGCGCGTCTTGGGGTCTCGGAAATACCAAGGGTTAATGGGGGCCACCCTCCCTCCTCCCTCCCGACCGAGATCCAGCCTGATCCACACTGGCGAGTGATCAGAGATACCACGTGCCATGTGCCTCGCCTCGGATATCAACGAGGCATGTGCGGCCAAAGTGAGCAGGTAGTCAATCCTGGAGAGGCTACCATGCGCCCCGGAGTGAAACGTGTATTGACTCTGTGTGGGGTGCCGGAGCCTCCAGCAGTCTATCAGGCCAAACGTGTCTAGGAGGTCTGGAAGCCATTTCTGAGCCCCCCCTGTGTCCCTGGGCGGGTATCTATCCAGCAGTCCGGAACCCACAGCGTTGAAATCCCCTCCCACTACCAGCATGCCCCCCGGGAGAGTCAGCAAAGCCCTGCCCAATTCAGCAAATGTGGCGGCCTGCAGGGCCGGCGGGACATAAACCGAAACCAAAACCAAAGTCCTTCCTTCCCACCGCCCCGCCACCGCCACAAACCTCCCCCTATCGTCAACAATGGTGGAATCCACCTCAAAAGGCAGCGATGCTCTAACGAGGATGCCCACCCCCCTGGACCCAGAAGAGAATCCCGAGTGTGCAATGAATTTATACCCCTTCCTATTCAGGGCATAGCACGTATTGCCTATGAGGTGCGTCTCCTGCAGCAGTACAACGTCTGGCATTGAGCGTTTCAGAAATTGCAAAACAATCCCCCTCTTAATGCGATCCCCCAAACCATTAACATTCCAGCTTATAACACTTAGGCCTCTACCCCCCATCCTCAAACGGAAAGAGGCCCACCCCACACCCGAGGCGCCACCATGGAACAGCCCTGAGGATAATCATCATGCCTTGCAGAAATAAACCCCCCAACAACAAACTCAAACTCCCCATAACTCCCCCCACCCTGCACCCCTGCTGCAGCTTAAAAAGCCCCCCCAACTTGCAGTGTGCCTGTCGCCCTACAAAAACAAAAATCTACAAAAAGTACCCCAAGGGAGGAAAAGAGCACCCCTCGTCCTCCCGCAACCCTCCACAGTTACTGCACTCTATTCAAATCTACAAATATGGTCAAATCAAGTCAGGCCGGCTTTGAGTTATCAGCCCTGTCCATCCCGGCCACTGTCTCCATGCTCAGCTGTGTCGTCCCCGGTCCGTCGCCGGGGCAAAGCGTCCAGCCATTCATCGGCCATAACAGGAGAGTCAAAAAAGAATGTCCGATCTTCATGCACCACCCGTAGTCTGGCGGGGAAAAGCATGGCATACTTTAGGTCCCGCTCCCGAAGCCTTTGCTTCACCCCCAGGAAGCTCTGTCGCTGTCTCTGCACCTGCTGGGTAAAGTCCGGGTAAAAATTCACCGACGCATTCTGGAAGGGGACTGGGCCCGTCACCCTCGAAGCTTGCAGGATAGCGTCCCGATCTCGGAAGTGAAAGAGCCGGGCGACAATCGGCCGCGGCGGGGCACCCGCCTTGGGCCGTCCGCCTGGCACCCTATGGGCCCTTTCCACCGCAAAAAACTTCCCAAGGCCCTTAGGCTTCAGATGATTGAGGACCAAATCTTCCACAAGCAGGTCCGCCGAAGCCTCATCCGAGGACTCCGGGACCCCGATTACGCGCACGTTGTTGCGCCTGGACCGGCTCTCGAAGTCCTCCAGCCGGCGGGCGGCGAGGTCACTCTCGGCCCTCAGCTTCCGGACCTCGTTCTGCAGGTCCGCGACCTCATCAGTGAGGCCCGTGGTCTTGTGGTCCAGGTCCTTAACGCGCTCGTTTGTCTTGCCCAGGTCCGAGCGGATCAAGTTGACATCCACCAGGATGGCATCCACCTTATGCGCCAGGGCCTCGAATTGCCTCCCCATCGAGGTCTGCATCCCATCAAGCGCGCCCATGACATCCTGCAGGGAGAGCTCCGGGGTCCCAGGCGAGTCCTCCTTCTGGGCATCCGGCGCCTGGCTCGATCCACTCGGCGATGTCTTCGGGAGGGCGTAGCGGTCCATACTATTGACTTGGGAGTACGTTCCCCGCCTGGTGGACTTAGTCTTCAGCCTGTCTCCTTCTGCCTTGCCCGACATAATGGACTCCAAGCAGTCCAATGCAGTGAGGACCGTCCCCTCTCAGAGAGAGGTATAAGGAGCGAGCAGGTCCGCCTTGTTCTTCCAAAATAGCCCACCGAGCGTCCCTGGGGTTATAGAACCACCCAGAGCACTACAGTGTCCGGGCAGACAAAGGGAACGAAACCGAAAGTGAAAGAGCGAGGGCCTCCGTCCGGTAGTTCACACCTCACCAGGCCGTTGTTGATCAACTAGGAGTCGGGCATCCTGCCAACTCTAGCCCCTGGCATCTCCGGGAGTTAGGCCGCAATCTTTCGCCAGTCATAAGTCCGGTTCCCGGTGGGCGATCCGGTCGCGGGTAGCATCAATCGCCTCCCTGACAACTCAGCAACACGGTGCCATGCATACCATCAGGATTTGAGTCAGGATAGTCGACGGAGGGCGCGAGGGTCTCGGGAGCTCTAAGCTCACGCGGCCATCTTGGTCAAGCGCTAGGCTCCTCCCCGTGTACATTCTTTTTAATGCATCTTACGAGTAATTTAGGTCTGTTAAACTTACGTACCATGTTTTCAATTATTCAGATTTTTCCAGGCTGGCAGCTACCTTTGTCCTGCAAGGATATATGTGTATTAGGATAGGGGTACCCCTCTGGTCATCTAACATATGCATCCATTGTTGGACTTACTGGGTTTTTTAGTAGAGTACCTACCCAGTCTGATTCGTAGGGTAGTGAAAGCCTGTTCAATTTCATGGAATGTGCAGCTCTATACGTTCGTGCAGTGGCTTGTTTCTGAAAAAGTTTAAAGGATATATTTTAGGAGACCAATGGAGAAGGAATTTTCACTCTATTATCTTGCATCTAGCGCGTGACTTGACTCCCTTCTTACTATTTTTTAGGAGCGGCTTCTGTATGAAGAACGGATGGACTGCATTTTTGCTTGTGTTGTTAGAGCGGATTACGGACTTTGAACGCTTAATGTGTGTTTGTTCTTATGCCCGAAGGAAAGCCTTCTTGTACCGCATATCACCCGTTTTGTGGTGTTAGTTCGTGAATCATGGTTCTTTTTCTCTCGTTTAGACTTACTTTCGTTCAAGGGTCTCGGATTCCGCTTTTCATCCGGTTTATTTTCTCCGCGTCCTCGCCGTTTTGGAGCCTCTTACGTTTGGGATGCCGGCTGTTTGATCTATTTGCCATGCGCGGAGCGCGCCTGCATTCCACGTCATGCCGCTGATGTTACCATGGGGATATTTCGTTTATGCAGTTACAATTCTGCGTCGTCCATTGGCTGTAGCCGTGGAGATACTTTGTTTATTTTGACTGTGTTTGTTGTTCAATAAAGTTGTGGATACTTTGCTATTGTTGCGTCCACGGTGTCCTATTAATCGATATTTCTTTCCTTTTGCCTTATGGTTTTTTTCGTCGGAGGGCATTTCATGTTCGTTTGTCGAGGGATGTGATTATGAGCCTCCTACTCGGCACGTTGCAATGAGTGCTTAACTGATCTCCTTACATGGCAACCATATCTCTGTTTACTTTGCCTTTGTATCGCCAATTTGCATTATGGGGGCACTGATTATTAATTTTAGAGTAGTATATTTGATCGTCATTTTCACCCAATTTATGACTTGTTGAAAAACTGATTGACCTGACACATGGGTGGGGGAATACAGAAGAAACCTTTATATGACATTCGATAGTTCTGTCATTTCATTCAGTCCATTTCCAATTGTACCCAAGAACATTATGGTTTTTGCTTCTATCTTGGATAAAAGGGATTCAATATTTTTACCTTTTATTTGTCGCAATACTGTCCATTTTATTTCATTGGATCCATGATTTCTTTCAATGCAGTGTGCAACCGTTGGTGCGTTTGGAGTCTTACATTTGATTCTTGACCGATGTTGGGAAATCCGGTTTTTTATGGGTTGCGTCGTTTTTCCAATGTATGCTAGTGAGCAAGGGCAAACAACACAGTAGATAACATTTTGAGTGTTGCAGTTCGTAAAGTCATCGTGATTAATGAACTTGGTACCATATGTGAATTTTGTTCCTTCGATTGTACTGTCACATGAGACGCAATTACCACATCTTCTGTGTCCTTTGATTGGTGGCAATGACAACATTGTCCTTAGTGTAGTTTCTGGTTTTGGCATAGTTGTATTTGCGCGCACTAGTCTTTCTTTTATACTCGTGTTTTTTTTCAAGGCGAATATTGGTGTCTGTTTGAAGGGAGGCAAACTCTTGACTGTGTTCCAATTCCTTCTGATGATTTTTTGTATTTCATTTGTACATCCTGAAAATGTTGTTACGCAGACAAGGGGCATGTCTTCCTTTTTGTTTTTTGGAGTCAGAAGAGATTCTCGCGGAGTGTTCCACGCTCTTTTCATTGCTTTCTTCAAAAGCTTTTTTGGGTAGTTTCTCTTTTTCAGTTTTTCCAAACGTTCTGTCGCATTTTTGAAGTAGTCTTCCTTTTTTGAGCAGTTGCGCCTTATCCTGAGAAATTGGCTGAATGGTAAATTTTGTCGCAAGTTTCGTTGGTGGAAACTTGAAAAATGTAAAAATGTGTTTGTCAGTTTTTTTTGTGAAAAGGGTGGTATATAGACGGCCGTCTTCATGTTTCACCAAAATATCAAGAAGAACGAGCCACTGCACGAACGTATAGAGCTGCACATTCAATGAAATTGAACAGGCTTTCACTACCCTACAAATCAGACTGGGTAGGTACACTACTAATAAACCCAGTAAGTCCAACAATGGATGCATATGTTAGATGACCAGAGGGGTACCCCTATCCTAATACAAATATATCCTTGCAGGACAAAGGTAGCTGCCAGCCTGGAAAAATCTGAATAATTGAAAACATGGTACGCAAGTTTAACAGACCAAATTTACTCGTAAGATGCATTAAAAAGAATGTACACTAAAATTAGATACATTGTTACCCATACAGGCAAAAGATGTCCCACCAGAACATTAATAAGCCCTAAGGAAGACCTCACCACAAAGTCGCAGGTCCATACATTACAGGTCAAACGCGTTGGCAACATACAAGCAGCGATTCAGAACTTATTGGGAAAAATATCTAAGTGTTTATGCTTCCCCTGAGTGGGAACAACAATTAATTTAAAGTTCCCCCATAAAACCAATTAAAAAATTATTTTCTGACCCTGCTAAGGACCAAAAGAGATTGTGACGATTGAGGACCAACTGAGTTAGGGTTCCAAAAATGCAATCAGCTGGACATTTATGTACGGTTATGTATTGTAAATATTTTTTATGTAAGTGATTTACTTTGAGCAATAGATGCATGTTTTGTTATATGTTGATGCTGAAAAGTGTAAATAAGTGTACAAGAAATTTGTAAATTTTCATTGAAAAGTCAGGTGAAAAGTCTATTGATGAAGTGTTTTCTCTCTTTAAATCAAGTGTAAAATAGAAAAATTAAATTGATACTTACAGTCAATAAAAAGGACTGAAAGACAAAGAACAATTGTGATCTATATCACCATGCAGAGCATAGGAAGCACCCCCAGCATGCAAAAGCAACTTGTAACTTGTTCACTGTTCACAGTGTTGTGATCCTAGTTTAGAGCAGTGCAGTTTTAGCGCTGGACCTGGTATTCCATGTTTACTCAAGGGAGTTTAAGGGAACTAACTCACTCCACATACCAAGACTTCCACCATCGGCCCAGAGGCTCCGGATTACCACGCGAAGCCCTTATAAACACATGACCACATGTTGGGTACCTATAATATAATCACCTGGAATGTACGGGGAATTAGTTCCATACACAAACGTCATAGAAAATACATGGGTAGCGAAATAGGAGCAGGGCTCAGATGGTGTTTTTACAGGAGTCCCACCTCAGCGACTCTGAGGTCATTAAATTGCGCAAGAAATGGAAAGGCCAATTCTTTTCCACATCATACGCTGCATTTGCTAGGGGGGGCGACAATATGGGTCAGGAATGGAGTCCCGTTTGTGGCGTTAGAGATACGCGCGGATCCACAGGGCCGATACACACTGGTGAGGGGTACGCTGGACGGCGTGCATGTGGTGCTGGGTAGCCTCTATGCCCCCAACTTTGAGCAAGACAAATGTCTTGCAAGCCTTAATGCGGTGTAGGTGGACTGGGTGGCTAATCCGTGGATATTAGGCACCGATTACAATGCAGTTATGGACACTGCTATGGACCGCTCGCATCCACCGATTCCGGGAGCCGGCTCTATCAAGCAACCGGAGGCATTGTGCAGGTGGTCAGAGAGATGGGCAGTGGAAGATGTCTGGCGTCTAAAAAAAAAACAGCAGTAGAGAATACTCGTTCTTCTCCCCAACGCACCAACTCCACACTAGAATAGACAGGATACTCTGCTCCATTCCCCTTGCTACACAAGTAACACATACTACCTACCTGGGGAAGACTTTTTCCGATCACAACCCACTAGAGCTCACCCTTGCGTGCTGCATCATCCCCACCCCAGTCCCCACTTGGAGACTATGGCCTCAGATGTTAGAAGACTCCGCCTCCTGGAACACATTAGCGGTAGGCATCACAAATAACCTTGCAGAAAACACAGATTTTGCCTCAACGCGACATATAGAGTGGGATCTTTTAAAACTGTCATACGGGGTGTAGCCATCAGCACCACTGCAGGGGCGCAGCAGGAGATATACAACAACCTCAAAACAGTCGAAAACACCATGAACACACTAGAACAAGAAGCGGCAAGGGATCCCACCAGGGAAGCGGCGTTACAGGAGGCGCGTATTAAACATGCTGAGTTACTAGAAAGCCTCAGATTGATGGATTATAAATCATACACTCAGATAAAACATACCGAGGCTGGCAAGTCTGGTGCACTACTAGCGCGTATCATAGGTGATGCACCCCCTACTGCTGCAATATGCGAAATAACCACACCAGGGGGGACACAGTACACACCCAGCAGGAAATAAATGAAGCATTTTACAAATACTATGAAACACTCTATGAAGCCCCAGCACGACAGGCGGACAAATCTATAGACACCTTTCTGGGCAACCTACCCTTTCCCCAACTAGACAATACTGCCAGGGACGATTTGTCAGGCCCCATTACAAGAGCTGAAATTAGAGAGGCCATTCGGGTGTTACCACGTAACAAGGCCCCAGGCCTAGATGGCCTACCCATAGAATTCTTTGACACCTTCTTGGACGCTCTCATTCCCCACTTAGAACAACGGTACCAATCTGCGCTGGACGCAGGGACCCTCCCTTCTACCACAATGCAAGCCTAAGCAGTGTCAATTCCTAAGCCGGGCCGCTCTGCCACAGATATCCCAGGGTACCGCCCCCTTTCCCTGCTTGCCACGGAATATAAAATACTAAGTAAAATACTAGCACTCCGCTTACTCCCATACCTGCATAAACTAATGCACACGGATCAATGCAGGTTCGTGCCAGCGCGCAGCACATCACTAAACATCAGAAGGCTTCATCACGTCTTGGGGACCACCTCTGCAGACAATCAGAATGCAGGCTGCATTACACTGGACTTAAGACAGGCCTTTGATACCCTTCAATGAGACTATATGGTCAAATCGCTAGGGAAATTTGGCATACCACTGGAGTACCTGAAATGGGTACAATTACTGTACACGGCCCCCACGGCGTGGACCTGCACAGGAAATCACATATCACGCACATACCCAGTAGGTGGGGGCACTCGCCAAGGGTGCCCACTGTCACCCTTGCTATTTGTGCTCGGGCTAGAACCCCTGGCCATTAAACTGCGGTCAGAGGCAGAATAAATGGGTATTAGGCTGGGCAACACCACGCATGTACTATCAGCGTATGCAGACGATATAATCATATATGCTAAGGATTTGTCCAATGATCTAGGGCTGACACCGGGTATCTTCAGACAATTTGAACTGGTCAAGGGCCTGGCTATAAACAATGCTTTCTTCTTTCACCCTGGCGTACGCCTAGATATGTTAGTTTGGACAGCTCTCTTTGACCATAGCACTGCATACATTCAAATATCTAGGCATCAATATTTAAGAGACCCGCAGGATCTAATAGAGGGCAACCTGACCAGAGCGATTAGGGCACTCTGCTCCCAAACAACCTTTTGTACCTTGTTACCGCTATCCGTAATGGGTCGGGTGGCGATATCTAAAATGGTGGTTCTCCCAAAAGTATTATATTTTTTTTACAAACCTTCCGGTGATAATAATTCCTACTCCCATATTTAAGGCACTCGAAACGCTATTATCTGACTTGATCTGGGGGACTGGCTGTCGGTGGGTGTGTCTATCCAAACTGCAATTGGCGACAGACAAAGGGGGATTGGGTACACCCGACCTCCGTTCATACTGCTATGCAAGCCAACTACAGTGGCTATGATACTGGATGGCAGGACGTAATCTGCACAGATTGGGATATATACGGCCCAGGACATCAACCGTGGGGTCCTACACACCCTCATGCTGCCTCGCTCCAAGTCCCCCAGGATGCCTGACGCTGCTACGCACCACACGTGTGTACTGGAGGAAAGCGTTGCAGTACACGCACCAGCACACCCCTATACTCGAACAACACACCATTACTAGATATTCCTACACCCACAGGTCTAATTACAAAACTAAACACCCTCAGCTGGTCTGTGGGAGGAGTCACTACAGTGGGGGCACTCTTCAATGCCGGAGCACTCATGGATCACAAGAACTTTGCTAGGGCAAATGGAATCTCGAGCAACCTATACATGACACATGCAGCAATACTTGCTTATGTTAAGACATTGGGCCCCTGCCAGAGAAGAACCTCTGAGGCACAAACTGGTACAAGCAATCTATCAAATATGTGAAAGGCCTCATCTTACAAAATGGCTCTATAGAGGTATTAGGGCACACGCTGGGATTTCACTTACTGACTTACATACCAGATGGTCCATGGACCTTGAAAAGGAACTGACTGAAAGGGAATGGACTGCCCTGTTGGAATATCCTAAAAAGGTGGCATGTAACGCCAAGTGTAAATTCATCCAGCATATGATCCTCCACAGGGCTTACCTCACTCCACACAGTATGTTCCCGAACACACAACACCACTGCCCCAGGTGCAGGGTGGAGGATGCTGACATCCTGCACATGCTGTGGTCCTGCTGTGTACTAACTGAGTTCTGGACGGGCTTCGTCCAGAGCATCAGAACAGTGACCGGCATTCCCATATGGGAGACAGTGGGAAGCTGCATACTTGGGATGCATCAACGCCCAAAGTCGCAAAAGGTGCATTTACTCTTCGTTGACCTAGCACTTCTTATTGCAAAGCGTGCAATACCTTTGCGGTGGAAATCGGCAAAGGCCCCAACAGTTTGTGTGTGGCATGGAGAAGTGGTGCGATGGGGTAGTGCAGACAGTGCTGCTATTAGACGGGAAGAGGCCCGCGGTCTGTGCAAAACCCTGATATCAATGGACTGAGACTAGATACTGGAGGCATTTAAAGCCCTTGACCCTGCGCATGTCCCTGAAGTAAGCGATGCATAGAAAAAGGCTTGTAAAATGGTCCCCGACCACTTGAATCCAACCCAAGAATAGCCCAAATGTGCAGCGCCACTACACGCAATATACACATCAAGCACACCAATATGGACAAAAGTGGGAATCAGGGCAAAACTGGGCAATATTGATACTAGTCAGAGTAGAGCCAGTAGAGGGGGGTGGGGGGATAGGAAGTTTAGAAGTTTAGGAGTTATTTTAAATGCACTTGCAAGAGCATCTAGTTATCACCCAAGGAAGGCTAATGTAATGTATAATGCATGAAATGGTACGAATTGCTTGCCAATGGTTCAATGCGGATGTTTGTACATGACATTATGCATGGTATACTATTACAATCGAGTATACAAAGTACCTAACACTATGTATGACTTGAGAAACCAAGAAAACCAATAAAGTGTGTTTTAAAAAAATTGGTTGAACAGAGTGACTAGGCTTTAAGTGAGTTGGAATCAGATGTCAAAGCCCTTTTGTTCAGCAATGGTCTTGTTAACATACCTAAAAAGTAGGCGCTTATTTTCACAGCTGGGGAAAAAGTACAGTCCTCAATGAGGAGAGTATGCTAAAAAGGAGTTTTAGAGTGGGTGGGAAGGGGAGGTGAGAAGAGGTTGAGCACAAACTTCTACTCCTCACTTCAGTTTGTACATTTTTGTTTACTCTCAAATACATCACAACTGCAATAATGTTCCTACAGCACTATATGTACACTGTCTCAATACTGAGACTGGAGAAAAAGTGGCGCCACGAACAGACACCGGACAGCCACGCTGCCCAAAAGAACGCCAGCCGCAAGCACCACCAACTCATCCGAGCCACCAAAGGACCGCCTTCAAGGAACGCATCGACAACAACGCACACAACAACAAAGAGCTCTTCAACATCGTGAAGGAGCTCTCCAACCCCAGCTCCAGCGACGTTCTGCCGTCGCAAGACCTATGAGACTCCCTAGACACCTTCTGTCACCGCAAGATCGCAGACATCCACGACAGCTTCAACACCCAGACCCTCCCTGCAGCCGCCGACACTGCAGACCCACCGCCCCCCAGCCTCACCAACCACCTGCTCTCCTGGACCCACGTCAACGACGACGACACCATTAAGACCATGAGCACCATCCACTCCAGCTCACCATCCGACCCCTGGCCTCACCACATCTTCAACAAAGCAAACTGCATCATCGCACCCCAACTCCGGAAGATCATCAACAGCTCCTTCGAGACCGCCGCCTTCCCGGAAAGCTGGAAGCACGCCGAGATCAACGCCCTACTCAAGAAACCCACAGCGGGCCCAAAGGACCTCAAGAACTTCCGGCCCATCTCCCTGCTCCCGTTCCTGGCAAAAGTCATCGAAAAGATCGTCAAGAGGCAACTGACCCACTTCCTCGAGGAGAACAACATCCTGGACCCGTCCCAATCTGGATTCCGCAGCAACCACAGCACCGGGACCGCCCTCATCGCTGCCACATATGACATCAGGACCCTACTGGACAACAGCGAAACCGCGGCCCTCATCCTCCTGGACCTCTCGGCCGCCTTCGACACCATCTGCCGCCACATCCTACGCACACGCCTACACGACGCAGGAATACGCGACAAAGCCTTGGACTGGACCACCTCCTTCCTCACCAACAGAACCCAGAGGGTCCGCCTCCCCCCATTCCATTCTGAAGCCACCAAGATTATCTGCGGCGTGCCCCAAGGATCATCCCTCAACCCCACCCTCTTCAACGTCTACATGGCACCGCTCGCCAACATCGTCCGCTCGCACAACCTCAACATATTCTCCTACGCCGATGACACTCAACTGATCCTCTCACTCACCAAAAACACCGCCACAGCCAAAACCAACTTCCATGAAGGCCGTCGTCAGCTGGATGCAGACCAGCCGCCTGAAACTTAACTCGGACAAGACAGAGGTCCTCATCCTCAGATCCACCCCCTCTGCCTGGGACGACTCTTGGTGGCCAGCCGCCCTAGGAGCCACACCCGCCGACCATGCACGCAACCTGGGGTTTATCCTGGACTCATCACTCTCAATGACCCAGCAAGTCAACGCCGTCTCCTCCTCCTGTTTCAACACCCTCCGCATGATCTACAGATGGATCCCCACCGGAACCAGAAGGACGGTGACACAGGCCCGTGTCAGCAGCAGACTGGACAACGGCAACGCCCTCTACGCAGGAACCACGGCCAAACTCCAAAAGAGCCACCAACGCATACAGAACGCCTCCGCACGCCTCATCCTCGACATACCCCGCCACTCCCACATCACTGGCCACCTGAAAGACCTGCACTGGCTCTCAGTCAACAAGAGGATCACCTTCAAGCTTCTCACCCACGCCCACAAAGCATTCCACAACGCCGGACCAGCATACCTCAACAAACGTCTCACCTTCTACACCCCGAGCCGCCAGCTGCGCTCCGCCGACCTCGCCACCGTCCCACGCATCCACAGGACATCCACCGGCGGCAGATCCTTCTCCTACCTCGCCGCCAAGACATGGAATACCCTCCACACACAGCTGCGGCAGACCCAGGACCTGCTGACCTTCAGGAGACTTCTCAAGACCTGTCTGTTCGAGTAGTAGCTGCACCACCCCCCTCAGTGCCAGAGACCCTCACGGGTGAGTAGTGCGCTCTAGAAATGACTGATTGATAATGATAACTATCTTTGCAGTTCTCTATCCACTACCTATCATCATCGGGATGTCACCGTTCCAGAACAAAATAGCCATTCATGTGAATATCTTGCTGAAGTCCACTAGCCAGCTCCCTGCAAAATCCTGAAAAGTACATGACAGATCAGCAATCTAAACTCCGTACAAGCATCCAAGCTATACATAGACCACAAAAGTACCCCATTTTAACAGACATATACACGCCATGCGGGACTCCATTCCACCCCCTCAATGGAACACACCTTTTGATCACAAATCTTCTGCGTGACTTTGTATATAAAATCAAACAGGTGAATTCTAGTTGACAGTCATGCAGTCAATAACTGTCTCTTCTAAGCAACATACGACCATCAGACTGATGCTCACGGCTACCCAAATATTCTTTTGCCACATTTCTCTATGTAGCGCAGAATAATGGCACTGCAATGAGCACCGTGGTGACTCCAACTGCTTCTCTATCAAGTTCAATACCCCTAAGATTCTCCTGCAGTTTCACACAACACAGGCTCATGCTTGATTAACCCAGTGTCATCCAAACAATCAGATTCACTCTGCAAGCAATGGAAAGACAGATAACAAAGTCAATAATATAACTGAAACGAGAGTAAGTAACAACACTGCATGTTTCTATCTAAAAAATGTCAGCCAAGAAACTACCAAAATGAAAAACAGACAATATTGTTTAATGCTATTTAATAAATGGGCTGTTAATATTGAGAAAGTTGATGTCAATGTGAATAACAATACATGCATGTGGAAAAACGAAATTGCATCTTTCTTGACGAATTTTCCCGTTATGAACTCCACATCAACCCGACTCCGAAATACGTTGTTAAGCAGGTGCTGAAATCCACGCCCAAGGTCAATGATTGACAGGTCACAGGTGGGGTGACATGTAGCCAGCAGACAAATGCGTGAACAGGAAACCCCATATCAATCCCACAGATCGGTGCAGCAGCGCCACAATGGTCCAATAACGCACACATGGACGAAGGGGTACGCGCACTCCCAAAACATCATAAAGTCAGATGCCACTTGAAGTTAGGAACACCTAGCCAATCAGGACACAGCACATATAGTACATGCAGTGATCAGGTACTTCCCATCATGGGCACTTGGACATGTTACCCCCTGGCCGCATTGTGCCTAAGCAAAGTCGAAGCCCACCGGGATTCCTCATCGAATACATTAATTTATGGCTCCAAAGACAGCAGTTCCCATTTCTTATTGAAAAGGATCACAGGAACTATTTTATGGCACTCAATGAATTGTATAAACATCCATGTCAGATCGATTGTAAGTTGAGACAGTCCTCAGACCTTATGCCTGCAATGGTTATCCCAGCTGCACTGTTTAATTAAAAAAACTGTTCCTGTTTTGCCAAACACATCTTGTCTCTTGTTTTTTCAAGGTATTTCATGTACAAGCAACAGGGCGACCATTACTCAGTCTGCCTTACCAGCATTGTCACTAGCCACAGCAATGTTAAGTGGTGTACAGCAAATGGCTACCCAGACTAGAAAGAAAGGGGAATCCGTGATGAGTATTCCTGGCAGGATAGAGTTACAAATAAACACATCATAGCTCATAGGATGGTTTTGTATGGGTAGAAAGAAGTACAATATTGCACAAGAATGCAATATTACACAAGACATCTGGTTTAGGTCTCATACAAATACCTAAGACTAGGCAATCCCACCATACAATGCTCACAGTTAATAGAGCCATGGTGCAAAAACGAGACCTTCAGCTGCATGACTTTCTGCAACACCTGTGATGTCTGCAAAATAATAATACTGCACCCTGCCAATAACATATTCTAAAATCCACTCTTGCACCCAATGGACATGGCCGTGTTTCATCTCCTCTCGCACTCACTCAGGCACACAATGGAATCTTGGCTAATGTGTCCCAAGGCTCAGTATAGAAGTGCTTCACTAGGGAGCAGGTATACCTATTCCCACTTCTGGTGTGCTTCTAATTGTAAGACTAGTCACTCCCAGGTAAGCCTTTTCTTACGCATACGCCTATCCTGGGCCATTGTGCCTTCACTTCCTTGTGTACATGGAACATTGTTTTAGGAATGAGCCTGAAATTGTCCATGACCATGAGTCTTCCCTGAAGGGCTGTCACTTCAATACAATGAGTTGTGTCCAGCAGCCCAAAGCAGAGCTTGATAACGGGTGCTCTGTCGGGTCCTGCGGGATGGTGGTGCTGGAGAGGGTGACCACTTGACGGCAGATGTGCTGCATACACTGACTGTCTTATATGTACTAAGATAGTTTTGCTCAAGTGTTGTCAATGTGGCATGCTATGTATAGACTCCAAGAGCATCCCTCAAACCAAAAGCAAGGGTTTATCCTACCTCCACAAAACATGTAAGGTTCCTTTTATGTCCCCTTGGAGGCTGAGGACGATCGCTCTTTTTTTGGGCCACCAGATATCACGCTGTACAGCAGTTAACAAATGGTATGTCTGACAAGTATTATTTCTGAACTCTATTCAATTATTGTAATGTAAATGTCTGCGTCAAAAGATATATGTGAATGTCAACAGGAATGGTGGCAAATGGTGAATACCAAGACATTCGAATATTCATGAACCCTTATTATAATCAGAAGAGTCAATCAGGTTAATAATATGGCCAGGGCTAGCACAGTCATGTGTAATCGATCCACAGCAGGCTGCTACATCCCAGATTGGATACAGGGGTACCCTTGTCAGTTCCTAGTATATTGTACCCGTGTACCCAGGGCATAGGTACCCCAGAGGTCTCCCATGGGCTGAAGCATGCATTATGCCACCCTCGAGAAACCATTCAAAATGGAACTACAGGCCTGCCATTGCAGCCAGTGCAAGTTGGTGCATGCACCACTTACTAAAAATGTGGGTTTACTATATCTAAGGGTCACTGCACTTTAAACCTATAGTCAAGTCAAGTCAAGTCAATTTTATTGTTTCCAGTTATTAAAAACTATTACAGAATACATTAAGATACATTCATTAAAAATACTCTTATTTTATACCGGTATAAGATCAAATTGTCCATAAAATTATTTATACATTTATCTATGTAATGTTGGTTTAAGATCAACTTGTCCATAAATTGTTTGAACATTTATCCCCCCCTGTTCCACTTGTTGTAGGAGAGATTGTACCTGTCTCATATATTTAACCCCCCTACAAGCCAACATGGGAGATGTTCCATCTAACCATTGAATAACAGCTTGCCTGAATGTGCGAATGTTCAGTTTGTTAAAGATGTTTTTTAGAAATCGTCTCCTTATGTCCAATAGTGCTGGGCAAGCGCATAGCATGTGGGGTAGTGTTTCATTTTTGTAGCCACATAAGCGACAACAGGAATCCGTATAGCTGCCTTTATAAGTTAATAACAGATCTTTTGAAAAATTTAAGCCCAACCGATGTTCGATGGATCTGTTTTAATGTCACGTTAAAATGACTTCTTAGATAAGACTGCGGCTTTATCCCGGAATATGAGTTTATTACTGTCCACCCATGTCGTCGCTTCGTGATTAATGATTGATCTTCCAAAAACGATATCCGTTTCACAGCATTGTTTGTTATTTTATTGAAAGTGGGTCTATCTGGGTTAGAGTCCCATAATGATTGGATTTCAAGGACCTTCAAAGATTGAGCCAAATAATATCCCCAACTGCCTTGCGTGTCTTTACTCATCTGATTTCTTATTTCCTTCCAGAATAGACTATCCAATGTGCCTTCTTCGGATAGATGTATTTTGTGACAACATTTTACAAAAGTGCCCATGCTACAGAACTTCTGGTTCAGAAGACCAAATTCTAAGCGAACCTGGGCCGGTGAGGCTGATTTTGGGAGATTTAAAACTGCTTTGTATGCCCTCATTTGAAGGTTATTTAACAGCCCCGCCTCTTTACTGCACCAGGTTACCAAAGCATATGACAAGGTTGGCAAAATCTGTGATTTCATCACGTTTAACTGATGGATATAGTTTGGACAACTCCATTTTTTTTGTAGTAGCCGGTGTGCATAAATCAAGGAGTGGGTTTTTGCCTTTAGGTCTATTTTGAGTTCTTTGTTCGATGAACCTCTTTCTATTTTTAGGCCTAGATATTTATACGATGGTTCTTCCTTTATTTGTATTTTATTTGCGAACCATTTAAATATCTGTTTTTTTGCATCTACTAAACGGACCACTTTAGTCTTTTCTTTATTTAACTCCAAACTTTCGTGCTCCAGATAGATTACCAGATTATTAATCAATCTTTGGAGTCCTATTGGGGTTTGGCTCAGTACAACAATGTCGTCCGCGTATTGCAGAAAGGGGATTGGGATGTTTGCCAACTTCGGCGGGTGTCCTTCTGCTATCTTCATATGCTGTGTGATGTCCGCCATATAAAGATTGAATAAGCTTGGGGCAAGGACGCATCCTTGTTTTAGAACCTGTTGCGTATTAATTTCGCCAGTAGTACTGCTGCCGTCTCCCAATTTGACTCTTGCCCAAGTTTCGCTATACAGGTTTTTTATTGCATCCAACAGGTTCTTTGGTAATCCCCATATATTTAATTTTTTCCATAGTCGGTTTCGATTCACTCTGTCGAATGCTGCTCGTAAATCAATGAAACATGCAAATAATCTGGTCTTCTTTTTTTCTGTTTTTCCTTTTAGGAGTGCCAAGGTTGTTAAATGTGTTAAGGTGCCCATTTTTTGCCTAAAACCTGTTTGAAACAAAGGTATTATTTTTGTTTCCTCCATCCAATCTTGAAGGTGCTGCAGCAAGCATGTTCCATATAGTTTTGCATCCACATCTGTCAATGATATCAGCCTGTAATTTCCCGGCTCGTTATGATCGCCCTGTTTAAAAATAGGGTGTATTATACTTCCTTTCCAGGACTTGGGCGTTTTATTCTGGGTGTAAATCCAATTAAATAATGGGGTGAAATATTCGGCCCAAAACTCAGGGAAGTGTTTGAAAAGAGCGTTTGGTAGTCCATTTGGTCCTGCTGCTCCCTCTGTATTTAAATGTTTTATTATTCCTTTTAGCTGTTTAGCTGTCATAAGGGTGTCTAGGTCCAGGATATTAGCTTCTAATGCTTTAGGTACGCTTGTGATAACTTTACCAATGTTGTTACTGAGTCGGTTCTTTTTGCCCATGTTTGATATCCTTTTTTCATCCAATTGGTGCTCCTGTGTTTTGAGCGGAAGTTTTTTTTTGCTCCGATTCATTGGAACATATTTCACACTCTTTATTGTTGTGCCACTTTTGTCCGCTCTTCCCACCAGCGAACATATTTTTGACGTGCTTGATCCATTTGTTTTCTCCAATTCCTGCCTCTTGTTTTAGTCGGTTACCCTTTGTTAGTTTGTTAATTATACCCCAAAATGACCGGCCAATTTTATTCTTTCCAGCAATTAATAATTTGGTCCAGATTTCTTCTTGATATACTTTTTTTGCTTTACTCAGCATTGTCTTGTATTTATTTCGCATTGCTCTTAGTTTTACCTTATCTGGATTCCTTCCGTTTTTCATCAATATTACCTGCTTCCGGACTTCACGGGAAATTTTCTTTTTTTCCTCCCAGAGCGTAAGATTAAACCATGGCTTCTTTCCACTGTCTATTCTTCCGTTGTTTGATTTTGGAACTGGGGGGTCTCTAGTTATGAAATCACATAAGTTTTCCCAAGCTTTTATGGGTTTTTTTTTCCTTCAATTGGTTGTATTAACAGTAGATTTTTGAATTTCTCCATTGCTGGTTTAATATCTTTACCGCCCCATTTCAGTTTCCGTAAATTGAATTTTTCCGTGTTTTGAATAACTGTTTTTATTTTTTGAGTTTTATTTACTGGCATTTTGATTTTGGTAATTAAAGGAAAGTGGTCACTTTCTGTCCGTTGCTCGACAGTGAATGCGTTTACCTTTGGCAGCAGGTTATTGCTCATTATTGTAAAGTCTATAGTTGATCTCCGTTTACCGCTTAAAAAAGTTGTAATGGATTTATCCCCATTTGTGTTCCCATTCAAAATTGTCAGGCTCAGCTCTCTAAGTTCTTGAATTAAATCTTTATCTTTCACTAGGTTGGTATTAAAGTCTCCTGAAATAATTAAAGGGTACCATTCATATGAAATTTGAAATGCTTGAAGGAGGGATATTAATGTTAAAAGTCTTTCCTTCTTCGGTTTCTTTTCCGGGTGTACATATACATTAAGCACTAATAAGTTATTAATCTGTACGTTTGAGTCAAACTTTGCTGTGAGTTTTATTGCTTGCAGCCAATTAACCCCGGTATCTAGCTCTTCCGCTTGCCATCCATATTGCTGAGAGATGTATACTGTTAATCCTCCTCTCGGGTGACCGAATTTTGAATGTTTTTCAGCTAAGATATGAAACTCTATGTAACCGGAGATGGATACTGGGCTCTGGTTCCAGGTTTCTTGAAGTAGTATTAGATCCTGTTGTTCAAAACATTTCAAGGTTTCATGATCTTGTCCCATATTACTGAAGCCATGGACGTTCCAAGAGCAAATACTGATTGTTCTTATGTTCAACTCACCAAATTCGTCTCTGATTGCCCGATTTTTCCCTGATTCCCCATAATTATGGGGTGTTATCTGTAAGTGAGGTTTCCTGTTCTCGTATGAGCTTTTATACTGGTTAGGAACTCTTTTGGTTCAGTGCTTTGGCAATCCAGGACCAGTCTGTGCTCTTTTCCAGCCTACTACCCTGGTCCTCTAAGGTTGTCAGTATCATGCCTCTTTGTGTTGTTTTTTGCGGTGTTACCGAACATGCGCTTTTTAGGCATGGTCTCTGATTATGTTTGATTTCCTTTTCTGTAGATTCCGTTTTTATGGCCTTTAAAAGAGGGAATGGGTATTTTTTCAGTTGAAGACGTCTTAACCCAATACCCCATGCTTCAAAGATCAGGCTCATTGCGAGTATCCTATCCACTATGGTCCTTGAAGCCCAGGTAGTCAGCGTTTCTTCTATAACTGGATTGCTTGCTTCAGTTTTAAATTCTACAGATATCAGGTCTTTGGATGTTATTTCCTCTAATTCTGGAATTTCTTTAAAAAGTCGCAGTAAGTTCCCTCTATTCAAGACGTCTTGACCACCAGTTATCTGATATGCCGGTACAAATAATAATTTTTCAGGGCTTTCTCCTTGTATTTTAGTTACTAGTGTTTCTTCTTTTTCCTCTTGTTGTTGGTTCTTTGATTGGTCTCCCTTCGCTATTATTGTTCTGCTTGGAATTTGAATATTTTTGGTTATTTCTCCGATTGTATTTGTTGTTCTATTTCGCTTAAAAATGGGTGCAATAGGCCCGCCTGTTTCTAACTTTGTCCCTTCAATATTATGTTCAAGTATATCACTCTTTAAATGTATCGCTGCTTGTGGACGCTTTGAGAATTGGTCTTTTTGAGATGTCTTGCATGCTCTCCCATTTTCATTTAACTTTATTTTTATCGGTGTTCTTATCCTTTCTTCTTCGCTATCTTGTCTCCTGAGGTTCCGTACTTCGTCGCCTTTGATAGTTAGTTGTTCCTTTTCTCGTTTTACCCTTTTAACTTTAGGAGATGAACTATTCTCTGCCCACTGCATTTTTGTTTCCCATTCTCCTGAGTTTTCTTTATAGGATATGTTATTATCGCCTTCCATTTCAGTTCGGGCTTTGCCTTGTGGTTGCGGAAGTTTTTTTATTTGATTTTTTAGTTTTTTTTGTTTTTTTCCTGTGGATGGTTTGCCTTTATTGGCGTAAGGGATTTCTGTGATTCATTAAGGAGATCGTGCCCATTCTCTATCCTTAGTTGGATTGAGTGCTCCAGGTTATTTTCAGATAGGATTGATGAAGTTTTTTCTGATAACCGTTTCTCTTTTTTTAAAGTTATTTTATTGAAAATTGAAAAAATCTGATCGTTTATCGGAAGCGACTCCTTTCGCGGAGTCCTCCCCTTTCTGGCGCGTTTTCTTTGTCTTTTTGTTAACTTTACGTGTAAATTGTCCATTACTCTTTGTGAATCTTCAATTTTGAATACTCCTTGATTTGAGTGTTCCTCATTTATCATTTTTTTTGAGTCAGAGCTTCTATTCCATTCTATGCCCTCATTTTGGCTCACGCTTTCCTCTTTGATCTCTTTATCCCCGCCGGGGCTCGTATGTTTGTTGTTCCCTAGTGATGTTTGTACTACCCCTAAGGTATCTTTTAGGATATCTGGTAAATTTGACAATTTATCCACCAATTTGCCACACACGCAGGTGGGCTTCGAAGCATTTGTATGTTGTTGGACCGAATCTGATCTTCTAGATAAAAGGGTTGTCATATGATCCAGCTTGATATTTATGCCTGAAATATGGCTTGCGATAAGGTTTATTAGATCGATTTGTACGTCCATTTTGTTTGACTGGAAATTCAAGGCCCTAATTGCCTGATCCAGGGTATTTAATAGTGCCTCACTCCACGGGAACTTTTGGTTCGTTCCTGGTAGTATGTCCAGGACGTCTGACACCTCTTCCAGTCTGCTCACCGAAGAGATCGTGATTGGGGATGTCAAATTTAGTTTTATTGGCCACCCCTTGGTTTTTTCATGTTTCTCATCTGGTGCAACATAATTTTTGACTAGACATATTGGTGTAGATTCCAATCTTTCTTCTTCAATCTGGCCCTTTGCCTGTTCCTGTTCTTGTTCTGGTCTATATCTACCTTGCTGATTTTGCCGAAATTGGTTATTTTTAGGATCACCTTGTGTTTGAATTTGAATGCATTGTTCTATTTGAAAGTTGGGTTCTGTTAATCTGTCTGGGGTTGTCTCCTTGGATGTTAGGAGGGCTGACCAAATTTCCTCTAGCACAATTATTTGATCTTCCCCGGTTTTATTCCCCTCTATTGTAAAGCTTTTATCTTTAGCCTTATCTTTGGCCTTGGTCCTGTTCTCTTTTCTTGTGGATTTCTCCATTACTGTGGAACTCTGGTTATGTATCTGGGCTGCTACCACAACTGATTTATTATCTTCTGTTTTCCATTTTGCCTTTCCAGAGGATTGAGAAATTTGTAGCTGTTCTATTGAGTGGGTTGGGCTGTTGTTCTCAATGGAGAGTTTTTGAGCTTCTTTTTCCTCCTTCTTATTCTTTGCTTGCAGTTGTTCATTTTTACTGTTATTTATCCTTAATGCAGGTACGATTGGGCTTGGCAAGTGGGCTTGTTCCTGTGTTTGTCCATATATAGCCGCCATTGGGTCCTTTAAGAAAAAGAATTTTTGAATCCCACTTTTTTTATTTTTGGTTAACGATGGTTCAGGTGCAGACACTAGTCTCTCTCTTTGTTGTATATCCTTCTCTTTTTTTCCCATCTTAGATGACCCCTGTTCTTTATCTTCATCGTACCCTTTTTTCTTTTCGCTTATCTCCTTCCACACTCTCCCAGATCTCATGTTCTCCCTTGTTGACGGCAATTGTTATCACTTCTCCTTATTCCTCTCCCCTCCTTGTCCCCTCCTGGTCTCCTGGTCTCCTGGTCTCCAATGCTCCGACCCCCGTGCTAGTTTTTCAGGGTCACCGGCCACCGCCGGAGAACTGATGAGGACAACACGACAACTAACTATTTAGGCTTCTTTGCGGCAGAGAGGCAGGGAGGCTGAGGAAGCAGTGAGGCAGTGAGGCCGGGGTAACTGACGGCAGGAAAAAGCAGAAAATAGAAAAGACGGGTGGCCAAGAATGGGTAAGAGTATTATAAGAGCCCAGCTAGGCTAGGCTAGGGTTCACCTGTCTGCTTGTTATCCCTCCGCCTCCATCTCGTCGTCTTTCCTCATACCTGGTACCTCACTTGCTGCCTGACTCCACTCCACTCCACTCGCCTCGCCTCCGCCCGTCTCGCCCGTCTCTCTCCTTCGTCCGGTTCTCTCTCTCGGTTCCCGGCTCTCGGCTTCCGGTTCCGACTCCTGGCACCCGCGTCTCAGATCCCAGGTTTCGGGTCAGACGCCCAGACCCGGCTCAGGCTGCTTCCTTGCGGCTTGACTTGGCGCGCTCACACCACTCGTTTTGCTTCCTGCTAGGAACTCTGGGTTAAAAAATAATCTAATAAACCTGATGCTCCACGACTTTCATCTATAAACCTAAGTCACACATATAGCAGGCCTTTACAATCCTGAGGGCAGGGTGCTTGGTTCTAAGTGAGAGGGTGCCCCTGCATGAGGACACCCCTGCAGCCTACAGAGTCCATTCTCCTGGATTGTCAGTGAAGCAGCCATATACTATAGAGAGGGGCACCGCGTAATCATGTGATGACAATCTCGAAAACGGCTGCAACGAATCCTATCATGTTTGGTATCAAACATGTTGGAATCATACCGTAACACCGTAAATGATGTGGGAGGTATGATTCCAAGCACTGGAAGAGCCCTCCGTTATGCTCTCTGTGTTCCCGGTTCCAGCCTTCTAGCCCCAGACCACACAAAATGGTTGCTGCTGACCAGAGACACATTTCTGCCCTCCTGCTTCTGAGCCAAGCTTGAGCAGGGGAAGGCAGAACACCTCCAAGACAGGATTTAGTGTATTAGGGCTGGGTGGGTGCGCCTGCCAGCGCCTGAATGTCTGCATGAGGGGCACATTTGGTGCCACTGTGCATAGTTCATTCAAACCAGTCCTGGGAGCCATTGGCTCCCGCTCTGACCTGAAAATGGACAAAGGACATGGGAGTAACCTTCCCCATGTCCAGGCCCTCCCCTGGGAGGGTCCCCTGAATCTTCCCAGCCCTTTCCTTAGGGTACTTAAGGGCTAACCTGGAAGTAGGTCCCGAGATTCGTCGTGGAATAATATTCAGTACTGAAACCACTGCACTTCTACCATCTGGGCACTCTGGACTTCACTGAACTTCGTTTGGGCCTGACTTCATCTCCCTTACAGTCTGCTGCATCGTCTGTGCCTGTGCATCATACAGGAACTTTCTAAGGCCTGTGAAGCATCAGGGACGACAGAAGTAATCTCCCTTGCAATGAAGAAGTCACTCCCCTGCATTTGCAGGCATCGCAACGAAGACAACCGGACTGCAGATCCCGAGCTCCTGTGGACTATGTGGGCTCTGCAACACAGGTTGTGGTTTTCCTCAGCTCCCGCGGCCTGCTTTACCCTCTTACCAAGTATGAGGCCAGTAGTCTTTGTGGGGGTTGCAATAACCAAACCCCTGGAAACCGCGTCCCTTTTGCAGTTGCAAAGGCTTGTTGACATCTTTGCAAGAAGATCTTCGGGCTCCAAGTAGCCCCAACCTCGAGCACCTCCAGTGACCAGAATCTTTGGCCACACCGCATCGTGAGCATAGTGGCCTGCAGCTTTTGGTGAACTGCTTGAGGTCCTCTCACGACTCCTGTGCCTTCAGACTGTGGGTCCATTTGAGGGTCACCTTTGTTTTCCTTGGGCTCCCCGGATTGCTCAGGGCCTACCCTTACTCCCTTGCTTGTGGTGAGTCTCCTGGACCTTGATGGTCCCCCCTGTGCACCTTCTTGAATTCCTGCATGGGTTGCATTTGCCACAGCTTGTTGGTGCTCCCACTGGACACCGACCCCTCAGCACTTGACATCCTTCGTGGGACATCTCGTATCTGGGTCCTGGTCGTCCTCCATGTCGCCTGGTCCTCGCAGCTGCAGAGTCAATGTCGCCGTCATTCTTCCTGAAGCACCCGACTTCAGAGGGCATCCGTCTTCCAAGTCTCCTGGTCACTCCTGAGTGGCATAGACTCTGTCCCCTCTGCTTTCGGGTACTCCTCGTCAAGAATCCACATTTGGATTCCTCTGGACACTTTCTCCTTTTCCATCATCGGCACTTTCCTGAAGTCCTCCGTTGGGTTTCGACGCCACTTCACACCTGTGCACCCGGCTCCCCTGGGATAAGTAACTTAGGTACCACGGTATCCACGGGTGGGGTAGCTCTCCAACCTTCTGTCTTCCACTGGGTTTCTTCAGGGTCTACTGGGTAGGGTCCCTAATCGTTAAAAATCCGACCATGACTTGCACATAGACTTGTACGGAGCATATTCACACAATAAATGTAAAATGTAAATTTGATACTTGTATAGCGCACTACTCACCCGCAAGGGTCTCAAGGCGCTTGTACGAATACCGCTGTGGAACCCATCCTGGCTTTCCCTGTGAGGCGTCCACTCCTGGGCACCCCCAAGGTGGAGGCCAGGCATCCTTAGCGTTGTGGGGGCCGTTGTGGAGATTAAGCAAGCTATTGCCCAGAGTTGCAGAGTGGGACTCCATGATTGGAATAGGCACCGAGGCGAGAATTATCAGGTCCGTGGAATTTTTGAACCCAAGACCCGCCGAGGCGGGGAATTGAACCCTGGTCCCGGGCTAGACCTCTGCATCAGGATCTGCCGCTCTAATCATTGAGCCACACTTCTCCACAATGCACACGCTCTCCATGGGGTCCTTATCTACTTACCTTGGGTGCTTCTGTGGGTCCCCAGCAATTCTACGTCCTCTCGACATTATCCTGACTCGAGTCGTGGTTCTTATACCACTTTCATAGTAAATGGTTTGGTCCCCCCCGGGACCCACTGTGTATTAATGCTATTTACTGTGATTTCTTTGCTAAAGTATTGTGAGCTTTGTGTCTATCTCCATGTAGGAGATGCTGTAACATACTAGAGAGTGTTATATAATAAATACATATTTTTATAAATACTTTGTGTGGTTCTTTTTCATTTAATCTATACTATAAGATTGCATTCTGGCAAAACAAGCTGCTTTACACTCCTTCAAGACTAAGCCTGAAGGCTGCTCTTCACAGCTACCACTTGGATAGCTTTCTAAGGTTGTCTAAGACCTCCTAAATCACCATAAGGGTTGTCTGGACTAGTGCAAGGTGCCCACATACATTAGTGGACATCATACACCAGGTCAGCTTCTCACAGTGCCTAAAGTCATCTTTTGGCCGAATCCATCTCCGCTACTCATCGACATTGGTGGTATGCCCCAGTCGGCTTTAAAGATCCAAAAATTACTTCGGAAAACAGTAGGGATGGGAGTTACCTCTCAAACAAGACACAGTGGATTATGTACTTGGTCTCCGCTCCAGGATGGCTGAGTACATCAAGAAGGCAATTAAAGCGCAACCAAGATGGCCGCGTAGGCACAGGGCTCCCGAGGGCCGCCACAACTTCCCACGTCTATCCTGAAATTATCCTGATTCTATCGACGGGCTTCTACGGGCGAACCTATGTGGAGGTGATACCTGTTGTCCAAATTCAAATCGGACTTCAGGAACCGGAATAGCATTGATTCCAAGTTGGCGGCCTACTCCGGACCTTGCCCCGGACTCGAGTTGGCGTGGTGCCCGGGCAGAAAGTGAACAACAACAACATGCAGGACTTGGGCCGGTGCGCACCCCATATTTTCACTTTCGGTTTCGGGTCTCCTCGCTGAAACTGACTGAGGGGCCCCGGATTGTCAGCACACATTTATAGTGGGACGATTGGGTATCCTGCCTGCTCCTGGACACTAGCCTGGACTACCTTTCGTGATCGCCGAGGCTCCCTAGATTGTCTCTCCGGGGATCGCTCATCGTGTTGGTGGCCGACACCCTTGGCGACCATCAGACAATGGCGGCTAGATTGGACGGAGATCAACAAAAATCCAAGATGACTAGGCGGGGAGCTCATACCCAAGCTAACAACATGGACCGCTATACCCAGTCGAAAGGATCCCCTAGTGGCCTGCATAAGTCACCGGAGAGACCCAAGGATGGCCCGGGATCGTCTACGGAGTTAACATTGCAGGACGTCATGGGTGCCATCGATGAGATGAAAGCGGCGGTCGGCCAGCAATTCGATACATTGGCCCATAAATTGGACACGGTTTTGATCGACGTTAAACTAGTCAGAGCGGACCTTTCACAAACGAATGAAAAGGTCAAATCCTTGGGTCTGACGACGTCGAGTCTGGTAACGGACGTGTCTGACCTGCAAGCCGAGGTCCGTAATCTGCGGACGTCCACTGCTTTGTCTGTCCGTCGACTGGAGGATTTTGAAAGTAGGGCTCGGCGGAATAATGTGCGCATAATCGGGGTGCCGGAGAATCGGAGGTCCCTGCGGCTGACCTCTTCGTGGAAGACCTCGTGATCAACCATCTCGCACCCAAAGGCTTGAGTAAATTCTTTGCGGTTGAGCAGGCCCATAGAGTTCCGGGTGGTAAGCCTAAACCGGGCGCTCTCCCACGGCCCATCATTGCCAGAATTTTTGATTTCAGGGACAGGGATGCTATACTGCAGGCCTCGAGGGTGAGTGGGCCGACGAAGTTAGAGAACACTCATATAAGTTTCTACCCGGACTTCACACAATTGGTCCAAACGCAGCGACAGGAGTTCATGGGTGTTAAACGGCGACTGAGAGACAAGGACCTGAAATATGCGATGCTCTCTCCGGCCAGGTTGCGTGTTGAGTTCGAGGAGCGGACGCACTTCTTCGATCGGCCGGAGGAGGTTGGAGATTGGCTCGATACCCTGCCTCAGCAACGACGTCGAGAGGGACAGACTGAAGGGAACGGAGTGGGCTTGGCTGGACAGGAATAGACTTTTGGTTCCCGGTGACTGACTATTGTGATGACACTTCCATATTTTGGTTTGGTGTTTCTATTCAGTGCCTTATCCTTCAATGCCCGGGGGTTGTGGTGGTGCTCAGTGAGGCTTTTCTTTTTGTAGCGTAGTTAATGTTAGGGCGACAGGCACACTGCAAGTTGGGGGGGCTACATGGGCTCACGCAGGGGTGCAGGGTGGGGGGAGTTGTAACGGGAAGGTTGGTGGGGAGGGGGGGAGTTGGGGAATGTTTGAATGTTCTACAAGGCAACGTCACGCCATACGACTGGTGGTCGGGATCGTGTTCTCTGGGGGGGGGGGGGGGGGTTGTGCGCGGGGTTGGGATGGGGGGTAGGGGATTGAGAGTACTCTCGTGGAATGTGAATGGCTTGGGGGATAGGATTAAACGTGGAGTAGTGCTGCAGTTTTTGAAACGGCTGTCGCCAGATATTGTCTTTCTGCAGGAAACGCATCTAATTGGGAATTCTTGCCATGCTATGAATAGGCGGGGATATCGTCTCGTTGTGCATTCTGGTTTCACTTCTGGCTCGCGTGGGGTGGGCATCTTGATTAGAGCCTCTCTCCCGTTGGAGGTGGACGATGTGATCCATGATGATAGAGGGCGATATGCTGCACTTGTAGGCCGATGGGAGGGCAGAACCATCTCGCTCGTTTCTGTTTATGTCCCACCAGGATTGCAGACCGCAACTTTCGCTGATTTGGGGGCGAATGGTCTTGGGACTCCCGGGGGGGGTTCTGGTGGTGGGGGGCGATTTTAACTCTGTCGTATCTGGCGGGGCGGATCGTCACCCTCCCAGGGATCTCCCGGGGGCACAGGCCTGGCTGAGTGAGTTTATAGATACCCTCGGACTGATAGACTGCTGGAGACTAATGCACCCGGGGCAGGTGCAATACACTTTCCACTCAGGGGCTCATGGGAGTTTGTCGAGACTTGATTATGTCCTTATGCCGGCGGCCCAAGCTGTGATGATTAGGGAAGTAAGACATCTGGCCCGGGGTATTTCCGATCACTCCCCACTACTGTTGCACATTGAGGTCACCCCCGGGGCTGAGGGGTGGGTGGCACCGATTAACCCCTGGTACCTGCGTAATCCTAAAATCCGGGCGGACCTGGTCAAGTCTATTGAGCGCTATTTCACTGAAAACGTGGGGTCAGTGTATTCTGCTGTCTCGTTATGGGAAGCCTTCAAAACAGTGCTCCGTGGGCAGGCTCTTTCTCTAATTTCCCACTCCAAGAAAAGCAAGACTGAAGAGGTGATTCGCCTCGAAAACGACATAGCCAAGTTGGAGGGGGACCTGGAGCTGGGTGTTACGAATGATAAGTTGCATGTTCTCAGTCTCAAGCAGCTTGACTATGGAGCGTTGGTTACTGACGCTGCCAAAGTGATGAGTAGAGAGCAACAGGGGCGCTTATACGATGTGGGGGACAAGGCTGGAAAATTGATTGCATGGTTGGACAAAAAGGAGAGAGCGAGTTGAGTGGTGCCGGTTATTGAGAGAGCGGATGGCGTGCGTGTGACTGACCCTGTGGAAATTGTTGAATGTTTCGCGACTTATTTCCGCGACGTATATTCTCGAGTCTCGAATGGCCTTGAGGATGACTCTCAGCTGTTGCTGAGAGATATAGTGTTGCCGTCTTTGTCAGAGGCGGATAGGGTACTGATGGATGCGACGTTGTCGCCTGATGAGATTGCTTTGGCTATTCGCTCGGTCGCTTCTGGCAAGGCCATGGGTCCCAATGGCCTTCCCATTGAACTGTATAAACTGCGCCCGGACAAGATGGCGCCTCATCTCTGCGACATGTTTCTTGAGGCACGTGACGTGGGTTCCCTCCCCTATGATCAGCGTCTCGCTACCATAGTCGTGATTCACAAGGAGGGGAAGCCGCGGGATCGGTGTATTTCTTACAGGCCCATCTCATTATTAAATGCTGAGCCTAAAATTCTTGCCAAGGTTTTAGCTAATCATCTGGTTAGGGTCGTTGGCGACTTGATCCATCCGGACCAGTCCAGTTTCATACCTCACCGTAATACGGCTCTGAACCTGAGGCGGCTTCATGGAGTCCTCGCCAGAGCGGAGTACATACGTGAACCGGCCGTTTTGGCGTCCTTGGATGCCACTATGGCGTTCGATACCCTAGAATGGCCGTATCTTTGGGCGGCGCTTGCGAAGTTTGGTTTTAACCCCGGGTTTATCGGTTGGGTGAAGTTGCTGTATAAGGATCCGTTGGCTCAGGTAGTTGTGAATGGCAGAGTGTCGGCACCCTTCGGGTTGGGAAGAGGCACGCGGCAGGGTTGTCCGCTGTCGCCCCTCCTCTTTGCGCTTGCCTTGGAACCTCTGGCTGCCTGGTTACGATGGGAGCCCTCATTGCGCGGCATTAGGTGGACGCCTGAATTTGAGGACCGCATCTCTCTTTATGCGGACGACATTCTCCTGTACCTCACATCTCCCCGGCAGTCTTTGATAGTACTGGTCGATGTTCTGAACTCATTTGGTTGCAACTCCGGCTTGGTCATTAACTGGGCCAAGTCATGAGTCTATGTTCTCTCTGGGGATGCTCCTCTCCTTCCGCGTGGCTGCCCTATCCAGATTTCGCAGTCAGGGTTTAAATACCTGGGAGTGTTCATAACTTTGGACCCTGTGGCCCGTTATGAGCGGAACCTACTCCCCCCACTCCAACGACAGAGGGCCGACGTCTCGAGGTGGCGACGGCTTCAGCTTTCGCCGCTCGGACGCGCGGCGTTGTTTAAAATGATGTCGCTGCCACGATTCCTGTACGCACTGCAAAATACACTCGACGTCATACCGGCCCGCTATTTCGGTGAGGTGGAGAGCTTGCAGAGGCGGTTGTTTTGGGACGGGCGATCCCAAATCGCTCTCACAAAATTGACACTCCCTTGGTTTGATGGAGGTATTGCACTCCCCGATATCAAGCGATATTATTGGGCGTCCCAATTGGCGGCGGTGAACCACGGGATGTACGGGCCGGCCCTGAACCCGGCGTTCGAGATGGATAAAATGCTATTGCCTGGGGGGGGATTATAATAGAGCACTCTATTCGAAGTCTCCTGGTGTGCAGTTGACAGGCCCAACAAAGATAGCGGTACGTGTGTGGCATGCTGCTAATGCTGCGATGGGTTGGAAGGACCGCCTGACTCGAGCGACTCCACTGTATGCTTCGGAAAGGCTGGGCTGTTTGTGGAAAACTAAAGGGTTTGAGAAATGGGATATGATTGGAATATGTAAGGTGAGTGACCTCTGGGTGAAAGGGGAGTTTAAAACGTTTGAAATGCTGAAAGCAGAATATAAGCTAAACGATAGGGAGTATTTCCGGTATGCTCAGGTCCGTCATGCGTTGTGCTCGGTTTTCCCTGATGCTACTGCTATCCCGGAAAATTCCCCGCTGGAGGATAGGGTGCTCGATGGCTACGTGCCTGACAGCACAATCTCCTTGATCTATAAAAAGCTTATCAACGATCGGGCGGATCTGTTGACCCGCTTGAGGGAGATCTGGGTGGCTGACGGTTTGGAATTAGATGATGAGGACTGGATTTCGGCAATAGCCTCCCCGCGGGAGGTGGCAATTCCGGCCCGCCTTCGGTTCGTACAACTAAAGATACTCCATAGAGTGTATGTCACTGGTCCCCGCCTGATGCGCATGGGTTTCTCCGTGGATGGGATGTGTAAGCGTGGCTGTGGTTCGCTGGGTACTTTCCTTCACGTTATATGGGAATGCCCTGAGGTGGCGCTCTTTTGGCGTCGGGTGCATGCGGTAATGGAAGAAGTCACTCACGTTGCTCTGCTTCCAGAAGCTAGGAGATGCTTGCTGAACGTGTGGGAGCCAAACGATTATAATGTGGCACAGACGCGGTGGGCGACTTTGGGAAATATGGTGGCTAAACGTAATATTGCCCAGTTATGGGGTTCCCAGAGGCCCCCACGGTCTCGGTGTGGAAGGAGAATATGGATTGGTGCATGTTTAGAGAAAAGACGGTGTATGTAGCGAGAGGCAAGTCAAGGAAATGGACTGGGGTATGGGGTCCGTGGAACGCTTATCGCGGAGACATCTGTGCCCCTCCTCTGGCTGTTGTATTGGATGCCTCTTTGTCCCCCTAGCCGAGCATTCCTCGTCTGTTAGGTTACGAGTGAGTTACAGTTTGAGTTTTCCTCTGTTCCCGTGCCCCCCTCCCTTCTCTGCCGCTGATCATTGATTCCCTACCCCGGGGAACGCGTCCTGACATTTACAATGCCTATTGCCTTGCTTGTGTGCAATGTTTCTAAGTTTTAAATTGAAAACTGAAACCGTATTTAATATTGTCACTCAACTATTGCTTCTGCCTTCACTGGGAGCGATGATGGACTGACGGGCTCCTCGGATTGACCAATCTGTATAACGGTGAATGATACGTCTCATGCTAATTAGCGGCCGGCCCAAAGGGTTGTAGGCCCATGTCTGTAACTCCTTGAAGTCAAATAAAGGTTTCTTTCAACAAAAAAAAAAAGAAGGCAAATAAAAACCTGGAGGCCAGTCAAGAGTTGTAAAAAGCTTGGCATGACCAAAAGGCTGTCCTGACTGTTCACCAGCCAGGCCAGAAAGTGTGGGTGTTGGTCCTGTGGCCCCAGCAGCTCTCCAAGATAAATGGAGTGGGCCCCACACTATCATTGAAGAAAAAGGAGAGGTCACCTATCTGGTGGACCTGGGCACTCCCAGGAGCCCCCACAGGGTGCTCCATGTGAACAGGCTCAAATCTTTTGTAGCCACGACTGACATGTGCATGTTCATGGCAACTGATGAGGGACAGGAGGAAGAGAGTGACCCTCTCCCTAATCTCCTCTCACAAAACACTGATGATGGGTCAGTTGATGGTGCAGCCTTGGCAGGCAGCCTCGCTGACCAACAGCAGATTGATTGCAGGAAGGTCCTCAATCAATATAGGCATATGTTCTCTTTGACACCCAGTCAAACCACCTGGTGTACCCATGAAGTGGACACAGGCGAGAGTCTACCTGTCAAGAATAAAATCTACAGGAAGCCTGACCATGTCAGAGATTGCATCAGGACAACTTGTTCTATTGCAGCCACCTTCAAATGGAATTCTTTACCCCTACATCTTTATCAAGAGTCCAATCTGTATAACTTAAGAAAGCCACTGAAGACCTGGTTGTTTCCATCTATTAGACTGGGGTATCTTTTTTTTTTCCCCCAACTCAATTTTTTTTTTTACTTGGGGGATGGTCAGAATTGAGGTTTATGTTCTTAAGCACAATGATACCCTTTCAGGATGTACGTTACACTACATAAACAACCTATACTTTATTGATGACTGGAGGGAAGCCTCGTCAGACTGTTACTGTAGTATTAACGTAAACGTACTGATAGCTCAGCTTTAGTATGGTAAAGATACACAGATCATAAAAACAAGCACTAACAAAGCTAAGAGGGTTCGGTTTTCTGTATGGAGCAACGTATTAGTGTTGAGCAGGAAACACAGTTTTGTGTATTGATCAGTAACCCTGCATGTGCGAAGAGGGGTAGTGAGGTGTCACGAGAAAGATACAGCATATTAATGCATCTGAGGTAGCTATCTAAGTGTAAACCTAAGGTGATGGGTTTAAATGTCAGTTTAACAGTACTGAAAGAAATGAACCCACCTATCCTAACCCTTCCATGCGTATTCCCTTATTTTCTGGCACTGAATAGTCACATGCAAAGAAACATTTCCTACTTTCGCTCACCTCTCACCCCACTGGTGACACGTTGCACCACATTATGAGCATAGAGCGAATGCGACGTTAGGAACCCTTTCGAGGAGGCATCCACAGTTTGGTTCAATGGCTCATTTCACAATCTTAAAGTCCGTGATAATGAAGATAATGCTCTTTAAAACATATATTTAAGCCAAAGACGAACTCCTCTTAGAGATGTTCAGAAACCACGTGCGTTGTTCGTTTAGGTAGAAACAGGTCAACAGAAGCAGTTGCCATGCTTGGAAAAAAAGGAAACTCAAAGATCTGCTTCTCTAGTCGCGTCTAATAATCGTCCTTTTAGACGACTTAATATGCTGCAATAAAGAAAAGCTGAACGTGTGGGCCGGGGGCAATTTCCGTAAACTTAGAGGATTCAACGCAACCCTGCTGTGACCGCTGAGAAAGTTAGTTGTCCAATAATACAATCAGGAGCTAACTGACGATTTTGGTCACCAGCTCCGAGCCACACATTGAGACAAGACCAAAGAGACTTTAGGCAGCTAATCATGATAGGGGTCAGAAATTCCAACTTTCCGGTTGCCATACTTAGGTTTGTAAAGTGATTCGTTTATTACGGAGGTTCATAAAGCGCTGGGAATCTCCTGGCGATTACTTAATAGCGCTTAGAATGCTCCGCAACTTTAGTCAATAACAACGGCACTCCTGTACAGTAGAAGAAACACTGAAATGTATACCTAGTGGCCCTTTGGGTATTGTTGCTGTTGTGCTTAGATTGTTAAATGAACTCATTGGAAAGACAGCACCTATCACGTCACCAAAATCAAAGTACCGTAACAGGTTAACACACCTCAGTGTCCACTTCCAGGACACGTTCATCGGAGGGGGTGTTGTCGGGTCTCCAGCTCACGGTCCTGCTCCCCACTCTCTCGTTGCTCCCTTTGGTGGGACAGTTTCGCCCCAAACTTAGCTGCGTTCAGTGCCTGCTCCCTCCCGTTGCCGGGTACGAGACGCCGGCTGGTTGCTAGGGAAGTGCCATTACTGTCCTGGAGGGGAGAGGCGTGTTATGGAACAGACCGTGCAGGGTAAGCTTGACACCGAAGCTGTACGCTTGAACTTCCATTTCTTCAACATCACTACGCAAGGTTTGTTTTAAAGTGACTGCAAGCTTGTTTTTCAGCATCCGAAGACCTTTAACCACCCCTCTGACATGCAACATGGTTGTGCCCTACTATGACCGCTAAAACCTGATTGAACGGCATGAGACGATATACATCGTAATAGAAAGAGGACGATGCCGAGAAGGGTTCTCGCACTTTTATGATGGAAAAGTGGGCGAATTTTTGACGAAGAAGGGACGTAGCTTTGTAAATCTATTTCACTCCTTTCTGTTAGCGTGAGAGGGCTCGACAGTGTCTGTTTTCCTTCAAATGACCTTTCAGGTACTGTTTTCGGCCTCCGTGCATGCACGGAGTGGTTTGTTCAAATAGCTACTTTAATTTCACTTGTGCCATCGTCAGTACCTTCGGGTGGAGTTCACGCTATATAGAATTGCAAAAATAAAAATAAAACAATGGATGAGCTCCTTTCAAATTGTTAAGGCACATATATACGGCGAGCTACTACTACTGCAGTCCAAACCCAAAGACATATAGGACCCCTTGAGCTGCTACCAAATGGCCAGGGCCACCGAGTCACCGTATTTACATTACATATTCAGGTACGGGGAGATTCAATGATTTGCCCAGAATCACAAGATGCCGACGCGACCCCGAGACTCGAACCCTGGTTTCCAGCACCAAACTCGGCACTCTAGCCGACGGACCACATCCTTTCCCCAAGTTGTAGCATCAGATGCACATGTTGATTTGCCTGCGACCTGGATGTAATTTCAGGATATGATGTATAAGAGTGAACTGTGGATCAGTGGCGGCTGGTGACATTTGAAAGTGGTATGCAGCTGACCACGGCCCCCACAGGGGGCCACTAGAGAGGTCGGTGCCCTAGTTGCGCCTGGGCACCGGTCACCACTCCCCACCCCCCCCCCCCCTTCCCCCCTCCTGGGGGCCGGGACTCTGGTCGGTGTCCCCCTCCTCTTCCTGCCCGGAAGTGACGCGAGGGGCGTTACTTCCGGGGCTTCTTTGTGCGGGGGGGGGGTGGCTATATAGCCCTCCCCCACCATGCTGGCGACCTCTTGATCGCCTTGCACGCCGCATAGAGGGGCCGTGTGTCGGTGTGTCGTCCCGTCTTGTCGTCGTCCTCGTCAGTGCCTCGTGCGCCATTGCGCGACATCGCTCACGGTGAGTGCGGCTCCACCCCCCTGCCCCGTCCCTGGGCCTGTGCTGCAGATCGGAGCATATCAATTCTTCCTACTTCCATGGACAGAGTAATTCCACAGTCATACGCACATACATTCATCATACGCTAGGGCCCATCACACCAACATTCATTCTATTACTCTATCCACACTGAATATACGAGAGAACCCCTAAATCAATCTGCATCTAAACTGAGGTCAATGCGACCTAATTGATCAGTCTTGAGTCATGATTTAAACAATAAGAACATATCCAAGATCTTAATAAATTGACAAAGAAATAACCACCCGACACTGTGATTCAAACAAAAGGTTATTTTATCTAAATTAGTTCAAATGAAAAGTCATTCAATGGCAAAATCATTATTCTCATAGTTACCTATTCTAGCTAAATGTCGTATTTGGGTCAGGACAGGTCTCTCAGTAAAGTCTCCCGAGTCGCCGTCCTCTCCATCAGCGTCGATCCTCTCGAGCATAAGTTCGGGAAGAAGTGGCCTTAGACCCTCTCTAGTCTAACAATATTTATAGGAAAACTCACACATTAAAAGTTACAAACAAGCTCCAAGCGTCCGTTGAGCAGAGCGAGCAGGAAAGGATGTTGACTCGCAACATTTAGAAAAAACCTCCGCTCTCGAATATCTCAATAATAAAAACACGGAAGAAGGAAACACAACTAAGAAACTGCAACATTCATAGATGCTCTTCTCCGGAATTGTAGTGAAGCCACTGCAAGATTATCAAAATGTTCATTGTGGCTACTGTTCCTTCCCAAGGATAGCTGGAGTCGAGCCCAGAGCTGCTGTCCTCACGGAAACTTTTAATACAGTCAGAGGCCGAGGTCAGGTTTTCAACCATATTCAGCGAGGCCTCTCTTCGTATTTCATCTACTCAAATGCAGGCTGTAAATATCGGCCATCTTTCACTAGGCCAGAATGGACAATCTTAATTAAAAGAAACACAAAACAACGTTACTACATCGTAATGATTATACAGTGTTAATTCCCACTAATACCCTTATGTGTATGTAATTATCTAGCCAACTGCAACATAAAGAAGCATTAAAAGCGTATTATTTCAAAGCGCAAACACATAACAAATAACACTTTAGCCACACATATTTAATTAATCTGCTCACCAACTTAGTTCACTCATTAATTAAGCCATGCAATTGCAATCCCGCGTGTAATTCTTTCATTAGTAAGGTTGATTAGTCAGAAACTCAACATAATTAATATCTAGTAATTAATTATTAGTAATTTTAATTATGACATATAAAAATATAAGCTGATGTTCGGGTTTAAACAGAAAACCCCGCTCCAGCAATCCCCCCTTTGGTGATATATTATCACCACAAAAACCAACCCAAAAAAAAAAATTTTGTCCCCATTTCTTAGGAGAAATTCAAATGTCTTTTTGAACAACATTACACACCAGTCTCTCTTTCATCATCTCTTTTCGATTCTAGGTACACACTCTCCCTACATTTTTCTAATTCTATTTCTTGTGGGTCTCTCTTTGACCTCTTTTGTTTCTTTTCAGTATTTTCTCTTATTATTTTCTTTTTCCCTCCCCTGTTTTTACAAGACAAACACCCTAATCTAAGTATCAATAAAGCAACAATCACGCATGTCAATGGAAACAATATCTTACCAATTATGGTACTACCTATCTTAGCAATAAAGTTCTTAACAGCAATCATCTTATTAGCCATTTTAGTCCAGATACTTTCAGCTTCCAGTGGTACTAATTCTTCATGCAAATCAGTAATATTTTTGATATAGATCTTTAGATCTTTGCTTTCGTCCGGAATGTAAGTGCAACAATGTTGAACCTTCAGCATTCCACAGACTCCACCCTCTTTGGCCAATAGAATATCAAGGGCAAGTCGATTTTGCATAGACATGGCGCGTAAGGCAACCATCTCCGTATTTACCAAAAGAAACCCTCCAGCGGTGCTTGTCGATAAGCGATCCACCACTGTTGACAGTTTCCGAATTCCATATGCATTTAATGAAATTCCCACTGCTGGAATCAAAGCTCCAAAAATATCTCCTACAATTTCTGACCAAGTTTCTCTCTTAAAGCGTGTTAGTAGATTAATTTGTTCTGCATCTTCTATCTTATCTATATGGAAAATCTTTGGAAAGACCAGGCCAACATAACATGTGCCATACCATTGGTCAGGCAACCTGTAATAATACCCATCCAGAGACAGTGACATGATGCAGCCAGGGACAGTGAGCATATGTTCCCGTGTGCTGGGTGAGAGTACAAAGGCAGAGGCTGTTGCCCCTCATACTGTCTGATGCTCACGGCTTTCAAGGACCCTCCCCCCCCCCCCCCCCCCTGAGATCCCGTGATGTCAGCTTGTGTTTATATACGTAGGGGAGTTGGTTTCTCTCCCGTTACCTTCACCTTGCTTTATTGTGCTGTAGCTGTTTGGAAACACACTGAAGCCAGGAAGGCCCCTCATTTGCAATTGAAAATCATAATCGGATTGCAGGTCCATAAGCACCTATTTCACCATGCCTTGGTACCAATGCCATATTTTCAAGCCTGGGAAACAGATGTAGGTGTTGCCCTTCTCGCTCAGCCTTTCCTTGGAGCCAGGGAGTTGGGAAACGTTCACAAATTTTGGTCCTCGAGCTGAGAGATACGTATTCTTCAGCAGCTCAGTCAGTCATAGTAGCTTCATCCGGAGCCATGATAAACGGCGTCCACACAGCAGTTACGTAAAATGTTTTGCCCTGTCGAGACATCATCCAAACCTCGAAGCAGCAGCAATTTGGGAACCATGGCACTCTCAATACATCAATTGGGGCATGGGTTGTCATCAGACATGCATTGCTCCTAGGAAGGCTGGAGGGGTTCTATGAGCCTGATGGGGTACACCTGACCAGGGTAGGGATGGACATGTTCTTGCTGGACGTGCAAGAGGCGCTCTCAGGGGCAGGGCATCAGTAGTAGCAAGAGGGAAGGGGGGCTCTGGCATCGACGGGAGCCTCCCCAGAGCTGTGGCGGAGTTACAGGGCGATCTGGAGGCAGAAGGGTACAGTAAGGGTACCTCTGCGACAGGCGGTACAGTAAGGGTACCCCTGTCCGGCACAGTAAGGGTGCCCGAGCCAAGGTCCGGGAGCCGAAGGAGGTTCTGGGAAGACCGCGACGGCGCCCCGTTAGTCCTACGGGCGGTTGGGGGGCCTGACCAACCGGGGGTGTGCCACAACACGCTCCGCCCCCGTTAAAAGGGGCGGGAGTATTAGACAGATCACGTGATCCAAAGGAGGATCTGGAAAAATGTGCCGCACTGCAGGGCATCGACCCACCGTGCGTGCTGGCTCGCAAGGCGGGCGGAGCAGCGAGGGGCTGCTTGCCCTGGATCGCCCGTAAGCTAACCCACTTATCGTCATACTTATGTTGTATGAAATAAACCTGCGACAGTTCTTCACCCATAATGAAAGTGTCAGTGTAATCTTTGGGTGACATCTGTGCATGCGTGTTGTGTGGAGCGGATGACGGTGTGGTCACTATGCCGCTGCCCGCGTCCCACGAAGGGGGACATCAGCAGGGCAGCCCTCTAGTGGCCGCCCGTTGGAGCCCCCCCCCTGCTCCGCCTCTCTAGCGAGGCCGCGCCTCGGGGAGGGGAGGCCCCCAATGGGTTTGTCTTGGGGGAGGCGTGCCGCGAGGCTGGGGCGAGGCTAGACCCCCCTCTTAAGCGCCTCACCCCCTCAGAGCTTCCTCTGCTTCCTGCGCTCCTGGCCACGCGAATTCCCACCCTTTCCGCTTACCCTGCGCGGCAGAGGCAGCGCGCTATCGGAATGTTGTAATGTTTTTTCTTGCGTTGCAGGCGGAGTTACAGGGCGATCTGGAGGCAGAAGGGTACAGTAAGGGTACCTCTGCGACAGGCGGTACAGTAAGGGTACCCCTGTCCGGCACAGTAAGGGTGCCCGAGCCAAGGTCCGGGAGCCGAAGGAGGTTCTGGGAAGACCGCGACGGCGCCCCGTTAGTCCTACGGGCGGTTGGGGGGCCTGACCAACCGGGGGTGTGCCACAACACGCTCCGCCCCCGTTAAAAGGGGCGGGAGTATTAGACAGATCACGTGATCCAAAGGAGGATCTGGAAAAATGTGCCGCACTGCAGGGCATCGACCCACCGTGCGTGCTGGCTCGCAAGGCGGGCGGAGCAGCGAGGGGCTGCTTGCCCTGGATCGCCCGTAAGCTAACCCACTTATCGTCATACTTATGTTGTATGAAATAAACCTGCGACAGTTCTTCACCCATAATGAAAGTGTCAGTGTAATCTTTGGGTGACATCTGTGCATGCGTGTTGTGTGGAGCGGATGACGGTGTGGTCACTAATACATCGTAATAGAAAGAGGACGATGCCGAGAAGGGTTCTCGCGCTTTTATGATGGAAAAGTGGGCGAATTTTTGACGAAGAAGGGACGTAGCTTTGTAAATCTATTTCACTCCTTTCTGTTAGCGTGAGAGGGCTCGACAGTGTCTGTTTTCCTTCAAATGACCTTTCAGGTACTGTTTTCGGCCTCCGTGCATGCACGGAGTGGTTTGTTCAAATAGCTACTTTAATTTCACTTGTGCCATCGTCAGTACCTTCGGGTGGAGTTCACGCTATATAGAATTGCAAAAATAAAAATAAAACAATGGATGAGCTCCTTTCAAATTGTTAAGGCACATATATACGGCGAGCTATTACTACTGCAGTCCAAACCCAAAGACATATAGGACCCCTTGAGCTGCTACCAAATGGCCAGGGCCACCGAGTCACCGTATTTACATTACATATTCAGGTACGGGGAGATTCAATGATTTGCCCAGAATCACAAGATGCCGACGCGACCCCGAGACTCGAACCCTGGTTTCCAGCACCAAACTCGGCACTCTAGCCGACGGACCACATCCTTTCCCCAAGTTGTAGCATCAGATGCACATGTTGATTTGCCTGCGACCTGGATGTAATTTCAGGATATGATGTATAAGAGTGAACTGTGGATCAGTGGCGGCTGGTGACATTTGAAAGTGGTATGCAGCTGACCACGGCCCCCACAGGGGGCCACTAGAGAGGTCGGTGCCCTAGTTGCGCCTGGGCACCGGTCACCACTCCCCACCCCCCCCCCCTTCCCCCCTCCTGGGGGCCGGGACTCTGGTCGGTGTCCCCCTCCTCTTCCTGCCCGGAAGTGACGCGAGGGGCGTTACTTCCGGGGCTTCTTTGTGCGGGGGGGGTGGCTATATAGCCCTCCCCCACCATGCTGGCGACCTCTTGATCGCCTTGCACGCCGCATAGAGGGGCCGTGTGTCGGTGTGTCGTCCCGTCTTGTCGTCGTCCTCGTCAGTGCCTCGTGCGCCATTGCGCGACATCGCTCACGGTGAGTGCGGCTCCACCCCCCTGCCCCGTCCCTGGGCCTGTGCTGCAGATCGGAGCATATCAATTCTTCCTACTTCCATGGACAGAGTAATTCCACAGTCATACGCACATACATTCATCATACGCTAGGGCCCATCACACCAACATTCATTCTATTACTCTATCCACACTGAATATACGAGAGAACCCCTAAATCAATCTGCATCTAAACTGAGGTCAATGCGACCTAATTGATCAGTCTTGAGTCATGATTTAAACAATAAGAACATATCCAAGATCTTAATAAATTGACAAAGAAATAACCACCCGACACTGTGATTCAAACAAAAGGTTATTTTATCTAAATTAGTTCAAATGAAAAGTCATTCAATGGCAAAATCATTATTCTCATAGTTACCTATTCTAGCTAAATGTCGTATTTGGGTCAGGACAGGTCTCTCAGTAAAGTCTCCCGAGTCGCCGTCCTCTCCATCAGCGTCGATCCTCTCGAGCATAAGTTCGGGAAGAAGTGGCCTTAGACCCTCTCTAGTCTAACAATATTTATAGGAAAACTCACACATTAAAAGTTACAAACAAGCTCCAAGCGTCCGTTGAGCAGAGCGAGCAGGAAAGGATGTTGACTCGCAACATTTAGAAAAAACCTCCGCTCTCGAATATCTCAATAATAAAAACACGGAAGAAGGAAACACAACTAAGAAACTGCAACATTCATAGATGCTCTTCTCCGGAATTGTAGTGAAGCCACTGCAAGATTATCAAAATGTTCATTGTGGCTACTGTTCCTTCCCAAGGATAGCTGGAGTCGAGCCCAGAGCTGCTGTCCTCACGGAAACTTTTAATACAGTCAGAGGCCGAGGTCAGGTTTTCAACCATATTCAGCGAGGCCTCTCTTCGTATTTCATCTACTCAAATGCAGGCTGTAAATATCGGCCATCTTTCACTAGGCCAGAATGGACAATCTTAATTAAAAGAAACACAAAACAACGTTACTACATCGTAATGATTATACAGTGTTAATTCCCACTAATACCCTTATGTGTATGTAATTATCTAGCCAACTGCAACATAAAGAAGCATTAAAAGCGTATTATTTCAAAGCGCAAACACATAACAAATAACACTTTAGCCACACATATTTAATTAATCTGCTCACCAACTTAGTTCACTCATTAATTAAGCCATGCAATTGCAATCCCGCGTGTAATTCTTTCATTAGTAAGGTTGATTAGTCAGAAACTCAACATAATTAATATCTAGTAATTAATTATTAGTAATTTTAATTATGACATATAAAAATATAAGCTGATGTTCGGGTTTAAACAGAAAACCCCGCTCCAGCAATCCCCCCTTTGGTGATATATTATCACCACAAAAACCAACCCAAAAAAAAAATTTTGGCCCCATTTCTTAGGAGAAATTCAAATGTCTTTTTGAACAACATTACACACCAGTCTCTCTTTCATCATCTCTTTTCGATTCTAGGTACACACTCTCCCTACATTTTTCTAATTCTATTTCTTGTGGGTCTCTCTTTGACCTCTTTTGTTTCTTTTCAGTATTTTCTCTTATTATTTTCTTTTTCCCTCCCCTGTTTTTACAAGACAAACACCCTAATCTAAGTATCAATAAAGCAACAATCACGTATGTCAATGGAAACAATATCTTACCAATTATGGTACTACCTATCTTAGCAATAAAGTTCTTAACAGCAATCATCTTATTAGCCATTTTAGTCCAGATACTTTCAGCTTCCAGTGGTACTAATTCTTCATGCAAATCAGTAATATTTTTGATATAGATCTTTAGATCTTTGCTTTCGTCCGGAATGTAAGTGCAACAATGTTGAACCTTCAGCATTCCACAGACTCCACCCTCTTTGGCCAATAGAATATCAAGGGCAAGTCGATTTTGCATAGACATGGCGCGTAAGGCAACCATCTCCGTATTTACCAAAAGAAACCCTCCAGCGGTGCTTGTCGATAAGCGATCCACCACTGTTGACAGTTTCCGAATTCCATATGCATTTAATGAAATTCCCACTGCTGGAATCAAAGCTCCAAAAATATCTCCTACAATTTCTGACCAAGTTTCTCTCTTAAAGCGTGTTAGTAGATTAATTTGTTCTGCATCTTCTATCTTATCTATATGGAAAATCTTTGGAAAGACCAGGCCAACATAACATGTGCCATACCATTGGTCAGGCAACCTGTAATAAGCCTTATTCCCACAAATATAATACACTCCCGGGAAAACTGGATCTTCTCCTCCCTTGAATCCCCATCCGGTTGCAATAAAGTATGTATCATGACACTCACTAGTCCCAACGAAATAATTATCATATTGGGATTTCCTCCTGGTAATGCATAGTTTACCCTTCTGTGGTGCATCTAAAGCCAAAGTTGGACTGGCCCCATTCTTCAACTCCTTTTCCATTTCAATGTCCCACACTGTCTTACTCATTTTATATCCTCCTGCCTTTTCATGCATGCTCACTCTTCTTTTCTCTACCATGTCTAGGAAAGCCTTTTCTTCTTCTTTCAAACTGCAAGTTAAATTGTTTCTAAAAATGTAATCTAATGTTAATTCTTCTGTCTCAATAAAAATCTCACCAAAAATGTTAGCTTCTTTAGCTGGATTCAGTTTTTTATTCATAGGCAATTGCCCAAAAATGTTATCCTTATTAGACATCTCATAATCTATTTTCCCTAACAAATAAAAAACACTACTTAACACACTACATGAAATCCCATACGTAGCCGGAAGATGGTGATAAGTAACTCCCTCTGAAACGGATGCAGGCAATTGCATACAGACGTAGCAATCCCTTACTTCCATTGTCTTTACGTATTCATACAACAACTTTGAAAAAACATTACTAGAAAAATCATTAATCGATCTATCTTTATGTATGTAAATGTTACTAATTCTAGTAGGAACTACTTTCTGTGAACTCTTCTCTATATTCGTCATATTCTCAGTATGTATTCCAAAAGTATCTATTTTAACCCTAAAAGTAACTAGTAAAGCAAGTACACTCCATAGTAGCATTAATAATCCTGTACAGCAGCAGCACATTCTACACCATCTTTTCAAGAAGGTACATCTACTTTGATTATTTTCTGTGTTAGCCATCTTATTACTCTGGCAGTGTCTTTTGACTTAGCCTCTACTACTCCACTACTGAATTTCTAGAACACTAGATTATTTCAATCAGCTAATTTTAGATTTTCTTCTTTTCACTCTTCTCCAAGTGACTCCTTCAGTTCACTCAATTTGGATTTTCATCACTTTTCACTTCTTCTTCAGCAACATCAAACTGTATCAGATCTTCAATATCCTGAGCATCTGACTCTTCTCCAACATCAGTCAAGATAACTTTCAGGATTCCAACAGTTTTCTCCTCCTCAACCACTTCCCGTAAGGTCCCCTCTGGATTTCCTTGACTTTCTGCCTCTTCTTCTTCAGACAGTGCCACGTACGTCCATTCCGGTGACCTATACTTCTGGTTGGGCTTTCTGATTCTCTTGATCTCCTCTGGTTCCTTTGATTCCTTTTGTTTTTCACCCTTTGCTTGATTCTGACTAGACACCTCGTTCACCTGTTCAGCTTTCGATGAATTCGCTCGTGTCAGTCGGTACCTCAGCCTCTTTATCTTGTTAGGCCAAAGATCTCCTTTTACGCTCCTTTTCTGTTTCACTTCTCTGTTGTTTCTTTCTCCAATCCAAGTTCTCTTTCTCAGAACTCGACCCTCTGGTTTCTCATTCTCACTCTCATCCGATTCTGTCTCATTTGCCTCTGGTTCATGAACAATTCTCTTTTGCTGTGCAGTCTTCTTTTCCACCGATTGAGTTTTCCCTACTACTGTCCCTCCTCGGGTCTCCGACACGCAATCTTCTTGCTGTCTACTTGTCCCTTCACCTAGCTTATCAGAAATGTTCCCTACACCTCCTCGGGGGTCTTCCGCAATCTGTCCCTCTCTATCTTCTTCTGACCCTACTTCTTCAGGAGTAATCTCAGGTGGATTCTCAATCTCTTCATCTGACTCAGGTGTAGTCTCTGTGGAATTGCTTTTTTCTCCTCTTTCTTTTTCACCGCTTGTTGAAACTTCAGGCACTTTTCCAGAATCCGAACTTTCTCCTGAGGCTCTCAATGTTCCTCTCGAAGCCTCCCTTGGTAAGAAAAAAGAATCACCTGACTCTCTTTCTCCTTCCCCCCTTTCAGGATTCTTTTTTCTTCTCACTGGTTCAGTATCTGCATCATCACTGGAATCTGACTCTTCAAAATACTCTTTACCAGTCCCATCCTTCGGATTCGGAACTCTCAGAGTATGACTTGCATGAACCCAGTTCTTCACACCAGCACACTTCACAGCAGTTGTCGTAGTTAGAATTACTTGTCTTGGCCTTCCCCACCTTGGAACCAAGCAATTTCTTCTTCTGTGCACTTTTATTCTCACCCAGTCCCCTGGACTTAGATCATGGGCTTGCTTCTTTTCAAGTGTGGTGGCGTCTTCTCCAACCTGGTGAAACACAGAATGAACTGCGTCAGCCAGGCCTTTACAGTAATCCAAAATCATGTCATCAGTTATTGTCATCAACTTGTTGACAGGCACGAATGCATGTCTCATTGCTCGTCCCATCAGTATTTCATGTGGACTCAACCCTGTGGTTCTATCTGGAGTAGACCTAATAGTCATTAGCACTAGAGGCAAGACATCAGGCCATTTCATTCCAGTGGCTAAACACATCTTACCAATTCTATTTTTGATTGTGCCGTTCATCTGCTCAACAACACCAGAAGCCTCTGGCCTGTATGCACAATGTAGCTTCTGCTGTATGCTCAATGCTTCACAAATTAAACCCATGAGCTCATTGTAGAAGTGTCCCCCTCTGTCTGACTCAATTGTCACTGGGAACCCGTACCTAGGAATCAACTCTCTCAACAGTAACTTTGCCACTGTTATTCCATCATTTCTCCTAGTCGGATAGGCTTCCACCCACCTTGAGAACAAACAGACTACCACTAGAACATACCTCAATCTATTCACTTGGGGCATTTCAATGAAATCAATTTGCATTCTGGTAAAAGGACCTCCTTCTCTGCCTATTGTTCCTAGGCTCACCACTGTTTTCTTTCCAGTATTGAATTGCTGACAAATCAAACATCTTTGACAGATGCTCTCTGCAATCAGCCTGAACTTTGCATTGTACCAGGTTTGTTTAAAGGACCTAATCATAGCGTCCCTCCCCAGGTGTCCCTGGCCAGGATACATTCCTGCCATTGTTGATAGCATCGAATTTGGAATAACTGGTCTTCCATCTCCATAGATCCAAACATGATCTTTCTCTCTTGGGGCACAACCTGCCTTGATCCAATCTCTCATTTCCTCATCTCCTGCTTCATCCTGCAACTGCTTCACCTCATCCCATGTTTCCAGGACATTAGTAAACATCACAGAACAAAAAGACATTTCCCTTTCGAATGATTGTTCTTTGCACAATACTGTGCTATGTCATTTGCAAAGCGATTACCAAGAGTAACAAAATCATCTCCTTGTCCATGAGCAGCACATTTTACAACTGCTAGTTCTTTAGGCAGCTGTATCGCCTCAAGCAACTTCCCAATCACTTCAGCATTCTTTATAGGAGTCCCACTCGACGTCAAAAAACCTCTCTGCAGCCAAAGTTGGCCAAAATCATGAACCACTCCAAATCCATACTGACTATCAGTCATCACAGTTACTCTCAAATTCTTCCCAATCTTGCAAGCTTTCGTCAATGCCACCAATTCAGCTACTTGAGCTGATCTAACTCCCTTCAAAGGCGAAGCTTCCATAACTCCTGAAACCTTGCACACCGCATATGCTGCACTTAGCACACCTTCTTCAGTTCTCAAACATGATCCATCCACAAACAGCACATGATCACTCTCAGGCAGTGGCAGATCTCTTATGTCTGGTCTTGGTTTTGTACAGTAATCAAGCACATCCAAACAATCATGATCAACATCATCTCCTACATTCATATTTTCAGCATCTGGCAACAGAGTTGCTGGATTCACATTCACACATCACTCTAGAGTCACATTTGATGCTCCCAGAATGATTTTCTCATACTTAGTCAGCCGACTATGTGACATATATTGGGTCCTGCTTCTTGTCAAAAGAATTGCCACATCATGAGGTACGAACACCCTTACAGGATATCCCATTATTATACCCTCACTCTGTTCCAAGCTTCTGCATGTAGCAGCTACTGCTTTCAGGCAACCTGGCAAACCCACAGCTACGGGGTCAAGTGTTGATGAGAAGTACGCAATCAGCCTTCTTAGTCGTCCATGTTTCTGGATTAACACTGAAAGTGCACATCCATTTCTCTCACTGCAGTACAATTCAAACTCCTTCTCATAGTCTGGCATTCCCAAAGCAGGAGCTTCACACATTCTGCTCTTCAATTCCTCAAATGCTGCCATTTGTTCTGCATTTAATTCCAATGGGTCTCTCACCTCACTTTTAGTCAATTTAATCAGTGGTTTTGCTATCAGGGAGAAATTACTTATCCACTGACGACAATAACCCACCATCCCCAGAAACATCCTCACTTCTCTCTGGGTCATTGGGGCTCTCATTCCTCTGATAATTTTGATTCTGTCATTGGTCGCCTTTCTCAGACCTTTTTCAATATTGTGTCCAAGATAATGCACCTCTTTCTTGCAAAATTGCAATTTGGCTGGAGATACCTTTAACCCTCCATCTGCCAGATGATTCAGTAAAGCTATGGTATCTACTTCACAAGCTTCACGTGTCTTCGATGCCACAAGTAGGTCATCGATATACTGTACTAGTACTGAACTTTCAGGCATGATCAAACTCTCCAAAGACTTCTTTAGCAACTGATTGAATATTGATGGACTCTCTGTATACCCCTGTGGGATACGGCACCATGCCAAAATACGCTGTCCAAACCGAAATGCAAAAATCGGCTGGCTGTCATGATGTAATGGAATTGAAAAGAAAGCATGACACAAATCAATTACCGTGTACCATTCAGCATCATGAGGAACCTGATACAAAATCACTGACGGATTTGGCACAATGGGACAGCATGCTACCACAATTTTATTAATCTTTCTCAAATCTTGTACGATCCTGAACTTCCCATTAGGTTTCTTCAGCCCCATTATCGGTGAATTACATGGGCTACTCAGTAACTCTCTCAAAACACCCTGTTGAATCATCTTATCTATGATAGGGGTTATTCCCTCAATTATCTCTGGTGTCAATCTGTACTGTGGGACATTAGGATAAGTGATTCCCTCTTTCACTGTAATCTTTACTGGATCTACATTATTCATCAATCCCACATCTTCTCCAGAAAATCCCAAACCGCTGCTTTTACTGTTTTTCTTAACTCTTGAGGCAAATCATCTGGATTAAACACAGCATATGTTCCAACAATCTCACTTTCTCTATTATCTAGAGTCATCCTGTACAAAACATCCTCATCTGGTGTCTCAAAAGCTATTCCATCCGGAGTACAAAAAATTGTGCAATTCATTTTACACAATAGGTCCCTACCTAACAAGTTCACTGGACTGGTGTCACAGACTACAAATCTGTGCATATCTGAAAATTTCCCTATTCTTACCCTTACTGGTTCGGTAAGACGAGTCTTAATCTGTGTATTAGCTACACCAACCACTTGGATTGCTTCGTCCGAGAGAGGAAAATTTCTAATATCTGCTGACTTGACAGTTGATCTCGTTGCTCCTGTGTCTACTAAAAAAATAACACTTTCCCCATTTATTTTCCCATCTACAAATGGTCCTGCCTGGTCTATTTCTAGAGTTGCTCCAAGTATGCACTCTTCCTCCTCTCTTCGGCACCGTCAATAGTCCCCTTCAGACTCACTCCCCTCATTCTTTAACCAGTATTGCTGTACCGGGTTAGTACGTCTCGGTTTGTTTACCTGCTCATCATTGTAGAATCCTGAGTCCTGGTTATATTTCTGAGACCCTCTATTCTGCGGCAAGGGCGGTTTTGGCTCTTGACTCTGCTGTCTGACAACCTTCTGCTGTTGCTGCTGATGATTACACCCCTCGTTCTGCACCTGTTGATTCAATGATTTATTCTCATTACTCACTAATGGTGGATTGGTACACTCGGATCTCCAATGCCCCAATTGTCCACAGTTGTGACATGGGAACTTCTTTTTGGCCTCCTCTAAATTCCCCTTTCCTTTTCCTGTGCCATATCTGGGCCTATTTCCTGGATTATTTGCTTGTTCCACCAGCTGTGCTTCTTGTCTTTCTGCAACTTTCACCTGTGCCCACATTGCTTTCTCTTTCAGCTTTCTCTGTTTTGCCTCAGTTTCATCACTAAAGTACTTCGCATGTCTCAAGATCTCATCAATCTTTTTACTCTGCCAATCAACTGTGTGCTCACGAATCCTTTCACTGATTTCAGGTCTCAAGCCATATACGAACCTGTATACAAAATGACTCAAATCCTTATCACCCAGGTGTTCATCTCCACTAAACTGTTTAAAAGCCAGTATCAGCCTTTCATAAAAAGCATGAACTGATTCTTTTGCTTCCTGATGTGTTCGATCTATCTTAACCCAATCTGTCTCTTTAGGGGGTACCTTATTCTTCAGGAACACAATAACCTGCTCGTACTTCTTCATTACCTCCGGGTCTGGAGCTCCGGTTTTCTGATCTCTTGGGTACTCCTTTGCAGGCCAATCTACAACTATTTTGCACTCTGCCCACAAGTCTGCTGGAACAATTATATCAAACAGACTATTCAGGTCAATCCACAGCACCTTTGACAATTTCACAAACCTGTCTACCTGCCTATACCACTCGACGGGCTTTTCTCTCAGTCGAGGGAAATCATTCGTAAATGACAAAATATCCTGTCTAGTCCATGGCACATGTACATATCCTCCTCCAGGAATCTCTCTCATAGGATAAGCATCCACTGTTTTTTCTTTTTCTCTCATGGGAAAGCTGAGTAAGTTCTGTCCACTGAATCTTCTCTTTTCTTGTACCACCTATCCTTCCACTTTTCCACATCACCCCATTTTCGCAATAAAGAAATAATTTCCTTAATCTGCCCTGTTCTGCCAACATCATTTAGATTCTCTATGTCCTTATCAGAAAAATCCACCCTATAAGGCTTCTGCAAAGCTTTCACCTTATCCATATCAACTCCCATTTCACTCGCTATTCCTTTTAACCTGTCATGTGTACTCTTAGCCCTCCAGGTGATACTCTTGCACATGAATAACAACTCTCCATCATGATGATTTTTCAACATTTCTGTAGGAATTGTTCCCGCAATAAGCTCCTCCAATTCTATGCGCAACCTGGCTACATCAATTGCCTGTGAATCTTTATCCTTCTTTTGAAGAACTTTCAACCAATCATTCAAATCCTCAGCTGTTATTTCTGTAGACCTTTTCACTGCACCCACTTGTTCTGCCATCCTCTGTGGTTCCAAAATTGATCCTCCTAAACAACCAGTATTCAATCCTGAATTAGGCTGTACATTTAACTCTCCACCACATGTGTCATGTCTCAACTGTCTCAAATGATTTTCTTCCGTCCTCATTCCTGATTCCTCCAAAGAACCAACCAAACCATTTCCTACATAGGGAACTGTCAAACCATTTTCACCCATTCTTTGCTTATCAAAAATAGGCATAACCGGACCTATGGTTACAGGCACTGTAACAGCTTCTAGATTCTTTGTTAGCTCTCTAATTTTCTCAGTCAACTCAGATGTCGTTCTGGCTAATTTTCTTGTTTTTTCGTCCCCAATTTGATTTTCTCTCTCTCACTCTTTCTCTCTCTCCCTTTCCGTGAAAGAGCTACCACTTTTCAAATCAGGTGTCGCAATTTCTGTTTCAACAATTCGCAACGTATCTCTTTTGGGAGTAGCAACTGGCGTTCTCTCTTCTGGTTCTGGTCTATATGGTGGTGGTCTCTTGTAAATCATGTCATCCAAGACTTCATCCTCATAATCATTAGCCCCATACCTTCTCACCTCTGTATCAGGCACCTTTTCTGTACCCTTCCTCCCTTCCGTCTCTTCAACAGTTCTCATAGGATATAGTCCCTCTGACATACTAGCATCTCGCCATCTCCTCATTCGATCATGATGAGTTTCACGATCATATTTCCTCCCCAAAATATACCTATAATTACCTCCACTCCTCTGCTTTTCTCGCTCATGCACCTCATCTTCCCATTCTACCAACGCCTCGAACTGTGTCGGCCTTGGTCTAGGCTCCAGACACATCATCTTTTCCCGTAAATTTCTCAACACGGCCAGATTAAATGAACCATGTTCCGGGAACGCTAAAACACCGTCTTCTTTAGTGTACTTAGCCCAATTGTCTAACCATATACAGGTATGATACCCATATTTCGCAACCATGAAGGATGCAGGGGTCCTTGTCGGAGGTAGCAATTCATCTTCTCTAGTTATTATGTCTTTATCCTTGTCGAACCACTTCTTAATTTTACCAAACAAGGATTTTTTCTTCTTTTCCTCCGTTTGGTAATACATTTTCGCGTTTACCACTACCCTCTAATCCCTTCCGCAACTGTACGATCTTTTGTCCAATAACAGCGCGACTCACACTAACGCACCAATCCTGGAGCGTCTACGTCACCCTGTACTCCTTCCAATCCCTGCGCGGCTCACACCAACGCACCAATCACAGCGCGAGCACTGTTCTAATCCACTGCCCAATCACAGCGCGGTCTGTCTGAAGTCAGTAGTCGCTGCAGTCGCTTCTACTCTTGTCTCCTGTCACTCGTCTACCCCTCCTTTACAAAGTCTTCTCAGTAGACTCTGTTTCAGATTCTACAAAATCTATTAGTTACAACATATAAACATCTCCATTGTCTGCTTCGCTAACCACAGAATAGTAAAGAAAGGTCTTTCTCACAAGAATCCCGCTTCTTTCTAGAACAGCGCTTACCTCTGCTCCACTACAGAATTATTACTTTCGTTGACACAGTAGCACATCCCTCTACTCTGCCCTTCTAACATGCATCCATTAACTGTTTCCTCCCGGAATGCTCCAAAGAGTCTCACAATCAACTAAATGCTCATACATTCACGCACTTTCATACCAGACAATGTAGCACATTTACACAGAATCCTGCCTTTCCCGAGAACAGCGAACAGTCTGTCCCATTACAGAATTATAACACACGTTAACCAAGCAGCGCTTACCTCTGCCCAGTCCTTCAAACAAGCTCAGAGAATACCTATTACTTCTCCAGCGATAAGCTTTAACGGCAAACCTCACGGATCCCTGGGACTTAAGACCAGAGTTTCACAGATAACCTTCGCTACCATACACACTCCTTTTATACTGAAAATATGTCTCTAATAGTAACACACGGCGATGTCACTGATTCCGAACCCAGACAATGCGACGCGCAACTTCAATTGTCACACGTTTTTCCCTGCATACGTACAGGGCCAACAATCCCGTCTTTCCCGAGAGCAGCACTCACTTCCCTCTGCCCTACTACGGAACCGTCACCAGCTCCCCACGTTCCAGAAGCCGTACGCACTACATATAACTCAATACGACGACTTCAACATATAGTGTTAGTACATATATCAACATCAATCAATAAATCAATGAATCCAAAAGCCTATGTACAAGCAATCTATCAGATCAAGACAATAATCAAACCATCATACTGCTACCAGGAAACTGCTGCAGATCGGAGCATATAAATTCTCCCTACTTCCATGGACAGAGTAATTCCACAATCATACGCACATACATTCATCATACGCTAGGGCCCATCACACCAACATTCATTCTATTACTCTATCCACACTGAATATACGAGAGAACCCCTAAATCAATCTGCATCTAAACTGAGGTCAATGCGACCTAATTGATCAGTCTTGAGTCATGATTTAAACAATAAGAACATATCCAAGATCTTAATAAATTGACAAAGAAATAACCACCCGACACTGTGATTCAAACAAAAGGTTATTTTATCTAAATTAGTTCAAATGAAAAGTCATTCAATGGCAAAATCATTATTCTCATAGTTACCTATTCTAGCTAAATGTCGTATTTGGGTCAGGACAGGTCTCTCAGTAAAGTCTCCCGAGTCGCCGTCCTCTCCATCAGCGTCGATCCTCTCGAGCATAAGTTCGGGAAGAAGTGGCCTTAGACCCTCTCTAGTCTAACAATATTTATAGGAAAACTCACACATTAAAAGTTACAAACAAGCTCCAAGCGTCCGTTGAGCAGAGCGAGCAGGAAAGGATGTTGACTCGCAACATTTAGAAAAAACCTCCGCTCTCGAATATCTCAAAAATAAAAACACGGAAGAAGGAAACACAACTAAGAAACTGCAACATTCATAGATGCTCTTCTCCGGAATTGTAGTGAAGCCACTGCAAGATTATCAAAATGTTCATTGTGGCTACTGTTCCTTCCCAAGGATAGCTGGAGTCGAGCCCAGAGCTGCTGTCCTCACGGAAACTTTTAATACAGTCAGAGGCCGAGGTCAGGTTTTCAACCATATTCAGCGAGGCCTCTCTTCGTATTTCATCTACTCAAATGCAGGCTGTAAATATCGGCCATCTTTCACTAGGCCAGAATGGACAATCTTAATTAAAAGAAACACAAAACAACGTTACTACATCGTAATGATTATACAGTGTTAATTCCCACTAATACCCTTATGTGTATGTAATTATCTAGCCAACTGCAACATAAAGAAGCATTAAAAGCGTATTATTTCAAAGCCCAAACACATAACAAATAACACTTTTGCCACACATATTTAATTAATCTGCTCACCAACTTAGTTCACTCATTAATTAAGCCATGCAATTGCAATCCCGCGTGTAATTCTTTCATTAGTAAGGTTGATTAGTCAGAAACTCAACATAATTAATATCTAGTAATTAATTATTAGTAATTTTAATTATGACATATAAAAATATAAGCTGATGTTCGGGTTTAAACAGAAAACCCCGCTCCAGCACCTGTCCCAGGTTGTGCAGGGGCCATGGTACGGCCTGCCATGGGGGGGGGGTGAGCTCGTTGCAGGCACGCGTGGCGGGGATGCGGGCACTTTATCTGTGCAAGGCGAGTGACCCTTGTAGGGCAGTGCGGGGGCTGGGCAGTGCTGGGCCGGTCGAGGTGTCCTCCGGAGCTGCCCCTGGTGTTTGGCGGCAGTGTGGGGGTTAATCCGTTTTACAGCGGTGCCCCCCCCCCCTCCCGACGCTACGTGGTGGGAGTGCTCGGTATTCGTGGGCACTTAGGCCCTTGTGTCGTATGAGTTGCTCCCTGGACACGCCGTTGGGCAGGTCACATTTCTTTGAGATTGTTTTAGTTTTACGTGCTGGGTCAGTGGGGCGTTACTTTCACACAGGGACCACGTTGTGGAGATTGTACTAGGTGCTGCGTTGAGGGTCAGTGAGTCAGGCAGGCTGGCGAGTGTTACGTGGCGTACGGTGGATGGGGTGGCGACAGCGCTGGGTCAGTGGACGCGCCACCCTCGACACCCACAGGGCGGCATGCTCCTCGGAGTGGTGCAATTACCGGACACCGTTGGCCCGCGTTTGGATTATCGCAAAAAATGAGTTACAGGCGCTTTGAAGTCTGGAGAGACTGCTCCAGCCCCAAGACAGACTATAAATTGAGCGCCACCAGTTCGATGTGCGCGGCTTTTTGTTGACTGCATTATGTTTCTGCTCCGCTGACCCAGCCCTTAAACCTGCCGTAAGCAGAATGGACCGCGCGCGGCCACTAGGTTATACGGCGACACAGCGGTGCTATTTTTCATGAGGATGTGTCTATAGCGCTGGGTAATTGAAAAGAAGAATTCCATAAGTAAAGTATGTTAGGAAGCTCCAACGTTAAACATTCGTGTACCCATTAGAACCTCATTGTACTTCGAGTCCCGAGGTCTGTGCACTGCTTATTGAAACTCGATGTATACAACCCCTGCATATAGTGCGCACACCATGGGCAAGTATCTGCAAGATGCAAACATTCTCCAATGACACAGGCAGTGCCCTCAACTTGTAAAACGATGTTGTTAATTACAATTTTCATATGGACGAACGAGCTCACCTGCATTTTCCATTAAGAATGTGATACTTTGGCAGAGCCCTACACGGAATTGCCAGAATCTATTTAGCAAGCAGCAGCTTCCGTCCGTACACAACATTAAAACTGAAAGGAAGCTCCTGATTCCCCTAAGGTGACAACGACGGCCACTTTGCTTTCACTTTGTTTAAAAGACGTGAAAGGAGTTATTACACAGGATGCAAGGAATTTAAGAGCTGCACCAGTGTTTACCCGCAGCAGAAGGCGACCCATGTATCCTATCCCCGCCCTCCCCCACTGATAAAAACTCAACCCGTCGATGCATCATGAGGTTGAGAGGCCTTTATAGTGCAGATCAAATGAGGCCAATCGCTTCCGTGCGCGACTCTTGCGCCTTAGCAACGATTTAGAAGGAAGGCAGCGGGTTTTAAAACAGACGTCACACAGCTACTTAATTCCTTGTCATATTTGTCTGCTACTGATTGCAACTAGAAATACACACTGCCCCACATAAGACTATCTAAGAGACCTGCCCGCAGATTTGTACCGCCGGAGGGGCCCCGCCGTTGGCAAAGGCGAGAAGTTGAGAATGCACAGATAATAATAGCCCGGAGAGGCTCTTTGTTGCTTCCTGTCATTACGTCTCACTGTCCTGATTGTCTGGCGTAAGGAGCCAAACGCAGAGGTAATTGTCCATTGCGGCCAATATTAGCTGTATGTAACAAATCACGGAAGGCGCCCCCCCCCCCCTTTTACGTTGAGGGGGTATTTTCACTGATTCAAGAACTGACGTGGGCGCAAAGATTGACGAGGTGCACGGTGGTTCATCACTGGTGTTGGGCGGCCGTGCTTGTGGTGTGCGCGGGGGGGCAAGTATTTCAGATGTAGCGGATGGTGGAATGGGGTGGTGCAGTGGGAATTTCCCGCTGCTGATCTCTGGTTTGGATGTTCCACGCGAAGGTTTTCTCGGGACTCACAATGGCGAGGGGGCGGGCGCGTGCTGGGCTGTGTGCGGCCTCCCGCTCCGCGTCACTGAGTCGTTACTGTGTGGCGTAAAGTTGGTAGACAGTGCAGAGGCATGGTTTAAATACCAGCCGTGGGTGAAGTTTGCTGGTTGTACCGGACGGGGCATTGAAGTGCCAGTGGCACCCGTTCTTCCAACTTCGGTTCAGGCTGGGTGCTGCTCGGGTGTAATTGTAGTGGTGAAAGAGAGCAGAGATGGTTGGACATAGCTGTTGTCACTTGGCTTCTTGACGGCATAGCGCACTCGGAGTTAGCCGGTCTTGTGCTTTTCCCGGTAAACATTTCTCAGGTATTTGGGTCGTGCGCTGTAGTCACTACAGGGAAGTCGTGGTCTAGGACGGGTCTTGGAGAGGGAATTCAGAGTGTTACTTTGTTTCCTCTATTTAATATTATAGGTGATGTCTGGGAGTCTATTAAAGAAATTTTGCAGAGATGTTACCAGCAACATCGGTAAAACGATTTTCGTTATCATACAGGACCTCACAAGCGGAAAATGGGTGGGGGGTAACAAAGATGACTATAATATTAGGGAGCGGCTGCTGTATAATCGAATATTTAAAGGGGTATCTTCCTTATTATTAGATTTAACCCATGTAGGCTGCGGACCAGGGTACCTGCGCACTGCCTAGAACTGGGCCAAAGAAGGCATGATAGAGCCGAAATTGGATCATGAATCCAGGCTGGCCTATGTTAAGGGGCTGGACTCCTCTGCCTGCTGAAGCTCTCCCTAACTCAGCTGCTTGCGCTATTTGCTGTTTTTCTGTTGTGCCGGTGGGGCAGGATTTCGGCGGGCGGCAGTTTGATCTCAGGGGAACCTAGAATTACTCGCAGTTTTAAGGACATCCCAGCCCTGCCTGCTGAGGCCCTCCCACTCAGCTGCTTGCGGTATCTGCGGCTTGGCTTTTGCGCCACACAGCATTACAACGCCATAAATTTATGTGCCCCATGGGGGGTGTGCAGCTGGTACGTGCTGGCTTTATCGCAGATGCGTTGACTTAAACTCTACCAGGCACTTGTACTAATTTAACCTAGGGGCAATAATAGGTGTGTAGTTGAACTATCAGTTCGCCACATGGGACAACATCCTCACATTGTGTACCAGTTAGCTGATGCCCAACCCCTGCCTACAGAGGAACTATAGATAGGGAACACATCAGTTTCACATATTAGTTCCCCAGCGTTTGGGTGGCACTAGATGAACGGACACAAGCGAACGCAAGGCCGCATTGGCGCCTTGTCTTTGCAGCACATTCTCACTACAGAGGGCTAAACAGGCTGTAGCCCTTTATGGAAGTTTATTTGGCGGTGTGGGATCATTCAGCGGTGTAGTAGACGAGTGCTTTGACACAATTCCCACTTGCCTGTAGTGTGGAGCGAGCTAAAGTTTCACTAAGCCAAAACTGGGTAGGGAACTTGATGGCAGATGGGGCGGCCAGCATGGCGAAACAGCGTCTGTCAGGCAAATGAGTGATCGGTTTGTAGGATAAGGACGTGGTGATCCACCCTTGTCTTGGATTAGGCGAGGTGGCACACCGAGCGGCCTCCAGCTGTGCCTTGGTGCGTGACTTGCGCAGGGGGTCGGTTTTTTGGTGCCTTTCCTTTGGTGTTGGAATGTTCGGTGAACCTCGGTGTCCTGCTGGCACCTGGGTGGCGTGCGCTGTTAGAAGTCTGTCTCATATTTTGCATTGAGCAAATCGTTTGCTGCTTGGCCAACAAGGTCCTTTGATCACCAGGAGGTATGCATGTGGCCCTTCTCAAAGTCGCATTGATGAAGGTGCTACTGATGACGAATGGTAAAATGGTTGTCGGTTTTGGTCGGGGCTCGGCAAGTATGGTTCATCTTTCTCAGCTAATACTGTGCAGTATTGGCCTTGAAGCCAAGTATACTTCACAGGGCCCTGCTCACACCAAAGTGGGCCAAGATCACACAAAGCACAGGATGAGAGAGCGGTGTCAGTCATATATGGCGTATTAGAAGAAATATGACTTGAAACAGGCGGGGGTTTTCACGTTTGCACTAGTACTCAGGTTAGTAGTTGGGGTGTTACTATGATTGGCAACATGGCAGGAGCACCGCGTGGTGCAAAGGAAGTAGCCGCCTGACAGGAGTCCTGGCTTATAGTGGCAGAATTGTAAGGTGTTCCTTGGAACTGCCTTGTGTTATGTAGTGCGCGCATATGCAGATTATAGTTTTGCGCAACATTGGGCGTCACTACGCATGTGTCGCCGAGAACAGCCCAGGGTCAGAAAAGGTGTTTTACCCTGCCTTCAGTTGGCATTGCGGTACGTCTGCCTAGAGGTTACCGGACAGGGTGCCCTGGATGGGGCAAATCAGTATATCAGTGGGTTTAATTATTGGTGCTCTAAACCGATTTGTACCAGCAAGGTGCCATTAAGCAAGAAGACCGCTGGGGGCAGTCTCTCATAAGTTGGCTGTACAGGAATGAATAATGTCTTCATTCACCAATCCCGATAATGGGCATCGCTCCATCCTTCCCAGCAAAGTAGACCTAAGCAGGTAGTCATGTCCTTTGACTTTGAGGAGCGTTTCTTTCAATGTTGTTCTCCTTAGAACTATTCTCGCCAACTTTGTTTCAGTAGTTTGGATGGTGCCTTTGTTTCAAATCCATCAATATTGAACTGATTATCGGGTGACTCGTGGTCCACTGGTCTTTGTTCCAGACCGTCTCACGGCGCCCGAGTTAATCATGGACCATGTAGGTTTCAATTGTTTCAATATCAGATTTGTCTGGGCAATCGACCCAATCGGTGTTGCAAGTGTCCACCCAGCTGGTCATTGTTTCCCTGCCCTATACTAGCGCTTGTGCATGTCAATGGGGACAAGGTGAGTCGCTCCAGTGAGGTCCACCTTCTCTTTAGTTTTGATGGTTTTGAAGTAGGCAGGAACTGTACTTCTCTCCTCAGGGGGCTTTGCACCGTAGCGGGCTCTCCTTGACGTGGCACGGCTGTGTCCGGCTGTCCGTTTGTTGGTATTATATAAAGCGGCTTATTCTGGTAATTACAACGCAAGGAGAGGCGCTGTGAAATGCTGAGCTACATTGGGCTATTGGGCACGAGGGCCTCCATGAGGAACATCTGCTGGCACCATTTAGAGACAGGCACCTCGTACTCTGGCTAGGCCCCCTCCCCCTGCAACCATGGGCAGGTTCCAGGTCGCTTCAGTAAGACATATTCACCAGCGCTTTAGCCAGGGCAGCAGGCTGGAGGGGGTAGTTGTCATCTAACAAGGGTGCTGCGGTGCATAAAAAGTTTGGTAGACACTCCGTTAAGAGCCAAATGGCGACGGGGTATTATTGACCCGGGCATTGCCTTTATTCAGGAAAAGGGCAGGTAGTTGCACAAAATGTTCCCCTCTGGCCCCCACAGACTTGCCTGCCCCCTGGTTTAACCTCCTGCGGGATGGAACCTGAGATTGGAAGGGACATCTTCTGCTACCAGTGTCCCAAATACGTTGATGGCAACACTGTGGTAGATGTACCATGGAGGGCATGATCAATACCTGGGTTTCCCTAGCTTCGGGGTCAAATTAGGTTGGAGCATTAATTCTACAGCCCTTAGGAAGCGTTCAGCTTTCCTTCCATCCAAGTAAGGGCAGTTGGCGAGAGATAAGCAACAGCAAACGGGTAACAGACACTGGCTGTTCAGTGACATCGTGCCCTGGGGCATGCGCGCGTCACAAACAGAGCTGTAACCAAAAGGGTGCCAATTGGCAAAAACCAGTAATCAGGTTTAAGAGGTCTCTTGCCCTACAGCTGTGCAAAGCCAGCATCACTTCAAGGTACGCCCAGGTGAAAATTGCGTGCTTCTCAATGTTACCATGACCAAGGCAGTTTGTGGTATCTCCCAGCGGATCCACTGAAACTGTACTGCAGCAAACATGAAACTGGGAATCTGCGATTCCGACACTGTTACGAGTTTAGGCATCCAGGGTCAGAGAAGGTTAGCAGGCATTGGCATCTGTGACCCAACGGCAGTTAAGCAAGCGAGGTGCACTGCAGAAGTTGTCATGACATGAAAGGGTGAGGTGTCACCAATAGCAGCCATAATACATACAGGGTCAAACAAGATTTCACAACAATAAGGTGTTCACCCGGGTTAGCTCCCAAAGGGGTCCATGCAATTGTCTTGTCAACAGGGGGAGGTAAGTGCACCCCAGTGCACTTACTTCCCTAAGTCACTTCACTACGTGACCTGTTCCTGCGGTCCATCTCAAAAGCCCTGCACGGTCAGCTAGATTAGTCATGCTTGGTGGGGACGCTGTCAGCCAACATAGTGTGCTGCCGTCCCAACAAATGGGGTAATAAGGTGTTGAGCACAATGGGCTAGCTTTGGGCAAATCAGACAGATTCTCTAAGAGGGTATTCCTAGGGGGTTTCACCTCAGAAGGAGCTGAGCTGGTGAATTCCCATAAGGAATAGGGAATGCAAGGTAAGTGCTGGAGGGCAGCCTTGCTCAAGTGTCACACACTCCCAGTTATGAACATTCCTCTGCGTCAGGATTTCGAAACTAAGGGAAACAAGTAGGGATGGTTCTCTTGCATCTAGATTTGCAGGAGGCTCTAGACAGGAGAGGTTGCGGGTAAGACTATAGCTGTTTTGGTGGGGTGCTCTGGCGGCGACGGTGGCCACCTCCAGAGCTGTGGCAGAGTTACAGGGCGATCTGGAAGCAGGCCGGTACCAAGGGTACCTCTGCGCGGTACCATAGGGGGTGCCAGAGCCAAATCTGAGGAGCCTCATGGGAGGGTCCTGGAAGCCGTGTCGGCGCCCCGCTAGTCCTTCGGGCGGTTGTGGGCCTGAACAACCAGGGGTTTGCTATGCGATGCTCCGCCCCGGGAAGGGGCTTGAGTAGAAGTTACCAACGGTCACGTGATCCTGTAAGAGAATCACTTGGACGGCAGCAAAGGCGGGGTTTGCCCCAGTGCTACCCGGCTCATCAGGCGGGCTGGAGGCCCAGTTGGTTGCCTGCCCTTGGATCACCCATAAGATAACCCACCTATTACATAACGGTATATGTAATAAACCTGCAGCATTTGTACCCAATCAAACAGTCTGTGTTGTGTGATTATTATTGGGTAATGTAATTTGGTTGGAGGGGGGACTGAGGGGTGCCAATGGCGTTACTACGGCCAGTGCTTTAAATGGGGGGGGGGAAAGTGCAGGCACTCATTTAAATATGGCGAGTGGGCGGGGCTTGGGGCGAGGCTTTGGGGAAGACATGCTTTTTGGCTCGTATACTACTTGCAGCACACATGAGGAATGTCTTTCAATAAATAAAGGTTTGTTTACTCATTACACAACGAAAGCCAAACGTGGTGATACTTACATTTCCTTGTTTTGTAATATTTGCAACATCACTCCTGTTAATTGCTGTTGCTTATCACAATACCATATATTCTCTAGTGACACAGAAAGAAACAAGCAGACGTGCATACACAAGCATTCCACACATTTCCTTTAATATACCGTCCAAGAGTGTCTCTATTCTCTCTCCCTATCTCTCATATTTCGCTCACACAAAAACAATCACAGGCAAGCAGACAAACAATAGCAGACAAAAGAATCAGGTGGGATTAAAGCCATTCGAACCTGGTTACCTCCCATAACTTTTCCTTATAGCGTTGTCACCGGGCTGCCTCGATTTCTGTGTTTGCAACACAGCATGACGGTGAACACCCCCACAATATGCAAATGAGCCCAAGCTGAATAGTTCAACAGGGGCTCGGCTCAGCCCTACAAAAGTGCCTTGGCTGTCAGAGACAGGCCGCCAGCTCCAGCGCTTCGTGAATACCGGTACTCTCCTCGGCAGTAGAGAAGTGCCACTACTCAGAGTGATAAAACGAAGAAATGCCGGTACTCAGTACCTGTGAGTACCGGCCCATTTAAAGCACTGGGTATGGCGGTGTACAATTATCGTACTGCACTGCTGCGAGCGAGCATAGAGCGCGAACCCAAACCACCTTGGGGGGGGGGGGGGGGGGGGATTTGAAATAAGAGTGGGCAAATGGTGCATTTTCAAGCAAATCTGAGAAAGCAGGAAGGTTGAGCAGCACTCCTGCTAGGCTTAATATTTACTTTACATTCAATTTGTTCGCAATCGCGGTACTGACATTTGCCTGGTTCCTTCTGGCACAGGAACAGCTATGGGCTTTGTGTCCTGGCACATATTGTATAACGTATTTTATTTACCTTAGCACACGATATTATATCTGTCTGTTTGGACTTAGGTGCACTGAGTAGGAGGTAAGCACTGCCTCCCCTTTGGCATAAATATTATTCTGGTTTGCAGAAAAGTTGGAGAGATACATTTTCACAAAGTTAGAATTTGTGGTGCATCTACAAACCAAATCTGGGACCTCCCATAATCCTAAATAAAAAGCCAGCTTTCACCCATGATTAATAAAACCGTACATCTCTACAATATTGCAATTGTGAATATACTGCACTACAAAACTGTGGTTGGGATGTTTCATCAGTCAATAAAACTGTTCCTCCTCTTCTGTATTGTGATTATTCAGGCATTAAATGAACTTTAGTGGGGTCTCTACGAGGGCACCACTCGTTAATTGGCCCCAAAGCTTTATGTGGGTCCTCTCTCTATACAACTACTACACAAGGCTACTTCTCATGCAGGATATGTCAATTGTGCACGCCTCCTATGCTGATCTGGCATTGAAATCTGACTCGATTGCCTAACTCTTTTCCAATGGAAGTCACCATGCCAGGGCCAGTCACTGCTTGTTTAACCACAGAGTCAATTACGATATTGGCCCCTTGTGGCATTGATTTAATTGGTGAGTGAAGACACGAATAACCAGACCACCTCACGCTACAGGAGATCTACTGCTAAGGAGGTTGTTCAGAAGCAGCCAACATAGCCTGAAGACGCTAATAACCAGACCACCTCACGCTACAGGAGATCTACTGCAAAGGAGGCTGTTCAGAAGCAGCCAACATAGCCTGAAGACGCTAATAACCAGACCACCTCACGCTACAGGAGATCTACTGCTAAGGAGGTTGTTCAGAAGCAGCCAACATAGCCTGAAGACGCTAATAACCAGACCACCTCACGCTACAGGAGATCTACTGCAAAGGAGGGTGTTCAGAAGCAGCCAACATAGCCTGAAGATGCTAATAACCAGACCACCTCATGCTACAGGAGATCTACTGCAAAGGAGGCTGTTCAGAAGCAGCCAACATAGCCTGAAGACGCTAATAACCAGACCACCTCACGCTACAGGAGATCTACTGCAAAGGAGGCTGTTCAGAAGCAGCCTAACGTCGCCTCATTTTACTCTCTTCTTTTTCTTCCTTCTGTCCCTCTTCCCACATTCACTCTTCTAGAAGCCCTCTGTGCTCTGAAATAGCAATTGTTACAGCAATAAAAGTGGCCATCATGGCATACGAAGTAATAAACAATATTGCGCAGGCAACTCTTCTGTTTGCCTTCTTCCATGGAGTACAAAAATGAACAAAGAAATCCCAACAATTTACTGTTGTCATTGGTACTATCCAGACCAGGTTGGGTTCTTCTGAATAAACATGGTTTTGTTCAAATCTATTGTGATAAGTAATAAACTCCCATTATATACTGAGACTATATTACCCTGCGGTTTAAGTACACGTAAACAACTAATCATTTAAGCACACTTTTAAAGCATGTAAATAAAAAAGGGTTCAACATAACTGAGAAGTACACTGTCTTTAACCCCTTCAGTGCCCATGACGAGATAGTCTCGTCATGGAGCGCGGTTGCGCTGTGCCCATGACGAGACTATCTCGTCATGAACCCCACCCACTAATGAAACACCCGGCACAGGGCGTGGAAAGGGCGGGGCACAGAAGGGGTTAAAAACCAATGATTGTTGTTTTTTTTTCTCTCTTTTGAAATTCGGATCTCTATCATATCACACCGCTGTGTCTTTACCAAAATTCACTCTCTCAATGCTGTTCCTTAATCCTCTCTCGCCGTGCAATTCAAGGCAATAAAAAGATGGGTAACTCTGCACTGCACATGTCCAGTAAACTGAAAAATGTCACCATTTATTCGGCGATGGCTGGATTTTGATGAACTTTGCTGTGGAAGCTCGGACTCAAGCTAGACCAGGACTCCTCTCCGTGCTGCAGCCTCCCATTGATGAGGGGTGTAACATCTGTGTAACCTGAGGAATAGGTCTCCTGTGTAAGATCAGCAGACCCTGGAGGACAGACCTTCTTGCTGGGATCAGAGCCAGTGCTTTTGTGTTCAGGACCTTGGGCTTAGCACCACATAGGGAAACAGAGAGCCCTGTGTTTAATTGTGAATGGTGTAAGAAGTGGCATCGTTCCTGCACCAAGAGCACACTGTGAACTGCAAATACTCAAAGAAATATGAACAATTAGACAAAAGCATAAACTGAAGATGCAAAGACTGTCACAGACCCCACAATGACCCCAAAATGGAAGACGGACTGCAACGCACCCCTTTAGGACCTCTCGTGGCCCCAACAGGCTGTAAAGTACCCTTACCATGCTATACAAATATGTTTAATTTTGCCCACATCTATCTATGTGGAAGAAATAAAGGGTTACACGCAATTCTCTGTTTCCAGGGGCTCTACGTTCCGAGCCTTGCGCTTTCACTAGTAACCAGCTGCATTCTGGGACTGCAATCTTACCTTTCTCCGACGGGCCAGTTCCACTAAAGTGTCAGATGTGTGAGACTGTGAACGTTTGTGAAAGGCAAGACCAATCAGACAACAAAAATGCTACAAAGTGACAACCAACCTCTAGGTCTTCAGGGATACTGTTTGCAGTTCAGGACTTTTGTGTGGTAGCAAAATGCATTCTGGGTGTTGTAGTCTTGTTTTGCTTCTATTTAACCATCTAGATGAACACACCTGAAATCCTCACACCTTACTAACCAGCTCTCCAGCTCCAAACATACGTGCAAGTTACGGACCTATGTCTCTGCAGCAGGCGCATCGACCCATGCAGCAGGCGCATGACCCATGCAGCTAGAATAAGTGGCCTACAAGTGGTACTTTCAAACCACATCAATTCACCAGATTGGTTGTTCTGCCCACAGTTCTGACTGAAAATAAGATTAGAAGGGCCACGTATCCTTAAAATTACACATATTTACCAGATAGCTCTTAAAATGTGCACTCAAACACTGAAAAGAAACCAATGTTTACGTAAAACATCGGATGTTGCAGTAAAACGCAGGTAGAGCAGCTCGGCGGGTGGAAGGGTTCGTTGTGGGTAGTCTGGGCACAACTTGTGAGTTAGCGGCCTGCTCACTCAATTTATTTTCAATTTATCTTACATACATCCCCACGTGAAAAAAGAAAATACATTGCCCACACCCTCACACATGGGTCTTCCAGGAGAAGTTCAGTCGCGGTCGGTTTGACTTGGAAATGGGGTCGTCGCGGAGGGATGGGGGGAGGCGGGAGGGGTTTAATTAAATTAAAATAAAACTTACCTTCTCCAGGCCGCCTCAGCTCCTGGCCGGGTCCCGATTCGTGCTTTTTCTGCTGCTCCAGTCCTTAACAGGAAGCAGCCACCCACAGGCAGCCTCCCTCCCCTCCGTCAATCACAACACTGCAATGGCAGCGTTGTGATTGGTGCGGTGCAGGCGCACAGCGCCCCAGCCGGGCGCCTAATCGGAGCCCTTTTCTCTATGTAGGCTGCATGCAGCCTACATAGAGAAAAGGGAGAGTGCGCATGACTACTTTGATCGGGCTCTGGCCGACCAAATCAGTCCGGGCCCACAACAGTGGGCAAGCCACTCCATCCCGCCCTCGAGCAGGACCGCCTACCCACAACCAGGCACTTCTGCTTTCTCGCAGTGCGAGAAGCAGAAACATAAACTGGTAGTTTTATCATTTTATGTTTCTGCTTCTCGCACTGCGAGAAAGTAGTGGGCCAATGCCCCCATGGGGGAGCCGCTACTGCTGTGGCTAGATTGTAGCCACGAGTCGCATCCACTGAATGAACAGCAGTGGCTGATCCTTCCCCTACCTGGCTGCTAAGACCTGGAACAACCCACTGCAACTCAGAGCCTCACCTTCACTCCAGCAGTTCAGGAAGAACCTCAAGACCTGGCTGTTCAACCAATAGGAGACCCGCAGATAGTTCGACTAGCGTCTCAAGACCCTCACAGGTGATGCAATTTGCACCCTACAAATCTGACTGATTGGTTGTTCTATTTCAAATTGACTACTTAATGTATGTAATGGATTGAACTTGACTGTGTATTGAAATGTAATTTTGTTGTTATTATGCCATATGTAACCTGTAGTATTGCAGTAGAATGTTAGTTGTAGTAGAATTCTTAATTCTTTATGGCTCAGGTTCACTGTAAAGGTTAGCCCAGCTTAGTAGCTAGATTTGTTATGTCATGTGTTCAGATGTTACTGTGTTTCTTAATTCCAATGCGTGTAGTGGTAGTTGTTGCTGAGTCTAGAGAAGAGTGGATGCTCCAATAAAGCTTCTCTACTTGAATACGTTGTGTGTCGTTATTGCTACCACATTTTGGCGACGATACGGATCTGAACTGAAACCGAGAGGAGCATCCACCATCAAGGATAGTACAGCATCACCATTGATTGTGTACATACGCACCTAAACGGGATTTGTGACCATTTCCAGAATTCTGCTGCCGAGTGGAGAATTTTGCAGACATCAGGTAGAAGAGGTCTTTGGGAATATTCCATGGAATCAAGGTACTTTTCTTTATACTTTAAGCGTTGAGAGAGATCAGAAGCGTGCACGCGTCTTGTGACAGTTGCTGCTCGCGCTGTGCCACACGTCAGCACCGTAAGATCAGCTGTCTCTAAATCTGATGGCAAGGTTAATGGTGATTGGCCGGTTGTGAGCATGCAGGATATGATTGGCTATATCTTGAACTACAGTTAGCTCAGCCCACTTATTGGCTGAAGGAGGCTTTCCACGCTGCTAATGGCTCAGTCTTTGTGACGTACGTATCCCTTGGAAAAGTTTAATGCGCACAAGAGGAGCCGAATGCCTCTGTGATGCGCTCACAATAACTGGAACATAGAGCACGGATGTTCTTCATACCTATTGTTCTGCGCACAAGAGCCATTTAGTGTCTCTGTGATGCGCACACATTCTGGAGAATACTGAGAGCAGCGCATATTAAAACAAAGGAAGGAACTTGTCTTTTTGCTGCAGCAGGAGCCATAGTCTGAAATTTGCACACAATTAAAGCATATCATTCAATGCTCGTTATGGATTATTCAGTGATGCGCACACTATATTGAAATTTAAAGACGGTTTTAGCAAACAGATATTAGGTTGATTTTAATTCTTTTTTGTGGAATCGTTTTTTTATTATTTATTTATTTATTAAATACAATGGCTACCATTTGTGGGAACCCACCACCACCATTCTTTAAGGGACCAAATGAACCCAGTATGAAATGGGTAAAATGGTTACGCTCTTTTAATAATTATTTATTAGCTATTAATGGCAACACCTTTAGTACTCAAAGGAAAAAAGCGCTGTTGTTAAACTGAATGGGCACAGATGCTGAGGATGTTTTTGAACATCTTGCTCCATTACCTACACTTCATGGTATTGAAGCAGGTGATTATGATTGTTTCAAAGAAGCTTTAGATAGGTTAAACAAAAGGTTTGTAGAACAGCCACATATTGTATTGGACAGATTTCATTTTTATACACGTCATCAGCTGGTAAATGAATCGGTGGACACTTAGGTCTCTTCTTTAAGAACACTAGCTGCTGATTGTGAATTTGGGATGAATACAGATACGTATATTAGAGATCAGTTAATAATACGATGTGCCAATAAGAGAATTCAGGAACAACTTCTGCAACATCATAATCCCACACTACAAGAAACAATAGAAATAGCAAAAAAGTGATGAGAGATCTATTACTTTGTTTTAAACCATTAATGTGGAAAGTGTATCTAAAGGTGTAGCTGCACTTTCTGTTAAAAGTTAAAATAAGCTAACCTGTAAAGTCAATTATGCCCATTATTACTATGAAACCGAATAGTCCTAATTATAAATCGGTCTGTACTCGATGTGGGTCAAAATCACATACTTATCAATTCAAATATTGCCCAGCAAGAGGGAAAGAATGTTTCAGGTGTAAAAAGATTGGTCATTTTGGTGATATGTGTCAAAGTGGGGGAGAAGAGTTTATGTTATTTTAGAAGAAAATTCGGAAATTGTAGTAAATGATGAAAGTGACTGTCAGAACAAGGTGCTTTGGGTAAGAGAGGCAGATAATATGCAAGAAAAAGAGGGAGCAACAACCTCTCAAGATAGTCAAAAAAGGCAAGGGGTAATTTCTGATTGTCTACAGATGGTGGCCAGTTCCATGACAACTTCTGAAGTTGATAATGAATCATATGTTCCTCCTTTATGTACTTTTGTTATTGATGGAAGGAGTCTAGAAGTAATGGCAGATTCAGGCTCTCCATATACCATAATTTCAGACTTATTTTTCATAAAACATTGGAAGGATAAAGCTTTGCAACCAAATTATGTGAGAGTGTTTGGTTTTGGAGGAAAATAAATCAACATGTTAGGTTATTTTGTTACAGATATTTCTTTCAAACATAAGACTATTATTGGCAAGGTGTATGTTGCAATAAATGGGTTACAATTGCTGGGAAGGAAACATCAAGCTAGATTTAACATTCGATTGAATCCAAATGCTAAAGTGCAAGTTTGTTTCGCATAAGAATTATTATCTGTACAGAATGATTATATTGAAAAAAAAGAATTTGAAGATTTCTTGAATGAGTATAAGGAAGTATTTAGGAAAGAACTTGGGGAAGTGAAATGGTTTCCCCATAAATGCAATTCCAACCAAACACAGATTAAGACATGTGCCATTATCTGTCAGACATGAGTTGTCTGATATGATCAAGAAATTATGTGAAGAGGGTGTAAAAGAACCGGTAGATGCCTCGGAATGGGTTTCGCCGATCGTTTTGGTTAAGAAGAAAAATAGAGAGCTCAGAATGTGTGGGGACCTAAGATCTGTCAACAAACAAAATGTTGAGTGTCATCCGTTACCTAAAGTTCAAGAGTTATTGGCGAAGTTAGGTGGAGCTAAATATTATACTACAATTGATTTAAAAGCGGCGTACCATCAAATTGTACTTACAGAAAAATCACAACATATTACTACATTTATAACTCCTGAAGGTACCTTCAGATATGTCAGGATGCCTTTTGGTTTGCCATCTGCCGCAGTGGTTTTCCAGAAGTTGATGCATTGTCTTTTTGGAAATATCGATGTGGTGGTGGCATTCCAGGATGACATCCTGATTTACTTTGAAACGGCCTACAAGCATTGTGAGATAGTGGCAAAAGGTTTGACCGCACTCGAAGAAAAGGGCATGACAGTAAGACTGGATAAGTGTACGTTTTTTATTTCAGAAGTGGAGCATTTAGGCCATACCATTAGTGGGTCAGGTATTGCTCCAAAGAAAGATTTACTTGACTCCATCAGGAAGATGGCAGAGCCTCAGAACAAAGATCAACTCAAATCGTTTTTGGGGCTTTGCGAATATTACTCTAGATTTGTAAGCAAGTTTGCGGACATTGTTCTTCCTTTGAGAGTTTTGTTAAAACAAGGAGTTAAGTTTCTTTGGTTGGTTAAATGAACACCTGGGAGGCTTTTAATGCAGTTAAGGAAGGGTTCATTGGTTGCAAACCATTAACTGCATTTTTACAAAATTCTATCAATATTGTCACTGTAGATGCCAGTGCCATTGGTCTGGGAGCGGTGTTGAGTCAGCTGAAGGGAAATGTTGGGAGTACTGTTACTTTTGTGTCAAGGCCACTCACCATTACTGAAACTAAATACTCTACCGTAGAGAGAGAGGCTTTTGGTTGTGCATGGGCAGTTCAGTTGAGCATTTCAAGATGTACTTATGGGGCAAACATTTTAAACTGAGAACGGATCATAAACCATTAATAATATTACTATCTAAAAATGGAGTGGGAAAAGCATCATCCAGATTGGTGAGGTTGCTGGCGAAGTTGTACGAGTTTAATTTTACAGTGGTGTATATACCGGGGGTGCAAAATGTTAGAGCAGATTGCTTATCTAGACTAGCTGGAAATGTTGCACCTGATGACAATGTGATGGCTTATGAAGAATGTGTAGTTGCTTCTGTGGAAGATGTGGTACTTTCTATGGGCCAAGTTATATCGAAAGAAGAATGGATAGTAGCTTATTTGGCTGATGAGACAATAAAAGTATTGAAAGATCATATCGTTAATGGTTGGCCGTTAGAGAAGCACCTATCCAAACAATTGTGTGTGTATTGAGATGAGCTTTCGTTGGCGAATGATATGGTGTTGAGAGGGGAAATAATTGTTCCTCCTGTTGGGATTAGAAAAAAATTGAGATCTATCGCCCATTTGGGACATCTGGGGCACACCAGTACCATCAAGAAAGTAAGGGATTAATTTTGGTGGCCATACATGGACACTGACATCATTGGTTGTGTAAAGGATTGTTTAGCATGTGCAGATTCTGACAAAGTATTAAAAACTCAGCAAGTTACCTATTTAAATTCAACTGTCTCTGAAAAGCCATGTAAAAAGTTAGCCATTGCTGTATTAGGTCCCTATGAAGTTATCTTGAATGGCAAAGTCTATATTATTGTGGTGATAGATTATTTCTCCAGATGAGCGGAAGTGAAATGGGTATCACGTGCTGATTTCGACACTGTGTTGGAATGTTTGCAGGAATTGTTCAGGAGGGAAGGTTTACCAGAGTTTCTAGTACCCGACAAAGGCACTCAATTTCCTTCTAGTTCTTTCACATCTTTTCTCAAGAAGGCCAACATTCAACATTTAAAAACAGACTTATATTCACCAAATATGAATGGTTTAGTTGAAAGGTTCAATAAAACATTAGTTGAAGTCATTCAATTAGCTATTAAAGCACACATGGATGTTAGAAAACATGTAACTGATCTCATTTGGTCTTATCATTGTACACCTCATTGTACGACCACATTTGCACCATTTTTATTACTCAAAGGTAGGAAACACAGACAGGAGTTAGTTAAACCGTTCTTGGTTAAAAACAAAAGAGTTTGATTAATGTCAAAAAGATTAACAAAGTGATGAATGAAAATTGTTTAAAAAGAAACAAGAGCATGGTGAAAAGGAAAGCTTATAAAATTTTTTTGAGTATAGGCGATAAAGTTAAAATCAAGCTACCTTTACATGTTAAGAAAGGCTCTTTAAAACGTTCTGGTGTATCTGTAATTTGTAAACTTGGGAAAACATCGGCTTATTTAAGCAATGTTTCTTGGTGGAGTCTATCCAGGTTAGCCAAAGTCACTCTTCCTGCACTTAATGTATGTGATAATGACAATGTTCCTGATTTCAGCAGTGACACGGTGGAAGTCAAAAATGTGGGATCTTCTAACTTTGTGCCAGGTGGGATTTCTCGTGATTCCAATTTGCAAATTATTAGATGTTTACCTTAAAGATTTGAAAATTTCATATTGTATTACTTGTGCAAAGTGTTTGTGTTTACTATTATTATTTTTCTTTTTTTATGAGGAAGGAAGGTATGTAGTATTGCAGTAGAATGTTAGTTGTGGTAGAATTCTTCATTCTGTATAGCTCAGGTTTACTGTAATGGGTAGCCTAGCTTAGTAGCTAGCTTTGTTATGTCATATGTTTAGATGTAACAGATTCTTAATTCCAGTGTGTGTAGCAGCAGTTGTTGTAGAGTCTAGAGAAGAGTGGATGCTCCAATAAAGCTTCTCTACTTGAACACGTTGTGGGTTGTTATTACTACCACATAACCTAATATTACAAATAAAAAAAAATACAATTACCAAGTCAAACAGTGCTGTGTAGAATATACACAAGCCCTCTCCTCCCTTCTGATTGCATGTTACACCATACTTGGTCGTACACACGATGTTCGCTGTTAGGTGATACGCCCTACATATTGCCACTTGGCCAGTAGCAACGCCAGTGTTGTCAACTTTCTGCAGTGTTTGGGGACGTCTCTGTAGAAATTCAGTCTCGTACGCACCCTAGTAGTCCTAGCAGTGGTGTCAGTTCCACTGTATCTCCCAGCATATCATTAAGTCTAATAGAGATTTCTCCCCAATATCAATGAATTGTGGGGCTCTCCCACCTTAGGTGGAAAGAATCTGCATCGTCTCCCGAGTCTTGAACCAGGTCCATTGACCATTTATCTTTCACTGTGGTCTGTCAGTTCTCAACATCTCATTCATCACATTAAAGTTAATAGTCTAGATAGGAGAACTATTTAGAGCAAAGGAGTCAACAATTTCCACTCTCTATGTTCTGCCGGGTGACCCCAATATCTCTCCCGTACGGGGTGATATAGTCAGTATTAGAGGTATACATCTATTGCAATGTGAGGCTCCATTTCCTTGTAGTCCTGCAGTGTGGCAAATTTCCCCGTGGCTCAAATTTAACAAGGAGTGCAGGATTTTCCAGTAGTGACATCATCGGGGAGTATACTTCCTCCACTTCCATTACTCTTGCCAGTCTTGCTCATACCGTACACTTCAGAGTTTATCTATCTTGTGGGTCCAGTGGATGGTTTCATGAGCACCGTGTTTACCGGTATAGGGACAGCAACCCTATTTCCATCTCGTAGTTTGGTGCCTGCCGTATGTTATGTATCCAGTGGTGTGCATATTGCGCCTGGTCTATTGGATAGTAGATTTGAAAGTTACGTACGGCAAACCCCCCTGAGGCATATGGTAATTGCCTCGTCTTCCAGTTCGTCCTGGCCATTTTTCCAGTCCAAGCCAACTTCACCATCAGGAAGTTTAATGTATGGAAGAACTGGTAGGTCAGCGGGAATGGCAAGCCTGGAAAGAGAGAGTAGGTGTTGGAGAAATACCATTTTCATTATGCCAATCCTGCCCGCCAAAGATATTGGTAGTTTGTTCCATTTATCTAGATTTATCTATATCTATATAAGTTAGCTGGTCTATACATACTCCACAGTTGACTCTATGTAGTGTATCTATATCTTGGTGGTATTGTATGCCCAGATACCAAACTAGTTCCTAGCTCCAAACCAGTGGATATTCTAACGTTATGGCCCTAGTGAACTCGGGTAGAGGGACAATCACGCACTCATCCCAATTTGTTAGACCTGACCATCTCCCAAAAGTATATTATTTCTCTAATAATGGGGTTTAGAGTAGTGACCGGCTCCCTGACCAGCAATAAAATATTGTCAGCATAAAGCGGCAGGAGGACTCAACGCCTGCCAATTTAAATTATTTAATAAACTGAATTTTATTGTTTTGAATCAAACGCCGCTGAGTTACAGAGCAACACACAGATAGTGAGGAACGCACAGACACATAATACAGTACAGAACAAAGTGGTTACAGATTACATCATCACACGGTATGCCAAACTTATCCCCTATATCTTTTAGTGTTTCATGGGGCAGCCCCTTGATAGATAGAGGGTTTCCTCCTGTTTAGCGCAGCAGTCCATTGCTTGCTACCAAGTAGCAGGAGAGGGAGGAAATTTCACCCTTTAGCCTTCCTTTGGCAACGTCTCACTTGGCTAGTACAGTACCAATCTCCACCAATGTTTTATTTCCCACTGTATCAATGACCTCTTCCATGACTCCACAGGAGAAAGGTCTACCGGCTTCCTAAACACTCCAGATAGCGTGGTGAAGATTATCTGCCAGTATTGGGAGATCCGGGCGTTCACTCATACCAAGTGACAAAAGTGTGCTCATGGTTCCAGGCAGCGCCAGCATGTTAGCGTTGCAACTGCACTCACATGCCAGAGCCTCAGTGGTGTTAGATAAGTCACATGTACAAAGTTGAATTGAATATGTCTGAGCTTCGATTATATAACCAGCGCTCTGGGTGACATGTGGGTATCTCTCCAGTCGAAGTCCTCTAGCAGGCCCAGTCATTCCTCTCACCGGACGCGTAGTGGTGTGAACAGATCTGGGGAGTTGAGTATAAGGGATTTATAGCTCCTAGAGATGTCCTTTCTTTCAATGGGGCTCATTAGAATTTGAGATTCAAGGGGACTATAATTGGGGACAGCTTTAAGGGACTTTCAATGCTGTTGGAGAGCATGGCGTTGCTGTATCAGAAAAACTGGAACTTATGCAGGTCATGTTTGTCTTACAGGCACTGAAATGTTTCAATGTTGGATCCCTGTCATATATCTCCTACTGTGGAGATCCCTATTTTATTCCAACCCCCAAAACAAGACAAAAAAGAAATGTGTCAAAGCCATTGTCCTGGCCATAGCGGGGTCGCACGAGTGAGACTCCTGTCCCAGTCTGTCCATTTCAGCACAGTGTGCCATGTCCTGAGGACCACCGAGTGGGTTCAGGGAGGTGTGAAGGGATGGGGTTCCCATAGAGCATACCTCTAATACGGTCTAGGCTCAGGATGGCCACCTCCACCCCATCCGCTGTTTAACCAGTCATTAACCACCAGTAAGTGAGATGTCCAGTAGTATAGACGGATGTCAGCCACACCCATCGCACTGTCCCAGGAGAACTGGGTGCACTTACCAAAGGCAATCTGGGATGGGTGGTTAAACCACAGGAAGGAGCGTACTTTAGTGAAGATTTGATAAAAGCAGGGGTGTGGGAGGAAGAGAGGATAATTTTGTAACATATATAGTAAATAGGTCATTGCAATCATTTTGAACAGGGCTACATGGCCCAGGGTGGTTGAGGTCAGTCGTGAGTTGAGATAATAGGGTTTTTTGTTGAGACTCCTGGACAGACTAGGCTTGAGTGTTATATAAATTCAAAGGTGCCCCCATACAGAGCAAGTATCTGTAGCTGTTGTGGGATCGTGAGTGATGGTTGGGAAATACAGAGAACGCTGTCTGCATATAAAGCAATATGGCCCTCCATCCCTACTCACCCGTCAAACCCCCATATTTGCGCGTTGCTGCGGCTCCATGCAGCCAGGGGTTCTATGACTAGGAAGAAGATGAGTGGTGATAGGGGGCAACCCTGGGGTGCAGCAGCTTAAAGTGAAGAGGGCCAAATGGGTACAGTTAACAAGGACTTGAGTCCGGGGTTAGAATACATCTCTTGAATGTACGACTTGAATTTAGGGCCTACACCTACCTTTACCATCACCTTGTCAGGAAGTACCAGTTGAAGATGTCAAACATTTTTTCAAAGTCTAGAAGGATGAGAGAGGTCTTCTCTCCCAGCATTGACAGACAGGTCAGGCCTATGCACACTCTACAGATGCAGTGTCTAGTGCTCCCGTTGGGCATAAACTCACACTGGTCCAAGTGAATCAGGTATGGAGGGAATGGGAGAAGGTGATTGGCTAGTATTTTGGTGTAGATTTTAATTTCGGAGTAGATGAGAGATATAAGGCGGTAGGACGCACATCGGTCCAGCAGTCAATCTGGTTTTGGTAGGACTACTATGGTTATCAGGCCGAGTTCAGGAGGGAATTGTGCTATAGCGATCACCTCCTGATATAATTTAGAAGGCTGGGCGTCAGTTGGGTCTGGTAGTATTCCATAGAAAAGCCATCTGGGCACAAGGTCTACCTGGTGTTCATATCTCGGAGTGCTATGGGGATTTCCTCGGTTGCGAGTGGAAGGTCCAATCTGCCTTCTCGCTCCTTCTGAGTTGTGGTATGTGGATGTCTGACACCAGTGGAGAACCGGCCGCCCCTGGGGGCCGTTCTCAAGTAGCATATAGTGCACTGTAGTATTCCGCAAACGTTGCTGCAAAGGCTGTGGCCATATCCACCACCGTTCTGCCCTCTTGTCTTAATCAAGGGGACGATCCTGGAGGCCACCTCCCTCATCGCCAGCCAATAGAGATGCTTTCCCAACTTGCCCCTCTTATTCATAAACCCATTTTGTGGATGCTATCCAGCATTGGCGGGCTTCGACAAGGGCTAGTTTACGGAGAGACAGTCTCTCTATGGCCAGGAAGTGGTGTTCTGAATTAGCATGTTTGCGTAGCCGGTGTATTCTAAGTGAATAAGCATAGCTTCTATGTCGATAATTTGTTGCAGTTTGGCTCTATCCTTACCTTTCAGATGGGACTTTGCCAATCCTCGAAGGGTGGCTTTACTGGCCAGCCATAGTCTGCCACAGTACCCTGGTGTAGGTAGTAGTAGTCTCTTATTTCTTGGGCGAGGAAGTCCCTAAATTAACTTTGCTGCAAGTACCAAGCAATGAGCTGCCACATCAGGCGGGGACCCAGCGATTGCTGGCCAAAGGTAAGGGTCACTGGGGCATGGTCGGAAATGCTTCGGGGTAGTATTTGCATGCCCCGATGAGGGAGGTCAGAGGCTGGGAGCAGAATTAAGTTGATTCAGGACAGGAAATTGTCTGCTGCTGAGAGGTGGGTGTATCTCTGGGTATCGGGGTTCCATGCTCTCAAGGCATCACACAGGCCAGGCCTTCAGGCCAGCTTTGTAGCTCTCCTCCCCTCGCCACAGGCTGTGCCCAAACCCATAAGTAAGGACCCTGGGACTATCATGTCAATGAAGTCACCTCCAATAAAGATGGTCCCGTGGGGGCATTGGAGGGCCACTGTCTATAGGTCTTCCATGGTGCGGTATATCAAGATAGGCGGGACGAATATGCTAAGAAAATAATGTATGCGGCCCTCAAGGATGCCCTCAACCACCACATATTGCGACAGGAGATCAGAGTATATGTGTAAGACAACCAAAGAATATCTTGTGAAGGAGCATTGCTGCCCCCCTGAATCTCCAAATGTATCATGCATGGTAGATTCTGTCGTATCGAACACTTGCCAAATTTAACACCTCCATTGCTATGTTATTCTCGGTGGATACTCGCTAGGGACTCCACCACCAGAGAGAGCGGGAATTCATGTCTTGCCCCATGCTGTATGGGTATTATCTCGGACAGAGCCCCATTTACTTTTATCCTGGCTGTTGGTTTATTATACAGCACTCTGACCCATTCACAAGGTCTCTTCCCAGTCCCATTCACTCCAAAAAGGTGATGAGGGAAGAGGTGTGGCGCCGTGGCCAGGGCGATTGACACCGGAATCTGGGGATCACGGGGCAGATTAGCCCAGCACCATGTGACTCTGGGTAATAGCTTGCTTAATCTTCCCTATGGCCCCCAGCGCCTAGAGACCCTTACGGGTGATTGTTCGCGCTTTACAAACGTGGATTATTATTATTATGAGGAACAGCCATTCTATAGAATCAAACGCCTTAGCCGCGTCCATTAACACAGCTGCAGCTTTGATTTCGGGGTGATGGCGAACAGGGTTCTTAAGTTATCTGCTGTGGACTGTCCTGCGATAAACCCTGATCAGTCCAGCAGCATTAGTATATAAAATAGTGGAAGTAATCTTGTTGCTATAATTTTAGCTAGTATCTTATTATCAGTTTATGAAGGATAGCTGGAAATGTGATTTGCATTTCTCAGTCGGTTTGCACAGTTTATAAAGAGAAGTCACCACTGCTTCCCACATCATTGACTGTAGGGATCCCGCCACCAGTGTCTCCTAATACACTGCCAGGATCACTGGAGCCAGCTCTTCAATAAATTCTTTACAGAATTCTACAGTGAGGCCATTGCTCCCAGGTACCTTATTATTCTATAGTGATTTAATCGCGCCACATACCTCCACCAGCGTAAGCGGCACACACAATGTCTCTCAGTCGTCACCCTTCATCCAAGCCAGTGTCACTCTCTCTAGATATTGAATAATGTCATCAGTGCTTTGCGCTGCCTGGGTTTATATAGTTTGGCACAGTAGTTAGTGAATTCCTGCGTAAGTGCAGCAGTCTGCATCTTGATAGTGCCATCTGCTGCCTCTATCAAAGTTACCATGGACATGCCCATCTAGGTCTAGTAAGCCTGGTGAGCGTATGTCCTGGTTGGTCCCCCTTTCCATATGAACTTGCCACTGCATATTTGCTTAAGAATTTCAATTCTCTGTCCACCTCGTCTCCATAGTCTTGTATTTTCGTATGTAAGTTGTGTAGGCTTTCGGGGGTACCTAGCCTGGATTGTGCTCTTTATAGGTTTTGGAGCTCGATCTTTCACTGGGCCTAGGTGTGTCTGATCGATTTCAGTATGCCATGTCCTTTAGACATGGATTTTCCTCGTGTTACAGCCTATAAGGATTCCCATAATGTGCTATGAGGGTCTACTGACCCCATGTTTTCTTTAAAGTAGTTTGTGATGACCTGCCTTATCTCTTCGCTGAACGTGGTGTCTAGCAACATGGTAGACTGAAGGCACCACGTGCTTCGTGTTCATCTGTGGTCAAGTATTGTCAATGTGAGCAAAACCGAGGAATGATCTGAGTATGTGCTTGCCAGATGTCTCATGTCTGTTATCCATCCAACAACGTTGGTCAATCCCATCCAATATTCTATCCTAGAGACTTACCCAGTAGCAGATGTGCAACGTACATCTCCGGCCAACACAATCTCCAGAGACCTAGCTGCGCTAGGTCCTGCATAAGTTCATAGATTGACTTCTTCGGCCTAGGGTCAACTCTCCCTCTACCTCTTGTGCTGTAAAATGTGGGATGCAATGTTACATTGTGATTTCCTCTCCATAGCAGCACCAATGGGACTGTTTGTTGTGCTTTAGCAACAAGCTGCAAGAAAAAATCAGGATCATCATGGTTGGGTCCATATGAATTGATTATTGTCTGTGTCTCTGTGTGTGTGTGTGTACAGGTGTGTAAGGGCAGCCAGGAAGTTCTGCAGGAGCGTCAGGAACCCGATGAGAATACCTCAGTCTTCCCCAGCGGTGTTCCGACTCTATCAGACTCTAGAGCTTCGGATGACTCGCCAGGGGAAAACAGGGAAACAAAACAAGGGAAGGTGGGTTTGAACTTCAATGGCGTAACTGGCGTCTGGTCATGGAGAAAGGAGGCAACACCCCGCACACACTGTGAAAATAAAGACTGTGTTAATTACTGTTGTGTCAGAACAACCCTCTTGTATGACTAGACTCTCAACTTCACTTACCACTGTGTGGTTACTTCTAATCGCGCAGAGGGGAGGCGTCAAGGAGTCAAATGTAACATCCTACACAGTAGAGAGCACAGGGTTTAGAAGGGAGTAGGGACTGTGTACCAGAGCCCACGCTATAACAATATGCAGCTCACCCCCAGTAATTCTGTTGAAGGACTACCGGCTCCCCGGATTCGACTTTGCCTTGAGACCACTGTGGAGGGTAGTTGTTCAACTGAGACATATATCACGATCTGCCAAAACAATAGAAAGTCCCACTGAGTTCCCCCTCTCACATGTACCATACACCATTTATAGAAAAAAGCAGCGCATTGCGCTGTTACTGTGATTCTGTTGGAAGGAGAGTCAGCACAGTGATCCACGCAAGTATTCCAAGGGAAACAACAGGACACCTTCTTTAATGGGAATAGGTGCGGAAAAACCCACACCAGTATGTACAGCCCAAAAGAAAGTTACCAGGCTGAACACACACTGAATAACGTCTGGCCGATGAAGAGGGCAGAGTTAGCCACCAACAGGGAAGAAAGGGGGAAATAAGAAGGTAGACAAATGACACACTGTATGGGCCGGAAAATGCGGACTTAGTCACTCCCTAGCACACGTGGAGTGAAATGACAACAGCCCGGCTTGAACAGCGAAAGAAAAGACAGCGTGCGTAACCCAGCGCTAATGAGAGCCACGAACGCGGGAAAACGAACAGGTGCTGAGTGCTACTGGAAGCCAGGAACAATGGAGGAACCTCTCTCTCTGCATTAAGGGGAGAGAGGCAATGTCCGACCTGCTAGCGAAGGTGGTGATGGCCTCAGGACGGAATGCCGCGTATGGAGGAGACAGCGGCAAAGATGCGGCCAGCCGTCTTCCCACACGGGAACGAAAGCGGAAGCAGGAAATGCTCTACCGGAAGTCAGGCAACAAAGAGTGGGACGGAAATGAAGCTCGAAGCAAGAACGCTAAGCGCGTTTACCTGCTTCGAGGTTCCTTAAATACTGTAGCGTCGAAGGGCTTGGACAGCGGGGCATGACACAGGTGGCCCTGTATAGTTACATATCTACCTTACAGAGCCGCAATGTCTTATAAGAGAATGCAAGTCCGCTCCGAGTACACATAAAGTAATAAATAGTCAATGATAGTCTCTAAGTCTCAAATTTACTAGTCCACTTTTAATCCTTGGACATCAGTTCAGGGACGTAATTCAATCCACGTTCGTTTTTCATCAATAATGTGATATGATACAGCTTCATCAACAATACAGCTTGATTCATCAACAGTGCAGCTTGATATAGTCGATTCATCAACAATGCAGCTTCATATAGCCAACACGTGTTTCATAGTGTGATATCTCACACCTCAACTTCTTCAGGGCTGTGACCAAAACGGTAGTGTTGTTATCCAAAATAGTCCTTCTATGGGATCCAAATAAATCTGTATCAACCAGAAATAATATTCTGAAACCCCATGGAGTCTGTCCACTTGTAGCGCCGGTCCAAATCTTTAATCATGGGGAACGTGTATAATAATGAAGAGCAGCATGGTAAGCCAGGAGAGTAGTCCACGGATCAATTAACAGTATGTACTTTCTAGTCTTCAAGCGGTGGCAGTGTTTGTGGTCAATATTTTGAGTCACAATGGTCAAATCTTATGATGTTGGCTATTTTAAGGAGTTTACCAGGGGTATGCACCGGTTCAAAACAGGAAGGGCGTAGCTGGCTGTCAAAAGTTAGGAAAAAGAGTTATGATGCGTTCCAATCCTGTAATTACACTTAGAAGTGACGCTGGAAAAGTAATCTTTTCAGTTCCTTTCGGAGTGTTTCTTAAGCATGGGATTGTGCCGATGTTTGGAAAAAGTGAGTTCCAGATTCTGGATGTGCATCCTAAGGAGGATTGCTTCAAAGTTGTAAATAATTTTCATGGTAGGGGTTTCTGGGAAGAGAGTGTTCGTACTTCTCAAACAACATTGTCCTCCAGACATCCACAGTTTCTGGTTGAGGTAGATAGATTTTTAGGTCTCGCCTGAGCCAGCGCATGCGCTGCTCTGGCAAGACATTTAGTGAGTGGGCTTTCAAAAGTCCGACCACAGCTTTTGAGGTAGCATAGAGCGTGCGGTTACGCGCACAATGACGAGCAGAGGCGCCATCTGGCTTTCCTCTCTCGTCATGGTGCGCGCACATCGTTCGCACAGTTACGAGCAGAGGCGCCATCTGGTTTTCCTCTCACTCTCCCTAAGCCTCTCTGTCTTCCTCTGGCTTCAACACCCCCTTCAGCGTCACTTTTATGGCCGCGCGGCACCGGCCATCAAAGGTGTCACTCTTGCTACTTGACTTACTTGGAGAAGTCGAGGGTGGTAGCCAGCATCCACGGGAGCGAAGAATAAGATTACCAGTCTACCCTAAGGTATCACTACTCTCAGTACTATCACCAAAACTGAGAAGTAAGCGACACCCCCAGGCAGGGCTGGGAACATCAAGGAAACGCCGGGGGGGGTTTTGACAGGGAGGTTGATGTCTCTCGAAGGGTAATAACCAAATACGAGGTGGTGAGAACTGCAGTGAAAAATAATAAACAGAGACAAAAGAAGAAACAAACAGAGAAAGATATGTTAATATATGCAAGGGACTATCTGTACCCTCGTTTGCCTTCCCCCTATATGTATAGTTCTAGGAATGTGCTAAAGGAGTTGTGTACCTTCACAATTCGCAGGGAAAAGCAAGAAAAGGAGTGAACACCTCTCAGGGCAGTGTCCTTCCAAGCGGAACCCAAAGCAGAGCAGAGTTCCAGGGAGATTTGTGTTGTAAGTATTGATAAAGTTTTGTTGAAGACACACAAAAAACATCAAGAAATTTCCAAGTAGGTAGCAGTCCGTGAGAGTGGACGTTTCTTGCACAAAAAGGTCCGCAGGCACCTGTGAGTATGGCGAGCACTTTCGCAATTCTTAATACGACAAATTTGCACAGTCTCAGCAGATCGTGTAATAGAGAAGTAGCAACAAGTCACTCGTTAACTCTGCATGCGCGCCGCGTGTGCCACGTACCAGAAGCTGAAATGAGTCCGTGGGCAGCGGAGGTCTTAGACAACGTCTGTGCAATCAGCGGAATCCACCCGGTCACCAACGGGGAAGAGGAGTGAAAGCGGTAAAGCTCCCAGCCCGGAAATGAAACTGACAAAGTCCCGGCAAACGTTACGGCAAGGTTCCTGATGTCCGGGGAAACAGAAAGAGGACACACGATAGTGGTAGCAATCCTTGAATCACGAATACTGGGGAGGGGGGAACGAGGCGTGCAAGGGAGGTCAACCCCAAGGACAACAGGAGGTTGATGCAGTGCAGCGGTGTTCCGACGTTGTAGAGGAATCCAAGAATCCGGATACATGTGAAGGCGAGGTGTCGAGGTTCCAAGAGCTTCGAAAGCCAAGCACTGAACACAAGGAGGAGCTTGGATTTAAACAGCTCCTCAGCCAATTAGCTCGTTTCGCCTGGGGAAGTGGGAAGGTACACAAGCTACCGAACCTACTGATGCATTATGGGACTTGTAGTGCGAAAGAGGGAAGTGTTACTGCTGAGCAGGTGGATGAGCGTGTAACAGTTCTCCCCCCCAAAGGCCTATTGACAGGGCGAGGTTTGTCTGGATACAGGGCATGAAACCGTCTTATTAGACGGGGGGCATGTAGATGTTCAGCAGGTTCCCATGACCTATCTTCTGGTGCGTAACCCACCCAATCTACCAAATACTGGAGTCGACCTCGCTTCCTTCGAGAATCAAGGATTCGTTTGACTTCGTACTCCAGTTGTCCTTCAACGGAAATAGGAGGAGGAGGAGGTTCCTGACAAGAGGGGGGTTCATATTTCTTCAGTAAAGAAACGTGAAAAACAGGATGTATTTGGAATTCAGGGGGCAAGTCAAGTTTGAGGGCTACAGGGTTGATGATACGGGAGACTGTGAACGGTCCTATATATCGGGGTTGGAGTTTCCTGGGCCCAGCTAATCTAAGATGTTTTGTAGCTAACCATACTTGATCCCCCACTAGATAACTGGGTGCAGGGCGTCTATGTTTGTCTGCGTTTTCTTTCATTTGGGTTTTTGCTTCATGTAATCTTTGTTTAGCTGTGTCCCAGATGGCATACAAACGGGCATGATGTTCATCCACAGCAGGGATGTCTGACAAGGAGGGTGGAAGGTGTATGGGCAAACAAAGTGGATGTTGACCAGTTACAAAATAGAAAGGGGAAACCTGAGTGGATGCATGACAAGCGTTGTTGTAAGCGAACTCTGCTAGAGGCAAGGCTTGTACCCAATCACTAGTAACAGTCCCTAACAAACAACGTAGGTACTGTTCTAAGGTTTGATTTGTCCTCTCTGTCTGTCCATCAGTTTGAGGATGATAGGCGGAGGACAGCCGATGATCAATATGGAGTGTCTTACACAATCCTTGCCAGAACTTGGAAACGAACTGGGGGCCTCTGTCTGAAACTATGATAGAAGGCAATCCATGCAAGCGCACAATCTGTTGTATGAATGTGTGGGTAAGCTCTTTCGCCGATGGTATTTTCTTAAGAGGTATGAAATGAGCCATCTTTGACAACATATCCACTACCACGAGGATGGTCTGATAGCCTTTGCTTACAGGTAAATCAGTAATGAAATCCATACTAATGGATGACCATGGTGTGTGTGGAATAGGCAAGGGTTGTAACAACCCAGCGGGGGCACAATGAAGGGCTTTTTGTCTTGCACAAGTGGGACAAGCTTTTACATACTCTAGGATGTCTTGTGTCATTCCCTTCCACCAAAACCAACGCTGGCAAGTGTGTATCGTTTTATCCCCTCCAGGATGTCCTGCTAAAGGGGACGAATGACACCATTCCATAATTAACCTTTTTAGTTCTTGAGAGGGAACGAAGAGACGTCCCTTATGATAAAATAAGCCATTGTCGATGGAATTCAGGGGATTACTTAACCAGTCTTCTCGCGTCAATGTGGAGTACTCAGAGGCGAGTCGGGTCATCAAGAGACCTTCCCCTTCGGTCTCTCCTACCGCCACAATCTTATGGTCTGGTATGATCAGTGGGGGTCTATCCTCAATGTGTTTGTTTTCTTTCCCAATTCTTGATAGCGCATCGGCTTTCCCGTGCTTTGACCCAGGCTGAAAATGTATAACAAAGTCGTATTCACTGAAAAAGGCCACCCACCTCATCTGCCTTGGAGTTAGGGCTTTGGCTGATTTGAAAAACTGTAAATTTCGATGGTCTGAATATATGGTAATAACATGCGGTGAACCTAAAAGATAATGTCTCCATTCCTGAAATGCCATTTTAATGGCTAACAATTCTCTCTCGCCTATGGTGTAATTTTGTTCTGCATTAGAGAGTGTTTTTGAGAAATAGGCCACAGGATGCAACGTCCCATGTTGAGGATGTCTTTGTGAGAGAACTCCCCCTACCGCGTATTGGGAAGCGTCTGCTTCCAAATAGAAAGGTTGGGAAGTATCAGGATGTCTAATAACAGGGGCTGTGATGAACTTTCGTTTGAGTGCCTGAAATGCTTGTTCAGCCTTGTCATCCCATTGAAATATTACTCCCTTTTTTAGGAGTCTGGTGATAGGAGCAATGAGGTCTGAAAATCGTTCAATAAATCGCCTGTAAAAATTGGCGAATCCTAAAAATGACTGTATTTCCTTTACAGAACTAGGACTGGACCATTTGATTATGGCCTCCACTTTTGAGGAATCCATGTGGATACCTTCAGACGAGATAACGAATCCCAGAAAATCCACCTTGGTGGCATGAAACAGGCATTCATCTAGTTTGGCAAAGAGATGGTTTTCTTGTAGTTTTTTCAGTATCAAGCGTACATGTTTTACATGGTCTTCTTCATTTTGCGAGAACACCAGGATGTCATCTATATAGACAATCACAAAGATGTCTAAGTATTCTCTTAAGATCTCATTAATAAAAAATTGAAAAGCCGCAGGGGCATTGCATAAGCCAAACGGCATTACACAATATTCGAAGAGACCAAACTTCGTGCGAAAAGCCGTCTTCCACTCGTCTCCTTGTCTTACACGTATTAGGTGATACGCACCCCTTAGGTCTAGCTTGGTAAAGATCTTAGCGTTCCGAACCTGATCAAGAAGTGTGGAGATGAGCGGAAGAGGGTATTTATTTTTGATTGTGACTTTATTGAGGGCTCTATAGTCCAAACAGGCTCTCAATCAGCCTTCCCGCTTGGGAATAAAAAAAATGGGAGAGGAGACGGGTGAGGTAGAATGTCGTATAAAGCCCTTCTTCAGCATGTCCTGTAAATAGTCGTAGAGATATTTGTTTTCTGGTTCTGTGAGAGCGTATATTCTGCTTACTGGCAAAATAGCCCCCGGGATCAAATCGATACGGCAATCATATGCCCTATGAGGGGGCAACGCTACAGCCTTAACATCGTCAAAGACATCTGCAAATGCTGTGTATTCAGAGGGTAAACTAGTGGACCCAGAAGATTCCACAGCACAGCATAACGATGTGTGCCACGTGGGTGACTCTTGATAACAATGAAGTAGACAAAAATGAGACCGTAGGGTGACCGTGCGAGCCACCCAATCTATCTGGGGATTATGGATCTGTAACCAAGGTACCCCTAGGATAGCCCCAAAGTTGGGTGTATCAATTAAATCGAACTGAATCGCTTCAGAGTGACCATTATCACAGACCATAGTCATCTTTGGGGTCTGAAAGGCAAGCAGTCCGGATGACAAGGCAGTTCCATCCACTGCGCTAATTTTCTCAGGATGTGTCTTAGGCACGAATTCTATCCCTAAAGACTTGGCCAATGTGATATCAAAAAAATTCCCTGTTGCTCCACAGTCAAGAAGTATAGGCATACTTTGTTTATATCGAGAAGGTAATATTAACACCACCATTAAGTTGAAGTGTTTGGGTACCAAAGGAATTGAATTTGCCAATACATGAGAGGTCTGCATCACCAAAAGACTTGAAGGATCAACCTCTGAATTCTCCAAGTCTATCAGTTTTCCGAAGTAGTAGCGTTTCCGCTCAGAACAGGAGGTAGTTTCCCAGGGTTCTTAGGTTTTATAGGGCATTCTCTGGCATAGTGACCTCCTTTTCCGCGGTATAAACATAGATTGAGTTTTCTTCTTTTCTCATTCTCAACACTAGATAAGGGACCCCTTATACTGCCTATTTGCATTGGCTCACCGAGATCCTTCTTCTCACTTTTCCCTAACAAAAAACGAGGCCCTTCAGGTTTGATCTTTTCGCCTCTTCTTTCGCTTAATCGGTGATCCAATTTTACTACAAGGTCAATAAATGAGGAACAGTCCTCAGGGGGATCTACAATCTGGGAGAGGATGTCTTTCAAGTCATCCTTAAGACCTCTATAGAACAATGAAGTTCTCTTATCCTCAGGCCAATGCGTTTCACTAACCAATCTATTGAAAGTAGTGATGTAGGTTAAGAGATCTTTCGAACCCTGTTTTAATCCAAGTAATTCATTATCACTAGCTTGCATGTAAGAATGCCTAGCGAAAAGGTTTTTCATCTTGTCTGTGAAGAGATTTAAATTGTACAAGATAGGGTTGTTATTCTCCACTAGAGGCACCGCCCATAATGCGGCATTACCAGACAAATAGGAGATGATAAATGCCACTTTGGCTGCATCATTAGGGAATGAGGAGGCACGACAGAGAAATTGGAGGTGGCATTGATTTATGAATACTCCATACTTGCTGCTGTCTCCATTAAATCTTTCAGGCATGGCTAAGGGGGTAGGAGACGGAGTTAGAACAGTCACATTAACAGGTGCAGTCTCTCTGTCCCTACGAGCTGACTCAGCGAAAGCAGGGGCATGTGTAGGACCAGGGAAAGTAGCAGGCCGGATATAAGTCTTTTTGGGTCTGGTATCTACTTCCTCTACACTCGCCCCCTTCCCTCCTTGGGTCGTAGAAAGCTCTAATTCTGTAACTAGTCTCTGATTCTCTGTACCTAGTCTCTGATTCTCTGTACGTAATAGACAGAGTTCTGTCTGGAGATTAACTACCGCTGAGGCCAATTCATGCATGGTGATGTCAGGATTGGCCCCTGCTTGGGTCTCGTCCAGAAGGACACGATCCATCTTCGCTCGGGGGATAATTAAGTCGTGGGCTTGGCTTTGTGTCACTCTTGCTACTTGACTTACTTGGAGAAGTCGAGGGTGGTAGCCAGCATCCACGGGAGCGAAGAATAAGATTACCAGTCTACCCTAAGGTATCACTACTCTCAGTACTATCACCAAAACTGAGAAGTAAGCGACACCCCCAGGCAGGGCTGGGAACATCAAGGAAACGCCGGGGGGGGTTTTGACAGGGAGGTTGATGTCTCTCGAAGGGTAATAACCAAATACGAGGTGGTGAGAACTGCAGTGAAAAATAATAAACAGAGACAAAAGAAGAAACAAACAGAGAAAGATATGTTAATATATGCAAGGGACTATCTGTACCCTCGTTTGCCTTCCCCCTATATGTATAGTTCTAGGAATGTGCTAAAGGAGTTGTGTACCTTCACAATTCGCAGGGAAAAGCAAGAAAAGGAGTGAACACCTCTCAGGGCAGTGTCCTTCCAAGCGGAACCCAAAGCAGAGCAGAGTTCCAGGGAGATTTGTGTTGTAAGTATTGATAAAGTTTTGTTGAAGACACACAAAAAACATCAAGAAATTTCCAAGTAGGTAGCAGTCCGTGAGAGTGGACGTTTCTTGCACAAAAAGGTCCGCAGGCACCTGTGAGTATGGCGAGCACTTTCGCAATTCTTAATACGACAAATTTGCACAGTCTCAGCAGATCGTGTAATAGAGAAGTAGCAACAAGTCACTCGTTAACTCTGCATGCGCGCCGCGTGTGCCACGTACCAGAAGCTGAAATGAGTCCGTGGGCAGCGGAGGTCTTAGACAACGTCTGTGCAATCAGCGGAATCCACCCGGTCACCAACGGGGAAGAGGAGTGAAAGCGGTAAAGCTCCCAGCCCGGAAATGAAACTGACAAAGTCCCGGCAAACGTTACGGCAAGGTTCCTGATGTCCGGGGAAACAGAAAGAGGACACACGATAGTGGTAGCAATCCTTGAATCACGAATACTGGGGAGGGGGGAACGAGGCGTGCAAGGGAGGTCAACCCCAAGGACAACAGGAGGTTGATGCAGTGCAGCGGTGTTCCGACGTTGTAGAGGAATCCAAGAATCCGGATACATGTGAAGGCGAGGTGTCGAGGTTCCAAGAGCTTCGAAAGCCAAGCACTGAACACAAGGAGGAGCTTGGATTTAAACAGCTCCTCAGCCAATTAGCTCGTTTCGCCTGGGGAAGTGGGAAGGTACACAAGCTACCGAACCTACTGATGCATTATGGGACTTGTAGTGCGAAAGAGGGAAGTGTTACTGCTGAGCAGGTGGATGAGCGTGTAACAAAAGGTATTTTTCTATTTACTTATTTCTTTGTATTGTTTTTGTTTCCTCCACAGACTTCTACTGCCTGCTCCTGAAATCTGTTTCCCTCGCACCCCCTTCTCCCTCCCATAGTGCCGCTTCTCTCACACGGCTCACTTTCACAGCCGCGTCACTTTTATGGCCACGCGGCACCAGCCGTCAAATTTATTTTTCTATTTACTTATTTCTTTGTATTGTTTTTGTTTCCTCCACAGACTTCTACTGCCTGCTCCTGAAATCTGTTTCCCTTGCACCCCCTTCTCCCTCCCATAGTCCCTCTTCTCTCACACGGCACACAGCAATTATTTTTATTACTGCAGTTTAATGTATGAATAGGGGTTTATTTGTTTACTTTTTCATCATAAGAGTATTTCCTGTGTGCTTTAGTTATTGCGGTATAGAAAAGTAACTAATAGGTAAATACGCAGTTTCCATTTCAAGATGGTGACTACCTTCTGCCATTGGTGCATTTGGATAAGTGGCAGGAAGTTCGTCGGTCACATGCACTGGTTTCAATTTTGAGAAAGTACGGTGAGTGTTTCACAGTTCGGGAGTTAGTGTCAACACGTCTTTCACCTTCACGGCAAGGCCAGTCAGTAAGTTTTGTTTAACTGTGTGGTCATGAATTCTTTAATTGCATAAGTGAGAGGGTATGGATGTAGACAAAAATGTAACACTAATACCACATTTTCTGTCAATATTATGAACGATTTTGCTGCTAATGTATGGATGTGAATAACATTTTAGAATACGGCGCATTGAAAAATGTCAACATGGTGTATATGGTTTTTGGGGATTTCTTTTAATGCATGGTTAACGTCATGATATACCAGATTCGGATGCTTCATTGCAGATCAGTTGTTTGGCACGTGGTTTTTTAAGACTTTTGTAATTTTTTTCGATTCTTTTTGTCTCTGCCCTGTCTCTTGGCTGTGTCATTACTCTCGCCATCTTCTCTCTCCACCTCTATGCTTCACGTTCTCTCATAATGTTTTAATTTTCCTCAATTCTCCTCTTTACTCTCTCCAATTCAAATCAAATCAAATTTACTTTATTCGATTTCATAACAAAAGAAATCATAAAAGTACATAGTAGCAGTCGTGTACATAAACATGTAATCAGTAATCAAATACAAGAATATATTACTATTGGAAGAACAATTAATCACAAATATTCATAGATAATATACCATAGTCTCTATTTAAAAATACAAGCTAAAAAGTTTATAAAAGGTATTAAGATATAATAAAATTGCAAAGATTACATTGTAGCCCGGGACCTAATAATCGCCTTTAAATAAGTTGTGACAGCCAGGATAGTTGCCGGTGTTTCCAACATCTGTAATCTAAGAAATGCTACCCTGCAATATCTAATATTCCAACTTTTAAGAATCGGTCTAAGGTATCTCTGCCTAGGTATAGAAAAATATTTACAAAATAAAGTGCAGTGCATTGTTGATTGTAGTGACACATCATCACAGGGGCATACAGATATATGAGATGTCCAAATATTTACCACCGGGAATAAAACCATCCTGAAGAAAGAGCCTAGTCGAAAACGAGCCAAGAGCATACGGCTAAAACTATCTTGTACTGACAACAAATATTGTTGGAGTCCCGGGCCACTCAAAATCAAGTGGTTTGCCATTACAGTATGTTTCACTCTCTATTCGGACCATCTTTGGTCTTCGAGGAATTTCAAGCAATGTGCTTTCAGGTCTTTCCTAGAAATATCCTCCAAGCTACTTGGGTCTGTAAAATATGCAGGATGCTCAATAGCGTTAGTTATTGTTTTTATATAATTAAGCCACGCCATATTTTTAGCTCTCTCCAATTTAAGGCAGTCTAAGATTACATCTCTATTAAAGCCTGTCTCATCCGTGACCCACACCTTATGCCACAGTAGTAGCGGAGATATCTTAATGGTATCCGATATATAAGAGAGTCCCAATTCCTGATGGCAGCTATAGGTTGCAGAAGAAACAGGGACTCCCAGAAGATAGCGGTTAAAACCATTTTCACAGGTCTGTATAATATCCGGCTCTTCAATGCCCAATAAACCGGCCCCATACAAACCAGTGGAAATGCATTTGGCCTTATAGACCTCCAAGAGTTCCTGAACAGGTCTTCCTCCTATTTTTTTAGCAAAATTAGTAACTGCCCCCACCGCTCTACTGAAATTCAATTTTCTGGCCTTAATAGCTGATTTCCATGTCCCCTTGTTGTCAAAAGTAATGCCTAAATAACAAAAGGTACTGGTGTTTTCTACCTTCCTGTTATCAATAAAGATGTTACATGTTGTACCTCTCCTTTTACCACGACCCATGGTAAATGTCTTTGTTATGTTCACTCTTAGGCCCCTCTCTTTCATATAGGTAACAAAACTATTAACCGCTCTTTGGAGGCCTAGTTGGGTCCTTGACATAATCACCGCGTCATCAGCGTAGAGTAACACAGGGTCGGGGGTGCCCCCAATAGTCGGGTAATAGTTTTGATCTCTAGTGAGGTAATAACCCAGGCTATTAATATAAAGTGTAAAAAGAAAAGGGGCCAATATGCACCCCTGTCTGACACCCTTTTCAATTGGAAATTTTGCCGAACACTCCCCCGTATTCCCATATCGCAACCTCGCCCCTGCATTCCTGTACATTTCCTTTATGAACAATATTAAAACCCGGTCCACCTTAAGATCTTCTAAGGTGTTCCACAGCATGCCATGGTCCACTCCATCAAAGGCTGATCTCAAATCTACAAAGGTAAGAAAAAGTTTTCCCCTCTTTGCCTTAGTATATTTATCTATGATCAAAGCTAAGTTCAATCCCTGCTCCATAGTTCCCATGCCTGAGCGAAAACCATATTGTAGGTTTGTTAAAAATCCTGCCTCACTAGCCCAGGTTTGAAGTCTGTTAAGGATTATTCTCCCAGCAATTTTCAATAGGGCATCCAGAAGTATAGGCCGATAGCAACTAGGCTCGTTCCTGTTCCCCTTCTTAAAAATGGGTACCACTATCGCATCTGACCACGTAGGAATAAGTTTAAAAGTAGAACTACTGTTTAATACCATCGTTAACAGTGGTGCCCACAGGTCAGTATTTGATCTGTAGACATCCACAGGTACCCCGTCTGGGCCAGGTGCCTTCCCTGCCGCACTCTCCCTAATTGCCCTTATCACCTCCTCCAAAGTAAAGTTCAAACCAAGAGGGAAAACACCCTCAACATCAGCTATTCGGCTATCTGATACTGCTCCCGTAGATTTATAAAGATCCCCAAAAGATTCCACCCACCTTTCACCCGGAATAGCCACGTCTATAACATCTACATCTCCATCTTGGTAGAAAGGAGCGTTTACAGCTTTCCAAAAACTAGTATTGTCCCTCCTTAGACAAGCCTGATGTAAGTTTTCCCAAGCTTCTTTCTTTAACTGTCTTTTACGCTTTTTCCGGGCTAGGTGATAAGCAATCGTCGCCTTTTTAATGCTCTCCTTGCATTTTTGTACTACATGCAGGATCCTTTTAAGATGGGTATGGGCTCTAGAACAATCATTATCAAACCAACCCTTTACTTTCGATCTCCCACAATGGATTTCCCTCCTTAGGAGTCTATGGGCTTCCTCTGATATCTTTAGGAAGGCAGAATACTCATCAGCAGCAGCACTCCCCTGTGTAAGGCATATTTCCCATTCAGGCTGAGTTTTCATAATTAAACTATGCAAAAATGCTTCAGGTTCTACTCTATCCCATTTTAGGGAATAACCATTTTTGGTCGCACCCCGTGGTCATAAGGTGCCTGGCGCTTACTTTTTGTGTAGTTTCTCTGAGCAAACAGCTTCAGGCTAATTGGATAGTGATCACTCATGGAGATTTCCTCTGTTGTACACTCCAGGATACTAGACGCGTATCGCTTGGAAAGTACAACAAAATCAATGGTAGAAGTGCAACCTCTCCCGTTGAAAGTTGGACAGAAGGGTGTAGAATTTGAACAAAGCTCATTGGCGAAACCTAGGTCGAATTGATGTAATATATCATTAAACATCTCCCCGCTTTTGTTGTGTATAAAGTGCGAGGAATTATCCTCTTTGTCTTCCCCTAGGCCGCAAATGCCCTGTTCACTATGCACACAAAGAGAACAATTAAAATCCCCTACCCATAGTAGGGGCATATCACCTATCATGGTATCCTATATAATTTTTTTAATATTACTTAATTCCCTGAAGACAGTCTCTCCAATTCTTTTTTGCTCCTTTTCTGTCTCTGTTCCTTCTCTCCACTTTCTCTCCCCACCTGTCCCTTCTCTAACCCCACTCTTCTTCCTCTGCCCCCAACCCTCTCTCTCGCAGTACTGCAGCATAGGCAGCGCCAGGTCTCTGATGCCTTCTCAGTGTCGGCCCTGGGGGTGGAGGAGGTAAGTCAGCCCCCCAAGTGAATCACATTATCAGCAGATAATGAACCTCTCTATACCAACCAGTACGGAACGGTCTCAAGTGACGGCTGATGCGGACAGTGATCTGCTCTCTACCCCGGCAGGGCCTATGGGGGCGTTACCTTACACTAGGAGAGGAGGTAAAAGTGATATTCCCCCCACACACTGCACCCCTGTCACTCCGCACCCGACACCTCTGTTTCTACTCAACTTCTGACTCTCTTCCACCTGTCTCTCTACACCCTCCACCTCTCTCTCCTCCACTTCTGACTCCCCTCCACCTCAGTCTCTCCTCACCCTCCACATCTGCCTCTCCTCACCCTCCACATCTCTCTCCTCACCCTCCACTTGTCTCTCCTCACCCTCCACCTCATTCTCTCCTCACCCTCCACCTGTCTCTCCTCACCCGCCACCTTCCTCTGCCTCTCCTCACCCTCCACCTTCCTCTCTTTTCTCACCACCACCTTCCTCTCTGTGCTCCCCCTCAACCATCCTCTCTCCTCACCCTCCACCTCTCTCTCTCCTCACCCTCCACCTGTCTCTCCACACCCTCCACCTCTGTCTTTCCACACCCTCCACCTCTGTCTCTCCTCACCCTTTGCCTCTATCTCTCCTCTCCTCCGCCCCTGTCTCACCTCTCCTCCGCCTCGGTCTCTTCTCAGCCTCCGCCTCGGTCTCTCCTCAGCCTCCGCCTCGGTCTCTCCTCAGCCTCACACCCCACCTCTGTTTCTCCTGTTAGCATCCGCAACTGTGTCCTAACTGGTACAGAATTACTGTGAAAGTTGCTTGTCCACCTACACCTGGGCAAGACCAAGCAGTAACAATCATTGGCAAAGCCAATTAGTCTTGCCTAGACGAGATTAATTGGTTTTGTCAATGTGATTTTTAGCCATGTTGCCAGCGGCTGATCTAAAGCTTTTTGTTTAAAAAATATTGTGATGTGGAGCACAGCTGTGTCATAACGTTTTTAAAAAAAATCCCTTTCAGACATGTTGCACAGCAGCTACTGTACAACATGTCAAACCAAGCATTGGCATAGCCAATAGGTCTAGCTTTTGGGACCTTATAAGTATTTACTTATGCAGCACAATATCCTTGGTGCAACAACATCAACTGTTGCATGGCTAAACACTTATAAGATCCCAAAGGCGAGACCTATTGACTATGCCCCTCCCCCCGCCCCTGACCGACTCCACGTTGACTATGCAGGAACCCCCTTAATTCTGCTCCCCTGGTCCTTTCACAAATTCTGTTCTCGAGGCGGGCTGTTTGAGTATTTATTTAACGTATGCGGCAAATTCAAAAGCATACGGGTGTTTATTTGCTCATATGAGCTCTCCAGTTTCACAGGCCCGTGCATGAGTAGCTCATCCTGTCAACGTATTTTTACAGTGCATTCTGGGACTTGTAGTCCTGATTTTCTAATTGAGTCAAGGGCTACACGTCCCTTAATGCAAAGCTAAAACCTGGCCTGGATGATCACTATCGCACACATTGACGACCTAAGAGTTTCAGGTAAAATGCGGAGAGGGTTAGAAAGGCGGAGCCTTGGCGATTCGCAGGAAGCGCTATTTAAAGTTGACGACCATGGTTGGTACAGAAAAGACTAATTCAGTCTGACTACATAGCAGCAAAAGCTTCTTACGCCGTGTCTTTCCGACCCACCCATAAGTGCTTTGTTGGCAGCCCTTTTCACTCCTGAGTGACTGCGGAGCAGTTGCATGGAATCAAGGTACCGGGATGAACTTCACTAAGCGCAGAGAGCACATGAGCAGATCCCTGAAGGGAAGGCGTGGGCGCTTTCAGCACGGGCCTCACCTTATTTGGCTTACCTAGGGCAGCCTTTTTCTGAAGGAGAGTTTATTGAACTTGGTGGGAGCAGAGCTGTGAGCCGCGCCTTCTTGATACCACACAGAAACCTTTACAACCCGGAAGCGTGAGACAGCAAAGTGCAGCTGTCCTCTGTGCTGTTAGGAAGAAGACCCAGGAAGCACAGGGCAAACAGCCATCCACCTGTCACAGGTCCAGCAGCCCTCAGTCACAGGACTTCAGTCGGCTGTCACAGGTGAGGCTGAGACCATCAAAGGAACAACAATTAACAATGTTAAAAGCTAGTCGTTGAATTGGCTGAAAGTATGGTCACGCATGCCTGTCAACTCACTCTGACAGATTGTGCCACCCACTTGAAAAATAGTCACCATCTAAAACAAGCATTGGCATAGCCAATGGGTCTCCTTTGGGACCTTATAAGTGTTTAGCCAAGCAACAGTTGATGTTGTTGCACCAAGGATATTATGCTGCATAACTAAATACTTATAAGGTCCCAAAAGCGAGACCTACTGTCTATGCCAATGCTTGTTTCCCTTGGAGTGCTTTATGAGTGATCAGGCTCATTTGAAGATAGTCTTGCTTCTGTGGGGAAGCAATGAAATGAAAAGAGAATGGGTGAGATGTGGTCACAGTTTTAACTCCAGTGAGTAATCTAGCAGCAGATTGTAGAACTGTTCTGCACCTCAAAGTGAGTTTTGCGGATCCCTGCTTGCAGAGGGTTGCCATAGTCTACCGTCAATGGACAAGTGCCTGGATGACAAGTTTGAAGTCGTGGGTTAAGCTGAAACGCTTGCTCCCTTGGAGAAGTAGGAGTTGACATGGGTAGCATTGGTCAAGGTATTAATGTAGTTTTGGAGGTTGCCATGTTAGTCTAGGATGAATCCTACTAGTAATGCATCGGAGTAGTTTTTGGAGTGGGTGATTGCCAACCTCAACTCTTAAATGAGTGAACCCTTAAAGTCACCAAATTAACTTGAGCTCGACCCCCTGGTATCTATGGCATAGATCCGACAGGCTTAACTTACTGCAGCGTGTAAAGTATTTATGGAGTACGAAAACTGTAATAAAGTAAAAAAGGCAAACATCAAAACTCACAAACAGAATTAGAAACATAGTTTCTAAATGCATTAAACAAATTAACACCAAAATGACAAAAATCCAATAAAGAGAACCGGAGATACAAATTTGAATGTTCTAAGTAGAAATAGTACCAAAAAGAGCTTGGTGCCAGTGGTAGTTTATGGTCGTTGTAGTCTGGGACATTAGGGCAATTTCAGGCTAACTGTGCTGGAGCATGTGTTGCATACAATAACCAAGTACAACATGTTCAAAGATTGTACCTTCTGACTTAATCAACCAAAGAAGTACACTTCTAAAGCACCCCAGGACCTCAGGGAGGCACTTAGAGCCTCTCAGGGTGTCATGCAAGGGACACCAGCAGGCTCCAGTCCAGATTCAGTTACCACTGGTCCGATGGGTATTTTCAAGTGTAGGCCTCTTGCACCTTGTTGTATCCTTGTACCCACACAAGAGGTCAGCCACAGACCGTTGTAGCTACCCTAAAGTTATAATCACTCATATTACATTACCTTGTCCTCAAATAGCACTACTTGATAGGAGTGCTGGGTATATCACAAATTGTGAAGGGCTGTCCTCCCACACCACCAGGTGTCATGCTTCATCATAGTCAGCCCTCGCTCTCTAAAAACTCGGTTTGATAGAGAGCAGGCCTACACCTGAAGACAGGGAGGCACTTCTAATCATTAAAGTGGGGGCCAGCGCAAATAGTGTTTTAAAAACCAATGTAGTACACCAATTTGCATTTAATAGTAGGGTATACTGCTCGGAATTAAAAATATGGGATGTGGGGATTAGGGAACTATTACCCCATCACCACTGTTACCGTCGTCGACATGTTTCTGCCTTTGGCTCTATTAAGTCTGCGGCATTCTTCAGGATGAGAGTCGGGCTCCTGGTTTACAATATAATATTAGATATTGCTTCCTTGTTAGCGTGACCTGTGTATGTCTATTAACTAACATTGCGATTCTTATGATACCCCAACGTAGGGCCATTGTCCAACGATAGTGGAAGGGACACCCAGGGACACCGAGGGCCGGTGGGTGGCCATTCGAGGCACACTTTGGGGTCAGGCACTTGCAATAGCATCAGTATATAGTCCCGATCATGGACCAAAGCCTTTCATCACAGAGATGATCCCTACCCTATTGGACTGGTCTAGTGTGCCTTTAATTTTTGTTGGAAACCTCAACTTAGTGTAGACTCTTCCCTTGACGCTGACCATGAGGGGAGGGGAAGCTTCGCAAGACACAACTAGAGGACCTGGGGTTAGTGGATGCATGGAAAATGTGTCACCCTCATATGGAATTATTCTTACTATTCAGGTGCCCACAAAACATACTTGCAGCTCGATTATATACTCTTGGAAAAACGTCTTCACCCGTCTCTGACGGATGCGACTCAGCACCCTATTACACTCTCTGTCAAGAATTCCTGTCATACAAGGGAAACACGCCCTTATGTAAACAGGAGAGCTGTTACATAACTCAAGGGAAACACGCCCTTATGTAAACAGGAGAGCTGTTACATAACTCAAGGGAAACACGCCCTTATGTAAACAGGAGAGCTGTTACATAACTCAAGGGAAACACGCCCTTATGTAAACAGGAGAGCTGTTACATAACTCAAGGAAAACACGCCCTATAAAGGGAGGAACCGGGAGGTACAAGGCTGTCGGATATTGTGTTTACACCGACGTACCTGCTTCGTGAAGAGCAGTGTTCCGGAGTGGTGCTCCAGTAAGGCAAGAACGGAGGTAGGTCGAGTCGTTACTCCCTGGGCCGTGTCTTGCCCCATCGTCACCTGTGAAGGACCCGGAAGCTCTACCGGTCAACCATTGAGCTTCGCTTTTTGACTCGGCTGAGTCCAAGCGCAGTGGCGCTTTTGCTGGTTGGAGTCGTAACTCCCAGCCCGACCAGAGACACAGGGACTGCCAGCTGTAACGCACACCAGGAGGTGTTTGCCGCGTTACAGACTCGGAAGTCCACAGGATCGATCGAGCGGCTGCTCTCGGTTCAGTCTTCTTGCTTGTGATTGGGGTATCGGTGACGCATCACCAGGAGGTGACTCCGCGTCCCGGTGCAGTCTGAGGAAGAGGTTGAGCGGCTGCTCCCTTCAGGTAGAGACCCCGGCTGGGTGTTTCCCTGACTCCTCGATTCTCCCCAACACTCTTCGTGCCCCTCACAGCCTACCGATTGGCATTGTCGGCCATTTCATTTCTGCCCTCTGTTGGCATACGCCGGGATCGGCGTATATGCAGAGGACGGTTAGGACCATCCGTGCTGTGGGCTGGTAACGTACTTAGCCTGGAGGATTCCAGTGACTATAACTTTTGTTTGTTCTTTGTATTTTATTTGCCTTCATTAAAAGAACTAACCCTTCACAAGTGGTTGCGTCCTCATTGTCGTGTCTGTTAAACGATCCTGAGACGTTCAGGGCGTTACAAAATATCCGACCTTAATAACACTAACTGTCTCCCGGTCGATAACAGACATGGCAACACTTGATGATGTGCTGGCTGCTTTAGCGGCCATGCAAGTTGAAGTGGCTGCCTCTAGGCAAGAAACAGCCGATGTAAAAGCCAGACTGGATGCTATCCAATTGGACCCGCTCACGCCCAGCACCTCCCTCACGAACCAGACCCCTGCGGTAGTAGTGGAAATGCCGGTAGCCATCCCCTTGGCAACACCAGAGAGGTACAGTGGGGATCCTAACACAGTGCAGGTATTCCTCACACAAGTGGCGCTACATTTATCGTGCAAACCAAAGGCGTTCCCCACGAGTCAGGCTCGTGTGGCTTTCCTTATATCCTATTTGGCTGGAAACGCGGCACAATGGGCCGTACCTCTGGTGAGCAGGGACGACCCCCTCTTATGTGATTGGGGTGCTTTTCGCGAGGAATTCCTGAAGGTATTCGACAGAAGGGCTGACTCGTACACGGCGGACCGTGAAATGCTTGAGTTGAGACAGGGATCCAACGACCTGGTGCAGTATCTCAACGCGTTCCGAAGGCTGGTTGCGGAAACCAAGTGGCCTGTTGCTAAACAGACGGCGCTCTTCCATCAAGGGCTGTGCGATGAGCTCAAGGACGCCGTGGCTCATATTGACCCTCAACCCAAGACATGTGAGGGCCTTATCAACCTGGTATTACGGCTGGAACATAGGCTAAGTGAAAGAAAGGGGGATCATGGGAGAAAAGGAAAATCCCTTCCATCCTATGTGACGGTGGGAAGTCCTGAAACTTCCACCGCATCCAAGGGAGAACCCATGGACATCAGCGCAATACGAGCGAGCCTCACAGCCACGGAGAAAGAGTCACGCCGTAAACAAGGATTGTGCCTATATTGTGGCAAAAAAGGCCACTACGTACGTGAATGCCCTGCCAAACCGAAGACGTCACGTTATCGGGCCAACCGGTCGGTAACAGCCGTGGTGGACATACCGGCGGAAAACTAGAGGACTCCAAGACCAGAGAAGGGGCATCTCGGAGTCACTCATCCATCCCTTCACTTTCCAACTCGGTCACTAAGGGACAACGACACCTGTTTATCACGGTGCACGTGGGAGTGCATGACCAGTGGATACCCGTTGTGGCCATGGTGGATTCAGGGGCCACTGGCATGTTTATGGACCACAACGAGGCATGCAGGCTAGGGCTAGTGCTTCTTCCCAAAGCAGTACCCGAAGACGTCTATGCGGTAGACGGAAGGCGATTGGTGACGGGGCCCATCGGACAGCACACGGGGGTCCTTCCGATGAGATATGGGAGGAACCATTTGGAACAAATCGATTTTAACATCATCCGAGCGCCCCAATATGGCGTCATATTGGGATTGCCGTGGCTACAGAAACACAACCCCTTTGTGGATTGGCCAACACATCGCATCGAAATGACGTCACCGTATTGCATCCTGCATTGTGGAATAAGAACGGAATCCCTTGACGCAGATGAGAGCGGGAGTCAGACGGTGGCTACAGCGGCAGAAAAAGATGTGGCTCTCCCCCAGGCTTATCACAGTTTTGAGGATGTATTTGATGAGGTGAAGGCGGAAGTGCTACCACCACATAGACAGTTTGACTGCCAGATCGACCTGGTGCCAGGGGCCAGCGTTCCCAGCGGCAGGCTGTATGCCCTGACGGAGCCTGAAAACGTGCATCTCCGGGGGTACCTGGATAAACTCCTCAAGCTAGGATTCATCCGCCCGTCCAAGTCTCCGGCCGCCTCGCCACTCTTCTTCATCCCGAAGGCTAATGGGGAGCTGAGAGCCTGTGTGGACTTTAGGGCATTGAATGCGATAACCATAAAAAATCGGTACCCCTTGCCTCTCATCAGTGTACTTCTGGAACAGGTCAAGAAAGCTCGTATCTACACCAAGTTGGATTTGAAAGGGGCATACCATCTGGTGCGCATGAGGGACGGAGACGAGTGGAAGACCGCCTTTAAGACCAGGTTCGGCCTTTTTGAGTACCTCGTCATGCCGTTCGGTCTGTGCAACGCCCCGGCAGCCTTTCAGTACTTTTTGAATGAGGTATTCAGAGAGGAGTTGGATATCTACGTGGTCGTATATATCGACGACATCCTCATCTATTCGTCCAGTGTGGAGGAGCACGTACACCACGTCAAAGCTGTGCTCCAAAAGCTGAGGGAAAACATGCTGTTTTGTAAACTCAGCAAGTGTGACTTCCACGTCACATCCGTGGAATTCCTCGGAGTGATGCTGAGTCCAGAGGGACAGGAGATGGCAGAACGAAAGATCAAGGCGGTGAAAGAATGGCCGGTGCCCCAAAGCGTGAAGGACGTCCAAAGTTTCATTGGCTTCGCCAACTTTTACAGGCGGTTTATAGATGGATTTTCAGGAGTGGTGGCCCCAATCACACAGCTACTGAGGAAGTCCAAGGAGTTTGTCTGGTCCCCTGAAGCGAACAAAGCCTTTGAGGCCCTGAAAAGCGCCTTTGGTAAGGCGCCGGTGTTGGCTCACCCCGATCCGGATCTCCCCTACGTGGTGGAAGCGGACGCGTCGGATGTGGCGCTGGGGGCTATCTTGTCCCAACGCAACCACGACACAGGGGTGCTTCATCCCGTGGCGTACATGTCCCGCAAACTCAACGACGCCGAACGCAACTACCATATTGCGGAGAAGGAGCTTCTCGCAATCAAGGACGCCTTCACCGAATGGAGGCATTGGTTGATGGGGGCAAGACATGTGGTATCGGTGTACACGGACCATCGGAACCTACAGTTCATGACGGCCACTAGACACCTTTCTCCCAGGCAGCTGCGGTGGATGATCTTCTTTGCGGGGTTCAACTTCCGCATCACATATCGGCCGGGGACGGAAAACCGGAAGGCGGACGCCCTGTCCCGTCAATCTGCAGTTAAGGAACCATTGCCTGCAACCAAGCGTTCCATCATTTCCCCGAGGATGGTATTGGGGGTTATCCAACCGGATACTTTCCTGAGGGGAATAAAGAGAGGGATCAGGTCATTCGCATGGCGGAGGTGGCTCCTCAGTCACAGAGAATGGCAGCTGAAGGACGGGATACCCCTGAAGGGCAGGTGCCTATTGATACCCACGCCTAGGCTAAGGAAACAAGCATTCATCTGGTGCCATGACTCTCCATGCGCAGGTCATTTGGGCTTTGAAAAAACGGTGGCTAGCATGGGACGGCATTTCTGGTGGCCAACCATGAGAGTGGATGTCAGGAGGTGGGGACAGGAGTGTCCTACGTGTGCTACCATGAAGGCCGACCATGGCCGAACCCAAGGGCTCTTACATCCACTTCCGACCCCGGATAGACCATGGGATAGCATATCACTGGACTTCGTGGTGGGCCTACCGGTAGACCAGGGGATGACGGCAATACTGGTGGTGGTGGATTACTTGACGAAAATGGGGCACTTCATCCCCTGCAAGAGAGTCCCTACGGCCGGGGAATTGGCGTCACTACTCCTAAAGAATGTGGTACGACTGCATGGATTACCTGGGGTGATCGTGTCGGACCGGGGGTCGCAGTTTACTGCGCAATTCTGGAAGACTTGGTGCACTGCGCTGCATGTTAAGACCGCTCTGTCCACCAGCTACCACCCTCAAACGGACGGCCAAACCGAGCGCCTGAACCAAACGCTCAAACAGTATCTGCGATGTTTTGTGGACCAGGGCAGGGAAGAATGGGTCGACTTGCTATGGGTTGCAGAGATAGCCTATAACAACGCCACTCACAGCTCCACACAGTCATCTCCGTTCTATAGCAACTATGGCCAACATCCCAGGTTCTTGCCATTTCTACATCCGTTCAGAGAGGACAGGATTCCCGCCACAGCGGACAGGGTGGCACACATAAAAGACACGTTGATGCGCTCAAGGGCTGTCCTAATAGAGGCCAAGAGAAGATACAAGGCTGCGGCAGATAGGAAGAGAAGGCCCGGGCCACTGTACCGCACTGGAGACTACGTCTGGATATCCACAAGAAACATGAGGTTTCGAAAGAACAGTGTGTTCCATCCCAAGTACATGGGCCCCTATCGAATTACCAAGTGTATGGGTCCCGTGAACGTGAAGGTGTGCTTGCCCCAGTCATTGCGGATACACCCTGTCTTTCATGTATCATTGCTCAAACCAGCACCCTCCAAGCCGTCTGGGACACCTAGGCCGGTATGCGTGGAGTCGGAGGAGGAGTATGAAGTGTCGGGCATACGGGCGTCCAAATGGCGCAGGGGGAAGCTGTGGTACCTGGTTGCGTGGAAAGGCTATGGCCCGGAGGAGCATTCATGGGAACCGGCTGAAGGGGTTCATGCTCCGCGCTTGGTCTCCTTGTTCCATCGGCGTTTTCCTGCCAGCGCTGGACCCGTGGGGAGCCGCTGAGAGGGAGGATGTACTGTCAAGAATTCCTGTCATACAAGGGAAACACGCCCTTATGTAAACAGGAGAGCTGTTACATAACTCAAGGGAAACACGCCCTTATGTAAACAGGAGAGCTGTTACATAACTCAAGGGAAACACGCCCTTATGTAAACAGGAGAGCTGTTACATAACTCAAGGGAAACACGCCCTTATGTAAACAGGAGAGCTGTTACATAACTCAAGGGAAACACGCCCTTATGTAAACAGGAGAGCTGTTACATAACTCAAGGAAAACACGCCCTATAAAGGGAGGAACCGGGAGGTACAAGGCTGTCGGATATTGTGTTTACACCGACGTACCTGCTTCGTGAAGAGCAGTGTTCCGGAGTGGTGCTCCAGTAAGGCAAGAACGGAGGTAGGTCGAGTCGTTACTCCCTGGGCCGTGTCTTGCCCCATCGTCACCTGTGAAGGACCCGGAAGCTCTACCGGTCAACCATTGAGCTTCGCTTTTTGACTCGGCTGAGTCCAAGCGCAGTGGCGCTTTTGCTGGTTGGAGTCGTAACTCCCAGCCCGACCAGAGACACAGGGACTGCCAGCTGTAACGCACACCAGGAGGTGTTTGCCGCGTTACAGACTCGGAAGTCCACAGGATCGATCGAGCGGCTGCTCTCGGTTCAGTCTTCTTGCTTGTGATTGGGGTATCGGTGACGCATCACCAGGAGGTGACTCCGCGTCCCGGTGCAGTCTGAGGAAGAGGTTGAGCGGCTGCTCCCTTCAGGTAGAGACCCCGGCTGGGTGTTTCCCTGACTCCTCGATTCTCCCCAACACTCTTCGTGCCCCTCACAGCCTACCGATTGGCATTGTCGGCCATTTCATTTCTGCCCTCTGTTGGCATACGCCGGGATCGGCGTATATGCAGAGGACGGTTAGGACCATCCGTGCTGTGGGCTGGTAACGTACTTAGCCTGGAGGATTCCAGTGACTATAACTTTTGTTTGTTCTTTGTATTTTATTTGCCTTCATTAAAAGAACTAACCCTTCACAAGTGGTTGCGTCCTCATTGTCGTGTCTGTTAAACGATCCTGAGACGTTCAGGGCGTTACACTCTCTGATCACGGCCCTTTTTCTTGTGAGTTTTCAGATATGTTCCCTAAGAGGCATAGAGCGACTGGTACCTGGAGGCTCTGAGATGACCTGCTGAGGGATCCAGTGACCACAGCAAACATCACAAAGGGTATCAAAGACTATCTCCTTCATAATGATACTGGGGCCATCAGTGTGTCCACCATCTGGGACGTCCTGAAGGCAGCCCTCCAAGGTCTGTTTATAGCAGAGGCTTCATGCCTCCGTAAACTCCGCTAGGCGTTGCGATGTAAACTGGGCACAGAACTCAAGACGCCCAAGGCGGAATACAAGAGAACCCACTGCCCTACAATCTGGAGGAAAATCCTGGCAGTAAGGGGCCACCTGAGGGCCCTTGAACCGGATAAATCTGCATACTTTCTTGCACAACTTGACAATAAATACTATGACCTCTGTAACAAACCGGGCCTGGATGATGGCATATCTCTTGCAAGCTTGCCGAGCTAGAACTATCATTTCAGATGTGCAGCACCCACAGGGCACCATGTGCACTGGCGACCAGGAAAAGTTAGCATGCTTCCAGCTATACACGAACCACTGACCCTTAGGAGCAATTGAAATACCTCATAGAGGCTCAGTTGCCTAAAATAAGCCCCTCGGAGAGAGCGACCCTTAACAGGCTGCTTGAGAAAGAGGAAATCTTAACAGCTATAGCTAAGTTGCGACCCTCCAGTGCGCTGGGCCCGAATGGCTTTACAGAAACCTTCTATAAATGCTTCGGTCCCACCTTGCTGCCGCTCCTACTCGGGGTATATAATGAGATTCCTGAGTACAGTAGAGTCACGCCCTCCATGAATGACTCCATTATTACTCTGATTCTTAAACACAATAAAAATCCCATGGGCTGCAGGTCCTATCGACCCATCTACCTTCTTAATACTGACACCAAAATCCTCACTAAGATTGCTTCCTTGAACCCTTGATGGAGAATCTGGTACACCCGGATCAATCGGGTTTAATTTCCTCACGTCAAGCAAAGGACAAAACCAAAAAGGCCCTCCACATCCTTGACACCTGCACCATGGGTACTAAACATGCGGGCGTGGTCACAATGGATACTGAGAAATTAAATGAAAATAACATTTGTAAAGCGCATCCAATACCCAAGGATGTCTAGGCACTAAATCAGAGAGGAGAACTGCAGTGAGGAAGAGGATAGGATGATTGGTTAAAAAGCCAAGTTTTAAGTACTTTCCTAAAAGGCTAAAAGGTCAGAAAGCATTTGACTGCATTGACTGGGCCTTCATGGCTTATGTTTTGAGTGTGGTGGGTCCTACATTCATGTCCTGGCAGGTTATCAGGCCCCCGTGCTAGAATCCGCATCAACTGTCATTTCTCCAACTGGATGCACATTAAATGAGGCACGCATCAGGGTTGCCTCCTATCCCCTCTCCTTTTTGCCCTCACAGTCGAACCATTAGTGCAACATATTCAGAGGAATCCCCAGATTAAGGGGATCCGGTACGGCCAACAGGACATTAAAATGACTGCTGACGATGTCCTCCTGTCCCTGACTGATCCTGTAGCTTCTATCCCCTGGGTGCTGCAAGGTCGTTATCAAGAGGTCTTAGGGTTCAAGCTCAATGTTTCAAAATCTGAGATTCTGAATACATCGACTCCTCGGTCAGCAGTACAGCAGGCACAGGCACTCCCTTTCCTCTGATGGGCAACAAGCCATTTTGAGTATTTGGGCCGGGTGTTGGCTCCTACTCTGGCTAAAACTAAAACTTTAAACCTCCAACGTGTTAAATGGGATATCTGCTGCCACAATAGTTGGAAGCATAGATCCATCTCTCTTCTTGGAAAGATTGCTGCATACAAAATGATGATTCTGCCCAAAGTACTTTATCTCTTCCAGACACTTACTCATCGAATTCCGAAGAATAACATAGTTGATCTTCAATCGTTATATGCCTACTTTATATGAGGAGACAAAGCAGATAGAATAGGCCAAAGACAGAGCTTCTTGTGTCCATGAGCGGGGTGCGCTGGGGTTCCAAATTCGGCTTACTATTATGCAGCGGCCCATCTACCCTGTCTTATACCCTGGGCTCAAAGGGAAACGGAAAAGGGTTGGTGCATGATTGACCACACTATGGCAGCAGGACCCTTATGGGGAAATTCCATGCCGTCCTAGGTCTGAGAGTAACAAACGCTCGATGTCTCTCCCATCACAAGGGCAACCTTGGAGGTCTGGGACAGGGCAGGGGTTAGGTTGGGACTCTCCACCTTTCCCTCCCCCTTGACTACTCTTTGGGGCAACTGCGACTTCACTCCCGGACAGACAAGTGGTCGGGGGGAGGGTGCAAAACACTATGGGACATGTACACCCACAGCTTCCTTAAAACATTTGAAGGAACGGTTTCACCTCCCAGGGATTGAGAGATATTGTTACATGAAGAAATGAGGCACAAAAACCCTAACCCCCTTGAAAAGTATCTCCTTCATTGCATAGACGATAAGCATGCAATCTCCATTATGTACGCCATGCTTCAGACTACGATACACTCCACTAAACACCCCTACTAGCGAGCCTTGGAGAGGGATCTGGGTATTACACTGGACATGGGGTAGTGGAAGGAAATCCTGACGTGGGTGACCAACTATGCTTCACATTCTGGAGGGCGGAAACCATCCTTAAAAACCTCTACCTTTGGCACTACACTCCGACCCATCTAAATAAAATGAAGGGAGATCATAGACTCTTCTTTTGGAGAGAATATGGGAAGGAAGGGTCTCTTGCACACATTCTTTGGTCCTGCCCCAAGATACGACCGTTTTGGACCTCAGTCCACTGAACCATAGAACATATTACGGGCTCTGACCTACCTCACTGATTCTCATGGGTCTTTCAGTGCCACAGGCTTACCCATTGTTTGGTTCCCTGGGTAAACTAACACCCCACCTCTTACTGGTGGCTAAGCAAGTCATCCAAGGCCTATGAGGTAAGCCAACTCAGCCATCTGTATACAAATGGACTGAATGGCTACGGTGAATCCTTAGCATGGAGAAGTTGTCGAAGTTGGCTCAAGGAGAGGATAAAACGTTTAGCAAGCAATGGGAACGCCTCTTACTTTTAGTGAAGATTACAGGGAGCTATTGTGCCCAAAGTGCCTCTGAGAACGGAGACTCCTTAGTTACTCTAAGCTCAAGGATTACTACACTGCATTCTACTGGCATCACGGAAACCATCTGGACCCCGATACAGTTGACAATAAATTCTGAGAGGCCCCCTTCACAAATGAAATGGTGTGGATCCCACGCAGGGACCTGGGGGTTGGAGGAGGTAGGGCAGACGGCTGGGTAGGGGGTGTTATTAGGGATTATTTCATTGTTTACACTTGTGATTGCCAAGTCTTTTGATGATGCTTGACCAATGTTTGAACATAATGTCAAAAGTTAATGAAAAATTTATTCAAACTTAAAGTGAATTATGTGACCATCTTGTTCCAGTACAAAGAGTGTGAAAGAAAAGGTTATGGGATGTTATTTTTTTTTGTAACATACAACAAAATGTAAATACCTGCAAATTAGCTGTATGCATTTAGCAGTTGGAAAGCAAAAATTAAGCATCTTTTTGGGGGGAATTTTGAAGTGTGCTGGAAACAGAGATTTAAATAGGATTAAAACACATCAAGACACTTTACTTGGTGATTCACACATGATAAACATTCACAGAAACAGAATTTCCACACATTATCATTTGTGTGCTATACATTTTTATCAGTAAAACTGTATGTGTATGTAAAGTTAGTGGTCATGTCAATGCAAAATGTGCTGTCAGTAAATGATAATGCGCTACAACACGATGCTTTAGTTACAATCAAAAATAGCCCAGCCTCATGTCCATTAAAGGTAGGTGGGTTGTGAAAGTTTTTAGTTCTAAAAATTGGGCCATGGTTCCAAAAAGCGTTGGAAGCACTGATTTATGGCCTTCTACGATGTTTGGCTTACAGTTGAGGCAAGAGCTCACTTCAAGTCATTATAGCATGGATGTGTGGCTACTGGGCGGTGAGCTCAATAAGAATTCAGTTTTTAGTGGAATTTGTTTGAGGGGGTGCAGGGTCATCCAAAAGTGAATCTTGTTGAAAAATTTTGAGGCTATGCTGACATCTCCTGGAGATTATATTTCATGTACAGCTGAATTTTCAGAACGTAGAAGTGATAGCCACTGTCTGATTGATTAAAGAGTCAAGGCAAGTGTTTCAATGTATATTTTAAACAGCCTGGGGATGAGAATTGAACATTGTAGTGCTCCTTGTAGTCTTCCAGGAAGGATGAGAAACCAGCTGAGGACTATATTATTCATGCCAGTCTGGTCTTGTGAGTTTATTGGGGAAGGGAGTGATTAATCATGTTGAAAGCTGCTGACAGGTCAAAGAGGATTAGGAGGCACGAGTCTCCGCTGTCTGAATGTTGAGGGCATCATCAACTATTTTGAGGGTTGCAGTTTTGGGGCTGTTTCTTGCTCTGAAGCCAGACTGAAGATCATCAGGTAGGTCAATTTTATTAAGGTGAAGTTTAAGTTGTGATTCTACATAGTTTTCCAGAACGCTGCTGAGGAAGGGTAGGTTGGTGATTGGTTGAAAGTTGTTAAAATCCACTGGGTCTGCCCCGTCTTTTTTCAGAAGAGGTGTAACCTGACCAGTTTTGAGGCAATCTGGAACTGTCCCAATCATTAAGGAGGTATTGATGAAGTTGGAGTTTGTGAGAGAATTACCTTTCCCGGAGCGAGCGTGCACTTCTGCAATCCTGAGCTTTTCCTTTTCTAAAGCAATGTATCTCCTCTAAATCTCTTTTTCCCTTTCTCTCGCCGTCTCTCCCTTTCTCTCTCTTGTTCATGCCAAGCTAATCTCAACTTCTCCCTCTCAAACTTCCTGTTCTCTTCTTCCCCAGACCTAGCTTTCTGAACAGTAAACTGCAGAGTCAAGGTCACACCTAGATTTATCCCATGTAAAGGAATGATTCCTGAAACTGTTGACAAGGGTAAACTTGGGATCGGATGGGAAGATTGTCTCAGGGAAATATAGAAATCAATCTAGGGGATACCCTAGCTGTAAACTTCGGTGAAACCACTTTTAAGGGTCTTACACTACAGAATATTCTTTCTCAGTTGTATTTCTTCAGCCCCTTCAGCACTCCGAAGACCGTAACCTGATTTTGCTTAATGCTGTTTTCCCGGTACTCCGTTCTTCCAGATAGAGCTCAGTTTTCAGTGATCAGGGTGTTCCTCTTTTGTTCCCCTGCTTAGAGCTTATGTCCCAGTGCCATCCACCTACTGTCCATCTCTTTAACTTCAGTCTCCATGCTTGAAGACTTACTCTCCAGTAAGCCAACTTTTGCTGTACATTTGTCCATTTCCCCTTCATTTGGATCTCTGTTCCCTTTATCCTTGCCAAGGTTTCATGGATTGAACCAGAAGGGAATGATGACCTAATAGTGACTGGCAAGATCTTCCTTTGTTTATCACTGATGTTTTATTTTTGTATTAAGTCCTCATATCTTAGAGATGCTTATATATCTACCTGTTTCTCTCTGGACCAGTCCCAGATAGAATTGCATCCATGGATTGCATAGTGTAGGTAAATGGGACCATGGAACATACTTAGTTCAGCACTGAATAGGTGTAATCATTGGACTATCTTGCCGTCTCTATTTGGTTTGAGATCCTGCTTTCGCAGATTTGACTTTTTTTTTTTTATACTTAGAACAGTAGTTGTCCCACTTATATGCTGAGCCTATCCCTCTCAGCCGAACTGATTCTAAGGGTTTATTTGGAGATATCCATTTTTTTTTTTACAAAAGGGGCTAATACTGTAAAATAAAATATTTCTTTCTTTCTTATATTATCTGTGTGTGTATTCTTCCACTCTTGTGTCTCAATTATGAATAAAATGAAAGTTGGGCATAACTTTACTTCGTATAAGAAAATATTTGTAACAAGTGTACGTACATCCTAGCAGACCATTGCATATTTTACGAGCAAAAGCAAAAATAACAACTAATTTTTGTCTTCTCTTTTCAAGTTTGTTTGCCCTCCATCTCTGCCTTTCACAGATGCCTTAGACTACTAACCTTTCAATCTAGGGGCAATATCATATTTGCAAGCATTTTACAGTCATCTATTGGATGCAGTTTCCTTCTCTGGACCACTGAGGCGGTGTCTTTCAATTTAAATCTCAGGGTGAAGTGGACACAAAGCTAATTACAACGTTGGGATGGATGTGTCAAATGTGGTGTGCTGATTTTGCTTCTAAAATTAGCTTAACATTTCTATTAGATATTATGTAGTTAATAAGCCGTGTTTTTCATGTACAATCTTACCCCAAAATGTTAAAGTGGGAATTTATTGACGCCCTTTTCCGTTCTCATCAAAATGACAAAAAAGTAACCAGGCCCTAAATTATCCCCAAAGCCCAAATTGGTAATTGTGCAAGCAATTCCACTGAATAACAATGCAATAGATCAGATCATGACTTCTCCAGCACTGCTGGGTGGTTAATCTTGTAAACATACGTACAGGTTCCAAGATTTTGAGGAACCCTACACCTGCTATGTGTATGGGCCACAAATGTGTGGAAGGGAATCAATCACAGCTCACAAGGGAGCTTCTTGTATTTTTCGTAAAATAATTATATCAGTAGTCTGCTAAACATTCACTTCATTTACATTTCAACTACAAAAAATGGATTCTTTATTACAGGACAGAGGAACTTTAAATATACCATTCAGCTGTTTGATGGAAGCTGTCGTTAGTCCCATCAACCGTAAACAATGCAGATATGGCCCAGTAAGTGATGTTAGCCGTTGAAAGCACTGCTTCAGAGAAATTGCCTAGGAAGAGGGGAAACAAAAGTCCCTCTGTGTCCAGTAGTTGCTGGGCAGAACACTCTTGAGCCTGATGGCTCTCAAGACAAGGTCTTGTACCAGAGTACTCACAAGAAATTTGCAACATTGTTTGAGTTTGCCTGCTCCAAAGATGTGTTACTGAGTGATATACTGAAACCCACAGGTTTGCCAACCTGTGTTCTGAATACGTAACACCTATATGTAATTAATTGCTGACACATTTGGGATCGCATAAACATCAATTTGATTATATTTATTATATTTACATAGTAATAGCATAAGAAGTAGCCAAACATGCATGGCTGAGGGAAGAGCAGAGGAAGAGACACCAATTTATAAAGTATTCCCTAAAACAAGCATACTTTCAATATGGCTGTATAAAGGATTGCTTGCTGTATGCTCTGGTAAATCTAAGCATCCACGGTTAACCCTAGGTTGAGTGCTTAATAGATTCAACTTCCTAAGCCTGAATAATGAGCCAATGTACTCATTATTACACTATAGGTGTGCATGTGCCAGACTCCCACTAATAGATTAGATGCTCCCATTTGGGTTGAGCATGAAAAGAGATGCTGCTATTTTTTGTTTTAAATTGGACCTAGCAATTCACAAAATGTCTCTTGCTAATCCTGGTTGATCAAACACTTGGATGCTTTGAGGCTGTAGCAGTCTTATACTGTGGTGCTTTTATACATTGGTGACATCAGTGGTTGCTGACTGGCTTGTATGAGTGTGTTTTCTTGTACTTTGGTTAGTTTGAGCGCAGGCTCAACTATTTTCTCTGCTTCTAATCAGAACCACTTGAACATCCATCACATTGGTGCCTGTTAGACCAGTCACCAGTAAGTTTTTGCCACTGTTGAGGCGTGAAAAGAATGTGAATGAATCATTACGGCGCAGGAAGTTCTGCACGTCAAGGTGTTCCTGTTCTGCTTGCCCCACCAACTGTGGAGTACAGAAAGCACCAGCTGCCTTTGTTGGTCCATCCTGCCCATCAGTACCACCACTTAGAAAAAGAACCTCAAAAGGTAACAAGCTTTCACAATCTCTGTGAAGCTCCAAAGCTACTCTCAGGGCCATTTCCTGGTTCCTACCACCCTTCCCATGTCCCCGAAGTGTGACAGTTGTTTCTCCACCAGCCAGCAGGCAAAGTGGACTTCTGTTTTTAAGACTTTTCACCACTCTGAAGCAATCTGTGAGGTCCATCCCAGGAATATCCAGCTTGGCAACCAGTTCCTTCAGTTCTTCATCTGCTTTGGGATCACCTCCTTCTCTGGCTAAGTGAGAGCAGATGCAGCCAATAAGCAGGCTATAAAAATGAGCAATGCTGAGTACATCTCCACTCACTCCTGTGGAAAGGACCACAGGGACGTAACCCAGTTCCTCTGCCTGATGTCTTGCTGCTGTTAGTGCAAGGGTGTTTGAGCCAATTATCACATTGTAGACATGGCTGAAATCGAGAGGAGGTTCCAAATTCTTTTCTTGTCCAGATAGCAGCACTGTCTGTACGGATGAGGGCATGTCATCCCATAGGTTGTACTTAGTCAGTACCTGCAGGCAATCCTGCACACTGTTAGGGCTGGGTACAGTAGGTCCACTCGCTATAATGTCCAGTGGGTCTCCAATCACATCAGACAGGATGAGGCTCACAATCTGAAATTCATGATGGGAGAATTAGTAAAGCAACACGGCGAAAGAAATAAAAAAAGGCTGCTAAAGGGGTATATAGAAGAGAAGATATAATGGTATAGAATAGGGGAACCAGGAAGTGAAGAAAATGAAAGACAATAGAAAAGACTTTGAAAATAGAAGAGTACAAAAGAAAATGTTTGTCAGTAGAAAGAAGGCAAAAAGGGAGTGGTTCAAAAAAAGAAAAAGGGGTGTGGCCAGCAAGATGGCCAACAAGCAGTGCTTTCTGTGAACTCCGGCGGTTCGACTTTAATCCTCCACTTATCCTGCCATCAGAACATGAAACTTGGCCCTCGACTTCGTGGGCCGATGCCGAATGAGGGGAAAGCCCGTACTTAGCTCCCAGGTGTGCAGTAAGTCATGTGTGGGTGGCTGTTGAGGCATCGACCGGAGGTAACATGGCGGAGGCCGAGTGGTGACACCGTTTGCCGATTGGACGGCGAGCTCGTGGGTTCCATTTAGCCCTCCCCACCACCCCTCTTGCCTGGCGTGGTGTGCTGGGGTGGGTCGCAGCTGAAGCAGATCCAGGAGAGGCACCAGTGACGAGACGGGGGTCCCTGCAGAGGCCCTGAAGGTGAGGAGAAGATGAGGGTAGCCGGACCTCGCTGGACAGTGATGCTGCTGGGCCCACCTGACCGTAGAGGTCATCCCCTGAATGCGGAGGTTGCTGTGCCCTGAATGACTCGTGGTGCTGCCGGGGTCTCTCCCATCCCATCCCTGGCCTGAAACGGCGGAAAGCGGCCTAGCCCTGACTGATCTGGTGACTGCCTCCCTGAGGCCTCAGTGCTGAACTGAAATAGCGGGCGCCCAGAGTGAAGATATTGAGAGGCACTTGGTTTTAGGAAACATGGAGACTCTATAATCCAGCACTGCAGGGGTAGCGGGGACGCGGGTGCTTGGCGGGCAGACATCCCCTGCAGAAACCAGGAAGTGTGACTGGCCACAGGAGTGGTCCTTCCTGAGATGCTGTACAGGCGAATAAAACCCCTTCCCTCTAAGCACTGGAGAGGGGGGAAATGGGTGGGGAGCATGTGCTCCATTGAGTCCGAGGCTGACAGCAGCAGCTTGACCCCGGTGACACAGGGGCAGTGACTTTAAGGGTAGTAGGCCCGGGTGCACAGGTTACACGCTCTTTGGCATCCTTCCCCCTTCGCGCCATCTGTAGCACAGCGGCCGGGCCATTGACAGGAGTGCGTTTGCAGCCTGCCTGTCGAGGGGCCACTGGGCAGACGGCAGGTACGAAGGCCCCTTAAAAGACTCAATAAGATCTGAAGCGGAGGGGATGGCTGTGGGCGGGAGGGGGGGGGGGGGTGCTGGCCTGGGTATTAGTGACCTGCTCCCAGGAGTGCTGGGTGCATTGACTCTCTCTGTGCTGGGCAAGGTCAGTGTTGGAATCATGGCCAAAGACAAAGAAGCTAAATCTCCCCACAGAGGGGAGCTCCCGCCGGATCTCCGGAGAGTCACCATCAAAGAGCTTCCCAAGGAGGGGAAACCCAGGGAGCGGTGCGACTACCATCACCCGATCTCACTGCTCAAAGTCGAGACCAAGATACTGGCCACAATCTTGGCCACACGACTTTTGCAGGTTATACCACCTTTAATTAACAGAGACCAATCAGGATTTATGCCCGGTAGGTCAACACAGCTTAATCTGTGGCATACACATAATTGGCTGATGACAGTGAAGGCCAGACAGACACCGCAGATCTTCCTCTCTGTGGATATCGAAAAGGCATTTGACGCTGTACACTGGCCTATCCTCGAGCAAACAATCCTCGAGCAAACACTTCAGAAATTTGGGTTTGGCCCAAATTATAGAAGGTGGGTGGCAGTGCTATACTGGAACGCCGCGGCGGTGGTTAGAGTGAATGGGAAGATCTCCTCCAAGTTCCTGATTGAGAGTGGGACCAGGCAGGCATGTCCCTGTCCCTGCTCCTGTTTGCCCTGATGGTAGAATCTCTTGCATGCATATTGAGTATGCACAGTGGAGTAAGGGGGCTCCACATCGCAGCTACAGACGAGACAGAAGAAATAATATCACTATATGCTGATGTTGTTCTCCTATATATAACAGACCCTGCTGCTACAATCCCCATACTATTTCAGATCCTTGGGGACTACGGGGACCATTCTAGGTACAGGATCAATTGGGTAAATCAGTGCTGTACTCTCCACAAGGCCTGGTAGATCTATTGCTCCTTCCACAGGGGCTTGGAATTGCAGTAGACAGCTTTAAATATCTGGGGATGTTTGTGATACTGCAGAAGGAGCTGTTTCAGGAGTAATTTCGGAACTGTGATGTTGGACTTTCAGGCTGATGCTGGACGATGGAGGGGGCTTCCTCTCTCCCGGATGCGACGGGCGGCCCACTCCAGAAGGATCACACTCCCCAAACTACTGTGCGTGCTCCAGAATATGTACTGTCCGGTTCTGCAGACTGTATTCACAAGGATAAATGGGGAATTGAGGTCTACACTCTGGGACGGAGACAGCTTAGAGTGTCAATTCGAACGCTGCAACGTGACCTACATGATGATGGGCACACGCGCCTGGATATTGAGGGGTACTACTGGGAGGCCCACCTGATAAACATTAATGACTGGATCTTTGCAACCCACGATCACTCGACCTTTAGGCTAGAGCGCGCCATGTTGGAACAGAGGTCACACTTACACTACCTCTATGGTCGGAGGGGGGCCCAACGGCTTCCGCCAACATGGTGGCCCTGGCGGCTTAGGGCAAGGCTACAAAGACAATTAGCTGGGCACTCAAACTCACCAGGGAAACTCCCCTTTGGAAGGGAATGTGGCTGAGAGAAGTGGCGAGGCTTCAGGAATTTGGGGCCTGGGACACTAAATAAATCTCCAACGTGGGAAATATCCTGGAGAACAGAGATATAATGCTCTTCTCCTCTGTTCAACGGGAATACTACCTACATCCGACCCAATTTTTAAAATATGTGCAATTGCGCCATGCCTGGCAGGCAGAGGGGCGTGGCGATACAGCTGGAATACGCCCCTTTAGAAGGGCGGATGCTAATGGAAACGGTTGGAAAAGGTGCGGTCTCCTTTACCTATAAGACAAACAACAACATGCCAGACACCTTGGGACAGCTCAGAGACAGATGGAGGTGAGATGTGGGTGACCGCGCAGACAGACTAGGAAGTGGCGTTGATGCAGCCACTGGAGGTAGCCATTAAATTGTGCCTATGCTTGATACAATTTAAAATACTCCATAGGGTCTACTATGGCAGACGCAGGTTACATAGTATGGGGAGGGCCACCACATCAAACTGTTTACGTTGCACAGAGGCCATTGGGTCATTCATGCATATACTCTGGGTCTTCCCCCATATACAGGCCTAAAGGAAGGAGACTGTTCAGGAACTCTCAATATATTGGAGGTTCCTCTACCACTTGACCTGAAATATGTATTGTTGGGGACCCCGAATTATGTGGATGTCAAGAGCTTCAAACTCCTCTTCAGTGCCTAGGGACTAGTGGTGGCCAAGAGGGATGTGGCAAGTTTTGGGGGGCCCCAGAGGAGCCAACCATACAAAAATGTTGCTGGGGGATGGGCATTTACATGGCCGCAGAGAAAGTAACCTATAGTAGCAGAGGTTGTCCTTGTACGTTTTATAAGATTTTGGGGGAGCTGGATGGAGTACTATGGGTTGGGGTCTAGAGAAGGCAGTCCTGCACCAACCCCTAGCCCGGGAGCCAGATTCATAAGAACAACTTAAGGGGTGTCTGGCCATGCCTTACATGGTTTTAAAGATATGTGTCCTTTTCTTTAGCTTATGCATAAAAATAAAAATATATTTAAAAAAAAGGCAAAATAGATTGAAAGAAAGGGTGTCAATCAATCAATAAATCAATCAAGCATTTGTAGAGCGAACTACATACCCGCAAGGGTCTCAAGACGCTGGGAGGTGGGGACGGGGGGCTGCTACTGGTCAAACAGCCAGGTCTTGAGTAGCCTCCTGAAGTTCAGCAGGTCTTGGGTCTGTCGTAGGCTCAGTGGAGGGGTGTTCCAGGTCTTGGTGGCGAGGTGAGAGAAGGATCTTCCGCCGGTGGTTGTTCTCCAGATGCGAGGGACGGTGGCGAGTGCAAGGTCGGCGGAGCGGAGCTGGCGGTTGGGGATGTAGAAGGAAAGTCGTCTGTTGAGGTAGGCTGGACCGGTCTTGTGGAGTGCCTTGTGTGCGTGGATGAGGAGCTTGAAGGATATCCTCTTGTTGATGGGGAGCCAGTGCAGGTTTCTCAGGTGGGGAGTGATGTGGCTGTGGCGTGGTACGTCGAGGATCAGTCGTGCAGAGGCGTTTTGGATGCGTTGCAGACGTATGATGAGCTTGGTCGGGGCTCCCGCGTAGAGGGCGTTTCCGTAGTCGAGTCTGATGCTGACGAGGGCCTGGGTGACTGTTCTTCTTGTGTCTGTCGGGATCCACCTGTCGATCTTGCGGAGCATGCAGAGGGTGTTGAAGCAGGAGGAGGAGACGGCGTTGATTTGCTTGGTCATGGAGAGCGTTGAGTCGAGGATGATTCCCAGGTTTCGTGCATGGTAGGTGGGTGTCGGGGCTGCCGCCAGTGCTGTCGGCCACAAGGAGTCGTCCCAGACTGAAGGGTTGGAGCCGAGGATGAGGACCTCCGTCTTGTCCGTGTTCAGCTTCAGTCGGCTGATCTTCATCCAGTCGTCAACGGCCTTCATTCTTTCGTGAAGGTTGGATTTGGGGGTGATGGGGTCCTTGGTGAGGGAGAGGATCAGTTGGGTGTCGTCGGCGTAGGAGATTATGTTGAGGTCGTGCTGTCGGGCGGGGCCATGTAGATGTTGAACAGTGTCGGGCTGAGGGAAGAGCCCTGGTGTACATCGCAGATGATCTCGGAGGCTTCGGATCGGAAAGGGGGGAGGCGGACGCTCTGGGTTCTGCTGGAGAGGAAGGAGGTGGTCCATTCCAGAGCCTTGTCTCGGATCCCTATGGCGTGGAGGCGTGTGCGTAGTGTGCGGTGGCAGACTGTGTAGAAGTTGGCAGAGAGGTACAGGAGGATAAGGGCCACGGTCTCACCATTGTCCAGCAGGGTCCTGATGTCGTCGGTGGCGGCGATGAGGACAGTCTCAGTGCTGTGGTTGCTGCGGAACCCTGACTGGGAAGGGTCCAGGATTCTGTTTGCTTCAAGGTATCAGGTTAGCTCTCTGTTGACGATCTTCCCGATGACCTTGGCCGGGAACGGAAGCAGGGAGATGGGCCGGAAGTTCTTGAGGTCTCTTGGGTCCGCCTTGGGTTTTTTGAGTAGGGCGTTGATCTCGGCGTGTCTCCAGCTCTCTGGGAAGGTTGCGATCTCGAGGGAGGGATTGATGACGTTGCGCAGATGGGGTGCGATGGAGCTGCTGGCTTTGTTGAAGATGTGGTGCGGGAAAGGGTCTGATGGGGAGCCGGAGTGGATTGTGCTCATGGTCTTGATGGTGTCATCGAGGCTCACGTTGGCCCAGGTTAGCAGGGGGTCATGGTCGATGGTGTGCGGAGAGTCTGTTGTGTTGATGTCTGTTGGGGCTGTCTGGGTGTTGAAGCTGTTGTGGATGTCTGCTATCTTGCGGTGGAAAAAAGCGGCGAGGGAGTCGCACAGGGCTTGCGACGGAGGGATGTCGTTGACAGAGATTGTTCTAACACCCTTTTTCGTTTTCAGCCTTGGTAAAAGGTGCTCTTACACTGCCAGTTCTAAAAAAACAAACATATGACAGCATCGCAGTCCATTAGATGATCTACCACCACTGTAAGCCAATGAAACTGAGCCATAAAACTGAGCAAGTTATGATTGTCCTGCTAGATCTAGCAGCTTGTTTACTAAGGTTTGAGTTATTGTTCGGCAGCCAAAGATTCTGAAAAGTTCTACCTCAAAACCAATGTAATGTACTAGGCTGCCTCACCTCCCGAGATATACAAAACAAAAGGCCACAGGTGATTCAGGTAATGGAAATACCAAATAAGGACACAGGATATTCAACCGCCTTTGTGGAAGGAAAATATTCAGTTTTTGTCTGTCCCCTCCATGTCGTTCTGGAGGTATTAAAGGAATCTCTAACTGGTTGCTCATCACTTGTATTGGTGAGGAGGAGGGAGTTGCCAGTAGTATAGGATTTAGACCATCCCTGGAGCCTCTTAGCAATTCCAATCATATTTCCACCCCTATTGTATGGAATCTTAATATTCCCTATGATCATCTGACAGCCACTAAGCGACAGACAAAAAGGTTGGTGGCCCCAGTGGTAAAGGAGCAGGGACAATTTTTTTTTTAAATAACAACCAATAAATAAGAAAAACATAGGTGTGCACCCTTTGCCTGTGAGGAGATAGAAACAATGAGGTCACCAGGATTCTTGTTGAATGCACTTGGTTTAAAGTGAGCAGGATGCCGACAAGTATTACCACCTACAGGTATCTTAATGACTTAGCTGTAATGGCTGCTATTCAAAACCTGCATTAAACCCACTTCCCCTGGGATCACCATGCATGTCTGTTGTCTATCTGCTAGTGGTGGGCGGATGATCACAGGGGACAGTCCGGTCCATGCTGCCTCTGTAGCCACGTGCGGAGATGAACCACTTTCCAGGTTACTGCTCTGGCCAACCCTATAAGTCATCAACAGCAGACAGCAAGCAAGAACTAAAGTCGGCAAGACAAACTAACAATAAAAAAGGAAAATAAAGAAAAGCAGTAGGAAACAAAGGAGATCTGAAGAAAGAATGAAAGAGCACAGTCCTGGAAAGAAGAAGAACATGGCAAACTAGACATTTAGTTAAAGCACATTTTTGGATGTTTTCTGGTGTGAACATTCAACTTAAATTTCAGGAGGGTGATATTCTGCCGTTCACATTTGCCTATGCCCCATTCCTGGGTCTGCTCCTGTACGCTTTCCCTGCACTCCTTTGCACCCGTGGGCATCACACTCTTTCTCCTTCCTCAAACATCCCCACCCCTCACCTGTGCAGGATAAGCAGCCCTTGCCAGGCCTCCACCTTTCAGCAGGGAGAGGGCCTTGCGAATGGTGTTTAATTCCTGAATGGTAGCTCCCCGTGATGCCAGCAGTCGAGTGACCATTTGCTTTTCTGCTAGAGTGATGGGAGGGATGGGAGCTGGCAGCAGGGCAGAACCTCCTCCTGTGACAGAAACAAAGACACAAGTGGTGAAAGCAGGGTACAATGTCCAACAGAGCACAAGGAACAGATAAGACAACCCAAATAGACAACACTATCACGCACCTGCCAGTCTAATACCGTAAGAGAACAAGCCAAAGACCAACACCAAACTATAGTATTGACTAGACTAAGGAAAAAAGTAGGGGAACTGTGGGCGGAGAATCAGAGGGTGGGAATAACCCAAGGATTGGATCAGTGGGCGGAGCCAGAGGTGTGGCCAGAATGCACAAACATCCCAATTTTTTGTATTTGTTTGGTTTCACTGCCCAGTTTTATCAACCAATGGATACACATGATTATTTAAGGTTATAATGAGTTATTGACAGTAAAATGTATTCACAAAGTGGGATATACTTCTAATCACAGAATGTCCCCAAATACGATAAAAAGCACAAGCCATTTGTCTCCGAGCCATGGAGTTTCTGTCATCAGCACTTCTCCCTTTTCCACAACAGCAGTTCAAACATGAATGGCTAAAAATCCTAGTTTGCAAATGTTTTCTAAATAATAATGGCTCTGCCATATTTGCCTCATAATGCAACATCTGCAGCATGATCTGACCATTTCAACTAATAAATTGTTTGTACCTCAAATGTATCAAAAGTTAATAAAAAATTTGACTTGTGTTGCTGCGGAGTAGATGACAGTTAATAGCTCACTGTTCTATGTTAGGATTTTAGCTTATAAACTGCAAGTAACAAAAGGATCTCTCTGACAAAAGCAGTAGCCCACTGGCCTATTTACATTATGTGCCCTTTGTGATCTGCATGGTACATGTTCTTTGCAGCAGGTACATTACGCCTCTGAGCTACCTTTCCATGAGTCAAATCTTCCATTGGACAAAATTCTGATCTCTCTCTAGGAAGAACATTAATCACCAGAGTCATCATGACATTTTTATTGTTACCGAAAATTGCTGGAGGCCAGGAAGGAGGCAGCAAGCGCTTTTAAAACCATAATAGACTTGCAAAAATGATGCCTCCACCTAAAGTCAGCACCTGGTGCGGTCACACCGGTTGCACCGCCCTAGAGCTAGCCCTTCTTAAGGGTCCTGTGATCTCAGTGACAGGGTCACTGTTGTTCTAGGGTGTGCTGCTTCATAGGCCTGCCCGCAATTCTGGAGGTGAACTTCCGTATGAATAGTGGTGGACAAGCCTTGAAGGTTAACCTACACTTGTCATGCTAGGGTCCACCTGCTGGTGCTACGACACCAGGGATTCTGATGTCTTGCGAAGCCTTCTAAGGTCTAGCATGCGATAGTGCTCTCTCAGGAGAGTGGTCTGGCGGACTGGTTATTAAGGCTGAACCTGGTTCCCCAGTTCCAAATTCAGCAGCTCTGGCCATAGTGCCACATCCTCTCCCCCACTGAGAAAATCTCAGACTGCCTTCAACTACAACCCAATTGTTGCCAGCTATAAACACCTGGATGCGGCTCAATTTAAATTACGCACTGGGCAAGAGCGATATGTGGCCTACAAGTAAAAAGTGACAGCATCCTGGAAAAAGCAAACAATCAGAGGGAATGCAAAATTTTGCAAACCATGTGAAATGTAAGCAGGAACATGGTTACCTTAACGCTTTTACACTCACTGTTCAGAAATCAGTGAGTGCTTTTGCCTGAAAAGTTAAGGACATGACAACAGGGCACTGAATGGACCCATTTCAATGACCATTGCTTATATCCTTACAAAACGTAAGAAGTATGGTGAAAAAAGACAACATCCCTAGATGCAGAGCAGCAGTACAAATTTTGTTTTTCAATCCTCACATTGCAGTACCTCCAGGATTGGGGCACTAGTTCCAAGCCCTGGGAAAACAAGGCCAAGACAACAAAAATAGCGCTTCACTGGCAAACTCTGTAAAAGTGGCGCTAATGTGTTTGAGTGTGAATAAAATCAATCTGGCCAGTTTGCTACCACTCTGTCTTACTTTATTTAGTTATTTATTTTGCATATTTTTAAACTTTTATTCCCGATGCTGCACTTTGGAATTAAATGTCAGAAAAATACGACATTGATTTTCCAGCAAAAGTGATTTTCTTTTTTGGATCCATTTCACAGGGGAGCAAATAAAAGAAAGGAGAGGAAAGAGAGTGAGAACCCCGTCTTGCAGCCACTGTCTTCAGTAAGAGAAGAACTGCCGGGCTAGCAGGCGAGAGGCCTCAGCTTGTACACAGAGCTGCTGTGCCTGAAAGTCGTCTTCTCAGGCCTCCCGACAGCTCAAAAGATGGGCCCACAACTCGGTGATCAGAGGCAGGCAACCTCGCTCCGCACTGCCTTCGCCCTCCCCCTGCGCCCTGCTGGGTGTCACCCCATATGAGGGTGTCACCCGGTGCGGTCCACACCCCCCGCACCCCCATAGTGACGCCGCTGCCTCTTACACTAACGGACATCTATTTTTTTCACTTAAGGTTCTTGGATTCCTTCCCTCCACTCCACTCAGATTCTTTCTCTCCACTGCTTGTGCTCAGATTGGGATTCCCCATAATGCCCATTGGCTGTTAGACCTTTTCTTTTGCTCTCAGAAATGAAGACTACATCAAGAGGACCCTGCCTGACACCTCATCTCATTATTACCAAGTATTATCTTCCATTTTTTGTTGTGAAAGTCATCCTTTACCAAGCTTGTAGCATTTTGGCTATCAAAAATGTCCATTGGTTTTCAAAATTATAGGAAGGATATTTAAGCTGAACTAAAAAATGTGAACTGATCCTCTGCATATACAGCGATCTTTAGGTATCCAGCTCAGGACGTAAGATCCTAGACTGCATCTAGATAAGTGCTTACCAAAATTTTTAGAACCACGGACCCAGTTTTTAGAACTACAAACTTTCACGACCCACCTAGCTTTAAAGGACATGGCAGGCAATTTTTCAATGTAAATAAAGCATTGTGTGGTAGCGCACTCTCACTTACAGCCAGCACATTTTCTATTGAAATGGCCATTAAATTTGCACAGACATACAGCTTTACTGATAAAACTATATTGCACACAAATTATATTGGGTGGAAATCGGGTTTCAGTGAATATTTATAATTTGTAGATCAAATTAAGTGTCTTGATTTGTTTTGATCCCATTTAAATCTTGGTTTTGATCACATTCCAGAACTACACAAAAAAATGTGCTTCATTTTGGCTTTTCTAACCACTGATTGTGTTCAGATCATTTACAAGTATTTCGATTTTGTTGTCCATTACATAAAACATTACATGCTACAGCCTTTCCTTTTACACTCCCAGTACCCAAGCAAGATTGTCACATAATTCACTTTACTTTTCTTTCTCTGACTGCAAAGTGAGAGGCTTTGTAAACACCAATCCCTGTGTTAAAAAATAAGCAGCGATTTGTCAGAAAACATAGTCTGTTTGACCTCTGTCTTTGAAGCACTGGCAAATGTGACAAGATAAACACAGAAATTAAAGGTATCTCTATTTACTGCTTGAACGTTCGTGGCCCACCAAATATCGGCTCCCAACACACAGTTTGGGAAACACTCATCTAGATTGCTCTATACGGCAGATCTGGTATGTGATATTCAAGTCATCCATAGACAGTCTTCTGTAAAGGTTTCTGTAAAATGGGTCACATTTTTGGAGTATTTTGACAAGTGAATTCAACGACTTCTTGTTTATCTAGGCATAGTCTTAATATTAATAAAAGGCAAATAGCCTGTTTATAGTTAGCGGAGAAGAGATGGGCCATGGAGTTGAGAAAGGGACTGATTGTCCCATATAGTTGTCCTAAGACATCCCTCCCACTTGACCGTGCTGTGTAGGCCCTTTTATTTGGTATATAGGCCTTTGTTAAATTGACCCTAGCTCTGCCATTTTAGTGTATTACAGGCTGATGGCAGGTCTGACCCAACTCATATTCAGTTCCTCTTTCTGCGAGGCTTTCTGCTCCAAACTAGTAGCCCCCACCCTACCCGAGTGCTCTGTGCTCGGTATCAAAGTTCAGCATCCCCTTGAGACATCGACATACAGTAAGCTGCATCCTGGCCTGGCACTTGTTTCCTGGGTTGGTTTCCCGCTTGCAAGGAAATGGCAACCACAGAGCGTCAAGTTAGGAGAAGTGAGGAGATTTATATATGTATATATGTAATTCGCGTACAATATCTGTTTATATTTTCTGCTTGCTCTGTGAAATTTACGACAATCGATTGGCCTGAGAGACTGACCTTTTCACCCAGTCCATTGTCAGCATTGAGTGGGTAAATGACGACATGTCTGGTGAAATCTGCAGACAAGGCTTTTTTGGGTAGCATACGTAGGTAGAAGTAAAACCCCAGCTGGACCCAGACGACATGGCGAACTACCGGCCAATTTCACGCCTCCCTTGCATAAGCAAAATGGCCGAGAAATTGGTCAATGGGCAATTGTCACAGTTTTTAGAAGTAAATAACATCTTACGGCAGTCCCAAACTGGGTTTCGCCCGGGCCATGGCACAGACACCGCCCTTCTCGCCGTCATCGAGGAGGCAAGGCGCATTTTGGATTCAGGAGGGTCAGTGGCAGTGATCCTCCTGGATCTTAGTGCAGCCTTCGACACAGTCAACCATCGTGTCCTACTCCATCGGCTGGCTGTGGCAGGGCTCGCAGGTTCGGCGCTCAGGTGGATAGAGTCCTTCCTCTCAGGGCGCTCGTTCCAGGTATGGGATGGCAATTACCACTCTACCACCCTCCCCCTTACGAGCGGAGTCCCCCAGGGGTCGTCACTAAGCCCTACGCTGTTTAATGCTTATATGGCCCCTCTCGAAGATGTGGTTACTCCCTTCGGGATTAAAATAGTGAGCTACGCGGACGACACGCAGTTGGTCGTCTCACTCTCCCAACTGGACAACCACCCGGATAATCTGTCAAACTGCCTCACGGAAATTCACAACTGGATGTGCGAGTCATCGCTTAAATTAAACGGGTCAAAGACCGAAGTCATGCTCATGGGTAAGCAATGGGCTACCATCCCCCCATCGGTATGGCCAGAAGTGTTCGGGGAAATCCCCACCCCGAAACAAGAAATTAAGACCTTAGGAGTCTGGCTAGACCCCGAGCTATCGATGAAAACCCAAGCATCCAAAACAGCAGGTACCTGCTTCGGTCTTTTGCGCACCATTCGCAGGATCTTCCCACTACTTCCGCCCCTATCTAGGAAACTCCTAGTCCAAGGTCTGATCCTTGCGCGGTAGGACTACAGCAACATGGTATACCTGGGAGCTCCAGAGGCTACCATGGCTAAACTCCAACGCATACAGAATGCAGCCGCCCGACTACTGATGAACCTCCCCTCCAGAGTATCAGCCAAACCAGCAATTAAGGCCTTACACTGGCTCCCAGTTCGTCAAAGGGTCGAATTTAAGGCCTTGTGTACTGCACATAAACTGCTGAATGGTTGCGGCCCTGCTATCCTGAGTGACCTGGTCACTCCCTACAAGGCCCCTAGGTCCCTTCGCTCGGAGAATGAGCATCTGGCCAATATTCCCAGATACAGGAAGACACGTACCGGTGGCCGGCGCTTCTCCGTGAAGGCATCCGCCGGGTGGAACTCACTCCCTCGCACCCTGAGGCTGGAACCCAGCTATCGGATTTTCAGGAAAAAACTGAAAACGCTCCTATTGCCAAAATAAAGTCCCCTCCTTTTTCCTCTTATCTCCTCTGGTTTTCACAAACAACATAGCGCGGGGATGCCTTCGGGTCACCAGGCGCTTTACAAATCGCTAAATAATAATAATAATAATAAGTAGCGTGCGAAGGAGCCCGTAAAATGATATAAAAGGGGAGCCCCCAGAGACCTCGTTGAACTACCTTGCTGTCTGTATGTAGGTAACAGACTGCGTAGGTCTTTCCCCAAGAGCTCTGAAGCTCTTGCGTCTGCTTAGCATTTTGTTGTATTTTACCTATATGAAATGTTCTGTTATGTGTAACCATTGTTCTTTGGATAATGTATTCATTGTAAATTGCAGGAATGCTTGCTCTAGAGTATATTCTGAAACATTTCTTCTTGGTGTAACCTGCATTCTCTTTTTCTCTGACAGTACAATAGTGCAGATACAGAGGGTATCATGATGAGCTCCATGTGATTATCTGAATTCTGTATTTTGTATTTTATGCCTTTGTCTTGCGGTTTCTTTGAAGTTGCATCTTCTCATTAAACTGCCATTGTATTCTGCCTCCAATTCCATGTCTCACATGTCTGTTTTCTTCAGTTTTAGAGCAAGCGTTCCCGGGCACCCCGGCTCAAATTAAGGTGCCCCTTTTGTCCCTGACTCACTCTCCTGCTCAGTTCTGTGGTGGCTCCCGGGGCTCTGAGTACCGCCCCTAGCTTCCTTGTCCCGTTATATACCCTCCCTCCAACAGAGTCTTTCTTACAGAGGTGCTATGCTTTCACTTCTAAAGCGTCAGAATTACCTTCACAATTTTCACTGCAATTGTGATTTCAAAATGGTTGTTTTTGTAATTGTGCTGAAATGATTAGTTCTCTATTGATATTTGCCCCTGAGCTGATATTAAGATAAGGCAAGATTAGCTAGCCACTCACTGTCAAGCCAGACTGCCCTCATAGAAAGCAAATGATGCACCCATGAAGAGAGAGGTGGTATTAAGACACACCTTAAACTTAGGGAGAAATGTTGAATCTGCACTCTTGGTCAACAACTCACCTGAGATTAGAACTAGGAGGAGGTCATGTTCTGTCAGTCCTTCTGATAATCGGTGAATTTCTCTGGCTGCCTGGAATGCTGCATCATCTGGAAGGTTGTTTCTCGCTCCTTCCATGACTTTAATGCGACTGTTGGACTTCAGCAGCATCTCCCTGGTGGGTTAAAGAATCAAGATGAAACACAAGTAGAGGGATGTGCCACGTGTCAGTTACCAAGAACAGACAGCCCATACACATTACTCAGAGACCATACACGCTGTCCACACTCGTGCGATGTGCGCAGACCAAGCAGGCCTCCTTCACCCAACCAAGGAACAACAAGGAATTAATACAGGGATGCTCAACACTGAGAAAAAGTAAGCATGGGTATATCATATTTTCTTTACAAAGGGGAGACTACAGACTGCCATAGTGCAACTGTGCATCAAAAACAACACAGGCGGCGACAAGATTCCTTCACCCTCATTAGGTCAAAATGTTCTTCAGCAGAAGATCACTCCAATCGATATCTGGGAATCACCTTAATGAACAAAATAGACCATTCATACGAAGCCAGCTTTCCACCTCTGCTGGACGTCCTTTGAAAGGACATGTACAGGTGGGCGATATCTTGGCGGGAGCAAGTCACCAGCATCAAGATGAACTTCCTACCCATATTAGTGTATATTCCCCAAGTGCTCCCACTTCGATGCACACACCTATTGCTTAAACAGATTCAAAATAAACATCTCAACTTTGTTTTGGGCAATAAAACTCCCAGAGTATCTAGATTCACACTGTTCAGGAAATCAAGCCCTAACTTCTCTGTTGCACCTTTGGTGGTCGAAAGGGTGGTCCATCTAGGCAAATGAAAAGCTGACAGCATCAATACATGATACCCCTCACAAATTCGAAAAACACATGGGCTCTCTTCAGGACCATTACGAAAAAAGGGCAGCGATACAGAGGGGGCCAATGGGCAGACTGCTTGCCCTACAATGATCTAGAACTGATAGTCTGTCCTCATCACCAGAGTCCGACTCATCGATTGGTACATGTAATCTATGATCCAACCTCACCCATGTAGATGAACAAATAAGCAATGAAAACTATCTGAGTCCTGGGGTCTAGGACAAAGGTACCTCTACTCTGTGGCTTATATATATCCTTGCTGTGTCAAAAAACTGTGCTGTGTTTTATAACTGAAGTGACGACCAAAGTTATGTTATTGAACCTTTATTGTAAATGCAAATACTAACGATGATGTATGCATTCCTACTTGTGGATATAAATAAAAGCTGGGGGGAAAAAACGTTCTTCAGCACTGCTGACTTCCATTCCACCAGCAAGTTGTAGTGTAATTAAGAGTGTAAACTCTTAACATGCAGGAAGTAGTTGGAGGTACAGCATACTTACATCATAAAAGAAAGGTAGTAGCAATGGAACTGCGCTCATGTGAGTACATCAGTTATAGCATGAATAATAAATATTGCTCTGTAAACTGTAGTTCGTCCTTCGAAGACAGATTGCTTCCAATGATACGAAGGAGCTACACTCTCTATTTCCTTTCCTTCAGTATTTGCCAACTCCTTCTCAAACCTGATCACATCTATGCATATCGGGGAAAATCAGACATCACCCCATTGATCTCGCTCTGGCAATGCGAGGAGTGTGTTTAAGTTCTACTCTAGACATCATAATGGCCAGAACACCTCAACGCCTGATAGCAGAGTTTCGTTTCCAAGCTAATTTAATCCTAAATCTCCCTGACTTGAGGCCAATAACATCACCTGAGCAAACAAGCATTTGCAAAGCCTGTCCAGCCTAAAACATTAAAAAGCCTGCGACAGTGAAAATATGATTGCTTTCTGTAAACAGTGCAACTTTATGTAATGCATCGTGATTTTGTCTACTTCTGAGGTTTAAAGTAGTCCTTCGTAGAAGGTGAAATGATGCACCAAACAGCCAATAGCATGAGGTGAGAGAAACTTTCCTCTGGTTGGAGCCAAAGCCTACTCTATGCATATTTTAAAGCATTGGTAACAATATGTTATGCAAACAGGTGCGCATTCAAGCCAGACCTCAGAAGAGCACTACTAGCAGCAGTGTGTTTGTCACTCAGAAGCATTCAGCAATCTTAGTCCTTGTAAGGCCTGCATTCTACAATATTCTCTTACCCTTTTCCTGCTTTACGTAGAGAGAACTGCATACCTAGTGGGACGCTAATTATTCCCTGCACTAGATGATCCCCAAGAATGTCCTCTGCTGCAGCAGCCATACCAAGCACTGCCTTGCCAAAACCCACTAGATGCAAACTCCTGTTGCCAGAAAACTCTTTTTCCCCAACAAAAAGTCTTGGGACGCCTCCTTCCTCTAGGTTGAGGCTCTTCCTCATGATTGAGTCTGGCAGGACCGCTTGGACAGCCCTGGCAAAGATTTGCTGGCCATGCTCCCGGGTGGACATGTTGCAGTGGTTTGAGATGCTGGTTCTGTTGCAGGAGATCTGTAATATCCAGGTCCTTTTCACTGCTACTCGACTGAACTTGTTGAGGTTTGTCAGGACAAATGCCATTGTTCGGGAATCACATCCAGGCCATCTGGTTTTTCCAGCTGGACATTTTTGCTTCACCTGCAGCACAGAATAGAGCAACAAATTCAGCAGAGCTAGCAATGCACTACTCCACTAGCCGTCAATTCTCCACTTCTTTTTTAAAGCATTTTTTAAAAATATCTTTTGTCTTGGGTACTGGGTTGATCTCTTTAGTGAACACTGGCTTTTGTCAATACTGTACATGCAAGATGGAATACATAAAACTAAACAAGCCAACATCAGGAATGGATTCTGTATAATCTACACCATTGTGGATTCTGAAGAAAAACACAGATCACCACCAGAAATATTTTTTTACATTGATTTATTTTCATTTTCCTGCTCTTCATTGTCTGTCACATTTCTTAGATTGTTTGTTTTCTCAGTAAATGTAAATTTTTCTCACTATAGAGATAGTTTTGATGTGAAGACCCTCGAACCCACACACCCCATAACCTCCATCAGAGAAACCATTTATTTGAGTTATAGACAGAGCTGATGTTCTGGCTCAAACTCCCAGGCTCATATTAGAAGCTATCAAGTAATCTTCATATTGCTGTAAACAGAGGTTTATGGTTGAATTGTGATTTCGAGTTCTACAGGAATCCGAGAAACCAGTTTATCCTTCACATTTTATCAGATAAAACAAGTATTGGCAAAGCCAGTAGATTTCGAATTTGAGACCTATAGATTTTGCAAATGCCTTTTGGGTATGATATACAGAAAAAAAGGTGCAGCAGTGTGCCTCCAAAATGACACCGGCTCGATTTTAGTTTTTTTACAGCTCCGGCAACCGACCTTTTTGCCAGAATTTCAGTTTTAATTTTGGGACCACTGTTTTTACTTACTTATTTATATCGCACTTATGTAAAGCACATCTATATCAGGAAAGGTGGCAGCACGTTGTGCATATCAACAGCCAATTACACATGAAGCATCCCTAGCAGAGAAGTGGCACATATCTAGTAAACAAACAAGAAACAGGTTGTCGACTTCATCTTAAAGCAAACAGGGATTAGCACGTGTTAAGAATCACGGGTACAGGCTGGTTGTAGCAGCTCATGACTGTGATAAAAAATACCATTATGCGGAAGATAACAAGCACTGGCAAACTCAATAGGTCTAGCTGTTTACGTATCGCCTAGCATAGCTGCGCACAGGCGCAGCTCGCTCGGCGAGATTTATTGCTAATGAGTATTTTCAGAGAAGGGCTTTAAGCCACGCCCATTATTTCCATTGGCAGGCGTCACCGTTTATGGTAAACGGTGGCCTGCCATTGGAAATTAGAGGACGCCCTTTGGCCTCCGAGCCGGACTTGGTGGCCTGCTTTGCGTCTGTCGCAAAGCAGTTTCTTATCTTCCGGCTGCAGCGCAGTCCTCCTTTCACTTTCGGGACCACGCTTGTTGTTAATTTAGTTGCCAGTCAGCTCCAAATCAAAAGAAAATATGGCTGCGGAGTGTAATTAACATTCAATTCAGTCGTTGTGTCCCTTGTCTGGCCCCAGAGCTTTGTTAAAATTGCCATCTGAAGGCTGTAGGGAAATCGATTTGATTCTAATCGCACCATGAAAAGAACATGATCTAACTGCTTTCAGCCCTCCGTAAATTTGTACGAGGTCTTTAGCACAATGCAACTCCAATTTAAACAGCACTGAATGTCAATGACTCTGTGAAGAAAAAAGAACAAGAAGCAGACATACACATTTCAATAGTTGTTTAATCATTAAAGTTCATTTGCATCACAGCGGACGTGAAAGGGGCTGACCTCTCAAACCGCCTCTTAGGTCTATGAAGTCGTAGCCTTGACAAGCCAGCATTGAAGGGGCTCATTGACTCGGAAAGGCTACTCTGTCAATGGCGAGCAGCGGCAATGGGCTCAACGCAGCGCATGCATCTGCCTGCCCACCCGTCGCTCGACCAATGGCAGGCTCGACTCAGGAGCTTAAATCTACCTTGTCTTTCCCCTAATACCTTTAGAGAATAGATTAAGATCACTATACAAAGTTTGCGTCAAGGTTTCAAGTTTTCCTGCTCATTATGAAACAAAGTGAAAAGCAATGTACCCGGGCACCGACCATTTTTGTGGGGCCTTTCAAGGAACATTTTAATTGGCAAAAGCATTCCTTTATGCTTTCCCCGGCCTACCTTCCCTTACCAAACAGCACTCAGTCAAAATGCGTGTTGTTTCACACCATCTGCGCTAAATATTCTAATCATATGTAAATATTTAAAGGGACTGCAGTGCTTGCAACACAACTTTTGATAAATGTTATACATTCTAGCTCTTTTTGAGAGAGTATAAATGCTCACATGCATCTCTCTCTGCTATTACTGATGATAGAACCGAGTAAATCATACGCCTTGTTTCACAAGTACAACCCCAAAGCTGTACACCAAACCTAACAACCAAATTAATTGTAGCATACTAGGAAACTACTTAACCTCTGCTCGTGCAAAGCTGAGAGAAGTAACAATGTTATCAAAACTCTCTAAAAATTGCAAACTATAACTTACGTTATTCATGAAAAATTGGAACCAAACCACGAATGTTTAACATCCTAGATAAATTCAACGCATGTGACAGAAGCAGTTTCACTGCAGAGAAGAGAAGTTATTCTTTGCTCTTGACAGAGCAGAAAACTGCGCTCGCACGTGCAGGTTTATTAATCACCGCACACTTGACATAGCACTGATTTACAGAGAGGGCAGGTAATGAGGCAACACTTCAAAGGATCGTCGCTGGAGTGAAACACTTTCAGCACACAGTCAAACGCACACACAAACTCAAGACAGTGAGGACATGCCACAAAAATGACACACGTCTAGCATACTAGATAAGATTACGTGGCTTGGCGCCTTAATTTTTTATTTTTTAAAGTATACACCTGTTACATGAAACCATCGCATACAAAAACGTACATATTGGCCAACTACAGTACATTCCAATAATCACAATGTATATTACTACTTTCCTCTCTTGAGTGGATAGGTTTTAGAGCTTGAAGTAATTGAATTATAAGTTTATTGCTACATCAGATATACTTAATTTGTGATAGTACAAAGAAACCAAACACAAAGAGATGATGGACGGAGCGCTGAAACTGTTCAGACACTCACCCCTAGTCACAGATCTGGGTTGAATCCATCATCATTCTTTAGCTCACTTCCCCACCCCAGTTCAGACCCAGCTATATGCAAATTAGTCTTGACCCTGTGCCTCATGGGAACAGTCCAATCCGAACTGCCAAGCCAGGTCTTCCCTGGACCGGAAACAAGAATCCTGGGACCTGTTTCGGGGTAACACCACTCACCAGCCAGGCTTGAATCCAGTGGCAAAGTGAGCAAGGGACCCACACCCTTGCATATAGCTGAACTGGGGGGGCGAAGTGGGCTAAAGAACGATGATGGATTTAAGGCAGATCTGTGACTGAGGGTGAGTGCCTGAAAAGTTACAGCGCTCCGTCCATCATCTCCTTGTGTTTGCATAGTACAAAGAAATGCCTGTAAGCAGATGCCACGTTTTAATGCAACAAATGCCTTTTTAATTACTCAACGATTTAGTGATTTAATTATAACTGTGGTATGTCGATTCAAATGTTAAACTCTTAAAATTAAGTAATGGGTGTACCTTGCGTGGAAAATTGATGTAATGGAAGAAAAATGTCGCAGGTGAGTGACAGGGTACGTAAGGTGCACGAGTAGCAGGGCCGGACTGGGAACCAAAACCGGCGCTGGCAAAGTGCTCTGCCGGCCCCCCAGGGGGTTGGGGGTGCGGCCGAGCTGTATGCCACGGCCAGTTTCAGCCGATTTCGGTACAGCGGCCGATATTGCAGCTGTGCTGCAAAAACGGCCCTGTAACAAAATCTGCCCCCAGGGGCCCAAAACCGGCCCCCAACCCTGGCGGCCCACCGGGGAAATGCTCGGTGCCAGCTACGGCCAGTCCGGCCCTGATGAGTAGACTGCAAGAGGAAGGAGTTGGTCTCGAAGCTTTGGGTTCATTGTGATCCTGACTGCAGGCACAGTAAGAAATTATAACATTTTAAAATACTGTCTTAAACAACAAAGTGATATGTAAAGACGACATTCTAATGGGGAACCTTTGATTGAGCAAAAATCAAATTGCTTATTTTACCACCGTCCTTCCACATTGTAATGAGGATCAGGGAAGGGATGGCAAAGATGGAACAATTATCGTAAAATACCTGGGGAGCTCAACACGTTCACAGAAGTGAATATGCTTCCAAAGCTCCCTAGGGTTCCATGCTTTATGAGACTGTTAAGATTGTTTTTACTGTGTTGGGTTGCTCTGTTTTTTACCCCTTGTATCCTTTCCTGACTTATATACTGTAAAGCGCTCCGATAGCGCCGGTGGTCAATCATCTCATTAAACTGCACCTACCCACTTATCCGCTACCACCCCGCCCTCCCACTCTGCCTCCAGAATAAGGCAAAGGTAGGAAGCGAGTCAGGGCTTGCCTGGGAGGTCGTCATACTACAAAAAATCAACGATTCTATTTAATTCGTACCACATCTATGTAAGACTATCTGTTGGCAGCACACTTGAAGCAGGCAGGTGTACTGATCGAGGAGACTAGGACTGGCAGTCCTAGAACATTTTAAAAGGTAATCTGCTCTATATTACACTTGGAAATTTGAGTGTACAAAGCATCTGTTTGGGTGATCCTTTGTTCTACATGGGATACAAGAAACAACAAGCATTGAAAATGAAATAGGTCTCACCTTTGATTAAGTTAAAGCCATTTGCTTTGCTAATGGTATTGTATAGCAAAGCAAATGGCTTTAACTTAATGAAAGGCGAGACCTATTGCATTTTTAATGCTCGTTTTCAATAAGCAAAGGTGTTCACATTTTCATACCCTTCAAAACCTGCAATCAGAACTTACCCAATGGATGCTGCAGTACCACTGGCTATAACTAGAGGATTCTCAAGTTTAACACAGGTGCTTTCTGTAGCAGACTGCAGTACCTTAACCATCACACGAGGTCCCATAGGCACTATTTACTCCATTCAAAAAGAAGCTAAACACCAACTCTGGGCATTCATAAGATAAACACACTGCAGATGTGCAGGAGGTTACGCTTAGTGGGCAGGATAGGTTAGGTATTCGTATGTATGGTAAACTATGTATGATAGGTAAATTAGGCATGGTAGGTTAGATATTATAGTTAGGGTGGTATATCTGATACATTAGGTATGGTATGTAGGCATGGTAAGTTAGGTATGGAAGAATAAGTATGGTGGGAAGGTCCACGACCCCATGGTATGCGTGCCAAATCCGCCCCCGCTGCTGTGGTCTGACTTTCTCCAGCGATTATTTCCTTCCTCTAACGTTACTATTAATGACCCCTCCTGCATAGCCATTATTACCACTGTATTCTATTACTTTGTTGCTTTCAGAAACACTGTCACACTGTTAGTGTTTAGCCCCTCTCAGTCCATTTTCTTTACACTGTTGATTGATACTTCACTCTGTAGTAAATTTGTGCTTTACTTTTAGTAACTGTTATTCTGTTTTCCGCCGCTCACCCGCATCCTGCATGCTTTTCCTGCAGTTTTTTGCCTGCTACTTCCCGCCTCTTGCAAGCCCCACTCACTGCCTCCTAGCGCCTCCTCCCTTCTCCCAGTAATAACTTATGGAGGCCACAACGCTGCCCCACTGAGCAGGTCCACAAACTTGTGTTCCGCTTGAAAGCTCCCCCTGCTGCTGCGGTCTCGCTCATTCTCCTGCCATTGTTTCCTTTTGCTAACCTCTAACATTACTATTATTGTGCCCCCTGCATAGCCATTATTACCACTGTATTCTTTGTTGCTTTTGGAAACACTGTCACACTGTTACTGTAAATGCTCACTGGGATTTTATTCTGTAATACATTTTTTAAGTAAGTAACTGTTTTTCTGTTATTGCTGTTCCGGTGTTTTCTGCTGCTTCCCCCTGCTGCCGCTGACTTTTTCATGCTGTGTTTTTCCTGCTCCTTCCCTCCTGCTCCCAAACTCTAGCCAGCCCCGCCCACCACCTCCCAGCGCCCCTCCTCCCAGGACCTACTTAGGCACTGGTGCACCAAAGGCAAGTCCATCTGTGCCCATCCACGCCTTGACTGTGCCCAGCACCACGAACCCTGGCTCTCCTGCCACCCGAAGCTACAAAGCCACCGAGCTCCGAGCCCTGGATCTCGGTTTCTGCAACAACAACTGCTCCCACACCTCTCCCGGTTCTACGATAGGACCTTTGATATGCTGGCACTGCCTCTTCTGCAACACTGGAGCACCAGCACGCACGCCAACCACAACTGCGCCCACCATGACCATCCAAGACCCACTTCAATGCCTCCTGCTCAACACACAAACTCTCTGAGATCTGGAACACCATCATCTCCCTCACCCCTGACGTCATCTTCCTCACCGAGACCTGGCTCAACCCTGTATCTGTGCCAGACATTGCCTCAGCAACCCCGACGGCTAAAAGATAACACATCGAGACAACATCAACAAGCACGAAGGCGGCATCGCCATCATCCACAAGAAAATCATACATGGCACCTTCACCGCTAACGCCGGCACCGCGATCATGGAACATCTCATCTTCCAACTCCATACCAACAGTAAAACCACCATCAGAAGCACCCTCGCCTACAGACCCCCAGGACCTCGACCCAGCTTCTGCGAAGCCACCCCGATTTCATTGCCCCGCTCACCATCTACTCCAAACACTACATCTTCTTCGGAGACCTCAATTTCCACTTCAATGACCCCGACAACACCAACGCCGCCAACCTCATCGAAAGCATGAACAACATCGGCCTCACTCAACTAGTCACCAACCCCACTCACATCGCAGGACACACACTCTACCCCATCTTCACATTCAGTGACAGTGTCAAGTACAGCCATGTCACCAAGCTCACTTGGACTGACCACATTGTCCACTTCACCATCACTGACCCCCCCACAACAAAACACAACCTCCCTGCATCTCTAACCGAAGCTGGAGCAAAGTTTCTGAAAACCAATTAACTGACGCCCTCAACACCTCCCACTCGGAACCCTAAACCAACTTGGAACAAGCTGTCAAGAACATCTCCGCTTGGATCACCAATTGCGCCAACAGAGTCCCCCGTCAAACCACAAAGCCCAAGAGATCCTCCAAACAGGTCAGCTGGTACACCCCAGAACTGAAAACTACAACACGCAACTGCAAGCAACTTGAAGAACTTGGCAGACCAGAGAGGAGACCACAGACCAAACACCTTTCAAAACATCCCTCAACCAATACCACCAACTCCTGAAAAAGACGAAAAGAGGCGCCCTTGCCAACCACATTGAAGCTAGTTTGAACTCTGCGACACCCAGGCGAACTTCTTCCACAACAAGATCTCCTCCATCGACAAAATCTTCAAATCCAAACCCACTACCACAGATATCCTCAGCCCCATCGCTCCTACAGACGGTAATCTGCCAGCTGGGACCAGCTCACCGCACATAACACCTATGACATCATTTACTCTGTCCACTCAGGAGCACCCACGGACCCCTATACCCACCACCTTTTCAACCTAGGAAGCAAGTTGATCAGCAACCAACTCACCACCATCATCAACACGTCCATCACCACCGCCACCATTCCCGAAGAATGGAAATGCCAAAAAGCCAAACCCCTACCATCCCATCTCTCTGCTCCCCTTCCCCGCAAAGTCTTATACATATTGATGCCTCACTGGTCATCAGTGAGCTTCAGCAGGGATCCGGGTACCAGCATCGGGGTACCAGCATCGGGTACACGGCAGCCTTGCTGGTGGTACTCTTGGTTAATGGGATCGCTCTTTAAGATGATCTTGAAGAGGCCGGGAATTACCCTAAGCCTTAGAGGAGGGGTCTTTCCAATGGAGGGGTGCAGGTAGATGGAATGAGCTGTGCTTTAAATGGAATTATTGAAGTGCTGGTACTCACTAACCAGAGTACCTGTGCAGGTACTCTCCCATTAAATGTATTGCAGCAGTGCCGTTACTCTCCCATTAAATGTATTGCAGCAGTGCTGAGAAGTCCCAGTACTTTCCCATCAAATTTATTGCAGCAGTGCTGAGAAGTGCAGGTACTCTCCCATGAAATGTATTGCAGCAGTGCTGAGAAGTCCCGGTACTTTCCCATTAAATGTATTGCAGCAGTGGTGAGAAGTCCCAGTACTTTGCCATCAAATATATTGCAGCAGTGCTGAGAAGTGGAGGTACTCTCCAATTAAATGTATTGCAGCAGTGCTGAGAAGTCCTGGTACTCTCCCATTAAATGTATTGCAGCAGTGCTGAGAAGAGCAGCCCTTACAAATTAAAGAAGTACAAGCCCATTTAAAGTGCAGGGAATCAGTAAAGGTGGCGTTAAGTGCAGAGGGCTTTATGAAGTGTGAGCAGGAGAAGACTAATGTACTTAATTTTCTGAATTCTGGTAAATAATATTAAAGTGACCTCTGGGGTAGCTTGACCTGTCATTGGTGTCATTGGTAGCTATACTGCCATTTCAAGCCTGAAGAATGCACCACTTTTTTTCTTGTCTCTTTTTCTTCTGCTCTGGGATGCACCTGCATTTAACTGTCGGCCTTCAGCCACAGGGGAGCATGAATTCACATTTAAAATATATATAGTGATTGCATTCCTTATGGCTACAAGTCACGCAAGTGTAGCATAGGCCAGCTGTCGGTGCTGTACAAATCGATGTCTTCCAGCCTACATTGGTATCATTTGCAAACCCAATATTCAGTATCTTTGGAACTTCTCCTGAGACCATGCCACAGTTGTGTCTGTCCTTCAAGAGGCCAGCGGGCGGTAACCCTGTAGGATTACTGATGGAGGTCAGACCTTCCAACTTCAGTTCTGTTTTTTCAGCTATTAAAATGCTACCTTGCCTGGCGCCTGTGCAGCAAGTTTTCCCAAAACGAAACTACTGGGCCCATGGTGACGTGCCCTCGGGCCAAAAAAGAAATGTGCTGCCCCAACTGTAGGCAAAGACAGTGAGGCAACGAAAAACATGGGCGAAGAAAATGCGGGAAGGAACAGGTAGGGTCTAATTAAAGTTAAGGCTAATGCTAATCCTTAGTGGACAGGAATAAAACCAGAGTGAAGAGAGGAAATATAAGGGTATAAAGTTAGAGATATGCTGCAGAATGTGGTGAGGCAAAGGGAACACACACAGGCTTAGGGGGAGCGGTTTGGAATAGCTTAAAGTAGAGAAACTGGGGAATTTAAGGAGAAAGGTTACGCAAAAGGTGGAGGGGGTATGTGCCCTTGCTATTTAAAACAAAAATCACCATGGGTTTGCAGCAGAAAAAAATAGTTTGCGAACTTGAAATAAACCGGTGGAAAAAACTGAATCCCAAAACTAAGATACGTAATTTAGTGATTGATATCAATGTCATTATTTATTTATGAAAAACAAATGTACCCCCGACCCAGCAGCGCTGTGTAATATCCGCATCCAACACTGGAGAGGCTGAATTCAAACCCACTACAATGTCTACTTTTGTGGGTTCTAAAAAAGACACATGATGCTAAGGGGTTACATTTCTGATCCCTTTTGACCCTGCAAGGTTTGAAAATTGCAATTTTGTACCACTGCCTCCATCAGTATTGATCCTGGAGCAAACAGGTCTGATTTATTTTGTTTCAGCCTAAATATTGTGGGCCCGACTCCTGGGGTTGGTGTGGATCTTAGCGTGCAACCGAATGTATCTACAGGGGTAAATTCCGAGAGCATTTACTCCTGCAGAAAGGACAGTAAATGAAAGATCAGGAGCGGGAATGGGGTTTTTGTGGGTAGTTAAGGAAGGACCCTACTGAAAGAGAGGCCTTGTACTACTGCTTGAAATTTGGGCAATAAATCCCACTTGCACCCGCGTTGATGCCTGTGGACACCCTATCACTACTGTAGTGCAGCGAGAAAAGTGACTCGGAGGTAGCCACATGTGGTGGGACGAGGCCATATCCTGACTTACAAAGGTTTCAGTGCAGAAGTGTGCTATGTACTGGATAAAGCAATAGACGTCCTGATGGTGCTCGGAGAAGTGGGTTCTCGCCTGGTTACTATAGTGAGATAGAAAAGGAAGGAAGCACCATTGGCTTTTTTGGGGGATGTAGGCCACGCTCCACGTCACGTAGGGGGCAGCTGCATGAAGATGGAGTGGAAGCCATTCGAAGGAACTCAATTAAAGGGAAGCGCATGAGTCGCTCGTTTCGCGAGCCGCTTGTTGCAGCGCCCAGTTGGATCCGGAGGAAGAAAAAGATATAATCTAGATTCGGTGTGCGGGCTTCTCCGGTAGCAGAGCCCCCGCTGGAAAGAGACCATTGTGGACCTAGTGCTTACAAGTGGGGGTAGTCTTAAAGAGCTGGGCCCTCTTCCCCAAGATATAGTTGTCGTGATTTGACCCATGACCCTTCGCATACATCAAAGGCAGAGACAGTGCATGGTCTTTGATCTCAAAGATTAGCGGGTGTAAGCAGAACTCATTGAAGGTGCTGATGAGGGACACAAACCACCAGCTACCAGAGCAAGACAAGCATTGGCTGCGCGGCCGTGAAAGTGACACGGCCGCGCGCCCCGCGAAGGTGAAAGTGATCGCGATCAAAGACAGATGGCGGATGCACGCGTGCACGCTCGCGTGAACGCAAGCGCTAGGCCACCAAAAGCCTGTGGCAGCCCTTTGAAAACCCACACACTAAAAGGCTCGCCAGACCAGCGCATGCGCTGGGTCAGGCGAGACCTAAAAAGGAAGTGAAAAAAATCTTAATGCTCAAGTTCCTGCCCTAATAGGCCCTGGCTCCTAGCCTTCATTACTGCCTTCTATTTGGTGTCTTGATTGACTTTTACATGGTTATATACCTGGGAATAACAGTTAGCATGCGTTGTACATACATGTGTTCGAATGTTCCTCACCCATTACTGTATCCGCCCTACCCTTATGTGAAGAGTTCTGATACCTACAGGAGTCTTGCAAGCGCCTTGCATAATTATGTAACACATGTTTTGCTTCCCAATATTGTATCCCTCTTACCCAAAATTGTGAAGCACTCTGATACCCGTAAGGGTCCCGTTAGCGCTATACAAAACATTATAAATAACTAAAAAAATGTAATACTCATTAGACGGCGAATCCCTGTTGCTAACAGTCGATGTAGGGAAGGCGTTTGATCGGGTGCACTGGCCATACCTGGAACAGACCCTTTCCCATTTCAGGAACGGCGACCGTTTCAGAGCGCGGGTGGCGAGCTGTTACAGCTCGCCCACAGCAACGGTAAGGGTCAACCACCATCAGCGGCCTTTCCCATCAACAAAGGCACCAGGCAGGGGTGCTCTTTGTCGCCCCTGTTTGCTCTTTACATGGAATCCATGGCTCAGCGGATCAGAGATAATCCCAAAATTACAGGAATTGCCTTTTGGGGGGGATGACACACTATTAGCGTATACGCTGATTATATTTTACTCTCAATGACTAATCCCAGTACGGACCTGCCTGCTTTTCTAGAAGAACTGTCTACTTTCAGCTCTGCATCGGGATTTCGAGTCAACGTCAATAAATCCCAGGCCCTTTACCTATCGATTACCCATATGCACTTAACCCGTCTTAAGGCCCAATACCCATACAGTTAGCCCGCACATCCATCCTGTATCTACGAATCCAACCTGTTGCCTCAGTTCACCAGACTGTTACCCTAAACTATAGCTCCTTACCCTGCCGGATTAAAGAGGACATAAATAGTTGGAAGCAACACCATCTGTCTTGACCTGGACAAGTTGCTGCTCTTAAAATGACTGCCCTGCCGAGAGTTCTATACCCCATCCAGACGCTACTGGACACACCCCCGAAAAGGATGATCCTCACTCTACATTAAGAAATGAATCAGTTCGTATGGTTGCATAATAGACCTCGAATGCCAAGGGATCGAGTTACCTACCGCCAGAAGTAGGTGGCCTGGGTGTGCCCAACCTACTGCATTACTTTCAAACAGCGCAGCTGCGCTACCTCCTGGAGTGGAGTGGAGTAGAGACAAATCCAAAAAGCACTGTGATAGCAGGACTCCTCTTGTGGAAGCTACTTTTCCTCAGGAAAGCACACCGGCCAAAGAGCTTGCAAGTGTCCCCATCACTAAGTCGATCATGGAGGTCTGGAATCGGGTGGGGACCCAATGAGGTCTCACGACATTCCCCTCCCCCATGACACCCCTCTTTAATAACGCTGACTTCTCCCCGGACTTGCAGCGCGGGGCATTCGCAGTATGGCGACAGATGCAATGCCAACCGGCCGGCCACTTATTTGATGTGGATAGAATAATTTAACTCCCCCCAATTACGCCAGCAATATAACTTGCCGGAAGCCGAAAGAACACGATACTTGCAACTGAGACATTGGCTTTTAAACTCTACCAACCACATTGCAGTGAGAACACAGCCAACACCGTACAAAAAATGGCTGGTGACCAAACATACAGATGACTCATTTCAGAGTTATATGCCTTTCTGCGCCAGCCCACTCATCCGTCGAGCATCCCCAGTTAGAAGAGGTGGGAGGGGGAATAGAGGAAGTTGTCCCCCAAGGTGTGGGGAGACTTCTACTACAGAGCTAGACACACAGACAGAAACAAAGCTTGAATAGAGACCTACTGGTATCTTACCCCAGTACGCCTAGATAGAGGCAACCCAGAGCCATGCCCAGCTCCCCGAGCACCCCGCTCCACTTGCTGTGGGACTGCCCACGACTAGAAGAATATTGGACTAAAATCCTAGACGACAGACTCGCACTTCGGCATGCAAAACCCCAGGTTCTCCACATATACGATGTTGGATCTGCCTAGCACGGTAACCTTCCCACTCAAATCCCGTAGAGGGAAGCAAATGGGATTAGCACTGTAGGCGTCACTCCAGAATATCATCGCTCAATGGGAGTCCGGACTCATACCTACATACCTGGGGTGGCTCCATAGAATATGGTATATACTAGAGATGGAGAGGATAGCTTCCTCTCTTTCCGCTCTGGGGCTACATTTAGAGAGATATGGTGCCCATTTCTCACGCTTCGGTCTGCAGAATTCCAGAATACCCTAAATACCTGTGTATTCTCAGGCTGGCGGATACCCCCGCCCCCCCCAACTGCCAATGAGTGACACCTGACCATTTAATGCCGAGTCCCCATGCTGTGCCCATGACTATTTCTATAGTGAGTACGGGGGGAGAGAGGTGGGCATGCGAAGGGGATTGTTTATTGTTACTGATTGAGATAACTACAGCACGTTCAGACACAGAGCGCTGCAACACTCTTTTCTTGGAATCTCTGCTATATGTACTTCAATAAAAAGATTTAAACTATAAATGGTTAATATGAAACATTTGCTGCTTCCTGGGGTCACCTGTTCACTTTATTTTGTATGTAAGCTGATTCACTCTCTCTAGGACTTGGAAATAACCTTGTTACTTAGACCACAACTTTTGCTCCCTAGCAGGTAACAGTACTAAGGACAAACGTCCAGAGACACCTCCCTCCACTTTGCCAACCAATTGTAATACTCTTGTTGTTTTTCTTGGGCTTCCTCTAGGTTCACCTATGAAATCCCTCGTAGCTTCCCTAGGTGAGTTCTTAACTGGACAACATTCTCTAATAGGGGTTTGTCTTCCATGGGAGTTTCACGGGTCAAGGCTAGCAAAGTACAAGGTTTAAGTCCAAAGAATAGTTTGAACGATGAGCACCCCAAGCTGGCTTGTGTCTGAATATTTATCACAAAGAGAGCTAGTGGTAACAGGTTATCCCATTCCTTTCCTTCATGACAATATTTTGTTTAGAATGAGCCTAAGAGTGTCATTATACCACTAACCCAAACCATCCATTTGGAGATGGTAGGGCAATGTACGGAATTGTTTTATGCTCAATTGTTCACAAACTTGTGTCATTAATTTCAATACAAAAGGAGTACCTTGGTCGCCCAGAATCTTTTTAGGGAACACAACTGTGAACAAATTTCACTGACAGTGGAGGATATATTGTTTGTATTTATTTTACTGAGAGTTACAGCTTCTGAGTATCGAGTTGTATAGTTGACCATGGCCAATACATATTTGTAACCCCTGGTAGATGATACCAATGGTCTTGTAATATCTAAGCCTTCTTTTTAGAAGGGAGTGTCTACAATGAGCATTCACTCAAGTGGTGCCCTAGGGGGCTTATAAGGTTACTTTTCTTACAGACTGGGCATTCCTGGCACTATATTATTTTATTTGGGCATAGATGCCAGGCTTATAAGTGACCTAAAATACTTTGGGACATTTTTTCCAAATAAACCAAAGTGTCCAGCCAGCAAGTAAGAATAACATAGAACAATTATTTGTCTCTACAGTCTTGTGGTACTACCAAATGAGGTGTCTGCCCCTCCTTTCCCGTGCTATATAATACGCCCTCAAGTATAAGATGGTTGTCGTACTTAGGGAAGAGTTCCTTCTTCTTGGACTTGTCCCTATGCAAAACTGCAAGGTGGGTCTTTCAATTGTGCAGCTCTGACGTTTCGGTCTAGCTGCCTAGGTTCTTGATAGAATGGTGTATCATTAACAGCCCACTTCTTCTCTTACCTTCTCACTTACTCTTTTTAGGTATCTGGTAGCCCATTAAACTAATATCTTCATGAGAAAAAGGGGCTTCCTTGAGCCAGTCATACCTTTTCTTCAAAGCTTTTTCTAACAGAGTACAGAAGTGAATGCTGTCTATTCCCAGAATCAACTCAATGGGGTTGTCTACTGGTAAATGGGGGATACTTTTTTTGATCCCAATGAACACTCCCTATTACAGTTCTTCTCAGAAGGCTGCTTTGATGATGGAGCACTAAACTACTCCTTACTAATGACCGTTTTCAACTTGCACTTAACAAGGTGGTGACTACCTGATTATTCACCTGAAAGGGAAAATAGAAGCCACCTTCAGGTTCTTAGGTGCAATACGCGGATCTCTGAGCTCACCCCTAATTTCCATGGGATCCTCTTCTCCTTTTTCAAACAGAACCTGGCTATATGGCCCAATTATCCACACTAAAACGCAGAGACCCTGGAGAATTTCCTGCACCTATTGGAGAACAGGCTATTGCAGGGATGTTTAAACAACACAGATTGGCTTGGCTGCTTATCTGCTATGTACGGCGGGTGTTTTATCGTCTTTTCCTCTTCTTTGGTCCCTTTTACTGGGCTAGGATGAACTTGGGAAAAAAATTGTTGCCGTCTCAATGGTCTGGTTTATGCTAAGGTTAGTGTGCTGTCTTAATCATCCTCGAGTTTGCATGGGCAAAGTATCCTAACATTGTTCTAGATATGTTTTCAATTTATTTCTCCTTTGTTGTCTACATGGGGTTCTAGCTAGCGGTCAACAGAGTCTTTCAGTTAAAAAAAAGAACAAAAGACTTCTAGAGGTATCTGGAAGACCACCCCACTCATACCTGAACTTAACTCTGTATGTTTCTTCATCAACCCCTATTCTTTCTTATATAATTGTTCTGACCTCAGTCTATGTAATGCTATATATATTTGTATACATTGTAAGATCATGTGGTGGCATTTGACTGTATATATTTTAACTGACTCAAGTTGAATGTACAACATCATTTTAGTGCTTTCATTTGTGATTTCATTTTGTGCCTTTTTGCAGCTTCAGAGAGGGATGTTTTCTTTCTTCGGAACATTAGCATCTTTGCTAGTGCTATACAGTCCATCAATCGTAACAGTAATTTCATCTAAAGACTTCGGTTAACCATCTATCTTATAATTCAGAGTGTCAACGTGAGCAATTTGCATGCCCAAGTATCGATGGTATTTCCCAACCTATGGATAATGTGGGAGGAGGTCCAACCCCGCATATTTCTGTGCACCAATCAGGAACATAATCAATTTGGCCCAACTCATCTTAACACCAGACACCAATACAAATACCTCTGTCTCTTCAAGCATTCTATCACAGATCATGCTGGGTCTGTGAGGTATAACAACATTTTATTGATAAGTAGAGAAACTGTACGTTCTGTGTCACCAGCTAATAGGCTAGCTGCATGTAAAAGTTATGCAGCAATGTGCAAAGGGTCCCACATTTAAAACTACCGGAAGGTTCGACAGTGGTGAGGAAAAGGTTATATAATATGAACATGAGTGCAGACTTTTTTTTAATCCACCTCACTTTGTATAACGTTGTCTGAGGAATTTTCCATGTACGTCCCAACATTGTACATTCTTTTATTTTTTCTCCATGTCCTTGGAGTTGTTGTTAGAATAATTGCACTTTGGTAATCATTGGTGCTTCTCTGAGATAGAAAGACACACTGGTTTTTGTTTCCATTCAATTTGCAATTAGAGATGGTATGTTCAAAATGTAGTGTGGTTAACTATTCTTTCTGTATGTATAACTGGAAGGAAATTTCCAATGGATTAAGGGAGGGAAGTGAAGTCTGTAGGCAGACTTGTTTGAAGTATAGTATAAATATGAAAGGAGAATTCCTTTAGTTGTTCTTTACCTTCACGGAACAGGTTTTTCCTTGTTGGTTTTGCATCCGCTTCAGCTTGAATAAACTGATCTGTTTTACCTCCGACTCCCTGTACTCCTTTGAATTTAAAGTGAACAAGAGTTGCGTTTCTCCACAGTGGACTTCTCTCGCTCTCCCACTTGGTCAAGATTATTGTGTTGACTGAGATTAACAATATATAACAGAAATACCGGTCTAATAAGTTTGTGACCAAGGCTCATGTGGTTCAGCACACTCAACAAATTGTCTCATATAACCTTACCAAATGTCTTTTCGTCATTTAGGATGCAAGGTCCCATTTGGCATCTTAGTGGGAGACTTCCTCAACCACATTGTCAAATAATGGATGCTGAGAAAATCTGATTAGTTACCTTCTTGATTACCTGTGGAAAGGGTGATCCTTCTCATTGGTCATGGTGCCACCTTACACTTCAAAGTACGCATGAAAGGTAGCCAGTGCTTTTTTTTAAAGGGTCACAGATAGAAAGAAAGAAAAAACACAAAGGGTACAAATAAAACTCAGTGGAAATCTTTTCGCTCTTGATTTAAGACAGAGATTAATACTCAAGTGATTAACAAGGCACTAAACTCCCCTGACATCAGGAAGGAAAAAACAGCCATACAAGGGAATGAGGAAATAGATTGCAGTAGAAGTTCCAACTGTACATGCCAAATCAGGGACAACAAATGGCAAGGGAATGAAGAATGTAAAAAATAATTAAATAAGGAATTAGTTGTGATGCTTGGCAATGCCTCCGTATATATGACTCATAAAGGAACTAATATTGCAGGCAAAAGCATCTTGGATTGGAAAACTTGAATAGCATCACAACCATAATGGGAGGGCAGCATAAAAGACTTGTTGTCGTCCCTTTCCTGAAAATGATGATGTTCATCTGGTACACGAAGAAACCCAAGTTAACATTCTTCACCCAGTGCTGAACTCTACATTCTACCCAAAGCACTGAATGCATGGCACTCTAGGCAGCTCATGGAACACCCCTCTGGGTGATTGTTAGTGTGGAGATTCCACAGCGCTACAGGCAGGGCAGAAACTCAACCTGCTGAGTGTGGTGTGCAACTAAACGCTTCCAAGGTAGTATGTGGAGAATTGCTTTCTCTCCTGCATGCATAGAGTCACTGGTAAGTTCTCGGCACAGATGTAACACGTGTGCTGGTCTCTCAGGTTTAGCAGTGTTTCTGTGGGGCAAGATGCCAATCAATCAATCAATCAATCAGGGAATAGCAACCGCACTACTCACCCGTGAGGGTCTCAAGGCGCTGAAGGGGGGGTCCGTAGATCTGTTTAGCCGAAGAGCGAGGTCTTGAGGGTCTTCCTGCTGGTAGCTCGTTCTAGGTCTTGGCTGCAATGTGAGAGAAGGATCTTCTGCCTGCTCTGGCTCTGTGGATGCGCGGGGTTTTGGCCAGTGCGAGGTCGGAAGATCGGAGGTTTCTTTTGGGTACGTGGAAGCTGATTCTGTCGTTGAGGTATTTGGGTCCGTTGTTGTGTAGGCATTTGTAGGCGTGAGTGAGGATTTTGAAAGTGACTCTTTTCTCCATGGGGAGCCAGTGGAGACTTCGTAGGTGTTGACTGATCGTGTCGGGGGATGCCGATGACGAGTCTGGCGGCGGTGTTCTGTATTGGAGTAGGGACTTGTTGATGCCGGCGTAGAGTGCGTTTCCATAGTCCAGTCTGCTGGTGAGGAGTGCGTGGGTGACTGTCTTCCTTGACTCAGGGGGGATCTACTTGAAGGTCTTGCGGAGGGTGTTGAAGCAGCTGGAGGTGATGGCGTTGACCTGTCGGTTCATGGTGAGTGATGAGTCGAGTACGATGCCAAGGTTCTTGGTGAGTGATGAGTCGAGTACGATGCCAAGGTTCTTGGCGTGGTCTGAGGGGGTAGGTGGGCTTCCGAGGGCGGTCGGCCACCAGGTGCTGTCCCTTGCAGAAGGGGTGGTACCGAGGACAAGGACTTCTGTCTTCTCGTCGTTGAGCTTCAGGCAGCTGTTGGTCATCCAGACTGCGACGTCTTGCATTCCTTTCTGGAAGTTGAGTTTGGCAGTGGTGGGGTCTTTAGTGAGGGAGAGGATGAGCTGGGTGTCGTCGGCGTAGGATACGAAGTTGAGGCCGTGTTGTAGGACGATGGCTGCGAGGGGGGCCATGTAGGTGTTGAAGAGGGTGGGGCTCAGGGATGAACCCTGTGGGACTCCGCAGGTGATTTTTGTGGGGTCGGAGAGGAAGAGTGGGAGTCTGATCCTTTGGCTTCTTCCGGTGAGGAAAGATCGGATCCAGTCCAGGGCTGTTCCTTGTATGCCTGCGTCGTGTAGTCTGGCGACTAGTGTGCAGTGGGAGACTGTCGAAGGCCGCTGATAGGTTGAGTAGGATGAGGGCTGCGGAGTTGCCTTGGTCCAGGAGGGTGCGGATGTCATCTGTGGTGGCAAGTAGGGCGGTCTCTGTGCTGTGGTTGCCTCGGAATCCGGTGTTTCGTCACCCGGGAGTACCCACGACTTCCTCAGGGCTGGAAAATAAATATAAAGTTTCTGTGTGACACGTACACAACGAAACAATAACACTTGTTAAGTGATACAAATGGAGCCTACACAAATAAACCAAGGCATGCTCATATATAGACAGTAAGTAGTGTGGAAAAACACAATAGATTGAGTTAGCGTGACAAGACCCGCGTTGCTGAGACAGAGTGTATTGATAGCGAGGAATATCCCAACTATCCAACCAATTGGTGAGAATGATAAACTAATGAGGTCAAAATTAGTTGATAAACACCGCAGAGCAGTGAGATGATTTATGGGAATAATAGAAAGCCGATAGAATAAATTGAACAAAACAAATCCAAAGCAACTCCAAGAAAAGCACCATGAAGTGAGCGACATTATAAGTCAGAATAGTATATACAGTATATCACGTACCAGTCGAAGAAATAAGATCAGCATAAATTCTAAATGGAAAAAGTAATGACTAAATATCAGGTTACAAGCAAGATCGCCAAAACCACAAATGAATATAATGGACAAGCTAAAATAATAGACTACAAAACTACCTCAACGCCAGTAAATCATCCGTCCTGGGCAATAATTAGGACTTAGCTGTGAATTAATATCAATGCAAATACGTGAATCTGAAAAGAACACAAAAAATTATATTGTAGTAATAAATATCACCACAACTCTCCATCTAAGTCCAAGAAATTAAAGTATTTGTCAGTCATACCAAGTATAATAATGAAATAAACTAAAGTGTCAATCGTGCTTCCATGTGACGTGGCTAGGTTGACATGTCTACTTACATCAAAAATTACAAAAATTAAATAAATACACCGTCCTGAATTCATTATCACCCCAAATCATATATATGTCAGAACATTCACTACGAGGGGGATATATTACAGGTGAGAATCAAACACTGCTGTGCCCACGTAAAGTATCGAAGGCTACACGTTACTTACGATCGTATATGTGAAGAAAATCATATGTAGATTAATGCGCAACTTCAGTATCCCATATCTAGAAACTAAAGAGAATATCACATGAATATAGTGACATTGAGCTGCCGAATATCTTGAGACTAAAGTAGCACATGAAATAAACCCTCCCGAAGCCGCTAAACTGAAAAACGCTGACTTGAGTAGCAGTCCGACTAGCGGTCTTGATTTCAACACGGAGTGAGTTGACCCGAAAGCGCAATCAGCTATATCCGGTTCACGTATCGATAGAGTAAAACGCTGCCTCCCCATATGAGTATTTCAAATGAGGAAAAGACGACGGCCATCTTGAGCAACGAATCAAGTACGGAAACAATCTAAATATACCGTGAGGACTAGAGACCAAGGGCCTCATGTAGGAAGCAAATACCGGTCGGTAACGGCCGATTTTCGGTAATTATACCGTTACCGACCGGTATTTTGGCTTTTGGTATGTAGGGGGACAATTTCTGTATTCGGAATTTACCGAATCGGTAAAATTACCGAATCGGTAATTTTACCGATTCGGTAAATTCCGAATACAGAAATGAGATGTAGGGGGAGTGTGTGGGTGATGTTTGGAGTCGGTATTTACCACCAACTAATAGTTGGTGGTAAATAAAGTATGGATGGTGAAATGCATTTCATAGCGCCTACAAGTGTGCAATGTGGCAGACATACATGCCCTTCGGGCATGTATGTGTGCCACATGTGCACACATGGCCGTTTCAGGGGTGCAACAGGGTGTCAATGTGACACCCTGCCACCCTTGCATGTGTTCCCCCCATTACCGAATCGGTATTTACCGATTCGGTAATGAGGCATACCTTCCCATCAATGGGAGGGTATGCCTCATTACCGAATCGGTAAATACCGATTCGGTAATTACCGAATTATTCCGAATCGGTAATATTTACCGACCAATTACCTACATATCATTTACCACTTCATAAATACCGAATCGGTAAAATTCGGTATTTATGAAGTGGTAAATGTGTCCCTACCTACATATGGCCCCAAGTATTATAAATAAATCGCAATATGCAGAATTTACATTGTAACTAAACAGATGTCAAAAGGCAAAATATTAATGTGCGAGATAAAAACTATATTTAATGAGGAAGGGAAAATATATGGCAATTCCCCAGTAATATATTTAATGATAACAATGTGTGTACTCTGTTTCAGCAACGCGATGCATGTAAAATCGAAATCAGCAAACATGACCAATCTTAAACTATTATGACATGGACATCTCATAAACCAATGTAACATGAATGATAGTGGGTAAATCATGAAAACAAAATTTCTGGACAGTCGAACATGTAAATCAAGCATACTTATTAGCATACGAAATTATTTACATCAGAGACTGAATCTTTAAGATACTCATGAAAAACAGGTGGCACAGGAAATACATGTAGCCAGGCCAAATGTTGAATGGTGGATACAACAAGTACTATGTCAGCATATTTCAACATAGTATAGTATCTATACTATATAAAAGATACCAGATTCAGCAGCCAACAAGCCTAGTCCCCCAGGAAATAATGTGATTCCTGGTCTAAATTAAGACCGCGCTCAACCGCTAGCATTTTCATGATCCATATTGCCTCTCTACGTCTTAATTGCAATTCCCTATTTCCACCCCTGGGATCCAACTCAATTTTTTCGATACCACAAAAAGTAAATGTTTTGTGTGTTCCTTGAGAAATACAATCATTAATATGAACTGCAGTAGGATATCTTAAATCATTATATCTAATAGCTCGACTATGTTCACCAATACGCTGTTTCAAGGGTCTAATTGTGCTGCCAATATAAAATTTGTTGCATTTACATTTGAGCATATAAATAACATATTTGCTGTTACAATTGATCATTTGTCGAATTGTGAAGACCTCGCCTATCGGGTTGGTGAATTCTTTCTTTTTATCCATAGCCTTATCACAAACACTACAGGTGCCACATTTGAAATTTCGTGATTTCGATTTTACATGCATCGCGTTGCTGAAACAGAGTACACACATTGTTATCATTAAATATATTACTGGGGAATTGCCATATATTTTCCCTTCCTCATTAAATATAGTTTTTATCTCGCACATTAATATTTTGCCTTTTGACATCTGTTTAGTTACAATGTAAATTCTGCATATTGCGATTTATTTATAATACTTGGTCTCTAGTCCTCACGGTATATTTAGATTGTTTCCGTACTTGATTCGTTGCTCAAGATGGCCGTCGTCTTTTCCTCATTTGAAATACTCATATGGGGAGGCAGCGTTTTACTCTATCGATACGTGAACCGGATATAGCTGATTGTGCTTCCGGGTCAACTCACTCCGTGTTGAAATCAAGACCGCGAGTCGGACTGCTACTCAAGTCAGCGTTTTTCAGGTTAGCGGCTTCGGGAGGGTTTATTTCATGTGCTACTTTAGTCTCAAGATATTCGGCAGCTCAATGTCACTATATTCATGTGATATTCTCTTTAGTTTCTAGATATGGGATACTGAAGTTGCGCATTAATCTACATATGATTTTCTTCACATATACGATCGTAAGTAACTTGTAGCCTTCGATACTTTACGTGGGCACAGCAGTGTTTGATTCTCAGCGTAAATTACAAGTGTAAATTATTCACACGTGTAGGTTATTCTCGTGAATGGCCTTGTTCATTTTAAAAAATGTTCTCAAAACTTACAATAAACAATACAAATCATCTTTACTTTAGATCCGAATACATACCAAATCATTTTTACTTATATTAATAGGAAAAAGCTGTGCATAATTACATCTTCCCAAATTGATTTCCATGCCTGTGTGTTCCTTCAGGCTTCCAAATGCCTAGTCTTCTAATTCCGCTTTTACCCAATGCCTACCCAGGCCCAGCTCCACCAAGTCCATCGCCAAACTTTGACCACGGTTGCATAGATGAGTAATACTGCTCACCCATCATATTATTAAATAATTTGTCCCTCTCAGTCCTGCCTTTGGGATAAAGGAATGTGGCGGTGACCGACGATACCCCAGTAGACTAGTAAATATGTCCACCATTTCCGCCCATACTTCTAGATCTTCTACCCATGTGGGGTCATTTTTAAAGTACTCATATGGACGTACTCAGCAAGGGCCCATTCAATAAGATTTCTCCTCCATTCCATCTGGTCTGAGGGATACATGGCTGATTTTGATGTCTGGCTCTAATCCTGTCTCCAGCACGTGAACAACAATAGTGTTATTTTGCCCAAATCGCTTTGTTATCAAGTTCTCAAACTGTACATGATTGAATTGTGCGGTCTCTTGATTGTCCCATTAATGCCTTAACATCGTCACCACCTTTATATACATTCTTTTGGGATGATGCAATAGATGGCCATTTTGCTATGGGCAGTATTTCTGATTAGATAATCCTTATTCCTAAATAAATGTGTTTGATTTAATCTCCTAAATAGGTGTTTAAACTCCATCCAATCCTTTTTTGTCTCAATCATGAAACTCCCGCTGTCTAGTGGGAACCCCCAGATATTATGCTTGACTGTACCACTGTTTGACATCTACTTAAGGCCTGTATTATTTTGCTAGGCATGCGCATGCTTCTGTTCTACAGGAATCACACTTATCGGAAATAAGTTAACACCCCAGTAGGCCTCCAAACAGGGGGCTCGTTATATGGATGGACAGACTTTAAGATCCTTACGTGATGCGGCCCTAAACCCAGACCTGTGGGTGAGGCACATATGTTTGGCAGAAGCATATGCATAATCTTCTTCTGTTAAAAAATGGCTCTGATTAATGTGCCAGATCCTGGAGTACTGAAATATTTGAGGAGTGTTTTTATAACTCCCTGTAGATATAAGCCTATTTGATGAAAGTATGTAGGAAATTATTCGTTTGATTCAAATTGTTTAAACAGTTCCTGGCAGGAGAACTCTCCCCTCCCTCCACTCAAAAACCCTGCTAAAGGGGATTGGGCTTGAGCTGTATGGAAACAGGTATTTTTCAGGGCTACTTTCAATTCAAGTCCAGCTTCGATAATGGCCGACTCATTCATCTAAATTAAAGTCTGTCTGGTTACAGAAATGTGACATGGCATAGTCTGGCTTATAACTATGTATGTTGGGCAAGATTTCTACTAAACATTTATGGAGTATGACTGCATGTCCACATGGGTAGATGGAGCTGCTAATCTGAGTGCAACTAGCACTGGGGAGGCTTATTACTCATTTTTGTACCTTGTTTACATAGCCAGTGCAGCTATTGCTCATAGATATTACTCATATAGAGGCATTCCAAATTGATAAGAGCTTTTTTTACATTAATTCTAGCAAAGTTGCCTGGTGCACTGAGGTGATCGCTGCAGGTAAGCTTGCATGGGGTGGCAATCAATGTAATATTGTCTACTGTGGTCACTATTACAACTTTAATATTATTAGTAGCTCTGGGTGATTTTCATTGAACATAAGTAGCTCTTATTACAGAGAATGTTGTAGATCCCTGGTTTTGATGTTGGGTATGATAGTTTTGTAGCTCAGTAATTGCAAAAGAAATTCAGGCAATTTTAATTGTAAAATATGCCTTACTAGAAAGACATTGAGGGTCAGTTAGGGGTTGGAAAACTGGACAGCTTCCTTCAGACCAGCAATAATAAGCGTAGAAAATTTGAGAATAGCATAGGAAGGCGATATGAACTCAAGCAACAATTAATAAAGAGTTGTCAATGTCCAGTGTGCATAAGATGGTTGTGTGGTCTATGGAGAGATCATATCATTGAGGGCATAAAAGATGTGTTTGTGTGGAGGAGTTTGAATTGGAAGGTACAGGGATTGTATGTTAATTGATATGTGCTGTGAGGTAAGGCAAGAAACACAAGGTACTATCAGTCGATTTGCCCAAGTAAATACTTAATTAGTGTATTGCTGTAGGAAAAAAATGTGGTGCCGGCTAATGACAATCAATAGAAGATTGGAGGAGTTAAATGATGATTTCAGCATTGAAAGGGGTGGTTTGAGGAAGCAAGAAAACACGCCAGTTCTACAGTACATTGGCATTACTTGCACATGACATTTATAATTATGAGTCAAGGTACCTAGGTGAAATGTCTGCCTAACTCTGCTGCCACCTAGCAGTTCCAAGAAGTAGTTGCAATGTGAAGTAGAGTTTAGCCTTGGGACACATTACTGCATGGGCAGAGGCTTGGATCTGGATTGAGTTAAAAATAATGAACATGTAAAAGGGAAGAACACATTCCAAGATGACCAAAGATATTTGCCCATAAGCATGATGTAACCAGCAGAGCTCAGACCTGTGCCTGTACAATGCATACAACTAAGGAACAAGCATGCAATTTCTAATAATGGTAAAACTGTTGGAGGATCCAATTATAGAGACTGTCTGATATAATTCCCCTCAAGGTGGCTAACATGGGGGCGTGGCCAAGCAGGCTACGATGGCAGCCGTGTTCTGCTGAGGCTCCGCGATCGGGCCAGCATATCGCCCGTTTCCCGGCGTCGTTCTGAGTGGCAAAGACGACATCCAGCTGCCGGAATCTGCCCTGAATACACGGATGCCCTCACTACGTGGAAATTGAGTGCCCAATCTGCAGCAACTCGAGAACGCCGGACTCGGGCTCTCCGCGGCAAGATGGCGCCCGATCACCCCTGACAGTGCATCGAAGGGGACCGGATCGGCACCGCGAGACCAGCACCTAAAAACAAGCGCGACGACCCCCCCAAGGTGGGGGCGAGAGTGAGGGGACCTCACATCGAGGCAGTGACTCAGCGATAGCCCCGCCACGCAGCAGAAGGTGGCATCGGAAGGGAGCGACTGGTGAGGACCCGCCATTTTGATCGAAGCGGACCCCATCTCGGGGAGAGAACGTCCTGAAATTACGCCCCAGCGTGCGACGACCAGGCGTGGTAACCCCTTTCATCAGTGGCCTGGGAACCGGGGGCCCGGCTGGTATCTTCGGCCCAACAGATACTCCCTGGGCGGCTCCCCGATCGGGACCGCCTGACTTCAAAATGGCATCCGGAATCCGCTGTGAATGGTGAGACTGACATCTGGGGACCCCGAGGGTCGCATGCTGGTGGCAGAACAGAGGTGAGCAATGGTTTCCCCCCCCCCCTGCAGACTTGGAACAAATTGTGACGGAACGACAGGAGGCCCTACAGGCAGTGATCGACCTGCAGGCATCCACCCTTACAGAGGACATGGATCGACCACCACACATTTTCTCGTCGGAAGGGGAGAACGACAGCGATGGAACCAAACACGCACCTGGTCATCCATGCAGTCCTACACATGGGAGCGGGACGACACTTAACCACATGGTTCTATAAAGCCATACGAGAACTCACGAACAAACCCTTAGTGACCTTGCGTACCACCTGGGAGGAGGAAATTGGACGTCCACTACATGAGAAAGAATGGGAGAGGGCTCTGGAATACCCCAAGAAGGTGTCCAGAAACGCATGATTTAAAACTATACAATTTTACATTCTTCATAGAGCATATCTGACACCGGCACGCCTTCAAAAAATGTATCCAGACACACAGTTCCTCTGCCATAGATGCCAATCGCAGGAAGCAGATTTTCACCATATGTTCTGGAGTTGCCCTGCAATCCAATCCTATTGGCAAAATATGCAAGACTCCCTTAGAGACCTCACAGGGCTTACATACTTGAACACATGGGAAGCCAGTGCGCTAGGTCTTTTCCGGAAACAGAAACATTACAAAGTGCACCTTCGATTTATTTCACTAGCCGTTTTACTAGCTAAGCGGAGTATAGCCATGCACTGGTGATCCCCCACAGGTCCCCCGCTTGTGGCATGGGTGGGAGCGCCACCCAAATGGTCTGCCGCAGGGGAAAAGGTGAGAGGAGGAGGTGAAGGGGATACGTAGGCACCCCATATCCATGGAGTGGGCCATATTACTACACCGCTTCAAGCAATCATCAACTGGAGAGGACCCAGGCATTGGTACGCACACACCAACGGACCCGCAACCACTAGTCCAAACCACAACTGCACACAACGGATCTTCCCCGGTGGCATAATCACAATGCTGACTGTCAATTTCACCACACATCACGTCACACTTGACAGCCAGATTTCAGAGTCAGACCGACCATAATCTACCCCTCATCTCCAACAGCACACACTGGCATCGCTTAGTGAGACTCGTATCACCCTAACGCCACGCTTGACATCTGTACCCAGAAATTCCATGAATAATCCCCCAGTTTCCATACCCCTGTTCTATAAGGCATTTACATAGCCCCAAATACCACCGTTGGCAAAATGTCCATCGACCAACCTCATATACAGATACCGTTATACTGTGATGTAAAGGATGAAACATGCAATCCAACGGAATGTATTCCTTTTGCTATTTACCATTGTAAGCTATAAATACCAATAAAAATATGTTTAAAAAAAAGGTGGCTAACACTAGTTTATGTACAGCATGCAGCTGGCAGAACTCACAATAGTGCTTAAGTACTACAGGCAATAGTGTTATGTGCCCAGGTTTGGCCCATGTAGCGAAGCTGCTCATTTCTTATATTGTCCTCTTTTTCACAATAACGTTTCTGCTGTGACCTTTTTCCACATATTTGTGTGAGTGACAATATTAGATTAGTTTCTCTGAAACTACTTCTGTTTACACATCTAACTTCGCATGACATTATCACAATTCCTCGAACACCAAGTACAAGGCCTTTACGCACGAATGTACAAATGTCGTTCTATCTTCATCCATGGGCGACAGGGCTATACCTACAAATCCATAACATTGCTAATCTCTACGTACATCACAAGGATGCTTTTTATTATAAATAATCAGCATCTCATAGGATAAGCACAGGAGGCACTTCAGCTGACACCCAGCGGTCTGACATCTCTGTGATGGGTGTCCAGTTCGTGACCAGGATGGGGTCCTACATTCTCTGGCGTAAGGTAATGGAGTTGAATTGTCCCTGGGGGGATTCATGGCTTCGCACCTACACACACTCTAGGCACACACAGAGTAGGGTTTGCTTAGTAGGAGTATGCCTGATTACTACCTTGTTTTATGTGCCTTCATATATACACTGTTTTAGCACCATTGTAGAACTGTATCTACTGTTTACTCTTTTGGTGCTTGTAATCACTTTCATCTGCTTCTGTCTGATTATCGCAGCACATTTATTTTCTACAAGAATAACGTTGGTTCAATAAATATTGAAAACGTCCCACTGTGTATTTTCTGTATATTTCTCTGAGAACAAGTATGCACGAGTGACTGAGCGAAATATTTTTGATCTGTTACCACGATCCCTGAGGGGGTCAGGGTTGTCATGTTTAGTGGTTGCCAGAAACCATTCGCTCGCTGGTACGGTTAGGGAGGCTAATGGGGGCACTGTAAGCTAGCTGGCCCCTAGGCCAGCATTTCCTGCGGGGGTGCTCGGAATCAGTCGTGGCACCTCACCTAAAGTTTATGTTGCCCAACAAACGTGCAGATCCTACGGATTAGTGGGAACTACATGACAATGGATGAGCGAGCAAGAAATTACTAATATCAGTGATTATATTGTAGGATCATCTTAGATGTCCCAGACTGGTAGATTAACATAGCAGATTTTAGAGCACACCTACAAAACACACCTGGACACCAAGAGACGGGGACAAGAGCCCATGCAATTGACATGGGAAAGGAATTATGACAAGGCTACAAGTGATAACAAACTGGCTTTCAATTCAAACAGGCAACTGACCTATGGCACTCTTCTGTTTTTATGACAGCAATCCCAACAGATTGTCACAAGACATCTACCCCATTAGAAATAGTAAAAACCTACCATGCTTTCCCTTCACAAGGGCCAACTTCTTAATAAAATGGCAGCATATTATTAGTTTGTCTGATCTTGCTAGATGTGAAAAGGTCCACGAAAATTCAACAAAAAATTGCACCGATGGCCCATTCTTTCTATTTAGAATGTATTCTTGAGTATATACTTTAAACATAGTGTTCGTGATGATATCGACAGATGTCTCACCCACCCTGTTTATATTTTAAATAGCTGCTTATTAGTTTTGGGATAGTGCTACGTTCATAGCAATTAATAACAAGTACATTCCCTTCAAGTCCAAATGTAGCCACAACCGTAAGTCAGTATTTTCTTTAGGAAAAAGACATATATTGTTTTAATGAACTATTTTAAGCCACATACGATAACAGATACCATACCAAATCACTTATTTTTCCTTATGTCACACAGTTGTCACATTATTCCCATATGTATGCCTGTCCTGGATGAACAACTGTGTTTGCTCATTGAAGTTGGTTTACAATATTCTTTGTATCCTGCATCCTCGATCTTCATTGAAGGGTGTGACTGCCTTCCGCGTTCTAATCTGGTGAGTGAACTAGAGTGGGCGGTGTCCTTGGGGGCATATTCCCATCTCTGGCCCCTGTCTGTGCCTCAGGGGAGTCGTTTGTCAGTTACAATGGATCTCTTACAATCCTCTAGATAGTATTTTAGCCCAAGTCAAAAAGGCTAGACAAATGGTTTGTCAAAGTATATTCTTACACAGTGGCTAGTCACACTTAATATTTGTGATGTGAAAAGGTATCACACATGATTATTTTGTAGAGATGACTACTTTGTGCGGAGCTAACTATTTTCGGTTGTACTTCTGCTTAATTGATAGTTGAAAAAAGCTGTACCCACAATTAAATTTTATGTCTGGATTTTACTTAGTAAGAATGCATAAACCATGTAAACAAAATGCTCATTTTTAGGTCTCGCCTACGCAGCAGAAAGAGACCTTTAGGAATCGGCACAGCTTTGCGGGCACAAACGTGCACGCGTTGCATTGCTTCCAATGGCAACGCGTGCACGTCTGGCGATTCCCTTGCGGGAGCGAGCTTTGACAACATAGGTTCGCTCCCGCAAGGGAATCGCTGTGTGTTCTCTCCCACTCCCCCCACCCCTCCCATTTGTTAGCCTGTTTCACTTTCGCTGCCGCGTTTGTGTTTCAGCGCTTGTTTAGACGAGCTGTAGTCAGGTTTCAAATGGCACGAGCTACAATTCCAGTGACGTCACAGCACTGTGAAGGGTGATGTATAGTTTTCACTCTCTCGTCGAGTCCGGTTTTTTTGCACATCAGCAGCTGGTGATGCAGAAAAGGTTACAAAAAGACCTCACTGTAACCATTCTACGTTTGTTTTAAAGATGAAAGACAAAATATTATTTCTTGCCAGAAAGTCTCCTGATCCTAATAGTTCTTATACTGGCCAGTACATATTGATGTTTGTTGCAACAGACTTATGCCTACCAAAAATATTTTTTTACAAAATCACCTCTTTACAATCTCATCCAGCCAGCCCTTAAACACTGGACTGTACCTGTAGGGTACGACCGTACGACCCTTTGGGTATATTCATCAGAACCGGAACATCCCCTTTGATTTCTGTTAGAAAATCAATCTTGCCCTTTGGCTGCAGGTTGACCAGACAGCTGCTTCAACAAAGAATGCAGCCATCATGTTCCTCCCGAGGACTGTGCATCTGAAGATGTATCGACTTTCACAGATTTGACAGCTCCAAGCTGGTCTAAATTTGGCTTTGCTGCACTACGTTTGTGGTTCCGACAAGAGCCAAGGGTGTTAGGCAGAAGGTGGAAGGTACCCTGACAATTGATCCCCACAGTGATTGGTTTCATGTACTTAGGAAGAGGAATGTATACAAACCACTACTAATATTACTCAGGCAAGACTAGTGAGGCTGCCCTGAAGAGTATTATGCAGTGCCAGATCATATATACATACATGTATATACATACACGTATATACATACACATATATAGACATACACGTATACACATATTCATAGATACATACACTTATATACACATACACACACGTATACACACACACACACATATATATATATACATACACATATATACATACACATACGTACACATTCACGTATATACATACACATATATATCTATCTATATCTATATCTGTATATGGCTATATGGTCCGCCTACTGAATTGAAGCTCCTTAGTCGTGATCACATGAGATAGAAGCTTGCATCACTACCAGCAATGGCAGGCCCGTTTGGGTCATACTAAGGAATCTTAGTCTATCAGTTGCAGTAGTGGTGTGACGTATCTGTGTTTGACAGAGGGAAGATACATCACTGCTGCCCATGCTAGTATGATCTGAGAGTCTGTGGGACGTTTACGTGCCCAATGGCCACAGTACTGTGGTGCATATGGGGAAGCAGAGGCTTCACAGCTGCAATTCATGCTGGCCACACAGCGCGTAAAAAAATAAAAATGGAGTTCAAGGCAGAAACTAACAGCAGAATCTCCCACCCACAAAGGACATTAGCAGGGTACTGGCTCAATGCCAAAGGCCTCTGCGCTCAGCGTCTATATGGAACCCTGGGGAACACCCACAGAGACGTGCGGGGAGGGAAGGAACCACTGCATCATCAGCACAGTTTTAGCACTCTCCCGCTCACCAAGGTAGAGATGATAAGTGCATACCCCACCACCCTCAGGACAAACACCACCAACACACAGCGCAGTTGCCCAAACATTAAGTATTTAAACTGAAATGAGAAAAGTCCACAATCAGGGCAGTGATGGGTAGCTTGGGGTGAAGCAATAAACTTTGATCATCATAAAGGCGGAGGGTCATTGCAAAAGTATAACTTTCAGGGGGAAAAAGAAAAATACATTATATTGGTGGTGATAGTGCCAGTGCAGTTAGGGTTAGGTCAGAATCAGGGCCGGACTGGCAGTAGCGGGCAGCGAGTGTTTCCCCGGTGGGCTGCCAGGGTGGGGAATCCTAACACAAATTTTCTTTGTGTAAAGATTTTTATTTATTTATTTTATTTATTTATGTGTTTTATAGAGCGCGAACTTGACCCGTTAGGGTATCAGAGCGCTTTACAGGGGAGCAAAGCAATATACAGACAGATTTAGAGTCGACCAGTTACAGCTCAAGTAGCAGTATAGTGCAGGAATATATATACACGAAGCATGTATTTACATTTTACATAACCGATTACAAAGAGCGACAAACCATATTTACAGAGTACATTTTCAATAATTCTGACCCGGTCCCCAGATTCTGGTGTTTCGGGAGACCCGGTAGTTAGGGGGAAGGTAGTGGGCCGTCATAGGCTATGCCAAAGAAGTAGTTGAGGTAGTGTTAGACGAGAAATTTGCCCATAAGGAAGATTTGCATATGCGAGTAAGATAGGATAGTCATGTGACTATGAAAAAACAAGCATTGGCATAGCCAATAGGTCTCGCTTTTGGGACCTTATGAGTATTTAGTTATGGAGCACAATATCCTTGGTGCAACAACATCAACTGTTGCATGGCTAAACACTTATAAGGTCCCAAAGGCGAAACTATTGGCTATACCAATGCTTATTTAAGTACAGTTTTTCTCCATCTTAGTTGCCATCACCAAGAGGCGTTAATTTTGCTCTGCCTGATTATTAGTTCAGTTTTTCCGCACCTTAACAGGTTGTGGGAAAACCTGACCAATTTTTCCAGCCTGAAGATTTGCACGAGGCTTTGGCTGTAGCAGTAGCCAAGCCTCATTCTGTGTTTTTCCATACTGGGGGAAGAGTATAAGATCCCTGTGCTGGAAAAAAGTTTCCTTTTCCCCCCAATCTCTCTAACCCTACCCCCACATTCGATTAACCCCCAACACAACTACAGGCTTGCGCATACATCATCCCTCCTGCTAAAAGGAAAACCTCCATGGAATGTTGAACTCTGGTTTTACAACCAGTGAAATGGGTCCCACAGGTTAATTCTCCATTCCATTGGGTTCAACTCGTAATTGCACTATAACGGCAACATCACATGCAATTCTACCATGGCATCAGTACTGGTAATCAGCGCATAAGTGTGAAGGATATTTTGGAAGAAATGTGAACAACTTGTGGGGCTGGTCCAACATCTATCTCACTGAAAAGTATAAGACTTTTCAAACTGTCAAAAAAAAATTGAAAATAAGGTTCATTGCTATGAATTGAAGCTGGGGCTCTTTCACACCCTCCAGCCCCCAATGTAGCTTTCTTGGAAAGGGGAGTAGTAGCCTGTGATTGGTTTCTGAAACAATAAACAAAAGCATGGGCTCAGAGTTCTTAGGAGACCACTGCCAGATTACCTACACACTGGCTGAATAACATTGCATGGTTTTAATTACACTCCATGCTTCTTTCTTCGGCCACCCTAAACTGTGTCTCTTAATCTCATCCATTTTCAGAACCGTTTTCACCCTTGTCGCTGTTTTCCTATCTTTCGCTTCCTCCGTCTTTCCCCATTTATTTGTCTCTCCGACGCTCGTACTGGATCAAAGTCTGATGACCCCCCAAAAAAGAGTGTTGTGCCCCACCGCCTGCATCTAAAAGCACAAATAAATCAATGGGAACATTATCATAAGACTAAAAGATGGCAAAATCCCATCAGAATTGCACACACCATCCTGTTAGAAATGTTTGCAACGCCCCCAAACTACCAGGCTCCGCACGTAATTCTTTGTCCACTAAAGCACGTTTCATTCTCACCTGCGAGACTTCTTCAAAGAGAGTCGAGAGGCTGTTTGCAGCCGTGCAATTTAAAGAACGAGAACAGAAAGCCGGTGCATGCGTTTGCAGACAACCCGGAAGATGACGTGCCACGAACGGAGTGTGAGCGTAATCAATCTCTTGCCAGCGTGAAACAGCGAGACCTCAGAATGTCACTGAACACGTGAAAGAGATGGTTTTTAGAGCGGTGAGAGTGGCAGTATCTGTGCCTTTCGCCCTTCCAATTATTTTACGTGGTTTCCCGTTAGCTGCTGTCCTTTTTTCCAGGTTCAAAGGGTGGTTTCATGCAGTAGCACGTTAATGATTAATTCACTGCAGTACGCTGCATTAAAATGTGCTGTGCTCATGGCTAAGTCACAACGAAACTTAAGCCTCCCCCCCACCCGCCCCCGCAAGGTACACATGTAGGCCCCCCTCGCTCCGGATTTAATCAGGAGTTCTATGTCCAGAGTACTGTGCTGCACCGCGGGGCCTGTGTCATGCCACTGAGCGTAGGAAACCAGGTTTAGCACACTCCTAGATTACGTCACTATCCCCGGCAAACCAAGCCCTGTACTGACGAAAGGGACACTTGTAATTTCTGCTTCCCTGTAGGAGCGAATTCCAATGCTAGAATCAAAATGGGCCATCCCTTTTCAAAACTTACTTACTCCAGACAGGACCGATTTTTTAAATTCAGAATTTTAATTTTGGAAGTTTATGTTTCATTTTGGATTCTTGTATTCAAATTTTTCAATTCTTTGAGGCATATCCAAAAATCATATGCTAATAAAAGATCCCATACTTCAATATAAAAATGTCATTTGTATTTTAGAAATCAAGACCAGAAGTCGAATGCTGCTTCATTTGGAACTCCAATTTGAGATTTCGGCACTCGTGTACAAAGAAAAGATTCCATTTAAGGAAGCATAAATTGCGCAAAATAAAGATTCGCAATTTGCGATTCCTTAAGAGAAATTAATGGATTTGTTAGAAGTGGGTGCAATATGCACACTGACTTCTAACGAATCTACTTATATTTTGCGAACTGACCTCTTTATTAATAGGTTGGTTCTCAAAATACTGATTTGTATTGGATCGCAATTCGACCTACCTCAGAATTTAAGTCATGGTGGTCAGCTGGGGTCAGCAGACTACCATGTCTGTGATTGCTTTTAAATACATGTAAAGGAAAACAGGATGCGTTGAAAAAAAAGAATTGCACAAACCTTTTCTTTACGCAGGGAGTGGTCTCATTGACCACTGCCTGCTCATAAAAAAACATTTTGTGAACATTCACAAAGGGAAAGGGGTCCCTTAGGGATGCCTTCCCATTTACGAATAGCTTACCACCTTTGGTCCCAGCATGCTTGTTTCCGGTCCAGGGAAAAAATGGCTTGGCAGTTTAGGTTGGACTGTTCCCATGAGGCACAGGGTCAAGACTCATTTGCATATGGCTGGGTCTGAACTGGGGTGGTGAACTGAGCTAAAGAAAGATGATGGATTCAACTCAGATCTGTGACTGGGTGCGAGTGTCTGAAAAGTTTCAGCGTCCCGTCCATCATCTCTTTGTGTTTACCACCTCGCAAAACATTAATATATAGCTTGAATATTCCGTATCTGGAATGGCCGCATGCAACATGCCCCTTCCAAATACCAAATCTGTTTATCCACAAACCCAATAAATGATTCGGTAACATGGTACCGAATCGCTGTTTAGGTTTGGTGAATTCAAAAATGCCATTTTGCGGTCAGAAAACCTCTTAGTTTATGAATCAGAGCCATACCAACTGTAAAATTGCTTGGTACATGTGGGCCTTGGTTTCCAAATTCAGATCTTGTGGGAGTCAAAATTACAGGCATACATGATTTTTTTGGGGGGTTTGTGAAGCAGTCATATTCCCGGCAGTGTTACACATAAACATAAATGGTTCTTTTTTCCCAAAATGTCAAGCAAGCTCAACTCGTATGACACCATCTATTTATCCTGCCTGTTCAGCCATTGACCCTTCCTCAGCTGAGACATCTAAACTTGTACTAAAATATTGATGATGCTATGCATACCTAGAGGAGGTAATTTAGTAAAAGTCATCCCTTGCTGGTTTGATGCCAAGTATAGCACTACTAATTGGTCATGAAATACTTAGATCGGAACAAGAAGGAGCCTCCCTAGGTACAATGCACAAATATACCGCTAGGCATGTTAAGCTACGCCTATTTGCTTCCGTTAGTAGCATCTTGTCCAAATAAATACAGAATTACTATTTACCAACATGGACACTGTTTGGGCCCGATCGATCACCCGACAGCCGTGTGCTAAATGGCCACAAGGAAAATGTCCCTGCTACAGGTCCATTGTACCAATACCCTTCTGTGATAGGGCAGTTGCAAGGAATCAGTGGGTTTTAGTGTGAGTCACGAGCAGGGATGTAATGCAGGAACCTGCAGCCCCTGTGGTGCAGAGGGGCCCCCAACACTTCTGCTGGGCCCTATTCAGCCCAAGGCCAATGCATGTGTGAGATACGGGAGACTCGGGGGCCCTTTTCACATTCAGCAGGGAAGGGCATCATTTTGTGTTACACCACTAGCCCCAGGTACTCAGGTCTCCTATGTCTTACAGTGAGGCACAATGATGAGTGTGAAATATCTGCAGTGATTTCAGACTAAACAACCATTTTCTCCTCCTGACCATAAGATTCCAGCAGGCAGTTAACAAATACAAGTGCTTCAACTGATTCACCATTAACGTTGAGTAAAAAGAACTAGAAAATAACATTCAAAGGGCCTTTGGCATTACTGACCTAAGTTTATATAGGTATTGTAGGTTTACCTAGGAGGTTCTTATATTTCTTTTTTCTGTTAGGGCATGCAGACATATCAGACCCCATCTGGATATTACAACAAAGGCACATACATTTAAAACAAGCCACAACTATTGGCGTTGCCAAACCTTGTTTTTTTGCATTAGAAACATAAACCCATGTAGCAGGAATGCAAAAATATCTTAAATAATAACATTTAATTGATCATGTTAATCGGTGTGACAGAACATGTCTGGACTAAAACATAAAAGAGAATAAAGTGACACCAATTAGAAAGCTAAAATTAGGCTCTACTCTAGGCCAACCAGTGGTTTGGCATCTGCACACATTATTACTGTTTTATTTATTTTGTACTTAATAAAGGACTGAAATCGTTATACATGTGCTAACTCAAAAACATTATAATTTTAAACCATGAAAGGTTATGTTGGAAAATCATATCTTAATATTACTCCTTGCTCTGCTAACACACAAATGTATCTTTTCCCTCTTTTCAAATTGAGGTATTATCAACCTCTTCTCAAAACCAACCTGATGTATGAGATTAGGAATTTGGCAGAAGCCACACAGTCACACTATGTTTTCCTGGACGTAATATGTTATAAATAATTTGTGTATAGAATGGTTGAAACACTATGACTCCTTTAATTGTGGATGTTTAGATTTGGTACACCACCAGGCACCGTTAACCATTACAAAATATCAGTCATCCGGAAGTGTTTCTGAGAGAAAAGCTGACTTTTTTAACATGTGATCTTGTAACTGAAGAAAGTGAACCAATGGCTTGTTAAATGGTTGTTTGGTGCATACTAGTATAACAATTGGAACACTCCATTTAAGTCCTCAAAGGAAGAGTAGCCGGTCTGCCAGAAACACTTGTGCTAGAGGGTGATGTGTTTGTGAATACTGAAGTACTTCATTGTTGTAGGGAACCTTTCACAGATTGGATTTTCAGTAAAATATTTGGAGTTCAGACTATTAAAAGTTGAAAACCCACAGATTTTCAGTTTTTTCCTTGTATGATGAACACTTGGTGTACCTCTTCTTCTTAGTTGATGACGGCTCATGGCGACGAGGTAGATATAAACCCCCCTCTTCTTGTTGGATCTTCAGCCTTCTCAATGGTGTGTTCATTTTTGTTGTAATTGAGTCCATCTATGTTGCTCCTGATCGTCCTTTTTTCCTTTGACTTTTCACTGCGTTATAGTGCTTTCCAGCCAATTGGGTCGTGCATTATATGTCAAAGGTATGAGCGATTCAATCGAGTTATCTGTGCTCCGAGTTCATGTTTTAGCTTGATTTGATCAGGGATACCTCAATTTGTTTATCTGCCTTCCGCCGTATTCTTAGAAGGCTACCCCAACAAGACTTCAAAGCACGCATGCTGTTCCCGTTTTCCTTTGTTCAACTTTCACGTCCATAGAGTGTCATGGGGATTGTGATGGCTGGTACAATTCTGACCGTTGTTCTTATATATACATCAGTGCATTTGAAAATCTTTTAAAAGTCTTTCATCACAGACGTGCCTAATTTTTATATGTAGTATATGTTTCGTCTATTGGAGCTTTTATTATTCATGGTTGGTCCCAGGAGAGAGAAGCTATCCATCACTTCTAATTCTTCACCATCAAGTTAAAAGCAGGATGTTGCATCTGTTGGTATTACTTAGTTTTTTTCTTTTACATTTAGTTTTTTTGAAAACATATTTTATTGATCAAGAACACGTATCATGCAGGTCTCTGTAACCCAGAGAGTGCTGCCAAATCAACATCACATTACAACTTCTTGACATTTATCCTTTATACTAAAATAATGCAGGGCATTTCAAACCAAATACAGCCCTACTAAGTCTGTGGTTCCCCCCCAACTCCCGGATCCATCCCCCCGACCGCTAACCTGCCCATGACTGCCAATGGAATAAAATCCTCTCCACCCATTCGCACATCTGAACCACCGCCTTCATTGTTTCGCTCGGGGGACATTCCACCTCGGATCACTCACACCCGCTGTTCGTCCTGCCCATCCGCCAGTGGTTCCAAAAATATCCTTCTGTAGTCTGCCCAGCGCTTCCAGATTTTATAGTGCTTGCTGGGGCATCCCCTGGCCTCAAACACCGGAAGCTCTAGACACATGTTAAAGTCCAGGCCCCTCTTCCATACATTAACTGAAGGGGCAACTGGCGCCTTCCATGACCTGGCCATGTCTCTTTTGGCCAGTGTCAGCCCTAATAATAACAAATGCCTCTTATATATGTTACCCCCAACGTCGTCCATCACATGGAGAAGAACCAATCTGGGGTCTGAGGGTATGTCCCAACCCAGCACTTCCGTGAGACACCCAAGGACCCCCCCCCCAGAAGCGAGAGAGGCCCTGGCAAGACCACACCATGTGTAGGAAGGTTCCCTCGGCATGGCCACAGCGGAGACACTCCGGAGAGGCGATCAGGCCCGCCCGCCAAAGCCATTGCCTAGTATAATATACCCTGTGGAAAAATTTAAATTGTATCAGGCGGAGGCGCACCGCAACTGCCACCCCACGGGGTGACGCCAGCGCCTCCATCCAGTCTGTTTCGTCCAGTGGGCCTACGTCCTCCACCCACCGGTCCCTAAGAGTCTGCAAGGTTGGGGCCCCATGAATGACCAACGCCTGATATATCCGAGAGATCTTGCGCTCCTGAAGGTCCCCCATAAAGACCTTGGCTTCCAACGGGTTGAACTCAGCTATTATATCTAAGCCCTCTAAATATGGAGTGATAGCGTGCCGGAACTGTAAATATTTAAGAAACTGCGATGAAGGCATGCCGAACTCAACCCGCAGGCACTGGAAAGACTTTAATGTTACGCCCTGCACAACGTCCCCAAGCGTGGATATACCGATGCAGTCCCAGCCCACGAAGCCTGACAACCCCGCCAATTGGGGCAGGCGACCATTATGCCACAATGGGGTCTCCAACGTCAGCCTATTCCACCAGCCCATCCGCCTCAGAGCCTGTCTCCAAATTTGATAAATAACACGAGTCACCGACGGCAGCACCGAGCGTAAGGGGAGCCGCGTATAAGATCGTGTGCAATGTATATGGATCCATGAGCCGACACTCGACCGCATACGCCGGATCGCTCCTGTCCCCATACCACCACTCGTTTAGGATAAGGAGATGGGACGCTTGGTAGTAGGAGAGTATGTCCGGTGTGGCCAGGCCGCCCCTATACACTGAGAGGAAGCAGGTTCGCAGCGCCACCCGCACCCCACCTCCTTCCCAAAGAAATTGTCCCAGGATTGTATTTACTCTGCGGAACCAGCTGGGTGATATAGCATACGGATGGTTCTGCAGCTGATACAGCAGACGGGGGAGTGCGACCATCTTGAAGATGGCCGAGCGACCATATATAGTCAGTGGCATACGGGCCCACAGCTTTACGTCCTCTCGCACCCTGTCCCAAACGGGGACCACATTTCTCTCCCATGCGATGGCAGGAACGTCTGACAGAAAGACCCCCAGATATTTGAGCACCCGACCGCCATCTGAACTGGAGCGCGCCAACCCCTCCGATGGACCTCACCCCCCAGGACCCACAGTGCCGAGTTCTGCGGGCTCATGCGAAGGCCCAAGGTTTCCCCGAATATCTGCATGATCCGCAGCAGCCTCGGCCCCGTCCGATCGATGTCTGTCAGAAAAAAGAGAACGTCGTCTGCATAGAGTGCTATGCGGTCCGACAGGCCCACGGACCACTCAAGCCCGGCCACCTGTGCGTCCACACAAACCCACGCTGCCAATGGCTCAATTGCCAGCGCGAATAAATACGGGGACAGGGGGCAGCTCTGGCGCGTACCCCGACCCACCGAAAACTGAGCAGAAATCGCACCCGCCACCCGTACCGAAGCTGTTAAATCCGTATATAGCAACATCAGATAAGAGAGGAATCTTGGCCTAAGGTTCAGGCGTCTCAACAGGGCAAAGAGGTACTGCCAACTTAAGGAATCGAAGGCATGATCCATGTCCGCCAATAGGAGCGCCGCCGGGACTCCCAATCTCTGCACGGCCGCGATCGCCACATGCGCCCGTCTAATGTTATGGCGTGTCGCTCTGTGTGGCATGAATCCAGCCTGGTCCGGGTGGATCAGGGATGCAATATGAGGCAGCAAGCAATTCGCCAAGGCTTTCGCCAAGATCTTCGCCTCCACGTTAAGGAGGCAGTCTACTAGGCACCCCGCATACAGACCTGCTCCCTGTTGACGAGAGGCAACTACCTCGAAACACGTGTCCAGGGATGGCATTTATATATTATACTTGTGGCATAGGTGTACTCGCCGCTGCTACTTCATTCTCCAGAATCCTATGGGCTACTTGCTAGTATGACGAGCGGTGTGCGACCCACGTTATAGTTGAATTTAAAAGCTCCCTTGAGCGATTGGCTGACGAGTCAGGATCCCGCACCCGCGCGCCGTGAAAGGTACTATACCTTATATATTTGGCAGTCTACTAGGCACCCCGCATACAGACCTGCTCCCTGTTGACGAGAGGCAACTACCTCGAAACACGTGTCCAGGGATGGCATTTATATATTATACTTGTGGCATAGGTGTACTCGCCGCTGCTACTTCATTCTCCAGAATCCTATGGGGCTACTTGCTAGTATGACGAGCGGTGTGCGACCCACATTATAGTTGTATTTAAAAGCTCCCTTGAGCGATTGGCTGACGAGTCAGGATCCCGCACCCGCGCGCCGTGAAAGGTACTATACCTTATATATTTGGCAGTCTACTAGGCACCCCGCATACAGACCTGCTCCCTGTTGACGAGAGGCAACTACCTCGAAACACGTGTCCAGGGATGGCATTTATATATTATACTTGTGGCATAGGTGTACTCGCCGCTGCTACTTCATTCTCCAGAATCCTATGGGGCTACTTGCTAGTATGACGAGCGGTGTGCGACCCACGTTATAGTTGTATTTAAAAGCTCCCTTGAGCGATTGGCTGACGAGTCAGGATCCCGCACCCGCGCGCCGTGAAAGGTACTAAACCTTATATATTTGGCAGTCTACTAGGCACCCCGCATACAGACCTGCTCCCTGTTGACGAGAGGCAACTACCTCGAAACACGTGTCCAGGGATGGCATTTATATATTATACTTGTGGCATAGGTGTACTCGCCGCTGCTACTTCATTCTCCAGAATCCTATGGGGCTACTTGCTAGTATGACGAGCGGTGTGCGACCCACGTTATAGTTGTATTTAAAAGCTCCCTTGAGCGATTGGCTGACGAGTCAGGATCCCGCACCCGCGCGCCGTGAAAGGTACTTAACCTTATATATTTGGCAGTCTACTAGGCACCCCGCATACAGACCTGCTCCCTGTTGACGAGAGGCAACTACCTCGAAACACGTGTCCAGGGATGGCATTTATATATTATACTTGTGGCATAGGTGTACTCGCCGCTGCTACTTCATTCTCCAGAATCCTATGGGGCTACTTGCTAGTATGACGAGCGGTGTGCGACCCACGTTATAGTTGCATGATCCATGTCCGCCAATAGGAGCGCCGCCGGGACTCCCAATCTCTGCACGGCCGCGATCGCCACATGCGCCCGTCTAATGTTATGGCGTGTCGCTCTGTGTGGCATGAATCCAGCCTGGTCCGGGTGGATCAGGGATGCAATATGAGGCAGCAAGCAATTCGCCAAGGCTTTCGCCAAGATCTTCGCCTCCACGTTAAGGAGGGATATTGGACGATATGATGCAGGAAGCTCGGGGGGCCTACTAGCCTTGTGGAACACAACTATTTCTGCCTGTCGCCAATCCCGCGGGAGCACCCCCCGCTCACGAGCCTCCTCAAGGGCCGCTCTATAGTGTGGACCAAGCTGCAAGAAATGTTTTAGAAAGAATTCGCTAGGGAAACCGTTCGAGCCCGGTGCTTTGCCCGAGTTGAGGCCACCCAACACCTCCCCCAGCTCTTCAACCGATAGTGGGAGATCTAACTCCTCCCGTACCACATCAGAGAGAGCCCGAGGAGGGATGTCCGCGAGGAACCGCTCAATCATCTCTACTGGTAGGGCATCCTGCGGGCCATAGAAGTCTGCATAATATACCGCAAAGCTATCTGCCAGTGCACTAGGATCAAATATGGGCTCCCCGGTGGCATCCACTAGCCCCGGAAGCACCCGCGAATGGTTCACGCCCTGACAAAGCCTATGAAGCATCCAGCCCAACTTATCCCCCCCACTGGTAAACCCGACTACGGGTTGCCAGCCATGCTTGTCGCGCCTCCTCCATTAACATCAAGGCATCATTCTGTTGCGCAAATAGGAGCTGACGACGGGCCGGACCTCCACCCTCCTCGGCGCTCCGGCTCTCAAGGGCTGCTATCTCGCTCTCTGCCTGGGCGGCCCTCTCCCTCCTGCGCCGGCGCGCCATGGCACAATAAGAGATATCTACCCAGCGGAGTGTCGATTTAAGCGCCTCCCACACCGATGTGGCCCCGAGGACCGACCCCACAATAATGGATAGGTACTGATCCAACGCCTCCAGCATATGCGACCCATATTCCTCCTGTTGCAGGTGCCACACCGACAAGCGCCACCTGAACGGTTGTCGCGAGTGCCCCAGCTGCAGCACCGCTGCAACCGGAGAGTGGTCTGAAAGGCCCCGCGGGAGAATCTCAGCCTCTATGGCCCTGTAGGACAGATCTCTGGACAGAAAAATGTAGTCTAACTGAGAGAATGATCCATGTACTGCAGAAACATATGTGTATGCACACTGCGTGCCGTGAAGGTGCCGCCAGACATCCACCCAGTCTAGGCCCTCTACCAAGGCTCCCAGTTTGGTACGGGTCAGACCATCAGGCAGTCCCCCCTCCCTCCACCGATCCCTGGAGCCCTCCATCACCTCATTCCAATCCCCGCCAACCACACATGCGACTTCTGAGAATTCGGTCCAGACGGCGGTGATTTTCTCCACGAGTGCCCAGGACATCGGGGGTGGGGCATACACACTTCCAAACACCACCCAGTCTCTCCCTATTTGCCCCTTGACAAAGACATATCGTCCCTGGACATCTGTCCACACCCTAGCATGTATGTACGGGACCCGCTTATGCACTAGGATAGCTACCCCTTCCCCCCCGAGACCCCCGTGTGAATCCCGCATGAAAGACCTGGGTATACCCGTACCTCTGGAGGCAAGGGGTCTTTGTGCCCAAAAGGTGCGTCTCCTGCAAGAACAGTACGTCTGCAGCCACTCGCTTGGCGTATCGCAAAAGTGCCCCCCGCTTAATTTTATCTAGGGCCCCTTCACATTCCAACGTACTGCCTTAACGGTACCCAGCTGCGCGGTAACTTGTGCCATATCTCATGTTCCAGAATTACAATGGGAAACGTGCGGTCAACAAAAACCAAATAAACCTCCAACACCCCTTGACCCTCCTTCCCCCCAACCCCATACCTCAAAAACATTGAAGCACCTGTTGCGGTGGAAATCGCCTCCAGGCTCCAACTGGGAGCACTGGGTCGTCCCATCCAATGGATCCCCCCCAGCCGCCCAAAACTACATGCGCGCTACCCGCGCTAAGCTGCCCACGCAGCAGAATACCCGTACCCCCCGATCCCATCCCCCAAGAATGCATAAGCCGCAGAGACCCGTCACCCTGTAGAACCATCGGATGTTGACCCCTCAGCTGCCCCCCCCCCGCCCGTGGAGCCGGCCCCAGATGTTGAACCATGGGATCTGGAGCGCCTGCGGGATCTAGAACGCCTGGAGTTCTTCCCTTTTGTAGTTTGACTGTCCTGAATGGCGTTGGTGGCCTCGTTGTTGGACCCCCAGCCCGGGGGCGAGTGTGGCCGAAGGCGTACATTTTCAACCGTCCATTTAAAGACCTCCTCGGGTGAGTCAAAGAAATGTGTTCGAGACCTGTAGACCACCCGCAGCCTGGCCGGGTACAGAAGGGCATACGGAAGCTTCAGGGTTCGAAGCCGGGCCTTTGCCGCTAAAAAGGACTGGCGCTGTTGCTGTACAAGGCGGGTGTAGTCCGGGAATATAAGGATGCGTGTGTTCTCAAACAGCGGAAGCTCCCTCACCCTGGCCTGCTTCAGGATTACATCATGGTCGTGATAGTTCAATATTCTGGCGATCACCGGCCGAGGACGAGACCCCGGCGGCGGCTTCTGCGCAAGCGCCCTGTGTGCCCGCTCCACCACAAAACAGCGGGAGAGGGCGTCCGATGGCAACCAACTCTCCAGCCATCGCGTCAAGAACCGCTCCATGTCACCCCCCTCACAGCCCTCCGGAAAGCCCACAAAACGCAGATTGTTCCGTCGGGCCCTCCCCTCCGCATCCTCAACCCGCTCCGCCAGGCCCTTCTGCACCACCTCCACCGCCTTGACTCGCTTCTTAAGTGACGACACTACGTCCTCCACTCCAGAGACCCTTGTCTCGGCCTCCGTGATGCGGTCCACTGCATTCCACAGGCCCTGGCGGAGTAGCATGACATCCGCTCCCACAGCCCCGATCTTGGCGTCAAGCATGTCTCTTGACTGCGTGATTGCAGCCATAAGTTCTGCATTACAGGGGCCAGCGGGCTGCGACGTGCTTGGGGCTACTGCGGTCGCCCCAGGGCCCGTAAACTTGTCTATCGGCCCCTGCTTGGCCTGGCCACCTCCCTTGCCATCTCTCGTCATTATGCGTCGCGTGATGCAGCCCACACCGTCTTAATCGCCCACTCTGCCGCCGCAAGGGCCGTCCCCCCCCGGTAGCAATACACCTGGCAGCCCCTCGTCGCAGCTCTCCTCCAACTCCACTGTTTGATCACCCCGGTGTGCAGGCGGGCCAACGGATGTCCCCCTCCAATCGCCGATGCTCCGTCCAGGGGCCTGCAGGCCGCGCCACCCCTATCGCACCATCAGGTGGGGGAGGGAGGATGGGGGGGAGAATCTGTCCGCCCACAGCCCGAGCTAGCTGCTGAGACCCCCGCCGCCCAGGCGGCCTGTCCTCCAGCAGGCCCTCTCAGCTCCCAGCCCGGGTAGCACCCTCCGCGGTGCAGGATTCGCCCGGGTACCCCGTGGTCCGACTCGACCACCGATCACTCACCACAGCACAGCGCTGTAAGGGAGGTAGGGCAGGGCGCCCCGCCCGCACCAGTGGCTATAGCCTCAAGGGGGGCCGCCTCAGCTCCCCCCGCGCCGCACCAGACCCAAGCAAATCGGCCGAGGCCTCACCATCACACTCCACCGGGGCCCCCGATGCACCGCCTCCGATTCCGCCAGCCCGACCCCTCCTCTTCTGGGCGCCGTGGGGACAGGGGGCACGGGGGAGGTTCTTCGCTCCTCCGGCGGCGCTCACCAGGTCACCTTCGTCCCACTCGGACAGCTGCGGCCACACTCCAATGGCACGGGAGCCACCCGGTCACCTCGCTCTCCCAGACCCCGCACGCAGCTTCACGGAGGCCTCCGACGATGCCGGCCCTGCCGCCGCCTCCACTACGCAAGGGCACCGCCTCCTCTGCTTCAACAGGCCGCGCTGGGCCGCAGGATGTCTGCCCCAATACCGTCGGTATCCGAGCCCCGTTTCGTTCGCCGGGCCACTCAGCAGGGGGGCGCCGGTCTGCAGTCCCTCCGGCCAGACGGATTTCAGCATGGGATCGGATGGGCAGGATTCCGGGAAGGATTTTGTTGCCGGGCGGTGCGGAGCGAGCTCAATGCGCGTCCGCCATGTTGGCTTGCCAAGCCACGCCCCTCTTACATTTTGTTTTAGTCCTATTTTTTCTCTGTGCTTCTTTTCTTCCTGTCATGTAGGTTCTCAGGTCTTCTTGACTTTCGGCTATGAGAGTTGGGTCATCAGCATATTAGAGGTAGGTCATGTTTTTTTGGCCAATGTGGATTCCACGCACTTAGACCCCATTCAGGGGGATCACGGCCCATGAAGGGCCTACAGGGCCTTAAACATGGGGTTGAGGTCATATGAATTTGTTATCCAGGGTCTCGTTCTACTAATGTAACTGGGCCAAATACAATCCCTTCCGCACTTGACTGTCAGAGTAGTAAAGACAAGTATTCTCAGGCTTCTCAGGGTGGTAGATAGGGGGAGCTCAAACTCAGAGTTCAACAATCAAGTGAAAGACACAATAAAGTTAATGCCAAACGCAGTGCATATGTTTGCCAGAAACAGAGTTCTTTATTCACACAGTTACCATAAATATTACACACTTAAATAACAATACACAAGAGAGTCCCCCTGGGCACCATCTCATGTAGGCGCTACACATAATCTGCTTTCTCTCTGTTCCCTCCCAGGCAAACTTCAAGGTAAAGGGCCCTCCCACCTGTCTCTAAGGTCAATCAAGAATAGGGTGAATCATGTTCTGGTGAAAGTTTTGGATACCCAGAGTTCAAATATGAACTCAGGCTTCATTTTATACCTTCTTGGGATAGATTAGTTTTCAAGAAAGCTTTCAGCTAATGCCATGCACCCAGAGTTGCTTTTCCATGCACTCAAAAGAGCTGCAAGTACTTGTCAGAGTTTATCAGAGCTGGGCTTTGGTCGCATTCTACAGCATGTCTGCCAAGCCTCTCCTTCAGAGAGGGGAGGTGGTCAAGGATTCAGCTGGGGTGGTATTGATGGTGCAGCTCCACTGTTGTATGTGCAGCTCAGTGATCGGCAGTCCTAAAGGGTTATGGTCCAGATTGAAAAAAAGGCAGGTGCAGTTCCAGGGGTCTTTAGCAATGAGCAGCAGCCCCCATCTTGGCCTTCTGTATTTAGGAGTTGCCATCCCGACTGGGCCTTCAGCAAACAGCATTTGCAGCCCCTGTCCATGGTCACTGGCTTCGGCATATATAGTCACTCAAATGTAGCCTCAACCGGGCCTTCTGCAATCTCACAATTACAGTGTCACAGTTCATGCCAGGAACCGGAGTGAGAGTCTGGGAGTACCTCAGGCACAAGCGTCCTTCCAAATCAATCTTCTGCAGTCTGTTTTTTCCTGGCTGCCCCATGCCAATGGGGATGCGCTCGTCCTCCCTCTTTCCAGAACAGTCACTCCCCCTGCAGGACCAGGTAGGCTAATTCCTTCAGCAGGTGGCTTTCTAGGCCCTTTAGGACATGTGTATAGCTCCTTTAGCAGGAATTCCATACTTCAAATGATTATCTCTCACCTCTGGGAGACTGGCTGTCAGGCATCCCCCATGCTGGTTACACAGCAGTCCTTTAAGTATTCTGTGCAGCACACCAGTAAGACATTGGATTATTATTTGGGGCCAGGGACTACCCAACAAAAGGAACAACCCTAACCTTTGTCAGGGTGAACCCTCAAAGTCACAAAATGAACTTGAGTTCAACCCCCAGTAGCTGTGGCACAGAGCTTATAGGCTTAACTTGGGGCATTGTGTAAAGTATTTATGCAGTACCAAAACAGTAACTGTCCACTTCAACTCTGAGAAGGCATTTCCCCCTTCAATCACTCATTGACTGTAGCTTTATATTTGACCCTGTACCATGCTTTACTGCATATGTTATGCTACGTTTATTTGTGAAATGCACAACTAACCTGGGAAGCACGTACTGAATGGGCTGAGCCAGGATCGGGGCTAGGTGAAGAACCAGGTCTTCAGTTCCTTGCAGAATTGAAGAACTGAGGAGAATGTCTGATATGCAGTGGCAGGTTGTTCCAGGCTTTAGGAACAAGGTAGAAGAAGGCACAACCGTTGGAACTTATTCTCCGTTTAAGGGGGGGGGGGCGGGGGGGGGTAGTGCGGGATTAGGAGGCCGGCAGAGCGTAGGTGTCTGGTAGATTTGTGGAAGTTTATGAGGTACGTGGGCCAAATGTTGCTTAAGGCTATGTATGTGTGTTTGAGGAGTTTCAAGAGTGATCGTTTGAGGATTGGGAGCCAGTGAACCTCTTTTTTTTTTTTTAACTTTATTTATCTTTTCGGTAATAGAGAGATTAGTGCAGACGTCAGATAAAGATTTACAAATCAAGGCATGATAATCGTACATAGTCAAATAATGAGTACAGAAAGTACTTGTCGCATAATAATCATAAACACAGTGTGGCTTAGATTTATACAAACTCGCTGGACAGTTCTGTGGTACAATGAAAAAACACTACTGAAGGTCATTTCCCCTCTGGCATGGAACGTACAATGGCAGTCGAAGCCAGTCATCACTACGAATCCACAGGTGCAATTAGTCTTGAGCAACAACCCAAAAGGCTTCTGGTGCAAAAATGGGACCGGAATGTAGACCATGAATGTGGTAAAACAAGTGTCTCATCCCACACCTTCTGGGTCCGTGCCATTATGTGACTGTGAGTTGGCGTCCTGTAGGAGGCCAGTTATATATAGCCTATACGGGCCCCAGATGTCTTTAGGCCGCGAGGACCCTGGCATGAGCTCAGCATATACCTCACTGTGTGTATTGCAATCGGCTAGGCTGCGCAGCCAGGTTTTCAGATCGGGGGCCGTCTTACGACCCCATAGGATGGCAATTTCGCGTTTAGCCAACAGCAGGCTGAGTGCCACAAATCTCCTGAGATATTTGGGGAAATTCACAGTGTATCCCAGTAGAGCGACTTCTGGAATGGGGGTAATAGTCAATTTCGCAATGGTGCCTAAAGTGCTGTGTACTTCCTCCCAGTATGCGTGACTCTTGGGACAGGTCCAGGTGAGGTGGGTAAAGTCGGCATGTGGGGCGTTGCACTTGCAACAAGTGTGTGGTCTAGTGGGGTCAGGCGGTAAGCCCTAGCCGGGGTGAGCCAGTGAAACTCTTTGAGGTGTTGGGTGATGTGAGTGTGGGGTGGGAGGTTGAGGGTGAGCCTGGCCGCTGAGTTTTGTATGACCTGAAGTCTTCTGGTCATTTGAGTGTTGAATTTAGTATATAGTGTGTTGTGCGTTACTGTAGTCCAGCTTGCTGGTGATGATGGATTTAGGCCCAGATCTCTGTACTGGGGTGAATGTATGACATTGTTCTGCATTCTGTCCATCAATTGTTGTTTTTGCATTTGTCACCCCGAGTGGGAAGGGTATGCTCAGACGTGAGTCCCTTGCTCTCCATGCCACTGGAATCAAGCTATCCTGGCTGACGAGGGCTGAAAGCCCGAAACCGGTCCTAGGATGCTTGTTTCCAGTCCAGGGAGGACCTGGCTTGGCAGTTCGGGCTGGACTGTTCCCATGGGGCACAGGGTAAAGACTGATTTGCATATGGCTGGGTTCAAACTGGAATGGCATGGTGAGCAAAAAAACGATGGATTTAGGCCCAGATCTCTGTACTGGGGTGAATGTATGACATTGTTCTGCATTCTGTCCATCAATTGTTGTTTTTGCATTTGTCACCCCGAGTGGGAAGGGTATGCTCAGACGTGAGTCCCTTGCTCTCCATGCCACTGGAATCAAGCTATCCTGGCTGACGTGGGCTGAAAGCCCGAAACCGGTCCTAGGATGCTTGTTTCCAGTCCAGGGAGGACCTGGCTTGGCAGTTCGGGCTGGACTGTTCCCATGGGGCACAGGGTCAAGACTGATTTGCATATGGCTGGGTTCAAACTGGAATGGCATGGTGAGCAAAAAAACGATGGATTTAGGCCCAGATCTCTGTACTGGGGTGAATGTATGACATTGTTCTGCATTCTGTCCATCAATTGTTGTTTTTGCATTTGTCACCCCGAGTGGGAAGGGTATGCTCAGACGTGAGTCCCTTGCTCTCCATGCCACTGGAATCAAGCTATCCTGGCTGACGAGGGCTGAAAGCCCGAAACCGGTCCTAGGATGCTTGTTTCCAGTCCAGGGAGGACCTGGCTTGGCAGTTCGGGCTGGACTGTTCCCATGGGGCACAGGGTCAAGACTGATTTGCATATGGCTGGGTTCAAACTGGAATGGCATGGTGAGCAAAAAAACGATGGATTTAGGCCCAGATCTCTGTACTGGGGTGAATGTATGACATTGTTCTGCATTCTGTCCATCAATTGTTGTTTTTGCATTTGTCACCCCGAGTGGGAAGGGTATGCTCAGACGTGAGTCCCTTGCTCTCCATGCCACTGGAATCAAGCTATCCTGGCTGACGAGGGCTGAAAGCCCGAAACCGGTCCTAGGATGCTTGTTTCCAGTCCAGGGAGGACCTGGCTTGGCAGTTCGGGCTGGACTGTTCCCATGGGGCACAGGGTCAAGACTGATTTGCATATGGCTGGGTTCAAACTGGAATGGCATGGTGAGCAAAAAAACGATGGATTTAGGCCCAGATCTCTGTACTGGGGTGAATGTATGACATTGTTCTGCATTCTGTCCATCAATTGTTGTTTTTGCATTTGTCACCCCGAGTGGGAAGGGTATGCTCAGACGTGAGTCCCTTGCTCTCCATGCCACTGGAATCAAGCTATCCTGGCTGACGAGGGCTGAAAGCCCGAAACCGGTCCTAGGATGCTTGTTTCCAGTCCAGGGAGGACCTGGCTTGGCAGTTCGGGCTGGACTGTTCCCATGGGGCACAGGGTCAAGACTGATTTGCATATGGCTGGGTTCAAACTGGAATGGCATGGTGAGCAAAAAAACGATGGATTTAGGCCCAGATCTCTGTACTGGGGTGAATGTATGACATTGTTCTGCATTCTGTCCATCAATTGTTGTTTTTGCATTTGTCACCCCGAGTGGGAAGGGTATGCTCAGACGTGAGTCCCTTGCTCTCCATGCCACTGGAATCAAGCTATCCTGGCTGACGAGGGCTGAAAGCCCGAAACCGGTCCTAGGATGCTTGTTTCCAGTCCAGGGAGGACCTGGCTTGGCAGTTCGGGCTGGACTGTTCCCATGGGGCACAGGGTCAAGACTGATTTGCATATGGCTGGGTTCAAACTGGAATGGCATGGTGAGCACAAAAACGATGGATTTAGACCCAGATCTCTGTACTGGGGTGAATGTATGACATTGTTCTGCATTCTGTCCATCAATTGTTGTTTTTGCATTTGTCACCCCGAGTGGAAAGGGTATGCTCAGACGTGAGTCCCTTGCTCTCCATGCCACTGGAATCAAGCTATCCTGGCTGACGAGGGCTGAAAGCCCGAAACCGGTCCTAGGATGCTTGTTTCCAGTCCAGGGAGGACCTGGCTTGGCAGTTCGGGCTGGACTGTTCCCATGGGGCACAGGGTCAAGACTGATTTGCATATGGCTGGGTTCAAACTGGAATGGCATGGTGAGCAAAAAAACGATGGATTTAGGCCCAGATCTCTGTACTGGGGTGAATGTATGACATTGTTCTGCATTCTGTCCATCAATTGTTGTTTTTGCATTTGTCACCCCGAGTGGGAAGGGTATGCTCAGACGTGAGTCCCTTGCTCTCCATGCCACTGGAATCAAGCTATCCTGGCTGACGAGGGCTGAAAGCCCGAAACCGGTCCTAGGATGCTTGTTTCCAGTCCAGGGAGGACCTGGCTTGGCAGTTCGGGCTGGACTGTTCCCATGGGGCACAGGGTCAAGACTGATTTGCATATGGCTGGGTTCAAACTGGAATGGCATGGTGAGCAAAAAAATGATGGATTTAGGCCCAGATCTCTGTACTGGGGTGAATGTATGACATTGTTCTGCATTCTGTCCATCAATTGTTGTTTTTGCATTTGTCACCCCGAGTGGGAAGAGTATGCTCAGACGTGAGTCCCTTGCTCTCCATGCCACTGGAATCAAGCTATCCTGGCTGACGAGGGCTGAAAGCCCGAAACCGGTCCTAGGATGCTTGTTTCCAGTCCAGGGAGGACCTGGCTTGGCAGTTCGGGCTGGACTGTTCCCATGGGGCACAGGGTCAAGACTGATTTGCATATGGCTGGGTTCAAACTGGAATGGCATGGTGAGCAAAAAAACGATGGATTTAGGCCCAGATCTCTGTACTGGGGTGAATGTATGACATGGTTCTGCATTCTGTCCATCAATTGTTGTTTTTGCATTTGTCACCCCGAGTGGGAAGGGTATGCTCAGACGTGAGTCCCTTGCTCTCCATGCCACTGGAATCAAGCTATCCTGGCTGACGAGGGCTGAAAGCCCGAAACCGGTCCTAGGATGCTTGTTTCCAGTCCAGGGAGGACCTGGCTTGGCAGTTCGGGCTGGACTGTTCCCATGGGGCACAGGGTCAAGACTGATTTGCATATGGCTGGGTTCAAACTGGAATGGCATGGTGAGCAAAAAAACGATGGATTTAGGCCCAGATCTCTGTACTGGGGTGAATGTATGACATTGTTCTGCATTCTGTCCATCAATTGTTGTTTTTGCATTTGTCACCCCGAGTGGGAAGGGTATGCTCAGACGTGAGTCCCTTGCTCTCCATGCCACTGGAATCAAGCTATCCTGGCTGACGAGGGCTGAAAGCCCGAAACCGGTCCTAGGATGCTTGTTTCCAGTCCAGGGAGGACCTGGCTTGGCAGTTCGGGCTGGACTGTTCCCATGGGGCACAGGGTCAAGACTGATTTGCATATGGCTGGGTTCAAACTGGAATGGCATGGTGAGCAAAAAAACGATGGATTTAGGCCCAGATCTCTGTACTGGGGTGAATGTATGACATTGTTCTGCATTCTGTCCATCAATTGTTGTTTTTGCATTTGTCACCCCGAGTGGGAAGGGTATGCTCAGACGTGAGTCCCTTGCTCTCCATGCCACTGGAATCAAGCTATCCTGGCTGACGAGGGCTGAAAGCCCGAAACCGGTCCTAGGATGCTTGTTTCCAGTCCAGGGAGGACCTGGCTTGGCAGTTCGAGCTGGACTGTTCCCATGGGGCACAGGGTCAAGACTGATTTGCATATGGCTGGGTTCAAACTGGAATGGCATGGTGAGCAAAAAAACGATGGATTTAGGCCCAGATCTCTGTACTGGGGTGAATGTATGACATTGTTCTGCATTCTGTCCATCAATTGTTGTTTTTGCATTTGTCACCCCAAGTGGGAAGGGTATGCTCAGACGTGAGTCCCTTGCTCTCCATGCCACTGGAATCAAGCTATCCTGGCTGACGAGGGCTGAAAGCCCGAAACCGGTCCTAGGATGCTTGTTTCCAGTCCAGGGAGGACCTGGCTTGGCAGTTCGGGCTGGACTGTTCCCATGGGGCACAGGGTCAAGACTGATTTGCATATGGCTGGGTTCAAACTGGAATGGCATGGTGAGCAAAAAAACGATGGATTTAGGCCCAGATCTCTGTACTGGGGTGAATGTATGTCATTGTTCTGCATTCTGTCCATCAATTGTTGTTTTTGCATTTGTCACCCCGAGTGGGAAGGGTATGCTCAGACGTGAGTCCCTTGCTCTCCATGCCACTGGAATCAAGCTATCCTGGCTGACGAGGGCTGAAAGCCCGAAACCGGTCCTAGGATGCTTGTTTCCAGTCCAGGGAGGACCTGGCTTGGCAGTTCGGGCTGGACTGTTCCCATGGGGCACAGGGTCAAGACTGATTTGCATATGGCTGGGTTCAAACTGGAATGGCATGGTGAGCAAAAAAACGATGGATTTAGGCCCAGATCTCTGTACTGGGGTGAATGTATGACATTGTTCTGCATTCTGTCCATCAATTGTTGTTTTTGCATTTGTCACCCCGAGTGGGAAGGGTATGCTCAGACGTGAGTCCCTTGCTCTCCATGCCACTGGAATCAAGCTATCCTGGCTGACGAGGGCTGAAAGCCCGAAACCGGTCCTAGGATGCTTGTTTCCAGTCCAGGGAGGACCTGGCTTGGCAGTTCGGGCTGGACTGTTCCCATGGGGCACAGGGTCAAGACTGATTTGCATATGGCTGGGTTCAAACTGGAATGGCATGGTGAGCAAAAAAACGATGGATTTAGGCCCAGATCTCTGTACTGGGGTGAATGTATGACATTGTTCTGCATTCTGTCCATCAATTGTTGTTTTTGCATTTGTCACCCCGAGTGGGAAGGGTATGCTCAGACGTGAGTCCCTTGCTCTCCATGCCACTGGAATCAAGCTATCCTGGCTGACGAGGGCTGAAAGCCCGAAACCGGTCCTAGGATGCTTGTTTCCAGTCCAGGGAGGACCTGGCTTGGCAGTTCGGGCTGGACTGTTCCCATGGGGCACAGGGTCAAGACTGATTTGCATATGGCTGGGTTCAAACTGGAATGGCATGGTGAGCAAAAAAACGATGGATTTAGGCCCAGATCTCTGTACTGGGGTGAATGTATGACATTGTTCTGCATTCCGTCCATCAATTGTTGTTTTTGCATTTGTCACCCCGAGTGGGAAGGGTATGCTCAGACGTGAGTCCCTTGCTCTCCATGCCACTGGAATCAAGCTATCCTGGCTGACGAGGGCTGAAAGCCCGAAACCGGTCCTAGGATGCTTGTTTCCAGTCCAGGGAGGACCTGGCTTGGCAGTTCGGGCTGGACTGTTCCCATGGGGCACAGGGTCAAGACTGATTTGCATATGGCTAGGTTCAAACTGGAATGGCATGGTGAGCAAAAAAACGATGGATTTAGGCCCAGATCTCTGTACTGGGGTGAATGTATGACATTGTTCTGCATTCTGTCCATCAATTGTTGTTTTTGCATTTGTCACCCCGAGTGGGAAGGGTATGCTCAGACGTGAGTCCCTTGCTCTCCATGCCACTGGAATCAAGCTATCCTGGCTGACGAGGGCTGAAAGCCCGAAACCGGTCCTAGGATGCTTGTTTCCAGTCCAGGGAGGACCTGGCTTGGCAGTTCGGGCTGGACTGTTCCCATGGGGCACAGGGTCAAGACTGATTTGCATATGGCTGGGTTCAAACTGGAATGGCATGGTGAGCAAAAAAACGATGGATTTAGGCCCAGATCTCTGTACTGGGGTGAATGTATGACATTGTTCTGCATTCTGTCCATCAATTGTTGTTTTTGCATTTGTCACCCCGAGTGGGAAGGGTATGCTCAGACGTGAGTCCCTTGCTCTCCATGCCACTGGAATCAAGCTATCCTGGCTGACGAGGGCTGAAAGCCCGAAACCGGTCCTAGGATGCTTGTTTCCAGTCCAGGGAGGACCTGGCTTGGCAGTTCGGGCTGGACTGTTCCCATGGGGCACAGGGTCAAGACTGATTTGCATATGGCTGGGTTCAAACTGGAATGGCATGGTGAGCAAAAAAACGATGGATTTAGGCCCAGATCTCTGTACTGGGGTGAATGTATGACATTGTTCTGCATTCTGTCCATCAATTGTTGTTTTTGCATTTGTCACCCCGAGTGGGAAGGGTATGCTCAGACGTGAGTCCCTTGCTCTCCATGCCACTGGAATCAAGCTATCCTGGCTGACGAGGGCTGAAAGCCCGAAACCGGTCCTAGGATGCTTGTTTCCAGTCCAGGGAGGACCTGGCTTGGCAGTTCGGGCTGGACTGTTCCCATGGGGCACAGGGTCAAGACTGATTTGCATATGGCTGGGTTCAAACTGGAATGGCATGGTGAGCAAAAAAACGATGGATTTAGGCCCAGATCTCTGTACTGGGGTGAATGTATGACATTGTTCTGCATTCTGTCCATCAATTGTTGTTTTTGCATTTGTCACCCCGAGTGGGAAGGGTATGCTCAGACGTGAGTCCCTTGCTCTCCATGCCACTGGAATCAAGCTATCCTGGCTGACGAGGGCTGAAAGCCCGAAACCGGTCCTAGGATGCTTGTTTCCAGTCCAGGGAGGACCTGGCTTGGCAGTTCGGGCTGGACTGTTCCCATGGGGCACAGGGTCAAGACTGATTTGCATATGGCTGGGTTCAAACTGGAATGGCATGGTGAGCAAAAAAACGATGGATTTAGGCCCAGATCTCTGTACTGGGGTGAATGTATGACATTGTTCTGCATTCTGTCCATCAATTGTTGTTTTTGCATTTGTCACCCCGAGTGGGAAGGGTATGCTCAGACGTGAGTCCCTTGCTCTCCATGCCACTGGAATCAAGCTATCCTGGCTGACGAGGGCGAAAGCCCGAAACCGGTCCTAGGTTGCTTGTTTCCAGTCCAGGGAGGACCTGGCTTGGCAGTTCGGGCTGGACTGTTCCCATGGGGCACAGGGTCAAGACTGATTTGCATATGGCTGGGTTCAAACTGGAATGGCATGGTGAGCAAAAAAACGATGGATTTAGGCCCAGATCTCTGTACTGGGGTGAATGTATGACATTGTTCTGCATTCTGTCCATCAATTGTTGTTTTTGCAGGTGATGAGGACTTAGGCAATGGTTCTGAGGGTTGGTCTGAAGCCATATGAAGATCTTCTTCATCATCTGGAGTGTGTGGATGCAGGAGATGGTGCCTGCTTTCACTTGGCCAGTCTCGGTGAGTTGGTTGTTGATTGCTATTCCATGTTTTTTTGTGTGGGTTGCCCTAGGGGTGTAGGTCTGGGTTCCACAGGCCACCAGGTGGAGTTCCAGAACAAGGTATCTTTTCCAAAGATTACTACTTCCTTCTAGTCTGTGTTGAGCTTAAGCCAGCTGCTTTTCATCCATCTGTTGACTATAGTCATGAATGCAGAAAAATTGGTCCGGTTGTTTGGCGTTTATCGGAGAGTAAGAATACGAGCTGGTTGTCGCCAGCAAAGCATATGTTGTTGATTCTATAGATGTGGGTAATTCTGGCGATTAGGGTCATGTAAACATTGAACAGAGTAGGTCTGAGTGAGAATCCTTGTAGCACTCTGCAGATGAGGTTGAAGGCGTTCGGGGTGAAGGGGACCAGACTGACCAACTGGGTGGAAGGAGCAAATCCAGTGAAGGTGGTACCTTAGATTCTGGCTTCTTGCAATTGTTGAATAAGGATGGGGTGGAAGGCATTGTCCAAAGCTAGGGAAAGATCCAGTAGGATGAGGCTAATAATCATCTCTGTCCATGACCATCCGGATGCCGTCCAAGGCAGTGATGAGAGCAATTTCTGTACTGTGGTTGGGCCTGAATCCGGATTGCGTGGTGTCGTGGAGGTGGCTATCACTTAGGTGGGTGGCTAGGCATTTGTTTGTTATCTTTTCCATTAATTTTGCCAGGCAGGATAGGAGGGAACTAGGCTGGTAGTCTACTAAGGGGTTTTGAGAAGGGGGAGTACTGTGGCATGTTTCCAAGCATCCAGGTAGGTGGCTGTGATGATTGAGTCATTCAGGGTTGGGATTAGGGCTGCGCTGATGGGGTTAGGGCAGGAGTCTGAGGGTGCTCCGGGGTGCACAGACTGTGTGGTTGTTGTGGTTTTTTTCAGTGGTGATGGTGTGCCAAGTGGTCAGCGCGGTCCCGTTGGTGTTGGTAGAGATGGGCTGGAGGGATGCAAGGAGGGAAGGGTGCACATGGGGCTTGAAGTTTTCATAGATGATGGTGATCTTGTTGGAGCACAATAGGGAAAGCTAGGTGCAGAGGTCATGAGAAGGGGTTACGCTAGTGGAGCTTGCTGCCGGAGTGGTGGGGTTTTTAACTATGGCAAAGATTTCTTTAGGGATGCTTTTGATGCAGTCAGTAAGCGCGGAGCGTTATAGACTCTGATTTGCTGATGGTAGAGTCGGTGGGCCGATTTCTTGCTGCTCATGTAGGTGTCATTCTGACTTTGTCTCCATCTGCGTGTAAGTTGCTTTCAGCAGCTTTTGGTGAGCCTGAGCTCTACTGTGTATCAGCTTGTTTGCAGTCTGGTTCTCATGGCTTTGAAAAGAGCTAGGGTATCTGCAGGTGGTGATCTAGGTGTTGAAGTTGGAGATGGATTCAAGGAGTTGTTTTTGTGTTGAGGCGGTGGTGTAAGAGTTCGGAAGACCAGGATACATATGAGATCTTGTTACAGTCCCATCATGAAGATTTGGTGATGGCGTTTCAGTGGTGGTGTGGGATTGGTATGCTGAAGTTGATGAGAATGTGGTTGGATCAGGTGATTGATGTGGGCTTGTTTACTGTGATGTTGCTAAAACTGGGATGCAGTAGGTGGCAGGCAGCGTGTACAGACTTTTTAGGCTAGATCTGTCATATAAAGATGCTCCATACATACATACATACATACATAAAACTATAATTAGCAAAATAAATAAATGGCTACCAGTTTTAGGCCTGGTAATCAACCCTAATAGTGTTTCCAGCTCCTATGCAAGAGGTGCTGAAAATCCTATTAACATTGTCCCTGTGGCAAGTGGTCATCTTTGTTGGCTTTTTTAAAGTTTTCAAACAATTTTGCTAGGAAATAAAGACCAATAGTACAGCTGTACAATGTTTGGGTACACTATCACAATATGTGGGTCTACTCCACCAACAACAGTTGAACAATGAGCCATCTCTCGGTTCCACATCAGCACTTCCAGAAACAGAGGAGTCATCACACCAACCAAAATGCCAGCAGAAGCGACTTCAATAAGAAGAGAGAAAGAGGGCTCCTAGGAAACTATCTTCAAAACAGGGTACCCCATTAGAAGATCAATATTGAATTACAGAGGCCTCCATGCTGGGGTGGAGGTGAAACTGAAGGATTTGTTGGGACCAAGGTGGGTAGCGAAGAGAGGGGAAGTTAAATTCAGTGGGGTGGGCGGTGAGAAGGGGGAGTAGGCAAGGGACCCCAGGCCCAAGATAATGGAGCTGCGAGGAAGTGGGATCGTTCAGCATCCCTGCCTGTTGGACACCGTATGGAGAGGGAAGATATGGTTGGCACAGCTAAATACGGAGGGGGGGGGGCAGTGGAGGAGGGAATAACACACAGGTCCAGACACAACTCTTGGATGCAGGTCAGGTTAAGATGGAGGGTGCCTTGGGCATCAGCGTCAAGGTTCAGAAAAGGGGACCAAATGGCTTCAAATAACTCGGTCTGTCTTGGAGTCGATAAATTATGCATTCATACGATGCCACTTTAAACATCTCAGTAAGCCATTCATCGTGTGTGGGTAGGTGTCATGGTATTGAGACAAAACTGCTCCTATGGCCACTTCAGACGCATCCGCTTCTATGGTTTCTCTGGGTTGGGATGTGCCAGAACTAGTGCGGATATAAAAGCGTGTTTTAATTCCTCAAAAGCGGCTTGGGCTTCCTTTGACCAAACAAATTTGTTCTTCTTGCGTAACAACTTGGTGATGGGTGTCACCATCTTAGAAAAGTGGTTAATGAACCTCCTGTAAAAGTTAGCGAATTCCAAAAATCATTGTATGTCTCTGATATACTTGGGTTCTGGCCATTCCTTGACTGCTAAAACCTTTCTCAGCCATCTCTTGACCCTTGGGTGTGAGCATAGCTCCCAGGAATTCGACAGTGTCAACGTGGAACTCGCACTTGCTGAGTTTGCAAAACAAATTGTTTTCTCTCAAGGCTTGTAATACAGCACCAATGTGTTGTATGTGTTGTTCTTCATTCAATGAATAAATCAGAATGTTGTCTATATAAACGACCACATACCGGTCTAGGAAGTCTCTTAACACTTCATTGAGGAATACTGGAATGCCGCCGGGGAGTTGCATAACCTGAACTGCATCACCAAATATTCGTATAGTCCATATCGTGTTTTAAAGGCAGTTTTCCACGCATCTCCGGTCCTCATTCGCACCAGGTGATACGCTCCCTTAAGATCTAATTTGGTGAATATTATGGCCTTTTTCACCTGTTCCAACAAAACTGGGATAAAGGGCAGAGGGTAATGATTCTTAATGGTGATATCATTTAACGCCCTAAAGTCTATGCAGGTGCGTAGCTCCTCATTAGCTTTTGGAATTAAAAACAAAGGCGAAGCCGCAGGTGATTTGGAGGGGTTCCTAAAGCCAAATATTTCTCCAGGTATTGTCACAGATGTTCATTCTCCTGGTCTGTCAAGACATATATGCGCCCGCATGGTACCACAGCCCCAGGGATGAGGTCAATTTGACAATGGTATTGTCGATGGGGAGGAAAGGTTTCAGCTAGTGTTTCGTTAAACACCTCTTCATATTCAATGTATCATTGAGGCAATGTAATGTCTTTTTCTGCTGCTGTGGCAATTCAATGCCTTGCGGATAAGGCTTGAGAAGGTTGGTTAGGATGACAGACAATTCTTTACACAAAAGTCTGATTCCAAATTTAACGTTTTATCAGTCCAGTCTATGGTGGGATTATGCTTCTTTAGCCACGGTAGTCCCAGAATAATCCCATATTGGGGAGCCTTAATAACATGAAATATCATAGTTTTCAAGTGGTCTGGTTCATATAGAAACTTCCAAGGGATCTGATACAAAACAGACAGGTCCAGAATCTAACACTCTTCATTCAACATCAATCACGATTTCCGGGTTGGTTTTCTTCACCAATTTTATTCCCAATCTTTTGGCTACTTCCTCATCCATAAAGGTACTGGTGGCTCCCAAATCTGATAAAGCCTGGGTTTCTTCCCATTTATCCTTTATTCTGAGTTTGATGGAGATGAAAAAGAAGGGGCTCGTGTTTGCAGCATTCCTGGTATCCGATGAGGGGATAAAACTATTGCTCGAGGGTTCCCCTCTCTTTCTTCTCGAGCTTCCTGGTTTTCCGATTCCTTCTTAACGGTAGATGTTTCACTTCTTCTGAATCTCCCCCAGTTGCTTTGAGGTTTGAAGAGACAATCCCGTACAAAATGTCCCTTTTTTCACAGTATAGACAAAGGCCATTTTTCCTGTGCATGCCTCTCTCGCTTGATGGGAGGGCAGCTCTCACAGTTCCAATTTCCATAGGTTCCTGATTGGTGCTTGGGACATTACGCCTTTTTGCGAGGACGTATGAATTTTGGAGCTGGTTGTACCTTCCGCTTAGTGTTCCCTGTTCAATCGCTTATCTAATGTTCCAATCTCAGAGTCAAATTAATCAAGTCTGTACATGTGATAGGTTGTGGGTCGATTTGTGCAATGATGTCTTTCAACTCATCTCGTAAAACTTAGTAGTATATGGCAAACTGTTTTTCTTTGGGCCAATTGGTTTCTGCCACCAACCTCCTGAACGAAGTCAAATATACTACTAGATCTTTGTTCCCTTGCCTGAGCTCTAGCAATTCACGGTCAGCCGAGAGAGTGTGGGTTCTCCTATCTAATATATTTTCAAATTCTGCCCTAAAGGACTCCAAGTCACAAAGTAGTGGGTCTTCTCTCTGCACTAATGGAACTGCCAATAATGCTGCGTCCCCAGCTAATTACGCCATAAGTAAGGCCACACATGCTTGGTTGGTGGTTAACACCTTGGCCTTACAATTAAAATGCAGCAATATTTGTGTAAGAAAGATTTGTATTTTGTTACCATCTCCATAATACCTCTCCGGGGCGCTAATGGTATAGGGGTTGGCATTTCTACAGTGATAGGAGGTTGATATATTGATGAAGCCCCCCTATGTCAAAAGGGTTTCGCTGCATGCGATCCACTTTGACCTGTAAGGCATCAGTTTCTAACCTAGAAGCTGCAACTTCCTGTTGTACCATCTGTAACGTGGCCAACAAATCTTCTAGGATCACCATGTCGGAGCAGAGCACACGATCAGGAGGAGTTATATCTGTGGGCCGATTATTCTGTCGTCGTCACCAACTTCTCAGGATCGGTATAATGCTAAAACATGGTCCTCCTCTCGATAGCTCAAAGTCTGTTTGCTATTATAGCACAGATCAGTGAAGCGATCAAGCGAAGGAAGGAAAGGGGGACAGCGGGGAAGCGGACCTAAAACTATAAAGAAAAGCAGAGGTAGTAAAAACCTAAGCCAATACTCTCCTAGACTTATTACAATCCCTTAAGTTTAGACAAACTGCCTGTAAAGAAAGAAAAGACCTGTTCAGGTGAGCACACCAAGTGTGTGCTTTTTTAACCCAGGTAGTCAAGAATCCTTGGGCAATCTTGGTAGTACTTAGAATATGGCAATGCTATAGAAACGAGAAACCAAAATAAACAATAAACAGTAATGTGTAAGACTCTATTTGTAAGTGATCATGCACCAAGTAGGTATGCATCAATATGTTAAACCTTCTAACCCACCTAGGTAATCTAGTGCCATGCGCCGCAGAGGATGTAAGAGTCTGCCGTTTATTGCTCTACCACAATAACCTGGTCAATAGGTCAAGAGAAAAAAACATAAGCGGAATAACAGCATTAAATCATGCCTTATGGTTTCAGGAAATCAAATATCTTCAGCACCTCTTCTGCACCTCCGGAGAAGATTGAACAACTGAACATTCAAGCAACCCTACATGGGTTTATATCAGTTTGCAACCTGCTTTGTTTTCCTCCCCCGCCCTTCAAGAACCATAAACGTTAGGCCCATAGGGATAAGACTAACACAAAACAGCACACACAGATAGGATGACAATTGGAAACACAAATGTCATACGCCTCCTGGCGTCATATCAATATATGTATATGTTGAATCTCTCCAAAGTCATACTTTGGAGTAGGCAAGTATACCAACTTCAACTCCCCTCCACATGAACTCGTAGAATGACAAGCTCACCAAAAGAGGGAGAATATATGCATAAAAGAATTTCGGAGCGCTTGTTCTGCACGAGCTCCTCTATAGCCAAGAGAGACTCACCAATGGAACAAATGCTAGTTAAAGTTAGGTGTCCCCCAAAACCTGCGTAGGTATTCCTACCACCCGCAAGAGACTACAAACGTGTGTGTCTCGCCAGCGGGGAGGAACACCTCACGCTAGGCTTAAGGATGATTCGGTAAAGAATTTAGTGGTGCAACCGCACCCTTACTGGACCCTGGAATGGAATCCAATGCAGCTCTTTCAGCCTCCGGGTTGCTTAACAGAATAATTTGCATCATCACGGGAAGTGGAAGAGCTCTTGTGTGGCTTCAGCTCTCTCGTTGTCGGCAGCGTGCTGCTGCCGAGATTCATGAGATTTGTAGTTCTCCAAGTCTTGGTGGTGTTTTTCCAACATGCAAGTGTCCGGAGGGGTAAGACGGGGTTCAGGTTCGAGCTCATGACATAGCTCAAGCATTTTGGAGACACATTCCGTTATGCTGGCTCTCACCTTATCAGATAGCCTGTAAACTTTACTCTTCACAGGCATACTATTCCCACTATCAATTATATGGGTGCACCATGTAGTGAGTCCTAGAGTAAGTGGGGAAAAAGATAAGTAAACTGCCCCAGCAACTGGCGGCAGTCCCTCTGTTGCTCTAGGGTCAGGGTAGAGGAGAGGATGACACCCTCCACTGACCCTTCCTGCTCCTTAAAAGAAAGGAGATTGTGGAGAGGTTCACTATCCTCCTCCACCTCATCATCTGAGACAAGGTGCATGGTTACCTTGGACCTCCCAATGTGGGGCTTGAGGCGATTGACATGCAAAACCCATAAAGGGTACCTTGAAGTCTTCAGGCTGACGAAGTAGGCGATTTCACTCTTGAGCTTATTCACCTCATAGGGCCCAGACCAGCAATCTTGTAGGACCCTGGGCTCCACAGGCTTCCTTGTCCACACTTTTTGGTGAGGCTAAACTCGGCCAGAATGGCCTTCCTGTCATGTCACCATTTCATGGCCTCCTGGCTGGTTTCTAGATTTTCATTGGCCTTCTGTAGGAAGCGTTTCATCTGGGTACGGAGTGCCAGCATGTAGCTGACTAAATTCTGGGAGGCTTTCCTGAGAGCTTGCTCCCATCCCTCTTTCACCAGACTGAGAGGCCCTTGCATTGGGTGCCTGTAAAGAAGCTCAAATGGGCTGAATCCAACTCCCTTCTGCAGTACCTCCCTATATGCAAACAAGAGGCATGGCAAGAGGATGTAACACTTCTGCCTCAAGGGCTCTGATAGGCCGATGATAATGCCATTCACGGTCTTGTTGAACCGCTCAACAAACCCGCTAGTTTGGGGGTGGTAGGGCATGGAGAATTTTTAAGTTACCCCACACTCCTTTCACATGGACTTCAGTTGATACCACAGTCAGATACTAGCTCCTTGGGGAACCACACGGGTAGATATCCCCATAAGTGCCCTGGACATCGCTGGTGCAGTTACCGTCCTCAGAGGTATGGCCTCCGGGTACTGGGTGGCATGGTCCATCAAGACCAGAATTAACCTTTTGGCCAGGGCTGTCTTGGGGTGCAGAGGCCTAACAATGTTGATGCCCATCCATTTTAAAGGGAGTGTCAATGACAGGAAATAGCTGCAGGAGATCCTTGCTCTTGCCACTGGCCTGGCAGGTAGGGCATGACCTGCAGAACGCATCTGAGGTCATCGTAGTCAGGGGCCAAAACAAGTGGGGTGACAAGCCTTTCAAGGGTATCGTCCCACACTAGATTGCCTACCATAGGACCATCATGTGCCAGCTCGGGTAGGAATGCCATGTAGCACTGAGGGACCACCGACACATGGGTTGGACCAGGCTCAGGAACCTTAGGGTCGCTCTACAGGAAACATTCTGCTAATTAATCAGGTGATCATCACAGGTGTCGCCAGTTGCCTTGGCTTGCTGCCATAGGCCCTCCATAGTTGGACACTCCATCTGCGCTCTACAGAACTCCTCCCTGTTGGGACCCCCCTTCCTTCTGCCATGTGGTGAGTTCAAGTATGTTCCCCAGGGCGGCAATGTCGTCTCCTGTAGGTTCTGGGGCTCAGCCTCCTCCCACATTGTGGGAAGTTCAGGAGCGGGTTTCCCGTGCCCCTTGCACTTCCTCTTTTTGGCACGCACCTGGGCCATTCTTCAGGGTCCAGGTCCTCATGACTACCCTCTTGGGCAGCCATGGACTGTGTGGTCCGGCACATTCATTCAGGCAACCCTAACATCTCCAGGTGTGACCTGAGCTCCACCTCTTTCCAGATGGTATGCTCTAGGTCATTGCAAAATAGACAACCTGTAGTTATGGATGGTCTAAACTACCCTCAAGGAACCTGAGACTTCCCCCAACTCAAAGGGAACCAGAGCCTCTCGATAGTTACTCTCATAGTTGTCAGGTACAATAACCTGGTGAAATGCATTAGGTCCTACGTGCTCTGAGGTTACCAGATGACATCTGACAGTTGTCATGCTGGCTATAGAGTCTCTCAGAGCCTCCCATTGATGGTGACCCGTTGCCTGTATTTCTTAGTATTACTAGGCATGTGAGGCATTGGCATCATCTCTCCATCACCCAAATATACTAGGGTATCCTATACGCTATCTCCCATACGGATCTGGGGAAACCTCCTCCCCAGGTGCTACACTAGCCAACCCAGGTATCTACCCTCCAGTGGGGGGCTGTGCCCATGGGACTCATGGCACCCCCATTGTAGTGCCCAACTTGTTGCCACTCATAGCACTTAAAGGGCGCCTTCCCTGAGGACCTTTTAGCAGGGAACCACGTCTTTTTCTGCTCCTGTGGGAATTGGGAATCCTGACCCTTCTAACTAGTTTGGGGACCTTTAGAGAACACCTTGTTTTTATGCTTGTCTCCCTCCTCCTTCTGGTTGGGACCCTGCCCACCCTTGTGGTGATCCCCCAGATACCTTCTTGTGGACCATTGTGGTGTGCCAGTGGTCCGCGCCCTTTGCAAGCTCCCTGGGGTCTGTGAGCTTACTATCAAGAAGGCGTAGATCTGCAAAGACTGAACACGTGCTTTCTCGCTATCAAATTAAACATCCTTGGGTAATCCTTCCCTTCACTGCCCTTCACAAAACCATCCAGTGCCTTGCAAAAACAATCCACCCAGCTTCTGACTGCCCCTAAACTTTTACCTATCCTATCCAGGGATGAGGCCATATTTCCTTACAAGGGTTTCCGTCATGGGCGAATACCTTATCCTGTCCCCCTTCTCTAGGGCCGGTAGGGCAACCTTCCCTTCACTGGGGATGAGCTTTTAGAGCCTAGACCCCCAATCCTCCTCAGGGAACCTATGCATCTGTAAAGCTATCTCTTAAGCTTCAACCCTCTTGTCAATGTCATCCCCCCACAACAAAGTTGTATGTCCAGCTTTCTGAAGCTCCACATGTGAGCCATTTTCCTCCTGTCCGCCTATATGGCCAGTTTCTTTTCCTCCATGGCCAGTTTTTCATTTGCTAAGTCCCTCTCAGCCTCCATGTTGCAGTTTTTTTTGCTCTGCTTCAATTTTCAGCTGGGCCATCTGCAGCCCAAACTCCCTCTCTGCCTTGTCTACCAGCTTCTCTGGGTACAAGGCTCGAGAAGACACACTCTTCTCTGGCAGGGTCTTCCAACACAGGGCACCAGTGTCGCTCATTTCACTTTGCACATGTGCTTTTGTATTGCTTCGCCCTCCCAAATAATAGCAAATATCGCCCTCCCACTTGGAGGCACAAACACGGCGAAGCAATAAAAACACCACAAGGAAAAACTGGTAATAAAATGAGACACATCAAAGACTGTTCTCAGAATAAGGCATGGGGTTAATCTCTCTAACAGAAAGGTTTTCCCAGATGTTAAATGAACAACATTTAAATGTATATATATTAATCCGCAAAAGCCGTGAAAGAGCCCTGCTGCGTTTCTGAGCAGACCTGGATGACGCCATGCTGGGAGCCATCATTACAGGATGGGAGCAGTTATTCCAGGCAGTAAGGTGTGTGCGCAATTCTTCACTAAGTACAGAACAACCCACTGGGGTAACACTTGAAATTATGGACTGAATGTCAAGGCCGCTCTCACATGAGCAATATGTGGGTGCACTTCAAGTCCCAGGAGGCCGTGCGAGCGGCCGTGTCCATCGGGGCGGAGGACTTATGAGGATCAAGGGTGCACCACCAGCTTCTTGCATGTCAGTTTCAAATGCCAATGATTAAGGGCAGGGGCCCGATACGCGTCTGGCGTTATTGATCTGTTGTGTCACTCTGCACAAGTTTGCGCTGCAGCCTGGAATAAATTAAAGCAACACACCCGTGGTTGGGCTCTTTCTTTAAGGTAACTTTTGAAGATTAATTTGGAACGGCCAACCTAGCCGTGAAAGAGCCCCGCTGCGTTTCTGAGCAGACCTGGATGACGCCATGCTGGGAGCCATCATTACAGGATGGGAGCAGTTATTCCAGGCAGTAAGGTGTGAGCGCAATTCTTCACTGAGTACAGAACAACCCACTGGGGTAACACTTGAAATTATGGACTGAATGTCAAGACCGCTCACATGACCAATATGTGGGCGCACTTCAAGTCCCAGGAGGCCATGTGAGCGGCCGCGCCCATCGGGGCGGAGGACTTATAAGGATCATAGGTGTACCACCAGCTTCTTGCATGTCAGTTTCAAATGCCAATGATTAAGGGCAGGGGCCCGAAACGCGTCTGGCGTTATTGATCTGTTGTGTCACTCTGCACAAGTTTGCGCTGCAGCCTGGAATAAATTAAAGCAACACTTACCCGTTGTTGGGCTCTTTCTTTAAGGTAACTTTTGCGGATTAATATATATATATATATATATATAACACACTTATAAGTAAGCAAATACAACTGTTAGCTGTTAGATGCAGGGAATAAAATAGATGAAACAAAATACAAGCAGATAATACTGGACGTCCACTGCAAGAAACCTGAAAGATATATACACTAAATACATCAGATGATTATAACCATGGAAGACTTGAATGTGCACACAGACACACACATCACAATTTCAATAATCAAAAATAAAACATGACCGGCTGCAAACACTGCATTTTGGCCCACACCAGACTTGGGGGTTCACAGCCGGGATCAAGAGACTCAGCAAACCGGAACTGCTACACTGTAGACGAGTCCGTCATTCAGGTCAAACAAATCCCAGTTTCCATGCCAACAAACCCCAGTTTTATAATCTCAAAGCACTAGAAGTTTCCGAGAGGCCCTCCTCTGCACTAAGGAAATTTACTGGAGTTGGCAAGCATTCCAGAGGCAGAAGAGTTCTCACATTTTCTTACGAAATTATCCAACAGTACAGAAAACAATTTCCGAAAACAACCTTGAATGTGGATAGCCTAAACATCTTGAGTAATCTGGGGGTCTGCCCATGTGCAAAGCTCAAACTAGACAGAGTCAGAATTTAAGATGGCATGAGGGCATGACAAAGCCAATAGTAAGAACTTCATAATACTTCCCAATGTACAACACAATGCACATTTGAGCTCCACTGCCTATAGCATCACACACTTCATCTCCTAATGTACAACATAATTAAGGCTCCCGGTTTTCCGTTTAAACGGATTTTTACATATAAATACAGACGGAAAACGTTTTGTTTTTTGCCTGTATTTATATGTAAAAACTGGAAAATACTTACAAAACAAATGCTCCTCTGTAAAAATCCTAGTCAGAGGTGCACAGGTACAGCCAAAATAAACGGGAAACTGCTGCCCTGAAACTGCTCCAGAGACGGGGGAGAGAGGGGGGTGGGAGCGCCGTGTGTGCAGAGACACTCCAGCACCTCTCACAGCGGTAGTTCAGGCTAGATAATTGTTGGGGAAGTGCAAGCAGCCAATGTCCATTAGGAGGTGTGAAAACACCCCAGGACATCGGCTGCAGCTCCACAACATTTTGCTTTGTGTTGTATGGGAGGGTGAAGGAGGTTGATGTGGCAAGGCAGGGGGCAGAAATGCCTCCAACAACTATTAGCATAAAGCTTTTAGGGTTCAGAAGAACTTCTCCCTTTGTCTTTTATTTTTAACCATTTTTTTTAGTTTAGTACACAGACAAGGCTGCGCACTGTCGTGGGGTCTTGTCTGTATATGACAAACTGGGCTTGTGGTTCAACAAGTAAAGTGCGTGGCTTGATAACAATGGCCTCTCTGGTGCCTTTCCTCGCTTCAGCCCTCTGCCCTCGCTCCATCCTCCCCCTCCCCTCTCCTTCCCTTCCAGCACTTGTGTAAAACAAGGAAGAGAACAACAGTGCTCCGAAATCGGACACTGGCAGCCTGCGAAGACACTGACAAGTAAGGCTGCTTTTGATTACTCAGTGTTTTTTTTCGCCAGCACACTGGTTGGCAATACACAATGGCCGCTTAGGTGCCTCTCCTCGATTCTTGCGCTGGTCTGTGCCTTACAGATGGTGCATACACTTGTGCATTAATTGCTAAGCTGCGCACATTCACATCTGCTTCTTTATTAAACGTATTCTGATTTTTTCTTCAAAAACAAGAACAGAAACGACTGTTGCACCACCTGTGCTCTACATTTTCCCCATAATGTCCATATCAAAGCACTATTCTGTACAGATGAAGATGCGATTTACCATGCCTTGTGGGGTAGGTCGTCTTCTAGTGCACACTGAGAATGATCTGATATTCTTCAAGCAGACACTCTGTGATGGCCGATTAAATGTGAGTAAAAGAGGTAGTAATGTGTTGACATTTTGCAAGACATCTGCGCAAATGGGACCAAATCAAAATCACGCATACATGTATCTTTTCTTAGAGGACAGGGAAGAAATTGGCTCCCAATATGTAAAGTGCACTAAGCATAGGCTCCAATTTAAATTAAACAGCTATACCAGCCTAGTGCAAGTGTGCATGTCAATTTAAATAAATGTGGAAAAATACAAGCTTTAGCGTTTTTCTTTCTTGCATCAAAAATAAATGTGGATAAATACAGATAAAATGACCAAAAAATAAATACGGATAAATACAGACGGAAATGTTAAAAAAATAAATACCATAAAACCGGGAGCCCTAAACATAATGCACATTTGAGCACCACTGCTTATAACAATACACTACGAGACCACTCAGTACATTCCACACCTCTCTCTCTCTCATGCTTTCAAATGCACATCCCACACGTTCTGTTCTTGGCAGAGCTGTAAGAAGCGAACACTCCCCATTCTGCAGCTACAAAGACACATGAAAGAAATCTTCAAGGAAAAGGGAACATGAAGGAAAAATGATGTTCATTCAAGCCAGGATTAAGTAAAACACCAAAAGTGAAATTAAAACAATGGTATTCGGGGGCGTGGCTTAACAGGCCTTTTTGGCGGACGTGTGTTAAGCGAGCTCCGTCCAGTCCGCTATTAATCCTGCATGTATCCTGTTCCCCCTGACACCTAATCGATTCTGGAGGAGTCTCTGCAGCGTTGGTCCACCATAGCTATCGCCTGATGTGAGCGGGCGGCGTGTCCGCAGGTTCTTGCCGGAACGATCGCGCAAAGAGGACGGCGCGGCCTACCTGCTGAGGAGGAGCCGGGGTGTTACGTGATTCCGTCTGGTGGTGTCGGGTGTCCCATTAGATCTCACCTGCGGGCAGAGTTGGCTGCCTGAGGGGCCGGAGGACTGCGGGGGACGGAAGCGCCAACAGGAGGATCGGCGGTGAATCGGCTGCCCTGCGGAGACGCTGGTGAAGGGAGGACAGGAGAGTAGACGGCGGCCGGATCGGGCCGCGTTGGTGAGAAGAGGCGCAGCGCGGCCGGAGTGGCGGGAATGCCCTAGACCTAAGTCGGGCGGAGCGTGCTTCGGCGGGGGGGGGGGGGGGCCCGTGCAATGGAACCAGCGGTGACAGGAGCCAGATCTGTATTCTTCCCCCCCCCCCTTGCTTGGGACCGCAGCCCGGGATCGGCGGCAAGATCGAGCCGCGGGGGGCTGCCGGACAGTGCGGATTGGTCCTGGGCCCTCTTCCTCCTCACCTATACTGAGAATTTGGTAGTGGCGGCTGGCACGACATTGGCCCTCTGCATGTGTGGGTGGTGGAGTGTTTACAGGCCCTAGAAGCGCGGGTGATCGGCAGTGGCAGCCTCTGAGGCTGGCTGCCCCATTGCAGTGCTGCACAGTGATCTGAGTAGGATTGGGAAGTGGGGCACGGCGGCCAGGTCGGGCCGCGCCAGCGAGGTTGGCGGAGGCGCACCGAGTGCAGCGGCCCGTGGTGGTCGATAGAGGTGACCTGCTGGGACTGTTTTCCCTATACACAAGGCTGCAGCAGAAAATCAGTGGGGTAATGTGGCAGCGGGGGATCGGCGGCGCAGTCGGGCCGTGGGGGGAGTGACTGGGGGCTCTGCTGTCCCGCCTGGGGATCACCAGCGCTGGTGGCTACCTGGACCCTGTAAGACCTGGAGGTGTGGCATTTTGTGGGAGGCGAGTGGACCGAGACGTGCCTGGGGCCCTGTATTCCCCCCCCCCCTATCATCTAGCACGCGTCCTACTATCTGCGGTTACATCGGACCGCTTGCGGGCCGCGAGGAGACCCTGGTGGCATCGGGGCCCCGGGAGCGATTCACTGACCCTGGTGCAGCGGCTGCTAATCACGACAACTAACCGGGACTCCGGTTGCCCTGGGTGGACCTGCCTGAACGACGATCCTTGTGTGTGTGTCTGGCTCGGTTTTCCCTGGGGCTGATCGGGACCCTAGAGGCAGACATGACGAGGGACAAGAGTGGTAGTGGCTAAACCAAGCATGTGTCGAGACCACCAGCCTCAAACCGTGTGCGCCGCGACTACCAGCCTCGATCCGTATGCGCCGCATAAAACTACAAAGATGGCGGCTGGTGTGGAGCGCATGCGCGGAGGTCGGGCGTATGTTTAAACCCGACCTCCCGTAACTGCAGACGCTTCGCGCTCTTCATGCATCAGCGTCTCAGCTTCCTGGGTTCCAGCGTCACTACAACTTTGTGCCTGTGCTTCCGGGTCTCATCGCCTCCCTTGTGTGCCTGGAGCTCCAGTCAGTGTCGGGTTCCGTTTTTTCTTCTGGATCCTTCGTTTCCACAGAGTAGCATTTTGGCAGCGGCGGGTGCCCCTTTGGCCTCGGGGTCTTCACGCAGGCATTTCCCCATTGCTTGGACTCCTTCTGCGCTCGTTGTTTTTTCGTGGTGGTTCCTGGCGACGGTCTTGTTAAGAGACTTGGAGTTGCTTTCCAGGTGGACTATTGTGACCTGCAAGTGGACTGTCAAGGAGAGACAAAGGCTATTACGGTAACAGCGCTCCTGCGCTGTCCTTTACTTTCATTGAATATTTACTTACCTGTGTTATTCTGGCACTGCGGGATCCGTCCTCTTTTTTTCTTTATTGTTCCTAAAAGACAAGAAAGGACATACAACCTCAAGTTAAAAGTTTCATATTATGTTTACATTATAAGGCTTACAGACACCAGCAAGGCACGAGCTAAGAACAATGAGACAAAAGCATTAGAAGAAGGGAAAGTGTGAAAGCAAGCCTTTCTAATTTACATGCCAGGTAAGAAGACAGTTCATCAGGAGAAAATACATTAGAAAGTTACAGGGTAATAGGTGCATTGTTATGTTTAATCTGTTTTTTGTTTCCTTTTCTAGCCATGTACCTCATTGTGACGGGTCCTGAGCCATAAAAGAATCCCAACGAAGGAACATCCTCAATCCCCAGTTGTGTTTCCCTTCTTCCCCGGACTATCTTTGGCACTTTGACTGTTGTTGGGTGCGATAGGTGGTCAAGGGAAGTAGTGGACATTGCTTCATGTCCTTCACGTTCCTGCAAGAATAGAGCGAATCCTGACAGCATGGGCCCATTGACAAATTCACATGTCCGGGTGCAGCAGCGGGCGCGTCTGGGGGCCAGTCGGAGCCTGTTCCAGACAATGCGGCCCTTATGGCGGCCATCACCCAGTCTAGGGACATGTTGGATGCTAAAATCGGAGCTGTGGGGTCAGACGTCACGCTACTGCGGCAGGACTTGCGCAATGCAGTGTCCCGGATCACTGAAACTGAGACCTGCGTCTCAGGAGTGGAAGACGAGGTCGCAATTCTAAAGCAGAAGATGGCGAATATGAAGACGGCACAGAAGGGTCTGGCGCTCCGTGTTGAGGATGCAGAAGGGCGCGCCTGACGCAATAACGTCAGATTTGTGGGCTTTCCGGAAGGTTGCGGAGAGGGCAACATGGAATGCTTCCTCACGCGGTGGCTAGAAAGCTGGCTTCCCCCAGAGGCTATGTCACGGTGCTTTGTCGTGGAGCGGGCCCACAGAGCCCTTGTGCAGAAACCACCGCCGGGGGCTCGCCAACGACCAGTCATAGCAAAACTCTTGAACTATCATGACCGAGACGCCATACTGAAACAGGCCCGGGCTAACGCACCACTGCTCTATGACAATGTGCGCATACTAATTTTCCCTGACTATACGCGGCTTGTACAACAACAGCGCCAATCGTTTATGGCCGCGAAGGCTCGCCTACGACAACTCAAGCTACAGTACGCCCTCCTGTTTCCCGCTAGTCTGCGGGTGGTATACTGATCCCGCACCCATTTCTTCGACACCCCGGAGAAGGTCTTCCGATGGACAGATGAAACAGTACGAGTGCGAGCGCACCCGCCGCCTGGGAGGGAATCGGACTCTTCATCCAGTGAGGTGGCCCAGAGGGGATCCCCGAGACAGCAGCGGAAGGACAATAGATGGTCGCGATCCCGGAGGCGCTCCTTGTCTTGCGGGGCCTCCTCTCGGGGGAACCCCACTCCTGGGTGCCAGGTGTCGAAACCCTGATGTCCGAGGTGGATATAGCGCTGCGGAGTTCCATCTGGCTCAACGTGTACTCCGGCATATATTGGTCGGGGGAATCCGAATGGGGGCTGGAACTCTGCCAGTCTGGGACTGGTCAGGGCCATGCAAAAGGACTATGGGCTGTAAGTTGGGGATCCATTGGTTGGGGCGGTTCCTGCTCCCCCGTTGGGGATCGGGAGCTAGCCCCGCCGTGACAGATGCTTCAATGTTTTTGAGGTATGGGGTGGGGGTTTGTTGGGGGGGAGTTGGTTGAGGTTCCGAGTCACACTTCCGCATGGGGTCCGCCATTTTGTACGCGCGCATCGCCATGGTCTGCCCACGGTACTGCATGACACTTCCCTTCCCTATGGCTAGCGTTCTAACTAGAGATCAGGTGACCCCCGGTGTCCTTCGCATTATCAGCTGGAATGTGCGCGGGTCCTAGACAAAATTAGACGTGGGGCCATACTGCATCAGGTGAAGAGGGCCAGGGCCGACATCCTCATGCTGCAGGAGACTCATCTAATGGGGACGAAGGCGCTCTGCTTGCAGAGATATGGATTTCAGCAAGTTTTTCATGCAGGATTTACGAGGGGCTCCAGGGGGGTGGCGATCCTAGTTCATCGTAGGGTCCCCTATGTACACGCGCAGCAGTGGACCGACATACAGGGACGGTACCTGTTCATCCAGGGCAAGATTGGGGAGGACTCCTTGGTGCAAGAATGTGTCTATGCTCCCCCCCTACAGTGGACTCTTGTGGAGCGGCTACATGCCATATGGGCAGATATGCAGGATGTGCTCTCCGTGGTGGGGGGGACTGGAACGATGTTATGGAACTAGCCAGGGACAGGAGAGGGGCTGGAGGTGGCTCAGGGAGTGGTCATCCCACAAAATTATACTCGCTAGTGACAGGTCTAGACTGGGTGGATGTGTGGAGGCGTGTCCATGGGGATAGACGAGAGTTCACGTACCTTTCGGCGGTTCATAAATCCTTCTCCAGTCGATTACCTCTTTATTCCCCGAGTGATGATTAGTAGGGTGGCGGCGGCTGAGATCCTGCCCCGAGTCCTCTCAGATCACTCCCCAGTGTCTCTTGAGCTTTATTTAGGTAGGGGGCGACAACCCTTCAGATGGCGCCTCTCGGTGTGGCACCTACAAAATGAAGAATATGATACACATATGAGAGAGGCCATCGACCAATGCCTAACCTTAAATGAGGGGTCAGTGCCTGGCGCTGCGACGCTATGGAAGGCCCTGAAGCCTACCCTGCGTGGCGTGGATATATCCTGGTGTGGGGCGACTCGTAGGAAGCGTAAAGAGGAATTGATTCGGGCGGAGGCCAAAATAGAGACACTTGAACGCCGGGCGCGGGAGGGGAGAGATGACCATCATGTGAGACAACTTCTTCAGGCCCAACAGTCCTGCGCCGCCCTCATGATGGAGGAGGCCCGCCAAGTCTGGTTGGCGACATGTAGCAGGGTCTATCAATGGGGGGACAAGTCTGGCAAGATGCTCCATCGGCTGTGTCAGGGCACTTTTCATTCTCAGGACCTTCCAGGTCTTCGGGACGTGGCGGGGATGCCGATTGTTGATCCCGCTGCTATAGCAGAGAGCTTCGCTGCATATTACACTGATCTATATGCCCCCCCGGAGTGTTTGCCAGCCTACACTGTAGATAAATTCCTAGCTGATCTACCGCCCAAAGCGGTGTCGGACGCGGTGCGTGACCAATTGGAGATGCCCCTGACTGAAGAGGAGCTGAGCACGGCCCTGGGTGAACTCAATTCTGGGAAGGCTCCTGGACCCAACGGGTTCCCGAGTGAGTTCTTCAAGCGCTACAATATGCAGTTGTCCCCTCACTATCGGGCGGTGGTGGAGGAGGCCCGGGAACAGGGCTTGCTTCCCCCAGACTGGCAGCATGCAGAGGTGGTGGTGTTCCTTAAGCCCGGCCGCCCCCCGGAACAACAAGCCTCATATCGCCCCATTTCCCTCCTGAATGTGGAGGCTAAAATCCTGGCCAAGGCATTGGCCAATCGCCTTTTGCCTCATATCTCGACCCTCATACATCCCGACCAGGCGGGATTCATGCCCCAGAGGGCGACTAGGCACAATATAGGACGGGCAAATATTGCAGTGGCTGCGGCTCGACAGACGGGGGAACTAGCGGCACTCCTCTTAGCTGACATGGACAGGGCATTTGATTCCCTTAGTTGGGTATATCTCTTTGCACTACTGCGCAGGCTTAACCTTGGCCCGCGCTTCCTCTCCTATCTCATGCTCCTCTATACAGATCTTACGGCTGCGGTACGGGTGGCTGGTGCGGTCTCTTCCACATTCTCGATCCAGAGGGTGCCCTCTATCTCCATACTTATTCGCCCTGGCCATGGAGCCGCTAGCGGCATGAGTGTGTATCGACGCGCAGATTCGGGGATTCGAGTGGGCTCCGGGTCTGTCCGACAGGTTTGCGCTTTATGCGGACGATGTTATGTTTTTTCTCACAGACCTGGCCAGGACGGGCCGCGCCTCTTGCCGATTATGCAGATCTATGGTGAGACTTCGGGTCTCTATATGAACCCCCGCAAATCTACACTGTGGGTTCTGGGTGACCGAGAGTGGGCGATTGGGCAAATACGATCCGGCTAGCAGTTGGGGGTCTGAAATATTTGGGGGTATTCCTTACAGACGTGCCAGCTATATCCTGGGAGCGGAACCTGGCCCCGGTATGGGAGCAAGTTCGTACAGACCTCAAGTCTTGGGCGCGTATGCCCTTGACATTGTACGGCAGATCAGCAATTTTTAAGATGGTAGCGCTTCCTCGGCTGCTCTACCAGCTGCAGAATAACCCCTACCCGATCCCAGCTAGATGGTTCAGACTGGTGAACTCTGTGCTTGGACAGTTTCTGTGGGAGGGGGGCAGCTTCTGTGTGGCTCTGCGAACATGCTTTTTATCCACCTATTGTGGAGGACTTGCGTCCTCCAATATCCTCTCATATTACCAGGCTTCACACCTACTTGTCCTCAATGAATGGTGGTATGGGGACAGGGGAGACCCAGCCGATGCATTAGAGCTGCGACTCATGGGGTCCAACACGCTCCATACCATCTTATACTCGGCGCAGCTGCGGAGCGGAATGCCGTCGGCCACACGGGTGGTATTCGTAATATGGAAGCAGGCGTTGCGCCGCATGGGTTGGTGGAATACCCTGACTAGGGAGACCCCCCCTCTGAAATAATGAGCGCCTGCCTGAGCTAGCAGCCTTACAGGGGTTCCGGGGATGGGACGATATAGGTATCTCGACTCTGGGTGATGTGGTTAAAGGCACGACACTCAAATCTTTCCGGGACTTACAGAAGAAATTCTGTATGCCTCAATCACAATTCTATAGGTACCTCCAGTTTCATCATGCACTGTCCCCTAGTTTGGAGGGGTTGGAATCTCTCCCCGAGTTCAGTTCGTTGGAGGCGGAAGTCTTTACGGGGGACCTAGAGACCAAAAAGATTTCCAGGATCTGCCAATCCCTAGTCACGCACTGCTCTACCCCACTCCAGAAGCTGCGCGGGGACTGGGAGAAGGATGTGGGCACATTGGAGGAGCAAGACTGGAGGGAGGCCCTGGCAGCTCCACGAGTGGCGGCTATAGCAATGCGCCTTCGCCTCATCCAATTTAAATACCTACACAGGGTCTATTTTATCCGGGCTCGACTCTATAGGGCGGGATTGGTTGACTCCCCGGAGTGTCTTAGATGCGGTCGGAAGGAAGGTACATTCATACACAGAGTTTGGCAGTGCCTCTCCCAGGACGTTTTTGGAGAGGGGTGTTCTCCTGTCTCTCAGAGGTTTTGGGATGGGAGCTCCCGCGGACAGCTCTGCTCCATGTTATGGAAGGAATATGGGGTAACATCTATTAAAAGCCACCTCATGCAACTAGGCTTCACGCTGGCAAAACGGGATATCGCCAGGGTGTGGAAAGCGCCGCGGGCCCCATCGGTGGCCGCTTGGAAGAATGGTTTAGACTTTTGCATGGGGCTGGAACAGCCTGTATTTGTAGCTAGAGGATGTCCGCGTAAACATTATAGAATATGGAAAAAGTGAGCGGATTACCGGGGTTTGTGGCTGGAGCCAACAGTGACCGTAGCAGCACATTAATGGGGATGACCTCCGATGTACATAGAGATGTGGCGATGTAGGGTGGGGGGGGGAGGGTCGGGGGCGTGTGTTATCGTGCTATGACTCAATTGTTGTGTATAACGGCAGTGGCTAGGGCTATGCGGACTTGGTGTGACTGGAGGGGGAAGGGTGAGGGAGGGGGGAGTTGGGGGGGTTTGGTCGTATGGGTTTGTGTACTTTCATTATTTATCTGGTTGCCACCTATAAAAGTCAGTTGCTCCTGTGTCACTGTATGGTTTGATGTGGCAGTTGTCTCTGATATACAGAGCCCTGCGAAGTTTATGCAATTGACCAATAAAATATGTTTAAAAAAACAAAAAAAACAATGGTAGTCAAAGATCCATCATGTGGTCCCGCCAACCTCCCTTTCAGTTTCCAGCGCAATGCAAATTTTCCTCTCCACTATAACAGGGAGGAATTGTTGAAACTCCGACCCCTCAGTAAGGACTGTTATTTACTAACCTGTTAAATTAATTTGGCTGAGACCCTATGGTCAATAACTATAAAGTAAGCATTGCTGCAGCTGTCGAGGCTTCTTGGCCAAAGCCTCATTGAAACAGTAAGAGGTGCGAGGACGCTAATCAATACTAGATCGCTGGTCAAGAATAAACTAGAGTTTTGGGAGTTTTTCCAGGCTCAGAACCTTGATTGGTTTTTCAAGTTCATTAAAACAGGAGGGGACAAGGCAAAACGTTTGGGGCATGACCCTCCAAAGGCTGGCAGGTCTAACAGTTCAAACCGTGTGTCTCTTGCCTAATTGCATTGAATGCATGACACCTATTGTTAAACGCATAATGAAAGAAGCCCCTTCTTGAGGGTGTGGGGCTCATTCTCCCTTGACGTTCGGGAGGCAGCACCAATTCGGTCTGCCCTCTGATTTGTAACTTTGATTTATTGCTTAGAGCTGAACTATATATGGTTCTGCTTATTAATGTCCTGCATTCTATTTGAGATTCTTGCTATTTCTTGATTTAAATTACTAATTTACTGATTTTTAAACATGTATTTTGCCTTCTGTAAAGATTTAAAGCTTTTAATAAACATTTATAGTTTAATTATAATATGTGTCTAATTTTCATTATAAAGCCTAATGTGCTTTATTGCTTGCATTGTAAATTTGTGGACCAGATCTAGCTGAGGAGCAACAAAATCCTTGGGGGATTAACACCCGTCCCAGTCCATCAGAAGCGCTTTAAATTGACATATCAGAAAAAGCTTCAGCAAGAGCTTGCAACACGAGGAAGACAGCAACAGAGCATTGGGGTGGCTATTTGGCATAGTGGTGGGCTAGCCAACAAATTAACAGGAAAAGTCGAGCCAGAGCCGAGCCAATGGTCTGACTTGGCTCTTACAGTCTGTGCATGAGCTGAGCCCTGAAAATGTTTACTATGTATATGATACAGCAAACATAACAAAAAATATGATAAAGTTAAAAACAATAAAGTGTATTTCTTTAACTCGTGGTAGCTTTGGCACTAATATGTCACATTATAAAGCACTGCACTGAGAAGTACTTACTAAAAGTGATAGCCTTTAAACATGAACATCAGTGAACTAAAAGGCAAGACAGCTGTCAAGTAAACCGTGAACGTGGAACAGAATATTATAGTCTATTAAATCAAACAACAGGTTCTTGTACAACTGATATTCTGAACTTGCATATTTCAAAGTGCTTTCATCCGCGATAATGAAGAAAAAAGGAGTTTTGGTGAAATAAAATATTTGCCTAAGATCACATAATTAAGCGGGGGAGCCACAATTTATCCAGGTTTTCTGGCTTTGCTTTGTACAAAAAACCCAGTGAATGGGTATCTATTTGTCTTTACTTATGTCAAGGCTTTGCCTTTACATCTTTGTGCATTTGCTGCAGTTTTTATATAAACAACTCGACCTGAAGGTTTTGGCACTCTTTACATGAGCACTAGTTAGATTACATAAAGTCACATTCATTATTTATTGGCTCAAGCAGATTGGGTGATTTGGCCAAAATCACGGGATGTTGAGCTGATCCTGAGTTCCAAAACTGGCAGCTCTGGCTGTAACACCACATCTTGGTAGAGGGAGGATGGCAGGCAAAAGCCACAGAAAGCTTGGCACGTTATGGGCTTAAGGCTCCAACAGTACCTCGAGCTGAGCCAAAGCCAGGCTTCAGGCTCAAGCCTGGCGCAAGCTTTCAGTGGCTCGCTCACCTCTAATTTGGCAAGTGGAAGCACATGAGGTAGTGGGCTGGCAAACACATTCACTCTCAAGGAGTGCTTAAACAAAAGAAAATGTAGTTTCCTTAAAATGAGCAAAAGGAGGATACAAGTCAGCCAATCCAAAGGATGGTTAGGAAGCAATACTCCAGAAGAAAGACACACAGACAAGATAGAACAAAGTGGACAAGAAATGCCATTGAATAAAAACTAGGCAAATAAGAGTGATGGAGCGTAAAAGTTAAATGACAGTTGCTGCTATCAATTCTTACCATAAAAAGAGATTTATGACAATAATTTTTGATAAAACATTGCAAAATGGATGAAGCTGAAAACATGAAAATTTTGACTGCATCGTAAAAGCATGCTTAAAGGTTTTGGACATGAAAATGTGAAAGAAGTAAACAAAGAGAGAGAAAAAAAATATTTGTTTATGCAATGTAATCACGTGTTTAAGAATTTAAGCATAAATTAACTTAGAAAATGTGCTGCTGATGAATACTAGATGTGACAAATGAAAATAATGCTTACATAATGAAATACTCAAAAACGATTAAAATGCTGAGTTTAAAGATGCTTGACGATATGAAGATTCGCAGTTTTACTTTAGTATTGTGTGGTACAAACGTGTATATCAAAAAGTGACACGTATATTAATCTGTTTTGAAAATAAAAACGTGCAGAATATTTTCTTAATAGTATCTAATATTGACATGCGCTACACCGATATCACCGTTTTGGGGGAGACTACAGATCCCAGACTGCTCCTTGGGCTGCCACAGCTGTGTTCATCTCGCGCCAGGAGGCACATAAAGATCCTCGGGGCTCCCGCTTCGTGGGACCCGCGCTACACCGGTATCACCGGCAACGTTTGTTTTGGGGGAGACTACAGCTCCCAGACTGCTCCTTGGGCTGCCACAGCTGTGTTCATCACGCGCCGGGAGGCGCATAAAGATCCTTGCGGCTCCCGCTTCGCGGGACCCGCGCTACACCGGTATCACCGGCAACGTTTGTTTTGTGGGAGACTACAGCTCCCAGACTGCTCCTTGGGCTGCCACAGCTATGTTCATCTCGCGCCAGGAGGCGCATAAAGATCCTCGCGGCTCCCGCTTTGCGAGAAGCGCGCTGGCAAAGCCCGGGCAAAGGGTGGGCCCGTCCTTGCCCGTCAGTGACCGGAAGAGGCCGGCCTGGGCCACCCCACTAACGCCAGTAATGGGTAAGCGGAAGCAACTATGTAGTCAAGACCAGGGCGGGCTGAAAGCAAAAATCCCTAGAAAGTCAGCGTCTATTATATCTTATTTAACCTCGGCGGTGGGGGCCCTGAACAAGGAAATTGCCAATGCAGAAAAAGAGCTGGGTTTGGGCACGAGGGAAGACTCAGATGAGCGGAATGCTATACCTGACCCTGTGAAAAATATTCCTGTTCCCCTGGATTCCCTGGTACTGATAACAACACCATTAGTTGCGCAGGGTCCTCCAACTGGGGTTGCTGTCCAGACCGGGGGCATGGTTGATGTCACTGATGAACCTTTGCCTGTCCTGGAAGAGGATCCAAAAAGGTCCGCCCCGGGGACCCACTGGGAAAAGGAGACCCCTTAGAAAAATCTGCAAACGGGACAGAGGTTTGAAAAAAAGTAACTCTACTCAAGGGAACGCTGTGAGTGAACATATTGACCAATCCGTCCGGAATATAGTGGAGGAGATTTTTACATCACGGCTGGAACTTGCTCTCACTAGCATAGCCAAAGACATTATAGATACTTTGAATATTTGTGTTGCTGGGATTTTTAAAAAATGTGAGCGTATTGATTCCTTTTTAATAGCCTCGAAATCGCTACAGTTTACTCCTAGTTTAACTATCCTTCCTAAAGCTCAACCAGAGATTAGATTATGTACTGGTGTAGATATTACGGATGGTCAATCACATCCCCTACTAGGGAGATAGGTCAGAATTTGGTCCTCTTGAGAGATCCGTGGCATACCAGGGCCCCCTTGAGAGGAAGGGCATCCCCCTGTTGCGTGTGCTCAAAGTGCGGTGGCACCGAATAATCAGGGCCCATTTGATCATCGACAAAACAGTTCATATCACATGGATGAATATTAAAATCGCCCATAAGTATAATTTGGAAAAAAGTGGATTGCTTCGCCCTATAAACTTCTAAAAAACTTTTCAAAAAAGATAAATGTCCATTCATAAAATCGCATTCCCCCGAATTATAAGAATTGATTAATAATATTTTAGGCTGATTGGGGCTGCTTAGTTCTACTATCAAATAATTATGGGAGCTTACCTCCATCCATTTTGTGGAGCCTTTTAACTTTAAAGAGAATAGGAGCACTAAACCCCCCTTGGCTCTACCTGCCGTAGTAGGACGAGCAGGTGATTTTTTCAGAAAGAGCAGATCGAGTTGGGCTTAACGATTGCATTGAGTGGAACAGAATTTCTTTATGAGGTTGATGGCTGTTCCTCTGTGTGTAGCAAGTGTTTGGGTGTTCCCGACTGTAAGTACTGCACTAGTACCATATCTCAGTATGACTCTTTAATAACATGGGTGGTGTTGCACCATGATGGTTGACAACATCCACTGTGAATTATCCTCTGGGCATGAAGTATGAACAGCGGGACAGATGTCCTGTGTGGTTGTAGAGATGGCCTGTTCTATGTTGACTGTAGGTACAGGTGTGTTAAGGACATTGTCATTGATTTGTCAGCAGACTTTTAAAGTAAATTGCAAAGTGAATTGTAGTGGTCATGTTGTCAATTTACAACAACTCAAATTGGTATATTGGGTTGTGTTGTAAGAAATGGGTCTGTTTTTTTTTTTTTTTTGAAAAACCTTTATTGACATTTCAACCAATAACAAGTATGGGCCTACAACCCCCGGGGCCGGCCGCTAAGCAGTCAGAGTAACAAAAATCAATATTTATCACAAGCGGCACATCGGGGAGCAGAATTTCCATGCTGGTATACTCTCGGCCACTAAACAGCCCAAGGAGGAGGCCATGGTACAAAAGGTTTTCATTTTATAATAAGGGAGAATGGAAGGATCAGGTGCCAAACAGTTTCCCAGCAGCAAGAAATGGCAGGCAGAATAATAAACGTCCACGATAAACAGCAATTTGTCTAGTCAATGGCGCTGAAACAAGAAGTTCAGGATGTGGAGGAATATCACGGCCATTCGCACCTGCAGTCCCCTGCCCTAAAACCCAGAAAACACCACGGAAATTGTGGCACACATGAAAACGCAGCGATTAACGACGAAGGAGTTCTACCATGCTGATCCCGGAAAAGAAAGACAAAGAAGAATGAGAGAAGAAAAAGGAGGCCATGGAAAAAAGGAGGTTAAAGACTAAAGAATCCCTTCCCCCAACCCCCCACCCTGCACCTCTGCAGATGAGTACGGACCCCCCCCCCCAGCAGCGTGCCTGTCGCCCCGGAACCAGACCCGAAATATAGAAGAAACAGAGAAAGAGGAGTAGGAAAAGAAACCCCACCAGACGGGGGGGTAGAGAGAATATTAATAAACTGGAGGAGGGCCTTCAAAACATGCCCCCGGCTTCTCCCTCCCGCCCAATTTGTTTTCCCCTAAAGCAAACATTAAGCAACACAGAATCGACCAAGTCAAAGAAGAATGGGGAGCATTATGCGCCTAGTACACTGACAGTTATGCCATGAGAGCACGCAACCCCTGAGCCCGCCCGCCTATTAGATGACTACCTCTGAAGGATCAGCCTTATCCTTGGCCACTCTTTGCGAATCTACCCATGCATACCCATCGACCCAGTGCCATGTCCAATGCTACAAAGAAGAGGAGCGTCCAAAAGAGAACAGGAAGCGACACACACAGGTAGGGTGGGAGTCTCTGGTCACCGACACAGGCAGCAGTATGGAGAGACATCTTTCCCAGTGCTGCCCCAGGATCTGCACCGCACACAAGGTCCAAGAAAGCGAAATCAGCCAGAGCAGGCGACCATTGCTTGAATGTTGCCTGGGTTGCCGGAGGCCGCGCACGAGACAAGGCCACCGCCCCCCTCTCAGGTCCGATACCTCCGGAACAGACCAGATCCACAGCCAGCCGATCACACGTTAAGATACTGTCCGGAGTTTCCAGCTGGTCACTATCCACAGGGGCGGCCACAACACTGTCCTCTTGTGTGCGGTGTAGGAAGTCCCCGTGTAGCTGGGGACAGGCAGGGAGCAACTGTTCCAAAGCTGATGTCACCCCATCAAGCTTACTCCCCAATACCCAGGCGCCGTGAACCAAGGTGGAATGGAGGGCACCGAGAGCCTCGAGAAGATCACCATACCCCAGCACAGCTCTCGGCGCTCGCACCGCGATGCTCCTCATAGGCGCACACTTCCAATCGTGCTGCGACCCAGTGTACAGGATAGTAGACTTCGTCCTGTCAAGATGGCCGCCGGGTAGGTCCAACCCAGATTGAGACCAGGACTCAGGGACAAGCGCCTCAGGTTCCATGTCACTGGAATCAGGGTTTCGATGCAGGCAAAAAATATATCCGGCGTGTAATCACGGGCAACAGTCACCCCCTCCACGGACCTGCGCCCGCGAAAATCCGAGAGCAGTCCGCTAAAATCCGGGCTAGTTACGGGCGGCGGCCGGGCGGCTCGCCGGCGAAGGCAGAGACAATCACCGGGGAATCTTGGATTAGTCACCTCGGGCATGCACTCGTTCCGCTACGCTTAGTGGTAGGAACGACCACGGCGAAATGGAGGCCGATATTCACACCGCTCCGGCTAGGCCGACTCCACCCAGTCATCAAAGGCCGCTGTTGTTGAACTGCCGCCCGGCCCTGTTGTCCACTCGAGGTCCCGGTTCCAGGGTTGCACAGGCCGCAAACTTCAACTGGACATTTCTCCGGCGATACCGCCGCCAGAAACTTCGGAGTCACACGATCGGTTGCCGCTATCATTCACCAACACGGGCATATAGCGCAGGCTAAGGATCTCATGCAGGATATATGTACGGGATGCGGAGGTTCACAGAGCCGGGAGCCTACGCTGCCGTCCCGGTCGCCATCTTGGCTCCCTCCCCAATGGGTCTGTTTTTGATAAAAACGAACACTCGCCCTTTCTTTGATATGAATCTTTTTAAAGAAATGGTGCTCCCCCCTTGGTTTCTCAAAAACGGGCCGAACTGGGATTATTTGAGCTCGAGGATAATGAGTCGTTGACCATTCAAAGATGGCACTGGTTTTTCGGTGCGGGTCACGTGACACGGAAGGAATCGTGACCCACAGTAAAGCCAGTCTTTAAGTAACCGATGCGCATTGAAGGAGCCGCGCGGTTGAGACGAAGCTCTGCTTGCGATTGATATGCGGTAAGATCAGGGCTGTTAAGTGGGGCGTTATGCTGAAAAAGATCATAGCGTTTAGTGCAAAGGAGGGCGTGAGCCGGCACGATGGTGAGCCGGTTGGTTAGAATGTTTGATCGTATACTGAGAGATATCTGTGCTCATAATTGAAAGTTAGATGCCGACCTGCACCGCAGACACATATTAGTTGAATGTGAAACGAGAAGGGGATGTAAGAATGCCTCATAGTAAATGAAAATAGTGTTTTCAAATAACTAACAGGAATGAAGGGGGGTTGAATGGTGGAAATGATCACTGTTCTATAGACAGTTGAAGTAGTTTTAGAGAAAGCGCATTTTGGGCAAATCTTGATTCTTATTGTTTCCCTTACAGAACTATGACAATATAAATGTTCTGAGAGACAGGACCACTGACAAAATATCAGTGCCTGTGTGACGCAGTGTTGAGCTGGTACGAGAGACCTAGGCTAACATCGGGTAATGATATTTTATGCATATTCAAGTAAAGATAGAATGAATGTAATGAGTGGTGGTGTGTTCCGTTCTGGCTTTCAGTGTATAATGGCAGGAACCTGTCTTTTTGTCTATGCAATCACTGATAGTTCGCAACAAGTGTGCAGATAAGGTGGACGAAGTCCTGGTGCCCTGAAGAAATTAATACTCACAATAAAGAAAAGGGGGAGAAGGTACAGACCCTACCTCATCCTCCTCAAGAATTAAGTAAACCACACAAAAAGAGGTAGAGTGAAGAAACGGCCTACATCCAATAGCAATTGCAAAATGTTTTAAGAGAGCCATTTGGGGCTACAAACAATTGACAGGGGTGCAGTTGGCTGAAAATAATTTTTTACGCACCCTCTTGTCTGTGCTCCAATCAACCCCAACTTTTTCTATTAACCAGGAATTGGGGTTGGGTTATGTGACTGACTCGCTGAAATTGGCTCCCTTAGTCTGTTGGATCAAAACCTGGCTCAACCCTGAGTTAACTCTGAACCACCAGGTTTTACGGGACTGTGTTGCCCTGGATTAAGCCAGCAGTATCCCGTGGCTGTCTTACGTCAAGTGTATGTTTTACAAACTAGGGCGTCCTGATATCTGTAACGCCCCAGAAGGGATTAAAAAAGAAGACATAAAATGGGTGAAAACACATCTCTTAAATATATTGATGTTGGAACGGGAGGAATTGGAGTTACAAAAACCGTTGGTCAAGGCCCATTATCTAATAATCTCCTCCCCACTAATTGAGCCTTACCTGAGAATTGTGACCAAACCTTACCATTGTTGGCTCCTGACTAGGTTCTGTTTTAACTTAATTCATTTTTCGCTGGGCAACCTTCCTGGGTGGTGTAAATTAGAGGATATAGGCCTGTGTCAGTGTGACAACTTCTCACCACAGGATACAATGCATTTTATTATGTTCTGTGATTTTTATAATGACATACGGAGGAGGTTTTTAGTCCCTCTACTGAGGGAAAAGGGCTTTTTACAGGTTAGACCAGCCCTAATCTATCTCCAAACGTTAGATGATGTATGGAACATTTATAATATTGCTAGTTTCCATGTTGTTGCTGCCCGCCTCAGGAAAAAAAGATTCCCTATGATTAATGCTGCATGAATTATTATTTTTTAATGGAACTGTTTTTATCTGATAATTTTTAAATCTTGATGTATAATAGATTTTTCTTGATACTCTATATCTTTTTCTATTGCCCATTTGTATTTAAGATAATAATTCTTTATTCGCGTTTTATGCATTGTACTTTTATGATTTTAATTAATCGAATAAAGTGTTTTTGTCTGTCATGTAACTTTTAAGAGAAAAATAATGCGAGAATTAGCTGAGAATACTGAATTATTTCATATTAAAGTGTGTTTTATATTAATCATAACGCGATAATGATTAAGCAAGAATGCATGTAGGCCTCAAATGCTTTCTTTTCCTTGTTCGAAAAGCAGAATGTAGCTGAAGTAGTCATTTAGACGCTGTGAGAACTTTTCATGAAGTTTCTTTCTTATGCTCATAAACAATAGACTCTCTTTTGATTCAGCAACACTTTTGACAGAAATGTATCAATACAATTACAAACCCAGAGAGAGCGTTTGGGAATGGACAGACAGTGAACAAAGTGAATTTTCTTACTTCGGAGGAAAGGATGGAATTATAAAGGTATTAAAATTGATGAATTTCCATAAGGGTTACTTAATGCTTCCGCATTTCTTAGTGAGGTATTGATCACACCATGAGCAGTCCACTGTGGACAACCAATGGAAATCATATCGAGTGATTTAAAGGATACTTTGTGGGAATAAACTGAGAACTTTTGGAAGTATAATTGCCCCCTGCCTGGCATGCTGTCAAACTGAACTCTGATTTCTTTTTCTATGCCAAATCCATTGAACTGAACTTTCCAAACTGACTCAAACCTGTACTTTGCCGGCTGGTAAAGTGTTCAGGTATAACTCTTAGGCTGAAGAGTTTTATGGACTCTTTCATGTGACTCATTGAGCTTGAACTCTGCATCTTTGGTTTGTATAACCTAAATGCTGCAACTCAATTTTCCCATGATCTCTCTCTCATTTCTCTCCTAGGTAATCAATAATGTTTTTTTGTTAAATCTGTATCACATTGTGACTAATTGTACTAAATAATTTCTATTAAATCTGATTACAATGCGATTTATGTTCCCAACCATTCAAATTTAGGTTTTAGAGAAATGGTTTATATGTCGTTAGCATGAATTTGGCATTTTCTTATCCAGGTCCTCATAAGAATTTGCTTCACGAACTCTGAATATCCAAGTCCCTGTCAGCTCACGTAAAAGATCCATCGGAGGACCGATGGTAGTTCAGTGTTATGTTACGGGCCCAGAGAGGAAACAGTCTTAAATGAAATATATGAAATTGTGAAAGGGAAGGAAAGGAAAGGAAATTTTGCCCAGCTTTCAGCTGCAACAGGAGTAACAGTAAAAGCCATCCATTTGTAAGCAATGGACAGGCTGCAGTGTAAGCCCATTGTAAGTTCTTGGAACGCCCACAAAGGTCTTTACCAACAAGACTGCTTGAGCTGTTTGGTAGGTGAGACCTAAATGGACTCAGAAATTTACTTTATGCTACCCTGTTCCCATATATGCCAACATTTCAGAACGGATAAGAGGAAAATCTAGAAAAAAATAATCGGAATATAATTCCCTCATTCATTTACGATTACTATTTTTTCACATTCATTATTTTTTCACATATATGCACTCCATATAAAATGCAGTGCACCTACACGGATTAAATACAAACAAACGAGACAGGGGTACATACCAACTACTATATAATGGAATCACTATGTTTTCTCTACTGTGGCACTGTCTCATGCAGTAAAAATAATAACCTATTAATAATAAACAATTGTTATTACACATCTACGGGGGTGCTCGCGCGAATCTTTTTCTACGTTCATAATAGACATACTACGAAGCAGTATGCGGTTTCTTTTAGCACGTTGTAGTCTATTTTCTATATTACCTCGTTAGTCTCTTTTCACTGTCTCACACTGCATTGGTTTTAGTTGCGGCCATCTTTGTTCCTGGAAATGGTCCAGTTTATGGCAAAGATTCCATGTTATAGCTCTACAATTGCCATTCCTTCCAATCCGTCATTTAGAATGTAGGTATAACCGATTAGGGGCCAAAGCGCAAGTTTTATCAAAAGCAAAGCCCTTTTAGTATCGCATAATTTCCACAAGTTTCGCCGTACCTCACTTATAAAATGGCGGTCGGCCACCATGTTTTCCTGGTCACGTGCCCTTGCCCCACTGACCCACAATGCACCGCGATCCGTCCCTGCACCACTCCAGCGGTAAAAGGGCGGAGACAATGAGAGCGAAGTGAGGCGGTGAGAACCGGGAATTGTATAGAGACGCGAGTTCCGGTCCGCAGCAGTTTTTCTGATAGCCGAAAACGTGAGGCGTAGACTTCTCTGCCCCTTTTCTGATACCGAAGCTTTCAGGCCCGCCTCCTGGTCTTGGCTCTCTGCCCCGTAGGCCTGCACGGCCTCCTCTGTTGCATTGGCTAGTTTCCCGCCAGTCTCACGGGCGGGCCCCGAATTCACATTTCCCTCTCTGCACCTCACGAACATCCTTTGTTCTCGTTTTGTGACCTTCCGCTGGGGCCCGGCTTCGGGTCCCTAAGTCAATCCCGCTGTCGGCTGCCCTCGGGTCGCAGCGCAGCTCCTGCAGCCGCATTGAGTGGTGATTTATACTGTTGAAACCCCCCCCGGTCTTGGAGACCACCTTTGCGTTCCCAGAGATGAAGTTGACCGATAACGTGCTGCGCAGCTTTCGCGTAGCTAAGGTTTTCAGAGAAAATTCCGACAAAATTAACTGCTTTGACTTCAGCCCCAACGGGGAAACTGTGATATCCAGCAGCGACGACGACTCCATCGTGCTCTATGACTGCCACGAGGGAAAGTGAGTACCGCAATCCGCGAGAAAGTAACGAATGTCACACCATAAACAGATTCCCTCCAGCCGGTGTTCCGCTCTCTATCTTCTTAAACGAGAGGATCCAAATATGCCATAGGTCGCAGACACTTGGTGACCCCACCCCCCTTTCAAAAATCTACTCAACTTTTAATTTGATATACTGCGTGTTCGGGCTTGGCAGCTTCACGGTGTTTTTTCTCGGCAGTATTAAGAGAGTTATAATAAGTAGGTGGTGAAATTCTAGCATATCCAACCCGCGTAAGTGGGATGATGCAAAAGCAAATCGATGCAAGTAACTGTTAAGCCCTTTTCTAGTAGGGTTTGAGGGAGCAAGTTGCAAGAACGTTGAAGTGTTAAAAAAAAAAAAATTACACCTTTCCAGGGCAGAAGTGGCCCCTAAGTATGTTGGTCTGTTATAAATAAAGCCATGGCTTTTCGGTGAGAAGGGGTGCCCGGTACAATAGCCTCTAATATACCATCTTCACTATTCAGCTCTGTCACATTGTATTCCGCTCTCTGTTTCCATGACCAACCTCTACATCTGATGGCTAGTCAAAATGTATTTCTGTAGGCTTATCCCAGTTTGAGTCATGGGCACAGCCATCTAAAGAACCTGGTCAAACGATCCTCTATTAAACATTCATACACTGAGCTAATTGCCACAGCCAGTCTTCCTCTCCATAGCTTTGCATGTAGTGCTGAATGTAATTATATTAGTCCTTCTGCAAGCACACTGCCCTTAATTAAATATTTGTAAAGAATAGTAGACTCATCAAGGTTTATTCAATAATTAATTGCTCATTATTAGATGAATGTGACATTTGAAAAGGGTCACATGAATTATTTTGCACCATTTTTGCTTCATCTATTTGCTTGTTAATCATACTGATGCCAGTGGCGTTTGTCTTTTTCGTAGAAAAATACTAGTTTCCGATTATATTACTCCAGTTTATACTCTGATATGGATTTAAAACGTTTTGCTTTCCTCTTGTAAATGGTATTTCCATTTCAAATAAAGCTCAAACACTGCTGAGAATCATACCCAATCCATCAACAATAGCTTTATTCGGTTAATAATTAAAACCATCAAAGCATACACAAAATTTCATTTGCAAATGGTTACACTTAAGAATAATTTACAAAGGGATTTCAGACAATACACAATTAACAATTATACATAAAGACATGTTTTGAAAAAATAATTGGCAAACATTGACATTAAAAGATAAAACAAGCCAGCAATTATAAAACTATTTAATAGCTTCAAGAAAAAGGGAAAAAAAAGGCCCAGTCTCAGACTGCTAAACAAACTAAAAAGTAGAATCATACCCATTTTAAGGTATCAATTGATGACGTTCTATTACGTCCACACGTAAATCTTTCATTATAGTAGGATAAAAAAAATCGGAGATCTTAGCCTCTCGCCGCCATGCTCATTGAGTCATCAAACTCATTCTCAAGTACTTGCTTTCATCTATAATTTGACTATTCTAGCACAGCTTTGTATTAAAATGGGACATTAAAAAAGCGGTGTCTGAAACACCCTATACAGGCGCAAACGCAACTGTTAAAGAACGCCCTGAAAAACACTAGCAGTTGCGCATCGGGTATTCCCAAATAATGTATTTCTAGATTGTGCCAGAGTTAAACCAATTCCCATTGCCTATTAAGATGATTTTGCCATGCTACCCACCGTGCTTCACACCTTGGAGATGCCTTGATGTCAGTTTACTGTTTCTAACCCCCTGCTTCCGCCCATTAATGAACATAATCAGTAATCCAATAATTAGCAGACCATCAGGGAATGCGTGTGCATGATGCTTTTTTTTTCTTCTTCTCTCAAACCACCAAGTGTGGTCTACACCTGTTAAATACCCAGGGGCAGATTCACAAGAACTGACGCATCTGCATATTAGCAGAGATGAGTCAGTTAATTTGCGGCACGTAAAAAACCCCTTGCGCCACCATGGATGCGTCACATTTACAATGCCGCGCACCGTGGTGCAAGGATTGGCAGGTGCGTGATGCAGCTATTGGCGTAGAGGCAATACATTGCTGGAGTCGTGTCGCTAGCACAACGCAACTCCAGCAATGCTTCGGAATGCCTATTTCTATTATGCTGTCCCTCGTTGCGCCTGCTTCAAGCAGGCGTAAGGTTTTGACTCAGTGGCGTTGTAAAAGTGACTTGGTTAAATCTTATAGATTTCACTGAGTTGCTTTTACGTAGCTTTCTTGCGTCGGAACGCCCACTCTGATACATTATACCCGAAGCAGGTATAATGTGGTGCAGGGCTTTATAACGCGATGCATCTCCATAGATGCGTCACGTGAATGTGGCGCATTGTTTACGACACTGCTGCGTCACAAAAGTGATGCAACGGTGGCTTAAAAGTGTTGCAAGGGGCTTGTAAATCTGCCCCCTAGTTCTTGCAAAAAAGCTAGAAAAGTTCCCAGTTTTCTGAAATGAATAAATAACATCGCTTCACTACTTTGTTAGGAATTTGAAGCGCCATATAAATGCTGGTGTGCAGTCGAAATGAATGTTTCATCAAACTAGGGTAGTTGCCTTGGCCTTCAATGTGTGCACCATCTTCTCTGTAGTTATTGCTAGTGAATAATCGCGCTTCAGTTTTATAACACATGAATAGGTTTTGTTGTATTTTTGTTTTTCCATTGTTTTGAAAAGAACAGTAATAATCACTTGGTATGTCGGCTTACCTCTCAAAATGTAGAGGAGTTGCTACATTGGTGTGGTTTAATTTCAGCTCCACCAAAAACACCACACGTATTCTTAGTAGTATTCAGAACAACACTTCACACGTTCTCAAAAGTGGCTTGCTGATACTTATGGCTCTCCGTTGATCTTTTGAAACTTCAAAGGGTTCATAACCACCACCATGCCAAAACAGGAGGATGTTGGTTTTAACTCTCTTGGGCAGTTTGTCTTCACTTCTCGGTACATGTTAATTAATGTTTCTTTTGGAGTGCTTGTCGCACTTACATGCTCCTTCTTACCTTTGTTTTATTTCCCCCCTAGCCAAAATTTCAAAACACTATCATTGTTCCCCCTTAATCCTCTTTAGTGAGCTAGAGGGAACCCGGTTTACTGCCTACTTTAACATATTTGTAATTCTTTGGTGTACATAGTAGGTCTCCTAAAAGTTGGCGCAGAGACCTGCTTTGTCACAAAACGATGTAAAGAAAATCAATCAAGTTTTCAGATGTACATATTATCTTGCCTTGCCATGCCATCGACTACGTCACTCCAGCATAACACATTTGATTTGGCTTCTTGACCAAATAAAAAAAGTGTTCAGCCCAATTGCATCTTCTGATACACCTGGTTTTCACTTCAAAAGAATAGTTTGTTGGTCATGAGCACGGTTTCACAGCTAATATTGCAAAATGAAATACCTGCCTTCAACCTATACCCACAGTAGTGAACAGTGATTTGGGCCACACGCATAAGAGGTCTATAACAGGTGTCGTCATTGGTAAAGTTGGAAAACTAGATCTGATGAACACAAATTTACGTAACCAACTTTCACATTGGGGTTGCTGTTCGAACAGGCTGTGACCACGTTTCCATAATTGTATATACCCGCTTGATGCCCTGAATATGCTCATTCTAAGTCAGTGGTCTTGTATATCCTTCTAGAATGTTATGGTGTAGTTTGAGGCAGAGGTGTGTGATAGTGGCGCTCGGTAAGGCTGTAATGCAAAAGGCTTATAAAGGATAGCGAGGCTTTGGTGGTACTGATGTTTCTGTGCAAGATATTTTTCTGTACCCAGTGTTGTCAGCATTCGGACTGCTTTGCTGACTAACATACTGTCCTTTATTGAATGGTAAACAGTAGTGGCCGTTGTTTGCTTGCCTAGTTTCATCAAAGTAGCATGTGGTCCCTTCGAGTCCAGAGTTATAATTATGGTCAAGGCTCTCACATTATATTTAATTGAACAGGATTGCCTTGCCTGAGCCAGCTGTAAATTCCAGACATGTTATTTAAAAGAAAAAACGCTTGGGAAGTGTTGATCTAGTTACCATGGTGGCTCAGTGTCTCATCTAAGTGACTGATCTAATTTAATGGCTGATTATCCACTTAGACTTGGTGTCGTTTATTAATTGAAAAGAGGTGTTGATGCTGGAATTTTTCATAATCCTTTGGGGATGCATTACAGCAAGGCTAAAAACAATTGGGAACGCAAATGGGTTCCAAAAGCAAAAATAGTGGCTTTGCCAATGCTTTTGTGGTACTGGTGCGTCAGAGATCAACCCATGTAAACAGTGTTTCCTTCAATCCTGTAAGTGGCATATAACTATGTTAGCGGTGAACATTTGTGCTTGTTGACCAGAATAGTCTTACCACTCCTTTCCTAGTCTGATACAATTACAGTCTATAATGACTTTCTTTTGGATAATTTTAATAATGTTGCACCTTAATGGTTTTTAGGTAATGCCGAGCCATGTGAACGTTAGAATAGAACGTTATATAAAAGATGTCTTTGCATTTAAAGATGATAGTCAAAAAGTGAATTCTCAAATTACCCTAGGAAACCAGTCTCTCAACAGGACTCTTCTGCAATGACAGTGATGTATATATGTGTATATGTATATATTTTATTTACCTGTTTTCTGCTTTCTTGCATGCTTTAGGCATCATTATAATGTAATATATCTTAATTCTGTGTTGGTTTAATACTCACACACATTTGTAAATGCAGATCTCTTTACATAGAACTATCAAGCAATGGGTCAGATGGGTACTGGTAATCCTATCCAAGAAGACCAAGATCGGGTATGATCCACATTGAACTTAGTATTTGAATGTGTGGATTTTAATACACTTTGGAAGCAGGGTAATTTAGGACATTTTTCGATGCTTCCTACAAAGAGGGACCATAGTCTTGGGGCAAATCCAGAAATTGAGGGTTTTGCTGTTCATGTTGGACTTGATTTCCAAATACAGATCATGTTATTCAAAGACCTTCCTGCAATTTTGAAGAGAAGTTGGGAATGTAGACCATAATGATGGGGTTTCCGTGTGTGTGAGTGGTGGATGGAATACTTAAATTTGTCTAGGTCACCATTAATAAAACTGCCACATTGTGGTCCATTGTTTTGTTGTTTGCTTGGTGTCACTACAAGAAATAGGCCAAACGTAGGCAAGCTTTCGCTGCCTTGTCTCAAAGTGACATTCCACGCAAACTTTTAAGTCCACATCCCCTCTGTATGGGAATACAAAACATTTTTTCCTTTGTTTGCTATCATCAGTGAGCTTCAATGTGAGTCCGTTGAGCTTTTGCTGTGATGAATCCTAGCATCCTTGGCCTGCCAGTGCAGGTCCATAAGTGTTGGAGTAATATGGTTTATTTTTTGCACTGCCAGCCAAGTAAGTGTTCTACTGAATTGAGATTGGATTAAGTGATTATTTTGGTAGACTGGCAAGAATTCATTTGCAGCCATCAATGTGTGAAGTGGTGAGGACTGTATTACGGCTGTAAAGATCTTAGATAAAATAATCAGTTTCTCCCTTGTGAAGAAGTTTACATTGACAATAGACAAATGTGACATTTTTATGCCTTGCCTGCTGTCTGATGTACGACCTATTGTAAACATTGTGGAAACGAGATGTGTGCTGTTCCTGAAGGGGTAAGATCCTAACCGTTGGTGTGCTCCTATAAGAGCGAAGGCCCTCGCACACCCCAGGGGATTTCATGCTTCATCATTGCATTGGTTGCTCTACTTGAGCAACCGATGGATGAGTTGGTCGCAACACCATTGAGCGACCCCACATACTGGAGTGTTTGGGTCAGTTTTGCTCCCTCTTTTGGGTCCTTACCATTAACGACATTGTTAGCTTGGTGTAAATTGGTGAGGGTATGGTTACTTATTCCTAGGTAGGAACTGCCCCTCAATGAGTAGTTTAGTAGGGGTTTTAGGTCCTTAAGAAATACTACGAACTTTGACACTAGAGGGCATTAAACATGTTAACCCACATCTTTACTTAATGCTTGATAAGGTTACTAGATCCTTCTCTCAAATATTGTAGGTTTTTAATCACGACATGGAACCCGCTAATTAAAGTTGGTTCAGCTAGTTCTGTTATTTTTAACTCTCATCCTCCCCACACTCTACTCACCTTTTTGTATTTACACATCACAGACCACACACCGCTTCATCGGCCAAGATCACACACAAAAGATCTCTGGCAAAGAGCCCCCCCCCCCCCCCCCCCCCCTTGGGGCCCGTAGGGCATTGCAGCACCGGCCCAACGAGGAGCTACCTGATGAAGCATGACATCCCTTGGGGTGTGAGAGGGCCCTTGCTCCTTATAGGACCACTCCCGCAGTTAGGACCTTATCCCCTTTCTTCTTTAGGAAAAGGACACCTCTCGTTTTCAGTGGATATCATAAACCATGTGTGCTGGATTTTTTTTTTTTGCTCCTGGTCCCTCTTCGTTTATTTGTTCTATAGTAAACATTATCATTACTTAAGTCCACTTTGGGTCACACCTTTGCATATTATTGGTTTACTTTCTTGTCTGTCTCACTTGATTACTTTCTACTTGATGTCTTTCCTTCCTTATGTTTGCCCATCCCTTGAAGCATAGCTTCTTTACCATCCTTTGGTTGGCTGACTAGTATCCTACAACTGCTTACTTTGAGGTAACTTTTTTTCTTTTAGTGCTCCAATAGAGTACATGATTCTTGCTCTTCTCCCTTCACACCTACCCCCATGTTTTGTGGAATTCTGCCCCCTTTCCTGTCCGTTGCTTCTCCCACATCTGTCCTGCTCAGATAAAAAAAAAAAAAGTTTTAAACCAAACCCTGCTTCCCTAACATATTTGCTTATTAGTGTCTTTTAGTTGCTTCTTCAAAATCTTTCGTTATTCCCATGCCTCCCAAACTTGATGCACCCTTCTATTTTCTTCATTCTTTTCCCTGTACCTTTCGGCTGGCCGGAAGCTTTTATAAAGCACAGATATTGATATAGCCAGTAACCGTGAACGGCCATGCTAAAAGTATAGAAAATATTGTTTTGTAGACTTTCAAGTTGGTGCCACATTGTGTGGTACAACATGACCCAATTGAGTGACCATTTGTAAAGTATAAAGTTCATCCAGCATTGGGCAAACCCTGCAGCAGCACCTGCAAATCATTGCACGATGAGGCCTGTTAGCTTTGCTAATGCTTTTTAATATGTGCTGTGACATAATTAGCTATAAATCTAGATTGAAGCCTTGATCGGCAGCAGAACATTTTAGGCAAGATGTCTAGGGTTTTAATGGACTCAAGCCAATCTTTTATCCAAGTTTTTCTACTTAAGTGTGTAGTTTTTGACGTATTTAGAGTAAAATGAGGCATCCACTTTATAGAGTATTTAGCAATTATTTGCTTAGATGTGGGTGTCATCTCCATAGTGAAAGCAATGCTCTGGATGATTAGTAATTAATCCAGTGACTCCATATGAATGTTGCATGGTATGATAGCTAAAGCAAATCTATGGGGATTGCTTCCAATGTGGGGTAGTAGGAGTGATATGGAGGTTTTCCAATGGAGTTTAAATCTTTTTCTCAGGGAAGAGGAGACCACCCAGAGCTGTCCAACTACACCCCGTTCTGGAAAAAAAAATTGATATCCCTATATCTTGGTAATCCGATAACTGACGTAATTGTTTTTTTAATAGAAATTTTAGGTAATAAGTGGTAAAATTTGGGGTCCAACAGTCATTCTATGCCTTGATGCCCCTTCCTGACCTTCTCACCCAAAAGCATCAAACTTGCAGCATCATTAATTTTGTGCTCTTTAAGATCATCCCTCAAAACCTTATACTCTGCTAGATCGATCTTGAAATATAGTTTCTTATAGAGCTAACTAACCATTATTGTTTTTGCGAACACACCCGTTCAAGTCTGGGTTTAATAACGTCCGATAGAATCTCAATGGGTCCCAAAGGTTTTGTGGACAAACTGACCGTGGCAAAGCGTATGCATTTTCCCCTGACCATTCCTCATACAGGGACATCATTTTCAGCCAATCTTGAAAGCTCTGGGCAAGGCTACTACCCCATCTCGTGGCCACCCTGCATCCCCTCCACCCCCCAAAGCAAACCAATGGCAGTAAACTTTATATATGGTATCATCATCTCCTTGACACATCCTGACATTACTATAATGGGAGTGAGACGATAGGCATGGTCTATCATTTAATTGAGCACTGTCTTGAGTTGAGTCTAGAAAGAGGCCACATCTTGGCAGGTCCATGCAAGATGAAAAAGCCTGCTCTCAGAATGCCACAGCGCCTGTATCTAGTATCAACATGTGGATAATACAATGCAAGAGTCGGTGGTGAAGGTACACTATGTAAAATGTATAATTAATCAGTACCTGCTGTTAGAAGATGCCTAGTTTGTTGGCAGCAGTATTGCCATTGTTCATCTATTTCCTGTCCCAGATCACCCACCCATTTCGGGCAAACCTTGTGAATTTCCGCAGTCAAGCAATCAATAACCACAGCATATAAACGTGAAATAAGTCTATACGGTTGTCGGTTAGTCCGATTTGTGCAGCACTAGCCATTCAGGAGACTCTTCTGGGAACATGTCAGACGCTGAGCCTCATGTGAGTTTTCCATAGGTAAGGACATCTAAAATGGTAGATGGTGAGTCACCCACAGATTCACAATATGTTTTAAACTTGCGTGCTAGAAATAAATCACCCAGTGTTGTGATGTCTCCTACCCACTGACTGTATAATCCATGCGGTGTGATCCAGTTGCAGCATTTGATAGTTCCTAATGGGTATGTGCGGAGAGTATGGGATGCGTACATTACACAAAGCGGCTAGTCTGTTCCAAGCCCAAACAGTGCAAAGCACTGCTTATATTTCTTGGGTAGGTCTTCTAAATGGAGCTGCCAGGAGGAGAGTCGGGGACACGGCCCCACTCAATCACATGATAAGGGGCCTGTCTGTTATGGAACCAGTGGTGAATACAAAATAATCGGCTTAAAAGTAGGGGGTGTTCAAACTCTACTTTATGATATGGAAGCTGTAATATGTGCCAGCTGATCCTGGGCTGCCTGTCAGCCCATGCCAAACTAATCATGAGAGAGCGCAGTTGAGTAAAGTGAATTGTTCAAAGGCACTAGAATATTTTGTAATATAGTAGCTTGGGCAGACTACTATTTTCTTTAAAGCAACCCTACCCACAAGCGACCCATAGTTTACCCTGATTAAGGTTGCAGTTTCTGTATGATACATAATACCCATATATCTGATGGGTTCAGTTTGCCATTGTAACAAATGAGGTGTCTGGTCTAGTATTTCCAGTCAAGAGGACCATGATTGATTTAGTCCAATTAATCAACAGAGTTCAACTATTTATTTCCTGTATAAGTCAGACTTACTGAGGGGTCCTTGACAACCAACATTTTGTCAACAGCACACATGGGATAATAGGGTGTAACGGAACCCCATATTTACACCCCTATTGGGGTGAAATTTACACAGGGGACGTTCCATAGGCTCTACAGTTAATTAAAAAACAAGGGTCGACGGAGCAACCCTGTCGCGTACCCCGACCTATCGCAAAGGGCTCTGAAAAGCTGCCATTTAAACACAGCATAGCTAAATGGGCTGTGTATAATAACTGCACATACCTTCCAAAAGTCCCATTATGGTCAAAATCGTGAGCAGGAAAGGCCATTGAACTGTGTCAAACTCAGCAGGCGTCTAAAAGAGCCATAACTACTGGCACATCGGAAATTAACTGGTGTGTAAGAGTAAAAAGTGAACAAAGATTATCTGCTGTGGGGCGACCCAGGATGAAGCCGGACTGATCATCCTTCGCATTATTAGAAGCAGTCGCTTTGCCAGCAATTTAGCCAGAATTTTAATGTTGACATTATTAAGTGATTAGGGACAATAAGATTACATTTATTTGGAGGTTTTTCTGGCTTGAAGGGTCATAATTATGAATTCCCTCATAGTTGAGGGTATGGTGCCGATTGAAACGCCTCTTCACACACCTAGTAATAAGACGGGGCTCGAAAAATCCACTCGCTATAAGGAGCTAGATTTAATCAGGACGAGCACATTTTGGGGCCCACCCGCCCATTCTGGCGAGCTGACAACAGGTGTTCTTTTTGCTCATAAAGTGAATGAGCAATAAAGATGCCTTTAAATCATGTTAACGTCCCATTTGCTCAGCTTTCAGAGACAGAGGTCAAAATCAGTGTGCCTTCCTACATTTACTTTTATTTCTGTTACTAAAGTTTAGAGGATTTTGTAAAGTGAACTGTGTGACAATTGCAGTCCACAGCATGTGAAATGAAAGGCTGTAAGATTTCAGCCTTTTTTCTAACACAACACTGAAATATCTAATAAGTGAACTGTTCATACATTTCAAATATATTTAGCTAGGTATGAAGATGCGTTTTTGTAATTCTGTTGTGAAAATTTGTTTTATAGGACCAAAACCTTTTACTTGGTGATGTGCAAATTGTAATTATTTTATCTGGAACCCAATTTCTGAACATTGATTATGCGCTATACAGTTTTATCAGTAAAACTACATGCTAGTGGGAAAGTTTTGTAACCATTTCAATGGAAAATGTGCTATCTGTAAATGCCAATGCACGACCACATCATTCTTTAGTAATATATTTATGAAAAATTATTTTTTAAACATGAACTGGGAAATATCCCTGCTCCTACCCAGGTGACAATGCTGTTAGTGAACTAAAATTCTGATTAGACATGGAGCAAAAGTTTAGTAAATCATTTTTTTGTATAACAGAAATAGTGGACTTGCATATTTGAAGGTGCTCTTGTGATAAGGAAGCTTCATAAAAATAACTATTTGCCTAGGATCGCACAATTTGAGACCAGCTCATGGGTCAAGTACATTAGTTGGGTCTAGTAGATTATTTAATTTACTAGACCTGCAGGTCTAGTAAAATTTTAAAGATTTTTTTAGCCCTGTAAGGGTGTTGGCTCCTCGGCGTAAGTTTTGTAAAATTCAACCAGGAGGCCGTCACTTGCAAGTGCCTTTCCGTTTTTTAATTGCCTAATGACCTGCTTAACCTCCGTAACTGTTGGTTTGACAGAGAATTTCACGTTCTACCTAGTCCAACCACGCCAAGTTGAGGTTCTTTAAATAATCTGTCACGTCAGTGGGGGTAGCCTCAGTTTGGGAGGTGTATAGTCTTTGATAAAATGCAACAAATTAGTGTAATCTCCCCATGCAAGGGGCGCCAATCGGTTATCTACAGTGTAAATGTGTGTGCCCTGGTCTGTCACCTGCCCCATATTTCCGAGCTTGGAAGTGTTTACTTGGAAATTTCCCTTTCCTGCCAGCCTATTCCCTGAACTACAGCAGGAGTGTACGCATAGGGTCCACGAGGCTCTGATCTTGAGATTCCTCATACCGGAGTTCATAGGCACAAAGCTCGGTTTCTAATTGTGCAAGTCTGCCTCTAATAGATTTGACAATGCCATGCCCTTTGGCTATGTAGTCACCATGGATGACCACCTTCACGGCATCCCAGAAAGTGGCAGTCGTGGATACACAGCCCCTATTTACTGTGACCTATTCCATAATTGCTGTACGGATTTCCTCTTTAAACACCACATCTGATAAGGATTTAGATTGAAGTCTCCATAGCGGCACTTGTGCACAGTCCGTAGGGATGGTGAGTTGCAAAACCACTGGGGAATAGTTCAATAGGGTTCTGGGTGAATGTCTAAATTCTCGATTCCAGCTCACCACATCCCTCAACGCCCACCCCAAAGTCAAGCCTCAAAGACTTATCATGAACGGAAGAGTGAAAGATGTTTTTGAGCATCTTACCATGTAGTGTGCACCAGATGTCTAACATGCCAAACTGTCATCAAGCCTGGAATGCATCACAAGCCCTGGTGAAATGAGCTGTCTAAATTAATGTCCCAAACTAAATTATGGTCTCCTTCCCAAATTATTGTACTGGGATCCACTGCAATGCCCTGCTCGGAAGAAATCTAGGATATTCACATTGGGGCCATAGGTATTAATTTTTGTATCAGACTTGTGTCCTATGAGGCCTTGTAGTATTACATATAGTCTGTCTGGATCTGCCAGGGTGCAATTGTGTCGAAAGAGCACCTCTTTTCTAATAAAAGCACCCCCTCTGGCGTAGAATGAGTAGGAGGCAAAGTATTGACGAGGCCTCCATAAGGTACTTAAATTTCTGTCTCTGTGGCATTAGGTGTGTTTCTTGCAGTTAAATGATATCTGACTTGAGACGGTCGAGATATGTAAGAACCTGTCCACATTTACGGGGATTATTTAAATCTTGGAAATTCCAAGTGATGAATGTTGACGACTGACCTGTCAGGTCTGCGTACCATTATAAAAACAATAATATCCGGCCAGTATGAGTGTGTGAATTTCCAGCAGTGTGCCACACCATGTTGCAACCAGGTAATAAGTATTCGTATTCCATACTCCTCCTCACAACCCCCACCCATCCCTCCCATACAAGGTCCCAGTCATATCCCCAAACAGTAGAAACAAAGGAGATCTGTGAGATCTAAACTATCACAAGCATTATTTGGTATATCGCATAATGTGGCTAGAGGCAGAAAGTGACTAGAGCACTGGTACTTTAGCGACAACTAGCAAAATAAGCGTAAGAACTAATGGACTGATCAATGGCTCTCAGTGGAATCCTAAATGAAGCCATGAGATCGAGCCAAACCAGTGAATATCCTCTGTTTTCCCTTCCTAGATAAACACAATCTAGCAGAGTAGAGCATGGTATACTCAATGCCCCTTTCCTGTAGCCTTTTTAACTGGAAGAAATGTTCTATGTGCATCTTGTACAGCTTGCGTAAATTCAGGGGAAAAGGTATGGTGCATCCTTTTATGACTGATATCCTTTGCCTCCCAGGTTAAGTGAAGCACTTGGTCTCTATCCCTTTAATTTAAGAACTTGAGTGATCTAGGAGAGACTCCAGGGTTCGGACGAGGTGCCAGAGATCTGTGACCTCTCTAGTGCAAAAGACTATTAGAAATGTTCAACTCCACATAGTGTGAGAAGCAATTTTTCAGCATAGTCTTCAGTGCACCCATTGGTTTAGTTTCAGGGATTCCGAAGCTGCATACATTGTCCCTCCAGGACCTTGCTTCCAATTCTTCATTTGCACTTTGCACAGTTCTACTTCCATCTCTAGAGTTTAAGCCTCTTGTGTATGCATATCTTTTACATCAGAAATAACAGTTCGTCTGTCAACTGTATCTGTTCATCTATATGATCATTCATAGTGTCCATGCGCCTGCTCAGACTCTAATTTGCAGTAAATGGCTGTGAAGCTTGTGCACTTTTCCAGGAGGATCGATTTATTATTTTCAGGTGGGAATCTTCCCCTTCAGTCACTTCTCCCTCAGACTGCTGGGTAGTAGACCGCAGTTAGGCACGATTGTCGTTCAGTTACGTCCGCGTAGAGCGATATTTTATTCTGTCTTCCATCAGGATTCCTGAGATTTCGGGGTTTTGGCGGATTCTCCCAGCGAACGGCTCCATTTAAATAGAAAAGAGCAGGGGCGACAAAGAGCACCCCTGCCGAGTCCCCCTCGTGATCCAAAAAGGCCAAGAGGCAACCCCATTCACCCTGATATGTGCCTCCGGGTCGTTGTATATGCAGTCTACCCATCTCATAAATCGGTCTTTAATTCCAAATCTATATAGCACCTTCTTCAGGTATGGCCAGTGGACCAGTCGAATGCCTTGTTGGCATCCACAGAGAGAAGCACCGCAGATTGCTGAGTGCATTGCATCAGTCCAGTGGGTCTTTGCCTGGCTTGGGTCTCAAGACCACATCTGCCATAGCCATCATTAGAGTTTTTTTTTGTAACATATTTTTATTGGCATTTTCAGGTTTATGGTAATATATATCAAATAAATCATTCAATCCATGAGATTGCTTATTACAGTATCCAATATCCCCCACAATTAATCATGAGTACAATAGTTGCTGGATACACAAGTTGTAAACCCTATGGGTCCTGGTAGTGAATATGCCACGTGAACTGGGGTAAAACACGGGAAGAGCTAGGGGTTGGGTATGGAAGATCGCGTCCGGACTCTCTTATCTGCCACTGGGTTAAGCGTGTGTGTGTGTGTATCGTGTCAATATCTTACAGCTGAGCTGACGTTTACGCCAGGCCGGCAGAAGTGCCGACACACGTCACGAGGTTGCCCGCGACGCAATCGGGCCCCCAGAGTAGGGAGGGTTTAGTCGATTGCTGGCGAAGGCTGTGTTGGCAGGGCTGTTTGTGTAGGTGTGCCCCCGTGTGAGTCCTCGCCTGGGGTCAATTGCTTAAAGTGATTCAATAACATGGCCCAGTCCATTGAAATGGGATGTTTGCGGGTGCCCCTTAACCTCCTCCCGTAATGTGTCCTCCTCTGCCGCCGCCCATTTGTGTGTCGCTCCCACCCAAGCTGCAAGCGGGGGACCAGTGGGAGAACGCCAGTGCATAGCAATGCCGCGTTTGGCTAATAACACCGCTAGGGAATAAAAACGGGTCTGCACTTTGTGTTGTTTGTGTTCGAGCGATACCTAGTGCGCTGGCCTCCCATGTATTCATAGACTTGATCCCTGTGAGGTCCTGTAGGGTAGTATGAATGTGTTGCCAAAAAGAACTGATCGTGGGGCAGCTCCAAAACATGTGTTGGAAGTCCGCGTCCTGTGATTGGCATCTGGGGCAGAGGAACTCAGTGTCCGGGTAGAAGCGCTAGAGACGTGCTGGTGTCAGATAAGCTCTATGGAGGATATAAAATTGTATATTCTTAAATCGTGCATTTCTGGGCACCTTTTTAGGATATTCAAGGGCTCTTTCCCATTCCTTCTCGTGCAGTGAGCGTCCGATTTCCTCCTCCCAGATGGCACGTAGGGACACCAACGGTTTATTGGTGAGTTCCCGTATGGCTTTGTAGAGCCATGTGGTTACGTGTCTACCCACTCCCATATGTAGAATCGTGTGGATGACTGGATGTGTGGGTGGCTCCCCCCTCGAGAGGTCATGATGCGGTCGATAACTATCTAACAGTTGGCGGTGAAACAGGAATTGGCCCGGGGGGAGATCGTAGTCTGCCATGAGGTTTTGGAATGGTCTAAGCTGTCCGTCTTCAAAGAGGGACTCCATTTCGGTGATACCGCATGGAGTCCATGTGGTGAGCATGTTATTTGTGTACTTATGTTCACGTTTGGGCCACCCGATTAATGGGAACAGAGGGGAATACAAGGGCATTTCCGATGACATGCGATGTATTCGTTGCATGCACCTCCGTGCCACTACGACCTGCAGGGGATAGGTACGCTTCGGTTTGGTGCCCGGAAGCAATAACCGACGGACTTCCGCAAGGGATACCCGTCCCGTCAAGGTATGCGTCTCTAGCGTATACCGGTCCGCCGTCCAGTGGGAGAGCCACTGTAGTTGTGCCGCCAGAAAGTATGTCTCAAAGGATGGAGCACCCAGGCCACCCTGCGTGGTGGGTAATTGCAGTTTTTTCAGTGCTATTCTGTGTCTAGCAGAACCCCAGATCAACGCACTGAGAATTGAGTCCAGATCCTGAAAGAAGGTTCTAGGCGGAATCACTGGTAGGTTGGTAAAATAGTCATCATAAGCTTTTATTCGATATGCAAGATATCTTATAAGCACAATAAAATACAGTCATTACAGTGTACAAAAAGAAGCATTGCTACAAGAAGCCAGTATAAAATTCATTAAAAAGATAAAAGGACATAAAATGCCCGTTACTAAATTAGCTAAAAAGGAATTAAACAGCTACTGACAATCTCTTACAACGAATAAGCCAAAACTGCTTTAAAAATTTTGCTGTTCCACACACTATAGGGGGGGAAGTGTCCGTGGTTAGGATACGCAAGGCTACTCGGTGGCTACGTGTGCCCATATTTCGACAGAGGTTTCAACCAAAAACTCCTAGGCCTTGCATAATCCGGACATTCAAAAAGGACATGCGCAATGGACTCAACCCTACTCGGGCAACATGCACAGTTGGGAGAAGTACGGGCCGCTGATGTCCAATTCGATACCACAGCACCTAGGGGGAGGGATCCAACTCTAAATTTAAAATAAAGGGCTCGGTCAAAGGGGAGGGTGATCAGATCCAGATAGGGTTCTAAAGCCACAATGTCTTTGATTTGTAAAAAGGCGACAGTGGACTTGCAGTGGTTAGAGTTTGTAATTAGACGCTCCGCAGTCCATTTCCAGTAAAGCGCCTTGACAACTTCTTTTGGAGGGGCTGAACGTGATGACCAATGGTCTCCTAGTCCGATCTTCTCCAGAAGCTTTTTAGTTTCTCTTAACCATCTTATCTTAGCCCAACCCCCCAGACTCATTATTTCCCCCAGAGCATCCGCATAGGATTTTAGTTCTTCACCCCTCCAGATTCGTGTCCATAGCAGGAGCGGGCGAAGCTGGGCCTGATCTTTGATGTTTTTACAGCCCGTGTCCAACCACACTGGTACAGATGGTGTGCTCAGTGGAATGGAGATAATGGATTTCAATAGCTTGCTCTCCGCTGTTACTAGGGGGTCCAATCGGCAGTGGCCCCACAGTTCTGCCCCATACAAGGCTGATGACACTACTTTGGCCTTGTAGATGTCTTACTGGGGTAAGTGATCTCCTAGGTGAGGCCCTGAACTCCCTCATGAGAGCTCCTCCTACTCTCCTATGGTTGAGGACCATTTTGTCAATATGATTTGCCCAAGACATCCTATCCGTAATCCGAATACCGAGGTAATCGAATTCGGCTACTTTCTCTAAGGGAATCGAATTAAGTGTAGGTGGACGGCCCAGTTTCTTAGGAGGATTTAGGACTAGATATTTTGTTTTGTCCACATTTATTATTAAGCCTTTTGCAGCACAGAACTCCTGGAATCGCGTTAGCAATTTCTGGAGGCCTTGTGGGGTCTTCGAGATCAGGAGCGTGTCATCCGCAAAAAGCAGGGTGGGGATACGTACTCCTCCAAGACAGGGGGCGTCGGCTGGTTCTTGTTGAAGATGTTTTACCACCCCATTCACATATAGTGAAAATAGGGTGGGTGCCAAGACACAACCCTGTCTTACGCCCCTGGACACTGGTATCTTCTCAGTGAGCTCTCCATTTTTACCCCAACGGACCTGTGCAAAGGTATGGGCATGAAGGCTAATGAGTAGGGACAAGATGTAAGGGGGTAATCCCAACTCATAAAGCACCCTCCAAAGCTCTTCCCGGGGGACTAGGTCAAAGGCAGTCTTCAGGTCTATAAAGGCCAAATAAAGACTACCCTTGCCTAGTTCCACCACCTTCCACCCCAGTAGTGCCAGCCTAAACACCTGCTCTATTGTCCCCATACCAGCCCGGAAACCTGCCTGAAAGTCTGATAGGATTTTATTCTCCTCCACCCAATGGAGAATCCTTTCAAGGATAGCTTTACCAGCTATCTTTTGGGTGGAGTCTATCAGACTTATAGGGCGATAGTTCCCCGGTGTTTCCCTGCACCCTTTTTTATAAATCGGGACCACCACCGCCCCTTTTCAGGATTCCGGCACTGCCCCTCCCATCATGATATCGTTTAGGAGAGCTGCTATGACCCTTGCCCATTCCGCTGGGTATGCCCTCATAAGGTCCCCCGGAAGGCCGTCGGGGCCCGCTGCCTTGCGAGGCGCTACCCACCCTATAACCCCCTCAATCTCTAAGGGAGTGAAGAGATCATAGGCATGAGGTTCAATTGCTCGTGTAAGGTCCATCCCCACGTTCAATTCCCCATCTGGGGGGAGGTATAGGGTCCCAAAGTGTTTTACCCAACTTTGAGGCGGGATGTTGCAGGGTCTCACAGATGCATCGGGTTTATTCCGTGTGCTTATGAGATTCCAAAAGGCCCTTGAATCCCTGATTTTACTAGCCTGGAGCAGGTCTTCCCAGAATTTGTCTTCCCATTCCCTCCTGGCAAATTTAAGGGACTTATTATAGGCCTTCCTTGCTTCCTGTATCACACTACGGGACTTGAGTTTAACCGCCTCAACTAACTTGGCCTTGTAAACCCTACATGTTTGGGTATACCATCCATCGACTGGTTTTTTAGATTCTTTGTTGCCCGACTTGTTAGGGTATAAGGTAAACACGTTAGTTAAGGCTTCAACCAGGGAGACAAAAAGCCCACTCGCTCTACCCACCCCTTCTAAGGAAGTTCCGAGGGTTGTTACCGCATGGTTTAAATGGGATTGAATTTCCCCTACCTTTGCCTCGGATAGAACCAATTTCGCCCATTTTATTCGTCTACCACAAGGGGAGACTTCAGACTCATCCGGGGGTGCGGCTACCGGGTTAATATTGTCATTCCTTAAGGGGCGCCACCACTGGTCCATACTTAAGGAGAGTGAATTGTGCCCACTTTCAGTCGTGGGGACCATCTGCATGTCCCTTACATAAGACCATAAGTATACATCTATTAGGAAATAATCTAGCCTAGAGGTGTGTCCTGGTCTATTGTACGTGTGGGCACCCCCCCCTATCCGAGGATGTCCTCCCATTAGCTGCCCTTAAGTTGAATTCGAGGCTCAGGGAGTATATCTGGAGCGCCACTTCTGTCCACCTTCTAATCGGTGGGATTTCCAATACCGGGATCCCCAACCTGGTATCCTCCTCGTCTTGGTCGAGGGAAACGTCCGAGCCCAAGGGCTCGAACGTACAGTTCATATCACCTGCAACCAATGTACGAGTCTTATATGGGGTATTATTTAGCAAAGTCTCGAGGAGAGATATTACAGGAGACTTTCTCCCGCCCTTGGTTCCCCGGGCATAAACATTATAAACATTTAAGACAATTCTTCCCCTTTGATCTATTAGGGTGATGTTTTGTATGTCAGGGGAACCTGTGGGAAACTCCACTACTCTGCAGTCTAAAGAAGCCGCGACCCAGATGAGAAGGCCGCCCGAAGGTCGCCCTCTCCCTGTTTCCGAGACTTGCGCAGGGGAGGAATAGGAAGAAAAACCCACCCTATGGACCGGCACCAAGCTCCATGTCTCTTGGAAAAGGCACAGGGAGTGCTCATCAACCCAAGCAGCAAAGTCCAGTAGAGCCAGTTTTCTTGCAATCCCTGCGACATTCCAGCTGAAAACCTTGAAGACTAGGTCCGTCACAGCTGAAGTGTCGCTGGGCGCCAGAATGCCCCTGTCTATGGACCCCCTCGGAGGTATCTGAGGGGAACAGGGATCTTGTGGGGTGGCTATAGGGTCTCCTATCCCACTTGCAGGGTTTGATTGGGTGGGTGATACTCCTGCTGGCTCTACTCTTCTCCCAATTTCCAGTCAGTAAGGCCCTGGTGCCCACAATTGGTTCTCCCTAGTACCCCCCGAAACCCCAGCCCAGTTTTGACCAAAAACAGGGGAACTTAAGCTTCCTCCTGTTGGGCTAACAATTTGCCTGGGGTAAAAATAAGAAAGATCTACCACTTTAACCCCCAGAGCCCCCATACTTTTAATAGGATTGCAAATCGATGGTACTACTCTTGGGTCTTGGAAATTTATAATTATGCAATCCCCCTCCTGCGTTTTTTTCCCCTGCCCTACCCAACCCACTCTGCGGACACTTAGAAGAATACCATCCACACCCAACGGGATTGGCTTGTTTGCCTTCAGCCAGTGGATACACTTATTCTTGAGTGATTGGTGATTTTCCAACTGGCCTTCCTTTAAAGGGGGCACATTAACCATGACAGCAACAAAAGGTTGACAGTCTGGTGGGAGGTTTACTGGGGGGATCCGTCGTACTGAATTACTGGGGGCCAGTGAGGGGATAGATGGGGCAGTAGGTTGGGATACAGACCTAGGGGCATTCCCTGTCGCTAACCCGTTGGATTTGCTGCGTGCCCCTGGTTTTTGGGAGTCTTCCGTTTTGCCACTAGCTTTCTGTGGCTGCTTTTGTGGAAGAGGCTTAGGCTTATTTTTGTCAGGCTCTAAGTATGTTGATGGACCCTTGTGTTTTGGCCCTGCTTTGGGGCGGGGAGGAGATTTAAGATCTGGAATTAGTGGGCTATTAGAGACAACTTTATTTAGACATATTGGGGGCTTAGGGACTCTCTGAGATGGTGGTTCATTCCCCTTTGTGCCCAAGTCCTTATTTTCAGTCACTCTGGTTATTTGTTTAAATGTTGTTTTGAGTGAGTGAAACCTGTCAAGGGTTGATTGCTCTAATTTATCTATCCTCTCCCCTAGACCCTTGACTTGTGTTAGTAACGGTTTCAAGAGGCTGTATACCTTCTCAAAGATATTTTCAACTGTTACTGAGTCAGAGAGCTTTGATACCTTGGCAGTGTTGGCGTCTGGGTGTAGCCCCTTGGGAGAGATCAGAACACCCCCTTCTATGTCAATTTCATTCACTATAGGCATACCCCTTATGGTTCTCGTACCAGATCCGGAAGGCTTTCTTACTCTTTGGTAAAGAGCGGCCTGCCTCGCTAGCCAACCTTTTTTACGTTTTCGTGGCTTTTTGCTTAGGGGCCTATTCTCCTGCCTAGTATCGGGAGTTTGGGTGTTAGGGGAAGCCCTCACTGACTCCTCTTCTGGTATAACTATGGTGGGAGTGAGCGGTTTTGGAGGCTCAGGATCACTGATGGCTTTGCTTGGGGAATTAGGTGATAATGGCGTGGACAGCTTGCTAAGTCCACCGTCTTCCACTGTAACTATAGGGAGAAGAGCGGCCAGATTTTCCAGCCTAACCATATTTTGCTCTATACCAGCCAACTGAGGGGGGTCTGTAAAAGCACCAGGCACACTAGGTGGGGAAACAGTTTGTACCCGGACACCGGCCGGTGTAAGCGACTGAGCGGCGACCCCCAAGGATGAGCGTCTTGAGGGGAGGTAAACCTCAGATAAACGCCGCTCAGACATAGCAATCTCCTTTTCAATCGCCGCCGCCACCCTGGTGATAAAACGGTCCATAGTTCCTATGACAGGGCTCGCGGCATTTGGCCCCCTTTCGCCTTCGCTCCTAAGAAGCTTTCCAGAGCGAGTAGACATGGTTTCAGCCCAGGTGCACTTTATAGCGCCTCCAGGCGCAAGAGTACAGGGGGCGGCTTCCTCTTCCGCCGCAGGGGATGCTGGGGGATATAGTCTCGCGATAGAATGGCGGCAGCGGGAGGGAGACAGTCACCAAGCTCGAGAAGTTATGCCCAGGTCACAAAGGTGAGGTAGCAGGTCTCCAGCATACGAAGGGATTAAGGCGCCCCTTCTTTGAAGTTGTTGACCTCCGTGGGAAGTAAGGTATCTCACCTTACAAATTACAGGTTTTTGGCCTCGGTGAACTACAGCCAACTAATTGCTGCATCGGGGAACTCCACCTCCTTTGCGAGTGGGCACGACCAGATCGAGGTCACTCCTGTGGTGTGGTTTTTAAGGGGCTGAAGCTGCTCCACTCATTCGACCTGCATGTCCCATAGGAAGGTGCAGATGATGCTTGTTGATAGAAAAGCTGAGAAGGGAGACTGGATAGAGGGCTGAAGGGAGAAGGCTGGGGGGGTGCGGGGTGTGGAGGGGGGGCCTTCCACTCAACCCCGCTCGACCCCACTCTGTCCTGCTCGACTTGACTCCGCTCCTCAAAACTCCCAAGAGCACGTCAGTTTCCACAACTCCGCGTTGATAATAGCGCCACACGCTGTTTACAGCTCACGACTCGCAGCTCACAACTCACTCGTAGCTCACCCCCGCCTCGCCTTGCCTCACCTCCAGCCACGTTCGCTCTCACTACGGCTCTCACTGCGGCATCTGCGGCTTGATAATGACTTTGACGGCTTGGTGATTTACTGATTGGTGCCTGGAGCTTTTACCCGCGGCTCATACACTGCCCTCCGCTTGCACCCGTGCCTTGCCTTGGGCCGTTTCTCCTCCCCTGCAGCGGCTCTCGACGGTTCAGTGCGGCGGCACGGCTCACACGCTACCTGCAGCCTCCCGCGCCTCGCCTGCCCTGGGCATTTTCCTCTCGCCACAATATCTCCCAGCGGCTCTCGAAGCGGCACTAGTATAATAATCGTGGGACTATTATCATTTTGGCTAATGCTATCCGGCCTATCGGGGCCAGCGGGAGGCTCTTCCAAAATCCGACTGCGGCTCTAATGCCTGCCAGCGCCCTACAATGGTTACCCTCAAAAATATCAGTGGGGGAATGATAAAGGCTGATCCCGAGATACCGAGGCGCTTCCGTGTTCCAAGGCACTCTCCGGTCACCCAACCGGACCTCCCGAGGGGGCAGATTCGGGTGTAGTGGCTATATGGTGGACTTGTCCCAATTCACCTGTAATCCAGAGGCTGCCGCGAATTCAGTGAGCGTCGCCCAAAGGGAGGTTAGATCTTCCTCGATGTCTCGCACGTAAATTAACAGATCGTCCGCGTACATGGAAACGCTATGTGTTGTGTCCACTATGGGAATGCCCCAGCGCTCTCCCTCTTGGCGCAGCCGTACGGCCAGAGGCTCGACAGCTAGGGCAAATAGTAAGGGGGACAGCGGGCAGCCCTGTCTAGTGCCCCTCCGGACCGCGAATTCTGCCGATATGTACCGGCCCAGGCGAACCCGTGAGGTGAGATTCGTGTATAAGAGTTGTGTGTAAGCGAGGAGAGTGGGGCCGAGGCCTGTACGCGGTAGAACCGCGAAAAGATACTGCCACGTGAGAGTATCGAATGCTTTCTCGAGGTCCAGGATGAGACAGGCAGACTGGGGATACATCCCTTGTACTTGGTCTTGAACGTGAAATATGCGACGTATATTCTGGGAGGTGCGTCTACCTGGAATAAAGCCGCATTGGTCCTGATGAACCAGGTGGCATATAACTTGTGCGTATCTGTCTGCCAATATCTTTCCGAGGAGTTTGCAATCAGCGGAAAGGAGCGATATGGGGCGGTAGGAGGCCATTTGCTGCGGATCGCGATGTGGCTTTAAAAAGGTCACGATCACTGATTCACGTAAGGATCTCGGTAGTTCCCCCTTTTCAAGCGCTACCGCGAACATCTCCACCAATCGGGGGACCAAACACGTAGAAAAAGTTGTATAATATTCGAGCGGCAGCCCATCTAAACCCGGCGCCTTGTTGTGAGCCAGGGCGCGTAAGGCGTGGGTCACATCAGTCGCTGTTATCGGCAATTCTAGGGCCTCCCTATCTGTCCTTGTGACTGTTGGGAGGGTCAGGGGGTCTAGGAAACTATCCACCGTGTCCCGTGAGGTAGGGGTTGGTCCCTCATAAGTTTTCGCATAATAGCCCTGAAACGCCCCCAAAATCTCAGTCTGGGAGCACACCAGTGTACCCTGGGCGTCCAGGATCTCCGTGATGGGCTTTACATCTGTGTCTTGCTTGGCCAGCCAAGCTAGTAATGTGCCCGTTTTGTCTCGGTCTTTATGCATCCGTGCGGCATACGATCTGAAGTTGTATCGGCGGAGATCCGCACAGGCGGATTGATAATCTGTTTTGGCCCTGGCTAAGCGTTGTGTCCCTTCTTCGGATGTGGTGTCCTGTTTAGTGACGTCGGCGAGGTGTAGCTCAGCCGTGGTAAGTGCCAGTTCCAACGTGCGCTTGACCCCCGCAATTTGTTGTATGCATTCTCCTCGGGCCACTACCTTAAATGTGTCCCATTCCACTAATGTTGATGAAGCTGTGCCTGCATTGTGTGTAAAGTAACCTAGAATGCTATGTTCCTGTTTGTGTCGAAAGACGTGATCAGAGAGACAGTCTCGCGGTAAGCGCCAGGTGGGTACGGGAGGGTGTGGGGGCCTCCAGCTAAGTCATAGGATATGGGCATCGTGATCAGAGATGACTCTGCCCAAGTAGTCCGTGTGGGTAATTTTAGGCAGTATTGCTGCTGTGCATAGGAATCTGTCGAGACGGACCCGTAGATTATGCGGGATGGAGTAGAAGGAGTACAGCCGGGTCTGTGGGTGACGCGACCGCCACGCATCAGTAAGCGCCCAGTGTGTGAGCCACGCGCGAAACCTAATGGCCATCATTAGAGTTAGCGTTCCAGTGTCGCCAAAGGAGTTAAAAAGATGGACAAGTACTGGGGTGATGTCGAGGGTCTTCTAAAAATATGCAGAGAAGCCTTCCCGGAGACTAGCTCCCTGGTGGCTCGTAGGACCTCATCAAAATGGACTTCTGCATCCAACTTGGTTGCCTTCATGGGTGGGAAGGAGGCCACTGGGGCATCTCGTGCAAAGACCGTGGTTGCTGTCGTGTCCAAACGGTCCGCAGTGTACAGGTCAGTGTAAAAAGTCTCAAAAGTAGCACTGCTTGGTGTGCAAGAGAGAATACTCCCCGTCCACGATCGCAGTCCAAGGCCCTCAGCTGCTGTCGTGCAGCGTTGAGCTGCCGTCTAATTTCGACTGCGCGTGTACGGTGGTGCACTCACTCCAGCTTTTTAATCTGCGATTAAAAAGCGCTCACACTTATCCCTCCTATCTCTATTAAAGCTTGCGGCTATAGCTAGAAAGCGCCCTCGTATGACTGTAGAAGGGAAGAAATAGATGGAGAATAGATTGGGGGGAAAAAAGATATAACAAAGGTATCGCCCTCCATTGAGCACCTGGCACACCATTATGTATGGGTCCAAGTGACCGGCGATCAGTCATCTCCAGGGGAAAGAGCACCCTGCCTCTTGCCAATCTCGGTTTCCATCGGGACACCACAGCTATTTGTACAGGCCATGGGGCCTATGCGACCTAAATGACGTCTCAAATCAGTCTTTATTGGATACCTCTGGTTCTGCTCTATTCTGTAGCTGTCTGAGCAAGGCTTTTCTTTATTTCTGGTGTTTGAGTTCCACAGGCTTTGTGTTTCTCTCATACAGTCCTCCGTCGCCAACTCGGTGGCCCCTGGGTTTCAGTGGCGTAGGAAGGGGGGTGCGGTGGGTACGGTGGGTACGGGCTGCCTCGGTTGTCATCATTGAGGGGGGGTGACAAAATGGCAAAAATGTGTTTAAGACACATATTTTTGTCAAGCCGGGGGTGACCAGAAAGTCACGGTCTTCGAGGGAGTCTGGTGCCTAATACGCTTTCAGCTGACTTCAAAGTGAGAGCATTTATGGCCAGAATGCAGATTTGATCTCCCCATGGAGTAGGGGTGTTACGGACACTGTATGTGCAAGAACTGCAGGGGCTGTTGTGCCAAGGCGCATCTGCTTTGACATTACCCTGTGCCCCCAACCATACTGCCTGGCCACATTAGGGGCTGTTGTGGCATTGTACAGCCTGACTACCTGAAAACCACACAAGATGCTGGGCTTTGACATTTCCTGGACAGAGCAGGAACTGCTGTGGTATTATGAGCCCCAACACACCTCTGCCTGAACACTGTATGCCCCACGACTGCAGGAACGTCTCCAGCATCCAGTGCCATATTTCTTTGGACACTGCATATCACGATGGTGCAGTAACTGCTGTAGCAATACGTGTGTTCAGCAGGAATGGAGCTTATATGGTTAACCTCCACCTGTCACAGCCTTTATTAACTTCACGAAGCTGCAACAGGAGCTTGTGTGAGCTGGCCACCGCTTGGGGAAAGTTTCATGCTCCCTCTCCTTCACTGTTTCTTCAAGGACAAGGAGCCAGCAGAGTAAAACATAATACCTTCCTTTCCCAAGACCTCCAAGTTCATAAGCGTATGCCCGAGTAGGAATTCTATCTAAAGCATGGGCAGCACAGTCATGGACACCAAGAAGAAACCAGTTTTGGCAAAGCCAATTCTCAGCTATGTGATATCTATTGGCTTTGTCGATGTTTTTTGGCCATATTGTACAGCAGTGCTGGCTTCAGTGCAGCATGGCTGAAAGTAAAAACAAAAAAAGACCCGGTCAACGCTGGCTGTTAAATTTATTTTTTCTTTACTTTCAGCCATGTTGCTACATGGCTAAGAAACATTGGCAAAGCCAATAGATCTCACATAGGCACGGCCTATTGGCTTTGCCAGTGCTCATTCTGTCATGTACAGACAGCAGCATTTAGCGGTCTTTGTGAAAGACCTCTTGTGAACTATTTATTCCAAGAACTTCATGTGGTCTGGTAGCCCGCTATTGCTTAAACTTTGTCACCCACATCTGCTTGATTCTTATTCGATGGCTTGCCTTCCTTTTCTCGAATTTGCCCCTGCCCTGAAGCATGTTTTCTTTACCATCCTTTTGAATTTGTTGTCTTGTTTTACCTTTTGTTTTGGAGGGCTTGACTGTTCCCAGTCGCTGCCTGGCAGCTTCGGTTTCACGCAAGTGAAAATTACTTTTTTAGGTCTCAACTGGCGCTGGCGATTTTTTTTTTTTTTTTTTTTTTTAAACCTTTATTTTAAATCAGTGACACAGCTATTCAGCCGACAACCCGGAGGTACGGCAGCTTTAGAGACTCAACACATGCTTGCGTCCACATTTTACTGACGGGAGAGTCAAAGGTTCTGTTTTGAATAAACATAAATCCAACCCTAAAACACAAACAAGGCGATAAGTACCGTAAGCACCGATAGAGGTTCCCATCAGGGGGGACGAGCCCCATTCCGTCCAACAGACACAGGTCTATAGTAAGGGAAAGGAGGGAAAGGCAGAGACTCAAGAAAACAAACGCATATCAGCAAGAACTTCAAAGCCGGAAAGAAAGCTAAGGGGAAAGCTGCTCCTCAGGCGGGTCCGGGTCTGGGGGCAGGCATATGTCCCCTCTGTACTGGTTCCATGGCCCCCATACAGAGTGCCATTTCCGAGGGCGCCCTCGAGCACAATACGCTGTCTTCTCCCTAAACATGCTCCAGTCCATGTTTTCCATCCACGCTGTCAATGTAGGAGGCCTATTAGAGCCCCACAGCCGAGCAATATCGCGCTTGGCTACCATGTTCCCTAGGGTCACCCACTGAGTCTGTGCCGCGTTGTGGTCAGTAGGACTCCAGACATTCAGGAGACAACACCGCGCCTCAGGCTGCATGGCAATTCCCGTCACCTCCCCCATCACCTCGTGGACTTGCCTCCAAAACTCCATAATCGCACCGCATTCCCAAATAATATGTAGGAAGGTACCCACCATACCACAGCCTCTCTTACATAAGCCCTCCTCAGAGAAACCCATGTGGACCAACCTGGGCCCCGTCACATAGACCCTATGGAGTATTTTAAGCTGCACCAGCCGCAGGCGCGCGGGGATAGCAACCTCTTTGGGAGAAGAAACTGCATACTGCCAATCCTCATCATCTAGTTCAAGGCCATCCCTGGTCCATTGATCGCGCAACCCTAGAAGAAGATCCGCCCGAACATTAATAAGTTTCTTATAAATGAGCGAAATCGTGCTCTCTGGCATATGGCCATCCAGGATCCGGTCCTCCAACGGAGAGGACTCTGGCACCTTCTCCCCTTCTACAAGGACTGACCGCAAGGCGTGGCGCACTTGAGCATATCGGAAGAACTCCGTGCTCCCCAGTTCGTATACCTTCTGCAACTCCTCGAATGACTTTATCCTACCCTTAACCAAAAGGTCTCCAACCCTGGATATGCCAATCAGGTCCCATTTCTCGAACCCTTTTGTATGCCAAAGCTTCCCTAGAATATCTGAGTCAAACGGAGGGGTGGCAAGGGTAAGCTTACCCTTCCAGCCCAGCGAGTCCGTCGCCACCTTCCATACATGAACGGCCACTCTGGTGGGCCCTGTAAGGGTGTAGTCCGACGACTTCGAGTACAACGCTCTGTGGTAATTACCCCCACGGAGCAACCATCGGTCCATGGCGAAGCCGGGGCTCAGCGCCGGACCATATACACCATGGTTAATCGCGCTCAACTGTGTGGCCCAGTAATAACGTCGAATGTCTGGAAGCGCGATACCACCGTCGTACCACGGAAGCGTCAACTTAGCGATCGCTATACGCGGACGCCCGTCCCACAAGAGCGTGCGCTGGTGGCTTTCGACCTCACGGAAATAGCTGGCCGGGACCAAGTCAAGGGTATTCTGCAGAGCATAGAGGAAACGGGGAAGGGACATCATTTTGAACAGCGCGGCACGGCCAAGGAGGGAAAGCGGCAATCGCCGCCAGCCCGCCACATCCCGCCGCAGACGCGCCAAGGGAGGGAGCAAGTTCTTCTCGTATCGTAAAATGGGGTCGGTGGAAATATAGATCCCCAAATACAAAAAGCCCTGCTGGGCTATCTGGATCGAGCAGTTGCGCGGGACAGGCGGGACATCCCCACACAGGACATACAAGTATGACTTCCCCCAATTGATGACTAGGCCCGAGTTTCTACCGAAAGATGTCAAGACGTCACAAGCCACTATCAGAGATTTCTTGGGCGAGGCAAGGTATAGCAGAATATCGTCGGCGTAGAGTGAAATACGGTCTTCGTGGTCAGGCGACCAACGAATCCCACGTATATCCGGGTGCCACCGTATCCACGCCGCCAACGGCTCAAGAGCAAGGGCGAACAGCATCGGCGACAGGGGATAACCCTGCCGGGTGCCTCTCCCGTGCTCGAACGGTGCCGACGCCCGCCCGTTCACCACGACGCTTGCAAGAGGCCCCTCATAGAGCAGCCTCACCCATCCCACAAATCCAGGCCCGAAGCCGAACTTGGCTAGCACAGCCCACAGGTATGCCCACTCCACCGTGTCAAAGGCCATCGTGGCATCGAGGGACGCCACAATAGCCGGCTCTCGCATCGTGCCCGTCCTAGCAATCACTCCATGGAGGCGTCTAAGATTTAGTGCAGTGTTACGCTGCGGGATAAAGCCCGACTGATCCGGGTGGATCAAGTCGCCAAGCACCCGGACCAGGCGGTTAGCGAGAATCTTGGCAAGGATTTTCGGCTCGGCGTTGAGAAGTGAGATCGGCCGATAGGAGCCACACTTATCCCGGGGCTTTCCGTCTTTATGTATTACCACAATCGTCGCCAGCCGTTGATCGAGCGGAAGAAACCCATGCCCCCGCGCCTCCACGAACATGGCGCGCAGGTGAGGAGCCCACTTATCCGGAAAAAGCTTGTACAGCTCTATCGGCAGACCATTTGGGCCCGAAGCCTTACCGGAGCGCAACGCACGGATAGCACCCGCCACTTCGTCTACAGTGATATCACCATCGAGGTCCTCCCTATCAATGGCAGAAAGGCGGGGCAGAGCGATGTCACGCAGAAGATCACACGAGTCCTCAGTCGGCCTATCCGAGACCGAGGTGTATACCGTACGAAAATAGTCCGAGAAACACCGAACTATACCGTCGGGATCAGTGACCACCTCTCCCCCATCCGTCAACAACTCCGGCACCACACGATTAACATGCTCCTTTTTATCCAGCCATGCCAGCAATTTCCCGGCCTTATCACCAACGTCATACAATCGACCCTGCTGCTCCCTGTTGAGGGTCTTGGCGGCGTTTGTCACCAGATCCCTATATTCCAATTGCTTCAGGCTCAAATTATGCAGTGTGGACGCCGCAACATCCCCCTCCAAGGCCACCTCTAAAGCCGCTATCTCGTCCTCTACTTGTATCACCTCGGCGTCCCTCCGCCGCTTGGCGGCCACTACCAAGGACAAAGCCTCCCCTCTCAGTACAGTCTTAGAAGCTTCCCACAAGGACACCGCGGATTCAACTGAGCCCTGATTAACTCGAAAATAGTGGTCAACTGTCTTCAGCAACGCGCTGCGCAGCTGGGGGTCACGAAAGTACCAGGGGTTAACGGGAGCCACCCTGCCCCCACCACCCGGCCAATGTCCAGACGGGCCCACACCGGTGAATGATCAGATATGCCCCGTGCCATGTGCCTAGCCTCGGATACCAAAGAGGCGTGTGCCGCCAGAGTGAGCAAATAATCAATCCGAGAGAGACTCCCGTGGGCCCCGGAATGGAAAGTATATTGTCTCTGAGTGGGGTGCCGCAGCCTCCAACAATCTACCAGACCAAAAGTATCAAAGTCGGGAAGCCATTTCTGAGCACCCCCGATGTCTCTGGGCGGGTACCTATCGAGCATTCCAGAACCAACCGCATTGAAGTCTCCTCCCACCACTAGCATCCCTTCGGGGAGTCCCAACAAGGCCTTGCCTAGATCAGCAAACGTGGAGGCCTGCAGGGCAGGAGGGACATAGACAGAAACCAATACCAACGTTCTGCCCTCCCACCTCCCCGCCACGGCCACAAAGCGCCCCCTATCATCAGCAATAGTGGAGTCAACCTCAAATGGTAGGGAAGCTCTGACAAGTATGCCCGCACCCCTGGATCCCGAGGAAAACCCCGAGTGGGCAATGAATTTATAGCCCTTTCTGTTAAGTGCATAACACATTACCTATAAGGTGGGTCTCCTGCAGGAGGACCACATCTGGCGAGATCCGTTCCAAAAATTGCAGGACTATCCCCCGTTTAATACGATCCCCTAAGCCATTTACATTCCAGCTAATTATGTTTAAGCCCCCATCCCTGAACACAGAGACCCCCCCCCCCCCCCCCCCCCCGGAGAACCGCAGTCGGACAATTCTGACAGTCATTGCTACGCCTTGCAAGGAAAAAACAACAACCTCAAACAACAACCCCACCATCCTGAATCCCCCCCCCCACCCTGCACCCCTGCGTCAGCTTACAAACCCCCCCCCCCAACTTGCAGTGTGCCTGTCGCCCTATCAAAAACAAATCTACAAAAAGTACCCCAAGGGAGGAAAGAGCCCCTATCTTCCCCCCCGCCGCCCTCCCATTACTGCAATAAGGTGCGAGTCACTGTCCGGGGCTGAATCAAAACAGGCCGACACCGGAGGTATCACTTCTGTCCATCCCGGTCGCCTTCCGCCCCATCCACGCTGTCCCGGCCGGGCTGTCGCCGAGGGAGTGCATCCAACCAGTCCCCTGCCATGTCCGGTGATTCGAAGAAGAAAGTCCGATCCTCATATACCACACGCAGCCTGGCAGGGAAAAGCATGGCAAGTCAGGGTAAAAGCTCACGGAGGCATTCTGAAAAGGCACCGGGCCTGTCACCCTCGATGCTTGCAGGATAGCGCCCCGATCTCGAAAATGGAAGATCCGGGCGACAATCGGCCGCGGGGGAGCTCCCACCTTAGGCCGTCCGCCAGGCACTCGGTGAGCCCGCTCCACCGCAAAAAACTTGCCGAGGCCCTTAGGCGCAAGATGATTCACCACCAAGTCCTCGACGAGTAAATCCACGGAGAGCTCCTCTGAATTTTCCGGGACCCCAATAATGCGCACATTGTTGCGCCGGGCCCGACCTTCAAAGTCTTCGAGCCGGCGGGCGGAGAGGTCATTCGCGGTTCGTAACTTGCGAACCTCGGCCTGAAGCTACGAGACGTCGTCCGTGAGGCCAGTAGTCTGGAGGTCCAGGGACTTGACCCGCTCGTTGATTTTGCCCAGGTCCGCGCGGATCAAGTTGACCTCAACCAAGATCATGTCCACCTTGTGCGCCAGGGTCTCGAACTGCCGGCCAATCGAAGATTGCATCCCATCTATCGCCCCCTTGATGTCCTGCAATGATAACTCCGAGGCCGGGGATGAATCGGCCTTCTGCGCTTCCAGCGACTGTCCCGATCCACCAGGCGACCCCTTCTGTTGGGCATAACGATCCATATTATTGGATTGGGTATAGCCGCCTCGCCTGGTAGTCTTAGACTTCGACCTGTCCGCCTCTGATTTGGTCGACATCTCGAAGAGCAGGACGGTCAGTCGCAAAAGGACGTCCCTCACTCCGCTAGAGGAAACCGGGTCAACTAGGACTTCAGCAGCTAGTCAGGACCGTGTGGAGGTCTTCCAGACAATAGAGGGCCTGCACGGAGCACTCCCCACCCTGAGCAAACAAAGGGCGAGAAAGCGAAAGTGAAAGTGCAGCGGCGTCCGTCCGTCAGTTCACTCCTCCCAAGGCCGTTGTTGTTCAATTAGTGGCCGGGCATCCTGCCACCGCAAGCCCCTGGCATCCGTCGGGGGGTAGGCCGCAATCTTCCGCCACGCAGAACTTCGGTCCCCGGTGGGCGTTCTTGGCCCGGATAACGTCAGTCGCCCCAGCTGTGACTCATCTGCAGGATGCCGTGCATGAAAATCAGGATTTAGGACAGGATAATTGCAGGAGGGCGCGAGGGTAGCGGGAGCTCAAGGCTCACGCGGCCATCTTGGTCAAGCGCTAGGCTCCTCCGCGCTGGCGAGATTTAATGATTTAAGATATTTTCTGTTAAGGGCGTTAAGCCACGTCCCTCTTTTCCATTGGCCGGCATCACCGTTTATGCTAAACGGTGGCCAGCCATTTGAAAAGAGGTGTTTGTGATGTTTTCATCCAGCTTTCTGAGCCGTCCCATTTGGACGGGCTCGTCTGCCTTCCTTCTGCCGTGAAAGCCTTCTTATCTTTCTGGGGCCATGTGTTTAAACACATGGCCCCATAAAGACGAGATCCTCTTTCATTTTCTAGCTTGTTGAGTCTTTGAAACACAACACACTTCTCACGTGTTATCTGAGGTCTCAATGTTCATAATTCTATGGCACTCGTGTGAGGGACTCTCGCTTTTGAAGCCTTAATAATAGTTTCAGGCCGCCCTTCCCTCAAATTTTTGAGCCCCGCCTAACCGGGGTATTGTGTGTAGAACCCTAGTCGCATGTTTTGGGGAGGCCCTGTCGCCTCACACACCTGTGTCGAGCCTGGCCAGGGCTTGGGAGGCAGAGTGCAGATCCATGTGCTGCGGGGAGGAGGCGCCAGAGGCCGCTGGAAAGAGGGGAGGAGGATACGGAACTTCCTCCCTGGATGCTGGAACTGTGCTGCGCCGAAGCCGGGCTACGGCGGCTGCGGGAGGGAGCTGGTGCAGGGGGCACCTGCAGCGGCGCAGGCGGGTGCCCACGCGGGTTCGCCATGGATGTGTTAAAGCTGGGCTCCGGGACGCGGGCAGCAGCCGCAGTGCCTCTCGCACCCATCAGATGTGGCTGAAACCCGAGGAGGTGGTGCTGAAGAGCACCCTGAAGCTCTGGGTCACCCACAAGTCCAATAACTACTTCATCCTTCAGCGAGGGCACAGGGACAGCGGGGGCCGCTTCACTGGTAGGTGCTCTAATAATTGCCTCCACCGCTCCGTCCATTGATGTATGTATATAGTAGAAATTATATAGTGATCTATACCACACCTTAGTCCCTAAGTGCACCTTGTCAACACTCAGCCTTCCAAGCCACTCCATATTTTTCCTGGCTACTCCTCCGCCCCACATCAACCATGCACGCCTTGTGTTCAAGCGATCCCAAACCTTTTGTCACTGCTTTTCTCCCATTGCTAAACCAAACCCCTGCCACCTTTGAGCTCCTGTCCACAAGCAAGCTTGCGCCTCCTTCCTTCCCTCGGTGTGCTCAACCACCTTCCACCTGCCTTAAATTTCCTATGTTTCTACCATTTGTATTTGTTTACTTTAGGGTTCATGTAACACGCTACATGCCATTTCAGCTGCCCTCAGGTTGGGTCATGGGAAACAGAAGGGTCTGTACAAAGTGATGGTTATTACGGTTTGCTTGCAGTTCATTAAGTCCATACTTGTTGCTAGTGCCTTGTTGTATACATCTGTTCCATTTATTATCAATTCCCTGTCATAAAAGCTAGGTCTGTGGTGCAGACAATGTTATCCTGTTGCTATTTATTTGTTCTGTACTTGTACCCTTGATAAGGCCATATCCAGATTGTTCCATTAATATTTTGCCCATGATTGCTTCGACATTATCCCAATAGTCGCTGAGTTTAAAGCCCATGGTCGCCTAATCAGTTATACCTGCTCTTGGAGGAACTCTATGCCTGTTTTCCTCAAATAATTATTGCAAAGTTTTTGACAAAAAAACACATCCTTGTGAAATCTGCACCGCAACATTATGCCTGCCACCATGTTTTTATTTAACATCTTTCTATAGAGCCACTGCACTAAAAGGTATTACTGTTCTTTACGCAGAACAATAACTGTTGAAATTAAGACATTTTAGGTTGTGAAATAAGTAGAAGACATTGGGTAAACTGGAGACAATGTCTATTATTCTTTGGTGCACTCTAAATCCGAATTTAGGCTCAGATTATGTTTGCTCGTAATTTCGTACTCCGAGTTTGTGCAAAATGTTCTCACTCTAGGTTCTTTGCCCCAACATATATTCCTTCAGGTATAACCTGTAAAACTGGATGGTTATGGGGAAAACCTATGAATTTCAAGTATGGCATGAATGCATCTCCATTTTTATCTCTTTTTTTGACCTATAGAACCTTGAATTTGCTGGTAAAATTGCCTGGGGGAAATTGGAAGCTGCAGTAATAGATTTTCCCACGGGCAATTTTTATTGACCAGTTGTGAGCCCCATGGCAACTTAAGGTTCAGAATTGGATCTGGTGAAGATGAATGAGATGAGTTTGCAGCTAGTTCCTCAAGGAGAGGATGTTCAGTTGGGTTATTGTAGAGGAAGAGAGTTTCATAGGTTATTTGCTCCTCCACTCTTGGAATGTTCAGGGCTAAGGATGCTTTAAATTTCGTGATTTCGAGTTGCAATGAGTCTTTCTTCCCACGCCCCTCTGTCTCTTAGAGGAAGTCAGCAATTTAGCCAGATAGGTGTGTTTCTTTTACAAGAGAGCCTTCTTCATAAGGCAAACAATATTAAATGTCATCCTGGCCTACATTAGAAGAAGACCGCTTCAGTCTCAACACTAAGGCATTGTAGTCAAATTTTCTCTTGGCTAAGAAGTGTGAGGCTGTAGTGTGAAGAACAGCTTGGATTGGGCCGTGAGAGCAGTAGGGCTCACCAGCCAGAGTGCCATTTCCAGTGTCCAGGCGAAATATGATTAGAGTATGTGCTGCACTTTTTCTTTTGATTTGGTGTGGGAAGGTTTTCCAATTTTCTTGAGCGAATGAGAGGAAGTTGCCAAATTGGGCTACTTTGTTAATGTGGCATGATAGCAGTAGTGTTATTAGGGTAAATTCCCAACTATTGTATTGAGATGGAGAGAGAAGAGGGGAACCTGTTCAGCTAGAAGTGCAGGGTAAAAAAATAATTTTTAAGCTTGGGTGTGTAGAGGACGAACTCTTTTTGGGGATTAAGCATGAGATTGTTGATAGTAACCCACTTCTAGAGATTCATGAGACAAGTCAAAGTGTGAGAATGTCCTTAATGGATAATGTTTTTAGCTAAAGCAGAGTGTCATCAGTATTCAAGAGGATGGAGATTCGATATCCCGAAGGAAAGAACGTAGTGGTTTAAGATAAAAGTTAAACGCTGTATTGTTGATACAGAGCCTTGGGAGATGTCATGCATCATTTGTGCACTGTTTCAGATGTCATCCTACCCAGCTGGGTGTGGTGAGATGACAAACATGAGAACCAATTAAGATCTTGATTACATAATCCAGATCTATGTTACAGCAAACATAGTGTCCTGTGGCGATTGACATTGTTGAACGCTGCTGTTAGTTCAAGTAAGGTGAGTAAGCATGGGTCATACCCATCTGGAAAGGTTTGCATGGCCTTTAGGGTGTCTATGCTGAAACTAGATCTCTCGATTACGAGTTGATTGTTATTAATATACTTAATTTGCTGTTTTGAGACTCTATTTAATGACTACATAGCTTGGGTAGGTTGGAAACGCGTCTGAAGTTAACCAACAAGTTGGGACCAGGGGTGGACTTTTTCACAGTAGGGGTAATCTAGCCAATTTTTAGAAATCTAGCAACGACAACTCGGGCGAGCGATGCATTGACAAGACCTTTTTGAAGAGGTGAAAACTTGACTTGATTGTAGTAGGAAGAAGGTCTTGTTACTACTTACTGGGTTTGAGGTTTTTTTTTTAACTTGGGCTTGGTCGCCTGGGAAGGTGGTTTTTTTGTGGATGGATCTTGTTCAGTTTTGGATCAGTTGGGTGGTTTTTTTGTCTGTTTTTGATAATATCTGAAAGGAGAGAGAAGAAAGAGGAACTTGTTGGTGCCGGTAAGGGGTTATCGGCTTGCATGAATGTATTTAATTAGGCTGCTTGCGGTGTATGCCCGTGCTCGCCATCATTTTGTGCTTACTCCAATAGCATGCTTGCTACATTATGACTTGGAACCTTATTGCGTTAATCACCTTACCCTTCTACTTGTCCTCCTAGCAGAAACACGCACTTCAAAGTTTTCCCTGCCACATCGTGCCTATGTTCTCGATATCTCTGGCAGGAGTCGTATCACCATTTTAGTAGTAAGAGCCACTCCTAATGACCACTTCAGACAAGATTACATTAATTACCACCATATGCCAGATTACTGTTATCACCTCATTGCATCAGGCATGGTTGCCAGCTGTAATGTAAAAGAGGCTTTGTCAATTTCAGATACCTCCACATGACAGCCAAGGCTGCAATGCCCCTGGCACCAATGTAAGGATATTTGTAATATGTCTCACCAGTGCCACATGATTTATCGCTCGAATATCGGCTTTAAAATATGTTGGAAATTCAGACATTTTTTTCCAAACATCAGCTTAGGAGTTCTCAAAGTACATTTTCGTCTTAAATACACTCTCGAGTTTGGTATACATACTCGACCAAACAAAGCTTCTAATTGAGCTGCACACAGGAGAGCTACTAGTAACTCACTAGCTACTCATTGGAGAAGCCTGCTCTCATTGAACTAATGCACCCACTGCAGGAGCCTGTATTAGACCTCACGGTCACAGGTTCAAATCCCGGTGAGTCCACTCAGTCCATCTGAGATCGATAAAATGAGTACCATTGAGTTGGGTAACAATAAACATCTGTTCAGCGCCAAGATGCCTACCGGTGAACCTGCATTACAAATACATGGTATGTTTAATTTTTTTATTTTAGAGTTTTATATAGCGTGAACCAGATCCGAGAAATCGGATATCAGCTCTTTACATGAGCACCAGTTTCAATACAGAAGGACACATTCATTTTTAGGTCTCGTCTGGCGAACGCAGCACATGTGCTGCTTTCGCCTTGGCAAGACTCTATTGTCTGTTTCGTTCGGAAGGGAGACAAACCAGGTGCGCGCACGGACAGTCGATGTGCACACGCATAGCGTCTCCTCTCTGGCTTAATTCAATGCCACTCGCACGCGTTCACATCTCCTGTCCCTCCCTGTCTCCTGTTCGCTGTGCCTGCGCGGACAGGAGATGTGCACGCGGAGACAGCTTGTTAGTGTTCTTGTAGTGGGTAAGGGACATACACCGCTCATGCTTGATACGCTACATTGGTAGGTTCAATTTTAGCATGCCGTAATTCTGCTACAAATATGCAACTAAGATGCAAATCAACTTTCAGTGTATGAAGTAAAGGTGCAGTTCCCAGTACTGCAATCACTGAATCTGGTGAATGTGCCTCCGATTTATTACTATAAGAATAGGGAAATAAAGGCCAGAAGTCGGAAAATGGAAGATGTATTATATTTGTGAGATTAGCAGGCGGTGAAGACCTAGGCTCACGATGTTATGAATATGATGTCCTGAAGCAACCTGGTCAACAGGTTTCTTATTTCCTTAAGGAACAAACCCCAAACTAATGTGTGCACGCCCATCCCACACATCAAGCATAATCCTGACCTGGGTGGAATTCAGGGGGCTGCAAGGGATAGGGGAGGGGTTGGAAGAAGGACAATGACTAGAATGATACCAGGCGGAACAACAATGTTATCGGTCATCAAACTGTTGTTCACGTTAGGGTCCTGAGTAAATAATGTAATAGGAGAATGCAAATCCACTTGTAAAGTATACAATGTATCGCAAATGCACTTGTGGAAGTGACACTCTAAACTGCAATTGACTAATGTTGAAAACAAATATTTAAACAAGCATTGAAAATGCAATAGGTTTCACCTTTGATTAAGTTAAAGCCATTTGCTTTGCTAATGGTATTGTATAGTAAATCAAATGGCTTTAACTTAATGAAAGGCGAGACCTATTGCATTTTTAATGCTGGTTTCATTTAGTGCTCCAATTGATGCCTGCCATTTTGAATCTGAAAATAACAAAATAAAATGGCTCCAGTGTCATTCAGTAGGCGCATGCATGCACAAGCATATGTCCTAAGTAAGCAAATGCCTATTGACGCAGCCGCAAAATATTGATGCTTATCACTTTCTTTTTCTTCAATCCTGCACAACATTGGCAAAGCCAGTAGGTCATAATGGTAAGACCTACCAGCTTTGCTACTGCTTTCTTCTTTTGCAAGTGGGACATATAAATGAGGGGAACATTTTGGCCTTGAGAATTGCACTTTAAAGTTTTTAATTTTTTGTGCTACTTTTTCACACAGACATTCTAGAAAATGGAAATCGTATCCAAATGGAATTTGTGTAAACAAAGGACAGAGCAACCTTTATTGTTCTTTACTGTAAGACGATGTCTGTACGTGAAGCTTAAGTTTTAAAGTAATCTTGCTTTACTTTAAGCTTAATTGATGTTGACTGTTTTTCTCAGGCCGAAGCGGACTCTGTACAGTAAGAAGTATGGGGTGGACCTTATCCGATACACACATGCTGCCAACACTGTGGTTTACAGTTCCAACAAGATTGATGGTAAGCTTGTGTACGTGATCATGACTAATACTGTGTTCAGTTATCTTCCTGCATGTTCTTATTGCGCTGTACCATGCTTTCATGTCTTCTGTTCAGCAGCAAGATTTTCTTGTGAAGTCTTAACACCAGGGCTTAGTCTGATTGTGTATCATACCCTTCCTCTTGGAAATGCGCACCTGAATGGGCCCTGCCTGCCACTGGGTTGAGGTAGTAGTTTGTACAGTTTGAGGGTCTACGATACCGCCCGGTACTGGAGATAACTGTACAGGCCACTGCCTTGCCTGGGACAGAGCACACTCTACGAACCAATGCATCAGTCATTACATCTAATGGAACCGTCTGAAGCAGGTAACTGACGCAAATCTTGGTCTGCAGATACAATTTTAAATGGAGCGTTAAGTCTTGACATAATTTAGCAGTAAAATTCTGAATGTGTCAAAAATAGTACTAGCACAGATGTGAGGGTGTATTTGTGTGTACAAGACTGTTGCGCCTTCGTTTCTTTTGTGCTGACATTTTCAGTTCCTTCACCATTCTTACTCTGATTCCATAATAAATGTCACAACCTCGGTAGCCCACACTTCAATGTACCTCTGGTTGACTTGCTCATATATATTTTTATCTCCCCATAGATACAATCAGATACCTCTCTCTTCATGACAATAAATACATACGCTACTTCCCAGGACACAGTAAAAGGTAAGTGAGTTAATGGTGGTGTTTTCTCCTCCGTATATTATTTGAAGATCGACCATTTTAGGTCGAGCCTGGGCAGCGCATGCGCTGCTGCGAGGCATGCAGTAATGGAGTATGGCTTTTAAGCCCCGCCCACTCTTAGCCCATATTTTTTTATTGTCCTCCGTAAACGTGGCTTCTGGGTAGTTGTAAGGCTTGTTAGTCCCTCCTAGGGACCGCCTTGTCTGCATTTGTTACCCCTCATAACGACTGGACCTTTTACTGGTGTTATTACATGGCCTGCTTTATAAGTCGATGAGCACTAATTTATTTAATGCTCCTCTCCCTATTCCACCCACTACTTCGCAGTACGCCGTCCGCTTTTATTTTGATTTTAAACGCTGTACGCTTTTACAATAGTGGCGGCAATTTTTTATTTATTTTTGCAGCGCAGTCCGCATTTAGCGGCTATACTTACTTATTTATTTTGTTTCACTACCGCCCCTGCAGTGCTTTCAGATTCATAGAAGTCACGCTCCTTTCATTACGCAAAACACGCCTAAAGAAAGGTACGCGGCCGAAAAAAGCATGGCATGGATGCTTGTACCCGAAAAAAATCTGTTTATCAGCTTAACAAACAGATGCTTTTTTTATGAAAGCCCCCACGCTGTGGTTTCACCTTAATGTCGGACACACCTCTGTCTTTAGACGCGGCTTATCTAAAGAAAGGTGCACGGCCTTCATGAATGTGAAAGTGCCTCATGGGCGCTAGTAAAACAAATATTTACAACGCAATAGGTCTTGAATTTGTGAGTTTTAAGCTATTGCTTTGCCAATAGCCTAAACTCTCATTAATGCGATACCTATTGCATTGCAAATGCTTGTTAGTACAAGTTGCAACTTATGTGTTTTGTTTTGTAGCGCATCAGTCATATTGACTTGCAGCCACTTCAGTGTTTTTTTTTGTATAAGATTTTTAGTCAGTGCATGGTACCAGTTGAAGTGGTAATGGGTGTGAAGAAGCCTACTGAAGATTATTTTGCTGGCAGCTGTCCAGTAAGATTTAGAATGGGGCCAGGTGCCTTTTTAGGAGGCGGGGATATTTGGTAAGTTGAGCAAGCAGGGTGTCAACCTTTCTTGAGGGTGGTTGGTGCTGTGGATGGTGGCCTGATCTCTTCTGTATGGGAGTTTAGGGAGCATGCTTAATGTGTTGCGGTGGGCAAAGAGTTGTCTTACAGTGCTTTTTTTGTTGCTGTTTTTGTTAACGCCACCCTCCCCTTTTTTTTCTTTTTTTAAATTTAGGGCAGTCTGGTTGCAGGTTGGATATTTGTTCACACTCTATTTGAGCATGTACCATTTAAAGAGTAAAATGTTTTTGTTTTTTTGTTTTGTTGAATGGTGTACCAGTTCTAAATCTTCAGAAGTGTAGTGTTCTTATACAACTGTTAGTCCTGTTTTACCTTAATCTGGATTTTCCTGTGGCTGGTTGCATATTATGTTTTATTTCATTTTCCATTTTTGCTGTAGAGTTGTGGCTTTGTCAATGTCACCAGTTGATGACACATTTATTTCGGGTTCTCTTGACAAGACAATTCGACTTTGGGACTTACGTTCTCCAAACTGTCAGGTGAGTGCTGAACTGGTGTCTATATTAATGATGGAGGGAGTGTATATGTGTGTAATCTGTGCGAGGTGGCATTGTGTTTGAGACTGAGGGTAAACAGTTTGTTCATAATAGTATCAAGAGAATGATCAACATGAGGTTATGGATGCTCTGCTTTTCTGCACCCGGGCCAACTTTTTGGTATAAAATACTATTTTGATTGGGTACTCTTTTTTTAAAAAAAAAAACCTAGTTAAAAACATTTAGATGTTTTTTAGTGTTTTTTTTTTTCATGGATTGTGTATTCTCTACAGGGCCTTATGCATCTCCAAGGGAAGCCTGTGTGTTCGTTTGACCCGGAAGGACTCATTTTTGCTGCCGGTGTTAATTCCGAAATGGTTAAACTTTATGACCTTCGCTCTTTTGACAAGGTATTTATCCAGTTCTTCTGCAGTAGATAATTGATCATGCTAAAGAAAAATCAACCCTGGTTAAACTTTATGGATGTGATAATGTGTTCATTACTCTGTAATTGGCTGAGCGCTGTACATTTGTATTATTGTTAATTTGCACATGTATATCATATCTATCAGAAGTATAACACTGGACACAATATGATTCTCCTGCTGTCTGGATTTCTATTATCAACTTGTTAGTGTCCAGCAGCCTTATAACTTCATGATCTTTGTTACAGGTATGTGCATCTGATACAATGGATTCTTGTACAACCATGTCCCTTGCATGCCCGTTTTCTCCCCTTCAATCAGTGAGGCTTGAAACCAGGTGAATTCACACTCATTGTGGGTAAAGTGGCCGCCTCAAGCTCGATTTTAGTGGTGGATGTCAGAGGACACTAGGATTAGCAGATTACCATTGGTCTGCTAGTATGCATTTTGACTTGATTACTTTTCTGGTACTGCATAACTACTTTCCACATTGCCCTAAGTTGAGTGTCTCAGGTCTATTCTATGGCTGTAAGGGTGAAGGGGGTTGGTTGAGCTCCGGTTAATTTAGTGACTTTGAGGGTTCACCCTGACACGAGTTGCGATTGTTCCTTGAGGTGGGCAGTCACCCACCCCAAACAATAATCCAATTTCTTCTAGGTACCAAGGGTCACAACTGTGGTTTTGTACTAGATGCAGTCTATTGCATAATGGAGTTCTTTGCAGTCTGACCCCTTTTTATCTGCATTTACGATGCAGCCCGTGCAGTGTTCTGGGAGCTTTATTGATCCAAAGATATGTTGCATGTTCGGGTGGCGAGCCATACCACCCTAGCCTCCTCCGTCAAGTTCTTTTGGAGCACTGATTTTGTTTGTCAATATTGGTGAGTTTGGTCAACTTAATTGTAAATTAGTTTGGAGTCTAGCAAAAGATTCTATTAAACTTGTACCCAAAAGAAATCGAACTTAAAAGAACAGCAGATAGCCAGTTGATTGGAAGTATTAATTGATGCCATTGATGCATACCACAGAGCTCCAGGGGGTTAAGCATAACACCTCCCCATACAGTTAATTAAGTGGTACTGACAAAACCACAATCCAGACAGTAACTGCTTTGTCTTCCAAGACCCTGCCCAGCCTTCTCTTTGATCTAAGATTCCGGCAGCTGCTTTCTCTTTTCTAACTCTGTCCCACAGTCCATCAATCAAAACACCAAGTGTATCCAAGAAGTTATGTTTACTAGGCTCTACCTGATGTTGGGGTCAGGAAAGCAACATTCATGTTTTTCTTTCATCTTGCATGCCAGTGATTCTGCAGACCTTCAAGGTGAGGCCACAGATGCTTGGTCATTTTCATGGAAACAGTTTATCATTGAGCAAAGTTTGGCTTTTGGACCTTCTACATCATCAAATTTAGTGCATTTGCTCTCCCCGGCTGTACACAGCTTGTTCAATGTAGTTTTTTGGTCCTTCGTCTTTTGCTGTTCATCTGAGAGTTTGACTAGACTAGAGGTTGCCTGGAAGCCCTTGACACAGGACTTTTATTCTGTTATCTGGCCTGTCAGAAAACATTTGTGTGCTCCTTTGCTTATGGGATATTGTTTTGTTCTCCAAACCTTTGGCTAAATCCGACGTTGCATCTTGAAACCTACCTAGCATCTGTCAGAACAGGCCAGGAGAATCCTTTCCGCTATAAGGAATCAAAAACAGGGCAGATAAGTATCGGGGATATCGCCACCAGTGGTGAACAGAAAAATCAAAAGGGGAGTGGATTTCCCTAAAAAACAAAAACGTATTATTGAACGCGAATTCCCTTAAAACATTTTAAGAGAACCTCTCCCACTGGAATTCTCCGGTGGCATGCTTCATCATTGGGTCTGCACTCTGCACCAAATGTGGCCAAGTGGGCTCAACCTCCTTGCGGCAGGGCTACTTCTAAATGGAACTGTTGGATCTATGAAGTGTGTTAAAATTATTTCAGATATTCCAATCTTATTTTGTGTACCATGGTAAGGTTAAAAAAAATGAATAGAGGTAACTAGGGATGGCAATGATCCCTGACATCATGTAGGGGATCACGGTCTACATATTTCAGTCACCTGGGTACGAACTGGGTCTTATGGCTTTCCTCAGGACCTCTTTGTGACAGATGCCTATATATTTAGATATATGAATGCTATCCTGTAATGGGTATATCAATTGTTGCGTCTTATAAAGTGTAAGTGAAAAAAGTGAGATCAATCGAATTATCCCTGTAAGTCACTGACTTAACACAATCTCTGTGTACAGTGGCCCAGGATTTTTTAACAAACAGCATCCGGTGACTAAGCCCAATGTCTGCACATCTATCTATAGTAATTGGCCGTAATGATAACCCAATATCAGATGTTTATACACCCAGTGGTGCTATCGTGCTGAGCACCGAGCCACCTTTGGTGCAGATTGACCGCACCTTGTAAACAAAGTGCAGACCTAATGCCCAAAAAGAGATGCGCTCAGGCACACACAGTCCAGTTAGCAAAGGTTAGATCTTCTTAGTGAGGTTCTATTGTGTGGACTGGCCCTGATCACTACAAGTCACATTTAGAAATAAAAGTATAATTGGACATAAAAATAAGATTCTTACGATAAGTCATCAACACTTCTAATAAAACTATTCATGAAGATAGATGTAGGCGTATCATGATAATTACATGGCAAGTCACAGAATTTTCTAACTAGAAAAGAAGAATGATTTTTCGTTCTAATTAGCTTGGTAAGAGCAATATGGGGAGTCCTGTTTGATAGAAATTCTAGACCAACAGAATCAAGCTGCTTAAAAAAATGTTTAGGAATTGTACGTGGGAGCATGTGGAGATAGTGTATAAAATGAGATACAAGCATCCTTTTCTTAGTATTTAGTGTGTCTCACCAAGATAAATGAAGAGAAGCTAAAGCAGAAAATAAGTTTGTATCTTGAAGTTCAGCAATGCAAAATTATGATGAATCCTTTCTATAATATTTGAAGAAAACAAAGTACCAAGGTATTTGACTTTTGAGGGAACCCAAACAAAATTAGATGTATTAAGCCTTTGCTGATAACAAAGATTTCAACAGCAGTTTCATCCAGGACCCTCACTGTCTGGCAGAGGGGCTCCATGATCTGCAGCGCGGCATGGGGGAGAGACAGCGGGCAGAGCCTACACTCACCTCCTACCCGCAGCTGGTGGACTCCAGGGAGCCCAAACTGCCTCCCTTCTACTGCTCTGTGTTATGTTATGTTATTATGTTTATAAAGCGCTCAAATCACCCAGGGGCATCTCGGCGCCTGGAGGTGTGGTGCTGACCCACTACAGACATGTGAGAGTAACCCCTTACCTGTGCTGACACGTCCCACTGTCCTTGTGCACTCAGTGCCACATTTGTACGCGCATGTGTCTCCGCATCCCCAATGGAACAGCTCACCAAATATGAAAAGCTGTATGCATCCTCTGTTGCTCTGAGTTTTCCATTATCCTCCGTACTTGGTGTGCCTTTCTTTCTATCCTCATTTCTACTGTACTTTCTGCACCCATCCCTTTCTGGGTCTTATTTTGTGTGCCTCTCCATTGTAGGACTGGTTTTCTACTTCTTCCCTACACCTTTGTTCTATTCTCATATTTCAATACATATTTTTCTCTTTCTCCTTCTCTCTGCTGCTTGAAGTAGGCTTGGTCCCCAGGGATTGGCTGTTGCCTTTGTGTTGAAGCCCCATGCTCACACAGTATGGTAACAGACAGGATCCAACATTGATCGGTTTTTAAACACAGACGCATAGGCTGTTACACCAAAAACAGAGGCAAATCTTTATCTCGTAATCTGTTTTAAAATAGTCACCACTTCAAGCTAAGCAAGGCCATGCAGTTTTCTCCTGTTAGAACAGTTTACAAAAATATGCAGGAAGAAGAGCTGGTTGAGGGTGGCTCCCTTTTCAAGTGCGTCTGTGTAGTTCTGTAGACACTACCTTTGTGTAGTGTGATAAGCACAGCAGGTAGCCTCTAGCCGGGAGGATCCACAACAGAGGCACAAAGATGTTAACTATCTGCACCTAGATATGAACAGCCACAAAGACAGTGATCAGGAAGAACCTTTCTATAGGAGCCTTGTCTCCTTTGTCCTCACTTCACTGCTTAGGCTTCCTGCATCTTGCTACACTTCCACGGTCAGGAAAAACATCACCTCCAACTTGTGCACACGAACAGACCCATGACTTCCAAAATGGAACCCACAGGCATTTATTCGCTTATACATACAATGAATATATACAGAAGACACAAACACACACAACATACACTTGCATGGGATTATGTGACTAAACGGGGTATAAAACTATAAATCTCATTGGTGAGGCACTTTCAGCCAGTGCCAAATAACCCATTTTTAGTCGGTGAGTGAAAAATTAATAATTTACAAAAACGGGAGGCAAGATTTCTAAACGAGACCTTTCTTACTTTTCTGTGCCAACTCCCTTTGTGTACAGACCATGTACAAAAGTTGGGTTACTCTAGGCTGTTTAAAAAGCTTTAGCAGGCTTGGCACCCAACATGCTAGGGCTCTCAATGTTTAAATCATGTGTTCCCTCGGAATCACGTTTAAGCTGTCTGCCATGGATAAGAAGGGCTCTATATAGTATTGTTTCTTTCTACAGCTTGCAGTCTTCAATTGCTTGCTTATATACTCCTAAAGCCCTGCATGAACAATTGACCATGACGTACTTTTTCTTCAGTGACCCCCCTTCTTGTCTTCCATCCTCTGCATACCTTCTATTACCTAATCTCCTCCAGCCTATTCCAACAGCCATTCACCTGAAACCACATTTTCACCACTAATGATCCCACCTACTTTGTATTAATTTATTATAAAGTAACCAGAGTGTATGCATGCAATTCTTTCATTAGCTCACATGACTAATCGGTGTTCAGCAATAACTGCTAGATCGACCACTAAACTTGGGTTCTGGAGAAGTGTGCTATACACCGTTAAGCTCAGAGTGCTTACCACCCCTTACGAGGCATCGGTCTTTCAAATTGAGTTTATATAACCTGGGGTGCTGGAATACATAGTTCTCTTGAAGTGATCTAATGACTGATTCAAATCGCCTGTCATAATGTTAGGGATATTAGCAACTTTAACAGTATGCCAGAAATTAGCATCCGCTTTAACCAGGTTATAAATATTAAACCCAAGTTATATGTATTTTCTCAAGAACATTAACCAATGCTCATCTACCAAAAGCATCACTTTCTGTAGATAAAACTGGTTATGTTATAAAGGGTTTTATACCGCGCTCAAATACTCAAGTGTCCTGGCGCACACAGTTACCAAAGCCTAGTGGAGCAAACAACAATGACAAAGGGTGGCTACTCCACCTCTACGATCAACTGCTGGTGAAAAGATAACCTAACCGATGTCTCTTCATTTAAAGAGATTCAGAGTCTTTAGAATGTTTCTTGCAGAAAAATAAATTTTCAGGTGAAGTTTAGATGAATGAGAGTACGCTGGCAACCGCGAACACTGCAACCATGAGGGGAACAGCCAACATCATTCTTGCCTGCTTCCTGCCATCACTTTGCTACCATCTTGCCGTGACTGGAACGGCCAACGCGGGACTACAGTTCCCAGCAATCCCGCCCGCCGTGACATTGTTTCCTGCGACCGGAGGCACGATAAAACCTCTGCTGGCCTCCCGCAGCGCGGGATGTGCCCTGGCCAAGGGCGGGCACGTCCTTGCCAGGAAGAGGCAGGACAGGGCCACCCCCCTTACAACTATCATCTAGGTTGTTCCATCTGACGACGGCAGTTCAGCAAGGTACTGTGCTCTTTGATTTGTCCTCTTTTGACTGGCAACAACTGCTAAAGGGGACCCACTGCTGGTCTCATGGGACATTGTACGCTGACTGCTTATGCACCTACTAGCGCAAGTTGCCTGTTTTTATTGTCTAGCCGCTCTCACTGCACAAGTAGAGTCCCTGTGCATGTGACATGGGGAAGAGGAAACTAATATAGGGCAGCGGAGGAGGTGGTGGCAGCCAAAACTCAAAAAGGAAAAAGGCCAGAAAAGCTTCTAAACATCCAGCCAGCAACTGCGTCCTCAACCGTATTGACACTTTGAATACGGAATGTGAGGACATTCTTGTAGATAAGCAAACCAAGCACACAAATACTGGCAGCTCGCCGAGAGTCTCAAGCCCAAGCTTAAACGGCACCACTACTATTCCTTCAGTGTTTCAAAAGGCACCCCTCCTAAGAGAACCAACAATGTCACACAAATCATTACCAGATGACTTGGAGTCATCGCTACACTCTGTTATTTCACACCTAGGCACTGACAGTTCCCTGTACTAATAGGTTTCTGCCCCTTCAGGATTCATTTGAGGCCCACACTAGAGCTGTTCCCCTGCTGTCTTCTTCGCCACCCCCCTTTGCAGACACTGCCACTCCAGGGCAAGAAGCAAACCCTCAGGACACTAATTCCATTATAAATGCACTTAGAGCAGATATTGGCACTATGAGCTCAATGATAGAAGGCCTAACCACCTTAGTTAAAACACTGTTGCAGACTAACCAACAGCATGGTTCCTCAGCACAATGCTGTTTCTCACAAATCTCTCAAAACAAGTGTGCGACACATGATCCGCTTCATAACAATAATAATAATACCTCTAGCGATCCAACCATGCACCACTCTGCAATTCCCAATGCACCTGCTAGGAGCTAACCCTTCTCTGATCAAGCAGAAAGGAGAACCCGCAACTCTATTAATATTACACATAATAGCCATAGGAACCTAGCTACAACACAAAAACCTCAAAGGAACTATAGGGCTACGCTCCCCAGGCATACTGAACCTCCTTCTCCATGTGGCCATCAGCTTCCCCTCCCTTCAGCCACATCATATCAAACGCAAGTCAAGAAAATCTATGACTAACGTCCCAAAAACCAGCATGAGAGGCTCGTTTGAGAGCGAAGAATCACTGATCAACAAAGTGATCCACTGAATCTGTCATGTCAGGGGTGGTTGTTCTGTAATCGGAGAACATCCTAATGGCACCGAGGTGTACCTCGCTTACCGACCCGCTAGATTGTATTGAGGTTACATTCCAGAGAAGTGATCTAGCGGAAAACCTACTCGCTCTGGTGTTTCGCACCTGTCCACCAGACAGCTCCTCTATCCAATTCAAGCACCCCCCAACATAAGTACACAACAAAGCAGTAATTCTGCAACAATCAAGGCATCTAGTAGGTGCTTCGACGCTAGAGGATAACGACTGACTACTGAATCTAGCTTATAAACGCCCTGACCGTTCCATCATTGCCCCTGGCTCCAACGATGCAGTTAGACCCCCCCTGGAATAACGACTCCATGCAACACCTCTCACCTCAACATGGATAGTCCCCAACGTAGAGCAAGTGTTGGTAGAACCCCTACTTTGCCCGATTATGAGATTAATGGCGATTCTTCCATGCATTTATCCTCGCGCGCACTTGTCCACCCATCAAACATTAACCATATCCCAGCTCAACACATTGCTTGCACCTCCACATCACACCAAAAACTAAAAATATAATGGAACGTGGCAGGACTTAATAGTAAAATTGCACTCCCTCACTGGAATCAACTAGTTGAAGGATTTGACATCTATCTTCCAAGTGATGTGGAGCTTGGTCCCGTTGCATAAAGCTGGCTATATTTGTTTTTATACATCTGCAACTTCTAACAGGAGGGGCCGCCCCTCTGGGGTCTTGACCACCTGGGTTAACATCACTCAACTGTCAAATCACTTCCCGAATTAGTTAAAGTCCTGATATTTTGTGGCTAAGCATCAGGTGGCCAAAGGGTGGAACCATAATTGAACTAATCCAGGTCTACGTGAGAGGGACACTAGGTGGCAGGCCCTCGCCCACCATCTTGCTATTGGAGGACCGCCTAGCCAACTGCCCACCCCACTCTAGAGTGGTGGTTGCAGGTGATTTTAACTGCAACGTTGAGCCTCTGGCTAAAGAAGATCTAGTGGGCACAGAATAGTACGACAGCAGATGGGCAGTGTGAGAAAGTGGCTCTGTATATACTGTTCCCAAATAGGTACAGTGTGTACAGAGTCCGCAGTCCCCAGAGGTTTGGCAGAGGCTAAAGTTAGATATAACCGTACTCTCTAAAAGTGGTAGCATTTGTTGTACACATTCAGTCAGCAAATGGTCTCACACACTCAATAACTGAACTCTAGGCCAATGGTTTATATATAAAAAATATATGCTTGTTTTATTTTAGAACCAACAATAGGTGTTAAAATATACTTTCTCAGAATTAGATGCTTTAGGTGAATACATTTGCAATATGCAAATGGCTTTTGTAGATATTTACAAGTTGTAGCAATAGGCAACACAATTTTAAGCCCAATAATGCATTGAGTTCAATAGAAGTTTCAGATTATTTGCAATAGATTACTCTCAGGATTACTTTTGTAATTCCAGGTCTGGATCCTAGATTCAGTCCTGGGACAGTTCTTAGAAACAAGTGATAAAAGTCGACTTAGTTACTGCTAGGATTTTTAAGTAATATTTTGCTGTTTTAAAAGTTGACAAAAGAAATTTCATAGAAAACAGTCAATGATACCCTATGGAAGAAATTTCAAGTTGCAGATATAGTATGTTCTTGTTACTTTTGTAATCCAGTACTGGGTGCCTAGACTCAGTACTGGGACCTTTATCCAAAACAGGTAAGTAATTACGTTTTTCACAATTTATACGATTTTTAAAGAATATTTAAAGTTTGCAAAGATCGACAGAAGAAATTTCACAGAAAAACAGTCAAGGATTTCCTGTGTAAGAAAATTGGGTTACTGGTAAGTACGGTTGTGAATATTTTTCAGGGTCAGTGCTGGGCACCAAGATCCAGCACTGGGACCTCACCTAATAGAAGGTGAGTATTTTCGTTTTCGTTACTCTGCTGATTTTTGGTGAATATTTTACGTTTTGAAAGCTCCACACTTAAAAGAAATTTCAGAAGAAACCAGTCAATGTTACCCTATGGAGAAAATTGTTATCAGCTTTAAGGTAAGTACTTGACTGGCAAAGTTAAGGTTCTGGGCACACTCTGGGGTCTCCCAGGGTCAGGTAGGTACAGTTGTTACACCCTCAGCGGCACAGGGGCAGTCGGGTGCAGAGTGAGTTAGGCCCAATGTTATCCTATGGGAGGCAGGGGGGGCCTTGGTCGGTGGCGGCAGACTAGCAGGCCACGCGGCTGTGGGAGCTGGGCTCTTGGTCACTTGCTCAGGGCAAATGGGGAAGTAGGTAGGTGTAGAGATTACACTTCCAGGGCCACTCGGGCGGCTGGGTGCAGGGTGCTTTTGAGCCTTCGGGCACTCAATTGATTTCAATGGGAAATCTCCGGTTTAGAAAAAGACTGCAAGCTCTGGGACGAAGATTCTTCAGGTGCCACCAAGAGGTAAGTTGGGTAGTTGGAGGATAGGTAGGTACCCAGGAGTTGGGCACAGGAGGGCGACGGGTGCAGGGGTGCCTTTTGATGTTGGGAAATCTTACCCTCTGTTGGGGAGGGGGGGGGGGGTACCTGGTTCTGAGGCTGCAGGCGTAGTCTGGAGCGTCGCTGGAAGTCCTTGGGTGCCTGACTCGGGGTCACAGTCGCCGGGGGGGGGGGGGGGTCGTCCTCGTGGTCTTTGTTCACTCCGGCACAGGCCAGGCTTGGCGGGCGCAGAGCGTGCAGTGTTCGCGGTTCCTGGCTGACGCCAGGGATTAGAAGCTGATTTTGAGTAGAGCATCTATTCATGGGAGTCCCAGGTGTTTAGAGACAAAAAGTAGCCAGGTCCTCCAGGGTTTGTGAGGTTGCTGGCCACAAGAGGTGCCGAGTTGTAGCAGGAGCAGGTACGAGGGTCGACAGGCCGGTAGGGCTGGGGCCAAAGCAGTTGGTGTCTTCCTCTTCTTAGCAGCTGCAGGGCAGGTCGTCTTCTTTCTTCTTGCTCTTCTTTGTATTTCGGAATCTGGGGAAGGAAGGTTCAGGGTGCCCCTAAATACTAGTTACAGGTAGGTGAAGGGCAGGCACCGATGGGTACACCCCCTATTTTGCCTTGCCTGTGGGAGGGGGGCAGTGGCCTAGTCCTGATTGGGTAGAGCTCCCATCTTCAAGATGGTGAGAGCCCGGAGATGTGCTTCACCTCGCCTCCCCCACCTGAGGGGTGGGGTTGGCAGGCTGGCACATCCCCTGTCCTTATTTGGGGTTTCCGGCCAAGCTTCCCGCCAGAGTGGGGGGTTGCAGTGGCCTGGGGAAGCTCTCAGAGGCGGCATGTCTTTGAAGCTTCCCCCTGTCCATCCTGTGGGAGGAGATTTAGCACCTCGCCCAGGATGTGCGTTGTTGCAGGCCCAGGAGAGCAGGGGCTCTCCTACCCAGGGGTCCAGCAACATGTCTGCTGTGTGGCAGCCTCTCAGACCAGACGTGGATCGTAGGTTAGGTTTCAGGGGCATCTCTAGGATGCCCTCTGGGGTGCTTGGTACATTAAATCCCACACTGGCATCCGTGCGGGTTTAATGTGCTGAGAAGTTTGATACCAAACTTCTCAGGCTTCAGTGTTGCCATTATGGTGCTGTGAAGTTCGTGTTTGACGAGCTCTCAGCACCATGTACTCTTAAATGGCAGCACTGCACTTAGTGCCCAGGAATGGACCTGGGTACTGTAGGGGCACAGGGCTCCTACTCCTGTGCCCTGGCATAGGGCACCCAGCTAGAGGGGTGGCTGATGTATGCCAGGGCAGTGTAGGTGGTGGGCATGGCACACAGGGATGTGTGCCATGTCGACTGTTTTGTCTTGAATATTGCCGCTAAGCAACGCTAACTTTGCTTTGTGGCAATTCTTGTAAATATACCCCTTAGTTAGGTGGAAATGGTGTCCATCGCTGTGGTAAGGTAGGCAGTGATGGAAAAAGCACCCTTCAGACATTGAGGAAAACATAATATAGACTATTCCAAAAAACAAGCTTAGTTTAAGAAACCTTTAAATCAAGGAAGAGCAGTGAAGAGAATGTATGATGTACTCCTTTAAGGAATGTTGTTTTTTTAATTAGGGTTAGGGTGTTAGGCCTACGGGAAGTGGAAGGGTTTGGGTAGTTTTAGGGACAGCGCTGGGGTGGAGGGGTCGGGGTAGTGTATGTAAAGGGACAAGGTTTTAGGCCTCAGGGATAGGGTGAATGGGTAGTCAGTCATTTTTAGAGTTTAGAGAGGGCAAGGTCGTTTTAGGGCTGAAGGTGGTTGGTGTATTTTTTAAATTTGGGGTTAGGGTTTTAGGCCTAAGGGTAGTGTAAGGGGGTTGGGGTAGTTTTAGGGACAGTGCGGGGGGCCAAAGTGGGTCAGTGGGAAGGTTTTGGACCTTAGGCCTGGTGGGGGCACGTAAGGGGTTTGCAGCTTAGGGCAGGGGGTGAGATTAGTGGCTACCTTAGCCACGCATACCCCTTTACCATTCATGCCTTTACCATGAAATTGCATGGTAAAGGCATGCGAGATAAATGAATGCAGGGTTAAGAAGCCTTCGTAGTTTGAGCAGCGTGGTAGAGGCACACGTGGTTTGTCTGCTGTGTGGCAGCCTTTCAGACCAGACGTGGATTGTAGGTTAGGTTTAAGGGGGGCTCTCTAAAATGCCCTCTGTGGTGCTTGGTACATTAAATCCCACACTGGCATCAGTGTGGGTTTAATGTGCTGAAAAGTTTGATACCAAACTTCTCAGTGTAGCCATTATGGCGCTGTGGAGTTCGTGTTTGACGAGCTCTCAGCACCATGTACTCTTAAATGGCAGCACTGCACTTACAGTGCTCAGGAATGGACCTGGGTACTGTAGGGGCACAGGGCTCCTGCCCCCACACCATTGGCACAAGGCACCCAGCTAGAGGGGTGGCTTATGTATGCCATGGCAGTGTAGGTGATTGGCATGGCACACAGGGATGTGTGCCATGTCGACTTTGTTTTGTCTTGCACCCAGACACCCAGCCTGCAAAGGCAGTGTGTGTAAGGGTACAGGGCCCCTAAGGGTGTCACAATGAGTGCTGCAGCCCTTAGGGGCCTTCCCTGGTCACAAGGCCCTTGGTACCTAGGGTACCATTTACCAGGGGCTGACATGTGGCCAGGGTTTGCCAATTTGGGTTTTGTGTGTTTTAGGGAAGGAACATAGGCCCTGGGCACCTGATTGGCAGGAGTCAAGGGCACACTCAGTCAAAGTACATTCAGCAATTCAGCAAAAAGTGGGGGCATACCATGCAAGAAAGATGGCACTTTCTCACACCTAGAGTTCAGTTATTGAGTGTGTGAGACCATTTGCTGACTGAGTGTGTGCAACAAATGCTTTACACTGTCCTCTGATACTGCCTTACTGCTCGACCAAGCTACCACTTTAGAGAGTAAGGTTATATGTAACTTTAGCCTCTGCCAAGCCTCTGGGGACTGTGGACTCTGTACACCCTGTACCTATTTGGGAACAGTATATACAGAGCCACTTTCTCAGTCATCACGGAATGATCTCTTGTAGCTAACCATATGAGTAGCACAGCAGCGGATGGTGCCACACTGTCGGCGCATTCTTATGCGCATGGAATTTGCGCTAGGTCTGCCTGGTTAAGGCTAACAGCTCTCAAACCAGATGCTCAACAGAGGATTCTTAACCTGCCTTTTTCTGGCTCCTCATTGTTTGGCACCCATACAGATGAGGAGATGGCTAGAATGAAAGCCAAATTAGACACACTGAAGGCGGTGGGATTAGAGAAGAAAAAAGAATTCAGACTGAGATACAGACCTAACCAGCGCAAGGGCTACCAACAGAGGGTTCAAACCCCTCAGTGGTCCCAAAACAAAAATCAAGGAAGGTCTCCGTTCCAAAGCCGTAAGTCAAACAGAGGTAGAGGAGGTCATCAGCAGCAGTCCTCTACCACGGCTAGATCAGCAGGGAAGCAATGTGCAAGAGCTTCCTCTGGCGCCGTTGCCCACTCCAGTGGGAGGAAGTGTTTCACATCATCTGAAAGAGTGGTGCAACATAACAAAAGATCGTTGGGTGCTCAGTATACTGCGCAATGGATACGCACTACGTTTTAGTGTCTCCAAAGGACATCCCTCCAAAAAAGATCTCGTCCTCACCAAATAAAGTTCCTACAACAAGAAGTGGTGACCCTTCTCCGAAAAAAGGCCATAGAGGTTCATCCTTCTCAACGGGGGAAGGGAGTTTATTCCAGGTACTTTCTTGTGCCAAAAAGAGAACAAGAGCACAAATTCAGACCTATCCTGGACCTTCGATCGCTGAACAAAATCATCTTGAAGGAGAAATTTCGAATGTTGGCGCTTCATCAAATATGTCCCAATCTCCTGTTTGTAGATGTGATGTGTTCAGTGGACCTCCAAGATGCGTATTTCCACATACCTATAATTCCCCGTCATCGCAAGTATCTAAGATTCGTGGTCGGCAGCAAACACTACCAGTTCAAGGTGTTACCCTTCGGACTAATCTGCCCCACGAGTCTTTACCAAGGGCATGGCGGTGGTAGCGGCGGCTCTACACAAAGGGTCTGTTCGTTTATCCGTACTTGGACGATTGGCTCCTGAAAGGGCCATCCCTCAGCAAGTAAAGGGCGATTTCCAAATATGTCCATCTCTGCTCCGCAGGCTAGGTCTGCATGTGAACATGGAAAAATCGGTTCACCGGCCTACCCGGTCGATCCGTTATTTGGGCTCCACTCTGGATACAAGCTTAGGAAGAGCGTTTCCTTCGGAGGAGAGACTTTCATCAATACAACAGAAGTACAAAACTCTTCTCCAGACAACTCGTCCAACGGTCCAAGTGGCGTCTCTGCTAGGATCGATGGCTTCTTGCATATTTCTCATTCCCAACGCCAGGCTGAGAATGAGGCCCTTGCAACAGGACCTAGAGGACAAGTGGGACCAAACATCGGGTCATTGGGAAGACCGAATTGTGCTTTCGCAAGCGGCAAGGTCATCCATTGGATGGTGGACTCGACCAAAGAACCTCGTAGTGAGAGTCCCCTTCCATCAACCAGTGCCAACTCAGTCCTTGGTAACGGATGCGTCTCTGCAAGGATGGGGAGCACACATGGGTTGCCTGCAGATGCAGGGACGATGGTCCATCAAGGAACAATCCTACCATATAAACATGTTGGAACTGCGGGCAGTCCACCTAGCTCTGAAAGCTCTTTAGCCCTCAATCACATCCAACTCGATTTTAATCCAAACAGACAACACGACCACCATGTATTACCTCAACAAACAGGGTGGTACGTGCTCTCGCCCGCTCTCCCTGGAAGCTCAAGCAACATGGCACTGGCTTCTAGCCCGAGACCTTTCCATCACAGCTGTGCATCTTCCAGGGGAGCGAAACGTGCGAGCGGACACACTCAGTCGGCACTTCGAAGATCAGCCAGACTGGGTGCTAAACAACGAGGTAGTGGCAGAAATTTTCCATCAGTGGGGGCAACCTTCCATAGATTTGTTTGCAGACTATTAAAACAAAAAATGCCACGCCTTCGCATCCAGGTTCCACCGTCCAGGGACGAGGGGGCATGCTCTTTTGGTGAATTGGTCTGGAATATTTCCATACGCCTTTCCTCCCCTGCCTCTGATCCCGAAGGTGGTATCCAAACTCATCCGATCCAACATGTCGATCTTGATAGCTCCGGTCTGGCCTCGTCCGTGGTGGTACCCGAACCTATTACAGCTGTCGGTGCTCCCCCTCAGGAGGCTTCCTTACAGACCAGACCTACTGACCAAGATGGACAGGAAGATTCTGCATCCCAACCTTCCCTCACTGAACTTGGCAGCATGGCACCTGAGGTCCTGCAATATGGACATTTGAATTTACAGCTGGACTGTATGCATATACTAAAGGAGGCAAAGAGACCTTGCACAAGGGCGTCATACTCCTTTAAGTGGAAAAGATTATTTTTACGGTGCACTCGTAATCATTTTAATCCTACCACAGGGCAGGAGGAAGTAATTCTCCCTTACCTACTGTACTTGGCCAAATCAGGTTTAAAGTGTTCCTCGATCAGAGTACACTTAGCGGCCATTACGGCCTACAGAAAGTCTCTAAACCAGCCTTCCTTTTTTTCAACTACAGGTGGTCAAGGATTTCCTACAGGGGTTGAAGGTATATTCCCCCCCCCCCCCCCCCCCCCTGTTCGGTCTCCTTCTCCTCCTTGGGAGTTGAATCTAGTCCTCTCTAGATTGATGGGTATTCCTTTTGAGCCCATCCATAATGCCACGTTACAGCATTTGACATGGAAGACCGCTTTCTTGGTCGCCATAACATCAGCGCGCAGAGTAAGTGAAATCCAAGCGCTGTCTTCCAAAGAGCCATATACTATCTTTAACCACAACAGGGTAGTGTAAGAACTCACCCTGCTTTTCTCCCGAAAGTCGTATCTGATTTTCATGTTAAACAGTCGATCTCCCTGCCATCCTGTTTCCTCCCGCAACTCCTGTGGAGAGATCTCTTCACTCCTTAGACCTTAAAAGAGTGCTCAAGTTCTATTCGGAGGGAACAAAAGGTATAAGAAAATCAGATCAACTGTTTTTAAATTATGGTTCCTTGAGGACCGGCTTTCCAGCTTCCAAAAGGTCCATTTCAAGATGGATAGTGTCTTGTATAAAATTGGCTTACCAGTTAGCGAATAAACCCCTATTGTTGTCACCTAAATCACACTCCACTAGGGTGAAAGCGGCTACAATAGCTTTCTTGCATGATGTTCCTATGGCGGAAATTTGCAAGGCAGCAACTTGGAGATCGGTACACGTTCACAAGGCATTATTGTCTTGAATCCGATTCTAGAGCGGATACTCAAGTAGGCCAAGCCTCCTTGAGGAATCTATTCAGATAGTAAGATATCTGGGTTTTTCAAGTTTGGTTATCTGAGCTTGATTATTAATTATTTTGTCCTTTGCCCGCAGGTGGAAGAGGTCAGGCTCGCTATTCTATTCTAGTGCTTATGACCATTGATGAGGATCCCCTGGAAGAGAAGGATTAGTTACTTACTTGTAATCCTAGTTCTCTTCCATGGGTATCCTCATCAGTCATAAGCAACCCTCCCGCCTCCCCGGGCAAAGGAACCTTGTGTTTTTAAGGAATTGTCAACTCTTTGTGTCATGGCTTTTGAGTCACCACATAGAACTGACCTAACTGTCACCCCTGAGGCATGATGGGAAGCTGGGGGTCATGGCTGCCTTAAAGGCACGGTGCCAGTTTATTTCTATGTTGCTATGAGTTAGCTTTTCAGCCTTTTCTAGGCTGTTTACTGCAATGCAGCCTGTGAGCTGTCAATGCTTTCAGTCCTATCTGAGAGATTGTGCTGGGTGCTAAGCATTAAAACAGTTTTTAAACATGCTTTGCTGTTTTTCCCTGGTTTTTAATGTATGGTTTGATATACAGGGGAGTCCTTACAGCATTATTCAGTTCTAGTTATGAAAGGCTGCATTTGCTTTATATATATAAATGTGTGTGTGTGTATATATACATATATATTTTTGTCACATGATTGTGTTTCCAGGGTCCCACGCATGGGTGGGGAATATTCTAGTGCTTATGACTTTGAGGATACCCCTGGAAGAGAACTAGGATTACAGGTAAGTAACTAATCCTTGTTGAGAGCTCATGACTTTTGGGTGGATTCAGTTGAAATTTCCTCACCACGGGTATTTTATTGACCTATGCCTTGTGCAGGGTTTTCAGGGGATTGAATTACTTCTAGGAGATGTACAACTTAAACTGGATGGTAGGGTTACCTTTTCCCTGTAAATCGTAGTAGCAAGGTGACCAGGAATACTTTCCCATGCTTGTCCACTCTGGAAAGGAGAATATGAATAACGTGAGGTTCTCTGCCTGGTCCTCCCCTTCACTGGTGTATGCAGGTGTCTTTGGTGTCTTGATGATGATTAGTCCATGTAGTGGCTGAGTTTCCAGTATGTTTAACAATCTGCTGGCCAAGGCAAGAGATGTCCCAGTTAACCACCGGATTACGTTTGACGGTTTGTGTGCTTTTCCAATCTTGGAAGGACCACCCTGCCCTTGTTGGTTTGAGCCCAGAGTCCAATTAGACCAATCCTCATTTGGCAAGGGAGTTTGAGTATTTACCATGACTGAGGCTTGCACATGCTCCTATTACCCGGACAGATGGCCATTATGAAAGAAATTCATGACCCCTGTGTAGAAGCTGTCCAGTCCTTTTCCCTCCATACGTTTCCCGTGGATGGGAAACCTATATCGATCCATCTTGTTTAGACTACTACACCTCCAGCTGTGTTATCTGGACCTCACGTTTTATGGTGCCAAAGCCATTCGACTTAAGAGTTCAAGTGAATTAGACACAACCCACCCTCAACTCCTCTCTAGAAGAAATATCAGACAGACTGGCCAATGATCTTATGATTCTTGGGTCCTTGAGCTAACTGCAGACACGTCGTTTGCTACAACTTACTCTGCTCCTTTAAAGAATCGGGTAGATTTCAGCCTTAAGAGGCTTGTCGTGTTTCCTGCATGGCCCATTTTTGTTTTGCCGGTTAGCCTAACTGCACGTTGTAGGCCTAATTTTCCATTGCACATGTTACTATATAAACATGCTTGCTTTTGTGCCACACTGTATTTTCACACAGAACCTGCATATGTTTTCGTGTTCTGTTTTTCCTAGGATTTAGTCTGGATACCACAGGCAAGGTGAAACAGTGCCCCTTGTTCTTTCTGGCCGGGCACTAGCACCTAGATATAACACAATGCAGCGGTTTATGTACACACATCTTAACATATACCTGAGCCCAAAAAAAATCGCACATGGAACGAGAGTTCTGAGATAAGGGCACTGCGTCTGCTGAGATGTAGAACGTCCATCTGTGAATGCTGAAGTACGTGGTCTGTCAGTTATCCCAGAGATCTTTGCTATATTATCATTTAGCTTCAGTAGCGGGGGGGGGAGGGGGACTTTAGGTTACTCTGTCCTATAAAATAACATGGCTTTTAACGGTGTATGGATTATTAACAATGCTAACAGTAATTTTAGTATGCATTAGTTTTTCAATTGTGGCACGTATGCTGCATTTCAGAGCATGATAGTTCAAATAAACATTCTAAACTTCCTTCATGTCTCATAGTTAACTTATTGTGGACGAGTACAAGTTTCAGTGAAATGGTGTCTTTTTACTGCGATCCCTGAGAGGGTCGAGTGTTGTGTTCTGGGGTGCCAATTCACGTGTTTCTCTGGTAAGGTTAGGACAAGTGAGGCACTAGCTAGTCAAACTCACTGAGGTGGTATGGGGATTCTGTTCCTACATACTGTTCTATGGGTCCATCATAGTTCTGTTCCAGAGTAGAATCCATGCAACCTGGTGCTGCCAACGTTTGGTCTGGTACTTGCGGGAAGCCAGAGTAGTTCTTGTCCACAATACCCTAGCACCTTTTGTCGGAGACGTCTGTGGGGCCAGGGATTTATCCTCCGCTGTTCTGTTTGTTTTTTCAAGCTTGAATATTAAAAGGTTTTAAAGCCTTCATTGTGCTATGCTTTGAATCCCTCCTTACTTATGGCTCAGCCCATTGTTATTCCTGTTAACTGCCGGCCGACGGCAGTTACTTTGCACCTGTTACAACATGGAGTCCCGAGTGCGGGTGCTCCTGTCATTTTTAGGTCTCGCGCCTAGCGATGCAGTGCGCAGCACTGCTCGCGCAGCGAGAGCCCTTTTGTCAGGGTTCCGAAACGGACCCTGGAATTGTACACGCTCGTGCATGTGTTTTTACTAGTGTGGCCTGCTATTGGCCTTTGCCTACATGTTTTGTTAAAGATAGCACACATCAGACCAAAGGCGGGCGCATTCCTGCCATATGGTTTCAATTATCGTGCCCAGACACGGGCGCGATAATTAAAACCATATGACTCGCTGTGGCGCGCGTGCACCACTCGCGGGCTTCGTTGTTTTCGAAGCGATCGCGTAAGTGAAAGCAATCTCTTTCCCTGCCGCTTGCTTCAACTAAATGAAAGAAGGAAAGAGGTGGGCTGCTCGCGCGCACCACTCGCTCTACGTGTGATAACAGTGAAGAGTAGAGCGTGAGATCTGAGACCAGTGGAAGAATCGGAGAGTCTTCGTCTCTGACCTAAAGGTGGGTAAACAATCTTGCACTGCAACGGAGAGATGCGAGTTTAGAGTACAATGGGGCGTGAAGGCAAACGTCCTGTGATCTCATCAGGGGCATTGTATAGAGTCCTCTACCCAAGATCCCCAGATGGATAAAGGCAGACCAGAGACCGCCTTCCAGTCTGAGTCAATGTTCGGGGGCTCTTCAGACCCTCAATACATATATAGACCCTCAATACATATATAGATTTAATCAGTGAAGGGACTTTATCGAGGTAAAGAGAAGTCCCATTGTCTGCAGTATTCTTTCCAGGTCTGCGGGCGAGGACCCCTGATGGGTTAAGTCCGACAAGAGACAGTTTCCTCATCTAAAGGTCAACGGGGGGTGGGGGGGGGGGGGGGGGGCGGCTCCAGAATCAGATCTGCTTGCGGGATCAGGGAAGTGATGTTACACATACACTCCAGTCCAGAAAGGCAGTGGGCACAGGCCAGGTTGAAGGAGTAGACGTGGAGGAAAGGTTGTAGAGGCGCCCGTGTAACGATGGGGGGGGGGATTCATTGCTCATGACTTTACATGCATGTGACAGTCCATTAAAGGCGGCTGGTAGGGAAACGGAGGATGTGGCTTAACGAATAGAGCGGCCGCCTTTGAAGTTGGGGAACCAGGTTTGAGTCTGGCGGGAGGCTCAAGCATCCTGTGATTCTGGGCAAATCACTTAATCTCCCTGTGCCGAAAAAAAGAAAGCCGTCCATCTGTAAAGCAAACTATCTCATGTAAAGCGTTCTGATACTTTCGGGTCGAGTTCGCGCTATACAGAACCGCAAAAAAAATAATTAATTAATCGGAAGTTGGGGCTTGGTGCGACATGCCCCCACCCTGGTGTTTTATGTAGGTGAAATATGGCGGTCAATCCCACTGGGTGCGAGGCCCACGCTGCGGGATGCCCGCAACCCTGTCTGACATCCTAATTGAATCACACACGCTTCAGGAACCTCCTGAAATGTAGATTATTGGAATGTTCTTTATGAATTAGCTTTCGGACTCTCGGGGTTCGTGATTGCAGAACATCAGCTGCGGGCACCCACCCTATATGATGGGACCGCCCGCCCACGCCGTGTTTCTTCAGATTCTGCTGTTCTACCTCCTCACAACAAAGGTTACTCGCAGCTCGTCATAACTATAAAATACATTGTCACTCCTGTAATTTCCTTTGCACAAGAAAATGAACTCCCATGCCTCTTAGGCATAGTGCATAGAGCCTTAACATTTCTAGCCAGCCCCCTTGATGACCCTAAAAAATTCCGGCTGGTGTGGATCAGCAGAATATTTTTTTCGGGTTCGTCAAAATATCCTGACCTTTCCTCCCGTATCGTATCAGAGGTGAATGCAATCCGATAAAATTTAGGGAGCCATCATTACCCGTCTCTCCCACTGTAGCGCTGGCAGGTGGTGTTGCCACCTCGCCTACTATATAGGCCCATTATATTTTGTAGCGCCAAGACGTCCTTGTCAGTCACACAATCCAAACCGTATTAAGAGTGGGCGAAATGTAACATTCGTTTTCAGCTCAATTAACAACAAAACCAAAAAACATTATCATTTTCAACACCAAAAGCTCTGACTTTCACAAATAAGAGACCTATTGCATTGCAAATGCTTGTTGTTGTTGAGGTGGACACCGTGTTCCACTTGGAAGTCTTCTATTCCTGAGTCATGTTTCCGGCTGTGGGCGCTAATTATGATACTTTTAATGAATACACAACGCCGCAGGCACTGAATTCATATCGTCCATATGCGCTTCTTGGAATTTCTCTTACCCTCCCCCACGTCCTTAGGACTGTTAGAATGGGTCACTTAAGTAACATGGCTGGCATTAGTAGGCTACACTCAATATCCTAATATGACGAATGTTTAGTTAGTAGAAACACATGCTTTGTATAATGTTCTAGTCCTCCTATATCGATGTCTTGCGCAATATATTTCCCATGCTTTGCGAGCTGGTCTGGCTAGACTTTGCATACAAGGACAGGAGGACAGGACCAACAACTAGTGGGCCCTGTGATAGTCCTGTAATTGTTCATTCAGTTATGGGCAAAAGATCCACGAATCGTGAAGAAAATAGCATTTTGGATTGCCCCAAAAATTGATCAACTTAAAGCTCTTTTCCTCCTACAGTACCACAAGACAAGCACAGAATTTTGACTGTGTTTACCCACTGGACTGGTCCCCAGTATAGCAGACTGCAACACCTGGGGGACTATTCTTGCCACTGTTTACACTCCGTTATGGCACTCCCTTGATGGCCATTCTTTTGAGTGTTCTCAAACAAAGAATGAACACTGGACAGATCTGCCCTTGATTTGGGGAATACAATTTGTGGGAAATATCCTCGTCTCTGAAATGATTTTCCGAAGATTAAAGGTGAAGCAGTGTCTTTGGCTAAATGCCAGCGGCTTGCCGCGGTGGCAGTAGCTGACCGCTAGCGGGAGTTGTCAGTCAGTATTGCTAATTTATACACGTCTCTAGGACAGAATTGTTTGGGGACCAGACCTTCTGTACCACCACTTGATAAGCCCAGTTTTGACAAGTATGCCAGACCTGCTTGTGAGTTTTCCTGAGAAACCATGGGATAAATCTAACAAAGTCTAAACGCGGAGGTTCTCCACCCCCAGAGTCCTCAGAGATTTTACTATCTTTGTGATCGCACTAAAATTAGGACCCCTGACAGGTATCAGCAATCTAATACGTTCCCCCTCGTTCCTTTCAGGAATAGTCCGACCAACGTTATGACAGAGGAGGGCGATCTGATCACAGGTTAGGAGAGTACGTGCACCCAAAACTGAAGACCCAACGCTAGTGTGCTATAGGTTCTAAACGGCAATATTCTGCTGCATGTGCCATCTTTATTTTTTACCCACAAACTACTTGCACACACTCTCTTGGAGACTGTACGGCGCAGTTGGCTGAATTGAAGGATGTACTTCAACTTGAATATGCGAATCCTGAATTCTCCAGTATTGAATCTTTCATAGATTCACATGCTTGTATCTTCCCCGTCGTCATGGTGGGAGTCTGACGGTAACAGAATGACCACAGCAGTATAAGAAACTTGCATAGCAAAATCCCATAGGGAATCATCTTATTTGGTAACCAAATCTCATCATTATGTGGTCCAAGACTCAGCCAATCGGCTGCTAGCCCTGCCCTCACACTCCCCAGCAGAGCCTTCCTGCCTCAGATTTCCAACCGCCTTCGTGTGAGGAGGAGTCTCCCTGAGCCTTGCTCAGTTTTGTTCCTGTGTGAACTTTTGACCTCTGGTTCATCTAAAATTACCTTCTTCTGGCTGGTTTAAGGTATTGTGCTTCACCTTTTCTTGTTCAGTATGGCTGAAAGCTCTAAGAAGAGGCTTTTCAGGCCCTGCAGATTCTGTGGAAAGCCTAGATTGTTCTCTGAGGACCCACATAAGGACTGCTTATATTGCTTGCACCCAAAACATGTGCCTAAGGACTGTAAACATTGCAGAACCTTTTCTGCGAAGACCCTACGTGACAGGGAGGCACGTCTTCTGTTGTGGCTTCAGAAAAAGGTCACTTCAGATTCTGACTCTGAGGAGGATTCTAAGTCTTCAAAGAAGAGAAAATCTTCAACTTCGGAAGATGTTTCAGAGCTGAAAAAGCAGAAAACAAAAGACAAAGGGGCCCCTGCGTCTTAATTACCTCATACTCCTCTTAAAAAATCTAAATAGTCAAGAGAAGTTTCCTCAGCCCCGTCGACGAAAATTAGGGCGTTGCCGGCGATTATTGTTTTGAAACCGTCGACGACGACTCCGTCGACGACCACCATATCGACGACGACAGCGGCATCGACGGCGACTAAAACCTCGTCGTGAAGAAAAGCCCGTTGACTATTCCGTCGACGGCCACATTACCTTCGTCGTCGACGACTACGATGTCGACGATAATACAGCTCACTCCGTCGACGAGATCTCCGTCGACGACAGTCCCGTCGACGGGAACTTTTAAATCTCCTAAGGTAACGAAAATAACATTGAAGTCTATGGCGTCGTCGACGAAGCAGACTAAGTCTACGGATTTTACAACATGGCCAAAAATTTCTCCGCTTCCACCTTCAAATTTACTAGACTTGCAGTCCGATGATGAGGAGTCTTCAGGAGTGGCTTATAGTCCTTCCCAACTTCGCATTAAGAGTCAGGAAACAGATGAGGAAGAATTTCATGAGGTTCAAGAAGTCTTCTCATTTCAGGATCGTCCTCCAAGAGATTCACGGAGATATGAATCTTTTCAGGAGTCTTATGCCTACGAGGAAGAGCCTCAGCATACTTCTAGTGAGGACTCTATTTCCATCCCGGTGTCCTTGGTGACTGACTTATGCCTGATGATCAACGATTACTATCGGCGTTTCCCGGACGCAAACTCTCAAGGGCCACAGACTGTGGAGAAGCCGACGCAGGTACGACCACCTCACTCTTCTCCCAAAACTTCCACTCAGAAGATCCGATCTCCACCGATTATGACAATCAGATGACTTGGAAGACAGTGACGCCGATCAACTGGAAGAAGGAGAACTCCTTCATGATAAGCAGGTTGACGATGAATGGGATCAATATATTCTCCCAACTACGCCGTCGCCATCTCCAACACCTGCAAACTCTCCGCCGCAAGATATAGGAGGATTCCATGACATCATGGAGAAAGCATCAAAGCGCTTTGATCTTCCCATTCCAGTTCAGGAAGCCGAATGTTTTCTTTATGACTTTAAAGAGGAGTCACGCAAGTCTATGCGATCCATTCCAATAATCGACCATATTTGGGAGGAAGGTTTGAAGATTATGAAGAACCCGGCTTCAGTGGCTGCTTCAGTTCCTCGACTAGACAAAAAATATAGAGCTCCGGAATCGTCTCCGGCCTGTTTGATTGGTCACCCTCGACCAGATTCTGTGATGAAGCAGGCTGCCCAAAGAAACTCAAAAAATCCGGTTTCAACAACAATGGTTCCCCCGGACAAAGACGGAAGGCGAATGGACGGCGCAGGGAAGCGCTTTGCAGTGATTGCAGCGTCTTCCATAAAGGCTTCTAATGCATTAGCCCTCATCAGCAGATTTCAACCGGCAGATGTGGTGCGATATAGCTCCCTTGCTCTCCCATCTTCCAGATGATGACAAAGAGGAAGCGGTTGCTATTCTACAGGATGGGGCTAGGGCAGCATCTGAATCCATCGACATCGCTATGGATTTGTCCTCAGTGGCTTTTCGACAAATGGCCGGTGCAGTAGCCCTGCGCAGACAAGGATGGTTGAAGGCCACCTCGTTCAGACCTGAGGTACAGGCCAAAATAGTGGACATGCCATTTGATGGAGAGAACCTGTTCGGAAAGCATGTCGATGAGGCCCTACAAAGTATCAAAACGGACACAGATACAGCGCGGGCGCTGGGATCTCTGCAACAGGGCAGGTTTCAGTCCTTTCGGAGGAGAGGATCCAGAGGACCATTTACACAACGATCCTCGTTCCAATCTAACAGATATCAGCCGTACCAGCAGCAAGGATCTCGCCAGTACTCGAGCAATCAACAATTTCGATCTTCCAATAACTATCAACAACAGTCCAGAGGAAGATCATCTACGAGAGGGAAGTCGCAGCAGTCCAATCGACGACAATGACTTCAACACATCCGACACTTGTCCGAGAAGCAGCACCCATTACCTGACTTCATTTTACCCAGCTTGGCTGTCAATAACAACGGACAGATGGGTTTTAGATGTAATACAACATGGCCATACTCTGGAATTCGTAGACAAGCCTCCAAGTCAGCCTCCAATACATAGGAGGCAAGAACATCTATCAGCCCTCAAGGCAGAAGTGATAGCGTTATTACAAAAGGAGGCGATAGAAGAAGTTCCGCATCTTCAACGCGGGGAAACGCTATTACTCGCATTTCTTTCTCATCAAAAAGAAAGACACATCGAAATGGAGGCAGGTAATGGACCTCAGAGGTCTCAACAAATTCATTCAAAAGAAATCATTCCGAATGTTATCCCTGCAGGAAATTCTTCTCCTAATTGGCAGAGGAGATTATTTGGCATCCCTGGACCACTTAGATGCTTATTTTCACGTCCCAATCCACGTAAAACACAGAATTTCTACGCTTCATGGTGGCGGGGCGTCATTACCAATTCAAGGTCTTACCTTTCGGACTAAAGTCGGCACCGAGAGTCTTTACAAAGTGTATGGCGCCAATTGCGGCCCACCTACGACTCCATGGTCACCAGATTTTCCCGTATCTGGACGATTGGCTTCTCAAAGGAAGTTCGTTCAGAGACAACCTCTGCTCCCTTCACGTTTGCATGGAGCTTTTCGATCAGCTAGGTCTCAGAGTCAACCTGGAGAAGTCCCATCTCAGACCAGCGCAGTCCATTCAGTTTCTGGGTGCTCTAATCTGCACGGAGGAGGCCAAGGCTTACCCGTCAGAGGAGCGTATTCGAAAGATCATACGGTTGTCAACCCAATTGCAAACAAAAAAGTCCGTTTCAGTAAGGATCTACAAGTCATTGCTGGGAATGATGTCCTCTTGTATTCCCCCTACTCCCAAATTGCAGGTTCCGCATGAGGCCTATACAAGAACTGCTAGACGAGCAATGGCTTCAGTCACAGGGATCCTTCGAGGATCGGATAGTAATCACTCCTCAAATCAGGGACGCCCTGTCATGGTGGAAGATCAGGGATCATTTACCGGAAGGACTGACTTTCGAATCACAGGTCTACAATTTCGTGATGACGGATGCTTCTCTTCAGGGTTGGGGAGCGCATCTCCAGGAGCTCGAAATTCAGGGCCACTGGTCAAAGGCCGAAACGCAGCTCCACATCAACTTGCTAGAGCTGAGGGCCGTGTTCTTGGGGCTCAAGGCTTTTCTACCCAGAATTCGCGGATCTACGGTTCTGGTGAAAACGGACAGCTCCACGTCTGTTTTACCTGCTAAAACAAGGCAGCACAAGGTCGAAACTTCTGTCAAAGGAAGCACAAGACATTTTGGAAATGGCTTCTAGCTCACAACATCTCGCTGCAGGTGCAACATGTTGCAGAGGTGGACAACACAAGAGCGGATATTCTGAGCAGATCTCACGAGTGGGAACTACATCGGAAGCACCTTTCCAGAGTTTTCAAGGTGTGGGGCACGCCAAGGCTAGACTTATTCGCGTACCGCCACAATTCGAAATGCAAAAACTTTGCAAGCAGGTTTCCGCAGAAGGGATCGTGGGGCAATGCGCTACAGATGTGCTGGACAGGAATGTTTGCTTATGCCTTTCCCCCCCCTTTCCTCTCATACTGAAAGTCTTAAGGAAAATGAAATCCGAGCCGTGCCATTTGATTCTGATTGCACCAGCGTGGCCGAGGCAAGCGTGGTTCTCCAAACTGCTCAGCCTCTCAGTGACGCCCAGGATACAGTTCCCATTAGTGCAGGATCTGTTAACGATGAACAACGGACAGATACTGCATCCAAATTTGAAATCGCTCAGCTTGTCAGCATGGAACCTCAGGAGCATGAATTCCACCTGTTAAAGATCCCTCAGGACTGCAGAGACATTCTATCACGATCCCGGGCAGTCTCCACAAACAAAACATATGTGGCAAAATGGAAAAGATTCTGTCAGTGGTGTGCATCTAACAACGTGCATCCATTTCGGGTCTCTTCTGATCAGATTCTCCCATATCTACTGGCATTGGCAAAATCTGGACTCTCTCATATGTCCATAAAAGTACACCTAGCTGCGATTTCAAGGTACACAAGAATGCCTGATCAGCCCTGGTCCCAGAGAGTTATTAAGGAATTCCTCAGAGGGCTCTTCAGAATGTTCCCTCCTGTTCAAAGACCAGTTGTTCCTTGGCAGCTGAATACAGTTCTTACACAGCTGATAAAACTGCCCTTCGAGCCAATACATAAGGCGGAATTACAATTCGTCTCATGGAAGACAGCGTTATTGTTAGCGCTCACATCGGCAAGAAGAGTCAGCGAGATTCAAGCGTTCTCGATTGCAGAACCATTTCTACAATTCAGGCAGGACAGAGTGATTCTCAGGACGAATCCCAAATTTATTCCTAAAGTCCCTTCCAGTTTTCATCTGAATGAACCAATAGTTTTGCCTACATTCTTTAAAGACCCGTCAACAGCGGCAGAAAGAGCATTGCACTCTTTAGACATTAAACGATGTCTCAAATTCTATATCGACAAGACCCAATCATTCAGAAAGACAAATCAGCTTTTCGTAGCCTTTGCTGGCCCCAGGAAAGGGGTGGCTCTTTCTAGATCTAGTATCTCGAGGTGGATATAGTCAGCAATATCCTTGTCATGTCAAAGCTGGAAAACCTTTGCAAACCAAAGTACGTGCGCACTCCACAAGGAAGATGGCAACTTCTACGGCCCTATTTGCAGGGGTGCCATTGCCAGACATTTGCAGAGCTGCGACATGGAAGAATGCGCACACCTTTACTAGACAATGTCTGGACGCAGCATGGAGAAAGGATGCAGCAGTGGGACAAGCAGTTCTAGGACAACTATTTCATTAGGGTATTTATCATGGATTATAACGATGTATGTATGTATGTACAGATATATGTATATTTATGCAAATTTTTCAAATACCGCGATGTAGGTTAACATTCTACTCAAAAGAGCAGAGCCCACGTTTATTAGGGGTTCTAGCCTGGAAATGCAGTTTGGGATGAGTACTGCTTACTATTCTGATACAAGCATGTGAATCTATGAAAGATTCAATACTGGAGAAAAAACTAGTTACCTGTACACTATAGTTCTCCAGTATTATCTTTCATAGATTCACATGCGGCCCGCCCACCTCCCCATTTCTCAGGCAGAACCTCATTGTCTCTAAGTGTATTTTAGTCTCGCACTCGGGGCTGGAAATCTGAGGCAGGAAGGCTCAGCTGGGGAGTGTGAGGGCAGGGCTAGCAGCCGATTGGCTGAGTCTTGGACCACATAATGATGAGATTTGGTTACCCAATAAGATGATTCCCTATGGGATTTTGCTATGCAGTTTTTCTTATACTGCTGTGGTCATTCTGTTACCGTGAGACTCCCACCATGACGACGGGGAAGATACAAGCATGTGAATCTATGAAAGATAATACTGGAGAACTATAGTGTACAGGTAAGTAACTAGTTTTTTCCCCATGCTTATTGTGATTTGTATTGCTCTGTACAGTCCTTTAATGATTTGCATTTTTGGCGACAAAATAATATCTGAAAGAAACACGTTAGTTAGATTCCTCACCTTAGAATATCCCCAGGCGTCAGACTGGATCCGGAAGATTTTTTGTCAGCAATACCCCTTGCGCGTCGCTAGGCGTCGTCTGTGGCTCGGTGTCTGTCGTCGGCGTCGTGCGCCGGAATGACGTCGTCTGAGTACTTAGACGCCGCCCTCGCGCGCTGACGCCAGTTCTTCTTTTTTCCGCGCCGATCCGGGAGAGCTACCCCTTTAGTCAATTTTTGCTAACTTTTTTGACTCTTTTTGGTCATTTCTCGACTCTGGTGCCGGTAGGATGCCTGGTTTCAAGGCCTGCGACGACTGTCACCGACTTATGTCGGTGACCGATCATCACCGCTGGTGCCTGTACTGCTTGGGCCTCGCCCACGACGCGGCGTCGTGCTCAGATTGTATGGCCCTGACCTCGAAAGCTAGGCGGGAGCGGTCCCGCAAGCTTCTCGAGCTTCACCACTCGGCTCCGCGCCGCTCTCGATCCCGGTCCAGGAGGAGGTCCATGGATCGGTCGCGGAGCCGCACTCGACATCGTCACTCGTCTGGCTCGAAGTCTTCAGGTAAGTCGAGGCACTCCAAGAAGTGACACCGCTCTTCGGACTCCCCTCGCGCGACTCGGCCGAGGGTCCGGGTGGTTCCACGCAAGTCCCCATACCAGACGGTCCCTGGGACTGACGCGACGCCGGCGGAGGTCAGTGCCTTCCTCTCGGCCATGAGGAGCCTGGCCCCGCCGTCGACGCCCGCTGGCGTGCCTTCGGGCCCGCAGACTCGACTGGGCGACCTCGCGTGCCGGCGTCTCCGGCGCTGTTGGAGGCTCCGGCCCCGACGCCGCAGGTCCCCGAGGGGCCCGAGCCTGGGCCCCCGTCTACCTCGTTACGCCTCCTCCGCCGACACAGATACCACCCCCGACGCCGGCTCCGGTCGACGTCGATCCCCGGTTCAGCCCCTGTCCGGTCCTGACGCCGATGCGGCGCCGCCAGACGCCGCATCCGACGCCGCTAGAGACACACATTGTCTATCGACCGGCTCCGATCATTCCTCCTGTTTACCAGGAATCTGATGACGGGGCAACTGGGAGGGGTCTGATGACCCTATGGCCCTTCAGAGCCAACTTGCACAGGACTGGGCAGATGAACTGGGGGAGGCCAGTGGGTTGGATACCTCACCGGACACTGGATTCATCTCTCCTCCGACTGTGGCTTCGGAGGAGGGTGCAGCTTTTTCTGTGGTGCTGCGCAAGGCGGCCGAAGCCCTTGGGCTTGAGCTGCCTGCCGCGGCTGTGAGGACTAACATCCTCACTGAGGTGCTTCAGTCTGCCGCATGCTCCACTGAGCCTCTGCTGCCATTCAATGAGGCCCTCACTGACGTTCTGCAGGGCACCTGGTCCAAGCCCTCCACAGTCCCTCCTGTGGATAGGAACGTTGCCAGGCGCCACCGCCCTGCTCCGGGTGACCCCAGTTTTCTGTCCCTACACCCCACCCCCGAGAGTCTGGTTATCCAAACCTCTACCTCCCAATCCTCCTTCCCGTCCGCTCCTCCGGACCGGGATTCCAAGAGACTGGAACAGTTTGGTATGAAGCTGTTCTCTTTGCTCAGTTTGGGCCTGCGGTCTTTGAACACCGCCTGTCTCTTGGACCGTTATTCCCACTCTGTGGGATGCGGTGGAGGACGTGCTGCCACTGTGCCCGGAGGAGGCCCAGGCGCGGCTTTCCTCGGCCCTGGCCGATGGGAGAGATGCAGCGCGCCATGCAATCCGATGTGGACTCGATACTACGGACTCGCTGGGTAGGGCGATTTCTACCACGGTGGCGCTTCGACGTCACGCCTGGCTGCGGTCCACGTCTTTTTCAGGGGATGTCCAGAGCACCCTCATGGACATGCCTTTTGATGGCGCTCGCCTTTTTGGTGAGAAAGCGGACAGTGCGCTGGCTCGCTTCAAGGACTCCGGGGCTACGGCCACGTCCTTGGGCCTCTCGGCCCCGCGGCCACAAACTTTCACTTTTCGCTCCTTTCGTGGCCAAGGAAGGGGCACCTCACGTCCGCCTAGCCACCGGCCGCAGAACCAGCCTGCACGTGGTCGCGGACGTGGTTTCCGCCGAGGCGGTACTGAGGACGACGCGGTCAGTCCACATCCACCCCGGCAGCATCCACCTCAAAGCCTTCCTAGTGGGCGGCAGAGTTCGCCATCACCTGCTCCAGTGGCGTTCCATCACGTCGGACAGGTGGGTGCTGCAAATCGTCCGAAGGGGCTACTCCCTCCCCTTCGAGACGACCCCTCCAGCCATGCCACCGCAGCACCACCGTATCTCGGGGGATCATTTGAATCTTCTCCACGAGGAAGTTTCGGCCCTCTTGGCCAAGGGGGCCGTCGAGCGCTTTCCGAGCCCAGAAGTAGGTCGTGGTTGTTATTCCCACTACTTTCTGGTTCCCAAGAAGGGCAAAGGGGGCCTACGCCCTATCTTGGACCTCCGGAACGTCAATGTCTTCTTCCGGAAGGAACGGTTCAAAATGTTAACTTTGGCTCAGGTTCTAGCTGCCCTCGACCCTGGAGACTGGATGGTAGCGTTGGACTTCCAGGACGCATATTTCCACATCCCCGTCCTGCCGGCACACCGGCGTTACCTGCGGTTCACGGTGGGTCAGGAACACTTTCAGTTCACCGTGCTCCCCTTCGGCCTTACCAGTGCCCCTCGGGTGTTCACGAAAGTGATGGCGGTGGTCGCAGCTCATCTGCGCAGATCAGGGGTTCCAGTCTTCCCCTATCTTGGCGACTGGTTGTTGAAGGCAGGCTCACCCCAGGCAGTCGTCTCCCACCTCCAGAGTACGGCGGATCTCCTGCATTTGCTGGGGTTTTCCATCAACGTGCCGAAGTCACACCTGAGCCCCTCTCAGAAGCTCCTCTTCATCGGAGCGGTTCTCGATTCGGCGCAGTTCGGGGTCCATCCACCGGAGCAGCAGGTCCGGGATATACAGGCCCTGATTCCCATCTTTCGGCCTCTATCCTGGGTTTCGGTCAGGCTAGTGTTGCGGCTTCTGGGGCTGATGGCCTCCTGCATCCTACTAGTGCATCACGCCAGGCGGCGCATGCGGGCTCTGCAGTGGGACCTGAAGTTTCAGTGGGCCCAGCATCACGGCAACCTGTCCGACCATGTCTTGATCTCGGAGGGCACTGCACAGCAGTTGCAGTGGTGGCTCACGGACCGCGATTGGGTCACGGGCAAGAGCCTCTCCCTACCCCTACCGGAGCATGTCGTAGTGACGGATGCGTCCCGCCTGGGATGGGGTGGCCATATGGGAGAGGCGGAGATCAGAGGCCTCTGGTCTCCGGCGGAGTCTCGCCTCCACATCAACTTGTTGGAGCTGAGGGCGATCCGACTTGCACTGAAAGCCTTCCTTCCCTCTGTCCGGGGAAGTGTCGTGCAGGTGTTCACGGACAACACCACCGCCATGTGGTATTGCAACAAACAGGGCGGGGTGGGGTCGTGGACCCTTTGTCAGGAGGCTCTGCGCCTCTGGACATGGCTGGAACACCAGGGCATCTCCCTGGTGGTTCAACATCTGGCGGGCTCTCTGAACGCCAGAGCAGACGAACTCAGCTGCCGGTGCATGATGGATCACGAATGGCGTCTGAACTCCGAGGTGGCGCAAGGTCTCTTTCAGCAGTGGGGAGAGCCTTGGTTAGATCTATTCGCCACCGACGAGAACGCGCAATGTCAGCAGTTCTGCGCGTTGGAATTTCCAAGGCGCCACTCGCTCGGCGACGCTTTTCGTCGCGAGTGGAGTTGCGGTCTGTTGTACGCCTTTCCGCCTATACCACTTCTGCCCAGAGTGCTGAAGAAGATCAGGCGCGAGCGGGCCCAAGTCATCTTGGTGGCTCCGGATTGGGCACGAAGGTACTGGTATCCCGAGCTACTCAGTATGTTGACTGATCCTCCGATACGTCTGCCCCTTCGGGAGGATCTTCTGTCGCAGCAGCAGGGGACGGTCCTCCACCCGAACCTGTCCAGCCTCCACCTCCATGCGTGGAGATTGAGCGGCGGCAGTTGATGCCATTTGACTTGCCTCCTGAAGTCTGTGATATCATTCTGGCAGCCAGGCGTCCCTCCACAAAGACGGTATACGCCTGCCGGTGGAACAAATTTGTGGCATGGTGCACAGCAAAGGCTGTGGATCCCCTTTCCGACCCTCTTTCTGAGGTTCTCCTCTTTCCTCTTTCTTTGGCCCGGCAGGGCTCTGCACTTGGCACCTTGTAAGGTTATCTTGCTGCCCTCTCTGCCTTCTTACGGCTTCCTGATCAGCCCTCTCTTTTCAAGTCCCCTGTAGTGTCACGCTTTCTTAAAGGCATTACTCACACGTTCCCTCCTGTTCCTTTCGTAATGCCTCAGTGGGACTTGAATCTTGTCTTAACATTCCTGATGTGCGCTCCCTTTGAGCCTCTACACAATTGTCCTCTTCGTCTTCTGACTCTTAAGACTGCTTTCCTGGTAGCCATCACCTCGGCTAGACGGGTGAGTGAGCTCCAGGCTCTATCGTCCAAGCCTCCTTTTCTATCTGTTCATCCGGACAAGGTTGTCCTTCGGCCTTGTCCTTCCTTTCTACCGAAAGTGCTGACCCCCTTTCATCTTGGGCAATCTGTCACCTTGCCCACCTTCTTTCCGCCTCCGCATCCTTCCCAAGAGGAAGAGCGGCTCCACCGTCTGGACCCAAAACGTGCGCTCTCCTTTTATTTGGACCGCACAAAACAGTTCCGAGTGGACGACCAGCTTTTCGTTGGCTACGTGGGTGCAAAGAAGGGAAAAGCTGTGCACAAACGGACCATCTCCCGGTGGGTCGTTTTGTGTATAAAAATCTGTTATTCCTTGGCGAAAAAGGACCCTCCTGTTGGGCTGCGAGCCCATTCTACTCTGGCCACGGCGGCTACTACTGCTTTGGGACGGGGAGTCCCTTTGCAGGACATCTGTCAGGCGGCGACGTGGGCTTCGCTGCACACGTTTGCCAGGCACTATTGCCTAGACAGCCAAGTCCGGAGGGATGGCTTCTTTGGCCGTTCTGTCCTCCAGGACTTTCTGGTGTGATCTTGGTTTGCAGACCGACCACCGGGGTTGGTATTACTTGGGTATCTATTCTAAGGTGAGGAATCTAACTAACGTGTTTCTTTCAGATGAACAAGTTACTTACCTTCGGAAACGATGCATCTGTAAGAAACATTAGTTAGATTCCTCACCGACCCACCCATCCTCCCCGTTCTGCGAACTGACATCTAGGGTTAAGGCTATCCCTTTCAGGGCCGTAGAATATTTTGGCACCAGTGTCGGTCTCTTGCATGGCTCTGCGTTCCTGGCGCGGAAAGCTATGTACAAGAACTGACGTCAGCGCGTGAGGGCTGCGTCTAAGTACTCCGACGTCATTCCGGCGCACGATGCCGACGACTGACGCGGAGCCGCAGGCGACGCCTAGCGACGCGCAAGGGGTTTTGCTGACAAAAAATCTTCCGGATCCAGTCTGACGCCTGGGGATATTCTAAGGTGAGGAATCTAACTAATGTTTCTTACAGATACATCGTTACCGAAGGTAAGTAACTTGTTCTTTAAGCATTTCAAGGGTAGCTCAATAAAGCATAAACTGCTTTGGGTTAGTGGCATATTTTAAGGATAGGTTGCCACAAACTCATGCTATGCATTCACTGAGTCATCGTGTGGAATCACAAGCTGCAGGGAATTGTCTGGCTGATAAAGCGGCCAAATCTGCAGTAGTCATAGCTAAAATCGCAGCATTAACACACTCTTAAACTCTTATCAATAATGATACCTTGGCTGCCGTGAATGTATTGAGAAGAGGCATCCCTTTACCAAAGTGCTTTCCTTCAAAATATTCTTATAACGTATATGATTAAAATGTTCCTTTTGTAACTATTTCTGGAGTTGGTGATAATGTGATTCCTAACACTGACCATAGGGGCGATTTAATTGTGGTCGAACACGAGGATGTGGCTTCCGCTCATGCCGGGGTGGCTGCCCCGATTTTGCTCTTCCAGAAACGCTGTTGGTTGCAAGGTTTATACCAACAAACCAGAAAACGTTTCAACTTGTGACATCTGTCAACAAATCAAAAGTGTCACTATGTCTCGTCCACCACAGACACATCTTTATATTTCTAGCCAGCCTTTTGGTTGCGTTTTCTTGGATTATTGTGGTCCACTGATTTCAGATACTGTGTTAAAATATATTTTGGTTGCAGTTGATTCTTGCTCTAGATTCCTCTAGGTTTGGCCACAGTGCTCGGCGGACGCTTCAACTGTTAGTAGACTTGAAAGACTATGGAATTTATGCCTGTTGGCATTCCACTCGGACCAAAGTCTGGCATTCTCTTCTTAAGCTACTGTGATTCGATGAAGTCCATGGGTGTTCAAGTGCATCTTTCTTCTGTGTGTAGATAGAGGATAATTCTGTTGTGGAGAGAATGAACCGTGACTTAAAGCAGTCCTTTACAGCTAAAGTATTTAGTACTGGGAATGTTTGGTGAACCCATCTTTATGGGGTTCACCGAGCATTAAATAACCTCCTCAAAAGATCTCTGGGTGGGCGCACCCAGTACACAGTGCTTTTTGGCATCAAGATGTATGTTCCGGGCCTTGATGGTCCAGACGTTGTGGCGGCTGCTGCAACCTTTGACATAGATGACCATTGTGCAGTCTTACAGGACCTAACCGAGGTCAGTGACACTCAGTCTCGCAAACACTTGCCAGAATCTCACTCTTCAGGTGCTGCGGATCAAATTCCGGTTTCCAGCTGGCTTCAAAAGATTGGAGATTTGGTGCGTGAGAAGGTGGTGGTCAAAAAGGGATTTGACCCAACGTACCTTGCTCCTGTTCTTGGTGTTCAAGGCGCAAAAACTGATTTTGCCATCACTTTCAGGATATAAGGAAAACCGCTTTGTCTCCTTTGAACATGTCCAACTATACCATGTGATTCTCCATAGTATTCCACGGAGCAGTAATTTTCCGCAAAACTTCCATTTGCAGCCTGTGAACACCACTAATGCTGATATTTCCTAGCGGAGTGAGGTGGAGGCAGAGTCCTCCGCTGACAACTCACTGACACCACCAGACTGGTTTCTGACCTCATGGAGTGAGAGCCTTTGTGCTCTGAGGTCAGGAACAAAGCCTGCTCTACGTGGAGGTGCTTTACACTGCCCCCTAGCAGGAACAAACACTTGGCAGTGAGCCTCAAAGGATCTCACCCCATGAGGTCAGAAACCTGTCTGGTGGCTGGCTCGTGGGGACCAGTCGGCCAATATGCTAGAAGTTGGTCGTTTTTCAGGAGGCGTCTCTAAGTTGTCCTCTGAGTGCATTTTATGTTAAATCCAATACTGGCATTAGCGTGGGTTTATTATGCTGAACTTTGGTACCAAACTTCCCGGTTTTCAGTAAGGCCATAAGTAACTGGAGTTCGTAATGACAACCTCCCAGTCCATGTACTCAAAAATGGTTTCACTGCACTTACAATGTCTGTGAATGGCAAAGACACCGTAGGTGCATATTGCTGATGCAGCTATGCTTTCACCTGTGGTAAGATGTGCCCTGCCTTAGGGCTGTAAGGTCTGCTAGCAGGGTGACTTAACCATACCAGAGGCAGTGTTATTGGGCATGGCACACAGGGATGTGTGCAATGTCGAGTCTTCAGTTTGGTCTGCACTGTGAGAAAGTGCCATCTCTTGCATGGTATGCCCCTACTTTTTGCTGAATTGCTGATGTACTTTGACTGAGTGTGCCCTGGGCTCCTGCCAATCAGGTGCCCAGGGCCTGTGTTCCTTCCCTGAACAGCATGACAGCCTAAACCCAATTGGCATCTCTGTCCACAGGTCAGCCCCTGGTAAATGGTACCAAAGAAGGCCCCTAAGGGCTGCAGCACTTATTGTGCCACCCTTTGGAGCCCTGTACCCTGACACACGCACACGTACGTCTTGGTGCAGAACAAAACGGAGTCGACATGGCACACATCCCTGTGTGCCATGCCCACAACACACACTGCTCTGGCATACCTCAGTCACCCCTCTAGCTGGGTGCACTGTGCCAGTGGTGTGGGTACCGGTGCATAAGCCCTGTACCCCTACAGTACCCAGGTCCATTCTTGGGCACTGTGTGCAGTGCTGTCATTAAGAGTAAATGGTGCTGGGAGGTCGTCAACACGAACTCCACAGCACCATGATGGCAATGCTGAAGTTTGGTATCAAACTTCTCAACACATTAAACCCACACTGATGCCAGTGTGGGATTTAATGTAAGATGCACGACAGAGGGCAACTTAGAGTTGCCTCCTGAACCTAACCTACAATCCACGTCCTGTCCGAGAGGCTGCCACACAGCAGACATGTTGCTGGACCCCTGGGTAGAGAGCCATCCGCTCTCCTGGGCCTGCAACAATGCACATTCTGGGCGAGGTGCTAGGTCTCCTCCCCAGGATGGGCAGGGGAAGCTTCAAAGGCATGCCGCCTTACGGAGCTTCTCCAGGCCCCTTGCTGTACTCTGCAACTGGCCCCCCGCCCTGGTTCTGATACTCACTCTGGCGGGAAGACTGGCGGGAAACCCCAAGGGAGGAAAGGGGGTGTGCCAGCCTCTGCCAACCCCACCCCTCAGGTGAGGGGAGGCGAGGTGAAGCACATCTCCGGGCTCTCGCCATTTTGAAGATGGGGAGCCCTGCCCAATCAGGACTAGGCTACTGCCTCCCTCCCACAGGAGAGTGGCAGGATAGGGGGTGTACCCACCCCAGGAAACGGACCCATTGGTCCCTGCCCTTTACCTACCTGTAACGCCCCTAAATGTATTCTTTAGGGGCACCCTGAACCTTCCTTCCTCAGATCCCAGATCCAAAACAAGCAAGAAGATGAAGAAACCAGAAGACCTGCAGCGCAGCTGCTAACAAGAGGAAGACACCAACTGATTTGGCACCAGCCCGGTCGACCCTCGAACCTGCTCCTGCTAAACCCCGGCGTCTCCAGTAGTCGGCAACCTCAAAAAGCCCGGATGACCTGACTGCCTTGTGACTCTAAAGAAACTGGGACTCCCACGAGCAGTGTTTCTGCTCAAAGCAAGTAAGAAGCCCCTGTTGCCAACCAGGAACCGCGACTCCTGCACACTCTGCACCCGCCAAGCCTGGCCTGTGCCGGAGTGGACAAAGACCACAAGGACATCGCCCCGGCGACTGTGACCCAGATTCCAGCACCCAAGGACCCACATCGACGCTCCTGACGACGCCTGCAGCCTCCAAACCAGGGACCCCTCCAACCACAGCCAGCTGAGGGTAAGATTTCCCGACACGAGACACCCCGGCGCCCTGCGGCCCCCTGTGCCCAGCTCCTGGGTGTGAGAAAGTGGCTCTGTATCTACTGTTCCCGAATATGTACAGGGTGTACAGAGTAAGGTTATATGTAACTTTAGCCTCTGCCAAACCTGTGGACTGTGTACTCTCTAAAGTGGTAACTTGGTCGAGCAGTAAGGCAGTATCAGAGGACAGTGTAAAGCATTTGTTGTACACACTCAGTCAGCAAATGGTCTCACACACTCAATAACTGAACTCTAGGCCAATGGTTTATATATAAAAAATATATGCTTTTATTTTAGAACCAACAATAGGTATTAAAATATACTTTCTCAAAATGAGATGCTTTATATAAATACTTTTGCAATATGCAATTGACTTTTGTAGAAAGTTACAAGTGGTTGCAATAGGCAACACCATTCTAAACACAATAATGCATTGAGTTCAATGGAAGTTTCAAGTTATTTGCCACAGATTACGTTTAGGATTACTTTTGGAATTCCAGGACTGGATCCTAGATTCAGTCCTGGGTCAGGACTTGAAATCAAGTGATAAAAGTCGACTTAATTACTGTGATTTTTAGACAATATTTTGCTATTTTAAAAGTTGACACTTAGAAAATATTTCATAGAAAAACGATCAATGATTCCCTATGGCAGAAAATTCAAGTTGCAGGTATAGTATGTTCTCGTTACTTTTGTAATCCAGTACTGGGTGCCTAGACTCAGTACTGGGACCTTTATCCAAAACAGGTAAGTAATTACGTTTTCAGATATTATACGATTTTTAAAGAATATTTAAAGATTGCAGAAATTGACACTTAGAAGAAATTTCACAGAAAAACAGTCAATGATTTCCTATGGGAGAAAATTGGGTTACTGGTAAGTACAGTTGTAAGTATTTTTCAGTCAGTGCTGGGCACCAAGATCCAGCACTGGGAGCTAACCTAAGAGCAGGTGAGTATTTTCGTTACTCGGCTGATTTTTGGTGAATATTTGAAGATTTGAGAAGTCCACACTTAGAATAAATTTCAGGAAAAACCAGTCAATGTTACCCTATGGAGAAAATTGAGTTATCGGTTTAAAGGTAAGTACTCGACTGGCAGAGTTAAGGTTCTGGGCATAGACTCAGTGGTCTCCCAGGGTCAGGTAGGTACAGTTGGTTCACCCTCAGCGGCATAAGGGTGGCCGGGTGCAGAGAGTTAGGCCCAATGTTATCCTATGAGAGGTAGGGGGGCCTTGGTTGGTGGCTGCTGACTAGCAGGCCACACAGCTGTGGGAGCTGGGTTCCTGGTCACTTACTCAGGGCAAGTGGGGAAGTAGATGGGTGTATAGGTTGCACTGCCAGGGCCACTCGGGCGGCTGGGTGTAGGGTGCTTTTGAGCCTTCGGGTGCTCAATTGATTTCAATGGGAAATCTCCGGTTTAGAAAGACTGCAAGCTCGGGGACGAAGATTCTTCAGGTGCCACCACAACTTAAAGAGGTAAGTTGGGTAGTTGGAGGATAGATTGGTACCCCAGGATTCGGCACAGGGGGCCGCGGGGCGCCGGGTGCAGGGGTGCCTTTTGGTGTCTGGGAAATCTTACCCTCTGTTGATAGCGGTTGGTGGGGGGGGGGGGGGGGACACCTGGTTATGAGGCTGCAGGCTTCTTCAGGAGTGTCGAGGGAGGTCCTTGGGTGCCAGACTCTGTCACAATCGCCGTGGGGTCGTCCTCGTGGTCTTTGTTCACTCTGGCCAGGCTTGGATGGTGCAGTGTGTGCTGGGTTTGTGGTTCCGGGCTGCTGCCAGGGATTAGAAGTAGGTTTTGAGTAGAGCCTCTACTCATGGGAGTCCCAGGGGTTTTAGAGTCGAAAGGTAGCCAGGTCCTCCGGGGTTTGTGAGGTTGCTGGCCACAAGAGATGCCGGGTTGGAGCAGGTTCGAGGGTCGACAGGCCGGTAGGGCTGGGGCCAAAGCAGTTTGTGTCTTCCTCTTCTTAGCAGCTGCAGGGCAGTTATTTCTTCTCTCCTTCGGATTTTGGAATCTGGGGAAGGAAGGTTCAGGGTGCCCTATAATACTAGATTTAGGGGCGTTACAGGTAGGTGAAGGGCAGGGACCAATGGGCCCCTGTCCTGGGGTGGGTACACCCCCCTATCCTGCCTCTCTCCTGTGGGAGGGGGGTAGTAGCCTAATCCTGATTGGGCAGGGCTCCCCAACTTCAAGATGGCGTGAGTGCGGGGATGTGCTTCACCTCGCCTCCCCACCTGAGGGGTGGGGTTGGCAGGCTGGCACATCCCCTGTCCTTAATTGCGGTTTCCGGCCAAGCTTCCTGCCAGAGTGGGGGGTTGCAGTGGCCTGGGGAAGCTCACAGAGGCGGCATCGCTTTGAAGCTTCCCCCTGCCCATCCTGGGGGAGGAGATTTAGCACCTCGCCCAGGATGTGCATTGTTGCAGGCCCAGGAGAGCAGGGGCTCTCCTACCCAGGGGTCCAGAAACATGTCTGGTGTATGGCAGCCTCCGAACAGACGTGGATTGTAGGTTAGGTTTCAGGGGGCCCTCTCTAAGATGCCCTCTGTGGTGTTTGGTACATTAAATCCCACACTGGCATCAGTGTGGGTTTAATGTGCTGAGCAGTTTGATACCAAACTTCTCAGTCTTCAGTGCTGCCATTATGGTGCTGTGGAGTTCGTGTTTGACAAGCTCCCAGCACCATGTACTCTTAAATGGCAGCTCTGCACTTACAGGGCCCAAGAATGGACCTGGGTACTGTAGTGGCACAGGGCTCCTGCCTCTGTGCCCACACCACTGGCATAGTGCAACCCGCTAGAGGGGTGGCTGATGTATGCCAGGGCAGTGTAGGTTGTGGGCATGGCACACAGGGATGTGTGCCATGTCGTCTCTGTTTTGTCTTGTACCCGGACATTCAGCCTGCCAGGGCAGTGTGTGTGTGTTGGGGTACAGGGCCTCTAAGGGTTATGTTATTAAAATTAATAAAGCGCGCGATTACCATTCCGGTGTCCTGGCGCTAAGCATAACTACCAAGCACATAACATAACTAAAACTGAGAAAACAACCATGTTTTAAGACCCTTCCTGAACAAGCAAACGTCAGGGGTGTTTCTTAGCGAGAAAGGTAGTTCATTCCAGATTCTGGATGCACTGGTTACAAAGCTTCTGCCTCCCCAATTAACTTTTTTGAAGCAGGGGGTTTTCACTAGTTTAGCACCCGTTGATCTAAGGGTTCTGGACGGGGTGTACCAGGAAAACTTGTTTCTTAGACACTGTGGGCCAGTACCGTTCAGGGCTCTGAAAACTATGCATAGTGCCTTGAATCGGGATCTCAAATGAGTGGGGAGCCAGTGTAACTTTTTTAGTTCTCCTTTGACTGAGACTGACCTGGGGGTCCTGGTCAGCAATCTGGCAGCTGCATTCTGAATAGTTTGAAGCCTATTTTGATGTTGCGCTTGTATGTTGACATAAAGGCTATTACCATAGTCAAGTCATGACAATATCAGTGCAGTCACCACCGTTCTCAGGTTCCCCTCAGAAAGAAAGAACCTGATTGTTCGAGGCATGTGGGCTGCTGAATTCATATCTGTGCATAGATCGCCGCCTAGTGTTGGGTCCGGATGTTTGCACGTTGTTGTCCTGGAAGAGTCTTCGAAGTATCCTTGGATAGGTGACTCCTCCCCTGGACTACAGTGCGCATGGGCATCCTCTCCATCCTCAGATTGTTTTTTTCCGCCATTGGGTTCGGATGTGCTATCTTAGCTCAAGTTAGGAAAATATTTAGTCGAGGCCAAAAGGCCTTTAGTTCGCGTCGGTACTGTTTATCGATCGGGTTTCGATAGAATTTGTTAGTTTACTAACTTTCAGCACCGACTGCTTTCGCGTTTACCTGTCCATCGACTACTTCGACGATGGAATCCAGGACGCCATTCAAAAGGTGTCCGGTATGCAATGCGAAGTACCCACACATCGACGTCCATCCGGTGTGCAACAAATACCTTTCGCCGGACCACGACGAATCAACATGCATGGCCTGTGCCCGGTTCCGCTCGAAGAAGACTCTGCGGAATCGACGAGCGGCGAGACTCGAGGCGCAGCACGCGGCACCGGCCCCGACAGACATCTTCGGCGAGGCCGAGGACGTCGAGGAATTGGAAGTCTTGCCCTCCAGTCCCGTTTCCGAACACGAACCCGGATCGGACGAGGAAGACGAGTCACTCTTCCACAGAGGTGAAGACGACACCGAGGTAGGAGACGACGAGGAGGCCTTCGGGGCCGAAGAAAGTAGCTCCAATGATGAACAAGGCCTACCTGTTCAAACCGTTCAAACACCAGTGCCACAGCCTATGGCTCCGGTCGAGGGATCGCCTTCGGGCCTTACCCGAGACCCATCCCGCAGTTCTTCGGCCCCGCCCTCGGGCCCGGCCTCGGACGTTCAGCGGCAGCCATTACTACATAAACAGGCTGGTTTCCCTATCACAAAACCGAAACCGAAAGCTGCTCAGGTTCCACCGAAACCGAAACTGAAAGTAGCGCTGGTCGGATCGAGGCCTTCGACGCCAGCGCACCGCGTCGGCACCGACCGCACCAAGAGGGACTTCGGTGCCGAACTTGAGGCGGGCGACGTTGGAGTCGACAAACGGAAAAAAGCCATCGGCACCGACAAACCTGCTCGGCTACCGGCACCGACGACACCAAGGGCCGTACCGCCTGCTGTGTCTCACATCGCTCCCTCGACGACACCTAAGCCTCAGGCATCGAAGACTTCGACGGTGATCTCTTCACCCCGACTCGATGACCCGCCGGCACCGAAAAAATCTACGGCCGCCTCTACGAGCCTGGCCGGTGCCAAAGCCTCGAAGGCGCCCCAAGTACGACCTGGTGTGACGCAAGGCAGCAAAACCACACCTGTCCTCCAGGACACATCGGGCTCCGGTTCGGTCGGAGCTCCCGCAGCCTCTTCGGTGCCGACCAACATTACCTTCGGCTTGCCTCCGTCAACAATCCCAAAAATGTTCCAACTCAGGACACGGGTCACCCAACCTACGGTCACACCTGCTGAGACGTCTCCAGCACGTATCATCGACGCCGGCACTGGCAGAATGATTCTCCAGGACCGAAGGATAACTTCGGAGCCGCCATTGGACCCTTTCAGGATCCCACTAAAAAGGAAGTTGCCTGCAGAATCGGAACCTCTCCTTTATGAACCCTTCCATTCATCCTACCAGGATCCACACCGGTTCTCCCCCACACGCTCCGATACAAACGCATTGGAGGACTACATGGCTGACCAAGTCCCCTACCATGTAGACACGGACCCTGATGACCAGCAGGACCCTGATCAAACTTGGGGCGACCCTGCAGACCCCAGTGCACCTCTCGATGCACAGGATCCACAACTCTATGGGGCAAAGACATCTCCTACGGAGGATACTGCAGCGTTCAATGCTCTTATCGAACGTGCTGCCAATAACCATGGGGTGCAGCTTCACTCTGATACCATCGAAGATGACTTTCTAATGGACACCTTTGCATCCTCAGAAAGACATGTAAAGACTCTGCCAATGTTGAAGGGGGTCCTCAAACCAGCCAAGGACATTTTCAAAGAACCCACCAGGGCACGAGTGATAAACCCCAGGATTGATAAAAAATACAGATCAGCACCTGGGGATCCTACTTACATCAGAGGACAATTACCACTCGACTCCATCGTCGTAGCGAATGCACGCAAGAGGGCACACTCGCAAACAACAGGTGACGCTCCTCCCCCGGACAAAGAGTCCAAGGTGTTAGAAACCTCTGGCAAGCGAGTTGCCGCCCAAGCTGCCAACATATGGCGCATAGCCAACACTCAGGCGCTCCTTGCTCGCTATGATAGAGCGCACTATGACACACTTGAGCACATATTCCAACATCTCCCTGACCAGTTCAAGGAAGGCGCAGAAATGCTCATCAGAGAAGGACAGCTACTAACGAACGCTTCCATCAAATGCGCACTAGATGTTGCAGACACGGCTGCCAGAGCCATAAACACAAGCGTCATGTTGCGACGACATGCCTGGCTACGGATCTCAGGATTCAAGCCTGAGGTACAAAACAATATACTGAACCAGCCCGTCAACCCCGACTATTTATTCGGGCCAGAGGTTGACACCACCCTCAAAGATAAAAAAGGATACGGACACTGCAAAGTCCATGGGCGCACTACAAACTCAGTCCTTTCGGAGCGGCTCCTTTCGTCGCCCCGGAAACAAGGGAGCAGGTAGAGGACAGGGGTCACAACAAACATATAACAAAGGCAATACACAGACCACCTATGATAAAAAGACCCGAGGTGGATATCGTGGCTCCAGCACAAAGGGCAGAGGACGCGGCTACGGCAACACCAGGTCCTCCCCCAAGAACAAGCAGTGACGCCCTCTCCCTTCCTCCCGACCACATAACACCTGTCGGGGGAAGGCTACAAAGGTTCCTGTCCACGTGGAATTCCATCACCACGGACAGGTGGGTCAAAGATATTATAAAATACGGTTACTGTCTGGAGTTAACCTCCACTCCACCCACAATACCACCAAGAAGCCGTCCTATGTCCTCAGAGCACTTAACGCTCTTACAGCAAGAAGTGCAAAGTATGCTTCTAAAAGGCGCTATAGAGGTCGTACCCATCCACGAGCAGGGTGCGGGAGTGTACTCCCTCTACTTCTTAATTCCAAAAAAGGACGGGTCGCTCAGACCTATATTGGACCTGAGACCCCTGAACCAGTACATTCTTTCAGAGCACTTTCATATGCTCACTCTACAGCAAGTCCTTCCGCTTCTCAAGCAGGGAGACTTCCTAGCCACACTGGACCTCAAGGATGCGTACTTTCACATACCCATCCACCCCTCACACAAAAAATACCTCCGGTTCACTGTTCAGGGGCAGCACTATCAATTCAAAGTCCTTCCCTTCGGCGTGACAACAGCGCCCAGGGTTTTCACGAAGTGCCTAGCTACGGTGGCAGCACATCTACGGAGGCAGCATATACACGTCTACCCCTACCTAGACGACTGGCTCGTTCAAGCGAAGTCAGCCCAGCAATGTGCAAGCCACATGTCCCGCACCATTCACCTTCTTCACAGTCTGGGATTCTCACTGAATTATCCAAAGTCCCATCTCCAGCCCGCACACGTACAACAGTACCTAGGTGCGACTATAGACACTCTGGCGGCCACAGCTCAGCCAAATTTAGTGAGGATCGACCGCATACAACTGCTGATCTCCAAATTCAAACCCAATCACTCACTTCCAGCGCGAGTGTTCATGCAGTTGATAGGCATGATGGCCTCCTGCATCTTCATAGTCCCGCACGCGAGATTACATATGCGCCCACTTCAGGAGTGCCTAGCACGTCAGTGGAATCAGGCTCAAGGACAGTTAAAGGACCTAGTGTTGGTGAGCGGTCGGGCATACAACTCTCTGCATTGGTGGAATCCACAAAACCTTTGCAAGGGCCGACCGTTCCAAGAGCCTGTCCCACAAATAGTACTGACAGCGGACGCGTCTCTCCAGGGATGGGGAGCTCATGTACTCCACTACACAGTGCAAGGACTATGGACAACACAACAAAAGAAGTTGCACATCAACCTTCTGGAATTGATGGCAATCTTCCTAGCCATGAAGGCATTCAAAGTACATCTATGCACCAAGGTCGTGTTGATCCGGACGGACAACATGACCGCAATGTACTACATACAGAAACAGGGAGGCACACACTCTCCACAGTTGTCTCATCTGGCTCAGAGCTTGTGGAAGTGGGCCATTCGAAGGAACATGTTCCTCATGGCGGAACACCTCCCTGGCAAGGACAACCAGATGGCGGATCTGCTCAGCAGACACAGCCACCAAATGCACGAGTGGGAGTTACACCCATCAGTACTCCAACCGTACTTTCAGCAGTGGGGTCATCCGGAGATAGACCTATTCGCGACAAGCGAAAACGCAAAATGCCCAAGCTTCGCCGCCAGATTCCCACATCCGCAGTCGCAGGGCAATGCGATATGGATGAACTGGTCCGGCAGATTTGCGTACGCTTTTCCCCCAGCGCCATTGATACCGCTAGTGGCCCGCAAACTCCGACAACACTCCCTGACACTCGTCCTAGTTGCTCCCACGTGGGCACGCCAGCCGTGGTACACCACCTTCCTCGAACTTTCCGTGGTGCCGCATCAAAGGCTGCGGATCAAACCCGCGCATTTGACGCAGAACCATGGAGAGGTTCAGCACCCAGATCCGCAACAGCTGAATCTGGCGATCTGGCTCCTGAAGTCCTAGAGTTTGGCTATCTCAACCTGCCACCTGACTGTATGGACATCATCAAGGAGGCCAGGAGACCCACTACCAGAGCTTGCTATGCAGCCAAATGGAAAAGGTTTGTCATTTATTGCGGTAATAATGACATCAACCCGCTGGACGCATCCATCCAAAACATCATCTGTTATCTCTTACACCTATATAGATGCAATCTGGCGTACACCTCTATACGTGTCCATTTGACCGCAATATCAGCCTATCTGCAAACCAGGCAGCACCTCTCTCTATTCAGAGTGCCTGCCATCAAAGCATTCTTGGAAGGGCTCAAACGAGTCATTCCACCTAGTCACCCACCGGCTCCAATGTGGAACCTCAACTTGGTCCTCACACGCCTGATGGGTCCACCCTTTGAACCTCTACACTCATGCGAGATTCAATTCCTTACCTGGAAAGTGGCCTTCCTAGTGGCGATCACTTCCCTCAGAAGAGTTAGTGAACTCCAGGCACTAACCGTTCAAGAGCCATTCATTCAGGTTCACGCTAACAGGGTCGTACTACGTACCAACCCCAAGTTCATGCCCAAGGTAATATCGCAGTTCCACATGAACCAGACTATTGAACTGCCCGTTTTCTTCCAAAACCCACAAACTGTTGCAGAAAGGGCACTACATACACTAGATGTACGGAGGGCCCTCATGTACTACATCGACAGGACTAAACCATTCAGGAAGACAAAACAACTGTTCGTTGCCTTTGCCCCACACCACAAAGGTAACGCCATCTCCAAAGCAGGGATAGCCAGATGGATAGTTAAGTGTATTCAAATCTGTTATCAAAAGGCAAAACGCACATTAACTATTCCACCACGAGCCCACTCAACACGTAAGTTGGGGGCTTCCATGGCCTTCCTAGGAAATATTCCCCTGCATGATATATGCAGAGCAGCCACATGGTCCACTACACACACATTTACCAAACACTACTGTGTAGATGTACACTCAAAACAGCAGGCAGCTGTAGGACAGGCTGTTCTCAAAACACTTTTTCAGACCGCTGCAGCTGGCACGGGTAGCCGCCGCTAATAGAGGGCACTGCTATGTATTCTATGCACAGATATGAATTCAGCAGCCCACATGCCTCGAACTGAATATGCTACTTACCAGTATGCATCTGTTCTTGGCATGTAGGGCTGCTGACATTCATATCGCCCTCCCTCCTCCCCGGCGCCTGTCGCAGCTGCAGCTCTCAGAATTACTGCAAGCATGGTCATCACTTTCTGTATCTACTCCATCACTGCCACAATGGCGAAAAACAATCTGAGGATGGAGAGGATGCCCATGCGCACTGTAGTCCAGGGGAGGAGTCACCTATCCAAGGATACTTCGAAGACTCTTCCAGGACAACAACGTGCAAACATCCGGACCCAACACTAGGCGGCGATCTATGCACAGATATGAATGTCAGCAGCCCTACATGCCAAGAACAGATGCATACTGGTAAGTAGCATATTCATTCCTAATCCTTCTCAGTATCAGAGAACATCCAGATATCACCTTGCTGACCTGGTCTCCCATATTGAGTTTTTCGTCTACCACAACGCCAAGGTTTTTAACTTTCTTGCAAGGTGTGGGACAGAGGCCAAGATCAGCAGGCCACCAGTCTGGTGTCCACATCAAGGGGTTGTTGCCAAATCTCAGAACCTCTGTTTTAGCTGAGTTCAGCTTGAGGCAATTGGCCGACATCCACCTGGAGATAGCACCCATACAGTTTGAAAAACGTACTCCTGTTTCTTTTTCAGCTCCCTCCCTCACTGACAGTACAATTTGAGTGTCATCCGCGTAGGAGGTGAGCTGAAATCCAAAAGCTCTAATAATGCCAGCCAGGGGTGCCACATAGATATTAAAAAGAGTGGGACTAAGAGATGATCCCTGCGGCACCCCACAAGGCAAAGAAAAGGATTTGGTGGTATTGCCGTTGAGTTCAACGGTTTGTAACCTGTCCTTAAGAAAGGAGTTGAGCAGATTCCATGCTTGACCTCTAATTCCGATCTCTGATAGCCGATTGAGTAATACCATGTGATGCACGGTATCAAAGGCCGCAGATAGATCTAAGAGAATCAGCATCGCGTTACCTCCCTTATCCATCACCTCTCTGATCTCCTCTGTTGATTTCAGGAGCGCCAGCTCAGTGCTGTGGAGAGCTCTGAAGCCATATTGTGAGGAGTCCAACAGGTTGTTGTGCTGGAGGAAGTCACTAAGTTGCCAATTTATGGCCTTTTCCAATATTTTGGCTGGTAATGGGAGTCTAGAGATGGGACGATAATTTGATGGGTCCTTAGGATCAAGAGTCTGTTTTTTTCAGTAGCGGAAGCACTGAAGCTTTTTTCCAAGTATTTGGAAAAAAACCTGAAAGAATTATATCGTTCAATAAGGGTGTCAAGACCCTACACATGGTATCTGCTAACTGTTTAATGATCCATGTGACCAAGGATCACTCAGGGCACCAGATTTTATGCTGTTCATAAGTTTCACGGTGTCCTCGATTTGCAAAGGAGAGAAGCAATCCAAGGTGCTACCAGAGGGATAAGAGACTTCTGCTTTGACAGCATTTAGATTTATGTCAATCGATTCTGACAAGGAGATGAAGATTGACTCGACTTTTGATTGGAAAAACGCCCCGATGGTGTTGCAAAAATCCGGAGCAGCAGAGTCCTTCGGCAACCTAGGATTTGACAGTTTACTAACTGTTTTAAACAGCTCCTTGGAGTCAGATTTAGCTATCATGATTTGGGTGCCGAAGTATTCTTTTTTAGCTGACATAAGATCTTGTTTATAATTAGAAATGGTTTGTTTATAGTCTAATTTATCCGACATGGCATAATTCTTCCGGCATATCCTTTCAGCCTGTTTGCATAAGAGTTTTTTCTCCCTGAGCTCTCCTGTATACCAAGGAGCGGTAGGAGAGGCCCTTTTCGGTGTCCATTTTTTTGGAGATGCCAATTTAAGACACGCATCCATTATCCAGCTGTTATAAGAACAGGTGGCCTCTTCAGTGTCCAGTGGTGCTGTGTACATGGTGTCAATGAGAGAGAGTTCCAGTTGTTTGACATCTAATTTTCCCCAAGCTCTAGTAATAATTTCCTTTTTTGGTTTGGGGCCAGTAGGATACCTCGTAGCACATTTTAATTCAAAATTAACTATAAAATGATCAGACCAAGTGATCGGAAGAATGGAGATATTAACTAGATCGCAATTATTGGAAAAAATCCCATCTAAGGTGTGTCCTTTGGTATGAGTCGGGAAAGAAACCAGTTGTTCGAGACCTCCTATGGCCATGATATTATGAAGCCTGACAGTATCCGGGTCGTCAGACTTTTCCAGGTGAAAATTAAAATCGCCAAGCATTACAAATGATTTTTGACTCAAACCTTCTTCAAGTATCCCATTTAGGGAATCCATAAATCCCTTCCTCTCTCCTGGTGGGCGATAGATTAGGATCTCAGAAAAAGGCTTGTGAAGAGCTGAAAAGATTTTAAAGGACAGTGCTTCACAGCCCTGGACACAGGTGAAAAATGTGGGGTGAGTGATTCGTGATATATCACCGCAAGCCCACCACCCCTTTTCTGGGTGCGATCCAGAGAATAACAGTGAAACCCCAATGGAATGGCTTTCACCAAATCCGGACCCGAAGTGCTGTCTAACCAAGTTTCTGTGACAAAGGCCAGCTTGATATTGTCTTCCAGAAACAGGGCACATTCCGAAGAGTGTTTCACCAATGACCTAGCATTAAATAAAACACATTTCAGTTTAGCGTCTCTTCCAGTGCCCCCATCTAAAGCCTGAGTGGTTAATATAGATTTGACAGGTAGGTTGAGTAACTTTGGGAGCGAGGTGAAACACTCCCTGCACACTGAGCTCCCTCTAGCTACATCTGCGGCACTATTCTTATCATAGAGGAAATACGGGGACACTTTGTGACAATGAAATGCTTTGTCCGCCTTATTTAGCATGTGCAATTCCTCACCTGAATAGTATCTTCTGTCCGGTGCCGGAGGGCCAAGGGGACAGGCCCTGCGCCCGGCCCGAGCGGGCACAGACGGGCTTGCCTTAGGCGCGCCTTCGCACAATGAGTGCTGCAGCCCTTAGAGGCTTTCCCTGGTCACAAGGCCCTTGGTACCTAGGGTACCTCTTACCTGGGGCTGACATGTGGCCAGGGTTTGCCAATTTGGTTTTGAGGTTTCTGTTTAGGGAAGGAACATAGGCCCTGGGCACCTGATTGGCAGGAGTCCAGGGCACACTCAAAGTGCATTCAGCAATTCAGCAAAAAGTGAGGGCATACCATGCAAGAAAGATGGCACTTTCTCAGACTGGGTGCCTACCTAACCTACAGATTCCCAACTTAACTCTCGAAGTGGTGGTCGCACCTGAAGAATCTTCGTCCCCGAGCTTGCAGCCTTTGTTAGTCACTGAGCTTCTCCATTGAAATCCATTGAGCACCCGACTGCTCAAAAGCACTCTGCATCCAGCCGCCTGAGTGCCCCTGTGTGAGAAGGTGCCATATTTCTTGCATGGTATGCCCCCACTTTTTGCTGAATGTACTTTGACTGAGTGTGCCCTGGACTCCTGCCAGTCAGGTTCCCAGGGCCTATGTTCCTTCCCTAAATACCTCAAACCCAAATTGACAAACCCTGGCCACATGTCAGCCCCTGGTAAGAGGTACCCAGGGCCTTGTGACCAGGGAAGGCCTCTAAGGACTACAGCACTCATTGGCTCTTCGTGCCCAGCACTGACCCTGAAAAATATTCACAACCGTACTTGCCATTAACCCAATGTTCGAGGCATATGAACTGCAGATTATACACTGTGCATAGATCGCCATTTGGTGTTGGGCCCGGATGTTTGCAGTTTGTTTTTCCTCTTGGAAAGTCTTTGGGAGTCACGAGGTCGGTGACTCCTCCTCTGGTTAGTATTGCGCATGGGCTTCGGCTCCATCCTCAGTTTTTTTTTCCGCCATCGGGCCCGGATGTAATACTTCGCGCTCCGGTTCCGAACTTCCCACTTCCCAGTTCACCGATCGACGCATAAATCCTCGCTCATCGAGCTTCTTCAAAGATATAAATCATCTTACTCATCTTCTCTTCGGCACTTCTTCGATTCCGGTGGTCGACGGCGGCCTTCGGGCCTATTCCCGCTCCGGTCTCGGCTGATGGAAAGAACTCCCTTCAAGAAGTGCCCTCGATGTGGGTCCAAATTTCCCCACACCGATCTCCATGAGGTGTGCAACCTCTACCTCTCCCCAGAACACGAGGCCCGAGACTGTCCCGCCTGCAAGTCTTTTCGCTCAAAGAAGACCATTCGAGATCGACGTGCTAGACGCAACATGGCGCACTCCTCGACCTCCGCTCCAGTCGACATCTTCGGGGACGACGTCGAAGCTCCGGGACAGCAGGACATCGAACAGGACGACTACTACCTCGTCAGCGCTTCCGAGGCAGACTACTCAGATGTGGAGGACATCACTCCGGCGCAGCGGGTCGTGAGTACAATTCCCCCTCCGCCGATACCGAAAAAGGCTTCGGTCACACCTTCGCCTCCGGGCCTAGGCAAGACCAAGGACACTGCTTCTCACACCCCACCTTTGGGCCCGGTAAAGAAGCCTAGTAAGCCTTCCGGCAGCTCGGGCTCGAGCCAGCCGACCACCGGTGCCGAGAAACACCCTTCGGCACCGAAGAAAAAATCGGCCTCCACCTCCACACCAAATCCGACACCGAAGCCTTCGGGGTCGAAACCTGCCACTCCGGCGCCGACTAAACATCACAAGACCCTCGGCACCGACACTCCCGTGCCGAGAACTTCTTCGGCACCGACCAAAAAAACGGAGGTTCCAAGGACTCACGGCTTCGATAAACCTAAAAAGCCGTCGGCACCGAAACCTTCGGCGCCGACCGAACAAGCAGTGTCACAGGAGCTTTTCACACCGGATCCTTTGCAAAAAACTCCCACCAAAGACTGGACACTTGACATTGTCTTCAAAAAAGAGACACTTGGACAAGCCAGCTCCACCTCCACCTCCAAAGAGAAAGGACATTGCTACCTCTCCTTTCAGGGTGCCTTCCCCACCTCCTCCTCCTCCTCCACCCTCTCCACCCCCTCCACCTCATCGTTCCCCCACCTTGTCTCCTGTCCCAGACGATTTGGGGGACCCTTACTATTATCCAGCAGATGGGCCACAAGATCCCACCCCTACTGGATCTCCAGACCCATGGGATGATTAGAACAATCCGGACATCCCAGATGTCCCACAGGATGACCTTTTATCCATCTAGGCCATCCCCTCCTGAAGATTCCTTGGGTTTTCACCATGTGTTACAACGGGCGGCACACTACCACGAGGTGGAGTTACACACAGACCCAGTGGAGGAGGATTTTCTCCTAGACACCTTTGACGATACACATAGGTCCACTGCCATTCTACCTATGTTAAAGGGCGTAATTAAACATGCCCCTGAGGTTTTTAAAGACCCAGTCAGGGCCAGGGTCCTAAGCCCTCGGATAGAGAAAAAATACAAAGCCGCACCCACAGACCCTTCTTACATTAAAGGCCCTGCACCATTAGACTCCCTAGTGGTGTCTACACCTAGAAAGCGCTCAAATTCTCAGGCGAGGCGCCCCCACCTGACAAAGAATCCAAGCTCCTAGATGCGTCAGGGAAGTGCACTGCGTCACAAGCGGCCAATATCTGGCGTATTGCCAATACGCAAGCACTGTTGGCCTGTTACGACAGGGCGCATTATGATAAGCTAGAGACCATCATGCACCATCTCCCTGAAAAGTACAAGACTAGGGGTAATGAACTTATTCAAGAGGGAAAGACAATAACCAACACCTCAATAAGATGTGCCCTAGATGCAGCAGATACAGCCTCCAGGGCCATAAACACCAGTGTCCTTCTCAGTCGCCATGCCGGGCTCAGGGTTTAAACCGGAGGTACAAGCCTCCATATTAAATCACCCCTTCGACCAAGACCATCTCTTTGGCCCTAAGGTAGACGAAGCTCTCGAAAAAAATGAAGAAAGACACCGACACGGTGAAATCTATGGGAGCCCTACAGAGACAGACTCCCAGGCGATCCTTTTGCCGTTCTTCCTTTCGGGGCAGAGGCTACTCCTCGGACAGTGCGTCCACGTGCTATAAATCCCCTCCTCAATCTACCTTCACGAAGGGTTATCAAAGAGGCGGATACAGAGGCAATAATAATAAGGGCAGAGGCAAAACAAATACCGCCCGCTCTGCCACACCTCCTGCCCAATGACTTTTCCCCGCTCCCTCAAGACCATTCCACTCCGGTCGGAGGCAGACTACAATATTTCCTTCATGTCTGGGAGACAATCACCTCAGACAGATGGGTGACAGATTATTCAGTCAGGGTATTGCCTGGAATTAACATCAACACCCCCAACATTCCACCCAGGCACCGCCCTATGTCTCAAGAACATACTGCACTACTAACACAAGAGGTGATCTCCCTCCTGCAAAAAAAAGCAATAGAGCAGGTCCCCATAAATCAACAAAATTTAGGGGTCTACTCCCTGTACTTTCTAATTCCAAAGACAGACGAGACCCTACAACCTATCTTAGATCTCAGACCTCTCAACACCTACATTCACTCAGACCATTTTCACATGGTGACCCTTCAACAGGTTCTTCCACTTCTCTCCCAGAACTATTTTCTCACCACTCTGGACTTAAAAGACGCGTACTTTCACATCCCAGTACACCAGTCTCACAGAAAGTACCTCAGGTTTGTGGTAGACGGACAACACTACCAGTTCAAGGTGCTCCCGTTCAGGGTAACAACAGCACCAAGGGTTTTCACCAAGTGCCTGGCAGTAGTGGCTGCACACCTCAGAAGACAGCACATTCACGTCTTCCCTTATCTGGACGATTGGCTGATAAAAGCCACATCCTACCAACAATGTGTGCAACATACCACCGCTACAGTCCCAACTACTTCATCGGCTAGGTTTCACGGTGAACCATCAAAAATCCCACCTGGTACCATCACACACAACAGTATCTCGGCGCCACCATAGACACCTCAAAAACCATAGCCTATCCCAATCCTGCCAGGATTGCAAAGATACAAGCGCTGCGTCAAAAATTCCTATGTCAACACTCTCCCAGCAAGAGTGTTTATGCAGCTCATAGGGATGATGGCCTCTTGCATCTTTATAGTGCCGCATGCAAGACTCCAAATGCATCCACTACAAGAGTGCTTGGCGCGCCAGTGGAACCAGGCCCAGGGACAACTGACAGATCTGGTGTTGGTAGACGGTCGCACCCATCGCTCTCTGCAGTGGTGGAACACCACAAACCTTTCCAAAGGTCGACCGTTCCTGGACCCGGTCCCACAAATAATCCTAACAGCAGATGCATCGCTCTCCGGCTGGGGAGTTCATCTGTTACATCTAACAGCACAGGGCACGTGGACGCCGCAACAGAAGTTACTCCACATCAACCATCTGGAGTTACTGGCGATCTTCCTCGCCCTAAAATCCTTCCAAGCGCAGATTTCAGGCAAAGCAGTCCTCATTCGCACAGACAACATACTGCCAGGTACTACATTCAAAAGCAGGGGGGCACACACTCTCCACAGCTCTCAGCTAGCACAGAGCATATGCAGATGGGCAATTCCACAAAAGATTTTTCTCCTGGCCCAACACGTCCCAGGAGTACAAAACACCGTGGCAGATCTGCTGAGCAGGCAGACACAGCAGATCCACGAGTGGGAACTTCACCCAAAAGTTCTTCACCCGTTCTTTCAGAAGTGGGGGCATCCACACATAGACCTATTCGCCACCCACGAAAGCAAAAAATGCCCAAGCTTCGCCGCCAGATATCCACACCCATTGTCCGAAGGCAATGCGATATGGATGAACTGGTCAAACAAATTTGCATACGCTTTTCCACCTCTCCCACTAATTCCATTAGTGGTGCGAAAGCTACAGCAGCATTCCCTAACTCTGATCCTGGTAGCTCCAACATGGGCCAGACAACCGTGGTACACCACACTGCTGGAACTCTCAGTAGTACCACATCAAAAGCTACGCCTCTCGCCATGCCTCCTAACCCAGAACCATGGAGAGATCAGGCACCCGTACCCAGCTCAACTCAACCTTGCGATCTGGCTCCTGAGGTCCTAGAATTTGGATACCTTAACCTTCCCCCTTATTGCATGAACATTATCAGGGAAGCTAGACGCCCTACTACTAGGGCGTGCTATGCAGCAAAGTGGAAAAGATTTGTTGTTTACGGCCACAGCAATACAATCAATCCTTTAAATGTATCCATACAGCACATTATATGTTATCTACTCCATTTACAAAGGTGTAACCTAGCATATACTTCCATTCGGTTATACCTCGCTGCAATTGCTGCCTATTTACAAAATAGGCAGCACCTCTCACTTTTCAAAGTGCCTGCCATCAAAGCCTTTATGGAAGGCCTCAAAAGAGTAATTCCACCCAGAGTGCCACCCTCACCTGTTTGGAACTTGAATGTAGTTCTCACACGGTTAATGGGACCCCCTTTCGATCCATTACATAAGTGTGAGCTGCAATTTCTCACATGGAAAACAGCTTTTCTAGTGGCCATCACTTCCCTCAGAGTTAGTGAAATACAGGCACTCACTATACAGGAACCTTTCCTTCAGATGCATCACAACAAGGTTGTACTCCGCACCAATCCCAAATTTCTACCCAAAGTCATTTCTCCATTCCATTTAAACCAGTCGGTAGAATTACCAGTCTTTTTCTCGCAACCCCAAACAGTTGCGGAAAGAGCCTTACACACACTGGATGTTAAAAGGGCTTTACTTTATTACATCCAGAGAACACAACCTTTCAGAAAAGCCAAACAGTTATTTGTTTCCTTCTCCCCACCACTCAAAGGCAACCCTATTTCCAAATCAGGGATAGCTAGGTGGATTCTAAAATGCATACAGATTTGCTACCAAAAAGCAAAACGAACGCTATCGGTTCCCCCTAAAGCCCACTCTACAAGGAAGATAGGGGCTTCTATGGATTTCCTAGGGAACATACCACTAGATGACATCTGCTAAGCTGCGACATGGTCAACACCGCACACCTTCACAAAACATTACTGTGTAGATGTGCAAACCAAGCAACAGGCTAGTGTGGGCCAAGCTGTACTAAAAACACTGTTTCAAACAACTGCAACGGATGCCGGTGGTCGCCGCTAGGGTTGGGTACTGCTATATAATCTATGCACAGTGTATAAACTGCAGCTCGTATGCCTCGAACGGAATATGCTACTTACCAGTATGCATCTGTTATTGGCATGTAGAGCTGCAGATCTATACACGCCAAACTGCCTCCCCGGCTACCTGTATCCGTTCCAGTCTTATCTTGTATAGATACAATACACATGGGTTTCTTTACTGTTACTACTACGCTCCATCTTTCCCTGCTGGCGAAAAACAATCTGAGGATGGAGCCGAAGCCCATGCGCAATACTAACCAGAGGAGGAGTCACCGACCTTGTGACTCCCAAAGACTTTCCAAGAGGAAAAACAAACTGCAAACATCCGGGCCCAACACCAGATGGCGATCTATGCACAGGGTATAGATCTGCAGCTCTACATGCCAATAACAGATGCATACTGGTAAGTAGCATATTCCTTTCTGTAGTAGGGGATCTCTGTGTATAGTCATAGTTCGAGGCATGTGGGCTGCTGAATTCATATCTGTGCATAGATCGCCGCCTAGTGTTGGGTCCGGATGTTTGCACGTTGTTGTCCTGGAAGAGTCTTCGAAGTATCCTTGGATAGGTGACTCCTCCCCTGGACTACAGTGCGCATGGGCATCCTCTCCATCCTCGGATTGTTTTTTTCCACCATTGGGTTCGGATGTGCTATCTTAGCTCAAGTTAGGAAAATATTTAGTCGAGGCCAAAAGGCCTTTAGTTCGCGTCGGTACTGTTTATCGATCGGGTCTCGATAGCATTTTGCTAGTTTACTAACTTTCAGCGCCGACTTCTTTCGCATTTACCTGTCCATCGACTACTTCGACGATGGAATCCAGGACGCCATTCAAAAGGTGTCCGGTATGCAATGCGAAGTACCCACACATAGACGTCCATCCGGTGTGCAACAAATGCCTTTCGCCGGACCACGACGAATCGACATGCATGGCCTGTGCCCGGTTCCGTTCCAAAAAGACTCTAAGGAACCGAAGAGCGGCGAGACTCGAGGCGCAGCACGCGGCACCGGCCCCAACAGACATCTTCGAGGCCGACGTCGAAGAATTAGAAGTCATACCCTCCAGTCCCGTTTCCGAACACGACCCCGGATCGGACGAGGGCGACGAGTCACTCTTCCACAGAGGTGAAGACGACACCGAGGTAGGAGACGACGAGGAGGCCTTAGGGGCCGAAGAGAGTAGCTCCAATGATGAACAAGGCCTACCTGTTCAAACCGAAGAAACACCAGCGCCACAGCCTTTGGCTCCGGTCGAGGGATCGCCTTCGGGCCTTACCCGAGACCCATCCCGTAGTTCTTCGGCCCCGCCCTCGGGCCCGGCCTCGGACGTTCAGCAGCAGCCATTGCTGCATAAGCCAGCTGGTTTCCCTACCACAAAACCGAAACCGAAAGCTGCTCCGGTTCATACGAAACCGAAACTGAAAGTAGCGCTAGTGGGATCGAGGCCTTCCACGCCTTCGACGCCAACGCAACGCGTCGGCACCGACCGCACCAAGAGGGACTTCGGTGCCGAACTGGAATCGGGCGACATCGGAGTCGACAAGCGGAAAAAGGCCATCGGCACCGAGAAACCTACTCGGCTACCGACGCCAACAACACCGAGGGCAATACCGCCCGCTTCGCCTCGCGTCGCTCCCTCGACGACGCCGATGCCTCACCTATCGAGGACGTCGACGGTGATCTCCACACCTCGACTCGAGGACCCGCCGGCACCGAAAATATCCACGCCCGGCTCTACGGACCTGCCCGGTGCCAAAGCCTCGAAGGCGCCCCAAGTGCGGCCTGCTGCGACGCAAAGCAACAAAACCAAGGCGGCCCTCAAAGACCCGTCGGGTTCCGGCCCGATCGGAGCTCCAGCAACCTCTACGGGGCCAGCCAACATTACCTTCGGCTTGCCTCCGTCAACAATCCCGAAGATGTTCCAACTCAGGACACGGGTTACCCAGACTTCGGTTCCACCGGACGAGACGTCTCCGTCACGGGTCATCGACGCCGACACGGGCAGGATGATTCTCCACGACCGAGGAATAACTTCGGAACCGCCATTGGACCCTTTCAGGATCCCACTAAAAAGGAAGCTGCCGGTGGAATCGGAACCTCTCCTTTATGAACCGTTCCATTCCTCCTACCAGGATCCACGCCGGTTCTCCCCCACGCGCTCCGACACGGATGCATTGGAGGACTACATGGATGACCAAGCACCCTACCATGTAGACACAGACCCTGATGACCAGCAGGACCCTGATCAAACTTGGGGCGACCCTGCAGACCCCAGTGCACCTCTCGATACACAGGACCCACAACTCTATGGGGCAAAAACATCTCCCACGGAGGATACTGCGGCTTTCAACGCTCATATTGAACGTGCTGCAAATAACCATGGGGTACAGCTTCACTCAGATACCATCGAGGATGACTTTCTAATGGACACTTTTGCATCCTCAGAAAGGCATGTAAAAACTCTACCAATGCTGAAGGGGGTCCTCAAACCAGCTAAAGACATTTTCAAGGAACCCACCAGGGCACGAGTGATAAACCCCAGGATTGATAAAAAATACAGATCAGCACCTGGGGATCCTACTTACATCAAAGGACAATTACCACTCGACTCCATCGTCGTAGCGAATGCTCGCAAGAGGGCACACTCGCAAACGACAGGTGACGCTCCTCCCCCGGACAAAGAGTCCAAGGTGCTAGAGACCTCCGGCAAGCGAGTTGCCGCCCAGGCTGCCAACATATGGCGCATAGCCAACACTCAAGCGCTCCTCGCTCGCTACGATAGAGCGCACTATGATACATTGGAACAACTACTCCAACATCTCCCTGACCAGTTCAAAGAAGGTGCAGAACTTCTTATCAGAGAGGGGCAGCTACTCACAAATGCTTCCATCAAATGTGCACTAGACGCTGCAGACACGGCTGCCAGGGCCATAAACACAAGCGTCATGCTGCGACGACATGCCTGGCTACGAATCTCAGGATTCAAGCCTGAGGTACAAAATAACATACTGAACCAGCCCGTCAACCCCGACTATTTATTCGGCCCAGAGGTTGACACCACCCTCAAAGATAAAAAAGGACACGGACACTGCAAAGTCCATGGGTGCCCTCCAAACTCAGTCCTTTCGGAGCGGCTCCTTTCGTCGCCCCGGAAACAAGGGGGCAGGTAGAGGACAGGGGTCACAACCAACGTATAACAAAGGCAATACACAGACCACCTACGATAAAAACACCCGAGGTGGATATCGTGGCTCCAGTACAAAGGGCAGAGGACGTGGCTACGGCAACACCAGGTCCTCCCCCAAGAACAAGCAGTGACGCCCTCTCCCTTCCTCCCGACCACATAACACCTGTCGGGGGAAGACTACAAAGGTTCCTGTCCACGTGGAACTCCATCACCACGGACAGGTGGGTCAAAGATATTATAAAATACGGTTACTGTCTGGAGTTAACCTCCACTCCACCCACAATACCACCAAGAAGCCGTCCTATGTCCTCAGAGCACTTAACGCTCTTACAGCAAGAGGTGCAAAGTATGCTTCTAAAAGGCGCTATAGAGGTCGTCCCCATCCACGAGCAGGGTACAGGGGTGTACTCCCTCTACTTTTTAATTCCAAAGAAGGACGGGTCGCTCAGGCCTATATTAGACCTGAGACCCCTGAACCAGTACATTCTTTCGGAGCACTTTCACATGCTCACCCTACAGCAAGTCCTTCCGCTTCTCAAGCAGGGAGACTTCCTAGCCTCACTGGACCTCAAGGATGCGTACTTTCACATACCCATCCACCCCTCACACAAAAAATACCTCAGGTTCACTGTTCAGGGGCAGCACTATCAGTTCAAGGTCCTTCCCTTCGGCGTGACAACAGCGCCCAGGGTTTTCACGAAGTGCCTAGCTACGGTGGCAGCACATTTACGGAGGCAGCATATACACGTCTACCCCTACCTAGACGACTGGCTCGTTCAAGCGAAGTCAGCCCAGCAATGTGCAAGCCACATGTCCCGCACCATTCACCTTCTTCACAGTCTGGGATTCTCACTAAATTACCCAAAGTCCCATCTCCAGCCCGCACACGTACAACAGTACCTAGGTGCGACTATAGACACTCTGGCGGCCACAGCTCAGCCAAATTTAGTGAGGATCAACAGCATACAACTGCTGATCTCCAAGTTCAAACACAATCACTCGCTTCCAGCGCGAGTGTTTATGCAGTTGATAGGCATGATGGCCTCCTGCATCTTCATAGTCCCGCACGCGAGGTTACATATGCGCCCACTTCAGGAGTGCCTAGCACGTCAGTGGAATCAGGCTCAAGGACAGTTGAAAGACCTAGTGTTGGTGAGCGGTCGGGCATACAACTCTCTGCATTGGTGGAATCCACAAAACCTTTGCAAGGGCCGACCGTTCCAAGAGCCTGTTCCGCAAATAGTACTGACAGCGGACGCGTCTCTCCAGGGATGGGGAGCTCATGTACTCCACTACTCAGTGCAGGGACTATGGACGACACAACAGAAGAAGATGCACATCAACCTTCTGGAACTGATGGCAATCTTCCTGGCCATGAAGGCATTCAAAGTACATCTGTGCAACAAAGTCGTGTTGATCCGGACGGACATGACTGCCATGTACTACATACAAAAGCAGGGAGGAACACACTCTCCACAGTTGTCTCATCTGGCTCAGAGCATGTGGAAGTGGGCCATTCAGAGGAACATGTTCCTCATGGCGGAACAACTCCCTGGCAAGGACAACCAGATGGCGGATCTGCTCAGCAGACACAGCCACCAGATGCACGAGTGGGAGTTACACCCATCAGTACTCCAACCGTACTTCCAGCAGTGGGGTCATCCAGAGATAGACCTATTCGCGAAAACGCAAAATGCCAAAGCTTCGCCGCCAGATTCCCACATCCGCAGTCGCAGGGCAATGCGATATGGATGAACTGGTCCGGCAGATTTGCGTACGCTTTTCCCCCAGCGCCGCTGATACCGCTGGTGGCTCGCAAACTACGACAACACTCCCTGACACTCGTCCTAGTTGCTCCCACGTGGGCACGCCAGCCATGGTACACCACCTTCCTCGAACTCTCCGTGGTGCCGCATCAAAGGCTGCGGATCAAACCCGCGCATTTGACGCAGAACCATGGAGAGGTTCAGCACCCAGATCCGCAACAGCTGAACCTGGCGATCTGGCTCCTGAAGTCCTAGAGTTTGGCTATCTCAACCTGCCACCTGACTGTATGGACATCATCAAGGAGGCCAGGAGACCCACTACCAGGGCTTGCTATGCAGCCAAATGGAAAAGGTTCGTCATTTATTGCGGTAATAATGACATCAACCCGCTGGACGCATCCATCCACAACATCATCTGTTACCTCTTACACCTATACCGATGCAATCTGGCGTACACCTCTATACGTGTCCATTTGACCGCAATATCAGCCTACCTGCAAACCAGTCAGCACCTCTCTCTATTCAGAGTGCCTGCCATCAAAGCATTCTTGGAAGGGCTCAAACGGGTCATTCCACCTAGTCACCCACCGGCTCCAATGTGGAACCTCAACTTGGTCCTCACACGCCTGATGGGTCCACCCTTTGAACCTCTACACTCATGCGAGATTCAATTCCTTACCTGGAAAGTGGCCTTCCTAGTAGCGATCACTTCCCTAAGAAGAGTTGGTGAACTCCAGGCACTAACCGTTCAAGAGCCATTTATTCAGGTTCACGCCAACAGGGTCGTACTACGTACCAACCCCAAATTCATGCCCAAGGTAATATCGCAGTTCCACATGAATCAGACTATTGAACTGCCCGTTTTCTTCCAAAACCCACAAACTGTTGCAGAAAGGGCACTACATACACTAGATGTACGGAGGGCCCTCATGTACTACATCGACAGGACTAAACCATTCAGGAAGACAAAACAACTGTTCGTTGCCTTTGCCCCACACCACAAAGGTAACGCCATCTCCAAAGCAGGGATAGCCAGATGGATAGTTAAGTGTATTCAAATCTGTTATCAAAAGGCAAAACGCACATTAACTATTCCACCACGAGCCCACTCAACACGTAAGTTGGGGGCTTCCATGGCCTTCCTAGGAAATATTCCCCTGCATGATATATGCAGAGCAGCCACATGGTCCACTACACACACATTTACAAAACACTATCGTGTAGATGTGCAATCAAAACAGCAGGCAGCTGTAGGACAGGCTGTTCTCAAGACACTTTTTCAGACCGCTGCAGCTGGCACGGGTGGCCGCCGCTAATAGAGGGCACTGCTATGTATTCTATGCACAGATATGAATTCAGCAGCCCACATGCCTCGAACTGAATATGCTACTTACCAGTATGCATCTGTTCTTGGCATGTAGGGCTGCTGACATTCATATCGCCCTCCCTCCTCCCCGGCGCCTGTCGCAGCTGCAGCTCTCAATTACTGTATAGCATGGTAATCACTTTCTGTATCTACTCCATCACTGCCACAATGGCGAAAAACAATCTGAGGATGGAGAGGATGCCCATGCGCACTGTAGTCCAGGGGAGGAGTCACCTATCCAAGGATACTTCGAAGACTCTTCCAGGACAACAACGTGCAAACATCCGGACCCAACACTAGGCGGCGATCTATGCACAGATATGAATGTCAGCAGCCCTACATGCCAAGAACAGATGCATACTGGTAAGTAGCATATTCAATCTATGAATAATCCCTGCCCATGTGCGGGGACCCCGGAGCAATCAAAAATATCTCTTAAGCTGTCCCGCATTTGCAAACCTGCAAAGACACTTAAGAGACAGACAAAATAATACAGCCTAATCACAACAAGGCTGCACTGGCCAGCACTTCCTCTGAAGTGAACACAAAAGCCAAAATAAAGTTTAAATGTCATTTTTATTCACATCTGACATCCTCCTTTATTACCACACACTCCCTTCACCAAAATCCCTTTAAACAATAGAGAGGAAGGGGTGGACAGACAAGCCCTATAGGCTGTCATTATGTGTCTGCTAAAGGGATACCGTGCCTTTAAGAAACTCTCCAGAGACCCCCGGTATCCCAGGATGCACAGCCAACACAAGTTACTTTCAGTTCTTTTTTCCGGCTCCTGCTGGCAGGACCCTGGAGCTTGAGCTCTACCCTTTTGGGTGGTTTACTTGATTAAAATTGGATTTTTTGGATAAATAGTGTTTTGCAGCGTGAATCTTTCTGGATTCACTATGCTGTGCATTATTCCGCGATCTTGTGGTTGGGTCCGGATTCGTAGTCTTTTCTTTGTTTTTTTTTTTGTTTTTTTTTTTGTAGCCCAGGTGGGCGTCGACGTCCACCATTTGGTGCACCTCCCGTGACGTCGTCGTGCTTCCTGCGGAAATCCCACCTTTGGGGCGCCATCTTCAGATTCTTTTTTCCGCCGTTGGGTCTGGATCGTCATCGGGAAGCTCCAGAAATTCACTCGGAGGAAGAAGGAAGAAAAGCGAGTTTCATCGATAGAATCAAGAGAAGACATCAGGAATAGAACAGATTTCATCAGGAGCGCGAAGAAAGAGGACCAGCGAACCTTTTTTCTTCGACAGCCTTGGAGAATGCACGCTCAGAGACCCTGAGCGAAATGGACAAGACGCCATTCAAGTTCTGCCCAAACTGCCACCACAAGTTCGCGCAGAAAGACCAGCATCCGGTCTGCAACCTCTGCCTACCGGTGGATCACCAGAGTATCGACTGCAACGCCTGCTCAGCCTTCGCGCCGAAGACACTCAGGGTGAGAGAGAGGCAGAGAAGAGCCAACGCCAACATGGATGGCAAAGGGAAACCCCCGACACTCTACGAGCTGGGCCTCGACACGGACGACGAGGACAACGTCGCCGAGACAGCCGAAAACTTCACGGTCGTAGAGACCGACAAGAAAAAAGAAGACTAGGTAAGAGAATCGTCGAGCGCAAATAAAAAGACACCTCGAAAACACGAGGGTGACTCGAGAAAAACTGAGTCAAGGTCCACGAAGGGAGCCCCGGCGCCGAAAACTTCGACGTCCAAAGGGGGAACTTCGGACAAAAGGCCCAGCGGATCCTTACAAAAGGACTCCCTGGTGCAGAAAGACGCCGAAAGGCAAGGGTCGTCGAAATCATCCCATGAAACTGGCCGATCGACGCAGAAAGAACGTTCGACGTCGACGCAAGTTTCATCGAAGAGACCCGCGGTCGACGCCGAAAGCATCTCCGAAATGGAGAAAAAGAAGAGGCGGCTCGAGGCCGAAATGGAGAACATCCTTCAAAGGAAGAAGGAGTTCGACGCCAGGATGAAGGAATTCAAGATTCCAACGGTTTCATCGGCGGACGTCGTCGAGGTCGAAGGCGAGTTCGACGCCGAAGGGCTGACAAGGGATCTCGAGGAAGAAGAGGAGCCCTATTATGAGGAAGAAGCCGAGGAAGAAGACCAACAGTCGTTCTACGAATCGGCGGCATCTACCAGCAACGACGTCGAATGGCACGATCTCGACACCGAAAACCCGGAGGAGGCCGTGGACACGTACCCCTCGAGGCCTTCGCCACCCGACGACATCGGGGTATACAATATGGTGGTGAAGAGCGCAGCAATGGCCTTCGGCGTCAAACTCGACGAGGAGAGGCCGAAAGCCGATTTTCTCGTCGAAACCCTGCTCCCCATCCAGACTAGGAGTCAGTTCCTCCCCATGCTACAAAGCGTGATGAACCAGGGGAGAGAAGCCTTCAAGGAGCCTGCCACCTGCCGGTCGATCACGCCCAGGACAGAGAAGAAATATAAGCACTCCTCCCTGGACCCACCTTACATCAAGGGTAGCGTCACCGCTGACTCCATCATAGCCTCCACGGCCAGGAGAAGGGCCAACGTTCCAGCAACTTCGGGCCCACCTCCGGATAAGGAGAGCAGGAGGATCGACCTCACAGGCAGAAAGGTCGAGAGGAACGCCGCAATGCACTGGCGCATGGCGAATTCGAATGCACTCCTCAATAGACACCAATACCAACACTGGGATGAGATGGGGGAGCTAGTAAAGCACCTCCCCGAAGAATACCGCCAGAGAGCCTCTCACCTGGTGGATGAAGGCAAGAACATCGCCAACTCCTGTATAAAGACGGCGTTGGATGGGGCAGAGACTTCAGCAAGACTCATGGCCATAGGGGTCACAGAGAGGAGGCATGCATGGCTAAGAATCTCGGGATTCAAACCGGAAGTGCAGAACAACATCCTTGGCACCCCCTTCAACGGAGAGACACTGTTCGGAGCAACGGTGGACGAAAAGCTCACCCAGCTCAAGAAGGAAAACGAGACAGCGAGGTCCATGGGGGCCCTACAGCTGAGGGGAATGAGACGAGGAAATCCCTCGAGGAGACCCTACGGTAGGGGTGGAAGCCAACAGGGGACGTCGCACCAGGCGTTCCAGCAAGGTCAGCAGGGCGAAGGTCACGGACAAAGTCAGCAGAAGCAAAACTGGCAATATCAACCTCGGGGCCAGTCCTTTCGCGGGAGAGGGAACGGACGTGGCCAAAGGAGGAGAGGGGGCGATCAGCCCTCCTCGAAGTGACTCAGCACGCAAGAAGACGCCTACCCTCGTAAGGTCCCCAAGGGTGAGGCGCAAAAAAGTGTCATCAGGGGGAAGAGAAGATTCAAGAGCCTACGAGCATACGTCACCAGTAGGCGGAAGGCTGAGGTTCTACCTTCAGGAGTGGCGGCGTATAACCACAGACAAGTGGATACGGAACATCGTGCAGTACGGATACTGCGTAGACTTGGAGAAAAGACCTCCAAACAGGAAGCCGAAGGGAAGGCAGAGATCGGCCCAAGAACTGGCAATACTCAGAGAAGAAACGCGGAAACTCCTACAAAAGGGAGCCATAGAGACGGTGCCGTTCAGGGAACGCAACAAAGGGGTCTACTCAAACTACTTCGTGGTGCCGAAGGTAGACGGAGACCTCAGACCCATACTGGACCTCCGTTACCTAAACAAGTTCATCAGAACGCAAAGGTTCAAAATGACTTCACTGCAGGAGGTACTGCCACAGATAAGAGAAGGGGACTTCATGGTCACCGTGGACCTCAAGGATGCCTACCTTCACATCCCAATAAACAGAAGGCACAAGGGCCTTCTAAGATTCAACATCGAACAGGAAAACTACCAGTTCACAACCCTGGCCTTCGGATTAAAATCTGCGCCAAGGGTCTTTACGAAATGCCTGTCGGCGGTAGCGGCACACCTACGAAAGCAGGGAATACACGTATACCCCTACTTGGACGACTGGCTGGTCAAGGCAAACTCACGCGAGAAGTGCGAGAGGCACGCAAAACGCGTAACAGACACCCTCACAAATCTGGGATTTTCCATCCACTGGGGAAAATCATCGCTGGAACCGGAACAGGTAAAGATTTTCCTGGGGGCAAAGATCAACTCCCTCAACAGTACAGTAGTGCCCAGCGACAGGAGGACAGATGCTCTACTGAAGGAGACGCAGCTCTACCAGAAGGGGCGAGCTCTGACAGTGAGGGCGGTGAGCAAGATGATGGGGATGATGGCGTCCTGTATCCAGCTGGTGCCGAATGTACGCCTGCACATGAGACCATTCCAGGAATGGCTGCAACAGCAATGGTCACAAGCAAACGGAAGTTGGGAGGATCTAGTGGTTGTTACGCACGCAGTGCAGGAGGAGATAACTTGGTGGAACAGAGACAACATAACGGGGAGAAGCCTGACACCACCAAGCCCAACAATGACCATTACCACGGACGCATCGCAGAAGGGATGGGGAGCGCACATGGACAACCTCAGAGTGAGGGGTCTATGGGCTCCAGCAGACGCGGTCCGCCACATCAACTACCTCGAGTTGAAAACGATACTGTTAGCCCTGAAGGCATTCCAGAGACACCTGTTCGGCCAGAGGGTGTTGGTACAGACAGACAACACCACGGCGATGTTCTACATCAACAAACAAGGGGGGACACAGTCGTTTCCCCTCTCATCCCTAGCTCAGGAGATTTGGAGATGGGCCATACCTCTCAAGATAGATCTACTGGCAATTCACCTACCAGGGAAGGACAATGTGGAGGCAGACTGGCTAAGCAGACAGACCTCAGCATCACACGAGTGGGAGCTCAATGGCCAGGAAACGGAGAAAATCTTCCAGAGATGGGGGACTCCCACAATAGACCTATTTGCAACACGCCACAATGCAAAATGCCGAAGCTTCGCGTCCAGGCAACCAGATCAGCAATCCAAGGGAAATGCCCTATGGATAAGCTGGTGGAGGACATTTGCCTACGCCTTTCCACCGATACCCCTGTTGCACAGAGTGCTCGACAAGTGCAGAACCAGCAACATGACTCTGATCCTGGTGGCTCCACAGTGGGCGAGGCAGACATGGTTCTCACAGATTCAAGAAATGGCGCAAGGCAATCCGTACAGGTTCGAGAGGAGAAAAGACCTGCTCTCAATGCAAAACGGGGAGGTCCTGCACCCAGAGCCAGAGACACTCAACCTAGCAGCATGGCTCCTGAAGACCTAGAGTTCGCACACCTAAGGTTACCGAAGAGCACTATGCGAGTGCTACGGGAGGCAAGGAAACCTACTACAAGAAAGTGCTACAGCGCAAAGTGGAAGAGATTCACGGTGTGGTGCAGGAAAAAGGGCCTGCAAAACAGAATGACAAGAGACTCAACTGTGCTGAGGTACCTCACACAACTTCTAAAGAGTAACCTCTGCTCGAGCTCCCTAAGGGTACACCTAGCAGCGATCGTTGCCTACACCAGAGGTGAGAAGGGTGGAAGCTTCTTCACCTCGCAGGTGGTGAAGAGATTCATGGAGGGAGCCAAAAGAATGGCACCCCCGAAAAGGTTGCCGCCGCCGGCATGGAATTTAAACGTGGTTCTGACGGAGCTCATGAAGGCGCCGTTTGAACCCATTCACAAGGCCACTCTACAAATGTTGACGATGAAAACTGCCTTTCTAGTGGCCATAACCTCACTACGCAGGGTGAGCGAGCTTCAAGCACTAACGCTACAGGAGCCCTACATTCAAATTCACAAAGACAGGGTAGTCCTGAGGACGGACCCACACTTCATGCCCAAGGTAGTGTCGGCGTTCCACATGAATCAGAGTATCCAGATACAGAGTTTCTTCCAAAACCCGACTACAAACGCAGAAAAGGCCCTGCACACCCTCGATGCCAGAAGAGCGGTGATGCACTACATTGAAAGAACCAAGGAACTCAGGAAGTCGAAGCAGCTGTTTGTGTCCTTTGCTACTAGCTTCATGGGTAGACCAGTCACCAAGGGCACCATCGCTAGGTGGATTGCCCTCACTATTCAATTCTGTCACAAACAGGCTGGACAGGAGCTAACGGAGGGGCCCCAAGCTCACTCCACAAGGAAGAAGGGGGCCACAGTTGCCTTCCTGGCAAACACGCCCATCCAAGACATTTGTCTCGCAGCAACTTGGGCATCTGTGCACACGTTCACAAAGCACTACTGCGTGGACATTCAAATGAATAAGGAAGCACAGGTCGGACAGAAGGTGCTACAACACATTTTCAACGACCAGCGATCATCTTCCACCCAGCCACCACAAAAATAGGAAAACCGCTACAAAATCTATGCACAGCATAGTGAATCCAGAAAGATTCACGCTGCAAAACGAAAAGTTTCTTACCTGTCGGTGTAGTTTTGCAGCTTGAAGATCTTTCTGGATTCACTAGCGAACCCACCCACCTCCGCCAGGAAGATGAGGCTGGAGGAAGAGGGGGTGAAATGGATAGGATCAAAGAAGTGGAAACGTACAGAAATATGGACAAAAGGATTAATCAATCGCCTAGGGTTAAAAAAAAAAAAAAAAGGGAAAAAAGAACCCGAAGATGGCGCCCCAAAGGTGGGACTTCCGCAGGAAGCACGACGACGTCACGGGAGGTGCACCAAATGGTGGACGTCGACGCCCACCTGGGCTACAAAAAAAAAAACAAAAAAAAACAAAGAAAAGACTACGAATCCGGACCCAACCACAAGATCGCGGAATAATGCACAGCATAGTGAATCCAGAAAGATCTTCAAGCTGCAAAACTACACCGACAGGTAAGAAACTTTTCGTTTTCATTCGACGTCTAGAGCCTTTGTCTACTACTGCCTGCAATCTGGAGCAGTTTTGGCCCACTCTTAGCATGGCTTTGTTCGATAACTGCCCTGAGTGTGGGAGGAAAAAGGCCAAGACGGACACGCATGATGTTTGTATCCTCTGCTTGTCGCCCTCACATGTCCCAGCTACATGTGCCATCTGTAAAACCTTTTCAAAGAGGACCCTGAGGGACAGGGAGAAGATTCGCCTTCAGGGACAGGAGCAGCAGAGGACCGGTGGGACTTCGGGGCATGGAGGATCTCATTCTCCCTCCTCCGCCCATGCTTCAGCCCCTGGAGGGACCTCCGGGCAGAGCAGGGAGCAGAAACGGCGCCTACCGGCTGGTAGGTCGCGTTCGACGTCGAAGGCGACGACGTCGACGGCGAGGGAGAAGGCACCGGTATGTTCACCGTCGATCCAGGGCTCTGGGTCGCGGCAGCCTCGGCGTTCTACGTCGAGAGAGGGGCCGGCGAGACCCGGGACCGGGTCGCCGTCGCAGGTGTCACGGTCGACGTCGACAACCCATCGACGTCGTACCGAGCCCCATGGAAGACTTCACTCGCCACCTTCGCCGTCGCCCCACGGCTCGACGCTGACTGAGTAGACGCCGAGATCCCGGCGCCCGCCGTCCAGGCGGAGACTATCGCCGTCGAGGCACAGGTCGCCGTCGTCGAGGCACAGGTCGCCGTCGTCGAGGCACAGGTCGCCGTCGTCGAGGCACAGGTCGCCGTCGTCGAGGCACAGGTCGCCGTCGTCGAGGCACAGGTCGCCGTCGTCGAGGCGCAGGTCGCCGTCGTCGAGGCGCAGGTCGCCGTCGTCGAGGCGCAGGTCGCCGTCGTCGAGGCGCAGGTCGCCGTCGTCGAGGCGCAGGTCGCCGTCGTCGAGGCGCAGGTCGCCGTCGAGGCGCAGGTCGCCGTCGAGGCGCAGGTCGCCGTCGAGGCGCAGGTCGCCGTCGTCGAGGCGCAGGTCGCCGTCGTCGAGGCGCAGGTCGCCGTCGTCGAGGCGCAGGTCGCCGTCGTCGAGGCGCAGGTCGCCGTCGTCGAGGCGCAGGTCGCCGTCGAGGCCGAGGCGCCGGACGTCGAGGCCGAGGCGCCGGACGTCGAGGCCGAGGCGCCGGACGTCGAGGCTGGGTTCGACGTCGAGGGCTAAGACGCCGAGGGCTAAGACGCCGGACGTCGAGGCGTGGTTCGACGTCGAGGACGCTCGACGTCGAGAGACGCCGGACGTCGAGGCGTGGTTCGACGTCGAGAGGACGCTCGACGTCGAGGGCTAAGACGCCGGACGAGGTCGACGTACAGTTCGACGTCACGGACATCGGGGAACACGTCCTCAGTGATTACGATCTCCAGTCGGGGATCGGGGAGACGCGGACGTTCCCCGTCGGTGGCCTCCACACGGGACAGGCCCGCCAAGAAGAGGAGAGTGGCCGCGAGCCCGGACAGTTCTGGTGCGGGCTCTCCTGCTAGGAGTGATGGGGTTTCGGAACATCTGTCCCCGCTGCGTACCCAGCAGCCGCCTCTGCCTCCTGCGCCCGATCTTCCACCGGCTCCTCCACCGGTGCCTGATCTTCTTCCTCCTCTTCCTCCTCCCCCTCCTCCGCTGCCTCTGCCCGTGCCTCAGCTGCCTACATCTCCACCGCAGCCACCGCCTCCGCCCCCGAGGGTTCCTCACAGGCAGAGATCTCGCTCTCGCCCTCGCAGGCGATCACGGAGTAGGCGCAGATCGTCCACTCGCTCTGGACATGGACGACGGAGGTATCGGTCTCGTTCCAGAGGCTCGAGGGGCACGAACTCTTCTGGGACTGGACGGTTTTCGCCCTCGCTGTCGGAGACGCCTCCTACCCGCGTCTCGCCGGTGGATGACATTGCCACGTTCCAGGAGGTGCTGATGAGAGGGGCGGCGAAGTTGGGGATATCAGTCACTACCCCTATTCCCACTACTTCTGTGATCTTTGAAACTTTGCATAAGGCTCATCTGTCGCGCCCCCTCCTCCCGTTGGTTCCGGGGTTGGAGGAACCTGCAATGGAGGTGTTCTTGACGCCGGCCGTGGTGAAACCGGCGCCCTCGAGACTGCTAAAAAAGTACAGGGCTCCTGACTCGGACCCGGCGTTCCTCAGAGTGGATCCTCCACCGGACTCTGTTATCGTGGCGGCGGCTCGTAAACCACACTCTACTACGCCTTCATCCACGGCTCCTCCGGATAAGGAGAGTCGCAAAATGGACTCCTTGGGGAGGAGGATGTGCTCCACGTCGGCCACTACGATGAAGGCCGCTAGCGCCTCCGCTCTGTTGGGGCGCTATGACAGGTCTCTTTGGGACTCCCTGCAACAGTTCGCTGCCTCCCTGCCTAGAGACAAGAGGGAGGACTTTCAGGAGGTGCTGAACGAGGGCATGATGGACTCTAATCAGATCATCAGTGTACCGGGGGATGTCGCTGCTGGCGGCCCATGGGTACTGCCACGGCATACACATGAGGCATTCCTGGCTGCGGCTGACCCCGCTCAAGCCTGAAGCACAGCAGAAGATCGCCAATTTACCATTCTCTGGCACGACGCTGTTCGGGTCGCATGCGGATGACGAGATGGCCCGCATGAAGGCTGAGGCGGAAACTCTGAAGGCGGTGGGGCTGGAGAGGCCCAAGGAGCAGAGGAGGTCCTTCCGATCCTCGGGCAGGCGCTACGCCAAGCAGAGAGGTCAAGGGCGTCAGTCGGGCCACCAACAACAGCCCCAGCAACAACAGCAGTTCCCGAGGCAGTCCTTTCAGAAGCGCCAGAGGGGCAGAGGACAGCATCAGTCCTCGTCGGGGAACAAAGGCCCGGCCGGGTCGAACCCCTGAAAAGTTACTTCCCCCTCATCCGTTACCCGCTCCGGTGGGGGGGAAGTATTCAACACTACCTGGCAGAGTGGAGGACAATAACGCAGGACGAGTGGGTGCTGAGTATTGTTTGCAATGGTTACTGTCTTCGTTTCACCAGCCCGCCTCCACAGATTCCACAGGTGCGCTCCTCCTACATGGTGAGGGAGCTCCAGCGGGAGGCAGACGTTCTGTTAAAAAAGAGGGCGATAGAAGCGGTTCCTTTGCAGCAAAAAGGAAGAGGTCTCTACTCGCGGTTCTTTCTCGTAAGAAAAAAGGACAAGAACGAGTTCAGGCCTATTCTAGATCTGCGTCAAGCAAACAAGTGGATCCGCAGAGAAAAGTTCCGTATGTTGTCCCTGCATCAGATTTACCCTCAGTTGCATCGAGGAGACTGGCTGTGCGCCATAGATCTGCAGGACGCTTACTTTCATGTGCCGATCGCACCAAAGCATCGCAAGTTCCTGAGGTTTCTGGTAGGCAACAACCATTACCAGTATTCAGTACTCCCGTTTGGCCTGAAGTCTGCACCACGGACGTTCTCCAAGTGCATGGCAGTGGTCGCGGCACACCTGCGGAAGACCAAGGTGTTTGTGTATCCATACCTGGACGATTGGTTGATCAAAGCGTCCACTTACCAGGAAGCCCAGTGCCATTTCAACAGGACAGCTGCCTTGCTGCATCGCCTGGGACTGCACATCAACATGTCGAAGTCAGTGCCGATCCCTGTGCAGTGTCTCCAGTACTTGGGGGCCTCAGTCAATACCTTGAACGCAAGCGTGTATCCTTCGGAGGAGAGACGCTTATCGATCCGTGGGAAGGCTCGGCATCTCATCTCAGCCCGCTCTCCTACGGTGAGGACGGTGTCTTCCTTACTGGGGTCGATGGCTTCTTGCATCTTTCTCACCCCCAATGCACGTCTGCATATGAGGCCCCTACAGGAATGTTTGGAGGATCAATGGGACCAGAGGCGGGGGCGTTGGGAGGACAGGATCCAGCTGTCTCAACACGCTCGGCAGTCTCTGAAATGGTGGTGTGCCCCAGAGAATGTCTGCAAGGGGACTCCTTTTCACAAGGATATTCCGGTCCAGACCATAGTGACCGATGCGTCTCTCCAGGGCTGGGGAGCGCATTCGGGCCCTCTTCAGATTCAGGGGATATGGTCGCAGATGGAGACTTACCATATCAACTTTTTGGAACTCAGAGCGGTACACTTGTCCTTGAAGGCGTTCCATCCCTCCTTCAGGACGAACTCCCTGCTGGTTCAGACGGACAATACTACGACCATGTATTACCTCAACAAGCAGGGGGGCTCACGTTCACGCACCCTGTCTCGGGAGGCACAGGCGATCTGGAACTGGCTGGTGGCCAGGAACCTGACGATCACGGCGACCCATCTGCCGGGGGTGCAGAATGCCCAAGCAGACGCGCTCAGCAGGCTCGTTCAAGAGAACCATGAGTGGGTGCTAAACGACGACGTGCTAAGAGACGTCTTCGCAGAGTGGGGCACTCCGGATATAGATCTGTTCGCTACGACAGAAAACAGCAAATGCCGCGACTTCGCGTCCAGGTACTACCAACCAGGGACGCTGGGGAATGCCCTATGGATCAGCTGGTCCAACAGCTTTCTCTACGCCTTTCCACCCATTCCCCTGATCCCGGCGGTGTTGATCAAGCTGTTGCAATCCAGAGCCAGAATGATCTTGATTGCTCCGGAGTGGCCGAGGCAATGGTGGTTCACCGACCTTCTTCACCGGTCTGTTCTGCCACACAGACGCCTGCCGTGTCGGCCGGACCTTCTCACGAAGTTCGGAGGACAGATGGTTCACCCCAATCTCTCGTCCTTGAGTTTGGCAGCATGGCTCCTGAGCTAGTACAGTATGGACACTTGAACCTACCTCAGGACTGTATGGAGATCTTGAAAGAGGCGAAGAGACCGTCTACGAGGACTTCTTACGCCTATAAGTGGAAGAGATTCTGCTTATGGTGCAAGGCACAGGACTTTGACCCTACATCCTGTAAAGAAGATGTTATTTTACCTTATCTGCTGCAGTTAGCTCAATCTGGGCTTAATTTTCAGTCTATTAAGGTTCATCTCGCAGCTCTGACTGCGTATAGGAAGGGCCCTTCTCAAACCTCATTTTTTCAAATCCCTGTGATTAAGGATTTTTTGGAGGGTTTGCGTAAGGGGTGTTTCGCCCTGTTAGAAGACCTTCCCCACCATGGGAATTGAATGTGGTGTTATCTAGATTGATGAGGGAGCCTTTTGAGCCTATCCATAAGGCTTCGTTGCAGCATTTGTCTTGGAAGGCTGCCTTCCTTGTGGCCATTACATCGGCCAGGAGGGTGAGTGAGATTCAGGCTCTGTGTTGTCAAGAGCCGTATACTGTTTTCCATGCTTCTAAAGTAGTGATGCGTACCCATCCTAAATTTTTGCCTAAGGTGATATCAGATTTCCATGTAAATCAAATGATAACTTTGCCTACGTTTTTTCAGCATCCTTCCTCTCCGGCGGAGAGGTCTCTGCATTCACTTGATGTACGTAGGGTACTGAAATTCTACCTGGATAAGACAAAAGATATCCGCAGGTCGGATCAACTGTTTGTTAATTATGGTTCGGTAAGAACTGGTTTAGCTACCTCAAAACAGTCCATTTCCAGATGGATTGTTTCCTGTATTCAGCTTTGTTACCAAAAAGCTAATAAAACATTGGGGGGTAAGCCTACGGCACATTCGACTAGAGGCAAGGCTGCTACTACAGCTTTGCTTAGGAATGTTCCCATTGCGGTCATTTGTAAGGCTGCCACCTGGAAGTCAGTCCATACGTTTACGAAGCATTACTGCCTGGATTCTGATGCTAGGGCAGATGCGCAGGTTGGACAGGCTTCGCTGAGGAATTTGTTTGCACAGTGATTTGTTGGTGGTTGGGCTTACTCCACCGCTGCTTGTTGGTTGGGATGGGCTTGCCATTCTATTCATAGATTATGACTATACACAGAGATCCCCTACTACAGAAGGAGTAGTTTCTTACCTGTAACTCCAGTTCTGTAGTAGGGGTATCTCTGTTATAGTCATAAGCGACCCTCCCTCCTCCCCGGTGGAGTAACCTGATAGTATCAGGCCTGTGGTTATACACCTTCAAAAAGAACTGAAAGTAACTTGTGTTGGCTGTGCATCCTGGGATACCGGGGGTCTCTGGAGAGTTTCTTAAAGGCACGGTATCCCTTTAGCAGACACATAATGACAGCCTATAGGGCTTGTCTGTCCACCCCTTCCTCTCTATTGTTTAAAGGGATTTTGGTGAAGGGAGTGGGTGGTAATAAAGGAGGATGTCAGATGTGAATAAAAATGACATTTAAACTTTATTTTGGCTTTTGTGTTCACTTCAGAGGAAGTGCTGGCCAGTGCAGCCTTGTTGTGATTAGGCTGTATTATTTTGTCTGTCTCTTAAGTGTCTTTGCAGGTTTGCAAATGCGGGACAGCTTAAGAGATATTTTTGATTGCTCCGGGGTCCCCGCACATGGGCTGGGATTATTCATAGATTAGGACTATAACAGAGATACCCCTACTACAGAACTGGAGTTACAGGTAAGAAACTACTCCTTCTTCTTCCATAGGAAATCATTGACTGTTTTTCTGTGAATTGATTTCTAAGTGTCGATTTTTGCAAACTACAAATATTCTTTAAAAATCGTACCAACTGTGAAAACGTAATTACTTACCTGTTTTAGATAGAGGCCCCAGTACTGAGTCTAGGCACCCAGTACTGGATTACAAAAGTAACTAGCACATACTATACCTGCAACTTGAATTTTCTCCCATAGGGAATCAGTGACTGTGTTCTATGAAATTTCTTCTGTCAAATTTTAAAATAGCAAAACATTGCCTAAAAATCACAACAGTAACTGAGTCTACTTTTATCACTGGTTTCTAAGAACTGTCCCAGGACTGCATCTAGGATCCAGTCCTGGAGTTACAAAAGTAATCCTGAAAGCAATCTATTGCAAATAACTTAAACTTCCATTGGGCACGATGCATTATTATTTGAAATTGTGTTGCCTATTGCGACAACCTGTAACCAGCATTTACAAAAGTCAATTGCATATTGCAAAAGTATTTACCTAAAGCCTCTCATTCTGAGAAAGTATATTTTAATACCTATTGTTGGTTCTAAAATAAAACAAACATATATTTTTACATAAACCATTGGCCTACAGTTCAGTTATTGAGTGTGAGACCATTTGCTGACTGTGTGTGTACAACAAATGCTTTACACTGTCCTGATACTGCCTTACTGCTCGACCAAGCTACCACTTTAGAGAGTAAGGTTATATCTAACTTTAGCGTCTGCCAAACCTCTGGGGACTGTGGACTCTGTGCACACTGTGCCTATTTGTGAACAGTATATACAGAGCCACTTTCTTACATGCACCAAAACACTCAGCCTGCAATGGCAGTGTGTGAGTGTTAAGGTGAGGGGTTTCTGAGGGTGGCATAATGCATGCTGCAGCCTTCAGAGGCCCTCTTTGGTCACAAAGCCCTTGGTACCAGGGGTACCTTTTACAAGGAACTTACATGTGGGCCAGAGGTGTGCCAATGGTGGATAACTAAGGTACAGTTTTGGGAAAGAACACAGGTGGTCAAATTGACATCGGCTATCTTGCAAAAAGTTAGGGGGTAACCATGCAAAAAAGGGACACTTTACTACAATGTCGTTTATAATGATCCACCATTGACTAATCCTTCGGAGTTTGATTTTGTTGTCACTACTACTGAGTCACAGCCTCCTGTTTTCCAGCTGAGTACCTACGGGTACTATATGGATCAAGGTGATTTTTCTTCGCCGTTCTTCCATTTTGCACCCGCCTCCTGTTTTTATTTCCTGGTTAAAACACACTTATCTAGTCCCACCTTGGATGTATGTCTGGATCATACTTTCCTTGGTTTGCTTGTTCATGTGGATTGGATTTGTGACGGTTTTTAAACTACTAACTAATCAACGGCCATTACCTCCTGTAACGGTCTGTTACAAAATTGGTTGACCGAGTGTTGGGCTCCCATTCTTCATGTCATAAGCTGAAAAGAGACTTGTCCCTTGTTAATGTTTCAGCTGTTCAAGTGACAGATGGAATTGTTTGGGATAAAGTTCTTTTTTACTTATTTGGTCCGAGGTAGATCCTGCAGATACCATACGTGTTCAAAGTTTTTTTTGTATTTCTTTTATTTTTTTTATATAGTGCGAACTAGACCAGAGACATCGGGTATCAGAGCGCTTTACATGAGCAACAGTTTTGTTACAGATGGACACATTAATTTTTGTTAGGCACGGGGAGATTACGTGATTTGCCAAGAATCACAGGATGTTGAGCGTCATTGTCTAGACTCTAACCCGGTTCCCCAGCTTCGAGGTCGACTGCTCTAGCCGAAAGGCTACATTCTCTCCCCAATTGCAGTTTCTATGGGTGATGTGATAGCACCAGGGTTGCATTCAAATGATTAGGTTGTTGATGCTGTCCATTCTATGCTTTCTGAGTTAGAGTAGTATACTGTTTTTGAATCAGAAGATCTATACCTTAACTTTGCTAATTATACAGAGATGTTCTGCTATCATTATGTACACCATTTTCTGCATAGAACAGGTACACAGTTCCCCAATTTTAATTATACACAATGGGAACATTGTCCAACTACCCCCTCCATAGAGTTCCAAAAAGATAAGTATACATATTTCACGGGATTTGACACTTCAGGACCCATGTAATATTTTGAATTAAAACCCAACTCCGTCACAGAAGTATATGCATACCCAAATTAAGCCTATATAAGTTTGTCAATCAGTTGCTCTTAAAGTGATGATTACTGGAAGGACTGTAATGATTTGAAACCGATTTGGAATATTAAGTCCTGGCAAGTTCAGGGCACGGAAACCTTATTTCGAGCCGGTTTATCCACACACTTTCCTGAATGAAACAGTCCAGTAGACTACTTGTTTGGGATTGGCAAAAATTAAAAGAATGCCCCAACTCTTCTCTCTTGCCCACTTTGATAATTGGCAAAGGTTGACAAATTACACAGAAGAATAATTAAACAGCATGGTACAAAATGGTGCATTTAATTCTTCTTTTTCGAGTCAGGGCAGGTATTGTGGCCAGTGTAAATAAATGGTTGTCATGCTCGTTTTCTTAATTCCACACCTGGATTTCACTTAAGTAGGCCTGATCCTGGTTACTCTGTCAACTTCTGGTATTGTTGCCGCCTATTTGGTATGACTGTTAATTCAAAAACTGTTGGAACAGTCTACACTGTCTTCAGTGTAACATCTTTATCTTTTGTCCGAGGACATGAATTTGTCAGATTTTCTTTTATGTCCAAAATCACCACGCTCTAAAAGATTTATGTATGCTACTTGTGATGAAATTTGGAAATTATCCCTACTGGAAGCTGCTGCACATTTAAAACAAATTGCCCAAGATAATTTGGAAAAAGTGCTAGTTGTTGATAATAGTATTAATACATTGTCATCTCGTATTTATAATTGGAACAGCATTGTGTCTTTTATTGATATTGTGTAGACGCTGTATCATGGGTAAAGTCAGCTTAGATATATTATGAAGTTTAGTTGGATGCTTCAAACGCTTAAAAATGGGTGTGTTCCATGGCATTACTTGAATTGCAGTGATTTGTTTCCGCCTTTTAATTTAACACTCCCAACAATTGATGGCCATGAAAGACGCGACCTGATACAATGCTGCATTTAGAAAAATTAGAACTCATATTCACTATAGCTGAAATGAAGTTATTATGCTGCCTAAATTTCAACATTTCAATTCACAGCTTGCATGAAACATTTTCATGTAGGTAGATAAAAACTCCTAGGTGGCAGTTACATACATGCTTTTCTTTGTGAACAGCTACAAGGAAGTTTTATCACTGGTGAAGAATACGGGTCTACTGTCGGACATTCACTGGTTTGTAAACACGTTAAAATTCACGGCACATGCAATACTTAACTCCCATTAGAGTAAAATTGGGAGTTTATCTCCTGCTTAGTGATCAAGACTGTTGCGGAATGCGTGCTGGAGTCCCATATTTTTTCAGTTTCCCAGTTAGTCACTTGTTGCAACAACGTCTTGTTTTGCCCTCCGCATGGGATTGTAGATGGCTGTTTGTGGCCTTCCACTCCAAATTTGAAGGTATATTTCAACAAGCTAAGCAGACTCAAAGCATTATTGTTTCAGCAAGACGTAGCTCTTACATCTGCTTGCGAGACCTTTGAATTGCAGGTGGCTAGAACTTCTAGCGAACTAGTAATTGTTCAATACCAAGCTTCCCCTGCATTTCGGAGAATTAGTGCATCAAATCTTTAATGCCTCTAGTACAGCCAGTCTTGCACACCTGTTTTTTAAGGTTGTAGACTCTGGCCTTTTCAGACAATCTTTGGAGTAATCCTGGCTTTTATCCACTCCATTTTCTCTAGTGTATTCGGAGGATTCCTGTTGCTGCTGTTCCTCATTTGCCGCATTCTTTCCTGTTCTGCTTTTTTTCAATGTATGCTCCTTTTGTGGGCGCTCTTGAGACTGGCATCTTTCCAACACTACTGTGCGCATATGTTTTACTTCTTTTTAATGCTTCTACTTCAGGAACTGGATCTTGATTTGGTCTTTATCATTTCAGCCTTCCTGGTTTACCAGCGTGCAAACTTTGGTTCACTGCATCTGGTCCCCCTTTGGGCACCGGACATGTACCTGGTGTCGCAGACCCCTGCTGCCTTGGACTGCTAATGAGTCCCCTAGCGAGCCATTTTCAGAACTGTACTTTGGGCTTGCGACTTCTTCACAATACGAGGTTTGAGCCTTTGGGAAAATGTGTGCATCAGCCCATGGATCACAAGATACATGCTTTATTAACACAGATGCAGGTTGCCTGGTAACTGTCTCTGCATCGGCTGAGACAGAGCATGTTTGTTCTTTGGAGCTCGTGAATTAGGCCATTGACCGATCGTGTATGGAGTGAGATTCCTTCATGGACTCTTTGGCCTATGAAATGGCTATTGACGTTATGTATTCCTCTGAAGTACCTTAATGATTATTGTTCCTAATTGACATTTCCTTCTAATTTTTGTATTCAGTCATTCACATTTCTGAAGCAATGCTTTGAGTGTGTTTACTCTTTGATTACATTTCATATGTAGTATATTTCCTGGTGCTGTTATCCTGACCAAAGGGAGGGTGTTGTGTAGTTCCTGCATGACCCTTTGTAGTTTTCCCGGTTAGCCTAACTGTGCAGGTTGTAAGCCTTATTTTCATTTGTACACGTTACTAGATAAACATTCTTGCTTTTGTGCGAAATTGTACTTTCACACGGAACCTGCAAATGTTTTTGCGTTCTGTTCTTTTCCTATGATTTAGTCTGAATACCACAGACCAGGTAAAAGAACGTCCCTTATTCTTTCCGGCCAGGCACTAGCACCTGGACATAACACAAGAATGCAGCTGTTTATGTGCACACTCGTCGTGACATGTACATGAGCCAAAAAAAACACATGGAAAGTTCTGAGACAAGAGTCTGCTGAGATGTAGAACGTATAGGTTACACTGTCATATAAAATGACTGGGCTTTTCATGGTATATGGATTATTAACCATGCTAACAGCATGCATTTGTTTTCTAATTGTGGCACGTATACTGCATTTCAGAGCACAATAGTTTATATAAACATTCTGAACTTCTTCGTGTCTCCTGGTTATCTTATTGTGGACGAGTATGAGAGCGAGCGAAAGGGTGTGTTCGAGGCATATGAGCTGCAGATTGTACACTTAGCATAGATAGCCATCTGGTGTTGGGCCCGGATGTTTGCAGTTTGTTTTTGTTCTTTGGACAGTCTTTGGAAGTCACGAGTTTGGTGACTCCTCCTTCGGTCCGTACTGCGCATGGGCTTTGGCTCCATCCTCAGATTGTTTTTTTCCGCCATCGGGCTCGGATGTGATACTTCGTGCTCCGGCTTCGAACTTCTACGGTTCCAGCCTCGACGGAAAATCCTCGTTTCTTCGAGTTTCTTCATCATCATCTTCATCTCTCGAAGCGGCACTTTTCTCCATCCCGTACATCGGCACCGGCCTTCGGGCCTTCCTCGACTCCGGTCCCGGCCAATGGAAAGGACTCCGTTCAAAAAGTGCCCAAAATGTGGGTCTAAATTTCCCCACACCGACCTCCATCAGGTGTGTAACCTTTGCCTCTCTCCAGAACACGAGGCCAGAGACTGCCCCGCCTGTAAGTCTTTTCGATCAAAAAAGACCATCCGGGATCGAAGAGCTCGACGCACCATGGCGCACTCCTCGACCGCGGCTCCACCGGACATCTTCGGAGACGACGCCGAAGCTTCGGGGCAACTACACACCCAGCAGGAGGACGACTTCGTCAGCGCTTCCGAGGCCGACGACTCAGACGTGGAGGACATCACACCTGCGCAGCGGGTCGTGAGTACTGTACCCCCTCCCACCCCCGCGCCCAAAACCAAAGAGACTCGGGTTACACCCTCGCCTGCAGGCCTGGGCAAAACCAAGCACACAGCTTCTATCACCCCACCTTCGGGCCCGGTGTCGAAGCCTCAGAAGTCTCACGGCAGCTCGGGCTCGAGCCAGCCGACGCCTGGTGCCGAAAAACACCATTCGTCACCGAAGAAAGGGATACCCAGCTCGACTCCGAAGCCACCGGTGCCGAAGCCTGGACTCTCGGTGCCGACTAAACATACACATGTCGGCACCGACGCTCCGGCGCCGAAAACTCCTTCGACGCCGAAAAAACCGGAGGCTCCAAAAAAGCATGGCGCACAGAAACCATCGAAGCCCTCGGCTCCGAAACCATCGGCACCAGCGGACGATTCCGCGCCACTGGCTCTGTTCACACCAGACCCTTTGCAAAAGACTCTATCTAAAGATCCAAAGACTGGGCTATTGACTTTAATTATCAAGAAAAGACGCCTTGACACTCCGGCTCCTCCTCCACCACCCAAACGGAAGAACTCTGCCACTTCTCCCCTCAGAGTGCCCTCCCCACTACCTCCTCCTCTGCCTCCTCCACCCCCTCCCAGGTCTCCGCCACCTTTACCTCATTACTCCCCGACCCCGCCCCCAGATCCGGATGACGGGGACCCGGATTATGACCCGGCGGAGGCCCCAATGGACCCCACTCCACCGGGGACCCCAGACCCATGGGAAGACTACCACAATCCTGACATACCTGATATGCCTCAGGACGACCTATACCCATCCAGGCCGTCTCCTCCAGAGGACTCCTTAGGGTTTCATCACTTAGTGCAGAGAGCAGCACACTACCATGGGGTGGACATGCACAGCGAACCAGTGGAAGACGACTTCCTACTGGACACATTTGACATTCAGGACAAATCCACGTCTATTTTGCCCATGCTTAAGGGTGTCACCAAGCATGCTGCAGAGGTGTTCAAAGACACTGTCAGGGCCAGGGTACTGAACCCTAGAATAGAGAAAAAGTACAAGGCGGCACCCACAGACCCTGCATACATTAAGGGCCCTGCTCCCTTAGATTCCCTAGTTGTCTCCACAGCTAGAAAGCGGGCTAACTCCCAGTCCTCAGGAGAAGCCCCACCGCCAGACAAGGAATCCAAACTTCTAGACACGTCTGGCAAACGCACCGCCTCCCAAGCTGCAAACATGTGGCGCATTGCAAATACACAAGCGCTACTTGCGCGCTATGACAGAGCACACTACGACGAACTTGAGGCTCTTATGCAACACCTTCCCGAAAAACACAAGCGCAAGGCTCATGACCTGATACAGGAGGGTAAACTAATTACAAACACCTCCATTAAGTGTGCCCTCGATGCAGCCGACACTGCTTCTAGAGCTATAAATACCAGTGTCCTGCTTCGTCGCCATGCCTGGCTCAGGATCTCAGGCTTCAAGCCTGAAGTCCAGGCGTCCATACTCAATCACCCTTTTGACCAACAAACTCTCTTTGGGCCAAAGGTAGACTAAGCGTTGGAAAAGATGAAAAAGGACACAGACACAGCAAAGTCTATGGGGGCACTCCAAACACAAGCCTCTAAACGTTCCTTTCGACGCTCATCCTTTCGTGGCACAGGCAGAGGCTTCTCCACCGACAGTGCCTCTACCTCCTACAAGTCCCCTCCTCAAAATACCTTTTCAAAGGGCAACCAAAGGGGTGGTTACAGAGGCAACAACAATAAGGGCAGGGGCAAAACTAACACCACCCGTTCTGCTACCCCACCCGCACAATGACTTCCCTCCGCTCCCCCCAGACCATCCCACTCCGATCGGGGGCAGGCTACAAAACTTTATCCACGCATGGGAGTCCATAACATCGGACAAATGGGTGACCCAAATCATTCGGTCAGGGTACTGTCTCGAGCTAACATCTACCCCACCCAATATCCCACCAAGGCACCGGCCAATGTCTCAAGAACATTCCACACTGCTCAAACAGGAGGTACTCTCCCTCCTCCAAAAACACGCTATAGAGCAGGTCCCCGTCAATCAGCAAAATCTAGGGGTCTACTCCCTATATTTCTTAATACCAAAGAAAGACGGGACCCTCAGGCCCATTCTGGACCTCCGGCCTCTAAATGCCTACATACATTCAGACCATTTCCACATGGTCACCCTACAACAAGTCCTCCCGCTCCTCTGTCAGGGAGACTTTCTCACTACCTTGGATCTGAAAGACGCATACTTTCACATTCCAATACACCCCTCTCACAGGAAGTACCTCAGGTTCGTGGTGGACGGGCAGCATTACCAATTCACAGTTCTCCCCTTCGGGGTTACCACCGCACCACAGGTGTTTACCAAATGCCTAGCGGTAGTGGCAGCACACCTCAGACGTCAACATATTCACGTCTTCCCTTACTTAGACGACTGGCTGATAAAAGCCGCGTCCTACCACCAATGTGTGCAACATACAAACAGCACCATCCAACTGCTCCACCAGCTAGGCTTCACGGTGAACTACCAAAAGTCCCACCTCATACCATCTCACACAAAGCAATATCTCGGGGCCACTATAGACACCTCCAAGGGTATTGCCTATCCAAACTCAGCCAGAATCACAAGCATTCAAGCCTTACGCAAAACATTCCTTCCTCAACACTCTCTTCCAGCAAGAGTGTTTATGAAGCTCATAGGAATGATGGCGTCTTGCATTTTCATAGTGCCCCATGCAAGACTCCACATGCGTCCACTTCAAGAGTGCCTAGCACAACAGTGGAACCAGGCCCAGGGTCAGCTGACGGATCTGGTGTTGGTGGACGGCCGCACACATCACTCTCTGCAGTGGTGGAACACCACAAACCTTTCCAAAGGGCGGCTGTTCCTGGACCCGGTTCCTCAGGTGATTCTAACAGCGGACGCATCGCTCTCCGGCTGGGGAGCGCACCTCCTACACCTCACAATGCAAGGTCTATGGACGCCACAGTAAAAATCGCTCCACATCAACCATCTGGAGCTCTTGGCGATCTTTCTAGCCCTAAAATCCTTCCAAAAACAGATTTCGGGCAAAGCAGTCCTCATTCGCACAGACAACATGACTGCAATGTATTATATCCAAAAACAGGGGGGGGACACTCTCCCCAGCTCTCCCGCTTAGCCCAGAGCATATGGAGATGGGCAATTCCCCAAAACATCTTTCTCCTGGCACAGCACGTTCCAGGCGTACAAAACACCATGGCAGATCTGCTCAGCAGACAAACGCAACAACTACACGAATGGGAACTGCATCCACAAGTTCTTCACCCATTCTTCCAACAGTGGGGGCATCCTCAGATAGACCTCTTCGCCACCCACGAAAACAAAAAATGCCCAAGCTTCGCCGCCAGATACCCACACCCATTGTCCAAGGGCAATGCGATATGGATGAACTGGTCAGGCAGATTTGCATACGCCTTTCCACCTCTCCCACTAATTCCATTAGTGGTAAGGAAGCTACAACAACACTCCCTCACACTCATTCTAGTAGCTCCGACGTGGGCCAGGCAGCTGTGGTACACCACACTACTACAACTATCAGTGGTACCACATCAAAAACTGCACCTATCCCCATGCCTACTAACCCAGAACCATGGAGAAACCAGGCACCCGGACCCAGCTCAGCTCAACCTTGCGATCTGGCTCCTGAAATCTTAGAATTTGGATACCTTAACCTTCCCCCTGATTGCATGAACATCATCATGGAAGCCAGACGTCCTACCACTAGAGCATGCTATGCCGCAAAGTGGAAAAGATTTGTAATTTACTGCCGTAACAATACAATCAACCCTTTAGATGCATCCATACAGCACATCATATGCTATCTGCTCCATCTTCACAGGTGTAACCTGGCATATTCATCCATACGCCTACACCTAGCAGCGATCGCTGCTTATCTACAAAACAGACAGCATTTATCACTCTTCAGAGTGCCCGCTATTAAAGCCTTTATGGAAGGCCTTAAACGAGTAATTCCTCCCAGGGCACCACCTTCCCCCTGTATGGAATCTAAATTTAGTTCTTACACGGCTAATGGGTCCGCCCTTCGAACCAATGCATAAATGTGAGCTACAGTTTCTCACCTGGAAAACAGCTTTTCTCGTAGCTATCACTTCCCTTAGAAGGGTTGGTGAAATACAAGCGTTCACTATACAGGAACCCTTCCTACAAATGCATCACAGCAAGGTCATATTTCGCACAAATCCGAAGTTTCTGCCCAAGGTCATTTCCCCCTTCCATCTCAATCAATCGGTGGAATTACCTGTCTTCTTCTCGCAACCTCAATCTGTTGCAGAGAGGGCCTTACACACACTCGATGTTAAAAGGGCTTTGCTGTACTACATACAAAACGCAACCCTTCAGGAAGACTAAACAATTGTTAGTTTCCTTCTCTCCACCACATAAAGGCAACCCCATCTCTAAATCAGGGATAGCTAGGTGGATTGTAAAGTGCATACAAATTTGCTATCAAAAGGCAAAAAGAACATTATCTGTTCCGCCTAAAGCCCACTCTACAAGAAAGTTAGGGGCTTCTATGGCTTTTCTAGGGAACATACCCTTAGATGACATCTGCAAAGCAGCCACATGGTCAACACCGCACACCTTCACAAAACATTACTGTGTAGATGTGCATTCCAAGCAGCAAGCTAGGGTGGGCCAGGCTGTACTAAAGACACTTTTTCAAACCACTGCAACGGATACCGGTGGTCGCCGCTAAGGTTGGGTACTGCTATATAATCTATGCTAAGTGTACAATCTGCAGCTCATATGCCTCGAACGGAATATGCTACTTACCAGTATGCATCTGTTCTTGGCATGTAGAGCTGCAGAGTTGTACACGCCCACCCGCCTCCCCGGCTACCTGTATCCGTTCCAGTACATCTTATTTAGATATAACACACATGGGTTTCTCACTGTTATTACTACGCTCCATCATTTCCCTGTTGGCGAAAAACAATCTGAGGATGGAGCCGAAGCCCATGCGCAGTACGGACCGAAGGAGGAGTCACCAAACTCGTGACTTCCAAAGACTGTCCAAAGAACAAAAACAAACTGCAAACATCCGGGCCCAACACCAGATGGCGATCTATGCTAAGTGTACAACTCTGCAGCTCTACATGCCAAGAACAGATGCATACTGGTAAGTAGCATATTCCTTCCTGTTACAGCGATCCCTGAGAGGGTCGAGAGTGAGTTTTGTGGTGCCAATTCACTTGTTTATCTGGTAAGGTTAGGAGGGCAAGTGAGGTACAATAGCAAGGTGGACGCTTACTCCTAAATAACGTGTATTTGTAAAGCGCATGTTCACCCAGAGGTATCTTGGCACTGAATAACAGACGTTTATTGCTACCCAACTCAATGGTACTCATTTTATCGACCTCGGATGGATGAAAGGCTGATGGACCCACCAGGGTTTGAACAGGTGACCATGAGGTCAAAGACAGAATTCTGCAGTGGACGCATTAGTCTACTGAGCCACCAGGCCCGGCCTAGATACTGAGGTGGTATGGTGACTCAGTCCCTACATACTGATGTTCTATGGGTCCAAGCTTAGTTCTGTTCCAGAACAGAATCACTGCAACAGGCTTACAATAGTTATATTTTTTTTTTGTGGAGTTTTATATAGCGCAAAATAGACACGGAGGTATCGTATCGCTTTACATGAGCACTAGTTTCATTACAGACGACACATACATTTTTGGTTAGGCACAAGGAGAATAAGTGATTTTCCCAGAATCACAGAAGGTTGAGCATCCCTGCCGAGACTCGAACCCCGTTCCCCAGCTCTGAGGTCGATGACCCTAGCCGTTGGGCCACATTCTAGTTTCCTGCGTTTTCTTAAAGTATAAGAAACCTTTTTAGTTGTATTTTTAGGTCTCGCCTGAATCGGCGCATGTGCTGGCTCAGGCGAGACATTTAGTAACTGGGTTTTAAAAGTGCTACCCACAGGCTTTTGCCGTCCACCAGCTTGCTGTTACACGCACAAGCGCGCGGGACGTGCACAGCTGCCATCTGATTTTCTGTAATGGCTCATAAAGCCTTACAGCGCGCGCGTGTGAATCTCCTCCCCCGATACATGCATGCATACATACATCGTAAAGTGGACTAGTATTGGGGTAGACTGCAGTCTGCTGTGTTTGAACTGCGTGGCACCCTCCCTCTCTCTTCCCACATCAGTCATTGCGCATGCACGACTCTCACTGCATTCCTGAGGCCATGGCGGAAGTTCCCAGCTGTCAACACGAGCTGGTTAAAGGCGAAGACGCCGCCAAATCCTCTGCATACAGGTGAGGCTCGAGCCAGGAATGTTACAACATTAGGAGTGCAGCCAGGCAGCACTGTACTTTGAGCTCCTATTCGAAAAGTTGAGCGCCTGCAGGAATAGAGCATCATGTGTTGCTTGCCTGGAAGCATGCCAGTCTTCAACCCGAGCATCACTGCCGACAGCACAGTGCCATTCCTTGTTTTCTATCCCAACCCAACATCTTGCGGCCAATGTGTTTTATGCAGTGCTTCTTTCTGATCAGTTTTTGAGTGATGAACATAGCGTTTCCTAGGCGCTGTAAATAGCGGGTGTTACTGGTACCTTATGCCCACTTTAAAAGGATTAAAGTCTGAGTTGGCCTTGTCAGCGAATGCCAGCAACGAGCGTTTAGTTCACTGAGCTATCTTACTTGCTAGGAAGGTAAATAATAATTGTCATGCGCCCCCTCTTTACCGCCTCCCCCTGTGTTTGAATAGCCTCTCTACCTCAAATCACTTTTCTCCCTGTATTTTCAATTTTCTCGAATCTTGTCGGATCTTCCCGGGCCATCGGTATATTTGCAGGGCGTATAGGTGGAGAATTGCTCATTCCAGTGCTATTTCTGATGCTAATTACAGGCTCCGGCTACTTTTAGCATTGCCGTTTCTGCTGAACGGCGTCGGTTCTGTGGGCAGGGATTCTCTCCTCCTCGGTCGCAGCCCAGGTGACGCTGCACTTTTGCAGTAATCAGGCTCCCGTCCCTATGCAGGAAGAGCAGCAGCTGTTCCCAAGTCGACCGCCTCTTTGCCGGTCACCACATAAAGCGCCATGTCTCTGAACCAATGTCCCACACGGACTGTGCTTTTCATTTTTTGTTGTAAAGCGGAGCAGTGGACTATATGTGCATTGTCACGATCACCTTTATCTGTGCTGTGCACAGTGCTATTACGCGATGACACTCAAGCAAACAATAACATTATATGACTGGAAATCGGGGGTCTTCGATGAGAAAAGAGGCGCCAACGTAGGTCTTTCACGAGGCCCCCCTGGGATCTGCGTCAACTTTAGCTGCAACAATGGACTTCCAGTGAGAGGCCACACCAAGGCACGCCTTACATTCCAGAGTGCAACGCACACTTTGATAAGTCTAAAATAAAACAAATGGGGTCTTGTGTGTGCTTTTTAAGAGGAGAACTTTCAAACAGCACAATTGAACACAGACTCCTCACTGGCGTATACACAGGCACAAGCCTCACTGAGCACTTTCCCAATGGGAGCAAGGACATTCTGGGACAAACGACAAAAATAGGGAAGGGACTAAGCGGTTGTGTACGTTCTGTTCGTTTCATAATCGATCAGACCTTTAGACACACTCCCTCTTCCGTATTAGTTTCCTTTCTGGGTTGCTCTTTACAATGCTCCCTCTTACCCCGGTAGCAGACTTGTATTCCATATATCTGCATGCCCCAGAGCCAGTCCTGCCATTGGTGCCCCCAGACCAGGTCTCTGTCAACAAATGTGAGTCGTTCTAGACTGAGCTGGAACTCTACAATAGAAGGGCCCTTGCTTCGTTATACTATTACAGCAGACAGGTTTCTGTGGCAAACGCCAACCGTTCCCTCCAGGTAGGTGAAATCGATTTCTTCGGTGGTATGGGGTTTTGTTGTTTGTCAGGATGAACAGTTGAACACTTCAGTAGCATGGCTGGGACCTATGTATTAATATCACTCGGCCGCTAGTTGGGAGGTTGTATCTGTGGCCTGGTGAAGACCAAGCACGATCACAAGCTTCCTTAATTGATCCAGGACCAAGCTTATTAGATGGGTTTCAGAAATCCAGTGCGTGAACGTTCTCGGGTTCATTGTTTGGGTGGGTGTATGAGCTTGTGTTTAACGGGTGTTGCATTGTTGTCTTGTACCATGCGGGCATTACAATAGCTGAGCAACGTGGAGCTACGCTGTGGGCTGTGAGCAGCAAGTGCTGTAAAATCCCTGCTGTAGTGGCTTTCGATCTCTACGTAATATCAACACAAACGTTTTCTCCTATCGTACTTAAGGGAGGTATAATTCCTAACCATTCTGTGCTCCAGTCCATTTCTTTTAGAAGCGTGTGGCAGTTTCTTAAGCATTGGCATTGCCAATGGGTCTCGCTTTTGGGACCTTATAAGTATTTAGGTTCGAGGCATGTGGGCTGCTGAATTCATATCTGTGCATAGATCGCCGCCTAGTGTTGGGACCGGATGTTTGCACGTTGTTTTCCTGGAAGAGTCTTCGAAGTATCACGAGATAGGTGACTCCTCCCCTGGACCACAGCGCGAATGGGCATCCTTTCCATCTTTAGATTGTTTTTTTCCGCCATTGGGTTCGGATGTGCTTATCTTAGCTCAAGTTAGGAAAATTTAGTCTAAGGCCAAAAGGCCTTTATTTTTCATCGGTACTGTTCCCGTTCGGTATCGACTGCTTTCTGGATTAGTTTAGAAACTTCTTCCAGCTTTTCGGATCCGTTTGGTCCGAACATTGACCTTACTTCGACGATGGAATCGAGGACCCCATTCAAACGGTGTCCTGTCTGCCACGCAAAATACCCACACATCGACGTCCACCCGGTATGCAACAAATGTCTCTCGCCGGATCACGACGAATCGAAATGTATGGCCTGTGCCCGATTCCGATCGAAGAAGACTCTCCGGAATCGACGGGCAGCGAGATTAGAGGCGCAGCAATCGGCGCCTGCCCCGGCCAACATCTTCAGCACCGAGGATGTAGAGAGCATGGAAGAAGTAAACTCCAGCCCCGCTTCCGAATACGAGTCCCGATCGGAAGACGCCGATTAAGTGCTTTTTCACAGGGAAGAAGCCGTCGACGAGGTAGGAGACTACGATGAGGCCTTTGGGGCCGAAGAGGATAGCTCTAACGAAGAGCCAGGCCTATCCGTCGATACGGAGTCCGTTAAAGTGCGTCATTCTACGGCTCAGGTCGAGGGATCGCCTCCGGGCCTTACCCAAGATCAATCCCAAAGTTCTTCGGCCCCGCCTTCGGGCTCGGCCTCGAACATCCAACACGAGCCATTATTACCAAAGACGACTGGATTCCCTTCTACGAAACCGAAAACAATCGTCGCACCAGTTCCACCGAAACCAAAAGTGAAACTGGCCATGATTGGCTCGAAGCCATCGAAGACCTCCACTCCTTCGATGCCAACAAAGACCGTCTGCTCCGAACGCACAAAGGGGGATTTCGGCGCCGAACTCGCTGCAGCGGATATCGGTACCGACCCGAAAAGGAAGGCCCTCGGTCCCGCGAAAGCGCCTCGGCCCCTGGCACCGAAGCAATCTGCCCCGACCACCAAAGTCAAAATGGCCACTCCATCTGCGTCCCCTTCGAAGACTGCAGCACACACGCCAAATCATCGACTCTGACAACCGCTGATACCTCTCTTCGGCTCGATGACCCTGTGGCTCCAAAGCGGTCGACGCCTGCCTCCACGGTACTGACCGGCACCAAAGAACCTTCAGCGTTCTCGGTGCGACAAGTCGTGGCGTCGTTGCAACGCATCAGTGAACGGGCAGCCCTCCAATCCACGTCGGGCACCGACACTAACAAGGCTCCAAACGCACCCTCGGCGCCCACCAACATCACTTTTGGTTTGCCGCCATCCACGGCGCCGAAGATGTTCGAGATCCGGACACGTGTCCTACAGACACAGTCCCCATCTACTGGACACTCACCTTCTGAGCCTTCACAGCCACAATTCATCGATGCCGACACTGGCAGACTGATGCTCCGCAAACGGAAGATCACGCCAGAAAAGGGCTTGGACTCCTACAGAATACCTCTAAAGCACAAACTGCCAGCAGAGTCGGAACCGGTTCTGTATGAACGCTTACAAACCTCATATCCGGTTCCCCAGTCCTTTTCACTTACGCCTTCCGAAACAGACGCAGTGGAGGACTACATGGGTGATGATACCACCTACCCTGGGGATGCTGATCCTGATGAGCAGCAGGACCCAGATCAAGCATGGGATGACCCTACAGACCAGGGTACCGCGCCAGATACCCAGGACACGCAGCTTTACAGCGCAAAAACATCTCCCACAGAGGACACTGCTGCCTTCAATGCCCTCATTGAACGTGCTGCCACCAATCATGGAGTACAACTCCACTCTGACACTGTTGAGGAAGACTTCTTAGTGGACACTTTCGCCTCCTCCGAGAGAACTGTCAAAACTTTGCCCATGTTAAAAGGTGTTCTCAAACGTGCAAAGGACATTTTCAAAGAAGCAACCAGGACACGGGTGCTAAACCAGAGGATTGACAAAAAATACAAGCCTGCGCCCGGTGACCCTATGTACATTAGAGGTCAGTTGCCTCTGGACTCCATGGTGGTTGCTAACGCTCGCAAACGACAGGTGATGCTCCTCCCCCAGACAAGGAGTCCAAGGTGCTGGAGACCTCTGGCAAAAGAATTGCAGCTCAAGCAGCAAACATCTGGCGCATTGCCAATACACAGGCCCTCCTGGCCCGCTATGATCGCTCCCACTACGACACACTTGAATCGCTACTCCAGCATCTGCCAGATGAATACAAAGAGGCAGCGGAGCTCCTCATCAGAGAGGGACAACTCCTTACCAACGCATCCATTAAGTGTGCACTGGATGCTGCCGACACAGCAGCGAGGGCAATTAACACCAGCGTCATGTTATGCCGCCACGCTTGGTTAAGGATCTCAGGATTCAAACCAGAGATTCAAAACAACATCCTGAATCAACCAGTCAACCCCGACTACTTATTCGGCCCAGAAGTTGACACCACCTTAGAAAAAATAAAGAATGACACTGCGAAGTCAATGGGGGCTCTGCAAACGCAGCAATTTCGTAGTGGCTCCTTTCGTCGCCCCGGGAATAGAGGAGCAGCTAGAGGCCAGGGGTCACAGCAGCAATACACTAAAGGGGGCACACAGAGTACCTACGATAAAACCAACAGAGGTGGATATCGTGGCTCCAGCACCAAGGGCAGAGGACGTGGGTACGGCAACACCAGGTCCTCCCCCAAAAACAAACCGTGACGCCCTCTCCCTTCCTCCCCGACCACATAACACCTGTCGGGGGGAGACTCCAGCGGTTCCTGTCCACGTGAAACACCATCACCACAGACGGGTGGGTCAGGGACATTATCCAGCACGGTTACTGTCTCGAATTAACCTCCCACTCCACCCAACATACCGCCAAAGCACCGTCCTATGTACGTAGAGCACTTAGCATTATTGCAGCAGGAAGTGCTAAGTATGCTGCAAAAGGGTGCAATAGAGGTCGTGCCCGTCAACCAGCAGGGGACAGGGGTGTACTCTCTGTACTTCTTAATCCCAAAAAAGGACGGGTCGCTCAGACCTATACTAGACCTGAGACCCCTCAACCAATACATTCTCTCAGAGCATTTCCATATGCTCACCCTACAGCAGGTTCTCCCGCTACTCAGTCAGGGAGACTTCCTAGCCACACTGGACCTAAAAGATGCGTATTTCCACATACCCATACACCCTTCACACAGGAAATATCTCAGGTTCACTATTCAGGTACATCACTATCAATTCAAAGTTCTCCCCTTTGGAGTAACAGCACCCAGGGTTTTCACCAAGTGCCTAGCAACAGTGGCTGCACATCTACGGAGACAACATATTCACGTCTACCCTTACCTGGACGACTGGCTTGTTCAGGCAAAGTCAGCCCAGCAATGTGCCAGCCACATGTCCCTCACCATTCACCTTCTTCACAGTCGGGGATTCTCACTAAATTACCCAAAATCACATCTCCAACCCGCACACGTACGACAGTACCTGGGCGCGACCATAAACATTCTGGCAGCCACAGCTCAGCCAAATTTAGTGAGGATCAACAGCATGCAACTGCTGATCTCAAAGTTCAAACCTCAACACTCCCTTCCTGCGCGAGTGTTCATGCAGTTGATAGGCATGATGGCCTCCTGCATTTTCATAGTCCCGCACGCGAGACTACATATGCGCCCGCTTCAGGAGTGCTTAGCACGTCAATGGAATCAGGCTCACGGGCAATTAAAAGACCTAGTGTTGGTGAGCGGTCGGGCATACAACTCTCTGCATTGGTGGAATCCACAAAACCTTTGCAAGGGCCGACCGTTCCAAGAGCCTGTTCCACAAATATTACTGACGGCGGACGCCTCTCTCCAGGGATGGGGAGCTCATGTACTCACTTACACAGTGCAGGGACTATGGACAACGCAACAAAAGATGCACATCAACTTTCTGGAACTGATGGCAATCTTCCTAGCCATGAAGGCATTCAAAGTACACTTATGCAACAAAGTCGTGTTGATCCGGACAGACAACATAACTGCCATGTACTACATACAGAAGCAGGGAGGAACACACTCTCCACAGTTCTCATCTGGCTCAGAGCATGTGGAAGTGGGCCATTCAGAGGAACATATTCCTCATGGCGGAGCACCTCCCCGGCAAGGACAACCAGATGGCGGATCTGCTCAGCAGACACAGCCACCAGATGCACGAGTGGGAGCTACACCCGTCAGTACTCCAACCGTACTTCCAACAGTGGGGTCATCCAGAAATAGACCTATTCGCCACAAACAAACGCAAAATGCCAAAGCTTTGCCGCCAGGTTCCCACATCCACAGTCGCAGGGCAATGCGATATGGATGAACTGGTCCGGCAGATTTGCGTACGCTTTTCCCCCAGCGCCATTAATACCGCTGGTGGCACGCAAACTGCGACAGCACTCACTGACACTCATCCTAGTTGCTCCCACATGGGCGCGCCAGCCATGGTACACCACCTTTCTAGAACTTTCCGTGGTGCCGCATCAAAGGCTGCGGATCAAACCTGCACTCAACGCAGAACCATGGCGAAATTCAGCACCCAGATCCGCAACAGCTGAACCTGGCAATCTGGCTCCTGAAGTCTTAGAGTTTGGCTATCTAAACCTGCCACCTGACTGTATGGAGATCGTCAAGGAGGCCAGGAGACCCACTACCAGAGCTTGCTATGCAGCTAAATGGAAGAGGTTTGTCATTTATTGCAACAACAATGACATTAACCCGCTAGACGCATCCATTCAAAACATAATCTGTTACCTCTTACACCTATACCGATGCAATCTGGCATACACCTCAATACGTATCCATTTGACCGCAATAGCAGCCTATCTCCGGAACAGGCAGCACCTCTCTTTATTCAGAGTGCCTGCCATCAAAGTTTTCTTGGAGGAACTTGAACGAGTAATTCCCCCAAGACACCCACCAGCACCGGTGTGGAACCTCAACTTGGTCCTCACCAGACTGATGGGTCCACCCTTCGAACCTCTCCATTCATGTGAGATTCAATTCCTCACCTGGAAAGTAGCTTTCCTAGTAGCAATCACTTCGTTAAGAAGAGTTAGTGAACTCCAGGCACTAACCATTCAAGAGCCATTCATACAGGTTCACGCAAACAGGGTCGTACTACGTACCAACCCCAAATTCATGCCTAAAGTAATATCGCAGTTCCACATGAATCAAACTATTGAACTGCCTGTTTTCTTTCAGAATCCACAAAATGTCGCTGAGAGAAAGCTCCATACACTAGATGTAAAGAGGGCCCTCATGTACTATATAGACAGAACTAAGGACTTTAGGAAGACAAAACAACTTTTCGTTGCCTTTTCTCCACAACACAAGGGCAACGCCATTTCCAAAGCAGGTATAGCCAGATGGATCGTTAAATGTATTCAAATTTGCTATCAAAAGGCTAAACGCACATTAACGATTCCCCCACGAGCCCACTCAACACGTAAGTTGGGGGCGTCCATGGCTTTCCTGGGAAACATTCCTTTACAGGAAATATGTAGAGCAGCCACATGGTCCACTATACATACATTTACCAAACACTACTGTGTAGATGTACACTCAAAACAGCAGGCAGCTGTAGGACAGGCTGTTCTCAAAACTCTTTTTCAGACTGCTGCAGCTGGCACTGGTAGCCGCTGCTAATAGGAGGTACTGCTATGTATTCTAGGCACAGATATGAATTCAGCAGCCCACATGCCTCGAACTGAATATGCTACTTACCAGTATGCATCTGTTCTTGGCATGTAGGGCTGCTGACATTCATATCGCCCACCCTCCTCCCCGGCGCCTGTAGCAGCTGCAGCTCTCAGACTTACTGTATAGCATGGTCATCACTTACTGTATCTACTCCATCACTGCCACATTGGCGAACAACAATCTAAGGATGGAGAGGATGCCCATGCGCACTGTGGTCCAGGGGAGGAGTCACCTATCTCGTGATACTTCGAAGACTCTTCCAGGACAACAACGTGCAAACATCCGGACCCAACACTAGGCGGCGATCTATGCACAGATATGAATGTCAGCAGCCCTACATGCCAAGAACAGATGCATACTGGTAAGTAGCATATTCATTATGCAGCACAATATCCTTGGTGCAACAAAATCAACTGTTGCATGGCTAAACACTTATAAGGTACAAGGTTTAGCCATGCAACAGCTGATGTTGTTGCACCAAGGATATTGTGTTGCATAACTAAATACTTATAAGGTCCCAAAACCGAGACCTATTGGCAATGCCAATGCTTTTTTTTATTCTGTGTTTTCTCCTTCATTTTACAAAATAAATGAAATGCAGCCAATTTCATCTGCAGATATTCCCTTACATTTGAGTTTGTGTGTGCCCATCCATGATGTCTGGGATCCCACACTCTTAAACAGGGCTATTCACTTATCTCTAGGATGAAAATTCCTTTGATGGGCACTTGGATTATAAGAAGGGCCACTAGACTTGCAATATATTCTGTGTCCGTTATGAAATGCTCTTATGTCCTTGGCCAAGGTTTGTGCTATGTAACACTGCCAAAAATAGAATATGCTTTCTGCCAGTCAACCATGCTCTAATCTTGTATTCCAGAGCATTAACCTTTGATGTGAGAAAGAGAACACCCTTCTTGTGGCATGATTGCAGTGTAGAACTGGATCGCTGTTAACATTATCTACTTCCCTCCTTGACCAAATTTTATGGTCCTAAGCAAATACTTTATTTCACTGGGTCGCCTTTTTTTGTTTTTTTTACATTACATATGAGACCACCTTACAATAAGTGAGCTGTGTGTGCTTGACCAAAAACCTCTTGTGTTTGTTTTAATGGACCATAATGCTGCTCCATTAAAATAAGAATCTAGGCCACATATAGGGTACACATGACAACTGACTTGCCTCTCAGTTCACTAATAGCATTGTCATTACAGGGGCAAGAATGTTTCTCAAGTTTGTTTAAAAACCTCTCACTTTTACTAACTCTCAATGCAGTGATGCAATCTGATGTACTACTGTGAAAGGCTTCTGCATGCTTAAGTAGTACTCTTTATTTAAATGTTGGCTCTTAAAATATTTTAAGGCTGCTGCATGCTTAAGTAGTACACTTTTAAATGTTGACACTTATCATATTTTTACTTGTCTGTATGATTTATATGCCAAATTGTTCAAAGGCTTGGCTCTTTCACAGGCCCTTGTAGCCAGAGTAGCTCTTTGCTTGGCTCTGGCTTGGCTCTCAATGTTAATTTATTGGCTTGTTCACATTTATATACAACTTTGTTCCTCCTGTCTTACCTGTGCTCTAGTCATGGCATGAACCTTGAGGGATCCTTATGACTAAGAGCCAATGGGAAAAAAAGTACTTTTTTATAAGTAGTGGTGAAGGATTTGCTTTCAGATGCTATTGTTAGCCAGAAGCTACTTTAATAGGCTGACCAATCACCACTTCATTTTGTTACATACATGGATATTTATTATCTCTGTAAAGGTGCAATTGATTAATCTGTTTCTCCATAATCTGTTAACATATATTTATTTTAGGTCAGAGCCTGCCTGACAAGGCAGCAGTCTGGTTTTGAAAGACCTTTTTGGGTATATGCTGCAAATAAGGGAGGGATGGGGTGCTGAATGCCAGTAAACTCGTGTGTTAGAAGCCCATCATTCTTTAGGAAAATATTAGTGATGGAGAGCAAATGGACAACCCACTGTACAGGACGCTGTAAGGAGTCTGCCCATCTGCATTTTTAAGTCTAGCTAACCAGACACTGCTAGCTTGCTATTTGATTGCAAGAGACCTGTTGTGGGCTTAACAGCAAATTACAAGGCCTTACACATGACCCGTTTCTTACAATTAGTTGACTTTGTCACTCTCATTAGGGTTACTTCTTATTAGATGGTTTGCCTTGTCCTGGCTTGTCCGACTTGATTGTCCCTCCACTGGAGTGTAGCTTCTTACCTTCTCTGTGATTGGCTGGCTTCCATGCCTTCACAGCTCACTTTCAGGAATCTTTATTTTCTTTGTGAGTGAATATTTTCCAGCTGTCTCCCTCTTGTGCCCCCCTCCTTACACACACTATTGTTCTCACACGTATTTATCCCTTTCCCCTGTTTTTTCTTCTCATTCTGCGTTTCTCCTCTCTCCTTCGGTGTTGCTCCATTTTGTCTGCTGCTTTTACCATCCTCCCTTATTTTTTACTACTTTTTCTTTCTATCTGAGATCTGCATACATATGTTATAATGAACGTGCATGCCTACAAATTGGCACTGCCATACCATTGCACTAAAAAAAAAAGAGAAATTCAAAATCCCCGCTCACTTTTTGCCATGCTGCAAAGCATTGGCAAGAAATGCTTTCTGCCAATGGTGTACATAATCGCTAAAAGGGATTGGCAAATTCAAAAAGGTACCCATGATTAGAACTGTTAGCTGTGCCAATGCTTTGTCTCATTTGAGTTGCTTGCACAATCTTGCTTTTAGCAGAACTGTTTAAGATTGATATTCGAACCATTGTATACTTTAAATCTTATATTTTGATTTTTAAGAATCCCTTGTGTCTTCTTTCCATAATCTTATATTTGTTTTGTGCAGGGTCCGTTTGCAACCTTTAAAATGCCATATGAGCGTACCTCTGAGTGGACTGGGCTGAAGTTCAGCAATGATGGCAAGCTTATCCTTATTTCTACAAATGGAGGGTTTCTTCGACTGATTGATGCATTTAAGGGGGCTGTCCTGCATACGTTTGGGGTAAGTTGTAGATAGTTACCTTAATTAATGTTTTTTTCTACAGTATTGGCATGAGTAGTTTCTTTATTAGGGTTGTCTAGTAAAGGGCAGAATGTCCAGATGTGCCTAATTTCCAGGATAGTGACCTAAGTAGGCTTGCAGCATGTTGTAGATTCACATGCTTGTTTTCACCCGACATTGTGTTCAGAATATTGAACTTGTTCTTTTAAAGTCTTTAGTTTTCAAGCAATGCTTGAAACTATTCACTATACCCCCCCCTTTGAACCTACTATCCACATGGACCCATACTCCACCTTTAAGCTTTTTTTCTTTTTAACTTGGACCCTTGAGTTAGTTGAGTGGCTCCATGAAAAGATGTTTAAATTGTGAATTCCATTTGAAGGTCTGAAGAACAAGCAGCTGTTCGTACCATTCTAACATTTTAAGTTAGTATCCTGGTGTATGTATGCAAACCAGCACCAGTTCTTAAATTCTCGATTTCCTCCCTGTGAGAAAGTGGCTCTGTATATACTGTTCCCTAATGGGTACAGGGTGTACAGAGTCCACAGTCCCCCAGAGGCTGATAGAGGTCAAAGTTAGGTATGACCTTACTCTCAAAAGTGGTAGCTTGGTCGAGCAGTAAGGCAGTACCTGAGGACAGTGTAAAGCATTTATTGTACACACTCAGTCAGCAAATGGTTTCACACACTCAATAACTGAACTCTAGGCCAATGGTTTATATATATAAAATATATGCTTGTTTTATTTTTAGAACCACAAAGGGAATAAAAATATACTTTTCTCAGAATGAGAGATTGAATATAAATACTTTTGCAATAAGCAATGGATTTTTGTAAACAGTCACAGTTGGTTGCAATAAACAATCCTATTTCCTAAACATAACAATGCATTGAGCTCAATGGTAAATTCAGGTTATCTTGTAATAAGTTACTTTTCAGATTACTTTTGGAATTCCAGGTCTGGCTCCTAGAACCAGCCTGGGGTCAGTATTCAGAATCAAGTGATGAAAGTCGACTTAATAACTGTAATGATTTTTAAATAATATTTAGCTATTTCAAAAGTTAGCACTTAGAAAATATTTCACAGAAAACATTCAATGGATCTCTATGGCAAGAAATTCCAATTGCAGGTAGAGTACTTTATCGTTACTTTAATAATCCAGGACTGGGTGCCTAGACCCAAGACTGGGGTCCTTATCAAAAGCAGGTAAGTAATTTCGTTTGCAGAAATGGTACGATTTTAAAAGAATATTTCAAATTTGCAAAAGTAGACACTTAGAAGAAATTTCACAGAAAAGCAGACAATGGTTTCCTATGGGAGAAAAATGAGTTAGAGGTAAGTATAGTTGTGAACACTTTTCAGAGTCAGGGCTGGGCACCAAGATCCAGCACTGGGAGCTCACCTAGGAGCAGGTGAGTAAATTCGTTTTTGTCACTTGGCTGATTTTTGGTGAATTTTTGCAGTTTTGAAAAGTTAACACTTAGAAGATTTTTGAAGAAAAAGTCAGTCAATGTTACCCTATGAGGAAAACGAAGTTAGCGGTTTAAGGGTAAGTACTCGACTGGTAGTGTTGAAATTCCGGGCATGGACTCAGGGGTCCCCCAGTGTCAGGTAGGTACAGTTGGTTCACCCTCAGCGGTTTCAGGACGGCCGGGTGCAGAGAGAGTTGGGCCCAATGTTATCCTAAGAGGGATAGGGGGGCCTTGGTTGGTGGCTGCTGTCTGGCAAGCCACGCGGCTGTGGGAGCTGGGCTCCTGGTCACTTACTCAGGGCAAGTGGGGAAGTAGGTTAGTGTAGAGAGGGCACTGCCAGGGCCACTCGGGCGGCTGGGTGCAGGGTGCTTTTGAGCCTTAGGGCGCTCAATGGAAATCAATGGGAATGTTCCGGTTTGGAAAGAGGCTGCAGGCTCGGGGACGAGGACGTTTCAGGTGCCACCACCACTTCGAGAGGTAAGTTGGGTAGTTGTAGGTTAGGTGGGTGCCCCGGGATTGGGCACAGGGGGTCGCAGGGCGCCGGGTGCAGGGGTGCCTTTTGACGTCGGGAATCTTACCCTCTGGTTGATCGCGGCTGGGGTGGCACTTGGTTCTGAGGCTGCAGGCTTCTTCCGGGATGTCGAGGGGGGTCCTTGGGTGCCGGACTCTGGGTCACAGTCGCCGTGGGGTCGTCCTCTGGGTCTTTGTCCACTCCGGCACTGGCCAGGCTTGGCTGGTGCAGAGTGTGTTGGGTCCGCGGTCCCGAGCTGGTGCCAGGGATAGCAAATAGGTTTCTTGAGTAGAGCCTCTACTCGTGGGAGTCCCAGGGGCTTTAGAGTTCAAAGGTAGCCAGGTCCTCCGGGGTTTTTGAGGTTGCTGGCCACAAGAGATGCCGCGCTGAAGCAGGAGCAGGTTCGAGGGTCGACAGGCCGGTAGGACTGGGGCCAAAGCAGTTGGTGTCTTCCTCTTTTTAGCAGCTGCAGGGCAGGTCTTTGTTCTTCTTGCTCTTCTTGTAGTTTCGAATCTGGGATCTGGGGAAGGAAGGTTCAGGGGGCCCCTAAATACTAGATTTAGGGGCGTTACAGGTAGGTGAAGGCCAGGGACCAATGGGTCCTTGTCCTGGGGTGGGTACACCCCCTATCCTGCCTCTCTCCTGTGGGAGGGGGGCAGTAGCCTAATCCTGATAGGGTAGGGCCTCCCATCTTCAAGATGGCGAGAGCCCGGAGATGTGCTTCACCTCGCCTCCCCCACCTGAGGGGTGGGGTGGGCAGGCTGGCACATCCCCTGTCCTTGTATGGGGTTTCCGGCCAAGCTTCCTGCCAGAGTGGGGGGTTGCAGTGGCCTGGGGAAACTCCAACTGGCGGCATGCCTTTGAAGCTTCCCTTTGCTCATCCTGGGGGAGGAGATTTCTCACCTCACCCATGATGTGCATTGTTGCAGGCCCGGGAGAGCAGGGGCTCTCCCACCCAGGGGTCCAGCAACGTGTCTGCTGTGTGGCAGCCTGGGCAGCCTCAGAGCAGACGTGGATTGTAGGTTAGCTGTAAGGGGGCATCTCTAAGATGCCCTCTGGGTGCTTAGTACATTAAATCCCACACTGGCATCAGTGTGGGTTTAATGTGCTGAGAAGTTTGATATAAACTTCCCAGTCTTCAGTGTTGCCATTATGGTGCTGTGGAGTTCGTGTTTGACGAGCTCTCAGCACCATGTACTTGTAAAAGGCAGCACTGTACTTACAGTGCCCAGGAATGGACCTGGGTACTGTAGGGGCACAGGGCTCCTGCTCCTGTGCCCACACCATAGGCATAAGGCACCCAGCCAGAGGGGTGGCTGGCATATGCCTTGGCAGTGTAGGTGATGGGCATGGCACACAGAGATGTGTGCCATGTCGACTCTCTGTTTTGTTCTGCACCCAGACACTCAGCCTGCAAGGGCAGTGTGTGTGTGTTAGGGTACAGGGCCTCTAAGGGTGGCACAATGAGTGCTGCAGCCCTTAGAGGCCTTCCCTGGTCACAAGGCCCTGGGTACCTAGGGTACCATTTACCAGGGGCTGACATGTGGCCAGGGTTTGCCAATTGGGAGTTTGTGTGTTTTAAGGAAGGAACATAGGCCCTGGGCACCTGATTGGCAGGAGCCCAGGGCACAACAAGGAAAAGTGCATCAGCTATTAGGAAAAAAAAAAGGGGGGGTTACTGCAACAGAAACCCACTTTCTCACTCCCCCCCCCCCCCCCCCCCCCCTTCCGCGAACCAATGGGGTACCAATATAGTCTTTAAAACTAGTTACACCTCCAAGGGTGTGCCAAACACCTGGGATTCTAACAGGACTTAAGGCCCTGTCGGGACTGTTGCAAGCGGATGTCTGCGGTAGACCCTCACAAAATAGGTCTCTGGTGCCTTGGGTTGGTGCTTGATACCAGTGTCTGTGATGACTGCACCAGTTAGATCTGAAGGCCACACGGGACTGCAAGCTTTGTTAAGGGTGTAGAATATTTTTTTACAATGCACTAGGGCAAGGGGCAAAATGTCACTTAAATTTACTTGTCCGGTAAAGAAATCCACTTGTCCAACATAATACATAAATCCATTGTCTGCTCAAAACAAACATTACTCGGTTTTTTTCATTGAAATGCTTGACCAAATTAATGCTTTGCAGCAGTACTAGATAAAAACATATTTTCTGTGTTTACTAGAAATGCGCATCAAGAGAACGAGAGATGTTTTTGCATGCGATATTGGCACATTGTGGGAGTTTGACTTGTGGGCGTGTTTTTTACGTACGAAACACCACCCACATTGGGCACAATAGCACAATATACAATAAGAGGCCACTGATGAACATTGCTCCTTCAAACAAAGAACACTATTTAGCTACAAACACATCATTAAAAGTACCATTTCAGAACGAGTCCCACGTGCTGTGTCCCAGGTTCAGGCAACGCCACTGCTGAAGGGGAGTTGTCTTCTGTGGTCTGCCCATCCCTCCCAGATTTTATGGTAGGTTTTTTTTCTGAATAACAAATTTGATTGCTATTTTGATTGCCAGTAAATCAAGGCCTGCAAAAGTAAAACCTTTTCATCATTGCATCAGAGCTGAATGATACCAATGCTACATAACTTTAAAAACCAGTCACTGATCGAATACTTCTCCCCGAAGTCCCTACAGTGCAAATGTCCACAGCATTTGTGTGATTGGATATAAGGGATACTGGTGTGTCTAAGACCTATATGCCTGCACATCCATCTCTATAGGGTTTCAGTAGGCTATACAGAAGGCAATTCAATACCCCGATAGTCCGCTCATTGCTTCCAGATTTTATGCTTCTGGGGACAGCCCCTTGCCTGGAAGACTGTTATTTCCATCCCCATGCATCTGTCCATGGCCCCCTTCAATCCACCCACCCAACGTGGGCAGAGTGTCTGCTTTCTAATTCTGCGCAATGTCACGTTTAGCTAATGTCAGCCCCAAAAAAGGTGTTTGTATCTGTTGCCACCCATCTCCTCTGTACTATGCAGGAGGACCAACTTAGCTTCGAGAGGGATCTGACAACATCTGGGCCAACGTCACCCTCCGCCAAATAGCCAGCAGCGTGGTACAGCTCCACACTGTGGGGAGTAACGTCCCCCTCCTCCACATCACAGCAGAGGCGTAGGGGAGAGTATATCGCCCCCATCCGCCAAAGGCGGTTCCCAGTGTAGTAGGCTTGGTGTAGATATTTAAATTGGATAATGCAGTGACACGATGAGTTTGGACTGAGGCTCTGGCTGGACCCTGAAATGCCCCTATGATCATCATTTAAGTCTTCAATGTCTCCCTCCCTGGCAGTCCGTCGTTCTCCCAGAGTGGTATGGCCATGTGTATTCCAGGTTTGATACATTTATCTGATCTTATGAGCGCCCATATCCCCCATCAACTGCCTGCCTTCTAACTGGTTGACAAGTCTGTCATGCCCCATATATGAGGGGTTAGAACATGTTGGAATCGTAGATACTTGTACAATTGGCCACGGTGGAGCAGAATCTCCTCCTGCAATTGTTGGAAGGATTTGAGCACTATCCCCTCATAACATCACCCAGTGTGGCCAGGCCAATGAGGTCCCATGCTCGAAACCCAGGCAGAGCTGCCACTTGGGTTGTAAATATTCCGTGCCAATGCAGAGTCTCCCAGGTCAGTACCCCCACCACCACCTGCCCAACCACCAAACAATCTGTCGCCATAATTGAATGACTGCACTGGCCGCTGGGGGTAAGCGTTCTATGACCACAGGACTAAAAAGTCCAGCACTGACTGCCCATTGCCCATCTCTCTACAGTGTATGCCGGGGTTGGTCTGTTCCCTGTACCACCATTCGTTGATGTTAAGTAGGTGAGAGGCGGCATAGTAGGAATACACATCTACTGCGGCTATCCCCCCCCCCCCCCCCCCCCCCCCCCACACACAAAGTAGACCGAACACTAGTGCGGAGAGCTGCTCGAACCCGACTGCCCCTACGAGTGTTGAATGCCATATGGGAAGTTCTGGAGCTGATACAATAATAGCGGCAGAGACACCATTCTGAATATGGTGAACTGACCTAATAGTGACAAAGGAAAGGGAGACATGCTCTCTCCACCTCCCGGACACTCTGCAATAAAGGATTAATATCATGTGATCAGGAGATGTAAAACTGATTCTATATATACTGCACCAAAGTGAGGTACAGTGCGTATAGAGTCCAAGGGTCTCCAGAGGTTAAAGTTGGATGGAACCTTACTCTCTAAAGTGGTAGCTTGGTCGAGCAGTAAGCCAGTATCAGAGGACAGTGTTAGGCATTTGATGCACACTCAGTCAGCAAATGAATTCACACACAAGAACTGAACTCTAGGCCCATTGTTTTTGTATAAAAAAAAAAATATACTGTTTTATTTCTAGAACCAAGGAAGCCTGGTACCGGTAAGCATGTAAATACTTTTCAGCTACAAGATGCTGTTGAATACTTTCAAAAGATAGTAGGACTTTGTACCAATTAGAGTTTACTGGGGTTGCAATGCACAAACTTAGTAGACTCTGTACATAGGAATCAATAGGCTTTTTCAGTAAAAATGCAGTTAATTACTTTTCGGATTACTTTTACTAACAGTGCTGGATCCTGGATTCAGCGCTGGGGCATTTCCTGAAAACAGTTGAGTAAATGTGTGTTCGAGGCATATGAGCTGCAGATCACACACTGAGGATAAGATCGCCATCTGGTGTTGGGCTCGGATGATTGCAGGTTGTTGTTGTCTTCGGAAGAAGCCTTTGGTCACGAGGTTGGTGACTCCTCCCCTGGACAACAGTGCGCATGGGCATCCACTCCATCGGCAGATTGTTTTTTTCCGCCATTGGGTTCGGATGAACTTTTTTCCGCTCCAGCAGAAAACTTCTAGCAATCATTTTAAATACTTAATCTTCATTCCATCGACGTCGAACTCAACTCGGACCGGTTCCGCAAGCGGCTGATGGACAGGACACCCTTCAAAAAATGCCCCCAGTGTGGAGCGAAGTTCCCCCACAGTGACCACCACGAGGTTTGTAACCTCTGCCTGTCGCCGGAACACAACGAGTCCACCTGTCCAGCTTGTTCCGCTTTCCGTTCGAAGAAGACCCTCCGGGACCGAAGAGCTCGACGCCATATTATGGCCAAACCAGCTCCAGAACCGGAGGACATCTTTGCTCAAGATGTTCCCGAAGACGACACCGAAGATCTCGAGATCGTGTCCGAGGCCGACGATTCCGATGACCTCATCACTCCAGGGCAGCGTGTGAGTACCACCCCCCCTGCCCCTGCCCCATCCAAAAAAGCATTGGTCAAGACTCCGCCAGCTGGGCCCAGTCGCGACCGGAAATCCTCTTCAGAAGCCCCGCCCTCGGGCCCGGCTCCGAAGACATCTAAGCCTGTGGGTGGCTCGGGCTCGAGCAAACCTCACCTGATTGTGCCTTTAACACCCTCGGCACCCAAAAACCCACTGTTGGCACCGAAACAGGCTCCAAGACCGAAATCTCCTTCGGCACAGAAACGTTCCTCGGCACCGAAGTCTCCACCGGCGCCGAGACGTTCTTCGACATCGATGCCTGAAACTCAGTCGGCGCCGAAAACTCAGTCGGCGCCTGAAACTCAGTCGGCGCCTGAAACTCAGTCGGCGCCGAAAACTCAGTCGGCGCCGAAAACTCAGTCGGCGCCGAAAACTCAGTCGGCGCCGAAAACTCAGTCGGCGCCGAAAACTCAGTCGGCGCCGAAAACTCAGTCGGCGCCGAAAACTCAGTCGGCGCCGAAAACTCAGTCGGCGCCGAAAACTCAGTCGGCGCCGAAAACTCAGTCGGCGCCGAAAACTCAGTCGGCGCCGAAAACTCAGTCGGCGCCGAAAACTCAGTCGGCGCCGAAAACTCAGTCGGCGCCGAAAACTCAGTCGGCGCCGAAAACTCAGTCGGCGCCGAAAACTCAGTCGGCGCCGAAAACTCAGTCGGCGCCGAAAACTCAGTCGGCGCCGAAAACTCAGTCGGCGCCGAAAACTCAGTCGGCGCCGAAAACTCAGTCGGCGCCGAAAACTGCGTCCCCGCCGAAAACTGCGTCCCCGCCGAAAACTGCGTCCCCGCCGAAAACTGCGTCCCCGCCGAAAAAAAGCTCATAAAGACCCGAAGCGGACATCGCAAACACCACCTTCGGAGCCAGATGAACTTTTTCGACCAGATCCTACTCAAAAGCGGATCTACATCAATCCTAACACGGGACATGTGACTGCCATCCCATATAAAAAGCGGAAGCTGGACACTACACCTCCCCCAGCTCCCATACGGAAAAAGGACTGTGCTACTTCACCACTTCGTCCTTCCTCTCCTGTTTTACCTCCTAACCCGTCCCCCCCCTCCTCCTCCTGATTCTCCTTTACCTTTACCATCTCCCTATCATTCACCTCCTCCACAGGATGATAATGATGACTTAGGGGGAGGGGCGGACCCTGATTTATTTAATGATCCTGTTGATCCAAACGACCCTTTTACGTTCCCAGACCCAGCACCCATGGATGACTGGTCTTATCCTATACCTGACGTGCCTGACCCCACTACCTACCCCTCCAAGCCCTCCCCTCCTGATGACCACCTAGGGTTCGGCCAACTTCTAAATAGGGCAGCAACATTCCACGGCGTCACAATGCACACAGACGCCCTTGAAGAGGACTTTCTCCTTGATACCTTTGAGCAGTCACAAAAGACTGTGCACATACTGCCCATGATCAAAGGGGTTATAAAGCATGCTACTGAAGTCTTTAAGGACCCTGTTCGAGCTAGGGTTCTCAACCCACGCATCGAAAAAAAGTACCGACCAGCCCCGCAAGACCCTGCATACATTAAGGCCCAGCTCCCTTTAGACTCCTTAGTCGTATCAAATGCCAGGAAGCACGCTAACTCACAGACAACTGGAGAAACGCCTCCCCCAGACAAAGAGTCTAAGCTTTTAGAAGCCTCAGGCAAACGGGTCGCCGCGCAGGCGGCTAACCATTGGCGTATTGCGAATACCCAGGCCCTGTTAGCCAGGTATGATAGAGCGCATTATGACCAACTTGAGGACCTTATGCAACATCTGCCTGAACCCTTTAAGTCCCAGGCCTCTGACCTCATCCAAGAAGGCAAATTAATATCTAATGCCTCCATTAAATGCGCCTTAGATGCAGCAGACACTGCTTCTAGAGCGGTCAATACTAGCGTCTTACTCAGACGACATGCCTGGCTCCGTATTTCCGGTTTTAAACCGGAGGTTCAAACCGCAATTCTAGCTCAACCTTTCAACCAAGAGCAGCTATTTGGCCCTGCAGTGGATACTGCATTAGAAAAAATGAAAAAGGATAATGAAACTGCCAAGTCTATGGGAGCACTGCAGTCTCCTCAAAACCGGGGTTCCTTTTGTCGCTCCTTTTATAGAGGAGGCTCCAAAAACACATCAACTGAGACCACGTCCACCTTTAAAAATTCTGGACAAACATCCCCTAACAGAGGTTATTTCCGGGGAGGTTATAGGGGAAACAATAACAAAGGTCGAGGACGGGGCAACAACAACAACACCCGCACCTCACCAGCCACCAAACAGTGACTTGCCACCACTCCCCCCAGACCATTCCACTCCGGTCGGGGGGCGACTCCAACAATTCCTACCTGTCTGGACTTCCATCACCACAGACAGGTGGGTAAGACAAATTATCCAGTCTGGCTACTGCCTCGAACTCGTACAATCCCCCCCAAACATACCGCCCAAACAACGTCCAATGTCCTCGCATCATCTCTCTCTCCTCAAACAAGAAGTTCAATCCCTGTTACAAAAACATGCGATAGAACCAGTCCCCCTTCAACATCAGGGAAAAGGGGTATATTCTCTATACTTCCTCATTCCCAAAAAGGACAAAACACTAAGGCCCATACTGGATCTCAGACTACTAAACCAGTATATACATTCGGATCATTTTCACATGACCACTCTCCAACAAGTCCTCCCACTTTTACAACAGGGAGACTTCCTCGCCACATTAGACCTCAAGGACGCATACTTTCACATCCCTATGCATCCCGCTCACAGAAAATATCTACGATTTGTGGTAGATGGGCAACACTATCAATTTACAGTTCTCCCATTCGGAGTAACAACAGCACCCAGAGTGTTCACCAAGTGCCTAGCAGTCGTGGCAGCGCATCTCAGAAGACAACAGATCCATGTCTTCCCCTATCTGGACGATTGGCTCATAAAAGCCAATACATACCAAAAATGCGTTCTCCACACTCATCGCACGATTCAAACTCTCCACGATTTGGGGTTCACTATCAACTACCCCAAATCCCACCTACAACCTTCCCACTTACATCAGTATCTAGGAGCAACCATAGATACATCCAAAGCCATTGCCTATCCCAGTACTGCCAGGATAGCCAGTATACAAAATCTCATCTCTCACTTTCAGACTCATCCATCTCTTCCAGCAAGAGTGTTCATGCAGCTCCTAGGCATGATGGCGTCATGCATCTCCATAGTCCCACACGCACGACTTCAAATGCGTCCCTTACAGGAATGCTTAGCACAACAGTGGAACCAAGCTCACGGACAACTTACCGATCTGGTGTTGGTGGACAGTCGCTCACTTCGCTCACTGAAATGGTGGAACACCATCAACCTGTCCAAAGGGAGACCGTTCTTAGAGCCTCTTCCACAAGTTGTGCTAACTACAGACGCATCTCTCACGGGGTGGGGAGCCCACCTCCTTCACCATACCACTCAGGGCAGATGGACCAGTCAACAAAAACTGCTCCACATCAACCACCTGGAACTCTTAGCAGTGTTCCTAGCACTAAAATCCTTTCAAATTCACCTAAAGAACAAAACTGTCCTCATACGCACAGACATGACGACAATGTATTATATACAGAAACAGGGAGGGACACACTCTCTCCAACTGTCCCAACTGGCACAGCAAATCTGGAGATGGGCAATTCCCCAAAACATCTACCTGTTAGCAGAACATCTCCCAGGGATCCACAATCAAGTGGCCGACCTCCTAAGTCGCCACACACAACAGATCCACGAATGGGAACTACACCCCAAGGTTCTACTCCCCTTCTTCCAAAAGTGGGGACAACCAGACATAGACCTGTTCGCCACTCCCGAAAACACAAAATGCCCAACCTTCGCCGCCAGGTTTCCACACCCACAGTCGAAAGGCAATGCCCTATGGATGAACTGGTCAGGCAGATTTGCGTACGCCTTTCCGCCTCTCCCACTAGTTCCATTTGTGGTACGCAAACTGAAACAACAGTCACTAATACTAGTGGCTCCCACTTGGGCACGTCAACCGTGGTTCACCACACTTCTGGAACTATCTTTAGTTCCACATCAAAAGCTACGCCTCTCCCCGGATCTGTTAACCCAGAACCATGGAGAAATCAGACACCCAGATCCTCAAACACTGAACCTAGCGATCTGGCTCCTGAGGTCCTAGAGTTCGGTTACCTCAATCTCCCTCCAGACTGTATGAATATCATAAAAGAAGCCAGACGCCCTACTACTAGAGCGTGTTATGCCGCTAAATGGAAACGATTTGCCATCTACTGCGCTAATAATGACATACATCCATTGGATGCTTCCATCCAAAACATCATTTGCTATCTACTACACTTGCAAAGATGCAATCTAGCGTATTCCTCTATACGTTTACACCTAGCAGCCTTGGCAGCCTACTTGCAAAATAGGCAACACCTGTCCCTTTTTAAGGTACCAGCCATCAAAGCGTTTATGGAAGGTCTCAAAAGAATTCTTCCCCCAAGATTGCCACCTGCACCAGTGTGGAATCTCAATGTGGTTCTAACAAGACTCATGGGTCCCCCATTTGAACCTATGCACAAATGTGAATTGCAATTCCTAACATGGAAGGTAGCTTTCCTTATCGCAAAAATGCGTTCTCCACACTCATCGCACGATTCAAACTCTCCACGATTTGGGGTTCACTATCAACTACCCCAAATCCCACCTACAACCTTCCCACTTACATCAGTATCTAGGAGCAACCATAGATACATCCAAAGCCATTGCCTATCCCAGTACTGCCAGGATAGCCAGTATACAAAATCTCATCTCTCACTTTCAGACTCATCCATCTCTTCCAGCAAGAGTGTTCATGCAGCTCCTAGGCATGATGGCGTCATGCATCTCCATAGTCCCACACGCACGACTTCAAATGCGTCCCTTACAGGAATGCTTAGCACAACAGTGGAACCAAGCTCACGGACAACTTACCGATCTGGTGTTGGTGGACAGTCGCTCACTTCGCTCACTGAAATGGTGGAACACCATCAACCTGTCCAAAGGGAGACCGTTCTTAGAGCCTCTTCCACAAGTTGTGCTAACTACAGACGCATCTCTCACGGGGTGGGGAGCCCACCTCCTTCACCATACCACTCAGGGCAGATGGACCAGTCAACAAAAACTGCTCCACATCAACCACCTGGAACTCTTAGCAGTGTTCCTAGCACTAAAATCCTTTCAAATTCACCTAAAGAACAAAACTGTCCTCATACGCACAGACATGACGACAATGTATTATATACAGAAACAGGGAGGGACACACTCTCTCCAACTGTCCCAACTGGCACAGCAAATCTGGAGATGGGCAATTCCCCAAAACATCTACCTGTTAGCAGAACATCTCCCAGGGATCCACAATCAAGTGGCCGACCTCCTAAGTCGCCACACACAACAGATCCACGAATGGGAACTACACCCCAAGGTTCTACTCCCCTTCTTCCAAAAGTGGGGACAACCAGACATAGACCTGTTCGCCACTCCCGAAAACACAAAATGCCCAACCTTCGCCGCCAGGTTTCCACACCCACAGTCGAAAGGCAATGCCCTATGGATGAACTGGTCAGGCAGATTTGCGTACGCCTTTCCGCCTCTCCCACTAGTTCCATTTGTGGTACGCAAACTGAAACAACAGTCACTAACACTAATACTAGTGGCTCCCACTTGGGCACGTCAACCGTGGTTCACCACACTTCTGGAACTATCTTTAGTTCCACATCAAAAGCTACGCCTCTCCCCGGATCTGTTAACCCAGAACCATGGAGAAATCAGACACCCAGATCCTCAAACACTGAACCTAGCGATCTGGCTCCTGAGGTCCTAGAGTTCGGTTACCTCAATCTCCCTCCAGACTGTATGAATATCATAAAAGAAGCCAGACGCCCTACTACTAGAGCGTGTTATGCCGCTAAATGGAAACGATTTGCCATCTACTGCGCTAATAATGACATACATCCATTGGATGCTTCCATCCAAAACATCATTTGCTATCTACTACACTTGCAAAGATGCAATCTAGCGTATTCCTCTATACGTTTACACCTAGCAGCCTTGGCAGCCTACTTGCAAAATAGGCAACACCTGTCCCTTTTTAAGGTACCAGCCATCAAAGCGTTTATGGAAGGTCTCAAAAGAATTCTTCCCCCAAGATTGCCACCTGCACCAGTGTGGAATCTCAATGTGGTTCTAACAAGACTCATGGGTCCCCCATTTGAACCTATGCACAAATGTGAATTGCAATTCCTAACATGGAAGGTAGCTTTCCTTATCGCAATCACTTCCCTGCGCAGAGTAAGTGAAATACAAGCCCTTACACTTGAGTAACCTTTCTTACAACTACACCGTAACAAAGTGGTTCTTAGGACAAACCCTAAATTTCTTCCAAAAGTGATTTCCCCTTTCCACCTTAACCAATCAGTAGAACTACCGGTCTTTTTCCCAAATCCAGACTCGGTAGCTGAAAGGGCCCTACATACCTTAGATGTCAAAAGAGCCTTGCTTTATTACATCGACAGGACAAAACCTTTTCGAAAGACAAAACAACTCTTTGTTGCTTTCGCGCCACCACACAAAGGCAACCCGATCTCCAAATCAGGAATAGCCCGGTGGATAGTTAAATGCATCCAAATATGCTACCTCAAGGCTAAACGTACACTTACAGTTCCCCCTAGGGCGCACTCCACGCGTAAAATAGGGGCTTCTATGGCCTTCTTAGGCAATATTCCCTTAGAAGACATTTGCAAGGCAGCCACATGGTCTACCACGCATACCTTCACTAAACACTATTGTGTTGACGTGCAGGCCAAACAACAGGCCTCCGTGGGCCAGGCCGTCCTAAAAACTTTATTTCAAGCTGCTGCAACGGATACAGGCGACCACCGCTAAGGGGAGCACTGCTGTATAATCTATCCTCAGTGTGTGATCTGCAGCTCATATGCCTCGAACGGAATATGCTACTTACCAGTATGCATCTGTTCTTGGCATGTAGAGCTGCAGAGTCACACACGCCCGCCCGCCTCCCCGGGACCTGTATCTGTTCCAGCATCCGTCTTACTTAGACATTACACATGGACATCCTTTCTTTCTTTTCTATATACTCCATCTTTTCCCATCATGGCGAAAAACAATCTGCCGATGGAGTGGATGCCCATGCGCACTGTTGTCCAGGGGAGGAGTCACCAACCTCGTGACCAAAGGCTTCTTCCGAAGACAACAACAACCTGCAATCATCCGAGCCCAACACCAGATGGCGATCTTATCCTCAGTGTGTGACTCTGCAGCTCTACATGCCAAGAACAGATGCATACTGGTAAGTAGCATATTCCTTTAGTTAGAGGTACGATTTTTAAAGAATGTTATTGTATTTCAAAAGTTGTAATCATGTGATTTTCAAGGAATATTCTCTGTTTTCAAAAGGCAACACTTAGAAACTTTTTGGGAGAAAAAGTGTCAGTTATTCTGAGGAAAAAGAGGTTATCGGTTTCTAGGTAGGTAATTGGTCTTTGGGTGGCCGGGTGCAGTGTGTTGAGGCCCAATGTTTCCCTATGGAGGATAGGGGGACTCCGGTTGGTGGCTGCTGGCAAGCAGGCCACTAGGTTGTGGGAGCAAAGCTCCTAGGGTTAAGCTCAAGGCAAGTTGGGCACCAAGTTAGCACGAAAGGGGCACCCTCAGCGGCACTAGGACAGCCGGGTGCAGGGTGCTGTTTTGAGGTCGGGTGCCCTTTTGATTTCAATAGAGATTCTCCGGGACAAAAACACTGCAGGCTCGAGGACGAGGATCTTCCAGGAGTAACCACCACTTCGAGGGGTAAGTTGGGATGTTGAGGGTTGGTTAGGCACCGCTGGGTTGGGCACACAAGGCCGTGGGGTGTCGGGTGCAGGGGTGCCTTGGGACGTCGGATTTTCATACCTGCTCTTGTCGCTGTATGGAGGGGTCCTCTGGATCGAGGCTGCATGTGTCGCCTGGAGGCTTGAGGCAGGTCAGGGGTCGTACGGTCAGGATCGCCGGAACTCTCGTCAGGATCGCCGGGGGGACCTCCTCGTGGCATTTTTCCACTCGAGCTTGGGCCATGTTCGGCGGGTGCAGAGCGGGCTGGATTCGCGGTTCCTGGCTGGCACCAGAAGCTGCTGTTCAAACACGTCCGGTGTTCACGGTAGAAACAGCTTGGAAAGTGAAGGCAGGCACAGGTCCTCTGGAGTCTGAGGTTGCTATCCAAGTGACACGCCGGGGTTTTGCAGGTTGGAGGGGAGACAGGGCTGGGGCCAAGTCAGTGGGCGACATCCTTGTTAGCTCTGCAAGGCTTCTCGTCCTTCTCTTCTTTTTCTTGTGGTTGCTGGATCTGAGGAAGGAAGGTTCAGGGTGCCCCTAAATACTAAATGTAGGGGCGTTACAGGTAAAGGGCTTGGACCAATGGGTCCCTTCCCTGGGGTGGGTACACCCCCTATTCTGCTACTCCAGTGGGAGGGGGTGCAGGAGCCTGTCCCTGGTTGGCTGGGTACCCCCATCCTCAAGATGGCGGTGACTCGAGGTTGTGCTTCACCTCGCCTCCCCCACCTTAGGGGTGGAGTTGGCAGAGGTGGGCACACCTCTCTTACTTGTTTTCCCCACCGGTTCTCCCGCCCTAAGAGGGGAGGTAGAACAAGTGGGGACCAGTTGCTGAAAGCCGCAAATGTTCTGGAGAGGCTCACAAAGGCAGCATGCCTTTGAAGCTTCTCCTTCGTGAACCCTGCCCATCCAGGGGGAGGAGGCTTTGCACCTCGTCCCAGGATGTGCATTGTTTCAGGCCCCTGAGAGCAGCAAGCTCTCGACCCAGAGGTCCAGAAACATGTCCGATGGTGGCAGCTTAAGCAGCCACTCAACCAGGTCACTAGTAGTTGGTCGAATTTCAGGGGGCATCTATAAGATGCCCTCTGTTGTGCATTTTACATTAAATCCCACACTGGCATCAGTGTGGGTTTAATGTGCTGAGAAGTTTGATACCAAACTTCCCAGTCTTCAGTGTTGCCATTATGGTGCTGTGGAGCTCGTGTTTGACGAGCTCTCAGCACCATGTCCTCTTAAATGGCAGCACTGCACTTACAGTGCTCAGGAATGGACCTGGGCACTGTAGGGGCACAGGGCTCCTGCTCCTGTGCCCACACCATTGGCATAAGGCACCTAGCTAGAGGGGTGACTGATGTATGCCATGGCAGTGTAGGTGATGGGCATGGTACACAGGGATGTGTGTCATGTCGACTTTGTTTTTGTCTTGCACCCAAACACTCAGCCTGCAAAGGCAGTGTGTGTGTAAGGGTACAGGGCCTCTAAGGGTGGCACAATAAGTGCTGCAGCCCTTAGAGGCCTTCCCTGGTCACAAGGCCCTGGGTACCTAGGGTACCATTTACCAGGGGCTGACATGTGGCCAGGGTTTGCCAATTTGGGTTTGGTTTGTTTTAGGGAAGGAACATAGGCCCTGGGCACCTGATTGGCAGGAGTCCAGGGCACACTCAGTCAAAGTACATTCAGCAAAAAGTGGGGGCATACCATGCAAGAAAGATGGCACTTTCTCACAGTGCAGCATTATTTTTAAATCATAATAATTTTGTTTTCAACGCAAGATAAGCGCACGCTAAGCTGTTCATTAAAAGGGATGGGATTCTATTTTAGTTAATGTCCGGCGAGAAGAAATACGCCCAGCCAAGGCCTGAACACGAGTGAGTAAGATTCAAAGATTGTCATATATTTCAATTGTCGAGTAAGCCCCAGGGGAGAGAGTTGCTGTAATACACTAGATTTCCAAAGTTAAAGCACTTACCAAGGCGAAGCACTGAAGCAGCTCTTTTCCATCAGCTCCATGGGGGCGGTCTGTGTCTCCGTGACGCCGGAAATGGAAAGACAGCAGTCGTGGCCGGTAAACTTGCGGCCTGCGAGTCATGATGCCGCCGGCCGCGACTTAACATGGGAGCCAATCACAATGCTGCAATGGCAGCGTTGTGATTGGTGAGGCGCAGCTAGAGCGCCCCAGCCGCGCCATTTTCTCCATGTAGGAATAAGAGTGGGCGGTTCTGCTCGAGGGCAGGGGGAGTGGCTTACCCACTGTTGTGGGTACTGACTATTTAGTCGGCTCCAGGGCCAACCAAACAGTCAGTACCCACAACAGTGGGCAAGCTACTCCCACCCTGCCCTCGAGCAGGACCGCCCACCTACCCTCCCACAACCAGGCACTCAAGGTGCTTCTGCTTTCTCGCAGTGCGAGAAGCAGAAACATAAAATGGTATGTTTCTGCTTCTTGCACTGCGAGAAAGCAGTGGGGTGACTCCCAAACGCCCCTATGGAGGAGCCGCCACTGACCAGTGCCCCTGGGTGTTCACGAAAGTGATGGTGTGTTTACAGCACACCTTTGGAAATTGAGGGTAACAGTCTTCCTTGATGTCTGGCTGTTAAAGGTGGGTTTTTCACCACCTCTAGATGATGAACCTGCTCATATCATTGTGGTTCATTATCACTGTTCCAAAGTCACACCTGACTCCTCCTTTCATTGGGGCTTATTCTACATACAGTATTCTTTTTTTTGTTTTTTCCCCTGGAGCAGAGAGTGCAGGGCATTTGGGCTATGATCCTGATGTTTCAGCCAGCCTTTGTCCTGGGTGTGTGTGCAGATGACAGATACTGCTGGAATTGTTGGTCTCCTGCATCCTGCTTGTGAAACATGCCGGATGGCATATGGGGTTTCTGCACTGTGCCCTGAAGTCCAAGTTGGCCAAGCATCAGTGGTATTTATTGTTTTCTGCCCAGATTTCTGACGAGTCTGCAAAAGATCCACAGTGGTGGCTGCTGGGATGCGATTAGGTCAGTGGTTGACCACTTTCCTTACCCCACCCAGATTTTAGTGGTTACGGATGCATCATGTTTGGGTTGGATAGGCCACCTGGGCAAGATGGAAATAAGGAGTCTCTGGTAGAAACTGTTCTCATCATTTGTTTGAGTTGAGAGTTCTTTTGCATGGCATTGAAGACCTCCCTGCCCATGATCACAGGAAGGTTGATGCATGTGCTCATGGCTAATACCATCCCATGTAGTGTAGCAAAAAGCAGGACGGGATTTTGGGTGCTGTGATAGGAGGCCCTTCGCCTCTGAAGGTGTGCGACTGCCTGCCAGGCATTTTCTCTGATGGCACTTGCACACCGCGGTGGCGCAGGGCATAATCTTTTTATGGGGAGAACCCTGGCTCGATCTTTTTGCCACCGAAGATAACGGGAAATATCTGCACTTTGAAAGTTGAAGTTCTCAAGATGCTCTCTCTGAGACTGAGTCTCCCTGCAGTGGAACTTGGGACTCATGTATACCTTCCCGCTGCTGCTACTTCTGTCACAAGTTCTGAAGTGAGTCCGGAATACCTGGTCTAAGTAAGCCTAGTGGCAGTTGATTGGGCCAGAAGTGTATGGTACTTGGAACTCCTAGGCATGAGCATCTGTTTTGGGAGTATCTTCTGTCACACCCACAGGACAGGGTGCTGCACCCAGGCCTGTTGATTTTGCAATCTCTATACTTGGGGACTGAGCGGCAGCAGTTGATCTTTTAAACTTTCCCCTGAGGTCAATGATACGATCTTGGTGACCAGGTGTCCCTCTAAAAAATCTGTGTACGCCGGTCATTGGGACAAATTTGTAGTTTGGTGCGGCACCCACCAAATTGATACACTGCTAGCCAAGTTGTTTGAATTGTTTTTTTTTTTTTTGTTTGTTTTTTTTGTTTCGTCTCGTCCCTGGTCCATCAAAGCCTTAAACTGGATACTGTGAAAGGCTAATTGCTGGTTCTTTCTGGCTTATTGTTGTTGCCAGATCACACACCTTGGTTTAAATCACCTGTAGTGATTAGATTTTTTTAAATGATTGCAATACTTGTTTGCGATAACACCTCTTGGTATGGCCACAATGGTATTTCGACTGAGTTTTGACGTGCTCCCCTTTTGAGCCGCTGCACAATTGTACTCGCACCACACCCTCCACTTCCAAAAAGTGACTCGCTTTTCATTACCTCTATTTCACATCTGTCAGGGGATGACTTAAGTTTTGCAGCGTGAATCTTTCTGGATTCACTATGCTGTGCATTATTCCGCGATCTTGTGGTTGGGTCCGGATTCGTAGTCTTTTCTTCTTTTTTTTTTTTTTTTTTTTTGTAGCCCAGGTGGGTGTCGACGTCCACCATTTGGTGCACCTCCCGTGACGTCGTCGTGCTTCCTGCGGAAGTCCCACCTTTGGGGCGCCATCTTCAGATTCTTTTTTCCGCCGTTGGGTCTGGATCGTCATCGGGAAGCTCCAGAATTACACTCTGAGGAAGAAGGAAGAAAAGCGAGTTTCGTCAATAGAATCACTAGAAGATATCAGGAAAGGAAGAGATTTCATCAGGAGCGCGAAGAAAAGAGGACCAGCGCCCTTTTTCTTCGACGGCCTTGGAGAATGCACGCTCAGAGACCCTGAGCGCAATGGACAAGACGCCATTCAAGTTCTGCCCAAACTGCCACCACAAGTTCGCGCAGAAAGACCAGCATCCGGTCTGCAACCTCTGCCTACCGGTGGATCACCGGAGTATCGACTGCAACGCCTGCTCAGCCTTCGCGCCGAAGACACTCAGGGTGAGAGAGCGGCAGAGAAGAGCCAACGCCAACATGGATGGCAAGGGGAAGCCCCCGACGCTCTACGATCTGGGCCTCTCCACCGACGACGAGGACAACGTCGCCGAGACAGCAGAAAACTTGTCGGTCGTAGAGACCGACAAGAAAAAAGAAGACTAGGTAAGAGAATCGTCGAGCGCAAAACAGAAAGTACCTCAAACACAAGGGTGACTCGAGAAACTGAGTCAAAGTCCACGAAGGGAGCCCCGGCGCCGAAAACTTCGACGTCCAAAGGGGGAACCACGGACAAGAGGCCGAGCGGATCCTTAGAAAAGGACTCCCTGGTGCCGAAAGGCAAGGGTCGTCAAACATCCCATGAAACGGGCCGATCGACGCAGAAAGAACGTTCGACGTCGACGCAAGTTTCATCGAAAAGACCCGCGGTCGACGCCGAAAGCATCTCCGAGATGGAGAAAAAGAAGAGGCGGCTCGAGGCCGAAATGGAGAACATCCTTCAAAGGAAGGAGTTCGACGCCAGGATGAAGGAATTCAAGATTCCAACGGTTTCATCGGCGGACGTCGGCGAGGTCGAAGACGAGTTCGACGCCGAAGGGCTGACAAGGGATCTCGAAGAGGAAGAAGAGCCCTATTATGAGGGAGAAGCCGAGGAAGAAGACCAACAGTCGTTCTACGAATCGGCGGCATCTACCAGCAACGACGTCAAATGGCACGATCTCGACACCGAAAACCCTGAAGAGCCCGTGGACACGTACCCTTCGCCACCCGACGACATCGGGGTGTACAATATGGTGGTCAGGAGCGCAGCAATGGCCTTCGGCGTCAAACTCGACGAGGAGAAACCGAAAGCCGATTTTCTCGTCGAGACACTGCTCTCCATCCAGACAAGGAGCCAGTTCCTCCCCATGCTACAAAGCGTGATGAATCAGGGGAGAGAAGCCTTCAAGGAACCTGCGACCTGCCGGTCGATCACGCCCAGGACAGAGAAGAAATATAAGCACTCCTTCCTGGACCCCCCTTACATCAAGGGTAGCGTGACCGCAGACTCCATCATAGCCTCCACGGCCAGGAGAAGGGCCAACGTACCAGCAACTTCGGGCCCACCTCCGGATAAGGAGAGCAGGAGGATTGACCTCACAGGAAGAAAGGTCGAGAGGAACGCCGCAATGCACTGGCACATGGCGAATTCGAATGCACTCCTCAATAGACACCAATACCAGCACTGGGATGAGATGGGGGAGCTAGTAAAGCACCTCCCCGAAGAATACCGCCAGAGAGCCTCTCACCTGATAGACGAAGGCAAGAACATCGCCAACTCCTGTATAAAGACGGCGTTGGATGGGGCAGAGACTTCAGCAAGACTCATGGCCATAGGGGTCACAGAGAGGAGGCATGCATGGCTAAGAATCTCGGGATTCAAACCGGAAGTGCAGAACAACATCCTTGGCACCCCCTTCAACGGAGAGACACTGTTCGGAGCAACAGTGGACGAGAAGCTCACCCAGCTGAAAAAAGAAAACGAGACGGCGAGGTCCATGGGGGCCCTACAGCTGAGGGGAATGAGGCGAGGAGACCCTACGGTAGGGGAGGAAGCCAGCAGGGGACGTCGCACCAGGCGTTCCAACAAGGTCAGCAGGGTGAAGGTCACGGACAAGGTCAGCAGAAGCAAAACTGGCAATATCAACCTCGGGGCCAGTCCTTTCGCGGGAGAGGGAACGGACGTGGCCAAAGGAGGAGAGGGGGCGAACAGCCCTCGTCAAAGTGACTCAGCACGCAAGAGGACGCCTACCCTCGTCAGGACCCCAAGGGTGAGGCGCAAAAAAGTGTCATCAGGGGGAAGAGAAGATTCAAGAGCCTACGAGCATACGACACCAGTAGGCGGAAGACTGAGGTTCTACCTTCAGGAGTGGCGGCGTATAACCACAGACAAGTGGATACGGAACATCGTGCAGTACGGATACTGCGTAGATTTGGAGAAAAGACCTCCAAACAGGAAACCGAAGGGAAGACAGAGATCGGCCCAAGAACTGGCAATACTCAGAGAAGAAACGCGGAAACTCCTACAAAAGGGAGCCATAGAGACAGTGCCGTTCAGAGAACGCAACAAAGGGGTCTACTCAAACTACTTTGTGGTTCCGAAGGTAGACGGAGACCTCAGACCCATACTGGACCTCCGTTACCTAAACAAGTTCATCAGAACGCAAAGGTTCAAAATGACTTCACTGCAAGAGGTACTGCCACAGATAAGAGAAGGGGACTTCATGGTCACCGTGGACCTCAAGGATGCCTACCTTCACATCCCAATAAACAGAAGGCACAAGGGCCTTCTAAGATTCAACATCGAACAGGAACACTACCAGTTCACAACCCTGGCCTTCGGATTAAAATCAGCACCAAGGGTCTTTACAAAATGCCTGTCGGCGGTAGCGGCACACCTACGAAGGCAGGGAATACATGTCTACCCCTACTTGGACGACTGGCTGGTCAAGGCAAACTCACGCGAGAAGTGCGAGAGGCACGCAAAACGCGTAACAGACACCCTCACGAATCTGGGATTCTCGATCCACTGGGGAAAATCATCGCTGGAACCGGAACAGGTGAAGATTTTCCTGGGGGCAAAGATCAACTCCCGCAACAGTACAGTAGTGCCCAGCGACAGGAGGACAGATGCTCTACTGAAAGACGCAGCTCTACCAGAAGGGGCGAGCTCTGACAGTGAGGGCTGTGAGCAAGATGATGGGGATGATGGCGTCCTGTATCCAGCTGGTGCCGAATGTACGCCTGCACATGAGACCATTCCAGGAATGGCTACAACAGCAATGGTCACAAGCAAACGGAAGTTGGGAGGATCTAGTGGTTGTTACGCACGCAGTGCAGGAGGAGATAACTTGGTGGAACAGAGACAACATAACAACGGGGAGAAGCCTGACACCACCAAGCCCAACAATGACCATTACCACGGACGCATCGCAGAAGGGATGGGGAGCGCACATGGACAACCTCAGAGTGAGGGGTCTATGGGCTCCAGCAGATGCGGTCCGCCATATCAACTACCTCGAGTTGAAAACAATCCTGCTAGCCCTGAAGGCATTCCAGAGACACCTGTTCAACCAGAGGGTGTTGGTCCAAACAGACAACACCACGGCGATGTTCTACATCAACAAACAAGGGGGGACACAGTCGTTCCCACTCTCATCCCTAGCTCAGGAGATTTGGAGATGGGCCATACCTCTCAGGATAGATCTACTGGCAATTCACCTACCGGGGAAGGACAATGTGGAGGCAGACTGGCTAAGCAGGCAGACCTCAGCATCGCACGAGTGGGAGCTCAATGGCCAGGAAACGGAGAAACTCTTCCGGAGATGGGGGACTCCCACAATAGACCTATTTGCAACACGCCACAATGCAAAATGCCAAAGCTTCGCGTCCAGGCAACCAGATCAGCAATCCAAGGGAAATGCCCTATGGATAAGCTGGTCGAGGACATTTGCCTACGCCTTTCCACCGATACCCCTGTTGCACAGAGTGCTCGACAAGTGCAGAACCAGCAACATGACTGATCCTGGTGGCTCCGCAGTGGGCGAGGCAGACATGGTTCTCACAAATTCAAGAAATGGCACAAGGCAACCCATACAGGTTCGAGAGGAGGAAGGACCTGCTCTCAATGCAAAACGGAGAGGTCCTGCACCCAGAGCCAGAGACCCTCAACCTGGCGGCATGGCTCCTGAAGACCTAGAGTTCGCACACCTATGATTGCCTCCGAGCACGATGCGAGTGCTACGGGAGGCGAGGAAACCAACTACACGAAAATGCTACAGCGCAAAACGGAAGAGGTTCACTGTGTGGTGCCGGAAAAAGGGCCTGCAAAACAGAATGACAAGAGACTCAACAGTACTGAGGTACCTCACACACCTTCTAAAGAGTAACCTCTGCTCGAGCTCACTAAGGGTACACCTAGCGGCAATCGTGGCCTACACCAGAGGTGAAAAGGGTGGAAGTTTCTTCAGCTCGCAGGTGGTGAGGAGATTCATGGAAGGAGCCAAAAGGATGGCCCCCCCGAAAAGGTTGCCGCCGCCGGCATGGAATCTGAATGTGGTCCTGACGGAGCTCATGAAGGCACCGTTTGAACCCATTCACAAGGCCACACTGCAGATGTTGACTATGAAAACGGCCTTTCTGGTGGCCATAACCTCACTACGCAGGGGGAGCGAGCTTCAAGCACTAACGCTGCAGGATCCCTACATTCAGATTCACAAGGATAGAATTGTCCTGAGAACGGACCCACACTTCATGCCCAAGGTGGTGTCGGCGTTCCACATGAATCTGAGTATTCAGATACCAAGTTTCTTCCAAAACCCGACTTCAAACGCAGAAAAGGCCCTGCACACCCTCGACGCAAGAGCGGTGATGCACTACATTGAGAGAACCAAGGAACTCAGGAAGTCGAAACAGCTGTTTGTGTCCTTTGCTACTAGCTTCATGGGTAGGCCAGTGACTAAGGGCACCATCGCTAGGTGGATTGCCCTCACTATTCAATTCTGCCACAAACAGGCTGGACAGGAGCTAGCGGAGGGGCCGCAGGCTCACTCCACAAGGAAGAAAGGGGCCACCGTGGCCTTCCTGGCGAACACGCCCATCCAGGACATATGCCTCGCGGCAACTTGGGCATCTGTGCACACGTTCACGAAACACTACTGCGTGGACATTCAGATGAACAAGGAAGCACAGGTTGGACAGAAGGTGCTTCAGCACATTTTCAACGACCAACGCTCATCTACCACCCAGCCGCCACAGAATTAGGAAAACCGCTACAAAGTCTATGCACAGCATAGTGAATCCAGAAAGATTCACGCTGCAAAACGAATAGTTTCTTACCTGTCGGTGTAGTTTTGCAGCTTGAAGATCTTTCTGGATTCACTAGCGAACCCACCCACCTCCGCCAGGAAGATGAGGCTGGAGGAAGAGGGGGTAAAATGGAAAAGATCAAAAGAAATGAAAACATACAGAAAAATGGACAAGAAGGATTAATCAATCGCCTAGGGTTAAAAAAAAAAAGGAAAGGAAATAAGAACCCGAAGATGGCGCCCCAAAGGTGGGACTTCCGCAGGAAGCACGACGACGTCACGGGAGGTGCACCAAATGGTGGACGTCGACGCCCACCTGGGCTACAAAAAAAAAAAAAAAAAGAAAAGACTACGAATCCGGACCCAACCACAAGATCGCGGAATAATGCACAGCATAGTGAATCCAGAAAGATCTTCAAGCTGCAAAACTACACCGACAGGTAAGAAACTATTCGTTTCTTCCCCTACTGGAAAACCATAACAGACCAGTGGGTGTTGGATATTATCCAACCTGGTTATTGTCTGGAGCTCATCAAAACGCCTCCAAACATCCCACCTTACAGGCACATACTTTCCAAACAGCTCCAAAGATGGTTCACTTCGGCCCATACTGGACTTCTGACCCTAAAATCAATACATCCTCTCAGAGCACTTTCACATGGTGACACTTCAAGATGTAGTTCCTCTATTACAACAAGGCGAATTAAAGGACGCTTACTTTCATATCGCAATACATTCACCTCACCGAAAACACCATGGGTTCGTCATTGCAGGAGCACATCAATTCTAAATGATTCCATTTGGAGTCACTGCTGCACCCCGGCTGTTCACCAGATATCTAGCAGTAGTAGCAGCGCATCTACAAAGACAGTATTCACGTCTTCCTGTAGCTTGACAATTGGCTAATCAAAGCCAGTATGCTTCATTTGTGCCCACCATACAACTTAATTAATTGGGATTTACAATCAACATACAGAAATCACATCTTCAACCTTCACAGATTCAACGTCATCTAGGGGCTATTCTTGGCACACAGTTGGGTTAGCCTGCCCAAATGCAGTCAGGATTTACAACATCCCAGAGCTGCTACATTTTCACCCCAGTCAATACAACAGTCAAAATAGTTAAACATCTAGGCATGATGGCGTCTTGTATTGCAATAGTGCCACATGTAAGACTACATATATGTCCGCTGCAGGAATATTTGGCGAGTTAATGGTCTGTCACAGGGTCAGTTGCAAGATCTCGTGTTGATACATAGCCACACACATCACTCACTGCAGTGGTGAAATACATATAGCCTATCAAATGGATGGCCGCTCCACAACCCTGATCCCTAGATCATTCTGTCAGCGAATGCATCCCTTATAAATTGGGGTGCACACAGTTCAGGGTCTCTGGGACACCAAACATCGGCGTCCACATTACCTACCTAGAACTTCAAGCAGTTCACCAAGCATTGAAAGCATTTCTAGTTCACCTCAAAAGCAAAGTTTTCTTGGTCCGGACAGACAACACAACAGCTGTGTTCTATTTTCAAAAACTGGGGGACACACTCTAGTTATCACGCCTATCTCAGATGATTTGGTGTTGGGCAATACGTCACAGCATTCACCTGTTAGCAGAACATCTCCCAGGGATGGGCACCGACTTTGTCAACCTCCGCAGGATGCGGCAACCAGTCCACAAGTGGACACTCCACCCCAGAGTCGTTCTCATATACTTCCACAGGTGGTTGTTTCCACAGATAGACCTCTTCGCAACCGCAGACAATGCAAAACTCCCAAACTTTGCCTACAAGCTCCCACAGCCACTAGCTAAGGGCAGTGCTCTATGGATAGACTGGTCAGGGATATTTGCCTACGCTTTTCCACCTCTTCTATTTGTAGCTCAGAAACTCAGGCAAATGTCTCTCACCCTCATTCCGATATCTCCCTCTTGGGCTCAACAACCATGGCAAACATTAATCGTACTTTCAGTAGTGCCACACGAGAAGCTTCCCCTCAATCTGGATCTTTTTACTCCAAATCATGGAGAAGTCAGGCACTTAAATCCAAAGAAACTCAACCTTGCGATTTGGCTTCTGAGGTCATAGAATTTGGTTACCTAAATCTCCCACCAGAATGTATGACCATTCGTAAAGAGGCACGTAAAACTACAACTAGGGAGTGTTAAACTGCCAAATGGAAAATATTTGTTTTCTACTGCTATGGTTAACCTATTGACTAATTTGATTTAACTGTTCAAAACATTGACCATTTACTACATTTGCAGACTTCTAAACAAGCATACACTTCCATACGCCTACATCTAGCTACAGTAGCTACCATTCTGCAAAATAGACAACATTTATCATTATTCAAGGTACCAATTATTAAGGCATTCATGGAAGGCTTTAAGAGTAATTCCACCTAGCTTTCCCCCTGCATCTGCTTGGAATCTCAACATTGTACTTACCAGACGTATGGGTCCACCATTTGAACGCTTGCATAATTGCCCCCTCCAATTACTATCTTGAAAGCTAGACTTTTTAGTAGCCAACACTTATTAGATGTGTCTGAGCTCCAGGCACTAACATTGGAAGAACCTTTCTTCTGGCTACACAGAGATAGGGTAGTCTTCGAACTAATGCAAAATTCCTTAGAAAGGTAGTTTCTACCTTTAACCTAAATCAGTCAGTTGATTTACCTGTCTTCTTTCCACAGCTTGATTCAATTGCAGAAAGACCTGTACATACACTAGATGTTAAAGAGTTTTATTGTAGCATAGTGACCGAACTAAAGATTTTTGAAAACTAAATAACTTTGTGGCCTTTTTCGGCCTCTCACATAGGAAAACCCATATCGGAATCCAGTATCTGTGCCACTCTTGTCGCCAACTCCGACCGAAGGCGCAACGAGAACGTCGCATGATGCGCCTTGCAGCGCAGATGTCAGTCATCGAAGTCTTCTCGTCATCCTTGCACTCCTAAGCGCTCTAGGTTCTGACACCACATTTACTCTAGGAGCTGTTCCCGTCCTTCTCCTTCGACTTCCTGGGAGGTCTTGGCGTAGGCAGTCGCAGTTCCCCCTGCCTTTGTTGCCTACCGCTGGTCCCTGCTCTTCTGTTAAAGTGTCGGGGAAACAGTCCACCCCCGCGTCTCCCCACCTGGGGCTGGTGAGTCTTTGACTCAAATGAGACAATATTCTCAATCTCTAAATTCTATTTTTGGGTAGTCCCCCCTCCTCTTGAGCACCCATGGGTCCCCACAGAGGAGCATGAGGTCATGCCTGTCCCCTCACTGGGGGTTCTCCTTCTGCTTCAGGTCTGCCTCCTATTTCTGACACCTTAGTGATGCCGGTGCACAACCCGTTGAAGCTACCACCTTCGACTCCTGCTTCTGGTCTCCCCACTCCAATGTTTGCATCAGGCTTTTGTCCACTGGCTCCAATGGTGGTGCCATCGAAGCTTCTTCCGATGTTGAGGCGTCGCCGACTTGGTGTCGACCGGCTTCGGTTGTGGTGACGATGGAGCCGTCTGTCTCAGACTTCCTTCCCCTAGTTTTTTCCTTCTGAGGACCATGGTTGTTATTTCGGACACTGTTCGACCCCCATATGCAGTCTAGCTGGTTACTTGATTTCAGTGATGCCAGTGGCTTAGAATCTTCTCCATTCTCCTGGTTTTGCTATGAAGGAGAGTTCTGCTATGGTGCACATGCTCAATCGAGTTTCCATTGTACTAAATTTACAACTTCCATCTGTGGAATTGTCAACAACCCTTTTACTTGGTGTTCTACATCCTGACCAGTTTAATGTAGAGCCTATCCTTCCTTATAGTGACTGTCTTTTCTATATCTTGTTGGGTGCTAGGGCTAAACCTGAAACAGGGCTCCCTGGAGATCTCACAGGCATTGCCAAGCCCTGGAGGATCCCTCCTGTCTCCTTGGACATCAATCTAATTAGAGCTTTGTGGTACAGGCTGCTTTAGCTCCCCAAAATGATTTTTATCCCTCCGGTACGAAAGGCCAGGACATTTGACGTCTGTGGTAGGCGTATCATTGAGGCATGTGAGCTGTAGATCACAAGCTTTGCCTACTCCTGCCATCTAGTGTTGGCTCTGAATGTTTAAGTTTTTCTTCGAAGAAGTCTTTCCAGTCACGAGGTAAAGTTTTTTTTTTTTTTTTTTTTTTTTTACGGGTTCGGACGTGCATTACTGTGCTCAGTTTCGGAATTTGTCCTCAGGTTCCTATCTATGCGCAATCTACTCTACCCTCGCCTGTATTGTTTTCAAACGCATTACTTTTCTCCGCGGTTCGACTGGACATCAAGAAATCTCCAATTTTTATTGCAGTTTTCGCGGGCAGGCTTCCGGCCTATCCACGTTGGTCCGGCACCTGGTCGATGGAACGGACTCTGTTCAAATTCTGCCCCCTGTGCTATGCAAGGGACCCGCGTACAGACCTACATCAGGTGTGTAACTTGGCTTCTCCCCCGAGTGCAAAGAACACTGTGACGCGTGTCGGTCCTTCAGATCGAAGAAACCTCTGTGATCTTCTGGTTTGCAGTCAAGAGATGCAGCAGTTGGACGACACACTGGATCTCTTCGGCGAAGACTCAGAACAAGAGTAAGTCTCAGCGGCCGAAGAACACGCTTCAGCGGCATCGGACTCCGAGGTAGAGTTGCAGATTGTCCTTGAAGACGACGATGTGCCGCATGGACAAGGACGTGAGAACGGAAGACCCCACCTCTCTCTCCACCGTCCCTAGAAGATCTAAGGCTTCGGGACCACCTCGGCCTTCAGACCAAAGTCAGCACCGAGAAGAGGTTTTGAACGCTCCACCTTCCGGCTCGGCACCAAAACACTCTGACAATCCTTTTGGCTTGGGACCGAGTCGGCCAAAACCTTCGGGCTCTAAACATAAATTGGGCTCTGAAGCATTCCTCTGAGCCGAAATCTTCGGCACCGAAAGGACATACCAGCTCGGCACCAAAAGCTTCAGTGCCAAAAATTAAACAGTTGCCAGTACCGCAATCTGATCCAAACTTGGACATTGTACCACCCAAATCGGATCAGAAACAGAAAACTCTACTTTAATCCGGATACTGGACCTACTCACGCCAAACAGCCATCCAAACACACGCTTCCGGGTGACGACTGCTCCAAAGTTCCATTGAAGAAACATGCGGGGACTAGTCCTTTCCACACAGTAACATCTCCTCCTCCCTCTCTGCCACAATTTGATACCTTACACATTACATCCAGCTCATCGCAAATGCCTCCAATTTGTGATAGCAGGCAAACATTACCACTTCAAGGTACTTCTATTTGGTGTCACAACAGCCCCCAGAGTGTTCACCAAATGTCTCGCAGTAGTAGCCACTCATCTCAGAAGACAATGTATTAATGTCTTTCCTTGCCTAGATGACTGGCTTATCAAAGCGGGCACTTACCTGAAACTGTATGCTACAAACTCGGGTAACAGTACACTTAATCAGTTGGGTTTCATAATCTATGCCCAAAAATCTCATCTGTGCCCTGCGCAAGTGCAGTCTTATCTAGGAGCTTTCCTCAACACACTCAAAGCTCTAGCCTCTCCCAATGTAGTCAGGATTCACAATATTCAGGCCACAATACTACTTTTTCACCCCAATCAAACATTACCAGCCAGTTTTTATGCAACTGCTGGGAATGATGGCATCCTGTATTGCGATTGTACCTTACGCAATGCTTCACGTGTGTTCTCTGCAGGAAAGTCTAGCGCATCAGGGGAATCTGTCACAGGGTCAATTAACCGATCTAGTGTTGGTAGACGGCCGCATCCATCGCTCTCTGCAGTGGTGAAACCCTCCAAACGTATCAAAAAGGGCGGCCCTTCATAGACTGGATTCCACAGACTGTAGTGATAGCAATCACGTCTTTTACCTGTTGGGATGTTCATCTCCAATATCACACAGTACAAGGGCTGTGGACAGACAATCACAAACTTCTCCACGTCAACTAACAAACTTCTAGCGGTGTTTTTAGCACTCAAGCTTTCCACACTCACCTGCGTAAAACAGTCTAAGTCCGCAAAGACAACATGACAGCGATGTATTATCTGCAGAAACAAGGAAGGGACACACACTCTCCAGCTATTGCACCTGGCACAAATTATTTGTAATTGAGCAAGGCATCACAAAATGCATCTCCTAGCAGAACACCTTCCAGGGGTAGACCAATTGCCGACCAGCAGACACAGGCAGCAAGTTCATGAGTAGGAACTTCATCTCCCAAGTTCTTCTTCCCTACTTTCAACAAAGGGGTTTTCCATAGATCGAGCGGTTTGCTACAGTATACAATGCAAAATGCCCAAACATCCAGGTCCTCACACCATCTATCCACAGGCAATGCTCTATGGATGATTTGGTCAGGAATATTTGCCTACGCTTTTCCGCCTCTCCCACTAATTCGATTAGTGGTTCTGAAGCTCAAACAAATGTCCCTCACTTTGATATTAGTAGCCCCCACATGGGCTCGTCAACCTTGGAAACCACCCTGTTAGAACGGTCAGTGGTGTCACACCCAATCTCCTCACTCAGAGCCATGGAGAAATCAGACCTCCAAATCCCAGAGAACTCAACCTAGCGATTTGGCTCCCAAAGTCAGTTTGGTTATTTACAATTACCACCAGACTGTAGGAATATTATGAGAGGCTAGAAAGCCTACTACTAGAGCATGTTATGCAGCAAAATGGAAACGGTTATCTATTGTAATAACATCAATCCACTTGATGCCTCTATACAAAACATAATGTTCGAGGCATATGAGCTGCAGATTGTACACTTAGCATAGATCGCCATCTGGTGTTGGGCCCGGATGTTTGCAGTTTGTTTTTCTTCTTGGACAGTCTTTGGAAGTCACGAGTTTGGTGACTCCTCCTTCGGTCCGTACTGCGCATGGGCTTCGGCTCCATCCTCAGATTGTTTTTTTCCGCCATCGGGCTCGGATGTGATACTTCGTGCTCCTGCTTCGAACTTCTACGGTTCCAGCCTCGACGGAAAATCCTCGTTTCTTCGAGTTTCTTCATCATCATCTTCATCTCTCGAAGCGGCACTTTCTCCATCCCGTACATCGGCACCGGCCTTCGGGCCCTCCTCGACTCCGGTCCCGGCCGATGGAAAGGACTCCGTTCAAAAAGTGCCCAAAATGTGGGTCTAAATTTCCCCACACCGACCTCCATCAGGTGTGTAACCTTTGCCTCTCTCCTGAACACGAGGCTAGAGACTGCCCCGCCTGCAAGTCTTTTCGATCGAAGAAGACCATCCGAGATCGAAGAGCTCGACGCACCATGGCGCACTCATCCTCTGCAGCTCCACCGGACATCTTCGGAGACGGCGCCGAAGCTTCGGGGCAAACACACACCGAGCAGGAGGAAGACGTCGTCAGCGCTTCCGAGGCCGACGACGAGGACGTTACACCGGCGCAGCGGGCCGTGAGTACTATGCCCCCTCCCACCCCGCGCCGAAAACCAAAGAGACTCAGGTTACTCCCTCGCCTGCCGGCCTGGGCAAAACCAAAACCAAAGCTTCTATCACCCCACCTACGGGCCCGGTGTCGAAGCCTCCAAAGTCTCACGGCAGCTCGGGATCGAGCCAGCCGACGCCCGGTGCCGAAAAACAGCATCCGGCATCGAAGAAAGCAATATCCAGCTCGACTCCGAAGCCACCGGTGCCGAAGCCTGGACACTCGGTGCCGACCAAACACAAACATAAATCTGTCGGCACCGACGCCCCGGCGCCGAAACCTCATTCGACGCCGAAACACCCGGAGACCTCAAGAAAGCATGGCGCACACAAACCATCGAAACCCTCGGTTCCGAAATCACCGGTGCCGACAGACGATTCGGCACCATTGGCTCTGTTTACACCAGACCCTTTACAAAAGACTCTGTCCAAAGATCCAAAGACTGGGCTTTTGACTTTAATTACCAAGAAAAGACGCCTTGATACTCCGGCTCCTCCTCCTCCACCCAAAAGGAAGGACTCTGCTACTTGTCCCCTCAGAGTGCCCTCCCCACTACCGCCTCCCCTACCTCCTCCACCCCCTCCCCCTCCCAGGTCTCCGCCACCTCTACCTCACTACGATCCGGCCCCATCCCCAGATCCGGATGACGGGGACCCGGACAATTACCCGGCGGACGCCCCAATGGATCCCACTCCACCAGGGACCCCAGACCCATGGGAGGATTACAATAACCCAGATATACCTCAGGACGACCTATACCCATCCAGGCCGTCTCCTCCAGAGGACTCCTTAGGGTTTCATCATTTAGTGCAGAGAGCAGCACACTACCATGGGGTGGACATGCACAGTGAACCAGTGGAAGAAGACTTCCTACTGGATACATTTGACATACAAGACAAATCCACTTCTATTTTACCCATGCTTAAGGGTGTCACCAAGCACGCTACAGAGGTGTTCAAAGACCCTGTCAGGGCCAGAGTACTGAACCCTAGAATAGAGAAGAAGTACAAGGCGGCACCCACAGACCCTGCATACATTAAGGGCCCTGCTCCCCTAGATTCCCTAGTTGTCTCCACAGCTAGAAAGCGGGCTAACTCCCAATCCTCAGGAGAAGCCCCACCGCCAGACAAGGAATCTAAACTTCTGGACGCGTCTGGTAAACGCACCGCCTCCCAAGCTGCAAACATGTGGCGCATTGCAAACACACAAGCACTGCTTGCGCGATATGACAGAGCACACTATGACGAACTAGAGGCTCTTATGCAGCACCTTCCAGAAAAACACAAGCGCAAGGCTCATGACCTGATACAGGAGGGTAAACTAATTACAAACACCTCCATTAAGTGTGCCCTCGATGCAGCCGACACTGCTTCTAGAGCCATAAATACAAGTGTCCTGCTTCGTCGCCATGCCTGGCTCAGGATCTCAGGGTTCAAGCCTGAAGTCCAGGCGTCCATACTCAATCACCCCTTTGACCAGCAAACTCTCTTTGGGCCAAAGGTAGACGAAGCGTTGGAAAAGATGAAAAAGGACACAGACACAGCAAAGTCTATGGGGGCACTCCAAACACAAGCCTCTAAACGTTCCTTTCGACGCTCGTCCTTTCGTGGCACAGGCAGAGGCCCCTCCACCGATAACGCCTCTACCTCCTACAAGTCCCCTCCTCAAAATACCTTTTCAAAGGGGTGGTTACAGAGGCAACAACAATAAGGGCAGGGGCAAAACCAACACCCGTTCTGCCACCCCACCCGCACAATGACTCCCCTCCGCTCCCCCCAGACCATCCCACTCCGGTCGGGGGCAGACTACAAGACTTTATCCACACATGGGAGTCCATAACATCGGACAAATGGGTGACCCAAATCATTCGGTCAGGGTACTGTCTCGAACTAACATCTACCCCACCCAATATCCCACCAAGGCACCGTCCAATGTCTCAAGAACATTCCACACTGCTCAAACAAGAGGTACTCTCACTCCTCCAAAAACACGCTATAGAGCAGGTCCCCGTCAATCAACAAAATCTAGGGGTCTACTCCCTATATTTCTTAATACCAAAGAAAGACGGGACCCTCAGACCCATTCTCGACCTCCGGCCTCTAAATGCCTACATACATTCAGACCATTTTCACATGGTCACCCTACAACAAGTCCTCCCACTCCTCTGCCAGGGAGACTTTCTCACAACCTTGGATCTGAAAGACGCATACTTTCACATTCCAATACACCCCTCTCACAGGAAATACCTCAGGTTCGTGGTGGACGGGCAACATTACCAATTCACGGTTCTCCCCTTCGGGGTCACCACCTCACCACGGGTGTTTACCAAATGCCTAGCAGTAGTAGCAGCACACCTCAGACGTCAACATATTCACGTCTTCCCTTACCTAGACGACTGGCTGATAAAAGCCGCGTCCTACGACCAATGTGTGCAACATACAAACAGCACCATCCAACTGCTCCACCAGCTAGGCTTCACGGTGAACTACCAAAAGTCCCACCTCATACCATCTCACACAAAGCAATATCTCGGGGCCACTATAGACACCTCCAAGGGTATTGCCTATCCAAACTCAGCCAGAATCACAAGCATTCAAGCCTTACGCAAAACATTCCTTCCTCAACACTCTTCCAGCAAGAGTGTTTATGAAGCTCATAGGAATGATGGCGTCTTGCATCTTCATAGTGCCCCATGCAAGACTCCACATGCGTCCACTTCAAGAGTGCCTAGCACAACAGTGGAACCAGGCCCAGGGTCAGCTGACGGATCTGGTGTTGGTGGACGGCCGCACACATCACTCTCTGCAGTGGTGGAACACCACAAACCTTTCCAAAGGGCGGCCGTTCCTGGACCCGGTTCCTCAGGTGATTCTACCAGCGGACGCATCGCACTCCGGCTGGGGAGCGCACCTCCTACACCTCACCATGCAAGGTCTATGGACGCCACAGCAAAAATCGCTCCACATCAACCATCTGGAGCTCTTGGCGATCTTTCTAGCCCTAAAATCTTTCCAAAAACAGATTTCGGGCAAAGCAGTCCTCATTCGCACAGACAACATGACTGCGATGTATTATATACAAAAACAGGGGGGGGACACACTCTACCCAGCTCTCCCGCTTAGCCCAGAGCATATGGAGATGGGCAATTCCCCAAAACATCTTTCTCCTGGCACAGCACGTTCCAGGCGTACAAAACACCATGGCAGATCTGCTCAGCAGACAAACGCAACAACTACACGAATGGGAACTGCATCCACAAGTTCTTCACCCATTCTTCCAACAGTGGGGGCATCCTCAGATAGACCTCTTCGCCACCCACGAAAACAAAAAATGCCCAAGCTTCGCCGCCAGATACCCACACCCATTGTCCAAGGGCAATGCGATATGGATGAACTGGTCAGGCAGATTTGCTTACGCCTTTCCACCTCTCCCACTAATTCCATTAGTGGTCAGGAAGCTACAACAACACTCCCTCACACTCATTCTGGTAGCTCCCACGTGGGCCAGGCAGCCGTGGTACACCACGCTACTACAACTATCAGTGGTACCACATCAAAAACTGCACCTATCCCCATGCCTCCTAACCCAGAACCATGGAGAAATCAGGCACCCGGACCCAGCTCAGCTCAACCTGGCGATCTGGCTCCTGAAATCTTAGAATTCGGATACCTTAACCTTCCCCCTGATTGCATGAACATCATCATGGAAGCCAGACGTCCTACCACTAGAGCATGCTATGCTGCAAAGTGGAAAAGATTTGTAATTTACTGCCGTAATAATACAATCAACCCTCTAGATGCATCCATACAGCACATCATATGCTATCTGCTCCATCTTCACAGGTGTAACCTGGCATATTCATCCATACGCCTACACCTAGCAGCGATCGCTGCTTATCTACAAAACAGACAGCATTTATCACTCTTCAGAGTTCCCGCTATTAAAGCCTTCATGGAAGGCCTTAAACGAGTAATTCCTCCCAGGGCACCACCTTCCCCTGTATGGAATCTAAATTTAGTTCTTACACGACTAATGGGTCCGCCCTTCGAACCAATGCACAAATGTGAGCTACAGTTTCTCACCTGGAAGACAGCTTTCCTTGTAGCTATCACTTCCCTTAGAAGGGTTGGTGAAATACAAGCGTTCACCATACAGGAACCCTACATACAAATGCATCACAGCAAGGTCATACTTCGCACAAATCCGAAGTTTCTGCCCAAAGTCATTTCCCCCTTCCATCTCAATCAATCAGTGGAATTACCTGTCTTCTTTTCGCAACCCCAATCTGTTGCGGAAAGGGCCTTACACACACTTGATGTGAAAAGGGCGTTGCTATACTACATACAAAGAACGCAACCCTTCAGGAAGACTAAACAATTGTTCGTTTCCTTCTCTCCACCACATAAAGGCAACCCCATTTCGAAATCAGGGATAGCTAGGTGGATTGTAAAATGCATACAAATTTGCTATCAAAAGGCAAAGAGAACATTATCTGTTCCTCCTAAAGCCCACTCTACAAGAAAGTTAGGGGCTTCTATGGCTTTTCTAGGGAATATACCCTTAGATGACATCTGCAAAGCAGCCACATGGTCTACACCGCACACCTTCACAAAACACTACTGTGTAGATGTGCATTCCAAGCAGCAAGCTAGGGTGGGCCAGGCTGTACTAAAGACACTTTTTCAAACAGCTGCAACGGATACCGGTGGTCGCCGCTAAGGTTGGGTACTGCTATATAATCTATGCTAAGTGTACAATCTGCAGCTCATATGCCTCGAACGGAATATGCTACTTACCAGTATGCATCTGTTCTTGGCATGTAGAGCTGCAGAGTTGTACACGCCCACCCGCCTCCCCGGCTACCTGTATCCGTTCCAGTACATCTTATTTAGATACAACACATGGGTTTCTCACTGTTATTACTAGGCTCCATCATTTCCCTGTTGGCGAAAAACAATCTGAGGATGGAGCCGAAGCCCATGCGCAGTACGGACCGAAGGAGGAGTCACCAAACTCGTGACTTCCAAAGACTGTCCAAGAAGAAAAACAAACTGCAAACATCCGGGCCCAACACCAGATGGCGATCTATGCTAAGTGTACAACTCTGCAGCTCTACATGCCAAGAACAGATGCATACTGGTAAGTAGCATATTCCTTGTTACCTGTTGCATTTACAGCAGTCTGGATTGGCTTACACATTCGTGTACACCTGGCAGCAGTAGCCGCATACTTGCAAAATAGACAACATATCTCTATTCAGAGTACCAGTGATCAAAGCCTTCGTGGAAGGATTAACAAGCATTGGCATAGCCAATAGGTCTCACCTTTGGGTCCTTATAAGTGTTTAGCCATGCAACAGTTGCATAACTAAATACTTATAAGGTTCCAAAAGCGAGACCTATTGCTTATGCAAAGCGGCCGTGAAAGTAATCGCAGTAAAACGCGGCGCGCACATGCACTGTAGCTCCTGGCTGGCCTGGTAGCACTTTTTGGAGCCCTTGCAATAAGTCTCGCCAGACTAGCGCATGCGCTGGGTCAGGCAAGACCTAAACAAGGGTGATACCACCAAGAGTTCCTCCCTGCACCAGAGTGGAACCTAAACATAGTCCTTATCAGTCAAATGTGTCCACCTTTTGAACCAATGCACAAATAGCAGTTACAATTCCTCTCATGGATGGTTGCTTTCCTCATAGCAATAACCTCACTAAGGAGAGTTGGTGAACTTCAGGAATTAACTATACAAAAGTCTTTCTTTCAGCTTCACTGATGCCAGTGTGGGATTTAATGTACAATGCACGACAGAGGGCATCTTAGAGATGCCCCCTGAACCTAACCTACAATCCACGTCTTGTCTGAGGGGCTGCCTAGGCTGCCACACAGCAGACATGTTGCTGGACCCCTGGGTAGAGAGCCATCCGCTCTCCTGTGCCTGCAACAATGCACATCCTGGGCGAGGTGCTAGGTCTCCTCCCCAGGATGGGCAGGGGAAGCTTCAAAGGCATGCCGCCTTTGTGAGCTCCTCCAGGCCACTTGCTGTACTCCGCAACTGGCCCCTACTGGTTCTAAACCCCCACCCTGGCGGGAAGACTGTCCGGAAACTCAAAGTAAGGACGGGGGATGTGGCAGCCCTGCCAACCCCACCCCTCAGTTGGGTGAGGTGAAGCACACCTTCAGGAAATCGCCATCTTTAAGATGGGGAGCCCTACCCAATCAGGACTAGGCTACTGCCCCCCTCCCACAGGAGAGTGGCAGGATAGGGGGTGTACTCACCCCAGGACAGGGACCCAGTGGTCCCTGCCCTCAACCTACTTGTAACGCCCCTAAAATTTAGTATTTAGGGGCACCCTGAACCTTCCTTCCTCAGATTCCTGATTCTAAAACTGCAAAGATCAAGAAGAAAGACCTGCCGTGCAGCTGTTAAGAGGAAGACTCCAACTGCTTTGGCCCCAGCCCTACCGGCCTATCGACCCTCGAACCTGCTCCTGCTAAATCCCGGCACCTCCTGTGGCCAGCAACCTCACAACCCCCGGAGGACCTGGCTACCTTGTGACTCTGAGCACCTGGGACTCCCACGAGCAGTGGCTCTGCTCACAGCAAGTATCTAACCCCTGGCATCAGCCCGGAACCGCGAACCCTGCACACTCTGCACCCGCCAAGCCTGGGCTGTGCTGGAGTGGACAAAGACCCCGAGGACCCCCCCCCCCCCCCGCCCTGGCGACTGACCCCAAATCTGGCACCCAAGGACCTACCTCGACGCTCCTGATGACGCCTGCAGCCTTGGAACCAGATACCCCCTCCCAACCGCAATCAACAGAGGGTAAGACTTCCCGACACCAAAAGGCACCCCTGCACCTGGCGCCCTTTGGCTGACTCCTGGGTATCTACCTATTCTCCAACTAACCAACTTACCTCTCGAAATGGTGGTGGCACTTGAAGAATCTTCGTCACCGAGCTGGCAGCCTTTGTTCGTCCTTGAGCTTTTCCATAGCAATCCATTGAGTGCCCGAAGGCTCAAAAGCACCCTGCACCCCGCCGCCCGAGGTGGTTCTGTGAGTGCAACTTCTACTCCTACCTACTTCCCCATTTGCCCTGAGCAAGTGACCAGGAGCCCAGCTCCCACAGCCGCGTGGCCTGCTAGTCAGCAGCCACCAACCAAGGGCCCCCTGCCTCCCATAGGATAACGTTGGGCCTAACTCGCTCTGCACCCGGCTGCCCCTGTGCCACTGAGGGTGTAACAGCTGTACTTACCTGACCCTGGGAGACCCCTGAGTCTATGCCCAGAACCTTAACTCTGCCAGTTGAATACTTACCCAAAAGCCGATAACTCACTTTTCTTCCATAGGGTAACATTTACTGATTTCTCTTGAAATTTCTTCTAAGTGTGGAGTTTCTAAACTTTAAAATCACCTAAAATCAACTGATTAACAAACGGAAGTACTCACCTGCTATAAGGAGAGATCCCAGTGCTGGATCTTGCTGCCCAGCACTGACCCTGAAAAGTACTTTCTACCGTACTTACCACTAACTCAATTTTCTCCCATAGGAAACCATTGACTGTTTTTCTGTGAAATTTCTTCTGTCGATTTTTGCAAACTACAAATATTCTTTAAAAATCGTACCAACTGTGAAAACTTAATTACTTACCTGTTTCAGATAGATGCCCCAGTACTGAGCCTAGGAGCCCAGCACTGGATTACAAAAGTAACGAGAACATTCTTTACCCGTAACTTGAATTTTCTTCCTTAGGAAACCATTGACTGTTTTTCTGTGAAATTTCTTCTAAGTGTCGATTTTGCAAACTTACAAATATTCCTTAAAAATCGCCTGTATAACTTAAACGCAGTTTCTCAACTGCTTACAGGTGGTACACTAGTGCTGGATCCAGGATCCAACGCTGACCTAGAAAAAGTAACCATAACCCCACTTACCAGCTAAAGAATTTCCTTCCAAAGGTTAACATTGGTAATTTGATCAGATAAAGTGTCTAAGTGTCAACTTTTAAAATAGAAAAATAGTGCTTAAAAATCACAACAGTAACTAAAACTTATTTACTAGTTTCCAAGAACTGTCCCAGGACTAAATCCAGGATCCAGTCCTGGAGTTAAAAAAGTAATCCTGAAAGTAATCAATTGCATATAACTTAAAATTCCCATTGAGCTCAATGTATTATTGTGTTTAAAATTGTTGCCTATTGCAACAAACTGTAACTATTGCATTTCAAGTCAATTGCCTCTTGCAAAGTATTTAAATAAAGCATCTCATTCTGAGGAAGTATTTTCTGATACCTACTGTTGGTCCTAAAATGAAACAGCCATATATTTTTATATACAAACCATTGGCCTAGAGTTCAGTTCTTGAGTGTGTGAGACCATTTGCTGACTGAGTGTGTACAACAAATGCTTTACACTGTCTTCTGATACTGCCTTATTGCTCGACCAAGCTACCACTTTAGAGAGTAAGGTTATATCTAACTTTAGCCTCTGCCAAACCTCTGGGGGCTGTGGACTTTGTACACACTGTACCTATTTGGGAACAGTATATACAGAGCCACTTTCCTACACTGTGTTCTTTCCTCTACCTGATTCTGTAGCAGAACGAGTGCTACACACCCATGTTAGACGAGCTATACTATATTATGTAGAAAGAACCACATTTTTAATAACAAAGCAGCTATTTGTTGCTTTTTCTCCACCACACAAAGGCAATCCCATATCTAAGTCAGTTATTGCAAGATGGATTGTAAAATGTATCCAAACATGTTGTGCTAGAGCAAAAAGAACTCTGATACCCCCTAGAGCACATTCCACTCGCAAAATAGGGGCTACTATGGCTTTCTTAGGGAATATTCCCCTAGTCTACATCTGTAAGGCAGCAACATGGTAACACCGCACACATTCACCAAACACTATTGTGTAGATGTGTTTGCGAGACAACAAGCAAATTTAGGCCAAGCAGTACTCGGAACACTTTCAAACTACAACCAGTACAGGTTAGCCACCGCTTTGGCAGTATACTATATAGTCTATGCAAAGCATGTGATCTACAGCTCACGTGCCTCAAACGTTAAATGTTACGCAGTAAACATCTGTTCTTGGCATGTAGGGCTGTAGATCCGCATGCGCCCACCTGCCTCCCCGGTCTCCTGTAGTGGTTGTAGTTCTCGATTTACATTCATACGCATGAATATCTCTATTCTACACTCACTAACTCATTTCTCACCCTCTGCGGGAAAACAATCTAACAATGGAGTCTGTCCATGCACACTATCACAGCATCAAAGGAATTTTTCAGATTGTGTCCAGATGTCGGAGGGCACTGCTCACTAATTGTAGTGGTGGCTAACGAACCAGGATTGGGTCAGCAACAGGTCCCTCTCCCTTACCCAGCCAGAGTTCACAGTGGTGACAGATGCATCACTTCTGGGGTAGGGCGTCCACATGGGAGAGGCGGAGATCAGAGGCCTTTGGTCTCCTGCAGAGTCCGGGCTCCACATCAACCTTCTGGAGCTTCAGGTGATCCGTCTTGCACTGAAGACATTCCTTCCTTCTGTCCAAGGGAGAGTAGTTCAGGTGTTCATGGACAACACCACTGCCATGTGTTACTACAACAAACAGGGCGGGGTGAAGTCGTGGACCCTATGTTGGGAGGCACTTCATCTCTGGAAGTGCCTGGAACATCAGGGCATGTCCCTGGGCGTTCAACACCTGGCAGATTCTCTGAACACCAGGGCGGACAAATTCAGCCGCTGGTGTATGATGGATCACAAATGGCATCTTCACTCTGAGGTGGTGCAAGGTCTCTTTCAGCAGTCGGGAGAGCCTTGGTTAGATCTATTCGCCAACAAAGAGAATGCTTAATGTCAGCAGTTCTGCGTGCTGGAATTTTCCAAGGCTGCACTGGCTAGGCGAGGCTTTTAGTCGCAAGTAAAATTGCGGTCTTCTGTACGTCTTTCCGCCTATACCACTTCTGCCCAGAGTGCTGAAGATCAAGCGTGACCGGGCCCAAGTCATTCTTGTGGCCCCGGACTGGGCAGTGGTATCCGGAGCTTTTGCACATGGCCATCGATCCTCCGATCAGATTGCCCCTTCGGGAGGATCTTCTGTCGCAACCACAGGGGACGGTCCTCCACGCAAACCTGTCCAGCCTCTACCTCCTTGCGTGGAGATTGAGCGGCCACAGTTGACAGCTTTCGACCTTCCTCCCTAAGTTTGTAATGTTATCTTGGCAGCCAGGTATCCCTCCCAAAACGATATACGCCTGTAGATGGAACAAATTTGTGGCATGGTGCGCAGCAAAGGCTGTGTATCCCCTTTCTGCCCCCCTTTCAGAGGTTCTCCTCTTCATTCTTTCTTTGGCCCAGCAGGGCTCTGCTCTGGGCATTCTAAAAGGCTATCTTTCTGCCATTTGGGCATTTCTTTGGCTGCCTAATCGGCCTTCTCTTTTCAAGTCCCCTATTGTAAATCGCTTCCTTAAGGGCATTTCTCGCTTGTTTCCTCAGATTCCTTTCATAATGCCCCAGTGGGACTTGAACCTGGTTCTGATGTATCTTATGTGCGCTCCTTTCGAGCTGCTACATAACTGTCCTCTCAGACTTTTGACACTTTTTGGTTGCCATCACCTCTGCTCCCAGGGGAGTGAGTTTCAGGCTTATTCTTCCAAACCTCCTTTCCTCGCTGTTCATCCGGACAAAGTTGTCCTTCGCGCGCGCAAGGCCTTCTTTCCTTCCCAAAGTGGTTACCTCTTTCCGCATAGGACAGACCATCACTTTGCCAACCTTCTTCCCGCCCTGCATCCTTCTAAAGAGGATGAGAGGCTCCACCGTCTGGATCCAAAACGTGTGCTTTCATTCTATCTGGATCGCACAAAGCAATTCTAGGTGGATGACCAGCTCTTTGTTGGCTATGTGGGCGCCAAGGAAGGTCTGGCTATGCAAAAGCGGACCAACTCTTGATGGGTTGTTCTTTGCATCAAAATTTGTTATTCCTTGGCAAAGAAGGAACCTCCAGCGGGGCTGCACGCACATTCCACCAGGGTGACGCCAGCCGCTACTGCTTTGGGACGTGGAGTCTTTTTTCATGACATCTGCCAGGCAGCCACGTGGGCTTCATTGCACACGTTCACCAAACATTACTGCCTGGACAACCAAGTCCGGAGAGACTGCTTCTTTGGCCATTCGTTCTCCGGGACTTTCTGGTGTGAACTTAGTTTGCCAGCCCACCTCTGGGGTTGGTATTGCTGGGGTATCTATTCGAAGGGGAGGAATTCATAACTAATAGTCTCTTTCAGTTGAAAAATTTACTTACTTTCGGTAACGATTTATTGTAAGACATATATCAATTAAGGATTCCTCACCGCCCCACTCATCCTTGTTCTGCAAACTGACTTCTAGGGTAAGGGATTCTAGTTTTTGTGCAGCAGTGGTCAGTGTCTTGCATCGCTCTGCGCTTGTCGCATGAAATGTTGTGTAAAGAACTGACGTCAGCATGCAGGGGCGGCTTCCAAGATACCACTACGTCATTCCGGCGATCACGACGCCAACAACGAACGTGGAGTTGACCGACACCACCTACCGACGTGCAGGCTTACTGCTGGAGAAAAAATTCTCCGGATCTAGTCTGATGTCTGGGGTTAATTCTAAGGTGAGGAATCCATAACCAATAGGTCTTACAGATATATCGTTACCAAAGGTTAGTAACTTGTTCAGCACTTGCCCTGGTCCAGTTCACAAAGTTTTCAGTTGCTTTTTCTGTCTTTGGCGGTGGGTAGGCTGGACTGGAGGGCGTTTGGTCCATTGTTGCTCTGATACCTTTGACAGTGCCGTGGCCCGCTGGTAGTGGAGGCGGGGGAGTTTAGGGGGTTCCGAGATGAGGAAATGGTGGCAGTGGTGATCAGTCCAGGTGAGCTCCTCAAGTATGGGTGTATTTTACTGTTGCTGGCTAAGAAGATGGGGTTGAGCATGTCCTGTGGTGTGTGTGTGTGGGGCGTTGGCGACTAGCTGCTTGAGTCCAAGGTTAACCATGCTCTCCAAGAGGTTAGCCGTGTTGGCGGCGTCCGTGTTCTCAAGGTGAAAGTTGAGGTCTCCTAGGAATATGTAAATATTCGAGCAGTGGCGATCGGGGCAATGAAGTTGTGGATTGTGTTGCAGAAGGCATGGCAGAGTCCCGGAGGCCTGTAAGCGAGGGTGCCTCTGCTGGTGGTTTTGCTTTTGGTCGGAGCTGAAAATTGATGTGTTCCAGGGGCGTAGCCAAGGTGCCAACCATGATGGTTGCTTGTTGAAAGAGCTCCGCGCCGAGTTAGTTTACCCGGTTTACCCGGACGAAGGGTCTGAGGGTGGCTGACTGTGACAGCAGGAACATCGCCTGTGCTCAGCTGGAGGGCCCCGCACTGCACTCTGCAGCCTGCTTCTGATCCTGGGAGGAGGGCCTTGGAGGGGCTGCAATCTGGTGAGATGGGCCAAGACGCAAGTCTGTGACCAGACAGGTGAGAGGCCTACCCCCCACCAAAACGGCTGAGTCTGGGACCAGTTCACTGGGGGCGGGCCCCACTTAATTCTGTGGAGGTGAACATGGTCAGACCCAAGACTCAGTGGCACAATCCAATAAAATTAACAAGTACGTAGTGACTATACTGCCATTTGAGGAGTGTGAGAACCAACCAGCTCAGGCGGGACCCATCGAGCCCATCCTTGGGGCACTAATGGTGGCCATAGCAGACCTAAAGGGCACACTGGAGGCGAAATTGGATGCTGCAACAGATGTGAATCTGCGTCGGGCTTATTTCCACAGGATCTCAGACGAGGTCTCCACAGCTGAAACCAATATAACGCAACTACAACAATCCACCAAGAACCTGGAGAAACAAGTTGGCCACCTAACCAAGCAGCCCTAGCAAGTTGGAAGATCAGGAAGGAAGAGCACGGCTGAACAATATCAGAGTGGTCTGGCTTCTGGAGGGGGGCAAAGGGGCTCCGTATGGATATCTTCTTAGGAGACTTGGGCCTTAATCATCTGTGCCCCAAGGTCCTATCGAACTTCTTCAGTGGAGCGGGCTCATAAGGCACCCATACCAAAGTCAAACCCCCCCCCAAAATTTGTTGCAGTTTTGGGAACGTGGGAGGGATTAACCGTGAGTTTTTGTTCGGCAGGTGTTGGTATTAAGGTGAGTTATCAATGCACCCATGGATCCAGAGTTGGAGCCAGGGGCCCCAGGAAAGCAATAGCTGAAAAGCCCATGAAAGACTTCATGAACGCGATGGGTTTGATTGACCTCTGGCGTGATCACACCCCTATACAACAGTTTACTTTTTACTCTGCTTCCCACTGTAGTTGTTCAAGGCTGGATTACACCCTTATGTTACTAATGCATGCAGGCTCCTTTTGCTCTGCAACACATCGAGCGAGTGTGGGCGGAGCCTTGGAGTCTAATATCCCTTATCAGATTTGTTTGAATAGCGCTACAGAGGAGGGTGTATGATGGAGTTCTGGCAGTTCTAGACATGAGATTACTGGGCAGTGCAGCTGACCACGGTTAATACGTGGGTATACGCTGATAGGGAGGAGCCTGCCTATCGAGTGGAGTGACAGGCGATGGGTGAGAGGGGTTACCCAGATTCGCTCTACCACAAGAAAGGAGTACATCAGAGAGGCTGAGAAAATGGGTGGTGGAGGCTTCCACAGGGGAAGAACCAGACCTGGTGGGAGGTGGTGCAGGAGGCAAAACGCGGGAGACCGCTTGCGCGTGGGGTAGCAGTGGTACTGTGGGGGATGAAGCCGGTTGGCTGCGCTTTGCTCTCTTGTCCATCATTCTTGATGGGAGGTTCCCTTTTTTTAAAAAATCTCTCAGAATTGTTCCCTCGACGTTCGGTGGGTGCTCTTTCTTTCTGTTTTCGCTGTGGCTAAGCACGCTATTTATGCTCCTTCGGTTAGATATTGAGCCTAACCTAAACTGACTTTTGTCCTGCTCCTTTGCATTCCCCTATCTTAGGTTGCATCCCCTTTGGAGATTTCTCTTTTAATGATTCTATACAGTGTTTCTGTTTTAGGTTTGTTTTATAGCTCTCTACTCCAAGAGAGTTTCCCATCGTCCTTCCTGGAGATCAGTCCCTGCAGTGAGCATCTGCTTCACCTATCATTTTTTGAATAATCTGATCCCTTCGATCTTTGGATCGACTTCTTATTGGGGCTCTTTTTAGTTCGCAGACCCTCCTCCAGGGATGATCTTGCTTGGGTAATTGATTCTAAGATAAGGGGTCAGCTGCCTCATGTCTATCAGATGAAAATTACTTCAGGTAACTCCTTATCTAGTAGAGACCGGATCTAGCCATAAGTCCTTATCGACCCACCCATCCTCCCTGCTCTGTAAACTGAGGGCCCTGTTGTCTCCAACATCCCCTTTATTCATACTGCTACAGGTCTTTCCCTTTGGCACACTGTTACTTTAAGTGGCTCCACATTGTAGGCACGAAAATAGTCACAGAAGATGCTGAAATCAGTGCGTCTGGAAGAGGGCTTATATGGACTACCCATTCAGCAGACAGCACTACGAAAAGTATGGATGCAGTCTGTCGCCTTGGGAGAATTCTAAGATAAGGAATCTGTGGCTAGATACTGTCTAGCAGATAAAGCTTTACCGAAGGTAAGTAACTTTTTCTTCAAGTGCACTGGTTGTCTGGATCCAAGAGAATACAGTTCAAGGCCCTCTGTATAACCGATTGGGCTGTGCATAATGGGGACCCCCGAGTTTTTACATTGGTAAAGATGTTATAGGACCGTGTTGCTCAGGCAAGTAGCTGAAATGCAAGTTTTAGTTGTACATGACCCCCTTCCTTTCAAATACAATGAGAACACACCCTATATTGGTACCAGAGGCGTTCCCTGTGATAAGGCTATCGAATTGCCCATTAATTTAAATCAAACTAGGTTGGAAAGGAACCTCTGTTTTTGATGGCTGCAAAGAGGTAATTGTGAGTAGATCTAGGAAGTACAGAAAAATCTACATTTTGTTTTACGGTTTGGAAACAAGTAAAATCCTACCTTTGTTTTATAATTTGGAAACGAGTAAAACAGTTAGCCAGCCTAACTTGGCACAACATGCTGAAAGAATGTGTAACCTAATTGTTCGGCAGACATTACGTTTTGGGACTAGGTCACACAACGGGGTTCAAAGAGCAGCTGCATTTTCTTTTGAGAACTAGTGTGTAAAATAGTTTTGAAAGCAACAAGTTGGAGTCCTACATAGATGTTTGAAGATCATTCTATTGATGCAGATACAAAACTGAACAGTTAGGACCAGTATTATTGTACTAATTTCTCTTTGCTTATGCCTGAACCCCACTTCATATTTGCTACTTTCTACTACTTGTGTGACAAGTGAATCTATGATTCAACTGCTGAATGACAGAAGTTTGTAAATCACTTGTCTGCTGAATAAAAGCTGTAACTGGTAGCTTTTATTGCTTTACTATGACAAATCCATTTCTTAAGTTAATTCAGTGGCAGGTTTTACTATTCTCTAGGGATAGCTGTCTGCAGGAGCAAAGAGGTGAGAATGTGTTGGGAAGGTGAATGTGTGATCAAAGTATCAAAGTGCATCCAGCACAAAAGCAGATGTATTTCTAATACACAATTTATTTTTATTAGGGATATAATAACAGTAAAGCGGTGACACTGGAGGCATCTTTCACACCTGATTCGCAGTTTATCATGATCGGTAATGTTACATCAGCTTTTTTTCCTTGTTCTAAATTTTTATTAATACCTTCCTATTCAGTTTAAATAAGGGTTTGTGTTTTTCATCTGATTTTTCTGTGCCGCATCGTTCTTCCTACCAGACTATATTGTGGTCTGCCGTGGGGTTTTCCCTTGCCCATATAACTGTGAAATGCGAGTTTTGGTCATATTTGTTTCCCCCTCAAATTGCTCTTGGATGTGACCTTGCAATATTTTGCTCTTCTAGTTTTTGTTTTATAGTTCTCTATCACACTTTGTTAATCTTGGCTTCCGAAGATTTAAATTGTTTCTTTGTGCAACAGTCAAGATTAGGCATTTGTCATTTCTCCTGAATCTAGCTTAGTTAGGCAGACAGTAATAGAAATAAAATTGGTGACTTCCTGTGGTCGTTTGTTTTTTAAATAAATTGACCAACTCTATTTTGATGTTAAAAGACAAGTGTGGTGGGATATGATGACATTTTCCCCCTGCTACCGCCAAGCATACTTGATGGCCCATAAAGGAGAGGGTATAGGAGATGGATACTAGACTGACCATTAGTAGCTGCTGAACTTACTGGTGAGGCGTAAAGAGACATCCTGAATGAAAGTGTACAAAGCAAGACCAACATCTCTTAAGCTGTCCTACCCCTGATCGTGCATCACCGTTCCTAAATATGTTGACTAAAAGAACTGCCTTTCACTTGCATTGCCCCCTCACACCCCTCCCTCTGATGCTTCACCGGCGAGCAGCACTCCTCTCAGATTTTCAGGACCTTGCAGCTCGTGAAGTGAACTATCTCAGCAACTGCGCACAGGTTCGAATATTTCGCCCCCAATACCAATCCCCCTTTATTAGTCTCCTCCGACTGAATGATGGTACCTCAGTCACGTGCAAACCCCCCCCCCCCCCCCCCCCCCCCCCCTCCCCAATGATGACCCGCTTACAGATTACCCTGCTGAAGTGGCTATGGTCTGGCTTGATGGAAGGCCAGCAGTTCCTAGCCTCACCCATTACCACTGATCATCTCGCAGGCCATTGATGACCTGAGCGGTAATCGGGCACGAACAGATAATCCGGCATATTTTATAAAACTTCCAAATCCTAACTGGCTCCCCATCTATGGGAATTGTATTGTTGGTGCAAATCCAACAATCACTGGTATAAATTTCATTTCAAATATTTACACTGGGAATACACTACACTACACATGCGAGTTAAAATGGATCCCACCAAATCACACTAAGGCTCTAGATGCGCAGCAGCGCATGCAGACTTACCACATCTGGTGTGGAACTGTGCACCATTACTAGCATAGTGGGAGGAAGTTTTTCGGCAACTGTTTCGAATTGAATCCGAACTCAGCCCGACTCCGCTGATGGGCTATGTTAAGCAGCTAGCAGCTGGAGTTTGGTGTTATGTTGCCATTGCTTTGCTTCTTGCTAAACCACAGGTATTTCTACACTGGGGTGGAGCCACAGCCCAACAGCGAAGGCTTGGATTTGGGACTTAATGTATTGTGACGTTACTAGTGACACGTATGCTACACTGCAACCCCCTACCTCCAGACCCAAAAACATGGCAGCCATTGTGGTCCTATTTATTACTTTACCCAAAAGATGGATCACACCGTACTAGAAGCATGCCCATTTGGGCTGCACACAAGCACGAATATTTTGGCAATAGCCCCACCACCCCTCCCCGGTGCGGTTTTTGACGCCTTTCTCTTTAATGTGGACCACTAATATTACTAAGCGCACCTCCCCATAGTTGCATCTTTGGCTCCCTAGTCATTTCCTCCCATCCTCATGCCTATTGTAACTGCCGCCATCTAATTCCTCTATGTATGTGTGGACATGCTCTTTATCGAACAATATGTATTTTTTGTTATTGCTACATAAGCTGACGCTTCCATCTTTGTGGCATTTCTGACTTCCCTGTATATCCCCTTCTATCACTCCCCTCTCTTTCTGTTGGTATCGCTTATTGTAAAATTCAATAAAGTAAAAAAAAAAAACTTTAATGTATTCAATCAGGTGCAGTCCGAGGAAAACCAAACAGAGGCTTCGCTACTTAAAACTGCCCCTTCAGTTTCAGCGCTACAAGTTACAATGTTCAGACCACCATAGGGTCTGTAATCTCTGCCTACCTAGAGACCCCTAGGTTTCAAACTGCTTGGTCTGTGGCCCTTTAAAACAAGACCATCTGCTATCAGAGGGAATGTTGATAAGGACTCTACAGAATGCAGCCCCAAAGTTGTCCCCAGCCATCTGCAATCTGACATTGACTAACCATACTTTGATGGTAATTTGCAAGTATCATCCGGTATTCCAGCAGGGCAATGTGAGCGTAGTTCTTACTGTCTTCAGAGAGCTCTGACTTCAGGTCCAGTCGTCTCTAGGGCCCACAGTGAAAGAGTACATTATTCATAAAATAATCCGGCTCACCCTTTGATCTCTGCCCTCCCTCTACGCTTGTCTATACAGCCGACAAATCAGTGCTCTCTTTAACCTATCCTTGGAGACCAGCAGGCTGCGGTAAGTATGAAAAAGGCACTGATTATCCTGCGGTTAAAAAAAAAAAGGTCAATGCGGACCCGCGCACCTTGCACAATTATAGGCATGTGTTTCTCTCTGTCTCTCCACCTTGACAAGATTCTGGAATCACTGGTGAACGGTCAGATCACCAGCCATGTGGAACAGAACAAGTTTCTACATAGCCAGTCAGGCTTACGTGCATGGTTCAGCACGGAATTAGCTCTTCTGAGAGTCCTAGAATACATCCAGGGCAACCTACACTTTGGTCAGCTTCCCCTCTTGATGTACTGCGTCTGTCCATCCAACTTAGAACCTGTCCCCACCCCTTCTCCTGTAGTCAAAAATTAGTTTGTCTGGATGGACACCGCACTCTCCTTAAAACCCAAAGTCACAGCAACCTCTGCTACATGCTTTGGTCTACTAAAGTCCTTGAGAAGCTTCTAAAGAATCTTCCTCTACTAATCACCTAGAAGGTGCCCCCCGCCTCCCCCCGAATCTGCTTTCACCACTGCAACGGATACAAAATGCCCCAGCTAGGCTCCTCCTCAATATCCACAAACACCAGTCTAGTAGGCAAGGGTTACAAGCTCTGCACTGGCTTCCTATCAAGTAAAAGGTAAATTTCAAAACACTTAAGATCACTCTCGGAGCTTTCCATCTAAGGGGCCCCAGCTGCATCAGAGACTTCCAGCCTCCACTTACTGTGTCCCCAGATTCCGAAAAGCCAGATCTGGGGGCAAATCCTTCTCTGGCTTGGCTCCTGGATTCTGGAATGCTCTTCCTTCCTCCCTCCTCCCCACGGGGGGACCAGAGTCCGCACCGTGGGGATCCTGAGTGAGGCTGCATCTAGCGGCAGAGCACTGCAGGCCATTGCCGGTGAGTGGGGTATGACAGCGCAATGACTGTGCGGAGTGCATCAGATTGCCTGCCCTTCACATATGCCAAAGAGAGGAGGCCACAGAGAGTGACTGGGATGAACTGACACGGACAAAAGCTGGGGACCACTATCAGGACCAGCAGACCACTGGGCGGGGTTTCCTTCGGTGGGACCACTCGACCCACAGCACCTGCAGTGGACGAGATCGCCAGAAGCAATGGCGGTGTCTTGCAAGCGAGTTAAAAGAGCACGACGTGTAATAGGCGACCCGGCGGAATTGATGGCGCTCCGACGCACTGCCCACGGCGGACGCAGAGCTCGATCCAACACCACACCAGTAAGTAGCGTCTTTGAGATGGGGAGACCGCAAAAGAAACGGGGGGTTTGCTGTCCTTAGCGTGGATGCCCCAGTACCCCACTCCGACGAGGAGGAAGAACTGCCCTAAAAAAGTGGAGACCCGACCTCCCGAAAACCTACATTGGCTGACCTCATGCAAGCCATAACGGCCTCCAGAAAGGTGCTGGAAGGGAAAATCGATGCTATTGGAACGGAACTCAGCCTGCTAAAGGACGATCATCGTAAGCTTAAGGACCGAGTGTCCAGCAATGAAAAAAAGATGAGCGCCCTGCCGGAATCTGTCCACGAGATGCGCCGATCCCTCGCTGTCCTGGAAACTAAGGTGAAAATTCTGGAAATACAAATATGGTCCAATACTTGGAAGATTGGCTCCATTCTGCAGTGGCTCCAACAGGACTCTCCCCCTTCTACGCCCTGGAACAGGCTCACAGTTCCAGCTAAACCACCAAAACCTGGGACTCCTCCCCGACCTATTGTGGCCAGACTTCTACACTTTCGGGACAGGGACCACATTTTGCAAAGTGCCCGCCAAAAACAGGAACTGCGCTTTGACAATAACAATGTCATGATTTTCCTGGATTTTACGAGGGAGGAACAACGAAGCAGAGCGTCCTTCGCTGCTGTCAAGGCTAAACTACGCAAATTGAACCTGCCCTATGCAATGTTATTTCCCACTCTGCTTCAGGCAGACCCGACAGGGGCTAGTTTCTTCAACACGCCATAAGCTTGGGACTGGCTTGAAACTCGCAGCTCGGTAGATCAGCCTGCATAAGCTCCTGGGACCCCGCAGCAGAGTCCTCGCAGCCATAGAGTTGGAACCAAGACTCCTTCGCCCACAGAACTTAGTCTTGAACGTCGCAAAGCGCTACAGGCGGTGATATAGCACAGTCAAAGCCCTGGGTCCCCTCTGAGTGGGAGTGGACGCCACACTGGCAGATCGGAGACCTCGCCAGACCGCAGCGACGACCGTCTAGGAACGGACATGCCACGGGTTATGCCCCAAACGGCTGATGATCTTGTGTGAGGGCCATGGTGTGACATCCAACATGGAGATTTTCCTGGGCCTCCCATCCCTGTGCCACTGGTGCAGTGTCAGCGAACTTCTGCCTTACCTACATTGACTTATGAGTAACATCCAGTTGGGACGGCGCTTGATGTCTAGATCAGTTACCGGGGGTGGGGGCACTATGGGTTACTTAACACAGTTCTTGTCGGGTGACCACCCCTTCCACTGGACGATGGTTTGTTCTAAGGTTTGGACGGGGATTCGTTCTTGAATACCTGTTCTGAGGGAGGGGGAGTTGGGGTCGTGTCTATAGTTGGGGTTTTTTAAGGGGATCCAGGCGTGTCACGGGGGTAAGGTTTTTAAAGGGTTGTAACCATAGGCTACAACAATGGGATCCCCATTAGGCTTGACTTCTCTCGTGGAATGTGCGGGGTATGCACGCTATGGTCAGGCGCCATAAGATGCTCTTATTTGATCCGCAGAGGCATTCAGGCCGCATTCCTCCAAGAAACCTATATCCTAGGAAGGGAAGGCGTTGCAAAGTCGCTGGAGGGGTCAGGCTTATTACGCCACGTACTCCGCCTTTGCGAGAGGAGTATTAATATGCAGGTGTTCCATTCCAATGCAGGACACAACTGATTGACCCAGAGTGCAGATATGTGGTGGTGTCGGGGAGACTAGATGGTAGGGACCTCACGCTAGGTAGTATTTATGCGCCCATCTCGGACCAACCGTCCTTCTCCCTACTATCAGGAAAGTTGGCGACCATCCTCACGGGATCGATGCTTCTTGGGGGGGGGCGACTTTAATTGCACCTCTGACGTTACCCTTGACCGCTGTCACCCTCCACTCCCTAATGCACCTGCACACAAACTGGCAGACTCACGCCGTAATTGGCAACATAAATGTGGCTTAATTGACACCTGGAGGGCGCAACACCCCATGACCCGAGATTACTCATTCTCGGCCATCCACGAATTACATGTCAGACTGGATGCTATTCTGTGCTCACCTGATGTCCATGAGGGGGTTGGCTGCAGCAAATACCTCACCAGGATACAAGCTGATCACAACCCTGTTCTGGCGCGGTTACAATGTTCATGCGCGCAAGCCCATAAATCCCCACCTGGCGCTTGCGCCCAGAGGCCTCCAATGACCAAGCTTTCCGCACTGCAATAGGAACAGCTATCACTAACTACTTTCAAGACAACGGGGGTACAGCCACATCCTCCCTCGTGGAGTGGGATGTCTGTAAAGCAGTCCATACCCGAGATGGTTGGAGTTCGGAAGGTTCTCCAAGATATAAAGAAGGATGCGGGCGCCTGCATGCCCTGGAAAAGGACAGACCCGAAAACACAGATAAACAGGAGCTCCTAGAGGCTAGGGAGGCAGTAGCCACACAGGAAGAGTGCCAGCAATGCTTTGATTACAAAAACTATACAACTCTGGCACACTCGGAGAGGGATAAATCTGGGGCCCTTCCGGCCTGGTTGGCCAATCCGGCCAGACGTGGGTCAGTCATACTGGAGATCAGGGAGCAGAATGGGGTAGCCAGGGGATCAATGACTTATTTTTGGAATATTACACTGAGCTCTATCGAAGTCAGCTGTCCCCAACAGATGAGGAACTGCAGGAGTTCACGCAAGGGGTTGTTCTACCTACCCTGGATGAGGATACAGCAATCTCGCTAGGACAAGAGATCGAAGTAAGAGGTGCGTGGAGCTATCAAGAGTATGGCCCGCAATAAAACCCGAGGTAATGATGGTCTCCCGATAGAATTTTACCTCGCATACATTGACCTCTTAGCTCCCAAACTCGTACAATTATATAATGACGCCAAGACTTGGCAAACTCAGTGTCTCGACTGGAGAAGCGATCATCATCCCTTTGCTAAAGCCGGGCAAGCAGGCGTGGGATAAAACTGCGTGCCTCGCCTTATCCATGCTCAATCTCGATTATAAAATGCTAAGTAAAATTTTAGCCTCCCGTTGACCCCTTCCCATGACCACCCTTCTACATAACTACCAGAACGGGTGCATCCCCACTAGAAACACAGCGCTCAATATCAGAAGGCTCCTGCGCATCCTCAATATCAATAGCGTACGCAGTGGATGGCGAGGGCCACTAGGGGAGATGACGAGCGCAGGGAGGATTTGGGGCCCCTATTGTTGCTGGCCCGAATTATTCTGCGGCTCCCGGTCAACACCGCGACCCTCACCATGGAACTTACCACAGCACGAAAATGCTGGAATAGATATGTTCGAGGCATATGAGCTGCAGATCACACACTGAGGATAAGATCGCCATCTGGTGTTGGGCTCGGATGATTGCAGGTTGTTGTTGTCTTCGGAAGAAGCCTTTGGTCACGAGGTTGGTGACTCCTCCCCTGGACAACAGTGCGCATGGGCATCCACTCCATCGGCAGATTGTTTTTTTCCGCCATTGGGTTCGGATGAACTTTTTTCCGCTCCAGCAGAAAACTTCTAGCAATCATTTTAAATACTTAATCTTCATTCCATCGACGTCGAACTCAACTCGGACCGGTTCCGCAAGCGGCTGATGGACAGGACACCCTTCAAAAAATGCCCCCAGTGTGGAGCGAAGTTCCCCCACAGTGACCACCACGAGGTTTGTAACCTCTGCCTGTCGCCGGAACACAACGAGTCCACCTGTCCAGCTTGTTCCGCTTTCCGTTCGAAGAAGACCCTCCGGGACCGAAGAGCTCGACGCCATATTATGGCCAAACCAGCTCCAGAACCGGAGGACATCTTTGCTCAAGATGTTCCCGAAGACGACACCGAAGATCTCGATCGTGTCCGAGGCCGACGATTCCGATGACCTCATCACTCCAGGGCAGCGTGTGAGTACCACCCCCCCTGCCCCTGCCCCATCCAAAAAAGCATTGGTCAAGACTCCGCCAGCTGGGCCCAGTCGCGACCGGAAATCCTCTTCAGAAGCCCCGCCCTCGGGCCCGGCTCCGAAGACATCTAAGCCTGTGGGTGGCTCGGGCTCGAGCAAACCTCACCTGATTGTGCCTTTAACACCCTCGGCACCCAAAAACCCACTGTTGGCACCGAAACAGGCTCCAAGACCGAAATCTCCTTCGGCACAGAAACGTTCCTCGGCACCGAAGTCTCCACCGGCGCCGAGACGTTCTTCGACATAGATGCCTGAAACTCAGTCGGCGCCGAAAACTCAGTCGGCGCCGAAAACTCAGTCGGCGCCGAAAACTCAGTCGGCGCCGAAAACTCAGTCGGCGCCGAAAACTCAGTCGGCGCCGAAAACTCAGTCGGCGCCGAAAACTCAGTCGGCGCCGAAAACTCAGTCGGCGCCGAAAACTCAGTCGGCGCCGAAAACTCAGTCGGCGCCGAAAACTCAGTCGGCGCCGAAAACTCAGTCGGCGCCGAAAACTGCGTCCCCGCCGAAAAAATCATCGGCGCCGAAAACTGCGTCCCCGCCGAAAAAAGCTCATAAAGACCCGAAGCGGACATCGCAAACACCACCTTCGGAGCCAGATGAACTTTTTCGACCAGATCCTACTCAAAAGCGGATCTACATCAATCCTAACACGGGACATGTGACTGCCATCCCATATAAAAAGCGGAAGCTGGACACTACACCTCCCCCAGCTCCCATACGGAAAAAGGACTGTGCTACTTCACCACTTCGTCCTTCCTCTCCTGTTTTACCTCCTAACCCGTCCCCCCCCCTCCTCCTCCTGATTCTCCTTTACCTTTACCTTTACCATCTCCCTATCATTCACCACCTCCACAGGATGATAATGATGACTTAGGGGGAGGGGCGGACCCTGATTTATTTAATGATCCTGTTGATCCAAACGACCCTTTTACGTTCCCAGACCCAGCACCCATGGATGACTGGTCTTATCCTATACCTGACGTGCCTGACCCCACTACCTACCCCTCCAAGCCCTCCCCTCCTGATGACCACCTAGGGTTCGGCCAACTTCTAAATAGGGCAGCAACATTCCACGGCGTCACAATGCACACAGACGCCCTTGAAGAGGACTTTCTCCTTGATACCTTTGAGCAGTCACAAAAGACTGTGCACATACTGCCCATGATCAAAGGGGTTATAAAGCATGCTACTGAAGTCTTTAAGGACCCTGTTCGAGCTAGGGTTCTCAACCCACGCATCGAAAAAAAGTACCGACCAGCCCCGCAAGACCCTGCATACATTAAGGCCCAGCTCCCTTTAGACTCCTTAGTCGTATCAAATGCCAGGAAGCGCGCTAACTCACAGACAACTGGAGAAACGCCTCCCCCAAACAAAGAGTCTAAGCTTTTAGAAGCCTCAGGCAAACGGGTCGCCGCGCAGGCGGCTAACCATTGGCGTATTGCGAATACCCAGGCCCTGTTAGCCAGGTATGATAGAGCGCATTATGACCAACTTGAGGACCTTATGCAACATCTGCCTGAACCCTTTAAGTCCCAGGCCTCTGACCTCATCCAAGAAGGCAAATTAATATCTAATGCCTCCATTAAATGCGCCTTAGATGCAGCAGACACTGCTTCTAGAGCGGTCAATACTAGCGTCTTACTCAGACGACATGCCTGGCTCCGTATTTCCGGTTTTAAACCGGAGGTTTAAACCGCAATTCTAGCTCAACCTTTCAACCAAGAGCAGCTATTTGGCCCTGCAGTGGATACTGCATTAGAAAAAATGAAAAAGGATAATGAAACTGCCAAGTCTATGGGAGCACTGCAGTCTCCTCAAAACCGGGGTTCCTTTCGTCGCTCCTTTTATAGAGGAGGCTCCAAAAACACATCAACTGAGACCACGTCCACCTTTAAAAATTCTGGACAAACATCCCCTAACAGAGGTTATTTCCGGGGAGGTTATAGGGGAAACAATAACAAAGGTCGAGGACGGGGCAACAACAACAACACCCGCACCTCACCAGCCACCAAACAGTGACTTGCCACCACTCCCCCCAGACCATTCCACTCCGGTCGGGGGGCGACTCCAACAATTCCTACCTGTCTGGACTTCCATCACCACAGACAGGTGGGTAAGACAAATTATCCAGTCTGGCTACTGCCTCGAACTCATACAATCCCCCCCAAACATACCGCCCAAACAACGTCCAATGTCCTCGCATCATCTCTCTCTCCTCAAACAAGAAGTTCAATCCCTGTTACAAAAACATGCGATAGAACCAGTCCCCCTTCCACATCAGGGAAAAGGGGTATATTCTCTATACTTCCTCATTCCCAAAAAGGACAAAACACTAAGGCCCATACTGGATCTCAGACTACTAAACCAGTATATACATTCGGATCATTTTCACATGACCACTCTCCAACAAGTCCTCCCACTTTTACAACAGGGAGACTTCCTCGCCACATTAGACCTCAAGGACGCATACTTTCACATCCCTATGCATCCCGCTCACAGAAAATATCTACGATTTGTGGTAGATGGGCAACACTATCAATTTACAGTTCTCCCATTCGGAGTAACAACAGCGCCCAGAGTGTTCACCAAGTGCCTAGCAGTCGTGGCAGCGCATCTCAGAAGACAACAGATCCATGTCTTCCCCTATCTGGACGATTGGCTCATAAAAGCCAATACATACCAAAAATGCGTTCTCCACACTCATCGCACGATTCAAACTCTCCACGATTTGGGGTTCACTATCAACTACCCCAAATCCCACCTACAACCTTCCCACTTACATCAGTATCTAGGAGCAACCATAGATACATCCAAAGCCATTGCCTATCCCAGTACTGCCAGGATAGCCAGTATACAAAATCTCATCTCTCACTTTCAAACTCATCCATCTCTTCCAGCAAGAGTGTTCATGCAGCTCCTAGGCATGATGGCGTCATGCATCTCCATAGTCCCACACGCACGACTTCAAATGCGTCCCTTACAGGAATGCTTAGCACAACAGTGGAACCAAGCTCACGGACAACTTACCGATCTGGTGTTGGTGGACAGTCGCTCACTTCGCTCACTGAAATGGTGGAACACCATCAACCTGTCCAAAGGGAGACCGTTCTTAGAGCCTCTTCCACAAGTTGTGCTAACTACAGACGCATCTCTCACGGGGTGGGGAGCCCACCTCCTTCACCATACCACTCAGGGCAGATGGACCAGTCAACAAAAACTGCTCCACATCAACCACCTGGAACTCTTAGCAGTGTTCCTAGCACTAAAATCCTTTCAAATTCACCTAAAGAACAAAACTGTCCTCATACGCACAGACAACATGACGACAATGTATTATATACAGAAACAGGGAGGGACACACTCTCTCCAACTGTCCCAACTGGCACAGCAAATCTGGAGATGGGCAATTCCCCAAAACATCTACCTGTTAGCAGAACATCTCCCAGGGATCCACAATCAAGTGGCCGACCTCCTAAGTCGCCACACACAACAGATCCACGAATGGGAACTACACCCCAAGGTTCTACTCCCCTTCTTCCAAAAGTGGGGACAACCAGACATAGACCTGTTCGCCACTCCCGAAAACACAAAATGCCCAACCTTCGCCGCCAGGTTTCCACACCCACAGTCGAAAGGCAATGCCCTATGGATGAACTGGTCAGGCAGATTTGCGTACGCCTTTCCGCCTCTCCCACTAGTTCCATTTGTGGTACGCAAACTGAAACAACAGTCACTAATACTAGTGGCTCCCACTTGGGCACGTCAACCGTGGTTCACCACACTTCTGGAACTATCTTTAGTTCCACATCAAAAGCTACGCCTCTCCCCGGATCTGTTAACCCAGAACCATGGAGAAATCAGACACCCAGATCCTCAAACACTGAACCTAGCGATCTGGCTCCTGAGGTCCTAGAGTTCGGTTACCTCAATCTCCCTCCAGACTGTATGAATATCATAAAAGAAGCCAGACGCCCTACTACTAGAGCGTGTTATGCCGCTAAATGGAAACGATTTGCCATCTACTGCGCTAATAATGACATACATCCATTGGATGCTTCCATCCAAAACATCATTTGCTATCTACTACACTTGCAAAGATGCAATCTAGCGTATTCCTCTATACGTTTACACCTAGCAGCCTTGGCAGCCTACTTGCAAAATAGGCAACACCTGTCCCTTTTTAAGGTACCAGCCATCAAAGCGTTTATGGAAGGTCTCAAAAGAATTCTTCCCCCAAGATTGCCACCTGCACCAGTGTGGAATCTCAATGTGGTTCTAACAAGACTCATGGGTCCCCCATTTGAACCTATGCACAAATGTGAATTGCAATTCCTAACATGAAAGGTAGCTTTCCTTATCGCAATCACTTCCCTGCGCAGAGTAAGTGAAATACAAGCCCTTACACTTGAGTAACCTTTCTTACAACTACACCGTAACAAAGTGGTTCTTAGGACAAACCCTAAATTTCTTCCAAAAGTGATTTCCCCTTTCCACCTTAACCAATCAGTAGAACTACCGGTCTTTTTCCCAAATCCAGACTCGGTAGCTGAAAGGGCCCTACATACCTTAGATGTCAAAAGAGCCTTGCTTTATTACATCGACAGGACAAAACCTTTTCGAAAGACAAAACAACTCTTTGTTGCTTTCGCGCCACCACACAAAGGCAACCCGATCTCCAAATCAGGAATAGCCCGGTGGATAGTTAAATGCATCCAAATATGCTACCTCAAGGCTAAACGTACACTTACAGTTCCCCCTAGGGCGCACTCCACGCGTAAAATAGGGGCTTCTATGGCCTTCTTAGGCAATATTCCCTTAGAAGACATTTGCAAGGCAGCCACATGGTCTACCACACATACCTTCACTAAACACTATTGTGTTGACGTGCAGGCCAAACAACAGGCCTCCGTGGGCCAGGCCGTCCTAAAAACTTTATTTCAAGCTGCTGCAACGGATACAGGCGACCACCGCTAAGGGGAGCACTGCTGTATAATCTATCATCAGTGTGTGATCTGCAGCTCATATGCCTCGAACGGAATATGCTACTTACCAGTATGCATCTGTTCTTGGCATGTAGAGCTGCAGAGTCACACACGCCCGCCCGCCTCCCCGGGACCTGTATCTGTTCCAGCATCCGTCTTACTTAGACATTACACATGGACATCCTTTCTTTCTTTTCTATATACTCCATCTTTTCCCATCATGGCGAAAAACAATCTGCCGATGGAGTGGATGCCCATGCGCACTGTTGTCCAGGGGAGGAGTCACCAACCTCGTGACCAAAGGCTTCTTCCGAAGACAACAACAACCTGCAATCATCCGAGCCCAACACCAGATGGCGATCATATCCTCAGTGTGTGACTCTGCAGCTCTACATGCCAAGAACAGATGCATACTGGTAAGTAGCATATTCCTTGCAAAGAGCCTCTATTAAATACCCCTACGCGCCGGATATACCATTGATAATGTGCAGGGCCCTGCCACGCTGTGGCAATTGGCAGAGATTGGAGACTTGGGCGTAACAAGGGATGACTACTATGGGGGACCTATATGAGGAGGGTACCATGATCCCGTTTTTAATGATCTGCAAACCCGCTTTGACTTACCCGGGGTTGATTTCCTACAGTACACAGCCCTCACTACGGCTATCAGGAAGCACTGGTGTAGGGGACTTACAGAGCTACCAACTTCTATGGTATGCCAATACGTAGTGTTGGCAGCAGGCCCTTTTAAAGCAGTGAAGTACCTCTATAAGACGTATGACGCTGGAATCCTTACTCCCCCCCCCCCCCCCCCCCCCCCCCTGTCTGTCCTAAAGCTCAAATGGGAAGCTGATATAGCGGGGACATCCCGGATAAGGCGTGGGGAGAGCTAGTGGAGAAAGCTTGGAAGAGCACGAGGAATGAAAAGTTTCAATTAGTGCATTTCCACATTTTACATAGAGCATACCTTACCCCAGCAAAACGACACGCATACTTCCCGGCCAAATCAGCAGCCTGCCCGAAATGTAACACAAAGCGCAGATTTTAAACACATGTTATGGGGTTGCCCATTCCTAGACCGTTCTTGGGAGGAGGTAACAACAATATTATCAGACCTCCCTGATAGAGAGCTAGATCCAACCATGGCTCATTGTATTTTGCACTGTTTTCCCCATATGTCAAATAACAATTACTAGCAAACTTATAGATCTGGGTCTGCTCCTGGCCAAGAGGAACATCATCGCCCACTGGAAGGAGAAACCGGGCCCTAGCGTAGCATAGCAAATTGGAAAGCAGAATTCCTAAAGAGGGCCGAGGGTGAGGGAGTGATTGTAAGAAACTGGCTCTATATATACTGCACCAAAGTGAGGTACAGTGTGTATAGTTCAAGAGTCTCCAGAAGTAGGCAGAGGTTAAAGTTAGATATAACGTTACACTCTAAAGTGATAGCTTGGTCGAGCAGTAAGACCGTATCAGAGGACAGTGTTAAGCATTTGATGTACACACTTAGTCAGCAAATGAATTCACACACTCAAGAACTGAACTCTACTGTTTTTGTATAAAAAAAATATACTGTTTTATCTAAGCCTGGTACAGGTAAGCATATAAATACTTTGCAGTAGTAAATTACTTGTATGAACACAGTTCAAAATTGCAGTATAACTTGTACTGATTTTGGTTACAGTTTAAGTAAGCAGTTTGCAACACTTAGCAGGTATAGTACATTCAAATGAATGGGCTTTTTAAGAAAAATGCAATTAATTACTTTTCAGATTACTTTTGCTAACACTGGGCTGGATCCTGGATTCAGCACTGGGACATTTCCTTAAAACAGTTGAGTAAATTCGTTTTAGTTAGAGGTACGATTTTTAAAGAATATTATTGTATTTGAAAAGTTGACAAACTTTTTGGGAGAATAAGTCAGTGTTTTGCAGCGTGAATCTTTCTGGATTCACTATGCTGTGCATTATTCCGCGATCTTGTGGTTGGGTCCGGATTCGTAGTCCTTTCTTTGTTTTTTTTTTTTTTTTGTAGCCCAGGTGGGCGTCGACGTCCACCATTTGGTGCACCTCCCGTGACGTCGTCGTGCTTCCTGCGGAAGTCCCACCTTTGGGGCGCCATCTTCAGATTCTTTTTTCCGCCGTTGGGTCTGGATCGTCATCGGGAAGCTCCAGAAATTCACTCGGAGGAAGAAGGAAGAAAAGCGAGTTTCATCGATAGAATCAAGAGAAGACATCAGGAACAGAACAGATTTCATCAGGAGCGCGAAGAAAGAGGACCAGCGAACCTTTTTTTCTTCGACAACCTTGGAGAATGCACGCTCAGAGACCCTGAGCGAAATGGACAAGACGCCATTCAAGTTCTGCCCAAACTGCCACCACAAGTTCGCGCAGAAAGACCAGCATCCGGTCTGCAACCTCTGCCTACCGGTGGATCACCGGAGTATCGACTGCAACGCCTGCTCAGCCTTCGCGCCGAAGACACTCAGGGTGAGAGAGAGGCAGAGAAGAGCCAACGCCAACATGGATGGCAAAGGGAAACCCCCGACACTCTACGAGCTGGGCCTCGACACGGACGACGAGGACAACGTCGCCGAGACAGCCGAAAACTTCACGGTCGTAGAGACCGACAAGAAAAAAGAAGACTAGGTAAGAGAATCGTCGAGCGCAAATCAAAAGACACCTCAAACACGAGGGTGACTCGAGAAACTGAGTCAAGGTCCACGAAGGGAGCCCCGGCGCCGAAAACTTCGACGTCCAAAGGGGGAACTTCGGACAAAAGGCCCAGCGGATCCTTACAAAAGGACTCCCGGGGGCAGAAAGACGCCGAAAGGCAAGGGTCGTCGAAATCGTCCCATGAAACTGGCCGATCGACGCAGAAAGAACGTTCGACGTCGACGCAAGTTTCATCGAAGAGCCCCTTGGTCGACGCCGAAAGCATCTCCGAAATGGAGAAAAAGAAGAGGCGGCTCGAGGCCGAAATGGAGAACATCCTTCAAAGGAAGAAGGAGTTCGACGCCAGGATGAAGGAATTCAAGATTCCAATGGTTTCATCGGCGGACGTCGTCGAGGTCGAAGGCGAGTTCGACGCCGAAGGGCTGACAAGGGATCTCGAGGAAGAAGAGGAGCCCTATTATGAGGAAGAAGCCGAGGAAGAAGACCAACAGTCGTTCTACGAATCGGCGGCATCTACCAGCAACGACGTCGAAAGGCACGATCTCGACACCGAAAACCCGGAGGAGGCCGTGGACACGTACCCCTCGAGGCCTTCGCCACCCGACGACATCGGGGTATACAATATGGTGGTGAAGAGCGCAGCAATGGCCTTCGGCGTCAAACTCGACGAGGAGAGGCCGAAAGCCGATTTTCTCGTCGAAACCCTGCTCCCCATCCAGACTAGGAGTCAGTTCCTCCCCATGCTACAAAGCGTGATGAACCAGGGGAGAGAAGCCTTCAAGGAGCCTGCCACCTGCCGGTCGATCACGCCCAGGACAGAGAAGAAATATAAGCACTCCTCCCTGGACCCACCTTACATCAAGGGTAGCGTCACCGCAGACTCCATCATAGCCTCCACGGCCAGGAGAAGGGCCAACGTTCCAGCAACTTCGGGGCCACCTCCGGATAAGGAGAGCAGGAGGATCGACCTCACAGGCAGAAAGGTCGAGAGGAACGCCGCAATGCACTGGCGCATGGCGAATTCGAATGCACTCCTCAATAGACACCAATACCAACACTGGGATGAGATGGGGGAGCTAGTAAAGCACCTCCCCGAAGAATACCGCCAGAGAGCCTCTCACCTGGTGGATGAAGGCAAGAACATCGCCAACTCCTGTATAAAGACGGCGTTGGATGGGGCAGAGACTTCAGCAAGACTCATGGCCATAGGGGTCACAGAGAGGAGGCATGCATGGCTAAGAATCTCGGGATTCAAACCGGAAGTGCAGAACAACATCCTTGGCACACCCTTCAACGGAGAGACACTGTTCGGAGCAACGGTGGACGAAAAGCTCACCCAGCTCAAGAAGGAAAACGAGACAGCGAGGTCCATGGGGGCCCTACAGCTGAGGGGAATGAGACGAGGAAATCCCTCGGAGACCCTACGGTAGGGGTGGAAGCCAACAGGGGACGTCGCACCAGGCGTTCCAGCAAGGTCAGCAGGGCGAAGGTCACGGACAAAGTCAGCAGAAGCAAAACTGGCAATATCAACCTCGGGGCCAGTCCTTTCGCGGGAGAGGGAACGGACGTGGCCAAAGGAGGAGAGGGGGCGATCAGCCCTCCTCGAAGTGACTCAGCACGCAAGAAGACGCCTACCCTCGTAAGGTCCCCAAGGGTGAGGCGCAAAAAAGTGTCATCAGGGGGAAGAGAAGATTCAAGAGCCTACGAGCATACGTCACCAGTAGGCGGAAGGCTGAGGTTCTACCTTCAGGAGTGGCGGCGTATAACCACAGACAAGTGGATACGGAACATCGTGCAGTACGGATACTGCGTAGACTTGGAGAAAAGACCTCCAAACAGGAAGCCGAAGGGAAGGCAGAGATCGGCCCAAGAACTGGCAATACTCAGAGAAGAAACGCGGAAACTCCTACAAAAGGGAGCCATAGAGACGGTGCCGTTCAGGGAACGCAACAAAGGGGTCTACTCAAACTACTTTGTGGTGCCGAAGGTAGACGGAGACCTCAGACCCATACTGGACCTCCGTTACCTAAACAAGTTCATCAGAACGCAAAGGTTCAAAATGACTTCACTGCAGGAGGTACTGCCACAGATAAGAGAAGGGGACTTCATGGTCACCGTGGACCTCAAGGATGCCTACCTTCACATCCCAATAAACAGAAGGCACAAGGGCCTTCTAAGATTCAACATCGAACAGGAACACTACCAGTTCACAACCCTGGCCTTCGGATTAAAATCTGCGCCAAGGGTCTTTACGAAATGCCTGTCGGCGGTAGCGGCACACCTACGAAAGCAGGGAATACACGTATACCCCTACTTGGACGACTGGCTGGTCAAGGCAAACTCACGCGAGAAGTGCGAGAGGCACGCAAAACGCGTAACAGACACCCTCACGAATCTGGGATTCTCGATCCACTGGGGAAAATCATCGCTGGAACCGGAACAGGTAAAGATTTTCCTGGGGGCAAAGATCAACTCCCTCAACAGTACAGTAGTGCCCAACGACAGGAGGACACATGCTCTACTGAAGGAGACGCAGCTCTACCAGAAGGGGCGAGCTCTGACAGTGAGGGCGGTGAGCAAGATGATGGGGATGATGGCGTCCTGTATCCAGCTGGTGCCGAATGTACGCCTGCACATGAGACCATTCCAGGAATGGCTGCAACAGCAATGGTCACAAGCAAACGGAAGTTGGGAGGATCTAGTGGTTGTTACGCACGCAGTGCAGGAGGAGATAACTTGGTGGAACAGAGACAACATAACAACGGGGAGAAGCCTGACACCACCAAGCCCAACAATGACCATTACCACGGACGCATCGCAGAAGGGATGGGGAGCGCACATGGACAACCTCAGAGTGAGGGGTCTATGGGCCCCAGCAGACGCGGTCCGCCACATCAACTACCTCGAGTTGAAAACGATACTGTTAGCCCTGAAGGCATTCCAGAGACACCTGTTCGGCCAGAGGGTGTTGGTACAGACAGACAACACCACGGCGATGTTCTACATCAACAAACAAGGGGGGACACAGTCGTTTCCCCTCTCATCCCTAGCTCAGGAGATTTGGAGATGGGCCATACCTCTCAAAATAGATCTACTGGCAATTCACCTACCAGGGAAGGACAATGTGGAGGCAGACTGGCTAAGCAGACAGACCTCAGCACCACACGAGTGGGAGCTCAATGGCCAGGAAACTGAGAAAATCTTCCAGAGATGGGGGACTCCCACAATAGACCTATTTGCAACACGTCACAATGCAAAATGCCGAAGCTTCGCGTCCAGGCAACCAGATCAGCAATCCAAGGGAAATGCCCTATGGATAAGCTGGTGGAGGACATTTGCCTACGCCTTTCCACCGATACCCCTGTTGCACAGAGTGCTCGACAAGTGCAGAACCAGCAACATGACTCTGATCCTGGTGGCTCCACAGTGGGCGAGGCAGACATGGTTCTCACAGATTCAAGAAATGGCGCAAGGCAAACCGTACAGGTTCGAGAGGAGAAAAGACCTGCTCTCAATGCAAAACGGGGAGGTCCTGCACCCAGAGCCAGAGACACTCAACCTAGCAGCATGGCTCCTGAAGACCTAGAGTTCGCACACCTAAGGTTACCTCAGAGTACTATGCGAGTGCTACGGGAGGCAAGGAAACCTACTACAAGAAAGTGCTACAGCGCAAAGTGGAAGAGATTCACGGTGTGGTGCAGGAAAAAGGGCCTGCAAAACAGAATGACAAGAGACTCAACTGTGCTGAGGTACCTCACACACCTTCTAAAGAGTAACCTCTGCTCGAGCTCCCTAAGGGTACACCTAGCAGCGATCGTTGCCTACACCAGAGGTGAGAAGGGTGGAAGCTTCTTCACCTCGCAGGTGGTGAAGAGATTCATGGAGGGAGCCAAAAGAATGGCACCCCCGAAAAGGTTGCCGCCGCCGGCATGGAATTTAAACGTGGTTCTGACGGAGCTCATGAAGGCGCCGTTTGAACCCATTCACAAGGCCACTCTACAAATGTTGACGATGAAAACTGCCTTTCTAGTGGCCATAACCTCACTACGCAGGGTGAGCGAGCTTCAAGCACTAACGCTGCAGGAGCCCTACATTCAAATTCACAAAGACAGGGTAGTCCTGAGGACGGACCCACACTTCATGCCCAAGGTAGTGTCGGCGTTCCACATGAATCAGAGTATCCAGATACCGAGTTTCTTCCAAAACCCGACTACAAACGCAGAAAAGGCCCTGCACACCCTCGATGCCAGAAGAGCGGTGATGCACTACATTGAAAGAACCAAGGAACTCAGGAAGTCGAAGCAGCTGTTTGTGTCCTTTGCTACTAGCTTCATGGGTAGACCAGTCACCAAGGGCACCATCGCTAGGTGGATTGCCCTCACTATTCAATTCTGTCACAAACAGGCTGGACAGGAGCTAACGGAGGGGCCCCAAGCTCACTCCACAAGGAAGAAGGGGGCCACAGTTGCCTTCCTGGCAAACACGCCCATCCAAGACATTTGTCTCGCAGCAACTTGGGCATCTGTGCACACGTTCACAAAGCACTACTGCGTGGACATTCAAATGAATAAGGAAGCACAGGTCGGACAGAAGGTGCTACAACACATTTTCAACGACCAGCGATCATCTTCCACCCAGCCACCACAAAAGTAGGAAAACCGCTACAAAATCTATGCACAGCATAGTGAATCCAGAAAGATTCACGCTGCAAAACGAAAAGTTTCTTACCTGTCGGTGTAGTTTTGCAGCTTGAAGATCTTTCTGGATTCACTAGCGAACCCACCCACCTCCGCCAGGAAGATGAGGCTGGAGGAAGAGGGGGTGAAATGGATAGGATCAAAGAAGTGGAAACGTACAGAAATATGGACAAAAGGATTAATCAATCGCCTAGGGTTAAAAAAAAAAAAAAGGGAAAAAAGAACCCGAAGATGGCGCCCCAAAGGTGGGACTTCCGCAGGAAGCACGACGACGTCACGGGAGGTGCACCAAATGGTGGACGTCGACGCCCACCTGGGCTACAAAAAAAAAAAACAAAGAAAGGACTACGAATCCGGACCCAACCACAAGATCGCGGAATAATGCACAGCATAGTGAATCCAGAAAGATCTTCAAGCTGCAAAACTACACCGACAGGTAAGAAACTTTTCGTTACTCTATGAGAAAAAAGGGGTTATATGTTTCCAGGTAATCTGTCTTTTGAGTTAGGCTTCTGGGTTAAGACTCGGGGGGGGGGGGGGGGGGGGGGGGGCGTCTCCCAGGGTCAGTGATGCTCTGGCGATGGGCTATACGTCGCAAAATGTATCTCCTTGCACAACACCTCCCAGGAGTAAACCATCAGATTGCAGATCTGCTCTGTCGTCAAAGACAACAGAATCACGAATGGGAACTCCCCTCAAGTTCTCCTCCGATTCTTCCAAATGTGAGTCTTTCCAGACATAGATCTGTTCGCCACAAACCTAAACGCAAAATGCCCAAGCTTGGCATCCACACCCAAAGGCAATGCACTATAGATAAATTGGTCTGAGATATTTGCCTACTTTTTTCTGCCTCTCCCACTCATTCCATTAGTGGTTTGAAAGCTCAGACAGGCGTCCCTGACACTAATCCTAGTTGCTCCCACATGGGCCAGGCAACCCTGGTTCACATCACTGTTGGAGCTCTCAGTAGTTCCTCACCAAAAACGACATCTCCCTCCCAATCTGTTCACTCGGAGCCATGGAGAGATAAGACATCCAGATCCCAGTCATATCAATCGCGCGATTTGGCACCTGAAATCTAGGTTTGGCTACCTTAATCTCCCGCCAGACTGAATGAACATCATCAAAGAGGCTAGGCGTCCTACTACAAGAGCATGCTATTCAGCAAAGTGGAAGAGATATGTAATATACTGCAATAACCATCTAATCGGTCCGCTGAATGCTTCAGTTCAAAATATCATTTGCTATTACATCTGCAGCGTTCCAATTTAGCCTACTCTTACATACGCTTACATGTTGCTGCAATAGCTACATACCTACAGAACAGAAATCTGTCTCTTTAGAGTGCTTGTCATTAAAGCAGTTATGGAAGGACTTAAAAATCATTCCTTCAAGACTTCCACCCGCTCCAGTGTGGAATCCCAACATTGTCCTTACCATACTGATGGGTCCAGCCTTTGAGCCCTTGCATAGATGTGAACTGCAATTTCTCATTTGGAAGGTAGCTTTCCTCATAGCTATTACATCACTGAGGAGAGTAGGTGAGCTTCAGGCACTAACCATAGAAGAAACATTTTTACAAGTACACCAAAAGAAAGTGGTTCTTAGGACTAACCCTAAATTCCTACCAAAGGTCATTTCTGGCTTTCATATCAACCAATCTGTTGTTGCCTGTGTTCTTCCCTCAACCAGATTCTGTGGCAGAACGTGCTTTGCACACTTTAGATGTGAAAAGAGCACTACTTTACTATGTAAAAAGGACGAAACCTTTCCGAAAGACAAAACAACTGTTTGTCGCTTTTGTGCCACCTCATAAAGGCAATCCTATATCAAAATCGGGCATTGCAAGGTGGATAGTAAAGTGCATTCAGACGTGCTCTGCAAAGGCAAAACTAACACTGAGAATTCCCCCTAGGGCACACTCCACACGCCAACTAGGGGCTACCATAGCATTCTTAGGGAATTTACCCATAGATGACATCTACAAAGCTGCAAAATGGTCTGCACCTCACACATTCACAAAACACTATTGTGTGTAGATGTTAGCAAGACAGCAAGCTAGTGTGGGCCAAGCAGTTTTATGCACTCTATTTCAGACGGCTCCAACAGCTACAGGTTAGCCACTGCTTTGGGTGATTACTGCTGTATAGTCTATGAACAGCATGTGATCTACAGCTCACATGCCTCGAACGGAAAATGCTACTTACCCAGTATGCATCTGTTCTTGGCATGTAGAGCTGTAGATTCACATGCGCCCACCCGCTTCCCCGGGTACCTATACCTGTTACAGTAATATCTTCCTTTGATACATATATACATGGACATCTTACTAACTCTATCGCCCTCTGCGGCAAACAATCTAACAATGGAGTTGATGCCCATGTGCACTATCACCGAAAGGAGGATTCACCTACCTCGTGACTGGAAAAGACTTCTTCGAACAAAAACAAAGCGCAAACATTCAGACCCAACATTAGATGGCAGGCTATGCACAGCTTTTGAATCTGCAGCTCTACATGCCAAGAACAGATGCATACTGAGTAAGTAGCATCCTGCTGTAATTATCTCCTCAGTGTTTTTTCTGTCACCCATCCATCAATAATAAGTCCTAAATGCTACCACAAGTTAGGTAAAAAGCTGACCGTTCTGGTGTGCAACCTATACCTACCCAAGGGCCATAAGTCAAGGGGTTTTGAGCCTGTGCCAGATTCGTAAAAAAATATAAAAACTAAAGGACCGAGAGCTCTGGGCGGAAAAGGGCATGGCACAAGTGAAAGAATACTTGAAGGGTGTGGACTTGTTAGAAAGCAAGGGTTCCAGCATAGTTGAAGAGACCGAAGATATTCGAAGAAGACATCAAGGGATTGGACGTTAAAAAAACGTGTGCTGACGGAAATAGATATTTAATCTTATGTGCTAAATAGTCATCTTGATGCAACAAAATTATAGACATATAATGGCACAGAATGAGAGCCCCACAGAGATGATCAGGTCATATCATAGGGCTAAAAAGCTCACTCAAAGTTGACAGGACAACAATCTGCAATCAACTGAATCAAAAAGAAAAGGGAGCCTTTTATTTGATTAAAGAAATTCATCAGTGCGGTCATACCTTCAAAGTAGGATTCAACCTGAACTGAGATCTTTACCCAAGGAAAGCAAAAGATGCGCACCACGTTCCCTTAAGTAGAAAAGTTAACGTTGAAGCAGAGTAAAACGCTATTGACATTAAGAGGAAGCAGTATCTTAACTTCAAAGCAGATACAACTTCGTAGTTACCAAAGAAGGGGGGGGGGGGGGGGGGTTGCTGCATCGTGCTGGCCAGTGAGTCAACTTGGTCGACTGGACTTTGCGTTTCGGTGTCTGCGGACTGCAGGGGAGTAGCTCCTCTATTCCAAGTGAAATGTCCAACGCTTTGCAAATTACCAAGCAGTCTCCTGGGGTTCTTGGAGGCTGATCAGCCACAGGACGAGTTGCTGGTCACGATAATCAAGACTGGGTGCAGGCAGGATTTGGCATCATAACATCACAACAGTCTTCAGTTCTCGCGGCTCTTCGTCCTCTCTTCGTGATCTTTCAAATATGAGTTCCTGGTGTAAGGGGTGCCACCTAAGTACTCAATTTAGGGGCATTAAGGTGAGACAGTAGTCAATGGGCTACTTACCTTTAAGGAGTTCACTTCCTCTGTATGACCCCTTCCTGTGGGAAGTGGGCATAACCCTGAACCAGAGAGCCTAATTCTACCAAAACGAACATGGTGGAATTCTAAAAATCGTGTCAACTTCAGGTAGCCCACCTCGGTGGTGGTGGTGGTGGTAGCCTGAGAGGGAAACGCGCCTCCTGACTTGATAATTTACCCACCTGTCCTGGTACCAAATGGCCCTGGACAACAGTGCGCATGGGCATCCACTCCATCAGATTGTTTTTTTCCACCATTGGGTTTGGATGAACTTTTTTCCGCTCCAGCAGAACTTCTAGCAATCACAACAACTCTCTCTAAAAAATTTACAACTCGACGTCGAAATCCCATCGGACTGGCTCCAGACGCGGCTGATGGAAAGGACACCTTTTAAAAAATGCCCCCAATGTGGAGCAAAGTTCCCCCACAGTGATCACCACGAGGTCTGTAATCTGTGCCTCTCGCCGGACCACAACGAATCCAGCTGTCCAGCCTGTGCCGCATTCCGTTCGAAGAGAACCATCCGGGACTGAAGAGCTCGACGCCATATCATGGCTAAACCGGCTCCAGAACCAGACGACATCTTTGCCCAGGATGTCCCTGACGACGATTCCGAAGACCTCCAGATCGTGTCTGAGGCCGACTATTCTGATCCGGGCCAGCGTGTGAGTACCAGCTCCCCTACCCCAACCCCACCAAAAAAGACATTGGTCAAGACTCTGCCAGCTGGGCCCAGTCGTGACCCAAAATCATCTTCAGAAGCCCCGTCCCCGGGCCCGGCTTCGAAGAAAACTAAGCCTGCAGGTGGCTCGGGCTTGAGCAAACCTCATATTATTGTGCCTATAATACCTTTGGCACCGAAGCAGGCTCCGAGGCCAAAATCTCCACCGGCACCGAAACGTTCTCCGGCACCAAGGTCTCCACCGGCACCGACGGGTTCGTCGGAACCGAAAAGTTCTTCGGCACCGAAAAAAGTCCACATCACTGGAATCCGTGTGGGCGTATTAATGAGGTGTATGATGCCAAACATCTCTAGTTTCAATGAAGCCATCATATTGCTGGGGAACTCATAAATACCAGTGTCCAGCCCTTGACCCAAAATGGGTTCCCTGTTCACTTGTTATATTGAAGAATCGACCTAGACATCACAGGGGCATATCTGATTGTGCAGATATGTCAACACATGTAGTATAGTACGCCCTGCCTTAGGGCTGTAAGGCCTGCTGTAGGGGTGACTGACCTATACTGCATGCATTGTCTGTAGGCATGGCACACAGGAGGTGTCTTCACTCTGTTGCTGATACAACCAAAAAGCGGGGGGCTGCGCAGTCTGTGTCCGATTGACGAATTCAATTGGCTTGCTCTCCCGGTACAGCGGTACACACTGGGACCAAATGGCAGACCTGGTAGAGCACCTCCCAGAGCAGTATCGTGAGAAGGGGCTGCAGTTTGTTATAGATCTTCCCTTCTGCCTGTATGTGCAAAGGAGGAAAGGGGAAACTCAAAGGTTGATCCTTGGATTTTTATCTCGTGTGAATCAGCCAAAGGAAATTCTGGCTATGGATCAATAAATGCTCCAATCAAAAATTGGCAAACGCTGTTGCCAACATCGCCCCTTTGGAATGGGAAGTTTGCATCAAAGGCTTCTATGTAGATGATTGGCTCATCGATAGTAAACTCAAGAGCTCCGTAAAGGGAACCAACCGGCCTTTGGCATTATGAAGTCTGGCAATTGCAGACATTAATAAGCCTGGACCAAGTAGACAGCATTCAAGTTGATGCGCTCAGATGGTGCCCCTGGCCCTAGTGGCGTACCAGCTGCGGTATACAAATAGGCTCTGACGCGATGGGATTCTAGTGAGGTTTTGGATCCCAGTCTTCCCCATGTTTCGATTATTGGCTGTTGCAGGCAGGATCGCCCCAGGTAGGTGTCACCCACCCACAGACTGCAGCGAACTTTCATTCTTTGGGTTTCACTATCAACATGCCGAGGTCACACCTGACTCCTTTCTAAATGCTTCATTTAATTGGAGCTTTGCTGAACATAGTTTTGTGCCTTCCCTCTGATGTAGGGAGTCCTGGACATTGGGATATGATCCCGATATTGCAGCCTGGATTTCGGTAACACCTATTCTGAGGCTACTGGGTTTGATTACCTCTTAAATCCTGCTAGTTAAGCACACCAGATAACCTATGCAGGCTCTGCAGTGGGATCGGAAGTCCCAGTGGGTGCAGCATCAGGGGAATCTCGCCGACAGAGTTCAGATTTCGGAAAAGACTGCTAGAGATCTGTAGTGGTGGCTATTGAACTGCAGTCTGGTCCTTTAGATTCCTTTCCCTTCCCAGAGTTGAGTGGTGAGGGATACATAGTTTCTTGAATGTGGTGGTCATATGGGAGGAGGTGGAGATCAGAGGGCTCTGGTCTCTGGAGGAAATCTGCATCCACATCAACTTGTTGGAGTTGCAGGACATTTGAAAGTCTACTGCCATCTATCAAAGGGAGGCTGGTTCAGGTGTTGATGGAAAACACCGCTGCCATGTGGTACTGCAACAAGCGGGTTGGGGTCATGAACACTGTCCTGGGAGGCCTTGTGCCTTTGGAAATGGTTGGAACATATTCCATTCGCCAATGCAGACAACGTAAAAGTGTCTGCACTTCTGTGCGCTGGAGTTTCCAAAGCAGCTCTCTAGGAGACTCATTCGCTTTGGAGTGGACCTTGGTACTCTTCTACACTTTTCTGCCTGTAGGACTCCTGCCCCGGGTCTGCAAGATCATGAGGACCAGCGGGGGCCCCAAGTCACCCTAGTGGCTTCAGAATGGGCTAGGAGAAATCGCTATCCAGAACACCTTGGTCTGAGCGTCTGTCCTCTGATCAGGATGCCCCTTCAGGAGGATCGCTTGTTGCGGAAAGTCCAGACCCTGCTGCTGCAAGATTGGAAGATTTTCGGGTTCCAGTCTTATGCCGCAGGAATATTCAAAGGTAAGGAATCTGAGTCTCTACCAGGAAAGTTGTTAATTAAGGTAAGTAACTAGTTTTAGGGGCACAAAGATGTTTTTTTATCTCCACTACTAGATGGCTGAATAATGAACATCCTTTTAATCTTGGTGTCAAGTGTCACAGGTAGTTAACTTTTCTTTTTCTTTCTTCCCCGGATTTTTTCAATTGCTTTTTGGACCTGTTGATCTGATTTCCAGCCATAAAAATGAGTAGGCCTGTTTATACTTTCTTTTCTTAATTTAAATTTGTAGGGTCGGAAGATGGGAAGATTCATGTCTGGAATGGTGAAAGTGGAATGAAAGTAGCTGTTCTCGATGGAAGACACACGGGTCCTATAACTTGTTTACAGTTCAACCCAAAGTTCATGACTTTTGCAAGTGCATGCTCTAACATGGTAAGCTTTTTTTTTTCTGGTCCAAAGGGCACCTGCTGGTCAGGGTTATAAAACTAGTCAGTAGACCTGAAACAATATTCTGGAAGTTGTATGTGAAGGAGCCTTTTGTAGGTCACTAATTTGTTTTAAAAGAAAAAAAAATGCATTCTTGATTATGTACCTCACCATACAAATTCAGTTGATAACTATGCCCGTATTTTTTTTTCCCCCTGCCAGGCATTTTGGTTGCCGACGATAGATGACTGAGTGGGAACAGCAGGACTTCCTCAGAGCAGTACCAATTGGCTGAGGGAAGATTCTGAGGCAGCACTGAGAGATTTCTCCTTTTGAGCTAACTTGTGATGAGGCAGATGTCTTTGATTCTTCATGCTTCTTCTACCAGTTCCCTCATTGGTCTCATACTTGTATTACCGTTGTATTCGAAGAGGACAAACTTTTTCATCCTGCGTGGTTAGTTCTGATCTAACAGTGCAGTGTTATCCTTTCTCCGTTGAGTCATCTGAAACATACAACATGCTGTTACTGTTCTCTCATCTGGCTTGGGTCTCCAGTTGACTTGTATGAAGTGGCCAACTCTGCATTTCTCATTTGCCAAATTGAAGGTGAATGATCCTGCTCGTATTCAAAGTTCACATGAGATTATCATCTATGTTGTAGACTGCCAGTTGCTGGACTTGCATGACCTACTGTCATGAACATTTGCGTGGCAATCTGCTGTCCAAGGTGCCGAGTGCCCCGAAGTATCACTTGCCTGCGGTTTTCATCCTAATAGCAAGTGCAGGCACTGTGCATAACTAAAGGATTCTGATGGACAAAGCAAGACTTATTGACTTTTGAAGCCATTGTAGTCTCCATGTTTGTATCCTTTACACTGTATTACCCTTGGTTGTTGTTTTTCTGTCTTGTACATATTCATAAAGGGGAGGGGGAGTTGTATTTTTTTACTGTTGAATATTAAAAAAAAGAAAAAACTTAACTGACCAGGTAGTGTGCTATCCAGGTCGTTGTCCGTGCCATACTGTAAACTGATTCTTGCGGATTGTTGCTGCATCAAATGAAAATCTGCAAGAGCTTGAAGTGATATGTTTATTTACAATACTCCACTTTATCTGTAGTTCTCATTGTGAGGCTATACCCAGGTGGATCCTTGGTTAGGAAAAAGGACCCAAGAGGAATTGCATTTGAAACTAACAGTAGAAAGATTATTAAAACAGCGGGCAAAATAAGGGGCGGGAGATTATACAACATTTCAGCATATATCATAGGTCTTGGCAGAATGTAACTTTTGTACTTTAGGTTCTAGACCCTAAAAGCTTGATCACTGATCAAGGGTATGTTTAGAGCACTTCAGTAACCACCTCCACACTACCTAGTTGGGATTTGGTCTAAATTGCTGCCTAGGTTGACGTTTCCTATTGTATAACCTGATTGCCAATTTATTTTGAAACTTTTCCCTCTTGTGTTGCTATTTATTTCCTGAAAGTTTCTTCCTCCCTGTACTACTTTTTAAAATATTTGTAAATTGCTCCCCTGCTTTTTTTTTTTTATAAAAGTAAACTGGCAAACTTCACTAGTTCTTTGTTTAAACTGCAGGTGTTTAAATTTGTTGTCCCATCTCTATCTCCTTGCCTGTTTTGTATAATCATGACCAACATTTAACACAGTATTGTAAGTGTGATCTAACTCGAGTATACAGTGGATACATATTTCATTTTGTAATGGTTTTTGATGCAGTTAAGCATTACAATTAGCATCTTTCTTTGCATCACATTGAGTGCTCAGATCAAAATATACTATTCTATAAAACACATTTTCTTGGATTATTGTGGTGTAAAAATATTGTCAAGTTACACTAAGATGTCATCCTGATTTCCAAAAGTTAAGAATGCCAGTAATGAGGTGTGTGTGATTGTTCATCTTTGTGTGGCCTACTCAGTTTTTACTGCTATGGTAGCATATGCTGTATGATAGTAGTAGTTCCCTCCCTATTTTGCCTTATGTAGATGTTGCTTTAAATGTAAAATAGTTGGCAGCAATATAAAAATATTAAGACATTTATCATTTCAGCTCGCAGGGATCATGCTAGAAAAATGGTCAGTTGGAGCATTGTGGTAAAACATGCAAATTGTGATCTAGTATATAGACATTTTTGCCTAATGCAAGTTAATGTGAGATTGTCATATGACAATTAATTTGTTATGGCAGAAACTGATCTAACATGCAGGTTTACGAACGTTCCCTCTAAGGAAGTATTTAAATGACCTTAGAATGGAGCTAGCATTGTGTTCGAGGCATATGAGCTGCAGATCACACACTAAGGATAAGATCGCCATCTGGTGTTGGGCTCGGATGATTGCAGGTTGTTGTTGTCTTCGGAAGAAGTCTTTGGTCACGAGATAGGTAACTCCTCCTCTGGACAACAGTGCGCATGGGCATCCACTCCATCCTCAGATTGTTTTTTTCCGCCATTGGGTTCGGATGAACTTTTTTCCGCTCCAGCAGAACTTCTAGCAATCACAACAACTCTCTAAAAATTTACAACTCGACGTCGAAATCCCATCGGACCGGCTCCGGACGTGGCTGATGGAAAGGACACCCTTTAAAAAATGCCTCTCTCCGGACCACAACGAATCCAGCTGTCCAGCCTGTGCCGCATTCCGTTCGAAGAAAACCATCCGGGACCGAAGAGCTCGACGCCATATCATGGCTAAACCGGCTCCAGAACCAGACGACATCTTTGCCCAGGATGTCTCTGACGACGATTCCGAAGACCTCCAGATCGTGTCCGAGGCAGACGATTCTGATCCGGGCCAGCGTGTGAGTACCAGCTCCCCTACCCCAACCCCACCAAAAAAGACATTGGTCAAGACTCTGCCAGCTGGGCCCAGTCGCGACCCAAAATCATCTTCAGAAGCCCCACCCCCGGGCCCGGCTTCGAAGAAAACTAAGCCTGCAGATGGCTCGGGCTCGAGCAAACCTCATAGTTCGAGGCATGTGGGCTGCTGAATTCATATCTGTGCATAGATCGCCGCCTAGTGTTGGGTCCGGATGTTTGCACGTTGTTGTCCTGGAAGAGTCTTCGAAGTATCCTTGGATAGGTGACTCCTCCCCTGGACTACAGTGCGCATGGGCATCCTCTCCATCCTCAGATTGTTTTTTTCCGCCATTGGGTTCGGATGTGCTTATCTTGACTCAAGTTAGGAAAAACTCTTTTCAGGCCAAAAGGCCTCTAGTTCGCGTCGGTACTGTTCCCGATCGGTATCGATAGTATCTTTGTTAGTTTACTAACGTCCAAAACCAACCTTTTCGCATCTTACCCGACCATCGACCCGACATCGACGATGGAATCGAGGACACCATTCAAGCGGTGTCCGGTATGCAATGCAAAATATCCCCACATCGACGTCCATCCGGTGTGCAACAAATGCCTTTCACCGGATCACGACGAATCTACATGCATGGCCTGTGCCCGATTTCGATCCAAGAAGACTACGGAATCGACGAGCGGCGAGACTCGAAGCGCAGCAAGCGGCACCGGCCCCAGCCGACATCTTCAACGCAGAGACCGAAGATATCGAAGAAGTGGAGAACCTACCCTCCAGTCCCGCTTCCGAACATAACTCCGGATCGGAAGACGTCGACGAAACACTCTTTCGTAGAGATGAAGACGACACCGAGGTAGGAGACTACAATGAGGCCTTAGGGGCCGAAGAGAGTAGCTCCGGTGACGAGCAAGGCCTACCCGTTCAGACTGAGGAAAGCCCAGTGCAACAGTCTATGGCTCCGGTCGAGGGATCGCCTTCGGGCCTTACCCAAAACCTATCCCGCAGTTCTTCGGCCCCGCCCTCGGGCCCGGCCTCGGACATTCAGCGGCAGCCATTACCGCCCAAAACGGCTGGTTTCCCTTCTTCGAAACCGAAACCAAAAGCTGTATTGATTCAATTGAAACCGAAACCGAAAGTGGCGCTGGTCGGATAGAGGCCCTCCACACCTTCGACGCCAGCAAAACACGTCGGCACCGAGCGCACCAAACGAGACTTCGGTGCCGCACTTGAAGTGGCCGACGTCGGAGTCGGCGTACGGAAAACGGCCCTCGGTGCCACCAAACCTGCTCAGCTCCCGGCACCGACGCAATCGACTCCGACCCCAAAGGTCAAACTGCCTGCTGCGCCTCGCACCGCTTCGACGGCAACACCAAAGCCACATTCATCGAAGACGTCGACGGCCATTCCCACCCCTCGACTCGATGGCCCACCGGCGCCGAAAAAGTCCACGCCCGCCTCTACAGAACCGGTCGGCGCAAAAGAATCGAGGGTGCTCCAGATGCGACCCGTTACTGAGCAAAGCACCAAAAAGAAGACGGTCCTCCAGGACATGTCGGGCTCCGAGCCAATAAAAGCTCCAGCAGCCTCTTCGGCACCAGCCGACCTTTGGCCTGCCACCATCCACGGCCCCAAAACTGTTCCAAATCAGGACACGGGTCACCCATACCACGATCACACCAGCCGAACGCTCTGCGGAGACGTCTCCATCCCATCTCATCGACGCCGACACAGGCAGGATGATTATCCACAAAAGGAAAATAACTTCTGAGCCAGCTTTGGAATCCTTCCGGATCCCACTAAAAAGAAAGCTGCCTGTGGCTTCGGAACCAGTTCTTTACGAACCTTTCCACTCACCCTACCAGGATCCACAATCCTTCTCTCCCGCACACTCCGACACGGATGCGTTAGAGGACTACATGGGTGACCAAGTCCCCTACCCCGGAGACATGGACCCTGACGGCCAACAGGACCCTGATCAAGCTTGGGATGACCCTGTGGACCCAAGTGCACCTATGGATGCACAGGACCCGCAACTCTATGGAGCAAAAACATCTCCCACAGAGGACACTGCAGCGTTCAACGCTCTCATTGAACGTGCTGCGGCCAATCATGGAGTGCAACTTCACTCTGACACCGTCGAGGACGACTTTCTTATGGACACTTTCGCAACCTCAAAGAAATATAAAGACTCTGCCCATGTTAAAGGGGGTCCTCAAACCAGCGAAGGACATCTTCAAGGAACCCACCAGGGCAAGAGTGATAAACCCCAGGATCGACAAAAAATACAGATCAGCGCCTGGGGACCCTACTTACATTAGAGGCCAATTACCTCTGGATTCCATTGTCGTTGCGAATGCTCGCAAGAGGGCACACTCTCAAACAGGTGACGCTCCTCCCCCGGACAAAGAGTCCAAGGTGTTAGAGACCTCTGGCAAACGGGTTGCCGCACAGGCAGCTAACATATGGCGTATTGCCAATACTCAAGCGCTCCTCGCTCGCTACGATAGAGCGCACTACGACAGATTAGAGCAAATACTCCAACATCTCCCTGACCAATACAAAGAAGGTGCAGAGATCCTCATCAGGGAGGGACAGCTCCTCACAAACGCATCCATCAAGTGTGCGCTGGATGCCGCAGACACAGCTGCCAGGGCCACAAACACTAGCGTCATGTTGCGACGACATGCCTGGTTGCGAATCTCCGGATTCAAACCTGAGGTGCAAAATAACATACTCAACCAGCCTGTCAACCCCGACTATCTATTCGGGCCGGAGGTTGACGCCACCCTAGAGAAAATAAAAAAGGACACGGACACTGCAAAGTCCATGGGGGCTCTCCAGACTCAGTCCTTTCGGAGCGGCTCTTTTCGTCGCCCCGGAAATAGAGGAGCAGGTAGAGGACAGGGGTCACAGCAAACATACAACAAGGGCAATACACAAACCACCTACGATAAAAACACCCGGGGTGGATATCGTGGCTCCAGTACAAAGGGCAGAGGACGCGGCTACGGCAACACCAGGTCCTCCCCCAAGAACAAGCAGTGACGCCCTCTCCCTTCCTCCCGACCACATAACACCTGTCGGGGGAAGGCTACAAAGGTTCCTGTCCACGTGGAACTCCATCACCACAGACAGGTGGGTCAAAGATATTGTCAAATACGGTTATTGTCTAGAACTAACCTCCACTCCACCCACAATACCTCCAAAAAACCGTCCTATGTCCTCAGAGCACTTAACGCTCTTACAGCAGGAGGTGCAAAGTATGCTTCTAAAAGGCGCAATAGAGGTCGTACCCGTCCACGCGCAGGGTACGGGGGTGTACTCCCTGTACTTTTTAATACCGAAAAAGGACGGGTCACTCAGACCTATATTAGATCTGAGACCCCTAAACCGATACATTCTTTCCGAGCATTTTCACATGCTCACTCTACAGCAAGTCCTCCCGCTGCTCAAGCAGGGAGACTTTCTGGCCACACTGGACCTCAAGGATGCGTATTTCCACATACCCATTCACCCCTCACACAAAAAATACCTCGGGTTCACTGTTCAAGGGCAGCACTACCAATTCAAAGTCCTTCCCTTCGGTGTGACAACAGCACCCAGGGTGTTTACAAAGTGCCTAGCTACTGTGGCGGCACATCGACGGAGGCAGCACATACACGTCTACCCTTACCTTGCGACTGGCTCGTTCAAGCAAAGTCAGCCCAGCAATGTGCCAGCCACATGTCCCGCACCATTCACCTCCTTCACAGTCTGGGGTTCTCACTAAATTACCCAAAATCCCATCTCCAGCCCGCACACGTACAACAGTACCTAGGTGCGACTATAGACACTCTGGCGGCCACAGCTCAGCCAAATTTAGTGAGAATCAACAGCATGCAAATGCTGATTTCCAAGTTCAAACCACAACACTCCCTGCCCGCGCGAGTGTTCATGCAATTGATAGGCATGATGGCCTCCTGCATCTTCATAGTCCCACACGCGAGACTACATATGCGCCCGCTTCAGGAGTGCTTAGCACGTCAGTGGAATCAGGCTCAAGGACAGTTGAAAGTCCTAGTGTTGGTGAGCGGTCGGGCATACAACTCTCTGCATTGGTGGACTCCACAAAACCTTTGCAAGGGCCGACCGTTCCAAGAGCCTGTCCCACAGATAATACTGACGGCGGACGCGTCTCTCCAGGGATGGGGAGCTCATGTACTCCATTACACAGTGCAGGGACTATGGACACAACAACAAAAGAAGATGCACATCAACCTTCTAGAGCTGATGGCAATCTTCCTCGCTATGAAAGCATTCAAAGTACACTTGTGCAACAAAGTCGTGTTGATCCGGACGGACAACATGACTGCCATGTACTACATACAGAAGCAGGGAGGAACACACTCTCCACAGTTGTCTCATCTGGCTCAGAGCATGTGGAAGTGGGCCATTCAGATGAACATGTTCCTCATGGCAGAACACCTCCCCGGCAAAGACAACCAGATGGCGGATCTGCTCAGCAGACACAGCCACCAGATGCATGAGTGGGAGTTACACCCATCAGTACTCCAACCGTAATTCCAGCAGTGGGGTCATCCAGAGATAGACCTATTCGCGACAAGCGAAAACGCAAAATGCCAAAGCTTTGCCGCCAGGTTCCCACATCCGCAGGGCAATGCGATATGGATGAACTGGTCCGGCAGATTTGCGTACGCGTTTCCCCCAGCGCCACCGATACCGCTGGTGGCACGCAAACTCAGACAACACTCACTGACACTCGTCCTGGTTGCTCAGACGTGGGCACGCCAGCCGTGGTACACCACCTTTCTCGAACTTTCCGTGGTGCCGCATCAAAGGCTGCGGGTCAAACCCGAGCATTTGACGCAGAACCATGGAGAGATTCAGCACCCAGATCCGCAACAGCTGAACCTGGCAATCTGGCTCCTGAAGTCCTAGAGTTTGGCTACCTAAACCTGCCACCTGACTGTATGGACATCATTAAGGAGGCCAGGAGACCCACTTCCAGAGCTTGCTATGCAGCCAAATGGAAGAGGTTCGTCACTTATTGCAATAATAATGACATTAACCCGCTAGACGCATCCATCCAAAACATTATTTGTTACCTATTACACCTATACCGATGCAATCTGGCGTACACCTCTATACGTGTCCATTTGACCGCAATATCAGCCTATCTGCAGACCAGGCAGCACCTCTCTATTCAGAGTGCCTGCCATCAAAGCATTCTTGGAAGGACTCAAACGAGTCATTCCACCAAGCCACCCACCGGCTCCGATGTGGAACCTCAACTTTGTCCTCACACGCCTGATGGGTCCACCCTTTGAACCTCTACACTCATGCGAGATTCAATTCCTTACCTGGAAAGTAGCTTTCCTAGTAGCGATAACTTCTTTACGAAGAGTTAGTGAACTCCAGGCGCTAACTGTTCAAGAGCCATTTATACAGGTTCACGCCAACAGGGTCGTACTACGTACCAACCCCAAATTCATGCCCAAAGGTGATATCGTAGTTCCACATGAATCAAACTATTGAACTGCCTGTTTTCTTTCAAAACCCACAAACTGTCGCAGAAAGGGCACTCCATACACTAGATGTGAAAAGGGCCCTCATGTATTATATCGACAGGACCAAACCCTTTAGGAAAACAAATCAACTTTTCGTTGCCTTTGCCCCACACCACAAAGGTAACGCTATCTCCAAAGCAGGTATAGCCAGATGGATCGTTAAATGTATTCAAATTTGCTATCAAAAGGCTAAACGCACTTTAACGATTCCCCCACGAGCCCACTCAACACGTAAGTTAGGGGCGTCCATGGCTTTCCTGGGAAACATTCCTTTACAGGAAATATGTAGAGCAGCCACATGGTCCACTATACATACATTTACCAAACACTACTGTGTAGATGTACACTCAAAACAGCAGGCAGCTGTAGGACAGGCTGTTCTCAAAACTCTTTTTCAGACTGCTGCAGCTGGCACTGGTAGCCGCCGCTAATAGGAGGTACTGCTATGTATTCTAGGCACAGATATGAATTCAGCAGCCCACATGCCTCGAACTGAATATGCTACTTACCAGTATGCATCTGTTCTTGGCATGTAGGGCTGCTGACATTCATATCGCCCTCCCTCCTCCCCGGCGCCTGTAGCAGCTGCAGCTCTCAGAATTACTGTAAGCATGGTCATCACTTTCTGTATCTACTCCATCACTGCCACAATGGCGAAAAACAATCAGAGGATGCCCATGCGCACTGTAGTCCAGGGGAGGTGTCACCTATCCAAGGATACTTCGAAGACTCTTCCAGGACAACAACGTGCAAACATCCGGACCCAACACTAGGCGGCGATCTATGCACAGATATGAAAGTCAGCAGCCCTACATGCCAAGAACAGATGCATACTGGTAAGTAGCATATTCATTATTGTGCCTACAATACCTTCGGCACCGAAGCAGGCTCCGAGGCCGAAATCTCCACCGGCACCGAAGCAGGCTCCGAGGCCGAAATCTCCACCGGCACCGAAACGTTCTTCGGCACCAAGGTCTCCACCGGCACCGGCGGGTTCGTCGGCACCGAAAAATCCACCGGAACCGAAAAGTTCTTCGGCACCGAAAAAAGTCCACAAAGAACCTGCCGATCTCACAAAATCCAGATCGGAACCCAATAAGTCTGCACCAAAGCCACCTTCGGACACTGAGGAACTTTTCCCAGATCCAACGCAAAAAAGAATTTACATCAATCCTAAAACCGGACATGTCACAGCTGTGCCATACAAGAAGAGGAAGCTGGACACAACACCTCCTCCAGCTCCTCTAAAGAAGGAATGTGCCACTTCACCCATATGTCCTTCCTCTCCTATATTACCTCCTATCCCATCCCCCCCACCTCTTTCTGCTCTACCATCTCCTTCTCACACACCACCTCCACAGGATGATGATGGTTTAGGGGGAGGGGGAGACCTGGATTTCCTTAATGATCCTAGTGATACCTTCACACTCCCCGACACGGCACCCATAGATGACTGGGCTTACCCTATGCCTGACATGCCTGTTCCACTCCATACCCTTCAAAACCCTCCCCTCCTGATGACCATTTAGGGTTTGGTCCGCTCATAATCACGGCGGCACTGTTCCATGACGTCACCATGCACACAGACACACCTTAGGAAGACTTTCTCCTCGACACCTTTGAGCAGTCGCAAAAAACTGTTCACATTCTGCCCATGATTAAAGGCGTGATAAAGCACGCCACTGAGGTTTTTAAAGACCCTGTTAGGGACAGGGTTCTTAACCCCCGAATAGAAAAAAAAATACAGACCGGCACCACAGGATCCTGCGTATATCAAAGCGCAACTCCCCTTAGACACTTTATTCATGTCAAATGCCAGAAAGCGGGCGAACTCCCAAACAACTGGAGACACACCGCCCCCAGACAAAGAGTCTAAGCTCTTGGAGGCTTCCGGCAAAAGGGTTGCCGCACAAGCTGCTAACCACTGGCGTATTGCCAATACACAAGCCCTATTGGCTCGCTATGATAGGGTTCATTATGATCAACTGGAGGACCTTTTGCAACACCTGCCTGATCAATACAAATCCCAGGCCAATGACCTCATCCAAGAGGGCAAACTAATATCAAATGTGCATTAGACGCAGCGGACACCGCCTCTAGGGCAGTCAACACAAGCGTATTGCTTAGACGCCACGCATGGCTCCGCATTTCCGTCTTTAAGCCGGAAGTACAAACAACCATTCTTGCTCAACCCTTTAATCAGGAGCAACCATTCGGACCCGCAGTAGACACTGCATTAGAAAAAAGGAAGAAGGATAATGAGACTGCCAAATCAATGGGAGCATTACAGTCTCCTCAAGCCAGAGGCTCCTTTCGTCGCTCCTTTTATTGAGGGGCCTCCAAAAATGTGGGAACAGACACCTCTTCCACCTTCAAAACATCAGATCAAACATCCCCTAACAGAGGATATTTTAGAGGAGGTTACAGGGGAAACAATACCAAGGGCCGAGGGCGGGGCAACAACACCCGCACCTCTCCAGCCACTAAACAGTGACTTGCCCCCACTCCCCCAGACCATTCCACTCCGGTTGGGGGAAGACTTCAACAGTTCCTACCTGTGGAATTCCATCACAACAGACAGGTGGGTAAGACAAATTATCCAGTCTGGCTACTGCCACAAACTCAAACACCCCCCCCAAACATACCACCCAAACGCCGTCCAATGTCGTCTCACCACCTCACGCTCCTCAAACAGGAAATTCAGTCTTTGCTTCAAAAACACGCAATAGAACCAGTTCCACTACAACATCAGGGCACAGGAGTATATTCTCTATACTTCCTCATTCCCAAAAAGGACAAGACCTTAAGACCCATACTAGACCTCAGACTACTAAACCAGTATATACAGTCAGATCACTTCCACGTGATCACTCTCCAGCAGGTCCTTCCATTACTTCAACAAGGCGACTTCCTTGCCACATTAGACCTCAAGGACGCATATTTTCACATCCCTATGCATCCCACGCACAGGAAGTATCTACGATTTGTGGTAGACGGTCAGCACTATCAGTTTACAGTTCTCCCATTCGGAGTAACAACTGCACCCAGGGTATTCACCAAATGCTTTGCAGTTGTGGCACCATATCTCTGGAGACAACAAATCCATGTCTTCCCCTATCTGGACGATTGGCTCATAAAAGCCAATACTCTCGACAAATGCGTTCGCCACACTCACCGCACTATTCCAACCCTACACAACTTGGGATTTACCATCAACTATCCCAAATCTCAACTGCTACCCTCCCACATAGATACATCCAAGGCCATAGCTTATCCCAGCACAGCCAGGATAGCCAACATACAAAATCTCATAAAAAAATTTCAAACCAACACTCTCTTCCAGCAAGAGTGTTTATGCAACTCTTAGGCATGATGGCGTCATGCATCTCCATAGTACCCCACGCATGCCTTCAAATGCGTCCCTTACAGGAATGTCTAGCACAACAGTGGAACCAGGCCCACGGACAACTTACCGATCTGGTGTTGGTGGACAGCCGCTCACTTCGTTCACTGAAGTGGTGGAACACCATCAACCTGTCCAAAGGGCGGCCGTTCTTAGAGCCTCTTCCACAAGTTGTGCTGACCACCGACGCATCTCTCACAGGGTGGGGAGCCCACCTCCTTCAACACACCACTCAGGGCAGGTGGACCACTCAACAAAAACAGCTCCACATCAATCACCTAGAACTTCTGGCGGTGTTCCTAGCACTCCAATCCTTCCAAGTGCATCTAAAAAACAGAACTGTCCTCATCCGCACGGACAACATGACCACAATGTATTACATACAGAAGCAGAGGGGGACACATTCTCTCCAACTGTCCCAACTTGCACAACAAATCTGGAGATGGGCAATTCCCCAAAACATCTACCTGCTAGCAGAACACTTCCCAGGGGTTCAGAACCAGGTGGCCGACCTAAGTCGCCACACACAGCAAATACACAAATGAGAATTACACACCAAAGTCCTACTCCCATTCTTCCAAAAGTGGGGACAACCAGACCTAGACCTGTTCGCCACACAAGAAAACGCAAAATGCCCAATCTTCGCCGCCAGGTTTCCACACCCACAGTCAAAGGGCAATGCGATATGGATGAACTGGTCAGGCAGATTTGCGTACGCTTTTCCGCCTCTCCCACTCATTCCATTTGTGGTACGCAAACTGAAACAGTCGCTAACACTCATCCTAGTAGCTCCCACTTGGGCACGTCAACCCTGGTTCACCACACTTGTGGAACTATCTCTAGTTCCACATCAAAAATTGTGTCTCTCCCTGGCTCTATTAACCCGGAACCATGGAGAAATCAGACACCCAGATCCTCAAACACTGAACTTGGCAATCTGGCTCCTGAAGTCTTAGGGTTCGGGTACCTCAACCTTCCTCCAGACTGTATGAATATCATAAAAGAAGCCAGAAGACCTACTACTAGGGCATGCTATGCTGCAAAATGGAAAAGATTTGCCATTTACTGCACTAACAATGACATACGTCCACTGGATGCTTCCATCCAAAACATCATTTGCTATTCACTACACTTGCAAAGATGCAATTTAGCGTATTCCTCTATACGTCTACATCTAGCGGCATTAGCAGCCTACTTGCAAAATAGACCACACCTGTCACTCTTTAAGGTACCAGCCATTAAAGCATTTATGGAAGGTCTTAAAAGAATTATTCCTCCAAGATTACCACCTTCCCCAGTGTGGAACCTTAATATTGTTCTAACAAGGCTCATGGGTCCCCCATTTGAACCAATGCACAAATGCGAACTGCAGTTCCTAACATGGAAAGTGGCTTTCCTTGTCGCAATCACATCCCTGCGAAGAGTAAGTGAAATACAAGCCTTAACTCTTGAAGAACCCTTCCTATGACTACATCGTAACAAAGTGGTTCTTAGGACAAACCCAAAATTCCTCCCTAAAGTCATCTCCCCTTTCCATCTAAACCAGTCAGTCAAACTGCCAGTCTTCTTCCCTAATCCAGACTCAGTAGCTGAGAGGGCACTTCATACTTTAGATGTTAAAAGAGCCTTGCTTTATTACATCGACAGAACCAAACCTTTTCGAAAAACCAAGCAACTGTTTGTTGCTTTCGCTCCACCACATAAGGGCAACCCTATTTCCAAATCTGGTATAGCCAGGTGGATAGTTAAATGTATCCAAATATGTTACCAAAAAGCTAAACGTACTCTTACAGTTCCCCCTAGGGCGCACTCCACGCGTAAAATATGGGCTTCTATGGCATTCTTAGGGAACATCCCCTTAGATATTTGCAAAGCAGCCACATGGTCTACTACACACACCTTCACAAAGCACTACTGTGTCGATGTGCAATCCAAACAAGCTTCAGTAGGCCAAGCTGTCCTAAAAACTATTCCAAACTGCTGCAACTGATACAGGTGACCACCGCTAGGGGAGACACTGCTATATAGTCTATCCTTAGTGTGTGATCTGCAGCTCATATGCCTCGAACGGAATATGCTACTTACCAGTATGCATCTGTTCTTGGCATGTAGAGCTGCAGAGCCACACACGCCCACCCGCCTCCCCGGGACCTGTATCTGTTCCAGCATTGTCTTAATTAGACACTACACATGGACATCCTTTCTCTTTATTTCTAATACACTCCATTTCCCATCATGACGAAAAACAATCTGAGGATGGAGTGGAAGCCCATGCGCACTGTTGTCCAGAGGAGGAGTCACCTATCTCGTGACAAAAGACTTCTTCCAAAGACCACAACAACCTGCAATCATCCGAGCCCAACACCAGATGGCAATCTTATCCTTTGTTCTTGGCATGTAGAGCTGCAGAGCCACACACCGATGCATACTGGTAAGTAGCATATTCCTTCCTACAAATACTAATCTTTTTCACAAAATCCTGCTTCTCTTGCCAGGGTAGAAAACCTGGTTGTTTGCTAAAATATGCTATGTATTACACAAGACTTATTGGCTTCTGGACCTAGCATAGCCTTCCAAAGTTATCATTGAGCATAATACAGTATAAAGCTTTTAATCTTAACGGAGCGATTGCTTTCCAGCTACATGCAGGGTATACATTTAGAGTAGTATGTTTCACACACTTATTAAAAATTATCCTGCGTATCATCTCTTCTCACTTTAGCTGGGTATAATAGCATAATGAAGTGTTATTACTGCGCTCCCAGCCCCTTTCCCATCTGGAAAAACTTCAACCTGCAAATACTCAACAATTTCAACATTTACGTTTTTGTTTAATCACAATCCTGTGAACTAGTAAGCCTTAATGAATTGGGAGTGCCTTTATTACTGAGTGTTGGATGATGCATGGCACATACTTTATGTAAATATTTGTGCTTGTGTATGCTGAGAGCTGTTGGGAGATGTTTGCAACACTGTCCGTACAATGGCAGAAACTCTTTGGCCAGCACAAGGTAATATAAAGCCATTTTATTTGGACTTATCATATTTGCATGGGCATCACACTTCTGTCACTAACCCCAAAGCTATTGCAGTGGAATCCGATTTCTTATAAAAGTTTGGTATGCCTCCTCATCTAGTTCTACAGTCATAATATACTTTGGGATTAGGGCAGAGTAGAATTTAGAGGTGATTGAAACAGCTCTCAGGTACCTTCTCTAGTCCAGTGGGTGGTCATTGGAATGTCTTCAAGTAGACACAGTGTACCCTGTATAACAAGGTGCAGTCCATAAGCAGCCAAGGGTAGCCCTGTGATCCTCAAATGATACATGCATGACCATCTTGAGCTTGTCACTGAAGAAACCGGCTGAGAAAGATGATACTCAAATGGGCACTTGTCAAATGTAATGTCCTTCACTGTTAAATCACATTTACTCTGCCTGACAGTAATACTGGATACACTTGCTTCTAGGTGCTCACAATTAAACCTTAGTTCAGTCATTACAAGGTGAATGGTGTCTGTTGTCTTGCGATTAAGTGTTGTTCAACCTCTCTAGGCATGGAAATGAAGAAGGGGAAATCCCAGCACATTTGGGCAGTCTGTACATGAAGCTAAAATTGCATGCTTTTCATTAAAACTGCATGTTTACCCCACCGGAAGGATGTTATCGCTTATTCTAACTGGCATATGCGTTCAGACCCAGCAGGAGGAAGAGTTAATTGTCCAGAATGTTTCCAACAGCAGCATTTGTGGCCTAGTGGGGATTTTGTGCCAGCAGTCTTGGCACAATTCGGTCTAGGAATAACTCTCCATTCTGCCACAAGACTAATCCTATCACCAGCCAGTTTCTCGGAGCAGTGCAAATATAACTGACCAGAACCACAACGGGGATCTAACTTCTGTGGAAAAAAGGCTGGTTACCAGGGGTAGAGACAGTAAAGTTAAGTGCTCTTGGGGGTCACCATCCTACGACGAAGGCAGAAAAATCAAGGCCCATCGGTCTTGCCCCACCAGTGGTCACAGAGTACATCTGTTCCAGACTGGCACAGTCGCAGGAGCACCACTGCCCCAAGGACAAACGTGCTTGCATTGAGAGGAATCGATTGATGTCAGGCCTCAGCATTTAACTAGCACAGTCTTGATTGTTTTTCCAGCCTTAAATGAATGGCATGAGTGAGGCAGGAGTGGCAATAAATCTGGGCTGTGAAAGAAATAATGGGCACATAATAATAGTTTAAAGCAGTATGAATTATGTTGTCCCTCCCTACATGGGCTGCTCCATGATATGGTGAGGTTGAGGTGTAGAAGTTTGGGGGTTACCACATGCTCAGCGTGGTCTCCTCCCCCCGCCCCTTCCTCTCTCCGGTCTCCTACATTGCTGCTTCGACCAAGCTGTTTTAGTTTGATGCTTGCTTTTGCAATTAAGATAAGTCTTCGATAAAGTACAAGAAATAAGTCTATTTCAAAATAGATTTTTACAGAATGCTGTATTTTTAGCAGCTAAGTTAGCTAAAACATTTCCTTTTAAAACCTGAGAATGCTGATGGGAATAGTAAACGATCAGCAGAGGTCAGAAAAATGCCAGAATTGCTTTCTGCTGAGGAACTTTTACATTTTTTGGGCAACTGCCTCTATTAAACTTTCTTGATAGAAAACGATCAGTAGAGGTCAGTAAATACCAGAAACACTTTAGCATTATCTAGATTCCAGTCCATAGAAATTGGCTTCCACAAGCACCGGAACACCATACTTTTTTTTTTTTTCTTCAAATCTTGTATTTTCAGTGATATGACCACCGAAGGCCCTGCTTTTATATTAAATACATAGCTTTGGACTACACTGTTTCCCGCTGAAAGGTGATTTCTCTCCATGTGTTGCCATACCTGGCGTGTCACGCAGTTTGGTGCTTACTTTCCCTTCATTTTAAAGAACAGTAGATGTTTCAGCACGCAGGCTAATGTGCTGCATAGCTAAATACATATAAGGTCCCAAAGGTGAGACAGATTGCATTGCAAATGCTTGTTTAATGGGAGCCACCACTGATGTCAGGAGCCTACATTAGCATCCAGAGGAGCCTGAAGTTGTGGGTGATCCCAAAGGTGTACTTTAATTCTGTATATTCAATGATATTCCAACAGTGGATAAGTCCGGTATTTTGTGGTGAGGTGCAAGCACAGCATGGGGTACAGCAACTGTTAGTGGGGGATGTTAACAGTATTTTCAGATGCTTCAACCTGACTAGCTGTTCCTGCTGCAGACCCCAGTCAAAGTGGGAGTCTAGCCACAACTGGCCTAGTGTAGCAGAGTAGTAGGCTATGGGATATTTTTGGTCACCATGGATTCGTACTAATATCCTAAGTAAATCAATTATGTTCTTGACAAAACAGAATGGAAGGTTTCTCATAGTCGCAAAGCCTCAAGGAGGAGGCCAAAGTCAGAGTTTGTGTTCTGTTAACAAATGTGTTTTCAGCTTTGCTAGATCACAGAAAGAGCTCAGGGTGTCTTGTCGTAAGGGTCTGAGTATTCCTGCCAAATCTAAAAACCACTGACCGTAATACCCAGCCACTCTTTAAAAAAAAAAAATGTGTTCGAGGCATATGAGCTGCCGATTACACACTTTTGCATAGATCGCCATCTGGTGTTGGGCCCGAATGTTTGCAGTTTGTTTTTCCTCTTGGAAAGTCTTTGGAAGTCATGAGGTCGGTGACTCCTGCTTTGGATCGTATTGCGCATGGGCTTCAGCTCCATCCTTAGATTGTTTTTTTTCTGCCATCGGGCTCGGATGTAATCTTCGCGCTCCGGTTCCGAACAGCTTCCAGTTCGACGATCGACGCGCAATCCTCATCCCCAAATCGCGGTATTGTTTCGATCGCGATCTCTTCAATCAGCGCACCTTCTCATCGGCACAAACCATCGGTTCCAATTGTCGACGGCGGCCTTCGGGCCTATCCATGCTCCGGTCCCAGCTCATGGAAAGAACTCCATTTAAAAAGTGCCCTCGATGTGGGTCCAAATTTCCCCACACTGATCTTCATGAGGTATGCAACCTCTGCCTCTCCCCTGATCACGAGGCTCGAGACTGTCCGGCCTGTAAGTCTTTCCGATCCAAAAAGACTATTTGGGACCAAAGAGCCAGAAGGAACATGGCACACTCCTCGACGTCCATTCCAGTCGACATCTTCGGAGACGACATCGACGATCCGGAACATCATTGCACCGAAGAGGACCTCGTCAGCGCTTCTGAGGCCGACGAGTCAGATGTGGAAGACATCACTCCGGCGCAGAGGGTCGTGAGTACCAATCTACCCCCCCCACCCGTGCCGACACCCAAAAAGGCTTCGGTCACACCTTCGCCTCCGGGCCTAAGCAAGACCAGAGACGCTGCTTCACACACCCCACCTTCGGGCATGGTGAAGAAGCCAAGTAAGCTTTCCGGCGGCTCTGGCTCGAGCCAGCCTACCAGCGGTGCCGAGAAACACACTTCGGCACCGAAAAAGAAACCGGCCTCCACCTTGACACCGAGCTCCGTACCGAAGCCCTCTGGGTCGAAACCCAGCTCTTCGGTACCGACGCCATCTTTGGTACCGACCAAACCACACAAGGCCACCGACACTTCCAGGCCAAAGCCCATCTCGGCGCCGACCAAGAGACCGGAGGGTCTCAAGCTGGATTCTAAGCAACAAACCGGCACAGAAAAACCTAAAGACATCGGCCCGACGCCTTAGCCGCCGACGGACCAAATAACCTCACCAGAGCTATTTACACCGGATCCCTTGCAAAAAACTCTCACCAAGGATCCAAAAACTGGACATTTGACACTACCAAAAAGACATTTGGAGAAGCCTGCTCCACCTCCAAAGAGGAAGGACTCTGCTACCTCTCCGTTCAGAATACCTTCCCCTCCCCCTCCTTCCCCACCTCCACCCCCACCTCATCGTTCTCCGACCCCGTCTCCAGACGATGATGATCAGGGGGCCCCATATCATGATATAGGGGATGTGCCACAGGACCCCACCCCTACAGGATCCCCAGACCCATGGGACGATTACAATATTCCAGATATCCCCAACGTCCCACAAGACTATCTTTACCCTTTTAGACAATCTCCACCAGAAGATTCATTAGGGTTCAACCATCTTCTGCAAAGAGCGGCACATTATCACGGGGTGGACTTGCATACCGACCCCGTGGAGGAAGATTTCCTCCTAGACACGTTTGATATCTCACATAGGTCCACCTCCATACTGCCCATGCTCAAAGGGGTGGTAAAAGCATGCAGCAGAAGTTTTTAAGGACCCAGTTAGAGCCAGGGTCATTAACCCACGTATTGAAAAAAAAATACAAACCTGCTCCCTCAGATCCCTCCTACATCAGAGGACCAGCGCCACTAGATTCTTTAGTAGTATCTACGCCACGTAAAAGGGCAAATTCACAAGCGTCAGGTAATGCACCACCACCTGACAAAGAATCAAAACTACTAGATGCATCAGGCAAATGCATCAGGCAAACGCACAGCATCCCAGGCGGCCAACATATGGCGTATAGCAAACACTCAGGCACTACTGGCCAAATATGAAAGGGCTCATGCATAATGCACCATCTCCCTGAAAAATATAAAGCTAGGGCCAACGAGTTAATTCAAGAGGGTAAAACAATCATAAATACCTCCATACGTTGTGCCTTAGATGCAGCAGACAGCCTCTAGGGCCATCAACACCAGCATCCTTCTCCGCCGCCATGCTTGGCTAAGGGTATCTGGTTTTAAACCAGAAGTACAAGCCTCCATCCTTAACCATCCCTTTGACCAGGAACATCTATTTGGGCCAAAGGTGGATGAGGCCTTAGAAAAAATGAAAAAAGACACGTATACCGCAAAATCTATGGGGGCCTTACAGTCTCACCCGCCCAGACGCTCCTTTCGCCGCACATCCAGAGGCTACTCCTCAGACACAGCGTCCACATCATACAAATCCCCTACTCAGACCACCTTTACAAAACGTTACTAGAGAGGCGGCTACAGGGGTAACAACAACAAGGGCAGAGGCAAAACAAACAATGCCTGTTCTGCCACACCTCCTACCCAATGACTTCCCCCCCCCCCGACCATTCCACTCCGGTCGGGGGCAGACTCCAAAATTTTCTTCATGTCTGGGCGACCATCACCTCAGACAAATGGGTGACCCAAATAATTCGGTCAGGCAACTGCCTAGAACTAACCTCTACACTCCCCCCCCCCCCCCCCCCCCCCAACAACATTCCACCCAGGCAACGCCCAATGTCACAAGAACATTCAAAATTGCTAAAGCAGGAGGTAATCTCCCTCCTACAAAAACAGGCAATAGAACACGTTCCTGTCAATCAACAAAATATGGGGGTCTGCTCCCTATATTTTCTCATACCAAAAAGGGACGAGACTCTACGACCTAGTCTAGATCTCCGTCCCCTAAACACACATACACTCAGACCATTTTCATATGGTAACGCTTCAGCAGGTGCTTCGGCTCCTCTCCCAGAACGACTTCCTCACCACACTGGACTTGAAAGACGCATACTTCCACATTCCAGTGCACCATGCCCACAGAAAGTACCTCAGATTTGTAGTGGACGGACAACACTACCAATTCAAAGTGCTCCCGTTCGGAGTCACAACAGCACCATGGGTATTCACCAAGTACCTGGCAGTGGTGGCGGCACACTTAAGACAGCACATTCACGTCTTCCCATACCTAGATGATTGGCTGATAAAAGCCACTTCATACAATCTGTGTACAACACACCTCCGCCACAATCGAACTACTTCACCAACTAGGCTTCACGGTGAACCACCAAAAGTCCCAGCTACAACCATCCCACATAAAACAATACCTCGGTGCCACCATAGACACCTCAAAAGCGATAGCCTACCCCAATCCGGCCAGGATTGCAAGCATTCAGGCTTTGCGACAAAAATTCATACCTCAACACCCCCTTCCAGCACGAGTGTTCATGCAACTAATAGGGATGATGGCCTCTTGCATTTTCATAGTTCCCCACGCAAGACTCCAGATGCGTCCCCTCCAAGAGTGCTTAGTGCACCAGTGGAACCAGGCCCAAGGTCAACTGACAGATCTGGTGTTGGTAGACGGTCGTACCCATCGCTCTCTGCAGTGGTGGAACACCACAAACCTTTCCAAAGGTCGACCGTTCCTGGACCCGGTTCCCCAGATAATACTAACAACGGACGCATCGCTCTCCGACTGGGGAGCTCACCTATTACATCTCACCTGGCAGGGCACGTGGACGCCTCAACAAAAGTTACTCCATATCAACCATCTGGAGTTACTAGCTATCTTTTTAGCCCTAAAATCTTTTCAAACACAGATTTCAGGCAAGGCAGTCCTCATTCGCACAGTCAACATGACGGCCATGTATTATATACAAAAACAAGGCGGCACACGCTCTCCACAGCTCTCTCAATTAGCACAGAGCATATGGAGATGGGCAATTCCCCACAAAATCTTTCTCCTAGCTCAACATGTCCCAGGTGTCCAAAACACCGTGGGTAATCTGCTCAGCAGACAGACACAACAAATCCACGAATGGGAACTTCACCCACAAGTTCTTCATCCGTTCTTTCAAATGTGGGGGCATCCACAGATAGACCTCTTTGCCACCCACGAAAACACAAAATGCCCAAGCTTCGCCGCCAGATACCCACACCCATTGTCCAAAGGAAATGTGATATAGATGAACTTGTCAGGCAAATTTGTGTACGCTTTTCTGCCTCTCCCACTCATTCCATTAGTGGTGCGCAAACTACAACCGCACTCCCTCACACTAATCCTAGTAGCTCCAACGTGGGCCAGACAACCGTGGTACACCACGCTGCTGGAACTCTCTGTAGTACCACACCAAAAACTACACCTCTCACCATGCCTCCTAACCCAGAACCATGGAGAGATCAGACACCCTGACCCAGCTCAGCTCAACCTTGCGATCTGGCTCCTGAAATCCTAGAATTTGGGTACCTAAATCTTCCCCATGACTATGAACGTCATCAGAGAAGCTAGATGACCTACCACTAGAGCGTGCTACGCTGCCAAGTGGAAACGATTTGTTGTTTATTGCCATAACAACACCATCAATCCCCTGGACGTGTCCATCCAACACATCATAGGTTACTTACTCCACCTACAAAGGTGTAATGTCGACTACACCTCGCAGCAATTGCAGCTTACTTACAAAACAGGCAACATCTATCACTCTTCAGAGTACCTGCCATTAAAGCCTTCATGGAAGGCCTGAAAATAATAATTCCCCCCAGAGTACCACCCTCACCTGTGTGGAACTTAAATATCGTTCTCACAAGGCTAATGGGGCCTCCCTTCCAACCTTTGCACAAATGCGAACTACAATTCCTAACATGGAATACAGCTTTCTTTGTAGCCATCACTTCCCTTAGAAGGGTCAGTGAGATACAAGCACTTACCATACAAGAACCTTTTCTTCAAATGCACCATAACAAGGTTGTTCTCCGTACCAACCCAAAATTCCTACCTAAAGTCATTTCCCCTTTTCACCTTAACATGGGGTACTCAAAAACTTTCTCTCGGGGGCCAAATTTACAGTGTGGTTGGTGGCCTAGGGCCGCACCGGCGGGGGCAGTGGGGTAGGGGGCGGGGCTAGAGCAAAAACAACAAAAAAAAAACTGTGACCATGAGGTTGAACACAGGCCCCTGCAGCAGACGCATTTGTCCACTGAGCCACCAGACCCGGCATTCACACATCTCTATCTATCTAGCTCTGTCTCCCTCCCTCTATCACTCTCCCTCTCTGTCTCCCTCTCTCGATATCTATTTCTCTCTCCCTCTGTCTCCCTTTCTCTCTCTCTCTCCCTCCCTCAGTCTGTCTCCCTCTGTCTCACTCACTCTGTCTCCCTCCCTCTCCCTTTCTCTCCCTGTCTCCCTCCCTCCCCCCGTCTCCCTCCTTCCCTCTCTGTCTCCTTCCCTCTCTGTCTCCCTCCCTCTCTGTCTCCCTCCCTCTCCCTCTATCTCTCTCCCTCTCTCTCAATCAGTTTGTCTCCCTTTCTCTCTGTCTCCCCCCCCTCTGTCTCCCCCCTCTCCATCTGTTCTCCCTCTGTCCCCCTCCCTCCCTCCCTCCCTCTCCCTCCCTCTCCCCCTCTCCCTCCCTCTCCCAACTTGTCTGTCTCTCTCTCTCTCCTGCTCTGTCTTCCCCCTCCCTCTGTCGCACTCTGTCTTCCTCCCACTTTAAACTCACCGGCTGCTCTCACTAGCTGCTGCCCCCACCGCCCGCCCCCACCGCCCCCCACCCCCCTGTCCATCATCTCACCCGGCGCTGAGTCAGCTTCCCTGGAACACAAACAGCCTCCGCACCCAAGTACTTCACAGGTCTTTTAAAGGCCAAGTCACTTGTTAATGAGGCTTTGTTGTATTTCATCTCTTCTTAGCGCCCCTGCATCTCCACTCATTCAGAGGGGAGATGCAGGGGTGCTAAGAAGAGGTGAAATACAACAAAGCCTCATTAACAAGTGACTTGGCTTTTAAAAGAATCGCCCGGCCCCCATAGCTCCGCGCTGCTGCAACCGGCGGTGCTTGCACAGGTACGATGTCTGCAAGGTCCGCGGGCCGCCACAGAAGGCTTGCCGGGCCGCTGGCGGCCCGCGGGCCTTACTATGAGTACCCCTGACCTAAACCAATTTGTAGAACTACCAGTATTTTTCTTGCAACCACAGACCGTTGCAGAAAGGGCTCTGCACACCCTAGATGTCAAACGAGCCTTACTCTACTACATCGAGAGAACACAACCTTTCCGCAAGACCAAACAACTGTTTGTCTCTTTCTCTCCACCTCACAAGGGCAACCCCATCTCAAAATCAGGGATAGCTAGGTGGATTGTAAAATGCATCCAGATTTGCTACCACAAAGCAAAACGAACGCTATCCGTTCCCCCTAAATCCCATTCTACACGAAAGATAGGGGCTTACATGGCATTTTTAGGGAACATCCCATTAGATGATATCTACAAAGTAGCTACATGGTCAACACCGCACACTTTCACCAAACACTATTGTGTAGATGTGCAAACTAAGCAACAAGCTAGTGTGGGCCAGGCTGTACTTAAAACACTATTTCAAAACACTATTTCAAAACACTATTTCAAACCACTGCAACAGATACCGGTGGTCGCCGCTAAGGATGGGAACTGCTATATAGTCTATGCAAAAGTGTGTAATCTGCAGCTCATATGCCTCGAACGGAATATGCTACTTACCAGTATGCATCTGTTCTTGGCATGTAGAGCTGCAGATCTACACACGCCCACCTGTATCTGTTCCAGTTTATCTTATTTAGATACACACATGGGTTTCTTCACTGTTATTACTACGCTCCATCTTTCCCTGCTGGTGAAAAACAATCTGAGGATGGAGCTGAAGCCCATGCGCAATACGATCCAAAGGAGGAGTCGCCGACCTTGTGACTTCCAAAGACTTTCCAAGAGGAAAAACAAACTGCAAACATCCGGGCCCAAGTCCAGATGGCGATCTATGCAAAAGTGTGTAGATCTGCAGCTCTACATGCCAAGAACAGATGCATACTGGTAAGTAGCATATTCCTTTTAAAGTATGCGCTTGGGACTCAGTCACAGCAAGGGGCAATATACGGATGGTAATATTTGGGGATAAGTGACAATCTCTTGACAGTATTTCATGGCCAGGGTATTTGACGTGGGGAAGCCAAAACTACAATCTAAGGATGGAGTCAATGCACATGCGCACGATCGTCCAAGGGAGCAGTCACCTATCTCGTGACTACAAAGACTTCTTACAAGCCGACAACAAGGTGCAAGAATCTGAGCCCAACACCAGATGGCGATCTAATGCAAGTGTGAGGATCTGCAGCTCTACATGCCAAGAACAGATGCATACTGGTAAGTAGCATTTTCCGTTTTTCTGCATGAACCCTTTTCTAGATTTGCATGCTGTGTATTATTCCACCATCTAGTGTTTAGCCCCGGCATTGTTCTATTATTTTTTTGTTGTTGTGGGTGTTGTTGACCAGCATTTGACGGTACATACATCCCTTGTGTGATGTCAGACGGCATCCCGGACGTTCCTGTGCAAAGTTGCCATCTTCAGATTTTTTTCTCTCTGCGGTTAGGCTTGGAAAAATGACGGAGGAGCCCTTTCTTAGCCATTTCAGGAAGGAAGAAGACTCAGACCTTGCACTGGTCTAATGTAATGGAGGGTAACCACTCATCAACAGTACATTAAGTTGGAACCCAGGGGAAAGACAAGCATGTCTAAATTCTCCCTTAGGGATTGAGGGAGAGGAACTCCTTGTGGGAGATTAGTCCATGAAAGCTCAGGTCTGCTGAACAGGAAGAGGTAACAAGGCTTCATGTATAGGGATTGAAAATGAGGCTGAGCAAAGGTCGACCACAGTAAACCATGAAATATTGTCCAGTATGCAGGACAGAATGGTGTCGGACCCCACTGGAAAGCTTGAAATAATCATACTGTTAATTGCTCTATGATCTTGTATGCATCTATGTATGTTGTAGGGAGAAACTGGCTGTCACATCTGCTAACCATGGGTAATAGAACCCCTTGCTTTATTAACCGTAACCTGTTTTGTGGGTCTACCTTCACTTTTACCGGTTCACTTGAAGAATTGGAACCCCACATCATTGCTTCCAGTAGACCCAGTTTGGCAGGTAACTGAACGCAATGCAGTTTTAAATTTGGTGGCAGCAGAATCTGTACACTCTACATCCCACAAAAAAGCAACCTTGTGGTTTTACTTGTCTGAGGTATATTCAAGAACACTCAATCTAGAGTGCAGAACACTACAGGTAAGTTTGCAAATCCTCAACTAATAGGTTGTCAAAAGTGGGGTGGAGTGGAAGCATGGCAAAACGCCGAATAAGATGTCTGCTTGCTAGTGGCGCCAGCCATCCTTTCCCCTTAGCACCACCACATAATCCATCCCATGTGGCGAACAGAATAGGGATTTATAATGTCTGCTTGCTTGTGGCGCCAGCCATCCTTTCCCCTTAACACCACGACATAATCCATCCCATGTGGCGAACAGAATACGGATTTATAATCTGTATGCAGTACGGATACCAATGCACTGTTTTTTTTATTATTATATATTTTTTATGTGAGGAGTGCAGAAAACACGCCTAACCCCTGCACAGAGGTGAAGCCTGACCTAGAGTGTGGTGATGCCTTGTGATGTGTATGAGAAAGACTGACTGCCCTGAGGGGAGAGACAGGTGATGCCCTCTCATGGACTGTGCCTGCTGAGGTGTGTGCGTGCCCCCTGAATGTACCAATGAGCAGCGTGAGACCCTGTGTGGCTGGTGGTGGGCCCAGGCTCCTGGGAGTGAAGGTGCGGTGGCATTCAATGCAGAGTGAATATTGCAGTGGCTTGCAGCCACTGGCCCCGTGTGACCAGTGCGCACCTGGCCACGGAGAAGAACTCTTGCCTGGAGTGAGACCACAGATGGTAACATGAAAGTCCCGGGCACGGCTGCAGTGCTGGGGAGAGTGAACCTGAACCACTCAACGCTGCTCACGTGCTGTGAGGCCAACTGCAAGAGACCGGAAGTGCCCTTTTGTGTTTCTGTGTGCGGGTTGCCCCTTATGCCATCAGGTGTCCATATCGCATGTCCCTGCCATATAACGACCTGCAGTAAGGAGTTAGCCAAGCCCTAAGCATATGCCACAGTTTATAATAATATAGCAACAAAATCACAGCTATCTATGACCACTTCGATCCTCTACCGGATCTCCGCAACATGGAAGTCACCCTGTCCTATTTGGACAAATGATGCACCATGAACACTCAGAACACAAACAACCGCCACTCTCATGAAGTCCATCCACTCCAAGGCCCCATCAGACCCCTACCCCACCACTTCAAAGGACTCTTCCCCTATCAGCAAAGTCCTCAACCGCATCCTCAATACCTTGATTGAAACAGCCCAATTTCCAAAAGCCTGGGAGTATGCAGCTGTCTATACCCTACTGAAGAAGCACTCAACAGACCCAGCCAAACTCAAGAACTACTGACCAATCTCCCTTCTATCCTACCCATATATGGTCCTGGAGAAAGCCAACAAGACTTTTCACACAACACTTGGGAATGGAAGGTGCACCAGAAATGAAATCTGGATAGCAAGTTTTAGTCCATTATACTTCTTTATTTATGATTGAAATAAAATCAGCTAATGCGTTTCGTTCCTTTTCCATAAGGAACTTCATCAGGGCTGAAACAATCACATAACTCAATACTCTACACTAAGTAAACCTTGTGTGGTGTATACGGAGTGTAGATGTAAACTTGTCATGTCTTTTTATATGTATTTATGTGTGATGACTTGTATTGTGTGATTTCAGCCTGAAGAAGTTCCTTATGGAAAAGGAACGAAACGTGTTGGCTGATTCCTGATTTTATTTCAATCTTAAATAAAGAAGGATAATGGACTAAAACTTGCTATCCGGACTTCATTTCTGGTGCAACTTCCATTGCCAAGTGTTTTGTTCTGTCTGGATGCCAGTGGCAGTGAGTGCCGGAAGTAGATGCACAGGACAATTAACTTTTGTGACCGGGATTGATGCGCTGAACCTTTGGTCAGCCGTTGGGAGTATTGTCTATTACTGTAGACTTTTCACACAATACCTTGTCAACCACCAGCTCTTCGACGTCACATAGTCAGGATTCAGACCCAACCACAGAACAGAGACCGCACTCATCCCTGCACCAACTACAGCCAGCTGATTCTAGACAGAGGTCAAACTGCGGCTCTCATCCTACTGGAGCTCCAAGTCGCATTTGACACTTCTCCCATCATGATCAGACAACTGCACATGGCAGGCATTCAGAGACCTACCCGGCAATGGGTCTGCATATTTGTGAGAGTGCCCTCTGTGCATGGTTGCCCCCACTTTTTGCTGAACTGCTGATGTGCTTTGACTGAGTGCCTCCTGGGCTCCTGCCAATCGGGTACCAAGGGCCTATGTTCCTTTCCCTAAAACTCCATTGAAGACTAAACCCAATTGGCACTCTGGCCACAGGCCAGCCCCTGGGTAAATGGTACCACAGGTGCCCAGGGCACTGTGACCGGGGAAGGCCTCTAAGTGCTGCAGCACTTATTGTGCCACCCTTAGAGCCCTGTACCTTTACTCACACACTGCCTTTGCAGGCTGCGTGTTTTGGTGCAGAACAAAGTGAAGTCAACATGGCACACATCCTTGTATGCCATGCCCACAACCCACTGCCCTGGCATAGGTCAGCCACCCCTCTAGCTGGGTGCACTATACCAGTGGTGAGGGTACAGGTGCACCAGCCCTGTGCCCCTACAGTGTTTAAGCCAATTCTTAACCAATGTAAGTGCAGTAATGCCATTAAGAGTATACAGTGCTCGGAGTTTCATTACGAACTCCACAGTACCATAATGGCTTTACTGAAAACTGAGAAGTTTGATATCAAACTTCTCAGCGTATTAAGCCCACACTGATGACATTGTTGGATTTAATGAAAAATGCACACAGAGGGCATCTTAGAGATACCCCTTGAAAAATGACCTAAGACTAGTGTCCAGGCTGAGTGGCTGCTCCCCAGCTGCCACCACAGACCTGTTTCTGGACCCCTGGGTTGAGAGCCAGCTCCTCTTTGGGGGAGGAGGGAGGGGGGAGGGGGGTGAAACTATGCTCATCCAGGGACAAGGTGCCAAGCCTTCCCCAGGATGGGCAGGGTCCACGCAAGAGCTTTCCCAGGTCTTTTGCTGCTCCCAGCAACTGGTCCGCACTGGTTCTAGCCCCCACTTTGGGCGGGAAAACCAAGGGAGGTGTGCCCACCTTTTCCAACCCCACCACTCAGGTGGGGGAGGGGAGGAGAAGCACAACTCTGTCCCTGTCATCTTGCAGATGGGGGGACCCAGCCAACCAGAGTGAGGCATATGCCCCCTCCCACTGGAGGGTGTGTACCAACCCCAAGGAAGGGACCCATTGGTCTCAACCTTTTACTTACCTGTACCAACTCTAAATATAGTATTTAGAGGCACCCCTGAATCTTGCCTCCTCAGACAGGCAACGACAAAGAATAAAAGAAGGACCGAACAGCCGTGCTGAAGCTAAGAAGAGGAGGATGCCCACTGACTTGGCTCCAGCCGTACCGGCCTGTCCCCACCTGGAACCTACCGAAGCCAAACTCCGGTGTGTCCTGCAGCCAACAACCAAGATCCCAGAGGACCTGGCCTGCCCTGCCTTCCAAGGAAAAGAATTTGTCTCCCGTGAACACCGGATGTGTTCACCCACAGACTCTAGCTCCAGCAAAATCTGCACCAGTCGCCCACGGCCTGTGTTTGAGTGGCCCAACACCACGAAGAGGTCTCCCCAGCGATCCTAACCAGAGATCCAGTGATCCCTGACCTGCCTCGAGCCTCCAGCTGACGCCGGCAGCCTCTATCCGGAGGGTCCCCCCAACCAGGAGCTGGTAAGACCTGTCCTTCAAAGACACCCCTGCACCAGACGCCCCACGACCTTGTGTGGCCCAACCCCCAGCATCCCAACTTACTTCTCCAAGTGGTGGTTACTCCCAGAAGACCTTTGTTCCCGAGCCTGAATGTGTTTGCAAATCGGAAAATCCCCATTTAAAGTAACAGGGCCCTGTACCTGGCAGCCCTAGTGCCGCTGAGGGTGTACCTTTGGTGCTATCTTGTACCCCCATTTGCACTGAGCTAAAGTCCAGGAGCTTTGCTCCAACAACCTTGTGGCCTGCTCTTGAGCAGCCACCAATCTGAGGCCCCCTATCCCCCATTGGACAACATTTGGCATCCGCACTCTACACCCGGGCGCCCTAGTGCTGCTGAGGGTGCATCCTCGACACTGGGAGCCCCCTGAGTCTAACGCCAGAAAACCAACTCCCACAACCAAGTACTTACCTGTTAACCGATAACTCTATTTCCTCCCATCGGACAACATGGACTGTTTTCTATGAAAGTATGGAGTTGGAAAGTCTATATAATTGTGTACAAATAACCAAAACACATTTACTTACCTGTTTACAGGAAATGTCCTAGTTATACTACACTGTGTAAGAAAAGTAATCTGCAAAGTAATTTACATGACATCCTATTAAATTCATTATAAAGTATATGTACATATTTTACGGTATTACATTTCCAGTAATCTACTGCAACCAAACCAAAGTATATATACAACTGCAATTCAAACCGTATTGTTACTGCAAAGTATAAATCTCTAACCTGTGCCAGGCTTGCTTGGTTCTAAGAAATAAATAGAACTAATAATTTTATACAAACAAAATTGGTATGAGTTCAGTCTTTGAGTGTGTGACAATCATTTGCTGATTGAGTATGTACAACAAATGCTTAAACTACCCTCTGATAAAGCCTTACTGCATGCCCACACTACCACAACTGGAAAGTAAGGTGCTATCTATTTTTACCTTTGCCTACCTTTGGGGTTCCACTGGACTCTCTGCGCACACTACCTCACTTTAACATAGTATATACAGAGCCAGCTGCCTACAACATTCCTAACTGGAAGATATCAGTCAATCCGTGGCCCTACTCCTCGGAAGCCTGAGAATTCACCTGTGGAGTACCTCATGGCTCCTCAAATCAGCCCCACCGTCTTCCACATCTACATGACCTCACTGGGCATCACCATCCATGCCCATGACATCAACTGCCTTTCCTATGTAAACAACACTCAACTTATACTGTCTCAGACAAACCCTCCCTACACAAGGAACACATTTACCTCCTGCATGACCAAAGTAGCTGGCTGGATGAAGTCCATCCATCTCATCTTTAACACAGACAAGACAGAAGTGGTTTTTGGAAAGGAAAGGATACCTCACTGTGGGATTCCATCTGGTGGCCTACAGACCTATGTCCCATGCCACCCCACATGCTAAAAACATTGGGATCATTATTAATAACTAGACTAACATGTCCGCCCAGGTCAGTGCAGTCACCGCATCCTTTTTCCGTATCCTGAAGGTGCTGAGAAAGATCTACAAGTGGCTACTGAACACCACCAGAAGGACTGCCACCCAAACCCTTGTTGCAAGCAGCCTGGCTGGTATCTCGCTAAGCAGTGATCTCCAGTCGCTTCACGAAAAGATGCAGAGTATCTAACACAGCAGACCGGCTCCACCTCCGTCGCCAGTTTCACACCACACCCGAGGGAGCTCCACTGGCTCCTGATACATAAAAGCGCACAGTTCAAACTCTTCACCCACAGATACATGGCACAATACAGGCCCCGCATACCTGAACAGCTGCATTTACTTCCATCAACCTTCCAGGTACCTGTGCTCAGCTGCACTCTTACTAACATGCATCCACAAAAGCAGAACCAAGGGTTGAGCCTTCTCTTACATCGTTCTTAAAGAATGGAACGGCCTCCCACTACACATCGGAGCTGCCTCCTCTCCTTGAGTTCCGTGGGAAGTGTAAGACCTGGTTGTTTGAGTAAGTGCCCCCACTGTGCCACGTCCAGTCTCACGCACCTGCACAGCTCAAGGATACCTACACGGGTGATTTCTCTGTCGAACCAGCTCCGCCTGAATATCTCTCAAAAACACAGCTGAGCCTATCTAAATAATCCGACAGACTCGCTATTATTTTGCTTACAAATAGAAATCTTAGTCCATTCTGTTTTCAACGGACATATCTTTGGTACTGCATCCAGTAACGCATCCTTAGCTGCCAGCTTTGCCTGGCCCCTGCATTGCACATGCGCCCATACCTGTGTCTGGTCCTGTGACGAGGCACATCCTGTTCATGTGCAGCTACAGCGCTGTCACCGGGCTCCCCACTTTGCTCTCCTCTCGACCGCCTGCATCTCTCTCTTTATCTCCTGCTCTTTCACTCCTGTTTTACCACTTTTTATGCCTTTTTGACCTTTTTTTTTTTTTTTTACCACTTTCTGGGACTTTCTTTTATTCTCTGCTGCTTTTTTTGATTGTGGCTCATCCTTTCCTTCCCGTTTTCTGTGCATCCGTCGTTTCTTTTGCCGCAGCTCCATGCATTTCTCATTCATTCTTAGCTTTTCTCCCTTTTCACCTCTTTCTCTTTGACCTTTGCTGCTTTCTTTGGACTTTTTCTTTTTTATTCTCTGCCACATTCTCACCATCTCACACCTTTTTCCTAGTCGTTTTCTATGCATCTCCCATTCTTTGCTGCTTTTTGAGCATTTCTCATTCATTCTCTGCCACTTTTCCAGACATCTATCACTTTTTCATTCACTCTGTGCCGCTCTTCTGTGTTCTTGCCTTACATTCTTTATTGTTCATCTCTGCCTTTTTCAGCCAGTCCTTGTTGCCTTTTGGTCTCTTTTAGTCTCAGTCCTTTTGCCTGTTGTTTCTGACCTCATTCTTCCTTTTTGATGCTCTCCTTGGCACCCTTCTCCCTCTGCGGCCTTTCCCGCTGCCTCTCTCGCCATGCTCGCTTCCTGCTGCTCACAGCCCCTCCTGCCTCTTCCTCTAATATTTGATGGTGGGTGCACCGAAGGCAAGCCTGCTTGCACCCACTCCAGCCCACACCAAGACCCCTGGTCCTCCTCCCGCCCACAGCAGTTTCCGTCCTTGTGAGAAACCTCAGGCTTACCTCCCAGTGCTGCTGCCGAGACTCGCTGGGTGACTTCAAAGGTTCCTTTTCCTGCTCCACCTCTTTTCTGCACCCTCTAGTGCACCACACACCTATCGTGTTACCTACTCAACACCTGCTCCCTCACTAAGCATTCCACTGAAATCTGGAGCTTGCTGCACAACCAACACCAAAATGGCTCATCACAGGTTTAGGGTCATTAGGCAGGACTAACAGACCCAGAGGAGGGTTATCTCAAAACAACACATCCAGAGCTCCACCACCTCGGTTAGTACTAATAGCAATATGAAACATCTGACCTTCAAACTCCACATCACCACCAACTACATCCAGAGTAACACAGTTGTATACCAACCTACCTGGCCCCCAAGCTAACTTCAGAAGAACAATTATGAACTGTGCCACTCTTCCCATCACCACCAAATTCCAGGCTGTAGCACCTTCATCCTCTGCAACTTCAACTACTAACTGAAGGACCTGACAAACCTTGGACTCACCCAACAAGTGGAAGCCCCCACCCATGCTGCTGGACACCTCCTAGACCCAATCTTTACCCACTTCAGTGAAATCAGTGTACAAGCCCACACATCAGGGCTGACAATGCCCTAGTTCATTTCAACATACCCAACCCTTCCCACCGCAGAAATGCCATCGGCAAACCCTCACAATGGGATTAGAACAAGGTCTCTCAAGAATCATGGACCTTGGCGCTCAAACGCCACTGACTGCAACGCCTCAATGACTACCTACACAGATCCATATCCAATGTCAATGCCTGGATCGCCACTTGTGAAGACACCATGACCCCTTCAAGACCACCAGAGTAAGAAACCAGCAATCTTGGACACAGAAAAGCCCGAACTCACCCAGCACCACTGCAAGCAGCTAGAACACAGATAGAGAAAAATCCAGGAGCAACTAAAGATCCTCCCTCAGGTGATGCCAACAATTCAGGACCACCAAATGTTACACCCTCATGAAGTGCATCGTAAACAGGGGCAAGGAAATCTTCGCCATTGTGAAAGATTTCACCTCTCTTGCTCCACCAGCGTCACTCCCACACAAGACATCTGCACCCAGCTGTCCCTCTTCACCAGCAAGATCGCCAGCATCGACAACAACTTCCAGCCTGAAATGGACCCCTCTAGCGTTCCCTGTCACTTCCAATGCCTAGAGGTCCACGATCAACACTCAAGAAACAAGGCGACCATGCACACAAAACACTCCCTAGCACCATGTACCTTCATTACGTATTCACTAAAGGACTGGACCCCATCAGCTTAGCTCTCACTCCAATCCAAAGTGACTCGATCAACATAGACACCTTCTTGCACCCCTGGGAACATACCACAGTTCTCCCTCTCTTAAAGATACCCTAAAATACTAGCCAACAACTGTCCCATCTCTCTTGTTCCTTTCCCAGTGCCGCCTACCTCAATGACCACAATCTCTTTGACACCACCCAGTCTGGTGCAGACCCAACCACAGCACTGAAACCGCCCACCAAGGACAACATCCGACTGATCAAGGATAGAGGCGATACTGCTGTCCTCATCTTTCTGGTTCTATCCACTGCATTCAAAACCATCTTGGACCCCATCCAACGCCTACATGATGCCGGCACTCAGAGGCTAGCACACTGCTGTATTGGCTCTATTATCACAGGTTGCATGCAGTTGGTCAGCCTGAAAACTTTCACCTTAGCTGCCTTCAAACGGAGTTCCACAGATCCTTGCACAGTACCACGCTATTCCATGCCTACATGGCTCTACTCACCAGTATCATTCGCACCCACTGAATTAACGTTCTTTCCTACTCAGATGACACTCAGCTCATCCTCGCGCTCACTGAAAAAACATCATACACCTGAGACCACTTCTCCGCTTACATGTCCAAACTTGCAAGATGGATGATTCACAGATAATATGGAAGTAGGCATCTTTGGTAAAGACACTTGGATATGAGACTCCACCTGGTGATCGGTGCGAAGAACCTTAGAATAATAGTTGACAACCTGCTTGTTAAGACAGGCCAAGTGAATGCTGTCTCCGCCTCCTGTTTCCACACGCTCAATACGTTTTTCAAGTGGCTTCCCTTCAAAACCAGCAGAACTTTTCGCCCAGGCCCTCAATACCCGCAAGTTGGTCCATGGCAACACTATGTAGGAATCAACAAACAATTGACCAGAAAATTCCCGATACAGAATTCAGCTGCCAAACTTCCACCCCTCCTGCACCCACATCACCTGTACCTCAAAGAGTGCCACTGGCTTCCCATCCACAGATGGGCACTCTTCAAACTCCTCAAGCACACGTACAAAGCATTGCACAACATCGGCCACACCTACAGCAACAATCCCATTAACTTTCCTACCTGAAACCTCCGCTCAGCTGAACTCCCATTCGCACACATCCCCCACAGCCTGTCCTCTTATCTTGCTCCCAAAAGCCTGAAACTGAAAACATGACTTTGCATCTAGTCTCGGCCCATGCAGTTCCTGTTTTTCAGTGCGAGGATTCTCTGCCAGGTGAGTCATGTACTCTACAAATACTTCTAACACTCGACTCTCCCTCATTTGCCAGGTCTGCTCTTGGCCATGATGCATTTTCCAGTAACATCTCACTGCAAGTTGCAAGACAAATCTGTTTCACAGCTGCCCAATTGGGTCTGTACCCTTCAAACACACTTTTCAATGCCTTTGTGAAATGTGTTGGATTTTCCTAAATATTGGGGAATTGTTTCTTTATGCTCATTAAATCAGGGTGTTGCGGGTACATGGACAATAACTACCCCCAACTACTGGGTAGGTCCTTAAGGGAAGGATGGCTGACTGGGACGGATCATCGTCTCCACCACTCGAGTGGCGAGAAGATGGACATCTCGACAGCCGCCCTGACGTTTGTCTTAAACTCTTGAGAGTAATGGTGGGGCTTCTCTGTCTCTGGTCCCTTTACCCTGGTGCTGAATCTGCTTGTTCGATTGAATGTTCCTAGAAGGCTGAATCCGCCTCTGACCTAACGCCCTTCTGCTCGAATCACAGCTACTCCATTTCTGGGTGCTCCCCTGGACCCAAAAGCTGGCATGGGAACTATATCCAGTAAATCCTCATCCTTGGTTCCTCTGTTGCTTTCTTCTGTGCCTGATCAGTGAAAACAAGAAGGGAGGAGGCGGGGGAGCTGGAGCACAAGTTCTTACCCTCTCTTTGAGGTGGTGGATTTGTAACATTTTCTGTGTATCTTTAATGCTCTGATCATGGGATTTATGCTTTTGCCTGTGTACCTCCTTATGTCCCTGGAGGAAAGGTACCTACTGCCTGGCACATTTTATTTTTGGGCTCTTTCGGTCTTTTCTGTAAATTAGCTGTTTTTTCTATATTGAAGATACAATGTTCCTGAAAGGACTTTTTCTTTAATGTGTCCCACCATCCCTTTTAAGAACCTGCAGGTGCATTTGCCATACTATTGGTACGAAGAATGGACAAGAGTCCCTTTTAGTGTGGCCTCTGTACATTGAGATCGCTTGCTCTCATTGTGATTCTCTACAAACGTTCACTCTTTGGAATAAAGGAGGAGGATCTGCAGACCTGCCAGTAGCTCATCGCGTTCAGGGAGGGAAAGGTACTGAGAGGGTATGGTTCTGTAGTAGGGGATCTCTGTGTATAGTCATAATCTAGTGAATAGTCCCGCCCATGTGCGTGGACCCCGGAGCAATAAAAAATAATCTTTAAAGGTGACAAATCATGCAGACCTGCATACACCTTTAAGAGAGAATTTAATTTAAAGACAGATAATGCAGCCTATACCCACAGGCTACACTGTCCAGTACTTCAAATAGAATTCCACCAACATCCACAAACAGCACTGCCTGTCCAGCTTTTCTCCACATAGGAAAAAACCCTGCCTCTACCAGCAAAAGCCTTTGGAATGATAGAGAGGAAGGAGTGGACAGACAAGCCCCATAGGCTGCCATTATGTGGCTTAGAACAGGATACTGTGCCTTTAAGAAAACTTTCCAGATTTCCAGAACTTTCCCCAGTATCCCAGAATGCCCAGCAGGTCCCATTTACTTTCAGTTCTTTTTTCCGGCTCCTGCTAGCAGGACCCTGGAGCATTGAGCTCTCCCCTTTTCAAGGGTTTATTGTAGTTTTTGTCAATTTTTGTCACTTTTTCAAGTGCTTAGTGACTGGTACTGTCAACATGCCTGGCTTGTTCGACAAGTGCCCGGAATGTGGTAGAAAGAAGGCTAAAACAGATCCTCACGAGGTGTGTATAGGTTGCGTTCCCCAGTCCCACGTGCCTGAAGACTGTGATATCTGCCACTCGTTCTCAGCCAGGACCCTGAGGGAGAGAATGAAGATTAGGCTTCAAGTCCTGGAGGAGAGAAGGCTGAAGGCACCAGGTGGGTCTGGAGGGGCTGATTTGGCCCATACTGAGGCCTCTGGGGGGCTCCCCAGGGGCAGGAAGACCAGTAAGCGTTCCCACTCCCCGTCGAGGGCGTCGACGGCGGCGTCGAGGAGGATGACTACCATCTGTTCGCCGTCTCCCCAGGGCTCTGGGGAGAAGCGGCGTCGATGGTCGACGTCGAGGGACCTGAACAGGCCGCCGTCGACTACATCGGCGTCTTCGGCGACGACGCCGTCGACGTCGCCGTCCAGCAGTCGGCGTCGAGATCGGACCCGGCGTCGGCGCTCGCCGTCGAGGGGAGTTCGCCGTTCGCCGTCGGTGAAGAGGAGACGGTCGACGTCGCCGTCGAAGAGACGATCGACGTCGAGACGCTCGAGGTCAAGAAGATCGCCGTCGAGGCGCAGATCGCCGTCGAGGCGCAGATCGCCGTCGAGGCGCAGATCGCCATCGAGGCACAGATCGCCGTCGAGACGAAGATCGCCGTCGAGACGAAGATCGCCGTCGAGGCGAAGATCGACGTCGAGGAAGAGAGAGTCATCGGGATTGGTGTACTCTGTGGTGTATACGCCTCCTCGGATGCCTACGTCACCGCCTCCTCCACCTCCGACTCCGCCTCCACCACCACCGCCAACACCACCACCACCACCACCTCCACCGCCACCACCGCCTCCGCAGCCACTGCCTCCGCCGCCCCCACCTCGGTCGTTACCACGCACTCCATTGGGGCCGCCGATGGTTCCCCCGCGGTCGGTTTCCCTTCCGAGGTTCCCGACTCCGCCGCAGGGGACTCCGAAGCCGCGACGCCCGCGGTCGCCGGGACCGGCTAGACCGGCGGGCAGACCGAAGCCGAAGAGGTCTCGCTCCCGCTCTCTCAGGAGGAGAAGATCACGGAGCCATGGACGGTCATCGTCGGACTCAGGACGACGCCGTAGGAGGCACAGGTCCAGGTCGCACACGCGATCCTCGACCAGAGATTTTTCCCCGACGCTGTCTTACTCGCCGGGGACTAGGGTGTCTCCGGTGGACGATTTGGTCTCTTTCCAAGAGGTGCTGTTGAGAGGGGCAGCAAAGTTGGGTATCACGGTGACGGTTCCAACACCCACGACGTCCGTGATATTCGAGACGCTTCATAAGAAACATCTGTCTCGCCCTCTACTGCCCCTTGTACCAGGACTGGTGGAACCCGCGTTGGAGCTGTTCCTCACTCCTGCGGTGACGAAGGCCGCCCCCTCCAGGCTCATGAAAAAGTATAGGGCCCCGGAGTCAGACCCTACCTTTTTGAGGGTGGACCCGAAGCCGGATTCGGTCATCGTGACGGCGGCGAGGAAACAACATGCGACCGCCCCTTCATCTACGGTCCCGCCTGACAAAGAAAGCCGCTGGCTGGATTCTGCGGGCAGGAAGGTGTGTGGGACCGCCGCCACCACCATGAAGGCGGCGAGTGCAGGGGCTTTGTTGGGCCGTTACGACCGGGCCCTGTGGGAGTCCCTGCAGCAGTATGCGGACCTGCTGCCCCGGGACAGGAAGGAGGACTTCTTGGAAACAGTGCGCGAAGGCATGCTGGTTTCTAATCAGGTGATCGGCGCGGCGTCGGATGTCTCCTTGTTGGCCGCCCACGCCTACTGTCATGGCGTCCACCAGAGGCGGCATTCGTGGCTGCGCCTGACGTCCCTCAAACCAGAGGCGCAGCACAGAGTGGCCAACCTGCCCTTCTCGGGGGAAACCCTGTTCGGAAAACATGCGGATGATGAGATGGCCCGCATGAAGGCGGAGGCGGAAACCCTGACGGCCGTCGGGTTGGAGAAGGCCGAGAAGAAGAAGCGCCCGTTCCAGAGGTGGTTCGGGTCTTCGGGCAGAGGGCGTGGGCAGAGTTCGGGACAGCAGCAGCACCAACAGCAGCAGTTCCGGAAGCCCTTCCAGAAACGCCAGAGGGGTAGAGGAGGCCAGCAGGCGACTACCACTACCAAGGGCCCGGCAGGGTCTCGGCCCTGAGCGGCTACTTCCCCCTCAACCGTTACCCACTACAGTGGGGGGAAGCATTCAACTTTTTCCGGCAGAGTGGAGAAAAATTACTCAGGACAAGTGGGTGCTGAATATTGTTTGCAATGGATACAGTCTTCGGTTTATCAGCCCGCCGCCAGCGATTCCGCCGGTCAGCTCTCAGTTCCAGCTGAGAGAGCTCCAGGTGGAGGCAGACATCTTGTTGAGAAAAAAGGCGGTAGAAGAGGTACCTCTGTCTCAAAGGGGAAGAGGTTTGTACTCTAGGTTCTTCCTCGTTCGCAAGAAGGACAAGAACGAGTTCAGGCCCATTCTGGATTTGCGACAGGCAAATGGATTCGCAGAGAGAAGTTTCGCATGCTATCGTTGCACCAGATTTACCCTTAGCTGCAGCGGGGAGACTGGCTCTGTGCCATAGATCTACAGGATGCGTACTTCCATGTGCCCATAGCACGGAAGCACAGGAAGTTCCTGCGATTCCAAGTCGGCGCCAATCACTATCAATACACAGTACTGCCATTCGGGCTAAAGTCTGCGCCCAGGACCTTCTCGAAGTGCATGGCGGTGGTGGCGGCACATCTGCGAAGGAACAAGGTGTTTGTCTACCCGTATCTGGACGATTGGCTGATCAAGGCTTCATCCTTCTCGGAAGCGCAAGATCACTTCCGATGGACGTGCGCTCTCTTGCACAGGCTGGGGTTACACGTCAACATGTCCAAATCGGTCCCGACGCCGGTCCAGTGCATACAGTACCTGGGAGCCTCCATCGATACGCGGTCAGCAAGCGTGTCTCCTTCGGAGGAGAGACGGTTATCACTCCTTCGGAAGGCTCAGGACCTCAGGACTGCTCCATCGACGACAGTGAGGAAGGTGTCTTCTCTACTGGGATCGATGGCCTCCTGTATCTTTCTCACGCCTCACGCACGGCTACACATGAGACCATTGCAGGAGTGCTTGGAGGATCAGTGGGATCAGAGGACAGGCTCTTGGGACGACAAGATACGACTGTCGCTGCATGCTCTTCAGTCTCTGAAGTGGTGGTGTTCGGCGGAAAACCTCCTCAAGGGGGTTCCCTTCCACAAGGACATTCCCACGACGAGTGTCGTGACGGATGCGTCTCTCCAGGGCTGGGGAGCACATTCCGGGGACTTGCAGATTCAAGGAAAGTGGTCTCCTTTGGAATCGACGTACCACATCAATTTCCTGGAACTCAGATCTGTCTTCCTGGCACTGAAGGCCTTCCTTCCGTCCTTCCAGACCAACTCGCTGCTGATACAGACGGACAATACAACCACGATGTATTACCTCAACAAGCAGGGGGGGTCGAGATCGCGCACTCTGTCGCAGGAGGCGCAGGCGATCTGGCACTGGCTGCTGGCCCGAGGACTGACGATTACGGCCATGCATCTGCCAGGGGTGCAGAATGCTCAGGCGGACGCCTTGAGCAGGCTGATTCAGGAAAACCACGAATGGGTCATAAACGACGAAGTACTAGGAGAAGTCTTCGCAAGGTGGGGGACTCCAGACGTAGATCTGTTCGCCACCGCCGAAAACAGCAAATGCCGAGACTTCGCATCCAGGTACTACCAGCGGGGGACGCTGGGGAATGCGCTATGGATCGATTGGTCGAACAGCTTTCCGTACGCTTTTCCACCCATTCCCCTGATTCCGGCAGTGCTCATCAAGCTGTCCCAGTCCAGGGCGCGGATGATCCTGATCGCCCCGGAGTGGCCCAGGCAGCGGTGGTTCACGGACCTACTTCACCGATCTCTCCTTCCTCACATGCGGTTGCCGTGCAGGCCGGACCTTCTCACGAAGTTCGGGGGGCGGATGGTGCACCCCAACCTCTCGTCTTTGAGTTTGGCGGCATGGCTCCTGAAATAGTGCAATTTGGCCATCTGAATCTACCAGACGATTGTATGGACATACTGAAGGAGTCTAAACGACCTTCCACTAGGACATCCTATGCTTACAAGTGGAAGAGGTTCTGTATCTGGTGTAAGTCCAAGAACTTTGATCCGACGACGTGTAAGGAAGATGTCATCCTTCCGTACCTTTTACATCTGGCGCAGTCTGGCCTTAATTTCCATTCCATTAAGGTTCATCTGGCTGCTTTGACTGCTTACAGGAAATGCCCTTCACAGACTTCCTTCTTTCAGATTCCTGTGATCAAGGATTTTTTGGAAGGCTTGAAGAAAGTGTTTCCTCCCGTCAGACTTCCCTCGCCTTCCTGGGACTTGAATGTGGTGCTGTCCAGACTGATGAAGGAGCCTTTTGAACCCATTGCAGCACCTATCCTGGAAGGCGGCGTTCCTAGTGGCCATTACATCGGCCCGCAGGGTGAGTGAACTTCAGGCATTATGTTGTCAAGAACCTTATACTGTGTTTCATGCTGCTAAGGTTGTGATGCGTACTCACCCTAAATTCCTTCCTAAGGTTATCTCTGATTTTCATGTCAACCAGACCATAACTTTACCTACGTTCTTTCAGAATCCATCTTCGCCAGCGGAAAGGTCTCTCCATTCCCTGGATGTTCGGAGGGTGTTGAAATTTTATCTGGCTAAGACCAAGGATATTCGTAGGTCAGACCAATTGTTTGTTAATTATGGATCAGTCAGGACCGGTCTCGCGACCTCTAAGCAGTCCATTTCTCGGTGGATTGTGTCCTGCATACAATTGTGTTATCAAAAGGCTAATAAGACCTTAGGGGGTAAACCTAAGGCTCATTCCACCAGGGGCAAAGCTGCCACGACGGCTTTGCTGCGTAATGTTCCGATTGCGGAAATCTGCAAGGCGGCCACTTGGAAGTCGGTCCATACCTTTGCTGCGCATTACTGTCTGGACACGGATGCCAGGGCAGATGCTCAGGTTGGGCAGGCTTCGCTGCGAAATTTGTTCGCACAGTAGTGGTATTGTCTTGTGTGTTCTCCACCGCTGTTGTTGTGTGGGGATGGGCTTGCCATTCTATTCACTAGATTATGACTATACACAGAGATCCCCTACTACAGAAGGAGTAGTTTCTTTTCTGTAACTCCAGTTCTGTAGTAGGGGTATCTCTGTTATAGTCATAAGCGCCCGCCCTGCTCCCCGGTGGAGAGATACTTATTCATATGTAGAATGCTACAGGTCTGGCGTGCTACGCCTTCAAAAAGAACTGAAAGTAAATGGGACCTGCTGGGCATTCTGGGATACTGGGGAAAGTTCTGGAAATCTGGAAAGTTTTCTTAAAGGCACAGTATCCTGTTCTAAGCCACATAATGGCAGCCTATGGGGCTTGTCTGTCCACTCCTTCCTCTCTATCATTCCAGAGGCTTTTGCTGGTAGAGGCAGGATTTTTTCCTATGTGGAGAAAAGCTGGACAGGCAGTGCTGTTTGTGGATGTTGGTGGAATTCTAGTTGAAGTACTGGACAGTGTAGCCTGTGGGTATAGGCTGCATTATCTGTCTTTAAATTAAATTCTCTCTTAAAGGTGTATGCAGGTCTGCATGATTTGTCACCTTTAGAGATTATTTTTTATTGCTCCGGGGTCCACGCACATGGGCGGGACTATTCACTAGATTATGACTATAACAGAGATACCCCTACTACAGAACTGGAGTTACAGAAAAGAAACTACTCCTTCTCTTCAGTTATTTCTTCTAGCTCATCTAGTGGATGGAGAAAAGTATCATGCACTCTTATACAAAGATCTTGCGTTAAACGGACTGTCAATTTACACCTATATAAGGCTAATGAAAGGGTTGAGTGTCTAGATCAGAACTCTTTCTCACCCTTTCACCTGTCAAGGGTCTGTTCTTTTGGTCCTAGCACTATCTTCCCCATCTCTGCAGTTTTGTAGTCTTTCTCGAGACCATGGGGCCACTCTCTCATGCTTTATTTCTCCCCCTTCGTCTCCTACCTTGAGGATAGCTCTTTACGTTGGACAATACATTAGCCACAAGTACCAATGCAAGCCATGAAAAATAGTAAGTGCTGTTGGACTTTTTACCCAAATTTGGTCCCATCTGTGCCCTGCCTTTTTGTTACCAGGTTCGGTGAGCAATGCACTAAAACAGATAAATATTGATCTGGTATATATACATTTTCGCTTAATATAAGTCAATGTGAGAAAGTGATGTGACAGCAGTTTACTAGTTTCAGCACAAACGTATCTAACATGCAGATGTCTGGAATATTTCCTCTGAGGAAGCACTTGAAGGGAGATGGAATTCATATCCATAAATACTGACTCCATTCTGCTTACAAAATCCACTTCTCCTGTGAGGGTTGAAAACGAGGTTATGTTTGCGAAAATGTGCAATTAACTGAATGAGACTTAATGGCTCCTGGGGCTACTATGGGCTAGCAAAGGTGTCAGTGACCACAATACTGTATAAAGCTTTGAATCAGAACAAAACAATGTATTTCCAGCTGCACACAGGATATACGTACATACAGAGTAGTGTAATATGTCACTCATCCCCATTCTCTATAAGCCTTAATGGACTCTCCTTTTGTATATTTTATTCCCTTTAACTAAGAGTAAAATGCTTTATGCAGATTCAGGATCAAATAGACGAATCACATCGCATGCCAGAGCAAAAGTTAAATCTAAAGGTGCTTCAGCATTGCGTTGCCTTGGATTAACCGGTGTGCTTTTGTTGCAGTACTACTAGTTGTTTTCTGTTAATGTCCTTCCCCCTGCCACATTCCCTGCAAACCTTCATTATGCTTCTTTCTAGAATCTAACTTTCTTTATCGATTTCATAAATGCAAATAATTCCAAATTGCCTCACTGACCTACATATTTGCTCCTCATCTTCAGTTTTCAGTCCTGGGAATTTCCTCCTTGTCCATTAACTCAGAATACCCTGGCCTACATGTTGGTCAAGTCATAGCAAACTGTGTTCTATTTTGAGCAAGCAAGAGCATTTGTCTCTTGCTTGCTCAAAGCGGAGCACAATGAATAATTTCCTAGCTAACGTAACGGAAAGTTTCAATTCTATTAAGGATTCGGAGGCGAGGATTATGCCTTATTCAAATAGCAGCTCATTGAAGGATAACAAAAAACATTTTCCCATGAACACTTGGGAGAAGGTAGTTTAGAAAAAACACATAGAAACAGCCAATCATGGCATAGCCACAATGTCCAACATAGTCCTCTCTCTCACTGGCCACTCGCCCTCTTTCTTCCGCGAAGCCAGCCGTTGGATCACCTTCATGCATCCTGTTTGTTTGCATCAGACCCTGCAAAGACAGAGAAATATAACCACCTGAGCCCAAGCTACAAAGCCTGCAAAATTAAGCAGCAAACATAGTTAGTGCACAATAGAACAACGTTTCCCACCAAACCCCTTATAGATAAGCAAGATTACTTACTCAGATACGGGGAGGGATGTCCTTTCTTGGACCCTATGGTGGGCTAATCCTTGCTTCCGAGCCCTTAATGGAATTGAAACGTTCCGTTACATTAGCTAGGAAATTTTTCATTCCGTGTCAGGACTGGAAGCGAGCATTATGCTAGTTCAAAGCTTGCTCACAACCAGGTGAGCCATGTCCAGCACCGGCTTGAAATCAAATATTTTAAACGTTGAGTCCAAAGACCAATCTGCCGCATTGAGGATATCCTCTAAACGGGCACCCAAGCGGAATGCTTTAGAAGCCATTGCCCCCTGTGCCGAGTGGGCACCAAAGTGACGGAGGCTAATGCCTGCCCCTTGCATCACCCATCTGACCCATCTAGCAATGGTAGGTAACGAAACCGCCTTAAAAGACATCCGGAGAGCAATAAGAAGTTGCCCTGGTGGACGAACCTCTTCCGTCATTTCTTCATATGCTTTTGTCGTGTAGTTCTTATAGTGCCCCTGCAGGACCTGCACGTTTGGATAACATAAACTGTGGGATTGGTGGCAGATTAACTATGAGCACCCCCACCAAATATGTTAGCCGGTTTTTGCATTAGCTAGCTCACAGTGCCACTAGTGTCTCCTCTTATCGGGGAGGGATTCGTTTCTGGCAACCTTAGAACATGACAACCCTGATCCCTCAAGATAGTGGAAACAATGTACTACTTTTTGCTCAGTCACCCGTGCTACTTACTTCGTCTCAGAGATACACAGAATGAACAGTCTGGGCGTTTCAATAAAGGTTTATTGAACAGTTGTTATTCTTGTGTAAAATATATGAGCTGCAACAACCATTAGACAGTAGCAGAGATATATGATTAGCAGTACTATGACTATAAACGGATTGTACCGTTCTACCGTCTTGCAATGAGTATGAATAAGTACGTGAAAATAAAAATGCATGACAAAAGTGCGCATACCCCTAAGACGCCTATCTAGATGTACCTAGCATATGAGTAGGTGTGGAGACAAGAGTCCCTCTAGGTTTAGTCGAACCCCACTACCTGAAGTGTGAGAAATGTCTGAGCCCTTCTTGATCTGGAGTTGGACACACCGCAAGGGATGTTCAGACCACTGTCAGCTGGAGCGTCTGCATGCAGGAGCCTCAGCGTCTCTGGTCAGTGTGTCGGCCTGGAAGTTTCGGTTCCCTTTAACTACTGATAGCAAGAGGTGCTCTATTTATACAGAAAAGTATATAGAGTCCCTTTGTCCCTTGTTCTTGTGTTAGCCATTGTTGGGTATGAGGATGATATATGTGATGAACTTTGTGCGTAGATAGTAGGAAGGTGGTTATAGCCCCTGCCTGGTTTCCAAGTAGCCTCATGAATATTCATTCGTGAAGTGTCAGTCTAAAGATAAAATCATAGAACACTATTGTTCAGGAAAACCCTCCTTCTGCACCCAGGCTTAGAACTAATACTAATTAAAAGGTTCAGTCCATAAACGGCGTTCAATCCTTATAAGGCATTCTATCCTTAAAAGGCTCGTTAGTGTGTAATGTAGGGGAGGTGATGTAGGTGAAAGGGTATGATGTTCCCTGGACCTATATTAGGCTACCTATATGAAACATAACACTTTAAGGCATCGAACCACACACAGTTTTGGAGAGTCTGGAAATTCTGGGTAAGAAATAACCCTGGCATGACACTTCGTCCTCCTAAGGAGAGTGAAAGTCACTCCATTAGGAGTAAACATCCTACTTATGATGTTTAAAGCTCTGACATCGGAGACCCATCTACAGGAGATTAGGCAGAGAAGCATAGCCAACTTAGCCGAAAGTTCTTTCCCGGAGAGAAAACGGTTCGGTTGCCAGGAGAGAAACAAATTTAGCACTTGGTTCACGTCCCAAAGGGCAGAGTAGCGAGGCTCTGGAGGTAAAGAGAGCCAAATACCACGTAACAGTCTGCATACCATCGGGTGTTCGCCCACAGAAGACTCATTAATCGGCACATGTCCGGAGGATATGGCAGAGTGAGATGGGTTTATCGACCTGTATGCCATGTCATTGGAAATTCACAACATTGGAAATTCACAACATGCACTATGTCTGCGACCAGGGATTCGAAACTCTGTCGCAAACCCCAACGGGACCATCTGCCCCAAGTGTATCTGTACCTCTTGACAGTGCTGTCTGCCCAAGACTTGGATATGAAGGTTTCAGCCTCCTGTGAAAGGCCTGGGACCTCCCATCGTCCCCTGAAATCCGCCACACCATGAGCCAAAGCGAGTTCGTCTGCACCAGAGGATGCGGAGCCTTGTCGGGACTCAGTAGGAGGGTTGGAAAGTGAGGGAGTAGGATTGAAGAATCCCAGGAAAGTTCTAGAAGAACTGGAAACCAGACTTGCGATCTCCAACAGAGGGTGATTATGTCCAACTGCGCTTTTTGTCGCCTGACCTGAGCTGTCGTCCTCGTGATCATCACAAACGGAGGGAAATTGTACCCCTTCTCTGAGCTCCAGTCCTGGAGGAAAGCATCTGTGGCCACTGCCAAGGGATCTGGTCTCCAACTGAAGAAGCGGGGAAGTTGGTGGCCCAATCTCGAGGCAAACAGGTCTGCTGAGAAGGGACCCCAGCGGCCGTTCAACATTGCAAATATGCTCGGATCGAGCATCCAGAGACTGGAATCCCTGAAGTTTCGGGACTGAAAATCCGCCTCCTGATTCTCTCGACCTGGTAAGTATTCTGCTGTGACCGAAACCTGGCAGCACTGCCAGAAACTTGCGGTTAAGTCCGAAAGGGCTTTGGATCTAGTGCCTCCCAGGTGGTTTATATATTGGACCACCGAAATGTTGTCCATCTTGAGATGGACGCATGACTGCACTGAGTCCCTCATCCAGCAGCGGACGGCGAAAGATCCCACCAGAAGTTCTAAACAGTTGATATGTAACTTCTGTTCGTCAGGAGACCACAATCCACCTGTAAATAGATCCTCACACCTGGCGCCCCAGCCTAACCTGCTGGCATGGGACTCTATAACCAGATCTGGCACAGAGCCGAAAATTGTGCGGCCGTTCCAGGCCTCCATGTGGTGCAGCCACCATTGGATCGCTTCTTGAGCCTCGTTGGACAGGGAAACTTTGTAAAGGTAAGGAAATCCCTTGTGAAGGAAATACGCCTTCAGGCGTTGTAGAGCCTGGTATTGAAGTGGGCCCGGGAAGATGGCTTGAATCGATGCCGAAAGGAGGCCCACCACCCGAGCCAGTTGGCGGAGGGACACCTGTTGTTTGGAAAGGACACTTCTTAGTTTGTGCCGGATCTTCGCCGCTTTCCTGGAGGGAAGGCTTAGAGTGGAATCTATTACGAACCCCAAAAAAGTTACGGACTGGGAGGGCTGTAACAGATTTTTTCTCATTTACTACAAAGCCTAAGCTCTGAAGCAGATGCACCGCCATCTGAAGATGGGCTGACAGCTGGTGCTGACAAGCACCCATTAGAAGGAGATCGTCTAGATACACAATCATCCGTATGCCCCGAGCTCTCAGGAACTCCACCACTTGTTTGAGCACCTTCGTGAAGCACCAAGGGGCTGAGGTCATGCCGAATGGAAGAGCGGTGATTTCGTAGGTTTGATGATGCCAGACGAACTGGAGGAATAGTCTATGTGGAGGAAAAACTGGGATTACCAGGTAGGCATCCTTGAGATCTAGGCGCACCATCCAATCCTGAGGGCGCAAAACATCTCAGAAGGGGTGAATACCCTCCATCTTGAAGTGGCGGTAAACTAGCCACTCGTTGAATTTGCTTAGATTTATAACTGGCCACCGTCAGTCTTGTCGACCAAGAATATGTTGCTTATAAACCTGCTGGGGTGTGGTGAGGAAGGAGAGATGGTGCCCTTGTTGAGGAGGGATGTAATTTCCTCGTCTACGAGGGTGGTCTCTAGGAGTGAGAACTGGATGGGACGGGCCCTGGACCTTTGAACAGGTTCTCCCAGATAATCTATGTGGAACCCCTTCACCGTCTGCAGAACCCACGCATACATGATGGGAATCAAAGCCTGGCAAAAATTTGCCACCAGCTCCCCTATTTTTAGTTGGGAAGAAGGGTGAACACTCACAAGGACTTGAGATGACTGCTGCTCCTTGGAAACCTCTGCCCTTGCCACGACGTCCTCTCGTGGGGTAAAAATTTCCGAATTGGGACTGGTCTTGATATTGTCTGGAGTCTTGTCCCCTTTGAGCATTCTAGTGGGACTGCAGACCAGTCGAGCGGCCCCTACCTCGACCGGCTCTCTGAAAACCACGAGGGAAAACCCTTTTTATGGTTGTCTGGGCCTTGTCTAGTGATGTAAATGTGTTGACAAATTTTCCCAATTCTTTGACAAAAGGCTCTCCGAAGAGGTCTACTTGGGCAATGGCGCCCGCCTCCGAGTCCACCAGGTCCCCCAATTTTGGGTCGACTTTAATAAGAAGGGAGCGGTGGCGCTCAGTGGACATGGTACAATCCGCGTTGCCCCAAAAAATGATGGCCCTCTGGGCCCACCCCGACAATGTGTCTGGGGAAATTATGGAGCCAGATTCTTTGGTCTCCTCTGCCATATCCAAAATCTTTGTAATGGGGCCTAGGGTATCCAGGAGCTTGTCCTGGCATGCCCGCCATGACCTGTCAATACCCTTTTTAGGGTCTCTAATAAACCAATATAGGAAGGTGGCCATGCGAGGATCAATTTCCGGGGTAAGTGCTACCTTTCCCTCGAGGGAGGGATGGGGGCACTCTGCCCGTAGACAATTACGGGCCTCCTTTTCCAGTGGCCTATGAATGCGACCAGCCAGGTAACTAGCGGCCTTGTCGGCTGGGGCCCATTGGAGGAACGTGGGTGTATAATATTGTCAGGGTCAAGCATTTCTGACGCGTTTTGGAAGGACTGGGAAGGAGGGGATGGGAGCCAAGGCCTGGAAGGGCCTGGTTCCTCATCTGCATCCCCTGCCACGTTTAAATCTGTGTTAGGGTCAACTGGCGGTGGAGATGGGGATTTCCCTGTAGGTAGGGCAGGTTGGCTGTTAAGGAAGGGTTGCTTAAGACTGGCAAAAGCATCTAGATCCACCCCCGAGTCACGGGATCATTTGGGTGGTGGCGGGCCTTGTTCCCCTTGTTGTGGTCCCTCTGGGGTGGGAGGGGGGGAGCAGGAGTAGTGTATTGGGGAGTCAGCCTCTCAAAGGCTTGGCAATCTGGTGGGAAAGCCTCTCCTATAACGGAGTCATGGCCTCTGCCACTGCTCCATAAATTGAGGTGTCAACAGCCTCAGAACTCATCACCCTAAGGGAGGTCAGCCAGAGGGTCCTCCATGTCCTGGTAGTCCTCCTGGTATTCCATAACTAAATAAACTTTAAAAGGTCAGGGACCAATTAGGGGTGTTTGGGTATCAGTACACCAGGCCTTGGGGTAGGTTCTATAATTTTAAGGGCTGGCTATAAGCCTGAAATTGGGAGTAATGACCCTTGTCACAGGGGAGCCGGTCCAGGCAGTGTCCCACACACAGGCCTTTAGGCCTAAATACAGACCCAAAATCAGGGCATAATAAGCTCAAATACAGACACTGCTCCCAATCTCACTGGGAAAGAGAGCGTTGACAATTATCGCAAGCGATCGGCTGCTTTCTCCTTGTCAAGCTGCCTGATCGCGTACAGACCCAGACGGGCATCTGGCCTTCAGGAATGTGCACGATGACTGAATTCCCAGGAATGTGAGGAATTCAAACATCGCGCTGCATTCGGCGTCGCCTCCCATGCCCCCTGGCGGTGGGAGGTCAACGCTTCGAGCGAGGCACCATCAACCACCGTGTGGGAGCGCAAACGCTCCCGCGGTGAGAAAACAAAAATCAACAATGATTTGGACAATTAAAGTCTCAACGTCACGCCAAGCGTGAGAGGAATGAAACAACGGCCAAAGGGGCAAAAACAGAGGAAAGTCGCGATGACATGAGCGTGCACAAATAAGCATAAAATGAAGCGGAAAAAGAATCATCCGCAATACAGCAATTACAGTCTAATACAGTATGAAAACAGTATAATAACACAGAACTTCAGCACCAAACAGTGAAAAAACAACTGGAGGGTACTTATCTTGGCTGCGTAGCAGCGAAGAAAGAGAGCGAGCGGCCAGTGAGAGAGGATTATGTTGGGCTATGAGCCCTCTGATTGGGCTTTGTGGCTATGCCATGATTGGCTGTTTCTATGTGTTTTTTCTTAAGTACCTTCTCCCATGTGTTCACGGGAAACGTAGTGTTTAGGTCTCGCCTGCTTTGCAGCGCATGCGTTGCTCCGCCTTGGCGAGATCTATTGTCGTTGGTTTTGTGTCCGGCTTCTTTGGAAGCGGGGTTGGTGTCCGCCCCGTCTCCCTTAGGCCCCACCCACCCTGACTGGATATTTTACTCACATGCTCGCGCTTATCAGATAACACTCTCGGTGTTCGAAAACAGATCCCCTACATTTTTAATTTAAGGTTTGCATTATTTTATATGTAGTTAGCTGTGGGTGAAACATCGAAAGATATTTACTTTTGTAGCTACGCCTTTGAAACCCATCCACCCTAAGCTCACTCAACCCGCCCCCATTGCGCGCAGCATCACAGTATACTTGCTGGTGCAAAGTTACTTGTGCTCCACCTCTAAGACACAATAAGCCCAAAACGCTGGAGCACAGATATCTTAAATTAATCCATCACATTCTCGCTTTATGTTCTGTTCTGTGTAATCCCTTCTCTTAAGAGCCCACAGAGCGCGTGACAAAACCCAGTACTTACGGCTGGCCGTGGCCCTGATTACCGACAGAAGCGGGGGCCGTGGCCAGGTCTTGCTGAGCCCGAGGAGCGGCGGCCAAAAAACGCAGCCGATTATTATATCGCTCAGTGCCGTTCACAAGCAGCCATTCGAAGCACGGCCTTGTGTCTCTGTGCTGTGTGTTTACCCAAATTGTTGAAACCGCGTACGCGTGCTGCTTCTAGATGTGACCTGCGTTGTCCTCTTGAACTTTTCCTGCGTTGTGCTTAGAAGACTTACCGACAATCACCGGCTCTAGCTACGGTGCAGCCAAACAATTTCCTAGACCATCGAGGGCAATTCTAAAGACAGATGCCATCGAGCAGTCCTGAAGGCACAGCGCATAGAAACAGTGCCGGAACCAGGGCTTTAAGTGGGCTGGGTCCTGCCGGTGCTCAGCACCAGCAGTTCTGAAAAGGAGGTGCAGAGACGGGTCCCTATCGGGCTCTCCATTTTTGCCCTCACCCTCAGAGTGAAATAAAATCTTAACTTTGCCACCCTTTGATGTAACTTCGAAGGGATTCGTTACAGTTCTTTAATAGTCTAACCATTTCAAAACGGAAGCTTTTTCAATATTCTATACAACGAAGCCATAGTTATTGCTTATTTATCTTATACAACTAACCACTATTGACAAAGCCAATAGCCCTGGCATGTTGTAGGTGCAATGTCACCTGCGGTATTATATATAACAATGACAGCAGCAGCAAAATACCAGTGGGGCAGCACACTATGTTAAGCACAGGCTTTTAGTTTTGGTTTTAAACCATGCTCTTAATTCCATAGACCATGCCCCTTTGAGTTTCACTTTCGTGATCAGTAACTATGGACCTTACACATTGTCTGCATACTTATTCAACTTCCTTGTGAAGGCAGCTCCGAGCTTCTTCTGGAATATTAATACTCTGATCTTAAACGAGGAGCGAAAATAAAATAAGAGGGAAGCTAACCACATCCTAATCCTTTTTCCATATGACATGCCATCTGAGATTGTGCACCTTTCATCTACAATGACACGCCTTTCATCCTTATTTTGCCCGACCAGTCACCGTATGTTGAACTAGAAGCAAGGGGGGGGTCTTGGAACTAACCAGATAGCTGTTTGCCTGCTCTCAGCCTCTTAAAGATTTGAGCCATTGTGTAGTGATGCATATTCCCTAAATTGTCGACACGAAGAGTGGGCCAGAGTTGGAATTCATTGTTGAAAAGTTCTAACCCACCATCCTTTGGGCTGCTCATGACATTATAGCCACTGCAGTACCACTCATCTAACACCTTCCTTCAGGCTTAAGGGCCACAGGGGTCCCATGTAACACAGCCATTGTCCATACAGCCAGCACAAGCACTCTCTCCCATCCAGTAAAAGTCACTCTGCACATTCACCATCCAGAGGCTCATCGCAGAACCTACAAAACGATGCAAATTCAGACTGACCTATTTATTCTATTGTTTGTTCTATGACAAGGTTTCTATATTCAGATCATTGATAAAGGGCGTGGCTGTGTGGCGTTCCTACACAGTGTGCTTCTGCTGAGCTGTTGCCTCCCCAGGCAGCAGAATAACAATTTAACCAGAGCCACCCATCTGATAACCGCTACGAAACCGAATATGCCCCTCTTGCTACAATAACCACATTTAACTGTGGTGGCCATCCTGATGATTACCACCGTGCTGACTGTGAGTACTTCCATTTCCCCAGCCACCTGTTAAGATGGCCACTGAAAGATCACATCCTGCATAACACCAAGGGGAGCGACCTTGGGAAAGAAACATGGTGGGAGAACTGGAGAACAGAATCATTGCCTCAATGCAGCGGCCCATAGTCCCCATGGAGCTGAGGGTATTCCTGGCTGGCGGCCCCTCATAGATAGAGCCGTCTCAAAAGCACAGTAGCGAGGTCCGGAAGGGACTAGGGGTACTGCGCTTCAAACCATAGTAGCTCACGCAAATGTGCCAGGAATGTGAACACAGAGGACCCAGGCCACACATTGGGCTCTTTGAATGCATTCATGCCCCATTATATGACAAGCTTAAAGATGAAGAGTCGACCATGGCAAACTGGAAATTCAATAATTCAGATGTAGTCTTAAAGTGCAATCCACATGGGACACTGACTGTAATTAGATTAAATGTAAAAAAACAAAACAAGCATTTGCAATGCAACAGGTCTCACATTTACGCGAGTTTGAGCTATTGGCATTGTAAATGACAATACCTTTTATTTATGTTTTGGTTTTTGAATCATAAATAAAACGCATTGTCATTTACAATGCCAATAGCTTAAACTCGCGTAAATGCGAGACCTGTTGCATTGCAAATGCTTGTTTGTTATCCTTCCATGAGCTGCTATTTGAATAAAGTGAAGAAAGAAGGCATAATCCTCGCCTCCAGTCCTGACATAGAATTGCTTCTACACAGAGGGAGCTGCATGTTAGCAGCTCGCTATGTGTAAATTTAATGCTGGCTCCCGCAGGAGGTGGGGAGCCGGCAGGGACAGCAGGGGCCTTGAGGCTCCCTCCGCGGTCCCCATCATGTTTAAGTGGGTGTCCTGGGTTGGACCTGGGCACCTACACAAGAGGCTGGGGCCCAGGGATGGTGACCCCGGGGCCACACAGCCCCATCCCCTTATTTAAAAAAAGAAAAAAGCCGGGCCCTGGGGGGTGGGGTTCCCTTGGCGGAAACCAGCCGGGAGGGTGGCCGCTCTGCACCCCTCCCTTTAATTAAAAATATTTTGTTTTAAAAAAGGCTGACCCCGGGGGATGTGTTCCCCAGGTCACAAATTGGCCCAGGGAAGGGAAGCAATGCGGCCCCGCTCCCGTAAAAACAAAATAAAAAAATGTCGGACCGGCAAGTTGCCGGATGCTGCGCCCTCTCTCTCCACCACTCTGCAAACGTGCCTCCTGGTGCACTGCTGGTTGGGGAATGAAGTCCCCTTGGCTCCAGAGTGTCCTCAGGTGCCAACAAGACCTCCTGATACTTCCAGTAAATCCCACACGGGGATTGCGGAGAGGTCTTCGGAAGCCATGCCCCCTTTCTCACATAAAGTCTCCTTGGCTGCTGAGGGTCTGTGGAGGCCAAAAAGCCTTTCTGTTACCTCCAGTAAATCCCACACAGTGGGATTGCTGAAAGGTTTTCGAGCCCCGCCCCCTTTCTCCACCACTCTGCAAATGTGCCTCCGGGAGCAGTATTGTTTGGGGGATTAAGTTCTCTTGGGAGCTGAGGGTTCTTAGGGGCAAGAAGCCTTTAGAAAGTGTGACAAAGCGGGATTTATAAGAGCTGGTTGGGGGCCCCTCCCTCTTTCTCCACCACTATAAACACGCGACTACTAGGTAAAAATACCATAGAAATTCCCTGAAAAAAAACAAAGCTTACAGGGACTTTATAATTAGGAAATAGTATTTTTTTTAAAACCTTAGACATTCACTGAAAGAAAGCAAAGATTACAGGGATGTTATAGTTAGGCTGACACTTGACTTATACAAAACCAGAGAAATTCAGCAGTTATAGTTATCTGAGCTAACTATAACTTACGCCCCCACAATGCACTGCTTATGACTTCACATATTACATAAGTCATGACATCACTGATGACATCTCAAATGACATCACTGATGACATCTCAAATGACATCACTGATGACATCTCAAATGACATCACTGATAACATCATCCACACTCACACACCAACTCTCTCATTTATAGAGCCACTCATACATCAACTCACCCATACAGTCACTAATGCAACCACTAATTCACATATACAGCCACTCATGCACCTACTCACTGAGCAATACAGCCATTGACACATCCAGTCACACAGCTATATGGACAGTTACATACCCACTCATACATCCATTCTCATACTCAGTCACCTATACAAATACTCACATACCTACTCACTCACACATCCACTCACTCACCCATAAAGTTACTCATCCACTCACGTATTCATCATCATCATCATGGAAACTTTATTTGATCTTTCTTAATTCAGATCATAAAAGTACATGAAAAATACATAAAACAATTATATAAAATCACATCCAATCACAATTCATATCATAAAAAGTCAGACCTAATCAAGTTTGTGAATCCTGCCCCAATTAGTACGCACTTAAGATCATAAAACCACAAGCAATAACAGATCCCCAAGATTCATTAATGGGCCACGTATTTCCTTTTCCGCATGCATGCCCATAAAAAGGATGCTACTGCAAAACAGACAAACAGGTTGGGTAATGATTTTAAAAATATAATGCAACCCAACATAAGCGAAAGTTGTGCCTCTTTAAAATCGGTATAATAAATTTCTTTCTTTCCTGAGCGTACAAGCTACAGAACAATACCAGGTGTAAATCATTATGAGATGACTTAAGATCACAAGGGCACAAAGACAAGTCAGAATTCTTGAATTTTCTGCCCGGATACCCCAGCATCAATGTAATCCGGTTCAGGCAGAATCTCAACAAGATAAACTTGTGATGTGAATATTAGACCTCTGCTAAATAGGAGAACTCTCCCTCGACCAGTAGAGGAATCAATTGATACATCTGGGCTGTCTGCACTCCGTAATTCCTCTCCCTGCGCTCAAATTGAGCCCTTAAATTAAAAGTCTTAGCCAGTCTATGCTTAGATAACTTTTTGCATGACGTGGGATCTTTAAAAAGATTTGTCAGACCAGGGGCATTGAGTTCCCGCTCAACATAGTTTAACCATCTGATCTTACTATGGTCTTCCAGTTTTAATAAGTCGCTAAGGTTCCTTTGGTTAAGGGGAACAGTGACCCTACGCCAGATCGAAAACCACAGCATAGGTGGAGCCATGCAAATTGAATCGGTGATGTATGGGAGGCCCAGTTCTATATGGGAGACACAATTTGAATAGGATTGTGGCAGGGAGTTTAATGATTTGAAAAATGTATTTTCAACTGTCTGAAGTGTGTCAATGGGCGCCACACCCCATACACCTGCCCCATATGTCACGGCTGATACTGTCTTGGTGTAATAGATCTTTTTTTATAGGGTCAAGAGGTTTATAGCTTAACCTTCTATAAAACGATTTTAATGCCGCTAAACTCCTATCCATAACCATGGCCCTACCTTTCACCACGTGTGTCCATGATTGGTTATTATCAAAAAGATCTCCCAGGTATGTCCTCCTTGATTTTTATTGAATCCATGTGGAAGTATGGGGTATTATCCTTTTTTCCTGCCCCTGCAAATAATATAAAAGACTTTGCCTGATTAACTTTCAAATCTTGGGTATTCATAAAGGCCGCATAAGCTGTAATGAGGTATTAGAGACCCATGCCCGTTCTGGAAAGCAGTACGGCATCATCAGCGTATGCCAAAATGAGAAGACGTTGGGAGTCAAAAATGGGAACGTCCAGAGTTTCACTCATCAGCGCCTCCTCCACACCGTTTGTATAGATTGGAAAAAGAAATGGTGCGAGGACGCAGCCTTGCCTTACCCCTCAAGATCTTAAAGGGGCGGGTGCGCTTCCCATTCTTCCCATACTGAACTGTTGCAGAAGCGTCAGAGTACAGTTGCCGAATTAAGTCAATTAGGGGCTATTCGATTCCCATCTCCACTATGATATTCCAGAGCTTTGGGTGGGACACGCTGTAGAAAATAAAACCTTTTAAGGTGTTCACTGATGCACCTGGTCCTTAAACCAACCAAGAAGAGATTGGCACGGAAGCTGGAATATTTAAAACACAAGTTTATTAACCTCACATGAGGGAGACTGCGTCAATACGGTACCCTCAGGCCACTGTAATGAGAAAGTCTAAGGAGTACAGAGAACATGGGTCTTATATATACATTTGTTGCATAGTCAGCATGAGACCAAGGGGAGGTACTGGCACATACAAGAATAGTTATTGACTAATATGGGTATACAAAAATTGATGCTCAACAAAGTGGGAGGGGAGACATTTCTCCTTACATCAGTAAAAACAGCCTGACAGTTATATACTAAGAGCAGGTGCATTCTGGCAGCTACAGGTCTTTCTGAGCATGTGCAAGGCTCTGGCTCAGTGCTGAAGGAGTTAACTATATCACATGACACAAGCAGAATACAAGGGCAGTCAACAGTGAAGAGGGAGAAAGCATATGGCGAGCACATGGCTAACTAAAATGGCTGCCAAAAACAAAATGGCTTCAGCTGATGCTAACAGCCATTTCAGCTCGTTTCCACAACGCAGTCAAATGCTGCAGATAAATCCATAAAGGCAAGATAAAGCTTCCCACCCTTGGCTCTGGTATATTTGTCCATAATAAGGAAGAGGTTCAGGCACTGATCAACAGTGCCCTTCACATGTTGGAATCCATACTGGGTCTGCATTAAAAGATTCCTGTCCCGCGCCCAGAGTTCGAGTCTAGACAAGAGGAGACGACCCATCAATTTAGCTGTTTTGTATATAAGGGAGATGGGTCTATAAATTTTAGGGTTTCCCTTATCTCCCTTTTTATAAATTCGGACTATTACAGTCGTCCTCCACGAAGGTGGTAGGCCTATCAGTGAAATCTTGGAAAAAACATTTGTCAACAGGGGGACTCAAAAATCTTGAACCTCCTGAAAAAAATCTATAGGGACCCCATCTGGGCCCAGCGCTTTCCCGGTACTGCACGCCTCTAAGCCACACTTTACCTCTAAAAGAGCAAACACTAATTTTTCCTAAGAGTTGGACCCTATTGGATTAAGGAGACTGGGCGGGATGTCAGGGAGGGAAAAAATACTTGGGTAGTGTGCTACTCAATCATTTTCGCCTACATGGGATCCTAATGTAGGGTCTCCTTGCGTCTTGAAGTAGGGTGCATTAATCGTGTCCCAGAACTCTACTATTTCCTGATTCTGGGCCTCCTTTAATCTTGCCAAAATCTCCTCCCTTAGTACCCTTTCCCTAGACCGTCTTGCCATTTTAAATTCCCTGCGCAAAGATGCAATTAATATTGCATCTCTAGGTTGTGTATTGAGTGCAATTGCCAAGGCCTTTCTTGATTTTGAACAGGGTGTGTCAATCCAGCCCTTTGCCATTTTGGGTTTATACCGTGTTAGCGCGCTACTTATGTTTTCTAGGATTTTCGTAAACCCTAGTAACAATACGCAAGGAGAGATATATTCAAGTCCAGGCAGGTTTCGATGCTGTCAAGAGAGTTGCTCACCATTTCATAAAGAAATTTGGGTCTATCAATTCGGGCCCACTTTAATTGATAGCCATTTGTTCTTGCTACAAATGGTGGATCTACTTCCTGTTGAGTAGGCACTTCTCTAGAGACAGACCGAATCTCACAGGTTAAAATGGCATGATCGCTAAAAGTCGTGAATTGGGCATATTATTGATACAGCTCTTATTAAGGGGGTTTGAGACCAGGATAAAATCTATAGTTGTTTCATAGTCAAACCGTCAAAAGGTTTTCAATAGGGAGGAATGCTTATTTACAATCACCAAATTCCTGGTCGAGAGTATTCGGTTAAGACTATTGCCATAGGTGCAGTGGGAGAAATGACATTTCGGGTTGAAGGTCCACCAGACCACATACATTCTCTAGGTTGTATTTGCAAGGATGAATGTTAAAATCTCTCAGCCATATAATGTGTATGGGTTCCTTTGTCCTTTGTAGTATGTCATCCAATTCCCTGTCTACAGCCAGGTACATATTAGGCTCGAAATTATTATCACATGCTCATAGATATACTAACACATCTACCCACTCATCTATACAGTCACTGAGACAAGTACATACTGTCCCACACAACCTCTGTCACACTCACTTACAGATACAACCACTCACACACCCATTTACTCATCCATAGAACTACTCACACACCCACTCACTCATTCATACACCGACTTACACACAACATTCATGCACCCATAGTCACTTATGTACACTGTCACTCACCCATACATTTATGTACCTGCTCAGTCACCCATTCAGCCACTCGTGCACTCTTTCATTCACCATTACACCCACTTACACAACAACTCATTCACCCATATAGCTACTCACCCACTCACTCTTGAATACACCACTTAATACATCCACTCACCCATATAGAAACTCCCACAGCCACTTACCTTAGTATATATGTTTAACACTCAGTAACTTTTAGAAAACACTCACAGTCACTGGATGATGGAATTAGTGGTGTCATTTGAGGTCATCAGTGATGTCACTCACCATGTCAGTGATGTAATATGTGAGGTCATAAGCAGTGCATTGCGGGGTGTAAGTTATAGTTAGCTCAGGTAACTATAACTGCTGAATTTCTATGGTTATATATGAGTGAAATCTGAGCGTAACTATAACGTCACTATAACCTTTGTTATTTTCAGTGAATATGTGTGTGTGTGTGTGTGTGTGTGTGTGTGTGTGTGTGTATATATATATATATATATATATATATATATATATATATATACACACACACACACACACAGGTAGATATGTAGTATTTTTTGCATTTCTAAATATATTCCAATAACCTTACGGGTAACTTCCCAATAATCTGATTTACATACGGGGACATATACGTGTTTTCATGGAAAGTAGTATAAAGCCATATATGCACACTCGCCCACTTATATGTTATGTCAAGAAGATGTATTTTTTATGTACCATGACATACATGTATATGTAATGTGGAAGACCTACCTTTTATTGTTATATATAGATTAATTTTGAAAAAAAGTTTAGTGTTTTCTTTTCCAGGTCATCCATTGGTCAACAGTCCGGAGGCAAAAGATGATTTTGGATTTTCCTATGTCCCCGAGACTTTCCAATTTAAGAAGTATCTGCATGTCATCTACGTAGTTATAGCAGGATGAGTGAAAACTCTTGATCAGTTCCGGTAATGATTTTATGTAGATGTTGAAAAGCATGGAAGAGATGATTAAGCCTTGAGGAATTCCTGCTTTTATGCTGTATGGTTTAGAAGAGACTGGAGGGGCATGGATGATATGTGTTATATCGTGTAGGTAGGAAGTGATCTAAGCAAGAGTTGTGCCCTCTACCCAACCTTCTTTGAGTTGTTGGATTAGTTTGTCATGATTGACTGTGTCAACAACTACTGACAGATCCAAGAGAAGTGGGACAGCAACCCCAGTGTGGTCTACTTTTTTTAATGTCATCGCAGGTTGAGATTAGGGGCTAATTCACTGTGCCTGTTCCTATATGGAATCCAGTTTGGAACTCAGAAAGTAGGGAATTGTGTTCAATGAACTGTGACATATAGGTGAAGGCTACCAAAAACTTTTGGCCAGGAGTCCCCCTTTTGCTATAGGTCAGTAGTTGTCAGGGGTCTTGTGTGTTCAGGTTAGCTTTTATTTAATAATGGGTATATGTGTATCTTTTTTTCTGGGAAAACATCTTTTATTGATGATTGTTCTGACTGGGATCACTGCTCAAATTGTTAAAATAATGTTTTTGAAGATTTTAAGTGGACAATGGTCAGAGGGGCTTGCTTGCTGTGACGAGATCCAGAAATTCAGTTGGTGGTGGTTCTTTGAAGGAGTGTGGAGGCTGTGTTTGCTTTCCCCTGAATGGGTTTGTTGTAAATTGATTGGGGCACTTCGTTGTTTTGTTGGTTAAGTAAGAATCCAACATGTTTGCTTTAGATGTGTAATTATTTGCCAATTTGTCACAAACATGCGTGAGGAATGGGATTGGCTCCTTCTATGCATTTGGTTTACTGAATTATGTATTTAAAAAAATACTGTATTGGTACGTTTTGCATTGTGGATGCTGCTGTAATAGTATTTTGTTTTAACTTTTTTGACTGTTGACTTGTATAGTCTGGTATGTCTGAGTAGGTGTATTTAGTCTAGAGAGTTGTTTTGAGCTGAATGTGTTGAGGCTTAGCAGTTTATTGTTTGATCTTTTGTTTAGTTCTGCATTTATGTAAGGCTCATGTTTTCTTTTGTTAATTATAGATGTTTTCAGTGGAATAAAGAGATCAAAAGGTTCATGTAGCCATCCATAGAGTGTTTATACAGAATTTATTGTGACCAGATCTGGGTTGGAGGTAATCTGGTTACCTGGTTCCTCCAAATTCAGCTTATTACAAGACTAATATCTAGTTGCGGATAAGATGAGCATAGCTGGGTAGAGCTGTGGTGTCTTGTGTTGGAAAGCAATGACGTAATGGTTGACCACGTGACCATGGTAATCCTTTGGAATGTGACTAGGTCAAGGTTGCCGTAAATAACATTTAAGATTTGTCGTGCTAGGTGTGTGGGATTGGGAATGGGACGTTGTAGGTTGTGTATGTATGTTACACCAGTGAGGATAGTTCTAGGGTGTGGCATATTACGTTTGTCAAACCAGATATTCAAGTCACCAAGGATGCATAGGCTTGAACATTTTATAAAAAGGATAGAGATTGCTTCTAGTAATGTATCTGGAAATGTTCCATTGCAAGGAGGTAGTCTGTAAAGGAGAAAGTTACATGGGAAGATTGGATCAGGTTGCATCTGACAGGACATCCTTACAAACTTGTAAAGAAAAATCCTCAACTTTGGTGATATTTGTTATTGTCTTAAATATGATGGCTAAGCCGTCTCGTTTTTGCCTATACAATTTAGTGTCCCAGTTTGATAGCCTGGTGGAACTGTTTATGCAATACTGGTGTCATGTTTTATGGCTCTGAATTCTGCAGCTAGACGTGTGTGTGTGTGTGTCTAGTGTGTTTGTGGATTGAGTGGTTAGTGTCTTTGGTGTTTAGAAACTGAGGTACAGATGGGTTTGAGTGTGCGTTATCTATGTTGGTATGCAGAGCAGAGTAGAGTGGAAGAGTACTGGTATTTTGGGATGGTTGGGTTTCATACAATCTTGTAGTGTAGGAGGGATGAATGTACTATGGTACAAACCTTGCTGACTACACACCTCCACAATACCCAATCGGTGTTGGTCTGCTATGGAAAGGTTTGGAGAGTCCTACTCCGCACTACCACGGTCATACCAGCACCATGGTAGAACTATACCAACTTTTTACGCCTTTGATGATTGTAATCACGTCATGTTGTGTAGTTCCTACTAATCCATAGAATCTGCGCATTGTTTGGACAATATAAACTAGAGGCTTGGTGCCAAGACTGATTCCGGATACCCCCGCTGGATATGTTGGCCTATAGACCAACTAGCTCACTGTGCCACCATAAGTCCCCCTCACCTGTCAGGGAGCGAATGGTTACTGGCAACCATGGAACATGACAACCCTGACCCCTCAGGGATCGTGGAAACAGTACAGAACCTTTTGCTCAGTCACTCATGCTTACTTATTCACAGAGAAAAATACAGAGAATACACAGTGGGACGTTTTCAATAATATTTATTGAACCAACGTTAATCTTGCATACAATACGTGTCCTGCAGTGAATAGTAGACATAAGCAGATAAACGTGATTAAAAACACCAAATGCGTAAATAGTGGGTACAGTTCTACCATGGTGCTGAACTAATGTATATATGCAGGCATATAAATCAAGACAGTAATCTAGTGTACTACCACGATGCAAACCCTACTCTAAGTGTACCTAGAGTGTGTGTAGGTGTAAAGCCAAGAATACCCCCAAGGGGCAGTAGATATCCCAGAACCACAGTTACTATTCAGCGCCCTAGGCCTATCAGTCACGAAGAGAGATATAGCAAGAAACTGGGGCGCACAAACCTCACTGACGTTACATGAATAGAAGGGAGGAATGGACCTATATATGGCAGCAGAAAGGGTTACATATAGGAGCAGAGGGTGCCCTGGAAAGTTTCACAGGGTTTGGGGCAGCGAATGCAACACTATGAGTTGGACCTAATGGCGCAAAAACTATGACTCAGAAGCTAAATCGGCCTATAAAGCTGCCTTAAAAAGATTTCATAGCCTCAAGCGCAGTGCGATCAGAAACTATGTTGCTAACCAAATCAAGGCTTCTGATAACTCTCCCAAGGAAGTCTTTAAGATTGTACAGGGTTTTATGAAACCGCAAGCAATTAAAAGCACTTTTGTCCCCTCTGATACATTATGTGAAAATCTTTTGACTTTCTTTCAGGATAAGATCCAAGCAATTTATTCTACCTTTACTAGGGAGGGATATGACTCCACTGCTATTTTGCCCACCACCCCTGCCAATGGTTGGCATGAATTTCATCCATACAGCTTAGAATCCTCCCTAATCGATCTGAAGAGAGTTAAGTCGGGTTCTCCCCTCGACACCTATCCGGCAAGCTTTTTTAAACTGCTGGCCCCTCTGCTCAACCCCCATCTAAACTCAATATGGAACGCCTCTCTGTCAACAGGTTGCTATCCATCAGCATGGAAACAGGCATATGTTGTGCCGATTCTTAAAAAAGAGGATGCTGACCCTACTATACTTAAAAATTTCAGGCCGATTTCGCTCCTGCCTGCACCTGCAAAAATCCTTGAGAAGGAAGTTCAGCTGCAGTTATCCAACTTCCTGGATGCCAATAACCACCTCCATGATTCTCCATCAGGCTTTAGGGCGGGTTACAGTACGGAGACTGCCCTACTAGAAGTGGCGGAAACTATACGCGAATCGCTAGATCAGGGCACTTGTGCCATGTTAGAGCTGTTGGACCTGTCAGCAGCATTTGACACGGTATCATACCAGATTCTACTAGAAAGACTGGCACTGCTTGGAGTTACAGGAATCCCTCTATTCTGGTTCCGCTCCTTTCTTACAACCAGGTCACAACAAGATTTTCTCCTCCCTCATGTTTCCTCCTCCAGTCCTCTTGTGTGTGGTGTCCCTCAGGGCTCGGCACTTTATTTAATGTGTATCTTACTCCTCTGGCATCAGTAGTTGAGCACTGTGGAGTCCGAGTGATTTCATCTGCTGATGACACCCAGTTGGTGTTCTCCTTCAAAGATCACGCAGAGGTCGCTTTTGGCAGATTCAGGCAATGCCTGATGGACATTACTTCATGGAGGACTGACAGTTGCCTGAAGTTGAACACCGATAAAACGGAGGTTATGTTCTTTAACCAACCTTCCCCACCACGGGTCGATCTCTGGTGGCCGGTAGAACTTAATCCCCCGCCCACACCTGTCATATCTGCCAGAAACCTAGGCTTTAAATTTGATTCCACACTCTCGTGCAAGGTCCAGATTAGACATGTCTCCGCTTCCTGTTTCTGGAAGCTGAAAGCCCTGCGGAGATTCCTGCATCTTCTGCCGATGGACTGCAGGGAAACGGTGGTCCGCACGTAGGTCATATCCCAGCTGGAATACGCCAATAGCTTGTACCTTGGCCTTCCAGAAATATGCCACTCTGTCATCACATCGCCCCTCATCTGCGCAGCCTTCACTGGCTCCCAGTCAGGAGGAGAATAGAGTTTAAGGCTCTGTCTTTGGCCTTCAGAGCCTCCAGAGACTGCGGCGCAGGTTACCTGAAGCTGAGACTCCAGAAGTATAGCCTGACTAGGACCCTACGATCCAGCTCTCAGGAATTGCTCCGGATTCCTCGCTTTACCAAAACTAGGATTGGGAGGCGAGGTTTCACGGTGAGAACTGCTACCCTTTGGAAATCCATGCCTGAAAATCTTCTTAAAGCAGAGTTGGAAACAGCGTTTCGGAAGGCCTTGAAGACTTGGCTATTTGATCTGCTTTAACCCGTCTTACTCTCTCTGTTCTCGGCTGGGTTTTTTTCCGCTGCCTAGCGGCGGGACACCACCGTTGGTGGTAGCCGCGCGCTCCACAAATGGAATGGAATGGACACGTTCACACAGGCCATAAATGGAGAATAGCAGTGACTCTCCTCCACCCCCCCTTACAAGGGAAATGGTTGTATTCTAAGAACGTGAATGGGATGTGCTATAATGTGATATATATCATACATATGTGTATACAAGTGGACTGATATGTCTTGAATGTTGCTGTCTATTACACGTGCAATACTGTTGTGTTTAGATGAAACAGGAAACTAAAAAAAATATTACATTAAAAAAATGCTCCCTAGGGACAATCCAACCACATTACCTGATGGGATAGAGTGAAGGACCCCGTCTTGGTCATGAACCGGACATTCCTCACAAGATGTTGGACCGCTGCGTGGTGATTTCTCAGCATGCACGGACCTCGGTGTCAGTGGAAGTGCCTCATCTGTCAATCTATCAGGGATGCTCATCTTTTATAATAGAAAGCAGCCTTGCAATGTGCGTATAGATTAGCGATTTAAGGATATGTAGATAGCCCTGTTGCCCCGTGGATGAAGATAGTGATGACATTTGTACATAGTATGAAACAAGACCTTGTACATGATGTTCAAGGCATTGTGATAATGTTGTGCGAAACTGGATGTGAAAGCAAGTTTAGTTTCAGGGAAACTAATCCAACATTGTTGCGCATGCAAATATGTGCAAACGTTCACGGCTGAAAATTTTATTTGGGAGGACAATATAAGAAATAACCTTCTTCGCAACCTGGGCCTAACTTGGGAATATAACACCCAATCCTCATACTACGGGTTGATATTTAAAAATCTATCTAAAGAGCTAGCAGACAATTTTAAAAATGTTAAAAACTACTCTTAAAAGAATCGAAAAGCAGGCTTCCCTTTAAAATATTTATTTAAAAGTCTTTAAGTCATTATATTATTTGAGATTCCAAGCACTCAGAAAGCCATGGTGCCTAGAAAAAGCCGTTTTGGTTCATTTTATTTGAAAAAGAGGCCAATTTGTTTCCACACGGAAAAGGTCAATTGTTAATGTGTTCCGAGTGGTAGACACACCATTACTGTTGCCCACAATCGCAGGTGTTCCAAGAGGCGCACCTCGTAGCATATTTATGGAGCAAAGGTAATTCCATCCAGTTCCTACAGCAGCCGCTGAAGGAGGCGCTGTATTCCATAAGTTGTCAGCAGAGCCGTTGTTCACATCAGGAGGAGGTGAAGCATCCCAGGGTGGCTCTAAGACTGCATTCAACATCAATGGAATATGATGGGGACAGCAATAAGCATGGGCCTTTAAGAGATCCATCAGTACTTCAGTGTGCGGTGGCACAACCAATTCTGATCCGAGACATATGTCCAGGACGCATACGTAGCTGCAAAGCAGACAGCAGAAGACAGGTTGTATGCAATCAAATTTAGCAAGATCCCCCAGCACACACAAAAACAATCAATACAAAATATGTAATATCAATGTAGACAATCTTTGTTTTCTTGTTTTTTCTTCTTTTATTTTGTCTTTTGTTCAGTTGTTAGGTTCCTTAGCCAACACGTGTTTCATCACGATATGGGCAAAATAACCCGCAACTTCTTCAGGGCTATATCTTCTTTGTGACATACCTTTCTGTCGGTTGTATTTTCGTTCAGAATTTAGTAGTAATCCAGATCTAGTTTTATTGTGTCCTTATAATATTCATGGGAAAGGAGTGCCCCATATAATAGTGTGATAAAGATGCGACCCTAAAATGGGGAGTCAACAACAGATGTACCGGAACAGTTGTCCCATAAGACTAAAAGAATAGAACAAGGGGGCGTCCTTAAATTTACAGGTAATGCCCTTTGTCCCGAGTGCGGGAAACGATCCACGTGTATTGCCGGTCAAGGTACGTGTCTTTAGTAGCGAAATCCTGATGCAAATACGCCGTCAACCGACTTGGTTGACGGAAATACAACCGACAGGAAGGTATTTCACCAAGAAGATATAGCCCTGAAAATTGTCTACATTGATATTACATATTTTGTATTGATTGTATATGCGTATGCTGGGGGATCTTGCTAAATTTGACTTGTTGGTTTTACCACATAGCAGAGAGAAGGGTGGTTGTCTCTACATCTGCAGCACCGCCTTCCGACCATATTATATTGTGAACTTCCCTGTGAGGCACCATTTCCCTTGAACACTTACCGCCCATTCCCCTTTATTGTATGCAGTCAAGCCAGACAGGCCTGATTGATGAGAACCAATGCTCATTTAGTTCTTGAAGCTGATGTGTGCCGAAGCAGTGACATCATGCGCACATGGCAACGCAGCACTAGCAGTGCTGTCTCCAGTCAGAGTTCAACTGGGACGTCCATTGCGGAGCAGATAAAATAAGACCAGGATTACCCCCACAAATAGCAGGAGAAGCGGGTGCCCTCCAAAAACGCTTCCCAACACGGAACATATGGAAGATGGTACAACTCTGAAAATTGACTGAAAGGTGCTAACCAAAGCAGATCCGATACATTTAAAAACGTGCACTATTCTTTTCGTATCAGACATGTTAACGACGGACCGGCTCCCCAAATTGCAGCGGTAAGTTAGTGTGGAGTAGTGTCTGTATCTCAGAGTAGGACCTTGCAACCTGGAGATCAAACGTCTCTTTGGCTGAAATAAAGGCCACATCTTTTTGCAAGCGCGTGGCTTTCAGTTTGCTTAGGGAATCAAATTACATGTTGGAGACATCTAATATAACATAACATGTGTATTTGTAAAGCGCACGTATCACCCAAGGGTCTCAAGGCGCTGAATAACAGATGTTTATTGTTACCTAACTCAATGGTACTCATTTCATTGACCTCAGATGGATGAACAGCTGAGTGGACCCGCTGGGATTTGAACCTGTGACCATGAGGTCGAACACAGGCCCCTGCAGTGGATGCATTAGTCCACTAAGCCACCAGATTTATTGAAGGCTATAGCGCTGCCTCCCTAACTGTGCGGCAGGTGGGAACAGTACTTATGTACAACAAGTGACTATGGAATTAGGCGTTACTAAATAAACAATGCCTGGTTCCATTTCACAGCAACCTTGATCATTCAGCATCAAACAGCTCCCATTCAAGAGCAGCTTGAACAACAGATGAATCATGGCAGCTGGGGAACCCTTCAGATAACAAGACAAGTCCGCCACTGAAGCATTGCATGCCCAGTGGAAAGAAATGTCCTTGCAAACCAAGGAACTGCTTAAAGCATCTTCACAGTCGGAGCCACTAAGAAAAACTTATGTGTCTTAATTCCTGCATCTAATCCTTAACGGTAATTTCCAAGACTTGTACATGTATCATTTCCCTATCGCTTTATATCTGCCTACCTGTTGGTATTGAATACAATATTGGAATTGGAAAGACGTGACCGGTAGGGTGATGTAACCATGGATTATCCAGTCAGCGGATGCTGTCTAAGCCACGATGAAAGGCAATTGGACCAATTGTTCAATGTGCAACATGGTATATTTCGCATCTCTGCATGCCATTATTATCTGTCTTTCTGTTAGATCATATGCTGACACAGATTTGTACTGCTGATGTAACGCCATGACGGGTAAAGATGCCTGCAAGGGATTTTATTCGAAGAAAGTTCTATGGTTATTTATATTGGACTTACTCTACAGGTGAGTCTAATTCGAACAGACACCCAATTGTCATCTGACAAAATCAATGAATGAATATATAAAGCACAAAACACTGGAATATCTTTTGTTGAAAATACAAAAGTATTTATATATATGTAGATCAAGTTAAAAAGGAGTACACATGAACAATTAATTCAGCAATGATTCAAGAAAGAGGTGAAATCAAATTTGTTCTACAATCCATGAAGAAAACATCTATTCCAACAAAAATATCAATGACATATCGCCCAATGAGAATAATAATCACTGGATACAATCAATATTTTGGAAGTAGATGATGGAGTCGATGTTTCGGTCTTAAATGGTGTCTCCGTGGTTGGCCGGAACCTCTCCGGTCCTGACCTAAAAACGATTGCCTAGATGTTGATGGCTGTTGGTCGTAAGTTTGTCTATATGTATTGTCGGATGCCTGATCACTGTCATTATCAGAATTTGTATCGGAAAAAGTCGCCCTTTTACGCTGTATTTGATTGGGACCCTGGTTGGGGCCTTGCGGCTGATAGAAATCTTTTTGGAGATAGGGATATGTTCTTTCTTTACTATATCTCCTGATATCTTTATGTAATTTATCCGTTTTCTTATGAGAGTTGAAATCCTCAAAGTCCTTTATTGTCAGCACAATTTTGTCCAACAATGTTTTTGCATTGGCAATGTTAGAATCTGTATTGATTTTATTCTCTAAGTTCTCAATCTCCTTGGAGAGCAACTTAATATGCTTGATAGCTGTTTCTATGCTGAGCACCATCCAGGTACGTGAGCACTTGTTTGATGCAAAGCTAAAGCCTATTTTAAAATCCTCATCTTCTATGAAGATGATTGGCATGTTTTTAATCTGTAGGCCTGTAGGTCTAATATTTGCGTTCAAGCAATCAGTTAGGAATTTGGCATGGTGCTCAGTTCGAACCAATTTCTTTTTCAATCTCTCTAATTGATTCAAATCTGATTCGTATGTTAAATGTGTCACAGGTCCTCGGGTGCCCAAAAGAGAAGGGCCTGCAGCAATCTTTAACACATATTCATCTGTGTAAGACAATGTCTCAGCTTCAGACATGGATAAAAAACAGAATTTCTGCTGCTAACTTAAATTGTAGAATCTCAATTCCTATTTGGCAACCACTTAGAGAAGTGACCCACAGCAGACAACTGTCTGCGCACAATACAGTATAGTAGCAGGGGAGACCCAATATACCCTTGGTGGCTTGGGCGAATCTGAAAATGACGGGTAAAGATGCCTGCAAGGGATTTTATTCGAAGAAAGTTCTATGGTTATTTATATTGGACTTACTCTACAGGTGAGTCTAATTCGAACAGACACCCAATTGTCATCTGACAAAATCAATGAATGAATATATAAAGCACAAAACACAGGAATATCTTTTGTTGAAAATACAAAAATATTTATATATATGTAGATCAAGTTAAAAAGGAGTACACGTGAACAATGAATTCAGCAATGATTCATGAAAGAGGTGAAATCAAATTTGTTCTACAATTCATGAAGAAAACATCTATTCCAACAAAAATATCAATGACATATCTCCTAATGAGAATAATAATCACTGGATACAATCAATATTTTGGAAGTAGATGATGGAGTTGACTTTTCGGTCTTAAATGGCGTCAGTCCGTCAGACCATCTTCAGGACAATAGATATTGCATATGAGAAAAGCCCCCTATACATATATAATACAATCAGTTACATTCATGTATACATGATTGAACTGTGACAATTTAGTGCAACAGTGACTCAAAAAAGATATCCGTGTGCAAACACTTTATGAAGTGGCAACCCAATTAGACCAACATATTGTGCAGTGTGGCAGTCTGTATACATTCCAGGTGAAAAACAGATAGCATGCTGCATGTCCATCACCACCCTCCACTGCAAACGTGTTACTTAAACATTTAGCTTTGCTTACTACTCTTAGTCGGACTCAACACGATAAATCCTTGTCGTGGAGCGATGTTCAACCCAGCTCATATAGATATCAGAGCGGTCGCTGAAAGTTAAAATAAGCAGATATAATCAACTGATGTCAGTTTCATGTAATAACTTCTGCTGTTGAGTTATTGTCCTGACATACCTAATCATCAGATCAAGGTCAATCCAGTTTTATGGTGGCAATATAGAACTCCGTCTAAATTAATGGCGGCGATTCTTGGAGGGAATCTCAGCACCTCCAGTCTTAGTGTCCCAACTGTATTTCTAGAATGCAAAACGACATCATATATTGGTCATGTTGGGAATGATGTCTATGTCATCTTAACAAGCTATCATGATTGTCTAGTCTTATGATGATAAACAATTCTCCGAACTGGGTGGAACGTCTTCCCAATTGTACCACCTACACATTTTAGATAAATGCAGCCTCATCAGGTCAAATCTTGGACTTTAAAATTGTCCAAGTAATATTTTTCTTATATTCCGCAGGTCATCTACACCGAGAGTGTATATAGCGTACTACAGACTCTTCACTATCCACGTTGTTACAGTCACTTATTCATCTGCTGTGTCAAATTTCACTATATTCTCTGCATATGTCTCGCAGAGTATATTCATGCGAGCCATTGCACGTGTCCACTACTTCACTACTTCACTAATGTTAACAAACAAATTGTTATTGTTTATACCGATTCCGGCCAATCTCCTTAATTAACTGAGTGCAATAATAATTGCACTTGCCCACTCACTAATGTTAACAAACAAATTGTTCTTGTTTATACTGATTTCGCCCAATCTCCTTAATTAACTATGTACAATAATGATTGCACTTGCCCACTCTGTTCTAAGAGACCTTTTTGTGCAGTCTGTATACACTCGAGGTGAAAATCACAACAATTTAGTAGTGCATAGACATATAAGCAATTGTTTGACTCCAACGTGTTATAGGTTGTATAACTATACCATCTTTAGCATTAGTCAAGGCAGACTAAGATGGCCGCCAGTTGATCAGAATATTCTACTTCAGTGGCACGCTTGTTTGACTTCCGGGTCATCTTTGTGTATACTTCCGGTGGCCACGGCTTAATAAACGCTGGGGTAAACAACACCAGTTCGCCTCGTGTTTTTCTGTTTTTCTGGACTGACGGCAGTGTTCATTCTTCCCGCGATGTAAGTAGACACACTTCGTGTTGGAGCTTCGAAAGAGACAGCCTATTGTTTCGAGTACAGCGTTATTTTCTAAGCAGAGCGCTTCGTTTAAACGTATGGTTATTGCAAACATACCTGTACGCTTGAAGTTGTAGTGATTCCACCAGGTTTATCTAGACTCGCATTAAGCAGGACGTATTGGCCTAATGCGCAGTTCTATCAGAAGTTATTACATGAAACTGACATCAGTTGATTATATCTGCTTATTTTAACTTTCAGTGACAGCTCTAATATCTATATGAGCTGGGTTGAACATAGCTCCATGACAAAGAATTATCGTGTTGAGTCCGACTAAGAATAGTAAGCAAAGCTAAATGTTTAAGTAACACGTTTGCAGTAGAGGGTGGTGATGGACATGCAGCATGCTATCTGTTTTTCACCTGGAATGTATACAGATTGCCACACTACACAATATGTTGGTCTAATTGGGTTGCCACTTCATAAAGTGTTTGCACACGGGTATCTTTTTTGAGTCACTGTTGCACTAAATGGTCACAGTTCAATCATGTATACATGAATGTAACTGATTGTATTATATTTATATAGGGGTCTTTTCTCATATGCAATATCCATTGTCCTGAAGATGGTCTGACGTACTGACGCCATTTAAGACCGAAAAGTCAACTCCATCATCTACTTCCAAAATATTGATTGTATCCAGTGATTATTATTCTCATTAGGAGATATGTCATTGATATTTTTGTTGGAATAGATGTTTTCTTCATGAATTGTAGAACAAATTTGATTTCACCTCTTTCATGAATCATTGCTGAATTCATTGTTCATGTGTACTCCTTTTTAACTTGATCTACATATATATAAATACTTTTGTATTTTCAATAAAAGATATTCCTGTGTTTTGTGCTTTATATATTCATTCATTGATTTTGTCAGATGACAATTGAGTGTCTGTTCGAATTAGACTCACCTGTAGAGTAAGTCCAATATAAATAACCATAGAACTTTCTTTGAATAAAATCCCTTGCAGACATCTCTACCCGTCATTTTCATATTCGCCCAAGCCTCCAAGGGTATATTGGGTCTCCCCTGCTATTATACTGATGTAACGCCATGGCACGTTGCCAGAACATAATGTTGGTAACGTCCAGCTCAGCATTACTATTGAAAGTAATTGTGATTGTCCATGTGGTAATATAGACATGTCTTGCTGTATTTTGTCAATTGCTGAAGACACTATTTTGCCCAGTGAATAAATTCTGGATAATAAAGTGGTCATACGGTTGTAGACCACAGCCAAAGCCTTTTTCTAAATTAACCTTATTAATCTCGCACAATCTCTCAGCAGCTTCCTGTTGAGAAATCTTCCACAGCTCGTTGTATGTTCCATACAAAAACACTTTTGACATAGATTCTGTGGCCCTAGTAAAGAATCGCTGAGATCCATGTCATCAGAAAGAAGGGACAATAATTATTACCTGGGAGAGTGTTGAGGTTTGTAGCCAATCTAGGCATAACTTCCCAACACTATATGATGTCACCACCCCAGAGTGATCTGTTTGTACATATCGCTGATTAGGCCTAGTGATCCTAAACCCTTCTGTGTTACCCAGGAATCTAGATTGACACTCTTTGTGTCCACAGGCCAAACCAACCATCCCTTTCAATTGGGGTCTGATGAATTGAAAGAACCATCAAGTATCATGGTATCCAGTGTATCCTCACTGAAGCGTGTAACGTGCTGCCACTTCTCGAAGCGTGAGAATGCGGTAAATACACGGGTTGTTCAAATCCTTTATTTTTGCTTTACCAAGACATGAGGTTTGTTGCACTGTCTTGTTCAGGAAAATCTTTTGATGTGGTATGAGGCATGCTTTAACTAAGGCCTCCATTCCCTGAACCTGCCAATCTTTTGTTCCCCAGATAGATTGTGTGTCTATGGTGTCCTTCCAAAAGTTGAAACCCTGTATAAGACAGTTGGGAAATAAAGGAAGCAAAGTATATCAGTTTGGTGTTTGTTAGCATAATTGTCTTTGCAGGTGTAGGTAAAAGCCTATAGTAATATGAGGCTGGATCTGATTTTTCAAAACCTAAAATATAAGCAAACTGTGCAAATGCCTTTGAACTACCTTCTGGCAGTGTTGGGCAGTGTTCGCATTGTGTGTAATTATAAACAGTGCATGGGATACTAGCTTCATGTAAAAATTGGTGACCATAATGCTGGCAACAGAACATGTCTCCAAAATTACTTGTGCCATCATACATTTCATCATCAGATAATACAGCTGATTTCTTTAAATCTGAAAGCAAATTATGCACAGTTTCAATGTCCCAATCATCAGAGAAAGTACTAGAGGAGATGATGTTATTTAAAGAAATTTTAAACAAATAAGGAATTTGCTAAAGTTCAGTAGGACCATACACATCATAAGATAGCCTGTCCCATACAATTCCTACTGAAACTGCTGTAATGTTCACTAGGGACAGGTCCCTTAGTTCACGGTGTGATGATGCATGTGGTCTAAGAGCCAAGTTCACGAGTTGTACTGCAGAGGATTCCGGGAGAAAGTGTCCTTTCTGAAGTAGGAAAAAGACAGTCACTATACCAATCCAAAGTACCAGGAAAAGTATTCCAATTGTAATCCAGAGATGTATCCAGGGAACAACGAAGTAAGTCTTGTTGAGCCAAAGCATACTTTCTTAGCTTGAAAGGGAGAGGCTGTGTTGGCAGTTCAGGTTCACTTGGATCTGATGAAAAATCGTCATAATGCATGAATTAGTCAGAAGCCTTCCGGTTTATTCTTGGCAGCTCAGCAGGTTTTGTATAACTGGTAGCAGACTTGATCTGTGACGTTTGACACCGTCAATTTTTCAAATTGATATTTCTGTACTTGTTGATTGTACAGTTGTAGTTCTTTCAACAGGGAGAAGTATCGTTTCATTGTTGTTTACAGCTTCTCTTTGGAAAGTGGAGTCTTCAGTCGTTATTAAGTCCTCCATCGGAACTTCCTGCAAGGTACCGAGAGTAGTGTGGCGGCTACCCAGGAGCCCACGTGTCCTGCTGTTGAGAATCGGCGACTTAGTGTGGTTTGATTTTTTTTTAAACAGACTTTATAAAATTTTCAAGAAGCTCATAAAGATGGATTTTCGGATACATTTATAATACACACAAAACACCATCCAACAAAAGGTAGCAATTAGCTCTGATAAATGCAATCCCTTCAGTTTCCCATGTCTATTATCCGCAGTTGTGCGTCAGGAGCAAGCAGATATCAGAACAACAACTCCATCCCCAACACACCACCCGCTGCTGAGCGTAGATTTAATACAATGGTTATCAATCCACTAGTATCTCTTCTGTCAGTCATTTTCAACCCCTTATAACTTTTGCTTGTTCATAACTAACCCCACACCCTTCCCACCCCAGGCATGTCACTTATATTCAACCCGTACATTCAATACCTAGGGTTACACCGGTAATTGAACTGTCCTTCGCCCTAATCAAAGACCTCCACCCAATGCGTGGGCCGGGGTGTACCATAAACTGTTCTTGGTCTAGCGAGTGTCCAGAATCCAGGACCTGCGATAGTGCTAAGCGATTAGTCGCCACCTTCAAGTCACTCTTCCTTAGCCAGACTTTCCTCCCTGTCCACATCTGGGTGTTTCAGGAGCTCCACTAGTGCTAACCAGGCTCTGGCCATTTCTAATGTTTTCTCACTCCCTGTCCGTTGTGCCATTTGTAATGTGATTGCTCCCTCGCACTCCGCCCATTGTACAAACTCTCTCATCCATCTGGCCAAGCTAGGGCCACTCCTCGCCTTCCAATGGCTAGTGATATCCCTTTTAGCTATTACCAGTCCTAAATCCAAGAACTTGCTTGTGACCTTGTTCCTGGTCATGTGCAGAAACCAATGCAGCAAACAATACCCCGGAGTTGCCTCGACCTCCCTTTCCGTTACATTCGCCAAGACTGCAGTGACCTCACCACAGAATTCCCTCAAGGTAGGGCAACTCCAAAACATATGTAGAAACCCCACTCCCTCCATATTACAGCGTCGGCACCCAGCTGTTGTGATACCAAAGTACTCATTAATCTTGCCCTGGGTGAGATTAATGGACATAAAAGTGTACGAGTTGGAATCTTGCATTCCTGGAGCACTTCCAAGCCCTCTCCATTAACTCCCCCTATGGCTTCTCATCTATAGTCTCCCCTAGATCCTCCTCCAATTTGAGACGCAACGCTGGTAAAGGCTGCAGGATTTCATTTGTTATACGCCTGTAAAGGCAAGTAACCGCTTTATAGGTTCCAGCTGCCGTCACTACATATTGGCAAATGGTGGACGTCTGGGGTTCAGCGACCCCCTCCTGCAAATGTTTGCGCATGGCCGTTGTGAGCGCTGCATGCAACAAAGTCGCCCCTTGGCAAGTCATAGCGCACCCGGAGGTCATCGAAGGGTAGCATAACATTCTCCTCATATAAGTCTCCCACAGTGGCAATACCTGCTTCACTCCAGGCTTCTAACCTACCCCAGTTCCCTCCATGAGGCAAGGCCTCACATATGGTCAGCGGGATGTCGGGAGCATAAGGGCAACGGATCAGAGCCCGACAGAGGTACCTATTTCAGCATCTAAGCACTATACTCAAGTCTGTGGGGACCAAGCGCCCTTGCGTGGGGAGTTTCAACAGTATCTGTGAAAGAAGCAGTAAGCTGGGATCGTCACCTACCCAGTCGTCCATACCCCGGAGTCTACCTGCCATCCACTGCGTGAACCATTGTCACTGCGCTGCAAGATAGTAGTCCTCAAAGTCTGGGACCGCAAACCCTCCCTCCGCCCTGGGCGCATCATGGTAGCTAATGCACTCTTCTTCTCCCAGCTCCCCACAAGAAATCCATTACCATTGTTTTAAGCTGAGCAAACATTCGAGGTGGTATCCAAAGTGGGAGCGAGCTAAAATAATACAATAGTCTTGGCAATGTCACCATCTTTAGAAGGGCTACTCGGCCCGCCACCGACAGCGGAAGAGTCCTCTGGAGAATGGTATTGTTAGGTACCCAGGTATGTCAGACACTTATCTTCCCATCACACTCCTTCCGTCTCCGGCGGCCCCACTCTGTCTTGTCCAGCCGGAAATAGACACGACTTCGCCCAATTCACTCTAAGCCCCGCCACTCGTCTCAAATTATTGAGGAGTTCCTTAGCTCCTCGTAGTGCCGCACCTGAATTAGCCAGGAACATCAGTAAATCGTCCGCGTATAGCGCTATATGTTGTGTCTGATCTGACATCTTCAGTCCCGGGTAATATCTCCCCGATCTAGCATGCGCCGCCAGTGGCTCCAACGCCAGGGCCACATAGTGTGGTTTGATTAGATCAATTGAGACAAATCTCTTGCCTCGGCGACCTTAAAGCTGTGGAAGAAGTACAGTTCTGGTGCCTTCGATAGCCAGGATAGGTACAGGTGCTCTGTGAGATGGCCCAAATTCTTTTTTGCCACAAATTTGAACTCTGACCCGATCCCCAGTACCCAGGCAGGTCTTGCCGGTACTGTTTTCACTTCCCCAGTGGCGGTGCGTTTTACTTGGAAATTGCTTTGTATAACTTGGTATTCTTTAAGGTCCTGTTAAACATCCAAACTATCATTGATGTCAAATGGGGTTTCAGCCACCAGCGTGCTGACACTATCGAGGTTGGGTACCCACATCCTCACCCAAAACAGGAGTTCATAAGGCGTACGGCCCCCCCAGGGATTTTCACCCAACGGCCTTCAAATCTACCACCAATCAAGAACAAGCACATGCATCTACATCATCTGAAAGCAGAGATTCTGGACATTCTACACAAACGGGCAACCGAAAATGTTTTACTCCAACGTCTTCCTCATGAAGGACAACGCATCAAAAGACTGGAGGACCATTCTGGACTTGAGACAACTGAGCACTTACTTGATAATGCAGTCATTCAGAATGGTAACCATACAAGAAGTATTATGACTTTTGAAGAATGAGCATTTGGCATCACTGGAAATAAAAGGTGCACATTTTCAAATATCCATACACCCCAAACACCACAAATAGCTCCAATTCAAGGTAGCTGGAGGTCATTTTTAATTCTGGGTCCTTCCCATCGTACTCAAATCGGCACTTAGAGTTTTAACTAAGTGCAGGGCACGATAAACAGTCCACCTCCAGACGTTAGGCCATCAGGTATACCCATACCTAGAGGACTGGTCGATAAAAGGTTCAGGAATACAATCTACCAAAAAGGTCGGTCAAAGCTTGTACCATACTGTTCAAGGATGTGGGCCTCGGTTCAAATAGAGAACGGTCATCCATTAATGACAATTCAATTCCTAAAGAACTTTATAGACACAGTATAAAGAGGAAACAATACCAAAACAATAAGCTCTCAAAAAGTGGGCAACCCACTTGCAGAACCAAACCAAAGTAACAGTGTGACTACTTAAACGTTTAGTAGGCATAATGTAATCCTGCATGTGCTAAATCACTTTCTATATCACAAAAAGAGGGGGGGATCTAGGAGCTAAAAAAGGTCCAGTGTCCGTGCTCCCTAAATTCGATATCTAACATCAGGAGGACAAAGTTCCTATGGGCGGGTGCACAAAGTCACCAAGCCCTAAAAAAGAGAAAAAGGAAGAAAAGCAGAGTGTGAAAATTTCCTAGATTGAAAACCCACTCAAGAAACTGGGAGACCACTCTTTGTCCTCTATTGCCCTCACACACCCCGAAGGGTGTCACGCTTCATCATCGGGCGGTTGCTCCTCGTAGGGCCGGCGCTGCAATTCCCTACGGGCCCTGCGAAGGGTCTCTTTGTCGGAGATCTTTTGAGGACCGCCGGATGGTGCATGTGGGTGTGTGGGGAGTGGGTTGTTGATGGAGGGTAAATGAAGTGCGTGCTAGATGGTGTGAAAAATATGTAAAAAAAGGGTCATCATGCAGCAAATTTTATTAGATGTACCCTTAGTAGGCTTTAGACTGCTGGAAAATTATGACCCTAGATGCACGCTATGCCCAGGGGTCATAGGTCATAGGTCAGTCATAGGTCAACATGTTTCGCGCTTCTACCGCCTCTAAGAGGTCGAGGGCGCTTCGTCAGGACCAAATTATTAAAATTAAGTGCACGTGAAAGTTGGTGAATCATAATAAAAATACCCTCAATACCGCTCTGGGCCACAAACTGTGTTCCTCAGTGTGGTCACAGGTTAATGATGAAGAATAGGCTCCAGGTCAGTATCTAACTGGTCGGACACAGATACTCCTTCGGCTAGGCGCATGGACCACCCAAACGTAACTGGGATTTCAGCCCAGATGGTCACGCCAGTGTACCTGCCCTATCCATGCGACTGCCAGTAAAGGCCTCCTGATGTTAGATACTAAATCACTTTCTGCCACCTGAAGATGCAACCTATACCAGGGGAATTAGTCAAACAGTGGGCACAAGTAAGTGGGTCATTCGAAGATCGCATACAAATCATGGAATGAATGAGCTGTACTCCCGTAGTGGACCTCAATACAGAACATTACAGCAATTTATGCATTACAGGCTGGATGGGGAACACAACTTCAAGAACTTTCTACAAAAGGTCTATGGGAGGAGCAAGACAACGTTTCATATAAATGTACTAAAAAGCCAAGCTGTCAAAAGACCTCTACTCTCATTTCTGCCAAGAATTTGCCACTCATCTGTGGTGATCAGAATGGACAAAGTTTTACATCAACAAGCAGGGGGGGTGGTTATGGGGGCGAGATACATTGCCTATGGAAATGGACAAAAAGCATTGCATTACCATAAGGACAGAGCGCCTCCTAGGAATAAATGACAATCAGGCAGACTTTCTCAGCAGGGCATCTCAAGACTTCCATGTATGGGAGAACAGAAAACAACTCGAAAGAGTGTTCAAGGTGGAGGGAAAACCACAAATAGACTTATTTGCAACTTGGAAGAACAGAAAATGCCAGTGCTACGCCAGCTGACTTCCACAAGCAGGTTCTCAGGGAAATATGCTTTTGATCACATGGATCAAGACATTTGCGCACGTTTTTCTGCCTTTTTATCTGCATCCAAGAGTCATTGCAAAGCATAAGGGAGAACCATGCAGAATGATCTTAATTGCCCAAACATGCCAGAGGTAATATTAGTTCACAGACCTTCTGCTGCTAGCAAAGCAATGGCTGATACTACTGGGACCTGATCTCCTGTCCTGGTGCCAAGGGCAGATCCTACACCACACCTCAGATCTCTGAAGTTATTTGCCTAACTCCTGAATTCAATTAATTATGTGACTTAAACATCCCTGAAGAATACAGGCAAATTTGGGGTTAAGCAAGGGCAACCCCTACAAATCTGTGCAGCTAAGTAGGAAAGGTTTTGCATACCGTGCACCACTAAGGATTTCACCCGCCCACAGTGAACACTGTATTAGATTCTACCATATCTGGTGGAATTTGCTAGATCAGGCCAAAAGCAACATCCATGAAAATCATGTGGCAGCTATATCAAGGGACGGACAATTTCTGAACCCATCTGTTACAGCCACAAATGCCCACCAACTTGTTTAGTAAAGGTCTATTTAGAGCTCTTCCTCCACCTAAAATGTAGTCAGTGGAATGGGTGCTTAATGCAGTTTTGTCCCAACTTATGAGGAGCCCAGTTGAACCAATTCACACAGCCCATATTAAATACCTCTCATGGAAAACTACTTAGCTCCTTAGTATTTCCTCTGCAAGAAGGGTAAGTGAAATACAGACTTTTACGATAAAGGAGTACTACCTAACCTTTTCTACAGATAGTCATACTACGTACTAATCCTTGAGTTATCCCAAAAGTACCCATAGCACCCATATCTGTCGACCAGTAACTTACAAAACTTACTTTCAGAATCCCTAATTTGCAGCTGAAGGAGGACTTCATTTTGTAGATATACAGAGATGTCTAAAGTTTTATTTAACCAAAGGGAAGGGCTTCCGCTAAATGTGCGAAACAACACCCCGAATCTAAGGAGAGAAAATTCTCTTCTTGAGTCCCCTCACTCACCAAGAGTGGCCCCTAGGTGACATGCTTCATCATTGGGGCCATCCCAGGCAGCTACTGTCTGGGGCGTGCTGCAACTTGCGGAACTACGTAGGAGCACTTTTTGTGAAAAAATGTGTAGTGTAGTGTAGTGTTTGGGGGAGTGGTGATGGTGATGCTAAAAATACCTAGCTAGTGAGCGATTAATTTATTCCTGCTCCTAGTTGGTATGGATAAAAAGGGGTTAATAGTAGGGAGGAAGTGTAACTGTTATGTGTATACTATCCCTAGTATTTGGTCGACATGATTTGAGGTGTCCTCTAAACCTCTTCTTCAGGACCACATGGGGACCAGCCCCATGCGTACCACTCCGTGAGAAAAACAATCCTATACTAAAGAAATAATATAGTAAAGAACAGATGCACACCTAATGTGTGAGCACCAAAATTAAATACATACGGTTGAAATCAGACTCGTAGTATCTGTTCAAGAAGATAAAGTGACAAAGAGATTACTACATTTTGCCTGCCCACCTCTCACGTAGACAGGTCCAAACCATATGCAGTGTTTAAATCAATGCGTTCCTCTATAGTTTGTGTCGGTGCCCTTAGTAGTAAAAAATATTTAATTAGTGCTTGTATCCAATGTGACACCTTGGAACACATCGGATTACTCTATTGTGAGAAAGCATGGTTAATCGTTAAAAGCATTGGTAAAAAGAAAGAAACACTTGTGAGCAAACATTACAAGACAAAACAAACATATAAACATACTGTTCACAATTTGTAAGACCATACTTCTGTTTTGGCAATGCTGTGCCTCATGGACTGCCAGGGTGGAGGGGCTTGTAGTAATCCTAGAAGAATGTATATACAGTATTTGAGTCAAGGGAAGCGCCAAGGGTAAATGCGAAATACTGGTTAGTTATTCCCCATAGCGTGGCCTGGAGGAAAAAACGAGCGTTTATCAGGGATCCTGGGTTCCTGTTAGGGAAGAAAAGATCTTACTTGGCTCAGCACTCCTCCGTCAATGACACCTACTCGTACCCGGGTGGACCGCATATTGGCGTGTCTTCAGCCCGATGTTGTTTAAATACTGGCAGGAAAAGCCCAATCATGCTCATATGTGAGTAAAGACTAGACCGCGGTTGTAAGAAAATGGCCGTCTAGTTTCGGAACTTTGTCCGCACCATTTTGGGAGGATCATTTTCAGAGTTGGAAAAAATGTTTTTATTAAATTAGTGGCATTGTAAAACTGGGGAATGAGTAAATAATATTTTTTTGTCAGCATTTTTTGAGGTGATAACTTCAACTGAAAAAGACTATGATAAAAAAGAGAACATGAAAGAAAGACTATGAACCAAGGTTCATGGCCATTTCATTATTGGCAAGGTTCGAGTGCCATATTGGATGTAGAGACCTGAATTGGTCCACCTCCAATATTTGGTTAAAAGATTATCAATTGAGGTGTAGTTAGTGTGGTGTCAACCTGAGAGGAGAAACTACTCTAAAGCCTATGTTTGATAGCGAGTAGGATTTAGACTGTTGCTTTTGTGTGGTTGTGGATGCGGTCGTTCAGTAATTGCAAGTTCCTTGCATCATGCCAGTGGAGTTACAAAAGCAATTTGGGGTCTCACGTGGGAGTCTACTCATGGGACCTTTTCTTGGAGGTGATTTGAGTACAGTCCAGTCCTCTCATCTGTGATGTAAATAAAACAGTCCTGGAGTGGTATTGGGATTATTATATCTGTATCTCCAATGTACCCAAGGTTTAGTTCATCTTGTGAACTGTCCCCATGGGAAATTATCACTCCCAATAAATAATGTGCATCTCTCGGATGCGCAGCGGACGAGCGCAGCGGGCGCGCCGTCTGCGCGCCGAAGGCGCGCCTAAGGCGAGCCCGTCTGCGCCCGTCCGCGCCAGACCGAGCCATGGGGCATGGCACTCTGTGCCGCCCATCACTTATTCAGCCCAATCCCTTAGGGATCTTCAATATCCCGCATTTACGGCTCCCCCTACCGCCATCCGACGTACAACTGCCCTTGGCATCTCGCGCCATAACCAACTCTGCTTAGATGGACATCTACCCCCAGGTACGCCTAGCAGGAGCTCCACTTCAATCAGGGTACTCTACCTAAACACCCGCTTGCTAGTGAAACACTCCGAGGACATTTTTGTTCTCCTGTCTAACTCCAACCCCGACCTGCTCTTGCTTACGGAGACCTGGCTAACCTCCGAGGCTCTCACTGATATCCTGGCAGCCCTCCCCCTGATTACTACATCCTCCATACCGTCCGCCCTGACGACCGGCCAGGGGGAGGGGTGGCAGCCATTATATCTAAACGTCTTACCTCTATCTCCTCTAATTCCCTTGTCTTACCGGGGGTTGAGAATTTACTTTTTAGTGTACAAACCGACACTGGCACCCTCACCTTTCTCCTATTATACCGACCTCCCCACTCTATGCCCTCCTTCCCCTTCATCCTGAGTGAACAACTATCCGCGTTATTAACAGTGCACTCTGACTTCGCCATTTTCGGTGACCTAAATTATTGGTTCAACAACCCCAATGCTGGCCCTCATGCCACTGAGCTCTTTGAGACTCTTGCGAACCTGAACCTCACTCAGCATGTCGCTCATCCTACCCATATCAAGGGCCATATTTTAGACCAGATTTGGTCCTGTAATCTGGCCCTGTCTTCACCAGCTATTCTCCCCTGTACCTGGTCTGACCACCACTTGGTGGATACTACCATCACAGTCACCGGCCAGACTTTCACTCCCCTAATGGCCGGGGGACAGTCACGAAAATGGAACACCTATGATGCCCAGGGCTTTCTTTCCGCCCTTATCGAAACTTGTCCCGATCCTCACCCTTCCAGCGACATCGATCATCTGGAACAGGAAATAGGTTCCTGGCTGGAGTCCGCCAGCGACCAGTTCGCCCCCCTGGTCACTTTCCCTTGTACCAGGCATCGGTACTCTCACAGGTGGTTCTCCGACGACCTTAAGACTCTGAAATTAAAAACTCGCCAGTCAGAACGCACTTGGAGGCGCGACTATTCTGACTCAGCCAGACAGGCCTACCTGGCTACACGTAATAACTATAAATCTGCTATTAGGTCAGCAAAAATGGAACACTTCTCCAATCAGATTGCTTCAGCTACAAATAAATCCAAGGAAGTGTTCAGAGTTCTAAACGAGCTAACCACTGATGAAAGATCTCTTCCAGCTCAGACCCCTACTCAGGCCACCTGTGATATTTTGAACTCATTTTTTTTGGAAAAAGTCATCAAAATTAAAAAATCTATCCCTCCCCCCGCCCAGCTTCCTCCTCTGGACCCTTCCCTCAATAACACCTTGACCTTCACTTCCTTTCCTGTCTTAGACACGACCTCCTTAGCGGAACTTGCCACCCGTGTGAAATCGGGCTCCCCTAATGATTGCTGCCCTCCCTATGTTCTGCGTAGCATCTGCCTTAATCTGCCAGATAGCATCTTACACTTACTCAATAGATCACTCACCAGTGGCAGTGTCCCCACCTCTTTTAAGGAGGCCATCTTAGTGCCCCTTCTTAAGAAGCCGGGTGCTGACCCTGCCGAGCCATCGAACTATCGTCCCATCTCCCTCCTTCCCTATTTCTCTAAAATCTTGGAGGCCCATGTCACCCGCTGCCTATCAAACTTTGTTGAATCTTCCCAGTACCTCGAGCCTAACCAGGCGGGCTTCCGACCTGCCCACTCGACCGAGGCGGTCGTTCTGGCAGTTCTTGATACTCTCAGGAGCAACGCTGACGTCGGGAATCCCCAAGCCCTCGTCCTTCTGGATCTGTCCGCCGCGTTCGACACGGTGGACCATAACATCCTTCTCCACCGTGTCGGGCAGGCTGGCATCCGAGGCCCTGCTCTCGAATGGGTCAGATCCTTCCTTATTGGAAGAACACAGGCAGTTCGCCTGGGCCCTTATACGGCCAAAAAATCATCTACGCCCTGTGGAGTCCCCCAGGACTCCTCCCTCTCTCCACTTCTATTTAATTTGTATCTCCGGTCACTGATTCAATCCCTCCTCAAATGGGACATCACAATCTTCAATTATGCTGATGATTTGCAGCTCGTTTTCTCACTTAATTCCCCACTAGCTATCAATACGTTCCACGCAGTAATGATCCACATACAACTCTGGATGGACCAGAATCAATTAAAATTGAACCCAGGAAAAACTGAGCTCCTTCTCCCCGGCCTAAGCCACACCCATTGGGGCCCTCAGTTCTGGCCGCCGGAGCTTGGTTCCCCTCCTACCCCAGCTAAAACAATAAAAAGTCTGGGTGTAATTATCGACGCTGAACTTTCCCTCAAAGCCCAAGTTGGAGCGGTAATTTCATCATGCATGTTCCAACTTCGGAGGATTCGTAAAGTCCGTCACCTTCTCCCCTCTGCGGCACTCACTCAATCTGTCACCTCACTTGTACTCTCTCGTCTTGATTTTTCCAACTCTATTTACCACGGTCTCCCACTCTATCTGCTTAACCGCCTTCAGGTCGTACAAAATCAGGCAGCCCGCTTGATCCACGGATTACCTAGATGGCAATCCGCTAAACCCCTGCTTCACAGCCTCCATTGGCTCCCAATGAATCAAAGGGTCGCCTTTAAGGTGGCATGTCTCACCTTTAAATGTCTTCACTGCCCCAGTCCAGGGTTTCTCAACTCCCTCATCCGACCCTACCGCCCTACACGCAATCTTCGTTCTGCCCGCAATGACTTACTAATTATCCCTAAAAACAAAACCAAGAAATTTGGTGGTCGCCGCTTCTCTCATTTGGCCCCCACTTTTTGGAACTCCCTCCCTCTGTCTATCAAATCTTCCCTCTCTCTTCTTTCATTCAGAAAACTCTTAAAGACCCATCTCTTCCCACCCCTATGTTAGGTTGCTCTGTATTCCGTTTTCTCCTTCCCTGTCTAGCAGCGCCAGGAAGCTTCGGCGTTAGTGCGCTTTACAAATGGCACCTAACATAACATAACATAACATCATTCAGACCTGTCGTATCTGTGTGCAATTTGAACACCCATCTTTGGGTTTATTTCAGCAGCTTCTGTTCTAAATTGTCACAGTGTGTCATATGTTCCAACACTACCCATCGCATGTCGTGTGGGGTGTGTTTCTTTTCATTAAAGTACACCGTCATCCTCGTGCTTGTCGTGTGGCACCTGATGGTGCTACGGTGGTCACATATTCTCGTGCTGACCTTTCTAGTAGTCATGCCTACATAGTGTAGGTTACAGCTACATGTGATCATGTATATCACCCCTGAGCAGTTGCATATGGTGAACTTTCTTAATTCCCAAGTTGTTCCTGTGTTGAAAGTCACCTTCTTCGTGGTAGCAGTTAGGTGGCACACACTGCAGTTGCCACATGGGTGATGGCCTGTGGGTAACGTACTGATTACCTGTTGGTTGTTCTTGAGTTGGAATTTTGGGTGAGTGTGTACTAGTATGTCCCTGAGGTTCTAGCCTCTTCTATATGAGAACATGGGTAGTGGGATATTTAGTTTCCCACTGTTGAGGATGCACCCGTGCTTTCTTACTATCTTAGAGACTTTGTCCGATGCTATGTTAAATGTTGTTATACAGATGGGTCTTTTATCCTTTTCTCTGTCCTCTTTTTCATATGTTTCCAGAAGAGCGTCCCTGTGATTATTGGCTGCTCTTTTCTTTGCTTTATTGATGGTCTTAGCAGGGTATTTTCTCTTCCGGAGTTTTTCGGATAGGTCTTTTGCCTGCATTTCAATTTTCCCTTATTTCTGAGCAATTCCTCCTGAGCCGGAGAAATTGGCCAGAAGGGAGGTTTTCTTTCAGGTGGCGAGGGTGAATAGTCATAAAGTAGTAGGCAGTTCTTGGCAGTGGGTTTAAAGTGAGTGGTAGTCTTAACAGTTCCTTCTGCCACATAGATGTTGAGATCTAGGAACACCAATTCTGATCTGCTCATGGTGTGTGTGAATTTTAGGAATGGGTCCTGTAGATTGAGCCATTGGAGGAACTTGTTTGCTTCAGATTTGTCGCCTTTCCATACCATAAGGACATTGTCAATGTACCTCTTCCATTCCAGTATTTGTTTTCGGAGTGGGTTGTTGTCTGACAAAATCTTGTGTTCTTCTAAGTGGTAAACGTACAATCCCACCACACTTGGAGCAAAGGTACTCCCCATGCTGGTCCCATGTTGTTCTCAGAACAGGATGTCCTCAAAACTGAAAAAATTCTCAGTCAAAGCCCATTTGCAGCAATCAAGGACTATATGTTGTGTTGTGTGGTAGGGTCATTCTGCTCCATATAGGGTTTCCTCTAGGATATCTAGGGTTTCTGTGAGTGGTAAGCTCGTGTATAGGCTCTCTACATCTAAGCCAACAAGGACGTTGTGTGCAGGATCAAAGTTGAGATCCTTGAGCAGTCAAATAGTTAATCCCCATCTATTCAATTAAGGTGTGAGCCTTTCTTCTAATTCTCAAATGTCTGCAATAATAAAGTGCTTGCTAATGTGATTCAAGCATATGAATCTGTGAAAGAACGAATGCTGGAGAAGAAAACATTTACGTATCTAATTGTAGTTCTCCAGTATTGATATCTTTCATAGATTCACTTGAACCTCCTTTCTCCCCAAAAAAGGCTTACCCAGATTAACATCTAATCTGAGGTGAGATGCACTTTTGTAGGGGTGAGACTAAGGACACTCTCACTTCATTGGTTAAAGTTTGAGTCTTTCCCAATGAGGTTAGGGTGTTACTAAAGTGGCACATTTCTGAGGTTTTTATGGCAGACAGTGCCTGGTAATACTATTGTAATTCTACAGAGGGAATCCCATATTGTCAGCAGGGAATAATTCAAGTATCTGTATCTATGAAAGATACCATGGTGGAGTGACACTAGCTGGCTCGCCCTTGAGGGCGGGGGGGCTTTCCTTTTCCTTTCTGCTTGAGCCTGATTATGAGGGTGGGTAGTAGCCCGCGGCTCCTAACACAGCTCCTTACGAGAGAGGCTTATCCTGGTATCTGTCGCCATGGCACACTGACATGGGGTGGAGGGAGGGCGCGTTTGTTCAGGGGAGGGTTGGGGGACAGTGCATTGGTAGTTGGAAGTGGCTCGGATTGTACTTGGACATGGGTTATATAAGCAGGTGGCGGCCACTGTCCTGATTGTAGATGACAACTGTGATTGAGTAATGCAATCAAAATTGTTTTTGCAAAAAAAATCTATGAAAGATACCATTACTGGAGACCTACAGTTGGAGGTAAGCAACTTTTTTTTCTGCTCAAGTAGCTCTTGTGTAGGGAAACAGAGAAGTGTGGAAACATTAATCTCGCCTATTGGATCTGTACTGCAAGATTAATAGTTTTGGACACTATGTGCTGTTGTCATCACATCCTGAGCTGGTAAAGTTATGGCTGAGGCTGCGTAGCACCAGCAGGCAATGCTGGAGAGGTATTTCTAAGGGGGAAAAAATCTGCTCCAGTCTGGCACCTAGAGGATGCAAATAAGATAAGAAATGTGTGGGAATTGTTTGTATCCACAATAAATATTGATAACAAAGATAAGTAACTTATTTGTAGGAGTAAAGCTCGCACTTTGCCGCTGTGAGACAGAGTTGGTGGAGCACTCCGGATGGATGCAGTAGGGGCTAGTCTTCCATATCATTTGTGAAAGAAAAATAACACCTGCTGTGTAGTTATACTTTCTTTCCCCCCAGGGGTGTGCAGTTTGGATGTAAAACCAGAGTCTGCATCCCCAGAGACTCTAGGTGGGGCACAGAAACATAATGGATCCATTCCGGGGGAGCTGCCTACCTCCCACTGAAATTGACTTTGACCTGTACGATAGTGGGGGGATTGATTTCCTGTGCGATCCCTGAATTGGTTTCCACCACCACTGGAAAGGGGAGACTCCTCCTCTTTCAAATGGTTCCTCTCCCATTAGAAGCTGAGCTCTGCCCCTAGCACTAATCACACTGAAAGCCCCCCAAACCTAATGGCTCTTGTTACTTTAAGTTTCTTTACATGACATCAGCACACTAAGCACTGCTTGTCATTTATTTTATAAAATTGCATTGGACTGCAAGAGAGATATACCTATGGGGGTCTGAAATAGGAGTCCATTTGCTATGACGCGATAGACATGACCTTATTATAATAGGTGCAATGCTAAGGAGGGGTCCAGCACAACCTTAGCATACAATGGGTTGAAATAGACTCATCATCCAATAAACCATCTTTACACTGCACTGACCATCAATACAACATAAAGCCTTCATGTAGTTTTTGATACAATCCCACTAAATTCATTCCAAAACCACCTGTATACGTGTGATTATACACTGGAAAATATACTTAAACAAGTACCACTCATGTTTCACATGGGAATACATCTGGGTCATATGGTTAATGCCCAAGTGCTGAAAAGACATCAATGTATATGTTGCTTTCCTCTTTGCTAGTGCCCTCTGATGAACATATAAGAAATAATTTTGCAACAATGATGCATCATTTATAATATTCCAGATTCCCATATGCTATTTAAAGGTTGAAGTGGAAACCTTAATTTATTAAACTCTCTTTATTGGACTTGCCCTTTCGCAGTCGCAAACCCAGGGATTCGCAAAATCACAAGGTGTGTGACCACAAAAATACTTTTCTTGATGTACAAAAGCCCTTTAACGCGTGTGATCATTCTTTCTGACTTGTAAAAGGGTTTTTGTAATCTTTTCCGAATTGAAAATAGGAGGGAAAATGAAAGGGGCATCCACTCCTACTTCTGATTTGAAATGGAATGCATTAATGGTATGTGACCGCAATTGTAGCTGCAAGCTGTTGATGTGCATCTTTACACCCTGACTGGGGAGGTAACTGGTTCGCAAAGGGAAAAGTATCCTCTTGGGAAATATTCCCCTTTGTGAATAATATTGGCAGCCTCTGGACTACTGCCTGCTCACCCAGATATCTCACCAAATGGGAAACAGTTTTTAAAGCAGCACCTGTGCCTTTAATGCACACAGGATGCAAAAAAAAAAGTTTCCTGTTTTGAAAAGCAAATTCAGGGACCAAAGTCTGCTGTGCTTTGCAGGCCTCCATCCAGCCATTGGCAGTTTATGATGGGGATTGGGGTGGGGGGGGGGAGGTGGGGGATCACAGATTGCAAACTTTTAAGTTAATGCGCCTTAGGAAGGTTGTTTTGTGATCCACAGCAAATGGACTTTACCTGATACGACTTATTAGTAGACAGATTGCATTGCAAATTGTATTCCCGTTCACTAAATAAGTTGTGGGCATATTGCACATCCTTAGTTTATGAACGGGCACAAAACATTTGGTCATTTGTTCTGCAAGAAAAAATAAGATATTAATTAATTCACCTGTTCTTTTACAGCATCATTGTCAATTTCCCTAACTGACTTGGCAATACCGGACGTATATGGAATACATTAGACACATGGGGGCATATTCACAAGCCCCTATGGTGGCCTCGCCTTATTCACACTGTGTTTAGCGTGAAAGGGGCGTGCAGTGGGTGTTGTGGTGGGCGTTCCAGTGCAACACCCATTGTTTTTGACGCTGACCCCTATTCACAAGGGCAGCGTAAATAGGAGGCAGCGGCAGAATTAAGGTTCGGAAAACCCTTGTATTAAGTTGGCGAAACGAGGAGAAATGCTTTATTTCTCCTCGTTTTTGCTTTTTCCATGTGTGCTGCCTTATGCATGAAAAAGCAAAATGCAATGGTTTGCGTATGTAAAGGAAGGTGTCCCTTCCAGTACATAAACAAACCTTTTTTTCAAATGCCGTTTTGTAACTTGTATGTGTGCTGCATGAAGCAGCGCACATGTAAGTTACAAACTGGCATTTTAGGTTTGTTTATGTGCAGGAAGGGACACCTTCCTGTACATAAACAAACCTCCCTGCTTGCAGACACCCTTCCACTCTGGTGCAAGGGTGCCTGCATTGGTGCTAAGTTGTGAAACTTAGCGCCATCGCAGGGGGAAAAGCAAGGCTGCACCATATCCTTGTGAATATGGTGCAGCCTTGCTTTTCTGAAGTGGCGGAGAGAGGCATTGAGTCAAGAAGGCTAACGCCTCTCTCCGCCACTTCCTTGTGAATATCCCCGATGGTTTCATCTACATGATACTAATGTTTGTCAAAAATAAACCATTCTTTTCTGAAAAAAAGCAGTTAAGTTAAAATCAAGCATTAGCAAAGCGCTCTTTTAGAGGGTATTTAAAACGTATTTAGCATGTTTAGTTGAGTGTGTCCCAGCTAAATTTGTTTCGCATGCCTATCATATGTTTTGCAAATTTTTTGGAAGGCATCATTTTCCCCCCCCGGAGTTTTTTATAGCGCAAACTTGACCCAAAGGTATCATGTATCAGAGCGTTTTACATCAGCACTAGTTGCTCACACAAGGACACGTTCATTTTTCTTAGGCACAGGGAGATTAACAGCCTCATGCATCAACCCAAAATCCAGTCGGTAAAATACCGATTCGGTAATAGCTCCCGGTATTAAGTAAAAAATACCCAATCCCAATGCATCAACCCAAAAGCAGAAATCGCTATTTAAGGAATCCTTAAATAGCGATTCTTTAAATAGGGATTCCTTAAATACCGATTCCTTAAATAGCGATTGCATTTAAGGAATCCCAAAGTGAGATTCCTTAAATGCAATGCATCAAAGTTAAAAAATTAGCGATTTCGCTAATAGGGGGAGCAAATTACCATGAAGATGAACTGCATGGTAATTTGCAAAAACTTTGAAAAATGCACTTTTGTGCATTTTTCAAAGTTTCATGTTGCGCACACACATGCCCTTAGAGCATGTGTGTGTGCAACATATGTGCACATATCATTTTCAGGGGTGCAACAGGGTGTCCTTTTGACACCCTGGCACCCTTGAAAGTGCTCCCGCTATTAGCGATTCGGTAATACCGAATCGCTAATACAGACTGGCTTTACATTCATTCCTATGGGCCTCCAAGCCCATAGGAATGAATGGGTAGGTATTCCTTATTACCGATTCGGTATTACCGATTCGGTAATAAGGAATATTAAGGAATCGCTATTTGAATAGCGATTCCTACATGCATAGCCTTTTGCTATTCCTTATTAGCGATTCCTTATTTTTCGCTAATAAGGAATCGCAAATGGCATTGTTGATGCATAGGCCCCTTAGTGATTTGCTCAGAATCACAGGATGTTGAGCGTCATTGCCAGGACTCGAACCAGGTTCCCCAGATTTGAGGTCCACCGCCCCAGCCGTACGCTATAAGGAGACAGTGGCAACCTGGACCAACGTGCCACTTGGTTCCCCCAGTTTCGGGGCTGCTCTACCATAGTTATATCTGACAACTAACTCTGGGTCTTTGTGCACCCACACATGCAGATATTTAACAGGTTCTGTACGCCACTCCAAAGGATACACTAGCGAGTGCGGCACCGTACACTGCATCAAGGTGAAGATTGTCAATTTCGACCAGTTGATGCCAAGACCGGAAACCACTCATAATGTATATATTCACGTAAGGGCGAAGCCAGATGTATAGGTGGGTCACAGACGTATAGCACCATATCATCAGCGTATAACGAAATGACCAAGGGACACTGGTGGAATCGCAGTCCAGCACTGGCATGTCGCTGCCTGTTCGCACACACCAGGGGTTCCAATGCCAAAGCAAATAGGATGGATATGAGTGGGCACGCCTGTTGCATTCCCCTATATATCTGGAGTGCATCAGACATGAGACCATTTAATGTCACCCTCGCCGCCGGAGTGGTATACAGTAACCATATTTAGCGCAAAAAGGCTTGCGGCACTCCAATACGATGTAATATCTCAAACATATATTTCCATTGGATAGAATTAAATGCCTTGGCAGCATCCCAGAGGACTGTTGCCGCTGAAACGGAGGGATCCAACTAATGGAGTACTGCAAAAAGCGTGCGCAGGTTGTGCACAGTAGAATGAGTGGGCAGGAACCCCATCTGGTCCAGCAGGACCATGTTTGTAAGCAAAGGTCTCAGCTGAGCAGTCAGTATTTCAGCTAATATTCTGGCTTCTGTATTGATGAGGGATAATCGGCGATAAGAGTCACACTTCTCAGGTGGCTTGTCTGGCTTCAAGAGCGCGATAATAAGGGCTTCTCTGAGTGTCGGAAGTAGCACCTGCTATTGGTACGCCTCCTGATACATCACATGTAGGTGCAGAGCTAAATGTTCTGCATTTTGTTTGTAGAATTCACTTGGTAGCTGAAATACAGTGAGAGGGGCCCCACAAAACCAAAAGGGACAGGGGACCGAGTGCAACTTAAATGTCAAATGTATAGTTCCCTTTGGGAACGTTTATTTACAAACACTCTACATCCATTTGACGTATGTGAGTGGATGTGGAGTGTTTGTAAATAAACATACCCAGAGGGAACTATACATTAGACATTTATGTCGAATTCACTTGGTAGTCCATCACTGCCAGAAGGTTTGTCGCTAGGGGATGTACGTATAGCCTCCTTTATCTCTTCAACAGTGATAGGCTGGACCTGGAACTCCCTTTGCCCTAAGGAGAGCCATGCCAGTGCCTCGTCATCTAAATACTCTGCTATTTCGGCCTCCTCAACAGCATCACACTCTGCATACAGCCACGCGTAGAAGTCGACAAAGGCTGCTAGAATGGACGGAGTGTCATGGTAGGTCATGCTGTTCCCAGCTAGTACCATCACCACATGTGTCCTCACCTAGGGGTCTTTCAACTTAGTAGCCAGACTACGGCCCGGTCTACCTCCCTCACCATATGCTCTTGCAATACACCTACAGGACAAGGGCCAAACCTCCTACTCCGCTGTGTCATTATAGCTAGTAACCTGCTCCAATATTGCAGCTAGTTTGTTCAAGCTTGGGTGAGCTTCATACTTGCACTCCATTTGTTATAGGGTAGATTTTACAGATCGCAACTGTGCGCGTATAGGCTTTAAAACCCCTGCCTGCAGCCCTGTGCACACACCTCGAATAGTCACTATGAATGCTTCCCAGACTGTGTCAGTGCCCTCAAAAGTGCCCACATTTTTCTCGAAGTATTCAAGTTGCAGTATCTTTACTCCTTCCCTGAATACCATGTCTAGTAATAAAGGTAGCCTACAATCTTTATTGAATGGTGGTGGAATGTGGGTAGGTACTGCAACAATTAAGAGTACCGTCGCATAATCTGACAATGTTCTTGGCAGGTGCTTAATTGTCCTTGTCCGGGCATTGAATTCCCGCATCACTAACCAGTAATCTAACCTAGACCATGACCCGTGTGCTGTAGAAGTAAAGGTGCCCTTCCTCTTCTCCGAATTTCGCAGCCTCCATAAGGCGATAAGCCCATAGTATTGCATACCCTCCCTTAATACTCTCGTAGTCTGCTTACCACGCCACTCCGCAGTAGCAGAGCGGTCTAAGCCAGGATCTAAATATGTATTAAGATTGCCACCACAGATAATCATAGAGAGTGTCAGCACATGCAGAGTTGTACATAAAACTCAGGGTCATCTAAATTTGGGACATAGATAATAGCAATAGTTACTAGCATGCCGCCGAGGCACCTCTGCAGTATTACAAACCTGCCCTGCTCATCAGATTCAGAAATTGCCACTTTAAAAGGCACGCCCCTCTTAATCAGTAGTATCATCCCTCACAAATTTGACAAAGCCACTTGGATACTGGGCCACCTAGACCCTATAGGTTGCTCGATGGACTTTATGGGATGTGTTTCTTGTAGTAGCGCAACTTGCACCGAATGCCGATCTAGATAAGCGAAACCTGACATTTGTTTAGGGGTTAATGAGTCCTCCAATGGGTCTCTTCCTTGGGGTGGGTACACCCCCTATTATGCCACCCTCTAGTGGGAGGGGGGCATATGCCTCACTCTGGTTGGCTGGGTCCCCCCATCTGCAAGATGGCGGGGTCTGAGAGTTGTGCTTCACCTCTCCTCTCCCACCTGAGGGGTGGGGTTGGCAAAGGTGGGCACACCTCACTTGGTTTTCCCGCTAGTTCTTCCGCCCAAAGTGGGGGTCAGTTGCTGGAAGCAGCAAAAAGCCTGGGGAAGCTCACAAAGGAGGCAAGCCTTTGAAGCTTTCTCTTCGTGGACCCCCCTGCCCATCCTGGGGGAGGTGGCTTGGCACCTCGTCCCAGGATGTGCAGTGTTTCAAACCCCCCTAGAACAGCAGGCTTTCGACCTAGGGGTCCAGAAATATCTCTGGTGGTGGCAGCTGGTGAGCAGCCACTCAGCCTGGACACTAGTGTTAGGTCGTTTTTCAGGGGCCATTTCTAAGATGCCCTCTGTGTGCATTTTTCATTAAATCCCACACTGGCATCAGTGTGGGTTTAATGTACGGATTAGTTTGATACCAAACTTCTAAGTTTTCATTAAAGCCATTGTGGTACTGTGGGATTATGACAAACTCCCAGCACCATATACGCCTAATGGCATTACTGCACTTACAATGGCTAAGAACTGGCTTAGACACTGTAGGGGTACAGGGCTCATGCACCTGTACCCTCACCACTGGTATAGTGCACCCAGCTAGAGGGGTGGCCGACCTATGCCAGGATAGTGGGTTGTAGGCATGGCACACAGGGATGTATGCCATGTTGACTCTTCACTGTGTTCTGCACCAAAACATGCAGCCTGCAAAGGAGGGGGGTGTGTGTGTGTGTGTGTACAGGTACACAGGGACTCTAAAGGTGGCACAATAAGTGCTGCAGCCCTTAGGGGCCTTCCAAGGCCACAGTGCCCTTGGTACCATTTACAAGGGACTGCCCTGTGGCCAAAGAGTGCCACTTGGGTTTTGTCTTCAATGCAGTTTAGGGAAAGAACATAGGCCCTGGGTACCTATTTGGTAGGAGCCCAGGGCACACTCAGTCAAAGTACATCAGCAGTTTAGAAAAAAGTGGGGGCAACTATGCAAATATAGGGCACTTTCTTGCATCATTGCCCACCATCCCCTGGATGGAAAGTACATAGGTTGATAGTTGGGGTTACTAAGCATTTCATTTTATAAAGCGCGAACCAGACCCAGATGGGTATCAGAGCGCTGTACAAAGAGAAAAACTTACATTGAGGTGAATAAACAGTATAAGTACAATAAAATAGAGCAGCATGAGAAGAGCCTGAGGCATAAGAATAAATGTGGGTGGTAGGGGAGGAAGAGGTAGCAAGTGAACAACGTGTAGAAGCCCAACTGGATGGGCCGTACAGTGTCCTCATTGAATTACTTCCAGAGAGCGACAACATACAGTTTAAATCCCAAGTAAAAATGATTGTCCAGCACATATTTCAAACGCAAAGTGAAAATACTTTTCAAGCATAACTTCATGGAGCGAGGGGAATACCCGAAGGTTGTGCTTGGGTGCTGATGCTTTGGTGTTTTGGCTTAATGTTCACAAGTCATTCATAACACCATAGGTAACATTTTAGAATTAGACAACGTGTAATATGTCAAACCCAACACTAGATAACGGGATTGTGTGCATCATGTGATCTACAAAACAAGCTGCAAACAGTTAGTTACATGCAAGTTACAATTCCATAATTTAATCTAAAAACAAATATCACATCTACGAAGTTCTCACAGATGCAAAACCAGACATACTATTAAAAACTGAATCATGGTTGGGAGATGATATGGCTCCAGTCCTGCATGAAGCCATTCCTCTAGGCTATCAAACGATCACCCAAAATCGTATAGGCAAAAAAGGAGGTGGTCTAGCTGTTGTGTTCAGGCAAACATTACATATCGCTAAAGTTGACGACATCTCCATAAAGAATTGTGAGGCTCTTCTGACAAGATGCAATACTACACCGTCTTCATCCTGTAACTTTCAGCTCCTTTACAGACCTCCACCTAGCAAGGCGACATTCCCAGACGCACTTCTAGACACAGTTTCAAACCTGATAACCATACACTCCAACTTATACATTCTGTATGACCTCAACATTTGGTTTGACAAACCCAATATGACCCATCTAAAAACAATAATCTATGGCCTAGACGCACTGAACCTGTATCAGATTGTCCACAAACCCACACACATCGCTGGAGATATCCTAGATGTCATTTTTGGTAATACTGAACTAGTTACCTTCCAAACTAGAACTCCAGTCACATGGTCAGACCACCACTTGCTTGCTTTACAACATAAAACAACACTAAGTGACTCACCTAAAACTACCTTACATCCATCCACCTATCGGCCGTGGAACAAACTTATTTTGGAACACTTAGAAACACAACTAACATCAAGTACAAATCTGGAAACAATAACTTCTGTTCAAAATCTATATGAGTGGCTACAGGAAGCTTTTGACATCCTGATACTACTCAAAACCACACAACAGCACAAAAGAAAAAAAGCGCCTTGGAGTAACATAGAAATAAAAGACATAAAACAACATATTAGAAAGCTGCAACATACCTGGCTCAAAACAAACGCCAAACAAGACAAACTTCACCTACAAAAAATTAACAGATTATACAAGTCAGCTATCAGAAAAGCTAAGAAAAGGTACTATTCAGACAGAATTCAAAATGCTAAATGTGCAAATAAAGAATTCTATAAAATACTCAATGAATTTTTCAAACCAAATTGCCTAGAAAGAACCCTTCTCAATCCAAATAACTGACTAACATATCCACCACTCAAATTACTTTCATGTTTTGCCATACTAATTCAACAGTAATTCTTATGGGTTCCAGAGTAGCTTGCTACTCGTCAATAAAGCGCTTCAAAACCCCATCAAAGGGTAGCAAGCGCTATATAAATACAAACCTCTTTCCGTCTTCTATCCCGCAACCTACCCTTCTCTATCGAAATAACTGAATAACATATTCACCACTCAAATTACTTCAGATTTCACTATACTAATTTTCAACACTAATCCTTTATTTTTCCTCGCCAGAAAAGCGCTTCAACACCCATCAGGGGTAACAGGTGCTACATGAATGCAAACCTTTCTTCCCTTTTATCCCTCCGCTATCCTTCTCACTCAAAATAACTGAATAATATCCACCACTCAAATTACTTTCAGATTTCACCATACTAATTCAGCACTAATGGGTTTCCGGAGTAGCGTGCTTCAACACCCCATCAGGGGTAGCAAGCGCTATATAAATACAAACCTATTTTTTCCCTCTTCTATCCTTCTTCTATCCTTCCGAATCCAAATAACTGACTAACCTATCCACCCCTTACAATTTACTTGCATGTTTCACTATACTAATTCAACACTAATCCTCTATGGGTCCCGGAGTAGCGTGTTACTCGCCGAAAAAGCGCTTTGACGCCTCGTCAGGGGTAGAAAGTGCTACATAAATGCAATTACAATACAATACAATGTAAGGAAGGCCATGTGACCTGCACCCTCTGGCAGTGTATTGGTACATGGCTTCTCAGCCATATTCATGACTGGTGAATTGGTAATAGGACAACCAATACAATGAAATACTTCATTGGCATAACATTTAAGCAACATAGACCCTCCCTCCACCCACTTCAGCATCCCAATCATGCTAAAGCCATCCCTGGACTGAACCAAAAACCAAACAAGTACATGCACAATACAACAGAGTGTAATAATGTATTTGTAAAATACACAATGTAAAGACATTAGGGGTGTACCCTCTGAGGGCTGCTAGAGGCAGAGTTCCCCTCCTGATGTTTGGAGGTGGCCCGGGGCCCAATCTCTAGACTCAGAATTCCACAGTTCTGATAGAGCAGACAACGTGCATATCAACTTTTAAATCCTGTAAACCCTTCCTTTATGCAAGTACATAAAATAGAGCATAGTTATTAAAGAACAAACATCCCATCTATCGTATATTAGCTTGTGTAGCAAACCTGAACCCAGACGAACATATGGAAGTCGAGCTGCCCAGTATAACCAACACCAGCATATAATGAGTCGAGCCTTCCAGGCCATAGCAGTTCTAGTGTCTGCCTTTTCACTCACCAACAGACACGTACCCCATCTTCACATGGTTTACCTCAGTATTCCATCAGTCCCTGATTCCCGTCGGCTTCAGTCAGGGCTTGCAAATGTTTTTACGAAGTCCATTGCCTCTTTTGGCATAGTGAATATCTTCTGCATGCCTCTGTGGTTTATCCGTAAGCAGGCTGGGTAAAATATTGCATACTGTATGTCTAATACCTGTAGCTTCTTCTTAACTGGGAGGAACTCCCGTCTCGCTGCTTGAACTGTCGCTCTGAAGTTAGGGTAAAATGTCACCTCATTTCCTTGATATTGTGTGGTTTGCTTTTCACGGGAAAGGCTGAGCACCATGGACTGGTCACAGTAATTTAGTAACTCGACAATAATTGGACATGGAGGCGTTCCCGGGGGTGGATGGCAATTAGTGTCCTATGGGCTCTCTCGACAATCAAGACTGCGGAAAAGAGTTCTGCCCCAAATAACTTCTTGATCATATTTTCTGCATAGTGCTCTAGCCTGCCAGTGTTAGTGGACTATGGTATGCCTGTAATACAGATTTTATTGCAGCAGGAGCACGCCTCTAAGTCTACATTTCTCAATTGGATCACTCCATATTTATGCACTTAGTAGTAACAGATTGCAGTCCATCCTTCGCAGTCGAAATGTTTTGCTCTGCCTCTCCTAGCCGTGCTCTCTATTTGTCTAATTTGGTCACCATGTGGTCTATATGTAGGTTTAGCGAGTCAATCATGCCATCTATTGACTGCAGACTCTGCTGCATTCCAATGCTGTAGTACCTTGTGGGAAGCCTCTTGCTTAGAGTCAGATAGCGCATGTTGCTGGGGCTTAATGGATCGCCTGGACTCAAAAGGTTGAGCCGCGATTGCTGCTTGTCCGCCTTTCCCATCGTGTACTGTCTTGTTGCAAGCGACGGGGCCTGCTGTGTCCGTGTTGTGACTTGTAGATATATATGGTACTTGGCTCACGTTAATCCCAAGATTGAGGTCCATCTAACCCAGATGTACAGCCAGGAGAGCAACGGCCAGCACAGTAGTTCTCCCCAGCAGAATGCAGGACAATGAGACCTGAAAGGATGCAAGCTCCTATGTTATCAGTCACCTTCAGTATTGGTGTAGCATCTACAGGCCATACAGGGGAGCTGTTGTTGAACAATTCTTAGTCCCTACTGTCCAGTCAAAAGTGAGCAGGCCCATCACAAGCACCACTCCCCTTCAGTCCAGTCATGCCTGCCATCGGATTCCGTCAGCTAGTCAACTGCCCCAGGGAGCATCCACAGCAGCGGTTTTGATTACATGCTCTCCGTGTTTCCCGCAGGCCCTTGTCCTTCCCCACTGCATATATATCCCAAATATCATGGAACGCACTTCCCAATAGAATTTCGCATCCGATATGACACCACACACTTACTTTCTCTCCCGGGATATCCATTTACCGCAGGGCCTGTGGCCATTTAGTACATGCCCAAGGCCCTCCCCAGCAGGCTCGAGGGCTCACATAAGGAACACTGCATCACTCGTGGCTGATCGCACAAGAGCCTAGGGAGTCAGTCAGTATTCACTCGCCTCACCATACGCCGCAGCTCGTATTGTGGCTTTATTAGGTTGCCCGTTATATAGTTCTTTCTCTAGGCCCCAACAGCCACAGTTAGTGCCGCTGACAGGCTAATTAATGGCAGCAACGCGGCTCACCTCGTAGTTGTAGAGAGCCATCCGGGCCTTCTTAAACATTGTTGCCCGCACACACTCCTTGGGAGGGGGGAGGGGGGGGGGGGCTAGTCACGAGATGTTAAATAAACGACGGGAGGCTCGGGGTCCTCCCGCCACCAACTGTGCAACATAGTGGTGTGTCCTTTGCAAGTGCTGCGCTAGGCCCTAGACACCCCAGGACGCGGCGCACACCATAGTACACCCAGGGGCACCCCACTGTCCCCCCTCCCCCATCATGGGTTACCCAAATGACACACACAAGACAGTTGGTGTTGGGTAACAAAATGCTGCAGGTTTATTACATAATTCCAGAATATGTAATGGGTGGGTTATCTTACGGGCGATCCAAGGGCAGGCAACCAACTGGGTCGCCTGCCCGCCTGATGAGCCGGGCAGCGCGGGAGCGATGCCCGCCGTTGCTGCCCTCCAGGTGATTCTTTCTATGATCACGTGGGGCAGCGGTCAGCGGCATTGGAGACAAGGCCGGGACTGAACAAAGCGCCTTGCCAGAATACCTGCAGGATTGACTGGAGGCACCTTTGCGCCACCCAGGCGCTCACGGCAGCTGCAACGCCCCATCGGCCACCGACTCTGTGGGCCGCACCGATCCGGCAGATGACGAGCCCCTCCGCGGCCTCCTCCGCATACACATCAGATGTCAGTCCAGCACCTCCAGTCGCGCGTTGCCACTGAACCAAGGCAGTGCGCCACTGAGAGGGAAGCGGACAATGCGGCAGGCAGTAAGGTCTACGGGAGGCCACTCCCAGCTGCACATACCCGGACGACCTGGAGAGGCCTGCAACCGCGAGGGCAGGAGAAGGCCCGGCGACGCGCACTGTCTGTTCCAGGTGAGGGCTCTGAGGCCCGACACACAAAGCACACCACGTGCCAGCAGTGCCCTCTTCAGATTGGTGGGCCCAGCCATTGCAGTGCATTTAATAAGCCCTGCATCAGAACAAAAAAATACACAGTGGAAAACCACAATTACAGGACACACAAGACCCAAGAAGAAAGATAAAAAAGAAAAAGAAATAAAGACTGCACATTACAGGGAGGCAGGCACCACAACAACCTTACTCAACACACATTCAGGCTACAGCAGGTCAGGCTACCATGAATACACCCCGACAGGCAGGGGCAGCGGGCCCACAGGCGGATTCTGGGGAACCACAAGCAGGCGCCGCAGCTCCACCCAAAGTACACAACTATGCAGTAGTCTCTCCTCTACCCACATTCAACAAGACCCGGCAACAGCGGCCCTACGCTGGAAGGCCTGGATAGGGTGTCTCGACCACTATTTCACTGGCGCGCCGGAAACACATGGAAAAGTAAAAAGGTCACTGCTTATATACTATGGCGGTGGAGAGATCTATGACCTATTCGAAACACTCCCAAACACAGGAAACAATGATGACTATGAGGCCGCGGTCACCGTGCTGAATCAACACTTCGGCCCCCAGCTCAACCCCGATTTCGAGCGATTTAAATTGCGGCAAGTGAAACAGTCAAACACTGAATCAGTGGACATGTTTTACGCACGGCTCAGGCGATTGGCAAGCACCTGCACCTTTGCTGATAAAAGAGAAGAGATACAAGGCCAAGTGATCCAGGGGTCGCTCAGTCCTCTTGCGGAAGCTGATCCTCCATCAACCGGGGATATCGCTGGACGAAATACTCAATTCTTGCCAGGTCCCATGAGCTGTCCAATGCTCGGGCAGACGAAATGGAGGCAGCCCTCAACAGAGGCGCCACAGCATCTTACACCTCCAGGTACACCCAAGTCAAAGAGGAGAGGGTCGAGGCGATCCAACGACGGCCAAGCGCCACATGCACGACCGTAAGAACACAGACAGGCAGAACATGTGGCAACTGCGGAACAGAACACCCTCCAACTGGCCCGTGCTTCGCAAAAGGAAAGATCTGTACCCGTTGCGGAAAGCCAAACCACTTTGCGAAAGTGTGTAGAAGCAGCAGGTTTTGACCGACCTACACCAAATCATGTGGGGCAACACAACAGCTGTGACAACTGTTGCTCCATGATCCACAGGCCCAAGAAGAGAGCCCAACACAAGGGCGCAGTTTCTCCACTGAAGACGATGATGATAACATGTTCATCATATCTTTTGTGTGCTGGTCAGACAAACAGAAGAGACACCCCCATGAGCTCCGTCAAAGAGGCCGGATCCACCGTCCAAGCACTGATCGACATGGGGCGTCTGTGAGTGTCATGGACTCAGAACAATATGAGCGACTGTCTCCATGCCCCCTGCTTGCCCCCATGAAGGCCACAATATACACGTAAGGAGGGACCCATCCACTCCCCCTCAGAGGAGTGATCGAAGCAGAAGTCACCAGCGACAAGCACACCACGAAAGCCAGGTTCCACATCACAGAAGGAAAAAAAGGGACTTTACTCAGCTGTCACACGGCAGAAGACCTAGGTCTGGTCTTTTTTGCGAGCCAAGTACATGACTCCCACGCCAAAGCTATTCTTCAAGAATTCCCAAAACTGTTTGAGGGACTAGGAAAACTCAAGGGAAAACATTTCAAACTACATATAGACCCAACTGTCAGGCCGACAGCTCTGAGGCACGGAAGAGTGCCATTTCATCTCAGGCCACAAGTAGAAGTGGAACTGAAGAAGCTGAAAGACCTCGATGTCACCGAGAAAGTATCTGGACCAACCCCGTGGGTGTCGCCGCTAGTCATCGCAAAGAAACCCAAACAGCCTGGAGCCATCCGGCTGTGTGTAGATATGCGCCTCCCATATAAAGCAGTCAAGAGAGAGCGGTACCTGAGCCCCACGATGGATGATATAGTGGCGGACCTTAACGGAGGCATGTGGTTCTCAATGCTTGATCTGAAAGCTGGGTACCATCAGCTGGAACTGGAGCAGGAGAGCGGATACATCACCACCTTCTCCACCCATGTGGGCCTCCGGAGATACAAAAGGCTGAGTTTCGAGATGTCCTCAGGCGCAGAAGTTTTCCAAAATGCCATCAAAGAAGCCCTGTCTGGTTTGCAGGGAGTCATTAACCTTAGTGATGACATTCTGGTGTTCGCCAACACCTTAGAGGACCATCACACGCACCTGCGTGCCACGCTCCAACGTCTGGAAGATTGCGGCCTAACCCTCCATAGGGCCAAATGCTCCTTCTACCAGGAATCCATAGACTTCTTTGGGTACATGGAACCAGAAGACATGGTATTTATTGACCCCAGCCTCGCATTATGACATATTGTATGGTCTTTGCGATCACTTTTTGAACCTATTTCTCTGCCCTTTTTTTGAGAAAGGAAGAGATTAAACTAACCACTACACTCCAGAATACACAGTCATAGTGCTACCTGCCCAGAGAAGCATTACTTTACGCTAACTCACTAAAACAGACTCTGTTCTCCTTCATCCCACCATGATTATCAGAAGAAAAGAAGAAGTTCATCTGTAGCACAAACATTTGAAGTACAGCATTCCTGTTTTATGTTTTCTTTCCATCGGATTTTATGGAACAATGAAAGAACTAAGTTACTTACCCTGTAAGCATCTGTTCTTGACATGTAGTGCTGTAGATTCACATGCTTTACATACTCCTGCCATCTAGTGTTGGGTTCAGATGAGTGCAAGTTGTTTTTCTTCAAAGAAGTCTTTCGAGTCACAAGGCAAAGTGACTCCTCTTGGTGATAATCCGCATGGGCATCAACTTCATTGTTAGATTGTTTTTCCGCAGGCGGGTGAGAATGGAGTATAAGTAAGTATCAGTAAAGAGATGTCCATGCATATGAAAAGGTAAAAGCAACTGCAAAAACCATAGGTGTGCGGGGAGGAGGGTGGGTGCATGTGAATCTACAGTACTAGATGCCATGAACAGATGCTTACAGGGTAAGTAACATAATCCGTTCGAGGCATGTGTGGATGTAGATGCACATGCTTTGTATAGACTGTAAAGCAGTGCCCTCTAAAAGCGGTGGCTAACCTCGACTAACCTCAGGGTGTTGCAGCGGTTTGAAAAAGGGTACGTAGCACTGCCTGACCCACATTAGCTTGTTGGCGTACTAGAACATCCACACAATAATGCTTAGTGAAAGTGTGCGGTGTAGACCATGAAGCTGCCTTACATGTGTAAGCTATTGGGATATTGCCTAGGAAGTTCATAGAAGCCCCTATTTTACGAGTAGAATATGCTCTATGGGGGTGTAGCTAAATCCTTTTACCTTTGGCGTAACATGTCTGGATGCATTTAATTATCTATCTAGAAATGCCCGATTTGGATATGGATATGGGCTTTCCTTTGTTGCTTTTTCGCCCAGTCACAAAGAGTTTTTTGGTAGTACAGAAATATTTGGTTCTGTCAATGTAATACATTAGAGCTCTTTTAACATCTAGTGTATGACGAGCCCTTTCCGCAACTAGTCTGTTTCAGGAATGAAAACAGGTAACTCAACTGATTGGTTAAGGTGGAAAAAGGAAGCCCACCCAAGGAGTTTTGGGTGGGTGCGAAAGGCCACCCTATCCCTGTGTAGTTGGAAGAAAAGTTCTTCTAAGGTTAGTGCCTGGAGCTCACTGATGCTCCTAAGTGAAGTAATGGCAATCAAAAAGGCCATTCAAACAATGCAAATTTGTCACTTACAATCTCACGAAATCTCAAAACACTGCATTACAAACTTTGTCATCA